>NC_064576.1:47958806-52958806 GCF_937001465.1 Orcinus orca | reverse complement strand
ATTCACCCGTGAAGCCATCTGGCCCTTGGCTTTTGTTTGTTGGAAGATTTTTAATCACAGTTTCAATTTCAGTGCTTGTGATTGGTCTGTTCATGTTTTCTATTTCTCCCTGGTTCAGTCTTGGAAAGTTGTACTTTTCCAAGAATTTGTCCATTTCTTCCAGGTTGTCCATTTTATTGTTATATAGTGGCTTGTAGTAGTCTTTCATGATCTTTCGTATTTCTGTGGTGTCAGTTGTTACTTCTCCTTTTCATTTCTAATTCTGTTGATTTGAGTCTTCTTCCTTTTTCCTGCTGATGGTTTATCAATTTTGTTTATCTTCTCAAAGAACCAGCTTTTTAGTTTTATTGATCTTTGCTCTTGTTTCATTCATTTCATTTTCATTTATTTCTGATCTGATCTTTATGATTTCTTTCCATCTGCTAACTTTGGGTTTTTCTTTGCTCTTCTTTCCCTAATTGCTTTAGGTGTAAGTTTAGGTTGTTTATTTGAGATTTTTCTTGTTTCTTGAGGTAGGATTGTATTGCTATAAACTTCCCTCTTAGAACTGCTTTTGCTGCATCCATAGATTTTGGGTCATTGTGTTTTCATTGTCATTTGTTTCTAGGTATTTTTTGACTTCCTCCTTGATTTCTTCAGTGATCTCTTGGTGGTTTAGTAGCATATTGTTTAGCTTCATGTGTTTGTATTTTTTAGTTTTTTTCCATGTAATTGATATCTAGTCTCACAGCATTGTGGTCTGAAAAGATACTTAATATAATTTCAGTTTTCTTAAATTTACTGAGGCTTGATTTGTGACCTAAGTTGTGATCTATCCTGGAGAATGTTCCATGTGCACTTGAGAAGTAAGTGTATTCTGTTGTTTTTGGATGGAGTGTCCTATAAATATTAATTAAGTCCATCTGGTCTAATGTGTCATGTAATGTTTGTGTTTCATTATTTATTTTCTGTTTGGGTGATGTGTTCATTGGTGTAAGCTGGGTGTTAAAATCCCCTGCTGCGATTGGGTTACTGTTGATTTCCCCTTTTATGGCTGTTAGCATTTGCCTTATGTATTGAAGTGCTCCTATGTTGAGTGCATAGATTCTTACAATTGTTATATATTCTTGGATTGATCCCTTGGTCATTATATAGTGTCCTTCCTTTTCTCTTTTAATAGTCTTTATTTTAAGGTCTATATTGTCTGATATGAGTATTGCTACTCCAGCTTTCTTTTGATTTCCATTTGCATGGAATATCTTCTTCCATCCCCTCACTTTCAGTCTGTATGTGTCCCTGGGTCTGAAGTGGGTCTCTTTTTGATAGCATATATATGGGTCTTTTTTTTTTTAATCCAGCCAGCCAGCCTGTGTCTTTTGGTTGGGACATTTAATCCATTTACATTTAAGGTAATTTTTAATATGTATGTTCCTATTACAATTTTCTTAATTGTTTTAGGTGTTTTTTTGTGGGTCTTTTGCTTCTCTTGTGTTTCCTGCCTAGAGAAGTTCCTTTAGTATTTGTTGTAAAGCTGGTTTGGTGGTGCTGAATTCTCTTAACTTTTGCTTGTCTATAAAGCTTTTGATTTCTCTGTCAAATCTGAATGAGATCCTTGCTGGGTAGAGTAATCTTGGTTGCAGGTTATTCCCTTTCATCACTTTAAATATATCTTGCTACTCCCTTCTGGCCTGTAGACTTTCTGCTGAAAGATCAGCTGTTAACCTTATGGGGATTCCCTTGTGTGTTATTTGTTGCTTTTCCCTTGCTGCCTTTTAATATTTTTTCTTTGTGTTTAATTTTTGTTTGTTTGATTAGTATGTGTCTCAGAATGTTTTCCTTGGGTTTATCCTGTATGGGACTCTCTGCACTTCCTGGACATGATTGATTCTTTCCTTTCCCATGTTGGGGAAGTTTTCAACTATAATCTCTTCAAATATTTTCTCAGACCCTTTCTTTTTTTCTTCTTCTTCTGGGATGCCTATAATTCGAATGTTGGTGCACTTAATGATGTCCTAGAGGTCTCTGAGACTGTCCTCCATTCTTTTCATTCTTTTTTTTTTATTCTGCTCTGTGACAGTTATTTCCATCATTCTGTCTTCCAGCTCACTTATCCATTCTTCTGCCTCAGTTATTCTGCTTTTGATTCCTTTTGTAGTATTTTTAATTTCAATTATTGTGTTGTTCATTACTGTTGGTTTGCTCTTTAGTTCTTCTAGGTCTTTGTTAAATGTTTCTTCTGTTTTCTCTATTCTATTTCCAAGATTTTGGATCATCTTTGTTATCATTACTCTGAATTCTTTTTCAGGTAGTTTGCCTATTTCCTCTTCACTTATTTGGTCTTGTGGGTTTTTATCTTGCTCCTTTGCTTGTAAGATATTTCTCTGTCTTCTCATTTTGTCTAATTTACAGTATTTGAGATCTCTTTTCTCCAGGCTGCAGGGTCATAGTTCCTCTTGCTTCTGTTCTCTGCCCCCAGTGGTGAGGTTGGTCCAGTGGCTTGTGTAGGCTTCCTGATGGGAGGGACTGGTGCCTGCGTTCTGGTGGTGGAGCTGAGTCTTTTCCCTCTGATGAGCATGGCCATGTCAGGTGGTTTGTTTTGGTGTGTCTGTGAGCTTAGTATGACTTTAGGTAGTCTGTGTGCTGATGGGTGGGTTTGTGTTCCTGCCTTGTTTTTTGTTTGGTCTGAGGCATCCAACACTGGGAGCTGCTGGTAGTTGGGTGGAGCTCGGTCTTGGATTAAGATAGTGGTTTCCGTGAGAGCTCTCAGCAATTAATATTACCTGGGGTTGGGAATTCTCTAGTGCTACAGCATCCTGGACTTGGTGTTCCAACCCCAGAGACTCAGGCCCAACTTCTTGTTGAGGGACCAAGACCCCACAAGTTGCTTGTCCCACAAATAAAGGGGATTAAAAAAAAAGACTAACAAAACCCCAGACAAATGGTAAAAAGTAAAAACAAACAAACAGAAATGGAAACAAGGAAAGACACACAGACACAAAAGAAACAAAAACAGACCCAAATAAATCAAAAAGCAAGAGAACAAGCAGACGAACAGAAGAACCCAAGAACAAAATCAAACAATTAAAAAGAGAGCTGACAAAAACACAAAAACCAAAACCAAAGCAGAGTGCCAGCTAAAGAATGAATCAAAGAAACAAAACAAACTGACAAAAATGATAAAAAAAAGAAAAGAAAAAGAGAAAGGGGAAAGAAGATAGAATAACAGAAAAGCAATGCAGAAATAGGAATATAAAAGAAAATAGAAAATATATTAAGAAAAAAAAAGACAAAACTCCAGAGAAATGGTAAAAACAAAATCAAACAAACAAAAACAGAAATGAGGAAACACACACATGTAAAAGAAACAAAAACAGAGCCAAATAAAAGCAAAAGCAAGAGAACAACCCAACAAATAGAAGAACTCAAAAACAAAATCAAACAATTAGGATTAAAACTAACAAAAACACATAACCTAAAACCAAAACTGAAGCAGTGTGCCAACTGAAGAATAAAGCAAGGAAACAGAACAAATAGATAAAAATAATTAAAAAATAATAAAGTAAAATAAAATAAAATAGTATAAAATAAAATAAAATAAAAGTGAAAAAACACAGGACAACAGAAAAGCAAAGTAGAAATGAAAATATATATAGAAAAGGAAAATATATTAAAGGAAACAAAAAAATAAGGGAAACGAACACAGAACAACAGAAAAGCAAAGTATAAATAGAAATATATATTAAAAAAAATGTTATAAAACATAGAGACCCCAAAGACTAAATTAAAAAAAAAGCTAAAACAGCAACAAAGAATAAAGAAAAAGAAATCAAAAAAAAAAAAAAAAAAAAAAAAAAAAAGCCAGAACAACCAACAGAATGAATCAAAACATAATAAAATTAATAGTAATAATTTTGTTTCCCTGGGGTCTCTGCTGTAAGTGAGCCACAACCCACCTCCGCCTCCCCAAGAGGCTCTCCTCTGTCTCTGGGCTGGTCTCTGGACCTGCTGTGGGCCCTGTGGGGGCCCCTCAGACTCTGATCTGGCCCAGTTCCTGTGTGTGCTGCCCCCCAAAGTCCACAGCTGCCAGAGCTAGACCATTTTCAGTTGTGGGAACACTCACTGTCTACGCAGATATTCCATAGATGGGATTTATCTGCAGCTTGTACAGCTGATGGAAAGATTTTTGATCTTCTTCCTTAGTCACCCCATACCTGGGGTTCAGCTTTGGTTTTATCCCCACCTCTGCATGTAGTCCACCCACAGGAGTCTGGTCCTGAGGCTCTCTGGGAGCTCTTGGGTCTGCCCCTGTGAGGACCAGGCACAGAAGTGGTATGACGGACTGGATTGCGTGAGCCCCGGCGGTGCCAAATGCATAGGGAAGCCAGTGGCCAAGGGCACAGGAGATATGGCCCTAGTGAGGGCCTTTTCTGGTGCCCAGCGTAAGGCACGTGATAGCCAGCTCTGAGGGCTTTTTTTTAATTGTTCAGCAGCTGGCACACAAAAGCCAGCCCTGAGCGGGCTTCTTTTATTGTTGTTGGCAGGCACCAGCGTGTGGGGAGACAGAGGCTACAATAGTGGCTCCTCCTGCTGCATGTGACTCAGCAGTAGCGCCTGCTTCCATGGCAGTCCAGTCTTCCTCCGTAGGCATTCCCTGCTGCAGATTTCCTCCCTCCCATCCCCCAGTCCGTCTCCCCACAGCCAACGGCAGTTCACTTTCTGGGCCTGTTCTCCAATCCCCATGCACCAGCTCCCAGCCTCTTTGCACACCTGTGAACACACATCCCAGTCTGGGGCATGTAGGGCCGTGGTATGGACCATCTGTGTATTTCTTGCTCCATCCCATCTGCCACAGATCGGCTGCTTCATCCTCTTCCAACAGCCTCAAATGCTTCCCTTCTGTCCCAGTCAATTTCCCCAATGGAGAGGGGGTTTCCCCATTGGAGAGAGTGTTTCCCCCAATTCAAGAATCTCTCCTCTGCTTCAGATCCCCCACCCTGGGGTCCAGGTCCCATCCTACTTCCTCTCCTCCTCTTTCTCCCTTCTTTTTTTCCATCCTATCCAGTCATGCAGGGATCTTTCTAGTCCTTTCTGCTGTCCAAGGTCTTCTGCTAGTTTTCAGCCAGTGTTCTGTGAAAATTGTTGCATCTATAGATGTATTCCTGATGCATCTGTGGAGAGAGATGAACTCCACGTCCACCTACTCCTCGACCATCTTGAATCTCTCCCTCTCTGTGCTTTCAAAAGACAAGGCATCTTTTCTTTAAGTGGAAAATTATTAAAACCTGACATATAAGATAATTGGTTTCCTGACTCCAAGTCCAGATCTTGTATATTTGGCTGCACTTTTTCATGTCTGTCCAGATATGCTTACAAAGGCAACAAATATGTCTCACTGGTGGATTGATATCAGAAATTTCTCAGGTAGAGGTTTATTCCTTTGACTTAATATTTCATTACCCATAAAAAACAAAGCCTGTGGGGGAAAAACACAGTAAGACATTATTAAGCCCCACTAGTTCTTAAGACTTTAGTGGAGCCAAGTTTACATTCTTTCTTTGGAGTCAGTTTTGATGGGTAGAGGAGAGGAAGCTGGATCATGAAGATTACATGCATGAAAAATGGGGCAATGTCTAGGGAGATGCTCCAGCAAGAGGAGAGGGCCTTGTATGGTAGTTTCAGTGAGGCTTATCGAATTTGTATTGTGTAGTCACTTTTGTCTTCTAGATTTGCCCCCCTCACACCATCTTTAGGAAAGTTTCAGTGCCTTAACTTCCTGTTGGTTTTGATCAATTTTGCTAAGACACTATATCCACCTACCCGGGGAATATTTCATGTTTCTGTTAGTGGCAGATCATTCAGAAAAGCCTGAGTCTCCTTCCAGGTGAGACATTCATAAAGGCCGGCTAGATCCTTCCACCCTGCTACCCTCTTACTCCAGTTCAGAGATAATCCAAGGGACTACTGGCAAGAGCAGATTGTGGTCCTTTTACTTGGTTAACTATAAACCACCAGTGACCCCCTTAGCCCTGCCAGGTAGCTTTGCACATTGTGGGTTGGAGAGAAATCTTCTCCAGGAAAAGATTGCCAATCAGGTGGTCACCTCGCCCTGCTGTTAACATATTCCATGAGAGTTGATGAAAGCTATAGGCACTTTCCCCAGTGTATGTATGCCCACAAAAATTGTGTGCTGTTTTGAGAGACCAACGGAACTCTTGAAATCTCATCTCTAGAATGTCTAGGGTACATGGAGGCCAGATTAAGAACCCCTGCAGGACCCTGGACCCTATAGGCCATCAAGGCCTTGGAGGCAGTCACTGGTGATTGCTACTGACCTATCAAAACCCCACAAACCAGACTGACATAGACCATAGAAAACAGTGGTTGAAAATGGGAAAGTCATTCACTTCTTCCCTGACCTTCAGGTTCCTCAACCACAAAATGGGGGAAATAATAATACCCCCTACTTAGCTCAAGGGGTTATTGTGGTCATCAAATTATTTTTAAACAGTTACATATTAATCAAGAATGAAAAATCCAAATGCCTCTGGGGTGGGGGTGAGGGCCAGACAAATAAAGTAAATCTGTTGATTAGGGCCAGATGTAAATAAAAGAGAACGGTGAGGTCTGTGGCACACTGAGATGGGCATTGTGTGAAATTCAAATTTTATGAAATAATGTGGAGCCTCATAAAAAATCTGTGGGCTGAATTTGGCTTTGGGCTACACATTTCAGATTTCCAAAAAGCGTAAAGTAGGGCACTCTGTTAACTGATGTGTGTGTGGGGGGAGCGGCGGGTGCAGATGGGACAACCAAGGCCTATTTTTTATGTTTTTATGTGCCTAGCATAGAAGACTGATAATTAGTGTGGTTTGGAGGGGCTTCTCCTTCAAATATCTCCCTCTTCCAGGAACTGAAATCCTAACCATTAGGGTGTGGGGACTTGGAGGGAGGGAGAATAGTGATGATTAAGGGATTAATGGTTCTCATTAACATGTAAATATGTTATCTATAATGGAAAACCTATTGATTCTCTTTTGGCTGTTAACACTTAAGCATTTTAAGACAGTAATCAAAAACCTCTGTAAACTGTAATTATACCCTTTAGCTTTAATATCAATGTTTGATTACCTATTGTGTATGAGGTACCCTACTAGGGGCTGGGATTACATACATGAATACAGCTTGGCCCTGCCTTCAAAGGCTTTTGACTGCAATGGCCAAGGTGGTGCTTTTTTGTTCATTACTGGATACCTGGCACCCCACAGTGCCTGAAACATAGCGGGAACTTGAGAAATGGGTGGAAGCTAGGCACTGCCACAGCCTTGTGACATGCATGACAAATGCCAGTTGTGAGGTGTAGAGGGCACTGTGAGTGAGTTTTTCAGAAAAGCTTTAGGAGGGAGAGGAGACTGAGGAGATGGATACAGGTGGGGGGAGAGCGAGGGGTCAGGGACTGTTGAAGAAAGAGGTGATCCTGCTGGGAACTCCGTTTCCCCAGCAGGTCTGGGATGCTTGGGTGGTGGAGACCCCAGAAGAGGAGGATGTCAGTGAACAGGGGGAGCCAGGGAAGAGCTGGAATTGGGGGGCCAGCTGGGACAGAGCTGATGGTAGGACGGCTCTAGGGACCAGGTGGGGCTGGTGGTGGCCAGCTGAGAAGGCTCTGCTAGGTGGGCATTCAGGCCAGGCTGCTAGCAGGCTCCTAGCCTGTGAGGGCTTCCCATGAGGTCCTACTAGGTGAGTGGAGAGCCACAGAGTCCCAGGGTCCCCAGTGGCCCTGGCCTCTGTGATGTCTGCCGTTGGTCTCATGAGAACGCTCCTTGGATAGGAGTTAGAGATCTTTCCCAAGCCCAGTGTTTTCATGCTTCCTGGTACCTGGAGAAAAGGGTTATCTCTCAGTCCTCTTCCAGACTTAAGTGATAATTTTTATAACTGCAGGGTTTTATGTTGGTTATTCTCCCCTGATAACAGAGCTGTTAATTGCAGCCCTTATCAATGTCCGTTAGAGCAGAATGGTGTGAAGTGAAAATAATGTTTTCAGGTGTGACTTGCCCTCTCTCCCAGGTTTGGCACCTTGACTTAGTTTAAGGTCAGGACATCCTGTTAGATACTGGAAGTGAGGATCTGAGCTTGACTCATATCTGTGGGCAGCACTGGCAGTTTTCCCTGGTTCCTGCAATCTCACCGACAACATTTCAGCCTCCTCTCCTGCCATTCCAACCCTCAGGACGAGGAACCAAAGTATTTGCAGTTACTGCACAAGCTGATGTTTTCACACCTGGAGACACTGAATGATTATGCCTCTTTAGTCTCTAAAAGCATTGATTTGCTCATTTAAAAAATGGGAATAATCACATCTAACTGTTAAGTTGCTGTGAGGAAGTGTGGTGTGGTTGAAAGCATAGATTTTGGAGTCAGATGGAAAAAGGCTGTAATTTCTTCTCTCCCATTTACCGCATTACTGTGTGGTCTTGTGTTATTAACAAGAGTCTCAGTTTCCTCAACTTGTAAAATGCATATAATCATGATGACCTTCATTTGGCACATAGAAGACAAGCTTGGGTGATAGCACCCTCCCTTTCTTCCTCATCCATATGGTTCATCCAAGTCTTAACTCCTTGCGGATAGAGGCTTATCATGGCGTCTTATCTCTCACCTTCCCTGAGCTCCCAGAACACTCCTGAACTGGGTGGTTCTCCCTTTCTCAGCCTACTATTTCCCTTTCTTGCAAAATGACCACTCCTTTCTCCCTCATCTCACTCTTCCAAGAAGTTGGCCTCCATTAGGTGTTGGGAGGAAAGCAATGTGATTAAATTGGTTCATATCAATGTGCTAAGGAATGATCCACCTGTCAGCTTTATGGGAGTATTTGCATTTTATAATGGAATTCATAATCAATGGTAGAATCATCTTAGTAGAATTTCTGGCTGGAGGACAAAGGAAAGTGTAGAATTTCAGGCATTATGGAGGAGGCAATGGTGTTAAGATTGGGAAGGTGTTGAGGTTGGTCAATTATGCAGCCCAGTCGCCTGCAGTGTCTGCACCTAAATCTGTCCCTGGGCAGTGTGTGACCAAAGAACACAGCTCTTTGAGAGCTAAATCTAGAGGGAGATGCTATCTATCTGCATCCAAGTGCTATTCCTTCAAAGACCTGAAGAATTAAGATCTGGCCTCTTAAAATTATTTTTTAGAATTTGCATGGCCCATTTTATTTTCAGAGTTCTTTTATTCATTAATTAGTTATTCATTTTTGGTTTTCTAAATTTATTTATTTAATTTATTTATTTTGGCTGCATTGGGTCTTTGTTGCTACGTGCGGGCTTTCTCTAATTGTGGCAATCGGGGGCTACTCTTGGTTGCAGTGTGCAGGCTTCTCTTTGCGGTGGCTTCTCTTGTTGCAGAGCACCGACTCTAGGCACGCAGGCTTCAGCAGTTGTAGCACGCGGGCTCAGTAGTTGTGACTCGCGGGCTCTAGAGTGCAGGCTCAGTAGTGTGGAGCACAGGCTTAGTTGCTCCACGGCATGTGGGATCTTCCCGGACCAGGGCTTGAACCCATGTCCCCTGCATTGGCAGGTGGATTCTTAACCACTGCGCCACCAGGGAAGCCCAGTTATTCATTTATTTAATGTAGTTTTTAATTGTGTGCTTATTCCATCTCTCAAAGGTGGAATTATTCAGAAGAACATTTAAAAGAAATTAACAGTATGACAGGGCTTATAATTATGCTTTAATCTTAAATTAATATCCCTCCTGTTTTCACGTCACCACGATGATTATCCCAAACGGTACCAGAAGCAGGAAATTATGTATTGCCTTATATATGGCATTCCCTCCTGGAGAGCACACCATTTATCATGGCTTTTTAATCTTCTCCACGTGCAATGGAAGATAAAACATCTCAACAATATTTCAGGGTTTGGAGAAGATTAAAGCCCTACAAACATTGTGTTTGTTTCACCCAATTCCTCTGCTGTATCTAACTGGGTCAGAGTTTACGTGGGTTTGGATATACCTGCAGGAATGTGGTTGTTTATTTGGGGTTTCTGGGGACCCTCTGAAAAAGTCACATAAGTAACCCAAGCAGGAAAAACTGGAAACATGTAGGTTTCTCTCAATATTTTCTTCTCCCAGAACTTCCTTTTTTCAGTGCTAACAGAGCGTGCCTGTGACATTTGCTGAATTAAGAGTAAAGAGGGCAAAGCCGGCATTTAGATCCTTGGACTGGCTGTGGATTTCTTTTTCCTTAGAAAAAGGACCCTCACTTTAGGCTGCAGCCCCCCAAATGGAAATGCTGCTGCCACCTTTTCTGCCCTCAGAGAAGGCCTGAGAAAGATGCTTTGAGACCCCTGAGAACAGCCTGTTGGAAATTGTCTTAGTCAGGGACCTCCAGAGAAATAGAACCAATATGGTGAACCAATATAAATAGGAACTATATAAACCAGTATTTATATAAATCGGCCCACAGCACTGTGGGAGCTGTCAAGTCCAAAATCTGTAGGGCAGTCTGGACATTCAAGTAAGAATTGATGTTGCAGTCTTGAGTCTGAAGTTTGTCAACCCAAGGCAGAATTTCTATGTTTCAGTCTAGAGGCAGAATTTCTTCTTTTGAGGGAAACCTCACGTCTTTGCTCTTAAGCCCTTCAAGTGATTGAATGCGGCTCACCCACATTATGGAGGATAATCTGCTTTACCTAATGTCAACTAATTGCTACAAATGATCTTGGCCAAAAGGCTGAGAAGTGATAAAAGTCAACTGATTGTAAATGTTAATTATATCTAAAAAAAATATCTTTCCAGTAACACCTAGATGAGCATTTGACCAAAAAACTAAGCATCATAACATAGCCAGATTGGCACTTAAAATTGACCAGCACTGAGACCAAGCATCTTGCTGACTGTGGAGTCTGTAGTGCCTTCTTCACATGACAAGCAGGGGACTCCAAAGCTGCCTGTTCCCCTGACCATGACTGGTGAGCTTACCCAGTTGGCAGTTTCCTCCATCAACCAGATTCCCTTCTTTGGAGAAAAGCTCAGTGTGGCCCTTGTAGGATGGCCAAGGTTTCTTTCTGGGCATCTCTTCCTCTCTTTGGCATCACTTCCTCTCTTCCTAGCACAGCATTCCTGACCTCCCATTCAGGGGCACAGGGCATTTCCACAGTAACATTTTTGAAAAGCGAACTCTTTCATCTATGTGTAATACACATCCAGAAAAAAGCACAAACCATATGAAGACAGTCTGATGAATTTTCACCAAGAGAGCCTCCTCGTGTAACCAGCCCTGGACCAAGAGACAGAGCATTCCCACTCCTCAGAAGTCCCCCTTGTGTGCAACCCCAGTCACTGCTCCTGACCCTTAAGGGTGACCTCTATGTTGACCTGTAGCAAAACATATTAATTTTACCTTTATTTTGAGTTCCATATAAGGGGATAACATGGTAAGTCTGCTTGCACCATAGCCTGGTTTTGTGTGGAGAAACACCATGATGGGAAATCCTCTGAGTGCCCCTGTCCTGGTCTTTTCATCTCTGCTTGCAAACAACAAACACGGCAGGTCTGTTACACACGGGACATTGTGCCAGAGACTGTGGACACACACGGTTGCCTAAAGGATGTTACAAACAGCACCTGGTGGGGACATCGGAAAGGGGCCCTGTCTCCACATTCTCAGAACTGACTTCAGCCCCTAGTGTGTCCTCTCAGAAACCCCCTCCAAGTGAGGGCAGCACTCTCGATTTGCTTGGTGGAGAAAGGGAGCTGGAAGTGCTCCCTTGAACTTTCTTTTCCGGGCAGAGCCCCAGGCTGGGAGCTTCTGTCACTGACCCACTGTTCTCACCTCTCAGGGCTCTCCTGGCTGATCGGCTGCTTGCTGATAAGCACTGTGGTTGGTAGCGATTTATTGCACCACCCTTCTGATAAGGTGCTTGTATCTTAATAACACTGTAAGCCACAGGGCAGCCTTGCTCCCGGGGTGTGTGTGTGTGTGTGTGTGAGAGAGAGCCCGTGGGGGCTGTTTGCTCCCATCTCCTTCAGTGGCTTCTTCCCTCCTCCAGACCCCTAAATAGGATATTACCCAGGGTTGAATCCTTGTGCCCCTCTCTTTATTACATTGCTCTTGATCACAGATATTAATTCCTTCCATACCTCCAAGTATTCCTGAACCCTGATTTTCCACGGCCAGAGGACGATTTCCTCCTGGGATCTTGCCCACGCCTTAGACTCGTGCTCCTGAAATGTCCTTCCCCATCACGACCGTGCTGCTCTCCATGCCCACCTCTCCACAACCCACCCATCTCTTCATTCTGCCTGTGAGATGCCCATGTGTCTGTGCCCTTTTTCCAACCCACTCCCCCCACCCCCGCCCCGCCATCACCCTCATCCTCTCCCTTTTTACCTCTGTCTGGATTGCCGAAAATGCTGCCCTTCTGGCCTCATCACTCTGTATCCCCATATTCCTTGCATCATCACTGGAGGCATTATTTAGTCAGCCTTAAATTGCTGCCCAGAGCCTATGGGATAAAGCTTCAGTCGTTGGCCGGGCATGCAAGCCCTCCATGACCTGTCCCTGAAAACTCATCTCAGTGGAGATCCTGTGATTTCCCCAGGCGCTGGCAGCCACAGCTCGGCATTTCTCTCTCCTGCTGCTTTTGCTGCTGTTGCTTCTGTGGGACAAAATGCTTTAGCACTGGACAGATGAGTGGGATCACAGAGATCAAGCCCTTCATCTCATGGAGTATCCTGGTACCCCCTGCATATCACACAGCCTCTTGTCTTGGGAAGCCTTTCCTGATGATCCCAGCAGGAAGTGATCTTTCCCTTCTTGAACTCTGTGGCATCTATGATCTGTGTGGTTCTTACCTTATTTAGAATTAATTTTATATCTGAGTGTTTAACCTCCCTGTGGTTGACAGAGTAATGTTCCTCACCCACCAACAATGTCCATGCCCTAATCCCTGGACACTGACGGTTATGTTACAAGGCAAAGGGGAATTAGGGTTGAGGATGGAATTAAGGTTCCTAATCAGCTGACCTTGAGATGAGGAGGTGATCTTGGATTATCCATGTGAGCCCAATGTAATCACAACTGTCCTTAAAAGTAGAGGAGCGGGGCAAAGAAAAGAGTCAGTGTCAGAGGGTTGTGGAGTGGGCAAGACACTCCTGGCCAAAGACAGAGGAGGTGGCTATGAGCCAAGGAATGTAGGCAGCCTCTAGAAGCTGGAAAAGGTAAGGACACGGATACCACAGAAGGGAACTCAGCCCTGATAACACCTTTGATTTTAGCACTGTGAGATCTGACCTAGAATTATAAGACAGTACATCTGTGTTGTTTTAAACCAATTTAGTGGTAATTTTTAATAGCAGCAATAGAGAATTAATACACTAAATTTTGAGGACAGGGTGAGCAGAAGACCTTCCTTATACTTCTTTGTGTTTCTCACAGAGTGTAGCATAGTGCCTTGTATATATTAGGTGCTCAGTAAATGTTTGCTCTATGGATGCAGACTGGTTCCAGGAAACTGAAGAGGGCAAAGCCAGCCTTTGTGCCTTCCCATCACCCCCTCAGAATCTGTTATGCCCTCCTGGGCTCTCATCCTGGCCCTTCACCATCAACCTTTTCTGTGTCCCATTCCTGATTTTATGTAATTTCTGTTAATGGATAATATTTTAAGATTAGACCCTTCCTGGGAATATTCGCACTGAAAAGGGTAGCCCTAGAGCTATAAACACACCCACACCCAAAGGCATGAAGCCATAATGGTGGAACAAGTAGGCTAGGAGGTGATGATCGTGACCTTGGATCAGCTTCCCATGGGTTTGTTAGTCCTCCTTGTCCATTTCTACTCCGATGGACAAGGAACCAGAAGACATGGGTCCTCAACTTGGCTTCTTCACCAACTTGCTGGGTGTCTTTAGAGGAATCACTTAACATTTCTGACCCTGAAAACAGGTTTATAAGCTTTCCCCACCTCACAGGCTGTAACTCCAGGCCACCTCAAGAAATGGGGTGAGGGCTGATCCTGCCCAGAAATTCAGCAAGTGAGACAGTGAGTCGAGAATGTACCCCTGTTTGTTTTAATATACAAATAACATTTAAAGTGGACACAGCAGGAAGATGCACATTGATCCTGTGGCGTTCTACACCCCTGGCACCTTGGGGGTAAAATACCGCAGTCTAGGTGTTTAGTTTGGTTACCTTGTGTCCATTTTAAATGCTGTTTTTATATTAAAACAAACAGGGGCACATTCAAGACCCACTGTCACACCTGCTGAATTTCTGGGCAGGGCCAGCCCTCATTCGCGCCATTTCCCAAGGTGGCCTGGAGGTACAGCCAGCAGAGGGCCCGGCTACTGGCCCTGATCTCATTTACACTTTCCTTTTACCCCAAGCCTGGGCTCAGCTAGGTGAACAGGACCCAGAGTTGGCCACCCAGAAATTTAGCAGGTGAGGCAGTACCCCTCCTAGGCAATCACATTTCCCCCTCTTCTTCCCCCCCCGGGGTTAGTTCCTGACCGTCTTGCCTCACTGTCGGGTGCGATGGGCTCTGTTACCTTATCTGCTGTGTGGAGCAATGGCACTTCCATTTCTGCTCAGACACACCTGTGTCCTGAGTGTGGGACAGTGGAAGGACCTTGTGGGATTGAGGTCACAGTCGGGGTTCTGGTCTCAGTTCTGCCATCAGCCAGCTGGGAACTCTAAGCAGCTCACCTCACCTCTATGGGCTAACCGTTCCTCAATTAAAAAGATGGGCTTGGAGTAGATGGACTTGGAAAACGGGGCAACCAAGAACCCCTGCTCAGAATTCTTTAAGGACAACCATCCCCATCAGGAGGAAGCCCAACTTTCTCACTATGGCTCACAAAGCCTTTTGTGGTCTGGTCCCTCCTTACCTTGAGGGCTTTTTCTTGTTCTCCTTCTTAGATTCCAACTTCTGGCGATAATGAATGCCTGCCAGTTTCCAGAATATGCCATGTTCTCTCTTATTCCCAGAACTTTGCAAACGATGCTCCTCTTTCTTCAGTGCATTTCCTGTGCCCTTTCCTGCCTCTCTCTCTCTTAGATTCTTACATCCTTTGGGGGGTTCAGCTAAGACTTCACTTCCTGGGGTAGTCTTTCTGACCCCACCATTCAGATCTTATTAGGAGCTATTTTCCTGCAGCCCACTAACATGCGGCCTTTATTTTGGCACAATTCTAATAGCCTGCTTACTTGTGTGAGTCCACCCCTACTAGTCTGCAGGCTTCTCCAAGGCAAGACCTGTGATTTTTTTCCCTGTGGAATCCCCTGTGACTAGATCCGTACTGGCCACTATGGTAACCATTGGCCACTTGTGGCTACTGGGTGCTTGAAATGTGGCTACTCTGAGTTGAGATGTGCTGGAACTATAAAATAGACACGGGATTTCAAACATTTAGTACAAAAAAATGCAAAATAATTTTACACTCTTGTTCATAATTTTTTTAAATGTTGAAATGATAAGACCTAGGATATACTGCATTAAATAAACTATATTACTAATATTAATTTCACTTGTATTTTTTTACTCCTGCGGCTACTAGAAAATTTAAAACCACATATGAGGCTTTGCATTTGTGGCTCGAACTATATCTCTATTGAACTCTACTGGCCTAGAGTGTATAGCCTGGCACATCTGTTGAGTGAATGAGTTGGTGGATGGATGCATAGGAAAGGGAAAGGATAGGTGACTGTGTTTTCGCCTCAGCCTCAGCTCATGTTGCTTTAAGATCTGACTGCTTCAGGTGTGACCCCATGGTCCTCTCATGCTGAATGTTCTGAGCTGGGCAGTCTTGCAGCTGGCCTGGATCCCCAAGGGATGGAGAAAATTGAGGTGAAACATGCTGCCTGGAGTCTATGGGTCCAGTCCTGCAGGCATGTGGTGCACCTTGCCCATATCATCAGGAATAAAGTATTAACTTGACATCCTGAATCGGGAACAGGGTAGATGCTCATTTTGAACGGTCGCAACGCCCTTCAATAACCATCTGGGCCATGTCTCTCATTAGCAGTGGGTGAGGGCACTTCTCTTACTGGAAACAACTCATTTTATAATATCTTGATGCCATAATCAAGAGGAGTTGATTGATTTGGGAATTTCCCAAGGCTCTGTACTCCTGAAGAACAAAGACCTCTTTTCTTAAAGACTATCTGTAGCTTTCTTTTGTGTATAGAACTTTGACTTTTTCCTCATCCTGTACTTTGTGGGCTGATTGTAAAACCAGATTGCGAAGGGGAGTTGAATAGACCATGCTATCACTGTCTTTGAACTTTGATTTTTTTTGAGGATTTAGTGATTGCTTGGAACAGCCATGGGTGTAGTGAGAACACAATCTTCTGAGGTGCTAAAGCTCTAACTGGGCACAGAAATGCTTCAGTCTGGCTGACATTTTGAAAGCCATATTCTTAGAACACAGAAGGTTCAGGTTCTTACAATCATAGCCAGCATTTACATAGTGCATTTATAATTCCAAAGCACTTTCACACACGGTATCTCACTTGGTCCTTATATTTTATTGGTGCCCTTTTAAACAAATCTCTTTGATTGAATTGTCTGTACTTTGTGGCTTCAGTTTCTTTCTTCTCTGTCTGTTAAATGTCCTCAATCATGCTTTCAAGGCCCATCACTTTGTTAAAACTGCTCTGTTAAAGGTCACCCTGACCCACACATTGCTAGGTCCAATCATCAATTCTCAGTCTTCTCATTTTGCTTGACCCATTTGAGTCATTTGACACAGTTGGTTGCTCTTTCCCTCTTGAAATTCTTTCTTCATTTGGCTTCAACAGTGTCACACTTGCCCGCCTTTCTTCTGACCTCACAGGCAGCTTCTTCTCCATCTCTTTGGCTGTTACCTCCACAACTCCCTGACTTTTAACCTTGGAGGCTTTTAGATCTTAGATCTCAGACATTAAAAAAAAAAAAAAGAAATCTATAAACACTTCATTGGTGATTTCACCAAGTCCCATGGTTTTAAACATTATTGATATGCCAACAATTCTATAAGCCTGGACCTCTGCTCTTAATTTCAGACTTCTATATCCAACTGCCTACACAACATTGCAACTCGCATGTCTAAAAAACACCTCCAACTTTACAATCTCAAAGTGAGTCTCTGAACTTCTCCTCTAGACATGCTCCTTCTGTGGCCTTCTCCATTCCAGTTAATGCCAACGTCATTCTCCATTTGCTAAGACCAGAGACTGCAGGGTCAGTCTCCTCTCTTTCTTTTACAGCCCACAGCAGATATTTTCATCTCTAACATCAAGTTTCATCCAGAACATGACCACGGCTCACCATCTCCACTGCTGTCAATTTGGTCTGTACACCATCGTCTCCTGCCTGGATTATCTCAGAAGTCTCACAATCAGCTCAGGACAGTCTGACCTCAACCAAGTAGTCAGAGTGATTCTGCTAAAAGAGAAATCAGAACATGTCATTCCTCTCCTCAAATGGCCGCCACTTACCCAGAGACAAAGCCAACATCTTTGTAATGGTCTTAAAAGCCCAGCACAACATGGCACTCCCTCTGACACCACTGACAAGTCCCTTCCACCTCATTCTTTGCCAGCCAGCCTGGCCTTCAGGCTGTGTCATTCAATTCCAGGTGACATGCCTGCCCTGTGGTTTTGCATTTGCTTTTCCCTGGAATGCTCTCCCCTCAGACAGCCTTATGTCTTCCTCTTCTACTTCATTTGCACTTTTACTCAAATATCTCCTTCCTACACGCAACCCCGATCTCCCTATTTCCTTTTCCTTCTGTATTTTTTCTCCATGGAACTTAACACCATCTAACACACTACGTATTTTACTTATTTATATTTTTTATTGCCTGTCTTATATTAAACTGTTAGATCCATGAGGGTAGGCATTTTAATTTTAATTACTATATCACCTGGCATCTAGAGCAGTGCTTGACACGTAGGACACACTCATTAAAGATTAGTAAATAAATGAATGAATAGTTTTATTAACTAAGAAGAATTATTATTCTTTTCTCCCTTCTATGAATGAAAGAATTGGGAACTCAGTAAGGACCCAAAGTGACACCAAACATACATGCACACCTATAGATACCTATACACACAAAACAAAGCTTAACTAAACACAGGTATGGCATAACCAACGTGTGTGACCCAAAGAAGTGGGTGAGGTGCAGTGCAGGGTCAAGATTATGTAGAAACTACTTATATTTGATAATGGTTGGTCTGGTCACTGGAGGGTTGTAACTAAGCAATAAACTGAAAAAGAATTCAGCTTCATGTTTTATACATGTTACTTATTTTTCAAATAATCTTGGAAGCTTTTCATTAAATATTAATTTTCATGAAGACATCAAAGTCACCATCATTCTAACTCTAAGTTTTACATCCTATAAGAAAAGTTGAAACTGTAAAGTGTCATTATATAGCAACCAGAGTGGGAAATTCTTAAAAGCGAGATTAAATTAGAGAAGCCTCAGTTCCTCTCATCACAGTATTGCTGGCGCCTTCAAGTTCTAGTTGCTGGTTGCCAAAGGCCGCTGGATAGGAACAGGAGGAGATCAAAGAGTACCTCTTCTATCCTGATACTGCAAAGTCCAATTTTAGGTGGTAGAGATTAGAAAATAAGGTTTCAAGTATCAGTTTGGGATTTTACCTCCCGTAGGAAGACTTCCTTAAGCCTCCAGGATTGGCTAGATGTCCCTTACTGTAGTCAGGGCTGGCTTCATGGTCATGCCACCTGTGCGGTCCCACAAGGCCCCCTACTTAGAAAGGTTTTGCACTTGGTTTTATGCTTTGCTATCACTGCCTTAAAATTCTTAATCATTTTTGAACAAGGGGTCCACATTTTCATTTTGTACTGGGCCACACGTGGGCCAAGCCTCATGGATAAGTAAGTCATAGCTGAGCTAGGTAGGGAGTGTTAAGTGAGGCTCAGGATGGACAAGGAAGAGCCAACTTCAATTATGTTTAACTGATCATACATGACGTTGGGTTATTTGATAGTTTTGTGATCATATTTGCATGAATTTCCTGCACATGTTTGCCTATGGCTTCATTTTACGATTCATTAAATTTAGTTCTATTTAAATAGCAGTTTCAAAATTTGTTTCACTGTGTTCTGATAGTTTTCCAAAACTCATAAATCTAAGTTTAGTGATATGGCATGTAATCCTTGGTAATACATTCTAACATGATGCTGTTCTTCTGATGAAATAGGGGAAATGCAATATCTAAATTGCCACATTCTTTCTCTTTTTTTTTTTTTTTTGAGGAAATGTTCTTTGCCTCTGAAAAGCTGTTTTTCAAATCTGAAATCATGAGAACAATAATGGCATATCCAAAAGTCCTATAAAGGCTAGATAGGTCATACACATAAAGGAAATAGACCAGGTGTGAATGATAGGAACGTGGCCAAATGGGGAATAGGCGTGTTTCCAGCGGCTCCAGCTCACTGATACGGGGAGTGTAAGTCTGCTGTCACTAGAACTTTCTTTTGCCCTCAAAGGAACTCCAGACATAGGAGTTTATGTGAAATTTCTTGGTTTTTAAAAATGTGGGCTCAAATAAAATGCCATGTGACCATTCTTAACTAATTAATTAATTAGTTTTTGGTTGCGTTGGGTCTTCGTTGCAGTGCGTGGGCTTCTCATTGCAGTGGTTTCTCTTGTGGAGCACAGGCTCTAGGCACGTGGGCTCAGTAGTGGTGGCTCATGGGCTCTAGAGTGCAGGCTCAGTAGTTGTGGCGCATGGGATGTTTCTCTGCGGCATGTGGGATCTTCCCGGACCAGGGCTCGAATCCGTGTCCCCTGCATTGGCAGGCGGATTCTTAACCACTTTACAACCAGGGGAGCCCCCATGTGACCATTCTTGTAGAGGTAATTCTTAACATGATTCCCTCACTTTGTCCCAAATAGCTCTCCAATATTTTTCCTTTCTCTTACATGATAAGCATTTTAAGATAAAGAAAAAAATCTATAATTTCATTTTGAGGCTCTTTAGAGAGAGTGTCTGTAACATTTAACACTTACGAAGAAATGTTAAATTTGAAATCTAATGACAGCAACACACCTGCTTAGCTAACCTCCTATCAGTGGGAAGGGCCAAATGGTACAACTTCTGACATTTCTGTAACCTTTAGAAGCTTCTCCATCATAGCAATAGAAATTTAATGTAAGCCCCACAAGTCATCAAATTTTTTCTAGGAGCTACATTAAAAAAATAAAAAAGGGACAGGTAAAATTAATTAGAATATTTTATTAAATTCAATAAATCTAAAATATTACCATTACAACAGATGATCAATATAAAAATGACTAAAGAGGTATTTTACATTCTTTCCTTTTATACTAAGTCTTTGAAATCCAGTATGTATTTTATAGTTATAACACACTTACGTCTGGATCAGCCACATTTCAACTGCTCAATAGACACACGTGTCTAGTGGTTACTTTATTGGAAAGCTCAGGTTTGACGTGTCCTGCTGTGCTTACATGTCCAAAGTCACTCAGCTAGGAAGTTGGTAGATCCAATAGTTTTGCTCAGTATTTTAGACTCTTTGCCTTTTTCAGTACATGGACCTGTCTCTAAGTGCAGAATCCTGACACCTAGCTTGGGCTTGGCATTTGTAGGGTTTGAGAAGACTCAGGCAGGGAAGTAATGGAAAGAGAAAAATAAAAGACGAGACTAAATCTGAAAATGCTGCAGGAGTAGCAGGGGTCACACTTAGAATTTCAAGGTGACAACTCCTCTTAGGTGCAGAAAGTGTGCTTCTTTCTCACCATGAGAGGTGCATGAGGCTGAACATGTGCAAGTAACGCTGGGGAAAACGGGCCTTGCTGAGACAGCTGGTATCATTAACTCAGGTGGTTTGGATGTGAGGCAAGCAGAGCTTCTGTAGTGGGGCAGCTAAGCAAGAGGAGGATGCACCTTCACTTCTGGTTGGGGAAACCAACTCATCTGGCCATTTGAGGATGACTGGGTGATTTACAATATCCAACTGGTGTGGGAAACTCAGGTGCTGCTGTTGGGATGAAGTGAAGGCAGTGGTCAGGAAACAGCAAGAGGAATTTATGTGGCCATCCTTGGTCCCAGGTGTCTGGGTAGAGTCTCTCTGGAGGGGTCCAGAGATAAGCCTGGGGTGTGGTGCTTCCTGAGTCCATTGGCCCCTTACGGTGGCAGGTGTTTCCTGACTGTACACCAACAATCCTAAGGGAAATAGCTTTGAGCACACTTGTGGCTCATTAGTCCACGCTTTGTCTCAGAAGATGTAGAGTTTTTCTTTTTCCTAAAAAATTAGCATATGTTGACTTTCAACACATTTTTTGGTTGTTGTTTTTGCTTTTCAGCATTTGCACAGAACTTTGCACTGGTTTCCATCAGTTGCGCTTTTGACTAGCTTGGTTCTTCATTCAGCCAACGTTAATGATTTTGCTGCAGATTAAAAACATAAGTATTTGGTTGAAAATTCTGTATTTTGGAGCTGGAATTCTCTGAACCATGATTGGATGGCTAAGTCTGTGTAGTTCCTTATACAGGATATACTTAGGGAATTAGAGTGTTTCGGGGTTTGGGTCAGGCTGAGGAACAACCTTAGGAATTCTGATCTGAGGATGAGTTGCTAGGGTGGCCATGTGAAATTACAGGGGTGTGGCCAGCACCATGACCTTGGAGAGAATTCAGGTTGCCTGAGTTCTTGTACTCATGTAATTTTTCTTGCTGGGAACTCACTCCCTTTCCTCCAATAATTTAAAAAATTCACAATTTTTCACAATTCTCCTTGAATCAACTCATTCATTCATTCACTCATATATTTATTAAATACGTCCCTTCAGTGTACAAATGTCTATTGGGCACCAAGTACCAAGCACTGGGCCAGGTGCTGCGATTCAAAACTAAGAAGGCCTTTGTCTCCATCCTTAAGAAGCTCAACAACTGGTGAATTCTTCCCACATCAGCTCCCTCAGACTGGTCCCCATCATCCATCCGGTCATTCCTCAGTATTCATGTCATTGGCTTTGAGTCCAATTTGTTGTTTTCATTCCTAGGATATTCTCTGAAGTGGCCTGCCTCCCCTGAGTGACCGGACATTTTTATTAGCAATAATTATGCTTTTGTCCTTCTTTTTAAGTCTTCATAGGGCCTGATACTTTGTACAGAGTGGGGCCTGATACACATTGTTAATGAAGGCCTCATACACACCATTAACCTTCTTTCCAGGGTACATGAATGATGTCAGTTGATTATTATTTTTACACATCATTTCTAGTATTGCTAATAGCAATTCGAGGGTTGTTGGAGGTGTTGAACACCTCCACCTCCAACCTCCAGATCTCCTTGTCTGGAGGTCAACAGACGTGGAAAGGGTCACCCCAGCACAACCTCTGTAGTCAGTCTGTTGGCTAAACTGGCCTCTATTGTCTTTTTATAGACCAGATACCCTAAAGACACTGTCTTCTGAAAGTACCATGGTATGTTTGGCATTGCTTTTTAATGACGGGGGATTAAATTAAGGCTTTATCTATATGATTATTTTTTCCTGTGTGTTGCAACTGGTCAAAAAGTACAGCTTTAGGGAATCCCCCTAATGAAATGCACACAGAGTAACTTTCCTTCAAGCTGTCAGTGAAGAATACAGTGTTACTCAAGTGAATTTCAGTGACCTCTTCCTTTAGAAGGAGCCCATTGTCAGAACAAATTTTTATATTAATACACTGTTTGCTTTGCAGTGCTGATAATTTCTTCCTGTCTTTCAGTCTGTCAAATTACCAGGAAACTTGTTGTTTCTTTGGACAAAGGTATTTGCAGAAGAGCTGATCAAACTCTTATTATTAATAATCTCATTATTGAGTCATCATCAATGCTTTTGTGCATTTGCTGCTACCAAATAGTACAGAATCTGAAAACTACGGAGGCACACAGGAACAAAGCAGCTTGTGAGGCAGTGGCAGGGAGGCGGGGTGTTGGGGGGAGGCAGGGAGGGAGAGGGGGAGGGGGAGGGGGAGGGGGAGTATCTTCCTGCCTAGGGCACACTTGTGTTTGAGAGAATTGCTGCCTCATTCCTGCAGGACTGCAGCCCCTCTGGAAAAGGGTCTCCTAAAGGATTGGTCATAGAGGGCTCTAAAGGTAGTCATGACTACGGGCTGCCATTGTTAATGAGATTTTTTATTTATTTGACAAGGGCACTGACATGTTCCTTGAAAAAAGGAGCAAGGAAAGCTCATTATACCCACAGACAGAGGCTACAAGCAAAAGAGAAGAGATTTTGCCCTTTGCTTTGGTGGGAAGCAGGAGGAAGAGGGAAACCACGATGGGAAGCAGAGGAAGCTTTCCTCTCTCTATTCATAGTCATGGTGTTCAATCTCAGGATAATGGGTTCAGTTCACCAATTTCCACTCTCACACATGCCATCCGCTTTTCCTGTCTTGGGCCAGACGTCTCAGTGTCTAGACCATTCTGCCAAAGGGGCCGAAGCTGAATTGCTTTGGTAGGGAACAGTGAGCTTCACAGCTCACATCCTTTCCCAGGGGGCCCTGCCCAGGTGGAACAAGCAGCCTTCGGTGGTCAGGTTCCCAAACAAAGCACAAGATATCCAGTTCAATTCAACCGTTAAGTAAACAGCCTATCGTTATTTTAGCATAGGTATGTCCCACATATATTGTATGGAACATCCCTATACTAAAAAATGATTCGTTACTTTTTAGAAATTCAGTTGGACTGGATGTCCTGTATTTTTGTTTGCAAAATCTGACAACCCACTATAGGGCAGAATAGGAGAGGTAGGGGCTTCAAAACACTCCTCCTAATTTTATAAATTAGGAATTTTGGACTATCATACATTTACTACTATATATAAAACAGATAAAGAACAAGGACCTACTGTACAGCAGTAGGGAGCTATATTCAATATCTTGTAATAATCTATAATGGAAAAGAATCTGAAAAAGAATATACATATATACACACACATATATAAAAAATTTGAACCACTCTGCTGTACAGCTGAAACTAACACAGCATTGTATCAACTATACTTCAAGAAAAAAGAAAAAAGAAAAAAGAAAAAAAATATTCTTCCTCTCCTCTAACAGATGGCCATGGATCCCCTGTCCCTGACCTCCATCTTCACTGCACATTGCCTTAGAGCAGATAAGGTAAGCAGACCCCGTTGCTTCCAGAAAACTTCTGGGAAAATGATCCTGACCTTCCTGGGCCTGCTCTAACTGCCTATCACCACGTCCACGTGAATGTGGGTATAAAGTTGCCCTGAGAAGGCGCCCTGTGTGGCTGGTCAGGTGTGTTTCAATGAAGACCCTGCTTCTCACATGAGTACAGTGTTGATTCTGAGAGTTTGTGCAGCCCCTGAGGTGCAAGAACCCTTCAGACCAGGTCTTCCGCACTGCTCCTGGCCTGGGGGTGGGGACAGTGAGGGGCAGGGACCTTCTTTCCCTGTTTCAAACCCAAACACCTTCCATATTGAGCTGGGCTTTAGGAAATTAAAAATAAAACCAAAAAAGCACACACAAAAAAATCTGACATTTGTATAGCACTTCAAAGCTTATAAGCAACTTCTTATACAATATTTCATTTAATTCTAATGATTTAGGAATTGTTATAACACTAGGGGGCTCAGTGATTTGCCTAATGCCACTGACTAAATGACAGAGCTGGTTTTGAATATTCAGGCCAACACCCTTTTTCCCCTGCAGGAAGGAGGGCAGAGGTCACAGAGGTGTGTGAAATGGTGGAGGGGTGTAAATGGGCCTGAAGACCACCCCTATCTCTCAGTTTCAGGAATACACCTTGAGCTCCTGAATGCCTAACCAGCTCACAACTGGGTCTGGGATAAGGAGGTCAAGAGAGAACCTTCTGGAGAAAGAAACTGTTCAACCATGGGCCTCCCGAACTGGGTCTGGGGCAGCCTCCTGCTTGGGTTCTTTCTCCTCTGTCAAGCTCACAGGGCCGGGTGATTGATAGCGCAGAGCCCTGACTGAAGTCCCAGGGCAGACACATGGCTGGTGTCTCCTTCTGAGTGGGGCTGTTGAGAGAACTCTGTGTGGAAGCAGACACTGCAAGGGAGCGGTCAGAGACAGCCTGGGCAGTAGCCAGTGAAGAGGGACTCCCCTGGGGAGAGTCACAGTCTCTAGATGGAGTTCCCTAGCTTTCCCTGGAAAGCCGCATTCAGGACAATGCGGGGGGGGGGGGGGGCAGGGGACAAATAGAGATGGCTTCTGGGCAAAAGATTGAGGCTTACTTTTCCTTCCTGGGGTCCCCAAGCTCTTCATCCACAAAGACTACTTTCATCCCATCTGTTTCAAGGAAGCGTCAAGTCGGAAACCAGATATTGGGCTTGCAAAAGCGCATTTGAGCTAAGATTTGGTAGGAGAGACCCAGATTCAAGGGCAGCTGGCAGAGTGGGGCTCAGGACCCGATGTGCAGGTGACGCAAGTTCCCGGCTGTCCTCACCTTCCTGGGTGGTCACGTGCTCTCTGGCAGCTTCCTCTTTCCCTGCACACTGGCCCCGGGGGGAAATCCCCACTGGGCACTATAAGAAGCCCTGGAGCTCCTGCAGCAGCTAGTGGCTCCAGCCTAGAGCACAAGATGAAGCCGGGCCTCCCCTGCCTGCTGGCCCTTCTGTGCCTCCTCCACTCAGATACTGCGAGCGTCGGTGGGACCATCGCCACCTCTACCCACTTCCGCACCACCGCCTCCACCTCCTTACTCACCTCTGACTTCAGCTCCACCTCCGCCTCTGGCTCTGGCTGGTCCACCCCCAGCTTCGAGTCCCAGGTGAGGATGCCCCAGAGTCTGATAGCTGCGTTCCTTCCCTTCCTCTGGCTTTTTGGGGAACTGAATATAACTTCACGGATGGCTAGGCCTGAACACTGGAGCAGAGTTACGACTCCCTTTGTTAACTGTAGGTGCCCTGAAAATGAATTAAAACCTGGGTAAAATAATTAAATTGTTAGCAGTTCTTTCGGTTCTCCGGCTGGGGGCTTTAGGGAAAGAATCTAAGCTTTCAAGAGGTTCTCAAACCTGGCTGCACCTTAGAATCGGGGCGGGGCGGAGGGGACTAAGAAAAATGAAGATGCCTGGGTTCTCTCCCAGATACCAGCTGTTAGGGGATGAGCCCTGCCAGTAGAAGCTCCAGAAAAGTGTGTCTAATTGATTTGCGGCTATCAGGGACCCACAGTGCTTTGGTTGGAGACCTGAGAGTTTCTCTGAGCCTGTTTGTAAGGGAGATGGGTGACAGAAGGAAGAGGAGGAATCCCTGGTCCTTGGGAAAGTGCTGTTACACATGCATAGTTCCCTGGAGGAGTGTTAGCTCTTTTCAGTCTTTCTTATAAGGGATCTTAAGAGCCATTTCCAGTTCAAAATGACGATAGCAGTAGCAACAAACAAGACAAACAAACAAATGAAAAACAAAGCATGCACTAGAAAGGGACTGGTCCAGCTAGCCCACATCTCTACAACGTGCAGTGAGCCTCGTTCTTTAGGGGATGAGCCCTCTTTGGATCTCCTTTGAAGAAAGGGAAATAGGCACAGAGGGGTGAGAAGTTAGGGCACAGGAAGCAGCTCCTCCCTCCATCAGCTCCGGGCTTCTCTGTAGGAGTCCTGCTCTGAGAAACCTAGGCTTTCCTTGCTAAGGTATGATTTGGGGTGGGGGAGTCTTAACTCCCCCTGAGGCTGTCCTCTGTACTTCTATGATCTTTACTCACAGGTCAGGTCACTGTTTATAGGATCATCTGAATGGAAGGGCCAACGGGAAAAGAGGAGGAAAAGACTTTTTTTTCCTTTCACCATCAGAACCTCAAAGGCAATGAAAACTTGTCAATTATGAAATGAAATGGTTTGGATAGGGCTCAGAAATGGCAGTAACAGTGTTTACTGAGTGCCTTATAAATGTCAGGACTACGTTAAGTGCATAATATATATTATCTTATTTAACCTCAGAGGTAAGTACAATTAATTGTCCCATTTTAGAGATGTGAAAACTGAGGCTTAGTGAGATGAAATCATTGGCTTAAAGTCAATAAACTAGCCAGTGATACAGCTCAAACTTAGTTGTTCATGCTCTTCACCATCTCTCTCCATGCAGCCTTCTATATTTTCATGGAGTATAGATTTAAAGTGCTTATTTTGAAGAAGGGAATGGTTTGGGAATCATCAATATGAACCAAGATTCTTTGTAGCCAGAAATCAGACATATCATTTTATTCCATGATACTAAATGACTTCTGGGGACAATGAGAACTGGTTAGCATTTAAAAAAAATTAAAATGAAAATTAATAGTATATTGTGAGGTTTTATCACCAATCAGAAACCAGCTTTTAGGTAAGGTGATCAGCTAACATAATAGAAAAGAAAATACAGGTCAAGAAACAGAGAAACTCAAAGTGTCTGTTGTTTGGTAAGAAGATAAATATTTAAAAGATAAGATAAATATTAACTACCATTAACAGTAGTTAAATTATACTTAGAGTTTTTAATTTCCTTCCTGGTTTACTTATCTCCCTCTGGTGAGTTAATATCACGACTCCAACTTCTTTTTTATGGCAGGCTAGGTGTCACTTCCGCTATAAACCCAGTTTTCTAGGGCTGCTTGATGAGCTCTTTGGAAAGTGGTGGAAAACCCCTTTATAACTGTCATTGAGCAAGTTCCAAACATATCATTTTCTGTACTTTGAAAATGTTGAGTACCATTATTTTATGCCTTGACTCTTTACAGGCACTTAGACTTGGCTGCTAATTAGAACCAATTGCAACCAATTGCAACCAATTGCAATCCCAAATGTGAGTCGCACCTTCGCTGGCGTGCTCAGAGCACTCCGCCAGCCTCAGGTGTCGCCCTCCAAAGAGGGGAGCTGCTATCACGGTCCTCAACTCACAGGCAAGAAAAGCCTCGGTGCTTTGCCTCACACAGCACCTGGCAAGAGTCAGAACCTCGAGTCACACGCTTTTGTCATCAGGCTAAAGGGCTTGTTGAGGAAAAAGACACTAAGGCTTTCATAATGACAAGGGGCCTGATTCACTGGGCCGGAAGTGGGTCTTATTTGTCTCTTATTTGTCCGGCTCCAGACCAGAGCCTGGCAAGCTGTAGACACCAGTAAATGTGAATTGAACACAGGCCGAGTGAGAACTGATCAGTGTAAGGTGTCTGTGGGGTCCACAGGGGGGTCACATACCCTTCCAAAGGCCAAGGGGACAAGGGCTTCTTTTTGTCTCCCGTCCCCCATGTGACACTCACATAGAGATTAAGCATTTGCCACAGAAAGAGACCCATCGCCATTAGTTTCATGGTCTTTGAGTGAGAGGAACAGAAATATCTCTAATGGGAAACACTGATCAAACTTATGGACCATTTGGATGTCCGCTGAGCACGCTGGGCTGATGATAAGAAGGATGGAAGGCGGGAAGTCCACTGTGCCAGGACGGAGATGTGCAATACAAGACAGCGGAATGGCTATCAGCAGGTCTCATAATTATTTGCCTGCCTTTCAGGTGAACTTCAGGATGAAAAAGTTGTGAGCTAGTAGTTTCCAGTTGATTGTCTAGAGACTGCTTGATGATTTCTACTGTTTATGGAGTTGACAGAGCTTTTCCAAGAACTCTCAGAATGGTCCAACCCTGTCTTGTGCAGCTAATCGACCTCCCCTTGTCAAAATGCGATGCAAGACCGTTTTTTTTGGTAGACAGTTATTATAATAAGCTATTTCTTCAAAAGTCCATGATGGCATGGACAGGTCCTCCTGCAAAAGCCTTGGCATGCTTGAGCTGGAGTCTTTCTGCCTTCCGTGGGAGTGATAAAACTGGTTCCCAGGGAAGCTGCTCTCTGACAGGCTCCTGGTGTGGCTTGTCTAGTCTTTATTTGTCCCTGGCAAAGACCTTTCCCTTACCCTCCTCCCAGCCACAGTGTTCAGCATAAACTTGCTTGTCCCTCCTCCTTACTCCCCAGTTTTTGCAGGTGTGGGGTGTGATTGGCAAAGAAAGTTGAGGCCAATGTCAAGAATTAATGTGGCATAGAGAGTTTTGGGTACAAATATATATATATGTGTGTGTGTGTGTGTGTGTGTGTGTGTGTGTATTTGTTCATCTTATAGAAGATTAGGTTAAAATAACAAGCAATTTGGCTGCCAAAGCCTGAATTAATTGGTTCAGAGGTCACTGATGGACTAGATCTTGATTATAGAAGCATCCAAGTCCAGCTTGTTCAAGAATCAGGGAAGGTGGTAGACATTAAATCACAGAGCACACAACCTCAGCTACAGCCAGCTGACCTCTGAAATATTGAGAAGTGTAGCCTGCATTTCTTCAAACTCTGAAAACCATCGCTCTCCCCTTGGTAGTTTCAGAAAAAGACCCTTCGGGCTGATGTTCCACAGGTGAGTTTTGGGCTGGCCGTCAGAGAAGATCATTGAAAGGCATTCAGTCGGCTGCCAAGAGTTACTCCGTAAGGCAATTGTAGCAATAAAAAAATGTTAATTGTGCCGGGATCCCCTTGGGGAAGCTCAAAGGGGACAAAAGAAAAACAGGATCTTTCAAACCTGTCATTTTAAAATATTCAGTGGCACCGAAGTGGGAGCCTGAATATATTAAAGAAACATCAAATATTTAAAAATGACTTTTCTGCAAGTGATAAGCTGGAAAACTTAAAAAGAATTTGCACAAAATCTTCAAACTCATACATTGCTCAGTTTTTAACAAATGGCTGGTTTGTCGCCATTTTGAAGGATGTTAATTATACACTTTCCCAGGTGAAGAGAGGATGTGAATTTGCATTGCATAGCTTCACTGTAACCCACATCCTTGATGTTTTTCTCACTTTCCTGGAAGGCATTGGGTTGGGGCTGGGGTAGAAGTGTGGAAAAGGAAATGAGGGTGTAGAAGGAAAAGGAGAGTGACATTTACTGATCACTTACCACGTGCCAGGGACTTGGTTTACATTACTTTGTTCCTCTTGGGAACAACCCTGTGAAGCAGGTTATATCTATTTGACAGATAAGGAAACAGAGACTTAAAGAGAATTCAGGTCCAGTAAGTGGTAGAATTGCCAACTTAGGACTTTCATCGCGTCTTCTTTTTTTTTTTTTAATAAATTTATTTATTTATATTTTTGGGCTGCGTTGGGTCTTTGTTGCTGCGCGCAGGCTTTCTCTAGTTGTGGCGAACGGGGCTACTCTTCGTGGCGGTGCGTGGGCTTCTCATTGTTGTGGCTTCTCTTGTTGCGGAGCACGGGCTCTAGGCGCGCAGGCTTCAGTAGTGGTGGCACGTGGGCTCAGTAGTTGTGGCTCGCGGGCTCCAGAGCACAGGCTTAGTAGTTGTGGCACACGGTAGTTGCTCCGCAGCATGTGGGATCTTCCTGGACCAGGGTTCGAACCCGTGTCCCCTGCATTGGCAGGCGGATTCTTAACCACTGTGCCAACAGGGAAGTCTTCTCATCATTTCTTTATTTCTTTTTCCTTACATGGGGACAGTAGTAGTTTCCTTAAAGACTCTTCCAGAAAGGAGAATGATATGGTTTGCTTAACAGGTGGAGAGGTGGCTGAACACTGAGCTACACTTGGGAGACATGGCAGCAGTTTTGGGGTGTTTCTATGATTCCATTCATTTATGTATTGAAATCCACTCGCTTGCCTCTGAGCACTCTTCTGACAAGCCAGTTTCTGTCACTTCCCTTGCCAAAGGCTCATTTCCCGGCTTATTACTGATGTTGAACTTATTTTTATTTACAGTCGTTTCCCAACTTCACTGGCTCCAAGGATGACCGTGGGACCTGCCAGTGCTCTGTTATCCTGCCAGACACCACCTTTCCTGTGGAGAGAGTGGAACGCTTGGAAATCATAGCCCAAACTATCTCCCAGAAGTTCGAGAAAGAGTTTTCTAAAGTAAGTATTTTATTCTTTTTTCCTCTTCCAACAATATCTTGTTAAGAACAAACAAAATACTTTTTATTCAGGACTTTATAAGCAGCCTTTCTTCACTGTATCAAAGAGCACATTTGCATCTAATGGAAGCTTTAGCATTTCTTTCACAGCAACCTATGGAGTTCTTTATAGCAGGAAGAGTGAGAGCACAGGGAGAAGATGGGATGGAGATGAGTCACGCCACAGGATAAACTCGCTTCAATATCATGGTGTGTGTGCAGCTGGAAAGAAGCCTGAGTTCTCCCTCTAAATTTCAACTCTGAAATCTGTATTTGGTTTTGTGGTTTCTTCCTTTTGGTCTTCTTCTTGGTCATTCCTCCAGCTTTGCCTTCTTTTCTTTCCTCTCCTCTGTCCTCTTTATGTTCTATCTTCCTGCCCTTGCATTTTTTTCAGCCTATTCTATTCCATTCCTCCTTTCCTTCATTTCTATTTCTCCTCTTGCCTCAGTCCTTTCTTTCCCTTTTCCTTCTTATTTTGTTTTTTACTTTTTTTGGTCTTCTCTTGCTTTTGGACTTTCCCCTTCCTTCTCCTCCACCCCTCCCACAAATCTCCCTCTCATCTTCCTTCCTTCCTCCCTCTTTTCCTCTCTCTTCCTCCTATTTTCTCTTCTCAATTCACTCTCTTTCTTCTCTCCCTCTCTCTCTTTCTTGGGGTTAGCCTCTATTGTCTCAGCAGGGACATTACATCAGATGCATCCAGCATTAGCCCTAAACCGAAGGCTTCCCTGGGAATTTGAAATGAGACTAGTAGGTGGCTCAGCCTTGATAAAAACCTCCACTTGACCCCCTGATTACTGCTTTCTCCAGCCAGAGGAAGTCATCTCATGGGGTTAGCCCTTCTCTGAGCTGGCTGGAGCAATGAACTTGACATTCCAGTTTTGACCCCTTTAACCTTTTTAGCCAAGTTAAAAATCAACCAAAAGAACTTCCATCTTCTGTACAGGTGAAGTCCAAGCTAGGCTATCATCACATTATGCATTATTTAATATCATTTCATTAATTTACTTACAAGGAGCTCTGGCTTCCCTGCAAGATTCAAAATAGGTTTTCCCAAGAAATTTCAGCTCAGCTACCTCAACATTGAGCCTAGCTCTCTTTTAAGACAAAAGTTCTGATGAGGCTGAGCCCCTGCTTTCAACCTCAATTGGTAGATAAATATTCTAAGTTTAAACAAGTGTCCAGGAAAATGTGTTTGACAACTCCAGGAACCTAGCTTCTTAAGAAATAAAATGTCCTTGAATTAATCAGCAGAAAAGGCACAGAACTAAATTATAAATTCCAGTCATTAATATTCATAGCATAATCAAGTACAGATAAGAAGTTATGCATATAAACATAACAAGTGGAGGAAATCCTAGGTAAAGATCTTTTCAGTTAGAGTCATTTGCTTTGAAATATTGGGAGCTACTGATTTGCATGTCTTCTTGGCTGGCAGGGATGTGAACGGCAGTTTGAAACCCCAGGCTGCTCCAGGGAGAGTTTTGTGAGTCTGGGACATTTCATTCCAATCCTGTTAAGGGGGGTCAGGTGGTATCTGCCTTGCTAATAATTGGCAGGGAAGAAGTGTGGAGTAGGTGGAAAAACTTTCGGTTCGAAAGTGTCAGTAGCTGGTTCTAAAAATAATTCATGATTGAAGCCTAAGAAAGGAATTGACCTGCCCACTGAGATTTGCATAATGGATTCGGGGTGTGACAGGTGAGGATAACAACAATAGCAGTAATAGCTTCCCTCTGCGCTTTCCCGTTCTACTCTCAAGCAACCCTTTAAGGCATATAAGCCAGTGTTCTTTTCCCCATTGTAGGGATGGAAAAACTGAGGCTCATAAGGGTAAAGAGACATAAATGTAAAGGTCTTTTGGCTGCTTAAGCCAGGTCAGGAATCTCGGTCTTCGGAATCATTCTCTTTCTTTCTTTTTTATTTTTTTCTTTTTTATTTTTTTGTGGTACGCGGGCCTCTCACTGTTGTGGCCTCTCCCGTTGCGGAGCACAGGCTCCAGACGCGCAGGCTCAGCGGCCATGGCTCACGGGCCTAGCCGCTCCGCAGCATGTGGGATCTTCCCGGACCGGGGCACGAACCCGTGTCCCCTGCATCGGCAGGCGGACTCTCAACCACTAAGTCACCAGGGAAGCCCCGGAATCATTCTCTTTCAATCATTATCTTTCCTCTCTGCCGTGCGGTTATCATGCTCTAAGAAGAGATGCACCGGGTCAGTAATGCCTTCCATCCAAAATTATCTCTTCAGCTGAGGGCTTTTGAGTTTCCAGGTGAATTACTATAGCTGTCCCTAGGTTGCCTTGGGAATCACCGTTTATCTAGAGGCCTGGGGGCACGCCCGTTTGGGCAGGCCAGTAGAAAAGGATTTGGACTGTCTTACATTGATTCATTATCTGTCAGGACAGGGAGAAGACAGGGACGGCCTCTGCCTAAGATGCTGAAAGCATTTTATACTTTTCTGTTGTTATGAGATGTCCCTGTGTAACTGTACTTAGAAAGGAGACAACTCAGAATTTTTTTTTCTCTAGAGGGTTATGGTCTTTGGGGCAAGTTATTTAATATGACACTTTTGCTAATAGTTCCTCATGCATGAGAGGGTGGAGGCAGCCTGGGAGACATTTAGGCAACCCATAAACAAACAACGTCTACGGAGCCACGTTTTGTGCAGTGAAATATAATAAATTAAAAGGTCAGATTGAAAAAAACCTGAAATCACTGTCTAATAATTGCTGTAACTTACAGGGCATCCATTACACCAGGCACTTAATATACATTATCTCTAGAGTTTACAATCATCTTGTGAGCTTGTTACCCTTACCTCTGATTTATAGGAGGAAATGTAGGCTTAGAGAAATTAAGTGATTTGTCCACGAAGTACTGAAGCCAGATTTGAGCTTAGGTGGATCTAGCTGCAAAGTGCTTCATATGTCTTGACGGCCAATTCAAGCTCAATTAATCTTGTTGTTAAAAAATATATTTAAATGACAGTATGTGGCAAAGTACCTTTATTTATTTCAATTAATCTAGCTATGGTGAGGATCACAGGTTTTGAGGAACTGGCAGAAACACAAGCCAACTAATTCTTTAGCTTAATAGCCACCTGGGCTGCATCCTTATCTATTACAAGACCACATTGACTGTATAGAGCAACAACCCCCCAAAGAGACTTTAATGCTTAGAACCCATCAATGACATGATACGTGCATAACGAACAGAAGAATGGGAGCTCTGAATGAAGGGCTGAGCGTTTGAGGGCAAGTGTAGATGAGTTGTCTAAAGCTCAAACTTGTAGTGACGGGGAGCTTTACACGAAAAATGTTGACCCAGGGAAGTGTCCCTGTAGGGCTGGACGCATATTCTTGCTACACATCCCCAGGTAAACTGAGCGCCTCTGCTGAGGCTGCACCTCCCAGGGAGAGTTGGGATGTTTCCAGAATTTTCCATTCCATCTCAACACTAGAGATTCGTACACGTGAAGAGTTTAGACTCACAATCTATTTAAATTAGTAACATTCACACCACGAAGCCTTTCTGGCCCATTCTCAAATTCTCTCCTGCCTTCTGTAACTCCATGGATGATTCCAATTTTCCTGAACATCCCGGAGCTATTCTTGACATTCCAGTGAAGCCCAGTTCTTGAAGGAACCTCAAGATTTCCCCCAAACAGATCTGTAGAGACCCTTTACTTTGGGGCAGAACCAGGGCAGGCCCACCATACGTTCTCTGAGGTTTGCAGTGAGAATCTGGGAGAGCCACATTTTATTTAGCAGAAATGACAGTCGAACCACTTATTTTTTATAGAACAACAGCTGTGATATGCCACCAAAATGTGCCAGGAAAGCTGAGGGTGTTTCATTCGTTCCAAGAGCTGGCAAGACCAAATGCCAAGAATATTCATTTCGCAAACTTCCATTTCTGCCATCGGTTGGCACTCCATTATTATTATTTTTTTTCTCACAGCCAATGTTTTATGCCTGATTTTTGGAGGAATTGAAACCTGGCTACCTTATATATGTGTTTGTACTTTTGAGTGGGACTTGCTAGGTATATATATATATATATTTTAACCTCCTTATCCACCAAAATGTCACCAGCCTTATCAGCCTCATCTGATGGCAATGAGCATCAGTTGCCGAAGGAGATACACGAGCAGTGCCAAGGGCTGCGTTTTCAACTTTCATTAAAATCCTCTTTGCCTGAAGCCCTAGCCCTTTAGGTTCATGGCCTATGTGTCTAATTTGTACAGTGGGGTTAAGTGGAAAGGCTAAAAGGACAGAAGTTAGGGCTGCTTTTGGTATTAGAAAGATTAGAGGCTGACATCTGGCTCTGAATTCATCCAGGCCCCGTGGATCAGCTTCTTGACATTAGTGAAGTTTGGGGGAAAAGTATTACTTCTCTTCACATTTTTAAAAAGCATATAAAACCGGCAACTTTTAATGAGCAGGTCCTTAAAAAAGCCATGGCATTTCTTTTAGAGATCAGATACGGAAAGAACCACCAACGGTGTTTATTGAAATATCCATTTGGAGATTCCAATTATACACTAAATCACCATGGGAATTTTTGGAAGTATTTTAACTTAATGATCAGACATTCAAAAATATGCAACAAATGTGTAATTTAAAGGTCTGATTGCAATAATCAGTTCTTGGAATAAACTTGGAATAAATATGTGGGTGCACTTAATGAAATGTGCACTTTACAGTTGCACATACCCTCACATATTGTGGAGTTAGTTGGATCTTTTTTTTAAATTGAAGTATAGTTGATTTACAATGTTGTGTTAGTTTCAGGTGTACAGCAAAGTGATTCAGTTATACACACACACATATATATATATGTATTTTTTTAAGATTCTTTTCCTTATAGGTTATTTCAAAATATTGAGTATAGTTCCCTGTGCTATACAGTATGTTCTTGTTAGTTACTAAATAGACATTTCACCAGAGAAGATATCAGATGGCCAAAAAGCACATGAAAAGATGCTCAACATTGCTAATTATTAGTGAAATGCAAATCAAAGCTACAATACCTCGCATGGGTCAGAATGACCATCATCAAAAAGTCTACAAATACTAAATGCTGGAGAGGGTGTGGAGAAAAGGGAACCCTCTTGCACTGTTGGCAGGAATGTAAATTGGTACAGACACTATGGAGAACAGTATGGAGGTTTCTTTAAAAACTAAAAATAGAGCTACCATATGATCCAGCAATCCCACTCCTGGGCATATACCTGGAGAAAACCATAATTTGTAAGTTGAGTCTTTATGTCACTCTATAGAAGGCAGAGGGGCTCAAAACTCATTGCATTTGGTGATCAACAAAGGAATTCTTCTCAGAGCATTTCTCCCTCTTCTAGAAAATACTTAGATTTAGAGCGGTGTTTCTAAATGGAGGGAAGGGGATGATGGTGGTGATTTTGCCCCTGGGGGACATTTAGCAATGTCTGGGGCATTCTTGGTTGTCACAGCTGGGGGGTGGGTAGGTGCTATTGGCATCTAGAGGCCAGGGATACTGCTAAACATCCTATACTACACAAAAAGCCCCCCACAAGAAAGAACAATCTATTCCCAAATGTAAATAGTGCTGAGGTTGGGAAACCCTGATTTAGAGCATGTGTACTAAGCAGAGGAGGGCGGGCAAAAGACTGATTCAAACGAGTTTAGTTTGGGGTGCTAGTATCTTCAAACATTAAAATGGAGATTAAAATGTACTTGCGAATGATGATTCTGCAGCACAATTATTTTTAGTCTAGGCAAGTGCAAAATCCACCCTCTCCCCCACTGTAATAATAACTTCTTTGTATTTGGATAGATTTTAAAAAATATTTAGGTAAATATATTTTTGATCCATTTCTTTAATTAAAAAAGATCGAAGGCAATCAAATAGTCCCCAAGGACTTGGTTAGTGGAGGAAAGCTGTATGACATCGCTCTGAAAACTGACTTGAGCTGTTTGATTCCCCTCTAGGTGAAGGAGTATGTGCAATTAATCAGCGTGTATGAAAAGAAACTCTCAAACCTAACCGTCCGAATAGAGATCATGGAAAAAGATACCATTTCTTACACTGAACTGGACTTTGAGCTGATCAAGGTAGAAGTGAAGGAGATGGAGAAACTGATCGAACAGCTGAAGGTTGGTTTTGTTGGAAGCTCAGTGATTGTCGACCAGCTGGAAGTGGAGGTAAGGAATGAAATCACTTCTTGTGCATTAATAATGTCTCTTCAGTGAGCAAGTGCTAGGATCAGGATCGGAGTCCCTCTTCTGACGTCTAATGCTGTACTCTCTCATGACCGCCTGGCAAGGCCCGTGTTCTGTTTTGGATGGACACCTGGCTTTGAACAGTAAATTACACACGTTGGGAACATGCTGATTGAGGAGTAGGTGTTGTCTAATGGTCAGAGTCCTGCCCCAAAACCAAATGGCCTTTCAGTGTCTCTAGAAAGGAGATGACATAAGTGTGAACAACTCCATGGCCAAGCTAGATCAAGGGGTCTTCTCTGTTCTGGATTTATCCTCATGGGACTGGAAGACCACGGTTTTGGATTTGCTAGGTCTGTTTCTCCTTTTGAATGATCACACAGTCCTGATCCCTCTTGGAATGCTTCTCTACATACTCCACAAGCCTCTTTAAAGGAGTTTCTTGTGAGGATGTTTTGCGAAGCCTTTTAAGCTCTGTGGATAAACACTATCCCATTAATGTTATGCTTGGGTAATTTATTGTTTATTTTTTTAAACATCTTTATTGGAGTGCAATTGTTTTACAATGGTGTGTTACTTTCTGCCTTATAACAAAGTGACTCAGCTATACATATACACATATCCCCATATCCCCTCCCTCTTGCATCTCCCTCCCACCCTCCCTATCCCACCCCTCTAGGTGGTCACAAAGCACCGATCTGATCTCCCTGTGCTATGCGGCTGCTTCCCACTAGCTATCTATTTTACATTTGGTAGTGTATATATGTCCATGCCACTCTCTCACTTCGTCCCAGCTTACCCTTCTCCCTCCCTGTGTCCTCAAGTCCATTCTCTACGGCTGTGTCTTTATTCCTGTCCTGCCCCTAGGTTCTTCAGAACCTTTTTGTTTTTTTTAAGATTCCATATATATGTGTTAGCATACAGTTTTTGTTTTTCTCTTTCTGACTTACTTCACTCTGTATGATGACTCTAGGTCCATCCATCTCAGTACAAGTAACTCAATTTCATTTCTTTTTATGGCTGAGTAATATTCCATTGTATATATGTGCCACATCTTCTTTATCCATTCATCTGTCAATGGACATTAGGTTGCTTCCATGTCCTGGCTATTGTAAATAGAGCTGCAGTGAACATTGTGGTACATGACTCTTTTTGAATTATGGTTTTCTCAGGGTATATCCCCAGTAGTGGGATTGCTGGGTCGTATGGTAGCTCTATTTTTAGTTTTTAATGAACCTCCGTACTGTTCTCCATAGTGGCTGTATCAATTTACATTCCCACCAACAGTGCAAGAGGCTTCCCTTTTCTCCACACCCTCTCCAACATTTATTGTTTGTAGATTTTGTGCTTGGGTGATTTATATCAACGAGAATTTACTAGCCCAGTCATGACATGGGCTGTCATTGAGAATTCCGGTTCTGTATTTTAGAATTTAGGTTTTCTCTGGCCCTCACCATTCATTAGAAACTTAATTATAGTACGACATGAGTAAACACGAGTTTATAGGGGAAGGTTATTAGAGATGAACTTTAATGGACACTTGTGGATACTTAGACGGAGCCTGTTCTCTGTTATTAAAGCTGTTAAAATCTTTGCCATTTTCTTCTTGTCACGCACATCGGCCTGCAATCTGACAGGCATTCACGCTAAACCATGAAATGTATTCTTCCAAATGAAACCAGTCAGAAGAATCTCAGGTGTATTCTCTGGCAATGTTTCCCTAAGTGACATATTCAGCCCTGAATGTTTATGAAGGAAATTGCGCAATAATATAAAGTCACTCTGAATTTTGATTTCCTTAGATAAGGAATATGACTCTCATGGTGGAGAAGCTTGAGACGCTAGACAAAAACAATGTCCTTGCCATTCGCCGACAAATCCTGGCTCTGAAGAACAAACTCAAGGAATGTGAGGACTCTAAAGTCGGAAGCCTTCCTGCCCTACCCCCTCCCCCTGCACCAGGTAAGGGGGCCCCATCTTTACCAGGCCCCATGAGGAGCTAAGGGTTGGGTGGGGAAGGGCTCTGGGATTGTGGAGGTGAAGGAAGGATGGGAGTTTTGCGGCTCTGAGTTTACTCTTCCCTGCTTTTAAATCTCACCTACCAGAGCTCTACATACTGTCATGTCCTGGGGCGCACAGAAGAAATGTCTCTACGGTGATTGTCTGGTTATCAGGGGCCCGGGGAAAGCCTCTGCAATCCGCTAGGCTTCCCCTCCGGGCTGTCCTGTGGATTGTAAGGGCTGATTGGCTCATTTATGTGATGAGCTGGGTTACGCCTTGAATCCTCCATCCCTCCTTCCTTCCTTCCCTCCTTCCGTCCACCTCTTTATTTCTCCTTCCTGCTTTCCTTAAATGCACGTGCTGTGGAGTGCCTCCCAGGATTCAGTGAGGATTTAACGGATGGCTCCGCATGCCCAGTACATGAGGGTGTGTCCTGCCGTCCCTCCTGGACTGTGAGTTCTTGCAGGGCAAAGACGGCGTGATCCTCTCTAAGGAATCATCCTTGGAGGGGGATAAGTGTAGCGTAGAGGTGGGTGCTCATAAATACCTCCTTGAATGGACTGGTGGAGTGTAGGGGTCAGGGGCGTGGCATTGTGACCCCAAAAGCCTGAACTTTCCAGCTATGTAGCCACAGCAGAAAGGTTCTTAATCTCCTCCTTGGTAAAACGGGAGAACAGTAATACCTACTTGGCAGCGTTGCTGTGAGGATTCATAAAACAAGTCTTGGGAGACCCAGAGCTCTGCGATCGGCATTTATACACTGGCGATTGTATTTGTTGTTAATGAGGATAATTGAAGTGAACATCTTGCTGCCAACAAAAGCAGTGCTAGATCCGTGTGTGTTCCGGCACGTCCCTCCAGGAGAACTAAAGCCGCAGGGTCCAGCCCTGGAGCCAGGGTCATAGGGAAGCTCTCTTTGCACATCCTGAGCATCTCAGCCTGAACGGGGACAGTATCTGTTAATCAGATCGTACAGCTCTTGTTATTTTCATTCATTCCCATTGTCACCACCTGCTTCCTTTTGGGCCATGCGTTTCTGGATCCTTGTCAGTGTCGCTGGTTTCTTTAAGGCTTTAATTAAATACTGCCACAGTTATAAGCCTCTTGGTGTTGTTCAGAGCCCTACCTTCCCTCCTTCTGCAGTTGGGAATCTGTCACAGTATGACATGCAGAGGAGGTTTGGGACAAAGGCCATGCTCTGTCCTCTAACAAACCAGGCTAAATGTGGTCTGGGATCAAAGGTGTCAACGTCGTCATTGGAAATGAGAGCTCATTCTGCGGGGCCACGGAGGGCTCCCTGAGGGCAGGAATCAAGCAGCGACCACTCCTGATACTACCTGAGCAAGTCTTTCTTTCTTTCCTCTATCCCTCCTGTCCTTTTTTCTTTCTCTCTCTTTTTAAACCTCAGCAAATTGTCCTCATGAAATAGCTTTTTCTGCCACAGTTTTCTATGCATCCCTTGGAATGAGGACATTTTGGAGCAGGAAAGAACATTCAGGGCTGTCATGTCTCAGAGGAGGGGACTAGTGGTGAGGATACTGCTTTTCCTGACGCCACACAGGCAGCTGGTGACAGAGCTGAGGCCGAAGTGCAAGGCCCCTTGCTCCCTGTCATCTCAGGACCTCGAGGGTTAGGCGTCAGTAACTCAAGGCCGGCGGTGGGGGAGAAAGTACATGGCTTAGTATCTAAGGAAGAAAACAGTGAGTCTGTTTTCTTATTTTTGTTAGCCTTTTTTTTATCTAGAACTTTCCCCCACGTCCTCACACTTAGACTTTTGTGAGCCAGCCCAGCCCAGCTGTGTTGTTTAAACAAATTGGACGAGATTTCCTCTCACTTTCCCACAACCTTGGCTGTAGCTGGATCCCTGCCAAGCCACTTGGCCCTCCTCCAGCTCTGTTCATATTATATTTATGATGTTTATATTAAACTGACTTTTTGTCATGGTTTGAAATCAATTTCTTTCACTTGCTCTCTTTCTGTTTGGATTGGTTGATAATGCAGAATTGGAAAGTCCCCAGGCACCACAAAGTTGTGAGCCTGTGGAGACTTTAATTAAAGTTACTCACTATTATGGGACTTTAAAATCTGGCCTGTCTGCTTTTTTTCACTGCAGAGTTGCGCGGAACAAAAAACACTCTATGCAAGTTTCAGCTATAAAGTAATTCTGTGCTCTCTTGGGCCCTCTGGGCAGCTGCAGTTCGCTACCCCAGCGGTCAGCTTGATCTGAGAGCCAGTACATAGCATTAGGGCTCAATAAAATGTGCTTTATAGATGGCTTCTGCTGCAAATGGCATCCTTTTCTGCTTCATTTCATAGAACTTTCTAATCTAAAATAATTGGCCTTGCGCTCATTAACTGTTTTTCCTGAAAACAACTGCCTTCAGTTTCTCTCTGTTCTCCCCCTGAATCTAAAGGACTGCAGATAGGAAAATGCGATGTGAATGCCCAGGGGTCATCACTGTTGTGCTCAAAGATGCAAGGATCTGTGCTGGCATATAGTAGGTGCACAGTAAATGGTCCACGAAAGATGTAGGGTGACCGGTCAAAATTCCAAGCCTAGAGAGGAGCAGAGTGTTAGGTAACACATATCCATTTCATCTTAATCATTTTATGATTATAACCATTTTAATTGTATTATCGTCTTTGCTCAAAGTTCACTGGCCCAGGTGAGAGAGGGCATTGATGGATCCAAGATTAAGTTTCCTCTGCTGGTATATAATCTTTAGCTTTAAAAAAAAAAAGTGCTACTGGCCATGAGACTTTAAAAAAGCCAAGTTGGAGTATTTTAAAATCTCACCATGTGGCCTCCCAGGATATTTTCAGAATACCATGGCAATATCTAATAAATTGCATGACAAAGAAGAGATTGCCAACCAAGGCTATCCGGTGTAGAGGGTTCCCTGCATTACGTTCAGTGGATTGAATACCAGGCTCTTGGAAACTTTCAGTTATGTACCAGGGTAAAGAGCTAGTGTTTTATAAATAAGGGTAAGGTGAGTTTGGGGGATTTCATCAGTTTTTATTTCCACAAACATAATTTGGTGTCACTGGGTAGCTGGTCCTGTTCTGGGCACTCGGGTTATCAGGGTAAGTACAGAAACCTCCAGAAACCACTATCTTGGAGGGGAAGCAGTCGTGTAAACCTTCAGTTGTAACATGGATGTGATTATAATGCTGACCGTTATCATTTATTGAGTCAAATGTACATGTCTTCTGTCTACTCTTCCTCACAATTCTGCAGAGTATGTATTCTTATTTTTCCTTTAACGTAAGGAAACTGAGGCTCAGAAGGTTGGGTAACTTGCTCAAGGATACGCGGTTCATAAGTGCTGGAGTCAGGATTTGAATTGGAATCTGGCAATGTTTTCAGTGTACCAGGCTGCCCTCCACAGATGCTGTAATGGAGAGAGAGGTGCACCTGTGATTCCTAGAGTGACAAGAAAGTTGCAAGAAGTCACCAACCTGATTAACACCAAATTAGCTTGGCTTTTTTGCTTGCGGAGTAGCTGAAAGGGTACCTTCGTTCTCATTTCTATGGTGTGTTCTCTTCCATCAGGAAGTGCAAAATGATTCATTGGTTTTTCATAGTTCTCGGGTCAGGGTTGGGCAGTGGGCTGTTGTTCCACTGGTAGGATAAAGTTGGCATAAAGAAAGAAAAGAATGGAGTATCTCTAAGACCTTGAAATGCAGGCTGGGAAAGGGTACAAGATTAGAAAGGGCGGGGAGAAGCTTGGTGTAGAAAGGGTGGGCGGATGGGGTCTCTGCTTGCGCTAGATGAGCAGTGGGCACTGGGCCGGCTGTCAGTTTCACTCATATTTCTAAGACGGTTTGTCGCCAGGAGTCGAGGAAACCCGCCATAGCCTTGTCAGCAGTTTGTCACTGCTGTAGCCACATCTGTAGCATGGACAAGAATACTTAGTTTTCTTCTTATTTCCACTTCCTTTGATGAGAGCCAGGGCTCTAAAAATGGTCTAAAGGAGATAGAGGATAAAAACAAAAAGGACAGGAGATGTTTAAAGTTGTTGTGGGGTGAGGAAAAGAGATTTAAATGACCTACAGTTTTAATATTTATACCAGGTACAATTTTAATCACCTGGTCAACTTGTGAAATGATGAGACGTTAGTAGTAGTAGTAGTAGTGATTTTTAAGAGAAGTTTATTTTGGTTCCTTCATATCTAAGGATTTCCACATCTAGGACAGAATAGTTTATTTTCTTTAATCCCATGATAAAATGCTTGAATGTGTTATATGCCTCGTAAGTTTTCCTTAAATAATTTGTTGCTGTTGGTTTGGAATCTTTCCTTTCAAGGAGGGCAAGATTCAATTAAGCAAATAATGCCTGAGTCTTCTAACCTGCAAGGAAAAAGTGACTTTCTTTTATTTCCTCGGAGTGAAATGTAGTTGAATAAATAAGTTCTCGGGAAGATATTTTAACTAGAAAATCCAGTTTGTAACATATGGAAACTCAAACAGTTTTTGTTATCATTAAGCTGAACACACCGCTAACTCTATTTTAATAATTCATGCATTGTTTCATAAACAAAAGCAAACAAGCATTCATCTGAGAGATCACTTTTAGAAGAGGAAATAATAATTTATAATTTTATTATTTCTTTAGAGGAGAGCAGTCTCTTAGCTGAACACACGTTGCTTTTTTATTTATGAAATGGTGCATGCATTATTAAAATAAAGCCGTGACTGTGTTCTGCTTAATGATATGCAAAATTATTTGAGGTTAGGTACAGAGTGGTTTCATTTCTCTACCTGTTGTATGGCTGGCTGGCTTTCCCACCAACTGCGGATTTATGAGAGCATTTAAGGAGCACGTATTTAATTCCAGGACCAAAAAGCCCCAACAGATTGGAAAAATAAAAGCAGGATTTCTAGTGATGGTTTCATCTCTGAACAGTCCTTGAATGAGGAGGGGAGAAAGGGGAGGCATTTAGCAAGGAAAGGAATGGGTCTTTCCATATGTGTCAGAGGCCGGGACTCAGAGGCGAATGCTTTGCATCCCCTTGCTCCCCACAATGTTAATCTCGGGCAATTCTTTGGAGCTCTGCTTCTGGCCCAAGCCCACCTCACACACTCTCCATGGCACCCTGATTCCCTCCAAGCATTTAAAGGATGAGGGAAAATGATCTCAAATGTATCTGAAGTTGACTTTTCTCTGTAATTCCAATAAAATTTATGACCAGTTTTTTAAGGGTATTTGTTAAGATTCCAGAAAATGTGTGTTCACATCTTTAGATAGCTATTGTAAAAATACTGGAGGAATTTTATTTTATTTTTTATAGCTCATAAATGGTCTGGGTTGGCAGGCATTTCAGAGGGAGGGCTCTGCAAAGGGCCAAATTGCCCAGACTGAGTTATGCACCCAAGTGTTACAGAGAATGTAGATTCAGGGACCGGTGAGTCTGGTCCCACTTGATTGTACACATTGTGACAATGACAGCAACAGAATGGGAACGACGAAGTGCTTGCCTGTCATTCTGTGGCACAGTAGACTATGGCTTATGAACAGCAAGGCCCACCTTGTAACTGTGCAGTGAGATGGGTCACCAAGTGATCTATGTGATCGGCTATGTTTTGGGCACAGAGCAGGCAATGTTGCCCTATAATAACTTCCATGGCTTCTCAAGGCTGAAATCCCACCATTAGAGGACCGTTAGAGGACCTCTTAGAGGTCCATTAGGAGACCATCTTTCTGTATCTTTTAAAATGCCATAGTACAAACTTCCTCTTTTGAGAGTAGCTTGGGGCATCATTGGTACCTGGTGTGGATATGCCCTTGGGGTCCCAGGGAAGGGCAGAGGGTGAAGGGAAGAAAGACTTGCCTAGGACAGACTTCTCCTTCATCCCAATTCTCCCTGACCCTGGTGAATAGCAACTTCTGGCTTTATGAAAATAGGGTAGCATTCTCACCTGATCTTACTTTCTTGATTTCTCTATAAGGAAAAGGAAATAAAATAATATTGGCAAAACGCTTTCTCGTAGAAGAAAATATATTAAATTCACCAAGTCCTCCTTTCTACTTTCTGGGCCCTCAACGCTTCTTAATATGGCTCTTGGGAATTTCATTATCCCCATTTTCCAGACTGAAAGCTCATTCATGTAAATAGAAGGTAGTGCTCTCTAGAACTGACAGCGGGTTTGCATTGAGACAGAAACCAAGAGTAGGTTTTGCCTCTTCTCCATCAGGACCACGGTTGTCATTGAACATTGACAAGAAAAATGTTTATGGATTCCTTTGGTTCTTAGGATATTAAACTGTTTGTATCTTGTCATTCATTTTCTCTAAGAATGCCCTTTTATTTGCTTGTTCCTCTAGGGAGCTGTGCTCACGGCGGTGTGGTGAACATCAGCAGGCCGGTTATAGTTCAGCTCAACTGGAGAGGATCTAGCTATCTGTACGGTGCCTGGGGTCGGGATTACTCTCCTCAGCACCCAGGCAAAGGGCGGTACTGGGTGGCACCTTTGGATACTGATGGGAGAACTTTGCAATATTATAGAATCTACAATACACTGGATGATTTGCTCTTGTACACAAATGCCCGAGAGAACTGGTTAAACTATGGCCAAGGTGGTGGTGTAGTAGTTTATAAGAATAACATGTATGTCAACTGGTACGGCACCCAGAACATTGCCAAAGTTAACCTGACCACTGCCTCAGTTGCTTTGACTCAAACTCTCCCTGATGCTGCCTATAATAACCGCTTTTCTTATGCTAATGTTGGTTGGCAAGATATCGACTTGGCTGTGGATGAGAATGGATTGTGGGTGACTTATGCAACTGAAGCCAGCACTGGTAACATGGTGATTAGCAAACTCAACGACACCACACTTGAGGTGCTAAACACTTGGCATACCAAGCAGTATAAACCATCTGTTACTAACACATTCATGGTGTGTGGGGTTCTGTATGCCACCCGTACTCTGAACACCAGAACAGAAGAGATTTTCTACTACTATGACACAAGCACAGGGAAAGAGGGTAAACTTAACATTGTAATGCAGAAGGTGAAGGAAAAACTGCAGAGTATTAACTATCATCCTTTCGAGCAGAAACTTTTTGTCTATAATGATGGTTACCTTCTGAATTATGATCTTGTCTTCCAACAGATACCCCAGTAATCTTGTATGTGTTAGGGTGGAGAGAAATAAAATTTTTTTTCACAAAAAATGGTCTTCTCCACTTATTTAGGTATCTGTGGGGGAGTGAGGGATGAGGAAGCAGGGCGGGGCTCAGGATTCAAAAGTGTATCTGCTTAGTTGTAATGTTTGGGAGCAGAGTTCTACCACACTAGAGACTTAGGACATTGCCCTGATTGGATGAGTTCTCTTGGAAGCCACCTGCTTCCTGGGATGCATTTCTCAACTGAAATAAGGTCATTTCAGGGTGGGCGGGTTGTCAGAGGTCTCGGGGCATCATGGTTCTAAGGAAGCCTTCGGTGAGGTGACATCTGGAAATTAAGGAACTTAGAGAACTCTGTATGGCTTTGGGGATTCTTTGTACAAAAGAGAGGGCTCAAGGACCAGTTCCCCTCCATATAGCTTGGTTAATTCTTCCACACCTGAAAGAAATCTGGGGCTTAATTAGGCAGATTAATATCTGAAACTCCTTGAGGGTCCAAATCTCCAACTTTGTTTTTCTTACTAGCATGTGGAATGATGTTTTTTATGTATCAGATAAGTAAATTCAGTGTGCTTGTATTCTATCTGTGAAATGCTCTGAGTTTTCTGGAGAAAAGTCCTTTTAGGCATTAAATTATCTAATCAGTCCCAGATGGATCTGCAGAGGAGGCACTTGGGTTTTTCTTTTCTCTTTTGACCTTCATAAGAGTCAGTAGAAGACTCTTACCTCATAACTTCATTCCAAAGGCAGCTCAGAAGATTAGAACCAGACTTACCAATCAATTCCTCTCACACCTCCCCCAAACTCCTACTTAACAACAACAAAAAAATTAACCAGTTTTTAATGGAACAGATATAAGATAAACAAAACTAATTTTCTTTTGTTTCATCATGAACTTTTACTTTCACGACTCTAAGACCATAAGAAAAGCAAACGGCCGTGAAAAGCAAACGGCCGTGATAAAATGATAGCCTATCTGGTTCTATAGTAAAGCCCTTAGAGCATACGTTAGACTTGTATTAAGTCACATCAACGGCTTCATGCAATTTTTGTCTTTAAGCCTGAAACTTGTAAGAAAATTAAATTTTAATTTTTTTTGAGGAAGCAATGTGAAAAAAAAGTTGAAAGTACGTAGTAAATCAGTGCAATCGGAAAACCTTGCAGGTGTGTGTGCTTCTGTGCTTTTGAATGGCTTTATCATCCGGTCTTGGTCTATTTTCGTTTGATGTTCAGAAGTCTTCGTTGATAGGACTGGCTCCTTAAACGCTGTATTCTTCCCCTTTTAATAAATGATTAAAATGTGGTATGAAAAAGTGTTGTCTCTTGTGTTTTTTCACTTTTATTTTACTATAAAAAACACCTCTTACCAGTCCACACTTTGCTGTGAGGTTCAGAGAATGGCTACCTCCCAAACGCCAGGACACCTAAGAGCAGAGAAGAACATCAATACCTTTTAAGATTCCAAAGTCAGGGCTGGCTCTTTAGTTTTCATTTCCCTTTAAAATCCATTCTCTCTGGCAGCTTTTGTTGTATGAGCCTGCACTCTTTTCTTTTGGGATGTGATCTTATGTACTCATTAATTTGCATGACTGATCTGATTATTTCCAATGTTAGACTATATTTGTGTGGCTTATGTTCCTTTTCCAACTGAGCTATCAACATGGGTCTGAAGCTTCCAGATCTTCCCCAAACAGGAGGTCTTGGATAGAAAGCAAAGAGACTAACTGGCCACACTGGGGAAAGAATACCTTTCCCCAAAAAGAATGTGTCAGGGCACAAGTGACCTAGAGCTGAAAGGAGAGGTAAGATAGTGGAGTGAGTTTTACTGAAAGGCTTATTTTTAATCCATGCCAAGCTTTTTGAGTATTTTTAGCAAGACTTTTTTTCTATCTTTCAGGGCTGAGCATAGAGACAGGTATGGCCTTCAAAATGCAACAAGATATGAAGATAAAGACAGGTATATCATGTGACATAGAAGTTAAAAACAGTGATGTTATATTTAATCTGGCTCTAGGCAATTTTCCAGATGAATGTTTCTACCAAGTACACAGTATGACCTCTGAAGATTCAGGAAAGGAGACAGGAAGCCAAGATAGCTCTAGCAATCAGCTCTTTATTTAAACTTCTACAGAAGCGTTTGCATGAAAATTCCCCTCCAAACCTTCTTGCCACTGGACCTGGTGTATCACCCTGCAGTGGCTGCCTGTAGGAAATCTCCCCGCTGGGAAGTTTGAACAACCAAGGGATTCTGGTCCGAGGGTTTACTGCAATGTAGCTACACAATGGGAATTTTAGCTCAAGGTTCATCAGCTAGCACCCTTTTGGGAAAAAAATGTGTATATATATTTAAATCAGCTTTACTGAGATGTAATTTACATGCAGTAAAATCTACCAATGTTAAGTGTATGATTAAATGAATTTTGACAAATGTATACAGTTGTGTAATAGCTAGGATAATTACCATATAAAACATTTCCATCATCCCCCCAAATTTCTCTTGTGCCTTTTGTGGTCCACTCTGCCCCTCAGCTCCTAGCCCTTGGCAACCACTGCTCTGTTTTCTATCTCTGTGGAATCACACACAGGAAGCTTTTTGAGTTTGATTTCTTCAGGTTTCCTCTTGAAAAAGAGAACGAGTGGGCTCAAATTACTGCAGAGGGTAACTGGACATTATCAGCGACTCTCAGGGTTCCCTACATTTTATTATCTGGGGGGAGGTTAGATAGGGGATTGTGGAGAGCTATGGTGAGCTCCTGCTTTTACAAGTGTTCCCTAGTGAGCTGAAATTGCCATGGGGAGTGGTCAGTCAAGCCCATCTGGCATCACTCCCCAAACTGGGAGGTTCTCTTGCTACCAGCTTTATTCAATGTTTGTTCTCTAATCTCAACCCCTGTGCCATAAGCATCTCGACCCAGGTGGGTCCTGAAACAGAAGAATGATGCATAGTGGGTAAGAGGGCAGGATATGGAGTCAAGTAAAACTGGATTTGACTCTTGGTTCTGGTGCTCACTAGTGGTATGGCTTTGGGCAAGTTCCTTAATTTTTTCTGACACTCAATGTCTTTTTCTGTATAATGGGATAAAACCACCTACCTCAGAGTCCTCTTGGGTGAATTCAATGATACCAAGTATATGAAGTACGCAGTTCAGTGTTTGGCTCACGCTCTGCCCTCAAAAAAGAGTTATTATCCCTGTTTCTCATATTGAATTTTAGGTTCAAAGTGCTCAATGAGTTGACGAGATATAAAGCTCATTGGGACCAGAGTTTATATCCTCTCCGCTATCAGACTTGTGGCAAGTAGTAACTCTTTAAGCAGGTGCCATTTTGGCTTGGAAGAGTTCCATCCATGGGGACATCCTCTCTTTGTGCTCAGCTCCAAGATTGATCCTCAGAGTTGACGTTTTCTATCTTTTGACTCCAAGAGACACACTGACGTGAGCAACAGACACTGAGGCTGCTTCCCTTTGCTTTTGAGCCACTGAAAACCTAAATGAAGGCTGGCTTTCATCAAGCCCTGGATGGGACCAAAATAGATGCACATGTTCTCCTACTGGCTTTGCTGGAGTCAACAAGCACGTCCGCCCTCTCAGAACATGCATGGGTACTTATTTTGTGCTTCACTCTTAATAAAATACATTTATCTTTTGGGGATTTGTTGTCATTGCCAGCCTCAAGAGTGTGTTTTCCTTTCTTCTTCATTCGTGAACCAGTGAAAGGGCAATGGCAGTGAACGGACTGAGGGTGACTGTGTGGCCACCTTCGGGATGATGTTTGGGAGGTACTGGGCTTAAGCTGTCAGCCACCTCTAGCAGGTGTCTCACCATGAAGGATGATTAGCCTTCTGTGCTCCAGAATGTTCTGGAACAACAAAAGGGTAAATTGTGACACATCAGAAAATGAAAGGCAGGCACGTTTCTGAGGCCTGCTCCCAGCCAGGGGAACAGACCAGCTGGCCTGGCTCCTTCATGAGAGATGCTATTTGAGTTGTCAGTTCAGCTGCCAGGCCTCACATCTGTAGCTTGGGATGTGCCCACTTTTCTCTGAGATCTGCATCCGCTCCTGGAATGCATTCAAAGGGAGCAGCCCTTGGAATCAAGGTCCATTGTGGAGAAAGATGGCCTTCACTCTGTCCAGAGGGGAGACTTCTTCTTGGGCCCCCTCCCTGGACACCTTGGAACAAGGAGTTCCCCTATGAGGATGATTCCCCAGACTTCAGCCCCTCAAGAATATTAAAGAAAGACCTATGGTTTATTTGGGGGCTTCTATGTGTTTTTTCTGGTGCTCAGTGTATGTGGTGGGTGGTGGAGGATGAGGATGGAGTGATGGGGTTTATATGATCAAAGGAACTTCATTCCTGAGCTTCCACCCAGGAAATTTATACTGACCTCCAACTCTCTCTTTTCTTAGTTGGATTCTGCCAGCTTACCTATTGTTGTTTGTTTGTTTTTTTTTGTTTGCTTTTCTTTTTGGTTGTGGCCTATAATGTTTTCATGTCAGTATTACCAGTGACTTACTCTGACTTTCACCCTGGTGGCTGTTATCAGTCAGAGTTTAGTGCAGAAACAGAAACAGCCTCTTTTAACTGGGGTGCTGCTAATGCCGTATTAGCTAAATCTCATAATCCCAGGGACTTAGCATAAGAGCAGGTTTTTCCTCCCTCACTTTGGTGACCACTGCTTTCACCATTTCATCCTTGGTGATTGTGTCCATAACATCTTCCTCATCTACCATACCACTTTCCCCCCTAACATACCAGTTGTATACCAGTTGCCACTATGATGGGATAGAGCTTCTCTTCCAAGATGACTCCCCTCCAAACAGTGATTCAGGGACCCAGACTCATTTCCTTCCCTCCTGTGTCTCCAGCATCTTCACACATAGCTTCTAAGGTCACTGTGCTTGTCTGCATCAGACCAGCAGAAGGGAGAAGAGTGTGCAAGATCTTGGGTGGAAGTTGTTTGGCTCAGGTCTGAAAGTGGTACCCAGTTGTGATGGATCATGATAGTTCACCATCCATTGACATAGGGCCACGCCCAACTTCAAGGGAGGCTGGGAGATATAGAGCCCAGCTGGGTACATAGGAGAAAAGGAAATGGGTGGCCAGGCTGCCTCACCACTTCAGGTATTGCAAGGAGAAAAGGATTTAGGTGCTTTACAAAATCACTGGAAAGGCTGCAGGCATGACAACCAGAAGCTGCCATTTGAGCATTTAGCTTTGAGGTCACACTCCTACCAACCACACAGAGATCAAGAAACCACATCTACTACCACAGCAGCCACAGAAACCACTGGTGTCATCTCCACCCCCCTTCAAACTGGTACCAGACATTACAACATGGAGTCCATTTGCTGCCAACTCTCACCTCTGCTGGGGCCCACTTAATCCCTTGTACTCCTGGAAAGCTTCCACCTTCCAGAGTGGATCTTGTTCACTGACCCTAAAAGAGCCCAGAACTGTATCTACACAGGAGGCTGGGAAATGCAGTTTATTCTTCCTTCCCCTGTGACACAGGGAAGATGATAGAAAAGTTTGGAATTGATGCCAGTGCCAATAGACAGTGTCTGCACAGCAACCTCATTCGGTGACCACTGCCTACACTATTTCTGCTGCTCCCATTTTGTCTCTGGTGACTATTTCTTTCAGCACATCCTTCGTCCCCGGTCATTCATCACCGTTTAAATTTTTTCTTTTTTTATGCTCACACCTAGTGATAGCGTTGCCTGATGCCACCATAATGGGAGAGTTTCCACTCCAGCAGCTCACTCTGAATGAGCTTAAGAAGGGGACCTGACTTTTACAACTTTATAGCTCCTGTGTCAGACTCTATCAGAGACATTGGAACGGTAACCCATGGTGAATCCGTCTTGTGGGCCCACCAGTGCCCTAAAAAGGGCTTAGGCTCTTCAGTTCCTTTTTGAGGATAAGAATAAGAATCTCTTCTATTTGTGGTACCATCCAGAAACTTCCAGAATTTGGGGTAAGACATTTTCCCCTGTTCATCATCCCTGAAGTATTGGCTGATATTTACCCCCAGCGGACCTAGGGGGTCCTTGGGCTGATGGGCTGCTTTTGGGAGGTGATGCTTTATCCAGACTTCGGAGGTGACAGTGCAAATAGGGACACCCCAGGGCCTTCCGTAGGCTCTGATCTGCTCCTGAAGAGAATCCCGGCAGGTATGAGTATGCCGTTTTCCTTCTAAGGATACCACACAGTTTGTGGATTTTCTCAGAACCATTCTGGGAGGGGCTGTGATCCACAGCCCCCCCTGAGACGATCTGCTGCCTGCTGGAGCCAGGGTGGCAGATTTTCTAGCAGGATCTCAGGAGTCAATGCGTGAAGGCAGAACTGCCCTGGAGAGGAGGGATTCTGGCAGCATAAGCTCAGGGAATTTGTTTGGGGAAGAAAGTTTATAATAACAGTGTTCCCGTTTCTGCTGAATAAAACATTTGGAGAGCTTTTCTTCTCCCGGCAGAAAAATCAAATACTCTGGTGGCAATAGAATGGTTGTTCTTTTTAAATGTTGTTTTTAATAAAAATCAGATGGTTGCAGTCATTTGATGGCTACACTGCCTTCCCTCCTGACCCTGTCCTGGGCATCGTGTGGGAGCACATGGGACCCCATGACTCGGGGCTAGAGCGTGCGCTCTCATTTAAGCAGATGGGGAAACAGCCATTTGAGCGAATGGGGCATGATCCCGGAGAAGGTACAACCAGCTGCAAACAGACCAGTAAATAAGGTTGTTACGCATCTGGTGGGTAGTTCTATAGCGACGCAACTTAATGGTGTTGGTATGTAAACGGCTCTTAGTAGACCCTGGATTCCGTGCACCCAGTTAAGAAGTAGCCTGGAAGCTCTCTCTTGGTGCTGTTCCGCTGTCGTTTGGCTACAGACCCGGCCAGCAGCAGAGCTCAGGTTTGCCTAGCTGTCATCACTGCCTGCAGGGAGAGAAACTTCATTTTTGTCAATAGGAGACAGGAGATTCTGGAGCGGGCCTCGCACCGATGGGGCATCTCAGAGGTGACACTTCCCTTGGCCCTCTCCTGCGTGCGGGAGGATGCCAGCCCGGCACATCATGTGTTCCCAGTATCTGCCTCCGATGAATCCTGAATGGACAAAACTCAGAGCCAGTTAATTCTAGGGATTCAATACTCGTGAGTGCCAGGTTATTCCCCTTAAGCCCTCTGGCAAAGAGAAGAAGAGGAGGTGCTTTTTCATTCTGAATCAACCTCACCTGATCAGAGACCTGGGTAGGCATCTTCCTGCCTCTTATAGGATTCCAAGGACCCGGGCTGCTGAAGGTCACTCCGTACCTTAGGGATTTGTTCTCAGTTAAAATGCAAATGCTTTGGCAAAGAGAATATGTTCAGAATGGCTTGTTTTATTTACACCTTGCCTGAAAAGTTTGAATAACGGAGAGCTTGAAGACTTTGACGGTGGGGCTACGTGTATATGGGGGAATCTCTGACAGTCTACAGGATGGGAGAAGGAGAGAGAGTGGCAGGAAACACACATTTTACCTACACTTGCTGACCACCTCCCCTTGGGAAAACACCTGCTTCTTTTTTTTTTTTTTTATTGATAGTATTAAAAACAACCACCACCACTATGACCACCTTCCAATATGCTCCAGGCTGCACAGAAAAGAGCGGAGATATAGACGCTGCTCGCTGAGAGTTACTTTCTGCCTGCACATCTTGTTTTGCTGGGGCTGGTTGGTTTACGCTTGTTGCCCTGCTGTAATTGTGACTAGTGGGCCCCCTTTCACTCTTAGAAGGTTCTAGTGTGAGCAATCATATAGTCACCCTATCTGTAGGTATCTCATGGGAAAATATCATTTGTTTTGTCTCTTGTTTAATCTCTTCATTTAAATTTTTTTTTACTTTTTTGGAGGAAGCAGCAAAGAGACACATGCTTCTACTTTCATACAGCAATTAAGCGACAAGCAAAAACATGAGTCGACTGGAAAAAAACCATGGCCAGCCTGAAAGAAATCAGGCTTTACGGCGATGCAGAACGAGGTGGAACTCGGGGTTCCTGGTTCCTCTTTAGGCCCCTGAGGCTCACTCAGCACCAATGCTCATCTTGGTGGCCACAGGGGGGAGCATCAGGGAAACGGCCCTGGTGGGCTGGTCTGCTGATGGCCTGGTGGCCTGAATGGGACTTTTTTGGGTGGAATATGCTGGAGATGTGGCTATGTGGTAGGGGTATCCTGTGACAGAGGTACGCAAAGTGGAGGTAAGTCACCATCACATCGGCTCCTAGCTCCAGTGGCGAAGTGAAGGCTGATAATGTGACTTGGCTGCCTCCACTGGGGAGAAGGTTTCTTAAAATTAGGAAAAGATGGGCAGAGCTGGGCTTCTAGGCAGTTTGCTCTGCTAGACTGACCTGTGTTCAATTCCCAGGGTGTTTGGAGATCTGTACACATACATGGGCGCACACACACACACACACACACACACACACACACACACTTCCATGCATAGTATCTGCTATATAGCAGGCACTTAACATATGGAAGGGAGGTGATAGTGTATATGATCTGTTAAAGGAAACAAATCTGGTTTGGGGGCAATCAAACTTGGGTTCAAACCTTCCCAGCTCCATGATTTACTAGCTGTGTTACCTTGGTCAGGTTTCTTAAACTTTCGGCATCTCAGTTTTCTTTTTGAGAATGAACTGACAAAATATTTTCCAGCCCTTAGCTCCAGGTCTAACCCATAGGGTCAGAAAATAAATGGTGTCACCAGCTACTTCTCCTCCTTAGCCCAGCTCTAGTGTTTAAGAACCTTTAGGTTGAATATACAACAAGGACCTACTGTGTAGCACTGGGAACTATATTCAATATCTTGTGAATAAGAATATTCACAATGGAAACGAATCTGAAATAGAATACATATATATGTGTATATATATGTATATATATACGTGCCTATATATTTCTGAAGCACTTTGCTGTACACCTGAAACTAACACAACATTGGAAATCAACTATCTTTCAATTTTTTAAAAAAGAACCTTTAATTTGAGCAGGAGAGGCTCGCAGAAAAGGAACATGTGCTCTTCTGGTTAAGGGAGGCTGCCCACAGTCAATCCTTTATTTAGTTCCAAATCATCTAACTTCGTATACTGCACAGGGCTTGTGTGTGCCCACCCCTGGCTGGCTCAATGTGTAATAATTGCTGCTGAATGAGGGAATGACATCGGGTAGGGAGCAGGGAGACTGTTTTGTGTAGCAGAGGCCTGCAGCTCAGAGTTCCGTCTTGGTGCTTTGAGGTTCCTGCAGGTGGCTCCTGTAGAGATTTAACAAGGGTGTTTTTGTCTTAAAGACGCTGCCTGCTGCTCTTTCTGTGTTCTCCTGTCCCCAAACATTAAGGATAATAGGATCTGTCCCCCAGAAAATGGCCTGCGCTTGGCCTGTTTCTATTGTGCATCATCTGGGTTTGGCCTTGACTCTTCTGTGTTCTGTGCCGTGAGCAGAATATCAATTGGTGTGGAGGAGAAGCAAGCCAGGCGCTGCCACCCATTGTGTACAGCGTCAGGGGGAAAATCACGCTACATGCACAGAAAACAACTTCTTTTCTCATTTTATAAATTAGCTCAGTGATCCTTGGGATTATGAACCCTCATTCCCCCATAGATGGTGCTTAAAAAGGAAAAAAAAAAAGAAACCGAAAACAAAGAAATCAGAACGCAGTGCTCTTGGCAGTTCCAGAAAGGAAGCACGGGGTAGGAATGTGATCTGACCATCTTTAGAGCACCCAAGAGTTCTCCGCCCACCCTGATCTCACTTTTTCCCCTTAGCGTCACCCCACTTTGGCTGCATAAGCACATCAAGCTTTGGTTAAGGCTTGTAATCTCAGCTGGGGCTGCTAGGATGGGGGGAAGGGAAAGGGGTCCTGCTTTCGAGAGCAGGAAGGTCATGGGAAGGAGTGGATTCCTGTGCCTGGTAGCCTCCCGGCTTTTCAGATATAGGTTTATCCTCTATCCTGATTGGGTCATAGAAATATTGACAATCAGAGCAAGAAATGAACCAAAACATCATCTAAACCAGGGGTCCACAACTTCCCCGCCGCGGACCGATGCCGGTCCGCCGCCCTTAGGAACCTGGCTGCACAGCAGGAGGTTAGCAGCAGGGAGAGCGAGTGAAGCTTCATCTGCCGCTCCCCACCGCTCCCCACCACTCCCCACCACTCCCCACCGCTCCCCACCGCTCCCCATCGCTCCTCACCGCTCCTCACCATTCCCCATTGCTCCCCATCGCTCCCCATCACTCCCCACCACTCCCCACTGCTCCCCATCTCTCCCCACTGCTCCCCATCACTCCCCATCGCTCTCCATCATCACTCCCCATCGCTCCCCATCGCTCCCCACCACTCCCCACTGCTCCCCATGGCTCCCCACCGCTCCCCACTGCTCCCCATCGCTCCCCACCGCACCACATCGCTCCCCATCACTCCCCATCGCTCCCCACTGCTCCCCACCGCTCCCCACCACTCCCCATCGCTCCCCACCACTCCCCATGGCTCCTCATCACTCCCCACCTCTCCCCACCGCTCCCCATTGCTCCCCTTTGCTCCCCACCACTCCCCATCGCTCTCCATCGCCCCCCACCGCTCCCCATGGCTCCCCATCACTCCCCATCGCCCCCCACCTCTCCTCACCACTCCCCATCGCTCCCCATCGCTCCCCACCACTCCCCACCGCTCCCCACTGCTCCCCATTGCTCCCCACCACTCACATTACCTCCTGAACCATCTCCCCAGCTGTGGAAAAATTGTCTTCCATGAAACTTGTCCCTGTGCCAAAAAGGTTGGGGACCACTGATCTAGACCAACTCCTTTGTTCCATAGATAAAGAAATTGAGACCCAGAGAAGGTGAATGACACACCCAAGTCCTCACACAGCTGGTCAGTGTCTGGGCTGGACCCTGGGTCCAGGTAAGCATCCTAGGGCATTGCTTTGACTCTGAAATAAACAGACTTTTAGGTTTCCCAGGGGGAAAATGGGCAGCTCTTTCCTATTTCATTTTATTCAAAAGTAAAAACCACATACCTATTTGTTCTTAGTCTACTTATAAACGCTAACAAATAGTCCTAGTGTTAAGTACTGAACATAATTTACTGAATTAGCTAATTGTTAACAGTGGAAAGTAATTTTCTTTGACCTTTTATAATCCATGTTCCTCCCACAGAAAAGAAGTTCCAATCATCAGTGTTTTGGTGACACTGGCATAAAAGGTGAATTACTTGGCAGGAAACCAGAGTCCAGTTCCTGAGGGTCATGATTTCCTCTACTCAACACCCTACACTATCTTATTCAGTAAAATGCAGTGGAAAAAGAAGGACATTTTTAATTAGAAGCATTACACACACCTATATATTTGCTGAGCGTGGAGGAGAGGTAAGTGGTAAATCAGTGTAGGGAGACGGGGGCCAGGGGTCTGACTTTAAGCCTTGCCTCCACCCTTTCTTGGCCGGATAACTTTGAACATAGTCTCTAAGCCTCTGCTTCCTCAGCTGTAATATGGGTTTGATAACTGTGCCTGTTTTATAGAGTTATGAAGATTAAGTGGGTTGGTATATACATAAAGTTCTGGCACATAGTAAGTTTTCAGTAAAGGTTATTATTATTGCTGTTGTTAATACATATTTGTAGAAAAATGTGCAAGTTCCTAAACGTACAAAGAAGGAAGCTGCCTCAGTTTGATCCCTGAGAGTTTGCTTCTCAACGCCCTGTTGAGCATTGTAATGTATGTATAATTTAGTAGGCTGTTTCTTTCATTTAGCATTCTTTTATAAACATCTTCCCTTATTCTTCAAATGCATGATTTTTAATGTCTACACAACGTTTTCTAAATAGACCATAATTTAACTATTTCCCTATTGTTGCAATTTAGTTTGTTTTCCCTATTTTTTTATTTTTTTATTTTTATAAACATCCTGGATTGTGAATCTTTGTCTGCACTTTTGATCGTTTACTTAGGAGATATTCTGAGAAGTAAAATTATTGGGTCAAAACATAAACATATGTCAGAATCTTGATCCAAACTCCCAAGTTGCTCTGGAAAAAGAAGCTGTGCTTTACTTCGTAAAACTCATTCTCCAAAGCTGCCCATGTTGACATTTCCCACTGGGCTGATTCTGTGAGAGGAGCAATCAAATACTTAACTAACACCCTTGGTTAATCAAGAGTCAGTTTCTTTCTGCTCCTGGGCTGCATATGGGAGTTGGAAATGTCCCCAGCTCGAGGGTCCTTTGGAATCTCCTCTTAGGGAAGCCGTGTGTCCCCGTTTGGAGAGTTACCCAAACCCGAGCTGACCTTGAGACCTCAGCCGATCTAATCCAGTCTTCTGACCAGTGGAATGAATGGCATCCTCCATCATGCCCACCTTTAGAAGCTTTCAGAACAATCTAGTCCATGGGTCCTTTGCTTAGTCCATTGCTCTTTGGATAATGCCCCTCATTTGCTAGAAAGTCACTGCTTAAGTTTACCCCCCAAATCCTTGACCAGTTTGTTCCCTGTTAAGCAGAGCTCTGCAGGTGCACATCTTCTCTCCACAGGGTGGGTTGTGACCATGTCACAGGTGTGCTTTGCTGCTACATCTCTGGGTCCAGCACAGGGACTGCTTGCCACATGGCTTAGGTATTGCTCAGCTTCTCTTCCTTGGATCCAGCATCATTACCTTTTCTGGGATCAACCTTTCTGTTCTCACTTGCCTTCACCACCCCCCACCCCCATCCAGGGTGCCCATTCTTTGTGCCTCAGGCGCTGCACCCTTACCTAATCAATCTCTCTGCTGCCAACCTCTTCCTCCTTCAATGCGTCCTACCCCCAGTTGCCAGATTAATCTTCCTTAAACATAGTTCCGAGGCTGCCACTCTTCATTGAGGCCCAGATTAAGCACACTCCAAGGTCATCCATTGTGTAGCCTCTATTTCCTGCTTACCCCATAACACTTTCCAGCCAAACCGCACGGCTCTCCGTTCCTGAATTGACACCATCCTGGTCCAATTCATCATTTCCTCTTGGCTTTTGCTGCCCTTCCTTTTCACATGTCTTTCTCAAAATTTCATCTATTAGTGCCCATCCCAAATACCTTTATCTGAAGCCTGTCTTAACGTCCTTTCACCAGCATGAAAGCTCACCCACCATGAACACTTGTGCACATTACTTCCTTTTTCTCAGTTTCTGTCATAATACAATGATTTCTAATCCTCCCTTTGTCCCAATCTTGGTAGATAATAGAGATTACCAACCTTTATTATCTACCTTTTATTATCTCATCCTCCCTTTGTCCCAATCTCCATAGATAATAACCTCCCGGAAGGCAGGACAGTGCCTGCTCCCTCTGCCCCTTACAAAACCCCACAGAGTGCTTTGTCCATGGGGGACGCTTGTTCTGAGACAGACGTTCTCTGACACAGCCCCCCTCTCATGCTGCCACAGAGTGGGAGTTGCACAGCTGCCTGGATTTATTGCTTTTCCCTGGAGAGGCAATTATCACGCTTTATCTTCCCTCTTTGGCTTTAAGCCAGTGGCTCTGCACCTAGTCTCTAATTTTCTTTTTGTTTAAAAGGATATTCTGTCTACTCAGTTAAATGATGATGGCAATGAGAGTTGCTACTATGTGCTAGACACTCTCCTTTACATATAAGATCTTACTTACAAATCTTCATAAAAATCTTATACATTAGCTATTATTATTCTACTTCATGGATGAGAAAATGGAAGCTTAGAGAGGTTAAAAAACCTGCACTATAAACCCTAAAGTTGTAGATCAGAGTTGGAGTCAAAAGCTGAAGCCAGCTCTACTGGCCTAAGTCCTTTCTAGTAAGTCCCACGAGAAAAGGATGACTTAAAGTTAGGGAGTGGATGTGAGGCTCTGGCTCAATGTTCCTGAGATCTAACACCCTGAGGCTTTTCGGTGGGAAAGTGCTTACTTCTATGTGGCTTAGTTATGCTAAGCCCCAGTTTCTCTTGACCAAGTTGCAGGGCTAGGAGAGGACAGGGAAGTGGAGCAGAGCCCCTCCTTGGATCCGAGTGCCTCTGGTGAGCAGCACGTAATTTATAAGGATCCAAAGATCTTTGACTCTACACATACTCTATGCTTCCTCCAGAAATCTCCAGAGCTTCCAGACCTATCACTGCAACAGTGAGCAAAAGCTACTCTTGACACTAAACTATGGGAAACCTGACCCTGCTACACTCTCCAGGTCATCTGCTTGCTGGGGGGAAGACAGCTGAATGGGCACAGTATGTACCAAGATTATGACAATATCAAACTTCTTACTTTAGGCATTAAAACTGGGTATGTTGGGATTATTCAATGCTAAGTTTTGAAGAACTCTAGAAAACAGCATTCTAGCATAGTGCTTGAAATAAAGTCATTTTTAAAGAAACATTAATTGGATAAGTGAGTAAATGAATTCAGGAATACACTGTATAGGAATGAATGAACGATACTTACAATCTTGTTTTTTCATGGCAAGCAATGGGGAATAACGGAGAAAACGGTACCTTGCAGTTATTAGTAGTATGACTTTGGGTAACTTTCTCTCTGAGGCTCAGTCTAGTCGTGTGTAAAATGGTGATGCTAATACTGGCTGTCAAGAACTGTGAAAAGTCTAAAACTTTACCCTACTTTCAGCTAACATGTGAGTCTGCCACAGTTTTAAAGATGCTGGCAGAAGACATGGACTTCTGGGTCAGATACACTGACTTTATTACTCATGGCACAGCAGAACATGAACATCACCATATTTGTAAAAGTTTCCCTTGCAAATGGCTCAGATGGATGCCTGCACACACAGAGAGCTGTGTTATAAGAAAGAGACCCCAGGCTTAGGGATCCTAAATTTATAATGGGCAGGAAGCATGCCTGCCCTTTCCTCCGGGGCTGCTTGCTATACAAATATCCTTGAGAAGATATTCTGGAACAAAGGGATCTATTGCTTTGCTTGTAAGACGTGCAGAAATGCATGAAACTTAAGAAGAATCATCTCCTAACACAGCTTCTGAGATTTGTTTTTTAATGAGGATCAAATGAACTATCATATTGCATCAGTCAGGATAGTTCTGGTTATGCTGAGCTAACAAATGACTTCCCAAGTTTCAGTGCCTTAAGCCTCCAAAGATGTATTTCTTTTCTTTTTTTAATTGAAGTATAGTTGATTTACAATGTTGTGATAGTTTCTGGTGTGCAGCAAAGTGATTCAGTTACATATATATATATATATATATATATATATATATATATATATATATTCCTTTTCATATTCTTTTCCATTATGGCTTATTAGAGGACACTGAATATAGTTTTCTGTGCTATACAGTAGGACCTTGTTGGTAATTTTATATATATTAGTTTGTATCTGTTAATCCCAAACTCCTATTTTATCCCTCCCCCACCCCCTTTCCCCTTTGATAATCAGTTTTTTTCCTAAGTCTGTGAGTCTGTTTCTGTTTTATAAATAAGTTCATTTTTGTTGTATTTTAGATTCTGCATATAAGTGATATATGGTATTTGCCTTTCTCTTTCTGACTTACTTCAGTTAGTATGATAATCTCTAGGTCCATCCATGTTGCTGCAATTGGCATTATTTCATTCAAGGAGGTATATCTTGCTACTGTCACCCACTCAGGGAGAATCAGCTGGGAACTCTGTTCCAGGTCATCTTCACTCTGGGTCCCAGGCTGAAGGAGGCTCCATGAAGGAGGCACATTGCCCTGGCAAAGGGAAAGTGAGTGTGAAAATAACGGGCTGGCTCTTAATACTTCATCGAAAGTGACGTGCATTGCCTCTGCTCAAACGTCATTCATCGTCCAAAGAAAGTCACGTGGCTAAACCCAACCCTGAGGGGGAAGGGAAGTGTGCTCAGAAGAAGAGCACGGAATATTTATTTGGTGGGCCACAAGAAATACTGTGATACAAATGCTAAGTCCTTGCACAAGGCCTGGAACATTAAGAATTGTAGCGTCCATCTTTTTTTCCACTCTTGGAGCCATGAGATTGGGCAGGGTCAGAAATGTGCGTCTTTGGTTCAGGGGAAACTCATAGCGGTCAGGCATTCACATTGTTCTCTGGCTATCTGTGGCCGTGGTCAAGAAAATTTGCAGAATTCCCAACATAAAGTTATCTGCACAGCCTTGTAAATCAAGTTAATCAGCACTGATCATTAACATGCATTCAAGTCCACAAATTTGTTGGTCAACATTAAAAAAGAAGGAACATAGGATTTCTCCCAATCCCCAATTATTGCACAGAGATAATAACTAGATTGAGAAAGGGAAGAAAAATGTTGATTTTTTATTCATGATACAATGCAATCACAGATTCAGCAGCTGAAATACTTCTGACTTGAATTGGTGCTCCCCCGATCTGACTAGAAATCATGAAATGTCATAGAATGAAATAAACATTATAGATCATCATGGCCTCCATGCTTTAGAGTTAAAATATGCCAGACAGGTCTTAATTCATTTCTTCAGTAATTAGTCATTGAGACCCTCTTATCTGATAGGTTCTGTGTTAAGGATCTGAGTACAGAGTGAGGAACAAAACAGACACAGTTCCTGACTCCATGGAGCTTAAAGTCTAGAGGGAAAAAAGATCATAGTAATAGCTAACCCTTATTCATGGTTTGCTTACTAGGGGCTGGGCACAGGGCTGTGCAATATATTAGCATTTCATAAAAGACTCAATAGCTTTGTGGTGGTTTATTACTGTGATAACTCTTTGTGGGAATCACAGCTTTGACCTGGTGTAGTCAAGGCTCAGAAAAGTAATTCTGGGGGCACCAGGGTTGCCAGGACAGAATTCAGGTCTTAGCAGCCCAGGTAATAGATGCATCGACACCTAGATATTTTCACTAACCTGTATCACAAGAACCAGCCTTGTTCACGGGCTGTAGATCTCCCGTCTTCAGGCTGTGCCGTCTTTTAGTTACTATTCTCCATCAATGATGAATGAATCATTCAGAGAACTTATTGCATACCTATTAGGTGCCAGACACTGTGCACCTACAATTATCTGCAAGGTAAGGAATGACTATCATTACTTTATAGATGAAGAAATTGAGGATGAGAAGGGAAGACTTGTCTTTTATTCCAGGGCTTCACATTGGTAGAGGGAGCCCGGATTCAACCCATCGTGCCTGAGCCAGAACTCCTCCCAGGGGCACAAAGCTGCCCCTTCTAACCACCAGCGGGCCTGGTCAGTGGATGTGCCCGGACCTATAACCATGGCTCCTGCCAGCCATCCCTAAGTCCCCCTGCAATAATGCTGGGTTATGAAATCCAGGCAGCTCTAGCAGAAACAGACTCATTTGGAGAACACTGTCCTCTCCTCATGGCAGCAGTACAACATGCAGCTTCTACTCACCTGTTCAAATGGACACGACAAACATTGACTGAACATCTTCAAAGTGGCAGGACTCAGAGGTGAACAGGATGAGTCCCTTGTAGCCCTGCTCTCCAAGGGCTCGAAATCAAGAGTGTGAGAGAAACTTTGAACCACAGCAACTATAATGCAAGTAGATTTAACTCAGGGTTATTTCAAATAAAGCCCAACAGGAGGACAAGGAGAGAGAGACACACACAGTCCTACTGGGGGATCTAGGAGGGCTTTGGGGGCAACTGTGATTTGTCAGGGTCTTGAAGGATGTGTAAGAGTCAAGTGCTAGCGACGGGGCAGGGAAGGGCGAAGAGGAAAAGAGTGAGTTTGAAGAAGCCAGGTCAAGCAGGCAGAAGAGGGTGCCGTTGCTTCTAGAGAGGGGTAACCTGCAGAAGTTGTTTTTCCAGAACTTGCAAGGTCTGACCCATTTTCCCAGAGCTCCCGGGGAGGAGCAGCTTGTAGGAGGCAGGTGTAGTCGGAAGGGGCTGCCTCAGGGATGAGCAGAGATAAAGGATGTTGTGGACACCTGGAAAGTCTTATCTGAAGGGGAGCCATCTGGTGCTCAGTATCAAGCAAACTTCTTTTTGTTTTCTCCAGGCGTCTGGAGTGTGGTGCCTGGTGAGCCGTCCCCTGGGGCTCTGTAAGGGTGGAGGGGCCCGCCGATGGCCCCCGGGCTGCATCTCCTGCCTGAAGCCTGACTGGTCCCAGGCCCCACACCTCTGCAGACGGCACCGCCCAGGGTGGGCTGATGAGCTGACAGCTGTCTGTTTAGGAGCCCCCTGGGTCTCCACTGCCTCCATGTGCCTGTCCCCTTGCGGGAGAAGCATGGTAGGTTTTTAATCCTGACCATTTACATCTGGGAAAAACAATGCAAATGTTAATCCATCTGGAGAGAGAACGAATCCATATCTTCTGCTACCCGTACCTTTTGTTTTTCATCTCTGGATCTTTAAATATCATTATAAAGCCAGAAGGAACCCCCTGCAAGCCTGTCTATTACCCTTCAGGAAGTTTGTTTTTGTTTTTTTTTTTTTTTGTTTTGCAGTACGCGGGCCTCTCACTGTTGTGGCCTCTCCCGCTGCGGAGCACAAGCTCCGGACGCGCAGGCTCAGAGGCCATGGCTCACGGGCCCAGCCGCTCCGCTGCATGTGGGATCCTCTCAGACCAGGGGACGAACCTGTGTCCCCTGCATCATCGGCAGGCGGACTCTCAACCTCTGCGCCACCAGGGAAGCCCCAGGCAGCTTTTTAAACATTTCTTTGTCCTCCCTCTTCTGCTCCTCACTAACAGACCTCCTTTCATCTGGATGTGGCACTGCTCTCGAAATAGCTAAACAAAGCCTCACTGCACCCCCATGAGGAAAGAGGCGATCGTAACTCGCTTTCCTCCTGCCTGAGAGGAGACAAGCCATGGAAACTACAGAGACTTGGTAAAAGTGCTCCCGCAGCCACCCTAAAACAACAAGAGCGCGGCCACAACGTCTGCCCAAGTGTGCTTTGGCAGGAGTGGACTCACAGGTTCAGAAAGAAATTTGGTATATTTCTTCCTAAACAGGCTCCTCCCCCTCTGTGCCCTGTTTGGGAAAATGGCCTCAACCAATCCCCCAAGCCTGGAAACTTCAACTGTCCTAGGCTTTAGGGACTTTGCGGATCTCCAGTGCTCATGCGTGTTCTACCTCTTCTCTCGCTCTCTCCAACACGTTAGGGCACCCTGCTTGCCTGGATTACAGCTTGCTCTCCACAGTCCCTGCTCCCACTGTGTTTCCCTCCTAATCCACCCTCCAGGCTGCTCTCGGAGTAATCTTTCTAAAATACACATTTAGTTAGGTCATGCCTCTGCTTAAAACCCCTCTCCATCAGCGTAAGATTTAAACTCCTTAATCTGGCACAGAAGCTCCATGCTCGAGTTTACTGGTCCAACCTCATCTTGCACCTGTGCCACTCCAAACGCTCCCTAACCGGCCATTTAGAACCACTTCCTGTTCCTTGGGCATGCGCATCAAGCCTCTGCGCATGCTCCGTGCATAACTCTGACCCTCCTATGGAGGAGTTCTACACCGTCAAAGCCCCGTTCAAGAGTGGTCCTCATGACATTTTTTTTTCTTAGATTCCATATATATGTGTTTGCATACCGTATTTGTTTTTCTCTTTCTGATTTACTTCACTCTGTATGACAGACTCTAGGTCCATCCACCTCACTACAAATAGCTCAATTTCCTTCCTTTTTATGGTTGAGTAATATTCCACTGTATATATGTGCCGCATCTTCTTTATCCATTCATCTGTCGATGGGCACTTAGGTTGCTTCCATGTCCTGGCTATTGTAAATAGAGCTGCAATGAACATTTTGGTACATGACTCTTTTTGAATTATGGTTTTCTCAGGGTATAGGCCCAGTAATGGGATTTCTGGGTTGTATGGCAGTTCTATTTTTAGTTTTTTAAGGAACCTCCATACTGTTCTCCATGCTAACACATATATGTAGAATCTAAGAGTAAAAAAAATGGTCATGAAGAACCTAGGGGCAAGATGGGAATAAAGACACAGACATACTAGAGAATGGACTTGAGGATACGGGAAGGGGGAAGGGTAAGCTGGGACGAAGTGAGAGAGTGGCATGGACATATATACACTACCAAACATAAAATAGATAGCTAGTGGGAAGCAGCTGCATAGCACAGGGAGATCAGCTCGGTGCTTTATGACCACCTAGAGGGGTGGGATAGGGAGGGTGGGAGGGAGGCAGATGCAAGAGGGAAGAGTTATGGGAACATATGTATATGTATAACTGATTCACTTTGTTATAAAGCAGAAACTAACACACCATTGTAAAGCAATTATACTCCAATAAAGATGTTTAAAAAAAAAAAAAAAGAGTGGTCCTCACTCTGAGCACCAAATGGAACCGACCACTTGCTCCTTTGTGGCACGTTATATCTCCACTGGTTTTCTGTTAGAGCACATAGTAAGATATCATGCTTATTATTGACGTACTTCCACCTCTGCCCCCAAATGGTCTGTGCGTTCCTTCTCGGCTAGTGCTGTGTCTTGCTCATCTTGGCCTTGCCAGTAACTGGTACCGACCTTGCAAATAGTCATCCAATAAAGTTTGCTGAATGAATAGGATCATAACATCAGTTCATGGGAAAGGGTAAAACTAACAGACGGGGAACCTGAGGCCAAGGACAGTTAAGGAGTTTCCTTAGACTCATGTTGTTAATTTAAGTAGCAATGCAATGACTAACACCCAAGTCTTCTGGTTTCTAGGTCATGAGAGCTTTCCAGCCCTTAAAGCCAACAAATATAGCAAGCTGTTTCAGGGGAGATTTTGTATTCCTCTACATGATACAGGTAACATTCATTCAGATATTCAACCAGTATTTTTGAGTGTTTAGCATAAGGCAGGCACTGTGCTCGATATTGAGATTACAGAAGGGCACAAGACAGAAAGATATCCTTTTCCACCAGAAACTTTCTACTGGAAACGGATACAAAAATGGTTAAATAAGTAAATAAATAAGATATGAGGTGAGCAGGCAGGGGCCAGAGCAGGTAGAGGCTTGGAGGCCATCACAGGGAGCCTAGATTTTATTCTAAGAGCAGCCATTGGCTTCTTCAAGCAGGGAGTTCGATGACTGTGGGGACGAGGGTGTGGAATAGGGTGGATGCAGGGAGATGAGTTGAGTTATTGCACTGTTCCTGAAGAGATAGGATAGGGCTTGGATCAGGGTGGTGGGAGCGAAGGCAGGTTGTGGTTAGAATCTTTGGTCTGAAAGAACGGTCATAAGCCATTGTTCTCATGTACCAGCGTCGAGTGGACGACTACAGAGGCAGTAAGTTAGGATCCTTGAGTCATCGAGAGATTTCAGCATTTGCTCATTGCCAGCTGCTTCTGTGAACTACCCCAGTATACTTAGGTGAACAATATTATCAAAGTCCTCTTTCAGGGGTCAGAGTTCTTCTTGTACCTCTTAAGGCCAAGGATGATGGCAATAGGATCCTGGCCATGGACCAGTCTGGCTTTGTGTGTGGCCTCTGACCACACCTTCTGGGGTTTGACATGACGGCCAGGGTGGTGTAGGAAGAGCATGGGTTTCGAAGACGTACTGTGCCTGTTTCAAACTGTGTAACCTTGGGAAAGATTTATAACCTAAGCCTCAACTGTCTGATCTGTCAAATGAGCATTAAGAATACATATCTCAGAGAGTCAGTGTGAAAATTTAATGACATAAGTAAAATGCTTAGTTGGCCCTCAGTGACTTTTGGTTCTTCTCCCCAAAGTCAGTATGTGGGTAAAGTTGAGGTAAAGGAAGGAAGAGTTTTCACATTCTCGGGCACCAGCTGGGGCCCTGGTGGAACTGCACCCACAGAATTGGCATCTCCATATCCCTAAATAGGGGCTCATCTAGTCTTAGGGAAGAAAATTTTTCCTCCTGTTGGAAACTTGAGGAGATATACTATGGGGCACAAAGTAATTCTTTTCACCAGCTAGTGGCTTGCAGTTTCCTCTGTTCCCAGTGAGGATAACCATAGAGGAATAATGACAGCATGATAAAGATGTCCATCTTGAGCCAGTACTGTGGCATCTGGTGTTTTTGATTCTGGACCTGGGAGTTAGGTGGAAAGTACAAGAGGAGACTCCTATGAAGGGCCTTATCTTACTGACTTTCAGAGGAATGTGTGTTTTGAGTTGGTGAGTTTAGAAGGGCATCTCTGTGGCTGGTGTGAGCATCTCTGGCATAAGTTCTTCCTGCAGATCATTCACTTGACACAAGGTGGTCCTCAGAGGAAACCAGAACTTGGAAGGTGGGCTTTAGGCAGGCAGGAAAAGGAATGTTCTAGCTTTCTCCCAGCTCTGGCCTTTTAGATAAGGACTTTGAGGAGTGTAAAGCAGGGATGAGTAAAGCAAGCTGGTTTAACTTGGACGGATTGGTAGTTGATACCTAGAGTACTAAGTCTACTCTGCTCTCAGTGAGGAAGAGTTCTGTGGTTGATTGGTGATGTCTGCCATGAGCAGTATAGGGAGAACATGACACATGTGGGCTACAAGTCAACCATCTCTGGTGTAGAAATTCATGAGATCCCTATAGGATGGCATGGGCTAAATGTGGCCTCCACAACATGGAGGCAGCTGGGCTGCCGGGAAGGGAGGCATCCCCATAGGGGCCACTTACTAAAGATGGATAAACTACATGGTGTAAATCAGATGATCTGGCTGCTTGTTACTTTTTGTTGATCTATCTTTTTTGATCCCTAAGCCATTAGTATAATCTCCTAAAAATGCTGCGGCCAGGTCTCTGCTTTATCTCAAGGGGCTGGGGGAGGGTCCATGTTTGGGCTGGAGTACAAAGGGGCAATACTGGCCCCTGAGAACAGTGGGGCAGGCAGTGGACAGAGCCCTCAAATCCCAAGGAGAAGGCCAACCTCAGGGCCCAGCCCTCCCTCCTCCTGTGTGGATTTTTCCTCCTTTGGAAGCTATAGGCGAGATGAATTCTTAATTCTCTGCAGCTAGCGCACCATTCTTCTTTTAGCTTCACCTTTTTCAGAATTTTGCTGAAGACTATTGCCAAGCTAGTTAATCAACCATTTCAATTCTTAATTCCATTAGGAAAAGAAGGGAAAATTACATAGACGGGGAAGGCAACCAAGAAGACTTAAATTGAGTGAACATTTACCAAGTATTTTTATGTATTTTATTTATTTTTTATTCCTTTAAAAAAAAAACCACTTTATTGAGGTATGACAGATGTATAAGAGCTGGATATATTTAATGTATACAGACCCGATGAATTTGGGGATAAATATACCTCTATGGTTGTGAAACCATCACAACCATAGAGGCCATAAACATATCCATCGCCTCCCAAAGTTTCCTTTCACATCTGTTTTCATCATCATCATCATCATCATTTGTCATAAGAACATTTTTATCCCGCAATTACCCTGTGAGGTAAGTACTATTGTCACCATCTAAACCATGATGAAACTGAGGTTCAGGGAGGTCCAGGAACAGGTCCCAAGTCTCAAGTCCAGCCAAAGGCAAAGCCATGCCCCCAGTACCAGGAGTGCCAGTACCGAGGGTGCATGCTCCTTGGGCCCACCGCGTGGCCCCCACGGAAATTTGTGGTCCTAATGGAGCCTCTGGGTAGCCCGGCATCTGGGCCGACAGAAGGCTGGGATGCCCGACGCTCTATGAGCGGCCTTACTTGCCGAGAGGGGATACTGTGGACCAGGTGCCCATAAGGAAAAGTCCGAACAGCATTGCATTGCAGGGACCCCTCGGGGCTCCTCCTGTCCCGGCTTCTGTACTAAAAATGCTTTTAACCACAAGATTGGCTCTATGGATTTTTATTAATAAAAATTTCAAAGCATTGCATGGAGTGTTAGCTATATAACTTTCACTGAGTTTGAATGGAAATTGTGTAGCTAACTTCCCAAGCCAGGCGTCCTTGTGAATGCGTTAGGGAGATGGAGGTGGGACAGCATGATTTGACTTGATGTCACTATGAATATTTTTAGAGACCTTTTGAATCCTCTGTAATTACACTATCTGTGCTTTGGGCCTAGTGTTGTTGTTCAGTTTACAAAATACTCCTTGCTAATTACAATAAACACAGGATTTCATTTCTCTAAAAAAAGGATTCTGAAGCTTCTCTTTGCTTGAGCAGCCCAAAATACCTACCGAGATTTTTAAAAAATAAATGGCTAAGACAGGCACACCCAAGACAATTTTTATCACAATTACATCTGTATTGCTTGCAAACAAGGAAGGCTTTCTTCACATGTTTTGTCTGAATGTGGTGGCAGAGATCGGGATGTTTGTGTGCAAAGTTTAAACTGAAGCCTGGATTTTGTGTGGCTAAAGAGCGATGTGTACTCCAACATCGTTCGTTCCCTTCTGGTTTCAGTGTACTGTGTAGATGGAATCCCGGGGATTCTTCTATGAGCTAGTGGAAAAGGAATTGAGGTTTGTAGCCTCCCATTTCACAGATGAGAGGGGCAGAGGAGAGAAAAAACACAAGCTGCTGAAATTTTAGCTCTGCCAAGTGCTGTGTGACCTGTGGCAAGTTACCTTGCCTCTCTGAGCCTCATATGCAAAATGGACAGACTATCAGTACCTCCCTTACAGCGTTGTTGGAAATGGATGGAAAGCACTTAGTACAGCACGCATACAGGATGTGTTGATATGGAGTTGGCTATTATTTTTAAGATGTGCTCAATAAATATGTGGTGAATGAATGAAGAATATTTATTCTGATCACGAGAAGCTTCAGGCAGCGTTTTCAATTTTAAGTTATGCTAGGAAGAAAGCCTAATGAAGTACCAGCCTCCTCTAGGAACCTTGTAACTTCTGATTGACTCCAGCAAGGCTGGCTGCTGTGCTTCCTCTGTAACCGTGGCTGTCTCTACTTTGCAGCAACAGTAGTCAGGAGGTCTGACCCAAGCAGGGGTGGAATTAGGACTGGGCTGACAGAGTAGGCCCCCAGGGGGCTGGTGAGAGCTTCTATAGCTATAGATAGTTCATGCTGACTGAACTCTTGCCACCAGGCCCTGTACTAAGTGCTTTATGCTTAGAACAACAATCCTACCAACAGGCACTATTATTATTCCCATTTTACAGGTGGAAAAACCTGGGACAGGCAGATTCAGTTAGGAAGACTCTTGAAGTCCCCGGCTTGTAAGGGATAGAACTGGGATCTGAGTCCAGCTTTAGCACTGACCACTGTGCTCTGTGGTCTCTCTGAACCCTGCAAATCTGAGGGTGCCTTGAATATGACATATGTGATGAATTGGGATGCAAAGTGGGAAGAGGATATTGGTCCTCTGATCCACAGAAGCCCTGCTAAGAAATGGACCCAGAGTAGGAACTCCAACTGGGTGTCTGGAGCTGGCCTCGTTTAAATCTTCTATGTGCATAGTGGTGCATGTACACACACACACACACACACACACACACACACACACACACACACACACACACACACCTGTTTGTGGGTCTTAAGCATTTCATGGGGCTTAGACAGGCAAGAGAGAAATAGTGTGAGGACAGGAGGACACAGCAGCGTCCCTGAATTAGGAATTTGGAACACAAGGGAAGAAATGGACGTCCAAATACGTTGTGTTTGCTGGAAGGCTCTCACAGATTCATCTGATTTCCATTTACTCTTAATCATTTTTTCAGGCTTGCCTATCTGGGTGGAAGATAAAGTCACAGTCCTTCCTAATGTGTCCACCTCCCCTGGGGACGCTCTCCCCACTTTAGGCGAGGACAGCCTTCAGTCACAGAGACGGTGCTGGCAGACAGACTCCAGCTTGTGCCCTGGTCAACACCCTCCTGCCTTTCCTCCTGGGAGTACAGGGCTGTGTGAATCAGCTGTGAGGAGAGTTTAGCAATTAAGGAACCTGACACCTAGGTGATTGCTCCATCCCCAGGGATTTCCAAACCTTTCTGAGCCATGAATTTCTGTGTTCAAACAAAATCCTACCCAGACACCCAGTGTGTGAGGCAGCCAGAAGCAGAGCTGCTCTGGTGGAAGCCGGGATCCTGGAGCCCTGCCCCTTCTCCCCTGATGAAACCCTGGGGTAGAGAAAAGCGATTTGAAAGCCCCACTGCGCAGCTCTCAGCTTCCCTTTATAATCTGAAGACCAGCTTGTCCCTCTGCAGTCCTCCATCCTTCTCATCCTCTGGGTGCCTGTGATCCATTGGTTACAAACAGGCACAGCTAGAATGCAGGGATCAAAAGGCAGTTTTAAAGGGCCAGACAACACTCATTCTGCTCCAATCTTCCCTAAAAAATGAGAGAGGTGATGGTAAAAAGTTATCAAAAGGTTGAATAGTTTAGAGGTTAGGAACATGGATTGTGGAGTCAGTTGCCTGGGTTCAAAGCCCTGCTTTTCTACTTACTAGCTGTGTGACCCTGGGCAAGTTTCTTAACCTCTCTGTGCCTTAATTTTCTCATTTGTAAAATGAGGATTAAATAATAGCAAACTACCTCCTTGGGTGGTTGTGAGACTTACCTGAATTGATAGAGATGATGCATCTATTAACAGTTCCTGGCACATGGAAAGTGCTCAGTAAGTCTTAGCCATTTTTATTTCAATAATCTTTTCTCTCTTCCCACAAGTGAATTCCAGTGTATCCTGAGGTGTAAATGACAGACCTTCTAACAAGGAGGTTATTTTTTGAGGGAAGAAGAGCAGAACGGTAAAGGAAGGAAGAGAATGGGTGTCATGGAGGGCAGAGAAACCAGAGAAATGGAATCCCAGACTGTGAAAGACATGACCCCTTCCCAACACCCCATGCCACATGGTCTTGAGCAACTGAAGAAATGGGGCTGTACCTTATACATACCGAAGGGAACAAAAAGACTCATTGGAATTTTATATAACAGTTTCGTTTTATGAACCAGCACTATTTCACCCAACCATTTTATAGTAAGTCGTTTTCTTTCTCTTGCTTTTGGAGTCGGACTCCCCTTTATTATGGGAGATGCTGAAATATTTCAAGATATTTCAAGCCCTGGAACCCTGCTCCAAGTGCTGGGCCAGAAGAGCATCACTTATTCTGGCCAGAAGACTTCCTGAGGGGTTGAAGGAGGCTTCAGGGCAGAAATGCCAGGTTACTCTGGAAATCACTAGCCTGCTAAATATAGTGGGTGATTATACCGTTATTCTGTTGATGTTTTTCTAATCACAGTTTACCGGAGGCCTTAACCTTTAGAATTCTTCACAGCAGGAGGGCTGGAAAAACTGTTCTGGTATCTTCTTACAATGAACATCTCTGAAGAATAATTAAGGCATGGCACTGCTACCTCTATTTCACAGAACCAAGCCTAGAGTGTAACTGTTTGGTGTCCAAAGCCGGGGGTCAGGAAATAAACAGACTTCAGCTGATCTGAAGCAAGGACACAGGTACCCCGGGAATGTGGAATGCAAGCCGGGCAGCACCACAGATACAAGGGAGCTGAGTTAGAGGATGCCACTCATTAATTCTCCAATTTTTTAAAAGCTGAGAGCAGTAAGAGTTAAGTCCAACATAAATGTAACAGGATGTGATGTTAGAATCTAAAGAAACATTAGACATGTATAATCATAGGACATAAATAATACATTGGGCAATGATAAGACATAAATAAAGGCCATGATAGGAATAATTATGATTGAGGGAGTGATAAGTAATCTGCAAGGAAAGTATGATGGTCTAAAGACGTATTTCCTCTCTTGTTCCTCACAGTTTTGACTTTGACAGGACTTTGATTCCAGAGTCTGGTGGTCAAATATTTTAGTTTGGTGAGACCATGGGGGAGTGAGAAGGGACAGCGGCAACCAGACATGGCTTTATTGCCAGCGACTCCGGTGGTTATCTTGGCCCTGGGTTTGCAGGAGAGGTCTAGAATAAAGTTCATCCAGAGTCAGTGATGAACCTGGAGGCAAACAAAAGAATAGGACAGATGCTGAATCTCTAGAGAAAGCAGAAAGGATATAAGAAGAGAATCCCCCTCCACCCCAAAATTCTGGGGTCACTGGGGATGAGCAGGGTAATTTGGAAGGAACTCACAGCTGCTCTGAGGCCCCCCCTGAAAACTCCTAGTTTGTAATTTTTATTTATTTAATTTATTTTTCAACACTGGAATCTATGTACTGTAATCTTTAGGTATATATACTTTTTTTTTCTGGTTAGACAAGTAATTCATATTAAAGAAAATTTGGAAAATCAAGAAGGTTCATTTAAAATTTATATAAAATGCTACTTCCCAAGAATAATGTCTTTTTTTATTATATAAGTTTCAGGTGTACAACATTATAATTAGACATCTGTGTACACTGCAAAGTGGTCACCACTACAAGTCTAGTTACCATCCACTGCTGTACAGTTGACCCCTGTCATCCATTTTTCCCATCCCCCAACCCCTTCCCGTCTGGTAACCACTCACCTGATCTCTGTACCTATGAGCTTGTTTCTGTTTTATTTTGTTTATTTAGATTCCACATATAAATGAAATCACAGTATTTATCTTTCTCTGTCTGCTTTATTTCAGTTAGCCTGATACCTTCAAGTTCCATCCTTGTTGTCACAAATGACAGGGTTTCATTCTTATTTATGGCTGAGTAGTATTCCTCTGTGTATATGTACCACATATATTTATCCATTCATTCATCAGTGATGCTTAGATTGTTTCCATAAGTTGGCTATTTATTGTAAATAATGCTGCAATGAATATAGGGGTGCATATATCTTTTTGAATTAGTGTTTTCTTGTTCTTCCAGAGTGGAATGGCTGGGTCATATGGTACATCTATTTTTAATATTTTGAGGAATCTCCATTCTGTTTGCCATAGTGGCTGTACCAATTTATAGTCCCACCAATAGTGTATTAGGGTTCCCTTTTCTCCAAATCATCTCCAACGTTTGTTATTTCTTGTCTTTTCCATAATAGCCATTCTAATAGGTATGAGGTGATATCTCACTGTGGTTTTGATTTGCATTTCCCTAATAATTAGTGATGTTGAAGCTTTTTTCATGTGCCTGTTGGCCACATGTATGTCTTCTTTGGAAAAACGTACGTTCAGAACCTCTGCCCGTTTTTAAATTGGGTAGTTTTTTGTTGTTGTTGTTGCTGTTGAACTGTATGAGTTCTTATATATATTTTGGATCTTAACCTCTTATCGGATATATGATTTGCAAGTATCTTCTTCCATTCAGTAGGTGGCCTTTTCGTTGTGATGATGGTTTCCTTCACTGTGCAGAAGCTTTTTGGGATGCAACTCCCTTTGCTTACTTCTGCTCTTGTTTCCCTTGCTTTTGGAGTCAGATCCACAAAAACATCACTAAGACCATTGCCAGTGAGGTTACTGCTTATGTTTTCTCCTAGAAATTTTATGGCTTTAGGTCTTATGTTCAAGTCTTTAATCCATTTAGAGTTGATTTTTGTGTATGGTGTAAAATAGTGATAATTTTTATTTTTTAATTTACCAAATATTTGTTGAGATTCTGGGCTGTATTTTGCATATTGAAGGATGCAGAGTGGGGAAACAAAAGTAAATAGACGTATTCCCTGATCTCAGTTTAAATGTAATGAGCAATTTAGAGATGTGTACACAAATAACATAAAGCAGCAATGGGCAAACAGGGCTTATTCTAAAATTCCTCAGTCTTATGTTTCCATGTTTCCAGATTGGAGCACTGGGCCGGGTCCCCTGTCTAAATCCCACTGTGGCTACACGGTGCATGTTGGCATGTTTGCCCAGGTCTCAGAGCAGAGAACAGGTTGAAAGAGGGGGTCCTGTTAAAGCCTCATCATTTTTTGTCCATGTGGGAAATCCCACCTGGCTCTGGGGCACTTTAATCTTTGTCAAAATTTGCTGTGTTTTTGGCCATTGGGCCTGAAAAACTGAACGTGTCAGCATCTTTCTTCTGATCCCTCTGGGGCAGGGGTCCCCAACCCCCAGGCCACGGACCGGTACCGGTCCGTGGCCTGTTAGGAACCGGGCCGCACAGCAGGAGGTGAGTGGCGGGGAGCGAGCGAAACTTCATCTGTATTTACAGCCGCTCCCCATCGCTCGCATTACCGCCTGAGCTCCGCCTCCTGTCAGCATTATGGTGAGTTGTATAATTATTGCATTATATATTACAATGTAATAATAATAGAAATAAAGTGCACAGTAAATATAATGCACTTGAATCATCCCAAAACCATCCCCCCCTGCCCCCATCTGTGGAAAAATTGTCTTCCACAAGACCAGTCCCTGGTGCCAAAAAGTTTGGGGATTGCTGCTCTGGGGGAAGAAATGTGCAGGAGGTCAGTGAGCAGACTGGCTACCCATTTAGTCCCCCTCAGCATTTGGTCCTGAGCAGAGGCAGCCGGCTTCGGTAATTAGACTCAGAATCCTGATGGAGGTACTTTGTTCAAAGTTCAGTCACAGTCTGAGATGGAGAACTCTGCATGCCCACTTCTCTTGTTAATAGCTTTGCTGACCTTCTCCGAAGAAAAAGTCATTAGAATGTTGAGTTATGATCTGTTTCTTGCAAAATCGCACCAGTCCCCCATTTATAGCCCTGTATTTCAACCAATTCTAATTACCTCTTAGAATATACTTCTCCCAGCCCTTGGAGAATATTTCAAATCCTGATCCCAGCAATCAAGCATCCTTCTTGGTTAGCAAGCTGATTGTGTCCCGAGGCACACAAGCCTCAGTGAGAACCCGCCTCCCCTTTCCCAGTAGCCACATAATCCTTATCTCAAGGGCTCCGAAGAGCTGGTCTTTTGGTTTCTTAACCTTGGAAGATGACCTTTCATGGAGGAGGCTGGGTGTCAGGAAGCTAATGAGGATGAGCAAAAACATTCTTGTCTTTTCCAATCATTTATTGCATCTCCCCAGGGAGGTTCTTTCCGTCCCTCTCATTACTGACATCATTTGAAGTCACTGGCCGTCTTCTTCTTAGACCTATGGAGAGTATGCTGGTTCAGGTCAGAGTCCATTGGGGGGTCCCGGGTAATGGAGTTCTTGCCTCACTTTTGCTTTATTCCTGCGAAAAGCCCACAAGGTGTAAAAAAAAAAAAAAAAAAGTCTTTGTTGGCTTATGAAGTCAAGAGCTCCTTGGTACATCTTGAACTTGGCTGTGTCCAGTGGATTTTTTTCCCTCTTCTACCTCATGTTATATATTAGCCTCTATCATTTCAGGCAGTTCAAGTGACTCAAAGATTTTTGGAGGTCTCTGTTCCTTTCACACTTTGAATAGGACTAAACTCACCAGCATTGCTGAGAGGAAACATTTTTATAGACTTTCTAAATCTCTCCACTGCTGAGAAGAATTAAAAAAAAAAGTAGAAACATTTCTCTCGTCTCTTTATTTCTAATCACTTTTTCCTTCTAACAGGACTGAAGCACCATGAGAAATGGCACTCTTTTACGGCAAGGACTCATTTGCCCATAACGAACACTGAGTACAAAAGCAAATTTAAAAAACCCAACCCTATGCTTAGAGAGACCATTAGGAACGATTTGACATTTATTGAACAACAGATGGCGATTAAAAGCATAAAAGCTAGATTGCCTTGCTGGAAACAAAGGGTAGTTCTACTGAGGAAGTCTAACGTTTCAATTAAAATACTTCTGAATGCCAATTAAACCATATAAAGATAAGACTGAAAATGGTTTCTATCTGTACTATAATCAATAGTGCAGTTAAAATCCTCATCAAGAAGCACCCAAGTTTTTAATTTGACAGTTTGCTAAAAGATTAGCCAAAGCTTCAGCCAACCATTTCCTTCAGTGTAGGGTTCAAAAGGTAAACATTTAACCAGGAGTGTTTCATTTGTATTAAACAGATTTATTCCAGTGATGAGAAGGCAGCCTCAATGCCTTTGCTTTGTTTCAAATCCCACCCACCTTTCTGTGGATGAAGCATTAGCAAGGGGTGGAAAAATAATCCCATTATTTCCATAGCAAGAATGTTGCTTTAATGATGTTTGTATTCTTTTGGGAAATAGCGAGTTGAAGTAGAGAGGAAAGTGGTTTAGTGGTGAGACAGACCTGTTTTTGAATCACAGCTCAGTCACTTTGGGCAAGTGTCTTAAATGTTGACAATTTGTTTTATCATTTGTAAAATTGTCATCACAGTATCACCTTTCCTGGAGTGCCTGTTGCATTCTTGGGTCTCGGTGAATGAGGGCCCCTATCTTTAACCCTCTTTTGGAGAACCTCAGGATATAGAATCTATTCTAGCAGATCTTACCAAAACTGAGTACAGTGGGATACTTGTTCTGCTACGTATCCCGTGCCAAGAGGTTACTCTGTGTTATGGGTTGAATTGTGTCCCCCTAAAATTCATATGTTGGAGTCCTAACCCCCAGTACCTCAGAATGTGAGTTTATTTGGAAACAGGACTGTTGCAGATGTAATTAGTCAAGTTAAGATGAGGTCATACTGTAGTAGGGGGAGCCCTAATCTAATATGACTATTTCCCCTTTTTATAAGTTTTCTTATAAAAGGGGGAAATGTAGAGACAGACATCCACACTGAGGGAAAGGCCATGTGAACATGAAGGCAGAGATAGGGGTGATTCTACAAGCCAAGGAATGTCAGGGATAGTCAGCAACGTACCAGAAGCCAGTGGAAAGGCGTGGAAGAGATCCTCCCTCACAGATGTCAGAAGGAACCAACTCTGCTGACGGCCTTGATCTTGGACTTCTAGCTTCCCAAACTTCAAGGCAATACACTTTTGTTGTTTAAGCCACCCCGTTTGTGATACTTTGCTACAGCAGCTCTAGAAAACTAACACACTATGTCAAATACAATTGGTAAACATTGGTACAGCATCCTGCTTTTGAAGGTTCATAAAACGGTTTACCAGAGTCAAGTCTGAGAAATCCTGCCCTAAGAATTATCTCTATCTTTATTTAATCCAGTGTTTCGCAAACATCTGGCCATGGAAGACTTTCTTGCCTGCATAAATACCTATTTATATACTTTGGAACTCTGTTGGGAAACAATGCTCTGGAATGCTTGCCTTTAACCCCCACCTCCTAGCTTACATCACTCCCATGTCCTCACCTCAGCCCCAGGGCTTTCACTCCCTGTCTTGCTTCCTCACCAGCCGCAACCAGTCACCTAGTCAGTGCTCGGCACCGCCCAGAATGATGTCAGCCCCTTAGTCATCACTGCATCCTTAGGCAAACTTCGCTGTTGCTCCCACCCTCTTTTCTCCACTTCTGCTCTGCAGGTGTCAGGTGTTGCTTGAGAACATAATGAAACTGAGTTAAATGATGAATTTGGATTTAGGGCAGTGACATGTAGAATGTCTCAAGCTGAGTCTCCCCCTCTGCTCAGTCATCCTTATTTTCTTGTATTGCTTTTCCATTGCTTACATGCCTTCCTTCATGCCTGCACTCATTTACCTCCTAGTGTATGGCCCACTGTTAAGCCTCTACTAGTCACAGGGTAGGTAGGGGAGCAAGGGCAGGCCCCGATGAACCCCTTCCCTCATCTGCTGTTGGTCTATCAGAAGAGATAAGCTAATACTCTCTCATAGAGAGTATTTCTCTCATAGAGAGTATTTCTCTCATAGAGAAAAAAACATTCACAGATATAGTTTCATGTTGAACAGAAAACGGAACAGAGTGAACAAGAGTTTGCCAGACAAATGTGGGAGAGTATATTTCAGGCAGAAGGAATAGCAGATGTATTCAGGAAATTTCAAGTTCTGGTCAGGTGTTAGGTTACTAGATGGGGGAAAATAGAATGTGAAGTTAGGAAGGAGCAGGGATAAAATTATTATATGCTAAGGCATTTGCCATTTATCTCGTGGGGAAGGGGGAGCCATTGATGACTGTAAATAGATCAGATTTTCATTAGGAAAGGTCACTGTGAGATTATAAGTGACTTTAATTTTCTTCTTTGTCTTTGTTTTGGTATTTTCAAAATTCTCTGCCTGTTTTGGTTATTGGAAATATTATATGTATTGCATGAATATATTTTTACTAAAAGTATTAAAAAATTCAGACATATACAGAGAACATCCTGGGTTTTCTTACCACTCTCCAAATCAACTTATATTCCCTCCCAATAAGTTTGGTTTATTTTTTTGGTCTCTCATTTATCTTTCTATGAATTTGTGTGTATGTATACATGCACACACATATACATATGTACATCCATATATGTATACACACACATGCACACACATTCATATATATGCATGTGACTCAAATTTGTTAGTTAAAAAACATGGATACGGGCTTCCCTGGTGGCGCAGTGGTTGAGAGTCCGCCTGCCAAGGCAGGGGATACGGGTGCGTGCCCCGGTTCGAGAAGATCCCACATGCCGCGGAGCGGCTGGGCCCGTGAGCCATGGCCGCTGAGCTTGCGCGTCCGGAGCCTGTGCTCTGCAACGGGAGAGGCCACAGCAGTGAGAGGCCCGCGTACCGCAAAAAAATTAAAAACAAAAAACATGGATACAATCATGCTTTGCCTTTGTTTGGTGACATATTTTTTCACATTTGCAATGTCCTGGAACTCTTTCCACATACAGGTTTATCTCATTCTTTTTAATGGTTTCATAGTATTCCATACAATAGATGTAATTTATTTTAACCTCTCCCTCATTGTAGGAAATTGCTATTATTAGCAGTACTTCAAGGGTATTTTGTACATAAATTTTAGTGCACATGTGCGAGTATTTCTTTAAGACTCCTAGAAGTAGAATTGTTGGGTCAAAAGTATAGCATTTAAAAATTTGAAAAATATTGTCAAAAATGACTTCAGAATGGCCTCAGTGATTCACTCTTCTACTATGTCTTTTAGTGACTGAAATTATCAATATTTTAAATTTCTTCCAATTGTGGGGGCCAAAAGTTTTATTAAAAAATAGTCATCTTCCTTGCTACTAATGAGGCTGAGGATCCTTTCATACATATATTGCCCATTTTTATTCATTATAAATTGCTAATTTTTATCTTTTGCCCATTTTAAAAATTGAAACTCTTTACCTTATTAATTTGTGGAAGCTTTTTATATAATTTGGATATTAATCTTCTGTCATTTTAATATGTAACATTTAAAACTTTTCCAATCTGGCACTGAAAAGGTAAACTTTGTTTATTTTGACTTTTATTTTAAGGAAATTTTAAATTTCTATAAAATAAGATCCGATAATTATTTTTCTACGACTTCTAGGTATTATATCTTGCTTAGGAAATTTTTTTTATTTTGTCAAAATTTTTATTGGAGTATAGTTGATTTATAATATTGTGTTAGTTTCTGCTGTACAGCAAAGTGAATTAGTTATACACATGCACATATGCACCTTTTTTAGATTCTTTTCCCATATAGGTCATTACGGATTGCTGAGTAGAGTTCCCTGTGCTATACAGCAGGTCCTTATTAGTTATCTATTTTATAGATAGTAATGTGTATATGTCAATCCCAATCTCTTAATTTATCCCTTCCCCCCTTCCCCCCGGTAACCGTAAGTTTGTTTTTTACATCTGTGACTCTATTTCTGTTTTATAAATAAGTTCATTTGTACCTTTTTTTTTTTCTTTTTGCAGTACGTGGGCCTCTTACTGTTGTGGCCTCTCCCGTTGCAGAGCACAGGCTCTGGACGCGTAGGCTCAGCAACCATGGCTCAGGAGCCTAGCCGCTCCGTGGCATGTGGGATCTTCCTGGACCGGGACATGAACCCATGTCCCCTGCATCGGCAGGTGGACTCTCAACCACTGAGTCACCAGGGAAGCCCATGTACCATGTTTTTTATATTCCACATATAAGTGATATCATATGATATTTGTCTTTCCCTGTCTGACTTACTTCACTCAGTATGACAATCTCTAGGTCCATCCATGTTGCTGTAAATAGCATTATTTCATTCTTTTTCATGGCTGAGTAATATTTCACTGTATATATGTACCACATCTTCTCTACACATTCTTCTGTTGATGGACATTTAAATTGTGTTTTTTCTTTTGATGCTTCTATAATTTTAGGCTATAATAGAGTTTATTTTTGCACACAATGTGATATTGGGATCTAAACTATTCATTTTATTCAAAAATGGTAATGTCCCAATACTGTTTATTGAATAATAATTACTATTATAATCAGAAATAAAGTATTTTAAGTATGTATCAATTTGGTGCCATTGAACAAGAAGGATTGGAAAGGATGAGAAGAACAATTAGGGGATGAAAAAGAATACAACCTTAGTAGTTAAAATATAACTCAGAGCCCTTAAGGTTTGTTACTACAAAGAAAATTTTTAGGTAAGGAAGTCTGGTAGCTTAAACTAAGGAATTGTCTTAGTCACCGTAATAGGGTGATGGAGAGAAGAGGGCATGAAATTGAGAGATCTTTAAGAATAGAACAGACAGGGATTTGTAACTGACTGACTGAGGAAGAGGGAGGGATCCCGTGTGGCTCCCATGTTTCCAATCCTGGTGACATTAAGTACCAAGGTGTTTCCTCCTGGACATGAGAATAGGTTGAACACAATAAAGTATGCTTCCCAATCTAAATTAATAAAAATGCTGAGTAGGGCTTCCCTGGTGGCGCAGTGGTTGAGAGTCCACCTGCCGATGCAGGGGACATGGGTTCGTGCCCCAGTCCAGGAAGATCCCACATGCTGCGGAGTGGCTAGGCCTGTGAGCCATGGCTGCTGAGCCTGCACATCCAGAGCCTGTGCTCCGCAACGGGAGAGCCCACAACAGTGAGAGGCCTGCGTACCGCAAAAAAAAAAAGAAAAAAAATTGCTGGGTAAAACATTAAAAAATAAAAATTAATAGAGGCACACCTAAAATCAAAAAGGAGGTTCTCTAATGCTTAAAACAAAAAGGGAACCCAAAGTGGTGAGTAGGAAGCAAAGCCACCTTGCTCAGGGAGGCCTGGAACCAACAGAGACTTTAGTGGCTATGTTTTGAACACCATCTTGGGGATGGAGTAAAGTCCACAGGCTCTTGGTTGGGGTGAGGGTCACAGAAATTGAATGCTCCATATGAGGCTTTGGGCTAGAAATGTGCTTCCCATCCTTGTATAGTGGGGAAAAAAACCCAAAAAGCAGAAAACACTGCTCACTACACAGGGGCTGCAGCCAGAAACAAGCTTGCTGCCTCAGGCTAGGGGTGGAAACCATTGTACCAGGTCACAACTCCAGGGCAGCATCAAGTGCAGATAAATAGGGTCCAAGTTTATAGCACCTATGTGGAACAAGAATCTGAGACCATAAACTAACTTAAAAAGTATTTTAGGGCTGGTCAATCCCATGGGGCCTGAGAAGAGAAACTGTAAAATAGGACAACTGACTGGCTAAGATGTAGGAAAACATAGAGATAAATAGATAGATAGATCGATAAAGAGATAGATAGATAAATTCCACACCTAGACTTTTAATAGTGCAAGTGCAGAATATCAAGTATAATGAGAAATCCTGAGAGCCAATGGAGGAGGAAAATGACAAGGTTAACTATAATTACACAGTAATAAGATTGGCAGCATACTTCTCTTCAGCAGCAATAGTTGTCATAAGGTAGTGGAATATACTTCCAAAGTCCTAAGGGCAAATAATTGGGAATTTAGAAATCTATAATGAGCCAATCCATTATTTAAGACTGAGGATTTTTTGTACTTCTTGAATTTGTATCAGGTGCTTGTTTAACCTGTTCAAAAAATTAAATAGAAGAGTGAAAGTAAGATAAAGACATTTTAGGCTGACTAGGAGTTAGAAGGTTTACTGTTCACAGTAACCCAAATAGATTACACTCACTAAAAATATTACTAAATGATATACTTTAGTTTGAAGAAAAATGTATTCAGGGGAAGAAGTGGGATGCTAGTAGCAAAGGGAACAAACAAATTATGGTGATAAATCTAAATAAGAGTAGAGAATAATAATAATAATAATAATCAATGAGAATAATAATATTGTTCATAATATGTGCTTAAAACAAAATGAACCAAAACATCAAATGAACAAACAAAACTAATAGCACAATAGCAGGGGAGTTGGGTGGGGGAATTCTGAAGGGAGTTAAAGTATGCAAAAGTCCTAGTTCAATTAGGAAGGAAGGCAGATGTGTGTATTAACTTTAGCCTTTGATAGAAAAAATTAAACTATGTATCTATATCTATCTATGCAAAATTTAGGTATAATAACTAAAGGAACAAACATAGACTGTTTAACACTAAATGGGCAAAGGAAAATAAAGGAAATGAAGAACATGTGATTAATGGACAGAAACTAGGACAGGAACGTAAACAAAGTAGAGTGAAAGCCCAACAAACACCAGAGGAATTTATCAATAGATCATTGGAATAGCATAGAGACTGGAGAAAATAACTTAGCATGGAACTTGGCTTATTACTGAAGGGACATCAAAATCAGTGGGGGAAAAGATATCCTGTAAAATACATAGCATTGAGACACCTGAGTTTCTGCAAGGAAAGCAATAATTAGATGACTACATCATATACAAATGAATTCCAGACAAAAATGTGAAAAATAAAATTTTAAAACTACCAGGAAAAGCATGTTGAATAAAATGTAGAAAATATGGAAAAAATATGAACTTGGGATAAGAAAGGAATTCCTAAAAAAGATCAAATAGCACAATCTATTAAGGAAAAATAGATAAATTTGACTCCACAAGGCAAAATACCCTATAAACAAAGTTTAAAAACAAACTAGGGACTAGGAGAGGTATTTTCTGTGTACATGATAGATTAGTATCCAGAATAAATAAAAAATCCCTACAAATGAATAAGAAAAAGACAATAGAAAATAGAAAAAAATCCCCCCAAAGAAACCAGATATCATCTCTCCCTCTGTTTATGAACCAAATGTTTTTGTCCCTCTCCAAATTCTGATGTTGAAACTCTACCACTCATTGTGATGGTACTAGGAGGTGGGGACTTTGGGAGGTAATTAGGATTGGATAAGGTCATGAGGGTGGAGCCCTCATGAATGGGATTAGTGTCCTTATAAGAGGAAACACTGGAGAGCTTGCTTCTCCTCTCTCGTCTTCGCCATGTGAAGATACAAAAAGAAGTTGGCGGGCTACAATATGAAAGAAGGCTCTCACCAGAACCCAACCATGATCTCAGACATCCTCCTTCCAGAACTGTGAGAAAATAAATGTCTGTTGTTTATAAGCCATCCAGTCCATGGTACTTTGTTTTAACTGTCTGAACAGACACCCTCCTTGACACTTTATCTCATTTTGTTTGTACCTTTTTATGGATCTTAAATTATTTTGTCTTCATTAGACTTATTTGTTAACATGTCTACTTGTCTTTATTCTCCATTCTCATCCTTCCAAATGGTAAAATTTTTGAAGGTTGGCACTATTTATACCTGACTGCCCTGTAACTCATAGCATACTCTCTTGGATATAATGGGTACTCAATAAATAATTTGTTAAATTCGATTCAATAAAGGTAAAAATCATGTAGTCTTCACGAGAAAAATGTGCGAGCCATGAGAATTCACTGGGAGTGAATGTCCTGGAAGTTTCATGTATCAGTTTAAGGGGCTTTGTAACCTACAAATAAAAAGGATATTTTTTTACCCCACCTCATTTTTAAGCTTTTCCTTTAGACCAGGGGAAAGAACTCATTGACTTTATTTATTTATTTTAGGAAAATTGTGCTTAAAGGAGGAAATGAGAATTATGGTAACAAACATCCTGAAAATGCATAAGAAAAAAAAAGAATTTCCTCAGTATTGGATTTGCTTTTCTTCAGACCAATAATGCTCTCTTGGCATTCTGATTACTAAAGACATCAGGTCTCTAAGTTTCCTGGAAAGGGATTTTTTGTTTAATTAGGTCTCACTGTATGAACTACAATTTGATTCACACTGGTGGCAGAAAGGGCCAGGAAAAGAGTAATTCTACTGTAGTCTTCCTGCCTGTTTCTTCCTCACATCTCTTCCTACATCTCTTTCTAAACCACCTCTCTTTTCTACTTGCATCCTTCCTTCTTAGTGCTTTTCACCCTTCTCCTGCTGTTCAATTATAACTTAGTTCCATTTGTTAAAAACCTCTCTTAAACCTATACCTGTTTCAGCTTTTCCTTATCTGCACACAATTTATCTTTCTCAAGGATGATGACGAAGAACATTTAGTATTGTACAGACACATATTCTCCAAAGCACCCTAGAAAGAACTATCACCATTATATGAGTGTACTCTGATGGTTAAAGACAAGGGGAAAATTTAGCAACCCAGCATGCCTGGGCATCACTGGGCAGAAATAATTGCTAATTAGTATCCTACTAGCTTGGGAGCATTAACTGGCTTTGGGCACCTGCTTTCTAGACCCTAAATGTATTTTGTTCATTTTAGCTTGCTTTATAGGATGAGAGGAGAATGACAATTACAGAAATAGTTTCATTTCAGTAATTCAACCTAATGAAGACTTGTCATTTGAATGATTATTCAGTAGTTGGTACTTGTTTTTCTGCCAAGTTTTCAGAAAAATGAACTCAGATATTCTTCAAGACTGAGAAAACACATCCTTTCCTTTAAAGTAATTTAGAGAATTTTATTTTATTCATGGATACAGGAGTGTTCCCCACAGAATTTTCATCTTATATGACTATATAAGTAGAGAGAAAAAGAAAGAGGGTATCTTTTGAAACATAACATTTTCATTTCAGAACACATCAAGCAATCATATAAAATAAAGTGCTTCAAATTGATATCTTAAATTTTCTCCTAGAAAAATGTGTCAGCTATTTCATGATTTACAGAGACTAAAGGCATATGTGAGAACAAGTTTTGTGATTAATTAAATGAAATTACCTGAGCATAATACTCATAATGATATTATCTTTGAATTAAAATACACTTGAATAAGATTGATGACATTTTCAATCAGTAGATTAATTAAACTTTTGTTAATTACACATAAGTCGATATGTTTGGATTACATATCAATCAATATACTGAAAGCAACACCCACTCTCTTTGCTCTGGAAAACTGCTTGGCTGATATTTTTCTAGCGGCTTTAGTTTAGAAGTTAGAATTCTTTCATTTTCTTTATATCAGAGGTCTCAATATTTAGCAGATTGAGATGTGAAGATAATTATTGTAACAATTTTTTTTGCTTATTTTTTTTATCATTGTGAAAGTCTTTTTTGGGTTCTGATGATTGCTTTAATGATTATTCTTGTAACTGAATTTCGACTCTGCCCCGCTCAGATGTTTCTGTCGGAACAATGCCATGATGGAACTAGAGATGGGGAAGTCTGCAGCTGTCGGCTCTGCCCGACGCCTGTCTGATTTCAACTCTTGTCTGCTGTTCTGCTTCCCACTTGCAAGCAGGGTGCTGACTACGGTGAAAATTTCTATTGTGTTTAACATCCTGAAGGACTGTTAGCTCTTTAGGTACCTTACTCTTCCTTTGCCAATTTACTTCACTCCTCCTCTCCTCCCAAGTCTCATTTCTAGAGGTTTAATTCCTGATGAATTAATATTTGTCTTTGTAGGTAGAGGCTGGGGGTGGGAAAGTGACTAGTTTTTTTGGCACAAAGCCATAGAAAGGTGAATTTTCTTACAGTCTTAGGTGCACTTGTGGGTCAGTGAGAAGCCCACATAGTGGTCACTTTTTTTCAGTGCCTCTATATATTGCAATAAAAACAAATGGTGTGACTACTATATACAAAATAGATAGCCAACAATCCTACTGTATAGCACAGGGAACTATAGTCAGTGTTTTGTAAAAACCTTTAAGGGAAAAGAATCTGAAAAAGAATATATATATGTATAACTGGATCACTGTGTTGTACACCTGAAATTAACAAGACATTGTAAATCAACTATACATCAATATAAAAAGAAAAAAAAAGAAAAAAACCAAACGGTGTGGTTGAACAATCAACTCAGAACCTCTCCTATCCTCCTCCTCCAGTTTCTGAACACTGACTTTCTCTATTTTTATTCACTAGGCCAAATTATTTTCTCAATCTGGCAGGAGTTTACATGCTACAAATAGCTACCCTTGAATGGGTGGGAGTTTTCTAGGCTCTCAGTGAATCCAGTTTGGGTTGTCATTTAGCTCCTGTCAAAGCCTGGCTAAGACAATTGATATATGGAAATAGAGTTTATAGATGTGCAGTCTCCTCCGTGCGCTAAGCTGTATGTATCCTTGATCACCACAAAGATCTAAATGTGGTCTCGTTAGCTTAGCCTTTCCCAGTGGAAACTTTCATGAATCATGGTTTGGTACCAGGTCTTTATATATATATATTTAAAGCATTAATATTGGAAACCCTGAAGTGAAGAATATTTCTGTAGCTTCTGTAAAAACTGCTTAAATATACTGCCTATTATGTTGTTCAATGTTCCTTGACAAGAACTCATGCGATGGATTCCTTTTAAAATTTATTAGCAGAAAAGAGTTTGTCTCTGTTGAAGAAGTGAGTGTTTTCCTATTTTCAGACCACAAACACCATATCATTTATTGTTTCTCTTTATGTATTGGCTGTCCGAAGGCTCAGAATGAAAGTACATGCTGTATTAGAAGAAGAGAGAGTGAGAAATCACAGGCAGGTTCCAGGAGGAGCATAGGAGTGAATCTGTCTTTGTCTTTCCTGTGTCTGTTCATTTACTGATGCAATGGACATTTATGAAAGGACCATTGTGTTCTAGGCACCATGTCAAGTGTTGGGGAGAAGAACACGGTCCCTACTCTGGAAGGAATTAGGGTCCAGGAGGGGAACAAGATAAGTGAGTAGACAAATGAAAGGAATGCTAGAATATTGGGATGCATGTGGTGCTGCAGAAGGGGAAATGAGGAAGCACTCAGTTCTGCCTGGAGACAGGAAGTTCTCTTCAGTAAATTATGAAGAATAAGTCCCCGCGGTAGATAGGGTCAAGGTGGAGGGCAGAGCACAAAGGCAGAGAGGGAGAAGTAGCCAAGCAGCCACAGTAGTGTGTGAAGGGAGGGTTATGAAATGAAGCTGGAGAGATGGGCAAAACCTGAACAGCAATGCCTTCAGTGCCTTGCCTAGAAGTTTGTGGTTTATCCTCCAGGGCAGAGAGATTCATATTTTAAGCAACACGATCAGATCTGAATTTTAGAAAACCTTCTGGAAACCTAGATAATTTGGGAAGGGGGCCAGATGAGAAGCAGAGGGTCCAGGTGGTAGGTTGTTGGAAAAGTACAGGATATACAGGAAGGACCACACTGAGGCTGGGGCCAGGGGGCAGAAGAGAGATGAAGTAGACAGGGAAGAGGGATTAGAATCAACCGGACTTGGTGTCCACAAGGAAAGGAAGCAGCAAGGATTACAACCCAGGTTTCTGGCTTAGGAGACTGGATCATTATAAGAGGCGAGCATATGGAATGGGGAGCAGGTGCACCCGTGTGGGTTGGGAGATGATGTTTGAGATTTTGGTGATGTGGCGCTGAGATGCCTGAGAGATGAATGATGGAAGATGCTTTGTAAGCAGCTAGATTTAAGGGTCTGGACCTCAGGAGAGAAGTCTGAACTGAAGATGTAGGTCTGGGAGTTGTTTCTACATTGGAGAGAGGTTGAAGTCCTCAGTTCCATAAGATCCTTTGAGAAGAGTGGGACATGAGTGTATGGGGAAGGGCAGACATACAGGTGTCATAAAGGCAGACTTGAGAGGCGTGGGTAGACAGGAAGGGAGGGACCTCAGAAACATCAGTGTTGGCCTATACTTCCCCTGACTTTGTGGTCAGTCTATGAGGTTAACCCATGGGCATCTTGAGTTCAGTAAGTCAAAAGCTGAGTTCATCCTTCTCCTCCCGACACTACCTCCTTCGCTATTCTCCCTTTGAAGCAGAAATCTACCCATTTCCCAAGCCAGATTTGTGGAGTCACCCTTGAGTCCTAAAGTCTCCAAGCCTTAGAACATTCAGTTTCTTATTAAGCCCTTCCCATGTCTCCATCCCCCAGTCACTGCCTTAGTTCAAGCCTCTGTCACTTCTGGCATGGGTTACGAGAACAGTCCCTAGTGGATCCTTGTCTCCAGTCTTGATCTCAAATTCAATTTTCTCACAACACTTCCATGGTGAAGATCATACAATGGATTCCTCTTTCCTGCCTGACGAAGTCCAAAGCCTTAGCTTGGGATTCAAGATCTATTTAACCAGTGTGATGTGAGACAACCGTTTTGATGTCATTTTTACATATGCAAAGTGCAAGGTACAAAGAAAGATGTCTCCATTGTCCAGCCTTGCTCCATTCCTCCCGATTAACATTTTCTTAGTCTAAGGATGGCAGTTGGAGGCTCCACCAGTCCAAGGTCAGGAGCAGCAATGGTACCATGTTTTGTGGAATCGTGAAATGTACCCCTACCCTTCCATCTTTGGCTCATTTCCTGATCGTGAACTGCAGTATTTTTTTCTCTTATCACCACACTTTTGTACATGTTATTTCTTTTGCCTGGAATGACTTCCCCTTCTTCATTTTGATAGGTTTATACTAGAAATAACAGAGATGTAGTGAGTTCTGTACAATAAGGGATGTTTTGTTCAGATTATAGTTAGCCCAGATGTTGTTTTCTTTCTCTACCCGCCCCCCCCCAATCTGAACCAGAATTTATAAAATCTTGCCCATAGCTACAATGGAGTTCAAAGAGACAGAAGGAGAGATCAGAACAAAGAACGAAAAGTCACCTCTGGGTGACTCTTAGAGGCAGCTGCTATGTGTAGAGAGTGCACTTTGGAGGAAACCAAACCTCCTCAGAAGTAAGCTTGATGACTTAAAGATAAATTTTGAACAATTGTTGACTGAGAAACTGAAAATTCTCTGTCATTTGAAGGAAAGCCCTGAAACAGAGAAGCATCCTTTTCAGAGCTCAGAGGTTTCAGATGTAGACTTTTGTAAAGCAAAGAAGAGGATCAGCAAATAACGTAGCTCCAGGGCAAAGAAAAAAGAATTTGCACAGTATCAGTGGAGAGACATTTCTCTTAGCAATATTTGCCTGAACGTTTCACTGGTTCTGAGGTGAAGAGGAATGGGTAGTTTACTGTGTGTTTTCATGCCTAAGTTAACCATTTAATAATCCATATACAATCAGTTCCAAAGTAAGCATTGATTTAGTCCTTCTCGGTTGAGGAGAAAAAATTATAAGCCTAGAATCCTTGGTTAAAATTGAAAGCAACTCTAAGTCATAATGTTATTCGATAAGGTCAGGAAGAAAAGAATCCTATATGTCAAGGGCTTTGAATTTTGAAAGTGCTTCACTGACCAGATAAAGATATTTACATTCTGTGGCCACAGCAACAGAGCCAGCAAAGAACACAGGAGGGGAAAGAACAGACAGGAGGGGAAGGGCTGTATTTAAATTGAAATTTACACAAGCTTTGTCTGTTATCAAGTTTATTGGAAAGGAGCTAGAGGCTTCTGGACCAATTCAGTAACTATAAATTTCTCCCTGAGATAGTCATTTAATGTTAACTACAAAATTGCTGCTTAATATTCATAGAATGGAATTTTCCACTGCTGCACATGCAAAATATTCTATTATTTACTTAATCCATATTTGTTTTGTAGGAAATGGAATTCTTAAACTTCATTTGTAAAGGAAAGCAAGAGCCTTGTGTTAATCTATGTCAAAATTGTTCTTGCATTTGTTGGAAAACCCTTCTATCTCTGGGCCTATTTTTTTCTTTGCAGGTTGCAAGTAAATACATGCCTTTAGCAGATACAGATCCAAACACAACATGAGGATCGGTGCCTGCGACACACTCACTTTAATTTATTGAGCATTACCTGTGTGTCGGGCACCATACTGAGCACGGTACTCATTGTCCTCTAATCTTCCTGTACAAGTCAAGTTCAGCCAGGGAAGCAGAGCCACTGGGAATGGCATGAGAAGAGGGGCTTCTTCAGGACTGCACTGGGGCTGGCTTGCACCAGCTCCGGGGAGCACTGTGACATTTCTTCCCAATTCCATGTCTAGTGACTTAATGTTGGTAGCCTGAAGAGTGGGAGTAGTTACCCCACAGAAATTAACAAAAGCTACAAATCGGGCTCTAGCATGTATATTACATAATTGTGGAAGGAGCTGGGGAAATGAAGGTCTGGAAGAAGGAGTTGGAGGATGAGAGGTGTCACTAGGATGAGAGGTGTCACTTACCAGAAGCACTCAGATCTTGTAGAGGAAGCCAAGCACATCCATATGTGGAAGGTGGATTGTGAAGGGGAAACTCTTGGTGGGGACTGTGGAAGCTGTTGCCTCTGTGTAGCTGCCTTTTTGAGTTTGCAGCCAAGGTCTAGGGGTGCCTGCTGTTGATGAGGACAGCCAGCATTCGGGGAGGAGGAGACAAACTAGACATGGAACAGAGGGAAGTGAGGTGCCTGCTGGGACCCACCAGGCACTGCTGGATCCCCATCACTGTATCAGACTGCAAAGGAGGCCTTCTGCCCTTCCCCTCCTCTCTGCTTCACATCTACCTCCCAAATTTTGGGCAAGTTCCTTTTTTGGCCAATCCTACCCTGGAATCATACAGGAAACAGGTGTCTGGGAAACACAGTTCCCAGCTTAACCAAGGTGACACGGCACAACTCAACAACTTCCCAACAGTGCAATGACACAGATATTATTATCCCCATTTTTCAGAAAAGCAAACCAAGATCTAATGAGGTAATTTGCTTGAGGTTGCACAAATCTATCACTAGGTCTGTTACCTTCCAAAGCCTGTAGTCTCAACTACTCTAGTGTACTGGGAGTGTTTTTGTTTCGCCTTTTTTTGCTGTTTTAAAAATAATGACCCCAAATGAAAGAATCACATTCCAAAAGCACTATAGGTAAGTATTTGAGATAGATGAACCCATTTGACAATGACAGTTAACATTCTAGTGCACAGAATGGCCAGACCAGGTGAGCATTTGAAGAAGAGATATGGGGATATATGCATATGTATAGCTGATTCACTTTGTTATAAATCGGAAACTAACACACCATTGTAAAGCAATTATACTCCAATAAAGATGTTAAAAAAATAATAATCTTTAAAAAAAAAAAGGACAACCTATTGTAACCAGGCTTAGTTCAGTCTGGTAGGCTCACCTTGCCCTTAGCCTCTGGGGATACAAAGATGAATGATAAGAGAGGATTCCTGCCGTTAAGGAGTACATGGTCTATTTCACAAAAATAGGCATAGCCATAAATATGGTACCTGACCATTTTATGTCCTCTTCCAGAGTTCCTCAGCCCCACCTGCACTCCAGCCTTTCATGGCTGCTCGATGGACAGCCTGCCCAACACTGCCATAGTCTGAATGCTACCACCACCAACTGGGCTCCAGCATGGGCTGCATTTTGTCCACAGAAGCAGGGACCTTGGGGCTTCTAGGCTCAGACCTGACTTGACCAAACTTATAGAGGTGCTGATTTCTCCAGCACTTCAGGGCTCAGAGGAAGTGTTGCATAGTTGGCTGTGGACTGGCTTCTCCAGCAGCTTCCCAAAGGACAGGATATCATAACTCAGAAGTAGATGGGGGAGTTGACACTGGTAGGGCCAAAGATAAATGATAATGACCAATGATAAGCAGGAACTAGTGGACCCTGGCAGGTACATCCTCCCTCAGGTGCAGTGGTACCACATAGCTGACCAGAAGTGAGGGTCCTGTGATTGAACAACGGACTGTGTTTTCTAGGAAGATGCAGGCAGGTCAGCAGTATATCACTATGTTTATGCCTGCCACCTTCCCTTACTCATTCTCCTTACCCCTCACTGTTGCTTGCCTGGGATTGCACCTCTTATAAAGACTTGGCCTCTAAACTTTGCCTCAGATTCTGATCTCTAGGGAACCCAGGCAAAGATGATTACCTAAAAGTAGACACACGCTAAGTAAATTACAATAGTGGCCTGTTAAAGTACTGTTGGGGAGGATTGCTAAAAATATATATAATTCTTTTACTTCCATTTTGATGCTTGTCTTATGTTTCACTATTCAAAGTGCAAGTCTTTGATACCCGAATCATTAACTGATTTCTTAAACTAATTCCTACGTGAGCACATGCCATGATGTAACAATATATCATGATCCACAGGAAATATGCTTGTATTTTAAATGGTATCTTATTAAGTCAAAAGGTTGAGTAGAATGGGGATTCCATATTGCAATGTGGGGAAGACGTGATGGAGGAGGGAGGCTCTCGAATCACATCCTGTCAGTGGTGATCTACTCCATCCCAACATGATAATCATATGAGGAAGACTTGCCACAGCTGAGACGTGACTTTATGTTATAACGTCTATTACAATTACTTGAATTACCACTATTGGGAAGTAAACAACTACACATTTTCTTCAGTAGAGCTAGTGGGTGCTTTCTTTAGAAAAGATATACAATTTTTATTATATATGGTTATGGGAAAAAAAAACACTTCATCTAGAAGATCTGTAGTCAAACTGTACTAATCTCACTATAAAGGCATAGCGAGATTCTATTAAAATTAATAGTATATGGCAAAACTAACAGATACCTTGTATTAATGATTAAAATATTAGGAAAGCTTAAAAGCATATTTCTAAACTCAGGGTTCACATTCATGTGTTCATATTTTTCAATGAGATTGTTTGGAAACTGCAGAATGGGTTAATTAGCTTCCTTTATTAAAAGAGAAGAATTCTCCCAAATTGACTTAGGGGACCAAATCCCAAACTGTAAATAATTGAAAATAAAGTTTAAAAATGCATAGGCTAATACAGCAGTCTCCTAGAACAGAATGCACCATCACTATCCAATTATAACTGGGTATACCAAGGGGAAGATTAAAACAGAAACTGTCAGTTATGACATTCTAACCATAAGGACTTTTAGCAGAACCTTGTTGTAAAAATTAGGACAAAGGTAAATGGGTATATTTACTCTAAAGTGTCTGAGAGTCTTCACAATAATTAGAAAAAGGAATTTTTTTTCTGTCAAGATTTTACTTTTTCTTTTCTTAGTTAGAGACAGAATCATCTTGATGGAAAATTAGCAGTCACAGAGCAATATTCAGTTTCACTAAATTATGGTACAATTCTGGTGCTGTATGTTATGAGGAGCCTTTAATGCCATTGCTGAGGGACAACCAGAGATTTTTCCAGTTCTTGGTACTTGAATTGCAAAGGAGAATATTAATAAGATAAAATCCTAGGATGGAAAATCTTTCAACTCTGAAATTCTGTGCCTGGAAGGATCATAAGATAGCATTTTCTCATAAAGTCCCTTTGCTTTAGAAGATCCACAATCCTGATTATTATTCAAACCTAATTTCAGCTCAGAAAACTTAAGTAAAAGACAATCTTCAAGTTCTGAGGATTATAAAAGATGACAGGATGTATGTACTGTTGATCAAAAATGCACCGGGGGCAACAGCTACCCACAAAAAGACAGCTCAGAGAGGCTGTCAGTCAGAGTAACAGGGAGGCAAGTCAGAGCAAATCACTGTGTCAGACTCTCGGGCAATAAAGCCATTACTCCTTAAATGCTGGGCAGTAGGAAATGTTGCTCTACCGTGAAATGACATTATGACATTCTCGGTTTGTCATTTCCCTTTAGTTTTCATTTAATGTTTTTATACTTGAAAAGGCAACCAAATTACACATTGTCCTCGTTAGGTTTTGAAACATAGCATAAGATTCGTCTTCAACAAATATTTATTGAGTGCCTGTTATTTACCAGGCACTATGCTAGGTCCTGGGGCTATAAAATGATAGGATTTTGATCTTTGTTCTGTAGGAGCTTAGAGTCCAGTGGGACATTAGAGTTGGAGGTACAATTAGAGATCATCTAATTTTGTAGATGATGACACTTGGGATCTGAGAGGATTAGGGATCTATTAAGGATGAACAGAACTGGATTCATGGAGACAGAGGCGAGGTGATCTATGTCCTCTGATTTCCACAACAGAGCTGTTTAGAATTCTTTATTCATTCATTTATTTGGTCATGAACACATATTCGAGAGCCCACTCTGGGCCGTTCGTGTCCTTCCTGACCTGGAGGTAACAACTTCAGCAGAGAAGGCAAATATCAAAATGGTGAAGATGCTACAAATTCCTTAAGCTATATCTTGGATCTATAAATAACATCACTTAATTTTTAATAAGTAAATTTACACAGTATTTTGAGCTCTCCCCCCGCCAACGGTGGCACAATATTTAGCATGATCAATTCCAGGTGCATCCTGTTAATACTGGTTGTTTTTTCACTCTTTCCTTCTCCAAGTTGCTATAAAGTTTCCCCTGGAATTTATGGATTGTTGAGGACACTCATCTGGTCCTAAGTCATCACCTGCCAGCGATGGCAAGAGATGTCTGATTTTCCCCATTCTTGAGTCCTCAACCCTCTTCATCGATCCCATTGGCATCTACTGAGATATCCATTAACCCCTCTGGTCTACACTGTCTGGGTTCATGCAGTGAAGTCTCTTGTCTGCCATTCCAGCCTCTTCCAGATGTTTTCTTTCCTTTTCTTTTTTTTTTTTTAATCTCTTCTTAGATTAGAAAATTCACTCTGACATCTTGCCTTCTTCTAAATTCGTTGCTTAACTCATGAATAGTATGCCTCTTAGTTCTTTAGGGCTTTGTCTCTTGACTGAGTGCTAGTCAAGTGCTAAGATTTTTAGATTCCAAATTTAATCCCTTTAAGCCATTGTCATAGAGATGATTCTTGAAAAACCACTTTGAAACTTAAATTTAAAAAAAATAGACACCTTTTCTTTTAATAACCTAACCTGAGAGCAGTGGTAAGAGTAGGGTCCCAGTGTGGGTTAGTTACGGCTCAAAACGATAATACTCATTTATTATGTCTCACAGTTTCTGGGGGTCAGGCATTCAGACAGGGCACAATGAAGACAAGTTAACTTTGTTCCAATGTGTCAGGAGCCTCAGCTGGAAGTCATCAACACGGGGGTCTCGAATCATTGTAAAGCTCGTCCATGCAGTACCTGGGAGGTTTCTGTTGGCTGGGGTAGTCATCTGGAAGATCCTCACATGGCCAAGGCCATGGGCTGTGGGTTTTGTCACATGGTGGCTAGGTTCCAAGGGCAAGAGGAGAGAGAGAATCAGGCAGAGGCCATATTGCCCTTTATGATAAACCTCATGCGTCACAAAGCGTCCTCTCATTGGTTGGGGCAGCTACAGGTCCAGCTGTCTTCAAGGGGAGGGAACTGCGTGACCCCCCCACCTCTGGATGGGGAGGCTTGTTCACGCCACCCTATGAACATGTGGAGTGGGACATATATTGGGGGGACCATATCTAGGGAAAATATAATCTGCCACGGGGGTTTAGCAGGAAATACGGGGAATGACAAACACTGGGTAATACTCTACAATATTATTTTGTCACATATGGTCTGCAACGGATGACCGTCATCTATGTGAACAGGTGTGGCCCCAAAGAAGTAAAGCATGCACTGACAGAGAGTCAAGCTGTGTGTGGCTGGTTTTTAAAAAAACAAACAAACAAACAAAACCTCTCATTTTAGGATGAGAGGCCTTTCCAGCTATTTGTGTCCCACTAGGGAGATGGTTTTGCCCTGGAATGTTTACAAAATAGGTGCAGTTACCTCTCCAGCCATTCTTTTTGTTTGTTGCCCTTTCTCTACTTTCTCCAGGGACTGAGTTTGTTTATGCTGGATTTCCCCCACATCTATCACCAAGTCCAGCCTGTTTCCCCTTCTTTCCCATAACATAATTTAATGGTCTAGCCTTGTGCTGGGGAATTAATTGGGTTATCATGTCCTTAACTAATAAGTTATTTTTTTCTTTTTCTTTGCCCATGAATTTTAACAGCTGCCTGATTGAAGTATCCAAATGGAAAAGTAATAATGAGAAACTTAGGCTTTGAAAGCCTGACTGCAGGACTCATTTCTGGATGAGACCAAGGCAGTGTGGGCAGAAGCAGCTCAGTAGCTCCTAATCACGCCATGCAGATGCCCAGGGCGGACCTGCTTTCAGGAAGCTTAATTAGCAGGGTGACAAGAATTGCCTCCTTTCCATGATCCAGTGAAGGGATTGATCTAGAAGAACAGTGGAGCCTTGATGCTCTCCTTTTTATTATTATATATTTTTAAATAAAATATTTTAAATTATTTTATTCTGGTTATAAAATGAATGCATGCCCACTTTAAAAAATTTAAACCTTTCCAGAATGTATAGAGAAAAAAAAAATCACCTGAGGTCTTACCACTCAGATTTAACTCTTGTATCATTTTGGTAAACTTCCGTGTGTTTACGTATCCACTGGTAACTTACAGCTATACCCGTACATAACTTTGTATACATATTATATGATACATACATTTCTGTACCCTGTTTTTTTTCATTCAGTAATGGGTGGTGGCTATTATTTTTCATGTCAATAAATATAGACTCACATCATCATTTTTATTAACTGCAGAATATTACTTTGTGAGATATACCATAATTTATTTAACTAATTCTATTGAACAACAATTATGCCTATTGCAATTTTTTGATGTTATAATCAATGCTCTGAAGAACTTTCTTGTATACCCATTTTTAAGGACTTGTCCAAAGATTTCATTGGCATATATCCCCATAAGGAGAAATTGATGGGATTCTTTCTTTTAAAAAGGACAATAGGGGGACTTCCCTGGTGATACAGTGGTTAAGAATCCTCATGCCGATGCAGGGGACACAGGTTTGAGCCCTGGTCTGGGAAGATCCCACATGCTACAGAGCAACTAAGCCCATGCACCACAACTACTGAGCCTGCGCTCTAGAGCCCACAAGCCACAACTATTGAGCTTGTGCATCTAGAGCCCTTGCTCCGCAATGAGAAGCCACCACAGTAAGAAGCCCAAGCACCACAACAAAGAGTAGCCCCCACTTGCCTCAACTAGAGAAAGTCCGCACGCAGCAATGAAGACCCAACATAGCCCAAAATAAATGCATACATTCATACATACATAAATAGGACAATAAGAAGCCGTGGGGGAAAGAAATCTGGGTGAGCAGCCTAGTTTCAGAGAATATGTAACACGTATGCATAGAAGTCTACACTCTGTCAGGAGACTGAGCTAGACTGCTTGGGATACAAAGATTAAAAAAATCTTTAAAAAATTCTTCTAGCTTAGTAGGGAAGATAGACCCATATACGAATAATTATTACAGTAATTTCAAATTCCCAGTAGAATTATGAACAAAGTACCACAGGAAGGGTTTTAAAAAAGGAGCTATTAAATCTGGGCAAGAGTGATGGGGGAAGAATTAACAGAGAAAGCAACAAGCGAGCTGATCATGTGGCTGAGAAGGAGTTAAAAAGGTGAGAGTATTAGTTTGCTAAGGCTGCCATAACAAAATACCACAGACCAGGTGCCTTAAACAGCAGAAATTTGTCATCTCAGAGTGTGGAGGCTAGAAGTCCAAGATCAAAGTGTTGGCAGGGCTGGTTCCTTCTGAGGGTCATGAGGGTAGGATCTGTTCCAGGCCTCTCTCCTTAGCTTATTGATAGCCATCTTCTCCCTATGTCTTCACACCATCTTCCCTATGTAAGTATCTGTGCCCAAATTTCCTCTTCTTATAAGGATACCAGCCATATTAGATTAGCGGCCACCTTAAAGACCTCATTTTAACTTAATTACCTCTTTAAAGACCGTACCTCCAAATACAGTCACATTCTAAGGTATTAGGGGTTAAGAGTTGAACATATGAATTTGAGGAGTACATGATTTGGCCCTTAATATTGAAAGAATGGAGAAATGCTTGTATAAAGGCCCAGAGTCAAGCAAGTGTACGGTGATGGAGGAAGAAAAAGGGAACTCCATAAGCTAGGTGGAGAAGGTCTGGGGGCTAGAATGAGGAAAGGGGATCACGGTAGAAGGTGTGTCCATACTGGGAGGAAGGGCTTATAAACAGTCCTGAGAAAGGTGGGTTTTATTCTGCAGGGGGCAGAGAACCATGGGTAATTTTAAGCAGAGATGTGGCATAATTAGTTTTGTCCTTTATTTAGATGTTGCTGTCAGAATATCAAGTGTCAGCAAGGATGTGGAACACCTGGAACTCTCACACACAGCTGGTGGGAAAATAAAATGGAATAACTATTTTGGAAAACAATTTGCTAGTTTCTTTAAAAGTTACCTACTCATCTACCATATGACCCAGCATTCTCTCCTAGGTTTTAACCCAACAGAAATGAAAGCATGTCTAGACAGTAATTTATCCATGGATGTTAATAACATCTTTATTCATAACTGCCCAAAACTCAAAACAATTCAAATGTCTATCAGCAGGTGAATGACTAAAAAAAATGTGGTATATCCATTCAATATAATACTACCTAGTAATGAGAAGGAAAAGAACTATTGATACCCACAACAAATATGGATAAACCTCATAAATAATTATACTGAGTGAAAGAATCCAGGCTAAAAAAAAGTACTTACTGTGTGATTCTGCTTATATAAAATTCTACAGGAAATAGAAGCTAATCTGGGGATGACGGTTTGGGGCAGATGGGGTAGGGCTGGGAGGGAGAGATTGCAAAGACGCATGAAGAAACTTTTGGAGGTGATATAATTGTTCATTATCTTGAGAGTAGTGATGGTTTCATGGGTGTATATAGATATCAAACCCCATCAAATTGTGGACTTTAAGTACAGGCATTTTATTAGGTGTTGCTTATAACTCAATGAAAAGCCAAGCAATTAATTATACGTCAATTAAAAAAGGAAAATCAAAATAAAACAGAAAAGAAATATATGGAGTGGATAAAAAGAATATTGGAACATAAACTCTGGGAAAGAAGACCAGTTAGGAGGCTACTTGCAAGAGCTTCATCTGAATGAAGCTGGGTAGGTGGTGCCCATTTGGCTTTGCTCTACCTCTGTTCTGAGACGTGAACTTTTAGGAACTGAACTGTGGGCAGCAGAAAGGCACTTTGTCCCGAGGTGATGATGGAGGACACTAACCTTTCTTCCTCTTCCTCTCTACTATATGCTAGGAATAATTTTAGACATTTGTAATAGTGGTGAATAAGATGGACAAATATCTTTTGTGCTTAGGAAGTTACTGTGCAAGTGGGAGACAAAAAATAATATGTCACAGAGAGTTAACATCTACAAAGAAAGAGCAGGGTAATGGACCAAGTAATGGATGGGCATTGAGTGTGGGAACTATTTTAGTGAGATGTTTAGAAAAGGTCCCTCTAGAGCAATGACATTTGAGCTCAGACCTGCATGGAGGGAGGTTAGTTGAGATCAGGGACAGGTATTCTAGGTGGAGAGACTGGCAAGTACAAAGGTCTTGAGTTGGCAATGGAAGTGACTTGTCAAGGAGAAGGCTGGAAAGAGTAGAGTGATAGCAGAAGCTTAAGTAAGCTCCTGATTTGCCACCAACTTGTGCCTGAACCAGCTCCCTGGTAATTCACACTGGACATTTCTTCTTATAATTATGTTCATGCTAGAATGTTGAAAGAGTTAAATGCTGACTGAAATACTGTTCAGTTGGCTGTAACTTAGATTCTCTTTCTCAGCCGTCTCTCCCCTCTTTCTTTTTTTGTCAGGTTGGGGTGGGTCATGGTATTTGTTGTAATGGAATTTAATCTACATCTCATTACGCTCTAAGGTGTGAAAAATGCCTTCCAAATGTGTCTTTATTTACCATCTATCTTAATGCCCAGTGCTAGGTGGAATCCCATATTAAAACAAATCTGAGTATAACTGAGAAATGGGTAACCTCTAGTGTTTGAGAAGTTAAGATCATCGATACATCCTTATAAATTCTGCCTTTAAAAATATAGTCTTAAGAGGAAGCAACAAACATTCTTGACCACCTATTATGAGGTGAGCATTTCCACCTGTCTTAATTAATTCTTTCAACAACTCTATCTTTAACACCATTTTGCAGCTATAGAAACCAAGGCTCAGAAGCACTAAATAACATGTCCAAGGTCACAGGGCTAGTAAATGGCAGCATCAGGATTTCAAGTCACATCCACTGCCTCCTGTTTGGAACCCCTGTCTCCGCGCCACGTCAGTCTTAATGCTATGCCTCCACATGCATAATGCCATGCTGTCATGGATTGAATCAAGAGACAGTCCTTCTGAGAAAGTAAACAACTTCCTTGAGAAAGAAGCCCCAAATCTTTATCTCTTGACTGTCAGACCTACCTATCTGTCTGAATGTTTCAAAGGAGTCTGTGCCTGGCTCAGCCACTCTTCCCTTCCAACAAGAATTCTCCAAAGGGACTGGTGGCAGAAAGAGGATGAAGGAAGTGGCTGGGTCAGCGGGTATGATTGAACACTGTTCCTCTGTCAAAGGCCTGATAAAAATCTGGGGTCTCTGGGCACTCGATTTTTAAAGTAATCTTGTCAGTTCCCTAGTAATAGTAATAAATTAACCAAACAGCAGATTCAGTGGTATTTTATGTCCTGGGGGTATTGCTTTCACACTTCAAGTTGATAGCGTGATTTATCAAGAGATAAATTACAGCTGGGAACAAATGGATTTACTGATGTCAGGGAGATGACAAGTATATTCTGAAGATGTTACCAGTGATGGGTACGTACCTGACAGGCATACTTGAAAAGCCCCAAACAAAAAGCTTCTCTTCAAAGGCTGAATAACTTTAATCTCCACTTTAGATGTAGGTCGTTGCAAGGACAGGAGGAATTTGATGGTCTAATTATCCCGTCCTCAAATCATTATGACCTGAAAGTATTAATTACTTTGCTCTTTGGAAATGGGGTTATGCAACCACCTCAAACCTTTTCTGAAAGCCATCTGGAGGATAAGTAAATGCATTAGTGTGGGCTTATCCTACTGTAAATGAATGCATAACTGCCAGCTCCCCCATCTTCCGCTGCTAATCGGCCATTGCTGCGTGTCTATCATGCTCTTATGGGTGCTCATGACTAAGAATGGATGGACTTGCTCACTTGCTCACGGAGCAAGGCTCGGTGATATAAGGGAAGGTGGGATTACTTCCTGGAAGTTGCTCAGAAGGGTAACCAGAAAGTAGAATTGAGAGAGAGCCCAGGTAGAGGGCAGAGAAAGCTTGGGCTCTCAGGTTTAGATGAAAGCTCCCTGGAGATGTGTGAAGATGTCCTCTCCATAAGGACGCAGACCCAGGACTCTGAGCTGAGAATGGGTTCTGCCCTGCAAACTCACAGATGCTTGTGGGGCTGTCGAGTATGTACTTTCAAGAAAAGACATAATAGGAGAATTCTTGGTGAGGAATGGTCTAATGAAGGTACTCTTAAAGTAGGATTTGAGTTTTTTATGAGAATATTAAGAATGGGCTTATTTTTGTGGGCAGGAGGGCTAAGGAGATGTGGAGGTAGGGTAGAATGTGTGCTGTTAGCTCTTAACAGTGTCTTGCAGGAAAACTAACTCTAAGCTTGCGGCATCTACTTTACAAAAGAGGCAAGTTAAGGGTGTCTTGAGCCTTGAACATTCAAAACATATTTTTACAACAGACTCCAAAGTCCGGCAATGTACAATGAAAACACAGACACATAATATTTTGCCCAACAAATCAAAGCCAAGATATAAATCGATAGAAAAAGTAGATGTAGAAATAAGATTTAACTTCAGAACCAAGCAAGCAGATAAGCTCATTAATGAACAGTGTACTCAAGGAACAAATAGGATTTAAAATGCTCTCAGCTTTTGGATGGTTTAAAGCTGGCCATAACTATACAACTATGTACACAGATTAAAAGAAAATGGTGCAATGCAGTTTCCTATTAAATCACTTTAAAGTTTTCCAATAGCCTGAAGCATCTGTCAAAATCCCAGGGAGGTGCTACAAAGAATTATTTTAAACCCCCAAATTCAGGACACCTGAAGAAGTAAAGGTCCAGGTCATTTTTCCTCTTGGGGATAAACAGCTTTGCCATATATAAATTGTGAAATCTGTTATAAACATATAACACTTTTACATCACATAGTCTATGTGGAGCTCTCTAGGCTTGGATAATTTTTTTTAATTCTAAAGATAGTTAAGTTGCTTCATGAATCTTTTTTTTTTCTGACAAAATCCTGAATATGTTTTTATAGGAAAAATACTATCAAGTGTGAGAAGAATTCCTGGACTCTGGGGAGACGTCTCGTTTTCAAGATAAACCCCTAAGACAAGACCCCACCATCTTGGACATCTGAATTCCAGATAAACTCTTCAAAAATGCCCTAAGAGCTAGAGAAGCCATCTTTAATATGCATTCTTCATACTGACTTAAGACAGAAGATGCACACAGGCTAACATGAGAGGCAGAGCAGAACTGGACAGAGACTCTTTCTCCCTGAGAGTCAGAGTCTTGGGTGTGAGGGTGAATTTTGATAGGTGTCCAAAGCGAGTGTTGGTCTCGATGCTCTTACAGTCACCCACATGTCTAATGAGCAACCCAAACCAAGTGTATTCAGATTAAGGAAGACAGAAAACCCAAATTTGGCTAACTGCTAGCCTGCTATGCTATCCCTTTCTCAACTCCACATTGTATCAGAAGTAGGAAGGTGGGGCAAAGGGATGAACTCTTCCATCTCTTCTGTTATCACCCTTCCTTTGAGGCTCAATTTAGTTCATGGTGAGTAAGAAAAGGGAGACTGCTGATAATATTTATTTTGTCCTACCCAAAAACATACTGTCCCAGCTTTTCATCTTTTTTGGAACAATAGACCCAACTATTTTTGTTTTGTTTTAGAACCGCGGTATCGATTTTTTTCTGCTTTTGGTTTGTTGAAGCAAAAGTTGCTATGAATCTCAAATTTGACCTGCTTTATAGAAACACTTAAATATATTGCACTTCAAAAAAAGTAAATGGAAAGAAATGGCACCATTTTAAGTGAAGTATAACATATCAATTATAGTAAAACATGGACCTTGGTGAATTTTTACAAACTACAAACTGAACATTCCCATGAAACCTCCACCCAGGTGAAGAAGTAGAAAATTACCAGAATGCCAGAAGCCCCCTGTGCTGCCTTCCAATTCCTATCCTGACAAGGCTGACCACTATTTTGACTTCTATTATCGCTATTTTGATGGATCAATATTTTTAAAACAATTTTTTTTTTACTTTAAATAAATGGAATGAAACTGTATGTATTTTTCTCCATCTCGCTTCTTTCATTCAACATGGTGGTTTTGAGAGTCAGTTGTTGGTGTAACAATTGTTCATTCATTTTCATTGCTCTCAAATTTCACTGGGCAAACATGCCACAGTTCATTTACCCTTTCTACTTTGGATGCACATTTGGGTTGTTTACAGTATTCGCCTATTACGAATAACGTTGTTATGTGTATTCTTGTACATACCTTTCGCGGAACATACGTGCCACCTCTGTTGGTTATATACTTAGAAGTGGAATTGTTGGGCCAAAGAGTGTGCATATGTTCAGTATTAGTAAATCCTAATGGTTTTCCAATGTAATAATGGCACTTAACACTCTGGTTTGAGAGTTTGGGTTGTTCTACATTATTTGATATTGTGTCTTTTACATTTTAGCCCTTCTGGTAGCTGGGTGAATGGCCCCATTTCTGAAAATATACATTGTAAAACAAAATATTCAATAGTTAGGTTAAAAATAAAATAAAGTACATTTTCATGTTTTGAAGATTAAATAATGTCCTGAGAGAGCCAAATACGTGGATGATCTCACTGGGGAATACTGTTGAAAGATTATTTATATATGAACAAAGTAAAGTAGCTGGTCTTAATTATTCCATAAAAGATGAGCAGTGTTGCTTTAAAATGTAGGAGCTTAGAATTTAAATAAAAATAAAACATTTTTCATTCTATTCTGTGTTTCACAGGCATTTTGAAGAATTGTGATCAATACCTGATTGCAGGCAATTTGACCACTGGTTAATGTACATCAGCACAAAAAAAGTGCTGCAGAAGGGAGTCTGTTCATATGCTAAATACTCGGAAGCGTTTTTACCTGAGGTAATCTAGATTTGCTGTCCCTTATTCATTCACTTTCCATTATTTCTACAAACTCAAAGTTCTGGAAGGATGTCTACCTGTGTTTCTTATTGCATTAGAGGCGTTAAAATTCATCATTCACTACTCTGAAGTCACATTGAGCACAGTTCCAACATGCCTAGTTCTGTGCTGACCACACAGCAACATCTCATCATAACTGTTAGGAATGCATTTGGTGGCAATAACAAATTATTGTTATTTTTATTGGAGTATAATTGCTTTACAATGTTGTGTTAATTTCTGCCATACAGTGAAGTGAATCAGCTATATGTATACCTATATCCCCTCCCTCTTGGAACTCCCTCCCACCCCCCACCCCAACCCACCCAGCTAGGTCGTTAAAGAGCACTGAGCTGAGTTTCTTGTGCTTTACAGCATGTTCACACTAGCTATCTATTTTACACATGGTAGTGTATATATGTCAATCCTAATCTCCCAATTTGTCCCACCCTCCCCTTCCCCCACTGTGTCCACATGTCCATTCTCTACGTCTACATCTCTATTCCTGCCCTGCAAATAGGTCCATCAGTACCATTTTTCTAGATTCCACATATGTGTGTTAATATACAGTATTTTTTTTTCTCTTTCTGGCTTCCTTCACTCTGTATGACAGACTGCAGGTCCATCCATATCTCTACAGATGACCCAGTTTCATTCCTTTTGATGGCTGAGTAATATTCCATTGTATATATGTGCCACATCTTCTTTATCCATTCATCTGTCGTTGGACATTTAGGTTGTTTCCATGTCTTGGCTATTGTAAACAGTGCTGCAATGAACATTGGGGTGCATGTGACTTTTTGAATTATGATTTTCTCAGGGTATATGCCCAGTAGTGGGATTGCTGGGTCATATGGCAATTAATTCTCTTTTTCGTCACATTGAACATAGTCACAAAGTGCCTGGTTCTGTGTTGACCACACAGCAACATTGGATCCTAACTGTTAGGAATGTATTTGGTGGCAATAACAAATTAATCAGCCAAGAGTAGCTCAAACAAAGTGTTTATTTTCCTCACATAAAGAGAGTGACATATTTGCTGGTTTTAAGACTCATTTACCAGCTAGCTGTTGTTACTGTTCCAGGTGCTCAGCAACATCTTTCAGTATCCAGCTTTCAATCATTCTGTTCCATCATCCTAATGCATCAACATTCACACTCATACTTGTTGCCTCATGGTGGCAAGATGGCTGCTACACTTCAGGGATCACATGTACATTTAAGGAGTAAAAGAGGAAAAGAGAGAAATGAATCACCAGGCATACCTTTCCCATTTACCTGGAAAAGTAAACAGCCTCCAGAAGGCCTCTGCTTATACCTCTGTATTAATTACCCCCTAATCAGGAGTAAAACAACAATAACAACACCACCACAGGAAATAAATCAGATGAAAATAAAAACTAAATAATTATTATTTTACAGTTTGTATGGATCAGGAATGCCTTAGAGGCTCAGCTAGGAGGGTCTGGCTCAGGATCTTTCATGAAGTTCCAGTTAGGATGTTGGTAGGGGCCGTCATCATATGAAGCCCTGAGCAGGGCTGGAGGATCTGCTTCTGAGACGGCTCACTGCCAAGAGGGCAGTTGGCAGGAAACCTCTGTTACCCACCATGTGGGCATCTTCATAGTCTCCGTGTTAGATCCTCATACCATGGATGTTTTCCCTGGAACAAGTGATCCAAAAGAGAGAAAGGCAGAAATCACTTTTTTTTTTTTTTTTTTTTGCAGTACGCGGGCCTCTCACTGTTGTGGCCTCTCCCGCTGCGGAGCACAGGCTCCGGATGCACAGGCTCAGCGGCCATGGCTCACGGGCCCAGCCGCTCCGCGGCATGTGGGATCTTCCCGGACCGGGGCACGAACCCATGTCCCCTGCATCGGCAGGCGGACTCTCAACCACTGCGTCACCAGGGAAGCCCCAGAAATCACCTTATTTTATGAACCAGTCTTGCAAGACTAACACCGTCACTTCTGCCTTTTGAAAATAGGAGTACTAAAGAATTTGGTGGACATATTTTTAAACCACTACTGCTTCATTGGCCAAAACGGATTCACTTGTTGAGTCTAATTACAGTGGAATCTGGGAAATAAATTTATTATCAGAAGCGATGTCCATTTTTCCCTTGAACAAAACAGGGGCTCTACTATCCACAACAAAGTGGAAAGGAATATTGGGAAGGCAACTAGCTCATGAATTTGTACATAGTGGAGTTTTGGAGATCTTCACCAAATAATTCTAGAGCTTAACTGAAGAAATGAATAATTTAGAGTAGATATAAAAATTTTGAAAAATAAGGCTTTTTAAGGGTGAGTAGACACCTATTAGACTTACTACAAGATGGAAATTCATATAGGCAAATAAATAGAAAGCAAAGTATAGTACATAAATAGATGCTAATGTATAAGAAATTAATATTGAAATGGATGAATTATTTCCTAAATGACATTGGAAAATATGTGTTTGAGAAAGATTCATTTACATTCAGCAGAAGTTCTAGATGAATTAGAAGAAGAAACATGAAAAATGAAATCACTTTAAGAAGCTAGAAGAAACTTTGGGGAATATTTACCTTTTCTCAGATGGGAAAGGACTATCTAAATACATAAGCAAGAAACTAAATAGCAAAGGAAAAGACTGATTTTAATATTTAAAATTACAAGCTCTGTGTCAAAAAAATCATAAAAATTTAAACACAAACAAGGAAATTATACTTTATAGATATTTTGATGGGATATATTCATTAATAGGAAAAATACCTTAGCTTTGCTTGAGGTCTATGGCCCTTTTCTATGGAGCAGATATTTCAGATTAAAAATAAAACAGTGAGAAAAATATTAATATATAATGAGTTAATATAAATGGTAATAAATCTCTATATTTTCAATGAAATGGACAAAAACATAAACCTATAGTCCACAGAACAGATAAGGCAAAGGGTAGTAAACAGGAATAAATGGTCAACTTCATTAGTAATCATAATGATGCAAATTAAAACAAAATAAAATTTAATGTTTACCTATCAGATCAATACAGATTGTTTACTGTAAATACTCAGGGCTGGCCAGAATGTGGTGAAAAGTGTTTGTCTAATACTACTGGTCTATGCAGAGCAATTTGACAATCTTCATCAAGCCTTTCAACATGTTTATACCTTTTTATCTGATAATTTTACTTATAACAATCTAGTCTAAGGAAATAAATGAATTTAAAAGCATATGTATGAAGTTGTATGTCTCAATATCATTTATAATGGAAACAAAAAGGAAATTACTTAAATGTCCCACAATAGACTCATAGCTATACAAATCATGGAATGTCCATATAAGGGACTATTTGGTTGTTGTGAAAATATTTTAATGAATTTCAATGACTTAGAAAAATGTTTATGATACGAGTTTAATTATAAAACCAACACATAGTACATAAAGTCTCTATGATAGTATATGAATTATGGAATATGTATTATATAAGAATAAAAGGTTTGGGAGAAAATAGAAAAAAAATTTTGCAGTGTTTCCTGAGAACTATTTTGGGGGGCTTTGTAAGAGTATGAAAAATTTGTGTCTTATTTAGATTTGTGAACTTCTCAAGTTTTCTAAAGTATGTTGCTTTTGAGATCAGAAAAAAGTCCTCAGTAAACTCTAAATGGATTATTTTAATCTTATCATCTAACCTGTCTTACTGCTCTTGACAGTTGTACTGTGTGTATATGTGTGTGTGTGTGTGTGTGTGTGTGTGTGAGATAAAGACAGAGAGAAAGAAAAAAAGAGAGGAGGAGGGAAAAAGGGAAGGAGAGAGAGAGAGAGAGAGAGAGAGAGAGGGAGTTTGCGCACTGTAATTTTAGGAAACATGTATAAAAAAATACTAAAGCTCATTTTGTCAGGAAGTGGTAGATTAAACCCTACAATAGTGCATTAACTCTTTCAGGTCACTAAGGGACCAATTAGTGCATTATGCTAAGGGATACTAAACTGTATCCTACTTGCCTGGAGGAGACAACGCACGTCCTGAAGCTCTAACTCATATCACCACTGGGAAGTGATTCAAATCTGGGAAGAAGTTGGTTCATTGAATATTAATTGAATGGGTGAATAAATGAAGAAAAGGCAAAGAAGAGAGCTAACAAGCTAACATTTATTGATTATTTTCTGTGTGCCAAGGGCTTCCCTTTCATTATTTCATTTAATTCTCATGGCAACCATATGAGGCCGATATTATTATTATTAACATTTTGCAGAAGAGGAAACTGAATTTATACCACAGACACATGAATACATTCCTGCCTTTTGTATAGGAAGATGCCGGCACTGACCTGAAATCGTCAATTATTTGCTCATGTGCTCTTGGCTCTCCACAGTCTTCTTTTAGGCTGATTCATGAAATTCCACAATCAAGGTATTCCTTTTTACTGTGGTTTTTCTGAGTACAGTAGTCCCCCTTTATCCACACTTTCACTTTCTGTGGTTTCAGTGGCCTTCGGTCAACCACAGTCCAAAAATATTAAATGGAAAATTCCAGAAAGAAATAATTCATGTTTGAAATTGTGTGCCTTTCTGAGAAGTGTGATAAAACCTAGCGACATCCTGCTCCATCCCACCCTGGGTGTGAATCGTCCGTTTGTCCAATGTTTCCATGCTGTGCACACTACCTGCCTATTAGTATAGGAAAAAACATAGTATATGTTTTTGGTAACATATGGAGTTTGGGGCAACCACTGCAGGTATGTAGCCCTCAAGGATAAGGGGGCACTACTACATTTCATAGCACATAGTATCCTGGGGACCAGTAGGTAGGAGAGAGTTCTGGAGAAGGAAAATTCTTTGGGATAGCAATCATCACACTGAAAAGAAGACATTTCAAATTACTTTCCGATAACTATTTGTAATTTAAAAAAAATTAAAATGAAGCAGAGGAGAGCAAAGATTATTGGGTGCCAAAGAAGAACAAAATGGAGTGCCCCAAGATGCAGAAGATGGGGGCTGGGGTGACTCCCTACTAACTGTTGGTGTCACAAGTGTGCTTAGAAGCCATTCTCCATGAATCTCTGAAAAGCAAAAGGCAGGTGTTTGCAAAATAGTTTTCTGGGCTGCCCGGTGCGGGCACAGGCTGTTTTTGTGCCTTGGAGCAAAGGAAATTGGTTCATAAAGAGAATATATTCCTGACTCATTTCATTAACAAGAAGCAGTAGCCCAGTAAGGTGGCTAGTACAATCTTATTAAATGGTACCTGAAACTGACATAAGAAAACACAATACTGGAGATGAATCCATTTCTCATAGGGATCCCGGGCGAGGGGAAGAGTTGCTTGCTCTGAATATTTCATATTTCTATTTAGAAGACTTTTCCATCTGAGAGGGAGCACTTTCCTGCACAGGTAGTGAGACGCAGTTTCACCTTGTAGACCATTTAAAGTTTTGAGTACAAAGTTCCACATCCCCACAGTTTTATTTATTATTATTATTTTATTTTTTTTCTTTTTGCGGTACGCGGGCCTCTCACTGTTGTGGCCTCTCCCATTGTGGAGCAACAGGCTCCGGACGCGCAGGCTCAGCGGCCATGGCTCACGGGCTCAGCTGCTTCGTGGCATGTGGGATCTTCCTGGACCGGGGCACGAACCCGTGTCCCCTGCATCGGCAGGAGGACTCTCAATCACTGCGCCACAAGGGAAGCCCAATTATTATTAGTTTTTTAAGAAACAGGCATCTCTTTATTTATTTTTTTACTTTAATTTATTTATTTTTGGCTGCGTTGAGTCTTCGTTGCTGTACGCAGGCTTTCTCTAGTTGCGGCGAGTGGGGGCTATTCCTTGCCGTGCGCGGGCTTCTCATTGTGGTGGCTTCTCTTGTTGCGGAGCACGGGCTCTAGGCACACGGGCTTCAGCAGCTGTAGCTCGCAGGATCTAGAGCACAGGCTCGGTAGTTGTGGCGCACAGGCTTAGTTGCTCCGAGGCCTGTGGGATCTTCCCGGACCAGGGGTTGAACCCGTGTCCCCTGCATTGGCAGGTGGATTCTTAACCACTGCACCACCAGGGAAGCCCCATAGTTTTATTTTTAAAAGAGAGATTTCAATTTCAAGAAATTGAAAATTCTAAAAGAAGCCTTTTTATTCTTTTCTGATTTTTAGTTTGGACACATTTATATTTAGGCTTTCAAAGAATGAAGGGGCCAAAGTGTTTCTTTCTAGAAAGAAAATCCAAACTAGTGACATCTTTAAATAGATTTACATCCAAATTATACACTGTAAGTCTACAAGCCATATTATACAAAATCACCCACGTGGCCTTTTGTATCGTGATCCTTTGTATGATACTGAAACTCCTGCAGGAGGGAGAAAATAATGATTAGGCTTAAGCAAAGTGAAAAGATATTTTCTCAGCTGGAAGCTGTTAATACTTCAGTTGATAGAGGCTTGGAGAATAACTCTGCTGTTGTGTGTTTAAAAAATAAATATACAAGCACTGGAATAATTCACAGGATGAGAAATCACAGGAGGGAGATAACAGCCGAGCAGATCTGAGACTGATCGTTTTTCTGCTTATGGGGATGTTGCTCTTTCGCCCTAAGTCTTGGACTGACAGCTCTTCTGGATGTTGTTTCCAGTCCTCTGGGTCTTGCTGTCTTTGAGTAAATACAGTATTTCCAAGTCAGCCAAGGGCTTTACATTTTCACAGCATTTTTATAGGAGACATAATTATTGGAAGCACAGGCTTCCAGAGAGTTTAGGATTCTAAACATCTCCCACACTTGAAAAATTAAATATAACTTCTTTTTTCTTATTGTAAAAGCAATATATGCTTATGAGAGAAAATGTAAGAAATGCAGAGAAGCAAAAGGAAGAGTCTATATACTAATCCTACTAATGAGAGTGAATTACCGGTTAGTAGTGGAGTAGATCTATTCTTCTACCTCTTTTTCAATCCAATAGAAGTATATTTTACAAAAAATTTTCCTCACCTGGTACATACAGTTTTTTAATCTTCTTGGACCTGCTCCCCTATCCATTCCTATGAGTAATAGCTAAGAGTTTACACTTTGCAATCAGAACCTACAACAGAGAGAATTCTGAGTCGGCTACTTACCATCTGGGTGATGCAATCTCAACTTCCTCTTCTGCAAAATGAAGATAATAGTATCCAATTTGCAAGGTGATAGGAGGATAGAGATAATGTGTATAAAGGGCTTGGTACATAGTAAATGTTTAATAGATATCAGCTCTTACAAGTTTTCTTTTCTTCTTCCTTTTGCACCTCTGCCATATTAGTGCCCTGCTCTGTCTTTTGCTGGGTTCAACTTCCCCCAGTCTCCCTTCCATACTAGGTCTATTTATAACTATTCCAAAAGCGTTCTTTAGTCTTTGGTGTCCTGTTCCCCAAGCCACAGCTCTCTTGAGGCTGGAAGGCATTGCTCCTAGCCCAGAGTTGCCTGTATCACAAGTGTTATCCATTCAACCTTGAGACAGGACATTGGCTTCACAACCATCCAAGAAAAACTCACTCCTTCACATATCTCATGTTGCAAAGTAAGTGTGATGGGCTTTTCCTGATGATTCTACCTGCCAGAAATGGATGGACACATATAACCTTTGGATATCCTCTGAGTAACCTTGGCCATACATTGTTAATCCTAATTTTTTGCTTCCTTTGCCTACTGGTAAATGCCTTTACTGTTTGACTGGAAATAATGGATGTAACCACATCCATTACACATGCAACCTGATCCGTTCCTCTACTTCTTCCCATTCCTCTGGCCATTCCCAAATGTCCTTGGTATATTACTACCTTCTGCCAGCCATACTGAGTGTTCATGTCACATAGTCTTCTGATCTCTGTCCATAGACTTCAATCTGTTCTGCTACCTTGATCCATTATTAGTATATATTATTAAAATTATTTATGGATCTGCTAAAAGCTAAATTGTACAGATCCTTGAGTTGCTCCCCATATATTACTAAAATTGTAAATGCCATTCAAACCTCTATATATCTTAAAATTTTTCCTTGACAGATGAAGTAAGGAGTGAAGTTTTCCATCAGGGTATGATCACCTGCATTAAAGCAAAGCAGTACTGAATATGTTTAGGCTAGAGTGCTGATTGTACTTTACTTTAGAATATATGAAGACTAGAAATGTTATGAACAGGTCAGGACAACTTGGAGTAGAATGTTTTGATTCCCAAAATGTTTGGGGAATGTTTTGATTTCACTATATCCTACTGTCTCTTTAGGTAAGACGAAGAGTTATGCCAATACCAATGAAGGTCTCCCTTGTCTGAAGGAGAGATCAAAGGACTAAGAGAAGGAGGTCCCTAACTTTGTTGGAACAAGCTTTGGGGAGAGGGAGTGTGGGGATGAGGTTCTATTTTGATGGGCAGGAGCAGGGAAGCAGCATAAGAAGGTTGAGCCCCTGCAGGACCAGGGCTGCAATGGGACACACATCCCTTGTTTCAGAGTGGACTGTTACGACTTTCCTTGGGACAAGCAAGATGGAGGTGGCTGCCTAGAAACTGTTAAGTCATGGATTAAGGGCTATCACATACAGTAGCAAATCTGAAAATATTCACACTGAGGGAGTGCTGAGTCTCGGGTTCAGCAGTGGGGCAATAGGTGAGGAAGGGGCAGTCAGTTGCACTGCCTTCTTTTCTTTCTTAGCCTGCTGTACCCAGTAAATAGAGTTATTTCCTTGCCTAAGAACCTGGTGTAATGGAATGCTCCAGGTACTTGGTCAGTGTGAATGGGCCTGGGAAGATTAAAAAAAAATTGTTTTATAACGGAAATTTTCAAACGTATGCAAGATTAGAGAGACTAGTATAATGAACCCATGAACCACCACACAATTTCAGCGGTTTTCAACATTTAGTCAATTTTGTTTCATCTTTTAACTTATCACTTACCTTCCATGCCTCCCCTGTAAGTACAATATTCTAAAGCAAATCTCAGAGAAGAAATTTTCTAAATGCTTCAGTAGCTGTCTTTAGATAAGGACATAAAAAATAACATAATCATAGTACCATTCATACCCCTCAAAATTAGTAGTAATTCTTTAATACAATCTAATATCTATTCCATGTTTAAATTTTCCTGACTGTCTAAAAACTCCATTGGTTTGTTCAAATCAGAATCTAATCAAGCCCTACACATTACATTTGATTATTAGTTTTCATAAAACTATTTAATTATAACAGTTCTTCCTTCCCTGTAAACTATTTTCATGCCATATAGTTTTTGAAGAAACTGGATCATTTTTCCTTTGGAATCAAGGCAGAATTTGGATGAGCTCTTTCTTCAGGTCTTAAGATTTTCTGGGTAACTGAGAGGTCATGTGGAACAGTATAATCGTATGTCCGCGAACATGTTAATGTCATCCATCGTGGTGGGACCCAGATGACTGAGTGATTGATGGGACAAGAGAGAACAGCTTCAGCCACAAAATGTGGAAGGCTGAGAACTACTGCTCGAAAGAAATTTCTTATGCAGAGAAACTTAAATAACTGTCACGCAGAATGGCTGCCTTGCCAATGACCTCATTAATCATATTTCTGTTCTTTTAAACACCTCACCCTGACTCAGGGGCCATAGAGTGAGCTTGGACCTCACAACTCTTCCTCTGTACAGACCACCCTTCTTCAGCCACTGTGGTTTTCTGGTTTTTGCTAGAAATACACCGCCTTTTCCATGTGTAGAGTCTCTTAGTGATTCCAGTCAGCACACTGGGAGCAGTTATCCATGTACCTTCTATCTGCTCTGGGGCAGAACAGAGGTGGAGTATGCCATTTGCAAGGTCTTACTTTTTAATCTCAAATTCAAAAAGACTAATTCTCTTTGGTTTTTAAAAGCTACTTAGTTGATTCTTTGGGCTTTGAAGCCACATGATACTGCTAGGAACTGGAAAAGGAAAACAAGTTCTGTCTTGAACTCTGGGTTAATCTCAGCCATTCTGCCATCTTTGGGGCTGTAAGTAGGTGGTGACAGAATAGCAGAGCTCCGAATTCCTTCATGGCCCATGCTCATACAGACTAATCAGTATTTCTTGAACACACTGTATGTTTTTCCAGAATCACATACTGCTCTTTTCTGCCTCCACTGAAACCTCTTTAAGGTTCAGTTCAGATGACAACTCCTGATAAACAACTGTGTAGCCAACTGTGTAGCACAGGGGACTATATTCAGTATCCTATGATAACCTGTAATGGAAAAGAATCTGAAAAGAGTATATATATGTGTGTATATATATATACATATATATAAATCTATATCTATATATATACAACTGAATCACTTTGCTGTACACCTGAAGCTAATATAACATTTAAATCAATTATACTTCGATTAAAAAAATGACAACTCCTTCATGAAGCCTTTTCTGAGCTCCCCAACCAGGTGTGCATTCTTCCCTGAATTTTCAAGGTGCTAATGTTCAATGGAACGACCGGCACCAGAATTTGTGCAGAGACCAGAGCTCTCATTTGCCCTCTTTCCTCTAATCCCTTCTAAAGATTGTGGCCAGTATCTGCTCAAGGAAAAGAGGACACATCTGGGCACATCTCCAGTTAGCCAACAAAGAAACAAAAACCAAACAAAAATGGCAGTATGTAATGATAAGCACGTAGTGAGTTATCCTTACCTGTGCCTTGTTATTGAGTGGAAACTTCAGTTCAGTTCAGGAATTTTAAAAAAAATAATTATTTCCGTGTTTGCCATGTGCCAAGGAGCATGCTAGATATGGAGGGCACAAAGAATATAATAGCTAACATTTATATAATGCTTATGATGATGAGGCCCTTTGCAGTTGTTATTCACTTAATCTTCAGAACAACGCTTTCAGGTTGGTACTATTACTGTCTCCATTTTATTTTCAGAGAAACAGGCACTGTGAGGTCAAGCAACGCGTGAGGTTAAGCAACACATGAGGTTACACAGGCTTCATAAGTGACAGTGCAGGGATATGAAGCAAAGCAGTGTGGCTCAAAGGAAAATAAGACATAGCTCTTTAGCCTTCAAATGTTTCCAGTGTGAGGGTCCTAACAAAAGGGGGAATGTGATTCTCTTCCAGTGTTAGAATCCCAGATGCATTCCACAGAACTGGACGCAACCAACAATGTGTGCAGAATACATTCTGGGCTGGGACGCTGCCGGACAAGGCCACAGCTGAGGCCAGTGTTGAGAGTGGCTGTCCCAGCATGCACCAGGGCAATGGCAAACGAGGGCTGAGCTGTGTTCCCCAATGAACCGTGAAGCTTCCTGAAGAGGGTGCTATTGGGCATTGTCCTTCAGAAGTGGCAGGGAGGATCCTGTATATGGAGGCTGGTCTTTCCTTGAGGAATTTGCCCTTTGTTCTTGTTCATGACCATTAGTGAATCTAATGGCACAATGGCATTTTGTGGTGCAGACTTACTGCCTATTAAGAAGTGTTCTGAGGAGAGCTCAGCATATAAATAACCCTTTGGATATTTCCTTCCAAAGCAACAGATCCTATGGCAGCAAAGAAACTGCTGAACTGAAGCCACGTGGAATCATAGCCAAATGTTAGGATGGCATAGCAGTCTCCACAAGCATTTCTCTGGAGGTTTGGGATGTTCAGAGTAAGCCTCCATCTTAAACATTGTGTCTTTAAGCCAAATGGGTTTTCTGAGAAAGAAGAGGTTTTAAGGACTTCTCTGGAGATAAATGAGCATATAATCATCTGCTTTAGAGGGAAATGGTTCCAAATCTCTGACATAAATCTGGGAAGTGGTTGCCTTAGAAACAACTAATGCTGTGTAACTCTCTTCCCTGGACAACCATTTAGGGTCTCTATAATTTGCTAACTTCTACCCATGGTTTTTAAACCTTTAACCCTAGGTGAGAAATCTTAATCCCTCTCTCCAATGAGAATGATAACAAATAACCTTTTTCATTTCTTCAAACATTAAACACTTGGTAGGGACCTATCCTCTTCTTCTTGAGTGGGATTCTGTTAATATAGTGGAGAGGAGATCCTCCATAACAGGACCATTGCGGGTTTGATGACATCTGTTCTGGTTTTCTCAGGACTGGGAAGTTTCCTGGGATGCAGGAGTTTCAGTGCTAAAGCTGGAATGGCCGTTCACCATGGTAGGGGCATAGAGAGCTCTCCAAGTGAGGATACCCAGCTCCATGGTCTCTGGGCTCTGAATAGCTCTGAATTCCTCCCCCAGCATCTTCAGTGGAGGACAGCTGAGGGCGTGGTACCTACTGAACTGTCCAGTGATTGCTCTTTCAAAGATTCTCCCACAGCAGAGTTGCATTAGAGAAACTGCTAGAAATATTACACACAGCCAGATTCAGTTCAGCTCATTCAATTTTACTCAATTTATCAAGCCTACATGGAGTTTCTATAAATCTGTGACACTGTACTAGAGGAGGGAGGATACAAAGATGAATAAGACACAGTCTTGCTTCCTAGGGGCTCTTAGACTAATAGAGATATAAACAAAGAAGCACCTTCCAGTGTGATGGATGCTGTAGTAGACGTGGCAGACAAGGCATAGGGGAGGGACATTACTAAAGTAGCTGACTGCTTAAGGTCAAGAAAGTTTTCACAGAGGAGGTGTTGCTTCATTGGAGAGTTGGAGGATAAATAGGCATTTGACAGCTAGACAGGAGAGAAGAACACTTCAGGCAGAGGCAAGAACATAGAGCAAAAGCACAGAAACAAGAAACAATCTACTGAGTAGGAACTTCATGGTATATTTAGGGAATAGCAGGTATGGTTGGAACGCAGGAGTTGAGATAGAAGGAATGGTAAGAGAGAAGTCTGGAGGCCAGGAGCAAGAGACAGACCATAAATGGCATATATGCAATTACAGTCATCACTGCTGGGTACCTAACACAATCCTTTTTCCATTTTGCTGATTTTGTGCAGGTGATTCATCCTCCCCCAGGTCAGGGGCTTCTTTGAGCCAATCACAGTGATCTAATTTCTCTTGTCCATGATTTAAGATTTGAGCTGAGACAAATGTATGGCCATAGATGTGAGGAGCTGTGCGTCTGTTGAGATCTACATAGAAAGAAAAGCTCTCTGCTCCTGGCATGTCTACGTGTGTGGCAGCCATATTGTGACCATGAGGATAGCTGGCCTGAAGAAGCTGACTTGCTGAGGATGTTAGATCAGAAACATGGAAGTTCCTGGGGCCTTGGAGTCACTTTTTCTTAGAACATTTTGTTATATGAGGTAAGAATTTTTCCTCATTGTTCTAGATATTTTGAATTCAGATTTCTGTTACTGGTGGCTAAAAGCACTTATTGATATGGTATAACATGTTAAAAAGTTGAAGCTTTTTGTGACAGGAGAAATGGATTATTTTGTCATGGTTTCATTTTAGGACATTGACTCTTTTTTTTTTTTTTTTTTTTTTTTGCGGTACGCGGACCTCTCACTGTTGTGGCCTCTCCCGTTGTGGAGCACAGGCTCTGGACGCGCAGCTCAGCGGGTCCAGCCGCTCTGCGGTATGTGGGATCTTCCCGGACCGGGGCACGAACCCGCGTCCCCTGCATCGGCAGGCGGACTCTCAACCACTGCGCCACCAGGGAAGCCCAGGACATTGACTCATTTGTTGGTAGTCATATTTCCCAGATGCAGAAATTCATTTATTTATTCGTTCACTCAACTACTATTTTTTTTAACTTTATGCCAAGTACCATTCTAGACCCAGTAGATGCAAGGTCAAATAAGTTATGCTCTGTACTCTTAGAGCATTTGCAATCTCTTGGTGGAGATGGGTAAGTAAATCAGCTTCACAGTATACTGTATCAAGTGCTTTGGTAAAGTTACACCCAGGGTACCGTAGTAGTGCAATAGGGCTCCCAAATCAGTCTGATAAAGTATAGAGTGCTTATCAAGGGGGTGATACTTGGACTAAACCAACTGAAGACAACAGAAGCAGTAACTAGTCATCCAGACAACTCCCACATCTGGGAGTATCTGGGCCCTGGTACACCTACATCTGTGCCCATCTTTTTTCTGCTGCGGTCCTTTTGACTTCAACCCATTTCTGGATGCCAGAGACCTGTTCTTATGTTTGACCTGCCTCAGCTCTGCTGGATATAGTTTCTTGCTCTCATCTCTTGAATTGGACAGATCATCTATTCCAACTTCCCTTTTTGTTGGTTTCATGGTTCCCGCCTCCTCCTCCAGAGTCTTTTCCTGAGTATGTGCTCATATTGTCTTGACTTCACAGATTCTGGGTTTTTCCTGCTGCTCGTGGACATATTCGTGCTCAAGAGGTTCCTGGCTCATTTCCAGCCTGACGTCTCCCTTGTCCCTCAAGCCATATGTGGACCATGGCATTTGATGCCAGAGCACATGGGTTCAGTGTACTAACAATGACTGTGGGCCTCACCATGTAATTTTTTTGAGACTTATGTAAAAGTTCAGATTGGTTTAGAAAACTTTGGAGTAGGTAAAAATTAGGTAGGAAAGAATTTCCATTTTCCTTCTCAGCATCATTTTTTTTGGGGGGGTGGGGGTGAGTCTTAAGACTTTTCAAACATATGGAAAAGCCATATATGCACAGCAGTATAACTTCCCATTTACCACAATTATTTGCCTTATGAATGATGTTGCTTAGTGTGGGAAGAATATTAACAACCCATTTAACATTATGTAAAAGGCCTTTCTCTAGAGGGTGAAAGGGAAAGAAGGTTCTCCGGCTCATGCAATTTTCCTGAGAATTGATTAAGTGCATCAGCCCCGGAGAGGTAAGGAATTTGGAAAGGTAGAATGGTTTTTCTAATGGTTCCCTGTAGGTTTAAACAGCTTAATATTTACCCTCTAAGGTCACTGAGCTTGAAATTGAGTAGGTAGAAGGACTTTAAGTAAACAGCAGAGATAAGAATTGGCACATATTTTATTACATTTTAAAAATGAGAGACGGCACATATTAAGCGTCTCTCAAATATTATATATATTTTCAATAAGAATAATAACTCTATTGAACTTATAAAAACAATGGAGCTCGTTATAAGGAAATCAAGCAACAGAAAAAGGTACAAAGAAGAGAGAAAAAAATGTCAATCCAAATCCACAGAAATAACCATCCTTAACAATTGTAAACATCATCCCAGGCCTCTCCTTGGGATAACATTGCACCTATTCAGAATGCATGGTTTAAGGCCTCTACTAGTCCCATTTCCTGGTTTCATTAAAGACAAGAAAGGTTATTTTCACCAACATTTTAATTATTATTTTTGGTTGTCTATGGGTTTTGCATATACATTGCTGTAGAATGACCTTTATTGTGCCATTTCTTCTTTTTTTGTTGAAGTATAGTTGATTTACAATGTTGTGCCCATTTCAGCTGTACAGCAAAGTGTTTCAGTTGTATATATATACAAATATACATATATATATATATATATATATTCTTTTTCAGATTCTTCTCCATTATAGGTTATTACAAAATATTCAATATAGTTCCCTGGCTATACATTAGGTCCTTGTTGCTTATCTATTTTATATTTAGTAGTGTATACCTGTTAATCTCAAATTCTTAATTTATCCCTCCTGCCCTCTCTACATTCTTTTGACTAGAAAAATTTCAAATATCTTTAAAATATTTTAAGTGTAAGATGAAAATATGTGGGTTCAGAGCTGCTCTGAGGTACTGAGCTTCATGGTTTATACTAATTGGTTCATCCTCAGGACTCCCATTTTGAGGAACTATCCATTCGTCATCAAATATTATTGAGTATTTCATAATTGCAAGGATCTGTGCAAATCCTAGTGTAAGACATAAAAATGTGACACACTTTCTTACCTTCTAAGATTTATGATTTAGTGGTAAATAGAAGTCATTCATTCATTCATTCATTTTACTAGTCATTTGTGGAGTGCCTGGCATCTGGCACCGTGTTAGATGCTAGAGATAGAAAGAAAATAGATAAAGATGTAGTCTCTGCCCCTAAGGAGTTCACGGTCCAGTGGGGAAGATAAACACATGGACAAATAGTATTTGCATCATATGCCATGTGCCTCTGATATGTATGTAAATAATAGCAACAACAAGAGATAGTATCTGTCAAGTAATTTATGAGAAATACAATTAGTCCATGAACAGGACTTAGGAAGGAAAGAGTGATCCCATCTTGAGGTCTTCATAGAGGAAAAATACTTGAGTTGGTTCTTAATGGAATTGCAGCCTTTTTTGGGGGGACTGTGTTGGGTCTTTGTTGCTGCATGCAGGCTTTCTCTAGTTGTGGCGAGCGGGGGCTACTCTTGTTGTGGAGTACGGGCTCTAGGTGTGCGGGCTTCAGTAGTTGTGGCTCACAGGTTCAGTAGTTGTGGCAAGCGGGCTCTAGAGCACAGGCTCAGTAGTTGTGGCACACGGGCTTAGTTGCTCCATGACATGTGGGATCTTCCCGGACCAGGGATCGAACCCATGTTTCCTGCATTGGCAGGCGGATTCTTAACCACTGCTCCACCAGGGACGTCCCAATTGCAGCCTTTTAATTGGCAAAGATGAATGGAGACAGTATTCTTAGAGAAGGCAAGGGCACTATAAACCAGAGCACAGAGATGAGCAAGAAAGGAGAGAAACTGGGCAGGGCAAGTCATGCAGATAGTGGGAGCTGAGGGTGCATTTTTTGGTAGTTGGGAAAGATATGGTAGTTGAAAGGTAAGTTAGGGTGAGACCGATAATGCAAAGATTTGGGTTTTATCCTTATTCAGTGGGAAGTGACTGCAGGTTGCAATGAGGGCAGCGACATGATTGAAGCAAGGCTTTTGGTGGATTGCATGCTATCCCCAAGCAGGGTGGATTGAAAGAAGAGAAATGCAAAGGAACTAAATATATGCGACACCTGGTATATACCAAGCTCTGTGAAGTTATTGCACTTCAATCCTCAGGAATATATCCACAAGGAGGCACTTTTATTTCCATTTTAAGGCTAAAGAAACTGAAGCTTGGCAGCATCTAGCTTTGCTATGAAAGAACAACCTGTTGAGATTATTGCATCAAAGGTCGTTGAACATTTATAAATCTTGATGGTGATTAAGACCCAAAATGGATGATGGCTGGTGGCTCTTGGCTTCTGTAGTATGACATAGCAGTGTGACAAAAACCTAAAACAGCAGTAAGGGTGATGGTTGGCCCAGAGCTTGGAATCATCAGACAATACCCGGGATGTTCAGTTTGGTTTTGAATGCCACAGGGCGGAAGTGAAAGGAACAAACTTGAGCACATTCAGAAGAGAGCAATGAAGACCAAAAAGTACCTAGAAACCCTGAGGCACTGAGCACGTTGCATTCATTCAGAGAAAAGAGCCTGACGTGGCACATGAATCCTGGAGTTAGACTGGTCGTATGGTGTTCTAGGCAGATAAAAACAAATGGGTACCAGAAGTGAGCTCTGTGGAAGGGATAACTTTTCTAACAATGATGAAATGGGCTGCTGTGAGAGGTAATGAGCTCCCTAAGATCAGAGATGTTCAAGTACATGCCATTGATAACCTTCTAAACAAAGATTCTGTGGTATTATGATTTCCTAGTGTCTTGCAGGTGACCTGTTTATACTAGTACATGCACAGCTGTCAGGTTATGATTGATGCCTCTTTCCTTTTCTCAGAGTCTCTTTTCAACCCAGTCTAAGCTGGCTTGTGTCCCAACCACCCCATGCAGATGGCCTCTGTCAAGTCATCAGTACCTCTCAGTCATCATATTGAATCTTCTCTGTCCCTAAACTTTGTAGGAACATTTAGCACACACAGTGGTAACTCCTACTTTCTGGAAGCAGCTCTTTCTCTCAGCTTTCAGGACCTCATACTCGCCGACTGGTTTTCTTCCTACTGCACTGACCTTCATCTCACTCTCTTTTGCTAGTTCTTCCTCCTCCAGCTCAACTTCTAAATGTTGGAGTGCCCCAGGGCTCAGTATTCCCTTCTCTTCTCTAACTATGTTAACTCTTCGTGGTGGTTTTGAAACATGTCTGCAGTTTACTTGACTCTCCTCCCTTCCAGAGATGGGAGTCTATGTCTCCTTCCTTTGAATCTGGGTTGAACTAGTGACTCATCTTTAATGCAGCAGGAGAGATGATTTCTAAGACAAGAGGCTAGGTCAGAAAAGGCGTGAAGCTTCCACTTGGTTCTCCTGGGACATTGGTTTTTGGAATCCTGAACTTTCGGAACTGAGGAGGTCACACTGGGAGAAAGCACAGGTCTCTAGAGAGGTGATGTGTGGTACTCTAGCCAACAGCCCAGCTGAGGATGCAGGCATTCTGGAGTAGTACTTAGCTGTATTGACTTCTGTGGGATTCACTTTTGAATAATTTCCATGTCTCAAGTCCAGACACAACATGGAACTTGATTTAGCAGTTCAACAAATTAATAGATTAGAATTAATATATTGACCTTTTCCAGCCTTACCTCATTCATGCTACAGCTTCAGCCATCTCATCTCTGTTAATAGAATTACCAGAGATTTTCTAATACACAATTTCCATGATTAAATTTATGACAATAACTAACAGTTACATGATACTTATAAGGTGGCAGAGACTGTTTCAAACACCTTACATGTTTAAACTCATTTAATCACCACGGCACTCCCATTCTACAGATGAGCAAAGTGAGGCACAGAGAGGTTAAATCACCCAAGGTCACACAGGTAGTAAGTGGCAAAGCTGGAATTTGACCTCATAGTCTAACTTTAAAGTCCTTGTTCTTAACTAGTACCTATTCCTCCTCTCATAGCATATAAACTTTTGCAAAACCCCTCCATCACTACTCAACACAGGAATAGTCTGGTTACTAGGTTCATGCAGAGGTATATTTTCAAAGGTATGCAGAACTTGCAGCCTCTTAATTTGTTTATTGCCTTCATTAACTGTATGAAGTTAATGTAACTGTCTATCATTTTAGACATTTAGACATGTAACTGTCTACATTTTAGACATTTAGTAACTGTAACTGTCTACCATTTTAGTGGGTATCTTGGACAGAGAGAGGAGAAATGTTGAAATGTAAGGACAGACATTCTCCGAAGTGCTCTTTGAAGTCATTGTTTTACCCAAGGAACAGATTATGTCTCTAAATCTCTCTCAAATCTGCCCTGGCTTATAGTCATGGGAGGGCTTTCAGAAGTTTTTCTGGCTTTTTGGCAGGAAGAGAACAACTGTTAGCTTGGTTATGACCTAAATAAATACTCCCTTGCTCCAAAGATGTTATTGACTCAGTGGTACTTCCCGTGTTACACCATCGAGCACTCCCCCTGGCTGTCACAGTACAGGCTTTTACTACTGTCTAACTGCTTCATTCTCTGTCCGTGAGGAGCTATACCTACCCTTTTGGTTCCACTACCCCATCTCGCCCCCACTGCAAACGTCTCTCCACACACATTTTGAGATTTAGCCTGTAATTTTCCAGCAAAGAAATTCCTCCTGCACCGAGGATGATGATCAAAGGCAGACAACAGAGACAGTACCTGTAGCCACATCCTGAGATGAAGTAAACATCACCCAGCTTCCTATTCCTTCCTTTCTGAGAAGGAATAGCAAGGTCTGGAAAGCCAGGAAGAAAAAAGTGGCCAAATAAAAATAAGTTATTGAAAAATACTCAGGGTCCCTTTGGGAGGTCTGTCACTGATGCTGTCTCTACAGGGAGCCAGCCTCTCCTGCTGGCTTCACACAAAGGACCTGAGCCCCGGCCACCATTGTCTTTGGCACATGCTGTCTCTGGGTAGAAAGGATGCTATTTTTTTTGTTGCTGTCGAAGCTGAACATTCACCTGAACAAATAGCAGATGTTGATGAATATTAATTTGTGCTTAGATTAATGCTTCAAAGTGTCAATTTAATTTCTGTTTTACTATTCTGCCCCTGATTGTAATGAGCTACTTCAGGATGTGGGAGCACACACCTGGCTCAGAGGAGGGGCTGGAGGGCTCCAGGGAGCTGAGCTGGGTCCTCGGGCTTTTATCTCTCTGCTATGGGACAATTCCAGTGGAGCCCAGCTGGCCCCTGAAAGTCATGCAGCTCTGCGCTGGCCCAGTGGAGAGCGGGCACCTCCTCAAGGCGAGGAAGGCACACACACATCAAACAACCGTCAGGAACAGCCAGGAGCTGAGCCAGTGCCCACGCTGGGCTCCAGGCTCTGGGTGGAACAGGCTGCTGTGTGACCCCTGCATGGTCTCCTTTTACCCTACCTCAGTCCGTGTCTGTTGCTGACTTTTCAAAGTCCTGAGAGACTTAATGCTAATTTGTATCCTTACAGGTCCACATAGTGAGGGCAAGGGAGCCTGATTTTGGAGTCAGGCATATCAGGGTGTGAATCCCAGCCCTGTATCTTACCGGCTTAGGCGTATTTCTGAGCCTCCGTTCCCTCACTTATAAACAGAATCATTGAGAAGGCTAAATGAGGTGCCTGTGCTCCATGCTTAGCAAGGGGCTGGCACCAAGCAGCACACAATAGATGAAGCTCCCCTCCCCTTTCCTTCAGATGGATAAACCCACTCTCGAATAATGAAAATAATAAACTTCCTTATTGAATTGAACATCTCTCTGTTATAAATGTTTCTCTGCGTTGCCTGATCTCCTAGGTCTCTGTGTGCCTTATTAGTAACCTAGTAAGTAAACATGACCAATGTTTCTATTTAGAATAACGCCAGAATAACGTGAATGCGATGACTTTTTTTTTTTTCCGGTACGCGGGCCTCTCACTGTTGTGGCCTCTCCGGTTGCGGAGCACAGGCTCTGGACGCGCAGCTCAGCGGGCCCAGCCGCTCTGCGGCATGTGGGATCTTCCCGGACCGGGGCACGAACCCGCGTCCCCTGCATCGGCAGGCGGACTCTCAACCACTGCACACCAGGGAAGCCCTGCAATGACTTTTTTTAAAGGATACGAACGGCACCCTATTCCATCTTTGTCTTGTTCCTCATGGACCAGTGTTGCTGTTTCTCTGTGAGCTGGACAAATAGAATGGATTTTTCCCTCATAGAAAATCACCTTCTGCAGCCCAACCTCTGCCTGCCTGGGACTTGCTTTACCGTTCCCCCTTCTTGCTCCTCCCACTTTGCCCGCCATCATCCCACAGACACTCAGGTTGTTGGCACTTTACTGAGCAGAGCCAGCACGCAGGATTACAAAGCCTGCTTGTTCTGTCACTGAAACTCTCAACGACAGGTTTCCGCACACTCTGTGGGTCTCCACCTCCCTCCTGATCGCTTTCTGTACTTAGATATTATATGTTTCCTAGGGCTGCTTAACAGAGTACCCAAAACTGGGTGGCTTACGATATCACATCTATTGTTTCACATTTCTGGAAGCTAGACATCCAAAATCAAATTGTTGGCAGGGCCCTGCTCCCACTCAAGTCTGTAGAAGAGAATGCACCCCTAGCTTGTGGCGGTGGCCATCCATTCTTGGGGTTCTCTGGCTTCTGACAGTGGAATTCCAATCTCTACTTCTGTCTTCACGTGATATTCTCCTTGTGTCTTTACATCATCTTCTTTCTGAACATGTATGTGTCCTAATTTCCCCTCTTTATAAGGATATCAGTCATATTGGATTAGGACCCACCCTAATGACCTCATCTTATATTGGTTAAATCTATAAAGACCGCATTTCCAAATAAGGTCACATTCTGAGGTACTGGGGTTAGGATTTTGACATATCTTTGTTTTGCAGGGGATACATAACTCAACCCATGACATATGCAAATTACCTCTCACTTCTTCCTTCTTGGGCTCTAGTCAACCCTTTGGGATTTTACCTCTGTTTCAACCAAAACAACAAAGCCCTTCATAATCTGGCCTTTCTTCATTTGTTCATTCATAAAACTATTTATTCAACACTTACCATATGCCTGGACTGGAAGTTTTTTTTAATTGAAGTACAGTTGATTTACAATGTTGTGTTAGTTTCAGGTGTACAGCAAAGTGATTCAGTTATATATATATATATATATATATATATATATACACACACACATATATACATATATACACACACACATATACATATGTATATGTATATATTCTTTTTCAGAATTTTTTCCATTATGGAATGTTACAAGATATTGAATATAGTTCCCTGTGCTATACAGTAGGTCCTTGTTTATCTATTATATATATAGGAGTGTGTATCTGTTAACCCCCAAATCCTAGTTTGTCCCTCTCTTGGAACTTTTATTTCTACCATCTTGTTGAATTTTCAAATATCCTAGAAATGTCGGTATCTTTATTTTCGTTTTACAAAAAAGAAAATGAAAACCCAAATGGATTGACGCTTGCCTATCTTCTCGCAGTAAGTGTCAGAGCTCAGTGTTTGAGCTGAGGGCTTCTGACTTCGAGTTTATTTCATCAAGTCAAAACTGTAGTGACTCAGGGACAGCTTTTATTTTCTATTCAACTGTATATTTCTACCATTGACTCTAAGAAATCCTGCTGCCCTTGATCTCTTCTCTCCATCAACATTCTTTGGTAATTCTCTGTCTTTGTCTGGCTATTTCAGTGACTTTGGCCTCTGCGCCCACGGTCAGACCGGCAATATTTGCTCCTTCTGGCTACTTTCTCCCTTGTCCTGTTCTATTTCCTTTTGAGGATTTTTCTCTTCTCTGTCCTTCTTCTTTCTGTCTTACTCTCTTTGTTCTCTTAATTCTTTAAGCCCTACCGCATCCTGACACCTGGTGTCATCCATCCACACCTAAATTTAGCTGGCAGTCTCTATCCTTTATGTTTATACATTTTGGACATCAATACAGTTCCTTACCACTTCTTCTTGACATTTCTCTGTTTCTTTCAAAGCAACACTCGTAGCTTCTGATGTATTTTAAATGGACTTAGACATCACTTCATACTGGAACACAACCCAGTTCCCTACCTCTGCTGCTTCTTCCAAACATGACATTGGTCCCCTGAGGGACATTGTGTGTTCTTTCCCCAGCACGGAGAGGTTGCCTCCTTCTAATGTTATTGTATGGTGCTTTTTCAACAAAACTTAAGGAGTGTAGATGTTTGCCTGCTCTTCTAATGAGTTTAGTGCCCTCCCCTGGAGAGCTACTTGAACTCATATGAAATAGTACTGGGCTGATATGTCTGCCTATTAGGACAGCTACTCAAACTACGCAAAGAAGATATTATCTAGCATTTTAAAAAAACCTCCAGAAGAAGAGACTGATTTACACCCTTGATAAAATTAAAAATTATCCCCAGTTTCAGAGGTCATTCTCTTCTGTCTGTATTATACATCCTGAGAGATCTAATTTTATTTATAACTTTTCAGGTACTATTTATATGCTGGAAAATGTCAAATCTAATTCATCTTGGTGCCTCTCCCAAACTCCAGATCCCTATTTTTAACTGTCTGTTATCTACCTGGATGTCCTTGCTGGCGTCTCACACTGAAGTGTCCCCCATGCTGGCTATGTGTCCCATTCCTCTTGTGGTCTGTATTTTGACATCAACTGGTGTTACGGACCCTCCAACTCCCAAGCTATGCATTTGCATCCTGGTTCTGTACCAATCAGTAAATCTGTCTTCTGTGGTTCCTTGTCCTCAACATTTTTCACTGAACTGGAGCCCCTTAGCCAGTGTCTCTTCAGTTTCTCTTCATTCCAATCCAAATAGGCTCCTTTCAAAAAAGTAAAGTTGACCACGGGGCTGTCTTGCTTCGAAATTACTGCTGGCTTCTCATTGCCTAGGATAAATCTCTAAATTTCGTATGTTGATACTCCAGGCCCTCACAAATCTGACTATGACCTACTTTTCATCCCTCAAGCTCTGTCTCTCAACTGTCTCCTCACCCCAAGCATACCAAACTTCTGCATAATGGGGTTTCTCATTATGTCTTGGAGAAAACATAGCCTTTCGTGCCTTGGTACTTATGCATGTGCTGGTTTCCCCCTGTTTGGAATACCTTTTCTCCCCTTCTTTACCGGACAAATTCCTTCTCACCTTAGTGAAGCCGATAGTAATTCCCTGGGTAGAGTTAGTGGTACTCTCCTCTGTGGTACCTTGTTCATGGCTATATAGCACCATTCTAAGCTTTATAATAATCTGTGTGTTCTCGTTTGTCTTCTCCATCAGACTGTGAACTCTTCAGCAGTTAGGATGATGTTTGGCATTCTATGGGAAAGCCACAGGTGTTTTTGGATGATGGAAAGCTTCATAACATCTGACTAAACTCTATGTCTTTTGATCTCTTTCCATTATTTTTTCCTTTCCCTTTCTCCATAGAGAAAGATCTGATGGCTTATCAAAGTCTACATTGTATAAGCTTTTATATATATATATATATATATATATATATATATATATATATATATATATATATATATATATAAACAAATAAGCTGCAGTTAGAAAAAAAAAAGATTGCCTGGGGATAAAGTCAGAGATAGCTTAGTACATCATCCACCTGCCTGGGGCAGTACAGGTACTAGAGGATGGCTCTAGGACTTGTTCTGAGCTTGCCAGCAGCTCAAACAAAGACTACCTGATCAGTTTATACAAGTATTAGTATCCATATAATAAAATCTTGCTCTGTGGAAGAACAATAACTCTAAGTCTTGAGACCCAAGATGAATTTCTCACAAGGGCACTATGTAACTAGAGAACACCGCCATCCTCTCTCCTCTGATGAATCGCCAGCATGTGACGGGATCCTTCTCGGCTGAACTGTGTGAGAGGAATGCAATATGTGCCCATCGTCTACATTAGTGAGTTTTCATTAGGAAAATGTGAGTCTATTTCCTCTTGGTCTGCGTCTGATGAACAGGGACAGGAAAAAGAGTGGAGAGGGCAATGTCCCCATCCTGTGACTAAGAGCCCTGACAGTTTCACTCACTCGTTCATTCATCAGGCAATAATTCTTAATTGAATGTCTATTTTATATAAGGCCTTATGGAGACTTCCCCTCCACCTCCTACTGTGCAGTTTCTCCCATCCTAAGTCTGGTTGGATGGTATATTATTATATACCAGGTTTTTAAATAAGAGGCCGGAGGCTACATCTGCCTAAATTGCTTTATACAGGATTCGGTGCTTGAGCTGGAGGTTTCTCTGTGACAGCCAATGGGTGTCACAGGAAGGAACAAAAAGGGCTCTTGGACATGCTGCTTTTTAAGTGTCCGGGGAACATTTTCTGGCTCTGGAAAGATGGCTTTCATAGAGCAATTTTAGCCATTATCAACTGAGGTAGGTTTTTTCCTAAAGTATAAAACCTACTTTAGGAAATTAAATTAGCCAGTCTTCCCTCCCAGATTCATTTTTCCTCCTTTCGCATGGTGGAACCCATCTCTATTTAGCAGGCCATGTAACCTCTCCTACCTCATCATTCGAATCATTTAGCAAAATAAAAAGGCTTTAAAAAAAAGCAGGATGGGGGCTTCCCTGGTGGCGCAGTGGTTGAGAGTCCGCCCGCCGATGCAGGGGACACGGGTTTGTGCCCCGGTCCGGGAGGATCCCACGTGCCGCGGAGCGGCTGTGCCCGTGAGCCATGGCCGCTGGGCCTGCGCATCTGGAGCCTGTGCTCCGCAATGGGAGAGGCCACAACAGTGAGAGACCCGCGAACCGCAAAAAAAAAAAAAAAAAAGTAGGATGCAAATATAAACATGAGTGCAATTAAGATCTCAACTCCATTACATTAAGGTAACTACTTTGCATGGAGTTCATTACGATGCACATCAGGGTTTTAATGTTTTCTCCTTTTTAGTGCCATCCTTGTTAGAAGGAAACATCGTGCTATAGGAAACAGTTGGCTCTTGGGTTGGAAAATAGTTTGAACAGGATTCCATTGTGATTAATTAAACTCACACATGATAAGTAGAAAGAATCAAACAGTTGTTATTCAAGTTGACAGCATAGTTGGTGAACTAAAAAGATTTATAACACCAAATTTAAATTTTCCTGATGTAATAATATATTATGGAAATTATTTTTTTTTCTTTTTGCTGGATACATGGTGAGCCTTTATTATTATTTTTTTCCCATGCAAAGAACAGAGGCACAAACAAGAATGAAGGAAATAGGAGAAAAGAAGACTTAATGAGCAAGACAAGCCTTTATTTTCTCTCCATTAATTTCAAATTATTTCCCACAAACATTTTATCTGACAATTCTTCTTTGGAGTCAGCTCTAAATGTGTGCTGCCTTCACAAGGAGGGGCTTTATGTCTTTCTCCCTGCATAACCACCCTCCTTCCTGGAAATAATTCTCCAAACTGAAAAGCATCTCCCCTCTCCTTTCAGTACATCTGCTGATCTAACCCAGGCTCTCCTCCACTCAGTGGGTCCTTCAGGAAATAGCCATTGTCAGCCCTTAGAATATGAGGCAAGTCACATCAGTGACATTAGAAACCTGTAACTAACACGTCTGCAAAGAGAATAGTAATCAGCTCGGCTTTGAAAAATATTGTTGCCACTAGGCAACATCTATATTTTGTCTTTGCCTTGTCCTTCTGTCTCATCATCTCTTTCTTTGCATCTGCATCTCTCTGTGTGTCTTCTGCCGGCTATCTCTCCTCTCCACCCTTTCCTCCTCTTAAATTCTGAGTCTCTGGGTTGCAATCAAGATCCTTGAAACCAAATAAGGAGTGATGGTGCATGTCTCTGGAAAGTGTCTTCTATTAACTGGCAAGACTCACAGGAACTGTGAGGAATGAGTAACAGCAGCTCCCCAGGGTCAGCCTGGGCTGCTTGAGCAGCACATTCAAAGACTTTTCATTGTTGAGAAATGCACTGATTTCTTACCTGCTGGAAAGGTGCTTCCCAGGCTACAGCAGGATCCATGTGACGCTCACAGAGTTACCTCTGGCCACCTTCCTTTGTCCACGTTGTCCTGGTGAAGCCCACCATGACCCCCACCAGCTGACCTGGCTGAAGAAGAGGAGGAGTCTAAGGTGGATGAGGACACAACTTGAACCTTCCCTTGTCTTCAGGAGGCAAGAAGGAATGTTTGCCCTTTCACCCCTCTTACATTTGGGAAGAAAGCTGACCTCACAGGAGACCAGCAGCTTTTATAAAGAGCTTAATGGGCTAAGACACCAGTCATCATCCTCATTTGCTCAAGATGTGTTGGCTTGAGAAGGAGAATTACTAAATCATTCTGTAAATCCAAAGAGATGAAACTTGATGGAAACCTTATTGATTTGGAAACCTTGACGTTCCCTTTCTGCACTCGTGATAACGTTCAGAACAAACGTATAACAAACACCCACGGACCAACTACTGCCTCCGGATTTCTGATTCTTTCTCCCTCTGCAACCTCACAGACCTTGTTTTCAAGACAGTTAAAATAACTTACTTAAAAAAAAATAAAAATGAAACCTAAACCCATGTTTCAGCCTTCTCCCTCCATGAAGACTAGAGAAAAGGAGTTAAGAATACTTTTAAAGTCAAGGTATTAGTAGATTTATTAGTTCCTAAGAATTTACGCATTTACTTTTTATTGTTTTTCAGCCCGTAGTGCCACATGTAAAATTAGAAAAAAAAAAAAACCCCAAGAATTGGAATATCTCAGGTTAGTTCAGTTAAAAATATATTAATTGGAGGAGTCAAGATGGCGGTGTGGGAAGACACAGAGTTAGCGTTGCCACACAACTAGGGAGCCTGCCAGCTGCTGGTGGGGGACTCTGAAGCCCAAGGAGATGGGATTAACCTCAGAGTGAATTAGTAGGACATAAGGGGACTAAGCAGGGAGGAGGAGTGGAGGCCAGACAAGATCGGCGCCCCTGAGGCTGGGGAGATCAGGAGAGGCAGGCAGGAGGGACTCTCCTGGAAGAGTGGGAGAGGAGTAGAGGGCGATCGCCTGATCCACTGGGGCTGGGGAGACTGCTGAGCTCCCAGACTGATCCCCTGTGCTCCAAAGACCCCTCCAGGCTGTGTGGGTCCTTGGGAGCATAGGAGGGAGGCCAGAGAGATCAGGACAGGCAGTGGGGAGGGGCCCTCTGGAAGGAATGGAGGAGGAGTGGAAGGCGACTGCCCCGCCCACTTGGCACGGGGAGCCTGCTGAGCTTCCAGGCCAATCCCCTGCCCTCTGAGACCAGGGGTGGGGGCACACCTGGGCCCCTTCTATCCCTTGAGCCTAAGCCCCACCCCCCACAGACCCGAGGGCCTTTTCCAGTCCTGTGGGTCCTGAGCATTGGCCCCGCCCACCACCCAAAGCTCACCCTTGCTTAGGCCCTGCTTTCCACAGCCAAGGCCTCCTCACCGTTTGTTTTTTTTTCTTTTTCCTCCTCCTCTTTTTTACTATTGTGGTACTGATGTACCTTCTGGTTGTTGATTCATTTATATTTTTATTTATACATTCTTTCTAACATATCTATTAGTTTCCTAGTCTAATTTTATTTTTTACTTTGTTATTGTTTTCTTTTCTTTTTTCTTTTTGCCTCCCCATGTAGCTTGCAGGATCCTGGTTCATGAGCCTGGGGTCGAGCAGAAGCTCCTGTGGTGGGACCTTCAAGTCTGAACCACTGGGCTAACAGAGGACCTCAGACTCCAGGGAATATTCATCAGAGTGAGGTCTCACAGAGGTCCTCATCTCAGCACCAAGACCCAGCTCTATCCAATAGCCTACAAACTCCAGTGTTGGAAGCCTCAGGCCAAACAGCCAGTAAAACAGGAACACAATCCCACTCATTAAAAAAAAAAAAAATGAGACGGCAAAAAAATATGTCACAGATGAAGGAGCAATGTAAAAACCTACAAGACCAAATAAACGAAGAGGAAATAGGCAATCTACCTGAAAAAAAATTCAGAGTAGTGATAGTAAAGATGATCCAGAATCTTGGAAATAGAATGGAAACACAGATTGAGAAAATACAAGAAATGTTTAACAAAGATCTAGAAGAATGAAAAAACAAACAAGCAAAGATGAGCAACACAATAAATGAAATGAAAAATACACTAGAAGGAATCAATAACAGAATAACTGAGGCAGAAGAACGAATAAGTGAGCTGGAAGACAAAATGGTGGAAATAACTGCCAAGGAGCAGAATAAAGAAAAAAGAATGAAAAGAATTGAAGACAATCTCAGAGACCACTGGGACAACACTAAACACACCAACATTCGAATTATAGGGGTCCCAGAAGAAGAACAGAAAAAGAAAGGATCTGAGAAAATATTTGAAGAGATTATAGTGGAAAACTTCCCTAACATGGGAAAGGAAATAGTCACCAAAGTCCAGGAAGCAGAGTGTCCTATACAGGATAAACCCTAGGAAAAACACACCAAGACACATATTAATCAAACTAAAAAAAATTGAATTCAAAGAAAAAATATTAAAAGAAGCAAGGGAAAAACAAAAAATAACATACAAAGGAATCCCCATAGGGTTATCAGCTGATTTTTCAGTGGAAACTCTGCAGGCCGGAAGGGAGTGGCAGGATATACTTAAAGTGATGAAAGAGAAAAACCTACAACGAAGATTACTCTACCCAGCAAGGATCTCATTCAGATTCAATGGAGAAGTCAAAAAGCTTTTCAGACAAGCAAACGCTAAGAGAATCCAACACCACAAAACCAGCTTTACAACAAATGACAAAGAAATTTCTCTAAGTGGGAAACACAAGAGAAGAAAAAGACCCACAAAAACAAATCCAAAACAATTAAGAAAATGGTAATAGGAACATACATATCGATAATAACCTTGAATGTAAATGGAGTAAATGTCCCAATCAAAAGACACAGATTGGCTGAATGGATACAAAACAAGACACATATATATGCTGTCTACAAGAGACTGACTTCAGACCTAGGGACACATACAGACTGAAAGTGAAGGGATGGAAAAAGATATTTCATGCAAATGGAAATCAAAAGTAAGCTGGAGTAGCAATTCTCTTATCCAACAAAATAGACTTTAAAATAAAGACTGTTACAAGAGAAAAGGAGGGACACTACATAACGATCAAAGGATCAATCCAAGAAGAAGATATAACGATTATAAATGTTTAGGCACCCAACATAGGAGCACCTCAATACATAAGACAAATGCTAACAACCATGAAAGGAGAAATTGACAGTAACACAATAATAGTAGGGGACTTTAACACCCCACTTATACCAGTGGACAGATGATCCAAACAGAAAATAAATAAGGAAACACAAGCTTTAAATAACACAATAGACCAGATAGACCTAATTGATATTTATAAAACATTCCCCCCCAAAGTAGCAGAATACACTTTCTTCTCAAGTGCACATGGAACCTTCTTCAGGATAGGTCACATCTTGGGTCACAAATGAGGCCTTGGAAAATTTAAGAAAATTGAAATTATAATCAAGCATCTTTTATTACCACAATGTTATGAGCCTGGAAATCAATTACAGGAAGAAACTGTAAAAATCACAAATATATGAAGGCTAAACAGTGCACTACTAAATAACCAAGAGGTCACTAAAGAAATCAAAGAAGAAACAAAAGTATACATAGAAACAAATGACAATGAAAACACGACAACCCAAAACCTATGGGATGCAGCAAAAGAAGTTCTAAGAGGGAAGTTTATAGTAATTCAATCTCACCTCAAGAAACAAGAAAAATCTCAAATAAACAATCTAACCCTACACTTAAAACAACTAGAGAAAGAAGAACAAAGAAAACCCAAAGTCAGTAGAAGGAAAGAAATCATAAAGATCAGAGCAGAAATAATTGAAATAGTAAACAATAGCAAAGATCAATAAAATTAAAAGCTGGTTCTTTGAGAAGATAAACAAAATTGATAAATCCTTAGCCAGACTCATCAAGAAAAAAAGGGAGAGGATGCAAATCAATAAAATTAGAAATGAAAAAGGAGAAATCACAACTGACACTGCAGAAATACAAAGGATTATAAGAGACGACTACAAACAACTATATGTCAATAAAATGGACAACCACGAAGAAATGGGTAAATTCTTTGGCTTCCCTGGTGGCGCAGTGGTTGAGAGTCCGCCTGCCGATGCAGGGGACACGGGTTCGTGCCCCAGTCCGGGAAGATCCCACATGCCGCGGAGCGGCTGGGCCCGTGAGCCATGGCCGCTGAGCCTGCGCGTCCGGAGCCTGTGCTCCGCAAGGGGAGAGGCCACAGCAGTGAGAGGCCCGCATACCAAAAAAAAAAAAAAAAAAAAAAAAGAAATGGGTAAATTCTTGGAAAGGTACAATTTTCCAAGACTGAACCAGGAAGAAATAGAAAATATAAACAGACCTATCACAAGTAATGAAATTGAAACCATAATTAAAAATATTTCAATAAACTAAAGTCCAAGACCAGATGCCTTCACAGGTGATCCTTCACTGATCCTTCTCAAAGTCTTCCAAAAAATTGGAGAGGGAAAAACACTCCCAAATTCATTCTACGAAGCCACCATCACCCTGATACCAAAACCAGAAAAAGATATCACAAAAAAAGAAAATTATAGACCAATATCACTGGTGAACACAGCTGCAAAAATCCTGAACAAAATACTAGCAAACAGAATCCAATAACAGATTAAAAGGATCACACACCATGATCAAGTGGAATTTATCCCAGGGATGCAAGGATTCTTCAATATATGCAAATCAATCAATGTGGTACACTACATTAATAAATTAAGGAATAAAAATGATATGATCATCTCAATAGAAGCAGAAAAAGCTTTTGACAAAATTCAATACCCATTTATGATAAAAACTCTCCAGAAAATGGGCATAGAGGGAACATACTTCAACATAATAAAGACCATATATGACAAACCCACAGTAAGAATCATACTCAATAGTGAAAAACAGAAAACATTTCCACTAAGATCAGGAGCAAGACAAGGATATCCACTCTTACCACTCTTACTCAACATAGTTTTGGAAGTCCTAGCCACAACACAGAAAAAAAGAAATAAAAGGAATACAAATTGGAAAAGAAGAAGTCAAACTGTCACTGTTTGCTGCTGATATGACACTATACATAGAAAATCCTAAAGATGCCACCAGAAAACTACTAGAGCTAATCAATGAATTTGGTAAAGTTGCAGGATACAAAATTAATGCACAGAAATCTCTTACATTGTTATACACTAACAACGAAAGATCAGAAAGCAAAATTAAGGAAACAACCCCATTCTTTTTGTTGCAACCATTACAGCAAAAAGAACAAACAAATAGGAATAAATAACAAACAAACAAAATAACAAAATAAGAATAAACCTACCTAAGGAGGTAAAAGAACTGTACTCAGAAAACTATAAGACAGTGATGAAAGAAATCAAAGATGACACAAACAGATGGAGAGATATACCATGTTCTTGGATTAGAAGAATCAATATTGTGAAAATGACTATACTACCCAAAGCAATATACAGATTCAATGCAATCCCTATCAAACTACCAATGGCATTTTTCACAGAATTAGAACAAAAAATCTTACAATTCGTATGAAAACACAAAAGACTCCGAATAGCCAAAGCAATCTTGAGAAAGAGAAATGGAGTTGGAGAAATCAGGCTCCCGGACTTCAAACTATATCACAAAGCTACAGTAATCAAGACAGCATGGTACTGGCACAAAAATAGAAATATAGATCCATGGTACAGGATAAACACCCAGCAATAAACCCATGCTCATATGGGCACCTAATTTATGACAAAGGAGTCAAGAACATACATTGGAGAAAAGACAGCCTCTTCAATAAGTGGTGCTTGGAAAACTGGACAGCTACATGTAAAAGAATGAAATTAGAACACTACCTAACACCATACACAAAAATAAACTCCAAATGGATTAAAGACTTAAATGGAAGACCAGACACTATAAAACTTTTAGAGGAAAACATAGGAAAAACACTCTTTGACATAAACCACAGCAAGATCTTTTTTGACCCACTTCCTAGAATAAAAGAAATAAAAACAAAAATAAACAAATGGGACTTAATGAAACTTAAAATCTTTTTCATAGCAAAGGAAACCATAAACAAGACCAAAAGACAACCCTCAGAATGGGAGAAAATATTTGCTAATGAAACAACAGACAAAGGATTAATCTCCAAAATATACAAACAGCTCATGGAACTTAATATCAAAAAAACAAACAATACAGTTAAAAAATGGGCGGAAGACCTAAATAGGCATTTCACCAAGGAAGACATACAGATGGCCAAGAGGCACATGAAAAGATGGTCAACATCACTAATTATTAGAGAAATGCAAATCAAAACAACAATGAGGTATCACCTCATACCAGTCAGAATGGCCATTATCAAAAGAGCTAGAAACAATAAGTGCTGGAAAGGGTGTAGTGCAAAGGGAACCCTCCTACACTGTTGTTGGGAATGTAAATTGATACAACCACTATGGAAAACAGTATAGAGGTTCCTTAAAAAACTAAAGATAGAACTACCATATGACCCAGCAATCCTACTACTGCGCATATACCCTGAGAAAACCATAATTCAGAAAGACACAGGCACCCCAATGTTCATTGCAGCACTGTTTACAATAGCCAGGTCATGGAAGCAACCTAAGTGCCCATCGACAGATGAATGGATAAAGAAGATATGGCACATATATACAATGGAATATTACTCAGCCATAAAAAGAAATGAAATTGAGTTACTTGTAGTGAGGTGGATGGACCTAGAGTCTGTCATACAGAGTGAAGTAAGTCAGAAGGAGAAAAACAAATACCGTATGCTAATGCATATATATGGAATCTAAAAAAAAAAAAAATGGTACTGATGAACCTAGTTGCAGGGCAGGAATAAAGAGGTAGACATAGAGAATGAACTTGATGACATGGGTGGGTGGGTGAAGCTGGGGCAAAGTGAGAGTAGCTTCGACATATATACACTACCGAATGTAAAATAGTTGGCTGGTGGGAAGCAGCTGCATAGCACAGGGAGATCGGCTCGGTGCTTTGCGATGACCTAGAGGGGTGGGATAGGGAGGATGGGAGGGAGGCTCAAGAGGGAGGGGATATGGGGACATGTGTATGCATATGGCTGATTTGCTTTGTTGTGCAACAGAAACTAACACGGTATTGTGAAACAATTATACTTCAATAAAGATTTATTAAAAAAATCATATTGGCAAAGATTTAAAAAAATATATACATATTTATTAACTATTCTATATCAAGTACTGGAATGCTGGGTTGAGTAGGACATGATTCTTGCTCTCAAAAAGCTTACAGTCTTCATGGACCTCTCAGGGATTTATAAGGAAAGTGCTGAATAAATACCACTTCTCTTCCTTGCTAACTACAAACATCCCAACTCTCACCTTCCCCTTGATATAAGGACTTTCTAAGCAGGGTGGGCAAGCACACATTAGAATCCTTCTTTAGCTTAGATTGTTCAGTTTTTTCCTACTTCTTTTCGGATCTCCTTGGTACAGGATGGCATCGCTGCACTCTTGTATGACTTTGTATATGCTTTTACCTCCAAACTGAGCAAGGGATGTTTGTTGAATGAATGAATGAGGGCCTGGATTGTTTATCAATTATTGTTATCAATCTGTCTTTTACTTTGGGCTCTAGGAGCTCTTCCAGGGAGGAAAGGCCATGTCTCTCTTATCTTTGTGTTCCCAAATAATATGTGCTCTCCAAAACTCTTTGAGTTACATTCAACTTCATGCTCTTTTTTTTTTTTTTTTTTTTTTGGTAGGAAGGGGAGTTTTTTCTCTTTGCCTTCATTCCAGACACACAGGGTGTAGGGTTGCTGTGAGGCCTTATAAAGTGTGGATTCCAGTGAATCCCAGTAGCTTAGAAAGAAAGTGGTTTAGAGGATGGTGGCAGCTGTTAACACATCCATGAACAAATGTGGCAGCGTGTTTCTGGCCTGGGCGTTCTGTTCTGAAGCATCTGTAAGAGGCTTAGATATTCTTAGATTTCAGAATATCTGCTTTTAGCCTGACTTAAAAATTCTTAGGATACTACATCTGTGAACAGCCTCTGTATTTTTTCCTTGACAGTGACCTAGAGGCATGTTACCCTACTCTCATCTTTGGTCTATGGGATGCCCTAGCCTAGATCCCTTGACCTTGTGCTGTATCCATAGAGGAAGATGCTATTTCCCTAGGACAGTTTGTTGTTCAGACAGGTTCCAACTTTATAAGTGAATCTAAGATAAGCATCTCTCTTTCTCACCCAGAGGGCACTCAGCTGACCCTAACTTCATCCATTTGCACAGGGGTAAGAGATTTGTGGGTTCTATTTGCATCCCTCTGCTAAGGACAGCCAGAAAGTTCATGCTGACTCCTAAAATGAGCTGGGGAATGCCATAAAGAACCTTCTTGGGATAAGAAACTAGTGAGATTTCTAGCCTCATTAAAGAAAATTCAGAACAGGACAAATCTAAAGAGATGCATCTGACACTGGACATTTTTTTTGCGGTACGTGGGCCTCTCACTGTTGTGGCCTCTCCCGTTGAGGGGCACAGGCTCCGGACACGCAGGCTCAGCAGCCATGGCTCACAGGCCCAGCCGCTCCACGGCATGTGGGATCTTCCCGGACTGGGGCACGAACCCATGTCCCCTGCATCGGCAGACGGACTCTCAACCACTGCGCCACCAGGGAAGCCCTGACACTGGACTTTTAAAGTTATCCCTCTACCCCTAGACCTTCAACTCAAGAGAAATGGCAAATATAGTGAAAATGAAGGCTCTCTGGGCCTGGTTATGCAATGCCTTTTCATTTGTTCAGATCATGCCTTGGACTTTGGGAAGCCATCCTTGATATCTGAAGGCTGGGTTATGTGCCCCCGCTAAGTGCTCCCTTAGCACAGTGTGCCATCCCACGGCAAGGCCCATGTCTGTGAGATGTAGGGGTACTGAGTGCAGGGCTCACAGAGACATTCCAGGAACTTGGAAAGGACTTGCAGGGTAAGTAGAGAAGGCAGTCCTTTTCTAGCATGTGTAGTCTACTCTGTAAAATAAACCCCATCACCTTCAATGGCTCCTATGTAACTCCCACCCAGAATGTGATGGTGAGTGGGGACTTTAGGATTTAATTTCCTTCTTCCAAAGTCTTAGGCAAACTCTGTGAATGAGCACAGTACCTTCTCCTTGTGGATTTATGAGGACTGCCTATCTCAGCCCCTGGCAAAGTCTTCAACGAGGGTCAGTTTCCTCTTATTACTTGCAAACAACCCTGGAAGAAGTGGCATTTTACCCTGTCCAAAATTAGATAACAATCTGGAGAAATTTGTGGTGAAGGTGGTTGACTCAGGCGAGAACCCAGAGGGAATTAACTGAATTAATATTGGAAAAGCACACAGTACTATATAAGTGTTTGTTAAAATATTACTGCTGCGGCTTCCCTGGTGGCGCAGTGGTTGAGAGTCTGCCTGCCAATGCAGGGACATGGGTTCGTGCCCTGGTTTGGGAAGATCCCACATGCCGCAGAGCGGCTGGGCCCGTGAGCCATGGCCGCTGAGCCTGCGCATCCGGAGCCTGTGCTCTGCAACGGGAGAGGCCACAACAGTGAGAGGCCCACGTACGGCAAAAAAAAAAAAAAAAAAAAAAAAAATTACTGCTGCTCTTATTATCAGACACTAAGGCATCATGCAGACCAGAACATTATTTCCTAAACCACTGAATTTCTGATCTTGTAAAGAAAAAAAGTACACTTTAGATTTTGGAAGCCCCCAAAATAAAACATGGAAGTGCTCTTGGCTCGAGGCTTATTCTATTTAACACCTTTCAATAGGGCAACATCTGGATGTTATCATGGCTTGGCAAGATGAGATGTCGAAATTACAAATTCTGGAAATGCTGTGCATTAGGCACTCTTGTCTTTGCCTGTAATTGCCTTAAAGATATGAAAGAGCCTGATTGTAATAACTCCCCTAGTGTAACTATTCTTCATTTCTATTCTGCAAGAGAAGATAGCAGGAAGTGGTATCATTCTAAGGATATGAGTAAAGAGAGAGGGGAGCTAATCCTTCAATATGTGTGCCCCGCATCCCAAATAATACCAAACAACAGTGTGAAAGGATTACCAGTAATCATATATATATATATATATATATACACACACACATATATATCCCTTAACCTATTAACTGGAATAATTGTTGCACTAAGATAAGGAGTCCCTACGTCTTCCAAGCTAGGTGGCCCTAGGTCAGAAAGCATTTATTATTTATTTCCTAAATTCCTGTTCCCCAGTGACAGGGATGGAAATTTGGCAGAGTCGGTCTGCCCTTGTCAAGCAAGAGAAATGGTTGTTTCATTTTTCATCTGGATCCTTTGCCCTGACTGATAAACCTGAAGAGTGCTGTTAAGGATGGGATGATTGGGCTCCTGGTGATGGCTGTGGGAAGGGTGAAAGATACTGGCAACCTAGGACTGCAGTCATTGTCACGTGACTGCAGGCCTTTTAGAGGGAAACAGGTAGAATCAGCCATTTCTGTGACTTCAGCAAGGAGAAAATTTGTCTCAAACGTGTTTTGAATTCTTTCAGTGGACTTTCTCCCTTCAGGGAATGTATTGAAGGCCTTTGGGCTGAGCTGGGATGATGGGAAAAACTGAGTACTAGTCTATCTAGCTGGGTTTGTTTTACCCCTGGGTACCATGAAGCTTTGTGGGCAGTGAGTGCTGTGGTCCAACAGCTCTAGCTGGAGGTGGGCTGCAGTGAACAAGGGCAAGTAGGGTATGTCTGAGTAACCCCTGGTGTCTGTAGTCAAATGCCATGTCCACCATCAACCAAGGCAAGTAGTAGTTTAATCCTCATGGGTCATCCATCTGATCTGTGGAGACTGCCACACCGTATGATTATAGTTCCCAAGTAGGCTTTTGTTTTGGACCCCAAAATAATTCAGATTTAATGTTATATAAGGTGGGAAGTTGCTGCAGGGTTTTAGCAGGTTTTGATGTATATTTAGAACAAAAGTGGTGAACCAGTCAGGAGAATGAACACACAATAGTAATTTAAACAGGGAAAACTAAATACTGCACACAAATTTTTAACTAGTTAAAGGTTATTACCACTAAGAACTCTAAAGGGAACCCTCAAGAATACAGGCATAAGATGTAGAAAGCAGTCATTATTTATGGGACTGAGAGAGAGCACGCAAGGAAAGAATGAAACTGGAAGAGGTTCCCCTCTCCGCCACCAAGGGTATGACTCATTAGTGCGGTCCAGTAGAGGGCAGAGAAGTTCGCTGAGGTGCTGCAGCCTGGGCTGGCGAGCAGGAAGCCACCTGGTGGAGTGTGGAAGGAACTCGTGGTAGGGTTTGCGTCGCTGGGTCTCCTGGACACCACCGGCAAGGGAACTGTGGAATGGCGAGAAATTACGCTCAACGCTCAGTAGGAACAGAAGTGCTGGAACCAGGAATAGAAACCCCTTCCTCTTGCAGTCTCCCTCCAGCGCCCTCTACTGACAAGACCTGACACTGTGCCCCCTCGCAAAAGAAATGTTTATTAGGTTCAGCTCCAGTACCTCCAAGCAAGGCAGAGAAGGGTATATTTGGTGCTCAGAGACAATAAAGTAACTGGTACAGGTGGTGAAGAAAAGGTTGGCTTGAAGAAGGGAGAGTCTGGGGGCTGGAGTGGATGGGGTGGCGGGTAAGGTATGATGAGGTTGCTTAGAAGGATGCACTGACCTTGGTCCTGAAACGTGGCTGAGAGAGCGGGGATACAGGGAGGGAGGGATTAGAGTGGTATTGATGAGGTAGAATAGATAGGACTTCATTGCGGATAAGATGGAGACGCGGGAGAGGGAAGCATGAAGGATGGCCCCAGGTTTAGGGGACTTCCTAGCTGGGAGAAAGAATAAATTTGGGTTTGATGGGAAGATAATGAATTCTGTTTGGACATGTCAATTTATGGTACCTGTAGAATATCCTGACAAGATTCAGAATTTCCTGGAAAAAACACTATGGATTCACATGTGTAGTGGGGCTATGGATTTCCACAACTGCAACAAAATTCCCATGTGGAAAAAAAGAGGAATGAAAAATAAAGTTCCACCTTAAGAAGAATTTAAGTAAATTCTCTTTTATGAAAAAAAAAAAAAGAAACTTTCTTCAAATTCATAAAAGTCATACAAATTTCAATTCAAGCTTGGAGCTATGTTACTTTTTCTTCAAAACGCCCTAAGGCTTTAATTTAGATTGTGGTTGAGCATCAGAGTCCAGTGTGTGTGTGAGTGTGTGTGTGTGTTTATTTCTGTATGTTTTTGTTGTTTTATACAGGAAGAAACTTTTTTGCTATGTATATAATTCCCAAATGAGTGAAGTTTCTGTATTAAGCACTCTAAGAAATGTAATATTTTACTATGGTAATGATTTATTGCAGGTCAAAAGTTGGTTAGACAAACATGTGTAAACTCAAAGGAAGGAGGTGGGGTTAATGGACTGAAAAGACAAAAAAATATATAATCCTCCCCTAGCATTTATTTCTTGTGCCAAACATCATGGCACTTAGTTGTATTCTGTATTTTGTGTCTAATTATTTTCTGTACATAACTCTTGCTTCCTCTTCTGTGCTAAGTTCCAAGAGAGCAGGAAAGATTCTACGTGTTATTTATTCTTCACAGTTTAATAATAGGTTCTCAAGAAAGACTTCATTTGTATTGCTCAACTAATGTTTATTAGGCATCACTCTGACCTTACACAAGTAAAATGATCCTTGGAAATGATATGAAAAACACACAGTTTTTTTCCTTGAAGAGTTCATAATTTAAAGAGAGAAAAACACAGAAAAAGCCCATTTTCATAAAGTATGGTTAGGTGCTTAAAGCGATAATCCTTTTTCTAGGCAGACCCTTCAATTTTTTTATTTGATTTTTATTTTATATTGGGATATAGTTGATGTACAATGTTGTGTTAATTTCAGGTGTACGGCAAAGTGGTTCAGTTATATGTATATCCATTCTTTTTTAGATTCTTTTCCCATATAGGTTATTACAGAGTACTGAGTAGAGTTCCCTTTGCTATATAGTAGGTCCTTGTTGATTATCTATTTTATATATAGTTCATAGTGTGTATATGTTAATCCCAACCTCCTAATTTATCCTCCCTTCCCTCACCTTTCCCCTCTGGTAACCATAAGTTTGTTTTCGAAGGCTGAGTCTGTTTCATAAATAAGTTCAGAACCTTCAATTTTCAGTGAGTCTTTGGACTAATGAGGCAGGAAGTACTATCTTTTCTTCACACTGAAGTTTGTGAGCTGACTGGGTTTATCAGACACTGTGTGGGCTGATCAGATCTCCAGTAGTATTTATTTGCTAAAATCAAATGAATGTTCACATATTATATGGAATTATACTGGAGGGAACATCAGAACAGGCTAAAGCTTTATAAAATTGACAAGAACGTTGGGAAGATTAGCAAGTTAATATTTCACAAAATGCTTTGAAGATAGAAAGTACCAACATAACTGCTAATTATTATTATTAGCCCCACAACCTTTTTCTTTTTCCCTTTAATGTTAGATCTATCATAAAACCTCTTAACTTCAAGGGAAATTATTTTTTTAGACGAGCATTTTTTTAATGAAGTCAAATGTTAATATACACATTTATGGAAATACCATTTCTTCCATTATTATTTTTTATCCTCCCTAGAAGGCAGAGATTGTGTCATTTATCTATTTTGTAAGGTGCCTAGCAAGGCAATACTCATTTTGTCACTCTAGAAGTGTATTGGCAATGTCTGGCTTACCTTTAAGAGAAGCAAAATGCGTGTTTAGAATCCTAGCTGTGACTGCAAACTACTGAGATTAAAAAAAAGAATCAGAACTTAAGTAACTAAAGAGATTTGCATTTTAAAGTGGTCACCAAGGGAGATTGTAGGGTCTATTCTACCAGAGATGCTGACATTACTCTAAATATTTTGGTTCTCCTCATTTGAAATTGCTTTCAGAAGCACTTTTACAAACCATATTAAGAGCTAGTGTGATTACTTCATGTCACATCTTATGTATGAAAAGAGCATGAGAGATCAAAAGCGGGAAATGTACCCAAAGGGACCTCTCTGTATTAGTGTGTGTAAGGCTCGGAGAGTTAATGAGTTAGAAATTCATTGTAATAATATAAAGCAAACCATCCTAGTGCTTTACCCACCCATATGGGCTTGAGAAAATTTCAAACACAAACATTGAAAGGCTTTAGAGCATTTTCAAATTTAGATGTTCTGTTAAACTTGGTTGCTTGGGATAAAAATCAAAACTGTGCTTAAAAGACATTCACTAAAGAAGAAAAAAAGCAAACATAATAACAACACCACACACACACACCCTACCCACTCTTTTTCCAGTAGCTTGATTAGATATTCTGAAAAACCAACTCAGTTCCCACCAGGTTTCTTCCTTTTTTCCATCACAGGCAATGATAGCCAGAAATTTTTGGTTACTTTCCTCCTTTTTCTCATCAATCTGATTTGCTGCCAGGAAAGAAGAGGAAAGATAAATAGATAATGCGCAGCTGGAATACGGAGTTGGCTGAATCATTGCGGGCTTTTATTCCTTTCCCTATCTGCCACGTCTGTTTAAGGCTGCATTGGTTTGCTAAGGCTTCTGTAATAAAGTACCTCCAACTGGGTGGCTTAAACAACAGAAATTTATTGTCTCATGGTTCTGGAGGCTAGAAGTCCAGATCAAAGTGTCAAGAGGGCTGATTTGTGGTAAGTGCTGTGCAGAAGGATCTGTTCCATGCCTTTCTCCTAGCTTCTGTGGGTTTGCTGGCAATTTCTGGTGTTCTTTGTCTTGTCGACACATTACCCTGACCTCTATCATGATATTCACCAGGCGTTCTTCTTGTGTTCATGCCTGTCTTCACATTTCCCCTTTTATAAGTATACCAGTCAAGTCGGATTGGGGTACACTCTAATGACCTCATTTTAACTTAATTACCTCTGTAAAGAACCTATCCTTAAATAAGATCACATTCCGAGCTACCAGAGGGTTAGGACTTCAACATATAAATTTGAGGGGGGACGTAATTCAACCCATAACAAGCCTAGAGCAGGAGTGTACAGAGAAATGAGAATGTGGGGAAACAGCAGGCATCACACCTTGATCTTTTGTACTATGGCAGGTATGAACAGGAAGTCATTCCTCTCATTTTCATAGATTGCCATGCTTATAAGGATCTAGGCTAAGAAATCTTTATCATGTCCATCTCAGGTAGATTTCCATAACACTTTACCTGTACCTAACTTATGACCCTCGCAATTTTCTACCTTGTATTACAGTTCCTTACGTACCCAAATTATCTCTCCTATAAAACTATAAACTCCTTGAAAGTAGTATCTAATTCATATTTATTTTTATTCCTTGATCTAGCAGAGTGCCTTGTACATAACAGATACTCAATAAATTGTCACTGAATCTATAAATCCATGCAAGCTTTATAGTTACAGAGTTCCAAGAATATACAAACTCATTGCCAAGCACTGTATCAGTCAGGATAGGTTAGGTTGTGCTGCAGGATCAACCAACTCCTAACTCTCAGTGACTCAATACAACAAAGTTTATTTCTTGCTCAGGCAAAATCTTCTGCAGGTCCAGAGAATTCTCCAAGGTGGTCATGTTCAATTGTGGGAGCAAGGCACCCCAGGAAACTCAGCATGAAACTTCAGTGTTTCCTGTGGCAGGAGAAGAGATCATGGAGAAACCAGCACTGGATCTTAAATGTTTCAGCTGAAAAGTGACACATGTCACTCTGCTCCCAGTCTGTTGGCCAGAACTAGTGTCATGACCATCATGACCCAAATGCAAGGGGGCTAAGAAATGTTATCTTCCACATGTCAGGAAGGGGAGAAGGACTAGAAATGCTGCTGAACACTAGTAATTTCTACCTTAGGCACTTTTTCCCCTCAAAGGTATATTTTATATTAGCACTGTGTTTCATATGGCATTTATTGAGCCCTTACTATGTGCCAGGCAATGTTCTAAATGCTGGTGCTCCAACATACAAAAGACAGACTAGAGGCTACATTCCAGTGTGGCTCAAGGATGACAAAGGGGTGGCCAGATAAATAAGTGAGATATCTGCATACCGTAATAAATGCTATAAAGAAAATAGAACAGGATAATATGGTGGAGAATAACTTCCCTGTGATCTCAGCACCAGTATGTCCTAAGGTTCTTCATCTTCTATTGAAAAGTTAGTGCTTATTTTTGCTTTCTCATATAATTCAAAATGTAATATAATCATTCTTATACTGTATTATCCTAACTGAAACCCAATTGAAGAGAACCTTTAAATTGCTGGAATTTTAAACCCTCCAACACATTTTTAGGTATTAAAGTCAAGTAATGAGAAAATTAAGTCACACAGAATAGTTATAAAAAGAAAAAATAATTTAAAAAAAGAAGCACATACAAGCTGTTTTAGTTGTCTATTGCTATATAATAAACTGCCTCAGAACTTAGTGGTTTAAAACAGCAGCAATCACGTACTCACTCATGATTCTGCAATTTGGCCCAGACTTGGTGCGGAAAGCTCATCTGTGCTCCATGTCTGCTGGGCTGGAATGTCCAAGATGTCTTCATTCTGCATTAATGACTTAGGTGGATGACTGTAATTGCAGCGGCTATCTAGGTATCTCTGTATCTCTCTGTGGCCTTTCCTCTCTCTCTTTCTAGCTTGGGCTTCCTCACAGTATGGCAGCTGGGTTTCAAGATGGAGCATTCCAGAAGGATAAGCCCAATACATAGTTGCTTATTAAGCCTTTTCTGGCATTGCACTTGCTAATGTTCAATTTAAACCAAAGCTTGTTCCGTGGTCAAGTGCAGAGTCAATCAAGGAGGCAACTTTACATTCTACCCTTTCTGAGTCTCCCATAGTCTCATTCCATTAGAGCATCAGACTCAGGCTTGAAGTCTAGAATCTCATTGTCTAAATCAGGTCCAGGGAGGATAAGTCTTCTTAGGTGTGGTGGCTTTCAAGCTGAATACCTCTAAGGTAAATAGATAAGTTATCTTTACCCCTTCTGCCCACCACCCACAACCTAAAATCATGGAGCAAGGACAGAAAACAAAAGCACCTATTCAAAGAGGGGAAATGGGAGAAATATGAGTCACTAGTCCTTAGCAAGTCTGAAATCTAGTTGGGTACATATGCCAGTTTCATGATTAGGGCCTAGCTCTGATAGCTGGTGGTGGTTCTCCACGGCTGCAACTGAGTCACTTTTTCAGTTTTCTTCCTCCACAAAGAAGGTTGAGAGGATAAGGTCTTCTTTTAATTTTGAAATTCAAGTTTCATTTTGAAATACTTCTGTCTCTTTTAGTCCAATCTGGCAATGTTGATATTGTATAATTCTCTTAAAATCTTTGTGGATTTCTTATAAATCTTATTATGGGTTCACTTCATTAGGCATTAGTTTTGTCATATCCATAAAGACTGAGTCCTTTCTAATTTTGCCTGCAAGTCAGGGTGCTGTAGGACTGTGCCCTTAATATACTTAGAAGACCTTTTTTTTTTCCTCCTAGATGAGAGATTCTATGAGTCTTGAGGATTATTAGAAGCCCATTTGTCTAGCCAGGAGTATACGAGGCAGTGCCCTAAATCTTTCTGAGTTCTCATAAACAACATCTTTGATTCAATCTTTACTTTGAGGTCTCATTTTACTGGTAGTGCCGTGGATTTGGTATTTTTCTGAGGTAATTTCTTACTCTGAAAATATTTCACCAACTTATACTGGGGATAAGAATTTGTTTTATATTTAAATCCCCAATTCCTTTACATTTGCTTTAAATTCTGCTTGAAAATGAAGTTACTATTTTAGCTCATCTTACTCCTTCCATAACTTACCTTAAGCAGTTAAAAGACATCAAGTGCTACTTTCAGCATTCTGTATCATCCTTAGCTGGATCTACAAATTAGGTAACCTTTCTGTTTTCCATGTTACTGTAGATGACAGCTTTGCTAATTAATCTGCACATACATAACTTGGGTTTTCTTTTCTCCAGCTTCAAAAAGCAATTCCTACTGCTTTTCTAACGATTACTAAGAGTCTTCTTGAGGTTTGTCAGGTCTCTGCTCACTTCACTAGTTTAGGTTTTTGTTGTAGCATTACTTCAACTCTGGGTACCAATTTCAAATTTTCAAGTTATCTTAAGGGGCTGTTTTACTAATTGTTCTGCCAGTACATAACTCAGGACCCTTTTTCTCCAGCTTCCAATAGCTATTCTTTTACTGCCCTTCCATTCTCTACTAACACAGAAGTACAAACAAAAATCTCTTCCAGGTTATTTCCTTAGGAAAATAAGTACACATTTAATTTTATCTCCTATATTTTCTGAAACAAAAGTTATAGCCTGAATAGCCATAATTGCCATTATGAAAATTTCTCACTGCCAAAGATTCAGTTTTCTTAAACTTAGAAAAAATTGCATTCAATAGTTCTCTTTTCTTTCCTACTTTTTCTCTTTCTTCTTTCTCTCTCTTTTCCCTCCCTCCTTCTTTCCTTCATTCTTTCCTCACTCATGCATTAATTCATAAAATATTTACTGAGTACTTCTTATGAGCCAGGCACGTAGTATTTGTCATTAACCTACAGAAACAAATAAAACGATTTGTTTGCTTGCCTGAAGCTTATATTCTAGGAAGGAACTAATTCTTAGTCACCCTAAAAATCATGTGAACCAGAGAACCTATTTTGGTTATTTGATAACCCAAGTGAAAATTTCAAAGTGAGAAAAGTTCATCTTTGATTCACTTCTCTTCACCTGTTGGTGAACCCTTTCCCACCTTTGGAATTCCTCTCCCTGGAGCCCACCATTCTAACATTTTTCCTAGAAAGACTTTGTTGTCTGCTAGTTTTCCCCCAGAAAAGGCTTCAGGATCTGCCCATATTTTTCCTGTCTTTCTTTACACTAATACATATATCTCTACCTTCTTTGATTCCACCAAGGCCTTGCTTTTGACTCAGGTTCCCCAAACTCATTTTCAGTAATATGATATTGAGTAATCATTGCTTTCTTGGATAAAATAATAACAGAAAAGAGTATCCTAAAAATGTAATGCCTCAACCTAAAGAGTATTTAAAATTATGCCTGGGCCTGTGATGGAGATATGTAGGGGTAAGTTGGCCTTTCAGGCTTCCTTAGATTGCTATGGCAATTCCACATGGCTTCTGTACCTCCTAAGATTCTCCATGTGAGCCAGGCCATGTGCTGGAGAAGGCGCGCTTTCAACTGTGGGTAAAACCAATGGCTGTGCAATTAAATTTATACATTTTTTTTTTCACACTAGAGAGGTTTGCAATGTAGGTCTTGCTTCTACATTGGAAAACACCTTATGGACCCTCAAGTTGCTGATGGGACCTGACCAGCCCAGGGGTAAAATTTCTGCCTCATGGCCACCAGAACTCTGATTACGAGTGCAAGTAACTTTGTGACCAGCATTTGCTCTTCATATTTACTTGAAACAAATCTATGTTAATTTATCTCTTTTGAATATTTAACACCTGAGAAAGAAGATTTCCAGCCCCACCCTCTTTTTTTCCTCATGCAATTTTCTTTTATGATTGTTTATGCCATCGTCTGCATCAACTGGCCTGGACATCCAAGGGGAAGGTAAGACAGTGAACGTGACCCACTCATAGGGTTTGTAGCTCCCCACCACATTGGGGTTTTACCTGTGGGGATTAAATAGAGGTATCTGAACCCCAAAGAGGCAGTTCAGCCCAGGGAGATAGTCCAGCACCTGGCTCCCAGTGAGCAGATGGAGGATAGAAGCTGTGGAGTCCTGCTTTGCCCCTTGACACCTGTGGGAGCTGTTAGGTTTGGAAATTGCTACATTTCTATAAACGTGGAATGTTCTCAAGTGAAGAGAATACTGGGAAAGACTCAATCTCTTCAAATGATAGTTTCTTAATGTATAAAATGTGAATAAGAACATCTGCCCAGCTTTCTCAAATATGAGTTGTATTTATAGCTCTGGTCATCCTGGGAAAGGAGGTGTTCATCAATTTCTGACAGAGTTTCTGCAAACCAAAACAAAAATATATTCCTGCCGAGACAGACAGGTCTAACTGACTTTCTGACTCAGCTTGAATTGCTGCTGGTGGTCACATAAATTTGCTTTTCTGTGCTTCTTGGAGAGCAAGTTGAGATGGAGAGACAGAGAGGGACATTCCTTTGTACTTTTGTTACTATCTGAAAGAATTTCATTTCTCTCTCTCTCTGTAGGAATAAAAATAGAATCTAAAAATGTTCCCTTTCTCTGGGGATAGTTAGGTGTGAAACAGCTTAAAGCCATCATCTAAACAGTTATGACAAAGCTACTTTTTTTTTAGGGAGGGAAGGTATAATCCTATTATCTTTGTGTGGTTATCAGCGCCACTTGAAATTCCAATTAGTGCAGCTAATCACCATGGGCTCCTCTGGTACTTAGCTGGCAAACAGCTAAGTCTAATTAATACTTTGGAATGGTGGGTAAATGGCATTTATTTTATTCCTTCAGACACATTTTCTAAGTAAAATTCTGATTTGGGGCTTGTTTCACTGCCAACGGGCAATTTATAAAAAGGAACAAAGAAATAATTCTGTATGAAACTAACAAAATAAGGTCCTTAAGTGATCTTGTCAAATCTGAGAGGAACTAGAGGTCCCAGAGATAAAGAAAGGTAGGTTACTTGATGGCCAGTCTAAGGTATATTTCTCAACTATTTATTATTTTTTTAAAATGTATAAAACAGGAGAGGCATTATTCATTTAAACTCAGATTTGTATAAAGAGTCATTACCATTTGACTCATTAACAATGATTCTTTGCTTAGAAACAGGATAAAGTATTAATAACCCAGGACTCTGGGCTTTTTTATTCAAACGGCTTAGAGCCAGGGTTGCAGGCAAGTCCAGTATAATTACCTGGGTAATCTCCAAGCAAAATAATATCAATGCTTTCTCTGTGATCAGTAGGCATTTTAAATGGGAACTAGGGCTTGGCAACTGTGTTCCTTTATGCAGAAGTTCTCTATTAGTTCCTGCTCCCCAAATTCAGAGTCCCACAGTCGCCTGTCCTAGAAAGGTCCTGCAGTTGACTTGGATGTGAGTCAGCTTCTCATGGGGAAGCCAGGCTTGACCACATGCCCAATGTTGACCAACATGGTCTACAGATGCCTTGGAGGAAGAGGCAGATATGCTTACAACTTAGTCAAACCCACCGTGACTACTGAAAAATCTATTCTGCTGGTTATCATCCTCTCAATGTCTGAAGAAAATCACTACAATATTAATATTAACCCAAAGAGTAAGGGTCTGGTTTTCTTCCAAGGCTGTCTCTCTCTGTGGTCCTGGTGGATTCCTATACATGTGTCTCAGAGTAACTTGTTTATAATTAAACAATTGCTTTGTTCTCTCCCTCTCTCTCCCTCTCTCTCCCTCTCTCTCTCTCTCTCCCTCTCTCTCTCTCCCTCTCTCTCTCTCTCTCCTCTCTCTCTCTCTCTCTCTCTCTCTCTCTCCCTCTCTCTCTCTCTCCCTCTCTCTCCCTCTCTCTCCCTCTCTCTCTCTCTCTCCCTCTCTCTCTCTCCCTCTCTCTCCCTCTCTCTCTCTCTCTCTCTCTCTCTCTCTCTCTCCTCTCTCTCTCTCTCTCCCTCTCTCTCTCTCCCTCTCTCTCTCTCTCTCTCTCTCTCACTCTCTCTCTCTCCCTCTCTCTCTCTCTCTCTCTCTCTCTCTCTCTCTCTCTCTCTTTTTGCGTTATGCGCGCCTCTCACTGTTGCGGACTCTCCCGTTACGGAGCACAGGCTCCGGACGCGCAAGCTCAGCGGCCATGGCTCACGGGCCCAGCTGCTCCGCGGCATGTGGGATCTTCCCGGACCGGGGCACGAACCCGTGTCCCCTGTATCGGCAGGCGGACTCTCAACCACTGCGCCACCAGGGAAGCCCCCCCACCTTTTTTTTTTAAAAGTGCATATTTGCAGAGACTTCCAGACTTTCTAAACCAGAAAATGCTGTTGAGAAGAATAATGAGTCCTAAAGTTTTGTAAATTCCTCTGGTTTTGAGTTCAAGTCTTTGACTGGGCCCTGGAGTGGGAAAAGGGGACACTTATTTTTAGGACAAGAATTCTGTGTTTAATTATGGGGAATATGAAAGCACTGAATGTTTACTTGGGAAGGGATTTGAAACCTTTTGTAGGCTTTTTGAGTTTTTCAGATAAAGGCAATCCACACCACCGTTCTTAGGCAAAGTAGTTCTGCAAGTAGCTCTTCCAGGAACCAAGAGCTGTTCCCCAATGGATAAGCATTATTCTGTATAATTATGGATATTTTCCCTTCCAAAAATATTTTTTTTTCTAGAAGCTGCTGTTTCAAAGGCTTTCAATTCTGTGTGTCATTATCAAATAATCTTTTTTGTACTCGGGTGTTTATTATTGGATTGCAACAACGATAAAGCTCTAGGGGTTTTTGTCTCCTTTGGTATGCTAATTAGCCAGTTTCCTTTTGATCTTTTTCTCACTGAATAGAGTGAAAAGCTATCTCGGTAGGGAATCTTAGTGCTGTACATTCATCCCCTCGTCTCCATAATCTGAGGATCAGAGGAAGATAACAATTTCACTGCTGAATGAGAGCTTCCAGAAGCTTTAGTTAGAGCCCAGTGCTGCCAAATAATCCCACTGGCACTCAGAGGTGGGCACAGAGGAAGGAGACGCAGAGGGGAAAGAAGCACAGATACTTCTTTTAGCAGAGTGAGCTCAATCGCTTTTATTTCTTCCCCAAGCATTCAGTCCAGGCAGATCCATGTCATTTCACCTAATTTTTAACTTTTAGATGTCTTTCTCCTATTGATATGTTTTTAGTGACAACGAATGAATATTTAGTTTGAGGAAAATGGCCTGAATACTGGGAAAACAAGCAGCTGACAAAATCTGTTAGACTCTAAAGCTGTCTTTCAAAAGACACAGTAAATTCACATATGCAAGAGTAACATGTGGGAAATTGTGTGGCTCTTATGGGTTGAATGCACATGCTTGTATGCTTGGGAACGGATAGGAAAAAGAAGCTATTAGATTTTTAGTTTGATCACTGATTGGTCTGCTATAGTTGTGAATATTCGCCTTTTTATTAAGATCTTAAGATGTAAGATAAAGTCTGGGAAGTCAAATGGAAAATTTCACCATCAATATCTAATATCTCTTGAGAATGCACTGAGAGGGCAGCACTGCATTACGAGGACCCAGCAAGTTGATACGTAAATATTCTAATCTCAGGAATTACGCCCGGCCCATATGAGCATGCGCGCATGTGCGCGCGCGCGCGCGCGCGCGCACACACACACGCACACACATTAGGTTGAGCCATATGAAATCACTGTTTTTGCAAGTAAAAAAAGCAATTTCATATGGTTCAACCTAACACAGTTTTCTGTTTGGGAGCTATGATTACAGGTAATCAAGATTTATTTAAAAAAAAAAAAAAGAGTTCATACATTGAAAAGAGTATTGACTCCTTTAAAATCATCCCCATAGGGCTCTTGGGGTGCTGGGGGCGCAGGAGGCAACGTGGCACTGGTCCGTGGGGCTTCGGGGCAGGAGCCAGAGTCTCACGGCCACGTCAGCAGATGCTCACTGGTTGACAGCAGAGGAGAGGAACCAAGTTATACTTGACCTTAAAGCAGAAGGATGGTCGGAATTAAGTGAGAGAGATGCCATCTACAAAGAGTTCTCTTTCAAACATTATAATCAGGCATTTGGCTTTATGTCCTGAGTTGCCCTACAAGCAGAGAAGATGAATCATCACCCGGAGTAGCTCAATGTGTACAACAAGGTCCAGATAACTCTCACATAGCATGACGGCAGAGGACTGACCAAAAGAGATGTGAAACTGGCCAAGTCTATTGAAAAAGCAGCTGCTTCTGGATGTTTTTTTTCCAAAACGCATGTAAAATCTTATATACACATCTAGCTCCAATGTATTTTGAAGGCAATTTATCAATACATGAACAAATTAAGTTGTAAATTTAGTTCACCTTTTGAACCATCACATTTTGTAAAATCAGTGCTTAAATAAAAATGATTTAAACTTGAAAAAAAAAATCATCCCCATAAAGTTCTGTTTCCAAAAATGCTGCATGGCTTAGGGCAATTCTAGAATATCCTAAACCTCAGGGTTTTCATTTCCTCAGTGCTTGGAAAACCATCTTTACCTTTTGAAGATGAGCTTGAAGTTTGGAAATTTAAAAAAAGTCATTCAGAATCACCTCTTGGAGTAAAATAATTTATACTGAATAAAAGTAATTTGAGTTTTCTTTCAAATAAGCAAAATTTAAGTATAAATAATGCAAAAAATTACTTGGGTGTCATATCAACCACCATAGCCATATCATTTTTGATTTAGAGATCAACTGGTCCAGAAGTCCTTAAATTTTATTGAACCTAAAAATCCTTGGGGATTATTAATAATGCAATTTTGGACACTTTGCTAGAGAGAGTCTGATTTATTAGATTTAAGAAGAGACGTTGAAATCTACATTTTACGTACGCTTTTCAGATGATTCTGAGGCAGGAGGCTGTCCATCATACTCGGAATTGCCACTCTGGTCTGTAGAGATAGATACTGAAGTTCAGTGACTTGCTGACACTTACCCTACTATACAGAAACTGGCCCGGAAGCAGAACTCCAGTCTCCTGGACTCCCAGGAGAGCCTTAGAAAGGGACTTCTTGGTCTGAATTGCAGTCCGGTACTTAATAAGCTGAGTGGCAGTCAACCACTTTTAAAAACCTATGTTTTAGGCCCATGTTTTCTCTTTTGTAAAATGGGGGTAATACTGTTACCAAGCTCATAGTGTTGTCTATGTAAATTGCTTGTTGTGGTGCCTAGCAGTAGTAATGGCTCAATGAACACTAGCCATTCTATTTTTATCCAAAAATTTCCATTATGGTTCTTTTATAGTTATTTCCTTTTCTGTACTTGTCCATTTTCATGGCTCCCCGTGCCCCTGGCCCCCCTTTTACAGGCATTTCTACATGGCATTTCTTCCCCATGACTCTGGTCACTTCTTGGTCCCTGGTACTGCCATCAGACTAGAGAATCGTGTTGAAAGGTAGCAATCAGCTATAATAACTCTCTGCAATCCTCCCTGAGAGGAACAGCTGGGTCTTTTCACATTTTGCCTTTATGCCCAATTAACCCCTAACTACAGCCCTACTGGCTTGATTTTGTTGAAAAAAAAAAAAAGTCTTCAACTGTGAAACCAAAGAGTGCAGAGATTGAAGATATCAGCACAGAAATCCCCTCTTGTGCCAGGTGAGTGGAGAACAAGGATCAGGCAGTGGGGAAGGGCAGCCAGACAGCTGGTGGCATCTGCACTTGCCCAGGGCTCTTCAGACCTGGCTCAGAAGCCAGGGCACTAACGATGGCGCCAGAGGGAGAAAGACAGCATGAGGCATCTATGCAAGGCACCAGTGAAGCGCCTGTATCTCTTCCCCATCTGTTCCTGTCACCCCTACACCCTCCCATTTGCTCACAACTAAATAGGCAATGGGTGACCAAATGCTGCCTGAGCTACCTGATGCTGCTAATTACTATGTCTGTTTAGAGCCAATTATCTCCACAAAAGCAAAACATCTTCATGTAGCATTCCAAATGGGTACTGTTTCGTCTGGGGCAGAGACAAATTGAACACTGGGGCTTAGTTCAGGCTAAAGGGGCTCTTCCTTGGCACAGTTTTCAAAGACACATTTGTTGTCTTTTCTCTTTCTTTTAATTTTATTGTAGCTTTGCAGATGCTATAATTCCTAAAAATGCAGGAAGCATGATTGGGTGGGATAACTCTGTGTAGATAGATTTGTATGTATCTTTTCATCTGTGTAAAAAAATATATAAGTAATACACAATAGATGCAGAATGCATATAGTCAGTTTTACAAACCAATCAGATCTTATTCCTAGTTTGAACCCTGTAAGTATTTCTCCACTCTCTCTCAATTGCAATACGGTTAAAAGGTATATAAATGTACTATGTGGGACCTCCATGTAACACAATTATGCATATATTTATTCAAACTTTTGCTGGGAATCTACTCTAGGACTTTATTTATTTAGTACAAATGGTTGGATAAAAACCGTTAGGCTAACTCTCTTTAGCCTTTAGTATTGTGAAATGATGCTTACATAAGACAAATGAGGTGTAAATCTGCAATAATGATCTGATTTTCTGGTCAAAACATTTCACCTAAGGGAAAGGTGTGCTATAAATAATACGTATTCACTGCTGCTCTGATTAGTGTCTTTGGACAATTACTCAGCTCTTACCCCTTTTTTGAAAGGTACAGTCTGAGTCATTGCTCTCCAGTGTCACTACGGGAAGGAATGAAGATAATTTATATGAAAAGCATATGCATGGCTTCAGTCTCTTCTCTAAATGGAGGAAGTTGCCACAAGGAAGCCGAGTACCTGGAGAGAGAGGGTGCTGACAAGTGCATTTCTGACCTGTGGAAACACCTGGGAAAGGGTGGGTTTTCTTGGGCAGCTTCCATTTTCTCCTTTGCTTCTCTAGAGGAGAGGAGCCTAATATGTCATGGTGAATGCCCACAAATTAGCTGATGTCAATGTTAACTAGAGAGTTTTGCAGCATCCATCGGGTCACTCATTCCTTCACTACGGTGATGGCTGTGGGTCCCAGTGGTGAGAAGGGCACACAAGGACCTGTTCCTGTGGGGTTTCCAGTCTAGCTAAGGGGAACCTTGTAGGAAGAACAGAAGGGGTTTACTCACTTGCTGGAGTTAGAGAAGCAACACCAAGATACTTTAAGGCCTAAGAATGCAGCTTTTCTTAGCCCTAATTTTGTGATTATAGCTCACTTCCCTGAGATTTAAAAATACCAAGTTTATTTCTGATAGTGTCAAGACCTGCCGCTATCCTTAATATTTAACAGACATGTGTGTGGGAATATGTGCTAATAATAAACAAGACTCCAATTTCTGAGACTTGGTTGCTACTGATGGCTACTATAAAATACAAATGGCAACTGGGCTGAAACCTACTAGGTACCCCCTTTTCATCACATGAGAGTCAGATAATAGCTGTTCTAGAAATAACCTGTTTACTGAGCCGCTTTCACTGGATAATTGGATGTGTGTGTGGGTGTGTGTGTGCGTGTGTGAGAGAGAGAGAGAATATATATGTGGGTGAACATGTATGTGAAAGTGTTTGCACACCTGGGTGTGAATGTCCATGTGTGTGAGTGCATGTGAGTACGTATGTTTGCATGTGTGAATGTGTGTATTCATTATATACGTCTCTTCATGCCCTGCAGAGAATTAAGAGACTCTTCTGGAGAAAGTTATTCAAATCATACAGCAGTTGAGTAATTCTGGCAAGTCAGTGCATCCCTAAATATATTTTTGCAAAGGGGCTGTGGAAAAGAAACAGCCCTTTTCCATAAGCTTTAGGTTCCTACCATAACTATGAGGCAACATTTGGACAATGTCCATGGTAATCTGTGCAGTGGTCCATGCAGCATTCATTTAAAATGTAAGGGTACTTTTAAGTGTAGATTTAAGTGTCTTCTCATAAATGGGACTGAGAAATTTCTGAGTGGGAGGAGATTCCTTGGATCCTCACCCATGTGCTCTATAAACGTGATGTTGGTGTATAACATTTCTGCCCAGGATATAATTATATAGCACATGGGGATATTCCAGGGTATATATTTTCATTTTTTTTCCTGATGAAAAATATGTGCCCATTGCTAAAATTCCTTTGGAAAATGAACCCCACATAAAAGATAATTATTTTTCATTTCCTTTTCCTGTAAAAATTCTTCTCTGTATTCTATGCTAAGTCCTCTTAGGGGTTGTCACATCCAAGGCTGATTTCATAACTGCTATGTTCTGGCAGGTTTCCCTAATTTCAGACTGGGTCTTCGTGACATACAGTGAGTGGAGCTTTATTAGTTGTCTGTCTAAGTATCTGGGAGTTTGATTTTTTTTTTTAAATATTAGTCACTTAGATTTATTCAGCATACATTTATTAAGCACATTTTTGCATCATCTGTAATGACAAGCCCTGGGGAGAAAATGATGAATAATAACCCAGGGCCCTCAAGGGGCTCTCAGAGTTGAGGGGAGACTTCCTCTAAAAAGGGGACTGATTGAGTGAGACAGGAGAACAAAGGAGAGAGAAAGGAGTTCCTTTTGTGTTGTTGGGGAGGCTTTACAGAAGAGATGATGTATGAGCTGAAGCTTGAATAATGGGTATGACTTTGTCATGTGACAGAGTATAGTTGGGGGGAGTGGGGAATCATTCGAGGCAAAGGTCTGAGTTTATAAAAATAAACCCAGTTGTTGAATTCCTATCCTCAGAGTAAGCAGCCACACCTCAAGACCTATTTATCATTTTTCTCCTTTCTCACTCAGAAGTCCAGTCTTGCCATTTCCCCTCTTGTCCTGTACCCAATTTTCTTTCAGAATCTTCTGAATCAAGCGCTTCACTCAGTATAAAAAATATGATACCCAGTCTAACAAAGAGGAACTCTATTCTGTGCTGTTTATTAGGCTGCCTCCCTTGTCTAGGACAAACTGATTTCTTGGTTCGGAATTGTTGTTAGAGGGAAAAATAACACTTCATTCTCCTGAGCTACTACAGCCTCTATCCAATCACCCTGGAAAAGGAACAAACCCTACATTCCCATAGAATAGACAAATAGTTTGGGCAAACCACAGTTCTAGCCAGAGCTTATGTGAGGCTATGTATTACCTCAAGAGACTCACATGAAGTCAAGGCTAGTTTGAAATTGTTCTCCATCTGCTTTTGAATTTTATTTCATGTTTTTGAATTGTGAGGCAACGGGACTTAAGTGCCCTTTAGATAGTTGAAGATGGACAGACTGATAAAGCGAAACCAAACCAACAAACAAAAAGCACAAACCAAAAAGCAAAAAAGCACCTTGTCAGATACTGCAACAAACTCAGACCTTTTGTGTATAGGAATGGATGTGAAAAGTGCTCTGTTTGTGAACAGAAAGTGAAGATTTATTGGAGTAAGGTAATGAAGGCATCAGCTAGGGGCTAGGGCAAATATTCTTCTGAAAACATCAAAGACATTCTGCTCCATTTCATATTAGGTGGGACTGTAAATCTACCAAGGTCAGAAAATGGCTTCCCTTTGGGCTCATGTGAAATGTTTGAAGATGTCAGTTTGCACTAATCTTGTTACAATGTTTCAAAGCAAACAAGGCTAAATTGTGATTTAATTCATGGAAGTGTGTTCTTGATTTCTCTCTTGAGTTATGTAGAGCAAAGCATTTGGTTTATGACTCCTGAAATGATCTATTTTTTGTACTAACACCTGTTTGGTCCTTTGCTTTGCATAAATGATAGTCTCCTTTTGTCTAGGGGGTGATTTTTATATGGTATGAGAAGAGAATTCTCTCTATGCTTTTACCTCTGGGATCTTACATCTTTTTTCCCCTCAGTTTTCTCTAATTCCACACCATTCAGTGTCATACAGCCATGACAAATGTGATGTGGAGACCCTGGGGTGATTTATATTATTTACTGTGATGCTTCTGGTCAACCACAGCAGAAATGAGAGCCATCAGACTTGACCTGGGAAGAGGCAGTTGGAGCCTCTGGTTTCCACTGTCTTCCACACTTTTGATTTCTGCTTCCTTAGTGTTGGAAAATTCTGTGGTTGGGTCGATAGTTTTGGTTGGTTCCACAAATATTCATCACACACATGTTCAAGTCTTTGTATTGGGGGTGTATGTCAGGGGAGTGCAGTTGGAAGGGTTGGGAGAACAGCATTGTGGGCAAAGATAAACAAAAATTAGTCCTTTTCTACAAAGATCCTAAGTTTTGAAGGCAGGAGGTTGACCTGTGAACAAGAAGGAATGAAATGAGTTTTATGGTAGAAGCATAAGCACAGTGCTCTGGCAACCGGGAGAAGGGAAAGCTTTAGAAAAGCCGATTTTTCTGGAGCTGTAAAAGTCCTTATAAACTGGAACTCATTACTTCTAGCTTGATATATTCTCTGGAGCTGTGATATGAATAGACCCAACTCCATTTCACATGTATATTTCAAAATTGCCTCTGGTTTTGGATTTTTGTGGTGATGCGTTTTATAGACTGAACTGGTTCCAAAGGCGGGTAGTCCATAGTTAAGTAGTTATAAAAATGAAAATATTTAGATTTAGAAACTCAACCTTTTCAAATCTTCTTTTTCTGGATAGCTTTATCTTGCATGTGGTCTTGAACATCAGTGCCTTTGATTGTAGCTCAGGAAGTTTCGGTCATCAATTCACTTCCCTTGTTATTATTACACATTGTGTTTTCTTACTCATGAATAGCGTCAGGGAATCTATGCACTCACTGTAAGCATATGCAAACATCTCTCTGTGTACATTTTTCTTGGAAGAGAGTCCATTCTTTTCATCAAATTCTCAAAAAGATCCATGAACCAGACAATGTAAAAGTACTACGTTTTCACTTCATGATTTTCTCCAGTCTCAATATTTCAATACCAGCTAAATGTTGATGACTCTAAAACCTGTATTTTTAGCCTAAATTTCCTCTGAGTTTTATTCTTACATATTCTAATGTTTACCACCTATCTTTGCTTCTTTGGGCCAACACCCCCAGCCCACCAATTTCAAGATTAAATTCATGACCATTCATCCTAAATCATGCTTACATAGTTTCCATTTTCTCTGATGTTACCAACATTCACTCGGTCATCCAGGAGAGAAAACTGAGAATTACTGAGCTAATTTTTACTTGCCTTTTAAGGCAACTCAAATAGCACTTGCTTCCAGAAGCCCCTCTTGAATACTGCTTGCTCTCTTCTGGGCTCCCACAGCACCCCGTGCATATCACCATCATTGCTCAGCCATATATTAATGATCTGTTATATTTCTGGTTCCCTTATTAGTTGGTAAGCTCCTCGAGGGAAGTGACTGTTTCTTATTTGGTTTTGGAATTCAACACTGAGCCCAGAATCATACACTCAGTAAATGCTTAGGAATCAATTAAGAGGAGAAATTAGGGGTCTTCAAAGAACTTATATTACATTTGGCTTCTGAAAATTCAGATATAGTGATAGTGGCTTGAAATATTCTGATTTCATGGCTCATGAAGTATAGAAGGAAGAAAGCTCTGTCCATTGTGGTCTGCTAACATGAAACTATTTTTAAAGTCAGATCTTAATGCTGATTCTATGTCATTCAGCAGGAAGGAGATGGCAACTGGGTAGTAATAGCCTATATTCTCTGTGTTCTTTCTAAACTTGGAAATCTTAGTCTCCAGAGGGAATAAAATTGTATTAAGTTAAACATTTAGGTTTTAAAAGTAAAGTTTTAGAACGAAGTAATTAATAATTCATAGCATCTTGTGGCAAATTGTGTTAGACACAAGTGCAAAATTCCTGAGGCTTCATGAGTTCTGGTGGAAGCATACACGGCAAGTACAACAATACTTTGGCCATTGTGTTTAAGACAGAAACACTCTTAAAATAAGCACTAATGTAAAAGGAGTTTGAAAATGTCCCTTGGTCCTGCACCTATCAGACATCTTTTAAAACCATTGTAGTTAGGTTTTCTGTAGTTTTCAAATGAATCAGAATTATTTCCCTTTCTCTCCTCATGGTTTAAGGGTAAGGGAATGGCTCCCTCTACTCTACACCATGTAAGAGGGACTTAAGAGAAATTGTGGTGTTTGTCAGAAGGACAGCCTAACATATCATCTTGGTTTTGACTGTTGGCTGAGCTGTAGAAATGTATCCATCCCTGTGTCACCATGGGAAAAGAGCTGAGTGAAGAGACAGTTCTAGGGAAACAGCTTGTGTCCTTTGGAGTCTGTACCCAGAAATTGGGCCCTTATTCTTGCATAGAAAATCCTAAAGGCAAGAGGTTATGTGGAGATGCCTCTGAAAATTAGACAAATGGAAGAAGCCACAGGAGTGTCATTTCATCTAGATTTTGGAAAGACAGAGGTATAGCTTTCTCATGGGCTAACTGGACATTCTTTGGTAAGTAGCAAGTTCAGAGGAATCTTGAAAAGACTCTGCCTGAGAGGTCTGCTTGTCAGGGCAAGGTGTCCCCAGTAAAGAGGCTGAATGGGATACACTACTGGGGCAGCAGTGAGGTGAGTGGTATAGGACTGGTGTTGGAGATACTGTGTGTGTATGTTTTGGGGTGGGTTCTTTTCCCCTAATCCCATTCTCAGCTCCCACCCCCTCCCAAGTTGTTGGGGGGCCAGAAAAAAGTGTTTGCAATGGAGAAGGAAAGGGAATAAGGAATACCTGGATAAAAACTGAAAAAGTAAAAAAAAAAAAATCTGCACTACTGAAAGGATCAGGATATCTGTTGTACTCAATGCTATTGATGCCCTCATAGATATCCTTTTCACCTAATGCATCAGTCAGCCAGCTGCTGTGAACGGTGGCTGCTAATAGCTCACAGCTGCTCTGTGCCGCTGAGACTTGCCCTTGGCCAAACACCTTGCCCCGAAATCTGTGAATCTTCCCTTAGCTAAACCTAAGACATCCAGTATTTTAGAGAAATGGTCAAATTTCTGCTGCTGCTGGGATTGCATGTTAAAAATATTAGAAGTATTTTGGAGGGATATCTATTCTTTGTGACAGTGAAATTTAAAAAATCTAACAAAATGTATTTTATAAAAAGTCCATTTGAAGCACTGGAGAGCTACTAAAGCAACTACATCTTGAGGGGCCAAGATTTTGGAAAGAAAACTGAAAAGAGATAAATTTGATTTTCAGGGATGCTTTCCCCTTCAAGGTATTTGCTAATTCCAAAGAAGCAGCAGAGAGGCTAAGAAATTGAGCAGAAATTGATGGCTGAAAAGTTGAGAAGCCAAATGGAGTTTCTGGTGGTCTCATGGGTCAGAGGACAAAAACTGGAATTCAGGGCCAGCTCAAGGAGGGAAACCTTGGCAAACTCTCCAGGGTTTTAATTATACTCCTGGATGGCCTATACCCTAGGAGTGAGAGTGGACCAGAAATAGACCAACCCCACAAAGCAGAGCCCAGATTTAAATCAGCTTTTATTCCCTGATCAGATGAAGATGATCTTTCTCTGTTCTGTCAGAAGCAAAACTAAATGCTGTCTTGAAGGGGTTGACAGTCTCCAGAATCTCAAACTATTTCTTCAAATTTTCATATGTGTTATCTAGAATTCAATACAAAATTACCAGGCAATGCCTGGAGATAAACATGTTCCTGAAAACTAGGAGAAAAAGCACAATAGAAACAGACTTGGAGGAAATCCAGATTCTGAAGTTATCTGACATAAACTTAATGAATGTGTTGAAAATAAAAAGTTAGACAATTTAAGCAAATAATAACTTTAAAAATAATCAAATGCAAAATTTGGAGTGTAAAAGAATGACAACTGAAATTATTAACTCAATAGATATGTTTAGTAGCAGATTTTAAAAACTGCTTAAAAGAGTATTAGTGAACTGGAAGATAAACCATAAGAAAATCTCAATACTACAGAAATATGGGACTTAGTAAATAGATCAAACATGTTTTGAACACAACTTTTACTGAGGGGTACATTTAGAACCCCTCAATGAAAGAAGAATGAGATTAGAAGAGAAGCCATATTTGAAGGGATGATGGCCATGAGTTCTCCAAAAATAATGAAAGAAACCAAGAGTCAAGGAGCAGTACAAATCCATAGTAGGATCAACATTAAAAAAAATACCGTACTCAGGCATATCATAGTAAAACTGATGTAAATCGAAGAAAGAGAGTCTTAAAAGCAGACAGAAGCCCAAATAAAACTGTTATATGAACTCTCCAAAGCAACAATGGAAGCTAGCTGGCAATGAAATTATTTATTCAACGTTTTGAAAAAACTGCTTTGAATAATTTACTCAAAACTAACCTAGAATTCCATCCCTGTAAAAATCTTCTTTAAAAATAAATGAAATAATTCTACATCAAAAAAGAACTGAGATAATTTTATCATTAGCTCACCTGCATTGTAGTAAATACTAGAACAAATTCTGCTCTAGTATTTACTGTATTTCCAGATAGAAGCATGGAGATACAAAAAAAAATGAAAAGCAGTGTAAAGGGTTAATATACGGGTAGATCTAGATGAATATTTAAGGTATAAAATAATAATATTGTTTTATAGGGTTTAGATATCTATGGGATAGACACAGGGCAAAAATAGAACAAAAGGTTGGAGAATGGATAAATGGAGTTATATTGCTCTAAAGTCCTTGTGTTATGCTGCAGTTAAGAGTCAAGGATGCATGTTTTATACTAGGGTGACCCTTGAGAGAATAGTAAAAGTATAATCAACATAATGAAAGGGGAAATGGAATAATAAAAATATCTAATTAAAACAAAATAAGGCAAGAAATGAGAGCAAAGGGAACATGGCGCATGCGAGAAGAGAAAACATATACTAATGTGGTAGATTTAAACCTGTAAATGAAAGTCTAAATACTGCAATTAAAAGACAAATATGGTCAAACTAGATTTTTAAAAAACCTTCACGTTGCTTATAGTAAACAACTTAAAAATTAGGATGCAGAAAGTTTGACAGTAAAAGGATGATAGACATTTCTTATTAACATTAACTAAAAGAAAGCTGTTTTGTAAACTAGTAACAGGCCAAGCAGGCATTAAGGTAAGAAGAATTACTAGAAGGATAGCTCACATAGATAAAATGGTTAATCTTCCAGGAAGTAGCACTGTCAAATTTGCATGGATATAATAATACAGCCTCAAAATTTATGAAGTAAAAATTCATAGAAACAAAACAAGAAAAAGGCAAATCCACACTAGTCTTAGATAATTTTAATATATCTCTTTCAGTGACTTATAGCATAAGCGAGGAAAACAATTTGTAAGGATACAGTACGTACTTGACCCAATTGACATACATTGAACACTGCACCCAACAATTGCAGTGGAACCTAAAACAAGTTTCAACAAATTTCCAAATGTTAAATTCATACAGAGTATGTCCTCCAAACACAGAGAAATTAAGCTAAAAATCAGTCATGAGACGATAACTAGAAAACCCCCAAATATTCGGAAATTAAGTGATATAGTCAGCTCTTGGTATCAGGGAGAGATTGGTTCCAAGATCCTCGAAGATACCAAAATCCTCAGATGTTCACGTCCCTTGTATAAAAGAGTGTATTTGCACATAACCTATGCACAACCTCCTGTATACCTAAATCATCTCTAGATTACTTATAATACCTAATACAATGTAAATTCTATGTAAATATTTGTAAATGCAATGTAAATGCTATGTAAATAATGTGCAGCAACTTCAACTTTTGCTTTCTGGAATTTTTCTGGAATTTTTTAAAAAAATTGTTGAATATTTTGGATCTGCAGTTGGTTGAATCTGCAGATGCGGAACCCGCGGATATGGAGGGCCAACAGTATACGTCTAAATAAACCATGGATCAAAGAAGAAGTCACAAAGGAAATTAAAACTTGTTTAGGCTTTAGAAGAAGAACTAATATCATTGTGCTAAACTCATAACTGCAGCAGTCAAGGTGCTAGCTCAAGGAAATGGAATAGATTCTTTCTTTTTCAGTCTCTTCCCATTAAAATTTCAAGGAATTTTGTATCTGTGGCACAAAAAGACAGGGCAGGGCTTTGTAAGTGTCTGCTTTGTAGTTTGTATGAATCTTATAGGTCAAATGGTCAATGTAGGGTGGCTTTATGGGACAATAATGATAGCAAGATGGGGAACATTGAACCCTGTGCCAGGCATAGAAGTGATATTTCTATCATCCAAAAGATCTGTAGAATAGCCTGAGTCCTCTCCTTTTCTCATTCATGTAAAATGTTACTCTTCCCTGGAAAAAATCTGGCAGATGTTTAGGAGCACAGAGAAGCACTTCACACCACTATTTAACCAAGCATACTGTGCTGAGTAATTAAGAATCCTGCTATCTGTTTGCTCAAATATGAAGGAAAGGGCTATATAAACAAAGTGAGACAAATTAGATGTTTTTGTGTTCAGAATAAGGGCAAAGATGGCCTTTTAAAGAAAATATTTTCTTATGTGCAAACTCTCAAAAAGTTGTTTCTTTTTAGGGAATATTACATGATGAAATAATAATAATTATGTCCAGAAGTTATGAAATGGAAGATGATGCCTGTGTTTAGGAAGTGTTTCTCTTCCTAACCCTCTGATGAAGATCACAGGCTTCCAATGCCAAAAGCATTGAAGACTTGTCACATTAGAGACCTTCAGAAGCTCACGAGGCCAAAAGTTACTCTGTGGCATGAGTTACTGTGCTCTGAGGGCCCTGGTTTTCTGTTGCAGGTTACTACAAATTAAGTGTCATAGATTAATCACCCAGAGCTAAATTAGGGAGTTAAGAAGCTGTTGATTCCTCGCATAGCTTTAAACTCCAAGGCAAACTATCAGCCCATCAGCTGCAAAACGCTGCTGGCTTCTACAGGAAAAGCAAAATTCTTCCTTGATGTTAGGATGAAGGGTCTGTGTTTGTAAAATGCTCATAAAACAAACTTCATTCTTTTCCAAGTAATTGGCTTCCTGCTGTCAGGAGCTCTAAAGAGACGTTTGACAAGAGTTTGAATTGGTGTGTTAGTACATTTTTTATGTCTCTCTCTCTGTGAGCTGTTTATATTTCGTCCTGTTAGCATACTCTTCACTTGGTAAAGATGAATTTGGATTTTGTACAGACTTATTAGTGATTTGTAGTTGCACAGAATTTTCATGCCTTTGTAGCTGTAAACTTCACAAATAGGCTAGACCACATGAAATCTTAAGGTCTTGGAAGCCTGAGTGGCTCCAAACAGCTTCAGGTTTTTGACCTTTTCCTATTCTGGGCTCCTTTGCTTGTTCTGAAAGACTCACTTGGATTTTAAAAGATGCAAAAGATAGTTCCATTTTCAGTGTCTTGCCCTTTAGCCTATTACAGAGCACAACTTGATTCTTCTTTCAGAGGATGGTTCAAACCCACATTGAATGACTGCTTTTGGGAGAAAAACATCTAAGATCCTAATGTGCTGAGACTGAAGTGGTTCTGGGCCACACATTAATAGGTAACGAAATAAGAATAAAAACATTTCTGAAGATAAATGTCACATTAAAACAATACGAGAGGTGCAGAAATTCCTTGGTGTCAGGGCTGATTGGTGATGCTTTTGCTGGAATAATGGGTGGGAGAGAATTTAGAAGCAGGTTTTTGCATCTATAGTTATAATAACACTCTTTCCTCATTCCCACCCACCCCTAAACCATTAGGTGGAATTGCAGTGATGACATGTTCCTATTAAACTCTATAAAGAGTAAAAACTAGGAAGTTCCAAATATCTTCTCATTATCAATTAGGAAGGTTTACATTTAAAATCTGTGGCTAGAATGCAGATCTTAAATATATAAACTAAGCAAGCAGTTTAAGAGACCAAAGTCCATAAAGGCAGGACTGAATCACATGAAACTCAGTTGGGATACTGCTTAATAAAGAGTGTAACCATTGAAAGACCTGGATTCCAAGCTTAGTTCTTCCACTTACTTGTCATATGACCTAATTAAAGCAAGTCACTTGATCTTTCTGGACCTCAGTTTCTTCAAGTATAACCTAAAGCGTTTGGACAAATGTTAAGGAGTTTGTGAGTCTGTGAATTATGCCTAGGGTACTAACCAGGCTTGGATTAGCATGCTGCAAATAACCAACATATATGGTCAGGGTTGATATTCTAAATATTTAGCAGCCCTGTAGCATAAGTACTCACCAATCAAAATGAAGGTTTGATATAAACAACCTTCACCAGTGCATGATAGATAATTATCAACTACACTTATGGGAATGGAGCCCCAGCTACTGGTGTCAAATTGCCAAAGCAGAAAAGACCTTAGGAATCACTGGTCCACCTTCCTGATTTTACTGGCTATTTCATCCTCTGTTAGAAAAAGCACATCGTGATATTTAAGAATTGTTGCAGAAAGATGACACCAATGCATAAGGGCTTAGGTACATGACTGGATATGTCAATACATGTGGTAGATTGTTACAGTAATGGCACTGACAAATGATACCTTCCTGTATCCTCACCCTTTATTAATCCTCTTCCATGTTGACACTGGCCATGGCTATGTGACTTGCTTTGGCAACAGGGCATTAACAAATATGATTCAAGCAGAGTCTTACCAAATACTTTCTCATTAGGGTTTGCCCCATCTCTTGCTGCTTTTGGAACACAGCCACTATGTAAAGATGTCTCTTGGCCTGCTGGTGACACATAAAGGGCAATTAAAAAATCCATTTTATCATCATCCTAAAGTTTCTGATATCTTACCTCTGGTGGCTGTGAGACAAAGAGTTAATTTAAAACAAAACCTTGAAGACTGCTGCTTTCTGTCATAAATGACTCTTAAAACTGGACAAATATATGAGACAACTAATATCAGGTATTGAATAACAAGGGCACAGTCCCCAAGAGAAGGGACCTTTCTCCCCACGTTCATCCAGGTCTCTGCTCATGTTTCCAGCTGTAGCCCAGAAAGCTGAGTCCATGCTGAGAGTGGTGGTTCAGTTGACTTGAAGAGTCAGAGATAAGAGCTTGGGACCACTCAAGTGGATGGAAGCTGCATATCTGAGCATTGGGGAGGAGGGAGCTATATTGGATGGTGAGAGAGTGAGAGAGAAGTGTACATAGGAGTTCCTGTGAATCCTTGACTGAGGACCCAAATGCATATGTGCAGAACAAAATCACAAAAGCTTACTACTAACAGGATTGAGAACAAGACAGAGATACTAGAGGTTGAGCATTGCTAGATGTTAGAGTTCTGATTCAGCCTGAGGAGGTTCTTGTTAACACCCTAGGCATTCATCTGAGACACCAGAAAGGTCATACCTCAGAAGACAGGACCGTGTCTTGTAGTCAGGTCTAATCTAGGCCTACCTTATTAAAGCCTAAACATCTAAGCTTTGACAAGATCCACAGGGGAGACAGAGATTGGATGCTGAGTTTACTAAGTTATGGGGAATGAGAAATAACTAGAGTTTTCCACAGACTAAAACCTAGGCTAACAAGTTCGAATTTACTAACAGTAATTAATTTCCCTGCCAAAGACAATGCAAGAAGAAAAAATTATAAACTAATACCCCTCATAAACATAGATGCAAAAATAAAAATGTTAGCAAATCAAGTAATAGCTAGAAAAAAAGTAATATGTTATGACCATGGGGGGTTGATCCTAGGAAAACAAGGCTGGTTTAACATTTAAAACAAATATATGTAATTCACCATGCTAACAAAATGAAGAAAAAAAATCATATGATAGTCTCAATAGATACAGAAAATAACACTTGACAAATTTCAACACCCACATATGATAAAATCTCTCAGCAAATTAGTACTAGAATAGAAGTTTCCAAATCTGATAAAGAACATTTAAAATATATCTACTAAAAATATCATAGCTAATGGTAAAACTCTGAATGCTGTTTTCTCAGACTGAGAATATGGCAAGGATGCTTGCTCTCTTTACTTTACTTCAACATCTTACTGGAGGTTCTCAGCAGTGAAATAAAGCTAGAAAAAGGAATAAAAAAGATAAAGATTGAGAAGAAAGAAGTAAGACTGCTTCTATTCACAAAAGACATGATAGAAAAAACTGAGTCTATAAAAAACAAATAAGTAGGAGATAGCTTCAAGATGGCAGAGGAGTAAGACGTGGAGATCACCTTCCTTCCCACAGATACATCAAAAAGACATCTACATGAGGAACAGTTCCTACAGAACACCTACTGAATGCTGGCAAAAGACCTCAGACTTCCCCAAACCTTTGCTTTTACCATTTGTCCTAGGGTTCTCTCTGTCCATTTTTTTTTTTTTAGTATAGTTTTTAGCACTTATTATCATTGTGGATTGCTTTTTGGCTTGGTTGCTCTCTTCTCTCTTTCTTTCTTTTTTTTAGTTAATTTTTTATTTCTAATAATATATTTTTTATTTTAATAACTTTATTTTATTTTATTTGTCTTTCTTTACTTTTTTTCCCCCACTTTTCTTCTGAGCTGTGTACCTGACAGGGTCTTGGTGCTCTGGATGGGTGTTAGGCCTGAGCCTCTGAGGTGGAAAAGCCGAGTTCAGGACATTGGTTCCCCAGAGACCTCCCAGCCCCACATAATATCAAATGGCGAAAGCTCTCTCAGAGATCTCTATTTGAATGCAAAGACCTAGCTCCACTCAACGACCAGCAAGATACAGTGCTGGACACCCAATGCCAAACAACTAGCAAGACAGGAACACAACCCCACTCATTACCAGAGAGGCTGCCTAATTCACAGACACCCAAAAACACACCACCAGACATGTCCTGCTCACCAGAAAGACAAGATTCAGCCTCATCTACAAGAACACAGGCATCAGTCCCCTCCAACAGGAAGCCTCCACCACCCACTGAACCAAACGTACCCACTAGGAGCAGACACGAAAAACAAAAGGAACCACAAACATGTAGCCTGTGAAAAGGCGAACCCAAACACAGTAAGTTAAGCAAAATGAGAAGACAGAGAAATACGCAGCAGATGAATGAGTAGGTAAAAACCCACCAGACCAAACAAATGAAAAGGAAATAGGCAGTCTAACTGAAAAAGAATTCAGAGTAATGATAGTAAAGATGATCCAAAATCTTGGAAATGGAATGGAGAAAATAGAAGAAATGTTTAACAAGGAACTAGAAGAACTAAAGAGCAAACAAACAATGATGAACAACACAATAAATGAAATTAAAAATTCTCTAGGAGTCAATAGCAGAATAACTGAGGAAGAAGAACAGATAAGTGACCTGGAAGATAAAGTAGTGGAAGTAACTACCACAGAGCAGAATAAAGAGAAAAGAATGAGGGCTTCCCTGGTGGCACAGTGGTTGGGGATCCGCCTGCCAATGCAGGGGACACAGGTTCATGCCCTGGTCCAGGAAGGTCCCACATGCCACGGAGCGGCTGGCCCCGTAAGCCATGGCCACTGAGCCTACACGTCCGGAGCCTGTGCTCCACAGTGGGAGAGGCCACAGCGGTGAGAGGTCCATGTGCCTCCAAAAAAAAAAAAAAAAAGAAACAAGAATGAAAAGGATTGAGGACAGTCTCAGAGACCTCTGAGACAACATTAAATGCACCAACATTCGAATAATAGGGGTCCCTGAGAAGAAGAGAACAAAAAAGGGACTGAGAAAATATTTGAAGAGATTATAGTTGAAAACTTCCCTAATATGGGAAAGGAAATAGTCAATCAAATCCAAGAAGCACAGAGAGTCCAATACAGGATAAATGAAAGGAGAAACATGCCAAGACACGTATTCATCAAACTATCAAAAATTAAATACCAAGAAAATATATTAAAAGCAGAAAGGGAAAAGCAACAAATACATACAAGGGAAATCCCTATAAGGTTAACAGCTGATCTTTCAGCAGAAACTCTGCAACCCAGAAGGGAGTGGAAGGACATATTTAAAGTGATGAAAGAGAAAAACCTACAACCAAGATTACTCTACCCAGCAAGGATCTCATTCAGATTCAATGGAGAAATTAAAATATTAACAGACAAGCAAAAGCTAAGAGAATTCAGTACCACCAAACCAGCTTTACAACAAATGCTAAAGGAACTTCTCTAGGCAGGAAACACAAGAGAAGGAAAAGACCTACAATAACAAACCCCAAACAATTAACAAAATGGTAATAGGAACACACATATCAATAACTACCTTAAATGTAAATGGATTAAATGCTCCAACCAAAAGACATAGACTGGCTGAATGGATATGAAAACAAGACCCATATATATGCTGTCTACAAGAGACCCACTTCAGACCTACGGACACATACAGACTGAAAGTGAGGGGATGGAAAAAGATATTCCATGCAAATGGAAATCAAAAGAAAGCTGGACTAGTAATTCTCATATCAGACAAAATAGATTTTACAATAAAGAGTATTACAAGAGACAAAGAAGGAAACTACATAATGATCAAGGGATCAATCCAAGAAGAAGATATAACAATTGTAAATATTTATGCACCTAACATAGGAACACCTGAATACATAAGGCAAATGCTAACAGCCATAAAAGTGGAAATCGACAGTAACCCAATCATAGCAGGGGACTTTAACATCCCACTTTCACCAATGGACAGATCATCCAAAATGAAAATAAATAAGGAAACATAAGCTTTAAATGATACATTAAACAAGATGGACTTAACTGACATTTATAGGACATTCCATCCAAAAACAATAGAATACACCTTTTTCTCACATGCTCATGGAACATTCTCCAGGATAGATCATATCTTGGGTCACAAATCAAGCCTTGGTAAATTTAAGAAAATTGAAATCATATCAAGTATCTTTTCCGACCACAATGCTATGAGACTAGATATCAATTACAGGAAAAAACCTGTGAAAAATACTAACACATGGAGGGTTAGCAATACAGTACTAAATAACAAAGAGATCACTGAAGAAATCAAGGAGAAAATAAAAAATACCTAGAAACAAATGACACTGAAAACACAACAACCCAAAACCTATGGGATGCAGCAAAAGCAGTTCTAAGAAGGAAGTTTATAGCAATAAAATCCTACCCAAGAAACAAGAAACATCTCAAATAAACAACCTAACCTTACACCTAAAGCAATTAGGGAAAGAAGAACAAAAATCCCCCAAAGTTAGCAGAAGGAAGGAATTCATAAAGATCAGATCAGAAATAAATAAAAAAGAAATGAAGGAAACAATAGCTAAGATCAATAAAACTAAAAGCTGGTTCTTTGAGAAGATAAACAAAATTGATAAACCACTAGCCAGACTCATCAAGAAAAAAAGGGAGAAGACTCAAATCAATGGAATTAGAAATGAAAAAGGAGAAGTAACAAACGACACTGCAGAAGTACAAAGGATCATGAGAGATTACTACAAGCAACTACATGCCAATAAAATGAACAACCTGGAATAAATGGACAAATTCTTAGAAAAGCACAACCTCCCGAGACTGAACCAGGAAGAAATAGAAAATAAAACAGACTAATCACAAGCACTGAAATTGAAACTGTAAATAAATCTCTTCCAACAAACAAAAGCCCAGGACCAGATGGCTTCACAGGTGTATTCTATCAAACATTTAGATAAGAGCTAACACCTATCCTTCTCAAACTCTTCCAAAATATAGCAGAGGGAGGAACACTCCCAAAATCATTCCATGAGGCCACCATCACCCTGATACCAAAACCAGACAAAGATGTCACCAAAAAAGAAAATTACAGGCCAATATCACTGATGAGCATAGATGCAAAAATCCTCAACAAAATACTAGCAAACAGACTCCAACAGCACATTAAAAGGATCATACACCATGAACAAGTGGGGTTTATCCCAGGAATGTAAGGATTCTTCAATATACACAAATCAATCAATGTGATATACCATATTAACAAATTGAAGAAGAAAAACCATATGGTCACCCTAATAGATGCAGAAAAGGTTTTTGACAAAATTCAACAGCCATTTATGATAAAAACTCTCCAGAGAGTAGGCATAGAGGGAACTTACCTGAACATGATAAAGGTCATATATGACAACCCACAGCCAACATTGTTCTCAATGGTGAAAAACTAAAACCATTTCCAAAAAGATCAGAAACAAGACATGGTTGCCCACTCTCACCACTATTATTCAATACAATTTTGGAAGTTTTAGCCATAGCAATCAGAGAAGAAAAATAAATAAAAGTAATCCAAATCAGAGAAAAAGAAGTAAAACTGTCACTGTTTGCAGATGACATGATATTATACATAGAGAATCCCAAAGATGCTACCAGAAAACTACTAGAGCTAATCAATGAATTTGGTTAAGTAGCAGGATATAAAATTAATGCACAGAAATCCCTTGCATTCCTATACACTAATGATGAAATATCTGAAAGAGAAATTAAGGAAGCAGTCCCATTTACCATTTCAACATAAAGAATAAAATATCTAGGAATAAACCTACCTAAGGAGACAAAAGACCTGTATGCAGAAAGTTATAAGACACTGATGAAAGAAATTAAAGATGATACAAATAGATGGAGAGATATACCATGTTCTTGGATTGGAATCATCAACATTGTGAATTTTGGTTTTCCCAGGGTATATGCCCAGTAGTCGGATTGCTGGGTCATATGGTAGTTCTATTTTTAGCTTTATAAGGAACCTCTATACTGTTTGTGACATTGTGACTATACTACCCAAAGCAATCTACAGAGTCAATGCACTCCCTATCAAACTACCAATGGCATTTTTCACAGAACTAGAACAAAAAATTTCACAATTTGTATGGAAACACAAAAGACCCCGAATATCCAATGTGATCTTGAGAAAGGAAAATGGAACTGGAGGAATCAGGCTCCCCGATTTCAGACTATGCTACCAAGCTACAGTAATCAAGACAGTATGGTACTGGCACAAAAACAGAAATATAGATAAATGGAACTGAATAGAAAACGTACAGATAAACCCACGCACATATGGTCACCTTATCTTTGATAAAGGAGGCAAGAATATACAATGGAGAAAAGACAGCCCCTTCAATAATTGGTGCTGGGAAAACTGGACAGCTACATGTAAAAGAATGAAATTAGAATACTCCTTAACACCATACACAAAAATAAACTCAAAATGGATTAAAGACCTAAATGTAAGCCCAGACACTATAAAACTCTTTGAGGAAAACATAGGCAGAACACTCTATGACATACATCACAGCAAGATCCTTTTTGACCCACCTCCTAGAGAAATGTAAATAAAAACAAAAATAAATAAATGGGACCTAATGAAACTTAAAAGCTATTGCACTGCAAAGGAAACCATAAACAAGATGAAAAGACAAACCTCGAATAGGAGAAAATATTTGCAAACGAACCAATTGACAAAATTAATCCCCCAAATATACAGGCAGCTCACACAGCTTAATATCAGAAAAACAAACAACGCAATCCAAAAATGGGCAGAAAACGTAAATAGACATTTTTCAAGAGAAGATATACAGATTGCCAACAAACACATGAAAGGATGCTCAACATCACTAATCAATAGAGAAATGCAAATCAAAACTACAATGAAGTATCACCTGACACCGGTCATAACGCCTATCTTCAAAACAATCTACAAACAATAAATGCTGGAGAGAGTGTGGAGAAAAGGGAACCCTCTTGTACTGTTTGTGGTAATGTAAATTGATATAGCCACTATGGAGAACAGTATAGAGGTTCCTTATAAAGCTAAAAATAGAACTACCATATGACCCAGCAATCCGACTACTGGGCATATACCCTGGGAAAACCAAAATTCAAAAAGAGTCATGTACCACAATGTTCATTGCAGCTGTATTTACAATAGCCAGGACATGGAAGTAACCTAGTGTCCATTGACAGATGAATGGATAAAGAAGATGTGGCACATATATACAATGGAATATTACTCAGCCACAAAAAGAAATGAAATTGAGTTATTTGTAGCAAGGTGGATGGACGTAGAGCCTGTCATACAGAGTGAAGTAAGTCAGAAAGAGAAAAACAAATACTGTATGCTAACACATATATATGGAATCTAAGAAAAAAAATGGTACTGAAGAACCTAGGGGCAGGACAGGAATAAAGACTCAGATGTAGAGAATGGACTTGAGGACACGGGGAAGGAGAAGGGTAAGCTGGGATGAAGAGAGAGGGTGGCATGGACATATATACACTACCAAATGTAAAATAGATAGCTAGTGGGAAGCAGCTGCATAGCACAGGGGGATCAGCTCGGTGCTTTGTGACCACCTAGAGGGGTGGGATAGGGAAGGTGGGAGGGAGATGCAAGAGGGAGGAGATATGGGGATATATATGTATGTATAGCTGATTCACTTTGTTATACAGAAACTAACACACCATTGTAAAGCAATTATACTCCAATAAAGATGTTAAAAAAAACCAAATAAGCAATCAACTATATTTAATAAATGAACTTATTAATGTCCTCAGGATACATCCAAGTAAAAAAAATCAACTGTGTCTCTGTATATCAGTAACAAAGAGATAAAAATAAATATCAAAAAATATTTAGGATAGTATCAAAAAACATAAAATACTTTTAAGTATATGTAACAAAAGACAGGAACGACTTGTGTATTGAAAACAATAAATATTTCTAAGAGAAATGTTTAAAACTGTAAATAAAGAGATCTACCATATTTATGGATTAGCAGACTCAATATTGTTAAGATGTTCATTTTCCTCAAGTTGAAACATAGATTCAATGAAATTCCAACCAAAATTGCAGAGGTCATTTTTGTAGAAATTGAGAAGCTGATTCTAACGTCTACACAGAAATGCAAAGGACTTAGAATAGTCAAAACAATTCTGAAAAAGAAAACTGATGTTGGAAGACTTATACTATGTGGTTTCATGACATTCCATAAATGCTACAGTAGTCAAGACAATATGGAATTGTCAGAAGGGTAGACATATAATCAATGGAACAAAATAGCGCAGTCAGAAATAGAGCCATATGTGTTCATTTTGACAAAAGCAACAAGATAATTCAATGAGGAAGGGATACTCTTTTCACTAAATGTACTGGAACAACATATGAAAAAAAATAAACCTCAGCCCCCACTCCATACCATACAGAAAAATTATTTTAAAATAAATCACTACTGTGTGACCTAATCAGTTCCCTAAGGAAGCTTAATATAAGGTATAATTACTGGGTCCTGTAACAAGTCAAATCTTGGGAAGATTTGCACTGCTCTCAGTCAGGGTTGGGTATAACAACTGCTCATGATCTGACTACTTATCTGATACACTTAACATTCCCCAACAGATCAATGACAAATAACTGCAATTTAAAACACTCATCTGGAAAAGAGAAAACCATGCTCAGTGGCCACTGTCCACAGCACGTAGGCTGTTTGTCAGAAGATGAAAGGACTCCCTAAGCTGACGGTGATGTGTGTTCCTAGATTGGTCAGGATGGCCTCCCCGGATCCTAGTCACAAAGATGCTCTTTCTTAGCCTTTTTCCTCTGTGACCACATCTGAGCTGGGAATTGAGATGATATTCCAGGGGCTTTACCATTTATTATTGAGGGTTCAGGAATCTCAGCCCCTTGTTTGCCAGGTAATAGTTTAATATTTACTTGCATTTGATCAACTCCACTATCAAAGCTGAAGACAGTGCTCAAATTTACTCCCAGCCCAGGGATTTCCATCTCCTAGCAACAGCCCTGAATGTTCTGTTCACGCCTTTAACCCTCAGCTTAAATGACTTCCACCTGGGCCTCTCCAGGGTCGTTCAGAACAATTTCTTGGGGTGGGAATCACAGTTGATACATGTCCCTCTGTTTCCAAGTTGCATCTCAAGGGCTGGCTTTTTTGCTGTGAGGTGATTTTAATTTTTCTTAACTTGGATCTTCCAAACTTAAGGGGAGTTTGAGAGGGACTGGGGACCTCAAGGCTCTGTGAGACCTCAATGTCATCTTCCTGATTATTTCTGCCATTGATTTTTTTGCACTAACTCTAGTTTGGTACAGACATTTTTGCTTTTTTCCCTTAAGACTTGCCAAGATTGCCAGTTTTCAACCTTCTTGGATTATTGGCCTCAGAAAAGGGACTCCTTTAGTGATATTATACTTTCTTCCCCTTCTGCTCTCAGAGGGACTATCTTCAACTGGAGACTATCCTTTTTTTAAATAAATGTAGCCAAGCCCTTCCCTCCAATCATATCCTCTGGCTTTAGTAGACACACGATCTGAATCCCAAAATACAAGTAATGGTTTGCCAGCGGCTGTGCAAACACATAGCAAGAGAGCAGGACAACCTCTTGACTTAGTGTACAGATAGGTCTCCATGGACCTCCTCCCTGGATCCCCTCAGATAATTACTCATTTTAGAGTCTGTTACTTAGAATTCCTTTCTCATTGTTGGAATTTGTTTTGATTGTTTAGGAGACAAATAACAGAAATCCAGCTGCTAATTTTCTTGGATAAAAAAGGGGAACTTGCTGTTATACTTAAATGAAAACTCGAGTGGGAGATCAGGCATGGTTGGATCTAAGTGCTCAGAGCCATTTCAGTTTTTTTTTTTTTAATGTTGAATTGATACTCAGGCAAGCACTCTCAACCTAGTGGCTCATTTCCAGCTTACATCTTCTTAGCTCAGCAACTCCAGAGGAAAAAAAAGAATCCCTTTCTTAGTAATAGTAGCAACAATTCTGGAGCTGACGCCCAATGGCTCTGATTGGCCTGAGCTGGGAAACATGCACGTACCTGAGTCCATCACTGTAGCTAGGAGGATGGGCTATTTTAATCTGTCTAAGCCTGGGTCATGTGGTGATCTGAGTACCAGGAGTGGCGGTGTCTATCATACCTTACTCACATGGACTGACTTATCGAAGAGGTGGTTTCTCAAAAGAAAACTGGATGCTGAAGAGGCAAAAACAATGCATGTCCAATGTGCCCTGATAGGACAGTATTGAAACTGACTCAAGAAACCAGTTTTGTTACTTGTGGCTGCACCAAGTCTTACATATTATTCCATAAGTCTCACTTATTGCAGAAGTCTCACATAATCTACAAGTTCCGAGGATCTTATGATCCTTTAGCAAGTTTTCCAGTTTAGAATTCAGATGATGTAATGTGGTAAGAATTACACAGAAGTGACATTGGGTGGTGGGACCCTCACAACTATTTCAAAATATTCATGAGCCCCTTTCATGTGGTTGGCAATGTCCTGGGCTCCGGGATACAAATTTGATGAAAACATGATTAATACCTGGAAGAATTTCTAATGGGGATAAGAAATATACCTTTAAATAAAGGTATGTGATATGCAAGTGCTTCTAACAAAGGATTCAGTTGTCTTTTGAGACCTCACAAAATGATATGCACTGGGCTTTTTGCTCTTCCCACATTTTCTTTCTTAAACCTCAAGGCAATCCCTCAAAGTAAGCATTCTTTCCTAAAGACATTGAAGTCTGTAGAGATAAAGTCTTTTGTGTGTGGTCGTCCAGCTGGTAAGTAGCAGGGGCCTTTGGGAATTCTATTTGGGAATACCGTATTGCTCAATATTTGAGAGCACTAAGAAAGTATGACTATTCCTTAAGCCATCCAGTACTTTAGAATCACTTATTTGTTCCATCTTCTGCATCCGCTACAGCTTATATGCCATGAAATCCTGCCAAGTTTTCCTTTTCAGTGTTTCTTAGGTTCTCACCCAATACTTCTTCAAAGTCATTGTTCAGGCCTTTAACATCTGGTGTATAATTGCAGAGGCACCTAAATTGGTCTTCTCCTTGTTTCCTATCTTCTCTTTAATTCATTCTGCTACCGGGTGGGTTTTGAGGTAGGCAGAAGTTGTATACCATATCATACTGCCTTGATCATTTATTTGGCAAATATTTATGATAAGCCAGTCATTGTGCTGGATCATGGTTTAAAGCTTCCAAAAAAACCCAATCCTTTTTGAGGATTTCACCAATGTTCAGGAAAGGCAATCGTCTACGTTATTTATCATACAATAGTTCCCCCTTATCTCCACCTCCTTATCTGTGGTTTCACTTTCCCTGCTTTCAGTCACCTATGGTCAACTGAAGTTTGAAAATATTAAATAGAAGTTTCCAGAAATAAACAATTCATAGGTTTTTTAATTGCATGGTATTCTGAGTAGGGTGATGAAATCTCATGCCATTCTGCTCCATCCCACCCGGGACAAGAATCATCCCTTTGTCCAGTGTATCCTGACCCTTAGTCACCTAGTAGCCACCTTGGTTATCAGATAGACTGCCAGTATCACAGTGCTTGTGTTCAGGTACCCCTTATTTTACTTCATAATAGCCCCAAAGGGCCAGAATAGTGAAGCTGGGAATTTGAATATGCAAAAGAGAAGCCATAAAGTGCTTGCTTTAAGTGAAAAGGTGAAAGTTGCCTCACTTAATAAGGAAAGAAAAAAAACTGTATGCTGAAGTTGCTAAGATCTATGGTATGAATAAATTTTCTATCCATGAAATTGTGAAGAAGGAAAAAGAAATTTGTGCTAGTTTTGCTGTTGTATCTCAAACTGCAAGAGCTATGGCTACAGTGCACGAGAAGTGCTTAGTGAGCATAGAAAAGACATTAAATTTGTACAATAAGATATTTTGATACAGAGAGAAGGAGAGATCATATTCACATAACTTTTATTACAGTATATTGTTAAAATTGTTCTATTTTATTATTAGTTATTGTTGTTAATCTCTTACTGTGCCTAATTTATAAATTAAACTTCATCATAGGGATATATGTATAGGAAAAAACATAGAATATATAATAGGGTTCAGTACTATCTGTTGTTTCAGGCATCCAGTGGGGTTCTTGGAACAAATCCCCCTTAAGTAAGGGGGAACTACTGTAATAGAATACATATCAAAAACCTCTTTCTCCACAAACTTCAATACTTTCTCACTACTGCTTTAAAAGTGTCTAAACTCTTTAGCTTACATCAACGTCCTCCTCAACTGTGCCACCCATTCAAGCTTGTCCTCCTAAAGCCATCCATTCCGACCAACTGGTATATTTAGTCCCCATAAAAAGCTCTGTGCTTGTAAACATCACTCCTGGGTTCTCTACATCCCTGGCAGTTCTGGCTGACTCTGATTTTACCTGTAAAGCCTGAGATCTCTTCCTATTTGCACTTGATATAACTTTCTCCAAGTCATTTGGCACTGTGTCTTCTCTGAACGCTGATGGCTTTATGTTTTTAGCATTTAAGTATTTTCTTCTACGAGGCTGTGAGCTATATTGCATCACCAATACTTGATCAAATATCTGTTGATAAAGGACCCCAAAGTGGGGACTTCCCTGGTGGTGCAGTGGTTAAGAATCTGCCCGCCAATGCAGGGGACACAGGTTCGTGCCCTGGTCCGGCAAGATCCCACATGCTGCGGAGCAACTAAGCCTGTGTGCTACAACTACTGAGGCTGCGCTCTAGAGACCGTGAGCCACAACTACTGAGCTCACGTGCCACAACTACTGAAGCCCACACGCCTAGAGCTCATGCTCCGCCACAATAGAAGTGACTGCAATAAGTTCGCACACCACAATGAAGAGTAGACTCTGCTCGCCGCAACTAGAAAAAGTCTGCATGCAGCAATGAAGACCCAATGCAGCCAAAAAAAAAAGGACCCCAAAGTGCTCTGATTACTGGTGGTCACAAGCTTTGTTTTAGATTAGGAATAGAGAGGTTCAGGTGAGAGGAAGAGAGATGAAGATAAAATAAGGCACAGATGAAAAGTTACTCCTTAGTCCATATTCTTTTATTCTTCTCTTGCTTTGCAACATTCTTGAGAGGGGGGCAGATATTTTTTTTCCTATAGAGTGGTAAGAATCCAAAGTATGGTCCTTGAGCCAATGACTGAAGTCAAGTACCAAAGTCAATTTCTCTGGCTCAGTTGGGGTTTGAGGTATCGCTGAACCAAAAAGGTAAAATATTTTTCATTATTCATTGACTTAATTTCCTTCATAGAGCTAGGCTAATAAAATCAGCAGTTTAAAAACTAGTTTTATGTTGTATTTTAAGATTACATAGTTTTGATAATATCATTATTAACATAATGATCCTATGGGAAAATTTTTTTCTAAGTGAAGATTATGTCATTTAAATCCTTATTTAATGTTAAGGGGAATTTATGATTAGTGTTGATACTCTATAGTGGTTCCCTGTGATTTTGTCTAGGTTCAAGCACTTAAGTAGTTGATAAATATCATTTGTTTCTAGGCTATGCTTGTAGACAGTATTTTGGCTGACTTCAGAGCTGAATTATTTTCCCTGAAATCATTTTCCAGAAAGGACCAGCAATTTGCTGATGACTTTTCTTATAAATGAATGCACAGTCAAGACCTAATGGGGTCAGTGGGGTAACAGGAATGTGATATAATGACCTTTCTTATGAGAGCACTTAAAACAGTTACTCTCAATTTGGGGGCCTCATCCTGCTGAAGAATGAGTTTAGCTTTTTCAAGGTATGATTTTTTTTTTTTTTTTTTGCGGTACGCGGGCCTCTTACTGTTGTGGCCTCTCCCGCTGCGGAGCACAGGCTCCAGACGCGCAGGCTCAGCAGCCATGGCTCACGGGCCCAGCCGCTCTGCGGCACGTGGGATCTTCCCGGACCGGGGCACAAACCCGTGTCCCCTGCATCGGCAGGCGGACTCTCAACCACTGCGCCATCAGGGAAGCCCTCAAGGTATGATTTTAAAAATAGGAAGAAAAACCCCAGTTGTTAGGTTGATTTTTTTTTCTTTCAAACAGTCTTCATTGTTTCAGCTTCTAGAACGTGCTGCTTTAAGACAGCAACATTGCACTTGATAATGTTTTGCTCATTATAACCTTTTCTCCAGAATGTTTGTTCAGTTGAGAAATGAAAATGGGTCTCACATAGTACATAGAGTGATTTATTCTAAATGGGACAAAAACTGTTTCTGGAACTGTTAGTTCAAGGTTCTATAGAAGTTGATGCTTACTCTGAAGTGTGGACGCCATAATCTAGCCAAATATTTACATTAGGGATTTTCCTGTGGTTTCATTTTTTCCCCTAAATATGTTATTAGTTTTATGTAATAGGAAAAGGGGAATATGCAAAGGCACAGGCACTATTTTGAATTAGGGACCATTTCCCCCCATGTTTATGGTGAAAGTTATCTTAGTTTCTGTCCAGCGTGCCTTAGTGTGTAAGGGACACGCTGGAGTTTCTTGTTCAGCAAAAGAGAAAATCTTTTATTTAAATGATTAGAATGCAAATCCTGTTTTACAGATCTGGTTTTCTGGCATTTTGGGGGAACACTAGTATGTCTGGTACTTTTGTTTTAGGAACAAAAGTAAACACTGTAGGGAGTTCAACCAAATCCCCCCACCCCCCTTCATCCCTTTTGAAACCAAACTGAGCAAGAGGACCAAACTGCTGCTTTATCCACATTTTGGTCTTCCTGTAGTGGTGGCAGTATAGTTTGGCAATATGCTGGCAAATGGGAAAACAAGCAACATAAAGCAAATTTCTGCCACAGTGCTTTTAATATTGAGACAGATTTTTATCTAATAGAGCCAACAGAATGGAACATGAGATACCATGGGCTCAAGGCTGTAAACACGGCTTCCCGATGACACATCCTAAGGGGACAGATCATACAGTTTCTATATTATTCAGCTTGTCAATCTACTGGCACAGAACTGATTTTTGCTTCAGAAAATGTCTCTTTCTTGAAACTCCAGCTGTCTTTCATTCATAAAGCAGTGTTTTAATAACATGGTTGTTTACTAGGAAACAAAGCTAACGCTAATAATGAATCTCTGACAATATAGCACATTCCTTATCATAGATGGTCTCCTTGCTGCCAAACGGCTGGAGGCGAAGTGGGGAAAATGCAATCAAGCATTTAAGCATCATAGGTGGACGTTTTCAAACATTAAGTGGCCAGTTGTTTAGCATTGTGGAAGTAATGTGTATGATTGCCTGACTTTTAAAATGTTTTATCTGGGTCTTTTGATGTTCAGTAGATAGAGTCATAGACTAGTCTTCATTTTCAGGATACTGAGCCGTTATTCTGATAGTGAATGGCAAGAATGACGCTGAAAACTGGCAAGAGCCAGGCTTGGTAGGGACTGTGTGCCGAGAGAGAGAGAGAGAGAGAGAGAGAGAGAGAGAGAGAGAGAGAGAGAGAGAGAGAGAGAGAGAGAGAGGAGAGAGAGAGAGAGAGAGAGAGAGAGAGAGAGAGAGAAGGGCCAAGACTTGGACTGTGATGAAATGGGTCCCTCTCCTGGCTAAAGTGCATGGAAGCATGTGCCTTTTAAAATGCATGGGCCGAATCAGTTTTCAGTTTTCCGATAAGGGGCACCCAGGAATGAAGAAATTGGGTAAAGGGATCAGATCCTCTTGTTTTCCCTGAGACCCAAAGACTGAATAACCAGATGCTTCCTTGGAGTACTCAGTTCTAAGAAAGAAAGCAAACTGTCTTAATACCATTGAGGATACTGGCCAACAAGAAATCTAGTCTCGGGCTTCCCTGGTGGCGCAGTGGTTGAGAATCTGCCTGCCGATGCAGGGGACACAGCTTCAAGCCCTGGTCTGGGAGGATCCCACATGCCACGGAGCAACTAGGCCCGTGTGCCACAACTACTAAGCTTGCGCGTCTGGAGCCTGTGCTCCGCAACGAGAGGCCGCGATAGTGAGAGGCCCGCGCACTGCGATGAAGAGTGGCCCCCGCTTGCCGCAACTAGAGAAAGCCCTCGCACAGAAACGAAGACCCAACACAGCCAAAAATAAATAAATAAATAAATAAATAAATAAATAAATAAAATTAAATAAAATTTAAAAAAAAGAAAGAAATCTAGTCTCACTAAACTGAAGTAGAGTTGTTTCCTTCCTCAGATGAATGCCTCATCAGGCAAAATTTTAAAAATCTAAAGTACAGTAGGACCTTGTTGCCTATCCATCATATGTATAATCGTTTACCTCTGCTAATCACAAACTCCCAGTCCTTCTATATTCAATATCCTGTGATAAATCATAATGGGAAAGAATATAAAAAAATAGTGTCTATGTGTGTATAACTAAGTCACTTTGCTGTACAGCAGAAATTAGCACAACATTGTAAATCAACTATACTACAATAAAAAAATTAAATTAAAAAAATCTAAAGTAAACAAAATGAAGCTTTTTCTCTTTTTAGGATCTCAGAGTACCTGATGAAAATCAAGCCATGCTCCCCACTGTACTTCTCTATTGGTTACTGGTACTTATAATTAGAGTCATTGCCAAATGCTCCACTAAATTAAAACCCCTGGAAATTAATTATCTCATCAAAGGTGGCTCAGTTTCAGAACTGGGTTCACCGATCCTGGTGCTAAAATAAGTGCACCTCCCTCTTAAGAGTGAAAGGAAAAAAAAATAGTCATTTACTGACATGTCTCTGCAGGAATCAATAACATTACAGGTCATGTAGGAGCTAAGAATAGCCTGGGCGTATTAATAGCTTAGCCTGCTCACTGATTTTATTCAAGATGACTGGTTAAAGAACACTCTGCCTTGCTGACGGCTCCATGGCATGAGGAACAATGTCATCATTAACATGTGGGACTGTTTAGCATTTAGAACACTTCACACATAAAGAGAACTTAATATAGGACTATTGTGCTTTAGACAGATGGTTTAATGTTTCTTTAGCCTTCAGCCTATCAGGCCACCTGCGGTTTTCTTCAGCCAAGGGCTTTTAAAAAATAATTGGTGTATAACAATTTTCTAACGAGACTGACTGCAATGTATTTCCCTAAATCTTTTTCTTACCCTTAACTATCCCTTGCAGTGAATTGTGGCTGACTAACCTCCCTGACTGACACCGAGTCTTCATGGATAAGTAATTACTGACATAAAAGGAGATGAAGGGGCTGAAATTTCATCATTAATGGTTTCTTTGCTTGGGAAAAGCTATTCAGAAATGATTACTTTGGAAAACAGTTCTTCTCTGATTAGAGACTGCCTGACTCTGGAGAAGCTGCTCCCCCAGAATCTTTCAATACAGGAAATGATAACCCAATATAGATGGATAACCGTGGGTGGCAAAGGATGCATCTATGCGTTTGTTTCAAAATGGTAAAGGAGAATAGCAATTGTGCCTCTGTCCGAGGACTCTGTGTGCTCAGGAAAGAATAAAGATGCTGCGGGTCCCCTGCGCATACTCTCAAAGTGAGATTCGGGCACACTAGCAAAGCAGCAGGGTGCGTTTTTATAGTATAAACTTCTGTAGGGATCTTTTTTTGTTTGTTTGTTTTGTTTTTGCGGTACGCGGGCCTCTCACTGCTGTGGTCTCTCCCGTTGCGGAGCACAGGCTCCGGACGCACAGGCTCAGCGGCCATGGCTCACGGGTCCAGCCGCTCCGCGGCATGTGGGATCCTCCCGGACCGGGACACGAACCCGCGTCCCCTGCATCGGCAGGTGGACTCTCAACCACTGCGCCACCAGGGAAGCCCTGTAGGATCTTAATGATCCCCTGCACTGACCTGGCCACTGTTCAGCTCTCCAGGCCCTTCTGTGAGCTCTTTCAAGGGAAGAGCATGACCCAGAGGCCGGGAGACTGTGGATTGGTCCAGATGGATGCATATTCTTCCCTACGTAACCTCCCCGGTAGGGTTCAGAAAAAGCTTGCTTGGGCCCCAGGCAGAGAAAAGCGATTACATAGCAGAGAGGGTTTAGTGATCAAAAGTTTTTAAGACAGCAAGTGTCTCCTGGCTGTGCACTTAGGAGGCCTTGAGAAGGCTGGAAGTCTGAGCGCAGAGACTCGGATTGTTGGTGTTTTTCTTTCCCTTTGACTAACAGGAATGTCTCACTGGAGGCTCAGGTTCCCCGCTGACACTTTACACAGGGCTGGACTGGGGTCCCTGTTGCTTCTGCTGCTGCTGCTTCTGGTGTCAGGGTCTTGCACCGAAACTGTCAATTTCCTCACCTTTGAGGAAGAAGCCCTCGGCACCTTCATCGGTGTTCTGTCTGACCACATCCTGTTTAATTCCCAGCGCGAGGTGCCAGGCCAGTTCCACCTTATAAAGATCAACAGCTCGCTGGTCCAGGTGCAAGAGGGTGACCGTCCTCAGAGATGCGGGCCTGGACCTCGAGCGGCTGTGCGGCCAGGCCTTCAAAGTGGTACGCTTTTGGCAGAAGTTCCGGCTGGTGCACGTGGAGGTGGAGGTGAGGGACGTCAACCACCACGAGCCACGCTTTTCCCGGGCCCAGATCCCGGAGGAGGTGTCTGAGGGCGCGACCGTGGGCACGCGCATTCCCCTGGAGGTGCCCATAGACGAGGACGTGGAGGCCAATGGGCTGCAGAGCGTGTGCCTGGCCGCACAGCCCCTTCCGCGTGGAGCTGCAGACGCGCGCGGACGGTGCCCAGTGCTCCGACCTGGTGCTGCTGCAGGAGCTGGGCCACGAGAGCCAGGCCGCCTACAACCTGGAGCTGGTGGCCCAGGCCGGAGGCCGCCCACCGCGCTCCGCCACGGCCGCCCTCAGTGTGCGCGTGCTGGACGTGAACGACCACAGCCCGGCCTTCCCGCAGGGCGCCGTCGCCGCGGTGGAGCTGGCGGAGGACGCACCCGTGGGCTCGCTACTGCTCGACCTGGACGCGGCGGACCCCAACGAGGGCCCCAACGGCGACGTGGTGTTCGCCTTCGGCTCCCGTACCCCGCCCGAGGCGCGTCGCCTCTTCCGCCTCGACCGGCGCTTGGGCCGCCTCACCCTGGCCGGGCCCGTGGACTACGAGCGCCAGGACACTTACGAACTGGACGTGCGGGCGCAGGACCGCGGCCCCGGGCCCCGCGCCGCCACCTGCAAGGTCATCGTGCGCATCCGCGACGTCAATGACAACGCGCCGGACATCGCCATCACCCCGCTGGCCGCCCCGGGCGCGCCTGTCGCCTCGCCCTTCGCCGCCGCCGCCGCTGCTCTCGGGGGTGCGGACGCGACCTCGTCGACCGGGCCCGGGACGCCAGAGGCCGGAGCCATCTCTCTGGTGCCAGAGGGGGCGGCACGCGAGAGCCTGGTGGCGCTGGTCAGCACCTCGGACAGGGACTCGGGAGCCAACGGGCAGGTGCGCTGCGCCCTCTATGGGCACGAGCACTTCCGACTGCAGCCGGCCTACGCGGGCAGCTACCTGGTGGTGACCGCGGGGTCGCTGGACCGCGAGCGCATCGCCGAGTACAACCTGACCCTGGTGGCCGAGGACCGCGGCGCGCCCCCGCTGCGCACCGTACGGCCCTACCTGGTGCGGGTGAGCGACGAGAACGACAACGAGCCGCTCTTCACGCGGCCGGTCTACGAGGTGTCGGTGAGTGAGAACAACCTGCCCGGGGCCTACTTGGCCTCGGTGGCCGCCAGGGACCCGGACCTGGGCCGCAACGGCCAGGTCACCTACCGGCTGCTGGAGGCTCCGTGTCCACCTACGTCTCATTGGACCCCGTCACTGGGGAGCTGCACGCACGACAGTGCTTTGACCGCGAGGAAACTGGCTGAGCTGCGGCTGGGGCTGGAGGCGCTCGACGGCGGCTCTCGGCCGCTCCGGGGCCGGGCCGTGATGCGGCTGCATGTGGAGGACCAGAACGACCACGCGCCTCGGCTGGTGACCCCGCCGCTCGTCAGTGACTCAGCCCAGGCCCCTCGGCCCCGGGACGCGCCCCTGGGCTACCTGCTGACCCGACTGCAGGCTAGGGACACGGACAAAGACCTCAACGCGGAGCTGACTTACATTCTCCGCAGCGACTGCGGCCCCGGGGCGCTAGCGCTACACCCGGCCACGGGTGAGCTGTCCCTGCAGTGCCGCCTGTCCCCGCAGCCCGCCGACCCGCTGACGGCGGCCATCATGGTGCCGGCCGGAGGCCGGCCGGCCCGGTAGTGCACGGCCACCTTGCTCCTCGTGCCCGCGCACTCGGCGCCACCTGGCGGAGGGGTGGTGCTGGTGCCACGGCCGCCTCCGCCGGCAAACGAGGAATGGGAGGTATCCGCGGGACGGCGCACGGCGCATGGAGCAGGACGACACCCTGACCTCTCCGTGGTTGTGGTCGGGGCTTTGACCAGCGGCTGCGGCCTTCCACCGGTGGCCATCGTCACCGTGACTTGTTCCTGCTCAGGCAAGGCCAGGACGCGGAGGAAGAGGCTTTGTGAGCACAGACAGAGCAGGTGCCATGCGAGCAGTGGCCAGGCTTGCCCATGTTGCAGGACATCAGGGGCTGATCCTGGGAGGTTCAACCCAAGGTTCTTCGTGGAGACACCGCGGCTTTCCATTTCCTCAGAGGCGTAGGACGAGTCTGCCGAGACTTCCCAGTCCGGGAACAGTGCGGTGTCCTTATGCCCCTCGCCTCGGAAGAGGAACGAGATCCCCTGGGCCCAGGTAGCGCACCCCCAGCTCTCTTAGTGTCCTCGTTAGCATTCAGTAAATTTTCACGCTGGGAGCTTTATGAAAATTCAGTGCCTGATCAGGTTTGGGATTTCAAGTGGCTAATTTTTCGGGACTTATTTTTTATTTGAGAGGAAAAATTCTTCACCGATGAGGGCAGGAGGAGGCCTGATGCTCATGTGTTCCTGGAGGCCCAGGTCTATTCCTGCTGTTTCGGCCCCTGGTAACTTCCTTATGGATCCAGCTCGAATCCCTTTCCATCAGGGTTTAAATGGTGTCTTCCTGCAGCACTGCAGATGAGGGATGCTGTGCCTGCTCTGTCAGTTCTGATATCTAAGGGTGAAATATTATTAACTGCTGCTCTCACACCTCTTTTTAAACAGGGTTCCGTCTCAGGTCCTTTTCATTCCACATTCCTGTGGGGAGAAGATAAATCTGCTGCAAGTTTAAGGTAATTGCAGAGTATTTATCATTATCTCTAAGCCATGGGTTTGAAATTTTGTACATTTTTATGGATAACAGAGTAGTTCTTTCCTTTTCACTTCCAGGACACATTCAAATCCAGGTGAGTTTAGTGTGAGAGATAGTGGAAAAGGAGACAGTGAATTGAATGACAACAGTTCTGATATCAAGAAAGCACTTTTTGGAATGATTGCAAAGCAAGAGGGTAAGTTCACACCTGTGACTTTGAAGTTCTTGCTTTCAAAGTCATAATATTATATGCCCAAATGCATAATTAAAAAAACTAAACAAGGGGTCTTAACTGTACATTCAGAGATGGGAGTACTCTGAATGCTGCTGAGTAGAGCTAATATTTTTAATCACTGACTATATAGCTGTTTCTATGTATTTTAAATACATTTATTGACTTTTATTTATTCCCCATGATAAATCTAATGATTTATCATTAGATTTTTAATCACTGACTATATAGCTGTTTCTATGTATTTTAAATACATTTATTGACTTATTTATTCCCCATGATAAATCTAATGAGGTAAGAAACTGAGGCACAGAGAGTTTAAGTAGTTTGCCCAAGTGTTGGAGTTAAGATCTTAGCCCAGGAATTCTGGCTTTAGATTTCTTGCTCTTTTTTTTTTTTGCGGTACGCGGGCCTCTCACTGTTGTGGCCTCTCCCGTTGCGGAGCACAGGCTCCGGACGCGCAGGCTTAGTGGCCATGGCTCACGGGCCCAGCTGCCCCGCGGCATGTGGGATCTTCCCAGACCGGGGCACGAACCCGTGTCCCCTGCATTGGCAGGCGGACTCTCAACCACTGCGCCACCAGGGAAGCCCCAGATTTCCTGCTCTTACTCACCCTACTAAACTGCATCTATTAATGCAAAAGATTAAAATACTGAAAAATCAGAATATTGTGGTTATTAATACTAAAATAACTTAGTGTCACGAGCACTAAGGATAACTTCCCCCCTGTGGGTATTCCAGAAGGGAACAGCATATGAATAGGTAAATTTCATATAGGCCAGTATGCCATTTGCTGGGAACATATGGGGATAGATTTTTTTTCTTTTTTTGATATTTCTTTTTAAATTTTATTTATTTTTGAGGGGTGTGTGGGGTTTTTTGGCTTTGCTCTGTTCAGTGAATCCTGCACCAATACAGCCTTATGCTATCCAGTCCATCTCCTGTAGTGTTGAGGTCAAAATCTCTGTAAGGGTGTCTGGTTCTGGAACGGTAGCTCCTGTGGGGAAAGGCATAGTCAATTTTGAGGTGTTTTATGTTAGTCTCTACAAAAGTGGGCATTAGATGTTTAGTCTCTCAGAGATGAGTCCTGATGGTATGTCCTACTGATTCAAGTGCCTCTTCACCATCATAGATACTTTTGCCCACCCTATGTTTAGTTCCTTCAACATTTTTTATTTTAAATGGTATGGCTTTTAAAAGTATCTGCATCCTGGTCCCCTTCTTCTGAATATTCTCTAGTTTGTATATATCTTTCCTAAAATGAGGCACTTAGAGTTGAACATAGTACTACGGAAACAGCCTCTCTCCTGACCTCCAAATTTGTATACCTACTTGCTTCTTCCGCATCTCCATTTGGGTGTTTAATGAACATATCACATGTTCAACACTGAACTCTCGATTTCTGTTCCCCAAACCCACTCTTCCTCTAATGTTTGTAGCTCTGGAAATGACACCTCTATTCACTTAGTTGCTTGCTCTGTCCAAAATCCTTTGTGTCATTCTTGATTTGTGTCTTCCCACACGCAACTTCCAATCCATCAGCAAATCCTATTGGAATTACTTTGAAACTATATTGTCAATCAAAGCTCTTCTCACTATCTTCATTGCTGCTGCCCTAGCCGGGGCACTATCATCTCTTGTTTGGACAACTGCAGTAGGTTCCAAACTGGCCTCTCTGCTTGCATGCTTGCCCTCTTGCAGTCTGTTCTCCCTGCAGGAACCAGAGTGATCCTTTTACTTCATAAATCAGATTATGTTAATCAACTCTCCAAAGATTTCTCACTTATCCAAAATCCCTATCATGGTGTCCCAGTTATGAATGCTGGGTAACAAACTAGCCCCAAATACAGCGGTTTACAACAATCATATTATGCTCATGGATTCTCTGGGCCATTTTGGACGGGACATAGCTTGTGTCTGTTTCAGTTTCTGAGGCTTTAGCTGAGAAGATGTGATGGCTGGGAGTTGGAGTCATCTGAAGGCTTATTCAGTCATGTGTCTGGCGTGGTAACTAGGGTGACTGAAATTCTAGGATTGCAGACTTGGGGGTGGGAAGGGGGGCTACATGTGTCCTGTACACGTGGCTTGATTCTCTCACAGCATGGCGGCCTCAGGAAAGTCACATGCTAGCTTACGGTTGCAAACATGAATGCTCCAACAGACAAGACAAAGACCCATCTTCTTTTATGACCCAACCTCAGAAAGACATAGTCATTTCCATCATATTCTACTGGTCCAAGCAATCTTAAGCCCACCAGATTCCAAGGAAGGGGACAAAGACCCCATGTCTACATTGGAAAATTATTAAAGAATTTTGGGGCCGTGTTTGTAAACAAGCCACGCATGGCCCATAAAGTCCTGTATTATCTGGCTCCTGGCTGCTTCTCCCATCTGATTTCTTACCACTCTTCCCCTGATAATTTAGGTCATTTTATTGGCTCTCTTTTTTTTTTGAATTGACCAAGCGTGTCTTTATTTCAGACCTCAGGGTCTTGCTGTTCCCTCTGCCTGGTAAGTTCTTTCTCAAGATATCCATATTGTTTGCTTTCTGCCTTCATTTAGTTCTTTGCTCAGATATCCATCCTCAAAGAGGTCTTCCTAACTGCACATTGCTTCTCCCCACTGTCACTGCCGCTCTCCACCCTGCTTTATTTTCCATCATAGCATTTATCACTGCCTCATATTATTTTATATATTTGTTTGTTTATTGTTTGTTCCCTGTTCCATGCTGAATCACTGGCATCAAATGTGTACTAACATTTTTTTACTGAATGGATGAATGAAGGTGTGGTCTAACCAGAATATACATCACAACTGTATGACTATTTCAGATGATAATATCACATTTTATATTAGGATAAATATATCACATAAATATATCACATAAATATCACATTTTATATTAGGATAAATTTATCTTGTTTTTACAAGTTCCATTGTGCTACTTTATTTTGTGGACAATTTAAGTGTCATCTTAAAACTTGAAGATTTTACAGTAAATGTATCTTTCCAGATCATTTAATGGTAAATAAGCCTTTTCCCAAAACAAAACAAAACAAAATCAAATTCCTGGAACTCCTACTGTTTATTCACTATTTAGGGAATTACCAGCTTATTCTTCCCTTACCTCAGTTTCCTCTTTATAATAATAGGCAAGCTCTCTAAATCCATGATAGCTCAAGGTGCAGTTTTAGCAAACAATAATGTGATCAAGGCAATGTGTTCACCATGAGAAAATACCATTTCTCGTTTCTCGGTAATAACAATCACATTTCCTCCTGCCAGTATGCAACAGCTACATTTTATTTATTTATTGAGCATTTATACAAGTTTTACCATGTGCCAGGAACTGTTCCAGGTGCTTTACAAGTATTAACTCACTTAATCCTCACGATAATGCTATTAAGTAGGTACTGTCATTTAACACCGTTTCGCACATGGGGAAACTGAGGCATAGACTTGTTGGAGTAATTTGATCACGGCCACCCAGCTGTAAGGGGTAGAGCTGGATTGCCAACTCAGGAAGTCTGGCTTTGGAGTCCATGCTTTTAAAATGTTCTGCTGTAGCGTAGTTTCAGTAGGGTTTTACCCACTTATTTTATGAGCCTGCTGAAGATTTAGGACCGATTTACATTTCTGAGGATGTTTCTGTCTTTGACTTCATGAGCTGTTCCGATTTATGATTTGGTTTATACTTCAACTCTCTGCTGCATTTTCTTGTAAAACTTTTAGTGGGAGTGTTGAAGGGATGCCACGTGGGTGATGGCAAGATAATTGAATTAGATGTTGACAGCTGGAGATAAGATGTTTATCACAGGTATTTTAAATTGCTTTTTGCATCTCACTTTTAATAGTTAACACAGAGGATGAGTGGATTAACCCGATAATCTTTTTAAAAAATTTTTGAATTTTATTTAATTTATTTTTTTATATAGCAGGTTCTTATTAGTTATCCCTTTTATACATATTAGTGTACATATGTCAATCCCAATCTCCCAATTCATCACAGTACCACCCCCTCGCCCCCATAACCCGATAATCTTCAGAAACTTCATTTTAGACTGTAATTCTGACCATTTCTCCCACCAAACCTGTATCAGAGATTCTCACAAATCGTTTAATTTACTTGCTTGGATTTTATTCCCATTTCATTTCCTCAGTGCACCAGCAGGTGGAGGTACAAGTCATTGGTAGAAAATCCAGAGGAAGAAAAAAATAAACAGCTAGAAAACCAGTCTCTGGGCAACTGAATGCTGTTTGCATTTTTAAGTATATCGCTATGTAGCATTCTGGTTATTTAAAACATTTAAAACTATTTCACTTTATTTCCAAGTTGTTTCAGATCATTCAGAACAAAAAACATTTAAGGATCCTGAAAGGTTAATCCAGGCATTTCATCACATCATGAAAACAGCTACAGGACTGTACTCTCTTCAAGTACCCGTTGCCCTCACGTTTCCCAGCTGAGAAATATGGGTTTCCAGCCAGAACACTAAGAACCCGAAGGATGTTATTTTCAAGCCTATGCCTCCCCAAGCGCTGGTGGCCAAGTGTATGTGACAGAGTTCAGAACTGCAGGCCAGCAGGGCCACCTTCCACACTTCTTGGACAGAATGATGAATTAAATCATCCTTCAGTGGATGAATCACCTTCACATGCCTCAGAAATAGCCACTTCATTCTGAAATGCTGCAACTCATATAGACAGTTACGTCTGGGGAATATACACATTTATGTTTCTGTCAAGTATTTATAAGCCAAGCTGCACCCACGAGCCTCCTGGTTTTGACAGACGTTTCCCTAAATTACGATAATAGTCAATGTCAGAGTACATGATGATTTTATATAATCCACGCTATTTTACCAAAGAGTTCTAGATGAGAGCCTTTTATTGCCACAAATGTAATTAGTGAACGTATATTTTATTTTCTAGGATCATTTATGAATGTAAATAAAATATTCATCTAGCTGTTCATATACAGTTAAGTGTTTACAGTTTTACTGGGAACATAATTTAACTTTGAATAACTTTAGGCTGGATGAAGAATCTGGACCCCAGCTGTGACCATAGGCCCAATGGGGAGAAAGAAGAAGCCGTGGACGGGCACCACTGGGCTGGGGGAACCCAAACCGTTTCTCTAGCCTAACATCTGAGAGGGTTGCCTGGTGCTCAGTGGGTAGAGCAGTGGCAGATTCTGGCAATGGGTGAAAACCAAATACAGATGACTGGTGATGTTGTGCTTTTGGGCACTCAGCCCATTCACGGCCGCAGCTCCATCTGAGGCAGGGCTGCAGGGAGCAGGGATGGCAGGACCTAGAGAGCGTTTTAAGGCCTCAGACATCTGGGTTAGAGCTCCCAACAGGACTCTTCCCTTAGCTGTGAACAAGAAGCTAGGCAGACACTGAGGCAGAAGACCGGGGGCAAAAGGAGAGATCAAACGCCCAATGCAGTGACTGGAAGGCTTAGGTGAACAGCTGACCAGATCCAGGGGCAGCAAGGTTGGGGGATGGAAGGATCTGGATTATGTCTTGTTGGCTTCAAGATTGGCTCAGACCGTGGGAAGAATTGGATCTGCAAGGGCAGGACACTAGTATCTCCCCAATAGGAAGGGTCCGGGCTCATCAAGATCTGACTGGCAAGAACTGTCCACCCAATTCAATAATCCCTCGCCACATGTGGCTGCTTAAATTTAAACGAATTAAAATTCAATACAATGAAGAATTCAGTGCCTTGGTCACATTAGCCATGTGTGGCTAGTGGCTACGGTATTGGGCAGAGAGGCTGTACAACCTTTCCATTATCACAGTTCTAGTGGATTTAGAAGGAGGGCCAGGCTGGAGGACCACATCCACAGGCTGGACTTGTTGAGGGAGCCACTGACCTACCATTGTTGCTCGGCACATCTACAGGCTGACGGTGTTTCATGACATCAGTCTTTTATTGGTTCATAGAAGTATCTAAAAATGGGTGGACACATTATATTATTTATTATAAAATATTTGAAAAATGTCGAATGACAGGAATTCCCGGGAATTCCCTGGAGGTCCTGTGATTAGGCCTCCTCGCTTCCACTGCTGGGGCTAGATTCGATTCCTGGTCGGGGAACTAAGATTCCACAAGTTGTGGCAGTGTGATCTTTAAAAAAAAAAACCAAAAAGAATTCCCAATACTACAAGGTTTTCTGCAGGCAGAAACTCTAATTTCTAAAGGCTCCTCTGCTATTCTAGCTAGCACCTTAAATTTGTAGTTCTCATATTCAGTCCTATAACCTTAGAGATTTTGCAGCAATGGTCATGATAAAATCAACCTGCTGTTATTCCTAAACTTGCCCAAGCAGTAATTCAGCCATTTTCATGATCAGTAATTCATTCTTTACCTACGCTCAGGCGAGACGCTAGAAAGTCCTTTAAACTCCTTTGGCTGCTGGCCTTCCGTAGAAAATCACTGCTGTAGAAATCGGTTTCCAGGTCCTGTGGTGTCTACAGAGTTAGTATGTGGCCCCAACCATCAGCTTTCCAGAATCGGTGGTCTAAGCCCCAGCGAGAGTGGAGCAAACATGAACGAGTGTACCTAAAATTACACGAGAGATACCTTCAAAGTGAAATGTACACCCATCTTTTGGTTTACGTTGAATAGTATTTCAACTTCATTAGAGTAATTTGTTATGTAAATGAATTCTGTGGGAAACAATATTTAGAAGCTGAGAATCTAAAATTTTCCCTCAAGTTTATAAACATAGGATTAGATGTCTTTGTTTTTCTTAAAACCAGGTTCACATGCATTTGTGATGTTAGCTTCTACCTTAAGTATGATTCCTCAAGCAATTTATAACTCGTGCATCCTGCCTGTTGATGACTGCATTCTCAGTGAGAGACCACAATGGGCAACATTTATCAAATGCTCATTGTATACAAGGCTCCATGCTAAATGCTTTACATGAATTACTGTATTTATACCTCATAATTATCCTAGGAGGTAGTTATAGTATCATCCCCATTCTATAGATGAGGAAATGGAGGTTTAGAGAGGATGATTTGTTTGAGGTCATATAGTCGGTGAAGGAATTACGATATAACATTAAAGTACCTGAATTTTAGGTTTACAGCTGGATGGAATTTTATATGTATACACTCATGTTACCACCACCCAGATCAAGGAATAGAACATTTCCAGCGCCCTTGATGGCTCCTTTTCGTGCACCTTTCCCAGGCAATAACTCTTCCCAAAGAAACCACTATTCAAACCTCTTTCACCATCTGACATTTCCTATACTTAAACTTTATATAAACGGAACAGTACAGCCTGGCTCACAGTTATGTCTGTGAGCTTCATCCATGCTTTTCATTCTTTCTCACTGCTGTGTAGTATTCGATTTGTGAATTTGCCACAATTTATTTATCCACTCTACCGTTGACGGTCATTAGGGTGATTTCAAGTTTTTGGCTTTTGTGAATACATTTACACGTTTTTTGGTGGATGTAACACTTGCTTCTGTTGGCCATATACCCAGGATTAGAACTGTTGAGTCAAGAGTGATGATACTGTAACTCTATCATATGATCCTGCAATCCCACACCTGGGCATATATTCAGAGAAAACTCTAATTCGAAAAGATACATGCACCCCACACCCCAGTGTTCATAGCAGCACTATTCACAATAACCAAGACATGGAAGCCACCTAAATGTCCATTGACAGAGGAATGGTTGAAGAAGATGTGGTATATTTATACAATGGAATATTACTCAGCCATAAAAAAGAATGAAATAATGCTATTTGCAGCAACATGGATGGACCTAGAGATTATCACACTAAGTGAAGTAAGTCAGACAAAGGCATATATCGTATGATATCACTTATAGGTAGAATCTAAAAAGAGATACACACAAACCTATTTACAAAGCATAAACAGACTCACAGACATAGAAAACAAACTTATGGTTACCAAATGGGATAGTGGGGGTGGAGAAGATAAATTAGGAGTTTGGGATTAGCATATACACACTACTATATATAAAATAGGTAAACCACAAGGACCTATACTGGATAGCACATGGAACCATCCTCAATATCTTATAATAACCTATAATGGAAAGGAATCTGAAAAAGAATATATATACATATGTGTATGTATATATACACATATATATGATAACTGAATCACTTAGCTGTACACTTGAAACTAACACAACATTGTAAATTAACTATACTTCAATTAAAAATGAATTTTTGAAAACCCAAACAAAAGGGTGATGGATCTAGTATATGAACCTCGTTTCCTGACTCCAGTGTTACTCATTGTACACCACCCACTACATCAACAGCTAACATTGTCTGAGCACTGTCTATAACGTACCAGACACTCTGCAAAGCTCTATTTTTCCAAGTAGGCTCTTGATAAAACTGAGAACTTTTTATACGCTTAACTAGTAACCACAGGGGAGGTTTCACATTTGTTCGACAAATAAGACAGTCTTTTAAATTAACATCAACTAGCTGATATATTACAATGTATGTGGAGCACTTAGTAGCTTCTCTCTGTAAAAAAACATCATAATATCCGTCTTTGACAGACTTATTTTGCTCATGGAAACGTATACAGTAAAAGTAGAGGTAGCAATTGATTATGAATTTACTTGTGTACTGTAATTAGCTAAGGAAGAAACAAATCCATTTAAAACGAATTTCCATAGTCTACACAGGCACAGGAATTGATTGCAGACTTGAGTTTGCTGAATAAAAAGTGAAGCTAGCTAATCTCAATTTGTATTTCATTGAGCAAATGTCAGCTATTGATTTCTGTGGCTGACTACCGGCGAGGCTATGTGTCTGTCATGCTGTAAAGGTGGCACAGCGCCATCACTATGCAGTTTAATTAGGTGTGGGCTGGTCATTTCACTTGCTTGAGGCAGATGAAATGTTTAGCTGTAGTGGGAGGAAAAACTTCAGCCAGCTGCCTGTCCTATCACCCTCTTTCAGACTCTTACTCATCTCAATTTAAGGTCCATTGATTCTTATTGTTGGATATTGTACAGAGGAGCCCTTTTGTAATGTGGTGTCGGAAGCTTGGACCAAGACTGACTTAACAGGCTAACTGAATTCTCCCAAGCTTTCTTGAACTCTTTTTTTTTTGTTGTTGTTAAATAAATTTATTTATCTTATTTATTTTTGGCTGCGTTGGGTCTTCGTTGCTGTACCCGGACTCTCTCTAGTTGCGGCGAGCGGGCGCTACTCTTTGTTGCTGTGTGCGGGCTTCTCACTGCGGTGGATTCTCTTGCTGCGGAGCACAGTTTCTAGGTACATGGGCTTCAGTAGTTGGGACACATGGGCTCAGTAGTTGTGGCACACGGGCATAGTTGCTCCACGGCATGTGGGATCTTCCCAGACTAGGGTTCGAACCCGTGTCCCCTGCATTGGCAGGTGGATTTTTAACCACTGCGCCACCAGGGAAGTCCCAGGTTGCCCACTCTTGCCACTTTTTATTCAACATAGTTTTAGTAGTCCTAAATATGTGACTGGACACCATAAAACTCCTAGAGGAAAACATAGGCAGAGCACTCTTTGACATAAGTTGTAGAGATAGAGGAAAACATAGGCAGAGCACTCTGACATAAGTTGTAGAGATAGAGGAAAACATAGGCAGAGCACTCTTTGACATAAGTTGTAGAGATAGTTTTGTTTTGGGATCTGTCTCCTTCCTCAAGTTACAACGGAGTTACATCCTGATAAACCCTCATGATCACGTACATGGCTAACTGGGAGCTGCACTTCGTTGCCGCGGCCCAGCAACATGAGAGAATATCTTACTAGCCTTCAGAGTGGAAGTGAAACAGCAGCTCTCCTCAGAACTCAGTCCACCGGTTTTGCTTTCTTGAACCCTTGACAATGCAGCATTACATCTTAGGGTAATGACTTGACCTGTATATTACAGAACAGGTTTCCACAATGTGCCTGGTTTTCTTAAAGATCAATCCATGCTGCCTTGGTCAGATGGCATTTGTATAGGATTTGACAAGTTGTGAGGCCTTGTGACCTAGCGTAACACAGAATGTGTAATCTTGCCCTGTCCTCGAATGCTACTATTCAGATAAAAAGTGACCTAAAGGAACAGTGAAAATAATGTCTTCTTTCTCAAAAGGAATACTATAATCTCTTTGGTTTTGGTTTCCTCACCTGAAATGGGGATAACAGTACCTACTTTGTAGGGATTTTGTAATAGCTAAATGAGATAGTACATATAAAATGCTTAGAGCAATGCTTTGCCCATAGTTGTCACTTAATAAATATTTATTATTACCATCAGAAACATTTTTCACTTCCCTCTTGTCTTGTTTAAATGGATGTAGTTTGTTATTCCAAACATTCCTAATTTTTTCTCTTTTTTCCTTTCTGTTTGGTGCAATTAGGTTTTTTTTTTTTTCATCTCTTTTGGTTGGCTATTATTATTTTTTTTAAACTAACTTTTCAAGTAGGCGAACAACAATAAAGTCCTCTGTGGATTACAATATTTTTGACAGTGGTATGAGCCTCTGATTTTAAAAAAAGACCCTTTAGTAGAAACATTTTTTTACAGTAGTTCTTGGAAAGTTAGACCAGTCGATCATTTTGTCTTCTGGCTATATTTCAAGCCAGCAGTGAACTTGACAGGCACATGAGGGCATTTAAATGGAAAGGTTAGAGCCCAGTAATAATAAATGAACTGTTTCTTTAGTTCAAGAATCCTTTGGAAAACTCACAAAAACTTGGTAGCCCACTTTTTTCTGCTTTGGTGAATGTTAATGTGCCATTTAATTGAGCCTGTAGGCCACATGCTCTGCACCTCGTGCACCCCCATCAGCCCATGGTGCTGTCGTGATACCCTGCAAGAGGCATGAAGTAATAAAGTGGTGGATGATAAGCTTCTAGCTCAGGCCACTGTAGCTGGGGAGATGATTGATAGGCATTTCTAAGTAATGGGAGAGAGTCTTCCAGATAGCACGCAGCTTGAAAGGTACTTTCTTTCCAACCTGGAGGCAAGAAAACCTGTAGAACTTCTCCCACGTAAGGCCCAGGAGGCAGTCACAGACATTCATAGATATTTTGGTAGACATATTTTATAGATGGCATATGCTCTAGTCCATGCTTAGTTTTCAGTTTTATCTCCTGCCACCTTCCTGCTTATGTGTCCTGCCCCAGCCTCAATGGTCTGCCTCCCCTAAAATGGAGATGGGACAGTCATATAGACAATACCCCAAGCCCTGATCACAGGAGCCAGGCCCACCTCTCAGATAGCCCTGAGGACATATTACACCTGAGGGCCTATAAAGAGATGGACACCTGAAATGTGCTGATTACCTACTCACCTGAGTTCTTATCCCCAAGCGAGCTTCCTCCTCCTGCCTATGGTTTGGTTTTCCATGTAAGCTTGTTTTCAGGGAGAGAATGGGCTGGACCTATGGAAGCATGTATTCTGTTCCTATGCAAAGTAGAATTTCCATTGTAAATTAATTAGATTGCAATTTTGGTTTTATACATCAGAACCATGAGGTTGCTTGAAGTGATTTTTGCTATTCAGAAAAGGATCTATTTTCATAGTGCTGAAAAATCAGGGATTTGAATCTGCCTCTCTGAGGGCTGGACACTGTATTATGATAAATTGACAAAGATAATGAATGCAATTCCCTGAGGTATCCTAGGGGACAGCCTGCTGGTCATTCCCCAGGCAGTATGCCACCCCCCAGCCCTGCATTGGCCATGCCAATGCATTTCCTAATTAAATGTCTGCATCAGCTGATGATGTAGTGGTAACTAATATCTGTCAGGCTTTTCACGTGTGCAATGATATTTCAATCCTGTGAAGCAGGCAGTGTTATTGTCTTCTACACATAGGAAAATCGAGGTTAAATTACTTAGGCAAGTCCCAGTACTGGTGAGTGGCGGAGCTTCAATGCCAGACCACATCTTCTGGGTTCAGGGCATGTCCCACCTTGCCTTACTGCCTTTCTTTTAGCTTGTTAGTTCTTCATTTTATAGGTCTATAGGTCTAGAAAGCAAAGTACTTAAAAACCCATTTTGGTAGTTTCTCTGCTGAAATCACCAGGAGCGGATGAACAATCTAAATGCATGTTCAGCCACTCAAAGATGTGATCTGTCCTCTGCCTGCGCATCCCTCATCCATCATGCGTGCTCCTAATAGACTCGGCAGGCTTGCACAAAGGGGTGCTTTTCTTCCTCTCTCCGTGCTGCTTCCTTTGAGGCATGCTACTGTTCAGGGCCCTGTTGAGATTTTGATTAAAAAAGACAGATATTGTGCAACTTCCATTAATGTTCTATTTCTCCCGTAGCAAAATGTAAGCCTTTGCAACTTCCTCAAGGGAATTTAATTTTCCATGTCTGTTGGCAAATTCAATTTTGAGTTTTACGTAAAACACTCGAAAACAGTTAGTGGCCTGGTCAGGGGTTATGTTTGTAATTCAGTGATTCTTTGAGGTGACTTTAACCCTTTTGCAACCCATTCCCCTTTTCTGAAATCCACAAACCGCTAGCTTTCTCATGTAAAAAAAAATTACTTTTACAAGTATAAAGGGCCTAAGGTATTTAACTTTCTTTTGCCCTCCTCTTTCTGGTTATGGTAATGCCATTTGACTTATTTTTATAATGTTCTCTAAAGGTAACAAAACCTTTGTAAGCTAAGAAATTATAAACATGTATTTTGAAAATGCTCAGTGCATGACAACTAAAAGTTAAGATAGCTCATTGTATATCTGAGCAGGTTTATAACATCTCCACTGATAGTGTGCCCTTGTATATATATATATATATCTTGGTGCCCCCCCATCTTTACCTAGCTCAATGTATATATAATTTACATTCATTAATTCTGAGACTTATTACAGATTTGTGGATTATCTGAATCTTTTCTGTCTCTCCCTCTTGCCCCTTGAATAGTGTTCATTTTTTCCCCAACTTATTAGCACTTTTCTGGTGTTGAAACTAGGATAGGAGAGTGGGGAAAGTCAAACACATAAATTTGACTTCTTTTGTGATTTGATCAAACCAGTGTTTTAGAAAAGTGGTCAAATAAATCAAGCAACTGGTACAAAATTTGGAGCTGCAGCTTCTATTAATTTTTTTTTTCCTGGAGATAGGGAATAAACTGGGGTAGGGAGTAGATATGAGTCTTTCTTCTCTTAATATGAACTTGCTCCCTTAAGGCTACTAATTTTTCTTCTGGGATCCTAACTGTCATACTTACAATACCATGCAATCAGCTGCCCACATTCCCTCAGAAAGACTAAGATAAACTTGGAAAATGATTGAGCTAGATATTAAACTTTGTGTTTTTAAAAAGGCTTCGAGATTACTGACTACAAGGGTCACATTTATAAACTCCATTTAACCATAAATATACAGAAAACTGAAAGAATCCAGTTTTATGCCACGAGCTTTTGTTGTTGTTGCTGCTGTTTTTTAAACAGCTATCTGAGCTGGAACCCATGCTTTCTAAAGCGAACCAAAGAACAATTTAGTGAAAAAAATGTTTCATAGTTTTCTTTACTAAAATTACTTAATGAGAAAAAGGTCAGAACATACATGTTCTCTCAGCCCTAAAGCTTGTCCACGTTTGACTGGACTTGGAAACCCCTTTCCAGAGCTTTCCTTCTTGCTAAGCATCTGCTCTGCCCTGAGGGGAAAGAGACAGCTGAGTTTGGGGACAGTTGGGGGTGCAGGTGTCTGTCAGAGCCATCTCTTCTGTAGCCATCTACTCTTTGCTTGGTGAGTTCCCTTCTCAGATGCCCGAGTCCATAGCAGCCTGGGAAGATGATGGATTTCCCACTGTCGTGGAGAGTAGAGATGGTTGACTCTGATGAGTAAGATAACTTCTCACGTGTAGTTTTGTGTGGACCTGGGCTGGGGTGGTTTGGGAAATGGAAAATATACACTGTGACCTGATTTTACTCATACTTCGTCTCCTGTTTCCTTTTGTACTTCAGATCTGGTAAAGTTAGGGGGTATCAAAAGTCTGGTCCTTATGCAACCCATCTAAAGAGAAAGTAGAGCAACTTTTCCCTTCTCTCTCTGTATAGGGCTTCAGTGAGCATCTTGTTTGACTCCAGTAGACTTTCAGGAAATGCTTGTTAAATAATGAAACTAAATGAAATTTTAGTCATAAAATATTTAGTTCATTTATGTTGATATAAGTACTATTTAATGTACTTAAGTCTACTATTTTACTATTTGTTTTCTTTGTTTTTCTTCTTTCATGCCTTTTTTTGAACTAATCAACAATTTTGAACATTACTATTCCATTTTCCCCCTTTATTTACTTGCCTTTGGCTATAATTTGTTTTATTTTTCTTTTAGTATTTAGGGATTATAACATACATACTGGACTTAATAAGAATCTACTATGAATTAGTACTTTTTTTTTTTTGCCATTTCCTGGAAAATGTAAGCATGTAGAATACTTTGCATTGATTCCATTCTTATCTTTTGTGCTATTATCATGTATTTTAATTCTACATGCACTTTATACTTCATAAGATACTATTCTTATTGTTTTATACAGTCAATATTTCTTTGGTTTTACATACCTATTTATAGTCTGTTATTCTTCATGCTTTCTTTCATTTCCATTTTTCCACCTAGAATCATTTTCTTCTGCCTGAAAAACTCACAATTACTTCACTTTGGACCTGCTGTCTCTGAACTCTCTGTATTTTATTTATCTGAAAGCACTTTTATTTCTTCATTTAAAGAAAAACTTTATTAGAGTATAATACATGTACAGAAAAGTACACACATAATAAGCATCCAGCTCAATGGATTTTTACAACCTGGTTACACCTGTGTAACCAGCACTCAGATCAAGAAACTGGACGTGTATGTGAGCAGCATTCCGGGAGCCCTCATGCTCCTCTCCAGTCTATTCCCATCAAAGCATGCCCGCTCTCCTGACTCTAACATCATAGATTACATTGGACTGTTTTTGCATTTTGTGTATATGGAATCATATGTTAGATGCTCTTTTGTGATGACTTCCTTTACTCATTTATATTTGCGAGATTCACTTACATTGTTGCATTCAGTTATAAAGAGTGGATGCTAACCTTTATAGCATTCTGTTTTGTGGATTTACCAATATTCATTTATCCATTTTACTATTTTTTTATATATTTCTTTTAACAAAAATATTATTTATTTATTAAAAATTTTTTTTTTGCTGCATTGGGTCTTTGTTGCTGCACGCGGGCTTTCTCTAGTTGAACTGAGCAGGGGTTACTCTTCGTTGCCGTGCATGGGCTTCTCATTGCTGTGGCTTCTCTTGTTGCCTAGCATGGGCTCTAGGCACACGGGCTTCAGTAGTTGTGGCACGTGGGCTCAGTAGTTGTTGCTCACAGGCTCTAGAGTGCAAGCTCAGTAGTTGTGGCGCACGGGCTTTGTTGCTCCGTGGCTTGTGGGATCTTCCCGGACCAGGGCTCAAACCTGTGTCCTCTGCATAGGCAGGCGGATTCTTAACCATTGCGCCACCAGCGAAGTCCCTCCATTTTACTGTTTATAGGCCTTTGGGTAGTTGCCAATTTTGGTTGATTACATATAGTGCAGCTATGAATGAATATTTTAGCACAAAATTCATGTCCTTCTCACATGCAAAATACATTCACTCTATCCCAGCAGTTCCAGAAGTCTTAACCAATTCCAGCATCAACTCCAAGTCCAAAGTCTCTGCTAACTAGCATCTAAATCAGATATGGGTGAGGCTTGAGATTCAAAAACAGAGAAATTGGAAAGAAGAAAGAGATGATGGATCCCAAGCAGGTCTGAAACCTAGCAAGGAAAATTCCATTAGATCTTAAGGCTCAAGAATAATCCTTTTTTAGTTTTTTAAGGAACCTCCATACTGTACTCCATAGTGGCTGTATCAATTTACATTCCCACCAACAGTGTATGAATGTTCCCTTTTCTCCACACCCTTTCCAGCATTTATTGTTTGTATATTTTTAGATGATGGCCATTCTGACCGATGTGAGATGATATAGCATTGTAGTTTTGATTTGCATTTCTCTAATGATTAATGACGTTGAGCATTCTTTCATGTGTTTGTTGGCAATCTGTATATCTTCTTTGGAGGAATGTCTATTTAGGTCTTCTGCCCATTTCTGGATTGGGTTGTTTGTTTTTTTGATATTGAGATGCACGAGCTGCTTGTGAATTTTGGAGATTAATCCTTTGTCAGTTGCTTCATTTGCAAATATTTTCTCCCTTTCTGAGGGTTGTCTTTTCAACTTGTTTATGGGTTCATTTGCTGTGCAAAAGCTTTTAAGTTTCATTAGGTCCCATTTGTTTATTTTTGTTTTTATTTCCATTTCCTAGGAATGGGTCAGAAAGGATCTTGCTGTGATTTATGTCATAGAGTGTTCTGCCTATGTTTTCCTCTAAGAGTTTGATAGTGTTTGGCCTTACATTTAGGTCTTTAATCCATTTTGAGTTTATTTTTGTGTATGGTGTTAGGGATTGTTCTAATTTCATTCTTTTACATGTAGCTGTCCAGTTTTCCCAGCACCACTTGTTGAAGAGGCTGTCTTTTCTCCATTGTAGATTCTTGCCTCATACAACCCAGCAATCCCACTACTGGGCATATACCCTGAGAAAACCATAATTCAAAAAGAGTCATGTACCACAATGTCCATTTCAGCTCTATTTACAATAGCCAGGACATGGAAGCAACCTAAGTGTCCATCGACAGATGGATGGATAAAGAAGATGTGGCACATATATACAATGGAATATTACTTAGCCATAAAAAGAAATGAAATTGAGTTATTTGTAGTGAGGTGGATGGACCTAGAGTCTGTTATACAGAGTGAAGTAAGTCAGAAAGAGAAAAATAAATACCGTATGCTAACACATATATATGGAATCTAAAAAAAAAAAATGGTCATGAAGAGCCTAGGGGCAAGATGCAAGTAAAGACGCAGACCTGCTGGGGAACGGACTTGAGGACACGGGGAGGGGGAAGGGTGAGCTGGGACGAAGTGAGAGAGTGGTAGTGTATATATGGACATATATACACTACCTAATGTAAAACAGATAGCTAGTGGGAAGCAGTCGCATAGCACAGGGAGATCAGCTTGGTGCTTTGTGACCAGCTAGAGGGGTGGGATAGGGAGGGTGGGAGGGAGGGAGATGCAAGAGGGAAGAGATATGGAGATATATGTATATGTATAACTGATTCACTTTGTTATAAAGCAGAAACTAACACATCATTGTAAAGCAATTATATCCAATAAAAATGTTAAAAAAAAAGAAAGCAAAAGAATAATGAAAATTAAAAAGAAAAAGAAAAAAATAATCTTTTTGGGCTTGATTCTCCTCCCTCTGAGCCCACTGGGGCAGCATTGTCCCTTCCACAGTCCTAGGTAGCAGCTCTGCCCCTGAGGCTCTGGCTGGTGGCCCCGCCTCCAAGGTTCTGGGTGGTAGCCTGTCTCTGAGGCACTAGTGGCAACAGCCTGGCCCTCTGAAGCCAAGGAGAAGACAGCCCTGTACCCTGGGCCTGTGCTGTCTGGACCTTCAGTGGCAGTGGCAGTCCTGCCCATCTCTGAATCACCTTCGGGATCATTCAACCCTTTTCTTGAGGGATAAGGCATGTTCACAGCTAAATAGCTCTATTGTTCCATCCTGTGGAATCCCAGAAGTTCAAAAGCCTTCCTTCCTTCCTTTTGTCCATTATCTGTTTCCTTTAGCCCAAGCTGGCAGTGTGTCTGCTGGTATAATGCCATCTCTATTCCTGGCTTCTTCTGAGCTGGCTGCCGGACAATCTCTTTATGGAGTGATTGTCCAGCCACACCTGTGGTGATCTCTTCCTAGCATGCTTTCTCATTTTTGGCAATATGAATAGACTGAGGATTTTCCACATCTGTAGTTTCTGGTTCTGTTTTGCCTGACAATTCCTTTAATTTATCTCTCTTCTCTCACATTTCACTATAAGCAGTAAGGAGAAACCAGGTCATGTATTTTTTCCCTAACATGGATATCCAGTGGCCCAGGACTGTTTATTGAAAAGATAAATCTTTTTGTACTGAATTGCCTCTTTGCTATTGTTATTAATCAGGGGACCATGTATGTGTGGGTCTGTTTCTGACATCTCTATTATGTTCCATAGGTCAGTCTGTCTATTCCTGCATCATTACCACCCTGACTCTATAATAGGTGTTGATATATAGTAGAATAAGATCCCAGCTTTGTTCTTCTAGATTACTTCATTTATTTTTAACTCTTTTCATTTCCATGAGAAGAACCAGTGAATTATGTAAAAGCAGTGGCTTGAAGTTTAATTTTGATTGTACTGAATCTGTAAGTCTTTAAAAAATATCTCTTATTCAGTGCTAAAGTCTTGCACATAGTTTAGATTTAGTTCTAGGAATTTGATGTCCTTTGATGCTATTGTAAATTATATCTTTTTACTTTTTTCATTTTTGTAGCTTATTTCTGTTAGATATATAATTCCAAGTTGGTAGTTATTTTCTTTCAGCAAGTAACTGGATTTAAATTTAAAATGTTGGGACTTCCCTGGTGGTCCAGTTGTAAAGAATCTGTCTTCCAATGCAGGGGACTAAGATCCCACATGCCGTGGGGCAACTAAGCCCACATGCCACAACTATTGAGCTCACGCGCCTCAACCAGAGAGCCTGCGTGCCACAAACTACAGAGCCCACACACTCTGGACCCCAAGCGCCACAACTAGAAAGAAAAAACACATGTGCCACAACTAGAGAGAAGCCTGAGCACCACAATGAAGAGACCGCGCGCCGTAATGAAAGACCCCCGTAATGAAAGACCCCGCATGCCACAACGAAGATCCCATCTGCCACAACTAAGATCTGACACAGCCAAAAAAAAAAAGGAAAATAAATTTAAAAAGTTAAAAATGTTATTCCATTATCTTCTGGATGCTATCATTTTATTTCTGAAAAGCCAGCATTAGTCCTCTTGTTGGTCCTTTGAAGGTAATATGTCATAGTTTATTTGACTGTTTTGTAGAGTTTTCTCTTTGTTTTTCAGTGGTTTTACCGTATTAGTCCCCAAAGGTGTGCCTTTAATGAATCGTGCCCCCTAGTATTTTTGTCCTGCCCCTTTGAAAAAAAAGTGAGCCCCGTGACTCCCTCTTGACCAATAGGGCACATCTGCTTTGACACTGTGTGATTTCTGAGGCTCAGGCGTAAGTCTTGCTGCTTACCTGGCCTTTTGGAACACTCACTCTTGGGATGTGCCCTTTGAGAACCTCACTGTTAAGATGTGAAATTACTCTGAGACCACCATGCTATAAGAGAATCATGCCACATGGAGAGGCATTGGAGGATATATTCTAGGAGAGAGAGAAGGGGTGGGAGAGATAGAGAGGGAGAGGGAGAGAGAGAAAGAGAATCTGAGATGCCTGATGTAAGAGTGAATGGGTCATTAGGAGATCTTGCCCAGCCAAGCTTTCAAATGGCTTCAGCCCTGCCACTGTTTAACTGCTACTGTGCAAGAGACCCCAAGCAAGGACTGTGTAGCTGAAGTTGGTCAATCTGCAGAGCTGTGAGATCCAAGAATAAATTACTTTAAGACATTAAGTTATGGTGTGGTCAGTTATACAATAATAGACAAGTGGAACAGAAAATAATACCTAGAAGTAGAATATGATTGAAACAAAACCTTAAAACACGTGGCATCAGCTTTGGGACTCAGAGGTAAGAGGAGCCTGGAAGATCCTCAAAGGAATTGTTGATGCAACTGGAAGGACAGGGAAGGGGCTATTACTAGAGGCTGGAGGAAAGGCAACCCGTGTTACATAGTGGCAGAAAACGTAGGGTAACTGTTGCCTGGCGTAACATGGACAATAGGAAATGTACCTAATTAAATAGCAAACCTGCATAAGGAGATTTTCAGAAAGAATGTCAAAAGTGCTAATTGGTTATTTTTAACCGTGTATGATAAAATATTATATAAGAGTGAGAAAGAGAAAGATCCTAAGAAGGAACTTTTTCAGTTTCAAGCAGAAATTAGAGAAAATATAAAGGATCCAGAGCTTACTAAGTGTAAAAATAAAGGTGTATCTTATTTTCAGCCTCTCCATAATGCAAAGGCTCTCAATATCTATCAGACCTGATCTCAGGATAAAGATTATCTTAAGGGCACAGCTATAGGGCACATTTTTAAGATCTCAGAAAGATTTAAGGGTGAACTTTATAGACTATTAGAATTAGACAAAATTTTTCTTAGAATCTTAAGGGTGTTATTTCTCAGCTCCCTGACTTTCAGCACAAGACAGACTGGGGCCTACATCAAAAAGATTTCTGAGTGGAGTTTTGTCTAGTGGAGTGAGTCCCACTACTGTTCATAGGAAGCCCAAAGATCTTTAAGAGAGTTGTATTGACAGAAGCATCATAAGCTTGGAGTATAATGGATGGATGTAGTTCAAATGAAGAAAGACTCTGGGTCCCTAATCTTTTGTAGGCAGGAAGCAGGCTGCGACTGCTGCTTACTTGCAAACATGGACCATTTATTGTGGAAAAGAAAGCTTGCAATAATAACCAAGAGAGAGGAGACAAAATTCCAGAGGGTAGAACCAAGAGCCTTAGAAAACCACTCCCAGAACTGGGCCCTAATCAAGGAACTGGCAATATATGCCCAAATGAATTTCAGAATTGCTTTGGACCAGTGACTGCTATGTGACTCTTTTTCCCTTATGTCCCCCACCCTGACCCTCTGACCCCCACTTTTGAATGACAGTGTCTATCACAGTTATAATACTCTGGTATTATTATTGTATGTTGAGCGTGTGGGGCAGATCATTTGTGTCTTTAGTTCACAGGTCTTCAGATTGAGAAGAGCTGTACTCAGGGGTTGCCCTGAGCATTTGCTCTTGCTAAGCCTTATTGACCCTGATTTAATACTGCTTTATGCTTGGCTTCTCATCCTGGAAAGTTTAGTTCTGTTGCAAAAACTGCCATAAGTGAAAGGATTTCTTAGTACAATTTATTTCCTTTCAAGTTACAAAGGAGTTTAGAAAGAAAAACATTTCATCTTATCACACTCCTTCTTTCTTGAAGCAAGTCTCCAGGGTAATGAAGTAATTGGTGACTTTGGAGGAAGAGGAATGTGAGCAGGGAGATAATTTGGTGATTCCCTTTATCATTGAAACTGACACAAAGTATGTGGTTGTATTAATGAAAAGGATGCATCTTAGGCCAAAAAATAAAAAGCCCCCCCAAACCATACTTCTCATGATGTAGAAAAATATTTTCCATTTAATGAGACAATTTGCCTGAGGAAAATTTGAAGTATTGGAAGGAAGAAAGATAAGTTTAAATTATATTTTGTGTGGTGGTGGGGCTGGTTTGGCGGTGGGAGGGGAGTAGAAACAGGGTAATTTGTCATAGAATCAGGATTTTATGGCTGGGAGGAAAATTAAATGCCACCGTGTCCCCTTCTCTCCCATTTTACATAAAGGAATGGAGATCCAGAGAGGTTAAGTGGCTTGCTCAGAGTCACACATCTAGTTATTTACTGAGAAACAGAGAAAAGTAGAAAGAAAACTTAGTTCCTGAACCAACTACCTTTTTTTTTTTTTTTAAATATTGCAGGTACCTCAGTAACTGATTAATTCTAAAAAAAACACAACCCCCCCCCCCCCCGAAAAAACATAAAAAATCAAACCTGGGGAAATCCCTCCTCCCTGAGGCCTTCCTGCTGCTCCTGCATCTGCCCAGATTCTTTCTGTGAGGATCTATCCCCTGTCTAACCCCCCCTGCCCCTCATCCAAGCTCTCACAGCTCTGTCAAGTGATAGCTGTTTCCTGCTAAATAGAGGATGATCATAGGTATTTTGGAGGTGGCTTTTATCGCGCCCTGTTTTGAGTAATTGGTATACTTGTTTGTTTTTCTTTTAATGTTTTTAAACATTAAATGTGGTAAAATACACATTTACTATCTTAACCATTTTTAAGTGTATACTGCAGTAGTGTTAAGTACATTCACATTATTGTGCAGGCATCACCACCATCCATCTTCAGAACACTTTGCATCTTGCAAATCTGAAACCCAGTCCCCATTAAATGACTCTTCATTCCCCTTTCCTCCAGCCCCTGGCAACCACCATTCCACTTTCTGTCTCGATGGGTTTGACTATTCAAGCTCCCTCATACACGTGGAATCATACAGTCTGTCTTTTTTGTGACTGGCTTATTTCACTTAGCATCATGTCCTCAAGGTTCATCCACATTGTAGCATGTGCGAGAATGTCCTTCCTTGTTAGCGTTGAGTAATATTCCATCGTGTGTATACACCACATTTTATTTATCCATTTATCTATTCGATGAACACACGGTTTTTTTTCCACCTGTTCCCTCTCTAATGACCCATTTTGGATGTGCACAGGCAGTTCCAAAGTGCATGTTCAAGGAAGGATTGAAACATTAGTGTTCCATATGTGACCCTCGTGTGACAAAGGAGGAAACCGCATATTAATTTACAAACATCATGCAATAGGATACGTTTTCTTCACAAACTTATTTAGTTGTAGGAGGAGGAAAGGGGCTCACAACTGGTCTGGCACATGATGTTCGAGGCCGTAGATGTTTCTTAACATGACAGAATTTATGACAGTTAGAGACGGAAGGCATCTTAAAGGAGACAGGGTAATTTGAGCATTTGGGCATCTGCATCAGGAATACCTAGGCTCGGGTTTCCAGGGCTTTATTAGCTGTGTGACCTTGAGCAGATTATTTAAACTCTTGAATGGAATTAAACTCTTCATGGAATTACTGAGGATTAAATGAGACAATGCAATTAAAGTGGTTAACACAATTCCTTGTACAGAGGGAATGCTCAATAAATTCTAGCCAAGGGACGAGTCTCCTCTTTACAGATAAGTGAAGGGAAAGTGACTGGCCTGAGGTCACACAGACAGAACCACAAAGCTGGCATTTGAATTGCTTTTAAAAAAGCATGAGAGGGATTCATTTCTAACAAATACATTTTTTTCTCATTGAAACTTTATTAGTTATTTGTGAATGTTCACAGAAATTCATGCCAAGGAGAAACATGGCACGTATTCTTTTTTCCAATTCTTATTTGTTCTGTCATTTAGTCATTCAAGGAATTCCTTCATTTAATAAATGTTTACTGAGTGCCTGTCATGTACAACCACTGGATGGGCACTGGGGACATCACAGTTTCATGGAGGAGGTGGGTGACTGTGCTGAGAGTCCCAGTGGGGATTAACCTAAGAGAATGTGGGAACCAACAGGACAGAGAGGTGCAGAATCCTGGCCTTTGGGGCAGGAAGTAAGGGAAACTGGATATGTATAGGGCCAGACCTCAGGTTGCCCTTTGATTGCATAAAACATTGAAATAAATCTGGCCTCCGCCTTTGAACCTAGTGGGAGAGTAGCCATAAAAACAGTGACTAAGAATGTAATTAAAAAGTGCAATGTATGTACCAAGTGGTAGGGGGCGCAGTGGAGAGAGTGAGTGATTCTGCCTAGAGGTTTTGGGGGAGGAGTGATGATATGGGGTGGAGGGAGGACTTCATGGAGGAGCTGGCAAATGAGGTACCTTGTAGGCTGAGTGGGATGTCACCAGCCACAGAGGAAGGGAAAGGTGCTCTAGGAAGAAGACCCAGAAGCATGTGAGCACAGTGGTCCAGGTCCCTGGGACACAGGTTATCCGCGAGATGCTGGGGGTGCCGTGTGGAGGAAGATGATCCTCCCACGGGGATGTCCCAGACCTTACCTGCTGGTGAGTATAATGGGGTCGTGTTAGCATTTACTGTCTTGATTCTGGGGGCTTTTCACTGCTATCTTATCCTTTAGGATATGCCCAAAGTCTCCCCCAGATATTTCTGAGCACCCCCTCCCCCCCAGCAAGGCATCTATCTCATCTGGACTCAGGATCGGCTGCTTCCACTTTATGCTCTGGTGTTCTCATCAAGGTTTCTTGAGCTTTCCACTGCTGACCGTGCCTCCATCAGAACACTCTGCCTGAGCTGGGGCGCCTCGGCGGCAGCCGCCCTCAACTCTCAGGGACACAAACCTGCCCCATGATCTGTGACTGGGAAGGGGGAGTGCGGATAGAGCAGGGTCTTTTCTACTCCATTTCATGGGAGTGTGTGTGTGTGTGTGTGTGTGACAGAGAGAGAGAGAGAGAGAGAGAGAGAGAGAGAGAGAGAGAGAGAGAGCTATGGGGCTATGTTTCTCAGGACCAGAATCTTATAGACTCCCCTGAACACACTTCAGCTTATATCCTAAACTCTTCCCTCATTAGGGCTCATAAAGGGAAGAGATTTGCCATCTCATTCCCTCCTCTGACTTTATCTCTTCCACTATCGCACAGGCACCATTATTTTTTTATTTTTTTGTGGTACGCGGACCTCTCACTGCTGTGGCCTCTCCTGTTGCGGAGCACAGGCTCCAGACGCACAGGCTCAGAGGCCGTGGCTCACGGGCCCAGCCGCTCCGCGGCATGTGGGATCTTCCCGGACCAGGGCACGAACCCGTGTCCCTTGCATTGGCAGGTGGACTCTCAACCACTGTGCCACCAGGGAAGCCCCAGGCACCATTATTAATGCACTGTTTTCTTCCCCTTTCTTTTGTCAATTAAAAAAAAAAATCTTTGAATACATATAAATTAATGAAAACACATACTTGGTGAGCGGGTGTCTGCCTTGTGCCTGTGCATCTGGTTCTCAACTTTGATCCAGCAAGCAGCTTTTGAAGGTCTTTCATGGTGTAGCTGAGAAGTTCCTGGCATTTGGGAGATATTCAAGAAACTACTGTTGAATTGAACTGACTCTCCTGTAGGGAAGGAAGCCACTAAGGGTGGGTTTGTTTGTTGGCAGGTGAATGGTCTGAAGGAACCTGATGGTTTTAGGAGAAGAGAGTTGTGGCAGAAAGACCAAGTAGGAAGCTGAGGCAGCCATCAGGGTGATACAAGCTTGAGCCAGGAAAGGGACCGTAAGGGTGAAGTAATGTGGGTAGAGCTGAAAAATAGTGGGGACAGGAGAACTGGTAGAGAACTTAAATGCTGTATTTACTGTGACTCAAAGAGTAGTTCTTGGAAACATACCCCTCCTCTTGGGCAGAAGTTATAGGATGCTAATAATCCTTGTGTCCCATCCTCAACGTCCCCCACCCCTGCCCCAGATTCCCCAGCATCTTTCTCCCTTGGCTCCATTGATCCACATGGGAGAGGACTGAAGAGATGATGACTCTGAAGTTTGTCTTGGGAGAGTTGGGTGGGTGGTGATGAGATGAGCATCATTCGATCCATTTTACATAGAAGTTAAGTGATTTGCCCAAGATCAGTGAACATACTGATAGCAGCATTATGTGTCCTTATTGTGCTAAAAACTCCAAGCCAGAATAGTTTCTACTTCATTACCCCCATGGCCTTTTCCCATTTCATAAAAACTTCTACACACAGAACAGACTCAAATAATTTTCTAAAATGTCATTAAAATTAAGAAGATACTTAAAAGGACATATGAGAATCCACATTCAACAAGTACAGAAATAAATTAGAGATGAGAAAATATTAAAATACCTGACCTGAGTGGGTATTTGCATAATATTTAAAATTATCTCGTCCATTTAGTTCTAGTGTTTGGTGTCAGTCTGAAATATGAAAAATGTTCTCACGGAGATGCAGGCAAACTGAAGGAGGATATCTTAATATACAGTGAAATATAAATTAAAAAGCTCTCTAAAGCTATTAGTAAAAGTACCGAAATACATTAGCAGGTGCATGGGTTCAAATTTGAATGAATGTTCTTTGAAATCGGATTCATCACCAAAATTAATCTGAGAGGCGTCAAATCTGTGCTGGGTTAAAGAGGTGACAAATGGGAAGATTTCACTGAAGTTCCAAATTGTAAAAGGATCAGAATTAATAATCCTCTGTCATGAGGAACTTGATCACTTAGGAGTTTAAGGAGCTTACATTCTTGAAAGAGAGTAGAAATCTGAAATATTTCTGGTGAAAGAAGTAGTCTGGTTATCAGTTGGATTGATTTGGTTTGATAAATAACTTCAAATCAACCACAGATAACCATGAAGATACATGTCTGCAACTTTCACATGAACGGGATTTATATCTTTCAACAGGCTGGTCAATTTATTCTCTTAGAATGGAGTAAGTACAGTAATTTCCTCCCTTGTTATTTTTTTTTTAATTGAAGTATTGTTGCTTTACAATGTAGTTTTAGGTGTACAGCACAATGATTCAATAATATATATTTACGTATATATATAAATTCTTTTTCAGATATTTTCCCTTATAGCTTTATTACAAAATATTGAATATAGCTCCCTGTGCTATATAGTAGGTTCTTGTTGGTTATCTATTTTATATATAGTAATGTGTATATGTTAATCCCAAACTCCTAATTTATCCCTCCCCTCCCTTTCCCCTTTGGTAACCATACATTTGTATTTTATGTTTTGTAAATAAGTTCATTTGTATCTTTTTTTCTTTCTTTAGATTCCACGTATAAGCAATACCATATGATATTTGCCTTTCTCTGTCTGCCTTACTTCACTTAGTATGATAATCTCTAAGTCCATCCATGTTGCTGCAAATGGCATTATTTCCATTGTATATAAGTACCATATCTTCCTTATCTGCTCATCTGTTGAACACTTAGGTTGTTTCTATGTCTTGGCTATTGTGAATAGTGCTGCTATGAACATAGGGGTGCATGTATCTTTTTGAATTACAGTTTTCTCCGGATTGGTAGAGCCACTATGGAGAACAGTATGGAGATTCCTTAAAAAAACGAAAAATAGAGTTACCATGTGATTCTGCAATTCCACCCTTGGGCAATATGTCCAGAGAAAAGTATAATTCAAAAAGATACACGCACCCCAATGTTCATTTCCTCCCTTGTATTTAATTCAGAGCTTCTTGGGGGTGATGCCCTTTAGAAGCACCAATCTTCCTTCATCAGTGGCTTCTATTATGGCTCTTCATTTCTATGGACTCACATCCTGAAAATGAGCATAAAAACACAGGGGTCGGGGGCAGTGCTGGGAATATTGCAACACTCCACACATATACCTTGCTCCAAATACCTCAAATAACATTTTTTCTTAGTCAGAAAGACATATGCCTCGACCCTTTCGCAGGCAGTTTTCCATGTTCCAAGTGACGAGTTTGGGTTTATGTATTAATGGGGTGTGTTTGCATCTCTGCATCATAACCTCAAGGTTAGGCAGACGGTCCCCGGCGCCCTGCTCAATTACGCATGAATAGCAATGGGAAAGGATACGGCTGATGAGTCTTATGAGCTGAGCTTATGATGCTTTTCTGTAAGAACAAAGCCGCGGCTGCTTTTGAGCATGCTACCAACTTTGCCTCACGGCTGCAGGAGGGGGCCGCCTGATGTTTAGCAGCCCTGGGATTGGCACGATCCCCCTGAAACTGAACCTCTGATGAATCGCACAGCTGTAAGAGGACTCAGCAACCTCAAGTCCTCAACTAAGCCTCCAGTCCATCCCCTGTTAGTACCTGTGTCTATAGGAAGAGCTTGGCTACGGGGCCAGAGTATATTTCAGAGTCACTTTGCGTGTGGATCCTTAGTTTTATCCCGCATCCAAAAATGAAGACTCTTGGAGGCCATCCTATGGAAGATGGCCTCTAAGTAGGTTGAAAGAGAAAGAAAGAATCTTCTATCATTTATACTTTTGAGTACCTAATAGATATCTGATCTATCATATTTCCAAAATAGAATTCTTCATCTTATATTTCTAGTTTTAACAATCTAAATAAAACACTTCAGTGTCAGAAGAAAAGAATAGAATTCTTAACGCCCCCTCCACTGATACTGTTAGTTGTTTCCATGTCAATAATGTAACCACCAACTCCTTAGTTACTGAAGCCAAAAATCTAGATGTTATCCTTAGTTTTAATGAGTTCAATCTCCTACCCACTTGGATCCTTGAATCTTTGGAGCCTCTGTCTGTGCTTATTATTATTATTTGAAATTATTTTTTGGCTGCGTTGGGTCTTCACTGCTGCACGCAGGCTTTCCCTAGTTGCGGTGAGCGGGGGCTACTCTTCGTTGCTGTGCACAGGCTTCTCATTGCAGTGGCTTCTCTTGTTGTGGAGCATGGGCCCTAGAGCACGCGGGCTTCAGTAGTTGTGGCATGTGGGCTCAGTAGTTGTGGCTCTCGGGCTCTAGAGCGCAGGATCAGTAGTTGTGGCGCATGGGCTTAGTTGCTCCGCAGCATGTGGGATCTTCCCAGACCAGGGATCGAACCCGTGTTCCCTGCACTGGCAGGCGGATTCTTAACCACTGTGCCACCAGGGAAGCCCCGTCTATGCTTTATCTCACCTTAGGGCTTTGCACCTTCCACGCTTGTCTGGTAGTGCCCAGGGCCTGGAACATTCGCCTATATGGAAGCTGAGTGCCAAGCTGTCACTTGGCTCCAGATTCTTCTTTCTTTTTAGGAGACTACTTCCCCCTGTTTTGGGTTTGCAATGAAAACGCACCGCACCCCTCCCCACCCCACAAGATATCCCTCTGCTTACAAATTAATCACGTCACGCTCACCTTACTTGGGCTATCAAATGTATACTCCCATAAAGCACAATGTGTATTAGTCTGAACTTCACCTGTAACATACTCTTGAAAGATAACCTGCAGGCACAGGAAGACTTTGTAAACTGCAAGATATTGTGCAAATGCTGGCTTTTCTTATTGGCTTAATTCCTGAGTCCTAAGACTTCACAGGGACTCCTCGGCACCTTCATGGAGGGATCAGAGCTTCCCCTCTCTCTTCACCCCAAGCAGCTCGACTTTTCTCTCTTTTATGTTCTGCTGCTAAAAAGTTTGAAAATCACTGACTTCACAAAACACTTGGCTTATGCATTAATCTCCTTTACAACATCTCTTACAGTTGGTTATCCAGCCTTTGCTTGAATATGTCCAGTGACAGGGAGCTCATTACTTTAGGAAGTAGCTGTTTTAAGACCGTCCTATTCTATTTTAGTTCTGTTCTATTTTTGGAAAGTTTGTTTTGTTGTTCTTGGTTCATGATTCTTTAGGCCAAGAGAGAAGAAATACTAGCTAACCGATTCCACAGTTGGGTCCTGGTTAATTAAGGCTTTCCCCTGTAAATATTTTTTATGCACGGAAAATCATTCTAGGCATTTTGTTGATTCATGCCCTTATTTTACGCCCTTTCTGAGTAGAGATGAGTGTAGGCATTTTGCCCATACCCCACCCTGCCCCACTTTCACTTTTACATCTTAATAATGAGATATAACCATAAAGTGACTCTGGGTTACCGCAAGCAATTCAGCAGGCAATACATTAGCTTCTCCTTACCCAGGGTATCACCTTCTGTGGCTTCACTTACAGGCAACTGCAGACTGAAAACATTAAGTGGAAAATTCCAGAAATAAACAATTTATAAGTTTTAAGTTGCTGTTCTGAGTATCATGATGAAATCTCCAGCCATCCCACTTCATCCCACCTGGGACGTGAACCATCGCTTTGTCCTGCCTGTTAGTCACTTAGTAGCCATCTGGGCTATCAGACTGATGGTCTCTGTTATCCCTGGGCTTGTGTTCAAGTTACCCTTATTCTATTTAATAATGGCCCCAAAGCATAAGAGTACTGATGCTGGCAATTCAGATATTCTTTTACTGTGTCTAATTTATAAATTAACTTTTAGCATAGGTATGTATGTATAGGAAAAAACATTATATATGTAGAGTTCAGTGCTACCGGTGGTTTCAGACATCCACTGGGGGTCTTGGAACGTATGCCTAGTAGAGGCGGGGTGGACTGTGGCTCATGAGATGTGGGACTGAGATAGGGACAGAGAAAGGGACAGGTGTGTATTTTTGAGGTCCTACTCTGTGCTAAGCCATCATATATTTTTTTATATGCAATGCTTACAAAAATCAATCATAGATGTAATTATTTTGAAGCCCAGATACATTAGAAAATGGTATAAAATTCACAGGTCGTAAGTAGTGGAGTTGGGATTTCCAGGACTATCTGATTCTGCAATCTGAGTTCTTTCCTCCGCTCCAGAAGATAATTTCCTTTAATAACTCTGGCCATTCCCACCATTGTCATTGTATCGTTATAAAAACACACAGTTTTGCAGTCATTAATGTCTACTTAATAATTTCTCCTGACCTCAGTTTGCTTATCTGCAAAATGGGGATAATAATCATAGCTTCATCACAGGGTAGTTATGAGTAAAAAGGCAATTACAAATTATGCACTTGGTGTCTGCCTGGCACATAGTAAGCATGGGCTATATGGTCACTTTTGATTGCTATTGTTATTCCATGCCAGGCCCTTCCCTGAGTCAATTAGGGAGCACAAGGGCATTCACACATGCATAGCCGAATGAAGAACTAAAGGAAAAAACTTGTGTGTGTTGCAATGTTAAATCCCTTTTATGCCTAGGAGCCTGGCTGATATGTCGGATCATCAAGCCAAGGGGCAGGGTGCAGGCATGGGGTAGGGGCCGTGAAGGTGGTTGAGGGGAAACACTCTAACTGCTTCCAGACTAAGAAGGACCCTGGAGGGTGCACATACCCTGCCTTCAACTCTCCAGACACGTGGATGTCCGCGGGGGTCAGCCCACTTGATAGGCATGTCAGGCTGGTTCAAAGGCATCACTGTAGCACGGGTTCTATCCGCTCTCTATTCGTGACCCCCTGATGGGGGAAACAAATCCACTGAACCAAGTAAGATTAAGCTGCAAACCCTGGCTTGGGATGCTCGTAAGGCAGCCGTCTCCCTGCTGGTTTCACAGATTGTGGTGCCGAATCCCAAGCCCAGGCTGTCCCACCGCCCCGGCCGCGGAGCACCACACACTCCTCTAATGTATCACAATTACCGAGACAGCTGTGCTAAGTACCTTTCCACGGATCTGCTCTGAAAACGTTCAGCGTGTTCAATAGCCCTCAAAATTTGTCATTTGGAACCTGCGGTGAGGTGGTATGGTGGTGCTCATACTGAGCGGTGGCAGAATAAATACAGTCGCCTCACGAGATTGTATGTTTCCTTTGAAGTGGAGCGCATGGAAAAGAGTTGGGTTCTTTCAGCTTCGATTATATCTCAGTTTAGCACATCGAAAGGGAAGGAAGGGAAGTTGCAAAGACAGCACAGGTGCGAGAGGCTGTAGAGCTGGATCATGTACATCGCCCAGAAGCAGGCGTGTGCTTTGCTGGGAACATTAATTTGCATTTGCAAAGCAAGGATCTGCCCAGGCATCCTGAGAGGGTCCCATACGTGAATTGCCCATTAGCACTGCCGGGGGTGCTGGGCGAGATGCCCAGTGTCAAACACGGCTGGTGACAGAGTGGGGAATGTCGCTAATCTCTGGGGACATCCTTAGTAGGACTCAAACACCCCTCACTTGTCTCTCATGAGTGGAGCGTTGGAGCCCAGGCTGCTGGAAAGAAGCACTAATTATTTACCCAGAATACAATCCAGAAGCTAACCCAGATCTGCAAAATGCCTTCTGTTATTATCAAGAGCAGCGCTTCTCAAATCCCAGCTTTTGCACCTCAGAAAGAGGTGAAAATGAGATGGGAGGGAGGTGGCAGCTCTGGGGGCTCCGGGCACTGCTTCCTTGGAAGCCATTCATCCCTCCTCTGGGGAAGGCATATCAGCGCTTCTCTTTCAGGTGATAGATGAGGGCGGGGTACTAATGACAGCCCTGTTCTCTCTGAAAGGCCCACACTCCGGTTAAAGAGAAGGCTGTGAATGAAGGTGAACGAAGCACTAATGGGCAGGTGAGGAATTGTTGAACAGAGCCCAGGAAGAGGCTGAGTGTCTGTAGGTTCCTCTAAGGAAAGCAGAGTTCTCTCCTGTTTACTCAGGTGCCAGAAGTGGGTTCCTTAGTCTCAGTGGCCGTTTTGCCCTTTGAAGGCACCCTGGTTGGTTTATCACACAGGATAGTAGCAACTTCACCCCGTGGGTTGGGTTGTCCTTTCTTGGGGCAGGGGAGAAGGGTTGCTGACATACAAGAACTTATTCCAGCCTCCTTTGGGGCAGGCGTTAGATGAGAGTAACTAGAAAACCACTAAAGTCATCCATCTTCTGATCGCCATCCTCCTTTCCAGCTGAGCTCCTGGATATTCCCTCCATTCAGGGGCCTGGACTCTTTCCTCCCTAAAGATGCCCTGCTTTTGTTTTTTTTTAACATCTTTATTGGAGTATAATTGCTTTACAATGGTGTGTTAGTTTCTGCTTTATAACAAAGTGAATCAGCTGTACATATTCGTATATCCCCATATCTCCTCCCTCTTGCGTCTCCCTCCCACCCTCCCTGTCCCACCCCTCTAGGTGGTCACAGAGCACTGAGCTGATCTCCCTGTGCCATGTGGCTGCTTCCCAGTAGCTAACTATTTTACATTTGGTAGTGTATGTATGTCCATGCCACTCTCTCACTTCGTCCCAGCTTACCCTTCCCCCTCCCCGTGCCCTCAAGTCCATTCTCTAGGTCTGCGTCTTTATTCCTGTGATGCCCTGCTTTTGAAACACTCCACGCTATTTCATGTCTCCTGCTTTAGCTTGTGTGGTTCTATCTGTCAGCAGGCAGAAGCCTTCCTCCCCTGCCTACCTGAGCATCCTGCAGGGCGCGGCTCAGCTGTCGTCTCCGTGAGTCTGCACCCAACCCCACAGGCACACTAAGTCGTGGAAGCGTTTCCATGGTGCTTTGAGCTTACCTGGATTGTGTTGCCTTTCACATGTGCTCACGTTATCTATTCACCTGTCTGTCTGTTCTTTTACCTTGTTAACTCCTCTAGAGAAGGACCTGTGTCTTATTTATTTTTGCATCCTCAGGGCCTCCAGACGGTAGACACCCACTGAAAGTTTTGGGAAAGAAGAAATGCACAGTTGCTTCTGCACTGAGTATGAGTCCTGGCTGTTCTCCTATCATGCTGTGTATCTTTAATTAAGATATAATGTGTCACCCTTCCTGCTTCTCATCTGTTAGGAAGAAACGGGTGTGAGAACGGTACAGACCTACCTTAGGGGACCTTGTAAGAATTAGCAAATTCGAGACTTATGCAAATGTCCCTTTCAATGGCTGCCAGACCTTGAGACGAAGCTGAGCTTTTGATTGGGAGGCGTCCGGCTGCTTCAGTCCACTTAGGAGCAGATGATCAAATGCACAGTCTCTCTGACAGCTGCAGATCACAGACACCATTAAACAAGAAATGGTCATAGTAGCAGGTGACAAAGAGAGAGGCAAGCCTTCTGAGTGGCAAGTTAGTACCGTGAGGAGCACTACAAAGCCACGGAGGCCTTGCCCGGAAGGCATGGCCAACTGCTACCCTTGGCTGTGGGCGGGAGCGTCTGGGAAAGAGAGGGCTTATGCAGACAACCATTTACATTTTATTAAAAATAATTGGAGAAGTTTACAGACATTTCTTGCCAATATGCAACTGTCAGGCATGGGTGGAAAAGAAGCCTTCTCCCAAATTGTGAGAGATTCTAATGTCGTGGCAAAAAAATCTGGAGTCTGATGATTAAATGTGGAGAGCTGTCATCTCGGCATCATATTAAAATAACTCGCCTCCAGCAAGTGCGCGGTATTTCTTCCTTTAAATCTGTCATTTTCCGGGAGGCCATTGCTCCGGTTGGCTGCACCGGTGGCTTTGTAGCCATGGCGGTTTAACAGCAACTGGGACGTTCAGAGGCTTTCTGGGGGCAGAGAGGGGGCTGATGCTTGGGGCGGGGACTCGTTCACTGCTGCTTGGCTGCAGCAAGGCATCTGCAGACCTCTTTCCCCGTGACTTAGTGGGGCTCTCAGGCATCCGAAAGCTTAAGCAGAATACACAGGCAGACACATTATTTTCAGCAGAGGTTCTCAGACGGCAATGTCAGGCTGCAGGCAGAATGAATTGCATTTGTTTATGAAATCTGTTGCTTAATTGGACGATCAGTGTCTCATTTCAGCCTCCAGTCATGACACTTTTAATGATGTCCACACTGTGCTGCTTTTCCATGCAAACAGTGCAGGGGGCAGAACAACGGAAAAAGGTTCCATCGGTGGAAGGGAAGGGCGATGCTATCTCTGCTCCGTCTGTTAAATGCAGCAGATGGATCTCTGCGTGTGTCTCTTCCCTCTTGCTTTTGCTTATGAGGCCGTTTAGCCTCCTTACCTAGTCAAATGTTTTCTGGGGATCCCAGGGTAGGCCCTCCTGCTTCTCTGCTTCCCTGACTTCTGCATATCATAGAGCGGACAAGCTCCCCAACTCTTGAAATGTTCATGATATTAACACTTCAGTTGGTAACACCTTTTGGCTTTTGGAAGCACATTCGCATCTCAATCCTACATGTCCCTAACAGAAGAGAGCAGAGTGGACTCAAGGGCAGTGTATATTTGCCAGTCTTCATGGTTGGCAAGGCCTGTCGACACACATTGTGGCTGAGTTTGGGTTTTTTTTTTTTTTTTCTGAGTTTGGTTTTGATCCTTATCACGGTTAGCCCCATAACACAGGTGAGAAGAGTAAGGCGGAGGAGACAGCATCACGGTCAGTTACTAAGAGCGTAGGGTTTGGGCTCATGTTCGTTCTGTGTGACCTTGGACCAGCTACTTAACCTGTCAGAGCTTCGATTTCTTCCATAAAGTAGAAGCCATCATTACTTCCTCAGACGTTCTTGCGAGGATCAAATGCGATTGGGCATAAGTAAAGCATTTAGCACAGAGGCTGTTTAACAGCTATTATTATTAGTGATGGTATTACAGAAATCAAGATTATGAGGATTGGCTGAAGGCCTGCTTCCTGGAGAGCCTCGTTCTCACACCTTTCTTCCCTGCCCTGGCTGTCTTTCCAAATGCCTAAGAAATGTGCAGATTTTCCACCTTTCAGCAATTCCAGAGACAGCCGGCAAGGATATAAAAAGCAAGTGAAGAGCCTGCAGAAACGCAGGTGCAGTTTGGGGTCCCTCTGCTAAAAGTGCAGCTTTTCTTCAAAGCCCTTAAATGTCACCTCGCCTCGCTCGGCCCGGCTGGAAACGCCCGCGCCATTGCCTCTTCTGCCCAGGGGTGACGTCGCCGGAGTCATCTGAGTCTGAAAGAGGGATTCACCTTGACCTTCCTCTTTCCCAGAAGAAGACACGACACGAGTGAGGCCATCAAAAGCAGCACGGTTCCTCCCCCTCGGCATGTCTCAAAGCCCTCACTCTGACCCCCATCGATCAGCCATAAAACACAAAATCAACAGAGTTCTGCTTTTCTATTTCATGCAGAAAAAAATCAGCATTGACCAGCACGGTCAGCCAAGCTCACGGAAACAGCCAGTAAAAATGGGAACGTCTACAGACTCCTCTCTCAGATCCTCTTAAGCTTCGTCTTTGTCCTGGTCCCGGATGACAGCTGTGGGGCAGGGCAAATCCTGCTGCTAAGTACTGAGTAGGAGAAGTGTTCACTGTCGTTCCCACGCAGAGGGTGCTTTGAGTGACTCAGTGACTGACAGCCTGAATAAGCGGTTATTTCTCCCAGCTCAGGCGCGGGGACACAAGCAACCCTCTGCCTGACCTTACGCAGGTGAGCTTGGCACTCTGGGGTCAGCTCGCTGCCACCATTCCCTGTTAAGGTGAAAATATGGTCGAGTTGATGGGGGTTGAAGCTCTGATCATGTTACTCTCTCGCTGAAATAATTTTTGACTATGCTCCACGTTCTCCAGGGTCGGGTCAAATGCCTTCCCCTGGCATTCGTTGCTTTTCACAATCTGACCCCAATCTACCTTCCCAGTTGCTTCTTTGATTACCAGGCTTCACGAGTCCTGTGATGCAGACAAGCTGAACCGCTCTCTGAATCTGCCCCATACTTTCCCATTTCTGGGTTGTTGCTTCCATTGGTCCTTCTCCTGGGATGCTCATTTTCCTGACTGTCCATGTCTGTCTTAGTCTGCTAGGGCTGCTGGAACAAAATACCATCGACTGGGTGCCTTAAACAATAGATATTTACTTCGTGCGATTCTGGAGACTGAGAAATCCAAGATCAAGGTCTGGCAGATTTGGTTCCTGACTTGCAGACAGCTGCCTTCTTGCTGTGTGTGCTCATAAGGTGGAGAGAGAGAGAGCTCTGGGCTCTTCCTGTTCTAAGGACACTAAGCCCCATGCTCATGACCTCATCAATGCCTAATTACCCACCAAAGGCCCCACCTGCAAATACCCTCATGGGGGGTTCGGGTTAAGGCTTCAACGTATGACTTTGCGGGGGACACAGACATTCAGTCCATAACAATGTCTAAATCCCATCTATTCTTCAAGCCTCATTTAAAATACAACCTCTTCCATGAAGAGTTCTCTGTTTCCTCCAGCTATAAATAATTCTCCATCTTCTCAACTGCTGTAACTCTTTGTGCATAAGCCTATTAGGGCAGTTCTGTTTTCTATTGTGTATTATGGTCTTGCATGTGTTTTGTTTCCTCTACTACATGCTGAGCTTCTTGAGGGCAGGGGCCATACCTTTTTTCTTCTAGGAATCACTAACACTTAGCCCAGGGTCCCTGAAGTGCAATTAGTAGTGAGAGCTTGTCATTAAGTAAATAGATGCTCCCATCTGCAGGAGAGCCTCGAATGAGCAAATGCGGGTCTTGTGTTCATGACAAATGTATTGGTAAGGCCAGGGTCCTTTCTGAAGGCCACATGCCTGGGTGGCTGTTAAATATATAACACCCGGTTTGAGGGATTGACTCAGTATGTTTTTCTTTACGGGGATGAGTTGTATCCTCCCATACCAGTGAGGAATCTTGTGGTTGAACGCACACACACACACACACCCACACTTATATGGAGATGATTTGGCCAAACTCTCTTGAGAACAATCTGCTCTTATCTCCTTGGTGCAACTTTTGTTCTTAGTATAAAAAGAATCCATAAACAATATTTAGAAGATATTAATGATTCTAACTCTTTATATTGACTCCTGAACATACACTGAGACCTGACATTGGACCACAGGCCCAAAACATCCTAAAAAAGGCATCATCCTTCCAGGAGAACCTGACTGTTACATACCATCTTCCCAGGGGTTGGCCTTTCAGAACACATGAAGGCTGGCCAGTGATCGTCGCCTCTACCACCACCACCACCAAGTCTATCCATCTTATATTCAGAGGGACTTCAATTATTAATTTTATTTACAGCATCCATTCTGTATTCTCCTGGGCACGCACACTGAGACCCAGAAGGCTCTGGTGCCTTGGATGTGTTCTAATTTGTACTGCCAAGAAAGGGTGACCTGAGTATTGTTATTCTCTGGAGTGAAATAATTAATCAAAATACACATTCCTGTGGCAACTCACAAGTGGAACTTCATTTAAGGACTGTGAACGCAATATTCTCTGGGAAGCTGTTACTCGGGCCATGCTGGGGCTGCTCCCATTTGCATAATTGCAGATAAAGCCTGCATATTTAAATTATATATATTTCCATTTCATTAATGAAACACCACCGAAGTTCAGGAGGGAACCTGTAGGTTATCCTGGCTACTGATTCCCTTGCACCAAAAAGCTAGCCGGGCATAAAAGCAACAGAGATGACCTTTAGCTACAAGGGTTGCAAGTTATGTTACTAGTCATCAGGGCTCGAAACCGAGCACCAGGCACCGGGCAGAATACAGAAAAGGATCCTCGCCATCCGGCCTCCACCACCCAAAGCATGAAGGCGAGAACGAGGAGAGATGGTCCTCAGTGTTGGTGTTAGGACACCTGCCTCCACCTCTTTGACCCAGAGCAGCTCTTTTTATTTTCATTTCCATGCTAACAAGGTAGACTGTCCTAGCGTGTGTTCTGAGGATGTTCTTTCATGTTCAGGGCCCGGGGAGCTTTAACATAGTTAGATGTACTCTAACAGCAGGTTGCTATCAAAACTTCTATAATAGGATTAAAATAAAAGAGAAATGTGCTCGCAGTGGAATGGCAGTGATGATTTAACACGTTTCAAGGGCTTGGTGGGGAGGTGCAGCGCAAACACAGCAGACGGGCCTGCTGTGTGGGTGTGTTGCCTTCTTAACAATCAGGGTTCTGTATTGTGATCATGGATATTTGGAGTTCGGCGTCGGAGTGTGTCCAAGGGCTCCGGCAAGGCTCTGGGAAAAGAGCCTGATCGCTATCGGAGAAGCTCACATTGATTTATGCTTGCTTTTGTGCTTGCAGTCTGTCCGCCCCACCTAGACTGTGAACTCTGGGAAGGAGGGGAATCTGTCTGCCTTGTTCGTTTTTCATTTCCCAGTGTCCACAGCTGTACCTGGCACATTCTAGGTGCTCAGTGAATATGAGTTACATGAAAGAAAGGACTCCAAGCAAGGGCTCTGCAGCCAGATTGTTCAAGGGTGACCTTGGACAACTTTCTTAATAATATTCGGCTTCAGTTCCTGCATCCCTAAATGAGGAATGGTGATACAGTGATTTTCTAGCCTTCTTGTCAGGACATCTAAAGCAGGGCGCCTGTTTCCACATCTGGCATTCTGGGCTTCAGACAGATGTTTGCTGTGGATCGACTAGCTTAAAGCTAGTAGAACCTCAGCTTTAAGATCTGCAGTGGCAGAAGTGCTTTTGGAGGTTTCTGCTTCTTCCTTGTCTCACTCTGAAGATACAGCTTGTGTGGGCTCTAGAGAGATAGCAGGCAGTAGTGGTATCAGAGGAAAGGAGAGCCTTTTAAGAATACACCCAGAGGGGAGCCTGGAATGAGCCAGTTGAACCAAATGCCTTTAACTCACAGTATCAGTGTCATCTGAGACACCAGGAGGGAGATCTCAGTGCAGCAGTTACTTCTGGAGTAGAGTCTGGAGAAGAGCACTTAGGAGGGTCATGTGCTTGGTGTCATCAAAATCTCCCTTATCTTGACCACCTGCCCTCCTTATTCTGCCACCTTATAGGAAGGTCCCCGAACTCCAGCAAGTGTCTCCACGCATTCCAGTACCTACAAGCTCTCCATCTTTCCGGGCTATTTTTCTTCAGTCTCTGTGCTGGTAACTCTCCATCATGTCTGGCATGCCCCCCTCTCCTGGCAGGTCCCATTTCTTCCCTTCCCAGTACTGCTCTACCCCCAAGGAGGCTAACCCCACCCTTGCCCTTTGGTTACCAGTTGGGTTCTGCCAATGGGACGTGTTGGCAAGAGATTAGAGGGTGGGAGAAAAGGTAGATGAGGATTTTTCTCCCCCACTGAGTGTCCGCTTTGGCACCACGGTCTGGTGATGGCTCTATTCTTCCACCACTACAGCTCCAGCTTGATGGTTCCTGCTTCAGGGCTCCATTTCTGGTGACGCCATTTCTTCCTGTTGCCCCTTCAGATCCGGGGATGTCAGTGGCTTCTGGCTGCTTCAGCTCTTGGTGCCATGCCACTCCTCATGGTCCCATTTATTGTGCCTGGACCTCTACAAACAGCCTTATCCTTAAGTCTCTTATTTGAACTATCTGATGGAATTCTGTGGCTGCTAGGTCACTGATGAATGAACCCTACATGGTGCCTATCTCAAAGAAACCTCAAGGGACAGCCCTTTTCTCTCTCCTTCTCTTCACAGCAAGCTTCCTGAAACTATCCTGTATGTACTTACTATGCCCTTCTTGATTACACTGTATCCTTGCTCTCCACCTTGTCAGAAATCTCACCCACTTCCAGTGCACTCAGCTACCCCCACAGATTGATGATCATCAAGTTCATTCATTTGTTCAACAAATATTTACCGAGCACCTACTACGTGTCAAGCACTGCTCTAGGCGTGGAATGTACCGGTGAACAAAACACTCAAAGATTCATGCCCTTACTAGATGATGTTTTTCTAGGATCAAATCTGTACTATCAGCCCTTCGCCTGACCTCCAGAATTCTAATTCTAGTTTCCCAACGAATGTCCCACACGCCCTACAAGCTCATCACATCTGAACACAAATTCATTATGACTCTTAAGGTATGACATCACCGCCCCTGCCACCCGTTCTACCCAAGTTAGTCACCTTGCCCTTTTCCCTCATTTCCAATAGATTCTTTAAATTCGGCTTCAGATTTCTCTCCCAAATCTCTGTCTTGCTTTTCATTTCTAATTCTTTGTCCACAGTTAAGGATCTTACCATCTCTCACTTGGACCACTGCAATAACCTCTTACCTGGTCTGTCTGTCTCTTTTTTCCTCTTTCATCTTTCTTATCACCACTGCCAAAGTTCATCTCTACAGTGCTTCCTTGCTTAAAGAGTTCTGCCAGCTTCCCATTGCCTACCTCTTGGCAAGACAGTTTCCAACCAATACGGACCACCCCGCTGCTGCAGGCCTAACACCCATAACACGGACTCCGCTCAGTTCCCTGGACCTGCATGGTCGCCCGGGACTCCCCACCTTTGCTTGGAGCCTTTTCCTGCATTGCCATCACCTCCCTTCCCATCTCTTGTTCCTCAAGCCCCTACAGATGTCACCTTTTCTATAAGGTTTTCCCTGACCCTTCCCAGAACAATGAATTCCTTTGTCCTTTTTCCTCCCATAGACTTGGCTTTTTCTATTTACCCTGTTACTCCACAGCTAGTTATATAAGTGCTGTGTCTCCTTCTAGCCTGAGAGCCCTTTGAACCTTCCTGGCTCTTTTGAATCTTTGGTGTTTAGCACGGAGTTTGGCATAGAAGGATGATCAGGGTGTATTCATATTATACATTAGCCATGTATTTTTCTATAGCTTCCTGGTGTCTCCAGCAAAAGCACTTTCTAAGGCCCTAAATCCTCTTCTTGCCATGAGCTCAGCCCACTGTGGGCAGCTGCTCTTGTGGTTTCTTGTCCACAGAACACATTCTTGCCTCCAGCTTGTGTCTCTAATGTCTATTGTAACAGCTGATTGATCTGATAGCTGAGAGCTGGAGTAGCATCTAAGATTTAGCGAACTGAAATCATGTTCGGACCTCTGTTTTATTTTTCTATCTGGAGCGGTTGATAAGCTAAGCAGCTTTGTGAAGACATGGGCCCCAGAGATCAGAAAGCTCAAGCCATCTCAGGGAAGATGCTAACAGGCAGAAACTAAAACTCAAAACCTCATTTATGTGCAGTCAGAATGTCACCCAAACCCTGGGGCCCCCTTGCTCATCCCCTACCCCAGTCTGCTGGCATTTTTATCCCCCTTCAGATCTGATCTGGTGATGGCCATGGGGAGAGAGGAAGGAGAGAGAGGAATGAATACCCCCTGTGATTAATATCAGCCTGGAGATGGTCTTGCTAATAATATCCTAGCCAGAATCATTACTGAAATCCTTTGCTCTGGTTCCCAAACAGCTTGGGAGTTGGGCCAGACCAGGCCTCTGCTGCTTGGGGTGCCAAATTTTAAAGTGCTGTGAGCTTGGAGGCTGGCTTCAGATGTGGTATTTCTTTCTCTGGGGTGATCAGATCAACTTATTTTTCATGTTCAACCTCAATCCTTTTCCACCTCCCCTCATCCCGCCCCAATAAACAACAAACAAAATAAATAAGGATTAATGAGACCCTTGGCACCAAGGGGAAAGCCTTCTCTGGGGCCACCTTTATGGGCTTGACCGATGACCTGAGGTTATCTGTACATCTGTAAAGGGCAAACCCATCAGTGCTCACCTCCAGCATCAAATGGTCACAGTGAAGAGCAGAGATTCGGAGTCCTTGTTTAGGACTGGAGCCCATGGGAAGAGGAGGTGAAGTAGATGCCTTGAAGGGAGGAAAAGAAGGAATGAAGAAGGATGGGGATAGTGAGATTCCCATTCCCTTCAGTCAGTAAAAAACTTGAAACCGGTTTTGATTTTCTGAAACTAAATTTGGTACCACGTGGCGAATCTACAGTCGGCACCTCACTGAATTTCAGCACAAAGTAGATTTACAGCCACAGAGAGAGTTTGTCAAATTCCTGACAACCCCCCAAATGGAGCTCACAGCTGCAGCTGCAGAGGTGGTTTCTGACACTGGGGGAAAAAAATCCCCCCAAACCTTTTCATCTCACCAAAGGAGGACTCTGGGGAGATTTCAAAACCTATGAGAGGAGAGAGCAATGAAATTACATCCTTGAAACATCACAAGCAGGGACCCATCTGATCCTACGTTCTGCTCTCACTGCGGCCGGATTCCCGGGGATGAGGCGGGGTAATGAACACGCTGTCAGTCATGGTCTCCAGCGCTCTGCAAAATGGATTCTCCTCCGACATGGAGGAAATTCCAGGAAGAGGTCAAGTGCATAGCCTAGAAATTGTTAAATATGCAGAAGTATCTGCATATTTAACAATCTTAGGGCTATTAGACAACCAGTATGTTTTAATCTATTCCTCAAACAAAGGAGATAAAAGACTGAGAAATAGCTCAATTTCTCCATCTTCTTTCAGATTACTGTGGAGGATGAATGAAGTTACTATGGTTCTAATATGTGTATTGTTCAATTTGAAGTAAAATTGCATTTTTCATATAAGGCTGCATTAATTTGAGCATACACATCCTCCTTTTATCTTCCTTTTGCAAATTTATTTAATAAATGCTGACTTTTAGTTTCAAATATCAATATGCTATATAAGGTTCATTTTCTTTTAGTAATTGTAATTTGAGTAAATTGCACTAAATGAATATTTGCTTCCCTCTAAAAAACCCATGTTCTTTTATGTTTCTGCTGAATGAGTAGTCTGGGAAATGCCCACTAGATGGCAGTGTCACTACATAGCTGAAGAATATCTAAGCAGGGGATCCAGGAAATAAGGCTAATTTACGTTTTAGCCGTCCTGGAAAATCCAGAAGGTGGCAGATTTTAGCTATTTATGAAAAGACAAGCACAGAGAACAATGTTGCCTTTTAGAAAAATTATTTTTGTTTATTGTTCCAGGAGGAGATTATGAGCTGAATAAAATTATCTGTGATATTTAAAACATTTGAAAATGTTTCACATTTTTAGAGTATGTAATACAAGCTGAAGGGCTAGCAAAGCAAACAGTGACAGAAAATCAAGGTGAAATTGACCAGTAAATTGAGAACTCCATTACAGGAACAATTTCCCCGAGTGTGAGTTGCAGTGTTTGAGTGATAACCTAAACCTGTCTAAACTTTGTGAAGCGTTCAAGGCGAAGATGGAAGGAGATAGCGAGGGAGCTGGCAGACGAGTGCCAGTGTGGGCACTGGTGTTTGTATTTTTCACCAACTTTTCCTGGCTCCCGGAGGACATGCGGCAGACCTGTGCTTCAGAGTTCCGTTCTTTTCAAGGTTACCGATTACCTGAAGGGATCCTGGTTTTAAAAATGAAAAATGACAGCTTGAATACAATCGTCCAATTTAGAAGGAGCGTGTACCCGAGGCAGCTTTGCTGGTTACCGCGGGCATTCGCGGTGAATACAGAGCCACATCCATTTTGTGGAAGACAACACTGCCACGGTTTTGATGCCTCACCTGAAACCTCGGGTTAGAGTGTGCTAGCTCATTTGAAGGGAACACCTGTGTCTTAGTCGATTTTGGCCCCAAGCAGTATGGATGGCTTGTCTTTTCACCTCCTGCAGCAAATACACATTCATGAGACGGTACTGGGGGGTGGCAGGACAGCAGGACAGCGGGATGGCGGCCGAGAAGTCATCCTTCTGAGTGACAGCTCTGCGTGGCTCTTGGCACTCCAACATGTCAGGGAACTGCTGTTCCAACCGGCGTCATTTATCTCATTTAAATATTCCAGAGAGATTAGCCTCCGTACTCAAGTTAGATTCATTTCTGTCTTTGTGCTCCAAAAGGGCCTGGCAGCCTCTCTCAAATGGAGGAGAAAAAAAAAAAGGGAGGGAGAGAGAAAGAAAAAAAATGGTGAGGAAATGAAGCAAGTGAGTGATACATAAGGTGAACACAGAATTCAATATCTAGAATGAGGACACACACGTCTTGCACCCCAGATATATAGCTCCGAACTGATGGAGAAATGGGCAGGAAGAGAGATAATCTTTATCTCTGTTTCCAAACCTTTAGAAATACCAAAGGCTAAACCACCCTGGCAAGAAAGCAGGAAATGAAGACTGCTCCAAGCCACCCATGAGGTTTCAGAGGGCAGGCCACTGGCTGAGCGCACTTTTTCTTCTTTTTTTCTTTTTTTTTTTCTGACTCACAGCTTGAGATCAGGGCCAGTTGGTAAATGGAAACCTCAGTGAAGTGTTTGGATGTAGGCTAAGATTCTGGATTCCAGTTTTATTCAGGAAGAATTGCTGGACTTGAACTTGGATTTACCGTCTGAAATCTTGACAAGAGGGAAAGCAGGGGGAGGTTTTGGTGTTTGTCACAGCCTAATTTCTTCCTGGGAAAATCATGTTAGAGCGCTCATTTCTTTTTCTAACATTTCAGGTGCCCAGTCATGTATGCATGAGTTTATGTACCTACCACACACAATCTTTTGGGTTACTTATTTCTTTTGTGAAGTTAGTCATCATTACAGCAGGTTTTTTAATAGTTTGGAGTTATAATAATAGAGAGATGAGAATGAACTTTGGTGCTCATGAGAAAGTGGGCCATTCTACAATACATGGTATTCTGGGTGGAGTTATGCATATTCTTCCTTTATGGTGTTTGGAACTGCTTCTCCACAAAGAGGCGCTGTGATCGAAGAAGAGAGCAAGGACTCAGAAAGTGCTCTGGTGGCCTCTGACTTGTGAAGTGTGAAGTCCATCATAGCCAAACCGATCCATTGGAACTGATGTTCTGTGAGTTTCCTTGAATTGTTTGGAAACTATTTCTGTCCTCCAGGCAGCTGGCTTAGTTAGCCTATGGCAATCGCTATTGGTGTGGTTCAAGGAGTTTTATGAGAGCATTTTGGCAAGAACGATTTACTCTACCCAGTGTAAGGAAGTATTAGTTTATAATTACCCATGAGGAAGGATCAAGGGGGCATAGATGTCATTCGTGCAGTTCACCATACATATCCAGTCCTTTTCCCTTTCAGCCTATGGTAGGGTGCCCTCTTCAAGTTGGATGTGGCCATACGATTTGTGTTGGCCAGAGAAACACGAATGTCACTTTTAGGCTGCAGCTTTAAGAACTGATTTGAAGGGCTATGTTCTGTTCCCCTTACCTGAGTCACTCTGAAGACTTTTCGGAGGTGGAACTTTCATCAGCTTGAGTCCCTAAAGCGGTCACGATGAGAAAGCCCCCCTCCCCAATCATGTGTCTGTTAATTCCAAGGTGGGCATTCAGTAGAAGTAAGAAGTAAATGTTTGTGTAGCAAGCTACTGAGCTTTGGAGTTTATTTGTTACCACTGCAAAACCTGGGCTCTTCTGACTGATGCCTGGGAATTGCATTCTGATTTGTTTTCCATAGGCTGAGAAAGAAATGATAGACTTCCACTTTACAAGGTTCTGCATCATGTGGCCTTTATTATTTTTGTAGAGTTTTTTTTCTCTGCCTTTGAATAGTGAAATTCTTTTGGTGCTTCTGACAGTGAGCACTTTATTGGTCCTTCAAATACATGTTCTCTCTCCCTGGCGCCCTCTGATCCTCCAGCTTCTCCTGCTATCTCCTACCATCATTTAGGTGCTGGCTGAGACATTGCTTTTACAGGAAAATCTTTCTTGATTTTTTTGTCTGTCCCTTCTTTACGCTCCCAAGCACCTTGTGTTATCTTATCAGTATTTAAACACTGTATTGTAATTGCCTTTTCTGGTATGTCTCTCTATGTGACAATTTCTTGTATCTTTACCATTTGGTTCCAGTGTTCAACTAATAATAAATGCCATATTTTAAAAATAACATAAGTGATAGAACCGAGTACTTAATGAATCTGGAATCTGGATTCCTTTCACTTCTGTTCTGCCTTTTCCCCCACTTTGTGCTTCTGTTCTCTAAGTTGGCCAAAATGAGAGAGCACTGATGGGTGAAGTTCAGCGAGCGAGATACGCACCAATGATCCACAGCCTGATGGGGTCATACCTTTGACCTTTCACCTGCAGCTCTGCAGTGGGGCCACTGCAAGCTCCTCAGGAGCTGTGCAAGGCCCACCATCCCTCTGGATTACTGCTCCCCCACTGGCCCCAGAACTCTGATCCTCTATCCACCAGAGCCTCCCCTCCATTGTGTTGTTTTTACTGTTGCTGCCTTGGAGTAGGCCACAGGAAGATGGGAGTGGTTAGTACAAGTGACCTGGGGTAGAAATAGTTCAACTCTGTCCCTGAAACGGTACTGAGAGCTCAGACCTCAGGCAAAACCTTAGAGATGGGAGATATTTGGAGATAGTACTCTTCATCCTGTGGACCAGACCCACCTGCCACCAAGGCAGCTGTCCAGGGCACTAGGCTTATAAAATCTCATTGGTCTAGTTCCTTATTGCTAATCTCCTCACCTATGAGTTGTCAGTCAAGATTAACTGCTTACCCTGCCTTGACTAATTTGTAATAACAATATCGATGCCATTGTCATCAAAAACAAGAGAGTTAACATTTCTGAGTTGCTTCTGCTGTTCCATGAATATAAGGGCAATTGCATTTAATGCTTGCAACAGGGTCAACATGGAGTTGGTACTATTGCTATTGACATATAAGGAATCAAGGCTCAGCTTGGTGAAGCAACTTGCCAACGTCACACAGCTAGTAAGTGACAGAGATGGGACTTCAGTCAAGGGTTCTTGATTCCTCACCCCAGATTTTCCCCCTTGTGTTCTTTGTCCTGGAGACTAAAACACCTTCAAGTAATTCTATAATTTCAGCATCAAATTAAATTAAGGGAAGTGATATTTTGGTTGGGGTTTCTCATCTGGCCTCCTTCACATCATTTGGCTTATCCTGAAATCCAGTGCCAGGCGTTGCCTAAATCTGGAAGACCGTCCCTGGCCTCAGATGGTTCCTTTTGGAACCCCTTTGGGAGAAGAAGTTTTCCTGGAGATTTGATTTTGGCTGGCACAGAGGCAGCAAAAGGACTTTTAGAAAGAAGCATATGGTCCGCTGGCATTATTATTCTGAGGTGCTGAGATCTCATGAAACAAGGAAAGCACTGAGAGCCAAGGTCATTATGAATATAATTCAGATTTTAAATTGCTATTTGTGGAAAATGTTCCTTCAGCCAGTTGAACCAGGTTAAATCGCTATAGCAATTATATTTACAGGCAATTGCTTGGCCCTGTACTTCCCTCTGCCTGTGTGGACACAGTAAGCTTTTGAGTTAGTAGGCGGTAGGGCAGTACATAAAAACGAAATACGTTACGGCCTCATTAAGAGAGACCCTGATTCTTTTACGTCTGCAGTAGCAAGAGCCTTTGGAAAAACAAGAGGAATTTCCAAACATATGATTAATTTAGACTGAGCAATTAACAAAGTGATATAGTTAACAGTACACTTAGTATCACTCATTAGGAGGCAGCCTGTGACTTGGGAAGGAGGCTGTTAGGAACAAGTGCCACCGTGCATCTGCAAGTCAGCCCCAGTGAGTCGTGGAAGCGATCAGGTTCCTGTCTTTGAGGCTTACAGAGGCTGAAAAATCTACCTTTTGGTGGTGCTGGTTTTCATCCTAGCAGAGGATGAAATTGCTAGAGAAATAATGTCATTTCTACAGTTCGTGTTTTCTTTAGCTTCAAAAGCTGAGCTGCTGATGGAGCAGCTCCTCTCTGTGCATATCAGTGGGGGCTGGGCGGATGCCCTCGAGTACCTGAGGTACAGGGTCCTGTGGCTTGAGGAGACCATGGCTGGACCTCCACACCTGAGTGGTCTTGGCTGGTCCTCTTGCTGGGTTTCCGTGGAGGCAATCACTGAAATTAAACCATGAAGAAATTGGTCGTTCCTTAGATATTTCCAAATACACCTCCGAATACCTGAACTAGAGCCCCATCCAATGTTTAATCAGAGTGACCAGGTGAAACTGACCTGGTTACTATAGGGTCACTGTGAATGGCTCTAATTAATAATGGGCTAGTTGACTGATGGCAGGCTGCCTGAAGAGAGGGCACACAATCGTTTCCCTTCACTCTTGTAGTGGCACTGAGAGTAAGGGCAACTCAAGTGGTGGTAGGGACATCGAAGCCTGTTCAGGTGGGAACAGTTGAAAATAGGGTAAGTCCTGAAGCCGAGTGTTTGGGGCAGCTTGGGCAGCAACTGAAGCCATGAGGGGTGGGAGTGAGTCGGCCCTGGGAGAGGACCTTTCATTAGATCTGGGAATGAGGGATGAGCCAGGAGCCGTCTAATGAGAGCGGCTGGATTATCCAAGATCAGCGTCTGATGCCTGCAACAATCAGTGGGTCTGAGTTAGTCCATTCATAGAGGCGGGGTCCCGAGATGTGCTGGTTGGAATTGTGAGAGCGAAGTGGGAGGTAGCAGGAGCCAGGAGGCCTTAACACATGTGGCCAGGCTCCAACCCCCCTTCCCCCGAGTACAAGGAAACAACACCGGCTTCTGGGGAAGAGGGCTTGTGGAGCATGGGGGCCCCTGGGGCCCCAATCATGCCAGGGCTCAGAGCAGGTCTGCACACCTAGGCTCAGAAGTTGATGTGAACTATCTCTGACACAGGGAATGAATGCTGAAGGTCTGTCTTACGGACGGGACCAGAATGGGAGGGGCCGAGAGGACTGTGGAATGGAGTGACATGGACACCCAGGGCTCCCTGTGGGTCCTCCAAACCCCGCGGCTGCTGGATTTGAAACAAATTTGTTGGGAGGGCAACATAGGAACCCAGCAATTGTACAGATGCCTCACATTTGAGATCTGGAACCCATGCTTTGATTTGAAGCCGCGGAGAGCAGAGAGAACGGAGGCTGCTACTCTGCAGAGGGGTTTGGAGCAGAAGGTGGGCCTTTTCAGAAACGCAAGCTGCGGTGAATTGGGGAAGACAAAGATGTGCAGAGAGAGGACTGATGCCCAGTTACTAAGAATAGTTCCTCCATGTCCCGTAAAGCCCACCCTTTCCACTGGCCAGGACCTTGACCTCCATCGAGGTACCCAGCAAACAGCTGCTGAATGAAGATGCTGAAAGCAACATCTGAATCCCTTATATGGCCAGCGTCTTTAGATAATCACAACCTAGATGTTTAAAATACAGTTGACGCTTGAACGACATGGGGGTTAGGGGTGCCAACTCTCCAGGTAGTCAAAAATCCACATATAACTTTACAGTCGGCCTTCCATATCCATGGTTCTGCATCCGGGGATTCAACCAGTTGCTGATTATGTAGTGCTGTATGTATGCATTTAGTGAAAAAAATCCTGTGTGTACCTGGACCGCGCAGTTCAAACCCACGTTGTTCAAGGGTCAACTGCGTAAAGAATCCATACAGAGGTTACTGGCCATATGTTCCAAATCCTGGTGTCAACTGTAACTCTGAATAAATCCTCTTTTTCAGGTTTCTCTAGAGTATAGTGTCCGGAGCTTGACAGAAATGGTTTGAATTTTAGCTTTGCCACTCACGAGCCAAGTAACGCTGGGCAAATGATTTCTTTGAGGAACCTCAGATTCCTCATGAATAAAATGGGAATCACAACATTGCCTTTGGGGATTTGTGGAGATAAAGTATGCGGAATGCCTGTCCCAGAGCCGCTGCTTAGTAGCTGGAAGTGGCCTGTACATGCATCCGTGTGTACTCAGGAAGCCAGGTCAGGGAGCACAGGACCACACTTGCCATGAATTGAGGATGTCAGAAACAATGATAAAATGATTTTATTCTTTTTGGCCTTTTGCTGTTGATCGAAAACCACATGGAAACTCTCCACTGTAGATCTGTCATTTCGTTCTGAACATATTACAGACCGTATGCACTAGTGATTCCTGCCCTTCATCCTGCCCCCTCACTCCAGTTGGGATTGCGGGTATAAGGAGACCTGTAAGTGACAGCTGAGTGTTTACATCTGAACGGTACGGTGTTAGAATGAAATGATACACATTGCACATGCCGGAAACTCCCAGAGGTACTATATCCCCATTTAGGTTCTTTTTAAGGGAAAAATTCAGTAAACTGCATTTTGCTCAAGTTTATGACAACACAAAAGCCAGGAAGAGTCAGTTCAAAAGAGAAGGTGGAACATCTCCTTGGTCCAGTAGTAAAACGACTGCCCAATACCCTCCTTTATCTAGCTCAGAAAACCTTGCAGAGGTTCATTTTCTAACAATGGTGGTTCTGCTAACAACAGAGCGATTATCGCAAGCTAGACCACTGCTCCGTGGATAGCAGCTGCTTCTGGCCCCCACACCCTCCTGCTCCAAAGAAGGGTTCTTGTTTTGGGGGGTGACAGAGGGAAATGGAGAATGAGATGGTGAGTTCACACTGGGGAGATGACTATGTGTATGAGGGCTCAGGAAACACAGGAGGGGAGAAAGGAGACGGGAGGGAGGAAATTCAGCTGACAAGAGATGCGAGTGGCTCTGCCTGAATCATTGTCCTGGTCCCGAAGCAGCAGAACAGTGTGTGTCTGAGAAGCACTCAGCTGGAACAGGGAGGAATGGAACTTGACGGTAACCGTTAGTCAAATGCTCTCTTCTGAGTAACAACACACGTACGTAGGAAGGGTGACGGAGACAAAGTTAACAGAAATGGGAACAGCTCTGATGTCAGTTTACCTGGAGAAAGGCACCATGTGAACTTTGGCAGAGCACCAAGGAAGCGTCTCTTAAATGATGATCAATTCTTTCCAATCTTAAAAAGGGCTTGAAGTTCAATGTAATTCTGCAAGAAACTGAGGATTTCTTCACTGAATTGGCATTAATTACTTTTTAAATGTAAATTTTCAGCTGTGAGCCTTTTTTAATATTAAAAAACACCTCCACACACACCAAGTACATCAGGGTAAATCAAAGACTAATTGGTGACCAAATTATAGGGTTGAAAGCACTTTTCTTTTTTTTGCCATAAGTGAGTGAAAAATAATTAGCAAATGTGAATACACGCTTTTTCTTTCATTAATAATGAATTGTATGGTGAGAACCCAGTTTTAGCAAAATTAAAATTTCAATTTTGGACTGAGAGCTGCAATTCCATTAGGTGACAGTTTATATTTAGTCAGTGCTTGTTCATCTGCTGGTGTCTCCTCGTGCCCAGACCAGGGCTGGTCTGACTCTTAGGATGGCTGTGATCACAGGACAGGATGGAAATGGACAATCTTTTGGGTCTTGGAGATGGGATTAAATACGACCATCTACAAATGTGTTACTGGGGCTTCCATTTAAGATGTAAGCACGGAGGGTTGCAGAGAGCTTGGGGCTTTGGTCAGAGACCCTTACAAGACCTGAGGCAGAGCCTGGTCAGAGAATCCATCCACTCGGGTGCTGTTTGTTCGCCTTGATGACAGTTTCAGCCTACTTCTTATCAACCATAGCTATTTATATTTAGAGGCACAGATTCCACAGCTGTACAGAGTGCCTCCCAGTGACTCTGAAATCAGTTTCTTCTCCCTTTCTCTCAGGGAAGATTTACAAAGTTGTTGTTGAAGATAATCACAGAGAACAAAAAGCAGACTCGGCAGGGGGTGGAGGAGGGTTCTTTTGTTCCCTCCATAGCTTCCTCTTCTCTCTGAGATACTGTTACTTTCTCACCTCTTATTCCCAGATACCCACATCCCTTTTATAACCAAACAAAGAATTGGTCCTTATCTTGACCTTGCAGAAAAGGTGTTTTGCTCTCGGCCATCTCTACAAAGACCCTACAAGTCTCCAGGTGAGGGTCATTCCGTAAGTCAAGCTACTAACTCTGGCTGGAAAAGGGGAAGAGACCTGAGGGGCAAAACCAGAAAGTACTGGTGGTTCTGGGGAAGGTAATGTCAGGAAGGGCATTGAGACGTGTTGCCAAATCACTCATCAGGCGTGGAGAGAATTGGAATCCAGGCCAGGCTCGGCCACAGACAGGCTGGGGCAACACAGGCAAATCTGTTCACCTTTCTGGCCTCAGCTTTCTCATCTGTGAAGAGAGGGCGCTGCTCAAGATGACCTCTCAGGTCGCCTTCAGCTATGAAATTCTGTGATTGCTGCAAGGATCATTTTCCCTATTTCTGTGAAACAATAACAGCTCTGGGTTGGAAAATGATCTAACAGCTTTGCTCCCTGAATGAAAATGTGTCTAAGCGTTATGCTGAGAACAGCCCAGTTTCCCGCCTAGAAAAACAACGGCCCCCCAAATGCAAATGGGGTGGCGGTGGTAGAAATGAAGAATAATACCACCACTGTGTATTTTTACCTTTCATGATAAAACAGTAGTTTTAAAAATCGTAAAAGTGTACCAGTTTGACAAATGGCACATTTAAAACCCGACTTAACAAAGGGGTTTTACCTTTGTGATTTTAAAGCTGTCACTTGAACTAAAAATATAGGTGAGTGAGTTGGCCTTTCATATTTAATGTTTTCTTTTTTCCCTTTTTACATGCAATTCATTCTGTTCAGCTTTGATTAAGGAAGTAGAAGAAATGGAACAAAGAATGGCCAGTCCTTGGCTAATTCATTATTGAGAAGATGGTAGATGTGACTCTTCCCACCAGTTCAGAATCGAACCTTTTCAACACCACTCTCGGTTGGTTTTGGGGCATTAGCCATATCTCTTACCCTTAAACATTGACAGAGAGAGAATCATCTAAGAATATTTGACTTAAAGAGGACAAAGATAACTGGAGGATTACTCTCTCCTCTGATGGAAATCTCAAGATTTTATATGTTTGTTAAAATAAGTACGTGATGGCCCCAGATTAATTGATAATTATAGCAGGTCAGAAAGAATCTAGAATAAAAACGAGAACCCGGGGTGTCCTGGAGTGTTGAATATTGAAAGCAGCTATGCAGGATTAATGGAATGTTTACAGATGTGCTTTCCATTTTCAGGGGAGAACTTAGGCAAGTTGCTGCATTTCTTTGAACTTTAGTGACCTGATCTATAAAAGGGAGGGAGGTGGAGTAGCTGCAAGCAAATGCTTCTGAATGTTCTAGTCTTTAATTGTGCCTTGTTTTTTCCTTGTGCAGGACTTTGCTCACGAAGGGTACTTACCTATTGTTGGAATCCGCAGAGTTAACGATTTGTTTAAAGGGGAACCCCGGGTTCTGGGGTTGGTCCTGGGCCTCGTGGGTGGGGGAATCTCAGCTTTCCTGTTTATAAAATGGGGATAATTAGCCTCACTCTAAGGGTTCTTTTAAGTCTCAAATGTGATAACAGAACTGCAAGCTCTCAAAAGGCAGTGCAAGTGGAAGGTATTTGTATAAAAGGCTCTTTCTAAACAGTATTGATGGAAACATCTTTATGCAGCCGTGCATGTCAGTATTGAACTGTTTATTCACTTATTAGCTGTCATTAGCTTCTGATTCCAGACTGTTGATCTATCCTATGAGCGTAGCAGATGTGTTCACGACAATGGCAGGCCTCAATAATACCAATGCATCCGGGGCTCACCTCCCAGAAATCACTGCCCTCCAGTTCCATGGATCAGTGCCAGGCATTGTAGAGTCTCAGGGTCATCAACATCCTCGCCCTGAAGTGAGCATGCTCATTGTAACTTCCTTCAAGGGTGTCGATTGAAATTCGGCTTGGACATCTCAAGTGATGAAGGGGGTAATTGAGGTGAAGGGAAGGAGACCTACCCTCTTGAACAATCTGTTTTGTGCAGAGGCTGTGATAGGTTCTTTATACCCCTCAACTCATTTAATTCTTATCACCATCCCTACAAGTTGATTTTCATTATCCCCATTCCTTCAGACGAATTGAGTCTGAAGAGATTAATTAAATGAAGAAATGGAGTCCCTAAATGGTAGAGTTGGGTTAAAACCAAAGGTCTTACTTTGTCCACATGCCATATAGAACATTTCCTGAGAAACTTATTGTTGCCATTGACAGATTCCCCTGCCCCCGCCCCAGCCCCCATATCTTTTGACAGCTCTGTTAAAACAAAACAAAACTATTGATATTTCTTAGAGCTCAGAGATGACTCCTTAAAGCGTGGTCCATGGACCAGCATTATGGGCCTCACCAGTAGCTTGTTTGAAGTGTGGGAACTTGGCACCACCTCAGGTCTACTGATTCAGAATCTGCATTTCAGTAAGACCTTCAGTGGTTCATAGGCACACTAAAGCTTCAAGATTACTAGCTAGAGCACACAGAGCTGGTCAACTTCCTCCTTTTTAAGATGGCTCTCTAAATATCTCTCCTGACCACATCAGAACTTTTGTCCCAAACAGAAACACGTGCCAGGGACACCTGTAGCTCTCATCTTTCGAACACATTTCAGAATCCTGAAAGTTTCTATGAAGTTGCCTCATCTAACTTGAGAGAGGTAATCCTTTCTCTAACCCCCCAGATGTAAGTTTCATAACATTTCCTGCCCTCTGCCCTGTGAAAATGCCTGGATATTTGTGATTCTGTGAATTGTGGTTCTTACCCTGCATAATTACTTATCAATTAGTCAATCAGAAGTCAGGTAGAGGAATTTAGGCTTTATGGGCTAAGTTTTTAAGCAGGAGAATGAAGTAGAAAATGGTGAAATAAACCGAAACAGGGAGATTTATCTTGTGTTTTGCAGAGTGGTTAAAGAGGGAAGAGAATGATGGCTCTGAACGTAATTACAAATTATAGAAAAGAGAGCCCTTTGAAAGCTTTTATTGGCTGTCATCTGATGCATTGACTCATGGGTTTCATGTGATGTAAATTTATTCCCTTGATAAATGAACCAAATTTTGTCAAGATCAGTCAACTGATTTGAGATTTATTATGAAATAACCACACAGACATATGCAATTTATAGAACAATTAATTTGAAACTTAATCCAGACCACTGTTATGGTCTCTGCCATATATTTATAACTGCGCATTTGTGCCATTATTAATATGCTGATTATCAACGCCAATCTTTTCTAATAAGGGCAGAGTCTATGTCTGTTAATTTGCTTCTATAGATGCAGCTGTAATTGATAAAGTGAAGCCCTTTCCCCTGTTCTGAACGTTTACCATGGGATACAAAACACTCTTTCTCCCAGGAAGATACCAAGGCCCTTTAACCAGAGAATTCTATCCAGTCACCAACACCAAAGACAGAAGCGAGTAGGCTCTTCCAGGTGAGAAGGGGATTGGCCCTCTGCTCTCTGACCTGTAATCTTGCTTCTTGCTGCTTTCTCCATCTTTTGTCCACCTGTCTCAGCCAACAGGGGGTTGTCCTATAACTCTACTTCATTCCTCTAATGTATTTCTTTTCCACTGTTGATGGTGTCAACACTTCAAAAATACTTCAAATTTTGAAGTATTTTGAAAAAAATACTTCAAAATCTCATACCTCCCAGAATAATAAAAAGAGAATCGTGGAAAGAAATTTCAGAACCATCGGATTTAGGTTATTGGTTTAAATGCCTCCAAATTGATACAGACCCAACACCTTCTACTGGCCATATTTCGGAGACAGAAATACTGAAGCCTGGGGGTCAAACAATATTTTCAACCAAAATAACATCTGAAGAGAGCCAGCCATGTGACAATCCACATTCAGGACTCCTGCTGTAATCTCTCACGTGTGTATTTCATCATGAATAACTCTACTGAATTTTTTAAAATCACAATTTTTCTCTCTGAAAAGTGGGTTGAAATTGTCAATCTCATCTTTTGGCCACCACGAGGGAGCTGTCTCATGTAATGCTGGAGGGGAATCTAAATAAACACCAGTACCTGGGATAGGATGAGAGAATCTCTCCTTTAGTTGCTTGTCCTCAACAGAGAGACCCCTTGGCTTCTCACCCAGTAAGGGAGTAGCTTCCATGGTTAGTAGGGAAGAGACTTCAGGAATAATACTTGAGAATATTATCAATATAGATAATATTCAGTACAAAATTCAGGCAATAGAGGGCCTGAATCCAAAAGAGATAAGGAATTTTATTAATGTCTCTGGTTTTTGAAATAAAAACTCCAAATTACCTTCCCATCAACTAAATGACTTAGTGGCTTTGGAGAAGAGTCCAGCCAAAAGAGGGCTTGCTCCTGCCTCTTTGGTATTTCTTTTTTTTTTTTCTTTTTGCCTGTGTTTGGTCTTCATTGCTGTGCGCGGGCTTTCTCTAGTTGCAGCGAGCCAGGGCTACTCTTCGTTGTGGTGCACAGGCTTCTCATTGTGGTGGCTTCTCTTGTTGTGGAGCACGGGCTCTAGGTGTGAGGGCTTCAGTAGTTGCAGAGTGTGGGCTCAGTAGTTGTGGCTTGCAGGCTCTAGAGCGCAGGCTCAGTAGTTGTGACGCATGGACTTAGTTGCTCCACGGCATGTGGGATCTTCCCAGACCAGGGATCAAACCCATGTCCCCTGCATTGGCAGGGGGATTCTTAACCACTGCGCCACCAGGGAAGTCCCTCTTTGGTATTCCTTATGCCATTTCTTATATGCTTCTTGTAGACAAGGCAAATGGCAAAAATCACTTGTGTTTTATGCATTTTACTGTGGCTTGTAGTCCATCCATCAACTCCTCATGTGCTAGATGGTCGGAGAAGAGTGAGAGAGGCATTTTAGTTGACATTCACTAGTCTGAGGGGGATGGAAAGCTTTGCTGGAGCAGAGGCTGTCTTCAGAGTTGCCAGCTGAGAGTGAAGCTCCTCGTCAGTAGAACCATGGCCTCTGATTCACACCTTTGGCTGGACTTTGGAGGCCTGAGGTTCAGCAGGAGTGGGAGAAGGTGTGTTTGGGAGGTTCATTCATATTCATGGCTGGGCAGGATGTATGTCATTCCTACTGTAAGAACATCCATTATTTTACACATAGTTAGTTCCCTAATGTTTATCCTGAGATTGTGATTTTTGCTTCGGAAACTCTAAAAATAGGGAAAAGATCAATCTGTGTGATCTACGAGTGGGGGAAATTGGTCTGATACTTTACATCAGGATCAACCATGTTGATCCTGTAAGGAGGCAGTGAAGAGAGGAAGGTGATGTTGTTTAGAGATCCTTCAAATGACTGTGGGTGGAGATAGGATTCTATCAAAGCCTTAAGAGCCATGGAGGGGGGCAGGGAGCCTACAAGGAGTGACCCTCAAGCCCCATAAATGGCTGGTGGACTTGGTCATCAGCACAGAAATCAGTACAGGAAGGTAGTAGATTCAGAAAGATATTCCATAAAAGCTCATCAACAACCTTGAGTGCCCATGGTAGTCAGGCCCTTGCTAAGGTTAGTGAAGTGACGTTGGACCATGAAATGAGCCATGGGGTCCACCAGTCCTGGAAACCCAGCCTTGCTCTAGCACTTACCAGCACTTCCACCTTAGTATGATAAGCCATCTTGTTTAACATCCTTTTTTTTTTTTTTTTTTTTTTTCACCTGTAAAATTAAGGTCAATTGTTTGGAGGATTAGTGAGTATTTAGGAGTAATTCAGGTGACTGGTACCTGAAAATCTTTAATAAACATTAGCTTTTTCCCCCTTCTCCTACTTAGGGGCTGTGTAGGTGGTTGAGAGAAATCAGATGATGTGTTTGTGATCTTAAAGGGTTTATGTTTCAATGGGGAGGAAAGCCACACAATTGACAATCATATGGGGCTGAATGAAGTAAGTGTGTTAATAGGAGAGAGAGAAGGATATAGGAGAAAAAGCTAAGATTGATTCTGCTGGAAAGGGGGCTGGGAAGGCTTTTTGGGACAGGTGACATTAACACAGGTCCCGAAGGATTTGAAACAGTTGCTTCTGATCTTGCTGATGAGAAATACCCAGGAAAATGCTGTCAGAGCCATCTACTTGGAAAAGACTAGTAGACTGTGGAGGAACCAAGCTTATTAACAAAACAGATGTGTAGAGACTCAGGAAGCAAAGGAAGGAAACTATGTCAGAGGAACTCTCAAGGGTAGGGTGAAGTCTAATTACCCAAATTGAAACCTGGCCTTTGTAACAGACCTAAGACTTCTCTTGAACCCATAAAGACCTGCTGGAATAGCAGAGGCATGCCCGAAATAATTAGCTTTGTATTTCAGCACTTGTTTGGGAATTCTTGGTTTGTATCAGCCTTTTCCCGGGAAGCATGAGAGGTATTTGAAAGCAGCTAGAAAATTGCCTGGACAGGAGCAGGGCAGGAAAATGTAAAATCAATAAATAATCAGGCTGAATTTTAATTGAATATATTACTAAGGCCCTGCTGACATGTAAATTTAAAAACTACTCACTAGAGGAAATCAGTGCTTTCCCTCTTGTAGATATTTGGGTTTCAGGAGATACGTTAAAGGCTGGCTTGTGTAACTCTTCCTTGGCAGGTCCCACATTCTGTGTTTCCTTGTGTGCGCAGGAGGCCCGCGTCAAACCACTTTCCTGCCTTTCTTTTTTCTGCATAAGGGAATACGTATTTACTTTGGAAAAAAATTAGTTAACCTAAAATTCATGTAGAAACAAAGATCTGAGAGAGGAAGAAGGGCTCCTTTGATGTGGTACTTGTCCCTTGGGGCAGAAATGTCGTTCCTTTTCAGAAGGGCATTTGGGCTCCACAAGCTGTCACTGTCATTCTGCTTTGTGAAATCTCAGGACCAAAGAGGTCATCACATCTGTTTCCGAGATACGAGTCTGTTTTCGTTTTACTTGTATTTTCTGTAAATATTTTCTTTGTACTCCTGTGTAGCATTTGGCCAAGTTATTTCTTGAATTTTGAATGAGATTCGGGAGTGCAGAGGCGCGAAGGAGAGCAGCTTTGACTCAAACGGGGGCTCAGGAAGCCACCCCCCTTTCTGCTCCCCTCTCCCCAGGGACCAGCATGGGAGCAGTGGAAGGAATCAAAGTCAGACAAGCCCCGGAATTTTCCTTGACTATTTTTCTCCCAGGCAGCTCATTTTGTATTTGGTTTTGTAGCCCTGTGTTTGTGTAAGGAAGGCTCTTGTCACCTTAGCCTCTGCACAGACACTGTTGCTCAGTTGAAAAAAAAAGGGCTGCATCTGAACAAATTTGTTTCTACATGGATTTAATTAGGTACCTACCAGGTGCTCAATTCTGTGCTTGATGCTGCCAGGATATGGAAGATTTATGAGACACAGCCTTTGACTTTAGAGGGTGCCAGCATGCTATAGATGCTGGTAAATAAACTTTAGCGGATCTGAGTCTCCTGCAGAGATTGTCAAACCATGCCTGGAGATTCTGATTCTATAGATCCAGGAAGAGGCCCTTGAATCTACATTTTAAGAGGTAAACCAGGTACTTCTGATTCAGGAAGTCCACGGCTTGGGCTTTGAAAAACACTAATAGGATGGACTTAACATCTTCATTAGTCAGAAAGACCTGCTGTTTATAGACCCATCCTGCTACGTATTAGTCAAGTGACTTAGAACAAGATATTTACATTTGCCAACCTTTATTTCTTCATCTATAAAATTACAACAGTGATGTCTAGCTCATAGTAATACTGTAAGAATTAAATGAGACAACTATTAGAGCAGTTCCTGGAACATTCTAGAAAGACAATAAACACATTTTCTAATCATCCTCCTCAACTATCTGGTTGGGAAGATAACACAGGCTACTTTAGCTTTCAGGTTATTTCTTATCTGCAAAAATGATAATGATATTTATAATCTATGCCACACACTTGGCTCTTTGTATCACCTAAATTGCATTGTTAGTCATCTGTCTGTCTATTTGTGTTTCTAACTGAAGGCTCTAGTGAGGCGTCATTGGCTCACCAAGCCCAGGAACTCTGATATGACACTTCAGGCCACCAGAAATTCTAATTGCATGAGATTGAAGGACAGGATCTGGATTTGGGGTTGAAGAGTTTTATACCAAGGATGGAAGAGAAAACCTGCCCTCAAATCTCGGAGAAGGTTCTCTGGAATGGGCAAGAATGAACCTTGGGTGAAAGAGAATATAGGGGACAACTAAGGACAGAAACTCTGCTTCAAGGCAGAGTTCAAGGGCTTCAAGGGCCTCGGGCATTTTGAAGAGAGACAGTAACACAGCTTAGAGGACTATTTCCTTGACTCACTTCAGGTCAGATCTTGAAAGATGGCTCTAGATCTATATCTAGTCCATAACCTTGTTGGTACTAGAGAGAATTCTTTGCTGGTCGCCAGAAAGAACCATTGAACAGTGGTCTTTGGGACCTTCAAGGAAACTGTCATAATCCAGGGGAGAGTTTACGACTTGGGGTCAAAAGAGCTCAAACCAGGAGGAGGTGCAAGTTGAAATGGCTGTGTGACAAGGCCATGGTAGAGGGAAGTTGGAGCTTGCAAAACTGTTGAGGATCATGCTAATGACTCTAGATCATCTTGGGACCATGCTTAGGTGATGCACTGGTAATGCCATTGACCCAGAGATGTAGGATGGGGGATCCTGAGCCTGAGAAGGGTTGAGAGGACTGTGGGTGATTCTTTTAGATCAAGAGTAATGCCTGAAGCCAAGAGACCCAGCCAAGCCAAAGGACTTTTGGGTTATCACACTAGCCTGTGATTCTAACTCTGTACTCCCTCCAAACCTCAACCTTCACAGGCTGTGGAGGGTGAGGACTTTATCTGCGTGTGCTTACTCCATCAGGATGGGGCTCTCAATTAATCCAGAGTGGTAGCCATTTGAATGCTTCTCCATACAGCCTGACACAATAAGTATTTCACGGAGAATCACAGAATGTTAGAAAGGGAAGGGACCTTAGGAATGATCTAGTCCAGTCTCGTTATTTTCCTGATAAGATTTAGAGAAATCACATAACCTTCTCAAGGTCACAGCTGCCCAGTAAGAGCTACATCTGGAACCAGGCTTCCCATGCCACTCACGTTACCAGGTCGTGCTTTCTCGTGATGATTTATTCTTGCCTGAATTTCCCTTGATCTTCCTGGGAGCCTGGACTGACATGACTGCTCAGGCTGGGTGAACCATTGCTCAGCACTTAAAATACAACAGGCTCCCTTTGCTCTCACTCTTCACATGCTAACCACGAAGCACAAGATGGAGCTGCCACTCACCGCTCACGCCGATGACAATTTCATTAACTGCGTTCTTGGGCTCTGGCAAGCCACTCATCTCATAACAGTGCTCAGCTCATTCTGGTGAAAAGTGCGTGAAGATTTCTGAGTAGTTCATAATGAGGAAATCATGGTTAAAGTTTCAACAAAATTAGTGTTAGGTATTCATGAATACTTGAAAACACCAGGATCCGAGATGTCAGTGCGGAAATAAATGTGGTAGCCCTGGCCAGTGGCCTCCTGCATTTACACACTCACCTTTTGGGAGGATGTCTTTGGCAGCAAGCAGTCTGGTGAGTACAGCCTTTGAAGTTGCTGGCTCTAAACGATAAGCATCCCTTCAGTCAGCAAACTGCTATGGTGAAATGTCAGATGGAGCTGATATTTTTGACCACACAACTGTGGGGAATGTGGCACCTGAAACATACAAGGGTTGGAGAGATTTCTCTTTGGTCTTCTTTGCCCTCTCCTGCCCCACAATTACTGTCTCTGGTCTACCTTGAGCTTGGAGTACAAAGGCACCTGAAATTCCACGAAAACGTTTTCATGCTGCAGTCAAGTTAGGAGGATATGTTTTGGCACCAAGGCCAATAGATAAGGGTATAAATTCAGGATTTTTCTGTTTAGATGGAAATTGAGGGCAATGCACATCTCTGTGCCAGCAGTTCTGTGTTGTATGCCACTCCAGCCTTAGCCACTGGAGCAAAATAAAGCTCTTTTTCTGATTTAGTTTTCTTAGACTCACTGAAAGTGGAAGCTCCAGATAACATCTCACTTTGAATAGATCAAACAGCTCTGATATGGGTGATGTAAATGTGTCCTGTCCCTCTACAGTGTGCGCCCCTGTTGTAGTGTTAATTGGTCTGCCAATAGTCAGTCAGATCTCCTACTTGGGGAAATATGTGAAATAAAGTCCCTGACTTAAGAGGAACTCTTTACTTCCTTCTAATTTTCTTTTGGGTCTATTTCCTAGCCTTCAATTTCAAAGAAAATAATAATAACACCTTGCATTGATATGCTTTTTCTAACACATTCAAAGTGCATTTGTACTTGTCAGGATCTAAGTAGCATAAACCAAATAGGTTTATTTCTTGCTGACACTGCATAGATTGGCTGAGATGCTTGATATCTGTCATCCTCACTCTGGGCTACCCTCTAGAATACGGCCAGTCTCTGTGGAAAAAAGAAAGAGGAAGTGGTAAAATTACACCTAGCTCTGAGAACTTCCACTCAGAAGTGATATGCATTCCCTTCCACTAACATGTTATTAGCCATAGAAAACCACATGGGCCAGTATAATTTTAAAAGGTAAGAAGATGCAATCCTACTACATGCCCAGGAGGAGAATAGGCAACATTTGTTGAGCAGCAATGACTACCAAGCCTTCTTTAAATTATCTGATTTTATTTCTGAATATTTACAATAACTCTGTTCTGGTCACAGCCAAGAGAGAATTATAGATTTATTCTACATTTTCCAACATAATATTCCCAAACTTCTAGACTTCACAGACAGTCAGTTGTCTTAATTGAGGAGGGGTTTCTTGACATAAGGTTGCTGTCTTTTATTTTATGAACTATCTGCTATCACCATCATTTTATAAAAGAAAATTCTGGAATTGTAAAATTGAGAGAATTCATAAAATGTAGGAAGCATATACTCTCAGCCCAAAGGTTAGTTCTTCAGATATATCTAACTGTATGAAAAACTCTCAATACTGCCCTTATTTTTTTATCCCTTCCTGGTAATTTGTGATCTAGTCATTGAGAACTTCTTCTCTGAGAGGTTATAATGCCAAATTATAACATGAACCACATAGATAGGACTTGCACTCAAGGAGATGAAGTATTAAATGGACCAGTGAAGTATAAGAATGGAAGCAAGGTTTTACTAGTTAGGCATGTGGAAAGTAGATTGTCAGGTTGAGGGGTAAAAATGAACTACTGTCTCACACACTGGTTTGGAGAAGGCTTGACTGAACGGGCCAAGGTAGAAGGAAAGGAGGAGTGAGCAGTACCATGGGCAAAAGGTTTGGAGCCTAAGTTAAAAGCTTTGGCCTTGGGACTTTTCAAAGCCATGTTCAGAGAAGACAACCGAAGTTAGAGGGATGCATGGCACAGGCCTTGAATTGGAAGTCCTGTGATAGCGAAATGTTTGGACAAGTCACTTACCTTTAGAGGCTGTTGGTCCCTTGGAGCGTCTGTATCTATGTGGGTTGACTTTAGACTGTGGTGTCTGCATGGGGGAGCAGAGGAGTAGAGACGTTTGGGATCATAATGGCCTTCCTGGATTCTAAATATTCCACCTAGAAGACTGTCTATTCTGTTGACCAGTGAAGGAGGCTATAGAAGGAGCTACATGAGAAGGATGCTTTACTGTGAGATAAAGCGGAATTCGGCTACTAATTCATTGTGAAAGTGAAGGAAAGACAGGAGCTGAAGATTAATCTGTGGTTTCTGTCTTCAGGCCAGAGTTGCTGACACTTGCACACATCAGGAGCATAATGATAAGGATGCCAAGAGATTCATCTGGATAGAGGAAAAAGGAATCTATCAGAATATGGAGTACTATCCAATTTTGTAGTCCTACCCCCTTTCCTCAGAAAAACATTAATAATTAAGGAACTACCACGAATGCTTCCCCTTTGCACTTGAAGACCTCCATATTTTGCAGAGCATGCCATTATAATCATTGGAAGCGATGCCTTGGACATTAGAATATGCTCAGCAAAGTCCAGCTCAATAGTGAAGCAGTCATTCTGGGAAATGTGGGTTGAGTTAGACAAACTATTTTTTTGAGAAAATAATCCAAATCACTTCCAGACATGTTAAGGTTTTATGTGAATGCTATCATACAGAAATGTAAATTTATAACTACCAAGGTGTATTATAGAATATGCAGAGAACACCTGTATGAAAACATCTTTACCTTAAAAAAATACAGCAGCAAGAATCTGTCTTTTTTTAGTGTGGATTTTATTAGCTCTTCTGTGAAGCTACCAAGCTGGTCCAGAATCTCTGATACAAAGGGCTTCTGAATTGCTGCTCAAGGCACTTGCACATCTAGGTGAAGTGGAAGGTTGCAAATGCTCCTGGAATGGGTGAGTGGGAGCCCTGGGCTTCGGTCTGGCTCTGTTCACCATGAGCCTTTGGGGCAGTCACTTCTATAGGTCTCCACTTCCTTGTGCATATGATCAGAGGGTTAGATTGGACGACTGCTAGTGTCTGTTCTGGTTCTATGATTTCAGTAGTTTGTAATTCTTTTTTTTTTTTTTTCGGTCTGCAGGCCTCTCACTGCTGTGGCCTCTCCCGTTGCGGAGCACAGCCTCCGGACGCGCAGGCTCAGCGGCCATGGCTCACAAGCCCAGCCGCTCCGCGGCATGTGGGATACTCCTGGACCGAGGCACGAACCCGTGTCCCGTGCATCGGCAGGCGGACTCTCAACTACTGCGCCACCAGGGAAGCCCCAGTAGTTTGTAATTCTTGAAATAGAAATATAAGATGGCTCCTGGAAAAACTGTATGAATTTCTGTATTGTTTAAGTCAACAGCAATGGTTGGACTTTGCGCCCATCCAAAATCCTTTCAGAACGGCTTGTGTCTCTTCTTTTCCATTTGATTACACAGGATTTTTCAGTGTAAATAAAAATTCCTCTTTAAAATTAAGCTTTCCCTGCTGTCTGATTCATTCACTGATGTTACAACCCACAGCTTGAGATATGACATTTCCTTTCATTCTGGTAAAATTGTGATGTCACAAAATTTGAATTGATGCATCTAACTGAATTAAGCAGTTAAGAATTAATTACAAATGAAAATGCTCCTACCTATACACATATGTGTCTAGCTAATCAGCAGTGATGGGAAAGGAAATACAGGCAAGGCACTTGGCAAAATTTGCCAGGCTGTGGCTGCAGGCAAATGCATTTTTAGATAGAGCACCTTGTTTTAGAGATTATAGTGAATGCTTGAATATAGCCCCAGTAAGAAGCAATTCAGCATCACCTGTGCAACATGGACCACCACCAACTAAATCATATCACTTGGCCTTTGGCCTTTGATTCCCAAGTTTATTAACCTCAGAGGTGCTAATGTTTATTAGATTTGGAATTTTCTTCCTGTGTATACAAAAGCAGTTATCTTTACTTTGAAAATCATGATACTGACAGATAGCTTATCTGTAGGAACTTTGCGACTCTGACTAGAGAAGTATATTCTCATTCATGGATGGTGGGTCTATGACTCATAAAGATTTTTTTTCTAATTTAATTTTTATTTTATATTGGAGTATAGTTGATTTACAATGTTATGTTAGTTTCAGGTGTACAGCTAAGTGATTCAGTTATACATATACATATATCCATCCTTTTTCAGATTCCTTTCCCATATAGGTTATTATGTAGATCATTGAAGATCGACACTGAGAAATACATACTATTTTAGCACCAACCCAGAAAATATTAACAGTGTTTCAGCTTCATGTGAAAGAGCCAAAGGTGACATAGGTGCTCTGTGTCTTTTGTTTTTGATATGAACTCTTGTTGAAAATCCAAGGCCATTTAAACAGGAGCGATCTGAAGTGTTGGTGCAGCTTTGTTCAATTTCACCATAACAAAGAGGGTTACCCTTTCAGCTGATTGTTTGATGTGGCAATTTTTAGAGAGTTTTAGAGGAGGACAATCAAGCCAAAGTTAGAATGGAAGAGTTAAATCATATAGAATTTTGACACTTAAAGGATGCATTTGTAGCTCTGCCACTGGGGGGAGAGAGATGCTTTTATTATTAACATGCCACGTTAGTCTTACCCACAACTCAATCTGAAGAGTTCTAAATATGCAGCTCCTATGATTCGCAGAATTCAATTATTCCTCTTGATTTCACTATTTCTGAAGCTAGGGCAACATTTCCCCATATTTTTGAGGCATGAAACATTGAGTTGATTTTCAATATTTTATCTTTCTCTTTTCTTCTTTACTCTTTACCTCTAATCACTAGGCAGCTTCTAGCAATTTCTCCTTTCAAAATTATATTTGTATCTGTTCTTTCTATCCCTTTGGCCAGCAACCAAGATTAGGCCATAATGACTTTACACATAGATTATGACCCTGGCTCACCCAGTCATCTTCGTGCTTCCAGAAGTTTCCTCATTCTCAATCCATTTTGCACCTTAGGGACCGATTAATTTTATTACAGAGTTCCTTCATGTCCTTCTTCTGCTTGAAAATCTTCAATGGCTTCCAGTTTTTGTTTTGTTTTGTTTTGTTTTCTGTTTCTGTTTTTGGCCATGCCATGAGGCAGGCAGGATCTCGGTTCTCCGACCAGGGATTGAACCCATGCCCCTTGTGGTGGAAGTTCAGAGTCTTAACCACAGGACCACCAGGGAAGTCCAACTTCCAGTTTTTTATAGAATGAAATTTCCAACTGTGGATCCGGGTATTAGGAGAGCTCTAAAGTTTCCATTTCCAGCCTCAATCTCTCACTATTCACCATATCAACCTAGGCTCCAGTCAGTCCGGTTACTAGAAAGTAGAACAAGTAGAAGTTTCCCAAACATATATTTGTTTGTTTTTCATCCCATGGGCTTTACAAAAAATTATTTTAAAAATTCCTTAGATCTGCAAAACCATAAGGGAAAGAAAAGGAGAAATGTTGAAAAAAGGTAGTGTCTTGGATGGGATCCTAAAACAGGAAAGGACTTTAGATAAAACTTAAGGAAATCTGAAATAACAATAATGTATCAATATTGGTTCATCAATTAGGCAAATGTATCACACTAGTGTGTGATAACAATGGGGAAAACTGTATGTGGGGAGGGGGCTTTATATGGGAACTCTCTGTACTATCCTTACAACTTTCTGTAAATTGAAAACTACTCTAAAACTAAAAATTTATTAAAAAAATATATGAATAGGGTAAATAGAGGAACCAGAGTATGAAAGACAGAGATAGATAGTCAGGTTCAATTAGAAGTGAAGTGGTACCGACGGGGACAGAGGGAGGTGAAATACATGGTCTGGCTGTTGCATGTCAGAGAAATAAATACAAGAGTTTCTTTCACGTTATTTTAGCCCACTTATTGATTTGCAATGTGATTATGGACTCCCTTAGATGGAGGAAAAGATTCTGAGTTCAGCGCTCTCTCTCTGAAAGAGTTGAAGGTAGTCCTGAGGGTGCTGCCTAGGGCCCTTGGTGACCTGGCCCCTCAGTGAGTCTCTGGCTGGATCTTTGGGCAGCCATCTGAGGGGATGCTCAGACCTTAAGGAAAGGACTCCTGAGTGTGTGTGTTTTGGGGGTAGGAAGGTTCTGAGGCTTCCCTGTGAGTTCTTAGGTATCCAGTGACGAGTAAATGTTCCCCTCAGTTTGACTAAACTTTAGGCAGGTTTATTCCTGACTCTAGGCCCAGACCTCCCTTTTCTGAAGAAGAGCATTTATTTTATAGAACACTTGCAATTGTAAATTATTTCTTTGTTGCCCTTTGAGATGTAAATCTACTATGGTGCAGGAATGTCTTTCTTGAGGACCTGCAAGGCATCCCTTTGGAATGTCATCATCAAGAAAGAGAGGGCCGCTGCCTCCCAGTCTCTAACGGAGGGCAGGGAATCTAACTGCAGTAAGCGACGGTTAGCAACACCCACCCCCTTCCTGCAATGTCCTCCAGTACTTTTCTACTAGCTCACCCCAGTGCTTAAAAATCCTCCCACCTTTTGTTTCAGTGGAGTTGAGTCCAGTTTCTCTCCTTATTTAAGTAGGTTTGACCCCAATTGTAATAATCTCAAGTAAAACTTCTTGCTGTTTTTAACACATGTCCAGCGAGATGGTTCTTTTATGCCAGGAGAAGATCCTGAGTGAGGCTAAGAGAATGTGGCACAACCAGGCCGGGAGTGGGGTGGGAAGCAGGATTGAGATGATAGTTTTAGAGACTGAGATTACTTTCAGAGGACTATATGTAGATTGCAGAAAACTTATTTAAGATACTGAGAGAATATAGAATTTTGCTATCTTGTTGAGGAATACATAATGTTTAATTTAAAAATGTATCTTTTTCTCTAATGTGTTTGTGATCACCATGCTTATGTTCTCCTATTGAACTATCAGCTGAGATTTCTCTAGGACTCTGAGTGGAAATTCAAATGAGAAGACACAGGGCAGTCAGGTGTAATCTGGAACTTTCAATTCACAGATATTTCTGATACTTCATTTCTGAACTTTCTGATTTAGGGACAACACACCCATAGCTGTAATATGCTTGAGAGATGTGTATGTTCTTTTGAATCTGTTTATGTCAAGGGGTGGGAAAACTAAGACATGTGGGCCAAATCAGTGCCTGCCTGTTTTGTAAATAAAATTGTAATGGACAATGTCCTCTTTCCAAGGGAAAAAACCTTATTTACTTACTTATCAATCTATACAATTCAATAAATATACAAAAGCAGCATAGCATGACTGTTAATAGTATGGGTTATGGAACTAGATACTCAGACTGGCTTTGAAATGTGACTTTGCCATTTACTAGCTGGATGACAACTCAACTTTTAGTAGCCTCTCTTGTGCCTCAGTTTCCTCATCTGTAAAACAGAGATAAGTCATTGGGTCCTTAAAGGGATTAAGTGAGTTAATGAATGTAAACACTCACAACATTATAGCTGGTGTCATATATGTATTAGCCATTATTATTATTAATAGCAGTTTATCATTACTATGGTTAGAATCTCTCTTTTATGAAGAGGGATAAGAACCAACTTGGTAATTATTGCCTAAGCCACCCTGTGACCTACAAGAGTGAATGCTCAGAATATTCTGTAAGGAGATATTTCCTTCTTGTCCATTTTATTTTCAGCACTGTCCTACCCCTTCCTGACATTTTACCATTTTGTGTCTCATTTTAGCAGGAACTTTCTCAGTTTGTTAATAACCAATATCACATACTGTGTTTATGTAAAAACTTGTAACAGTCAAAGGAATGAATGAATTACTAATGGTGGAATTTTGTGCATAATAGTGGCAGTGGAGAAGATAGAAATAATTCCATTTTTCCCTCCCAAATTATAGTAAATTCCTAAAGTTTACATTTCCTTTCAAGTTCATTTGGTAGCGTTCCTAACCACCACCTCTTCTTTCTGTCCTACCTCCTAACTCTCCAGATTTGTGGTAAAGGATCCCTGAATTCAAGTTGTACCTCTGCTTCCTCAGCTGTAAAATGGGGTAAAGCTTCTCTCTCTGCTTATTTCATTGGTGCATTTGCAACATCAACTATAACTGAAATCCGAAGTCCTTCCCATACATAACAGGTCCTATGTGACATGCTTCTGGCCACCTCTGATCCTGTCTACCCCTCTCCCCCCTGCTTGATTCTTATCACAATGCCTCTGGGGTGCATTTGAGTTTGAAACTCGACCAGCAATTGAGTTTCAGCCTCAGGGCTTTTGCATTTGCTGTTCCTTTTGCCTGGAAGACTCGTCCCCCAAATGCTTCCTTCTTTTGAGTCTCTTAGTTGCCACTTAGTTGTCAACTCCCCCCAAAGACTTCCTTGACCATCCTATTTAAATTGTCACCATTTATCACTTAGTAACCTCTTACCTTGCTTTGTTTTCCATCACAGTGCTTGTCATTACCGATCTTTCATGTTTATTTACTGTTGTCTGCCTCCCGTTCAGAATTCAAGCACCATGAGGATAAGATTTTGTCTCTTTTATTCACTGCTGTGTTCCCGGTGCTGAGAACTGTGACTGGCACACGGCAGATATTCAACATAAATTTGTTGAATAAATGAAAAGACAGGAGGGTTTGCATATTAACTTGCTTTGAAAATCATAAAGTTGGAAGGCAATTTAAAAGATGAGGCTGAATAAGTTTTGCTTTTTCTATTCCTTGCCCTTGCTGCTGCTACGACATCCCTTTTTTCTTTTCCCATCAGCCTGCATCTTGATGGACCTCCTTCACTGGCCTCTGGTTTCCTTTCACCAACTTTCTCTCACCAGCTTTCCATCTAATTTCCAATCTCCTCTGAAATCTCATTGTTTCTTTCTTGCTTCTTAATCTCTGATCCCAGTTGGTACCCTGTAACTCTATCACTGAGAGTACATCGACACTGTGGACCGCAGAGCCATTCTGGGAGGTACAATTAAGTAATGGATAAAAGATTTAAAAAGTCATAGCATCTTGTGAACTATTGTCAATTTATAAACTATCAAAGCAGCCCCAAATTCATGAATTCCATAATGGCTTTGGAGAGCCATTCTACAATGGCTAGAAAATACTGTACATGATTTGAAATGGGATACTCCCTTTGGATAATTCATTTCTGACACATGTATCAGGACAAAGTTGAGAGAGAAACCCTGGCAGGACAAGATTCACAGCCTCTATTGTTTCCATGTTCCTTGATTCCCGCTTCTCTTCCCCATCTCTCCCTATCTCTCCAAATTTGGAGCCGGGGAAGATTTACCACCCAGAACCTGGCTTCAGGGACCACATTGATCCACTAACTTGAATTCTTTGGACTTTAAATTAAGACATCCAAAAGAATCCCTTAATGGAAACTCAGGAAAACAAAGACTCTTGACAACGACAACAATAAAACAACAAAAAGAAAAAGACAAATTAAGACAGGTCTAGAGAGAGAGTTGCTAGACCAGTTTGAGGTCTTTTTTGGGATCTGGTAGGTTTTTAATTAAGGGTGGTATCTTGCTTCTCAGGACTATGATTTCTAAGCATTTGGAAAGTGCCACTATCCCAAGTAGAGCATCTGAGGAAGATGGAATTTACATTAGGTAAAGAGAGATTGGTCTGTGGGCTACGAGCGGTTGATTTTGAGTATAACAAGGATCATTCCTTAAATTGTCTCCAATCCTGGCTCCTCAGAAACGTATGCCAGGCTCATAAGGAGAGAGGTAGTAATCAGAAGTGAGTCAGTTTAGAGCAGCTGGAAGAACCAAGGATAGAATTTCCCTCTGCCCTAAGGCTTTGTAGCAGATGATAATGTAGTTCTAGGGCATGGGACGATGGGATGGGCATGGAGGTAACTGGGTGTTTCACTTCAATGCAGCATGTTGGGAGAGTAATTAGGATAAGGTCAATGCTGAAGTTATCAGGAAATGTCAGTGCTGTAACCTGGGAGCCCTGTGGTCATGCCAAGAGGAACAGAAATCTTCAGAAACTGGCTAGGAAAGATTTACAGGAGCTGGAAACTCTCCCACCCCTTACCAGTGACCCAGTCATAGGAGAAGAGTTATTGCTTCAGCTTTATTTCTGGGGCTTATTTACATTTCCATGTTTGTGTTGGGGAAACAAGGGCTGGATCGTGAAGTGGGTTTATAGACAAGCTCAGCTTTCTGGGCACTCAGGTCCCATTTCTGTACCTTCCGTCTGTCCTGTACTTTGTCTGCTTACCCTTTGGCTTCTGACAAAGAGGCTACCCCAAGTATCATTTAAAGACTTGCTACGATGTGTCAAGCACTGCGCTATCTGCTTTCCTAATTTACTCAATCCTTCCCACATTCCAGGAGCTAGAAATCATATGATCCTAATTCTACCTGCTCAGGTTCACATAGATAGTAAGATGCAGATCTGAGATGTGAGGTTGGCCTTTGCTGATTACAAAATCCAAGCACTTAACCTCTATCTTATATAGATTTTGAGGGGGGGGGGGCAGGGGCTATATAAAAGAGCAGGTTGAACAGGGTTTGGCCCATTGCATGTACTCAAAAATATTAGGAGGGATATTTTTATTATGCAGATAAGACTGGTCCACACACCTAGAGCTTTACAAATAGAGTTTTTACCAGCCTTCTAGAGAACAACCACAGATACAGAAGCTGGGGAAATGTTTCAAATAAAACAGACATTGATAAGAGTCAAAAGCAGTCTAGAAACCAGAGTTCTTGGCAAAGTTATCCATGTGGGAAATAAATTTGAATTCAGTCACATTAAAAAAAAAATCTCTATGTAAGCAAGCTTTGAGCCACCTGGGTGTTCTCCAGGCATTGACCATCACATTGCTTCCATGCCTACCTCTCTGCTCTCCCATTAGTCCTTCAGTATCCCTGGTTTCTCTCTCCTCCCAGACTTCCTTCCTGCCAGCCATCTCCTATGCTCTTTGACCGCAAGTCCAAGGCCAGATGTGGAAGGCAATAGTAATCTCTCCCACTCAAGTCCTTTGGGAAGAAGAGGTTTTGCTATCAGCCATCTCTCCTTCAATTAAGAAGGTCAGCATTTTTATAGGACTTGTTTGGTTTCCAGGATCTGAATCCACTTAGCCCTTCTTCCAGAGTAAGATAAATTGTGAAGGTTGCAAGTTACCTCATTTTACCTCAACCTCAGAGGGATGCCCCAAAGTCAATTAGAACCACCGAAGTCAATTACTTCTTAAACAGCACAGCTTCCTTGAGTTCCCTGCATCCATCTGGGTGGGGCAGGGGGGAGAGGGGGTGGACAGGCAGGTAGGACTCTAACAGCTCCTGTCCTTCTTTAGTCGCCTGTTCTACCTAGAGGATTGGTGTGAATAAGCAAGAAGGGATTATTACGTTCTCTTCCTTCAGGAAGGGTTAGTAATTCCCCAGCCCCTCCAATTTTAGATTCCCTGAGTGTGCTCAGAGCAATTAGAAGTAAAGAAAACACCCAGCGCTCCTGCACTAATAGATTACAGAGTGCTCACCTAATTAATAAGGTAACAGTGCCCTGCCGAATTATAATCACAAGGCATGAACCACTTAAACAATTCATTCTTAAAGAACAGCAAGTGATCTCAGTGAGTGCAATGGGAAGGCATATCTCAGGATTGAAGGCCAGTACGCTGGGTCCTGACAGGGGTGATGGAGTACATGGGCCAATGTTTCCAGCAGTGGCCCGGGAATTAATGACTCCGAGCCTTTTCGAGGACCACAGCATTTTGGATGATCTCAGGCAAATCATTTAGGCATGTTAAGTCAGAAAAAATCTATCTCACCATTTCTGAAATAGTCCTATTAAATGCTGATCATTTTCCTTTTGGTGGTGCTTGGGAAAGACTCATGACATGCCATATACATTGAGTAGAACAGTGACCAATAATTACAGGGAAATGAAGCTATCTCCTTAAGATATTTTCCTTAATGCGTCTTGATCATTTCTTGGTGATTTTCCTTACCAAGTCTTGGAGATTTAACAATATTTTCCTTAACAACCCTGTACGAATATTGTTTTGTTGTGAAGCCCTCCCACTGGTTCACTGTAGGTAATAGCAAGGCTAGAACTTTCTGTTTCCTTAAAACATCCAGGAACTGTCCTTCAGTCCAGGAAAAAAAAAAGCTGTGAAGATTGTTGTTTGATTCTAACCTTTCTGTGTTGAGACTCAGTAATAATGTTAATAAACTGCAAAATGTACTCCGTGGGCTGCTTGCCTTGGAAGGCATCTGTCCAAACATGCATGCATTCAGAAGGCTGATTCTATTTCAGATCTCTGCAAATGAAGGAAAAGTGAGGTGTCACTGTAAGGACAATGCAGTTGTTAAATGATTACCTTAAGGGGGAGAGGCAGTAAATACATTGCATTTCTCATTCTTTGTAGGTTCCATTTCTTGTCTTTCTAATGTCCCCTGCTGACTTACATTTGCTTTCTAATCCTCAATCTTGTCTCTGTGGTTCCTCTTGTGTGTTATACTTTGTAGTTTATGTTGGATCTTAAGGAACTCTCAGGACATGCTCTCATCAAAAGGAACCCTCTAGGATATACTCTATTCATAGCTATACCTCCCATGATGGTCTAGAAGGCTGGATCATACCACATGCTGAGGATAATGCATGAGAAATTTGTTATCTGCTACAACAGAGCTGGGACTCCCAGAATCTCTGACCAGCTACATACTTCTACCAGTTTCAAGGGAACAGACACCTTGTGACTACTCCATGAAAATCATAGTCTCTTGGTGAATTAGGCTGGATCACTCAGAGCTACAAGGACTTCCTTCATTTGGCATTGGTGGGTCTAAAATACAAGTGGGAAACAGTGTACTCCTAGAGTAAACCTCAAAATATAAGGAAGGGCAAGCCTATCATTATATCTGTTTGAAGAACCTGCCTATTCCCTCTTCTGATTCTCAACACAGACTATTAAGTTCTGATGTTGGTTGAAAACTAACTCCCTCAACTGTGCAGAATGATTCATTGGTTCATATGGATTATAAACCCAAGTTTTATTTTCAGAGCTGAGTGAAGGAGATCCGAGCCTGCCATTGTGTCGGTGTAGAATGGCAGGGATGTAATACAATGTAATACACATCCACTGGGAGATGGCATGAGAGTCGCCTCCCATAACTTAATCTTTAAAGCTACTTATGGAAGGCTTTTGTTGAAGCAGACAGGGTTTCTGCAATTAAATTACCATACATTAAAAAGGTTTCATTATGGCATGATTCTATTATTAAAATAGGCAGCAAATAAGCAGTGTGGGCTAACTGGCTGTAAGCCTACATTACTGAGACTAGCATTCTTTCTTTCTTTTTTTTAAACATCATTATGGAGTATAATTGCTTTACAATGGTGTGTTAGTTTATGCTTTATAACAAAGTGAATCAGTTATACATATACATATGTTCCCATATCTCTTCCCTCTTGCATATCCCTCCCTCCCACCCTCCCTATCCCACCCCTCTAGGTGGTCACAAAGCACCGAGCTGATCTCCCTGTGCTATGCGCCTGCTTCCCACTAGCTATCTATTTTACATTTGGTAGTGTATATAAGTCCATGCCACTCGCTCACTTTGTCACAGCTTACTCTTCCCCCTCCCCATATCCTCAAGTCCATTCTCTAGTAGGTCTGTGTCTTTATTCCCGTCTTACCCCTAGGTTCTTCATGACCTTTTTTTTTTTTCTTAGATTCCATATATATGTGTTAGCATACGGTATTTGTTTTTCTCTTTCTGACTTACTTCACTCTGTATGACAGACTCTAGGTCCATCCACCTCACTACAAATAACTCAATTTCGTTTCTTTTATGGCTGAGTAATATTCCATTGTATATATGTGCCACATCTTCTTTATCCATTCATCCGACGATGGACACTTAGGTTGTTTCCATCTCCTGGCTATTGTAAATAGAGCTGCAACGAACATTTTGGTACATGACTCTTTTTGAATTATGGTTTTCTCAGGGTATAGGCCCAGTAGTGGGATTGCTGGGTCATATGGTAGTTCTATCTGTAGTTTTTTAAGGAACCTCCATACTGTTCTCCATAGTGGCTGTACCAATTCACATTCCCACCAGCAGTGCAAGAGTGTTCCCTTTTCTCCACACCCTCTCCAGCATTTATTGTTTCTAGATTTTTTGATGATGGCCATTCTGACTGGTGTGAGATGATATCTCATTGTAGTTTTGATTTGCATTTCACTAATGATTAATGATGTTGAGCATTCCTTCATGTGTTTGTTGGCAGTCTGTATATCTTCTTTGAAAAAATGTCTATTTAGGTCTTCTGCCCATTTTTGGATTGGGTTGTTTGTTTTTTTGATATTGAGCTGCATGTAAATTATGGGGATTAATCCTTTGTCAGTTGCTTCATTTGCAAATATTTTTTCCCCATTCTGAGGGCTGTCTTTTGATCTTCTTTATGGGTTCCTTTGCTGTGCAAAAGCTTTGAAGTTTCATTAGGTCCCATTTGTTTATTTTTGTTTTTATTTCCATTTTTCTAGGAAGTGTGTTAAAAAGGATCTTGCTGTGATTTATGTCATAGAGTGTTCTGCCTATGTTTCCCTCTAAGAGTTTGATAGTTTCTGGCCTTACATTTAGGTCTTTAATCCATTTTGAGCTTATTTTTGTGTATGGTGTTAGGAAGTGTTCTAATCTCATACTTTAACATGTACCTGTCCAGTTTTCCCAGCACCACTTATTGAAGAGGCTGTCCTTTCTCCACTGTACATTCCTGCCTCCTTTATCAAAGATAAGGTGACCATATGTGCGTGGGTTTCTCTCTGGGCTTTCTATCCTGTTCCATTGATCTATATTACTGATTTTGTGCCAGTACCATACTGTCTTGATTACTGTAGCTTTGTAGTATAGTCTAAAGTCAGGGAGCCTGATTCCTCCAGCTCCGTTTTTTGTTCTCAAGATTGCTTTGGCTATTCAGGGTCTTTTGTGTTTCCATACAAATTGTGAAATTTTTTGTTCTAGGTCTGTGAAAAATGCCAGTGGTAGTTTGATAGGGATTGCACTGAATCTGTAGATAGCTTTGGGTAGTAGAGTCATTATCACAATGTTGATTCTTCCAGTCCAAGAGCATGGTATATCTCTCTATCTATTTGTTTCATCTTTAATTTCTTTCATCAGTGTGTCATAATTTTCTGCATACAGGTCTTTTGTCTCCTTAGGTAGGTTTATTCCTAGATATTTTATTCTTTTTGTTGCAGTGGTAAATGTGAGTGTTTTCTTGATTTCACTTTCACATTTTTCATCATTAGAGTATAGGAATGCCAGAGATTTCTGTGCATTAATATTGTATCCTGCTACTTTACCAAATTCATTGATTAGCTCTAGTAGTTTTCTGGTAGCATCTTTAGGATTCTCTATGTTAGTGTCATGTCACCTGCAAACAGTGACAGCTTTACTTCTTCTTTTCCGATTTGGATTCCTTTTATTTCCTTTTCTTCTCTGATTGCTGTGGCTAAAGCTTCCAAAACTATGTTGAACAAGAGTGGTGAGAGTGGGCAACCTTGTCTTGTTCCTGATCTTAGTGGAAATGCTTTCATTTTTTCACCATTGAGGACGATGTTGGCTGTGGGTTTGTCATATGTGGTTTTATTATGTTGAGGAAAGTTCCCTCTATGCCTACGTTCTGCAGGGTTTTTATGATAAATGGGTGTTGGATTTTGTTGAAAGCTTTCTCTTCATCTATTGAGATGACCATATGGTTTTTCTCCTTCAATTTGTTGATATGGTGTATCACATTGATTGATTTGTGTATATTGAAGAATCCTTGCATTCCTGGAATAAACCCCACTTGAGCATGGTGTATGATCCTTTTAATGTGCTGTTGGATTCTGTTTGCTAGTATTTTGTTGAGGATTTTTGCATCTATGTTCATCAATGATGTTGGCCTGTAGTTTTCTTTCCTTGTGACATCCTTGTCTGGTTTTGGTATCAGGGTGATGGTGGCCTTGTAGAATGAGTTTGGAAGTGTTCCTCCCTCTGCTATATTTTGGAAGAGTTTGAGAAGCATAGGTGTTAGCTCTTCTCTAAATGTTTGATAGAATTCACCTGTGAAGCCATCTGGTCCTGGGATTTTATTTGTTGGAAGATTTTTAATCACAGTTTCAATTTCAGGGCTTGTGATTGGTCTATTCATATTTTCTATTTCTTCCTAATTCAGTCTTGGCAGGTTGTGCATTTCTAAGAATTTGTCCATTTCTTCCAGGTTGTCCATTTTATTGGCATAGAGTTGCTTGTAGTAATCTCTCATGATCTTTTGTATTTCTGCAGTGTCAGTTGTTACTTCTCCTTTTTCATGTCTAATTCTATTGATTTGAGTCTTCTCCCTTTTTTTCTTGATGAGTCTTGGCTAATGGTTTATCAATTTTGTTTATTTTCTCAAAGAACCAGCTTTTAATTTTATTGATATTTGCTATCATTTCCTTCATTTCTTTTTCATTTATTTCTGATCTGATCTTTATGATTTCTTTCCTTCTGCTAACATTGGGGTTTTTTTGTTCTTCTTTCTCTAATTGCTTTAGGTGCAATGTTTGGTTTTTTATTCGAGATGCTTCCTGTTTCCTAAGGTAGGATTGTATTGCTATAAACTTCCCTCTTAGAACTGCTTTTGCTGCATCCCATAGGTTTTGGGTCGTCGTGTCTCCATTGCCATTTGTTTCTAGATATTTTTAAATTTCCTCTTTGATTTCTTCAGTGATCACTTCGTTATTAAGTAGTGTATTGTTTAGCCTCCATATGTCTGTAATTTTTGCAAATCTTTTCCTGTAATTGATATCTAGTCTCATAGCATTGTGGTCGGAAAAGATACTTGACACAATTTCAATTTTCTTAAATTTACCAAGGCTTGATTTGTGACCCAAGATATGATCTATTCTGGAGAATGTTACATGAGCATGCGAGAAAAATGTGTATTCTGTTGTTTTTGGGTGGAATGTCCTAGCAATACCAATTAAGTGCATCTTGTTTAATGTATCACTTAAAGCTTGTGTTTCTTTATTTATTTTCATTTTGGATGATCTGTCCATGGGTGAAAGTGGGGTGTTAAATTCCCCTACTATGAATGTGTTACTGTCGATTTCCCCTTTTATGGCTGTTAGTATTTGCCTTATGTATTGAGGTGCTCCTATGTTGGGTGCATAAATATTTACAATTGTTATATCTTCTTCTTGGATCGATCCTTTGATCATTATGTAGTGTCCTTCTTTGTCTCTTCTAATAGTCTTTACTTTAAAGTCTATTTTGTCTGATATGAGAATTACTACTCCAGCTTTCTTTTGGTTTCCATTTGCATGGAATATCTTTTTCTATCCCCTCACTTTCAGTCTGTATGTGTCTCTAGGTCTGAAGTGGGTCTCTTGTAGACAGCATATATATGGGTCTTGTTTTTGTATCCATTCAGCCAGTCTGTGTCTTTTGGTGGGAGCATTTAATCCATTTACATTAAAGGTAATTATCGATATGTATGTTCCTATTCCCATTTTCTTAATTGTTTTGGGTTTGTTATTGTAGGTCTTTTCCTTCTCTTGTGTTTCTTGCCTAGAGAAGTTCCTTTAGCATTTGTTGTAAAGCTGGTTTGGTGGTGCTGAACTCTCTCAGCTTTTGCTTCTTGGTAAATGTTTTAATTTCTCCATCAAATCTGAATGAGATCCTTGCTGGGTAGAGTAATCTTGGTGGCAGGTTTTTCTCCTTCATCACTTTAAATATGTCCTGCCAGTCCCTTCTGGCTTGTAGAGTTTCTGCTGAAAGATCAGCGGTTAACCTTATGGGGATTCCCTTGTGTGTTATTTGTTGTTTTTCCCTTGCTGCTTTTAATATGTTTTCTTTGTATTTAATTTTTGACAGTTTGATTAATATGTGTCTTAGCATGTTTCTCCTTGGATTTATCCTGTATGGGACTCTCTGTGCTTCCTGGACTTGATTAACTATTTCCTTTCCCATATTAGGGAAGTTTTCAACTATAATCTCTTCAAATATGTTCTCAGTCCCTTTCTTTTTCTCTTCTTCTTCTGGAACCCCTATAATTTGAATGCTGGTGCATTTAATGTTGTCCCAGAGGTCTCTAAGATTGTCCTCAGTTCTTTTCATTCTTTTTTCTTTATTCTGCTCTGCAGTAGTTATTTCCACTGTTTTATCTTCCAGGTCACTTTTCCGTTCTTCTGCCTCAGTTATTCTGCTATTGATCCCTTCTAGAGTATTTTCAATTTCATTTATTGTGTTGTTCATCATTGCTTGTTTCATCTTTATTTCTTCTAGGTCCTTGTTAATTGTTTCTTGCATTTTCTCTATTCTATTTCCAAGATTTTGGATCATCTTTACTATCATTACTGTGAATTATTTTTCAGGTATACTGCCTATTTTCTCTTCATTTGTTAGGTCTGGTGGGTTTTTATCTTGCTCCTTCATCTGCTGTGTGTTTTTCTGTCTTCTCATTTTGCTTATCTTACTGTGTTTGGAGTCTCCTTTTTGCAGGCTGCAGGTTTGTAGTTCCCGTTGTTTTTGGTGTCTGTCCCCAGTGGCTAAAGTTGGTTCAGTGGGTTGTGTAGGCTTCCTGGTGGAGGGGACTAGTGCCTGTGTTCTGGTGGATGATGCTGGATCTTGTCTTTCTGGTGGGCAGGTTCATGTCTGGTGGTGTGTTTTGGGGTGTCTGTGGACTTATTATGATTTTAGGCAGCCTCTCTGCTAATGGGTGGGGCTGTGTTCCTGTCTTGCTAGTTGTTTGGCATAGGATGTCCAGCACTGTAGCTTGTTGGTCGTTGAGTGAAGCTGGGTGCTGGTGTTGAGATGGAGATCTCTGGGAGATTTTTGCCATTTGATATTATGTGGAGCGGTGAGGTCTCTTGTTGACCAGTGTCCTGAAGTTGGCTCTCCCACCTCAGAGGCACAGCACTGACTCCTGGCCGCAGTACCATCCACACGGCTCAGAATAAAAGGGAGAAAATGTAGAAAGAAAGAAAGAAAGAAAGAGGATAAAATAAAATAAAATAAAGTAAGAAAAAATACAATATAGTTATTAAAATAAAAAATAATTATTAAGAAAAAAATTATTTAAAAAGTGAAACAAACAAACAAAACGGACGGATAGCACCCGAGGACAAATGGTGAAAGGAAAGCTATACAGACAAGATCTCACACAGAAGCGTACACATACACACTCACAAAAAGAGGAAAAGGGGAAAAAAATCATAAATCTTGCTCCCAAAGTCCACCTCCTCAATTTGGGATGATTCGTTGTCTATTCAGGTATTCCACAGATGCAGGGTACATCAAGTTGTTTGTGGAGATTTAATCTGCTGCTCCTGAGGCTGCTGGGAGAGATTTCCCTTTCTCTTCTTTGTTCTCACAGCTCCTGGGACTCAGCTTTGGATGTGGCCCTGCCTCTGCGTGTAGGTCACCGGAGGGCGTCTGTTCTTCACTCAGACAGGACGGGGTTAAAGGAGCAGCTGATTCGGGGGCTCTGGCTCACTCTGGCCGGGGGGAGGGAGGGGTATGGATGCGTGGTGAGCCTGCGGCGGCAGAGGCCGGCGTGACGTTGCATCAGCCTGAGGCGCGCCGTGCGTTCTCCCGGGGAAGTTGTCCCTGGATCCCGGGATCCTGGCAGTGGCGGGCTGCACAGGCTCCCCGGAAGGGAGGTGTGGATAATGACCTGTGCTCGCACACAGGCTTCTTGGTGGCGGCAGCAGCAGCCTTAGCGTCTCATGTCCGTCTCTGGGGTCTGCGCTGTTAGCTGCGGCTCGCGCCCGTCTCTGGAGCTCCTTTAAGCAGTGCTCTTAATCTCCTCTCCTCGCTCACCAGGAAACAAAGAGGGAAGAAAAAGTCTCTTGCCTCTTTGGCAGGTCCAGACTTTTCCCCGGACTCCCTCCCGGCTAGCCGTGGTGCACTAACCCCCTGCAGGCTGTGTTCACGCCGCCAACCCCAGTCCTCTCCCTGCGCTCCGACAGAAGCCCAAGCCTCAGCTCCCAGCCCCGCCCGCCCGGCGGGTGAGCAGACAAGCCTCTCGGGCTGGTGAGTGCCGGTCGGCACCGATCCTCTGTGCGGGAATCTCCCCGCTTTGCCCTCCGCACCCATGTTGCTGTGCTCTCCTCCGCGTCTCCGAAGCTTCCCCCCTCCGCCACCCGCAGTCTCCGCCCGCGAAGGGGCTTCCTAGTGTGTGAAAACATTTCCTTCTTCACAGCTCCCTCCCACTGGTGCAGGTCCCGTCCCTATTCTTTTGTCTCTGTTTATTCTTTTTCTTTTCCCTACCCATGTGCGTGGGGAGTTTCTTGCCTTTTGGGAGGTCTGAGGTCTTCTGCCAGCGTTCAGTAGGTGTTCTGTAGGAGTTGTCCCACGTGTAGATGTATTTCTGATGTATCTGTGGGAAGGAAGGTGATCTCCACATCTTACTCCTTTTTTTTTTTTTTTAATTTTATTTATTTCTGGCTGCATTGGGTCTTCGGTGCTGCGTGTGGGCTTTACCTAGCTGTGGTGAGCGAGGGCTACTCTTCGTTTTGGTGCACGGGCTTCTCATTGCGGTGGCTTCTCTTGTTGCAGAGCACGGGTTCTAGGTGGGTGGGCTTCAATAGTTGCAGCATGGCATGTGGGCTCAGTAGTTGCGGTGTAGGGGCTTAGTTGCTCTGCGGCATGTGGGATCTTCCCAGACCAGGGATTGAACCCGTGTCCCCTGCATTGGCAGGCGGATTCTTAACCACTGTGCCACCAGGGAAGTCCCAGACTAGCATTCCTTTTAATAGGTAAAAGAATATTAACCTTTAGATGGCTCTAAAATAACACGTTCTCAAGAATATGCAAATAGAAAGTTGCGCACTACAACTCTCAAAATGTGAGAGAGAACCGCTGAGAATTTGATCTTGCAAATTATATGGCAGGCTGTTGGCTGCTAGAAACTCCACTCTGTTGAGGGAGGGTGAGAGGCAGATACTGGGTAGCTCAAAGCTGTCGGGATCAGCGAGGCTTTGATGCTTTCCTAATGCTGGAATGATAGCTGGTCAAGATCTGTCATCTCTATCAGCCTCCATCAGCCAGTCTACCTATCTCACATAAGGCATTTAACTTTCAAAAGACTGCTGGACTCCAATGCAACTTAGTGGACCCAGACAAATGGAATGCCTTCTCAGGCACTTGTCATAATTCTCTGTGTCCATCCTTTTATGGTCAGCAGGAGCTGTTTTTGTGGACTTTGGGTTGCCAATTGAAGATGGACTCAGAGATGCTTAAATAAATACTGACCCAAATTTAAAGTATGATTTTCTGAAATCAGTAGTCTTGCTTGACCAAATTGATCTTTCTTTATGTGTTTCTATTTAGAGGTTTTGTCTACTACAACCCACTGGGAAAAAAACCTTCCAAACTTTTCAAATCTGGTTTTATTTTGCACTTGCTATTTGAAAAAGTAGCTGTTGGGAATAATAACTGAATAAAATTACATCAGGCATTGTTTCCAACCAATGTGCCTCAGGAAATAATCAATAGCTCCAGTGTTGGAAAATCAAATATGTCGACATTAATATTAGTATTGTTTTCCTCTTCCCACTAACATTTTAGATTGTTCCTCTACAGCTTTTATTGTTTAAGATTAGCAATCTTTTTTCAGATGTGTCTTAGTAATTCAGCATTCATATTTTATAAGCAGTTGATTGTTGTCTCCTGGATATGTTATATAATTTCATTAGAGTCTGTGTTTGTTTGCATATGCATATATTATTTCTTCTCAGTAGTCAGTATATTTTAATGTATTAATTTGTCTGTGTTTGTATATGTATGTTGTTCTCTGCTCACTAATAGGTTGCCATTGTATTTTTATATATTTATATATTTTATGGTGATGCTTGCTATTAGTTAAAATGTACACAGTTTATTTTCAAAACATTATTTATTTTTATGCATTTGATGTATAAAAAAGTCTTCATGAAACAAACAACCAAAAAGCACTAGCAAATATCCAACTGAACCACCTTGCCCACAGCCATTGGCAATATCAGTCTCCATTGTGAGAATTCTCACCTGTAATGACTTCATTGTAGTCATTGCTGTCATGGACTTAGCAGTTGCTTTAATCTTGGTGATATTCTGCCTATGCTTGGCACAGCCTATAACAGTGATACGTTCACCTATTTGAAAAAGGTTTATAAGCTCAGATTTTTTAAATTTTTTGATCCAGCGGTGAGAGCTTTTCAGTATAAATTAAGCATATGTATTATATTTCAGGTACATAAAATCTGGTTATAAAATAAAATGTTCTTGTGCTCTCCCACCACTTCACAGGCTCCCCATCCCCCAGAGGTAACCACCTCCAATCACTTCCCACAACTCTGGGCAGAAGTACTAACAGCTGTGGTGTTGGTCCCAGGCTAAAGAGGAGATCAGCTCTCTGAAGAAGCTGAACCAGCCATTGGGAGGCCCAAGCCTGACAGGCCCACTGTTTCTATTAGTAATCCTTCTGGCTATTTCTAGTTCTTCAGGTAGTTATCTGTATAACTTGGAATACTGTTGATTCAATAGTATTGAATTGACTGACTGATTTCAGACAGTATCTACTGCCACCCTGTTGTGAAATGAGGAATGTAGCATATCTACATAAGCCCATGCCTTTCTCTCCTTTTACTCCCATCAGTTTCGAATGTAAGTGATGTCTCTTGACTCCTTATTACATAAGATGAGATTTATGCTTTTCTTTTCCCAACTTCTATCAGCTGGACCATTGTTTTTACATTATGCAGTTTTACCATTTCAACTTTGTGAGGTTCCATGTAGGTGTAGTTTTTTCTAAGGTCAGTGGGTTCTTTCAAACTAGCCTTTTTTTCAGCATTGGGAAATTTTATTTTTACTTTCTGGAAATTATTATCTATCTTTTGTTTTTTCTGGTTTCTTTTTCTGGAACTTTGATTAGATGAATATTAGATATCTCAAAGTGAAGTTTTCATTGTTTTGTAATTTTGCTCTGTGTTTTGGGAGACTGCCTCACCTTTATCTTCCATGTCTTCCACTAAACTTTTCATTCTGATGATCAAAATTTTCATTTTGAGTTCTCTCAGATTTCTATTATTAATAGTGGCCTCTTCTAATTAGTGGATGAATTATCTTTTCAGATCTCTCCGAATTTACTAGTTATATTTAAAAAGTTATCTTTTATTTCCTAAATTATCTCTGTTTCCTCTGGGATAAGTTTTCCAGTGTGTTTATCTTTTTCTACAATGTCTGGAGTTCCTTGACTATTAGTTGACATTACTGTCTTCAGCACTAGGCCAGCCAGGGCTTTCTCTGGCATTGTGCGGGGTGTGCTTCCCCAGGAGGGCTCTTCTTACAAAGGGGTGGCTGCAGATTCAGCATCTGTGGACCAGGTATGTCTGCTTCAGTCATTCCCAAATGGCTTATTCAGGTTCTTCCGTGAGCCGATCTCCTGCTTCCTTCTGGGGGCCAACACCACTACTGTTAGCATCTCTGCACAGAGTGATGGGGAGACAAGCGTGCTGGGCAGACTTGTTATCCTGATGGATGTTCCACTCCTTCTCATGCTTTCAGGGTCCAGCCTTCTCGAAGTTTCTGGGATAAAGAGTGGCTTCGATTTCCCCTGCAGCTCTCTCCTAAGCCTTCCTCTGCTCAGGCTAAACTTCCGTATAATTGTTTATTTCTGTCTTTCAGAAATTCAGCAGTGCCCCCCAACTAATGACGATCAACCTCTTATTCACAATGTACTTTTGGATCAATATCCCTTTTGTGCAGTGTTCATGCTATCTCATTATGCTTCTTATTGAGTACATGGGGGTAAAGTTGGCTCTCAGTCTACCCCCAAAGTCCCCTGTGAGGTGGACGCAATGTATGACCACGTCAGGCTGCAGCTCTTGGGAACACTGGCTTTTTTTTTTTTTTTTTTACAGTTTCTTCTTGCTTCTTTCAGAGGGGAACAGCATCAAAGCCCAGATACTTCTAGGAATACATTTAAAATGAGAAATGTACTCTTTTGCTACGGAAAATGTGAACGCATACAAAGGTAGAATAGCATGATGAACCCCCATTTGGTCATTACCCAGTTTCAACAAATATCTCATAAGCAGACTTGTTTCCTCTTCACCTTTATCCACTACAGTCCTTGAATGAAATTACTTTCAAGCAAATCGAGACATTGTATTGGAATAAAAACTAGCAATATGGGAATAGATTTTCAAGCCAGACTTCAGAGGCTACTTTTGCCCTTCCTGAGTCCTGTCTGTTATTAGGTGAGCTACTTCATGTGGCCACTGATGTCTGGGCTCCTCCCCTTGACCTACATAGACACAAGCAACAGCATGGATAGCTGAGAATGGATTTTTTTTTCTCCATAAAGAAAAAATTTATTTTTTAATGAAAAGGTAAGTTACTCAATTAATATTTATAAATACCAAAAGCAGTTAAGTAAAATCTAAGAGCTTTAAAAAAGTACGTAAAGCTGCTTCTCATACTCTGGCAGTAGAACTGTCTTTCTCCTCCGGGCTTCCAGTACTGAATGCAGGAGGGAATATGAAAGAGGCTTTAGGAGTATGCAGGCCAGTGCTCTATGAAGGCTCCTAAGGCAAGTGTATTAGAGATTCACATGAAAAGCCAAGCACGGCCCCGATACAAAATATTTCTGAAGGGAACTAGCATTATTCTTTGTCTTTGGCCTAGAAAAAATAATTCTACCTAAAAATAAAAAGAGATCCCAATGACATGTATGGTGTCAGGTGTGTCTCGGTATTACCATCTTTTCTTAAAGTTTCCACTATCATGTCTATATGGATAATTCCCATACAGCACTCTTTTCCGTTCAGATTTGCTACCCAAAATTGCAGGCTTTTAATCTACTTATTGGAAGCACCTTGACAGTACCTAGTACAGAACAGGTACTCAGATATTGATCTTGATGGACTATTAGACATTTCCAAATGGCTATTATACCAGAATTTTACATTTGTTTTAACCTCAAGGCCATCTCCTTCTGGTTCCAAGGTCACTAGTAGCCCCATTGTTATCCTTGGTTGAGCAGGTGCTAACCGTGGCTCCTTCCTGTCCTTCATCTGCTACATCCAGGTGTCCACCAAAGCCTGTGTGTGCTTCCTGTGTATTTTCTCCACATACACTTTCCAGCTTCCACACCCACTACCTTAATTCAGCCCCCATCAACTCCTGCCTGTACTAAAGCAGTAGCCTCCTGACTAGTCTCCTTGCTCCCGTCTCTCCTGCTACATTCCATCCTAAAATCAAGGGTTTCAAAATCCACTTATTGAAATTCTCAGTGATGCCTCATTGCCTATAGGAGAAGTCCAAATGCATTTGGCTTCAAAACCAATGTATCTTTGCAGTCTTCAGGCTGCTTAACTCAATCACTTTGCTTATTGGTTTTTCTTCCTTACTGTCTGCCGATCCCACTGGAAATAATCTCCATAAGGCTTATTCTGTCCACTGAAGTATCCATCCGCAATGCCTAACACAATGTTTGAGACATAGGAGGCATCAGACTAAAATATATTGAATGAATGCATGAGTGAATATTCTTCACTCCACTTTGTAATGCTACACTGACTCAATCTGAACTATTTGCTATTTTCTCAATTACAAAATGGTATTATTGGCTACCTCCTCATTTTCTTCTTTCTCTTTGGAATGTTCCCATCCTCCCCATCTCTGCCTTCAAGACCCACCTCTAAGCCTGTATTCTGCATACTGCCTTCTCGGATCCACCCTCTAAGGGTCCCCGATACTTCATTCAGACAGTCTCAGAGCATTTATTGCATCCTGTCTTATGTTGTAGTTGTTTATGCGTGTATCTTGGCTTTCTGTTACAGATGGTAAACTCCTGGGGATTGGGAAGCATGTCTCCCATTTTGGGGGAGCATGATTCCTACTTTTTCATATCTTCCATAGTTGTGGTACCCACTAAGGATGTTTGAATCACTCACAGTTGCGTTCACTGGTAAATAAGAAGTTGAGATCTATAAATATTTCACCCTTTTCATCTCTATTTACTCTCCAAATCCCAAATATGTTCTTTATAATGTCAATCATTGACTGGTCATTGAGTTATCTTCTATTTTCTGTACATTATATATCTATGATGTGGTGAAACTTATCGTTGGTGTTGGGATTTGCTGACGCAACACGTTGTGTTTTTAGACTCAAACTCCTGTAATTGACCCTTGGGTTTCTGTTCACTCGTTATTAATCTAGATAGATACACTCTTCTGAACCCCAGCTCCAGCTCTGAGAAAAACACTGAGTAGAACAGCTTCTGAATTTCATGTCCTTAAATTGAAATTGCATCAGCCTCTCTAAATATAAAATGTAAGAATGCAGGAGCTAGCTCAGCCACCTGCTAACACTGTAACTTTGGCCAGATTACTTCACCTCTTTCTGACTTGGCTTTCTCACCTGTGAAGTGGGGATGATAATAGCACCTAATTCACAGGTTTGTTGTGAGGTCTGAATGACTTAATACAGATGCATTAATTATGGCTGACGTGCTGGAAGCAAGCAGACAATGTAATACATGTTTGAGGCTATTATTCAGGGAAAGCCATTGGACAGAAGCTCATTCAGGGAGCTCATCCACTCCTGGGCAGGGACCTCATGCCCTGAGTTAGATGAGAGGGGCTGTCATGATCTCTCTGATTGGAGCCTTTCTCCTTCAGTGGCTTTGGGAAGAGCTTCAACTCTTAACCTGATCTGGGAGAACCTATGTGATGTGGCCTCTGTTTATATTCCTGTCTAGCCATGTTGAGTTTCTTTTGCTTCCTATAAAATGCTATAATTTCTCTCATCTCTAGGTTGTCACATAGGCTATTTCCTCTCTGTGCAACACCTTTCCAACTTTAGTGTCAGTTCTTCAGGAATATCTTTCATGATAACCACTTCCCCCATCCCTAAAATTAGGTGTATTTCCTATGAATTGTGATAACCAAAGATGACATTAAGAATATTTAATAATCGGTATAATGTGGGCGTGAAACTTAAAACAACCATGGCACTGGAGTGAGGTCTCAGGAGCCCCTGGCATCGTTCCTATAGTTGCTGGACCCTGAAGGACTCTTGGGCATCCGGGAGAGTGGTTGGGAGCCAGGCTGATGTGAGGAGGCCCTCTGGGGTCTCAGAGCAGCAGCTATCTTCCAGGTGGTACAGAAGTAGTAAACACTGTTAAAAGCTGGGCTCCGTGGCTGTTCTTAAGAGCTGAATTTCAGTCTTGACTATGGCCCATCTCACTTCCTTCTAATGCTAATTCTAATTGTCTATTTCTTATACATATTGCCTGCCAAACTTTGAGTCCTAGTCAATACACCCTTTAAATGATTGTCTTAGGTTCGTTTCCCCTGAAAGTGGAGCCTGAGTCAAAGGCTTAACGCAGTCAGTTTCTTTGGAAATCGCTCCCAGGAATCAGGAATGAAGGAGTGGGGACAGTGAGAAGAGAAAGAAGAGATGCCCATGTTAGGAGTGTGTTTTCTAAGGCACTGCCATAGGTAATGGGGCTTAATTCTGCCTCGCATCCTTTGTAGCAAACAGAATTCCTCTTAAAACTGTCTCCTCATGGAGCAGAGGCTGGAACATTTATCCCCAGGCTCACATCCTCCTTGGGCTGAGGGTGTCTGCTGGAAGCATTAACTCCCTCGCACTTCCTAATTTCATGCCTGTGTTCAGAGGAGGCTTGGCAGTATAGGAAAAGGTGCTGGGGCAGAAGCAGAAGGGTACAGTTATGTTATCAGTGAGGTTTGAATCTGCACTTGCACAGAATGGTCTGCTGTAGTTGCAGCTGAAATCGAGATGGCAGGAAGAAATTTGATGTGGACGCCAGAGCTGCCTGTTACAATTTACCCTAGCTTTCTTTAAGGAAATTTAAAAAAATATCTTGTGAGGTTCCATGATTTTCATGTTCTTCCCCAACTCTTTTTCAGTAGCTTCTCTTCTACTTATGCAAAGATTTAACAAATCAATACGGAGCATCTACTACACGTGAGATTTTATTGATGGTCCCTGCGATAGAGCAGTGTTAAGACCCTGTTCTTGCCTTCCACTGAATTTTATCAGGTCCTGACCCAATGCTACTTAAATGGCTTCAGAGCATTGCTTAAGGCTTGAAATTTTTGTAGAACATTGGGTGAGATGATGGAGACCAGAGGTTCTTAATCTAACTCTGAACCCTGATCTTTCTTACCCATCCTATACCTGGGTTTCCCCCCATCTTCAATGGAGATTATGACACCTACCTTTTCCTACTTTAGCACTATGTTGAGAGGGCAGAGGGAGGCAATGCCCATGTAAGCAACACATTAAATATGAATTTAAAGTAGGATTGTTAATGCACTCTTTTTGAAAATGTGAATAAACAGAGGAAATTTAAACAAAAAACGTAAAATCTATTATGGTCTCTAAAATCTTCACTCTCCGCATCCAATTTTAAGACTTACAGGATATGATTTATAAGGTGTTAATCTCAAACTACAAAACAGAAAAAGTCCAGCTCAGATTTATTGTGATGTAAACCAATCCCGTAGACCAGGCTCTTTCCTAGGAGAAGAAAAGAGAAAAGAAAGGCTGTTTACTGAGCAGCTGCTGTGTACCAGCATGTTCTAGGTACTTCACACGAGTGATCTCCAGGCTAAGCTAAACATGGGTGCATCTTGTCTTTCGTCCCTACCTTCCCCTTAAGATGCCCGTGGAGCATCTAGGTGGTTCTTTTGTTTTTGTCCTTTTGCACCACTCAGTGGTCAATGGATGCAAGACATCTCACATCCTTTGTTGCCATCCCCACCCTTCTGCATCACATGCCTTCATACCCTGCTATGAGTAAGGCTCATCTATTTAAAAATACCACCCCTATTAAGGTACTCATGAAGGATACTGATATTATGAGGACTGTCTATCTTAATTCAAAAAGGCTGAAAATTTCAGGTAATAGCATTCAGGGGGACAGAAATTTGGAGGACAAAATGGAGATGTCGCTACTTCTGAAGTGACAGCACTTATAATACCATTCTACAGGGTTTACCCTGCTTCCACCGGAATGTCAAGTAGCTTGTGGCATAGTTTGGCTCTATGGGGAAGGCAGAATTTCCATCATCATTATCAATTCTCTTGTGTCTGACTGCATAAGACAATGACCTTTTCAGGTGTTAGAATGGGGTATTAACAAAAGTGAGAAGAGTACAGGAGAGAAAAGGTCACCTGAAACCAACAACATTTTGCTTATGAGTTCCCTAGGTTTCTAGGCAAGTGGAGATAGTCTCGATACCAGTATCTTTTTTTTTTTTTCTCACTCTACTATTGGCTCTGGATTTCCAGCCTATCAAAGCAGTCTTCAGCAAAAGGGTAATGAATGATAATTCTGACCTCAAATATTGACAGTGCTATCCCTGTCTCAGGGTCATTCGTTTGGTTTTTGAGAACGTTTTCTTTTTTTTAAAAGGATTCTGAAGCTGAATAATCCATTTCCTCTATTGTGGTTATTCACATTTCAATTATAATTATCATTACTCAAGCGCCTTTTACATGTATGTATAGCCCAAGTTTCCACCTTTCTTGAAAACCATTGTGAAGACTGACAAGCAGAAACACCTTTCCTATATGTTTAAGTTCTGATGAAAACATTTTGCTGTAGGAAGTGTTCATTTTTATCACCTGAAACTACATTCAAGTAATGTGGTTTCGATTTCCACAACAGTGTCAAAGTACAACATCAACAGAATGTATTTGCTTTTGTTTTTTTTAGAACGCTTCCACTGCCTCAAACTTTGAGTTGAATTTTCCAATTAATCGTTTTTCCTAGACAAGGGCACATTTCTTAAAACTGCGTTTTATGATTTTATAATTTAACATTTCTGACGAGGAACAAAACCTTTGGCGAAACAACAACAGCTCTTAAGAAACCTTTTATTTGACTTTTATATTACAAAACAGGCTCAGAACCCCAAAAGATATAGAATCTGACACATTGTTAGGTACAAAGAAGTCAGCTCAAAATGTGACTGATTGATCCAAAATGATCAGAGGAGAGAGTAGGGTCAGCTTAGTTGAAATTCACATGACCACGTGGGTTTGTACAGAATGCTGCTACCTCTAGGATGGGAGAATTTGTCTCCTTACCATGGAAATTTATTTAAATAAACTCTAATGCAAGCAGGTGCTGCACATTTTTTCTCCTCTTCTTCTACTAGGTTTTGCTTTGGTTGGACTTGGCAGGTATCAGTAGTGATCACTGATCAGGCAGCTCTTTTTTCATTCCTTCCCAACCTGCCCATCTTCCACGCCTTCACGTGCCAAACCCAAGCATCACTTTGATGATGCTTACCACTTAGTCTTCAAAGAACAGAATTCAAACTTACTCTATGACAATGAATACAGCTGATTTCTCTCTTAGGGCAATTAAACTGGGATAAGCAATAAAACGCTTTGAAAACAAAGCAGCATTTTTCAACACATATTTCCTTGAACACTAGACTCATTGTATTAGCTGCATCAAAGATGGGTGATCAAATATGTGTGGTGAATGCTGTATCTGCTGCTGCTCAAACTGTGATCCATCAATTGATGCTGGTTCACAACTTGTTTCCTGTCCGTTATGTGATATATACAAAAACTGAGACTAAACATTTAGAAACTTGAGTAGAAATTTTACCTCACGATTTTACATCTGTTAAATCTAATAATAAAAAATTGATTGTATTTTTTATTTATTGTTTTTATTTCTGTTTTCTAGTAAATCACTATTATTATATTTTAGTAAAGTAATGCTCCTCTGTGAATTGGAAAAAAAAAATAAAAACCCAAACCGATCCTTCACCACAGATAGAAAAACACTGATTTATACTGTTGCCTTTCCTTAGAGATTCACAATATATAATATATAATAAATTAAAAGCTCTGAGAAGCCATGCAGGAAAGAGACCCATTGGACTCATTATTTCTAATGCTTACTAGGCCTTAGAACCTTTGTTTTTTTTTCCTTCTGGTGTCAACTGTATTAATATTCTATGTAATTAATGTTCTACAGAACGCATTGTGGGAAACGTTGAATTACGATGAGCAGTGTTTTTAAAGCACTTTATATTTTTTAAAGCACAATAATATGTTATCTTATCAAAAACATATTAAAAATGGAGTCAGTAGGCAAATACCACACTCTAACATGATGCCATATTCCTTATTCAGAAATGTATGTTTTAGCAACTTAACTAGGTCAAGTAGTATCTACTCACACCCCTTCAAGATATTTGAGAGAGTTAATCCATGTAAGGATAAACAAATTTTATTTCAGTTAAGGAATAAGAAATGAAAACAATGAGGGAGGAAGATTTTGACTGTTTACTCATATCAAAAACAGAGGGACACCGAACCCAGTCTCCATGCCTGGTATGTTGGAGCCAGTGATCATGCTGTGAATTCCCATGATATTCCTGCCCGCATCTTTAACTCTCTACAATTTGAGTGATATTTGGAAAACCTCAAAGCAGAGTCTGGAGATGTGGTTTACACAGCCAGGAGGCTAAGTCACTGACTTTCTGAATTAATCCACACAAGAAATCCAACTTCTTGGATTCCCAATGATAAGAGGGGATTAAACTATTTTACTAAAGCAACAAATAATCTGAACACAGTCAAATCAAAACTGCAACAAAGAAAACACGAACATAGTTAGTTTCTCCAAGTGAGGAATTAAAAAAAAAAGTCAAGGTGCACTGGGATGGCAGTGTATGGAGACGTTTTCTGGGAACCATGGGTTGGCGCTCACCCAATAGGGTGTTGTGTTCTCTATGGTCCTGGGTTAACTGTAGTCCTTTAGCATTGGAAATACGATCTTCTTATTAGTGCTTCACAAATGACATGTGTTAAGATGTTAATTAGTGATATCAAAGCTCACGACAACCCTGTTGATTAAAATCAGATTTTTGGTAGCACCAGGGTGAAGAGTACACATTCCAGATGCAGGTTTCCTAGGTTCAGATCCTAGCTTCTCTACTAACTAGCTGTATGACCTTGGCGAAGTGACTTAGTTCGTAGTCCTGTTGAGAGGAATGAATGACATAATACATGTAAAGTGCTTAGTCTGGCATGCAGTAAACAACGGATAATGGTTAGCTACCATGATTTATGTGGATAAATGCAATGTCAAGTGGACTATGTATTCAGATTGGCTTGATCAGCTTATCCCCCCCCCAGGCAAGCTACATAGGAAGCCAAACTATCAGCAGCTGCTTAGTAATCATGGTACTGGAAGGAGTTACTTCCGTCTGCGTGCTTTATAGCGCTTTATAACCTATATAGCACTATATAGCCTATGACCAAATGATGCATCCATTTCAGTGTCCTTAGAATCAGGAAGGAGAGACAGTCCCTATCAAGTTCGTGGATGCCGCTGTCTAACGGCTCCCAGTAGGCTATGGGCAAGAGTTGCTGTCCTGAGAGGTAGTCTGCCTCTTTATGGTGATTGCATATGCTTATGTCCTGACCCCCTATTTGCTAATTCTAGAGTGCATAGCTCAGAGGACAACCTTATTTCCATGCTCACACAGATCATCTTATGGCTGCCCCACCATACACACACCTATGAGATATGTGTGTATCCAGACTCAAAGTGTATCTGTGAATTGAACAGCGAAGACTAAGAATTCTTCAAGCAAAACAATCCATGCTTAAAAGAATCACTCAATTTGAAGATTTGCAGAAACAAAGTCACAATTTCAGAAATGATTTATGGACTTTATTGAGTGCAATTAAATTTCTGCAGTTGCCTATTGAATTGAAACCTTAGGATTTATCCAAACAATCAAGTGTCCGCTTTTTCAATTTGGTCAAATTTCTAAAGAAATGGATTGTGCTTAAAGAAAATCATGCCCACCAAACAAGGGCTCTCAGAATAATCCTGAAAAGTTTGGGCCTTTTATGGTACTCCAGCCAATGTTTGGGCCTTTCTGGAATAGTGGTCGTTGATCATCTTGTGTGCAGATGCCGGAATTAGATGCTGGGAGCCCTCATCAGTGATGTGAACCTGTGTGGGATTAGAATTGTGCATGACAGTTTTCACCCATGGTTCAGCCTGTTAAATATTGATATTTTTATGATCTTGTTAAATAATGTTGAATGGCTACAACTAAGCTTGCTCTTTTTATGAATAAAGTGAATCGAGCTGCTCTGGGACTGCTTTTGTTTTACTATTAAAAGTCAATGTTGGGAATTCCCTGGCAGTCCAGTGGTTAGGACTCCACGCTTCCACTGCCGGGGCCCAGGTTTCATCTCTGGTCAGGGAACTAATATCATGCAAGCCTCACGGTGTGGCCTAAATCAATCAATCAATCAAGTCAGTGTCCATGACTGGTTGCCATGTGGCAGTGAAAAATCAGGAGATTCATTTGTGTCTGGATCGTTGTAGAGCCAAATATTAAAAAGGGTGAGTATTTTTATTCTTAATTATCCCTATTTAACATGGCAGATAGGTTTTGTGCTCATTCATTTCCCCTGAATCCTAACATTAGACTACATGAAAATAAACTTTTAATGAGCAATCTAGTGAAGAAAATAGACTTTTATTCAGATATTGCATTATGTCTTTATCCCTCCCCCCACTTCTATCGCCTTTTAAAAATAATCATTTTTACTTGGCAATGAACCTACAGCATCACACTCAAAATTAACTCATGGTTTTCAATAAGTGCAGTCTAGATTGTCTGTGTCTTTACTCCAATCCAAAGCACAGACAACTTGGTTTGCCACTTATTCAAAACTTCTTCCTAAAGAGAAAAAGCGGAAGTGTGTATGACTGCTTTTAAAACTTAGATGAGGTAAGCACAGTGTTCAATAACTTCATCAAATCAGGTCTAAATTTTATGGTGCAAATGCCAGTCTTCACAGGTCAGTGAACTTTTTCAAATGGTACACAGGCTGCCTATATCAAATTTGTACAAAAGAGTTGATTTTAGTTGTTGGAATAAGGCCATTTTAGTCTTGCTGCAAGTTTTCCAGAAATAATAGTGCTGTATTAGAAGATAAATTATAAATAGATGACGGCTTTAAAATATTATTTGGAATGTTAACAGCTACTATAATAGACTTTCTACTGCGATGCTAAATAGCAAGTGTCAGCTTGATTTTTTTTTTTTTTTACATCTTCGTTGCAGTATAATTGCTTTACAATGGTGTGTTAGTTTCTGCTTTACAACAAAGTGAATCAGTTATACATATACTATGTTCCCATATCTCTTCCCTCTTGCGTCTCCCTCCTTCCCACCCTCCCTGTCCCACCCACATCTTCGTTGGAGCATAATTGCTTTACACTGGTGTGTTAGTTTCTGCTGTATAACAAAGTGAATCAGCTATACATATACATATGTTCCCATAACTCCTCCCTCTTGCGTCTCCCACCCTCCCACCCTCCCTATCCCACCCATCCAGGTGGTCACAAAGCATCGAGCTGATCTCCCCGTGCTATGCGGCTGTTTCCCACTAGCTATCTATTTTACATTTGATAGTATATATATGTCCATGCATTCTCTCACTTTGTCACAGCTTACTCTTCCCCCTCCCCATATCCTCAAGTCCATTCTCTAGTAGGTCTGTGTCTTTATTCCCGTCTTACCCCTAGGTTCTTCATGACATTTTGTTTTTTCTTAGATTCCATATATATGTGTTAGCATACGGTATTTGTTTTTCTCTTTCTGACTTACTTCACTGTGTATGACAGACTCTAGGTCCATCCATCTCACTACAAATAACTCAATTTCGTTTCTTTTTATGGCTGAGTAATATTCCATTGTATATATGTGCCACATCTTCTTTATCCATTCATCCGATGATGGACATTTAGGTTGTTTCCATCTCCTGGCTATTGTAAATAGAGCTGCAATGAACATTTTGGTACATGACTCTTTTTGAATTAAGGTTTTCTCTGAACATGCAGCCTGCAAAAAGGAGACCCCAAACACAATAAGGTAAGCAAAATGAGAAGACAGAAAAACACACAGCAGATGAAGGAGCAAGATAAAAACCCACCAGACCTAACAAGTGAAGAGGTAATAGGCAGTCTACCTGAAAAAGAATTCACAATCGGGGCTTCCCTGGTGGCGCAAGTGGTTGAGGGTCCGCCTGCCGATGCAGGGGACATGGGTTCGTGCCCCGGTCTGGGAAGATCCCACATGCCACAGAGCAGCTAGGCCCGTGAGCCATGGCCGCTAAGCCTGCGCATCCGGAGCCTGTGCTCCGCAACGGGAGAGGCCATAACAGTGAGAGGCCCTCATACCACAAAAAAAAAAAAAAAAAAAAAAAGAATTCACAATAATGATAGTAAAGATGATCCAAAATCTTGGAAATAGAATAGAGAAAATGCAAGAAACATTTAACAAGGACCTAGAAGAACTAAAGATGAAACAAGCAATGATGAACAACACAATAAATGAAATTAAAAATTCTCTAGAAGGGATCAATAGCAGAATAACTGAGGCAGAAGAACGGATAAGTGACCTGGATGATAAAATAGTGGAAATGACTACTGCAGAGAAGAATAAAGAAAAAAGGATGAAAAGAACTGAGGACAGTCTCAGAGACCTCTGGGACAACATTAAATGCACCAACATTCAAATTATAGGGGTTCCAGAAGAAGAAGAGAAAAAGAAAGGGACTGAGAACATATTTGAAGAGATTATAGTTGAAAACTTCCCTAATATGGGAAAGGAAATAGTTAATCAAGTCCAGGAAGCACAGAGAGTCCCATACAGGATAAATCCAAGGAGAAACATGCCAAGACACATATTAATCAAATCGTCAGCTTGATTTTTAAAGTTCTCCGTTACCTCTCGGTGATTGTGTGGGTTCCAGGGAAAGCTGTGCTATCCAGCTGACAGAGACATCATGTTTTATGTATAGCCTTTGTTTTCTTCCTTTTGGTTCTGCTGTGCTGGTGTTAATGGCAGGACAGACAGAGGAGCAGGCAGGGACTTTGGCGTCTGGCAGGTAGCACCCCTGGGAGGTGGGGAGAAATGTCTTTCCAAAATGGAGGTTCTTGATGTGTTCTGCTTTTGTGTGAAAATTGATTGGCAGAAAGATTGGTGGAGGATGATAATTGGTAATGCATCATCCTCACCGGCTCTAATGCCCTTGTGCCCTTCTACGTGTGGATCACCTCTCAGAGTGGGAGTTTTCCCTGATTTTTCGGCTTGCCCAATCCAAGAAGTCACGAGGGTTTTTTGCCGCATGTAGGGGCACCACATCTTCTAAGAGGGCTTTCCACGCTCTGCAGGGCTTAGAAACTGAGTGCACAGACTGTTCTGTGAAAATAGAGCTCTGTAGAAAAGGCTTCTCCAGGTCCTTTAAGCAGACTTAGTCATTTCTGTCTCTGTCCCCCTGTTGTCCTTTTAACATTGCTTATTTCTGTCTCTGTCCCCCTATTGTCCTTTTAACATTGCTCATTTCTGTCTCTGTCCCCCTGTTGTCCTTTTAACATTGCTCATTTCTGTCTCTGTCCCCCTGTTGTCCTTTTAACATTGCTCTGCTATTTGTTTGCATGTTTGTTGCCTTGACTAGGGCAGGAATCTCTGCCATCTTTGTTTCCCACCCCGTTTCTAGCATAGAGTTTGGCACATAGTAGGTGGTTTTGTTTGCTAAATACCCCTCAACACACGCACCTCAGGGGGTCTGAGGATTAAAATCTGGCAAAATCTGACAAAATCTCAAATATGTAATATCTGCTAATGTGAACCAGGGCTTAGATGAGTCCATCTAAGCTCAGGTGGAAAGGAATTCAGAAATAGTGTTTATTTTCAAGGAAAAGTAAACAAACTTTACTTCCATCCCTAATAAGAAAGAGAACGCATGCTTCTGTTCCCACAGTATAAACACCTGTGTGCTGCTGGTTTTCGGTCTAGCAATGAGAAATTTATGTGGTTCTCAACGATCCTTTCGAGTTTAAAACTTTTCAGCATCTTTGGCATAAAGTATTTATTTATTTTGCTTTATTCTTTATATTTCGAGGAGCTGATGTGTTCATCGCTCTGCTGATACTCAACAATACAGATTCAAACGAGAGGAGCTTTAGCAGCTATGAAACTTATGACAGACCTTAACTGCAACCAGGACGCTACAGAGAAAACTTCCAAACATCGCCTTGGGTTTCTCTGTGTCTGAGTGATAAAACATGTGCAACTGGGACATCAAATTACCTATTTCATGAAATATTAATATCAGATGACTGCACTTAAAATGTAAATAAGGATATTTAAGAGAATCATCTCCAATTACCCTCCCTCCCGCTGTTAAAATAATCTCTGTAGGTTCATGGTAGTTTATTTCATTGTTAAGCAGACATCAAGCCTTCTTTCTCAGGGCCCCTTGTGCCTTCTCAGGACATTGTCTGGCAGTCTGCTCCTAAGGATGGCATAACCATCAAGTTGGCTTCAATTGAACCTCCATTGCCATCTTGGGACTCCCTGTCATCACTTAGAATAATAGCAGTTCTCAGATATTTAATATATTCCTCGGAACCGAGGAGTTCAGTGCCACTCCAGGCAAGGCAATACCTTATTAAAAACGGGGGGTTCCGACTCTTCCTCACGCCAGCCATGGACAAAGGGATTCCTTTCTCTTGATCATCCTGTCATCTCCCACTTCCGGTCCTGCGGGGAGCACGTGTTCCTCTGCCTGCTCTTTATCATAAAAGTGTGGAGCTGAAAGGGAGCTCAAAGATCATCGATAAAGTTGATAGATGATGAAGCTGAGGCCTAGAGAGGTCACGTGACCTGCTGGAGGTCACGCAGCTGGTTGGGGGTGGGGCTGGACCTGAACTGGACCAGGTCTTTCTGACTTTTACACCAGAGACTCTTCTCTTCCATCAAGCTTGGAAAGGGGCAGGGGCGGTAGAAACGTTGGAGAGTCCATACAGTATTTTACAGTAGCAAGACTTGCCTTAAGTTCTTTTCTCTCTTGTTTTACAAAGGTGTTCGTTTGTTTAAATTTTCCCAGTTCTCCCACTTTTTTACACGGAAGCCTAACCTGATATCTTGTGCGGAAAACTGACAAACTATTTCCTACAAAATACACAATGAAAAGCAAGTAGCACAAGTATTTAGGGACATTCAAGGGTCCTTAGCGTTCCAAGCATCCAACAGCTCAGTAGACATGCTTGTCTGATTGTCGAGGGAGAGGAAGATATGGGAGGAGGCTGTGTTCAGAGAGCTGGACACCATAGGAGGAGCAGCATGGCAGTGAGTGGGTAACACTCTTGGTGTCGTGATAGGTCTATTTTTCCCAGAAGTATAAAAATGCAGAATCACCATCCCTGAAGCTCAGAGAGCCAGGCAGCCAACAAGACTCGTTTCTAAGCCTCCAAGTAAAATGTCAGCAAGACACTGCACGTCTCAGCAGAAATCCCAGAAGACAAGCCATGTATCTCTTTCTGTTCCATGCAGATCCCTGGGGACTGGGGCTCCAGTCTCATGGTGGAAGGTCTAACCTGGACAGTAATGCTGATCCCTATATGCCTGCTTGGAGGAGGCAGGCGTTGTGAAGTTTACTGGGGAGAGCAACCTCATCTCTAAATGTCCAGATGTTGGGGGTCTATGAGTAGGGAGTTTGAGACTAAACCAGACCCTATAGAAGCGTTGCTGTTTCTCTTACCTTTGACCCTTGTCTCCTTTCCTTTTCTCTCTCTTTTCTCCTTTTTGCTACCTTTCCTACCTCCAAACCCTAACTGATCTACAAACTGCAAGGCTGGCAGAAACATCTCTATGAGCTCTGTTCGCACTGTTGTTGGGATGGGATTGTGCCGGTGATCCTGAGCAACATTCTGATTGTGAGTTTCAGAGCAGTTAAAGGTGAAAACAGCTACCTGAGTGAGACCACAAAGACACTCACTCTTCTCTTCTCCTTACCTTATAAAACTCCAATCCTACTTTTCTTCCACTCAGAGAATCCCTGGCCTTTGGACGTGTCCTGATGTGCATGGAATGAATAAAGCTCTTAATCTCTATTTGATTCATTGAAACAATTTTCTTTTGACAAAGGGAGTAGTGATCATAAATTAAAGGTTTTTATCTTTGACCTTTAGGGTGAGCCTGGGAAAGACACATCTCAGGACACTATATGAAGTATTATGATGAGGCTGGGTTAGAAAGTGAGAAAGATATGAGGCGTGATTCAGAGCCAGTAGAAGAAGCAAGGGGAACTTGATTTAACCAACTACTTTCAGAAAGTGAGTTTGTATCCACAGTCAGCCAAACTCAAAGTTAAGGGCACAGTTCTCTGTACTGCCAGGTATGCCCAAGACTTCTGACACCAGCTGCAAGTTTGGGAATCCCCTGGGCTGCTCTCACTTCACACCAGCTGGCTACAAGTTTGGGGGTCCTGACAGAATTACTGAGGTTTGATCATTCATTCACTACGACAACTCACAGAACTCAGGAGAGTGCTATACTGTTGATTCTTGAACTGCGCAGGTCTGCTTATACGCAAATTATTTTCAATAAATGTACGGTTGGCCCTCTGTGTCTGTGGTTGTGCAGGTCTTATACTATGTTTATGATCTGTGGTTGGTTGACTCCATGGATGCAGAATCCAAGGATATGGAGGGTCAACTGTGGGACTTGAGCATCCACAGATTTTGGTATCTGTGGCAGGTCCTGGACTTAATCCCCCATGGATACCAAGGGCCAACTATACTTACAGTTGCAGTTTTATTATAGCAAGAGGCTACAAATCAGAACCAGCCAAAGGAATAGATGCCTAGGGTAAAAGCTGGGACTGGAAATGTTCCAAATATGAAGCTCCTGGGTCCTCAGGGACACAGTACCTTCCTGGCATCAGTGTGTGGCGATATGCAGAGAATTGTCAACACAGCAAACTCACTGTAGCTCTGGTGTCTAGAGTTTTTATAGAAGTTCATTACAGAGGCATGATTTGTTGAGCAGTTGTCCACGTGGTTGAGCTTGGTCCCTCCCCAGGGGTCAGCTGATCACATGCCCAAAACTCCAACTCTCTGATCACATGGTTGATCTTTCCAGTGTAGGCAGCCTCCACCCTAGGCCTATCCCCCATTGGCGGCCTCACCCAGCACCACCTCTTCAGCATAACCTACCAGGTGCCCACCATGAGTCACCTCGTTAGCATACACTATCATATGTGTCTGAGGGACCCACCACCAATACCAAAGACACCCCTGTCACTCAGGAAGTTCCAAGGGCTTAGAGATTAACTCCCCACAGCTGGGACAGAGGCCAGACCCCCCTCCTTGGGTAAAGTTAATTCTTCACCACGCAGCTTGGCAATGTGGGTTGACCCAAAGCTCATACGTGTGTAAACGTACTGGGTTGTGAATGAGTGGGGCACAGAGGGAGGGGATGGGTGGTAGGGCCACATCGCTGACCCTTATTCACCTGCCATGGTCCAGATCTCCACGTGCTGAGCTGTGCTCACTGTGAACCCAGGTGGAGATGCCATTTGAGTGGAAATAAAAGTATTGAGCATATTTGGTCAAAAGAGTCCATTCTGTGGGCTAGTCCTAATTTTTACGTTCAAGTAGGTCACCAGTGGCTGCAAATCCATAGTCTAACTTTCCATCCTTATGCAGATGAAAACAGCAATACTTAATGATATCAGAGTAAGAAACTGTTAAAACCAGCTCTCAAAAGTCTCAGTCCTTTATCGTAAGGTTGAGAGAGGATGGGTTTGGAAAACTTGTTGGATTATCTCCAAATAATTAGCATTTGTGTTTTGATGTGCTCTGAGGTTTGCATTTGCTCGCTAAGACACTCTGATCTAGGGAACAGTCATCAAATCTTGTTCTGCTCTTCCTTAAAAGCTGAAATAGGCAGTTTGTCTTTGAGACTAATGCAAAGCAAGAGGCTAAGTGGATTCATGCTTTTACAAACTCTCCAGGTGATGGGGACCAGGGGACTTAGGGGACTTCAAAGAGCTTTTCTTCATGAGAAGTAAGTGAGGGGAGTTAAGAGTTGCCCAGAATAGGAAAAGACCTAGGCGATGCTTCTCTCAGGTCACCTGGAGGCGAGGTGGGAAGTAGATGCATAGTGCTGAGGATGGTAGGGTAAGGACAGTAAACTCTGGGCATTTTGTGTTCCTCTGTTCCTTCTTAGGGCTTTTAGTCAGTGAGACTCTAATATTAGATTATTAGTCTTCTGTTACAAGGAACTGCTTTCAAACCGTCTCCAGAATGGCTTAATGCAAAAAACGTGTATGGAATCAAAAGAGCTAGGTTTGAACAAGACTGCCTCACTTCCCAGCTGTGTATCTTTGGTCAATCCACTAACTTTTCTAACTCTGTTTTCTCATCTGTAAAATGGGAATAAACCTAACTACCTTAAAAGGTTGTTATCAAAATGAATGAACCCATGCATATAAAATGTCTAGCATGCTGTTTTTGAACAGTGGGTGTTCAGTAAGCATCTTTCCCTTGTCTCTCCTGCTTCCTTTGACCCCAGAACATCATGTTCTGAGACCTCTTGCTACTCAAAGGTTTTTGAGAAGCCTCTTTGACACCAAATTCTGCATTGTCTCTAAAAGTCTCATGCAGTCTTGCAAACCCAACTTCTGCTTAATTGCTTCCTCCTACCATTGCTTTTGGTAAGTTCTATATAACTCAGTTTGAAGTTTCATCCTGTTTGCCCCTTTTCAAGGGAACTGTGCTTGGGGGGGTAAGCTGTTCCTGAGAATTGTGCAATTTAGGACAATTAAGTTTCAGGGCAGCCATGTGGCTCTAACAGCTTCTATTGCTCAGTACTTAGCAATAATGGAGAAAATGCCAGTAAAAATGACAAAACGGCAGAGCCCTGACCCACCAGGTAATCGTATATTGACTATGTCTTGGCTCAAACCAGGGATGATTTTGCTTAAATGAACTAAGGGCAAAACTGCATGTTGTAAGTCATATAAAACAAGACCAGTGCCCTGGGTAACTAAAGATGCAAATGAGCAGCACAAGATGTTTGAAAATGAAAAGTGAATATCTCTGGCTTTAAAGGGGCAAGGTGACAGGGGATGGGGAGGGCAGACCGTTTCTGTTTAATGAATAGGTTTTAGTCATGTATATGGGTACGAAAAAAGACAGGCAGTCATTCAAACCTAGCGCTTTCTTTTTTTTTTTTTATATTAGAAGAAAAAAGGTGAGAGATTTTGGTTGTCCAGAGCCCACAATGGCCCTTATCATCCTACAGATAGATGCACAGAGAGGGGCAAAGAAGGTAAAGAGTTTGAAGGAGATAAGCACAAAACCACAGGATGAATTTGTGCAGGGATGAGGATTAGAGCCATTAAGTAAGTGCTTTAGCCACTTGATCCTGCTAATCTTTGTTCTCTAATGTGAAAAATTCATGGGCTTTAGGAAGAAACTACTGTAAGTTCTCATATGAAACCAGGACCGACTGTCATTGTGTAATCCCCACATATTTGCACCCTGTCTCTTCTGTAATCAGAAGGAGGCAGCTGGAGAAGGCAGGCAGAGAGATTAGCTCTCCATTTCCCAGCACGCTGTGTTTTTGTGTTGCAGCATATTTGATTACTGAAAAGTAATTCACTGAATAGTACCCTAGTGGCTTGAAAGAGTTAATGCAGTTTCCAGAAGTGTCTAACCTTCTGGGAAGTAGCTTAAGTACAGAGCGAAACTTGCTCAATAAATACTAAACAACAAGAATCAACTGATAAGGGTCAAACTCCACACAAAAAAATTGAACCAGTGGCGCATTTCATTCAGTACCTTCTCAATAAATCCCATTTCAACATAAAGCGCTATCTGCTGGTAATTTCCATGAATTGATGGTCATTCTTCCTCAGTCCTTTGAGGTCAGGTCATTATTCATTTATTCCCTTCACTCATTTCACCCACCATCCATCCATTCATCCATCCATCCATCCATCTTATTGAGCATCTACTGTGCAAAGTTCTGTGATAAATAAGACACAGTCTTTCTCTATCTCCCTCATCAGAAGAGGGAGATGGGGTGAACTAGAAATCTGTAACATACTCTAAGAGAGGTCTGTAGAGGGTCAGTGGGCATCATCTCTTCCAGAAGCCCTCATGGATGAACATTCTTCCACAGGCTTCATGTGCTCCCACAAAAAGGGTCAGTTCAGTTCCAACTTTTGCCCAAACTGGGTTTTTCATAATTGGGCTTCATTTCATGTGAATTCTTGATACGTTTTTACTGATGGACAAATTTGGAAATAAAGGGCAGAACATTCCAAACATCTTTGGTGAGTTAAGTCCTTGTTTCTGACACTTCATTAAAATTTTGCAAACTAGGATGACCAACTGCCTTGGTATGCCTGGGACTGTCCTGGTTTTTATACTTAAAGACCTACTTTCCTGGAAAGCCCTCATTCCTGGCTTCAGACCTGAAAGTCCCACATGCTGGGGAACCCCCCGCAGTCCCCGGGGCTAACCAGGCACACTGTGACAGTTGGTTTACCTTAGAAGTCTTATGCCTTGGAGGTTGTCTTTCTAGGACTCCTGCCCTACTTAGTTACAGAACCTTTAGTACCTCCAGAGGATGCAGCTATATGGGAAGATTACAAAAGGTTAAGTGTGAGGTGATTTTCTCTGAGATCATACCAACTTTCTGTAAGATGAGGGGATAGAGCACTTAGAAATATCCTCACAGGAGCCCGAGAGGTAACGGGTGGAACAGAAATTCAAACGCATGACTGAGCATCTGCAGAGCTCCCTCTCTTGGCAGCTGTGAGGGGTGCAGTCCTGAAGTGGAGGCAGCGGGAGTGGGGTTGGGAGAGCTACAGTCTCTTAGGGATTCTCTTAGAGATTCCCTGAAGCTAGCTGACCTTGGGTTAGCTGTTTAACCTCTCCACGCTTCAGTGTCTTCATCTGAAAAACGAGCCAGTGCCTTTCCTATCTCAGGGTTGTTGGAGATTCAAAAGGCTAGTGTGTGAGAATCATTTGAAAGCCATGAGTGGTCTGCAAATGTGACTGACTACCATTATCCAGCAGCAATGTTATGTGAAAGTAGGTGGAGTTTTTCCACTAACAGTTACAGTTGGTATAGTTCTAGAAGTGTCTGCTTTCAAGCATATCAAAAAGACCTGTGCAGAAACACGACACAAATCTGCAAGTGCATGGGGCATTGCCGCAAATCTTGGATGCTCTTGGCTGTGGTGCAGGCTGACTGGGCACAACAAGCAGCGTCTTTCTGTGATGCAGCCTGGAATCATCTCTTTTACAGAATTGAATTGTACACATTACACAACAGTAATCTGACTACTTGATCATATTTTTAGCGACATTTGCCCAAGTCGGCCTCAGACCATGTACAGGATGAGTTGAATTTTGAAAACTGTACTGACATTTGACATCCATCTTTTTACTACTTTAATGCTTTAATTTTTTGATGTTTTTTGAGAAGCATGATGTTGCATTGCTCTTTTGTTCGCTTTCTGCAAAATCACAGGGCAACTCTCAATTCTGATACCTTTCTCCTCCTATAGCGCTTTTGAAATATAAGAATATAAAATAACACTTTTTAGATAGAACACGATATACTACCTTTTGCAGAAAATCTATGTCATGCCTTCCCATCACTTTCTCCCCGAGAGCACACTCAGTTACACTGTAACGTGTTTGCACCAATGAAAATTACTGACCCCATGAGCTGAACAACAAAATGTTCTCAAAATACATTGCCTCATCTGTTAGGTTTGATTAAAACATTTAACAGCAAAAAATAAAAATTGCTTTTCTTTGCTTAGCATGTCTGGAGATTCAGGAGTACGTTATGGCGTTATTGTTATCTCAGCATTTTTAGGTGAACTGCATACTATTACTAGTTTATGATAATATGGAGGAGATCTTAAATTAGGAGGAAGATTGTCTTATTTCTCCTATTTGCATTGCTTGTCATATCTGGGTGTGTTTCTGACTGTATTGTTGGCTAGATTAGATCACTTCTGAACATTTAGTTGTATTGTTTATTTATGTTTTTTCTTCTGTTAGCAAAACCATATCATCCCTCCTCCATCCCTAACATATATGCATTGAATTCTTTTTCTGACCATGGAGATGGATGTATGGTATGTGCTTTCTCACCTTAGTGAAATATTTGGTTAAAATTAGGTATGTGGCCAGACATTAAACAGCAGAGTTTTTCCCTGTCTAAAGCTCATTAATTCCGAAGGCCTCTGAATTGCTATCTTCATCTTTTTACCTCTATTCCCTACCATCGAGTTAGTTACTCCAGTGAATTAGACGGCTGCACGGTTTGATCCTCTACAACTCTGTCAAGGTTACATAGACCTCACATACGTGGTCAGTTTTGATAAGTTTCTAGATGAAGTTGCATTGGCATAGGATGATTTGAGCAAATTGTTGTTCAGCCCTCATCATAGGCATAGTGCCTGAAGCGTGTTTGAGACCAATGCCATATTTTTTATTTGGATTAGAGTTGATTTATAATGTCCTGTTAGTTTCAGGTATACAGCAAAGTAATTCAGTTATATATATATATGAATATTCTTTTTCAGATTCTTTTCTCTTATAGGTTATTACAAAATATTGAGGATAGTTCCCTCTGCTATGTAAGACCAATGCCATATTGATAGAGCCACGATACTGAACAAAAGTTGCTTCTGTTTGAAGTTTTTGGAGAGAGTCTGTAGAAGAGATTGGTAACATTCATTTATTCTTCTAACATTTATTGAGTATCTACAGTGTGCCGGGTACTATGTACATCCTGGAGATGAGATCAAGAGACACAGTTCCCGAAGGAGTTTAATATCTAAGGGGCTGCCAGACTTGCGAATAAACAACAACGACAACTGCTGCAACTGAGTGTCTAAACTGTGGAGCCATCATGTATGCAGGAGAGCCACAGTCTACCTGGGGGTGTCAAGGAAGTTTTCTTGATGGGGATAGAATTTGAATTGAGACTCGAAGGATGACGAAAACTTTAAACAGACAACAAAATAAAAGCACTGCAAGGGTGCGTGTGTGGGAAATGTACCAAAGTCTGTAGGCAGAAGAGAGCTTGGTTGTTCCCTATTGCTGAGGATTAAAGTGTGTTTGTGTGTGTGTGTGTGTGTGTGTGTGTGTGTGTGTGTGTGTATGGGGTGAGAGTTGTGTTTGGGGGAGGCTGTGGGCTGGGTGGGACACAGGGAGTCAGGGTCAGACTGATCACAAAGGGCCTTGGGTACCAAGCAAACGGACTTAGCTTATATACTGTACAAGAACCTTTTTCTAAATCAAGGCAGAGGTTGTGCAAATGTCAGTGGGGAGGGTAGCAATTGTACATCTCCAACAGTCCAGCTGCCACCTCCCCAGAGCAACTATAAAAGCATGGTGTTGAGAATACCATGCTTGAGAATATATCAGATGTGAGTGGAAGAGAGCTGAGATGAGCGAAACAGCAGCCGAGAACTGCTGAGCATATTTGAGCAGGGATCTGGATCAGATTTCCATGCTCATTTTACTAACGAGGCTCAGAGAGGTTGAGTGACTTCCTCCCAGGGTAAAGATCTAGTGATGCTGGAGGCAAGATTCCATTCAGGTTGACTAAATGCCTGGTGCTGCTTTCAGCATCACTGAAAGAAAAAACAGAGAAGAGGGAGAGGGTGGAGAAGGATTGGAGCACAGACCCAGGAGTGAAAAGCTGAGTGCTGGGTAGTTGGAAAGAGAGCAGCTGGCATATTTGAAAGGGGGACAAAGAGCCCTCAGAAGGCTAGAGAAAATAAGAGACGGTAGAAGTCCTTACATATCTGGTTAAAGAACCCAGGGAAGTTTCTGGAGAGTTATAGTGAAGTTCGGAAGGGAGTGGTGGTAGGGCAGTAACACAACACATCAATGATTCTGACGACTAACATAGCCTATGGATTTTAAACTGAGTGATCTAGTTGGGGGATTGGGAACCCAGACCCATTTTAGCAGAATTCAGTGTAACGCAGTTCTGGCTTGTCCTCCAAATAATGGCATCAGTTATTAGAAGCATGAGAAGTCCCAAGGGCACAGACTCTGAGAATGGTGCTGCTGTGTAGATGTGCCACAACTCAGTTATCTCACTCACTTTGAAGCACAGTCCTTCGTAATTCATAAATGATGCTGCTGTAAACTACACAGAGGAAGATACACACTACTATATATAAAATAGGTCAACAACAAAGACCTACTGTATTGTACAGGGAACTATATTCAATGTCTTGTAATAACCTATAATGGAAAAGAATCTGAAAAGTGTATATATAACTGAATCACTTTGCTGTACACCTGAAGCTAACACAACATGGTAAATCAACTCTACTTCAATTAAAACAATAAATTAAATAAAATACACAGAGGATGTGGCCACAAAAGAGGAAGTATTTCACAGTTAAAAAAACCTGGCTGGGGACTGCAACTCATTGTCTCCTGGGCTTTATCTTAGCCCTTTCTCTCATGGGCTCCTTAATTCAGAACTTGTTCCGACCCAGGAGGTCTGTGATTTGATTGCCTATGAACCTATTCTTCATTGCTCTAATATTTTGGCAAAGCTCAGCTCGCACTGTGGTCTTCAGTTTTTAATCCTCGCCCAACATGTCAGCTTGACACAGTCTAGAAACTTCTTTCTGCTCCTTGATACCTTGGAAGCCTCCAGTGAGCAAGAACCGGTGCTTGGAAATACTCCATTATCACATGCCAAATCACTCCATTTATCACATGCCAAAAAGAGGAAAACATTTCCTCTCAAAGTTTACTGAGAATTTTTTTTTTTAGTCTTTGGCATATGAAGAATATGGGCCCTAAGGTGTACTGGAGGTTAAACCATGTGCTTCTTGTTTTGGTATTTTCATTAGTATTTTCCTTGGACATGTTCCCTGTCTTAGACAGCATCTGTTAAGGACCAACAACTTTTTTTCTGATCTGTGAGATCATGAAGACATGGCCTAATACTTGGCTAAACTGCTTTGAGTTCTTTGAATCTTTGCCTAAAGATAAATGTGACAACCTAAGCAGAAGAGCCTAGTCTTTCACCGGCTGTGTCATAGGAGCTTCTGGGCGAGTTTCTTCATCATAACCAAAACCAAAACAAAACAAAATGGAACACCATTAATGCTGATATAACATGTTAGAAGAATGGAATAATTGGAATTACCAATATTTTAATTGTGTTTTACCATTTACATTTTGAAAGTAGGCAAGTAATACTCCTTTTTTTTTATTTTTTAAAGAATCTCTCTCTCCCTCTCTGACTCTCTCTCTCTTATTTCTTATATTTAAACAGAAATATAGATCAATGGAACAGGATAGAAAGCCCAGAGATAAACCCACAAACCTATGGTCAACTAATCTATGACAAAGGAAGCAAAGATATACAATGGAAAAAAGACAGTCTCTTCAATAAGGGGTGCTGGGAAAACTGGACAGCTACATATAAAAGAATGAAATTAGAACACTCCCTAATACCACACACAAAAATAAACTCAAAAAGGGTTAAAGACCTAAATGTAAGACAGGACACTATAAAACTCTTAGAGGAAAACATAGGAAGAACACTCTTTGACATAAATCACAGCAAGATCTGTTTTGATCCACCTCCTAGAGTCATGGAAGTAAAAACAAAAATAAACAAGTGGGACCTAATGAAACTTAAAAGCTTTTGCAAAGCAAAGGAAACTACCAACAAGACGAAAAGACAACCCTCAGAATGGGAGAAAATATTTGCCAATGAATCAACGGACAAAAGATTAAATCTCCAAAATATATAAACAGCTCATGCAGCTCAATATTAAAAAAAAACAAACAACCCAAAGAAAAAGTGGGCAGAAGACCTAAATAGACATTTTTCCAAAGAAGACATACAGATGGTCAAGAAGCACATGAAAAGCTGCTCAACATCACTAATTATTAGAGAAATGCAAATCAAAACTACAATGGGGTATCACCTCACACCAGTTAGAATGGACATCATCAGAAAATCTACAAACAACAAATGCTGGAGAGAGTGTGGAGAAAAGGGAACCCTCTTGCACTGTTGGTGGGAATGTCAATTGATAAAGCCACTATGGAGAACAGTATGGAGGTTCCTTAAAAAGCTAAAAAGAGAATTACCATATGACCCAGCAATCCCACTACTGGGCATATACCAGAGAAAACCATAATTCAAAAAGACACATGCACCCCAATGTTCATTGCAGCACTGTTTACAATAGCCAGGTCATGGTAGCAACCTAAATGCCCATCGACAGATAAATGGATAAAGAAGATGTGGTACATATATACAATGGAATATTACTCAGCCATAATAAAGAACGAAATTGGGTCATTTGCAGAGATGTGGATGAATCTAGAGACTCATACAGAGTGAAGTAGGTCAGAAAGAGAAAAACAAATGTTGTATATTAATGCATATATGTGGAACCTAGAAAAATGGTACAGATGAACCTGTTTGCAGGGCAGAAATTGAGACACAGATGTAGAAAACAAACGTATGGACACCAAGGGGGGAAAGGGGCGACAGGTGGGGGTGGTGGTGTGATGAATTGGGAGATTGGGATTGACATGTATACACTGATGTGTATAAAATGGATGACTAATAAGAACCTGCTGTATAAAAAAATAAAATAAAATAAAATTCAAAAAAGAGAAAGAGAGTCTCTCTGACTCTCTCTTATTCTGGTTTACTTTCTGAAAAACAATCTGGCTGTAGAGCTCTAGTTAGAGGTGCGGCATGCTTCAATATGCAGGGGTGAGATATTAGAGCAAAAGATAATGCCTGAAACCACACTTTTAACATTTAATTTCAGCACTGTCCAGAACACCTATAAAACTGGGGAAAGGTGAGTAATAGATTTGACAGCCATACTCTAAGATGGACCTTATTAGTGAAACATAAATTATAACCAGGCTCTTCCTATCAGAACCCTGCACAGTTAATGATAAGCAGTCAATGAGTTTTATATACCCTTAGCATTTTTATAACGAGTCTGTTGCTTTGATGACAGTTTACTGTCAAACATTATGCTTAGAAATTTATAGCATTTGATTCAAATGAATAGACAGTTTAGCTTCATTGCAATCTGTTCTGATTTTCCCTTTTCATGAGGTTCCCACTTTCACTGCTCTCTTTTGTTTTCTTTTTCTTCCTTAGACTAATCTCTCAAACACTCCACTGGAAATGAAGTTTTGAAGTGGGTGCACATTGACCAGCAGAAAGCATGTGCTAACTTTAGGAGAAAGGGTTCAATGAATTCCAAGAACAGTCACGAGGAGTCTAAAGAGAAGGCGTGCTATGCTAAAGTATTAAAAATTTACAGATGCACCAGGATGGTGGCAGTAGGGAAGTTGTGAAGTGGGATAGAAAGAGATTGGGTGGAGGGAACGACTTTCTTTTGGACTCTCCAGTTGCGGAGCACAGGCTCCGGACGCGCAGGCTCAGCGACCACGGCTCACGGGCCCAGCCACTCCGCAGCATGTGGGATCTTCCCGGACCAGGGCACGAACCCGTGTCCCCTGCATCGGCAGGCAGACTCTCAACCACTGCGCCACTAGGGAAGCCCTGGATGGAGGGAAGGACTCTTAAGTCTGAGAGGGATTGGCCCATCCACATTCCTGGAGAGGAGATAACATCTCATTCCTTCCTGGAAATAGCCGAGCATCCGAGCATCTGTTCCCGGCACTGCCCACAGCCCTGAGGACAAGTACCCAATAAAAGCTGCTGACAGATTGACTGAAGCTGGAGAGGGCCACCAAAGCCACTCAGAGGGATGCTTTACAGAGCCCCACTGCCCCTAAAGGGTCATTGCACCACGCAGTTCAAGTGGACACAGCTGTCACATCTGCTGGCTGTCTCTGCACAGCAGGGAGTGTGACTTCAGGTAGCAGCTGCCTGATTTTCAGGAAATATAACTGCTGCTCAGAAAATGTGGTCTTTCAGATAGACAGGCTTTGAGTACACGTGTCTTCCAAAGGTGGTGTGACTTGAATAATATTTATGCAGCATTTTAAAAACAACTCAAATGGGCCCAAAGCATTCTTCTCTCTTACATCCTAGGCTTTACGTCCTGGTTCAGACCCTTTCCACCTACTTCACCTTCCCAAGCCCCATGTGTCCTCTGGCTTGGAGGGGTCAGCTGGAAGTACACACCTGTGTTTAAGGTCCAGGATGGTTGCCACCTGCTCCCCACCTGTCCTTGTTCTGATCAAATCTCCATCTCAGCTTTGACATCTTGGCCCTAGAATTTCCTGAGCCTGGACTTTGGGATTCAGTATTGGTTGATTATCTTGGTTTTTTTTTTTGAGTCTTGCCTTTTCTTAAAGAACCCAGAGTTGGCTTATATCTTTGGTTCTTCCTAGGTCATGCTGCTTCTGGTCAGAATCTTCCTTGAATTTCAGTCCCAAACTGTGCCAATGATTACTTCACTGGTGATTAACCTCAGCAAGGACCCGGGCGGTTGTTCAGACACATGCCATTTTTTTTTTTTCACATAATAAAACATTTTGTTTTTATTTTTTATAAAGGAAACTTTAAAATTTATTTTGTATATGACAACAAAATCTTTTCCTTTATGGTTAATATTTTTGGGTCTTATTTTAAAATTCCTTCCTGACATAAGTCATAAAGATATTATATTTTCTTTTAAAATGTGAAAATTTTGGTTTTTCAATTTTAAGTGTTTAATGAATTCAATTTTTGTGTATGTATGAATTAGGAACCCAACTTCTTTTTTTTCCCCAATATGGCTAACCCAGTGCTAATAGACATATGCTGTTTTAATAATGATTTTAATTATAATAACATCACTATCTATTTAGGCCAGGCTCTGTGCTAGGTATTTTACATAGGTTATTCTTTAGTGCATACAATGTTTGTGATGTAGTATTATTATCCACATTTTATAAATAAGGGAACTGAGTCTCAGATGTTGCAGAGCACAGATTCAAATGCAAAGCTCAAGATTCTTTCAAGCATATTAGAACTATAAGTGGGAGGTAATACAATTCAGAAAAACAAGGAACTCTGATTTCTCATCCCCCATCCATCTTACTGTCCTGTTTGGAGGTCTCAGCTGGTAAATTTTTCTTTCTTTTTCATGAGGATATTGGTTCATGCACTCATTCTTGCCTCCAAGCTGATTGATGACAAGTGTTAAATTTAAATCATGCCATGTTTAGGAGAGAAAGCTTTGGAATTATCTGAGGCCTGAGTCGGGTGAAGCAGCAGACTAGGTACCAGGCTTAGAGGGTTACCCTTAAGGAGCTAGTTAGTCGGTAGTTTCGATGTATTCATAGGAAAAGCTCCAATCTTGCTTCTATTAGGAAAAAGGACACTGAGAGTGGCAGTCTCCAGCAGGCACTTAAATTAGAGCACCATGGTGAAGGCAGGCATTGAAGAGGAGTGGTTGTCAAGGAGAATTATGAAAGCAAGTGAGTGCCATGGCGATAACTTTGGAAAACAATAAAGGGTCTTAAATGGGTCATGGGCAGAAGGCACCATTTCTCCAGTGTGCCCCAGAGGTCATGTAGCTGAAGGCACACAGCCCCGGTGACTGTGTGGGATGCTGAGCAGAGGGCTTGGACCCAGCAACTGAGAAGCACATGTTCTGTCATCAAGGAGCTTAGATGCAGGCGAGATGTGTGATCAAGTGGTTATTGCTCAGACTGGGCTAGAAAATCCTTTCTAGCCAAAGACCAATATTCCTTTAATATAGCACAGTATGTGCATGGGGCTGTCTGCCAGTGTTATGGGCCTTTGAAATACAATATTACCAAAGTTGCTGACATTTTATTTATAGGAGATAAAAAATAATGCATTGGTTATCAAATACCTTGTCATAAGCATATTCATGCATTTCATATAGCCTTTCTCCAAGGTTTAAAAAAAACAGCTTGTCCTTAGACACTAGGAGAGGGCACGTGGAATGGTTCCCAATGAAGATATTAATATTCACATTAGAGCTAAAGCTCACTAATTTGCACTAATGACTGGGAAACCTATTGCAAATTACCAAATTAGTGAGTAAGCCAGCACCCAGGATTTCAAAAAACCCAAAGACAGCACCAGAAAATTAATCTTTTCCCATAATTTCATCAGAGCAATCAAATCTAAACTACTGAGGGTAATTTCTAGTCCATATTTTGTCTATCTTGCAAATCTATGTGCATATCAAATAGCACTGTTGGGGCTATTAAAGTAGAATTTGTTTTTTACATGTTTTTGGTTAAGAAATGTATGTGAAACAAACAAGACAAAGCCCTTGGGAAAAAAGAAGCAAGATTTTTCTGAAGGATTTTTATTTTTAATAACTTTTTTCAATTGTAATACCAGACATAACTGGGTTCATTTCCCCTTTTAGTTATCAACCAGAATACGCAAAAGCTTAACAAAATATTGCACAAAGACATATAAGCATCAGTGAAATCTCTCAACTAACCAGGTGCCTTATTTGTGAAAGAGGTAATTTTCCAAACACTATTATGTGAAATTGGAAATTGACGGAAGTGGAAGTAAGGATAGAAGTGGCAGTTTCTTCCAGGTGACAGCAGCAGAAGGGACATCAGGGGTAGCACCTAAGACCAGCTGTGACCTAGCCATTGATATGCTGGGTATTTTCTTTATTCTTAATCAACATTCACTTTCATACCTAACTTTGTATCTGAGGTTTTGTATTCTTTTTCTTAACTGTGTAAATTTCTGCCCTCATGATACCTGAATCCTCCCTGGTAGTTGGGACCCAGAGTCTGGACTTGTACTGAGGAGAGTTAGTGGAGCGAGGAGAGAGTGAGCTGAGGTAGCATCTGAGAACATGGATATTTAAAGAGGAATAATGCTCTGTAAAACATAGAAGGAATGAGCTCTGCTTTCAGGGAGTTCCAAGGATGCAAGATCTGTCCTCAACCTCCTGCTCTCTTCCCTAGGCAGAATTCTCCTCTACCTTCTGAGAGGCAAGAGTGTCTCTGCCCTCCCTGCCCCTCACAGAAGATCAGAACTCACACTGCCTGGATCAGATGGGAGCGGAGCAGAAAGTGGGAGTCTACTGTATGGTATCTCAGTTTGTAGCGGTTTCGTAATAAATACTCAGAACCACATGTGACTTGAAGTTTTGAGAACAGACCCCACCTTGTTTCACTCCATAGTCTTGTGGCTCTTACTGGGTTTGCTATGCTTGGTTTTCTTACCTCAGAAAGTCAAGTTAGGATGTATAAACCAGGGGCAATTGGTCAACTGTGACTAGATCTGGAATTGCTTAGGCTTGGCCAATTCCATGTAGCCCGGAGGGCAACACAGAAGATGTTGGGAAACGCTGGATCTGGAGAATGTCAGCTTGAGTCTGCTCTTTCCCATGCAAACTCTAGACTTCAGTAGTAGATTTAGAGAGTGCTTTCTTTCCTCGCTAAACAGGGATTATAAGGCAGGAGACTGACTCTCTCACATGAAGTTAGACCGAGGACTAAGAAGTCTAGAGAAAAATCGTACCAGCTGTAAATACTCATCACAGTGCAATGAGAGCCCATGAGTTTCCAAGACAGCTCTGGACAAGAAGGAAAATGTACATTCCAGGTGTAGAGATTGGGGATGGGGCTTTTGCCATCACATATAAGGGTTTTCTATAAAAGATCATGCCTATGTATGATTTAACCACATACTTTTGAAAGCTAAAATAGAACCATGAAAGAGGCATAAATAATTATTGTATTTAAAGAACTTCTGATAGATGAATTATTTGTGTTCATGGCTAATTTTAACTTTACCTACACCTTCAAATGCACCGTTCTTGACAATATTATTGAGACTCTGTATTCTCTGAAGAAATAAGGAATATGAATAATACTTTTCAACAGAAATGGGCTGTTTTTTAGTGTTAAAAATCTTTGAAATAAAAAAGGATATGAAGATTTTCTTCTTGCTCACGATTATTTAAGGCGAATTGTATGAGTTTGTTATTTATTTATTTTAAGGTTTCAAGTATTTGAAGTGTTCAGCTTGTTGGCAGTGTCTCAGGCTTTCCTCCCCTACTTTTACAGCTTTGATAACTTCCTTGGGCTGTTTCTCTGGAGACTGTGATGCTAATGGTCAGAACAGGTACACTTAGTCTCCATCACTCTTGTAAGGACGCAGCTGGTGTGAGTGGGTAAAAACTTCCTATAATGAAATCCCATTCCAGTTACTACCATGTAGAACTTAAAGCATCAGCAGAATACACTAGCAACACTTCAGCATCTTTTTTCACCCAGCTCAGATATTATTACTTCTTAAACTTTCGTCTGCAGGAATCCATCAATGTCCTTTTTCAAACTCTCTAAAACTCTCTCCAAAGAGGATTCAGAGATAGGTAATTTTCTCTTATCTGAGTTTTCATGGAATTTTAGTTCAAGTTTTATTGTATTTTTAAGAGCCCTCTAGATGCCCATAGAGAGAGTCGAGTTAAGATACACATGCTACAATGCATTCATGACCTTAAAAAATTCTTTAAGAAGAATAATCAGAGTAATCATTCCTTTGTTCAGAAGAGAGGCTACCTGGGCTCTTCTCAACACCTCCAAAGGTTTGAAAAAACAATGCCCTTAGCAGGTTGGTTACATGACATTTCCACAAAAGTTGTTGAAAGTATTTATAATATGCATTAACAAATAGACATGATGTATTCTTCTATGGTGTTGACAGCAGAACATCAGTTTTTGAAATCTATCTGGACAGTTTAATCCCAATAATGCATTGATTCTATTAGGATGGTAAAAGGAGGGCTTTCTTTGTCTTTGCTGACTTGAAACGTCCTTCCATAAAGCAACACTCTGACAGCCCATGCACATATTCGAGGAGAGAGGAGACTAACAGGTGTTTCCAGAAATGTTTGCTGAGACTTAGCAATTGAAGTTAGTTGTTTCATTATACTCTGGACTCATGTTTGGGAATCTTAAAGTCTGATGCATCTTCCTCCTGTTTCCTCATTTTTTTTTCCATTTCCAGATGTGTTTTTAAAATAAAGGCAAGAGTGGTTTCACTGCAGTTATCTTTCATTGAAAGACTTTGTTCAGCTTCTGTCTTCAATGTCTTTTCTTTCTCAACAGCTTTTCTAGAAAGCAATGCCTGAAAAAATTTTAGCTACAAACAACGAAATGAAAATTCACATGCACTTACCATTTTCTTGATCATGAAACTTCCAAACTGAAAATAATTACCCTAAGAAGGAAAATTTTAATGAAGATATTGAAACTTGCCTTCTACATTTTGTTTTTTACACTGTTCACTCAATTAAGATGAATTCTTTTACCTAGTGACACCATGATATAGAATTTTGGCATATATGTTACAGTCAACAGAAATTCATCTAGTTTGCTTACATGAATGCTATCCGCTTATAGGCAAATTTGCCTGCATAAAATCTGGAAAAACATTTAGGGTCATTTAAACTCAATCCATGAATCAAAACACTGTTTAAGCACCTACTATAAAGAAGATATGATGCTATCATTTTTAAGGGCACAAAGATGTGTTCTGCACTGGTCTGATTTTAAGCCGATTATAACTAACAGTTATTAAAGACAAATAATCACAAGAGGCAGTAAGAGGATGTGAAGTCTGACAGTATGAACTGCCAGAGGCCAGAGAGCTCATGGTGGGCTGCTGGGTTCAGAGAAGGCTTCCTGAGTTATGCTTGATAAATGAGGTATAAATAAACTATGGTACCTATGAGGTGGAGGTATGTATAGGTCTGTAAGAGATACATATAGCATAGAAGGGAGGGTTTGTGCTGCAGGTAGAGAGCTGGGCACAACTAAAAATGCATCAGCAGAATGTTGCAAAGAGTGTCGGTGTTGAGTGGGAAGGGCAGTGAACAGGTCAGTCCACCTGGAGGAGAGACAGCCCAGACAGGAGACTGTGCAAAAATGCCTGATGAACTCATTTAAATGTTATTCAAATGAGGATTTTCAGCTGTGACTTCAGCAAGTCAAGATAAGTAAATTCCTGTCCAAGTGGGAATTAACCCTGTTGTCTCAGTAATTGCTTCAAGTTTCTGTATCATGACTGGATGTCTAAACAATCCTAGCTAATGGGCTTTATTTTGTTCACCATGCTTTTGACAAGAGCAGATAAACGCATATTTTCTGTTCAAAGCGTGTCTACCTATCAGCCAATGTCAACATTCTCAGAGGGATCCCTCTGTGTAGGGGAAGCACATGGCCTTATGTATGTATGAGCCCCTAGATATACACCCGCACATACGTAGATCCATTTATATGCATTTATGTGTATTTTGGACAGAGTATACATAGGGATTGCTGAACATCCAGAATATGGTAAATAGTCCTGGCTTCACCATACCCAGGGGAAGGGTTTTCTTTGATCTGCATCTCCTCCTGTTATTTACAGGCATCTTTGACGATGAAAATAAATGGACCAATCATGCCACAGTCTGTTCATCTCTTACAAACGTGCATGGTCTTTGATCACAGCTCTAGGCTATAATCTATAATTAACCTACATTCAAAGACTATGAAAACCACCCAGGTTTTTTGTTTTTTTTCAGGTAAACTCTGCGAGCAGGTGTCACTACACATCACCAACTTTTCAAGACCAAAGCCAAGAGCACACATTAAAATAGTACTCCAGTAACTGTTCTGAAAGTATTCTTAACTTATAGGTAGAATGACTACATCTAATCTTGCCTTTCACAATGTACTCCTGAATGAAATTATTTAAAGTCATTTGTCTGGTGAGTTACTGAACATTTCATAACAAACCATCTTTTCAAGGAAATAATTCATTGGGATACCTCTTGATGACAGGTTTGGATTTTAGAAAACGGTAATTTATAGCATCAGCTCCGTTGTTTTGATGACCTTCTCTAGACTGTACTAGTATTTTACTTATTCTTCCCTCTTCTTTGCCTTCCAACATATCAGAGAATAATTTGTACCCTTGCTAACCTTTGCAAATGATTTCCCCAAAGGTTTTCCTTCATCAACATCAGGGAAAACTAACCCATCGTCACTATCTTTTAAAAAGTAATTAGCCATGAATAATTGTTCCATCCTGACATCTTTAACTGAATTGATTTTCTTTTTCTTTTATTTGAAGTTAGATCTGTGTATTGTGGCTGTGCTAGAATGCTGTCACCCTTTTATTTTCCCATTTCTTACTCTGCTTTTCTGCGAATGCTCTGGATTACACCAGGCTTGTAGATTTTAATGCCATGCTAAACATTTTCCTAGTTTTATTATATATTCTACTCCAAAGTAGAAGGATGGATTTTCCTAACCAGCTTTATTAGATTCAATTTTGGAATATTTTACTTAATGGGTTATTTTCCTGGCAGTCCCGATGCAACATTTATATGGGAAATGTTGTGCTACTTGATTAAAACTATCCCCATGGGATATTTTTTCCCCAGAATTTTTCTTTCTTTTTAACATCTTTATTGGAGTATAATTGCTTTACAATGGTGTGTTAGTTTATGCTTTGTAACAAAGTGAATCAGTTATACATATACATATGTTCCCATATCTCTTCCCTCTTGCATCTCCCTCCCTCCCACCTTCCCTATCCCACCCCTCTAGGTGGTCACAAAGCACCGAGCTGATCTCCCTGTGCCAGGTGGCTGCTTCCCGCTAGCTATCTATTTCACGTCTGGTAGTGTATATATGCCCATGCCACTCTCTCACTTTGTTACAGCTTACCCTTCCCCCTCTCCATATCCTCAAGTCCATTCTCTAGTAGGTCTGTGTCTTTATTCCCATCTTACCCCTAGGTTCTTCATGACCTTTTTTTTTTTTTCTTAGATTCCATATATATGTATTAGCATATGGTATTTGTTTTTCTCTTTCTGACTTACTTCACTCTGTATGACAGACTCTAGGTCCATCCACCTCACTACAAATAACTCAATTTCGTTTCTTTTATGGCTGAGTAATATTCCATTGTATATATGTGCCACATCTTCTTTATCCATTCATCTGTTGATGGACACTTAGGTTGCTTCCATGTCCTGGCTATTGTAAATAGAGCTGCAATGAACATTTTGGTACATGGCTCTTTTTGAATTATGGTTTTCTCAGGATATATGCCCAGTAGTGGGATTGCTGGGTCGTATGGTAGTTCTATTTGTAGTTTTTTAAGGAACTTCCATACTGTTCTCCATAGTGGCTGTATCAATTTACATTCCCACCAGCAGTGCAAGAGTGTTCCCTTTTCTCCACACCCTCTCCAGCATTTATTGTTTCTAGATTTTTGATGATGGCCATTCTGACCAGTGTGAGATGATATCTCATTGTAGTTTTGATTTGCATTTCTCTAATGATTAATGACGTTGAGCATTCTTTCATGTGTTTGTTGGCAATCTGTATATCTTCTTTGGAGAAATGTCTATTTAGGTCTTCTGCCCATTTTTGGATTGGGTTGTTTTTTTTTTTAGTTGTTGAGCTTCATGAACTGCTTGTAAATTTTGGAGATTAATCCTTTGTCAGTTGCTTCATTTGCAAATATTTTCTCCTATTCTGAAGGTTGTCTTTTGGTCTTCTTTATGGTTTCCTTTGCTGTGCAAAAGTTTTTAAGTTTAATTAGGTCCCATTTGTTTATTTTTGTTTTTATTGCCATTTCTCTAGGAGGTGGGTCAGAAAGGATCTTGCTGTGATTTATGTCATAGAGTGTTCTGCCTATGTTTTCCTCTAAGAGTTTGATAGTGTCTGGCCTTACATTTAGGTCTTTAATCCATTTTGAGTTTATTTTTGTGTATGATGTTAGGGAGTGTTCTAATCTCATACTTTTACATGTACCTGTCCAGTTTTCCCAGCACCACTTACACAGAAATATAGATCAATGGAACAGGATAGAAAGCCCAGAGATAAACCCAGGATTTTTCTTAAAATTACCTTTCGGCTGCATAAAACTCAAAAAATTACCTTTCTCACGGGGCATGAGTTGGTCACCCTGTAACAAACTCAAGACCCTCAAACACAATCATGGAAGAAGGCCAGGACAGAGGATAAAGGAAAATTAAACAGACCACGCCTGCCTAGCTCCCGTTTCTAAAGCTCAGCTGGGATTTTGTCTATGTGCTCCACTAAGGAGCTACCCTGGAAAATTATTCAAGAGCTTTGGCTGATACAAGCGCCAAGAGTTTAGTTATGCCTTTGCTTGCTGGTCTCCATTAGTCACTGATTTGCTTCCGGGCACAATTCGAGGGATTAATTTTTATCTAGAAATCCCTGTAAGTTTGGGCCCTGGTTATCTTGGCAATAGTGTTTCTACTCACTCTAAAGGCCAGTGAGATTCACAGGGGAGATTCCTTGATAGAATTATATATGATGAGCAGCCAGGGCTATGTGCTTAAATAGGTAATCTTAATGTTGTGTGACTAGAATTTGGCAGTAAACAAGTATTTTATGTTCTGCCAAGATTTTACTGTCAGATACACTCTCCTGTTAGCTGTTTAATGAGACAAGGTCTTTTCCCTCCGTTTGCTATATTGCAGCATTGCTTAGATTTATGTCTAATTCAAAAGCACCTGTTCCCAGTTGCTTCCTGGTACTTAGAGACTGAACCATGTCTGGTGTTAGCAATTTGAAAAGCCTTTGTAGCTTGGTCTTATATGATGCTGGTGGCTTGGTAGATACTCATGGAAGCAAACAGAAAGGAAAATAGTGCACAATTCATTAGCAAAGTGTTCAAAGCCTGGGACACGCCATGAATTTGAAGCCGACTCAGCCGTCAGACCCCTCTTTTTCTTGGCTAAGGTAATCTCTCCTTGCTTCAATTTCCTGAGTTAGAATATAGGGATTATACAATTTTCTAAACCTTGGCTTCTATGGAGAATGGTAAAGATGACTCATTGGAAGTGAGGCTGCAAATAGAAAGTTTGCAATCCGAACAGGAAAGGAAATAATACTAATTAAAACCATATGTATAGTAGAGGGTCTTTTCCTTAGCTATCTGAAAATCTCCTCAATACTAAAAATGCAGCTGAATTTGACCTTTTGCTGTTTTGGTCATCTGGTTAAATGAGGTAGGCTTTTCACTGTCCTTGCAACTTTTTTTTTTGCGGTACACGGGCCTCTCACTGCTGTGGCCTCTCCTGCCGCGGAGCACAGGCTCCGGACGCGCAGGCTCAGCGGCCATGGCTCACGGGCCCAGCCACTCCGCGGCATGCGGGATCCTCCCGGACCGGGGCACGAACCCGTGTCCCCTGCATTGGAAGGCAGATTCTCAACCACTGCTCCACCAGGGAAGCCCCTGTCCTTGCAACTTTTAAGAAAATGAAACAAAACATGGAGATAACAAGCAACAGCGGGAGAAGACAATTGGCAAACTCCACACCTTGTCTGGGAGTTTCTAGGCCAATGGCTCCGAACTTGCTACCTTCTGAAAAAACATCTCAGGGAAGTAATAAGGAAGAAAGGAGAAATAAAGAGAAGGTGACATGTAGCTTCTGATCTAAAATATGATTATTTTCTACCAAATCTGGTCCTTGGAGAAGGTCACCTCAGCCTCTGTGCCTGCCTGAACCTTAGCACTTCCTGAGCTGTCCGCGTGAATTGATTTGCTAATGTAGTGAGGACTTGTTGAGGGGTGACCATGTACCAGGGCAGCTGCTGGGCTGGAGAAACAAGACAGACAGGGTCCCCGCTCTCATGGATCTCACATTCCTCATGAAGAGACAAACAAAAGGCAGTAAAATGCAAAACAGGCAAAGAAAATGACAGACTGCTCTAAGGCCTGGAAAGGGGGTCCATGAGGTGCTGAGGGAGATAATATTGTGGGTCCCTGCTTCCACTCGGTGGTCTGGTCTGAGGAGCGGACGTTTAAGCTGAGGTTTAAAAACCAAGGAGGAGCCCTCCCTGTCGAAGTTGCCGGAAGAGTGATTCAGTCAGAAGAAACAGCCTGTGAAAAACCCTGAGGCCAGAACAAAGAGAGCCTGGAGCTGGAGGGTAGAGCATCAGGAGAGGCTGCAGGAGCCTGGCTTGCTGGAAGGGATTCTGGAATCATCCCAAGGGCATGGGAAGCCTTTCAAGGGTTTTAAGTGGAAGACTAACATGTGGTGATTCACTTTTCAAATCTTGCTGCTGCGTGGAGGACGGACTGAGGCTTCCACCTCCTGATGAGCTCTTGAACGTGCTCTCTCCCTCCTCTCCACGGCCAAGGTCACCTCTCATCTCGCTAACCCAACAGCCTCTCAACTGGTCTTTTCAATCCACCCTTCCTCCATTTAATCCATTCTCTGCACTGCCGTTGGAGTGATCCTTGCCCAGTGCAAACTTGGTTTTGTTCCACTCCAGCTTAGAAACCTGTAAGCCCATTGCTTACAGAAAAACGTCCACATCCTTCCCTGACTGAGCCTGCACTGGCTTGGCCCCTGCTGCCTCCCCGGGGAGGAGAGCTGAGCTGGCTCTCCTGCTTTTCTGGACTCCAGCCACACAAGGGCTTCTGCCCATTTCCTGAATGTGTGATCATGTTTCTCCCTGCCTCCGTGCCTTTGCACATTCTCTCACCCTAAAAATCTATCCCCTCACCTTCACAATTCTCAGTTCCCCTAGCTCAGGGGTTCTTCAATGTGCATCAGAATCAGTCGTTCCATTTCTAAAATAGGAAAAGAGTACATCTCTCTCTCTCTCTCTCTCTCTCTCTTTTTTTTTTTGGCCTCACCATGCGGCATGCAGGATCTTCCACTACCAGGGATTGAACTCGTGCCCCCTGCGTCAGGAGCGAGAAGTCTTAACCACTGGACTGCCAGGGACATCGTGAGAACTATATAGTCAATTCCTGAAAAGTAGGAATAAAGAAATAAATGTTCCTTAAAGTCCATACCTCCTCCCTCTGTTGCCACCCAGAAGTCTGGAGCTGGCAGTGAACAGCATGCAAGCATAGGATCCTGGGAATCTCAACTCAAAGCAGAGAAAAGCCTGCGAGCTTTGGAGAGGGGAGGGCAGGGTGGAAGGCTGGCCCAGGACCCAATGCTAATTACTCCTCTCACTACACCATCTCTCTGTGAGTCACGGAACGGGCATAATCAGCACACCTACCTCACGACTGTGAAGATTCAGAGATAAAATGTGTAAGTTCTACGAACAGTGACTGACACGGTGCACAGGAATGTTTATCATTATTTTATCATTATTACATTTTCTATTTCTGGTATGCTGTTCATTCAAAGAACTCAAATGACTGTAAATAGTGGGCTCAACTTTCACTTAATCAGTGGGGTAGAGCATGGAGAGATTGGGGCTTCTCCAGATGGGCTAATAGCCCACAGGCATGTCAGGGTGACTGAGGTCAGGCCCAGGCATCTGGTCTGTCTATAGTATGTGGACCATAGACTCCCAGGCTAGAACCCAGGGCCTGGGTTCCAGCTGTCCCTGCCTGGCTTTGGGTGAAGTCACTTATCTTTGGAGGGGTAATACACTCGACGGCCATCGCCTTTCTCACCTCTGTGACTGTGCACATGCATAGGTGCCATTTTTGTTTTGAGATCACCTATTTTTCCTTCAAGACTAAGCCCAGTTGTCACCAGTTGCAGGAGGCTTTCCTCACACTGAAACCCGGGCTTCCTTCTACTGGAAGACTGGTTGTTATGGGTTGTAACTGTAGAGTGTACATTTCCATCACCCTAACTGGACGACAGCCAACTTGAGAGCAGCAATCCTTCGTGTTCCCACTGCTTAGGAGAGACTAGACATTCAAAATAAGCTCCGTGGAATGTTTGAATATATCAGAGCGACTTTCTTCTGTGACCAAAGGAGTGGAGCCTCAGGAAGCATTAGTTATCTCTCTGGAGCAGGAACCCGGAAAATCAGAAACTAATAGAGAAAGAGGATTTAGGGAAGGAAGATGTCACTGAAGGTAAAACATGAACCTACTTTACAATTTTGCTTAGAGTCAGGATGTTTTGAACAAATTTATTTACACACATTTTCAAGGAGGTACTCCCAGGATTTAGTTGGTGGGCTTCAACACACCTAAATATTATATTGAGTTCTTTTTTTTTTTTTTTTTTTTTGCGGTACGCGGGCCTCTCACTGTTGTGGCCTCTCCCATCACGGAGCACAGGCTCCGGACATGCAGGCTCAGGGACCATGGCTCACGGGCCTAGCCGCTCTGTGGCATGTGGGATCTTCCCGGACCGGGGCACGAACCCGTGTCCCCTGCATCGGCAGGCGGACTCTCAACCACTGCGCCATAAGAACTATACTGAGTTCTTAACAGGTGATGACCACACACTCTTAATTGTGCAGTGCATTTTTGTAGGTGTACACAGAAAACTGCTTCTAGGACCTTCTTGACACTCCCTCTTCCCATAACTCACCCTATACTTATGCAGCATATACTGATTAAGTATATATTTCAGACTATAACAAACAAGGGAACACTAGCAAAAAGGAACACACCTGGCAATGCAAGTGAAGCACTAACTCCCAGGTGTCCACCTAGCTGAGGAGGGCACTCCGTCCAGGCCCATGAACTGAGAAGGAAGTTTGTCCTACAACATATGCAACCTGCCCTCTGATCGGCAGTTTTTCTCTGTATTGAATACTGAACATTTTATAAAACTATCTCCACAGTAGCAGAAATAGGTAACCTCTGTGGAGAGGTAAGATATAGAAAAAAAGATGATCCCATCAACTTCATGTTTCCTCCTGGGATTGTCAAGGCACTTGCCCTTCAATGACCACTGAGCTATCTTTCTGCCTCCTTGGATGGAGTGGTCACCAGCACTGCTCACAAATATTCTGATTCTCCTACCTTTTAGGCACGTGTTAGGATTGCACTTCCTCTCTCTCCTTTCGAAAGCTGTGACGTGCTTTTGCCAATGGAATGTGAACAGAAGCAATCTGTGTGGCTTCCTTTTTTCTGCTTTGGAAGCACATGTTGAGGTGGGGACTCTGCTCCCTTGGGTCCCTGACTGAATATATTGGCCAGAGCCCTCACTGTTACCTTAGATCAGTCACTAGCATGAGTGAGGAATAAACTTTGCTGTGTTAAGCCACTGAGTTTTGTGAGTCTAGCCTATCCTGACTGGTATATTGGAAAAGAGCAAAGTCATTCAGTCTGCGGATGTATATGTAAATCTATATTCTTTCCCCAAACACTGCAAATTCTAAATTATTATATTGGTTTTATTTTATTATCACCAAGATTCCCCCAAACAGAAAGACAAAAAAAAAAAAATTAAGATTTTCCAAATTTTTATTTCTGGTACATTATTACTGCTTCACTAAACATCACCATATAAAGCTGTTAAGTACTAATTATTTTTTAAAGTTTTAAAGTTATAATTATGGCAATAACCATAACAAAGTCACTAATAAGGAGTGGGGTCGCATCACAAATGGTTCAATTGCTAAATTTTGTGAGCAGGTGACAGAGAATGATTAAAAAGAAATCCAGGGCTCCTGTACCAGAAAGAGCGATTTGTTATCTTGTTTTGGCAAATACAGTTTAGCTTTAATTGTATGTGATAACAATCTGTAAGGGGAGTGGAAATGTACTGGGATTCATTTGGGAAAGGTGATCTAAAACACCTCAAGACTGCACAATGTTCTTAAGTCTGCTGAGAAATGAGGTGTGACATTGCCAGGTTTCCATAGGAAAATGATTATGTTTGTAGATTGAGAGAGTGTGAACCTAAATTACTCTGTTGTATATTCTGCTTGACTGACACACAGATTTGCCTAATCGAGGATGTGGACTGCCAATAATTGAATGTCTTCTATTTTTCAATTTTCAGAAAACTACTTGATTCAAGTTTTTTATTTTTTTTTCCGCCAGCAAGAATCACTCACATGCTCTGTGTTCATTTATATTCTTCTGTTATGCTTTGGTTGTAACCCAAGGTTTTCTAACTGATTAGCTATGCATGGTATGTTTCAAACCAGTGCAAACTCCCACTTTCTCCTGGTCTTCTTGTTTCTTTTTCATGTGCAATATTAGGAGGTTTCCTAACTTCTCCTGGAAATGTGGTGGTCATTGCGTGAAAAACTCTAGTTGAGCTGTTACGGAACCAAAATGGGTCCACTTGCCTGTGCGCAGTAAAGCCAATCTACGGACATGGGGTTGTGGTGAAGGAAACTGCAGCGTTTATAGCAGGGCACCAGGCAAGGAGTCCAGGGCAGCTAGTGCTCAAAACACCCGAACTCGCTGATGGGTTTCAGGAAAGCAGTTTTAAAGGCCAAGTGAGGGAGGGCCGTCCCAGGGTATGTGATCAGCTGTGCACAATTCTCTGATTGGTTGATGGTGAGATAACAGGGTGGTATCATCAGGGTTAACATTATCAATCCTTAGGCTCCAGTAAATCTGGGGGCTATCCGCTGTGGTCATCAAGTTGTTAATTTCTTCTATTTGGCATTGGTTTTAGCATCTCGGCAAATATGCATCAGATACTGTTATCTAGGTACTTCAGAGAGGAGCTACAGCAGAGGATATGGGGGAGGGCTGTGTCCTCAGCAGGCCCTGTGGAGTCCTGCCTGGCTACAGAGCCTTTAAAAAAATGTAAATACCACCTCACAGCAAGCCCACTGTCGTATACCAGAGAAATTATCTATGTCTCTTATCTAGCCCAGGAGAAAAAGAAAATATGCAAAATTAGAAACTGAAAACTGAATTATCCATTAACTATTTGTTATCAAAACCTTCCTAAATGTGTCGAGGTACTTTTGCCTAATCTTAGACTTTTTTTTTTTTTTGCTGCCTTAAATGTAATGTCATATATATATTTTTTCCAACACAAGTAGGTTTAATTATTATTACAATAACATAAACACTTGCATATAAATTATATATTAGAAAGAAGGATACCAGAGAAAGCAATTGGATATAGTTTCCTACCTTTCCTTCTATTCTATTACTTTAAATTCAGGTGATACAATCTCTCTTTAAACTTCTCCCAGGATTACTTTGCATTACTCCTTATTTGTTCCTTGAAAAACTTCTGTAGATGAAAGGTTATTTACTATAGCCCTTGCACTTGCTAAAACTTAATAGGAAAAATACTTGTAAGCAGCGCAATGGTATCTGTCAGAAAAGCAATGATTTGGTTTCAGAAACCTGTCTGATCCTTTTTCTTTTCCTTAGACTCTGCTAACTGATATAAAATTGCATATCAGTGACTGAAATGGACAAAAAGCAAATGCCTATAGGAACCCTGGGCTCAGAGGTTCTCAACCTTGTCTCTTTCTTTACGGATGCTTCTCAGGCTGGAGAGTCCCACCCCATAAGTGGGAGCTGGGGCAGGCCAGCATTTCAGCAATTCTGGGAGGGAGACATGTGGTTTGAATGGCTCCTTGTGTCATTCTGACACAGCCTTGTGATGCAGAGCAGGTGTGGGACCCCTTCTCCCCCTGAAAATCATTGTCCTGGTTTTGATGGAGAAAATAGCATGTGTTGGGGAGGGAATTAGCTAACCCCTAAGTTATCTCTTTTTTTTTTTTTTAATAAATTTATTTATTTATTTTTGGCTGCGTTGGGTCTTCGTTGCTTCACGTGGGTTTTCTTTAGTTGCGGCGAGCGGGTCAACTCTTCGTTGCGGTGCACGGGCTTCTCGTCGCGGTGGCTTCTCTTGTTGTGGAGCGCGGGCTCTAGGCACGCGGGCTTCAGTAGTTGTGACTCACGGGCTCTAGAGCGCAGGCTCAGTAGCTGTGGTGCACGGGCTTAGTTGCTCCGTGGCCATGTGGGATCTTCCCGGACCAGGGCTCGAACCCGTGTCCCCTGCATTGGCAGGCGGATTCTTAACCACTGCACCACCAGGGAAGCCCCCTAAGTTCTCTTTAAACAAATATTTTAGGTGCATTTTGTCAAGCTATTGGAAATTTCAAATAGCTTATTTTTTTATATCCATCTAAACTTCTGGATCACAAATACTCTGTCAACCTTAAATAAGCGGGCCCCCATCCTCCTGCTGTGCAGAGCAACATTCTGAGGAAATGGCGACATAAAAGGCACCTCTAAGAGTCTTGATAAGGTAGTCCTTGGTGGTTTCTAGGCACTCTCTGTGCTCGGCCTGTGTGGCTTATGAGTTGCTCACTTGGGTCCCTTTGGGTTTTGGATTTACTTAGTTGTTACTAAGTTCGTGCATGAGACTTTTCCAGTTTTTCTTAATTTTTGAATTATTTGTGCCTCCCTCATCTAGTACATTTTCTTCCTCCCTCCCCCACAGCATTCATGTTTCTTACTATTTTAGGGCTTCAGTATAGGACTTTGACCTTTACAGCCTCAGGGCCTTCCAGCTTTCTGACAGGTACATTGTCTTCCAGCCAAATGTTTCCTAGGAGTGTTGCTCTCAACCTTGACTCAGGCCGTGTCCATGCTCCTCCCCTTGTCTGGAATGTGCTTCTAGCTCCCTCTGAACCTGTGATAATGACTATATTCCGAGAGGCTTCCCAATTCAGTGAATGGCATCACTGTCTACCACGTTGCCTGGGACAAAAACATAGTGGCGGGTGGCCTTGATGCTTTCTTGCCCCGTCGTCCATCATCTCTCCATCAGCAACATCTGTCAATTCTATTACCAAATATATTCCCCACGTTCTCACCATCTCCCCAATGACAGCTCTTTCCAAGCTACCACCTGCCCTGGATGACCACAGCAGTCCCCTAACTGGTCTCCCTATTTCTATGAGTGACCCACAGGAAACATTCTTCAGTTAGCAGCCAAGGTGATTGTGGCCCCTCCCGTTGCGGAGCACAGGCTCCGGACGCGCAGGCTCAGCGGCCATGTCTCATGGGCCCAGCCACTCCGTGGCATGTCAGAACCTTCCGGACCGGGACACAAACCCGTGTCCCCTGCATCGGCAGGCGGACTCTCAACCACCGCGCCACCAGGGAAGCCCCATCATCCCCTTCTCAAATCCCCATGGTGGCTTCCAATGGCTCTGCGTAGCTAGTCTCAGGTACCTCCTCAACCATCCCACCTACTTCTCTTGTTCCCTGCGTTCCTGCTCCGCAGGCCTTCCTTCCATTCCTGAACAACAGAAGCATCTTCTCCTCTGGAACTTGGCATTCGTGGTTCCATCTGTGTGCAATCCACTTAGCCCCATATCTCAGCTTCTTAAAATTCAAACCTAAGCTCAAATGTCACCTCCTCAGAGAGGGTGTCCTCAGTTACCCTGCAGAAAATAATCCCTTCTACCTAGTCACTATATATCCTATGAGTCTGTTTCCTTTTCACTGACGTTCTTATTTATAATCATTTGTTTATTGTCAAACTGCCCCCCGACACAAAGAAGGATATTACTCCTGTTAACCACTCAGTGGATCCCCATGCCCAGGTCAAGGCCAGCCTATAAATATTGGCCATCTGAGAGAAGATGTTTGAAATGCTGCTTCCTTCGTGAATGCCCATGGTCTTTGCTCCTCTGATGGCACCTAACCTGCATTTATATACTTGTTTCTCCTGTTAGAATTGAAGCTTTTCAAGGTCCTGTGCTCTATTCAAATTTCTATCCTCCAAAGTGCTTTTTGTGGGGTAGAGCCTTAGTAAATATTTACTGAATCCAGTTATACTCTTTTTGTTGTTAAAGGAAATTGAGTAACAAATTTAAGTAGCACTCTGTAGTATCTAAGAGAAATAGGAAACAATTAGCAACAGCCTCAAACAGTTACTACACAGTGTGTTCATTTTCAGGTATTAATTCTCCAGTGTGCCTTATTTCCAGATTTTCCTATTCAAGAGCTCACGCTACAGAACCTGTTAACAGTTGATTGGTTCAAAAGAGAGGAAGCAGAACTGGCAAAGAGATGAGCAAAGGCAAAAGCTCGTGTCTTCAGAGGTTTCACCAGTACGCACTGTGTGTCATGAATTCGTGACCATATGTAGGCAAGGGCATGGTTTGGAGGTGTTAGGAAGAAAGATAGCTGTCTTTAAGCAGAGGCAAAAGGAACAAGCAGAAAAAAGAAATGATAAAAAGAAGATTGATGTTCAAAATTCAACTTTTGAGTCAGACTAGGGAGGATATAGAAAAAACTTTCTAAATCTCTACATTGGTATTGGTTACTGTGCTCTCCATTGCAGGTAAAGAAAAGACACTCTCAACCCTTTGTTAATGTGTAAATTGGTTTTAGTCACTCTCCCCAGGAAAGCAAGACATGTCAGCCTGCAAATTGTTAGGCTGCCAATCCTATTGTCAGGCAACCAGGACATTTGAATTCAGATGTGCTGAAATTCCATTTGGGGCTTTTCTGCCACAAATCTCTAACATCTAAAGAGACCTCTGGCTAGAAAAGGAGTAAGTTTCACACATCAAATCTCTTCAGATATATTTTAAACATCTCCACTCAAAAGATCCTGGAAACAAGTTACAAACTGAGGCATTCAACAAGCCTGGGGACAGGTGGGAGGAAAGGTAGGCGGTGATTTCAGGAAGAATCACACATCCGTTTTCAGAGCAGAGTCATTCTTCCATTTTTATTCATTCAACAAATATTGGTGGAGAGGCAGTGGATCGCAATGCTTTAGAATTTAGGCCTGGAGTCAGAAGGCTTGGCTTAAATCCTGGTTGGGTTACCTGTTGGGATGGTTCATTCTTTGTGTCCACTGGGCTAGGTAAGGTTATTCAATCACACACGAATCTAGGTGTTTCTGTGAAGGTATTTCATAGATGTGGTTGACATTTACAGTCAGTTGACATTTACATAAAGGAGATTATCCTTGATAATCTGGGTGGGCCTCATCTTATCAGTGGAAGGCTTTAACTGCAAAACTGCAGTTTCCCTGAGGAAAAAGGAACTCCACCTGTGGACTACAGCGTCACCCCCTGCTTAAGAGTTCCCAACCTGGGGGTGCCATGCCTCACAGATTTCAGACTCCATAATTGCATAAACTAATTCCTAGAAATCTCCCGTGTGTATATATATGTACATGTATTTATATACACACACACACACAGGTAGTTTTCTGTATAAGCTAGTAGGTTTATATATAAACTAGTATGTATGTGTGTATATATACACACACATATACATACATATCTATCTATCTATCTATCTATCTATATACATACATATATAGATAAAGTTTATTAGTTTCGATTCTCTGGTAGAGCCCTGACTGATCCACCTAGTAACTGTGCTGACCTTGGGAAAGTACCTTACCCTCTCTGTGCCTCAGTTTCTTCATCTATAAAATAAGGATACAGTAGTCCCCATCTCACAAGCCTGTGGAAAGGATTAGGTGAGTTAACAAATGGAAGGTTCTTAGACTGGGGACTGACACATACTAAGTGCTCTTCTTGATTATTAAGCACCTGTTGTTTGCTTATGGCAGCTACTGGGGAGAAATAAGAATAAGGAAGATGAGATGCCTGACATTAAGAAGCATGCAATTCCTCAGAGGGTGATAAGGCATAATCATAAGTACACATAGTCAGAATGTAACCCTAGTGCACACTCCTAATTAGGGAAAGGTTGGCTTATAATGCTAATAATACTACTGATGAGGGTACATAGTGGTTATCTACTGTGCGCTAAGTATAGTACAGGCAATTTCATTTGTTTGCTTTTTTCATTCTTCCTTTATTCATTTGTTGTTCCATTTATCAAACATTCATTGGTCTCCTATTATACATTAGACATGATACTAGATGCTAAAGATATAGTGGAAAATTAGATAGAAGGGGTCCCTGCCTCCTTGTAATATATATTCTAGTAAAGACTACAAATAATACATAAGTAAAATAAATTATGTAATGTAATTAAGTATGGATAAGTTCTATGAAGAAAGATAAAGCATGGTAAGCATGGTTAGGGTAGGTCTGGTGACATTTAACATGAGACCCAAATCATGAGAAGCAGCAGTTTTGCAAATATCTTGGGGAAGTTGATTTCAAGACAGCAAGTGGAAAGGGCCTTAGATTAGAATAATCTTGACACATTGGAGGGAAACAAAAAAGACCATTGCGGCTGTAGCAAAGCAAACAGTGGGAAGAGAAGGAAGAGAATGAAGTTGGAAACGGAAGTAGAGCCCAGATCTTATAGGGACTGTAGGCCATGACGAGTCATGTTACTTTATTTTAAGTGGGATGGGAATATTTTGATGTGTTTGGAGTAGGGAACACAGACATTTATTGTAGATGCTGGGTAACATGGGGTGGGGAGTGGAGATGAGTGAGGTAGGGAGACAGCATATGTGGCTAGTGGAGTAGAACAGGTGAGGGTGATGCTGGCTGTCACTCAGGCGGTAGAGATGGAGGAGATCAGAAGAGGATGATATTCAGGATGGGTTTTGGGGGCAGAGATGTAGGAGAAGGACTGAAATTAAGGCGCAATTGCTGTATTGTCATCTATAAGCTTCACATGGCCCCAAAGGCTTATGTCTGAGTTTCCTCACTGTTGCCAGATACGCTCCCCACCCAGCAGCAAAGGTTCCCCACCTGGCCAGTTCCTGCAGCAGTTGGACCAGGTACACTCCATCCAGTCCTCGACCCAACAGGTTTCACTTCCCTGCCAGCCTGTGAAATTATTCAAACAGCCAATCACTTCCTCCCACTGGAACCAGGGGCCACTGCACCGTCTTGGTACTACAAGCCTGTCCCCTACAAGCCCTGCTTGTTCATTACGTCTCTGAGAGTAACCGCCTTGTGGCCCTACATGACAGATGTTGTCCTGCCCTGGGCTGGTGGGTATCTATGACTGAGGAACTGCTGCCCATTTCATCTGTCTGGTCAGGTGTGTGTTTGGTCTTCTCTTACTATTTAAGGCAAGGGATCCATCCTCTCCAATGGAGTGAATAGGAGATGATCAGAACAATTAAGGTCAAAAACAGAACGGCCCAGCCACAGCCGAGGGCCTCCATCAGCTTTCATAAACTGCTCTTAGCTAAATAAATGGCTGCTGAAGTGGCCAGAAGGTCTGTGCTGTGCCTGACTGGAAGGAGACCGAACCTGAAAGCTGCGACTCTATGCAGCTAGTGGTCTCGAGCGCCCTGAGGGTATTTGTACAGAGAGAAAAAACAGAGGGAGGGAAGCACTGCAGGAAAATGGAGGGCTTTGACAGGATGGTTTCTATCCACCAGCTTCTTGGTCGTGGGCCCGGGTATCTTCTGCTGCACCACTCTTCTGCCTCTGTCACAGCAGAGAGCCTAATTCTCAGAGTTATACAACAAAAACAGAAACAGAAATACACCCATGGCACCCCTGCAGCATGGCAAAAGGGTTAGTTCAAACCTGACTCAAGCCCAGGGTTGTACGGTTAAGGAAAGCATTGCCACTGGGGAGGGCCCTCGCCCTGGCAGAGAAAGAGGCCGAGAGGATCCCATCTGCTGTCCCCAGTGCTGCCAGCTCCTTTAAGCAGGCTGACCTTGGCTGTCAGGCCTGGGTCTTCTCAGGCTGAGATGGCAACAGGAGCCACTTCTGCAAGGTGGGAAGTTGGGACTTTTTTTTTTTAAGTTTTTAAATTTTTTTCCACTTTTTCAATAAACATGATATATGTATAACTGGAATTATATATAGATGTTTAAATGAGTATATATTTCTTTACAAATCACTGTAACCTTAATGCTGTGGTCCCATGCACTTAGGTTTCCATACCCAACACTCAATATCTCATTCAAATTACTGACTTCACCCCATCAGCCACCAGTAAATATTTGCTATTATAGATTTGGTTAACATGTTCTGTTCAGTGCCTTTTTCAACAGTCTCTGAGCTGTTGTTTACCTTCCCCTCTGAAGGAACATGTTCACCTTTACCAGGCTGCCCACGAAGCCCTTCAGCTGCCTTCACTGTGAACTGTCTTTGCAGGGAAGCTCTTGGCTGTATCTGCCTTTCTTGGGAGCACAGGTGTGACACTGTGTTGATGACATTCTCCACTAAACACATTCATTTGACACACTCATTAAGGACATACAAACACAAAATAACTTACAAAAAAGGGATTGGAGATTGCCTTACACATAGTGTAAGGTCCTGTCACCTTGGTTAAATTTTTGAAAAGTATTTAGTAAATCGAGAGATGTTCTATTCCTGAGACTATCAAGAAACAGCCTCTGACCTTTTTAGCACCCAAATGTTAATAGAAGCCCAACATCTTTTTTTTTGGCCACACCGTGTGGCATGTGGGATCTTAGTTCCCTGACCAGGGATTGAACCCTCACCCTTGGCAGTGAAAGTACAGAGTCTTAACCACTGGACTGCCAGGGAATTCCCGAAGCCCAACATCTTTTAGCCATTTGGGGTCTCTGAAGGCAACATAGTCCACATTTAAAGTTTTTACTTAATCCATTTGTGCTGTTACTCACAAATCTGGCCACCTTGAGTGCAGCCCCCTCCAACCAAAGACTCGAGAATCTGTCCAAATTGAAATCATCAGGAATTCCCGTTAGTGCTCTTGGAAGGCCCTTCACTGCAGAGGCTTTAGCACCCTCCTCTCAGGGAGTCTCTGGATTACCTGCAATCGTAGGCCATAAATTGCCCATGGGCTTCTGATATAAGAAACTGCCTTTCCTCAGGGCACTGTGCTATACACCATCAGGGTGGAGATTGCTGGCCACTCACTGGGCTCTCTAGGAAGCAGAAGCTCTAACAGACCCTGAGCCTATGACCCTCTCTACCAGCTGCCCATTATGCCTTGAGTCATGGAAACAGCACCCCACAAGCTTGGCACAGCTACTGAGGCTGCCTTCCTGCAGAATGGAGCCAAACGTGGACCCTCTGGCACCTTCCACTCTACAAGTATGGATGGCACAGTGGCTAAGAATCCGCCTGTCAGTGCAGCGGACATGGGTTCGAGCCCTGGTCCGGGAAGATCCCACATACCATGGAGCAACTAAGCCCATGTGCCATAAGTATTGAGCCTGCACTCTAGAGCCCGCGAGCCACAACTACCGAGCCTGTGAGCCACAACTACTGAGCCCGCATGCCACAAGTACTGAAGCCCACGAGCCCAGAGCCTGTGCTCCACAACAAGAGAAGCCACTGCAATGAGAAGTCCGTACACCACAATGAAGAGGGTTTTTTAAAAATTTTTAATTAATTAATTAATTTTTGGCTGTGTTGGGTCTTCATTGCTGCATGTGGGCTTTCTCTAGTTGCAGCAAGCGGGGGCTACTCTTCGTGTACCCTGTGGCACCTTCCACTCTACAAGGATGGCCTCCCCCATCCTCAATTCCTTGCCCTATACCATGGTGCTGGAGGAAGGCAACAGTCTCCAAGATTCCTTGCCTACCTGAGGGCCCCATGGGATTAACAGAGTTACTAGCAATGAGATTTTATGGACTTTACAGATGAAATCACACCGTCCATGTGATGGAGTTCAGTGGAATATTGTTGTTTTCTGTCTCACAACTAAGATGTCCCCAGTAAATGCTGGGATCCAAAGCTCAGCACAACTGGTCAAATTTCAGGCAGTCATCTTAGCACTGGATGCCCTGGCCAAAAAATTGACCACATCTGCATCTTTTACAAACTCTTGGCCTAAGTGTTGCCCCATTCTGAGAATCGCTTGCCTCAGAGACACTCAAAATATAAATCAAGGTAACAGATGTCCCTACATATACTAAAGCCACAACACAAGGCTTCACCAGGACACTCCTTACCCTCTTGGGAATAGTTCTAGACATTATTAATAGTGACGAGGGCATTCATTTCACTTCAGAATACACAGTGCTAGGCTTTGGAGAAAGCGTTCACTGGAACGTCCACCTCCCCATAGACTCAGAAAGCTGGTATAATTGAAAGACCTAATGGGCATCTCGAAAAACTCCTATTTAAGTTAAAAAGTGACAAGTGACTTGACCCTGGGTAACCACCCTATCCACTATCAGCCCACGGTTCAGGTGGCCTTGAGTCTGCTCCCAGCTCTGTGTGGGACGTGACTCAGGTCTGGCTAGTCGCAGCATCAAGTTCAAGGTTGGTGCAGGAATACAACACCTGATCCACTCCCATCCACAGATGTCAGGCTGAAGGCAGCCCAGCATAGTGATTAGGGGTCCAGACTCTGGGTCCTGACTCCTGGGTCCAAATGCTCCCTCTGTCACTAACTAGGTAAATGGCTTGTGCAAGTTACCTCACTCCTATGTGTCTCGAATAATGCAGGATTGTGGTGCAATCAATGAATAACCTAAGGAAAGCCCTTAGATCAGTGTCTGGCATGGAGTAAGAGCTCTCTCAGTTATTATCATCTGGTGAGGAAAGAGCAGTACTCTTTCCTGTTGAATTTGAAGTCAAGATGCTATAGTCTTGGACCTGCCAAAGGCCATCTTGCTGCCATGTGGAGCTTGAACATAAAACCACCTGGAAGAGAGGTGGAGATGGAGAGATACTGACTCTTGGTGATACTTCTGGTTGGTTTGAGTACATATGAGTTAGTGACTCAGTCAGTTGTAATGAAAGATTCACAATCAGTACACCTTCTAGCAATGTTTCCCTTCAGTTTGATGTGTATCTCTTCCTTGCTTCAGGTGTCTATGACTTGTCTGAGTCATTTCCCTTAACATGTCACAATTCCTGAAAGCACCAACCAAGCAACCTGGCTTGTCTTTCCGTCATTGTCTTTGTTCGCTCAACTCCCCGACTTTGGTGCGTTGGGCAGGAGAGTCTCAGAGCCCTCTTCTCTACTCGTCCTCAGAGTCGAGAGCAAGGTCAGCCTTTCAGTGATTAGTCCCAGGCCTCACTGTCATTCTTTCCTGTTTTGTTGCTTTGACAGAAAACACACGCCTCTTCACACATTATTATTCCGTCTCCTCACTGCATTGTCAAGCGCTGCTTCAGAACAGGAAAGAAGAGGAGATGGGAAAGGACGAAGCAGATGTGTGTGCCAAGCAAATCGCGGCAGATCCTTGCCCTCCCCGGATCCAGGATGGTGATTCCTCCACTCACTCATTCCTCCCAACACTCTCCTCTCTGTGCTCCCATCTCTGTCCTCTGATACCCCAGGGGACGGAGAGCTGTCGTTAATGGTTGGCATTTTCTCCCATGATTGTTCCCACTCAGTTCCTAGCACAAGGTTTGACTCCTGCAGATGCTCAGTCAGTGCCTGCTTCTCATACTGACCAGCTCTTCCTCCTCCAAGGAGACAAGGAAGCCAGGCTGAATGAATACAGGGAACTGTTTCGAGCTGCACCCGAGGAAAACACCTCAGTAAAGGAGGAGGAGACAGAGGTTGGGATGTTGGGGAAGTGATGTGGAACAGCGGGGATGGGAAACAAATGGGGAAGAATTTCAATCGGTGGTGATGTCACCCTCACCAGGCGGCCCCGCTGACCTTGCCAGCTTCTTGGCCATCTACCCTTCCCTCATGCTTCTTGCCCAGCCACGCTGGGTTTCTCTGGGTCCTCGGATACAGCCAGCTCTCTGACCTCTGGGCCTTCACAGCTATTTCCTTTGCACGAAGCAAACTCTTATGTCAGGTCCCAGCATGGGTGTCATTTCTGCTGGGAGATTCCGCTCACCTCAGGCTGTGGTTAGCTCTTCGCCATTTGTACCTGGAACTCCCTCAACTTGCCATCACAATACATATCACACTTGACCTTTGTTATTTACGAGGTTGTCTTTCTCCAGTGTTAGACTGTGCACCCCAGGAGGACAAGGATGCTGTTTATTCTACATTAATGACTGCTGTAGCCCAGCAGCACATTTCCTAGCCATCTTAGGCTCTCAATAGATGTTTGTTGAGTGATAAACTCTGGCGTGAATCTTCAAATATTCTTAGGGCCAGAGATGATAGTTGTAGATCCTTCCTTTTGCAATGAATTATACCTGTTGAATCGGGTGCCTTCTTTCCACCCTGCCACACAATGCTAGGCGAGGGCATCAGTCCGTTTATATGTGGATGCACAGCATATCCGAACAAGAGCAATCGGCATAGAGTCACCCAGAGGTAATGCTGTCAATACAGATTCTTGCCTTGTGAAACAGAAAATTGGGATAGTAATCCACTTAACTCAAATGTGATATTATTCTCTAATATAAAATGATTTATTTTTTTCCTCCAAAGGGCAACTATGTTATCCAGAAAATTACTTCAGCCCATGGCTTCACATCGGGTGATGTTGCATGGATGTTGCCAGACACCCCTGAAAGGATCTGGTGACTGACCTATGGCGCAGCTGATTCTACAACCCATTACCTATCTTCCAAGCTATCTAGTCTCAGAAATTCACTTTCTGTTACAGTAGAGTCACAGTGTTCTGTCTCCCTGACCTCTGCAGTCTTACTGGGAAAACTGGGCAGCACTGAAAGTCAAGTAAGTGGAGAGAAGAGAGGGACAGAGGTATCCTATAAATGGAAGAGAGGTCCTTTACTGTGACAAGTGACACTGCACAAAAATGATGTGTGTGTGCACGATAGCTTTCTTTCTCATCTCCTTCTGACACTTGGGAGTGTACTTCCTCATAGCCAATCATCTCCCTTAGCCAAGAAATTACAAATGACACAGAGAGAAAATAGCAAGTCAGTAAGTGAGAGAGTTTCTGAGTTTGGCAAGCCTAGGCAAAGTTAAAACAATGATGTCTGGTGCTTGTATAACAGTTGTCAAAGTTGACATTTGAGGTTTACAGTGCTTTTGTTAATGACATGTTTGAGTGGAGAAACAATAGCATTCAAGTTAAGTTCAACTAAAGACTCAAAATACCTTTACACTTTTTTGCTTTTCTCTTGTCTTCCTGAGACAGGTGGAGAGAAATCTGTTCCTCATGGCAGTGTCTATGACAACAAACTCATTTCATTTTCTTACTTTTAGGTACATGATAGACAACACTGAGGGACTTTTGATACCTTTTCTACCTACATAATTAAGCTACTGGAGTCTGCCTCCCACTCCTGAAATGATTTGAACACATGCCAAGTTATCCTGGGATGTAAGGGCAAGACTGTGGGTAGGGACTGGACATAGTTAATAAACCAGAGACTAAGAAAGAATCATGTTGTCTTAATCTTGGATAATCAATCATTCATCTTCATAGACTGTAACTCTAGTCTTTGATGGGAGAAGTTGTGGATTCAGGAGGATGAATTTCAAAGGAAGCAAGAGAAGGTGAAGCTCTAAATGCACAGGTATTTTTTAGTGCTCATCATAGACAGGGCATGACTGGAGACACTTGAAGGGAAGTAAAAGGATATAAAAGGCAATCCTTGCTCTCCTTGTAGGCTGACACAGTAGCACAAGCACTTGTGTGATTATAACTCAAGGCAGAGTCTTGTCCTTATTGACTGTCTTAAAGTTAATTTCAGTCTTGGACACCTGAACTCAGCAGGATAATCACAGGGAAAACCCATTTAGGAAAAAACCCATGTGACAAGCCTATACCTTTTAATTTTTAATGCAGAAAGAGGTCAGCTATTTTCATAACTCAAGAGCCAAAGTGTTTTCAGTAATTCTCTGGTTAATACAACATATTGTCTAGGGGACTTTTTTTTTCCCTAAAAAATTTGATTAATCAAGGTATTTGAGGATTCTAGACTTTTGTGTGTGTATTTTTGTTCTGAATTAATTGTTTAAAGATCCTAAATAATGTGGATATTTTCTAGCACTTCCACTCATTGGTCTGGGTAGATCCTGTCTCTATAGCTTTTAAAGCAATGACTTCTGAACTTGAATGGTCAGTAGAATTGGGTGGATGACTTTATAAAAATACTAATTTGCAAGCCCAGTCCAGGTCTATCAAGTAAGGATCTCTAGGAGTTAAGCCCAGGTATGTGTGTTTTTACAAAGCTTCTCAGATAATTCTCATAAGTAGATGGCTTCAAGTCTAGGTTATACTCTATGACAGAGTCTCTTGTGCAGTATTTTCAAAACCAGAAGTGTACGAGGGGTAAGAGTGTTTCTTCTGATGTTGGTTAGATAGTCCTGGGTTTGAATAGTAGTTTCACCACATTTTCAACTGCAGCATGACTTTAGGCACCTTTCTTATAGCCTCATCTGTAAGATGGAGTTCATACTGCTACATAATGAATAGGATGGCTGAGCAGATCGGTTGTTAAAAAAACGAATTCAGCCCAATCACATCAAGGAATAGGGCACTTAATAAAAGTTAGCTGTTATTATTAATAGTGTTTCAATGTTTATGTTCATCTTATATATTTGCATTGCATAGTCTAAATATTTTTATTAAATGTCAATCTCTTATAAACATAGCATATTCAGAATTTTCTGTAAATAACTTTTAAGGACAAGCGCTACATAGTTCTCCATCATTTTCCATCGTGTTGGCCTTTAGGACAGTGCATGGAACATATTAACTGCTCAACAAAGCAATCAGATTCATCTACTGAAAATCTCCACACCTACACAAATATTCCTGACTCTGTGAGTACATATTGGGCAGTGATGAAAGTTAAAGAGAACATCTCAGAGGTCTGTTCCCATCCTTTAGCGTTGGCCTCTGAAGGACATGTGGGTACACATCTGGTATACCCACTTAGCCTGCCTGAGTTTGTAAGGTAGAAACATTGGCTAAAATAATCAGCTAGGGAACTAAGGAGGCAAAACGCTCTGATATTAGAGGAGTAATGAAGAGACAAACACTTAGGGAGCATTTGTTTCAGTGCAAGGTCACTGTTCATTAATACTCGTACAGATAGCTTATTAACCACCCAGAAAATTCACTTCAAGTTTTCAAGCTACATAATACTCAAAATCACTGCCTGAATATAGATTAGGAGATGGGGGCTTGCTGCACAGAGAGCTCAGACAGGGTTGTAAACCATAAGCTTCATCGATTCTGAAAGTGGAGATTATCCCATGGAAGATTTATCCCACCCTCCCGCCCCCTGCTCCCTCCCGCTGCAACCCCAGGACAGGAGACTTCTCTTTCCAGCCTGTTGTTGAAAGCCTGAAAGAGGGATTCCGGATTCTAAAAAACAGTGCTCTACAAAAGAGGTGTCAGTTGGAGGATGATGAAGAGTGTCACCTTCTGCGGTGGGAAACTTTGCTCTGGAAACCCACTGAAAAACGATGACCTTGGGGCTTGACCAGCCTTCCAGGTCTGCTCCTTTAGGCATCTTTTCATCCCCTATAGAGCTTAGTGTAGCATCTCCTTGCCACATTGTAGCACTACATTGAATGAATGAATGGAGTCACTCATTCTAGTGTGAATTTTTTTTTTTTTTAATTTTAGCTACCTGATTCTCACGCCCAACTCATTATCTAATGGGGTGTCGGGGCTGGGGTAGAAATTGACTCACCACAATTCAGATGTGCAAGATAAAAATAGTGACTATCTTCTAACCAAACTTGCCTTACCTGGAAGCCCCCATCCTAATGGTGGCTGCAAAACCTTCATTTTGCCAGTTACATACAGCTCAGTATCTTCTGTAGCAAATGAATCTGGATTACTGTACTAGTTTGCTAGGATTTATGTTGTAAACACTTAGTCCAAAGTTCAAACTTCCTGTCTGTTCCTCTCCACACAGAGGGCTTCTTCTGTTCTTTGCAAATCCCATACAGGTGCCACCTGATGCTTGTGTCCATGTGGGAGCAGGGGAAGGACCTTTGTTTTTTACCTATTGTCTTCTGGGATTTTGTCTGCATTCCCTGCGATGTCTCATTCCATCTGATCTCTGAGCAAGAATGTGGGTGCCCTGAAGCAAGTGGGGGTCCTGTCTTGTGCTGTGGATTTTTTACCAGAAGCTGCTGCTCGAGTTGGGGGTGATCGCCTCTGGTCATGAGTTTCCCCATCCTGTGTGCTCTGTCCTGACCCAGGCCTCTTCTGCTGCACAACTTTGCACAGCACTCGCATATCACCCACAAGAGCATATGAGGGGTTCCGGATGTTGGACTGTGCAGAATCAGGAGTGCTAGCTCCTTCCATCCACCTAGACAGCTACCCTAGTCAATTCCACTTTTACTCCAGTCCCATTTGGGACCATAGTGCACTGGCATCATGAGCAACTCAGGACTTGTCTAAGGGGCTTGCAAATTTCCAGAGACGTAAGGAGCGACACTTGTAAAGGGGGGTTCTCTACTGCATTCCTTCCACGGAAGTTCAACTCTGAGGTTAGGGATGGTAGAAATGTAAGATGGTCCTGATTCTTCTCTCCTTTCTTGTTTTCTCTTCTCTCTTTTCTTTCTTCCTCTTCCTCCCTGTCTCTGTATACTAACTCAGCTCTCTCCCATGACTCTTGAAGGGTCCTCCACACCCTTTCAACCTGACAAGAGGCACCCTCAATCCCATCCTTCTCCTTCCCTAGGAAGTCCTCATCTATCCCTTCCCTGGCTGCAAGGAATGGTGAAAGGAGTGTCAGGAAAGAATCTGGATTACTGTATAGTTTCTTAGGGCTGCCATAGCAAAGTACCACAAACTAAGGGGCTTAAACAACAGAAATGTGTTGTCACACAATTCTAGAGCCAGAAGTCTGAAATCAAGGTGTTGGCAGGGTTGGTTCCTTTTGAAGACTGTGAGGGAGAACCTGTTCCAGGCTTATAGATGGCCATCTTCTCCCTGTATCTTCACATCATCTTCCCTCTGTGTGTGTCTGTGTCCAAATTTCCTCTTCTTATTAGGACACAAATTGTATTGGATTAGGACCCACCCTAAAGACCTCGTTCTAACTTGATTACTTCTGTAATGGCCCAGTCTCCAAATAAGTTCACATTCTGAGGTTCTAGGGATTAGGATGTAAACAAATGAATGGGGAGGGGCACAATTCGACCCAAAATGATTACCAAGGAGGGAAAATACATTGGTAAGCATTTCAAAATATTCCTGTTATCCCACGACTTTATATCTGTGTGCTAGGATGAAGTGAGGAAGCTGTCTGTGCTTCTGTGCTCTGTGGATGACTATTTTTTGATGGCTTTAAATGAACTTGAAAGTTGCCTTATCATTTTCTTGCACTGTCACTACGGGGCATTTTAAGGTAATAATTCAATCAGTGAAATTTTGTACTGGGGTATCAATGGAAGTGGCAGACCTTGGGCTACAGAGATTCCTGAGCTTTTAGAGGATGAGAAAAAGGGACCAAGAGATGGAACTGATGTTACATTTTTTCTAGGAAGCCCTTAGCATCATATGAAAATCTGCCCCATCTTTGTATGAGGCTGGATATGTCAAGGAGACAGTTTTGACGCATTTGTAGGTCCACTTAAATATGGAAACTGAGGGAGAAAGGGGAGTCAGGGATGATCCCTATGATTTCCATTTGAATAACTGGATTGTGGCAGAAATGGTGGTGGAAGATGAAGAATTGATGGGCTTACTTTCAGGATGCGTTTGGTCTTAAGTGCCTGAGGAACGTTCAAGAAGAGGTGCCCCATAGGATAATCCATGGCTCTGTGCTTTAAACATAGCATGTTTAGTGCTCAACTGACAGTGCAAGTGGACATTATGATCTCCATTTTACAGATGAGGAACTGAAATTCCCAGAGGTGAAGTAGCCTACTCAAGGTCAATGTGAGAACTATCTGATTCCAAGCAGAAGGACCTAAAACGGTTCCATTCACTTTCTCACAGATCCAAGACCAAAGCAGCCCAGGGACCACTGCTCTGTGCTCAGGACACACATTATCTGCCTTGGCTTGCTTCATCCCGGATCTGGAATCTCTACACATTACCCGCTTCACATGAGCTCTGGCAGTGTTAATGTCTGAAATAACAGGGAAGCCTAGAATCACACCTGTTAGTCATATGTTAGGAAATACACTCACCATTTAGTACAATCTTAAATGTATTCTAAAAGGTCATAATAATTAGGTCAGAATTCACCAGAATCTTGGAGAAGAACTCTCTACTTCAAGAGTTTATAATTTGTCCAGGTTTGTTAAATTTCTTTTAAAGTTAAAATTTGTAAATAGTTTCTGCTTGGAAGATAATCCACGTATTATATGGTAAAAATGATATAATGTCAATTTTGTATAATTTAAGTTATAGAAAAGAGAAATCTAGTGGCTTCTAACTCAAGCACAGTTTCAAGCCAAGATAAGAAACTCTGTGGGCCATTAGTTCCTAATGGACATTAGGGACTTAGCTCTTTTTGTAATGTGTGTAAACTGCTAAGATACTGAGATTTAAACAACGACACAGTTATCTCCAATCTGCATCCTGAGGCGTTGTCTACAATAAATGACTTGATACATGAATTTTAGGGAATGCTGAAAGTCACTGGATGTTTGTTGATAGAACCCAAGCTCACTACCTTCTGAGAATGGGATACAAAATACAGTCAAGAGCTGATTCTAGATTTTGGCTGGAGCATTAATTTAGGAGACTGGTACCATGACCTGGATGTTCTTTTCTAACAATAAACCTGAAAGAAAGAAAGGAGTCAGAATAGACTATTATAATGTTTTCTACTTGAGGAAGTAAGACAGTGAAATGCCTTCCCTGCAGACACAGATGTACGTGGGTGAATGCAAAAGGCAGAAAAATGAAAAGAGGTGGAACGACATCCTATCTGCAGCTGAAAGTGAGCAAAACTCCAAATACAAGTTATTTGCCTTTAATTTGAGTTAGAGTTGAATATTTATTTTTTTAATAGTAGGTACTACGATGTAGTTTTAAAGAACCTGAACTTTGTGTTCAGAAAGACCACCCTAAAAATTCCACCAAGTACCATCTCCATGACCTTGGGCATATTTCCTAACTTTTCTAGGCCTGAATTTTCTCAACTTGTAAGATGGAAATAATGTTTACACTTCAAAGTGTTGTGAGCATTAAATGCAATTATGTTGGTAAGGTGCTTAGCCTAACATCTGGTCCATGACACACATTCAATTAACATAAGCAATTAAAATTCTTTTCATTTGGACAAATCTAGTAAAATTGAGCTGACATCTCATTCCTAGGTCTCTTGGTTCTCTCTACTCTGCCTTCTACTGGAAAACCACTAGTTGCTCCTGGGGTCTGGCCCATCCAGGGGTCCTACTTCATGAATTCTCTTCTCCACCCAGCCATTGTATAGTATATTCTTGAAAGTTGTTAAGAAAGTAGATCTTAAATGTTATCACCACACACACCACACACACACACACACACACACACACACACACACACACACACACACATGCAGTAATTATGAAAGGGGATTGAAGTGTTAACTAACCTTATTGTGGTAATCATTTTGCAAATTAAACGTGTATCCAATCATCACATTGTACACCTTAAACGTACATCTTATATGTCAATCGAATGATGAAGGGTGATTGCCTGGATTTGCATCTCAGCTGCATCACTTACTACCTGTGTGTCTTTGAGTGAGTTGCTTAACCTCTCTAAACTCAATGATCTCATCTGTGAAATGGGGATAATGATTGTATTGGTCCTGCAGGATTGTTGTAAGAATTAAGTAAGATCATATATGTAAATTATTTAACTGACACAGACTAAGTGCTTGATAATATTGGCTGTTGTTCTATATATTTCACTGTTTAGATACAAAGCAGAAGAGAGGCCACAATCCTTGGGCATGTGAGACAAACATAAGAGAAAAATTACATCATGACTCTTCATAGACAGTAAATACTCCCACAGCAAGTGGTGAATGTCCCAGCAAGGCCAACTTGCAAAGTATGCCAAATAAATGATTGAGCCATGCGTTGTGATAAGATTTAGATAAACAGGAGAATGAAGGAGACACATCCGTTGGGGATTGACACAAACAAAGGAGAGGCATGATTCTGGAAAATGTGTGCCCATCTGTACTAAAATAGCAATTTTCAAACCATTTCCTTAGAATACAGTACACTAGACCATAGATTTAAGCCCCTAAATCAATTTTGCCTATTATTATAAAATCCCCCCCTCCCCTTACACCAAATTAAGTCCATGGATAAAATTTTCTCAACTTACAAGTTTTGTCCCAGTTTTTTTTTTTTTTTTTTAAACAGAGGCTGGCTCCCAGTGCTCTGTTAACAAATGCTAGCATGTAATGGAACCAAACGATGCTTAGCAAATGAATTTTCAACAGAAAATTATGCAAACTGTGGTAGATCCCATTGGTTGGCTGGCACAATTGCCCTTCGTTTTTATTGTCTTTCATGAAAGACAGTAGAACACTAAATGTTCATATCAGCTTCCCTTGACAAAGTCCTATAAGTGAAATTGCACTGGGGATTTTCTGAGAAAACTTTTGCTTTCCTGCTGGGGATAGACAGGGCTGGTGAAATACTTTCTCCTGTTCCTACTGCCTTGAATGCAGACATACTCTTGGAGCTGGAGCTGTAATCTTGGGACCAAGAAGGAGATACCAAGAGAACTACAGAGATATTGGCCCTGGCATCAGGGATCCACCAAAATAATGCCATCAACCAACAGGTTAGAGCAAAAAACAATCTTTCTTGTTACTTATGTTAGTAACAGTTGAGGTATAAAGTTTTGAAACATAACTTTATATACCACTTAAGAGTTCCCTTATGTACTAAACAGTAAGTCAGGGACTTTGAGTCTTTTATCTAAATTATCTGTGTGACCTTGGCTAAGTTACTAAACCACTGTTTTCTCATTTATAACAAGACCATTATACCAACCTATCTTATAGGGATATTATGAGCTCTAGTAAATAAGTCTAAAGTGCTTCATAAATGCTTAATGATGCTAGTGATCAGCAAGCGGAACCACTTTTGTAGGACACAGAAATGAGCTCCCCTGAAGAAGGTAACAGCAAAACACAGATAGGAAATTGTATTTCTTACAGGGAGAGAGTATGCATCTAATTGAAGACTAAATGGAGAAGATGATGGTGTTGTGATTGGGTTTATTCGGAGTGCAACTGAAGACTCATCTGTAGAAGATGAGACATTTTATTCTCTCTTCAAATTGTACAGCACAGGAAGTCATGGCCAGGGGAATGTTAGCTTATTTATCTCTGCAACACAGCTCACCTCTTAACCTCCTTCTTCGAATTTTGCTTACATTATTTTCCCTACAATAAAGAAAAAGAATTGAGATGTAAGGAGTTAGAGATAGAACGAATGCATTAAAAAAACTGTATAATTTCAGAAAGCATTCAAATTACATCTTAAATCAGCTTCAAATGCAGTTATACCTGCTGAGAGCCTGTTTTGTTTTTGATGTGAATTCTTAGGCGTGGGACGGTGGATTATCCAGCAGGGGTTGCCGTGTAAATTCTCCAGAAAACTGCCCGCACCCTGTTCTTCTTCAATGGTGAGACTTGGATGAATTCAGGTAAATTTTTCAAATTTTCTAATTTCCTTTTGCCATTTTTCCTTTTTCTTATTGTTAGCAGTAATCTTTTCCCTTTGATATCCTCTTTACTATTTTAAAATCTATACCTGAACAGAGAAGCCAAAGTATATGTTTCTGTGAATCCTCAGAATTGCTCTGTACATATTACATGCATTTCAGTGTCTTGGGGGCTGGATATTTCAGTTGAATAGACATGTGCCTAATGAAGCTGAGTGTATGGTTCGATCCTAGTTAATGACGTAGCAGGATTTTCACAGAGAAGAATTCCATTTATTAGGTGAAAGCTACGGTTTCAATTTGCTAGTATGTTCTGTTGATTCCCAAGTGTGAGCGAGTGTGCTTCCATTGCTGAGAAGATAACTCAAGGCAACAACTTCTGATGGAGGAAGGAAAGGATTAGCACATACAACCTCACAGTTAATTCAAGAAGAGTGAGCATGAAAAGTGAAGCTGTAGTCAGTCTTACCAAGCTTCCATTTGGACCTTCTCTTTAATTCTGACTTGTGAGGCAGCCTGGATTGACCTGGACTAACCATTTCTCTGAGGCCCAGTGAATCCATACCTGGAAGAGGAAAGTCACCATGATGAGTTCATGTTCGAAAAGCAGTTGCCTCCTCTGGTACGTGCCCATCCCTCCCTGCCAGTCCCCCCTTTTCTTTAGCCCAGGCATTGTTTAAGGGACCTGCTGGCCCACTAGTTGGGATTCCCTTAACTTTTGCTGACTTATACGTTACTCCTTTCTCTCTGGGTATAGAAAAGTCTCTTTCCTTTTCATTGAAAACATATGAGTGCCCTCTCCCTATTAGTGACCTGTATCTTTCTGGCCCATCAGGGTAGGTCAGCTGAGGATGGATGCTGGGACTCTCTAACAGTCTCAGACATACCTTTAGCAGACATACTTAGTAGGTATGTATATTACAAAGAATTGTTTTCCAGTGTCAAATGGCAAACTTTCCCTCACTTCTACTTTTTTTATGCCAACATTAAAAAATCGTAAAAGTTTTTATAAAATACAGACAGGGTCCGACTTACAATTTTTCGACTTTATGGCAGTGTGAAAGTGATGTGCATTTAGTAGAAACCATACTTTGAATTTTGATCTTTTGCCAGCCCAGTGATATGTGGTCTGATACTTATTCATCGTGCTGGGCAGTGGCAGCTCTTCCTGGTCAGCCACGTGATCATGAGGGTAAAAAACTGACACACTTACAACCATTCTGCATCCATACGACCAATTCTGCTTTTCACTTTTAGTATAATATTCAATAACGTATGTGAGATATTCACCTCTTTATTATAAAATAGGCTTTGCGTTAGATGATTTTGCCATCTGTGGGCCAATGTAAGTGTTCTGAGAATGTTTAGATAGGCTAGGCTATGATGTTTGGTATATTTAGGTGTATTCAACCCATTTTCGAGGTATGACACTTTCAATGTATAATGGTTTATTGGGATGTAACCTCATGGTAGGTCAAGGAAGACTTGTATTTGTTTACTATTTATTTCTTTTCAATGTACATCTAGTTCTTTAGGTACATGAAGTAGCTTTGATTGTTCAGAATATTTCCCCTTTCTTTGCTAAAACACAGGCAAACACACTCACCTTTCTTCTCCTAACATTCATTTTTCCTTTAAATTAGCTTATTATATCTAAGTGGGAGTCAGGGTTTAAAATTACTCAGTGTATTGTTTGTTATAGTTTCACTAAAATAATTTTCTTGTTTATATGAGTTCTTAAAAATGTGAGGGTAATGGATGTCACCATGTTTCATATTAGTAATTCAGTGCTTCATAAAGGAATGGTGTATTTCTGTAAACTCTTTAAACTTACCCTTTAATGAGTTTCTTATTCAAATGGATCTGATTTTTGTAACACATTATGCATCTTGAATGACATATTTAGTACTTATCCTTTAAAAATTTACTGGCAAGATTGTAAGTATAAGTATTAAAGGTCTTTCCTCACCTATTAGAAAAAATAAAAAGGTGGGGAAAAAACTGCATCAATTATCATGAAAAGAGGAGCAGATAATGTCCTTTTGCAAGAAACACTCAAAAGATAATGAACGTGAAAAATTAATTAGATTTCAAGTTGGAAGTATCTTTCTCTGCTTGATGAATTTGATCATGCTGCTATTGCCACCTTAATGTATAAAAGGAAAAATGTCAAAATTAATAAGATAGGAATAAAGGGAATAGAATGGTTACCTTTGAGGGGGCTGAGTACTCTCTAGAAATAATAGCTAATTGGTAGAAAGCTAACTTCGGAAAAGAATCAGGTGACATTGTTTCAGACATCTTAGACTGGCATGGTTTCTAAAAACACTCCAGTTTGCAGAGATTTAAGTGCATTATAATGGAAATTGGATATCTCTGGACTGAGAAATTAGTGTTTGTGTCTGGCTTGTAACTTATAAACACGTTGTTGAAAGATTTCTATTTCTTGAGAGGAAATGAGCCAGACATTTAGGATTCTCATGCCTTTCATATTCCAATTTGTTCTTTCATAAAATTAAAAAAAATTTTTCTTGGACTTCAAAAAAGACTTTTCAGGGGCAGATGTATGAAGAGAACTAAATGAGAGTTTTTATTTGAACCTCCCACGTTCCTCTCCTCAGTGATTCTTTGAAACCCATTTCTCTGGTGATAAATAAAAGCTGGAAAACTGTCATCTTGCAGCTTAATTAAAAAGTTTACAAAAGATATTTGATACTTTACTTGGAAGAACCTGGATGAAATGGCCTCTTGAGGCCCCTTCCAGTTTTCAGATTTTTTTTCTATAAATATCTTGATTCCAGGATTAATATCCAAATGATCTAAATAATTTCACTGGCCTTCAATAGCCCTATACACTGACATGGAACTGTAGTTTCTTATTGCATGTCAAAACACAATGAATGGTGTATTGGTAATGTTTCCCAAACTATGTTCTGTACATGAATTTAATTAATCCATGGATCTACATCAAAATTAATTTTCAAAATATGGTGAAATAGTATTTAGAGAACACAGGTTTGTCTGGATCCAACTGCTTACATAGAACCAAGTGAAATATCTAACTGAGTAGCAAGCATAATATTCGAGTTTATTAAAATCCTTCTGAATTTAGAGGAAACATATTCTCAAAGAATCTGAAACATCATAAAGCAGGCTATCTCCAAAAAACAAACAAAAAAAAACAAGTCTCAGAGATGAATTCAATTCAGAAGATCCATGAGAGCACGAAGTTCCATGAACACTAGGTCTCCCAGCTGTCAAAATGTCCATCCTCAGTTGTCCTCAGTCATGATGGCGGCAGCCACATTTGTTCTCACACAATTGCCAGACTAATTGGAATCTGTGACTCTGTGTTGGGAGTTTCACCTGGATTTTATTTATTATTAGATTAGTTTGATTGTATTTTTAGATTGGGGGCCTCTTATTTATTTTCTGATTAAAATAACACATGCTTACATTAATTATACCAAAAAAAATACATAGGATGCTCTGAAATGGGACGCATAAAAACGTGGCCCAAAGAACACAACATTTTTACTTCTCTCATGTAACACAACTGCAGTGAACGCTCCTGGCTGTTCAGTGCCTCTGTTCCATACACTTTTTCAGACATATGTCCTGACACATCTGCCATCTACAATACATGCTTTCTAAATTGGATCTGATTACCAGGCAGGAAGGAGAAGAAAGAAGTCAATGGTCATGCCAGATAGAAGTTGAACATTACTTCTGCTCACATTCTATCCAAGAAAACTTAGGCACATGGTTACAGGTAGCTGCAAGAGAGTTTGGCAAATGTAGCTTAGCCGTGGGTGCAGACAGGAAGTATGAAAACATTTTGGTGGGCACCTAGGAGTTCCACGTTTTGCTTGTCAAAAAACATAATTGAATAAAGTACAAAGAAGAAATCAAGAATCACCCTAAGTTGAACCACCTGAAAATAATTTGGTGAATATCATTGTACACATATTTTTCTGGACGTATACAGTGTGGATAGACAAATGGTCAAATGGATAAACAAAAAATAATTTTGAAATAATGCAGTCATCCTCTGTTTAAATACCACATTTAATTTTATTTAAATTTATTTACATTTTAGAAGAAAAAGAAGCTAAAGTGAAACTTAAGGAATTGCCAGTGTTTCTAATCAACAAGAATAATAAGTCTGATGTCATCCCACTAATGGTAGAAAAGTTTTTACAAGATTGGAATCATAACCTTTTTAAATTATATATTTCAACTTTAAATAGTATTTGATAGGCAAACTGATGGGAAAGGTGAAGTGATAAGGACTCTTTTTCTTTTCACTTTTCCTTCCCTCACTCTACCTCCTGATTTTTGTTTCAGATTATTTTTCTTTGTCAGCATTGTAGCATTACATTTTATTCTGCAAACATGAGTCCCTCTGTTAACCATACTGAGTTCTCTATTTAGATGGAAGCAATGCTCAGCACTAGTTCTTTTGCCGTGACTTTGCCATTACTGTTTGCTTTTTAATTTATCACTTGGTTGGTTGGATTTTATTGTCATTTAGTTTTAAAATTTTTATTTACTTTATTTTTTAGCAAAGGGGTTATAAATTCCTACTTCTCAGAGTTCTTTCATATTTGAGAATACTGCCTATTGCCTTCACGCATGAACAGCTTGGCTGGGTGTACTACTCTTGGTCATACATGTTGCTTCTTCATTGTTATAGACACTGTTCTGTCGATTTCTGGAATTGAATATTACAGTGAAAAGGCATGAGGCCAGCCTGATTTCCCCCACTCTGAGTAACTTTTTCTGCTTCAATATGGGAGTGATTTGTTTCTCTTTATCTTTGAAGTTCCATACCTTGATTTGGATGTGTCTTGTTACTACTGATAATAACAGCCAATGACTGTGCCTAGGCCCTATTCTAAACACTCCGTGACTGTTAATATATTACATATATAATCTATTACAGCAGAGATGAAGAGCTGTGACAGAAACTGTGTGGCTTGCAAAGCTTAACATATTTACTGTCGAGCCCTTTACAGGAAAGTTTGAAGACCCTTGCTCTGAGTGATTAATTTGATTTTTAGTTATGTCCACTTTCTTTTTCTAATTTTTAATTTATCTATTATGGTCCTTTTAATTTCATTTTGTGGTTGGTGTTTATCACTTTAGTTTGGACTTTTGTTTTACAGATGTTGTGTTCTTATTACTTTTTTAATAATGCATTTTCCAATAGCTCCTGATTTTAGTGCTATTTTTTTTTCTTCTAAACTGCCAGTCTCGGTTCTGATTTTGCCTTTGCATCTTATGATCTCTTCTCTTTCTTTCTTTCCTTTTGACTGCTGCATGTTTGCATTGTTACCAGCTGTTCCTTTCCACTCTACCTGTGTTTAACCCGATGGGCTCCACCCAGATCTTTTATTTATCCATCCTCTCCTTCCCAGAACCAGTTAGCCTTCCTTCTATCAGCTACAGTTTGCTGCCTGAGTGTTGCTTTCTACACATTCCTTGTAGTCTGAGGCCAAGGAGGTGGGACAGGTGGAAAGTTCTTGTACGACTAAATGAAGCCCTGAATGGGTTTTGCAATTTCTTTCTTTCTTTTTTTTTTTTTTTAAAGATTTCTTTATATTTTCTGTACAAAAGGTCCTCTCTCTCTGGAGCAGGATGCTTGCCATCACGTGGGCTTTAATGTGCTTTTTGGGAATAATGCTGTTCTGAAACAATGTTCTCCCTAACATAGCTGAATCCCATGGTGGGGTGTAACAGCTTCTGCTGTTGCCCATTTTCTATCCAGAAGCTTCTCTGCACCCCAGAGGACTTTATCAGGCCTCCTCTGAATGTTGCCAAATCACCTTTGTTCAAAACTACTCAGAGGTATGAGTGAGACGAAGAATCCATTCTCTAATTTCTCAGCTAACACACCACAAACAATGCTGTAATGATCAAGCAGTGTTCTGAAATCTAACCATGAACTTTCATTATAACTGCAAGCAAATGGCTCTGACCTGTAATTCTTAATTCTCTCTTTGGTTTGCAAACAATTTCCTCTAGAGTGCATTGCTTTCTACTTCACAGAGATCTTGGATATAAACATGGATCTAAGAAAAATGAAGTGAAACAAAAGACCCTCTTTGAAATGTATATCTCGTGGAGCATTTAAGATGGCCAGTTACCCTGTTTCAACCCCGAAGATCCTGGAGGAGATAGAGGGTGGCTGCCTATCAAGAAATAACAAACACTGAAAAGTTTTGACAAGTCTCTTGTAATTCCCACAGCTGCTCATTTCATTTTTAAAAATTGCTAGTAAGTAGCAATTATGAAGTACTTGTTTTAGAAGTTACAGCCTTTAGGTGCCTTCTCTTTCTCTTCCTCTATCCCATTCCAGGGAGAAGAGATTGTGATATAATAAATTCCATGGTCATCTCTCCCGCTTTGGAACTAATGATTTGTACCATCTAGTAGTGTCAATACTGAAACTGGAGTGAAGTAATCATGACGTTACCTTGCTTTTTCCCAAACTTCTTATAGTCAGCTGTTTCCTGGGAGGAGCTGGGAAGATTGGGAGTGCTACTTTAAACAAAACCAGTTTTCAGTACCTGTTACAGATGAATATTTGGGTCTTCTGATTAGGTATTTGGAGATGGCAGATGTGACATGTGGGCGGTTGTCATCTTTTCACGGGCTCCACAGTTCTGATGTTCACTTCGGCCAGCTTGGCCCCGAGCCAGCCTGGGAATCCTTTCTCACATAGCACTCCAGGAGCTGCCGCCAGTCCGCAAGGGTCAGCATGTGACTTGAAACTCATCTGCCATCCTTGATTAGTGTAAATGACAAATTTTAAAAATTAGAATAGACAAAATTAACATGAAAGCCCCCTTTCTCTCTCAATTCTGAAAACATTGTAGAATCTTGGAATATCAGGGATTCCTCATTATGAAAACAAATTTTGATTGCATCAGAGAAATACAGGAGTGACAGCAACTATCCAGTGACTCATCCATGCCTTCAACCCCTCCACAAATACTCTTTGAGTGTTTACAAAGTGCCAGGCAGTGTGATCGCTGGTGGAAAGACACAGTCTCTGCCTCTGAAGGTTCTCAGTCTAGCGAGGGAGATGGATGTGCATAAGAGGATTTTGTCCGGACCACAAAGGAGGCACGGAGGATGGGCTGAGGGAGTTGATTGTGCCTGGGAGGGTTGTGGGTGAGCAGTTACCCAGTTCCAGATTCTCCTGAGCTGGGCTCTGAAGCAGGTGTCAGTATTATCACTAACTTGTGATTTAAAAGTAACTTTAATATCTATTACCTTCTTAATACTACTAATTAAAATTCATCAAAAGTAATAGGAAGAGAGCAGTTGAAGATAATTGTCTTTTGGGACTTGCTGCGGCTATAAAGCCTCACTCAGAACTCTCCAGAGAACTTGCCTCAAACGTACAGCTGCTTTCCTCACCGATCAGGGCACAGAAGCACAGACCTCTCTCCCTCATCTCAGTTCTGTGCATTTTTCATGTCTGCTTTCCTGTTGTTGCCCAGTAAAAGGAAGAAGAGACTTCATCAGACTAGCTCAGGGGTTTTCAACATTTTTTTGACCATAACCCATAATAAGAAAGAAATTTAAAAATTTCACAACCCTGTATATATATATATATATATATATATATATATATATATACACACATCCATATACATATATACTATATATAGTGTATAATTAAAATAAAAATTTCATGAAGCCATAATTATCCAATGTGCAATGCATTTTAATAATTTCTATTCTAAAACCAGTTGTTGGTCATGACCAAAAATGTGATTTTATAACATACTATTGGGCAATTCAAAATCTGAATAACACTAGTCTACTTTTACTAGGAAAGTAAATCCAGTGGAGAATATAAATCACCAGGTACCTTTCTAATCCAGATTGAATTAATTTGGTAGCCATCCATCTGCTTACCAGGAATTGTTGTGCTTCTCCTGAACAAGGGCATCATGCATAGTCTTTGTGTTACTGCCAAGGTCAGTGCCACATTTAGACTTCGTGGTATGCATTTTGTGTGTTAATTTCACCTCTGACCTCATTTTATTCTTCTTCTTTGTTCCTTGGTGTTCTGAAGCTGCTTTTTAGAAACCCTATTGTATTATTGTGTTTTGGGAGGTGCATTTATAATGTTTGGATCAAGATGCAAATAAATAAATAAAATCGATATTGCTTTTGCTGCTTTCATTGCAGACAAGTGAGCGCTGCAAGTCTCTGAATTCTGTATTGTGCTTTGAATTGCTTTGTCTGAATTATGTGGAACACTCCTTGCTTTTAATGTGTTTGTGTCATCATTCCATTGTGACTAGTTCAGGCTCCTGCACTTGAACTTCTTTAGTTACAGTGTGAACAGAAACTCAGGAAATGGCAGAGAGAGCTTGGAAATCTGCACCTGTCTCCCTAGTTAATGCTGTAGAGTGATAGCTCTGTATTTCAACATGTTCCTATTGAACACTGTGTTCCAATTACCTTCTATTGTAATTCACAGGTTGTTATCGTAGAGACTTTGATAAGAACAAAAGTCTCTAGTGAAAATTTGATGCATTTATACATTTTTAAAAAACCCTAAGCATGCTAATTACATCAATGATGACATGTCAAGTGTATTCCTGCAAAGAGAATTTGGTGCTTTGGAACATGGGTGATACTGTGACTACCCAATAGAAAGGTAGATATTTGCTTACACGCAATTACCTATGGTAATTGTGTTCCTGTGTGAAAACAGGCTTTACGCAGCCTAGTGGAATAATTACCAAAGCTGGAGAAAGCATGTTAACATCAAGATCCTAGCTCGGAATCAATCATTCACAGGCAGGAACAGGCACCAGTCTGTCTGGGAGGCTTTGGGGCTTCTGTTTTTCACCCATGTTGGTTGCCACAGATGTTTTCCAAATGCACAGGTGTCTAAAATCGAAACATCGGTTCTGTTGGCTCTTACATTGCACCCTTCTCATCCTGTGTGTGGACATCTGCACAGGTTTCAAATTTTTAAGCAGACTTTATAGGTTTTAAAGCATGAGTACTGACAAACAATTGAGCAAGAAGCACTGCATTCTGATGCCCATCATTGTGTTGACTGATTGCTTATGAATTTTTCCAAAATCCACAGACAAGTGATTCAGAGATTCTCCAGCAGATTATTGACACCTAAATCAAATCACACAAATGTGATGCTTTATTAAAGATCAAAAGAAACCTGGGAAATGGATCTGTGTGTTATCTCATTTTATGCCAGTCTTACTACCATTATTATCATGAGGGTTTTTTGTTTTGTTTTGTGTGTGTGTTTTCAGAGAAGGAAGAAGAATCTAGGCAGCAGTAGCAGAGGGATGATGATTTACTTCTCTTCTTTCTCTTTCTGCTCCTCTGTCAAAAGCCTCTTAATCCTCCGTTGGGGTTTGCCGATCTTGTTCATTTCTCCGTTTCTTGCTATGTCTAGGAAGAAGTTACTAGGAGAAACTTAACATATTTACTGGCTTCCTCCTGAGTACTAGCCACCCCACTAACTCTTGGGAAAGAGCAGTGACCAAGCCAACACTAACAGGTCCTTCCTGGAGCTTACAGTTCACGAGGGGATGGCCATGAAATAGGGACTTACAAAGGGGATTTGTGCTTCAAAAATTTATCATCCAGACTTTATTCTGATCCACCCCAAGACACCGAAATGCTACAGTTTTCTGTTTTGTAAGTCGATATTTTCCAGGGGGTTTGATTTCTGATGAGTGGCATTTCAATTTCAAGACTTAAAGAAAAATGTTTTAAACAGATGCTCGAATCGTCTCCCGAAGACTCTGCAGGGAGGCGCCTTTAATGTATGCCAAATATAAATTCATATTTTCCCTCCAAATTCCTTAGGAACCTTAGTCAGATTGTTGTTTTCGATATCTGAAAAGAAAATGAAGGTTGGTTAATTAGAATTCCACATAAAACTCCCACAGAGACCATGATGACAGTTTTGCCTGCTTTTTTCTTCAGCCTAGTGGCTGATGGTCAAAATCTCAAAGTTTTTCATATGTCCTGGATGGCTGGATGCCTTGGCATTTTTTTTTTTTTTTCTGTAGACTACAACAGTGTAGAAATAGGAACAGACACTAATATATCTGAGAAGTGTCTTGCTGGACTACTGTATATAAAGGGGGAAAAAAAGGAGCCTGCATGTGTTTTTTTTTCCATCATTCATTAATTTATTCAGTAAATATTTTTAGTATGCCGGACTTTGTATTCTGGGCTGAAGATATGGCAGTGACCACAGCAGATCACAGGACTGAAATTTTGGATTGAGTCTGAAATTTACTCAAAGTCTAGAAGGGCATTGATCTAGTTAAGAATTTGCACTTACGCTCTTAGTTTAAAACAAATGAAGATGAGTAAGGAAGATTAGTAAGGAACATTATCTTCCTCACAACTTAAGTAAGGAAGATTCTGAAGAGAGTACTTTAAATACATATAGTAGTAAGTTGGAGCCTACATGTTTTTATAAAAGAATAATTTTCCTTTTAGCTAAGGATATACAATGAGCTGATTTAATTTTAATGAACTTTAATCTGTCATTGTCCTTTCTTACACTTATATTTTCTAAATCAGCATTCCATTGTCTGCATAAGCCTGGAATGCTTTTCATATATTTTTAGAGAGCTATTTTCAGAGGGGTTCTTTTGTGTTGGAAACACTCCTTTGCCCTCTTTTCACCTATGTAGTTACTTTGCAGGAGGTCTCAAAGCAGCTATGGCTTCAACTACCTACAGTTTTTAATCAGAAACCTCAGGGTCTCAGAATAATATTTCTTAGGTAGGCTGAGTTTATGCTGCAGTTTTATGAATTAAAGTATATTTGATATATTAAAAACAGTTTCTTATATACACAGATACCTTACAAATATGTGGTACTAAATAGTAACTAGTAGAATTTAAAACTCAATATTTTAATCAAGTGTTCATTTCTTTATTTTTGGTGTTCTGGGTGGTAAAAATAGTAAGAAAGTAGTGATGCCATGATATCCTTTTTGCTTTTTATTGTTGCTTATTTTTATCCACAAATCTTATAAAGTATGGTTTTTCATATAGCATGTGTATGTGTATGTATGTGCCTATAACATCTACATACACCTCTCACATATACACAGACATTTATATAAAGTTCCCTCTCTTTTATTATGTTTATTAAGAAGAATTCTTAATAATATTATAGCAACAAGTCAGTTTGATCATGTGAAATCTCAGATATTCCTAAAATAGAAGACCTAAGGAAAATACTTTTTTGCCTGTGTCCTTTGTTTATTGAAAAAATGATTAGCGGTGTGGATGGTTTAAATAAGGGACAAACTATCAATATTTGGTCTGAAGAACATTTGATTTAGAGGGAGATGACAGTAGAGGTTTATTATAGAAATCAGAGCAATTCAAATCAAGCCATTTTTTATAGATGTTGAAAAGTGTTCAAGATTTGAAGAAACAATTGTAAAAGAATGAAAAGGAATGAATGGGGGCAGAAGGTCAAACTCTTACATATTGATTGACACTAGGTTTCTTTTTGGGTTTGCCATAGATATACCTAAAATGGAGGGTAAAGCATAAAAATGTAGAAAAAGTAGGGAATATAAAACTATGGAGTAAGAACATGAGCTCTCAATTGTAATCTTAACTTTGCTGTCCAGTAATTTTATGAACCCAAGCCCTTTGCCCTTTCTCCCCTATAACTTAAGAATGACTGAGCACAGGACAGTTTTCTTCCAGTTGCTTTATACACAATTCCTTTACCCAGGGTCTCTCTGACTACAGTTTCCTTCCTGATGGATCATGGGAGGGCCTTTGCTTTCAGGCTTGGTGGGGGCAAGTTCATTTTGATTTCCATGCCCCTTCTGGATCCACCAAGCTTTTATATGTCTGCTCCTGGTCTTGAGAAGTAAGACTTATTTTGTCCATAAAACAGACACAATACACTTCTCTAAGATGTTGAGTGACACTGGGTCTTCCACAGGGGACTTTAGATCTCTCCACTGAAGTTAAATATTGCCAGGTTAAGTGTCTCTTATACCAAGTAAGATTTCCTAGTCCTATTTCTTAGGGCCAGAAAGTAGTGGTGAAGACTCTAAAACCTCGCACTTTGGGATAAGTGTTGGCACTGATCTAGAAGAACATGGTGCATGCCCCAGGAGGAGTTGTGTAGAGAGACTTGGCTGGATTGTCAATCAAGGAAACCCTTAGAAGGTGTGTGTGTGTGTGTGTGTGTGTGTGTGAGAGAGACAGAGAGAGAGAGAGAGACAGAGACAGAGAGACAGAGACAGAGACAGAGACAGAGAGAGGCACAGAGACAGAGGGAGACAGAGACAGAGAGAGGGGGGAGGATTTTGTTGCTTCTAGTCCCATTTGAGAGAGAAACTTGATTCTTTTTTTGAAAACTATGGTTTATAGAATCACCATCAGAGACTACCTGAAACTAATAAAAATGTTTTGGATAGAAGGGTGTGCAATAAACGAATGGATGAATAAGGGATGAAAAGAATCGAGAAATGAAAAAGGCAGAAGTGGTCCAAATTCACTTTATAGATAAACCCAGATTTCTGACCACGTGGGTGTGTCTCATAAGTTGGTTGTATAGTTCAAGTGCCTTTGAAACCAAAGGTTATGTTAAATAAGTGCTTTAAAGTGATTTCACTACCGGAGCATAAAAAAACCACAATGTGGTGACTGCTGGGGGAAGTCACTGATGGCTGAGAGGACCAGAAAACCTCTGAGGGTCCTCATGTGCTAGGGTACGTTTGGCTCCACTGTCAATCAGAACCATCACATCATCTTTTGTTTATTTCTGAGGGACCAGTAGATAGTGAGCTCTAGGTGAGGCATCCCATTCCCTCCAACGGCCCTCGCCTGGAGGCAATCTTGGCCTGCATTCTATTCCTGGAGCATGGGAGGCACCCATCCCAAATAGAACTGTTTCCCTGTAGGCCTCTGCTGGAGCAGACAGGGCATCTGTGATGGGAGGGGCAGGTGGAAGCCCTGGGAAAGGGAGGAGAGGGAAGGGGAGAATGTGGTGATTGACAGTAAAACAGACAAAATGCTTTGTGCAGTCTTGGCCCCGTAACATAAAGGAAAGCGCAGCAGCAATAACCCCATCTAGCAGGCAGCCCTCAGTTCAGAAAATGTTCACGAGGAGAGAATGTAGTCTTGCTGAGCTGACTGAGAGAGCTGCCAAGTTCCAGCAGAAGTCCAGGGAAAGTATCCAGGCATGGTTAGTGTGGCTATGGGATTTGGGGGTGATGCATTTCTCTGACCAGGCAGGAGGCAGAGAAAAAGGAAACATCACCACACAGCCTGCCCTCCGGCAGCATGACGTGGGCTTGGGGGTTACAAGGGACCTTGGAAATCTATAGAAGAGACTGCAACAACTTCTTAGGGAATTGGTAATGAGACAGGCCATCTACGACCCCATCGTTGAAGCCATGATTGGGCCACATTCACCGCAGGAATGAAAACCAAGGCACTCCAGTCTGCCCCAGCCCTGGTGTGCAATGCTGATACCCATGCTGAGCCCAGTGGTAGGCAAGACATGTATGATGCTGGGCAATCCACTGCTGCTCTGGGGGAAACTGACAAATCCTGGGAATGGATATGGGTGGTAGGGAAATACCCAAGACAGAGAGGGAGCTTGGGGAGCCAAAAGGTTATTCCAATCTGCTGTAAATGGTCTGGTAGATGTGACCTGGAAGCAAATGTGGTTTGACCTCATTGTTGCAGGACCTCACCTGAAAAGATAGACCCACAACCTAACTGTTGGCGGGTCCGTGGAGAGCCTTAAAACCTGAACAGAAGTTCAGACCTGCCCCACCAGCTCCTACCATCCCTGCTGCCCCCCTGCTTCAGCAGAGGCCTCAGGGAAACAGTCTTATTAGGGGTGGATGCCTCCCAGGCTCTGGATATAAGATGTAGGCCCAGATTCATCCAGGTGAGGACCTTGGAGGTGATGGGAGGCCTCATGCTGAGCCCACTATTCATTGATTCCCCCATGAATAAACAACAAGTGATGCCTCTGGTTGACACCGGAGCTTTAATACATGGTGACCCTCAGAGGTTTTCTGGCCCCTTCAGCATTATTGATGGTTACAGAGGGAAAATGGTTGTGGTCACGAAGGTCTCTTTGACACTGCAGATTGGGCATTCTCCCCCACGAGAATACGAGGTTTTTATCTCTCCAATACCAGAGAACATATTGGGCCTTGCTATCTTACAAAGTCAAACTCTGCACGCCTGTGTTGGTGAATTCCACGTCAGAGTTAGGGTAATCGAACCAGTGCTGAGGGGAAATGCAAACCGGGAACTATTAAATCTGCAGCCTCCACAAAGAGTGGTAACTGTCAAATAATATTGCCTGGCGGGGGGCATGAATAAATAGGAGAAACTATCCAAGTACTGCACCACGTGGGTATTGTACACTCTTCCCACAGCGCTTTCAACAGCCTGGTATGGCTGGAAAAAAAGCCAGGTGGCTCATGGCAGGTGACCATGGACTATGGAGAATTGAACAAGGTGGTGTCCTCCATCTATGCGCTCTGCCCAACATGACACCTTGGTATATGCCATGCCGTACTGGACTTAGCAAATACATTTATTTTAGTATACCATCTCACAAGATCAATTTGCCTTCACCTGGTAGGGGCAACAATGGACCTTTCAAGTGAATCCCCAAGGTTACCTGCACAACCCCATAGTATGTCGTGGGATGGGAGCGTGAGATATGTTCCTTCCCCACATGAATGAAATGGGCCTATTACATTGATGATCTAACGTGAACACATGAGGACTGGGCATCAGAGCAGCCTTTGAGAAGCAAAAATGCTCATGAAGAAGATTAAAGCTCTGGGCATCTCCAAAGCAGGGTTATCATTTGAGTTAGATGCTCCTGTGACTCTGGAAGGTTTGGGTTAGTCACTGTGGCAGAGACAACAGAAGGAGATAGTACCCCTAAGATTTTGGTCCCACTCTGGAATGGAGTAGAAACTTGATACACCCCTGTAGAGCAACAGTTCCTAACAATGCACATGGCACAGCTCCTCCAAACAGGACCTCTCACAAAGGACGAGCATGTCATAATAAGAACTTGCCTTCCCATCAAGGAGTGGGTTGAGAATATGTTTTGTCGATCCATCTCTGTTATGGTTCAAACCCACTTTGACTAAGTGACATGCCTTCTTGTAGCAGAGGAGCATCCCATCCACTAGCCTCTAGAAATGCAGGTGCAGATCCTCCAAATGCCCCCACCCCTATTGTTGTGGCAGCCCACTGATGCCTGGTGTACAGATGGGTCTGGTCCACATGAACTGTGTCACTATTCAGCCCAACACTGGCACCATCTGGATGGAAACAGGAATGAACCACAGCAGCCAGTGCGCTGAACTCAGAGAGGTTTGGCTGGTGATAAGGGATTAACCCTGAGGCTAGGGCAATGGGAAGCCAAGGATGAATGATCATGAATAAGTCCTTGTGGGTTCAGGATATGTGGACAGACATTTGGGGTGGCCTGCAAGAGCCTGAGGCATAGTCTTCCACGTCCCAGCTCATAATGCACTGACACTCTTCAGCAAGCAGGAAGCTGATGTCCTAGCTCAGGTACCAACACTAGAAATTTACCCATCAGTAGATACAGCAGATTGAGTGCATAGAAAGAGCATCCATATATTCCCTGGGTGGGATGGCATATTGCCAAGGATTCTGGATTGCCCTTGAGATACAGTGTCTTTGTTGATGTAGTAACAGCATGTCCTGTATGTTCTAAACAACATCCAAGTTTACTGCCAAAGGATCTGGCGCCATGCGCTAGAGTTACCAACAGGTGGATGATTGACAACTTGATTATACTGGACCCCTCTTTGCATGTGAGGGTGCTAAATAGACCTTAGTTTGTGTGGACACTGCATCTGGCCTATCTCAAGCTTTGCCCTGTTGCCACACAAACCAGGCTGCCACCATTCAGTAATTAGAGAGGCTAATAACATGTATGGATACCCTCATCAAATAGACAAAGATGGGGTCACATTTCAAAGGTCATGACTTGCAAGACTGGGCAAAATAACACGACATTGAATGGAGGTTCCATCTCTCTATAACCCACAACAGCAGAGTTGTTAGAAAGGAAAAATGTAATATTAAAGCAGCAGATTAAATTACCAACAGGCAAAACCATCTTGGCTGGGAAGTCCTATCCCAGGTTTTAATATATTTGAATGATCAACTAGTAGGGTCTGTTGCCCCATATGCCAGAGTGGTGACCCCACTGAGATACCCAGTACTGTTAAGACAGCCATTGCCCTGACTCTCATCATGGATCAGTGCACTAGGCTGCTGAGAACATCCATCATGCCTGGAAGAGGCATTATCTACTGGTATTTGCAATGGGATGTCCCACTGGGATGGGTGAGTTATTTGTACCCCTGGGTGAGGGGAATTGCTCAGTCTCCATTGGGATCCTGTTGTCCAGCTGTTGAAACACACTATACCTGGAACTGAAGAGGCACCATTGAAAGAGGGAAGAAGGTGGGGATCCTGGTCTGGCATTTCCCACTCCCAGAGCATCTCCTCATGTCTGAGAGCGCTGCCACCTCCAGCCAACATGTAATGATATGCACAAGGTCCTAAAGCTGTGGCCACATTAACATCTAAGGATCAGGCCACAAGTGTAATTCTTATAAAATGGGGAGACCTTCCCATACAAGTTCCTACTAAGTATCTGTCTTTTCAACCTTACACTTCTGTTGCTTCTGTGGTATGCAGTCATGAGATTGGCATCTGACTTAGATGTCCAGCAAAGAAATCAATCCAGCTGTTGGGTAGGTGGGCAGCTGCCCCACTCTAGCTCATCAGGACTGCCATGCTGGGTATCCCTACTCCAGCGGGTGGGATTGGAAAGCCCTGAAGTAGTACCTTAAGGAAGAGCAAGCTAGGACTAGTAGTCTGAATTCATCTGACATTACCGACACTGATCCAGAAGTCTGGCCCGTGACACACACTATCAACCACACTGGGCATGAGTATTCTTTTTCTGTCAATCAAATTACACAGGCAGCCATCAAACTGATGAGCAGGAAAGTCCTAAAAATACCATCAGAGCCATGGGTGGCTATGCTCAAATGTGGGATGTGTTCACGTGGCTCACCCTGGTTTATGAATATTTGAGCACCTGGGCACCCCTATGCTGGGAACAGAAAAATGACTCTAAACAGAATGAAGCCAATTGCACCAGGGAGGTGGGATGAATACCACCAGATCTATGGAGTCATTCTGTCACATTCAAGGATAGCGACTGGCGTGGCACTGACTGTTCACCCCACCCGGGTATTTACTGGGTGGCCCTGAGTGGAACTCAGTGGTTGTATGGCACCAATCTTTGGCCATGGCTTCCACCTGGGGGGTTGGGCCACTGCACCCTGAGTTTTCCCTGGGCATAGGGAAAAATCCACCGCACAGTTAAAAAAGTTGCCAACCCCCCTTTCTTCATGATGGTCACGTTCAATTTTCCACGGGTAAGATCATTTGGCTGCTGCCTTTGTCCCCTCTATTGGCCTGGAGGACGTTATAGCACACATATCAGCCCTCACCACGTTCCCCCAGCAAGCCTTAAATAGTAGCCACCAAAGCCTGTCTTTACTGAACACAGAAACCTCTGATGAAAAAAGCTGTCCTCCAAAACAAGATGGCCTTGGATGCTATTACCGCCTCACAAGGAGGCACCTGTGCCAGTATCCACACAGAATGTTGTGTGTTCATACATGATGTGTCTGCTCAGGTACGAATAGGACACAAGGGAATGCCCTGAGTGATCTCACCCCCAGCCTAGGGGACTTGATAAATCAGGGGTTTGGATCACAGGGATCTTGTTATTTATTTTGGGAATCATTATCTTAATCTGTGTTTTCTTTTGCACGTGCCTATATAGTTGCTGTGACGTCTACCCTCTGGTGGAGCCAAAGAGCCACCAAACCAGCCGCTTCCACACTAATGAAATGCCTAGCTGAGCGCTCAGGGCCCATTTCAGAAGAAAGATTGTCAGAGCCGGTCACGGGGAGGGAGGGTGTTGGAGGAGGTCATCAAGAGGACATGACCTGTAGATCTGAGAGCTAGACCAGGCAGCTGGGGGCCCCCCACCCCCTCCCCTTTCCTTGGAATGTATGTTCTCCTCATCATTCACACAGGAGGAGTCGTTTCAAGGACACAGCCTTGAGATAGTCATGTGCTGTTGAGACTAACTGGACGGTATACAAGGCTGAACCCAGGACCCTGTATAAACTTTGAGGAGTCTGGAGGGCGGTTGCAGAGATCTACTCATCTTGCGGCACCCAAAGCAAGCCTGGTATGTAAGTTCCCTTGCTTGTGCAAACTGCCACCTACCAATCTGGTGTGATCTGCCTCTGTCTCTCCTTGCCCTCCGTGTATGGGGACCAGTTTCAGATTTCATCTGGGAAGCTCCTGAGTTTTCTAACCAGCAGACTTGAGGTAAAGCGTATTCTCTGCTTGTCCTTCTTTAGAATCCTGGTGTTCTCCATTTGCAGAAAAGTGGGAATGAAACAATACAATATCTTTAAACTCTCCTTCCTTATTAATGAGCAGATGCCGCATCAGGACAGACGGCAGTTCGAACACCGAAGAGCATGCAGGACAGAAAACACTTGCCGAATTTCTTGGATGTAGATGAGAAAAGAGTCACCCAAGGGATGCACTTGCTAACAGCCAAGGTTGCATTTGCTCTGCTTCTCTCTTGTTTTGCACCTGCTCCTCCCTGAGCAGGGACCCAGGGCCACGAGATAAACTCTTCTGGGATCAGAAGCAAAGTGAGATTTAATACTTAAAAAGGATCAAATTCTTAATGAGCCTTATCAAACTTATTTACAAGAAACATGAGCTGTGGTTTCTTGGGGACTTGGTGACAAACTCGAGTTGACTCAAGGGTGCCTTTGCTAAGAGAAGTAATTCATAGAAACCAGGAGTCTTTATTTCCAGACAGTGTAACATGGGGTGGAGGTATGACCATATGAAAGCACTCCTCAGGGATTCCCAGGGGTCAGAATTACCAGGAGGTGTGGGATAGCTGTGGTCCCCAAAGCTCTGCCTTCTATGGCCTAGAAGTTATTTTTCTCCCTCGTTGGGATTCTTAGACAAATATTTCTAACTATAATTCTTTCTCTAATATTTAGTTATCTCTATCATTAGTAATTATTCCTCCAAATCAAATTAATCCCATCACTAAATAATTGTTCCAATTGGCCATGTTCTGTGTCAAGCCTCACTGCTTTCAGGTTTATTGAGTACCTCACAACCAGCGTGGGATAAACTATATGGTCCACTAAGCAGTCCTCTGGTGAACATAATCCTTATCGCCCCCGATCTTCTGTTTAATCTTTTTTTTTTTCTTCTTCTGTGCTTTGAGGCTTGTGGCATCTAAGTTCCCTGAGCAGGGATCAAACCGGGGCCCCTGGCAGTGGAGGCACTGAGTCCTAACCACTGGACCACCAGGGTATTCCACCCCCTATCTGTTCAATTCAGTGTAATGGCCCTGGTTTTTTCTCAACATGACTTAAATTTTCCATGAATTCTCAAAGTAATGAATTCAACCCTTTCTTTGTTTTTCTTTTAACATTAAAAATATATATATTATAAATATGTATATTTATAAATTTTATAAATATAGATAGTAGTAAACTACAACAAAGGAGAAAAAATAGTACAATGATTATGTGCATATTTTACTTGGATTAATCAGTTGCTAATATTAATCAATTGTCAATATACCTTTGTTTACCTTTCTCTATCCATAAATACATATATTTTTGATGAACTCTTTAAAATAAATTGCAGACATCGATACTACGACATTTCACTCGTAAAATATTTAGCATTGATTTCCTAAGGATAAAGATATTTTGCCATTAACCACCATATCATTATCACACTCAAAGAATTTAATAAGAATCACATGCTATTATTTAATGTCTAGTCCATTTTCAAATTTCCTGAGTTGTCCTAAAAATGCCATTCATAGTGTTTTAAAGAATTAATTCTAGGATCCAAACTAGTTTCAGGTTTTGCATTTTGTCTTTATTCATTTAGAAAAAATTCCCTCATCTTTTTATTTTGTTCGTTTGTTTTCTGTGTCGAAGATTTTTTTGAGAATCTAAGCTAGATGTCTTGTAGAATGTTGTTTATTATGGATTTGTCTGATTGTTTACTTATGGTTAGAATCAAATTAGACCTTTGTTTGGAAGAAATATTACAAAAGATGAGTGTGGTAAATTAATTTATTATCCAGAAAAATTTCACTACTCTTCTCTTCCCTCTTACCAACATTTCTTAGCTAACATAGTGTATTTCCTACCCAAGTCCTAGAGTTTGACCATGTAATTTGTTGAGGAAATGGGGTGTTAGCAGATACTTCATGAACAGTTGGGCTTGTCCTCTGGTGCTTCTGACATTAACATGAGAAGAATATTTCCTGGGTCTCAGAAAACTGAAGGATGTATAGCTCTAACTGATTTGAAACCACCGCCTGACCAAGCGTTGCCTAGATCAGCAGAATTCCAGCCAATATGCAGATGTGTAAGCAGCATGTATATTTTTGTTGCCTGTCACTGAGATTTTATGGTTAAATATTACACAAAAGAGCTAAATGAGACAGCAACTGTGCCTACCTTTTTAAATTTATTGTTGTAAAAGACACATGACATGAAATCTACCCCTTTAAATTAAGTGTACAGTATAGTATTTTAATTACTCACATTTTTGTATAGATCTCTAGAACTTTTTCATCTTGCATAACTGAAACTCTATACCCATTGAACAGCAACTCCTCTTTCTCCTTTCCCCTAGCTCCCAGCAGCCACCATTCTCTTTTCTGCTTCTATGAGTCTGACTACTTTAGATACTTCATATAAGTGGAATCATGCAGTATCTGTCCTTTGATGACCAACCTATTTCACTTAGAATGATTTCCTCAAAGTTTATCCATGTTGTAGCATATGAAAGGATATCCTTTTTTTAAGGCTGAATAATATTCCATTGTAAATACATGCCACATTATCTTTATCCATCCATCTCTTGATAGACATTTGTTTGTTTCTACATCTTGGTTATTTGGAATAATGCTGCAATAAACATGGGAGTGCAAATATCTCTTCAAGATCTTGTTTTCAATTCTTTTAGATAAATACCCATAAGTGGGATTCCTGGATCATAGAGTAGTTGTTTTTTTTAAATTTTTTGAAGAACCTCTGTACTGCTGCTCATAACAGCTGCATCACTTTATTTTTATTTATTTATTTTTAAAAATATTTATTTATTTATTTGTTGTACCAGGTCTTAGCTGCGGCATGTGGGATCTAGTTCCCTGACCAGGGATCAAACCCAGGCCCCTTGCATTGGGAGCATGGAGTCTTAACCACTGGACTGCCAGGGAAATCCCTGCACCACTTTAAATTCCTGCCAAAAGTGCACAAAGTTTCCAATTTCTTCACATTCTCACAAACACTTATTTTCTGTTTTTTGTTTGTTTGTTTGTTGTTTTGTTTTGATAATGGCCATCCTAACAGGTATGAGATGATATCTCACTACTGTGATTTTTGATCTGCATTTCTCTGGTGATTAAAATTGTTGAGTGTCTTTTCATATATCTATTGGCCATTTTTATGTCTTCTTTGGAGAAAAATCTATTCAAGTCCTTTGCCCATTTTTTATACATGTAATTTGCTTTTTCACTGTTGAGTTGTGGGAGTTCTTTATGCATTTTGGATACAAATATTCAATTTCACCAGTTGCCTTTTCATTCTATTGATTGTGTCCTTTTCTGTTTTTCAGTTTCATGTATCACTTGTCTATTTTTGCTTTTGTTGCCTGTGTTTTTGGTGTCATAGCCAAGAAATCATTGCCAAGACCAATGTTATGAAGCATTTCACCTATGCTTTCTTCTAGGAGTTTTATAGTTTCAGGTCTTATGCTTAAGTTTTTAATTCATTTTAAGTTGATTTTTGTGTATAGTGTAAGATAGGATGCAATTTAATTCTTTTGCATGTGAATGTCCAGTTTTTTAAAGAGATTTTCCTGTCTCCATTGTGTAGTCCTGACACTTATCAAAGATCATTTGACTGTTTATGCTTAAGTTTATTTCTGGCTCTCTATTCTATTCCTCTGGCTATGTATGTCTACTTTGATGTCAGTACCGTACTCTTTTTATTAATGTAGCTTTGTGGTATGTTTTGAAGTCAGGAAGTATGAGGCCTCCAGTTTTGTTCTTTCTCAAAATTGTTTTGGCTATTAGAAGTCCCTTGTGGTCTCATATGAATTTATATGAATTTGGGGATTGTTTTTTCTGTTTCTGCAAAAAATGCCACTGTGAGTTTGACAGGGATTGCATTGAATCTGTAGATTGCCTCGGGTATTATGGACATTTTAACAATATTGAATCTTCTAATTCATAAATATGGGATATCTTTCTATTTATGTGTGTCTTCTTTAATTTCTTTCAGCAATGTTTTATCATTTTCAGTGTATAAGTCTTTCACCTTGGTTAAGTTTATTCCAAGTATTTTATTCGTTTTGATGCTATTATAATGGGATTACTTTTCTTAATTTCCCTTTTTGGATTCTTCATTGTTGATGGTCCTTGCCTGAATCAATTATTATATTAGGGCTCTGCTATGGACTGATATGTTTTTATATGTATTTTCATATATATATATAGACTTGATTTTTTAGAGCAGTTTTAGGTTTACAGGAAAACTGAGTGGAAGGTACAGAGATTTCCTATATACCCCTGAGCCCACTCATACATAGTCTTCTTCCTTATCAATATCTCCCACTAGAGTGGTACATTTGTTAAAATTGATAAACTTTGCTGGCACATAATTATCTCTCAAAGTCCATAATTTACATTGGGGTTTAGGGTTAAATCTTAGAGTTGTAAGATATGGATTGTTTAACAAAAGACAAATGACTGTGATTTTTTAAAATCAAAGTTTCAGTCCTGAGTGAATCTAGGCAGTCAATAGGCCTTGGGAAAGGTAGAAATAAATTTTCTCCTGTTGAGCCCCAAGAAGAGGGCTTTTGGATCATATGTTCACAGGCTGTGAGCAGGCTGTCTTGAGTGAAGGGCAGCACAATCTTGGCTGCAGCCACCTGTGGGTCCTCAGTGATGGCTCACCTGGGGCAATAAACTATTCTAGATTAAATACTATTGATCCCACATTGCTTCATACAACACAAATAATCTCAAGGATGTTTTCTACTCTCCAAACTAAGTGTAAATTCACACCTTCACTGTAGCTGAATCAGCAGCTTCTGAACTCAGGCTGAAGTTCCCCAAGAAGAGTCAAAATGCAGTATAATTTATCAGGATTTCCAAATTAGCTTTCAACTGGTGGTTACTAAAAGATCCCAGTTTGTGGTCCAGCTTGTGTGTTGTCTCTTCACATTAAAGAGCTTTCTTCTTTTTCTACCCCTGGCCTTATAATTACTATGATTTTCAACATATATTCAAAACACACATGTGGATATAAAATAATATGATGGAGTAATAAAATAATTCTTTGGGAAAAATAACAGTATTGAGAATCCTTTCTGTAAATGGTAAATAAGCCATAATTTAAACTAAATTAGAACATAGATTAGTTTATAAATAACTATTTACAATAAATAACATTGATTGGGTACCAATTACACACGTGACATTATGTTAGTTGCTTTACATCTCAATTAATCCTTTAATTAACTCTACACAGTAGGTAACTTTTCTTATTCCCATTTTATAGATGAGGAAACTGAGACTTAGAGAGTTAGAGTGACTTGGCCAAGGCTATTAAGCTGATAAATAATAGGGCCAGGATTCTAGTGTTCATCTTCTTTCTGTTAGTTCTTAAGATAAAATCTTTCATTTCTAGGATGTGACGGGGGGGCCCAGGTATCACCATTTGGGGAGTTATTTTAGTGAAGAGGTCAAACAATGAGATGTGTGTTTGAATACCCTAAATATGGAAGGAAGAAAACACCAAGATGACATCAGTAAAGGAAAAGGTCAGAAAATGAACCGGAAGTAAAAGCTGGTAAACAGAGGACAGCATCCTGTTCACAGGGACAGGATAGGACAGAATATGAAGGAGATTTCAATCATTGCTTAGGAAACAGAAGTGAGGGGCAGCCAGAGTATTATTAAAGGAGGCAGGTGACGGACGGCAGGCAGAAGCTACATAATGTCTAGATTGGTGGTTACGAGGGAATTTATTGATGGAAGTAAAATCTTAACTTGCATGCTTAATGTCAATCTAATTTACAGTTTTAGGCAATGTAAACTAAGGGTGACAAATTTGGAACAGGTGGTAAGAAGCAAGTTTTACAGAGAGCAAATCACAAATGCCTGTGGAACAGTTATCCTGCAGGGACAGCACTCAGATTTACTTGCAGGGGACTTCACAGCCCTCATCAGTGATTTACGTGTGACAGTCTTGGGCAGAAAGTACCCACTAACAAAGTTCCCTCCAGTTTCCAGCAAGGAGAGTCTGTTAACTCTTTTGGCATGATTTGCTGATTGCATTTTAGGTGAAGCACACCAGCCTCCTGATAGGAACATTGTGGCAATGATTTTAAAAAAACAGATGTACTGTGATAATCTAATGGCAAATTCCATTTCTCAGTTTTCCCTCCAAATGTTTGTGTCTGCTTTGGAGAGCCGTTGGAAAGGTTTGGGCAAGTGCTGTGTCATGCATGCAGGGTTGGGTACCCACTGTTTGACTGAAATAGACATTGGAGGGAAATCAGATTTGGAGTTTTCTGCTCTTACCACCCTTCACATCAACATTTTAAGGTAACTGTCTGCTTTATAAGATTTACAGATTCTTTTGATGGTGGGACACAGCGCAGTGACACTCAGATCAATGAAAGCCAGAACTCTGTTATTTACAGCTCTAGAGGAAAGAAGTCTAACACGCAAGGGGTTGCACCTGGGGACAAGGTCACCGCAGGTTGAAAATGTAGAAGGTGGCTTATGTATAGCAAGTGGGGGTGGGGTGGGTAGTTGGGTTTCCTGGGATCCCTGGGGATTGGTTAATTTGAATATTCTGCTGAGTCTGGAGCACAGATGCTGCCCCTAGTTGTTTGGTACCCTTAGCCCTGGGGGAATTGGGGTGTTTGCCTAGTGGTCCTGGAGAGTATGAGTTCAATAAGGCAATTGGTTGGGGTGGGACTTGGCAAATTGTTCAAAAAAGGAAATCAAGACTTTTTAGCCACGACTTTAAAATAGAGTCAAGACAGAACTTGTGGAATATTATATTCCACCTTTCTGACTGTTGGAATGTTGGAGCTTGAATCTGCAGAAACTGTCATTTTTCTAGGCTCTTTCTGCCTCTGAATTTTATACATACATTGGGACATCAAGACCCTTTGTGATAAGGAAGGGATTTATAGTATCCTCTCTCTTTGTTTTGTTTTTTTTTGTAATTAAAATAAATTATTATTTATTTAATTTATTTTTGGCTGCGTTGGCTCTTAGTTGAGGCACGTGGGCTTCCCTCTAGTTGTGTCATGCGAGTTCTTCTCTCTCTAGTTGTGGCACACAGGCTCCAGATCGCATGGGCTCTGTAGTTTGTGGCACGTGGTCTCTCTCACTGAGGCACACGAGCTCAGGAGTTGTGATGTGTAGGCTTAGTTGCCCCACAGAATGTGGGATCTTAGTTCCCTGACCAGGGATAGAACCTGCGTCCCCTGCATTGGAAGGCGGATTCTTTAACACTGGACCACGAGGGAAGTCCCTCCTCTCTCTCTGGATTCCAAACTTTTTCCAAGTACTCCATTTTCATCAGTAATGCCCCATTCTTTCAGTCTACTAGGGGAGAAACCATTTTGAATTGTTCCCCTATCCCTCTTTCTTAGCTGTTTGCCTCCTCTTCCCTCCAGTACTTACACCTTTCCATTCTTATGCTTCCTTCTTAGCTCAGGCCTATATTCCCTCATCATTATTTTAACAGTGCTTTAAGTCATTTTCACTTCTTCTAGTCCCAGGGTTAGCAAATATGGCCTGCTGGCCAAATCCAGGCCATTGTTTGTTTTTGTAAATAAAGTTTTATTGGAACATGGCCATACTCATCTATTTACATATTGTCTGTGGCTGATTTTATGCTACAAGGGCAAAGGAGAGTGGTTGCAACAGACAGGGTGGCCTGCAGAACCTAAAGTATTTACTATTTGCCCTTACAGAAAATGTTTGCCAGCTTCTGTATCTAGTAGATGATATTAAATACCCATTCAAAATTCTGATTGTGTTGATCTAGGAGGTGAGAGGAGGAGAGGAAGGGACTGACATTCATTGAGCACCTTATGCAAACTCTGGGCTGGGCACTTTGCATGAGTAAAACCCAGGTCTATAAACTCAGGGGAGTAAGAAATGTAACTTCCCTCATTTTTTCCCCTAAAGCTTAATGTAATTTCTAGTATAAAATCCCACCTTTTGGATGTCAGAAACTTAATCTTAGTCAGTTTGGTGTTCTCTCATCTCCCTGCCCTGGGATTTTATCTGAGCTCTGGGTGAGGGGAAATGAGCAGTGCCAAGATGTTGGCTGGGCTGAACTGCACCTGGTCACTGTCATCAACCTCACTCCTGTCAGGTAATCGGCACTCAATCATGAAAGTCTTGCTACAATTGCTGCTTCTTCCCATTCTGAAGGCCCCTTTGGATATGCCTTTCTTTGCATCTTCTCTGACACTGTGGGGCTTACAGAAAATGTGATAAATCTCTTATCTGGTGCTGGGGTTATAGGACCTCTGAGAGGTGGCGGGAGCCTCATCAGCCTCCACGTTCCTGTAGGTATATGCAATGCTTCTACTGCTTCTTGGCCAGTGGGGTCACAGGAAGTGAGTGAAGCTGTGTAAGGCCCTTTCTGCTCACTTCTCAACCATTTCTCCACAGGGGTCTTGTTGCTTCCTGAGAAATGAGGCACAGGCCTCCTTTGGTCTCAAATCCCAGAAACCTCTCCATTGACTCACTCCGTTCTTCCCAGAGTTCAGCCTGGGGTAGGTCCCCACAGACGGTTCTCCTTTCCCAGAGCTGCATCATCCAGTCAATTTGTATTCTGCTCTACCTGTCCTCCATCATCCAACCTGGAGAATTCTGTCCAATCAGGAGTTGGGGTCTCAGGAGTGGGAAAAAGGAAAGTTTGTTTGTACTTATCACATATTTTTCAAAGTTGATGATAGATACACATGCCTTCTTTCCTTGCTGAACTTTAGACTCTTAAAACTCTAAACCCAAGAGCTGATACCTGTTTACTCTTGTGTTTCTGTCTCATGCCTTCCTTGAGGACACAAACACCTAGCAGACAAGAGTTTACATTAATACAGGCAAAGGCCTTGGGTTAATATCTCATAATAGTCTTCTCCACCTCTCTCCCCCTGCCCCTCAATGCACACATGTTTTCTCGTTTGACCCTTGCAATAGCACTGACTGGTAGAGATTTCTGCTTCCATTAGATAAATGAAAAAACAGACTCAGATGAGTTAAGTGGTGGAGTAAGAGTATGAATTCAGATCTCCTGGCCTCCAAATGAGTCTTCTTCCCCTTATATGTCACTGCCACATGAATTTTACACTAAAGAGGCCCTAACCTCTTTATGCTACTCTTCTGCCCTGTTTAAAGTCTACTCTGTAGATTCCTCCTCTTACTACTCCCTTCGGTTGTTATGATTTTATAGTTTATCGGACTCTATGTATTAGGACATTGCAAGTTATAAATGTAAGCTAAACCACTGTATATTTTCATTTGTTCATTTACTCATGAAAACAATATGCATCGGCACATCAAGTGCAAAGCAGTGTGCTAAGCACTATGACCCATGACATGGATCCAGACCATAGGGGATGTATAATGTAGGACGTGATAAAGACATTCAAATAGCCTTTACTTACACAAGATACACTGTTAATAGAGTTAAATCAGTGTGCAAGAAATTTACTGTGATTCCACTGTAAAACATTTAATTTGCCTGGGAGGATCAGGGAAGGCTTCACAGAAGAGGCACCATCTGAGTTGGGTCTTAGAAGATGTGTAGAACTTTGAATGTGTGACTAAGGAATGGAAGAAACCTTTCAACCTCAAGGTACTGCTTAAGTAGAGACACCAAGTGGAAGAATGTGGTATTTGGGTTATCAAATTGATTGGTGTGTCAATTTACAGAGTAAATGGAGGGATGTAGTAGGATATAGCCCTCTAAGTATAAATTGGGATCTGAACATGAAGAATTTTTAAATGTCTTGCTAGGAAGTATGAACCTTATTCTTAGGAATTAGGAAATTTTGATGACTTCTAAAGAAGGGGAGCGCCATTGTCCAAGCTGAAATCAATATATTTGGTAATTTGGGCACATAATTTGTAGAGGGAGAGAAGGAAGTGCAAATCTTTGGTTAAAATTCACCATTATAATTATTTGTATATTAGAGTCCATTGTCCACATTATCCATGTTCACAATTACCACAGGCAAAAGAAAAATGTTGACTTGTGGGTGTGAGACTGTGATGAAGTACAGATCCTGACTTATGCCTGGTTAGATGTCCTCTGGAGATGCTGTGCTCATTTGTCTAGAGGTGTTAGTTCTTCAGTTTCTTTTATAAGCGTTTTGTTATTTTGTCATTGGATAATAATGGATGTGTCAGAGTAAATATGTCTCAACTGCCTAAGAAATGCTTACCTGCCGTAGAATATAGTGACATAATTCTTGAGATGATATACACCTTTCTTGTGAAGCCTAAACTTGTTATAAAGCTATGGCCTTTGACTACATTTCTTTTCTTCCCTCGGGTAAAGAATGGAACACATCCTGTAAACTCTTAATTTGCTCTCCAGGCAAGACTTTTCAAAATCTTCTGTCATTTTAAGTATATAGGTAAGGAGCAATCAGTTTGTTCTGGAACATAGCTACAAATGGTCAATCTGATTTCATTGTAGAAGTGACAGAGGGAAAAGATAAAGGAGGTTAAATGTAAAAATAATCAATTTCCACCCCTAACCTCAACATTTGAAATTACAAGGAATATGTTTCCTTACACTGTACTGTGTAAAACATTTGGATTTATTTACTGATTCATTTGATTGACTGATTTATGTAAAAACACTTGCCATGTACCAGAGGCTAGATGTTGGGATGGAAGATAAGGTGAGGAAGGATTAGAAGGCTCAATCCAAGGGACATCTAATTGAATCTTAAAATCAAACTTGGGTTGCATAGTGCAGTTATCAGCTAATCAACAAGCATCTTTCCCCCCACATCTAATTTTTGTAATGTTCAGTACTAGGTGCTATGGAGGATACAAAAATACATCAAACAAGGCATATACAATTGATTGAAACAAATGTGCAGTAAATGTTCATTAATCACATAAGCAGAAACTGAGAGTAGACATAATATGGCATTTAAGAGGTCAGAAGAGGGGAGCGTTCTATGAACTTGGCTAATCAGGGAATGCCTTTGAAGGAGGTGGTAGAACTTGGCCAGTGTTGACAGGACACGTGCCTCTTCACTCCTATGTCTTAGTCATAAACTGTTACAATCCACTTAACCTATTGTTTGAACAGTGATATGAGACTGTTAAAAATATAAGAATTTTTTTTTTTTTTTTGCGGTACGCGGGCCTCTCACTGTTGTGCCCTCTCCCGCTGCAGAGCACAGGCTCCTGACGCGCAGGCCCAGCGGCCATGGCTCACGGGCCCAGCCACTCCGCGGCATGTGGGATCTTCCCAGACGGAGGGACGAACCCGTGTCCCCTGCATCAGCAGGCTGACTCTCAACCACTGCGCCACCGGGGAAACCCCAAGAAATATTTTGATTTGTACTGGTATACTCTGATTATTACATGAATTACACGAATTTCCCATACATTCTTTTAAAGATAAGAAAATTAGTTATGGGTGAGCATAGTCCATTAATTATTTCATGTACCTGAAGACCTCCAGGGAATGCTATGGCTTCACAACATAGCCCCAGAGTGTTAAATTTTGCATTTGATTCCTTGCATTTGCCGAAGATGAGAAAAATTGGATGACTCCCTGTTGACTATGCATCTAAAGCAGCTTACGGTGAGTTGTTTATTTCCCTAGAGAGCAAGAATTCTGTAACATCCTGCTTTTAGTCAAATTATGCCTCTTTCCCAAAGATTTTCACATGCAAATAGATTAGATAAACTGTAGGAGTTCATAGTGACAGACCTCTGGGGATAGAGAAATATTCCTATATTGCTTTAAAGATTATTTTTTATTATGGGATATTTCAAACATGCAGAAAAGCATAGAAAATAATCTAATACAGGCCATTCACCCTTCACCTAGATTTAATAGATGTTAACATTTTGCCATAATTTTTTCTTCAGATATTCTCTCCTTAAAAAAAATTAATTATCAGTACAACTGAAGCTTCCCTGTTGCATCACTTCCTCCTTGTCTCCAGAAGTAGTTGTTATTCTGAAGTTGAACTGTATTATCTCCATGAATACTTATATGTTTAACATCTATGTAGATATGAAGGAACAAAATATGCTGTTATTTATGTGGTATATGATTTTACGTAAAGGACATCAGAGTGTATGTCACCTTGCTTTTGTTGTCAACAATTATGTTTTTGAGACTACCATGATGCGTGTAAATTGAGTATCTTCACTTTAATTGTATAATATACTCACTTAATTGTTGTTTAGCATTTCATTGTCTGAGTCAATCATGGTTTATTTTGGCTCATTTGTTTTCTATCAGTAAAGCTACTTTGGCACATGTGCACGCTTCTTTGGGGAAAGTGGAAGTGGAATTGCTGAGTCATGATTTCATGTAGGCTCTGCTGCTGAAAGTCAGCAAACATGTGATGGCCTCAAGGCAGAAGTTCACTTCTTGCTCACATAACAGCCCAGAGCGGGTGCTATGTCAGTGGATGGGTCTCCTCAGTGAGGGAACTTAGGGACTCAGCCTCCTTCCAACAGCGTCTCCAGCTCTTCATGGACTGTATGCAGCTGGCAGAAGTAGAAAGAACATGGAGGAGGCACATTCACCCTCCTGAAGGCTCCAGGTTGAAATTGGCACAAACCACTTCTACTCTTCCCAGGGGGATAACTGACTTGTTATTTAAATACACTCTGCAGGCAGTTATCCTTACAATGGAAGTCATTCATAGTAGGAGTTGGTCTTTAGCCCCTCACCCTGGTAAACTTTCAGATCAGCTTCCACACGCTGGCCTGGATTATTATGCATTATAAAATGGCCCTAGATTTCTTCCTTGTGGACCAAAGTGGAGTCCGTGCAATCACAAATACATTGTGCTGTACCTGAAATAATACCTTGGACCTAATGGGGGCGGGGGAGGGTCATATCAAAACAGAAGGAGAAATCAACTTGCTTCCTAAGGTAGATCCTGATGGCTTATGGGGTTTGTTCCATTGGTTGGTCTGGGACCTGGAGTTGGGGAGGCATGACTGAGGTCAACACTGCAGGTTGGCCTCATCCCACTGCTTAGAGTCCTATTGATAGTAGCCTTACTATGATGCCATATGAGGCAAACTGACAGGTTTGGTTGCAGCCTCAGTTGGAAAGATGTATCAGAGTGACTGAGTGGTGTAGTCAGAAAAATCTGCTGAAAGCCCAGATGATGTAGAAAGGATGATGTTGGAAGTGAATCCCATGGGTTTCTGATATTTCTGTACAACCTGCAAGCAGAGGCACCGACTGTCTTTTTTCTGGACTATCTTGACTATAGTTTCCTGAAAATAATGACTACTTCCCTAGAGCAAAGGGCAGTTGTGCTTCTGGTCCATTATAAAAAAATTAGATTCCCTAAACTTGGGGCTTCTCTCCTGCACATGAGGCTGTCATCTTGTTCTCTTCAAATCTCCTCATGGAAACTGGGGATCAGGGAACTGGCACAAGAAAATATTGATTCTCTGGCTACTGTTACTGCTGTGAGCAATAAAGACCTTTGTCTCTGAACCGGGAGTCTCATGTCTTCTGCCAGTATCTGTGATACTGGGATATACTAACTTGTTAGCTTGCAAGTAGGATAAAAAAATCTCAGCTTCTTCAAAGTTCTTGCTAATGAGAAGATAAATATAATATAACTTGGTTGATTTTGACCAATGCACCCATCCACTGTGGATCTGTTGTTTCATACTTTTTATAAGAAATAGGATGTGAGTTAGACCAGACTACCCTTAAGGCTCTTGAGAGTTTGAAGAGCTATGATTCTATGGGGCAACATCTTAGTGCCTTCCTCAGCATAAGCCACTGGAATTTGTATGCAAGAGACACTTGTTTATGCTAGTTAACACCTTTGGCTACTTCTTGGCACTTCACTTTTTACCCTCCTCTGTCTTGACACCCTATGCCTTCATTTCTGAGATAGTAAGTCAATGGTAGCTTCCTCATAGTTGGGAAAATGGTTGAGGAACCAGCATTTTGAAAAGGACAGTTCCATAGTGTAATCCATAGAGGGTGTTTTAAACCTCTAATTTAGTTCGTGGTTTAAGGAAAATCCATCTTTCCTGCGGCCTCTATTTCAGCAAACAGCAAAGCAAGACAGTTCTGCCCATGCTGGCTTGTCTGAGGAGTGTCAAGGCAGCAGGAATCTGCATTTGTTGGTTCACCAAAGAAATAGATCAGGGAGCTAAGCAAAGGGCACTGACTCAAGAGACTTGACTCCAGGTGCCCTAATTTGTTTTGAATATCAAATCAGTTGTCTTTTGTTGTCGTGAAGGTTTTGCACTGGCGAGCTCAGTTGCTGATGGTATTTTGCCATGTGAGACTCTGTAAGGCTTGACTGGAGGGTGGAGGGCAGTGAGAGTCCAAAGAAGAAAAATGATCAGGAGCCATCTGGGTGCTGCAGCATCTTGAGGCACGGCTGTGACTGAGACATGGACTCTTTGCACCACAAATTATTCTTTAACTCAGATGTTATCACTCATATACATGACAGGAGGTGAGATGTCAAATGTTGGTGAGGGCTTGATTGACAGGGCCCAGGCAGGGGCAGCCCCAGAGCCCCTGAGCTGGCTGTTCTAGCTCACTTCCCTAATCTATACTCAAATCCTAGACCTCAGGGCCTGGGGATCTACACACTGGCTCCTTTACTGTTCCTTTTCTTGAACACAAGGAGCGCTGGGTGCAAGAGACCTTTCCTATCTCTAAGGCCAGTGCTAGGAAGAGACTTCTTCCCTCTCTGGTTCTCCAGTCTTCCACGCCAGAGCTCTGCGTACATGTTTTCTAATGTAAGATGCTACACAAGCGTCAAAAACTCTATAGTGCTCTTAAATAATCTCCAAGTGCTACTGCTACCTTGTCATATAGCATTCTTTCCTCATGTAAGGTGCATTTTCTTCTGCATCTTTCCAGCCCTCAATTCTTTAACTTTACAAAAAAAAAAAAAAAAAAGGAAGATCCATTATCAAGGGAAATTGTTTTTTTGTTATTAAGACCCTGAACCACCAGGGTATCTGATTAAATTAACCACAAGTTTCAGAGCACAAGCAGTACCCTGTTTAATCTTCAATTTCCTTATTCATACAGGAGTGATAGAAACAATTTTCTCCCTTCCTATTACATTGGGTTCCCCTGGTACAAGAGACACTTCCTGATGCTGGCTCTGAAAAGGCATGTGTCTCATAAACAGTAGTCAGGAGAGATCAGTGTTGTATATCTTTGAGGACATTTGTTGCCTATAAAACAAGATATGAGAGCGAGGAGGAATACATTCTGAGGAGAAGCAAATATTTTATATTTTCACAATCACATTTTCTCAGAAATATAGTGTATCCAAATATTCGGTACATGAAAATGGAACATTATGTCTGCTTTTTTCCCCTTGCTTCCTAACTTGACTATGTTTCACTTTACCTATTTTATCTTTTAATTTTAGTTTTGAACTTCACCTTGTCCTTCCCTCGATCCCCTTCTCTCTGAATTTATTCATCAGATAATCCATCTTGACCATGTAGGCAGTGCTGTCACCACAAATCCTGCTGCTTCTCCGACTGACTGTGAAGTAAACCTCTTTGAGAAACCTCAGACTGGTGACTGGTTGCATAAAGTAGATTATGTGTGTCTGGAAGACTCTGGAAATTGTTGTGTTCCACTTATTACCTGTTTCTGAAATGAAAATATCAAGATAATTTATCTTTGAAATCCTCCTCTCCAGACTACGAGGTTGAAAACTTAATAGTATCATGAATTCAGTTTAAAACAACAATCTATTTATTCAAGACTCTCTCTCTGTAATACTGTACTTTGGAAATATCCTCAAGAACACTATATATTTTAGTATTGTTTTTATTACACTAATTTATTGAGGCCAAAAGCATACTTGAGGCTGGGAGGGGCAGGAAGGCAGGGAGGGAGAGGGGGAGAGGGAGAAAGAGAGATAAATTACTTTTCCCTGGGATTATAATCTAAAAGTCTGCCTGAATATGGAAGGCTTTCAGAGACGCGATTTGCTCTTTCTTTTTTGTCTTTGTGTTTCTCACATAAACAATACCTTAGTGAAGGAGTCATTCATTACTTTGATGATTCCGCTTCCTATCCTCTCACACTAAGGCTTAAAGATAGAGAGATTTAAGCCTCTTCACAGGCTTAATTTCTTCCCTCTCAGCGGAGTGGTCAGAAGCACAAGCAAATCTGGGTCTATTTCTTACAGCTGTCCCTGTATTTACACAGTGCTTCTCACCTAAGCACGATTCTCTCCTACTCTCAAGAGGTAATTGGCGGTATCTGCTGACTTTCTTGGTGTCATCGTGTGTGTGTGGGCTGTTACTGACACCTAGTTGGTAGTGAATGGGGATGTTACTAAACAGCTTGCAATGTACATTATAGTTCCCATGACAAAGAACGATCTGGTCTTAAGGTCACGAGTGCAGAGGTTGAGAGAACCTGATTTACACTAACCATACTCAGAAGTAAATGCTGAAGGTGGAAGACAAAAAAGAAGACAGAAAAGAAATAAAAATAAATTGGGAAATTACTACAGGCTCCATATCCCTAGTCACGTATGTCATTTCTTTCACTTAACCCCTCATAAAACTATCAGTAAATAAGTATAATTGTTCTTGTTTTTATTTTTTTTCTTCAGTCAAAGGAGGAATCTAAGATGCAGAAAAGTTAAGTGATGTACTAAAAAGTCACTTGACTCACCAAGTACAATTCTAAAGCCCATGATTTTCCCCTTTCCCCCTCATTGGGAGCAGGGAGATAATTATAGTAGTTGCCCCCTTATCCACCAGGGGGCATGCTCCAAGACTCCCAGTGGATGCCTGAAACCATGAGTAGTACCAAATCCTATATATACTGTTTTTTCCTATACTAGCAGGAGGGTAGCATGTACAGCCTGGATATGATGGACAAAGGGATGATTCACATTCCTGGTAGGATGGGGCAGGATGGCACGAGATTTCATCACACTACTCAAAACCACATGAAACTTAAAACTTATGAATTGTATATTTCTGGAATTTTTTCATTTAATATTTTCAGACTGTGGTTGACCTTGGGCAACTGAAACAGTTGGAAAGCAAAACCACAGGTATAAGATGACTACTCTATTCCATTGAAGTCTCAGACTGAAAGAATGGAGGTTGAGCTGGTATGTGTTATCAATAGATTTATACATATGGGCGCTCATATTTATATCAAATGACCAGACAACTATGCATTTCTAGGGTGGTTTTAACTTTAAGTAGTTGGAAAACTTTTATTTCTATCCTTTTGCTTTGTTTAGAAAAACATGGCCGTTCCTCCTTTTCTATGTTTTTTGTTTTATTTTGCTTTTTCTCTTAGATCATACTTAAGAAACTTTACTAATCACATAGACCTTGGGCTGTGGTATGTAATATATTACATAAAGGGTCTAGACAAAAGACAAAGTGCCATTGGTCATGAATTAAGAACACATAGATGACAGAGGCTCCAGACTGAAGGCTTTAGCCAGGAAGAAAATAAGTTCCTGAACTGAAAATTATTGAATATAAAATATCTTATCAAAAGAACAGAATCATCTCTTTTCTCTGGTTATCTGGAAGAAGAAAATGGATTTTTATTCATTGGAACAATTTAGTACTTTCTTCCTTGAATATCTTTATAACGAATTAGCTTTTCTGTTTATGGTCACAATTTTTATCAAAAGAAAAGAGCTGGGTAAAAACATTTCAATTAAAATCCAGCCTCTTGGGGAACAATTAAGCATTAACTGGAAAGTGATATTGGAAAGTCATTCCTTCCCATTGACCTCTGACATTCTAGAATAGAATACTCAGGACTAGGGCCTGGGCATTTATATTTTTTATAGGTTCCACAGATGTTATTTTAGTAAGCACAGTACTTTGAATTTAGTACTGTTCATAATTACTTCTTGTTGATAATGGTTATCTTGGTGGTTGCCCAGCCTACCTGCTCTTGAGCCAACATGGATCCCATCCCAATCTACACTTAAACTTTTAAAAGAGGTGTTTCCTCAAGTGTTATAAGTAGGCATGGCTGTGAATAACCTTTAAAAGCATCAGCTATTGCTATAGGAAAATAGTACAAATGTTTCACAATAGGGTTTTAAAATTCTGGACATTCTACTTCTCTGAGTCTCAGGTTCTTAACCTGGAAAATGGAGATGACAATAAATTCCTCACTTCATTTATAAGTTTAAAGATAAAATGAGGTAATACATAAAAGTACTTAGGACACTGGAAAAAATAAGATATTGTTGGTGTATTTTTTACTATTTGACACTTTGTTGTACTTCTTATTTTTGACAACTTGGGTCTTTGAACTTCACCTTTAGTTTTGAAGAGTCATTCTAAATCTATACATTTTTAAAACAAAATCTCTTACTTGCTGCAGGAATTCCTCTGCAAAAGATTTCAAACTCTGAGTACACAGGCTTCATTGGGCCTATGGATACATGTTTTTTAGCTCACTTAGTTTTCAAAATTAAAAAAAAAAAATCAGTTGCTAATATTTAAAAATCAAGAGGTTTGTTATAGAAATTTAACATTCTGATTGAGGTTGAGAAACAAGAACACTTAACCTGTGTACCCCCAGGGCAGCAATCAGTCCCAACAGAGTCACCTTATCTGGATACTCTAGGCATGGGAATTTGTTGCCCATACTCTACAAGGGAAGATTCTCAAAGTGTGGCCCTGGACCAACAGAGTTTGCACCACCTGGGGATTTTACAAATGTAAACTCTTGGGCCTCATTCTAGATCTACTGAATTGGAAACTCTGAAACTATGGTCCAGCAGATTGTTTTATCAAGGTTTCTCAGTGATTCAGATACACTCTGGAGTTTGAAATCTACTGCTCCACAACATGCCAGTCATGGACAAAGAATGTCACCTGCCATTTCAGTAAACAAAAGATGCTGGGGCCACCAAGCTATCAGCCACCACAGCCACACTCAGTGGTGCACCCTGAGGATGGAGAAAACCAGAATACTGGCCCTAGATAGTTAAGGTGCATATCAAAGGAATAATTTCAATACGCCCAGACTCTTGCATCTTCCCAATTACAGAAGAGTACAAAATTCATTAATTTGCCATGTCTTGTTTTCTTTAATTAGCAGTAACCTTTTGATGTTTGACCGTTTTTTGTTTGTTTTACAAAAATTCCTATATATCTTGGGCCGTCCCTTACCTCTTCAGAATAGTCCCTCAGAGCTACCTGGAAGACTGTATTCTGGGTTTAAGTCCTCAGTAAGTCCACCGAATAAATCATAATCCTCAGCTTTTAGTCTGTGCTTTCTTTTTTTTCAGGTGACACAGTCAAATGGTCCAATACCTTCTTTCTGTACTTGTCTACTGTCAGGTAACTCACTTTAGCTTCTAATTGTCATAGAGTTCTTCCTTTTACTGAGCCACATTTTATTTTCCCGTCCCTTTCACCATTGTTGGCTTTTCCTTTCCTTGCTCTTCTTGGACCTGAGATAACAAAGAAAAACCATGTCCTTGTGGTCCTTAACATTTCCAATAAGCAGCAGCCACTTGCAGTGACAAGCCCTCCCGACCCCAAGCTGATAGAGCTCTCGTCACTCTTTGAAGCCATTCTTTTCTTATTCCTGTCTGTTGAGCACATCCTTAAAAAACCTCAACTCCTCCTCTTTCAAAACTAAGCAATTGTAAGCAGCCCCAGAAGGAATGCAAATCTGTGCTTTTATTTTGACATTTCTTCCAACATTGATTAGATAATTTCTGATCTGTTTTATTGTTTTGTACTAGAATGTGAACATTTCTAGAGATTAATCTTCATTGGTCTTCCCTCCTTGAGGGAAAATTCATAGTATAAGAACTAACTGTTACTGTATGAAGCCAATATTCCCGTGAGATTTGTAAATTAAATTTTCTTTCCAACTCTTGTTTAATATATTCAGTGTCTCCTTGTAAGACAACTGAGATAATTTTGTGTATCCTATCAATCTGTTTCTTGTTTGACATCTGTGTTTGTTTATATAGCTTTCAGAAGTGGAGAATTCTGTCACCAATTAATGCTGATGGTTTTGAGTTAGAGAGAAGGGGGTATGCTTATAAATGAAAGTTTTTGTTTTTAAGTTGTGTTTTATTGTAGTTCAGTGTTTTCCAAATAAATATTCACTGACTGTATTGAATATGTCAATTGGGTAATAGAATCACAGGCTTTCAGAGAAGTAGAGCTCAAATATAATATTTATTTATAGGAAATTCCTGTAATTGAATAGGGAGACAATTGAAAATACATTAAAGAAATATCTTCAAGTAATTGACCAAGTATATATTTCCTTGTGGAGGTGGAATCTTGGGCTAAAGCAGCTGCTCAAATAACTTTAACAAGAACATTGTTAAGGATGCTGTCTATCAAAACAGGAATTTCTGATTTCTGATCTCCCAGATTGGTTGAAAAATCACCTAGGGACCTTATTAAAAATATTAATTCAGTAGCTCTGTGGTGGGGGCTGGGAAGATGTATTTTACAAACCTTTCCAATTGACTATTAATGTGTAGCTGGGTTTGGACCCACTATGCTTTTTATTAAACTCTGGTTTTATTTTAACATTCTTTCCATTTTTTTTTTCCACTCTGATTTCTCCTTTCATTTAATTTATACTTTTTGGTATTTTAAAGTACTTTTGAAGTCATAATAAATTCTTTTGGTATAAGGAAGGCATAGTATAAATAAATATAATAACCACAGCAAAAAATGCTGTCATACAGGTCATTAATGAAGCTAATTTAAGGAGTGTTACTTAGTAATCCTGAATTAACTGTTGCTGAACTTAGTACTCTATTTTCTATATGCAATGCTTCTCTGATAGTAAATGAAGTTAAGAACTAGGTCATATAGTACATGGAGTTATAGATTTTCTATTCCACTTTTTAGGGGTTTTACTGTACACATTACAGCTTAAAAACTCTGAAAAGACCTGCAGTGAAGGCATTTAAAAATCTTTAACCCAGCACTTTGCAAACTTTTAAAAAAAAAAACACTTCTTCCTTCCCCCAGAACACATGTTAACATTTCCAGTATTTTATTTGGGAAATAGTATATTAATTGCTATGTCTGCAAGCAGTGAATGTCAATATGGCTGAAACGAGGAAAGCTGCTGTGCTGGGTGAGCAGAAATGATCAAGCATAGCTGGTGGAAATAAACTGAGCTAAGTGGGTCAATTTTAGGAAAAGTGCTGGTCCATTGGCACTTGGGAAGAAATAGATTTAATAAGGAGAAGAAAAAGCATAAAGGATATTTGTATTTTTGCAATTGCAGGAGGAAATGCACTAGAAGCACACATTTGGAGTACATCCAGGCAAAGCTGAGATCCTAGCTGATCTGAACTATGGTTCCATCTTCTGGGTGCTCATGGCACTAAGATGTTGTGCAACTGATGTTCATTGCAGTGCTATTTGCAGTGGCCAGGACAAGGAGGCAGCCTAAATGTCCATTGACAGAAGAATGGATGGGGAAGATGTGGTACATGTGTGTGGTGGAATACTACTCAGCCATGAAAAAGGACGATATGATGCCATTTGCAGCAGTGTGGTTGGACCTAGAGATTGTCATGCTGCGTGGAGTGGGTCAGGCAGAGAGGGACACATATCCTATGATGTCGCTTATATGTGGAATCTAAAAACAGGCTACAAATGAACTTATCTGCAAAACAGAAATAGAGTTACAGATGTAGAGAATAAACACAGGTACTGGGGGTTGAGGGAAGAGAGATAAATTGGAAGATTGTGATTGACACATACACACTACTATATATAAACTACTATATATACTATATATATAGATGACTAATAAACACCTACTGTATAGCACAGGGAACTCTGCTCAATACTCTCTAATGACCTATATGGGAAGACAATCTAAAAAAGAGTGGATATATGCATATGGATAACAGATTCACTTTGCTGTACACCTGAAACTAACACAACATTGTAAATCAACTCTACCCCAATAAAAATGTTTTTAAAATGTGCAAATAAAGTAAGTAGTTGTTTGAAGTGGAGCAACCTCCAATGATGGGGAAGAATGGGGGTGAGGTCTGGGGAGAAATTTGGATGAGTTTATGTGTCAGACACAGATAAAATCATGAAGAGAAGAATAAACTTGCTTTGATGGCATGGGATCTCCCCATGTTTTGCAGACAAGTTTTACCTACCTCCTGACAACCTTCAACAGAGCACGAATAAATTAAATGTTTCGTGTGTCCACTACCTCAGCTTTCCTATCTGTATTGCCAAGGGCAACAGGGAGAAATAGTTTTATTCTAGGGAAATTTTGTTCTGTTGAAGGAAAAGTTTTATGTGACATTCTATTAATTTGTTACTTAGTCACTGCAACTCACAGTCTACTTTAAATCCTGTTAAACATTAGCCTTTTCTTTGAATGAATAAAAATTCATGAGAAGTGGTGAGAAATCAATTTAATACAGTTCAGTTTGGAAACACCTAATGTGTGAAGGTATAATCTAAGTTACCCATGGAAGTAAACCTTGAGTCCAGCACCTAAATTATTCAAAGTGAACATAATGACAGATAGGCATGAGCTTAGAAAGCCCAACACCGTCTGTCCACCAGGAAATTGTTCATGGGGAGGACTCAGTAGTTATTGTAGAAGATGCTATATTCTTGTCATGTCAATAAGAGTAAGACCAATCAATGAAAATACTGTGGCCCAGAAAAGTGACTGGGCTGAAATAGTATTAGTAATCATTTGCAAGGCAAGTTACACTAGTAACAGCTCAAGAAGGTCAATTCCATGATTTCTGTTTCATCATTAAATTGATCACCTGTATGTGTTCTCCTTTCTCCTTTCTGTTCTCCTTTCTGTTTCATCATTAAATTGATCACCTGTATGTGTTCTCCTTTCATGTTTATTAACTGGGAATCTTCTCTGTCAATCTTTCATTTCTAGTTGAGAAAATCTGCCTCCTTTGATCTCTCTTCATCAACTTACCTCTTTAAGTTAAATTAACTCAAATTTCTAGAAAATCATCCAAATTGTAAGACAGGTAAGAAATAGTGAGGAAATGATCAAATCTAGGAGCCTCTGACTTTATTTTCTTAATTTTTTGGTTATTTAGTAAGTAAGGGAATCAACTATATATAATATATATGTGTATATATATATATAATATGTATATATATGTGCATATATATGTATATATATATTTTAAAGGGAAGGCATTGAATGATTAACTTCAAAGTTTGATCACAGGATCCATTCTGAGATATCAGCAAAATTCACGAGGGCTTATGTTTTATGGTTTGCACAGTATGATCATTATTGTTAAAAATGTCTTTCACCTAGTGCCAAGGTAACCAAACTACAGCATGAGACTTTTTTTTTTTTACAGCATGAGACTTTTGAAAGCTGAATAACCTCCCATCTGTTGGATTAGAAAAACTAGAGATAAGTGACAGCAATTGTCTTAGTAAGACAAGTTTCTAAGAATTCAGACCATTCTCATTGTTCTAAACTGCATTTTTAAACTATGTACATCATTCTCAAATAACAGCTTCCTGAAATAAATACATTGGTTCATATGCCCATGTATATGGATTTAGAAAAGCCAGGGAAAACCAGAGCAAATGCCTGGTCTTAATGTGCCACAACCAGGGTGGTACTCTTTAGACAAAGTCCCATTTTTGGTAATAGAAACAAAGTGGGAAATAGCTCTAGACCCTGCAATGGCTACAGACACAAGGTAAGAAAATGTTCTGCTTATGCATGTTTATCTGTGTAGATCTCCACACTGGCCTCCTTCGTCTGCCTCCCTACATGGTAATTTTACTATCAGTCACCACTTACAAGGAACTGTCTGAAAGTAAATCTTAGGTAAAGACATCAGAGGTGAGAAATGGAGAGAGATTTCTGATGAGATAGATAGCTTGAGAGTCTTGGTCCAGATATGTGCTAAGGCCTCTACTTCTCTCCAATCTTTGCTTACTTGCAAGTCCAAGCAATATTTTTATTTGTTTTTTTAGAGAGATTGATTGTAGCCTGGTTAGAAGGGAAACACTCATACAAGCTCTTTGATGGTTAGTTTTCTATGTTAGCTGAGCTAGGCTATATAGCTCCAAATTATTTAATCAAATCCTAATCTAGGTGTCACTGTGAGAGTATTTTGTAGATGTGGTTAGCATCTACAATCAGTGACTTATAAAGGAGATTACTGTAGATAATGTGGGTGTGTCTCTTAGAATCAGTTGAAAGTCCTTAAAAACAAAAATAGGTTTACTGGAAGAGGAAGAAATTCTGTCCCCAGACTACAACATCATTTCCTGATGAGTTTCTAGCCTGCTGGTCTACCCCAGAGAGTTTGGACTTGCTTGCTCCCCCCAAAACACATAAATCATTTTCTCTTTCTCTTTCTCTCTCACCAGTTCAGTGTTTCTAGGGAACCCTACCGATCCAAGCTCTTTCAAGTTATTTGCATGGTGATATGATTGACCCATAGCTAAATGGGGGTCTCAACACCATTTGTGAAATGGTACCAACTTTTTTGAAGAGAAACTTAAATTTGCCTTCACGGTGAATGGATGGTGCTGCTTAGTACCACCTGTTCAAACCGGCTCTCACCTGGAGTGAAATTTGCACAACAGCATATATTGATGGAGTAATTGGAGTAATCATCGATCTGATTTAGAGCTAAAAGTGCCAGAAACTATTGGCTATCTCTTAAATGTAGGGGAAAACTTTCCAGGTCAAAACCAAAACATTTTGAATCGTATAACTGTAAATCCAGTTATAGCATTAGAAAAGAGATCCAGTTATTATTCAGTTCAACTTTCTCATTTCAAAGGTAATGAAATAGGGGCCCAGGGAAGGTTAAGTGTGGTGTGCAAAGCCATACTCACTGTAACAACATATCTTTTAAAATTTGTTTTATTGCTTGAAAATGTTTTAATATTTTTCTGTTTTGCTAAATATTTTGCTGAAGCACATTGTTTTAGTCTGTAGGGTATTCTATCATATGGATGTGGCCTAATTAAACTGAATCCCTTTTGGGCACATTAATTTATATTCATATTTTCACTTCTATGAATACTGTGATAAATATTCTTATACATAAACCTTTGTATACATATTTATCATTACTGAGGATCAGTTTCAAGAAAAGGGATTTCTGCAACAAAGTGTATACACATTATCTAAGTGTTTAATCTCGGTTGCCAAGTGGTCCTCTAGAAAGGTCTTAGCAGTTTCCAACACTCAGTGATGGATGAAATCACCCGTTTCCCTGCATGCTCACCCACACTGTATATTTTCATTAACTAACAAATACAGTGAAAATGGAGTCTTGCCTTAATTCACATTCCTGTATTTATTAGCAATGTTGAACACTCTTTTTCTAATTTTATAGGCAATTGTATTTTCTTTCTGCATTTTTAATGTCCTTTCCCCACTTTTTATTGGAGTTTATACTTTATTGCTTTGTAGAAATTTTAAGACAATGAAATTGAGTCCACAAAACAATCCCTCAATAAATGGTAGAAGTTATTATTCTTACTGATATTGTCATTGTTTTGTTGTGGTCGTTGGTATTATTGTGCCTGTTGCTAGTTGCTGTCTTGTACTTAAGAAAAAATTATAAAGGGGGCACTGCCTGGGGTCAAACAGCCTGTATTAGGAAAAATGTATCTCTATTTCACTGGAAAAAATTCACCAAGATACATCCCAATTACGCTGTTGATTTTACAATCTTTCATCTGTATCCTTTCTCCAGGCTTTATTCTCCCTGGAATAAAGTCAAATGTAGTTTATGCTTCAGGCACATATATAACGGCATGCAAACCACTCCACATCTTTAGTTTCTTTTCTAACTAGGCACTGAGACTGTTTCTTTTCTTGGAAGTAATAGGAATTGACCTCAGAGAATACATAAATTGCAAAATGCCTCCTTTTTTAATCTAGCATTTTACATTATTCCTATTTTTCCCTCTAAAAAGTATAAAATTGCACTTCCTAAAATGGAATCTGTGGAGCCACTTTTTATCTTTTAAAATATTTAGCAGTACACAGTGTTTACTTTTTATGTTTCACTCCTGAATATTGTGTTTTATCGGAGACTATCAGAGAGTTGCCTTTTTTATTTTTATAGTTGGCCTCAAATGTTTATGGGCTTGTGTTATTCATCTGCCCACTGCTGTCTTTGAACTCTTCCCCTAGGGCAGCAGCAGCATTTATGATTGGCCACCACATCATGCAGCGTTAGTGAGGAGGGATGGGAGATGGATGAGGGATGTTTGGAATAATCCGTTGTGAATGGCAACTGAAAAATATATATCAGGCTCTTTTGCATGGTTGTTATGGAACGTTTTGCCTCCACAAATGAGTTGATATATATAACTTGATGAACGTGCTTCCTGACACATGGTAGATGTTCCAACCATGTTAGTTTTCTGTCAGTCAGAGACATAGAACCAATAGGACACCATACACACACACACACACACACACACACACACACACACACACACACACACACAAATGTAAAGAGACATTTAAAAACACTGAGAATTGGATTACAGGATTGCTGGGGCTGGCAAGTTTGGGACAGAGCAGCAGGCTAGATGAGGCTAATTTAACTAATTAGATAAGACTCGTCCACATTCTTAAAGGTAATCTCTTTTACTGAACGTCAACTGATTATGGATGTTAATGACAACTACAAAATACCTTAAAGTAACATCTATACTAAAAGCATTGGAAACAAGATAGAGTGCATTTTTGAGTAAGGGAAAGAAAAGGAAGTTTTGTTGGGAAAGTACAGGCAGCAGAAGGAGAGTTAAGAGCATCCCCAAAATGATGCCATCACCTTCCTGGTTTGGCCTCGTTCTGGGCATTTCTGTGAGTTTACAGTAATAATGGAAATGGTGGGCTAGAGGGAGAGCAGAAAAAGGATGGGCTCTCTCAAGGCTCAGTGTTAGAGGACTTTCCTGCTACAAAATGGGGGTGTCATGGGCAGAGTGACGTAAAGCCTCCTGGATTCTCTGGCAGCATCCACTCTGAGTTTCTAAGAAATGCCCAGATTCTCCTTCTATTGGCAATACAGACATGGACCAGGGTGCTCTTTGAGTCCAGATTGAGGGTGGGCATTGAGACACAGCTGCTACATAGAAGAGAGTGAAATTCACTCTAGGTGCAGAAGGAGAATGGGCTTGAATGAAACTAAGAGTTGGTGATGAAGTTACTTAACCTTTCGGCAGCACCAAGTATTTAGACATGTAGGAGTATAATAATATCAACCCCCAACCTATTTGATAGGGCAAATGAGTTAAAACTGTTATATGAGTTTAAATTTATGTCAATCAGCAAATTCAAAGCATGGCACTATAATTAGAGACTCACAATTACCCATAGAATATCCTTGTGGGCAAAATTAATTCATATTGAACATTTTTAGCAGTTATTTTAAGCCCAGATATAGCCTGGTTCAAATGAGTTGATTTCTCTATTCTGAGTAAGATGGGCTACTTACATATAAGGTAAACTTCCTTTACTGATGGAATTTTCTGCTACTTTAGAAATTTGGTGATGATGTTTCTAAGGTTAGAGTCAACAAATCAAATCAGAAAACTTGAGAGTGACTAGGGAAGTCTCCTAGGAACAAGTTGTTAAGGGAGAGCACAAAATCCCTCTCTAGGGGACAGACTTGGCCACTGGCTTTATTAGATCATGCCACTTTATTGTATACTTTTTAAGGCCTGTTTCTTTATCATCAATTCTTTTTTTTTTTTTTTTAATGTGGGCAGGTTAGTGGTTTTAAGTCAGATAAGCAGAAACAAATCCAATAGCTGATTTCTAAGAAGGATTCTCTTAGGATTTGTATTTGGGTGAGAAATGTATTTGTTAATACACTTGATTCATTGACTTTTGAAATACTTCCTTTTAATGCTTATTCATTTGGAGTAACACAGAACAAATGCATGGTAATCCCTTCTTTTCAATAGAAGCTATTCTCTTTTCAGGTCAGGAATCCCAAACCTCCTCTATGATTTCCTGTATTGCTGTTTACAAACAATGGTATAAATGACTTGGATGTTTCCTGGATTATTTACATTGGAGGCAATGATACAGTATGGCAATAAAGAGGGCAATGAATTTTGGAAGCTGGAAAGTCAGCTACATAAGTCTTCTATGGAAGACTGAGAATGACATCTTTGCATTGTTAGGCTGGTATTTGTTTAATGTGATTTTGCAGGAAAATCAGAAAAGCCTCCCCTGTAAGCAGCCATATGACCTCCAGGAGGCAGTTAAGAGAAATGTAATGGCACTCTCTGATACAGTGTAGGTTATATTTTTGGCAGTGATCCAATTTTTTCCAGTCTTTATTCACTAGGGAGGAAAATTATTGCCTCATAAAACAAGAGAGCTGTCCAGTTATTTCTTAAGTAGGACCCTATTAACTTTACCACTGTCACCAGTTCCTTTCACAACATTAAAATCTCTCAGCCTTGTGGCAGGGAGGATGTTACATATCCAGATTTAGTGATCCAAGAACAATTATTTTGAAAACATACATTTCCTTGAAAAACACAATTTTGAAAGAACTAATTCTTAGAATGATGTTCCAATGAATCACTGGATTCATAACAGCATTTTTCTCTGAAAACATTTTGCCTACGTCAAAACTATCAGCCAGCATATGAAAAAGTGAGTCTTAATGTTATGGAAAATTTATTATGGAGAAAGAGAGTTTGATTATTGAAATGCATTACAATAAAGTTGTGAATTATTGAATTAAAGTTTCATTTATTTGGAAAATCTGATAATTATCCTGAGTTTCTATCTGAATATTGCCATTGTGTAGAATTTCCTTTTAGGCCATACTGAGAATCATAGTCCCATTTCTGCTTGGTATGCAAATAAAAATGCTGTTCTTGTCCATGTTGTCTGAGTGAGAATGAATTGAACCCATTTGAGGAGATGTGATGGTTCCTGCAGAAGAAGAACCATCTCCCTTGTTTATATATTGTCAAGAACTGGCCAGTGAACAAGATCAAACTCAGTCAAGGATGATGTTAGTCTCCCATATACACATCATTTATTCCCTTTGGCTCTCAGATTGAGCTTCTAATACCCAAACATTTGCATCAATTTCTAATTGTTTTTAACTGAAATTCTTGTATTCTGCCAAGTTGGGCCTGGTATTTGTACAGCCATATCTGAGTTATTCTTAGCCAAGGTGTAGCAATTAGAATTTGGTTAGACTACAAGCCATAGTATGTTAGCTAATTTCCTCCAAAGGTAGATCCCAGGATCAGGACTCTAGTGATTCTAGGCAGCATAAGTGAGGTGGGAAAGAGAGTAAGACAGGGAAGAGAGAAAAACCAGTAAAGTGTATATTAAAGAGTGGATTACTTCTTTGGGTACCTGGAACCAAGTCCACTAGAAACCTCCAAGAAATGAAGAGGAACAGCCTTGAAATTGTCTCCTGGAAAGACAGGGACTGTTCCTCATTAGTGGACATTTGCCCCCAAGGATGCTAATGCCTCACAGGTACCGAACTGTACCCATGAAGGAGTTTCCATGGGGCCAGAGAAAGGCCTTAGATAGGTAGAAACACAGGCTGCTGGGTGGGAAACTATCTACCAAAGCTGTTATTATAAAGAGTAAGCTAGAAAATAACATTGCTTTGGAAGGGCAGAGGGCTACTTTCACATAAATCCAGAAGTCCAGAAGTAGACAGTCCAGGACTTATTTTGGAATCTTCACAATCCCCAGATGCCCAAGTTCTTCCCAGTCCACTGTTTTGCCATCTCTAGGGTGGGATCATTTTCAAAATCCAAAATGACTGCTAAAGCTTTAGTAATCATCTCTGTATCCCAGGGGGTAGAATTTAGGAAGGGACAAAGAAGACCTGTCTTTCTCTTTTAAGGAGATATTCTGGAACAACAAAATATTTCCATCTATATCTAATCGGCCAGAACTCAGTTACATGGCTACATCTTGATATAAAACATTCTGAGGAATACAACCTTGATTGCAGGTGGATGTATGTCTAAAAAAATAGTGGTTCTATTCCTATGAATGGAAGGGATAATTGAGATATTGGCAACAAATCAACTCTGCATTGGAAAAGTTTCACCTGTCAGGATCTATAAGTGGGAGAAAATGTAGAAATGGTAGAAGTAAGTAGAATAGAATTATGTTAACTGTGTAAGGACCCTGAAATTATTGCATCATGTTCCTTTAGTAAGGCTGATCGTCTTCACAACATTTTAGATATTGACCTTATTCACAAAGTAATTATGGATGATCTGAATGAAAGAATCAGTTGAACTGTGTTTTGCCTAGTTGTTTTGAAAGTGAATGAAGAGTAATAATAACATCAATGGCAACAGTGACTGTACTAGTCTGCTAGGGCTGCCATAAGAAAATATCATAGACGGGGTGGCTTAAACAACAAACATTTATTTCTCACAGTTCTGGAGGCTGGAAGCCCAGGATCAAAGAATTGGCAAGTGTGGTTTTCCTGAGGCCTCTCTTCTTGGCTTGCAATTGGCCCTTTTCTTGCTATGTGCTCAAGTGGCCTTTTCTTTCTGTCTACATTGCCCTGGTGTCTCCTATTCTTCTTATAAGGATCCAAGTTCAATTGTATTTAGGGCCCCATCCTTGCAATCTCATTTAGCGTTCATTACCTCTTTAAAGACCCTATCTCCAAATACAGTCACATTTGGGGTTAAGGCTTCAACATATGAATTAGGGGGGCACAGTTCAGACCATAACAATGATAATAAGAAATATTTATTTAATGCTTCCTAAGTATTGGGCCTGAAACTTAGTGTTTTATACAGATTAATTTATTTAACCTACATAATAACAGTGGGTAAGAGATTATATTCCTCATTTGATATAGAAGGAAAAAGATTTAGGGAGAGTGAAACATGCCCAAATTTGCATGGGAAGAAGGGAGGGCAGCAGGCTGGCCCCAGAGCTTAGGTTCATAAACCACTGTGAGATGGTGCTTGTGATTTGATGCAGAAGACAGGCAGTACCATGTGTGAGAGATGGACAAGTGCTGTGGGTAGTCCCGGTAGGAGATGCAATTACCAGCTGCAGGTTGTGTTGGGGGAATTCTTTGAAGGGGCCTTTACAAAGCAGAATCTTCATCTCCTCCTGAACAAATGGAGCTGTAAATCTAAGACTGGCAAGTAGGGGCTAAAATATCCCTTTATTATTGGTAGAGGCTGGGGGATGTGACTTTAGGTTTATTTGCCAAACGAATTAGCTAATGGAATTAGGGAGACTCAGCCATCCAATCACAGCACACTGGTCCAGGGCAAGCCTCCCCAATCCAATAGGACGGAGCCTCTGGAGGGGCTGTGGAAAGTCTGCTCGCTCTAAGTTGAAGCTTCCTCCAATGAGGAAGAATGTTGGAGGAAGCAAGCTAAACAAGCCTGTTATTTCTCCCAGATTTAACAATCAGGTCCCTTTATTTACTCTGTTGGTGGAGGGAATAAAAAGGGCAGTTATTATCGTAGGAAAAATCCCTCTCCCTGGAAACTAGTGATGAGAACAAGGTGTTCCCAGGTAACAGGATGTAAGGAAGTTGTCTTGAGCTTACCTGGGCAGCTGGGGCATCTTTACACAGGTATCAACTTTGAGGCTGAGGCAATGGGGAAGAAGACGTTTTTTCATTACTTGTGAAAACATTTTTTATGGGATTAATTTTGTACTGTTGAGAGCAATACAAATCATTCAAACAATGTTGGGAGGCAACCAGGCTTGGGATTGTGTCAATGAATGGGTGCAGTTTGGAAATAAATGGATGCTTTGGTGATGCATTTAAGATGTTACATTGTGAATAACAGAAGAGACCAATATGTAAATATGTAAAACTTCCCCAGAGGAGTTCAGTGCATTTCTACAAAAAAATGAGTCTACTTTCAGTACGAAAATCAGTAAACCTAATCAAAGGAGTAGGTCTAAGCAAAGGAATCAGAGCCAAATAGAGGAGAGCAGGATTTTTAGTCATTCTGCTGATATGTTCAGCCTATGATGAATGTCATTAACAATTGATCAATAAGCTATTTTTCCTATTTCTTCAACTAGAGTTGAAACATAAAATGAAGAAAAGTAGACATTTTCTAACTCTCCAGAAGACTAAAGCCCACTGCCTACAAGTTCAGCCACCTTCAAAAATAATACATTTCAGCAGAATAGCTTCATGTGCCTTCATGTGCTGTCTTCCCCCCCTCAACACACACCTAAATTAGGGGTCTACAATGGCAAACCAGAATGGAGACTTGAGACACTGATCCATAAAAATGAGGCCAAAAATCTTGGTTTTCCCCAAAATTGGTTATGTAAAGAAAAATTATATTTTTGGCACTGCCCTATAGAATGGCCTGAATGAGGATTCAGTTCATAGCTACATAGTTGGCTGTGGTTTTCTCTGAAGAATATAATGCTTATATCTCCCTGCTTTTGCATGTGTAAAAGTAGAATTTTACATTTGCTGTGTGTCAAATTGAGCTTCTCAGATTTTTTTTTTCAATTAATTCCTCTCCTCTGGCATATTTTGCAAATAGAATGTGATGATGAGGTTTAGTCATTTTGTTATTTCATAGTTCTAAATAACTAATCTAAACAATTCTGCTCCAAATAAATTTTGAGGGATTTTCAATTTTGCAATTGAAATATTTGTTTGAGCTGTTAACAGAGCTTAAATAAATTAGGTGGCTAACAAACTTCTCCTTTGCTCTGTATGACATAGATGCAATGTTAGAGATATAGGATGGTTTAGGCCTCCAAACAGATTTTTTTGGTTTGTTTTGCTTTTATTTCCCTTAAATTACCATTTATCCAGTAATTTAAGGGAAATATACCTTTTCTTTTTTTTTACAAAAAGGCCCATCTGAATTACCCTGATGAGTTGAAAATAGGAATAGGTATTGAACTCTTAAAGTATTTCCAGAAAATCATTCAAAATCAAGATACTAGGAAACTCTGATTTTTAAAAACGTTTATTCTTTGTTTGATAGTCTTTAATAAATGTTTATTAATTTTTTCTTTAAAATATATTTCCCTTAGAGCTACATCATTAGAAAAACTCTTATTTTTTGAAATCATGATTTTACGGTTATTTAGTTACCTATTCATTTATATAAGTTGGAGGTGTTCTATACATGTTTTTTTGCTAAATAAAAATAATCTTTTACCTCAACTTGTGAAAATAAAAATAGTGAATTCTTTGGCAGCAATATGACCAAAATAGACTTTATATAACTGTTTTTCTGCTTGCTTTCAGTATTATTAGGACAGGTATCCACAGGGTTTGGTAAATTTTGAACTTTATAATTTAAATCCAATCTTTTTTTACTCTGAACCAATTTCTCTGTTCTTTGGATTACTGATTTTGGAAACTGGAAGCAAAAAACATTCCTTAGAGTAAGGCTCTTTCAACTGGAAATGTTGGTTTTGTGTATGTTATCTCTTAGCCTTCCCTAATGATTTTTAGCTGAAGGATTTGAAAGCAGGTGAAAAGACTGAAGTGGCTTTTACTTGTGTGATTTGGGGTGAAGCATCTTCTAAACACAATTCTCTTTTTTCCTCTGAATGTGAATTCTGTTCTGATCAAAGGGGTCAGGCAGATAACAGTTGACACTGTAAATTCTGGAACATAGATGGCATATGGGTACAAATTCCACCTCTGATTTGTGATTTATCCCTGATTTAAAATATTCCCACTTTATAGACCAAAGGAATGGTTTTCTGAGAGTACCAGAGATTCTTGAAAACCTCAGCTAGAGCTTTTACAAACATGTGCCGTGCCTGGAAGTAATGGTTGAAAGCAGTAGCCTTCTGAAATTCAGAAGGCTGAATTTTTTTATATAGGTGAATAAATGCATTTCCTTTAAAATACATTCTCAATATCTTCAAAATATACTGATAACATATATATATATATACATATATATTATTCTAAAAAATAATTTTGTGTGAGAGAGTAATCAAATATCCCTGATGAACCTTGATTTAAGCATTTTCATGTTGGTAACGCAGTCTGCAAATCAGGATCACTTCAGCTTAGAAAGAGATTAAAAAATAGTCAAGAGTCCTTATCTTCCCACCTTGAAAATGTTTGTGGTTAAGTTGATCTGGGTACCTAGAAGTGATGCTCTTAGTGTTTCCAATGGTATTTCCAATCACATGCATGTTTTCATTTTTTCTGTGCATTCTTTTGTCTTCTGTACTGACAAGGGAACTTATGCTCCCAAATTGTTCATTATGTTCTTCTGCCAGGATTTGCAGGACAACTATTTGTTTCTGAAAACAAAGGGTCATTTGCATCTGCAGAGTGGGGACCTACTAAAATCCCTAGGACATATCTTTTAGATATTTCATTTCGTGTCTGATTGAGTCAATAGCTGTTATTCTTTGTACGATATCCGTGGCTATAAGGGTGGGTCAGAATCTTTGAATGGAAGTAGGGGATGCTAGAGGTTTGGCCTGTAGTAAAAGGCATGATGTTTTAATGTTGGGGTTTTGTTTAAAATGATTTCTGGCTAGTAATTTCTTCAAAATTTCTGTTAAAATAGCTATACACACTATTAGAAAAGGTGAAATCCACAGTAAAATTAAGAACTAAGATTCACAATTGCCAAAACCTTGGGGAAAATTCCACTAATGGTTAAACTGGTACAACTCCACTGAAACATGGTCAGTGACAGAATGGCTGAGTGGTTAAGAACATAGACTTTGTTCCAAATCTGACTCTGTCACTCTCTCGCTATGTGACTTGGGAAGTTTACTTGGTCTCTTTATGCCTTGGTTATTTCATGTATAAAATGGAGGTCATGATAGACTCTCCTAATTAGGACTTTGGGTCTAACATATACACACTACTATACACAAAATAGATAAAACCAACAAGCACCTACTCTATAGCACAGGGAACTGTATCAATATCTTGTAATAACCTGTAAGGGAAAAGAGTCTGAAAAAGAATATATCTATACCTAGAACTAGATATCTACCTGAATATATATATATATATATATATATATATATATATATATATATGAATCACTTTGCTCTACACCCAAAACTAAAACAACATTGTAAATCAACTATACTTCAATTAAAAAAAAATAGACTCTCCTTCAGGAGGTTGCTGTGAGGTTTAAATGAATTAATACTTGAGTGGACAATGCCCGGAACTTGGTAAGCAGCAGAAAATGTTAGTTATTATTGTTCAATCGCCCAAATATCCTGTGTCTGCTTGACATTAGGTCAGATATCCTTTATCACTCTGTCTCCTTATTCAGTAGAAAAGGGCTGAATCTACTAGAAAACTGAGAAGTCGTTCACGTATCACACTGCCTTTCTGAAGCAGTCTCTGGGTTGCTTTTTCCCAAATGTGTACAGCTCAGCAAAGCTCTTATTTGGCATAAGACAAAATGCACTTCTCCTGACAGCACTGATTTCAGTTGTTTTACTACTGGCTTATGTCCACTGAGACTCCTATGAATGTCTCTATTCCTGTTATCTCTTCATTATACAGACAGTTTTTACAATAATTCCATAGCCAATCTGTGGTTAGTGCCCATTTTACCTGAGGGGAACTTGCAGGTCAATACACAAAGTGAATTTGTGCCAGAATTGGGAAAAGAACTTTGACTCAGGGTTCAGACATCTTTTCAGTATGGTGACCTTAAAGGAATGTCAATCTTCACCCCTCTGCTCTTCCTATTATTTTTGGTGCCTTTTAATACAATCAGGTTGAGCACCTTTTTGGTGAGTTAGTAATATATCCATTTAAAGAAATCAATCAATCTATGAAACTATTTTTTCGCTTTTGTTTAGGAATGCAATAAAAAGGGTGTTCTACTTATGTAAGTGATATAAGTTATAAAGAAAAAACTCATTAAGAACTACAAATTCTGCTTCTGTGTTTTGACTATCTTGAGCTTGACTTGTATCTATTACCCCTGTGCTCTAACTTCTTAACAGTCATATGCATCTATGTTTTTATTTATTCCCTTGACACAAAATACAGACTGTCCATAAGGTGCAGCTTAGTAACGAGGTTAAAATTAAGATGGAAATAGTTATGCATCCTAAGATTTTTCCTATTGATAAATTTATTTTTTCCTATTGATAAATTTATTTCCTATTGATAAATTGATTGATAAAGAAATTCCTATTTCTTTCTTTCTTTTTGTTTTTTTTTTTTTGTAGTACGTGGGCCTCTCAGTGTTGTGGCCTCTCCCGTTGCGGAGCACAGGCTCCGGACGCGCAGGCTCAGTGGCCATGGCTCACGGGCCCAGCTGCTCCGCGGCATGTGGGATCTTCCCGGACCGGGGCACGAACCCGTGTCCCCTGCAGCGGCAGGCGGACTCTCAACCACTGCGCCACTAGGGAAGCCCGCCATGTGTTTCTTAATTGACCCATCATATTATCTTCATTCTGCAGCTACAAAGAGAATAGAATAAAGATTTTCCTTTGCTTCCTGAACTATCCATCCAGTAAAGTTTGTTCTTGACAATAGATTTATTAAGCCTCCCATGAACAGACAGCTAGGGTTTTATCTCTGGACGACCTATGTTACAATGAATTTGTAGCAAGTTAGACATCAGTACAGATTAAATATCTGGTTAGTTAGCTGTGCCCGGTTGTTAGTTGTCAACTCAGCACTATCTCGGTTGCTCATCTGTGCTCTCTTCTGCATGGCAGGCTTTGAAAGCCTGTGAACTACATTTCTTCAGAACCCATTACCTAGGTTAGATTTTGCAAATGAGGCACTAGCCAGAGATTTATAGAAGTGGGAGAGAGGCAGAAAATACCCTATTGCTCCTCAGGTAGCAGAGAACTGGCAGGTAGGATTCAGAAAATGCCTCTGGACATTTCCCTATGAATCACTTACCTTATTGCTGCAGGCAGAGATCTCTTGGTAGGGTAATTGGCCCACCACATCCGCGGGTCCTGCATCTGCGGGTTCAGCATTTGCAGATAGGGAAGGCCTGCTGGAAGACATTTTACACAAGGAGCTTGAGCATCTGTGGATTTAGGTATCCTCAGGTGTCCTGGAATATATGCACCCACCCCCGCCCCTGATACCTGGTAGGACTACAGTTTCTTGCAGTTTCCTGGTTCTGAAAGCTAGCAACAACCTGAGAACTAGAAGCAGTTTCCCCAGATATTCACTGTTTCGCTCTTTTCATCACTCATTTCCCTGTATTAAATCTTTTCTGTCTTGAAAAGCTTAAATTGTCTTAGTCTTCCCTGAACAAATTCTCACTGCTACCCGGAAGCTAACCAAGTGAATTAACCAAGATTAATTCACTGTGACCTTTGTCAAGACATCTCAGCTGTCTGGCTTCTCATTCTGAAAATGAGAAGATGGGGTGGCAGCATCTCGCTTGTAACATTTGATTCTGGTTGGAATGAGCTCTAGAAAGGTGTTGCCTTGGAAGTAAGAGATGAGAGATGGGTCTGTACCAATGGATGTATAAATATCCATAATTATAAATGAGTTTTATTTAGCCTACTGAGTCTCAAAAAATATTGATGCAACATTTAAAGATTTTGTTTTCCATACAAATCTGGAGTTCTGGACTGTCTTTAAAAGGCAGAAGATCCAACAATATCAGGCCTTTCTCCATGCCAGCGGTTGGCAGGAACAGTTATATTGCCTCCTGGTTCATGCCAGACACGTGCTTTCCCAGGTTCCACAACCTCATCTTGTCCTGTTGCCTTCCAAGGTGGTGTCAATTGCCATGTACCACCATATAGGTGCGTTTTTCCCCTTAGAGAGTTATTGTTTTGAACTCATATTTCTTCCCAAAGTGGTAAAACTAAAGATGGAGAGAAAGGGCAGTGTGTTTTAAAAAATTAGAAAGAGTATGGCATTTTTGTGCCAAATATTTCTACATATTTATTTGACAATTCCCCATCCACTTCACTCTTACTTCTTTTGGCTATCTCCTGTCAGTATTTAAGTTTATGAGTCCTGGTTTAGGCTCTAGCATTTTTTTTCCACTTTATTTGAGTCACAAAGTCTTTGAAGAATATCATGAGAACCACCGGACATTTCCCCAGGAAAAAAAATGCAAGAATGCAAACATAATATTCTGATCACAGGTTTCTTTGAAGTCTTGCATGTAACTAACTTAATAAGCCCCTTTGCTCTAGAGCAGTACTTCTTGTGAAAATGAAGATTCAGATTCAGTAGGTCTGCGAGGCATCAGCTACTCTGCATTTCTAACAAGCTCTCGTGTTAGTGTTTGGGTCTGGGGACTATACTTTCAGCAGCAAGTTTCCAGTGGTTCTTAAATTTTATTTGGACATTAAAATCCCCTGGAGAAATCTTTAAAAAAGATTGATGCCCAGGCAATGGTATTTCTTAGAAGCTCCCATCTGTGGGGTTTGGGACTGTCTGTTCTACATCAAAAGTCATTTACTGAAATAAGTAGAGAGGCAAAGCAGGCTGTAAGAGGGGTCTAGGGATCAGGTGGATGTTGAAATGGAAATGGTGCCAACCAAGAAGACAGGGCATTGCCAGCGACTGACACTTTGGTTTTTCAAAAGATGACCAATTCCTTTTTTTCTGTAGTGAAAGCAACAGCAATAACTTGATGCCCCCAGTAAATTTTCTAATGACCTGTTATATTAGAATCATACATATTGCTTAGCAGAGTCTACCAATAGTGGGCGCATCTGCTGGTCTATTTCAAAGGAGACCATGAGTTGGGGAAAGAAAGGAGAGTTGGGTAAAAATGAATATTCTAGTCATTGTTTATCATTTCCAAGGCAATATTTTCCCCTTATGATGTGACCTTGTCCAAGGCTACTAAAAAGCCACACAAGTTGCCACAGTAGACTTTATGTCAAATGGAAAACTAATCTGAAACGGTGTCCACCGTTAGCATGGGGGTGGATGCCTTCTCTCACAGGTAGTCCGTAGCAATTTAGGAAAAAAAACACATGAGTGTGTAACACAAAAGACGTGTCCATGGTACCACTTGATCTGGCCTTCAAAGACAGAATTGAAAGCTGAACTTCAATGGGTGTCAGATCACTGCAAAGAAGTTCTCACAAATGATATCACAGCCTGGGTCATTAATGTTTCTATCCTTTCACCTTACATCCCAACCTCCATGTGTGCAGGCCTCTAATTAGTGCAGCTCGCACACAGGAAACTTCTGATGCCAAATATGAGGAACATTTCCAAAGAAGCATTTCCATTTTAAAGAGATCTTAAAACATTATCTGAATCAGCTCTCCCTTTAAAAATTCTATTCCTGCAGGGAAAAAAGTAATTATATACATTTAGTTATGGATGGCTTCTACAAAAAAAAAAAAAAAAAAAAAAAAAAATCCTTAGTTGACCTTACCTAATCACAAGGAATTATTTCATAGTCATGAAATAATAATAGCCCTAAAACTCTTAGATTCAAAGAAATCCTTCAGTCAAATTTAGCTCCTGATGCTGATATGTACTTACTAAAATGATGTTTTAAAATATCTTTCGCAATAATTTTTTTGGTTAATTTCCAAATTAAACTTCTCTCTCAGGCTCTGTTAAGTCATTAGTTGGCAATCATCTTTTGTTCTCTGGTTTTGGAACATCTGGTAGAGTGACATAAAAATGGACATGACATTTAAAACACATCTCAAAAAACTTTCGGAATATTGTTCTCCTCCATCTGATTCACATTTTAGAAAGGAGGAAGCAGGAGATGGAATTCCTCTGAGCAATAACAAATTGGGCTAGTAGGTGACAAGTGAAGCCTTGAGGAGCTAGCAGCTGCCGCTGATCCTCTTTACCTGTGAGGTCATCGTCTCTAATACACACCATTTTCTTCACATAATAGACTTGCACCTGTCATTCAGTTGGGGATGACAAAGAAAATATTTTTCCTCTCTCATCTTTTTTGTTTTCTTGTGATTTTCTCTTTTATTCTGCCCTAGAGAACAGATGTTCGGTATCCGCTGAGGTCGGTTTTACATTGTTTTGGTTTTCAAGGAGTGTTTTTAACATTCCTGCTGATGATTTAGCATAAATTGTTCTTGTAATTAGTGTGGTTAATGAACTCCCCACCTATCTTTTAGTAGGTAATTACAAAGCTGGCGTATATTAGCAGGTACTGTGCAAGGAGAAGAGGAGGGCTGGTGATTATGGATTCCATCCTCGTGTCTCTAAGACCAATTCCCAAACGGTTTAATCATCATCAATGTCAACCCTTTCCATATCTTCATTCTTCATGCCATATATTATAATGCTGCATTTATATTCCATCTTGACTTTGATATTTGCTCCTTCAGAATAGAGGTGCCCTGATTAGACAAGGCGACTGGCAGTTGAAAGAAATGTTTTAAAAATATGCATGTACCATCACCAATTTCCCACTAACCTTTCTCCCTATCTTCTACTGTCTGCATTTTCAAGAGGCTTGTTTTGTTAGATATAATTATGAGTAGAAAAGCTGGATCTATGGCAAAAATGACAATCCCTCACAGCTTTCTGTACTAGGTCCCTTCTTATAGGCAGGGGCAGGGGCAGGGAGACGAGGAGGAAGGGGATCTCTTCATACAAAATGTGAAGACATTGAGTATTTCAAATGTAGAAATATACTATATATGTACATCTGTGTTCATATTTAACAAAATCCTATTATAAGAATTACTATCTAGCTTATAATTATTGCTATCCTTTTTCTCTACTCTTTAGTCATTTCATTCTTTGGTCATTACCACCTCAATAATATTGGGAAGTCATTGATATCAGAGATCTATTCTAAACCAATCAATCATTGACTTTCATTTATTACTCATTTACTATATATGTCACTATACTAGTAGATAGGAAAATATAAAAGCAGAGTATATAAATAAACAAAATAATTGGTTAGTGTCAAAGTAGAGGAAACATTTTTGCATTCAGTTTACAAAAGAGTAAGTACCTTTTATGGGCATAAGCTCTTGATTTTTATAATGTAGTTGGTAGGAAATACAAAGAAATTTAGTATCCAGCACTGCCTCCTTCCAGTTTCCATAATTCTAATTAGGAAAACTGGGCAACGTATATGAAAAATTTAAGAGCCAAATTTAAGGATATATTTAAGGTACAACAACTAATGCAAGAATTGTTATAAGACAATAGGTGGGTGCTTGCCAAATGGTGCTATATAAGTTAAGTATTTTGAGTTCCAGGGGGGAAGTACTTACTGTATGCTGGAGTGGTCTTGGACAATTTTAGTGAAAAAATAGTAATAACTGCTCCTTATAGCCTATTCTTAGATTAACTCCATATTATGTAATGGTAGAGAACAAAAAATTACTGTATACACACTTCAGGTTACATTAATGACACTGTAGTTTTTTCTGATATTCAGGAAAGGGTGTATTAGGTAGTTGGAACCTATCAGACATCAAATTTAATCATTATAAAAGGCTGAGGGTGTTGGAAATGTCACTGATATTAAAATTAGATAATTGGGTGTCATGCAGGCTTCTTAACAGCAAGCAGTAGAAAGTGATCCTGTAACTTAGCAAAGAAGAAACTATAGAAGGGCTATTGGGTAGCTTCCACAATGGATGTAGCCAAGGGAACCTCCACCAAGGTTCTGGGTGGATGCATCTCTGTTATTGGAGATATCCCCACCTAACACTCACCACTACTGTGCTGGGTGCTGAGCTCTCCATCATCTCTGAGTACTTGGTGATGTTCCCTTTGCCTTTCATTCCTTCTTCAAGTTTTAGGGGCCATAGGAGGAGCTTACAATTCCTAAGTCTTTGTCAAGGACCTGCACCCTAATCCCAGAGAACTGGGAGATGGAGATCAACCCCCTTCTGCTTCCTTGGTGTCCATGACTATAGACATTTACTTAAACAATGTGAGAGATAGGGCTTTGACCAGAGGGTGATAGTGCAGGAGGAAGATGGAAGTAATCAGATATGATGGCCAGCCAGGCAAGGAATTCTTATAAGCTTTGCAAAGGGCATTGCCATTTATGGCACGCTGATACATATAAAATTCTCTAGTGACTTCACTATGCTGCACAAAGTTGGGGAATTGGGGCCACACCTTCTATCAAGACTCACAATAGTGCATTCCTCCTCATTTAGGGATGGTGAATGCTGTAAGCAACATGACCGAAGTCTACTACACGTGGTTCAACTGTGTCTCTTGTTTCCCAGCTCTGTGACCAGTGGAAAGCCACTTAAATTTTCTGACCCTCAGTTTCTTCTTTAAAATTGATAGTTCATGATGTTGTGAAGATTAAATAAGGGGATAAGTAGGCAAACACTTTGCAAACTGGAAAAGTTCTATAAAAATGTAGGGATAATGATTACCCCAAAGAAATATTTCTGTGATCTCTTAGGATACCATAAACTGAGAAATTCACAAGGTCTGAAAATGGTAGCTCCAACTGACGGTTTCAGAATTTTCTTGCATCCTCTCAGATGTCTCCAAATATGAGATGTTAGGGCAAATCTCACTAGTTGATGGGTTCTGACTGACTTTTTATATTGACTGAAGAAGGAATTTTTTTCTACCTTTACCAGTTATTTAGCAGAAGGCAGCTGGAATTCTTTGCCACGATTTTACTGCACGCAAGTTCCTGTGCCCGATGCACAGTGAGGCCAAACAATACCAAAATGTCAGAGGTTAGGGAAGAGAAACGTTCATTTCAGAGCCATGCAAGGAGATGGATGGCTCATGCCCCGCATGAAGGGTCTCAGCAAAGCACTTTTAAAGGCAAGGTAAAGAAGGGGCGTGGTTAGTTGTTGCAAACGTCTTGATGTCGGAATCCTTTGTTCTTGCATCTGCCCACATAGGTCACGTCACGATTTCCTGTAAACCTCCAACAAGACAAATGTTAAGGTAAAAAAATAAATTAAAAAAATGTTATTTTCTGTTTTGCAACTTTTTATCTCTATATGAATAGAAAAGTGTTATACCCTTAAAGGTCAGAGCCTTGGGAATGGTCTATCCTGTATATTTTAGGCTGTAGGCAGCATTCTATTTTTTTTTTTATTGGAATAAAATTGCATTACAATGTTGTGTTAGTTTCTGCTGTACAATGAAGTGAATCAGTTATATGTATACCTATATCCCCTCCCTCTTGGACCTCCCTCCCACCCCCCCCATCCCACCCATCTAGGTCATCACAGAGCACCAAGCTGATCTCCCTGTGCTATACAGCAGACTCCCACTAGCTATCTATTTTACACATGGTAGTGTATTTACGTCAAACCTAATCTCCCAATTCGTCCCATCCTCCCCTTCCCCCACTGTGCTCACATGTCCATTCTCTACATCTACCTCTCTATTCCTGCCCTACAGATAGGTTCATCTACGTTCCTAAAGCAATAGAATACAAAGGCTAAAGTAAAAGAAACAGATCTAATATGGAGTCAGATTTGTTCTGCCCTATTACAACCGGACTATTTATTAAAACCACAAGAATATACATTTGGAATGGGCTACACCATAGAGATCAAATGAAATATTTGGGCTATGCTGATCCGCTTTAAACACTGCTCCTGGGAAATGGGCGTCTCCCCAGGAGCTTCCTAAGGATGCTGCTGTCAGTGTGATTCTCACGGAACTATACCAAAATCAGGTCCTTGGAAATCTTTCATTCTGCATTTTGCCCCCAACTTCATACTTTTTGCTGAGCGTGGGTTATGGGAAGTAAACAAGAATGTGGTATATCATCACTTGTGTTTATTCTTTGGATTGTCGTAGTTATTTTCATTTGCAGCAGGTTTATATTATCCAGTAGATGGGATTTTATGAAGGGTGTGTCGCCTATGAGGTTCTGCCAGACCAGATGCACCTTAAATGACAGCTTTGGAGCATGGGCTTTTCTGTGTTAAGCAACTCGGTACAAAGCTGGCTGTCAAGTGACACAGTTCCATCCGTCAGCTTACTGAGGATGGCATGAGTGGCTTTCAGTCCACTAATGCCTGCTCATTTTATTTAGTTATGTTTTTTGTGGTGTCCCCTTAGAGTGGTGAGATGATTGGATTCTTTGTAGGGGCCCTGCACGTGATGAAATGCAGTCTATTACTGTCTGTCCAAGGCTGGCAGTGTTTCTCCAGTGTGTTTTGTCCCTAATAAAAAGATGAGGAGACAGTGTTCCCCTTTTGTTCAGACCTGAAAAGCTCTGGAAACTGGCGAGTTCCCAATTTTGATTTTTATTATAATTATATAGTGAAAATAATTCACAGAATTTAGTGTCTAATTTGACATATTTTAATCTTAGTCTCATCCATTAATTTGTCAAGACCATGTTGAGAGAGAAACTTGAAAGCAAGTTCTCTCTGTCAGGAAAATACTCTCAGGGCCTAGATGAAAAATCTGTCTTAATCACAGATCCACTTTCCCTCCAGCATCTGAACAAAGAGGCCCGTAGCACAGGTATGAGTTTGAGTGCAATTCTTATTTCAGATGGTGACTCATCATGGCGGATACAATCTCAACCACTTTATAGGATTAGTCATTGCTGCATCCCACAGCAAACGTCTGTGCAAAATTAGGAAACTCAACCCCTGTGGGTCTCAGTTTGCCCATCAATAAAATGACAGTGCTGGACTATTTGTTCTTTGAGATTTGTCAGGTTTTTAAATACCTACTTTTAAAAACGTATTTATTTATTTATTTATGGCTGCGTTGGGTCTTTGTTGCTATGTGCGGGCTTTTCTCTAGTTGCTGCGAGCAGGGGCTACTCTTCGTTGCGGTGTGTGGGTTTCTTATTATGGTGGCTTCTCTTTTTGTGGAGCACGGCCTCTAGGCGCTCGGGCTTCGGTAGTTGCAGCATGTGGGCTCAGTAGTTGCGGCATGCGGGCTCTAGAGTGCAGGCTCAGTGGTTGTGGCACATGGGTTTAGTTCTTTCATGGCATGTGGGATCTTCCCGAACCAGGGATCGAATCCATGTCCCCTGCATTGGCAGGACGACCCTTAACCACTGCGCCACCAAGGAATTCCCTAAAAATGTATTTTATTAAAGACAAGAACAATGTTATCATTATCATTTCTTCAAGTTTGTTTGTCTAACATTAATGTCTTACTACTTAAAACTCAGAGTCTTTATTCTCAGACTCTACTGTAGAAGATGTACAGACACTAACTCATGTTTATAGTGAAATATGAACCCACTTATTTGGGAATAAACTAGAGTTATGTACATCTAGTTTAGGGAAAAAAAGCCCAAACTTTATTTTTGGTTCTTTCAATTTTAAATGCTTGCCTACATTCTCTCTATCCTCCCCCCAACCCCGCGTGCACATTTTTTGTGTCAGTAATATCAGAAACAAATGTGTATAATGTGTGCCTAGTAGATGATCAGTCTATGCTGAGAGAATTAAATAACGAGTGAATATTCCCACAACATATTTCCATGTTAGCAGATGGTCTCTGATAGACTCAAATAAGAGCCAACTGAGCATGGCGATTCTTGTGATAATAAACCATTATCAGTTCTATTATATGCACCCTTTTCATTCAAGGGTAAACTCTATGTCAATGTGACAGCATAATTCTTCTCTGCAGTCACCATTGGTCCTCACCAGTTCCATCAAAGGCCACCGAGTGTAGTTTGAAGTTGGGAAGACATGAAATGATATCCTAATTTTTATAACTTTCTGCTCCTCTCACCATCACTGCCAAAACCTGTACAAGTCTCTGTGCTTTCACTTTTCAGAACAGCAGCTCGCAATGTGATCTGGGATCTGAGGTGTGAGAGATTGTCTGTATTAGCAGATAAGCTCAAGTTTTTATATAGAAACAGGTCATGTATTGGTTGGAAATCCTTCTTGCTGAGGAATCCAAGCAGAGTTGAAGGGCAGATGACAAAAATCAACACAGAACCCTCTGCTGTTTTTTCTTTCTCCTGTCATTTTAGGAAATTTCTTTTATCACTTTGATCATGTTACTTGTGGAGTTGTCTCGGCAAATCCCCACAGTTAGACAGGCCCACTGACTTCTGCCTAATAGGGTCATATTTATGTGGCTAGAAGGGCTGCGCACTGGCTTCATTCCCCAGGAAGTAACTCTTGGCTAGTCTGGCAGGGACGTTATAAGCTCGCAGGCTTTATCAAGTCTGTGAAACCAAGTGTTATTTACAGCTAGATTTGGGGAAAGAAACATACCGCTGTTGGATTCTAAAATCAGTAGCTTCCTTCCTGAAGCAGGAGAGGGAATTTGAATCAGAAGTCAACAAATGAGACCAATTTCAGCTTATCTTGAAAATTTCCAGACTTCTTCATAAATCTGACAGGAAAGAAACACTTGGAAATGATAAAAAGTAAACACTCTACGTGAGACCCAGAGATGGGATCGCATTCAGAGGGCTGGGTTTGGTGCAGAGGACCACAATGACAATAGAATATGATGCTACAATCTCTCTCTTTTACGTTTCTTTAAACTCCTGTGGAAATGTGGATAGGGTGGGAACTAGTCAGTCAAAAATATACTTCAGATTTTAAAAAATTAAGTCAGGAGTAAGGGAGTGTCGAATCAAAAGTAATGAGGATATATATACATATATTTTGGACATAGAAAAATGTTCAGGAGAACAAAATAGACATAGGTTCTATTTTTATTATTTTTCTGCATAACAAATGACTGGGAAAGAGGAGGGATTTCTTTTCCCTCAATAGCTGATGATAAGATGGTATCACTTATTCTACTGGCAAAAGTAGAGATTGAAAACAAGCAGAATTTTCCATGATTATTCCATTTGGTAGTTTGACAGTATTATCAAGAAATTGTTTACATTATGTAGGGATAACTTAGGATCTTAAAATCTCCAGGGAAAATGGAAAATGATAGATGTACCCTAATTTTTAAGCAACAAGGAAATTAATTTTCTACCACCTAGTAGGTCCATTATTTTGAATATATATATATATATATATATATATATATATATATATGTGTCAAAAGTAAACTTCAGTCAGTAATAAATTACTGTTTCATATTTTCATCAATATAAACTTTGTCAGAACCAAGTTTCTGGTTGGTAAACTTCTAACCAGCTTGTACAAGGTAATCAGTTTTGCCATGCTGAGTTAAAATAATTCCAGCCTAAAGCAAAGAAATTTTTTATGTCTGCTCACCTGTGGAGTCTAACCAAGAGTAAGTGTGTGTGTGTGTGTGTGTGTGTGTGTGTGTGTGTGTGTGCACTCAAGTACAAGTTTGTGTCATTTTGAGATGCCAAATGTCAGAGGGGCCCTTTCATCACCTTCAAGGATATCTAAGTCACTTAAAACCCATGTTGGAAACCATTAACTCAATCTCAACTAACTTAATCTCAACTAATATAGGAATAAATAATCTTGACCAAAGTAGTCCCACTCAAAGCATTTAAAAATATTTAATGGATAATTATGGTAGAAAGCAATTTCACAGAATACTATGGGGGTAATCGTTATCTTTTTAAATACATATAGGAGATAGTTTCTGTCATAAAGGAGGCAGAACAAAGGAACACTTAGCCTTCCACCAGGAATGTGCAGACAATTGAGACAAAAATAATGAAGAGGACTGCTTTCTGCAGAACAACAAAAATAATCTTGACCTAAGAATGTTGGATCAGTTCTTGGTTCTGTATTGTTAAATGAAACACTTGGAAAAGGAGAGGTGGACGTCTTTCTTGATTGTTTGCCTGAAGCTCATGTGTTCTGCATGCCCAGCATACACAGCCTAGACTTTCTGTGCTGAGAGTGGGTGTGTGCGTGTCCAGAGGGGTGGGCTGGGCTGGGCTGGACTAGAAGAGGCACTAGACTTTGCTGCCACATTTGGTCTGGCGGCCAACACATCTCCAAAACAAACTTTCATCCCATGGCACACCTTTGAGGATGAGACAGCAAAGCTTTTTTCTTTCTGACATTTTAATTTTCACTTCTCCCAAGTAATCCTGCCATATTTTTAAGTGGGTACAATGCATAGTACTTAATTTATGCATTTAAGTAAGCAGAGCTGACGAAACAATAAAACCTGCATAAGGTTTATGTAGGCAACTTGCCACTTCTTGAACTTTGAAATTTGCATGCATAGTAAGTTAGGAGGTTGCTAATTAACTCTGTGAACATGCCCAGAAATGGACTCACAGCTATTGATTCTTGTCACTGAGAATGTGTTTAACATACATCAACCAAAGTGCACCTTCAAATAATATGTCCAGGTCAAAAAATACTGCAAAAAATACTGTGTATCACAATATTTTTAGCTTTGTGGTTTCACTTTTTTTTTTTTTTTTTTTTTTTTTTACTATTTGGTACAGTTGTCCTGAGAACATTTTCTATTGGTAGTTGTGATTTGTGTAGGATAACAAAGTGAAATACTTGCTTTAACTCATACAATCCCCTTGGGAGAAAACTTGCAACTAGTATACTCCTTGCAGATGAAATATTAGCTGTTTTGCCTATTGGAAAAATATGAAATTACAGAACCTTAGAGTAAGAAGTGCAATATTTAGGCATGAGCTCAACTACTGAAACAAAGAAACCACAAACACAGGGAGTCAAACAAGGCAGAAGTTTATTTCTTTTCACACAACAGTCCAAAGGTGATCAGTTCAGGCTTATGGGGAAGGCTCTGCTGACGGCAGTCATTCAAGGACCCAGGTGCTTTCCATGTGTGGCTCCGTCATCCTTCAGGGTGATGGTTGTCCATGTCTAGGTCACTGCCAAGTCCACATGCTAGCCTGGTGGAAAGGGAAAATAGAGGGGGGCAAAGACAGTCAGCTTCATTTTTAAGATGATCGTGTACATGTTGGTCACAACATTTCTCACATCCCATTATTCAGAACTCTGCCACATGGCTAGGGAGGTACCATAGGTCATGAAGGCCACCAGAAGTCCTGACATATGACTGCACGTGTCACTCTGACTAGTTGGCAAATCAACAAAAATAGATGAATTGTGCTGTATATGATGGGGAAACTCCTTGAGCTGTTCTACACTTTTATTTCTATTGATTTAATAAAGAATTGATATACAGCAGAAATTAGCACAACACTATAAATCAACTATACTTGAAGAAAATAAATTTAAAAAATAATTGATAAAAAGTTTAAGCCTTTTAAGGAACTTAAAATAGCTTTCTCTTTATCTATGAATCATGTGAATTAATGTGACATTCAGATAGCTTATAACTATAGGCTCCTTTTAGTATTTATTTTGAAAAAAAAATGAGAAAAATCCCACTAAATTTTTTTCCTCATAACTGATGAATTTGAATTCTTCTTAATGACCTAAAAAAGGATGCATTGAGTAAAATAGATAGCTAGTGGGAAGCAGCCGCATAGCACAGGGAGATTAGCTCAGTGCTTTGTTACCACCTAGAGGGGTGGGGTAGGGAGGGTGGGAGAGAGGGAGACGCAAGAGGGAAGAGATATGGGGATATATCTATATGTATAGCTAATTCACTTTTTTATAAAGCAGAAACTAACACACCACTGTAAAGCAATTATACTCCAATAAAGATGTTAAAAAAAAAAGGCTGCATTGATTTGTTAAAAGAATATATTTATTGTACACCTCCTGTAAGCCTGTGATTGTAATAAGCACAAGGACAAATACAAAAGAGTAATCCCAAAGGTCTCAGAGGTCAAGGTGGGCAAGATTCCCAGGTCCAGTTGTTCTCAGATATTATAAAACTTGGGTATGAAGTGTTCTCCACTCTGTTCTCCTTTGCAATACGACTAGATGTAGTTTTCCTAAATCTTCAGTTTTACCTGGAAGAAAGACAGTAATTTGGAGGTCTTCTTAATTTCCTAATTAGCTCAATGAATGTTTTGTGATCACCCATTATGTATCAGGCACCGTATTAGGGTTAATGATTTCTGCATTTGAGCTGCAGAGCCACCATGCAATATGCCTGCTAAGTTTCGTATTCAGCAGTGGAAGCAGACATTACAGTTATGAACATTGTACTCTCCCTAATATTTTGGCATTAACATGGGAGCCTCATCCTCAACCACTGGTCTAAAGCATGTTGATTCAGCCTGAAAAGGAAGCAGTGGCTCTGAACTTTAAGAAATACCCTGGGGTTCACTCTATGATACTGATTCAGTGTGTGTGAAGGGAATCTTAGGGTCTCTTTTCTCAGAAGTTCCCACATGATTTTCATGAAGCAGTAAGCTTGGAGAATTCCATGTAAGTATGTAAACTGATTCTGTTTTAACATTTTTTTCAGCCACTATCTTGCTGGTGCAGGACAGGTGGTGAGTCTACTGGGTTTTATTGATGAAAACTTGGGAACTAGCTTGGTGATTTGTGGCTGTGATGACCCCCTCCTGGTTCCTCCCACAGTGTTCCTCTGTCTGACACCATCTTTATGTTTAGCTTCCAAATGGATTCCAATATTTAGAGCACACTATATATGTAGAATCTCTCATTCTCTGCCATCAATCCCTTGGTTTTGAATTAATCTTGAAAGCACTTTTAACTTCCTACTGTATGCAAAGTACAGTATATTACAAATGCATTTATACTTTTAAAAAATGACTCCAATTAATCTCCTCATTATGGCTCAACATATATCCAAAAGAAAAACCATCACACATCCATCAATCATTTGAAGCCCTTCTCCCAGCTGGAGAGCTGATCGATTTAAGGACATTCACTTATTTTTCTGTGCACAGAGAGTATGAACTTTTCATTGCATTTTAATTCATGTTTCTCCCCTCTTTTATTGTCACATTACCTGTCAGATATGAACTTTGTATCCAAAGGTTCTTTTTCCTTATATAGCAATGTGAAGATTTTGTTAGCTATTTTTCTTTCTTTTCACCTTATCCACCCCCCAAATCCTGTGTAAGATGACATTTCGACTTCCTTTATTTGTTTTATAACAGATATAGCGTTAAATTGAGAGAAAATTAGAGTCTTCTTCCTGAAGCTTCTTTTAGAGGCCATCAAAAATATATAGGATCTATTTGCTTGGCTTTGAAGCCCCCAAATTTGAACATAATGCTGAAGTTAAAGCTGTCCCCAAGGACGGTGACATTTGATCCGGGTAACAGCTATGGTACTTAGGTGAGGCTGTTCTTTCTATATGGCTTCAAAGCTAGAAGCTCAGAAAATCCGTTAAAGCTAGAGTTAGAGCAGAAATAAAGGTGATGACATAGCATTTTGAGGTGAGAAATGTGAGCATCTTCAGAGGGTTTCAAGAAAGTGCATAATGAAAACAATTTTGGAGCCCTGCCTCTGTGGTACTCCCAGCTGCCTAACCCAGATCTCCCAGGGATGAAAGGCAGAGTGACCTGATTAAATCCTTACGATGTTCTCACCGTCCCTCCTCTGCTTCCCGTAGACACACCCCTCTTTGAATGCTGCCCTCATTTCATGGGTCTGATGGAACTCTGCTAATAGAAGGGCTGCTTGACAACATCATTTAGAGAGAAGGATGCTGAGCTACAACGCAAACTGCTCCTTCTCGTCAGAGCACAGCTCAGAAGGAGACAAAAAGATTCTTCACCATTGCCACATGATGGGGAGGGGCTATGTAGCTCCTTGTAGCATCTCTGCAAAACTTCCGTTAGATCTCATCAGGTCGTGCCTTTTTCACCCTTATCTCCCAGCCTCCTTGACAGTTTTAGTTGAGTGAGATCACCAACCATCCTCAACAACCTACGTGCTCAACCAGCCCTGGTGTTTAGGCTCTTCTGTGCTAAGCAGAGAGATATAGTGTTAGTATCTCTTATTCCAGACAAGTATCTGTCTTTGGGGGTTCCTGTTGGTAGTCTTGTCACTCAGACACAGCAATAGTCATGAAGGCTCCTTTGATTCTATTTCAGTTCCTTAACAGGAACTGTTCTGTTACCTCATTTGACTGCTAAAAACCCATAGAAGTTCTTGTCTCGTTAAATGTAATTCTGTTGCAATTACTGTCAAATATTGAATTAAAAGTGGTTAGCTCATTAGCAGCTCCCCCCAACAGTCGATTAAAAAGTTTTATTTTTTAATGAGAAAATGGTTGGCATTTGCTGATGAACTCCTTTCTCATCTTTGGAATCTAATATAGTCACCAGGAATGCTCATTTTTCACTTGGTCTCCAAGTTCCCACGGCATGGGAGGGGCATGCAGTGGGAACAGAGGATATGTGGCATGAAATCACCTCTGTGGCAGAAGTCAGGTCTGGAAGAAAGCCAGCTGAACGTGTGGGGTACAATATCCAAGCAGGGGCTGGCTCCAGCCTCAGAGGGTTTCATCTGGACATAAGGAAGTAGGCTTCCTGATGTGGTGGGCAGAGCTGGGATCTGGGAAATACAGGAACAGGTGACATTGGAAAATACAAGGCAGGCGGCAGTGGCACTGAACGATGAATAAGCAGATAGCAGGGCAGTAGCCACTGGGCTGGACTGCAGGTGGACAGATTACAGCCAGACCCAGTCTGGGAAGGAGAAGGAACAGTAAACTAGGCAGACGACTTCAAAAGTAGTAATAATGGGAGGGAGGGAGACGCAAGCGGGAAGAGATACGGGAACATATGTATATAAACAACTGATTCATTTTGTTGTGAAGCTGAAACTAACATACCATTGTAAAGCAATTATACTCCAATAAAGATGTTAAAAAAAAAGTAGGAATAAAAAAGCAGTAAAAACTCTCCCCTCTAAGCCATTTTCACCATAGCATCTGGAGTGTTCCTTTTAAAAATAGAAAGCAGGTCACACCATTGTGCTGCCTAAACTTTCCAGTGGTTTCCTAAACCAGTGCTTCTTAACCTCAGAAGTGCACAGGGATCACCCAGGGATCTTGTTAAAATGCAGAGTTCTGATTTAGAGGTCTGGGGTGGTACCTGTGTTGCTGAATTTCCAACAAGCTCCTAGGTGATACCCAAATCCCACTTTGAGTTACCAGAACTTGGAGTACAATCAAAATTGTCCACCTGCCTTCGCCCTGTTCTCTCCCTTGTATGTCCACGTTTCAACCATTCTCCTTTGCAATTTCTGTTTCTTGTGCTTGGAGTGCCACTCACTCAGCTCTTCTGGCTCCTCTTCTGGTCTCGGCTTAAATGTTACCTCCTCAGAGTGGCTTCCTCTTGTTACCAAGTCTGAGCTTGTACTGCTTGCTACATGACAGGCCAATCAATCCAGAGATGAGGTGTTGGGGCAAGGGATAGTGACCTTGTTTGGAAAGCCAGCAGGCCGAGAAACTGGTGGACTAGTGTCCCGAAGAACCATCTTGCTTGGGGTTGGCTGCTAGTTTCTTTTATAGAACAAAGAATGGGAGATGATAAAGTTGTTGCATATATTTCCTGGTTCCGGCCAGACTCTGGAGGGAATGTGTTAAATTCTTCTTTCCTGCAGCCACTCACAGGTGGGCCTGGTCAGGATGTTTCCTGTGAGCTAAACAAAAGTATTTTAGCTTAAGCTCAGGCATGGGAGCAGGGCTTCTGGAGATGGGCCATTACGTACACTTTAAGCTACAGGTAACATCCCTTTAGTGATTAACTTGTAGCAAAAGCAATAGAATACAAAGGTTAAAGTAAAAGAAACAGATCCAATATGGAGTCAGATTTGTTCTTCCCTGTTACACCCTGACCACCCTATCCAATGAAGCCCCTCATTCCAGATTATTCTCTATTAGAGTATTTCTTCTGTCATAGCTAGCTCTGACTCAGTCTATAACCATTTATTTATTTGTTCTATTGTTTATTATATGTGTCCCTAATTAGCTATAAACTTCCAGGAAGACAGGAACCATTATTGATAAGTTTGCCATATCTGTATCATTTCTTAAGTTCTGCCTATGTGCTAGACACTACTAAATGCTTTCATTTATCTCGCCCATTCCTCACATCAGTTCTGTAAGTTAGACCTTTTCCATCACTGGTTTATAGACAAGATAATAGATGTCCTTTAAAAACAGCACACAGAGATTTCAAACATTTGAACAGAAAGAATAGAAATCCAGAAAAATGGTTATTGCATGTTCTGCCCCTGACCCTCTGCCTGTGTTCCACCTGTGGGTGGAAATGTTCACAGTGGATGACCTCTACCATCTCCACATGGTCCCCATGGTGCACTGCTCAAAAGGGAATAGCGATTTCATTCCTCCATCCTTCCTTGCACAGCTGAGCTAGTCTGATGCCAAAGACAACTGCTAAATAGGAAGGCAGAATTAAAAGAAATTCAATAAGGGAAGTAACAAGACTTTATCAACATTACCAAACCATCACCAGCCGCTTTGTATTGTGCTCCAACCCCAGGCCACATGCTTTAAAAATAAGATCAGACAAAATAACTAGGGAGAGACTTCTATTCCCAGGGCAAAGGTGTAGCATAGCTTGGATGAATATGTGTTCCTCTGAACCACCTCTACCATCAGTAACCAGGGGCAGGGATGCTCTGGCTGATCCTGTTTTCGCTTTTCTGTAAATACAAATTCTGGTAAGAGTGCATGTTGACAGTATTTGGAACCTGGGGTCCTTATATAGCTTTTCCATGCTGGACGGGGCACTTTTAGCCCTCACTTTATCAGAGAGGATATTTCAGGGTTGGGAATTAAGTATTAGGTTTCCATTGCCCCGGATGTTTCTGAAAGGGGGCGGAGAAGGTCACATATAATTCTATGTACAAGTAAACATTTCATTTCTTATTGTGGAGGGAAGACAAAAGAAGTGGGAGATTTGGGGCTCTGATTCTAAAGCCCCTTCAAATACTGGCTCAGCCCCTGACTCTCCTGGAAGGCAGAGCTGCACAGGGGGCTGCCATGTGCTTGTTATTTTTGATGGATTGTGGTCTAGCTGCAGGGCAGGAAGCTCAAAACCCCAGGGTCACATGGTTGGAGCTTGCAAAGGTGTTAAGGCTTGAAACATTTTATTGTAGCCAGACCCAAGGAGAGCTTCCAGTGCTGTCTTCAGGGTCCCTTCCTCTTCCTTCTTCTTCAAGCTCAGCCCCAGATATAAAGAATCACACCAAATGGCACTCCTCCCCCACACCCTTCCACCTATACACTCGAGCTGAATATGAAAATTGGTCTCTAATTGTTGGATACAAGCTTGACTAGCTTTGAATTAACAGCTAAAGCTGTATTCATTAATCTGAACAGGGACGAGCAGGCAGCCTGTCACAACACGGCTCAGTTCCGTAGTCATGCAGAGCAGGTGAGGGAACTTGAGGCACTTTGAAAGTGCAGCAGCCATCTCCATGAACCCCATCCACTAGTGATGAAGGGGGGAAGGCAGCCAGCCACAATATCGCTAGGAGACGGATGGCGGACCTCAAAGTCCACTGTCCCACAGACATCCCAGCAATGATCGATGGTTATCCACAGCAATTAAACTTCAGAGCTTTTAAATGTCATTCTAGAATAGAATGCTGTCTCATAAAGGTGTTGATTAACATTTATCAAACATGTGCTGGAGTGTGCTTGGGGGCCCCTGGAGTCATTCTTTGGGGAAATAGGAAAAAATGTTATAGCTTTTGAAGTGAGACATACTTGTGAATGAAATTGGAGGCTCTTCTAATGTGTTCTCTTCCACACTGAAATAAACTGGAGCAGAATTCTTTTTGGACATTCTAAGATTTTTTTTTAATGTTTATTTATTTATTTTTTTGGCCACAGTGTGTGGCATGCAGGATCTTAGTTCCGGGATCAGGGACCGAAGCCATGCCCCCTGAAGTGGAAGCATGGAGCCCTAACCACTGGGCTGCCACGGAATTCCCGAAGTTGTTTTTTAAGTGTTGAGAATTAGTGAGGGTGTAGTGGAAGGAATATATAAAAAAGGGGCCAGAGAAGTAGTTTTAAACAGTTGCTTTTTTTTTTTTTTGGAGGTTATCACCATTATTTTTATTTATTTTTGTTAAACTTAAATTTTATATTGGAGTATAGTTGAACAATGTTGTGTTAGTTTCAAGTGTACAGCAAAGTAATTTAGTTATACATATGCATATATCTACTCTTTTTCAGATTCTTTTCCTACATAGGTTATTATAGAGTGTTCAGTAGAGTTCCTGGTGCTATACAGTAGGTCCTTGTTGATTATCTATTTTCTATATAGTAGTGTGTGTATGTTAATCCCAACCTCCTAATTTATCCCTCCCCCACCTTTCCCAGTTGGTAATCATAAGTTTGTTTTCTAAGGCTGTGAATCTATTTCTGTTTTGTAAATATGTTAATTTGTATCATTTTTTAAGATTCCACATATAAGTGATATCATATGATATTTGTCTTTCTCTTTCTGACTTGCTTAGTATGATAATCTCTAGATCCTAAGATCCACTGACAGATGAATCGATAAAGAAGATGTGGTATATATATATAAAATGGAATATTACTCAGCCATAAAAAAAGAATTAAATAATGACATTTGCAGCAACAAGGATGGATCTACAGATAAACGGTTGCTTTTTAACTTATGATCATGCACCTTGGTTAGATGACAACCTACCTGTGTAAACGGGAGTAGTAGGCAGGAATGGTGGTTCTCAACCTCCAGGGTTAGTATCACTCAGGGAGCTTTGAAAACACCTATGATTGGGACCCATCTGATCCAGTTAGTCTGGGGTGGGGCAGAGCATATATTTTCATGATTTGTTTTTCTTATAGGGATATTCCCAAAGTAGAAGACTCTTGTTAATAACAATAACAACAACAGCAAAAAACAACTTTCCATCAGAACCACATATGGTGTTGAAGGACAATACAGTGGTCAATATTTTTTTCTGTTAACAATTTGTATTTATTCATTCATTTAATCAGAGATTGAATAACTCTTGCAATTCTTATCAAATTCAAACTTGGAAATATGAGGCCTAGATTGACCTGCACATTGGGCAGTGGGGACTGTGAATGCGGAGGTGTGCTGTGTGGATACCAGCCTCTAAACAAGACAGTGGAAGCCAAGTTCTTTGACTATCAGAAAATTGCTGATAAAGTTGTCGATCCTCCATCCTCCATTCTGGCCTTCTCTTCCATTTATTCCTCTTTTCAGTTTCTAGTTAGGTCGTGGCATGATTGTTTTGCGAGATTAGCAGATGTTTTTAAATGTCTCCTCCTCATGTTCCCTTTTCCTCTCCTTCATTACCCTATTGCCTCAGGGGAAAAGCGGAACAGGGACAGGACGACAGCAAAAAGCCACACCCAGGTTTAGGTTTCTCAAAACCAGTCCCTTCAAGGAGATTGTTCTTGTTAACCAAGAATTCCAAGAAAGGAGACCTGGTGAAATAAAAATGCGTTTATCTGGGGTTCTTAGGACTGGAGCCTGGGAGACACAGATTAAAGAAGCACTTGAATTGTGTTCTGCCAGACGACAAAATGGGAGAGGCTTATAAAGGCAAAAAACTGCAGGGTTACATAAATTGTCAAGAATTAGGATTGCAGCCCATAAGGGGTAAAGGCACTTGTAAGGCAAAGGTTGGTTGAGGTTCAAAATGATTATGTAGTTGCAAAGGGAGAGAACTCTGAAAGTGCAGGGGTGCAGCTAGCAGCTGCTAGCAGATTTTGTTTTGAAAACAGGTGGTGGTGTCCTTGAGTTTGATACAGTTCAGAGAAAATTCAAATGCTCAGTGGGGCAGGGATGTGTCTGAGACCAGATGCTCAATGGTTGCCCAGCTTTGTATATCTGGACTATGATTACTCCATTATAATCTCTATCTGCTATCATTCTGCTAGAGACAATACCTTCCAGTTTATGGAATTCCTCCAGGTGGAATGAAGGGGAATGAAGAGGAAAGAGGGGCAGTGAGAACAGAGACCTCAGTGTGCCCAGGAGACAGGGACCTGGGCTTTGCTTGCAAGAAGAGTGGTGGGAAGGTAGGACAACACAAGAAGCGTGCATGAGACCTAGGGGCAAAGATGATTAAGCCCACTTTCTTCATGGTGACACCCAAAATGGAAAAGCCCAGTGAAGGGATGGCTGTGGGGCCCATTTAAGAGGAATGCGATAGACAGCTCATCAGATATTCCCATGTCTCTAGGCAACAGAATTGCTTAGAGCTGAAGGGACCACTGGGACATGGTCAACTCTGCAGGGATTGTGTAGGCTGATGGCAGAGCCCCAGGATGGAGGATGGGCAGTTGGTGGATACTCATAAAGACAAGTGGCATAAGATCAGATAGAATAGGATACTCAAATATAAGTTAAGTTGCACTCTAAGATCTTTGGAGACAAACACTCTTATGGGATCTCCTTTTGATAGAAGTAAAACATAAAAAGGAATCATGTCGTATAGTTTGATAAGAAAACATTGCCATATACAGTGAGTACGGCAGTCAGAATTCTATGGAGTATTAAATGGACTCCCATTTAGAACAAGTCTTCCCTCTGCTCAGAGAATTCTGTTGCTTTGAAATGAAAGGCAAGCAGGTAGAGAAGCAGACCTGTAAGAGATAATTCCATTTGCAAGAGAAGGCATCTAAGCTATTTTCATGCCAAAGCGTAAAGGACTTTTCACTTTATTCATCATTTCATTAATCTAATTTCAAAAGGGAAAGCCTGCACTGAAAACAGGTTATTCACATTTCAAGCAAATTCCTTAGGCATAATGAGTGGGCAAAGCACTCAACTGTTAGACTTGGTTGCTTTTCTACCAGCTGGAGATGAGTACAAGAAAGGTCATGCTATTTAATCTTACATGAGGAGAGATGTATATAGTTGGGGTTGGAGAAGGAATTATTTTGCAGAATGGCAAATGATAGATCTGTTATGCACTGTGTATCAGGGTAGAGTTTAGAAGAACATGAGCAGTTCAATGATATCTATTTCCATCTTGTTTTACTCCACAGAATGACTGTCTGAATGAAAAATTCCACAGTAACCATGAGAAAGAGGTAGAGTCATATATACCAAACACCATTTTGCCACATAACCAATGGGTTTGGAAAGATTGGAAATACTCCCACCCCAAGAATTTCCAGGACATCTGGTAAGTCAACAACATTATCACAAACATTATGGCCAACCATGTAAGTTCTTGCAACAATGTATTCATTTTCCAAATGTTCCAGCTGAGAAAGCCACACTGAACATTCCCACCATCTAGCAGATGGCTAATGCAGAAGCCAATATTTTCTGTGGAAACCAAAGTTTCTTCTTCTAACATTAGACATTTTCATCAGAGAGAACAAATAAGCATTTTTTTTCTATTCTATTCTCTCACATCCATAAAGAGAATGTATTTCAGACTATTAATTTAAAAAGTGCTTAAAATGAGTTTTACCGGTTTGCAAGGCAGAAACAGAGACACAGATGTAGAGAACAAATGTATGGACACCAAGGGGGGAAAGCGGGTGGTGGTGGTGGTGGGATGAATTGGGAGATTGGGATTCACATGTATACACTGTTGTGTATAAAATAGATAACTAATAAGAACCTGTGGTATAAATAAAACAATAAAGTTCAAAAAAGAAAAAGAGAATACAGAACTAAGAGGTTTTTAGATCCAGAAATGGTGGTGGTGGGGACGAGGGCTACTGCTTTCTTATCTAGCCGGAGATGGAGGGGTTAGGAAAAACTTGAACTTTTGTGTATTATTATTATGGTTAATTTGTGGGGAAAAAAAAAAACAACTTTAAATTGTGTGGGTGGAAATGAGTTTTCTCCTGGCTACCTCAGATTTACAACTGATTTGTAGGATGCAGAGATTATGAATAGGATTTTATTTTTATAAGAAGATGAAGCAAAATGAACAAGTCACAATTGCCAAGTTTATTTTTAGGAAGAGCTGGAAGAAGTGGCAAACAAAAGATAAAACATGTTTGAATAACACTGAGTTAATACATCCACTTTCACACAGACTACATTTACTGTTCCAGGAAAGTGGGTCGATGTTCCTTAAAATATTTTACCTTCACTTGTTATTATCAATCATTCAAGTAAATATATAACATGTTATCATTTGTCACCCATATGTTAAAAGGTGGGAACTTATAAATGGATGGTTTCATCTGCTTGTTTTTGTTTTGTTTTCTAAGCCCTTTGGTGGACTAAGTTGAAATTTCCATTTTTCCAGTAATGACTGTGTTTATGTCCCTTCTGTCTGACTAAAGCCCTTTCATTTTGTAATTAATTTCATGCTGCCATGCAAAAATACTGGCATGTGAAATTACACCTGTTTTTATAACAGGCTCCTTCACTCTTTTGATAAATATTAAAATGACTATATACCTACTATGTATGAGAATATATACTGGGCTCTGCTGGAGACACAAGAAACTTACAAGGAAGTTAGTGGTGAAAAGACATGCTTAATCTCAGTAATTATCAAAAACATTTGCCTCCCTCCTTTAAAGGTGTGGGTATCCTAGCTGAAACACCCATTTGGTGGTTGTTAGGGGTCTGGTTTTCTCAAGCCCATACAACTTGGAGCCTAAGATATTGTTCAGGGGGGACTAACAGATAAAGATGTGCTCTTCCTGGAATACAGTTTGGTTCAAGGATCAAGAGAACCCCAAACTTGTAAACAGCTCCTTAATCAGTGTGGTGGGTGAACAATGCCCACTCTCCTTCCTCAAAGATTCCATGTCCCAATCCCTGTAACCCATGAATATGGCTTGGCAAATGGACTTGCACTTGACCAAGTTAAGGATCTTGAGATAGAAAGATGACCTGGATTATCTTGGGTCACTCCAATGTAATCACAAAGATCCTTTAAAAGGAAAACGTGAGGGTCAGAATCTGTAAAGATGTGACACCAGAAGCAGAGATGTACTTTGAAAATGAAGGGTGCTATCAACCAAGGAAGGCAGGCAGTATCTAGAAGTTGAAAAATGCAAGGAAAGGGCTTCTTCACTGCAGTCTCCAGAAAGGAACACAGCAGCCCAGCTGCCACCTTGACTTTAGCCCAGTGTGACTTGTGTCATATTTCTAACCTACAGAACTATAAGATAATAATTTGTGTTGTTATAAACAGCTAAGTTTATGGTAATTTATTAGAGCTACAACAGGAAACTAATACAATCAGAAGTTCATAAATAAGGCTTCCCTGGTGGCACAGTGGTTAAGAATCTGCCTGCCAATGCAGGGGACACGGGTTCGAGCTCTGGTCCAGGAAGATCCCACATGCCGTGGAGGAACTAAGTCCGTGTGCTACAACTACTAAGCCTGCGCTCTAGGGCCCATGAGCCACAACTACTGAGCCCGCGCTCCTAGAGCCCGAACTCTGCAACAAGAGAAGCCACTGCAATGAGGAACCTGTGCACCTCAATGAAGAGTACCCCTGCTCGCCGCAACTAGAGAAAGCCGCGCCCAGCAACAAAGACCCAATGCAGCCAAAAATAAATAATAGATAAATGAATTAAAAAAAAAGATATTCATAAATAATTATTGTAAGTTCTTCTGGAAGGGAGATGTAAGCCCAAGTGTAAAAGAGCTGTGGCGTAGGAAGAATTCCTCATCTTTCTCAACTCTGGCAGGGTCATACCCACACAGACCAGCAGCAGCTTTACTCAAGAGGAACCCAGGGGCAGCAGGAAATCTGGGTAAAATGTTCTCCTGCTCTTTACTGCCACCCTGTTTTGATGACACATTTAAGATCATTTAAGTGAGAGAGTAGCATTGACATATATACACTACCAAATGTAAAATAGATAGCTAGTGGGAAGCAGCCGCATAGCACAGGGTGATCAGCTCCGTGCTTTGTGATCACCTAGAGGGATGGGATAGGAAGGGTGGGAGGGAGGCACAAGAGGGAGGGGATATGGGGATATATGTATACGTATAGCTGATTCACTTTGTTATACAGCAGAAACTAGCACAACATTGTAAAGCAATTATAGTCCAATAAAGATGTTAAAAAAAAATCAAAATGGAGAACTATGATTCACGTATCCAAAAGAGATAGCCATTGTGGATGTGGTTTCAGATACTTCCTGTATCACTGAAAACTTGAATTTCCTGAATTCTATCAAACCCAAGGACAACACCTGGCTGTTTTCAAAATGATATCTGCTAGCGGCTGCTGGCTGCAACCTTGTAGCCTCAAAGTTCCCTCCCTTCCCAGCTATGTAATCTTTTTGAATCCCAACTAATACTTGCTTAACAGCATCCTTACTTCTTGGCAGCTCCAGTCCTAATTCTCAACTGCAATGTAGCCTTGCAGTTTTTGCCTTTATAAACTCTGCCCCCCCAACCCACCCACCATTTTGTCATCCAGTGGAACAATTCAAGTGCTTCTTGAATCTGTGTCTCTGCGCTACAGTCCTAACAAACCCTAAACACTTTTTTTTTTGGTCCCCATCCAGGTCTCCATTCTTGGAATTCTTGGTTAACACTTTGCTCAGATCAATATCCTTTCTAAATAGGTTGTGAACCTACAGGAGATAAGCATGTATGGTCTCCTCTTGTCCACTTGTAGACACACATAAAATGATGCAAAAATAATTGTTGAAAAGGCTCAGTTGAGCATGAGTAGGGAGCTCACTTCTGATTATAACAGGACTTATTTCTATGTCAAATATGCCATCTTGGATGGGTGGAGTTTCCATGTTATTGCTGAAAATGTACTGATACCTCTGTCTGGAATAACTCAACTTTTTCATCAACCCTGCAGCCACTAAAGCTTGAATCCTAAAGCCATTTATGACTCCTCTCTTTACTTTTCCATCCACTCAAATATTCATTGTCTGGTTCATGCATTCCTAAGAGAAATACCTCCCTTTGCATTGCTAAGATTTTCAGTAAGGTCTGATTCTCAGCTTCTTATGCTTGGCTGATTGCAGTCAGAGTATTTCAACCACTCCTTAACCCTGTGACTGAAGAAATTTTCATATCACCTCCTTGGCTATATTGATTATTTTCAATACAAGTCCATGGACCAGTCACTGGATTGCTGGGCTGTAATTACCCAGGAAATTTATTACAAAGCAGGCATCATGCCTGGAGTTTCTGAATGAACATAGAACTCTTTAGATATTGGTGCATTTCTAGCAATAACATTGTACTTCCTTTTAAAGACAGGCAACGCAGGGCTTCCCTGGTGGCGCAGTGGTTGAGAGTCCGCCTGGCGATGCAGGGGACACGTGTTCGTGCCCCGGTCCGGGAAGATCGCACATGCCGCGGAGCGGCTGGGCCCGTGAGCCATGGCCGCTGAGCCTGCGCGTCCGGAGCCTGTGCTCCGCAACGGGAGAGGCCACAACACTGAGAGTCCTGTGTACTGCAAAAAATAAATAAAATAAAGACAGGCAACTCAAATCAGTGCAATTTGGGATACAAAAGCCCTCAGAATTAATATAAACAGTTACCAATGGTGAGTGTTTGCTATCTGCCAGGCAATCTCTTAAATGATTTACCTGTATTCTTTCATTTAGTTTTCATGACAACCCATGAAGTTGAGAGTAAATTTCCCCATTTTTACCAAGGAGAGAACTCAGCCTCAGAGGAATGAAGTAACACACGGCAGAACACAGGACTCATAAGAAGCAAGGTTGAGATTTAAGCCCAGATAGTCTAACACCAGTGCCTACCTCCTGACCTCCATGTTTTACTGCCTTTAACAATTTTTTTTTTACCTCTGAAATATAGCATATACACAGAAAAATATTTAAAAATATATAGCTCCAGAAACTCTAGAAGCTTCCTGAGCAGACTCCTATGATCCTCTTCCCACCTCATTGCCTAGAAGTAACACTTTCTGATAATTGTGATGACCATTTTCTGGCTCTTTTGCAATGTTATCATCAATGATTATAACCCTCAGTGACACTGTCCTTTTTTTTACCCTGCATTCAAGGCCTTCCAAGGTAGAGGCTTTGCCCTCATTTCCTCTTTTTTCCTACTTGAACCCTCTCCTATAACTTCCGGTCGATTTATATGACTCCCAACATGTTATATACATCACTTCTCCCTTTATATTTGTTCCAGCAAATCCCTTCCTCCAAGCCTCCTGTCCCCAAATTCACCCTTTTCCTATGGTCCTCCTGCCTAGGTGAGGGGCTTTCTGATATGTTTGTCCCTTAGGGATTCCCCATCTCCCCTAAACTGTGCTAGTCCTTGTATCTATTCCACCCAATTTATACTTTCCTCAAAGTGCTGTGTAATGCTGTTCCTTAATAAAATAAAGCCTTAATGTGTTTGTTACTATTAGTGATCTTTATTCATTATTAATTTATTCACTCAACACATTGCTATTAAACACATTGTGTAACAGATGTAGGTTCTGTATATATGGCAGAAAATAAGATGTACAAAGTCCCTGACCTCATGGAGTTTACATTCTGGAGTGGGAAGACAAATAATAAACAAGCAAGTAAATAAGATAATTTTAGGAAATAAGTAGATAAAATATCAAAGTGATAAATACTATTCTGGAAACAGGACTGAGAGTGGTAGGGAGAGTGGGATACCATTTGAGTTGAGATCTTTTTTATCATCTGGGGTAATAAACTTCACATCAGAGAGCATAGCCAGTGCAAAGACCCTGAGGCAGAAACAAATTGGAGTGGAGGGGTTGGGGAAAGAAAGCAGGAGGACAAGAGGTGTAGAAGTGGTTATGGGTAAATCATGTAGAGTCATTTACTTTTGAATGGTAACTAGTAATGGTAACTGGTAACTGGAACTTCTCTAGGTGGGAAACACAAGAGAAGACAAAGACCAACAAAAACAAACCCAAAACAATTAAGAAACTGGTAATTCAAACATACATATCAATAATAACCTTGAATGTAAATGGATTAAATGCTCCAACCAAAAGACACAGACTGGCTGAATGGATACAAAAACAAGACCCACATATATGCTGTCTATAAGAGACCCACTTCAGAGCTAGGGACACATACAAACGGAAAGGGAAGGGACAGAAAAAGATATTCCATGCAAATGGAAATCAAAAGAAAGTGGGAGTAGCAATACTTGGACCAGATAAAATAGACTTTAAAATAAACACTGTTACAAGAGACAAGGAGAGACACTACATAATGATGAAGGGATCAGTCCAAGAAGAAGATATAACAATTATAAACATTTACGTACCCAACAAAGGAGCACCTCAATATGTAGGCAAATGCTAACAACCATAAAAGGGAAAATTGACAGTAACACAATAATGGTGGGGGACTTTAACACCCCACTTACACCAATGGACAGATCATCCAAACGGAAAATAAATAAGGAAACACAAGCTTTAAATGACACAATAGACCTGATAGATTTAATTGATATTTATAGGACATTTCACCGGAAAGTGGCAGAATACACTTTCTTCTCAAGTGCACATGGAATATTCTTCAGGATAGATCACATCTTGGGCCACAAATCAAGCCTCAGAAAATTTAAGTAAACTGAAATCATATCAAGCATCTTTTCTGACCACAATGCTATGAGATTGGAAATCAATTACAGGAAAAAAAAGTATAAAAAACACAAATACATGGAAGCTAAACAGTGCACTCCTAAATAACCAAGAGATCACCGAAGAAATCAAAGAAGAAATTAAAAAATACCTAGAAAAAAATGACAACAAAAACATGATGACCCAAAACCTATGGGATGTAACAAAAGCAGTTCTAAAAAGGAAGTTTATAGCAATTTAATCTCACCTTAAGAAACAAGAAAAATCTCAAATAAACAATCTAAACTTCACTTAAAGTAACTAGAGAAAGAACAAAGAAAACACAAAGTCAGTAGAAGGGAAGAAATCATAAAGATTAGAGCAGAAATAAATGAAATAGAAATGAAGAAAACAATAGCAAAGATCAATAAAACTAAAAGTTGGTTCTTTGAGAAGATAAATAAAATTGATAAACCTTTAGCAAGACTCATCAAGAAAAAAAGAGAGAGGACACAAATCAGTAAAATTAGAAATGAAAGAGGAGAAATTACAACTGACACCACAGAAATACAAAGGATTATAAGAGACTATTACACACAACTATATGGCATAAAATGGACAACCACGAAGAAATGGACAAATTCTTGGGAAGGTACGATTTACCAAGACTGAACCAGGAAGAATTAGAAAATATAAACAGAACTATCACAAGTAAAGAAATTGAAACTGTAATTAAAAATCTTCCAACAAACAAAAGTCCAGGACCAGATGACTTCACAGGGGAATTCTACCAAACATTTAGAGAAGAGCTAACACCTATCCTTCTCAAACTCTTCTGAAAAATTGCAGAGGGAGGAACTCTCCCAAATTCATTCTATGAGGCCACCATCACCCTGATACCAAAACAAGGCAAAGATACCACAAAAAAGGAAAATTACAGGCCAATATCACTGATGAACATAAATGCAAAAATCCTCAACAAAATACTAGCAAACAGAATCCAACAGCACATTAAAAGGATCATACACCATGATCAAGTGGGATTTATCCCAGGAATGCAAGGATTCTTCAATATATGCAAATCAATCAATGTGATACACCATATTAACAAATTAAAGAATAAAATCCATATGACGATCTCCATAGATGCAGAAAAAGCTTTTGACCCATTTATGATAAAAATTCTCCAGAAAGTGGGCATTAGAGGGAACCTATCTTCCCTAAATAAAGGCCATATATGACAAACCCACAGCAAACATCATTCTCAATGGTGAAAATCTGAAAGCATTTCCTCTAAGATCAGGAACAAGACAAGATTGTCCACTCTCACCACTATTATTCAATATAGTTTTGGAAATCCTAGCCAAGGTGCTCAGAGAAGAAAACGAAATAAAAGGAATACAAATTGGAAAAGAAGAAGTAAAACTGTCACTGTTTGCAGATGACATGATACTACACATAAAGAATCCTAAAGATGCCACCAGAAAGCTACTAGAGCTAATCAATGAATTTGGTAAAGTTGCCAGATAAAAAATTAATGCACAGAAATCTCTTGCATTCCTATACACTAGCAACAAAAGATCAGAAAGAGAAATTAAGGAAACAATCCCATTCACCACTGCAACAAAAGGAATAAAATACCTAGGAATAGACCTACCAAAGGAGGTAAAAGAGCTGTACTCAGAAAACTATAAGACATTGATGAAAGAAATCAAAGATGATACAAACAGATGGAGAGATATACCATGTTCCTGGATTGGAAGAATCAACACTGTGAAAATGATTATACTACCAAAGCAATCTACAGATTCAATGCAATACTTATCAAATTACCAATGGCATTTTTTACAGAACTAGAACAAAAAAATCTTAAAATTTATATGGAGACACAAAAGATCCTGAATAGCCAAAGCAATCTTGAGGGCAAAAAACAGAGCTGGAGGAATCAGGCTCCCTGACTTCAGACTATACTACAAAGCTACAGTAATCAAGACAATATGGTACTGGCACAAAAACGAGAATATAGATCAATGGAACAGGATAGAAAGCCCAGAGAGAAACCCACGCACATATGGTCACCTTATTTTTGATAAAGGAGCCAATATATACAATGGAGAAAAGACAGCATCTTCAATAAGTGGTACTGGAAAAACTGGACAGGTACATGTAAAAGAATGAAATTAGAACACTCCCTTATACCATACACAAAAATAAACTCAAAATGGATTAAAGACCTAAATGTAAGGCCACACACTTTAAAACTCTTAGAGAAAAACATAGGAAGAATACTCTTTTACATAAATCACAACAAGATCCTTTTTGACCTATCTCCTAGAGAAATGGAAATAAAAACAAAAATAAACAAATGGGGCCTAATGAAACTTAAAAGCTTTTGCACAGCAAAGGAAACCATAAACAAGATGAAAAGACAACCCTCAGAATGGGAGAAAATATTTGCAAATGAAGCAATGGACAAAGGATTAACTCCAAAATATACAAACAGCTCATGGAGCTCAATATCAAAAAAACAAACAACCCAACTAAAAAATGTGAGGAAGACCTAAATAGACATTTCTACAAAGAAGACATACAGATGCCCAAGAGGCACATGAAAAGATGCTCAACATCACTAATTATTAGAGAAATGCAAATCAAAACTACAATGAGGTATCACCTCACAGTGGTCAGAATGGCCATCATCAAAAAATCTACAAACAACAAATGCTGGAGAGGGTGTGGAGAAAAGGGAACCTTCTTGTACTGTTGGTAGGAATGTAAATTGATACAGCCACTGTGGAGAACAGTATGGAGGTTCCTTAAAAACTAAAAATAGAACTACCATATGACCCAGCAATCCCACTACTGGGTATATACCCTGAGAAAACCATAATTCAAAAAGACACATGTACTCTAATGTTCATTGCAGCACTATTTACAATAGCCAAGACATGGAAACAACTTAAATGTCCAATGATAGGTGAATGGATAAAGAAGATGTGGTACATATATACAATGGAATATTATTCAGCCATAAAAAGGAACGAAACTGGGTCATTTGTAGAGATGTGGACAGACCTAGAGTCTGTCATACAGAGTGAAGTAAGCCAGAAAGAGAAAAGAAATATTGTATATTAACACATATATGTGTAATCTAGAAAAATTGTACAGTTGAACCTATTTGTAGGACAGGAATAGAGATGCAGATGTAGGGAACAGACCTGTGGACATGGGGGGGAAAGGAGAGGGTGGGATGAATCGGGAGATTAGGTTTGACATAAGTACACTACCATGTGTAAAATAGATAGCTAGTGGGAACCTGCTGTATAGCACAGGGAGCTCAGCTCGGTGCTCTGTGATGACCTAGATGGGGGCGGGGGGGGGGGAGCAGGTGGGGATGGAGTTCCAAGAGGAAGGGGATATAGGTATACATATAGCTGGTTCACTTCATTGTACAGCAGAAACTAACACAACATTGTAAAGCAATGTTACTCCAATAAAAAATAAAATTAAAAAACTTTAAAGAATGGAAGGGATGTGCTTTCATTTACTTATGAGCTCTTACCTCATCTTGTCTTTTTGCTTTTTATAAACATGTTTTTCCCCCTAACTAGAGTGTTCAGTCTTTGTAGTTTGAAATGTTTACTCTTGATACTATAAATATTGTTGCAAAACCGGTGTGAAGGTCCTTTCAGGGCTGTAATTATACCAACACTTTATTTCAGCTTTTAGCCATGTCCAAAACTTTTCTGAAAGTACTGAGGATACTCAAAAACCCCATTCACTTGGTAAAGTTTCAATTGGACAGCTAAAGTAGCTTTGTGCGGTTATTATATTGTCAACAAACATGACCCACCTTGCAGGCAACTTGAGGAGTGCCAAACTCCTTGTGAGTTGTTCCAGACCTAAAGTGTGCCTTTGTTCCGATTCAGGGTAACTTGATGAGACTTGAACTTCAGCTGACCTTCCGGGCACTTCTTAAAGCAAGATGTGCAGAGCTAGGAAGAGGAACTGAAGTTTGTAATAAGCCTGGCAGACACAGCCATTGCTTTTCCACTTACATTTCCCAGGGACTTTGTGCAGTTCATCTCCATACAGTGTGTGCTTCTGAGAATTTGAAACAAGCAAAGCAACTGTCAAGAAGTGAAAATGAGCCCTAATCAAATTGATCAACTTATAAAAACCTGAGACAGGAACGTATAAGGTCCGGGGAGATCTGTTAATAATAAAGAGATCTTTTTTTTTTTTTTGAAAACTGAGAGCATGCACCTAGCACTGAATGTTCCATGTAATTGATACTCAACTTGCTCTTTATGATCTAAGTAAGCAACAATACGCGTCAGAATCGGAAAGAAAGGTCTGTAATTCTGTGAAACAAGGCAAGCCAGAAGCAAGGCATCTGGCTGTTGGCCTCAGGCAGGGTTTCTCAGGGCCTGAGAGAAGGGGCTCTGGTGCTAGCAAGTTGAGATTGGTTATTAGACAGCAGCCCCAAGGCACCGTTGCCTCGGAGGGAAGAAATATTGCTCTGATCACACTCCATTACTCCTCAGTGTTGCTAATGAACCAGATTTCCAAAAAGGACCGCTCCCTTTCAGTATATGCCATTTTATATTCACCGAAACGACCTGAAATTGTACTTAGAGATGGATTGTAGTTAAATGGCTCAACTGTCCGAGTAGCCAGTCACGTGATCTTCATGCTGGAGAGGTTAATGCCTGACTGCTCCCGGAAGAGTCCGAAAAACAGGGGTCAGAGATGCTTGAAAACAATTTTACTTAAACATGTCCCCCAGAGGTGGAGTTTTAGGAGGAAACAGTATAGTTTCAGTCACCTGGCAGCTACCCTTCAATTTTAAAATCAACAGATATATATTGGACTGCTACCATTTTCTGGCACCGTACCAGGTGCTAGGGATACGTGGTGAACAGGATAGAAAAGGACCCTGCCTTCATGGGGTGAACATTCTAATGCAGGAGACAGAAAGCACACACAAGATACACATTCAGTAAGGACATACACACACACACACACACACACAAAAAAAAAATGGATTGTAAAGTTGTCTTGAAGGTCCATGGAGGAAACAAAAAAGAGGCTGAGATTATACAATAGGCAAATGCTCAAAAAAAATAATGTTTAGGTAATGCGAAAAGGTCTCAATGAAGAAGTGGCTTCTGTCTTGAGATCTAAAAGAAAAGAAGAATTTAGTCTTGAAAATACTGGAAGAGGGAAGGTGAAAGTCTCCTAAGCAAAGGCACAGCTAAATGTGTTCCAAGGATGGAAATACACCAGAAAATTCAGAGCGTGCAGGATGAAGAGGAAAGAGAGATAATCACGCACCTAGGGTCTGATCAGGCAGGGACTTCTTAGCCACAGGAAGATGTTTGGATTTATTCTAAATGCAATGTGAAGGCACTGAAAGCCTTTAAGTAGGGGGAGATAGACTCAGACTTGTGTTTTGCAAAGCATGAGTACTTTCTCTGCATTTTGAAATATACCAGGCATGTTGAAACAGCTTGGAGTCTTGACAAAACCAATACAAATTTAAGTTCACACATTTCAAATTTTTCTTCCTCTCATACCATTCATTCTTATGTATTTATAGAGTGTCTATTTAGTATAGGCTACATAATAACTATGGAAACAGGAAGAAGATAGAAGTTTACTGTTTAGGGTGGAAGATCACACAACAAATGTAAAATCTTCACACTTGTGATGCATGCTCCCCCAGCGTGAAGTTCAGAGGTTCTAGGAGTTCAAAGAGAAGCAGGCCCTTGAACCTGGCATCACAAGACCTGTCCTTGGGGACGTTGCTATACCTTTCCCCCACTCCCTTCACAGGATTCTAGGTGTTTCTGCATATTTTAATACTTAAGTGCATGGCTACAAAAACTCCATATAAGTAATCAGAAGTTTGTATTTTACGTGTGTGTGTGGTTAAAGGCAGGTAGGTTCAGGGTAACAAAATTCAGAAAATTGCATTAAGGGCCAGCCCTTATACTGCAGCTTGATCAAGTTAAAAGAGTGTAACAAACTCATGTTTAACTTCACCAATGACATTTAGAAATATTTTCACAGAAATGATCTCATCATGGGTCGTAGAGAGATATAGGGGAATCAAAACTATCCACATTAAAAATGTTGAATTATGTAACATTAAAGAGTGAAACTACTAGCAGATTTTAAAAGAAAATCTAGGGGAAACTGGGTCTTACTTAAGGGGAGTTTAGGTGTTAATTTTGATGACTTAAAATCTCTTTCCGTTACGTCAACTAGAAAACAGCTTTTGAAAAAGCTAATAGATGGGCTTCCTGCTACCATTGGGTAAAACATGTGTGCCAAGAGGATAAAGACTTATTTTCACCTTCATTCTTATCTTGGCAAAACAGTCCACTGACTGTATCAGTCTTTGTCTGGCCAAGGTTTAGTGCTGCTGTAGTTGGCATTAAAGCCAGAAAAAGAGAGAGGGGCATGGGAGATACTTTAACTGCCAGAGGCATAAGCCATTATCTTCACCCTGCGAAAAATTGCCCCATTTTCTCTCTTGATAAAACTAGACATGAGTTTAAAAACATTACTTAGAAACATAAACCTCAAATACCTAAGTCCTTACTTCTCTTCCTTTATCTCTCACCAGAGCCTTTGAGAATTGAAAGAAAAAATAAAAGGTAACTACTTGTAATGAAATGCACTTAAAGAGGGAAAAATGTAAGATTTCATTTTTGATGCACCATTGATAGAAGCATTATCTCTGGAGGGTTTATTCAATCAAGAGCCCGAGGTGCTGAAACAAGCAGTGGTTAAGAGTTGGGAAAAGGGTTTCGCCAAGGCGTCGGAGCAAACCCTGCCGGCCAGGTCCTCTGTTGGCTGCCTTTGCTCTGGTCCTTTTAGGGCAGGCACTTCTGGGTGGGCCACATGTCATTCTATCCGCCGAGGTGACCATTCCTTGAGTGCCCTCTAAGCTTGGTCTGAATACCCTGGAAGAGCATCAGTGCTCCCAGATCCCACCCCACGTTCCCAGCGTCATTCCCACCTCAAATCCATGACACACACCAACACTGTGTCCATCCCAAACTCTCCATCACCCTGTAGACCTTCTTGTACATACCTCACTCTACACCTTTGTTCCCGATATTCTTATCACATTCAATGACCACTTTTGAATTTCACCTTTTTTTTCGTTAAATCTTCTCCATAACCCTAATCAAATCATTACAACCCATTTTCTGTTTCTATCCCCAGTTTTTGCACTTTCTCATTCCTCTCTTATTCTAATTGTGTTTCTACCCTCCCTTCCCTTCAGACTCTAAGTTCTTTGAGAACAATGAATTATTTCACCACTATGTCCTTTTAGAAACTATCACATCTAAAGGATATTTATTTATTGAGCATATTCTAATTGAATTGTTCTGGATGCCAGGGAAACAAATAGAACAAAACACATATAGACAGGGTCTATATATTTATAGAATTTATATTTATATAAATTTATATAAATATATACTTATATATATTTATATTCTGGAAGTAAGAGAATAACAGTAAGCAGGAAACATAGACAAACAAAATAATTACAAATTGTGGTACATGTCATAAAGCAAACAAACAGGATGATGGGATAAGAGAGCAGGCCTCTCTGTATTGGTGACCTGGGGGATGTAAACTAACACCCTGGCCCGAGTGGCAGTGGGGCAAGCCTAACAGAGTGTTCTGAAGAGTAAGGTCAAAAAAATCTTGAGGCAGGCAAAAGCTTGACATATTCTAGGAATGGTTTGAAGTACTTTTGTGGTAAGGGGAAAAGAGGTAGGAGGAAGAACTGGACAGGTAGGCAGGTGCCAGATCACTCAGGACCAGGAGTTGGGACTCTCTTTTAAATGTATTGGGAAACCATTGGAGGGTTTTAAGTTAAGAATATGATATTGTATGATTAATATTTTTCAAAGATTATATATAATGTTTGTTGAATTAAACTATCTCTTGAAAGACCAGGGCTTATTTACTCTAACTGAATATTAATGGTCTTGGTTTTCTCACTTGAAGCATTTGCCGAGCCTTCACCAACTCAATGAGTAAGACTAGAAAACCATTTAAAATAAAAGAATACTTAATTCAAAATTTTCATGTTCATTGCCTTGGCCAGTTAGTCTTAATGGTCTAATTTCTGTTAGTGTATGAAAAAGGTTTTGCTAAACAAACTTCTAGTATAAATAGAACATTGTGGGGTGGGGTGGTATGTGTTTGTGTGAGTATGGTACCCCCTTAGTTGAATTCAGAACAAATATTGAAAAATTAGCAAAAAACTTGTCCTTGTAATTAAAATCACCTTTCACTTTATTTATCTCTGCATCTAGGTTCACTGCTCAGAGATGCAAGAAATTCTTTTATTTTTCTAAGCAGGAACCTACACATGCCTGGGGGTGATTAATTCAACATTTTATTGACTACTTTGTGGTGTGAGGGATCTTTGCTGGCCTTTCTTCCAGTTAGAATGAATAAGTGAAGTGGTCCTGGGTTTCCACAGAGCAGTTAAAAAGAGGGGACAAGAAATGTGATGAGAATAACAACGTTTCTACTCAAGTGGTGGAGAGGCTGAAGAGTAGGCTTTGTGTTTGAAGAGATTCAACTCTATTGCTCTTAGAAAACTTTTCTGGTAATAATTCAACTTGGAATAAAGCAGCAAGTTTATATTGGTAGCCACCTATTTGTAGCTGAAAGACTAGAAATAATTCACGCAATGCAATCCTGCTATAAGGCAAACTGACATCAACCAAATGTTCGTGATAGATCCACCTACTCTTCAGAAAGAGAATGGGGTCTGTGGTGGTGAAAGTCTGGCCTGTTTCTGATTTTATTCTCTTATTGGCACTCATCCTTATTAGATTGGAGATAGAGTAAATGTTTCAATTAACTTAAACATATAACCACTTCAGGGTGGATTTCTAGGTTCCAGGTCCTCTGGGAGAAATTGAACTGCTTAGTTTAACAACTGTGATTGATAGGAAATTTATCCTGCAGTGGGTAGTGGGAATTTCTAAAATTTTTGAAAATAATTTTTGGAATGATAATGACTGTAAGAGGTGAAATGATTATCTTTCTATTAATAGCCTTTAAGTATTTTATGAAGTAATCCAGTACAATTGACTTCTACCCAATCCCTGCTAGCCTCGCTTTATTGGCTACGTTTCATCTGTGGGTTGTTGTTGAGACATTTTTACTGTTTAACCAGATGGGGTAAGATTTTACATAACTTAAAACATCTGCTCTCATTGCAGTCCAATATGATCATCTATTTATATAGTTGAATTATATTATCCATCTCCTTTTAAATGATCGTGAAAATGTTTTCAGAAGGAAAGTTTACATGATATTTGCCAAAGACATATTAAAGTGAATGAATGAATGAATGAATGAATGAATTGACATCTTTCGTGGAGTATAATTGCTTTACAAAGATGCATTAGTTTCTGCTTTATAACAAAGTGAATCACTTATACATATACATATATCACCATATCTCCTCCCTCTTGCGTTTCCCTCCCACCCTCCCTATCCCACCCCTCTAGGTGGTCACAAATCACCAAGTTGATCTCCCTGTGCCATGTGCCTGCTTCCCACCAGCTATCTATTTTACATTTGGTAGTGTATATATATATCAATGCTACTCTCTCACTTCGTCCCAGCTTACCCTTCCCCCTCCCCATGTCCTCAAGTCCATTCTTTACATCTGCATCTTTATTCCTATCCTGCCCCTAGGTTCTTCATAACCATTTGTTTTAGATTCCATATATATGTGTTAGCATATGGTATTTGTTTTTCTCTTTCTGACTTACTTCACTCTGTATGACAGACTCTAGGTCCATCCACCTCAATACAAATAACTCAATTTCGTTTATTTTTACGGCTGAGTAATATTCCATTGTATATATGTGCCACATCTTCTTTATCCATTCATCTGTTGATGGACACTTAGCTTGCTTCCATGTCCTGGCTATTGTAAATAGAGCTGCAGTGAACATTGTGGTACATGACTCTTTTTGAATTATGGTTTTCTCAGTGTATATGCCAGGTAGTGGGATTGTTAGGTCATATGGTAGTTCTATTTTTAGGTTCTTAAGGAACCTCCGTACTGTTCTCCATAGTGGCTGTATCAATTTACATTCCTACCAACAGTGCAAGAGGGTTCCCTTTTCTCCACACCCTCTCCAGAATTTATTGTCTGTAGATATTTTGATGGTCATTCTGACTGGTGTGTGGTGATACCTCACTGTAATTTTGATTTTCATTTCTCTAATGATTAGTGATGTTGAGCATTCTTTCATGTGTTTGCTGGCAATCTGTATATCTTCTTTGGAGAAATGTCTATTTAGGTCTTATGCCTATTTTTTAGTTGGGTCTTTTGTTTTTTTGATATTGAGCTGCATGAGCTGCTTGTAAGTTTTGCAGATTAATCTTTTGTCTGTTGCTTCATTTGCAAATATTTTCTCCCATTCTGAAGGTTGTCTTTTCATCTTGTTTAAGTTTTCTGTCGCTGTGCAAAACCTTTTAAGTTTCATTAGGTCCCATTTGTTTATTTTTGTTTTTATTTCCATTTCTCTAGTAGGTGGGTCAAAAAGGATCTTGCTGTGATTTATGCCATAGAGTGTCCTGCCTATGTTTTCCTCTAAGAGTTTTATAGTGTCTGGCCTTACATTTAGGTCTTTAATCCATTTAGAGTTTATTTTTTGTGTATGGTGCTAGGGAGTGTTCTAATTTCATTCTTTTACATGTAGCTATCCAGTTTTCCCAGCACCACTTATTGAAGAGGCTGTCTTTTCTCCACTGTATATTCTTGCCCCCTTTATCAAAGATAAGGTGACCATATGTGCATGGGTTTATCTCTGGGCTTTCTATCCCGTTCCATTGATCTATATTTCTGTTTTTGTGCCACTACCATACTGTCTTATTACTGTAGCTTTGTAGAATAGTCTGAAGTCCAGGAGCCTGATTCCTCCAGCTCTGTTTTTCTTTCTCAAGATTGCTTTGGCTATTCAGGGTCTTTTGTATTTCCATACAAATTGTGAAATTTTTTGTTCTAGTTCTGTGAAAAATGTCATTGGTAGTTTGATAGGGATTGCACTGAATCTGTAGATTGCTTTGGGTAGTATAGTCATTTTCACAATGTTGATTCTTCCAACCGAAGAACATGGTATCGCTCTCCATCTGTTTGTATCATCTTTAATTTCTTTTATCAGTGTCTTATAGTTTTCTGCATATGGGTCTTTTGTCTCCTTAGGTAGGTTTATTCCTAGATATTTTATTCTTTTTGTTGCAGTGGTACATGGGAGGGTTTCCTTAATTTCTCTTTCAGATTTTTTATCATTAGCGTATAGGAATGCAACAGATTTCTGTGCATTTATTTTGTATCCTGCTACTTTACCAAATTCATTGATTAGCTCTAGTAGTTTTCTGGTAGCATATTTAGGATTCTCCATGTTGTATCGTGTCATCTGCAAACAGGGACAGCTTTACTTCTTCTTTTCCAGTTTGGATTCTTTTATTTCTTTCTCTTCTCTGATTGCTATGGCTAAAACTTCCAAAACTATGTTGACTAATAGTGGTGAGAGTGGACAACCTTGTCTTGTTCCTGATCTTAGAGGAAATAGTGTCAGTTTTTCACCATTGAGAATGATGTTGGCTGTGGGTTTCATATATGGCCTTTATTATGTTGAGGTAAGTTCCCTCTATGCCTACTTTCTGGAGGGTTTTTATCATAAAAGGGTGTTGAATTTTGTCGAAAGCTTTCTCTGCATCTATTGAGAAGATCATATGGTTTTTCTCCTTCAATTTTTTAATATGGTGTATCACATTGATTGATTGGCATATATTGAAGAATCCTTGCATTCCTGGGATAAACCCCCCTTGATCATGGTGTATGATCCTTTTAATGTGCTGTTGGATTCTGTTTGCTAGTATTTTGTTGAAGATTTTTGCACCTATGTTCATCAGTGATATTGGCCTGTAGTTTTCTTTTTTTGTGATATCTTTGTCTTGTTTTGGTATCAGGGTGATGGTGGCCTTGTAGAATGAGTTTTGGAGTGTTCCAGCCTCTGCTATGTATTTTGGAAGAGTTTGAGAAGGATAGGTGTTAGCTCTTCTCTAAATGTTTGATAGAATTTGCATGTGAAGCCATCTGGTCCTGGACTTTTGTTTGTTGGAAGATTTTTAATCACAGTCTCAATTTCATTGCTTGTGATTGGTCTGTTTATATTGCCTATTTCTTCCTGGTTCAGTCTCAGAAGGATGTGCTTTTCTAGAATTTGTCCATTTCTTCCAGGTTGTCCATTTTATTGGCATAAAGTGGCTGCTGGTAATCTCTCATGATCCTTTGTATTTCTGCAGCGTTGGTTGTTACTTCTCCTTTTTCATTTCTAATTCTATTGCTCTGAATCTTCTCCCTTTTTGTCTTGATGAGTCTGGATAATGGTTTACCAGTTTTGTTTATCTTCTTAAGGAGCCAGCTTTTAGCTTTACTCATCTTTGCTATTGTTTCCTTCATTTCTTTTTCATTTATTTCTGATCTGATCTTTATGAATTCTTTCCTTGTGCTAACTTTGGGGTTTTTGTTCTTCTTTCTCTAATTGCTTTAAGTGTAAGGTTAGGTTGTTTAGTTGAGATTTTTTTTGTTTCTTGAGGTAGGATTGTATTGCTATAAACTTCCCTCTTAGAACTGCTTTTGGTGCATCGCATATGTTTTGGGTCATTGTGTTTTCGTTGTCATTTTCTTCTAGGTATTTTCTTGATTTCCTTTTTGATTTCTTCAGTGATCTCTTGGTCATTTAGTAGTGTATTGTTTAGCCTCCACGTGTTTGTATTTTTTATGTTTTTTTTCCTTTAATTGATATCTAGTCTCATAGCATTGTTGTCGGAAAACATACTTGATACAATTTCAATTTTCTTAAATTTACCAAGGCTTTGTGACCCAAGATATGATCTATCCTGGAGAATGTTCCTTGAACACTTGAAAAGAAAGTGTATTCTGTTGTTTTTGGGTAAAATGTCCTGTAAATATCAATTAAGTCCATCTTGTTTAATGTACCATTTAAAGCTTGTGTTTCCTTATTTATTTTCATTTTGGATGATCTGTCCATTGGTGAAAGTGGGTTGTTAAAGTCCCCTACTATGACTGTGTTACTGTTGAATTTCCCTTTCTATGGCTGTTAGCATTTGCCTTAGGTATTGAGGTGCTCCTATGTTGGGTGCATAAATATTTATAATTGTTGTATCTTCTTCTTGGATTGATCACTTGATCATTATGTAGTGTCCTTCTTTGTCTCTTCTAATAGTCCTTATTTTAAAGTCTATTTTGTCTGATATGAGAATTGCTACTCCACCTGTTTTTGATTTCCATTTGCATGTAATATCTTTTTCCATCCCCTCAGTTTCAGCCTTTATGTGTCCCTAGGTCTGAAGTGAGTCTCTTGTAGACAGCATATATACAGGTCTTGTTTTTGTATCCATTCAGCCAGTCTATGTCTTTTGGTTGGAGTATTTAATCCATTTACATTTAAGGTAGTTATTGATATGTATGTTCCTATTACCATTTTCTTAATTTTTTTGGGTTTGTTGTCCCATGTCTTTTCCTTCCCTTGTGTATCCTGCTTAGAGAAGTTCCTTTAGCATTTGTTGTAAAGCTGTTTGGTGGTGCTGAACTCTCTTAGCTTTTGCTTGTCTGTAAAAGTTTTAATTTTTCCGTCAAATCTGAATGAGATGTTTGCTGAGTAGAGTAATCTTGGTTGTTGGTTTTTCCCTTTCATCACTTTAAATATGTCCTGCCACTCCCCTCTGGCTTGCAGTGTTTCTCCTTAAAGATCAGCTGTTAACCTTATGGGGCTTCCCTTTTATGTTTGTTGTGTTTTTCCCTTGCTGCTTTTAATATTTTTTCTTTGTATTGAATTTTTGACAGTTTGGTTAGTATGTGTCTTGCTGTGTTTCTCCTTGGATTTATCCTGTGTGGGACTCTCTGTGCTTCCTGGATTTGATTGACTATTTCCTTTCCCATATTAGCGAAGTTTTTTTTTTTTTTTTTCTTTTTGCGGTACGTGGGCCTCTCACTTTTGTGGCCTCTCCCATTGCAGAGCATGGGCTCTGGATGCACAGGCTCAGCAGCCATGGCCCATGGGCCCAGCTGCTCTGCGGCATGTGGGATCTTCCCGGACTGGGACATGAACCCGTGTCCCCTGCATCGGCACGCGGTCTCTCAACCACTGCGCCACCAGGGAAGCCCCCGAAGTTTTTAACTATAATCTCTTTAAACATTTTCTCAGTCCTTTTCTTTTTCTCTTCTTCTTCTGGGATCCCTATAATTTGAATGTTGATACGTTTAACGTTGTCCTAGAGTTCTCTGGGACTATCCTCAATTCTTTTGTTTCTTTTTTCTTTATTCTGCTTTACGGTACTTATTTCCACTATTTTATCTTCCAGGTTACTTATCCATTCTTCTGCCTCAGTTATTCTGTTATTGATTCCTTCTGGAGAATTTTTAATTTCATTTATTGTGTTGTCCATCATTGTTTGTTTGCTCTTTAGTTCTTCTGGGTTCCTGTTAAATGGTTCTTATATTTTCTCCAGTCTATTTCCAAGCTTTTGGATCATCTTTACTATCATTATTCTGAATTCTTTTTCAGGTAGACTGCCTATTTCCTCTTCATTTGTTTGATCTGGTGGGGTTTTGCCTTGCTTCTTCATCTGCTGTGTGTTTCTCTGCCTTCTCATGTTGCTTCACTTACTGTTTTGGGGTCTCCATTTCACAGGCTGCAGGTTCGTAGTTCCTGTTGTTTTTGTTGTCTGCCCCTAGTGGGGAAGTTTGGCTTCAAGTGGGTTGTGTTGGCTTCCTGGTGGATGGGACTGGTGCCTGTGTTCTGGTGGATGAAACTGGATCTTGTCTTTCTGGTGGGTAGGACTGCATCCAGTGGTGTGTTTCGGGGAGTCTGTGACCTTATGATTTTAGGCAGCCTCTCTGCTAATGGGTGGGATTGTGTTCCTTTCTTGCTAGTTGTTTGGCATAGGGTGTCCAGCACTGTAGCTTGCTGGTCATTGACTGTAGCTGGGTCTTAGCACTGAGATGGAGATCTCTAGGAGAACTTTCACTATTTGATACTGCATGGAGCTGGGAGGTTTCTTGTGGATCAATGTCTTGAACTCGGCTCTCCTACCTGAGAGGCTCAGGCCTGACACCCGGCCAGAGCATCAAGACCCTGTCAGCCACACTTTTGGGAAGTTTGAGGTCTTCTACCTGCGTTCAGTAGGTGTTCTGTAGGAGTTGTTCCACATGTAGTTGTGTTTCTGATGTATTTGTGGGGAGGAAGTTGATCTCCACCATCTTGAAGGTCTTTCCTGACAAAGACGATTAACTTTTTCCCTTTTTCTTGTTTTTCTGCTATTAAGATAAGCCATATTGTGAGTTATGAATGTAGTGAAATATTTAGCTCTCTCTCTTACTTTTGAAATATTTGATTTCATAAGGTAACTGTTGTTAACTTTGCTTTCCTATACACACCTGCATATAATAATTTCAATATGAATATAAAATACAGGAAGCCATTTTCGATTGGGTCAACGGTCTGACACAAATTAAAGGCTTCAAAAGTTATTGTGTGAATAATACTGATCCAGAAAGAATGGAAGAAGGGAAAGCTACGCAAAATAAGAAATGGAAATTGGATTATTTACTTAACCTTTGCACTGGCTTATAATAAGAATTACTATTGTATAATTTACAAAACACTTTTATATATAATAATTAAAATCAGATGTAGATGTTACTATTGTTGTCCCATTTTATGGAAAAGGAAACTAAAGCTTAAGGACATTTGGCAACTTACCCAGGGTCACTGTGGTGAAGCCACTGGGGCTTAGACTACTGTCTCTATTATGAAATCCTTGGAAGATGCATCTGACAGCACACATAACCATGATTCTAAGAGAAGAGGAAGACAACTTCCCTTTGTTTATGGTTGGAATACTGTTTATGGGACCTTTGCTCCTGTGGGCTTAGTTAGTCACCTCAGGGGTCATGGTGCCTTTGCTGGTATAGTGAGTTGAATTATGTTCCCCCGAAAGATGTGGCCAGTCCTAACCCCCAGTACTTACAAATGTGATCTTATTTGGAAATAGTGTGTTTGCAGATATATTTCAGTTATGGATCTCAAGATGAGCTCATCCTGGACTTAAGTTGGGTCCTAAGTCCAATGACAAGTTTCCTAATAAGACATAAAAAAGGAGAAGACACAGAATCCGGGTAAAGATGAAGACAAATATTGAACTTATGCAGCTACAAGCCAAGGAACACCAAGAATTGCCAATAGCAACTACAAACTAAGAGAGAAACATGGAATGGATGCTGTCTCAGAGTTTCCAGAATGTACCAACCATGCCAACACCTTGATTTTCTACTTCTGTGCTCCAGAACTGTGAAAGAATAAATTTCTGTTGTTTAAAGCCACTAAGTTTGTGTGATTTTTTCATGGCAGCCCTAGGACACAAAAGCAGTTGGGTTTTCTTTTACAAATTGTAGAAAGAATAATATACAAAAGTCATAATTTTAGCTACATTTGTTGGATATAGAAAGCAGGAAAAAATGGCAAGATGACTGGAAGATACCAACAGATAAAAATTAAGAAGCAAAGCCATTAGTGAAGCCAATGTGTCTTCTCTGAGGGACCAGGTTTCTAGATGCTATTTGCCTGTCTTCCCTGACCTACAGGTTTAGAAATTGGCATGAATGTGATGAAGGAGATGATGATTCCAGGAAATCAACCAGTTAATTATGTGAGTCTGGAAAAGTCACTTAACCTCTCTGATCTTCATATTTAAAATCAGTGCAGCAGAGTCTCCAGCCAGCTTTAAGTTCGGATGATTCACTTTCACACCTGGAGGCCTGCTACTTGGCACTGCCATTCATCTGGGAGTGGAGGAACCTAGGCTTTGGAACAAGGTACCTGGGTGCAAATCTTACCCTTATCACCTGGTTGATAATTCTCAAAATTTTTTCTATGTGATAGTGATCATTATGCTTACTTTAGAGGGCTATTGGGTGGTTTAAATGGGAAAATACATGTAAAATATATTTTTTGCACATAGTAGGTGCTCAACAGTGATTTTTATTCCTGCATTAAACTTTAACTTTTGTTTCAGATACTTCAGGGCCAGTTTATCATCATGTTAACTCAATCCTGGTGTCCTGTCTAGTGACTGACAAACAGGTTTCTCAATCTCTTTTTTTAAAATTTCCATTAAAAAATTTTTTTTTTATCCTTTAATGATTTTTCTGGCTCTGTCTTCTCTACTTTCTTCCTTGTCAACTACAGACAAGGAGATGTGTGTTGAAGTCTCTTTAGTTTATTTTAAGAGAATAGGCTGAATATAAGTTTTTTGTTTCAAATTATACTCTCACCATAACCCACAAACCTACCCACCCCCTATTTGAAAATTTCTAAACTAGGATTCTAACTGTAACTCACTGGAAACAGTGCCCTACTATTGTCTGACAACTATATACAATTGGCATTTCTAGCTGATTTTGGAGGAGAGTTCTTAAATGAGATAATCTTCAGTATATACCTTAAAAGCACCTGGAATCACCCACTTGCATAAATTCAGGCCTGCCTAAGGGCAATACTATATGAATAAACCAGGAACCCATGATGACAATGCATAATACACCCTTACGAGCTTGGATGAACTATGAAATTCAGTCCCCATTGGTATTTCCCAGTTAAAAGAAAACTTTTCCAGTAACCAGTGAATTTTGAAATGACAAATCTTTTAAGTTGCATTTCTTAGACTGGGAAGGCTGGTCAAATACATTGTCCTGAGCAGCACTTATTTCCCTCCTCTCTGTTTCTGTCACACAATAGAAGCTTCCCTACAAGTCCCAGCGTCCTTCCTCATCTTTCTCTATCTCCCTCACTCCGTTCCTTTATGATGCCCATTGACCTGTCCCAACACCAGCTACACACACTCCCTTCTGGAAAAGGTTGGCTTTGTCAGTGTCAGAATCTTCTTTCTTGGGCTAGGAGAAATGTTGTGAACTTTCACTTAAAAAGTAATTTTTAGACCTGTCACGATAATAACTTTATAAATTTCTAACTTTACCATACTTTGAAATCTATTATCACATTTCCTCTTAAATTTTTAAATAAGATTCTCATAATACATTATTACTTTTAGGAGGCTGAGACTTCAGAGTGGTACTTGGCTTGCTTGAGGGAAGTACAGAAGGGAAGCTTGAATGTGATGTTTTAACTCTTAGTTCTATGCTCCTCTCTCTCTTTCATTCATTTACATCCATGTATCTGTCTGTCTATCTATCTATCTATCTATCTTATCTATCAACTTATAGAAATCTATCAACTATATATATCTATCAACTTATCTATCTCCTTATCTCCATCCATCCGTCCATCCGTCCAATCTCATTGTTTTACTGTAACCATACTCCAATGGATGGATATAACTCATGTTCTGAGAGTAGAATGCAGGAGGGAATAATCTTAGATGGCTGGCATCCTCTCAACTATTGGGTTGGCCAAAAGGCTCGTTTGTTTCTGTAACAACTTATGGAAAACCCCGAATGAACTTTTTGGCTAACCCAATACATAGTGCTACGTGATGTGTGGCAATACTCTTATGCTCTGCCACCACTGAAGGTGCCAATATCTCCTAAAGGGTCATTATAACCAAAGGGAAACTATCAGAAGCAGGGACCAAACTGGGACTGCTACGGGTAATGAGACAATTTTATGAGGTGGATATGTTATAAAATGTTACTACTCTCATTTATTTCTGACTCCACCTTTCTTGAATAATGTGTCTGACCAAAATGTAATGTAATAAAAATAAAACAAAATAATTAATTTCACAGTCCACAGGTGGAAATCAAAAGCACTTGGAAAAGGAGCTTTTCTATGTCAAAAAGCCATTCAAAGTAAGAATAAATTATGGCAGATTTTTGCTATTAATTAATAGTTCGATTCAAAGACTTCTTTTAGAAATAGCAGAGGTTTAGGACTCATTAAGCCTTCTTGAAAGGCCACAAGGGTCAGATTCTTATTCAATTCTCTTTGTAATCCTCATCCCAGTTATCATACTGAAAATTATTTTCAAAACACATGCTTTGGGCTTCCCTGGTGGCGCAGTGGTTGAGAGTCCGCCTGCCGATGCAGGGGACACGAGTTCGTGCCCCGGTCCGGGAAGATCCCACATGCTGTGGAGCGGCTGGGCCAGTGAGCCATGGCCGCTGAGCCTGCGCGTCCAGAGCCTGTGCTCTGCAACGGGAGAGGCCACAACAGTGAGAAGCCCGCGTACCGCAAAAAAGCAACAAAACAAAACAAAACAAAAAACCCCAAAAAACACATGCTTTGTTAAACTTGAATTACATAGACCCAGTAAGATGCTTTTCCTATATTAGAGACCATAGAACCTTTCCTGTAAGAAGCCAGAGAGTAAATATTTTAAGCTTTAGGGGTTATTTGGTCTCTGTCACAACTATTTAACTCTGCCTTGGTAGCTCAAAAACAGCAATGGACGCAAATGAATAGGTGTGGCTGCGATTCAAACAACTATTCTCAAAGACAGGAAGTGGGATGGATTTGGCCCACAGGCTGTGGTTTGATGACCCCTTTCCTGGATCAAACTGAGAAGGTAGGAGGTGGGGTGTGATACTGAGAAAAATCTGTGTTTTAGCTGAACATAAAATGCAAGACAAATATCTGTACGTGTTGCTGGATACAGCTACATGAACCTACCCTATTCATTAACATACATAAACTCCACTAGCTCACTTTCCCCTCTATGTGATTTTAGGAATCTATTTACTCTTCTCTAGAAAGAAATAAAGTTCCAGCTCTTTTCAAGGCTTGGCCTGCTCAATAGGGGAATGGAAACAATCACAATTGGAAAAGCAAATATTCTGCCTTACCAAAGTTTTAAAATAGAAAGCAGAGAAATAAAAACTTCATTAGTAGCCAGAACTGAGCCTTGGAGGCTCATTGGTTTTGAAAGCACCAAATAGGTAAAAAAAAATGAATGCATCAATCTTTCAGAATCAATGCATCACTCTGCAGAAAGAGCTAACTTTCTATTTCAACCCCATTCTCCCTTCATTCACCACAGAGACACCAGAAATCAGATCCTCCCTGAGTTAAACTACATTCCGGTGCCAAGCAAAGATTCTTGGTATATAGATTCTTAGCAAAATGACAACCATGCTGTGAACTTCAGAAAATGTAACATGCAATCCATAGAGAAACCTACTAAATAGATGCAAAGTAAGCAGCTGCGAGCTGTCTCTTTCAGCACCTGTCCGGAGATGCTTAATAAAATAGCCTACAAAGTATTACTCTCTCATCAGTGCCAAGAGGCATGTGTGGAGGGATAACTAAAGCTATTTTCCAAAATGGGGAATTTTCTGGTGTGCCTGTATTGAAATGACAGTTTCTTTATGGGATAAGAGATGGACAGGAAAACACCAGCCAGGTAGTTGCCCTGGTGCCCACCACCAGTAAAAGGTCTATAATGAGATTCCAAATTAGATTGCTGAACCTCGAAGACAAGGTGCTTCACATCTGTGAGATGTTCAGCTTGACTTTATAATGAGTTCACCAAGCAGAATGAATCACACTTGAAATCAAATACTTTGCATTCAGGATGAAATAAGTGGGGATCAATCATAGTCAGAGAAGTAACATTTGCTCAGAATGTAATGATATATTGAGCTTAAAAAAAAAAATAAAAAAGGAGAGTGGAAAATGAAAGAGCATGATAGAGCCAGTTCATGGGTGACATGGGTGATGCCAAAGGGCAATATTTGTGCCTGAGAAGATCTGCATGTATTAGCTTCTGAAGATGGTAACTGAAGAGAGTGGAGTGGTGAGAAGTATAGGTACCAAAACAAATCAACATGTTACCGAATGCAAGTTTATGTACTTGATGCAGAGTGAAGTCAAACAAACGGAAACAGGAAACATCGGACTTTGGAACAGAGAAAGGTTTATTGCGGGGCCAGGCAAGGAGATGGATGGCTTGTGCTCCCCAAACCCCGACCTCTCCAAAGGATTTCAGCAAAGCACTTTTAAAGGCAAGGTGAGGGAGGGGTGCGGTTAGTGGTTGCAAACTTCTTGGTGTCAGAATCCTTTGTTCTTGCAGCTGTCTACTTACAGGTCACAATATTCTTGTAAACCTCCAACAAGACAAATGCTAGTCTGTTTTGCAACTTTTTATCTCTATATGAATGGACTCTTAAAGGTCAGAGCCCTGAGAATAGTCTATCCTATATATTTCAGGAGATAGGCAACATTCTTCTACAAAATGTGCAGAGCCAGCATGACTGAGCACAGGCAACCGAGCACAAAGCTTAGAGCAAAAAGAACAGATCTAAAATGGAGTCAGATTTGTTCTTCCCTGTTACAAACATGCCCAGGAAGCAGCCCAAACATTACCATCTTATGAAGCATTTTCTGAGTGTTCTCAGAGGCTTTTGTTCTGGTGATAGTCTTGGGTTACCAAACAAATAAGTCTTGGTAACAAGTTGTTTTGTTTTCATGCTGGTTAGATTCTAGATGAAGCCAGGCATAGCCCACCTGTGGGTGGCATGACAGGGTCCAGAAATACCTGGGACTAACCTTAGAAGCACCCTGCCAGTGGCTGAAGAGCTGCAAAGAAATGCAGAGGCTCCCAGGGAGCCCACATCCTTTGCTGCACAGGCAGCTCACCCCCCACATCCCTAAAATATGAGTATCTGCAAAAACTCTGCAGGATGGCATGGCAACCCACAATGATCCAGGGCCTTTGGTCCCAGCCACTCTGCCATGATTAGTATACCTGCCAGGGCTAGAGTTCCCTCAAGGTAGAGGTCAGCTCCTGGAAATCCTTAGGGGTGCCCCAGGTGCGATACACCCTTCCTTTCACAGAACCAATATCGTCCCCCGTGCTGCTGCCTAGTGGGGAAATGTCACTGGAGGCCTCATTAACAGCAGACAGTACAGAGAGTCATAGTATGACTTCTGGCCTTTCTGCAGGATTTGAAGCTTATATTACAGAAGGAAGGAAAAGAACAGGTGTCATGACTTGTCTTTTTCTTTTGCATTCCGTAACTGTCACTCACAGGGTTCCAAACAGAATGAAAAGAGCAAAAAGGAAGCCCAGTGAGTTGCCTGGCCTGGGAGGGCATGGGGAGGTGTTGCAGTCATTGTTTTAACCAGAGATGACAGTGACCCAGTGTACCTCCCTCCTACACTCTCTTTCAAGATTCTCTTTTGACTTGACACAGCCTTTTGGCTGCCAAGGTCCATCCAGATTCCAGCAGGCCCCTGCCTGAGCCTGTACTGGATGTAGCCCTACTGCTGGCCTTTGGCTGTCTTCAGGAATCCTTACAAAATTACAGGGGAGCAAGTGAATGCATTGCATCCTCTCCATGCCTGCTAATGAAAGCTTTCTGCTCTGTGTGGAGAGAGAGGCTGGCCCATCTGGTGTTCTCTTGCTCCCAAGTTAAGATTATAAAAATGGAGGAAGAGGGACTTCCTTGGTGGTCCAGTGGTTAAGACTCTGTGCTCCAATGAAGGGGGCCCGGGTTCAATCCCTGGTCAGTGAACTAGATCCCACATGCTGTGCATGCTGCAACTAAGAGCCCACACGCCGCAAGTAAAAGATCCCATGTGCCACAACTAAAGATCCCACATGCCGCAACTAAGACCCAGCACAGCCAAATAAATTAAAAACAAACAAACAAACAAAAATGGAGGGAGATAACATTTTGGACAGCAGTCTCTGGCTGCTGCTACAGTTGCTTCTCTAGCCTCACCCTGCAATGCCAAGCAGAGTTTCTCAGCAGGCAAAGGACTAGTAATGAGTGATGGGATGGAAGAGTTTCAGGGTCAGACAAGATGGGGGTAGGCAGCATACAAAAAAGTGAAACAAGGCCCATGTGTGGGATGTGTCTACAGGAAAAGATGTTTCCCAAACTGCCTGACCAATGAACTTATTCCAAGGCATAGCCTGAGACTGTAATTCTGCAGGGAACATGAAGGGTTAAATAGTGAACATGATCATTGCTGTCTCCTATATGTACACACGGAGGTCTTGTACTTAAAACACACACCAATAGCCATCACTGTCAAGGAGACCTGGAGACTGTGGTCTCTCACTAAGACAAGTACAGATTGATCCAGGGGTTCAAGGGCAAACCATCAAAAGAAGTGCTATTGTTTTGCTGTTTGTCTCCCTCTCTTTCTTTTAAATGTACTCCTCTCCAATTCATTGAATTTTTTTCGCCCTTATTCTTAGACTCTCTTAGGGAAAATCCTGTGCAATTTTCTAAGTCGAATCTCGTTTTGCTATTCTTGCCCATATTTTTGTTCCCAGGGGAAAAGACACAGCTAGAATTCTGTGTGTGTGACTGATAAAGCCTTTAGAAAAAGAGATAATGAGGCAGAGACCAACAGAGACTCAAAGACTCTCCAGCATAGATGTAACAGCTCTGTCATCTCCAAAGAAATCCTGTCATTAATATGCTGGGGATGGGAGTCGTTGTTGGAGTGGTCAGGCAGGCAGGCAGTGTTTACCAAGTACTTGCAGTGCTGCAAACAACTGTCCCTGTCACAGGAGGGAATTATGTGGGAGCAAGGCACTCTAATAAAAATAAGAGGGAGAGAACAAAAAAAAAGTACCGAAAAAACTTACACTCAAGCACACATGTAATCGGGTACATTGCTGCCTGACGATGTGACTATAGTGACAGAAGCAACTAGAGGTCTGGGAGGGGGGGTGTCTGGAGAGGTCTCAGGGTAGGGGAGAGGTGGTCCTTGAATACCAAGACAAATTTGCATTGAGTAGAAAAGAAACTAAACAAAGATGCTCAGGAGCTTGAACCATGAGGGAACCAAGCTCCAGGAAGGCCTTACCACCCTTAGCTGTTCTTGTCTCCATCCCTCTGTGGACAGAGCCCTTCCCGCATAAGATGTATTGTAGCTTGGAATGGGCTTTCTGGCCAGTGAGCACCAAAGAACTTGAAGCTTTAGGAACCAAAGGTGGCCTTCGTTTAACACAGGCACATCACCATATCCTGCATCTTATGAACTGATATTGGAATGAAGAATTTGACTTCCCTTTGCCAACATAAGTGCCAATCAGATCAGACCAGTATGTTAATATCCTCTCTGGCCCTTTCAACGTGGCCAAGCAGTTGGGATACCGCATGACAACTGACAAATAAAAGCTATCGGCAATGAAGTCTTTCAAGGCAACTGTCTCTGGATGTCTCCCGGTTTATGTGATGTGCTTGCCATCATCTTCCCAGCTCTTCTCTCCTGGTTTAAACCATACCCGTGGCCTTTTTGTCTTTGGAAAATTGTTAGACTCCTTTAGGGTGTTGGATCACAGCTCCTTGGTTCCTAGCTCTGTTCTCTTTCCTGGTTTCCCTGTTTCCAGCATATTCGGGGGGTGAGGAAACACCTTTATTGGCTGGAGTGATCTTCCTCGCTGCTTTCACATTCTACCACCCATGCCTCACCAGCCCACCCCCCTCCCCCTCCCCAAGCACTTCACTGGGGGAGGAATCTGATACTGACATCCGAGCCAGTAAAATTCCCATACTGATTGAGAAAAATTGAATACTGTGAAAATAAGCTTCCAGGAATGATGAAGTAGTTTTTTACAAGGTTGAAATACTGATAGAATCGGAAGGGGCTGGGGATTTCATTATCTTTTAATTGCTCCAGTAGTCCTCAACCTGTGGGGTAATCCTGTGGGGTAATTCCCACCCACCCACCCCGCCCCATCAGGGGAGATTTGGCAAAGTCTGGAGACATTTTCGAGGGTCACAACTGCATTGGGGGGAAGCAGGCAGGTTGTTTCTACCTGCACTAAAAGGTAGAGGCCAGGGAAGCCCTCAATGTCCTTCAACACACAAGACTCATCAGGCCTAAAACGCTAGTTGTGTCCGGATGAGAAACCCTGACTTACCCTAAGTGTGATATCGTCATATTGTTTACATTTGGTAATTGTTTACCTAGAAAGAAAAAGATACATTTTCCTTAGCTATGTCTAGCTAATGGATGCTATGAATGCAATAATCTTTGGAATACATTTTTATTCTTGGCTTCTCCCCTTACTCAATTTCCAAGAAATGATGTCTACTAGGGGTCAGCAAACGTTTTCTGTGCCTGATAGTGAATGACTTGGTGGGGCTAAGAGACAAAATTGAAGATACTTAACACAGCAAGGGAGAAAATCCCTGCTGCTTCCCACTAGGTGGGCTTGAAATGGGCGGTCCTGGGCGGAGGGAAAGCTTCGCCATTCACTAGTGGGAGAACCACAGTCCGGAGGGGTGGGGCCTGGGGTAGGTGACTCCTGGACCCAGATGCCAGCGCTGGATGCTAACAGCCAAGCCCACAGCATGCAGGTGGCAATGTAGCACACATTGGGCGGTGCTGAGGCTCAGCTGCTGCTGGGGAGGTAGGTGCTGCAGCTGAAACCTGGGACACGGGGTGGATGCCCACGGCTTAGTGTCGGCGTATGTCTAGTGCTGGCCAGCTCAAGGGGTGGCCATGGGGGTAGAGAAACTGGAGAATTCAGCGTGTGGGCTGTAGTTTGTGAACGCTTTCCCTATATCATTCTGGATCTTCTATTTCACCCTCTTCATTTTTCTCTGAAAGGATTATTTAATCTCCATTTGAAGGGAATTTCTAAATTTTTTGGAAGTTTTTAGCAACAGCGGAATTCAGTTCATTAGATTTCACTAAATTGGATAAATTCCTTAAAGGAAAACTCCAATAAACCATGTTTAGAATTGGAACCCAGATCTGATTCCAGAGCACAGAACACCCCCTGCGCCCTTCTCCCACTTCCAGGGGAGAGGTGGTGCTCAAGAACACAATTTTTTCCTCCGTTTCTTCTTTGGGCTTCAGTTGCACAAAATCAGTTCAGTGTTTGTTTTATGACACATTCTCAACATTACCGTGCATGGATAATTTGTTACTTTTAATAATGTTATAACACCTCCAAATGCCACTCAAAACATGAATTAAGATCTTGGCAATAATCTAAATCTAAAAATATGATCCATCTATTTATTTCTTTTCTCTTGTTTCCCTGAAGTTACCAGCATTTTGAATCTACTTTTCTTTTTATATACACTTATTGCTATCATATTTATTCCTAAAAAGTATATATTTTTATTTCAGATAATTTTTACTTCAAAAATACTGTCATGATATATGTAAACTTTTGGGATACATTATTGCTAAAGTTGATCTATATTATTGTACTCTGACCACTGTGTAATAAAACATTTTGTGAATATACTATGTTTTATTGACCTACTCTTTAGTTGATGGGCGTTGGGTTGTATCCAGTACTTTGTTGTTGTGAACAGGGCTGCCGTGTACGTTCTAATGCATGTTTCCTAGTGTATGTGCCCATGAAGTTCCTTTGGCCAGGTGTCATATTCTTCATCCCTACGCTATACAACCTTTTCCCTAGCCACACTTAAAGTCATCCAAAGTTTAATTAAACTTAGAGTCAACAACTATTTATGAGGCACCAACTAGGTGTCCAACATGGTTCCAGGTGTTGAGGAAAAAAACATACAAAAATTCCACTCTTATAGAGGTCATAGGGAAGACAGACAAAACACAAAAAAGTAAATACATACATGAACAAGATATACCTTATCTTTTTCCATTTCTCACTTTGCAGTTAATGGTACATCAATTCTAAACTACTTGCATGTAAGGCTTGATGCCTCCAAATCTTTGCTCATACTGTTTATTTAGCATGGAGTATCCTTTGAGCCCTCATTTTTCTAGCTAACTTTTATTTCTTTTTGTCTTTCAACATTCAGCTCAGATAACACTGAGCTAAGCTTCCATTAGGAAGCTTTCAGTGATCCTTCTCTGGGATAAGGACCTCTCCTTTGTACATATATTGTTCCTTATCATACTTTTATCATGACTTTCTCCCTCTTCCAGAGTATAAAATCAAATATTCTTATCTTTAAATAGCTCTAGTGACCAGTGTGATGGCAGCAGATAAAGGGTGTTCAATAGATGATTATTGAAAAAAAAAAAAACAACTAAAATACTTCTCAAAATTCTAGGACTGTATCTTCTGCAGAATTCATGCTTGGAATTTTGTTTCAGAAAGAGCTTTAGTTCTGTAAATGAGGATGGAGGGCAGTATTTATGATGAGAGATTCTCTTCACTCATGAAAAGCAAATGCAGGCTGGTCGTGCATTCATTCAAAAGAATGAGCCTTACCATTAATTAATTCAAGAGATATAGTGTTCAAAAGTGGTCCTGTACCTTTTATGAAGGAGATAAAAATGAATATAGAAAAGAAACTCCAATAAAGTGGTTTGGAAAGCAGTGTAATTGAGCGGAAAGAACAATGTCCTAGAAGTCAGAAGACCTTGGGAGTGTCATAGGTAGAAGGTATTGGGCTTATGTAACAAGGAAAGAAAACGAAAGTCAAGATCCTAAGAATGTGATCTGAAGGTCTGGATTATAGATGTTCTATAGCCACCCTTTTTGTTTACATAGATTTTTCTTCTTCAGGAGAAAGTCCTCCTTAAATTTTTTTTTTTTTTTTTTTTTTTTTGCGGTACGCAGGCCTCTCACTGTTGTGGCCTCTCCCGTTGCGGAGCACAGGCTCTGGACGCACAGGCTCAGCGGCCATGGCTCACGGGCCCAGCGGTGTGTGGAATCTTCCTGGGCCAGGGCAAGAACCCACGTCCCCTGCATCGGCAGATGGACTCTCAAACACTGTGCCACTAGGGAAGCCCCCTCCCTAAATATTTAAACTTTAACCTGGCCTAAAGTTAAGAAAAATAGATACTTAAATTTTTAAATTCCTAATAATAAATAAAGATATATCTTTGTATCTATTTGTAAATAAAGGTTATATCTCTCATGTCTGTATTTGTTCTTCTTTATGTTAATGAAACTTTTGATTGTGAAAAAGTCTACAGACCCTCTCTCCTTCCCTCCTGACTTGCACTGTGGTCAAGGATTACAGCAAAGAAGGCTACAATTGATTTTGCAAACAAACTAGTAGGAATTAGAAGACAGTCTCTCTTTTTTCTTTAATTGAAGTATAGTTGATTTACAATGTTGTGCTAGTTTCAGGTGTTCAGCAAAGTGATTCAGTTATGTATATATTCTTTTTCAGTTTCTTTTCCATTATAGGTTATAACAAGAAATTGAATATAGTTCCCTGTGAGCTACAGCAGGTCCTTGTTGTTTATCTATCATATATATAGTAGTTTATTATTATACATAGTAGTTCCTGTTAATCCCAAACTCCTAATTTATCCCTCCCCGCAAGAGGACAGTCTCTTGAGAACTCTAAAAGAAGGTGGTATCCCAGGACCCAGAAAATGAGGAACAAAGAAGGAAGATGAGGGAGAAACCTGCAGGAAGAGGGGCCAAAATGAAAAAGATGGGCAGTGAGAAATTTCTACGGTGTTTATGACTGGGAATTGGACATGAAACACACATCACAGCCTCGTGAAGCAAGAAACTGGAGAGAGTTAGATGAAGCAGAATGTAAGGGCTCCAAGGATTGCTTGGACTCTGCTGTGGCTGGGCTGCCTAAGGCTGGAGCTCTTTTGTTTACACATGAAAGGTAAAGGTTATTGAGGATGACTTGAGTTCTTGAAGATATTCGAGTGAGAGATATTTGGATTACATTTAGAATTGTAATAGGTATTTGTGACTGCATATACTTAATGAATTGAGTGTTGTTCAGAATACTGAATAAATCTAAGGTAGCCTTGAGCCTATAGGTTTAGTGATATCAGCATCACACAGATTTCTTTCCCTTTAAAAAAAATATATTTTTTCTTTCAACTATTTTGGAAATATATTCTGAAGCATTAAATAGGATTGAGAGGAGGTGACCAAAGAGGACTAATTTAATTAAATCACAAGTGCAATGGAATATGTATTCTTTTCTTAAGAGTACTCATCATTTGGATACTGGAAATTCCATAACCTGACAAAAGAAAGACATCCATCGAACTTTTATATTTGTATCCATTAGAATGTTTGCCTGAATGTGTATAAAATCCTCAAATAACAATGACTGAATTAACACAGAGATTGATTTTTCTCTCACAGAAATGAAGGCAGGAATTAGCAGCCACAGGCTGATATGGTACCCTGATTGGTTTATCAGAGACCCAGTTTCTTTCTATCCACTTGCTTCATTATTCCCAACATATGTCTTCTACTTTACGATCCAAGGTGGCTCTTAAGATCCAGCCGCTATGTTCTCATTTCAGAGTATATGAAGAAGAAATGGGAAAGGGGACCTTCCCCTTTAAGAACATTCCTGGAATTTTTACTTTTCAATTCTGCTGATATTCCACTTAATAGAATGTAGGCTGGGGAAATATTGCTTTATTCAGGAGAGCCATGTGCCCACCTTAAAATCAGAGATTAGGTGAAACTTTACAGTCTCTGCCCCCATGTTTCATATAGCCTTAACTCTGAGGATATATAACCTAGTGGAGATAACATTGACAAGGAACAACCAAGTGGTGGGTGAGCAAAATTGACAGGTCTTTAGGACCCGGACAGCATCCAATGAATGATTTTAAAATAGTAACCAAGCAGATGCTAGTTGTGGCTTCGTTTTGGACAGGACTTTACCAGTCCTTGGCACTTAAAGCTGTATCATCCTCAGGACAAAGTGTTGGTCATTGAAAGGAGAGAGAGAGAGAAAGATGGGGAAAGAGGGAGGGAAAGGGAGAGAGAAAGAGAGAGAGAGAGGAGAAATATTTAAAGAGCAAGAAACATTACTTTCTCTAAAATATTGATTTGTCATTTTAAGTTGGGGCCAAATAGCAATATAGGTAAAATTGGTAGTTCCCAGAACTGATGAGAATTCACTGAGCTTAACAAAATGAATGCATGTCTTGATCTTACTGCAGCATATTTAGAGAGAAAATAGAGTATTGATCAACTCACTTTAGGATGCCATTTATAAATAATTATTGATTGAAATGAACTTATTGCCAAAAGTTTATGTACACTATATTTTGTTCATTGTAAGGGAATTCACACTTTTCTGGTTTTGAGAAATGGTCTAATATTAGGGATGTCAAGAGGATGTGTTTTAATATGTAATATATGAATTCTGGGTTCTTGTCTTGCCTAGTTGCTGAATCATAGTTTAATCTTGTATAAGAAAAGTACAGTATCCCCGTCTCAGTTATACTCTTAGGAACATTACAGTTCTATGCATTGTTCATTTTTAAGCACAGTGGAAGAGAATGTTGTTATAAAAAGTCATCTTATTGTTATACCCTTGGTACCAAAGTGTAAAACCCAACCTTCCTAAAGTAAAGTGATTCCTAGGATGTCTTCACCTTTTTTCCTCATTTAACTTACTTTTAAGGTAGCTTTTATTATTTTGAAGCACAATTCATGAAAAAACAGCCTATAGCTACAACAGTGTCTAAAAGCATTCATGCTTTAATTGCTTCACATATAACATTTAGTAATTACTGAGTTGACACACTTCATTTATCTAAATTTATCCAGCTATAATAAAAGCTGCCCATGTAATTTTCTATTATGAATGACAAACACAGTTATATCATAACTGTACTTATTTTGGAGTGGTCCTCAAAGAAATCTACATCTAGGCTGTATATACCTTGAAACTTCAGGCCATAAAGAGTTTCTTATATCTATTTGGAGGTTTGAAGATTAGAAAAATATAGTTTGCCTTATTAAGTTAAATTCTGCAGGAAAGAATTAGCAGAAAATCTATAATAATAGTATAAGTGGATCTTATCTCAGGTTATTTTGGTTTCTGTTTAGCTGGTTTTGCAGAACTGTAAAATGTTAGATTCAGACAGTAAATTCCAGGTTTCTAAATGCTTAAAAAGAGGAGTTCAATAAAACACAAAACAGGAATCCAACATTCTAGAGCTCTTTTCCAGATATGGAGAACAGCATTTAAAAGAATCAGCTAACATTTGACTCAGATTTGAAAGACACTAGTAATGATCTTTTCTAATACATTCACAGAATTATCAATAATAATTGATAACATTAGTAGGATAAGTGCCAAATGAGTGCTGAAGATACAAGTACTTCAGGAATTGAGAGTTTTTGTGGATCGAAAGATTGGGTATCAAGGGACCTCCTGCAGGATCACACTGGTAGATGAATCAGATATAGATGAATGCAGAAGATGGAGAACAGCATTCCTAGAGGGTGCAGTGAAGGAGCAAGAGTTTGAAGGTGGAAATGAGTAAAATGTGTTCTGATGTCTGAGAAAAATAGAGCATTCATCCTAGGGGACAGTAAAAATGGGAGTGATTAACCTGGTCAGAATGTGATAGACCTTGAATATGATCCATTTAGCTATGGATAAAATTCCAAGTATTTGATCCGGAAAAGACAAAATAAACATGGTGTTTGGGATGATTAAGCTGCAAATGTTGCAGGAGATGGTGATAGGAGATACCAGCAAACTGTAAGGTCATGGTGGCTTCCAAACTTGCCGAAGTTAAAATCACCTGGACCTATTGTTAAATTTGTAGGACGTATTGTTCAGTATCTGGTACATAGTAGATACTCAACAAATGTTCACTGAATTTAATTTAATTTTAACCAGTCTTGAGTTTGTCATAATATGAGTGTTATTTGTTCATGGTTTATCAGTGATCATCATCACAGATATTGTGTTTTAATAGGAGAGTCTAGAGGACTACTAAATCTTTCAAGATTCGAATGAAGTAAGCCAGATAGAGAAAGGCAAATATCATATGATATCAAATATCATATGTGGAATATAAAAAAGTGATATAAATAAACTTATATACAAAACAGAAATAGACCCACAGACAGAGAAAACAAACCTATGGTCACCAAAAGGGAAGGGTGGGGAGGGATATATTAAGAGTTTGGGATTAACATAAACACACTACTATATATAAAATAGATAAACAACAAGGACCTATATACGAGGACTCTATAGCACAGGGAACTCTACTCAGTATTTTTTAATAACCTATAAGGGAAAAGAATCTGAAAAAGAATATATATATATATATATATATATATACACACACACATAATATATACATACATATATGTATATATACATATAAATACTTTGCTGTATACCTGAAACTAATACTATGTTGTAAATCAACTATACTTCAATAAAAAATAAAATCAAGCATAAGAAAAGATTCAAATGAAAATAGTTGTAATGGTAGAATTGATTCATCCATACATTTATTCATTTATTCAATTAATAAATATTGAACATCTACCATGTGATTAGAACTCTTTGGGTTGCCATGAGTATAGAGGTGAATGAGACAGACAAGGTCTCTGGACTCATGGTATAACACTTTGCAGCATTCTACATGTTGTTCTAGTGAATTGTTGAACCTGAGGGGGTTGTGGGAACCTCTGAATTTATAGTCAGTCAACCAGAAATATGGGTGACCTGGAGATTCCCCAACTGTGGCTGTTGTCTGAAGAAGGGTAGTCTTGTGGAGGACGGAGCCCTTAATTTATGGTGTCTGCACCATCTCCAGGTAGTTAGTGTTAGAAAAGAATTGAATTGAGGTACACCCAGTTGGGGTGGAACCAGTATACATATAATGTTAGATGCTCATAAGTGTTGGGTGGGTTCGGTTTTAAGATAGCTTTCAAAAGGTGAGGATAGTGTTGAACTATTTGGGTCTCTCTCAAATTATGTCATGAAAAGGGTCACCTACTTTTATCACTGTCCCTCTGGGGGTTGCTTTAAGGAGATGATGGAGCATGAGTTAGATTGGTGATACGCAGACAGGCAAAGAAGGAAGGGTAAGGAGGGATCAGAGTGCTGCTAGGGCTGGAGCAGGCCTCCTGGGTGTCCACTACGTATCGTCTTTAGCTATTTTCCCCAATGGGCTGCTCAATAGGGGTTGGCATCCCGTTGACTTGAAGCGGTAAGTAGGGTATCATTTTTGCTGGCATTATTATTACTAATGACAGTAACTCTCACGTTCCTCACTTACTAGTTTCCCAATGTCTTGTATTTATTTATTTTTGTATTTTTTTTATTGAAGTACAGTTGATTTACAGTGTTGTGTTAATTACTGCTGTGCAGCAAAGTGATTCAGTTATACATATATAAGTTCTTTTTTAAATATTATTTTCCATTATGGTTTATCATAGGATATTGAATATAGTTCCCTGTGTTATTCAGTAGGAGCTTGTTGTTTATCCATCCGATATATAATAGTTTGCATCTGCTGATCCCAAACTCCCAATCCATCCCTCTCCCAGCTCCTCCCCCTTGGCAACCACCAGTCTGTTCTGTATGTCTGTGAATCTCTTTCTATTTCATAGATAGGTTTGTTTGCGTCATATTTTAGATTCCACATATAAGTAATATCATATGGTATTTGACTTGCTCTTTCTGACTTACTTCATTTAGTATGATAATCTCTAGTTACATTCCCCAAATGTTTTATATATTACATCATGATTCTTCCAATAACATTCCAAAGGTAGATTATTATTTTATGCATTTTTACAAATGCAAATGGCATCTGGAGAGATTAAGAGATTCGACCATGATTTTAAAGGCTAGAAAGACACAGACTGAAATAAAACTTTTGCCCTTTAACAAGACATCCAGGTTTTCTCTGCTAGACCAAAACTCTCCTTTAAAATTCATGGCCATCATTTTCTTGTTTTGTTTTGTTTCTCACACCCTGATTTACTTGAATTATAACAAAATTCCAAGCCATTATTGAATGGAATAATTAATGGGTCCTGAAGGAGGATGGAGATAGAATCTGTAATTCCACCTCAGGAGCAGTGTCCTGTTTCTCATTGTCCATTCAAGTCCATTCCAGAAGGGTCTGAAAAAAGAGGAAGACTGTGACTTGAACACCCAGGGAATAAGGAATAAACAGGATTTTTTCAACCACGGAAGGCATTTTATTAGACATGTATACCAAAAAACAACGTCTCTAAACTGTAAATAGGGATTCTTTGAGAACTGGCATAATTAGGGTCCTTTTAAAAGAATGATTCCTCTAGAAAGTAATTTTTTTTTTCTACCTTGTGAAATGTCCTTCAGTGAACATCTAAGGGAATATCAGTGCACTGAACCTATGAATTTGTATGAGGTATTTTGAAACCAGGTGGGATTCTGCTGAATGTTGGGGCCTCCATAGAGTCACGTTGGCCATGATCATGAAGGACTCCTCTTTGTAACAAGATGGAAGACACCTGTAATATACTCAGCTATTTCGATTAAAAGTCACAACAATTTCCCTTTGAATAATATCTCTTAAAAAATATCTTGATGGTGAATTTTTCTTATCTGTCGAGCTTTTTGCTGCTGAGGTGGGAGACTTAGAAATGGTTTCCTTACAGCAGAAATTTACTTAATATTAAACATACCCAGTAAAGAAAATTTACTACTTTACTTTAGAAATAAACACAGAGGCAAATGAAATGTGCTAATATGCTCCCAATTAGCACATTCATTAAGGATTATTTTGAATGCAGTAATGAACTTTTGCTTCTGATTGAAGACAGGATTCACAATGATAAATTAGTGAGTGTATCTGCTGCAAGTTGCTAAATTACAGGGCTGAGTGAATACTACTAATAAAATCATTCACCACCCACATGAAAGTGATAAATATAAATATAAAAAAACCTGAAAAAAATCCTTCGCACGATTGTAGATTTTTCTTTAAGGAAACAGCAGGTAAAATTTTGTCTTGAACGCGAACGGGTCTTTCTCTGGTTGATTTGTCTGCCCAGCAGTTTGGGTGTGAGGTGTTAGCTTGCCTGTGTTCGGACAAGGATGACTCCTATTAAACCTAATGTAAAACGAGAGAATCTCTTCTTTCTGGTTTACCAGGTGCTATTTAATACCTTAGGAATGTCTAAGCTTTAGGCATGTTGACCAGTATGAATTGGAAGCTGATTGGAAGAAACAACTTCAACGCAGATCACAGTAGGAGTGGAACACTAGAAACTGCTATACGTTATATTCAACTCTGTTATTGGTGGAAGGGACAGAGGTAATAGAAGTAGGTGATGAAGATGTTGATGGTGGTGGTGATGGTGATAGTTATTTGCAATTCTTTCTACTTGTTGAGTTCTTGCTCAACCTGACAATATGTTATATATATATTACCTTATGTGCCTTTACAAGAAGTGTGAAAAAATTAATACTCTTGTTTTCTACAGAAGAGGGAACAGAATACATCAGATGATGGCATTTGGTACTCTCATGGTATTTAGATCCTCTCTATACCTCCCACAACATTGAAAGCCCTCTCTTTTCCATCATTGCCTGTGTCTTTTTGTAGTGTCTACTCAAGAACTCCTCACTGCCATGACCGTCTGCTCTCCAACTTAGTTTACCAGCTTTACTTTGGTTCAGTATTTTTTTGGTAATATTATAGTTGCATATTCCCTCCTCTCACTCAAAGTTCTTCAGAGTTAGAGAATGCCTTCTACTGCTTTTGAATACTCCCAAGACTCTCTGGAACAGTGCTCACCTTAAAATAGACATCCAATAAATGCTGTTGGTTGGGAGGTAAGTCTCTATTATGTTTTTAAATACTTCTGAAAAATGAGATTCCTCTGCGTCCCTTGGTAACACACCCCAAGGTGTATTAGCATCAGGAAGTTTGCCCTTGGTTCTTATCTGAATACCTCCTGCCATTTCCCCCCTTCACGGAATCTTTCAAACATTCTCTGTGTGATGGCCCTTCATACACTCGAAAGTTGGTTTCATGTCTTCCTTCAGCTGCTCCTCAAGACAAAATGATGGGCCTTCAAATGATCATTATAGATTTTTTTAATGGATGTTTTTCCCTTTAATTATGTTCAAAAGAATTCACATAAGAGAAAAAATAAGAAACTAAACCAGATCAAAACTTAGTTATTTTTCTAGTTCTTTTATATTTTGCATTCACAGAAAAGTCATGACAACTTATGTCCTCCAAAATGGTTGTAATGATTACTTTTGACAGTAGTGACTTCATTGCAGGGTTTCGTGAGCTTGGGTTTTCTAAAAGTTATATTTATGGTTCTTTCTTCTTTTCTGTAGAAATTTAGGTGTTAGTTTTTTTCTAGCAAATTTTTTATTAAAACAGTTACAATTTTTCTCGTTTTGATTAAACAGGGAGAGGGTGGATAAATCAGAAAGGTGCCAAACCATTTCTAGCCAGAAATGTTTAACTTTTTAGTCCCTTTTTAGGTGAGTTTTTCCCTAAGAATGTAAATTTATGCTTATAAAGCTGGGTTTTCTCATGGCAGTAGATTGAGGTATTGGTGCTTATAATAGATATGTTTCAGTATTTTTCCTGAGCAGACCCAGCCCCTAATTCCTGTTTTAAGTGTTCCCTTTAGTGTCACATTGCAAAATTAATCTTTCCACTTGCTTCACTCCACACCGTTTAATATTGCTTGACTCCGCATAAAGCAGCATGACATGGGCTTTAAATAAAAGCTGGCTAGGGCTAAGTTGTGTGCATATTGTGTTTGGGATTAAGAAACTAAATTTGACAGGTAATGGAGTCGAATTTAGCTGCTCCATGATGCTAAACTGTGAGGTGTCATGTCAATCATCTGTCCAGGAAATATAAGCTATAAAAGGAAAGTGAGATATATTTCAGATGTCTGATCACACAAGCAAAAGGCTAGCTACTAAAGGATGGGTAGTTTGCAGACTGCTACTTTCATCTCTCACAGGGACTCTGGGAGTTAAGGCCATCATAAAAATAGGTGTATTTGCTTCAGGATTAGATAGGTTTCCTAGGAGACATGATAAAGAAACCTCTGCCATAAATGGCCAGTTCCTCATATTAAAAAAAGGGGAAACAAAACTTTAAAGCAGTGAGATAATGGATGTGGGGTGTTTAGAGAATTTCCTACATATTGAACAGAAAAAAATGCATGTCAGAGATACAAAAGAAATAGATTTTGAACTATTTCTTGTTAAGGTAGTTACCCATAATGTTAAGCACTTGCTCTTATTCCTGATGACCAGGAAGTTTTGAACTCAATTTTATAGGCAATTAAAATAACTCTATGAATCTACTTTTTGGACAAATTTTATTCTGCCTCCGTGCCATCACATATTTTTTCAGCTATTCTAACTATTCTATTATTTTTTTGTAATTCTTTCTTTGAAGGAGGTAAGATGTAATTAATAAAGAAAAAAATAAAATATCCTCTACAAATAAAGATTATCTACCCATCTATCTAGTCTGAAGGATGACACAAAGAACGCTTGGAAGTGAATTGCTGAAGTGTATGATTACACATTTAGTCCACAGTCTCAGCTTGACATGCAGCACTTTTATGGTGCAATTCCCATTAATGCTGATTGTTCAATTTAGTGCTTCATTAATGAGCCATAGACCACTTGTAAATTTCTGACTTACAGAATCAACCCCATTTAAAGTTTTATTCCCCTGAAACTGTCTTCGTCCGACAAGCTGATAATAAATACGTTGCATTCTTCCATCCACTTAACCCTCTGCCATGTCAGTTTTGGCTCTTGTCATTTGGCTTTCTCTTTTCTTCAATGTATATAACATTTATAGCAATCACAATTATAAGAGAAAACATTTTATGATGCTTATTCTGTGCTAAATTTAGGTTTTAGCATCAATTATTGATAACTTATGGTGTGCCAGGTGCTGTTTTGAGAAATCTACATGTATTAACTCATTTAATCCACGTAGCACTGTGATGTTGCTACTCTTACTATCCTCATTTTATTGATAGAGTAACTAAGGAAGGTTAAGTAACTTGCCTCAGGTTATAGATCTGAAGTATGGGAACTGGAATTTAAACAGCGGAGGTCTAGATTTAGAGTTCAATGTCCAAAGCTCAATCTTACAGACTAAGTATATATTCATCCTCAGGAAGTAGAAAGAGCTTTACAAAGGAACTGATGGATTAGCCTACAATATCCAAAGCAATTGCACAACAATCAGCCTTTACATATAAAGTTTTCCTTTTTTTTTCTTGGTAGAACCTTGAGCAGCTCTACTCAAAATTATTCCATTAATTCTAAGGCAGTATTCTTTGTGCTATGCCTTATATTCAGAAAACTGACAATTTGCAGAGAAACACTGACCCCACTTAGAATAAAATAATTGAAAAATTTTCCATGGAAAATCATAATATTGTCATTTGGGTCAATATACATTGAGAGTAATTAATAAGTGATGGATATGCAAATATCACTAGAATTTGGCATCAATCAAGTAAATAGAATGAATAAAAACATAAAAATCGGTAAGACATTTGAGAACTTGACTTTGATAAGAGAAAAAGACATGGAACTGCCTGAAGCCAGAAGAAAAAGTAATTGTATCTGGAATGTGTTTTTGCCCAACTCTACCCATCAAAATCATACTCATTCTTCAAAGACAACATCTTCAGAGAAGCTTTTCTGATTCCTCTAGTCCTCTACGGAATGTTGGATTTATTTGACATTTCCTCTAAAACCATGCCATGTTAGCTTTTTATGTATTTCTTTCACATACTCTTTTGTAAATTCTCTGAGGGCAGGGACTATATCTTCCCTACTTTTGTGTATGTTTATAGGCAATCAAATATGTCCTGATTGATTGACAGGCAGATTCAGGTGGTCCCAGTGATTTTCTACCTTTGAACTGAGTAATTAGTACTTTGTGGAACCAATCTGTAAATCAAATGCATTCCATGAGTTGTAATTAAGAGGATGAATCTTAAAATTATCAGAGAAAATTAAAATGAAACAGGAATCACATATGGACAGTCTAATAAGGAGAGTTGCTTCATCTTTCAAGGCAAGTTGAACAAACAGTCTCAGTAAATCATCAGAAATCATCAACTGCAAAATGTAGAATAAGAATATTTTCCTGATGAGTTAAGGATCCTCTTATCTCTGTTACCAGGAAGCAACTCACCTAAAATATAATCAGTTTCACATCATCTACAAACTTGGAATTATAATATAGTATGAGAAATGAAGGGAAGTGACTTAATTACAAATGCAAAAAAATCATCTATCTTAATGGTATTTACTATAATGAAAAGTGAAGGGTGAAGCCATGTCAGAAATAACTCTTGAATTATTCAGAAGTGAGGTAGACATTATTCAATAGAAATAACTAGAAAGGCAAACCCTGAAATCTCAAATATAATAAAAATTATACATCCTGTTTTACTAGTCAATTCCTTTTGTTTTGATTCTTGCTTTAACAAAACACCTTCAGATCACCAGTTTGGCTTTCCACAGCCTTTGATACTGCTTGTGGGTGTCTAGATTTAAGGCTTAATTGTTTCACTTCCACTTTATATTTATATCCTATTGATCAATACTCTTTAGAATAATATCTTGAATTATCAATAATTCTCTTGTAGGAATGGATAACGTGGGTCAATGAACAAAACCTGTTCATTCTCAAGTGAACAGATAAGTGTTGAATTTTGAGAATTTGCAAAGCTGAGAATTAATTGGAGTCCTACTAGAAAGTTTTCCACTAACCCATAAGTGATGCTTGGGGCCTGGAATGAAATAATCTGCCAGGCCGATAGATCCCATTTCCTTACACCTCATTCTCTTAACTCACTTATGTTGTTTATTAGGTCATGTGGACACGTGAGACTGTGTACTGTATACTAAATGGATAAAGTCACGTAGGGCACTTCACACTATATAGCACTGTGGTAGATTGCGTCACTGTTCCCAATTATTTCCTCATCACTTCTTTAAGAAGATTATACCTCTCCACTCTGCTGACATCAATCTTGGCCATGTGAACTGGTTTGATCAATGAAAGCTTTAACAGCCATTGCTTAGTTCTGCTGTTGTTCTTTTCCTTCTGGCACAGGATAGCATGAGTTAGATGGTTGTTGCTTTTTTGTCCTGGATCCCAGAACAGAGCCACAGTGAACCTGTTGCAATAATCTGAGTGATTTTGTAAAACACTGAAATTTGGGAGCTGTTTGTTCCTGCATCTTAAAGTAATGAAAGCTAATACTAGCACTCTTTCTATAAAGCTCATTTGGCATTTATCATAATCTCTTGCAATTTTCAAAAATTCTTTACATCTTCAGTAGTTGCTCTTAATTTTCAAAATGTGTCACCTGTAAGAAATAGTTCATAGAGAAGGAAAGAAGTCTTCAGGGCATTTATTCTTCAATTTTATGTAGCACAATAGCTTTTCTTGAATTGAGATCTTGATAAATTGGAAATTACAACCTTACCAGCTCCCAGATCAGTAGGGAGAAAAGACACAGGATGTGTTATCTCCTTTGGTGGACAGATAGGAATGCCTGGTGACCAGGGTGACTAACAATCTTATTTGAGAAAAATTAGTGCTTTGCTAAAGCTGAGAGGAGAGGTGAAAGACTGAAACAAGGATGGCACAACTTTGTGAGCAGCCATAATGAAAGCCCTCCCTCCAGGAGAAGCTCTGTGTACTGCACTAAATTAGGTAGAAACTTGAGGACATGCATTTCAGGAAGGGTGAATGCGTCCCTGACCTGGCACCTTTGTTGCAAGAGCTGTGAGCACTGCTTAGAGGAGCAGTAAGCTCTGACATGTTGAGGTGGAAACATTTAGAGTTCTTTTACTGCTATTCAATGTGTGCAGGGAGAGATGGCAGTCATTGAATAGCCAGGAAAAGGCACATGCCTGAACACAGTGGACCACGTGGGCAGATCATGAGGGGAGCCCTCCTCCACGCTAGTGAGGAATGATGAGATGAGACATAACTTTCAGATGATGCAAAAACAGCAGGATGTGTTGCAAAATATCCTAGGAGACTTTCACAGACTGGTCTCCATGTCCAGAAGCATTCCTGATCCAGGCACTTCGACTCTTCAAGAATCTTTGGGATCCTATATTTTGTCTGTAACAGAGCAATGATTACTAAATGATCTTGGGTTTTAATGCCTTTTGTTTTTGCTACATTAAGCAAATATAGATTCAAATTTGAGAGTAGATTCCAAATTAAGAGATTTGCTAATGGAGAGGTGATACCAGAATTTCTTCTCAGGATTATGGCTAAAGGAAACATGCTCCCTTCTCACACACTCTACACACAAACCAACCTTTAATCTTTTTGTCAAGAATATCTCTTACTGTATGTATAATGAAATGCACTTTTGCTCAGAAATGAAAAGGGTCCTCTCTGCTATTGTCAAACTTGTTTTATAAACTCCTATTTTATATTTTATTTTGGTATATCAATCTTGAGTACTATTATTGTGAGGTCTTCATTAGTAAACCCCTTCCCTATGACAGTACAGTGTGTACTCAGTTTTGGAGCATGGAAAATACATGAACTTGTTTTGTACCTGTAGTTCGGATATATAATTGACATCTTTGTGCCTTGGTGTTTCAAAAATTTTTAGGCTGTAATGAGGAGTCACATTTACAGTCATCAATATATTCTCTACAATGAATATGCTCCTTTAATTAAATCATAATGCTGGAAACACACACACACACACACACACACACACACACACACACACACACCAAAGAATATCTCTAACTGAAGGATTACACTTAATTTCTAGAATTCTTCAATGAGACAGATGATATTACTGAGACACTACAGAGAAATAAGCCAGTGTCTCCGGGAATCAGAAAGAATTAATGAAATTTAGGTCATATTGATAAGTTTACTCAAACATCTTATGTTGCCAAAATTAATACCTGAATCTTGATCTTGGATATGATAATAGATGTTTTCTTTCATCTTCAACCAGGAGATGGACAAAAAGGCGGTTCTAGTGTTTGTGCCTGTGTGTGTATTTAACGCTGTTTTCCTAAACACAAATAATCCCATCCTAGGCCAAACTTCTTGTCAGAATCCTTTTACAAAGTACCATTTTGGGGGGATATAGTTTAGGAAACAAAACATATGCACAAATACTCTCATGAGTTTCTTTTGTACTTTTATGTATATACAGCCAGACCATAATAGTCACTCTCCCTTGGGCAGGTAGTTGCCAGATACCACCACTAAGTCTGCGTAGATTGTCTGGGTCCTCTGAAGATACTCTCTGAATATCATTTGGCTTTTACTCAAATACAGCTAATTTTCCACACTCTTCATTTCTGCCCTTCCAAAAATCTCTCTCATCAGAAAGAGATATGTGTTTCTCTCATTGCAAGAAAACAGAACTTCTCTTCAAAGGACAGAATGCATGTTCAATTCAAAATTATGTATCTCCACCAAAGTCTATCTCTTAAATATAACATAGAACATGTGTGCTCTATGAGCTCATGTTTGTGCCGTTATTTCTGATCCCTTTTAATTACACCACTAACAATATTTCTTGATTTTAATATTAAAAGAGCATCCCATTAAGATGGGTTTCAGTGGTTAACAGCTGGATAGCCAGTGCTTGATAAATGACTTTTGAAAAGATAGAACCAATGTAAACAATCCCTGAATCTATAACGAAAGATAATGGAAGTCATGCAGAATCATTTGAAAATACCTGACAAAGGGGCACAGTTTTTCTCAATGAATGAGAGATGAGTTCCAGAAGAAGTAGGAATCTCTAAAGGTCATCCTTGTATTCGTATACTGCAGTAGACATGGGAAAGTCACAATATAGGTGTTATTAAAATTTAGGTTGGTTATGTGATTTGCACAGAAACACATTGTTTTTTGAATTGAAAATTTTCAGGGAATAAATCTGGTGCCAGGAAGGACGTGTAATTTAGAAAGAGAAATGTACATTTCTTCCCTAGGGTGGAAGGAGGGGAATAAAGGAATGTTTTTGTAAAGTACCTTTTGCATTCACATCCTTAGGAGGTAGGGAAAAAAAGCCCACCACTCTGATTTTTTTTTTTGATCTGGTTCATTCATCATATTAACAATGTTTAAGAGAAATAAAAAACAGAAATGAAACACAGTTCCAACTGGCACAGTGCAGCATTTAGGGTTTTTAGAATATAACATAAGACTCAAAAAACTACACTATAAATAATTTCTAAGAAAGAAGAAACCTTAAAAGTTCTACAAAATTCAGTGTTTTAAAGTTCTGAGTTCATTTTAAAGAACATTAACTTGCACAAACATGGGGGTACTACAAGATCTGACAATTTTATAAGTACATTAGTTAGATAACAGAATATTATCAAATTATTCAGAAATTAGTAGTTATTTAAAAGAAAATATGTATTGCATTTATGCAGAGTATAATAATCTAATCTCCTGATTCATGGCTTTGGTTATCAGCTTTATGTGGCTCACTACTAAATCTATATCTCTAATCTGGTTTTTCTTTCAAGATCAGGTTCATGACCCAACTATTACTACATAGTGTCATGACTATTTCTCTCATCTTAAAGCACAGCTCTTTATCTTTTTGACATTCCAACTTGACAGACTTCCCTAATTTCTTATTCTTGGAAATGACCAAGCATTCCCCTAGTTTGGAACCTTGAAGATATCTTTGACTAATGACTTGTCTTAGCTTGATCTCACAACTCAGTCACTGAGTCCTTTCAGTTCTACCTGCAAATATTTTTTCCCTCTCTTTCTCTTTCTGCTCCCACTTCTACCCTCTTTTGAGTTGTTACTGAAGCTTCCATACTAATTTTTCTGGATCTAGTCTTTCTTGCCCTTGTCCACTTTCCCACTGCCCTCTATTAAATCTTAATAAAACACTAGTGTCATGAAAAATTCCCTCTGGATAGATTGGGAGTTTAGGATTGACATGTACACACCGCCATATTTAAAACAGACAACCAACAATGACCTATAGTAAAAAAATAAAAACAAACAAACAAAACTTCCCTCTGCTCAAAAGTGTTCAGAGATTTTTCCTTGTGATTGGGATTAGGCTGAATTGCCTCATTATGATCTTTTAATAACATGGCCCCATTCTTTCTACCCAGAGAGTAAATACATATTAATTGAACATTATGTTTTACCAAATCTTCTCAGTACGCTGTGTAGGATACAAAAGCCCAAAAATGTGAGCCCTGTCTTCAAGGAAGTAAAGTCTAGTTCAGGAAATATAGAAAACAGATATAAAAGTTAATTATACAAAGAGATATAAAAGCCAAATGAATGACTCATATCCATACATTATGACCTGAGGGAAAATTAGAATGGAGATATCTTGCCCTGCTAATATTTTTCTTATCCAAAGTAGATCCTCTATTTATTACTTATTTATATGTTTAATAATTAATTTTAACTTTGTTATGTTTCATATATATGTGATTTGAATTCCAATGGTATGTAAGGTTTTGACATGATGGATATATACTAAATTCTCAATAAAAGTTAAAGAGCAAAATCAAGAGGGAGTGGCCAAGATGGCAGAGCAGAAAGACCCTGAACTCACCTCCTCTCATGAGCACACCAAAATTACAACTATTAACAGAGCAACTATTGATGAGAAAGACTGGAAAATGAGTAGAGAAGGTCTTCTACAACTAAAGATACAAAGAAGGAACCACAAAAAGATGTATAAGAGGATGGAGATGCGATTTAGTCAAGACCTATACCCCCAGGTAGGTAGCCCATAAACAGGAGGATTATTACAATTGCAGAGATTGTCCTCAAGGAACAAGTGGTCTGAGCCCCACATTGGGCTACCCAGCCCAGAAATTCTGCACAGGGAAGATGAACTCCCAGAATGGTTGGCTTGAAGGCAAGCAGGGCTTACTTTTGGAAAAGCCAGAGGGCTATGGGAAACAGAGGTCACTCCTAAGAGTGCACACAGAATTTCACACACTGCTGGGCAGAAGCAGCAATTTGAAAGGAGTCTGGGTCAGATCAGCCTGGAGGACATAGACACTGGCGGCAGTCATTTTGGGGAGCTCAGTCTACCACATGGACACTGGTGATGGCAAGCACTATTTTTGAATATTCTCTCTAGCTTATTAGTGTATGACCTGGGCCCACCCACCAGCCAGTAAACACCAGTACTGGGATGCCTCAGGCCAAGCAACTAGCCAGGTGGAGACACAGCCCCACTTGCCAGAGACTTGCTGCCTTAAGATGCCCTGAGCCTACAGCCACCCCAGGACATGACCCTGTTCACCAGAAGGCCTAGGACCTGGACCTGTATACCAGTGGGGCAGCACTAACTCTAGGACCCCCAGGAGCTCTGCAGCCAGCTACCTCATGACCCAGTCCCACCAACCAGCATCTGCAGCCTCAGCACAAGGAAGGACCTGGGAACCAACTGGAATGGAGCCATCAATGACAGACTGCCCACAGTAGTCAGTCTACCACAACAGGAGTATACATGCAACCCACATAGGGAATATCCTAAAGCATACAGCTCTGATAACCAGAGAGGAATGTGCTGCTGGGACACATAGGGCATCTCTACATAAGGACATTTATTTAAAGTTGGAAAATGTAACCATTTTACCAAATACATAAAAGTAAAAACAAATTCAGATAAAATGAGATGATAGAAGAATATGTTCCCAATGAGGGAACAAGATAAAACCCCAGAAGAACTAAATGAAGTGCAGATAGGCAACCTACCTGATAATGATCATAAAGATGTTCAAAGAACTTGGTGGAAGATTAAACTAAGAGTGAGAAATTAGAAGTTTTTAACAAAGAGTTATAAAATATAAAGAAGAATCGAATAGAGATGAAGAATATAATCACTGAAATGAAAAATACATTAGAAGGAATTAACAGTAGATTAGATGATACAGAGAAGCAGATCAGTGAGCTGGAAGACAGAGTAGTGAAAATTACTAAAGTTGAACAGAAAAATAGTAAAAAGAAACAAGGATAGTTTAAGAGTCTTTGGGACAACATCAGGCATACTAACATTCATATTATAGGGATCTCAGAAGGAGAAGAGAGAGAGAAAGGGGCAGAGAACATATGTGAAGAATAATAACTGATCTTCCCTAACCTGGGAAAGGAAACAGACATCCTGGTATAGGAAGCACAGAGAGTTCCAAACAGGATCAACCCAAAGAGGATCACATCAAGACACATTGTAATTAAAATGGCAGAAGTTAAAGATAGAGAATATTAAAAGCAGAAAGGAAAAAGCAAAAAGTTACATACAAGGGGATTCATATAAGATTATGGTCTGACTTTTCAGCAGAAACTCTGAAGAGCAGAAGGGAGTGGCATGGTAAATTTAAAGTGATGAATGGGAAAAACCTACAATCAAGAATTCTCTAAGCAGCAAAGCTGTCATTAAGATTTGATGGAGAGAGCAAAAGTTTTATAGACAAGTAAAAGCCAAAAGAGTTAAGCAACACCAGCTTTACAAGAAATGTTAAAGGGACTTATCTAAGTGAAAAAGAAAAAGCCACAACTAGAAACATAAAAATTATGAAAGGAAAAGAAAATCTCATTGGCAAAGACAAATATATAGTAAAGTTAGTAAATCAAAGATAAAGATACTAGGAAGTATCTTTATGTAAAGATACTAGGAAGGTTAAAAGACAAAAGCAGTAAAATCATCTATATATGCAATAAGTAGTTAAGGATACACAAACAAAAAGATGTAAAATATGATGTCAAAACAGTAAGCATGTAGGAAGAGGAATAAAAATACAGATTTGTTAAAATGCATTTGAACTTAAGAAATCAACAACTTAAAATAATGATATATATTGCTACATATAAATGAAAAGTTTTTTAATAGATATACACACAAAAAAGAGAAAGGAATCCAAACTTAACACTAAAGATTCTTAGTCCTCAAATCACAAGTGAAGAGAACAAAAAAAGAAGAAAGAAACAGCAACTACAAAAACAACTACAGAAACAACCCCAAAACAATTAACAAAATGGCAATAAGTACATACATATCAATAATTACTTTAAATGTAAATGAAATAAATGCTCAAATCGAACAACATAGAGTGGCTGAATGGATACAAAAATGAAACTGATATACGCTGCCTACATGAGACTCACTTCAGATCTAAAGACACACACAGACTGAAAGTGAGGGGATGGAAAAAGGTATTCCATATAAATGGAAATTTTAAAAAAAGAGCTGGGGTAGCAATACTTACATCAGACTAAATAGACTTTAAAACAAAGACTGTAACAAGTGACAAAGAAGGACTTTATGCAATAATCAAGGGATCATTCCAAAAAGAAGATATAACAATTATAAATATATGTGCAAACAACATAGGAGCATCTAAATACATAATGCAAATTTCAAAAAATCATTTATTTATTTATTTAGGCTGCTTTGGGTCTTCATTGCTGTGCACAGGTTTTCTCTAGTTGCAGTGGCGGTGGGGGGCTACTCTTCATTGTGGTATGTGGCCTTCTAATTGCAGTGGATTTTCTTGTTGCAGAGCATGGGCTCTAAGAACATGGGCTACAGTAGTTGCAGTGTGTGGGCTTAGTAGTTGCAGCATGTGGGCTCTAGGGCACTTGGACTTCAGTAGGTGTGGCTCATGGGCTGTAGAGTGCAGGCTCAGTAGTTGTGCCGCATGGTCTTAGTTGCTCTGTGGCATGTGGGATCTTCCCGGACCAGGGATTGAACCCATATCCCCTGCATTGGCAGGTGGATTCTTAACCACTGCACCACAAGGGAAACCCCTAAAGCAAACATTAACAATGTAAAAGGAGAGGGAGATTGGTTCAAGATGGCGGAATAAAAGGACATGCTCTCACTCCCTCTTTCGAGAACACCGAAATCACAAATAACTGCTGAACAATCATTGACAGGAAGAACTGGAACTCACCAAAAAAGATACCCCACATGCAACGACAAAGGAGAAGCCACAATGAGACTGTAGGAGAGGTGCAATCACAATAAAATCAAACCCATAACTGCTGGGTGGGTGATTCACAAACTGGAGAACACTTATACCACAGAAGTCCACCCACTGGAGTGAAGGTTTTGAGCCACATGTCAGGCTTCCCAACCTGGGGGTCTGGCAATGGGAGGAGGAATTCTTAGAGAATCAGACTTTGAAGACTAGTGGGATTTGACTGCAGGACTTCGGCAGGACTGGGGAAACAGAGACTCCACTCTTGGAGGGAACACAAAAAGTAGTGTGTGCATCAGGACCCAGAGGAAGGAGACTGAACCAGACCTACCTGCAAGTGTTGGGGGGTCTCCTGCAGAGGTGGGGAGCAGCTGTGGCTAACCAAGGGACAAGGACGCTGGCAGCAGAAGTTCTGGAAAGTACTCCTTGATGTGAGCCTTCCCAGAGTCCAACATTAGCCCCACCAAAGAGACCAGGTAGGCTCCAGTGTTGGGTCGCCTCACATCAAACAACCAACAGGGAGGAAACCAAACCCCAACAATCAGCAGACAAGCGGATTAAAGTTTTACTGAGCTCTTCCTACCAGAACAACAGCCAGCTATACCGACCACCAGTCCCTTCCAACAGGAAACTTCCACAAGCCCCTTAGATAGCCTGATCCACCAGAGGGAAGACAGCAGAAGCAAGAACTAGAACCCTGCAGCCTGTGGAACAAAAACCACAGTCACAGAAAGATAAACAAGATGAAATTGCAGAGGGCTATGTACCAGATGACGGAACAAGATAAAACCCCAGAAAAACAATTAAATGAACTGGAGACAGGCAATCTTCCAGAAAAAGAATTCAGAATAATGATAGTGAAGATGATCCAGGACCTTGGAAAAAGAATGGAGGCAAAGATGGAGAAGATGCAGGAAATGTTTACCAAAGCTCTAGAAGAATTAAAGAACAAACAAACAGAGATGAACAGTATAATAACTGAAATGAAAAATACACAAGAAGGAATCAATAGCAGAATAACTGAGGCAGAAGAATGCATAAGTGACCTCGGAGACAGAATGGTGAAATTCACTACCACAGAAAAGAATAAAGAAAAGGAATGAAGAGAAATGAAGACAGCCTAAGAGATCTCTGGGACAACATTAAGGGCAACAACATTCGCATTATAGGGGTCTCAGAAGGAGAAGAGAGAGAGAAAGGACCAGAGATAATATTTGAAGAGATTATAGTTGAAAACTTCCCTAACATGCGAAAGGAAATAGCCACCCAAGTCCAGGAAGTGCAGAGAGTGTCATACAGGATAAACCCAAGGGGAAACATGCCAAGACACATAGTAATGAAACTGGCAAAAATTAAAGACAAAGAAAAATTATTGAAGGCAGTGAGGGAAAAAAGACAAATAACATACAAGGGAACTCCCATAATGTTAACAGCTGATTTCTCAGCAGAAACTGTACAAGCCAGAAGGGAGTAGCATGATATACTTAAAGGAATGAAAGGGAAAAACATACAACCAAGATTACACTACCCATCAAGGATCTCATTCAGATTCGATGGAGAAATCAAAAGCTTTACAGACACGCAAAAGCTAAAATAATTCAGCACCACCAAACCAGCTCTACAACAAATGCTAAAAGGACTTCTCTAAGTGGGAAACACAAGAGAAGAAAAGGACCTACAAAAACAAACCCAAAACAATTAAGAAAATGGTAATAGGAACATACATATCGATAATTATCTTAAACGTGAGTAGATTAAATGCTCCAACCAAAAGACACGGGCTTGCTGAATGGATACAAAAACAAGATGCATATTTATGCTGTCTACAAGAGACCCACTTCAGACACAGGGACACATACAGGCTGAAAGTGAGGGGATGGAAAAAGATATTCCACGCAAAACAAAGCAGGAGTAGCAATACTCATATCATATAAAATAGTCTTTAAAATAAAGAATGTTACATGAGACCAGGAAGGACACTATGTAATGATCAAGGGATCAATCCAAGAAGAAGATATAACAATTATAAATATATACGCACCCAACATAGGAGCACCTCAATATATAAGGCAACTGCTAACAGCTCTAAAAGAGGAAATCGACAGTAACATAATAATAGTGGGGGACATTAACACCTCACTTACAACAATGGACAGATCATCCAAACAGAAAATTAAGAAAGAAACACAAGCCTTAAATGACACAATAGACCAGATAGATTTAATTGTTATATATAGGACATTCCTTCCAAAAACAGCAGATTAACTTTTTTCTCAACTGCACACAGAACATTCTTCAGGATAGATCACATCTTGGGTCACAAATCAAGTCTCAGTAAATTTCAGAAAATTGAAATCATTTCAAGCATCTTTTCTGACCACAAAGCTATGAGATTAGAAATAAATTACAGGGAAAAAACCGAAAAAAACACAAACACATGGAGGCTAAATAATACGTTACTAAATAACTAAGAGATCACTGAAGAAATCAGAGAGGAAATCAAAAAATACCTAGAGACAAATGACAATGAAAACATGACGATCCCAAACCTATAAGATGCAGCAAAAGCAGTTCTAAGAGGGAAGTTTATAGCAATACAATCTTACCTCAAGAAACAAGAAAAATCTCAAATAAACAATCTAAATTTACACCTGAAGGAACTAGAGAAGAAGAATGAACAAAACCCCAAGATAGTAAAAGGAAAGAAATCATAAAGATCAGAGCAGAAATAAATGAAATAGAAACAAAGAAAACAATTGCAAAGATCAATAAAACGACATGCTGGTTCCTTGAGAAGACCAACAAAATTGATAAACCATTATGTAGACTCATCAAGAAAAAGACACAGAGAACTCAAATCAATAAAATTAGAAATGAAAAAGGAGAAGTTACAACAGACATGGAATGAATACAAAGCATCCTAAGAGACTACTACAAGCAACTCTATGCCAATAAAATGGACAACGTGGAAGAAATGGACAAATTCTTAGAAAGGTATAACCTTCTAAGACTGAACCAGGAAGAAATAGAAAATATGAACAGACCAATCAGAAGTAAAGAAATTGAAATTGTGACTAAAAATATTCCAACAAACAAAAGTCCAGGACCATATCTCTTCACAGAGGAATTCTGTCAAACATTTAGAGAAGAGCTAACACCCATCCTTCTCAAACTCTTCCAAAAAATTGCTGAGGAAGGAAATCTCCCAAACTCATTCTATGAGTCCACAATCACCCTGATACCTAAACCAGAAAAAGATACTACAAAAAAAGAAAATTACAGACCAATATCAATAATGAATATAGATGCAAAAATCCTCAAAAAATACTAGCAAACAGAATCCAACAACACATTAAAAGGATCATACACCATCATCAAAGGGATTTATCCCAGACATGCAAGGATTCTTCAATATATGCAAATCAAACAGTGTGATACATCATATTAAAAAATTGAAGAATAAAAACCATATGATCACCTCAATAGATGTACAAAAATCTTTTGACAAAATTCAACACTGATTTATAAAAACTCTCCAGGAAGTGGGCATAGAGGGAACGTACTTCAGTATAATAAAGGCCATATATGACAAACCCACAGCAAACGTCATTCTCAATGGTGAAAAACTGAAAGCATTTCCTTTAAGGTCAGGAACAAGACAAGGATTTCCACTCTCACCACTATAATACAAGATAGTTTTGGAAGTCCTAGCCACGGCCATCAGAGAAGAAAAAGAAATAAAAGGAATAATAATTGGGAAAGAAGAAGTAAAACTGTCACTGTTTGCAGATGACATGATACTATACATAGAGAATCCTAAAGATTCCACCAGAAAACTACTAGAAGTAATTAATGAATTTGGTAAAGTTGCAGGAATCAAAATTAATGCACAGAAATCTCTTGCATTCCTATACACTAATGATGAAAAATCTGAAAGAGAAATTAAGGAAACACTCCCATTTACAATTGCAAAAAAAGGAATAAAATACCTAGGAATAAACTTACCTAGGGAGACAAAAGACCTCTATGCAGAAAAGTATAAGACACTGTTGAAAGAAATTAAAGATGATGCCAACAGATGGAGAGATATGCCATGTTATTGGATTGGAAGAATCAATATTGTGAAAATGACTATACTATCCAAAGCAATCTACAGATTCAATGCAATCCCTATCAAATTATCAATGGCATATTTTACAGAACTAGAACAAAAAATCTTAAAATTTGTATGGAGACACAAAAGACCCCAAATAGCCAAAGCAGACTTGAGGGAAAAAAACAGAGCTGGAGGAATCATACTCCTTGACTTCAGAGTATACTACAAAGCTACAGTCATCAAGACAATATGGTACTGGCTCCAAAACAGAAATATTGATTAATGGAACAGGATAGAAAGCCCAGAGATAAACCCATGCACCTATGGTCAATTAATCTATGACAAAGGAGGCAAGGATATACAATGGAGAAAAGACAGTCACTTGAATAAGTGGTGCTGGGAACATTGGACAGCTCCACATAAAAGAATGAAATTAGAACACTCCCTAACACCATACACAAAAATAAACTTAAAATGGATTAGAGACTTAAATGTAAGACCAGGCACTATGAAATTAAAACTAGAGGAAAACATAGGAAGAACACTCTTAGACCTAAATCACAGCAAGATCTTTTTTGATCAACCTCTTAGAGTAATGGAAATAAAAACAAAAATAAAAAAATGGGACCTAATGAAACCTAAAAGCTTTTGCACAGCAAAGGAAACCATAAACAAGATGAAAAGACAACCCTCAGAATGGGAGAAAATATTTGCAAATGAATCATCGGACAAAGGATTAATCTCCAAAATATATAAACAACTCATGCAGCTCAATATTAAAAAAAAACAAACAACCTGATCCAAAAATGTGCAGAAGACCTAAATAGACATTTCTCCAAAGATGACATACAGATGGCCAAGATGCACATGAAAAATTGCTCAACATCACTCATTATTAGAGAAATGCAATCAGAAGTACAATGAGGTATCACCTCACACCAGTTAGAATGGGCATCATCAGAAAATCTACAAACAACAAATACTGGAGAGGGTGTGGAGAAAAGGGAACCCTCTTGCAGTGTTGGTGGGAATGTAAATGGATACAGCCACCATGGAGGACAGTATGGAGGTTCCTTAAAGAACTAAAAATAGAATTACCATATGACTTAGCAATCAGACTACTGGGCATATACCCAGAGAAAACCATAATTCAAAAAGACACATGCACCCCAATATTCACTGCAGCACTATTTACAGTAGCCAGGTCATGAAGCAACCTAAATGCCCATCGACAGATGAATGGATAAAGATAATGTGGTCAATGGAATATTACTCAGCCATAAAAAGGAAAGAAATTGGGTCATTATTAAAGATGTGGATGCATCTAGAGACTGTCATACAGAGCAAGGTAAGTCAGAAAGAGAAAAACAAATATTGTATATTAATGCATATAAGTGGAAGCTAGAAAATGGTACAGATGAACCAGTTTGCAGAGCAGAAATTGAGACACAGAAGTAGAGAAAAAAACGTATAGACACCAAGGGGGGAAAGCGGTGGGGGGTGGGGGTTGTGGTGTGATGAATTGGGAGATTGGGATTGACATGTATACACTGATGTGTATAAAATGGACGACTAATAAGAAAAACATAAATAAATAAAAAATAAACATTAAAAAAAAATAAAGGAGGGGCTTCCCTGGTGGTGCAGTGGTTGAGAGTCTGCCTGCTGATGCAGGGGACATGGGTTCATGCCCCGGTCTGGGAAGATCCCACATGCTGCGGAGTGGCTGGGCCCGTGAGCCATGGCCACTGAGCCTGCGCGTCCAGAGCCTGTGCTCCGCAATGGGAGAGGCCACAACAGTGAGAGGCCCGCGTACTGCAAAAAAAAAAAAAAAAAAAAAAAAAAAGAATATTGCCTATAGCCTGAAATATACAGGATAGCCCATTCTCAAGGCTCTGCCCTTTAAAGATATAATACTTTTCCATTCATGTAGAGATAAAAAGTTGCAGAATAGAGAATAACATTTGTCTTGTTGGAGGCTTACAGGAACCTCATGACTTGACCTATGTGGACAGCTACAAGGACAAAGGATTCAGACACCAAGAAGTTTGCAACAACCAACCACATCCCCTCCCCCCATTTTTAAAAAAATTATTTAATTTATTTTTGTCTGTGTTGGGTCTCCATTGCTGTGCGTGGGCTGTCTGTAGTTGCGGTGAGCTGGGGCTACTCTTTGTTGCGTGCGCAGGTTTCTCATTGCAGTGGCTTCTCTTTGTTGCACAGCACTGGCTCTTGGCACATGGGCTTCAGTAGTTGTGGCTCATGGGCTCTAGAGCGCAGGCTCAGTACTTGTGGCACATGGGCTTAGTTGCTCCATGGCATGTGGGATCTTCCCGGACCAGGGCTCGAACCTACGTCCTCTGTATTGACAGGCGGATTCTTAACCACTACGCCACCAAGGAAGCTCCCCTCCCCTTTTAATATAAAAGAAGGCTGAATTCTAACTCAGATTAAATGGTTCTTTGGGACACTAGTCCACCATCTTCTTGGTCTGCTGGTTTTCTGAATAAAGTCACCATTCCTTTTGCCCCAACAACTTGTCTCTTGATTTATTGGCCAGTCTTGTGTGATGAGTAGTATGAGTCTGGACTCAGTAACAACACAATGCTGCTGGACTCGAGGTCAGGGGTGAGAAAAGGAATATAAAAATTGTGAACAATGGATAAGAAGACAGGGATTAAACTTTGCTAGTTATAGAAATTAAAAATGGGAAAATTTTTGTATTACTGCTTCAACAGATTTTAGATTTCTGAGTTAGGTAAATTCAGTTAAAAAGAGAGAACAAAATATAATGTTAAAAGGAGAAATTATTTCCTTATTTGTCTTTTTTTTTTTTTTTGGAAGGGATACCTCTTAAAACACAAAACCAGAACCTCTGTACAGAGTGATTATGACTGGACTGCTGAAGGGCCCATTCAGAAAAAGTTTTTTGTAGAACATTAACTTTATGTCTAGATTTTAAATCAGAAACTCACAGGACTATAAGGAAGGACAATAAAAATATATTTACTTTGGGTCTCTGGCCTTCTGTAAAGACAGCGCGTAATTCTTTTGGTCAGATGTGTCTCCCTGTCCGGTTATAAAAGATCTGCTAAGCAAGACCTGTTTTATTGAAAGAATTTTTGAGATGAACTGCCAAGTCAGAAGAAAACACTAAAGCCAAAGTTTAGAATAATTAAGGATACAATCTTTGCTCTATAGAAGCAGGAAAGACCCCAAGAGAACAACGTCAAATGTCATGATGATACACTGACTTCTCCTGAAAAGACTGTAATGGATTTGACTGGCATAATCTGAGATGTATTTATCGAGCACCCATTAGGTGACTGGCATTGTTCCAAACAAACCTTCCAGGTGGTGGAAGACTGGTCGTTTTCTGCAGAGAGAGAAATTGATTTCCTACCTAAGATCAACTTTATGAGGAGCAAGCTATTTATTTTATTTATGGCTTGAACTCAGTTCCCTGCTGTAATAATTCAAATTCTGTAGGTACAGACCTCCTTCCTATTTAGATATTGACTAGAAAGGGAGCCAGCTTAGAGCTGGCCCTGCAGCTACTTGCAGGGGGTTTGGATTTATGCTAATGAATGGGGCTGAAGCTTTCAAGGATTTGCTTTCATTACTAAATCCTCAGGGTAGTACTTTCCAACACTCTTGGTTGGGCTTTGAAATAAGAGTGGAAGTCTATATACTCCATGCTGAAGGCTACTTAGGCTCAAAACAAAACTAACTCAAGAAACGCTTAATGGAAAAGTTTGGTTTTAAAATAAAATTCTGTATCCAAGTAAACAGAAAGTAAAGCAAAAATGTCCAAGAAATTCAGGAAGCGTAGTCATGGAAAGGTGAGCCCGTATTCTTATCTTGGGAGTCAGATGTTTCAATGTAACCTCAACTTACTTGGAAACTTTGCAAATGTTCTAATTATTAGCCATTGAGTTAGATAGTCCAAGTTGCCAGATTTCAGGAAGCACAGTCTCAGAAGAGTTTTGATATTTTTCTAAAGTAAGAAACTTACCTAAGCCTTTACCTTAATCATTCTTGGAGCTTGTATGTTCTCTTTACTGACAGCAGGAAGCCAAAGACCTTTCTACAAATCAGTTCTCAATGGGGACAGACACATTTGCCGAACTACAGTAAGGTTATGGACAAATCCACTTGGAAACAAATCATAGCAGAATTTGAGAGAAACTACAGAACCAGATATATGATTGGCATGCCACCTGAACCATGAAGTTCTTCAGAAATGTAAATATAAGTATCACTGTGGTAAAAAACAGGTACTCCTTTTTTTAAGACATAAAGTTGATTCTGGAATTTTAAAAATAAGTTTAGAATTATATAAACCAGGCCAAAACTTTATCAGTCTAGTCATTGAATTGCTTTTTTCCTGCTTATAAAACCTCATTTACCTTCATGTTTGAATCCCTTCTTTATGAGCTTTATGTAACAGTAACCTATAGATTTAAATTTGTGTGCATGTTTCTGAAATATATGAGGATTTTACAACCTCCTAAATTTTGGATCATCTATTAATACATTTAACTTACTCTTATTTTTATCATAGATTCTTTTAAAGAAGGTGATTGTATAATGTTTTCCTCTAACTCCAACCTTTATAAATTTACACTCGATTAGAACATGGGCAACATCAAAACTATCTCATTCTTTTTTTGTACTCTATATATCATTCTTGAATATTAATAACTATCTTAGCCATTTTATGGGCTGGTGGTTATTTAATTTTATTACTGCCTTTAGATTGACCAACAAACCTCAACAATCTGGGGAAGGCAATGGAAAGCCTTTCCACTTGAATGGAGAACTACATATTTGTCTAAAGATTTCTTTAAAAACTTTTTTAAAAGCTAGAAAGTCCACAGAAAACCATGGTGACAATTTACCTAATAAGCGATTATGGACTGTCTATTGCATTTACTGCTAACAGAAAGGCTGAAGCAGCATCATCTCAAAGTTTTATTTTCAAGTACTTGATTTTGAATTTCTTCATTAAAAGTGGTAAGTGAATGCAAATAGTCATCACCTCTGCCTCTGGGATTTTACCACATCAGATAGGAAAGGACACAAATATACAGCTCCTAAGAGGGTAGAGGCATAATAGCATTCTTTTAAAGCTACAAGTACATTATGAGCAGATATGCTCAATTTTCATAATTTATGACTAATGTGATGTAACAGTGGTCAGCAAACTTTTTCTTAAAAGGGCTAGGCAATAAATATTTTAGGCTTTGTAAACCATGTGATCTCTGTCACATCTCCTCTCTGCCCTGGAGCAGGAAAGCAGCCATAGACCATATGCAAATGATGAGCTTGGATGTGTTCCAATAAAACTTTACTGACAGAAACAAACATTGGGCTGGATGTGGCTTGTGGGTACCAGTTTGCTGATCCCTGTGGTATAATATCACACATCCTACTTAGAACTGAGAAAAATGAAACATTGCTCTTGAATAGTTTCTGCTGGATGAGGTTTAGGAAACATCCAAATTAACCATTAATAAGTGGTTTGAGCCTTGTTTTTGCCACAACTTCAGTTTCTTCATTTGAAAATATCTCTCTTCCTCACCTATTTGAAATGTGATAATATGTTCACAGGACACAGAACAATATGGTGACAAAAAAGTGTGTCGAAGGATGAAAATGCTTAAGTTGCTTTGCCAAGTTTTGTTCAAATGTGTTACTTTTCTGCAACTGCTCAAATGTGTTACTTCTCTGCAACATTTGGTTTTCATATTTTCATGGTAGCATTTACCATAATGTCTTATAAGTTGTAATTTGACTGTCTTCTTCTTTAGAATATGGGTTCTTCAAGGGCAAGGTCTACATATGTCTATCTCTGTATCACTAGAACTTTGCACAATGTCTTCCTCACTCACTATTCTTTAAATGAATGATCACATAATTCACAGACTACCCTGACAGGCCTATGATTTTTTTCTAAGTGCTTTCTAGGTATTTTCCAGACAGTTTCTATCCCTGTCTTCCTTTCCTGAGCTCTAAAATAGTGCCTGAAATTATTGGCTGGAATTCATCCCATTTGAGTAAATGTCTTAAACAGTAATTGAAAAGATGATTTAACTTGGGACATTATAAAAGGTTGACTGAGAATAACTCTTCTCATGCCAGGACAACTGAATACAATATTCTAAATGTTTAACTTAAACAAGGATGTATATAACAAAGTGCAAATAATATATAGCATATTTTTATATCAATTTCACCAGGTGTAGTAAATATGGTTACTGCTCCACATTAAACCCCTTGGATACTTTCTATCATTCAAGGTGTTTCTCTTGACTTCTATATACTTTAACTTCCTATAACTCATGCCTGTAGGCAACTCTCTTTGGAGGACTGTCCTCAGAATCCTAGAGCAGCTTTGTCTACACTTGCCAAGAGCTGGAGATGCCTGGGAGCTTACACCCCTCTTGATGTGGCCCCAAGCAAATTATTAACTGTCACAAAAGCACGGAAACCCAGCTGGCTTGCCCCAAGAGGAGACAGACTTTAAGGCATAATTTATACTCCAGAGCTTCCCTTGGGATCAGGCTGAGGCTGGGACTTCACCTAAAATTATAACCTTGCTTGGCTGGTTGACTTCCACTGACCTACTTCCCTTACTCCCTTGCTGTTTCACCAAGGAGCCTTTTCTTAATGACACACATGCATGCAAACCTTCACCTCAGAGACTATTCTGGGAAACCCTAAGATATTCAGCTAAAGAAATATTTCTATTTAGTCTTCTTTCTATTTTTTTCCTTCTTCCCCTCCTCCTTTTCTTTCTCCCTCCACTTTTCTTCCTCAAGCTGACTCGGCATCCCTCATTGATATATTCTGGGCCACACATCATTCATGACCTCTGCCATCTGGGGTTGGAATGGTCTTTCAGCACCTTAGCAGCAGGAAGGGTTTTACTGCAGCTGCTTCTTTGGCAGGAAGAGTGTAGCTTCTGTGTTGAGTTCAACATGAAAAGTGCTTCCCTACTGGGTAGAAGCCATGGATTGTATAACACTCCCTGTTTCACACTATTAAATATCTTCTCTGGCTGGGCAGCAGCTCTGGTTTTCAATGTTTTTCCCCTAAGTATATATTTTTATTTAAGTGTAACACACATAACGAAAAACACACGAATCATAAAAAAACAGAGCTGAAAAATGAATGTTACAAAGTAAACAGAACTGTGTAACTACCACCAGGTCAAGAAACAGAACATTACTTGCACCCTAGAAGTCATCACTCTACTCTCCCTGGCTGTTACAGGATCTTAAATGTAACTGCTATTCTGGTGCCATCAGTAATTGTATAGTAAGGAATACATCTTACCCAAAGAGAGATCTGAACTTTGTTCTTGGGTACTGAGAGGGGATCTCTAGGCCCCTGAATGTCCAGCCTGAGAGCAATGTCTTTATTTGCCTGGGTGCTTTGGTCCCTGGAAAGTCTAACCATGTGACTTATGATGAGGGCTTTGAGGTTTGTCTTGTCATATCTGATCTCTGGAGAATCTGGAGACTAAATGTATTAGCCCAGACCTACAGGAGGGGCTGAGACTAAAGGTCAACCATGCAGGCAATATGCTATCAAGTCCCAATATAAACTCTAAACACCAGTGTCTCCAGTGAACTTCCCTAGTTGGCAGTTACTCCACGTGTATTGTGACACACCTACTCCAGGAGAGGCAAATCCTGTGGACAAGGAAGCATCACATTGGGAACCCTTCCAGATTCTTCTCTATGCTTCTCCCTTTGCTGATTCTAACTTGTATCCTTTTACTATAATAAAACTGTAATCATAAGTTGAGTGCTTTCTGAGTTCCATGAGTCTTTCTAGAAAATTATAGAACTTGACAGTAATTGGTAGAGACTGGGATTAGCAGCCAGCTGGTCTGAAGTGAAGGTGGCCCTGGAGACCCTGAGCTTGTGGCTGACCCTTGACTGAGGGCAGTCTTGTGGGGACTGTACCTGTTACCTGTGCACTTTGCTAGCTTATTACAACCATAGATATGTTTGGATTGATTTTTGAACTTCACATAAGTGGAATCATTCAACAGGTACACTCATATTTTCTGGCTTTTTCAAAAGAACATTCTTAATCTATGTTATATGTAGCTGTAATTTGTTCTGTATTCTATATAGTAATTTCATGATAGGAATGAACTTTAAAATTTGTATTTATTTATTTATTTTATTGTTGATAGATATTTGGGTTGTTTCCAGTTTGAGGTTTTGGGAAAAAATAATTCTGCTGTGAACATTCTTGCACGTGTCTTCCGGTGGATGTAAACACTCATTTATTTTGGGTATATATGAAGGAGTGCAAATGCAGGGTCAGAGCAGATTCTTAATCTCAACTTAAGGCAGTCCCGCCCAGCATTTTCAAAATAATTTGTATCAGTTTCCATTCCTGCCAGCAGATCATGAGAGTTCTGGTAGTTCCACATTCTTGTCAACACTTGGTATTGTCTGTCTCTTAACTTTTAGGTCATTTTAGGGAATGGGAATACACTCAACTTAAAACTGCATGAAAGAAATGAGAACACTATATATATGGAATCTAAAAAAAAAAAAAATTGTCATGAAGCACCTAGGGGCAGGATGGAAATAAAGACTCAGACCTATTAGAGAATGGACTTGAGGACACGGGGAGGGTGAAGGGTAAGCTAGGACAAAGTGAGAGAGTGGCATGGACATATATACACTACCAAATGTAAAACCTATAGCTAGTGGGAAGCAGCCACATAGCACAGGGAGATCAGCTCGGTGCTTTGTGACCACCTAGAGGGGTCGGATAGGGAGGGTGGGAGGAAGGGAGATGCAAGAGGGAAGAGATATGGAGATATCTGTATACGTATAGCTGATTCACTTTGTTATGAAACAGAAACTAACACACAATTCTAAAGCACTTATACTCCAAAAAAGATGGTAAAAAAAAAAAAAAAGAAAGAAAGAAGAACACTGTCATTTGTCCAAGTGTAACAATTCAAACTATGTGTGCACAGGGGTGACAGTGAAATGATTTGTCATCTGGGAAAGGTAGCCTGACAAAGAGAGGACATTTCCCTGGAAACTCTCCATGGAGAATTGAATGGTTTGCAAACACAGTCTCCTTGGTGGTCTATAACTGACCAAATGTGAAGATGCTACTTAAAGGTATTAAAGCTCACAAGAAGTTGACAGTGAAGCTATCTGGTACTGATTTGTTTTGGTAAGAATATATAATATTGTACATTGTACATTCAAGTTCTTTAGTAGCTATAGAATCATATATATAATATAATTATATACATTCATAGTAATAAAATATAAATATATAATATATATATAATTTTCTCTTTTCTTTTGTCTGCATTTAAAAATTTTTAGCCCTTTAGCCTTGTTTCTTGGCATTTCTGGTACTTTTTAAAATCAAATATTGGACCTAGTGAATGAACATTTCAGAAACTCTAGTTGCTATTTTTCTCCAGAGGGTATTTAATTTCTGTTAAAATTAAATGACTATTAGAGTAGGGGCAGGTCACCTTGCTGTAATCAGGAATTGCAGTAATTTGAGGTAGGTTTAGCCTTTGTGAGCGCCTGTCTATTTCCTGTTTACCCTTTTTCCTGGGCTTAGCCTTCACTATTTTTAATTGAAAACCTGAGTGGTTACTAGGGTCCCCTATTAATGGTGGATTCTGACCTCCAGTTTCCATCTCCCACCACTATGAGTCTTCTGAAAAAGCTCTAGGTTAGCTTTTTTTTTTTTTAACATCTTTATTGGAGTATAATTGCTTTACAATGGTGTGTTAGCTTCTGCTTTATAACAAAGTGAATCAGTTATACATATACATATGTTCCCATATCTCTTCCCCCTTGCGTCTCCCTCCCTCCCACCCTAGCTTTTTAGCCTACCAGCTGATCACACTGAACTGCTTGGTTCAGTGGTCCATCACTATCACAAATTAAGGATTGCAAATGGCTTGCGGGGGAAAAGAATGATGTCCTCACTTCTCTGAGGTTATCTTTTCTCTCTTGTCTTGGCTCCTCCATTCCTGGTTGTTTTAGGAACAATGAAATTCAATTATTTTGCCCAAGCACAAAAGAAAGACTGAAACTCTGAGCCACTGCCTTCTGCTTAGAAACCTTGTCTCTGCTACTAAGAAAACAGCCTAAAGGAGAAAAAGTGGCTGAGAATTTGGGTTCAGCTCAATGCAGTATCCGTTATGGGATCCCAGCGAATTTGGCCTTGCCTGCCTATCGGCTCACTGATTCCCTCACAGAGCTGTTTAGGTTTGTTTTATATTTTATTCAGCTTTTATAGTGCTTCCCAGCAGAAGAATTAATTGGATACAATCTACTCTGTCAGAATTAGAAGTGGAAGTCCTATTCTGAAGTGCAAACTACTATTTCTATTTCAAAAGTAAGTTACTCTACGCAGTGTTTATGTTTTTGGTCTCTCTTCTTCAAACTACACCATCCCCATTTGAGAATCTCAGATATCTCACTTCTCCAAAATAGACCAGAAATAAATCCATTTTATTAAATATATGACACTTTTCTGCTTTAGGGTGGCCCACTACTCTGTGTGTGTGTTGTGTGTGTGTGTGTGTGTGTGCACACGTGTGTGCATGTGTGTGTCCTTTTATAGGTTCTTGGTTAGGATGGAAGCTTTTTTTTAGGGTAAGCTTTAAACTATATAATTGACCTAAGAGCAAGTGTAATTTTTCACTGAAACTTATTCTTGAGTCCTAATCAGATACCTTAAGTACACTTATATTTGTCTTTGTAATTTGTATACATCAGTGTCAATTCTTTTCAACTCCTGGTTTACCTCTATTTGAAATAATGATTGCAATTAAGAGTTACATTAATTTCTACTCTATACACATAGATTTTCCTTTATTTGTTATTTTCAGCATTATTATTATGCTCTTGATTAGATAATGCAAGTATAATATAAAACATTTAAAAGATATAAAACAAATAAAGTGAAAGATAACTTTCTCTCATTATTGTTCTACCAACAATATATATATATTTTCTACCAACAGTTTCTCATCTAGGAGCCAATCATTCTTGTTTGTGTTTAATGTATGCTTCCAGAAAATACAACACTTGTACCACTTTTTAAATAGTAAATACAAATTTTAGTATGCATACACATCGTTCAGTACCTTGTTTGTCTTCTCTACTGAACAATATATCTTGGAGAAAGCTCCATGTTGGTACACAGATATGCCATCTTGTCCATTTTAACTGCCACATAACATTCCGTTATTTATATCCATTTATTGGGTGTATTTAACTAGCTTTCTACTGAGTTTTTAAATTGTTCCTAATGTGTTATTATAAAATACTACAATAAGTATTCTTGAATGTGCATTTTTTGTGAACATATTAAAGGATACCTGTAAAATTAATATCTATAGGTTTAACTGTTGGGTCAAATGTTATGCGTGTTTACTCATTTTATTTCTATGGCATCTTTAATTTCTCAGCATTGAATTGCTTGATAAATTTGCTTACTTTCTGAACATGATGAAGCTTATATCAAATTTGATTTCACAAAGCTTATAATCAAAAATTCTGTTTTACTGAGGCTTATTTAAAAATTTTAACAAATCACATGTAACCTAGCTTTTCTTTTCAACTTTAAACTACTATTAGAAAAGTGGTTGCAGAAAAGAGTAGCTTTATTTATTTTGCTGTTCTTTTTAAAAAAAAAATACTTTAAATTTTGGTATATTTTTAGCTGCAACTAATTGTGTAGGCTAATCATGTCCAACAAGGCAACTCTGTTATCTTCTCATATTTTCTCAAACACCCAATATTTTCCAGATCTAGCTTCACATAACCAAGACTATTTAATTTTGATCCAAATAAAATTTTATTAGGTACAAATTGGAAAAAATAATTAGTTAGTGGTTGGAAACATAGCTGAAAAGCAAAGGGCTCAGCAGATCTGTATATCTCACCAGAAACTGGGGACAATTTATTTCCAAGCTTTGTGGTAGACAGAAATCCAATCAAGAAATGCACCCTTGTTTAGAACCCTCTAACAGACTTTTAGCTTTCAGTTGCACAAGAGCCTGCAGACAAATGACTAACTGCTTTTTTTATGGTGTTAAAAAGGTATGGTCCTCTAATGAGTAGAGAGTTACCCAAGGGAAAAGAGCAAGAGGAAGCTTGCTGTGTGCTACCCAGCATTTAGTGGTGAGATTTCTCTGTCACAGGGAATTCCTATCTCTTCACGTGAATAATAATGAGAGTCATCATGTGTCTGTGTACTCTTAGTCACACAGTGGCTTTCCTTATTATTTTTATTCATAGTTTTCTGAATTTTCATTCATTTCTGAAACAATGTGATATTTATTGTGCGGCGATTCATTGCCCCATTCTCTGCCAGTTGATGTGCATAATGATGAAAAGACAATTCCTGCTCTCAGAAACCTGTCTTCTAAAGAAAGTCAGAATTGAACAAAGAAATACACTGCAATATGATAAGTGCTATGATAGAAGAATTCAAGTGTCCTATAGGAATGTATAAGGGCCTTCAGGGGTTAAGTGGAGGAGGATTCCCAGAGGAACAGTGGGGACACCTAATTAGTAAAATGAAGAGTTGGATGAAGAGTATTTTAAGGAATTCTAACCTTATCCTTCCCTTCCCTAATTACAAGCAAACACTTGCAGACCTTAAGATTTCTGAAGATCTGCTATATTTTATTCTCTCCACGGTATCAGTGAACCTATCATACCAGTTACCAGATGTCCTGGACTGAATGAAAACAGGGTCACAATTTTTCACCCTTCCCAGAAGTCATGCTCTTTGCAAGGGACTTTGAAGTTCTTCCCATCAAGAAATGGAATCTTTCCCCCAACCTCCTGAATCAGGGCTAACCCGCTTTGGCAACATATTGTAGCAGAAGAAAAGATGTGTTAGTTCCAAGCCCATGATTCCATTCTCTTGGAACCCTGCCTGCATCACATCAAGCCTGGACTAGCCTCCTAGAGAATGAGACACCATGTGGAACAGAGCCAGCTGAGCCCAGTTGTCCCAGCCAAGGCCCCATGCATGTGAGTGAGTCCAGCTGAGATCAGCTGGTCCAGAACAGCTTGGCCCTAGACTCATGGGAAATAATAAGTGGTTGTTGTGTTAAGACACTATGTTTTTAAATTTATGCATTCACAGCTAACACTGAAGGATGGTTATGAGGATGAATAAATAATGCATGCAAAACACTACACTCAGTGACTACCACATAGTAAACAATGAAAATTATTATTTTTGAAGATCAAGTTGAAATCTGAAAGTTAGTTTTCTTTTCTTGGCTTGAATGTGCACAAAAAATACTGGGAAACATGTTTGACTAGATAGCTCAGTGTTCTCAATCTGATCTGAAAGCCCTCTGACCACAGTTTTCCTAAAAGATTTTTATTATTAAAGTAGGACTAGTTTTTATTGAAAGTAGTATAATTGTGATCCTTAGCTTGAGTTCCATGACGAGGGTACTGGGATGAAATGAATTGTGTGGTTTATGGCTGGAATGGTCACCTCTTTTTTGCATTATATCCTTATTAGCTGGAGTCTGCTACCACTACCAACATTCAAGCCTGTCCCCAAAAGGTAGGCTTGACGTTGCCAAGGGAGCTGGTTGTGAACATAGTTAAACCGACTTCTTATAATCTTGAAAAACCCTTATAATCCCATAGCCAAGCCATCCATAGGCCTACTCACTGCTATGAGTGCCCCAGAATTCTATACGTGAACCTACATAATATGTTGTATCTTTATATGGCTGACTATCCTGAAATATTGGAGGACAGAAGGAGAGGCCAGTTTTTACTAGGTCTGGAGTACCAACAGGAGTCTGGGCTTTTGTCCTAGAGGAAGCATCAGCGTTTGGCTTTCTGCAGCTTCTTTAAGCTGCTTCAAATAATTTATAGATAACATCTGCTGCTATCTTCTAGTCTTTGCTTGGTTTTCTTAACAGTCCAGAAGACTTTTGCTTTAAATCCAGTTACTTTTCACTTTACTCAGATAGCTACTTTCCTTTTTTTTTTTTTTTATACCAGAAAAAAAATGATGAATCTTATCTCTTCTAAGTTTTATGCTGGAACAATCTTTAGACTTCTCTCAGAAACTGGAGCAATCATTAGAGTTCTCCTGGACAACTTATTTTCTTTAATAGGTATAATCGTTTTCATTGTAAATTATTAATTCATGAAATATTTATTGAGTGCTTAGTATATGATAGATGTTGCACTGTGTCGTAGTTTGGGTTCTTCCAGAAGTGGACCCTGAGATAAAGATCTGAGTGCAAGTGGTTTATTCCAAGAAGCACAAGACGGGTGAAACTTAATCTCCCAGGAAAAGCTAGTCAAAGGAATAAAACCCAAATCTCAGAATTATTTTATTTAAAGGGTGAAGACGCTGACACATTTATGCTCAGCTCTGGAATTGAGGACTGCTGGAGAAGGCAGAGATGTATAAAATTTGCATAGGCAAAGTGACTTTCCAAGATGTTGGAAAGAAACTCTTCCGACATGAGATGAAGGCACTGTCAATTGGAAGTCTGTCAGGGCATACTGGCAGCGATGAGGGAAATGGGTGGAGTACCAACAACATCTGATACAACTAAGCCTTTTATAGTTACTATCTCATTTGATCCTTAGAGTTCTATGAGGAAGCCATTGCTATCTCTCTTTGTCCAAAGAGAAAAACTGAGGTTGAGATTAGTTGTTTAATTAGCCCAAGGTTATATGCTAATAAGAGGCAGAGTCAGGATTTAGACCCAAGACTGGGATTCCCAGTCTCTCGAGAAAATAATGACTTCCCAAACATCACACACCTGCTATTTAGCAGAGCTAGGGCTATGATCCAGGTCTCCTGACATGCAGACTAGTGGCCTTTCCATAGATGTATCTGGCCATTCTCATTCCCTGCACACCTGCCACTTCTAAATTCTATACCCTGGGAATTTGATTGCCTGAGTTAGTTCTTTTAATATCAGGGCATTTGATGCCACTGCTTTCTTTAGATGCTCTGGAATCACCAAGGGAAAATCTATAAGTTCCCCTTTCAACACGGCAACTACCTGTTAGCAAGCCCACAATTTCTTCTGGGGATGTTCCTCTGGCTGAAGATATTCTATTCTCTTTATTGATAATTTTATTCCCTTGAAATTGCTTTGTTTGCTCCCATAACAAAGTCCTTTTACATGTTGTTTCCTCTTCCTGAATGCTCTTCTTTCTCCTTGTCACCTAGCTGATTCCTATGGGTTCTTCTGATCTCATGTCATTTCCCAGAAATCCTCCTCTGACCTTCTTGATCACATTAAATGGAAGCACCAAGTAACTCTCCTTTGTGTCACTCTTTGTGGTTCCAATTTAACTTTTGTTCCTGTGAGTGTTTCATCAAAGACTGAAAACACTACCAGAAGAGGGACTATGTCAATTTTTGTTTACTATCATATCTTCCTCACCTAAAACAGCAGGTGCTCAGTAAATATCGTCGAATAAATGGTTGGGTGATGGATGCATTTCTGTTGCAAAGCACCCAGGGTGTAATGTTTTGTATTTCATCTACTAGGAAAGAACTTTGGCTCCTGCTTTAGTAGACTTAACTCTTGGTCACAGCTTCTGTCTAACACTTGAACATACAGCCATTCCCAGGGATCATACCCTGTCCTTCCTGCCAGCATATCCCTGTCAAACCCCCAAACTACCCCAGGATGCATTAAGCTAAATATGCAACAAACCCAGGTGCACCTGCAAAAATTTAAAAGGATGGATACTCTGCCTATTTAAATTGTTCTGTTCAATTATGAGGAAAGAGTATTGTCATACAATACAAATCAATTAGCATTAAAAGTGCTAACCTCCATTTTCTGAAATACTCATACTGAGGCTTGAGGCTAGCATTTATTCTCTAATACATCCCCACATTTCTGCCCCCACCAGTGGAAATTTTGTCTCCTGGAGTCAGTTGGGCTCTTCCCAAGCCTATTTATGCCACTCAAACTTACTACAGCACTTGCATATTTTAATTTATTGTAAACCATTGAAATATGAGCTCATCAGCAACAAAAAAAGTGTTGTTTCCTTAAACATTAAGTTGAATGCTTTGAAAAGTCTCAATCAAGTCCAAGTGGCTAAATTTATTTTTAAAATGTTGAATTAGTTATGAGCAAGATAATTGTATAAGATGGAGTTATAATCATAAATATCTAGATGGTTTTTGACATCACAAGTCTTCTCAAGAAACAGCAACTGGAATGATGGAATCATGCTTTATGGTGCAGAAAAATCATGAGGCAAACTTCCATTTAGGAGATGCATATCTCATTTCCTTCTTGTCTAAAACGAGAATAGTAAAACCCAACAGAGAGCTTTGAAGATTAGATATAGTAATGCTTGTTAAGCGTCTGGCCCAGTGCCTGGCTTGTAGCAAGTGGTTAGTTTATTTTGCCTCCTGCTGTGTGTGGAAGCACTTGGTAAATGCGGATGTAGGAATCTCAGTTATTGTTCCAAGGGCCCAGGGAGGAATCAGCCAGGAAGGGAGGCAGATCTGGAAAACCTGAGGATGAACCCAAAGAGAGAAATTGATCCGGGATCATTTGCAAATGTTCTTCAAAGTCTGGGCTGAATCTACACAAGGAAAGAAGCTTGCAAAAAGTTGCTTTTTTTCTTTAAGTGAGAAACCTGTGGAAGATGGGTTTGATGAGCTTCACCAGAGGAGCACATGGTTCCTGCCCCGCTGGGTGGGTTCCCAGCCAAGACTGTAGCCATGACAGTCTCTATTTGAAAGATTAAGTACAACACACAACATTTGATAAAAAAGCAGGAGAGGAGGCTAGTGATGCATCAAATGAGACAACTCTCTACAAGTCCAGAGAAAATCTTTTAAAAGTGGAGAGTTTGAAAGTAAATTTAACAAATTCCTCTGAGTCAAGAGCTCAGCACAGATTGCCAACTGGAGAGGTTTCATGTTTTGCAAACCTGGTTATTTCCAGATTCTCTGTGGGGACCAGATCCTACCGGCTCTTCCTGCTAAGAGCATTTAAGCACTCAGTGGAAGCATGAGTTCCGGCCTGAACTCCTCCAAGTGTAACCTCTGGAGGATGGCAGGTAGGCTGCATTGGGGACTGACGTTTTTGCATAGTTGCCAGTATGCAACGTCAACCAACACTGCAAACAGTGTTGTCTCTGAGTAGAGTATGGATTGTGGGCAGAACGATGACACTTTGATGGTTGCGCCTGGCTTGTTGGTACAGTGAAGAGGGCAAACCCTGAAAATACATAAATATGGACAAGTCAGCTCATTCTGGTTGTCTGCTGTGCACTAAGAGAGGGGTATGGGGAGGGAGGCACACAGCATTCTTTGAAAAATTACTTTTGTATAAGGTTGAATTAAAACATTTTTTGAGGACTTTCTTAATGAAATTAGTGTCTTAGTTTGGGCTGCTATAACAAATTAATTACCTTAGACTTGGTGGCTTATAAACAGTAGAATATATTTCTCCCAGTTCTGGAGGTTGATGTGTGAAATCAGTGGTACCCTTGTGGTCAGGTTCTGGTGAGAACCCTCTTCCAGGTTGCAGACTGCTGACTTCCTGTTGTGAGGACATGGTAGAAAAAGAAGAGAGATGGGGCAAGCTCTCATGTCTTACTTTCCTTGTAAGAGCACTAATTCCATTCATGAGGGCTCCACCCTCGGGACCTAATTACTTCCCAAAGGCCCCACGTCTTAACACCATCACATTGGGAGTTAAGATTTCAACATATGAATATGGGGGCGGGGAGCACAAAAATTCAGTCCTTAACAGTCAGAATTTTAGTAGAGAGTAATGAGAAAAACTGGATGAATGATTTGACAGAAAACACATCTAACTGAATTTTCATTCTTTAACATCTTTTACATCTTCCTCTTTCTTTCATCTTGTCGTTTTTGCCTCAGCAATGACTTCCTCTGCTACACTGTGATGGCTTCCTTGAGGACAGGAATGTGTTTTACTTGCCCATGTTTAAGCTAGCACCCAACAAGGTAACCAGCATGCATTGCCACTTCAAAGAAAGAAAGAGGGTTTCCCTGGTGGCACAGTGGTTGAGAGTCCGCCTGCCGATGCAGGGGACGTGGGTTCGTGCCCCGGTCTGGGAATATCCCACATGCTGCGGAGCGGCTGGGCCCGTGAGCCATGGCCGCTGAGCCTGCGTGTCCGGAGCCTGTGCTCCGCAACGGGAGAGGCCACAGCAGTAAGAGGCCCGCGTACTGCAAGAAAAAAAAGAAAAAAGAAAAATAACAGGAAAGAACTCAACTTAATCCTAAGGAGGATAAGCTTAAGCAACAAAGGAGTTGTGTGCAAAATTTATGTTCGTAAACCAGTTGTTTAGAAATCACACCGTTCTGAACATTAATCTTTTGTCAGTTGTATGTATTGACAATATCTTCTCCCAGTCTATGGCATCTCCCTATAACACGACTGCTTGCAGAAACACTGGTATAAGTTAATTTGGTTCTACGTTGGCACATGCTGCATCTCGAACCCTCACAGAACTGAAGAACTGAGGGCAGAGACCAAAGTTCTGTTATCTGTTATCAAGAACCATGCAGTTCAGGAGTCAGGAGGAGAAAGAAAGAGAGAGATTATTTTTCCCTAACTTTTTAACATCAAGTCTGACCTTAAGGCGAGATTTTTGAGTTGATGAAATATCTTTGGCACTTTCTCCTTTGCTTGTTGCATCTAGTTTGCCTAATTTCCCATTACATTCATTTCTCTGTATATTCACTTCCCTTTTTTTATATTTCAAAATTATTAATCCCCAATCCTCCCCTTTCTGACCCCATTACCCACCATGAATAACAGAGTCTGTGAATCAAACGAGACATGTTTGCACATTTAGATTCTTAATCCAGATGAGTCTCTGATTGGTAGAATTTTAAGCCATGAGATCAAGTAGGAAGTGTGTGTGTGTGTGTGTGTGTGTGTGTGTGTGTGTGTGTGTATGTGTGTGTGTGTTATTTTGGGCAGATGGATTCAGGACAGAGTCAAGTCGCTCCTGCCTAGAATATTGTCCAAAATTCATTTTTCTTAAGGTGCTCTGATATTTTTTAATATTCTATTTTTCATTAATAATTCAATTTAACAACACTTAAGTGCTCAAATAATGTTTGTTCAAAATATATACCTTCCCTCTTTAAATTCTGAGATGACAGTTTCTCTGAATACCCCATGGTTTTTTCAAAGTGGTTTTTCCAAAAGCAAGGGAAGTGTCTGAGGTCTGAGAACGGGGGAGCTGGCATTGGCAGCTACTTTTATGCAAGTCTTTTCTATGTCCAATGTTTAGAAGTTGGGAACAACTTGTAAACATCATATTTGGAAATTTGGAAGAAAATTATCCACCTCTGAACCCATATCTAAAGTAACTAGATTTTTAAAATGCAGCAGCAGGATACAAGGGATGAAGCAGATGCAATTATTGGGAAATATGCAGGGGATTCATGATAGATTCCCATAAATTAGGAAATGGGTTTCATCCTAGAAAAGCAGGTGGTGCAGGAAAGAGGGACTCAATATGGACAAAGGGAAGAGAAAAGCTGTGATAGTTGATAGGCAAGGTTAAAAAACATCTAAAAGCTAAATCTGACTCATTTAACAGGAACAATCATGTGTGTGTGTGTGTGTGTGTGTGTGTGTGTGTGTGTGTGTGAGAGAGAGAGAGAGAGAGAGAGAGAGAGAGAGAGAGAGAGAGAGAAGGAGACAGAGATTGAGAGATGGCTCTTATTTTCTCTGGAACTTGGCTAAAACCCACCTATGAGAAGTGGAATGGCATCATGCAGCAGTCTTCACAGAAACATCCCTGAGATTGTTTTAGCTGGTCCATGGGGTCAAAACTATTTTCACAATAATACTTGCTTGTTATTTAGTATTATATGTACTAGTGTTTAGTATTATATGTGTTGATATTTGCACTGATGGTGCAAAAGCAAAGGTAGGTGAAATTGATGGTGCCTTAGCACAAAGCATGGCAGGGGGACTAAGCAGTACTAGGCATTATACTCTCCACAGGCACACACTTTCAGTTAAAAAAAGGTACCAGTTTTAGTTAAGAATTCCCTTGAAGAAGGAGTAAAAGGTTATTAAATTGATTAACTATTGACCCTTGAATATATGTCTTTTTAATATTCTGTGTGACAAAATGGCAGATTTGAATAAGGTACTTCTGCATACTGAAATACAGTGGCTGTCTTGAGAAAAAGTACTTGTGCCATGGTTTGAATTATAAAATGAACTAGTAGTTTTTTCATGGAATGCCATTTTTACTTGAAAGAACAATTGGTAGATGAATTATGGTTATTCAGACATATTTGGCTAACATTCTCTCAAAAGTGGACAAATGAGTGTGTCTCTTCAGGAAAAAACAATTGACATTATTTATTGCCAATTATAAAAATAGAGATTTCCAGTGAAAACTAGAATTTTGGAAAACATGTATTCACCATGGTGAGATTTCACAGTAATTAAAAATTTCTGAGATGGTAGTTATATTAATTGATGTATTTTTTTTGATATTATATAATGAATAATGTCAAGATTTTCCAGGTAACTAATACATGTTACAAAGTCATGTATTGGTAAAAGGTCTGTTCAAATTGCAAGACAGAACAATGGGTTTTAACATATCAGAGTATAAAATGTTCACTGTTACGGTTTCATATACTACATTGGAACTAAACTTTAAGAAACATCACTTGTTGAATTTTATTTCTGTTGAAGAAGCAAAGTGAATAGAGGATCAGGGAAGAGCAAAAGAGGGGTTTCAACTTTAAAGTATATGTATACTCTTCTTAAAGTCTATTTAATTGGATATTTATAATAATGAATAAATATTATTTTAGTTATTTTTTTGTTTTCCTTTACTCTTAACTTTTTAATTAATTAATTAGGTTAACTTGATTTTAATTCGTTTACATTTTAAAATTTCTGATGTATTTTAATCATTTTACACTGGTTTCATTTCACTTAGCATTTTTTTCTTTTCCTTTCTTATCTTGGATTGACAAAAATTTTCTTGATGATTTCTTTGTTTCCTCTGTTCATTTGTAATATATAGATACTCTTAATTTTCTTAGTGATTACGGTTACATTTCTAACATGCATATTTGATCTTTTTCTCAATGGTTAAGGTACTCATCATCTCTTTCCTCCTGTAAAAATAAGACAAAAAACTTACCATTTCAAACTTTTGTCATCACAGGATTTTATTTCCAATATTTCAAGACCAACACAATATAATAATAATACCTTTTTAAAATAAAAGTTGTTAGTTAATAGATCTGCCAACATTTTCAAACTATTTACTCTTCATTGTTCCTTTCATCCAAGTCTTTCTTTCTATATTTATTATTTTTTCCTCACTGTATACTCTAAGAAGTCTTATTCTCTTCACCTTGTTCCTATCCACACATCTAGGTTATCTTTTGTTATGACTGTTTATTTCTATTTTAACTGGTCCTGTATTTCTTTTTGCAAAAGTAAACTTGTTTGTATGTATACATATTTTTCTGTCTTTCTAATACAAAACATTGTATATACTCTTTATATTCTTGTGTTCTTCACTACCTAACACATCCAGTAAATAACTCCATATAAGTTCATAGAGATTTATCAATCTTTTTTTTAATAGCATTATAGTATTCTATTTTATAGATGAACCTTAGTTTATTCAAATAGTCTCCAATGGGTGGGCCATGAGGTTGTTTCTAATATTTTGATAAGACAATTGTCCACCATGAATAAACTTGTGCATATACTGTTGGCTTTGACTGAGATATATCCTTAGGATAAATTCCTAGTAGTGGGATTGCTGGGTCAAATAATAAATACATACTTTATGGTTTGATTTATGTTTTAAATTACCCTGAGGTTGTATTCTGTTCCTTAAATCTGAAGATTTATGTTCTTAATTTTTTCTTAAAAAGTCTTAGCCATTATTTCTTCAAATACTGCTTCTGCTTATTCTTGGATCTATAGTTTGTTGGAATTTCCTAATACTGTAACACTTTTTTTTCATATGTTTTAGTTTATTATCATTATGCACTGCATTTTAGATGAATTCATTAGGCATATCTTCCAATTTAATAATTTTCTTTCAATTCCATCAATTCTATACTATATATATATATATATATATATATATATATATATATATACAGTATAGAATATATATATATACCACCTATATCATGTACTACACTTTTTTCCAGTGGCTACACTTTTCTTTTTCTGATTTTTGAATTGACATATTTTTCATATCTACTAATATTTGATTCATACCTGCCTCTTGCTTCATAACCTCTTGTTTTTGATCCTATGTTTTTCATCTCTTTCAGGTTCTTAAAATATGTATTTTAAAATTATTTACAAGTTTCTCTAATATTTTCATTTTTTGAGGCATAAATTCTTCCATTTGATGAGTATTCTGTCTGCCATAAAGTTAGTTTCTTCTCGTTCTTTGAAATATCTGTTTAGCTGCTCCTGAGTAGTAGTTTTATTGCTATTTGCTTTCTCTCCTTATTCTCACCCATCCTTGTCTGACAGTTCTGATATCATGTCACTCAAGTTTTCTGGGTTTCCAGTACCAAATTATGTCTTATGTTGCAAATTGAGAGCTTTTATCACATGAGGATATTGCTATAACCCATCCCTGAACCATCATGTAGCAAATTACTCACCTTCTCTAAGATTCTCTTTCTTATCTATAGAATGTGAGTATTAACAGTATACATCTCATAGGATTGTGGTGAAGATTTACTTTGTTAATATATATGGAGAACTTAGAGGAATCCCTGCACATAGGGACCACTATGTAAGCATTCATTATTATTATTATCATTATTATTACAATCCCTGGTATATGGCTGGCATGTAGCAGATATTTTACAAATGAGTGTTGTGTTTATTATTATGATTCATTGGATTTCTGTGTCTTCTAACTTTCAGGTCATATTACTGTGCCTTTAAAAATTCCTATTACCACATACCCTCTCTCTTCTTTCATGAATTATTCCTGATGAGACTGATTAGGTGGTTTCAGGGGACTCATACCAGGACATTATTCTCTTCCAAAAGTGAAGCTCTGCCTCCAGGAATGGGACAATACTCTTCATTCTACTGAATTCAAATCCCTTTTCCCTCTGAGCCAGGGTAAGTCAGGATCCAAGATCAGTGGAAGAAAGATGCAAATGAAGAGTGGGGGATGGTAGTTGGAGATGGATACTTTGTTGGCTTTATATATCTTGAAGTAATTACTTCAGTGCCTATTGTAATATAATTAGAGCTAAATATTAGTTTCTATCAAGGCAAATAGTAGGAATCAGAAGATTAAAAGCTCAGAACCAAATACCTGGCCTTACTAATAATGTTAGGCTGAGAAAATACTCTCAGACAACAATGTACACCAGACAACAGTGAGGATAATAGTTAAGATACTAAGCCTTGAAGTCAGTCTTCAGGGTTCATGCTGAACCCTTTTACCTCTTGAGATCTGTGTTTTCTCATGAGTAAGTAGAAATGATAATGATACAGTTATTTTGAGTTAAAATATTCAAAGCACTTGAGAAACTAGCTAATATAAACTATAAATTCAATAGATATTGACCATTATCTTGCCATGGACTTTTGGCCAAAAGAGGACCTTGAGGAAAATATAGAGCTTGGAAGAGGAATTCTAAGGACGATGATTTCATTGATGAGAAACAAAACATGTCAGATTAGTTCAGTTGTGAATAAAGGCCATGAAGTCTCCAGATGGGTATTTAAGATGAAGAGTTGGCTGAGAACAGTATGGCATTTTGGGTAGATGAGACAGATCTCTCCTGGCCACAGGGAGGTTGACAGGAGCAGGGCATTAACTGGTGAGGCTCACATCTGGGGAGTCTCTGTAATTTTTGTCTTCATCCCCACTCTTGGTCCTTTCTTGGGGTTGTCTCTCAAGGTCTAAAGCTGGAAACCTCTTGTATGTTGAGGCAGTGTTTCTCCTTCCCAAGCCATAAAAGTGATCATGGTCTAGGAATACCAGTAGGTGTGGGTAAAAGAGGAACCACTAAAACCGGTGGCGAATGGTAAGATCATAAAAGATACAGCTGGAGAAGTCCCTGCCCAGATCTTTTGAGGACGAATCACACAATTCCTTCTCTTGGTTACATTGTCACTGGGGACAAAACCATGTTTCTTCTACTCGTCTTTAAATTTATGGCATAGGGAGATTTGTCACCTATTTATAAATGCCTGTTTTCCATGCAACTGAATGCCTTCTATGGAGTATATCTGGTAGACTCTAAGTTTTAAAATATAGTTTGCATATCTCCAAGGGTAAGTGGAATTATCTTAGTGTTCGATATTTTTAGCACTTCTAACATCTTCAGCATCAGAATTTAGTTTGGCTTATTCAACGGTTAGTTTGCTTTCCAACTGGAAGGTATTAAGGGAAGAGAATATGTATTAATCAGTATGACGATATTGTATGCGAAGGAGTATCATGAAGAATGCTTGAAAGGAGTTAAGTTCAAATAATTCCCTAATTGGTAGGCTGATTTTAAGGTATCCGATTCCAGGATACTAAAAGCATCAAGTACTTTACACGATACAGGTCCAACATCCTCATTCAAATATAAGTACACAATTGCATTCTAGGGCCAAATGTAAATACTTTTGGATTGCCCACTCAAATGGGGTTGACCAAGCTTTTCAAACTTTAATGGGATTGATAATCCTATTAAAATTAAGTATCCCTCCTCTAAGTACCCTGAATCCTAGATTGCGTTTCTGGAATTAAATAACCAGAAAGACACCCAAATGAATTTGAAAATGCCACTAAGAGCCACCAAAAATTCACCTTGAAAAATTGGAGTTAAATATTTCTTATTCGAGGAGGGAGAACCGAAACAATTTCTTTTGACAGATTTTGCTTTAGCTCGTCTACTGGAGAACCTGATGTCTTTGCCAAAGAAATATGCAAATATGTGTTTGATTAAATCAGATGAAAACTTTATTGCTGAGGTATGGATTTTCTTCCCGTTTCTAACTTCCTTCATTTCATGCCCACTGAACCAAGTCTAAGACCTTCGTGACTTTCCATAGGACAGTAACACTCTGCTTCTAAATGAACCCTCCTAGTGCCCTGAGTTCCCTGTGAGCGCAAGCTCAATGGGTGGATCATCTGTCATTCTCCAGCACGTGTATGGCGTAGGGGGTGTGGCGGAGGGGACGCCAGTCTTCTGGCATGGATATGTGCAGAGTGAGACTCTTCATGACAAACAAGATAAATCCATCCTGTCAAAACTGCATATGCCACTGCTCTATCACCATGATTACACAGGTTTTGCTTTAGAGAACCCTGGATTTTAAATTGAAAGTCAAATATAATTTGCCAGGAGAAACATGAAGTGAGTGACTAGAAAGCTGCGAATGAGGCCCAGCAAGGGGAATCAGTGTCTGTGACAATGAGCCTCAGTGTGTGGTGGGTCACTGGGCCTCAGCTGGGTGGGAGAAGCAGACTGGAGGCCCAGTGTTGGTGCAAGGGCCACGTGCTCTGGGTTGGTTCTAATGGTGTGATGGCTAAAACCAGGCAGATGCCCTTCACTTCTTTGGCTGTTGGGGAGCAGTGGCATTATTTTAACTTCTATGTAAAAACTAAATGACGCAGCCAAAGAGAAATAAAGGCTGTGTTTAGAAACAGCACTTTAGGAATGTGAACTCATATTTACTGAGTGCTTCCCTGGTGCCTGGAGCTGTGATAGGTCCTTTCCATATAGTTTCTTAATTAATACTCACTATAGGTTTTATTGTCCACATTTTGGAAATAAGAAAACTGAAACTGTGAGAAATGAAATGACTCACAGAAGGTCATACATTTAGAGCAAAGTGAGGGAAATTAACTTTTTCTGGGCCTCTATGGCATGGTTCCATGTTGTCTTCTGGGCATGGTAAGTGCATATATGATACCTGGAAGTTGGTATTAGGGCCATATTTTGCAGGAGAACCAACTGAATCTCAGAGAAGATAAACAGGTCCCAGGGTGAGCGAGGCTAGCCAATGGCAGAATTAGGCTTTGAACCTAACTTTGCTGATACGGAAGCCCATAGTCCTTTTACTCTTATTTCATGTTTAAGAAGGTGACGGGTAAGCTGAGAATGAATTGATTTTCAGAGAGAGCCCTTTACCTTCAAAGCTGTCCTGAGAATCTCTTTTTTCTCTCTCATAAGATGACTTGCTGCTAGATCATTTCTGGTCCTTCCTTTAGGACTATCTTACCTGTTACATCAGGATTTTATAGCATGCTTGATTTGACCCTAATACGTATAGCAATGAGGTATATAGCAAACGCTATTAAATTTTCCCTCAGGTTACCTCAGAAAGCAGGCTGACACACTCTTCTGCCAACTTTTGCTCACTCACTGACCACCTCCAATCCCTTCTGGAAATCCACAAATTTAGATGGCATGGATGCACACAGTTCACCTATTTGATGTTCAAAGAGGATTTGCAGTCACATGACCAATGTGGAAGAGATGAGGTGTGTAGTTACCCTGGTCCCATGTAAGTTGTTTGAAAGGCTTGGTTTCACCTCAGTAAGGATGAGTGCATTTTGTTTGCTGTGTGCTTTGCAGAAGGTCATCTGGGAATATTGCACGTAAACACAAATCCTCTCTAATTTTGGTAGCATCTTAGTGGGATTTGCTCGAGTGCTGAGAGCTACAGGTTTATGCTTCACTGTGGTTGCTGATAATTCAGCAGGATTTTTTTCTCTAGGAGTCTTAAATATGGATCTAATGGCAGATGCAAAGCTCCAGTAATAAAAGTAATGAAACAGGTAAATGTCATAATTGGTTATCCCTTAATTCTGTTTTCACCAAACTGGGCTTCAGTTACTAAGGACTCAGAACTTCCCCTCTCGGGCCCTGGCAGGATGGCATGGGAAGCATGAAAACTCATACATTCGATTCACGGAGCCCTGAGCTTCGCTTGGATTTAGGCACTCCTGAATTGGTTGAATATGAGTAACTTAAAAGCTCCTCTGAAATGCTATTTCTTCATCTGTAAAAAGTATCCTTATCCTCTTCTCAAAGGTTAAGAATTAACATGACACATCAAATGTGGAAACAGCTAGTAAAAGACAACACCTATTAAAGGCTGGAGCAAAGTTTCTCTTGTTTGATGAAAGCTTCCCTTGTTAAATGTGTGACCTTAGGTGAGTTACTTAACCTTTCTGAGTTTCAGATGCCTCTTCTGTAACGTTGTGAAAATAATCCCTATTTTATAGTGTAGTTGTGAGGATTAAATGGACAGCCTAGGTAAGAGCATCTAGCATTGCAAGCCCTCCTTCAAGACAGCTTTTATTGTTACAAAGTCTTCCAGGTTAAAGTAGAAAGGGCTCAGGTATCACTAGGGTAACCATGGCCTTCTGGTTGCCCCAGCCAGAACCTGTTCTGGCAAAATTATTCATGAAATATTCTTTACACTCAAAAAATTCCATATAAATTCTATAGTCATTTAAAGTATAACTTATATGTGGAAAAGAGGCTGGCCTAGGAGAAGGAGAGAGCATAACAGTAATTTCTTACCCATTAGTAATGTTTGTCTACTTCTTCCCATGGGGTAGTTTGTTATTAATAATTAGGTATTATGAGGTCACTGCTTGTTATTATTATGTAGATAACCATCTGTGAATCAGAAACTAAATACACAGAATATATACAGGCCGAGTGTCTGGTGTTTTTGCTCATTTCCCACCTATTAGCCTCCATTTTTTTCAAGAGCACAGGGCTTTCATGCTTTCCTCTGACTACTCCAGATCCCCTCCTACTGTTCTAAAGGGGGAAATGTAAGTACCCTGGCTGCCTGCATGGCATCCTGCACTCGCTGGTGTTTCTAAGATGTCAGGACCTGTCCTCACCCACCTCCTGACTTCCAGCACGCATACTTTCTCTGATTTTTGCTTCTGGAATCTCCTTGTTCTGCCCTGACAACCGTCGAACACGGACAGTGATGGTGGTTAATTTCTTCCTCAGGAATCTCAGCAAGCTCTGCTGCCTCACTCTGGGCCCGGAGGTACAGGAAGGCAAAGCATCTTTGCCTCGAGATGGGGGTGAGGGAAGGGAGGAATGTATCCCTGAGTCTTTCTTTGGCACTCTCCACTGTTTCCCACTCCACCACATCCTGTGTCTTCCTCATCCATGGAGGGGCAAATGAGAAGCAAGTGGGAAACAAAACGATGGTTTTCAGCCCTTGGGAACCACCAAAGTTTGATGAGGCGAATGCTAGGTGAGCTAGAAGCAGCAATAGGAGCAGATATTTGTTCTCATTCTCCACAAACCCTGAGCCTCTCTCTTTCCTTTTCAATCTCCTTTCAACTTCCCCCTCTGGAAAGGAAAGAGAAATCAGTGATCATGGGGCCAGATTTTATTTCCAATGATTATCATCTCATACCTGGAATGTAGCCTTGACCCAGTCCTTGGAATGTAGGTCATCTTTCTTAGCCGTCACTGTGTGGAGCTGGTAGGGGAAGGAAAAGATAACCCATTATTTCACATGACTGTGTTGAGTATTCAGATCCGTCTGTTACGCAGGTAATGGACCTTCCCTTTAATTTCCTTCATCAGAGTAAAGACTAGGCAGTAAGTTTAAAATATGTACTATGAAATATATTTTTAAAATATCAAACCGTATATAAAAGTAAGTAAATCAGGAGTTGGCAAACGTTTTTTGTTAAGGGTCTGGATAATGGATATTTTAGACTTTGCAGGCCACAAACACCTCTGCTGCAGAGTTTACACCTCCTCCTCTCCCTCCTTCCCCCAACTCCTTCTTAACAAGGCTATAAAAATGTTAAAAAAAAATAGGGCTTGCCTGGTGGCGCAGTAGTTGAGAGTCCGCCTGCCGATGCAGGGGACACGGGTTCGTGTCCCGGTCCGGGAAGATCCCACATGCCGCGGAGCGGCTGGGCCCGTGAGCCATGGCTGCTGAGCCTGCGCGTCCGGAGCCTGTGCTCTGCAACGGGAGAGGCCACAACAGTGAGAGGCCTGTGTACCGCAAAAAAACAAACAAACAAAATGTAAAAAAATAATTTCTTAGCTCTTGGGCCACACATAAGCACCCTGCTGACCAGATTTGACACCTGGGATGTTGTTGGCTGATCCCAGTATAAAGGGTAGTAATAAAAAGACACCAGGAGTACCTCCTACCCAATTTAAGAAACAGAACAATGCCATTAATGTTGAAGTTCACCCTATGCTTATCTTTACCGTATCCCTTTTCTTTACTCTGGGAGTTAATCACTAGTTTAAATTCTGAGTTTATCATTCCTTTGCTTTTCTTGACAGTTTTACCTCTTATACATGGATCTGTTAACAATATCATTTTTTATGTATGACACTCTATTGTATGAATATACCACAATTTATTCATCCATTTTCCTGTTGATGGACATTTGGGTCATTTCCAGGCTTACTGTTATAGAACATATTCTTTTGTACATTCTTATAAATATGCTCAGCGTATAACTTTTATTAAGTCTTTAAAAAAACTGTTTGAGGAACACAGAAAGGAGATGTGACATAGAGAGGACATAAAATTGACATTAGATGTGACCCTTCTCAGAGCTCTCAGGTTCAAGCCCCAATCAACATGTTTCTTTTATGGGGCAGCACTTACTCATAGAGTACCACTTCTGGACCTACCTTCTGGAATATTTCCATGTTTATCTTCATAATTCTGACTCCAGTAGAGATCCATGACTACCTGCTACAAGTCCCAAAAAGGTAATTTCCCCTGATCACTAGCTTTACCTGTGTCCCAGGATGTGGCCCTTCCTCAGGTGATGAAGAGGGGAGATATCTACTCCCTTCCAGGCACATCCTACCCTCTGACCATGAAGTGTGGATGAGGCCTTTGGCTCTAAAAATACATTTAAAGGAGCATCCAGAAAATAAATGTCCAATTTTAATGGGTTCTGATATATTTGGCCTTAAATAACATGAGAAGTGCAGGCCATGTGGTACTTTAACTTGGTCTGGTTTGAGCTGTAAACAAGCTCAGTCTAATATTTCTCTTACAGTTTCCCCTGGAACATGCAAAGAAGAATCATGTAGACATGACTATCCCTTTTTACTGAATATTCCCACTCCTTTTCTACATTGGTTTTAATTGTCAGTTATATAATATGTTTTAATATTAGGCAGGAAAAGTCCCTTCTTCTTCAATGTTTCTTTTAAACTGTGGTATCATATATGTTTTTGAGATCATATTTAGTATGCTGTTTTGTTTTTAAAATCCATTATTTGCTTTTCACTGAATTTATAAATTTATTATAATCCTATAATTTACTCTTTCTGTCCTTCCCATTTTTTTCCCACACAGTGAATTTGTCTTCTGTGTCATGACAACTGAATTATCTACCCTGACAGTTGTTTCCTATACCCCAAAGTCTAGGTCTGTCAGTCAGAGACTGAGGATTGCCCTGTTAAGAAGGTCTTACGGTAAATGATCAGGGTGGCTGCCCTCTGTTTTGCTGGACTCACAGGGTTAGACATGTGCAATCAATTTCTCTCCAGTGGCTATTTGTTTCTTTTCTTCTCAGATGACTGGATAGGGACTATTTTGGGCCTGGGTAACCTTAGAATCTAGATCTCAACATACACAGAGTAAAGGTGTATTGGGTTAACTTTATATTGTTGTAATTCCAGTATTAAACTCTGCCTAAGGTGGGTTTGATTCTTTCTCTAGAAGCCAAGATAACTGTCATGGGATTTCTGTTAGGTCCAAATTAATACCACTCTACCTGATCTCATGCTACTTCATTGCTGACACATTTGCTACTTAACAAGTTAAGGGAGGCATCATGAAGATTTGAGATCCAAATCCTGGAATGTCACAGTTACATCCTTAGGAAAGTCCATTTTTCTAAGCACTGGAACATAGAGTTGCTACTTACCTTAGTTCATGCTCATGCTTACTTTTCATGCATTTTCTATCACTAAGCTAAGTATTGCCATGATGGATTGAAATTCTCTTCTATATCAAAATAATACTAGTTAAGAAACACCTGTGAGTGAAATAAATACTCATATTTTTTGCTTACTTTCCAAATGTAAGATTTTTTCCTTTTGTATTAACATTTAAAACACCTCTTTTGGAATGGTTTTCACCTAATATTGATAGTAATTCAAACATCCAATCCATCTCGGCAACCACAGAATAGGCCAGTGCCAGATATTATAGCAACTACATATGAAATCTCTTCCAGTGCAAAAGCTTATTAACATTTGAAAAGAACTCGATCCATTTATACTTTGACTACAGAGTCAATGCCTGCTGAGCGGAACTCACTGTCTGTCATTCCCAACCTTTTCCCCTCTTTTGCATTTACCGAAGCCCTTAAACATCAGCAGCACACTAAAAATTCTCACATAAGTGCACCAAATGAAATCCCATCTTCAGCTCTAACCCTCCCAACCCGTTTCCCTCATGTTCATGTAACACTGAGGGGCTCATTTTCAGCAAATTGTCAAGAGGAAAGGTGACAGTCTATCTAGCAGTCAGCTAGTTGCTAAGTAGTGTCCAATGAAAATGCATCAGAATTTGAGCGCTCCCAATTGAACACTTACAAAAATAAGCATTCTACTAATCTAACTCTGCTGGAGGTTGAGCCCTGATTGAGTTCTTCCACAGAAAGATGAGCCACCTTCCAGGGCTTTCCAATGTTGATTCTTAGCCCAGAGCTGAAAAGTCTAAGTATGTTGTTATTTTGTCTTTGATTTCTTCCTACAGGGCGTACAAACTTATGAGACTGTAGGTGGTGGGTCATCACATTCTGACCCAAGAATTAAAAAAGGACTCTCTTGTACCTTTTTGAGGCCTCTATATTTTAAAAAAAAAATGTTGGGGAGGTAGAGGAAGGTATAAATTTCAGAGAGAGAGAATTGTTCTAAGAAGTGGTGATTTGTCGTCAAGGGAAGCTGAGCTTGATGTGATCTTTCCAGAAATAGTTATGCTCGTTTTCATAATTGGTGCACTTAGCGCAGAGGCTATACCTGCCATTGGAAGTAGGCACAATACTATTTCCGCAGAATTATACAGAGCTTGACCAGACCTGGAAGTCATTTCATTCAAAAGACTTGAATGAAGACTTTTTCCAGAGCTCAATCCAAGAAAAAAATGAAAAAGAAAGGGGGTAATATTTTTTTTTTTCTGAGGGTAACATTTTAAAGTATTTCTTACTAAACTCTTTTTCGAACGGGTTATAAATAGTAACAACCCTGAGACAGAGGTGGTGGTGTGTACCTAGGAGCCTGGAAATATGTCACTTATTTTACCTATGCCTCTGAATCCCATGCTCTTTTCACCATTGCACCCTGAACTCTCCAATTCTTAGTACGAAGAAACCCAAAAGTACTGATGGTGTCTTGGAAGAAAATAGTGTTGTCCTAATGTTTCAAAGAGGAAAAGGAAAATAGGTCAAAATGAATCTTCTAAAATCACTGAATTGTAACCATTCAAAGGTTGTTGAGAAAGGTATGGGAAAAGTACAGAATGAGCTAGATTTAATGAGGCTAAAGTGACTGTGTAAATCTCATTTGCCAGAAATATTGTATCTGATCTGAGAAAGGTGTGTTACCCTCTTGCAGCTATGGTTCTTTCATGCCAAGCTGCTGTGGCAACATGGTGAGTGAGGCAGAGAAGGCCGAATGTATATTTTAGAAGAGCTGGATTGGGTTTGTTAGGCATCTCAGGGCTGCTAGAATAAGTACCCGGGGAAGGAAGATGTAGAAAATGTAAGAGGCAAAGTCTTTGGAGACTGAGAAAAGAAGCAAACTTTGTACCTCAGTCAGTTGCCTACTTCCTAATTTTACCTCTAGGTAGATTTGGAAAGGAAGAGAAAGAAAATGTAGGATCTCAGAAGCAACTTCCCCTTTCTTGACCCTACTCTTTACCCTTAGAAAAGATTTCTCTAGATCTAAGAATAAGGAGACCAGGCTTCTACAGCTCTCTGCCGACATTGAATCAATTCCTTTACTTCTCCGTGATTCTGCTTTTCATTTATTTAATAAATGACTTTAAATATTACCCCTATTCATTTATATACTGTGGTGATTCTGTGCTTCTCATGTTCTATTAGAATGATCTACTCTACAGAGGAAAAGGCAGGCTTCTAACACAGTGTGTGGAACATAGTTGGTACTCACGGAAAAACAGTTGCATGAATGAGTGACGATTTTTTGGGGGGGATTTAGTCATTTTGTGGGTTTTCCCATTTGTAGGTCAAGCACAGTGCATTATATAAAATATATGTGGGATAATCTTTGATTGAACGATTCCTGATTCCAAACGACTTATGTGTAGTTTTCAAAAAATGTCTATAGGTAGCAATAACTACTGAATTTACTCTTGTAAATAACCTTGACCACGTACGCCCCTATTTGATCATGATATAAGTTCCCAGCAAGGTTTCCATGCAACCAACTCAAACTGAGAATCATGAAGGTGAAAGGGGCTGCCAAGAAAAGTGATGGAGACAGCATGGGAGAGTGAACAGAGCTCCAGCTCCATGCTACCAGCTAGATGGTGGACATGGTACAGATTACAGCATTTGTCTGTGTCCATATGACTATCCTAATGTTATATTGTTTCTGTTTACTCCAGGGTTTCGTATTGACTATGTTGAGAATCTTAATCCATTATACTGTCTCTCTTTTCCCATTGCTAAATTTGGACATTTAATACCCTGAAGCATCCTCTTCAATTATTTCTGTGGGTTTCAGGGGATGTCTACAGCGCTTTTGAACAATTCCATCATCTACCATGTGGCATGTGGCATGGACTGGCCTCTCTCTTGTCTACCACTCCTATTTTTATTGGGTATCCCTTCATCAGATGACAATACCTGCTACTTCTTGTATTAGTTTGCTTGAGTTGCTGTCATGAAGTATCACAATCTAAGTGACTTAAACCACAGAAATGTATTGTAGCACACTTCTGGTGGCTAGAAGTCTGATGTCAAGGTCATGCTCTCTCCGAAGGCGCTAGAGAAGGATCTGTTCCAAGATTATTTCTTAGCTTCTGATAGTTCCTTTGCTGTGGCAGCAAAACTCCAATCTTCACATGGTATTCTCCCTATGTGCATGTCATTCTCCTTTTTATAAGGATACAATCATAATGGACTTAGGGCCCACTCTAATGACCTCATATGATATTGAATGCCAGCAAAGACTCTATTTCCAAATGAGGTCACATTTACAGGTACCTGGGGTTTGGACCTCAACATATTTGGGGGGATACAATTTGGCCCATAACACTTCCTTTGATTGCTACTGGGTGAAGAGGTACAGCTGTGCCCCCATCTCATTCCTGCCTCAGTCCCCAGGCATCCTTACCTGAGCTCTGGCTGGACCCTTTCCCATCACTGTGTATTCTCTAGAGTTTTGAAGTACCAAAGCTGTACCATGTTCTCTGAAGCCCAAAACACGCTTTGAGGGGGAATGCTTTTCTCCTCTTTTGCACAACTCTTTGTTAGAGGCATATCCAAGGAGTGAAATCGTTTGGTTTTTATTCTCCTCCCTCTCTTTCCTTAGAACCCAGACATATGTCTATAGAATTCCTTGAAAGGCAAAATTTGAAACACAGACTCCTGTAGTCAGCAAAATTGCCCCTCATTTCTGACACTGAAGCTTTGTAACTGTCTAGTTTCTTTCCTTTCATGGATTCACTGCCAGGATATCTTCATGCAATAGACTCCTGAAAAGCTCACTTCACTAATCCATCAAGCACACTCAGCTGCCCTGAATCCCAGTCTTACTATTGTCCTTGCCCAAACTGAGATTCTTGCCACATGTAAAACTGAGATTAGTAACAATATGTAAAATATATTAAAACATTACATATTAAAATATTATAGAATATAGAATATATAAATATATATTTCATTAAGAGAATACAAAATTCATTCATGATTATTCCAATAGATATAGGAAGCGTGTTTGATAAATCATCATACATTTTATGAAAAAAAGTAACAAACTAAGAATAGCAGGGACTGTCTTTAGTCTAATAAAATATATCAAAAAAAGAAACCCAACAGTAAGCATTATACTTAATGATGAAATGTTAAAAAACATTTCTTTGAAACTGGAAACAAGATAAGAATGGTACCCACCAGTTCTATTTGACAGGTACTGGGCTTCCTAGCCAATGCAGTAACACAGAAAAAAAAAGATAAATTATGAAGGGCTGCAAAGAAAAAAATAGTAACGTCATTATTCATAGATGATATGCTTGTGTTTTTAGAATATTCAAAAGAATCTTTTTTTTGTTTGTTTGTTTGTTTGCGGTACGCGGGCCTCTTACTGTTGTGGCCTCTCCCGTTGCGGAGCACAGCCTCCGGACGCGCAGGCTCAGTGGCCATGGCTCACGGGCCCAGCTGCTCCGTGGCATGTGGGAGCTTCCCGGACCGGGGCACGAACCCGTGTCCCCTGCATCGGCAGGCGGACGCTCAACCACTGCGCCACCAGGGAAGCCCGAAAAGAATCTTTTGAGAGTTTGCAAGTTTGCTGAATAGAAGCTGATATTAAAAAAATGTATTATATATTAGCAATAAGCAATTAGGTGACAAAAATATCATTTCAGATATTATTAGAAATAACAAATGACTAAGAATCAATTTAATAAAGGACATACAAGATCTCAATGAAGGAAACATTAATGGAAAAAAATTAAAGAAGATATAAATAAGGGGAGAGGTATATTATGTTCATTGATGGGAAGACTCTGAAACTGACTGTAAAGGTGTCAGTTCTTTCCAAATTGGTATCCAGATTTAATGTAATGGCAATAAAAGTATAAGCAGGTTTAGTGTGTGTGTGTGTGTGTGTGTGTGAGAGAGAGAGAGAGAGAGAGAGAGAGAGAGAGAGAGATATGAGCAAACTGATTCTAAAAGTTTATGAAAATGAAAAGGACCAAGTGTAGCCAAGACACTCTTGAAGCAAATAAGGTGGAGGAGGACTTGCACTTCCAAATATCACTACTTGATTTAAAGATATAACAATGCAGACGGTGTAGTTTTTTGACATAGGGTAGACAAACAGGCCATTGGAAGAGAGTAAAAAAAGATCCACACATCTATGAACACTTGATTTATGACAAAAGTAGAGATAAGTGGGAAAGAATGGCCTTAATTAGTGGTCTGGACCAATTGGATATTCACACTGAAAAAAAATTAAAGCTGACCTTTATTTCACATCATAAGGAAAAATTATATATGATAGACAGTAGACTTCAATATGGAAGGCAAAACAATAAAGTTTTTAGAAGATAGTGTAGGAAAGTATCTTCATTGCCTCAGGATAGGCAGGATAATCACATGGAAAAAGATTGATAAATTTGACTATATTAAAATTAAGTATTTCTGTTCTTTAGAAGAAACATTAAGAGAATGAAAAGATGGAAATTCCCTGCAGTCCAGTGGTTAGGTCTTGTGCTTTCACTGCTGGGGCCTGGGTTCGATTCCTGGTCAGGGAAGTAAGATCTTGCAAGCCGCGAGGCACAGCCAAAAATAAATAAATAAAATAAAAAGGTAAGTAAAGAGGGTGAGAAGCTATTTGTAATTATATGTATGATGCAGTATCATTTAAATCAATAAAGAATTATAAAAATGGACAAAGACCTTGAGCAAGCATTTCAAAAATATGACATCCTAATACCTAGTGCACATCTGAAAAGATGTCAATCTCATTAGTAATCAGAAAAATGACAAATGACATACATCTATGTGAATGGCTAAAATGAAAAAAAAGCCTTGCAATATACTAAGTTTATTAAGAATATGAAGCAACAGGAACTACCTGACACTGTTAATGTGAATTGGTACAATCATTTGGAAAAGAGGTTTTCAATATTCACTTAGGTTGAAGATATATGTTATGGTGACCCCCAGTTCTGTCATTAGGTATATAACTGACAGAAATCCATGCCCATGTGCTTCATAAGACATGCATAAGAGTGCTCATAGAAGATTATTCATGATAGTTCTAACCCAAAGATCCTCAGCAATAGAATGGCTAAATGAACGGTGATATAGTCATGTAATGTAATAGTATGATAGCAATGAAATGAACAAACTAGTGTCAGACAAAAACATATACATCATAAACATAACTTTTTAATTGAATGAAAGAAGCCAGATTACAGAAGAATCAATGTTTCATGATCCCATTGGTATATAGTTCAAAAACAAGCACAAATAAACTATAACCTCTAGAAATGCATGCGTATGTGAAAAACCTACAAAGCAAAGAGAGAAAGGTATCGCCATAGTGGTGCTAAGCTTTAGGACAGCGGCAGGTGGTTCTGAGGCTGGATGCAGGTCTATATACAGCAGCCTTCCAGGTCTCGGCAATATTCTATTATATGACCTATGCAGAGTTGTAGAGGAATTTTCTGTTTCTATGATTTTCTGTAATGATGTAGAATTTCCCAATAAAATTTCTCTTTCTTTACTTTTTTTTTAAGAAAGCATGTAAAATGCCAGGCCCCCAGCAGGTGCTGCCTACACGGTAGCTACTTAATAAGCATTCGCCCTCCCTCTTCTTCCCCTGATTAGCTCTGCACACCTCATCTTAAAAACCTTGGCATGAATGCACAGAGTGGCAGACACGCATTCCCAGAAGAAAAGTTGCCAGAGCATTAGCAGATTGCAAAGGTGAAAGATGTTCATTCCTGCCTCATCTGACTGCCTCTTTCACCAGCACCAGAGTTGTCACACTGGTGACTAGGCCTTTCAGAGCCAGTGAGCATCCCCATGCTTCATAATCACTGAAACACATGTGCTAAGTCACTTCTTGCTAAGCCGCGATGAGAATTCTCAGTGTTCAATCGCCCTCAAAATTTCTCATCTCTTCCCTGGGGTGAGGTGTTTTGGTTTAGCAGCTGCACATGGGAATTGCATTTAAATCATTTAAGGCCTGAAGTTCAATATCTCCTAAAAGCAGCCTCCTGTCTTTTAGCATCCCTCTTCAGGCACACCTAGATTTTTTTTTTTTTTACTTCAAAGTGAGGGATATCCTCCTAGAGGGAGGAAAGCTTTGGAAATGCAATAACTCTTTGCATATACATGATGCCTCTGCTTGCCTCTTCCCAGACTGTTAATCACTCCTTGGCAGTAGCTCTTTTAATTCATTAGCTATCCATTTCCCATTTTAGCAGCAAGAGCAGTAACACAATAAATCAGATGTGTGGGCAGCGAAAAGTCAAAAGAAGTCGTGGAGGAGAGTACACGAAAAGTCAAGGCCAATGTTACTTTTAGATAATGTATCCCCTATGATATAACATACAGGTCCTCCTCCGGAATTCCTTCAATTACGGCAGTGCTTGTCCAGGTGGCTAAGTTCTTCATGAAACAATTAGAGGTATGCCTTAGGATATAAATTCCTTAGAATCCCATCACATTGACAAACATATTATGCTATAGATGATGGGCATCAGAGTCTTTTCTGAAAGCAAGTTTTTGTTGAAAGGGGAGAGAGAGCAGCTAATGGTATTTGTGGCTGAGCAGAAAGGAAATGTTTTGGATGCCCCAAACAAATTGAACCATTTAATAGTTGTACTAAGGTCTAACTCATTTATCGTTAATTGTTATTGCCCGTTACCCCCAGATGGACGGGAAGTACAAGAGGTCAGTGTCCGTTAGCTGAGAATTAAATCAGGAGTTTGGGAAAGTGCAAGGGGACTTAACAACAGAAACAATCTGAGTGAATTGGATTTAGAAATTTCAGGAAATACTGGATAGAGGTAACAGAACAAGCTCCCATCTGGATTTTTCTGTGATATAAGGGGATATCTTTTCAAGGCAGTATATTTTGATAAGCATTTGTCAAGCACTTACTGTGAGCCAGGTACCCCCTGGTACTTTCTTAGGACTTCTGAACGGGTGGCTGAGTCTGAGTCACTGTACTGCCTCACTAATCACTATGCATGGAGTACCAGTACCCAGGGCCTAGGGCCGTGCTGTACTAAACACCACAGGAGTTTGGATGGAGAGTGTTAGGAAGAAGAGAGGAGGATAGACTCTCCCCACAGTGAATCTGCAGGCCTAGCTTTCAAGTTACAGACAGTTCATTCATCTCGGGTTGTTGGGTGTAGTTTGCCAGTCACTGCACCCCCCCTGCTTTTTGTTTTGTTCCACAGAGCCATCTGCAACTGGTGAAAAATGACCCATTGAAGCTGGTGAGCGTTTTCCACAGCTTTTCCTTTGACTTCACACAGCCGTGACAGACGGCGTCCCAGCAGGGTCTGCACAACTTATCTGCCAAGGGGAAGCATCACCATGATGGTCTTGACTTCAGGTCTGAGGCTCAGCTTCTGTTTGTTCTCACCACCTCTCACTCCCCTCAAGGAGCTATACCCAGTTGGAACTTGGCAACAAAAGTTATTGACTAAAAGACTGGAGAATCTTTTACTGCTAATGTTATAAATCTGAAGGGGGTTATAGGGAGCTGAGGTATCATCCTTCTAAGTCAAGCTTCGTATTTTACAGACGGGGAATCTAAGGTACAGAAGTTGAAAGTCATACTACTAGTTGGTAAGGAGATAAGACTGGTCCTTGTTCAGTGCTATTACCATTCTGGGTTCCTCACATGATTAGGTCGTGCATTTTGTTAGTTACCCATGGAATCTTCTGAGGAAAAAGGTATCTGCTTTTTGGAAACTTTCTGGTTAGTACTTAGACCCATGTAATCCTCACGTTGGTTACTATTGTTGACCTTTGATCTGTTGTGTTAAAAATGTTATTAGGCTTCTTTACATGTATATGCTGATACATATTCCTAGTTTTTGAAGTTTTTATCATAACTTGTGTCAAATGAATTTTCTGCATGTATTGAAAAGATCATATGGTTTTTCTATTTTATACTATTTATATGGTGAATTACATTGATTCTCAAATGGCAAACCTACATACCATTCCTAAGATAAATCCCACTGACTATGATGTATTATATACTCTTTTAATATTGCTGGGTTTTATTTATTAAATTTTGTTCAGGATTGTTGCATTAATGTTCATAGTGTATGTTGAATTACGGTTTTCTATACTTGTGATGTTTGTGTCTGGTATTGGTATCTGAGTAAGACTGGCCATATAAAGGGATTTTGGAAGTATTCTCTCTTCTACTATTTTCTGAAAGAGTTTGCATAGAATTGGTATTATTTTTTCTTAAATGTGTGATAGAATTCACCACTGGAGCCATTTGGGCTTGGAGTTTTCTTTGTGGGAAGATTTTTAATTACAAATTCAGTTCTTAAGTAATACAGGATATCCAAGTTTTTCTTCTTGGATCAAATTTCTGTATTGTAAGAAATTTATTCACTTCAGCTACATATATTGTTATATTAAGTTGTTCAAAACATTCCATTATTATCCTTTCCATGTACGTAGGCTCTGTAGAGCTATACCCTCTTTCTTTTTTTCTTTTTTTTTTTTTTTTTGCGGTATGTGGGCCTCTCACTGTTGTGGCCTCTCCCATTGCGGAGCACAGGCTCCGGACGCGCAGGCTCAGCGGCCATGGCTCACGGGCCCAGCCGCTCCGCGGCATGTGGGATCTTCCCGGCATGTGGGATCTTCCCGGACCGGGGCACGAACCCGTGTCCCCTGCATCAGCAGGCGGACTCCCAACCACTGCACCACCAGGGAAGCCCTATACCCTCTTTCAATGTTAATATTTTGATGTGTGTCTCTTTTTTTCTTGATTAGTGCAGTTATGCTGATTAATTTTACATATGTTTGAGATAACTAGTTTTTGGTTTTATTGATTTTTGTGTATTATTTTCTTGTTTCCCGTTTCATTGATTTATTCCTTTACATTTATTATTTTCTTGCTTTCACTTAATTTGAGTACATTTTTCTTTTTGTCTAATTTTTTAAAAGATGAGAACTCATATAATCAATTTTTAGATCTTTACTTCTAACATAGGCATTTACAGGTATAAATGTCTCTCTGGACACTGCTTTGCCTGCATTCCATAAATTTTAATACCTTATATTTTTATGTTTCTCTACAGTTTTTTTAATGGTTGTTCTGGGTATTTATATATATATATACATTGTCATATATATGTGTATATATAGTATATTAAATACATAACTTTTCATATTTCACTTACAATTTATATTGTATCACTTTCTGTAAAATGTTAAAAAATTTTTCAACCTTATAGATACATATTCTCTCCCCTCATGTTTTAGGATACTCTTGAGTGGGAGGCAGAATTATAACCTTCCAAAGATGCCCATACCCTAGTCTCCAGAGGCTGTGCATATGTTATCTTATATGGCAAAAGTTACTCTATAGATATGTTTGACATGGGGAGCTTATCTTTGATACTACGGATGAGCCAAATCTAATCACATGAGTCCTTAAAAGAAGAGAGACTTTCTCAGTTGGGTCATAGAGATGAGATGAAAGAAGGAGGAGGAAAGACTCAAAAAGGGACTTGACCTGCTATTTCTTTGAAGACGAGAAAGAGGTTCATGAGACAAAGAATGAGGGTGACCTCTAGAAGCTAGGAATGACACTGAGCTGACAGCCAGCAAGGAAATGAGAACTAATCCTACAAATATCAATACAATGAACTGAATTCTGCCAACAACACAGATGAGCAAGGCTTTAAGGCCTCCAGAAAGGAACACATATTGACACCTTGATCTTACCCCCAATGAGATCCATGTCAGATTTCTGACCTACAGACCTTAAGGCAATACATTTTTGTTGTTTAATCTAATAAGTACTGGTAATTTTTATGGCATCAATAGAAAATTAATACATAATATAATGTGAACTTCATTTAAATATATTATAATTTCCACAAGATAATGTTATAATTTTTGCTCTAAAGAGTTGTATGGTTTATGGGAAACAAATTAAAGAGAAACAAAAAATCTTTGGCATGTACCAGATATCTGCCATTTCTGATGCTCTTCCTTCTTTCCAAGGATCCACGTTTTCATCTGAAATATTTTCCCTTCAGACTGAAGAACTTCCTTTAGCAATAACTTTAGCACAGTTATGTTGACAGCAAATTATACTAGTTTTTGTTTATCCAAATATGTCTTCTTTTTTTGTCATTTTTGAAGAATATTTTCACTGGGTAGAGACTTCCTGATTGATAAGTTTTTGTTTCAGCTCTGGAAAGACATTGTTCCAATCTCTCCTGGCTCCCATGGTTTTCATGAGAAGTCAGCTATTAATCAGATTGTTTTTCCCCTGTATGCAATGTAATTTTTCTTGCCGACTACAATATTTGCTCTTTATCGTTGGCTTTCAACGTTTGACAACAATAGACTTTGGCAGAATGATATAAAAAACAATTAAAATAAAGTGTGGTGAGTCTTGTCGCTAGAGGAATTACAGGAGGCTATGAAAGTTAACTGTTGAATTCCTGTATATAAGTCTAGAAGAGATCAGAAAGACTTTCCTGAGAGAGTGAGATTTAAGAGGAAACTTGAAGTAAGTGAAAGAGATGGAGTCAGATAAATAGAATTCAATTTGCATATTACAAAAATGATTTTGAGGACTGTTTGCAGAGTCATTCAAGTAGATGATTGGGTAGAGGGCAAAAGTAAAAGGAAGTAAAATAGGAAGTAAATACAATAAGAGTGATGTCCTGGAAGAAGTGGTTATAGTGGGAAAGGAGAGAATTACAGTACAGTTGAAAAATATTTAGAAGATAGAATTAAATAAGATCTCATGGTTAATTTAATAAAGAAGAGGGGGAAGCATCAAGGATAACACCTAGATTTCTGGATTGAGACTCTGAATGGACGGTGGTATCTTTTATCGAGATAGGGTACACTGGAGGAGGAATATGTTAAGAAATAAAATGAGATTATTAACTCAGTTTCAGGTTTCTGAATTTAGGTACTTGTATTATATCCAAATTGAAGCCTTCAACATATAATTGGGTATGCATAAGAGAATTCTTAGCTGAAGGCATCACTCTTTGGTGCTGTTAGGAAGAACACTTTCTCCTTGTTATTCATGAATCCATAAAGAGGAGAGAATTTCCACTTCACAAAGGTTAATATGAGAAGAATTCTTCCAACTTCTTTTTGCATCCTCATTGACTCCTCACTGATAAGACTGACTTATCTTATTGGTAAATCTTGTAGAAGGAGCTGAGCATGCTGGACTCTGGGCCTTTTGGGTTCCCTCTTTTACAGCTCACAGGTGTTCAGGATCCAGGAGTGGTCTTCCATGTGGGTAGCTTTGGACTAGGTCCCAGTGGCTTGGTTTATCCTACTTCGTGTATAAGTGAAAGAATAATCAGGTCCATTTTTTGGAGAAATTTAGGGAGCTCAACTGAAGTCCTGGTCTCCAGTCAGGTTTATCAATACAACAGGCGCTATGATATGGATTGGCTCTTCTCTTCTATCTTATTTTTTAGTAGATTCTAAACTCAAGAATGGAAGATAGGGTGTTATCTATTGCTGCTCCCAAATCCAAACTAATTAGTAATAATATCTTATCGTTTCCTAAGTGAATTAACTAAAACCTGCAGGGAGTTAATTTTTTCCATACTAATAATAAATGACATAACTTGGATTTGAATCTAGCTGTTTCTCTAAAACTGTTCTTTTTCAGTATGTCACACCACAGTGCCTCAGAAGAGTGGGAACAGTGAAACTTTACTCTTTGCAAATGATTTTTGGGTAAACTGATTAACTGTCATGTAGCAGAGAAGTCCATTTTGTATTCTGTCATTGAGTGGACTAACTATAGGAATTGAAGAAAACAATTTTAGATGCTGTGGAATCTCAGAAAACCTTATGAGTTTGGCTGTGACATACAGATGGTTGGGCATCTCTGTGTAATGTCTGCAGGGTCTTCCATCTGCACCTCTACCTTTGATCCCTTCTCTCATGTGAATGTCTTGGGAGGGTCAATGAGTTCAATGAAAAGGCCATGGAAATAGTGGATCTGCTTTCCACAAGTTGTTAAAAGTTGGAAAGAATTTCCCCTAGGATAAACTTTAATCTCCTAGAATTAAGTTTAAGAGTAATTTATTAGAGTACGCTATGGGTATTATACAACTTATTAGAATATCTTTATTTAATGGAGAGTGTGTTAAAGTGGGAAGAACATACACACTATAGGCAAACAGCTCAGTTTCTACTCGTGTGATGATGGTCAAGGTATTTGACTTCCCTGAGCTTTAGTTTCCTCTACCATTGGATGGAAGCAAGGCTTTCCATGTTATTGCTTAAAAGTTTTTGATATAGTTTAGATATCAGATATGCAATGTCAAAACTGTTATTTTTGTTGTGGAAATTTCAAGCTCATTTTAAACTTTAAAACTAAAAAAGTTTTAAACTTGCCTGCTTGTGAAGCCATCCCTGCTTTGTAGAATTCTTCAGGGACTATCTCTTTCGGAGTAAATCCTAATGGTACACTCAGGAGTGAACTGACAACACAGAAGACAGGATGTTTGGTTACATTAGATAACAGTGGATTTTGGAAGCCACCTGGGGATTGTCATTGTAGGCAGGTGGCATGATGTAAGGGTTAAGAGCAGGGCATCTGGAGCCAGCTGTGACCTTGCATAAGTTATGTATTCTCTCTCTGCCTCAGATTCCTTATCTTAAAATGAACATAATACCATTACCCTTATTTGGTTGTAAGGATCAAAGAAATTAATCTGTGTAAAGCAGTTATATTAGTGTTTGGCATGTAGTAGGCACTATATAATTGTTAGGGATGATGATTATGATGATGATGATGATGAGATGACAAAGAAATTTCTATTGTCTGATTATAGGTTTTTTTCTTTTCATATCTATTTCAGATATTCAGCTAATGTTCTTTTCAATAAATTAGACCATGTGACAAGCAAGTAAATTAAGAGAAACTTGGGTGACATTTTGGAGAAATCCTTGACTCAGTTGGCAGGTGGGATTTAATATTGAACAAAGGAACTGAGATGTACTGGCGGTGTGGACAGGTCTGTCCTGACTAGTGGAAAGCACAGCCATGAACAACAGGTACAGAAATAGGATTGATAGAAGAGCTAGCATATTTGAGGCAGCTTTAGTGTTAGTTGAGAAACCCCACTGAGAAGAGAGATGAAGGGGTTTTGTTTGCTGTAGCTCTCACTACCCGAAAGGGAAGAGCTGGGAAATAAGGTAAAAAGGCTTAAAAACTTCCCTCGATTCCTGAGGGATTCAGTTTCTTCCTTAGCTTTAAGGTCTTGGGTTTTGTGCAATGCCTGGCCTTGAGACCCAGAGAAAACCAAAGCCAGCTGCACTTCTGGAAACAGGCAGCCCTGAGGGGGCGGGGGTGACTCCTGCACAGCTAAGACCTTCACAGAGTAGATGCTCCCATGAGTCTTACAGAACCACAAATCCTCTCCATGATTGGGAGGCAAGTCAGAAGCCTACATAGGAATTAATGAACCAAGACAAATGTTACAGTGGTGGGCTAAGTCAGAGGCCAGGGTACAGAAAATGGCAGCAGAATTCTAGGAGAGAATCAAATATTTATGGTAATCATTGGTGAATAGAAATGGAAGCAGAGAATATTAGACATGACCTAACCTAATTCAGCCACAATCCATGGCTGCTCTAATTGTGAAGGCTTCCATTGAGTCAGGTCTTAGTCTGAAGATATGTTGTTAAATCACTGTAATTTTGCTTAAAAATCTTATTTTCTCCTAAATGTGAAATTGCATGTGAAAACCCATGTACAGTTGTTTACATCATTTATTAATGATTTTCTTTTTTGTTGGATGATACTTAAAGAGCTGGAGGAAACATTTTAAAAAATCCACAGTTAGGTTTTGTGGAGAAAGAACTTGGCAACTTGGAAGGACCATCTCAGGTAGGTTAACCCCTGTTATGGGGCAAATTATTCAGGATATCCTTAGGATAAGATGGCAATAAGAGGAGTGGGGGAAAGCAGCACCCTGTTGAGGAGAACAGTTATCTTCCTTAGATCTATTGTTTTACTTCTGTTCTCTGAAGCTCCATCAGAACACCAAGGATAAAAAGTTGTAAGAGTTTTCTCTTCATCGTTGTGGGCATAATGAGTGGGGGCAGCTCACATTGTGGGTCACCTGGTATGTCTGCTGGTTCAGGTTGGTCCTGCCATCTGTGTGTCTTGAGGTAAAGAGAGGTGTATTCCAATATGGCGGTGCCGATAGACAGTCTATGGCTGAGCCTTGACTCCACTGGCCCTTCCCTTAGATAGGGTTGCTGGCTTGTTTTACTGAACAGAAAAGATCAAGCTCTCATGTTCAAAGAGTAGTACATAATTGTGCCTAGAGTGAGTGAGAACACATGCACACAAATCACTTTATTACAAGGGCCCTTCTTTCCATGGCCAACTGAAAGATTTTTTAAAGATTCCACATATAAGTGATATCATATGATATTTGTCTTTCTCTGTCTGACTTACTTCACTCAGTATGACAATCTCTAGGTCCATCCATGTTGCTGCAAATGGCATTATTTCGTTCTTTCTTATGGCTGAGTACTATTCCATTGTATATACATACCACATTGTCTTTATCCATGATACTAATACTGATAGACAAATCTGTGAGATACCATGATATTAAAGAGTTAGCCTAGTATATTGCAATTATACACTTAAGTAATATTATTATTTTTTGCTCTTTATGTTGCTGTTATTTTAAGCATAGTTTTACTTATGAGTAAAAGTAGTGGAAACAAATATTTTGAATGACTATTAAATATTCATCATATATTCTAAAATGAAAAAGGCAGCTATCTATTTGATTATAATTTATACTGTTCTCATGGAAGGAAGCATACCAAAATGATAACATTGGTAATTATTGGGTGTTTATTTGTGGGTTTTTTTTTTTTTTTATCCTTTCCTCAATTTTCTAGTTTTTCTTAAATGGAAATACATTCCTTTGCCATTGTAAAAACCTAAGTATATTTATTTGGGGAGGAAGGTGAAAAAGAAGTCCTAACTTTAGCTTTCTGGAGCAGAACTGATGGAACAAGGGCCTGCATCTGAGAAGGGGTTCTCTGGCTGGAGTGGGGTGGAGTTAACTCCATCTTGGTATAGGTGGAGGCACATTGTATGAAACTTGAATCTCTGGATATTGATTCAATCTTAATGAGAGAAGCCAGAATTTTAGTGCATTTATTTTTTCATGAAGGATTGGAGGAGGCCAAAGGGAAAGAAAGATGCATCTTTCAAAGTCTCTATCCTCAGTGGTCCAGGAGAGACTGTTAGTAGTAGTAAGGAAATACTTTGATGCTTAGTATGTGCCCTACATTCTTAGTCTTGGTCAAGACATGAGTCCTACTCTTAAATTCTTAGAATAACTTGTAATGTTGCAACTTATAAACCTAAAGGATCTAGTAAGCAAAACAAGAATTACACACACACACACACACACACACACAGAGACACACACACACACACACACACACCCCACACATGCAATGGTGTTTGGACTAAGAAAGAAGGAAGGAAAGAATTGGTGGTTTCAAAACCATAGGGTTGAAAACAGGTGTACCCTGTCTTCTAGGTTACAAGCTAAATGCTTAAGAAGAGTGGAAATTTCATGCTGGAATTATTTTCAATTACAGATATTATGGGAATAATATAGTTTGAAATATAAAATTGTGTTTTTATTTTTTATACTTCCTTGTATGGGGCTGTCCCCTGATTATGGCAGGTGTATCTATTGCCTCAGGAAAGATATAAGCAAAAATGTTAGGACAGGAGGACAAAAACAAAAAGTTTACTATTCAAATTTTGGCTAAAAATGACGTTTTTGACTCCATTGTGAGACACAATGCTAGGATTTCCAAAAGAGAAAGATTTTTCTGAATTCCAAAAATCTGCCTTTTCCATGTCCAGAGTCAAGCCAAGGAGACTTGGGTCACAGAATTTTCCTTAAGCTATAGCCTAGGAAGGGTTGAGGATGTGACCTAAGGAAAGATAATAGAAACTGGAGGAGGAGGGCACAGATTTCTGTCCAAGGTATACATGCACTGGAGGAGGAGAAACTAGGGTTAAGTGCTCCCTGGGTCCCTTGTATGAAACAAAAATCCCCTCTCCTAGGTCTCAGCCACAAGATGATGGAAATCTGACCAGAGTCCCAGACAATCCTTTGCATCCAGTGTAGTCCAGGAGTAGCAGAAGAGCAAGAGCAGAGAGAAAGTGATATCTAGATAGATTCACCTGCAAAAGGACCCCAAACTCTATGGCCTGCACAGGGTTTGAATGGGACATTCCAGCATACCTGGTGTTGAGGGAAAAGTGGGAGGTTCCAGAGGACCAGTGACAATCAGCAGCCTAGGTGTAAAAATGAAGAGGCTACAGGGCACAGGACTTCACAGCCAGAGGTAGCTGTGTGAGGGTGGGCTTCAGCAGCACATCCAGCAAAGTGCCTACAAAGCCAGGTGGGGTCAAGTGTTACCTGGGATGGTAGCCGGGCAGGCAGTCAGTGCTCATCCCGGATCCACTCTTCAGTGGACAGCAGTGCAAGCCTCCCAGGAACAAAAGTAGGCCCACCCCATGATAGTGGAGACTAGTGAAGCCCCAAGTCAGAGACCCATCACTGTGAGGATTCACACTGTCCCCCTGTGCCAGTGTGAGGGGGACAGAGGCGAGGACAAAAATACCTGAAAAGAAGGCATGAATCGGCACTTACAGGGATTTTGAACTTCAAATTGGCAGACGTTTTACCCATTGGCTCAGTGGTTCTCAACATTGGCTGTACATTAAAATCACCTGGGAAGCTTTTAAAACTCCTTACAGCCAAGGCCAATTAAATTAGAATCTCTGGAGGTAGGATCCTGGCATTAGTATTTTAAAGAAATCTTCGTATGACTAAAAAGTGTAGCTATATTCTAGAACCGCTGCAAGAGGAGAAAGAATCTTGAAGGACTTTTGAAAGAAAGTTATCTTTAATTGGCAAGTTTAGTTTAACTTTAGTTTTCACTCCATTGCTGAAGTTCTTAAATGATCCAAAGCAGATCTTTTCTAAAGAAAATTAAAATAAAAATACCTAAATCTACATGAAAGTAGTTTCATCTCTGATCCACATAATGAAAATGAGCTAATACAACACTGAGTGCTTACTATTTGCCATGCATTAGTTCAAGTGTGTATACATAATAATTCATTTAATACTCATTACAACCTAGGAAGTAGGCACTGTAAATATTCCTACTTTAGATAAGAAAACAGTCATGGAAGGTAAAGTACCTTTTCCAGTTTCATCCAGTTAGTAAGAGTCAGAGCAAGTATTCTTTCTACAGCCCATTCTTTGCCCCACCAGCTGCTACTTTCTATCACTCAAGAAATAAAATATCTCTTTCTAGGCTCTACCATATGATGGAAATATCCCTGCTCTCAATATACAAAAATAACTTAAAATTTTCACAACCATTGTGTGGCTTTTTAAAAATGACAACATGTACTTCAATTAGTCTGCATTTGCTTATACCAACATCTATTAAAAGTTTGTCAAGCTTCTGGAAAAAAAAATTCACATATCCTGTCCTGGTCATCATTTTTATTTTTGCTAGTATTTTCCTGCCTTTCAGAATATTAGAATATGCCTCACTAAAGCTACTCTGTTGAACTTCCTTTAATGGTGTCCAACTCAAATGCCAGTGCCTCCTTGAAGCCTTTTCTGATCTAGCGAAGGGCGTATGTCTTTTCTGGGTTTACTGTCACAACTCTCTGCTCTTACTTCTTTTATCCCATTCATACACAGCCCATATTATGTAATTATCTAGTATTATTTATCTTAACACTTCTCCCTACTTTTCTACTTAGTTCTTCTAGTATGTGTTCCGTTGGGTAAGAATTATCTTATTTATCTTCATATCTCTTGAATAATTAACACACTGTCTTATTCATGTTCAAACCATATATTTTAATAAAATGTCATGCAAATGGTCGTGATTCAAATCTAACATATATATGAAAATGGTTCCCCCTCAAAACAATAAATACTACAAACATAGAATCAAAAGAGTTTCAAATGGAAGGTAATTGAATGCAACCTCTAACTAAACAGGAAAAGTCTAAGGTGAATAAGCCAAAGAACTTCTTTCTACTTTTCACTTCTAGAATAACTTGAGGTATATCCAGTTATTTCAAAATTGTGTGTCTCTCAAAATAACATGCTTAGGGCTATTTGTCTTAAGTTGCCATATGGGAAAAGACAATTTTAGTTGAAGTTTCTTGTGCTTCCATATTCTCATGACATGTTCTCCTTTTGGATTTCACAGGCAGCATTGTCAAATTTTACCAAATACATATTTTAAAAGATTCTGTGATTAACAGAGGTATGTTGTTTTTCAAAGTTTAAAGGGTTATCTTTTTAACTGAACTGACATTTGAATTGCTACTGGCAGATTGTTGGGCTTTTGTCTATGAAAATTGTGTTTGGGTTTTTCTTAGGGCATATAAGAACACCTCTTTCCCTGTTTGTGGGATCCAATTCTTTTTTTTTTTTTTTTTGAGGTTCACTAAATTTATTTTAAAAATCATAAAACATTTCTTACAAAAGAGCATTACATTCTGCACACTGCTCCGAATAGATGCCAGGGACATATGGACTATCGTTACTTTTCCTCCCTGTCCCACCCTCCCCCAAAATATTACAGTGACCACAAAGCAAAGTGTTCGCAATAATTACATGGGGGGATTTGTTTTTTAAACCACCAACAATGAGCAAAAATTAAAATTCACTCATTCTGCTGCTGTTGCAAAATTCAATGTTAGTTTCTGCATGCTCTCCCCCAACCCCCAACCTTGTTTGTAAGGAACTGAAACATTATACCTGGTGACAGCAAAGATTTCACTACACCTCAAATGCAGAACACCTATGAAGCAGAGGAATGTTGGCTTTTTACACAGAAGCAGATAAAAAAAAAAAAAGATGCAGGACTCCTTCAGTTCTTCACTAGTCTTAGAAAAACTTTCCAGAATATTGCTTCACACTGTTCTGCAGCAAATCCTGTGCATTCTGTATCTGGGCCTGTGTTCCTGTAATGGTAATGATCCAATCTTTGGACCCTTCTAAAGGCTCATCAATTTTGATCGATGCTCCTGACTCATGACGGATTTGTTTAATCTGCTGACCACCTTTGCCAATAATAGATCGAGCCAGATCTTTGGGAGCAGTTACTTGTGTAGTAATAATAGGTCCACCAAGATCGCCATATGAGCCACGACCCCCTGCATAAGAATAATCATATCCAGAGCCACTCTGTGGTTCATAAGCCATCTGTGGCTCTGATGGGCTCCATGTATCTACTGCAGAGTCGCAGGTTTCATCAGCACTGAAACCACCCATGCCATCATAATGGTCTCCAGGTCTTCCTCTTCTGTCATAGGCCATTAGATCCCCTCCTCTAGGTGGTGGTGGTGGAGAAGGAGGAAGATTCTGAGCTCTGCCACCACCCCGGCCCCCTCGTCCAGGAGGAGGTGGAGGAGGTCCTCGACGAGGGCTCCTATCATCACAATCTCTTCTGGATGGAAGCATGGGACTCCCACCCTGACCAGGAGGCATTCTGTCAAAACCACCTCTTCCCTGCATGGGAAATCCCACGGGACGTCCACAGCAGTCATCAAACATCATTGTAAAACCACAGTAATCATAGGTTTCGTCATAAAAACTGGGATCATAAGGCTGAGCACGTCCTTCGATGGGAGACTCTGATATAAGATCAAGGATGATCTTTATGCACTCTACAACCCTATCAGGTTTTCCTCCAATAAGAACCACTCTGTCAGTGGATTGAGGACCACATTCCTGGAAAAGCTTGATTGTTGTCTGAGTGTTCTCTCGAAGTTCTTTGATTATAGCACCTTTGACTCCAATAATTCCTCCAGCCAGACTCTGATGAATCAACAATCTCAACTCGCAAAGTCGCGTCCTTTATAGTGTTGGTAATTTAAGCATTCCACAGCATCAGATTCCAGCGGGAGCTGGCTGGTTGCAGTGGGTGATGGCAACTGCAGGCCCTCTTTCAAGGTAGGGATGATTTTCTTCAGAATTTCTCCAATTGTTTCAATATCAGCACTGATACTCAGTGTGGCATTGTGGTCTGTACGGAGAGCCTTAATATTCTTGCCTCCTTTTCCAATCACTGCCCCAGCATTCTTACTCTGAAGCAGAATGTGTAATTCAACCATCTCATCAGTGTTTCTAGATCTCTAAAAGCGTGCTCCTGTTCCATATCTTCAGCAGGGCGTTTACCAAATTTGCCATTGGTTTTGGTGTTGGGAAAGTTTTCCTCTGGCTGTTCCATTTCCATTTTCTTGTATTAAAGGAACACACCAATCAGTTATTAAATATATCCTTGCAGGGAAGAACTGAAGTGTTCTGGCCGGGACTAACTGACACCCTAGCGCTGCAGTAGCCCAGATCCGAAAGGAGATGGCCCCAATTCTTTTTGATTTCATATTTTCTGGATATTTGCACCTCAAAGAAGTAACAAGAGGATACATGTTTTCCTTTTCCTTCTCTTACGTTGTAGCCTTTGAAATTAATGCTAAAACATATCAGGCTTAAGAGTAATTTCCCTGGATTGTTTTTCTTTTTCTTTTTTTAGTGGATAAACTGATATTGAACCAATTGGCATTGAATTGGCTGGGAAATAACACATTTCAAATTTAATATCTACATGAAGTGACAGGTATTTGGTAAAAAGATAGATCAATAGCCCAAGGTCAAAATTTTCCTTATGACTTATGGTACAGACCAAGAATAAATTATTTTAACTTCTGTAAATCTCCACATCACTTTAAACATTTTAAATCTTCTTCTGCATTCTTCTTGTACTATTGATGTGTCTTTCAGAGATAACTATGCTAAAAATGTTTGAGAAGTATTTGCTAACTCTCTGAGGAGAGCAAGGGCTCAATGGTATGTTCTGAATTCTAGTTCAACCACTTTATGATAAGGAGTTTTCTTTATTCACAATTGAGTTCTGCCTGTTGAAGGTAGAGTTCAGCTGTTTACATACTAACATGCAGCAATTATGATGAAACAAAATTCATTCTAGAACTCTGTCATAACTATGGCAACCAGAATTAAATCCTCTTAGAAATACAAAAAGCCACCCCAGCAGGATAGAGTAAATATCTCTTATTGATTTACGAAGGTTCCAGATGATGAAAAGTGGTTAATATATTTCTGTCATGAAACACATTTCTTAAGGCTTCTTTTTATTGATAGAGCCATTGTCTATTTAAATAATGTCAGCCAGGTATCATCAATTTTTACATCTTTTTTTCAATCACTTTTGCCTTCATTACAAGAAGCTAACAGCCTTTCCATTATTTTCTGTATTTTACTTAGGAGTAAAAAGAAGAAAGTTCGACTAAAGGACCATTTCTGATTATGTTTGGCTAAAATCTGGCTTGACCAAAGATTGTTAGTATAAATGGGTTGCATATTTATTTTGCAAGAGAATTAGTTGGTTTTGATATTTACCTGCATTTGGACAAAACCTACAACTCTCTTGGCTTCAGGTGGCTGGTGCTTGCAGTGGGATTTGTGGAAAAGGAAAATTAAACTTTTGGTAATTTGTTCTGTAAGTAGACTAATTTAAAATTCAATTCAAGTAATAATGTGAGGCTAAAATGGAAGAGCATTATGTAGCAAGATTAGAGTTTTCATGTCCCAGAGGGTTTGGTGTACAGGTGTCAGTGGGGTTCTGCATGCAAAATGCCAGCAGGTACTGTACCCACTTCTGCTTTTTCCCTAAAATCAACTCAATACTTTTTGTCTTGATTAAAATGAAAAGGTCACTGTAGGTTTTTTTCTTCCAAAATACTGACAAGAGTCATAAGAATGGAGCATCTGCAAACCAGGGTGTAGGAGGGAAGACACATACCATGGCATTGGTCTCAAGATTTTTGGAGCTTCATGTTTCATTATTTCTTGTTTTATTATAAATATTTTCCTATGATTGTTTCTAGTCACGTGGAAATGATGTGGTGGTGTTAGGAAATGTGTTTTCTCAAACAAAAGTGCTCAGTCATGGAAACAAAGCCAAAAATTATGAGACTTTGAAAACTCTAAGACATTTAACTAATTTTCTACTCTCATGTTCCCTTAACTTCTAAAATGACTGAACTGTAATGTTGAACTTTTAGGTGTGTTATATATCTTAAGAATTAGGGTGTATTTATCTTGTCTAATCTGCCTTATTTATGACTAGTTTTTTTCCTGTTGCTATAGGTATTGAAATTCCTGAAATAAATTATAGTCAACCTAAGCATTTGCCCAAGACAGAAAATAATCGAAGAACCACAGCCTTATGTTATTTTGGTCCTGATGCTGCATTCTCTAAAGTTCCTGAGTTTTACCTGGGCCTCCATCCATCGTGTCAAAGCAGTCTCTGAAATGCCATTGCAATCTGATCCTTTCTGCCTGCAGTTCTGAAGATCACGGAGCTCCAAAATTTTATAGGCCTTTTTATTACTTTTCACAGCATCCCCATGTCAGGTTGACATTCTGCTTCAAATCACAAGATATGAGAATTGGAGGGGATTTCAGAAATCACCTAGTCTAAGCTGTTCATTTTGCAGATAAGAAATTGAAGCTCAGAGAGGTGAAGTGAGTTGCTCAAGGTCACACAGCTCATTAACAGCACAGCTGCTCTTCTAATCCTAATCTGGAGCTCTATCCATCAAACCTCACAACCTCAGGTTTTCTCTTATGTCCAGAGGAAGTCACTTCTGCTCTGCCTTTTAGCAGATGAGCCCACAGACAGAAGGTAGAATCACCCATTCCCAAACTAGTGCTCCAACTATTACTGCCCATTATATATCTTCTCAGTTTTAAAGGAAAAAAAAAGAAAAAACCGAGCCTGCACATTCTGCTTTTATATTCATTATCTACTCTGTGCCTGTTAGTTGCTCCCATTTTTTGGGAATGCTTTTACTGATTAACTTGGTCTCCGTAATATAAAATGGTGAAATGCATTATGTTGGGTAAATGTGATGTTATTAATGTGTTTTATTCTAGTTATGGGTCATTATTTCTGATAGATGTAATCGTCCCACTACTGAGACCTAGCAGGTGGTCTCACTAGAAGTTATAACAGTATTCTTAATGGTCTGGTAAGAATGTCATTTGCAGGGCAGCAAGGGCAGAAAGAAATTGGTCCCAGAGCTAGCTTGCTTCGGTACTCATTCCCAAGCTTGAGCAAGCAAAAGTAAATACATATTTTCTTACTGATCAGCTGGGTATTTTTCCTGCCTATCTATTTTCAGTAAAAGTCATGAGGACCCATGTCTATTTATTTCCTATTTACCGCCTCCCCTTCCCCAATAATAGTACTAATGACCCTGCAACGCTTTGCTTTTCTAATTCTTGGAGGAGACAGGTCATATTTTCTCCTGAGGGGAACCAACACCCATTCAAGTAATAAGATATGATTAAATCCATCTGACCAGACCAAAAACAGAGGCCACTGGGAAGCAGGAATCAAGTGGCAATTTTTCCATTAGAGATAGCTGACTCTTGAGAGAAGGTATGATATCAGTATGATGAGAGAAATAGAAATTGTATATTTAAATGTTAATACCTTAGTATATGTAAGAGGCATGCTTGCTAGAAATCATTAAATAATTATGTACTATTAAAGATATATCATTAAATAATAGTACATCTTACAATCAATGGCATTTTCGGTTCAATAAAATACAGCATTTAGCCATCATTTCATAGAACTAAATATATCTAGAGCCAGGAGATTTGGAGAACTACTATAGTCTAGCTTCCTAACTTTGTATTTGAGAAAGTACGGCTCAAAGAAACTAAATGAATTGCCCTTGATTACACGGCACCCTGGTACATGAAGGTGACAAGCCAGGTTTTAGAGGTCACTGCTGATGACTGTTCTGAACCTGGCTTATATAGTTATCACAACATACTATCATTTTTCTCCATAGTGAAATTCCTTCTGTCTTCTAATATATAAGAAAATGTGTGATCTAAAGAAGTAAAGTGATAAAGTAGTTCTTATATTTAGGGACCTCTCAGGAAGCATAAAAACGTGGCTTTCCAACAAGAGATTGTAAGTTCTTGGAGAGATGGTGGCAGTTTCTTAATATTTCAGGAAATATTATTTTTGGGAAGACAAGGATAATATTTCTTTAACATCTAGAGAATTCCAGATAAGCAACAGGGGCAATAATCAGTGGCCCTGAGAATAAAATAATGTAGTTTAACGTCTTTTCCACACTGCTATCCACTATTTATTAGTATTATTACGGACATTCCTGTGTTTTTTTAACCTTTGCATTCATCAAAATTCCTCCTGCTTTTTCCCTTTTTAATAGTGATTTTAATTTTTATCAAAACAATGCACTATATGTAGTTTTGAAATCAAAAGATATAAAAGGCTTATAACAAAAAGTAGCAGTCTTTTTTCCTGGACTTCGAACTCCAGTACTCCCCAGGGACAAATACTGGATTCTTCCAGCCATTTCCCTTCGCATTTTTTTGGGGGGGGCGGGGGTTTGCGGTACGCGGGCCTCTCACTGCCGTGGCCTCTCCCGTTGCGGAGCACAGGCTCCCGCCGCGCGGGCTCAGCAGCCATGGCCCACGGACCCAGCCGCTCCGCGGCATGTGGGATCCTCCCAGACCAGGGCACGAACCCGCGTCCCCTGCATCAGCAGGCGGACTCTCAACCACTGCGCCACCAGGGAAGCCCCCTCCCTTGGCATTTTTAAGTGATATCTATCAAGTAATAGATTGACATGACTTCTTTTTTTACAACCATATATTTCTTAATCAGCTTTATTGAAGTATAATTGACCTACAGTAAATTGTACAAATTTTAAATGTCCAATTCCATAAGTTTTGGCGGATGCACTGGCCTGTAAAACCATTACCACAATCAAGATAGTGCTTATATAATTCCCTCTCAAAATGTCTTTGTGCCCCATGTAATCCCATCTTGCCTCTACTCCCTGTAACTACCCCTGCCTGGCCACTGGAAATCACTGTTTTAGTTTCTATCACTATAAACTAGTTGGCATTTTCTAATATTTTATGTAAACGGTATCATATAGTAGGCACTCTCTTTTTTCTGGTTTCTTTCATAAACATAATTATTTTGAGGCTTATCCATGTTTTTGCATCTATCAGTAGCTCATTCCTTTTTATTGCTGATTAGTATTCCATGGTATGAATACACTATAACGTGTTAATCTGTTTTAACCATTAATGCACATTTGGATTGTTTCTAGTTTTTGGCTATTACAAATAAAGCTATTAACATTTGTGTACAAGCCTTTCTGTGGAGATATGCTTTCATTTCTCTTGCATAAATATCTAAGAGTGGAATGACTTTGTCATATGGTAGGAGTATGCTTTTCAAAGTGGTTGTACTATTTACATTCCCACCTCCAGTGTATGAGAGTTTCAGGGATTCCACATCCTCACCAACACTAGGAATGATCAATCGTATTTTAATCTTAGACATTCTAATAGGTGTATAAGTGTATTTTATGATGATTTTAATTTCCTTTTATTAATTACTAATGATATGAAGCAGAGTCAATAATATGATAAAATGAGTGAGACACTCATCCTGGGCACAAAATTTGAGGGGATGCCAAGAAACTCAGTAATCAAAATAAATAATATTTAAAAAATAGAAAAATACTGAAAAATACCCATAGTGAACACAGTATCAAAAATTTAAATAAAGACAGCATTAATATTACTGACTTTTCCTTCTGTTTCAGATTCCAATATGGCTTGGTGCTGCAGTGATGTTAGGAATTTTTTCATGTATTTATTATTATCTGTATATTCTCCTTACAAAGTATCTATTCAAATCTTTTGCTTTTGTTTATTTTTATAGATTTTTTAAATATTATTGAGTTTGCGATTACTAGTCCTTCATCACATATGTGTTTGCAAATATTTTCTGCCAGTCTGTGGTTTATCTTTTCTTTTTCTTGGCAGTGCCTTTCAAAGAGAGAAACTTCTTAATTTAGAGAAATCAAATTATTAATTTTATTATTTTCTAATTTTATGGATTGTGCTTTTGATGTTGAAAGAAAACTTTGCTTAACAAAAAGTCTCAAAAATTTCCTGCTATTTGCTCTATTGGACATTTTACAGCTTTAGGTTTTACAATCAGGCATATGACACAGTTTGACGGTTAATTATTGTATAGATCAAAGTTCTTTTTCCTTTTTTTTTTTTTTTGGCATATGATTATCCAATTGTTTCACCCACATTTGTTGGAAAGACTATCTTTTCTTCATTGAAACATCTTTGAAAAACCTGTTCTCTTTCACAGAATTTTGTTATTCTCTCCTTCAAAGATGATTTGGCTATTTCAAGTCCTTTATCATTACATATGAGTTTTAGAATCAGCATGTCAATTCCTGAAGAAGAGGCTGCTCAATTTTGATTGAGATTGCATTGAATCTATAGATCAAATGGGGAAAAATAATAACCATAATTAATCTTCTGATCCATGAACATGGTTTATCTCTCTATTTTAAAGTGTGTTCTTTGATTTCTCTGAGGAATGTTTTGTAGTTTTCACTACATAAGTTTTGTACATCTTTGTCAGATTTATCCCTATAAATTTGATACTGTTTGAAACTATTGTGTTTTTTTTCTTTAACATCTTTTTTGGGGTATAATTGCTTTACAATGGTGTGTTAGTTTCTGCTTTATAACAAAGTGAATCAGTTATACATATACATATGTTCCCATATCTCTTCCATCTTGCGTCTCCCTCCCTCCCACCCTCCCTATCCCACCCCTCCAGGCGGTCACAAAGCACCGAGCCGATATCCCTGTGCCATGTGGCTGCTTCCCACTAGCTATCTACCTTACATTTGTTAGTGTGTATATGTCCATGACTCTCTCTCGCCCTGTCACAGCTCACCCTTCCCCCTCCCCATATCCTCAAGTCTGTTCTCCAGTAGGTCTGTGTCTTTATTCCAGTCTTATCCCTAGGTTCTTCATGACATATTTTTTTTCTTAAATTCCATATATATATGTGTTAGCATACGGTATTTGTCTTTTTCTTTCTGACTTACTTCACTCTGTATGACAGACTCTAGGTCTATCCACCTCATTATAAATAGCTCAATTTCATTTCTTTTTATGGCTGAGTAATATTCCATTGTATATATGTGCCACATCTTCTTTATCCATTCATCCAATGATGGGCACATAGGTTGTTTCCATCTCCGGGCTATTGTAAATAGAGCTGTAAGAACATTTTGGTACATGACTCTTTTTGAATTTTGGTTTTCTCAGGGTATATGCCCAGTAGTGGAATTGCTGGGTCATATGGTAGTTCTATGTGTAGTTTTTTAAGGAACCTCCATACTGTTCTCCATAGTGGCTGAACCAATTCACATTCCCACCAGCAGTGCAAGAGTGTTCCCTTTTCTCCACACCCTCTCCAGCATTTATTGTTTCTAGATTTTTTGATGATGGCCATTCTGACTGGTGTGAGATGATATCTCATTGTAGTTTTGATTTGCATTTTTCTAATGATTAATGATGTTGAGCATTCGTTCATGTGTTTGTTGGCAGTCTGTATATCTTCTTTGGAGAAATGTCTATTTAGGTCTTCTGCCCATTTTTGGATTGGGTTGTTTGTTTTTTTGTTATTGAGCTGCATGAGCTGCTTGTAAATTTTGGAGATTAAGCCTTTGTCAGTTGCTTCATTTGCAAATATTTTCTCCCATTCTGAGGGTTGTCTTTTGGTCTTGTTTATCGTTTCCTTTGCAGTGCAAAAGCTTTGAAGTTTCATTAGGTCCCATTTGTTTATTTTTGTTTTTATTTCCATTACTCTAGGAGGTGGGTCAGAAAGGATCTTGCTGTGATTTATGTCAAAAAGTGTTCTTCTTATGTTTTCCTCTAAGTGTTTTATGGTGTCTGACCTTATAGTTAGGTCTCGAATCCATTTTGAGTTTATTTTTGTGTATGGTGTTAGGGAGTGTCCTAATTTCATTCTTTTACATGTAGCTGTCCAATTTCCCAGCACCACTTATTGAAGAGACTGTCTTTTCTCCATTGTATATCTTTGCCTCCTTTGTGACAGATTAGTTGCCCATAGGTGCGTGGGTTTATCTCTGGGCTTTCTATCCTGTTCCATTGATCTATATTTCTGTTTTTGTGCCAGTATCATATCTTGATTACTGTAGCTTTGTAGTATAGTCTGAAGTCAGGGAGTCTGACTCCTCCAGCTCTGTTTTTTTGCCTCAAGAATGCTTTGGCTACTTGGGGTCTTTTGTGTCTCCATACAAATTTTAAGATTTTTTTGTTTTAGTTCTGTAAAAAATGTCATTGATAATTTGATAGGGATTGCATTGAATTTGTAGATTGCTTTGGGTATGTATAGTCATTTTCACAATATTGATTCTTCCAATCCAATAACATGGTATATCTCTCCATCTGTTGGTATCATCTTTAATTTCTTTCAACAGTGTCTTATACTTTTCTGCATACAGGTTTTTTGTCTCCCTAGGTAGGTTTCTTCCTAGGTATTTTATTCCTTTTGTTGCAATGGTAAATGGGAGTGTTTCCTTAATTTCTCTTTCAGATTTTTCATCGTTAGTGTATAGGAATGCAAGAGATTTCTGTGCATTAATTTTGATTCCTGCAACTCTATTGAATTCATTGATTAGCTCTAGTAGTTTTCTGGTGGCATCTTTAGGATTTTCTATGTATAGTATCATGTCATCTGCAAACAGTGACAGTTTTACTTCTTCTTTTCCAATTTGTATTCCTTTTATTTCTTTTTCTCCTCTGATTACCATGGCTAGGACTTCCAAAACTATGTTGCATAATAGTGGTGAGAGTGGACTTCCTTGTCTTGTTCCTGACCTTAGAGGAAATGCTTTCAGTTTTTCACCATTGGGAATGATGTTTGCTGTGGGTTTGTCATATATGGCCTTTATTAAGTTGATATAGGTTCCCTCTATGCCCACTTTCTAGAGAGGTTTTATCATAAATGGGTGTTGAACTTTGTCAAAAGCTTTTTCTGCATCTATTGAGATGATCATATGGTTTTTCTTCTTCAATTTTTTGATATAGTTTATCACATTGATTGATTTGTGTATGTTGAAGAATCCTTGCATCCCTGGGATAAATCCACCTTGATGATGGTGTATGATCCTTTTAATGTGTTGTTGGATTCTGTTTGCTAGTATACTGTTGAGGATTTTTGCCTCTATATTCATCAGTGTTATTGGTTTGTAATTTTATTTTGTATTTTATTTTATTTTTAGTATCATTGTCTGGTTTTTAGAACGAATTTGGGAGTGTTCCTTCCTCTGCAATTTTTTGGAAGAGTTTGAGAGGATGGGTGTTAGCTCTTCTCTAAAAGTTTGATAGAATTCACCTGTGAAGCCATCTGGTCCTGGACTTTTGTTTGTTGGAAGATTTTTAATCACAGCTTCAATTTCATTACTTGTGATTGGTCTGTTCATATTTTCTATTTCTTCCTGGTTCAGTCTTGGAAGGTTGTACCTTTCTAAGGATTTGTCCATTTCTTCCAAGTTGTCCATTTTATTGGCATAGCGTTGCTTGTAGTAGTCTCTTAGGATGCTTTGTATTCATGCCATGTCTGTTGTAACTCCTCCTTTTTCATTTCTAATTTTATTGATTTGAGTCCTCTGTGTCTTTTTCTTGATGAGTCTGCATAATGGTTTATCAATTTTGTTTGTCTTTTCAAGGAACCAGCATTTCATTATTTTGATCTTTGCAATTGTTTTCTTTGTTTCTATTTCATTTATTTCTGCTCTGATCTTTATGATTTCTTTCCTTTTAATAACTTGGGGTTTTGTTTGTTCTTCTTTCTCTAGTTCTTTCAGGTGTAAATTTAGATTGTTTATTTGAGATTTTTCTTGTTTCTTGAGTTAGGATTGCATTGGTATAAACTTCAGTCTTAGAAATGCTTTTGCTGCATCCCGTAGGTTTTGGATCGTCGTGTTTTCATTGTCATTTTTATCTAGGTATTATTTTTTATTTCTTCTTTGATTTCTTCAGTGATCTCTTGGTTATTTAGTAACGTATTGTTTAGCCTCCATGTGTTTGTATTTTTTTATGTTTTTTCCCCTGTAATTCATTTCTAATCTCATAACATTGTGGTCAGAAAAGATGCTTCATGTGATTTCAATTTTCTGAAATTTACTGAGGCTTGATTTGTGACCCAACATGTGTTCTATCCTGGAGAATGTTCCGTGCACACTTGAGAACAAAGTGTAATCTGCTGTTTTTGGATGGAATGTCCTATAAATATCAATTAAATCTATCTGGTCTATTGTGTCATTTATAGCTTGTGTTTCCTTATTAATTTTCTGTTTGGATGATCTGTCCATTTGTGTAAGTGAGGTGTAAAAGTCCCCCACTATTATTGTGTTACTATCAATTTCCTCTTTTTTTTTTTTATTTTCGGTATGCGGGCCTCTCACTGTTGTGGCCTCTCCCATTGCGGAGCACAGGTTCCAGACGAGCAGGCTCAGCGGCCATGGCTCACGGGCCCAGCTGCTCCGCGGCATGTGGGATCCTCCCGGACCGGGCACGAACCCGTGTCCCCTGCATCAGCAGGTGGACTCTCAACCGCTGCGTCACCAGGGAAGCCCAATTTCCTCTTGTAGAGCTGTTAGCAGTTGCCTTATGTATTGAGGTGCTCTTATGTTGGGTGCATATATATTTATAATTGTTATATCTTCTTCTTGGATTGATCCCTTGATCATTATGTACTGTCCTTCCTTGTCTTGTGTAGCATTCTTTATTTTAAAGTCTATGTTATCTGATATGAGTATTGCTACTCCTGCTTTCTTTTGATTTCCATTTGCATAGAATATCTTTTTCCATCCCCTCACTTTCAGCCTTTATGTGTCCCTAGGTCTGAAGTGGGTCTCTTGTAGACAGCATATATATGCATCTTGTATTTGTATCCATTCAGCGAGCCTGTGTCTTTTGGTTGGAGCATTTAATCCATTCACGTTTAAGGTAATTATCGATATGTATGTTCCTATTATTATTTTCTTAATTGTTACGGGTTTGTTTTTGTAGGTCCTTTTCTTCCTTTTTTTTTTTCCCACTTTGAGAACTTCCTTTAGCTTTTGTTGTAGAGCTGGTTTGGTAGTGCTGAATTCTTTTAGCTTTTGCTTGTCTGTAAAGCCTTTGATTTCTTTGTTGAATCTGAATGAAATCCTTGTTGGGTAGAGTAATCTTGGTTGTAGGTTCTTCCCTTTCATCACTTTAAATATGTCATGCCACTCCCTTCTGGCTTGTAGAGTTTCTGCTGAGAAGTCAACTGTTAACCTTATGGGAGTTCCCTTGTATGTTATTTGTCCTTTTGTCCTTGTTACTTTCAAAAATTTTTCTTTTTCTTTAATTTTTGCCAATTTGATTACTATGTGTCTTGGCATGTTTCTCCTTGGGTTTTTCCGGTATGGGACTCTCTGTGCTTCCTGGACTAGGGTGGCTATTTCCTTTCCCAGGTTAGGGAAGTTTTTGACTATAATCTCTTCAAATATTTTCTTTGGTCCTTTCTCTGTCTCTTCTCCTTCTGGGACCCCTATAATGAGAATGTTGGTGTGTTTAATGTTGTCCCAGAGATCTCTTAGGCTGTCTTCATTTCTTTTCATTATTTTTTCTTTATTCTGTACCGCAGCAGTGAATTCCGCCATTCTGTCTTCCAGGTCACTTATCCGTTCTTCTGCCTCAGTTATTCTGTTATTGATTCCTTCTAGTGTATTTTTCATTTCAGTTATTGTATTGTTCATCTCTGTTTGTTTGTTCTTTAATTCTTCTAGGTCTTTGTTAATCCTTTCTTGCATCTTCTCGATCTTTGCCTCCATTCTTTTTCTGAGGCCCAGATCATCTTCATTATCAATATTTTGAATTCTTTTTCTGGAAGCTTGCCTATCTCCACTTCATTTATTTATTTATTTATTTTCTGGGGTTTTATCTTGTTTCTTCATCTAGTACATAGCCTTCTGCCTTTTCATCTTGTCTATCTTTCTGTGAATGTGTTTTCTGTTCCACAGGCTGTAAGATTGTAGTTCTTGCTTCTGTTTTCTGCCCTCTGTTGGATGAGGCTATCTAAGAGGCTTGTGCAAGTTTCCTGATGGGAGGCATTGGTGGTGGGTAGAGCTGGCTGTTGTTCTGGTGGGCAGAGCTCAGGAAGATTTTAATTCACTTGTCTGCTGATGGGTTGGGCTGGGTTCCCTCCCAGTTGGTGGTTTGGCCTGAGGCGACCCAACACTGGAGCCTACCCAGGCTCTTTGGTGGGGCTAATGGTGGACTCTGGAAGGGCTCATACCAAGAAGTACTTCCCAGAACTTCTGCTGCCAGTTTCCTTGTCCTCACGGTGAGACACAGCCAACCCCTGCCTCTGCAGGATACCCTCCAACAGTAGCAGGTAGGTCTGGTTCAGTCTCCTATGGGGTCACTGCTCCTTCCCCTCGGTCCCAATGCACACACTATTTTGTGTGTGCCCTCCAAGTGTGGAGTCTCTGTTCCCCCAGTCCTGCCAAAGTCCTGCAGTCAAATCCTGCTAGCCTTCAAAGTCTGGTTCTCTAGGAATTCCTTCTCCCATTGCTGGACCCCCAGGTTGAGATGCCTGACATGGGGCTCAGGACCTTCACTCCAGTGGGTAGACTTCTGTGGTATAAGTGTTTTCCAGTTTGTGTCACCCACCCAGCAGTTATGGGATTTGATTTTATTGTGATTGCACCCTTCCTACTGTCTCATTGTACCTTCTCCTTTGTCTTTGGATGTGGGGTATCATTTTTGGTGAGTTTCAGTGTCTTCCTGTTGATGATTGTTTAGCAATTAGTTGTGATTCTGGTGCTCTTGCAAGAGGGAGTCTGTTGAGCATCATATTTTTTATTTCTGATCAGTCTGTTTAGGTATATATCAATTTCATGGATCTCAAATAACCGTATTTTGCTATTTTTGTTGGTTTTCTGTTTTTTATTTCATTAATTTCTGCTCTAATCTTTATTTTTCCTTTTTCTTTCCTTTATTTTAATTTGCTCTGTTTTGAGTTTTTTAAGGTGAGAATTAAGGTTATTGATATGAGACCTGTTTTCTATTGTAATATGGTTTACTCAGTGCTGTTAAATAAATGTTATTATTGCCATTTAAGTACTACTTTTGTTGCACACTCAGATTTTGATATGTTATGCTTTCATTTGAATTTCATTCAAAATACTTTATAATTTTATTTCATTTTTGTAATTTTACTTTTTACCCATTGGTTATTTAGAAACGTATTATTTCAATTCTAAATATTTAGGGATTGGCCACATTTTTATTTGATATTGATTTCTAATTTAGTTCTATTGTCATCAAGGAACATAAGTGGTTTGCACACTTTTTAAGTTACTTAGACCTGTTTTATGGCCCAGAGAGTTGTCTAGCTTGGTAAATATTCCATGTGTATTAAAGGACTCTATATTCTTCTGCTGTTAGGTGGAGCTATTAGGTCAAGTTAATTGACAGTGTTTTTCAAGCATTCTTTTTTTTATAAATTTATTTATTTATTTATTTATTTATTTATTTATGTATATATGTATGTATGTATGTATGTCTATATTGGGTCTTCATTGCTGTGCATGGGCTTTCTCTAGTTGCAGCAAGCCAGGGCTACTCTTCATTGGCGTGTGTGGGCTTCTCATTGCAGTGGCTTCTCTTTGTTGCAGAGCACGAGCTCTAGGCACGGAGGCTTCAGTAGTTGTGGCATGCAGGCTCAGTAGTTGTGACTCATGGGTTCTAGAGAACCGGCTTAGTAGTTGTGGCTCACAGGCTTAGTTGCTCCACGGCATGTGGGATCTTCCTGGACCAGGGCTCAAACCCATATCCCCTGCATTGGCAGGTGGATTCTTAACCACTGTGCCACCAGGAAAGTCCCTCAGGCGTTCTTCATACTTAATGATTTTCTGTCAATTATTTCTCTCATTTTTTGAGAGAGGGGTGTTGAAATCTATAAACAAAACTGCAGAATCTAGACTGTTTCCATTTCATGTCTGTTATTTCCACAGAATACATTCATTATGCTTGGTCTGGGGAATATAGAGTTTAGAGAACTCAAGCCACTCTTTAAACTGTTGGACCAGAAATGGCATATTTTGTTGCTAACCATTGGCAAGACATAATTACATGGTCCAAACAAGGGAAGCTGGGAAATGTGGAAGAGGGAGGGGTCACACGGTATGGTTGGTGAGCAATAACTATATTTTCTATAAAAAATTTTACCCAAAGTTATAGTGGGAAGTACTCCCATATTTATTATGGTTCGGTACATAGAGATGACTCTTTAGATTTCTTCCATATCATAAATGTTTAGACTGTCCCATGCTTCACAATGCATATCTTGGACCTAACAAGGCATGTGTCTATCACTTTTTAAATATAACTAAAAGTCTAATTTCATGAAACCTTTGGGATGGAACAGGGTCATCCCTATCTTAAGAAATAATATAACAATGAACTGTTTTCTGTCATTATGTGCCAGTTTGCAAATTGTAATATGTAAATAATTTCATGTAAGATTTACAGAAACCCTATTTTTTAATCCCAATTTCTAAGATGATGACACTGAAGCATAGAGATATGAGTAATTTAATACATGGACAAATAGGTGAAAATTTGGCTGAGTTGTTTTTTGGACCTTCATGCCATGTCCATCTTGTGCCAAAGTCCATTCTGTAGGTTTTCTGTGTTAATACCAAGATGAATCTGTTCTTTTTCTCAACTACTGGCAAGTGGATTCAAGGGGAAAAAAGAAGAAAGCAGCTTAAACTGATGAGTGACAGTTGTGTTTCACTTGAACTGATAAATATATATAGTAAGCAATAGCTCAGGTATCCCCAATAAATAATTATAAAGTTATGTGATCCATTATGAGCATATTAAGATAGCTATCATCAACTCTTTGGAAAACTATCATGAAGAAAAACATTATGTTGTTTATATATGGCCCAGTACGAGGCCACAGTTAATTGCTTTGTATAGCACCATGACTGAAACACACACACACACATAAATGCACATAAATGTATTTATATATGCATACATATATAAATTATAATATATAAAGTAGATGTTATATATACACATGTATGTGTGTGTGTGTGTGTGTGTCTTCCATGCTCATAAGATTCTTGGGTTTCTTAATCCCCAAATAGCTATGTGGGACAAAGAATATCTACCTAAGGAATCAGCACCTTGAACGATTCAGATCTGATTCTTCCACCCTCCAGTGGAGGCTGTTTTGCCAAGAGGAGCTGGAACTTCATCTTCCCATTTACAACCTCAGGATGCCTCACCTGTGAAGTATGGTTATTATATTTCTGTTAGGAAGGTAAAAGACCCATAACTCAAAAAGTCTCAGGCAGGAGGGAGTTACTAAGATCTTTCACATAAGCAGTGGTAACATAATTATCACTCTTTAAAGTGAGATTGAATTTATTTTTATTTCCTTGCAAAAGTAATGAGTAGAAAGAGTGAAATAATGTAGGACACAAATTAACCTTGCCAACATGAATGGAAAAATCAGCAGGGATGAATTAGGTTCTATTCTAAATTGAACTGAAATCTCTTTTCAATGTTTGGTCATTTTGCTTAACTTTTCTTTCATTTTTAAACAATCAACTCTCAAGCTTCAGTGTACTTGAAAATTTAAATATAGCAAGATAGCATTGATAGCATGGTAGATGTGTCAGAACAAAAGAATGTTTAAAGTGACAGGAAAAATGATCTTTTTTCTTGTACATTTTAGTTTCGATTTCTCAATTTTCTATCATATATATCTTTTTGAAGTATTTAATTTCCCTTTTTCCTTCTGAGTTGACATTTTGGTCTCTCCTTTTTTTCATAGCCTGTTCAGATGTTTCCCCCCTGTTTTTGTTCTATGCAATTAACACTGAACAAAGTCGTGTATAGTACTCTGCAGCTTTTATATCCATGAAAAGAATGAAAACCTGCATCTGCTCTTTCAAGCTCTGAGAGTTTACACTTGATGTTAGGGCTTGACAATCACCTTTCAGCAATTTTATTTTCTAAAGGTAACCCCAAACAAATACCGAGTCTAGAATAGAATCAACCACATATACTGTATAGGTTACAGTGCAATTAAAAGTGGTTTGAGGAATGCTTTCTTTAGGAGAATACCAAAAACATTTCATTAATGAGCTATTCATGGTCTTGTTTAAAAAGCATCCTTTGCTGTGATAGGTGTGTGAGATGATATAAGAATTATATTGCATTTATCTATAATAGTTTATCAATATAATCTATCTACAATTTCTATCTCTATCTCCATCTCATCTCTATTTCTGTCTTCATCCTTGGAAAGTGTGCTGGTGCATAGTGCCCTTGGATGTGAATTCAAACCAATTCAGTGACTGCAATCATATTAACGAACCAAGGATAAGGATTTGACTATCTCCAAAACCTATGTGTACTGACATTTTCAAAGGGCTGAAGCTCAGGTGCAAACTAATGGAGCTGTAAAGAAAGATGCTCATGTTTGTAGCCACAGGGTATATATTCTATGTTGTTGAATTATGCTGATTTAATTCAGTTAAGGTCATGGTCATATTTTCAGTAATATCTGGCTGCTTTTCTGTCATTAGTAAATAGGATGCAAGACAAGTGCTAAAGTGAATGTCTTTTTGTGTATTGTAAGTTTTCAAAGAAAAAAATATTTTTCATACTCTAAGAATTGAAAACTCCTAGACTCCAAAGTTTTAGTGGAACATGAAGGTAAAACATAAAGGTGCATCTTATGAGATTGAATTGGTGATGAATAGGAGGCATGCATGTCTGTATTTTGGTCTGTAATTTTGCAGATTGTCCAGCCATTGTTGGCATCTTTAGGGAGATGTGTTTCACTGGTAACTTGCTTTTCATGAAGAAATACCACAATATATATCCCTTGTTTGTGGATATATATCCTTTATCTGTGTGAATCACCTGACCAATGCATTATGCAATTTAATACTCCTTATGTTACCCTTTGTGCTTACTTGCTCCCTCTGCAACCCCTTCACCTGGCCCTGCATTTACTGCAATGCTTCTTACCCCTGGCACACCAAATATATGCACCTAATTTAGTTCACCTTCATATTTATTCTCCTGCTCATTCTTCAAGTTTGATCCATGTTTCCTCACCTCCCAGCCCACACCTTGACTAGTCCCCTGATCACAGAAACCTCTGCCCATTTTTGGCAACAACTCTACATACTGTTCAGGCTATGGGGGGAAATGAGAGCAGATGACCCCCTGTTTATAGAAAAGCACCCTGATGCAAAATACGAGATGTTTCCCCAAACTTGCCCAGATGTGTATACAACACTGATATCCTGAAGAGAGTAAAAATTCTGTGGCATATTTTTGAAATTTGGGAAAGCAGAGAGCAGCAGTCTGGCATATCTCAGAGCTCCTCTAAGAGGAATATAAACAATAAGAACTGAAGCTCCAACTGATCCCTCAGAACTGAGCAAAATAATGAGAGCTAACACACAAAGGGATCTCCACTAGAAACCAGGCTAAACTGGGAAATATCCCAGGAGTCCTTACAAATTTATGGTGCCTATATTATCAGATCAGCATTAAGGAGCTACTGATAAATCACCTTGAAATATTCATTTATAAATGGGAATAAAACTTGGACAGAGAAATACAAGATATTGGCAGGAATTCTTCTGAGCAAGATTAGTAGAGCTGGTATTTCCTAGGTGAGAAATGCTCCTTTTAGTTACTGGGGGATGACTGTGCATCAATCTCATTTTTCAAATTATGCACCCAGATTTTTTTAAATGTTATTGGGAATATAGTCCCTTTTCTCAGTTATTTTGTTAGCTTGACAGCTTTGCACATTAGAGGAGACCCATGGTGCCATAAGAAAGCAAAGGACACTATTATTTGTCGAGCACCCGTACTGTGCCAGCATTATGCTAGTTCTAGACCCTTTTATTATCACCATCTTCATAATAACCCTATAAGTCTGATGTTATTCCCACTGTTTGAATGAGGTTCAGAAGAACTGAATATGTTCCTGGTGGGGTTACTCACCTCTATCATGGAGGAGAGATCAGGCTGACAGTACAGGCCATCGGAACTCCTTTTAACACATATGTCCTGAGTACAGTGGGCCAAGCTTCACAGTGGTTTTATTTATTTATTATTTTTGACCTACAGACTTAGGCAGTATGTAGAATATCTCAAGTCTAATATTGTGATTAAAAACTTGAAAGTTTTATGACTTAAAAAATTCAACTTTTTAACAAACTAATAACTTTGAGTTCAAAAATAAGGGATATTCTAAAAGAATATAGAAAGTAGCATCTTAATTTGCTATTTATAGATGAGCTGGATATCACAGCAGAGCAATGAGGTCATTGTATTCTTTTCATGTTAAGAAAATCTTCTTCCAAGTGGAGGAATTTACATATTTTGATTTAGAATACACACACAATTGAAGATTAAGATTTTTCTGGGAAAATTATGTCCCACTTATGGTTTAGAGTGGTTTAGAGTGGGTACAGCATGATTTTTACTTCTAGTTGACTGTATCTTAACTATTTTACCTTTCCTTCCTCTATTACTTCTAACTGAAATGAAGGTGCTTGTACAAAGCCTGCACTCTGAAACCTGGAGATTGGCAGGTGGGTCTGCTGTGTGATGTTTCTCCAGCCCCATGAGCTCACAGGCCAAGTTCCCAGCCTAGTGCTGCTCAGCATTGGTTCACAGAGGTTTTCCCCTTGACTTCACATAAAATACCAGATGTGAGCTGCTTGAATTAAAGTGGGTTGGAAGGAGAGAAAGGCAGAAATAATATTTAGCCAAATCACATCCTTGTCTCAAATCTTTGAATTAATTCTGTCTGTTTTATGTTCCTGGCATTGGTACATCTCTTCCCATTCAAATCATTAGAGTGCACCTCACTGCTGAGCTGATGTAGGCTTGGCTTCACTTTTCTTCTTAGCTAGTCTTGGAAAAAAGAAAATCCTCCCTTTTGGCCCCTTCGATGTTCTTTCTGAATTTTTGGCTTCTTCAAGAATAGAATAACTAAACCTATTGAACAATTCCTACTACCTGTGCAGGCCCTTGCTACACACAGATCTGAGATGTGTGCAAGGGATATAGGTGATTCCTTTCACCTAGAGAATCACCTGGACCAATATTAGGTGTCTAAGATTTGTTTATTTTAGAACACAATAATGATGCACACAAGTGTGCTAGTCCCTGTGTTCCTGGAAGGGATGGGAGTCTCAGTAGAGGAGGGACAGCTGCTTCCCATCCACCTCCCCCGAGCCCTGCAAGACCCATGGAGGCACCTGTAAAGTCTTTGCTGTGCCTGATGGGAGGCTCAGGTGAGGTGGACATGTGGGACCAGATGGATTGGCAGTGCTCTTTCAAGAAACTTGCATTTCCTCTCCTTTACTGACCTGATTGGGAGACATGTTTACCTGTCCTTTCAACGCTGATTCTACAGGAGGTTATCCATTTGATATTTCCATTTGCTTGCCATGTCTCACTCTGGAACTGAGGTACCATGGATCAATGGGAAGATGAAATGAAGTAGAAATTTCAGTGATTCTATTTCATGAGATCAGAACTTCTTCCAATTCTTGGGAAAGGAAGGAACAAATATGGTCTTTAGTAAGTCTTCCTGTGATGCATTGGTTATTTGTGTCTTCTAAAATTCATTTGTTGAACCCTAATGCCTAAAATGATGGTGTTTGGATGAGGAGTCTTGGGAGGTGATTAGGTCTTGAGGGTGACTCCTCATAAATGCAATTAGTGCCCTTATGAAAAAGGCCTGTAAGAGATCCTTGCTCCTTCTACCCTGTGAGAACACAGTGAAGACAGCCCTCCTGAAATCAGGCCCTTATCAGACATGGAATTGGCCTCCAGAACTTTAAGAAATAAATGTTTGTTGTTTAAGCCAGCCAGTGTATGGCATTTTGTTATAGTGCCCCGAAGGAATTAAGGCGCTTCCCTACTAGGAGAGCCTAAAGTTCATTATAGCTGTAACTATGCCAGGCCACTAAGGAATCACAATTTAGCCAACTTTCTGGTGAAGCACAAAGATTTATGACACCGACTAACCATTATAATTAAAAAATTATTTTGAATTTGGAAAGCACTTTCCAAATTACAAAGAAATCTCATAAGCATTTTCTCATTTTACACATGTGTAAATATACAGAAGGTCCCCAACTTATGATTTTTCAACTTCACAATGGTGTGAAATCCACACACACTGAGTAGAAACCATACTTTGAATTTTTTACTTTTGAACTTTTCCTGGGCTCATGATATGTGGTACATACTCTCTTGTGATGCTGGGCAGGGGCCACAGCTCCCAGCTGGCCACAAGATCATGAAGGCAAACAGGCAATACATTTACAACTATTCTGTACTCAGACAACCATTCTGTTCTTTCACTTTCAGTACGGTATTCAATAAATTGCATGAGATATTCAATACTTTATTATAAAATAGACTTTATGTTAGATGATTTTGCCCAACTCTAAGTATTCTGAGCATGTTTAAGGTAGGCTGGGCTAAGCTATGAAGTTCAGTAGGTTAGGAGCATTAAATGCACTTTTTGACTTACAATATTTTCACTTATGACAGGTTTATTGGATATAACCCTATTGTTAGTAGAGGAATATCTGTGTAAATATGAACATATATGCATGGCAATGGGTCCCAGAGGAATATAGCTTACTTATGAAGTACCATCTGTGAGGTTGCTTATAAATCTAAGTGGTTTTCAAAGAAGTTGGGTGGGTTAACTAGTGGAATCTATCTCAAATGTCAAATCATTCCCTAGATAAACACATAAAACCCCCATTAACTGGTATTTTAGTGTAATCAAGGGTGAGAGTTTGGGGAAAAAATTTCCTCAGAGGAAGTTAAAGGTAATGATCAAGAAGCTAACTCAGCCCATGGAAAGTTGGGAATGAGTTGTGAAGGCCAAACTTGGCTATAATTTTATAGATAAGAGGAATAAAATGCAGTCTGTGTTTATGTTCCTCTCTTGCAAGACAAATAATACAGAAAGGAAATGACGTTTGGACTAAAACAGAATCTTAATAAAAGCCACAATAACAATCAATTGGAAGCAGAGTTTAGTTATTGTTTTTCTCTGCATGATTCGCTCTTTGCCTTCTTTGTAAGCTTCCTAGCTCTTAGTTTTGATTCTTCTTTTATCCTTCATCTGCTGATGTTATTTACATACAGAATTGTTATGTGTTTACCATATTATTAAAATAGAAGTGGATTTTAATTAAATATCAATTCAGGATCACAACTTCAAGCTACTTGCCAACACTGTTGGTGATCAATAGAAGATGTTGAACAAAGAAGATAAATGATTTTCTGAATAGCCCCATATTTTTCATTTCCTTCTCTTCCTTCTTCAGTTTCCCTGCTTTCCTATTTCCCTCTAGATTCATTCACTCATTCCCCTTCTCTGTTCCTCCACCTGTTTAATTTTTCATACACTGCGTATATTTAATTTCCTGTGTGCTTTACACTCATTCTATAGTTTGCATTCAAACACTGGGAACCGGAGATGTTGACTGCCAGATCATCACGTTTGCTAATTCACAAATCTACTTCAAGTTCCCTTGGATTAGGCATCTTTGAAATGTATCTATTATGTGCTTGTTTCAGAATTATAAAATGTTATTTGCTTGATTGTGTATTTATTTGACAACAATTAATTCACACTGAGCTTTTATTTGGAAAAACCATTGCTTGCAAGAAGTAACATTTCTAAGTATTTCTGAATATTATACCTAATTATCCCTTTATTTTTGAAACTCTACACCATTCTCTTCCAAGTTTAACATTTTGATTGATGTAACTCTTGCAGAAATTAAAGCTCTTTGTGAGAAGTGTTGCTTAGGAAAATTCAGGATTGTGAATTTGAAAGGGCTGTGCTGAATTGGACATATGTTTCATGCAATGAGATCTTTGCCTGTACACTGTAATAACAAGGTCATGACAGATTTATTCACATGCACTAATTTACTTCTGGTACTTATGCATTCATGTATTTTTGCAAGACTATCTAAATATAAAAATAATTTTAAAACAATTCAATATCACATATTGGTAGTAATCCACCATTCCTTCAAGTCATGAATCCGAGTTTTCTTACAGCCTGAATGTATACATTCTACAAAATTTATTGAGATAGTAACCCACATTGTGTATACAATGATTTAAAAAGTTCTACTTTCTTATCCCTTCCATATATACACACATGTATATTTTTGTTCATGGTAATTATACCATAAAATAATTCGAGATTTTTAATTTTCTTCTCCTGATTAAGAACGTGTCCTTTAAAATTTCTCATATTTGTTCACTTTTACCTTTTTTTCAACTGAACTTTCCTCTTTCTTCTTTCTCCTTTGCTTGCTTAGGAAGATTTCTATTTACCTTTGCCTCTATTCAAACAATTTGCAAAGTGAGTTGCTGACTAACTCCGTGTACTTCAGCTTAGGTTTGTTCTCTTGACTTTTGGGCATAAGTACTATCTCTTTAAGAAACTCACCGTTTTACACACTGCTTATCCTTTAGCTGGACACATGACTCCTGTTAATCACTTTCCTTCAAAGCACTTGGTTATTGTGTTCATGGTTTCTCCTCTTCACTAGGCTTTATCTGCTTCACTACTATGCTGACATACAGGGACTGATTCTCTTCTATCTTCCATCTCCTTCTTTTTCTCTTGGGAAGAGTATTGGGAAACATATTAGTATAACATTTTCAGGAGTGTGGGTGTTGGGGAAGCTGGTCTACACTGCTGGAGTAGTGCTGTGTGGACTGTGGCTGATGTGCATGTATGGAAATTATTCATGAGCTTTCTTGGTAAGTAAACCTGTGGCTTGCTTCCTTACTGGCCAGTATGGCTCTAATACGTTGTAATGGTTTGTGAAATCTATTTAGCAAGGAAAAGTGGTGGGATAAAAAGTGGAAATTGAGGAGTCAGATAAACAGAAGAAAAAAATCTTATTGAGGAAAGCAAAACCTGAGAGAGTAGACAACTAGGAAGGAAAGGCATGTGGATCAAGTGAGGATGTTAAAAAAAAATGAGTTTTGAAAATAAGTCATAGAAGATGATGTTGGAAGTCCTAGAGATAATTTTTCCTGCTACTGTAACCTTTGAAATAACTAAATTATGTGTAATATTTAAAAATCAATCAATGGTACAAACCAGACTGAGGAGGGATGGAATGGGAGAGAGAACTCTGGAGGGGAAGTAGAATAGAGCCTTCAGACATTATTAATGAAAAAGATGACCAAACAAAAGAAATTGTCGAGTTCTACTTAGAGGAGTGTTGAAGTTACATTAACAAATCCACCACTGTTCTTTACCTACTTTGCTGACTAGATAGTTTGACCTTCTGAAATCCTAAACTTCCTCTGTCCAGACATCTTGACTAGCTGTTAAATGGGGTCCCAGTTGTCTGTCTCCTCCACACAGTTCTGGAGATGCCAAGGAGGAAATGAACACAAGGGTCTCACATTTTCCCAGGGGAACATTTCACAACCCTTGCAAAGGCAGGATTCTATTGAACTTGCTTGAACTTTAATCAAATAACAAATTAACTCCTTTAAAAATTTTTTTGTGATGGAATAAGAGGTATCAATGAGAATGGTAAAATGCTACTGAAGTACTTAGAAGAGGTGCTCCTCTTTCACTCTTCACATCAAGACTTTTGTACCATTTGTGCTCATTCATTTCAGGACAGCCCTGTTAGGTTGATGGCCCACAATGGCCATTTCAGGGTAGAATATTTCATAAACAACACACAACTTGTTTCAACACTACTGGCATATTGGCATATGTCTTTTCAAAAATAGAAATGTGTCTGTGGGTGAGAATGAATCACCTTATAAAATGAGTCACCAAATAGCACATTAATACAGCCATTTAGAGAAGAGCAGAAGTAGCTTTAAATATGTATAATCCCTCCACATACCCTCACCTCACAAACATGACACACACACACATCCACATTTCTGGGTATATAAATAGTCAGGTAGCTTTCTTTTAAACACAGAAAAGATAAACTTTCTAGGTAAGTGATGACATTAATTGGTTGACATTTAAGAGGCTTATATTAGGTAAGGAAGCATTTTGTCGGGTGGCTGATTGAGCCATTTAGCTTGGCTGCTTAGAAAATTGCCCTCTTTTTTCTAACAGAAATAACTGTTTCCTACCTGAGACTCCTTCCCTCCTACCTCCTTTCTATAATCCCTAGACTTAAGTGAAATTAATTACTGGGCAGATCATCAATCATTATCTATGGGCACTAGGAAACAGGTAAATCATGAAATTATGAAATTCTAAGAATCATCCATTAATTTCAGTAAGTAGATGATCAAGCCTTTCTCAAACGATTATTTGTTAAAATATTTATGGAGTGTAGATCTTCGTTCTACCTGTTTAAGTTTTCTTTTCCTGGCTGTATAGAGTGGGGGAGAAGGGAGAGGGAGAAAATGAACAGCTAAATTATGGTCATGTAAGAAAAATATAACTATTTTCAACTTTTTCACACATGAAATATTCTACCCTTAAGCGGAGTAACTCTTATTTTATTCAAAGCAAAATGAAGTGAAAGGTTGGTGCATTAACATTCTAGATATATATTGTGAATAAATTGGCATGTCAAATCTTCCCAAGATTAGGGTTGTCCTCTTTATCAGTGAAATAATACGGAGTAAAATATATAGTTTGGTATTTCAGAGAAAATCTTATTATAAGCAACTCAGGATCATTGAGATGTGATCTCAATGAGCATATTTGTCTTTAAATAAACATGCTTATGCCTCACATATGAGATGAAATCACACACCTGTGAGCTATTTTGCTTTATTCAGGAGGTATTCCTTCCTCAAGGCTGACTTGCTAACTGGAATGCTTATTTTTAGAGTCATTTTGGTTTTTTTTTGGTTAAAACTCCAGGAAGCCCCTATTTAAAACCAAATATGTGACTGAAAATAACTGATTCATTAATCCACTGTATTTTCGTAGAGAACAGTACACTTGATGAAAATGTCACACAAGTGCTGGAGAAAGGAGTTTTATCAGTCAGGTCAGTGGGTAACATATGATTTCATTCATTCTTCAACACAACTCTGAGACAGGCTGGGACCTGGGACCTGGGACCCTTTACTGCAGTCCTTACACCTGGACAAACATCTCCAGCAATAAAATACAAAGAAACTATAAGGGACTAACTGCATGCATGCACAGTTGGGGCAAATTATGGACAACAAGATACAAAGAGACCAAAAACCCAATGGCCACTTCTGAAGAGCTGGGAACAAAAGCAGGGTGTCAGGAGCAAAAGCCGGGTGCTGTGCATGTCCCCTGCACACAGCACCACCAAAGGTATGAACAAACCACCTAAGCTACCTCTCTGCCTCACTCCATATAAAGAACCAGCTTGCCCCCTGCCTTGAGCAAGCAAGCAAGCAAGCAAGGAGACCTGTTAACTTGTTCTCGCTGCCCTCTGCTGCAGCAGGGGCTCCCAAGGAAGCTTTGCCTGAATTTCTTGTCTGGCATCTGATCAGTTTCTATTGATTAAGGAGGCAGAGAACCCTGGTCAGTAACAACTGTGTGAGCTACTATATTCCCATTTTGCAGATGAAGAACATGTGAGATTAAATAATTTACCTCAAATCACACAGTCAGTAAATCTGTTTTTTCTTTTCTTTCAGATCTCCATGTGATGAGTGCTATTTTTTTCATATGGCTATGGCTAAAGGGAAAGCTTTGTTTCTTTTAAAATCTTATTACCATACTAAAACAATACCTTATGGAGAAAACTTCCCCAACGGGGAATGTCACATAGGAGCCCTACTCTTGAACTTGCTCTTCTTGACTTTTTCTCGTTTTAGAATGTGAGGGGGTGGAGGCAAAGAGTGAAAGGTGACTGGGAGGTAAGAGTCACACAAGTCTACCTGAGAACAGGGAAGTGTTTGTGGGAGGTTAAGGGAGAACCCAAGTTCACCAGTGAAGTCATGTAAAAAGGATAAATCCTGACCGAAGGCAGGGACTCAACTTCATGGAGGCAATGTTTTTTTCCGGAGAAAGAGTATTTATAGAAACAAGTGGGGTTTACAGAGGAAGTCTAAGCAGTAACAATTTTCATGTCCAAGGCTGTGGCAATTTTTCGATAATCTGTGTTAAAAAGAAATTTGAGTTTCTCAAAAGAGAAGGCTGAGAGGATGACTTAATTACTATCTTCAGTGTATGAGGGATTGTTACAGTATTGGAAGATGACAACCAGCTGTTCACTGTCTCCAAAGAGAAAAACAAGAGAAAATGAATTTGCAAAGTGGCACGGACTTAGACTGGAGACAAGCGAGAACAAGATTATTATATATTTTCTTAACAACAGGGGACTATTTTATTCGAAGAGAGGTAATGGGTTTGGGGGGTACTGTAGACTTTTCTAACTGAGGTTTGCAGTGAATGTCATCTGGTCCACTCCTCTACCTCTGGGCCAAAGGTCTACAGTATTGAGGACACAATTACCACGAGCACATTTTTTTATTTTTTTATTTTTTTTGTGTGCGATACGCGGGACTCTCACTGTTGCGGCCTCTCCCATTGTGGAGCACAGGCTCCGGACGCGCAGGCTCAGCGGCCATGGCTCATGGGCCCAGCCGCTCCGCGGCACGTGGGATCTTCCCGGACTGGGGCACGAACCCGCGTCCCCTGCATCGGCAGGTGGACTCTCAACCACTGCGCCACCAGGGAAGCCCACCACGAGCACATTTGAGATGGTTTTGGCATTACATGACTTTTACAGTCACTTCCAGATCCCCTTTAATACTTAGAAGTTTATTAAAAAAAAATAATTCCAGGTAAAATTCAGTTTTTCCAAACCTGATAATGACATTGATAACAGACTTTAATAGATACATTTTCTTCACTAAGACTCAATTTCTAACATTCACAATCACAGAAAAATGCCATAGGAGTCTTGAATTATTACTAGTGAACTTCCAGTATGTCTATACTGCCTCCTGGTCATCTATGATATGGGGGTGATATGCAGATAAAGTTCTTGTAATAATAAATCTCTTTTTTGTTTTACTAAAGATTTTTTAGGATAAGATCTCTTTGTAGGTTGAAACAGCTGTAACTCTTCCAACTTAGAGAGGAAAAGATTCTGGAATGTATTTGGTGATTTTGTAGGTGTGTGTGTTTTTAAGCTCTAATTGATAGACCATAAAGTGATGCAAAATCACCTAGGTGACTCCACATAGGTAAAGAGTAACTTTGGCACTCTGGTCAAAGTAACCAAAATGAACCTTTTCAAAGAAGGTGAGAATTTGAAACTGTATTAAAATAAAACAGAGTCTTTTGTTATCTTAAACTCACATTTCTCCATACATATTTTTTATCCTTTCCTTTTTCCCTGGTTTAATAAAGTTACATAGTATATAATACCTATTTAACAAATGTAACTTAATAACTATATGCATATCCATTTTAAAAATAACATAATCATAAGGAAACTCTTTCCTGATCACCTTTGGTCAAAAGCCGAGTTTCTAATAGTGGCTTAAGTTTTTTTGTTTGTTTGTTTTGTTTTTGTTTTTGTTTTTTTTTGGCGGTACGTGGGCCTCTCACTGCCGCGCCCTCTCCCGTCACGGAGCACAGGCTCCGGATGCGCAGGTCCAGCGGCCATGGCTCACCGGCCCAGCCGCTCCACGGCACGTGGGATCCTCTCGGACCGGGGCACGAAACCTCGCCCCCCTGCATCGGCAGGCGGACTCTCAACCACTGCGCCACCAGGGAAGCCTGTGGCTTAAGTTTTTGAAACCCTAAATGATGGTAAAGATTTAATGCTTACCGAATGGGATTTGTGGCTTATTTAGCAGCTTTATTTGCATGTATTAAAAAAAAAACGTGTCATAGTTCATCACCATTGTTTACATCTATTCGTATATTTCTACGTATGTGGAATGGAGGGACAATATTATTTAATAAATGCAGAATTATTTATTTTTTTCTTAAGGAAACCTTCATTTCATTTGATACTCTAAAATGGCCCTCCATGCACTTTGTGATGTCAATATGAGTTGTTTACCTTTCTGCTAATAGCAATTAGATTTCTTGTTAATGGCCAGTTTGTAACAGAATGCTGCCAACTAGTCATTAAAACCCAAGAGATCAGAGGAAACAATTTCTCAGGCTTGTGGCACCTTGCTCTGGAAGTTTTAAAAACAGCTCTTGCTCGCTCTCTCTGTATATACTTGTGTGTGTGTGTGTATATATATATATGTATATATATTTTTTCTTTTACAATTTCCTTCTAGAGTAGAAGGGTACTCAGCACTGCTGTTTCATTCACCATACATATTTCATTAAAATCAGTCCTTTCCTTGAAGAAATTATTTTAAGACAGCTAACAGAGACATCAGTCCAATAGTGTGTACTGAAAACAAGAAGGCACCCACAGGATTAAACTTTCACTATCCATATACCTCTGCTGGAGTGCTCTAATGTCTGTCTTAGAGTGGGAACTCAATCAGGGTAGGGACTTGACATTACCAATACTTCCTACCACCTTTTCTTAGCAAATATGATTTTTTTATGCTCTAAGATGCATTTTCAAATTGTTCTTTTCTCCTCAGTTTGCAACAGTTTCCTCTGCCTCACAACATACTTAAAGAGGAAACTGAGGCAATAAAATGAGATAAACCTCCTCTTTTCATCTCCGAGTCCAGTGGCAGAAAAAGAAGGCAGACTGAGGGGATTCCCTCCTAAAGAACACTGGAGAATCACCAAGGACAGACCCCTCATCCCAGTTTGTGGAGTTGTCATAGCTCTGCTGTCTTCCATCCCTTTGGCCAACACAGAAAGTACTTCTTGTTTGGGCAACTGGGACACCTCAAGACCTCTTTTTAGGAATTGTGCCCTGGCTCTCAAACACCTGAATTTAACCCATTTTGCTATCACATAAAATCCACACTTGGTGTATACACGAGAACACTTATTATGATATTTCAAAAATACATATGTGCCATCAAATGCAAACATGCATACATATGCATATATGGACATTCTTCATAGAGATTTAGAATAAGGGCATTGGGTTATGTTTTCAGAACCTGATAAGAAAATGTCTTAATCTGATTCAGTCAATAAAGGAGAGAGTTTTTCCGAGCCTTCTCGAGGGCTGATTGCCAGGCAGAATAAGTTCTTTAAAACATCTCTGCCCTTTAATTTTATTAAATGCCTGACATTTAATAACATTAGCTGATGGCAGAAGATGAGTCTTGCTTCATGTGCTGTACCTGGAACATGATGCAAGACATAAAAAGAAATCTGGACGGAAATGTTGCCATTAGTTTGGAAGTTGACTCACAGAAGCTAAGTGTTCATACAGATTGTGATATTGTAGGAGGCTGGCACGCTCTTCATTAATCTTATTTCAATTAGAACTCTTCACAGAGTGCAATTAGAATGTTGCTGCTGTGATGAATCCATACTGTACATGTATCGACGACGGTTTTCTAATGAAGAAAAACAGGCTGCTTGGCATTTTAAAGACAAATTTCCATTTTGGGTAATTCAATAAATGCTTGCTTTGCCTACTCTTTCTACACCCTTGGAATTGTCCCTCAAAGCTAGTGAAAAGTTTTCAATTAATCCTAATCATGTCAAACATAATTCTTTCACTTCTTCCAGAATGTGTCCTCACTGTGATAGAACACCCTCATAATAATTTGATACTTCTCTGTAGTTTAGACTAGGGATCTGCAACATTTTTCTTAAAGGGCCAGATAGTAAATGTTTAGGCTTTCAGGTCACATGGCCTCTGCTCCAACTACTACTCAGTTCTGCCACTTGAAAGCAGCCATAGACAACTGGGTATATTTGTGTTTCAGTAAATCTTAATTTACAAAAATAGGTAGCTGTCCAGTGAAACCTAGCTTTTATACCACCCCCCCACCAAGGCCTTTATCTATTTTTCTGGTGTTTAGGGATCTGGAAAAAATATTATTTTCAAACATTCTACCTAAATTATCTATGTTCTTTACTCAAATGTATCCCTGTAAGACTACTTTGAATACTATTTAATGCTTTTAGTACTACTATTTTCTCGGTAACTCTGGAGGATTATGCATGAATTTGTATCTTAATACATACATTCTTTCACCTGTTTCCCAGTGATGCAATGAACCAAATTGGCCAAATTTTCCTCCTCATTTCCCTTTCATAATTTCCATCACTACAGAATGACTTTTCTGAGGCATTAAAAATGTCAAGGTGTAACAACATGAGCATTACTGCCTCTTTGAAATATTCAAATGACTGGCAAATATTTAACTGAGCCAGGCACCTTGTAGACATCATAAAATAAAATGCGTGTGTAGGAGTTCTTTAATAGAAACAGAGAAATAGACTCTCAAAGGGAGCATGGGCCAGAGATCATGGATTCCAGGCTTTTAGACTTGCAATCTTTTCGAGGAAGATAGAAGTGCAGTTATTAAACAGTAAACATACAGAACTGTTGTAAACAAGTATTCTATATTGAAGTACAGGTGCTAAGGACTATAGCAATTCCAATAATGTTATGGAGATACCAAGCTGAGAAGGGCATGAGCCTTTCTCTATCGTGAATAAAGTTCAGAAAAATCTCACGATATTTCAATGATACCATTCTTAAAATGCTGACTACTCCACACCTCTCCTGTTACTGACAAGATCCCTACACTGATTTATGCAGTTCATATGCTTTTATTAAGTGAAAGGCACAATGCTAGGGGCTGTGGGTCATCAGTGGAGTTGACAGATCCCAAACTCAAAGAGTTTATGGATAAGGAGGAAAGTAAGTGTAGATAATTAACTTAAGACAAAGCAGAATGTGGATGCAATAAGAAAGGAACAAAAGGTCTTTGAGGCTTGAAGGATGAGGGCATAACAATGTCAAGCTGTCTTTTTGAAATTTCAATAGGGTTAGACTTTAGTGTGATACATGTACCATTTCCTTCCTTCCTCCCTCCCTCGCTCCCTCTATCCCTCCCTCCTGCCTTCCTTCCTACCTTCCTTTCTCCTTCCCTCTCTCCCTCCTTCCTTCCTTCCACAGTTCACACAAGGACTTCTCCATGGTCATTAATCATGTTTGCTGCACCAGGCATGGCACTATGTACTGGAATAAAAGAGGACAAGAACAGCAGCTCATAAGGTAGGCATGTATTTGAGGCAAGGAGGACAAAAAAGAGAAGCTTAATACAGTCTGCAGAGCTAGAGAAAGATTGGCATTTCACCTGAGGCTCTCTGATCATACAAAGAGAGAACATTAAAAGATGGACCTTCTGGAAAAGACAAGAATAGCAGCTGCAAGTTAATCTTACCCTTACCCAAATGCAATAACATGAATATTTTACACCATAAGGTAGTAAAATAAACAGTGGAGTGAGATTTGTAAAGCTTTATGAACATATGAAGTTTATGGTCGCTCTAATAAGCTTAAGTAGAGGCAATAAGGAGTGTTGGAGAACATTAATTTCAGAATGAAGTAGATCCAGAGACATAGCCTGATTTTACCACTTGCTGTGTCACCTCAGGCAAGTTATCAAATGTCTTCATTTGTAAAGGAGGAACTACGAATAATTCTGTCATTTAGGCTGTTTTTAGGTACAGATAACTACCCAATGGCTTCAAGATGGCATGATGGCTGCGGCAATTCTAAGCATTGCATCCAGGCATGACAATATCAAGAGGAAGAAGAGGCATGATGATTTCACATGGCTTGGTTTACCGTAAAAGCACTTTCCCCAAAGCTTCTCTTTAGATTTTCCTTTATATCTCATTGGTCAGAATTGATCACTTACCCATTCTTGAACCAATACCTGTCAAGGAGAATCATATAAACCTTGGCCCACCAGGTGAAAGTGAAGGGGATCAGATCCCCTGAAGCACATGGCTCTGTGGGAGAGTGCTGCGGACTTATACAAAATCAGAATTCTAGTAGGGAAACAATGGGGTAGAGGACCACTAGTGTCATTTTCATTATCAGGATTAAAAAGGATCATGTTGAAAAAAGCATAGAACAGCACTTGGTACAGAGAAGGCACTTAATAAATGATAGCTAAAACCATTGTTAATTTTATCACTTCAATTCTTGTAGATTCAATTTTCTTAACTGCAATACGTTCTATAAATTTTCTTCTAACTTTAATATTATATGCCAATTTTACTTCACATGTTTACATGTGATCTTTTTCTTAAACTTAATTTTATTGAAGTGTAATTTAAAAACAGCAAACTGATCAGATTTAAATATAATGTTTGATGTGTTTAGACAGATTAATACATGCTTGCAACTACCACCCTAGTAGAACACTTGTGTCACCCCAAAGAGGTCCCTCATGTCACTTTCCAGACCATTCTTGAACTTCATAAATGAAATTATTCATAAGGTTGTATTTTGTGTCTGGCTTTTTTCACTGAGTATAATGGTTTGAGTTTCATCCAGGTTGTTGCTTGTATTAGTTAACTACCTTTATATTACTGAGTAGTATTCCATAATATGGATGTGTTATCATTTCTTTATCCATTCATGAGTTAATGGACATATGGGCTATTTCTTTTTCTTTTTAATATCTTTATTGGAGTATAATTACTTTACAATGTTGTGTTAGTTTCTGCTTTATAACAAAGTGAATCAGCTATACATATATGTCCACATATCTCTTCCCTCTTGCATCTCCCTCCCTCCAACCGTCCCTATCCCACCCCTCTAGGTGGGCACAAAGCACCGAGCTGATCTCCCTGTGCCATGTGCTTGCTTCCCACTAGCTATCTATTTTACATTTGGTAGTGTATACATGTCCATGTCACTCTTTCACTTCGTCCTAGCATACCCTTCCCCCTCACCGTGTCCTCAAGTCCATTCTCTAGTAGGTCTGCATCTTTATTCCTGTACTGCCCCTAGGTTGTTCATGACCATTTTTGCTTGTTTGTTTGTTTTTTTAGATTCCATATATATGTGTTAGCATACGGTATTTGTTTTCCTCTTTCTGACTTACTTCACTCTGTATGACAGACTATAGGTCCATCCACCTCACTACAAATAACTCAATTTTGTTTCCTTTTATGGCTGAGTAATATTCCATTGTATATATGTGCCACATCTTCTTTATCCATTCATCTGTCAATGGACACTTAGGTTGCTTCCATGTCCTGACTATTATAAATAGAGCTGCAGTGAACATTGTGGTACATGACTCTTTTTGAAATATGGTTTTCTCAGGCTATATGCCCAGGAGTGGGATTGCTGGATCGTATGGTAGTTCTATTTTTAGTTTTCTAAGTAACTTCCATACTGTTCTCCATAGTGGCTGTTTCAATTTACATTCCCACTAACAGTGCAAGAGGGTTCCCTTTTCTCCACACCCTCTCCAGCATTTATTGTTTGTAGATTTTTGATGATGGCTATTCTGATTTGTGTGAGATGATATCTCAATGTAGTTTTGATTTGCATTTCTCTAATGATTAATAATGTTGAGCATTCTTTCATGTGTTTATTGGCAATCTGTATATCTTATTTGGAGAAATATCTGTTTTGGTCTTCTGCCCATTTTTGGATTGGGTTGTTTGTTTTTTTTAATATTGAGATACATGAGTTGCTTGTAAGTTTTGGAGATTAATCCTTTGTCAGTTGTTTCATTTGCAAAGAGTTTCTCCTATTCTGAAGGCTGTCTTTTCACGTTGTTTATGGTTTCCTTTGCTGTGCAAAAGATTTTAAGTTTCATTAGGTTGCATTTGTTTCTTTATGTTTTTATTTCCATTTCTCTAGGAGGGGGGTCAAAAAGGATCTTGCTGTGATTTATGTCATAGTGTGTTCTGCCTATGTTTTTTTCTAAGGGTTTGATAGTGTCTGGCCTTACATTTAGGTCTTTAATTCATTTTGAGTTTACTTTTGTGTATCATGTTAGGGAGTGTTCTAAATTCATTCTTTTACATGTAGCTGTCCAGTTTTCCCAGCACCATTTATTGAAGAGGTTGTCTTTTCTCCATTGTGTATTCTTGCCTCCTTTATCAAAGACAAGGTGACCATATGTGCATGGGTTTATCTCTGGGCTTCTGTCCTGTTCCATTGATATATATTTCTGTTTTTGTGCCAGTACCATACTGTCTTGATTACTGTAGCATTTTAGTATAGACTGAAGTCAAAGAGCCTGATTGCTCCAGCTCTGTTTTTCTTTCTTTCTGTTTTCTTTCTGATTGCTTTGGCTATTTGGGGTCTTTTGTGTTTCCATACAAATTGTGAAATTTTTTGATCTAGTTCTGTGAAAAATGTCATTGGTAGTTTGATAGGGATTGCACTGAGTCTGTAAATTGCTTTGGGTACTATAGTCATTTTCACAATGTTGATTCTTCCAATCCAAGAACAAGGTATATCTCCCCATCTATTTGTATCATATTTAATTTCCTTCATCAGTGTCTAATAATTTTCTGCATATTGGTCTTTTGTCTCCTTGGGTAGGTTTATTCCTAGATAATTTATTCTTTTTGTTGCAATGGTAAATGGGAGTGTTTTCTTGATTTCACTTTCAGATTTTTCATCATTAGTGTATAGGAATGTAACAGATTTCTGTGCATTAATTTTGTATCCTGCTACTTTACCAAATTCATTGATTAGCTCTAGTAGTTTTCTGGTAGCATCTTTAGGATTCTCTATATAGTATCATGTCATCTGCAAACAGTGACAGCTTTACTTCTTCTTTTCTGATTTGGATTCCTTTTATTTCTTTTTCTTCTCTGATTGCTGTGGCTAAAACTTCCAAAACAATGTTGAATAATAGTGGTGAGAGTGGGCAACCTTGTCTTGTTCCTGATCTTAGTGGAAATGGTTTCAGTTTTTAACCCTTAAGGACAATGTTTGCTGTGGGTTTCTCATGTGTAGCCTTTATTATATTGAGGTAAGTTCCCTCTATGCCTACTTTCTGGAGAGCTTTTATCATAAAATGGTGTTGAATTTTGTCGAAAGCTTTTTCTGCATCTATTGAGATGATCATATGTATTTTCTCCTTCAGTTTGTTAATATGGTGTATCACATTGATTGATTTGCATATATTGAAGAATCCTTGCATTCCTGAGATAAACCCCACTTGATCATGGTATATGATCCTTTTAATGTGCTGTTGGATTCTGTTTGCTACTATTTTGTTGACTTCTTTGCATCTATATTCATAAGTGATATCAGCCTGTAGTTGTCTTTTTTGTGACATCTTTGTCTGATTTTGGTATCAGGGTGATGTTGGCCTTGTAGAATGAGTTTGGGAGTGTTCCTCCCTCTGCTATATTTTGGAAGAGTTTGAGGAGGATAGGTATTAGCTCTTCTCTAAATGTTTGATAGAATTCACCTGTGAAGCCATCTGGTGCTGGGCTTTTGTTTGTTGGAAGATTTTTAATCAGTCTCAATTTCAGTGCTTGTGATTGGTCTGTTTATATTTTCTATTTCTTCCTGGTTCAGTCTCAGGAAGTTGTGCTTTTGTGCGAATTTGTCCATCTCTTCTATGTTGTCCATTTAATTGACATATAGTTGCTTGTACTAATCTCTCATGATCCTTTGTATTTCTACAGTGTCAGTTGTTACTTCTTTTTTATTTCTAATTCTATTGATTTGAGTCTTCTCCCTCTTTTTCTTGATGAATCTGGCTAATGTTTTTTCAATTTTGTTTATCTTCTCAAAAACCAGCTTTTACTTTTATTGATCTTTGCTATTGTTTCCTTCATTTCTTTTTCATTTATTTCTGATCTTATCGTTATGATTTCTTTCCTTCTGCTAACTTTGGGGATTTTTGTTCTTCTTTCTCTAATTGCATTAGATGTAAGTTTAGGTTGTTTATTTGAGATGTTCCTTGTTTCTTAAGGTAGGATTGTACTGCTATGAACTGCCCTCTTAGAACTGCTTTTGCTGCATCCCTAAGGTTTAAGGTCGTCGTGTTTTCATTGTCACTTGTTTCTAGGTACTTTTTGCTTTCCTCTTTGATTTCTTCAGTGATCTCTTGGTTATTAAGTAGTGCATTGTTTAGCCTCCATGTGTTTGTATTTTTTACAGATTTTTTCCTGTAATTGATATCTAGTCTCATACCATTGCAGTCACAAAAGATACTTGATATGATTTCAATTTTCTTTAATTTACCAAGGCTTGAGTTTTGACCCAAGATATGATCTATCCTGGAGAATGTTCCAGGAGCATTTGAGAAGAAAGTATGTTTTGCTTCTTTTGGATGGATTATCCTATAAATATCAATTTGGTCTATCTTGTTTAACATATCATTTAAAGCTTTTTTTTGTTATTTATTTTCATTTTCAATGATCTGTTCATCTGTGTATGTGGGGTGTTACAGTCCCCTATTTGATTTTGTTACTGTCGATTTCCCCTTTTATGGCTGTTAGTTTTTGCCTTATATATTGAGTTGCACCTATGTTGGGTGTATAAATACTTACAATTTTTATATCTTCTTCTTGGATTGATCCCTTGATCATTATGTAGTGTCCTTCATTTCTCTTTTAATAGTCTTTATTTAAAAATCTATTTTGTCTGATATGAGTATTGCTACTCCAGTTCCTTTTGATTTCTATTTGCATGGAATATCTTTTTCCATCCCCCCAAAAAATGAATTTTTCATTTCATTTATTGCATTGTTCATCATTGTTTGTTTGCTCTTTAGTTCTTCTAAATCCTTGTTAGACATTTCTTGTATTTTCTCCATTCTGTTTCCAAGATTTTGGATCATCTTTACTATCATTACTCTGAATTCTTTTTCAGATAGACTGCCTATTTCCTCTTCATTTTTTAGGTCTGGTGGGTTTTTACCTTGCTCCTTCATCTGCTGTGTGTTTCTCTGTCTTCTCATTCTGCTTAAGTTACTGTATGTGTCCCTAGGTCTGAAGTGGGTCTCTTGTAGACAGCATATATATGGGTCTTGTTTTTGTATCCTTTCAGCCAGTCTATGTGTTTTGGTTGGAGTATTTGATCCATTTACATTTAAGGTAGTTATTGAGATGTATGTTCCTATTACCATTTTCTTAATTGTTTTGGGTTTGTTATTGTAGGTCTTTTCCTTTTCTTGTGTCTCCTCCCTAGAGTTCCTTTAGCATTTGTTGTAAAGCTGGTTTGGTGGTGCTGAATTCACTTAGCTATTGCTTGTTTGTAAAGGTTTTAATTTTTTCATAAAATCTGAATGAGATCCTTGCTGGGTAGAGTAATCTTCATTGTGGGTTTTTCCCTTTCATCACTTTAAATATGTCCTGACACTCTCTTCTGGCTTGCAGAGTTTCTGCTGGAAAATCAGCTCTTAACCTTATGGGGATTCCCTTGTATGTCATTTGTTGTTTTTCCCTTGCTGTTATTAGTATTTTTTCTTTGAATTTAATTTTTGACAGTTTGATTAATATGTGTCTTGGCATGTTTCTCCTTGCATTTATCCTGTATGGGACTCTCTGTGCTTCCTGGACTTGATTAATTATTTACTTTTCCATGTTAGGGAAGTTTCCACCTATAGTCTCTTCAGATATTTTCTCAGTCCCCTTCTTTCTCTCCTGTTCTTCTGGAACCCCTATAATTCGAGTGTTGTTGCATTCAATGTTGTCCCAGAGGTCTCTCAAACTGTCCTCAATTCTTTCCATTCTTTTTTCTTTATTCTACTCTGTGGTAGTTATTTCCACTATTTTATCTTCCAGGTCACTTATCTGTTCTTCTGCCTCAATTATTCTGCTATTGATTCCTTCTAAAGAATTTTTCATTTCATTTATTGCATTGTTCATCATTGTTTGTTTGCTCTTTAGTTCTTCTAAATCCTTGTTAAACATTTCTTGTATTTTCTCCATTCTGTTTCCAAGATTTTGGATCATCTTTACTATCATTACTCTGAATTCTTTTTCAGATAGACTGTCTATTTCCTCTTCATTTTCTAGGTCTGGTGGGTTTTTACCTTGCTCCTTCATCTGCTGTGTGTTTCTCTGTCTTCTCATTCTGCTTAAGTTACTGTTTTTGGGGTCTCCTTTTTGCAGCCTGCACGTTCATAGTTCCCATTGTTTTTGGTCTGCCCCCAATGGCTGCCCCCAGTGGCTAAGGTTGGTTCAGTGGGTTGTGTAGGCTTCCTGGTGGAGGGGACTAGTGCCTGTGTTCTGGTGGGTGAGGCCGGATCCTGTTTTTCTGATGGGCAGGTATGCACCTGATGGTCTGTTTTGGGGTGTCTGTGACCTCATTTTGATTTTAAGCAGCCTCTCTGCTAATGGGTGGGGTTGTGTTCCTGTCTTGCTAGTTGTTTGGCATAGGCTGTCCAGGAGTGTTGCTTGCAGGTTGTTGAGTGAAGCTGGGTCTTGGCGTTGAGATGGAGACCTATGGGAGATTTTTGCCGTTTGATAAGACGTGGAGCTGGTAGGTCTCTGGTGGAGCAATGTCCTGAACTTGGCTTTCCCACCTCAGAGGCACAACCAAGATGACAGGCCAGAGCCCCAAGACTCTGTCATCTACAATCTCAGAATAAAAGGGAGAAAGAAAGAAAGAAAGAAAAGAAAAGAAAAGAAATAAAATTTCATTAAAATAAAAAATTAAAAAGTAATTAAAAGAAACAGAAAGAAAGAAAGAAGAAAGCAACCTAACCAAAAAACAAATCCACCAATGATAACCAGTGCTAAAAACTATACTATAAAAAATGGACAGACAGTACCCTTGGATAAATGGTAAAAGCGAAGCTATACAGACAAAATCACACACAGAAGCATACACATACACACTCAAAAAAAGAGAAAAAGGGAAAAAATATATATATATTGTTCCTCCCAAAGTCCAGCACATCAATTTTGGAAGATTCATTGTCTATTCAGGTGTTCTGCAGATGCAGGGTACTTCAAGTTGATTGTGGAGATTTAATCTGCTGCTCCTGAGGCTGCTGGGAGAGAATTCCCTTTCTCTTCTTTGTTCACACAGCTCCTGGGTTTCAGCTTTGGATTTGGCCCCATTTCTGTGTGTAGGTCGCCTGAGGGCGTCTGTTCCCGCTCAGACAGAAAGGGGTTAAAGGAGCAGCGGATTAGGGGGCTCTGGCTCACTCAGGTCGGAGGGAGAAAGGGGTATGGATGCAGGGTGAGCCTGTGGCGGCAGAAGCCAGCATGACGTTGCAACAGCCTGAGGTGCCATGTGTTCTGCCAGGGGAGTTGTCCCTGGATCACAGGACCCTGGCAGTGGTGGGCTGCACAGGCTCCTGGGAGGGGAGGTATGGATAGTGACCTGTGCTTGCACACAGGCTTCTTGGTGGCTGCAGCAGTAGCCTTAGTGTCTCATGCCCGTCTCTGGGGTCTGTGCTGATAGTCGTGGATTGTGCCTGTCTCTGGAGCTTGTTTAGGTGGTGCTCTGAATCCCCTCTCCTCGTGCACCTTGAAAAAAAGAGGCAAGAAAATGTCTCTTGCCTCCGCTTTGCCCTCTGCACCCCTGTTGCTGTGCTTTCCACTGTGGCTCTGAAGCTTCCCCCCTCCGACATCCACAGTCTCCACCCACGAAGGGGCTTCCTAGTGTGTGGAAACCTTTTCTCCTTCACAGCTCCCTCCCACTGGTGCAGGTCCCGTCCCTATTTTTGGTCTCTGTTTTTTCTTTTTTCTCTTGCCCTACCCAGGTACGTGGGGAGTTGCTTGCCTTTTGGGAGGTCTGAGGTCTTCTGCCAGCGTTCAGTAGGTGTTCTGTAGGAGTTGGTCCACATGTAGATGTATTTCTGATGTATTTGTGGGGAGGAAGGTGATCTCCACGTCTTACTCTTCTGCCATCTTGAAGCTCCTCTCCTGGGCTATTTCTGTTTTTGTCTATTGTGAATAAAGTGGTTCTATAGATTTTTGTTTGGCCATTTTTGTAGAAAATAGTCTTTTATTTCTCCTGTATATATACCTAAAAGTAGTTATGGGCTCATAGTGAGGCTTTGTAAGAAACTACCGAACTATTTTCCAAAGTGATTGCACCATTTTACCAGTGATAAGTAAGAATGACAATTACCCATCATCACCAACCCTTGGTATTATCAGTCTTTTTGTCATTCTAATGGGTGTGAAGTGAAATCTCATTGTGTTTTTAATTTGCATTTCTCTGATGACTAATGATGCCAATCACCATTCATATGCTTGTTGGAGATATATTTATCCTCTTTTATGAAGTATCTTTTCAAGTCTTTGCCAATTTATTTGCATTTTTTATTATCATTGATTTGATGTTATCCTTTATGTATTCTGGGTACAAGTCCTTTCTCAAATATTCATATTTATTCCCTGACTGTAGCTTATTTTTCATTTTCATAGCAGTGCCTTTTGGTGAGCTGAAGTTTTTAATTTGAAAAGTTCTGATTTATAATTCTTTTCTGTTTAGTCAGTATTTGTTGTCTATCATAAGGATGCTATGCTAATCTCCTATGTTTTCTGTAATTTTATTATTTTAGCTTTTTATGTTTTGAGGCCTTATTTCTAAGTAATTCTTCTAAAACTTCTTTCAGCTTACTTCTTGGTTATTAATCTTTTCATTTTTTCTATTTCTTGAGAAATTTTAGAAATCCATGGTTTTTCATAAAAATATACTTTAAGGATTCTGTACATTAATTTATACATGTATACAAAAATATAATTTGTATTAATAAATAAGTGTAATTAAATACATACATTTTTCAAAGATGCCATCTAGTTTTTCTTTCCTGCTTCCCTCTCCATACAGCAATGTCTTTTCCTGAATATACATTAATAACCTATACCTATCTATCTGTCTATCTATCCATCTATCTACCTACCTACCTATCATCTAATCTATCTATTGTTGAATAGATTTCTTTCACTCTAACAAGTGAATGTTATCAAGGCTTGATAGAGGAACCTCAAGTTACAGTCTTTTCTTCTTAATTTGTACTTGCTATTCCAATTTTTTCTAGGTTCTAGTACTGTTGGGGAGCAATCTGATGGCATTCTGATATTTTTGTATCATTACTTCCATTTAAAAATTTTTTACTTTTATTTTTCTCTGATGGCATTTGCTTTTTTTTTTTTCAAATCTAGTGATTAGGATGGCATGCACCCTCTTTTTATTCTACTTATTATTACCTTTAAAGTGAAAAACTCTTCTGGATTTGTGTTTCTCTAAGTATAAATGGTAAAATTGCTATTTTATATACCCAGTGTAAGATGAGAAATTCTTATACTTTCTTCCTTCTCCCTTTACTTTTTATGGCCTGCCACTTAATTTGTTTGCAGGTAAGTTGGTTTAGTTTTTCCTATTTTTATGGTTATTGGCTTTCTATTTTTTTAACCTTTAAAAGTTTTGCTGAGATAGATCTAGAAATAAGTATTTTATCTTAAATTCTAAGAAAAATCCTTTTAAATTTGCAAATTCAATTCTTTTTTTACTGGCTGATTTTTTCTCTTGCATTATTTCATGTTTATTGCTTCCTACTTTTCTTTTGAAATTCTTTTCAAATGTACACTGGATCTCCTCAGCCTGTCCTCTAAGCCCTGTACCTTTTCTCACATCATTTTTAATGCTATTGTCTTTCCCTCAGTTCTTTTAAGGTATTTTTTTTGAACTTGATTTTGTTCCCTCATTTTTGTGAGTGTGTGTGTGTGTGTGTGTGTGTGTGTGTGTGTGTGTGTGCATGTTTCAAAGGGTGGATGGTATGGAGATATGGTTTTTTTGTCTGGACAGCCTCAGCTTACTTTGCTTATTATTGAAGCTTTGGTAGGGTGTCTACCACCCCTGTGACTGTGCACACAGCACCCTATATTCCAAAGTTCCCAGTAACACTTCTTGGTTGATGACTGTGTATTAGCTTAATAAACTTGCTAAATAATTTTCTTTCAGCTTTTAAATAGTCTTCTATCCTAAATATTCTCAAGCCATAACACCTCAACTTCAATAAAAAGAAATTTAGCTGTGAGAGAAAATTCTTAAAATCCTGCCTCACCAGTTTCCACATTACTCATATTTCCTTCTTGATGGTCAGCATATCAGCTTCAGTTATGAAACATTCTATATGAATATTAAAACATGGAAGTTCGTTTTCCTCTAAGTGCTGTGGTGTCACTGGGTTTTATGATCACAACATGCTATGTGAAGTGGGACATGTTCCTTCTCTCTTTTACCAGAGGAACAAGATATTCTTGAGAGGTTGGGTGAGTAACCTTATGTCATACATCAATTAAACAAGGTGTTCCATTTAGCACTCAGCTCTCCTGAGAGTCCCTGCTTGGGGTTCATGCTGCATTTTAATGTAGCTGTTAAATATGTATCACATAATTCTTAGCTTGCCATGCCATCTTGCTTGTCCAGAGTCCCCATTCATCTCAATCTCTTGAATGTCTTGTACCCTATTATTCCTTGTCTAAGTTCCAGTTTTAAAATATAAGTAAAAAATTCATGATGCATATTGGGCAGAATACATGATCAGATTCAATACATATTCAAACTAATAGAATCAATTGAGGGTCTCTGGAAGCATTTAGCAATATTTAGTCTTTAGGATACTGGGTCACTGGTTTGTTGTTTGCTTTGAATACTGCCTCCCACTCATTGTTCTGTGAATACTTTCATGTTATTTCTTGTGACTAAAGTCATCAAGGGAATAACTGGTTTATATTTTTAGAATTTTAATTGGTAAATTATATTCCCACACATTAAAAAGGTATTTTCTATTGTGAACCAATAAATGTAGTGCTAATTGCCACACAGGGATTTACTCCAAAGAATATTTCTAATCTTACAGAAAATCTCTACCCACTTCCCCTTGGACATGATACATAGCCCAAATTCTTGTAACCACTGATATTTCTTTCTGTGTGATTAGCTGTTAGTAGTATATTTAAGAAATGATATATTGAGCAAAAGATTTCATAAGTTGTAAATAGGAAGCCATAAGACATCTACCTTATATATCATGAGGAAACGTACCCTACCAAACCATAGGATCTGACTGTAGATTGTAGTGCCTGTTTGAATTTCAGAGATAAAACAGACATTAATTGAAAATGAATTGACAGCTAATGAATTGAAAATGAAGTGATAGATCTTAGATTCTATTACTGTGGGAGTGGACAACCAAAATGTGGAAGTATTTATTATGTAATGCTATGCAATGGTTAGAAACAATGAACTGGCAGTACATTAAGCACTACGCTCAGTTTTAAAATGTAGATTTTAAGAAGAGGAGTAAGAATTAGAACTACGTCCATACAGTTTAGGGAAATTAAAAACAGTTATACACACTTAAACATGTCTACAATGTGCAAGGGAAATTTACACATGCAAGGTCATATATTGGTCACATTTGACTGAATTCCCGGGTAGAGGAAGGGAAATGGAATGGGGATCAAGAATAGAAGGGAACCTGAAAATAAGATAATATTGTATGGTAATTATAATTCAAAAATAATAGTAATTAAGGACTTTATATGGACCAAAGATGAAATCTTGCTAATAGCTGAGGATCATGATTAACTCAACTCTTCACCAGTAGAATTAAAATTATATGCAGAATATTTCTCTTCTGGGAAGACTACTGAACTGAGAGTCAGAAGACTTAATTCTAGTGTATGCACTGCCATATTTTCTATGCTACTGCCTAACAGTACAAACTTAACCAAGTTTTGGATAAAAATTTGCTCTAAGTGCAGGTTTTGCCATTACACTCCATTAGATTTCCTCTAGTGTTAAGCTTTGATATAAATATATTCTTTTATTCATACATACAGCTAGGGTTAGACACATATGTATGATTACTAGAAGTCATATTCTTTTTTTTCCTCAAACTTTTTCATCATTACTTTATTTATTATGGTGATCTGTGATCAGTGATCTTTTTTTATTTTTTAAAATCTTCATTGGAGTATAATTGCTTTACAATAGTGTGTTAGTTTCTGTTTTATAACAAAGTGAATCAGCTATACATACACATATATCCCTATAGCTCTTCCCTCTTGCGTCTCCCTCCCTCCCACTCTCCCTATCCCACCCCTCTAGGTGGTCACAAAGCACCGAGCTGATCTCCCTGTGCCATGTGCCTGCTTCCCACTAGCTATCTATTTTATATTTGGTAGTATATATAAGTCCATGCCACTCTCTCACTTCGTCCCAGCTTACCCATCCCCCTCCCTTTGTCCTCAAATGCATTCTCTACATCTGCATCTTTATTCCTGTCCTTCCCTTAGGTTCTTCAGAACCATATATATATATATATATATATATATATATATATATATATTCCATGTATATGTGTTAGAATATGGTATTCGTTTTTCTCTTTCTGACTTATTTCACTCTGTATGACAGATGCTATGTCCATCCAACTCACTACAAATAACTCAATTTCACTTCTTTTTATGGCTGAGTAATATTCCATTGTATATATGTGCCACATGTTCTTTATCCATTTATCTGTCAATGGACACTTAGGTTCCTTCCATGTCCTGGCTATTGTAAATAGTGCTACAATGAACATTGTGGTACATGACTCTTTTTGAATTATGGTTTTCTCAGGGAATATGCCCAGTAGTGGGACTGCTGGGTCATATGGTAGCTCTATTTGTACTTTTTTAAAGGAATCTCCATACTGATCCCCATAGTGGATGTATCAATTTACATTCCCACCAACAGTGCAAGAGGGTTCCCTTTTCTCCACAGCCTCTCCAGCATTTATTGTTTGTAGAATTTTTGATGAGAGCCATTCTGACTGGTGTGAGGTGATACCTCATTGTAGTTTTGATTTGCATTTCTGTAATGATTAGGGTTGTTGAGCATTCTTTCATGTGTTTGTTGACAATCTGTATATCTTCTTTGGAGAAATGTCTATTTAGGTCTTCTGCCCATTTTTGGATTGGGTTGTTTGTTTTTTGATATTGAGTTTCATGAGCTGCTTGTAAGTTTCAGAGGTTAATCCTTTGTTAGTTGCTTCACTTGCAAATATTTTCTCTCATTCTGAGGGTTGTCTTTTGGTATTATTTATGGTTTCCTTTGCTGTGCAAAAGCTTTGAAGTTTCATTAGGTCCCATTTGTTTTTTTGTTTTTATTTCCATTTCTCTAGGTGGGTGAAAAAGGATCTTGCTGTGGTTTATGTCATAGAGTGTTCTGCCTATGTTTTCGTCTAACAGTTTGATGGTGTCTGGCCTTACATTTAGGTCTTTAATCCATTTTGAGTTTATTTTTGTGTATGGTGTTAGGGAGTGTTATAATTTCATTCTTTTCCATGTAGCTGTCCAGTTTTCCCAGCACCACTTATTGAAGAGGTAATCTTTTCTCCATTGTATATTCTTGCCTCCTTTATCAAAAATAAGGTGACCATATGTGCGTGGGTTTATCTCTGGGCTTTCTGTCCTGTTCCATTGATCTATATTTCTGTTTTTGTGCCAGTACCATACTGTCTTGATTACTGTAGGTTTGTAGTATAGTCTGAAGTCTAGGTGCCTGATTCCTCCAGCTCCATTTTTCTTTCTCAGGATTGCTTTGGCTATTTGGAGTCTTTTGTGTTTCCATACAAATTGAGAAATTTTTGTTCTACTTCTGTGAAAAATGTCATTGGTAGTTTGATAGGGATTGCATTGAATCTGTAGATTTCTATGGGTAGTACAGTCATTTTCACAATGTTGATTCTTTCAATCCAATAATATGGTGTATCTCTCCATCTGTTTGTATGATCTTTGATTTGTTTCATCAGTGCCTTATAGTTTCTGAGTACAGGTATTTTATCCCCTTAGGTAGGTTTGTTCCTAGGTATTTTATTTATTTATTTTTGCAATGGTAAATGGGAGAGTTTATTTAAATTCTCTTTCAGATTTCTCATCATTTGTTTATAGGAATGCAAGAGATTTCTGTTCATTAATATGTATCTTACCGCTTTACCAAATTCATTGATTAGATCTAGTAGTTTTCTGATAACATCTTTAGGATTCTCTATGTATAGATTCATGTCATCTGCAAATAGTGACAGCTTTATTTCTTCTTTTCCTATATGGATTCATTTTATTTCTTTTTCTTCTCTGATTGCTGTGGCTAACCCTTCCAAAATTACGTTGAGTAATAGTGGTAGGGGTGGGCAACCGTGTCTTGTTCCTGATCTTAGTGGAAATGGTTTCAGTTTTTCACCATTGAGAAAGATGTTGTCTGTGAGTTTGTCATATATGGCCTTTGTTATGTTCAGGTAAGTTTCCTCTATGCCTACTTTCTGGAGAGCTTTTATCATAAATCGGTGTTGAATTTTGTCAAAAGATTTTTCTTTATCTATTGAGATGATCATATGGTTTTTATCCTTCAGTTTGTTAATATGGTTTACCACACTGATTGGTTTGTGTATATTGAAGAATCCTTGCATTCCTCAGGTAAACCACACTTGATTATGGTGTATGATCCTTTTAATGTGCTGTAGGACTCTGTTTGCTAGTATTTTGTTGAGGATATTTGCATCTATGTTCATCAGTGATATTGGCCTCTAGTTTTCTTTCCTTGTGACATCTTTGTCTGGTTTTGGTATCAGGGTGATGGTGGCCTTGTAGAACGAGTTTGGGAGTGTTCCTCTCTCTGTTATATTTTGGAAGAGTTTGAGAAGGATAGGTGTTAACTCTTCTCTAAATGTTTGATAGAATTCACCTGTGATGCCACCTGGTGCTGGGCTTTTGTTTTTTGGAAGATTTTTAATCACAGCCTCAATTTTAGTGCTTGTGATTGGTCTGTTTATATTTTGTGTTTCTACCTGGTTCAGTCTCGGAAGGTTGTGCTTTTCTACGAATTTGTCCATTTCTTCTAGGTTGTCCATTTAATTGGCATATAGTTGCTTGTAGTGATCTCTTATGATCCTTTGTATTTCTGCAGTGTCAGTTGTTAATTCTCCTGTTTAATTTCTAATTCTATTGATTTGAGTCTTCTCCCTTTTTTTCTTGATGAGTCTGGCTAATGGTTTATCAATTTTGTTTATCTTCTTAATGAATCAGCTTTTAATTTTATTGATCTTTGCTATTATTTACTTCATTTATTTTTCTTTTATTTCTGATCTGACCTTTATGATTTCTTTCCTTGTGCTAACTTTGAGGGTTTTTTTTTTTTCTTCTTTCTCTAATTGCTTTAGGTTAAAGTTAATTTTTTTATTTCAGATTTTTCTTGTTTCTTGAGGTAGGATTATATTGCTATAAACTTCCCTCTTAGAACTGTTTTTGCTGCATCCCATATGTTTTGGGTTGTCATGTTTTCATTGTCACTTGTTTCTACGTATTTTTTGGTTTCCTCTTTGATTGCTTCATTGATCTCTTGGTTACTAAGTAGTGTGTTGTATAGCCTCCATGTGTTTGTATCTTTTACAGATTTTCTCCTGTTATTGATATCTAGTCTCACAGTGTTGTGGTGTGAAAAGATCCTTTATACAATTTCAATCTTCTTAAAATTACCAAGGCTTGTTTTGTGACCCAAGATATGATCTATCCTGGAGAATGTTCCATAAGCACTTGAGAAGAAAGTGTATTCTGTTGCTTTTGGATGGAATATCCTGGAAATATCAATTAAGTCCATGTTTTTTAATGTATCATTTAAAGCTTATGTTTCCTTATTTATTTTCATTTTGGATGATCTGTCCATTGGTAAAAGTGGGGTGTTAAAGTCTCCTCTTATGATTGTGTTACTGTCAATTTCCCCTTTTATGGCTGTTAGTATTTGCCTTATGTATTGAGGTGCTCCTATGTTAGGTGCATAAACATTTACAGTTGTTATATCTTCATCTTTTATTGATCCCTTGATCATTATGTAGTTTCCTTCTTTGTCCCTTGTAATAGTCTTTATTTTAAAGTCTATTTTGTCTGATATGATAATTGTTACTTCAGCTTTCTTTTGGTTTCCTTTTGCATGGAATATCTTTTTCCATTCCCTCACTTTCCATCTGTGTGTGTCCCTTGTTTGGAAGTGGGGTTCATGTAGACATCATATATATGGGTCTTGTTTTTGTATCCATTCAGCCAGTCTGTGTCTTTTGGTTGGAGCATTTAATACTTTTACATTCAAGTTGATTATCTATATGTTTTCCTATTACCATTTTCTTAATTGATTGTGTTTTTTCTTGTGGGTCTTTTTCTTTTCTTGTGTTTCCTTCTTAGCAAAATTCCTGTAGCAGTTTTTGTGAAGCTGCTTTGGTGGTGCTGAATTCTCTTAGCTTTTGCTTGTCTGTAAAGGTTTTAATTTCTCTGTCGAATCTGAATGAGATCCTTGCTGTGTAGAGTAATCTTGGTTGCAGGTTTTTGCCTTTCATCACTTTAAATATGTCCTGCCACTCCCTTCTGGCTTGCAGAGTTTCCTCTGAAACATCAGCTGTTAACCTTATGAGGATTCCCTTGTATATTATTTGTTGTGTTTCCCTTGCTGCTTTTAATATTTTTTCTTTGAATTTAATTTTTGATAGTTTGATTATTATGTGTCTTGGCATGTTTCTCCTTGGATTTATCCTGTATGGGACTCTCTGTACTTCCTGGACTTGATTAACTATTTCCTTTTGCATATTAGGGAAATTTTCAACTATAATCTCTTCAGATATTTTCTCAGTCCCTTTGTTTTTCTCTTCTTCTGGGACCCCTTAAATTCGAATGTTGGTGCTTTTTATGTTATCCCAGAGGTCTCTGAGACTGTCCTAAATTCTTTTCATTCGTTTTTCTTTATTCTACTCTGCAGCAGTTATTTCCACTATTTTATTTTCTAGGTCACCTATCTGTTCTTCTGCCTCAGTTATTCTGCTATTGATTCCTTCTTGAGAATTTTTAATTTCATTTATTGTTTTGTTCATCATTGTTTCTTTGCTCTTTAGTTCTTCCAGGTCCTTGTTAAACATTTCTTGTATTTCCTCCATTTTATTTCCAAGATTTTGGATCATCTTTACTATCATTACTCTGAATTCTTTTTCAGATAGGCTGCCTATTTCCTTTTCATTTTTTTTGTTCTGGTGGTTTTTTACCTTGCTCCTTCATCTGCTGTGTGTTTCTCTGTCTTCTTATTTTGCTTCACTTACTGTGTTTGGTGTCTCCTTTTCTCAGGCTGCAGGCTCATAGTTCCTGTTTTATTTTGGTGTTTGCCCCCAGTGACTAGTTGGTTCAGTGGGTTGTATATGCTTCCTGGTGGATGCAACTAGTGCCTGTTTTCTGGTGGTTGAGGCTGGGTCTTGTCTTTCTGGTGGGTAGGACTGCATCTGGTGGTGTGTTTTGGGGTGTCTGTGACCTTATGATTTTAGGCAGCCTCTCTGCTAATGGGTGGGGTTGTGTTCCTGTCTTTTTAGTTGTTTGGCATAGGGTGTCCAGCAGTGTAGCTTGCTGGTCATTGAGTGGATCCGGGTCTTAGCATTGAGATGGATATCTCTGGAAGAGCTTTTGCCATTTGATATTACATGGAGCCAGGAGGTCTTTGGAGCACAAATGTCTTGAACTCAGCTCTCCCACCTCAGAGGCCTGACACCCGGTCAGAGCACCAAGAACATGTCAGCCACACACCTCAGAAGAAAAGGGAGAAAAAAAGAAAGAAAGAAAAATAAATAATAATAAAATAAAATAAAGTTATTAAAATATAATTATTTAAAAAATCAGAAAGTAATAAAAAGAAGAAAATAAAAACGAAGGAAAGAAAGAGAGCAACCAAACCAAAAACCAAATCTACCAATGATATAAGCACTAAAAGCTCTACTAAAAAAATAACAACAGACAGACAGAACCATAGGACAAATGGGAAAAGCAAAGCTATACAGACAAAATCACACAAAGAAACATACATATACACACTCAGAAAAAGAGAAAAATAAAAAAATCTCTCCCTATATATATATAAAAGAAAAAGGAGGAAGAGAGCAACCAAATCAATAACAAATATACCAATGATAATAAACTCTAAATACTAAACTAAGATAAACATAAAGCTAGGAACAAATTAGATGCAGAAAGCAAACCCCAAGGCTACTGTTGATCCCAAAGCCCACCACCCCAATTTTGGGATGATTCATTGTCTATTCAGGTATTTCATATGCAGTGTATATCGAGTTGATTGTGGAGATTTAATCCGCTGCTCCTGAGGCTGTTGGGAGAAACTTCCCTTTCTTTCTTTGTTCACACAGGTCTTGGTTTTCAGCTTTGGATTTGGCCCCATTTCTGCATGTAGGCAGCTTGAGGGTGTCTTTTCTTCACTCACAGGATAGAGTTAAAGGAGAAGCTGATCAGGGCACTCTGGCTCACTCAGGATGGTGGGAGGGAGGGGTAGAAAATGTGGGGTGATCCTGCAGTGGCAGAGGTTTGTGTGACGTTACAACAGCCTGAGGCGTCCTGTGTGTTCTCCCGGGGAAGTTGTCCCTGGATCACAGGACCCTGGCAGTGGGGGGCTGCACAGTCTCCCCGGAGGGGAGGTGTGGAGAGTGACCTGTGCTTGCACACAGGCTTCTTGGTAGTGGCAGCAGCAGCCTTAGTGTTTCATGCCCGTCTCTGGTGTCTGTGCTGATAGCTGTGGCTCACGTCCATCTCTGGAGCTCTTTTAGACGGTGCTCTGAATCCCCTCTCCTCGTGCACCCTGAAACAATGGTCTCTTGCCTCTTAGGCAGGTCCAGACTTTTCCCGGACTCCCTCCCGGCTATCTGTGGTGCACTAGCCCCCTTCAGGCTGTGTTCACGTAGCCAACCCCAGTCCTCTTCCTGGAATCCTACCTCCGAAGCCGGAGCCTCAGTTCCCTGCCCCAACCCGACCCGGCAGGTGAGCAGACAAGCCTCTCAGGCTGGTGGATGCTGGTCGGCACCGATCCTCTGTGTGGGAATTTCTCTGCTTTGCCCTCTGCACCCCTGTTTTTCCATGTCTCCAATGCTTCCCCTCCGCCACACCCTGTCTCTGTCAGTGAAGAGGTTTCCTAGTGTGTGGAAACTTTTCCTCCTTCACAGCTCCCTCCTAGATGTGCAGGTTCCGTCCCTATTCTTTTGTCTCTGTTTTATCTTTTTTCTTTTGCCCTACCCAGGTATGTGGGGAGTTCCTTGCCTTTTGGGAAGTCTGAGGTCTTCTGCCAGCGTTCAGTAGGTGTTCTGTAGGAGTTGTTCCACATGTAGATGTATTTCTGATGTATTTGTGGTGTGGAAGGTGATTTCCACATCTTACTCCTCCACCATCTTGAAGGTCTCCTGATCAGTGATCTTTGATGTAACTATTATAATTATTTCAGGGGACTGTGAACTACACCTATATGAGATGACAAACTTAATCAATAAATCCTGTTTGGGTTCTGACTGCTCCACTGAACAACCGACCATTCCCTCTTTCTCCCTCTCCTTGGGCCTCCTTATTCCCTGAAACACAACAATAATGAAATTAGGTCAATTAATAACCCTACAACGATCTCTAAGTTTTCAAGTGAAAGGAAGTGTTGCATGCCTCTCACTTAAAATCAAAAGCTAGAAAGGATTAAGCTTAGTGAGGAAGGCATGTCAAAAATGGAGATAGGCCAAAAGCTAGGCCTCTTTTGCGAATAGTTAGTCAAGATTTGAATACAAAGGAAAAGTTATTGAAAAAACTTAAAAGTGCTACTTCAGTGAACACATGAATGACAAGAATGTGAAAGAGCTTTATTGCTGACATGGAGAATGAAATTTTGAGTGGTCTGGATAGAAAATCAAACCAGCCACATTTTCTTAATCCAAAGCCTAAAAAGGCCCTAAGTCTCTCTCATATTTTTTTTTCTTTTAACATCTTCATTGGAGTATAATTGCTTTACAATGTTGTCTTAGTTTCTGCTTTATAACAAAGTGAATCAGTTATACATATACATATGTTCCCATATCTCTTCCCTCTTGTGTTTCCCTCCCACCCTCCCTATCCCACCCCTCTAGGTGGTCACAAAGTACCCAGAGGATCTCCCTGTGCTATACGGCTGCTTCCCACTAGCTACCTGTTTTACATTTGATAGTGTATGTATGTCCATGCTACTCTCTCACTTCGTCCCAGCTTACCCTTCCCCCACCCCACGTCCTCAAGTCCATTCTCTACATCTGCATCAGAACCTTTTTTTTTTTTTAGATTCTATATATATGTGGTAGCATACTGTATTTGTTTTTCTCTTTCTGACTTACTTCACTCTGTATGACAGTCTCTAAATCCATCCAAGGAAGCGATATTCTTAATTTTAATTAAAAATTTGCTGGATAGAAGGCTTTTTCTCTTTTACTCAGTATTAGGAAAATTGCTTTCCTAGCCTGTGTACTATAGGAATCCTGCTGATGTACTTTTTGTGTGCCCGGACTTTGGTGGTGATCGTGTGCAAGCAATAGAGCCTGTGTTGCTGAAGTAAGTTACAGCTGTGCCCAAGAATCTTCCCACGCTAAGCGCTAGGATGGAGTTAAAGGCTAGATTAGAACTTCAGGAATTATTCACCATCCAAATATGCTGTCAGAACAGATTTGCCTCCTGGATGCACTCCTGATGCCTGGCTTTGTCACTCATGCCTGGTATCACACTCTGGCTTCTGCTTACCTGCCTGTTTCTTTGGTCTGTTGCTACTTTTCTGTTGCTATTGACTTTGTGTGGCTCTAGCATAGATGGGATGCTTCCTTGACATAATTGGTGGTAGTTGGTGGCAGCTGTCTACTTCCTAAAAGCTTCTATAAAGGAAACGTCTGGATCCTAATCCAGTGCCCTGTAATCCTTTGCTACCTCCATAATAATCCTTTGCTGCCACCACTCTACCTCCATTCATTTTGGCATTCTGGCCCCAATTAGGTTAAGGAATTTACAATTGGTCTTTGATAAGAAAGATGGAACTATCCCTTTTGAGTCCAAATCCTGGATTGGACTAAATTACACCAACAATTCACATTTGTTACATTCCTGTAGCACCAATATCCTCACCTTGGTACAAGAAAAACATGTCAGATATGCAGCTGTTACTATATCTAAAAAAGCTTTTCCTAGACAAGATTCTCTCACACTCACATTTTCTTAACATTTTAAAGAGATTTAAGTACTTATTTCGTGACAACTTTGAATAAAATCTTGGGGAGTTTCTATTGCCTTGACAGCTTTTTCATGAAAATCTGTCCCCTCCATCATCAAAGAGTGGGGGAGGAGACTTCTGATTTCAGCTACATAGAAGACTGATTTAACACAGGCCTCCTCTTAGTAGAAATAAAACTTTAAATGCATATTAACAGAATCTATCAAAAATTTAAATATGTAAATGCTGAGCTTGAAAAAAGAAAAGGAAAATCCAAATGCTCACACCAGAGATTAAAGCCAGAGCAGTAAGCATGTTAGCCGATGTCCCAACAAACTGGGACCTAGCACTCTTGATTATAGGAACTTAGCCCAGGGACTGAATTTCTAACATCTGTATAAGGACAGGAGGCAGGAGTCTTGGCTTGTAGAAGATGAGGAGCTTGAATTAAGACTCGCACTTGCTCAGGGAGATTCTGTGTACCCTGCCTGACATTCTGGAGGTGGGGCGAAATCTCCCTTCAGAAGTCCAAGCCACAATTTGTGACATGTTTGGATTTTGTGACCAAACTTATATTTTGGCATGATGTGGGAATTCCTAAGCCAGGGAACTAATTATAAAACTTAGTCCCATACTGGTAAAACTTATGGATCTCTCTGTAGAAGCAAATACATCACCACTCTGTAGGGACTTTTCTACAGCTCAGGCTCTACAGAGGCCCCAGAGTTAAGGCAATCCCTGGTAAAAATTACAAACCAAAGGAGGAGGTAATCCACTGTGGAGGGCCAGAAGTTATATACTAAGAACTTAGGTAAAAAAATCTGAAAAATATAGAATACATATGCTTAAAATGACTTAGGGTTAAAGAAGGACTTTATCCTTTAAAGCAAAATAAAATAATAGAATACAATGAGATTTAAAAGGAAGAAAGGACTAAAGGGGGAAGGAAGATTCTGAGCTGTCATATATTAAAATATTTTGGTCCCCCTCATGTTTTGTAATGTCCTACTATATATTTATGTTTGTAATATAACCATATATATATAATTATAATAATTAAATATAGTTTATTATAGTATATAATATAATTATATGATATAAATTATATATATGATCTCAACATGGGGTCAAATCTATTCTAACAAATGCCATTAAAACCAAATTTATAACAGCAAAAAATTTCAATTCCACCCAACGACTACCAATTAACCTAGCTTTTAAAAAAATTTTCATAATGAAGATTGTTACTTATAGTTATGAAAAGTCTCTTAGAAAAATCCAATATTTAAAGATCCAAGTGTCTTACATATATTTCTCTTGAGTAAATACATTTCACAAAAGTAGTGTTTAATCAGACACCAGGTATTTCCATTCTCTAATACTAAAACATAATAAAGTACTCACCTCATTGCAAAGTTGAAGTACATGATGTTTTATGTATTTTAAGATAAACTGTGTCATGGACAGTAGAATTTTTTAAGACCCTTCAACTACAAGCACTGCCTTTAATGGTCTTTTAGTGAGTGTTCTTGTATTTTATTCAGCTCGTTCATTCTAAATTCAGTGCTGTGATTACTACTTGTCTCTGTTGAATTTCAATGTCAGCCTTTCCAATTGTTTCCTAAATGCTCAATTTTTTACTTCTGTACAATAGATTTCTTATACTGTATAGAATTCTAATCAACATTCCTCAGGGCCCTTTGCACTCTTAAAATATCTTCTTTCCCTAAGTTAGAAATGCTTGCATTGTTTTCTCTTCATAAACAGCATATTCTCTTGAGCATTTGAAATCAAATAATAAGTCAATAACTAGATTTGAGATGCTTCACAGCTTCAATCTGATTTATCATATTTGGCTGAATTTTTAGGAAAGGTTCCAGGAAAAAATTAAAAATAGATTAAAAGGATAGAAAACAAAACCCAAAAAACTTCTCTTCATAAAGACTAGCCAAAGTAATTCTTAGAAACAAAAAACAATGTGACTCGAGGACAGAACTTTAACTCTTTTCTATAATTAAATTGCCCTTATCCCAATCGATGTTAATGTAATGAAAATCTTTCATGGCCAATATTCGAGCTTTTCCATGGTTGTTCCCTGTTAGTCTTAAGAAAAGTTACTCCCTTCAGTTTCTTTCCAGATTGTTTTCATGTAAAAAGTGGCATTTTCAAGATTGGGTAGATCCCAACTTTTGAGTGAGTAAAAGAGACAAAGAGTGAGAATGAGGGAGGAAGACTGGCAAAGAAGAGAAAAAGAAAGAGAGAGAGAGAGAGGGAGGGAGATTTGATCATAATGCAATTAACAGATTGGTTGTGACCACTAACTACATTCCCTAGATACTTGCTTGATTAACTGCATATTTTTTTCTTCCAGGTAACCATGAAAAAGAAGACTGGCTTAGTCTATATTTAAAACATTTCATGTATCACATTTATAACATGATCAAGGATCTATAAATGCCCAAGGATGCATTCAAGACTAGAGAAGTGAAATTAACATAAACTAAATCTAATTGCTGCCTTCAAGACACTTAGGCTCTTGACTGAATTCAAGGTAAAATATCAATAGGAAAAGCAAAACACTACACCAATTGATCATCTTATCTATAGGATGTCAACACATCAATGTAAGTGTTAATTTTGTCCTTGCTGTTTAAAGATTTGTTGTATTTGAACCTCTATAATGGCTTTGCATGTCACATAGCCTTTCTTGGTTTATAAACAGAGGACACAAGCTCATGGCCAGACAATATGCTTTGTGAAATTTACAGAATAATATTTAAAGCTTTGAATTGTTTGTCAAATATTGAAAATTGGAGAATTTCAAAAAATCCAGATTTCTGAATTTTCTCAAACATACCAAAGATCCATGGACAATGAGTCTGCAATTACAGAAGGGAATAGTTAGTGATAGAGGAATAAGGGCTGTTCCTTTAGACTGGGTTTACCTATAGCTTCTACCTGGTCTGCTTTTACTCTTTATATTAATTGCCTACAGGTCCATGGATTCACAAACCTATACACTAGAAACACCTGGAAGGTTTTAAAAAGTATGGAAACCCAGACTTTCTTAATACTGGGTCCCAACCACATAGGTTGGGATTTATGGATTCAGTAGAATGTGGTTATTGGTATGAAGGTATATTTAACCAAACCCCAAAACAAGCCAGTTATACTCCAATAAAGATGTTAAAAACAAAAAACAAAACAAAACAAAAACAGTGGTTCTGTGTAACCACAGTAGAAGGATTGTTGTGACATTTGAGGTTTTATCCACTGTTTTATATTTTCAATAGCCTAACCATTAAATAAGAGTATTTCTTTCTAGTTCTGTTCTGTTCTGGGCTTTAATTTTGAAGCACTAACATAAACCACGTTGCTTAATATTTGTTGAGAGTGAAAAATCATGTCACCTTACATGATCTAGGATCTGGGCACAGTTTGGTAGTCCAGAGCCTCATTTGGTTTTGTCTTTGTGTCCAAAGATGGTTCAAGGGAAATGATTCTGGTCAATTAAACTCATAGCTAATTGGTATATTTATTAGTTTATGATAAAAAGTTTAAATGAAAACAGAACTTCCAAACAGAGGGAGCAAGTGTGTTCTTAGGTCAGTAAATTCTTTTCCCAAGATGAAAGCCTATGAAGTCAAGTTATGATCAAACAGCTGTTTTGTAAACCTCATATCAGAACAAAGAAAGTGAAGACAATTGTCATATCTGTTGCGTTGATGACCAGAACATGAGTGTCTAGTACTCTGGGCTTCCTTGACGTCTGTTTCACTACAACCACAAATCCGGCCTGGCGTGTTTGTTTGGTTTTGGGTTTTTCCCAAACCTCCTCAAGTTTGCATTTGCTGATGCTTGTTTGTACTGAACCCCCTCAACAGATGGCCCTTCCCATCCAATGGGGTACAATTTTGCTAGTTTAATTTCAAATATAAAATCTGCCTTTAAATTCTGTGGGCATCTCATGATAAACCTCTATACACTAAAATATTATGAATTAACTTTTCGTGAATGAGTATCTTTCATGCTCTGTTGAAGTGGTAGCTCCTTGAGGGACAAATATAACATGTTATACTTGGTAATTCTCTTCATTTGTCACATTCTCAAGTTACTGTCAGGACAGAACTTTGCATGTAGGGAAAGGAATGAAAATCTCCTAATCAATTGTTAGGAGCTGGTACATTTTCTCGTTTATATATAGATATAGATATAGATATAGATACTGCTATATAATATCTCATAATATTATTATCCTCTTTTTATAAGTAAGGAATTTAGCTAAGAGAAATTAAATAAATTGATCAAGTTTGCAGCTCAGACATCAGAAGAGGCCGAATTTAAGAATCTGACTCTGACTTCGAGTCTCATTGCCTCATATAATATATGATCAATAAAGGTGTTAGTTGTTTGATATTAGTTGAAAAAGTTATATTTATCACTCAATCATTTTCTTACAGTCCCTACATATTTTCATTTGCTGTTTATAGAGATTTGGGAAATGGGGTGGATTTTAATTGTTTCAATCATTTAATGCTTGGTGGTCTGAGCACCTCAATAAATAATTCACATGGGAAGAAGTAAAGGTAATTATATGGGAATTTTGACTCTATAACTACACTTATGAGGTGTAAATAGCTAAAGGTCAGTTCAATCCTTCTCTTTTTTCTCTTTATTCAAAATGCAAACTGTACAAAATCAAATTTAATATAAAGTTATTGCTGCCTGGAAAGGAGCTAGAGAAAGTATTTGCTATTTAAAATGATTTATTGCAAACAGATTAGAAAAACAGGAAACACTTTGTCATTACACACACACACACACACAAAACAACCCTCTAGTAGGATGAAACGTTTTCCTAATAAAGTTGGTGGGTGGCTGTAAACACATGTATAACTCTGAGCAATTTCAAACCAGGCAATCCAGAAAGCTCAAGCTGGGAATATTTGGGCTTGAAACATACTCATTTCACCTGAGATGTTGTCCTTCAGCCTTGCAGCACTACTAATAAAGGTGCTAAAGCAAAGAGAGGCAAACCTCAAGTTCTTCTGTAGTACAGCAGATGTATTCTTAACAATTGGAGAGAAGTCTTAGAAAAATACTTCTGTCACTGGTGTAACTGACACTGCACAGGCAGCTCTTCTTCTTTTACCCTAGCCCTTCTATTTGAAATGTCTAGTGTAGAGGCAAGTGAGTGGTCCCAGATGAGACTAAGCGATGCTGGAAATGGAGCCGAGCTCTTCTAATACACCATTTTATACTGCATTTCTTGGACAAGTGTGCACCATCACCCCCACCCCCAACCCCTCCCCAAGTCCTCCCTTACTGAACTTCAGCAGTCATTTTAAATTCTCCTGGGGTAATACACAATCCCTTATCTAATGCAAATATTGATTCAATACATTCAGTGAGTTTTGTTAGTTCTCATTTGCAATTCTATTTTTACAGAAGTTTATTTTCCATTATTTGTGCCTATTACAAAGTTTTATCTGCATGTGACAAAGTGGCATATTTATTACCTGTATCCAATGTCCTCCTCCAAAGTCGTCTTCTTCCTTGGTATTTCTTAGGCAGTTAATTAATTGCTAAGCATGGTGGTCTAGTTCTTTAATTTTTATTTTCTCTCTATCTTCCTATTAAATCTATTAAAGAAGATCATTTAAAAATATTCTGAATTCTATAAAGAATTGATGAAGGAAGTTAATTATTGATCCTTACTAGTCTTATGATTTGCCTAATTATGATAATCCTTAGTCATATAATATAAAATTTTAAACATTTCCCCCTCCCCCTAAGTGCTATAAAGTTGATCTTATGTTGTGTCAGGATGCGTTCACAAATTAGTTTTTTGACACAATGCATTGAGAATGTCTCATCCAGCTGTTATTGTTAAGGAACTTACAGACTTTAAGTTGGAGAAAGAGCTAACATTTATTGAGTGACTACTATATACAGACTAGTATATTATGCACTTCATATATTTTACTTTGTTATACACATCCATCTCTGTGAGGCAGACATTAATACTTCTGTTCAGTAGATAAGGACAAGAAACTTGAGACCTGTTAGACAGCTTGCCAGGTTAAAAGCTTGACTCTAATGCCAATGCGTCTGCCATCACCTTGTCACTATTTCTGTAAATATTTGTATATATTATTTTAAAAAATGTATTTACAGAAAGGTCATCGCATATATTCTTTAGATACACATACTTTCTCTGTTTTTGTCTTCTAACATACCTCTGTTTTTTAAACATTTTGATCCCATACTTCAATATTCACCATGCCCCAAATTACCCTCCTGATGGTACTCTTATTTTTTAATTACGTGAATGAGAATGAGTATATTGAGAATAGTATAAATAAAGCTGTTTTGCTTTCTTGCAGGTGGCCTAAATTCTGCTTCAATCACACTGCCCTCAGATAAGAATTTTTATTAATGAAAATCATGTAAGGCATGAGAAGGCATATTCCGTTAAGTACACTAGGGGCCCTAGTGACTGGATCTCAAGGGGAAGGAATGATAATAGCACCACCGTAACCACCACGAACCTGCATCAGTGAGAAAGATGCCATTTATTAGGCATTCTCAGTGTGCAGGATATTATACAGGCACTTTGTCCATATTATGTATCTTAGATATAGATTTGACTTGACATGTGTGAAGCACTCAGAACAGTGTCTGCTAGTAATTTTTACACAAATGTTTGCTTTTATCATTTTCATTATCATCAGCATCATCATCTCATTTAAAGTGTTCAATGATCATTGAATGTAGGTATTATTATTCTCATTTTGTGGGTAAGGAAATTGAGGTTATTGAGGCTGAATTACTTGCCTGGTGAATAAATAATAGAGAGTGAATTTCAACGCAGGTATATATAATTTCTAAGACCATTTTCTTCCTGCTCAGCTACACTATGACATGAGTGGGAATGGCCACAAGAAAAAATGTTTCCCTGCTTCTGACCTTCACAAGGTGGGAATATCTTCCTGTCTTCTCTCGGGGAGTATGTCACACAGGGGGAATAATCCAGAAACCATGGCTGATGTTTTGACTGCACAGACCACTGCTCGGAAATGTCCCTGTGGCTTTGAGGAGGAAGTGTCTGGGTTCCTGGGGGACCCTCCGAATGTCTAAGATGTTTTGATTGCTCTGCTTATCCCAGGGAAGATAACTGCTAACCCCTGTCTTCCCCAGGGTCTCTGATTTTCCATGCAGAACTGGACTCTAGTTCTATAAATGCTCATCTTGTCCTCTCCTTTGTCCCTTGTCATCACTTCTTCTGAACCTGACACCAGCTGTGTGCCATCTATTAACCTGTCATATTCATTGATCTCCCTAAGAAATCAAACTGTCCCTCTAATTCCCCTGCCTGATCTTTGTTTGCCAGAGTTTACTGACAAAATTTTCCCCTGGAAAAAGAATAGTAGAGTCTATTCACTTTAGCCTTCACAGCCTCAAATGCTCTATAGTCAATATATAATTTTCTGTAAATTTTAAACTTTATGGCCTCATTGAAAATGAAAACTGTTTGCAGACAACTCTGGTTTGACCTGCAAAGGCTGTAAGAAAACACAACAAAAGTAAACCTAGGGATTAAAGAAGTTTATAAAGAAAAGTATAAAACCTTTCCATTGGCACTTTCATTTAGCAACAGAAAAAGACAGGATGCACTTTGTAATTCATAAATATCCAAAGCCAAACTGATAACTACTTTTCTCCCCTTATTTTCTGGAGAATGTTGATGGAGGGTTATAAAATCTCTAGTGTAGCTTAATATGCTTACAGTGAAGCTGTGGTCATTCCCTTTTCTGTTTAAGAACCTCAGGAAATTCTCCATTCCTTGATGACACTGTTCTTCAACCCCACGATGTCACCATAATTGCATGACTTCTTTGCCAAAACTAGGTCTTATTTTTAGAATAAGAACATCCTCATTTCATTACGTATCTGTCTAACTATTCATTCTTTCACCTATATATTATTTTACTATTTAGCATTAACACTGTGCTAGGAGCTTGTATTAGTCAATGTCTTATCAGGATAACATGAGTTACTCTAGGCCTTTCAAGCAGAGAGTCCAACACAGGAAATAAGCTAAAAACATATTGGATTCTCATTGTAGTATCATTTACAATAGGCAAGATATGGAAACAACCAAGTGTTCATCAATGGATGAATGGATAAAGAAGATGTGATTATATATATATATATATATATATATATATATATATATATATATAAAGGAATATTATTTAGCCATGAAAGAAGGAAATTCTGCCATTTGTAAAATGTGGATGGACCTTGAGGGCACTATGTTAAATGAAATAAGTCAAACATTATAAGAAAAATACTATATCACTGTATCATCTCATTTATATGTTGAATCTGAACAAACTGAAATCATAGATACAGAGAACAGATGGTGCTTGCCAGAGGTTGGTGGGGGGTGGGCAGGAGGGAGGTGGGCAAAATAGGTGAAACTGGTCAAAACTTCCAGTTAGAAGATACCTTAGTGATAGGGATGTGATATGCAGCATGGTGATTATAGTCAACGATACTGCATTGTGTATTTGCAAATTGATAGGAGAGTAGATCTTAAAAGTTCTCACAATAAGGAAAAATATTGTAAGTATGTGAGGTGATGGCTGCAACTCAACTTATTTCACAATATTTAGTTATATCAAATCATATTGTACTCTTTGGACTAATACAATCTTTTATATCACTTACATCTCAATAAAAATGGGAAAAAAGAAAAAAAAAATCAGACCCGAAGGATCAAAATAGCAATGGAAGAAAACAACTGATTACTCAGAATTGAGAGCTGCTGCCACCTTGAGCTGAAGGCTAGGCACCTGGTCAGTGTGCAGTGGGGGCGGCCAATGTCTCTGTTAGTACTAGCATCTTGCTGCTGTCACTGAGCCAGAAGCTAGAAGCCCCCTCTCCTACTTATGCTGCCAAAACTTGCCCAGAGGCTTCTTGGGACTAAAACTTCCCACCATCTCTGTACAAAGCTTTAGACAGGCTATTCCCTGTGCCTAGAAGTCAGCCTTCCTCCCTCCACCTATCACCCCACAGCCCTGCACCCCACTTGGCTAACTTTTCTATTTCCAAAAAAATCAGATTCCTTTTCAACATCTAGCACAAGATTGTTATATTGAGAAGTCCCCAACTTTATCATTCTCTTCTCTATCTCTTATATTCTATCTATTATTGCATCTATTACCTGTGTAATAGGTGTGCCTATTACCTGTGTGCTTGTTAGTCTTTCATATTGAGTTGAGAGCTTCCTAAGGTTGTGCCTTTTTGTTTGTTTGTTTATATCTTCTCAGCTAGCACAGAACCTACCATTTCTCAATTAATATTTGTCAATTTTATTTTAATTAAATTGCAATCTGCAAATGTACAGAACTATAGTATATCTTAATTAATATCTTAATGGATCTAATATGCTGGGTCAGGAATTGAAACACGACCACTGTTCTTTGCTCATTTGGTATGTGGGAGAGTTATTTTAACTTACTTTATTGTGGAGGTGAAGCTTTTTTCAAGCTTAAAAAGTATTCTTTTTAGAGCTTCTGAAGGTGTCTGGATGACAGGCTGGCTGAGGTTTTACAATCAACCATTTATAATCATGAAATGTTCTAATTATGAAAAGTAATATAGTCAGACATTCTAAATTGTGTTCCCATTCACTTTGCCAAGTGCCTTTTCAAAAGCTTTTTGCTCTGGTATCCTATTTTTTTTCTTAATTCTCATTTTACAACACAGAAAACTGAGAATCTAACTTCAGAAACAATAAAACTTACAACAAATTTAAAGGTGTGAGTACAAGGGGTTCAAGACAAATCACAGTCTAGTACTCTACCTTCCAAATTGAAACTTGAGTTTTTCCTCCTAGACAAACCCTTCAGAACAGCAGAGCTAGATGCTTGTTTGACTGAAGGTAAAAGAACAGTGACAACCCAGTACTCCTTCCTTACTTGAGAAATGGGCTTTCTGTTCCTCCTGCAAAGCTGCATTCTCAAGACAGAGGCCAATGTGATCTAGGCCAGTGGATTTCAAACCAAGTGTCATAGATTCTTGATGATGCCTAAAGGGCCACTGGGAGGAAGAGAGACAGAGCTGGCAGTTTAATCTCTTGCAGCCTCACCCATCTTTACCCTCAGCAGATTCACTTATCTTTTAAGTACCTTTCATTCTCTATAAATCTTCATTTACAAAAGGAATTTGGCTACTATAAACATTGTGAAAAACCACTGATCTAGTCTCCTCAAACATTAGGAGAATGTACAATTGCCAAAAAGGCTGTATGAAGGAAAATTCCATGGATCTAGACTCAGAGAACCTCTCCTTTGATTTTGCTCTTCCAATTAGCTGTGAGGCCTTGAACAAGTCACTTAACCTCTCTGGACCTTAGTTTTCTCATCTTGGATATTGTGAAATTTTAAATTACTAAAGCTTTTGAGAAGTGGTTTGCAAATCATAATATTCCATGCAAACAAGAGTTATTATTGTTTTCCAGATAATGGGTCAGTAAGTTAGTAAAATTCTAGAGGAACAACACAGATATGTAATTATTGATAAACATTTTTGAATGCCTACTGTGATGGTTGATTTTATATATCAACCAGACTGGGCCATGGGATACCCAGATAGCTGGCAAATTTTATTCTATTGTTTCTGTGAGGATTTTTTTGAATGACATTAACATTAAATCATTGGACTTGAATAAAGCAGATTGTCTTCCATAATGTGGGTGGGATTCATTCAATCAGTTGAAGGCCTGAATAGAACAAAAGGCTGATCTGTTTTTCATCTGCCTGATTGTCTTTGAACTGAAACATCAGCTCTTCCTGGTTCTCTAGCAGTTTCTGGCCTTTGACTAGAACTGGGATGTTGGCTTTTCAGATTTTAAACTTGCCACCCCTTGTAATTTTGTGCAGCAATTCCTTATAATAGATACAGATAGCTGGATAGATAGATATCCTGTTGGTTCTGTTTCTCTGGAAAACCCTGACTAATACACCCACTGAGGTGATCTTGAAATATGTTCACAACTCTTTGACATTCTTGCTTCCAAAAGATGAAGCTGAATTCCCCTCTCTCTTGAATGTGGGCTGGACTTAGATACTTGCTTCTAATGAATGAAATACACTGGAAGTGACAGAGTGGCAAGGTGATAAAAGGCACTATGACTTTTTTCTTCTTTTTTATTTTTTGATCATTTTTTCTAGGAAAAGCAACTTGCCATGTCTTGAGAACATTCAAGAAGCCCAATGAAGAAGTTCACATCATGAGGAACTGAGGCCTCCAGCCAACAGCCATGTGAACCATCTTGGATGTGGACTCTCCAGCTCCTGTCAAGCCTTCAGAAGACTGAAGCCCTGGTGGTCAACATCACTGCAGCTTCATGAGAGACCCTGACCAGAACCATTCAACTCAGCTGTTTCCAGATTCCTGACCCATAGAAAGTACATTAGATAACAAGTATTTACTGTTTTTAAGCCACTGTGTTTTAGGGTAGTTTTTTTTTGCAGCAGTAGATAAATAATACACCTGCATTGAGTTCATTGCATTGTCTGGACCCTCCATTCCTAGACTCAGGGTTGTGAATGATTATATGGAGAGACAGAGAGTCAGTAAGAAAAATTTTCATTCTATTTTCCACTTGCACCAGGATATGGGAGAGTGGTCAACATCCAGTAAACCTGGATCAAAATTCGAAGTGACCTTGTTGATCTGGGTGGGAAGTCAAGACAACATAAAAGAGCATCAATGAGGGCAAGGACAGAGTAGCAGGCCTTGGAGGGCAAAGAAAACTCTTCATCAGCACAATGGGAAAAAAATTGGCTCCATAAAACTGAAGGTCAGGCTCCCTGTGCACTTAAAATAGGTGTTCAATACATATGCATTGATTGATGTTGGCTGATTTATTTTGAATGCCAGACAGACTGTGAGTCACCTGTGTTGCAACATAGCTTAAATAAATGTGCGTTGTGCCTGGAAAAATAGCAATTCAGCAGTGAGGACCAAAAAGAGCCATTCAGCCTCTCACTGGGCAGCTTTACTGGTCCCATCTGCCATAGACCCCTGACTACTGAGGAGATTCCCATTGGAAGTTGAGCAGTGTTTTGGGGGTAAATGAGGAGAGCCTTCAACAGGAAAACCTTTGGCAGTGGGACCTGACTAATTGCTCTCAGTGTCAGTGAAGACCTGGATTGATTTCTGTATAGGACAGTGCTGTGACCTGCAAAGATGCTAAGACAGGCCCACAGTAGGTTGGTGGTGAGAGAGAACAAGATGGGGGTGGTGGTGATTGCAGGTTGGTAATGGAAGAGAAATTTGATACAGTAGTTAGACATAGTTACAAAAAGACATGGGTTATTTTTCTTATAATTACTCTTCATGAAAACTTTGCCATATTTAGGCTTGGATGAAAAAAAATACATGTGGCTTTTGCTCTTGATCATGTTAGATTACTTTTTTTTTTCTGTTTTGAAGATGAAGGCTCTGTGTGAAGTACTGAAGGGCACATTAAGGTGCTCGTATGTTCTAGTTTCCCTGGGAGAATCTCTGTTTACATATCATGTTCCAGTGTCATTATTTTAGTGACACTTTTACTCAAAAGGATCCTGAGTTGGACAATTAGTTATATAGCAACAACTTCTAGTATTAATGGAGAGGCAATACAGTGGACTGAGTAGAAATATGAACTCTATCACAAACCTTGAGGGAAAATCCCAGTTCTGCCACTTATTAGTCATGCAATCTTGGACAAATTCCTTAATATCTCTGTACCGTGGTTACTGTAAAGTGGGGATAATAATAACATCTATTCATGTGATTGGGGTGAGGATTAAATGAGTTATTATGCATAAAAGGCTGCAAACAGCACCTGACATATGAAAACTCTGTTATAGAGTTAGGTTTAGTTAATATTAAATCTTCACAAAAATCTTGTGATGAAGTTGTTCTTATGCCCCTTTGTAAATGAGGACACTGAATTTCCAGAGATTAAGAAAAATTTTATAGGCAGACCAGCTAGAAAGTAGTAGAAAGTAGTAGGTGTAGCATTTGGTTTTGACTCTGATTTCAAAAGCTGGCACTTATTAGAGTATTCCACACCTGTTACCCTCAAAGCCTCCTTACCCCCAACTTCATATTCTAGAACAAGTTAGCATGAGGTAATATGCCTGTATTCTCACTCTCACTCTATTCTATACCAGTTCTGGGCAGAGCAGAGTTTATTTTGGGGGGTGGGGTGGGGTGGGGGGAAGGAGTGTTGTTTCCATCATGTTACCCAACCAAACTTGGCAACAAAGCCAATCTTCTGACAGTGGGTTGTGGGGTGAAGAAATTACAGCATTTGTTGCAGGATCCCAAGCAAGGAGAACAGGCAGCTTATGCTCAAAAGACCCTAACTCCCCAGTGGCTTTCAGGGAAGGGTTTTTAAAGGCAACATTAGGGGCGAGTGTTGTAGGATGACTGATCAGCTCCTGGACATTCTTCTGATTAGTTGGTGCTGAGCAAACAAGGTGGTATTTTGGGAGTTAACATCATCAACTTCTGGTTTCAACTGGTCTGGGGTCTATGTGTTTGTGATCAGCATGGAGTTAATTTCTTCCACCTCATGGGGGTTTTAGTATCTGTAAAACAACTCAAGGATATGGATCAGGATATGATATATAGTTCTGAGGAAAAACTAAAAGTCCTTGACTTTGTTTAATGACTAAACTATTATTATTTTGTCTGGTTTCATTGTTTTCCTTTCTTTCTGTATTTTTTCACTTTTCTGATTAAATTTGCTCCTTAGAACTCTGGGTGGCCTAGGAGGCTAAAGCTTTTTACAAACAAGAGGCAGAGGACACTGGGGGTCGTCTGCCCCCAGGAAGACCCTGCAGTTTCCTGTTCAGTTTCAATCATCAGCATCAGATTGTGTCTTGTCCCTGTATCAGGTTCACAGAGGATGAGGCCAGGACAGAGACACACCCATGCTGATACTGCTTTTCCTTAATCAAGTTGCCCAAAGAAGTTGAGAGTTTAGGCTCATTCCCATTGTGGAGTTCAGAAGAAATGTCCTTTGGGGAAGCTGTGGAGGCAGGCTTAAAATAGCCTCACTGTCTCTGCATCATGAGAGGAGCAAAAGGAAGGATGATTCATGTTCACTAAGAGCAGAATGGATGTGGCACAGAGAGCCAAAATACCTTGGCTGCCCAGGCCAGTAAATTAAGGTTTTGCCTGTGTGGCCCAGTGTGGTCAAAGATGGAAAACAATGGGTGTGTCTGAGTGAATACCAAGTGGGATGGATGATCCACCAGGGCACAGGCACTGCCCCACCCTGTTAAGCCTTCACACTGCAGAAGCATCTTCAACTCTTAGATGAAACTCTACCCAATGGACAGAGTTCCAGTGGAATCTAGTATTTCTCTATAATTTTTAGTAAAAATTCAGCTTAGTTTTAGAAAAACACAATTCCATGCTTGTATACTTAAGTTATAGACTTAAAGATTTATAGGTGTGTAAAGGGTACACCATCTTGAGGGACAGCCTTATTCCAGTTCTCCCAGCTCCATTCCTTCCTCACTTTTTCTTCTTGTGATGCTTGATTCCTCAAGTCAGGCTTGTCAAGAAGATCTCGAACACTTGCTTAAACTCTGGGTCCCCCTCTATAAAGTGAGAATAATAATATATATCAGGGTCATTGTGAGGATTATAAATAATTTATATAATGTGCCTAGACTACAGGGTTGAGACACCACAGATGACCAAATGGTACTATTATCACTACTACTCCTACTAATGAGAAGTACATGACTACTAATGATAGCAATAATAAAAATAATAATGACAGCCAGACTGGTAGTGTGATCACTTGAAATTATCAGGCTGGTATATTCTACTACATCAATACGTACATTATCAATATAAAATTACTGAGGTTATCAAGGTTAATATATGTACCTAGGACACAATGTTCATATGAATATCTAGGGCATACAGTGTCTTCTCCACAATGCTAGTTGTTTCTTTATTTATGAAGAACCAACCCTGTTCTTCTCTGAAATAATGAGTTTCTCTTGTATAGACAAATGTACAGACATTTTACTTTTTTAAAGAGCACATTCCATACCTATCAAGAAAATGAAAGCTTTTCAAGAAAATTCCTGTGAAAAGTCTAAGATTATTAAAAGAATAACTATTGAGGAAAAAAACCAAAGTGTTTAACCTTTTTCCTGAAAAGTTAAAGATGGTACTTCACAAAAGCTTCTGCAACCTTTTAAATTTTATTCAAGACTTAAAGAAACTAGTAATCCCCAAGGCTCCAAGGTTTAATTTCCATTGCACAGAATGCCTCTCATATCAGAATTAATCAGGTTTCATTTCCACTCTCCCATTTCCCTTAAGGAATCCTGCAGTATAAACCTCCACGGTAAACACAAATATTCATCTACTCACCTGTTTTGAAGAGCCAGACGTTCAGGGGTGTAAATCATTGACAGTGATGGGTGTGCACTGATTTGGGCACAATTCGTCTTCTCTGTCTAACTCCACAGTTTCCTTCAGCCTCTCCTCATGTGCACAAGAGCAAATGCTTTACTCCGAGACATCAGGAAAAATGAGTGGACGCTAATGAGCTTTGCTGCCTATAAGCAGATGGGACAAATCTTGATTTTGTTTCTTTTTCAAGAGAGAGAAAAAAATCAGTTGTATTAAATAACAGGATTATCTGGGTATCCAGCGTTACTACTTCCACAAACCTGCCTTCATTGATATTCTAAGTTTATAAGAAAATTACTTCTTAGACTGTAATTTCCTGCTAACAAGTTGAGCATTTGTAAGCCTACCTTCTTTGGTTCACTCTTTGCTGGTAGAAGTTTCAGGGATCCTCAGACGTGAGTAAATGTCGGCTCCAGCTCCAGAATGTGTGTGGTTAATGAACTGGGTACTTATTTGTTTGTGGAAGGATGGGTCTGGGGTGGTGTATCCACAGTGGCTCAGATTCAGTCTACCAGTGTGTTTTTATTTCTGGAACTTGCAGTTGTGCATGGCAAGGATGAAGGATGGGATTTCCCTTTATTGCTTTTGTAGCAATAAAGGACCCGTTTGCTTATCCCTTCTCTGTTTCTTGCTATGTCAATCCTTAGTAAACGCTGGCAGCTGTTCCACTTCAAAAAGTGGACAAAGGATAGGGCAGCACTCATTTTCAAATCCCTCTTTTAGGAGAGATTGGAGGGAATCAGAAAGGATGAAGTGTGGCTTTGGAAACTTCCTTCTCCATGATAATTAGCATTCTCATCAAATTCATTGGTCTCTGTGGGATTTGTTCTATGCTTGGGTTGACTCCAAACTATATGCAGGTATTAGACTCAGAGAAGCTCAAGGGAGTTTGGAACGTGCCTTCAGAGCATAAGAAGTAGCTTAACTATCTTACTTACAACATGTTTACTTAGTCCTAAAGGATTCAGGAAGTTTTTGAAATCAAAAGTTGCTTTACATCAAATTTGATTGTCCAGGGAGTACATTCCTTGAAATTATTCTTTTTTAGTTCATTTTTGATGTACAGATAATAATGTAGGAATAATAGTATAGCTTTTCATTCCTGGGTTTTGACAAATTCAAGGAGGAAAATATCACATTTGGTTCATTTTTGGAGTCCAGTGTAAGGAAGCATCTAGGTTAGCTACAGAAGTTACTTCTGCCTTTGGTAACATCAGTCTAACAGGACTCCAAACATGCACTGATGTTGCTGGTTTTTCTGGATTGCTGTTCCTGGCTACTAAGTCTGCAAAAATCCTAGAGATGGTAATCTGGCCCAGCAAACAGAGACATTTGCGGAACACATGGACATATGTAAGAACCAAGTAACTCGTCTCAAGTAAAAGTGTCTACCTAAAATGAAACTACTAGAGAAAATGTCTTGATCCAAAATGCCCTGTTCCAAGAAGTTGTGTCTTCTATGGCTTTTACAACACTTGTACTAACCTCCCCAGAATGTCCCTTCAACTATGGCTTTGAAATTGCCATTGCATTTGCTTATCTCCAACTAAATGGTAAGCTCCCTGAAGGTGAAGACTTAGTTTTGTTCACACAGAAGTCCAATGTTCCAGTGGGATTGAGCATTTGGAAAGTATTCACTGAATTAATGAGCCAGATTTCTTGTGTTAAATTCTGACTCTTATGTCCTATTGCCATTTTCTAGCTCATTAAAATTATCAACAATAATAGCATTCAATGATGTGTCTGACACTGCGCTGAGCACTTTGTCTATCATCTCTTTAAATCTGCACAACTCTATGGATGTTTGGATTAAAAATGGTCAAACTAATGAGGTTTTGGAATCAGAGAAATCTGAGTTCAAACTTGTGCTTTGGCCTTTGTTAGCACTTGGAGTTTATCCAATCTATGTGTGGCTCTGATTTTCATTTGCAAATATGGGTTAATAATAACTTTCTCAAAGAATGTTGTGAATAACATCTACCTTTGCCTAGCATGTAGCTTGCAACCCTGTGTTGTAATTTCTGTGCTTAAGATCATTATATTCTTCGGGTCAATGAATGCTAGAAAAAATTTATCAGTTTGGAACAGAAAAGGAAAATATTTTCTTTTAGTCCACTAGTCTCTTATTCTTACGTTTTTTAATACATCCACCCATTCCTTCTAATAGGGGTACAATTTAGCAGCTTTTCATTAATTCTAGTATATACAACTTTTCATTAAGTTTACTATATACAACCTCATTTTCATAATAAGTAATAGTTTCCTTTTGTCAGAAACTCTTCTGTTGTTCTTGGTTGCCCATTCTATCCAGGATATTTTGCCAGTGTTTTGATACCTCCTTGTTTCTCAATATACTGTGAGAGAATTTGTTTGGATACAATATTCTTGTAAATTAGCCCAACAGTATTGCAAGAGATCCCAACATTGTGTATACCTACTCAGAATAAGAAAAAACTGTTGTGGTAACAGAGATAATAGTCAGTATGGATGCACGGCCAGTCAGAGGAGATGCCAGCCATAAACCACTGGTAGCTATAATGTGACCAATGCAATCATACACAACTGGTACATTTGTATGTGTATGTACCAGCTGAGAGTCAGCCTGGTGGCCAGTCACCTCTTTGCCTTCCTCTGGCCTATTATAAATGAGTAGAATTCATTAACAACTGTGACACCTCCTACTCAGATAATTTTCCTAGTGGGATTTGCTGATTACTATTATGCAGCAGTTTAAGTCTCTTCTGCAAAGAACCAGTATTTCAGCAGAAACTAACAGAAACCAGAAAAGACCAGTATAATGTGGTATATATATACAATAGGATTTTACTCAGCCATAAAAAAAATGAAATAATGCCATTTGCAATAACATAGATGGACCTAGAGATTATCATACTAAGTGAAGTAAGTCAGAAAAAGACAACTATCATATTATATCACTTATATGTGGAATCTAAAATAAAATGATACAAATGAACTTATTTACAAAACAGAAATAGACTCACAGACATAGAAAACAAACTTATGGTTACCAAAGAGGAAAAGGGGAGGAGGGATACATTGGAAATTTGGGATTAACAGAGACACTCTAGTATATATAAAATAGATAAACAAGGACCTACTGTGTAGCACAGGGAGCTATAGTCAATATCTTGTAATAACTTAAAATGGAAAAGAATCTGAAAAAGAATATATATATATAATATATATATAAATATATATATTATAAAAGAATATATATATATATATATATATATATATATATTTTCCCTCCTCAAAAAATTCAAGGAGGGAAGCATCACATTTGATTCATTGCTGCAGTCCAGTGTAAGGAAGCACCCAGTTTATATATATATATATATATAACTGGATCATTTGCAGTACACCTGATACTAACACAACTTTATAAATCAGCTATACTTCAATAAAAAAACAACAAAAACCTAACAAAAACCCCCACATTCATCATAAAGATAATACAACTGTTTCACTAAAACTACAGGTTTCTTGCCTTTAAACATGTTTTGTTGGTGCTATGTGGATTAAATAATATGAACAACTAATGAATAAATCAACATTTTTGCTCAAACATTTTGGTTAATGCTTTCTTATGGACAAATTTTAATTATCAATGGGCCTTGAGGAAGGTAGATGCATTGGATGCTCAGAAATGACTGGACTATGGCATCAAAAAAGTGAAGGGTCTGAGAGTCTACCCTGCTTGCAGGTTAATAAGATAGCCTGCTATCACTTCGTAGATGCTGGCAGAAAACACAAGACTCCTGGGTCAGAGAAAAAGGACTTTATTACTCATGGTGCAACAGGCTGCATAAGCTCCATATTCCCACTGGTTTCTCATGTTTCCCAGTTTCCACAGGACTACACAGGTGGATATAGATGAATGCTGTACAGGCAGTGTGTTGTGTCTCACTGAGGAACCCCAAGCTTAGGAAACCCCAGTCTTTTATAATGAGCCACAGCAATCTGTTTAACCTTTGCCCCAGAAGGAGACATTATCTTTATTATACTGGGCAGCAAACAAATCTACCTTCTTATCTGGATGAAGACAGTTCTCATCTTCCCATGGCTGTTCTCTATAAAAATATTCTTGGGCAGAGTCAAGATGGCGGATTAGGAGGAATTCGTGTCTCCACATAACTAGGGCACCTACCAGGCACTGGTGGGGGACCACGGACACCTAAGGGGACAGGAGGAACCCCCAGCAACCGGGTAGGATGTGGGACATGGGGGGGATGAAGGGGGAGGTGAAGTGGAGTCTGGACAGGATTGGCACCCCTGAGGGGCAGGTGGGGGAGAAGGGATCCCATGCCCGAAGGGGGAAATTGGGGGACCATTGGGAGGACAGAGGATCAAAAGGGAGCATGGCCAGGTTTCCCCTGCCCACTTGGGCCCCCAGGAACCTGCTGAGATCCTGGGCCTGATCCTCTGCCCACCAAGGCCCCCTCCAGCCATGCGGGTCCTGATGGAGAGGGAGGGGGAGCAAAAATAAAGGCCGGACCTGGGGGACCAGCACCCCTGAGGGGTGGCTAGGGGAGGAGAGGGGTTCCTACACCTAGTGGGACGCACCCATGGCTAGGGGTCCAGCAGACACGGGGGAGACCCTAGGGGAAATGGTGGGGGAAGGGTGCAAAGGAATGGAAGGGAATGGGGCTAGCGCTTTCCCTGTCCACTTAGGTACCATGGAGCCTGTTGGGCCCTTGGAGCCTCCTTCCTGCCATGCAGAGCCCAAGCCCCGCCCCTACACCCTCACCCAGGGCCCTGCACCAAAACTCTGGAGTGCCACACCCCAGAGGCTCTCCTGTCCATGTGCTTCTTCTCCCCTTCTGCACAGGTCCTAAGCCCAGGCCCCACTCCACGTTCAAATGCCATCCTCCCACCCGTCTAGGTCCCACAGTGTCCTAAACCCCACTACTGCCTCAGTTCAACCCCTGCCTAAACTCCACCCCCATAGCCAAGGCTTTTATGTTTTTTTTCTTTTTTTAGTTTGGGGTTCTGTTTTACCTTGTTGATTCATTGTTGTTGATTCATTGATATTTTTATTTTTCCTAATAAATCTTTCATTTTACTAATTTTATTTTATTATTTATACTTTGATATTGTTCTCTTCTTTTGGCTTGTTCCCCCTGCATCCCCCCCCCCCACTTTCTTTTTGCTTTTTTCTGTTGTGGTTTTATTTTACCTTGTTGCAGTTGTTACAATTATATTTTTATTTTTCCTAATATAACTTTTACCTCTCTAATTGTATTTTGCTTTTTATTCTTTGATATTGTACTGCTCCTTTTTTTTTTTTGGCCATGCCACACAGCTTGCGGGATCTTGGTTCCCAGGCTGGAGGTCGGACCCGAGCTCCTGTGGTGGGAGCTCCAAATCCAAACCACTGGACTAACAGAGAACCTCAGACCCCAGGGAATATTAATCAGACTGAGGCCTCCTGGAGATCCTAATGTCAGCATCAAGTCCTGGCTCTATCCAACTGCCTGCAAACTCCAGTGCTGGATGCCTCAGGCCAAACAACCAGTAAGACAGGAATACAGCCCCATCCATTAAAAAAACAAATAACAGGACAAAAAAATTTGTTAAGACAAAGGAGCAAGGTAAAAAAAATACACGACTAAATGAATGAAGATGAAATAAGCAACCTACTAGAAAAAGAATTCAGAGTAATGATAGTAAAGATGATCCAAAATCTCAGAAACAGAATAGAGAAAATACAAGAAATATTTAACAAGGATCTAGAAGAATTAAAGAGCAAAGAAACAGTGATTAACAACACAATAACTGAAATTAAAAATACTCTAGAAGGAATAAATAGCAGAATACCTGAAGCAGAAGAATGGATAAGTGGGTGGAGAAAAGATAAGAATGGATAAAAGGGTGGAAATAACTGCCAGGAGCAGCATAAAGAAAAAAGAATGAAAAGAACTGAGGACAGCCTCAGAGACCTCAGGGACAACATTAAACATACCACCATTCAAATTATAGGGGTCCCAGAAGAAGAAGAGAAAACGAAAGGGACTGAGAAAATATTTGAAGAGATTATAGTTGAAAACTTCCTTAATAGGGGAAAGGAAATAGTCAATCAAGTCCAGGAAGTGCAGAGACTCCCATACAAGATAAATCTAAGGAGAAACATGCCAAGACACATATTGATCAAACTATCAAAAATTAAATACAAAGAAAAAATATTAAAAGCATCAAGGGAAAAGCAACAAATAACATACAAGGGAATCCCTATAAGTAAGGTTACCAGCTGATGTTTCAGCAGAAACTCTGCAAGCCAGAATGGAGTGGCAGGACATATTTAAAGTGATGAAAGGCAAAAACCTGCAACCAAGATTACCCAGCAAGGATCTCATTCAGATTCGACCAAGAGATTAAAACCTTTACAGACAAGCAAAAGCTAAGAGAATTCAGCACCACCAAGCCAGCTTTACAACAAATGCTAAAGGAATTTCTCTAGGCAGGAAACACAGGAGAAGGAAAAGATCTACAAAACAAACTTAAAACAATTAAGAAAATGGTAATAGGAATATACATATTGATAATTACCTAAAATGTAAATGGATTGGAGGATAGCTTCAAGATGGCGGAGGAGTAAGATGTGGGGATCACCTTCCTCTTCACAAATACATCAAAAACACATCTACATGTGGAAGAGCTCCTATAGAACACCTACTGAACACTGGCAGAAGACGTCAGACTTCCCAAAAGGCAAGAAACTCCCATTGTACTTGGGTAGGGCAAAAGAAAAAACAGAGATAAAAGAATAGGGACAGGACCTGCACCCTGGGAGGGAGCTGTGAAGGAGAAGCTTCCACACACTAGGAAGCTCCTTCACTGGCAGAGACAGTGGGTGGGTGGGGAGAAAGCTTGGGAGCCATGGAGGACAGCGAAGCAACAGGGGTGCAGGGGGCAAGTGGAGATATTCCTGCACAGAGGATCAGTGCCGACCAGCTCTCACCAGCCTAAGAGGCTTGTCTGCTCACCCACTGGGGAAGGTGTGGGCTGGGAGTTGAGGCTTGGGCTTCAAAGGTCACATCCAAGGGAGAGGACTGAAAGGGGCTAGTGAACACAGCTACCTGAATACAGCCTGCAAGGGGCTAGTGCACCAAAACTACCTGGGAGTGAGTCTGGGAAAATGTCTGGAACTGCATAAGAGGTAAGAGACCATTGTTTTGGGGTGCACAAGGAGAAGGGATTCAGAGCACTGTCTAAAAGAGCTCCAGATTTGGATGTGATCCACAGCTATCAGCGTGGACACCAGAGATGGGCAAGAGACACTAAGGCTACTGCTGCAGTCACCAAGAAGCCCCTGTGCAAGCACAGGTCACTATCCACACCTCCCCTCCTGGGAGCCTGTGCAACCCACCACTGCCAGGATTCCCTGATCCAGGGACAAATTTCCAGGGAGAACACAAGAAGAGCCTCAGGCTGTTGCAACATCATGCTGGCCTCTGCCACAGCAGGCTCACCCCGCATTCTGTACACCTCATTCCCCATGGCCTGAGTGAACCAGAGACCCTTAATCAGCTGCTACTTTAACCCCATCCTGTCTGGGTGGGAAACAGATGCCCTCAGGCGACCTAAAAGCAAAGGCAGGACCAAATCCAAAGCTGAACCACAGGAGCTGCATGAAAAAAGAAGAGAAAGGGAAATTTCTCCATTCAGCCTCAGCAGCAGTGGATTAAATCCCCACAATCAAATTGATGCACCCTGCAGCTGTGCAATACCTGAATAGACAACGAATCATCCTAAAATTGGGGTGGTGGACATTGGGATCAACTGTACACTTGGGGTTTGCTTTCTGCATCTGATTTGTCTCTGTTTTTATGTTTATCTTAGTTTAGTGTTTAGAGTTTATTATCATTGGTAGATTTGTTAACTGATTTCTTTGTTCTCTTCCATATATATATATTTTTTTTCTCCTTTTGTGAGTGTGTAGTGTATGCTTCTTTGTGTGATTTTGTCTGTACAGCTTTGCTTTTACCGTTTGCCCTAGGGTTCATCTTTCCCTTTTTTTTTAAATCTTTAAATATAGTTTTTAGCTCTAGTTATCATTGGCGGATTTGTTTTTTGGTTTCTTTGCTCTCTCTTTCTTTCTTACTTTCTACTACTTTTTTATTTTTGATAATTAAAAATATTTTTTCATTTTAATAAATTTATTATTTTTTCTTTCTTTCTTTTCTTTTTCTCCCTTTTCTTCTGATCCAGGTGGCTGACAGAGTCTTGGTGAACCAACTGCATGTCAGGCCTGAGCCTCTGAGGTGGGAGAGCCGACTTCACGACATTGGTCCACCAGAGACCCCCCAGCTCCAAGTTATATCAAACAGCAAAAGCTCTCCAAGTGATCTCCATTGCAATGCTAAGACCCAGATCAACTCAACGACCAGCAACCTACAGTGCTGAAGACCCTACACCAAACATCTAGCAAGACAGGAACACAACCCCACCCATTAGCAGAGAGGCTGCATAAAATCATAATAAGGTCACAGACAACCCAAAACACACCAACAGATGTGGTCCTGCCCACCAGAAAGACAAGATCTAGACTCATCCACCAAAACACAGGCACCAGTCCCTTCCACCAGGAAGCCTACATAACCCACTGAACCAACCTTACCCACCGTGGACATACACCAAAAACAACAGGAACTACGAACCTGCAGCCTGCAGAAAGGAGACCCCAAACACAGTAAGTTAGGCAAAATGAGAAGACAGAGAAATACACAACAGATGAAGGAGCAAGGTAAAAACCCGCGAGACCAAACAAATGATGAGGAAATAGGCAGTCTACCTGAAAAATAATTCAGAGTAATGAGAGTAAAGATGATCCAAAACCTTGTGAATAGAATGGAGAAAACACAAGAAACGTTTAACAAAGACCTTGAAGAACTAAAGAGCAAACAAACAATGATGAACAACACAATAAATGAAATTGAAAATTACCTAGAAGGAATCAATAGCAGAATAAATGAGGCAAAAGAACAGATAAGTGATCTGGAAAATAAAATAGTGGAAATAACTACTGTAGAGAAGAATAAAGAAAAAGAATGTAAAGAATTGAGGACAGTCTCAGAGACATCTGGGACAACATTAAACACACCAATATTTAAATTATAGGGGTCCCAGAAGAAGAAGGGAAAAGAAAGGGACTGAGGAAATATTTGAAGAGATTACAGTTGAAAATTTCCCTAATGTGGAAGAGGAAATGGTCAATCAAGTCAAGGAAGCACAGAGAGTCCCACACAGGATAAATCCAAGGAGAAACATGCCAAGACACATATTAATCAAACTATCAAAAATTAAATACAAAGAAAAAATATTAAAAGCAGCAAGGGAAAAGCAACAAATAACCTACAAGGGAATCCCCATAATGTTAACAGCTGATTTTTAAGCAGAAACTCTACAAGCCAGAAGGGAGTGGCAGGAAATATTTAAAGTGATGAAAGGGAAAAACATACAACTAAGATTACTCTACCCTGCAAGGATCTCATTCAGATCCAACGGAGACATTTAAACCTTTACAGACAAGCAAAAACTAAGAGAATTCAGCACCACCAAGCCAGCTTTGCTACAAATGTTAAAGGAATTTCTCCAGACAGGACACAAGAGAAGGAAAACACTTACAATAACAAACCCAAAACAATTAATACAATGGTAATAGGAACACACATATCGATAACTACCTTAAATGTAAATGGATTAAAGGCTCCAACCAAAAGACATAAACTGGCTGAATGGATACAAAAACAAGTTCCATATATATGCTGTCTACAAGAGACCCACTTCAGACTTAGGACACATACAGACTGAAAGTGAGGGGACGGAAAATGGTATTCCATGCAAATGGAAATCAAAAGAAAGCTGGAGTAACAACTCTCATATCAGACAAAATAGACTTTAAAATAAAGACTATTACACGAGACAAAGAAGGACACTACATAATGATCAAGGGATCAATCCAAGAAGAAGATATAACAATTGCAAATATTTATGCATCCAACATAGGAGCACATCAATATATAAGGCAAATGCTAACAGCCATAAAAGGGGAAAATCTACAGTGACACAATCATAAGAGAGGATTTTAACACCCCACCTTCACCAATGAACAGATCATCCAGAATGAAAATAAATGAGGAAACACAAGCTTTAAATGATACATTAAAAAAGATCAACTTAATTGATATTTATAGGAAATTCCATTCAAAAACAATGGAATACACTTTCAACTCAAGTGCTCATGGGACATTCTCCAGGACAGATCATATCTTGGGTCACAAATCAAGCCTTTGTAAATTTAAGAAAATTGAAATTGTATCAAGTACCTTTTCTGACCACAATGCTAAGAGACTAGGTATGATTTACAGGAAAAAAATCTGTAAAAAATAAAAACATATGGAGGCTAAACAATACACTGCTTAATAACTAAGAGATCAAAGAAGAAATAAAAAAATACCAAGAAACAAATGACAATGAAAACACAATGACACAATACCTAGGGGATGCAGTAAAAGCAGTTCTAAGAGGGAAGTTTAAAGCAATACAATCCTACCTCGAGAAACAAGAAACATCTCAAATGAACAACCTAACCTTATACCTAAAGCAATTAGAAAGACAAGAACAGAAGAACCCCAAAGATAGCAGAAGGAAAGTAATCATAAGATCAGATCAGAAATAAATGAAAAAGAAATTAAGGAAACAAGAGGTAAGATCAAGAAAACTAAAAGCTGGTTATTTGAGGAGAAAACAAAATTGATAAACCACTAGTCGGACTCATCAAGAAAAAAAGGGAGAAGACTCAACTCAATAGAACCAGAAATGAAAAAGGAGAAGTAACAACTGACACTGCAGGACTGCAAAGGATCATGAGGGATTACTACAAGCAACTCTATGCCAAAAACGTTGACAACCTGGAAGAAATGGACAGATTCTTAGAAAATCACAACCTTCTGAGACTGAACCAGGAAGAAATAGAAAATATAAACAGACCAATCACAAGCACTGAAATTGAAACTATGGTTAAAAATCTTCCAACAAACAAAAGCCCAGGACCAGATGGCTTCACAGGCGAATTCTATCAAACATTTAGAGAAGAGCTAACACCTATCCTTCTCAAACTCTTCCAAAATATAGCAGAGGAAGGAACACTCCCAAACTCATTCTATGAGGCCATCATCACCCTGATATCAAAACCAGACAAAGATGTCAAAAGGATAGAAAACTACAGAGCAATATCACTGATGAATATAGATGCAAAAATCCTGAACAAAATACTAGCAAACATAATCCAACCACACATTAAAAGGAACATACACCATCATCAAGTGTGGTTTACCTCAGGAATGCAAGGATTCTTCAATATACACAAGCCAATCACCGTGATAAACCATATTAAGAAATTGAAGGATAAAAACATATGATGATCTCAATAGGTGCAGATAAAGCTTTTGAAAAAAATCAACACCCATTTATGATTAAAACTCTTGAGAAAGCAGGTTAGAGGGAACTTATCTCAACATAATAAAGGTCATATATGATAGACACATAAACAACATTGTCCACAATGGTGAAAAACTGAAACCATTTTCACTAAGATCAGGAATAACACAAGGATGTCCACTCTCTCCACTCTTATTCACTATAGTTTTGGAAGTTTTAGCCATAGCAATCAGAGAAGAAAAAGAAATAAAAGGAATCCAGATCAGAAAAGAAGAAGTAAAACTGTCACTGTTTGCAGGTGACATGATGCTATACATACAGAATCCTAAAGATACTACCAGAAAACTACTAGAGCTAATCAATTAATTTGGTAAAGTTGCAGGATACAAAATTAATGCACAGAAATCTCTTGCATTCCTATACACTAATGATGAAAAATGTGAAAGAGAAATTAAGGAAACACTCCCATTTACCACTGCAACAAAAAAAATAAAATACCTAGGAATAAACCTACCTAAGGAGACAAAAAACCTGTATGCAGAAAGTCATAAGACACTGATGAAAGAAATCAAAGAAGATGCAAACAGACGGAGAGATATACCATGTTCTTGGATTGGAAGAATCAGCACTGTGAAAATGACTATACTCCCCAAAGCAATCTACAGATTCAATGCAATGTCTATCAAACTATCAGTAGCATTGTTCACAGATAGAACAAAAAAATTTCACAATTTGTATGGAAACACAAAAGACCCTGAATAGCCAAAGCAATCTTGAGAAGGAAAAACGGACTGGGGTAATCAGGCTCCCTGACTTCAGCCAATACTACAAAGTTATGGTAATCAAGACAGTATGGTACTGGCAGAAAAACAGAAATATAGATCAATGGAACAGGGTAGAAAGCCCAGAGATAAACCCACACAAATATGGTCACCTTATCTTTGATAAAGGAGACAAGAATATACAATGGAGGAAAGACAGCCTCTTCAATAAGTGGTGCTGGGAAAACTGGACAGCTGCATGTAAAAGAATGAAATTAGAACATCCCCTAACACCATACACAAAAGTAAAATGAAAATGGATTAAAGACCTAAATGTAAGCCAGCCACTATAAATTCTTAGAGGAAAACATAGGCAGAACACTCTATGACATAAATCACAGCAAGATCCTTTTTGACCCACTTCCTAGAGAAATGGAAATAAAAACAAAAATAAAGAAATGGGACCTAATGAAACTTCAAAGCTTTTGCACAGCCAAAGAAACCATAAACAAGATGAAAAGACAGCCCTCAGAATGGGAGAAAATATTTGCAAATGAGGCAACTGACAACGGATTAATCTCCAAAATATACAAGCAGCTCATGCAGCTCGATATCAAAAAAAAAATAAAGAACACAATCCAAAACTGGGCAGAAGATCTAAATAGACATTTCTCCAAAGAAGATATACAGATTGCCAACAAACACATGAAAGAATGCTCAACATCATTAATTATTAGAGAAATGCACATCAAAACTACAATGAAGTATCACCTCACAACAGTCAGAATGGCCATTCCCAAAAAATCTACGAACAATAAATGCTGGAGAGGATGTGGAGAAAAGGGAACCCTCTTGCACTGTTGGTGGGAATGTAAATTGATACAGCTAGTATAGAGAACAGTATGGATGTTCCTTAAAAAACTAAAAGTAGAACTTCCATACAACCCAGCAATCCCACTACTGGGCATATAACCTGGGAAAACCATAATTCAAAAACAGTCATGCACCACAATGTTCATTGTAGTACTATATACAATAGCCAGGACATGGCAGCAACCTAAGTGTCCATCAACAGATGAATGGATAAAGAAGATTTAGTACATATATACAATGGAATATTACTCAGCCATAAAAAGAAATGAAATTGAGTTATTTGTAGTGAGGTGGATTGACCTAGAGTCTGTCATATGGAGTGAAGTAAGTCAGAAAGAGAAAAATAAATACCGTATGCTACACATATATATGGAGTCTAAAAAAAAAAATGGTTCTCAGGAACCTAGGGCCAGGACAGGAATAAAGATGCAGATGTGGCTTATGGACTTGAGAACCCGTGGAGGGGGAAGGGTAAGCTGGGATGAAGTGAGAGAGTGACATTGGCATATATGGACTACCAAATGTAACATAGATAGCTAGTGGGAAGCAGCTGCATAGCACAGGGAGTTCTCCTCCCTGCTTTGTGACCACCTAGAGGGGTGGTATAGGGAGAGTGAGAGGGATACACGAGAGAGGGGATATGAGGATATATGTATGCATATAGCTGATTCACTTTGTTATATTGCAGAAACTAACACAACATTGTAAAGCAATTATACTCCAATAAAGATGTTAAAAAGAAAATCTTGAAAACTAGTCCAGTACACACCTTGTCAGCGCATCTACTTGCAAGACATGCAGAAAGGCAAGAGACCCTTGGGGAATTCTCCCCTCCTATGGAAATTCCAAAGAGTCATCTGGCTGTGAACTAACACTTAAAAGAGGATCTGAACTTTTCCCTATTCAATCCATTTGCTTAGTAACTTTTCTCTCTTTTTAGCTAATGTCCAGATGAAATTTTTTGTCTGAAAAGAGGCAGTCTCAAGGGTACTTCTGATGGAAACAATCTCTGAGATGCCAATTAAGATTGCATGGATGAGACTAGTCAATTTATTGTTTCTCCTGCCAAGTTTGTGCATTTGAACTTTAAAGCTTTTGTTTTCATGTTCTATGGTACAGGGACAAATGACAAAATCAGCTAAATCCTCTATGAGCAACAGAGAAGGAAAAGCAAAACTTGTTGTGGAACCAATTTTATCTCCTTTATCTTGTTTTCCAAGCCCTGCTTATGCACAGCTATTTCAGAAATCAGTAGAAGAAAGACAGGAAACTAAGAGTAGGTACAGAAGCTCGAATGACACCAGTGGGTTAAAAGAGAACTGAATTGTATCAATGCAAAATATATTTAGAAAGAACTTCAAAGAATTAAGTAGAGGAAAGGTCAGGATATGATATTTCTAAGAAACCAGAAGTGAGCCACTGATGTGTCTTAATTACATTTCTATTTGTGAAGCATTTCTCACTACTTCTTAATTATTTGTTTTTCACTTAGAAACTTGGCTTTTTTATTTCAGCAAACTTTATATCAGACTGCTGTTTCAAATGAGAAATACATTCATTTTAAATATAGGCTTTGGCACAATAGCTCATGTTTTAAATTAGAAATATATTCATTTTAAATGCAGTCTTTGGCACAAGAGCTCATTATATTTGAGTCATGTCAAATGTTGACCTAAAATAGGAGAATATAAATCTTGGGGTGACCAGTTAAATTTAAGTAATTGTTTTTTCTCTGGGATTCAATAATCCCTACAAAAGCAAATAAAATTCTATCTATATAACTAGAAACCTTTAACATCTAATTTGAAATATATTAAAAGGAATAGTTGTAATGTCATCTTTGGGAGTTATTTTGGAAAATATACACAAATTGATATTTTCACTTTCAAAATATATTAAGATATAGAGAAAATGTAGTTAGTAAGGACATTATATGATGTTCTAGAATGAAAAGACAGTCTAAGCTTAATACATTGGCAATTCCAATGTAAGTCCCAGGTAACCTCATACCTAGGTATGAATAAACAATCTTTAATTATTAACCAATTTATCAATCCAAAGTGAGCTTTTATACTACAGCTTGCTTTCATGTAGATGTTAGGTACAACACTGTGTTTTCATGTATACAGAGAAGAACAGTCACTGACTGTCTCATCTACTTTTAAATATAATGTCAACCAGAGTTCAGGGACCTTGCCATCTTGTGAAATAGTCTAGGGATCTCAAGACAAACTCTGAGCTGTCTAGGAAGATTCCAGCTTGGAAAAGGACTCCAGGGTTTCTCAAACATTAATGTGAGTTTGAGTCACCTGGGGATTTTTTTAATGCAGATCCTGATTCAGTTGCTCTAGGGTGGGGTCCAAGATGCTGTGTTTCTGATTAGCTCCAGGGAGATGTCAAGGATGGTTCAAGGAGTAATACTGAGTAAACAGGGATTAGTAATGGCTTAAAACAAGTGAAGTTAAACAGTTGTTACCTTGATGTTTTATTCTATGTTCATATATTTTTATAATTATATATTTGTTTTTATACATACATTCTATTATGTGTCATATCTTATCATTATATGCATACAGATATATATTTTTCAGTACCAGTACTTTAGCAGATATGATTTTTATGCAGATAAGTACTCCCAGTCTATCTTTTCATTTTCTTAATAATGACTGTAGATTTTTTTTTCATTTTGATGCAATTCAGCTTATCATTGATATAGTTTTATGACGTGTTTTTGGTGTCTTACCTAAAAACTCTTTTTTCTTTCTTTTCTTTTTCTTTCTTTTTTACTATTACTTCCCAAAGTCCCCATCTCTAAATACCATCACATTGAGAATTAGGGCTTCAGCATAAAAATGCTGGAGAGAAATAAACAGTTAATCCTAAATTTAGTCCATTTAGTTCCAAAAAAAAATTTCAACTTTTGTTGAAAATCAATTGATCTGAGATATGTAGGTCTATTTCTGGGCTCTATTTTGTTCTATTAATCTAGATATTTATCATTATTTCAATCATATGGATTTGGTTACTATAATTTTATAGTTAGTCTTAAAATCAGGTAGTATTTAGTCTTCTCACTTGGTCTTTCTTTTTAAAAATTGTTTAGATTATTCTACATCATTTGTATTGACATTAATTTTAGATTAGCTTACCAATTTCTATAAAAATCTGTGCTGTTTTTTTATGATAGAATTAAAATTATAGATCAATTTAAATCTAGTGAAAATTTAGTATAGTTTTACTTTACATTTCCTTGATGATTAATGATGTTGGACATCTCTTAATGTGCTTTTCATTCATTCATATATCTTATTTTCTGTAGTATCTATTTAAATTTTTCTCATTTTTAAATTAGTCTTTTTTTCTTAAATATTGTAATTTGACAGTTTTAACTTAGTCTGGATTTAACACTTTTGAAAGATATATATTTTGAATGTATTTTTCCCAATCTGTGGTCTACCTATGAATTACCTTAACAGTATCCTTGAAAGAGCTAAATTATAATTTTGATAAAGTCCCCAATATAAAGTGTTTTAAAATGGTTCATGCTCTTTGTTTTACATCTAAGAAAGTTCAAAGTCATGAAAATGTTTTCTTTGTTTTTTTCAAGAAAACAAATTTTACTATTTTGCCATTTATATTTAAGCTTATTTCTATTTTGGGTTGATTTTTATTATGTATAATATGAGGTAATGGTCAAAAAATTTTTTTCTGTGTGGAATATAGCTATCCAGTTGTTCTATCCCGGTTCTTTTTTAAGATCATGCTTTACTAAATGAATTGGGCACAATCAATTGATCTATAGGTGTTCATATCTACTTTGAGACTCTTTACTTGGATTTAAGGTTGGATTAACATTTAAACAAGTAATCAAAGTAACTCATCATGTTAACTGTAAAAGAGAAGAAATCATATAATCATCTCAATAGTTTCAGAAATGTCATTAATCAAAACTCAACACCCATTTGTGATATAACTCTCAGCAAATTAGAAATAGTGAAATCTAATAAAGGATAGCTATAAAGAATGTATAGCTAACATAATACTTTATGGTGAAAGACTGAGTAATTTCCCCTTAAAATTAGGAACAGGGCTTCCCTGGTGGTGCAGTGGTTGAGAGTGTGCCGGCCAATGCAGGGAACACGGGTTTGTGCCCCAGTCTGGGAAGATCTCACATGCTGAGGAGTGATTGGGCCCGTGAGCCATGGCCACTGAGCCTGCACGTCCGAAGACTGTGCTTCACAATGGAAGAGGCCACAACAGTGAGAGGCCCGCATACCACAAAAAAAAACCAAACAAACAAACCAAAAAAACAAAAAACCTAGAAGAATTAAAGAGAAAACAAACAGAGATGAACAATACAATAAGTGAAATGAAAAATACACTAGAAGGAATCAATAGCAGTATAACTGAAGGAAAACAGATAAGTGACCTGGAAGACAGAATGGTTGAATTCACTGCCATGGAACAGAATAAAGAAAAAAGAATGAAAAGAAATGAAGACAGCCTAAGAGACCTCTGGGACAACATTAAACACAACAACATTCACATTATAGTGGTCCCAGAAGGAGAAGAGTGAGCAAAAGGACCAAAGAAAATATTTGAAGAGATTATAGTCAACTATTTCCCTAACATGGGAAAGGAAATAACCACCCAAGTCCAGGAAGCACAGAGAATCCCAGGCAGGATAAACCCAAAGAGAAACACACAGAGACACACAGTAATCAAATTGACAAAAATTAAAGACAAAGAAAAACTATTAAAAGCAACAAGGGAAAAACAGCAAATTATATACAATGGAACTCCCATAAGGTTAACAGCTGATTTCTCAGCAGAAACTCTACAACTCAGAAGGGAGTGGCACGATATATTTAAAGTAATGAAAGGGAAGAACTTATAACCAAGATTACTCTGTCTGGCAAGGATCTCATTCAGGTTCAACAGAGAACTCAAAAGCTTTACAGACAAGCAAAAGCTAAGAGAATTCAGCACCACCAAACCAGCTCCACAACAAATGTTAAAGGAACTTCTCTTAATGGGAAACACAAGAGAAGAAAAAGGCCTAGAAAAACAAACCCAAAACAATTAAGAAAATGGTACTAGGAACATACATACCAATGATTACCTTAACTATGAATCAATTAAATGCTCCAACCAAAAGACACAGGCTTGCTGAATGGATACAAAAGCAAGACCCATATATATGCTGTCTACAAGAGACCCACTTCAGACCTAGGGACATATACAGACTGAAAGTGAGGGGATGGAAAAAGATATTCCATTCAAATGGAAATCAAAAGAAAGTTGGAGTAGCAATACTCATATCAGATAAAATAGACTTTAAAATAATGAATGTTACAAGAGACAAGGAAGGACGTTACATAAGAAGATATGACAATTATAAATATATATGTACCCAACATAGGAGCACCTAAATATATAAGTCAAATGCTAACAGCTATAAAAGAGGAAATCTACAGTGACACAGTAATAGTGGGGGATTTTAACATCTCACTTACACCAACTGACATATCATCCAGACAGAATATTAATAAGGAAAAACAAGTTTTAAATGACACAATAGACCAGATAGATTTAATTGATATTTATAGGACATTCCATCCACAAACAGCAGATTACACTTTCTTCTTAAGTGCACATGGAATATTCTTGAGGCTAGATCACATCTTGGGTCACAAATCAAGCCTTGGTGAATTTAAGAAAATTTAAATCATATCAGGCAACTTTTCCATCCACAACTCTATGAGATTAGAAATCAATTACGTGAACAAAACATAAAAAACACAAACACATGGAGGCTAAACAACACGTTACTAAATAACCAAGAGATCACTGATGAAATCTAAGAGGAAATCAAAAAATACCTAGAGACAAATGACAACAAAAACATGATGATCCAAAACCTGTGAGATGCAGCAAAAGCAGTTCTAAGAGGGAACTATATAGCAATACAATTCTACCTCAAGAAACAAGAAAAATCTCAAAAAAACATTCTAACCTTACACCTAAAGGAACTAGAGAAAGAAGAACAAAGAAAACCGAAAGTTAATAGAAGGAAAGAAATCATAAATATCAGAGCAGAAATAAATGAAATAGAAACAAAGAAAACAATAGCAAAAGCTGGTTCTTTTACAAGATAAACAAAACTGATAAACCTTTAGCCAGATTCATCAAGAAAAAGACAGAGGACTCAAATCAATAAAATTAGAAATGAAAATGGAGAAGTTTCAATGGACACTGCAGAAATACACAGCATCTTAAGATACTACTACAAGCAACACTATGCTAATAAAATGGACAACCTGTAAGAAATGGACACATTCTTAGAAAGGTATTACCTTCCAAGACTGAACCAGGAAGAAATAGAAAATATGAACAGACCAATCACAGGTAATGAAATTGAAACTGTGATTAAAAATCTTCCAACAAATAAAAGTCCAGGACAAGATGGCTTCACAGGTGAATTCTGTCAAACATTTAGAGAAGAGCTAACACCCATCCATCTCAAACTCTTCCACAAAATTGCAGAGGAAGGAAAACTTCCAAACTCATTCTTTAAAGCCACCATCACCCTGATACCAAGACCAGACAGAGATACTACAAAAAAAGAAAATTACAGACCAAAAATCACTGATGAATATAGATGCAAAAATCCTCAACAAAATACTAGCAAACAGAATCCAACAACACATTAAAAGGATCATAACCCATGATCAAGTAGGATTTATCACAGGGATGCAAGGATTCTTCAATATATACAATTCAAGCAATGTGATACACCGTATTAACAAATTTAAGAATAAAATCCATTTGATCATCTCAATAGATGAAGAAAAAGTTTTTGACAAAATTCAACACCAATTTATGATAAAAACTCTCCAGAAAGTGGGCAAAGAGGGAACCTACCTCAACACAATAAAGGTCATATATGACAAACTCACAGCCACCATCATTCTCAATGGTGAAAAACTGAAAGCATTTCTTCTAAGATCAGGAACAAGACAAGGATGTCCACTCTCACCACTATTATTCAACATTGTTTTAGAAGTCCTAACCACAGCAATCAGAGAAGAAAAAGAAATAAAAGGAATACAAATTGGAAAAGAAGAAGTAAAGCTATCACTGTTTGCAGATGACATGATACTATACATAGAGAATCCTAAAGATTCCACCAGAAAATTAGTAGAGCTAATCAATGAATTTGGTAAAGCTCCCTGATAAAAAATTAATGCACAGAAGTTTCTTGCATTCCTATACACTAGCAAAAAAAAATCAGAAAGAGAAATTAAGGAAACAATGCCATTCACCACTGCAAGAAAAAGAATAAAATACCTAGGAATAAACCTACCTAAGGAGGTAAAAGTCCTGTACTTAGAAAACTATAAGACACTGATGAAAGAAATCAAAGATGATACAAAGAGATGGAGAGATATACCATGTTCTTGTACTGGAAGAATAAATATTGTGAAAATGACTATACTACCCAAAGCAATCTACAGATTCAATGCAATCCCTATCAAATTACCAATGACATTTTTTACAGAACTAGAGCAAAAAAATCTTAAATTTATATGGAGACACAAAAGATCCCAAATAGCCAAAGCAATTTTGAGGGAAAAAAACAGAGCTGGAGGAATCAGATTCCCTGACTTCAGACTATATTACAAAGCTATAGTAATCAAGACAGTATAGTACTAGCACAAAAACAGAAATATAGATCAATGGAACATGATAGAAATCCCAGAGATAAACCCAAGCACCTATGGTCAACTAATCTATGACAAAGGAGGCAAGGGTATACAATGGAGAAAAGACAGTCTCTTCATAAGTGGTGCTGGGAAAACTGAACAGCTACATGTAAAAGAATGAAATTAGAATACTCCCTAACACCATACACAAAAATAAACTCAAAATGGGGTAAAGGGCTTCCGTGGTGGTGCAGTGCTTGAGAGTCCGCCTGCTGATGCAGGGGACACAGTTTCGTGCCCCGGTCCGGGAAGATCCCACATGCCACAGAGCGGCTGGGCCCGTGAGCCATGGCCGCTGAGCCTGCGTGTCTGGAGCCTGTGCTCCGCAGCGGGAGAGGCCACAACAGTGAGGGCCGCGTACCGCAAAAAAAAAAAAAAAAATGGAGTAAAGACCTAAATGTAAGACTGGACACTATAAAATTTTTAGAGGAAAACATAAGCAGAACACTCTGTGCCATAAATCACAGCAAGATCCTTCCTTTTTGACCTACCTCCTAGAGAAATGGAAATAAAAACAAAAACAAACAAATGGGATCTAATGACACTGAAAAGCTTTTGCACAGCAAAGGAAACTGTAAACAAATTGAAAAGAGAACCCTCAGAATGGGAGAAAATATTTGCAAATGAAGCAAATGACAAAGGATTAATTTCCAATATATATAAACCACTCATGCAGCTCAATATTAAAAAAACAAACAACCCAATCAAAAAATGGGCAGAAGGTCTAAATAGACATTTCTCCAAAGAAGACATACAGATGGCCAAGAAGCACATGAAAAGCTGCTCAACATCACTAATTATTAGAGAAATGCAAATCAAAGCTACAATGAGGTATCACCTCACACCAGTTAGAATGGGCATCATCAGAAAATCTACAAAGAATAAGTGCTGGAAAGGGTGTGGAGAAAAGGGAACCCTCTTGCACTGCTGGTGAGAATGTAAACTGATATAGCCACTATGGAAAACACTTTGGAGGTTCCTTAAAAAACCAAAAATAGAATTACAATATGACCCAGCAATTCCACTACTGGGCATATACCCAGAGGAAAACATAATTCAAAAAGACACATGCACCCCAATGTTCATTGCAGCACTATTTACAATAGCCAGGTCATGGAAGCAACCTAAATGCCCATCGACAGATGAATGGAGAAAGAAGATGTGGTACATATATACAATGGAATATTACTCAGCCATAAACGGAAACGAAAATGAATTATTTTTAGAGAAGTGTTTGGACATAACGATTGTCCTACAGAGTGAAGTAAGTCAGAAAAAGCAAAACAAATATCATATATTAACGCATATATGTGGAATCTAGAAAAGTGGTACCGATGAAATGGTTTGCAAGGTAGAAATAGAGACACAGATGTAGAGAACAAACATAGGGACACCAAGGGGGGAAAGTGGCGGGGTGTTGGTGGGATTGGGAGATTGGGATTGACATATATACACTAATATGTATAAAATAGATAACTAATAAGAACCTGCTGTGTAAAAAATAAATAAATTCAATTCAATTAAAAAAAAAGAAAATTGTAATCTATTAAAGAGCACCCAATTTACATTTACAATTTTACAATGCATTTCTAGAAATCAACAACTGTCTGTCATAGACAAATAATTTGACATGGAAGCAAATTCACTACCTGAAGGGATGCAGTTTTTTTTTGTTTTTTTGTTTGTTTGTTTTGGCTCTACGCGGGCCTCTCACTGCTGTGGCCTCTCCCATTGTGGAGCACAGGCTCTGGACGGACGCGCAGGCTCAGCAGCCATGGCTCACGGGCCTAGTCGCTCTGCAGCATGTGGGATCTTCCCGGACCGGGGTATGAGCCTATGTCCCCTGCATCGGCAGGCGGACTCTCAACCACTGCGCCACCAGGGAAGAACAGGGATGCAGTTTTTAATGGTAATCAGTTGAGTTCAGGTTTTTCAGAGGTGGTAGGAGTGAGTTTTCCTCTTGCAGCAAAACTTCTTTATTAACTGCAGACTCTTAAGTCTCAACTAAGTATATCATACCAATTGAGTAACTTGGCACAGTGTTTGAGTGGTAATTCAGTAAACACTTTGAATTTTCACTCAAGGATCTTTTTTGCACCTCTATGCATACTTATCATTTCCCACGCACACTTCTATGTAAGTCTCTATATTAAATATATGAGTATGAAGGAGGACAGCATTTTGTTGTCTCATGTAGTCCTTTAAAAACTAAAAATCAGAATTTTTTAGAGTGGTAAGTCTAACAATAATAACAACTAATATTTACTGAGCACTTTGTATGTGCCAACCATTTCTCATGTATTATTTCTCAGTTGAGCCTCATGTTATTTTTGCCTCAGTTGGTAAGGATTGTTATATTGGCATAGGTTTTTTGTCTGCATTTATGAACAGTGTTTCTATTCATTTTCTCCCAAACTTCAAGGGCAAATGCATTCTTTATCCATGAAAAGAATGAAAGAATTACTGTTTATGGACTGCTATTGTGATATAATAGTGAGTTCGTATAACCCAGTGAGATAGATTTGAACTCATGTTTCCTCAGAAGAACATAATAAGGATGCTAAATGTGTGAAGTTTGTTTATCCTTACACGTCAACATGTGCCAGATTATTCTGCACAGAATATGTAAAATTCATTTGCATAAGAACTATCAGATTCAGAATAAACAGAGTTTCGAAGTGCACAGGGTTAACACAGCAGAGAATTTGGTACTCGGTATAGACGAACAGTTTTAAAATGCTTGTTAACTGCCTCTTTGCTAAGTGAGCACACATGCAAGTGCTGTTTGGATGCTTTTGAGCATAGTAAATCTATTTCTACAGTTCAAACGTAATGTAACCAGGAAGACAAGATGCTCTACTCCGAATTGAAGAGAACGTGAGTGTGAGGTTGGGTTTTGATGATCCATTCAACCTGGAATTTAGCCTAGACATGATTCACTAAAACGTAGACTGAAAAGACACCAAAACAAACCTTATCCTCCACGGACGTGTGTTAAGTTTTGCTTTAGAAGCAGATGGAAAAGTGTAAAACCTGGTTGGAAACTGATTGAATTTGAAGAATCAAATGTGGAAAAATCAATTAATTCAACCAGTCCAATAGCTTGTTGGGGGTTTCAGGACTATTCTTCACAACATATCCTCAAGAATGTTTTGTCCTATGTAATTAGGAGCAATAGGTGATTGTTATGATTATTTCTTTTTTTATCCTTTTGCTTGAGAAAACTGTATTTCTTATTCTAAAAGTCTCCACTCAAAAGTATTTCCAGAAACAAAGCAAACATTTTACCATCTCTTAACTTCATGCTTTAAATACTACTTGAAAAATTTTCTCTTTAATGTGCATGTCTTACAACATTTGTAGACAGCTATCATGTCTGTCAACCTTAATCACTGCTTAGCCAAACTTCTGTGAGAGGGATTTATAAATGAAACTTACTTGTATAATTTTTGTTTTTATTGCATTCTTTTAAACTTTCATTTCTAGATTTTATGTTCTGTTACTGTCTATCTCTTTTCATACCCAGTTTTCTGGGCATCCTCCAATTCAATTTGAGAGAAACTCCTGAATTTTAGGGTAAGAGAGACTCAGAATAAAACCAAGAGATATAATTTGGAAAACATAAAACTAATTTAAAAGCTAAAATAAAAAATAAACATGTGTGTTGATGTGAACTCAAAATCAGGGAGCAATTGGGCTCATGAATGACCAGAATGCCAAATGAAACCCAATTCATCTTTTTTTCCTCGACCATATGGAATAATGTGAATTGTTATACCGGTCTATAAAATTCTCATGTTGACTTTGACTTTGTTTCTGTCAAGAGTGGAAAAGCAGTATGATAATCCCTTGCAAAGATATATTTTCAATACAGAGTCTATAGGTAAGGATATGACTTCTCCACAATCACTGATGGCCCTGACAAGCTCCCCTGAAGAAGTGATGATTGAGGAAAGAGCTAATAAAGTGGCCTCCAAAGTGGAGATGACACACCCTAGATATACTAATAGAATTTACATCTGTTTGTTTATCCACAATTAGAAAGAAATCATATTTGACCAGGAAGGAATAGTGGAAGTTCTCTACCGAGAGGCTGACAATGATGTGTGCTCACTCTTCTGTGTGCTGTTGGTATATTGAGATATATCACAATATGCTTCTGCCCAGGTCATACCATGTAAGATTATATTGTCAACTAAATGAATACTTACAAAATGAATGGACTGCTTGGAACAAGTCACTATGTGGAAATCGCAGAGTGAAAAATACACTAATAGCACAAGGAATAAATTAGAAAATGGCAGAGCTGATTCTATTCTTCCACTCTTGGTGGGAGCCCTTCCTAGGACACACTGTGAAGTAAAGCTATTATGATCCACTCATAGAGTGTATGGAATGTCCTGAGATATTAGCTTATGAGACTAGACAGCCGAAGAACCCAGAACCTGAGTACAAACTTCTATAATGTTCTGAATTATGGCAACATTTTGTGATGCCCAGTCCAGTACTCTGTGTCTTCACTAAGCACAAGGACTAGTGTTTGAAAACCTCTCCTGAGATTTTCTATTTATTAACAGAATTTAAAACACCACTTGGGTTTCATGATATAAAAATGGCTGAAACAAAACATAGAACACAATAAGATGAAAACTAACATCCTTTGGCAGTAATTACTGGCACAGAGAAAATACTGTTTAATATTTGAAGAAACAAGTATTAGAAATTCACAATGTAAGAACTTTGCTATGCAGTTGGATGAAAGAACAGATGTCTCTAACAGGCCTGCGTTTATGGTATTTTCAAGATTCTGCTTTAATAATGAAATATAAAAGTAATAATGTTTGTGAGCCACTTGACTAAAGAAAAGATGTATGGGACATATGACTTTAATTAAACATTTTATACACAAATTATGTAGCTATAAACTCATGTAGTGGCAGCTTGGCTAAAGTTTATAAGAATGATTACGGGGCAAGGATACAGAGTTAGCATCACACTTTATAAAATATTATAATTTCAGGTTAATTCATAGCAAAGCAGAGAAGTTGAAGCTGGAAGTATGCAAAGTGCTGTGCTATAATTCTGAGTTTATAAATACAACAGTGTTAGCTGGCATTAATACAGAGCTTCATCTGTGCCAGGCTCCATTCTTATTGACTTATACATATTCACTCATTTAGTCATCAAAACTCTGTGGAGGGTAATACAATTATCACGTCATTTTTTCAGGTGAGGAAACTGGGGCACAGAGAAGTAAGTAAACCTCCCAAAGATCACACTGCTAGAACATGGTTAAACCAGGTTAATCTTGTCAGTCTGGCTCTAAACTGTACTGCCTCTCTGACTATGGACCTTTGTGAAGTATCTTTTTTCAGCTACAACAACCAGTGATATTAAAAAAATAAATAAATAAATAGAATTTAGACTTTCAAATTTCAGCATATTTAACTGCATTTCTCACAAAAATATTATTGAAAACATTTTTTTTAGTGAAGAACCTTCTTAATCATTAATAACTAAAAATACAATAGTTTTTACTGTATTCTTAGAATAGCCTTCACATTTTCTGTTTTTATGTATATTTCATCACATAGATAACATATTTGTAACTGTATATAATGTGTGTATTCATGAGTGTGTGTACCTCTGTGTGTATGTATACACTTTAATTAGATTTTAAGTGAAAAATGTTATTGATGTAGGTACAATAAAAATTTGGGGTTTTCTAAGCTAAAGAAATTATTGGTATTAAGTAAGAAAAGCAGTTGGAAAAAGCACGAGAGATAGTGGGAAGAGGTGCAGAAGGCTTCGTATTAGGAATTTCACCATGGGAAATTGGTGAAAATGTGGGGAAGAGAGTGTGGATGGAGCATAAAGTGCAAGAAAAGTGATAGGCAATAGTATGAGAGGAGGCTGGGAAGAGCATAGTGGGGAACAGATGAAAGAAGGGTCTGTTCTGAGCCTAGGGCAGAAGAAGGTCAATGGGAGATGATGAACCTTGGACTAGGCAGGTAACTAGAAATGGAGAAAAGATATATGAAATCTATCTATTGATCGATCGATCCATCCATCCATCTATTCATCTATCCATTCTTCTATCTATCCATCTACCAAAGAGTAAATGATTGTCAGAGTAATGAAAGGCAAGGCCATGGAAGGTAAACAAGGGAGGTTTCAGGCTTTTAACCAAACAAGTTTTTAGTTGTCTAGTAAATTAAAAACTAAAAATAAAAGTGAACATGTAAATGTCATTTTATTATTATAATTTTTAGTTTTCCTTATAATTTCTGATACGTAATCAAGAGTAACTTGAAACACTTTAGCATTGAGTTTCTCACTGTATGAAGTTCTTAATAATCTGTAAACAAACACTTGAAGGGACTCATGATTTTATTTTTTTATAAAATGAGGAATTCTTTTGTACCCTGAATAAATCTCCTCTCTAATTTATGGGTTTGCAAGAGCTGTTAAGTGTTCTTTTTAATCATATGAAAGTCTGTCCTGTCCAGAGACACATCTCAAGAGAAAGCTATAGCACAACACAATCTTCTCAGTTCCTTCTCTTCAAGTATATATATATTGACCATGGCTTTTCATTTGGACTTCTGAGATTTTTGTCTTAATCACTACCTCCACAATGGTGTACAAAAGTAAAGGAAAAACCTTTCTCTTTTAAGAGGAGAGAGAGGACACTGTGGCTGTAGATTTGCCTGTCATGGAATGCTGATGGGTAGATCTAAAGCTCCAGAACCTTGAGATTGGAAGTGGGGTTGTCTCTCCCTGACATTCCATTGGAAACATTATGGAAGATTGGGAAAACTTTGCTTATAAAACACCCACATTACCCTAAATCTCTGAAGAGACATCATCACTTAGAATCAACAGAAAGTCTTCTGTAAAAAAAAAAAAAAAAAAAAAAAAATTTGTAAATAAATAAGTAATTCAGGAAATCACAGTGAGAAAGAGTTTTATGAGCTTTTCAATATTGGAAGGAAGTAAAATGAGGCTCTGTAAGTACCAGATATTTAATTACCTTGAGGTTTAAAATGACAGGGATTCTGTGAATTTTGTGAGCATCGTGTACTTTAACGGAGAAATGTTTCTTAAACTTCTTCCTATATTCCACATGAACTTAAAAACAACTTTTGAAGGTTGTTTTGGAAATACAAGCTATACTGACATGTTCTAGGAAAACAGAGGGTGCGGGATCCATTAGTTCAAATCTGTCAGACTTCTTTGACTTGATGTGTTAATACAAAAGACATTAGAACTGATAGCTGCTTCTCCACATCTGACAGATCTGGGTGTTATGAGCCCTTAAACAGCCTCTGTCCCTCTAATGGGACAATATGGGACTAGAGTCTAAGGAGTGAAAAGACGTGAGGTTTATTATTATATCCTATGAATCTTTGCAATATAATAGCAGATCACTAATTAGGACAAGAATTTTTCAGTTAGGTATTGGAAATTTTGAAGTGCCCACTGTCCTTTTTACTTTATGTCTAGAGATTTTCATGTTATACTTATATTAAGGGCACAGTAAGGTGAAAATGGAAAGAGTTATTATCCTGAAACAAAATTTTGGTTCATCCCGCAATTGTGACTTACCTACATTTTAAGTTTCAAGTTTTTTTTTTCCTCCCACTTAGCCCTCTCATTTGTGATTCATGAATGAAGTCCTTTCTTAGTTTAATACACTTTTTTCATATCTGGGTTAGATGATTAGATACACTTTATCAAGATCAAGAAAAAGGCATCCATTTGGACAGGAAAAGGTAGACAAAACTTCACCATTAAAAATTCATTATAATTATTCTTTGTTCTTGGCACCCAAACGTCATCAAACAAGAATGGAGCATTTACTGTACTTGAATCTCCATGGAATTTTAGGGTGGACAGCACATATTAAAAATGACAAATAGATGAAAAAGTGTTAGTCACGTCCACTATCCTCTCTCAGGGAAATGGCAGTCAGTGTTAATAAGATCTTAACTTTCTTTCCTGCTGAGCTTCAGAAATCTTAACACAGACAATACCAATAACAGACTTGGCATATGATTAAAACACAGCAGCCATTGCTTATTTCCAATGGGAAGATTATAGTCTTAAACTTGTGTAAGGATGAGAAAGCATTATGAATATACAGAAACATAGATTGGAGGCACTTGTGACATAGCAAGCAGGGCTAGCACGTGTGCTAGGACTATTAGAGCTGTCAACACACTCATTCCACTGATCTGACTGCTTTTCTCTTTCATTTCCTGTTAAATCTTTATTGAAGAAGAGAAAAGGTTGATGAAGAAACCTGATTTGGAGCCATATGTAAAGGTCTTTTTTTTTTTTTTTAAAGAGATGTTGGGGGTAGGAGTTTATTAATTAATTAATTTATTTTTGCTGTGTTGGATCTTGGTTTCTGGGCGAGGGCTTTCTCTAGTTGTGGCAAGTGGGGGCCACTTTTCATCACGGTGCACGGGCCTCTCACTATTGCAGTCTCTCTTGTTGCGGAGCACAGGCTCCAGACACGCAGGCTCAGTAGTTATGGCTCACGGGCCTAGCTGTTTCGTGTCATGTGGGATCCTCCCAGACCAGGGCTCGAACCTGTGTCCCCTGCATTAGCAGGCAGATTCTCAACCACTGCGCCACCAGCGAAGCCTTGTAAAGGTCTTTTGAGGGAGGAGATTCCAGTTGGGGATCACCAGTGGTATTGTTTGTATTTCATGAAGTTTTTATATTTTCTAGAAATTTTATTTTTTTTGATATTTACTTTATTGAAGTATAGTTGATTTACAATGTTGTGTTAATTTCTTTAAAAATTTTTTTTATTGTGGTAAAAGTCACATCATATAAAACATGCTATTTTAACCATATTTAACTGTACAGTTCAGGGGCAGTGAGTACATTCACATTGTTGTGCAACTCTCACTATCATCCATCTCCCGAATTTTTCACCTTCCTAAATTGAAACTCTGTCTTCTTTAAACACTAGCTCTTCATTCCCCCTCCCTGCTCCCCCCATCCCCCAGCCCCTGGCATTTACCAATGTAGTTTCTGACTCTATGAATTTGACTATTCTATGTACCTTGACTATTCTATGTACCTGGTATGAGTGGAATCAAACAGTATTTGTTGGCACCTAATGTAATACAGGTGGGAAAAATAGAAAGAAGGTACAGTCTGTTTGCAGGACATATATTAAATTAACCTTAAAAGTGTGTCAATTTCTGCTGTACAGCAAAGGGATTCAATTGTACATATAGATACATTTTTTCATATTCTTTTCCATTATGGTTTATCACAGGATATTAAATACTTTCCTGTGCTATCCAGTAGGACTTTGTTGTTTATCCATTCTATATATAATTGTTTGCATCTGTTAATCTCAAACTCCCAGTCCATCCCTTTCCCACCCTCCCTCCCCCTTGGTCACCACAAATCTGTTCTCTATGTCTGTGAGTCTGTTTCTGTTTTGTAGAAAAGTTCATCTGTGTCATATTTTAGATTCCACATAAAAGTGATATCACAAGGTGGAGATAGGGAAAGAGGAATCTCCTGTTTTACTCATTTTTTAAAAAATCCAAGATCTTTAATACTTTGATAAAACAAGATTTAAAAAAATGGAAAATATACTTTGTTTCTAAACAAATAACCTTGTCATGAAAACTTGGATTATACAGTTTCTAATATCTGAAATTGCCATGACATATATTCTTATACCTCTAATAAAGTCTTATTTGTATAAAATATATCCAAATAACATGAGGCCAGGAGCAGACCTAACCATGTTCATGCAGTGTAAGTTACTGTTTCTCAGGATTCAGAAGGTTGTATGGTCATTGAGGCGTCTCTACTAGGCCTCAGGGGGAATGAAGGGATCATTACCAGCTGGATATGGAGGAGTGGGGACGGCACTCAGGTAGAGCTGTTCTGAGCACTATCAGCAGCCCCAGTTCCCAAGACCAGAAGAAAGCCACAACTGTCTCAGAAATACTTTTGTGTGCTTTTATGTAACTTCATAAATTTCCAAATCTGTTGGCTTGAACCAAACAGAATATATTTCTAATTTACAATTGCTGTTCCGTGAGATGGTGGCCAGTTTTCTGTGCAATAAAATGGTACATCAAGATTTGCAGGCAGTTCTCATTGTGAACATAGTACATTGGGACAAGCATAAATGATGCCATTAAATATTCATTCTGCAGCCCTCACTAAAGTTTTATACAGCTACACAGCATTACTTTTAATACAGATTTAGAATCTATTCTTTCTTTCCTTTTATTTTCCAGCTTAAATATTTGTGGTTTGTTTGGTTTAGCACCTGTTTCTGTGTTAACCTTTCAAGATAGAACACCTCCCATTGAGGTTCCTTCTCAGACTCTCATTAAAAGTAATGCTTGGGGGCTTCCCTGGTGGCGCAGTGGTTGAGAGTCTGCCTGCCAAAGCAGGGGACACGGGTTCGTGCCCTGGTCCGGGAAGATCCCACGTGCCGCGGAGCAGCTGGGCCCGTGAGCCATGGCCGCTGAGCCTGCGCTCCGCAACGGGAGAGGCCACAACAGTGAGAGGCCCACGTACCGCAAAAAAAAAAAAAAAAAAAAAAACAAAAAGTAAAGTAAATGCAGCTCATCTCCTCTGCTCATGATCTTCTCAGAGACTGAGACCTAACATTGAGCTAAGTTGAGCTCTCTGCTCTCAAATCAATTCCTGGAACAAGAAAACTCATTTAGTGTTTAGATTGGGATGCAAAGTCACGTGCAAAATAAAAAGAGAAAAGATTAGTAAAGTTTTATTTGTCAAAAATAAGGGATTGTCTTCAAGGCACCAAAACTATAGTTTGTCTAGTACTTGAGGTGCTGGTGAATATACCAGAAAACTAGATTTGCTTTGGTCATACCCCACTGTAGCTTAGTCATCTCAGAATTGCCTGAACATTTCCAGTGCAGTAAATTTTAGGGTCTTTCAGAGCTTCTATTTTTTAATGTAAACATGATTTCACACAGTATAAAATACTTAGTTTCTCTCTTGCTTTTATCTTTAAAGATTCTATTGACCAGTTTGGGGTCACAGATCCCTATTTGATTAATCCACTCATTCAACCACATTTTAAACTGCCTACAGCAGAGACCTTGAAAGTTGGGTATCTTCTCCCTAGAAAAACTAACTTCCACACAGTAGTATATACATAATCTTTGACTATAATTTCTGGAATTTATGGATCCTGATCAGACCACCCAGGCGTTCCTCAAATTAAGAATACCTATTCTAAATGTATGGACACCAAGGGGGGAGAAAAGTGGGGTGGGGTGGTGGTGTGATAAATTGGGAGATTGGGATTGACATATATACACTAATATGTATAAAATGGATAACTAATAAGAACCTGCTGTATAAAAAATAAATAAAATAAAATTCAAAAAAAAAGAGAATGCCTGTTCTATTTCTTTTTTCTTCTTAGCATGTAAATATCTTCTAGAGTGACTCTTCCATAGTTAGAAACAAACAAACAACACAAAAATCTCATAATTTGAATGTTGTAGACTCACCTATAGCTAAAACAAGCATTCCTCTTTGAATATTCTTTGTCTTCTGGCTACTACTCTATTTCTTTTTTTTCCCCTTCAATAGTATAATAAGTTTCTTTATTTCCCATTCTCATCCATTCTTTACTGCTTTCTGGCTTCTGTCCCACTGAAATTGCTCTTGGTCAAATCATCAAATAACTTCCTAGCTTTTGACACTAATGGGGACTTTTAAAATCTTTATTTTGTGTTTTTTTTTTCTTTTTCTTTTTTTTTCCTGTCTTCAGCATTGCACCTTCCTATGGGAAGAAAGAAAAGAAAAGAAAATACTTTCTAGGTCGTTTCAACAGCTTCTTCTTAATTTCCTTTATTTCTTCTGATCGTCTTGACACCATGTTTCATGGCATCTCGCCATTATTTATTACCTCCTGTATTTCCTGGCTGAATGCATACAGGCTCATGGGCTCTTATATCTCTATTCCTAACTAAGAGTGCTCTGAGTACTAAACTTTTAACTCTAACATTTACTGTTTATTTTCTTTTGGCAGTCTCACAGATATCTCAAAATCAAAGTTTCAAAATTAAATCCATCTTCTCTGAAAAACATTCTCCTCTGTATTCTGTCTCTCAATCAGAAGCATCTCTTCAAACTCAGTATCTGATACAAAAACGTGGAAATCATTCTAGGCTCCTCGTTCCTCATTCAACACATCTAATTGGTGACCAAGTCTTGCAGACTCAAGCTCTTCCATGTGTTTCTATTTTCCCTCTTATGCTCATTTCAGAAATATTTATGAAGCAGAGCTGATTAGATTGCATAAGGGAATGAAAGAGAAGAAATATTTCCAAAATCATTTCCAAATATGTATACAATATGCATTGATGCTGCAGTCTTGAAACAGAGTATCTTTTCTGGGAAATGTCAGTTTTTGGTCTTAAGGCCTTCCAACTGATTGGATGAGGTCCACCTACTTTATCGAGTATAATCTCCTTCTTGTAAAGTTGACTGATTGTAGATATTAATTACATAAGCAAAATACCTTCACTGCAACACCTAGATTAGTGTTTGATTAAATAGCTGGGTACTACAGCCTAGCCAAGTTGATACATAAGATGAATTATTACAAGTGAGAATAGTTTACCAGCTTCCAGCACAGATTTGTACCGCCTGGAGTTGTTATGTTATCGTTTCCAATAGATTCTCACTAGTTGTCCCGAAGGGTATAGGTAGAGGAGTTAGGACTGGTATTGAAGGTACAGTTTCTAGAAATGGTCTGTGATTGTTTGCTTTCTCTGTCATTAGAATTCCAACGAAAAGCAACCTGATTAGTGAATTCTTATGAAATTACTTGTGCCTGCATGAGTTACTCTCCTTCTAGAGAGTGTTTCCAAAGTAGGAGACTAGCAGAGAGCAAGGAAAAATCCTGAATATATGAATTTAATACTTTAATAATAGGCTGCTCTGCCTATATCATAGCATGTGACCATCTACTCCACCTACATGTGAGGCTAGGCTGGTAGGGCACACTCATCTCCCCTCCAGACCTGGCAAAGCTCATATCAGCAGCCCAGTGGCCTCATGGAAGGGAAGTGAACCCCAAAACATTGCAATTGATAATGACATGGTCTTTAAGATCTAGAGGTAAATGGATAGTTGGCCATTAGCATGGTGCAAGTAAAGAAAGAACATGTTGAAAACAGTGGTCCAATAAAAGAAATGTACAGCTTAAAGGATGTGGTGATGATTACATTCAGCCCATGATATTTTTTTTGTCAATTTGTTTGACTTTCTTTCTTCCCCCTGGTGGATGAATTGTCTGCTCTTTCCTTAAAGCTGTTAAGGCTTGAGAAAGAAAACAACATAGGCATTTTAATTAACTTAGATGCAGTGTTTGCTTGAAAGGTAGTCACTCTGAAATAATGTGTTCTCCTCTGCATTGGCAGCACAGTTTCAAAGGGTCTGCTGAAAGAATAAGAGAGTCTTAAGTTTAAACTAAAAGTAACACGACAGTTACAAGCTCTGCATTCATGCTGTGTTCAAAAGCTTCCTCTATTTCAATTTCCCTTCCTTTTAGAATAAGTAGGGAGGAAGAGAATAAATAATATCTTGTAGAAGGTTTCCTCCTGTGGGACTCCATTTTTCTGCAGTGAGCTACTGCACATTTCCTAGTCAAAGGACATAAATGCAGACTTCCAGGGGAATTTTAAAGAAAAAGATCACCAGAAAGGTGACACTTCTAGAAATAGTATCATGGTGTTTGCTCATTAGCCTTGGCTGGTGCTGAGCTGGTTCTCTGGAAGAATCCCTCTTAAAATCTTGCACTTCTAAACTTGGTATCATAAAAGGCAGTGGAAACTCTTCACTCGAGAACAATTTATATTCTGTTACTATCTGACTGGCATTAGGAGTAAAGGATCCAGAAAGCACAGAACCAAATTTACCTTACTTAGCCAGCATTTTTAATTCTTCTTTCCTACTCATTTTCTATTGATTTGTGTGTCAGGGTCTCTTAGAAGGTTCCCAATGATCTTGCCTCCTGGTATAAACTCCCTTGGGTAATTCCCTACCCTTGAGTGTAGAGTGGACCTTTTGACTCTTTTCCACCGACAAACATGTGGTGAAGTAACAGGAGGTCACCTCCAAGATTAGATTACAAAAGGGCTGTGGCTTCCATCCTAAGCACTCTCTATCCTTCTTTTACTGGATCACTTTGAGGGAAGCCAGCTGCTACATTCTGACCTGTCCTATGGAGAGGTTGATGTAGCAAGGAACAGGTCTCTCTGGCCAGCAGCCAGCAAAGACTTGAGGCCTGTTAACAGTCTTGACCTCATACCTGTTAGGATGGCCATTGTGAGAAAAACAAAAAAACAAAAATAACAAGTATTGGCAAAGATGTGAAAAAATTGTAACATTTTGTGCCCTGTTGGTAAGAATGTAAAATGATGCAAATTTTATGATACAAGGTTATGGGGGTTCCTCAGGAAAAAAAAAAAACCTATAAATAGAATTACCACATGATCCAGCAATTCTACTTCTGAGTATATATCCAAAAGAATTGAAAATGGGATCTTGAGATATTTGCATCCTATGTTCACTGTAGCATTAATCACGATAGTCCTGATAGGGAAACAACCTAAGTTTCCATTAATGGATGAATGGATAATGATATACAATGGTAGACAGATAGATAGATAGATATACAATGGAATATTATTCGTCCACGGGAAAGAAGGGAATCCTGTCATTTGGTACGTCATGGAGGAAATTTGAGGACACTATGCTAAGTGAAATAAACCAATCATAAATAAACCTATACTTAATAATTACACTTACATGAGGTATCTAAAGTAGTCAAACCCTTAGAAATAGAAAGTAGAATTGTGATTCCCAGGGCCAGGCGAAGGGGGAGAAAAAGAGTTGTTCAATGGATGTACAGTTTCAGTTTTGTCAGATGAAAAACTTTTAGAGGTCTGTTGCACAGCAATGTGCATATAGTTAAGTCTACTGTACTGTACCCTTCAAAACGGCTAAGATGGTGAATTTTTATGTTTTTTTCTTCACCACAATTAGAATTAAACCAGTAAACCTACCCAGCAAACCTATCTAACCTGGTATGTTGGTTCAGATACATCAATCTCGCTCATTCTCTAAGCCTTCTCATCCTAGTAGTGAGAACATTTTTCTAGAAGAGGTACCAAGTAATTTGTTGGGAAAATGGCTGGTTTTAAAGTCAAAAGATATGAGTTTGATTACTGGCCCCTCCAGAATTCTTATATTCTCTAAGACAAGTCACTTAGACTCTCTTCCGCAAAACAAAAATAATGCTGAAGGAATATGGTCATTGTGAGGTTTAAATGAAATGAGGAAAACAGAATCCTTCCTTTTTAAAATGTCTGGTATTATAAATATGTGAATTACTCTTCTTAAAACTTTGTAAAAACAAGTTAAAAAAAAAAGTTCAAATCTCCTAAAGTGCCTGAAAATTAATTTCCAAAAATTTTTGGAATCAGAACATATAATCAGGGATTTTGCTGTTCTGTCTGACTCTTCTATTTGAATCTGAAAATTAAATAAACAGTTTTCTTTACACTTTGTGAAACTTTTCTATAAAAAGTTATAAAACACAGTTTAAAAAAATTAATCATTAAAAAGTACTTAAAAGCAGTTCAACTACACAGTTATAGAGTACTCATACTTACATATATTTTTTTAACTGGATAAAATGACGGAAAATTCAGTGGGATGTACTTGTACTGCTTTAGTTCATTGGCTCTCACCTGTAGATGATTTTGCCCCCCAGGAGATATTTGGTAATGTCTGGAGACATTTTTGTGTCACAGCCAGAGGGGTGAGTTTTACTGACATCTAGTGGTGGAGGCTAGGGATGATTCTTAAAAGCCTACAGGACAACCCCACACAACAAAGGATTATCCAGTCCAAAATGTCAACATGCTGCTGTTGAGTCAACCCTGCTTTAGATGACACTGTGTAAGTGTGACACTGTCTAAGCTGCTTAGAATCCTAACCACTAAGAGACTATAATGACCACTGTAGGGCCCTATCCTTTGCTCCTTTCCCTCCCTTCTCCATCTAACTTTAAGGACCTTATCTCCTGTATCTCCAAAGAGACTACTCCATCCTTTTATGTCTTCAGTCAAAATTTATGTGGAACCACTGTGGAAACTCATAAGACATGACAGACTGCAAAGGCATTAATATGCTACTGACACCAGCTGTAAATCTTCATCTCATCTGCTGCTGACATTGCTATCTCAAAGATTTCAAAGAGCCTGAAAGAAGTAGACTCCTGAGTAAAAAAAAAACCCAAAACAAAAAAGAAACAGCTGTCCTAGGATCAACATAGGTGATACAGAGGGAACGCTGCCCTGCAGGAGAAAGCATTTTGAGAGCTTATCTGTCACTGATGTCACATCCAGTTCAAGTTTATGTTGTCCTCCTGCCCTAAAGAGTTCCTTCACTTTTTTTACTCTCAAGTCTTACCACCACACAGGATCTACTTGCTCTATTATAAAGGTCAGTCTGAAGTTACAACAATATTGCACATGATAGCTTACTTTCCTGGTGCTTTTTAGACTGATGATTTCCCCAAGTTCCACTAACAGAGGATATCAAGAGATTTTTAACTGATGATAATTAAGGGACGTCTGGGACCTTGAAGTGGAAGTCCAGTGATCTGCAACTTTCTGAGCTCCAGTCTTTATCCGCGTAGCCCAATCCCTGAATGAACAGGACTCAAAGGATGCCATGATTAGGCACTGGGATACAGGAGAGGTTGCTGGATGAATACAGAGCATGTTAAAACTGTGTTTCCCTCATGCAAACTGCCTTTATAGCTGGGGAGCATTGTGGAGAAAAGTTATTTTAACCACATCCTTTGTAGTTTGATTCTAAGCAGAAAAAAAAAAAGTGTTGTATAGGATGTTTGAGTACTTGGGAATAATATAATAGTTTATTTAACTTTAGGAAGTTAAATAGGTTATTACATGCCTGATTGAGTTCAACAGTAAAGAAGGGTCTTCATTGCCATGTGGAAGTCTAGGTCTATGACTCAATTGCCAAATTCTTCCCACATTTTACAGAATGCTTTGGAGAAGAATAGTCAGCGGTTATTTTCGTGAGTATGCCCTTTTGATGAGGCTGCCAAAGCATTTTTGCAACCACTTGACCAGTTTTGTGGTAGCTCTCTGAATGTCAAAGAGGTCCGAGGAGGAGGAATTAGTAGAGAATACTTTAATCAAATTAAATGAGAAAGAGAGATTTTGGCAACTGTATCTACTTCTGAAATTTACATGTATAGGGTGTACCTTGTAATCAGAATTCTAACAAGGAGTCAATGTGGTTCTCTCAGTGGAAAAATGACTTTTTAAAATTTGTTTGCTGAAGCTGAACAGCCTTGAAAGAAGATGAAAAGGTAGCCAATAAATTCAGTATCTTACTGAGAGACTCAGCAAATACTGAATAACACTATCCTAACAAATCTTAATGAAAAGCTAAATCTGCCTGTGAACAGAAGGGATTGACTGGGAATAAATTTACTTCATAAAGACTCAAATCAAGTGGTCAGACAGTTCTGTTTTGTCAAGTTTGGAAAAGCCTTCTCATTAAAAAGAAGAGAATTCTGTTGTACTTTATCTGCAATGGTGCACGAGGGTCCTGAAAAGATTTTGCTACCAGTCACACGACCTAATGTGAGCACCTAGAAAAAACATAGGAGTAATTGAAACTTGGAGCTAAACACATCTCACCTTTCACACAAAAGCTGGTGGTATAAGTGAAAATGGTCCCAGGAGTCTTTGCCTACTACATTGGTTGCCCCCAAAGAATTAATTATAGCGTCTGGTTTAAGAGTGTCTTTGGGAAGGGAAAGCACATCCTTTCAGACCTGTGTGGTCTCAGAAGCATATTAGTGCTTAAAATGGCATGAGGAAAGATTTGGACTGCTTCATTTTAGAAAAATGTGTGCCCTGGCCTAGAAAACATTTTTAAACAAATAAGTTAGTATCTTCTCTGGGCTGAAGAGTAAATTGTTGATCCAAAAGTTGCTGCTAAGTCACCCAAGGTTCATAAACATGTGGATTAAGACTAATAATAATTAAGGATGCATTCGATGTAGGATTTCCAAGGGATGGGACTAGCAGATTGCACAACAATCTCCCACCCCATTCATGAGCAAGTTGAGAAATGAGAAATGAATAAAGATAAAACAATATATCCATCACAGCCAGGTTAGAGGGCAGGACTCAGAATCTATTAGTGCAGTGGGCTCTTTAATACCAAACCTTAGCATGAGGCATACCCCATCCCCACATCCCTAGATAGCTGGACCAAAGGCTTAGCCATGGAAGTAAGTTTGCTCCCAAAAGGATAAAACATAATGCTGTACTGAGTAAGCCTAAGTGGTTATTCTTTCAAAAATTACCAATCACATAAGTCAGGCTAATTCCCTAGGAGTAGAATGAATCAAGGAGAGAGGTCTGAACATACTTAGAGAAATGTTCCTAAACCAAAGTGCATTTATTTTACAGTTCAGTTTTCAAGTTACTGTTTATATGCCAAAACATTTGTATGTGTGTGTGTATGTAATATTTTTCTTATGGAAAAAAAAATTCCTGTGAGATGGCTAATATTCTTAGCTTAAACTCTTATGAGTTTGGAAATTTTAGGAAAATTTAAATGAGATTTTCCCCAGGAATTCACATGAAGGAAGTAAGACTATTTATGGAGTTAAAAAATAAAATCAGTAAGTGTCAGACCAGAGTAGAAAAATGCAAAATTGCCATAAGGAGACAATTATAACCTGAGTTGAATATTTTAATACAATTAAAGAAAGAATATATTCATAAGCTGATGAAAGAATATATTCACCAGCTAAGTTAGGAGAGAGAGAGAATTCTTCAGCTGGGCTCATTAAAGCACTGGCCATGGCAGAGGAAACCTTAGTCAGTAGACTCAGAAACTCAAGTCCCATTGATAAGACCTTTCCTCTGGTCCTATTAATCACTTAATTTCTCTAACTTCCACTCCTCTGATCTCTTTCTTGTTGGACCAGTTTTGACTGCTGTGTTGCCCATGTAAGTCTGCGGAGGGAGAAAATGTTCTGTTCATGAAACTGCATGTCTGTTTGGTACATGAAATTATTGTGAAAAAAATTTCTTCATGGAATCTGATTTTCTTTTTCCTATATACAGTGTGTGTCAGAGAATGTGATGACCATGTTAATGCCAGCATCCTGATCTATGTGGTATTTACAGTTTCCTTGGAAATTAGTAAATAATTATTCCAGTTTATAGATTAGTTCCCGTGAGCCTGGTAGAGGTGAATCTGATCCTGAGTAGTAGATCTACTATTAATATGCTGACCAAATAAAATTTCTGTGCATGCAAGGCTGAGGGAGAGAGTGGTAGCAAAGTAGACCACATTATTGAAGAAAAAGACAAGACTATGGAAAAATGAGGTATAAAAGATCACATTATACAATGATTATAGGAATATAGCTGCATAATTACAAGAGCACAATTCCATAAAATTTACTAAAACTTCTAAAACATTCACCAAATGTTTCTACAACAAATTAGAAGAACATAAGGAAGCATGATCTGGTCATGCAAATTGAAGGAACATAAGAACATCAACTAAGGGCTTCCCTGGTGGTGCAGTGGCTGAGAGTCCACCTGCCGATGCAGGGGACACGGGTTCGTGCCCCGGTCCGGGAAGATCCCACATGCCGTGGAGCGGCTGGGCCCATGAGCCATGGCGGCTGAGCCTGCGTGTCCAGAGCCTGTGCTCTGCAATGGGAGAGGCCACAACGGTGAGAGGCCCGCATACCGCAAAAAAAAAAAAAAAAAAAAGAAGAAGAACATCAACCAAAAATGACCTAGAGATCATTCCCAGCCATTTCAGAAATATTGGGAAGGCCAAACAGACATGGTATCTCTATATTAATGGATGTATGATGCACAATGATACTTTCTAGTAAGTTTCATTTAAAAAACAGTCTGAATTGATTACAGAATGCTTCCCGTGTTTTGGTTGGAAACTCAATTACTAACAGAAAAATTGACATAACAACAAGAAGACATTATCACTGAGAGATGATATGAGGTTACAGAATATAAAGATGATGTGAGAAAAAAGAAAGATTAAAAAAACAAATAGAAACATGTAGTTGTGCTAGAATTTTGCTCTATACATGTAAAGTGCATACCAGTGTAACAGAGAACAAACCTAACTCCATACTGGATCTATTCCTTTACTCTAACTTTTGTGATCTGCTGTCTGTGCTTAGTCATGCTGGCTCTGCACTTTTGTAAAAGAATGTTGTTTAGAGCCTGAAATATACATGAATAGTCTATTCTCAAGGCTCTGACCGTTAAAGGTATAACACTTTTCCTATCATATGGAGACATTAACATTTGTCTTGTTGGAGGTTTACAGGAACATTGTGACCAGTCCTCAGTGGACAGCTGCAAGAACAAGGGATTCCTGCACCAAGGAGCTTGCAACCACCAGCCACACCCCCTCCCCTTTTAGTATAAAAGAAACCTGAATTCTAACTCAGGTAAGATGATTCTTTGGGACACTAGTCTTCCACCTTCTCGGTCTGCTGGCTTTCCGAATAAAGTCACTATTCCTTGCCCCAACACTACATCTCTAGATTTATTGGCATGTCATGTGGTAAGCAGTATGAGCTTGGACTTGGTAATGCCAATGATATTAATGAATAATACTACCTGACTGATATTTATTGAATTCTCATTTATGGAAGGTACCATAATTGTCTTATGTTACGTATCTTATTTCATCTTCAGGATATTATGAGTTAAATGTTATGATTAGCTCCATTCTACAGACAAAGGAATGGAGGCTTAGAGTGATGTCATTTGACCAAAGTTACATCAGTAATAAATGGAGCTGTTATCTGAACCCAGGTCTCTAACTGAAGAGTTTAAGAGCTTAACATTACATTTTATTGCCAAAATAGTAATAAAGTATATAGAGAAATATGCCAGTGTTTGTGTTTTATGGGGCAATGTATCAGATTCATTTTTATGCAAGAAAGTTAACTTAGAAGACAGACTGATAACTGGATTTTGAGCAATACTTTGAAAGATGGAAGCTATGCAATTTAGTAGATAAAAGAAAACAATATTTTCTTTGTTTTGTAAAGTACAGGCAATTTATCAGAGTCTTTTCAAGGAAAAACAAAATTTAGAGAATAATTTGCACCAGATAATTTTGAGTCTTGTGTCTGTCCTTGAAAACTATACAAAGAAGGTCACCAAGACAATATAGAGGAAGAAACAAACAAACAAAAGTTTATGGTGCTTTCTTACAATTCTATAGTGCTTCATAGTTTTTGATGTATTTTAATATATATTTTCTAAGTAGATTCTGCTGAAGTAGATATCTTGGATACATCATTTCCATTAGATTATGAGATAATTGATGCTCAGAGAGATTAAGTGACTTGCCTAAGTTCATACAGCTCATGAGACACAGACCTAGGGCTATTGATCTGTATCAGTTCTCTTGTAAAAGTGCTGAATTGCTGAGTCATTACTTTCCATGAGTCCACAATTCAGTGAAGAAAAAAGGTTGGATTTAGATGTGAAATCAGCCAGGCAAAATGATCAGATCAAATCAGAGAATTTAAAGTAGAAAATATGGCTAAATGAGAGGACTTGGAGAAAAGTGATTGCCTCCTGGTGACCCAGACTTGGACATTGGATTCGTCTTATGATTACTATTCCCCTTGTTTTCCTATAGTTTCTGAAGATAAGAGGCTTTTTATCAGAATTATTTTTACTCATAGGCCCATTAGAGGCTATCTGTATGGGTAAGTTAGGGAAACGGCTGCACTCTACCTTTCTAAGGAGACCTTCAAAATATAGTGTTCAAATTTTGTATAGTCGTTAAGAGCATTGGCTTATTGAAACCTAACTACACCACAAAGTGTTTGAGGACAGCTTACATAACCTCTCTAAGCCTCCCTTTCCTTGTAAGTCATGCAAGTATAAGACACTAACATAGATTTGCCAGGAGGATTACAGAGCATGATGTTTGTGAAATGCTGAGCCTAATAATTATCATGAAGTGCTCAATAAATGGTTACTATTATTTATTTTACTAGAATACAAATGTTTTCCATAGGAGTAAGTGAAATTTCTACCATGGCACATAAGAGTTTCACAGAGTTCTAGGAGCTCTAAGATATATATAGAATCTTGCTTACTGAAATATGTCCAATATGTAGATATCACCAAAACACATCAGATTCAACATTTCCAAAACGGAACTCATTTTCTTTCCCTCAGAACCTGCTATTTGTTCTCACTTCCCTAATTAAATTAAAGGCGTCATCACTGATGGTCCAAATCAGGTGGGAAGTTGTAGCAAAGCATCTTTCATTTCCTCCACTAACAGTGTCTGATTATCTATAGCAGTGGTCCCTAACCTTTTTGGCACCAGAGACCAGTTTCGTGGAAGACAATTTTTCCACGGACCAGGCAAGAGGGATGGTTTTGGGATGATTCAAACACATTACATTTATTGTGCACTTTCTTTCTATTATTATCACATTGTAATGTATAATGAAATAATTATACAACTCACCATAATTCAGAATCAGTGGGAGCCCTGAGCTTGTTTTCCTGCAACTAGGTGGTCCCACCTGGGGTGATGGGAGACAGTGACATCCGAAGTGTTGCTTATGTCTGGTCTACTCCATAATCTTGTTTTGGTTGCTGTCACTGTCGAAAACACTGCTTCACAAAGATAGGATGTTTGAAATGGAAGCAGGCTTTTCTGTGCCTTTGTGGCAATCTCAGGATATTCCACCTTGACTTTACTCCAGAACGTATGGAGATTTGAAGTTGTCTCACACATACTTTTAAGGGCACCGTCATTTGAGATCTCAAGAGGTTGATCCTCTTCTAGCACAGACAAAGTCGATTCACCTGGCTTATTCACAAATGGGTCACGGATCCACTCCTTCCCAGTTTGGGGGTCTTTTCTGGTTGGGAAGAAATGCTCAAACTCTTTTGAAAGCTGAGATAGGTGATTGTGCACCAGCTGGGAGAAAGAAGGCCCTCGTTCAGCCTCTTTCAAAATCTCTGCTAATGTTTGAAACACGTCAAAAATCCCAATGTTCACTTGTCGCCCCCATAGTTCCAGTTTGCCTTTGAATGCAGCCACTTTATCTGCCGACTTGAACACAGTTGCCATTCTCCTCTGAAGTGACAGATTGAGTTTACTGAGCAGGTTGAATATGTCACACAAGAAAGCAAGTTTTGTGACCCATTCTGTGTCACTGAAATGTGCTGCCAGTGGTGACTGTTTTCTAAAAGAAATCTCTGGAGTGTCCCTCAAAACTCAAAAACTCTGGCCAGTAACCTCCCTTTAGAAAGCCTTCTCACTTCTGTGTATAAGAGAAGACGTGTGTGCTCTGCATCCATCTCCTCACAGAGCTGTGTGAACAGATGTGAGTTAAGGGCATGTACTTTAATGTGGTTGATAATTTTAATCACATCCCACAAAACGTTATTAAGTTCAGGTGACATTTTTCAGCTAGCCAGCATTTCTCTATGGATGACACAGTGCATAGACTTACATTCAGAAGCAACCTCTTTGACCCGAGTAGTGAAACCAGAAAGCCGTCCAGTCATGGCTCCATCTGTGCATACCCTGACACAAAATGACCAATTCCGTTTTCCTGATATGTAGTCATTCAAAGACTTGAATAGTTCTGCAGCTGTGGTGTTGGCTGGCAACAAAAGTGCACATAACATATCCTCATGCATATCCTCCTGAAAAATATATTGCACAAAAACAAGCATCGTTGCCTTATTGTCAACATCGGTAGACTTGTCAACCTGGATTGCATACCAACGTGACTCATTAAACCTCTCTAACAATTGTGCCTCATTATCCTCTGCTATTTCATCAATTCATCTAGTTATGGTGCTAGCTGAAAGAGGAATAGGTGCCACCTTTTGAACTGCAGCCTCTCCTAAAAGTTCAAGACAAATGTCCTTAGCAGCAGGCAGGATCAACTCTTCACCAATAGTAAAGGGCTTCTTACCTTTATCAATGTGGTTAGCCATTAAGAATGATGCTCTCAGTGCAGACAAATTTGATGAAGTGGTGGCATTCAATAATTGCTTCTGTTCTTCGTGCTCATGTTTTTTTTTTTCTTTTGAAAAACTCCAAAGGCTTGTCTTTTAATGCAGGATGCTTGCTCTCCATGTGGCAAAGCAGTTTTGAAGGTTTCATGGCTTCATTGGCTAGCCAGTCACCACATATAATACAAAGCAGGCTTGGAGAATGTGAATCACCTATTGCAATAAACCTGTAATTTAAGTAGGACTCTTGTCATTTTCTTTTAAATGTAGCTTTCTTTTTGTTGGCAGTCTTAGAGTCTTCTGCTGTCTCATCATTGTTTTTTTCCCCCTTTTCAAAGAAGCTCTCCAGCGACTATTGTTTTTTACTCATTTTGGCTAGGGTTAGCTTGTGGGCTTATCAAAACTGTGACTGAGACAAGTGCACAGTGTGGGAAAGAGGCACGGATGAAAGTGGTAAATAAAATAATGGGCAGGCCGCTTATGGACTAAATTGAGTCGGATTCTGACTTATAGCCTGCCACCAGATGTAGCTGTACAATTGAAGTACATCAACTCAATTGCCACTGTAAAGCCTGTCACCAGATGCAGCTTAATTGTCACTTGCCACTCACTGATAGGGTTTTGATATGAGTTGGCAAGCAACTGATTTTTTATGGTCTCTGTGCAGTCAGACCTCTCTGCTAATGATAATCTGTATTTGCAGCCGCTCCCCAGCACTAGCATCACCGCCTCAGCTCCACCCCAGGTCATTAGGCATTAGAGTCTCATAAGAAGCGTGCTGCCTAGATCCCTCGCATGCGCAGTTCACAGTAGGGTTCGAGCTCCTATGAGAATCTGATGCTGCCACTGATCTGAAAGGAGGCGGAGCTCAGGCGGTCATGTGAGCAATTGGGAGCGGCTGTAAACACAGACGAAGCTTCTCTCGCTCACCCACCGCTCACCTCCTGCTGTGCAGCCCAGTTCCTAACAGGCCATGGACCAGTACTGGTCCGTGGCCTGGGGGGGTTGGGGACCCCTATCTATAGACTCTACTCCTAAAATGTTGATGAATCCAAACTCTTTCTCCATGTTCTCACCTTGGTTGAAGTATTCATCATTTCTTGCTTAGACTTCAGTAATGTTCTCCACCCACTCATATTCCATCCAGTCTTATTTTCTTCCCTACTGCTCTCCACACGGATTCCAAAATGACTTTTTTTTAAAAAAAATATTTTACTTAAGTGTAGTTGATTTACAATGTTGTGTTAGTTTCTGGTGTACAGTAGAGTGATTCAGATATACAGTACATACATATAATAGTTTGCATCTGCTAATCCCAAATTCCCACTCCATCCCTCTCCCAAACCCCTTCCTCTTGGCAGCCACAAGTCTGCTCTCTATGTCTATGTTTCTGTTTTGTAAGTAAGTTCATTTGTGTCATATTTTAGATTCCACATATAAGTGATATCATATAGTATTTGTCTCTGTCTGACTTACTTCACTTAGTATGATAATCTCTAGGTCCATCCATGTTGTTGCAAATAACATTATTTCATTCTTTTTTTATGGCTGAGTAGTGTTCTGTTGTGTGTGTGTATATATATATATATATATATATATATATATATATATATATATATATACCACATCTTTTTTATCCATTCATCTGTTAATGTGTATTTAGGTTGTTTCCATGTTTTGGTTACTGTAAATAATGCTGCTATGAACATAGGAGTGCATGTATCTTTTCGAATCATAGTTTTGTCCAGATATATGCACAGAAGTGGGATTGCTGGATCATATGGCAACTCAAAGTGATTTTTCTAAAATAAAAGTTTGATAATTTCATTCTCTTCCCCTTAAAATCCTTAAATACCTTCCTATAGCCATCTGGTTAAAATCTTACTCTTTTAGCCCAACATACAAAAGCTCTTCTGATCTGGCCTACTTTTACCTCTCTGATTTCATCTCTCTTCATGGCCTCTCTCTCTCACTGTGTCATGTTTATTTGTGATTCTGTGCTTTAGTTCATATGGTTCCCATCTTTCTGGCAAATTCATCCTCACCTTCAAGACCAGAATGCTCAAGCGTCTCATCTTCATGGAAGCCTTTCCTGGCTGCCTCAGGGTTCTCTCTACTCCCTCCTCTCAGTGCCTGAGCCTCTTTGTGTGTCTACATTTGACCTCTGTCAGAAGATTGGGAATGACCTGAGGGCAAGGACTAATTCCTATTTGGATTTACAAATTCATATCTGGCATGCACTTACTTTCTTCAGTAAATATTTGTTCAATAAACATATTAGTTGTCAGGACATTTTTATTAGATAATTGCTACATCTGGACTGATTAGATTAATGAGATTATTTTAAGAGATATTAGTGCCCAGTGACATTTTAACAGCTTCATTGAAATATATAACAATTCACATAGAAAAATGTGCACCATATGAAATGTCTCGATGTCTATATACGCATATAAAAGTTACCACAATCAAGATAATGAATGTATCCATCACCCTAAAGTTTCCTTGTATCCCTTTGTAATCCAACCATCCCGTCTCTAATCCCTTCACGTCTCCACATAATCACTGATCTGATTTCTGTCACTCTAGATTGGTTTGTATTTTCTAGAATTTTATATAAATGGAATCCTACAATATGTGTCCTTTTTCTATCTTTTTTATTTTAGGATTATTTCATGTCAGTTATGTGTATCATTAGTATCATTAGTTCTTTCCTTTCTATTGGTGAGTTGTATTCATGCGTCCCACAATTTGTTTACCCATTCACTTGTTGATGGATATTTCAGTTATTTCCAGTTTTGCAGCTATTACAAAGAAAGTTGATTTGAATACTTGTAAGTCTTTATGTGAACATATTTTCTCATTTTTCTTTATTAAATACTTAGGAATGGAATGAATCATATGGTGGTTGTGTGTTTAACATTTTAAGAAATTATCAAGCTGTTTTCCCAAGTGGTTGAACCATTAACCATTTAACATAACCATCCACAGTGTATGAGAGCTCCACTTCTTCTATGTCTTTTTTATCACTTGCCATGGTCAGTTTCAGTTTTTGTAATCTTAGACATTTTAATAGGTGTGTAGAAGTATTGAGCTAAGGTTTTAATTTGCATTTCCCTAGTGACTAATGATGTTGGATGCGTTTTAAGTGTGCTTATATGCCATCAATATCTTTAAAGTAGTTGTTTAAACATTTTACCCATTTAAAAAATTTTGGGCTGTTTAGTTTATTATTGAGTTTTGAGAATTCTTTATACATTCAGAATACAAGTCCTTTATCAGATATGTGATTTGCAAATTGTCTCCCAGATTGTAGATTCTCTTTTCATTCTCCTGATATTGTCTTTCAAACGACAGAAGTCCTTAATTTTGATGAAGTCTTATTTATCTTTTTTCTTTTATGTATTTTTTTAGTTTTATATCTAAGAAATCTTTGCCTAACCCAAGATCACAGTAGCGGATTTGTCTATTTCTCCTTGGAATCTTATCAGTTTTTATTTTATGTTCTTTGAAGCTCTCTTATTAGACACATGAGTGTTTAGAAGGTTGTTATGTCCTATAGATGAACTGACCCTTTTATCATTTTCAATTGACCTTCTTAAGCTCTGTTAACATTCTTTTGCCTAAGACCAACCTCCTGTGATATTAATATAGCAGTTCCAGCTTAAAAAAAATTGTTAGCATATCTTTTTTGCATCTTTTTACTTTTAGCTCATCTGTCTTTACATTTAAAAATGTATTTTCTGGGCTTTCCTGGTGGCGCAGTGGTTGAGAGTCCGCCTGCCAATGCAGGGGATACGGGTTCGTGCCCCGGTCTGGGAGGATCCCACGTGCCACGAAGCAGCTGGGCCCGTGAGCCATGGCCGCTGAGCCTGCGCGTCCGGAGCCTGTGCTCCGCAACGGAAGAGGCCACAACAGTGAGAGGCCCGCGTACCGCAAAAAAAAAAAAAAAAAAACGTATTTTCTTATAGATAACATATAATTGGATATTTTCTTTTCATACATTTTCTTATAGATAGCATATAATTGGATATTTTCTTTTCATACATTTTGATACTTCATGTCTTATAATTGGTGTGTTCATAGCTTTTGTGTATAGATGTAGTTTAAAATCTGTTTTCCAGCTATACTGAGATATAATTGACAAATAAAAACTGTCAAACATGATGTAAAACATGACTTAATATACATATACATTGTGAAATAACTAACAATTACATCAATTAACTGATCCATCACCTCAGAGTTACTTTTGTGTGTGTGTGTGGTGAGAACACTTATGAGGTTTTTGATATGGTTGAGTTTACATCTATCATACTGATATTTGTTTTATATTTGTCCTATCTGCTCTTTGTTCCCTCTTCCCTCTCTTTCTGTTTTCCTTAAGATTAGTCTAATATTTTTTATGAGGTCATTAATTACCGATTTTGGCTGATTAGCTACAATGCTTGTCTGTGAGTGTGTGTGTAATTTTAGTGGTTTCTTAAACTTATCACAGTCTATCTACAGGTGATCTTATGTCATTTCAACTTTATTTTAAGAGCCTTTCAACCATTTACTCACATTTCTTCTTTCCAGACCTTTATGCTGTTGTGGCAATAAGTTTTACTGTGATACATGTTATAAGCTCCTATAATATATTGTTAAAAAATTCTTTTAAGGTGTAGGTGATGTGTCTTTTTTCCATGGATGACTTTATTATTAGTTTTAAATATCTTGACTTTGATGTGCCTTAGTTTTCTTCATGTTTCTTGTGCTTGGCATTTGTTGAGCTTCTTTCATATATTGATTTATATTTTTCATCAAATTTAGAACATACTAGCCATTATTTCTTCAAATATGTTTGTTTGTCCTTTTCTCTACTGTCTTTTGGGGACTCTAATTACATGTGTATTAGGTTGCTTGCAGTTTTCCCTTAGCTTGCTGTTGCTCTGTTCATTTTCAGTCTTTATCCTCTTGGTGTTTTATTTTATATAATCTCTCTTCTCTGTCTTCTAGTTAATGAACATATTCTTCTGCTATGCATAAGCTGATGTTACTCCTATCAGGTAAATTTTTCATTCTGGATATTGTAGTTTTCGCCTCTGGAAGTTTGATTTAATTCTTTTTTTATTTGCCACGTCTCCACTTATCATGTTCTCTCCTCTAACACATGGAATACCATTAGGTTAACTATTTTTCCCTCTAATTGTATCATCTGTTTAATTTTAGGGTCAGTTTTGATCTTTCTCCTCATTATTGGTCATATTTTCCTGCATGTTTGTATGCATGGCCATTTTTGATTACATGCCTAACATGACGAATTTTACCAGTTGGGTGACAAATATTTTTTGTAGTCTTATAACCATACTCTTAAGCTTTCTTCTGGGACCCACTTAAGTTACTAGGAAATAATTCGATCCTTTTGGATCTTGCTTTTAAGTTTTATTAGACAGGATCAGAGTAACACTTAGTCTAGTCTGAAATTTGCCCCACCAATTGGCAAACCATTTCTGAGAACTTTTCCTAATTCTCCAGGAATTAAGAGGTTTTTCACTCTACTTATGAGAACAGGCACTATTTCCACCCTTGTGTGATCATCAGGATTACTTCTTCTAATCCTTTTGTGTGGCCATTTTCCAGGCCTGTGTAGTGTCTTTACATGCATGGGCTGAGCAGTGCTCAGCTGAACACTCCAAGGGAATGAATACTTTGAAGATCCTAGGTATTCTCCATGCAGCTTTCTCCTCTCCAGTAGTCATCTCCTGAACTCTAGATGCCTTATCTCTGGACTCTCAGATCCATTTCCTCAGCACTGGCTGTCTGCTGTGCTTTGCCTGCCTTGTCTCTCTGCACCATAGCCTAGAAACTGTCTTCTTTAGTAATCAGGAACTGTTGGGCTCACTTTTTTTTTTTTGTTAATTATCTGATGTCTAGTATCTTGAGAGCTGTTGTTCCATATATTATATTACCTACTTTTATTTACTTTTACTTGTTGCAGTCAGGGGAATAAACCCATTCCTTCTTAGACTATCTTTGCTAGAAGCATAAGTCTTCCTAATAACTTTTGTGTGTGTGTGTGTGTGTGTGTGTGTGTGTGTGTGTGTGTGTATGATAAGAACAGATAACATGAGATCTACTCTCTTATTAACAAAATTTTAAGTGTGCAGTACAGTATTTTTAACTATAAGCATAATGTTGTCTAGCAGATCTCTAGAACCTTTTCATCTTGCATAACTGAGACTTAATACCTGATGAATAGCAACTCTTCTTTCCCTTCCCCCTGCCCTAGCCCCTGGTAACACCATTCTACTTTCTGCTTCCAAAACTATTTTCAATATCTCATATAAGTGGAATCACATAGTACTGTTCTTCTTCAACTTTTTAATAATGCTAATTAAAAAGAGATCTTTTGTGCTGGTAAAGCTCACATAACTACTGCAGCATTATATGAATTATACTAATACAAGGAGAAGAAAAATGAAAAAAAAACACAACTGTAACCCCACTTTCCAGAAATAATTGCTTAAAGCTTTATTTTTATCTATTTTAAGTGTGAGAATTACTTTTCATAAATGAAAATTAGATAATTCTATTTATTTTGTATTATAACTCAACTTTAATTTGTTATCTGGAATATTTTTATATGATTCAATCATTTCCTCCAGTATAATTTTTAATTGTTCCATAGGAGTCAACTTTATGGATATGCCAATAAATTATGTGCCATAATTGTGCATAGTTGTGCCATAATTTATTGAACCAATCACTTATCATTCAGCATTTATGTTGTATCTAATTTTTCACTATTATGAATAGTGCTATGGTGATCATTCTGGTAGATAACTCTTTTTTGCTATTTATCATAATTTCCCCAGAAACACTTCCTAGAAGTAGAATTACTGATTCAAGGGATATGTACATTTAAAAATCATTGAATATTTTTGGCAAAATGTCACACAACTGTATACAAGCAGAACACCAACTTCCATTTCCCCCTTACTCCAGGCTATTCTAGGTATTATTTTTTTAAACACTTTTACAAGTGGTATCTTCTTATTTTACTTTTAGTCAATACATTTGACCTTTGCGTCAGAAACCTCTTCCTCTGCCCTTCTCCCACCCCACAATGACATGCCTTTAATTCCATGCAGAAAAAATCCACAAGGCATTTTGACTTGTCACTTGGTTTTCTTCATCCCTTGGTAAATTTTAGTACCAAAGTAATGTGCCCTGTTAATTGCCTCTTTCTCTTTCTTGTTTTGACTGGTTCTTTCTTTCTCCTCAACTCTCAGTTCTCTTTTTTCCTAATAAAAATATTGAGTTTTATATGTTAAGCCCCAATTTCTTTCCTTATAGTGTGAGATATTCTTTAAGGTGAAACCAATGCATTTCTACCTCATTAATCACCCACCAACCTATTCGGGGCTTCAGAGAAGCAATTCAGAAATTCACAGCCAATTCAGAATGCAACATGAGATTAATATTGTATCCAATGTAAGGAGGTAGTCTAGTTGTTACGTTTTCTTCTTGTCTTAGGGCTCAAAATCCTGGAATTGGTTCCAAGATATTAGGTATATCTGAAGCATCAGACAGATATTATAGCACAAAAAGAATTAAAGAGGATAAATATAGATGATCATGCTCAAGAAAAGCAATAATAGTACTCCAAGCAAAATAGAAATGTTGGCTTAGAATATGGACAGAATCTTGTTCAAACTTCTCCATTTCACATGGGCCAAGATATATTACAGAAATTACACCTTGTTTCCATGGCCACTGCCGCTTATGTTGGATCTCTTCTTATTCCCTCTTTTAATCCATGATATTTATTGAATTTATTTGTAAGCACCCATGATAATGAGATAGACTTCTTCACGTCTCCCCAGCAGCTTATTCTTCTCTGGTGATGATGCTCATCCATTGGTTAAAATTGCTTCCTGGATGATTCCATCTTTTGCTCCTTTTCCTTTGACATCCCCCAGCAACCCTTCTTCAAAGATATGAAGTCTGCCTTCATACCAAACCTTCACTCCTCTGGTTAGTGAAGGATTATAGGCTCAAATGGAGAAAAAAAGGGCATGCACATAGGGTTCATTTCTTAGCAGTTCCTGGATTCAAAATAGATGCCATAGACTATTATAATGTCACACTGTTTTTAGAATAACCAGATAGCTTAGATCAAACCACTGGAACAGAGAAAAATAATTATTTCAGGCTTGGCTAAACAATCATTAATATTTTGCTTGACTCCAATTTTATTCACGAACCATTCCTACACAGGTTTTTTTTTAAAACCTTACTAGAACTCTTCAAAAAAAAGAAAAAGTAAAATTAGAATGCTGGAAGATACAATCTTCCAAAATATCAAAATAGAATTGTATCCAAATTTATAACTCAGAGAAACTATTCTATGCCAAATTATATAAAGCTAGGAAACCTTTATAACATTCACTTATTTTCTTATAAATCCATTCATGAATTTCTGTTAAATTGCAAATCCAAAATTTTCAGGCTCCATTGCATTCTGGTAGGCAGAGCTAATTCTCTTTAAAGTGTCATCATAATCTAGCAATCTCCTCATAACCAACAAAAGCCCTTAAGACTGCTGAAATGTGCCAGCTTCCATCTCCATATGTAGCCTGTGCCTGCCAGGGCAGAATAGCATGAATGCTTGGATTTCTCTAGTCATTCTACCCAACACTTGGGCATGTGGAGGTCTAACTTGGTCCAGATTCTTTCCATGTTTCAATACATACAGAAAGAGAATTCTCTGGCCTGGCTTCTTTAGTCTACCTACACTGATCCCCAAGTCTTGTCCTTTTAGGAAAATGAATCAAGATACTGCTTTTTAAAAACTCCAACTCTTATTTGGATTGAGTTCCATGTTCTTCTCCGCACTTCCTCAAATTTTGCTTTGCTTTAATCTTAATAAGTGACTGAATCGATAAATTAGGAGGAATCTGTTTAACAGTTTACTTCATTCAATGACTCTCAACCTTGTTTAAATGGCAGAGCATTTGAGAAATATGCACACCTCATATAATTCCATAAATGACATATCAAACTTACATTAGCCACATATACACATTTTTGTTCTAAATTTAAAAATTGGATTTTAATATAGCAATATAGATTTTAATATAGGAAAGGAAATTATGGCATAAAATAAAATTGAGAAAATTTTATTAGATGTTTTTTCCCTGCAAAATTAGAGTCTACCATTACTGATGTAATAGATTGAATCCACTTTTGATATTTTATTGCTGAGTATTTGAAGCCCCACTGCTATCCTTTCCCCTCTGCTCCATATCTGTCAAAGCAGATAAGAAAGCCTGATGCTCCCTTTTTTAGAGCCTGGTGGGAAGTTCAAATAATACATATGGGATCCCTCACCCAATCCCATTCACTAACCACAATAAAAGCCAAGCCAGTCTCCTTTCCCTGTTCTCCCATGACACTTTTAGACCTGCTTGAGAAGCCTGCCTTGGTCTTTCCAGAAAACTTCATTATATGTCATACCTTCTTCGTACAGGCATGATTATAAGTATGTACATTTCCTACCAAACTAAATTTCGTGGAACTTTGTTCTTTATACAAAAGGTTAGCATATTTTTGTAAATGCAAAATGTTAGATTTTTTTTTCCATCAACAGCAATACAATTTAGGGTCAGGGAAACTGCAGTGTAATACAAAAGATATGAGAACTAATTTCACAAGCTCGGAAAAAAATTAGGTAAGGGTTGAGAAATAGGCCTATAAAATTATGGATAGGTCACCCTGAGCCAGTCTACTTACCATTTCTATAGTAGAAAAATTAGAGAATGCTAAATGAAATAAAGGCTGCATCACTGAAACAAATGAAAGGAAAACACATTTTTACACAGAAGATTCTGTAATTAACCTATGGGGCTCTATATGATTATAAATTATGGCAGTAAATTACTGAGAATGACTCAAATAAGAAACATGGAAAACAGTCTCTGAAGTTCCTGAATTAAAAGGAGGATGATATACAATAAACTGACCAGCTGAGGTCAAGAATGAGATCTCTTGCCGTCTTTCTTTTTTTGTGTGTTGTAATATTATACAATTAGGGCCTTAGCCTTTTTCAAGGCTCAGGCTGTTATGGAGATGAAACACTGTACAGAAAGGTGTTTGTCAAATTTTAATATATACATAAAAGAAACCATTATCTTTGAGAAAACTGCCAATAGGAAAGTGTTTTCAATCTCGTGGGAAAATGCATAAAATACACTCTCAGTCTTAGAATTACCTATTTTTTCTTTCAAATGAGCAGCAAAGATGAGAACCTTAAAAATGTAAAAGAGCTCAAACAATATGCAGGAGAAGTACAGCTTCAGAGGTGAAAATATTTCTTCTCTTATGTCTTTCTGGATTTGGTGGCTATCATCTTGCTGATGCCATAGACGCTGTACTGTAATCAAAGTCCTACATTTTGAGAAAATATTTCTTTTGCCTAAAAGAAAATACCTTTGGTTTTTTGTCAAAAAATGTGGTTCTTGTAAAAAGGAGAAATTATATCTCTGGGCCCCTGTGGTTATCTGCTGATTCCAATGTCACAATTAAATTCATTTAATGTGTGTGTCTATGTAGAGAATCTCCTTTGTATTAGATTTTGTGCTATATTCTGCAGCACAACAGTGTACAAGGTGGACTTACCTTCAGGAAACAAACAGAGAAGAGAACTAAAACACAATGCCAAAATACTTTGAAGGAGGGAATAAGTATTACGAAGGGGCTTTTTCCTCAGATGTAGGGGCTTTTAGGAGGTCACTAAACAGAGAAGAACTCTAACCAGGCGACAGGGGAGGGGATGGATATTTGCTGAATACAGCTTTAGAGGCAGGAGAGAACACGTTATGCTTTGGAAATTGAATGAGTTTAATGTTTGCAGTGTACAGTGTGAGACAGAGTGGTAGAGATAAGGCTGGAGAGGAAAGTGGTGGCAAGCCAAGGCAGAGCCTTGCAAGGTTTATTTATTCTAATGGCAGATCTTGAGCAAGAGAAATGTACCAATTTATTATCATAATTGTGAAATGTAAGAAGATGTTCTTAGAAATAACTATATTAAACTATATAACTATGTAACTACATTAACTATATTAAAAAGAGAGAAAACTAGTCAAGGTAGAGAAAATCTAAAACACAGTTATTGGCCAATAATACATAACATAGAGACTATGATCTCTGATCATAAAATGAAAACAAAGAGAGGAAGAAATCTTATGTGTTGGCAAATTTAAGAACACACTTCTAAGTAGCTCTTGGATAAAATAAAACATAATGCAAACCAGAAAACGGTTAGAGCTGAGTAAAATGAAAATACTTCCTACTACAACATAAGGCAAGGTTAATACTATACTGAGGGTCGCCATCGTGGATTGCTCTGTCATGTGCAGCCTCTCTGCACAGAGCCCCTGGTTGTCATCTTGGATGCAGTGTCCTTTGCCCGACTTCTGCATGTGGCCCACCTGAGCTGAGGTGCCGGTGACAGCCATTCTGCACTAGGAACTCTGGTCAGAAGATCCGGGTGCGAGGCCTCTGCACCTGGCCCCCATGAGCAAGTGAAACCCAACTAAGCACAAAGAAAGAAAAAGCCGTCTCAGAGCTGTGACCATTTTCAAGGCTATTGTTTTTCTCTGTGGAACACTGCCTTTGGGGCAAAACAAGGAAGAAGCAGGTGATTCTAATGTGCAGCAAAGAAGGACAGCCACTGCAGGCCAGCTTCTCCAACTCTGAAGGCACTCCAGCCGTGTGGCTGACAGAGTCTTGGTGCTCTGGCCGGGTGTCAGATCTGAGCCTCTGAGATGGGAGAGCCAAGTTCAGGACACTGGACCACCAGAGACCTCCTGGCCTGACATAATATCAATCAGTGAGAGCTCTCCCAGAGATCTTGGTCTCAACACTAAGACCCAGCTCCACTCGATGACTGGCAAGCTCCAGGGCTGGACACCCCATGCCAAACAACTAGGAAGACAGGAACACAACCCCACCCATTAGCAGAAAAGCTGCCTAAAATCATAATAAGTTCACGGACATCCCAAAACACACCACCAGACGTGGTCCTGCCCACCAGAAAGACAAGATCCAGCCTCATCCAGAACACAGACACCAGTCCTCTCCACCAGGAAGCCTACAAAATCCACTGAACCAACCTTACCCAATGAGGGCAAACACCAAAAACAATGGGAACTACAAACCTGCAGCCGGAAAAAAGGAGACCCCAAACACAGTAAGTTAAAGAAAATGAGAAGACAGAGAAATACACAGCAAATGAAGAAGCAAGATAAAAACCACCCAGACCAAACAAATGAAGAGGAAATAGGCAGTCTACCTGAAAAAGAATTCAGAGTAATGATAGTAAAGATGATCCAAAATCTTGGAAATAGAATGGAGGAAATACAAGAACCGTTTAAAAAGGACCTAGAAGAAATAAAGAGCAAACAAAAAATGATGAACAACACAATAAATGAAATGAAAAATACTCAAGAAGGAATCAATAGCAGAATAACTGAGGCAGAGGAACAGACACGTGACTTGGAAGATAAAATAGTGGAAATTACTACCATAGAGCAGAAAAAGAAAAAAAAGAGAATGAAAAGAAATAAGGACAGAGACCTCTGGGACAACATTAAATGTACCAACTTAAGAATTATAGGGGTCCCAGAAGAAGAAGAGAAAAAGAAAGGGTCTGAGAAAATATTTGAAGAGATTATAGTTGAAAACTTCCCTAATATAGGAAAGGAAATAGTCAATCAAGTCCAGGAAGTGCAGAGAGTCCCATACAGGATAAATCCAAGGAGAAACACGCCAAGACACATATTAATCAAACTATCAAAAATTAAATTCGAAGGAAAAATACTAATAGCAGCAAGGGAAAAGTAACAAATAACATACAAGGGAATCCTCACAAGGTTAACCGCTGATCTTCCAGCAGAAACTCTGCAAGCCAGAAGGGAGTGGCAGGACATATTAAAAATGATGAAAGGGAAAAAACTACAACCAAGATTACTCAATCCAGCAAATATCCATTCAGATTCAAAGGAGAAATTAAAACCTTTACAGACATGCAAAAGCTAAGAGAATTCAGCACCACAAAACCAGACCTAAAACAAATGCTAAAGGAACTTCTCTAGGTAGGAGACACAAGAGAAGGAAAAGAACTACAATAATAAACCCAAAACAATTAAGAAAATGGTAATAGGAACATACATGTTGATAACGACCTTAAATGTAAAAGGATTAAATATTCCAACCAAAAGACATAGACTGGCTGAATGGATACAAAAACAAGACCCATATATATGCTGTCTACAAGAGACCCACTTCAGACCTTGGGAAACATACAGACTGAAAATGAGGGGATGGAAAAAAATATTCCATGCAAATGGAAATCAAAAGAAAGTTGAGTAGCAATTCTCATATCAGACAAAATAGACTTTAAAATAAAGATTATTACAAGAGACAAAGAAGGTCACTACATAATGATCAAGGGATCAATCCAAGAAGAAGATATAACAATTGTAAATATTTATGCACCCAACATAGGAGCCCCTCAATACTCCTAAGACAAATGCTAACAGCCACAAAAGGGGAAATCAACAGTAACACAATAATAGGAGGGGACTTTAACACCCAACCTTCACCAATGGAAGGATCATCCAAAGTGAAAATAAATAACGAAACACAAGCTTTAAATGATACATTAAACAAGATGGACTTAATTGATTTTATAGGACATTCCATCCAAAAACAACAGAATATATTTTCTTCTCAAGTGCTCATGGAATATTCTCCAGGATAGATCATATCCTGGGTCACAAATCAAGCCTTGGTAAATTTAAGAAAATTGAAATCGTATCAAGTATCTTTTCCAAACACAACGCTATGAGACTAGATATTTTATAGGAAAAAACATGTAAAACATAGAAACACATGGAGGCTAAAAAATACACTACTAAATAACCAAGAGATCACTGAAGAAATCAAAGAGGAAATCAAAAAATACCTAAAAACAAATGAAAATGAAAACATGATGGCCCAATACCTATGGGATGCAGCAAAAGCAGTTCTAAGAGGGAAGTTAATAGCAATAAAATCCTACCGCAAGAAACATCTCAAATAAACAACTTAAGCTTATACCTAAAGCAATTAGAGAAAGAAGAACAAAAATCCCCAGAGTTAGCAAAAGAAAAGAAATAATAAAGATCAGATTAGAAATAAACTAAGAAGAAATGAAGGAAACGTTAGCAAAAATCAATAAAAATAGAAGCTGGTTCTTTGAGAATATAAACAAAATTGATAAACCATTAGCCAGACTCATCAAGAGAAAAAGGGAGAAGACTCAGATCAACAGAATTAGAAATGAAAAAGGACAAGTAACAACTGACACTGCAGAAATACAAAGGATCATGATAGATTACTGCAAGCAACTATATGACAATAAAATGGACAACCTGGAAGAAATGGACAATTTCTTAGAAAAGCACAACCTTCCATGACTGAACCAGGAAGAAACAGAAGATATAAACAGACCAATCAAAAACACTGAAATTGTAATGGTGATTAAAAATCGTCCAACAAACAAAAGCCCAGGACGAGACGGATTCACAGGCAAATTCTATCAAACATTTAGAGAAGACCTAACACATATCCTTCTCAAACTCTTCCAAAATATAGCAGAGGGATGAACACTTCGAAACTCATTCTATGAGGCCACCATCACCCTGATACCAAAACCAGGCAAAGATGTTACAAAAAAGAAAACTACAGGCAAATATAACTGATGAACATAGATGCAAAATTCCTGAACAAAATACCAGCAAACAGAATCCAGCAGCACATTAAAAGGATCATACACCATGATCAAGTGGGGTTTACCTCAGGACTGCAAGGATTCTTCAATATACGCAAACCAATCAATGTGATAAACCATATTAACAAATTGAAGGATAAAAACCATATGATGATCTCAATAGATGCAGAAAAAGCTTTTGATAAAATTCAACACCAATTTACGATAAAAACTCTCGAGAAGGAGGGTTAGAGTGAACTTACCGCAATAAAGGCCAAACCCACAGAAAACATCTTTCTCAATGGTGAAAAACGGAAACCATTTCCACTAAGAACAGGGACAAGACAAGGTGGTCCAACCACCACTATTTTTCAACATAGTTTTGGAAGCTTTAGCCACAGCAATCAGAGACGAAAAAGAAATAAAAGGAATCCAAATCGGAAAAGAAGAAGTAAAACTATCACTGTTTGCAGATGACAGGATGCTATACATAGAGAATCCTAAAGATGCTACCAGAAAACTACTACAACTAATCAATGAATCTGGTAAAGTAGCAGGATACAAAATTAATGCACAGAAATCTCTTGCATTCTTATACACTGACAATGAAAAATCAGAAATAGAAATTAAGGAAACAATCCCATTCACCATTGCAACAAAATAAATAAAATACCTAGGAATAAACCTACCTAAGGAGAGAAAAGACCTGTATGCAGAAAACTATAAAACACTGATGAAATAAATTTAAAATGATGCAAACAAATGGAGAGATATACCCTGTTCTTGGATTGGAAGAATCAATATTTGTGAAAATGACTATACTACCCACAGCAATCTACAGATTCAATGTAATCCCTATCAAACTACCAATGGCCTTTTTCACAGAACTAGAACAAACAATTTCACAATTTGTATGGAAACACAAATGACCCCGAAAAGCCAAAGCAATCTTGAGAAAGAAAAACGGAGCTGGAGGAATCAGGCTCCCTGACTTCAGACTATACTACAAAGCTACAGTAATGAAGACAGTATGGTACTGGCACAAAAACAGAAATACAGATCACTGGAACTGGATAGAAAGCCTAGAGAGAAATCCACACACATATGGTCACCTTATCCTTGATAAAGGAGGCAAGAATATACAATGGAGAAAAGACAGTCTCTTCAATAAGTGCTGCTGGGAAAACTGGACAGCTACATGGAAAAGAATGAAATTATAATACTCCCTAATACCATACACAAAAATAAACTCAAAATGGATTAAAGACCTAAATGTAAGGCCAGATGCTATTAAACTCTTAGAGAAAAACATAGGCAGCACACTCTATGACATAAATCACAGCAAGATCCTTTTTGACCCACCTCCTAGAGAAATAGAAATAAAAACAAAAATAAACAAATGGGACATAATGAGATATAAAAGCTTTTGCACAGCAAAGGAAATCATAAGCAAGATGAAAAGACAACCCTCAGAATTGTAGAAAATATTTGCAAAGGAAGCAACTGACAAAGGATTAACCTCCATAATTTGCAAGCAGCTCATGCAGCTCAATATCAAAAATACAATCAACCCAATCCGAAAATGGGCAGAAGACCTAAATAGACTTTCCTCCAAAGAAGATATATAGATCGCCATCAAACACATGAAAGGATTCTCAACATCACTGATCATTAGAGAAATGCAAATCAAAACTACAATGAGGTATCACCTCACACCAGTCAGAATGGCCATTATCAAAATATCTACAAACCATAAATGCTGGAGAGGGTGTGGAGAAAAGGGAACCCTCTTGCACTGTTGGTGGGAATGTAAATTGATACAGCCACTATGGAGAACATTATGGAGGTTCCTTAAAAAACTAAACATAGAACTACCATATGACCGTGCAATCCAACTACTGGGCATATACACTGAGAAAGCCATAATTCAAAAAAGTCATGTACCACAATGTTCATTGTGGCACTATTGATGATAGTCAGGACATGGAAGCAACCTAAGTGTCCATCAACAGATGAATGGGTAAAGAATATGTGGCACATATATACAATGGAATATTACTGAGCCATAAAAAGAAATGAAACTGAGTTATTTTTAGTGAGGTGGATGGACCTAGATACTGTCATACAGAGTGAAGTAAGTCAAAAAGTTAAAAACAAATATCATATGCTAACACGTATATATGGAATCTAAAAAAAAACAATGGTTCTCAAGAACCTAGGGGCAGGACAGGCATAAAGATGCAGACGTAGAGAATGGACTTGAGGACACAGGGCAGGGGAAGGGTAAGCTGAAACGAAGTGAGAGACCGCATTGACATATATACACTACCAAATGTAAAACAGCTAGGTAGTGGGAAGCACCCGCATAGCACAGGGAGATCAGCTTGGTGCTTTGTGACCACCTAGAGGGGTGGGATAGGGAGGGTGGGAGGGAGACACAAGAGGGAGGGGATATGGGGATATATGTATACGGATAGCTGATTCACTTTGTTATACAGCAGCAACTAACCCAACAATGTAAAGCATTATACTCCAATAAAGATGTAAAAAAAACAAAACAAAACAAAACTGTACTGAGAGTGATTTTTCTGACTTAAAAGCTTAGTTAGAAAATGAAAGTGAAAATTGATGAGTAGTTATGAAAAATGTAACAATAAAGATAAATCCAGAGAAAGAAGGTAAAGGGGTATGATAAACATAAGGTGTTAAACTTAGTGAAATAGAATGCAGTTACAATAAAGATCTTTGAAATCTAATCATATTGACACATCATCTCATAAGATGTTCAGAGCAAAGCAGAGTCAAAAGAAACAATATTATGAAGGAAAAAGGAGATTTAACTATAAATACAACCCTCCCCCAATACTATGAAAGAATATATGTTCATAAATTTGACCACTGGAAAAATGTACAGTGTCTTAGAACTATATTGCCAAATAAAACTGGATCAACTATAAACAAAAAATCTGAATAAATTAGATTCTACCAAATATTACAAGAATGGTATTGCAATCACAGTTTTCTAACAGCAAAACTGTAAAAACAACCTGTCTGTCCCTCAAAAGGGAGTTGAGGATACAAAAATCTGGTTCAATCAGACAGTAACATAATGGCATGTAAAAGAATGAACTAGATAGTTACCATGGTGGATACAAACTACAGAATAATATGCACAAAGTACTGTCAGTAAAATAGAAACTTAAAACAGTATTTATGTTGTTTATTGATAAATGTATATTTGGTAAAACTATCAAAATATGTATTAACATCTTACACACTACCTGTGAATAAATGATTATAGATGAGGACTACTTGAGAGGCAAGGGATGAGAGAGTGAGCCTTAAACTGTAAAGTTTTATTTCTTAAAATAGTGATCTGAAGGAAAAATTACAAAACATTAACATATGAACATTGGGTAATGTGCGGCCGTTTGTATGTTTTGGATTATGAATTTATGTAAAGCCTAGGCCAGAAAGAGAAGTCATAATTTTGGCAGTTTCTAAAGTGTAGAAAAGAAGTGGCATTTGTGTGTGTGTGTGTGTGTGTCTTTTAAAGCTCCTCTCTCTGCATAAGGTCCTGGTTATTCTCATGAGTCAAAATAAGTAATTAGATAATTTATAATCATCAGTAAATTAAATCATCAGTAATTTATTTTGTACCATGCCCAGCACAAGTGCCCACACAATCTGATATTCTATATATATTTGGGATAATAATATTGTTGATTCAGATTGCAATACTCAGATTGATAATTTAGAATTGTAAATTCATATTTCTTTGGCAATGTAAAGTTTGACTGTGGATAACCGTTTCTTGAATAAAATAACATAAAGTCTGAGTCAGATACTTTTCAAATTCCTAATGAATGTGAGTTGAATGAACACATTCCATGAATGTGGAGACTCAAGCATTATGCAGGTAGCTCAGAACACAGACTATTAATGCTATTTATGTCTCAGAATTCTTGAGATGATGGTTATTTAGGAAATCTCTGGTTATGTTTCCCTAGGTCCAACTTTAATATACCACATGGTTAAAAGGCAAAGGCAAATTCTTCCTTCCTGTATCTTATGCAAACTCTCCAGATTTCGACTATTTTTCTCCTGTATCATTCAAAAACATCAGTATCAATTTCAATGTTACAAATGAAAGAGAGAACTAAGAAAAATCACAGTTCAATTATTCCTTTTACCTGACTCCCCACTACATTTTCTAGAATGACAGTTAGTTTAAAGACCTAGCTTAAAAGTTAACATTTCTCCTTTTTTAAATTCTCACAAACTGTATGTAGGAATTTATCTTCCACAATGGAATTTGCGTTGATATAAAGAACTGAGAAAGTTTTCAAAACAACGAGGTTTCAACAAGGCAACAAATGTAAGGCAGTTCATTAGGTAAATGGATTGTACTAGTAAATGCAATACATGTTGAGAACAGCAGTCTATTTGTTAATTTACCCAAATAGCATATCTGAGGATCAAAGATTTATTAAAGAAACGACTGACATGCAGGTTTTCTTAACAACATTACTTTCTGTATATCAGGAGAGCATTTTGTAAGATAGCACAAATGACAAGAATTTGGTGACTGCAAGTATAAAGACCATGCTGCTAATGAAAATCAATCAAAAGAGAGCACAATATTTATAAAAACTTGATGATAACAAAGATGCAACTACAGCAATTGCCCTGTGATAATGGAGAGAACAGATTATAAGGCACGACATAATGAATGCCTTGTTTCCAATCAGCTTGTATAAACAATGATGGATCCATCACCCAAAATTAGCCAAAACATCAGAGTGCAATGACGGTTTAATTAAAATAGGAAGGGTAGATAAATGGATCAAAAAATGAATGCTGAAAACAAACAAACAAAAAATGAATGCTGTACATAAAATATTAGCTAGCGAAGTGCTTTGAAATAAAAATCTTGAGCCAGAATTCATCTATAAATCTAATACTATTTCTCAAAAAACTGAAACTGTGGTTTTGTTCCAAGTATTACAATTACAGATTTCACATTTAACTGAATTTATCAGAATAGTTTGAACTTGGGTAGACAATGGCACAGATATGCAGCAGACTATATTTTGGAGAGATTTCACTATGTTTTATATGAATCATTCATATAAAGGTATTTATTGACTTAGTCTAAAACAACTAGACTGTGGCCAAGCTATGGTGATACATTTTGGAAAAATAATGCGATTATTATTAGATCATGAGGAGTTTTCATACACACAGTATAGAACTGGTTATTGGTGCATAATTTTAGAATTCTAAATTAATTAGAATTATAGTATTTCAACTATTTTCATATCATTTTGGAAATATCTGCTTTATCCTTTATTGGAATTTCAAAATATAGTACCTTTGGCTCTAGAATTTTAGAATACAATGTAAATTTCCATCTTTAATAGCAATTAAAAATTATATGAAGCATAAAATAACTTTAAAGATCTTTATTTTGGCAGAAAAATATATTTTTAAAGTTTTGAAATAGACTTATTGTTTAGGTTGTAACAGGTCCCAACATCTGATCAATTTGACATAAGAGTAAAAAAAAAACATAAAAAAATGGGCTTCCCTGGTGGCACAGTAGTTGAGAGTCCGCCTGCCAATGCAGGGGACACGGGTTCGTGCCCCGATCTGGGAAAACCCCATATGCCGTGGAGCGGCTGGGCCCGTGAGCCATGGCCGCTGAGCCTGCGCGTCCAGAGCCTGTGCGTCTAGAGCCTGTGCGCCGCGACGGGAGAGGCCACAGCAGTGAGAGGCCCGTGCACCGCAAAAAAAAAAAAAAAAGCAATCTTTTCTCTTAATAAGGATGTGTTCTCATTAAATTCTACATTACTGATAAAGTAATATCGAACTGTGAAAACCATAAATATGGGATTGTAAACAAAACTTTAAGGGTCAGATTCAGAGAGTTAAAATTTGGTATGTATACAGGACAATTTTGAACAGGTAACATCAGATATTTTTAGAAGGTCCATTATTATCTTTAAGCAATCTAAAAATTCCTATGTGAATGCTTTATCCTTATTTAGATAGTGGTTGTTTCTGTCTTGCCTTTCTAAAACTCAAGATATAATTTTTTAAAAAACATATAAATATAGGAAACTGGAAAGTACCTTTGCTTAAAATGATCACTACCTGCCAAGCTCTTAGTCTCAGCGACGAACTGCTTGTCCTTTACAGAAGAGACTCTCACTTTGAAGTCGATGCTTGCTCTTTGCTGATATTCAGGGCATGAGAAGAATGATATCTGGTCTAAGAACTGGAAGATAAATGACTAGCTAAAAGGAATAGCTTTTATTAAGTTAGTGTACATAAAAGAAGATGGAGCTTCTAGACGTTGATGAAATTACCCTTCAAAAGGGATGGAGAAATATATAGATATGAAGACCCAAAGAAGTATAGTTTGTGTAGAGTACTCAGAAAGTCAGCTTCCACTTCCAGTTCAGACAGTGATGCTTATTTCATTTCACTTCCTCTGCTCCATGCCATGTATCTTCTGTGGATCTGAGGATCCTGCTACATGGACGGTCAGATTACATCTACCCTTCCTCCCTACTAGAACATTCAACATTACCTTTGTCCTAACTCTGTAGTCTTGGCTTGCACCTTTTATTTTTTAATTTTTTTTTTTAGTTTTAACTGACAAACAGGTATTTATTAATGTAGTTTTCCTTCTCTTGCCATAATACATAAGCATGACCCTGATGGGCTGATACATCAGTGTGAAGGTGTCGAAAGCCCCACCAGTCATTGATTCCAATGTTACAGGATTGCACTTATAGTGTGGTTTCAAGTCCATACAGGAAGCAGACCAACCCTAGGGTCTCCCACATCTGCCAAGCTCACTGGCTGTGCTGTGGTTGTGCTTTCCCTTACAGAAGCTGGAGTTGTCCACCCGCAAGGCTGCTCTGTTACAGGCCTGCTTCCCTGGGAAGCATCTCCCTTTGGCTGTGGGTGGAAGACTGCACACCCAGATCACCCTGAGAAGCAGTCCCCACATGCCAACCTGAGCCTGAGCTGCTATCTCTGTCTTTCCCGTGGGTCTGCACAGCCCGCTGGTGCCACTGCTCTTGTGTGGAAGGGCTTCTTGGTTCTGAGGAGCTCCCTGGTGATCAGGGTGAGCCCACCGAGGATGAGGAAGACTCCTCCCCACCAAAGGACCTCCTGGCACTCTCCATACAGCACAAAGCCCAGGAAGGCCTGCGGGACAGAGACAGCTGTGAGGCCAGGTGGGCACATGCCCGCAGGATGCAACCACAGTGGGTGGGTACCACCTGACTCCCCTGTGGGTGACTGCCCTCCTAGGGCAGGAAGGAAGGTCTGGAGCTGGAAGTCTTGGGCTTGAAATCCAGCTGTCACCTTCAGCATGTCTCCCCTGTAGAAGTGGGGAGGGTACCTCCTCATGCTACAGACCAGGGCTCCTGGGCTCCTTCAGCAATAGAAATTGACAAGAGGCCAGACAAGAAATTCGGGCAAGGCTTTATTGGGGTCCCTGCTGCAGCAGAGGGGAGCAAGAACAAGTAACAGGTTTCCTTGCTCGTTTGCTGGCTTGATCCCCAAGGTGGGGGCAAGGTGGTTCTTCATTTGGGGTGAGGTTAGGGGTGTGTCCGAGAGTCAAGCCAGAGGGGTGGTTTAGGTGACTTGCCCACCCCTTGGTGGTGTTGTGTGCAGGGGACACGAGCAGTACCCTGACTTTTGCTCCTGGCTCTTCAGAAATGGCAGTTAGGTTTTTGCTCTTTTTGTATGTTGTAAATAATTTACCCCAACTGCACATGTACGCAGTTATTTTTAGTCCCTTTTAGTTTCTTTGTATTTTGTTTCTAGAGGTCCAGGTGCAGGCACTGCAGCAAAGGGTCCCAGGTCCCAGGTCCCAGGCTGTCTCTCTCACAGCATCAGACTCCAGCAAAGTGCACAAGAAAGCCCAGTGAAGGCCAGCAGCTAGGCCCAGCACACAGTGGGCCTACCAAATGCTCCCTGCTTCCACCTCAGGGCTCAGCCCCACCTGGGTGGGAAGAACCTCAACCTTGATCATCCATGTCTCATGTCTGAGTTCACAGACTGCTAGCCTCTGGGTTGCACAGAGGCTTCAGACTGCGGGCTCCCGCCTGGAGGAGCAGCAAGCAAGGAGGCTTTTTACAGTTGGACTTCATCCCCATCTAACTTGAGAATTACTCCAAGTTTGAGAGATTAGAGGAGCAGACACCAGGGGTCAAGCCACAGTTTCACCTCTGCTTCAGGTCCTGTCCCTTCTCCTATCTGGAAAAGCAGGGATTGCCCAAGGACGACTCACCCAGAACCCTCCCGGAACCCAGCTTTGGGACACAGAGACTGTATACTCAGGCTACTCACTGAGCTGAGGATATTTGAAAAAGTCACCATGACAGATGCAATGGCCGAAGATGTGGTGAAATTGAGGCTCTGGCTAAGGAACATTCACGTGAGAGAATTGGTGGTAGCCACTACGAGGACGCCTAAGCCGGATAAGCAGAATCCCATACTCACCTCGCTGCTGAAGACCTGCGCGGTGGAAGCTGCGCCAGGGCCCTGAATGCGCATGCGCACAGGCAGTTTGAGCACGCCCCAGAAGTGGTACCACAGCATGCAGGCTGGGAAGTGCGCCGCCACCTCCATCTTAATTTTTTTTTTTTTTTTTCCCCCGGTATGCAGGCCTCTCACTGTTGTGGCCTCTCCTGTTGCGGAGCACAGGCTCCGGACGCGCAGGCTCAGCGGCCGTGGCTCACGGGCCCAGCCGCTCCGCGGCACGTGGGATCTTCCCAGACTGAGGCACGAACCCGTGTCCCCTGCATCGGCAGGGGGACTCTCAACCACTGCGCCACCAGGGAAGCCCTCCATCTTAATTTTTAATTAATTCATTTTATGTCTCTTCTTCCCTGTCTTTGAATTGTGTTGTTGTTTTTTTAATCTTCTGTATTGATTTGGAAAGTGAGCACTTTAAAATTTTAACCATATTTACCGACATAAAAAACAAACAAAAAACATTTACTGTAACAGCTCTTGGATGAGTTTTCATTGATTATCAAACTCAAGAATACGATGGCACCTTCTGACTTTGACTTTTTTGTGCACCTTCCCCCTCTCCTTCACCTTTTCAGTCTTTGTTAAAAGAAACTCAGTTTGGATCTAGGTTTATGTTACAACTGTTTCTTCTTAACATAGTGGCTAGCATTTTGACAGTCATAACAGTGTTTCTGTATGACAGTTACCACCATTAGTGTTTTTTTTTTTAAAGTCATTCTTTTTCTTGCTTGTGATTGCTTGCTCAGTTGGTTTGAATTCCAATATTTCCCAAGAAAGGCAAGTGTTTGATTTAGAACATGTGAATGCTTTTTATTTACTTTCAGCAAAAAATAATAGGCTATGTAAAGCATCTTGTGCTGCTGTAGTTTCCACAAAATATGTGTAGACATTTTCATTGTTTAATGGCCATTAGCCAGAATCTGAGTGCAACCATGCTCTTGATGTTTTATAATGTGTTTTGCTGCCCTTACATATCTGTGAGACTTTAAAATATTTTGTTTATAATTCAAAAATTTTTGGATATATAAATAATGTTCTTTTAATCTTGGCTAAAACATAATTCCTTTTACACCATAATGTTTCCTTCCATATTTTAATTAAAAATTTAAAAGCTTTAAAAAAGTGAAAAAAATAAGAAAACAAAAACTTATAGGCCTTTCACATATCATTAGTATGTTGCCACATTTGCTTTCTCTCTCTCTCTCTCTCTCTCTATATATATATATATATATATACACTCTATATATACTTATATACATATGCACATCTCTATAGAGATAGATGACATATATCAATCAATATATAGGTTGGTCAATAGATAGATGAGTAAATGTGTGTGTGTGTGTGTGTGTGTGTGTGTGTGTGTGTGTGTACACAGATACTTGTGTGTGCATACATAGTCAATCAGTTGGAAGTATGTTGCAGACATCATGGTATTTGCCCCAAAATACTTTGAGGTATTTTATGAGAATAGTGGTACCTTATTATTATAATGTCATTACCTCATCTAACAAAGTTAAGATTAATTTAGTAATATTGAGTACACCATATCTTCATTCTCTGTCTTCTGTATTTGTCAACATCATTCTCATCATTTAAAACTCTTCTGTGCTTTTCCTTTTGATTCTAGAATACTTTGTAAATATATTCAATGTTTTTTGTTTCAGTTTTATTTAGTAATATTTCTGTTCTTTGATTGCCTCCAATGGATAACTTAATTCTGCCAATGAAGATTCGTCTTTGTATAATATCCGTATTCTGTTTTCCCATCTCATCTTGGTATCATCCTGATCTGTTCTTATGATTTCCTGCTTTTTTGTCTTATGGCCATATTTAATTACATCATGTTGAGAGTTCCAAATAACATTATAGACTTCTATGTCTATATTTCATTATGATTTTAAGATACAGTTTCTCTTCTTCTAAGTTTCTAAGCGTTTTGTTTTTCTTTTTTGGTCTTAGAGTGATCTTTATTGTTGGTTCATGGAGCTTTTTTTAAAATTAATTTTTATTGGAGTAAAGTTACTTTACAACGTTGTGTTCGTTTCTGTCTAAATTGAAAGCCTGTGTTACTTTCTCTATAAGTGTTATTCCAAAAAGAAGAACATTTTATTTGCTGTAATATTAATTCCTCCTCATAATGTATATAGGTATCAAATGTGAAATCATTACCAAAGGAGATAATGGTGGGAAAATTAGTCTTACCTGTTCTCTGCAGTACATATAATTTGAAGGGATTAATGATCAATCTAAAAATATTGGTAACTATTTGATATATTGGATTTTTCTAAAGAAATCTAAATGCCAGGACATAGGAATATTATAAAATTGCTTTTTATAGTTTTTTGCAAATTGAGTGCACAGCAAAAAAGTTATAATTTGTTTCTAGACATCCAGATTCTCCCAATTCTTCTTTCAAATATTTCTTCCTGGGGAAACCTTTGCAATAATATTTAATTAATTATTGTTTCCCTTCCCTAGAAAGCTCTTTAGTAAAAATCTGCTTTGGACTGTCCAAACCTAAAGTGAGTTCACTTAAAATGCTTCGTGGAAATGTAAAGAAAATGTACAGTCTTTTAAATAAAAGGTGCTGAGTTAACTGAATATTCATATAGAAAAAAATGTATCTTGGCTCCTACCTCACCACACACACACACACACACACACACACACACACACACACACACACACACACACATTCCAACTGGGCTGAAGATCTAAAAGAAAATATTTTTTTCTACTAAAACATATTTTTGTAGAAAATTTAGTAAGAATATCTTCTTTAATTTGGAGTAGATTTCCTAAATATGGCACAAGAATAAGTAAGCATAAAAGAAATAAGTTGATAAACTGAAATATTAAAAATCAGAACTTTCTTTTCATCAGAAGACACCATAAATGAGAAGACAACGTGTAAATGGGAAAATATATTTGCAATACATCCACCTGACAAAGAACTCCTGTCTAGAATATACAAAAGATTCCTATAAGTCAGTATGAAAATTACAGATGACCACTGCAAAAATTGGCAAAAGAACTAAAGATAATTTTTACAAAAGAAAGGAATCAAATAAACCTAAAAAAGTGCTCAACTTCAATAATCCGGTAAATACAAGTTTAAATCCACAATATGCCACAAAAACACATCCTTACCTGAATGGCAAAAGGGAAAAGGCTAAAACATACCAGACTGTGGAAGTGTAGTTAGGTATAACTACTGTGGAATATTATTTGTCAGTATGCACTAAAGCTGAACTAAAGTTGAATGTTCCCCTGATTGGGCATTTTAACTCCATAGTATGTACCTGATTGAAATATAGGTATGTGTTTTTCCAAAGACGTATATTAGAATGTTCACAGTATCACTGTCAGTAATAGCCTAAAATTGGAAATTATCGAGATCCAGTAACAGAAGCAAGGATAAATACATTATGATATATTCACACAGTGGAATATGATAGAGCAATGAGAATGAATGAACTACATTTAACATGCCAAAAACATGGATGAATCTTAAAAGCATAATTTCAAACCAAAGAACCCGGAAATGAAAGGGTTCATGGTTTCATTTATACCAAGCACAAAACATGCAAAAGATGGAAAACTAATCTATAGTGTTAGAATTCAGGAAAGTAATTTCGGATTTGGGGGTAAGAGTGTTAATAACTAGAAGGGGCACAAGATGAACTTCTTGATAGTGGTTCTTGATCTGGGCACTGGTTATACAGTTTTGCACAGTTTGGGAAAATCCATTGAGGAGTACATCTATAATATGTGCACTTTTCTGTGTCTATATTATACTTCAATGAAAATGACTCAATCTGTAACCTGAAAGTTGACTGGGAGTTAAAGTTTCAATTTTTTGTAGGTAAAAAAATGCAAAAATCTTTTGAATGTACCTGATACTGTAATATATACTACCAATGATATATACTACCGCATATGGTGGCAGGTACAATGTTACAATCTGGAAGATTATCAGAGAATCCTAGAGATTGTGACATCCTCTATTTCAGACTCATGATTTTGAGTCAACTATTTATTGTTGTTTTTATTAAGTAATATCTATTCATCAGGCTCAGAGGTGTCAAACTGCTTACACAGTTGATGTGGGTAGTATATCAAACCTCTCTGAGTTGTGTAGGAGCCCTACTTCACGCTAGAATCATGGAACTGGCTGATTCTGTTTGATTCAATGTAGAAATTCCATTTAAATCTAGCCCCAGAGCTAAATGTAGTCCAGTGTATCACTGAAGAATTAACTTCCGGACATAAAGGAGGTGTCTCCAAAGACTTACGATGAGCAGGCTAAACGTATATATATTAAAATCACGTCAATATGACGTGTACTGATATGTATGATATATGTATTGAAGGCTCTCTAAGCTTGAAAAGCTTTCCAAGCATTGTTACTTTGAAACTTAGCTGAAGGTCATCATAAAAGAAATTATAATGTAAGAATAGGAAGAAGCACACACTCTCTGTTCTGTTAAGTTTCTCATCTTTGAACTATAGTTTCTAGAACAAATAGCGGAAGTAGGAAAACCATAACAATCGCATCCAGGAGCTAGAGAACTGAATTTCAGGCTAATTTAACTGGTAGCTAGGTGTGTGATCATGGGCAGTTGTTAAAATTTCTCAGGCATAATTTTCATCACTGGTTAAATAAAGAGATAGAATTTGATTATCATTAATTCCCCTTCAAACTTCATGATTATGTAGTTCTTATCATAGAACCAGCATTTACATAAATGTATTTCATGCTTGCTTTTCTGAAAGTCTATATCTCATTACCCCCTCATTTTTTTTTTTTTTTTACTTTATCTGGACCAAAAATTGATCTTTACTGAAACCTGAAATTCAGCTAACTTCAAGCTTATTCATTTACTGTGAGGTGCGGGAAATATAAATAGAAAATTACTAATTTTGCAACTAATTTAAGTACCTCTAATGATCAGCAATTATCAGAAATAAAATGGTGTGAGTAATACTTTATAAGCCTCGTTAATTAATAAAATCTTTGCTTGTGCTTGACAAAATTAAATACAAAGGAAGCACTTATAAGTAATCTCAAAATTACCGCAATAAGTATATTTATAAAAATGTCAATTCAAGCTCTGGCTAATGTTGAGAATAAGTTGAATTTGAACCAGTGTTCAAGTAGTAATAACATTTAATTCATGAAGAATTTATCATATATATATTCTATCTTAAAATTATGTGCCTAAAATTGATGTTCAATTTCCAAACCTCCTTTCTTAAATCAGCTCTCTAGAAACTTTGTTCAGAAGAGTTTGAAGTTGTGCTAAAAATATAGTTATTTTTTAGCATATTTATTTTACTTTAAGATTAGACTTAACTAAATGAAATAGCTTTGTTAGATAATTTTAGAAAATAATCAAGCATACAAGATAAGGTCAACAATAGGAAAATTTGAAGAATGAAAAGGAAGAATATGAAACAATTAAACCTTTTGAACTTCTTTGGCTTTTGAAGAATTCAGCCGATAGATGAAGAAACTACCAGAAATTATTCCATTTGTAGATACCAGGTGAAATTGAAGAGTTCACGTACACAAGAAAGATAAATTACACAGGCAGTACTTCTATCCATTTCCTAATTTTAAAGAAATGAGAAAATTAAAGAACACTATTGTAAGAGAAAAATCTATGTTAAGTACAATCCATAAACATCTTTAAAATGGTAAGACCTTGGTAAGGAAAATAAAAGATGTAAATGTCTGACACCAAGAAAACTAAAATTTTTAGAGTGGAAAAAATCATTATATAGCAAGTCTATAACAGAAGTATTTATTGACTTATAATATCAGTGCAAAAGGTTAAGATCACGTAACACTAAAAAAGTAAGTTCAAAGCCTCTCTACTCAGCCTTGCCAAAGAGCTTTCAATAGCACCTCTATTCTGCCTGGAAAGGATAGCTGGGAAAATGGACAATTTCTGCACCACTGAAAACCTGAAGCCATTGTTATCAGTATAAAAATACTTGGATGTGGACAACAGAGCTAGAAACTGGGCTTGGCTGTTCCAGGAAAGAGCTTGAAAGAAAAATCTCCCTCTACAAATGCACTAGAGATAACCTGATCCAAATGGACAAATAATCCAATTACTGTACAAGAAGTTCTTAAAAGCAAAATCATCTAAAGCAGAAGCTACACAAAGGAAGACTAGAAAGTTCTTTAGGGATTATACAGTGGTGATGTTAAATGGCTGGTTTGACTTCTTCAAATCAATTTCTTTAATAATTTTTACAAAATAATTAAAAAAACCCATGAGTTCAAAAGTTGTACGTATTAACTCAATAACTAAATTCTTCTAGATCATTAGTAGGCTGCAAAATACCTGAAGTAACAAATGAGCAGGGGTAATTTGGGTAATAAGAATTTATTTGAGAATTCAAATAATTTAAATGTACTACATATTTTGTAATGTATTTTCATGTGAAGCTATCAAAAATTCATTCTTGCAATCACTTTGCCCTTTTAAAATCTACATGCATTTCAAATAAGATTAAAGCAAACTTTATGATTCATTGAATTTTATTCATCAACACATTGCTTTTTAAGAGTTCTTTGATGTTTGAGAAACCTTGTGTGTCTTTTGGATAAGCCTTCTTAAACCTTTTTCCCTCAAGTCAGAAAGTTATACTTCACTAACTATAAAGAAACATCCAGGGACTAAAAATTGCTTTGCCACAGAGAACCCAGGATATTCCAAAGAGGTGCCAACAGAACATCTTCTTTATCCACAAACTAAACAGAAGTAAGGGAGCAAATAGTTGACAAGTGATCAGTGTATTGGAAAATAATCAACAGCAGAGAAAGAAACTAGAAATCATATTGCAAGGCTGGAAGAAAATATAAAAATAAAAATACTGCTTCAAAAGTAAGGGTACTGACAAGATATATGATGAAAATGCATTCTAAATGGGATATGTCCAGTGTAAAAAAAGGTGAAAAACCAAGAAAAGTGATCTTTTTTCTTGGATTTAACTTTAGAGAAAAACAAAGAAAAAAAAATTGTACCCCAAATTGAGCTTTGGCTATGAATGTTTTAGGAAGAACTTGAAAAAAATAGTATTTTTTTAATCTCTAATACATTAATATTTACCACTTTGCCCACTAACAAGAGATCATTAGCCATGTCAATTGCACCATAGATAATATTTACCTTTGACCTAAGGGATATGCTGGAAAGTGTATATACCTGAATACTACATGCTTATCACATTTTTTTACCATAGAATATAAACTAGAAGGTTTAACATTAGAAAAACAAAACAATTCAAACATGTTCCATGAAAATTATGGGCAATAACAGTATGATGTAGCAGAAAATTAGGTGTATTTTATGTCAGAAATTCATGGCTATGAATCCTGGATTGATTTAATCATTCTCAAATTCAGTTTCCATATTTGTAGGATAGTCACTAAATTATACTAAAATGTAAATGAAACAATATGTGGAAAGGGTCTAGGACTATGTCATTTCTCAACAAAAGATTGCTATTAAAAAGGATTCTGTAGAGGAACTGATGATGGATTTTGAACTAGAGAAAGCAGAAAGGATGATCTTCTCAAGGTAGGTGGTGAGTTTGAGAGTGAGAAACTGCCACATCTTCCCTGTATAAATACATGGTTTGTGCACCAAGTGACTCTATGGTACTCGTTTGATAAGGCTTGCGCACTGAAAGAAGTGCCTGGAGTTGTGCAGTTCCCTAGTTTCACAGTCAGCCGGGATAGTCCTGCAGACTACCCGGCAGACAGTGGTACGTTGACTACTTCTCCTTTCCTATTCAATTTAATTCAGTATAAACTTATTGCCAGATATTAAAATTTTCAAAGGTAAATAGTGCATGATTTGTTGTTATTAGGCACACACAAAAAAAGAAGGTCACAGTAAAGAAGGTCAATGCTTTCAAAAAAATTTTAAAGGGATTACTGGAGCACAAAAGTGGGACTCCAACCATAGTTTTGGGAGGGAGGATATTAAAGAGGGTCATACAAGACTGATGAGGAGGTGAGTAGATAGCCTTAAAGAATACACGTGGTCGGGCTTCCCTGGTGGTGCAGTGATTGAGAGTCCGCCTGCCGATGCAGGGGACACAGGTTCGTGCCCCGGTCTGGGAGGATACCACATGCTGCGGAGTGGCTGGGCCCATGAGCCATGGCCGCTGAGCCTGCGCGTCCGGAGCCTGTGCTCCACAATGGGAGAGGCCACAACAGTGAGAGGCCCACGTACCGCAAAAAAAAAAAAAAAAAGAATACACATGGTCCAATCAAGTGGAAGAGTGTTGGTTGTAAAAAGGAGACACCCAGAGTCATAAATAATCTAGGTGTTTGGGAGGCTACTAGAAGTTGGATATATCTAGATAATTGATTAGCAAGATAAATGGACTGTAATGTTGACAGTAGATACACTAACAAGACAAAAAAGACTAGAAGAAATCAACTGGTGGTGGCTTAACTTCCTACAATGCCAAAGAGTTATTTATCCAAAGGGAATCTTCACTTTTCAAATACAGTATAAAACAGTCTTGCCCAGCTGACCTGTGTCACAATCCCTTATCATCACACTGAATCAAAACTGGGGAATTTATGCTGAGATACTGCCTGTCTTGGGCTTTTAGAGAGAAGATAAAGACTTCAAATATTGAGTGACTTCATTGGTATATCAATAATCATGAAACAGACCAGACAGGGTCTGGTATCAAAATACTGCATGGGAAGTGGTAGTTTAAGACAGTAAATGAAAATCCCTTCATGCCGAGGCCCATGGATCTCTCATTTGTCAAACAAGAGAACTGAATTAAATCTGTATTTCCAATATTTTTGACACAATATGATCTTGTTAATATATAAACTAGTAAATCTAACTAGGAATGATTTTTTTTTTTTTTTTTGCTATACGCGGGCCTCTCACTGTTGTGGCCTCTCCCGTTGCGGAGCACAGGCTCCAAACACGCAGGCTCAGCGGCTATGGCTCATGGGCCCAGCCACTCCACGGCATGTGGTATCCTCCTGGACCGGGGCAAGAACCTGTGTCCCCTGTATTGGCAGGCGGACTCTCAACCACTGCGCCACCAGGGAAGCCCAGGAATGATTTTTAAGTGCTTTTGTCATTTGGGGGCTCAGTATTTACATTTAATTGATTATAAATTAAAAGTACGATTTGTTAACACATTAGTTTCCTAGGGCTGCCGTAATAAATTACCAGAAACTGGTAATTTTAAACTGATTTAAAACAACAGAAATTTATTATTTCACAGCTAGGAGGCCAACGTCTGAAATCAAGGTGTTGACAGGGAGGTGCTTCCACCAAAGGCTTCAGAGGAGAATCCTACTTTTCTTCCAGATTCCGGTGACTCCAGGGTTGCCGTGGTTTGGAGCTGTATCACTCCAGTCTCTGTCTTCATTTTCGTAGGACCTCCTCCACCATGTTTCTGTTTCTGTTTTCTTTTCTATATCTTTCTTACAAGGACACTAGTCACTGGATTTAGGACACACTCTAAACCAAGATGATCTCATTTCAAGATCCTTGTCTTAATTACATCTGCCAATACTGTCATTCCAAATAAGGCCACATTCTGAGGTTTTAGGTAGATATATCTTTTCAAGGATCACTATTCAAATCACTACAGTCACCAACAAATTATTGAGTGATATTCTTATTTTTGCTTCTCGATATGAAAGAATAGCTTGTATCAGACCGTTTCTCCAGCTAAGAACTTTGAAATCTGTATACAATACACAAAAACATCAGATCTAAGACCAAGCCGAGAATAACTTAGGCAGCCAGGACTTCAAAGAAGCCAAGATGTGGGGAAAAGCAGAAACATCTTGAGAAGAGCCAGACTGTCTACCACTTAGCCTCCTGTCTATTCATAAGGAGCAGAGGCTGAAATGCTAGGAGAAAGTCATGGCTTGGAGCTTTTCATAATCTCATGGGATGAGGGAGACAAAAATAGAGTGTAGGGTGATCAGTGCAGCCAGGATTTCAGTGACTAAAATTTTGAAGAAAAGGAAGCAACAGATTTTAGCTTCTGGAAATATTTTTGAAAAGTATTTGTGGTTTCATAAATGCTACCTCACAACTGTTGGAATGGCTATCATCAAAAAGAAATAATTAACAAGTGTTGCCAAGGATGTAGAGAAAAAGGAATTCTTGTGCCTTAGTGAGAATATATATTGGTACAGCTACTATGAAAACAGTATAGAGGTGCCTCTAAAAATTAAAAGTAGAACTACCATATGATATAGCAATTCCCCTTCTGGATATATATCCGAAGGAAATGAAATCAGGATCTCCAAGAGATACCTGCACACCCATGTTCATCACAGCATATTCACAATAGCCAAGACAGGGAAACAACCTAAGTGTATATATATGGATAAATGGATAAAGAAGATATGAAATTGATAAAGAAGATATATATGTATATATCTCATATATAAATATATATATGCACACATACACAATGGAATACTATTCAGCCATGAGAAAGAAGGAAATCCTGCCTTTTTATGACAACATGGATGAACCCTGAAGGCATTATGCTAAGTGAAATTTTAGACAAAGAAAGATAAATAATGTATGATATTACTTATATGTGGAATCTAAAAAAGCTGAACTCATAGAAACAGAGAATAATTGGTGGTTGCCAGGGCCTTGGGGTGGGGGAAATGGGGAGAAGTTGGTTAAAGGGTACTAACTTCTAGTATAGATGAATAAGCTCTGGACACCTAATGTGTAGCATGGTGATTGTAGTTAACAAAACTGCATATATACTTGAAAGTTGATAATAGAGTAGATCTTAAATGTTCTCATCTGAAAAAAGAAATAGTAATTATATGAGGTGATGGAGGTGTTAGTAAACACTACCATGGTAATCATTTCACAATATATAAGTGTATCAAATCAACATGTTATACATCTTTAACTTACACAATGCTAAATATCAATTATATATCAATAACGCTGGAAAAGAAAAAAATAAAGATGATTACAGACAATTCAATGTGTTCCTAGTTACTCAAACTTACGCTATTACTTATACCATTTCCTTTGCTTATACTGTATATATTTTGGTAACTCCTCTGTAACAGTGGAGTTCCATCGTACATAAACACATTTAATGTACTTAAATTCAAATAAATATGCTTAGAGAAATGCAAACATTATTCCTTCCCCAGTTCAACACACAAGCACAAAATAAATTACAAACCATAACCTAAAATCTTGTAGAGCTTGTGAGTCCCTTCTGAATGGTAAGGTGAGTATGTGATCTAAGCAATGGATGCAATCAAATCTGAACTAGTAAATGTCTGTCGGCCAAAACCAATGGAAAACATTTTGTGAGTAATTTAACATCTCCCTGACCATTAATGAAGAAGTGAGATATTTTGTTCAGCTGGCCACGAAATTTGTTGTGATAGCCTTTATGTGAAGAATCGTTTATAGAGGAACAATGCCTAATGAAGAGTTAAAAGTACAGGTCTATAGAAAAGAGTTAAAAGAATAGTCTATAGTCTAACAGAGATCAGAGAAAAGCCTAATTTTATTCAAGTTTTTCTAACAATGAGACATTTGAGAGATTAGATTTCTGAATATTGTTTCTCTCTGAGATTATTTACCCTACATTACTATATACAGTAGACATCCTTACATCCCTAGGACTATGCAGGATTATATATACAAACTGTATACCACACTTTATGGGTGAGTGTAAGCATCTCCAGTAGGGTTATTTTGTTTATGGATGACTTTTGCATTATGTGCTGATCTTAGAAATTAACCTGCTATATCTACCTTATATGCTGAAAGTCCCTTGTATATTTAAATATTACACCCAAATGCTATTTTTTTGGGAAATCTTCCTTTTTTAAAAATCCCAGCAGGATGAGTAAGATTTCCTTAGTTTGTTGGCAATTTCACCAACCCTCTACCCAAGCACTTATCTCTGCTGTCTAGTTAGATGTTTGATTGGATTGTGAGATTTTCTAGGGCTGGGATTGACTTTTATTTGTTGGTTCCACTGGGTTTACAGCACCATGACGGTAGCATGCTATGTGTTAAAGCCATTTGCAATGAATTAATTTTAAAGTCTGTTTTTCAAAAGGGCAATTTGATGACTCTCACACAAATATAAAATGAACATGTGTCAGAAACTTTATTCAGCTCATTAATTAATGAGAGAATCAAATCAGTAAGATAGTATAACCAGTGTAAAGAACATTTGAGAAGGAAAGTCTATGTGTGCGTGTGTGCACGTGCGTGATTTAATCAGGGAAGTTACGAATATTTCTGGCTTATATTCAAAACGAGTGAATGTATTACAGTATAATAAAAGTCTACAATCTAACATAGGACTTCACTTAGTCTGAGGGCTTTAATCAATAGTAAATAGTGATTTGATATCAGTATATTCCCCTAGAAATTGCTTAAGTGGCTTTTACTCCTGAGTGATACTGAAAATATATGCTTTCTCTAAGCCACAGAACAACTGCCAACTGGCTTGAGCTGATGGGTTGCATTACCAAACCCTTGTACAGTGCAGAAGGTTCTGGAACTGGAGTGAGGAGGCTCCAGTTGTGGTTTAGTTCCTCTAGTAGTGTGAAAACACTATATAATTTCAACTGAAAAACATTCTGAAAAAGGCAAAATTATGGGTATAGTATATCATTCAGTGGTTGCAAGAGATTTAGAGGTAAGAGAGGGATGAATAGGTAAGCACAGAGGATGTCTCGGACACTGAAAATACTTTGTATGATAATGATGGACACATATCATTACACATTTGTCCAAACCCATTAACTGTGCAACACCAACAGTGAACCCTAATGTACACTGTGGACTTTGGGTGATAATGACTTGGCAATGTAGGTTCATCAATTGTAATAATGTATCACTTTGGCTAAGGAGGTTGATAATGAGGGAGGCTATGCCTGTATAGGGTCAGGGTGTATATGGGAAATCTGTACTTTCCACTCAGTTTTGCTGTGAACCTAAAACTGCTCTAAACAATAAAGCTTATTAAAAAGTAACTAAATAATTTCCCTTAAAATATATTTCCTACTTTTATTTTTACCTTATTCTAACTTTGTCTAATTTTTCATAAAGGAGTAAGTTAGTTTCTTCTTACTAAAAGTATCTGTTAATTGAATATAGCAGCATTTCTTCTAAGGGGTCACCAGGTAGGTGCTGATTCTATTAACTTAGAAATTCAGTTACACAAAATGACCAATTTTACTATCATTGCCAGATAATTGAGGACTCACTGTAATGGTTTAGTGACTTGATTTCTCACCATTGTGTTAATATGCTGTATAACTTGTTCTTTGAGAATGGATTACCTTTGAATATTTTAGTGGCAGTAAAATCAATGCTTATAAAGCACAAGATTACAATAAAAATCTCTAAACTCTAATTTAAGTCAACTTGGAAATGGAAAATAGGGATTTGTATTTTTTTAACATCTTTATTGAGGTATAATTGCTTTACAATGGTGTGTTAGTTTCTGCTTTATAATAAAGTGAATCAGCTATACATATACATATATCCCCATATCCCCTCCCTCTTCTGTCTCCCTCCCACCCTCCATATCCCACCACTCTAGGTGGTCACAAAGCACTGAGCTGATCTCCCTGTGCTCTGTGGCTGCTTCCCACTAGCTATCAATTTTACATTTGGTAGTATATATAAGTCCATGCCACTCTCTCACTTCATCCCAGCTTACCCTTCCCCCTCCCTGTGTCCTCAAGTCCATTCTCTACGTCTGTGTCTTTATTCCTGTCCTGGCCCTAGGTTCTTCAGAATATTTTTTTTTTTTTAGATTCCATATATATGTGTTAGCATATGGTATTTATTTTTCTCTTTTTGACTTACTTCACTCTGTATGACAGTCTCCAAGTACATCCACCTCACTGCTAATAACTCAGTTTCGTTTCTTTATATGGCTGAGTAATATTCCATTGTATGTATGTGCCACAACTTCTACCTAAGTGTCCATCAACAGAGGAATGGATAAAGAATATGTGGGATTTGTATTTTTAAACAATAATTAAGAGATGACAGTTTACCATATGAACAATTAATGGATTTATTAATCATTTTTAATAAGAAATAAGGATGCGTACAGTGAACTTGTCAGTGTTTATATAAACAATAGGATGTTAGAACTGGAATGGACCAGGGAAGTTGTTGGTTGCAACTGATTCATTTTACAGGTGAGGAAACTGAGGTGCACTCATAAAGCTTGTTAGTTATTATGAAACACTAAATGGATAATGAAGTAATATGAAGTTTTACAAGAACACAGCACTTCCTTGTATGAGTTATAATCATTGTTCAGTATTTGACTGTGCTATTTGTTGTATTATTAGAGATACACTGGATAAGCAGTATATATATTTTTTACAGTCGGTAAAATTAGTATTTTGAACCAAAAATGACTCATGAAACATAACCAACTTCACTATATGTGGGTTTCCACCTACCAAATTCACTGGATTTTAAAAAGTGGAAATATTTTGAGGTAGGTGAAATAGGTTCCTGGGGAAAATATATGAAACCTGTGATTCACTCTGAAATAAAATTTTATCACTCCCAAATTTATGTTTTCTAATCTTGATGAAGAACAGCTTATCAGAAGATTGTATTATTTTTTGTAGTTTTCATAGGTCCAGGCCTTTTTCTGTTAGTATAAAATATGGTGGTTTAGAAAGCTGGAGACTTTAATATTCTGTTCTGAGAAAATGATCAGAGTTGAGGAAAGTGGAAGAAGAAAGTACTATCTGTGTCTCATGCTTCCACCTCCAAAATGTGTGACTATATAAAGAAAAATTACATCTTCCCTAATGTGGAAAAGTTAATAATTTTTAAAAGATCTCATGATTGGCAAAACAGATCTCAGAAAAAGAAAAAAATATAAACTGGCTGATGAATTTAAACAGTAGGATGTTGAACTACTTCAAAATAATAGTTCTGAAGGGATGTGAACCTGATTCCTTTCTGACTTGCCCATCTTCCAGGGTCTTGGTGCTCTAGCCAGGTGTCAGGCCTGAGGCTCTCAGGTGCGAGAGCCGAGTTAAGGGCATTGGACCACCAGAGACCTCCTGGCCCCACTTAATATCAATTGGCAGGAGCTCTCCCAGAGACCTCCGTCTCAGTGTTAAGACCCAGCTCCATTCAACAACCAGCAAGCTCCAGTGCTGGACCCCCCATGCCAAACAACTAGCAAGAAAGGAACACAGCCCCACCCATTAGCAGAAAAGCTGCCTAAAATCATAAGTTCACAGACATGCAAAAACACACTAACGGATGTGGTCCTGCCCACCAGAAAGAAAAGATCCAGCCTCATCCAACAAAACACAGGCACCAGTCCCCTCCACCAGGAAGCCTATACAACCCACTGAATGAATCTTAACCAACGGGGTGCAGACACCAAAAACAATGGGAACTATGAGCCTGCAGCCTGCGAAAAGGAGACCCCAAACACAGTAAGTTAAGCAAAATGAGAAGACAGAGAAATACACAGGAGATGAAGAAGCAAGGCAAAAACCCACCAGACCAAACAAATGAAGAGGAAGTAGGCAGGCTACCCGAAAAATAATTCAGAATAATGATAGTAAAGATGATCCAAAATCTTGGAAATAGAATGGAGAAAATACAAGAAACATTTAACAAGGACCTAGAAGAACTAAAGAGCAAAAAAACAATGATGAACAACACAATAAATGAAATTAAATATTCTCAAGAAGGGATCAATAGCAGAATAACTGAAGCAGAAGAATGGATAAGTGACCTGGAAGACAAAATAGTGGAAATAACTACTGCAGAGCAGAATAAAGAAAAAAACAATGAAAAGAATGGAGGACACATTCAGAGACCATTAGGACAGCATTAAATGCACCAACATTCGAACTATAGAGGCCCCAGAAGAAGAAGAGAAAAAGAAAGGGACTGAGAAAATATTTGAAGAGATTATAGTTGAAAACTTCCCTAATATGGGAAAGGAAATAGTCAATGAAGTCCAGGAAGCACAGAGAGTCCCATATAGGATAAATCCAAGGAGAAACATGCCAAGACACATATTAATCAAACTATCAAAAATTAAATACAAAGAAAAAATATTAAAAGCAGCAAGGGAAAAGCAACAAATAACATACAAGGGAATCTCCATAATGTTAGCAGCTGATGTTTCAGCAGAAAGTCTGCAAGCCAGAAGGGAGTGGCAGGACATACTTAAAGAGATGAAAGGGAAAAACCTACAACCAAGATTACTCTACCCATCAAGGATGTCATTCAGATTCGACTGAGATTAAAATCTTTACAGACAAGCAAAGCTAAGAGAATTCAGCACCACAAAACCAACTTTACAAAAAATGCTAAAGGAACTTCTCTAGGCAGGAAACACAAGAAAAGGAAGAGATCTACAGTAACAAACCCAAAACAATTAAGAAAATGGTAATAGGAACATACATATCAATAATGACCTTAAATGTAAATGGATTAAATGTTCCAACCAAAAGACACAGACTGGTGGAAAGGATACAAAAACAAGAACTGTATATATGCTGTCTACAAGAGACCAACTTCAGACCTAGGGACACACACAGACTGCAAGTCAGGGGATGGAAAAAGATATTCCATGTAAATGGAATCAAAAGAGAGCTGGAGAAACAATTCTCATATCAGACAACATAGACTGTAAAATAAAGAATATTACAAAACACAAAGAAGGACTCTACATAATGATCAAGGAATCAATCCAAGAAGAAGATATATCAATTGTAAATATTTATGCATCAACATAAGAGAACATCAATATATAAGGCAAATGCTAACAGCCACAAAAAGGGAAATCGACAGTAACACAATCATAGTAGTATTACCTCAACATAATAAATGACATAAATGACAAACACACAGACAACATCTTTCTCAATGGTGAAATACTGAAACCATTTCCACTAAGATCAGGAAAAAGACAAGGTTGCCCACTCTCACCACTATTATACAACACAGTTTTGGAAGATTTAGCCACAGCAGTCAGAGAAGAAAAAGAAATTAAATGCATCCAAATCAGAAAAGAAGAAATAAAACTTTCACTGTTTGCACATGACATGATACTATACATAGAGAATCCTAAAGATGCTACAAGAAAACTACTAGAGCTAATCAATGAATTTCATAAAATAGCAGGATACAAAATTCATGCAGAAATGCAACACAAAGCAACAGAAATCTCTTGCATTCCTATACACCAATGATGAAAAATCTGAAAGAGAAATTAAGGAAACACTCCCATTTACCATTGCAAAAAAAGAATAAAATAGCTAGGAATAAACCTACCTAGGGACAAAAAAGACCTGTATGCAGGAAACTATAAGACACTGATGAAAGAAATTAAAGATGATACAAACAGATGGAGAGATATACCATGTTCTTAGATTGGACGAATCAACTTTGTGAAAATGGCTATACTCCAAAGCAATCCCTATCAAACTACCAATGGCATATTTCACAGAACTAGAACAAAAAAGTTCACAATTTGTATGACAACACAAAAGACACCAAATAGCCAAAGTAATAATGAGAATGAAAAGTGGAGCTGGAGAAATCAGGCTCCCTGACTTCAGACTATATTACATAGTTACAGTAATCAAGACAGTATGGTACTGGCACAAACACAGAAATATAGATCAATGAAACAGGATAGAAAGCCCAGAGATAAACCCACGCACATATGGTCACCTTATCTTTGATAAAGGAGACAAGAATATACAGTGAAGAAAAGACAGTCTCTTCAATAAGTGGTGCTGGGAAAACTGTACAGCTACATGTAAAAGAATGAAATTATAACACTCCCTAACACCATACACAAAAATAAACTCAAAATGGATTAAAGACCTAAATGTAAGGCCAGACAGTATTAAACCCTTAGAGGAAAACATAGGCAGAACCCTCCATGACATAAATCACAGCAAGAACCTTTTTGACCCACCTCTTAGAGAAACGAAAATAAAAACAAAAATAAACAAATGGGACTTAATGAAACTTAAAATATTTTGCACAACAATGGAAACCATAAATAAGATGAAAAGATAACCCTCAGAATGGGAGAAAATATTTGCAAATGAAGCATCTGACAAAGGATTAATCTCCAAAATTTACAAGAAGCTCATGCAGCTCAATATAAAAAAGACAAACAACTGAATCCAAAAATAGGCAGAAGCCTTAAATAGACATTTCTCCAAAGAAGATATACAGAGTGCCAACAAACTCATGAAAGAATGCTCAGCATCATTAATCATTAGAGAAATGCAAATCAAAACTATAATGAGATATCATCTCATATCAGTCAGAATGGCCATCATCAAAAAATCTACAAACAATAAATGCTGGAGAAGGTGCGGAGAAAAGGGAACCCTCTTGCACCGTTGGTGGGAATGTAAATTGATACAGCTAGTATGGAGATCAGTATGGTGGTTCCTTAAAAAACTAAAAATAGAACTTCCGTACAACCCAGCAATCCCACTACTGGGCATATACCCTGAGAAAACCGTAATTCAAAAACAGTCATGAACCACAATGTTCACTGTAACTCTATGTACAATAGCCAGGACATGTCAGCAACCTAAGTGTCCATCAACAGATGAATGGATAAAGAAGATGTAGTACATATATACAATGGAATATTACCAGCTATAGAAAGAAATGAAATTGTGTTATTTGTAGCGAGGTGGATGGACTTAGAGTCTGTCATACACAGTGAAGTAAGTCAGAAAGAGAAAAACAAATACTGTATGCTAACACATATATATGTTATCTAAAAAAAAAAAAAACGTGGTCTGAAGAACCTAGGGCCAGGATAGGAATAATGATGCAGATGTGGAGAATGGACTTGAGGACACAGAGGGGAAAGGGTAAGCTAGGATGAAGTGAGAGAGTGGCATTGACATATATGGACTACCAAATGTAACATAGATAGCTAGTGGGAAGCAGCTGCATAGTACAGCGAATTCACCTCCGTGCTTTGTGACCACCTAGAGGGGTGGGATACGGAGGGTTGTAGGGATACACGAGAGAGGGGATATGGGGATATACGTATACATATAGCTGATTCATTTTATTATACAGCAGAAACTAACACAACATTGTAAAGCAATTATACTCCAATAAAAATGTTAAAAAAATAATAGTTCTGTGATCCACTTAAGAACAATAATTCTCAAGCTTAATTCCACAGGGCACCTTTGTTGGAATCAGCAGAGTGTTTGTTATAATGTTAATTAGAAGAAGAATCAGTGTCAGGGTTCATTTTGCAGGCGTGGCTTTCCTAAATAAAAAGTTTACCTTAGGTTATTGTGTAGCTCACAAAGTTGACATAGAGGTCAGAAACAAAGGCTTGGTGAACAGGCAAAAGTTAGTGATAGTTGGGCAGCAGAGTCATGCTGTGGTGATGGGCATGTTGGGTTCCATTTCTGGCACCACTGTTATTGTACTCCTGTCACTGCCACAACTCTATTCCTGATGCCATCTCTTCTACTCTCTCTGAGAATTACTTCTCAGTCAGTTTTGTGTTTTTTCTGAATTCATTCTTGGATCATTTCAAATTATTGTCTTAAGTTAGTGCATCCATTGGCTAAGTACCTGTGTCTTAATTTCCTCCAAGTTTGAATAATGGATTACACAACCATCTGGAAACCAGTAGGAAAAAAAGAGAAAATAGCTGCCAACTACACTGGTCCCACCCTAGTGAGACCCATCCAACCTCTTGTAATAGGGAAAAATCTTTGTATTTTATTACAAGTTAATCACTAAAGAGATATTGCCAATAAGCTTAAATTATACATAATAGCCCATCTCTGGGAACCCTGCCTCTCAGGTACAGAGCATTAAGCTAAAACACCTTTGTTTAGCTCACAGGAAGCATCCTGACCAGACCTACCTGTGAACGACTGCAGGAAGGCAGAAATTAACACATCTCACCAGAGGCTGACCAGAACCAGGAAAAGTATGACTTTACTCTCTTCACTTTTAGTATAAAAGAAGCCTGCATTCTAATTCAGGCAAGATAGTTCTTTGGGAAATGAGTCCACCATCTTCTTGGTCTGCTGGTTTTCTGAATAAAGTCGCTAACCCTTACTCCAACAAAATGTCTCTCGATTTATTGGCCTGTCATATGGTGAGCAGTATGAGCTTGGACTTGGTAACACTATTGAATCAAAATCTTAGAAGAATGATGAGATTTAGCATTTTTAAACAAATACAGTCAGTTCTGCTATAATGTGACATAAATGTTCTTGTAATTCACTGTACTATACAAAACCACACAATAATAACTTCAAGGACTTATAAGGAAAGTGAAGAAAGGAATACAGCACTAAAAAATTCATTAGTGATGCACTGGAAAAAGATAGGACACTAATGAACACAGCAGTACAGTTTGACACATGTTAAATGGCTAAGAAATACATAAATACTACAATAAAAATGGTTCTTTACCCTTAACAAGACCTGAAGTTTGCTTGTAGAAGTTGCATCAGGAGGGTTGTAGCTTGTGTTATTGGTAAGTAATGGAAGGAAGGTTATCTGAAATCAAGTGGAGAGTTGTAATACCAGATGTGCAGGAGTTTGGCTCAAAACACGTGTACTGAAGTGAGGTAGCTGGTAGAAGTTTCAGGCCTGTGGTTGTGTGTCTTTTGTGTATTTCACTGTGGCTCAGTTCAGTTGGGTGCATTTTTGGGAACTCACCTGTGCTTCTCCAGGTGAAATCTCACATAAGCAAAGGCGAAATTTGCGTTATGCTCAAATGGTTACCTAATATACCAATAATTTGGAACAAATTCACACTTTGAAACAGATTTTCTAGCAACATTGACTGTACTCCTGTGTGATTTTTGTGTAAATCAAAGCATTCAGATCATTAGAGGTTTGGGTCTTCTCTGACTATGCCATGTACTTTTCCTGTTAAATGCCTTCTAAGAGGTAGGGATCATGATTTCTCATTCCCTCTCATTGCGCTAGTGTAGATATGGGAGAAGGGACACTTTCACCTTTTCTCTCCTGCATAACTCCTTGCTTCTCAAGAGTTGATTTACAAGTCTTCCCTGTAGACTTTGGAGTCACTGCAGCTATAATCTTGTATTTGCTCTCATCCAAAAGGACCCATTTCCCCAACATCGATGACTTCAGTACCTGACTTATATTTTTTCTTTCCACTCCACCACCTATCATCATCTTCAGTGATGTTTTAACTTCTTTTGTGGTGTCTCCATTGACAACTTGATCTCTTAGATCCTAACACTGAAAAGCTACCAATCTTCATCTTCTTTTCATGGCAGCCACTCCCACACTCCTCATCACCCTACTCTTTTCATCAGTATCTCTGCTGCATATTAGTAAGCCTGAATCAAGTGTGTGTCATTTTCTCATTTTTCTCTATTTCAGGTGAAATTTAAGCATAAAAACATTGTTTAGCAATGCATTTCCTATTTGGTCTATCTCATTTGCCTATGTGCAAGTTATTAATATAACCATCAGAGCCTACACCTGGCTACATCATTGACTTGCTTTATCAAATGTGAATAAGAGCAGAATGTTGAGATTCAACTAGTGCTAGGAATGCTGCAACCTTATATCTTCTCCAAGTAAAAACTATATGAATTTTCTTTTAATACAAACATTTTTCTTATGTATTTCAGTCCCTGCTGCTGTGCTTTTAACTTTTAATTTTGTTGGAGAGATTAAAGAAAGAGGATCATTATGAGTCTTCTAAGAAGCCAAGGGATGGCAGTTAGATTAAAAGCTATTTATTCTGCACTTTGTATTTTCTTTGGTCCTTATTTTCATATTGAATATAAGGTATCTGCTGCACAGATTGCTTTCAGAAAGATGAATTTGACTAAAAATCATACTATGCATTCATTCAATAAGCATTTATTTTTGAATGCCTCCTATAATTCAGGGTCTCTGCTAGCCCAGGGCACATAAAAATGAATAAGAAAAATTTTTTGCCTTTAGGGAGTTGTAGTGGATTTCATGGTGCTCTGCCCATATAACGTCACCCCAGCAGATGGAAATGTTGGTGATTGCCAGTTTTTAGCTGAGTCTCTCTTTGGTCCTTGTCCATAACTCACTTAAGGAAGCCTACCTCCCAGAGGAAGCCTGCATCTAATGACTGGTAAATATGGGGATTATTTCTCTTGCCCTAATTTGTAACAACTCTGAAGGGCCATTCCAGCTTCAGAGCTCCCATAAGATTGGCTGAGGCTTTTGTTGTCATTGCATCAATTCATGGCTCAATTTCTCCCCCCTGTTTCCTCCACTCCCCCCCACAATCCTTGATCCTGAGAACACGAGAACACATACCAGTGACCTTCTTGTATGCACATCTGTATTTCAGAGTCTGATTCCTGGAGAGCCTGCCTGCAATGAGAATTCACTGTCTGGCTGGAGGATTAGTAACTGTGATAATGTCTGTCATGTTTTATTTCATGTTCTTCTTTTTTGTGTGTGTGTTTTTTTGTTTGTTTTTTTAATTTCCCTTGGAATATCAATGTCTTTGTTACTGGTTTCTAAAAACTCATTTATGACTAAGGATGTTAACCATTTGTCATGCAATGCAAATGAAATACTATGTCTTATTACCATCAATTTACTCTGGTGTTTTGTATTTTGGTTGTGTTTTAAAATATAATCTTGTTGTATTTAAAAAAAAAGAAAATTAGTATAGATACCCCATGTTACCAACAGCATTAGCAATTGTGATCATATTTTGAAAATTACTCTAGTAGTGGTAACCCCATGTCATTAGGATTGGGATGGAAGTGGGGTCAGGAAAGGTTTTCTAGAGAAGGTGACTTCTAAGTTTAGATTTTTGTTATCAATAAGAGTTAAACAGAGATATGGGCAGGGAGGAGTGAAAGAGAAGGCCTTTCTGGACAGAGAAAACATTATGTGCAAAGGCAGACCTATAAGTGGGCTTGGCACATTCAGGAAACTTCTGGTAGGCCAGTATGAATTACGCATACTGGCAAGAGAGAAAGTGGGGAGATGTGATGATGAAGTGGAACTCAAGACCCAGTTCATGAGGGCCTTGCATCTCATGCTGAGGAATTTGCATTTTATTATGAAAACATGTGGACTTTTGAAGTTTTAAGTAAAAAACTTAGAAGGTTATATTGACAATAATGTGAACATGAGTTGGAATGAGGTGAGGGTGAGATGAGACATGGAGGTCCTTTAAGAAGATGTTGTGGAAAACCAAGTAGAGAAAGTGGATAATATCAGGGCAGACAATAGGATGCAATGAGAGGATCTGGGGATTCATTGGATGTAAAGGATAAGGATGAGGAGATCTATCATTCTAGGGTGAACTTGTAGGGAGCATAAAAGAAGGGATTTGAGGGACAAATATGTTAATTTTAGTGTTGTACACATTGAGTTTGAAGTATTTATGGGGTATCTGAGAGGATAGATTCAAGAGAAAAAGGGACAAAAGGAGAGAGAGAGACAGAGACATATAGGTTGTACTTGAAGCTGTGACTTGGGCTGCAGGGAAGAATGGACAGCATAAGGAGAGAGAAAACGCAGTCGCTTTGGGGAAATCAGCGTGTTAAAATAAGATGAAGGCAGGAGGTCACAGAGACAAGCTTCTAGAATTGGTGCTGTTGACATGGTTACTATCTACTTCATAACAAGTTGAAGACGTTTTTTAAGTTTTCAAGTGTTTTATACTCTGTGTATTTAAGTCCTTTTCACAATAGTTTTTTTTGGGGGGGCCGGGACAATTACCTTTAAACTATAACTGAGGAAACTAACTTTAAGAAGGGTTCTGTGATACTACTCTTATTATATAGTAAGTTGATGGCTTGACCAGGCTATTAATTTGAAAGATGAGTGGAAAGTAAAGACCTAGGGAGAGTTCAAGTTAGTTTACAAGTCATTTCCTCCCATTTGCAGCAGAATATGACTTTAGTTATCATATCCTCATGAACCAAATTATTCTGAAAATATTTTCAAACATTCACATGTATGATATTTTCAACATCCCAAACTTTCCTTCCTTCACACTTCCTCCCCCCATAACATTTTTTTCTGCCCTCTTCTTCTGATTTAAAGTTAACAGCTATTGACAAAAACTATATACAATAAAATGTAAATATTGATGCTATACCTGATCTTTAGTAATTTTTTAAGTCAAATCTTTTAATAAATGTATTCATAAGGCAGGTTATATAATCTCACATTAAACTACATATTATCTCAAAGTGTGGCATATGACATCATTCATCCTCTAAATTATTTCTGCTTTTTAGCCAGTATGATTCTTAATATGGATGCATATGGCACACCACATATTCCAAACAAGCTGCAGTTCTTTTTTTTTTCTTCTTTTGCTTTTTTCTTTATTTAGAATGAATGATTCATAGTAGCTTTCGGAACTTACAGGTATTTAACTAAGTGTAGGTTGTATGGTACATTTGTGACCATCAAACATTATGTCTTTCAGCAGGCAATTAAAAAGGGCAAAATAGTCTAAATGAATTTTTAAATACCTTCTTCCAATCATTAAGCACAGTGACCACAGCCATATTTTGTAAATGTAAAACACTGGAGTTCTCACAAGTATGCTCGTTATAGTCGTTTTTATTGATGATCTATCTGAGCTTCATTTCCTAGCTGAGAAAACTTGTCGGTCAATTTATTCCAACATAACACCGTTTGGTTGGGTAGTTATTAATCCTGTAATTGTTCATGGCATGTCAGAAATAATTCAGTTAATTATTACAATATGTCTTACTTTGCTATGTTTCTCTATGTCAGAATACCCTTTGCATATATTGTAAGAAAAATCAGATGCTTATTTAAATTCTAGACATAAAAATTGATTACTAACTAAAAATATAAAAGAAAGACCTTTTTTGTTTGCCCTACATAGAATATCTGCTAGCCTAGATGCAGGTTGATGAATTATAACCTCCTGATTTTAATTGATCCATCATCTCTATTTTTTTTAGGAATCTGGAAGAAGGAATTATTTTAACTATTAGTTTCAATTAAATGTCATAGTGTAACAATTCACTCTCGATCATATTAAAAAGAGAATTTAATTTTTTTTCCAACACAATATATGGAAATAGAGCTAATGTCTACAGTTCCATTATGGCCATGAAATTAAATGATGTACAGCTAAGTAAAAAGCATGATGATGTACATAATAACTTTCATGTACAGAATTAAATTCAGTTAAAAGTATTTGGGGTTGGATATGACTGAATGGATTCCAGAATGTAAAACCCTATCAATAAAACATAATAATGTATGGATTATTACATTCTAACACTCACAATAGTTTATTTTAGTTCACTATAGAAATGGAAAATGCAATATTCATTATGTAGTACTGCACTTGCATTAAATCAAGTTCAGCAGGGGCCTTCCGTGAGAGAAAGGTATACAACCACTGAGTTACAGTTAGCTTCTGTAGCTAGCTTCTATCTTTCTATGAGCTTGTTAACCAAACTAACGTCCTTTTTTCAGGTCAAAGGAACAACAGTATTAATTGGCTGTGGCCAAAGGACTCTGCAGGAATATAAAGGCAAAGATGATTTCATTCCTGTTGATGACAGTGAAGGAGCATAGAAACAAAATAATAAACACAAAAATGCATTCTATTTCATCAGATTAAAAATCACAAGCGTTAAAGAAGAAACTGTGATGTTAGCTGGAGATCACTTAATTTGGAGTCATTTCACTCTAGATTTGCTACAGCGTTTTGCGAGTTAGGCAAGTCATTAAATCTTAATTTACCTATAAAGATGGCATTTTAATACTTACTGGACATAACAATAGAATGATGTATTATAGTAGAACCTCTTTTTTAAAAAATGTTTAAGCACTGGACACATGTAAAAAATGATGGAGGCTCAAGAAGGAGGGGATATGGGGATATATGTATGCATATGGTTGATTCACTTTGTTGTACAACAGGAACTAACACAGCATTGTGAAGCAATTATATTCCAATAAAGATGTATAAAAAAATAAAAGCTACGGTAAAGAAAAAGATTATAAATTTGCACCTAGAATATTTAGAATTACACACCAGTGCTAACGTATATTAGCAATGAATTAACTTATTCACTACTTCTACTATCTATTGATTTTTCTGAAGTACTTCATAGCTTAACATACTTTATAATATTTTTGGTATACATGATTGTAGTATAATAAAGAATATATCTGGTCCTTGTCCCAGGTTCCTGGCATAGAGCTTCAAAAACCCATGGAATTTTCTGAGTGAAGAGTGTTTTTGTTGAGCTAATGATGTGACTCATTGTTGGGCCTTATATAGCTTCAAGATGGGGAAACTGGTTCCCAGAAAGGCCAGCCACATATTAAAGGTTGGAACTTTGAGTCAGCCCGGCCTCCAGGAAGTGGAGGGGGACTGGAGAATGAGTTCTATCATGTGGCCAGTGATTTAACCAGTCATGCTTACATAATGCAACCCCAATACAAACTAAGGACAAGAGGATTAGTGGAGCTTCTTAATGGGTAACCCACTGATATCCAGGGAGGGTGATGCACCTGACTCCTTTGGGAGAAGGCATGGAAGCTCTGCATGTGGGACTGTCCCAGACGTTTCCCTTTGTGTCTCTTTCTTTTTTGGTTGTTTTTGACATATATTTTATAATAAAACTATATTTATAATCAAAGTGCTTTCTTGAATTCTTTGAGCTATTCTAGTGAATTATTGAAGCTGAAGGGGTTGTGAGTAACCCTGGAGTTTTAACTGATCAGGCAGAAGTGTGAATTGCCCCTGAGACTTATAGCTGGCATCTGAAATGAGAGAAGTCTTGTGGAGAACTGAGCCCTTAAACCTATAGAGTCAGACAGTAAGGGTAGTTAGTGCCAAAATAGTATTGCAGTACTGTACTTGGAGTGAAAATGGAATATTTATGATGGAGAAAACAATCAGAATATTTATTTTCCCTAAACATAACAGTATTATTGCAAACTGAAAAAAAGAAATTCCATAAAAGATTACTATAAAAAGTGTGCAAGATAGCATATTCAATTTTCAAGGAAATATAAATTATATATAGTGCAAAATGCCTTGATGAAAGTCAGTTGAATTAAGCCATCTAATTAGCTCTGTTAAAATTTGAGAATGTAATTCTATTTTTTAATTCACTGACTTTCAATAAATAGGTGTGCTAAAATTTTAAGGGACAATGTGGTGGAATGTAAAACCTGATTATACTACTGCTATAAAAGTCTAGGAATGCTACAAAAATAATTATAAAATACTACAAATATTCCTTTAAATGCACACAGAACCTTAAATAAAGTAATTTAAATGTTTACGGAGTAAAAACAGAGAAAACTAAAGCCCTGTAAATATCCTATTTGAAGAAAGAGGGTGAGAATGATGGGAGGATGTTGGCTTAGGCCAAAGTGTGCTGAGGCTAGAGCTGGGAAAAATGTGTGAAGGTCACATATTTGAGAGTTGGAATATTTGGGGCTGCCTCCTTAAAGCTGTATCCTTGAGAGGTTCCATGCTCAGTAAAAATTTGTATTAGGAAGAAAAATCTGCCATTTTTTCCCCTGATAGTCTCGTAAATTTTGTTATCTGATCTTCCCTCTTATTAAATATATTAAAATGCATTAATGGACTAACAAGAATATAAAGCATACTCAGAGGCCAAAAACTAAGTAAATGCAAATCCTTTGGAGTAAACAGCAGTGGAGCTGGCTTAGGTCTTGAGGTTATTTGCCTTATGTGGTGAAAAATGCCATGGAATGCCCTAAAGGATTATTCTAGCAGAGTGCAGGTGATGATCAATAAACCTGTCACCTATGAGACTCCACTGTAGGAAAGATTTCTGTCTTGGTTCTGGATAGAGATGAAAAAAATCTTTGAAACTTCCTATCTAAAAACTGGATCTTGGGGCTTCCCTGGTGGCTCAGTGGTTAAGAATCTGCCTGCCAATGCAGGGGACATGGGTTCGATCCCTGGTCCGGGAAGATCCCACATACCGTGGAGTAACTAAGCCCGTGCACCACAGCTACTGAGCCTGTGCTCTAGAGCCCGTGAGCCACAACTACTGAGCTCACGAGCCTCAACTACTGAAGCCCACATGCCTAGAGCCTGTGCTCCACAAGAGAAGCCATCGCAATGAGAAGCCCACGCACCGCAACGAAGAGCAGCTCCTGCTCGCTGCAACTAGAGAAAGCCCGCGCACAGCAAAGAAGACCCAGTGCAGCCAAAAATAAATAAATAAAATAAATAAATTTATTTAAAAAATAATAAATAAAAAATAAAAACTGGATCTCAGGTGGCTTTGCAACTCAAAGTCACATTATGTGGCAGGTCTGATAAACTCAAGACAGATACCTGGCAGATAAAAAAATAGTAATAATCGTCTCTGGAGGGATAAACATTGCATAGCAGAACTCAGATAATTTTCACAGATAAAGTTTTAAGAAATATGAAGTCTCAGAATGAAAAATTTCAAAACATTCAAGCAAACAAGTCATCACTGATTGTATTCAGCAGAAATAATAGATAACAGAATTAGACCTGCTAAGAATTCACATATAGGAAATATAGAGACTAAGGAATTTATGGGACATCATCAAGCAGACCAATGTAAACTATATGGGACCACAGAAAGAGAAGAAAAAAATGAAAGGGGGATAGGACTTATTTGAAGATATAATGGCCCCAAACTTGAAGATATAATGGCCCCAAAAGTCCCAAATCTAGGATAAGAAATGGACATCCAAACTTAAGAAGTTCAAAGGGCTTAAAATATTTGGAACCTAAAGTGGTTCACACCAATACACATTATAATTCAAATATCAAAAGTCAAGGACAATTTTGAAGGCAGCAAGAGAAAAGTGACCCATCATGTACAAGTGATCTCTCATAAGATTATAAGCAGATTTCTCAGCAGAAAAAGTAAAGCCAAAAGGAATTGGATGGCATATTCAAAGTGTTGAAAGAAAAAAAACAACTGACAACCAAGAATACTGTATCTGACAAAACTGTATGACAAAAATAAAGGAGAAATATGGATCTTCCCAGATAAACTAAACTAGGAATAGTTTATTACTACTAGTCTATCTAAAGAACTGCTAAAGAGAGTCCTTCAAATTGAAATAAAAGGCAGCTAGAAAGCAACATGAAAACATATGAAAATATAAAGATATCTGGTAATGGAAAATATATAAGTTTAGACAAATACATATGCAGAACTCTGTAATACTGTAATGGTTGTGCATAAATCACCTTTAATTCTGGCATAGAATTTAAAGGTAAAAACATAAAATAACTAAAACAATAAAACTGTGTTAGTGGATACAAATTATTAAAAAAAATGTAGTTTGTGACATCAATAACGTAAGGTGAGGGCAGAGAGATGTAAAGGAGTAGAGTTTATGTCTGTGATTGAAGTTAAGTTGCTATCAGTTTAAAACAGTTTACAAAATAACAATGGTAAGTCCTTTCCTAACAGTAATTACTTTAAGTGAGAACTGATTAAATTCCACAATCAAGAGACACAGAGTAACTGACTGGATGAAAAACAAGATTCAACTAAATGATATCTACAAGACACTCACTTTAGATATAGGGAAATATATAGACTGAAAGTAAAAGAATTATAAAAGATATTCCATGCAAATGGTAACCAAAAGACAACAGGGGTGGCCACACTTATATCAGATAAAATAGACTTTAAGTCAAAAACTGTTTTAAGAGAAAAAGGAGATTATATAACAAATAAAGAATCAATTCTCTCAGAAATATAGCAATTATAAATAAATATACACCTAACAAGAAAGAATCCATATATCTGAAGAAAATATTGAGAGCATTAAAGGGAGAAATAGACAATAATATAATTATAGTAGGAGATTTCAGTACCCCATTTTCAATAAAGGATGTATCAACAGACAGAAGATCAATAAGAAAACAGAGGACTTGAACAACTCTATAGACCAATTGAGCTTAACAGATATATAGATAATATACATTCTTCTCTGGTGTGCATGGGACATTCTCCAGGATAGATCACATATTAGGCCACAAAAAGTCTTCTTTTTTAATTTTTATTTATTTTTTTAATTGAAATACAGTTGATTTACAATGCTGTGTTTGTTTCAGGTGTACAGCAAACTGATTATATTGATATATACATATTCTATTTCAAATTCTTTTCCTTTATAAGTTATTACAAAATATTGCACATAGTTCCCTCTACTATACAGTAGGTCCTTATTGGTTATATATTTTATATATAATAGTATGTATCTGTTAATTCCAAAGTCCTAACTTATCCTTCTCTGCCTTTTCCCTTTGGTAACCATAAGTTTGTTTTCTATGTCTGTGGGTCTATTTCTGTTTTGTAAATAAGTTTATTTATATCATTTTTTTTAGATTCCACATATAAGCAATATCATATGATATTTGTCTTTCTCTGTCTGGCTTACTTTACCTAGTATGATAATCTCTATGTCCATCCATGTTGATGCAAAAGACATTATTTCATTTTTTTTTATGACTGAGAAATATTCCATTGCATATATATACCACATCTTCTTTATCCATTCATCTGTCGATGGATATTTATGTTGCTTCCATGTCTTGGCTATATAAATAGTGCTGCTATGAACATTGTGGTGAATGTCTTTTTTTGTATTATAGTTTTCCCCAGATATATGCCCATGAATAGGATTAAAAGATCATATGGTAACTCTATTTGTATTTTTTTAAGGAACCTCCATACTGTTCTCCATAGCAGCTATACCGATTTACATTCCCACCAACAGTGTAGGAGGGTTCCTTTTTCTACACACCCTCTCCAGCATTTATTATTTGTAGACATTTTGATGATGGCCATTCTGACCAGTGTGAAATTTAGAAGATTAAAATCACATCAAGTATCTTTTCCAATCACAATGGAATTAAACTAGCAAAAGAAAAACTGGAAAATTCACAAGTGTGAGGAAATTGAGCAACACACTCTTGAAAAACTTATGAGTCAAAGAATTACAGGGTAAATAGAAAATGTATTTAGACAAATGAAACTACAACATACCAAAACATATGAGGTGTAGTAAAAGCAGTACAGAGAGGAAGTTTATAGTGATAAATTTCTACATTTAAGTAGAAGAAAGATCTCAAATCAACAACCTGAATTTACACCACCAGAACCAGAAAAAGAATAACAAACTAAACCTAAAGTTAGCATAAGGAAGGGAGTAATAAAGATTAGGAAAGAAATAAACAAAATAGAGAATAGAAAAACAAAAGAAAAAAAAGACAAAATGAAAAGATCAACAAAATTGATAAACTCTTAAGTACACCAAGAAAAACAGAGATAAGTTTAAAATAAAAAAAGTCAGAAATGAAAGAGGAGACATCACAGTTGATGGTACACAACTAAAAAGATCAAAAGAGACTACCATGAACAAGTATATTCCAACAAAGTAGATAACCTAGGAGAAATGGATAAATTTCTAGAAACATACAACTTACTAAGACAACATCATGAAGAGACAAAAAATTTGAATAGATATATAACCAATAAAGAGATTGAATCGGTAATCAAAAACCTCCTAATAGAGAAAAGCCCAGGACCCAATAGCTTTTTGGTGAAGAGACAATACTTTCTCCATTATGTAGCTTTGGAAGACTTTTTGAAGATGATTTGAACATGACCAAGTATACTGCACACTTAAAAATGGGTATGCTTGTACATTTTATGTTATGTGTTCACCACAATTTTAAAAAAGAGAAAAAAATGATTGAAGACATAATTTAAAGAATAAAAAAGAAAAGAATGAGAATCTAAAAGAATAATATATGTAGAATGATAAGTAAAAGGACCACATAGAACTTTTAAAACTAAAGAATATGGTCATTGAAATTGAAAACACAAGGATTGGTTGAGCTGAAGAGTCAATTAGTAAAGCAGAAAACAGATTGTAAAAATTACACAGAATGCAGCAGAGTGAGATATAGAGATGGAAAATATGAAGAGTTCAGAGACATGGAGGAGATAATGAAATGTCTAGCAAATGCCAAAAATAAGTTCCTGAAGGAGCAATAGAGGGAATGAGAGAGGCTCAAGGTTTAAGAGAGAACTTTGAAGAGAATTGCTGAAAGAACTGTTTACTCAGATTTAGGAAATACAAAGAATTCCTAGAGGATTAAATACAAGGAAATTCACACCCTGACACCAGTTATTTAAATTATTTGACTCTAGACTCAAAATAAAGATCTTCTGAGCAAAGAAAAAAAGAGATTGTAAAAGCAAACAGAGATCTGCAAAGAAATAATAAAGAAACTTACAGCAGATATCTCTAAAGCAAAATTAAAAACCATAAGAGATACAGTAAGATCTTCAAAGGGCTAAAATAAAAACAAATGAACCTAAAACAAGTTATAAAATCCAATAATATAATTAAACAAGGAATATTTTAATGTAATTCCTTCTATTCATTTAAAGATGCCATTAAGTGAAAAGGCAAACTGCAGATGAATACTCATACGTGTACTGACATAGGACTTGGATTGAAGTAAAATAATTCCTACAAATACACAAGTGAAAAAACAGTCAACCCACTACAATAAAATGACAAATTTCTTCAATAGAACTTTAACACCAAAAGATGGCTAATGGGCCAATTAAAATATGAAAACATGTTCATAGTTGTAAGATTATCAGTGAAAATCCAAATTAAAGCCACAGTGCACAGCCATCAAAATGGTTAAAATTTTAAAAAAGTGACAAGTGTTGGAGAGTCTATGGGTCAATTAGAACCCTCTGTAGAAGAAAAGTAAATGTGTTTCAATGAAAAACAATGTGTTATCTAGAGCACACTCTTGTAAGTCATTTGATTTTAGCTTTTCTTTATCCTCAAACTATTTTACAGCAACGCATTGTCTGTATAGGACAAACTCTTTCCAGTAATCTGGTTCTATCTCTGTTTATTATCTTTCAACCATTTTCAACTCTATATAAATATGTTTTTTCTTTGGATTCTCTTTTAAACTGATGATAACTTCAGCCTGCTTCTCTCATTGAATGCGTTAAATAAAATTTTAAGGTGTTCATTTTTATATCTGTATGATATATTATGAGAGCCATAATTCTACCCATTTATGAAAATTATTTTTACTCTCTTACACTGCTGGTGGAAGTATAAAATGGTAGCACTCCTTTAGAAAACTCTTTGGCAATATCTACTTAAGGTGTACATATTCATATACTATGTATGTATCTTTGCAAAATATGTGTATATGTGCACTAAAGACAGGTGCAAGAGTGTTCATATTAAGACTTATTTGTAGTAGCCTATGACTGGAAGCAATCCAGATGTCCACAACAGCACAGTGGTGAAATAAATTGTGTTATAATCAAATTATGAAATGTATCCATCAATGATATTTGAAACAAACAACAAAAAGAGAAACCCTCTATAAAACATGAATGGATATTACCATCATAATGTAGAATGAAAGAATCCCAAACAAAACACTACATGTGTAATTCCATTTATATTAAGTTAAAAAAAAGGAAAATCTAATCTAGAAGTAGTTAACAACTGAGGACTATTGTTATGTTGAGGCAGGGGAATAAGAACTGAATGGGACATGAAGAAAGACTCTGGGGTGAGAGTAAAATTCTATTTCTTGCCCTGGTTTGGGTTTATTGATATGTTTACTGAACAAAAATTTATCAAAATCTGTATGTCAGCTTCATGAGCATTTCTCAATGTATGTTACACTCCAACAAAAATATATACATATTTGTATATATAATGCATACGTCTGTCAAAAAAGAGGATAAAATAAAAACATTTTCAGACAAAGAAAATTATCTGACCCACAGACTCTAGCTAAAAAAAGTACTAAAATATATCTCATTAAGAAGAACATCATACTTAGAAGGAAGGCATGAGATGCAAGAAACAATTCTTAGCGGCACTCAAGTGTAAAAAATTAGAAATGCATTTATTTTGTGGGGCAATACTGTCCCACAATATTGTCTTAAAACTATCTTGATAGTAAACACTAAGCGAAAACATGTGTAATTACTATTACACATGCAAGTCTGCATGCAATATTGTCTTAAAACTATCTTGATAGCAAAAACTAAGGGAAAACATTTATAATTACTATTTGACAATTTTGACCTATGAAAACAAAAATTACATATACATTTAGTTCAAGTGAATGAGTGATTATTCAGGTTTTACTCTGACAAAATGATATCATAGTATCATGACAATTTCTATTTTGTTTACATATTCCTGAAATATTTTTCTAACTTTACTTCTCAGAGGGTAGTGGCCAATTTTCAGGTGGGGAGACTCTCTGTGATACGAACTTGAGAGAGAATCAGATTGAGAGAAAGCTTTTACAATTTTTTCTTACAGGGACTTTTGAAAATTTTATTACTTGTCTCTATGCCTTGACAGATAAGAAAGACAGAGACTTGTCTATTTTTTTCTATTTTGAACCTCAGAATCGAGAAGAGCTCAGAATGAGTAGGTAGGCATTAAATATTAGCATAAATGCACAAATGAATACTTCTATTTTTATAGCTGGTGTATCAGGAAGGCAAATAGAAACTTATATTAATTGAACACTTACTGTATTCTTGGCACTTTTAAATTTTTAATATTTATTAGAATTTCTTATAACAAAAGTTATATGTGCTTATTATTAACATCTACAAACATTCTAGAAATATGTAACAGAAAATGAAAATCCACCTAACCCAGTTCCCAAGGTTACAACCATTTATGTGTTGTGGATATTCCCCTAGATTTTTTCTATCATACATATTTACATACTATACATTTAAAGCCATCTTGAAAGCTAAAATCCAAGCCATTGATTTGGGCTTTGTATTTCTTTACTCTTTCATCACTGGAGTTCTTTTCTCTTTGCTCGATAGTGAAGTCCGACCCTTTCTTCTCAGAAATGATATGAAGGATTGAGGACATGTCTTATGAATAAGATCTAGAGAGTTGGTTCTCTCATCCTATCCTCACAATATCCCTATGAGTAGACATCATTAACCCCATTCTTAATAAGAAACTCAGAGATATTAAGGAGCTTGTCAGAGGTTCACACAGCTAGTTGAACATTTAGTTTTGCTTCACTAAAGTATCTGTGCCCCATGGATCTTGGCTTGTCTTTTCTATACAATAGCCAAACTCAACATGAAAAGACGTCAGTTGCTCTAGACATCCAGAGTTAGTATTACATTGTTCAGTTACATGGAATGGTTAAGTAAAGCTTGTTTTCACACTTATCATCAACTAAGAATAGTGTTTGAGGTTAAATTCAAATGTCAACACTTTAGTTTCATTTAAAATAATCAAACAAGGGGAAAACAGAAATGGACCAGTTTGATGGGATAAAGGCAGCACCTGGCACCAGTAGAGTAGAGATGTGTGGAGTTGAAAATGTATGTCACACTAGCATAAGATAAAATATTAAAAATTATCTTCAGAGGAGAAAAAACTTAAATTATATGCACTAAGAAAGGATACATTATAAAATCAGTAATAAACTGAATTAAAAATTTAAAGGATGCAAAGAGATTTATCTAGAGACCCAGAGTTTTGCAATTTCCCCTCTAACAGGTTAAGGTTTTATTTCTGTCTTCTTGAAGGATCATGCAAATTCTCTATTAACAATCTGAGTGGGGCTTCCCTGGTGGTGCAGTGGTTGAGAGTCCGCCTGCCGATGCAGGGGACAGGGGTTCATGCCCCGGTCTGGGAAGATCCCACATGCCGTGGAGCGGCTGGGCCTGTGAGCCATGGCCGCTGAGCCTGCGCGTCCAGAGCCTGTGCTCCGCAAAGGGAGAGGTCACAACAGTGAGAGGCCCACGTACCGCAAAAAAAAAAAAAAAAAAAAGCACACACAATCTGAGTGTAAAAAAATGTGAAAACACTTATTTGTAAATAAAAATTACTTCATTTGCTCTCTTCATTATAGCAATGCCTCTTATGCCGAAGTATTTGTATGTTAACGTGAGAGCTAGTTTGATAAAAGAAAGTATGCCTGAGGCCATTACCGAAGAAAAATGGTGACATGTTCTAAACCTTTACAAACAGAAAGCTATAAGAGGCTGTTTAATCATTTGTCTTACAGAGCATATGTTCACATACTGGTGTCTTAGAAACCTGAAGGCATCACTGCATTTGTCACTAACTCCAACCCAATATTTGTTTTCAATCATTTCTAACCCAAGAGGCCTGGACGATACAAACCCAGTTTAAAGGCTAACAAAATTGTCTTCCCCTCCATGTATTGCAACAAGTTATATACTTCATATAAACGGGGAGGACTTTACTGTCTCTCTGTTCTGGCAGCTCTTATTTTGTTCAGCTTTTCAAAAATGGTCTAAAAACAGTTGTTCCAAAGATTTAGATGTGTCTACAACATCCAGGTGGTAGAATAGGTTTATGTATCCCCCTGTCTAACTTGGACTGTAGTCATTTTTATTTTCTTTGGTGCAAAAAAGAAACCACAAGTGTTTTGCTGGGCATAAAATTAATACATCTGAATTGGTAGTGGGATCCAAGCAGTAGCCCTTTCTGGGAGGTGGCATGGCAGGAGATCCTGGGCATGGGTTTTGCAGATTGAAAGGCCTCGCCAAGGTCCAGACTTGGGCAGGTTATCCAGCCTCTCAGTATCTCATTATTTATTTTTTCTATGAAATGAGGATACAACTACCTATTCCATGGTGTTGTTGCGAGGATTAAATAGAGGAATATCACACATGTGAATGAAAAAATTGCCTGCCATAACAGTAAACAAAGGATGTTGTAGCCATCAAGCCATCACATTACAGTTGCCCAATGGTGAACCTTGAAGGAACTCGGGATAGAAACAGGATGCCCACCATCAAGCCATCAGCCACTGCAGCCACCCCACAATAATGCACCATGAGGAGACTCAGGATGAGAAAGCACAAGATACTGGCCCCAGATAGCTGAAGTGCATATTAAAGGAACGATTTCAGTGATCCCAGACTCTTGCATCTTCCCATAAATAGAAAAGTGCTAAATTCCTTAACTTGAGATATCTGGTTTTCTTTAATTAACAGTAATCTTTTGATGTGCTGCCTAGCTGGTCTTTGTTGCAAAAACTCCTATACATCCTGGCTCACCTTCTTCCTCTTTGGAACAGTTTCTCAGTGTTATCTGAGATGTTGTGTCTCAGGCTTAATCCTCAGTTTTGTCCAATGAGTAAAACATAACTCTCAACATTTAGGTTGTGCAATTTTTTCAGTCGACACACACAAAATAATTTCATCATACATGTAAACTCCTTTCCCCTCTATAGATGTCGATTTGATTAGCTTCCCCTTGACAAAAATACAATGTTGATCTTTTCCTTACCAAGTAGGATATGGAGTAGAATCTCCTAGAGTTCAGCCTACCAGGTTTTTATGCTTGCCAAAATGACATATAGAGATGGTTTGACTCTATGTTGAAGATAGAGCACTAAGAAATTGGGTCCATCGTTGTCATTTTCCTCTCAGATTCCTCTTACCTGTCACGAGACAGTAGTCATGAAAAATGAAACCATAAATTCAATTTAGAGGGCAACTTGCAGCTAATCTTTGGAGTAATTCCAGTGTGAATAATGCAACAATTTGAATGTATGGTCAGTCAATTCAGCCCTGATTTATTAGTATTTAAGAAAGCTTTCTTTCATTAATGATAATTACTGAGCAAGAGAAAATAATTTCTCCAAAAGTATTTACCTTCATATCAGTGTTTTCAGTTTTGAAAAAAAAGGCTACATTTTTTCTTAAAATTATGACAACTACAAGCTTGTGTATTGCTATTTAAATGCACAAGATGTGTTTAGATTTTGAGCAATAATTCGTTCCAGCTCTTGTGTGAACTGCTCAGTCCTAGGTTATATCAGCCTTTTTTTTTTCTGATATGGCTCAGGTATTTTGAATACCTCAACAGCAGGACCCTGGGATTTGCTATTGATTTCCCACACTCCTTACACCTTGAAGGATGTATTAAAATCTAGCTGCAAAAAGAATGACATTTCTGTTCATATCTTAGAGTCAAGTTTATCTGAGATTTTTTTCCTAGTTATTAAAACTCTACATTCTGACATGTTCAATATACCCTGAGCCAGTGAACTTACAAGAGCATGTTTAAATAGAGAGTAACATCACATTAAAATCTGTAAAGAGTAGTTCTCAGAAAAGGTTTACATACATTTCCTTTTCTGTATTTTATTGCATGGGCTTTAACTGTTATGTGCTTAACTATGGAAACAGATATTTCAAAACAAAGCGAAACAAAACAGAAAGATAAAACGCCTTCTCTTAAAATTTTTTTTGCTTCATTCCAAGAAAAAAAACATTATTTTCTATTTATTCTCCCCTCTCCATTTAGTCTACCTAAAAGTCAGGGTCATGAATTGTCCAGATTTTTTATTATTCCATTAAACAAGGACAGTACTTGCAGTCCTAGGTGTATAAAATCCCCTTCAGTTTTGGCGTTCATTAAAATGAAGTAAATAAACAAAAGGTGAATGATAGCCCCAAGGTCGTAGTGGTGACACATGTCATTGCAGGTGGTCTATAACGCAAAGATGGGAAGGCATATACTTGAAAGATGCCATTGTGGTGCCAAACCAGTTGCTTTGTGGATATGATGGTATTCCATTCTATGCAATGTAATCTAAATTGCAAACTGATCAACATTACCATGGAGTTGCCCAGAGATTTTATATTTGTAAACTTTAATGTATAGTAGGTATTCAGTCAACACTGAACAGAATTGAAAGTGAATGGACACATCAACATGCTATTTATGGTTTGACTTTAAGTGACAGGGGTTGACAGTGCTAAGTCTCGATGATTCCTGTAAAAAAGTGAATTAGTTCTAGGGTGCTTATGGCACTTGTTAAGCTCATGGGCAGAGGGTGGGTGTACTTCTCTCTTTGTGGGAACCATGCTCTTGAATGTATATTCAAAATTCTCCATCTAAAGAGATAGAAGACCCTTAAACTTGAACTCTCCACACATTTTGCTATGTTGCTTCAATCCTTTTTAGGTTGCTGTCTCCTGACTTTCTAAAATGAGGTCTGGGGTTGAGGTTAAAGGCCCTGGCAGGGAGGAGAGGAAGAGGCGAAGAGTGTGTTTGGAAGTGATTCAGCCTCTGCTCCAGCCATTTCTCACCTGCCAGGAGTTCAAGGTCAATTCTCTTATCAGATGACATTGTGAGGCTCGAACGACCCTATCTTCTTTTTCCTACTCCAAAGAGCACTGCTTTAAAGAAATGCTCCATACACAATGGCATCTTTATTCTATCCACTTTCATACTCTGAAAATGACATGCAATTCTATCAGAAACCATTTTTTATAGTGCTGGTTCAATTATATTTAACTGTTTGCGTGAATGTTTTAAGTTTTAACTTAAAACTTATACGTTGTTATTCTGTTTAGAAAGAAAACAATTTTGTCGTCATTGTTGTTTGTTTTGTTTTCATTTTCTACTGCCCACAAAAAGACTGGTGACTGCAAACGTGGGGAATTTACACTTTCCATTATATCAAAAGAAGATACTTCTTCAGAAGCCTTTCAGTTATACAGGAGTCAACTGTCTACAGCACCCTGAAGCTGAAGATCCCCTATTAGGACAGGGAATGTTTGGAGGTAGAGGCCTCCTGGCTCATCAGAGCACTGGTAAGGTTTCAGATTTGGTCCAGGCACCTCAGAGGGGCCTTCTCATGGTCCTGTAAGAAGCTGCTGTGTCTTTGTTTGGTTTGGCCTGTGTTATTTGCATTAACTTAAATCTGTGGGTATCTGAGTAATTTTGTGAAGCATTATTTACCTTACCTGAAATGACTGTGGGCTTATTTTATTTGCTTATTTATTTTATTTTATTTTAAATGTGGGCTTAACATGTCTGCTTGTTTGGTTAGCTAAGTTTAAATCCTTTTAAAGTGAAAATGGTTGTTTCCTTGGTCTAACTATTTAAAGTAGTGTTTTTTTGTCTTCTTGCCTATTCTAGTGTCTGTGTTAATTCAAACAAGTTTAAAATTCTCATATTGCCTCTGAGGTTTAATTTTTCTGAGTCTTTTAGGTTACATAAATTATATTTGCATTTTCTTCAAGAAAAACCTGTCCCTCTGTGCTGTTCCCAGACATTATCCCCTTTTAGTCAGAGCTAATTTTATGTTTCTGTAGCGATTTTTACTATACATTTATCATGATACTTACGTGTTTGTTTAATTTTCTGATTTCCTGTCTAAACTTTATTGAGTTTACAGACAGGGCATAATTCATTTTAGGACACTAGCAGCTTTTATAGAGTGTGATACATAGTAGGCAATCAATATGTTTGTTCACTTGAGTTTCAATTTTGCTTGTCTAACAGCTTCCGAGTGATGCCTATGCTGGTCCTTTCTACTCAAAGTGTTCAACCTGTGGATCAGAAATGGCAACATCACCTGGGAGTTGGTTACAAATGCAGCATGGGAAACTCCTCCGCAAGCCTCAGAATGTGCATTTTTCCAAGATCCCCAAGTGATTTCTTTTTTTATCGTATTGTACTGTATTGTATTGTATTATTTTTTATACATCTTTATTGGAGTATAATTGCTTCACAGTGCTGTGTTAGTTTCTGTTGTACAGAAAAGTGAATTAGCCATATGCATACACATATCCCCATATCCCCTCCCTTTTGAGCCTCCCTCCCACCCATCCTATCCCACCCCAAGTGATTTCTGTAAATTAAAGTTTTAGAAACACTGTAACTCAGTGGTTCTGCGAGTGCAGTCCCTAGACCAGCAGCATCAACATCACACGGCGACTTTTTAAGAAGGCAAGTTCTTGGGCCTAATCCCAGATGTACTGAATCAGAGATTCTGGTGGGAGCACAGCAATAGCCACAAGATTTCTAGGTGATTCTAATGCATGCTAATGTTTGAGAGCTGCTGTTCAAAATGTCATCCTCTTTCCCAGCCTCTCTTGGGAAAGTAAAGAAAATCAATCAACACCTGGTCTGAACTATGATTAATGCAAAGTAGAGTCATGACATCAATTATGTGAGTGACTAAAGTATTTATTTACCTCACATAGCAATAAATATCTGGCCAATAAATTCATTGATACAAATTTGAGAATGGTAATGAAATTACATATGAGTAAAATTTTAAGCATATGTAGCCATTATTTTGATTCAAAATTAATTTCATAGGAGTATTTGATTCATTTAGTCCAAGCTATTCATTTAACCAATAAGAGCATGGAAGCTGACAGTTTAAATGATTTGCCCCCTATGAGAGAGGTATAACATCTAAGCCAGTTTGTCATTTTGCCTGTAGTTGTCTTCAGTTAATTTTATTTTTTCTGACCATTTTATTTTTCCTGAGTGGAGCTATCACATCTACAAAAGCATCATAAGTGGATGGATTTGGGGACTTTGTATAGCAACACTCTTATTTTACAGATGAGAATACTAAGGCATGGGGAAGCATGATGAACACTTTCATGTTACTGTATGGTTGGGACATTCTGGGCAAAATAACGTACATGCTATAAGTAAAGAAAATAATATAAAATTTTCCTAGATCATTCATTTCTCATATTCCAAGGACATAGAGCCACTCATCTATTGTGGAGCCATTGGCTCTCATTCAAAGGATAATAAAACAGATTTTCTCTGGAGCCAAATACTTGGCTTCCTCCTCCTCTTCCCAGTGAAAATTCCTCTACTTTATGAAGATAAGGTCTTTCTCTCTTTCTTTCTTCTCTGGAGGGTGGTAGTTGAGAGGACCTCATGTAGCCTATATAAACTCCCAGATTCAAATTGTGGGGTTCCTCTCCTTTGGTGGTGTTGGGGGGAACCTGTAGTATGCATAGGGTTAGCAGGTTCTCTTTCTGTTCCTCTGAACGGGAAATTGGGCATAAGGAAACAACGTGATTATTGATGTAAGTAATAGTAGTCTGTTCCTGATTCAGAGAACTTGTGTTTGCTTTCAGGGTAGTATAAACACAGTTGATCCTTGAACCTCAGTAGGGTTAGGAGCATGTGCTGTCAAAAATCCACATAGAACTTTAGCGTCAGCCCTCCCTATCTGCTGTTCAGCATCTTTGCATTCAACCAACCATGGATTGTGTGGTACAGTAGTAAGTATTTAGTGAGCAATCTATGGATAAGTGGCCCTGAAAGTTTAAAGGTCAGCTGAAAGCATGTACAAAGACATATCTCAGAGATACACAAGTTCAGCTCCAGACCACCTGACTGCAGTAAAGCAAATCTCACAAAAATAGCAAGTCACAAATTTTTTGGTTTCCCAGTGCATATAAAATTTATGTTTACACTATACTGTACTCTAGTAAGTGCACAATAGCATTATGCCTTAAAAAAATGTACATACCTTAATTAAAACTACTTTATTGCTAAAAAAATGCTAACCATTATCTGAGCCTTCAGAGTCATCATCTTTTTGCAATAGTAACATCAGAGATCACTGATCACAGATCACCATAACAAATACAATAATAATGAAAAAGTTTGAAATATTGTAAGAATTACCAAAATGTGACAGAGAGATACAAAATGAGAAAATGTGGTTGAAAAAACTGGTGTCAATAGACTAGTTCAGTGCAGGGTTCCCACAAACCTTCAATTTGTAAAAATCACAATATCTGTGAAGAGCAATAATGCCAGGCATAATAAAGTATGCCTATATTAAAAATGTATCAGAAGTCTCACAGAGGTGAAGAGACCCAACTGAAACTCATTTTAGAAGTGGTGCAAATGGTAAAATTTTCTGTCTTGTTCTAGATTTATTCTATTGTCATTTTGCTTGGACTCTATCTGTAGCCCAGCCTACTTTGCCTACTTGACAAAGGAGGTAAATAGTTAAGCAAATAGACTAATTAAATCATGCAGTTAGCAAGCCTGGTTAATTTAGAAAAATAGCTTTATCTTTTTTTTTTTTTTTAAAAGATATTTATTTATTTGGCTATTTTGGGTCTTAATTGCAGCATGCGGGATCTAGTTCTATGAACAGGGTAACAGGGATTGAACCCAGGACCCCTGCACTGGGAGAGCGGAGTATTAACCACTCGACCACCAGGGAAGGCCCCTATCTTTTTTTTTGAACAATTAATGGGTTTCAACTTACCCTGTTGAATTTAAAGTTCAGGCAGACCTAAGTTTTTCCTCTAGTGTCTGCCACCCTTTGACTCATAAGCCTCAGTTTGTTTATATGAAAAATGGGGATACTATTATTTACCTTATATGAGAATTGTGAAAATTAAATGAGACAACAACTTAGTGTAGTAGTTGGTACATTTTAAACTACCATAATTCTAATTTAATTCCTAATTTTGCAGATAATGTAACTGAGGTCCCAAAGTGGTTCCCCAGGGGGGATATAGATCATAAGAGGGAGAGGAAAGAATAGAACCTACTCTTGGGCTCATGGTTCATTGTTATATTTCCAATGAGATTCTTTCTCAATATTGCATGAGCTTAACTAACCAAGCCCTCCTCTGGGTTTGCAGGGGAGGAAACAGCTTTCCTTAACCCTCTTAGTGTCGCTGGCTGGGTCTGAAAATTGAACTGACAAAGACAAATCAACAGGAGAAAAGCATACAAACTTATTTAATATCAGTTTTATGTGACATGGGAGACTTTAAAAGGAAATGAAGACCTGAAGAAACAGTTAAACCTGAGTATTTTTATGACAGATTTAATAAAGAATGGAGCAATATGATGGGGCAGAGTATGGGGTAAGTGTAACAGTCAGGGCCACATCCCTCTGTGTTGGAGGTAAGTGTGTGTCTTCCCTCTGGGTATAGGGAGGGTACCTCTTACATGAGGATCTTTTGCCCTGCTTCAGGGGAGAAGGGGGGATACTCAGAATGACCTTCCTGTTTCTGTGGTTTTCCCCAAATCCTTCAGCTTAAAATATTTAATTTACCAAGGTGCCATATATTGGGTTCTCATATGGTAGAGTAATGGAGAGAGATGTTTAGAAGTACGGTCCAGGATTAAAAATGTAAATGAGATATTCAAATGAGGAAGAGAAAAATGTTTCTTGGCATTTTAGTTAGGGCTAGAGAGGTACTCAAAAGAGAAGTGGAAGCAACAGTAGAAATAAAGCCATCTTTGATTGATAAAGTAAGACTTCCTTTTGCCTGAATTGAGATTTGACTATTGACCTTGTAGCCTCCATTTTAATTATCTGAAAGAAAAGTCTGAATTGCATCATTAAATTGTCAATTAAGGAGGTACACCCATATTTTCTGAACCCTAAATATTGGAGGAAAATTAATTCCTCATATGGTTGATTTTCTTGGGTTAAGATATTAGAGTTAAGATATTTCTATCCCATTCTATCTTGATGCATGTGGTTGGCTACACAGGCCACAGGGTGGTGTCTGCCCACTGGAGGGCAGGTAAGCCTCCAGCACTAATGGGCTAGAGAAAGGATTTTAAAATCAAGCTTATCAGCACCAGTGTCAGTGTGGTAGAATTAACTCCCCAAAATGGCTGTCACCAGCATCTCCATTCCCAGGGGAGTTCCGGTTGCCTTCTGCCTCTCCAGGAGGCTCTCCAAGATCAGCAAGTGGGTCTGATCCAGGCTCCTTTCAAACTGCTGCCTTGATGCTGTTACTTGGAGAAAGTGAGATTTTGTGTACACTTTAAGAGTGGAGTCTCTGTGTCCTCGTTCCTTCTTCAAGTCTTTAGTTATGGAAAATCTTTTATGCTAGTCTTCAGGTCATTCACATTGATGGCTGCTCTGTAAGTAGCTGTGATTTTGGTGTGCCTGTGAAAGGAGGTGAGCTCAGGGTTTTCTTTCTCCACCATGTTGGCCACACCTCAGCATTTATTTTAATAGCTCATCTTTTGGGGAATTTTCTAAGGCATTCATTAGAGTTAGAAAAAAGCAAAATATTTGTATTTTTTCTTATATATCATCAGTTTATATTTATTAAATTACATAATTAGAACTTCCACGAATAGGTCTGAAAACAAAGATAAATGACTTTTGGTAAATATAAAACTCAAGCAGAAAGGACAATCTGTGTACTGGTGCACTAGAGAGACGAGAGAAAGATAATTATGCTTAACTACTTATTTTATTCACTTATATTTTCTTGAGATTTAATGAAAAGTCATGGATTTTTCTTACATAAAATTTTTGATGCCAAAATCTAAATATGCTAAATTTTAAAAGAGTTCTCATGGTTGATATTTTAGATTGGCAGCCTTATAAACACATGGATTGCAAACTTCAGCAATCAACCTCATAAGCTCTTTTAAAAGATAATATTGTTGACCTTTGGCATTGAAAAATTTTTCTCTTAGTATTGGTTCTAAAACGTGTATGATTTTCATTATGTCCTAGGATAATTTAAGGAATAATCAAAATTAACCATCATTTAAACCATCAAATTCACATATTAAAACATATTCCGTGATTTGAATACTCCTCAAACTACGTTAGTATCAGGATTATTTTTTTTAAGTTTCTTTAGTTTTAAATCATGTAACTATAGAGATAATATCCATTTCATAAAAGCATTGAGATGATTAATCAATGATTTCTAAGTGTATCGCAGATAGAAATTGTAGATCTCAGTGATGAAGATTATAAATTATAATTGTTCTCACCCTTCACCTTTTGGAGAGAAATTTGAAATACCAGATGGATGAAGTTTGAGGACTGATTAATAGAAATAGAGAATACATTTTCATGAAGCATCTATGAGCTCATTTTAAAGTGTTTAAAGAAAAAAATATAGCTTTATTCATTTATAAGGAAAATTTTATAGAGAGAGTATATTGTGATTTGCAGCCAAAAGAGTGAGATTCATGGAGAAACTCTTATTGTAAGACTCTTATTATTTAGTTGTATAACCTCTAAAGTCTAGAGGAGGAAAGAGTATTTCAAGTAAGTTTGGCATTGTATAGAAAGTACTCTCACTCTATAAAATTTTTCTTATAAATGAATAAAGTTATACTTTTTCTTTAAGTAAAAACAGAAGTTCAAAACTGGTCTATTGATCCCATTGTAATAATAAGGAAGGCTAATAGGTCACCTAAAGGACACTGGTGGAGGTAAAATCCTTAGAAGTCCAATCTGAACTGGATACAAACTAGATACCAGGAGGAGAGCATTCTAGAAGGAGGTCCTAATTTTTATTCAGAGGGCAAAATTGTTGGAGGAATGGGAGATTCAAAATCCATTATCAGGATTACTGAATATCCAAGGCCTATATACACTATTTACATCTCTTAAAACAGATTAGGGGAAGGATTTTGAAACTGCTTTCAGACAATGTGGGTTCCTTCTGTTATGTATACTGTTGACATTTAAACGAGTCTCAGTAAACCCTGCAAGAGTTCTGCTAATAAATTGTGAGGTTGAGTGCTATGTAAAGCTACCATTTGTAGATGAAGGGGTATTATATATTCATGATATTTGCATATATGATGTTTTATGTGCATTTGCCTCCTCTTACTTCTAAGATTTTTGTATGCCTGGACCTAATTACCTCTCACCATGATAATCACCCTGTTCTGTGCAAAGTAAGCAGTAAATAAATAATTAGGGTGTGTTTTTCAGGTCCAGGAAATTGCAAATTTTTGGATTTTTTTTTTTTCCTTTTTTTTTGCGGTACTTGGGCCTCTCACTATTGTGGCCTCTCCCATTGAGGAGCACAGGCTCCGGACGCTCAGGCTCAGTGGCCATGGCTCACGGGCTCAGCCGCTCCATGGCATGTGGGATCTTCCCAGATCGGGGCACGAACCCGTGTCTCCTGCATGGGCAGGCGGACTCTCAACCACTGCGCCACCAGGGAAGCCCAAATTTTTGGATTTTTAAAAAATGATCATGGTAACCACATTCAATTGCTTTGCTGTTATTACAGGTAAACAAATCAGAAAGAAAAATTAGTAAAGATGATTGAATTTTGAGACTTTGGAAAAACTTTCAGTTATTCAATCAAGATATTCTCTTCCATCAAATACTTTTTACACAATTTCTCCAGTTTTAAAATTTGAATTTTGTGAATGTGCGAGACCTAGATACAGACAGGTTTGAGGAGTTGTTTTTCTTAGTGTTGTTCTGTTGGTACTTCTGTTGATCACCAGCATGACAGTGAGACCACAGTTGAGAAGAAAGCTGTCGTACAGTTGAAGGAGGCACATTAGATGTAGAGGAGGTGAGCTGGGGCAAGGCATAGCCCAAGGGAACTAGAAGCTAAAGAGATGACTGATGTTGGTGCTGTAGTCACAAACATGAATGGAAGTAGCAGCAACAGGCAGCAGTGGCTTAAGAATTTGTACCTTACACACAGAGTCTGAAGCGTGTTGGCAGCACATGGCAGAAGTGCTGGGGGAAGAGTTCAAGGGGGTTGAAAGATTGGTGGTTTAGGGAGGCAAAGTGGTATAAAGAAAAGACAAGTAGTGCTCTTTGGGGATGATATTAGCTCACACACATGTTGCTTCTACCCTAGGTTGTGTCAAAAAGACTCCAGCATTATTTTCATCGTTGGAAATGACTCTTGCCAACAAAGTGTGATTGGCATGCATAAATTGAATAAACAGATTTTGATGTATGACCTCTTCAATTGCTTCTGGTGACTTCCTTACGTAAGAACAAGGCTATTACACAAGTCAAACTATTTACATTGTTCCTAGCCATCCTTTCTCCTTGTCTCCTCCTCATGTCCCACTACCCTTCCCAGTTACTCAAGTTGTTTGTCTCTTTGACAAGACGGATTGAAAACCACTCTTCTATTTCGTGTCTGAATCTGAAAACTATTGGGTGGAAAGCTGACTTCTGCTTGGAAGGTGAATTTTTTCTTCTTTGGTCACAGTCTGATGCATAGTCAGCTACACATTAGGAGATAAAAGCCTTTCCCCCAATTCCAATTAAAGAATTGGAGAAAGGAAGCCTTAGTGAATACAGATCATTCATTCAGTTACCTTTTGTGAGCACCTAGATAAGCCATGGCCAATGAATGTAAGAATTTGCAAGATTTCTCTAAATCTGACTTATTGTTTTTGGATATCCTCTATTTCTTTCTAATAATTAGTAACAAATCCCTTTAAAATGAGAGAGGGCTGGCACAGAAAGAGCAGGTAATTGAGAAGACTCTATGTGGAGTGATGTTCTATAACTGTTCTGGAGTCACACTTCCTCTCTCTTTGCTTGGAAAATGTTCTGACTCAGTGCCCTGGAAAAGTGGTCTATTGGTATCCCAGGAATACAGTGTTTTATTAAAAGATAGAGAAAGATGCAAAATGTGCTATCCTGAGACACTTTATAACTAATCTATAACCGTTGGACTTGAGGACATGGAGGGGGGAAGGGTAAGCTGGGACGAAGTGAGAGAGTAGCATTGACATATATACACTACCAAATGTAAAATAGATAGCTAGTAGGAAGCAGCCGCATAGCACAGGGAGATTAGCTCGGTGCTTTGTGACCACCTAGAGTGGTGGGATAGGGAGGGTGGGAGGGAGATGCAAGAGGGAAGGGATGTGGGGATATATGTATACGTATAGGTGATTCACTTTGTTATACAGCAGAAACTAACACAACATTGTAAAGCAATTATACTCCAATAAAGATGTTAAAAAAGCATATACTTGGTAAAGTTATTAATGACTTCAATTTATTTTTTTATTTCTCTAAAGAAACTTTTTGTCAAATAGGAAATGAGAGAAATAAATCTGGTTGCAAAGATTACTCATGCTTTCCTTTCCTATGTGAAGAGTACAAGAACTTCTGGAAAAACAATGTTAATCTATCAGGGACAAAACAATGTTACTGTCTCTGCTACGTGGTCTCTCAAAAACTGCATCAAGAAAATAACACATTAGTGCAATTTTTAAGGAGTTTTTCAGATCCAAAAGTCCAAAGAAATTCACACAATAATTACTTTTGTTATTTCATCTTTGTTCGTTTCCCTCCAAGTTATTTACCTCCAAGAATTCTTTTCTTTTCTGTCCTGTTTTCTTTCACTGACAGATAATTTTTATTTAGGGAATCCTGCTTTTTATCATTATTATGAGTCTTGTAACTTTAGAAGTTTATTGTTATGTTTTCCAAAGCCAGTTAGATATTCCTCTGGCATAATTCAATTATAGACTTTAAGATTTCATATTGCTTAATCCCCCTCTTCACCAATCGACTGTGAATTTGATTTGTTTTCACACTAAGCATAGTGCCTGGCACAAAGGCAATGGTTGTGAAATCTTTGGTAAATGGATGACAGTATTATTTGCCAGAATTCCGGACACATTCATGGGATATGAACAATTTTAAACTCTTCAATTAATGAATCCATGTGTAACAATACGATTTTTGCCCTTAAAGTACAATAAATATTTATTGATGATGTTGGTGATGACACAGTTACCAGAATAAAGAATGAAGACCCACAGACCTCCCTGCAAGAGAAGGGTGGATAATAAGTTTCCGTTTCCTATTGAATTGTACAAACACATAACAAATATTGATATTGATATGACTAGGAAAACAATTTTTCTTGTTTAGGCAAGTTAAAATAAGATTTCCTTCATGGTGGAGACATAGTCATTGTTTAGGTAGGATACATAATGCCCTTGTTTTACTGCCTTAGTTGAATGATGTGTTTTTGTTTTTTTGTTTGGTTTGGTCATGCTTACATTTTATTTCATTTGCGTTTCCAAATGAGCTTCTCTTCAGGACTTCAAATTGATTCATTTGTGTATCCTCCCAGATCTTCCATTGTGCTTATATTGTTCTGTGATATTTTTGTTGTTGTTTGTTTGTTTGCTTGGTCTTTTTTTTTTTAATCTCAGCACTGGAAGAATGCTTTATCACCAAACCATGGTGGTTATTAATAGGCTGATGGGCTAACTGGGCATTTCATATGTTTATTTTTATACGAAAGAAGGATAACTTTTGTTGTTATTGCTCTGCTTATGTAATTGATGTGCTTAAAGTAAGAATTTTTTTTTTTACAGTTTTCAAGTTTTGTGAGTTTATCCATTAAACAGATTAGGAACAGGTAATGGGTATTGAACTGTGATTTGTGCATCCTTCATACCCTGTTGATTTTGAGATATGTCAAGATTTTATTTCCTCATTTTGTGAGCAAGATAAAAATCTGATTTACACAAATAAGCAAAAAAAACTTTACACACAGCATTCTTCCTGTTACACCAGTAAGCTGTTTACATACTAATATTGTAGCTCTCTAAACAGTTCTTATATAAGATTTTAGAACAACTAGCCTACAAAAGCATGCTCAGAATTGCATGCTGCTATGGCTGAAAAAAATGCAAGGCCCATGATGTCAGGGTCCACACTTGGCTTTTTTATTCCTAGTGCCAACGGGTAGTGTGGTACATGGTACATATTCAAGAAATGTTTGGTGAAAAATATTGTGCAGCCTGAAATGAATGCTTCTGTAGGGAAATGCATTCTAGTTTGCAGTCTTGAAAATTCTTTTCACTTGTATTTGTACATATATATGAGGCTTCTTTAAGAATGAGAAAATAATAATTATTTATTTTGAACAGCTATTATTCATTAGGCAGTGTGCTAAGTGACATGTATAGTTTCCTTAATTTTTCAATTTTATGATATCGACTTTATCCCATTTACAGGATGAGGAAAATGAGGGAGGAAAGTATATCTGGAGTCCTTTAAAAGCAGAAGAGTTTTCTCCGTTTGAGTTGATGTAAGAGTGGTTCTGTTTGAAGTCAGGTAAGAGGTAAGATACATTTTTATACTTTCTGGACCTGTGAAACCACTATTTCAATTAATCTACACCTAACTGTGCCATGTTGACTTAGAAAAATGACTTACCAACTTATATTTTTCAAATAAGTAGATTATAGAATGAAATAAAAATGCATTTTAGCAATTAAGCAAAAGCACAATAATTTATAATAATATGTTTTTCTCTTAATAGAAACGTTTAGGTTTATCACTTTAAAGCACCAATGCAAATAGAAATGTAAGATATGAAAGACTAAAGGTCAAAATAACCACTGTATTATCTATTAATGCAATTTCAAGGCAACTGACACCATGTTATCTGTTTTCCTTGACAGCAATATTACTATTTAATCTGTTATTATAAATTTAAGAGTAAACATTAATAGTTTGTGCCGTTTGATTAAAATGTAAATCACCCCAAATCTTTGGGGATTGTCACCCATTCCTTGTTTACAGATGCATGAAACTAGAACATTTTCCTTTCAATATAAGAGCAGTGGCTTTTCTTAGAAATCACATCACTGACCCATAGACTGTTTGTGCATACTTGTCAGAATGGGATAGATTGAAAAGAGGCAGCAGGAAAAAATACCTTCCTATCAATTATTTGTGTCAATAATTACCTGCTTGTCATGCAGAGGTGAGGATAATGAGGGTGGAAGAAGGAAGGAGGATGGGAAGGGAATAGCCTGTGGTTTTAAAATCCAAGCATCACTATTTTCTTGACCACAATAGAAATATATTTTTACATAATTCATGCATTACAGAAGCAAGAATGAAAAAAGTAATCAGGAAGCAAAAATGCATTGATTATTGGCTATTTTTGCAATAGAATAAACTTTTCTGAGAATCACAATATCACTCAATCTCCATCTATTCCCTAGCCTTGAGAGGCATATTTCTCCATGAGCAGGTCTTTGGTAGAAAAACAGTCCTGTGGCATCACCTCAAAGGGCTTTACTGGGTATGTTTATCAGGGATTCTTTTTCCAGCCAGCCTTAGACATAGCTCATCTTCATATTCATCAGTTGATAAATGAGTTTGGTAGCTTAGTGATAGAAACCTAGAGTCCATTAACAAGAAAACACAAAAATAAGTCTAAGACAATAAAAGAATATCCCAAATATTTGGGAAATTCTATATTTAATGGCTTGTATAAATGTACTTCTATGCTATGTTCTGTATATGAAGGAAGAAAGAAAGGATCCTCCTCAGCAGAGAGCTTTATTTTTAGTGGAATTTATATATATTATCCTTTTATTAACTGTGTAGGTGATGTCTTTTCTGCTATAAAGAGTAGTTCTTCCCATATTAAGAAAGAAACAAGAAGGAAGGAGGATGGTAGAGAGGTCAAGGTAGGGAGGGAGATTGACATGGAGGTCAATCACTGGACCCCACTTCCCTCTGCAGCTACTTTCCTTGGCAATCTTTTGGTAAGAATTGGTTTCATTTTTCATTATTCATTCCCTTTCTAACACCCTTCATTTTGATTTCTACCACGTTGTATTGCCATCTAATTGTCTGCCAGTGGGTACCACAATAAGCTTGTGGAATGGCATTTTTATTTTATAGGCTAGGTGGGAAACAGGATCAGGGAAGTTCAAGATCACCCCATTTGTCAATGGTAAGCTGAGATTAAAACTGAGGTTTTCAAGACTAAAATGAGTATTTCAAAATCTCCTAATTTCAGTGTCTTCCTTTGTCTTCATTCATTGGTCTGATATTAAAGCCTTCCATGCTCTCTCCTAAACCTCTATTTTTATCTTTCTCTCTCAGGGATGCTTTACAGAGACACCTTGCATAGTCAATTTAGTTGGATAACAATTCTGAAATTATTGGGAAACACTTATTGGATGGGGTGTTCACTAAGCCCCAAGACTTCATATACAGTTGTCACTTGGTATCTCTGTGGGATATGCAGATACCAAAACCCTAGGATGTTCAAGTCCCTTATATAAAATGGTGTAGTATTTGCATATAAGACACATATTCTCTCGTATATTTTAAATCATCTCTAAATTACTTATAATACCTAATACAATGTAAATGCTATTTACATAGGTGTAAATACAACACAAATGCTATGTAAATAGTTGTTGGTGTGTAGCAAATTCAAGTTTTGTTCTTTGGAACTTTCTGGAATTTAAAAGAATAATTGAATATTTTCTATCCACAGTTGGTTGAATCCTCAAATATGGAACCCATGGATACAGAGGGCCAATGGTACATTTAATCTGGACAAAAATGAGACAGGTCAGGGCCAGGCTGAAACCTGTGGGTGTTTCAGGAAGGCTAATTTGCTCCCACCTCAAACAATATTCTTCAAATATTTGTTTAGCATTTAATTATACAGGACAATGAGCCTTGGATAAGGAATAAGCACAGAAGTGATACCCCCTAAGGTGACCACAGCAACACAGCCCACTTTGAGAATAAAAGCTCTACAATTTCTCCTCTGCAAACAGTCAAGTTGTGTTAGTGGCCTTTGACAAGGATGGGGTAGGGAGTTGCTGAGTGCTCACAGGGCCCCTTCCCAGTCCAAATGGCTAATTTAAGTGTTCCTTCTCACCACACACAATAATCTTTCTTCAAGAAGTTTCTAGAAATGTAATTGCCTTTATCTCATACATAGGGGATGCTCTCAGACCCTTACTGACTGGTGCTCTGAATGTCTGACCCAGATAACCTGACTTTATTATTTTTTTCCATTTATTTATCTATTATTTATTTATTTATTTTTGGCTGCGTTGGGTCTTCGTTGCTGCATGTGGGCTTCCTCTAGTTGCGGCGAGCAGGGGCTACTCTTCATTGCAGTGCACAGGCTTCTCATTGCGGTGGCTCCTCTTGTTGCGCAGCACGGGCTCTAGGTGCGCAGGCTTCAGTACTTGTGGCACATGGGCTCAGTAGTTGAGGCATGGAGGCCCTAGAGCACAGCCTCAGTAGTTATGACGCATGGGCTTAGTGGCTCTGCAGGCATGTGGGATCTTCCCAGACCAGGGCTCGAACCCGTGTCCCCACATTGGCAGGTGGATTCTTAACCACTGTGCCACTAGGGAAGTCCCAGAAAACCTGACTTTGTTTTTCGTTTGGTGTTCTTTGGGTTTTTTTTTGAATTTTAGAAATTTATTTTTTTATATAGCAGGTTCTTATTAGTTATCCATTTTATACATATTAGTGTATATATGTCAATACCAATCTCCCAATTCAACGCACCACCCTCTCCGTCACTCTCTCCCCTTGGTGTCCATACGTTTGTTCTCTATACCAGATAACCTGACTTTAAATTCTCACTGATAACAGCATTATTATTTCCATTTAATGGAAGCATATCAGCATTTAAACCCTGGTGGGAGTTCAAACTCTATGCCCTTTTTGAAGTAATATACCAACTTTTCTACCCTCTTTGCTACCTCGGAGTCCTTACTTGCTCCATTTGACCTTCCAGGAATGCCTTTTTACTTGTTACTTGGCCCGTTCCATGGACTCTGGCTACTCTTGTCTACTTGATTATCTTCCCAACTTTGACTGCTGTGATATAATTCTAACCCAGTTTTATTCATCTCTCTAAGACTACTCTTCTTCAGTCTTACAATTCCTGGTCCCATATTTTAAGTGTTTCTTCTTCAACCATCTACGTTCATGGCAGAAGTTACCTTAGAGATTCAATGGGAATTGTTTGTACCCCTTCCACCTCTTGTCTCAATATGTTCTCACTGCCTCCGTTTTCCCTCCCTGTCATGGTCTCTAAGATTTTTACTTACATCACTATGATTTCCTCAAAGATGAAATTCTGCATTTCCAGCTGCTAGTGGATATTTCCACTTCAAAACCTACCAAAACATCATTGATTTTTTTAATCAAATTGGCTCCTGCCTTCTCCCCTTTTAAGCCAGATTCCTCTCCATCCATCTTACCACTCCCAGTATAAATGACCTTTTTGTGACTCTTGCTTCCCATGGCTTAATTTCCATCATGGCTGCTTTGTTTCTGTTATCTCTGCTTCCATAAAGCTCATCTCTCACCTCTTAATGCCAAAACCCTTAGGAGAGGTTCTAACTGATCTCTCTGCCTCCATCCCCTTTTCCACCAGCACATGTTCTATGTTCCTGTAGGATTAACCTTCTGAAAATCTAATTGGTATCAATATCTGTCACCTGTCTGTTTACAAAACCCCAGTATCTTCCTCTTGTAGGAGATTAAAATCCATACTCCTTAGTACCTCCAAGCAGGCCCAAAATTACTTCACCTTTGTTTTCATTTTGTTCTCTCAAGAGCATATTACTTCACTTTATTCATCGATCCCCAACAGACCTGCTCTTGGCATCTCCCACTGGCCCAGGATGCCTCTTTTCCTGTCTTTATCTACCAAACCCTAGTCATTCTCAAGGCCAAGATTCACTAGTACTTCTTTCATGGATTCTTCTCAGACAACCCCAATGGGAAAGGATCTGACTGTTTCTGGACAACCCTAACTTCAACCAGATCTGTATGTAGCCAGTGAATTCAACCATCACTCAGTAATTTCTAGCTGCCTGTAGGTCAATACCTTTCACAGTGGCAGGTAGAATTGATCAGGGAAACATATCCATCTATCATGAAGACAGCCAAATGACTCGATCATTCATGACCAGACATGATGCCATCCCTTTGATAGTGAAGACAGCCCCTGTCACACTGGTCCCCTTTCAGCATCTGCATCCGGCTACAATCTTTAAGTAAGGGGGAAAAATGGCAAATTGTGACTACTGTTCCGCTTCATACTTTATGTTTTAAACTGTGTCACATACATTTTTGGGCATAATTATAAGTCACTAAATTTTATTGGCATAAAGAGAGAACTTTACAGTTTTAAAAAGACAAATTTATTTTTGGTTGCTGAATCAAATGTGATTTAAAGTTTCAGGATGTTTACATTTTATTAGTGACAAGTTGAGAGCACATGGGTTTCTTTCTGTTTCTTACAAAGTCAGCAGCCCTACTTTCACTCTCTATTTTGTTCTATTATCAGAGGAGTTTTTTGATACATGTATAAGCAAATATTTTCTTATAGTGCAGCAGAACTGGGATGCTCAAATGTTTTAACAAATCAGGTTTTCCAGTTAATTTGGGTTTATTCAAACTCAAGATACTGAATGTCTTTGATTACTCAGGAGTATTTCTAGATATGAGACATCCTAAGATTGTATTTCAGCATATTCATCTGCATATCATGAAGTTTTTGTAAGTATAAACTTCTTTCGAGTTTTACAGAACTGCTAATCTCAATTTAAAATTGGCAAATTTTCTTGTCACCAGTTTACTTTATCAATTTCTCAAGTAAAAATACAATACAAAATAAGTGAGTAGCTAATATTTATTGAACACCTAGTACATGATAGGTAGGGTTGCCATATTTCATGAATAAAAGTACAAGACACTCATTTGAATTTCAGATAACAATAAATAATTTTTTTAGTATATGTATGTCTCATAATATTTGCGGCATATATATGTAGTAAAGAATTCTTATTGTTTATCTGAAATGTGATTGGAGGTTCCATATTTTATCTGGCAACCATAAATATATGGATTATATCTTTGTTTTTACCAGTTTATGAGTTAGTTGTCAGAATTTACCCCGTTTCACAGGCGGAAAGACTGAAGCTTAGAGAGTTTAAAGAAATTACCCAAAAGTCATAAGCTGGTAAGTGAAAGGAGTATTTGTTCCCAGGTCTGCTTAAATTCAGAACTGAAGTTCTTCATCTTATTTCCTCACATTAAATTCCTAGAATTGGAATTTCTGGCTGAGAAGTTACAGATAATTTAAAGGATTTTGATTAGTATTAACTTGCCATCCAGAATGTGAACAAATTTACACTCCCTGAACCCTCACAAACATTGGTATGATTTTCAAAAATCCTTGCTACTTTAATTAATAAACCATAAAATAACATATTTGCTTATTTAATTTTAGTGAAGTTGTACCCTTTTACATGACTATTTGTATTATTTTGTGAGGTAAGTTTCTTTAAGGTTGAAAATTTGAAAGCCATCAGGGGTGATGTTTCTGCAGCTTGATTCTTAAACTCGAGTGAGCACTAGATCACCTGGAGGGCTTGTTAAGATACATATTTCTGGTCCCCACCTTCAGAACTTCTGATTCAGTAAGTTTTGGGTGAGACCAGATAATTTCCATTTCTAGCAAGTCCCAAGGTGTTGCCAATGCTGCTGTTCTAGGAACCATACTTTGAGCATCACTGGTCTATAGGAAGGTGCAAGATCATAGTATAAAAAAAAATTGCCATTCACTGTTTAGCATAATTGTTACTGATCTCCAAGTTATAACTCATTGCCATGCAAGAGGATCACTTTAATAAAAGTCTGAGTACCAAGTTTGATAGAGGACACATTACTTTGATCGCTTTTAAATAATGCAATAAAGTATTTTTTCAACGAATTTGCCAATGATAAAAAATAAAAGCATCAGCTCTTTAGGTTGCAAATGTAACTTTAATGCTTCTCTTTGTGCTACACATAAAAAGAAATGCTGAGTCTATTAAGAATATGACACAACTTTCCCTGAGTTGTTCAGAGCAGCTTTCACCAAAAAGGAAAAATTATTTCGTATGCACTTAATTGAGCATAGCAGTCGGTTAAGTATTGGTAAATAAGCGGTTAGTGCTGTAGAGTCCTTGACCATCAAGGAACTCCAGACTGTGAAAATGTACCTTTTTAAGCTCTGTGGGCAGGGCCCATGCTTGTCTTGTTCATTATTGTATCCTCAGCACCTAGAACAGTACTGATGTGGTGTCAGTGGTCAGTGCATGGACACTGGGTGAATATAGGAGAGGGTTCCAAGTTCCCTAACACTGTTGCTCAGGATGACTCCAGATTTTACTTATTTCCTAAGAGGTGTTGGGAAGGAAAAAAAATGATAAAGAGGTAAGTTCTCAAGAATAAGGGATGTAACCAGGCTTGGGAACACAGTTCTGGGATGATTTCCTTTAACAGAGTGAAGGGAAGACTTGATATCTTTATAGAATAACATAAAGTAAGTGAAAAACATCATAATGCCTGACTTGAGGCTGGAAGACTAAGAAGAAATTACTTCTTAGTTAGGAAGGTGAGTCTTAGAGAGAAGGGGCAGGACTAGGTTAAGAGATTTTGCTCTGCATTTTAAGTCATAATAGCAGGGATTTTGCTCATTGGTCGTTATAACATAAAGACCCATATAAATATGACTCTGTGTTCATTTCTAAGGCACTGAGCCCTACATTGGAGGACAAACTACTGAGGGATCACTTCAGCAGAGAAACCTGGTCAGTATTATCTGAAGTGAGGAGAACTCTACTACTTTCTTCTGCTCAGCACATTATGTGTATGTATGACCCCTGGCTGATTACAATAAAAAAGAGGCTTAAACCAGGACCCTACAGAGAGGCACTAATATGACCCTAATTGTTTGGCACATTATAGAAAAAGTGATAAGCTCTTTTAATCAGTCAGACAAGAATAAACAAATAACCCTTTAAAAAAAGTCATCATAACATCATCATTCTCTTCATCCTAGCTCGCTTGAGGTCTGTGTCCCAGCCTTAAAGGCTTCAGTTCTCCAATGATTTCCCATTTCTGATATATTCTTCAGTATGGGTCATTGTTTCTGGTTTACCTGTTAGCTTCACTTCACATGCCATTTTATTGTAGCTCAAGTCCTACTGTATACCTTGTAATTCCTCAGGAATGCAATGCTTTTTCTTGGAATTAAGACTTTGCCTATGCTGTCAATCATGTATCTCCACATTTATCCACCCCTACTCATTCTTTATTTTTTAACTTGCAGTTTTCTTTATCTGGTCTTTCTTGAATTTCCCACCTCCTAGCTCTGTATTAAATGTATTACCTTCCTTTGTGTTCTCCCAGTGACCTGTGCTCACTTTCATCATAACGTTAATTGTATGATATCATTGTTTTATACATACTTGTTTCCTAGTTTACTTTTAGTCCTGGAAATTTCTTGAAATCAAGGACGGTTTCAGCCATCATTATTCATTGGATACTAGACACTCAATAAGCTTATAGATGTTCATTACATCACAGTTGAATGGATACACAAATGAATGAAGCCAGCAGAGCTAAGAAGCCAGGTGCATTTCAAGAAGTGGTTTGAAAGGAAAAAATAGTCATGGGAAAAATTGGCACAGTAGACAAGACCAGAATATAGGCTTTGTTATAATGATCCTGATATATCTTTCAAAAATCAATTGTTTGAAATTTCCATTTAAAGGTAAATATTCTTAATTGCAAAAAATAAAGCCTAGTCTATCTCATTTAAGGTGAAAGGAACTTTGCAAAGGACATTAAGAGATATTCGCATTCTTCAAGAGGACAAAGAGTTAAGCTCTGGCTGGGTAGCCAGGAACTACCTAATACTCACATTATAGATCAGGTGCCTCTAGAGGAAACTTGACACCCATAGCTGCCAGGCACAGATGGCTTACACCAGAGCCTCTGAGCCTGAGAGTATCTGCTTAGACCTCTGTTGCTGCTGCCTCTGAGAATTGAACATCCTTCTGCCCTTTGCCACCTTCACATGATTCTGACCTCTTCACATCACTCTCTTCCTAAAATAAATCTCAGGATCATGTTTCTGACCAGCCCATCTACAGAACCTGAATACATGTGTCCCAGCTGTAAGAGAGGCTGGCAAAAGGCTCTTCTACCTGGGGAAACAGGACTTATTGAATAGAAAGCTATAAAATTTAGAAGGGAATTTCAGAAGGTTCGAATAAAACAAATGTCCACTCTACCACCTTAAGAATGTGCATGGGAGCTGGAGGTTGAATTAAGTAGCTTTTGAAATCCCTTTTCCTATGGGACTCTGTTATATCCATTAGCTTCTCCTGCTGGCCTTGATATGTCCTAAAATGCCTTTGAGTTTTGCGTAGAGCGCTTAGTTACCCAGACTATTACACATTTTTATGGCTTCTAACATTTCAGTGGCAATGTTCTTTTCTCTGCTGTTCTTTGGAAGACACACTAGTAAGTATTTAGCTCTCATTCTGTGACCTTTTGGAATACCCTGACAACCCAAAGTTTTTTTGTTTGATTCAGTTTGAATAAGTGTTACTGACATTTTAAAAGTGAACAAGTTGACACTGAAATTACATCAAATGATGGCAAATAGAAGAAGTTCATATTTGGTCACCCCAAGCACTTGATGGCTACGCCTGAACCTGAGGTCTTAAGGGAATAAAAAGGCCCAAATTAAGGGCTGACATAGGAAAAGAAGCATTTGGTGGTAATTTTAGCCTTCAGAGCCTCTCAAGGAGTCATGAAGAGTGTTGAAGATGTCCACTTAAAAGATGAAATTAGAAAATTCCACTAGATTTGATTTTTACTCAGCTTTCTTCAGGCAGTTTTGTGCATCTCAGAGTCAGTTGGGTCTCATGATAGGTGTTGAAGTCAGCAGAACTGGGTTACTCTGTGGCACCAATAAACATTTGCTTTAAACACACACGCCATCCTCCAAATCCTTTCTCTCTATGCAGTCAATATTCTGATAAGGTCGTAAAACTGAATAGAAATTATTTGGCCAAACTCTTCTGTTTTATTAGCTGAAGAGAATAAAGGCTAATGAATAGGGTGGAGAAAAAAAGGCATTCCCAAATCTCTCAGCAGAACAAGATCTTCTAATGCATTGTCTATAACACCTCATCTTCCCTTATAGATTTATATTCACCATCTCCACTTTATTGTTGCCTCCTCATTGATCTCAGGAGCGCTCTCAAACAAGTCACAAGAATATAAAGTATTGTGTTTTCTTAGCACTCAGGCCACTTAACTTTGCAGCATTTAATCTGTGGACCATGTTCCTGTTTTGCCTCTCTTTTACCCCAAATTCTACGGCAAGGCAGGCTCTTGTTTGTCTTGCCTATATTTCCAGTTCTGTCCCTGAGTCTGCTTCCTTCCTTTGCTTCTAAAAGTGGATATTTCTATCCCTGGTTCTTTTCCCAGTATTCTGTACACAGTGACAATTGACAGTCAAACATTGAACCCTCTACAAGTCTTCAACAATCACATCTATTTAGATGATTTCCCAAATTTATGCCATACCACAGCTGATCATGGCTGTTCAAGATTCAGGAGATGTGTCTTACCTGAGTGGCTATTTCCCAACTTTAACCCTTATTAATTGCAGGACCTTGGGCAAGGTATTCAACCTCCCTGGGCCTCAGTTCCTCACCTGTAATATGGGAATAAAAATAGTACACCTATCCTATTGAAATGTATATGGATTCAAATGGCTCAGTATTTGTTAATGCTTAGATAATTATCTGGCAGGATAAAGTGCCATATACATAGATGAAAGAAATAAGACATAGATGCGGAAACCATTAGCACATAGGTGGTAATGTGGTGGACGTGGAAAGAGGATAAATGAGGAAGCCCTCAAAAATACACGCATTTGTAAGTTCAGGGAGTAGGAGAAGAGACCACATAGAGTGAAACATCCTACCCTGGACCTAACGTTAATGGATTTTCTCATGCTTTCCACCCTCATGACTGCTTAGCTCACTCTGCTTCCTCTTGCTAGATTATCACCTTTCCTCTTGCCCACCTGTCTCACATAATACAAATATTCCTGGTTCTTCAGAGTTTACTCCAGCTGACTCCTCACTAAAGTACTTTGTATTGAGATCACCATCCCTCTTCTTGAGATGATCTCATTGTTATTTGAGTATCTTCCAAAATTATATGTAAAATTTCTTTGGGTATAAAATTTGTGTCATACACAAGTTTTTCTTCCTCAGGTCCCCTGATATCCTATCTTCCCTATAGCTGGTATTCACTTTTCAAAACATTGTCAGATAAATGAGCCACATAGTGAATCACTGTAGGTTATGAAGGACAGTGTGGGTGAGTTTAGTGAAGGGGAGGAAGAGAGGAAAATTGGAAGGAAAATTAGCAAGTAAGTCCACCAACTTTCTCCACACAGTTCTGTAGGATATACAACACAGTTGTAATAGTTTAGCACAAATATAAATATGTCAGCCAACACTTCCATGTTCTTCTGACATCTATTTCTTATTTCTCATAGTGAGATCTTGGAGTTAAAGCCTTTAGAATTGGTCTTCCCTGGTGGCGCAGTGGTTGAGAGTCCGCTTGCCGATGCAGAGGACACGGGTTCCTGTCCCGGTCCGGGAGGATCCCCCATGCCCACCGAGCAGCTGGGCCCGTGAGCCATGGCTGCTGAGCCTGCGCGTCTGGAGCCTGTGCTCCGCAACGGGAAAGGCCATAGCAGTGAGAGGTCTGCGTACCTCAGAGAAAAAAAAAAAAAAAAAGCCTTTAGAGTTTTTCTGACTCAATCCTCTGATGAGGACACTGAGTGTAGGGAAGTAGAATACCTGTGTGACGTTCCCCCATAGTTCACTGAGAGGTAGCAGGAGTCATAGAGACTTGGTGTCTCCCATTGTCTCTGCTGATTGGTAACTATGTAATTTGAAGCATCTCCAAGCCTATTTGTTTTTACCTGTGAAATTAGCTGAATATCTGTCTAGCCTTGTATGTAACTTAATGGAGGTTCAACAAAGAGTGAACACTGCATGTTTTTTTTGTTTGTTTTTGTTTTTAGTAGTGTGATTCAGCAGTGGTGATGTTGCCCTCATGAAGCTCATCTGAAGTGACACCACTGATGCAACTATGGCTGTTTGTGTGGGGAATGGCAGGTCAGGGGCTATAATCTGGGTCTCTTGTTTCTTAATCTGGGGATGTTACTGGTGGCTTGGTACATTTTGTGAAATAAAGATAGGCTACCTGATATAATAAACCCAATATTTCAGTGGCTTTATGTAATATATAATAGAATTGTATTTATCCCCGATGTCACAATCCAATGCAAGAAAAGGGAGAGGGGCTCTGGTCTATTCTGTTCTCTGTGGACCCAGGAACCTCCCAACTTGTCCTCTCAATCCAGCTAGATGACTAGGAAGGACAGCTGAGGATTTGCAGGAATGAGGTGTTCAAGTGGAGGACCTTACTCTATCCTGCATTCCTCTGGCCAGATTTTAGCCCCGTGACTGGATCTGTCTAGAAAGAAATGCAACACAACAGTGTGAATGGGAGGGAAAGGGGAGTTGGTGAATGAATAAGCTGTTTCTATCACAAATGCCATTTCTTTTTAAGGTTCCAAAGTACAGTGTCTGTAAATGATTCCATTTAACCCTATTCTTGAGGAAATTGCAGGTCATGGGAATTGTATTTGCTTACTAAGACTTTCTCTAATGCTCATATCATACATTTCTTTAAACAGAGTTCATAAAACTAGTTGTAACACGATGATATCTTAAGAACTTTGGGGTACATGACTTTTATTTTTCAATTTTTAATCATGGATACCACATGGCTTTCATGGGGTTCTATTAGGAGGATGACGATTCTACTGTGTCCAACATTTTTTTTTGTTTTAATGCAAACATGGAATTAAATTTAAAATGTGTATCATTTGCTCATGTTCCATTGAGTTAAATGGTTTTAGTTTCAACCAAATTGGTTTAATTTATTAATTAAAAAAATAAATATTAAACATTAAAAAAGCAATAAGTTTGCATGCCATAAATTATCTTGAACAATTAGGTTGATTCTTGAAATCAGTATGCCTGACTATTAGATTAATATAAATGTTCTGTATGACTTGGAAAATACAGTGGGGAATATAGAAACTTTGACTAAATATCCTGAGCTTCACAGGAGTATCAGAACCACTGTTTAAAAAACAAAACAAAACAAAAAAAAGTCATCCATATCCTATGTCTGTGTCTGGAAATGAATTCAAAGTATTTTGTGGTATCATTGGATACATAGACAAGAAACTCACAATTCCTACCTTACTGTTTATGGAGTAAAAGTTTAAAACAATCAATGAGTAACTCAGGAAATCATAAGTGTTGCTTTCCAGGAAATGAGTTGATTTATTTATTTTTCTTTTTAATTAATTTTTAAAATTTTTATACAATTTAAAGGTTACTTTCCATTTACAGTTATTACAAAATATTGGCTCTATTCTCTGTGTCATACAATACATCCTTGAGCCTATCTTACACCCAATAGTTTATACCTCCCATTCTCACAGCCCTATATTGCCCCTTCCCTCTCCCCACTGGTAACCCCAGCTTGTTCTTCATATCTGTGAGTCTGCTTCTTTTTTGTTATATTCACTAGTTTGTTGTATTTTTTAATTTTTATTTTATTTATTTATTTTTTGAGCGGTACACGGGCCTCTCACTCTTGTGGCCTCTCCCGTTGTGGAGCACAGGCTCTGGACGCGCAGGCTCAGCTGCCATGGCTCATGGGCCCAGCCGCTCCACGGCATGTGGGATCTTCCCAGACCGGGGCATGAACCCGTGTCCCCTGCATCGGCAGGCAGACTCTCAACCACTGCGCCACCAGGGAAGCCCTGTTGTATTTTTTAGATTCCATTTATAAGTGATATCATACAGTATTTGTCTTTCTCTAAGTTGACAAAGTATTTAACTTTGTAAGAAGATGGAATAATTTAGGGCTCATTAAAGGATAATAGATTATTTAAGGAAAAGGTAAGGAATATTATATAAAGACATTATAAGAAAGATACATACAATTACATAAAAATCTTAAATAGTTTTACTAGTAGTCCTGTGAGAGTGACTTTCATTAAAATTCACTGTTGTTATAATTTTTCTTTTTAAAATATCAAAGAAAATTAGAAAACAGGATATTTGTATTTAGGTATTGGTATTAAGGTAATACTAAGATACACCTAAAATTTTAAAAAGAAGTAAAAATGATGCTTATTAAATATTCTAAGATGAATTTAGCCTTATAGAAAGATATTTGCTTCAGAGAACGAAATGCCTTAGTGGGCTTGGTTATTTCAATAACAACATTCTATTTGGATTTTAAAAGGATGTTAATTCCTTAATGAACAGAAGTTCTTTTGAATGTTATATGGCCTTCATTTTTAGGCTGCTAGGAGCCAAAATACTTTGTTAATACTTTATTAAAACCACTATTCAGAAAGTTATAAAAAGGATGAGATAACTGTTTGCCTTTCTTTTAACCAACGCAGCACACTCATTACCCACCTCTGAGGTATTTCTTTTTTCTCACTGAAACCAGCTGCCAACCAAAGAGAGCCCATCAATCCACTTCACAGCCCTCACAATTGTATTATTTTTGAATCAATGAGGCAGAGCTTCATGACATGTGTCAGCAGCTATGGATAGACTTAGGCTAAGTAGCCCATTTATCTGTATTCTCCATCAGATATTTTGTGTTTTGGCTTTAAAAATTTAAATCAAAGTAAAACAAACACACAAATCCAAATACATTGTAAAAATACAAATTGTTATAAAGAACCTGTGAAACAAAACAGCAGTCTGTTAAACCACCTTCCATAGCTGAAACAATCATTTCTTAATAACTGCAACTCTGGTAATTGCTTCCATATCTATGAATAAGCAACACTTAATCATATATGTATTCTCCTTTAAGGAAGGTAAAGATTTACCTTACCAATAGTAACCCCATGCACCTCTCCATCTCCTTTACAAATATAAAATTTTAGATTATTATCATTATTCTTTTGGTTTACGAATTCTACTTAAAGTAATATGCATAAACTTGAATTTCTTGTCCCAGCAAATCTAGGTCATTTCTCTTGACTTCCAATGGTGCAGATGAGGATATTAGTAATCCCATCCTTTCTACCACTTTTCATCAATGATCAATATCTATCAGCCATAACTTTATCTGCATACTGTCAAATTAATACCTTTTAGATTCTATTCTGTTCTTTTTATATTACAAAGTTCAAAACCTTTATTTATCATTTACCTGATGATTATGGAAACACTGCTCCCTATGAAGCAAATTGGTATGCCATGATTAGATTTTCTCCTTTAACCCCTGTGAACTCTAAGGAGAATATTTCAAACATGAAATTACAGATTTTTACACTGGGTAACTTTTGAATGGAATATGCTATACCTTCTCTTGAGGATATTTTGCTCATAACTCACTGACTTCCTGTTCTAGTTTGGACCAATATCATTCTAGACCAGCTGTGTGGGCATCTTTTGTAGGTTCTTTTTTTTTTTTTTTTAAACTATATTCTTTCTTATATCCTGTCTTTCTCCTTCCTTGAAAAAAGATAAGAGAAGTATATTCTTACATACTGAAATTTCTTTTTTTTTATTTTCTTCTAAAATTTATTTATTTTATATTTTATTTTTGGCTGCGTGGGATCTTTGTTGCTGCATGTGGGCTTTATTTAGTTCTGGTGATTGGGGGCTACTCTCCGCCCTTGTGGTGCATGGGTTTTTCATGGCAGTGGCTTCTCATTGCAGTGGCTTCTCTTGTTGCAGAACACGGGCTCTAGGTGCATGGGCTTCAGTAGTTGTGGCTCACGGGCTTAGTTGCTCCGCGGCATGTGGGATCTTCCTGGACCTGTATCCGCTACACTGGCAGGCAGATTCTTAACCACTGTGCCACCAGGAAAGTCCTGAAATTTCTTTATTGTGATCTTACATTTGGTTGAGAGTTTATATGGATAATAAAATTACAGTTTAAAATGATCTTCTCAGAACTTTCATAGCATATAGTGCTGTTTATTTCAAATTTGATGCCAATTTTATTCACATGCATATGCTTTGGTTTTATCAGAGGAGAAATATTTGGATCATTTGTCTTTTATTTTCTGAAAATGTACAAGATAGAGTATAGAACTGTCTTTTGGGGTTTTTGTTTTGTTTTGTTTTTTACATTCTTTTGGTCCCTTTCAATGTGAAGATCTGTGTCTTTACTGCTGGGAAGTATTTTTCTAGTTTTTAACTTTATGATTTTCTACCTTCTCTTTCCTCTGTTCTCTCTCGCTGGAATATCTATTAATTGAATATAATATTAATTGAATATCTATTTGGTTGATTCTCAGCCTCTTATTTTTCTTCTGCTTCTTTCTTTTAATTTACAACAGGTTCTTCTTGTTCCTCAATGGTTCCATTTTTAGAATCATATTTTATTTTCTTGAGGATCTACAATGAGATAATTTTTTTTTTTTTTCGGTACATGGGCCTCTCACTGCTGTGGCCTCTCCCGTTGCGGAGCACAGGCTCCGGACGCGCAGGCTCAGCGACCACGGCTCATGGGCCCAGCCGCTCCGCAGCATGCTGTATCTTCCCAGACCAGGGCATGAACCAGTGTCCCCTGCATCGGCAGGCGGACTCTCAACCACTGCACCACCAGGGAAGCCCACAATGAGATAATTTTTTGTTTTCTTTTATTCCATGAAGTTACGTTTGTTTTTTTAGGATTCAGGTGTTTGTCTTTTTTTTTTTTTTTTTGGTTGTTTTTTTTTGTTGTTTTAGTCTTGATTATTCACTTTCTGGTTGCTATTTTCTTAATGTGCCTGGTGATCAGAAATTTTCTATTGATATTTTATGATGATAGAATTGGATTAGTTATTCTCTGTCACTATCTCTGTCACTGCTGTGCATGTGAGTTTGCTTACATAATAAGCCTCCTCTGAACAAAGAGCCTGACTAGTGTTCTGTGAGGGGATGAGGTGATCAATTTTGAGGCTTTGCCTGGTGATAAGTGGGCAGTAGGCAGCCAACAGCTTGAAAATTTGGTACGTTGTTTTCTCGAACTGAAAATTTATACAGGGGATTATCTCTTATTGTTTGCTTCCAATTTGACCACTTCTAAACTTAGATTTACAATAGAAAGTGCTTGAAACATCCAGAAATCTGCACACTCTTTATTCCTGAGGAAGATTCCTATATTGTATGAATTCTTGTTTCCCTGATATGAGTTGGTTTGAGCAATGTAGAAGAAAACCTCAAAAACAAAACAAGACAAACTTTTGCTGCTCTCTTTTAATAGTTTAATCAAACAACTTCTAATGAGGAGACGAAGGATTCAAATTCTCTCCACTCTCACTTCATGTGCTCTGGGTAGAGATCTATTTCTCCTTAGCTCCTGGAGTAAAGCATGTGACCCAGAGTTGAGGGAATTAATTGATCCCATTTACTTGGCCACATGATTCTTTCTAGAATAAGCATTTATCCATATGGAAAAAAAATTAATTAATTTATGTTATATACAAAAATAGATTTCAGATGGATCAAACCACTAAATATGAAAAAGAACTATCTAAAAACTATTGATCTAAAGGAAAATCATTTCATGACCTTGAGCTAGTAAAGAATTATTTTAAGTATATTCCAAAATCACAAACCATCAAAGAGAATATTGAAATACTTGATGACAGTAAAATATAAATCTTTTGTGTTTTTGACAAGCTATAAACTACAAGAAGAAATTGGCGAGACAATTTCTGTTATTAAACTACAGATTTTAATATATATTATCTAAATAACTCCTGTCAAATAGAAAGAAAAATACAAGAAATCCTGAATAAAAACTCTAGAATATTTATCAAAGTGGATATGTATATGAATGTTTATTTCAGCTGTGTTGTAGTAGTAAAAATTTGGAAGCGACATGAATGTCCAACAGTCAAATTAGAATATTCTACAGACATCACATATACTAGCGTTAACATAATGAACTAGTTCTACATGTATTTACGTGGATAAGTCTCACAAATCTCACATATGTTGAGCACAAAAAACAAGTTGCAGAAGCATATATATTCTGAGACTTTTATAAAACATTTGAGGCATGTAATTAAATCATGTGTGTGTATTTATTTATTTACAGATTAAGTGTACAAACAGTAAAAGCAAACAAGTTAGTGATTATTATTTGGAAGGTGGGAAGAGGAAGGTAAGGGGATAGGATATACATCAAGAACATGTATATAGAGTGATCTTCAATTATAATTGAAATGTTTTATTTCTTAAGCTAGGCTTTTATTTTAATGTCTAAATATGTTTTAATTAATTAAAAATTAAAAACAGAGAATCTGATCTGGATGACATCATTTGAACTTCTGCATCCAAAAGCCAGCCTTAACCATGAGGGCAATAATGCATTTTTGGTTTGTCAGTTGTAACCTAAAGAATACCAACTTATACAGGCAGGTACTGCTATTATTGTCACTTTCCAGTTGAAAATCAGAGATTTAAATTTGCGATTGGGAAATACAGAATATCTGAGACTGAATATTGAGATCTTGGAGGCACTTAATATCAGGCAGAGTAGCTTCTTTGAGGATGGGTCCCAAATGGAGATCTCTAAACTTTTCTTAAATGGAAATGGAAGAGTGAGCCAAGTTTTGCAATTCTGAGAAAACTCATTAAAATCTTATCTCATCGATCAGACAAGAAAAATGGAAATTAATACATTAACTTCTTTTCCTTGTGTGTTTGAAATTTGACACTTGCTTGTTCTGTGAATTGAAGGATTAACCCTTGTAGTCTAATGACTTGTTAAAGTCCAAAGATTCCTCCTAACTAGGTTATATGTTATGTCCCACATGTGCAAAGCTCTGATATTTCTGACTTCTTCAAACTTGTATCACTACATTGTCTAAGTAAAATCATTATAGTAATAATTTTTTTAAAGTATTTGACAAGCATTCCAGATCATACATAATTTCTCTTTATAATAATCTCATTTCATTTTAAATGGTCAATGGCAACTTTGACTAAGTGTTAAAACAGCACTGCATCATAACTACTAATTTTTCAAATGTTTATATGAATAGTATATAATGTTCTCAAATCTACCCCAAATCTCTGAATCATAATCTCAAGGGAGTATAGCCTGGAAATATGTATCTTAAAAAATCTCCCTAGATGGTTCTAGTCATTAGCCATATTTGAAAATAAAAAGAGGTTAAATGATTTGTATCACTACTCATATTTAGATATTTAGTGACAACTTTATATTTCATTTTTACTTGCATATTGATTTTATGTTGATTATCTGATGTATTTGCATTGCTTGATTACAAGGTATGTCATTCCATACATTGATATGCTTTACTGTGACACATGATGAGATTAATTTAGTTTTATAAGCAATCATAAACTCCAAAAATATATATCTATAGTTACAAGCAATGTCTTCTTTCACAACCCATAACCAGTGATCAGCATTTGCTATTTTTATTCCCCTAGTAAAATACTTTTATTATTTAAAAAACTGAAGCAGGGTCTAGATTAAGTGCAGCTGAACCAGATGGAGCTGAGATATTTAAACTTAGGAATATAAAAATATTAGTTTGTCAGATCAAAGGTGCATCTTAATTTCCTTTATCTGACAGGGGCATCAGGAAGGTTAAATTGGATTAGTTGGTAGTTATACTTCATGACATGAACCTCTAAAGTTACAGGATAGATCTTGAACCTTATTCTTTGTTAGGTGCTAGTTATGGATTAATTTTACTCACATATTTTTCAAATCCCTCTTAATTTGTTCTATTTCTTAGATCATCTGTCTGTGTTCTTAGTGAATTCTGTATTTTTATTAGCTGCTCTATAAAATAATAGGACTTGATTTTTATCCTATTTTGTTTTCTTTAGCTTCAAAGTATATTCTTTCTTGTAAACATCCTGGATAATTGGGCAGGTTTGTGTCCACTTTTATCTTACTCTAATGATGTCGTAGATACTGACACAGCCTTTTCAGACAATTTCCGGATAGAAGAAAATTTTTTAGAAATGGAAGCTACTGCATCTCTTTGGCTATTTTAATGTTGTAGTCTGTAGATTTTTCTAAATCATGTGCTTCCTTGTTAAAACACTTATGCAACAGGTACATTAGGTCTTTTATGTAAGGACTATACTTTTGGTTTTATTTTCTAAACCTCTCATGATTAATGTGATTAACATACTATAAACAGTTTATATTTTCAATCTATTTAATCAAGAAACTAACTGGCTATGGTTTTTGCCTTCTAGAAGCTCTCAATAGAAGACTATGGTAGAGAATCTAAAATTGTCTTTTTTGACTAGGAAAAGAACCACTCATTCATTCATTTGTCATTCAACACGTGTTTTTTTTTGAGTGTCTACCCTGTGTCAGGCACACTTCTAGGTGCTGAAGATATAACAATGTGTGGGGGGGAATCTCTGTCCTCATGGATGTAGCTTACATTCCATGTGTGTAGGAGATGCAAAATAAAATAATTAGACAAGTAAATAATAGTGTGGTAGGTAATGAGATGCACTAAGGAGAAAAAAGTAAAGTGGGTCACAGGGAGATAACATTGGGACTTCTATGTAATACACAAAAAATTTTTGTCTTTTACTCTGAGTGAGAAGGGAGATCATTGGAGGGTTTGAAAAAAACATAATCTAGCCTATTTTTAATGGTATCAACCAAGCAGTCACATTCAGATAAGATTCCAGGAAGGCAAGGTGAGTAGCAGGAAGGGTGACGTGAAACCTATTGCTTTAATACAGGAGAGAGATGATGATGGTTTGGGCAAGTGTAGGGTCAGTGACACGTGGTTAGAATGTGGGTGTATTTAGAAAGCCAAACCACATAAACTTGTTGAGAAAAAGAGAAGTTTCAAAGGAATTATCATGTCTTTTGGCCAAAGCAAATAGAAATAAATTATGTCAACTGAGATAGCGAAGACTAAGAATTTACTGGTTTGAGGGAAAATTTCAAGAGTAACTGTATTCAAACCATAGCCTAACTGCAATTTAGTAGGTAGTTTGAAATCCAGATGAGAATCCTATTCTATAGACTTTTGTTGGTTCCAGTTAGAATGTGGGTCTAAGCAGACTCATCAAAAAGTGAACTATAAGACTCAACAGAACATCAGGTCAGTTCCTGGAAATGACCTGGAGGTATTTAGGGAGATGTCTTTTCATATCCATTTATCTCCAACTGCTCTGATGTGAGAAGACTTTCTTTAGAGTCATTCCATAGCGTCCCAGGAAAGTGAGACTCAGTGAGTCCTTAATATGCTCTAAGACCCTTTCATGAATGGCTGCTGAACTGCCTTCTCCAGGGAGGCCTTGTGCTGGCTGCAGAGACAGGCTTCGAAAGAGGGTCTGCTCTCTGGCCACAGATTCTTATACCATGTAAGTGTTTCTCCTGAAAGGTCTGTTGCCGACCCTAGCCACAGCAACCAGCAACCTGAAGGCCATGTGGGCAGCCACAGCCTTAGTTCCTGACAATAACAAGTATGACAATACATTGGGTGCCGTTCTGGCCTTTCCTGCATTGAGACAATAATAAAACTCCATACACAATATTTTACTTTCTCATAAGAATATATTTTATATTTCCTTTAGGACTTCCTCTATTAATATGCAAATATTAATCCTTAGGTGTTTGGCTTCACAAATATAAACTGGCTCTGGGTAAATGAACGAAAGAAGAAATTTTTTAAGAATTTGGGGATCCCAGAGGGAAACTGTATGGTGAAGAGTGAGTTCACTAGGGAAAGGAAGCTTATTGCTCCATCAGTGCAAGAAGTGGCACAAAGTTGAGCCTCTCATGGGATCACAGCTGAAATAAATGAACTCCAATGATTTTCAGTTTGTTGTCTGCCTCCTCAAGAGTCTAAATCTCAGAGAAAGGATACCCAATTCATTGGCTCCGTTGGCTGGGCCAGACCTACGCCCAACCATTGGGTGCATGACTGACATTTGCCCACCAAAATGTACTTAATGTAATGGTGTGACCAGAAAAAGGAGGAATAAAAGCAAATATCACGTGTCTACAATGAGGGATATTTTGAATCAGGGAAGAAAAGAATAGTTATTTAACATATTATTGAGGGCTCTTCGAAAAAAAAAATCATGTAATAAATCAGAACAGTTAGAATTCTACTTTCCACCAATAGGCATTCCAGAGGAAATAGAGTGAAGCATTCAAACTAAATTTTAAAAAAAATCAGGGTAAGGAAATACACCCAAATAAAGTGAAAATCAAGGAAAAATAATAAAGAAAGAAAATTGGAAGAATTTATTGCTTTATATATGAGGAGCATTCCATTTGTCAAAAAAAAGACCAGAATAATTAGAAGTCATATTATAAAGTTGGGAAATTCATATTATACTTAGCACACACAGAGTTAATATTTTTAATAACTTTTATAAATCAATATGAAAAAGTGAACACCCCAATAGAAATATGAGCAGAGAACTTTAACTGACATTTTACAGAGAAGAAATGTAAATGGCCAAAGAATATGTGAAAATACATTCAATCTCCCTAGCACTCAAAGAAATAAAACGAAAATTACAATGAGATGTCATTTTCACCTACTAAATTGTCAATGATATTAAAAATCATTATACCAAGTATTTAGGCGACTACAGTGAAAGGGAAGCTCCCTTGATAATGGTTAGAGGTTTTCTGAGCTGATTGTAAGTACATGCCTTTTTCAGTTGAGGTTTGATAGTAAAGATTTTATTGGCAGTTTGTTGTTTTTGCTGAAAGTAAAAGAAGCCAACTCTGGTAGGCTTAAGTAAAAGAAAGCATTGTTGTCAGGGGATTATGGTATCTCAAGGAATCTAAAATGGTGCCGAGCAGCCAGGACTTGATGATAGCATGAATCTTGTAGCTCTAGGAAACTGATCAATAGAGGTCTTGACAATGGGAAGAATCAAGGCAGCTCTTGGAATTACCTCTCTCTAGTGCACTGCCAATGTCATACTGCCATGGCAAGTGTGCTTATTACGTCTATAGCTCAGCTGTTTTCAGACTATACTATAGAAGCCTATATTAAAGCCTTGTCAAGTGTGATGAAGTATAGTTCTAGAGAGCTGAGCTGACTCACATGTCATTTTTATGTAAACTAAAATAGAGATATGGAAAAGAAAGGAATCTAGTGAGAATGATCCATGGTCCTGCCACTGATATTAACTCACATCATAGAGCCAACCAATCTGTATTCATTTGGTTCTTACTATATGTTGAGAATTATGCTAGGTACTAGAAATTAATGCACCCCATCTTTCATTATGGATAGTTTACTCTTTAAGAAAATTACACCTTGAGATCTTGCTAGCTCCGTTCTTTAGATGCCTTCATGCATGCTTTTCTGTGTCATGTTTTTGTGGTGGTTATGCATGATTTTGCTTGCAATTTATAAATAATACCTTGCTAAGCTTCATACTCCACAAATTCTATGTTTGCAATTTTTTTTAAAGAAAAATAGTGTTTGGAGTTTTATATTTGCTTGTATATGTTAGAAAAGGTTCAAGTGCCTTCAGTAAACTTTGAAATTCCTACTTATATAAAAATGTAAATTACAAATCATTCTCTAATAAAGAAAGCCATTTGGTAGAGTTCAGTCTATAGGCAACACATATTATTGGTCAAGTCTAAGTTACTTATTCAAATGTCTGTGTGGGGTAAGCCTATTTAAAAAATATATATATATATATAAATTTTTTTATTAATGAATACTGCCCTATATCTCAATTTTTAATGAGACATACCAGAACAATATTAGAAAAGAAGAATGATGCAATAAATTATATATGAGAAATTATATATGGAAGTAAGCACAATAATTAAAATCATGGACTCTGACATTTAATGACTGGATGAGCAATAGTAAATGATAAAATTTCTCTGGGTCTAATTTTTATTATAATGGAAACATTAATAGTTTATACCTCACAGTTTTATATGAGGATAAATGAGCTAATAAGTGTGAAGTACTTAGCAAAGTAGCTCGCAAATCATGTTAGTCAATGTTCATATTATTATCAATGTAAATATCAGATATATTGAGCAGCGATACACACAAACAGATGATAAGTAGGAAGTATGGAGCATACGTTATTACCCTAGGTTAATCTATGATCAAGTCATGATTTAAAGAGCTGGATTAATATGGTAATTCAAAAAACTTGAACTTGAAACATGATCTACAGATAATTTGATTATTGAACCCAAATAAAGTGAACAGAACATTAATTTTTAAAAAATTTAAGACTTTATTATATTTTTAGAGCAGTTTTACCTTCACAGAAAAATTGAGAGGAAGTTACAGGGATTTCACATATACCCCTTGTCCCCACATATGCCCCATAGCCTTCCCCATTATAAACACCCCCCCCCACCAGAGTGGTACATTTGTTACAGTTGATAGAGCTACACTGACACATCATAATCACCCAAAATTCATAGTTTATCTTAGGGTTCACTCTTGCTGTTGTATATTCTATGGGTGCGGACAAATATATAATGACATGCATCCATAACATTGATTTTTTTTTTTTTTGTGGTACACGGGCCTCTCACTGCCATGGCCTCTCCCGTTGCGGAGCACAGGGTCCAGACGCGCAGGCCCAATGGCCATGGCTCACGGGCCCAGCTGCTCCGTGGCATGCTGTATCTTCTTGGACCGGGGCACGAATCCATGTCCCCTGCATCGGCGGGTGGACTCCCAACCACTGCGTCACCAGGGAAGCCCCATAACATTGATTTTTAAGAAGTGTTAGTTGACATTATAAATGGTTAAAATATTGTCTAGAATTGATTGTTGATCATATTATTGAAATGCACTTTCTGCACTTTGAATGTATTAGTTTCCAGTATGAATAGCGTTTGCAATGACAGTTATAGAGCCTTAAGGATAAGTTACTGAAAAGGTAAAAATGTATTTATTCAGGCTTTATTTATTTAAGGGCAGCTGTTGACTGTGTTTTACAGCATTACCTTGAAGAAAAGCATAGCAAACAAACTTGGAAAGGGAAGAGGAAAATCTTCTGAACAGAACAGCGAGGTTATGAATTTAAAAGTAAAGAATAGGAAGGACTAAAGATTGAATAGATGAATTTTCAAAGGACCAACTTGAGGGAAAAATATAAAACTATATGAGATGGCATATTCTGATTTAAATGTATATGCTGAAGTTCTTTTAACAAGAAAGAAATATAATGGGAACGTAAAAGCAAGAATGCCATCACACATCAACTAATTTGATACTCAAGGTATTCATCTGAATTCCCATTTAGATGTTGAGTTTAAAAACTATCATCAGCAGCAAAACAAACAAACAGATGGGTGGTAGTGGAAATTAAATAGTCCTTGCATTTATAGAACTTCCACTTTTCAGGGACAGACTCAAATAACAAACATCCATTTACTGACTAATAGTTATAAAATGCAAAACACATGAAATGTTAGGTGACAGTCACATAATAAAATAGTATAGGCTGTAATTTTGTAGAGTCAACAAAAAGAATTTTTAAAAATCCATGTGATTCTTAGTGTGTATAGAAGACTATACAGGAGGAAACAATGGAGGAGAGAGACATTGATTTGGCCTTTGAAGAATGGAGACATTTCAGAAAGGTGGAATGAGAAAACAGAGAGAAAATGCTGTTCTAAAACTATCAGCTTTGGGGGGACCTGCAAGATGGTGGAGGACTAAGACATGGAGATCACCTTCCTCCCCACAAACACATCGAAAATACATCTACATGTAGAACAACTCCTGCAGCATACCTATTGAATGCTGGCAGAAGACGTCAGACTTCCCAAAGGATGCCTGAGGGCGATCTACATTCAGAGGTGCGGCCAAAACCAAAGCTGAACCCCGGTAGCTGTGGGAACAAAGCAGAAAAGAGAACTTACTCTGTGCAGCCTCAGGAGCAGTGGATGAAATCCCCACAATCAACCTGATGTACCCTGCATCTGTGGAATACCTGAATAGACAATGAATCCTCCTAAAATTGAGGCAGTGGACTTTGGGAGCAATTTTAGACTTGGGGTTTGCTGTCAGCGACTGAATTGTTTATGATTTTTATGTTTATATTAGTATAGTTTTTAGCACTTGTTATCACTGGTGGATTTGTATATTGGTTTGGTTGCTCTTTTTTATTAATATTAGTTTTTAAATCATTTTCATTTTAATATTTTTTCATTTTTCCATTATAATATATTTTTTTAATTTATTATTTCTTTCTTTCTTTTTTTTCTCCCTTTTCTTCTGAGCCATGTAGCTGGCAAGGACTTGGTGCTTTGGCTTGGTGTCAGGCTTGAGCCTCTGAGGTGGGAGAGCTGAATTCAGTGCTCTCCGGCCCCACATAATATCAAACAGAAAGAACTCTCCCAGAGATCTCTGTCTCAGTGCTAAGACACAGCTCCACCCAATAGCCAGCAAGATCCAGTGCTGGATGCCCCATGCCAAGCAATTGGCAAGACAGGAACACAATACCACCCATTAGCAGAGAGCTGCCTAAAATCACACTAAGTTCACAGACACCCCAAAACACACCACCAGACATGGTTCTGCCCACGAGAAAGACAAGATACAGTCCCACACAGAAGAGCACAGGCACCAGTACCCTCCACCAAGAAGCCTACACAACCCACTGAACCAAACTCACCAACTGGGGGCAGATATCAAACACAACAGGGAGTACGAACCTGCAGCCTGTGAAAAGGAGACCTCAAACTCAGTAAGTTGAGCAAAAGGAGAAGACAGATAAAAATACAGCAGATGAAGGAGCAAGGTAAAACCCATCAGACCAAACAAATGAAGAGGAAATATGCAGTCTACCTGAAAAAGAATTCATAGTAATAATAGTAAAGATGATCCAAAATCTTGGAAATAAAATGGAGAAAATACAAGAAATGTTTAACAAGGACCTAGAAGAACTAAAGAGCAAAAAAACAATGATGAACAACACAATAAGTGAAATTAAAAATTCTCTAGGAGAATTCAATAGCAGAATAATTGAGGCAGAGAATGGATAAGTGACCGGGAAGATAAAATAGGGTAAATAACTATCATGGAAAAGAATAAAGAAAAAAGAATGAAAAGAATTGAGGACACTCTCAGAGACCTCTGGGACAACATTAATTGCACCAATATTCAAATAATAGGGGTCCCAGAAGAAGAGAAAAATAAAGGGTCTGAGAAAATATTTGAATAGATTATAGTTGAAAACTTCCCAAACATGGGAAAGGAAATAGTCAAGTCCAGGAAGTGCAGAGAGTCCCATAAAGGATAAATCCAAGGAAAAACATGCCAAGACACATATTAATCAAACTATCAAAAATTAAATACAAAGAAACAATATTAAAAGCAGCAAGGGAAAAGCAACAAATAACATACAAGGGAATCCCCATAAGATTAACAGCTGATCTTTCAGCAGAAACTCTGCAAGCCTGAAGGGAGTGGTAGGGCATAATTAAAGTGATGAAAGGTAAAAAACCACAACAAAGATTACTCTACCCTTGGGCTTCCCTGTTGTCTCAGTGGTTGAGAGTCCGCCTGCCAATGCAGGGGACACGGGTTCGTGCCCTGGTCTGGGAGGATCTTACATGCCATGGAGTGGCTGGGCCCGTGAGCCATGGCCGCTGAGCCTGTGCATCCAGAGCCTGTGCTCTGCAACGGGAGAGGCCACAGCAGTGAGAGACCTGCGTACCAAAAAAAAAAAAAAAAAAAAAAAAGATTAATCTACCCAGGAAGGTTCTCATTCAGATTTGACGGAGAAATTAAAAACTTTACAGACAAGCAAAAGTTAAGAGAATTCAGCACCACCAAACCAGTTTTACAACATATGCTAAAGGAACTTCTCTAAACAGGAAACACAGGAGAAGGAAAAAGACCTACAAAAACAAACCCAAAATAATTAAGAAAAAGGTAATAGGAACATACATATCAATAATTACACTAAATGTAAATTGATTAAATCTTTCAACCAAAGACATAGACTGGCTGAATGGATACAAAAACAAGAACCATATATACACAGTCTACAAGAGACCCACTTAGGACCTAGGGACACATACAGACTGAAAGTGAAGGGATGGAAAAAGATATTCCATGCAAATGGAAATCAAAAGAAAGCAGGAGTAGCAATTCTCATATCAGACAAAATAGACTTTAAAATGAAGAGTACTACAAGAGATAAAGAATGACAGTACATAATGATCACGAGATCAATCCAAGAGGAATACATAACAATTGTAAATATTTATGCAACCAATACAGGAGCACCTCAATACATAAGGCAAATGCTAACAGTCTTAAAAGGGGAAATCGACAGTAACACAATCATAGTAGGGGACTTTAACACCACACTTTCACCAATGGAGAGGTCATCCAAAATGAAAATAAATAAGGGAACAGAAGCTTTAAATGACACATTAAACAAGATGGACTTAATTGATATTTACAGGACATTCCATCCAAAAACAACAGAATACACTTTCTTCTCAAGTGCTCATGGAACATTCTCCAGGAGAGATCATATCTTGGGTCACAAATGAAGCCTTGGTAAATTTAAGAAAACTGAATTCATATCACATATCTTTTCTGCCCACAACACTATGAGACTATATATCAATTACAGGAAAAAAATAACTGTAAAAAATACAAACACATGAAGCTAAACAATACACTACTAAATAACCAAGAGATTACTGAAGAAATCAAGTAGGAAATTAAAAAAATACCTAGAAGCAAATGACAATGAAAACACAATGTCCCAAAACCTATGGGATGCAGCAAAAGCAGTTCTAAGAGGGAAGTTTATAGCAATACAATCCTACTTCAAGAAACAAAAAAAAATCTTAAATAAACAACCTAACCTTACACCTAAAGCAATTAGAGAAAGAAGAACAAAAAAACCCCCAAAGTTAGCAGAAGGAAAGAAATCATAAAAATCAGATCAGAAATAAATGAAAAAAAAAATGAAGGGCACAATAGCAAAGATCAATTAAACTAAAAGCTGGTTCTTTGAGGTGATAAAAAAATAATTGATAAACCATTAGCCAGACTCATCAAGAAAAAAAGGGAGAAGACTCAAGTCAACAGAATTAGAGACGAAAAAGGAGAAGTAATAACTGACACTGCAGAAATACAAAGGATCATGAGAGATTACTACAATCAGCTATATGACAATAAAATGGACAAACTGGAAGAAATCAACAAATTCGTAGAAAAGCACAACCTTCCGAGACTGAACCAGGAAGAAATAGAAAATATAAACAGACCAATTAGCAACCACTGAAATTGAAACTGTGATTAAAAAATCTTCCAACAAACAAAAGCCCAGGACCAGATGGCTTCACAGGGGAATTCTATCAAACATTTAGAGAAAAGCTAACACCTATGCTTCTCAAACTCTTCCAAAATATAGCAGAGGGAGGAACACTCTCAACTCAACCTAAGAGGCCATCATTACCCTGATACAAAAATCAGACAAAGATGTCACAAAAAAAGAAAACTACAGACCAATATCACTGATGAACATAGACGCAAATATCCTCAACAAAATACTAGCAAACAGAGTCCTACAGCACATTAAAAGGGGTCATACACCATGATCAGTGGGGTTTATCCCAGGAATGCAAGGAGTCTCCAATATACGCAAATAATCAATGTGATACACCATATTAACAAACTGAAGGATAAAAACCATATGATATTCTCAATAGATGCAGAAAAAGCTTTTGAGAAAATTCAACACCCATTTATGATAAAAACCCTCTAGAAAGTAGACGTAGAGGGAATTTACCTTAACATAATAAAGGCCATATATAACATACCCACAGCCAACATCGCTCTCAGTGGTGAAAAATTGAAATAATTTCCTATAATATCAGGAACAAGACAAGGTTGCCCTCTCTCACCACTATAATTCAACATGTTTGGAAGTATTAATCACAGCAGTCAAAGAAGAAAAAGAAATAAAAGGAATTCAAACTGGAAAAGAAGAGGTAAAACCATCACTGTTTACAGATGACATGATACTATACATAGAGAATCCTAAAGATTCTAACAAAAAAACTACTAGAGTTAATCAATGAATTTGCTAAAGTAACAGGATACAAAATTAATGCACAGAAATCTCTTGCATTCCTATACACTAATGGTGAAAAATCTGAAAGAGAGATTAAGGAAACAATCACATTCACCACTGCAACAAAAATAATAAAATACCTAGGAATAAACCTACCTAAGAAGACAAAAGACCTGTATGTAGAAAATTATAAGACACTGATGAAAGAAATTAAAATTAATACAAACAGATGGAGAGATATACCATGTTCTTGGATTGGAAGAATCAACATTGTGAAAATGACTATACTACCCAAAGCAGTCTACAGATTCAATGCAATCCCTATCAAAATACCAATGACATTTTTCAAAGAACTAGAACAAATAATTTCACAATTTGTGAGGAAACACAAAAGACTCTGAATAGCCAAAGCAATCTTGAGAAAGAAAAACAGAGCTGGAGGAATCAGGCTCCCTGACTTCAGACTATACTACAAAGCTTCAGTAATCAAGACAGTATGGTACTGGCACAAAAACAGAAATATAGATCAATGGAACAGGATTGAAAGCCCAGAGATAAACCCACACACATATGGTCACCTTATTTTTGATTAAGGAGTCAATATATACAATGGAGAAAAGACAGCCTCTTCAATAAGTGGTGCTGGAAAAACTTGACAGCTACATGTGAAAGAATGAAATTAGAACACTCCCTTACACCATACACAAAAATAAACTCAAAATGCATTAAAGACCTAAATGTAAGACCAGATACTATCAAACGCTTCAAGGAAAATATAGGCAGAACACTCTATGACATAAATCACAGCAAGATCCTTTTTGACTCACCTCTTAGAGAAATGGAAATAAACCCAAAAATAAACAAATGAGACCTAATGAAACTTAAAGGCTTTTGCACAGCAAAGCAAACCATAAACAAGACGGAAAGACAACCCTTGGAATGGGAGAAACTATTTGCAAATGAAGCAACTGACAAAGGATTAACCTTAAAAAACTAAAAATAGAACTATGACCCAGCAATCCCACTACTGGGCATGTACTCTGAGAAATCCATCATTCAAAAAGAGTCACGTACCACAATGTTCATTGCAGCACTCTTTACAATAACCAGGACATGGAAGCATCCTAAGTGTCCATCGACAGATGAATGGATAAAGGAGATGAGGCACATATATACAATGGAATATTAGCCATAAAAAGAAAAGAAATTGAGTTATTTGTAGTGAGGTGTATGGGCCTAGAGTCTGTCATACAGAGTGAAGTAAGTCAGAAAGAGAAAAGAAATTACCAATGATAGCACATATATATGGAATTAAAAAAAATGTTCTAATAAACCTAGGGGCAGGACAGGAATAAAGATGCAGATTCAGAGAATGGACTTGAGAACACGGGGAGGGGGAAGGGTAAGCTGGGATGAAGTGAGAGCGTAGCACTGACATATATACCCTACCAAATATAAAATAGATAGCTAGTGGGAAGGAGTCACATAGCACAGGGAGATCAGTCGGTGCTTTGTGACCACCTAGAGGAGTGGGATAAAGAGGGTGGGAGGCAGACACAAGAGGGAAGGGATACAGGGATATATGTATACATATAGTTGATTCACTTTGTTATACAGCAGAAATTAGCACAACATTGTAAAGCGATTATACTCCAATAAAGATGTTAAATTCAAAAATAAATAAAACTATCAACTTCAAGGTAAATTACAAGAAACATTATTAATACTTATGGTATTGGCATGAACACATAGGCAACAAAGAAACTGTAATGAATGGATATGGGGGAGTTTATTCTTAACCTATTTTATCAATTCCATATGAAGCTGCTATTTAAAGGCATCATAATTTATTTCCACATGATGAAACTAGGAACTGTCACATTGCTAGATCTATTAGAAGGAAATATGTCTTTTGGTTCAGTTAATTCAATTCCACAAGTATTTATTAAGCACTTATCTGAGCAAAGCACTATAGAATCATCCATGTACAAGCAATTAGAATTTAACTGGTTCAGAGAATATTTGCTACATCATTTCACTTTAAAAAGTTAACTGTTACCATATCCCTTCTTGGTCTTCTTATAGAAGTGCCTTAATTTAGAGGCTTGAGATTAGAATAAATGTGATATCACCCAAGCTGAGTATCTTAATTTTCATATTCAAACTGGGTTTAGAGAAGTAGCATTATTAAAATAATAATGAGCTTCTTTTGAATGCTATTTATAATATACTTTCACATTTATTAATGTATTGGGTCCTGGGGCAAACCATCAAAGTTGATTGGACAGATATAATTTTTATTTTGCATATCAGGAAACTGAGGCTGAGATGTTTACATGATTTTCCAAGAGCTTTCTACTGGTTGACTATTTGGAAACCACACCTTGGACACAAGATATTTAGGAGAAAAATCAAATGTTCTTTCTAACTGTACAATGATGCAACAGAAGTAGTCATGCTGTCATTGCAATCCAGTGAGGAATTTAGTTCACAAGACTTTTCCACCCTCTCTGAAGAGATTGAAGAGTCATTTGTAAGAAAAGCTTGTTGAGGTGGTCATCTGAATGGCCTGTTAGTGTTGTGGGTCTAACTACACAAAGATATACGTAGGCGAGTAAAATGGGGAAAATTATACAAATTTTCAAAAATGTGATCAGTGTAGACTAGTAGTTCTTGCCCAGGAACTTTTGTCTTTCTTCCCCCACAGAATAATCGGCAAAATCTGTAACATTTTTGAATGTCACAACTGGGAGTGTAGGTGCAACTGGTAAGGAAAGACCAGGGATGCTGTTAAATATCCTACAATGTATAGGACAGCACACCACCACCACCACCACCACAAACACACACACACACACACACACACACACACACACGCACACAAAACAAAGAACTATTTACTATGAACTATAAATAGTGCTAAGGTTGAAATAAAACCTAGTATGGACAACCAAGAAAATTCAGGTAAAAATAAAATGACATTTAAAAAATATATGTGAGTCTTCCGCATAGCACAGGGAGATCAGCTCTGTGCTTTGTGACCGCCTGGAGGGGTGGGATAGGGAGGGTGGGAGGGAGGGAGATGCAAGAGGAAAGAGATATGGGAAAATATGTATATATATATAACTGACTCATTTTGTTGTAAAGCAGAAACTAACACACCATTGTAAAACAATTATACTCCAATAAAGATGTTAAAAAAAATATATGTGAGTCTTGATGTACTTCTAATGATTACATAATCTATACAACCATCTCAACATTCTTTTGAGTCGAAATCATCTAGATTTGGGAGTTGCCATGTTTACTTATTTCCCTCTGTAAATATTTTCTTTCTCTATGATGGCAGTTTGAAAGATAAATGAAAGAAAAACATCCCCTTATGTGATTCCTGCCCTCACATTATTATTAATATTATTTTTAATCAGCAAATAATGCTACAGGCTGAAGTTTCTAAGTGTACAATTCACTTTTGTTTGGTTGAAAGGGGCTTTCAGTGAGATGATTCCAGGTCAGGGGATGGTGAATCATGGGACTCATGAAACAAAACAAAACAAATGTAACATACAGCTGCCCACGTCAATTCATTACTCCTTGTTTGGACTTCCTGTTGAAATAGCTAAGAGGTCAGTTTGGTTTGCTCAGGCTACTTCTGCTGTAGTACATGGATACATCTATTAAAATTGGTTAATTTGAGAATCAGCTAACAATTGATGTTTGTTCCTCTCCATTTAATATTTATAAGTGTAAATTTTGAGGACAAACGGAAAACATGTGACTAAAAATGAAAGCAGAAACCATTTCATGGAGAATCCTGTAAAACATATCAAGGAGTGTGAACTTTATCCAGTAGATGATAGAAGACATGACTTGGGTATAATCAAGGGTGTGTCCCATGTGGTCAACTCTGCTTTTTAGATGAATCAATGTGATAGTTCTGTGGATGATGGATTTTACTCATCCAGATGGAAGAGAAGGAGAACAATTAGAGGATTCTGAGTCTATTATTGCACCGATAAATATTTGTGGAATGAAGGTATTCATTGATTAGATTGTGTACAGTAAACTTTCCTGACCAATATATATAGTACACATACCACTTCAGCTAACTTTTACTCAGTTTATTCATGTAGGCAATATATATTACTGAGTTATACATCTTGTGATAGTCTCTATGCTATAGCTGGATACAACTCATTATGGAAATCTAAAAACTGAGAATAAACAAGTTCTCTTCCCCCTACATTTCCAACACACAAGATAGTCAAGGGACAAGACAACTGCAGTACTCACTCCTAGTCAATGACTGGAACAGAGGGAATCACACAGTAACCCACTGGGCTGATACTGTGAGGCCCCTTATTTTGGATTTAGAGGATCTTCCTTGATAGGCTCCACTTCTGGTCCTGCGAGTAGCTCTCAAGTTCATTGTTCTCCAAGGTTTTGACTCTACCTTTTCTGTGTGCTCTCCTGTTCTATGGCATGTCATAACATCTGAGGGAGGCATTGAAGAAAGTCGCGCTCCTTGCTGGCTGAGCTACATTCTCAGCCTGCCCCTGGTCCCTAGAAATTTTGGGGGCCTGTGATTGTTTAACTTCTTTAACAGTCACAGTCTTCTTGGTCTAGTTTTACAGCACTTTTGGCAATATGACTGTCTCAAAAACATGTTTTTAATAGATATGATTTCAGTCACTACCATGTGCCAGTAGATCTATAGACTTACAGACATTTTGAGATTATTAGACTTCTGTAGATTGTGTCTTTAGCCTCTTTTCACTGAGCCATTTTATTGAAAAAAAAAATTACTGGAGGGCATCTTAATCCAATCAGAGGTCTTAACAAAAGGTGTGACAGTGTGGCCTTAGGCTGGTCTTTCTCCCCAGCTCTCTCTTAATCTGACAATCATTTCCAGGTTGAAGAGGCTGGGAGATGAGAATCAGTTACATCCTGAAACTTTTAAAGTCCAGGCATGTTTGGATTCTCTCTTCCCCTTTTATCCCTCCTTGTAAAAAGGCCAATTCTTTCCTGAGCTCATCTCTCACTCATGATATTTATCAACCATGGCTTCTAACAAACAACTCATGCTAGTAATATTCTGCCTCAATATCTCCTTGCCCAAACCTACAGATTCATTAGGTATATTTTCTGCCTTCTAAGTTCCTTCAGGTGACCGTTTTGCCAACTATTTGGCCATAAATACTTCCCCATTTGTCTGGACAGAATTAACAGTTTCCATGCTGCCTTCCACTCAGGCTCCAAAGCCACGTGACACATATTTCAGATTTTGGCTTCGCCAGCACACGTCTTCTAGGTATCAATGACTATGTTTATACGCTATTGCTGTAATGATGCTATGAACCCATTACTCCCCGAATCTCAGTGGTTTACAAGAATATGTATTGATTCCTCATTCACAAATCTGTGGATTGGCTGCAGCAGCTCCACGCCAGGCTGACCCCATGGTCAGGCTCTGGATTGCACCATATGACCTCTAGTCAAAAACCTCATTTGATGGAGCAGCTCTAACATAAGTACGCTGTTGTCATGCCAGAGCAAAGAGGGCAGGAAGGCTGCCAGACACTTTTACTGACTCTTAGAGATGTCACTGGAAATTGACACTCCTTTACTTTCACCCCTATTCCATTGGTCAGTGCACATCACGTGGACAAGTCCAACACCAATGGGATGGGGATATATCCTCCTCCCAGGGCAGATGAGCAAGGGAGAATGAGTGTTACTGAACCCTAATCCTCTATAAAAGGTTAGTATGTCACACTACTATATATAAAATAGATAACCAACAAGGACCTACAGTATAGCACAGGGAACTATACTCAATATTTTGTAATAAACCTATAAGGGAAAATAATTTGAAAAAGAATATTGTTTCTAACATGACATTGTAAATCAACTATACTTCAATAAAAAATAAATTAATTTAGAAAAAAGAAGTTAGTATGTGTCAGACATGGTATGTATTGGCATCTATGTGGCTCTACAGGAATAAGTGCTTCCATGGCTTTACAAACATTTATGCTTAACAAAGCAATGGCATTTGTAAAATCAACACTATGGTTTCCTTTCTTCTGAGAATTCACATAAACATATTCCCAAAATAATAAAAATGAGAATAATTTGCCTAATTTGTTTCATACACCCTAAAATATAATTCAGTAGGTGAGGATATATCTATTTTCTGTTAACTGTTTAAAAACTATGGCCCAGGGTTATGGTATGTTCTTTAAGGTCACTTAGATACTGTGAAACTCATAATTAAATTAAAAGTTTGGTTTGCTAGCTTAATGCTTATTCCTAATTTAATGAGATTAATTACCTTTCAAAGAGGAGTTTTAAAAAAGACTGTTTTGAGTTATACATGTCCATAAATGTAGCATGTTTGCTATGGAACAAAGATCATAATTTGCAACAGATTTTGAGAATTAATACTTATATTAAAACTTCAAAAAAATGTTCAGGTTAATTCTGGTACATCACCTAAGAGAAAAATAGAGTGCTCAAGAATCAGTTTAACATGGGAGAAAGATGACTTTGTCATTAAAGATCAATCAAAAGTAAACTTTCAAAGTTCACAAAAGAAAACTATGTATTAAAATGAAAAATGGCTTTTATCAGTCATTTTACTTTAAAATTTTAATAACTGCACTAAAATAAATATGATTTAATGAATGAGAGAATAACACGGATAGGTTGCCATGGAAAAAGTCTCTTTGGTCTTATAATGATAAAAATTTTTTGACTAAAAGAAAAAATTTAAAAACAAGATGAAAATGATGCAGGGTTGAGGAAGAAAATACAGTAAGAAACTTATTATCAATAGTAAGTTATTAGTTGCTGTGCCCTAAACATCAGAGGAGGTTGCAGGACTGCATAAGTAAAGCAAGAGACATATCCTAAAGCTGATTGTAGTGAAAAGGATATTTTTTCTCCAGTTCTCATAAGTGTTGGAATATTGGCCAAGTTTCAAGCTTAGGACTGCAGTACACAAACAGGTGCCTGTGCAGACTCCTCAGTTTTGTTTAGTAGAACATCCACATGAAATAGGCTTGAGCTTCCTCCTCTAGTTTACTATCTACATAAGTGTAGTGAGTTATTTCTTATTTACTGTGCTTTTTACTTATTTTCTTGTACACGATCTCCTCCGTGTTCAGCCTGATGCATCAATCTGCTTCCAAAAGCATGAAGAATGTTATGGCATGAATGCAAAGAGGAAAGGAGAAAAGCTGTATGTAGCTCTGACACCCAAAATACCATTTTAAAGTCCTCAGTAAGACAATATGCTTGGGAGTTGGTTTTACCTAGAGGGAACTGTATTTTCTAAATTTCTTCATTTCCTTCTATAACATTATCAAGAGCCTGGTTTCTTAATCATAGAATTTTCACCCTTTATTAAAGGAGGAGAAAATAATCTTCCAGACCTGCTTGTCCCAGTTCAACTTGGTGTGGAGAGAGGATGAGGTGGAGTGAGGAAGGGGGGGCTTGTTTAACCTCTGTGAAGGCTTCTGCCTTGTTGGAGTTAAGGGACTTTTATGATATTTGGCGAGGTAGAGGGAACAACGTAGACCAGAGGGGCTTTGATCTCATTTCCTTTGGGGACCCTAAGAGGAGAAGTCCCTGCACAGTCTGTGAGGTGGCTGCCTTGGGGTAGAAGAGGCAGTTCATTCTGGGAAGGCAGTGGGAACCAGAGAGTAGGCTTTGCCCCAGAAAGTCCACCTCAGTTCCTGGGTTGATAAACACATCCAGCTGGAAGGAACAGAAGGAAACTTAGTGTGCTGGCTGATAAGCATGATGGAGGGCTGAGGAGTTAGTGTCGCTGAATGGAAAGGACCTGAAGTCAAGAGCCGCCCTATGGTCCAACTGGGTGAGGGACCACATGGGAGTTATTGCTAGAGGTCATGGCGACAGGGGGAGCTAAGGACGAGCTATCTCCTGTCAGCACAGAGATGAAATAGCTTCCCTTTGAGCACTGCTTGAGACAAAAGACACATCACTATTTCACCAGGCGGAATGAATGCCTTTGGGGTGTCCAGTTAACCACACTGGTAAATGGCATCACTGCAGGTGACCAAAGTGCTAGTGAAGAGTATCAGGAAGGAACCAACTGCTCCCCACATAGCTTCTCCCAGTATATACTCAGATATCCTCTTAGCAAAGAGATGGGGAAGAAGAGGTAATCTCTAAGACAGCACTCATCCCCCAAGGAGGAACTGGCTGAAGTGTTTGCTTTGTTAGATTGGAAGACTTCATTTTTTTCTATACTATCCAGTTGAATGTGCTTCTGTGAGGAAAGTTCACACCATAAATGTAGTAAATAAATTTAAAATGCCATTACCTTTTTCTTACACATTGGAGTATGTGGGAGTAATTCATGACTCCACTACTTAAAATTATCCAGCTTAGGGCTTCCCTGGTGACGCAGTTGTTGAGGGTCCGCCTGCCGATGCAGGGGACATGTGTTCGTGCCCCGGTCCGGGAAGATCCCACATGCCGTGGAGCGGCTACCGTGAGCCATGGCCGCTGAGCCTGCGCGTCCGGAGCCTGTGCTCCGCAACGGGAGAGGCCACAACAGTGAGAGGCCCGTGTACTGCAAAAGACAAACAAACAAACAAACAAAATATCCAACTTAGTCCATGTGAAATTTAAGAAGTCAGTCTTATCAAAGATGAAAGATAATAAAACTATTTTAATGGCTTTCCTGGGAGGCCACTACACATGTGCCTGATTCTTTGTTCATACTTTGCCTCATCATTACTGGGCCCAGACAACCAATGAGAGTTGAAAGCTGATGCTGGTACCTGAGTTTGGTCTGCAGAGGTGTCTGTCTTCGTATCACCTTCTCTGTGTGTCTTCTGTGTGTCATTTCTAAGAACACTTGTCATTGGATTTAAGGTCCACCTGGATAATCCAGGACGATCTCCTCATCTCAAGATCTTTGACATAATTACATTTGCAAAGACCCTTTTTTCTAAGTAAGAAAACATTCACGGTTCTTGGAATGAGGACATGGGCATATACTTTGGGGACCACCATTCAGCCATAATGAGGAGCAAGGAACTTAGATTGGATGTAATAACTCCCTTGATTGTGTATTTTAAACTTCCTGAAAAGGAAAAGAGGGCTTCATCGGGTATGACATGTGAAAAAGATGGGATCAAAGGAGTTGGCATTTAGGTGAAGTTGAAAGACTGTCAGAATCATAGTACTAGAAAAAAATGACACAGAATGACTGAAGTGGTAGAAAGACATATATGAAATTGTGACACATTTATTAAAGAAAGATAAATAAGAAAATACTATATAGCATAAATTAAAGGAACACTCCCTAATATAAAGTAGTGATTTCTCTTCTTGTACTATTTCATTCCAGCTCACAGAAGCTTCATTTTCCTTGATTGTTACTGCAGCTATACATCTTAGCAACTGTGGTCATAGGAAGCCAAGGGCTTTAGCGTTTAGGAGCTTGGAGGCATAAGTTAGATAGGATAGTTTTAAAATACAACTAGAGGCATTCCCACCTGTCTCTCAAATAGTTTCTCTCAGTAAACTTGTCCTTTAGGCAGTGATGGTTAAGCAGTTTGGGTGATGCCTCAAGAGAGTGTGTTTTCCCAGATCCTTTGTTTTTTTCCCTCTGCAGTCCCAACAGAAAGGTCCACTGCATTCTCTATGTGATCTTTAACAACTGCATGAAGAATTATTATTTAGAACCACAGCTCTTTTCTCTCTTCCTCTCTTCTCCTCCCCTTCTCCCCCAAATTTGTTTTCCCCAAAAGGCTGAGGTCAGATGAAATTTATCAAGTGTTTGAGAAAGAGTTTCCATCTCTGGTTATTCGAATGTTATGTATGAAATGAGTTTGAAATTCATTTCCTCATTCTAATCCTCAATTTAATTGATCCAATTCTGCATCTATTCAGCAAACAAACATTGAGCACTCACTATGTTCACTAGGGATACTAATACCCCAAAGACACAGATTCTGCATTCAACTTACTGTCTAGTGCAGGGACCAGTAAACTATGACCCATGAGTCAAATCCAGCCCACAGCTGGTTTCTGTACAGCCTTCAAGCTAAAGAAGTTTTTCACATTTTTGAGGGGTTGTAAAAAAAGATAAGTAGCATATGTGACAGAGACCATATACAACTCACAAAAGCATAAAATATTGATTTTCTGGTCCTTTATAGAAGAAGTTTCTTGACCCCTAGTCTGGTGAGAAAATATATGGCAATAATAACACCAACCTCACAAATTGTTGGAATTTGTTGCAGGTTATGTGCTATATTTGCCTGGCCAGCCTAAATCTCTTTTCTTCTAATAAGAGATTAACTTTTGGCAACAAACCCTACCCTGATCTCAGGTCTCAACAAACCTACTCAAGATGAGGTAGGGTGGGCCTGACTCCATTACTCTTAGTTTAGGGTTGGGTACTTAGGACTAGTTAGTCTTGCTTTTGAATGTCTCTGATCACAAAAAAAAAAAAAAAAAAAAAAAAAATTCACACAGCTCAAGTAGGTCCAGTAAGATCCAAACATAGAATTTTGCAGTAATTATTGGGAAAGAAAAACTATATTTCTTCTGGAGTTATTAGATGAATGATAATTAAAAACTTGAGCTTTTTCAGGACCACTGCTTCTAAGAGGGCTTATATGAGAAACAGACTAACTCTGAGGAATAAAGAGACAAAAATGAAGAAGAGACCAAGTGCTGAAGATACTGTTTGAGCCCTGGATTCAATTGTACCAGGAGCTAATTCTTGTTTTGGGATTTGTGTTTTGTTTTGTTTTGTGAGGTAATAAAATTACTATTTTTATTTAAAGTAGTTTAAACTAAGTTTCTGTTACTCTAACATAAGGTATCCCACCAATAACAAATTCAATGAGAAAATGGATGTTAAATAATTTATACATAATAAGTGCTTATGAAATCCTCTTCATTAAAATCAGTACTTAGTATGCTATAAGAAATATAACATATTTACATTTGGAAGGTATTTTAAGGTTTCATTCAACCTAGCTCTCTTGTTTTGCTGAACTGGAGACTGTAGGACCCCAGAACATTTAAAAGTAATTTAAAAACTTCAAAATGGAAAAATCACAATGCTGTATGCTACTTACTAACTGAGATGCATTTAATTTTGTATGGTAATGGCTATGAGCAGCATCTAATACATCTGTGGCAGTCAGAGAAGGCTTCCTGAAAGAGGCAATGGCTTAGTTGGTTTTCAAGGAAGATCATCTTTGCTTAGTCAAAAAAATTAGGGTTAGTTGGTGAGTCTTAGAGGTTAATTATTCTCCGCAAAGGGAATACACTCTGTAAAGGCAGGAATGTGAAAGAAAACACATAACTTTCTGAGAAGTGCAAAGTTAAATTCAGAGGGACATTAAGTAGTGAAGCATAAGTAGAAAGAATGAGGTTATAGAGGTAACCTAGGGTTAGGTCATGACAGTTCTCATATGCCAGTAGGACAATGAGAAGGAATGCAGGTTCTAAATTTAGGTTCTGAAGAGAAAACAACAATGTGGCAGTTCAGCTGCTGCTCTATTATTCCAGGAGAACAATGTGAGAGTCCAAGGTTTGATTGATCTGAGGACAAGAAGATGAAGAAAGGATGGGAGTCCAGGTAGAGCTTTTGAGGAGGTGGGAGGTATTTAAGAGGTATGTAACAGAGAATCTCTGATGAATAATTCCATGTGGGAAGTGAAACAGATGGAAGTGTTGCTGAATGGGTGGGGTTTGGGGCTGCTAGATGGATGGATGCTGGTTATATTCTCTGATAACAGAGAATAAGGAAGAAAAAACCTGCAAAAAGTTTTACTCATTCAGTTTTGTTGTGAAGTGTAGGCGTGGGAGAAACATGACGAGTTCTGTTTTTGACATTTCGAGTTTGATGTGCTCACGGTCATTAAGTAGTGTTGATCATTAAATAGTGAGGGCTAGGGTACAGAAGGGAGATTTGGGTTGGAGATTCAGTTTTCAATAATCACCATGTGGATGGGAGTGGAAAACATGTGACACAATAAGATGTTATAAGGAGAGATAGTTGCTTCTCTTGATTTATTCCAGGTCTTTCTCTTTATTAAAATTGAATATAATGAGCAAAATATTTATTTTAAATATAGAATATAGCAATGAATTTTAAACAAGTCATCAATATAGTTCATGTCTACATACCTCAGTACTCCTGGGAATTCTAGAATTTCTCTAAGGAATTCTAGATATTGTAACAATTTTTTCATAGAAATTTTGAATCCTGTAAACTCTACAACAAAGTTATTCTCCTCTTATTGAAGAATGAGGAAATAGTGTGGTATTATGCATAGAATCTCAGATTGGAAATCAGTACAAATTGTGTACTCATCCTGCTTCTAACTGGCTGTGCTACTCTGAGAAAGTTGCCTAATGTCAGTGGAACCCTTCTCCCCATCTATAAAATAAGGCGGTTAAAGCAAATGTTCTATAGGCATCCTCGCTGCTCAAACATTCTAAAAGTCTAAGGATCTATGGATCAATGAGTAATTTGCCTTTCCTTAATTTCATTCTCGTGACACTCTTGACATTAAGAGATGGAAGCAGATCTGATGAGCTCAGAGGTTGTGCTTTAAAAAGCAAACTAGAGATATGTAGAAATTACCAACAATTTTAGACCCAAAATTAATCAAGTTGCAACCTGTTGTTGTTTATCATTTCAATATTTACCGTTGAATTACCCTTCCTGATCCTTTCAGCTAGGGGAGCCAGGGTTAGCACGGCCAGAGTAACCAGAGCCCCCATTTACTCCATGATCCCTTGTTGCCAATGGCTCAACACAAAGAGTTTGGTTTTAGGACTATCCATTTAGTGAGTCTGCCTTGATATTTAGTGTTATGTAAGTTCATTGATGCCAACGTTATAAATTATTCAGAATATTGAAAGTGGCATGCATTTGTGTCTTTTGCAGGCAGCTTTTTCAATTTAGCCAAAACATTTCACATTTAACTATAAAAATTTTTCTGATAACTAGGTGATTGGGTATACAGAACCAAAGTAATTCAATTAGAAAATGTATTTTAATCATGGAAAACTGACAACATAATGGATAGAACTTGTTTAAGTGAATGAACACATTATCAAATAAAGAATGATTGACTTTTCAGGAGTCACAGAACCTGAAAAATATAAAACATTATAGATAAAATGTGTCATTCACCTGTGATTTTGAAAGTAGGCAAGCAGATCCAGTTTGAATATTTTACTCAAATATGTTTAAAACTCTCCTTAGTAAAGTAAAATAACAAATTTTTAATAAAAACATATGCGTAAACTCTCAAAAGACAGACAAGCACGACTCACAGGTATCCTATATAGAGCACCTATTTGTTTCTAGGTCTTGATAGAACCACAGCCTAAATGAATAAAGGCCGCAAAACAGGTGTCATGAGTATTGATTTTAGTGAGGCATTTGATATAGTGTTTAATGAAATCTTATTCCCCAAATAATGAGCAATCACATGTGTTGAAAACTGGCTGAAGGAACATGAACAAAAGGTGGTATGAAATGCCTACCTGTTTGTAAACTACAATTTCAGAAGTTTTACTGTGAGGTCCTGGAAGGAAACAAAGGAGAATGGAGGAACAAATTTTGGAAAACCTTCCAGAAATAAAAGTGAACATTTCGCTCACTGGTATACAGAATGAATTAAAAATAATACAATGTTCTGATCCAATATTTTTTCTTTAACATTTATATTAATATCCTTTCACCTCTGTTGTAATTCAGACTGAAATGAGAGCTTGCATAACAAACTTATGGTTACCAAAGGGGAAGGGGGTAGGGGAAGAATAAATTAGGAGTTTAGCATTAGCAGATACACACTATTGTATATAAAATAAACAACAAGTTCCTGCTGTATAGCACAGGGAACTATATTCAATATCCTGTGATAAATGATAATGGAAAGTAATCTGATTTAACTGAATCACTTCACTGTACACCAGAAACTAACACAATATTATAAATCAACTATACTTCAACTTAAAAAAAAAGCTAAAAGAAAAATAAAAGGATTTTTCATTCACAGTTTTGAGGCATTTAGGACATAGTTTGTGTCTATCTTTTTGCATATATCATAATCTTAAGACAATGTTTTATCATCGTCTTATCTCTATATTTTTCCCCTTATTCATGGCAGGTACTTATTAGTTATTCTTTAAATTTATCACAACTCTTTTCTTCCCTCATTTGTACCTTTTCTTTACTTGAACTTACAAGTAACCTCAAAAAAATAAAAATAAAAAACAAACAAAAAAAACCCAGAAAAAACTTACCAAATTGTCTTATAATCTTGAGCACGTTTTTTAGTGGAAAAATTGGTGGGGGGAGGAGTAAGGAATCTGTTTTAATTTATTACATGAACATGCTGTATAAAACTTAATTTTAAAATATGGAAAGGTAATTTTTTCATTTAAAAAAATCCTTCAGGCTTCCCTGGTGGTGCAGTGGTTGAGAGCCCGCCTGCCAATGCAGAGGACACGGGTTCGTGCCCCGGTCCGGGAAGATCCCACATGCCGCAGAGTGGCTGGGCCCATGAGCCATGGCCGCTGAGCCTGCGCTTCCGGAACCTGTGCTCTGCAACGGGAGAGGCCACAACAGTGAGAGGCCCGCAAACCGCAAAAAAAAAAAAAAAAAAAAAAAAAAAAAAAAAATCCTTCAACCTAAATATGTATTACTAATATTCTCTCCTCTTTTTGGATACAAGAAAAAAATGCTTGAAACAATTGTTAAGAACACATGTTCTGGTAATAACATTCATAAGACTGAAATATAATTGTTAATACAATGAAGGTCTTATCATTTATGTAGAATAAAGTCTATGTGGAGTATTTTCGGAATCAGGGCTGAATTATTCATGGTGTTAATGTATTGTATGTTTTCCTAAAATAATTTTTACACAGAAGACTCATAGCTGTTTTCAATCTATATATTTTTTTATTTCATTTAAATGTATCAGTGTTATTCTTTCCATTTAATAGAGAAAATGGGGGCATGGTCAGGATGAGTAAGTGCATGAGAAAGATAGGAAAATAAGGTCTGAAACTCATGTATGATAGTCTGTAATTTTCTGATATTGTCAGGAAACTAATCCTTCAGAATTAGTAGGTGTGTTTCTCCATCAATAGCCACTTTAATTGAAATGTAGTGTATTTTTAAATATTTGAATTCTACCTCTTTGTCATGGTAGCTCAGTATAAATTGCTATAAAGTTACTGTAATACTTGTTTTCAAACAATAAAATAAAATTATCTGTCTTTGTTTATTTTGATCCTTTGAAGGGGTTTTTAACTGTTGGTTAATTTACACTGTTTTATTCCTGGCAAAATTCCAGATGATCCTCAAAGTCATAGGAACTATTATTACAGCATAAGACATGAAATAAAATGCTGTTGTCTTAGAAACAGACTTTCCTTTATTACCTTCCTATAGTGGCACATGGGCTGCCAGTTACATATAGCATTTGCATGGGGCTGGGAGATCACTTTGTAAGCTACAAGAACATTCTATTCTTTTAACTTCTATCATCATGCTTTGTATCTCAGAGGATAAATAATTTTTTTAAAGCAGTGAGATAAAATGTGGAATTATTAATTTTCTTTTAGCTTTTATCAACTGTGTATCCCCACCTATGAGATCCTGCATTGGAAATTGTAGATTCCAAAGGGCACACTTGAGAAGATTTCTGAATAACACGATTGATACTAGGATATCATGATATGTTAAAAAAAAAAAAGTGTCAAGGGAACAAAGCAGGTCACAGGTCACAAGATATAAAGGTCCTTTTCTGAGAAACCTCCATACTGTTTTCCACAGTTGCTGCACCAATTTACATTCCCATCAACAGTGTAGGAGGGTTCCCATTTCTCCACAGCTTGGCCAACATTTGTTATTTGTGTTCTTTTTGATAATAGCCATTCTGACAGGTGTGAGGTGATATCTCATTGTGGTTAATAAATCAGACAGAGAAAGAAAAATACTCTATGTTGTTGCTTATATGTGGAATCTCAAAAATAAAACAAACAACTGTATATAACAAAACAGAAGCAGAGTCACTGATATAGAGAACAAACTAGTGGTTACCAGTGGGGAGAGGGAAGGGGGAGGGGAAAGATAGGGGTAGGGGATCAAGAGGTACAAACTACTATGTATAAAATAAATAAGCTACATGGATATATTGTATTGCACAGCATAAACATAGTCATTATTTTGTAAAAATGTTAAATGGAGTATAATCTATAAAAATACTGAATCACTATGATGTACCCCTGAAACTAATATAATATTGTGAATCAATTATACTCCAATAAAAAATTAAAACAATAAAAATATTTTTGTGGAAAAAAGGTCCTTTTATGAAAGAATCTCCAAAGTGAAATGATTTCTTCAGCATAAGATACTCATTATCCCAGCGCTTATTTACTGAGTACCTCCTACTTGCTAGATGCTGTTCTGGGCACTGGTAATGGGGCATGAAGAAACCTGCTTCTGCCCTCATAAGACTTACCTTCTGGTGGGAAGAGACAGGCATGAAGTCAAAAAACAAGTAAAGGATATGTCAAAGTAAAATAAATGGTGTGTCATCTAGTGTTGTGATACAGGGATGAAAAGGCAGCAGGAAAGCATGACAGGAAAGAAAGTATGGAGAGAGGGAAGGAGGGAGAGAGAGAGAGAATGTGTGTGTGTTGGAGGGCACAGGGGTGGGGTGGGGTGCCGTTTTAAATAGAACAGTTGAGAGAGGCTCCGTGATACTAACATTTGAGGAGATAACTAAGGAAGATGAGAAATGAGTCTGTTTTAGAGAGTTTTTATCTACATAGCAACGTAACTCTGATCATTCTTAAAATATTCAGAAACGCAACTCAGATTTCACTTCATTACAACTATTATGAATTTTTCCCCATAGAACCATTGTATTTATACTGCCACATACTGAGTAGAATCAAAATGCACAGCATTTCAGGGTTTAAACATAGAATTGATTAAATGCATTGAAATATAACATGTTACAGGGTCAAGGGCTTGCTGCCTGATACATAAACACATAGTGAAATAGAAAGATGTTGAACTCCACTTTGTAATGCAGAAAGGTATGTACAGATGATGCACTGTGGTTCTTTTGTTTGTCTCATATTCCTTTCTCAGAAACTATAGGAAAAATGTACTCCGTGCTGTACTATGGTTGAATTTCTCGTATTCAGTAAATACACAGAAGGATATAACGAACCAAAAAAGAGTACAAGGATAATCTTTTTGAGTCCTAGCCTTGCCTTTAATCATTTCCATGGGTATTGGTTTCACTGACCCTTACATTAATCATTCCTTGGCAAAAAGAGATGAGCAATACTATTGCCCCTGTTTTGTAAATAAGAAAGAGGATGATAGGAAGGCTAAAAGATCTGCCTGAAGCAATTCTAACTATAAGGCTCTGCTAAAGCCCTTTGAAGAAGCTATTTGTCTTAAATGACAGTTCTAAGTTTTAACCGCTAGGGTCCAGAGTAAACTAAATCTGAACCAGTATATTGAAATAAAATGACCTCTCAATTCTATTTGCATTTGCAACACTATTTAGCCCTGTGCCTTTTAGAATCGTTACTCTGTAACTTGGGAAGCCATTAGATATTGTCATTTATCAGAAATTTTTTATTGAGAGTTTTTTCTAGACCAGGCATGGTATGAAGTTTTGGTAAAGTTATGCGCTGAGTTCTGAAAGAGCTCATTTACTAGTACAGAAATTCATAAACAAAACAAATGACATAACAGTGTGTTCAGCATTATGTAACAGGTGAGGACAGTGTGAGATGGGAAGTGGAAGAGGGACACACAAACAAAACAGATGTTAGGATGGGAGAGCTGGCTTCTCAGAGACTTGACAACAAAGTAACTAGCTGAAGCAAACTAGAGTTGGGGTTGATTGATGAGGAAGGTATCACAGGCAGAAGGAGCCAGTGCAAAGGCTCAGGGGCAAGAAATAGCAAGATTTTAGATGCATAATTATTTCAGTACAGCTGGGAAGTAGAGGATAAAGAGGAGAAGGGTAGGAAAGCTGAATTTCCAACGATGATCAAGAAGAAGTGCTTATTTGTTAATCCCAATCTCCTAATTTATCCTTTCCCCCCACGTTTCCCCTTGGGTATCCATGAGTTTGATTTCGAGATCTGTGAGTCTATTTCTGTTTAGTAGATAACTAATAAGGACCTACTGTATTGCGCAAAGAACTCTACTCAATATTCTGTAATAACCTACATGGGAAAAGAATCTGAGAAAGAATGGATATATGTATATGTATAACAGATTGACTTTGCTGTACACCTGAAACTAACATAACATTGTAAATCAACTATACTTCAATGAAAATTTTAAAAAATCTAGCATAGGGCAAGCAGGAAAAGCAAACCAAAAAAAAAGTGCTTATTGATCACAGAAAAGGGTTTTTCTTTGAACCTGAATACAGAGGGACATTTTGACATGCACTGAAGCATAGAGAACGACCTACTGTATTTGAAATTTATAAGATCATTCTAGACAGAACAAAGGGTTTATTTGAATAGAGGAGTTATGAGGCTGCACCAAGACTCCAAAAGAAAAGTTATGAGGGAGTGAACTAAAATAGCAAATGTGGAATAGATTAGGAAAGGTCGAATCAAGAGATATTTACAAAGTGAAATCTATAGGATTCAATAGGAAACTGTATGTGAAGGAGGAAAGAATGGATAATTAGAATATTCAGAGTAATTTTCAGTAGTAATGCAGACAAGATCAAGGTTTTAGAATTGAAAGTATGGAAAGAGAAGGAGCCATCTGTAGTCTTCACAGTTGCTGGCCATTGGGCAAAGGAATAAATGAGGGTCCATTTGGCCAAAGTACACTAACTTTTATTTACAGGTCAAGGGCTTTGGTATTAGTGGACCCAGGGGCCAAAGTCATCACAGACTCAAATTCCATTCATCCTCTACAGTCATCCTAAAGGCTGCTTTCTTTCAGAGATGTAAGATGGATACGACCATTTCAAGAGAAACAGTTAAAAAGAGCCATGTCCGGAGGGAAGAAGGAAGACAATTTCTGGGTTTGTTGTTGTAGGAATTCAGAGTCATCCTCTGAATTCCTCAGCACACCTCCCATGATATTGGGAAGACCTAGGTCACATGCTCACCAACTAATATAATGAGGTGATGATGATTTGTTTTGCAAATTGGGGTTTAGTGCTAGATAAAGACTCAGTCTCTCTGAGTCAAGTGTGAGAAGAGTAGAAAAAGGGAACAAAACCAGAGCTCTGCCCATAAAAGGAGGGGAAATTAACGTTATGACACAGCACTTATCTAGTGTGGCTTGAGAATACCTACCCTGAATGTATATGAAAATAGGGGAAGTAAACATAATTTTCCTAAATAAAAAGATGGAGCAAGGTTTCGTATGCATATTAGGGGGGTGTTGCAGAGAGGAGGAGATGAAAAGAGAGTATAAGATGAAAAACTAAAAATTTTGGAGATTATTTAATGCAAATTAAATATACCTATGCTTTATTCATCTTCCTTCCCCACTGAACACTCATATTTGTGGCATTACTATTTTCTAGGATTATTGCTTTAAAATTTATTTGATTGTTCTCCTTTGTCTTTTTCTTCCTCATTTCTCTAAAACAGAAGGAAAGCAGCATTTCCGGTTTTTATTCTAAACACCATGAAGAGATCTCTGAGTGTGAAGCAGACCCAAGGGAAAAATAACCTTCTTAGATATAGATGTTATTGCCATTAAATTACTACCTTAAGTAGATGTACATATAGGAGATACAGTTAATTTCACATGAAGATGGGAAGGACCACGAAGGTAATGAACTTTGAGAGTACTTTAAATCCCATAATGCACATCTGAGAAGCTTTCTATGCAGGGAAGACTACTGAGTTGATAAAAGAAGCATTTAGTTAGCAAATGCCTTTGTGCTTCCCTGCTCACTGATATATTTGCTTTAGAAATGAGTGCTACTCACTTGGTAGATACAGACATCTCTTTTTAACAGACTTGTCTCAGAAATAAAGCGTGTGTGCATTGAGGGGAGGGGAATGCCATCAGTGTCATGAAGTAACTAAGGAATATAGTAAGCAACGTTTCGTGGATGTGTGGATTGCATAATTTAAGGCTAACCTGGGGCATCCATAAATTATGCATAGGTTTTGTTTTTTTATTTTACATTTTTAGAGGGGAGAAGGATACTTGATTTTGCAGTTTACACCTTTAGCATTATCTAAATCTCTCTCACTGTTGAATGCTGAGTATCCATAAGGAGACATACCATCTGCTGTTTGGACTGTTCTCCTAAAATCCTTTCAGAATACTCATTCTTTCTCAAACGCTGTTGTCTTTTGAAAAGGAATCAACCCCTCAGTACTTACAGAACGATTCCATTACATATGACATTGACTTCTGTTAAAACAGTGGCAGAGACCCACTCAGCAGCAATTTGGAACTGATTTAATAATTGGTTTATTTTGCAGTATTTATATATTGTGTTGTTTAAAGCCATGTGAAGATAGGATTCAATAATGACTGTATTCAATCATGAGTTATATACATCCTGAATGTTTCCTCTTTTCCATTGTTTTAGGATGAGTGGCATCTTCTGTGGCTGTACATACTCTGTACTAAGACATGAGCTATTTTTTTCTCCAAGTTAATAATCTCCTTGCCTGAATTTTGGAACAGTATATAGCTAAACAAAAGATGGCAAACAAAACAAAACAAAAGAAAATGAAACAAAACAAACAAAAAAAACACTGAGACTCTGGAGAAAAAATTCAGTACAATGATTTCATTTGCTTGGGTCACTTCATTTTATAAATCAACAATTGGGAACACTGTAATTAGTTACCAGCATAGGGTATTTTGTTTAGTCGTTTACTGCTGAAAGATCTGGCATCATTAAAACATTACTTTTAGGTCACTTTTAATTACTGCACTTGAGGACGTGGGGTATATGTTTTGTCTCCTTTGAAACTGAAGCTGAAGTCTAACAAGTTGATTTTCCCTGGCCCTATAGACGCATTTACATTTTCCGATGAGTGCAGCTTTGGCTGCACCGCTAGGTGGCAGAAGTGTTTTACCGTTTCTGGCTCTGAGCTCCGAAGCCACTAAGTCCTCTCTCGGCTCATTCCTGCAGCAGCTGAGGCTGATATAAATGTAAAGCAGAAGCTATATGTGACACTCACCACCTTTATTAAAGCATAAAGCAACGACGCCAAGCCATGTTCTTGGCTTCTGTTGGTCTTGTGAAGGCAAGGCTTTGCTGAAGGGCTGAAGTATAGGAAGGAATCCTGAGAGAATGACTGTTTGCTGAAGTTTGGCTGTGTGTGTGTGTGTGTGTGTGTGTGTGTGTGTGTGATTTTGTACCACTGTCCAGGACTAGTGCATCCAAGGGAGACAACTGGCAGCTCCCAGATCCACTGCTTCTGGAAGGAACACTGGTACATCCACCCAACTCTGCTATGGGTATTATTGCTTAACTCCTTTTGGAAGAGGAGCTAAACACATAAAAACTCAATCTGTTAGACAGAAAAGCAGTCAGCTTCGAGGCTTCTTGATAGGGAGAGGTTAGTTATAGAGTTGAATAGGAGTAGAATCCGATTGGGAAACATTTTATTTGTCTATAAAAAGATTTGCTAAGTTGATGTTCAGGATATTACCCAGGATATATCTGAATTCTTGCAACATATGGAATATTACCAGTCAGTTCAGGGAGATGCCAGGGTCACATAAAAAAGAAGGTACTTGTATTCATAGACTATGTATTTTGGAGAAAGAATAGGTTTGTTTTCTTTCTTTCTTTCTTTCTTTTTTTTTTTTTTTTGAATGAGACTATTGTATTCCAGACTAATAAAACCTTTCCACTTAGGAAAGCACAAGAGATGGTAAAAGAAAGGGAAGAGTGTGTGTTCCTGTAAGTAGGGGAGAAACACAGCAGCTGCCTTATTCTGGAAAGGTACTCCTCTGTAGGTTGGATTCTAAGCTGATCCACCTACACCTACATCTGCCATCACAGCCGGCACCTGGTGCAGGGTGAATGACACACAATACTCCCCAACTGTCACTGTCCAGCCGTGTCCACCAATTAAAACTAATAAACATTCCTCCCTACACCAAGGATGCGCCTCCAGCTCAGCGAGCAGCAGGGCAGGCGATGGCAGAGCATAATGACAGCAGTAGCAGCCAGAGCCCTGGGCAGCAGGTGTACTAGGCTGGGAGCAGGGAAGGGCACAGTGAGGCACTGCCATCACCGGCTCACACATTATGCAGGCAGAGTTGAGTTGTTTACAAATTGAGAGCAGAGGGGATTTGGTTGGAGAGAGAGCTGCGCTCACTGCATTCAGGGCTCGAGACACCTGAGCAGGGTTCCGTGCTGGTAGGTTTGGTGCCATTCCCTGTAGAAAAAAAAAAAAAACCCTCCCTCCAGCCCTCAACACACATCCTGACCAGGTAGCAGAGGCCCAGTTCTCCATGCAGGCAAAAAACACCTGATGAGAAACCCAAGAATCTCCAACGTTGAGTGCCAGGAAGTCTCTCTTTCTCACAAGTTTTTCTCTTCCAGGTGACATGGATATGGCAGATGCCTGAGCAGACAGTCCAGACAGAGCTTGCAAACTGGAAAAAGAAAAGATACAGAATCAGGAAGTGTCATTAAATGGGAAGAAAATAAACCCCCAAGAAGGTAAGGGACCTGTGGAAAGTTCTCAGCATTCAGTCAGAGTTGGGGAGCTTACACCCTCCTCCATGCTGGACCTATCTGGGAAGGAGTTGGAGAATCCTGAGGGGCAGTAGCGGGGAGTGTGTGTGTGTGTGTGTGTGTGTGTGTGTGTGTGTGTGTGTGTGTGTATGTGTGGTGTGTGTGCACACATGTTGGAGTCGGGGGTGCAGAGCTCTGGAGCACCAAGCATCCCTGCGATGGGATATGGAGGGAGCAGGATTGCACATGTGTCCTTAATCACACTCAGGAGTGAGCCATCATGGGTGCGACTTTTCTGGTTTCAGTGTTATTTCTGCCAAAGGCAGGAAGAATGTGTCCTTTTTCCCTCTTGTCAGCAGTGCAGCAACCTATGTCAGTCTTTGTTTTCACCTCTGCTGGTTTCAACTCTGCTGTCTGGCGGTGTCAGTGCTGTCAATTTAAAATCCTGCTTCTCTCTGTGAGTGCTGTGATGATACAGGACACCTGAAGGTGTCATTTTCCTGTGGTTAATTAACCTTGAGACCAGAGGCACACCAGCACAGCCCCTTAATTACATTTATGTGTGATCCTGCAAACATGGGGTGACGAGGGGCCACCAGCACTGCTGTCAACGTGCAGTCCCACCTGTCTGACCCATAATCTGGGGATTGTTATACAATACTGACTTCTGTCCTTGACATGGGTTGTCCTGCCTTCTGAGTTCAGATGACAAAGCTTTCAGTGTATCAGTGAAACCTTTTGGCAGGCATATGCAACCACAGGTAGTGGAGAATTTCTTTTGCAATTAAAAAAGAAAAGTCAAAGCAGCCTCCTCTGCCTCTGCTTGCCATGGTTGCATGACCAAAAGCTGGACCTGAGATTATGACTGTGGTTGTGAAAAGCTGTGGAGTGTATGTTTCTGCTGTCAATGCTTTCCTAGTTTCTCAAATTGAGTCATTTCTCTAATTGATACCTTAGTTGTGCCCTTTTCCATGATTGGAGTGAACAGGAGCTGGAACATTCTCCAGTGTCAGCTGCCAAAGTCATTGCCTCCAGCACATGGGGTCCTGGGCTACACAGATGAGCTGGTTTGAGGCTGGGGCTTGGAGTGATGTGGAGGAAAAAGAGAGAGTAACAGACGGCTGTGTTGTCAAATCAGGAAAAGCGGAAAAGAGGAGGAAGGAAGCAGAGGATACAGACCTGGAAGTTCAAAACATAACCAGGGGACATGATCCAGCCTAGTACCAAGAGAGCTAGAGCCAAGCTGAGGTTTCAGATCACAAGGAGCCAGGAACGTGAGCCAAGAACCCACACATCGTGGTTGGTTTGAACCTGGATGAGGAAACAAGAAAACTAAAGAGTGAAGTAGAAAGAAACAACATTACAGACTGATACTATCACAGCGCATGGTCTCCTTATGCCCATCCCTGTCACACTGAAAGCAGGCTCATCATTCGTTTATTTAAAAACACAGCAGGGCTTCCCTGATGGCGCAGTGGTTGAGAGTCTGCCTGCCGATGCAGGGGACACGGGTTCGTGCCCCGGTCCGGGAAGATCCCACATGCCGCGGAGCGGCTGGGCCCGTGAGCCATGGCCGCTGGGCCTGCGCGTCCGGAGCCTGTGCTCTGCAACGGGAGAGGCCACAAGAGTGAGAGGCCCACGTACCGCAGAAAAATAAATAAATAAATGAAAATAAAGCAAAACACTCATCATTGCATGCTTGCTGCATGTGTAGGAAATAGGAAACAACAAAAAAAGAAATTCCATGTAGTACAAACCAATCTGATTTTTGGATTTCTCTCTATAGCATTTCTCCCAAATTGTTCTTCCTTTTTCTTCTTAGATGCATCCAGTGACCAGCTCCTTTGCAGTTATTGGTGATGTCTATATAGTATTTCTGGTTGTTTCCTTTGTGTATTCCAATGTGGCCTCTGCAGAGCTTCTACTTATGGAACTCTCTTCTGATTCTGGAGCTCTGGAAAGTAAGCCCATGACTCCATCATGTAGAAGTATTTTAAATAATTGAAAAGAGGGCTCATGGTCCATCATTTAACTCATTAAGTACCTCAGAAATGCCAAGTACTTTTCTAAAGTCTGAAAATACATGGGAAAGTTAAGATGGGGCCTTGGTTCTCATGCAATGTGTACTCTTGCTCTGGAGAAAGGGATGTATTCACATCACTGAATGCACTGCTGCCAATAAGCACGGGTGAGTCCATAGGAAGTGCATGGAGAACATAGAGAAGGGCAGGCATAACAATGGAGAGTTTAAATATCTGGGGTTGGCAGGGAGAGAGAAGGAGAAATGCCCCTCTTCTTGAGCAGGAACAGAAAAACAGTTCCTGGATCTCTTCTTAAAGACACTAATGCTGTGAGCTGCACAGTTTTCCCAGGGGGACTTCAGACTCTACACTTCTTTTGGCTTTTGAAATATATTTAAAGTATAGCAATTACAGTTGGCTGTGTGGCATAAAATGAGGTTTATTAAATCAGTTTAACATTAGCTCTGCTCTAAGAGAAAGTCTAGGAAGAAGGCAGAGAGAGGCTTCTGGTAATTTGTTAGTTTTTTTTTTTTTTGACTGGTTTGATGGAGCCCAGGGGAGAGAGTAAAAGAAACTTGTAAAGATTTTTCGTCTACATATTTTGAGGATAGGAGAGATATCTTAGATACTTTTATGTTTCCTGCTGTACCTGACAAATGATGCACAAAATAATCAACAAAAATATTTGTTGAATGGATGCCTGTTATTATTATAATGGCAAAGTTAATGCTATCATGTCTCTTTTATGAATTGAATTGGCTTTTCTTAAAACTGTAGTTTTATTATATGAATTATTACTACAAAACACATATCCTGCTCTTTACATGTCTTTGTGATTTAACCTTCAAATCTACTCCTCTCTGTGTTGCAAATAGATCATGTAGATAGTAATGCTGGTTAATTTCAAGAGTATAGGATGTCAAACTCCACATAGTTTATCCCAAGGAAATTCATGAGGAGTCATAAATCACCATGTGACATAGCCCATTGTCATTATGGGGATACAATACTGTAAACCTTTTGTAATGATTTGCAAATCTCCCAAATGAATTGTCATATTGACACAACTAGGGCCGCAGCAGAGAGTATTTGTTCTCAATAGTTATGTGTCCCCTAGAACAGAGGTGAAATCTTATACTAAAATCATGCCTGAAAGCTCAAACCACACTAACTCTACTGTCAGCTCTTAGATTGTTTAATAGTTTTTGTTTTTGTTTTTTTTTTCGGTACGCGGGCCTCTCACCATTGTGGCCTCTCCCGTTGCGGAGCACAGGCTCCGGACGCGCAGGCTCAGCGGCCGTGGCTCACGGGCCTAGCCACTCCGTAGCATGTGGGATCTTCCCGGACCGGGGCACGAACCCGTGTCCCCTGCATCGGCTGGCGGACTCTCAACCACTGCGCCACCAGGGGAACCCTGTTTAATAGTTTTAAAAGAGAAATAACATCCATACCCCCAGGGATTCTAAAGTAAGATTTTCCTTTATAATTAGATGATACAGTTTATACATTTTAAACAATCCTAATTTGGACTTTCAAAACACTTCTAATCTGATGATCCTCAGGTTCTTAAACATTAAAATTATATTAAGTCTGGACCCTCTGATGAGCATCAAATCACAGTAGCTCCATTTCAAAGACAGCAAACCTGAGGAAATTTGTCTCTAAAAATGGTGCTTTGTATCTTCCAATTGTTTCCCAAAAATACACTTAGTACCTTTTAATAACAGTGAGTTTCTTTTAGTTCTCCAGCCATTCATTCACAATGGAAAGTTTTCAGTTTCTAGAAATTCAAGGAGATCATAAAAACCAGTTTATCATTGAAAACTTAGCTCATAGTTGGGAGTAAAACATCTTCAATTATTTTAAATTATTAAAATTAAGTAATTCTGTACCAGATACTGAATACCATAGGAAGAAGCAGGGGAGCCCTTCACCTGGAAAATTGTAAAGTTATAGAAATGGTCCTGCATATCTGTTTTAAAGAGAAGAGGTGAGAGAATGGTTAACTTACGTACCAAGTCCTGCAGCCTCAAGTAATCACAGTGGTCCACAAATACAGTTTCACTGTAGCTTATATACAGCTGTTTCCTGGTATCCTTTGGAATTATTTTACCTCTTTAATAATGCAAGGTACTCCTGGGACCTAATTTCTGCCTTAAATAATTCATAATGCATGCTTTGTATTAAATGAACAATTTTAATGAGAAAACCATATCTATTTGACTGGGGAATAACTGTTGATTCAATTTGAATGTTATTTTGAATGAACTAGCATTGGATTAACAAGATTTTACTATATTGCTTTTTCATTTATATCCTAGCCTTATTGTTTAGCCGTAATTATTTATCTTACATCATAGCAAGTTGAGAAAATGACAAGAAATCAAGAGAATGAACTTTGGACTAAATGATGGAAAATGTACAGGGGGCAATCATTGAAGAGACTAAACAACATAGAAATACATACTTGTTTAATTGGGTATCTTTTCAGTTCTCTCTGACCTTGAGATCCTGTGGATGATAGCTATGTATCAGCTCTATTCCTCAAGATGAAAAAACAATGAAGTCCATAGCATTAACCAGCTCTTCTTTGAATCATCTATCAGTCAAAATAGTATAACTTATTTGTGAGTATATTTGCATACCAGAGTTAATACAGTAATACAATAGAACTGTATAGAATGGAAATACAATAGAGAATGCATAATGCAGAATTAAGAGTAACAATAGAAATAGAGTAACTGTAAAATCCATGAGAATAGAGATGTATGCTTTTGTACAACTAGCACCTAGGACACTGCTTCTTACATAGCTGGTACCCAATAAATATCTGTTAAATGAGTGAATAGTAAACTATCAAAGGGAGCATTAATAATATTATAAAACTCTGAGTACTATTGCCAAGTACTATTGAATGACAAGTAACCATGTGCAGACACTGGTCAAAGTGTTGTACATGCATTAATGTATAATCCTTATCAAACATATCCAATAAGGTAGGTGCTCTTTTGTTCCCATTCTACGGGTAGAAGAGACTGAGAACTAAATTTTTGAAGTAAATTGCTTAAGTTCACATAGGAAAGTTTGAATATGAACCAGGTTTCCATAACTTTAAATATTGTATTCTTAACCATCGGAAAACACTGTTTATCTTAAAGGCCTATAAGACTTGGTTTTTGCATGAAATCTCCCATACAAATACTGAAAGGTGCAAATCTACTCAGCACTCATGATTGAAGCTGGGCATGTTCTGGATGGTACAAATGTAGACATGATTCTTATTTAATACCAGACCACGACTAAAAGGCTCTTCTGCTTAGCTCTTGACTTCACAGTTTAAAGTATGAGGAGAACATGAAGACAACCAACTGAAGTGTCTGTGAGACATTGAAAACCTACACAATTAGATTCAGGAAGCCATATTTCACTAAGATCTCACTGTTTGCATCTCTCAATACTTATATCATGAGGTATCACAAAAAAACCATGGTCTGCATCATGAAACTGTTTATACACTATTAGAAATACAGAATGAAGCATGCAGAAAAGACTTCAGAACACTTACAAAGCACCTTGCAGATGAGTTTCAGTCTCCTATCTGGTTTATGCTGATTGGGGTTTGAAATTGTTGTACATTTCTCAAAGTTGACAATTTAGATATGGAAAATAGAGGTTGAAAGTATGTCTATATTGAATTCTAAAAATATATGTCTTAATTACATAAAGATAAACCAAAATCTTAACTATTAGATATGAAAACAATTAGTTTGGACTTCCCTGGTGGCGCAGTGGTTAAGAATCCACCTGTCAATGCAGGGACACGGGTTCGATCCCTGGTCCAGGAAGATCCCACATGCTGTGGAGAAACTAAGGCCATGCACGGCAGCTACCAAGCCTGTACTCTAGAGCCCATAAACCACAATTACTGAGCCTGCGCTCTGGAGCCCGGGGGCCACAACTACAGAAGCCCACACACCTAGAGCCCATGCTCCACAACAAGAGAAGCCACTGCAATGAGAAGTCCCTGCACCGCAATGAAGAGTGGCCCCCACTTGCCATAACTAGAGAAAGCCTGCGTGCAGAAATGAAGACCCAAATGCTGCCAAAAATAAATAAATAAATAAATTAGAAAAAAACAATTAGTTTGTATTATGTATGCGTGTATATATATATACATACACACATACAAAGTGTTATTCCACTCTCTAAAATTCTTATTACTTCAAGTGAATCTCTGATTTTTTTTTACTGTAAATTAAATGGGAAAATATAATATGGAAATAACTTAGAACATATAGAAAGAAGCCCTGAGTTCCTGTCCCAAGTCCCTTGCTGTCTTCTGAATCTCAATTAAAATATAATAGAGTTTTTGTATAAATTAAATCATATAATACACAAACGTATATATATATATATATATACATTTATATCCTATAAATTACTATGCTCATCTTACTATGGTTATAATACTAAATAAAATAATGACTAATGTCATTTCCAGAGTTTTGATTTAAATGGCAATGTCACAGATTATCTGTTTCTATTTTCAGGTCACAGCAAAGGAAAAAAGCATCCCTCCTACTTCATTTCTGCCTTCAAAGGCTTGCAGGAAAGTAAAAAAAAAGAAAAGCGTTCTGAGTAGTATTTCTGACAGCAAATTTCTCAGAATCCAGAAATACTTATTTTCTCTGTAATAAGTTGCCACAGATACAAAAGAGCACTTATGATTGATGACTATCTCCGTTTGCATGAGTGATAATTCCTGAACACACAGTTCTTGATTAAAATACAAATGCATTTTCAACTGCATATTTCTTTATCTGTGTTTTATTCTTACATGACAAAATATGAAAAGAATCAGGTAAAGTTGGGCTCTAGTATATTGCAAAGAGAAACTGAAGCTGAGAGGATTTTCAGGTGGGGCAGGAAGATCTTTTGCCACCATCTGGTTCACAGGACTGGGTCTAGATGTGGTTGTATTGGCTGAACTTTTGAAGGTGAGATTTTTTATATTGAAGTACCCTATTTCCCAAATTGCCTTTTAAAAAACGGACGATCTATATTAGAGTGAAAGCAACTTAAAGGATATTTTCTTTTGAGAATAAAATTAATGGTATGTGTGCCTTTAAGGACATTACCCAGAGGACAGCCATCACATCCTACATTATAATGCACTGTGGGTGCTGAGTTTTATACAAACTTGGCACTTGATACATCTGAAAGACAGTGGTGTCTTTCTCAAGGAAATCAGATTTACTTTTAGCACATATACATGATACAGTAGAGCTGAGATAAAACAGAGAAATGAATGTGGAAGAGATTACCAAGACATTAAATATATCATTCCCACATGAATGGTCAAGCTGATGATTCTTACAGGTAAGAATCTTATACTGTTGGATCTAATAATCCTTTTAAGAACATGTAGGCTATTATGCTATCGTTTGAAAGGGGAAAATTAAACCCAGACCTGATGAGTAAATTGACAAGATTCCATTGCTAGGAAGTGTCAGAACTGAGACTAGAGGGGACACTGTATGCCAGATATTGGCTTAAGCGTGTCTGCCCCCACCATCTCATTCAACTGTTACAAGAGCCTTGTGAGTTTACTTACTGTTCCATAGGTGAGAAAGTGAGGCTCACAGAAGTGAAAGAGCCTAGCCACAAAGCTAGTAAGTGGCAGACTTAGGAGGAATGAGTCTGTTTGACCCTGTGAATCATAGTATTCCCAGGGCAACAGGCTGCCTCTCAGATTCACAGCACTTGGCTTAGTGGCTCTGCTCAAATATGGAACATGCATTAAGGGCTACTCAAAACTAAGTAGGAGGGCTTCCCTGGTGGTGCAGTGGTTGGGAGTCTGCCTGCCAATGCAGGGGACATGGGTTCGTGCCCCGGTCCAGGGAGATCCCTCATGCCGCGGAGAGGCTGGGCCCGTGATCCATGGCCTCTGAGCCTGCGCATCTGGAGCCTGTGCTCCGCAACGGGAGAGGCCACAACAGTGAGAGGCCCGCATACCGAAAAAAATAAAAAATAAAAAAATAAGTAGGAGATCCAAGGTGATGAAAAAAAGAGATAAATGTGAAGTTGTCCCCATTGAGACAGTACTTCTGAAATTTCAGGTTAAGAAATAGCTTCTGTGAACCGAGACAGGAAAGAAAGAGAACACAGTTTGATATCATTTGGGTTCCTTTGAATTCTGGGGGAACAGCCTCCCTGTGGTGGACAGCCCCTCCATGTCTCCTGACCTTTTATGAGGTAATTTAGCTCATTGGTAGATAAGCTCAAGTCTTTGCAAGCTTGCTCACTCTCATGTGTGGAGCATATGCTACCTGCTTGAAAACACAATAGAGGAAAAAGTTAAAATATAAATTATCTTCTTATTCACTTTTCAATTCTGAAAGATAATTGTTTAAGTAACACATTCTGCCTTGCTTAGAGGACATTAATACTCATTCATTATTAAAAATATATTTATATGTTCAAATGTGTTTGCATTTCACAAGTCTCATCAAGAAACCAGGCTCCGTGAACCCTGTCTTTTGGTCATGCTTGCAATTCTAGTTTACTTCTTTAATAAGCATTCCATGAATAAATGTAAATAAGAATTCAGAAAAGTACAATGAGTAAAACTTTATTCCACAAGTCTACATAAAACAGTATGAGAAAATAATCTATTAATCTATTTTAAAACATATAGGTGATATCTAATAAAACTTTATATTTTAACCTTTGGATTTATGATAAAAATGTTTATGACATAGGTTTTTCTTCTTCTTTATTTCTTATTATATCTTTTTTTACAGGTCCCTTTCATTCATTCACCCATTCAAAAAAAATACTCATTGATTACTATCGCATGCTATGAATAGTCCCAAGCACTGGTCATAGAAAGAAAACAACACAATAGGTTCCTTGTGCTCATGGAGCTTGTACATTAAGTGGTAGAGACAGACAATAACCAAGTAAAAGAAGCAAGATCATGTCAGATAATAAACTTAATGGCAAAAGCAAAAAAGAGTGGCAGATAATGACTTAGAGATGAATGAGTTGAATGACTTAGAAAAGAATTCTGGGATAGGTCTCTAGGAAAATGCCTTTGAGAGAGGACCTACCTGGGCAGAGAAGCCAGCCATGCAAAGATGTAGGAATGGTGAGAACTACTTGGTAAGAACAAGTTTCAAATATTCAAAGAAGATGAAAAAGGCCAGTATTGTCAGGGAAAAGTACTAGATAGACAGTGAAGCTGGGACCAGACCTCAAAAAGCAGGAAAGCCATGATAAACAGTATGGATTTTCATGTTAGTGCTGTGCAGAGGGTGGACAGTAGTGAGGCAGTAATCAACAAAGAGACCAGATGAAGGCCATCCAGGCCAGCAATGGTAGTGCTTTGGGCACTCCTGGCAGCAGTGTAGATGGCATGACCAAGATTCAGAAGTTATAACTGATGGGGCTTTAAGAATTTGATGGATGATATGACAGGAATCAAGATGGACTTAACTTTTTGGCTAGGATGACTTGGTGGAAGATAATGCTATTTGTTAAGATGGGGAAGCCTCCTTTTATAATTAAAAATTCTTTGGCAATGACTAATAAGTCCAATTTTTTTTTTTTGGTATAACAGCTCTAGAGTATTATTAAAAGATTTTCAATGACTACAGTTGTCCTTGTTCATGATTTTGAAGATTTTGGCATCGTAGCTAGTGATTCACTTTTTATGTAGAGCATTGTGTGGGAGGTTCTTGGAATGCATATCTATGAGAGATGATATTGGCAATGAATCATATGATATCACTAGCTTGTCACAATCAGATTATGAAGATATTCTACTTTTTTGTTGCTTGGCTCCATAAATGGTAAAGAATTGATGAATAAACCAAAGAATAAATCAGAGGTAAGAAATATGCTATTAGTCACTTAAGGCATTGCTGCCATACAATGGGAGCCTCCCTTTCTGTTTAGAATTGCTATCTATATCCTTCTGGATGTAGTGAAAGCCAAGGATATTATAGGATAAATTTATAAGAAAGCATAAGATGCATGTACCACATAATTTTATGAGGTAGAAAACCATCTGTTTGTGGAAAAATGTTCAGTGCTTTGCAGCCATGATTCCAAGACTGACGGCCCCCTCAGGCTGCTGTTCACAGCTATTTACAGTTCCTCAAGGCTACTTAATTGTAGTTTCCAGTGCCCTTGTTACTTGACTGTCCCACTCAAAATTCGTCAAGGACCCTTATCTCTTCACCTTTTAAACTCTGCTCTGTGTTATGGATCATTTTGAAAATCAGTCCAGCATTTGAGATGAAATATTCAGGGTGAATAAGACAGAAGTCAGCAAATGAGTTGACCCCACCATAACACAATCTCAAGAAAAACAAGACATCTAGCTGATAAAAGTAAGCTTGTGCTCTGATCAGAACGGAGGTGTGAAAGTTTAGTTTTCTTTTTGTTTTCAACCCAATAAGGTTTGTAAATCTTTCCTCTAGCTGTTGCTCTATCTCTTGCCCACCCAATGTTTCAGTCTAGTACTCCAGCTCGAGTTCTGCAAAGTACATGAGTGAGACAGTGATACAGAAAATTTTAAAGACTGCACTTTGTGAATCAGTGTCTTATTTGACACACTATGTGCCCCCTGTTGTCTTCGAGGCCTATACAGAGACAGCTTCAGCAAATCCTTGGCATGCAGTCATTATGCCCAAAGCAAGGGTGTAGAACTCCTGTGGGTTGAGCTGATTGTAGGGGAAAGACAAGGGAGCAAGCATTGTGTACCATAGATGTGTGAATGAAAGCACATCCATCACAAAGAAGGGCAGGAAAAAAATAATGTGAGTGAGATTATATTGATGCATCCCTGAGAAGAATATCAATATATCAGGACTGCGAATAAGCGTGTGATGCTTTAAACTGGAATGTTTGCTATAAAATAGATAAATAACAAGGACCTACTACTCTATAGCACAGGGAACTATATTCAGTGTCTTGTAATAACCTATAATGAAAAAGAATATACACATATAAGAATATCTATATAGATATATAAATAATATCTATCTATCAGTCTATCTATGTATCTAAAACTGAATCACTTTGCTGTACACCTGAAAGTAACAAAACATTGTAAATCAACTATACTTCAATTAAAAAAAAAAACACAACCCTTTCAGTTGAATAAACTTGACTTCCTATATAAAAAAAAAACTGAAATGTTTGAGACACATTTCTCTTTCTGTTTTTTCTGTTTTGAGATTAGTTACTATGGCAATAATGGCAGCTTCATTCCTGTTCTGATTCTGCTAGTAGCAACATGAGTCATCTTGGAAAAGTTACTTCAGTTCCTTGAGCTTCAATTTTTTCATCTCTGAACTTAAGATAGTAAGAATATCCAGCAGCTAGGTTTAGGGTGAAGGTTAATATGATAAAGCATGTGAAAATACTTGTAAAGTGTGAAGTGCTCAAAGTAGTGGCAATTGTCCATATTAGTCATTAGAAGATATTGGCTCTATATACTGATATTATATTATTGAGGACATATATAGTAACTTTAAAAATATAGGATTAAAAGGTAATATTTCTTTGGGTCAAGAACATGAATCATCTCACTTAACCCTCACCACAACCCATTGGATAGATACTATTATTGTCTACCTTTGACAGAGGACAAAATCAAGGCTCAGAGAGGTTAAGTAACTTGATCATGGTCACACAACTAGTTTATGGCTGAGCTAGCACTTGGTTTCATGTATATCCAATTTCAGTGCAAAGATTTTAGCTCTGCATGCTATTTAGAATTGTAGCTCCAAGTATACTATAAAGTAACACTCAGAATGTAAAGATATAAAATCCTTCTAACATTTAAAAAATAAACTATGATAACTCAGAGCATGGATTTTAATGCTCCTGAGATAGATTATACTGCTAACACTGTACTTTACTACAGAATTACTCAATATGGCTACTTCCTCTACACAAATCATTTGACTGTATAGCAACTGTTGAGTGTATGTACCAATTCACCTCAAGGTTGGCAATTTTTAATTTGAAACAGAAGTAGCCATGTTTGTGGGGAACACCATTCAAATTTTATTTGGAAGAAGAATTTAAGTTAAGGTGAAGTATGCATGCTTTTGAGTAGCTGGGAAAATAGCATTATTACTAACAAAAATCATCAGAATGTCATAATGTTCAACATAGTTGAACTATCTCCAAAGAGTAGACAAGGAAAGTTCTCTGAGTACTAAGCTACTAAATGGCATTTGCAAGATATGGGGAGTTGTCTTATATCTAAAAACAGTGAGTGTCATTCTCACTTGCCCACCTCTATTCCTGAGAGATCATCACTTAGTTTCAGCATCGTTAGTTTCAGCATCAGTTTCAGTATCCAAAATTGATAAATTACCTGGATGGCATTTGAAATATACAACAGACTTTACTCTGTGCTTGTAGAGATGGAAGGAGATAATATAGCACATATGCAAACAATCTGATGTTGAATTTTAGACATTAGCCTTTTTTATTATTTTTATGTTTGGGGTCATTTTGTTATTTTGCTTTGGATTATGCCCCTCCACTCCTTCCCCTTCCCCAAAGTTCTCAGTTTCCTCACTCTCAGAAACAAAACCCCTCATTTCTTCCATTTCTTATATGGAACAGTTTCAGCTGGCTTCAGCCCTGTTTAGCATGGCCAAAACATGAAGGTCTGCCTTCCCTTTAAAGACCCAACCAAGCCCTAGGATGTGGAAGTACACACTGGTGTCTACTCAGAGGCAATTTCATTACACTGGTTACATGATCTTCTGTTTTCTTTGTCAACAGTATGTCGTATTTTATGCCAAGAAATGACTACAAATTTAATTACAGAATGCTATATCATTTTATTATTAAGAATATTATAATAATTATATGTGGTATGCTACCATACTTATAATATCCCCCCCACCAACAAAATAACTTGCTTTGTAGCTTTAGAATATGAGGAATAATAGATGGGAAAATAATACTGGCAATAGAGATATAATTTATTCATTCAGTTCAGTTTTCCAGGTATATTAAAAAGGGCACCAGGAAAAGGTCTGTGTCTTTCCTCACCAAATGTTTTATTACTCTTTACAAAAATTATGCTTGAAAGACAATTTCAGAAAACAGACATTTATTACAGAAGGTGATAATATTTTTTCTCGTTTTCTTCTTTTATTATTATTACTATTAGAAATTATTGGGGACAGAGAATGGAAGGATGGTATATAAGTGCATGTATTTCATGTAAATATGTTAATAAACATCTGCTTTTTATTGAGCATCTACTCTGACAAAATTTTAAAACATGCTTTCTAATCCTCACAAGTTGACTGTATTGTGATGTATTAGTTATCTATTGCTACATTAAAAATCACCACACAATTTAATGGTTTAAAACAATAAGAATACTTTATTACCTCTCATGGTCTCTGTGGGTTAAGAATTCAAGAACAGCTTGCCTGGGAGGTTCTGGCCTGTCTCATGAGGACACAGTCTGAAGACATTCTCCATTCTCATACCTGGTGCCTTGCTAGGGAAGATTCAATAGCTCTTTCTCTAGGTGGCCTTTCCACATGGTTTCCTTCTCATGGTGGACTCAAGAGAGCTAGACTTTGTACACGATGGCCCAGGGAACCGCAAGTTCATGTCCTGAAGGAGAGAGCCAGGTGACAGCTGTATCACCTTTCAGGACCTGACCTCTGACCTCAGGGTCACATGGTATTACCTGCACCACTCTATCTGGAAGGGCAGTTAGAAAATCCTGTTCAAGTTTAAGAGAAAGATAAAGAGATTGCCTCTTTATTGGCTACGACAAAATTCTAGAAGAGCATGTGGGACCAGAAATATTGCAGTATCGATTTTGGAAAATATAATCTGCCACAGGTAGGCATTCTTACCTCTAATTTAAAGATAAGAAAACCTAGGTTCAGTGAGCTTGGGAGACCCAAAGTCACCTGGTAATATTTGGTCAAAATATCTTGCACTTACAGTGCTATATGTTATTAACGCTATCACTAGTGCTTTGGTCTATACTCCATGGATCACTGAAATCCTTTTCTCACAAGAATCACCCTAAACAGCATAAAAACTTTCCCCACCTCTCACCTTACAGAAGAACACCTTTGGAGTATCCAGGTGACTTCCCTTCTACCCTTCTGGCCTTTATCTGAGCCAGAGGTCTTGCCTATTTTGCCACCTTCCTGCTGGTTTGGCTAATGGAGAGGAGAGAGAAAAAATGTCTTTCTTAAAATTTTTAACTTCTTGTGTGTACCCTCAAATTTACATTGACAGTGTGTACAACAGGCTTATCTAGAGGGATTATCTGGTGAGTGCACCATGGCCTAATGAAGGATGCTAATGCTCTTTGGTGAAGTTGAAATAAAAAGAGGATATAAGAAGAAGAATGAGAGTCAATAAGGAACAAAACAGAAATTAATTTTTAAGGGATGACACATTCTACCTTACATGATTATATTTTATTCTAATCTGAAGTAAATGACAAAGCTTATATATTTCCTGAAAATAGATCTTTTAACAGTAAATATTCTTGTGAGCTCTGCCAAGCTATTTGTGTTTTATTTTAAAAGCTTTTGTACCTTCCTAAGGTAAACAAAATACTTCAGAGATTATGTGGACATTTCAGAACACTGTTCTTAAAAATAGAAGCAAAATGAAAATCAAGAATTGATTCAAATGAATTGATATTGAATTCAAATAACATTCAAATGTTATTTTAATTTTTGATGATACTATACAGATCTTCACAGTCTAAAAACAAAAATAATATTGTTAATGACTTCTACTTAAAAGTGAATTTTGTAGTATTGTTTTCATCCCAAAGTTCAGTTGACTGCTCCTATGTAGGTAACGAGTAAGAGGAATAAATTCTATCCCATCCTTTCCAGAATCTCCATCAGAATGGAAGACGTTTATAAACTATAGGAATGATTTATTAATTTATAATTATTGATTTTTCATTTTATGACCAGAGTAATGAAAACTTCTGAAAACCACAGATTATTTGTTGAGTCTTCAAAGTGTGCAGAGTTTAATAAGAAGTGTCATTGTTTGGAAAGGAGAATAGTATTAAAGAAATAGCCAACACATTACCCTTTCTTGAGAAGTTCACCAATGAACTGAGCCACCAGATAAAACTCTAATTTCCTATTACTAGACCTCAGGGTTTCACATACCTGCCCACACACCTGCTCTCTGCCTCATGCTATAAGAAAGCACTTGTGTAACCTCTGACCTAAAGTCAATCTATTCACTTCTGCTCTGGAAACTTGAGATAAGTTACAGAACACAGTGAAAGAATAGATATTGGAATATGTGTATCCAAGGTGTTCTATGAATTCACACTTCAAAAAATGCATCATCTCTCATACAGATAACTCACACTGATATTATGTATTATTATCTTCAATGCATATTACTGTATTCAATATACTACTGTATTCAATACAATACTGCACCTAATGCAGTGTACCAGCTTAAGTGGAGCCTGGATCTCTGCCTTTATTTGTTAGTTCTGGTTGACACTGTCACTGGAGTCTGAGAAGTCCCTTCCCATATCAGGTGAGATACATAAACAATGGTATTTAGAATATATAATAGTATATACTGTGTGTGCAATTCTGTCTAAGCATCTTCCTGGTATGATGCCACATAAACTTGCCAACAACCCTATGAAATAGGTACTATTATCCCCATTCTATCAATGAAGAAATTGTGGCACATAAAGTTTCAATAATTTTCAAAAAATGGGAAGCTATTGGTAAAGCCAGTTTTTGAAACCATGTACTTCAGAACTCATGCTCTCAGTTACTACATAAACTATATGCAAAGTCAAGATGGCAAGAAAAAACAATGATTATTGATTATTATCAATATGTCAGTGAGGTGAAAGCACTAAAGAATCTGTTTCACCAGTTGCCCAAGTATATCTTTTTTCTTTATATAATCAATTGCTCCTAGCTCAAGACTTACTAAGTTTTATGGCTATTTCATAAATTGTTTTATAAAGTAAAATTCAATTATGCTAAACTGTGATGTGATGATGTAGTTTTGCATGATCTCATTGACCATAGTTTTGCATTTCTGATCTCTTTAGTGTGTGCTGATATACTAGGCACACACTGAACCATCTTAATAACAAAATTAACATTTCCCAACATCACCAGGCATTAACAAAGCTCATTTAAACAAAATAAGCTTATTACAGGGTGAGTATAGATGTTGCCTTTGTGCTTCCAGGTCATTGAGAAGAGAGAAAAATATGATTATAATGCTTTAAGCACTTTGACAATTGTCCAGTAGAATTCAATAATACTGTGGTTTATTATGTGCAAAAGTGTTCATAAGCCTATAAGCCAACATTATTAAACAATGGTAGCACAGATTTCTTTGTATGAATAGAAAACATGGAGGTGGATATAGAGGTTTATAATAGTTTAACCTTATTTATAACAGCTACAAAAATCTTTTGAGGTGCAAAAAATCAGAGCAAAAAGTCAATATTTGAAGCTATTCTTGGGAGAATTTGGTTTATTATGAGTCCTATAATGTATCTTATTATTCTAACATATCTGTGAATTAATCTTTGTGTAAATAATCAATTTAGTTCTACTGGAAATACATTATCAGAAGGACAAAAATGATTCAGCCCCATATCAGATACTTACTTAATAATTTTTAGAGAAAAGGATCATTTCCCCAGTAACTTTTTCTTTCTATTTTTTCCTTATGTCGTGAGGCAAGATTATCTTCTGAGACTGAGTATTGAAGTAAGGGGTAGAATAAATGTGTCAAAGATTTGAGATTTGGGAATGGATATTTATCGAGTTTGAATTATCAATAGTGACATGGTTAGGTTAGGCTTTAAATGGGTACTTTGGGTACAGAGGGGAGGTTGTGTGTAAAAGAAAGGAAGATTAGAGTCCAGAAGAGCAATTAAGTACCTTACTTAATACCGTAGAAGAGAAGAGTGATGCCATTAATTAACTACAAGTTGCAGAAAGAATAGATGACTTTTAGGAGAAAGTGCAGACAGAAAAAGAAGAGGAAGTATAAAGCCAAATGGTAATGAGGATTATGCAGATATGAAGGGAAAACTTCTGCATGTCTCACATCCAACTGTTCAGAAAACACCAGCTCAAATTACTAATGAGAAAACACTCCTTCCTCTGCCCCAGTAGACACGGTTTGGTTTGGCTTCAGGGCTCAGATTATGACTTAGATCTAATATATCATGAGTTAAACTCAGAGGGACCTCTGCCTGGGTTGGTCCAGCAATACTCAGTCCCAAGAATTTTCTTTCTCTTACTCTTGGTCTATAAGCTGAAAGCTGGTAACATAAAAGGTGGGGCTGCTGGAGGCTATGATGTAACAAATGTCTGACAGATTGTAATGTGCAAAGAACTAAATTGAGTACTGGTGACAGTTTTTTAGCTCCTGGATCTAAAGTTTTCTGAAGCCATAATGTCCCGAATATTCCTTTTCTTGTTCTGTTTTCTGAAGGTAGTTTGAATTGGGCTTTTGTCATTCGCAATAGCAGGAATCCTGAATATTCCATGAGGCCTGTAGACTTTATTTCCGAAGCTGCTTATGTAAAGCATTATGGAGAATTTAATAAAATGTAGGACACCAATCTACAATCTAAGATTTTGACAAGTCATAGGGTTTTCACTTTTGAAATATTGCAGTACACATTATTTCTTTTGAATTTTGCTTAAAGTTTTATAAGATCTCAGTTGAAGTTTCTCCTAAGAACTGCCTATACCCATGGTGTTTGAGGCCTTGCTTAACACATTATATGTCTCAATTATAAAATTTTTGGTCAAGTGACTGTAGTCTTTATGATTTTTAAAGCTCTGCATTCATACAAAGCATTCTAAATTTAATGATGATGAGAATAACTGGAGTTATCACTTAATGTTTTTATTAATTAGGTAAATAAAATGTCTATGCAAACACTGAACAGAGAAATACTAACTGGTAATGTTATTTTGTTGTCTTTGTGGATAAAAGGGTGCCATAGCCATCAGAATTATTTAAATGTGGTGCAACCAAGTAAAATCTTTGTGCTGTATTTGACTAAAACCTAGGAGAATGCTTGAAATGACTTTCTGCAATCTCTGTGTTTGCTTTCTATTTTAATATATAAAAAAATCAATAGGGGTTATGGTTATACTTTGTACTGAAGAGAAAGTTGTTAATATGTTTTCACATTAAAGATTTTCCTCACTTATGACTATTGCTTAGTTATTTAATCCAATAGTTTGCTGGAATAAAAAGATTTTTTTAAAAAAGCAGTTTTTTTTAAAAAACCAAAGCCAAATTAGATCTTACTTTAAGTTCAAGTGTTCAAAGCCACCTTGTTTATAATTACAATGAAGAATCAAATCAAAGGAGAAATTTATGATGTCCATTAAACATAAATTATTTCTACAGAATCCAAAATCCTCAAAATGATATAATCAGTATTTCCTTTTCAAAAATACTTTCTTTTATCAAAGAGCAAAAGGCAATATAAGGCAATCAGAATTCAAATATAAAGAGAAAAAATATTTTTCAGTGTGTGTTTTCATCTTTATACTGATAGTTTCCACTCCAGCTATTCAGATGATTTATATATATATCAATAAACTACAGAGTATCTGTCCACTGTTATATTTTTCTCTGAGTTGTTGGTCTTATTCCTGTTGATGTCAAGGTGATTTTTACATGTTAAGAAAACAAGATGTTTGCTTTGTCTTTTGACTTTGATTATGATGCACTTTCCAATGCAAAGTGTTTTTATTTTTAGGTAGTATTTAACTTTATGACTTTTGCATCTTTGATGGATTTTTTTTTATTTCATGACATATTTTATTTTATTTTCTGTGTGAATTCCTTTGTTTGATGGATCTTTGATCCATCTGGATGTGTGTGTGTGTGTGTGTGTGTGTGTGTGTGTGTGTGTGTGTAAGATGTGAGGTTTCAATTCAAGTTTATTTTATGTTAAATTGTGACTCAGTTTTTCTAGTGCTGTTATTAAATAATTTCTCTTTCCCCCACTTATTTGAGAGACCATCTCTTTCATCCCACGAGAGCATGCACATACACATGTGAATATATGCTTCAAGAAGAGAGGAATTTTTTTTAATGCTTTATTATTATCATCCAGGACAGAGCAGTGTCTGACTTATAGAAGATATTGAATAACTATTAGTTGAATGAACATGTGCTGCTTGTATAGAGTGCCATATAACCTGATATATTCAATTCCCTAAACTTCCTCCTATGCCCCAGAATATTTCCAAATACAGGTTCACGTGAATAGTATTAAAGGCAACTCATGAAGTGGGTTAACTTTATGGACTTCCAAATGATTGTTTTTAAGGTTACCTTGGATTTTCTCTGTTTCACTTCCTCTGCTGAAATATGCTTCTCATATTTTCCATATCTTTAATAACTTGGAAATTTAAGGGCAATCCTTTTTTCCGAAGCGTTTTCAATCTTTTGAATCCAATACACATGGACAAATGATATTTATATCCATTGTGAGTCCTCTCCCTTGGAGGGGACAGGATCTTGGGCAGCTCTCAGTGCAGTAATTGTCACTAAACCCTTTTCATTCTCATTGAAATCAGCATCTTGAAAGTGACTCTCTTATGCCTACACCTTGAGACCTCTCCATTTTGTTATTAAAAATAAAATAATTTACAAGCTTTGATGCATCATCCTTAGAATCAAATTGCACAAACCATACCTGACAACAGAATAAGAGACAAGTGTTGTGAACACAACCATAACAAGAGATTAACCACTCTTAATAGTGAGCTTAGCATCCCCACAACTCCTAGTAGAGCTGTGGAAAACAAGGGGAGTAACGGTGTATTTGGTTAAGTATTTATCAACATCTTATTTAATTCCCACCACAACTCTCACAGGCCAAGATAGATTAAATTCCCCAAGGTAGTTCATTATGAAAAAGATAGAGGCAAGAACTGTAAGGGATATATCTGATTGGAGAGACCAGTCTCTTCCCTACTGGGCTATCCTATAAGCCTTTTCATTTATTGCCAATATTTCTGGAGGTTTCACCCCTTTTTGACTCATAATGTTGTTCTCTCATGGAGATAACAAGAAAAGCTCTGAGAAAGAGAGAGGCTGAGCCCCAGACATATTTCTGCAGTTGATACCATGCATAATTAAAGTGGCATATCAAAGAATAAATAATTCAAGTATTTTGTGACATAGACCATAAATGTAGAAAATGTTCAGTCTTCTGGACTGTGAATTTTATTTGTATTTCTTTGAAGAGTGCACAGGGTTTAGGCCAATGCAGAAAACTCATTTTAATTCTCAAACATGTCCTGTCCTTCCAGCAGAAATCGTTCAAAATGCAGGACCCTTTCTTGGGCTGAGTGTGGAGGTACTCCTTGGAGCCACCTCACAAGAGAATTGTGAAATTACAGGTTCAGCTGTCTGTGAGAAGAGAATGCACAAAGGCTTAAGAAGCAATAGTAAAGCAAGGATGGTAGACCAAATGTGCCCAAATAACAGTGTTTCTAAAACTATATGTATATCAGTATTAATTTTTCTGAGAATATATAGATGTTTTTCAAGGAAATTATAATGCAATTATGCACACCTTTAAAAAAGACTACTATTGACACTGAAAGAAATTCAGTGTTTAATTTCCATAAGATATAACAGGATCTTTATGATGTAAACTGTATATTTCCAACCAGAGAAATTTTTAAAAATCCAAGTCTTAAAATGAATAGAATGCATTTATGTAGCATCCATCCTTCCTTAAATAGCTGTAATGTGTATTTATCATTTTTTTCTATACAATTGCCTTTCTGTGTTTCAATAGGAAGAGCTTTTTAAAGAAGTCTACTATAAATGACCCTTTATGAGCACATTACTGAAACACCTCTTTTCAAATCTTTTGTGGTAGGCACATTATCTTTGACTAGATCTATTCAACATTGATGAGAATACCTTTTCCATCTACTTCATTCTGTTTCTGTGAAAACATTTCATCACTGAGCAGTGCATTCACATTCATCAGTAATTACTTGTACACTGTCCAATTTGTATCCTGTGAAGGCTTATGGGAGAATAATTGCTACAGTATGTCAAGAGAAGGATATAGGCAAGGTTAGCTTAGAAAATTCACACATTCTCCCACTCACAAAATGACCCTGATATTCTTATTGGCTTTAAAATATCTAATTATATCACTGCCTTTCTATACAGATCAAGTGAAAATTATTCATTTATTTAATCCAGGTTCACATAATTATCCCATTTTCATACCTGCCCTCACTTCATTCTGCTCACCTCTTGCTTGTAGTCGCTATGATATCTTTGGTAACTTGAAGAAAGCAGTCAGACCAGCCATTCAGAAGCCCCAAAGGAACTTCACTCTCTCTTCTGCTATTTTAGTTTCATTAAATTATGTTCTTATTATGTTGGAGAACTATTATTCAGGCTAAGGAATAGCATCACAATAAACTTTCTTTTTTCTTTAGTGTGAGATGCTTAATCACCTGAAAAAGCCATTTACTGTTTTATATATACCCTTCCCTATGAGCATAATCCTTTAATTATTAATTGAATTCATAATTTGGGACTTAAATATGGCTTTGTGTTTGACTGCACCAAATGTTATGGAGTATATTTCTTCATCGCAAAGAATTATGTATAAATTTCTGTTGTCTTTAAAAATAATTTTGAGAGTATATTAGATTACCTAGTTAATGTTCTTTATGGATAATCAGTAATTTATTCCTGTATATTGCTGAATTTATTTTATAGAATTTAATTAGTAATCCAAAATTACATTTTCATATTTGTATAAAAAGACACCTTGCATTATACTATAGATTGTCTACAGAGTCAAATGAAATGCCCTCTTTCCTCATGAACTTTTGGAAAATTTTGGAAATAAGAAAAACACATCAGCAAGTGAATTACCTGAACGTCACCTCAACAGCCAGTGAAGGGTAAATTGGAGGAATTAGGGAGAGTGCCTCCATGAGCATGACTTCAACCTCCATTTCTCCCAACTGTCCAAATTGGCATAGTCCTCCCAAACACAAAATTGGAGTTTTCAGAGTGACAACACCAATTCACATCATTGCTCCTTGCTGGACCAAGTGGAGAGGAAGAGAAAAAAGGAAATCTCTGTGCTTAGAATTTTTGACAGCTTAATCTCTCTCAGAAGAGAAACATGGACTAATAGTTATTACCTCCAACCAACTGACCCTTCACTCAACCTCCACTGGAGGATCAAGATACAGGTTTGGAAGCCAGGAGTGGTTAAGGAGCATCATATCTCAAGGAAACAAAATAAGTTTAGCGAAGCATTTCCCTCTAACAAAGGCTTGTTTTGTAAAAATTTTATTGAATCAATGTTGCATTATATAGTAAGGGTAGAATGTAAAATATTTCTCTCATGTGTGAATGTTTTCAATGGATTATCTTTGGGGAAAGCTAATAAATTCTCTACAAATTTGACTTTCTGTGAAGTCAGATTGTTTCTACTCATAGTGGAACCATTGATCCTTGCTTTTTTTTTTGAACTCCATTGTTATCAACATGGCAGCACAAAAATGCCCTGCAATTTATGTAAATATGTGCATCCAAGCTTTATCAGTCACAACTCAAGGCTTTATAAGTCACAACTTACAACTTAAAACATATATATATTTTTCTTCAGGAATATTTTCAAACATATAAATCTATCATATATATATATATATATTATACTTAGGTAGTTTCAGGAAGAAATGGATGAATCTGCCACAACACTCCCTCTTAATCAGGGTTTGAAGGCTAAGTGTCTGAAATTTCTCTAACAATTAAAAAATGAACCTGTCTCTTGGGAAAACAAGGAGCAGAGGCTCACCTGAACATCCTGAAGATTCCTGGAGCTTCAAGTGATCTTGATAATCTTGATGTAATCTGGAGTGACAGAGGTCTCAGAAGGTCTTTCTCCTTCTCCATCCCCCTCCCACTGCCTCTGTCTCAACCCCTCTCAAGTAAGACATGGAGATCACCTTCCTCCCCACAAATACATCAAAAGTACAACTACATGGGGAACAGCTCCTACAGAACACCTACTGAATGCTGGCAGAAGACCTCAGACTTCCCAAAAGGCAAGAAACTCCCCACATACCTGGGTAGGACAAAAGAAAAAAGAAAAAAACAGAGACAAAAGAATAGGTACGGAATCTGTACCTCTGGGAGGGAGCTGTGAAGGAAGAAAAGCTTCCACACGCTAGGAAGCCCCTTCACTGGCAGAGATGGCGGGTGGGTGGTGGGGGGAAGCTTCGGAGCCACGGAGGAGAGGGCAGCAACAGGGGTGCAGAGGGCAAAGCGGAGAGATTCCCGCACAGAGGATCAGTGGCGACCGGCTTTCACCAGCCTGAGAGGCTTGTATGCTCACTCGCTGGGGCAGGTGGGGGCTGGGAGCTGAGGCTTGGGCTTCAGAGGTCAGATGCCAGAGAGAGGACTATGGCTGGTTGCATGAACACAGCCTGAAGGGGTCTAGTGTGCCACAGCTAGCTGGGAGGGAGTCCAGGAAAAAGTCTGAAACCGGCTAAGAGGCAAGAGACCATTGTTTCAGGGTGCATGAAGAGAGGAGATTCAGAGCACTGTGTAAACGAGCTTCAGAGACGGCAGCGAGCCGCGGCTATCAATGCGGACACCAGAGATAGGCGTGAAATGGTAAGGCTGCTACTGCAGCCACCAAGAAGCTTGTGTGCAAGCACAGGTCACTCTCCACACCTCCCCTCCGGGGAGACTGTGCAGCCCGCCACTGCCAGGGTCCCGTGATTCAGGGACAACTTCCCCGGGAGAACGCACGGTGCACCTCAGGCTGTTGCAACGTCACTCCGGTCTCTGCCACCGCAGGCTCGCCCTGAATTCTGGACCCCTTCCTCCCCCTCAGCCTGAGTGAGCCAGAGCCCCCTAATCAGCTGCTACTTTAACCCCGTCCTCTCTGGACAGGGAACAGATGCCCTCAGGAGACCTACACGCAGAGGCAAGGCCAAATCCAAAGCTGAACCCCAGGATCTGTGTGAACAAAGAAGAGAAAGGAAAATCTCTCTATGCAGTGTCAGGAGCAGTGGATTAAATCTCCACAATCAATTTGATGTACCCTGCATCTGTGGAACACCTGAATAGACAACCCAAAATTGAGGTGGTGGACTTTGGGAACAACTGTAGACTTGGGGTTTGCTGTATGTGACTGACTGGTTTCTGGTTTTATGTTTATCTTAGTTTAGTATTTAGAGTTTATTATCTTTGGTAGATTTGTTTATTGATTTGGTTGCTCTCTTCATTTTTTTTTAAACATATATATATATATATTTTTTCCTTTTTCTCCTTTTGTGAATGTGTATGTGTATGCTTCTTTGTGTGATTTTGTCTGTATAGCTTTTCTTTTACCATTCATCCTAGGTTCTGCCTGTCCTTTTTTTTGTTTTTAGTAGAGAGTTTAGCACTTGTTATCATTGGTGGATTTGTTTTTCATCATGGTTACTCTCTTCTTTCTTTTTTTATTACCATTTTATTTTTAATAATATATATTTTTTATTTTAATAACTTTACTTTATTATATTTTTCTTTCTTTCTTTCTTTTTTATTCCCCATTTTCTTCCGAGCTGTGTGGCTGACAGCGTCTTGGTGTTCTGGCTAGGTGGCAGGTCTGAGCCACTGAGGTAGGAGAGCAAAGTTCAGGACATTGGTCCACCAGAGACCTCCTGGGCCCACGTAATACCAAACAGCAAAAGCTCTACCAGAGATCTCCATCGCAATGCGAATACCCAGTTCAACTCAATGACCAGCAAGCTACAGTGCTGGAAACCCCATGCCAAACAACTACCAAGACAGGAATACAACACCACCCATTAGCAGAGAGGCTGCCTAAAATTATAATAAGTTCACAGACATCCCAAAACACACCACTGGATGTGGTCCTGCTAACCAGAAAGACAAGATCCAGTCTCAATCACCAGAACACAGGCACCAGCCCCCTTCACCAGGAAGCCTACACAACACACTGAATGAACCTTACCCATGGGGGGCAGACCCCAAAAACAGTGGGAACTATGAACCTGCAGCCTGCAAAAAGGAGACCCCAAACACAGTAAGTTAAGCAAAATGAGAAGACAGAGAAACACACAGCAGTTGAGGGAGCAAGGTAAAAACCCACCGGAAAAAAACAAATAAAGAGGAAATAAGCAGTCTATCTGAAAAAGAATTCAGAGTGATGATAGTAAAGATGATCCAAAATCTTGGAAATAGAATGCAGAAAATAAAAGAAACATTTAATAAGGGCCTAGAAGAACTAAAGAGCAAGCAAACAATGATGAACAACACAATAAATGAAATTAAAAATTTTCTAGAAGGAATTAATAACAAAATAACTAAGGCAGAGAATGGATAAGTGATCTGGAAGATAAAATAGTGGAAATAACTATCTCAGAGCAGAATAAAGAAAAGACAATGAAAGGAATTTAGGACAGTCTCAGAGACTTCGGGGACAATATTAAACAAACCAATATTCGAATTATAGGGATCCCAGAAGAAGAAGAAGAGAAAAAGAAAGGGACTGAGAAAATATTTGAAGAGATTATAGTTGAAAACTTCCCTAATATGGGAAAGGAAATAGTCACTCAGGTCCAGGAAGCACAGAGAGTCCCATACAGGGTAAATCCAAGGAAAACACACCAAGACACATATTAATCAAATTATCAAAAATTAAATACAAAGGAAAAATATTAAAAGCAGCAAGGGAAAAGCAACAAATAACATACAAAGGAATCCCCATAAGGTTAACAGCTGATCTTTCAGCAGAAACTCTATAAGCCAGAAGCGAGTGGCGGGACATATTTAAAGTGATGAAAGGGAAAATCCTACAACCAAGATTACTCTACCCAGCAAGGATCACATCAGATTCAATGGAGAAGATAAAACCTTTATAGACGTGCAAAATCTAAGAGAATTCAGCACCACCAAACCAGCTTTACAACAAATGCTAAAGGAACTTTCTAGGCAGGAAACACAAGAGAAGGAAAACACCTACAATAACAAACCCAAAACAATTAAGAAAATGGTAATAAGAACACACATATCAGTAACTACCTTAAATGTAAAGTAAGGTAGATAATTAATGATCTAACCAAAAGACAGACTGGCTGAATGGATACAAAAACAAGTCCCGTATATATGCTGTCTAAAAGAGACCCAGTTCAGACCTAGGGGCACATACACATATAGACTGAAAGTGAGGGGATGTAAAAAGATATTCCATGAAAATAGAAGTCAAAAGAGAGCTGGAGTAGCAATCTCATATGAGACAAGCAGACTTTAAAACAAAGACTATTACGAGAGACAAAGAAAGACACTACATAATGATCAAGGGATCAATTCAAGAAAAAGTTATAACAATTATAAATATTTATGCACCCAACATAGGAGCACCTCAATACATAAGGCAAATGCTAATAGCCAGTAAAGGGGAAATCAACAGTAACACAACCATGGTAGGGTATTTTAACACCACACTTTCACCAATTGACAGATCATCCAAAATGAAAATAAATAAGGAAACACAAGCTTTAAATCATACATTAAACAAGATGGACTTAATTGATATTTACAGGACATTCCATTCAAAAACAACAGAATACACTTTCATCTCAAGTGCTCATGGAACATTCTCCAGGATAGATCATATCTTGGGTCACAAATCAAGCCTTGCTAAATTTAAGAAAATTGAAATTGCATCAAGTATGTTTTCTGACCACAACACTATGAGACTAGATATCGATTACAGGAAAAAATCTGTAAAAAATACAAACACATGGAGGCTAAACAATACACTACTAAATAACTAAGAGGTCACTGAAGAAATCAAAGAGGACATCAAAAAAATACCTAGACATGGGAACCCAAAACCTATGGGATGCAGCAAAAGCAGTTCTAAGAAGGAAGTTTATAGCAATACAATCCTACCTCAAGAAACAAGAAACATCTCAAATAACCAACCTAACCTCACAACTTAAGCAATTAGACAAAGAAGAACAACAACAACAAAAAAAAAACCCAAAGTTAGCAGATGGAAAGAATTCATAAAAATCAGATCAGAAATAAATGAAGGAAACAATAGCTCAGATCAATAAAACTAAAAGCTGGTTCTTTGAGAAGATACACAAAATTGATAAACTATTAGCCAGACTCATCAAGAAAAAAAGGAAGAAGATTCAGACTGATAGAATTAGAAATGAAGAAGGAGGAGTAACAACTGACACTGCAGAAATACAAAGGATCATGAGAGATTACTACAACCAACTATATGCCAGTAAAATGGACAACCTGGAAGAAATGGATAAATTCTGAGAAAAGCACAACCTCCCAAGACTGAACCAGGAAGAAATAGAAAATATAAACAGACCAATAGCAAGCACTGAAATTGAAACAGTGATTAAAAATCTTCCAACAAACAAAAGGCCAGGACCAGATGGATTCACAGGCGAATTCTATCAGATATTTAGAGAAGAGCTAACACCTATCCTTCTCAAACTCTTCCAAAATATAGCAGAGGGAGGAACACTCTCAAACTCTTTCTATGAGGCCACCATCACCCTGATACAAAAACCAGACAAAGATGTCACAAAAAACAACTATAGGCCAATATCACTGATGAACATAGATGCATAGTTTTTTTTTTATGATAAAGACTCTCCCAAATATAGGTATATAGGGAACTTACTTCAACATAATAAAGGCCATACATGACAAACCCACAACCAACATCGTCCTCAATTGTGGAAAACTGGAAACTATTCCACTAAGATCAGGAACAAAACAAGGTTGCTCACTCTCATCACTCTTATTCAACATAGTTTTGGAAGTTTTAGTCACAGCAATCAGAGAAGAAAAAGAAATAAAAGGAATCCAAATCAGAAAAGAAGAATTAAAACCATCACTGTTTGCAGATGACATGATAGTATACATAGAGAATCTTAAAGATGCTACCAGAAAACTACTAGAGCTAATCAATGAATTTGGTAAAGTTTCAGGATACAGAATTCATGCACAGAAATCTCTTGCATTCCTATACAATGATGATGAAAAATCTGATAGAAAAAACTCCCATTTACCATTGCAACACAAAGAATAAAATACCTAGGAATAAATCTACCTAAAGAGACAAAAGACCCGTATGCAGGAAACTATAAGACACTGATGAAAAAAATTAAAGATGATATAAACAGATTGATAAATATATCATGTTCTTGGATTGGAAGAATCAACATTGTGAAAATGACTATACTACCCAAAGCAGTCTACAGATTCAATGCAATCCTTATCAAACTACCAATGGCATTTTTCACAGAACTAAAACAAAAAATTTCACAATTTTGTATGGAAACACAAAAGACCCCGAATAGCCAAAGCAATCTTGAGAAAAAAAGCAAGGCTGGTGGAATCAGGCTCCCTGACTTCAGACTATACTAAAAAGCTATAGTAATCAAGGCAGTATGGTGCTGGCACAATAACAGAATTATAGATCAATGGAACAAGATAGAAAGCCGAGAGATAAACCCACACACATATGGTCACCTTACCTTCAATAAAGGAGGCAAAATATACAGTGGAGAAAAAACAGCCTCTTCAATAACTGGTGGTGGAAAAAACTTGACAGCTGCATGTAAAAGAATGAAATTAGAACACTCCTTAACACCATACACAGAAATAAACTCAAAATGCATTAAAGACCTAAATATAAGGCCAACCACTATCAAACTCTTAGAGGAAAACATAGGGAGAACACTCCATGACATAAATCACAGTAATATCCTTTTTGACCCACCTCCTAGAGAAATGGAAATAAACACAAAAATAAACAAATGAGACCTAATGAAACTTAAAAGCTTTTGCACAGCAAAGGGAACCATAAACAAGATGAAAAGACAACCCTCAGAATGGGAGAAAATATTTGCAAATGAAGCAACTGACAAAGCATTAATCTCCAAAATATACAAGCAGCTCATGCAGCTCAATATCAAAAAAACAAACAACCCAATCCAAAAATGGGCAGAAGATCTAAATAGACATTTCTCCAAAGAAGATATACAGATTGCCAACAAACACATGAAAGGATGCTCAACATCACTAAGCGTTAGAGAAATGCAAATCAAAACTACAGTGAAGTATCACCTCACAGCGGTCAGAATGGCCATCATCAAAAAATCTACAAACAATAAGTGCTGGAAAGGGTGTGGAAAAAAGGGAACCCTCTTGCACTGCTGTTGGGAATGTAAATTGATACAGCCACCATGGAGAACAGTATGGATGTTCCTTAAAAAACAAAAAATAGAACTACCATATAACCCAGCATTCCCATTACTGGGCATGTACCCTGAGAATACAATAATTCAAAAAGAGTCATGGACCACAATGTTCATTGAAGCTCTATTCACAATAGCCAGGACATGGAAGCACCCTAAGTGTCCATCAACTAATGAATGGATAAAGAAGATGTGGCACATATATACAATGGAATATTACTCGCCATAAAAAGAAACGAAATTGAGTTATTTGTAGTGAGGTGGATGGACCTAGATTCTGTCATACAGAGTGAAGTAAGTCAGAAAGAGAATAACAAATACCATATGGTAACACATATACATGGAATCTAAAAAAAAAAAAAAAGGTCTGGAGAACTTAGGGCTAGGACAGGAATCAAGATGCAGACATAGAGAATGGACTTGAGGACATAGGGAAGGGGCAGGGTAAGCTGGGACAAAGTGAGAGAGTGGCATGGACATATATACACTACGAACTGTAAAACAGATAGCTAGTGGGAAGCAGCCGCATAGCACAGGTAGGTTAGCTTGGTGCTTTGTGTCCACCTAGAGGGGTGGGATAGGGAGGGTGGGAGGGAGATGCAAGAGGGAGGAGATATGGGATATATGTTTATTTATAGCTGATTCACTTTGTTATACAGCAGAAACTAACACACCATTGTACAGCAATTATACTCCAATAAAGATGTAAAAAAAAAAAATGTGGGGGCCCAGCATTACTTCTTCCTTTTTTTTTTAATTAATTAATTTATTGATTGATTTTTGGCTGCGTTGGGTCTTCGTTGCTGCATGTGGCTTTGTCTAGTTGCGGTGAGAGGGGGCTACTCTTCATCATGTTGCATGGGCTTCTCATTGTGGTGGCTTCTCTTTTTGCAGAGCGCAGGATCTACATGCACAGGCTTCAGTGGTTTTGGCATGAGGGCTAAGTAGTTGTGGCCTATGGGCTTAGTTGCTCTGCGGCATGTGGGATCTTCCTGGACCAGGGATTGATCCTCTGTCCCGTTATTGCCAGGCAGATTCTCAACTACTGTGCCACCAGGGAAGCCCCCACTTCTTCCTTTTTATCCTAAAAGAAAAACATGTAGACTGGTTTGACTTTATGAACTTGATCTTTAATTTCCACAAAGAAAAAATAAGAAATGCTAAGAATAAATATAGCTAAATTAAGAATCTTTCAGAAAACTTCCAATTCAGTGTTCTTGTCTACATCTGTAGATTTACTTTCTTAGATTATTTATTTTAGTCCTAAGTTTATATTTAATCAAGCCAGCTTCTTCCTTTGGTGCTTCCTCAAGTAACATTAAGTTCTTCCTTAATGAAATTCTTGTTTATTAAATGGAAGTGTAAAGATGCCATTGAGGTGGAGCAAAGAAGTAGTGACTAATAGGCTTCCAAATACACCCAGTCCCAGGTATAATTTATGTTTTATGGAAAACCTAGGTAGAGAGTGATTTCCTCATGGTTGGCAACTACCATTGCCTGAGAAGAATTGGACCAAGAAGACTGTCAAATAAGTCTGTATTTAAAATGGCACTGGTTTGCCTAGAATGCTAGGCTCTGTAGTATATGTGCAAACATAGAAGGCATAGTTCCTTCTCTTAAAAATCTTGAAACCAGTGTGAACAGACATGACAGAGCTGGATGCAGTATTTTGCAGACACACAGTAGTGTGATGTAGACTATGTGTGTAAAGAGCATTAAGAGAAGGATGTGCATATGTTATAGAAATGCATATTTGTGTACAAAAATCTTAAAATGGCTTATGAAAAAGGTACTTGTTTTAAGCCAACATCAAGGCAGATGTTTAGTCATGCTGCCACAAGATTCAAAGTAGAAAGTCAGAAAATGAAGCTCTATCTTCCCTGTTCTCTAGAGCCACATGGCCATGATCTTTGCTTATCTATTATCTCCTTTTCCCCTATCCCACCTCTTTGCAGTTACATCTTCACTTCTCTAGCATTTCAGCTTGTATATGGCATTGGCTGACCATGGTGCTAACTTTACTTTGACTACAAGACCTTTCAGTTAAGGATATACCATTATCAACAGACTAAGTTTTTCAGTATCCTAATTCTAAATTCCTGGGAGAAAGAATCTCCCTGAGATTTTTTGAGTTTGACCACAGGTCCACACAAATCAGCTTTAGTCAGTCTCCTTGAGGTCACTTGATACCTAGACGGTTTGTTCTAGCAGCTTTTGTTGATAGACTTTCCACAACAGGAATGGGCTGGAAGGTCAATCAACACGTGTACCACAGAGTGTGACACATGTCTGACATCTTCTTTCTACTGACTCACTCCTCTCCAGGATGATTCAGCTGACTTGCCTGGCCAGGCAATTCCCTTCCCTCCCTTCTTCACCATTTCCTACTGAGTATAGTGGGAATACTCATGAATAACAAACATTCATATGGCATTAAAAATATTTAATTTGGTTCCCTATCCAACTTATAGCATTTGAGACTTTCAAATCCCTTGAAAACGATTACTGAATTCGATTTATACAAACCAATCAACCCAGAATCAATGACCAACACACTAAAGTACAGATGGAGGGAAAGAAGAGGCCAGAGTTGATTTTGCTTCCTTACTCTTCTTGTGGACTCTGGCATGACTCTAGAATAACAGTATTTAGTATCTGGTGACTTTTTAAAATACAGGAGGCTCCAATAATCCTCTTTATTTCTTCTTTTCCCTTCACTTCAATCATGCATGCTTATCTGTCTTTTACAGAAACCAAAATAAATGAATTTAAGTCTGATATTTTTTGACTATTACAAACCTACAAAGTAGGTTTAGGGACAGTTAATGACCTATGGTCATCTTTTACCTTCAGAACCTTTGAGTTCTTAGCGAGTTATAAGAACCTGGGTGCAGATTGTTTTAACCTTTCCAAGCACTGTGAAACTCTCATTTTGAAAGGAAACAAAATGCTCACTGAATTTGACCTGGCAGATTGACAAAGATGTACTCTACATCTTCCATCTGGAGAAGGAAACCATCAGGTGGTTAGAATATTTTTTAAAAAAGGAATAAAACCAATCATCATCTTGAGAAGACTGAAGATGCAGAAGCTAAAGAGAATCAGCTAGATCTCACTCCCAGGGAAACAATGATATTGCATAGTTAATTTAGCTCTGGCTTCCATAAAAATCTCCTATTAAGGTCATTTTATTATTTCTCTGTACATGCATACGTGAAAATGCACTCACAATCACCAGAGAATACGTATTTTGGAATACACAGTGAGTTTCCTTTTTCCCAGAACCTATAAAAATGTCTTCACTGTAAAAATAATTTTAACTATTTTTAGTGCAATCTATAACTGTGGCCTTTGGGTCCAGTGTTTATGGCAGATGGAATGGCTCTATTTGGACTAGCTAAGAAGACACCAGCATTCTGTAGGTATTGACATAGCGACCCATAAGCTTCCATCTGGACTTATGCCTGAACAGGAAGGATGATTTTGTGTAAAATTTGAAAACATATGTTAACGTGTATTTGCACAGGGATTCTCCATTGATAGAACAGTTTATTCATTACAAATCCTTGCTACATTTTTATACACATATAATGTATATATATACATATACACACATATATAATACTTTAGAGTGGGTCTTAAATGCTTTCTTCATGTCTTTTCATATACTGTGGAAGCTGTATCTATTACTTTCTTCTTGATGTCTCACTTCTTTAGGTGAATTTAATATTTAACCTTAAATAATCTTCTGATTTTAAAGACGTTATTAATAAAGTACTTTGATACGTCATCTTTTTGTTTTTCTCAGTATCACAGCAGTTTCCTTCATAGTTGTATCACATTGTTTTAACCACAGATTTGTTTTCATTTTGTTATTTTTGTATTGCATTTATTTATTGTATTTATTGAGCATATTTCTGACTCATTTAAAGCTAATCCTCCCCCACAACTGTTATCAAACCTGCCAGAATTTAGCATCATTTTTCTATGTAATAAATATCATTCTTCAAGGAAGCGATTAGATAAGGCTACTTTCAATGTATTTCTAAAACTAGCTATCATGAGAAGAAAATATTGTGTACAACTAAATAACTGTTCATTTGGCAATATTGACTCAAATTAGTTTCTTAGACTACAATTCATTAGACAGTCCAGAGATATGGGCTAAATTTTAAACCCTCATTTAATTGCCCCAGTTTCCGTTTTTGTGAAAGCCAGCATGTCCACAGAGGCAGTGAACTGTTAGATATAAGAAAATGCAAGATTAAATTGTCTCAGTGCTGGCTGAAAGGTGGAAGTCATTTCCTCACTCACAGCCAGCTTTGTAATAAAGAGTGCCATGGTCTGCACTGGATAATTTTTCTTCTATCAGCTAGATTTTCCTCACCCATATCCCTCTTCCCCCAAACTGAAATACTTTGTATCATGTAATACATTCAGGCACCTTGACTGGTGTTAGAGAGATTCTGCATCTCTGGGAGAGGGGCTGGGGGTCCTCAGGAACAGGCTTTCATTTTTGCCCCAGTGGAAGCATGAGAAGGGCAGTGATTGTCTTCCCAATTCAGTTCAACCTGCTGCTGCTTCTTACCAGAAGGATGGGAGTTAAATTTCCCCTTTTCAGTTCTAATATTTGATAGCAATGGATTAAAACAAATATTCTCTTTTTGGGGATCCCCTTTTCTTTCCCTCCTGCAGTGTGAAAAGAGATTGTGTTTGTCAAAATAAACAGCACGGGGACTGTAAACATTCCTTGTATTCCAAGCATTTTCTGATGCTGAATTTAAGATGTACTGTGGTGAAGTTGTGTGCTGAGGACCACCCTCTCAAACTGTGTTTGAGAGACATTAATGATTTGCATATAGGCCTGGAAGTATTCTAAATATTCAGAAAACTTTATAGCATATCTGAAATAAAAGTAAACTTTCATCCAAACAGCTCTTTAAGTTAATTTTGACTTAAATTATGCCATTAAAGTTGAATTTTAATTTTGCCCTGCAGACCACACCTCACAGTATCTTTTGAAAATGTGAGCTTATGTTGAGGGCACAATATACAATGATTTTTTAATTATTTTTATTTGCAATCATAACTATGATCATTTCAAATATTCTCCCAAATGAGAAGGGAATGGAATGGGAAAGAGTAAAGGGAAATGGTATTTCAGGGAGAGAGGTTAAAAAAAAGAGGTTATCAATTTGATGACCACATTTTCATTTCAGGTCATTTACCAGGCTACTGGGCTTTGTGGTAATTCGTTCATTCTTGTTTCATTAAAGTGTAATTACTTCTGATATCTCTAGCTTTATCCCTCTGGCTGGCTCCTCTATTAATTAAGCCTTAGGATCCTTTAGGAGTTGAAATTCTCCACTGGACAGTGTTAAGTTGAAGTCAAGAGGTGATAAAAGAAAATTACGAGTAAAGTCAAAAGTTATTACTTAAAATAGTTTAAGATGTAAAAATGAGAAAGGACAATATATTTTTCCTTAATTATTCATTTTCTCATCATTTTCATTCTTCCTATTCTCTTTTGTCTGTGAAAATACCTTTAGTCTAGCCTCTAACAAGAATTGTGTGTGTGTGTGTGTGTGTGTATGTATGTATGTTATGATATGTAGTTTCTTCCAAGAGTCATATGAATTTCCTCAGTGCATTAACTTGGAACTTATCTGATATCTAATTACTAAAACCTTTCTGGAGATGGAATTTCAACAGTCGAATAACTACTATGGTAGATGGAAGACTTAAATCAGATTCCAAGCTTTATGGATTACATGAATGAATGCTGATCTACTTGGAATCATGCAATGATGAGTTCTCATGATTGTCCATTTCATTTATTTTATGGTATTTGTTTTAGGGCTTAGAGGATTGGAACTAATCTTAAAGGATCATTTAATCTTCTCTCATGATTTGGGTTTATTTAGATTTACAGAATTTCAGACCTTGAAAGTCTCTTGGTAATTACCTCATTCAACTCATATTTTAGAAGACAAGACATAAAAACATGGAGCTTAAATGGCTTGCTCCAATTATCAGCAATCTGTAAGGTCATGATTAGATAATAACAATAACAACAAAATGTGATGTTTAAGATTTTTAACTCTTAGATAAATGATCTTTCCAACCTGCCTCTTGGAAAAAAGATGTGATAAATATTCAAAATAAATGCCAAAAATTTTGGAGCAAATTATAAATGCAAAGAAATTCCCTTCAAAGAAGCATTCCTGACTCATAATGTAATCTGAAAATTCTTGAATATGCACAGATGTTCAGGGAACAAAGATGAGTTGCAGTTGGAGAATTAAGTGAGTAGTAAACGAGTGTGCTGCTCCTAAAGATTTCTTTACCTGTTACCTTTGATAAGATCATCTTTTCTCAACTGGCTGGTACATCCTTCTACTCTACAGATTAAGACTGTAAGAACTTTTCAGGCTTAAATAGAATAATTCTTTTGGAGTCTTTTCTTAAATTCTTTATTTTTCCATCAACTTGCGTGCCATATGCATTAAGTCCCCAATCCATGATAACTCTCAAAGTCTACTCAGTCTTGTCTTCCTACTTCCTCAGTCTCAGCTGAAGATATTTTAAGATATTCTTGTATCCCAATTCTCCACACTTCAGCTATACTTGCCTTATTTTAGTCTTTCTATTTTTTTTCTCTTTCCTGTAGGAATCTTTGCACATTCTGTTTCTTTTGCATCCAACACTTTTTCCAGTTGTCCAGGCACCCTTTACTCATCCTTCAGGACTTAGCTAACATAGGCTTTCCTTTGGAAGCACTTAGTCTGAAGACTAGGTAAACTCTTCATGTACACAGTTTCCATAACTCTTGGTATGTTTGTTTTTGCCACACTCAATAGGATAGTGATGGTGACAGGAGCAGGTGAATTAAAGATCTGTTAGAAGTAGGCTATAATGCCTTGTGATCAACTGGTCATACCTACCTAGTGAGTAAAAATCAGTCAAGGATAATTCTGGGTTTTGGGCTTTGGTAATTGGGTGGGTTTGGATGTAACTCAGTTTCAAAGAAAGATAATATAGAAATAGTAAATTACTTGGAAAGAAAATGAGTTCAGATTTTGTGATGTTGAATTCAAGAAAGAGATACTATTACTATACTTGAATGTATGATACTGACCTTAGAGAATATATTTATAAAGGAAATACAGACTGGGGAATGACCAGCATAGAAATAATAACAGAAGTCAAGATTGAAGATAAGTTTCCAGGGTTAGAAGGATGTTTAAAGAATATGAATATGGGGGATCCAGATTGGAGCCCTGGAGAAAAACCACCACTTAAAAATAGAGGCTGGGGGCTTCCCTGGTGCCGCAGTGGTTGAGAGTCCGCCTGCCGATGCAGGGGACAAGGGTTCGTGCCCCAGTCCGGGAAGATCCCACATGCCGCAGAGCGGCTGGGCCCGTGAGCCATGGCTGCTGAGCCTACGCATCTGGAGCCTGTGCTCCGCAACGGGAGAGGCCACAACGGTGAGAGGCCCGCGTACCGCAAAAAAAATAATAATAATAAAATTAAATTAAAAAAAATAAAAAATAGAGGCTGGGCAGGATCATTCTCTTCTCTAATCTTCTCCACCTTTCTCTGTGCTTGAGATGCTGAGCTGACATGTTTGGACCACATATAATGGTGCCCTTGCCCTCTAACATTAGGTATTATTAGAGGAGAGAAATTGAAGAGGAGGCACTTGCAAAAAAAAAAAAAAATTGGTAGAAAGAAGAGTGAGTTCAGAGCTTTTATTTTCCCACATCCATCTTACTGAGTTCTCAAAGCACTGACATATCCCATGACTGAAGGTCACATTTCCTATATAGCTCAACTAAAGCTCTCTGTCCCCAACTCTTGGTAATCTCTTCCTCTGTTTGCACTACATGCCTAAGAGTAGTGACACTCACAGATATTAAGCCTAGGGAACTACACTATCCTACCCATCTCGCTTGCTCACACTTTTGTAAATAGTCCCTATATTAAAATCTTCTCAAATCATCCAGTTTATGTGCACCATCTGTTTCCTGCCATGACCCTGCCCGGCACATAAGCAGAGATGCAAAAAGAAGAGATGTGTCACAAAAAGCAATTGTGAAAGAGTTTCCAAAAGACAAGAATGGTCAACAGTGGCAAATATGGCAGAAAGGTCAGATTGGACCTGACAATTAGGAGGTTCTCAATGACTTCAGGAAGTAAGTTTTAGTTGCTTGTTACAATAAGATTATGAATTAATTAATTACACTATGAATTAAGAGTAGAAAATCATTGAAGCAGGACAGACAAAAAGTACAAAGTTTTGGGAACCTTGAATGTGAATACATGGAGAGAAAGAGATATAGAGGGTCAGGAATGATATATTGGATGGAACTTGAACATTTTTATGTACTGGACAAAATGAGCTGATTGAGAGAAGAGGTTAAATACAGTAGATGGGTGGGGAAATTTGTGAGGAGCTCACAGCAGTGGGCCAGGTAAGAAAAGGTAGATACTTGAACAAAGCTGGAGGTAGGAGAAATGAAGTGAACTGAATCAAGTTATGTTTTGGAAATAGAATTATACAACAAGATAATGGTGATGTTAAAATTTCTGCACAATTATTCAAAATTACTGCAGAATCAACTCCCTTATATATTGTTAACTTGGATGAGCAGTAACTTATTTTATCTTGGACACCTCTTAATTTCAGGACTTTCAAAAAAGTTAGAATTATGTTTAATTTTATTTATTTTTATGAGCTTATCTATAGGTTAAGAGTTGTCAGAAGTCCTTTATACTTGAGTTTACACATTTAATTTTTTGGATATTTCTGCAGATCTATTCTGGCCTTCTTTAATGAAGAAAGTACACATTAATATACTATATATAAATCTCATAAATCAAACTGTATGTATATATAATGTAATAGCTTTTCAGTTAACCTCGTATATAGCTATATTAAATAAATTCTTGTGTATTTTTTACTTTCATTCCTTTTGACAGCAAGCCTTCAACAATTCTCATTTTACTAATCTCAGAGAACAGTATTGTTAGTAAGAGTGGATGCAAAGATTTAGTTGGAAATCAATAGCACCATGTTAAAAACAAAACCTTTATTTAAATAGACTATCAAGATGACAAAATAAGTTCAGGCTGTTGTTTTTCTTCTCTCAGATTAACCCTAGGGAAGCTAGCTGTGAAGGAATCATGGATTCTGCAAAACACCACAAAAATAACAAAACACCTTGAGAAATCTTGGGACAACTGAAGACTTCCTTAATTTGGCAATGATTCTTTCAAGAAAAATTCATGTTAGGGGATTTTTCACAGAATGTCAACTCTGCTTCTCATAGTTTAATGAGTTGGGAGAAAAATTCCAAAATTTTGTATAAAGCCATTGATGATAAACCCCTTTGACCAACATTTAATAAAGATGATAAGAAATTGAAAGTATTAGAGATTATTTTTCTCCCCCACATGGCTTAGTTGAAATAAACATCTGTTTAGGATGGCAAAGGTACAAGATAGTGACTGTAGAAACAATTTAGTGTTTGACAGCACTCAGAAAATAGTTTTTCCTAAAGTATATGTCAAAGTCTTGAATGTGGACTGCTAAATTTTAAAAATATAATTGTAATAAAGTATTTCCATAAAGGCTGCATTGCCACAACAAAAGCAATTTCTATTTATTATGGAAAACACATGAAATACACAGTTGTGCCATTTGGAGAAAAAAAAAACTCTAGATTTCTGAGTTCTTCCTGTTCTTTTCTCTGTGTGTATATTTCCACGCAGCTCTGATCATGTACCTCACGATCATGTGTAATGAATAAAACCTCTTTTGCAAACTTGATTATTTTATTTCACTGGGAAGAGAGTAAACCTAAAATAATTGACAACTGGTACACTGATGTTGGCTTAATAAGCATCCAGTTATTGGATATCTTAACTAAACTAAATTATTTTCCAAAATTGCTCACGTTATCTGTGAACAAGTAATGCCATCAATGGTCCTGGAGAGCTTCTTCTGAGCCCCCAGTGGTGGGTACTCCTCACCTGGCCCACTCTTCCAAAGACCATCGGATGCCAAAGTGCAGGAATTTGATTATTTAAATAGCTGAGAATTCAGAAAACATGTATGGGGATAAAGGAGAGTTAAATGTTCCACTATCATAAAACCTATAGCATGTATAAAATGCAAGAGACTATATTCTCATTTAGTACAAATCCAATGAATTAATTACTATATAAATAAATGACATACAAAACAAATTAAATTACAAATAAAATGATAGTTAAAGGGATACATTCTGAAGTATTAATAGCCTAACTCTTACCCCTAACATGTCTGTGCCCCCTTAAAAAATTCAAGAATAGGTTTTAGGTTGCACTTTTAGCCTGTTTAAAAATATTTGTAAACGATGCTAGTCAAACTAAAGGCAATTAAGCAGAGAGCGTTATTATGATTATAGTAATAATAATAACACTTAAAATTACTGAAACTGTTACTGCCTAATAGGCTGAGTTAGTTCAAGCACTGAGTTTTCTCATAATACTAAATGAAAATTGTGATATTACATTCAAATTGCCATTTTTTTTCTATTTGTAATATGAGTGAGGACTGCAAAATTTATTTAAGTTGCTTCATTACCCAGAATATTTCACATAATTGCCATTAACTATAGCAATCTCTTCTCTATAATATGGGTGAAAGAAAATAATTTTAATTCTTTTCTCAATTATTAATCAATTTCAGTCTTCATTTCCTAATAGGGAATGCTTGATAAAGCACTGTTCCCCTTCCATGATCTCTTCCCCTTTCACATCACTGATGAATGGGAATCAAACTACAGACCACTTACTGATTAGCTGAAAATTTCTAATCATGTCATTTTGGAGTGAGAGTAATTTGTGCAATAGGATAATAATTTCTTCGTTGTGGAATGAATATTGAACACTGATTAGTAGGGAATTAAAGGAAAACTAGACTTAAAAGCAAAACAAGGGAAGAGTTTTTTGCTTTTGTTTTTAATTTTATCAGCTGCTTGAAAACTTTGCATTACATCTGTGCTTTCTTTTTGGGAATGATATTCAGCAGAACCCTCTAGAAATATATATAAAGAATAAGAAGGTCTTTAAGCTTTAATGACCTAAGGGAAGACACGGCAGGGGGATAGAACAGGGAAATTAGAATAATTTTGCCTTTATTTTGCCTTCATATTTTTGCCTCCCAGTAAGGGCAGGGACAATCTTTATATTATTCCTGCTATGTTCTTTGATGTGTTCCTAAGTGTTTAGCAGATAGTGGGCACTGAGCAATTATTTATAAGTAAATGAATGAGTCAATTAATTGCTACATTAGATTAAAATTTATTGTATTTTTTCTCTCAATTCAAAGAACAATTAAGTTTTTCATGTATCCAATCATAAGATTAATAAGCATGTTAAACTAAGTTACCAAATTTCAAAATACTTTTAATTTGCCTTCTCCAGAAGAATGAAATTTGACTGTGTTAAGATGGAAGGGAAGATACAGTGAATCTTTATTTGGTAGATATTAAAGGGAAAATTGGTCATAATGTTCTCTCATAGAAATACTTTAAAGTTTTACAAAATGTGATATTTCTCTATAGAATTTAGTAGAAGTGATTATGAGAGTGAGTTGAATCTGATTCAAAGAGATTGGTAGAGTTAAAGATACTGAAATAAGAGAACATTCCTTTAAAAATAGTCCCAAAGACATTTGTTAGTACTCTGTAAATATTTTTATAAAGAGAAGAAACTTTTGAGATAAACCTGCTTTAGCCATTATTGAATGGCTAATTTTATACAATGGCAATTTTGTCATGTACCAATAAAATCAATCTCTCATAGTTTTTACTCATTTTAATAGGAAAAAAAATGTAAGTGACAATTTCAAACTGATATGAGATCAATTTCAGGATGGGAAAGCCAAGCTATTTCCTTGTATGAGTACTGATCTTTTCCAGCAATTTAGATAACCTTAAACTATGCAGTGATGCTCTGATCATCAGGTCTGGGAAATTTCCATATATTTCAGAGAATTTTTTTTTTATCCAAAAGGATTAAAATAAATATACCTCCCCACTTATTTATCAAAAATCTTCTTCTGAATAATTTAAATAGATTTGTCTATTTGACTGGATTTGTTGGTATTTAATCACAAAAACAGCGTTTTTCCTGTTGTAGGAATATAGTAAAAGAAAGGTGACTCTGAGAGCCGCAGAGCAGTCCAGCAATTTCTCAGGCGGTGATGAAACATGTTGCTTTTTCACAAGTGTATCCTTGTACCCTCTAAAGCACATAAAGCATCTGAGGAATAATTTAAGTACTGGTAAAATCCAGCTAAACAACAATAATTTTTCCCCTAAAGTCTTTACGACAGCATTTATTCTTTAACTTCAGAGGAAACTGAGGCAATAACATTTATATTTTTTCCAAACTAGGTATCAAGCTACAACATTTATGTATTATATGGTACAGTGAATGCTGTCTGGTAAGAAGAAAACCCCTCTCCTTTTGAATTGATAACTCGTTTAGTTTTTCAAGGTGACCACATATTACCATATTTTTATTATCCAAATCAAGATATTCTGAAAATAAAAGAGAGTGCTTTTCATAATCATTCCAGGACACTGAGTTTAAATCAAGGTCTTTCCACAATTAGAGATGTAACCTCACTCTATGTTTTGTTGGGCTGAGGAACATCCATGTAATTTAATAATTATCCCATGAAAGTAAATGTCCAGGAGCAAGATAAAAATATTTTGCTTGCAGTATCTATCTCTGGATTCCTTTTCTCCATGTTTACAATTATAGCTCAGCCTTCCCAGGGCATCTGTAAACCGAGAGGGAAAGTGGGTTACTGAACAAAAGGGCAAATGGAAGACAATAGTCCGTTTTGGTTTATTCTAAGAAACACATTAAGCTCCATCACTCTGAAATGAAAATGAGCTTCTCTTAGGTCTAAAATAAGCAAAAGTTCAGAAAATTCCAACTTTATGATGAAAATATATCCTCCTTATAATACTGTAGGCCTTTATCTCCTTTGAAATTGTTGAAGAATCCCCCAACAGAGCAGATTACATCTAACTTCTTGCAAAGCAAAAAAGCAACCATTTGTCACAAGTCTTTTTCCTTTTTTTCCCCTCATATTTTGTATTCCACTGTTTTGTTTTAATCCCCCTTTGTTTTATTTGGCTGCTGAAGCCGCAGTGCCTTGCCTTTGGCAATAAAAGCTTATGAGCAAACATTCTCTGTGCCTTGGAAAGCAAAGGCTTCACCCTAGTCTGCACCGCCAACTGTGCCCCTTTCCGAAGTCCTGAGCCTGTTCTTAAATTGGAACCCCAGGAACTTGGCCAGGATTGCACGCTGCCAGGTGGGCTCCATTGGGCCGACCCATATCGACTGGCGTTGGTTCCCCTGTTTTCTGTCAGACAGCGATCCTGTCGTGAGCTTTGATTCCTCATTACCTCAATTGCAAATTCCATGAGCACATCGGCCCGCTGCCAGTGCGCCCAGGATTTGAAACTGACAATACCGGATCAATGTCTCAGGGGCGCAGCCCTGAATTTCAATAATACAATTAAATTCCTTGAATACGAGATTTACCCAGATTGTCGATACTGCACTTTCTGCACGTTCAGTCTGTGAAGCTACCCACACACAGAACCTGAGCACAGTGTTCCTGTCAGTGCATAACGAAGGGAAAAGACTTGATCGGGAACCTGAGGGAAAGATAATCAAATGTTGAACCCGCTGAGCCTGTTAGATGAAACTGTGAACAAGGCTTGCTCAAATCACCAGGGGGATGCTGTGTCGGGATGAAGATGGGGTTCAATTCTGAAATACATTAGCAGGGTTAGGCCGGATAAGGAGGTCTCAGTGCTTGTGGCTGAAGCTGTGTAGCAATCCTTTCGAAGGATTTTGTCTTTTCCCTCAGGAATCACTTCTGCACACAGATTCACTTGAATCCGTTACGCTCGATTCTGGGAAACATGTTGACAAAGAAAGTGTCATAAAAGAATACTACGGGTTTTAATTCCAGTTTTCACCAATCCAAGACAAAATAACAAAGTAACAAAGCCGGAACAATACTCCCGTGTGTGTGTGTGTGTGTGTGTGTGTGTGTGTGTGTGTAATTTTAAAGGGTAGACTAGGGAGAAAGAGAGGAGTGAAAAGCAATAGTCACACTGAACAGGGGCCATCTCTTCTGGATGCAATAGGAAGGCTGAAGTAACAATGTGTTCCTTTCAGTGAACTTGACTTTCAATTTATTTACATCCTTAAGACCATGAGAACTTTATAAACCCTCATCCTTCCTTTACTACACAAAACTCAATATTCTTGTTTTTATTTTGCCAGCTATCCCCCCTGGAGCTCCTTCTCTCCCAACCTGTGACCCTCACTGAAGGATATTAATGAATACAGGCAACTTCCTGCATCTGGTGTGAAGAGACAAACCCTCTGGGACTGATAAAGCATTTCCAGTCCTGGAGTCTTTATCAATTTTTATTCAAGATAGTGCACCATTGAAACTAAGGTGCATGTTAAAGTTCCTTTACCTCTGAATTGCCTACTGCAGGAAACCTTTGCCATTCAAATCTGATATCCAAAGTCACTTGAAATGTACATTTAGCAGTAAATTGTAAAATTATCTGTCTATCATGGAAACCTGCTAACATTTTATGTAGGCTAGAAGGCTGTGTGTGACCAGTTCCTACTGAGAGCAATGATTTATTTTAATATTATTATGTATGTTCATTCTTAATATTTAAAATCTTTAAATTCTCAAGTTAGATAAATGGTATAGAAATACACTTTAGTATTATGCTACAGTCTCTTGAAATGGCCCTGATTTATTTTTAGCCCATATATAAAATCCTTACTGGGGAGAAACTATGTTCTAAACAACATTCATTTTACTTTTCATTTGTCCATATTCAGGCATTACACTTGTGTATGTATCTCTGTGTGTGTGTGTGTGTTTGTGTTGAAAAATGCATGGAGCTTAGTATGAGAAAACTTGCCTCAACATTCAGTAATGGCACTTATCTCCTACCTGATACTGAGAAATGCACTTTAACCTCTTATTGCCTCAGTAGCCATATCTACAGAATGGAACAATAATATCTGTCCTCCCTTACTCAGGTTGTTTGAATTAAATAAGATAATTCCCATGAAAACACTTTGTAAAATTTAAAGCACTACACAAATGTCAGTGTTAATATTAACTGCATTTTATTTTCACAACATCAAGAGTCAGACTTTGCATCCCTTTCAAACACTGGTTTTTCCATTATATTTTCTTGACTGAGGAAATGCACTCTCTGTACCCTCTTTGTACCTGATGACTTTATTGAATCTGATTGAACAAATTTCCCTGACACACAGACATTCCTCTTCTGTGGCTTCTGGGTACTCACGAATCCTGGCCAAATCAAATTTCAACCACTTTCTTGAAGATTGCCTTTAATCCAGAATTTTTAATCTCACATAATCAACTAAGGACATTTCCAAAGGTGTTGCACAGGTTTTTGAGTTTAAGATATCAAAAACTGACATTATTATATCCCCCACCCTTAACATACTCTCTGCTACATTCTGCCTCCTATGATACCAGTGTTTCCTCATTGGTTAAAGCAGAAGAAATCCAGGCATAGTCCTGACCAGTCCCCAACTTCACAATCTCGTAGCTCCTTAACGGTATAGCTGTGTCTGATTCTACCTCCTAAACATCTTCTATAATCAGCCCATTTCTTCATTCCTCGAACAGCATTTTATGCCAAACCAATCAAATTCCTTTGCCTGGAGAATTACAATAACCGCCTATTTGGATTCTGACTCTGTGCATAAACTTCCACTCCAAGTAAGGTAATCTTCCTAAACAGAAATCTTATTTTTGTCCATTGTCAAGTTTAAATTCTTTCAATGATTTTGCTTTTCCCTGTCACAAAATCCAAGGCAAATATGTGTTGGAATGTGACTTCATACTTCTGTTCTTTTTGTCCTTAATATCTTAAAAATTCAGGTATTTATTTTAACTGGAATTTTAGATGCCTCCCCACTGCCCTTTTTAAAGAGGCAATGGATGAATGGATGAATGTCTCAATGCATGAGTGAATATTTATAATTAAAGCTATTTGAATTTAGACAAGTAGGAAGCTAAACAATTATTTAGGCTTGGAGAACAAAGGTTAGCAATAAAAAATATTGTAACTCTCTACCGTCCTCCCTTACCTTTGTTCATCTGTGTCAGGATTTCTGAACCTTAGCACTACTGACATTTTGGACCACATCATTCTTTGCTGTTGGGAGCTGTTCTGAGCACTGTAGGGGGTTTAGTAGCATTTCTGGCCTCTACCCTTTAGCACACCCCTACCCCCAAGTAATGGTAACTTAAAATGACTCCAGATATTGCCAAACCCTCTTTGAGGAGTAAGGTGACCCCCAGTTGAGAACCACAGACTTATTTAACTTCCAAAAACTTTTTTAAAGAGAGGTTAATGGGAGGAGCAATTATATTGCTATGCTTGATTGCCTGATCATCAGTGATTATTCACACTGATGCCAAGCTATCAATCTAGTCATTTAAGAGATTAAAATGACTCCCCCAAAGCAGAGTGGTCACAGCACTATGCGAGCTTAGCCATTTTCTGTCCTTTGGATCAGTATGAAGTTTGGATTTCAGAACTGTTTAGGATTAAAGACTTGAAACATGTTTAATTTAGACTCAGAGCTTAGTTTTAGTATTTTAAGCAAAGGACCTGAGAATATATGAAAAAGAAAGTAGGCACTTTATATTCTACAAATTATACAAAAAGACAGAAAAATTACTTTTTTAATTAAAATGGGCAAGATGTTTGCAGACTCCAGAGAGTCTGCTATCAATTAAACACTGTCCACCCTCTACAAGGTGTAGAAATCATAACGGACGATCCTAAATACATATTAAAAACAAACAAAAAGTACTCTATTGGAGCAACTGACTTTTTAAAAAATTGAGCCAATTAGAAGTCAAATAGCTTTGAAGCCTCTGCAATTATAAAATATTTATGAATCTTTGAGAGGATACACACAATGCCAGAAATGATATCAGTGTTGCTCCTTTAACTGAGGAGCAAGAGGTCGTATTCTAGGATCTTTTTCTTATCATGGAAAAAGTTTACTTTTTAATATCTATCATCTGTGACTGCTCATCATATCAAGAATTATATTGCAGATAATCATGATCGGGGCTGCTTTTGTCTGTGGCTAGAGCTGAAGCCATCCAATTAATTTATGCTGTTCAGGGAAAATAGCTCATTTTAAACCAGGGTCTTAGGCAAAGGAAAGGACAGCCTTTTATTAACTTTGTCCCTTGTCTCTAGACATATTTATTGCATTCTTCTGGAACAGAAATAATAGAAGCTCAGGCATAAGGCCATGTGTGCCAAAGGAAAAAAAAAAAAACACAGAAACAAAACTCTCAGCTTCCATGAATATAAATGGTTCTGTCATTTGATGGGAAACACTACGGTTTGAAAGTCTGAAAATGACTCACAACATTTAGAAATATCTCCTATAAAATATAAACACTTGATGATTAAAATGAGGATTACGTGGAAATGATGATAATATCTTGTTTTTGTCCTTGCGAATAGCTGCATATTTGAGTTTGGTTTATGTCTCTACTGCTGTTTGGCATGGCCAGTCATTTTTTTTTCTTTATCTATGAAATGGAACAAATCTTATTTGTCACTATGAATTTAAATGAAATTTTAATATGTTTACCTGTCACACGTTCACAGTTATCTCTACTCCAATTTTACTTTAGATTTTTAGTGTGTGTTTATTATAAAATGTAGGCTTTTATCCACTCTTTTTTCTGAAATTATTGTATCAACTACTATCATCGATTTTGTGTTTTTCCCACATGTGTCAAAATTTTTCAAATATGTCTCAATATGGGACTCTGGGAGAAAGTTATAAAGTGCAATTTTGTTTCACGTCAAAAACATTAACTTAGAGATATAGTGTTGTTAACACATCTCAGGCAAAATACTGCCCAGAGAGTTGGGAATTTGGGTGCAGAAGCCTGAGCGAAAATTTGTGGAACTAAAGGCAGCCATCCAAGAGGCAGAATGTGGGGAATAATTTTAAATCAATGCCAGGCAGAGTGGCAGACTATGCCTTAAATCTGAATACATTCCGTAGCTTAAGTAATCCTAGTAATTGCCCTATGTGGTCAGTCATACAGATGTACTAGACCTGACCCACTGGTCAGACGGAAGTCATGTGTTCAGAATGAACTAATCACCACCGTGGGTGGGAGAGGCTACGCCTGACCGGAAGCTGAGGATGGGGTCTCTCTTTCTTGCCCAAAAATGTGACTTGAAAGTAACCAATCCTGGGTGATAAAAAATAAAGCAAAATACAAAACAAAATAGACACTAGAGTGATAGACGAGACATAGGAAATATTTTCATCTTTTTCAATTCACTACCACAAATTTGGAAAGAAAATATAAGAGACATTTCAATCTATTGCCACATTCTTCTTTTTTTTAACTTCAATGTTTTTCTTTCTTTTTTTAAAAAAAATTATTTTATATTGGAGTATAGTTGATTTACAGTGTTATGTTAGTTTCAGGTGTACAGCAAAGTGATTTAGTTATACATATGCATATACCTATTCTTGTTAAGATTATTTTCCCATATAGGTTATTACAGAGCATTAAGAAATGTTCCCTGTGCTATGCAGTAGGTCCTTGCTGATTATTTATTTTATATATAGTAGTGTGTATATGTAAATCCTAACATCCTAATTTATCCCTCCCTCTCAACTTTCCCCTTTTGTACCATAAGTTTATTTTCTAAGTCTGCGAGTCTGTTTCTGTTTTGTAAATAAGTTCACTTGTATCATTTTTTAGATTCCATATATAAGTGATATCGTATGATATTTGTCTTTCTCTGTCTGACTTTCTTCACTTAGTATGACTGCCTTCTTATCTATACATTTTCTTAAAATAAGATTTGACATAGTCCCGGGAAAGAAATACCTATAGCAATAAATATATCTAAATCTGTTATTTTAGGTATTTCTTAGTTTGAAAGTTTTCAGGAAATTTAGAAAATGGTAACAGGGATTAACTGTGGGAAGTGAAGAAAGGACACTTACATTTCGACTTTTCACACTTCCATACTCTTTGAATTTTTATAATTATTCTCATAATTTCATAATAAAATATAAGGGAATAAAATATAAAACAAAACAAATAGAAAAGCATCTATAAGATACTCCTGGTTCATTGACTTTTACTGGAACAATGAAGGAAACTTGAAACTAATATTGGTAATTGATTTCTGTTTACCTTAAATACGTAGAGCAAAGTAACATTTCCACTTGCTTGGATAAGAACAAATTCCCAGATGTGGGCGGGAAGAAAAGTTCACTCATTCTATTTGCCTTTTGGTTCCATCAGTGTGATTTTTTTTTAAAGTCATGTTGAAAGGCATCTGGAACTTTATATGATAAAGTTGTACACCATGAGATTTTTTTCTAATGTCATCATAATCTGGTATTTTATTTCAGGGTGTAGGGATGGGTCATGTGTTCAGAATCATATAGCAGTTAAAATCAGATTCTATCATGATGAGAATCAAACTCAGGTCCATCAATTAATATATTTTTTAACATCTTTATTGCAGTATAATTGCTTTACAATGGTGTGTTAGTTTCTGCTGTATAACAAAGTGAATCAGTTATACATATACATACATCCCCATATCTCCACCCTCTTGCATTTCCTTCCCACCCTCCTTATCCCACCCCTCTAGGTGGACACAAAGCAACAAGCTGATCTCCCTGTGCTATGCAGCTGCTTCCCACTAGCTAGCTATTTTACATTTGGTAGTGTATATATGTCCATGCCACTCTCTTACTTCGTCCCAGCTTACCCTACCCCCTACTCGTGTCCTCAAGTCCATACTCTACGTCTGTGTCTTTATTCGTGTCCTGGCCCTAGGTTCTTCAGAACCAATTTTTTTTTTTACATTCCATATATATGTGTTAGCATACAGTACATGTTTTTCTCTTTCTGACTTACTTCACTCTGTATGACAGTCTCTAAGTCCAACCACCTCACTACAAATAATTCAATTTCATTTCTTTTTATGGCTGAGCAATATTCCATTGTATATATGTGCCACATCTTCTTTATACATTCATCTGATGATGGACATTTAGGTTACTTCCATGTCTTGGCTATTGCAACTAGAGCTGCAATGAACATTGTAGTACATGACACTTTTTGTATTATGTTTTTCTCAGGTAATATGCCCAGTAGTGGGATTGCTGGGTCATATGGTAGTTCTATTTGTAGTTTTCTGAGGAACCTCCATATTGTTTTCCATAGTGGCTGTAACAATTTACATTCCCACCAACAGTGCAAGAGGATTCCCTTTTCTCCACACCCTCTCCAGCATTTATTGTTTGTAGATTTTTTGGTGATGGCCATTCTGACTGGTGCGAGGTGGTATCTCATTGTAGTTTTGATTTACATTTCTCTAATAATTAGTGATGTTGATCATTCTTTCACGTGTTGGTTGGCAATCCATATGTGTTTGTTGGTAAAATGTCTATTTAGGTGTTCTGGCCATTTTTGGATTGGGCTCTTTGTTCTTTTTGATATTGGGTTGCATGAGCTGCTTGTATATTTTGGAGATTAATCCTTTGTCAGTTGCTTCATTGGCAAATATTTTCTCCCATTCTGAGAGTTGCCTTTTTGTCTTGTTTATGGTGTCCTTTGCTGTGCAAAAGCTTTTAAGTTTCATCAGGTCCCATTTGATTATTTTTGTTCTTATTTCCATTTCTCTAGGAAGTGAGTCAAAAAGGATCTTGCTGTGATTTATGTCATGGAGTGTTCTGCCTATGTTTTCCTTTAAGAGATTTATACTGTCTGGCCTTACATTTAGGACTTTAATCCATTTTGACTTTTTTTTTGTGTATGGTGTTAAGGAGTGTTCTAACATCATTCGTTTACATGTATCTGTCCAGTTTTCCCAGCACTACTTATTGAAGAGGCTGTCTTTTCTCCATTGTATATTCTTGCCTCCTTTATCAAAGATAACGTTACCATATGTGCGTGGGTTTATCTCTGGGCTTTCTATCCTGTTCCATTGATCAATATTTCTGTTTTTGTGCCAGTACAATACTGTCTTGATTACTGTAGCTTTGTAGTATAGTCTGAAGACAGGGAGCCTGATTCTTCCAGCTCCATTTTTCTTTCTCAAGATTGCTTTGGCTATCCGGGGTCTTTTGTGTTTCCATACAAATTGTGAAATTTTTTGTTCTATTTCTGTGAAAAATGCCAGTGGTAGTTTGATAGGGATTACATTGAATCTGTAGATTGCTTTGGGTAGTGTAGTCATTATCACAATGTTGATTCTTCCAATCCAAGAATATGGTATGTCTCTCAATCTGTTTGTATCATCTATAATTTCTTTCATCAGTGTCTTATAGTTTCCTGCATAAAGGTTTTTTTCTCCTTAGGTAGGTTTATTCCTAGGTATCTTATTCTTCGTGTTGTAATGGTAAATGGGAGTGTTTTTTTAATTTCTCTATCAGGTTTTTCATCATTAGTGTATAAGAATGCAAGAGATTTCTGTGCATTAATTTTGTATCCTGCTAGTTTACCAAATTCATTGATTAGCTCTAGTAGTTTTCTGGTAGCATCTTTAGGATTCTCTATGTATAACATCATGTCATCTGGAAACAGTGACAGTTTTACTTCTTCTTTGTCCATCTAGATTCCTTTTATTCCTTTTTCTTCTCTGATTGCTGTTACTAAAACTTCCAAAACTATGTTAAATAATAGTGGTGAGAGTGGCAACCTTGTCTTGCTCCTGATCTTAGTGGAAATGTTTCCAGTTTTTCACCATTGAGAACAATGTTGGCTGTGGGTTTGTCATATATGGTGTTTATGTATTGAGGAAAGTTCCCGCTATGCCTACTTTCCACAGGTTTTTTTTTTTATCATAAATCGGTGTTGAATTTTGTCAAAAGGTTTTTCTGCATCTATTGAGATGATCATATGTTTCTTCTCCTTCAGTTTGTTAATAAGGTGTATCACATTGATTGATTTGGGTATATTGACGAATGCTTGCATTTCTGGGATAAAACCCACTTGATCTTTGTGTATGATGCTTTTAATGTGCTGTTGGATTCTGTTTGCTAGTATTTTTTGAGGATTTTTCCATCTCTGTTTATCAGTGATATTGGCCTGTAATTTTCTTTTATTGTGGCATCCTTGTCTGGTTTTGGTATCAGGGTGATAGTGGCCTTGTAAAATGAGTTTCAGAGAGTTCCTCCCTCTGCTATATTTTGGAAGAGTTTGAGAAGCATAAGTGTTAGCTCTTCTCTAAAAAGATATTTGATAGAAATCCCCTGTGAAACCATCTGGTCCTGAGCTTTTGTTTGTTGGAAGATTTTTAATCAGAGTTTCAATTTCAGTGCTTGTTTATATTTTCTATTTTTTCTTGGTTCAGTATTGGAAGGTTGTGCTCTTCTTAGAATTTGTCCATTTCTTCCAGATTGTCCATTTTATTGGCATAGAGTTGCTTGTAGTAATCTCTCACGATCCTTTGTATTTCTGCAGTGTCAGTTGTTACTTCTCCTTTTTCATTTCTAATTCTATTGATTTGAGTCTTCTCCCTTTTTCTCTTGATTTGTCTGGCTAATGATTTGTCAGCTTTGTTTATCTTCTCAAAGAACCAGCTTTTAGTTCTATTGTTCTTTGCTCTTGTTTCCTTCATTTCTTTTTCATTTATTTCTGATCTGATCTTTGTGATTTCTTTCCTTCTGCTAACTTGGTGGTGTTCTTGTTCTTTTTTCTCTAATTGCTTTAGGTGTAAGTTTAGGTTGTTTATTTTTGTTGTTTCTTGTTTCTTGAGCTAGGATTTTGTATTGCTATAAATTTCCCTTTTAGAACTTTTTTGATGCATCCCATAGGTTTTGGGGCATTGTGTTTTCATTGTCATTTGTTTCTAGGTAATTTTTGATTTCCTCTTTGATTCCTTCAGTGGTCTGTTGGATACTTAGTAGTGTATTGTATAGCCTCCATGTGTTTGTATTTTTTACAATTTTTTCCCTGTAATTAATATCTAGTCTCATAACATTGTGGTCAGAAAAGATACTTGATATGATTTCAATTTTCTTAAATTTACCAAGGCTTGATTTGTGACCCAAGTTATGATCTATCCTGGAGAATATTCACTGAGCACTTGAAAAGAAAGTGTATTTTGCTGTTTTTGGTTGGAATGTCCTATAAATATCAATTAAGTCCATCTTGTTTAATGTATCATTTAAAGCTTGTGTTTCCTTATTGATTTTCATTTTGGATGATCTGTTCATTTGTGAAAGTGTGGTGTTAAAGTCCCCTCCTATGATTGTGTTACTGTGATTTTCCCCTTTTATGGCTGTTAACATTTGCCTTATGTATTGAGTTGCTCCTGTGTTGGCTGCATAAATATTTACAATTGTTATGTCTTCTTCTTGGATTGATCCCTCGATCATTATGAATAGTCCTTTTTTGTCTCTTGTAATAGTCTTTAGTTTAAAGTCTATTTTGTCTGGAATGAGAATTGGTACTCCATCTTTCTTTTGATTTCCTTTTGCTGGAATATCTTTTTCCATCCTCTCACTCTCCATCTGTATGTGTCCCTAGGTCTGAAGTGGGTCTCTTGTAGACAGCATATGTAGAGGTCTTGTTTTTGTATCCATTCAACCAGTCTATGTCTTTTGGTTTGAGCATTTAATCCATTTACATTTAAGGTAGTTATCAATATGTATGTTCCTATTACCATTTTCTTAATTGTTTTGGGTTTGTTATTGTAGGTCTTTTCCTTCTCTTGTGTTTCCTGCCTAGAGAAGTTCCTTTTGCATTTGTTGTAGAGCTGGTTTGGTTGTGCTGAATTCTCTTAGCATTTGCTTGTCTGTAAAGGGTTTAATTTCTCCATTGAATATGAATGAGATCCTTGCTGGTTAGAGTCATCTTGGTTGTAGGTTTTTCCCTTTCATCACTTTAAATATGTCCTGTCACTGCCTTCTGGCTTGCAGTGTTTCTGCTAAAATATCAGCTGTTAACCTTATGGGGATTGGTTATATGTTATTTGTTGTTTTTCCTTTGATGCTTTTAATATGTTTTCTTTGTATTTAATTTTTGATAGTTTGATTAATATGTGTCTTGATGTGTTTCTCCTTGGATTTATCCTGTATGGGACTCTCTGTGCTTCCTGGACTTGATTAACTATTTCCTTTCCTATATTAGGGAAGTTTTCAACTATAATCTCCTCAAATATTTTCTCAGTCCCTTTCTTTTTCTCTTCATCTGGGACCCCTATAATTCGAATGTTGGTGCATTTAATGCTCTCCCAGAGGTCTCTCAGATTGTCCTCAATTCTTTTTATTCTTTTTTCTTTATTCTACTCTGTGGTAGTTATTGCCACTATTTTATCTTCCAGGCCACTTGTCCATTCTGCCTCAGTTATTCTGCTATTGATTCCTTCTGGAGAATTTTTAATTTCATTTATTGTGTTGCTCATCATTGGTTTTTTTTGCGCTTTAGTTCTTCTAGGTCCCTGTTATACATTTCTTGTATTTTCTCCATTCCACTTCCAAGATTTTAGATCATCTTTGCTATCATTACTCTGAATTCTTTTTTAGGTAAACTGCCTATATCCTCTTCATTTGTTTGGTCTGGTGCGTTTTTACCTTGCTCCTTCATCTGCTGTGTATTTCTCTCTCTTCTCATTTTGCTTAACTTACTGTGTTTGGGGTTTCCATTTCACAGGCTGTAGTTTCATAGTTCCCATTGTTTTTTATTTCTGCTCCCAGTGGATAAGATTCTTTCAGTGGGTTGAGTAGGCTTCCTGGTGGAGGGGACTGATGCCTGTGTCTGGTGGATGAGGATGGATCTTGTGTTTCTGGTGGGCAACACCATGTCCGGTGGTGTGTTTTGGGATGTCTGTGAACTTATTATGATTTTCGGCAGCTGCTCTGCTAATGGGTGGGTTTGTGTTCCTGCCTTGTTAGTTTCTTGACATAGGTGTCCAGCACTGTAGTTTGCTGGTCGTTAAGTGGAGCTGGGTCTTAGCGTTGAGATGGAGATCTCCGGAAGAGCTTTCCCCATTTGATATTACATGGGGCTGGGAGGTCTCTGGTAGAGCAATATCCTGAACTTGGCTCTCCCACCTCAGAGGCTCAGGCCTGACACCAGCCATAGCATCAAGACCCTTTTAGCCACATGGCTGGTATAAAGTCTTCAAAGTTTCCAAATTCAAAGTCTAAATTTGAAGCACTGCATTCAAAATCACTTGCAAACCATTAAGAATGATTTTTCAATACAACAGCAGCAAACTAGAAGCAGATTTTGTTCTTCTGAGGACACACCCTGTCCTCAAATTCTTGCACTAAAGATTCCGTCACTTAATATTCTTGTTAAGTTACAAAGGGTAAGTTACCCTTTCTATGCCTCTAAAAAAATAGATTTGATTCCTAACTCACAGAATTGTGTAGATTTATTGTGTTAGTCAAATTTTTGTGTAGTTAGTGTTTTTCCTGTCACATAGTAAACATTCAATAAGTTTGGCTGGTGACTTTTTCAAGCTGAAAGGAAATTTGAAGAGGAACATGAAATGAAACATTTGAAGTCTCCAGAAAAACTAGAAAATGTTAGCAGTTTATTCCACTTATAGCTACACATTCTTCTCTTAATTCCACACTGCTCTTCAGGATGTAAATCATGATTTTGCTGTTAAACTGAACCACTCTCTTTGGGGGAACATTGCCTCTTTATCCTGCTCCCTTCAACTCCTACTTTTTTGCCATAATGTGATCAAATATTCTTTACTATTTATTTTCAAACAATAATATGGGAATGGCTGCTGACTTCCTTAAAAATGTACCAAACTATATCTTAAGGTCAGAATCATTTATTCATACTCTACTTTTACCAAGTAAATATTTGTCAAATAAACACTTAGCACATAGCTGAATTTGTTGCAACTCCAGTTTAAGCAAGTATTTCAGGATAGCATGCATCCTAAATCAAAATGAATCAGTAAATAACTTTAAAGTTTTATGGAACATTTTTTGTTTGTATGTAACGTGGAGAAATTGGAGAGAGTTTTACTTCTTTGTTTTTTTGTATGCAGAGAAATTTTAGTCATGAAGTATTAAAAATGAGTACATTATACATTGATGTATTTTTTTCAATTATAATAGTCATTTATATTATAAAAATAATACATTGGTAAATTTTTAAAGATAAACATTAAACGGTATTTTCATGGTTATTTCTAAGTTAATCTGTATTAATAGTATTTGAATAGTTCTTCAAGAGTATCTTGCAAATAGGTATTTGTAAATGTGCCATGTGATTATGAATATTAAGATTTTCAAAATTAGAGCAAAAAGATGAATAATTAAATTAGATAGGTCTTAAAGGCACTCATAGTTTCATAAATATAAATAACAGAATCACATAGGCTGAACAAAATGTAAAACTGAACCTGTTAAAGAATCTGCAAGTGAAACAACTGCTGTATTACTTTTCCTAATTTCATATGTTACAATGATCAAATTAAAGGTAAGACATGTAATTAGAAAAGAATCACACAAAATACTAGAGCATTTAAATAATATAAATGACTACTAAGTAGTGACAAATGTTGGCAAAAATTTCTGCTGCTGCCGCATACAGCTAATGATATAAGTAACTAAATTATGTGAAAAAATGTTTTTGGAAGTATATTCATTTTTAGACAAAGAGGGTAAAAATGATATTAGAAATCAAATATACTTGAGTAGTACTATGACAGCTAGAAGACAAAGCCTCTTAATGACGATTTGATTTTAGTTAGCACAGTCTGAAAAGTTTGATTATAAAAACAAAACAAAATGAATAAAATGTTTAAAACCTTCCAAGGGATACTGGAAGAATTTTTTTATTTGTGAGTAACATAACAAGATCCTTTGTATCCTGATGATCAATCTTCTGATAACAGAGAAACTCTGAATGACCTAAAAATAGAACTAGGAGACACAAAACTCAGAATAAGTTTTTTTTTTTTTTTCTTTTTGCAGTACGTGGGCCTGTCACTGCTGTGGCCTCTCCCGCTTCGGAGCACAGGCTCCGGACGCGCAGGCTCAGCGGCCACGGCTCACGGGCCCAGCAGCTCCGCGGTATATGGGATCCTCCCGGACTGGGGCACGAATCCGTGCCCTCTGCATCAGCAGGCGGACTCTCAACCACTGCGCCACGAGGGAAGCCCAAGAATAAGGTTTTTAGACAGAAAATTATCATCTAGTTTGTTACCATATGTGAGCCAGTAATGGTTTTATTTTTTTCATTCTTACATCTCATGGAAAAATTTCCAATCTCTCTACTCTATGTGTATGTGAAAGGTAGATCTTAATTTTCTCCACCAATAATGTTAAAATCCAGAAAGAGTGTTACAGTTCTGGCCAAGTTGGAGTGAAGTTTCCAGATTTATCCTTCCTTCTAAAGCAATTAAAAAATGGACCAAATATATGAAACAATGGTTTCAAGACACTGGACTTCAGGCAATGAAAACTGAGAGATGGGGAAAAAAATGACTTACCCAGTTTACTGATTTGAGAGTATTTTTAGATGTGGCATACAAAGAGGTAATCCAGGTGGAGCCTGGGAGATTCCCAAAGTTAAGAAGAGAGAGTTCAGGAGAAACTGAGGAGAATAAGCAATCTAGAATTTACAGAACAGAGTACTGGAGAGAATACAGCTACATATCTAGAGATCTGCAGAGAGTTGCATCTGAGTATTCAACAGAGTAATGATTAGCACATGCTAGTGAGGAATTTACATGAGACTGGGGGAAAACACACTGGAAAGAATGAGAGGAAACAGTGCCCTATGCTCACACAGGACTAGGAAAAGTCCCTGTTCCCACCAACCAGATTGGAAACCCCACTATTTATGGGGAATTGACTAGATTACTCAACTCTCGTCTTGCATAACCAAGCTTAAAGAAATTTCCAAAAGAATCAACTGTTTCCAAGTAATCCCTGAAAAAGCTCACAAATATTTACAGAAATACGAATATATTCTCCACAGCAAAAATGTAAAAGTCGCAATCCCTGGCAATCAAAAATTTCCAGCAGGCAAGGGAGGTAGAAAATATGACTCACAATAAGGAGATAGATCAATCATTTAAAGCTGACACAGAACTAATACAGATGTCAGAATTTGCAAACAAGGGCATTAAAACAGTCATTATAACTGAAGTCCATATGTTCAAAAGTTTGGCAGAGACATGGAAGATTAAAAAACGTAGACCCTAATTATAGAGGTAAAAGTATGATGGATGAAATTTAGGGCAAAGTAGATACCGCAGAAAAAAATGATTAGTGAAATTGAAGACATAGCAAAAGAAACTATCCAAAGTAAAATATACAGAGAAAACAGAAGGAAAATAAAAAAAACAAAAGCCCTCAGCATATCCAAGAGCTGTGGGTCAGCACAAAGCAATCCAATATCCATGATATTGGAGGATAGGAGTGTGTGCGTGTGTATGTGTGTGTGTGTGTGTGTTTGTATATATAATGTATATATTAGCCTATATATACAATATATATATAGTATAAAAATGTATATCTGTTTATAAATGTATATATGTATCAAATATAAAATCATATTAAACACATATATTATATATATATTTTTTACATATTAAATTGTATTTGAAGACATGCATGCTATGTACAGAGGAACACATATAAGAATGACAGATTGTTTGTTGAAAAATTACAAGGGAGAAGAAAGTGGAGCAATGCTTTAAAGTCCTGAAAAAAATCTGTCAAGCTAAATTTTTGTACCCAGAAAAAAATATATTTCAAAAACAAAGACAAAATGAAGACATTTTCAGACAGAGGAAAACTGAAACAATGCATATCTCTGAGAAATGTTAAAGGAAGCCATTTGCATAGAAAGAAAGTGATACTGGATTTTAATCTAGATATACAGAAAGTAAAGAGTTATGACAATGGTATCTAATTTAGGTAAATATATAACATTACTTCTTTAAATATCTTCAAAATGCAAATGTAAGTATGAACAAAATAACAATGTATTATGTAGTTTAAAATATACACAGTAGGAGCCCAGAGATCTACACTGGGGAAATGGAAGTATTCTAAAGGAAAGTAGTAAAATTTGTATTACATGTGGAGTGGTATAATATAATTTGAAGATAAGTTGTGCTGAGTTAAAAATGTAAACTATAAATACTAAAGCTGCAACTAAAATGACAAAGCAAAGAACTATAAATAATAACCCAACAAAGGAGATAAAATAAAATTTAAATCATACTTAATTTAAGTGAAAATAGAGAGAAAGAAAAGGTAACAGATAAAAGAAATGATCAGTTGGAAAAAACCTGTGTATGAAAACACAATCGCAGTATAGACACAAATAGGGTAAAAATAGATAAAAAAGATATACCATTTGAACACTGATCAAAAGAAAGCTGGAGGAACTATATTATTATCAAATAAAATAGATTTGATAGGAAAAAGTATTTCTAGGGTTAAAGATTGAAATAAAAGCAGGCAAACAATAGAGAAATATCAATGAAACTAAAAGCTGGTTCTTTGGGAAGGTCATTAAAGATGATAAACTCTAGTAAAAATTTAGGAAAAGGTATTTGTTTTTCTCTTTCTGACTTACTTCACTCTGTATGACAGACTTTAGGTCCATACACCTCACTACAAATAACTCAATTTCATTTCTTTTTATGGCTAGTATTCCATTGTATATATGTGCCACATCTTTATCCATTCATCTGTCAACAGACATTTAGGTTGCTTCCATGTCCTGGCTATTGTAAATAGAGCTGAAATGAACATTGTGGTACATGACTCTTTTTGGATTATGGTTTTCTCAGGGTATATGCCCAGTAGTGGGATTGCTGGGTCATATGGTAGTTCTATTTTTAGATTTTTAAGGAACCTCCATACTGTTCTCCATAGTGGCTGTATCAATTTACATTCTCACCAATGGTGCAAGAGGGGTCCCTTTTCTCCACAACCTCTCCAGCATTTATTATTTGTAGATTTTTTGATGATGGCCATTCTGACTGGTGTGAGATGATATCTCATTGTTCAAATACCATATGCTAACACATATATATGGAATCTAAAAAATGACAAAAAATGATCATGAAGAACCTAGGGGCAAGATGGGAATAAAGACACAGACCTACTGGAGAATGGACTTGAAGATACGGGGAGGGGGAAGAGTAAGCTGGCACAAAGTGAGAGAGTGGCATGGACATATATACACTACCAAACGTAAAATAGATAGCTAGTGGGAAGCAGCCACATAGCACAGGGAGATCAGCTCGGTGCTAGAGGGGTAGGATAGGGAGGGTGGGAGGGAGGGAGACGCAAGAGGGGAGAGATATGGGGATATATGTAGATGTATAAGTGATTCACTTTGTTATAAAGCAGAAACTAACACACCATTGTTAAGCAATTATACTCCAATAAAGATGCTAAAAAATATATATTAGGAAAAGAGAGAAGAGAACAAACGAGAGGTGACAGAAATTGCCAATGGTATACAATGAGAAAGATGATGGTATTACAGATTCTATAAATATTAAAGGGAAAATAAAAAATCTTGAACAAGTTTATGCCAAAAATTTGTCAGCTTAGATGAAATGGATGCAGCTAGCAAAGCTCAGAGTTGTTTCACATACTTGCCAGCACTTACTATAGCCAAGCTTTTTAATTTAAAGCATTGTAGTAGGTTTGTTTGCAATGATGTAGAACAATTGGAACTCTCCTGTACTACTGGTGAGAAGGTAAACTGTTACAATTACTTTGGAAAAGAGTTTGGCAGCTTCTTAAAATTGAACGTAACCTTCTGTATGACCCAGATATTCTGCTCCTAGGTATTTACCCAAGAGAAATGAAACCTATGACTATACAGAGTCATAAAAATCTTTGTATAAAAAATCTATACAAAGATTTGAAAATATATTAATAGCAGCTTTATTGGCAATAGACAAAACTGGAAACAATCCAAATGTCCCCAACAGGTGAATGGATAAACAAGTTCTGGTGTATCCAAACAGTGCAGTATTACATAGCAAAAAGCAAAACAAAACAAAAGCAACCTGTCTATACAAAACAACAACATAAATACATCTCAAAACAGTTTTGCAGAATGATGCTTGGCAAAAAAGAGTTTATGCTGTATGATTCCATTTAGATAAATTTCTAGAATAAGCAAACAAATCTATAGTGGCAGATCAGTTTTTGCCTGGGTAGGGGCACGAGGAAGTGATTACCTAGAGACACCAAGAAACTTTTGTGGGTAGTAGATATGTTCATATCTTATTTGGAGTGATGGTTTCACAGGATTTACATGTGTTAAATTATCATATTTTAAACTTTAAATATATACTTTTTATTGTTATCTATAGAATTTTTTAAAAAGCTTAAGGACAGCTGTACTTTATGGAGTATCAAGTGTTTGCAGTTTTACAACTTCCGAATTTATAAAATAGGATATAGAAATATTATTTTCTTTTTAAAAATATATTGAAGTATAGTTGACTTACAATATTATGTTAGTTTCAGGTGTACAACATAAGAACTCGATATTTTTATAGATTACACATCATACAAAGTTATTATAAAATATTGACTGCACTCCCTGTGCAGTACACTACATCCCTGTGACTTATTTATTTTATAACTGGTAGTTTGTACCTCTTAAAACCCTTCATCTATTTCACCCCTCTCCCCAACCCTCTCCTCTGTGGTAACCACTAGTTTGTTCTCTGTATCTCTGAGTCTGCTTCTGTTTTGTTCTGCTTGTTTATTTTGTCTTTTTAGATTCTACACATAAGTAAAAACATGCCATATTTGTCTTTCTATGTCTAAGTATAATACCTTCCAGATACATCCATGTTGTCACAAATGGTAAGATTTCATATTACTAAGCCATCAGAAAGAAATCTTAGGTTCTTGCTTGGATTTGGTACAGATCAGTCTCTCCCAAATCTGTAGTGTTTCACAGACATAAGTGGTCTTTATAAAAGTGAAATGTTATCAATTATATGTTTAAGAAAGAATTATTTTAATTCATTAATAAAATATAGCATTTTATGTATGGATTTCAATTTTTTTTTCTTATCATGATCCTTAAATGGAACTTGCGTAGTCTTTATTTCTTCTCTGACTGTTAACAACATTTAACTGACCTACTTGCAACTAATTCATGACTGTAACAGTTTGCGTGCATAAAAATATTCCATTACATCAATATTTTAATTAGATGCTTCATAAAGCACTTTGCAATAGAATATAATTTTTATTTTAAATCACAAGTGACTGGAACTATAGTTTATGAAGAGATATATACCCAATTAATTTGTGTGGTTTGTTTTATCCTTTGTGCATTGTTATGCATGTATTTTTAAAATTAATTAATTAATTTGTTTATTTTTGGCTGCAATGGGTCTTTGTTGCTGTGCGCAGGCTTTCTCTAGCTGCGGTGAGTGTGGGCTACTCTTCCCTGTGGTGCACGCGCTTCTCATTGAGGTGGATTCTCTCGTTGTGGAGCATGGGCTCTAGGTACACAGGCTTCATTAGTTGTGGTGCATGGGCTTAGTTGCTCCATGGCATGTGGGATCTTCCTGGACCAGGGCTTGAACCCGTGTCCTCTGCATTGGCAGGCAGATTCTTAACCACTGAGTCACCAGGGAAGTCCCTGTTATGCATGTTTAATGATAAACTTCTCAACTTTTCTTCTCTGCCTAACACAAACTATTGTCTGGTAGAGTGTATACATTGTATTTTTGGATTCTATGGTTAAATGGTCTTTTATATAAATTTTATAACATATTTTCATTGATTTTATGTAATTATATCCACAATATATATGTGTGCTTTTATTATCTTTTCGTGGTAGCCAACGATTCATAGAGATAACTAATTTCAAATTTCCCTCATGATATAACTTTAACATGCACTATAGAGCAAAGGAAATTGCAGTGACAATGCATTATCTCCAGAGAGTTTTCCAGTTAGCATTCTAGATTGCTCTGTGGTAATTCTTAAAATAGATTTAAACCCTGGAATCATGGCTGTCAGGATACCAATATTTGTATTTATGCAGCCCAGTGCATGGCGAATCTATTGTACTTTTACAGTCTTCTGATAGAGATCAGAAGATAAAACTACTGTATAAAAGCTGAACTGGTAACTATGTTTTGGAGATGAGGGAGATTGAGATATCTTTCATGATTTGACTAATAAGGCAAGCAAATTCAGTGGTATTTAATTTTTTTGTGAGATGTTGAGTCTTCTCTCAAAAAAGAAACAAATGTAAAGTTTTATAATAATTACCAAACTAAAATATACTTTACGTTGGATAGGAAATAATGCTGATATATTTTTTATAGAATATTCTGCATTCCTTTTGACCTTTCTTGAGAGAGAGCAATAATTGTCAAAAATTCATTTATTATCTGAGTCAAACTACATAAGAGACAACTTGAGCACTTATAGTACAAGCAGGAAAATAATGACAAAAAGTAAGGATTACTCATTTAAAATAAAAGCTTATTTTCTTCACAAAATAATACCTCATTGAATAGTTAAGGTGTGTGTGAGCTGCAGACACCAGCTCGTGTTCTTAGTGGTTTTATGATCATAGCTACCAGAGCAAGAAACCACACTTACATACTTATTCACAAAAGGCACAGATACACAAAGATGCTGCGAGTCACAGACCTCACACGTTTCATACTCACTTTTGCCACTATTTGTAGCAGCTTCCATTTCCCTATTTTGAATAAGAACATAAGAAAATGTCATCTGAAATTATAGGCCATCTCTTAGAGAGATAACATTTAATGTATAGATCCAGAAAACATGAGGCATGATGGTGAGAGGGAAACATCTCTTCTTGTCTCAATCTCTCAGATCTTTTCTATGTGATCAGAGAGCACTGACTCATTCCTGAAATTATTAATGTGGTCATTGCAGTTAAAGTAGAACTTCTGGTCAAAAGACTGAGACTATAATTCAGTTTTTAGTTCAAAAGTCTTGGCAATTTGCATTTGTTACATCTGCTAGACTGTGAGGACTTCTTGCTGGTTTGAAGGTCTTGTAAGGAACCCCAGGAATAGAGAAACAGGCAGTACATATTTTTGCTGAAGATTTGAGAACACAGTATATTCTGCTTATTTTAGTAGCTATGTTGAAATTTTTGTTCAGTTACAGAACTGGGTTATTTGCACATAAATATACCTCAAGTATAAATAATAACTCTCATATTTTTTTCTGTGTTATCGTAAGGGGACATCCCTAAAAATAGAGTATCATTCCTTTCTGTTTTGGTATTTCTACATCCTGGTAAAATTAATATGCTAGCCTCCACTGCTTTGGAGAGGCTAAACTCTAACTTGAGATCAGAAAGTCCATATTCTTGGGAGATGTTTATCTTAAGTCCTTATAGAATTGCTATTGGAAATGTGTTTGGTAATGTCATATTTTCAGCTTTCACCAGAGAGCACTAGAGAAAATACATTGTTGCTACATTTGTTGCAGAAATATTATTAAGGCCATTGTTTATGACATTACACAGCACCCTGATACAAAATTTCACCTGATAACTTTTCTGGTGAGTCAGTTGCTAAAATGAACTTGCTACCGAACCAAACTTGGGTCCGCTTGCCTGCGGAAAATAAAACAAATCCACTGACACTGGGTTGTGATGAAGGAAAGTGCAATGTTTACTGCAGGACACCAAGCAAGGAGTCCAGGGCAGCTTGTGCTCAAAACACCCGAGCTCCCCAATGGGTTTCAGCAAAGCATTTTTAGAGGCCAGGTGACTGACTGAGGGTCATCTCAGTGTATGTGATCAGCTTGTGCACAATTCTGATTGGTTGATGGTGAGGTAACAAGCGAGTGTCACAGGGGTTAACATTATCAATCCTTAGGTGCCAGCAAGTCTAGGGACTCAGTGCCCATGGTCATCAAGTAGTTAATTTCTTCCATTTGGTACGGGTTTTAGCATCGTTTAAACAACTCAGGAAATGTGCATCAGATACTAGTATCTAGGTACTAGAGAGAGGAGCTAAAGCAGAGGATATGGGAAAGGGTTCTGTCCCAGGAAGGCCCCAGAAGGCCCTGCTGGGTTACAAACTTTGCTTCTTCTTACAGTCTCAAATGCTTTTAATGTTTTTTGAAAATAAGATTTTTTCCTATGTATAAATTATACATTAATTATATCTTAATAAGGTGTAATAAATTAATGTATAATTTATACATAGGAAAATGCCAAATCTTAAATGTACAAAAGATGGATTTTGATATATGTTTACTCCTGAATCAAAACTCCTGTATCCCCCTATCTTTTCCATACCCTCTCCCAAAGGTGACTGCTATTCTGACAGCTATATCAATAATTTTCATTCTACCTACTCTTGAACTTGATGTAAACAGAACCATACTGTATGTATTCTTGTGTGTTTGGCTTCTTTAACTCAACATAATGGTTTGAAGTTTATACAAGTTGTTGCATTGTCTGTAGCTTGTTCCCTTTTTTAATATTGAGGTATAATTTATACACATACCATTAAATTTGCCCAGTTTTAATTGTACAATTCAGTAAATTTAGTAAATTTACAGAATTGTGCACATCACCATACTCTACTTTTAGAACATTCTCATCCCCCTGATAAAATCCCTCATGCCCATTTATAGTTATTCACTATTCCCATACCCAGCCCTAGGCAACCACTACTCTAGTTTCTGTTTCTGTAGCTTTGCCTGTTCTAGACATTTCATACAAATGTAACCATGCTACATGTGGTTTTCATGCCTGGCTTTACTCCCTTAGCATAATGCTTTATACATTTCTTTCATGAGTGGTATATATAATGGTTTTATTATTTTTTATCATTTAATAATATTTCATTGTATGGATGTACCACCTACTTTTTTTTTTTTTTTTTTTTGCCGTACACAGGCCTCTCACTGTTGTGGCCTCTCCCATTGAGGAGCACAGGCTCCGGATGTGCAGGCTCAGTGGCCATGGCTCACGGGCCCAGCCACTCCGCGGCATGTGGGAACTTCCCAGACCGGGGCACGAACCCATGTCCCCTGCATCGGCAGGCAGACTCTCAACCACTGCGCCACCAGGGAAGCCCCCACTTACTTTTGAAATCTATTTACCAGCTGATTGACATTTGGGTTGTTTCTATTTTTTGGCTGTTGTAAATAATACTACTATAAAAATTCATTTGAATGTTTGGGGATGGACATATGTTTTCATTTCCCTAGTTAGATATTTATATAAGATGAAATTGGTAGGTCATAAGATATATTTAAAATTTTAATAAACTGCCAAACTAATTTCCAGAGTGGCTATGCAATCTTATATTCTCACCAATAATATCTCAAGATTATTGTTTTCCACATTATTTTGCCTCCATTTTGAAGAAATTTTAATGGATTTAGAATTCAGTATCGAGGTTTTTTTCCTTTCAACACTGAAAAGATGTTTCATTATTTTATACCTTCCATTTTTCTGATGGCATATCAACTGTTTTCTTGCTGTTTTCCTGCATTCAATGCGTATTATTTTTCTTTGATGTTTATAAGATTTTCAATTTATTTTTAGTAATAGCTTTACTCTAATGTGTTTAGTTGTAATTGTTTAAAAAATTTAAACCTGTATGGGATTTGCTGAACTTCTTGACTGTGTGGATTGATTTTATTTATTAAATTTGAAAATTTCTAAGTCCTTAACTTCTTCAAGTATTTCTTCTGAGTAGTTTTCTCTTCTGTCTCCTTCTGGGACTACAATTTTACATGTGCTAGATCATATGATAATGTCATTCTGACACTGTCTCCTGTATATATTGTACATTAGTTTTTTCTCTTTGTTCTTCAATTTGAATAACTTCTGTTCATCTGTCTTTGAGTAAACTGATTATTTTGTTTCATCCTGCATACTGTTCAGTCATCCATATGTTCAGCATTTCAGATATCTTATTTATCAAAATTAGAATTTCAATGTGTATTCTTTTAGTTTATATTTCTTTTCTGAAATACTCCATATTTTACCCTATTTCTCTCTCTTTTCCTCTACTTTATTTCACATATTTATAATAGTTATTGCAGTAAATCAGAGGTTTATGGAAACTATGAAACCCTAGGAAAAACAGCACCTTTTTCTAGCCAATGTCACTGTGAACAAAATCATTGTAATCTAGGAAACAAGAAATTTGATGAATCCATTGATGCATTTTGGGGTAGAAGCAACAGAAAACCTAACTTGGGCTCTATAAGCAACACATAGAAAGTGTTGATTCTTTTATCAAAAAAGTTCAAAAGTATTCAAGTACCAGGGGAGGTTTGTCCAAGTTGTGCAGACACTAAGTCCTGCTTTCTCTTTTTCCACTTCTTTGCTCTTCTTCTATGGTGGTAGTACAGTACTTGGCGGACTGTTCCCTAGTGTTTGACAGATGGCTGCCAGAACATTTGGAGCTTTCTCATTTGCATCTAGAAATTTAATTAGTTTTCTATTGCTGTGTAACAAATTACCACAGACTCAATGGATTGAATAATGCAAATGTACAATCTCACAGTTTCTGTAGGTCAGATGTCCAGCCTGGTGTGGCTGGGTTCTGTGTTCTGAGCTTTATAAGGGTGAAATTGAGATGTTAGCTGAATGAGCTCTCACTTGGAAATCCTAGGGGAAAATTGTCATCCAAACTTCTTCTTGATGTTGGAAGAATTCAGTTCAATGTAGTCATAAGACTTGAGGTTGCCATTCCCTTGCTAGATGTCAGCTAGTCTCATTCCATTCTCTTAGCCTACCCACATTTTTACCCTATCGCCCCTCCTTCTTCAGGCCAGCAACAATGATGCAAATTCTTCTCATCTTTTCTGATTTCCTTTCCTGCTCCCAGCCTGAGAAAACTTTTTGCTTTTTAAAGGTTTATTGATTAAGTTAGGTCCACCTAGATAATCTCCCTAAGATTCATCTGATTAGTCACCTTAATTACATTGCTTCATACTGCAGTGTAATTAACATAATCTTGGCGATAACCCTAGAGGATAAAGACTGTGGGGTCTATCTTATAATCCTGCATAGTACATAGAGCTTACTACTCTTGTAGCTCATTGTGTTTAATACTGAACCAGTCACTGTTGCCAGAGAAATGGGATGTACTGATTGGCTTTGACCAGTTATAAGTCATTGGCTTTGGTCAGTTACAGTACAGTGAGAGTCTGTTAAGTTGAGGAAGAAGGGAATAGACTCGAGAAGGCAATTAATAAATACTCACTGTATTTGAGTTCTTCCTGGTATTGCCACTTAAAGCCATGTGAGTTTTGACAGAAGATTCTCTATTTGTTTCCAGATCTGTGAAATAGTAATAATAATCCAAATGTAGCAGGTACAGTTGGTGCTCCAATAAACTCCCATCACATGTCTTTCATCATTCTTATGTGGACATTTGCCAAGTTACACGTGCTTTGTTTCTAAAAGCTATACCTATTACTCTCATCATAAAACTGAATTTGGGCTATTACTTTTCTCCAAAGGTCAGAGAACTGCACATCCCCAACGTTCTTAGTGTCGAGAGATAATCTTTCTTCACTTCCTATATCCTTACTGATAATGGGCTAAAATTCAGATACTTTAAAATAAAAATCATTTCAGTTTGCAAATATTCTTTTCAAACATAATTCCCAAACAGACAGGATTCCCAAACAGTTTGCAATTCATTTATCTTGGAGGATGTACCAGGAAAATAGATTGTTTTCTATTAGAAATCCCATGTAAACTTTATTGAACCACAGATGGTACACACATTTTTTTTCTTTAAGATTATAGTTGTTTATTGATAATACTAACTTGAAATTTTCATAGTCAAGTAACATTTATGACCCTTTGTTCTAGAACTTTTGCCATTAATTACCCAATTATCGATTTTCTGGTGTAGAGCCAGGACTAATTTCTAAGGAAAAAAATGAAAAATTTCACCAAGTGTACTTCTCTAAAATGGGTGGCACTCAAGAATAAATCTTCATTAGATTCCTTATTTCATATTTACTCTTCTCAGTTGGTTGGCAAAGCCTATGAATGTGCTTTGATCAGAAGAACAGAAGTTCTCTTCTCTAGATTCTTGCCAAATAATATAATCTTGAAATTCCCACTGTCAGATTGTTATTAAATGCCCATTATGAGGTTTAACATTTATGGAGAATTTCCTGAAGGCCATGCAACATATGCTTTTCTGGCTATCCTGAATGTTACCTTTGGATCAAGTCCAACCATCAAAGGTCTATTATACTGTGTTGGACAGTATTATTTTGACCCCTCTTAAGTTTACTTTTACTGAATTATGCTTTAGTGCTAAGCCATTGACCTACATGAAAAGATCTTATTTGAAAGAGCTATGCGAAATGCATTATTATTGAAAGTGTAAGGAAGCATAGGAAACATTGAACTCTTTATCACACGGAGTCCTTTTTATGAGAAACCAAAGGAAGAAATTTCCCTCAGGTTTACCAATCATGAACAGCTCTGCTTCTCCTGAAAAACTGGTTTGATTTCATACTATGGCCCCTGTGAATCTGGTAACAGATCATGCTTTGGTCACTAGGAACTATATTTGTGGAACCTCATTCCCCATGCTTTTATAATACAGTATGGAATGCTTTCTCAGTGTGCTTATTCAACCCAAGATGTGATTACTTTCCCCTTGTGATGACTCCCTAAACTATATATTTTATCTTTTGTATTGAAACATTTTTGTAAGATGCTTCAAATCCTTTGTGAAGTGAGAAATGGGATTTCAAGAACAAGTCAAATACTGCTGTTTTATTCATTTTTCTCTTGGTTTTCTATTTCTTTTTAAAATTTGATAATTATCTCTTTTACATATATTTCCTACTTAAAATCTGTCATTCATCTATTCATTAATCAAAATATTTTATAGGGCTCTTATGTCCAAGCTTAGTGCAGAGAAAAATAGATGGAAGATATAATTCCTGCCTTAAAAAAAACCCTTAACTTTTAGTGGTAGAAAAAATAAACTGAATATGATAATGTGAGAGGCTGTGGGAACAGAAAGGAGGGATACCTAACTCAGACCTGAATTTGGTCAGACAAGACGTCACAAAATATGTTTGAGTTGGATTTTGAAGGATTTCTTTTAGCCAGGCCCAAAGGTGGTAGGGGATGGTGTGTGGGGAAGAGTTCCTGTCACAGGAAGTTCACAATGGAAATTCACCAAGGCAAGAGACAATAAATGTGGTGATTTCAGAATGGCTTGATATCAAGCTCTAACAGAGCACTGTCAGTAAGTGAGGCTACATCACAAGCTGCTCTTGATGTCAAACTAAGGATTCATAATTTTTTCTGAAGCAACAGGGAGCCATGACAGGTTCCCATGGAGCATACTGAAGTCAAACAAACAAAGAAATTTCTTGTATCTCCCCCAACAGCTGGCATTGCATCTTTTAAATGTTAGGTATTCAATGGATATTGTTTAATAAATTGGGTACCCCAAGAAATATGACTGCATATTTCATTCACAATCTTCTCAACATTGTTTCCTTCATAGGCTTTTCCATTCATGCACTTTGTTAGACAAGGAAGTCTGTTCTGTTTCCCCATTTTGTCATTTTCCCCTTTCTGCTCATTTATTCAGGTATCTTATGGCAAAGGTAAGCACTAGATCCAGGAAGCCAGAGTTTGAATCCTGATTCTGCCACTGATGAGGTGCACAGCCTGGAACAAGGGATCTCAGGATCTTCTTCACAAGGCAGTTAGGGGATTTAATGAGTAAATGTGCACTGAAGTATGTAAACAGTGCTTGGCTTTTAGTGACCTTATAGGGTAAGTCTACTTCCTATCACTCTTTTTTCACGTTTTCTTTTCCACATTGATGTGTTTGCTTTGGCAAAGTGAAGTGCCATCTCCTTTACATAAAGTCTATAGTAAAGAAACTGTTTCATCCCACAAGCTTCTGAAGAATATATGTAATTATTGACATTTTTAGCACACATGGGCTTTATTTCACTGACTTGAAGACAGCTCTTATCTCAATATCTCTACTTTTTACTCTAATTCTGAAATTTTTACATTATTGTTCTTCATTCTCATTCTGAGAATCTGAATCCTAGCATTATTTCTTCTAGGGTGCATTGTAAGTATCCTCGCAAAGTAAGATTCAGGTGAAAGCAGTAGCTAACCCTAAATAAGCAAATACCTCATGAAACTAATCCTTTATTTTTTTTATTTTTTATTTTTTTTTTGCGGTACGCAGGCCTCTCACTGTTGTGGCCTTTCCCGTTGCGGAGCACAGGCTCCAGACGCGCAGACTCAGCGGCCACGGCTCACGGGCCCAGCCGCTCTGCGGCATGTGGGATCTTCCCGGACCGGGGCACGAACCCATGTCCCCTGCATCGGCAGGAGGACTCTCAACCACTGCACCACCAGGGAAGCCCTGAAACTAATCTTTTTTCTTTGAGTTACACATCCATTCTCTTCCTGTCATAGGATATATATATATCTTATAGGATATATAGATAATATATATATATATATAAAATGCAAAATTATAGTATATATTTATACTAAATATAGATATAATATATAATATATATTATAATATAAATTGTATATAATATATATAAATACATATCTCTTTTAATCTCTATTTTCTCTAGTTTGAAAAACCTAGGGAGTACCAAGATTGGACAGTATTTTAAAATTTTATTGTAAATTAATTTATACCCTGCTGTTTCCCAGAAAGAATTTCAGGTCATTTACAATAAAAAAGAAAAATAGTTACAATAAAACTGAAACCCATTAAATTCAGTATAAAACAACAAGAGTCCAGTAATAAAAGAGAAAGAGGACTACTGGAATCTATAGGAAAACACTCTTTAAACTTTTTCTTGGAACAAAGAATCCAGAGGGTTCAGGGAAATGTATTCTCCTCTGGAAAGCCTACTTTTATCATCACTAACAGCTTGTTTTAAATCATCCTTGCATGGAGAGTTGGGGAAAAACACTTTTTCAAGATTTTGCTAAATCATTATTACCTCATTGCCTCAGTTCTGTCCTTCTCCAGCTATCAGAGGCTAGTCTTTGTTTTCTTCCCCAGTGGCCCAGATTTCGTTTCTCCCCTAAGGGGTCTCCACCATGCTTATTTCATGAGACATTGGCCTGTCATTCAATACTCACTCTCGTTTTCCCAGATACAAAGTGCTGTTTCATCTCAAGAACAGCATCTACTTTCCTTGACAAAATATTTTTGTTACAACTGTCCCTCTACCAGCATTTTTATTTTTGTAGAAGGGAAGTAGAATATGCAGGCAAAACTGAGATGGGAACTGTATCTGCCAGCAACTCCCTTTCATTATGTGATCTTTCTCTTAGTATTTATCCCATATGCTCATACAAGGCTTATCCATTTCCTGTTCCTCCTCTGATCCTGGACTTTCAAGACTTTTTTTTTTCTTCTGGGTCTCAAGTTAGGGCTAGAAGTTTGAACAGAAGGACAAAGGGGAAACATACATAACTCATTTTATGTATATATTCGTTTTGTACCCGGGGGCTCAGAAGTGCCATAGCAGTTATCTTGTCTAACAGAGTAATAGATATGCAGAAAATTTGCACGCATTCCTATGCTGATCCCAGTGCCAAGACTGGACTTTCATTTTCTTTCATGCAGTATATCACTCATAATGATTTTGTCCCACTTAGTACTTTTCACACTGTTCATTGCCCCCTGATATTTCAACACAAGCAAACAATCTTCTGAAAATACTTCTCTCAGTTTGAAGGACAATTAATGAAAAACATTCCAGAAAGGTTATAATGCCTATTTTCTGGCAAGAGCCCTTTGAATCACCCAAAGGGAAGCTAAGTATTATTTTGACATTCATTATTGGCTGAACACTGACTATGTGTTTCTGAAGATCAGATTGGCAAATTGCTTCCACAGCCGGATCCACACAGCATGGCATGTGCTTCTGAAAGGGACTCATCTGGTCTAAGTTCTCCTGTCCTAATAGCATGCAGAGTTCAGCTGGAATTTAAGGCTTGAGTAGCATTTCTTTCCAAAGGCCATTAACAGTCCATGACACCCCAAAGTTATTATGAGCTGTAATATTCCATCCATCCTGGACTATTGACTAATCATATGTCTAATTGCATGGTAACACAATAGATGACAACAGTTTTTATTTCTGTTGCTAATTCAGAGATTTTTTTTTAAGGTGAAGAGAGCATCAAATCACCAGATCATAATAAAGTAAAATAAAAAATGTTTCAAGAGAAAGATAAAGAAGAATTCAAATTAAAACATTCACAGTCCTCTGTTTCTTTCCAGATGCTAGCCCTTGTTTTCCCTCCTTGCCTTTTTCCATTTTTTCTTAACTTTTGTGACACTTTTCCTACATGTTTACCCTAACAGCTCTTCTGCTTGCAGACCCCTAGCAACTTCTGCTCTCCCCAATGCTGCCTTTGGAATATTTAGGATAAATCCTTCTGGCAGTCAGCAATTTTCCATTCCTCATCTTATCACATGCTCATTTTGCAAAGCCCTTTTACCCCACGGCAAATAACTCAAGAGGGTGCTTAGAACAGGTGTGAAAATGTAAGCTTTTTTCCTGTTTTGTCGCCTGCTTCTATCATTTCTTTTCTTTTCTCTTAAGCCGATGTACAGCTCCATCATGCTGTTTTTATAGCTGCTGTTCAAACTTTAATGAGGACAATCAATGCTTGCTCTGCCTTTTTAAAAAGCAGATTAGAACTCAGAAATTACAATGTCCAACAACTCCAATTGGATAGACACAATTACATTAAAACTGTGAATTAAAAACAGTATCTTACAAATTTAATACCTTAATTTACAGACAACCAAGAACTGGATGTCTCTGTTTGACTGTTATGCGTTCGAAATTGCTGTTCATCCACAGTGACTGTGCTTTGTTTGGCAGATAGCATTCAAAACCATTTATTCATTTTCTGGGCTGAGGAGACCAGTTTTAGTTTACCTCCTTAGGGGTGATCAGTATCAGGGCAGCTCACTTTACATCTGTCATTATAAACTTACTGAAGCCAGATCACCCATGTTTGAAGCATCAGGTACAACCATAGAGATCTATGGGCACGAGTGCTTTTTTCCCTCACTGCATCTTTCCAACAAAAATCATATGATGAAAATAAGTTTAGTACACTGACATTTGAGAATCCTCAAATACCCACCTTAGCCACTGAACTAATTATAGTTGCTATTTGCTTCTATAGTTTTATTCCATAGCTTGACAACAAAACAAACTCAAATATGGAGATTAAAATTAATTAGAAATGATAGCAGCAGATATACCTTTTTTGTGGGCTTTAATATGGCAAAATTGTCCAGAGATGGCCTCAGTGAACCCTTAAGGGTTGATTCAGTTGAGGGTGTTGCAGGAGAATGGGGGAGCAAGAATTGTCATGTCCCAGGTCTCAGGTGAATTCTGGGGGCCAGTGGCCAAGTGAGGGTCCTTGGGGAAATGGGCAGGGATTTCCAGGAAATGGGCCACTGCCCACTTTTTGGCCTTTTAATGTTGGCCTGGAGACTGTCATGGTGTTGGTTTGTGTGTCATTTAGCATATGCTAATGTATTACAATGAGTGTATAATGAGGCTCAACTGGTCAACTGGAAGTCAAATCTTCCCCCATCTTGGGCCTAGTCAGTTCTAACCAGTTTTTGTCATACTCCCAATGTCTATGTCATTCTTTTAATGGTTGTGCCCTGCACCCTTCCTTCCTGTCTCATTGGTGGAGGTGGCTTCTGCACCTTCAGTATATGAACACTTTCTTATAATGAACCCTCACTTAGATATGGCAAAGCCCTTTTTTCCTTTCTGTAAATTGAGGATGAAAGGACCTGAGTCAATGAACATACTTTGTCTCCAGTGGAAGTGGTGGCAGGAGAGAGCCAAGGTCATCTTTCCCACTGTGAGGATTAAATACAAAACCAGGACCAAAACAGCACCACTCAGAAAAATGCCCTTGCATCCCGCACAATGCTGGCGCAGTGTGGAAGATTTTCCTGAAGCACAAGTGAGCAGGTGTTACACATATCAAGTACAAATGCCACAAGCTAATCCCTCAATGAAGGCTTGGGAGTTATACCCAGGTCTTCTCTATGTGTGCATTCTTCTTGCCATTCTAACTCCTGCTGGCTCTTGGGTGCCTCCCGAGTTTTCACAATTTTTCACTCTGTTTAAACAGGGACTCCCGTTTCTCTGGCCACCCTCATTGTGATGGTAAGAAGAGAAGGCAGCCAAGCCTTGGGAGAATAGGAAGAGACTATGGGCCATCCCATAAACAGCTCCACCCTGTGAAGCAAACTCACAGTCCTCTCTCTCCCATTAGGAAGAATGTTCTCAGAGTTTACTGTCTTCACTTCTCTACACACAGAACCTAATTTCTACCTTTGATTTTATTTCCATTTAAAAGGCCTTTCCTCCTTTTCCGGTTCATTGACTCTTTCACATACAGTGTCCAGCCCCATTAAGTACGGCCTGCTCATAACGAAATTCAACAAGCCCTGATCACATTGCCCCTCACGTCTCCTTCCTACACCATCGTCTTTCTCCCTTCCCTTATGGGAACATCAGCCTCGCAAGGTTCTGTTGGCACCCCCATTGCCTTACCTGCCTCAAGTTGTAGGGGCAAAGCCTCTCAGTGGGTCTCATCTTTTACTTCCTTCCATTCCCCAGTTCCCAAGCCAGTGATAAAACTCTGGTTTCATTCTACTTTCATTACTAGCTTAATATCTCAAAAGTAAGAATAGAAAATACAGTTCAACTTTCCTGCCCATAGTTTTGTATTGGTAACTGCTGCCTGTGTTGGGATGGATTTAGAAAGGCTGGTGGGAAACAGCCTTGATTGGTTGGCTCTGGGGGCCACAGATTTGGAGTAGAAGATGTGACCCTGGGGCTGCCCTAAATTACAGGGATGATCAGGTTAAAAAGAAAACTTAGATAGTCCCCCCAATCAGAAGATACACATCTCATGCCCACTCTTTGAATCTCGACCAACTTTTTCTGCCTCCTTGTAACTTCTCTCTTCTTAAGCCAGATTCCGCACTGCCATTGTCTATAAATATATATATATTTCATCTGTGTCTCGGCATGCCTGTCTTTTTGCATTCCTCCCCAAACCTTTAAGAGTCCTGTTATAGCACTGGTTTAAATCTTGCTTCCTTTGTGAGGTATCACATAACAAACTTTTCCTCTGTCTCCTTGTTCTATGGCCTGTTCAGAATGCCCTTATCACTTTCTCTGCTTTCTCCTCCTTTTTGACCCTTACCATTGATCTATGTGTTACCATGTTACAGAGTCTTGGAATTTTCTCTACTCCAATCTACCTCTAACCTTTCCTTGACTGGTTTCGACAAATGAAACTCAGAGAAGTTGTGATGTGCATTTTTGATAGCTATTGACAGGACAGGACTAGAACCCAGCCGTCGTGCTAAATTGTGAGAGCAGGTCAATTTACCACTATCAACCGCAAATGATTGCTTCGCTAAATTATCAATTCCTCAAATAATTGGGATATTTTCAGCTTTATTTTCTGTGGAGATTTGTCAGTATAGCCTCTTTGAATATCAATTTCTCATGTATTCACATTTTAGAAGTAAGCTCTTCTATCATTTTATATGAAACAGATCTGTTTTTCTTTATGGGTATTATTCATCTCTACTTTTTGTATTTGTATACTAATTCCTGGCTCACCATATTCTTTTGTCCCTCCCTTTTTTCTGACCCCAGATTTTTTGCCTGTCTTCTAGTCCCTGGTCTCGATGTTTTGCCCCTTGGTCTGTCCCTGTTCCTCCGTTGTCTCTGATCTTTCCTTACCCAATATCCTGACCGGCCTCAACTCTGGTCTCTAATGGTAAAATGGATGTATCTATTATCTTAGATCCATGTTATAAGTTTTTGCCAGATAGTGTTTGCATTTATCTTTCAGTTAATTGGTTATTGCTTTACCAAAAAATTGACCTGAAGCAGTGAGCTGAAAACTTTCTGAGGACTAGTGTAACTTCTTGTTCATCTTTGAAAGTCTCAGAATACTTAAAAGAAAAATATGTTAATAGTGTGTCCAGTAAATGCTTGTTGGAATAGGAAAGAAGTACTAAGCTGAACTCCATAATCATGAGTCTCTGGCTTAAAGGAAGACTAAAACAAACTATTGCTTCTTAATAAAAATAATTTAGAATGTTTTTTTTCTAGCATAATACAAAAAATATAGAAATGTGATATGAATCTATTCTTATTTATTTATTGATGGATCGTTGCCAAACCAAACCTTGAATTTGTGAATTCAGCTTGAACAATTTGAGGATCAGGAAGTTAAATGCTTTAATGTTTTGAAAAACTCATGTTCCCTTTCTCACTTGAAAAAAAGGGAAGAAATTATTACAATTTAATAAATAATTACTGAGAAAATAAAATGTTCTGAGAGCAGAATTTACTTGACCACAGTGCATCCATGAATTGCTATTGATGATTAGCCATGCTTCTAAATCTATGTGCTACTAAATTCAAATGTGCAGTGGGAGAATAGGTAACACCATAAAACTTCAAAGCTTCAGCTCCTGCTGCCTCTTTGGAGCAAGCAATCACATCCATGGCAGTTCCTGCTTCTCTGGACAAAGCCTTAGCCACATTTTCTATTTATCTCCAATATTGCTACCAGACAAAATTTTGGAACTATCTAAATTTAAATGTATAGAAAAGCGGTAACCAAATTAATTAGTGGAGTTAGTGTATGTGTAGAATAGAAGCCTAAAATAAGTGCTCAGAGAAAACCTCTTCTTTCAGTTGAAGGGAAATATGGTTTTTTATGTCCAGGGTTAATTAACCTCATGTCCAAAGTTAATGTTCAAATGAGCAGTAGAGAAGGGACACTGATTATTATAAACTCTATCAATTTTATTTCCTGTCCAGCTCTGGTTTTGGTCTTTCGTGGACTTAGGAAAATAAATTTGATTTATATTTGAATCCTGGATTTGCAGCTTGCTGTCTAAGGTAGTGTTTCTCACACTCACAGTGAACAGTGGAGAGGTTATAAAAACTGCAGACTAAATGCTTAATATGAAGCTAATGGGGATAGAACTATGGCATTTGGATTTTTAATACCTCTGCAAGTGATTATACTACACTCAGAAGTTTGAGAGCTATTGATGTGTGTGATTTGGGACAAGTTTCCAAACCCTTTTGAACCTTAGATTTTTTGTGTGATATTGCAGAAAATAATAGAGATCAAGTTGTTGGGAAGGTAGCATAGAATAGAATATGTAAGTGGCTAGTAAATGCTGACATGCACTCTCTTTGGCTACCCTGTAACTTGAACCTGACCTTCTAAGGTACTGCATACAACTAAGCTGCACCAATGGTCATGCCCCACTGCCTCATGCTTTCTTCTTATTATATTTTTGGGAAACTGTTCTCTATTCTCTGTTCTTTATTTTGACTTTGTCATATTCCTATGGCAAATGGAATAGACTATTCCATATTAAAAGAAAATAGCTCCTTTTAATGGATGAAATCTTGCTGTATCTCTAAAGCTGTTGAATTGAAAGACCTTTTCATTAGTGGAAATGTTCCTAGGAAAACATCAGCAAAAATTCCAACTAATAGCAAAACCAGGAAAGAAAAATTTAATCAAGGGATAGGAACTATGCAAGCCTTTAGAAACAGTTTCTTAATTGATTTCTGCTCCACTATTGTTAGTTTGTAGATCTCATTTCTGTTAAAGGCTCCTCAATAAGAAAGTCTTGGTAAATGCATTTTGATCTGGACCTAAAGTGGGTCAAGGTTTCCAAACCATTTCTCCTTACCAATTGTATTACTTATTTCTCTTTACCATAGTATAACTTAAATAACCATAAAATAAATGAAGTAACAAAGGAATCATGGTCATTACGTCATTTCTTAATAAGACATGGAAAGACATGTTCATTGCAGATGAAGGAAGAAGTTCTAATTTTTGTTTCTAAATAGCTTTGTCAAGAAAATATAAAAATTAAATTATATGCTCTAATTTAATAACTAACTTTGAAATTATGAGATATTTATGAATACTTAATAACTGCACTTGACAGGCTATTCAAAGTAGACCTCAATTGTGTAAAGCTCTCCATTTGTGCTCAAAGATCTTGAATGTCTAGTTTAGGTAGTGAGCTTATAAAATAGATTTGCAGAATTAAGTTTAGGATGTCTTCCTGTGTCAACGATGGGGAAATCATTACTGAGGTATGACTTAAACACCTGGAGACCAAACCTCCATATATCCCTAAATTATTGTGTCTTTTTTATTGAGATATAGTTAATTTACAATGCTGTGTTAGTTTCAAGTGCACAGGAAAGTGATTCAGTTATACATATATATGTTCTTTTTCATTATAGGTTATTATAAGATATTGAGTATAGTTCCCTGTGCTACACAGTAGGTCCTTGTTGTTTACCAATTTTATATATAGTACTGTGTATATGTTAATCCCAAACTCCTAATTTATCTCCCTTCTCACCTAAAATATTATGTTTTTAATTCAGAAGTAAGGTGTTGAGAAAATGTTTGTTTACTGAATAGGTATAGATATTGAAAGTTGGAGAACTACTGCTTTGGGCATAACATGCTTGAGGGGAACTTGCCTATCTAGACATCAAGCAATCTGGTTATTTTTTCTTGGATGTCTCTGTGTCCAGAGCTGTGTCTGAACTGAGTTAGTAATGGTTGCTCTGTGCTGTGATTTTGAATGCAAAAGCAGGTTTTGTTTTGCTTAATAGGGAGAAATGAAGTGCACATGCCTCCAAATGCGGCTTAGGTAGCACACTTGCTAGAAAAGTTAGGAAGAACATTGTTCTTGTATTGTTCTAGGTTACAGTTACCTTTGAAGGATTCAGTATTACTCATCACTCAGCTTCAATCCCAACACTATGGTAATGAGGACAGAACCTCAACGCTTCTGCAAGGGCAGATAGTTGAGGTTGATGACTATCTATCCTGTGAGTAGCTGGCAATAGAAATTGGTTGTTCCCAATCTGCCTGAACACACCCTCACAATTCACAATTTAACCTTTGATAGAGCAGCTTGTGCAAGTTAGTTTTCAAGGGTTGTGGGATTTCTCTACAGGTCAGATTCTAAGCACACAACATTTTTTCCTATACTTTTAGAATGTCTTTAATACATTTTTAATTCAAAACTAAACATTTAGTCCAGGCAGCTACCTAATTTAGCCAGAAATTAACATTATATTGCTAATAAAAAGGAAGAAAACAAAATCAATATGTGTATTTCCCTGCAAAAGAGAAGTGCATATAGTACTTGTGGCCATGATACGTGGATGTGACCAATTTATTAAGGAAAAAAAAAAAACAGTTATAAAAACCACCCCCTAAGAACCCTCTCCAATTTTCCCTGACTTCCCTGACTTCTGCATATCCACCTCTTGCTCCTCCTCAGGTGTTCCCCTGACCTCCCAATCCTGTATGTCTCCACACAGTTTCTCTGCCTGAGGCCAATGGGACTCATATCTTTGGCTCTTTGAAACACTAACGAAGTTAAATAAAACACCACACTATGGGGTTTGGGATCTATCTTTCCAAGCAGTTGCAGAAGAACCAAATAATGCAAGCAGAAATTTCAGGAGTGTTAAATCCCCTGGCAGCTAGCTGATGGGAAACATGAGATAGGAGTGAGCAGAATCGATCAATTTGCTCTCCTTTCTACCTCTAATAGGCTGATCCTAGGTAGGGTTCCCCCATTCAGCCTTTCAAGAGATATTTATGTGCCTGAGCAAAATCAGCTGTGAAGCAACTTTCTGGGTCTCTCAGCAGTTCATTTTGAAGCAGTGGCTAGCATTGTAACGTATCACCTTATATTACTTCTCATAATATTCTCATTTGTTTGATCCTTTCCTCATTCTTATTGAAGCTTTAGATCTTCCAAATAAAGTATTGTCTCTTAATCCTTCCCTAAGTCTCTATTCCCTAAGTCCCTAAGGCTTAGACACAGATCATCCCTAAGTCAGTTGAATGTAACTGAAGTTGAAGAGAAGCAATCTCCTTTTTAGGACCTAAACAATTACTTTTCATTATAGACTCTGTCTATTCAAAAAATATTTATAGATCACCTACAATATATGGGCATGGCTGTAGATTTGGGGGGAACCTCTGAGTTTATGGAGGGTACATTCAATGTGAGAAGATTCACAATAAATGAAATAAGGACATTTTATCATAGATGGTCATAAGTGGTACAGTGAAAATAAATTAATCAAGGAGGTGGAAAGAAAGTGGATCAGTGGATGGTATACAATTTAAAACAAGGCAGTTGAGGAAGACCACATTGAGAATATCTCATTTATGGAAAGATGTGATAAAGGTGAAGAAGGAATACAAGCGTGTGTTTGAGGAAGAGCATCTTAGGAAATGGGAATAGGAAATGTAAGAAGTACTAACATTGAATGGTGTTTTGTGTGTTCAAGTAATGGCAAGAAGGCAAATGTGGCTGGAACAATATGAAAGATGGGAATATATTAGTAAAAGAGGTCACTGAGGTGATGTGAGGGGCTGAATCTTCCTAAGTTTTGTGGTTATATATAACATATCATCTTAGCACACTTTTGAAAGTGAAAGGAGGTAAACTTAATTATACCTGGGTACTTTCCTAGCAAACTGGAATGAATGGTTACCCTATATGCAGGCTAATGTAACAATTTTCGACTTTCGCTAAATAGATAGAAAGGTACCTGATGATTCTGAGCAAAAGAGTGACATGATCTGACTTATCTTTTGATAATATGACACTGACCTTCAGGATTGAGAATAAGGTAAAATTGAAAAAAGGAGCAATTAGGAGTCTGTTTCAATCATATACATGCCTGGAGGTCTGGAATGAAGACATACATTTGACAGTTGTATTAATCCGCATAGACTAGGCTATATGCTATGATAATAAAGAAACAACAAATTCTCAGTGGCTTAGAGCAGAGGTCAGCAAACAATAGTCCATAGGACAAATCCAGCTCACCACCCATTTCAGTAAATGAGGGTTTGTTGGAACACAGCCACACTCTCTTTCTTTTATATCATGTCTATAGCTGCTCTCTCACTAAAATGGCAGAACTGAGTAGTTGCAACAGAGATGGCATGGTCTGCAAGCCTGAGATATTTATCATCTGTCATTTCACTGATGAAGTTTATTGACCCTATGTTTAAAGCAAAAATGCTTTACTTCTTGCTCATATAAGGTCTGCTATGTGTCCAAACACTTTCCCAGAGCAGGTCGGTTCTAAGCACTTGACTCAGACATCTAAGTTGATTTCATCTCAGAATTCCACTATTTGGATGTGAGGCCTTCATCATCACCACGTATCACCATCACCATGTGGCAGGGTCTCACATTAGCTCATAAACATTGCGTAGAAGAGATAGACATCACCCACTGATGATGGCCAATCCAATGGGCCCCCTACTGGGTACTGTGAGAGACAACATGGCTATTTGGTCAACAGTAAAAATTCTAGTCTATCAGTTATCAGCATATAAATGACATTTAAAGCCATGAGACTGGATTAATTCACTAAGGGAAAGAATTTTGAAAGAAGAAAGAACATGTTCAAGTACGGTCTTGGGCTATTCCTCAACAACCTGAAAAGTTCAGAAAGATTAGGAACTAGCAAGGAGAGTGAGATGGAGCAACCAGAGAGGTAGGTGTAAAACCAGTTACCTATGGATGTCCTGGAAGTCAAGTGAAGAAAATGTATCCAGAAGGAAGAAATTACTGTCATCCCTCAGTATCCATGGAGGATCCCCATAGGTACCAAAATCTGAGAATGCTCTAGTCCTTTTTTTAATTTAGTTTTTATTTTAGACTAGAGTGTAGTTGATTTACAATGTTGTGTTAGTTTTAGGTGTACAACAAAGTGACTTAGTTATACATATACATATATCCATTCTTTTACAGATTATTTTCCCATATAGGTTAATACAGAATTTTTTTTTTTTTTTTTGGCTGCGTCAGGCTTTCGTTGCTGTGCGGGCTTTCTCTAGTTATGGACAGTGGGAGCTACTCTTCGTTGTGGTGCACAGCCTTCTCATTGTGGTGGCTTCTCTTGTTGCAGAGCATGGGCTCTAGGTGTGCGGGCTTCAGTAGTTGCTGCACGAGGGCTCAATAGTTGTGGAACACAGGCTTATTTGCTCCGCGGCATGTGGGATCTTTCCAGACCAGAGATCGAACCCGTGTCCCCTGCATTGGCAGGTGGATTCTTAACCATTGAGCCACCAGGGAATTCCTGGTACAGAATATTGAGTAGAGTTCCCTGCGCTATACAGTAGGTCCTTGCTGATTACCTATTTTAAATATAGTAGTGTGTAAATGTTAATCCCAAACTCCTAATTTATCCCATTCTCCCAACCTTTCCCCTTTGGTAACCATAAGCTTGTTTTCAAAGTCTGTTGAGTCTGTTTCTGTGTTTTGTCTAGTCCCTTTTATAAAATGGCATAGATTTGCATATGTCTTCTGCACATCCTCCTGTATACTTTAAATCATCTCTAGATTACTTATAATAACTAGTACTAAGTAAATGCTATGTAAATCATTGTAAATACAATGCAAATGCTATGTAAATAGTTGTAAATACAATGCAAATGATGTGTAAATAGTTGCTAGAGTGCAGCAAATTCAACTTTTGCTTTTTGAAACTTTCTGGAGTTTCTTCCTAAATATTTTCATTATGAGGTTAGTTGAATCTGTGGATGTAAGACTTGCAGATATGGAGGGCTGGCTGTATATGCCAAGTGCTGCTTATGATGTGTATGCTGCATGCTGAGGATGGAAGAGAAGGACAGAGACTGTACACTGGATTTAGGAAGATCATCGATAACCTTAATAGCCATTTTGGTTAATTGTGATTTGAAAGCCTGGTTGGAGTGAATTTAAAAGAGAGTGGGAAGCAAGGCATGAGAGGCAGAAAAAATAGACCAGCATTTCAAGGAATTTTGCTATGAGGAAAATGGGGTAGCAGATAGAAGGGTAATAGAGTCAAGATAGTGTTTTTTTCCCTCTTTTAAATAAGATGGAAAATTTCATGTTCATATTTTACTGGAAGTATTTCAGTGGAGAGAGAAAAATGTTGATGCAAGTGTGAGAGACTACAGAGGAGAAGTCATTGGTGGAGCAAGTGGAGAATTCTAGTGGACAAGTGGAAAGGGCTGCCCTCAGTGGGAACTTAAATAGTATGAAAGGAAATTAATTAACACTATTAATGTCTAATCTCTTTGCTACCAAAAATTCCTCACTTCTCAAATCAACATTCAGAGATCAATAATCTCATTATTTTTTTGTTTTGAGCAAAGTTAATTCCAACATGTTCCCTTGTTCTGAAACATTTTGGGGAAAAGCACTTCCAATTAGGTCAACAGCTTTCTGACTTTTAAACACAAATGTTTTAATCCTGGTAACACTTTATAATTAGTAAAACACTGACTGGATTTCTTTTAATTACTATAATCCTAATACTATCCCTGTGGTGCTAGGATGGCCAGACGTTCAGCTTATATTTTACAATAATTGTGTAACTGAACCTCTAAAGAAGCTTTAAGTTATTTTTCCATGGAAAGTAGCTCTTTTCATGGTGAGCTATCAAATTTCAAGTGGAAACTACATATTCCCTCTTAGAATCCTATTTATTTTTTCCAATAACAATGGTCAGCTCTTGTATTTTTTCAAACCATAACTTTTCTTTTTACTTTAAATATGAAAAAGCACCTTTTCATAATAAAGAAAAAAGGTAAAATTTAAAGCCAGTGATAGTACACGCTTGTGATTTTACTTAAGTCTACCATATGGTTTTGTGTGTGGATGTGTGTCTTTTAATCACGAATAAAACAAAGGGTAGAATTTAACAATCCCTTTCAGTTAGCATGTTAATTTCTCATTTTAACAAGACCTTTTTTTTTGAGATACAATAGTTGACATGAATCCCATAAGTTTCATTACCTTTTTTCTTGCCCTTTTTTTGAAAAACAGCTTGCACATCTCCAGCATTGCATAAAATACCCATTTGTAATTATGCTTAACCTTTCCAAAGCCTCTGGGTAGAGTCTGCTCATTAATCTTTAACCTGACAAGCCTTGGGGGTTGTGAAATTTGTATCTCTATGTATTAGAGACACAGAGACCATAGACCAGGGGCACAAAGGGGGTAATTAAGAGGAAGTAAAAAAAAGAAATAGAACAAAGCTTGAGGGATATGATTACATTACTATAGGTGTCAGAGAACAGCAGGGACAATAGAATGCAAATCATTATAGACAGGGTTCAGGAAATAAATGAAGCTATACATTTTTAGAACAAAACCGATTGAATCATACCCTGTCTTACTCAAGTGAAAACTAACTTGTGCTACATTGATCTAAAATAAAGATTTTTAAATATAATCATACAAAATATGGATCAGCTATGCCTTTACAGATCATTCCACATATGCATTTCCCCATGTTGTACTAAAGTATAACAAAGGATATATTTTAAGTAAAACTAACATCATTGCCTGAAAAGTTACTCTGATGATGAAAGAAGTATCATATTTTTATCTATACAGATGTTCATTATTTTTGTATTGGGTGTTGATGAAGACAACAAAAGGTGTAGATTTCTTCATATCACATTTCCCTACGTATCACATTTTGCCCAGACATTTTTATGTCAACTGTTGAAGATTTGTTGAAACAAATGATGCACATAAGTTGATGCAATTATTGATACATATTAAAAAAACTACATCTAATAATAATACTATGCCTAATAATAAGACAAGATTTAAAAAATTTTTGTGGTGATTCTGTTTGTTTTGTTTTTAACCAATATTATTCTTCAGAAAAGGGAGAGTCACTTTGTGACTGAATCTTTGTACATACATCTAATGAGGAAGAAAAAGGGGAAATATCTTTATGCCTTTATGTTAAACACAAAATAGTATAAACCAGTTTAATGATCACCTACTACTTGGATTTAGTGGTATCTAGAATAAAAACTAAGTTACTATAATAAAGAGAATGTAAAATATAGTGAGTAAAATACACTAGAAATTGATTTCTCTCTAATATCACAGCCTAATATTACAGAGGGTAAGGTAGCAGGGATGGCAGGGCAGCTCTGTCGACTTCCACAACCTGCTCCAGTATTTGTATTTCTCACCCAGTGGTAAGGAAGGATACAGAGAGTCCTGGGCAGACTTCTTTAAAGAGATGATCTGGAAGTCCCATCCATTGCTTCTGCTCCTATCCCATTGGCCAAATCCAGGTATGTGGTTAAATCAAACTATAACAGGAACTAAGAAATATTGTATGTAGGTGTCCAAATACAACTAGAGGAATCCCTTTACTGAAAGGAAGAAGAGGAGACTGAATACTTGGAGCCAATTAAGTCTCAACCTTAGTTCTATAAAAAATGTTATGCATTAATCATTTAAAATTTGGTAAAATTAGAGAAGTAAAAAAATGTATACAAGTGATTACACACATAAAAATAGACATGTTTAAGTATACAAACATATTTCCAATGTTCTTTATAATATATTTATATACTTTTATCTATATAATCTGTATGTATATGTATGCATTCTGTTTTAGACTGACTTTTTATGCTTTACTTTTTCATTGTCACCAACTATTTCTTGGAGGCTTTTGCTGCCCATTTCGTGTCCTTTTTTAAAAAATGATTTCTTCATTAAGTAGAATATAGTTTTGGGACTCACTTATATTCATTCATCAATTTGATAAGTATTCAGTGAATACCTATTATATAACAGACATTATTTTGAGGACCTTGGATGTAGTAATGAATAAAACGGTAACGATCCCTGCCCCTTAATCTCATATTCTTGCCATGAAAGATAGAGATGAGTACTAAATTGAACAAATAGGCAGTGTATAGGTTAGAAAGACTAGTAGCACCAGGGTTTAAATCGTGTCATTGCCATGCCAGGGGAAAAGAGAGCCCACAAAATTCTGGCCAGGCAGTTGACTTCTTTGGCCAGGAAGGGCAACACCTTGCTTCCATTCACAGATTACTGGCAAAAATTCATCATGTGGTTCCATCCCAACATGAGGGTCAACCGGAAAGTACAGTCCTGCTAATTGTTTTGTATAGGGGAGAACAGGAACTATTTGGTACATGGTGCTAATGATTGCCACAGCAGGTATATTGGATTCTGGAGTTCAAGGGTTATTAGCTGTGGGGAGTTGGAAGACCTAGGTCTCATTGAGATGGTGACATTTTGGAGAAATTAAAGGAAATAATGGACTTATTCCTGCAGACGTTTGGAAGAAGAGTCCTCAAGGCAGAGGCAGTAGCCTTTGCAAAGTCCTAAGGCCAGGCTGCACCTGTCTTATTTGAGGACATTTAAGAACATTTAGGAGGCCAATGTGGCTGGAGCAAATTGACTGAGAAGATTGGTAGAGATGAGAACAATGGTATATTGGGCACTATAATGGCATTATGATGACTGCCTTTACTACAATTAAAGTGGAGTGTTATCATGGGATTTTGAAGACTTGACTTATATTTAAAGAAATTTGTTTTCTATTATATTGAAAATAAAATTACAGTTGACCCTTGAATAGGAGGAGATTGAACTGTGGAGGTCCATCTGTAGAAGGGTGTTTTTTCATTAGTTAATATTCCAGTACTACATGATCTGGGTTGAATCCACAGATGCAGAACCTCAGATAAGGAGGGCCCACTTTGAGTTATATAGAAATTTTGGACTGTTCAGAGGGCTGGCCCCCTAACCTCAGCATTGATCAAGGGTCAGCTGTATAGGAGGGCAGAGGTAAAAGCAGGGAACCAGTTTGGGGACTGTTTCAGTCACTGATGTGTTGAAGAGTCTGTTTTTTTCTAAACTATTTTCCTTTTCTTCAGGATACTCGGCTAGACTATATTTCTAAGTGCCCTTTGCAGTTAACGTGGCTACTGCTTGGGAGTAAAATTAATATTTATCCATATTAAGTCTGGTCCATAAAAAAAGTCTGTGTGAGTCACCACTTTTTTCCAACTGAGTGGAAAGGAGGCCAAGAATAGAACTACTTGTAACAAGAAGCCTGTATATCTTAGTGATGTCATGGAACTGGTATTTCCCTCCCCCAAACTTGCCCCACCACCTAATATAATTCATGTAAGATATACATGTCTATTGAATTTAGCTACTGAGATTTGGGGCTCCTTTGTTATGGTAATTAGCATTATCCTAATACAGAAATTGGTACATTGAAGTGGAGTTCTGCTTAATATATGGCACTGGTTTAGTAATTAGGAGACAGGTGGCCTGGCAAAGAAGCTTGTGGTTCATGATATGTAGTTTTCAAACATTTGGTAAAACTCTCCTATGAGAAATGTGGAAAGTAACCTACATACCTTCAAGTATATAGCTCTAGAAAGCAAGTGGAAAAAGCCAAAGTTTTAGAATATGTTGGTTATTATTGGTCACCTTATGCCAATGTGATTTAAGAGATAATCTTAGGAAAGAACTGGATAGTTTCAGGCAGAAACTATGGGGAACAGGAGTTCAGATATCAAGGGCCTGAGAGGTTTGGCAAAGCTGTTGTTTCTGGACTTAAAAGAATGAGAGATGAGATTAAAAATGGTGTTGAGGGCTTCCCTGGTGGTGCAGTGGTTGAGAGTCCGCCTGCTGATGCAGGGGACACGGGTTCGTGCCCCGGTCCAGGAAGATCCCACATGCCGCGGAGTGGCTGGGCCTGTGAGCCATGGCCGCTGAACCTGCGCGTCCAGAGCCTGTCCTCCGCAACAGGAGAGGCCACAAAGATTCAACTTTGCAGCAAAGATTAGATTAATATTCTTTTATAATTCTTTTCAGTTCTGTGGCATTGGTTGTGAGGTTTCCTCTTTTATTTCTGAGTGTATTTATTTGTCTTCTCTCTCTTTCTCTATTTTTGTTTACTTTACCCTAAAGTTTTGTCAATTGTGTTGACCTTTTCAAAAAACCACCTCAGTTTCATCGATTTTTCTCTACTGTTTTCTTATTTTTTATTTCACTTATCTTTGCTTTAATCTTTATTATTTCTTCCTATTGATAGATTTGAGTTTAGTTTTTTCTTGTTATTCTAATTCATTGAGGTGTAAAGTTAGGTTGTTGATTTGAGATTCTTTTTTCTTTTTTAATGTACACGTTTGCAGCTATAAACTATTTTCTTAGCCCTGCACATGCTGAATCCCATAAGTTTTGGTATGTCATGTTTTCATTTGTTCCAAGGTATTGCCTAATTCCCTTTTGATGTCTTCTTTGACTCATTGGTTATTTAATAGTGTGTTGTTTATACACATTTGTGGATTTTTCCATTTTCTTTGTGCTGTTGATACAGTATCACTCCATTCTGACTGGAAGAGATTCTTTGCATGATTTCAACCTTTCTGAATTTGTTAAGACTTGTTTTATGGACTAACATATGTCCTATCCTGAAAAATGTTTCACGTGCACATGTTGTGTTATTTTTTTTAAATATTGATGAATGGTTTTATAATTTTTCTTTTATTCCAGAAAGGCATTAAGAGTAATTAAAATGGCACCTATATATATGTTTTTCTTACAAATTTTTTTGAATTTTATTTTATTTATTTTTTTATACAGCAGGTTCTTATCAGTCATCCATTTTATACACACCAGTGCATACATGTCGACCCCAATCTCCCAATTCATCACACCAACCCCCTCACCCCCCGCCCCTTCCCCCCTTGGTGTCCATACATTTGTTGTCTACATCTGTGTCTCAGTTTCTGTTTTGCAAACCAGTTCATCTGTACCATTTTTCTAGGTTCCACATACATGCAATGTACGATATTTGCTTTTCTCTTTTTGACTTACTTCACTCTGTATGACACGCTCTAGATCCATCCACGTCTCTATAAATGACCCAATTTCGTTCCTTTTTATGGCTGAGTAATGTTCCATTGTATATACGCACCACATCTTCTTTATCCATTCATCTGTTGATAGGCATTTAGGTTGCTTCCATGACCTGGCTATTGTAAACAGTGCTGCAATGAATATTGGGGTGCATGTGTCTTTTTTTTTTTCTTTTTGCGGTACATGGGCCTCTCACTGCTGTGGCCTCTCCTGTTGCAGAGCACAGGCTCCAGACGCGCAGGCTCAGTGGCCATGGCTCACGGGCCTAGCCACTCCATGGCATGTGGGATCTTCCTGGACTGGAGCACAAACCCATGACCCCTGCATCGGCAGGCGGACTCTCAACCACTGTGCCACCAGGGAAGCCCCATGTGTCTTTTTGAATTATGGTTTTCTCTGGGTATATGCACAGTAGTGGGATTGCTGGATCATATGGTAATTTTATTTTTAGTTTTTTAAGGAACCTCCATACTGTTCTCCATAGTGGCTGTAACAGTTTACATTCCCACCAACAATGCAAGAGGGTTCCCTTTTCTCCACACCTTCTCCAGCATTTGTTGTTTGTAGGTTTTCTGATGATGTCCATTCTAACTGGTGTGAGGTGATACCTCATTGTAGTTTTGATTTACATTTCTCAAATAATCAGTGATGTTGAGCAGCTTTTCATGTGCTTCTTGGCCATCTATATGTCCTGTTTGGAGAAATATCTATTTAGGTCTTCTGCCCATTTTCAGATTGGGTTGTTTATTTTTTTAATATTGAGCTGCATGAGCTGTTTATATATTTCGGAGATTGATCCTTTGTCTGTTGATTCATTGGCAAATATTTTCTCCCATTTTGAGGGTTGTCTTTTCGTCTTATTTACAGTTTCCTTTGCTGTACAAAAGCTTTTAAATTTCATTAGGTCCCATTTGTTTATTTTTGTTTTTATTTCCATTACTCTGGAGGTCGATCTAAAAAGATCTTGCTGTGATTTATGTCAAAGAGTGTTCTTCCTATGTTTTCCTCTAGGAGGTTTATAGTGTCTGGTCTTATATTTAGGTCTCTAATCCATTTTGAGTTTATTTTTGTGTACGGTGTTAGGGAGTTTTCGATTTTCATTCTTTTCCACATAGCTCTCCAGTTTTCCCAGCACCACTTATTGAAGAGACTGTTTTTTCTCCATTGTATATCCTTGCCTCCTTTGTCATAGACTAGTTGACCATAGGTGTGTGGTTTTATCTCTTGGCTTTCTACCTTGTTCCATTGATCTATATTTCTGTTTTTGTGCCAGTACCATATTGTCTTGATGACTGTAGCTTTGTAGTATAGTCTGAAGTCAAGGTGTCAGATTCCTCCAGCTCCGTTTTTTTCCCTCAAGATTGCTTTGGCTATTCGGGGTCTTTTGTGTCTCCATACAAATTTTAAGATTTTTTGTTCTAGTTCTGTAAAAATGGCCATTGGTAATTTGATAGGGATTGCATTGAATCTGTAGATTGCTTTGGGTAGTATAGTCATTTTCACAATATTGATTCTTCCAATCCAAGAACATGGTATATCTCTCCATCTGTTGGTATCATCTTTAATTTGTTTCATCAGTGTCTTATAGTTTTCTGCATGCAGGTCTTTTGTCTCCCTAGGTAGGTTTAGTCCTAGGAATTTTATTCTTTTTGTTGCAATGGTAAATGGGAGTGTTTCCATAATTTCTCTTTCAGATTTTTCATCATTAGTGTATAAGAATGCAAGAGATTTCTGTGCATTAATTTTATATCCTGCAACTTTACCAAATTCATTGATTAGCTCTAGTAGTTTTCCGGTGGCATCTTTAAGATTCTCTATGTATAGTTTCATGTCATCTGCAAAGATTGAAGCTTTACTTCTTCTTTTCAAATTTGTATTCCTTTTATTTCTTTTTCTTCTCTGATTGCCATGGCTAGGATGTCCAAAAGGACATTGAATAATAGTGCTGAGAGTGGGCATCCTTGTCTTGTTCCTGATCTTAGAGGAAATGCTTTCCATTTTTCACCATTGAGGATGTTTGCTGTGGGTTTGTCGTATATGACCTTTATTATGTTGAGGTTGTTTCCCTCTGTGCCCACTTTCTGGAGAGGTTTTATCATAAATGGGTGTTGAATTTTTTCAAAAGCTTTTTCTGCATCTATTGAGATAATCCTATGGTTTTTATGCTTCAATTTGTTAATATGATGTATCAGATTGATTGATTTGCGTATATTGAAGAATCCTTGCATTACTGGGATAAACCCCACTTCGTCATGGTGTATGTTCCTTTTAATGTGCTGTTGGATTCTGTTTGCTAGTATTTTGTAGAGGATTTTTGCATCTATGTTCATCAGTGATATTGGTCTGTAATTTTCTTTCTTTGTAGTATCTTTGTCTGCTTTTGGTATCAGGGTGATGGTGGCCTCATAGAATGGTTTGGGAGTGTTCCTTCCTCTGCAAATTTTTGGAAGAGTTTGAGAAGGATGGGTTTTAGCTCTCCTCTAAATGTTTGATAGAATTCACCTTTGAAGCCATCTGGTCTTGGACTTTTGTTTGTTGGAAGATTTTAAATCACAGTTTCAATTTCAGTGCTTGTGATTGGTCTGTTCATATTTTCTATTTCTTTTGAGTTCAGTCTTGGAAAGTTATACCTTTCTAAGAATTTGTCCGTTTCTTCCAGGTTGTCCATTTTATTGGCATAGAGTTGCTTGTAGTAGTCTCTTAGGATACTTTGTATTTCTGTGGTGTCTGTTGTAATTTCTCCTTTTTCATTTCTAATTTTATTGATTTGAGTCCTCTCCCTCTTTTTCTTGAAGAGTCTGGGTAATGGTTTATCAATTTTGTTTATCTTCTCAAAGAACCAGCTTTTAGTTTATTGATCTTTGCTACTGTTTTCTTTGTTTCTATTTCATTTATTTCTGCTCTGATCTTTATGATTTCTTTCCTTCTACTAACTTTGGGCTTTGTTTGTTCTTCTTTCTCTAGTTCCTTTAGGTGTAACGTTAGATTGTTTATTTAAAATGTTTCTTGATGTAGGCTTGTATTCCTATAAACTTCCTTTTTAGAACTGCTTTTGCTGCATCTCATAGGTTTTGGATCATCGTGTTTTCATTGTAATTTGTCTCTAGGTAGTTTTTGATTTCCTGTTTTATTTCCTCAGTTCTCTCTTGGTTATTTAGTAATGTATTGTTAGCCTCCATGTATTTGTATTTTTTACAGATTTTTTTCCTGTAATTGATATCTAGTCTCATAGCCTTGTGGTTGGAAAAGATACTTGATATGATTTCAATTTTCTTAAATTTACCGAGGATTGATTTGTGACCCAAGATATGATCTATCCTGGAAAATGTTCCATGAGCATTTGAGGAGAAAGTGTAATCTGCTGTTTTTGGATGGAATGTCCTATAAATATCAAGTAAATCTATGTGGTCTATTGTGTCATTTAAAGCTTGTGTTTCCTTCTTAATTTTCTGTTTGGATGATCTGTCTATTGGTGTGAGTGAGGTGTTAAATTCCCCCAGTATTATTGTGTTACTGTTAATTTCCTCTTTTATAGCTGTTAGCAGTTGCCTTATGTACTGAGGGGCTTCTATGTTGGGTGCATATATATTCATAATTATTGTATCTTCTTGGATTGATCCCTTGATCATTATGTAGTGTCCTTACTTGTCTCTTGTAACATTCTTTATTTTAAAGTCTATTTTATCTGTTATGAGTATTGATTTCCAGCTTTTGATTTCCAGCTTTCTTTTGATTTCCATTTGCATGGAATATCTTTTTCCATCCCCTCACTTTCAGTCTGTATGTTTCCCTAGGTCTGAAGTGGGTCTCTTGTAGATAGTGTATGTATGGGTCTTGTTTCTGTATTCATTCAGCCAGCCTGTGTCTTTTGGTTGGAGCATTTAATACATTCACATTTAAGGTAAATATCAATATGTATGTTCCTGTTGTCATTTTCTTAATTGTTATGGGTTTGTTTTTGTAGGTCCTTTTCTTCTCTTGTGTTTCCCACTTAGAGAAGTTCCTTTAGCATTTGTTGTAGAGCTGGTTTGGTGGTGCTGAATTCTCTTAGCTTTTGCTTATCTGTAAAGCTTTTGATGTCTCCATCGAATCTGAATTAGATCCTTGCTGGGTAGAGTAATCTTTGTTGTAGCTTCTGCCCTTTCATCACTTTAAGTATATCATGCCACTCCCTTCTGGCTTGTAGAGTTTCTGCTGAGAAATCAGCTGTTAACCTTATGGGACTTCCCTTGTGTGTTATTTGTTGTTTTTCCCTTGCTGCTTTCAGTAACTTTTCTTTGTCTTTAGTTTTTGCCAATTTGATTACTATGTGTCTCAGCATGTTTCTCCTTGTGTTTATCCTGTATGGGGCTCTCTGAGGTTCCTGGACTTGGGTGACTATTTCCTTTCCCTTGTTAGGGAAGTTTTCAAATATAATCTCATCAAATATTTTCTCAGGTCCTTTCTCTCTCTCTTCTTCTTCTGAGACCCCTATAATGTGAATGTTGTTGCATTTTATGTTGTCCCAGAGGTCTCTTAGGCTGTCTTCATTTCTTTTCATTCTTTTCTGTTTATTCTGTTCCACAGCCATGAATTCCACCATTCTGTCTTCCAGGTCACTTATCCATTCTTCTGCCTCAGTTATTCTGCTATTGATTCCTTCTAGTGTATTTTTCATTTCAGTTTTTGTATTGTTAAACTCTGTTTGTTTGTTCTTTAATTTTTCTCAATCTTTGTTAAACATTTCTTGCATCTTCTCAATCTTTGCCTCCATTCTTTTTCCGAGGTCCTGGATCATCTTCACTATCATTATTCTGAATTCTTTTTCTGGAAGGTTGCCTACCTCCACTTCAGTTGCCTACCTCCTCTTTAGTTGTTTTTCTGGGGTTTTATCTGTTCCTTCATCTGGTACATAGACCTCTGTCTTTTCATTTTGTCTATCTTTCTGTGAATATGGTTTTTGTTCCACAGGCTGCAGGATTGTAGTTCTTCTTGCTTCTGCTGTCTGCCCTCTGGTGGATGAGGTTATCTAAGAGGCTTGTGCAAGTTTCCTGATGGGAGGGACTGGTGGTGGGTAGAGCTGGCTGTTGTTTTGGTGTGTAGAGCTCAGTAAAACATTAATCTGCTTGTCTGCTGATGGGTGGGCCTGGGTCCCCTCCCTGTTGGTTGTTTGGCCTGAGATAACCCAACACTGGAGCCTTCCCAGGCTCTTTGGTGGGGCTAATGGCGGACTCTGGGAGAGCTCACACCAAGGAATACTTCCCAGAACTTCTGCTGCCGGTGTCCTTGTCCTCATGGTGAGACAGAGCCACCTCAACCTCTGCAGGAGACCCTCCAACACTAGCAGGTAGGTCTGGTTCAGTCTCTATGGGGTCACTGCTCCTTCCCATGGGTCCCGATGTGCACACCACTTTGTGTGTGCCCTCTAAGAGTGGAGTCTCTGTTTCCCCCAGTCCTGTCAAAGTCCTGCAATCAAATCCGACTAGCTTTCAAAGTCTGATTCTCTAGGAATTCCTCCTCCCGTTGCCAGATCCCCAAGTTGGGAAGCATGACATGTGGCTCAGAATTCTCACTCCAGTGGGTGGACTTCTGTGGTATAAGTGTTCTCCAGTTTGTGAATCACCCACCCAGCAGTTATGGGTTTTGATTTTATTGTGATTGTGTCCCTCTACCATCTCCTTGTGGCTTCTCTTTTGTCTTTGGATATGGGGTATCTCTTTTGGTGAGTTCCAGTATCTTCCTGTCGATGATTGTCCAGCAGTTAGTTGTGATTCCGGTTGTTCTCGCAAGAGGGATTGAGAGCACATCCTTCTACTCCACAATCTTGAACCAATATGGCACCTTAGGGCAGAAGTTTTATGCCTGAGAGGGACAGCAGGAAGGAAACAACATCCTCTGCTGCTGCAGCAAGGTCCAATTCCACGTGTTTGGTTATTAATAGAAATCCTGATTACTATGTCCAGAGACCAGCTGTTATGCAAAATACAGTTTTAAGCTTTCATTTTTTTATCATGGTTTCTTAGAGCCCTCTTAGATGATGTTGTACAAAAGTTGTGGGCATCCTATGTTCTAGCTCTTAAAGATAAAATTCCAATGTCAGTTAAGCTGGACATATGAAAGCACTAACAATATTCTTGCTTATTATAATAACCTGCCTTAAATGGAGATTGGGCACAACAATTTGTAGCTCACTTTGCATTATATTTAGCCTAGCATTTTGTGCAGTTAGGCATATGAAGAATGGCTAGGATGATAGTAATGGTGATGGTGATGGAGATGATCTCTCGTGATTGTATATTGTCACTGACCTTGAAACTCTCTTTAATGTTCTTTGTGAATAACCATTAACTCCATATGGCTCAAGAGAAATTTGTCCCTTTCACTCATTTGGATATATCATTTCTGCTAAGTCACATATTTTCATTGTTCTTTGTTTATAAGTTTTTAAAATCATCTTTTATTTCATTGCTTTGTTTCATCAGACAATTCATCAATATGTCCTCTTTCATTTATGAAAATTTTTGAATTTTTATCCCACTGAGTCCTTAGTATCAAATTCTATATTCAGGCCTTGTATCTTTTTCTCATAAAATTTTCATAGTCAGTGTGGATCATTTAACAGAAAGTTCCCAGATGCTCTCCTCTAAAATCTTAAAACTTCTAAAAATTTATTTTTAAGTAAAATACATCAGCAAACACAACTGAAGGTAGAACAGAAACATTAGTTGGACATTAGACAGAGGAGATTTTGGTATGTGAAGGGATGCTAGTTGACTAAATCTATCTCCTTTTATTTTCGACTGTGACAGTGCAACTGAAAAATATACTTTTTCTTCACAGTATTGAGTTGGCCAGAAAGTTCGTTTGGGTTTTTTCCATAACATCTTACTTATCTTAAAAGTAATTAGATAATTATGTTATTATTTGTTTACAAAGTTTATTCTGGAGTAGATTATATGATCCATGAGGGCAGAGACTTGTCTTGTTCATTTTTTATCTCTGGCACTTAGTCACAGTGACTGACACATACTAGGTTCTCCATAAATATATATTGAATAAATGAATAAATCACTAAATGCATCAATATAGGGCACGGATTCCATGATTCACATTTAGAATATAATTCTAACTTCTTGTTACATTCCAGTGGTTCTCATCTGAAGGTGTTTTTGCTCCTCATGAGACATTGCAATGTACAGAGTAGTTTTTTAAATTAACTTTTATTGGAGTATAGTTGATTTACAATACTGTGTTAGTTTCTGCTGTACAGTAAAGTGAATCAGTTATACATATACATATGTCCACTCTTTTTAGATTCTATTCCCATATAGGTCATTACAGAGTATTGAGTAGAGTTCCCTGTGCTATACAGTAGGTTCTTATTAGTTACTATTTTATATATAGTAGTGTGTATATGTCAATCTCAATCTCCTAATTTATCCCTCCCTGCCCTTATCCCCTTGGTAGCCATAATTGTCACAACTGGGGGCATGTGCTACTTGGGTCTAGTGGTCAGAAATGTTGCTAAAGATCCTACAATACCCAGGTCAGCCACCCACAACGAAGACTTCTTATCTGTTAAAAGTGCCAAGGTTGAGAACCTATAATGGCCTAATTTGTTAGGCTACTGTATCCCTCCAACCATATCTCTGGACTGTTTCCTTTTCATTTACTATACTCAGGCTACCCTGAACTTCTGCTAGATGCTTGCCCACATTAAATTTTGGACCTTTCTGCTTGGAAAATTTATTTCTCTTCATCATTTGTATGACTAATTACTCGATTTTTAGGATACAGCTTAACTCTTCACCAGTCATGATCTATTTTCTGTCCTAAATCCTGTGTTCATTTCCTATGCAACAGTACTAAAATCCGTAATTGAAAATATGCATGTATGTATCTATGTCACTTTCTATGAGACTCAATATTCATGAGGATAGGGACACTGTTTAGCAATAGTAGCACATAGTAAGTGCTCAAAAATTTGTTAAGTAACTAAAAAAAGAGCAGTGTTCCAAGAGGGGCTTGGGGGGGATAGGGAAGATTTGGGAGTTTAGGGTTAGCAGATGCAAACTATTATATATAGGATGGATAAACAACAAGGTCCTAATGTATAGCACAGGGAATTAAATTCAATATCCTGTGATAAAGCATAATGGAAATATATATATATATATATATATATATATATATATATATATGAGTCACTTTGCTATATAGCAGAAATTAACACAACATTGTAAATCAACCATACTTCAATATTTTTTTTTTGTTTTAAGTTAGACTAAGATCCAAAAAAAAGAACAGTGTTTTTGGAATATAGTAAGTTGTTTGTAGGAGACTTACACAAGGTGAATATAGTTAGGCTAGGCCCTATAGGTCATAGAACATCATTATCATTTGGGATTTATCCTAAGTGCAGTGGGAAGCCATTAAATTGTTTTCAAAGGGAGGTAATCAATCTGTTTTTTTGTTGGTTTTTTTTTTTTTTTTTTTTTAAGGTCACTGGCTGCTCTGGAGAGATTGAATTTGAATAAGAGAACACAGGAGCGGGGTAACCAATAAGAAGATACTAGAGTGGTCTATATGCTACTGGTGGCTTGGATTCTTAGTACTAAAGGCAGAATAAAAAGTGACAGAAGTGAATAAATGTTATATACATTTAAAGGTAAAAACAAAGACATATCTACATATTAAATGTGGAAAATGAAATAAATGGAATCATTGAGGATAATTTCTTAGTTTTTAACTTGGGCAACTAGTAGAATTTGATTTAAAAAAAAAGGAAAATGTTTTAAGAGATAATAAATAGTATCATTTGAGCTACATCATGTTGATGACTCTTTTAAAACAATGAAGTTTATTGGATGTCCAGTGTTCAGAAGAGTAATATCATGTTGATATATGAATTTGGAGTTTATCAGCATAGAGAAACTATTAGGCCTACATAAACACTTAGGCCTACATTAAAGATTTTTACAGAGTGAGTGGAGCTACAGACATACTATATACAAGGATCAAAACTTGTGACATACTAACATGTAGAAGTGAAGTGAAATAAGAGATGCAAGCATAAGAGACTAAAAATTGTATTCAATGAGGAGAACAGGAATTCATGGAAATCCACAAAAGGAAGTGTTTCCTGCAGGAGAAAGTAGCTGCCTGGAGTGAATGCATAAAGGATGAGACAGGTGAGCATAAAGCAAGTCTTTTGGGTTTGGTAACTCTGGTGAAATTCAGTATTTATGGAATTGTGCTGAAGGAGTGGAAGCCAGATCGAAGTGGTTTAGTATTTGAATGATAATTAGTTGAGTTGCAATAGACTTTCTGGAGAGCTCTTTTGACAATTTTTATTTTGAAGGGGATTAACAATGTGGGACAGTAGCTCTAGGAGGCGTGTGAGGTCTGGGAAGGGTTTTATGGATGATTCAAGAGTATGTTGGAATGCTGACGGTATTATGTGATCAAGAGATCGAGGGAAAGAAAGTAAGGTACAAAAAGAGAAAGGGAATATAACAGAATATTCTGATTATAAATCTCTTATCTCTAAGCTTCAAACCCATTCTTCTTTGTTCTGCTCTGTCATGCTTGACCGTTGATGCTGCAAAAACATTTCTCATTTACCTGCTGGTTTTCTGTTAGATTCTACTAACTGGTGATGCTAGAAGGACCCAGGAGGTAGGACAAATGGAAGAAGGGACTTCCTTTGGATTTGCTTGTTGCTCCTCCTAGCTACACGTGGTTACAGATTCTAGCTTCCAGCTACACCCTCACAACCAGCCTCAGTGAACCCCTCAGAGTTGGGGGTTCACATGGAGCTCAGAGCTGGGAGTATCCTTTCCTCAGAGAGCCAGTTTCCAGCTCCATAGAACTTTCTTTCTAGGTTCTGATACCCCCAACTCTTTCCTTTATTCTTTAGCTCTAGAGAATTTGTTGTTTTAAGTTTAGTGATTCGATATACAGAGAGCAAACATATGGTTTATATTAAAATCACATTAGGTTTGGAAAGTATTGGTTTCTACATCTTTTTCAATATGACAGAGTATAACCTCTGCATATTTATATTATCAAACTCTTCAGTGCTGCTCTTGTCAGGATCTGATTTGTTACTTTGAAATTCATCTGGAATTCCAGCAACCAATCTTTTCTCTATTCCCCACTCCAGGTGCTTTTGTGTTTCAATGTGACATTTTCCTATCCAAATAGATCAGCTGTTTATGAAGGAAAAATTACCCGTGTCTGATATTTCTGGTTAAGTTAATAAACATTCCATTGCCACATACCCTTTGTATCTTTAAAATCCATCCTTTGCATTAATTTCTTTTTCTTTTATAATGTATTTATTTATTTTTGGCTGCGTTGGGTCTTCCTTGCTGTGCGTGGGCTTTCTCTAGTGGTGGCGAGTGGAGGCTACTCTTCGCTGTGGAGCACAGGATCTAGGCACATGGGCTTCAGTAGTTGCGGCTCACGGGCTTAGTTGCTCCCTGGCATGTGGGATATTCCCGGACCAGGGACTGAACCCGTGTACCCTGCATTGGCAGGCAGATTCTTAACCACTGTGCCACCAGAGAAGTCCCTGCGTGTTCATTTCTGAGTGGAAAGGGAAATCATTATGGTGGCCTTTCATCTTATTAGAAGATGTGTACTTGGCTTCCCTAGGAAATGTATTTATAATCTTCTAAAAGCCACAGCACTACAATTTTTGAAGTGAGACTATCCATAAAAACATTTCCTTAAACAGAATTTGCAAAAGTGTCATAAATATTTATACTTATCAGTAAGCATTCTGAGTGTATATGTGTAAAAAACTATAAACACACAATGCCCATACATATACAGATCACTGATCAGCTAGCTTATACAATTTAAATCCAAAATCTAGCTATTTCAACAAATTGCCCAGAAAAGAGTGGCTATAAATCATTCATTTTTATTTTTGTTGTTATCCTAAGACTTAATAGAAATGGCAAGATTTCAAGCCCTACACTCTCTCCCTCCTTTCACTTGTCCCTTTGTTAATTAATGGGTAAAGTTACCAAGTCTACAGGGCTTGTAGCTAATCAGGGAGTTTCATTTATTGGTTTAGGTAAAAGCTTTCAGAATGTTAATGCATCACCCGAGGTGAGCCTGGGAGCATACTTTTGACAAGAAATACTTCCAAAGAGAATAGTCTGGAAAGAACATTTAACTCAAGCTTGGAATTTACCTCTCCAGGGAGCTCATAGCCTCTCTTGTCTCTCCCTATTAAATTATTCATTCACTTTTTTATACTTAAAATGAGTAAAATGAATAATTTTAAGTAGTTTCAATCTTTGAAAATTTTATTTATATTTGGATGCTTAGATAGACACATACTCTTCTTCTCCTTTAATCCTTCCCCTCTTTCCCCCAAACCAACCATCAATCTTTTGATACACTCTGTTCTCACTTTTGATACTTTCATTTGTCCAACTATTATATTCTGGACAGAAGCTTCCAGTGCCCTTTTCACTGTAAGACTTTTACCATGGCAGATGTCTCCCTAACCTGAATATTTGCTCATCATCTCTCCAAATGTTCCAACAATTCTGGGCAAACTATCATACTTTTTCTCCACAGTGATATTAACATTTCTCTTTTGGCCCTTTTGTTAAAGATTATTGTAGTGCCCCCTTAGAGAGGCACCAAAGATACAGCCGATTATAAATTCAGTCTGAGGCAAACTTTATTTCAAGTTTGTTTTATCACCTCTTCTTTCCTCAAAGAGGGAACAATGTTTAATATTAACCCAGAAATGCTACCACTCACTCAGTTTTTTCAAAAACTACAAGTTTTTGAGTTTTCAGATTTTATATAAGTTATGCCACAGGCAGAAAAGTACCAGGGAAAAGCACCGCGGGGCCTGGTATGTGGAGCTCATTGGCTGCTGACACCTCTTTGTTTTTGCAACTCTTTCTGTCAAAGCCTGAGTTTTGCAGTTGATACCATGTCCTACCTGCTGGCAGTCGCCCCCACCTAACTGCCTTCGCACTGAGTTTACTGTTCGGACTCGCTGGCAAAACCCGATGGAATTTAAGCCCTTGCAGATAGCTGAAAAAACGTAGACTGGGACCCACCCACTGATTCCTTTGGTTTCTGAGCTTTTAAAACAGGTTTGATTTGGAGAGCTCCCTAAGTGGAAAGTTTTAAGAAAGTCTCTGCTTCACAGTTGTCAATTATTTTGCAATCCAAGTACATCACTGCACTTTCATCCTAAAGACACACAGGCAACCTGTTGCTTGCGGATTTCTGAAACAGTGTTTTAGTTTCAAGTATGTACTTCATATTTTGGAATAAAGACAGTGATTTTGTACCTGCACATATACAAGCTGTGTCTCCCTTGGGAAGCATACCCCAGAGAGCAACAATTTAAATAAAGTAACAAGTATGACATTTTGAAATTGATGGAAGTATTTCTACAATTGTTTCCTGGGGAGATGGAAAGCGGTCTAAAAGAGAAAGTCGAGTTTTGATTCATGGTAACTTACTGTGGTTTCTAAAGGCCATCTGGTTGCAGGAGAAATAACACTTGCCTAAGAGCATTGTTCCTCCATTTATTCACTGGTAGAGAGTCGATCATAACACACATAACACATGTTACTTGGCTGAAGAAATCCAAATTGGAAGATAAGAATATTTATTGTTATTAATGCCTGTGAGGCCCACTGAGGAGATTATAGACAAATACTGTCATGAATACAATTATGTCATCCACTGCCCTGGCCATTGGTGACCAGGTCTTGGTGGGCACCTGACCCAAGATCTTCCAATCCAGATGTTCACCACTTTGTCTGCTAAATACATATAAGACCAAGTAGACTGTGCTTTGCATTTGTGCAAATTAAAATTCCATATCTGTTTTAGGCAGCCTTCAGAGCAACATGGAAGCTTTAGCACTCTCTGAAATATTGATAGTTGCTGAATAGTTCTGTTTCCTTGTTTTGTCCATCTCACAGTTCAATTTCAAGCCCTAGATTTGCTAATTTGTTGATTTTGCTAAGAGCCCTATCTCCACTAAGCATCTCGATAGGCTGGGGCTTGTTGCTAATCAAAGCTCTGACTGCCTGTTTTGTTCTCATTTATTCTAGATCTGAGCTGTCCTATACAGTAACCATTATTCACATGAGGCTCTTTAAGTTAATTTAACTTAAATAATACTAAAAATGTAGCTTGTATGACATAGAAACAGTCAAAATTGTCAAAACATAGAAACAAAGAGTAGAATGGTGGTTGTCAGGGGCTAGGGGAACGGAGACACAGAGACTGCTCTTTAATGGATACAAAGTTTCACTTACATAAGATGATTAAGTTCTGGAATTCTGCTGTACACTTTTGTGCTTATAGTTAGCAATATTGTACAATTAAAAATTTGTAAAGAGGGTAGATCTCATGTTCTTACAATAATAATAATAATTCAATTCCTCAGTCACACTAGCCAACTTTCAAGTGCTCAAGAGCCACAGGTAGCTATGGCTACCACATTTGGATAGTACATATATAGAGCATTTCCACCATTATAGAAACTTCTATCAGACAATGTTACCTACCTGGGTTCTTGGACTCTTTAATCAATAAAAATTGATGGAAGGCCAGATGAAGAATTCAGGAAAGGCTTTACGGGGACTCATGTTGCAGCACAAGGGAGCAAAAGCAAGTAATAAGTTCCCTTGCTGGTTCCTTAAATGGCATGAAAGTAGAAGCAGATGTGTGGGTTGGACTTAGGTGGTCTACCCACCCCCTTAGTGGTGCTGTGTGCAGGTATCATGTGCACTATCCTGCTTTTGCCCCTCACACCTCAGAAGTAGCAGCTGGGTTTTATCCTCTTTGCATCTTGTTCATAATTTGCCCCAGCTATGTATGCACACAGTTATTTTTAATCCCTTGAGGTTTTTTGTATTCTTTTTCCCAGGAGACATTTGTCCAGGTGTAAGCACTGCAACAAAATGTCCCAGGTCCCAGGTTCCTGCCTTTCTCAACAGCACCAGCTAATCTTCACTCATTGGTCTGGAAGTTTTTTTACATCCTTAGACAGGGCACATTCTTTGCATCAGATAAGGCATGCAGGAGGGAAATAATACACAACATAATTTAAGCAAATTTATCAATAAAGGGCATATATTCACTTATGAAACTGGAAGGCTGCAACGTTGGTTTGCGTCAACTGCATAACTGATTGCCAAAAACTTGTTTTTCTGTCTGCCTTCCACTTCTGATTTGTGCCAGCTTTCATCTCAGGCTGCCTTCTCAACATGTTTACAAGGGGTTTGCTAGTGATTCCCAGGGCTACATAGTTTTACAAATCTAATAGACTTACCTATTCTCAGAAGATAAAAGAAGTGTTCTTTTCTCTAGATGTAAACACAAACCTTTCCTGAAATTTATCAGCCCACATTTCATCATTTTCTAACCTCCAAACAAATATGTGGCCCAAGAATAAGATTACATGGCTTAGTCCAGGCATCAAAGCAAGGACTGTGAGACAGCATGAATGATGATCAGGAAAGTTGAAGAGAGGGAGTGGTTGATAGGAAGGTGCCCCAGAATGTCTATTAATGTTCTGTATTAGTGGTTCTCAACAGAAGGTGATTTTACCCTGCAGGGAACACATAGCAATGTCTGAAGACAACCTTAATTGTCACAACTGGAGTCGTTCTAAAGGGATCCTGCTAAATATCCTGCCGTGCACAGGACAGTCAACGGAGATTTATCTGGGCCAGTGTCAACTGTGCTATGGTTAAGAAATCCTTTTCTATGAGATTTTCTTTTATGGAATGCAATTTAAATTTTAAAAGTAACTTTAATGATTTGCATACTGAAAAATACAGAGCTAGACCTGGCTTCAGGCATGATCTGATCCAGAGATTTGCAGAGTCTTACATATTTCACCTGCACTTTCTTGCAGTTCTCTTTACTCTTCCATCATCTAGGTTCTCAAATTATCTTCCTCATTACAGCACCAGTGTTGGCTATATTCCGACACTGTTACATCCATGCAATCAGCCATCTAGTGAAAAGAAAATAAATTTTCCAGTAGCTTTCACAAAAGAGAGAGGAAGCTTTTTTCTCAGAACCTACCTGCATTAGCTTCTTTCTTCCAATTAGCCAGAATTTTATCACATGTGCATTCCTGAACCAGTCTATGACTAAGAATTTGGTCACTTTTCACCTAACTGTTACATAACAAGAATAGGAGGTGGGTCATTTTAGAAGGAAAATCCTGGACACTGGCTAGGAGCTGGGGAGACTGATTCCATATTATATAGACAACTAACAAATATTGATGGCTATGTTGGTGGATTGCATCACTATTAACTCTAGCCAACACCCAGCAGACTAGAATCGTTGAGTGACTCCAGCAGAACTTAGAAGTATAACTGCAGAAATGGGATGGGGGATCAAGTAAATTCATGAAAAACTTGCAACGTATGCTTGATCAGAGAAGTGCTTTCTCACTAGTTCCTTGTAATCTGATCCTTTTGAATCATCTACTTCCACATGTTTACATAATATTCCACATCAGCAAGAAGGGGTAATATTGATAGGACATTTTTACGTCCTCATGTGAAATTTTCAATTTCATTTGCATCCCCACCTTTCACTAGTTGTATATCTTGGAGAAGTCACTGACTCTGAGTAGCACAGTTTCCCCTTTTGAAGAAGGGAGCTAACAATGGCACCTACGTCCTGGAGTTGCTGAGAAGTAAATAACAATTTTAAGGAGTAATTGTATTTTTGTAAATGCACAGTTAACATTAGCTATGATTGTTTTTCTCAGTGGTATTGTTTTTCTCAATGGTATTCAGATATCTAAAGCCATAAATATCATTCTTACTGGGCAGTACTTCCATGATGCTTCTTTCTAAATTATATCTGTTGAATTCTGTAATGTCTTATTTTACCCTATTTCTTGATATTGTACTACTGTCTCAGAATTGTCTTCTTCACTTCTGTTATTTAATAAAGGCTCTTATCTGGAATCTTTGATTTACTTTTTAGATAGATAGATAGATATGATTACTTAGCATGTTTTCCATTATTTCCCAAAGTCATAATCTTCAATCGAAAAGAGAGGAAAACATTAATCATTCTTTCAGCAACACTTACAGATAGAAATGCATAACAGATAAGTGCTGTTGTTATTTTTAATCTTCCTTCTTTTATACATGAATAAGCAGAAAAAGAGTACTGAATGTGACTTGAGATATTAGAGACAATTTGCAGTTTAACATCTCGAGGACCAAAAAAAGTTTACCTCTGCATTGGAAGGTAGTCTCCGTACACCCTAAAAAGAGAGAAAAAAAACTAACATTTCTTGGGTACCTACCTACTATATTTCAGGCAGGTACTAAGTAATTAATTAATGAGATATTTCTTTGTTTGGAGATAATAAAATTGAATCTCTGGAAAGTTTAGTAACTTGCTTGAGAAGGTGGAGAATCAGGGATTTGAACAAGGATCTGATTGACTTTAAGTTCTGTTTTTTTCTACTGCATCCTGGCTGCCTCAGAGACATATTCACATGCACTACAATTTTATTCTCAAAAAGAACTCCTTTGGTTTTGTTCCTATGTTCATCTTCCTTTTTTTTTTTTTTTTTACATGGAATGCAGGATGATTCCTCCTTAGTTAGTAGGCATACACCTTCCCTCGGAAGATCTATTTATCTCTTAGAAGGCATAGATGATGTTGAATTCCTTCTGCTTTTGTTTGCTTTCTGTGTATGTTCTCTTATTTGCCAACCCTTTTGATACCAGTTCTGAACCCTCTGTGTCTCTCAAAATATCTTATCATGGTTCATTAAAATATATTTTCCCTTCTGCCTAGAAATCCTTTAACCTCTAACTCATTAATTTGGCAAATATATATGTGGAATTATGTGCTGGTTGCTGTACTGGTAACCAAAGCGCTCCTCAGGCTTCTATTTACCTTCTTAAGGAGGGATTGCCTGCTAGGTTACAGTTAGACATTTTGCTTTTGTTTGAGTGATTAAAATTTTTTCTTTTCATGATTTCAAGATATTTTCTTCCTTGATTTCCAATATAAACTATAGTATATTTTTTATGTTCCTGATACTTTATAATATTCTACATATAACAGTGGATTGTCTCAAAAAAACGGAGCCATTTATTCTGCCATAAGAAAGTTTATTACCATTGGTTCTCTACTCTTAACAAACAAATTTATAACATTATAGTATGTGAATGTAGTATTTTGCATGATTTTCAAAGATATATAATAGAGAACCTTTGTGTGATTTCAAGACACTTTCATTTGCCTGGGAAAATATCATTACTAACTTTACCTAAATATGACTTTTAAAATGAAAATAAAATAAAATATAGAATGTCAATGACAAGGATGGTGCTGAAGGGGGAAAAAAGAGTGGGCAACCATTAAGTAGATGAAGTTTACATATTTAGTAGTAAACAAAAATAGGTTTATAGTTGGTCAGCAGAAGAAACATTTTGCAGTCTCTAAACAACTTATTTTGGTTATTATGTTAATTGTGTAACTAACCACTCTACAACTTAGAGCCTTGGAACATCAACCATTTTATTATATCTCCAGATTTCGTGGGTCAAGAACTCTGTTAGGAGTCAGCTGACAGATGTTTCTACTCCACATGACACCAACCAGGGTAACTTGGTTGTATTTATCTGGTGTATGGACTGGCTGGGAGGGTCCAAGTTGGCTTCTCTCACACATCTGACACCTTGACAGGGAGAGGTTGAAGTCTGGGCTCAGATGGGGCAGTCAGTGGCTGGTCTCACAAATGGCCTTTTCTAGCACTGTGGTCTCAGGGTAACTTCTCACTTGGAAGCTCAAAACTCCCAAAGAGAGTGTTTCTCACTTGGAAGCTCAAAACTCCCAAAGACTTGGGTGAAGCTGTAAGACTTCTTTTGACTCAGTTTCATATGTTCCGGAACATGACTTTTGCAGTGTTTTATTAGTCAAGAAAGTCACAAATTCCAGCTCAGATTCAGGAGGAGAGGGATTAGACACTACCTCTCAATGGGAAGAGTATCATAGTATTTTCAACCAGGTTTAATATATCACATTCATCTTTTGCTGTATGCCTTGTACCCTAAATTATATAATGGGTTAATTTTCAGCCACAGTTTCCAGCCTTGAAGGTATAGTAGTTGCTGAGACAGAAACAACACATAATAAAGCTAAGTATAAAAAGGTAAATATATAAAAAAATCACCTACATGCTTATAGTTAACATTACTAAAAATTGCCTGCATTGTAGCCCCAATCCAATTTCTAATATTCACATAGATTAAATCAACTAGAACTATGTTACCCTGAAACAGATAGTATGGGTATACTGGAGTTTACACCTCAGAAGAGAAAGTTGCTTATGGCTTATATTTGCCCATACTTTGATTTTCTCAGCTCTGCTAGGGATCTAACTTGAATATCCTATGTTTCTGTGCCAAGTTATAAATCAGTGGGCAGAAAAGTCATTTAAAAAAAATATGGCTCCTTTTTAGAGAAAAGCAAAGGGGTATATAAAGAAGAGTTCTTGCCAGTTGATAAACTTTGACCTCAAGGCAAATTTCCCCAGGATGCCCAAATTGAATTCTTTTTATTCCTGTCTCTTAAATGAAGTTACTGAAGGGAGGACATCTCAGGTTTTTCCTCCAGTTTCCATGGTTCCTGTTCATAAACTTTTCACATTTCTACTACTGGCTAAAATGATACCTACTGCAAAAATTAAACCCAGCTGACAGGAACTAAGATGAGATGAGTCCTCCTTGTTCTTTTCTAGTAGAAAATTTGTTGGACCTTTCCATAGGGTTAAAAAGCATCCGAAAATGAAGTGAGATGGCCCAACCTGTCTTGATAATGACTATGGAATGGTTATGATCATAATTAAATTCATATAAACATGAATATATTAAGCTAGCAGACAAGAATTTTACAACTGGAGAAAAATGAAATAAAGCTGAAATACACTTAATTATCTGAATTCCTGTTGATATCTATCATTACAAAGTACCAACAGCAGTACAATTTTGTCCTAAGCCTCTAAACACTCAACCAAAGAGCAGACTACATACATTCCTACAACTCCCAGTGGAGGTACTGAGATTACACATGCTTTCACTAATTTAAAGAGGGACTTTCACACTGGGATGCATTAAAAAGAGAACATTTATATAAAAGCAATTTGCTTTGCCTGTAATTGAATTCCCCTTGCTGTTATTGCTAATTATTGACAATATTTGTGATTGACTAAGAAGCTTTTGTATTCAGAGTCAAAATTATTTTTCTGCTGGGTCTTAGAAGACAGTGGCTGTCTCTTCGATATCACAGACTGTTACCATGGAAATAATTGTGATTTGAGAAATGTATTAGCAACATACAAAAAACTGCTTTGTACAGAGAATTCCCTTCCCTTCACTGCTGTGGGCATCGTACAGTCTTGCATAGTAAGTACATGATAATGACTTCTCACATTTATATAATGTACCTTTGTTTTACAGAGTACTACACAATAAATAGAGCGTGGTATATGCAACTATCAAGAAAGGAGTAGAAAAGCAAATTGAAGGCAATGATATGGAATTATTCTATATCTTAGGAGAAATTTACAATTAAATTAGAATATAAATTTTGCTTTTAAACTTCTTAACATTGAGAAGATATCTGTAAATAGTAGTAATCTCAGTAAGAAAAAAATATCTGATGTTTTGTTTTAAAACACACATCTTATTTCTAAACCTATTATCAGTTTTCGCCATTTATTATTTTTTGATGTGAATAGATAGACTATCAGTCCATTTTTCTGGTTGAACAAACATCTTCTCTGCCCAGACCATTAGAAGAGTCTTCCGTATTTTCCATATGCTTCAGTCTAATTTAGAATCCATTCTTGAGAGACACCTGGGAGAATTCACCCTATAGAGAATTTGGCCTAAGATGGTCTTATTAGAAGACTAATGCATATGGAACTTATTTGGGAAAAGAGGGGATGGAGAAAATGAATGGAATACCTTAAAACAAATGAGAGAGGCAGAGATGAGGTAGCCACAAGAACTTTTGGATTCTGACTTTCTGATTTCTTGTTTCAGCTCCTAGAAGGTAGGGCTTTCTTGCCCTTTGGTCCACTCCTTCCTTTTCAGTTGAGTTCTATGAGTGAATTTTTGTAAACTGGCAAGTATGGAAGCTCAAACTGAAATAGATATGAGTAATGGGATAGCAAGCAACCTATAGACAAAGAAAATGCAGAAATTGATACAAAATAATGGTTGGGGCGGATGAGAATTCCTCTACCTGGCATCTGAGTCTGAGAATCTGTGGCGTGCAGATGTAAGACAGCTCATTATAGCCTGTAGCTCATATAACTCATGCTGCATACCTGATGGGGGACTCTACTTCCATGTTGCCAGGTTGGGAGCAAACACAGACAAGGACAAATTCATACATAAACTGCTCAGGGATGCCCTTTTATACTCATGGTCGGTTTCTGTACCTAATGCAAACTTGCTGACATACCAGGTATCTTTAATTAGTTTTTTTTTGTTTTTTGTTTTTGTTTTTGACCAAACTAGATATTCTGATAGAATGTCAGTGTTTGGAAGAACAGGAAGATTTAAAGAATTACATGGCACTCTCTAATGTACTACCCATCCCAATCAATAATCATTACGTGAAGAAATAGCATGATCCCTTCTCATATGAGGTAGGACGAAGATTGCTATTTAGTTCAGGTTCATCTTCCCAAGTAAAGTTTGAGAGAGAAGATACTTTACTTTAAGGCTGTAATATTGCATGATACTTTATTGCAGGGCTGTAATATTGCATAATTGTTGAGATCAGTTACTATGTAACCCTCTGCAGTAGCATCCTGCATTTGTTCCAGCCCTCAAAGAGTCTTAGGCTGAGATAGTTTTACAAGTAAGTTTAAACAAATTTAAAAAAAAAAGTTAATCTTTATTTTATATAAATTTTTCTCAATAATAGGAAAACAGTTAAAGCGGTACAACAAATTTTATTAGTCTAGTATAAACTTTATTTATAACTATACAAAAACAATATCAGAAAATAAAATATAGGTATACATCACTTAGATGAAAAAATATAGTATTAGCTAATTAAATCCAATTAACTAATTAAATAATATATTCTTATCAAATAGGGATTTTCATACATGCAAGATTGGTTTAATATTAGAAAAGCTATCATTGTAATTCATTACACTAAAGGCATAAAGGAGAAATATCACATGATTATCTCAATTACAAAATATACTTTATTATTTAGAAATAAAGGGAAGTTATTTAATTTATTAAGGGCTACACACACAAAACCTACAGAAAAAATAATTAACTGAGAGACTTAAACAGTAAATTTTAAATTGGAAATAAGATTATAATATCTGCCATCATTACTTCTGGGTAAAATGGGACTGGAAGTATGGTAAATACTACAATGCCGGAAAATTACAAATTATAATGCTTGGAGGAGACGAATCTGTTGTTCTTCAGTTGATGTAATCATCTACATAGAAAATTCAAGACACAACGAACTATTAGAACTAATATTATATTCAGTAGGCTTATTGAATACAAAAATTAATAGCTTTCACCCAGAAAATATAATGGTACTAATAGTACCAAAATAAAATAAAGTACCATTCATGATAGCAAACACAACAAAAACATTTTCTAAGAATTAAACAAGAATGCACAAAACTGATCATAGACACAATTAAATCTATTACTGATCTTCAAAGAAAATCAAAGTGAAGAGATACACAATGAACATAGATGGAAGTATTCCACCTGGAATTTTAGAGGTACCCAACAAAATCATTCTGAAGTTTGGGGCTTAATAAAGACCCACAATGAGCTGTGGCACGTTTTCAAAAGAACAGAGAGTAGGACTTCTCATACCAGATTTTAAGACACAGTACAAAGTAATTGTAATAAATATTAGTATTGTGTTTGTATAATAACAGATGAATCAACAGATATTACAGAATATAGAGCTCAAAAATAGGGCTGCATACATACAAAAAGTGGAAATATGGTGACATAAAAGTATAGTAAAGTAATAGTAGTATTCAATCTGTTATTTAATAGACAATGTCTGGAAAACTGTAATATTACATGGAGAATTTAAAAAGCTTAACCCCTATTTTACCATATACAAAAGTGGACATCAAATGGATTAAAGTAGAACAATAAAGCTAATTTGAGGAAAGTGGCAAAGATTCTCTTTGTGAGCTAGGGGTGAAAGACTCTTCTTTAACAAGACTCAGAAAGCACAAACCAAGTTTAAAAATGATGCATTTTACTACATCCGAATTTAAAAATATTTGCTTCATTAAATTTACAGATGAATGATATGCTGTAATAAAATATTTGTTGTGTCTAAAACAGGTTGATATATAGACTATATAGAGAACTCTGGCAAGTCAAAAATACGACAAGGAGAATACCAGTAAAGCATGGAAAGGGATATGAATAAAGCTATGAATCTGCAGAAGGTGGGGCTCAAAGGCTGGTGACTCTATAAAGATGTGTTCACACTTACTAATGATGAAAGAAATGCAAATGAAACAATCACTTATATCCTTCAGAGTCACAAAAATTAGAAAGAAGCATCTTAGCATTTATTTTCAAAGGTGTAGAAAGAAACTCAATAGCCCTCTTTGTGACTGCAAATATTATCTTCATGTTCTTAAGTGATATAGCCGTATTCACTGGAATGAAGAATGTCTATTCCTCATGACCTAGGAGCCCTCCTTGGTGTGTGCTATATATGCCTATGTATATATACACAAAATTATATTTTACAAGTTTTATAATTTATTATATATTTATAATTATCCCATGTGTCTAAATGATAGGTATGATTATTTTCATCTTTATATTGTTTCTGACGTCTAGGAGTTAGAAATCAGAGATATCTACAACTAAGGTATACACTCATAAAATGTAGAATAATATGTAGTAGTTAAAAGCAAAGTTTTAACTTACAAAAATTTGAATAGAGCTTAGAAATATAGTTTAAGTGAAAACACTATAAGAGAATGACAAATATAAGAAAGAAATTAATTAGAGAATATAAGAGAATACCATGTTATACAAAGATGCATACATATTTAAAGTAATAGCTCAAATACATTAGGTTCATTTTAATCAAGGAAGAGAAAATGGGTTGAAACTGGAAAATAACATAAAACAAACAAAAAGACATGGCACCAACAGGTGCAAGCATGTGCTGTGAGAGTACGGTTACCTGTATGTACAAGGTTATAAAATTAAAGAAAAATAAACAAAATACCAATCAATGCACATGTTGACAATTATGAGTTCACAAAAGATTTTCATCATTTAAAGGTTAACTTTCCTAAAAATTACCATGTTTCATGTTATTCTGAGCATTTGCAAAAGTGATCTCAACTAATTCCCAGAATTCTTTCAGGCAAAAGAAAAGATTTTTTAATTATTTCACTCTATGTGCCTTACCTGTGTTATCTCTTCTCATGATCATCTGTGTGTTTCAAATAATATTAAGACAGATATTTAGTAGGCATGGACCCAGGTTAGATTTAGTTGGTGCTTTGAGTCTTATTATTACTTCTACTATGTGGTAAGTGTTGCCTATGGTTTAAGAAGAGGCAATTTTAAAGAAAGGCATAAACAGAGATTTCTGCAGTGAAAAAGTTATCAGGTTAGTTTCCAGAGAGGAGAAAACGACATCTGTGTTTTATAAGGGTTATAGAAAGCAATTGGCTTTAATAGTATAAGCTACACATTAAGAGGAAAGAGACAATTAAGTGTTGGGTATTATATTTATGCAAAGCAATTTCTAAGGTGGTTCTTAAACTGTTTTGTGTCAGCTATTGCATATTTCAAATTTACCTTTATTCAATTTCCTTCACTTTTAGTGGCTGAATATAACATTAATGAAAAAGAGAGAAAATGAGACTGAAACTTACAAACCTATAAATAAAACCTTAATATTTGTTCTCTTTGAAGCTGCACTCATCGGAAGAGATGCACCACAACTCATTATGGAAACCCTAACCAGGAATCTCTACACTTTCTGAAATGGGCAATGTTCATGTATTTATCTTTCCTTTACTTTTTTCCTTATTATTAAAATAGGCTATGGTTTAAATATATTTCAGAACATTTAGAATATAAAAAACAGTAAAACTACCTATATTCCTACCACCCAGATAAAACTCTGGAGACGTAGAAACTTGTGTGAAGCTAAGAGCAAACTGACATTTTGTAATCTGCTTTTCTGACATTTTTTAAACACTTTCTTACATCTCAGTAGTATGCTAAAAATAATATCCTTTCAGATGGAAATGTCTTAAGTGATTTAACAAGGTCCTATAGATTTATTAATATTGTACGGAGGATTTTGCTATTGTCAGTTACATGGTGATAAGCCTTCAAGGACATGATTTGTTTTGCAAATTAGCCCTTATTTGCCACTTTACTTTATGTATGCATTTTGTTAAGAGTATATTGTGGAATTTTGATGTTTTTTCCCCATTTGGAAGGTCTGTTTTTATAATAGATTTTAGAATTGATTTAGGGTTACTAGGGCAATGGATATGCTTGTTCTCTAAACTGTCTCTACGCTTACTTTCTCTCATTTCCTATTATTTTCCTTCCTTTAAGCTATTGATTTGGAAGGTAAATATCTATTTTTTCTATTAGTGCTTGCCTTCAAATGTTTAGAAAAACGCATTATTTTTTTCTAAATATAAACAACAGCATATATTTATTCTTCTGTTAAAGATTTAAAATGTTTAATTTCTTCCCACCTTCCCTCCTCAATTTTTAGTTTTTACTGATCTAATTTACATTTAGACACAGACTGTTCTTATGAAATTTTATTACTGTTATATGTTACATATCCTCAGTCAAGTTTTCCTTTTTAATTTGCATTAGTTTATAACCATAATAGCAATACCTTTAAAAACACAACTTTATTATTTACAGGGTTTCCCTGTTGCCCATCATCTTGGTCTTTTATCTGTACTTTCCTATTGTTATCATCTTTGTTTTAGTTAATTGTTCAGTCTCTAAGTGCATTTTAAACATGCAAATGGGTGCTGTATTTTTTTTTTCCTTTTTGCTACCTCTTTATATCTATGGCTATCTTTTTAGAAATTTTTAATTGAAGTATATTTGATTTACAATGTTGTGTTAGTTTTAGGTGTATAGCAAAGTGATTCAGTTTATGTGTATATATATATATATATACACATATTCTTTTTCAGGTTCTTTTCCATTATAGGTTTTTACAAGATATTGAAATAGTTCCCTGTGCTATACAATAGGTCCTTGTTGTTTATCTATAGTAGTATGTATGTGTTAATCCCAAACCCCTTCCCCCTCTATGGTTATCTTGATAGCTATCTTGATCTAGTTTTCACACAGAAAGACAGCTAGAGAATTCTTTTTTTTTTTTTTTGCGGTACGCGGGGCTGTCACTGTTGTGGCCTCTCCCATTGTGGAGCACAGGCTCCGGACGCACAGGCTGCGGCCATGGCTCATGGGCCCAGCTGCTCCGCGGCACGTGGGATCTTCCTGGACCGGGTCATGAACCCATATCCCCTGCATCGGCAGGCGGACTTTCAACCACCGAGCCACCAGGGAAGCCCTGAGAATTCTTGATAAAAATTTTATTCTTCTCCTTTCCTGAAATTATTGTGGGCTTTTCTATATTATCTTCAAACAACTCGAAACATTTAAAGTAGACATATCATTTTTAAAATGTTTGATGTATCTGTAAATTTCTTTTCTTGGATTTTTGTATTTTTTAAAATTATCATTGAAATTCTAAATGTTCATCTTGATACATATTTGTCTCCTTATTAATTTCCCCGATACCTAGAAAACCCATTCAATTTGTCTATAGATTCGGTTATTTCTTCAACTCTGTAAATTTGTGTGTGTGTGTGTGTGTGTGTGTGTGCGTGTATGTGTGTGTGTGTGTTTAAAGTTTCTTTAATTATATTTTCCTTTGTTTTTGGCTTTTACACTCTCTTGAATTCCAATTATTAGTATCTTTACAATCCTGGGTCTATCATATCTGTCCATCTTCTTCTTCATAATTTCATGTTTCTCCTCAGAGTTCTGGATGAATTCCTTGAGTATGTTATTCAGTTCATTATTTCAATTATGCAGTGTTCCATATGTTTCTCATTGCGTGTAACATAGTCTAACTCACAACCCTGACTTTAACTTTAAATATTCTTTCCCGATTTCAGATCAATATTTCACTGTCACTGTGAAAAATTTTTGTAAACCCAGAACCAGTATCTTCTGGAACAACATGCAGTGCATCTGTTTCAGAGAGTGATGTTTCTTTTGATCATTCTGATTCTTCAGAGGGACCCCTCTGTTTTGTATCTTTTCACAGGTCTGATGATTTACATGGCTTGCTCATTTCAGAGTGTTGCAATCACCTATGCTGGAAAGGCTTCAACACTCTAAGGCTTTCTTCTACTTGTAGCCCCCGATCAAAATGAATTTTGACAATACAGACTTTTTGTTACCCATCTTATTTGAAGAATGCCCTCCCGAACTAGCATTCTGACACTGTAAGAAGCAGCTCTGACATGTGGCTTTCTGTTGATTATATGCAAACTGCATAACAGGAGTCTTAACATCATTCTGGGCCATTTGTGGTCCTGGTCTGTTCTCTCCCTTTCAAGTTAAGAAGTGGCTGTGAGGCTTTATCAGGAGTCCTTCTGCTCACTTTCTAAGCTCTTTAATGAAACAAGTTGGCTCTTTTATCCTTACTTCAATTCAGTCTGTACCTAATCTGGCAGAAGTAGCTTAAAGTGTACGAAATGTGAGTGAGAGCTATCCTTCGAACTTTTCAGCACTGATGCACGTTCTATCCTATATTTGTATTTTATTGGTCTTTGAGATGCATGTATAGTGGGTAAGAAAACATTGTTTGCCTGTGGTCACATGGCCCTATTTATGCTTCAGTCTGCCATTGATTTGTAATCTGACAAATAAAAGCAAAACTTTTATTGGATATCAAGCAGATTGGATGAAAAATAAAATTAAGAAACTGCAAAATTTCTAGCCTGCTAACGTACACGGATGTACGGATGTATTGATACTTAGCTTTCTTTCTTGGGTGCTGAAGAACTGGTATATTTCATTAGCAGGGAATTGTCCTGGTTGGCCTTATTTAGTGACTGTCAGAAGTTTTAGTCAATTTAGAAAGAATCTCTCTTGTGTATTGACACCAAGATAAAGCCTTTGAAAATCAAGTCAAACTGAGATCTGAGGAATATCCCCAGAACTGTGCATTTCAACTTTCTCCTTTCCCCTGAGATGTGTTTGGTGGGCCTTTGCATCACAGCCCTTTAAAGACAAGCCCTGATACCATCAGTGACTAATGATCAGTCCTTGCATTGGGAGCTGAAGAAAGTACCCCAGATTCAGGCTTGCTTTTCCTAATTAAAAGTGGTTAATAACTCTTTTATTGAAACTAGATTAAATTCTTATTTGGGAAACTTAATTTAAAGTATGACCTGTCAGCTCCGTGGCACTTCTATCCCATCTCATCTCCAGCAAACTGAAGGAGAGTGAATCGTGTTTTAATATTCTCCAAAAGGACAGAGTGAGCAGGAGAATTATAAAGTCTATAATAAAGCAAAGTGGTCACTTTCATTGGATTTGCAGAGAAATCATAAATAATGAAGCCAAACAATTTGGTTTTCTGAGTTTGTTTAGATATGTTATTCTAAACATGCTGTTATGATATCTCCAGACAGATCATTTTTTTAATCCTAAAACTGCGGAACGTGCACCTCCTCTTACACCCATCTGGTTGGAATCCTTCTCTCAGGCCTTATTAAAGGGTATCTCAATGCACATGACCTCTGGCCCTGACTTCAATTCCTATCCTTCCAGGATAACTTTCAACTCTGCTTGTAAGGGGCTCATTCTGACGGGAGCAGTGTATGGTTAAGTTCATACCACTATCTGATATTTTGAGTCCCCTTTGTGAGAGCAGCATTTAGGGGATAGTTCTGGGAGGGGAGGCAGACAGTGTTACTAGGAGTCAACAGCGCTTCTGGCCAGGAGGCAGGGAGACAGCCTGGGGATACCTGTGACCTTGAAACTTTAAGAACAACTGTAATAAATAATGCTCTTAACTTTGTCTACACAAAACTCCTGTGAAGAAGGTTAAGAGATCATACCTCTTTTTATAGAATTAAAAACAATAATGTGAAGAAGATGAAAAAGTCATTGCTTGGCCCAAGTCATTGCTTGGCATCGTGGATCAACGAGAAATGAGAACAGTCCTCAAAATTTTTCCTTTTTATTCTTTTCTTTTTCTTCTTAATGCTCTTTTCTATTAACTAGATGCAAATAATGGCTATTTTAAAATAGAAAGTTATACCTTTTCAGATCCATCACAGAATTTTTAATGAACTGGTCTTACATTCTTATGAAAATCTATTCTTAAAATGTGAGTAACATTTTTCCATTAAATATGCATAGAAGATGACACTATAATTCTACCTCTACATATTTCCCCTTTATACAATTGTTCTGTATTTCTAGTATCATGTCTCTAACTTCAAATACACTTTCCTGGAATTCCCAATTATTTTTATTTGGAAGTTTAAGTACCCTGTGTATGTGTTTTACCATTAGAAGGCTACTACTATTGTTTTTTGATTGATAAGCTACTTTTCTTTCCTTATTTTAGCTTTAATTTTCTTTCTGTAATTGTTCTGAATGTGTTCTTAATTTAGTTTATTTCGGTTACCTTGTTTTCATGTAAGTTATCCATCTATGGAGATGATTACCTAGACAATTATGTTATTCAATCTACTTGATCATTTCTTATATTTATATTGAATAAAAATTTTATGTCTTGTCTATGATTAATGATTTTTTAAAAAATCAACTTTATGTCAGGCTCATATATCAGATATCTCCTAACTAGCATTTACTAAATGTTCACACAGGTACATGGAAGTTGTCATTTTCTAATGATGAAAATGTTTCTTTCTTTCTTTCTTTTTTTTAACATCTTTATTGGGGTATAATTGCTTTACAATGGTGTGTTAGTTTCTGCTTTATAACAAAGTGAATCAGTTATACATATACATATGTTCCCATATCTCTTCCCTCTTGCGTCTCCCTCCCTCCCACCCTCCCTATCCCACCCCTCCAGGCAGTCACAAAGCACCCAACCGATATCCCTGTGCCATGCGGCTGCTTCCCACTAGCTATCTACCTTACGTTTGTTAGTGTGTATATGTCCATGACTCTCTCTTTCCCTGTCACAGATCACCCTTCCCCCTCCCCATATCCTCAAGTCCGTTCTCCAGTAGGTCTGTGTCTTTATTCCTGTCTTACCCCTAGGTTCTTCATGACATTTTTTTTTCTTCTTAAATTCCATATATATGTGTTAGCATACGGTATTTGTCTTTTTCTTTCTGACTTACTTCACTCTGTATGACAGACTCTAGGTCTATCCACCTCATTACAAATAGCTCCATTTCGTTTCTTCTTATGGCTGAGTAATATTCCATTGTATATATGTGCCACATCTTCTTTATCCATTCATCCGATGATGGGCACTTAGGTTGCTTCCATCTCCGGGCTATTGTAAATAGAGCTGCAATGAACATTTTGGTACATGACTCTTTTTGAATTTTGGTTTTCTCAGGGTATATGCCCAGTAGTGGGATTGCTGGGTCATATGGTAGTTCTATTTGTAGTTTTTTAAGGAACCTCCATACTGTTCTCCATAGTGGCTGAACCAAGTCACATTCCCACCAGCAGTGCAAGAGTGTTCCCTTTTCTCCACCCCCTCTCCAGCATTTACTGTTTGTAGATTTTTTTGATGATGGCCATTCTGACTGGTATGAGATGATATCTCATTGTAGTTTTGATTTGCATTTCTCTAATGATTAATGATGTTGAGCATTCTTTCATGTGTTTGTTGGCAGTCTGTATATCTTCTTTGGAGAAATGTCTATTTAGGTCTTCTGCCCATTTTTGGATTGGGTTGTTTGCTTTTAGTTATTGAGCTGCATGAGCTGCTTGTAAATTTTGGAGATTAATCCTTTGTCACTTGCTTCATTTGCAAATAATTTCTCCCATTCTGAGGGTTGTCTTTTGGTCTTGTTTATGGTTTCCTTTGCTGTGCAAAAGCTTTGAAGTTTCATTAGGTCCTATTTGTTTATTTATGTTTTTATTTCCATTACTCTAGGAGGTGGGTCAGAAAGGATCTTGCTGTGATTTATGTCATAGAGTGTTCTGCCTATGTTTTCCTCTAAGAGTTTGATAGTTTCTGGCATTACATTTAGGTCTTTAATCCATTTTGAGCTTATTTTTGTGTATGGTGTTAGGGAGTGATCTAATCTCATACTTTTACATGTACCTGTCCAGTTTTCCCAGCACCACTTATTGAAGAGTCTGTCCTTTCTCCACTGTACATTCCTGTCACCTTTATCAAAGATAAGGTGTCCATATGTGCATGGGTTTATCTCTGGGCTTTCTATCCTGTTCCATTGATCTTTCTGTTTTTGTGCCAGTACCATACTGTTTTGATGACTGTAGCTTTGTAGTATAGTCTGAAGTCAGGGAGCCTGATTCCTACAGCTCCATTTTTCTTTCTCAAGATTGCTTTGGCTATTCGGGGTCTTTTGTGTTTTCATACAAATTGCAAACATTTTTGTTCTAGTTCTGTGAAAAATGCCAGTGGTAGTTTGATAGGGATTGCATTGAATCTGTAGATTGCTTTGGGTAGTATAGTCATTTTCACAATGTTGATTCTTCCAATCCAAGAACATAGTATATCTCTCTATCTATTTGTATCATCTTTAATTTCCTTCATCAGTGTCTTATAATTTTCTGCATACAGGTCTTTTGTCTCCTTAGGTAGGTTTATTCCTAGATATTTTATTCTTTTTGTTGCAGTGGTAAATGGGAGTGTTTTCTTGATTTCACTTTCAGATTTTTCATCATTAGTATATAGGAATGCCAGAGATTTCTGTTCATTAATTTTGTATCCTGCTACTTTACCAAATTCATTGATTAGCTCTAGTAGTTTTCTGGTAGCATCTTTAGTATTCTCTATGTATAGGATCATGTCATCTGCAAACAGTGACAGCTTTACTTCTTCTTTTCCGATTTGGATTCCTTTTATTTCCTTTTCTTCTCTGATTGCTGTGGCTAAAACTTCCAAAACTATGCTGAATAAGAGTGGTGAGAGTGGGCAACCTTGTCTTGCTCCTGATATTAGTGGAAATTGTTTTCAGTTTTTCACCATTGAGGATGATGTTGGCTGTGGGCTTGTCATATATGGCCTTTATTACATTGAGGCAATTTCCCTCTATGCCTACTTTCTGCAGGGTTTTTATCATAAATGGGTGTTGAATTTTGTCAAAAGTTTTCTCTGCATCTATTGAGATGATCATATGGTTTTTCTCCTTCAATTTGTTAATACGGTTTATCACATTGATAGATTTGGTATATTGAAGAAACCTTGCACTCCTGGAGTAAACCCCACTTGATCATGGTGTATGATCCTTTTAATGTGCTGTTGGATTCTGTTTGCTAGTATTTTGTTGAGGATTTTTGCATCTATGTTCATCAGTGATATTGGCCTGTAGTTGTCTTTCTTTGTGACATCCTTGTCTGGTTTTGGTATCAAGGTGATGGTGGCCTTGTAGAATGAGTTTGGGAGTGTTCCTCCCTCTGCTATATTTTGGAAGAGTTTGAGAAGGATAGGTTTTAGCTCTTCTCTAAATGTTTGATAGAATTCGCCTGTGAAGCCATCTGGTCCTGGGCTTTTCTTTGTTGGAAGATTTTTAATCACAGTTTCAATTTCAGTGCTTGTGATTGGTCTGTTCATATTTTCTATTTCTTCCTGATTCAGTCTTGGCATGTTGTGCATTTCTAAGAATTTGTCCATTTCTTCCAGATTGTCCATTTTATTGGCATAGAGTTGCTTGTAGTAATCTCTCATGATCTTTTTTATTTCTGCAGTGGCAGTTGTTACTTCTCCTTTTTCATTTCTAATTCTATTGATTTGAGTTTTCTCCCTTCTTTTCTTGATGAGTCTGGCTAGTGGTTTATCTATTTTGTTTATCTTCTCAAAGAACCAGCTTTTAGTTTTATTGATCTTTGCTATTGTTTCCTTCATTTCTTTTTCATTTATTTCTGATCTGATTTTTATGATTTCTTTCCTTCTGCTAACTTTGGGGGGTTTTTTGTTCTTCTTTCTCTAATTGCTTTAGGTGCAAGGTTAGGTTGTTTATTCGAGTTGTTTCCTGCATCTTAAGGTGGGCTTGTATTGCTATAAACTTCCCCCTTAGAAATGCTTTTGATGCATCCCATAGGTTTTGAGTCGTTGTGTCTCCATTGTCATTTGTTTCTAGGTATTTTTTTCATTTCCTCTTTGATTTCTTCAGTGATCACTTCATTATTAAGTAGTATATTGTTTAGCCTCCATGTGTTTGTATTTTTTACAGATCTTTTCCTGTAATTGATATCTAGTCTCATGGCATTGTGGTCGGAAAAGATACTTGATACAATTTCAATTTTCTTAAATTTACCAAGGCTTGATTTGTGACCCAAGATATGATCTATCCTGGAGAATGTTCCATGAGCACTTGAGAAAAATGCGTATTCTGTTGTTTTTGGATGGAGTGTCCTATAAATATCAATTAAGTCCATCTTGTTTAATGTATCATTTAAAGCCTGTGTTTCCTTATTTATTTTCATTTTGGATGATCTGTCCATGGGTGAAAGTGGGGTGTTAAAGTCTCCTACTATGAATGTGTTACTGTCGATTTCCCCTTTTATGGCTGTTAGTATTTGCCTTATGTATTGAGGTGCTCCTATGTTGGGTGCATAAATATTTACAATTGTTATATCTTCTTCTTGGCTCGATCCCTTGATCATTATGTAGTGTCCTTCTTTGTCTCTTCTAATAGTCCTTATTTTAAAGTCTATTTTGCCTGATATGAAAATTGCTATTCCAGCTTTCTTTTGGTTTCCATTTGCATGGAATATCTTTTTCCATCCCCTTACTTTCAGTCTGTATGTGTCTCTAGGTCTGAAGTGGGTCTCTTGTAGACAGCAAATATATGGGTCTTGTTTTTGTATCCATTCAGCCAATCTGTGTCTTTTGGTGGGAGCATTTAGTCCATTTACATTTAAGATAATTATCGATATGTATGTTCCTATTCCCATTTTCTAAATTGTTTTGGGTTCGTTATTATAAGTCTTTTCCTTCTCTTGTATTTCTTGTCTAGAGAAGTTCCTTTAACGTTTGTTGTAAAGCTGGTTTGGTGGTGCTGAGCTCTCTCAGCTTTTGCTTGCCTGTAAAGGTTTTAATTTCTCCATCAAATCTGAATGAGGTCCTTACTGGGTAGAGTAGTCTTGGTTGCAGGTTTTTCTCCTTCATCACTTTCAGTATGTCCTGCCACTCCCTTCTGGCTTGTAGGGTTTCTGCTGAGAGATCAGCTGTTAACCTTATGGGGATTCCCTTGTGTGTTATTTGTTGTTTTTCTCCTGCTGCTTTTAATATGCTTTCTTTGTATTTAATTTTTGATAGTTTGATTAATATGTGTCTTGGCATATTTCTCCTTGGATTTATCCTGTATGGGACTCTCTGTGCTTCCTGGACTTGATTAACTATTTCCTTTCCCATGTTAGGGAAATTTTCAACTATAATCTCTTCAAATATTTTCTCAGTCCCTTTCTTTTTCTCTTCTTCTGGAACCCTTATAATTCGAATGTTGGTGCGTTTAATGTTGTCCCAGAGGTCTCTGAGACTGTCTTCAGTTCTTTTCATTCTTTTTTCTTTATTCTGCTCTGCAGTAGTTATTTCCACTATTTTATCTTCCAGGTCACTTATCCGTTCTTCTGCCTCAGTTATTCTGCTATTGATCCCATCTAGAGTACTTTTAATTTCATGTATTGTGTTGTTCATCATTGCTTGTTTCATCTTTATTTCTTCTAGGTCCTTGTTAATTGTTTCTTGCATTTTGGCCATTCTATTTCCAAGATTTTGGATCATGCTTACTATCATTATTCTGAATTCTTTTTCAGGTAGACTGCCTATTTCCTCTTCATTTGTTAGGTCTGGTGCATTTTTATCTTGCTCCTTTATCTGCTCTGTGTTTTTCTGTCTTCTCATTTTGCTTATCTTACTGTGTTTGTGGTCTCCTTTTTGCAGGCTGCAGGTTTGTAGTTCCTGTGGTTTTTGATGTCTGTCTCCAGTGGCTAAGGTTTGTTCAGTGGGTTGTGTAGGCTTCCTGGTGGAGGGGACTAGTGCCTGTGTTGTGGTGGATGAGGCTGGATCTTGTCTCTCTAATGGGCAGGTTCATGTCTGGTGGTGTGTTTTGGGGTGTCTGTGGCCTTATTATGATTTTAGGCAGCCTCTCTGCTAATGGGTGGGGTTGTGTTCCTGTTTTGCTAGTTGTTTGGCATAGGTTGTCCAGCACTGTAGCTTGCTGGTTGTTGAGTAAAGCTGGGTGCTGGTGTTACGATGGAGGTCTCTGGGAGATTTTCGCCGTTTGATATTATGTGAAGCTGGGAGGTCTCTTGTTGACCAGTGTCCTGAAGTTGGCTCTCCTACCTCAGAAGCAGAGCCCTGACTCCTGGCTGGAGCACCAAGAACCTTTCATCCACACGGCTCAGAATAAAAGGGAGAAAAAGTAGAGAGAATTAGTAGAAGTATGAAGAAAGAAAGAAAGAAAGAAAGAAAGAAAGAAAGAAAGAAAGAAAGAAAGAAAGAAAAGAGGGAAGGAAGGAAGGAGGAAAGAAAGAAAGAAAGAAAAGGAAAGAAGGCAAGAAGGAAAGAAAGGAGGGAGGAAGGAAGGAGGGAAGGAGGGAAGGAAGGATAAAAGACAGAAAAAAAGAAGATACAGTAAAATAAAATAAAGTATAATAAAGTTATTGAATTAAAAAAAATTATTTAGAAGAAAAAAAAAGGGACGGATAGAACCTTAGGACAAATGTTGGAAGCAAAGCTATACAGACAAAATCTTACACAGAAGCGTACACATACACCCTCACAAAAAGAGGTAAAGGGGAAAAAATCATAAATCTTGCTCTCAGAGACCACCTCCTCAATTTGGTATGATTCGTTGTCTAAAGGAGGGAAGGAAGGAAGGAAGGAAAGAAAGAAAGAAAAAGAAAGAAAGAAAGAAAGAAAGAAAGAAAGAAAGAAAGAAAGAAAGAAAAGTATAATAAAGTTATTAAAATTAAAATTAATTATTAAGAAAAAAAATTATAAAAAAAAAAAACATGGACGGATAGAACCCTAGGACAAATGGTGGAAGCAAAACTGTACAGACAAGATCTCACACAGAAGCATACACATACACATTCACAAAAAGAGGAAAAGGGTAAAAATCATAGATCTTGCTCTTGAAGCCCACCTCCTCAGTTTGGGATGACTCGTTGTCTATTCATGTATTCCACAGATGCAGGGTACATCAAGTTGATTGTGGAGCTTTAATCCGCTGCTTCTGAGGCTGCTGGGAGAGATTTCCCTTTCTCTTCTTTGTTCTCACAGCTCACAGGGGCTCAGCTTTGGATTTGGCCCTGCCTCTGCGTGTAGGTCTCTGGAGGGCGTCTGTTTTTTGCTCAGACAGGACGGGGTTAAAGGAGCCGCTGATGCGGGGGCTCTGGCGCACTCAGGCCGGGGGGGAGGGAGGGGCACTGCGAGCGGGGCGGGCCTGCGGCAGCAGAGGCCAGCATGACGTTGCACCAGCCTGAGGCCCGCCGTGCATTCTCCCGGGGAAGTTGTCCCTGGATCCCGGGAACCTGGCAGTGGCGGGTTGCACAGGCTCCGCGGAAGAGGGGTATGGATAGTGACCTGTGCTCGCACACAGACCCCTTGGTGGCGGCAGCAGCAGCCTTAGCGTCTCCCGCCCGTCCCTGGGGTCCGTGCTTTTAGCCGCGGCTCACGTCCGTCTCTGGGGTCCGCGCTTTTGGCCGCGGGTCGCGCCCGTCTCTGGGGTTCGCGCTTTTAGCCGCGGCTCGCGTCCGTCTCTGGAGATCCTTTAAGCAGCGCTCTTAAACCCCTCTCCTAGCGCACCGGGAAACAAAGAGGGAAGAAAAAGTCTCTTGCCTCTTCGGCAGGTGCAGACTTTTCCCCGGACTCCCTCCCGGCTAGCTGTGGTGCACTAACCCCTTCAGGCTATGTTCAAGCCGCCAGCCCCAGTCCTCTCCCTGCGCTCCGTCCGAAACCGAAACCCGAGCCTCAGAGCCTCAGCTCGCAGCCCCGCCCGCCCCAGCGGGTGAGCAGACAAGCCTCTCGGGCTGGTGAGTGCCGGTCGGCACCGATCCTCTGTGCGGGAATCTCCCCGCTTTGCCCTCCGCACCCGTTGCTGTGCACTCCTCCGCAGCTCCGAAGCTTCCCCCCTCCGCCTCACACAGTCTCCGCCTGCGAAGGGGCTTCCTAGTGTGTGGAAACTTTTCCTCCTTCACAGCTCCCTCCCACTGGTGCAGGTGCCGTCCCTATTCTTTTGTCTCTGTTTTTTCTTTTTTTCTTTTGCCCTACCCAGGTACGTGGGGAGTTTCTTGCCTTTTGGGAGGTCTGAGGTCTTCTGCCAGCCTTCAGTAGGTGTTCTGTAGTTGTTCCACGTGTAGATGTATTTCTGGTGTATCTGTGGGAAGGAAGGTGATCTCCGCGTCTTACTCTTCCGCCATCTTCAAGGTCCCCCCTCGAAAATGTTTCTTGACTCATGTGTTTCTTTGTCATCACTTTGCTTTCATTAAAATGAAGCAGGTTAGGATGGTAAAGAATAAGGTAAATCCTGACTATGACATGTAAATATGTTTCTAAGATTTACGTACTATGTATTCTCCTGGTACAGGTCTGTTTGACCTAAACATGCCCATTAGGGATTTGTTAAAACATTTTCTCAAGTGTCTGAGATATTTGTTGCTCATGATAATACTTATTCATTCTTTGATAACCATTATTCATTTGTATATTATTTTAGAATTCTTCTTTATTTCCTAATTCATAACCATGAATTAATAATTTTTGATTCATAACTTCTCATAATTATGATAATGCTAATTTATGCCATTTGCATTTCCCTCCTAGATGGCCAGCTTTCTTTGGAGACATTTTGCTCATTGAATGCTTGAAAATGTGTGTTGTCCACTTCAGTGTGTGTGTATATTCCCTTGGTTTAGGGTTCCACTCAAGATTTGGGTGATTGTCAGGCCAGTAACACTTTGGAGGAAGACGTTTTGAGAAAGCAACTTGAGTTCTTTGTCCTCATTACTGTAAAAAGTCTTACAATTTCTCCAATTTCTCTTTTTTTTTTTTTGATAATACTATTTTGCTCAATATCTTTAAAAAACTTAGTATGAAATCATGAATGCATAGTGTAAGTTCAATTTTTTCACTAAAGTCTCAGTCATAGAACTGCTGGTTTTGTAAGGAGCAATGCATGTTTTCAAAAGTTACCAAGTGATATTACTTGGTTACACCATGTTTTACTTCACATTTAGAGGTGCCCTATTTATTAGAATGAAGGATGATATTTTGCCCAGGTAATAATTTATTTATGGGATTATGCATAAAATTAGCAAAGTAGAAGAATATTTAGAATTTGCATATAAATATTTAATTGATAGATGAAATAAATCCCTCTCTCATTATTATTAACATTTCTCATTATAACATCCCCACTAATAAAGCATTTTCTATTAAACAGCCATTTTTGAGATCTTGCATATGGAATATGAATGTCCACTTTCATTAGGAAACTTAGTTACTAAGGCCACAGTGAAATATCAATAATTATAAGAAAACTCAGATTTTTAATAAATTAATTTTAAAAACTCTTGCTCTGTGCTTCTTCCACATAATGTGTTTTTATTCAGCTAGTCGTCTCAAATACAGTTATGACAGTGTTGCTAGAATGTTTTCCAAGAATTGGTACTTATTATGTATTAAAAAGAATTATTTACTTCTTGTAGGCTAGTCAGATCCCAAGACTCATCTGACCCAAATTAAGAAGGCTGAGTAACCCATCACCATAAATAATGCTTTGCCCAGTTTTAGCTGATGAATTATGAAATGAAACAACATTAACAAAGAACATGAGGAAAAACTGACAACTGATAAATCTTTCAGCTTTACAACACTGTATTTCTTTCTTGAGATGAGTCTACTCAACCTCTCACATACTCCATCAATAGAACCTGTACCTTGACCTGCTTTTTCAGTGGGCAGTGATGGATTTGCACTGCTCCATCGAAACTGTTTCAACCAGGTCCCATTGTAACTGACAGCAAATGTTTCACAGCTACTGATTTGGGTTAGGGGTGAAGTCTGTGGGCTTGGATCACAGTCAAAGTAAGTGGTCCACTCAGGACCCTAAAGCATGGCCTCATTATCACTCTAATCAACTGAGTTGCCAAGTCATTGAAGCACTGATGTCTCCAGAAATCCTATTATGGCTCTTCGATTTACTTTTTATGATGTTTGAGATTTTTGATTAACCCTAGCAGACTCCTTTCTTGCTGTGACCTCATTTTTTCCCCTCAGGGCTGTCTTTTTCTTTATGTTGCACCTGTGAGGCAGACGATCTTTTTCAATTTCTTACAGACGATTCAAATGGCTTCTGTAGAACCCTGCTCAATAAAAACGCAAATCTGGTGCTAGTCTCAGGGACATAGTCTATCTCTGAGTTAGGATCTTGATTGATGTGGCTTGGGTTTGGGATTTATATGACTGCCGGAGGTGAATATTTTTGGCTAAGTGAATAAGCTCTACATCAGGACAATGGGATGGGACTGTGGCTTTTTCTGGAAATCAGGTGGGAACAAAGTGAGCGGGATGTCTGTGAGGCACAAAAGAAAAATATGTAAGTTCATTAGCATTTGCAAATTCCAAGTAGAGAGATAAGTCACAGTTCAATAGAGCCTTTTAATCAGAATCCTATTACCTGCAAGGAATGATTACGTATGCACTTGCATTTTCAAAGGACAAAAACAAGCAAATAAAAAAGTAAAACCACTAGTGGGCTAGCCAGGACATTTTCTTCTAATGGTTACAGAAGAAGCACGAGGCAACACCTGCCATTCCAACACATTTCACGTCCTTGCTTGAGGCTCCTTTGCTACCGCCTGCTGGCCAAAACCAATAACATGACAAAAACCAAAGTCAAAGGCTGTCATTATAATCATTGCTTTCATATTACTATTCTGGTATTTTAGACCTTTATGTTCCAGTAGTTTTCTCTAATACAATATTATGGAACAAATCCAGAATGGCTATGATTTAGGATAATTTCAAGAAGAATCAATTGATACTGTAAGTTTGTGTCTGTTTTTGGTTTTGGTGATTTTTCTTAGATTTTATCTAAAAATGTGTAAGAATTGTTCTAGACCTTAGGGATGTATAAAATTTCCTATCCTCAGTGAGCTCATATTTTAGTGGAGAGATACAAAAGTAAGCAAATACTGTAGATTCATGTTTTAAGTGCTTTGACAGAAAGCTGTACAGAAAGTGAGGGGAAGAAGTCCCTGCTTACTTCGCAGAAGAGACAAGGATTACTCTGAGTCTAAAAAAGATGAGAAACAAATCTCTGCAGGAGGACAAAGCTAGATGTGGCCATACATCTCTTAACAAGGAAGAAATGGCATAGACAGATACATAGCGGGATGAGAGAATATGAGAATATTGGGTTCAGAGAGTTGAAAGTAGTAGAATACTCAAGACACTTATATACACATTTTAATGGTACATCAGGAAACTGGGGATCAACAGAGATGAGAAAGCTCTTGGCATGCCATGCCATGGAGTGTTTATTTTATTCCAAAGAGTAAAAATCATTAAAGCAAGAAGCACATAATCAGATTTACATTATAGAAAGATTATTTTGGAACGAGTGTGGAGATTAAAGCCACACTGGAAAGAGAAATTTCATCTAGAAGGTTGGTTCAATAATCCAAGTAAGACAAGACAGAGACAGGAAGACATGGGTATAATATATTTATGAAAGGAAATACTGTGTCTATCACTGCTGAGTTCCATATAATAAATGCAGTGCCTGACCTATGACAACTGCTCCATAGGATTTTGTTGAATGTATCTTGTATAGTTTGAGGTAGCAATATAATTTTATTTTTCTCCATATAATGGGGAAATGTGTGAATATAATTTGTTCCAGTATCATCTATGGAATTGTCCCAAGTGATCTGCAAGGTCACCCGTATCATGTATATTTTCCTTCATGTATAGGCTAGTCTAACCTTAATTCTGTTTCACTGCTCATACTAAGCTCCTTGCTTCTCCTTTTTTTTAAAAAAAAATATATTTCCCATTTTCCTGTCTCTCTCTGCTGATCTCTGGATCATTTCTAAACATCTAGATTTTTTTTTTTTTCCTTCTCTAATCTCAGGGTTCTGTTGTTGCTGTAGTTGTTGTTTTGGTCTCCATCTTCAATATTTTACAGAAACAGCCTACCCCAATTAACTAATTCTTTCATCACCCATATCTAATCTGCTGTTTATCCTGTCCATTGAATATTTTAATGTCAATATTTGTATGTTTAGAGTTCTGTTTTATTCCCTTTCAATTCTGCGTACTCATTTCTGGACTTCTGTTAGTGTTTGAGCACTTTAAGAATTCATATTTTAATTTTCATACTTTTAGATATACTCATTTATATTCTTTTCTGAAAATGGCAATATCTGAATTTCTTGAGAATCTTAATCATCTTTCATCTCTTGATGTTCACTCATGGTGATTTGCATCCTTGTGTATTTGTTGATTCTTTTGTTTGAGCTCATAGTTGGTACATCTTTCCCATTGGAAATCCGAGGACCTAGATGTTGCTTCTGTTGTAAGTGATGAACACACTGCACATGAGACCACTTTTAATTCTCTTTCAAAATTAAAATTTGCTGCTATACCGAAGTTCAACATTGAATCGTGGTAGTGATTATAATAGGCATTTGCCATCAGAACAATCCAAGGTATAACTTCAACTCACTTTTTTTGTTTCCATTTTTAATTCTTCCCTGAAACTGCTTTCAATACAGATGACTTCCTGACTGTCACTATATTTGTGTTTCTTTGACTTGACCTTTGAGCAGAATGTGTTAGTTCTGTATCCCCTCCCTCTACCTTCTTTCTCAAAATATTTTCTCCCTGTGGCTTCTATGACATTGCCTTTTTTCCCCTTATGCCTTTCTAGCCACTTCTCAGGGTCTTTTGGACTATTTTCCCCCTGATTCCTGACCTTTAAATATTGTTGTATGGAGATTCTCCCCTCTATGTTTCTCCTTCTTATACATAATATTGAAGCAAAACTCATCCAAAACTATGAAATTGATGCCAGTGATTTTTATCTTTATTTGTGGTTTAGTCCTCTTTATTGAGGTCTTTATCAGTTATCTATTGTTACATGACAAATTACCCCCAAACTTGGCAGCATAAAACAACAAGAATTTTTATTCTCACACAGTATCTGAGGATCAGGAACTTGGGAGCAGCTTAACTGGATGTTATGGCTCCAAGTGTCTCAAAATATTACAAGAAATCTGTTGATGGGGATTTCAGTTATCTGAGGACTCGATGGGGGCTGAGGATCTGATTCCATGATGGTTCACATGGCTGCTGTCAGAGGCTTCATGTCCTTGTCATGTGGACCTGTCCTCAGTGTTGCCTGACCTTCCTTAAAACACGGCTGCTGATTTCTTCTGGTGTGAGTCACCCAAGACAGAGCAAGGAGGGAGGCCATGATACATTTTATAATCCAGGTTCTGAAGCAACATATAATAATTTCTGCCATATTCTGTTGGTCACACAAACCAATGCTGTTAAAATGTGGGAGGAGATTGCAAAAGGGTATGAATATCAGGAGGCAGAAATCTTTGAGGGCAATCCTGGGGACTGGCTACCTCAAGTTCCAAATTTCATGCATATGCTTAATTTATCTAATAGGAACCTTAAACACAGTAAGTATAAACAAACCCATTATATTCTCACTCAAACTTTTTACACTGTATCAAAACTACCATCATTACTCCTCATCTGATAGAGTCAATCCGAATGAATGACACCACCATCCACCCAGCTACTTAAGACAGAAACCTGGAATTACCTTTAATATGTTCTTCCCTTCACTCTATTGATGTACCATCTAAATATTTTAAAAATCCACTTAAATCATTTATACCATTTAATTTCCCTGGTTCAGGTCAGCATCATCTCTCACCTCTAACACTGATATCTCTCTCTTTTTCTCATTCTTGCTCTTTCTCTCTCTCATTCTCTCTCATTCTATCCCTATCTTATAATCCAGCAGTGTTTATTATAAAGAAGAAATTGAACCGTGCCATTTCACTGCCTAAAACTAGGATCAAGTTAATAAATCTACCACAAATGAAAAATACATTCTTCTGGATAATGAAAGGGGAATAAAATTGGCAAAGGTTGGCAGTGCAATAAGCTTCCAAATGAATATAAAAGCTTTCTACACTGTTGTTGGAAAATGAAGACTTGAGTTAGTTTTGCTTCAGTTGGATTCTGAATATAACCCCCCGATAACCCTATATAGTTGCACCGTCATTCTCCAACAGTGAATAATGGCATTTCAACTGGTATAAATCAGCTACTTAAGAATGGTGCATAAAGAAAAACACAACAAATATCCATGGAGAGAGTGCCCTTCGTTTTGCAATAGAAATCATTTAAGAGGGCAGTAGTTGCCAGAAAAATGACATGATTTGCTTTTCAATCAAGCATAGATGAAAATGCTCTTCAACTGAGAATAGATGAAAGTGCAATAAAAATAAGATTACTACATATTTATTACATTTTCATAAGGGACATCATTATTAGGCTGAAACAGTGTCCATGCCACTATTCCTTTCTACCTGCTGTTTCTACCTGCATTTCCTTCAGTATTACAGATATTCAAAAAGGAGAAAAAATAGAAATATTCATAACAAAAGATCTTGTGCATATGGCATAGGTCACAGCACTATATTATTTACACAAGCTTCCTCAATATTTAACATTAATGACATTGCCAGTGTGATACAATGAGCCAGGAGAATAGAGTAATTATGTAGCCTTGGTACTAGACATAGACAACTCTCTTATATGGATCAAAGAATTAACCAACTTTAGATCTGGAGAAACCCTAAGGTTCCCTAGTCTCACTGCCTCATTTCATAGGTGAGGAAATTGAAACTCAAGGAAAAATTCACGTTGTAAATTTTAGACAGGAAATAATTGCAAACAAGAAGGCTAACTTCAGAAGTGTACTTAATATCAAAGAACAAATGGCCTAAGAGAAATCTATTATAGTATTATATAATATAGAGAAATTAAAATTTATAGTCATATTATATTTTATAAAGGTGTCCAAAAATAATAATATTTATAAACAACACTCAAATCAAAATAGCAGTAGGTATAGGAAGCCCTAGGGTGTATGTAGAAAGGGCCAATACTTAGTAAAATGATTTACAATTATGATTACTGAAAATATTTCTGATGGGGTAACAAATCAATAAAAAGTAAATATGAGTTTATTTCAGCAAACTATAAAATAAATTCAATCATCTGTCTTAGGAAATAAGTACCACATACACTGGTGATCAACTAAGCTGAAAAGTTGAAAATGGATAATGTTACCTGGATAAGAAAACACAGCTAAATGACAAGGCATTACAATATAAGAATCAATCAAGAAACTGTAAATTTACCAGAGAAAATAATTCTGTGATGTGGAATTTATGATAATATTTCAAGTTATTTCACAAATAATAATCCTAGATACTCTACTTGGGAACATATAGAAAACAAGATGAAAGACAATACACACTTTTTTATATATAACTAAATAAAAGCTACATTATATGATTTTTACATGCAGTATTTATTATCGTGCTCTGTGCATGGTACTTAAATATTAAATATGATAAAACATACTCTCATTCAGCTAATACTTCATTCATTCATGAGAAATGCTCCCTAAGCCTTGTTTCCAGCTCCACTTCCAAAACCAAACACATCCACATCATCTTTAAGCCAGCTCCTCCTCTAAACCTGTATAATGTCATCGAAGATTTAGCCTTTTATTCAGGCTTAGTCACTCGGAGCCAACTTTTCTTTTCCTTTAACTATATCATGTGAGTTTTGGAGATACTATCCCTCATGTTTTCTCTCATATGTATCTTTTCTTTTGATTTTTACACTATTTCAGGTCCTAATTACTTATCTCTTATCATCTCAATTCTTCCTTATACTTCCTACTCTCAGGTGTGTAGACCCAGAAAGTCAGAAAGTTCTAGTGGCTATATAGTTTCATGCAAAACAGAAAAGTCAACATATTTGTATTCAATAGTTACTGGATGCCATAGCTAGAAATGTAATGATGAGCCATAAGAATTGCTTTATCTTTATTCCAGTGCATCACCTAAATGTAACTCAATCACCCTCCTTTCACTGCCTTTTTTAGTGCATTTGCACTTCTGCTGATATTGTCATTTGCTTTGTACTCTAATTGTCTTCTCACATGTCAAATTCATTTCTTGAGAAATTAAATAATCTGGTCAATATTTTTTGCTGCCTGCTCAGTTCTTTGCACCTGTCTCCCTCTTAGGCCACGGCCCATCAAACAGAAGAGCTGCCCTTTGGCATATGGCCACTGGTTTAATCCCCTGTGAGGAAAGGAGGGAATTGCAAGGTTCACAAAATGGTCCTCTGTGCTTCATAAATGGTCCCAGGCTACTCCTTTAGCAGTTTTAGTTTTCTTCAGTGCTTAGTAGGGAAAATTCTTTCATTACAGGAAAGTGATAGTTCCATTTACAAAATGTAGGGAAGAAGCAAATGGCAACATGCTGATTTTGAAGTCCTTTAGGGATATTTGAGTTGAATAACCTATAAAGTAGTTGGAAACATGGGTCTGGATTTTAGGAGGGGGGTTCAGACATTCAAGCTGGAGAAATACATTTGAAAGTCATCATGGTGTTAATGATTTTTGGCATTGTATGTAAAGGAGATTAGTCCATATTAATTAGTCCATATGAATGTCTTAAATATTAGATCAAGAATGTAAAAGGATGTAACCCTGGGTACATCAGAAAAATAACAGCCCAGTAAGGAGGCTGGAAAGAATCAGTCAGAGAATTATGAGGAAAGCAAAACTTATTTTTACTATATGCATTCTCAGTATGATCGAGTCTTCTGTAAGAGTTTTCAGACTATGTTTTTCTATCTTCTTTTTCTCTTTATATTTCATATATATATATATATATTTATATTCCAATACTTTAGTCAACTAGATTTCCAACTCTTACCCAATTATTTCTCATGCTTCCTGCAATGTGTACTATCCTTGTGCCCATAATTCTCTTCTCTCTGGCTCTACCTATTGAAATTTTATCTTGCAATACACGTCCCTGATTTGCTATCTGAACCTATTTGTTGAGCTTACTTTACTTTCTTTTCCCTATGATTTATATACTGTTCTTATTCTTTTTCCAGTTTTTTAGTTTTCTTGAGAACACAGACAGTGTTTTTTGGTTGTATCTCTTCTGTTGCTGGTACCTAGTAGGTGTTCAAAAGGACTTTTTTGGGATGACAATAACATTCATTCTGCCTAAATCACTGTTCACTCTGCCACCTTTCCTCTTTAATGCTACTCCCCTATCTCTTAGTGGGAGAGCATCTTTGAAATGTGAACATATATGCCTTTCCCAGGAAAAGCGAGAGAAAGAAAAAAGGCGAGTCTTCTTAGGTTGTTGTTTGGTCATAATCTGAGAAGTGATTATTTTGTTTTCTTATATAAAGTTGCAGAAATGTTTGGTAATAAAAATAAATACTTTCCATGCTCCTTCTCAGTTGCATGTTATTGAAGCAGGTTGAATATCAGGGTTTTCTTTTCTTTTCTTTTTTTAGGCACAGAGTGCATGATAAAATTAATGAAAAAAATGAAAACCTTTTGGACTGGCCCACACTTCTAGTAATTGCATGATCAAGAGTTGAAACTATGGTAACTTAAAATGGTCTTTATCAGACTTTTAAAAGTTTTATTTAGAGAAGTATCTATGATAGAGGCTTCAATACGTCCTTAGGATCTTATTGCTTTCTCTTTCTCTTCTTTTTTTTTTTTTTCTAGAGATAACAGTCCCTATTCCTAACAACAATAACTTGCAGGATAAGATGGTAATTAATTTTGATCTGTATGTAAGTATGTGTGTGTGTGTGTATGAAACAGAAAGTACAGAATAGCAAACCATATAAAAGTCCCTACACAACAGGCTCTCAGCCATTAACCATTTTACTAATACCTGCCAGTGCTGTATCATCTAAATTTGTTTTCTTTGCAATAGCATATATCTAATCTTTAACACATTCTTCCACTTGTCTCTTTCTACTGTTTGCATTCTAATCAATTAAGGTTTTCTACAGAACTGTCTCCTAATTTTCCTCTATCCGTCTTCACTCCATAAAGAATGATCTATATAACTAGGTGAAAACCCATGTTTATATACAAATAACCTTGTTTTATCCTTGTACTTGAAACAGATCCTTCATTTTTCTTTAAGTTTCCTTATCTCGGACTGAATTTTCCTCACATCCAGTACTTAGTGGTGCTTCCTATCAATCCAAGCAAGCCACAACACGAATTTCAGAGTATTCACAATCATAAATCAAATATCTTTAGTGCTCATCAGGCCATTTTGTGATACTATTTCATCCATATATCCTTAATAACTCCAGGTGATAACCAATGCTATTGTGAGGCACCAAGCACCTAAATAACCCTTTCAGTGTCATAAACGATTTCTGTGAATGTGATTCCTGCCCAGATAACTGAAAGCCACCTGGATATCTCAGCTCCATGGCTCAGATCCCCTATCACTCCTTTACTACCTATATTTTCCCATATATGTTGGTATAATCTCTATATGCCAGCAGCTTGGAAATTTGAGTTGTCAGTCTCTCCATGGGTTGGTTAGAGTTGTGTTTGAGGGTCTTAAAGTTCCCTGCGACAGATCTTATGTAGTTTAATTATAGCCTGCATGTATGAAGAAGGGCCATTTCATTTTTATGAGAAGCAATGTATTGTCTATATAAAACTGACCTTGTGCTAGAAAAGAAAGAATGAAAAAAAGCTTAGAGAACACAAGGAAATTTTTAGGGGCATAAACCTATTTTTCATGGAAGAGACTCATTAGTGAATTGTCCTCTAAATATTCCTGTTACTCAGTTAAGGATGACGTTTATTTTTTTCAGTCCCAGCTTCGATTTGCATCGTTAAGTAATAAAAATGTTTGAAGGCCATATGATTATCTTTCTGCCCCGTCAGAAGGAACATCACAGATAGAGGTGACCCTGGGCCAGACAGAGAACTGGGGCTTCCTTTTCACTTTTCCTGTAATCAAATCCCCTGGATGATATTCCTAATGCCAATAAGATAACCTTTCTTCCTTCCTAAGACCTTCTAGAGCATTAAAGACCGTTCCCAAGGGAATTTGGTTAAAAGGGGAAGAAAATCTTCTCTTTGTTTTCTTTTCCTTTGCTATTTTTGAGATTACCTCGCTCATGTTTTTTTCACCTTTTTCGTTTTCCCTTCTGTCATCTCTTTGATGCAGCGCTAGAGTCACATGGGAATCGGTTCAATGGACTAAATGGCCCTAAAATTCCAGATGGTAAATTGTGCCATTTGATAACTTCAACTCTTAAGAAAATAAACTCTCCTTAAAATAAGGAGAAAATAGTTCTAATCTCGTCCTTATACAGAGTTGATGTTGCCGGTTTGTTTAAAGAATTGAATGCTTAGAAAAGAGCACATTTTATAAATACCCAGTTGTCAAAGAACTCCAGGAAGAGACACTAGTTTCTGGAGAGTAGGGGAAAATTGCAGAATTTTCCTTTCGTCTTTCACAAGCATTCCTGTTTTAGCAGTGTTGTCATGGGGTATTCCAAGCGCTAGGTTAATATAAGCACTCTTTGAAGGTTTTAAAGGAAGTTTTCCAAACTAGTACAGAATTTTAGAAATAACATGAATGCAAATGCGTGTTAGATGACTGATTTGATAAAATGCTGGTGTTTCTAAAACGATACAAAGCAACTACATAGCGAAATTCAGTATCTTTTTTGTTCCCTACTCGGATCATTGAAAATATTTGTAATTTTTGAATGTTAAGATTATCAAAGGGGGGAAAGATGATTTATTTTCCTTATGCTCCAAATAAAGACTTTCATTTTCTGAAATCAGAAATTTAGAAAGATCATCACCAAGGATCACTGAACCCCATAGTCACCAAGTATGAGATTTTTTGATTTATTATTATTACTATTCAAAGTGGTAACCTTTTTTGAGGAGTAAGTTTATACTTGTTGTTTGTAAAAAAAAATTTCAGAAATATATTAAGAAATAAGTAAAATGTATCTGCATTCCTAGGACCCAGAAATAACCGTTTTATCATTTGTTTGCATATTCTTATAAATGCCATATATAGATAGATAATAGATTAGATGAATAGATAGATAGATGATAGATAGATAGAAAGAAAGAAAATATATACATTTGCACACATACAGATTATTTTCAACAAAATTGTGCTCGTAGTAGGCATACTCTTTTTAGCTGATTTTTTAAATGTTATGTCATTCTGAATCACTCTTTGCAGATCTCCTCACCAGTAAATATAGTTCCTATGCTGCCTGGCCTCCAGCTTCTTCCTCTGGGACTCCACGCCTGGTCGAGCATCTGTGAAAGCCTCTTCCCTGACCAGCTGCTGTGAGACTAACCAGACCTCAACATAAACAAGCACTAGCTTTAGAGCAGTGCTTCCCTAATCATCAGACAGACAATTCTGCCCCTTAGGGCAACATCGCAAGTTCAAGGGACTCACTGGATTGCTTGTGGTGGCTGTGGTCATCCTGGATGGGGACAGAGATGGAAAGAAGTGTCCAGCGCTTTCCTCACACAGGGCTCTGAGTCTAGCCTCCGTAGGCAGTCGATGTGTCAGGAAAGCACCAAGAAGCGTGCTTCAGGAACAGTTCTACCTGCAAGAGTAGGGCTGCGTGGCCATGAACGGAGCGATTACTGGTTCCCTGTAAACAGTTAAAGATTGAAGAGCTCTGAATCACCTGGAATCCTTCCAGTTAAAGAGTTTGGGTGGGGGAAAGTACCAGAGGTTTCAGCAATTATGTTATTAACCTGGCATAACCTAATAGGAATTTGTGCCAGAGAGTTGGATGTAGTTATCATTACTTTGAACATATTCATTGATTTTTCTTCCTCCATTTAGCCGAGACTGGGAGAAAGAACTGACACACCATCAGGAACTGTTAGGAAGAATCATGACCATGTTGGCAGATGATTGAGATCATTCATCCACTCATTCAACTACTCACTCAAGCAAATATTTAGTGAGCCATGCACCAGGCTCTTTACTAGGCACAAGGAATCAAAGGTGCATTTTGTTGCCTGCTGAATCCCCTTGAAGCTTGGAACAGCAGGTGTACTTTTTAATATATGGAAGTCATTTGCTAGTGACACCAAGAGTGCTAAATATAGAAGAAAGTTTAGGATATATCTAGAAACAGCATTGCTGTGGTCTGCAAAGCCTACTGACATGAAATTCTCATTTAAGTACATGCATATTGGGAATCTGGGGCATACACAAATAAAGCATTCACCTGATACATTTCAAAAACTGCCTTCTGAACTATTTAATTAACAACCTATGAAAAATATACTCTTGAGACCTAAGTGGATAATAGATGTCACCTTTGTTCTATAAAAATGCTTTGCTACCTGTAAAAGTTAATTTTAAAATGAATAGTCAGCATTTGCAACAAGCTGTGTCTCTGAAAGTTCCACCTATCCTGGCTTGACACAAATAATGAAGAAGGGCAACATTTACCCTCATTTCCAGGGTGGACAATTTTATTTATCACTGGCTCATAAGGTGTAGTGTTGTCTCCTGAAAGTGAAGATTGACAGGGCAGATGGCCTTTATCGTTCCTAAAGGTCTCTTTAGTAAATGACACACTAATTCTTTACTACTTTCATCTATCTACCCTTCCCATGCAATTAAAATTTAGTGACACATTTTTATGGTCACTAAACGGGCATAAATTAGCATTAATTAGGGGTATTGTAAGGTAATTCCCTAATCGAGAAATTACATGCAGATGGGAGGAGCACAAAGAGTACTAATAAAGTTCTCAAAATCACCTCTAACAGTTTCACAGCAAAGAGGTTATACTCCTCTTTCCATAGACTAGCCTTTGCAGGAAAAAAAAAAAAACAATGATGAATTTTTATATTGATGTTATGTTTTCAGACATTCATAGTCTGTCTCCTCACATTCTCCACCCCCAGCAAATATACTATCCAAGCCTGAGACACATAGATCTTTGGTAAGGAACACAGGCTCTTTGGATTAATTAATTCATTAGTTAATCAATAGGAGACATGCCTCCTAGGCTTGCATTCTGGGTGCCAATATCTAAAGATGTGTATGCAGAGCATAATGGCTTCAATAAGCCATTAGGTGAAAACCACAATAAGGCATTAAAAATGTTTGCAATTAGATCAGGGGCTAGCTGTCATCCTTAGGAAATTCCCTCATCCCAATATCCACGGTATCAATTTAAACTGCCGCTATCAGATGGGCAAGAATTATTTCTACCTTTTAGCATTCTTGTGGTTTTATAAACGGAAATGGCTGACCTCCCAAATACTCATTCCGTGCATCACTATTAGCAAAAAGAAATTAATATTAAATCCAAGGTTTATGTTCCCACACACACCCAGAGGGGTGGGTTGGAGAAGCTTTTTAGAGAGAGAAAATGAGAAAGTCGGGGGCAAAGCCTAGTAGGGTATGTTATCACGATGTATCCCAGCAATCACCCAGTTACCATGTGACTCAGTTTCCAAATCGACAAAACGGAAGTATCACTGAACTATGCCATGGAAGGCAGTAATATCATTTTTTTAACAAAGTGCTACTTTCACGTGTTCAACAAATATTTATTGAGCACCTATAGGGTGCCAAATGCTGTTCTTGACACCCTAGTTAGAGTAGATCTAGCAAAGAAGAGGATGATGTTCTAATAAGCTCACCTTGACATTTGTGCCCAGTACACCTGGAAAATACCAGCCTTTTCCTGACCCATCTTCTACTCTTGTCTGCATGCTTGCTCTTGCCCCTTTAGCAGAAAGATTAATGGTCAGGTGCATTTATATACTGTTTCCTCAAACCCTTCCCTTTCAATGCTATGCAAATTGTATACATATAGGGTACTCTGGAAGTTCAGAAAAGGGAGTGGTGATGAAGAGGAATCAGCGTGGTGCCTAATACTCCTTTACAAAAAGTTACTCTGGTCTCATCTCTTCTCCATGGTCATTCTTTTTACCTCAGCAAGTAGGAAAGAGATTAAATACTTTTTCTTGGCTGCTACCTTCTTGACTTTGAATAATAAGCAAATCTCTCATTTGAAGCAGTGAATTGGGAATATTATACATGTGTCCATTCCTCAGACACCCCTAATCTTGTGTCATAAAAAGTTTTGCATTAGCGAGTAGTCTTATGTAAATTCCAAATGCTAATTTCAAGGTTTGTCCCTCAAACAGAAATTCTTATACATAAAAGGAGTCTCTGTGCCTTAAAATCTTTCATTCTGTCCACTTTTCAAATCAGCTGGCTTAGTGGAGCTCTTGTAACTCTTTGATAAGATTTTCATCACTTGTAACCTTTATACCTTTTAGAATTTCATGCATGACGCTGAGTCCTTTCCTTGTCAACAAGAAATAGCAGATCTGGTTTCTGCTGCCGAATACTTCATATTAAAATTCACAATACTTAATGTTTCTTAGGGAAGAAATTGGTGCAACATCTATATGGCGCATCTGCTGGGTATGGCTGTCAGTTATTATAATAGGGTTTCTAACAAATGACGGGTCAAACCCTTGACTTTCAAAGCCCTTATGCAGAGTGTCAATCATTTACTCCCTGCCTGTTCAAATGATCGTTCTTCCAAGAGCACATTTAAGGTGTGTGAGCCCTGACTTTTCACCAAAATTCTTTCTGTCCTCATTTTATCTTGTGGAAAATCTCCACTGTAATCGGAATGTGAAAGGACAAAAATGACCAATTTTGAGTAATAATGAAGCATTTTTAACGATAGCGTTCGGTGTTCTTGGTTATAAATTCTGAGCGTGGCTGCTTGTCATCTGCTCTGTCCCTTACTGCCGTCCCCCACGTATACTTCCTTCTAAATAGTCTGTAAACTTCAGATAATTGTTTACATTGAGAGTCCCTATCAAATTGAGAGACTTTCGCCTTTAAAGTTAAAAATGGAAGCACATAGATAAAGAATGGAAATAAATAGAAGTTATGTGTGTCTTACTTAGCAACAATCAGACAATCAATAGCTATAATTATTTACAGTCAATATTACATATCATGTTAGTTATGGTTACTGGAGTCTGAATACAAATCTGGACCTTGAGAAAGCAGGTGTTAATTTTTGAAAACTATTTCTGCAGATGAATCAAGTGATTATGTAAATAAGGAACCATACTATATTTTTTAAAAAACACATACTTTTACTCTTATTCTCTTTCCATTAATTGACTAGCATTGAGCAAATACTTTACATTTCAAATAATAATTTTATATACTAATTTTGTGTGTCCTTAAAAAAGTAAATAAATTTGAAATCAGGAATATAATGTCTTCCTTTCTTCTTTCCTCCACAAACATTGATTCAGTGCCTACTATGTGCTCAGTACTAGAAATGCATGAACTCTTGCCTTGCACCTTAGCAGAGATAGAGATTTAAAACAGAAATGATGTGATGTTAAACACTGAACATTGTTCTTAATAGCTTTTCTTGTATCTTGCTTTCCTGGAGGTGATTTGAAGGTGGTTTGGACAATTCAGACATAAAAATTAAATGTTCTACCCAGTAACACAGAACTAACAATCATTCCTTGCAAATGTACCACTTCAACTTATTGTCCCCAAGAGATGCACATCTTGGATCCAGGAACTCTTTATTAAATATATAATCTATTTCACTTAGTTGGCTCACTAGGCAGTAAACTCCCTGGCCTCATTGTCTTTTTTTTTTTTTTTTACATCTTTATTGGAGTATAATTGCTTTACAATGGTGTGTTAGTTTCTGATGTATAACAAAGTTAATCAGTTATACATATACATATGTTCCCATATCTCTTCCCTCTTGCATCTCCCTCCCTCCCACCCTCCCTATCCCACCCCTCTAGGTGGTCACAAAGCACCCAGCTGATCTCCCTGTGCTATGCGGCTGCTTCCCACCAGCTATTTATTTTACGTTTGGTAGTGCTCATTGTCTTTTATATTTCCTGGCTCTCAGTAAACACTAAATAATAAGCAAGAAGAACAAGCTGAAACAACGTATTGATGAGGTTCAGGCCATGCTACCCCAAAATATGGCTCCTTGGCATTCTGAATATCTTAAGCTAAAGGAGTTTCAGAAAAAGGCAGAAGTAGGAAGGTCACTCTGACCTCCTCACCACTGCCCTCACTCTAGTCCTTCTTCCCTAAAAGCAGGTGATGTCTCCCCTGTGAAAGTCTCCCATGGTATCCTGCTTGTACCAGGAAAATAGAAGGCATCCTTATCACCAGAGACAGGGAATTTAGGGCCCAGGAGCTGTATAAACAAATATAGTTAAACTAACCCTTATCCTCCCAGTTACTTTTGCACCACTTACTACCTCTAGCCCAAACCCCTTTTTCTTGTCAATTCTTTACAAATTTATTGTTTATTTGTCTAAAAGGCCTACAAGCTTCCTGTTCTGTTTACTTCTTAAGGTCTTCATTCTCTTGTAAAGGCTCCCATGTACCTGTAAATACTCAATAAATGTGTAGGCTTGTCTCCTGTTAATCTGTCTCTGTCAGGTTAGTTTTCAGACCCAGCCAGGAACCCTAAGAGGGTCAAGGAAAACTTTTTCCTCTCCTATGCTGTTCTATAATTGCTAAATATAACCTTTACAAATTTGATTTCTACTTCTGAATTTTCTGAGTCTAAGATTCAAATCAGGAGTCCCAGACTCCCACAAAGAAACTTCTTTTCTTGCAAAAGTATTCACAGAAAACCTAAAGAGAAGCCTTCAGCTAAACTTTGTGGACTCTAGAGATTTAAAGATAGCCTGGAAAACACTTTTTTGCTTTCTTATCTAAACCAACCCTATAAACCTCATGAGGTTTGGCTTTCACTAATGTTTACTCTTTTTCCTTGGTGACAGGCAGTAAGTACTGCTTCAGGAAGAACTAAGTATGCTTTCAGCATGTATGAAGAAATAACTATCTATTTACAGATACTTCTGAGAGAGTGGGTGAGCAGAGAAGGGAATAGAAAGAATTGGGTATCTCTTGCCAGAATCTTGAACTTTATGAAAGATTAAAAGTAAAATTATATATATATATATATATATATATATATATATACAGTCACAGATACCTTGGTTTATGGTGTGAAAAAAAATCCTTTTCATCCTCAAAAATCTGCCCTAGAAATGAATAAAAACTCCCCTAATTTAACTGAGAGAAGTTAATTATGCAAATCAACAGGAGATTGACCCTGCCGTGAATTTTTAATAATATACTAATTGCCTGATAATGAAATCAAATTAGGCTTTAGTGGTAAATTTTTGTCTGAGGGTGGTGGGAGTTATAGAATCAACTCTGTTTTACAATACTGCTCCTGGAGCTGATATTTAGTTTGTCAGATGAAAATACTGGTCTATCTTTTGGCATGTGTTCTCTTGATTAAGTATTGACTTTTAAAATTACAAGAAGTCCATCTCAGCTCTTTTCTAATGATCTCTAAAATGAATCCCAGTTGTCTCATCTGCTGGTTTACAAAACTGTAGAACAGTGACAATTGGTTAACCACGAAAGCCAAGTGCGGATGACTTTTTCCCTTAAGCATAAGTAAGTAAAAAAAATTGTTCTTATACAGTCCAATTGGCACACAGGAAAAGGGGTCATTTGCCTGGTGGGTTTTTGTTATGGAAGAGCTACTTGGAACTTTGAATAACTTTTGCAGGGTACAAAGCCCTTCTCAGTCATATTTCTGTAAAATATTTTTTCTCCTTATTCTTCCCTTACTGCAAGAATCTTAGAAAACAGATCAAAATAATTTCAGATAGAAGAACACCTTGACTTCTTTATTGGCGAAAGATTTTTTTCCTCTTCCTGTAAAATCAAGACAATAAGTGGAAGGAAAATCTTAAACCTAGATTTATAACAGGCAAAATTTCCAGGAGACTTAATATTAAAATATATTGAAGAGGAAAATTTTCTTTTGCTAAATTACTCTCACTTCATCATCACTATTTTCTTGAAAATGGATAGTCCATCTTTGAAAAACAGCTAAGCAGTGAAAGTAGCTGATATTGCAAAGTAATTGGTTACTATTCCACAAACAGTTATGGGGGTCTACTTAGTGGAAGGGCAGGATATTCAGCAGTAGGGATAAGAGTGAACTTAAAGAGGGGAAAAGAATCAAATATGTTTGCTGAAGTCATGGAGATTACAGATTGACAGAAAGACAAATACTTGTACATAATCAATTAAACAATGAAAAACAGGCAAAGTATTAGGAGCGGAAATATAGGTACTGTGGAGCTATATTATGGGGCTTACCTAAGCCTGGGGACTTAACTTTTCTGAGCAAATTATATAAAGTTTCAGACCTGAAGGATCTGTCATTTTTGCTAGATAGAGAATAAGAGGAAAAACACTCCAGCTTGAGGGAACAGAATATGTTAAACTCTGATGTTGAAGCCAGCAGGGCATGCTGATGAAATAAACAAGTCCTATGTGTCTGGAATGTGTAGTACAAAAATGAAGAGCAAGATATGAGGCTAAGAGAGACCAGAGAAACGAGATCACACGTGACCTTGTGGTGACAAAGTTTACGTTTAAGCATGGTTTGGTATCAATTTAAAAAAATAGTATTTTCCAATTCAGAAAATATCCTTAAGCATTCATATTGGAAAATAATTTTTGAATAATACAATTCTTACATAAATTATTCTTACTCTCCAGACCTTATATGTTTTTCAAAATATTTATTCAAATCAGAAAGGTTAGGGTCTCCTTAAGCTTCAAAGCCCATCATTTGCATATTCCTTTCTTGACTTACAATATTATGAGAAGACCTTTTCTTTTCACAAATGATACCTTATTCAGTTCATCCAACTAATGCCTTGGGAGATTTGTAAAGACTAGTACTCTGGAAACCATGGAGTTGGGGAACAGAGGGTACTCCCTTTGAGGTTCAGTTACCTTATTTGTAAGAAATGCAAAATATCTTCCTTTCAGAGTCACTATGAGTCTTGCTAATAGGTTAGATAATGGCCAATACTTACTATATGGCAAATACTGTTCCAAATGCTACTCATGTAAAATTAAGTTATTTTATCCCTATTAAAACACTATGATGTAGGAGTTACTAACCCCATATTACTGATAAGTGAAATGAAACAGAGGCTTCATAAATTGTTCCAGATTAAACAGCTAGTGAATAACAGAACTGGGACTTGAACCACCTCACTTTACTGTCTCTGGCACATAGTAGAGTAATAATGATAGATACTGTTTCTCATCAAAGGTATCTAATATCTATAAATTTAATTTGTGCATTTTATTAATGCTGATCTGTTTTAAATAAACAACCTATTTATTGGCTGATCAAATATTTTGACACATCATTTATCCCTTGTGGCAAGTTAGCAAAGAACATTAACTACCAAATCCTTGGGTGGTTCAGTGAGGTGAGAGCCTTAGGCTGTTGTTTTTAACGGTCCAAGGGGATGGGACGAGTCTGACAATAAAAATTTGAGAATCAGGTCCCAAACTTCCCAGAGGAAGCAAAACTGTGAATGTGGAAATCAGATATGAAAACATGAAAAATGTCTCAGAGTTCTATTAACAGAGGCTGCAAACAATAATTTTTATTAAACAGAGAAGACAAAGGAATGAAAACCCTGCAATCTTGGGGTTGCCCTGAGGATCAGGTGAGTTAATTAATTAACATCTGGAAAGTGCTTAGAACAGTTCCAGCAATAGAGCCAGTGCTCAATAATATTACCTATTATTATTACCTTTTCTGGCATTGAATTTCATCCATCTCTTTTTATAAACAGGACCTTTCATTACTGTGGGAACTCGAGCATATTGTTTTCTTTTGCCTACTCTAATAACCTATGCTCTTGAAAAATCAAGCAACTGTAAATGAAATTGTGCTGTAAGAAAATGGGGGTCTAAGATGCCTAGTCAAAGACTTGCCATAGAAAATGGACAATTCTTGCAGGAGAGAGGCATTCCCTGACCTGGTAGAAGATTTGCAATTAAAAAAAACATCCTCAGAATATCTACAAACAATAAATGCTGGAGAGGGTACAGAGAAAAGGGAACCCTCTTACATTGTTGGTGGAAATGTAGATTGATACAGCCACTATGGAGAACAGTATGGAGGTTCCTTAAAAAACTAAAAATAGAAATACCATATGACCCAGCAATCCCACTACTGGCCATATACCCTGAAAAACACAATAATTCAAAAAGAGTCATATACCACAATGTTCATTGTAACACTATTTACAATATCCAGAGTATGGAAACAACCTAAGTGTCCATCAACAGATGAATGGATAAAGAAGATGTGGCACATATATACAATGGAATATTACTCAGCCATAAAAGGAAATGAAATTGAGTTATTTGTAGTGAGGTAGGTGGACCTAGAGTCTGTCATACAGAGTGAAGTAAATCAGAAGCAGAAAAACAAATACCGTATGCTAACACATATATATGGAATCTAAAAAAAAAAAGAAAAAGGTTCTGATGAACCTAAGGGCAGGACAGGAATAAAGACACAAATGTAGAGAATGGACTTGAAGACACGGGGTGGGGGAAGGGTAAGCTGGGAAGAAGTGAGAGAGTAGCATTGACATATATACACTACCAAATGTAAAATCGATAGCTAGTGGGAAGCAGCGGCATAGCACAGGGAGATCAGCTCGGTTCTTGGTGACCACCTAGAGGGGTGGGATATGGAGGCGGGGAGGGAGACACAAGAGGGAGGGGATACGGTGATATATGATATATATATATGCTGATTCACTTTGTTATAAAGCAGAAACTAACACAACATTGTAAAGCAATTATACTCCAATAAAGATGTTAAAAAAATCCAACTATAGAACTGACTTCCGGGAAGATGGCGGAAGAGTAAGACGCGGAGATCACCTTCCTCCCCACAGATACACCAGAAATACATCTACGCGTGGAACAACTCCTACGGAGCACCTACTGAACGCTGGCAGAAGACCTCAGACCTCCCAAAAGGCAAGGAACCCCCCACGTACCTGGTTAGGGCAAAAGAAAAAACTAAACAGAGACAAAAGGATAGGGACGGGTCCTGCACCAGCGGGAGAGAGCTGTGAAGGAGGAAAAGTGTCCACACACTAGGAAGCCCCTTCGCGGGTGGAGACTTCGGGAGGCGGAGTGGGGGAGCTTGGGAGCCGCGGAGGAGAGCACAGCAACAGGGGTGCGGAGGGCAAAGCGGACAGATTCCAGCGCAGAGGATCGGGCCGACCGGAACTCGCCAGCCGAGAGGCTTGTCTGCTCGCCCGCCGGGGCGGGCGGGACTGGGAGCTGAGGCTCCGGCTTTTGTCGGAGCGCCGGGAGAGGACTGAGGTTGGCGGCGTGAACACAGCCTGCAGGGCGTTAGTGCACCGCGGCTAGCCGGGAGAGAGTCCGGGGAAAAGTCTGGACCTGCCGAAGAGGCAAGAGACTTTTACGTCCCTCTTTGTTTCCTGGTGCACGAGGAGAGGGGATTAAGAACGCTGCTTGAGAGAGCTCCAGGGACGGGCGCGAGCCGCGGCTAAAAGTGCGGAGCCCAGAGACAGACATGAGACGCTAAGGCCGCTGCTGCCGCCACCGGGAGGCCTGTGTGCGAACACAGGTCACTGGCCACACGCCCTTCCGGGGAGCCTGTGCAGCCCGCCACTGCCAGGGTCCCGGGATCCAGGGACAACTCGCCCGGGAGATCGCACGGCGCGCCTCAGGCTGCAACGTCACGCCGGCCTCTGCCGCTGCAGGCCCGCCCCACACTCCGTGACCCTCCCTACCCCCCGGCCTGAGTGAGCCAGAGCCTCCGAATCAGCGGCTCCTTTAACCCCGTCCTGTCTGAGCAAAGAACAGACGCCCTCCGGCGACCTACACGCACAGGCGGGGCCAAATCCAAAGCTGAGCCCCTGGGAGCTGTGAGAACAAAGAAGAGAAAGGGAAATCTCTCCCAGCAGCCTCAGAAGCAGCGGATTAAAGCTCCACAATCAACTTGATATACCCTGCATCTGTGGAATACCTGAATAGTCAAGGAATCATCCCAAATTAAGGAGCCCTGTGGATGAAAGGCTCTTGGTGCTGCAGCCAGGAGTCAGTGCTGTGCCTCTGAGGTGGGAGAGCCAACTTCAGGACACTGGTCCACAAGAGACCTCCCAGCTGCACATAATATCAAACAGCAAAAATCTCCGAGAGATCTCCATCTCAACGCCAGCACCCAGCTTCACTCAACGACCAGAAAGCTACAGTGCTGGACATCCTATGCCAAACAACTAGCAAGACACGAACACAACCCCACCCATTAGCAGAGAGGCTGCCCAAAATCATAATAAGTCTACAGACACCCCAAAACACACCACCAGACGTGGACCTGCCCACCAGAAAGACAAGGTCCAGCCTCATCCACCAGAACACAGGCACTAGTACCCTCCACCAGGAAGCCGACACAACCCACTGAACCAACCTTAGCCACTGGGGACAGACACAAAAAACAACAGGAACTACGAACCTTCAGCCTGCAAAAAAGGAGACCACAAACACAGTAAGATAAGCAAAATGAAAAGACAGAAAAACACACAGCAGATGAAGGAGCAAGATAAAAACCCACCAGACCTAACAAATGAAGAGGAAATAGGCAGTCTACCGGAAAAAGAATTCAGAATAATGATAGTAAGGTTGATCCGAAATCTTGGAGATAGAATGGACAATAGAATGGACAAAATGCAAGAATCAGTTAACAAGGACCTAGAAGAACTAAAGATGAAACAGGCAACGATGAACAACACAATAAATGAAATTAAAAGTACTCTAGATGGGATCAATAGCAGAATAACTGAGGCAGAAGAACGGATAAGTGACCTGGAAGATAAAATAGTGGAAATAACTACTGCAGAGCAGAATAAAGAAAAAAGAATGAAAAGAACTGAGGACAGTCTCAGAGACCTCTGGGACAACATTAAACGCACCAACATTCGAATTATAGGGGTTCCAGAAGAAGAAGAGAAAAAGAAAGGGACTGAGAAAATATTTGAAGAGATTATACTTGAAAACTTCCCTGATATGGGAAAGGAAATAGTTAATCAAGTCCAGGAAGCACAGAGAGTCCCATACAGGATAAATCCAAGGAGAAATACGCCAAGACACATATTAATCAAACTGTCAAAAATTAAATACAAAGAAAACATATTAAAAGCAGCAAGGGAAAAACAACAAATAACACACAAGGGAATCCCCATAAGGTTAACAGCTGATCTTTCAGCAGAAACTCTGCAAGCCAGAAGGGACTGGCAGGACATATTGAAAGTGTTGAAGGAGAAAAACCTGCAACCAAGATTACTCTACCCAGCAAGGATCTCATTCAGATTTGATGGAGAAATTAAAACCTTTACAGACAAGCAAAAGCTGAGAGAGTTCAGCACCACCAAACCAGCTCTACAACAACTGCTAAAGGAACTTCTCTAGGCAAGAAACACAAAAGAAGGAAAAGACCTACAATAACAAACCCCAAACAATTAAGAAAATGGGAATGGGAACACACATATCGAAAATTACCTTAAATGTAAATGGACTAAATGCTCCCACCAAAAGACACAGATTGGCTGAATGGATACAAAAACAAGACCCATATATTTGCTGTCTACAAGAGACCCACTTCAGACCTAGAGACACATACAGACTGAAAGTAAGGGGATGGAAAAAGGTATTTCATGCAAATGGAAACCAAAAGAAAGCTGGAGTAGCAATTCTCATATAAGTTATATATATATATATATATATATATATGTAGTTTGCTTGAGTGCAGTGTTTTTTGTTTTCTGTACTGAATTCATTAGCATGGGTCGGTATAAAATTTAGCATAGGTCAATATGTAATTTGTAAACTAATAAGGTCTTAAAAGTGAGGAATTAAGTCTTTTAAATTTAATTATTTATTGTAAAGAGCAGAATAGCATACATAAACAGGTGCCTAAGGAAAACTTGTATTCTAATATGGAACTCTCATGAACACCTTTTTTTTTTCTTCTAACGGTATGATAGTAGGCCATTTGATTATTTTTATGGCTTTAGCTTTACAACAATGAAATATTCGTAAATTTTAAAAAGTATTTTTCTTTATTTGATGCGGGTGGGATACTGGAGAAATGAAAGGTCAAACATCTATTGAGGAATCCATACTTGTCTATATATTGTGTACTTTTATTTCAAGAACTGATTTAAAATTCCTAAAAGGATGCTATAATAAGTTATTATGCCATTTTACAGACTGAATTAAGTGAATTTCAGGGAGGTATGAAACTTGCCTAAGGCTATCCAGCTACCAAGCGGTAGAAGTGAGAATTAAATCCAGGTATACCTATAAAAAAAAAAAAAAAAAGAAGGCAAGGGCAGCACCAGGGTATGGGGTTGTTAGTTTTATAGGGGTGAGTAATTTCATACGCTGATGAGTGGGAGGAGTATTCCAGCTATTTTGGGGAAGGGGTGGGGATTTCTAGGAATTGAGCCACCGCCCACTTTTTGACCTTTATGGTCATCCTTGGAACTGTCGTGGCACCTGTGGGTGTGTCGCTTAGCTTGCTGATGTGTTACAATGAGTGTATACTGAGGCTCAAGGTCTAGTGGAAGTAGACTCGTCCGCCATCTTGGACCTATTTTGTTCTAATCAGTTTATGTTGTGTCCTCGGGCTATGTAATTCTTTTAAAGGTTGTGCCCTGCCCCCTTTCCTCCTGTTTCATATTGAATATATAATATTTACCAGAGTATGTTTTAATAATTAATACATGATATATTGTATAATTAATTTATATATCATATATATAATGATATCTATAGGTATTTGTTCTAATAAGTCATTAAAAATAAAAAAAAATCCAACTATAAAAAAAAAATAATAAATAAATAAAATCAACCATGAGATTTCCATTTAAAAATGATTTTAAAAAGGCTTAAATCAAGAAAGGCAAGGGAAAAGGGGGGATGACAGCAACAAAACTTAGAAAACTAGAAACAAACTCAGTGTGGGTAAGTAGAAGGGTGGGCTAGGAGGCAAGGGAGATTGAGAAGCAAGCTGGTCCTCACAACAGAATGCCAGAAAGAAAAAGAATCAGGAGTACCAATTCTTTTAAAAAGGGAGGGTACAGGGTGTTAAAAACAGGGTTATTTGAAAGTCAATCTCTGAAGTACCTGATTTTTTTTTTAATATGTTTATACATGATTTATACCTATGTCTGAGAATTTGGGGATGAATATCGAATTATAATTACATCCAATGATGAGAAAATACCTTCAAGCAAAACAAAAAAAAAATGTAAAAGAAAGGCAGTAGTGAATACTAATACTGATATTATAAACACAGATAAACTATATTGAAGGGTAAGGTATAGAAATTTTATGTGTGATGAGGCGGGAGAGAAAGAGGGTTAAGTCCTCAATTTCCATAGTAGGAAGTCAATAGATAATATCTAAAATGGAAAAAAATAGTCCAATAAACATGTTATTTAGAAATATAGAAGTAGGTACCAGAAGAAACCGTTAAAGGAGAAGAAAGTAATTACCTCTGGGCAATGCAGATCAGCTTGGGGACAGGAAGAGAGGAAACAGCCACATTTTATTTTAAGATTTGGAGAACTATGTGACTGATCTAAAACCCTATGTGTGTATGTTTTTCATAGATACAAAAATTACATTAAAAGGAAGAAATGATACCCGTGTAGAGTAGAAGCAAAAATTCTCACAACAAAGTAAAGTTGAAAGAGGTGTTACCATGTACCCAAATTAAGGTAAAGTAAATAAAGCTAGTTAATGGTGAGGTGCATGGGGGACCACAGGCATTTGTCAGGGGTAAGGTAGGAGAAAAAGTGAGAAGAGAGATTAAGCTCAGGCATTTAACACACATCTGCTTCCTTAATGCTTTGTGCTTAAAGTAGCTTTAACATACTCTTAGCTTTTGACAACCAGCTTACTGATATCGGGGAATGCAATAAAGTAGTCTAGTTCAATGAGTCTGGACATATATCACGTTAAATCCCTTGGCATGTTGAGTTGGTCACAGCCTGTGCAGTTGCTGTTTCCTGTAAAAGTATGGCAGTGATATATGGAGATATATTTTCAACCTTGCCCAAGAGTAAAATTTTTATTGTTTTAGAAGACAGATAGCTTATCATATAATCAGAGTGTTGGAAGGGACATTAGGGGTTATCTGCTTCCATCCTTTGTTTGATTCTTAAATTTTCTGCATAACGTCCCTATTTAGTGAAGAATGCTTCCACATATCTTAAAGAATTTCTTCCCAATGACTGTATCTTGGCTCAAGACTATTCAGGGTTGAAAAGAATGTGAACCGAGTGATCAGTTAGTAGAAGGCAGTGTTATGGTCATGGTACGGTCCTTTTAGAGATTGATTATTAGATGATCAGTGTGAATGAAAGATGAACCATGAGTACGAAAGCACACCTGCACATCTTTGACTATAGTGGGACACTCCCACTCTACAACTGCAGATATTTTGACATTATTAGGTTGTCTTCCTTGACCGTATGTAATGTGGGCCCAAGGAGTCTCCATGGATGTCTTCAGACAGATCCAGGCTCGCATTTCAGCAAATGGGAAGAAATAAGGATCTTGGCCAAGTTGTTAGTGGCCTCTCAAATAGTTGTCCACACCTATACAAATAGATGTAAAGGAGCCCATTCTTTAACTGCTACAAAACAAGCAGATAATAAACAGGTCGAATGACATACAGTCGTGTTGGAAATGGCCTAGAACCATCTGAAAATGCTTCTACCATGGCTTCTCCTGATTTGAGAATTAAAGGAAGACTCCCTGGAGAAAGAACACCTGAGGGAGTGGCCATGTTTCCTCACAGAGATCACGATAGTACTGGTAGAGGTGGATCTTCAAGCACACAGAGGTTGTGTATATATATATATATACCACATCTTGCTTTATCCATTCATCTGTCGATGGACATTTAGGTTGCTTGCTTCCATATCCTGCCTATTGTAAATAGTGCTGCAATGAACATTGGGGCGCATGTTATCTTTTCGAATTATGGTTTTTCTGGATAAATGTCCAGGAGTGGGATTGCAGGATTGTATGGTAGCTAACTCTATTTTTAGTTTAAGAAACCTCCATACTGCTCCCCATAGTGGCTGTACTGATGGATAAAGAAGATTTCATACACACACACACACACACACACACACACACACACAATGGAATATTACTCAAACAAAAAGGAAAGAAATAATGACATTTGCATCAATAGAGATAGACCTAGATATTATCATTATAAGTGACATAAGCCAGACAAAGACAAATATCACATGGTATCACTTATATGTGGAATCTAAAAAAATGACAAAAATGATCTTATATACAAAACAGAAATAGACCCACAGACATAGAGAACAATTTATGGTTACCAAAGGGGAAACAGGGGAGTAAATTAGGAGATTGGGATTAACATATACACACCACTATATATAAAATAGATAACCAACAAAGACCTACTATAAAGCACAGGGAACTATACTCAATATTTTGTAATAACCTATAAGTGAAAAGAATCTGAAAAAGAATGTACATATAAAACTGAATCATTTTGCTGTACATCCAAAACTCAAACAACATTGTAAATCAACTATACTATATTTCAAAAAAAATTAAAAAGTATACAGTAGTTGTTTTTAATGAATACATTCTTCTAGTTACTACTCAGGTCATGCCATCCTCATCTCTCATGAAGACATCTATAGCCTCTTATCCAGCCTCTTTGACCATATTTTCCCTTGTTTTTCCTTCTTTTCAATTAAACATCCATAGATCTTTCTAAAGTGTAAACTGATAGCCGGCACGAGAAAGGACCTTTTGCTTAAAACCATTCCATTGTTAAATAGATTCCAAATTAAGTAGAATGACATCCACCTGACATTCACCATGTCTGACTTCTGCCAGATTTTTATAAGGCTGTGCTTTTAAACTTTACTTTAATCATATTAAAATCCTTTATCTTGTAAACTTGAATTTCTTCTTCAGTTTGGAGAACTTTTTTTCCTTGTTTTCTATTGGATAGTTGATTAATTCCTCCTTTCCATTTCCTCTTATTTTCCCTTTAGGAGCACACACATTTTATAGTTTGGAAAATCATTTTAAGTTCATCAGCACTGTCACTTTTTTCCTCAAGTTTCTCATTTCTTTTTCCCCTCAGCTGTGTTCTGGATGAGCTTTTCAGCTGTGTACCACCCATCCCTGAAGTAGTGGTTTTGAATCTGTGGTCTCTCAGCTGGCACAAATGTAGATTATTTCAGTGTTGGTTTTATTCCCTTCTCTCTTTTAATACTGTTCTCTCTTTTATTTTGCCTTTGTGATAGGGAATTCACTCAATATGTCTCGCTGTTCTAATTCTAGAGGCCATACCTTATTGTATATGTCTGATGACAATAAGTAGACATCCTAAAATATCCTACTGTTTTATACAGAACACTATCTCCCCCTAAAATAAATATATATATATATATATATATATATATATATTCCTCTGATCAGTGTACTTTCTAATTATTTAAGATTAAGTCATGTGTTTTAGTTGACATTTGCAAATATACATAGTTTTAGTTCCATTTGTAGCTTCCTTCCCCAACTATGCACCTAGATCCTGACAGATTACCTTTCCCGAAATAGATACACTTAGTTCATAGACAAAAGTCCTTGAACTTCTCAGTTATTTTACTCTGTTCTCCTGGGCAGAGGCTCTTTGGATGTCAACGTTCTTTATTTTTGTGACAGTAGCACAAGACAGAATCTAATTCTTCTTTGTCCATAGTAAAGAACACGAAAGACTACAGCTCTCAGCATTCATTATATAGAGTATTCTTAGTGTTTCTAAGTCTTTCCTAAATGACTTTTTTCTAGATAATGCTATTTTCAAACCAGGGCTAAATAACCTTCTACTAATATAGTCTTAGCTGCCATTATGAAATTTTTATTTTGATAGTTTTCATATATCATCTATCTGCGCTTAGTTTTGCTAGAATATGCTTTCATCAGCAGAGAAAATATGGTGTTTACTCACATATCATAAATATGTAATACTCAGATCTTCTCAGTTGTGTTCATGGCACCAAGTGTTGACATCAGTGTCATTGTTACATCTTGTGTGCTCCACTGATTTTGGAAATCGAGGATGGAATTCTTGTACACTGCTGGTGGGATGTAAAATGGTACAACCACTATGGAAAATAGTATGGAGGTTCCTCAAAAAATAAAATATAAATCAACTATATGATCCAGCAATTCTACTTCTGGGAATATATCCAAAGGAATTGAAATCGGGATCTTGAGAGATAACTGCATTCTCAAGTTCACTGCAGCACTATAATAGATATCCTATAATAGATAAGATATGGAAACAACCTAAATGTCTATCAATGGATAAATGGATAAAGAAATGTGGTATAGACATGCAGTGGAATATTACTGCTTAAAAAATGAAAGCAATCCTGCCACATGTGACAACATGAATTAACTTGGAAGGCAGGATGCTAAGTGAAATAAGCCAGTCCCAGAAAGACAAATACTGCATGATTCCAGTAATACGAGGTATCTAAAATAATCAAACTCATAGAAGCAGAAAGGAGAATGATATTTGCCAGGGGGAAATGGGAATTTGTTCAGTGGTCTAAATTTTCAGTTACGCAAGATGAATAAGAGATCAGTTGTACAGCATTGTACCTATAATTAACAATACAGTATTGTGCACTTACAATTTTTTTAATAGGATAAACCTCATGCTAAGTGTTCTTACCACATAGAAAGGGGGCACATGAGTAAACTTTTGGAGGTGATGGATATGTTTGTTACCTTAATTGTGGTAATATGTTCTTAGTTGTATGCATATGTCCAAACTTACCAAATTATATACATTAAATGAGTACTTTTATATATCAATTACACCTCAGTAAAGCTGTTGAAAAATAGAAATGACATTAGAATATAAAATATAATAGAGAAATATGAAATGTATAAAATAACACAAACACCATTATTTTTGAAGTATAATTTTAAATCCTGAAGTGTTTTGCTAGAGACATAGAATAGTCTGCATCAGTTCATAAAAGAGATTAATCGGGTTAGACATGTGATTTTCATGCTTAAATATATAGAGAGGAAATAATTAGGATGTCTGAGATTTCTTTCAAAATAGTTTGAAGTATGGGGAATATCTTGGGATACAGCTGAGGGATCTGAGCTTGGGAGAGGCTGTGATGGTAGCCTGGGAAATAAGTTTGGTCCTATTTATAGTTCAAGGTGGGTGAGGGTTCATTATATCATCAGGTGTACTTTTCTATATGATTAAAATATTCCACCTTAAAAAGCTTAAAATACAAATTTAAAAATACAACCCTCAACTTACTGAGAAAATGGAATTGTATTTTTAAATAAAAACAAATTAAGTTTCTCTTTCAGTTAGGGATGGTTCTATTGCTTTAAAACCCACCAGACATCACAGATATTATTTTACCCTTTTTCAAATACTCGATGCTTTCCAGGTACAAAGCTCCCAAGATTGTTGAATCCCAAGACACAAACCTGCTGAAATTTTGTAATATCAGAATAAATATAGAAAGATTTACTGGAAAGGCAGGGTTGGAGTGGGTGGGATTTTATAGGGATAATTGTGGTGATGTGCCATGATCACACTGGCTGGCTTAGAAGATAATCAGCTAATTGTCTGAAAATTTATTCTGTGCAAGTATGGTTATAACACCTCACATTTATTGGTCGATTTTATCTTCCCAAGATTCCAATGAGGCATGTACTGTTATCACTGCTATTTTATATATGAGGACACAGAGACACAGCATGGTTCAAAGGCTGGCAAATTCTGGAGTAAAGCAAGAAATCTGGATTCAGTATTTTGTTCTTAAGTATGATTTGGTCCTACATCTCCTGGATCACAGCACTGGGGAACTGTAGTCTCGATCTGTTGTTCAATGCACCTTCTGATATAGCATCTTGATCTCTGAGTTAGAGGTGATCATATTGGTATATCTAGGATGTTACATCCACTCCTGTTTATTTTTGTGTCTTAGTAGACAATGTGTGTTTTACAAAATTTTTTTTCTAAACATATTTTTTCAGAACTATAGTTTATAAAAATTAGTTAAAAATCTCTCTAGACATTGTTGTACAGACACACATCTAGTTGTCAATTGCAGTATGTGTCTTCTTTCTTTATGATACATACAAAGTTGTAGTTTATGGGTATTCCTAGACTACCACTGTTTCACCTAACATGTGTGTGTGCGCACACACACACGGAGACCTCTTTGGCCCATTCCCATTTCTTCTTTTCCATCTCTCTCCATAGAAAGTCTGACCTTGCAGGATAGAGCTCTGAGTTGTGTGCTTAAGAATTAATGGACAAGGGGAAGGCGAGGACAGTAAGAGATACGTCCAGCTAAGGTTATCATAGGAAAATAATTCTCCATGGGTCTCAGATTTTTGCAAGTGATGTGAGTGAGGTGCTGACTGTTTTTCTGTTGTTGCTGTTTTGTTTGTGTGTGTGTGTGTTTGTTCTAGACTGTTTGAAATAACATTTAGATAGTGGATAGCCTTGGTAGACAGAGATAGTGTTCCCTCTGGAACAAAAGAAGGAGTGTTTAATGTCAGTAAGATAAAAATATCTTTCTCCAGAGCAAAGGACAGGTGTGCATTATAAAATAGTTTTCTTCCTTAAGGTTAGTGTTGCTAACCTATCATACAATCCACTGGTTTGTTATCTAGCATTCTTTGCATCACTTCTTTGAAATTGGGACTCAGGAAACTGGCACAATAACATGGACATTCTGGCTATTACTATTGCTGTGGGTAATAAAATTTTCTTTATCTCTGACCCAGAAATCTGATATCTTCTGCAGCACCCATGAAACTGTAGAGGCTAACTTTTTAGCTTAAAAATAGGGGGAAATCGCATGTGCTTTACAGTTGTTGACAGTTGAATAAAGTTCTTTCAGTTGAGGAGATGAATTTCTGAAAGTATATGGCATAGTTGTGGTCTGAAAAGGCAAAAAGAAAGAGAAATGAGAAATATTGAAGCCTGTATGTACTTGGTAGTCTTCAAGAAATATATATAAAGGGTTTTACTTATTTTGAGGCTATGTTTGGAGACATGAAATATATGTGTATGTCTATATATATGTGTTTCCTTTCAACGACATCATTCTAGGAAGGGGTTGTTTTATAGTTTTATAAGCATTACATGGATATCTTCATTGGTATTTTACTGAGAGGCTGGAAGAAATTAAGGTCTTGTTAGTTGGCTACCTTATTAAACTAAAAATTTCCTGGTTGTGTTTAACATTCAATCATTGTTTAGGGGCTCAGATCTTTTCTTCTTCTACTTTATTGTTATCAGCACTGTACTTCCTCAAAAAAAAATATAATAATAAGTACTAAGTCTTTCTCTCTCCAAAACTTACACACACCTACATGCATAGAAATCACCTCTTTCCCAAATCCATCAAAGGAAAAATAGTCACTTAAACATTAATTATTGAAAGACCATTGGGAGCTTCCCTGGTGGAGCAGTGGTTGAGAGTCTGCTTGCCGAGGCAGGGGACACGGGTTCGTGCCCCGGTCCGGGAAGATCCCACATGCCGCGGATCGGCTGGGCCCGTGAGCCATAGCCGCTGAGCCTGCGCGTCCGGAGTCTGTGCTCCGCAACGGGAGAGGCCACGACAGTGAGAGGCCCGCGTACCGCAAAAAAAAAAAAAAAAAAAAAAAAAGACCATTGGTATACAAATTAAATCGGTCATTTGGAGATATGTAACAGGTTATTGCCTCTTAGGGGTTTACAACTTCAAAGAGTTGCGATAGATTATTAACATTAAAAGACTATACAAAAATATATTAAAATAGAGAGTTGAGAATCAGGACCACAGGATTATGCGATCAAACTAAGCAAGCATAAGATACACCAGGCTAGAGAATGCCATTGCCTACAAATTTATCAAGACCACGCCTGACACATTTAATGACTGATTTTTGTGTTTTCATAATTTAAGAGGATGAAAAAGATAATGTTTTACAAAAAATGAACAAAAGCAGGTTTTTCAAAACAATTTTTGTGTACAGTTGAGTGAATTTTTAAGGACTTTTTCCCTAAAAAAATGTTTCCTTTGCCTGGAACAACTTCTTCCACCTTGTCAACTGCTTTCTAACTCTTCTCTCCCTTTCAGGATCCTGGAATCAATGTCACTTCCCCCAGGATAGCTTAGCCTTCTCTGAGGGCTTCCAGAGTCCACTGTGCCTGCTCCCATCACAGCATTTATCACAAGATATGACAGTTGTTACTTTTTTTGCTTATTTTTCCTACCTGACTGCAGGAAATGTGACTGTAGAAAAGGCAAAGATTGTGTCTTGTACACTAGTTATGCAATATGTGTTTTTAAATTAATTACTCTGTAATTATTTTAAAAATGTCTAAATTCTATGTGCTACTGTGGATTGAATCTTTCCTTGAACAGTAAAAGGCCATTGGTGGAAAAACTGGTGATGCCCGAATAAAATCCGTAGTTTAGTTAATAGTAATGCACTAATGTTATTTTCTTAATTTTGACAAATACAACAATTATATAAGATGTTAACATTAGGGAAACCTGCCTGAGAAGTATATGGGAGTTCTGTACTAAAATTATTCCCAAATAAGAAAAGTTTATTTAAAAATTACCAATGGGAAATTATTTATTATTATTAATATTATTACTACATTGTCAGATGACATCTACAATATTCCATTATCTGAATGGTCCTGGGCCTCACTTGCTTTAGATAATAATGAAATATATCACTGACATCCTACCACATTTCTTTTACTAAATACCACTCTTCCTGCACTAAATCTAGCTGGCTGTGTCTAGAAATACTCAGGGGCGATGTCCAAGTGATCAGACACAATCTTGCTTTATGTTGTTCCGTTCTGGCAGCTTCATAAGCTGCTGCCCTCAAACTTTTGGAAGGCGTCCCTTTGCCTCTACCACAGCCACTGATGCAGCTTCTGTGAGAAGGTCAGTTAGACTCTGAACAGAATTAAGAGAATGCTCCTCTCACGCCCTCACTCTGTTCTTTGTCACCCTGCCATCAAAATGGTCTTATCAGCTTTGCTCTTTGCCCTTTCTTCTCCATAGGGTGTCAGATCTAGTCCTGTAGTCTAACTAGTAAACTGAGCCCATTCTGCTCACCTGATTCACTTTGGGATACTCTTGACCTAGCTTCAGTCAAAAGATAATAGGCATTACCCCTTTGACATGTCTGGAAATGGGCATGGGATCTGCTTTATACACTCAGCTGAGCCACTCTGCTGTGGGTTAACTTATGGATCCAAGGTTAATAAGGAAGTCATAGGGGATGCTAAACTTAGGCTTGGCTTTGACCTCGCCTTCAGACTTGACTCAGGTTACTTGGTCACCCTGACTGAGAAAACTAATGACCAGTGGCAACCATGTAATACAGTGTCTATCTGCTTGTCTGTATTGTCAGAGGTGAAAATAATTCCTGGTCCATTTTAGGAACTCTATCCAGAAAGAAATTCTGTCTAGAAGATGTTGTTTACAGTCACTCTACACATTTTAAGGAGTTCCTGAAAACCAGTGTCTTCTATCCCTGAAAATAAAGATCAATTGATGTAATTTTGGATGTATACTTGGAAAGCTTGAAATAGCTCTGAGGTGAGCAAGGGTCATTTTCTACTTTCATGCATTTAACTGCTCTTGTCATGAGCCTGTCAGAGTTTCTGGAAAGCTGAGAGCCTTTTCAAGTTCCTTGCCTTATGGACTTATATGTGTTCGCAGAAGAGGATGGTGCCTGGTAGAATTTTGGTTAATTTCCAGAGTGTTGGTAAATGTAATATCTCAGTGGATGCATCCAATGGACATTAGAAATATTTTTTCTTCTTAAACAAACCTCTTTATACATGTCTCAGCATTTTGAAACTTAATATCTCCCCTGGATTCATCTTATGATTCTTCATTCTTGGGTAATAATTACATTGATTTCTCTTATCAAAAGAACTTCCATTGGGAATAATGCCAGGGAATTTAATGAATATAATTTTTTCTTAAAGCCTTTTCAAATTGCCCTCCTTTCCCTAATATTTCACCTCATGTTCCAAGAAATTAGAAGGTGGTTTATTCCATTTTCATATCATATTTTTAAGTGTAAAATGTCTCATGGCAAATATAAATGAGATACAAGGCCTGAAAAATTTAGAGTAAATGCAAGAAGAAGGATTCCTTGGCTTACCAAGGAAGGAATGAGAACATTTAAATTAGAGCATGAATAAGAAATGAGAAAACTCTATTATATCTGCTGTGAAATGACTATAGTTTGTCAGTGCTTAGCATATTGTTTGTACCCAATAAATATTAAGTAATAACGTTTTACTAAAATGATAATTTAATGAATCAGTACTTTTGTGGAACAGAAAAAAAAAAAAAAGAAAAGTTGCCTCCAGCTATTCTGTGCAATCTTGAATAAAAGGTCTATGTTCATTTATAAAATTAGGTATTTAAGACTACAAAGGGAAATAAGGAAAAAATAAATAGATTTTCCTCCAAATTAAATGTAAAAAGGTAATAGAAATTAATTAAATTAGACCTCTATATGTGTTAAGAAAAATCTATTTATTATTCTTTCAAAATTATTCTCTCACCCTGAAATGTTACCAACACCCACAGTTTTGTTGTTAATTTAATTTCACATCATTCAGCATCCTTATTCATTAAAAATTCCCCTAAAATTTTGAGTTGTTTAACTAGCCAAAGACACTCTAGTTGTATTTCCCAAATCTGACTGCATATTAGAATCATCTTTGTTTTGTTTTTAATACAGATTTCCAGGGTTCTCACCAAATTTCTAAACTAGAATCTCTTAAATTGAGACACAGGAATCTGTATTTTTTTCCCACAAAGTACACAGGGATTTCAGATTTATCACTGTCAGCTGAAAACAATTATTCTTTGTTATTGAAAAAAAATAGTCTTTAATGATTGGAGTCTCATAGTTGCTAACAATTTAAAGTTCAACAAGAAAAATCCTAACTCAATATATCTCTAATGTAATTCAGCATTTCATTTCAAAGAGGTTAGACACCTTTCTACTCACCCATCCTTAGAACCTGGAATAAGCCTTTGCTTTCCTCTTCATATGCAGGCAGCCCCTTGTTCCTATTGATTTTATTGCCCTAATGTCTCCCAAATTAATCCTTTCCTCTACTACTGCCCTAACTCAGGTAATCATTACGGTCCTGCTTTAAATCCTTAGTTGATTTCCCAATGCAGATGGAAAATCTATACTCCTTAGCTGGTGAAAGAATCCCTTAGTAGTTTGGGTCCAGTGCTTCTCATTCTCTATATCTTCTAGCGTTCATGCCACCCAATGTGCTACACTGAGCATCTTCTTTTCTTGTTTTTTTGGTCTGCTTGTCTAGCCTCTACATGGAGACATTCCTGCAGAAGAGACATTCTTGAGGATTGTGGGGAAAGATGTAATTTTGGAATTAAGGTAGATTATCAAGGAAGAGGAGGATTTTTATCCCAGGCAAAGGAGATAGAGGAAAGCAAGTCTATGTAAAGGGTCTGCACCCTTCATCACTTCCATATCACCACTCATCCTGCGTTGTTTGTGGTCCAGGAAAACAGTATTTTCTATTATGAATTCTACCTAATAACACTGAGTATGTAATCTCAGAGGTGATTCCAACAGTAAAACAGGTTAAATCTGGCGAGTTCATTTCCAGAAATCTGCCAAGTGCATCTATGACCTTGTGATTGGATACTGAAACTTCTAGATGAAAATTTAGGTTATATTTCCTAGAAGTGCAGTAGTCTCCTCAGACATAGCATGGAACTCTAAGTTTATGTCCTAATTCTGACCCCTGATATCTAGATATTACTGAGTAAGTATAGTTCTATTTCTTCCTTGTGTCAGCAAATTTCCACATAGCATAATTTAAAATAATATATGGCACAAGTACTCACCATACAATAACTTCTGCACAGAAATCCATAGAGCAAGTGAACTTATGAAAAGAAAAAAAGAAAGAAAAATATGGTGTTATCTTAAAACCATTCATTTTAGATGAGAGATCCAGAAATATAGCCAATCTGTGACTGGTAATGTGTTTTCTTATTATTTTTCAAATATTTTCTTTTGCTTAGGGCAATTATTTTTCTCTCAGCCCTTCCCTCTGAGTCTGTAGTCAATGGGGTTGCTTCCTCTCTCTTCTGGCAATTTTGTTTCTGATTACTAACTCTGATGCTCTGAGATACTAGCACTGATATCTCTCATTTAATTATGGTACTTCTCTCATTTTAGGCCCTAGGAGGCCTCATCCTTTCTCTGGCCACGTACCTTTATTAAAACAATGTCAAACAAAAGAATAAATACTTAACTACCTCTCACCTATGTCTCCAGCTTAATTTTTCTGTCTTTCATTGTATCCTCCATCCACATCGGTTGACCAATCCTCTCTGTTTGCCCAGCAGTGTGGGGTTTCCCAGGGCAGTCCCTAGCAAACCAGGAATATTGGTGACCCTACTTCCAACCTTCTTTCTCTCTCAGTGAGGTTGCTGATACTTGGTCAATGCTTGAAAAGTGATGTGGCTTTTCCTCATCTAGCTTACTCCTTCCTTCCCACTCTTCTTTCAAAACTCAGCTCAGACAGAACTTTCAGTATTTGTCTCTGAGCTCCCCAATCATTTGATGTAAAAGTGTCTTTTCCTTGCACTCTCGAGGCACGAATTGTAAACATTTACCTTCTCCTTCTCAACGGTGAGGTCCATATTGTATCCCCCAAATTTAATGCAGGAATTTAAGAAATATAGCTTTATGAAGAAAGGAGAGCATTTGCATCCTTGGAGGAAAGTAGTACAATTGGCCTCCACACTTTCCAGCATTCATTTGATATTAGCTACCATGTAATGAATACGCAATGTGTCCCAGCCACTTTTCAACATGACCTTGTTCATTATCCCTACATCTTATAAAGGTATCATTATCCCAGAGGCAAGTAGAGCTGCTTATCCAAGGTCAGAGTGTTCATAAACACTAGTACACAGAGAAAAGACTTGCCTTTTACTACAAACCTCTGTGGATCAATAAGTTTAGGAATCAAAATTGTCCAGCTTTCAGAAAGCCTATACAGTATATATGCTTTATACTATGGCACACCTTAGTATAATCTTGATACACATTGTAGTTAAACACTAATAGATGAATAGTCACAGTGAATAGCATACATAAAGGCTATAAGTATCCATTTAGATTAGGTTTTGTCACCAAATGTATTTTGGAAAAGGGAAATTTTTCTCTTTCAGATTTTTGGGAAGATTTTAGTTAAAAAGGCATGAATCTGTGGTATATCTAGAATTTGCAGTCATGACTGTCTGGTGTCAGAACCCAAGACCTCTATGGTATAGTTCCTGTCAGATTACTCTGCCTACTGTGATGTTCAATAGAGCTTTCACTTCCCAGCAACTTGGCTCTCTTAGTGTGTTTCCTGAAATGGGACCTACTTTCTTTGACATTATAATATATTGCAAACGGATTGTAGTAAAAAATATTTTTAAATGGTCAATACAGCTTTCCTATAAATACTAAATGAAATGAAATGTAGTATTCCTGATATTGCCTAGATGTACCCAAGAGTTTTGGGAATTTTAATATCTTCATCAATAATTATTTAAATTGACAACAGCTATATATTCAGTACTGTGCCAAGTGATAGACCTTGCATTCTATCTCTCATGGTTTCTTTGTTTTGTTTTGTGATTTCATATTATTACTACATATTGCATCTCTTAACATTAATTTCATCTCAAGAACTTTTTGAGGGTTTCATTGCATCCTTTGGGAAAACTTGGAGCTTGCTGGAGTCACAGTGAGTAGGCTTCATAAACCCAAGAGTTGGTCATACCACAGTTTAGTACATGTAGATGGTTTGTCCTTTGAAAGCCCTAAATGCATATTTTGTTTAAACTGTTCTCATATTCTGCTCTCCTTCAACAGCTGCAGAAATTGTCATTTTATCAATCATATTCATTAAGATTTCCTACCCTTAAAGTAGTATCCAGTTGATCTCAAATTGCTTTACTTTCAATCCTGACTTTTTGGACCATTTCAGGAAAAAGTTAATTTATTTTGATTAAGTAGTCATTAAAATAAAATGAGAAAACAATCCTTGAGAGAACTAAGCAGGATCACCTTTTGAAGGCTGGTTATGTCCCTTGTTTATTCATCTTTGACCTTACAGCTCAGTCCTTAGTGAGCCTCCTCTTTTGTTTTTGGTAGAAATTATATTGTGGACAGAGGATGTAGGAGTTGGAATTTAAATATTGTTTACCAATTCTAATATTATGTAATAGATGTTTATGTGGCCTTTAGTTTGTTTATTTGCATATTAAACATGTTGGCTAAAAGCAAGATATATTAGATTTTAGCTACATGATATTTTTCATCTCTTTCAGCTACAATGTAAAAATGGCTCTTGACTTTGCTATTTATTCTGGTTATATTTTTCTCTGTTGTTATAATTCTATATATAAGAGATATAAACTCACTTTTCACATTTAGATGAAATATAAAAAATTCAGTCAGCCATCCAACTGGTTTAAAATGTCCAGATGTTTGGCCTCTTGCAAACAAGCAGCCTCATTAAGTTTCTCTTTTTTCACTTGGGTGTTTATCATTGTTTTGACAAAGTGTAGTAGAAAGAACATTGTTTGTCAGGTCAGGAGATTTAAAAATCCTCTGTTACCTCATTTGTAAACTGCAAACGGCATGACTATAGGTCCATGAAATGGTGTCTGGAGGATGCCAGAGGATTATGGAAAGTGGATTTGGTTAATGGAAATTAGAGCCAGTCATATTCCAGGTATGTTCTTAAGGAGGTCCTTTAACTCTGCCTCAACTGTTGCATCTATAAAATAGAGATAATAATGTCTAACTTAAAGATTCTTGGGACGGTTTACACTGACAATATATGTAAAAGTACTCAATATGAGATTGTAATAAATTCCCAGTAGAGGCTTGTTGAACACGAACCTGAGTCTCAGTTTCATCAGCTATAAAATGGGGATAATAATTACTCTCTGGAGCTGCCACTTGCCTCTGCTTAGCACATGTCTGTTTTCTTTCTTTCCTTATTTCCATCACAGAGTTTATATAAAGATGAAATAAGTAAAAATATTTAATAAAGTTATAAAAATCTATCTAAATGGAAGATGTTAAGATGTAGCTTATGTATTTTACTGTTTAAAGTCTTATTTTTCTATTTCTTTTCTTTGCTCATGCTCTCTCTTTGTTTTACGAATTTGAAACAGTTTTATGAGTAGGCAGTAGGCTGTTAGGTTGCATCATTTGAAGGATGCTAAATATGACTTTTTAAGCAAACACATTTCCCATGACATTTACTCAGGTCTCAAATAGCAAGTTTAGGAACTCTTTATTTAGTTATTATACAGCTTTCAATTATTATTAAGATCTAAATCATATTAGAGTGGTAATGGTTTAGAGTTTTATGGGTGAATACCTGAAAGTGTATTAGTTTAGAGTCACTTGAGCATATTGATCTGGGTACTATTTAGGAGGCAAAGGAAAGGACACTTAATGGGTAAGTGGGAGGTCTCCAAGGATAAACTTAACTATCTTGAACTATGGAAGAGTAAATAATTTTCTTAGAGTATCCTTTCATTGGGTCTTCATTTGAAAACTTGCTTGGTCGTCATTTAGTAGCTATTTAGGGGAAATTTACTTTTTAATCAATTTCCAGATAGTGGTTTTGCCAGGAAAGAATTATAGTCAGGATTTCCTATCTGTGCTACAAGGTATCCAAATTTATGTTTTAAAAAATCAGCCCAATGTACGTTTTTCTACCCCACTCTATTTAGATGAACGACATTTGTTGAACCTAGAAGTGCCATCCACTTAATAACAAATGAGTTCATCTGGGGATGATATAACTCTAACTCTGTCCTAATGCATGGGTCCTAGATGGAGGCCGTGAGATTTTTATTTGTTATACGATTAATTAAATAAATTAAATGTAACTTTAATGACTATTCTGTGATTTGTGATCCTAATGTTTTTCAAAACTGCCTAAGAATTTTTGGATTGCTAGCCTGGAATCTGTGTCAAGCGACATGTATTGTATTGCATTGTGCACCAGCTTAGGAAAGAGATGACTCAATTTCTGATATTTGTACTAATGCTTTCCTTTGTTTTCCCCTTACACAATCATTTTATCTCCCTAAGTCTCAGTTTGCACTACAATTTAACTAAATTACTTTGCAGGAAATTGCTATGCAAAGATATTTTGAAAAACATAAATCACTACACAAAACATTATATTATTACATTTATTAGTGTTTATATGTTTATAATCAGTTTGTAAATGTTTTATCTTGCTTTAGCTTTCTATTGAAATGCTTGGTTTAGCAACATGGATGGACATAGAGATTATCATACTAAGTGAAGTAAGCCAGACACAGAAAGACAAACATCATATGATATCACTTATATATAGAATCTAAAAAAAATGACACAGATGAACTTATTTACAAAACAGAAACAGACCCACAGACATAGAAAACAAACTTATGGTTACCAAAGGGGAAGGGGGGGGAGGAATAAATTAGGAGTTTGGAGTTAAAATATACACACTATTATATATAAAATAGATAACCAACAAGGACCTACCATTTAGCACAGGGAACTATAACCAACAAGGACCTATCATTTAGCACAGGGAACTATACTCAATATCTTGTAATAACCTATAATGGCAGAGAATGTAAAAAAAGAATATATGTATACATACATATATATGTATATATATAACTGAATCACTTTGCTGACCACCTGAAACTAACACATTGTAAATCAATTATATTTCAATAAAAATTTAAAAAAATAAAATAATAAAAGTAAAAAAAACTTTTAAAAAGCTTGGTTTATTGAAACTGCTCATTTACCCACCAGCTTGTTCCCCCCTCTCTCCACCTCCAAAATCATTGGTTGAAGTGCCTCTTAACATAATTCTCAGAGACTCCTATGTAACTCATCCTTATTCTGATCCTAATGCAGAGGATCTGTGAAAGTTCTTATTTCAAGCTGTGTCAGCTTGGGAATAATGGATGGGAAGTTTGTTCAGGCCTAGTTTTTCTGTGTACAGTACCTAGTAATTATATCAAGCATTGCATAACCCTGACACTGATGAGCGCACCGGCCGGGGACTGACACCTTCCACAGTTATCCAGGAAAGACTGTGACCGGGATTGACCCATCTTTATAGATGGGATTGTAGGCCTGAAGAGTAGCATTTGAGCTGCTGGAAAGTCTAAGGTGATTCTCATGGACTCAGATGTCATCATGTCATCACCTGCACCTGTGTACCCTCTGCTGCGGCTCCTGGGATCCTGGGATCCCAGGATGGATGAGGATCCTGGGAATGGATCCTCATCCATCCCCTGCCTCACATAAAGTTGCTGATCTGATCACAATCTTTCTTCTGCATTGAACAGATAACCAAGTCTTGTTGAATTTGCCTAAATGGTTTCTGTGTCAGTTTTTTTCAAAAATCCGAGGCTAATACTGGCATTTGTCAATTTGATGGTTGAGATTTTATTCCATTAAAACAATGAACTAAACACTAAGATACAAATATTTTTATTTTGAATGAAAATACATTATACTTTTCTTCTGCATTTTTATTCAGGGCCCCTTGCAATGTACAACTAACTTACCTGGAAGAAAGATTGGGACTTTTGTAGACTATAGATACCACTAAAAGAAGTCCTTTATTTATATATATTTTTAAATTAACTGAAGTTTAGCTTTTTCAATAATTTTATTTTTGCATAAAAAGTAAATTCCTATCTGTCTCCTTGAAAATTTTGCCAAACACAAATTATTTCCTGTAAACACAGGTTGTCTCTCCATCTTAAACTGATAATACAACCAGGATAATGGGCTTGTCCTGATACCACCATTCTCTAATTAATTAATTAATTATTGACGACTCAGCATCTTAGCACATTTGTCATATTTGTGAAATCCCTTATACTATATTTATACTATCAGGAGGCAGAATCCATCTTCTTTTATGAAATTCAAAAATGTCAGATACTCACTTTCCCAGGGTCCCTTGCAACTAAAATAGGAAACGGTGATCTGCTCTCCATCAATTAGATGCTTCCATTCCAGATTTTGAATGGGTCACCTGTGCCACAAAGAAGCAAGCAATGAAGAATTGAGTGAGGTGCCAACAACGATATGTAATATCCAGTCAGTAGCAGCACTATTTCTAGTGGTAGTTCCTGTGACTAGTGCTGACAGAATTGGCAGGAAAACCATGGCCTCTGCCCACTGGCTCTGGTAGAGTTTTCTTCCTAGGGCCACTTTTGTTTGGATTTAGTGAACCGTTCTTAACTGAGTATTTGCCAAGACTTTTTATAGCTTGAATAAGCTACCCAGCACTAAAAAAAAAAAAAAAAATAGTTTTAAATTACCTAAACTTGAATTTTTCCTTGAAAATTAAGATTCTCAATCTTAAAGATGTATGATTTCCTCCAATGTCCTCCTAAAATCTACTGTCTCTAAAGGTTTTGATATGTCTTATTGATTTTGGTTAAAATCTTTCACAGTTGTCCTTACTACCTTAAGTTCTCACTACCACCCTCAGCTTGGCTGCTATTTCATTTGAGGGAGGAAATATTTGTAAATATTTCTATATTTTAACTGTTTTTTTCTTTATAGTGGTAGAGCATGTGAGCTATCAAAATCAATCCCATTTATAGCTTTTGTGCACACAGCTACATTTCCGAGACTTCTTTGCAGTTATGTGTAAGGATTTACTAAATTCTACCTAATTAAATATATGTAAGTATTCAAAGACATGTGAATGGAAATGCTGAAAAACTCTCAAGTGGACTCCCTGTTTGTCTTTTTTGTTTGTTTGTTTGTTTGTCTTTTCTGTTGACCTTCCAGGGTGACCTTGGAAGCCTTGTATTAAAGGTGGTAGAATGGCCACCAGCCTGGTGACCCAAGTAACCACTGACCAAGAAGGGCTCAAAAGTTCTCTTCAACTTGGCTAAACTTTAGACAGGCCTTCTTCCAGATTCTAGGCTCCCTTTTCTTAGAGCAATTGCTTTAGAGAACTTATAATTGTAAATTCTTTCTCTTTCCCTTTGATATGTAAATCTCTTTAAAAACTTCTTGCCAGTTTCACAGCCCAGGAATGTCTTTCTCAAGGACCTAGGGGCCATCTTTTTGAACTTCAGTCAGAGAGGAAGATAACGCTACTATCTCCCAGTTTCTGTGGGAGGATGGGAGGCTAACTTGACCAGATGCTTTCTGCTAAGTTGTAAAACTAGCTCCTGTGATGAACATAAGAAAAAGTTTACTTTTCCTTTGGGTAAAGACAACTAGCAAACACAGATGGCCTGTGATCTCTCCTTCACCCAATTCCTAAAGCACATTTTGTTTCAACTGAGTTGAGTTCAGAATGCATTCTGGTCTCTTTCCCCTACTGCAAGAAAGATGTCTGATTGCCCTCAATCAACACCAACTAAGTGAGAAAGAAATAAACTTCTGATACATTAAGACACTGAAATTTTGGAGTCTACTGACAGTTAGAAGCTAACAAAACCTAACTATTGTAATGATATTAATAACTTGAAATAGGATAAAGTTGTAATAAAAAATGTAAAAATATTAGCATGCATTGCATTAGCTTAGTGGTCAATTGTATGCAGTAGGTGGTAAACAAACATATATAGCAAGGTGGAAATCTGGTGACCCATATTATGCTGTGGCAAAATATTTGCTAAAATTATGCCTGTGACAATTTGGAAGATGGTAAATATTTTTCAAAACTGTAGGTCTATGAAAGGAGGTTGGAAAAAACCCCAGGAGATTGTTGTTCATTGGCAGTTTAACTTTTGGCAGGGTATTGCAATCATGAGTTGATTGTCACACAGAGATTCAAGAGAATGTGACATTCTTGAGACTAAGAGCCTCAACTCATTGGAAAAGCCATTGACTAAAAGACCTCAAATGTCAGGAAATAAAAGTGAAAAAATGCTAGACAAAGGCCTCTGAAGAACTCTCAGATTATAAAAAAGAGAGACCCAGCCCTGTAACAAGCATAAGAACAGGTAATAATAAGATAATTCCTTTCACACCCACACAGAAAACCTCAAGGTATCCCTGATTGAATGAACAGAAAGAATGAGAGAGAAACAACAAGGACCATGGAGTAGAATCAATCTGAATTTAATCAAGGAATCTTTCCCATTCCCAGGGTAGGGGTTCATCACAGAACCTATGCAGCAGCAGTTGCTAAGTTTTTTCTGATTGTCTTTTTATTTCCTTTTTAAAATTTCAATTAATTAATTAATTATTTTATAAGATGTTTCAGGTTTACAGCATTATAATTAAACTTCTATATGCACTACAGAGTGATTACCATCACAAGACTAGTTACCATCAATCACCATACATTTGACTGCCTTCCACCATTTCATCCATGCCCCCAACCCTCTAGCCCTCTGGTAACCACTAATCTGGTTTCTGTATATACAAGTTTGTTTTTGTTTTATTTTGTTTGTTGTTGTTTTTTAGATCTCACATCCACATATGTGTGAAATCATATGGTATTTATCTTTCTCTAACTGACTTATTTCACTTAGAATAATACCCCCAAGTTTCATCAGTGTTGTAGCAAATGGAAAGATTTCATTCATTTTTATGGCTGAGGAGTATTCTGTTGGAAATATATAACACTTCTTTATCTATTCATTTACTGTTAGACATTTACGTTGTTTCCATATTGTAAGTAATGCTGAAATGAGCATAGAGGTGCATATATTTTTTCTAATTAGTCTTTTTGAGTTCTTCATAGATATCCAGAAGTGGAATAGCTGAGTCATATGGTAGCTGTCTTCTTAATTTTTCAAGGAATCTCTATAATGTTTTCCATAATGGCTACAACAAATTTTTGGTTCCACCAACATTGTATAAGGATTACCTTTCCTCCACATCCTCTCTAACATTTGTTATTCCTTGTCTTTTGATAATAGCCATTCTAACAGATGTGTGGTGATATCTCACAGAGATTTTGATTTGTATTTCTTTGATAATTAGTAACATTGAATATCTTTTCATGTGCCTGTGGGCCATCTGTATGTCTTTTTTTGGAAAAATGTTCAGATCTTCTGTCCACTTTTTAATCAGGTTGTTTCAGCTTTTTGTCATTGAGTTATATCTGTTTTTTTTTGTTTTTTGTATATTTTAGATACAAATCCCTTGTTGTATATGTTGTTTGCAAATATTTTCTCTCATTTAATATGCTACATTTTCGTTTTGATGATTATTTTCTTCACTGTACAGAAACTTTTCAGTTTGATGTAGTTCCATTTGTTTACTTTTGCTCTTGTATCCTTGTCTTCGGAGTCAGATCTGCAAAAGCATTGCTAAAATCAGTATCAATGAGGTCACCACAGATGTTTTCTTCTAGGAATTTTATGGGCTCACATCTTACATTTTCAAGTCTTTAATTTTGAGTTAATTTTTATGTATCATGTTAGATAGTGGTCAAGTCTCATTCCTTTGCATGTGGCTGTCCAGTTTTCCAAAGACCATTTTATTTTGAAGAGATTGTCCTTTCCCCATTGTATGCTCTTTGCTCCTTTGTCACAGATTAATTGTCCATATATCTGTGGGTTTATTTCTGGGCTCTCAATTCCATTCCATTGATCTGTGTGTCTGTTTTTTTGTGCCAATACCAAACTCTTTTGATCACTATAACTTTGTAATATATTTGAAATCAGAGACTGCCTTCTTTTTGTTCTTTTTTCTCAAGATTGTTTTGGCTGTTCAGGGTCATTTGTGGCTCCATACAAATTTTAGCAATATTTGTCCTAGTTCTGTGAAATATGCCATTGCATTTTGATAAATATTTCATTGAATGTGTAGATTACTTTGTGTAGAATGGGCATTTTAACAATGCTAATTCTTCCAATCCATAAGCATTTTTGGGTATCTTCTCCAATTTCTTGTTTTTTTTTTTTTTTTTCTGTGGTATGTGGGCCTCTCACTGCCGTGGCCTCTCCCGCCGCAGAGCACAGGCTCCGGACGCACAGGCTCAGAGGCCATGGCTCACAGGCCCAGCCGCTCCGCGGCATGTGGTATCCTCCCAGACCGGGGCACGAAGCCACGTCCCCTGCATCGGCAGGCGGACTCCCAACCACTGCGCCACCAGGGAAGCCCTCCAATTTCTTTCATCAACATCTTACGGTTTTCTGTGTACATGTTTTTCATCTCTTTGGTTAAATATGTTTCTAGGTATTTCACACATTTTTATGCAATTGTAAGTGGGATTGTTTTCTTAATTTCTCTGTCTGATAGTTTGTTATTAGTGCATAGAAATGTCACAGATTTCTGTATATTGATTTTGTGACTTTACTGAATTCATTTATTAATTCTAAGAGTATTTTGGTGGAGTCTTTATACTTTTCTATATATGGTATCATGTCATCTGCAAAGAGTGACAGTTTTACTTCTTCGTTTCTAACTTGGATGACTTTTATTTCTTTTCCTTGCCTAACAGCTGTGGCTAAATTTCCAAAACTATGTTGAATAAAAGTGGTGAGAATGGGCATCCCTGTCTTGTTCCTGATCATAGAGGAAAAGCTTTCATTTTTTTCAACATTGAGTATGATGTTACTTGTGGGTTTGTCATATACAGCCTTTATTATGTTGAGGTATGTTCCCTCTATATCCAATTTTTTGAGAATTTGTATCATAAATGGATGTTAACTTTTGTTGAATGATTTTTCTGCATCTATTAAGATAACCATATGATCTTTATCCTTCATTTTGTGAATATGATGTATCATGTTGATTGATTTCCAAATGTTGAACCATCCTTGCATTCCTGCAATAAATCTCACTTGATGGTGGTGTATGACCCTCTTAATGTATTATTGCATTCAGTTTGCTTATATTTTGTTGAGAAATTTTGCATCTATGTTCATCAAGGATATTGGCCTGTAATTATCTTTTTTATTGTGTTATCCTTATCTGGTTTTGCATCAGGGTAATTCTGGCTGTAAAATGTAATTGAAATACTTCCCTCCTCTTCAGTTGTTTGGAAGAGTTGAGAATAATAGGTATTAAATATTCTTTGAATGTTTTGTAGAATTGGCCAGTAAAGCTATCTGGCCCTGAGCTTTTTAGTTGTTGGTATTGGGAGTTTTTGATTACTGTTTCAATCTGCTTATTAGTAACGTCTCCATTCAAATTTTCTGTTTCTTCATGATTCAGTCTTTAAAGAGTGTATGTTTCTAGGAATTTACCTATTTATTCTAGTCTGTACAGTTTGTTGGCATATGATTGTTTGCAGTAGTCTCTTATGAACTTTTGTATTTCTGTGGTATCAGTCGTAACTTCTCTTCTTCTATTTCTAATTTATTTATTTGAGCCCTTTCTCTTTTTTTCTTGTTTAGCTTAACTAATGGCTTGTTGATTTTATCTTTTTGGAAAAAAAGCTCTTAGTTTCATTGATCTTTTCTATTGTTTAAAATTCTTTATTTCTGATCTGATTTTAGTTCTTTCATTCTACTAATTTTGGGCATTGTTTACTCCTCTTTTTCTAGTTTCTATAGGTGTAAAATTAGTTTGTTCTTTTGGTATTTTTCTTGTGTCTTGAGGTAGGCCTGTATTGTTATGAACATTTCTCTCAGAACTACTTTTTCTGCACCCCATAGATCTTGGTATGTTGTATTTCCTTTCTCATATTTATTTATTTATTTATTTTTATTTCTCTTTTGATTTATTTGATGACCTATTTTTTACTCAGTAGCATATTTTGAAATCTCCATGTTTTTATGGTTCTTCACATTTTTTCTTGTGATTGATTTCTGGTTTCATACCATTGTAGTTGGAGAAGATGCTTGATATGATTTCAATCTTCTAGAATTTGAGACTTGTTTTGTGACCTAACATGTGGTGTATCCTGGAGAATGTTCCATGTGCACTTGAGGAGAATTTGTGTTCTACTGCTTTGGGGTAGAATGTTCTAGAATATAATGTGTCTATTAAGTCTATCTGGTCTAATTAGTCATTTAAATGCACTGTTTTCTTATTGATTTTCTGTTTGGATGATCTATCCATTGATGTCATTGTGGAGTTAAAGTTCCCTATATTATTGTATTGCTTTCAATTACTTCCTTTAAGTTTATTAATATTTGCTTTAAACATCTTGGTGTCCCTATGTTGGGTACATATACATTTATAAATTGTATATCTTTTTTCTGGATTGATCCCTTTATCATTAGGTTATGCCCTTCCTTATCTTTTATTATAGTCTTTTTTTTAAAGTCTATTTTGTCTGATACAAGTATAACTACTCCAGTTTTCTTTGTTTCCATTTACGTAGAATATCTTTTTCCATCCCGTTACCTTCAGTCTGTGTGTGTTCTTCCTTACTTCTGAGCCTAAAGTGAGTCTAAAGCAGGCAGCATTTAGAAGGATAGATGGATTTGTTTTTTTTACTCATTCAGCCACCCTATGTCTTTTGATTGAATAACTTAGTTAATTTACATCTAAAGTAATTATTAATAAGTATGTATTTATTGCCATTTTGTTTATTGTTTTTTGGCTGTTTTGGGTGTCTCTCTGTTCCTTTCATCTTCTCTTTCTCTTTCCTTGCATTTTAGTGGTTTTATCTAGTGTTATGTTTAGATTCCTTTTTCATTTTCTTTTATGTATTTACTCTAAGTTTTCCCCTTGTGGTTACCAGGGATGTACACATCCTGTGTACATCGCAGTCTGTTTTAAGTTGGTAGCAACTTAAATTTGAACACATTTCAAAGCTTTTTCTTTCTACTCCTTCTCCCATGTTTTATACATTTTATAACACAGGTTACATGATTTTATGTATGCCTTAGCTAATTATCATAATTTTACTACTTTTGTCTTTAACCTTCATACTTGTTATAAAAGTGATTGATACCTTACCTTTATTATATATTTACTTTTTCCAGTGAGGTTTATCCTTTTGTAAATATTCCTTTTATTAAGTAGTGACATTTGTTTTCAGCTGAAGAAATCCCTTTAACATTTTTCATAGGGTTGGTTTTGTGGAAGTGAACTCTTTTAGATTTGCAGGTCTGAGGAACTCTTCATCTCTCCTTCAATTGTGAATGATAACCTAGCTGGGTAGACTATTCTTGGTTGAAAATTTTCCTTTCAGAGCTTTGAATACGTCATGCAACTCTTTTTGCCTGTAAGGTTTCTGCTGAATAATCTGCTGATAGGTTGATTGGGTTTCCCTTGTATATAACAAGTTGTTTTTCTCTTGCTGCTTTTAGGATTCTTTCTTGTCTTTTACCATTTTAATTATACTGTATCTTGGAATGTGTCTCTTTGGGCTCATCTTATTTGAAACTCTCTGGTCTTTCTGGACCTGGATGTCTGTTTTCTTCACCAGATTAGGGAAATTTTAAGCCACTATTTCCTCAGATAACTTTTCTGGCCCTTTCTCTCTGGAAAATTAGAACTATTTCAGATGATTTTACTGCTTGTAGGCTCAGCAGTCTATAAGAAAATATAAATGTTCAACAATAAAAAAACACATTATAAGGAAGAACTCTAACCTACTTATTCCCTTGTGTCTATTATACATTTAGTAAACTTCAATTTACAACAATGCAGTTTTTAAAATAAATGAAAGGGATTGGAAGGCTAAAGGAATTTACTATTAGGATTTTTCTTTTCTTTACTGTAGAGTAACAACAGAATAAGAAAATGTAAGCATACACACACACACACACACACACACACACACACATATGACTTTCAAAGGTATAAAAAGGTACTAACAGTTTCCTAAAACTCTTAGAAAATTATTCAATTATTTTAATTATTGATATCAAGTGTTTTAATTACTAAGCAACCAGAAAATATCAGTATACTAGGAACTCATAAAGATTTATAAAATTAAATGGAATCCAAAGGTTACTAACCCTTAACTCAAGTAACATTGACAGATTCGTTTGATATCTCACCATGACACAGAAGACAGGGGAAATAGGAATGAAACTTAGAAAAACAGTATTGCATTTATTTTTTTTCTAATGAATGCATTTAATGCATAAAATAAGAGAAAATAAAAATAAAGAGTGACTTGATTAATAATGTAGTCTTTAGAGTTAGTCTTAGCTTTATGTCCCCACTCTGAAATTTTACTACTTGGGCAAGTCATTTGAATTTGCAAACCTTTACATCCTCACCAACAAAATGATAGTAATAATGGTACCTTACATAGCTTGTATTTTATTGCTTCCTTACATCATTTAAGTTCCTTTCTCATGTGAACTAGTTATATAGCGTGGACTGGATTGACCCTCTCCTGGTCCTAAGGGTGGGACTGATTGATCTAAGACTATGTAAGTTACCACTACTCCCTTGCCGCGGTGACTGTTTCATGCAATCTAAGCCAGTAAGAATATGGCATCTCTTGACCACAGTTTTGTGTGTGTGTGTGTGTGTGTGTGTGTGTGTTTATTTTGGGAAGGTAAAAACAGTATGAAACTTAGTATTGTACAATGGTGTGCAGAGAACCATTGCCTCTTTTCCCCTGTGGCCAAGTAGGTTTTCACTCTAACATCTGCTTGAAGCCATCTTCCAAAGTTACTGCAAAGTTTAAATCCACACAAAAGCAGAGTCTAGAGACCCTTATAAAAACAAGGCCAGAGTTCTTATTGACCAATTAACCTCTAGACTTTTCTGTCTCATGGCGGCGGCTGTAGCAGTCAGTATTCGAGAGAGGGAAACAGTGGCTTTGAAGCGTATGTTGAATTTTAATGTGCCTCAATTTTTTTTTTTTTTTAGTTTGGATATCATTACTTTATTATAAAAGAAACATGGAAATTATTTACATGATGAAAGATTTCAGAGCTTCAGTGGCAGCTTCACGTGATGCTCTTAGGGGAAGGGGCAGCTTCACATGATGCCATTTCAATAGTGACTTATTTTAGTTGATGTATTTTCCAAGAATGTCACCATCTCTAAATAAGAAATAATTTCTTATTTAAGAGCTCACCTGAATAGTACTTTTCTACTTTACACATCAAACACCATTGAATCGTAAATCAAACTAAATCTAATTTTAGTTCATCTACTTTTGGCAGTTATGCATATCTCAGGAAACCTCTGACTAAACATGGAAAGCTTGAAAATAGCCAGTTATAAACTTATCTAAAATCACTCCAAAACAACTCAAACTGGGTAAGAAAAGCATAGAATGAAATTAAGTGCATTCCATATAATGGTGAAATACAAGATGAAGAGCAGAGGAATGGTGGGAAAACAAAAACTTGGCTTTACTGAAATGGAGACTTGGGAGTTAAAATATAGGGATTTCTAAAAAGATAAATCCAGAGGGTGAAATTTCAATAAGGTATAATCACAACCTTTGCTGAACTATACACGAGGAGAATGCTTAAGTGGACATGGCCTTGTGGCTCACAGATACCTATCACACACAAAGTACATCTGCATCACACATATTGTTTCCCTGGCATCACTTAAATATCCACAGTAGAAAAATACATATACTGTATTGGCTGTGCTTTTGTTACCTTTTCATCTTTGATGAATTGACCAAAGTCTGTTGACCACCACAGGCTACTGTATAAAGATAACATTGCTTAGAGAAAATAAGTCACACTATTAGGAACATTTCAGGTAGAGGAAACCAAGCAAAATACATGGAAATAGAAATATTACTTTGCGTATTAAGTTGAAACATCAATAATCTAAATAAATACAGTTCGATTCAATCATAAAATGTAGAGTTAGTACGAATGAATGATATTACAGATGGAAACAATGGTGTAAGAAACTTCTTGAAATAAATGGGAAAAAGTGGAAATTCTTTCAATTTCAATTTTATTTTAGTTGTTGTTCAGAATAATACTAAAAATATCATGGGTCGTGGGTTCAGACAGTTCCAAAATCACTTCTAAGTCTGCCACTTTCTGCTTCTGTGATAAAACCTCTCCTAGCTTTAATGTATTCAAGGTACAATAGAGATCTCTCTTTTAGGCTGGCTGTGAGGATTAAGTAAGAAAATGTGAGTGAAATGGTTTGAAAATAAAATGTCACTTAATGTCTGTATAAAATCTTCATTCATTGAAAAAGAAAAGTTATTATAGTTATGTTGGCTAGAAAAAGGCTGGCTTCAGCAATGAACAATCTAAACAATGCAATAGTTCAACACAACAGTTTATCTCTTACTCATATAATGTCTAGGGTGGGTGTTCAGGATCCATGCTCACAGAAGCTCTCCTGTGTTCAACCCTTGGTTTATAAGGAAATTCAGTTATCCACAACTCAGTAAGGTAGAAGAAAAAAAGTATGAAGGAGCTCCTTCCTTGAAAGGATATTTGTGGGTTAAGCTGCTCTCATTCCACTGTAAGTTGAAATACCTTCCACCTTTACTTGCAAGGGACCTGGGAGTCTAACAGTGTGCCCAAAGAAACAAGGGACATGATGTTTTTGGATAGCTAGTGGTCTTTGCTTCTGGCAGCCCCTAATGGCACTAAATATCTATAGGTACCCTTCCTTCTATAAAGAACACAGCTAGTCCCTTCCCAAAGAAGAGAAGCCAATGTCCCTTCCAGTAGCTACATCCATATGAAATTCTAGAGTCTCTGGGTGATTCACAATCTTTTCCATCAGGTCTGGCTGTGATTCCTTATGCCTCAAGAATTTGTAAAACAAAATACATGTTCTTTAGTTTTCCCTGAATCTAAAATCCACATTAAAGAAGATGAAACAAGGATAAGATAAGAGTAGTAAATATTCTCATTCTGCAAATGGAAAATCAGAAAAAACTTAGAGGGATCAAGATGGCAGTGTAGGAAGTTCCTAAACTCATCTTCTCCTGTGGACACACAAATCTACAACTACATATGGAATAATTGCCTCTGAAAGGGACCTGAAAGCTGGATGAACAGTCTCCAAAACGAAGTGTGAAAGGATAGCATCAAGATAAATAGAAGAAACAGTGATATGGTCATGCCAAGGGAAAAACAAAACAAAACAAAACACCCCAGCTGTGGCAATCCACAGTCAGGAAGGATCCCAAAGGTGAAATCATTTTCCCCAAAGAGTGAAGGAATTTAGCTCCATATCAGGCACCTCAACCCTTAGATCCTGCACAGGAGGATCCCTGTGCCCTCAAAACACCTGACTTTGAAAACCACCAGGAAATATGCACTACTGCACTATCACCTTCAGGGTAAGATGAGAATAATTAAAGTGTGAGTAAGAGCAGATTTATAACTGATGGAAGGTGATAACTTTTAAATTTGATGACCTCTTTAGCTATGACATGATGGATCTAGCTTTAATGTTAACTTGTTTTAAATATTCTGTTAAAAGGATCATTTTACACATAGATGAGAGAAGATGGACCGTTATACACACTTAAAAAAAAAGTTTCATTTTGGTTTTGGATGTGTTTGGTGGGCACTTTCAACAGTGTAAATATTGTTTCTAATCATAGATTTGCTCATTAATTTTAGTATATTTTGATGATATTCCTGAATCTTTTATTACTGTGGTCTTTGGTAAATGCTGATTCTCTATTTCCATCATTTCTTGTAATTTTATTAATTAGAATTTCACTGTTAGAAGAGCTTTCTCTTCTCCATTAACTAAGTTATGTATTCATATCATAAATATTTAGTTTTTCTGAAATACAATTCACATACCATAAATTTATACTTTCAAAATGTACAATTCAGTCGTTTTTAGTATATTCAGGAGGTCATGGAACAATCACTGCTACCTAATTCCTTAAAATGTGATCACGTCAAAAAGTAGCTCCCTGTCTATTAGCAAAAACTTCCTATTCTCTCCTACCTCATGCTCCTGGAAACCACTTATTTTCTGTCTCTATGGATTTACTTATTCTAAACTTCACCACTGTACTCCGACTCTCTCTATGCCAACACACACACAAGTGTGCAAATATACATGCACACCATTTTTCTTTAGAAATATTTTTTTCCATTCCTTTTCTGCTAATTATATTGTTCCCATCGGGATGATCTTCAAAAATTTTTTTTCTCAAAACCATCTTTCTCTTTGAAGCTTTTTCTCTGACCATCTGGAAGATGGTTATAGTTTCCAACAGTAAATATTCTTACCTTATGAATATCAGCAAGTATATGGTAATGGATGAGAAGGTCTTTGATAGCATTAAGGTATATCTGTATCTATTTACATCTCTATATGGTTCTTACATAAAATTGTCTCCATGGTGCTTTGATTTGTCGGATAGGTAATATAAAAAGTAGATTGGTGTGGGATATTCACAAAAGGAAAACAATATAACAAATTCTGCATTTCAACTATAGGAGTGACTTTTTCCCCATTCATAACTTTTTGGATCCTTTTAAAATATAGCTATTATTATTTGCAAATGAGATAGTTGCAGCCACTTGCATTTGAAATCCAGTTACCTTATTAAAATATGTGCTAAAATAATGTAAATTATATTTCCAGAATTTGAAAGTTTAATTCCATGAATAAGAGTATTCGTTTTTAAAAAGAAAGAGTAGAGATAGCTATATTATCAACTTAAAAAATGTTGCTATATATTTTGAAAACTGGACTAATGCAGAAATTCCCACTTGTAAGCTCTTATATCTCATAAGCTCTTATATCTCATAAGCTCTTTAATTATTGGTTACCTTAAAAATAATTTATGATTTCTTACAAGTGACAAAGTTTTATCTTTTCCAATTAAAATATTTTCAGCTATAAAACAAATTCACATCTAGTGTTTTGAAATATTGAGCCAGATGTTTAAAAATATTTTATTCTTAGAATATTTACCCAATTATAAAAAGCATCCAGATAGAATGAACAAATACAGAAAACCTTGTTCATGAAAAAATGACTTATATTCACACATATAAAATGTATGACTATGGACAAGCTTCACAGATTTTATTATGTGTGATTCAATAAGGAAAGCCAAAATCAGCTGATTGGGAGCATGTTTGGCAGGTAAATTTCTCCCTTGACCAACACACTGTTACAAGGAAATATATGGTTTTAAGCAAACAACTGTAATTTAGAAGACGTAGGCAGCCATGCCCATAAAGTGGCAGAGTTTAGTCCTCATTCAGAGAGCCCAGAACAGCCCTCTGCCACTGAAAAGGAAGAGAAAGGATGAGTGGTCAGGCAGCGGACCTTGGAAGCACAGACATGAAACTTGCAATGAGTAATGGAAATGGCTGGTTCAGTGAGACACTCTGGTTGCTAAGCTTACCATCTGTGTTATGTGGTTTTAATTTCTAACCCGAACAAGTGGAAAACCAGAACAAATGCAAATACCTCTTGGAAGCTGAGTGTCTTCTGTAATCACATGACTTTGCATTTCATATTCAATCAAGAGTTTTGTTTTGCATTTAGTCAATAAGTAGTAGTTGACTTTTGTGTTTCATTTTTACTCCTTGTTTCACTCTCTCTGCAAGAAGCTTTACATTCTTTCTGGTTTGAAAGATTGTTGACTCCACAAAGGTGTTTCTTGTCTTGAATAAAACATAGCACCATCCATCTGTGCATAGTTGCCCCAGGCAGCTTCAGGGAAATAGCTATGAAATACCTTTCTAAATGTTGTAAATACAAAGGAATACTTTATTTTAGAATTTATTAAAGGGAATTGAAGTATATGTCTTTGCTTTTATGTTTGTTTATAAGTCTAAAATAAGTCTTAAGAGTTATTATGAATAATAAAAATTGTCAATATTATTTTGAGCCAGTTGTAATTGGTTACCTTTCCTCAACCTCTAGGTAAAGCCATCAGAACTCTTTGCTGCACATAAAAGTTAAAGAATATGATGTTAGATGGGTGCACTTTTTCTTTGACTTGCACCTGCTGTGCCAGAAACATGAGTTTGTAAGGTGTTTGAGAAAACGGTTTGGTTCCCTGTTAAAAAAAATGAAATTACCTAGATTAAGTTTAGACCCTTGAAACAACCTTGAAGAAAGAGAAGAATCAAATAACCTACAAGATTTCAGCAGCACATATTATGTTTTTCCAGTGATGAATCCAAAACAATGAAATATCAATGATAGATTTTGTTTTCAATCTGTAATACAAATATTTGCCACACTGATCTTATTTAATAACTGCATTTATTTCTGAACAAATGGCTATAGGTACATGCTAATTATTTGAACAATTGTCTTTGAGGTCACTCTTATGAACCCTAGAATTGTGAAGAAAATGTACAGCACTTTATTTTAAGCAAACACGTATACATTGTGTAGATTTTCAGATGTTATGTTTTTATATAGTAAGTAACAGGGAGAAAGAATAGACTACTAACAATTCTGAAATTGTGGTCTGAATTTGGTGGTTTAAAAAGGATGATGGTTTTAGCCTTCCTCATATCATCCTAGAAGAAGTTTCTTTTGGCTTCAGCTTGTACAAGGACGAGGTACCAGAGTCAATTTCCAAAGAGTCCAATATTTGAGAGGTGTTGAAAATGATAGCACTTTAAAATCTTTTCAGTTTTTGTGCCATTTTTATAACCATGAGAAACCACATGCAACTGACAAGTTATACTTCTCTATGTACCTCCTGATTGTGTTTTATCTCACTGAGAGATGATTGTTTTATATGCATATGAAAGTTTATTCTTATTTTAGAAAAGGATTTTTACCCATACTAGGATAGGCAAGGAAAATGCAGCCACAAAGAAAAGAAATGAAGTATATTCTACATCTGAACATAAATGCTGATGTAAAAATGATATATTCACATTTCCGATGACAGATTCAAACATTAATAGGTTGGAACAAGTGTTAGCTGATCGTGTAGTACTTCTCTTTGGTGTCTTGATGAAGGTTGACATTTTTGACATGAAGGGTTAATTAGTTGCCACTCAGAATGAGGTCACAAATGGCTAATTGCACCTTCAGCTAGGTAATTACTGTCATGTATCAAATTCTCATTCCATGTAATTATACAGGAATCAGGTGCTCTGACTGCTCACCTAGGGATATGTTTGCCTTCCAAGTCCTCTCTGTGGGAATTCCAAAGTTTTACATAGAAGGTGAATTCACTTGCAATTTGACCTGATGACTAATTTGATATGCAGAAGATTCCATGCCACCTTTTAAAATCGTGGTCCTAAGGATGTCATCCAGTCATGCTTTAATGTTTCTGGCTTCTCTGATTCTGTAATTTTGCTGCTGTCAGTTCCGATATTCCTGCTCGCAAGTTAGATATTCATTAAATTCATCTGGGCTATTCCAAACCTTCATCTTCTTTCCCCAAAATAACTGCCGAAGCTTAGCTTATCATCAACATTTACACAAAATGGCTGGATGCCTCTTAAATAAAGAATCAGAGGCAGGGCACAGGTTTGTGAAATGAAGATTTCTCCTGCCGTGCTTCTGTATGCCATGGGTCTGGTCAGTGCCTTGGTCTTGCATCATTGCTCAGATAAAAATGAAGTAGCTCAGGCATTTTATGAGAAGGAGGTCATAATACTTCTAAATTTATGCCTCTCTTCATATTACTGGAATACACTTCTGGGGTAGACTGGAGGACACATTTTCCTGGTTCTCAAAGGACAGGGTATAGGTGATTAACCTATCTGTTTCTATCCTCTCTAATCTGATGCAGCAGTCAATATTAATAGTTAGAAACATTAGGTTCTGCACTAATAGGCATTCCTCCCTCATTAACCAGGCAGTTTAAATATTCCACAGGGCAACCGAAAGTTGAAATTTATAGGTGGGCCAATCATCACCCTTTCTCTGGCTTGAAGAGGGAAAAATGTCTTGATTTGATTTAGTTAAAGAGAATGTGTGTGTGTGCGGGGGTGGTTGTATATAAAATTTCAGTGTGTCATATAAAGGTTTCATTAGCACTTCGTAATTTAAATAATTGAATTTGTGACATTGTGGGTGTGTACATTCACACCTTCTACGTGGGAAAGTTAAGCTCGCTTACAGTTGCTACATGCACATGATCTTTAAGAATGAAATATTTCCTCTGGGTCTAATAATGCATTTCTATAACAGCCCTTATGCTTGCAGAACTCCCATGGGAGGTATTGACAGTCTCATAAATGTGTTTCAAGTCTACGTCCATTGGGGACATAAAATAGAATTATTTCATTTCCTCTCTCTATAATGGACACACAAACAATGACTAATGACTAATGACTGTATGGTGCTTTAGAGTTTATAAAGAAAATTCAAACATATTATCCTACTTAATCCTCACTATAAACCTGTGAGGAAGGACTTTTAACATATGTCATATTTTACAGATGGGATACAGTACATAGGTGCCACAATTCTTATTTCCAAATTCATACTTTTTTCACTATGAGAAACTAATCATATTTAGTTATAATAGGTAGAGGATGTCTTGAAATTCCTGATCTAATAAAACTGTTGGTTTCTATTGCATTTATTATCCTAAAAGTAATATAATGGTATTCTCTGTTGTTTTTAATTTTGTATCAGTGAAAATCATCCTGGGTATTAAGTAGTCAACTATAAATGGAGATAATTTTCAGATTATGTACTGTTTCTAACCAAACACATAAGAAATGTATGTGTACTCTCCAAGTAGTAAACTCTTGGACTTAAGCTGACACGCACATAGGGAAAGTTATCACTGAACTGAGGTTCTTGAGGGCAAAAACCCTGTAACTGACATCCAACTTTAAGTGAAATCCCTTATCAACTTCTCATCACAGCCAACAGCACCAATGAATGATCCTACTGGGAATATGGGAATGTGGGAACGGAAACTTGGAAATTATTTTTAAGGATTTCTGAAGCTCACACTTTAGTAGGAGAAACTGACATTAAACAACAAGTTATTCTGTTAATTATTTAACTATAATTGCAATAAGCATTTCAGAGGAGAGATAAGTGGTAATAAAAGGGCACACAGCAGAGATAGGGGATTGGCCTAGGAAAAGTTCACTAAGGAAAAGACATTTCATCTGAAACCTGAAAGATGACTAGCAGAAGGTGAGGGGAAACATTCCATAGTAAGGAACAGAATATACAAAAAACTTGCAGAAGGATGAAAGATAGAAAAGGCTTTAAAAGACTGATATCATAAGAGTATAAGAGAACCTGGGTAAGAGAGGACACAGTTGAAGCCTGTATATTAGCAGGAACCAGATCCTATATATTTTTTAAATGACTTACCAATTTCTATGAATAAAGCTTGACATATTTGATGAGGATTATGTTGAATCTATACCTCATTGTCGGAAGTATTGCCATCTTAACAATAAAGTTTTCCCACTGATGAGAATGGGATGTTGCACTATTTGTTTAAATACTCTATTTTCTCTCGATAATATTTTATATTCTTCAGTGTATAGGCCTTTTCTTATTTTTTAAAATTTCATCTTCAGATTGTTATGCCTGCTTTTAAAACTTTTTTTAAGTTTATTGAGCTATAATTGACAAATAAAATTGTAACATAAAGTGTACAATGGAATGATTTGATACATGCATATCTTTTACAAGGATTCTCCTCATCAAGTTAATTAATATATCCTATGCGTTTGAGGTTTTGTTTTGTTTTTGTTTGTTTGTTTGTTTTTTAGATTCCACTTATAAATGAGAGTGTACAGTATTTATCTTTCTCTGTCAGATATTTCACTTAGAGTAATGCCTTCAAGGTCCATCCATGTTTTCACAAATGGCAGAATTTCCTCATGTTTTATGGCTGAATGAAATTCCATTGTATTTACATGCCACAACTTCTTTATTCATTCATTCAACAGCGGACACTTAGATTGTTTCCATGTCTTGGCTACTGTAAATAATGCTGCTGTGAACATGGAAGTACAGGAATCTTTTCAAGTTAATGTTTTCATTTCCTTTGAAATACATTCCCATAAGTATAATTATTGAGTCATATGGTAGTTCAATTTTTAATTTTTTGAGGATCCTGAATTCTGTTTTCCATAGTGGCTGTACAAATTTACAATCCCACCAACAGTTCACAAAGGTTTCCTTTTCTCTATATGCTCCATAGCATTTGTTATCTCTTGTCTTTTTGATGATGGGCATTCTAACAGGTGTGAGGTAATATCTCATTGTGGTTTTAATTTGCATTTCTCTAATGACAAGTGAGTGATGTAGAGCATTTTATCATGTTCTTGTTGGCCTCTCATATTTCTTCTTCTTTTTTTTAACATCTTTATCAGAGTATAGTTCCTTTAAAATGGTGTGCTAATTTCTGCTGTATAATAAAGTGAATCAACTATATGTATACATATATCCCCATATCCCTTCCCTCTTGCGTCTCCCTTCCACACTCCTTATTCCACTGCTCTAGGTGGTCACAAAGCACTGAGTGATCTCCCTGTGCTTCCCACACAGCTATCTATTTTACATTTGGTAGTATATATAAGTCCATGCCAACCTCCCACATCGTCCCAGTTTACCCTTCCCCCTTCCCATGTCCTCAAGTCCATTCTCTATGTCTGTGTCTTTATTCCAGCCCTGCCCCTAGGTTCTTCAGAACCATTTTTTTTTTTTTTTTAGATTCCATATATATGTGTTAGCATACGGTATTTGTTTTTCTCTTTCTGACTTACTTCACTCTGTATGACAGACTCTAGGTCCATCCACCTCACTACAAATAACTCAATATTGTTTCTTTTTATGGCTGAGTAATATTCCATTGTATATATGTGCCACATATTCTTTATCCATTCAGCTGTTGATGGATACTACGGTTGCTTCCATGTTCTGGCTATTGTAAATAGTGCTGCAATGAACATTGTGGTAGATGACTCTTTTTGAATTATGGTTTTCTCAGGGTATATCCTCAGTAGCGGGATTGCTGGGTCGTGTGGTAGTTCTATTTTTAGTTTTTTAAGGAAGATCCGTACTGTTCTCCATAGTGGCTGTATCAATTTACATTCCTACCAACAGTGCAAGAGGATTCCCTTTTCTCCACACCGTCTCCAGCATTTACTGTTTGTACAGTTTTTGATGGTGGCCATTCTGACTGGTGTGAGGTGATACCTCATTATAGTTTTGATATGAATTTCTCTAATAATTAGTGATGTTGAACATTCTTTCATGTGTTTGTTGGAAATCTGTATGTCTTCTTTGGAGAAATGTCTACTTAGGTCTTCTGACAAGTTTTTGATTAGCTTGTTTGTTTTTTTGATATTGAGCTGCCTGAGCTGTTTGTAAATTTTGGAGCTTAGTCCTTTGTCAGTTGCTTCATTTGCAAATAAATATTTCTCCCATTCTGAGGATTGTCTTTTCATCTTGTTTTTGGTTTCCTTTGTTGTGCAAAAGCTTTTAAGTTTTATCAGGTCCCATTTGATTATTTTTGTTTTTATTTCCATTTCTCTTGGAGGTGGGTCAAAAGGGATCTTGCTGTGATTTATGTCATAGAGTGTTCTGCCTATGTTTTCCTCTAAGAGTTTTATAGTGTCTGGCCTTACATTTAGGTCTTTAATCCATTTTGAGTTTATTTTTGTGTATGGTGTTAGGGAGTGTTCTAAATTCATTCTTTTACATGTAGCTGTCTAGTTTTCCCAGCACCATTTATTGAAGAGGCTATCTTTCCCCATTGTATATTCTTGCCTCCTTTATAAAAAATAAGATGACCATACATGCGTGGGTTTATCTCTGGGCTTTCTATCCTGTTCCATTGACCTATATTTCTGTTTTTGTGCCAGTACCATACTGTCTTGATCACTGTAGCTTTGTAATATAGTCTGACATCAGGGAGAGTGTTTCTTCCAGCTCCATATTTCTTTCTCAAGATTGCTTTGGCTATTCGGGGTCTTTCGTGTTTCCATACAAATTGGGAAATTTTTTGTTCTAGTTCTGTGAAAAATGCAATTGGTAGTTTGATAAGGATTGCATTGAATCTCTAGATTGCTTTGGGTAGCATACTCATTTTCAAAATATAGATTCTTCCAATCCAAGAACATGGTATATCTCTCCATCTGTTTGTATCGTCTTTAATTTCTTTCATCAGTGCCTTATAGTATTCTGCATATGGGTCTTTTGTATCCTTAGATAGATTTATTCCTAGATATTTTAATTCTTTTTGTTGCAATCATAACTGGGAGTGTTTCCTTAATTCTCTTTCATATTTTTCATCATTAGTGTATAGGAATGCAAGAGATTTCTATGCATTAAATTTGTATCCTGCTACTTTACCAAATTAATTGATTAGCTCTAGGGCTTCCCTGGTGGCGCAGTGGTTGGGAGTCCGCCTGCCGATGCAGGGGACACGGGTTCGTGCCTCCGCCGCGGAGCGGCTGGGCCCGTGAGCCGAGGTCACTGAGCCTGCGCGTCTGGAGCCTGTGCTCCGCAACGGGAGAGGCCACAACAGCGAGAGGCCCGCGTACCGCAAAAAAAAAAAAAAAAAAAAGTATTTAATTGATTAGCTCTAGTAGTTTTCTGGTACAGTCTTTACAATTCTCTATGTATGGTATCATGTCATCTGAAAACAGTGACAACTTTACTTCTTTTCCAGTTTGGAGTGCTTTTATTTCTTTTTCTTCTCTGATTGTTGTGGCTTAAACTTCCAAAAGTATGTTGAATAATAGTGGTGAGAGTGGGCAACCTTGTCTTTTTCCTGATCTTAGTGAAAACAGTTTTGGGGCATTATGTTTTCACTGTCTTTGGTTCTAGGTACTTTTTGATTTCCTCTTTGATTTCTTCAGGGGTATCTTGGTTATTAAGTAGTGTATTGTTTAGCCTCCGTGTGTTTGTAATTTTTACAGTTTTTTTTCCTGTAATTGATATCTAGTCTCATAACATTGTGGTCAGAAAAGATACTTGATATGATTTCAATTTTCTTAAACTTACCAAGGCTTGATTTGTGACCCAAGATATGACCTATCCTGGAGAATGTTCCATGAGCGCTTGAGAAGAAAGTGTATTCTGTTGTTTTTGGATGGAATATCCTATAAAGATCAATTAAGTCCATCTTGTTTAATGTATCATTTAAAGCTTGTGTTTCCTTATTTATTTTTATTTTGGATGATCTGTCCATTGGTGAAAGTGTGGTGTTAAAGCCCCCTACTACAATACTGTTACTGTCGATTTCCCCTTTTATGGCTGTTAGCATTTGCCTTATGTATTGAGCTGCTCCTTTGTTGGGTGCATAAATATTTACAATTGTTGTATCTTCTTCTTGGATTGATCCTTTGATCATTATGTAGTGTCCTTCTTTGTCTCTTGTAATAGTCTTTATTTTAAAGTCTATTTTATTGGATATAAGAATTGATACTCCAGCTTTCTTTTGATTTCCATTTGCATGGAATATCTTTTTCCATCCCCTAATTTTTCAGTCTGTATGTGTCCCTAGGTCTGAAGTGGGTCTCTTGTAGACAGCATATATATGGATCTTGTTTTTGTATCCATTCAGCCAGTCTGTGTCTTTTGGTTGGAGCATTTAATCCATTTACATTTAAGGTAATTATCAATATGTATGGTCCTATTACCAATTTCTTAATTGTTTGGGGTTTGTTATTGTAGGTCTTTTCCTTCTCTGTGTTTCCTACCTAGAGAAGTTCCTTTAGCATTTGTTGTAAAGCTGGTTTGGTGGTGTTGAATTCTCTTAGCTTTTGCTTGTCTGTAAAGGTTTTAATTACTCCATTGAATCTGAATGAGATCCTTTCTGTGTAGAGTAATCTTGGTGGTAGGTTTTTCCCTTTCATCACTTTAAATATGTCCTGCCACTCCCTTCTGCCTTTCAGAGTTTCTGCTGAAAGATCAGCTGTTAACCTTATGGGAATTCCCTTGTATGTTCTTTGTTGTTTTTCCCTTGTTGCTTTTAATATATTTTCTTTGTATTTAATTTTTGATAGTTTTATTAATATGTGTCTTGGCATGTTTCTCCTTGGATTTATCCTATATGGGACTCTCTGTGCTTCCTGGAATTGATTAACTATTTTCTTTCCCATATTTGGGAAGTTTTCAACAATAATCTCTTCAAATATTTTCTCAGTCCCTTTCTTTTTCTCTTCTTCTTCTGAGACCCCTATAATTCGAATGTTGGTGTGTTTAATGTTGTCCCAGAGGTCCCTGAGACTGTCCTCATTTCTTTTCATTCTTTTTTCTTTATTCTTCTCTACAGTAGTTATTTCCACTATTTTATCTTCCAGGTCACTTATCCTTTCTTCTGCCTTGGTTATTCTGCTCTTGATTCCTTCTAGAGAATTTTTAATTTCTTTTATTGTGCTATTCATCATTGTTTGTTTGCTCTTTAGTTCTTCTAGGTCCTTGTTAAACGTTTCTTGTATTTTCTCCATTCTATTTCCAAGATTTTGGATCATCTTTGCTATCACTATTCTGAATTCTTTTTCAGATAGACTGCCTATTTCCTCTTCATTTTTTTGGTCTGGTGGGTTTTTACCTTGCTCCTTCATGTGCTGTTTGTTTCTCTGTCTTCTCATTTTGCTTATCTTACTGTTTTTGTGTTCTCCTTTTCACAGGCTGCAGGTTCATAGTTCTCGTTGTTTTTGGTGTCTGCCCCCAGTGGCTAAGGTTGGTTCCATGGGTTGTGTAGGTTTCCTGGTGGAGGGGACTAGTGCTTGTGTTCTAGTGGGTGAGGCTGGATCTTGTCTTTCTGGTGGGCAAGACCACATCCAGTGGTGTGTTTTGGGGTGTCTGTGACCTTATTATAATTTTAAGCAGACTCTCTGCTAATGGGTGGGTTTGTGTCCCTGTCTTGCTATTTGTTTGGCATAGGGTGTCCAGCAGTGTAGCTTGCTGGTCTTTGAGTGGATCTGGGGCTTAGCATTGAGATGGAGATCTCCGGGAGAGCTTCGCCGTTTGATATTACGTGAAGCCTGGAGGTATCTAGTGGACCAATATCCTGAACTTGGCTGTTCAACCTCGAGGCATAGGCCTGACACCCAGCTGGAGCAAGAAGACTCTGTTAGCCACACAACTCAGAAGAAAAGGGAGAAAAAGAAAGAAAGAAAGAAAAAGAAAGAAAGAAAGAAAGAAAGAAAGAAAGAAAGAAAGAAAGAAAGAAAGGAAGGAAGGAAGGAAGGGAGGAAGGAAAGGAAGAAAGAAAGAAAAAAATAAAATAAAATAGAATAAAATAAATTTATTAAAATAAAAAAATAATTATTAAATATAAAAAAAACTTAAAAGGTAATAAAAAAGAAGAAAGAAAACCAAACTAACAGACAGAACCCTAGGACAAATGTTACAAAAAAAGCTATACAGACAAAATCACACAAAGAAGCATACACATACACACTCACAAAAAGAGAAAAAGGAAAAAAATATATATATAACATTGCTCCCAAAGTCCACTGCCTCAATTTTGGGGTGATTTGCTGTCTATTCAGGTATTCCATAGATGCTGGGTACATCACGTTGATTGTGAGGATTTAATCTGCTGCTCCTGAGGCTGCTGGGAGAAATTTCCCTTTCTCTTTGTTCGCACAGCCCTTGGGGTTCAAATTTGGATCTGGCCCTGCCTCTGCCTGTAGGTCGCCTGAGGGCATCTGTTCTTTGCTCAGACAGGACGAGGTTAAAGTCGCAGCTGATTGGGGTTCTCTGGCTCCCTCAGGCCAGGGAGAGGGAGGGCTACGGATGCAGGGCAAGCCTGCGGCGGCAGAGGCTGGCATGATGATGCAATAGCCTGAGGTGCACTGTGTGTTTTCCTGGGGAAGTTGTCCCTGGATCACGGGACCCTGGCAGTGGCGGGCTGCACAGGCTCCCGGGAGAGGAGGTGTGGATAGTGACCTGTGCTTGCAAACAGGCTTCTTGGTGGCTGCAGCAGCAGCCTTAGTATCTCATGCCCGTCTCTGTGGCCTGCGCTGATAGTCGCAGCTCGTGCCCATCTCTGGAGATCGTTTAGGTGGTGCTGTGAATCCCCTCTCCTCATGTAACCCAAAACAATGACTCTTGCCTCATAGGCAGCTCCAGACTTTTCCTGGACTCCCTCCTGGCTAGCTGTGGCGCACTAGCCCCCTTCAGGCTGTGTTCACACAGCCAGCCCCAGTCCTCTCCCTGGGTTCCAACCTCCGAAGCCTGAGCCTTAGATCCCAGCCCCCACCTGCACCTGCGGGTGAGCAGACAAGCCTCTCGTGCTGGTGAGCGCTGGTTGGCACCGATCCTCTGTGCGGGAATCTCTCCACTTTGCCCTCTGCACCCCTGTTGCTGCGCTCTCCTCCGTGGCTCCGGGGCTTCCCCCCGCCACCCCCCCAACCCAGTCTCTGCCAGTTAAGGGCCTTCCTAGTGTGTGGAAACCTTTCCTCCTTCACAGCTCCCTCCCAGTGATGCAGGTCCTGTCCCTATCCATTTGTCTCTGTTTTTTTTCTTTTTTTTTGCCCTACCCAGGTACTTGGGGAGTTTCTTGTCTTTTGAGAAGTCTGGGTCTTCTACCAGCGTTCAGTAGGTGTTCTGTAGGAGCTGTTCCACACGTAGATGTATTTCTGATGTATTTGTGGGGTGGAGGGTGATCTCCTCATCTTACTCTCCCGCCATCTTGAAGGTCTCCCCTCTCATATTTCTTTGGGGTAATGTTTATTCTGGTACCTTGCCCATTTTTAACTGGGTTATTTGGTTTGTTGTCATTGAGTTGTATGAATTTTTTATATATTTTGTATATTAACCCCTTATCAGATATATATGACTAATTTTTAAGAATTTTTATCATGAATGGATGCTGAATTTTGTCAAAGGTTTTTCTATGTCTATTGAGATGATCATACAATTTTTTTCTTTCAATTCCATGAAATATAAATGTGATATATCTATTTTTGAGAATGGGATATTAAAGTCCCCAAGTATTATTGTATTCTGGTTTATTTCTCCTTTAAACTCTGTTAGTTTTGCTTTATATATTCAAATGCTACAATATTGGGTGAAGAAATATTTACAATAGTTTTAATTTTTTATCTTCTTCATGCATTGACCCCTTTATCATTATATAATAACTTTATTTTCTGTTTTTACTACTTTTAGTTTAAAACTCTTTTGTCTATAGTGTAGTACATATCTACCCCAGTTTTTTTTTATCACAATTTACTTAATATGTCTTTTTCCAGCCTCTCATTCTCAGTCTGTATGTGTCTTTATGCCTAAAGAGAGTATCTGAGAGACAGATATGATTGGATGTTTTTTAAACCATTCAGCCATTCTATGTCTTTTAATTGGAGAATTTAAATTATTTACATTTAAAATAAGTATTAAGTAAAAACTTTCTATTCTTGTTTTGTTCATTTTTTTATGGTTGTTTTGTAGATCCATTGTTCCTTGCTTCTTATCCTGCTTTTTTGTGTGTTCCGATGTAATTGGGTATCAGTATGCTTTGATTTCATTATCATGTTCTTTTGTATAATTACTACATAATTTTCCCTTGTGGTTACCATGAGTCTTTTTTTTTTTTTTTTTTTTTTGCGGTACGCGGGCCTCTCACTGTTGTGGCCTCTCCCGTTGCGGAGCACAGGCTCTGGATGTGCAGGCTCAGTGGCCATGGCTCACGGGCCCAGCCACTCCGCGGCATGTGGGATCTTCCCGGACCGGGGCACGAACCTGCGTCCCCTGCATCGGCAGGTGGACTCTCAACCACTGCGCCACCAGGGAAGCCCTATAACTATAACTAATATGAAGTTATTGTCTACTAAATCCAAAATCTGGTCCCACTCAGAGTCAGTTCCTATTGACTGCTTTCATTATTCTGAGGATGGGTCACACTTTTCTGAATTTTTGCACTCATATTTTTTTTATTGACAAGTGGACCTTTAAATATAATTAATTATAAGCTCTAGATTCTAATGTTTTTCTAAACTTTTAAAAAGGTGCCTTATTTAATTTACAAATTCTTTCCTCTTGTGATGTACAGCCCCTGACATCTCTTATCAGTATTTTAAATTTTGTCTCATTTTTATTTTTAACCATGGATTCCTAGGGGTTGCCCCTGTGTGTGCCTAGCTTAGTGATTAGCCAATGATTCGGCAGAGCAGTAACTTTATTCTCCTAAGACTTTCACTCTCTATCTGTAGATTAGTGTGTAGGTTGGAAAGTGCATCTAAAGTTCAGGCAATTTTAATATTTGCCTCAGGTTTTACTTTGCCCTTGATCTCTTGTGTCTTCCTAGTACATACCTGTTGTTTCCTAGTTTCCCAGGTATAGGTGGTGAAGGATTTATCTAGGTCCTCTATGATTGTCTCATTAGCAGTATATCTAAAATTTTTGAATTCTCTTCCACTTACCTCAAGTAGAACCCCTATTTGTTTTCTTCTAGTTTGCTACTTTCAGTAACAGTGCTGCTGGGTGTGGATTTTTGTTTTTCACTTGAAGTTAATTCACCCTCCTCTGTCAGCAAAGCTGCTGTTTTTCAGAGTTAGTCCCACTTGAATAACTCTAGTGTGCTATTAAAAAGAAACAAATGTTTGATAAGTCTAGTGTGCTGATAAAGAGAAACAAAGCCAGCTACTGGTTAAAGGCTGTTAAGACATATTTTATTCAGATTCTTCTATAGCAGAGGAAAAAACTCTTCAGTACAGAACTAAGCTCAATTCCACCAAAACAAAAGTAGGAGAACTTTAAAACACTAGGGTGAGGCACCTAAGGATTTTAAGTGTGGGGGTGGGTATTGGTCCATGAGACCAGTCCATCTGGGTTTGGTAACTAAGCAGAAGAGAAACAAATTCCTCATTCTTTATGATGGGAGGCAGTTGTGCAATTTGGAGCAAGACACCCACAGGACTTAGGCACTTACTCTCCCATGGGGACTGGGAGATAAGAGAGGAAAATTATTTTTCTGAATGTCTGTGTTTTGAAGTGACAGCTCCCAGGTCCTTGAGGAGACAGCTCTGGATGGTAGAAGATGTATCAATACATCTCAAAAAAGCAGAGGAAGGATTTATAATTGCAAGCTTTCTCAGGCAAGCATTTTAAGGAGGGCTTGGGTCATTCTAGGGACATGGCCGTAAGCTCCTAGAAGTCATGTTAGAGTTGGGTAAAGTTTTTTAGTGCAGGGATTTGGATGACGTCATTTTATGCTGAGTATTTTTGCAGTTCTCAGTGCCAATGGAGCTGGGTGGAGAGGGATAGAAGCAGCTTCACACAGAAAGGGCAAGACCTCTACCTTTCCTACTGGAACTTCTAACAGTGTTTTGTGTGTAAACACTACTCAATTTGTTGTTTGCCTCTGTTCAATATCCAGAGCACTAAAATGGTTATTTTTGACAATTTGGTCAAGTTATGTACTTGTTTTGTGGGGATAAGATTTGCCAGCCTTTTTACTCCACCATAGCCAAAATCCCACACTGGTTGCTTTCAATTCGGAATGAAAATGTTTTTGAGGGAGAAAAATATTGTGGCTAAGAGTCAATCTGATATACTAGCAAGAGCAATGGATTAAGGCTTAGAACATTCTTACCTCAAGTATGTTGTTAGTAAATCTGTAGCCTTGAGTAAATGACTTAATCTGTTCAAGGGCTCTGTTTTCTCTTGTGTAATAGTGACGCTATACATATCTAAGATGTCTGTTGGAGAATTAAATATGAATTAGAGAATGAAAGTATCTAAAATTTCAAATTTCTTTTGCTATAATCTATAAAACATCTCAAAATTTTGACTATATAAGCTTGGGAGTATTTTATTTTATTTTTAATTTTTTTTAAGAATTCAATTAAATATTTATTGAACAAATGCAGAATAAATGAACTAGGGGGTGGTTTTAACCTGAAGATACAATAAACAACTTCAAATATTCAGAGGCCTGTCACACAAAAAATGAAAGACTTGTTCAGTATTTCTCCAAAGGGCAGAACTTGACCCAAGGGATAAATATAAGCAACCAATAGGCTACAGGACAGTCATACAAAATGTGTCACTTAATAGCTTCTTTCCCAAACAATGCATTCCACACTTAGTTTCCCTTCTTCTGAAAGGAAATATTACAACTTAATACTTCTCATGAATGTCTTTAATAAGTCACATTTCATGAACAACCATTCAGCATGTTTAAGGACAAAATATATATAATATACTTCATATTATATATGTATTTTATCACATACTCAGTAAGGAATGCTGAGGTGCTTAATTCATCCAATAAAATTGAAAATAAAAATTTTACATTTTTCTGTCAGTATTCAGGATTCTGAAGGTAGATCTTGAACTCAGAATGATAAGTCAGTTTTCGAGGAAAGCCACATAATCGGTGAGTCTGGCTAACTGTTGTTCATTGGGGATTGGTGGAACGGGGGCAGGCTCCGATAAGAGAATAAGCCTGTTAAAGGAAACATCCAGGGTCCCTGAAACTGGCTTTTTGGTCATGACCATTCTTGTGGTGGAGTCGGCCTGCCATCATTGTTCTAGGCTACCTTTCACAGCCTCTTCCACGGGAAGTCCAACAAAGGCTGCAAAATCATCGGCGATGATGGAGGTATATGCTTGAGAGACCAGGGTGAAGGCTTGCCTCCGGGTGGCATCTCTAAGTGCCTCCATGATTGGCTGGACCGTCTCAGAGCACGGGTGAGCGTTGATGGTGGTATAGATCCCGGGGACATCTCTCGGCCAGATTCTTTGTCCTACCGACCAAATTCCCCCAATTTCAGAATTTGCAGATTTTATAGCAGGTGGTATTCTTTTCCAAAGATATCGTGCATTATTCATGTCATTATAAAGCAGATGTAAAACTAGAAGCTGATCATACACTGCGGGTGTAGCAATTCCTCCTGGAGCCTCGAGCTCCTGGTTATCCCACTGATCCAGCAACTTTTTGAAACTAAAGAAACTTTCAGCCATCACCTCCACTGGCATTTTCCTGGCCAGTTCCGCTGCCGAACCTCCCCGCCGAGCCGGACCTCAGACTCAAGCTTGGGCATATTTTAAATAAAAGTCTGGAAAATAATTTATGCATAAGCATTTTGCATTGTTTACCTTGAAGTTATTCAACCAATTTCAATTCCACTATTTTCCATATTTCGAATTTGATTTTAGAATTTGAAGAATTTGAAGGCAAGAAGTAAATTTATTATTAAGTTTATTTCTTCTTTTATTCTACAAATTATTAATTATTTGCTATTTGTCTTTTTCAATCTAAATAGCCTTGTGAAATTTGACCTTACTTTCCATCTGGGAAATAACTACAATCCTGCTTCAGTATTGCAAAATGTTTCATTCCACCCCTTGAAGAAAAAGCGGGCTTAAGGGAAATTTTCACTCAAGTGTTACAGCAACTAAAGAGTTATGGCTGAATATAAATGATGTTAGAAATTTCCTTCCAGTGTTTTCTACCTGCCACGCTCTGATCTTGTAAAAGTAACTATTGCTCTTCATGACTTAATTTTCCCCTCCCTACAGTGAAGGTAAATAATGACTGCTCATATTGGTAACATTTAGAATTGGGAGGAAAATTAGTGATGTAAAACCTACAATTGTTAAGCCCCATTTAGCCTTAGGGGAATACAAATACATATTCTGATTTCTATTAAAACATCATTGGATAGTACACCTATACATAAAACTGATGACTGTAAAAAAAAATAAATATGGAAACTAACAACCACCTCTGAAAATTTATTTCATCTAGTCCAGATTGAAAATAAGGCATTATAAACATAATATTTAACATCAGAAATATAAAATCCACATTTATTGTCACCTGTCCACAATCTTTCTCCACTTATTTCTAAAGTATCATATTCTAAACTTCTGAATAGTTTGGTTTCAGAGTACCTGAGATGTTCTCAAACACTATTCCTATCCATTCTTCAGCAGTTGTGTGTTTTTCTTTTGTTTAACAAATCAAACAAACAAAAACAGAAAAAATGAGGGGTCTAGTTTTTTTGTAGTTAGTGATTTTGGTAAAACTCTTCACGCATAAGACAGTCTTCTGTAGTGAGGGTTTTAGGAATTGAGTACAATTAGAAGGGCCACCATTCCAATTTTCTTCATGAACTTGAATTTTTTGATAGATTGCCATATGGTTCTAGTCTATCTCCAAATGTTAAATCGGTTATGGTAAAATTTTACAGAGTCTCATTTTCAGTGAACCCTCTGATAATTCAGGGAAAGCAAAAACAAAACAAAATACAAAACCTCTCTTTAGAGGAGCATATTAGCTCCCTAACAGTAGAGTCATGTCACTTTGTAGACCTTGTTAGGCTAAGCTGGGGCCATATTTATCTAGACAATGGAAATGTTCTCACGTCCATGTACATACTTCTCCTCCAAAAATATTACTTATAATAATAATTTCAAAATTATTACCATATTTTGGAATTTACTGTTTGTCTGCAGCCCTGATACGGTTGTCAGTAAACAGACAGCCTCAATAATTTTAGAAAATAAAGCCATAGATTGTTTTTCTCTGGAATACAAATCTTTAAGGATATTTCTATACTGCAAAATCAAGAAGTGATGCAAGCTGAAAGAGAAGGCACTTTGACTTGTTGACACCCTAAATTTTAACTCTGGTCTATGTTTTCATTTCCATATTTAGGAGGTCATTCCACAGGTGTTTATTCTTAATTAACTTAATCAAAATTGAAATTCATATTTAAAAACTGGCTCACACTAAAATATCCATTTCATGGCAGCAATGACATAAAGTTTTATGCAAATAAACAAACAGGAGAACAAAATCTGCCCTTATGCTTCCCACTCTGACAATTGTTCAGATAATTCAAATTTTGCTCTTTGAGCATACTGAGCAATTATTTTCTTAAGTAGCAAACTGTATTACAAAGCTCCTGGGCCCACAAAATGGGGTATTTTGAATTAGAAAACCAATGTTTTAACATAGCTGCCATTGATACAGCTTATGTCTTCTTTATTGCACTATCATCTTTGGAATTAAAAGAGAAGACATAACAATACAATGAAAGGGGAAAATGCCATTCATTTTCATGAAACTTTTTACATAATATTCAGCAAAACCCATGTACAGTCACCCCTTACTTCTGGATATCATTAGAGGGGGACTTATCATCAAGTCCCCCTCCGCCTTATGGGAGAGCCTCCACTTTGGCCACTAAATGTTGGAGAAAAGAGGATTTCTGTCCTAAGCTATTCCTTATCTATAGTCTCCCAAAGCAATTTTGCTTATTATCAAGCTTTAGGTGATGATGATTAACAAATTTCTATCTCCGGGGCAGATGTGTTTTTGCCTAATTCAAATCTAATTTCAATTAGAATTGAATCCAAACTCTACCTTTAAGGTTTCTATGCTTTAGACTTTGCCAAACTTTCCAACTTATTTCATACCAATCTCTTCTTTCACTCCAGTTATTCTTTCTCTTCTTAAAATAGAATCAAATTCTCTCTCCCATGTCAGAACCGTTGTACTGACTTTGTCTTCTGCTACCAACACTTTTCCTGAGATCATTTTTATGGCTGGCCTTATATCCTAGTTTAAATGGTTTCCTTAAATAGTAGATTTCCTTGACAAACCCTGTGGTTTGCCACTGGTGATCTCCATCACAAGACACTGTTTATTTCTACATAGTGCACACATGCACACAAAGTCACACACACAGAAGATCTAGAACTATGGATTGTTCTATTAGATACAAATGTTAAGCTCCATGTACAGGAATATTAACTCTCTCTTTTTCCATTTTATTACCAGTGCCTATCTTACAGTAGCTATTAAATATATATCTGATAACTGAATGAATGAATAAAAAATTTCATGATTGGATAAGCAAAGAATTCTTAATGTAAAGACAGAAACTGAGCAGAAAATTGAGTGTATTTCATAGAGAATGAATCAGTCTGGTTTGCAGCATAATGGATTTTATGTTAATTGGGGAAATACATGAACATTATTGAAGAAAAGTTTGAAATCAAACCAGGAACTCAATAATAAAAATAAGAGATGTATATTTGGCACTTCTATTTACATAAAAGTGACAGTTGGTTGAAATGCTAAAAGTAGTTGAAACTGACAAAGGAGAGAAGCAGAAGAATGAGTCCCATGCTTAGTGAAAACTCATTTAGAAGGAATAGGAGTTTGAAGAGGAGTGAGGAAAGTAGGAGAGGAAGAAGAGAATACTAGTACTTTTATGGAATAGGTATGCTACTTTCACGAAATAATTTCCTGCTTTGCCCACATTAAATCCACCAACAATCACTGAGTGTTAATACCACTTTTGTCAGTACTAGTTAGTACATTTTTAAATGCTTCTTTTGTATCTCCTATCTTCTTTTTCTTATTCTTCATCTCTTTTGCTCCTTGTACCTTATTATAAATGGCTTTTAATTCACTAATCTCTTTTTAGCTGTTTCTGATCTAGTCTATACTTACTAGGTTAGCATATGTAAAACATTTAAAACAATGGTGGATGATAGTAAGCACAGCATAAACGTTTCTTTTACTATTGTAGCATTTTTCATATAACTTCTCAATTGAGTAACTTTTTAAAATTTAAGATCTGAAACTTTATACTTATGAGCTTTCTACTTGATTCTTTTTTATTCCTTGTTGGGTCTTTTTACTTAAGTTTTTTTTTCCCATATATGACGTTTCTTAACTTTCTGGCTTTATGTTATCTTCTATTTGTTTACTTAAACATACTATATGTATATATGTATATATCTATATATATATCTTCTTCTACTTATTTCAACATTATAAGTGTCTTATTCCAACATTTTAAGCATACTTATTCTAAGGCACTGCTTTATTTTATTAGATTGTATAGGGAGAGAGCTAACAGTAGCCTTGGTATCAGTTCTCCTCTTCTCCTTTTATTGATAAAGCCATTAACTTAAGGAGGAACATTACTGTCCACCTAGAGACAAGATGTCTCAATATATGACAAATGACAATATGTCCTTTCAGTTAGAGATAGGTATGTAACTGAGTTTCGGTCAACAGAATGAAGTTAAAAGTGAAATAGATTTCTAGATCTTGTCCTTAAAACAGTACAGTCTGGAATCTAAATGTGGTGAGATGACCCAGTTTTGACCTATCAGAGAAGTGCAGACACCCTAGCGAAAGGGGGAAAACAAATGAAAGGAACCTGTGTCTCTGAATGACTGTGAGGGAGAGACACCAGCAGCTGGAATACTCATGTGTTATATGAAACAGAGATATACTTTTATACTATTTCAGTTACTGTATTTTCGATCTTTTTTGTTATAGTAACTTCTTTACCACAATAAAATGGGATTTTTTTACCTGAAAGAAGAATCCCCAAGAAATATCTAAATTATTAATATATGCCATTGACATAGAGGGCAAGCACTGGATGGTAAAAAAAGACATACGCCAGGTTGGAAAGCTGGTAATTCTTGTTATGTTATGGAAATAATTAATTATGACATTGCCTCCAGTAATTTGGAAGTCAGACCACATGCCAGAGTGAAAGCGTGTATTAGCTCTAGAGGGAAGTGATTAGAAAGAGCCAGAATTTTCAGTTGGTTGCACCCTGCTATTATTACCAAATATTATGTAACAAAGATAAACTCAGTCAAAATTTGGAGGGGTTATGAGCAGAAATTGCAATATTTAGAACCTAAATCTTTGGGCTGTTTCAGAACTGGAAGATTCGATTGCTCATGTTCCTCTAAGTATTGTGTTCAGCACCTTTAACAAAAGCCTTCTATTAAAACTTATCTGCTAAATAAAGGGATCTACCTTGGTTCAAATATCAGATTCAGGGTATTGTTTTCCAAATAAGCTTATTATTTTACAGAGCAGAAAGATAGCCATCACTGCAAAAGAGGGATAAGAGGAAAGGGTGATAAGCCAAACAGAGGCAACAGTAAAATGTAACCATCTTAAGGAGTGGTACTGTTAATGAGGTTAACAAGCCTCGATGGCCAAACCTATGCTTATTTTATCCCCAAAGCCAACTTCAGTCCCTCAAGTATTCTCTAGTAGGAAAGAGCCTCTCAAAACCACAGAGCCCCAACTGAGAGTGAACCAGTGTCAGCCACTGAGTAACAGGATGCAGAGAACCTAGAATTCTCAAGGAGTATGTGGCTTAATGGTCTTGCTAGCATGGGTCACTCACTTTGGGATTTAAAGTACTGAATGTTTTGATGCTCTTTATGATAGAAATGTAGGCTTTAAATTCACAACAATACTACATTTCAAACGCTATAACATTAAGTCTGTGCACTGTCTTAGCATTTTACTTTCTGAAGTGATTTATCATTTGTCTCTTAGCTTCCTCTTTGTTGGAGTTATCCACAGGGAGTCTTAGGCGAGACTTCGCTTAAAGAGCCTTAATTGTGGATGGTTTCACTGTTAGTCAATGATTATACACCGGCTTTGAAAAAAAATTTTATTGAAGTATACTTAATTTACAGTGTTGTATTAGTTTCAAGTGTATAGCAAAGTGATTCAGTTATACATATATATATGTATATATATATATATATATACATATATATGTGTGTGTGTGTGTGTGTGCGTGTGTGTGTTCTTTTTCAGATTCTTTTCCCTTATAATTTATTACAAGATATTGAATACAGTTCCCTGCACTCTATAGTAGGTCCTAGTTGTTTATTTATTTTATATACAGTAGTGGATTATACACCAGTTTTTATATTTGTTTCTCAGTTCATGAGTTTTGCAACATGTAACACATTTTCAGATTCCATGCTAAGCTGTGCAGTCTTAGGCTTGAAAAGTTCTCTATTGTAATCTATGTATCAACTTTAGACTGTTGGGAATAAACTTTTCAATTCCTGCCTATGGTTAATACAGTCTTTTCCTGACTCCTTTGTAGCGTAAGCAGCCACTTTCAAATCTCTACTATTCTTGTAACTGCAACGGGATACAGGTAATAAAATCCTAGAACTAGCATATGTAAGCTGCTGTGTCAGTCCTGTGAGATGTGTGGCTATCAGTCCTGCTTACTAGTTTGTCTACATGTTTATTCTTTATTTCTAGGATGTGAACAGTTCCCTTTTATATGTTTGGGGTGGGAAGAGGATTTTTCAATCTACTTGCCCAACTTCTTGTCTAGGAGCTGAGATAGAAATATGAAATAAAAGTGAATGAGGAGAACAAAGAATAGTTTCAGATGTTCCAAATCTTTTAAAGAAATCCAAAGAAGTAAAGAGAAAGTAAGGATAAAATGCTATATTAGACAAAATAAGTATAAATAATTTTAAGAATATAAAAGACATGAGATCAATGGCAGGATCAATAAGAGAAAACTCACACTTTAACCACAGCTTGATGAAACCTTAATTCATCAAAGAGAAAGTTGAAATGCTAAAGTTGAAAGTTGAAATGTTTCAGAGGGGGAGGTAAATTACCATAAATGAAAGGGAAACAAAATGATATTAGAAATAATAGATGCAATAAGACACATGAAATAATATCTCCAAAGTGTTAAGAAAAAATAAGTTTTAACCTGAAGTTCATTAGCCACAGCAACTGTTCAAAAGTGAAGGTGAAATAAATACAACCTCAGGCATATAAAAATTCCTAAAATTGAGTAACCACAGACTTTAGCCTAAACAAATAGTAAAGAATGTGCTTCTTCAAGAATTTTTTTAAAAAACCTGGAAAAATTAGTTAATGCAAGTATTACTAAGTCACACTGGTAAATTTTATTTATTAAGAATACAAACACACACACATACACTCACATAATAATTTTATGACATTATTAACAAGTTAGAAATAATAGATTGTGGGAAAGGATAGTTTTGAAGTAAATAAAAGCCTGTTAAGATTCCTGCATTGTTTGAGAATGTGGAGAGACTGATTAATTCATAATTAATTATTAGTATGAGAAAAATAAAATGAATTCCCTATTGCAGACCATGAAAAAGTTTCCATATAAAAATGAAAGATAAAAATTATGAAAGGCATGAGGCTATATATCCTGGACCCACCTGATGCATCTCTGCCATAGATTCCATTTAGCTACCTGTCATGCTGATACCTGGCTTTACCTTTCAAACAGAACTTTGTTTAGTATTTTAATATTGTGGATTAAAAAAGTGCTGCCATGTGCTAACCAGATTGTAGGTGTTCTTGCTTTAGAAATCTAGACAGGAATCCTTGTGACTGTAGTGACAAGGCCTTGAGCTAAAGCCTGAGTTATCAGATCTAATGCTGGTTCCATTATGTTATAAGACAGGTAAGGATGACTAGCTCTGAGTTTTCAAGGACCTCTAATATCCTATGACAATTGTCATTGAAAACCAAAACCCTCTTCTTTCATTTTAAAAGCTATCACTGAACAAGAATAGAGCATTTGACTTTAAGACCTTAGGGTGTAATGCCAAAAGCCTACTATTTGTCTCTCTGTGAACATACTAGGCAGGAAAGCAGATATCCTTTTATTGAATGCTGTGTTTTTATCTGAAGTAGAACTTCTCCAATGCCTATCATTTAATGCACTTTGGTTTGTACTAATTCAATGTAATGAAACCCCTCTGAGACTGTGACTGTGTCTATAAGAGTGTGGAAGAATCAAATTAGACCATAAAATTTGGCCCATTCAATTTACATTAAAAGAGAAAAATGTGCTAAGCAAGACTTTCTGTTTCATGTTTTACAGGGCTGAGGCTTTGACATTTTTGGAGGAAATAATTCGTAAAGCTCTCAGAGATAGTTACTTGAATATGATTAATTTAGTTTTTAAATCAATTCTGATAAAATACAATCAAAGTAAATAAAATAGAGGAAAAATAAGCTGACACTTCGGTCTTAAAACCTATTCAGTGACGGAGAAAACTAATCACCTTTCAGGTTATGAAGAGATAGTGTATTTGACATTGGTTGACCTTGAGGAATCATGTAAACTTGTCTTATGAGAGGTTGAAAATTATGATTTATTTTCACCACATGGTAACATCAATATATATTTTTTTCATGTTTGAGCATACATTTTATATCACATTTTCCCTTAACCAACATCTTTCTTGAAAAACTTTAAACTCTTTACATAGTGTCTGCCTATTATATATTAAGAAATTTGGGAAGCCAAGACATAGTGAGGGTGTGAATTCCCCTGATGGGATCAAAAAAAGCCTTATGAGGCTGTTGTTCGGGATTCATTGTTAATGGTGAATCTATCAGTTAATAATGGAGTTGAGAATAAGATATGTTTCTCCCCAAAGGAAAAGCTTTAACTACTAAACCAAAGAGTGTCTTTAAGTGCTCTGTGGTTAATCATTATCCTCTACTTGCCAGTACTTTGAAACATCATCCTCCAGGAAGAATACTCATGTAATCAGGATGCATATGTGAGAAGCTACTGAAATGTATTAAATTGTCCATTTCTTTCATTTCCAGCCAATTCTAAGTTTTTACTGATTATTTCAAAAAGGTGTGTAACATGCTACGGAGTCAAAAAAAGTTATATTCTGGGAATAAAATATAAAATCTTTTCACACATGATGAAATTTCCACCAATAGGGTCAGCAAAAAGTCACAATAAAGGAAAGATGAGTATTTTGAAATTTATCAGACCATTTCAGCCAAAGTATAGATTTAAGATAAATACTTCCAGGCATGTACTATATTAGGTCAGGTTATTATGACAATCAAATTCTTGGATTTTACAGGAAAGAGAATTTCTACACTGTTTCATCTCTACTGTGCTTCCATATCTGATCTGTAAAACTCTCCCAAAATTATTGTTTAGAAAATTTGTGTAGCTGATTGAAACAAAAAACATTTTAACATCTGTATGCTTAATTCACTTTTATTCTCAGTCTTTCAGCTGAGTTACCAAATTCTTAGTTCTATGCACTGTCTTATTGTAAGATGATATGTTTATTTATTCTTCAAATAATTTGATGTGGCATACAGATATATACATTATAGTATGACACAAAAATAAAGTAGAATAAATGAAAATGAGGGTTAACTGAACCAGGATAAATTAAGTCAGAAAGGTTCATAGTGAAATATTTTATTCACTTGCTAGAGGTCAACATCAAATTTGGTTCTCTGATCCCTGACAGCCAAGGAAAGATGAAAACTTGGACAGCCACAGGATTCAATGTCACTGAAACTAAAATATACCAGTGACTCATGAGAGGTTAAGATTTTTTTTTTTTGGAACTTAGAATTAACAAAATGAAACCTGGGAATTTTCATAAAGATAATGCAGGGCAAAAGCCTCAAAATATGCTCAGCAAAATCTATAAAGAAAATCATACAAGTAGAGATCTATAGCATGTGTCAAATTTTATAGGTCTTACTGCACTGGCAATGTTGACTTGGCCCATGATAGCACAGTTAAATAGTCATGCTGCTTAATATTTGCAAAGATACTATTTATTGGAGTTGTCATTTCAACTCAATTATTTTGCAGAAAACAAATTGCCTTTCATACACACATGCACGCACACACACACACAAACACACTTATCCATGTAAATTCTCATATTAAAACCAGAGTGCTTCAAATCAAAAGATGGTTAACAATGTACTAATCCTCATAACATAGTCTTTTCCAAGGATGTGAGGGGATATGGGATGTAGATATACAGATATGAACATATAGATACTGAATATGGAATTCTAAATCAGATCCTAGAACTACACTAAATACTTTTTAACTAAAATATATAACTATTGGGGAAGTTAACCTTAAATATTCTATTCCTCCATACTTATTTATTAAAATACAAGATCATTAACTATATGAGTATAGATGTTATACCTCCTTATTGTTATTAACTATTTTAAGAATTCAGGTAATTTCTATTAATCCTATAACATTTACTTATTCAAAGAAATCCAAGTTTATATAAATTGGAAATGTTTTGGAACTTGATAAAAATTAAATGACCTTTTGTGTAATTTACATGTAATTACAAAGTTGACAATTAGAGAAATGCATAAAATGTATATGTTTCAGTTAGAATAATGAGCCCTACCCCCACCAAAGATGCCCATGTCCTAATCCCTGTAATCTGTTAAATTACACAGCAAAGGGGAATTAAGGTGGCAGATGGAATGAAGGTTGTGAATCGTCTGACTTTGATCAGGGAGAATATGTTGAACTATCCAGGTGAGCCCAATAGTAATCACAAGAGTCCTTAAAAGTGGAGGAGGAGGGCAAGAGCAGTGAGAGTGAGGCTATATGAGAAAGTCTCAACCTACAATTGCCAATTTTAAAGATGAAGAAAGGGAACCATGAGCCAAGGCATGTGGGCAGCCTCTAGAAGCTGGGGAGACAAGGAAATGTACTCTCCCACAGAGCCTCCAGAAGGGAATGCAGCCCACTGATGTCTTGATTTAGTCCTGTGAGATCCTTGTTGGATTTCTAGCCTACAGAAATACGACAGTAAATTTTTATTTTTTAAGCCACTAAATTTGTGATATCAACATTAGAAAACTAACACAATATACTTCATAAAATATAGCATTATGCCTGTGTCTGCAGTTTTTATATTTGTCTATATCATGAAGATCTCTATACATGATAATATATATTCCCTGCACAGATGGTATAGCAGATAGATAAGCCCCATAGACAGTTTCCTTTCAAACCTGAATTAACATATCAATTTCCTTATTTTGATAGTTTAAAAACTTGCTCTTTCAATTGATCTCCAAATATTCTCCTGTCAAAATTAAGTAATAATGTTCATTGGTCATTCTATCACTAGATTTAAATTCCATTTGAGTTTTTGGATACTAGACTAGGTTTTCCAGAAAAACCTAAGAATCTGTTAGTTCCAAAGAGCTACAATTTTAATATGTGAAATGTTTAAAAAGAAAATTAGGTTTTAGAGTTATTATTGACTTAATGGTAATTGATGTCTTAACAACAGAGGATCATATTTTTCAGACATGAAATAAAACAAAATGAATAATATTTTAAGGTCTTAATTCACTACAGAAATATATCTCATTGAAACATTGTGAATATTTTGGTTTTAACTTTACTGTTAACTGGCACTTGGGTATTAATGCTTGCCCCTACTGAGTTTTTTTTAACTTAAATGATAGTTTAACTTCTTTTGATGATTTCAGTGTGTACTCATAAATGATCTGAGTGATTTGGTCTAAATAATGTGGCATTATGTGGTAAAACCATAGAAAATCTAAAGAGGCTTTTTCTTATCTGCTTGTGCCATTATTAATCTTGACATTTGGATGATAAAGAAAATTATAGTTAAATGAAAAATGTATCACCCTCTTGCATGATGACTGCAGTAAGAAAACAAGGGAAAACAAATCTGACAAAAACAGAACGTCAACAGTAAGGGGACAAAAAGGGTGGGGGGATAATTATCCATTCGCAGATAGATAAAATAAGGAAAACAAATAAGCAGATGGAAAAAAAGTCCAGCAAACAAGTTAACAAATCGTAAGTCCCAGAGATGTGCTCTGCCTCCATAGAGACAAATTATCACAACTTTCCTCTTAGATCTAAATGAAGGCATGATTTAATCTGTGAAGTTGTTTTTCTCTCAGACAACCTTTGGAGAGCCTTTCCCCTCCTTTTTAAAATCTAAAAGGATTTTAAGAACAAGAGATTTTGGAACAAGAGGAAGTGAGTTACTTAGTATTTTTCAACATTAAACTTAAAAAAATTTACTCTTCATTTATTTGAATATGGATATGATTTTAGATTCAGTTGTTGGAGAGAGCAAAGAAGAATTCACCCTGTTTAAAGTTGATCAGAATTGATAAATATAATCATTCTAATCAGGTGAAAATGAATTTCAAATACAAAATTCCAAACAACTTTCTTAAATGCCAATAATACTACCTTGTAAATAACAATTTATTTATAAAACCAGGGATTTACATTCTGATAAGGGGTTAATTATGCCCCTTTAACCTATTCACAATGATGAAAATAGCTATTTCACAGGCAGGTAAACATATTTCTGTCCTAGAAGAAAAGAGTTATCAAGGCTTGTCAACTCTGCTTTTGTACACAAGTCATCCCTCTTCCTTATCACTATCACTGCTTTTACTCATCCTCAACTCTTCTTGCCTGAATTATTCTAATAACATCCCAAATGGTTATTTTGTCTCTATTTTACTCCTGTGCAATCTGATTTCCACACTGATTTCAGAATATTCTTTCAAAAAGACAAATCTGAGTGTTTATTTTCCCTGCTTCAAGTCCAACAATAACTCCCATCACCTTCAGCTTCTACTGTAAACATGGTGGCTTAGCCATAGAAAACCCTACATCAAGTACCACCTTCCTATATTTCCCTTTACTTTACACACCAGCCTTCCTCCAATCACACTTGTATTTCTACAGTGCCATAGTGTTTAGTGCATTCATTTACTCAGCACTTATGAACATTTTCTCTCTCTAGTAAATCTATAGCTTTGATATGCTCTCTATTCTTCAGCCTATGTTGTCCCTTTTGTCTGACTGACAAGGTGTCTCTCATTCTTTAAATCTGAGTTGAAGCACCATCTGTCTACTGAATAGTGTTCCATACCCACTCTGGCCTCAAGGCAGAGGGTTCATATTAATCATATTAATCCAGGATGCACTTAGATTTCAAGGTAGAGCTAAAAGGGTTGGGCCTTGGTTGCCGTGCTTCACAACTCTGTGATATTACACAACATGCTACTCACATTTTATGGGACCTACTGAGCCTACCCGCTCTCACCTTTTCTGAAAGGTTCCTGTCAAGTTGAGCTACTGCAGCAGGCATGTGCTAAATAAAGGGTCTTGTGCCAAACTCCCTACAGGTTTTTTTTTTTTTTAATTGGAGTATAGCTGCTTTACACTGCTGTGTCTTCCGCACAGCAAAGTGAATCAGCCATACGTATACATATATCCCCTCTTTTTTGGATTTCCTTCCCATTTAGGTCACCACAGAGCACTGAATGGAGTTCCCTGTGCTATACAGTAGGTTCTCATTAGTTATCTGTTTTATACATAGCAGTGTATATATGTCAATCCCAATCTCCCAATTCATCCCACCACACCCTTTCCCCTTTGTTACCCATACATTTGTTCTCTATGTCTGTGTCTCTATTTCTGCTTTGCAAATAAGATCATCTGCACCATTTTACTAGATTCCACATTTATGAGGTAATATACCATATTTGTTTTTCTCTTTCTGACTTACTTCACTGTATATGACAGTCTCTAGGTCCATCCACATCTCTGTAAATGACACAGTTTCGTTCCTTTTTCTGGCAAATTCCTTACAGTTAATTGGACTAGAGGTGGACTCCTTAACCATGGTGGGCCAACGGGTCAATGAAATTCCTCCATCCTCCAAATTGGGATTGTGACTTACTTATTGTGGCTTTATTTTCTTCATCAATAAAATGGGAGCACTCATAATGGTTTATCAGATTGATTGTGAGGATTAGGTAACAAATGGAAAATAACTAACACAGAGTAGGTACTTAGTAAATGGTTCTTGACTTATCTATCTCACATGCTCTTTCATCAGATGAGAAAATTATGTCTAAGGATTTTACAAAGTGTTAATAAAGTGCTATTATTTTCTGATATAATGTATTATTTCTGATGTAACACCTTACTTTCAAAACTAGCATGTGTGAATTCCTGTCACTGAAATGTGAAAAGATTTGGGCCATAGGCAAAGGGTAACCATCAGACAAGGCTGGTACATATTCATGTGATGTAGATTGCTAAATTTCCATATATGTTCAAGTTAAGTTACATATATACACACACATATATATATACACACACATATATATATATATGAAGTGTGATTTTTGCTTTTTGGATAAAGAATAACTGGAATTTTCTCCACATTCTCAGATGCCCTAGGGAATGAATTTATCCTCTCCTTTTCTAAACAGAACCTTGGTGAAAAGCGTTTAAAATAATTATCTAAAATGTTATGAAATAAACAAATAATACACTAGTTGAAAAATTGCCTCAATTCCTCAATTCTTTGAGTCATAGATTAGAAAGAAACAAAGGAAAGACTTCTGAAACCTTACCTTGGGGAAAAGGAAGTCAATTTTCTATACCATACTTATCTTGTTCACTTCCCTGTAATTTATATTCCAGGAACTTGCAAGGATTTATTTTTTCTCATCCTCAAGGGCATAGAGTTAGCAAGTCTCCAAGATGCAGAAGTGGGTCAGACTAGGACAAAGAAAATAAATCACAGTTCAAAGTCTAGGAAGACCCTGGCTCTGTTTCTTCAGAAGAGGAGGAAGTTTCATAAAACATCAGTCTGAAAAATATAGGTAAATATCAGGAGTCTGATATGAAATGTTGATGCAAATTTAATACTTGAACTATATATAGTTTCCAGAGGCTTCAGTGACATTCTTACTAGAAGTTGGCTACTATTTTGTAAGGTAATGATATAGAAATCATATGAGACATTATGCTGTTTACTAAGATATTTAGAAGAAAACAGAGAAGAGGCAATAGCTGTGTCAGAAAAAAAGATGGTGTTTGAGAAAAAGTATAAAAGTAGCTTTTTAATTGTATTTATTTTTAAATAAGCAGGGCTGTCACATTGTTCAAAATTTGAAAGATATTCAGTGAAGCCTCCTGGCCATGCATGTTCCCCAAGCACTCGTGCCCTGTCTGTGGAAACCAGCAATATTAGGAATTTCTTATATATTCCTCTGGAGATATTTTATGCTTATCTAAGCAAATATGCTTCTATTATTTTATCCCTCCTATTTTACCCAAAAGGTATCATTTCATGACACTGTTCTGCTCCTTACTTCACTTAGCAAGAATCACTCTGTAATATGACATAAAGTGTTTTCTCCCTTTTTAAAAGCTACAGTAAAATCCAGGCCACAAATGTACAGTATTTTTATTTACCCAGTAAATGGAATACTTCTGATTTTACTCTCTAACTTTCCAACTTACATCTCCTCAAAAGAGAAGGAGTAAGAATTTGCTGATTTGTTCATCAGCCCAAAAAACCTGTTCTTTACTCAGCGTGTTTTGGGATCATACATTCTCCAAGGTCTAGGTTTGGGGAGGAGGGAGGATGCTGAGTTTCCTCCTCTAAATATGTTATATCAGTAGTCATGTTGCTAACATTCACTGATCTTCTTATTAATCCTTGTGCTCATTCACAGAGTAATTAAGCTCATTGAGGTGGTTTGCTGAAGCTCCCCAAAACTCAAATGAAATCTCTGGTGAATTATTACATTTTTTTGCTTTCTACAGAAGCTCAGTAATGCAGTTTCAACAGGCTGTACTGCTTTTGTGAGTAATTGATTCCATTTTGAGATGCAGAAAGTTATTGAAACATTTTCATGATGGTATTTATATTTTAACACTTTATCTCAAATTAGATATCCCAGTTTTAATTTGTAAGACAGACATCTATTTCTCTTATTTTCTGAATCAAATTTCTAGTTCACAACTATCAAAAGAATCAAACGTTATATCAGTTAACTATATCAATGGAAACCTTCAGGAAAACCTCTTGGAATAAGGTTTTGGGAGATATAATTTCTCCTTAGTTATTTATGAGAGTCACCTTAAACAAGTCTCCTATTTATCAGTAAAGAGTGATATTTTATAAAGAAAATAAAAACACCTAAATTATGAGTACAGAACCTCAATAATATAGCTAACAATTATTGAGTTTTTGCTGCATGTCACAGGATGCATTATTTTTATTTTTACCTTTTAGAAGATCCCTAAAAGGTAGTATTATCATTTCCATTTTACAGATTAATTTTCTGAGAATCACACAATTAGTAACTATCAGTAGCAGAGTCCAGACTTGGATAAAGTTTGGAAATAGCAAGATCTTTGCTTTTGACCCTCACGCTATTGTTTTCTCTAATTTATATAAATGTTTCCCTTACTCATATTCAAATTTGGCTGATCAAAATTAATACAAGGTAGAATGAATTATACTGTTGCTTTTATGTTATCTCAACCACTGGCATTTCCTATTATGTGGTATAGGAGTTAATTTAAACAAATATTTGCAGAGTGTAAGGCAATTTGCTGGATGTTCATGAGATGAGATGAAGGTCATTGTCATAGCCAATAATTTTAATAAATCATTATTGACATACTGTCTTTTCAAGTGTGCCCTCCAATAATCAATCCAAACCATTGCTTATTGTTTGCACCTTCTTTTCAGACTAACAAATTAATAATCATGGGATTTGGGGGGATTTCTTATGTATAGATTATATATATATATATATTCAATACTATATATATGAAAAATAGTATAAAATTATAGAGTAATATCTAACTGGGAATGATTTTTAAAAATATGTTATATTAGGAAGAAAGATGCAGTGGGAGACAAAAAGTACTGAAGAAAGCATCAGTTTGGGAAATAAAGAGCCTGGATTCAGTCTCACTGCTTGCATCCACAGTGCTGTCAGTTGAATTAGAAACACCCTCTTATTCCCATCTTCCTCACCACCTCCTGCTACACTTGGCATTAGAAGCCCTGCAAGTGCATTATAAGTGGATCCTGCTTTTGTGAGCCTTTCTCCAGAAGATGCAGGACTGAGCCTTGGTGCACAGTTTGGTAAATGTATAGGCTCCCCTGCGTATTGCACAATCTGTGTAACTGAATGTGCTGACCTTATCTGAATCAAGTTCTGACTCTGCTCCTTACAAACAATGATCTAGGGTGAGGCAATAAATATCTCTAGTCCTCACTTCACTCATCTGTAAAATAAGTAGTTAGATTCTGATTCCCCAGGCTCTTTCTAGCTCTAACTTCTGTGTGTCACAAAGCATCTCAAAGCACAGATGAATTAGATGAGCATTGACAATAGGTCTGCAATCAGCCTGAACATTGTCTGCCAAAGAGCATAAAAGAAAAAAATCATATATATGTTGGGGAGATATAAACTAAATGTAAACAGTGATTTTTCTTGTGTGGTAAATTTACAGAAGACTTCAGATTATGTGTGTATATACAGAGTATGTACACAATAAAGTTAAGTGTATTTTATTAGTTTTTCTTAATATTCTGTGTTGATCATTTATTACTTTTAATAATCAGGAAAAAGCAATAAATATCATGAAAGAGCTAAGAAAACACTGGAAAAGAAGTAACCACAGGGGATAATGAGCTTGGTCTTTAAAGAAAACCATAATTCGAAAAGATACATGCACACCAATGTTCATTGCAGCACTATTTACAATAGGCAAGACATGGAAGCAAGCTAAATGTCTATTTACAGAGGAATGGATAAAGAAGATGTGAAAAAGAATGAAATAATGCCATTTGAAGCAGCATGGATGGACCTAGAGATTATCAGACTAAGTGAAGTAAGTCAGACAGAGAGAGACAAATGCATGATATCACTTATATGTGGACTCTAAAAAGATGATACAAATGAACTTATTTACCCAAACAGAAACACACTCACAGACAGCAAAAACAAACTTATGGTTACCAAAGGGGAAAGGTAGCGGAGAGGGATAGATTAGGAGTTTGGGATTAACATAGACACACTACTATATGTAAAATAGATAATCAACAAGGACTCACTGTATAGCACAGAGAACTCTACTCAATATTTTGTAATAACCTATATGGGAAAAGAATCTGAAAAAGAATGTATATATGTATATGTGTAACTGAACTCCTTTGCAGTACACCTGAAACTAACATAACATTGTAAATAAAATATACCCCAATATAAAATAAAAGTTAAGAAATAAAAAAGTAAAATATAAAAAAAATTAACTTTCAGTTAAAAAAATAAAGAAAAGAATTGGGTTTGGGGGTAAAAGAGATGAAAAAAGGGTATTTCAGGAAGTGAAAACCTGGTCCAAGACAAAATGTGAACTAGGTGTTATTTAAGACAAGTTGAGAAGTTCAACGTACAGCACACTGTAGAGTGAGAGGTGTCCTGTTTCGGAGGGAGCTGCTGCTGAGACTGGATGAGGGGCTTGGAGTGCATGTTTGGAGAGCAGTCATGTTAGGGATGGAGCATGTAAAAGATTTCTCAGATGGAGTTACTTATTATATAATTCCATCTTCTGTCTCATGCCCTACTCCTTAGGTATTAGTATTATTATCCCCAGAACTGTGAGGTATTTGAGAAGACAGTAAAGAGGATGGAGAGCAAAAAAGTAAGCAATTTCTTAAATCAATTGACTCTGAGTGTCAATGAATTTGATTGTCATCTTTCTAAGGTATTTTGAAAGAGGAACATAGGAGGAGGCAGCCCTCAAGGGATGGGTTCACATGTTGTGGACTTTCAGCCTCCCCTGGGGGTTATGATAAGACAATTAATGTATTTAAGAGAAATATCTCAGGCAATGCCTCCAGTGGTACCATCCAGTTGATTGCCTACTATGCTCACACTAAAAACTGACTCAGTAATCTGTATATATCATTAGAAAACGTTTTATGTATCCACAAGGTGGGTATTCAAGAATTTAATCTTATTAATTGGTACAAGTTAACTTTGTTAGAAATCCAGTGATGATACTGTTATTTTAATCCTCAGTCTCTCTATAGGAATTCTGGGCAGCCGTCAACAGGGAGTATTACATGGCTTTAGGAGACACTGAGTCCTGTCATTTCTGTTTTGAAAACTTTCACATTCATTGGGGTGGCCTCCTGGTCTCCAATAATTTAAATCCTGCACATTCCTTTTATGTGACAAACTCCTACTGTTTTAGAAGTATCTGGAGCACAGTTGTGACAGGTGGCCGTGTAATTCAAACAAGCTGTGGTGGTTTTCAGGTCAAACTATGCAGACTTAACTTTCTTAGAGTTTCCTTTGACACAGATGTTGTTTTGTTTTTTATTACCTAAGTTTTACCTTGGAAACAATTTTTGTTTATTTTCTACAGCTATACCTTGAGGCAATAGCAAGAGGGAGGGTTAGGTCTTTACCTTCACTGTCAAAACTGATAGCCTATAAAATATCCAGTTTTTTTTTCCTCTTGAAGTGACATTCAAAAAAATCCATATGGGCTTCCCTGGTGGCGCAGTGGTTGAGAGTCCGCCTGCCGATGCAGGGGAAACGGGTTCGTGCCCCGGTCCGGGAAGATCCCACATGCCGCGGAGCGGCTGGGCCCGTGAGCGATGGCCGCTGAGCCTGTGCGTCCGGAGCCTGTGCTCCGCAACGGGAGAGGCCACAACAGTGAGAGGCCCGCGTAACGCAAAAAAAAAAAAAAAAAAAAAAAATAAATCCATATCTTCTGAACCATGGAGATGGGAACCTGATAGAGAAGACAGGATGACTAGTACTTTCTTAGTCTGGATTCTGAAGTATGAGTATGCATTATCATGTGGAGCAGACTTAGAATTTAAACCAGTGTAGACTAGAATGCCTTTTACCTGCTTAGCAACAATTTCATTTGAAAAATTCTTTTCGAGAACATTTAAATTAAAAAAAAAAAAGATAGGTTGTAACAATGCCTGTTAATCAGTGGATTGGTAGATGGAAATATTATTTTATTCCTGTCTAGGTAGTTTATTTGCTGAAAGGGCAAATGCCAATTTTCCCTAAAAGTGAAATCTAAATAGTACTGGTAGAGTTAATTTTGAGGGCACTTAAGAATTAGGGTAACAAATTTCAAATATACAATACCAAAAAAATGGTAACTAAGTGAGGTGATGGATATGTTAATTAGCTTGATTGTAGTAATCATTTCACAATGTAGAAGTATATCAAAACATCACGTTGTGTACTTTAAATACATACAATTTTTGTTAATCATACATCAATAAGGCTGGAATAAAAGAAAATAAAACAAAATTAAATAAAGTAAAATAAATTAAAATAAAACAAAATTGAATTAAATTTAAAAATAACATAACATAAAATAACAGACAAGGTAAACAGCTTATTTGGTTTGCCTAGGACTTTCCCCATTTTAGCATTGGAAGTACCATGTCCAGGAACTGGAGAGGTTGATCACTTACCCCTCTTTTCCTTTCTCTGCTCTGCTTTTACCTTTCTTTATAAAGTTCTCTACACTCTAGCCAAAGCAAACTTCATTTTAATCAGTAAGTGAGTATTTGATCGAACTGGATTTGTTTTTGCGCATCTACATTGAGCACAGGTTTAGGGTAGATGGTGATACCCATTTGCCAAGACCCTATGAAGTATCAGTTCAAAGAGATGTTGGCTTTTCTCAAGTAGAATGTAGAAGCTATTTTTCATTCTGAGAAACTCAAACTTAAATCTGCAGATGAATGAGAATATAAACTAATGAGTCTGGGAGAACATAACTGCCACATTGCTAGACAGCACACGCTTGAAGGCTACTTAATGGGAAACTACTGCGAGTCCTTGCTGAACCAACTTAACAGGACTTTTCAAAATGAAAGTGCTTAAAGACAACCTTTTTGAACCTGTAAAGTCTTATTACCAGAATTTCTGTGTGCTCTTTTCTAATGCTGAGTTTGAGGAAGGGTGCTCTGAAGACAGTGAGGAAATCATTGCAAACTTCCTAAATCCTACCTCCAGGTTGAAGTTGATAGGAAAATCTGTGGAAGAGTTCTCATTTTATCTAGGAAGCTGCAGCAATTGAGGAGAAAATCATAGTTTTCAGGATAAATTTACAGCACAGAGGCAGTCAGAGATAGAGAACTTGGTAGGGGTCCAGGAAGTTCAGTTATTCTGAATATCTAGGGCGCTAGAAAACTCTCGAGCGAGACAACCACTGATGTTGTTCCTTAGGTGACTTATGCTGACAAAATTTGCTTTTTTTGTTCCCAGTGTCGAATCAGAAAAAGGACATTTATGGAAGCGTGGAAAAAAATCAAAATAGTTTCAGAGTCAACAAACTTGAAAGCTTTCATTTCAGACTTTTCAGACTTGGCTGTTACAGTGCATAAAAAAGCATAGTGTCTTTGAAGATGAATATGCCATATTAATGCTATAGGGAGATGCTTTTGCATATGTAAAGCAAACATTCCCATGAAAACAAATCTAGGAGACTAAAGTAAACTTCTCTTCAATATTGTTTAAAGTAAAAAAATAAATCAACAAAGCAAATGGTGCATTTATTCAGGGCTGCTTTCCTTTGCTACAGAAGGTTTTTGATTCAAATTGTTGTGCTCTCAAATGAGCAAAGCAAGGTAGCCTAGATTTCATTTATAGAATACTGTTAGGATGAGTCTATATTTACCGTGGAATATACTCCAGAAGGTTTTTTTCCCCTACTTAATCCTCAATTTCAGTTTGTTTTCGGATAATATGGTGCTAATTTTTAGAAGCAGATTGCAGGAAAATGAATGTTAATTAAATGTCTCATACTAGTTAATCAATGTTTTACTGAAAAAAAGCAACCTCTTAAAGAATCAACAAGACTGTGAATTTTTATTGTATTGGAATTGCTTGAAGAAAAAACAAACAGGGAGAAGTTGTCTAATTTTATTTAAGTATTTTTTTTCCTTGTAATTATGACACTGGTATTTCTTGTATTCCTGAAATACATTCATTTAATTTTGTAAGAAATATAATCTCTTATAGTTTGAAGTTGTGAGGGAGTAATACCAAGGACTACATCAAAAGTTTTCTCCATAACATTGTCTCTTAGCAATGGTTCAAGAGGTTGAGAACTTATAAGGGCAAGATTAATGATTTGTAGCCATAAGCATGGATGATATCCAGAGGAACATGAAGAATTCAAATTTGAGAGGAGAATAAAAAGCAGTACTCAGATGACTTTAAACATACATAAAAATGTACACACATAAGAATGTGTGGCCACTCTGTACTTTCTCATCTTAAGAGTCTCAGGGTCAATGATTGTTTTTTTTTAAACTATGAGACCAAGTATTTGACCACTCACTAGGGAGGGATATTATACAAGGCAGCACAAAAGACTAGCTCACTTATAATATGTTTTAAAACATCTTATGAAAACAAATTGAGGTGACAACATGTTTGATCCTATTGATAACAAAAGGATACAGATATTGAGAAACTCAGAGATGGTGGCATGTAGAAAATAAGTAAGCCCCAAATTTTCCTGAAAACAACAGTATTAAGTGTATAATTGTTAGAATTTACATATATATATATATAAAGTTAAATAATTTTCTACAGATTTGGCCATACCCACTTTTAATATGCCATTTTCTAAAGGATTTGTTATTTGTGTTGATTTTTTTCTCTGAATAAAAGCATTTTTTTAATTTTGCAGAAAAAAATCAAGGAAATGGACTTTTTGAGAAAAAACATATATGACAAATGATTTAGGATACATAAAACCTAAAGTAATCTCTTTACCTAAAGACATTAAGAAGCATGTCAAAATTATTCAGAATTGTACTTGGTGCAGAAAATCCCATATATATATTTATTCAAACCTTTCAGAATCAAACATTTTTTGTCACTCAGAATACACTGACATTTAAAAAAATTGCCTTTGCCAAATTGCCCTAACTTTCAACAAAAGTTAACATGAGATTAGAAATGCCAGGAATTGCTAGGGACAAATATCACATGAATGAAGATGCAAAAATATCAGAGTGAAATATTAGTCAATCAGATCTAAGCATGTATGAAAATCCTAAGTGAACCATGGAAAGGAGAGTTGATATTTGCGTGTGATTATCATCTGTAGCCTCTCTTCACAAAATCCCCACTGTGATACAGAGAAGGAATAATGACTATATAATATTTTATCCTTAACCAAATCTTGGGTTCCAACCTTAATTCAGACCATGGGTCATGAAAACATCTCTGAAATCCTTCTTTTCTTAAGCCAATTTGGTTTAGTTATCTTTAAACCAAACTTGATAAAAGATAATGCTCTATTTCACATGCCAGCTACTCTCCCCACCATCACAGAAATGTCCCTACCTGAGACACAATGTCAATATCACAATCAAGGTAAGGTTTATTCATAGCAGGTATGCCATTTTCTATTCCCATCAACAGTGCACAGGCTTCCAATTTCTTCACATGTTTTAATACAACACTTGTTATTTTTCTGTTTTTTGATAATGGCCTTCCTAACAAGTTTGATGTGATTTGCAGTTCCCTGATGATTAGTGATACTGAGCATTTCTTCATATGCCTGTTGACCTTTTGTATGACTTCTTTGGAGAAATGTCTATTTAAGTTCTTTTTCCATTTTTTAATCAGGTTAGTTGATTTTCTGCTCTTGAGTTATAGCAGTTCCTTATATATTTTGGAAATTAACCTCCTATCCGATATATGATTTGCAAGTATTTTCTCCCATCCCATAGGTTGCCTTTATACTTATTGACTCTTTTTCTTTTCTGTAAAGAAATGTCTTAGTTTGATGTTCCTCTACTTGTCTACCGTTGCTCTTGTTGCCTGTGCTTTTGGTGTCATAATAAACAAATCATTGCCAAAACCAATGTTATGAAGTTTTTTCCCTATATTTTTGTATTAGAAACAGAACAAATAAGATGAATGGATGGATAGATAAATAGATATAACAGGAGATTTATCATAGGAATTGGCTCATGGATTATAAACATTGGGAAGTCCCGAAGTCTGCCATCTGCAAACTGCAGAACCAGGGAAGCCAGTCTGACTTCGAAAACCTGACAACCAGGAGTGCCAATTTCTAAAGGTAGGAAAAGATGGATGTCTCAGCTTAAGTAGAGAGAGCAAATTTGCTCTTCCTCCGCTTTTTTGTTCTATTCAGACCCTCAACAGATTGAGTGATGCCCACTTGCATTGGTGAGCGTGATCTTTCCTCAGTCTACTGATTCAAATGTTAATATATTCCAGGCACACCCTCAAAGACATACCCAGAAATAATGTTTTACCAGTTATCTGAACATCCCTTAGCTAGTCAAGTTGGTACATAAAATTAACAATCACAGGTTTCTTCTAGAAGTGTTATAGTTTTAAGTCTTATGTTTAAGTCTTCAATCCATTGAGTCAACTTTTGTGTATGATTTAAGATAAGGATGTAATTTTATTCTTTTGGATGTGGATATCCAGGTTTCCCAACATTATTTTTTACAGAGACTATCCTTTCCCCATCTATAGGCTTAACACCCTTGTGAAAGATCACTTGACTATATACACATGAGTTTATTTCTGGTTCTCTATTTTCTTACATTGGTCTATTTATCTGTCTTTATGCTGGTACCATACTATTTTGATTACTATAGCTTTGTGATATATTTTGAAGTCAGGAATACAGAAGAGCTTCCTCAAAAAAAATTAAAAATAAAACTACCTATGATTCAGTAATTTCACTTCTGGGTATTTATGCAAAATAATTGAAAACAGCATCTTAAGGAGGTCTTTGCATGTCCATGTTTATTCCAGCACTATTCACAATAAGTAAGAGGTAGGAATAATCTAAATGTTCATCAGGGGATGAATAAAAATAAAATGTAGTATATATGATAAAATATTCAGCCTCAAAAAGGAATGAGGTTCTGACACATGCTGCAATATGAATGAAATGTAAACTCATTATGCTAAGTGAAATAAGCTAGTCACAGAAGGACAAAATACTGCATGATTCCACTTATATGAGATATCTAAAATAGTCAAACTCATGGAAGCAGAAAGTAGGATGGTGCCTGTTGTTCAAAGGGTATAGAGTTTCAGCTATGCAAGATGAAGTCTAGAGATCTTCTGTATAACAACGTGCATATAACTAACAATACTGCACTGTATACTTAAACATTTATTAAGGGGGTAGATTACATATTTTTTACCACAATAAAAAAGGTTTATCTGATACAATCATGCATTTCAGTAACAAAGTGAGCCAGAGAGCAAAAGTGAGCAATATCTCATGATGCTGATTAAAGCAAAGAGAAACAATTGAACATTTGGGATTGAATAATAGAGCTAATTGATTAAATATCAATATCTGAAAATCTTTGTGTTCTTATATCATACCAATAACTAGTTAGAAAATATGATGAAAATGTAAAAAGATCTTCCTCATAATAACACCAAAAATATAAAACAGCCTAGATATATCTATCAAAATATGCATAATAACTATATAAAAAACAAACAAATTATAAAACTTCCCTGGAGAAAGAAAAGATAAATTGAATAAATGGAGGTTGATATACACATTTCTGAGAAAATATGTATTAATGACTTTTCAATATTGAAAAGATGTCCACCTTTATTGCATATCACTGCATTTATTTTAATATAAGCTAAAGTGCTTTAACAAATATCAAAATATGGTGACTTGAGTAGGAAAGGAATTTATTTCTTCTTAATCTAACAGTCCAGAAGTGAAAGGCCTGGAGGTGTCAGGATTGGTTTGTCATCCTTGGTATCCTTAGCTTCCAAATTTACTCTAGTTTTTTCCTATTTTTTTCTAATTTTTTTCCTATTTTTTCCCCTATTTTTTCCTATTTCCACTAGGCTAGAAGGAGGAAATAGAGATGCTAGGGCATCTATCTTTAAGGAGAGTTTGCGCACATCTCATTGGCAAAAGTCTAGTCATGTTGTCATGTCTGACTGCCATGTAGACTAAGAAATTAAGTCTATAACTATTCCAAAGCAGGGTGGAATCTCTACATGCCTAGTAACAAATCAACTTAAAACTTAGTGACTCAAAACAACAACAATCATACTATTATTTCTCAAACTTTTGGTGGCTCAGGAACTTTGGAAGAGTCCAACTGGGCAGTTTTGGTTCAATATCTCTCCTGCAGTTATAATGTGAAGATATCAAGAGTAAGAGTAGAACTGTGGGGTGATGGAGCTGCTGGTAGCTGGTTGAACATTTTTCTCTCTTGTTAATCCAGAACTTTTCCATGTGGTCTTGATGTACTAGCTGGGGCTTTCTTCCAGTATGGCAGCCTCTGGGCAGTTGGACTGCTTACATGCCAAGTCAGTGGTCCTTAGGGAGAATTCTCCCAGTGAAGGAGGGAGAAAATTAATTGCCTTAAGAGGACTTAAGAAATCACCTAGTGTCATCTTTATTGTGCTCTACTGATGAACACAGACAAAGGCCACCAGATTCAAGAGGAGAAGACATAGAACCCACTTTTTAATGGAAGAGTGTCAAAAATTTGGAGCCAAATTTAAAAATTGTTATGCTTATTAAATGAAAGAATAGGAGAGTAGAAGCTGAGAAATGCTTTTTAGTCCCTGTCTGGGTTCCTCTGTCCCACAGACACTAAACACACATACACACACATACACATGCATGCTCTCAAGTTCCCGCCCACTTCCTGCATCTAGCTCAAATTTAATTAATATAAATCTGTTATTTGTATTAATTCCAAGAATGAGTTCTAAGGGTTGGAGAACTAATAATGTCAAAGATAAAAACACCAATATTCACAGAAGATTAGGAAGAAGAACACTTAAATGCATAAATTATTATTTGGTAAAAAGGAGATTTGGAAACATTCAGTTGTCTGTTACCAATATCAAACCCTGCTTGAAAGAAGACTTCTTGCCCCAGAGGGAGCAATTTCCTTGGTATATCTTCTCTTGTCAACCCTGATTCTTCTCTATAGAAGGGACTTCCTTTTTCACAGTCCTTCTCATCCTCTATGTGATCCTTTGCAAGTTCTCCCTCACCTATTATGCCCTGTAGCCACTGTTTCAGTGGGTGTTGCAGATATGGAGGTTTGATGACCTCAGGGTTGCTTCGGAGCCAGAACAATCATAGGCTTCTGTGCTCAGGTTTGTAATTTATTTGGCAATTCAATTTCCTCCAAAATTTAGCAGTCTCTGGTCTACTTGCTTCCAGTTTTATGTGAAATAACCATTCACATAGATCTCCTCTGCTTACAGTTCCTAAACTTGCAGAATTTCTTCTTATATTGGATGGCTTCTGAACTTATCAGTCATCTCTCTCTGTCCTATAATGGGAGTTCCCTTGAGGGATTTGTAACCATGAGTTCATGTGGGACAGCAACACCCTTAATCTGATTTTTGCTTCCAGTCTGCTTTTGGGCAATGAATTTACTTCTTGCTGCTTCCATACAGAAGCAGTTGGAACTTCAAATTCATTAAGGCCTCAAACTTCTGGACATTCATTCAGTTTAAATTTCAGGCCACTGGCTGTCAGAACCTCCCTTAACCAAAGCTTGTTTTTTTTTCTATCTTTGCTTGCAAAGTGGTCAATTTTGGGCCAAATGTCTCTTTCACTCCCTATTGCTAAAAGCAACAAGGAATAGCCATTGCAAACATTCTACATTTTTTCAACCAGTTCTCATGATATCCAGGTTATCACAGCAAGTGTTCTGCCGAGTGCTTTAATGTTGGTGACTACATTGCAGGACTATAATAATACCTGTGTTCTTTCTAGTTATTAAACTATTGCTAAGGCAATCCTTCATATTCTAGGTTTTTGTCAGTATTCCAACATCCCAGCAGACAATTCTATTTGTTAGGTTTCGGGGCTAAAGTGCTATAAAAAGTATCCTGTCATATGCAGTCTTAAGTAAAAAAGAAGTTTGTTTTTTCTCTCACCGATCAATTCCAAGTTGAATGTTGTAGGGCAACAGTTTTTAAGGAAATGTCTCAGAGGCTGTACTTGTCACTTGGACTCATGCACCCAGCCACTAGTTTAATTACATAGCCATGGTAAGTTGTAAGGGTAGGCAACCTATATCCAGCTAACATTTTGGGTTTCTAGTGCAAAAGAAAGAAAAGGAGAATGGATAATAAGAGCTGGTAAAATGTGTCTGCGACATTCAGGTAAAAAACTAATGAAAACTTTTTTTTTATTTTTGTAACAACTTAACCAAATCATTTTAAAATTGACCCGAAATAACAAACATGTGATAATAATTATAGAATTCTTGAAAACAAGGAGTAATAAAGTTGGGATAATATTGGGAAAATATAATTTTCCCTAAAAAAGATTTAAATGTATGAAATAAAAGAATATGATGCCAGAATAGGAATAGACAAATAGCCCCACAAATATAACTCAGAGATTTATATTGCCCAATTTATAAAACTATAGCATATGACAAAGATGATATTTTAGATAAGTCATTGGAAGAGTCATTATTAAATTATATTTATTAAAAATCAGGCATACAAAATAAAACTATAAAATTGCTAGAAAAATATAGTTTCAAATACTTGTATAATAATGGAGCAGGGAGAGATTTTCTGAGTGATAACAAACCATAAAGAGTAACAGAGTCCATAAAGAATAACTCAATATAAATGATTGACAAACATTGCTAGTAAAAAATGACCATAAGGCTTACTAAAATGCAAATGGAAATCTGGAAAATCCAGATAATTTATATAACACATAAAGAATTTATATCTTTAAAGAGTGCACTGTTACTGCAAATGAATGAGGAAAAGAGCAACACTCTAATGGAATAATGGGAAAGGACATAAAACACAGAAGAATTGTTAGAATGTTCTAGAAACTTATGGGAAAACATTAAACCTTGGTAGTTATCAAGAAACAATTAAAGCAGTGAGAACATTTTTCAAATATCAGGAAGTAACTAATTAAAAGATTTAACGTTGACACGTTTATAGAGAAATGGAAACGTTCATGCAATGCTGAAGGAGGCTTCGTTTTATAATTTTTTAGAAGAATATAATAATATATATCAAAATCATTACAATATTCCTAACTGCCTAATGATCAGTTATAACCCTTGGGGGGTTATAAAAATGAGCAGAAATGTGCAAGTTTATGAAAATCTACCAATAAAAATGTTCATCAATATGCTTTTAACAAGAACAAAACACTGCAACTTCATAACAGTCCTTCAAACAGGGCATATGTAATACGTGCATATCGTGAAATCCTGAGCAACATTAAAATTTGTGCCATACCTATATATTTATTTACACAGGATGATATCAATGCTTTTAAGTGAAAAAAATTACAACATCATTTATAGGGCACGTATGTACATATTGCATATGCAACATATATGTATTTTTATATTTTTTCTTTAAGATGATAAATATTTGAGTAACAATGAATTAGGGAAAATAATTAGATTAATTGAATTATGTAGCTGAACCAGGTATAAAAGTGTACTCTTGTGAATGAATTATCTGCTGAATACAATTAGCTATGGAATTAGAAATGATTAAAATGGGATCATTTTGCTGCAGCTGAGTGTTTGAGATTATACTTAATTATATGATACTGGTTAAATTTTAATCTGAATAAAAATTTAATCAAGAAACATGAAAATGCCCACTACTCATTTGTACCCATTGATAATATATTTTTATATGCTTTCAACATTCACTCTGAAAGAAAAAATTCTTAAAAATTCAGAAATCATGCATATATGCATATATGTACATATGTCAAATTGAAACAAATATTGAGTGACTTTATTTTAAAATATAAATCAAGGCTGCCTCTGTTACCACTCTGTAGTTTGGCTAAAAGTAACTCATGCCTTTATATTCTACAATACCCATCTTCAATTTGAAATGTACAAGTCATCTAGTTAAGTGAAAGCTTGATAAACTAATATAACAAGCTTGAACATCAGAAATCAGCTAAAATCTTTTATGTGACAATCGGCTCACAAATGTCTGCCTGGGCAGATGGTATTGGTTTTAAAAGAAAGACATAGTTTGCCTGGAGAATTTCAGAAAAATCTGGGTATCATTTTCAGACTCTGGTAAAGGAGAAAAGTGTCATTTCCTTGACAGCCCCAATGATTTCCCTGTTACTGTTTGCATGGCAGATGCCATGAACAGATTGATGTGTAAAGAAAGACAAGGTACAGGAAAATCATACATTAAGACTCAATAGCTGGAGATAGACATGCTCTGCTGGGAACCACTTGGAAGCACTTTTTGATATACAGAGAATGTTTAACATTCTTAATATATGTGCTTTTTAATGTGGTGGGACTAGATTTACACAGGTGGTGCTTGACTGAACGGGAAAAAAGAAAAAAAAACACTGTAGTTTAATGACAAATAGATGTCCATGAATATGTAGCAGAAATGAAACAGTCTTAAATACAACTTTCAGCATAGAATGCATTTTATTATTTCATTTATCCTCTCAGCCTGGGTCTGTAGAATTGAAGCCTAATAATGGAACTATCCATTACTGTCCAAAATAAATAAACCAAAACAAAGCTAAAACATCACTAAACATAGAACATTATGAAGAAAAAAATCAAAAGCCATGTTTTTGTGTTATCATCTACTTTTATTTTTATCATTTTCTCAAGAATGTGAAATCTTGGAAGGTCTGAACCATGCGTGAAAATAAAATACTTCATTTTGTCGAGGTGGTGGTGTCATTGACACAGGATATTTTAAAGAATATTTTCTTTGGGGGGAAAGGACTAGAGAAATGACTGTTAGCTATTAACCCAGAGAATGGTTTGACACATTGACAAACTTATAGATTTCTGATATGTATACTGTGCTTGAATGAGTATTTTCATTCACAACACAGACCAAGATCCTCAACATTAGTAGTGAGATACTGATGTCCATCACTATTTAGAAACCTAGTGCCCTACTTACAGTCAGTTTATCAGTACACAGTGAAGGCAATCCCAGGTACAAGGCCAGCCTGCCCCAGCATGCCACAGAGGAAGACATGATAGAAATGCAGGCTGCATTTACTGCACACTCAACACCAAGGTTAATTTTTCTAATGGCAAGTAAATGTGCCCCATTATTCACACTCAAAACATGAACCTCCTATGAGAAGTTTCTACAAATTATTTATAGAAATAGATCAACTGTAATCTTGGATTGACTCAGGCAAATGTTAATGTACAATAACAGAGCATAAAATGATCTTCATCTTCTATTTCTTCTTCACTTTGCTTCCATTCTGAATATTCTTCTTAATAGAGACAATGGAAGCTAACTTCTGCTTCTTTCTGCTTCTTCTCTGTCATCTTTGAACATCACAATACTCTCTCCAGACAATGGATGCATCACTTCTTAGTGAGCATCTCAAGATGCTGCCTCTAACTCTGTGTCTTCAGGAAATCTTCCTCACCACCGAGCATTGCTTCTCTCAGTTCTCCTTGGTAGAGGTTTATAATGCTGAATTCCATGTGCCACGTTCTATGGACCATGTTACAGTTCTCATACCTGCCTGTGTTACGTCTTGACCAAAACTTCCCACTTACAGAACTGCTTCCATTTCTGAGGCCAATTTCATCTAGCTATGACACCCTCAAAACACCTTATTCTCCTTATTTACCAATATCCTATTTCATTGTTCATTATGGAATTTGGCACTTGGCTAAACTTTTGTGGAAGTCCACATGTTTGACCCAGGAATCTGGAACTGCTTGATCTTCTCAACACCAACAACCCTTGCCATCTGTTCCTAGACCCCATCCCAGACACTGTTACCCCTTATAACTGCTCTAACTTGAATTTAGGTATGAAAATGTCTAACCATAGCCTCCTGCCCTCTTTCTTTCTCATTGTCTTACTTTCTGTATATATTCATTGATATCATTCTTATACCTTGACCCTTGGTCTCACATTTATATCGTCACTGATCACTTCATTTCTGGCTTCATTTCCTTCTTGAACTTTCATCTAAGGTCCCACTCCTTGATCTTGCTTTTCTTAGACAGCTTCCCTAAAACTCTCACCATTTACTATCTCTATTCATACATCTGGAGAGCTGAGATTTGCCCCATGACATCACATAACCATAAAGTTTGTTGCTACTAAAAAATAATTTCAGTTCTCTTTGGGTCTATAATACTATTGAGCTATCATAACCCAACTTACTCTATTTATCCCAGAAGCTGTACTAGTAGGGGTTTTCAATTGAAAGGGACAGAAATAAGGCATTTAATGGCTCATGTATTTGAAAGTTTGGGCAGTGTCTCTGAACCTTTAGCATTCATGAGAATTCCCTATAGGGCTTGTTAAAATAGAATTGCTGGGTCTCATTTCAGAGCTTCTGAGTTAGTAGGTCTAAAATTGGAATGTATGATTTTTTAACAAGTACCCAGGGGTGGGGACCACACTTTGAGATCCACTGGTCTAGAAACAGAATTCTCTTCAAACATTTCAGGATACAGGTGCTCAAAGATATCATAGGAGTATCTCTCTTTTCTCTCTCTTCCATCCTTTGTGTTGACTTAGTTTTTCAGGCAGTGTCTTGCTCCATGACAGAAAAAAAATGGTACCAACAGCTCCAGGATTAAATATCCTTGTAAACTCATACACCTACAGGAAAAAAGATTACCTTTCCCCATAACTCTTATAAAACACCCATGAAATAAACTAAAAGGAGTCAGACTTTAGCTAAATGAGTTGAGTGGTATTACTGGGGACCAGCAAAGGAGAAGACCCACAAAGAGATGCTGTGTGTTAGATCGATGTCCTCTGCAGTGTGCTTCAGATCTCTTTGCTATGCTCTTAAAACACGTCCACACATCGGGCTTCCCTGGTGGCGCAGTGGTTGAGAGTCCGCCTGTCGATGCAAGGGACACGGGTTCGTGCCCCGGCCCGGGAAAATCCCACATGCCAAGGAGCGGCTGGGACCGTGAGCCATGGCCACTGAGCCTGCGCGTCCGGAGCCTGTGCTCTGCAACGGGAGAGGCCGCAACAGTGAGAGGCCGGCGCACAGCAAAAACAAACAAACAAAAAACACGTCCACACTGCCGACCCCCTCCTCTTAGTAAATGATCTTATTGACAATTTAATAATAACAACAACAAAAAAAAAACAGCTGAGGTTATAAAGCAAGCCATTCCTCACCTCTTGGTTCAAACGTAATTAAAAATATATATATTTATATATTATAAATAATATATATATATATATATATAACATCTATGGCCTTCAGAGTATGTGTGGCAGGAAGAAAAAAGAGGGAGAAAGCAAGAGTCTTGGAGAGGAAAAGAGTAGAGAAGTAGTTTAGGCTGGATAGCAAAACAAAAAACAAACAAACAAACAAAAACCAACAACAAAAACAACCCATGAAAACAAGAAAAACCTCAAGTTGTTTTCTCTGGAGTCAGGAAATTATTGGATTGCATGATATATCCTCACCTCGTTTATTTCAATTTGTGAGAAAAGTGTTTCCTTTTCATAACACTAATACCATGAAAAGGGCTCTAGTTTCCAGAGGGAATTTCATTAATCAATTTTCCCTTCACTTTTTCCTATATGTAGCCCTCATTCTCTCATTCTAACAACTTTTAATAAGTCTATAAATTTAGTGAGATCTGTCCAATATACCATATGTGATTGTACATTTATGAGTTCAATCAAAAACTAGCTTACACCATACCTGCTTTTTAAAAAACTAAACACCATGTTGATAGTTACACAGCAATACATATTCATTTATTTCATTGTTTTAAAGGCTGAACGCCATTTCACTCTATAAATTACAACATAAGTTATTTAAACATTTCCTTGTTGTTGAATTTTGTGTTGCTCCCAGTATTTTGTTACCATAAACAATGCCACAAATGATATCCTTATTTATTTATATTTTTATATTTATCTATTCTACGGTATAAAATCCCAGATGTGGAATTGCTGGGTCAAAGATATGCATTTTTCAGGCTTTTGATTTATGTTTTCTCCAGAACAACCACACTGTTCCCCTGAAGTTTGAGTGGTGCTGGTTTCACCCACCTGCCCACACTATTATCATTCTTTTAATGTTGGTTAATCGGCTAGGTGTAAATTATCCCTTGGTGTCAATTTACTTTGCATATGCTTGAACACTTACACAGTTGAAACATTTCTCAAATATCTACTTATTTGCCATGTTTGTTTCTGCTTTGCACTTTTGTTCATTTAAAGTATTCCTAATAACAAAAAATGTTAACATTTACTGAGGCTCATAATGTATCAGGTTTGTCCTAGTATTTTACAAGCATTATTTCAATTTTTTGTTTTTTTGGAGTATAATTGCTTTACAGTGTTTTTCGTTTCTGTATATGTATACATATATCCCCATGTCCCCTCCCTCTTGTGTCTCCCTCCCTCCCACCCTCCCTATCTCACTCCTCTAGGTGGTCACAAAGCACCGAGCTGATCTCCCTGTGCTATACGGCTGCTTCCCACTAGCTATTTTACATTTGGTAGTGTATATATGTCAAGCATTATTTCATTTAATCATCACAATAACCTTATGAATAGGTACTATGTTTATTTTCATTTTACAAATGGAGATTCAAGAGAAGACAGGTTAAATCATTTTTCAAACATCATACTGTAAGTAGCAAATATAGCCAGTACTCAAGCATAGATCTGCCTGAGACCAAAATCATGTGTCCCTTTTCATTCTATTGACTTTTAAATTCCATTCCTTCCAGCCTACTACTACTGCTTTTTCTTGGACTGTCTTTATGTCTCACATGGAATCTTTTGGCCAACTTCTTTGATTCTAGTCTTAAAGGATTCAATTTTATCATACACTATACATATGCATAGATTTTTCTATAATGTTAATCTGATTCCAATTTTCCTTGGGCTAACATCCCTTAAATGTCCCCACGTTTCCATATGGCAAAGCCCAAACTACTTATCAAGGTTGCAGATGCTTCCATGGCCTGACTCCCATTAGCTACATCCCTAGCCTTGTCAACTGCACAAAACACTTCCCAATCTTACTCATTTTATTCCCCAACATAACAAAGCAATTTACATTCAATGTTTTATGGCCCTTAGTGTAAGTATTCACACTCACTTTTGTATTAAATACCCACCCCCTGCCCTACCCCACCAACCAACCCAGCAAGTACATGCATACCCCTCATTCTACACATATATCTTTCATCAAGTATTTCAGTAACCTGTCTCTTTAAAGCTTTTCTTGTACTATCTACTTTTTTTTTCTTTTTTCCTTTTTTTTTTAAACATCTTTATCAGAGTATAATTGCTTTACAGTGGTGTATTAGTTTCTGCTTTATAACAAAGTGAAGCAGCTATACATATACATATATCCCAGTATCTCCTCCCTCTTCTGTCTCCCTCCCATCCTCCCTATCCCACCCCTCTAGGTGGTCACAAAGCACCGAGCTGGTCTCCCTGTGCTCTGCGGCTGCTTCCACTAGCTATCTATTTTACATTTGATACTATCTACTTTTTTTGCCCCTCAAGTCCACTGCTTCTTCCTATTCAACCTCTTTACCATTTCCTACCTAGAACCCTTTATTTTATTTAATAATTTATGTCAATCTCACTATGCTCGATTTTAATTTTGAATAACAGAGACCTTGTCTGACTCATTCTATATCCTGCATTTCTAGAAAAGGTCTGGTATATATAAGTACTTTTGATGAATAAATAAAAAAATAAATTTATATTATGAGTTCATCTGCTTTCTACTAAAGGTCATGAGGTAAAACTAATTCATCCTTTTAAATAAGCCATTGAACTTATATTTTTATGTGTTATATGTTTGCACTTCATGGATCATACTATCTTTTAAAAGTATTTTAAAATTAGCAACAATATATTTCTTTTGTAGATAACTTAGTACTCTAAAATAAAACACTTTAAAATAAACTCCCCCAAATTAAACAATAAAAATGACACCAAAGATCATGAAAAGAAATTTGACTAATTGTCTATTAATGTTGCTTTTTCCTTGTATTCATTTCAATACCTACATATAAATAAGCTAACACTTTAAAGTATCATTTAAACATCATTTCCCATCTAATGCATAACAGTAAATGTGCATGTTATTTGTCATTAATTCTACGTAAAGTTTTTAAAAGTGAAAGTCAATTTTAAATATATTGGTTGCAGAAATAATTGTTTCACCTATTTACTTTTGTTATTTAGAATTTTCAAAGCACTATAAAAGATGCACTGAAACAAATATGTAGACATTAACTTATTGAGCTATCTATGTATAATTTAGATAATTGCTTTTAGAAAATATCCTGTTTGATGAAAGTCTCTAAAAGGGAGATTAAACACTGTGTATTCTTAGAAGACTTTCTCTTCAAAAATTTGTGACAGGTTGTGCTAATTTGCATAAAACTATCAATATTAGGCCAATTTACCAGTGCCACTGTGAAGGATCTATGAGCTGCTTATGAAAATCGCCCTATTCCTACTTCAGATTCCCAGGGAAATTAAATTACAAGCAGTCAATTTGTACTTAAAAAGATATCTCGTGCAAGTCTAAATATAAATGAAAGCCACAGAAAGGTGTGAAAGCAGACACTTTTCCATGTTACATGGTATCAAACTAATCCGTCAAATCAGGAAATAAATGAGGAAGGGAGAAGGATGAGGGAATGGGGTTCAGACTGGTGTTTGCATAGTGTAGACAGCATCAGTTAGTTCATGAAGCAATTTTGAATTTTGAGGTGAACATAGAAATAAGTAATCAATTTAACAGAAAATTGGTTTAACATCTGCAGGTTCATAATTCCTTAAACAAAACAGTTGGGGCAAAAAGTATATGGAAATTTAGAATCTTTCAGATTTTATCAAGGTAACATGGAAAATATACTTTATGATATATAACATCTCAGTGGGAACTGGGATAGAATCACATAATTAAACACATTATTGTTTATTCATATAGTATTTGATTTTTTTCAAATACCATAGAAGGAAGACTATAATTAGTCACCTATCAGTTTTGGTTAAGTTTTACCAGCAAATGAGTTCTGGTGAAGTTAGGTTGTGCTGCCAAATGAGAATTTTTTTTAAGTAATAATTAAAAACACCCCACAACTTTGTTTTTTTCTAGGTTTCAGATCTTAGGGGTGTAGTTAAAGGGTGGTGGCCCATATTGTATGCTTGCTTGCACAGTATCAGGCATGTACTCAAATTCTTGCTGAGGAGAAAAGATTCATATTCCTGAAAAAATTAGAGACTGTTTTTGTCACTAGAGCCTATAACCCAGGGCCTCAATTCTGTAGTTTAGTTAGTATGACAGTGAAAGTAAACTATTAAATCAATATACATGGAAAACTCAGTTAGAAGAAAAATATGTGTATAGGCTTGAATAAGGGGTCCTGGCAGGCAAAATTCAGAAAGACAAAAGAAAAAGTTCTTGCTTCAGTTGCACAGATGATTATGGTTTGAAAACTCAACAAGAGATTCTGATAGCTCCCTTCTCCATCTACCTCCAACTGCAGTGTTATGGGTGAGACTGACCAGTGGAAATATAATGACAATAGTATGGTATAGGTGTCATATCAGCCATACATCTCAGCTTTTGTGGAACTTGGGGCAGGATCACCTATCTATGCCTGAGGACTGGAGAAGGCCTCACTGAGGAAGTTATGGTTGAGTTGAGTTTTGGTGGCTGAGTTGAGTTTTGGTGGATGTGTTGTCCTCCATTCAGACCACTAAGGACTGCCGTTGTGTTTACAAGTATGGGGTAGGGGATCATGACAGTAGACAGGCAACCATTATTCATACTGAACATTGGTGACCCAGTAGCTGAGTCTATGCACAAATGGGACTAGACAGACCAGTGTGCAAACCACATCAGCCCTGGTCACAGCTATTCTTACTTCACGGGGTATAGCCACTTGGTTAATTGTCTGGATTCTGTTCCAGCACTTTCTAAGTAGGATCACCCTGTCCTTGTGTTGTACACTTCTTCCATTTGTATTCACCTGCATGTTTAGGCCCTGATGGATAGAGATAGATGTGCAATATGACTTAGAATTTGTGCAAATGGTTTGAAAAAAATTGTTAGTGTTTCATCTAATAAATTAACAGTCATGTAAGAAATATAGAAAAGTATTGTGATCAGAATGGGGATTTTTTCCCCCCATGAAAAAAATACAACTCAGTAAATAGATACTGTGAGCTGTGGGTGGATATTTCAGCTGTGGATGCTGCAAGGAGTTCTTGTCAGTGAAATAGAGGAACACAATGTAGGCAACAGTTGTAGTTACAATAGTTGCGAATCCAATACACATAAAATAATAATGGAGGAGGTCATTTCTAAAGGCTGGCAGACAGTAGACCAGCTGAGCCAAGGCAGTGAAAGAAAAAAGATACTTTTCCAAAAACAAAAAGAAATTGGGAAGCAGCCAACCTACTGGTTAAGAATAAAAGGCTCAGTTTGGAAGCTAAATGGGAAGCAGAGTAGCACTGGTCTGATGGTCTAAACAATTTTTTTTTTAAAACACACAATAAACCTAAGGTAAGGAGAGAGAGAGAGAGAGAAAAAAAAAAGAGGAAGAAAAAGAGAGATTCTAAGACCTTAAACATGACTACAGCTCCTAAGGGTAGAGGGATTTTTCCACTAAAGATGACCTTTAGAATGTTTCCATATCAGTACAGTTTAAAGGAAAACATCTAACATCTACCAGAAGCAGTTTGAGTTTATTTCTTAAATCAGCTGTTGAAAATTTCTCCAGACACCTGTCCTAAGGGTCTAGGGCTCTTTTCTATAGAGGGAATCACCCTGAATCATTTGACAAACAAAGCACTGCAGACTCTGGTCTTGTGGTTAGATTTTGTGAGCCTCTATTCCATATTTGAGAACAAAATAATGAAACATTTAGTACATTCTACCAAATGCATACATGCATACATATATATTTCAGAGGTTTAGTTAGACAATTGATAACTCTAGAAGTTGCAGTCTTATTTGCTTTAACATTTTTGTTTGGTTGGTTCAATTGCTGTAGCTTAAGAAATTACTGAGTAAAGTATTACTAATTATTTTGTATCATTGGTCAACCAGGTAAAGTTTATAGTTTTGGGGTATATTTGGTTTAGTGATAGTATAAAATAGGAATTAGGTTTAAAGCTTTTACATTTCACTTGACATAAATTTAGTATTTTGACATTTAATGTCTAGATTCATATTCAATTCAGTCTCTTTCTTAAAAAATCAGATGCATAGAAAAATAACACCCAATAAGTTTCCACTTGATATTTACTGGTAAATTTATATATTTTTCTAAATAACCCCTGTTATGTTTTTCTTAAATGTATTTCATTAAGAGTTTTCACTGACGTGTATTCACTGAAAAGTTCTACAGTTCCTATAAATTAAAAATACTCTTTTATTAGCTGATTAAACTTGGGTGACTAGGTAACACTCTGACCTCAATTTTTTCTGTATTTAAAATAAGTGTTGAGTGTCCCAGGTAAGTAAAGGGGGACAGAATAAAATCAGATCACAGAAGATGCATCACCAAATCTGACAGATATGAACACATAAGACTGGAGTTTAGCAAAACTTCTATCACTGAAGTGTGGTTATTTTCCCTAAAATGGTGGATAAGGAAAGACAAAGAAAACTCTTACTGGTCAAATTGGATCCTAACTCTGTCCCACTCTCCAGAGTACTGGGGAAAAGAGATAAGTAGGAAAAGTCCTCACAGTCTTCACTAATATACTCCCATCCTCAATACACACACACAATCAGAAGAGAAGTGTACTGGAGAGATAAATGGAAAATCACTTAAAAATAGAATATCCTACCAATCACTAAGGATGTCAGTATATTGATATCTCAGTGCTTTAGTAGTAGATGCAGGACAAAGTGCTGGAGCCTGCCATTTCTAGGGCTCCAAGCTGGAAATGCTCTAGATTCAGGGGTACTGTCCTTAGAAATAGGATACACTTCTATATTTTGTTAACACCCTTTTAGAACATTCTGCTTTTAGAGCATTCCCCAAATGATATGAGTCCATATTCTCAAAGTAGAAGTCTGCACATAGCCTTAGTTCACCATTTTCTATGCCATCCCTTCCCATGCCCTCAGATTGTAGACAAGCAAGAAGCTTGAACGGATTTCAATTACAGATTAGAAAAGAAGAAAGAAAAATGTTTTCTCATAAAGTGGGAAAAGTCAAGGAGAAATCAATTGAATTTTACTAAACCAAATAAAAGATATTGTCTTATAAAAGGTATAAGAAGAGGAGGAGGAAAAGAGAAAGATATTATTAAAAAGACTAAAGAGGGCTTCCCTGGTGGCACAGTGGTTGAGAGTCCGCCTGCCGATGCAGGGGACACGGGTTCGTACCCCGGTCTGGGAAGATCCCACATGCCGCGGAGCGGCTGGGCCCGTGAGCCGTGGCCGCTGAGCCTGCGCGTCCAGAGCCTGTGCTCCGCAACGGAAGAGGCCACAACAGTGAGAGGCCCGCGTACCACAAAAAAAAAGAAAAAAAAAGACTAAAGATACAGTCTAGAAGAAAACATAATTCCAGAAACAGAAGAAAGCATAACAGAACCATAAATTTAAAGTAACAGTTTATAGATAAGATAAAACAATAATGTGAGGCTATATATATGAGGTATATATATGTATATATATACAGTATACATATGCTTATATATGTATACACACATACATGTACTCATATATAGTATATATATATTTACATATAGCATACGTGCACACACATACAAGCATACAATAAAATCAGTAGTAAAATTTGTCATTTCCTTTTCTTTTACAGCAAGGAATTAATTGATTTTTTAATATTAAAATTCAGCATATAAAATAAACACATAATCACATGTTCTTAAGATTTTTGATATTTATCCTCTTATATATTCTCTTTTAACCTTAAGAGGAATCACTCTCCTCCAGAGACAAAACTGTTGATTCTCTTTTAAAATAAAGTAAAATTTCTCCTCCTCTGGTGTTCATGACAGGACACATGGCTACTACCAGCTCCTGAATATGGCATCTTACACCTTTATCCATCAGCTATACACTGGCAGTCTTTATCACCTGCACAAAAATCTCCAGGGAAAAGCTTGGATCTGTGGGTTATTTCTGTCTCGTCGAACGTACATGCACAGATTTTTTTCTCATTGAGCATATATGCTCAGCAATTGGTCCCACTGCAGCCACGTGAATGGGGAAGGTTAGAGAGGTCAGCCTGGTGAACCAGGATACAGATTGCTAAACTCCTCTGCTCTCTAATACTACCTGAGTTTTACACCACCTTCGGCAAAGAATCAGGATAATTGTTAAATCCATCAAGCCCTTTAATTCCAGTTATACTTACACACAACCGAAAATACACACCCAACCTATCTCTCCTTTTCCTTCTTGCCCAGCCTTCTCCTCCCTGCCCTCTATTTCTTCCTCACACTGCCACTCCCACACTCTCTACCATTTTTTTTTTACCCTGTTCTTTAGAATCCATCTTTCTTTATAAACCTGCACCTTAAATCCTAAGCCTCTGCCCATGATTTTATGTGAACATAGTTGACATAATTTAAGTTTGGCTCCCTGTCTCAGCATACTAATCTCCCCACAGTTCTCCTAAAGGGAACAGAGGATTCTCTCGTCCTCCTACACTGCTAGGAACACAGGAGTCTGAGATGACATTGACATCCTCCCAGTTCCTTATTTCCAACTTCAGATGGTTATTCTACTTCCCTCACATATAAACACTTCTCCCCTGAAGTTCATGACATCAGACCTCAGTATCTTGTCACTTCTTCTGCAGAGTTCCCATTCCTTCTTCGCAATGGATTTTGGCATCTAACTCACATGATTCTCTACTCCAAGAACTTCAATCATCAGAATAAATGTAAATGATCCAATTCTCCACACTGTACACTTCTTTACCAGCAATCAATCAATTTAACCCTCTCATCCTCATATCTTTGAGGATGAAAAGCCCTGGGCTTTTTCAGCAGCCCAAACTATTATACCTCTGTGAATTTAAATTCTAACATATAATCACCGAGCATGCTCCATTTATCTTCATCTCTTTCAATTCATATTCTAAGTAGATCTCTGATTTTACTGAAGCCTTAAGTTTTCTCAACCCAACTCACTTTTGTCCCTAACAACATCTTAACTAGTACAGACATCATGCTGCAACTCTTCTATTGTCACATATTCCACTGTTTTGTACCCTTTTCTCTATTATACTTATTGTAACCTATTCCCTTTGATCAACATAGACATTCAGCACTTCTTATCTTACACCTGGGTTACCTAAGTACTGTTAGAGAGGATCACATGGTAAGTGGATTAAAACCACTTCAAACTTAAGATCTTTACTCTTGGTTTGTTAGTACTTTTCACTAGCAATTTTACCTATTTATGGTCATTTTTCTTCCCAAAATTTTGCAGCAAGCTCTTCCAAATATTCACCACTCTTCCCAAATCTATTTCTGGGACTACCTACTGAGCTCTGAAAGGCTGATGGTTTTTCTTTACCTGGGACAGAAATAAATTAAGTCATTATCATAATATTGACATCAGTTTCAAGAATTTCTGAGGATCCAAACACAAAATTTTCATAGCATGGTTGACCCTGAGTCATCCCATATATCTTGAAAATTTCAATTGTAATAAATTACTAATTTTAAAATTTATAATGGCAGGGCTTCCCTGGTGGCACAGTGGTTGAGAGTCCACCTGCCGATGCAGGGGACACGGGTTCGTGCCCCGGTCCGGGAAGATCCCACATGCCGCAGAGTGGCTGGGCCCGTGAGCCATGGCTGCTGGGCCTGCACGTCCGGAGCCTGTACTCCTCAACAGGAGAGGCCACAACAGTGAGAGGTCTGTGTACCACAAAAAAAAAAAAAAAAAGGAAGAAAGAAAAAATTTATAATGGCATATTTAATTTAAAAATATGAGAGAAGACGAAATAAATCCAGAGGTAGATTTTCAAGAATTATACAATGTAAAAATTACAGCAATAATCACTATTTGTGGATTCCTTATTTGCAAATTTACCTACTGGCTAAAATTTATTTATAACTCCCAAATCAGTATTCACAGTGCTTTTGCAGTCCTTTGAGGACATGCACGGTGGGGCAAAATTTTGAGTCCCCAGGCATACGAGCTGTTAGCTGAGGAGGAACAAGATGACACTGACTTCTTATTATAGCTCTAAGACTGTAGCCAAATGTCCATTCTGTGGTCTTTTTAGTGCCATACTTTTTGTGCCTTTCATTGGTGATTTCACTGTGTACGATGCCCCAACCATTGTGCTGATGTGCTGTCTAGGGGTCCTAAGCACAAGAAGGCCGTGATGTGCTTTGCAGAGAAAATACATGTGTTAGATAAAGTATGTTCATGCATGAGTTATCGTACTGTTGCTCCTGAGTTCAGTGTTAATGAATCATCTCAAAGAAATACAAATATTGCATGATATCGCTTCTATATGGACTCTAAAATACAATACAAATGAACTTATTTACAAAACAGAAACAGACTCACAGACATAGAAAACAAACTTATGATTACCAAAGGGGAAGTGGGGGGAGGGATACATTGGAAGTAGGGAATTAACAGATGTACACTACTATATACAAAATTGATAAACAAGAAGGATTTACTGTATAACACAGGGAACTATATTCAATATCTTGTAATAAACTATAATGGAATAGAATCAAAAAAATATAGATTTATACATGTATATGTATAAGCAAATCACTTTGCTGTACACCTGAAACTAACACACTATTGTAAATCAACTATACTTCAATTTAAAAATACCAATATATTAAATAAAATGTATTTAAACAGAAACATACATAAAACAAGGTAATACAATGATTGGTGATGAAAATGTTGTGACCAGATGATTACAGGAAACTAACCTCATATTCCCCCTAGGAGCAATGGTTCAATATTTACTAATTCAGTGTTCACAGTAATTTTTTAAAGCATAATCACTGGAATAATGAAAATCTGCCATCTATAGATATTGATATTACAGAAATGGGAGGGGTTGCTATAAATGACCTGCTCCTGTACTCTTGGTGGTGACACAAATGGAATTACTGCCTATTTTCAAACAATACCTGCATGAACTGCAAATAACTAGTAAGTCACTCAAAATAGCAGATGAATGAATTTGTTAAGAATGATACATAATCATTTTATTGGGCCATCAGTTAAGGTTTCTGATGGTTTTCTTGTCAGTTTTCTGTAAATAAATCAACTGGCTTAGCAGGGCAAGACAGAGGTCAGTCTTGCTTCTAGTAGGTCAAAGATGCCTTATGACTACCACAACTCAGCAGTGGTCTCTTTTTTTTTTTTTTTTTTTGCGGTACGCGGGCCTCTCACTGTTGTGGCCTCTCCCGCTGCGGAGCACAGGCTCCGGACGCACAGGCTCAGCGGCCATGGCTCACGGGCCCAGCCGCTCCGCGGCACGTGGGATCTTCCCGGACCGGGGCACGAACCCACGTCCCCTGCATCGGCAGGCGGACTCTCAACCACTGCACCACCAGGGAAGCCCAGCAGTGGTCTCTGAATAAATGTCATAGAACTGGCTAAACCACCAAATAAAAGAAACTAAGAAATATGCTCAGAGAACCCTTGGGGAAAGTGAGAAGTAGGGAAATCAAATTTAAAATGATCATGCTAAAATTTCATATTATCTTCCTTAATCTTATAGCTTCTTTTTGATACCGGTATTATCAACTTTATTTACAGATGAAGCAACAGAAAAGTTGAGCAAAATATCGAAGTTCACTCAGCAAATAGGTAAGAGAGCACAAATTAGCAACAATTGTTGTCTAACTCCAGAGATCATGTGCTTTTAAATTAAAATTCCAAGATTTTTATTCTATTCGCCACTTTGCACTCTTCTTTTATTCATCTGCAAGGCTTTCAATCTTCTTTTAGAAATGTATTTCAAAACCTTTTAAAATTTTTGAATATTCTTCTAAAATATATGAAGAGTTAATATAAAATTACATAATTATTTTCTTATGGGACTTCCATCAGAAGATGTCTCCCTTTTAAATTTTTGTTGCTTTACAAAAGTACTTTTTCAAGTTACTTGATTGTACTTTGGCTTATATTTTCCCTCAGAAAAAAATATAATGGATGGTTAGGCATTAAAGTACAGAGAATTACTATTAATCAATGTTACACTTCATTTGTAGTTTTGTCAATCCTGTATCATGAAGCATCATCCAGTATGTTTCTGTAGGAAAATGCATTTTGGTTCCAGGCAAGAACCATTTACCTGAACTCATTGAATTCTCAGGAATTCCTCCCTCCAACTTGCCAGTTGTGGAAAAAAGAGAATCCTCTACTTACAAGACCTTGTCAGTAAATTCTGAGACCTGTCAGGGATTCCTTCAAGGGCAAGATTTAGGGAAGAAATCGGAGGTTAAAAGGAGTTGAATTGGAACAGCTCTGTGATTTCTCATTTCTTACAGCGGACCAGACTGGCATTTGCTCTAGTCCTGGCCAGCACCTCACTGCCTGGTAAACCACGTGGTATAACACATAGATGAGCCCTTAATTACTGGAAAAACATCTAGACAGTTAGCTGGGAAATGTACATTATCTGCCTCTTATTTGCCTCTAGCATCAATGCCACAATTGTTAAAAAATCAGGTTATACCATGGGAATATGTCCAGAATGTCAACTTCTTCCTTATAGTGAATTTCATAGAAAAAAGGATTGAGAATCCTGATATCAAATAAAAAGCTATTTTGTTAGCATTATTCCTGTCCTAGAAATTAAAATATAATATGTATATTTATTTCTGACCCTTACACATTGAATTATTTCAAACTTGTTTAGTGCTTTTTAGCATATGTATATATGTATATATGAAGAGATAGTGCATTTGTAAATTACACTTGTGAATATATGCAAATTATGGCAATATAGGTGAAGAGTCAATATGTCCGCGTATATATATACACCAAAGAAGAAAAGTTTATACATAAAAGTTGTTGCCATATGTAGGGCAAGTGTAGTATTTTGTCAGTCTGACACAACTTAAAAAGTTTCACAGGAGAAACGTCCTAGCACTTGAATAGATTAAAAGCAATAGAAATTGGTCCCTCCATCCAAGATTTAGCTTGAAATATTGATTAGTGTACCTGCTGTATAATATTTTCATTGAGAGAGGTATAGAATTTTTGTCTAGAAGACAACAAATGCCAAATTCTAAAGAAACTAGAAAGTTCTTCCCTCTCTTTTTTTTGGCTTTCCTTTTTAAAAAGTTAAGGTTGTCCATTATCTAGAGGGGGTAGTTCTCAGGGCTTAGTCTTACAAAGAGCAGTTCAAGAACATCTGTACTCTATGTGTGGTGGCTTTTAGACAAAGGTACTTTTTTTTTTATCTCATACATCATTTACAATTTTCTAACATTCCATGCAGGATTGCACACTTTTTTTTTTACCTCTTTGTGTGTGTGTGTGTGTGTAACTAAGAGAAAATAGTAAAAGAAGCACAACTGAGAAGTTACTCTCCAGGCTTTGATCCAGGAGTGTACAGCAAACTGTTGTACTCTGTAAAACTCCCACCAGGTGGAACAATCAATGCAGAATGAGGCAAAGACAAAATGGAAGTATTTATTGAGAACATACTCATTCCAGAAACATTTACATATGTATTACTACTGCAATTCTTTTTTATCATTTTTGGTGTTGATAAATACTAAAGGTATTTAGTTTTAGATAGCTAAAAACTTTATATATGTATTGCTGTTTCAGTAACTCTACATCACCTTGCAATATCCAGATAAATAATTTTTTTCACAAAAGTATGTGGATACATAGATTTTGTGGATAGATACTATTCACAAGGAGTCCACTTCCCAGTGAGGAAATAAAAAAAGCCATGAGATAGGATTAAGGTAGAGGTGCATACTAAATGTATTATAGGACAGTGAAGTAAATTTTGAAAATCATGCCTTAGAGAGAGACAGAAGGTTTCGTTAATTTTTCTGGAATAAAAATGGAATTTCTTATATATTCTCTTTTATAAGTATTAGCCCCAAATTTATTAATAGAATAAATAGAAAGAAAAAGTTACTGGGGAAAGGATCTTTTCTGTGGCAAGTAATGAAGACTTCCAGTGCAGGATCACACAGTTCTTACACGAGATCAGCCATTCTTCTACCTGGCAGTACTATCTGGGTTCTGGTTCTGGATGGCTGAGAGTGCATACAATTTTGCTTCCTCTTTCTCCCCAAATCTCACTGAAGGAATGATAAACATGTATAGAAGAGGTGATTCACAATAACACTGAGAACAGCAGCAGATCAAGAGTGTTTCATAAATTATGAGGAATATGGGGGGAAAAAAAACACAGTTGGTTCATGTTGCTGCATTATCTAGAGGGCAATATTGTTGCTCAACTAGGAAATGTCCTTTTCCAGCAGAGCTGTGAAGAGACAACAAGCTTGGAATGGGCAGACCTTTTCTCTCCATAACCACAGGGCTAGGCCACCTAACATCCATCTCCCTATCACGTCCCCTTCCAACACACACACACACACACACACACACACACACACACACACACACATACATTGCCAGAGAGAAAGAGAGAAAGGGAGAGAAAGAGAGAGAGAAAGAAACAGCAGCTGTGGCCAGGGAAGACCAAGGTTTTGAGTGTAAGTGTTGGTACCTCCTGAAAGTCCTTACTTTGGCATTTGAATGGGTGTGAAAACAACCTGCCTCTCTACACCCAGTATGTGCAGTTCCCCATTCCACCCCCTAAATGCCTGGCGGTCACTAGTCCCCACTGCTCCACACAGGCCTGTCAGTCCCTCTCTTCCTGGGACAGGCAGTCATGAGAAAAGACCTACCCCAGGCAGAAAAGCTTGTGCCAGTGACTTTTTTAACAACATGGCTCTCCATTTATAAAAATAAATAGCAATTAAGGACCACCAGACATTTATGTAAACTACTATCACACAACAAAAAGCCAAAAACAACAGAACAAAGGATCTCAAAAAATCGAACATGCTTTTGGTAAAAGAGGAAAAATTTTCCATAAACATTATACTTAGAGAAACTATGGGTACACACAGTGACATAAATGAAACTTAGGTGTATTTTGCCAAGTGAAGAGGCCAAAGTCAAAGACTGAAATACCACATGATTCCATTTATATTACAATCTGGAAGAGGCAAAACTATAGGGATGGATAAGACATCCGTGGTTGCCAGGGGATGGGGATGGAAGGATAGCTGAAGAGGATTTTGGAAGGGTGAGGAAACTGTTCTGTGTCATGACTGCAGTCATGATTATAAAGCTCTGTCATATTTCAGAACACACGGAACTGTATAAATTGCAGAGAAAATTTGCTATTATGAAAATATAAAAATTTTTAAATTTTCGATTAGCATTCTCACAAAGACTAGACAAGATAGCATGTTCCTAAAAATAAAAAGAAGCTACTAGGTTAAAGAAGCATTCTGAAGACAAGAACAAAATACAAGCAACTCAAAATGTTTTATTTTATTAAAATAAAAATAGAAGAATCCCTCCTTCTCTCCTCTATCTTTCTGTGTGTGTATGTGTGTGGTGTGTGTGTGGTGTGTGTGTGTGTGTGTATCTGTGTTTGGTTTAAAGGGGGAGTTTCGAAGAAGAAGTATGTAAATATGTTAGGTAAATTATTATAGTGGTTGTGGAAAAGTTTAAAATACACAAAGGAAAATAGAAACAGATGAAAATTTGGACAATTTGAAAGCAAAATTAAGAGATACAAATAAAATTATCTAGCATATATAAGATCCACATAAAATATATTTTCAAATAGAAAGAACAGGAAAAAATGAAAAACAAAGGTAATAATCCATTAATAAAAGGAAAACTAAATGACAGTTTTCAAATTGATGTTTTGATTAAGTGCTGAGCAAGGGAAAAGAAACTGCCTGTGCGTAAACATACAACCTTGTGAAAATGTTAACACAAAGGATAATAATGCTTTCAGAGTGGAAATTGGTTTCAGAAGAAAAGCCTCGCTAAGAAATGGTTTGAATACGTGTTCAATCGGTTTTGAATTTCATCAGATGAATCAGCTTCTTTTTGGTGTGGGCACTCTGGCTGACATAAAGGATCACCTATGGTCTCACTCTCCAGGGTTGATCATCTTTCTAAAAACTCAAAAGTTATCCAGGTACAGGAATATAATTTTATTGACAGCTTTCTGACATAAACTCATCATTCAAAAATATTTTTTTTCATCCAAATTCCATGCTAAAGCTTTAAATCTGTGCCAAATAAAACCTTTCCCAATATGGTATCTTAATGACTAACAATTTGGAAGGTTTAGTCTGTCATTGAGATCAAATATTTTTGTATGTGTGCCTTTGTCATTATTTGCTCTTGTCATATAAGCAACACTGTTTTAGTGTAATTCTTTGTAAAACACCATAATCAATGGAAATGATGATAATTAGATCAAAGGGGTATTTTTTGTTTTTGTTTTTTCTGACAAAGAAATTTTAGGCAGTCTCTAGTAGAAGCTATCATTATTTGCAGGTGCATTGGGCTCTCCACTTGTCACTGGATTATAATTCTAGAGATTGCCTTGAGCAATAATGTTTTTTTTTTTCAGGAGCTTTTAATCTGAAAGCAAAATATGGAATATGGAACAATATGTAGCCAGTTCAACTTATACCTAGTATATTTCAAATTGTACTGACATATGCCTGAAACCACAAATGACATGAAGAATATTAAAAGAAAATTATGAAAATAAAAGTGACTTTTGTTATCAAGTTTGCAACCAAATAGTTATGAATTCTCATTAAAAAAATGTAACTCTTATTTATCAAGCAGTTTCTGGCACCAGTTAACTGGCTTTTCCAGAATCTCTAGCACAGTGATATCCTTAAAGTCCTTAGAAGTCCTTGCATCACTCTGAAACAATAAAGAGCTGTTAAATGCTCAGTACACTTAAAATTAAGACATCTTAGGGGCTTCCCTGGTGGCGCAGTGGTTGAGAGTCCACCTGCCGATGCAGGGGACACGGGTTCATGCCCCGGTCCGGGAAGATCCCACATGCCATGGAGCGGCTGGGCCCGTGAGCCATGGCCACTGAGCCTGCATGTCCGGAGCCTGTGCTCTGCAATGGGAGAGGCCACAACGGTGAGAGGCCCGCGTACTGCAAAAAAAAAAAAAAAAATTAAGACATCTTAGTACCATAACTGGATATTCTTTCACCCATAGGTTGTTAGTAACTCATAGCTTATAAGCCAAAAACAGGATGGTGATTATGTTGTGTTGTGGTATGTAGTGTTCAAAAAACTGAGTTGTCAACTTTTAAAAATGGTATATTTTTGATAAATAACAAGGTCCTACTGTATAGCACAGGGAACTATATTCAGTATCTTGTAATAAAGTATAATGAAAAAGAATATGAAAATGATATGTATATGTATAATTGAATCACTTTGCTGTACACCAGAAACTAACACAACATTGTAAATCAACTATATTTCAATTAAAAAAAATACTTATTTTATAATATTGAGAGAAAAAACAAAAATTTCAAAATTAATATAGATCAAACAACATTACCTCCATTGTCACTTCCCAATCCCTTAAAAGTGTTTTCTGGCATGGATTTCCATAAGATTTACAAATGAGTCATCGCTCTTGTCATAACACATTTAACTGTTCTCTGTTTATATAACAATGCTACAATAGAATTCATGTTTTAGTAGCAAAAAAAATAAAGACTAGACTATTTTACCTAAAATCAGAATTTGCTGCACATTTTTGGAAAAAAAAATTGAAAATCTATGATACTGGGCCTGCCTTTCTACAATCACCTGCAGCTAAATAGCAGTGGATTTTGTTAAGAAGCATGTAACCTAACTAGTTCTCTACAGGCCACCCCACTGCCATTGTGTTCCGTCGGGCTCTCTTCTCTCATTTATGTTGTGTTTGGTCCCATAGTACTTGAGTAAATGACCCCTCATGTTCTTTCAATCAGTAGGTGAAGAAACAAAGGCAGAAAGGGAAAGTGATCTAACTAACCTGACTTTATGCTCTGGAATATGGACAAACTTCTATTCCAAGGTCTTTCCTTTCATGATTTCATTTTATCTCTTTCTTTAATTTTTTTAAAAAATTGAGAATCGTTGCATTGTGTATACACTCAATAACAAGCTATATCATTAACTTTCTGAAAGTCATTATGAGCAAAACTTATAATAATGCATCGCAAAGACAGAGATATAAAAATAAGCCTTGGCAAAAAAATGTATAGGTGATATAGTTAAGTACTTCATCACTTGAAAAGTTCCAACAAGTATAGTAATTTGCATTATCAGGGTTTCTACAAGATCTTCACTGTATTTTAAGAAGATGTTCAATCTTCAGCAAAATCCTTTGCCTTCAGTAATTATAAGAAGGTGAGAGGAAAACATCTTTGTGAAGCTGGCTCTTTATAGCATATGATTCTGCCAGATCAAACTCAAAATTTATGAGAACTAAGTAAGTTTGTTTTTCATGTAGAACCATTTTTTCACAAAAAATAAAATAATTAATATTTTCTTATATAATCAAGTGATATTTTAAAAATAGCTCTTGCCAAGGTAAATAAAAAGATATAAGAATATTAAGGTGTAAGTTTCTCTGTATACAAAAAGAATAGTTAGGAATTAAAAAAATTAAATATGGAGAAACATTGAGAAAAACAACACAAGTGCATGCCAGAGCCAAATTGTTTTATTTATTTATTTATTTATTTTTAGATTTTCACCACACCTGTGTGGCATGTTGGATCTTAGTCCCCCAACCAGGGATCAAACCTGTGCCTCCTGCGTTGGAAGGTAACCTGCACCTCCTGTACTGGAAGGCAGAGTCTTAACCACTGGACCACCAGGGAAGTTCCCCAAATTGTTTTGAATGTGATAGGTGGAAATGCAAAATGGTGAAGCTACTATGGAAAACAGTATGAAGATTCCTCAAAAAATTAAAAATAGAACTACCATATTATCCAGCAATCCCACTTCTGCATATTTATCCAAAAGAATTGAAATCAGGATTTCAAAGAGATTATTAGCACTCTCACATTCATTACAGTATAGTCAAGATGTGAAATGACCTAAATGTCTTTTGACAGATGAAAAGATAAGCAAATATGTGATATATACATAGGAATAATATTCAGCCTTAAAAAAGAAAGAAATTCTGCAATATGCAATGACATGGATGAATCTTGAAGACATTATGCTAAATGAAATAAGCCAGTAACAGAAAAATAAATACTGCATAATTCCACTTACATGAGGTATGTAAAATAGTCCAATTCATAGAAATAGGAGAGTAGATTGGTGATTTCCAGGGCCTAGTGAGAGGGAGAAGAGAGGAGTTAATTATCAATGGGTATAAAGCTTAATTTAAGCAAGATGAGTAAGTTTTAAATATCTGCTTTACAGCGTTGGACTTATAGTCAACAAGAATGTTTCATACACTGAAACATTTAAGAAGGAAGTCTCAGGTTCAATGGTCTTACCACAATAAAATAAAACAATTTAAATGGTGATAGAAATCGTTTGAAAACAAATACAGCTTCTATTTCACTCTAAAATCACATGTGACAGCTTTCTGCATATAAATACAATGTTTCCTTACTGTCAATTTACAGTCAATATCATTATTGCTTTTATTGGTACATGTTATTAGCATTATAGTCATTTACTTTCATTGTCTGGAAAGAATGTACTCGTATTGCAGAATCAGCAGAGAAGTCAAATCCCTGCCTTATGCATTTGAATGTTTAACTTGACAAAGAAAGACAAACTTTAAGAGAGCAAAGAAACTTTTTTCTAGGAAATGAGGTTGCTAGCTATGCAGTAAAGATAGCCATTCATAAAATGTCTGAAGAAGTTCTCCCAGACAAATTCAAGCTGAAGTTTTTTTTTTTTTTTTTTTTTTTTTTTGGTGGTATGCGGGCCCCTCACTGTTGCGGCCTCTCCCATTGTGGCGGAGCACAGGCTCCGGACGCACAGGCTCAGCGGCCATGGCTCACGGACCCAGCCTTTCCGCGGCATGTGGGATCCTCCAGGACCGGGGCACGAACCCGCGTCCCCTACATCGGCAGGCGGACTCTCAACCACTGCGCCACCAGGGAAGCCCATGCTGAAGTTTTATTATTGTGTTATGAGAATTATATTTCAAATCAAGTGTTTTTTCAGTCACTTCATGTCTTGAAAAATATGAAATAATTTGCAATTGTCACAGTTATTCATATCACAAATTTTTTACAAGCAGTAATTTTTTTAGGTTAGCAAGACACTAGAATTACAATAAACTTATATGTGGGAAAACATAGCAGTTTAATAAGCCTATGCTGGGAAAATTGCACCTTAAAATATTCATGCACACTTTTAACCTTTCAGTATATATGAACTCTGAAGTTAGTTGAATACTTCGGGCATTTTAACTCATGCTATATTGTGATAAAATTATTTTCTTAAATCTAAGAGATTCTAGTCAAATAAAAAGATAGCAAATTGTAGAATAAAAGGACCTTTGTGACTTTCATCAACTCCAAGTTTCTTTACTTCTCCAAGTTTCTTCATTTATAAACTAGGGATGCTTATATGAATATTGATCTTATGCTAAAATATAATGTAGATATGAAAACAAGTTTAAATGCAACAGTTTGCTTGTGAGTTGCCTATTGTAATTACTCTGTAGAGACATGTACTAAGAATCAATGTGGAAAATTCTAAAACTACATCAAATATGTTGTTGACATACAGATAGACTGTCACTTATATCTAATGCCAGGCACTTTATTAGATTCTAAGGATATAAATATGAAAATTATACAATCATTTGCCTTCAAGGAGCTCACAGTCAGGTAGGGAGGCCAAACCATATACAACTTCCTACAATGGATTAAGAACTATATTAATATTAGCAAAAAGTGCTATGAGAGCATATAAATGGAGGGTTACTTCTGATTACAATATCAGACACAGGGTGACTGAGATGGTGTCCTTGAAGCTATGTTTCATAGGATAAATTGAATTTTTCTAATGGAGAATGAGGACATTTGATGCATAAGAAGGATCTTGAGTAAAGGTATAAAGACAATTTAAGAGAGATGGTGTGTGTGGGATGAGAATGGATATGTGAATGATGGGATTTGATATTGGATGTGCAAAGGCATATGAACTCCAATCTCTGCAACAATCATGAAGAAAGCTGATTTTGTCTCATACCATGTAATTTGTTAGTGTGATTGCTATAGTTCTTTAATATGTCAAAGTAAAAAGAAGACTTTTTTTTAATGGCTCATAAATTCACTACCCAGATAACATTTTTGAAACTAAAAATATAATAGTACTGCAATGAATATTATTTTATCTTTATTGGGGAACTTTGTGTTTTATCACACAGAAAACAAGGAAGAATATACTTTTTGAAACAAAGCATTACACTTTAAACAGAACATTTTTTTTAAGAAAAGAAAGCACACAATTAAGTGTGTGCCATAGAAACAAACAAAGAAAAAACTCTGATAGAATTGATTTGTAGAGACACTCAAGACAAGGCAATTAATTCAGGAGAGATGAATTACAGCCACAGCTGTGTGAATGAATAGTTGGAAGTATATTTGATTAATGTTTAAATAGAGAATACATTGGCTAGAGTAAATAGGTGAATGGGAGTAACTAGCAAATGTAGAAAGAAATAATAAATTTTCTTAGTTTAAGTAGAGTGATTAAACATTATAGGATAGAATTTGGATAAAAGAAAAGGCTTGGGAGTAACATAATAACTTATTTTTGGACACATTCAATTCAAGTGCCACGTAAACTTTCAGATTGAGTTGTTTAGCAAATAATTAGAAATTATTCATAATATTTTGAAGTGTTTTCTGTTTATAGAAGTAAGGATATCTGAAAGGTATTGGATCAGCCATCTCTGTGTAACAACCTGCTCCAAAACTTAATGTCTTATTTTACTAAGTATTTATTATTACTCAGTAGTTTATGAGTCAACTAGGTAGTTTTATTGATCTTAGCCAGGCTCAGTTGATATTAGCTGAGCTTACTCATGTATTTTTGGAAATCACGGTTTTCTAGGATGACCTCCTTCACATATCTGGCATTTAGCTGGCTGTCCACAGAGGTGACTGAGATGATTTAGCTCATCAGACTAGCCTGTATTTGTTCTCATGGTAGCTGAGCAGAATTCCAGGAAAGTAAATACAGGTATGAAAGTTCCCTTGAAACTTAACCTTAGATCTGGCAAACTACTTCTGCCATATTCTATTAGATAAAAAAGGTCACAAATCCAGCCCAAATTCAAGAAATGAGAACATGTATTCTACCTCTTGATAGGAAACTCTTCAAAGGCACATTGCAAAGTGTGTGGTATAGAGAAAGATGGAGAATTAGGGCCATGTTTTTAAATCAATGAACCTGTTATCAAATGTGTATTTAAGTATATAGTTACTTAGTGTTAAAAAACAATCTAGTAGATAATCTTCCATTTAAGAAGAAAATCCCTAACAAATGAATCATATATGTTAACGTCTCAGAGTACAGAAAGCTTGCTTAAAAGCCACATATAATTATTTTATCAGAGCCATGTGATAAAGCAATTATGTAATTATACATTAATTACTCAACAGAGAAAATGATTTGCATTTGTGTTTAAAATTCAGAATTGTTCACCTGTTCTTTTTAAATAATCTTTTAACTAAAAGAGAGCTAAAGTTCAACAGTACTTCAAATGGTGTCACTGTTTATCCTTAATTTTAACTAGTTTAAAATGACAAGAGATTTATCCAGTGCCATTAGTGAATACAGAAGGTAAATAGTTAAGAATGAGCCAAAGAAAATTCTTAAATGTGGAGAGCACCATACTTCCAACAATTACATGTGTTTAGAGAGGGCACATACAGTGTACTAAACAAACACAAGGTTAAACAAAAAAACACATGAACAAATTACCAACAATGAGTAAATCCAGAAACAAACATTCCATACAATTCCAAGTGTGAGGAACATGACTATACATGCAATAGACCAAATGGGCTACTTTTGAGTGAAAGTGGACTGGTAATTAGAGTGAAAGGGGCAGAGAGACAGAGGCAGACACTGGAAATCTTTCAGGTAAACTGGAACATACAGTTAGCTCAATAATGAACTACTCTGTAAGCAAGTGTCAGTTTCTTACTCAGAAACTAAGAAGTATACTTGTGAATTTACTTATCCAGAGCCAATTGTTTCACCTTTTTGTTCCTCATTTAAATCTAAGTGTTAATCTGATGGTTTTCTGTGTATTGTCTGACATCTTTTCTTTCTTTTACACTCCAAAGTTCATACCCCCCCACTCCCCAACCCATCCTACCTTATAGTGTCCAATATTTAAGATGACTGAAAGAAAATTCTCTTTTCTGAAACATAGTGGAAGAACTGCTTTTTGGGGTAATCTTAAAGAGCTTAGATGAAGGACACTCAGGAGAAGAGAAGGGAAAATGGTGGAGTGACAACTCAAAAAATAAAGGACAAAGTAGAAGTTAGAAAGAGGGCTTAGGAAGAGAGCAAAAGGAACAGTAAAGAATACTGCCATTTACATTGCCTTTGCTGATTTGATGTCTGTGGACAAACTACTGCACTCTGGACAGGCAAGCCCTGCTGAAGAGCATTTAGGGACTTCAGACACCCTGTCTCAAGAAGCAAGAACCTGCAGGAACTGAATAGAACGCTTGAGCAAAGTTCTCCTTTGCTGGGGCACAAAAACTGTGAGGATGGTGATGGTCATTGGTGAGGGTCTGGACAGAGATGGAGGACCTGGGTCTTTTTTAATGAAAGAGGCTCGGGCACATAGTAAAGTAGAGTGTTGCAATCTGTTGAAATACTGGCCAACCATAAGGGATGCTACTAGGTCTCCAGACCTGATTTGGCTCTTCCTTGGCCTTGAAGTTTCAGAGAGGTGAGCTCTTTATTTTCGCAGAGTAGATTGGACTCAAGATGCTGACTAATGCTTAGAAAGCGGAATGATTATTTATTGCAAAATAATCAGGAACAACATAACAGATTGGATCTTAGCAAACTCAGTACTACAAAGTGAATTAGCTATGAGATTTGAATGTACAATTCTTGCAGCTCTAAAAGCTGAGTTATTCGCTGGGTGCTTTGTGACCGCCTGGAGGGGTGGGATAGGGAGGGTAGGAGGGAGGGAGACGCAAGAGGGAAGAGATATGGGAACATATGTATATGTATAACTGATTCACTTTGTTATAAAGCAGAAACTAACACACCATTGTAAAGCAATTATACCCCAATAAAGATGTTAAAAAAATAAAATAAATAAAAGTTGAGTTATTCTTCTCCATAATGATGCACCTGTAAAGAGATCTGTACAAAGAATTTGTAGAAACCTTAGAAGATGCTCTCTGTCTAGAGTAATGCTTGAGGAAAATATGTGATTCTTGCTTTGCTTTTAAGATGGACAACACTCCTTATGTGCCCCTTCTGATTGATATAGTTTTCTTTAAATTGTTAATATGTTCAATCAGAAAACAAGTTTGCTAGCCTCAGGCCCAGTCTTTCCATGACTTTGAGTATTTGTCCACTCCACACACTATATGTTGATTGCATGGTTTGATTTTCAGAAAATCATCTTACTTTCCTGTTGCTAATTTCCTGGGGTAAGGTAGTGGGAACACTTCACTGTCAGCCTCATACTTAGCCTATACCCACAAGCAATTGTGAGCTATATTCTCACAGAAGTAGCTTAAGTGGAAATAAGAGCTAGTTAATATACCCTCTACCATCATCTTTCCTTGTCCATTCTCTATTACTACATGAGGGAAAAACTGGGGAATGGGACAAAAATACATTAAAAGGAGCCCAAGTAAACCTACCTATGTCTAAGGAACTACTTTGAGAAATGATGAGAAAAGGAACTGAAGATGGTGAGGTTCCTTTATGAATTAAAATTTAAAAATACCCTTTGATATGTAAGCTGATTTGGCAGGGGTTTTCCCCTTACTTTGTTTACTATCCCCAGTGCCTGAATATTTGCTAGAAAGTGCTCAATAAATGTTTATGGAAATGATTATTAATCAATTAATAGAATACTGTCTTAGATTCTAAGCATCACATTTTAGTTGGAATAAAAGTAACTTGGAACATATCAGAAGATTAATGCTCAAGAGATGTAGAAGACTGGAAGATCTGTTTAAAGAAGGCATGGGTATTTAGCTGAGAGAAAGAGAATACTAGGCACAGAGCAAAATAAACACTGTCTTAAAATATTCATAAAGCTAATCAATAAGTAAGATATAGGCAGACTCATTCTGTTACCCTGGGGGTGATAAGTAGCAGTTATAGGAGATTTCAGATTTTCATAAGCAAGAACTAATTTGTACCCATGTATCAGTTTCTATTGATGGGTAGTATTTTACCACAATCACATGAACTTGTGGCTTTCTTTTAGGCCTGTCTTCAAAATTCTACATGTAAGGTTTGATTTATTTAGCCATTAAATTCTTTTTCATTATTAAGTGTTGAGCATATTTCCCTGTTGTAGTTCATGATTACATGCCGGTTTCTAGGGTGAGAAATTGGATTCCTTTTGTTTCAATATTAAAAACCACTAAGAAAATATGTGTAGGAAGATTAAATATAAGGATATTAATAATAGTTAATACCTTTACACTACCTTCATCAGAAAACTTCAATTATATCTCTAGAGTTTTCCAAGAGATCCAAGTATTCTTTTTCTTAGCTTAAAAATATTATTTGATTAGCCATTATCTGGGATGTGAAAACATTACACTAATCAATAATAGAAATGGGTTCAAATTTAATAGCAAATAAATTCAGATAACAATGGAATTTGGGAGATAGAACTAAAAGTTATGAGCATCTAGCGAGGCTACGTGTCCTGTGTACTTGAACGTGGAAAGGTGTGGTTGATTTAAAGAAGCTGAGCAGGCAAAAATACAGAGTTCTCCAACAGTCATAGATGTAAGTGGTACATTGCTCAAAAGTAATCGGTAGTTCATTAAAGGATTATCCCTGATTTTCCTGTTGTATCTAAAACATTTTAACAAAATTTATATTCACATTCACTTTTGAAGAATATGCTATTATGTAAGATGAGATGCAATTAATTTAGAAATAGACAATTTTTATTTTAGAAAACACACACACACACAGCTGTCCCAGAACTTATATTTAAAGGTTAGATACTCAAATCCTGGTGCTTTAGATACTCAAATTTTAGTCCTTTAGATATTATATTTTCCATTAAATTTCAATAAAGAATTGCTTATACTTGCCTTTCACTTCTTCACCTCCTGCTCCCATTTCACCCACCTCAATCTGCCTTCCATTCCCATCATTTAAATAAAAAGGTTTCTCTTAGATTACTGATAGATATATCTGTGCCCGTAAGTCCAAATGCTTACTTTTCATCACTCATCTTACCTGACTTCTGTTGACCATTAATTTCTTGATGAAACCCTCCTTCACTTCAATAGCCTTATTTACTGATTTTTGCAGTTTCATACCCTCTCCCTGGACATTAAATATTGGTTTTTCACATCTTAGACTTTGGTCCACTGGAATCCTCCTGGAAAATCTGATACCAGGCAATCTTGTCCAAATCCATGCTTTTAGTTATCATGACAAATATATCTCTAACACCAGAATGTATGTACACTTGCCTATGTAATGTTTTTCTTTGGCTGTCTTAAAGGCATTTCAAACTCAACCTGTCTAAAATTTAATCTGTGATCTTTCCTTTCATTCTCTTCTGTTCTAGCAGTCTCTAAGTTGGCAAGTGTACCATTAGCCATTCAGTCACACACAAACACACATGCAAACCAGAAATCTACGTGTCATCTTTGACATCTTCTTTCTCCCCATCACGAAGTTCTGTCATTTTTCCCATTAAACCTATTTTGAATGTTTTATTCTCTCCATCTCCTTCACCACCACCTTAGTCCAAGATACCATCATATCTTTGCTGGACTATGGCTGTAGCCTCTGTATTTGCATTCACATTAGTCCCTGTATTCTCTGTTACAGCCTCAGTTAAAAAACAAAAACAAAAACCCAACAACAACAGCAATCCAGTTGTGCTGATTTTTTCTTTCTTATTTAAAGCATTCCAATCACTTCCCAATGCTCTTGGGATAAATGCAAGACCCTGCAATGTTGCCTGTAGAAAGAACCCTGCCTATTTCTTCAGTCTCACTACACACTCCTCTTTCCCTTGTCATCTCCACTTGAGTCACACTGGTCTCCACTCATTTCTGCATTCAAATGCTTCTTCCCACCACAGGGCTTTGGATAGCATTATCTTATCCTCTTGAAACCCTCTACCTTTGTCCATCCACCCTTCTAGCAGCTCATGCTCACTCCTCTCTAGGTTACTTCCTCAGAAAAACTCTCCCTGAATTGACTGCTCTGACAATGAGTTTCCTCCAGATGTAAGCTCTTTTAGCCCCATACACCTCTCCTTAGAAGTATTCCTTAGTACCATTTATCACAGTTATAATTTCACATTTGTACGAGAGTCACTGATTTACCTGTCTCTGCCAATCCATGGCAAGCTTCACGAGGACAGGGACATTCTCTCCTTTGAATGGTTTATGTTACCTAGAGAAGTCATTCACTGACTGTCACATGAGTATGGATTTTATAATTTTTTTGTGTGTGTTGGTACCAAAAGTGAGGCTTTGAGGAAACGGACTAGGGAAAAAGCTGGGGGATCCTGAACCTGAGCAAGTGTCCTTAAAGCACTTTGGCAGCTGCTGTGTTATAGGGAAAATTGTAGTTGTTGTAGCGTGTGTTTGCAGGGAAGTAAGTAATAATTCAATTGAATGTAATATACATTTTAAAAAAGATATCAGAGCTTTATCTATATCAGCTCTGTACTGAACAGTATAAATATAATAAAAATGTAAAAAACAAATAAAACCTCTGTCTTATAAATCTGAGAAACTTATTAAAACATATTGGAAATAAGACAGAAGTAAGCTAATAAACATTATTTTTATTTGATTTTCATAGAGTGTTTACTATGCATATGCATTGTAATAAATCTTCAAAATATCTCAATGCTCATAAATCTGATAGAAGAAAGATATTCATATATTGATCTTAGAGCAAAGAAAATTGAGGCTTCAAAATGTTATGAATTATATCCTCGTCCACACGGCTAGTAAGTGACACTGTTTAGAATATACTTCAAGTCTTTAAAATCAATGAATTCATGCTTAAAACCAGTTTTTGTCAAATTTCAGTAATATGTGGACTTTCATTAAAAAATCAAAAATATTTCTGAAATTTTGTGTAGAATTAAATTAGTATCATGACAACATTCCTTAAACATATAAATAACTGAAATTCTTTTACTTGTAGATTTCTAGAACTGCAAAAATAAAACAATATTTGGTTTTACAAATTTTACAAATCAAATAAAACAAAAATTCAAATTAACATCATTATTATTGTGACACATTTTTGTTTATAAAATAAAATTAATAAAATGTGAATTCTGTATTAATGGTTATATTCCAGGCTCTGTATTAATCTTCATATGTTAAATTTTGCTTCAATGACAACAAACCCCGAATCTCAGTGGCTTAACAAATAAAGTTCTATTATATGCTATATGTCAGGTGACTCACTAGGGTAGGTATCACCATTTAAATTTAGGATTTCCATGCTTGGTACCAAGGCAGAGAAATAATTGGAGTGATATACAGAATGATTTTTACTGCCTCAGCTTGAGTATTGATTACAACTAGTCATGTGGCTCCCTGTAACTGTAAGAGGGCTGGGAATTGTGGGTTATTATGTATCTAAGAACAACATTACAATATTGATGAACACAATTAATGACTATCACAATTCCAAAACTGAACTCTTATGCTCCAAAAATGATTTCAAATTATGAGTTATGTTGACCTAAAACACATAGACTGCCAAATCTTTCACCAGCAAGATGGGTTTATTTGGGATCAGCAGAGAATTACAATTTGGAGTCTGTAAACATGATGAGCCACGTGCAAATTTCCATGTATCAAGGGAAAGAAATAGCTTTTATAGAGGAAAGAAGGAAGTTGGAAGAGCTCATGGCTTTCATTTGTTGAGTCCTTGCCATGAATAAGAGGAGTCTTCATCCTGTTGGGGTCTTCTATCCTCAAAGGGCAAGAGAAGTCCCCCTTGTAGTTTCCCAAGTCTATTTAATTGAGGTTTCTGTTTATTACATTTTTACAGTTTACAGTTACCATGCACAAAAAAAACAAAAAAAACATAAATGCAAGAGTAGACATAGATGATTGTTATCATTTTTACATTAGAACTATAAACAGTAAGATGGGCTTCTCAATTGAAAGTTAAATAATAAATGCCAACAGAGTTGTAAATACAAACATAAGTGTAAGCCATGAACCTTAGATAATAATTGGTTAGAAGGTGGTCAATGAGATGATTCAGAATAAGAATTTTTTTATTGTCATCAAAATAAGAATTCAAAATAAAATTGTATCAACAAGTCATGGCCACTTGTGAGAATATATTGCCAACCCCACAGTTTGAAAAACAATGTATACAGCTATTGTGTCTGTAGAGCTATATGGCAATATGAGTGAAAAAAATCAGTAAAGTGTTCAAGAACAAGATCATTGTGGACTGGAGTGGACTGAAAGTGTTCATAGGCAAGGAGGATTTGAGCTCAGCCTTGAAAAAATGATAGAACTTAAGCATAAAAGAGAAGAGAACTGGATTCTCAGCAGGTTGAACATCATAAATAGGAGAAGGGGGAGAGCAAGTTTTGTTCATGGGTGGAGAAGGTGAACTTATTTGGGATAAAATGTTTGTTTTGAAGAGTATTTTGAATTTTCTTTTATGTATAATGAGAAGCTAAAGCAAAATTCTGAGTGAAAAGCTATGCCTCATTGAAAATGGCATTTTTGAACAAATAATGTAATTTTTCAGTGACTGGTGGTTAAGACACTGTGAATCATGATTACCATGTATTATGTACACATGACGTGCAGGGTAATATATCAGGCACTTTAGACAAAATATCTAATTTCATGATAACCTGAACACTGAAAGTTAGACAATCCTATCCTTGCTTTAGAGATACCAGAAAAGAATTCCAGAAGTGTTGGGTTACTTTATTTACAATCATAGTATGCACCCTGAAACAGGGATTTTAATCCACTTTGACACCAAAATTCAAGTTCTTTGTACTACATCATGCTAAGTGAAGAGGGCCACATATTTCTGGCCCTCTGTTGAGCAACTTGTATTTATTAATAAATTAGTAGTCATCCTTACTGAGGTAGATAATTTTTGTTTCTTTCAAAGGACTAGATATATGATGTTTGCAAGTGATAACATTGTTACCAATAAAGTATGACTTTTGTGACTATCAACAGGAAAGTAATCTAGATAAGTTGGAAATATTTCTATTATCATGAGACATGAACATCTATTAAATATCTGCTGTAAGTTTGAGATTTTATGGGGTCACATGTCATTTTTATCAGATTTGGGAAATTTATGATAGGAATAAAAATAAAATATGTTGATTTCATAATGCATTTGTTATCACACTATTTGCATTTTCCTAGAAATAAATCAATAAATGGTTGTAGTCTCAATGAGATAAAGGTCAGTGTATAAACGCCTGTGTAACTGGGTTCCCAAACCAAAGATTTAAGGGAATTAAAATACTCAGTTTTCCCTTGTTCTTTTTTTATTAGGTTCTCTGAGATACTGTAGCAGCTATGGAAAACTTCCAAAGGCATGAAAAAGACCTCAGACTTTGGTGGTAGATAACAGGAACAATCAACAGGGAAATGCCAGTTATCATCAAGGAGATTTCAGCAAGAGACTGGGAAAAAGCAGAAATCATCCTTAGGGAAGTGGAATCAACATCCAAGTTCAATAGACTAAGTCATCACAGAACCTTGATTGAAATGTGGGACATACAGAAAGTATTGGCAAGTAAAGGGAAAAAGAAAAAAAAAAAACAAAAAAACAAGAACTTCAGAATGGGACACTAGAGGTAGAACCAGAGAAGGGAACATTTCTGGGGTTGTTTCTCCTTGTAATTGGCAGGGAATGTATTGGTATGTTATGGGAGGTTATGGATAGAATGTGTAGGTTGGTCATTTTCTCCCTTTAAATTAGATGTCGGAATATCAGAATGTTCTCCTATACGAATCTGGGTGAATCTCATGTTACTGGTTCTTATTAGGTGCTTAGTAATTACACATTCAACAGATAAAGGATAAAAAAGAAAGAATGAATAAACAAATAGCTAGTGAATTCCATTTTTCAAAAAGGGCTGCAGCATCATAGTTTCCTGTCCTTCCTTGAATTTACTGAGAGCTTACTTAGTGGAGGAAACATACCTCCAGAGAGATACCATTGTATGTTCATACAGTGCCTGGCCCTCTGTATAGACTGGCATCAAAAATGTGGATCATTCAAATATTTTGTTGATTATTCACTAAATGCAGACCATTAGGCCTTGAAGCCTGCTCATCCTTCTCACTGTTTTAAAAATAAATCTTTGAATAGCCATTGTAACCCACAAAGGTCTTGTAATAGAGAAGACCAAATCTGACTCCATATTGGATCTGTTTCTTTCACTTTAACCTTTGTATTCTTTTGCTTTTGCTACAAATTATTTACTAAAGGGATGTTGCCTGTAGCTTAGTATATATATAATGGCCCATTTCCCAGGACCCTGTCTTCCATGCCTGAATGTTAAGCTAAAATACCTTTGTTTAAGCTCAAAGGAAACATTCTGACCAGGCTCACTGGTGAATGGCTGCAGGAAAGAACAAATTAACAAATTTGGCCTGAACCAGGAAATATTGGCAACAACTTATCACCTTTTTTACTTTACCTCTTTACCTCCCCCTCTTTATTCCATAAAATAAACTAGCATCTAAACCTGGGCAAGATGGTTCTTTGAGACACTAGTCCACCACCTTCTTGGTCTGCTGGCCTTCTGAATAAAGTCACTATTCCTTGCCCCAACAACTCATCTCTCCATATATTGGCCTGTCATGCAGCCAGCTGTATGAGCTTGGGCTCAGTAACTGTCTGGGCCTTGTCTAATTCTCTAGCATCAACTGATGGAGCTCTTAACCAGTGCTTCTGCATTCCTGCCAGCCTGGCTCTTTCTAAGGCACCTGATAGAGAATTCTCTGAGAGGCAGCATGGCATAGCAGTTAAAAGCAGAAAACCTGAGGTCAGAGTGCTGCAGTTAGAACTCTCTTTCTACGTATACTGACTAGATAAGTTTCTGATCCTCATTGTGCCTCATTTTTCTCATCTTTAAAATGGAGCTAATAATAGTACCTTCCTCAATGTTTCATTATAAAAATTAAATAAATTAACTGTAAAGTTGTCAGAACAGTATCTGGTCTTTATCACAAGCTTACTAATATGAAACTAATTGAAACTACATATATTTCCATTAAATATAGTAAAATAAAACACAAAGAAATAGGGCACTTAGTCCAGCTTGAAAGTTTTGGACAGACTACCAATAAGTAGTGACAACAGAAAGTCATGGAGTTAGAGAGGTAGTGACAGAAAACTGGAATGCAGGGTGAAAAAAAGATTATCCTATTTTACTGGGTTGACATATGGGATAGACTTGAGAATGTTTATAGAAGAATGGAAAGGCATAGGAGCAAGAGTAAACAGGAAGAAAAGGGAAGTAAACTCCAGAGAAGGTAGCAGAGGATGAGATCAATGCCACAGGTGGAATAATTGGCCTTAGACAGAAGTAGGGACAGATAATAGCTATGAGTTGTTCTGCACCCCATTATATTTAACTCACATTTCTGTTTGGAAACCATGAGCTGGGTGTCACAAAAGCCTTTCTTATTGAAAGACACCCTGTATCACTGATTTTCACAAATTTTCTCTACATTGTATGCTGTTAACTTGATGTTTAATCCATACACCTGCTGTTTTGTGTGCTTAGAATGCCTCTTCCCTTAAATTTCATTTCTCCCATACAGATTTCTCAATCAAGTGACTGTTTAGCCACTGAAACAATTTCTAACTCCAAGAAACTTCTTTGGCATTTCCAGAAACATAGAAAACAAAATTAAGTGGGCATTTGCTTACATTATTGTTTTCCCCTCAGTGAAAACTCATCACTTGTCTCCATTGCTTGCCAATAACTGCTTCATGGAGTGAAAATACAAACAGGGCAGTGACTACATCCATTTAATCTACTTCTCAGAACATAGAACGTTTTCATGAAACATTTTACGAGAACTTATGTTCCACTTGATAATGATGATGACCCATGATTTTTATATAGAAAAGCTCTTAAAATTGCCTTAATAGAAGCAGGGCATAGAAAAATGGACTATTTTGTCAGACCATCTAGAAACTTCAATCTAAGAGATGTTAGTTTGTGAAAAATCTTCTAGGATATTTGAATCTTAAATTTAAATGCCCAGCCTTCTATTTGAAATCATTCTGGATTTTTCTGTAATCTGGCTCTAGAACCAGCAACTAAATCTCTAGCAAACATAGTTTAATCTCTTCATATATTTAAAATAACCAAGGTATATGGCCACCCTCAGGGCATGCTCATGTTTTTATGATAACTCAAGCATCACCTGAGTAAAAGAAAACTTCCAATGCATGTTTGGGTTTCCCCACACACACACACACAAATATGTGTATCTCTTTTTGTTATTTCCAGTAAGATGGGAAAATGAGTTTGAAAAAAACAACTTCAGGTATATTATCAACGAGAAATTTAGGAATTTAGCTATGACATTCCCATTAAGCCTACAAAAAAGAATAAGTAAAAACTTTGTGACTTTCACTGTTAGTAATCATCAAAACACTGTGAAAAACGATTTCAAGATCGAAGCAAAACATAGCAACTTCAAAGACAGAGAGAGAGCTCAGGGCTGAAAAAGCATGGTCCTCATAATATCACCCCCATTAGAAGGTTGTAAGAACTCAGGTAAACAAGACTTGGATCTGAAATGGACCTAAGAACATCTACAGCAATCTACCAAGTTTCTATTCCTCATAATTTTTCACAGTTACTTTCAAGATCACTTTCTGCTCCATTCCACAGATGAAATCTAAGTGTGCTTCATGAGATCGATAAGCTATCTTTAATCTCCTGAACAGAATAAGTTGACCACATAATTTAACATTTAAATTTGCACTTTTTGAGAGGAATAATGGCTTTATTAATAATTATGTCTCAAAAATAGTGTTAATTTGGTATGTCCTAGGCAAGTGGGAATACCTTACTATGGCATCCTTCCAAAAAATAGCTTTGTTTAAGATGAAATGTTGCTCCCTTGGCCCTAGATTAATAGTTATTTCTTTTGAAATCTTACTCATTTCTCAGCCAGTTTACTTTGTGTGTCCCCCATTAACCTATCCTAATAATCACAAATATAAGTGGTTTGTTGCCTTTAAGTTATGAAGACACTTCATACCAACCTCAACACACACGACACTCAACAACAACATAAATGATATCCAAATGTTAACACTACTACCGTATCAAAAATTATTGAAAAAAATCAGTGTGTCATATTTTTTTAATTATTCTATTTTCTTTTTTTGGCAACTTGCCTATGTATACCATCTTATTTACCAAACCCTTAAGACTACTATCATCAACTACAAAAAGTGTCCAATGAAAAAAAATAAATAACTATAACAATGGCTATAATTTTAGCTACTTTAACATAAAGTTATTTCAACAATGTCATAGAAATTTTGAAAAATAGAATTGCCTTCCATCTTACCATTTTACACACAGCTGTTGTATATCTTTATTTTCTTTTTCTGTCCTTATATTTCTTTATAATTGTGTATGAATATCCATTTTTCAAACTAATATTCTAACAATTTTTCTACAGCAGAATATATATATAATTGCATTCAGAATCTATATCAAAATTTTATCCAGTTTGGATTTATTTCTGTATTGTCATCCAACCTATGTAATTGTAGTTTGAGAGTGTAAATTAAATTGGGACTGTTCCCTACTTTAATTCATCTTTTAATTAAAGGTGGATATTTAGAGTGACTCTCATTCTTCACTATGTTAACACTGAAATAAATATTTAAACACATATAGCTTTTTTCAACTCTTGAAATTTTAAAATATATACCCGAATGCATGATTACTGGGCCAAATGATAAAAATGAAAAATAAGAAGAAAAAAGAGTACATGGGTTCAAAGTGTTCAAGAAAATTTAATTGTATCCTAAGTGACTTATTACAAATGCACCATATTTATATACATATATTTAACATAATTCATGTGATTCAAAAATATGCAGTTTATTTGTGATGTTTGAATAATGAAAGATCATCTAACCTAGTTCCTGAGTATTTGATTTCAGCTCTCTTATACTATGAACACGATAAGTACCTGACTTAAGTATCCTATAGCTTTAAGATCTGGTTTGGTTCACTACAAATGAATGGATACACAGAAACGTTACAGGTAAAATGGATAAGTCAGTAAATGAAAAGTGACAGTATTAAAAATACTGTTAAAAATAAAATATGTAGTACCAAGTTCAGCATTAAGAAAGACAAACTATTCATTTCAAATAAAATGTATCATTTTAAAGTCAGTGAGACAGTAAACTAGCTCCCTCTCTGTATGCAAAGATTTTTCTGTTTTAATATTTGCATGTAAAAATGTTGCCAGTATTGTATTGCAAATGGTGGTTTAATATTTTGTCCCTGATCCAGATCCCGATTTGGCCTGATCCAGAAGTAACTGTATTTAAACCTCTTCTTAAACCCCAGTGTTTGTCATCTTATTACCTATATAGAGGTGCACAGAGAACTATAAAAAGGAAACAGGGACTTTCATTCTTAGACAGTTGATAACAGGAGGATTTTGCCTATAAATCTTCCCACAAAATCTTGAAATAATACTTTTGAACAAAAAGCAAAAAGAATGTAAACCAGACTTAAGTTTGTTTGTAACTAAAATGTTTTGTGGCTACCTTGTGTTATGTGTGTACCTCATGTGTTTTTTACAAAACCAGAAACATTTTGTTACTACTATTTCTGTTCACACCAGAAGGTGGAAATATATTGAGGAATTTATACACTAAAAGGAATCAGAGATGTGGAAAAAATAATACATATATTTGAGTTTAACTAAGAGAAAACTTGAACAGAAATGTTCAGGCTATATTCATCAGAAAATATTGAAAGCATTTAGAAGTAAATAATAATTTGTAGATAATAAGGATGAAAGAAATCAGTTGATTGCATTTATGTAGGAATGTTAGCAAGAAAACCAAATATGTGCTCAAGGTATATGGTCATCAAAATTTGATCTCAATGAACATTTCCCCTCTCATCTTTGATTCAAATCCTGTAACCTCTGCTGCAGTGAACTGGCCATTTTCTCCAGGAAAATCATCTTACCTTTGAATGTCTCCCTCTTCCAATTTTTTTCCTGTTTATGGAAATTCTCATAATTCAAGAAAGAAGCTCCCTCCAACCTAATTAAGTAGTCTGTATATACTTAATCCCCACAAAACTTTCTAAGCAGCTTTGTCTCTCCCACAAGCTAGTGTTCTGCAATTCAAGTCTTCCTGCAGTAGCACAGATCAACACTTCCTATGGAAGAGGGGGAAGTTTTTTTGAAGAAATCATATTAGCTAATGTTTCTAATAAGGTTAAATTACATTAAATAACTAACACTTTAAGAAAAATGTGATAAGCTAGATAAGATAAATGTATTTAACTATAAGTTGAGGTCTTAACATTTTTAAGTGAAAAGAATGAATTCAACTTAATTCACCAAATATATTTTAAGTAACTATTAAATTCACAGTTTTATGCTAGACCTACTATTAGAAAGATTAATACATGTATTCTAAAATATCCCACTTTAATGTAAGACATTTTATGTTAAACGCAATAATATTTCCTGTATTTAAACTATATGTTTTAAATATGGTAACTCCAGATGACAGAGCAATTCTTTGACTGAAGGGATTAAGCAGTTTTTATAGAGGAGATACTACTACTCTGAACCTGACACTAATAAGTAAATAAGTTTGTGATGTGTGAAGTAAGGGAGAAAAAAGAGTTTGAATAACTGGATGGACCAATAGTATCTAGGATGGAGATCCTTCTGCCACAAGATTGCCCCTAAGGCAACCACATTTTAGACACAATATTGTATATTTATTTACAGTATTTGTGCTTTTATCAGACTAAAATATAAAAATCATAAAAAATGTTATATTTAACTATTTCATTTTAAAATAATTATTGTGTTCTCAATTATATATTTTTTTGCATGTTTGGACCATCGGTTTCCCATATGAATAGAATTCCAATTTTAGGACAGTAGTCAAAAGAAGTGATTGAAGTTTTAAAATGTATCTCCCAGGAAAACATTTAATACGTAAAAAATGTGTGAATTTAATATTTATACTATATTTAGTCCAGTCTAACAAACAATTAATAACAAAACCTGTAATTTTCAGTCATAATTTTTCTACCATATCTCCTTTTTCTTCCATGTAGCTTTCAATGTAAATATGATGTTATTGCATTTAGCTGGATTTCATCCGTTTTGATGAATTTTGTTTTCATGTTTGTTTATTTAAAATATCTTAAAATTTCTCTTGAGATTTCTTCTTTGACCCATATATTATTTAGAAGTATGCTGTTTAATTTTCACATATTTGGGGACTTTTTACTTATCTTTCTGTTATTGATTTCTAGTATAATTCTAGTATAATCTGAAGGCAGATATTGTATGGTTTCCATTCTTTTAAATTTAAGGTGTGTTTTATGGCTCAGAATATGGTCTGTCTTGGTGAATGTTCCATGCACGGTTGAGAAAAATGTGTATCCTTCTGCTGCTGTTGGATGAAGCAGTCTCTAGATGTCAATTGTATCCAGTTGACTAATGGTTTTGTTGAATTCAGTTATTTCCTTACTGAATCTGTTTATTTCTAAGAGAGGGGCCTTGAAGTCTCCAGCTTTGATAATGAATTTATCTATTTCTCTTTGCAATTCTATTAGTTTTTACCTCACATAGTTTGACATTTGTTGTTAGATGCATATATGCTAAGGGTTATTTCTTCTTGGAAAATTGGCCTCTTTATTTTTAGGCAATGCCCTTCTTTATTGCTAGTAACTTTCCTTGTTTTGGCATTGGCTCTGTCTGTTATTACTGTAGCTAATCCTGCTTTCTTTAGATTAGGGTTAGCATGGTATATTTTCCTCTATCCATTTACTTTTAATCTATATGTGATTTTATATTTAAAGTGTGTTTCTTTTTTTAAATTATTTTATTTATTTTTTTTACACAGCAGGTTCTTATTAGTCATCAATTTTATACACATCAGTGTATACATGCCAATCCCAAACGCCCAATTCATCACACCCCCACACCCATCCCCACGTCACTTTCCCCCCTTGGTTTCCAAACGTTTGTTCTCTACATCTGTGTCTCAATTTCTGCCCTGCAAACCGGTTCATCTGTACCATTTTTCTAGATTCCACATATATGCGATAATATACAATATTTGTTTTTCTCTTTCTGACTTACTTCACTCTGTATGACAGTCTCTAGATCCATCCACGACTCAACAAATGACCCAATTTCATTCCTTTTTATGGCTGAGTAATATTCCATCGTATATATGTAACACAACTTCTTTATCCATTTGTCTGCTGATGGGCATTTAGGTTGCTTCCATGACCTGGCTATTGTAAATAGTGCTGCAATGAACATTGGGGTGCATGTGTCTTTTTGAATTATGGTTTTCTCTGGGTATATGCCCAGTGGTGGGATTGCTGGATCATATGGTCATTTTATTTTTAGTATTTTAAGGAACCTCCATACTGTTCTCCATAGTGGTTGTATCAATTTACATTCCCACCAACAGTGCAAGAGGGTTCCCTTTTCTCCACACCCTCTCCAGCATTTGTTGTTTGTAGATTTTCTGATGATGTCCATTCTAATTGGTGTGAGGTGATACCTCATTGTAGTTTTGATTTGCATTTCTCTAATAATTAGTGATGTTGAGCAGCTTTTCATGTGCTTCTTGGCCATGTGTATGTCTTCTTTGGAGAAATGTCTGTTTAGGTTTTCTGCCCATTTTTGGATTGGGTTGATTTTTTTTTAATATTGAGCTGTATGAGCTGTTTATAGGAGATTAATCCTTTGTCCATTGATTTGTTGGCAAATATTTTCTCCCATTCTGAGGGTTGTCTTTTCATCTTGTTTATGGTTTCCTTTGAAGTGCAAAAGCTTTGAAGTTTCATTAGGTCCCATTTGTTTATTTTTGTTTTTATTTCCATTACTCTAGGAGGTGGATCAAAAAAGTTCTTGCTGTGATTTATGTCAAAGAGTGTTCTTGCTATGTTTTCCTCTAAGAATTTTATAATGTCTGGTCTTACATTTAGGTCTCTAATCCACTTTGAGTTTATTTTTGTGTATGGTGTTAGGGAGTGTTCTAATTTCATTATTTTACATGTAGCTGTCCAGTTTTCCAAGCACCACTTATTGAAGAGACTGTCTTTTCTCCATTGTGTATCTTTGCCTCCTTTGTCATAGATTGGTTGACCATAGCTGCGTGGGTTTATCTCTGGGCTTTCTATCTTGTTCCATTGATCTATGTTTCCATTTTTGTGCCAGTACTGTATTGTCTTGATTACTGTAGCTTTGTAGTATAGTCTGAAGTCAGGGAGTCTGATTCCCCCAGCTCCATATTTTTTCCCTCAAGACTGCTTTGGCTATTCAGGGTCTTTTGTGTCTCCATACAAATTTTAAGATTTTTTGTTCTAGTTCCATAAAAAATGCCATTGGTAATTTGATAGAGATTGCATTGAATCTGTAGATTGCTTTGGGTAGTATAGTCATTTTCACAATATTGATTCTTCCAATCCAAGAACATGGTATATCTCTCCATCTGTCAGTATCATCCTTAATTTCTTTCATCAGTGTCTTATAGTTTTCTGCATACAGGTCTTTTGTCTCCTTAGGTAGGTTTATTCCTAGGAATTTTATTCTTTTTGTTGCAATGGTAAATGGGAGTGTTTCCTTAATTTCTCTTTCAGATTTTTGTAGACATCATATAGCTGGGTCTTGTTTTTTATCTGCTATAACAATCTCTATCTTTCAAGTGGTATATTTAGACCATTGATGTTCAACGTGATTATTGATATAGTTGGATTAATATTTACTATGTTCCTTACAGTTTTCTATTTGTTACTTCTGTTCCTATTTTTGTTTTCCAATTTTTTCTGCCTTATGTGTTTTTTTCCTATCTCTTATGGTTTTAAATGATTCAATTTTCTCTCCTTTCTTAATAAACATTTTTTTTAAATTCTCTTAATAGTGGCCCTAAAGTTTGCAGTATAAATTTACAGCTAATTCAAGTCCACTTTCAAATAACACTATACCACTTCACAGATAATGTGAGTACTTTACAATAAATAATCCTAATTCCTCTTTCCCATCCCTGTATCATTGCTTTCATTCATTTTTCTTAAATACAAATATGCATAAGCATATATACATAATAAATATATAAATGTATGGTTTATACATAGCATACATAATTTACTATATTGTTGGTATTATTATTTTGAATATGAACAAACTATTGTGTGTTAGATTAATTATGAATAAGAAAAATAAAAGTTTTTATTTTATCTTTACTTATTCCTTGAATGTTCTCCCTTAATTTATATAGATCATTGTTTCTGACCAATATTATTTTCCTTCTATCTAAAGAATTTTTTCTTAACATTTCTTGCAAGGTAACTCTACTGGCAACGAATTCCCTAAATTTTTGTTTGTTAGAGAAAGTCTTTATTTCTCCTACACTTTTGAAGGATAATTTTTCAGGGAACAGATTTCCAGGTTAGTGGCTTTTTTCTCTGAACACTTTAAATATTCACTTCACTCTTTTCTTTCTTGTATGATTTCTGAGAAGAAGTTGGTTGTAATTCTTATCTTTGTTCCAATATAGGTAAGGTGTTTCCACCTCCACCTCACTTCTTTCAGATTTTTTTCCAGAATTTTTTCTCTGTCTTTCATTTTCTGTAGCTTGAATATAATATACCTAGGTTTGTATTGGCATTTATTCTGCTTGTTGTTCTTTAAGCTTCCTGGATCTGTGGTTTGGAGTCTGACATTAATTCGGGGAAATTCTTAGTCTTTATTGATTCAAATATTTCTTCTGCTCCTTTCTCTACCCTCTGATACTCTTATTATATGTATGTTACACCTTTGTATTTGCCCCACGGTCCTTGAATATTCTGTTCTGTTTTTTCAGTCTTTGTTCTCTTTGCTTTTCAGTTTTCAAGAATTCTATTGATATATCCTCTAAGTCACAGACTCTTTCCTCACCTATGTCCAGTCTACTAATAAGCCCATAAAAGGCATCCATTTTTCTGTTACAATGTTTTTTGTTTGTTTATTTAGTGTGTTTTGGTATGTCTTTAAATTTTTCTTGATAGCCGGGCATGATGTACAAAGAAAACAAGGAAGTGCTGTAAATAGGCCTTAGTAATGTGGTGGTGAGGTGTGGGACAGGGGAAGTGTGCTATAGTCCTATGATTAGGTTTCAATTTTCACTGAGCCTATGCCTCTGAACTGTGAACTTCCCAAGAGTTTCTTTATTATCCTCCCTTAGACAGAAGAGGATGGGTAGAGTGGCCTGGAGTTGGGTATTTCCCTTCTCCCACATGGTAGGCTGGAGATGGCTGGAGTTGGGTGTTGCCCTTTTCTGGATCAGGTAGGCTCTGTTAACACCCCAGCTGGTTATATCTGCTTAATTTGATTCCCTTGAGGCCAGACTTTGTTAAGAAGAAATGTGTACTTTACTGTAATTCAAAATGTTTCCAGCTCCCCGCCCTCTGCCAGAAGCCCTGGGATTCCAACAGTATTTTAAATGTTAAACTCTGAGTTGTCCATACTAAGTCTCCAGCAAGTCCTTAGTTATAGTCAGGTTTTCCTACCCTGACACTGGTTCTCAGTGTGGCTTCTGTTTGTGAGTATCTGGTCTGGTAAGACATGACTCCCTGAATTCCCCTGTCTGTCTCTGCAATACTGGGGGCAGTGGTTTGTCCTGTGTCCACTCTTCTCTTAGGGACCTAAGAGGACTTGATTTTTCAAGTCTGTTCAGCTTTTTACTTGTTAGGACGGTGTTACAGCTTCCAAGCATTTTACATAAGGAGGCAGAAACCAGAAGTCCCCCTACCTTAGTTTTTAAGACATTTTTAGTCGTGTTTTCTATTCCCTGTGACTGAAAATACTGAAATTATATATATATCCAAATAAATTATAAAAAAAATGCAAAATATGTATCACTGTCACTAATATGTTAATGAACATATTAAGAGCCACTTAGAAGCTCTGATATAAAATTACATGACTTTGTTTATGCCAATAGTCTATATATTTCTATAAATATGTAATCCATTTCTTCAATAATATATATTAATGTTCAGAGGTGCATATTTTTGAAACACTATAATACCTCTATTAGCTAAAATCATAGATTCCATGCAATGAAAACTATACTGTTTAAGACAAAATTACTATATTTGCTTATTTTTACTTTTGATAAACTTCATTAGAATTGGTCAAAGTTACAATTTAAGGAAGAAATGATTTTGTTTTCCTCACTTATTCTGTTTTTTTATTAGTTTAATGTAATGAATGTAGTCTTTTGTATTAGTGGGCTTATTAGCAACATTTTTACTGATGAAATCATTGAGAAATGCAGGTAGTAAACTTCAAATCAATGGTAAAACCTTTGAAAGATCAGTTTCACTTTTAAGGGAAGTCATATAATCCAATCGAATTAAATATGTTAAAGATTTTACTTCTATTTCTAAGACCTTGAAAGAATAGAACTTGTACTAATGATGTGAAATTATGTGTAAATGGTTTTAGCACCAGAGATAGAAAGAGGTTCAGAGTAATTATGTTTTAACATTTGATCACTAAATAAGAAGTCAATAAAGTCAATTTATAATTTACATAGATTAGAGAATTTCAAATATCTAAATGTAGTGTTACTGCAAATAAATCAAGAGATAAAGAAGAGCTGCAAAAAAATGGTTAGACTGAATTTAAAGTTTGGCAAGGAATTGGATTTATATCCTCAAAGAAATACCCTTCCTTAAATGTAAAACATAATCTAGAAAAGGCCCATTTCCCAATGGCATCATCTTAATTCAAGAGATAGCATTCATGCCCTCAAAGCTATAGCTTTCAGAGCTCTGCAACAGCAAGAGCGACCTTAAATGAATAGGATTTTTTTTCCAGTTACTACAGCTGAATGCATCTGAAATAGGGAATTCATGCATTGCACTTCACTGTGGAAATCATTATATAAATGGGATAGTCAGTGGAAATTTCAGCTGATATATAGCAAGAAATTATGTCATTTACAATGATGGTACAATTTGCATCATGTATACTTTTTTTCTATCTTGATTTAAATTTACAAAAAAAAAAGTTCTAGTGGTTATAGTATTTTAACTCTCTTTTAAAATAAAAGTCTGTTGGAACACCATTTAAAATATGCAGTTAAAGGAGTTTGAAGTGGTTTAATGTAGCAGTGAGCCAACATATCAAAATACAGTATGTTGAAGAGGTAGCCCAGCATTTATCTGCTAAAGTCAGAGCATGTGAGTCTCGAGCAAAAGTCATTCTATGCCAAATCCCACACCATGAAAATATAATAATAATAGCAAAGAGTATTGTTCATATCATTTTTAAGTGCCACTGCTTGGAAGATAATCACCAGACAATGCATAAAAGATAAAACAAAACAAAACAAAACCTTTCTAATGCACTTAGAGGTTAAAGGAAGTACACCATTTTCAAGGAACTTTAACTTACTACCAGTTTAATCTTAACCTCAGTTTCATTACAACTAATATCACTTCTCTTTCTTGAAGTCTCTAAAGCAGTCTCTTTTTATCGTTTGTGTGACTGTCTTTTCTGTCAACTGAATTGTAAGCTCCTGAGAAAGAATGTCCACTGCTCACATTTCCTTTGCTTCATCCTCAGAGTCCAGCCCACACGTAGTGGGCCCTGCTTGTTCAAAGCACCTTGCAGGAAACTCATTTAGTGTCTTTATTGACCTCAGAACCTGTGTCCTAACTGGGAGGTGCATTAGGGAAGACACTGGTGCAGGTCGTTGTATAATACCCACACCTAGTCCAGGCTCTGGTACCCAAAAGTCTTTTCATATATAAATATAAATGAATTAATCTTGTTTTTCACTGCTCTTCAGAGTTAGAAGTATCTGGAAAAAGAAACTTTTTTATTCCATAGGACAGCTTAGTTATTGTTTAGCTGTCAAAATATTATTTACACTTAGCCCAAATCTTCTGTCTTTTGCCTTGTACGTACAGGCATACCCCTATTTATTGTGCTTGCCATTATTGCACTTCACAGATAAAACTGCGTTTTTTACAGATTGAAGGTTTGTGGCAATCTTGCATTAAGCAAGTCTATTTGCACCAGTTTTTCCAACATCATTTGCTCACTTTGTGTCTCTGTGTCATGTTTTGGTAATGTTTACAATATTTCAAACTTTTTCATAATTATGGTGATCTGTGATCAGTGACCTTTGATGATACTACTACAAAAAGATTATGACTTGCTGAAAGCTCAGATGAAGGTTTGCGTTTTTTAGCAATAGTCTTTTAAATTAATGTATGCACATTGTTTTTATAGACATAATGCTATTGCATATTTCATAGACTACAATATATGTAAACATAACTTTTATGTGCACGGAGAAACCAAAAAATTCATGTGACTTGCTTTATTGCTATATTCCCTTTATTGCAGTGGTCTAGAACCAAACCCACAATATCTCCAAGGTATGCCTGTACTTGTTCTTGTTTTGTACACTGAGCTTATAAGAATAATTCTTATTTCTCTTATTATTTTGGTTGTATTTTACCTCCCAAAGAACTCCTAGCTATTACCCAGGAATTGGGGCTTACCCCAAAATATTTTTCATGTTTTAGAAAATGTATTTATCACAGTAGTCATTTTTACTATAATTATAACACTTCAAAAATGCACCAATATGTTAACTTTGTTTAACTATATATATAATTTAATATTTCCTCACGATAAACAAATCTACATTCACATTTTCCAACAAAATATTTTAATTAACTCTCAAAATTAATATATGAGAAACTTGAGGACATACAATTCAGATTCTCCAATAAATTAGTAGAAGTTGAGGAAATGATACAGTTCGAATTATAAAAATTTATTATGTAATTTCTTCTCTTGTTATTAATATGAATCAAACAGTACAAAAGAACTATTGTTTTCAAATGCCATAACACAAATAGATTTTTTATATAAAGCATGAATAATATGCTTAATATGGTTTAGTTCATATGTATAGAATTCTTCAATTTCAAAATATTTTAGAGAATAGTGAACCTCATTTTGTTTTACAATGTATATACTAGAAGAGTTGTGATTCCAGATGGCTAGAGGGAAATAGAGTCAAAACCCCAACACACAGTGTTGCAGGGTTTTATGCTGTCCTCAGCCATTGCATGATCATTTGAGAGTTCTCAGCCCCCCTTGGAATCCTGGAGATTCAGGAGATGGAAAAAAATCTAGTCCAAAAGTCATTTCAAGTCACGAACTTCCTTTTTGTGGTTTCCTTCCAGCTTAACTTCCCTTTACATGCAAAGAATTATATAGCAATTTGCCACAGAACTCTGCAAGCATTTATCCAAGAGAAAGGATTTGTCTAAGAAGTGGCATCAATTTTGGCCACAGGAGAGCCAGGCATACATACAATCAAGTGAAGTACTTATGACTTCCATGTGGTCAATTCTTTATGGTCCTTCACTGAGGTGAATTGCCTGTTTGACTTAAGATTAAGGTTTTGCAAAACTAACATTTTAAAGCTTAACCTCAAAGAAAGCTACTGTTTATAATATACTGTTAGCGACATCATAATTCTAAGAAAATCTACTTGTGAGAATTAAAATATTATAAAATCATAAGACACATTTACTCTGCCTTAATGCTGGGAGACTTTTCTTCTAACTCAAGTTTCATAATACTGAGAAACATATATATAATAATAGTATTTATGTAGCATGTTCTATTACAAAAGCTTTTGAATTTTTATTTAATACTGAAATGGTCCCCACTGAGATGTTAGCATTCCCCTTTGCAGTTGCACTGATATCACAAAGACATACACACTCATTGAATCTCAACTCAGCTGGACTTCTAGATTTGGTTTAGTGAATACAAATGAGTATATAAAAATGTGTTTGCAATTAATAAAATTTGACTTTATTTTCTGGAAATAAATGCATGTCATGTGATAAATTTTGCTTTAGCTATCAACATTTGTTATTGCATGTTTCTGTACAATTCATTGAACCCACCACTTCACTGGGAATCCTACTAAGAAAATAGAAAATCAACTCCATTGCCCCTAGATTTCTCTAAATCTATGAGACTCGTTAGTACTTGTGCATAATGCCCTGACATATCTAGTGATAACCTTCTAATGGATGGAGGTCATGTCCAAGGTAGTTTCACTGTAGCTTTGGGCACCATCTAATATTGCCAAGAATGCATTGAGAATACTTTGGGAGGAAAGCTCTTAATACTTCATTATTGTGCAATGTCTTTAATCATTCACATCAAAGAGATATGTTATGGCTATAAAGCCTAGTTTTTGTATGGTTTTCAATTTATCAGTGACTGCTGCTGAGCTCTGGAAAGAGAACTTCTTGTCAAATTCAGAAGTCTAACCATACTTAAGAAACAGAACGAGGGGACAAATAAAAATAAGGAGGTTATAAACTATTCAGGGAAGTACAGAACTTTTAAGTTCAGTGCAGTGATACAGTTCATTGTGAAGTGTGAAGTTCATTACTATGAAATGCCTTAGGATGACCTAAGAAAAGGAGATCAAAAGCACGGCAAGTAATTTCCTTCTCCATCACCATGCCCCTCCTTCCCAAACTTAATGATTCTGCTCTAATTTGTTTTATATATTTTATTTGGCACAAATGTAGGTTGCTTTTTTGGAAAATAGTGTTCTGCTGCTAATAACATATGAAAGCTACTATTAACGTTTCTTTCTCATTTAATTATTCAGCAAAGAGACCACCCAAGTTTATCCACATGTAACCAAAGATACCAGAAATGGGAAACTAGAGTCTGTTTAGTTTGATTGTAGTGTTTTTGTCCTACCACATTGTCTTTAACTAGTCAGAGAACACTCCTAGAGGTGAGAACGAGGCCAATATACACAGTATTCATTAGTTTGGCCTCTTTAAACTGTTGACCTACCACCAGCACAAATGTCATTTTATGGTGTGATTCAATTTAACTTGGAAACACCTTATTAAGTCTATTTCACTATAGATACCTTGCAAAACTTATTTGTCTACAGACTGTTTATAAAGGACATAGCATGTAAACTCTGAGTCCCTGGTTCCTGGGAACTTTGGCAGTAGAACTCAGCAAGAGGCAGCATAATGGAGAGATAGTGTGCATGAAGACTGACCTCGGAGTGTGAGTTCCAGATTTATTACATCATATCTTTCTATGTGACCTTGGGCAAATTAGTTAACCTCTTTTGGCTTTAGTTTCTTTGTCCTTAAAATGGCTATGAGAAATAGATGAGTTAATGTTTGCCGAGTACTTAGAATAATGCCTGGCACATAATAAATATGACTCAATCCTTTGTAAAATAAGATTACCACCTTAATGAGTCAACACTGCCCTTAAGAAGGGAAGTACAAGAAACAACACACACAAAAACATAACTAGGTAACAATCTTGTTTGGTGTTTCGGAGTATACACAGTAAAGTTCTTAATGGATCTAGCTGAGCTTTTGTGCATAACAGTGAATCACTCTGATTCTACAGTCAATAATGTTCAAAAGTGTACCTTTTTTCTCAACTAAGCATTGTGCTACAGTTAGCTTGTCTTTGACACTTCCTGCACTGAGCTCCTGTGAAGTAATCTATTTGGGGCCTTCCCAGAAGATTCATTAAGTTGTATTGAGCGTATTTGCTTGCCTCATGGGCAAGGGGAAGAATACCAAACACAAAACACCTGTGCTCTCAAGTTAGCCAATTTAATTTCTTTAGACAATTCAAGGTTTCGTTTATTATTTATAAAATTCTGAATGTGTTGGGACCTAATAATTTCTGAAAGTATTGCACCCCCCACTCCATGGCATGTCAGTTGCAGCTGGCTCTCATCTTATCTATTATTAGATCTGAATTTGAAGCAGGGTGTTTTCTGTGGAGAGCCCCTGCATCCTGAATACTTCCCCCTCAGTCATCTATCAAAGTGCAAACATGAGAGTATTTAGGTCATGATTTATAGCACTCTCAATCTTCTCAAAGTTTGATTAATTTTAGTCATCTTTTTTCTAGGACAGAAAACAATAGTGTATTTAATAACACTTAATATCATTAAATTGCAAAAAGTTTGACTTAATACATGCACACTAGTCATTTATTTTGGAGCAAGTAATAGAATCGTAAAATATTAATAACAAAAGTGGTGTTTATAAGCCAAAAATGAATATGTCTACTCATATATATTTTGAGCCAGTTGTAATGTATCATCAACAAGATATTCTCAGCATCTATTATCTAAAGGATTTAAAAAAATATATATGTTCAAAGGACAATCCAACAACAGAAACATTCATAAGCTTTTTAGAAATGCAGGTACCTGAACCAAAGCAGAACAATGGACTCAGAATCTCTAGAGATGAGGCTTAGAAATTAGGATTTTAACAAATACGGTAGGTGATTCCAATAGTTGAGAATCTCTGATTCTCTAGTATGAAAGTATTCATTTTTCCAGATTCTTTAGTTCTTCAGCTATTTTAGGCAGCTGCCGGCCGGGCAGGGTGTGACTGGCCGATAGAAGAGAACTACTTCAATCCACATGTGTGTATTAATTTATTATCCCTTCGACCTGTCAGCCAGTCACACTTTTGTCCTCTTTGCTAGATCTGAGAATACCCCAGAGAGCAAAGGCACAGATTTTGCTTAGGGTTTGACTTGAAACACCCACACAGATGACAGAGGAACCAAGAGACTAGGGACTCTTTCTTGGCAGTTAACACAGCATACCCCAGAGAGTACTGCTGGTCCAGTCTCAGTCTTAGAACTAAGAAGAACATCTCTTCATTTTCATTGTACTCCCTTATTTTACTTGGATAAATGAGGTTACCTTGGCACACCTACCTTGGCCTTTGTAAACTCTGGTGACCTGAACTACTGTCCTTCTGCCAATTCCACTGTCATCTGATGCCAATTCCACTGTCAACTGATGAGAAGCAGTGCTGTATCTCTGATTACCCTCCCTCTGTGTTCTCTGCTGGTTTTGTTTTCTTTTCCCATCTTCTCCGTGCAGCTATTTCTTTTTTTTAAAATAAATTTATTTATTTTATTTATTTATTTTTGGCTGCATTGGGTCTTCGTTGCTGCACGCAGTCTTTCTCTAGTAGCAGTGAGTGGGCTACTCTTCGTTGCGGTGCGTAGGCTTCCTTCTCATTGTGGTGGCTTCTTTTGTTGCAGAGCACGGGCTCTAGGCACGCAGGCTTCAGTAGTTGTGGCATGCGGGCTCAGTAGTTATGGCTCGCGGGCTCTAGAGCACTGGCTCAGTAACTGTGGTGCACGGGCTTAGTTGCTCCACGGCATGTGGGATCTTCCCGGACTAGGGTTCGAACCCGTGTCCCCTGCATTGGCAGGCAGATTCTTAACCACTGTACCACCAGGGAAGCCTGAAGCTATTCCTTAAAGTGTTGTTCTGGATCCCTTTCTCCCTTTAAGGCCCTGTCAAGGAGAATTCATCTCTTTCTATAGCTTCAACCCAACAGCTCCATGTTAGTGATGCTCAAACGTTTATCTTGAGTTCTAATCACTTTAGAAGACTGAGAGTCACTTTTTACTGCTATCAACATGTTCACATCCATGTGTGATAACATATTTGCATCAACTTCTGCAAATCTACTGTGGAACATATTTCCTTACCCTCCACAAAAAAAAAAAAAAAAAAAAGAAAGAAAAGAAAAGAAAAGAAAAAAGAAATCTGGTCCCAAATTTGGCCTCTTCCATCAATGGTATATGCATCCTCCAAGTTCCACAGTTTAGAAGCGTTTATCAACTTTGACTTTTTAGTCTAAGTTAATCACTGGGTTGATTTACTACTATTTAGAATAATTCTTTATAGAAATCCTAGGAATCCCAGGACCTTTTGGAAAGAGAAAGTACTTAACTCTAAAGGAGATAATTCATTATGGTGATTATAAGGAAGACTGATACAAGAGAGACTTTGGTTTGAATTCTGTAGTATTTTATGCTGCAAGAACATAGGCATATTGCTTAACCTTTCTAAACCTATGTCTTTCTTGCCAATATGAATTTATTTTTTCAACAAATATTGTTGGGAACCTTGTAAGTTTCATTGCTGTACTAGAATCTTGTATGCTGTGTTGGACAACATCTCTTCACTCCTGGGGAATATAGAGGAGTGCTTCATTGTGATGAAAGATAAGGTAATATGTTTTAAACACTTGGCACAAAGAAAATGTTCTGAAAATATTCATTACTTTTCTCCCCTACTTTTCTCCCCTAGAGTCTATTTTCTGGCCCTTGGCTAACATATCATGTTTCTTTGGACACCTTGGTTTGTTTGTTTGCTTTTTTTTCCTTTTCTCATTAAAGCTGTCATACATAACTCATTCTGCCTCCTTGGCTTCCCCAGCAAAATGAACTGCAAAGTGGGCTACTTTTCCCTATGTTCTCTGATTCTTGTTTTTCTCTGAGAAGATATGATCTCTTTCATTTTATTTTATTTTATTTTACTTTGGAGAGACATTGTCAAACCTTATTTAGTAACATGGTATGGTCAAACTTACAAGATAGTATTTTTGTGATCATTTTTTGTTTGTTTGTTTCAATATGCATGATGAGAGAAGCAGGTAAAAAAATGTCTCCTAGTTTTCCTTCTTGGCTGACTGGTTGGAAATAGGGGTGTCACCAACTGAGTTTGATATAGGAGAAAGAGAAGGGAAAGAGAAAATAATCGTCCACTTATTTGGAAATGGTACCTTAGAGGTTTTTATGAAACTTTTAGATGAAGAGTTGAACAGAAATTCAGATAAAGAAATATGACGCTTGGGAGAGAAGTCTGAGCCGGAAATAAAGTTTTGGGATGTATCAGCTTGAAGTTGGTATTCAAAACTATGGTCATAGATTAATGTGTTTTAAAATATTATACAGTATGCATTTATTTACTAGGCTTTGTGCTTAAAACTAGAATAAAAAATTAAATAAAACTTATATTACCCTGGCCCAAAGGGAGCTTATACTCTATCAAAGGACCAAAAAATCATGTAAATAAATATAAATTGGGAAATGTGATAAATCGTGTGTTGTGATAAGAAGAAATGCTTGATTCCCTTTAACTTGGGTAAGCTGACAGAAATCCAGTATAGTTGAGTATGGGTGGGACAGGGACAGGTCACGTACAGCCTTGAGGACCACAGGAGAAATTTGGATTTCAGGCAGAAAGCAATGAGAATCATTGAAGTGTTTTTAGTTTTTAAGTCTTAAGTGACATAGTGACTTATTAAAGACTGACATTTGCTCGTGTTATTATAGGGAAAATGTGTAGGCAAGGGGCAAGAAAATTGCCCTAACCTCATTTCTGAGCTCCAGAACCACATTTCCTGTGGGTGACTTATGGTAAACTCAGTAACCATGGGATAAGTGTATTATGTGGAAGGAATTGAGCTCAGATAATTTAAATTATTTAAGTGGCAAGTTATTGAGCTGACACAAAAATCCAGGACTTCTGAATTTTATTTCAGTGATTTGAATGAAATATGGATTGCCTTCTATTCTGTGAAAAATGCCCTGATTCCTGCACATTTCAATATTTTCTGTTTATATTTCCACACCAACAAAACCTTCCTCCACCAGAGTAGGTCTGCTGGAATTTTCCAACACAATGATCAACTGCCAAAAGACATTCCTTATGAACTCAGGTCCTGTGTAGCAGACTGTTGCCAAAGATAAAGCTTGAACTTCAGCAGCAAGTCAAACCTTTCAGCAAAAATATCTCAGAATATGATTTTCAAAATTCACAATCATGAGTACTAATGATCCAAAGGTTGGGAGTGTAATTAATTACATGTACATTGATGGATATTGACATTAGCTGAAGCACATCAGTTCAGGGTGCAATAAACTGAGGTACAAAATCCTCAGCAATTTAAGTCAAAGGCCTTCATAGACACAGAAATAATAACAATAAGACTTCTTCAAAGAGCTGTATGCATGCAAATATAATAATTATAAAAGATATAAACAGAGTATTTAGTATGTTCTATCATTTTAAATATTTTATATGGATCTCTCTCAAATAGGTACTATTATCATCTCCATTTTACAGATTAAAAAAATACTGAGACACAGAGAGATCAAGTAATTTTCTAAAGGTTCACATAGCTTCAGAGTAGCACATCTATGATTTGAACTACAGCTGCCTGGGTTCTCTGTCTTTCTGTATGTAAAACAATACTGTTGAAATGTGATACTATATGTGGTGTTGGTCTTACTTATGTTTTAATTATTGTAAATTATTAAAATTCAGAACCACTAGAGAGATTTAAATAGCTAGAGTTTACATTTTTAGTTTAACCGTCAGAACAAATTGTTTTATATTTATGTGTACAAAGATTTATAAGATGTAAGGGGTGATTGTAATCTGAGAACATAAAACTCTATTTTTTAACTTCAAATACAGTTATGACTGTTGTTCTAAGTACTAAATAATCCCTTATCTTATAAAATGACTCTCGGCGTTCCAGGACACAAAATTATTATGTCCATATTGTCTACAATTTTAGAGATTGATCTCCTGTCATTACATTGTTGGCTTAGTTTATAATCAGTTGCATGAGTTAGTAAGTATGACAGCTGCTTGATTTGGTCTAGGGGAAAAAAACAACATTCAGATAAAACTCTACTAGTAAGAAAAAAATCAAATAGTATAATAAACTCTTCACATCAAAAGGATATAAGGATCCTAAAGTACTGTAATGATTCAAATAGATACATTACTCATACATTAGAAATATTTTATTTGTAACTTCATTTAAATACATAAAGCAGATGTATCAAAAAGCTGTAGTAAGAGCCCAAAGGGAAAATATTCAATTTGCTGCCTTATTATTAAATCTGTGTGAATTTCCTAAAATGTGAGAAAATATACTTTAAATATTAGTTTGTACACGTATTTTAAACATGTTTTATTATATTAATAAATATTTTTGAAGGCGGAATTTTTTTTATAGTATCTGAAAGGAGAATAGGAGCTTTTTTATGACGTATTATTTTATTTTACTATATTTAATTTTATCAATTCCATTTTATTAGAGAACATAATTGCTGACATTTAATGAATGTTTCCTTTTGGCTATTGCTTTACATGTACTAACTCATTTAATGTTCACAATAAGTTTATGAAATAGGTCTTACAGCTAAGTCATTATATAATGGGGAAACTAAGAAACAGAGAGACAAGCCAAATCTCCCAAATTTATACATTTAGCAAGTAGATAAGTTGAAATGTGAATCTAGGCTATTTGTTTCCTGAGAGATATTTTAATGACTACATTAAATGGAAAAAAAATGTATATTATATATATGTATGTATATATATATTTACATCCATCCATACTCAGGAGCTAATGGAAACTTGCTTTGCAGAGATATTTAAGTTATACAAGGAGAATCCTATTTTAAACAAGAAGCAGATATTTGTATGTAACGATGCTTTTATTACGTTCTAGAATATGTACCCTAGTTACAGTATTTTATCTTTCCACTTTGAAGGAATTCTAATATATTCTAGTCAGTGAAAAATTCTGCAGGGTATATATGTTCTTCAGTTCTTATCTGTCCAGAGGCTGAGTTTATTAATAAAGGTTAACACACACCAATCTGTCAAAGTTAACTCTAGGGTGTAGATTTATTGAATGACAAAAGTGAGGGAGACTCTTTCATGATAATGTTTTTATCTTGTACCATTTATTCTGTCACAATACCATTTTGACTTCTGTAATTAAAACAGAAGAAAGGTAAAAAAAAATACAAGCAGAGCCTATAGAGTACCACAGATGGCAGTTTTATTTTACGGATAAGAACATGGATGCTGAGAAGGTCGGTAAAATAATCAGGATCATCTAACTCCAAAATCTACTCTTTCCATTAACTTGAAGTATTAAATGAAGAAAAGCAAACAAGCAATATGAACTTAGAAATTCAGCCTTTGACTCTGTTAGCTGCATAACTTGTGACAGAACTACGATTCCACCAGAAGTCTTGGCATAAGTTTTAAAAAGGCAAGAACTCGGTGATATTTACCTCTATCCTAACACAATGCCTGGCCCCTGGTTAGAACTCGGCAGTTATTGAATTTGAATGAAATAAAGAGAATATTTTAAATTATCTCCAAGGAAACAGTTCTTTCCCATGGACATATACTTAGAGATCTCTTGTTTCCATCTCACATTCTTAGATCAAGAATCAGACACTACTTTTAAAAAGGAGTAGGGCAATCAGTAGCCTGGTTGTTCACAACTCAGTTAATTTTCATAAACAGACAGACACATTTGAAACTGGCAGGAATGAACAGTGCCCTCCCATTCCCCTGTGGCACCTGGGATTCTTTTTATGAATTTCCAAAGCAGTCAGACATCTCAGAATATTATTTTCATCTGCTTATTTTTCTCTCTTCCCATCTCTCCATTTATTTCCATTGCTTATCCAAAAGTTACTATGAGAATAAAACTTTAATAAAAGAATGGGGATTATCATGAGGCATAAAATATTCTAGTTTCATTTCCCCATACATGTAATCTGAGTATTGATAGTAACTGCAAGTGTCTGGCCTTAAGGCACAGTAATTCTTTCAATGTGATTTAACATCAGAACAATGTTTCATTTTTAAATAATTGCATATGGAAGGAAAGAAAATGTAATTTAAGTAAACAGGAAAACCCACAATCCGTTAATAATGATCTTTAAGAAATACTTTTAGCAGTCATGACAATTTGTACCCTAAAAGTAAATTTAAAACGTAATAGTTTCATACCTTGTGTAAAAAAACTTAAATTATACTATTTTTAAAGCTGCCTAAGCATCCTAATTTTCCTTTATCTTCCACTTTTCATATCCATTATCTTTGTATGCCTACAGTTTATGCTTAAAGAACCAAGCTATAGCCATAAAAATAGAATTACATTTTTAGTAACTATTGCCATTATACTAAAAATACATTTCGATCTATAAGATTTCACAATTTCAGTACTCTTTCCCAATATCAAATGTCTTGAATTTACTACAATTGAGCAAGAGAATAGTTTTGCATTGCTTTTCTAATTAAAGTGCAGAAAGTTAACAGGTCTGGACATCTCTGCAAAATGAATAAATGTGTACCCCTGTCCTGACATTTCCTTCAGCATTGATTTGAAAACACTAAATATATTTTATTTTGTAGAACCAGAGCACAAAAAACACCTAGTAATTGTTTTCCATTGATACTTCCTTGGTAAATTTGCATTTGTAGGATAAGAATTGACATTTATAATACAGAGCCAGTCAAATTATAGAATTTGTAAACTGAAGCTCTTTATTTTTATTACTATAACCTTGCAAAGTGATTGGATGGTTTTGTACAGCCTATTTATTTATCTCATTTTAAAACTGATTAAAGAAATAACTTTGCCTATGGAACAGAAAAGGAGTTATTTCTTGAACAATTCCATTTAAAATACAATTGTTCAAAAACTTATTTTGACACTTTAGGACTAGGGCACCACTAAGAAATCAACTTGATATTAAATATTTTAACAGAAGACAGTCTAAATGCAATGGGTCAGGTCTGGTCAGTGGGAGGCCCCCCAGATTTGTGGTGAACTTGGGAAATTTTGACTTCACATAGGTGTTGAAAACATGAATAATGCCCTTACTATTGATTATATGCCAGGAGGAAAAAAGTCAGGGTAGTACATCTGTGGGAATGAGATGAAGCAGTGGCATAGGTCAAACTGTGGATAAATGAAATATCAGTTCAGCAGTAATATACTCTCCCTTCCCAAGATTCGTTGTACAGACCAACACGGAGGAATATTGAAACCAGGGAAATTCACAAAGCATACATCTCTCAGCAATTTCTATAAAGTATAACTGATATATAGATAAAAGTAGGCTAAAAGGAACATGAAAGTCATTCACCCTTAACAGAAAGAGAAGTTTAAAAGACCAAGATAGAATGGGATACAAAAGTTGGTAAAGGATAATTCCATAAACTTTGCTTTGATGTTCTGTTTGCTGATGGTTTGTGGTGATTAAGGTTCTCTCTTTTTCTTTTCCTTTCTAAGAGAGTCAGATAGGGTGGGCCCCAAAAGATGGGACTAGAAAAAATTACTCCATTAAATAAATAAACACAAAATATACAGAATATAGGATTCTGGAGTGAGAATTTTTGGACTTCTATCCTAGGAAGTTTCATTATTTCCATTGACTAAAACATCTGCACAGAGTTGGTGACTCTCAATCTTTATCTTCAGGTTTGATATTTATTTTGAAATTAAACAAAGCACCCTCAACATAATTTGGAGAAAATGCATTATTTTCCATCTTCTCTTTCTCTTGTCCTTCTATCTCTGATATTGGTGACACCATCTATTTGTTTGTCTAAGTCAGGACCATCAGTTGCTGTCCTTCAGTTTGTGTTAATACTATTAACTCCCCATTATCCTCCACAACTACTGGAACAAAGGCCTATTCATGTTACACCTATAACTTCTTCTTTCCTTCTTGATTGCTATCGCTACACTGGATGCCCTCATTGTCTCTATCACAGAGCATTGTGGTCATCTCCAAACCCATGTAGGAAATAAGTGTCAATGAAAAGGATAATGAGATTATGTCTCTAGTAAAGATAATTCATTAGAAAAATATTATCCTGCAATTGCACTCTTGGGCACATACCGGAAGAAAACTCTAATTTGAAAAGATACATGCACACCAATGTTCATAGAAGCACTATTTACAATAGCCAAGACATGGAAGCAACCTAAATGTCCACTGACAGATGAATAGATAAAGAAGATATGGTATATGTATACAATGGCTTACAACTCAGCCATAAAAAATAATGAAATAATGCCTTTTGCAGCAACATGTATGGACCTAGAGATTATCATACTAAGTGAAGTAAGTCAGATACAGCAAGACAAGTATCATGTGATATAACTTATATGTGGAATCTTAAACAATGATACAAATGAACTTGTTTGTAAAGCAGAAATAGACTCACAGACATAGAAAACAAACTTATGGTTACCAAAGGGAAAGGGGGAGAGAGATAATTTGGGAGTTTGGCATTAACAGATACACACTACTATATATAAAATAGATAAACAATAAGGACCTACAGTATAGCACAGGGAACTATATTCAATATCTTGTAATAACCTATAATTGAAAAGAAGCTGAAAAAATATACATATATATATATGAAAAACTGGATCACTTTGCTGTACACCTGCAACACTGTAAATCAACTAGGCATCAATAAAAAAAGATAATTCTTTAGAACATAATCCTTTGTTCAGGGTGGAGAGGAGACTTGAGGGAAAGAGATGAAACAATAACTGGTTTCACCTGTCAGGTAATTGCCTTCACAACTTGAAATTCCTTTAATTCAAACAGTGGAAGTGTTTTGTTGTTGCTGTTGTTGTTTATTTGCTTAATTTGATAACTTACTAAGAATGATTTTATGTCTTATGACTTCAAAATAAGGATATTTAAGGTAGAAAATAATTCAGAATCCGATTATTGTTTATGCCATGGTCTCATGGAGGACATATAGGTGTCTTTATTTGTGTGTGTGTGAAAAAAAAGTAGCTTTTTATTTATTTATTTATTTATTTATTTACAACTTTATTAGCGTATAATTGCTATACAATGGTGTGTTAGTTTCTGCTTTATAACAAAGTGAATCAGTTATACATATACATATGTTCCCATATCTCTTCCCTCTTGCATCTCCCTCCCTCCTAACCTCCCTATCCCACCCCTCTAGGTGGTCACAAAACACCGAGCTGATCTCCCTGTGCTATGCGACTGCTTCCCACTAGCTATCTATTTTATGTTTGGTAGTGTATATATGTCCATGCCACTCTCTCACTATGTCACAGCTTACCCTTCCCCTCCCCATATCCTCAAGTCCATTCTCTAGTAGGTCTGTGTCTTTATTCCTGTCTTATCCCTAAGTTCTTCATGACATTTTTTTTTTTGCTTAAATTCCATATATATGTGTTAGCACATGGTATTTGTCTTTCTCTTTCTGACTTACTTCACTCTGTATGACAGACTCTAGGTCCATCCACCTCATTACAAATAGCTCAATTTCGTTTCTTTTTATGGCTGAGTAATATTCCATTGTATATATGTGCCACATCTTTATCCATTCATCCGATGATGGACACGTAGGTTGTTTCCATCTCCGGGCTATTGTAAATAGAGCTGCAATGAACATTTTGGTACATGACTCTTTTTGAATTATGGTTTTCTCAGGGTATAGGCCCAGTAGTGGGATTGCTGGGTCATATGGTAGTTCTATTTGTAGTTTTTTAAGGAACCTCCATACTGTTCTCCATTGTGGCTGTACCAATTCACATTCCCACCAGCAGTGCAAGAGTGTTCCCTTTTCTCCACACCCTCTCCAGCATTTACTGTTTCTAGATTTTTTGATGATGGTCATTCTGACTGGTGTGAGATGATATCTCATTGTAGTTTTGATTTGCATTTCTCTAATGATTAATGATGTTGAGCATTCTTTCATGTGTTTATTGGCAGTCTGTATAGCTTCTTTTGAGAAATGTCTATTTAGGTTCTCTGCACATTTTTGGATTGGGTTGTTTGTTTGTTTTTATTGAGCTGCATGAGCTGCTTGTAAATTTTGGAGATTAATCCCTTGTCAGTTGCTTCATTTGCAAATATTTTCTCCCATTCTGAAGGTTTTCTTTTGATCTTTTTTATGGTTTCCTTTGCTGTGCAAAAGCTTTGAACTTTCATTAGGTCCCATTTGTTTATTTTTGTTTTTATTTCCATTTCTCTAGGAGGTGGGTCAAAAAGGATCTTGCTGTGATTTATGTCATAGAGTGTTCTGCCTATGTTTTCCTCTAAGAGTTTGATAGTTTCTGGCCTTACATTTTGGTCTTTAATCCATTTTGAGTTTATTTTTGTGTATGGTGGTTGGGAGTGATCTAATCTCATACTTTTACATGTACCTGTCCAGTTTTACAAGCACCACTTATTGAAGAGGCTGTCCATTCTCCACTGTACATTCTTGTCTCCTTTATCAAAGATAAGGTGACCATATGTGCATGGGTTTGTCTCTGGGCTTTCTATCCTATTCCATTGATCTATGTTTCTGTTTTTGTGCCAGTACCATGCTGTTGTGATTGCTGTAACTTTGTAGTATACTCTGAAGTCAGGGACACTGATTCCTCCAGCTCCATTTTTCATTCTCAAGATTGCTTTGTTATTCGGGGTCTTTTGTGTTTCCATACAGATTGTGATTTTTTTTGTTCTAGTTCTGTGAAAAATGCCAGTGGTAGTTTGATAGGGATTGCATTGAATCTGTAGATTGCTTTGGGTAGTAGAGTCATTTTCAAAATGTTGATTCTTCCAATCCAAGAACATGGTATATCTCTCCATCTATTTGTATCATCTTTAATTTCTTTCATCAGTGTCGTATAATTTTCCACATGCAGGTCTTTTATTTCCTTAGGTAGGTTTATTCCTAGTTATTTTATTCTTTTTATTGCAATGGTAAATGGGAGTGATTTCTTGATTTCACTTTCAGATTTTTCATCATTAGTGTATAGGAATGCCAGAGATTTCTGTGCGTTAATTTTGTATCCTGCTACTTTACCAAATTCATTGATTAGCTCTAGTAGTTTTCTGGTAGCATCTTTAGGATTATCTATGTATAGTATCATGTCATCTGCAAACAGTGACAGTTTTACTTCTTTTCTGATTTGGATTCCTTTTATTTCCTTTTCTTCTCTGATTGCTGTGGCTAAAACTTCCAAAACTATGTTGAATAAGAGTGGTGAGAGTGGGCAACCTTGTCTTGCTCCTGATCTTAATGGAAATGCTTTCAATTTTTCACCATTGAGGACGATATTGGCTGTGGGTTTGTCACATATGACCTTTATTATGTTGAGGAAAGTTCCCTCTATGCCTACTTTCTGCAGGGTTTTTATCATAAATGGGTGTTGAATTTTGTTGAAAGCTTTCTCTGCATCTATTGAGATGACCATATGGTTTTTCTCCTTCAATTTATGTTAATATGGTGTATCACATTGATTGATTTGTGTATATTGAAGAATCTTTGCATTTCTGGAATAAACCCCACTTGATCATGGTGTATGATCCTTTTAATGTGCTGTTGGATTCTGTTTGCTAGTATTTTGTTGAGGATTTTTGCATCTATGTTCATCAGTGATATTGGCCTGTAGTTTTCTTTCTTTGTGACATTCTTATCTGGTTTTTGTATCAGGGTGATGTTGGCCTCATGGAATGAGTTTGGGAGTGTTCCACCCTCTTCTATATTTTGGAAGAGTTTGAGAAGGATAGGTGTTAGCTCTTCTCTAAGTGTTTGATAGAATTCGCCTGTGAAGCCATCTGGTCCTGAGCTTCTGTTTGTTGGAAGATTTTTAATCACAGTTTCAATTTCAGTGCTTGTGATTGGTCTGTTCATATTTTCTATTTCTTCCTGATTCAGTCTTGGCAGTTAGTGCATTTCTAAGAATTTGTCCATTTCTTCCAGGTTGTCCATTTTATTGGCATAGAGTTGCTGTAGTAATCTCTCATGATCTTTTGTATTTCTGCAGTGTCAGTTGTTGCTTCTCCTTTTTCATTTCTAATTCTATTGATTTGAGTCTTCTCCCTTTTTTTCTTGATGAGTCTGGCTAATGGTTTATCAATTTCATTTGTCTTCTCAAAGAACCACCTTCTAGTTTTATTGATCTTTGCTATCATTTCCTTCATTTCTTTATGATCTGATCTTTATGATTTCTTTCCTTCTGTTAGCTGTGGGGTTTTTTTGTTCTTCTTTCTCTAATTGCTTTAGGTGCAAGGTTAGGTTGTTTATTTGAGATGTTTCCTTTTTCTTAAGGTAGGATTGTATTGCTATAAACTTCCCTCTTAGAACAACTTTTGCGGTTCCTGTAGGTTTTGGGTCATCGTGTCTCCATTGTTGTTTGTTTCTAGGTGTTTTTTGATTTCCTCTTTGATTTCTTCAGTGATCACTTCATTATTAAGTAGTGTATAGTTTGGCCTCCATGTGTTTGTATTTTTTACAGATCTTTTCCTGTAATTGATATCTAGCCCCATAGTGTTGTGGTAGGAAAAGATACTTGATACAATTTCAATTTTCTTAAATATACCAAGGCTTGTTTTGTGACCCAAGATATGATCTACCCTGAAGAATGTTCCATGAGCACTTGAGAAAAATGTGTATTCTGTTGTTTTTGGATGGAATGTCCTATAAATATCAATTAAGTCCATCTTGTTTAATGTATCATTTAAAGTTTGTGTTTCCTTATTTATTTTCATTTTGAATGATCTGTCCATTGGTGAAAGTGGGGTGTTAAAGGCCCCTACTATGAATATGTTATTGTCAATTTCCCCTTTTATGGCTGTTAGTATTTGCCTTATGTATTGAGGTGCTCCTATGTTGGGTGCATAAATATTTACAATTGTTATATCTTCTTCTTGGATCGATCCCTTGATCATTATGTAGTGTCCTTCTTTGTCTCTTCTGATAGTCTTTATTTTAAAGTCTATTTTGTTTGATATGAGAATTGCTACTCCAGCTTTCTTTTGGTTTCTATTTGCATGGAATATCTTTTTCCATCCCCTCACTTTCAGTCTGTATGTGTCTCTAGGTTTTAACTGGGTCTCTTGTTGACAGCATATATATGGGTCTTGTTTTTGTATCTATTCAGCCAGTCTGTGTCTTTTGGTGGGAGCATTTAATCCCTTTACCTTTAAGGTAATTATCGATATGTATGTTCCTATTCCCATTTTCTTGTTTTGGGTTTGTTATTGTAGATCTTTTCCTTCTCCTGTGTTTCTTGCCTAGATAAGATACTTTAGCATTTGTTGTACAGCTGGTTTGGTGGTGCTGAACTCTCTCAGCTTTTGCTTGTCTGTAAAAATTTTAATTTCTCCATCAAATCTGAATGAGATCTTTGCTGCATAGAGTAATCTTGTTTGTAGGTTTGTCTCCTTCCTCACTTTAAATATGTCCTGCCAGTCCCTTCTGGCTTGCAGAGTTTCTGATGAAAGATCAGCTGTTAACCTTATGGGGATTCCCTTGTGTGTTATTTGTTGTTTTTCCCTTGCTGCTTTTAATATGTTTTCTTTGTATTTAGCTTTTGACAGTTTGATTAATATGTGTCTTGGCGTGTTTCTCCTTGGATTTATCCTGTATGGGACTCTCTGTGCTTCCTGGGCTTGGTTAACTATTTCCTTTCCCATTTTAGGGAAGTTTTCAAGTATAATCTCTTCAAATAGTTTCTCAGTCCCTTTCTTTTTCTCTTCTTCTTCTGGAACCCCTATAATTCAAATGTTGGTGCATTTAATGTTATCTCAGAGGTCTCTGAGGCTGTCCTCAGTTCTTTTCATTATTTTTTCTTTATTTGCTCTGTAGTAGTTATTTCCACTATTTTATCTTCCAGGTCACTTATCCGTTCTTCTGCCTCAGTTATTCTGCTATTGTTCCCTTCTAGAGTATTTTTAATTTCATTTATTGTGTTGTTCATTGTTGCTTGTTTTATCTTTAGTTCTTCTAGGTCTTTGTTAAATGTTTCTTGTATTTTCTCTATTCTATTTCCAAGATTTTGGATCATCTTTTTTATCATTATTCTGAATTCTTTTTCAGGTAGACTGCCTATTTCCTCTTCATTTGTTAGGTCTAGTTGGTTTTTATCATGCTCCTTCATCTGCTGTGTGTTTTTCTGTCTTCTCATTTTGCTTATCTTACTGTGTTTGGGGTCTCCTTTTTGCAGGCTGCAGGTTCATAGTTCCCGTTGTGTTTAGTGTTTGTCCCCAGTGGCTAAGGTTGGTTCAGTGTGTTGTGTAGGCTTCCTGGTGGAGGGGACTAGTGGCTGTGTTCTGCTGGATGAGGCTGGATCTTTTCTTTCTTGTGGGCAGGTCCACATCTGGTGGTGAGTTTTGGGGTGTCTGTGGACTTACTATGATTTTAGGCAGCCTCTCTGCTAATGGCTGGGGTTCTGTTCCTGTCTTGCTAGTTGTTTGGCATAGGGTGTCCAGCACTGTAGCTTGCTGGTCGTTGAGTGGAGCTGGGTGCTGGTGTTGAGATAGAGATCTCTGGAGTTTTTCACCATTTGATATTACGTGGAGCTGGGAGGTCTCTTGTGGACCAGTGTCCTGAAGTTGGCTCTCTCACCTCAGAGGCACAGCACTGTCTCCTGGCTGCAGCACCAAGAGCCTTTCATCCACACGGCTCAGAAGAAAAGGGAGAAAAAGTAAAAAGAAAGAAAGAAAGAAAGAAAGAAAGAAAGAAAGAAAGAAAGAAAGAAAGAAGAAAGAAAGAAAGAAAGAAAATAAAAGAAAAGAAAATAAATTAAGATAAAATAAAATAAAGTTATTAAAATAAAAAATAATTATTAAGAAAAAAATTTAAAGTAAAAAAAAAAAAGGATGGATGGAACCCTAGGACAAATGGTGAAAGCAAAGCTATACAGACAAAAATCTCACACAGAAGCATACACATAACACACTCACAAAAAGAGGAAAAGGGGAAAAAATCATAAATCTTGCTCTCAAAGTCCACCTCCTCAATTTGGGATGATTCGTTGTCTATTCAGGTATTCCACAGATGCAGGGTACATCAAGTTGATTGTGGAGATTTAATGTGCTGCTTCTGAAGCTGCTGGGAGAGATTTCGCTTTCTCTTCTTTGTTCGCACAGCTCCCAGGGGCTCAGCTTTGGATTTGGCCCCACCTCTGCGTGTAGGTCGCCGGAGGGCGTCTGTTCTTCGCTCAGACAAGACGGGGTTAAAGGAGCCACTGATTCAGGGGCTCCGGCTCACTCAGGCCAGGGGGAGGGAGGGGTATGGATGTGGGACAAGCCTGTGACGGCAGAGGCCAGCGTGACGTTGCACCAGCCTGAGGTGTGCCGTGCATTCTCCTCAGGAAGTTGTCCCTGGATTCCGGGACCCTGGCAGTGGCGGGCTGCACAGGCTCCCCAGAAGGGAGGTGTGGAGAGTGACCTGTGCTCGCACACAGGCTTCTTGGTGGTGGCAGTAGCAACCTTAGCGTCTCATGCCTATCTCGGCGTCCGCACTGATAACCGTGGCTAGTGCCCATCTCTGGAGCTCCTTTAAGCAGCGCTCTTAATCCCCTCTCCTCGCGCACCAGGAAAGAAAGAGGGAAGAAAAAGTGTCTTGCCTCTTTGGCAGATCCAGACTTTTTCCCAGACTCCCTCCCGGCTAGCCATGGTGCACTAAACCCTTCAGGCTGTGTTCACGCCGCCAGTCCTCTCCCTGCGCTCCGACCGAAGCCCGAGCCTCAGCTCCCAGCCCCGCCCATCCCGGCGGGTGAGCAGACAAGTCTCTCAGGCTGGTGAGTGCTGGTCAGCACCAATCCTCTGTGCGTAAATCTCTCCGCTTTGCCCTATGCACCCCTGTTGCTGCGCTTTCTTCCATGGCTCCGAAGCTTCCCCCCTCCGCCACCCGCAATCTCCGCCCACGAAGGGGTTTCTAGTGTGTGGAAACCTTTCCTCCTTCACGTCTCCATCCCACTGGTGCAGGTCCCGTCCCTATTCTTTTGTCTCTGTTTTTTCTTTTTCCCTACCCAGGTACGTGGTGAGTTTCTTGCCTTTTGGGAGGTCTGAGGTCTGCCAGCCTTCAGTAGGTGTTCTGTAGGAGTTTTTGCACGTGTAGATGTATTTCTGATCTATCTGTGGGGAGGAAGGTGATCTCCATGTCTTACTCTTCTGCCATCTTCCCCCGGCCCCCAGGTATCTTTCTTGACCTGAGTAGATAGAGCGCTGATAAGGATGTCCCCAGCCTGCAATAATATAATCATGATGATTATAAGAGTTAAGTACTTGGAGTGATTTCTGAGTATCAGTATTCTGTTAAGATGCCTTACTGTAGACTATCATAATCAATCCTCATGGTAACCTTATGGGGAAGGTACTATTATTATCTTCGTTTTATAGATGAAGAAATTGATTTTCAGAGGGGAGAATTAGATTACCCAAGGTCTGCCGCTGGTAAATGTTAGAGTCAAGATTTGAATGCAGGCTGATTCCAAAGATAACTTCTATAGTAATCACCAACTCTGGAACCATCTGCCTGAGTTCTAATCCCTCAGAATCTATCTCCCTCATAGGGTTGGAATGAAGCTTAAAAGAGTTAATAGATATTTAGCATCAAGTAGAAGGCCTAGCACATAGTGAATGCTCTATAACTGTTAACTTTTTTCATTTAACTGTCTACCCCCCATCCATACCATATTTATAAGTGAGACATTGGGTAGATTTGGATACATGTAGGTTTTAGAACGTCTGTCGACTATATGCTTGGGGAACAGGCAGAGGAAAGGGAGTAAAGGAATAGGCTTCATCATACTCCTTAGATAAATTGGTGCCCAAATCACAAGATTTTAAAAGTTATTCTGATTTAAAGACTCCCCTTGAATGGTATAAAGGATCCTCAAGGCAGGAATGGAAGTCCAAGACTAGAAAAACTGCCGGTGGGAATCTGACACTAATAATTGTTACCAGTGTCTCTGGCTGATCACACTTGGTTCTTCTCCAAGTCCACCCAGGTAGAATAGAAACTTTGAATCTTAAGACCAATGCTTTTTGCATATAATCACGTTTTAAAGCAAAATGAAAATGATATCCAAAAGCCACAGCAAAGAAAAATTGACAAATTCATTACTCAGAGTTTTCTCTCTTATAATAGATAATATGCTCACTGAAGCACAACCTTCATATTGTCTCTGGTTTGGGCATATGAATACCTTCACTCCCTGTGTCCAAATTCAAATTTTGTTAGTTTTTAAAAAGAGGAAATATTACACACAACATACACTATTATTTCAGATGCCAATAAAGGTGGATCTTAGTTAAACAAATGACTTCACTAGTTAAAGACAGTAGAAACTGATCCTAATTAATGAATTTTTTTTATTATTCTTTCCCATCGTCTTTAGCTGTGACAGTTAGAGAGGAACCTATAAAACGGTGAATGGTAACCAAATTATCTCTGCTCATTTGATGTTTTGAAGTGTTTATTATGTAAACTTTGGTATCCAAATACATTGAATTTATAGTTTTGGATTATTTTAAATAGATGATTCAAATGTTGACAGTGAAAAGAATTTCATCCTGGGAGTCTGGAGACCTGAATTTTCTTCCTTTCTTAACTTGTCATGAATGTCACTTTGTCCCTTCAGACCTCAATTTCTTCATCAGGAAATGGAAACTCTGCCTGGGTAGCTCTTCCTCTGGTTTATTAATTCTTCAAGTTTTAGCTTAAGTATCATTTTCCTAGTTTAAATCCTACTGTTAAATTTCTAATTTCATCTGTAATTTCCTTTGAGGTATTTAACATCACTTCAATTCAATTATGTAATTATTTATCTTCTATCTACTCTGCTAATGGACCATAAGCACCATATGAAGGTAAGAACTATGTTTCTCTTCTATACCATTGTAAGACATAATAGGCTTTGAATTACAAGAAATATAAGACACAATGGAGTTTAGGAACTAGGTAAATGGGACTGTCTGCCCCACATAAAATTATTAAAATTTAGAAAACACTATTATTGGCAAACAAAACCCTTATGGCGCTATGATTTTGTGACTTCTAGCTTCTAATAGTAGGTCGCTCAAAAGCCCATGTGACATTAAAACAAACAAAACAAAACACGGAAGAGTTTATGAGATGTTTTCCATTAGACAAATTAATAAATTTTTTCTCTAATATATTTTTGTATTACCTTCTGTTGCATACTGAAAATGTTGCTCATTTTTCAGTAACCTCAATTGCTCCTTCATGGAACTGTGTTTTCTTATTGAAATATAGTTGACTTACAATATTATATTAGTTTTAGATGTACAACATAATGATTCGATATTTTTATAGATTACACACCATACAGTTATTATAAAATATTGATTCTACTCCTGTGCTGCACATTATATCCTTGTGACTTATTTCTTGATGAACTCAACCTTATACTACTATCTCAAAATATTCTTGGGCTTCCCTGGTGGTGCAGTGGTTGAGAGTCCGCCTGCCGATGCAGGGGACACGGGTTCGTGCCCCTGTCTGGGAGGATCCCACGTGCCACGAAGCAGCTGGGCCCGTGAGCCATGGCCGCTGAGCCTGCATGTCCAGAGCCTGTGTTCTGCAACGGGAGGGGCCACAACAGTGAGAGGCCTGCGTACCACAAAAAAAAAAAAAAAAAAAATTCTTATATCCCCATCAGTAACTGTACATAGAGATCTCTAAGTTACATAAAGTTAATAGGTTAAAAAAACACATTGAGAAAATAATTATTAAAATTTATCACCTCCTTAAAAAATAACCCATTTTACATTGACCATGAGATCTCTTTTAATAATGAGCTCTTCTTATATATTTCAATATGCATTTATGTTTACACTTTGTTTTGCATGGGACTTTTAAGATGTCTATCACCTTTCAAAGTGAGATGCAGCTGTATGGATAAAAATTCTGCTTCTCAAAGAGATGAAACTGTGCTTTTTATTTACTTCAATTTCGTAATACAGACACATGTACTCACACACGTATGTGTGGACACTCAACAAATAATATTGACCAAAATTACAATAGTGTTAACCTCACTTTCAAATGCCCTTTAATAAGGAAATTTAAATAACATGAAATGTAAATTAAAGCTATGAACAGAAAACTAAAGCTGGAAAATATTTATCAAAAGAAAAAAAAAGCTAGACAAAAAGAAGTTAAGTTATTCAATGCCCTTGACTGTGAAAACCCTTCATTTCTCATTACAAAACTGTAGAAAGCATACAAAAGTGTAAAAGTTTGAACTTTTACATATTCTTTAAGCTAAATATATTCTTTAACTACCATATTAGATTCCTTACAAAAAACACTCATTTATACCATGTATAATTAAAATAATTATGAAAATAGAAATGCATTCACCTAGAATAATGTGTTTTTTTCCCCCCACAAGTGTTGGTCCAATCATGGAGAACAAAATACATCATTAGTACCTATTACCATGTGTATTAGAAAAATTATGCACCCAGTACTAATCTTGTCACTGGGGAAAAAAAAAAAAAGGATATAGTATACCTCAATCTTATGCTGAATTTAGGACTTTTTTTTTTATAATCTATGTCACCACAAACATAATTATCAATAATGAAAATCTGCCACTTGCAAAAATGATGTAAAGAAATTCTGCAATCATCATCCAAAATTTAAAAAAAACAATGCTTTTTGTGAGACAGAATATCCCTAAAGATTAGAATTAAACATAAAATAAAGTAAATAAGACACAGTTTCAAAATGCATATTAAAAATTTTGAGGCAAAAATAACTTTTTAAGCAATTTCTTAGATGATTTCTAATGCTAGAGGATAACTCTCAGACATAATAGAAATTTCAAGATAAGCTAAATATATAAGAAATAGTTAAGCTTTTCTAAATATAGAACTAGTTTTATCTAAATGAATATTTAAGTTTTATCAAAATGTACATTTATTACGCAAATATAACCATGAAGAAAATAATATCTCAAATGCAGAATTCTTTGTCTCTGTCTTACACATTTAACAGCACTGACAATTGTTTACATTATAAGCTTTATGATTTTTCCAGAAATAGATTTTTAGCTAAGATTTTTCAAGGATGCTGATCTTAATCTATTGAATATACAAAACAAAACTCTTTTGAAAAAGAGCTTCTTGATTTTTAAAAAAATTCTGAACCTAATACTGCTTTACAAAAATGAAGTCTGATAAAAAATGTCCATACAACAAACTATTCCATAAAGCATTAAAGAAATACTTTTTTTCTAGGTTATATCCAAATCTTTAAATCAAGTACTCAGTGATTTTTCCATGGGAGATATGCATTTAAAGAGTTTCTAGATCACCATCCCATAACTAGATTGTGACAATGAAGAAGACAAAGATGAAAACAAAAATGAAGATGAAGGTGAAGAAGAAGGAGGAGGGTGAGGAAAAGGAGGACGAGGAGCAGGGAAAGGAGAAGAAGGTGATGATAATGATAAGATACCGAAGAAGATTAAAAAATAATAGAGAAGAAAGAGTGGAAGAAAAAGAAGGGTAGGGAAGAAAGTGGACACTAACTAAAAGAAGGCAATCTTTATTATTCTGAAGCAAAACATTATTAGGAAAGATAGGTTTCTCCTATCTTTTCATTTATCTACTGTCATATCTTAGTCATGTATCCACTCTATCCTTTTCTTTGCTGGGCAATGAGAATAACATTGCCAGTTATCTCACAGATAGGTTTCTGTTCATCTGTATCTATCTATCTATCGATCTATCTATCTATCTATCTATCATCTATCCATCCATCCATCTTTCTTTCTATCATCTGTCTCTATCATCTATCTATGCATGTTACTTTCTAGCATTTCTCAGAGAAGAAATTATCTAAAATCAATCCATGTGTCATTCTTGAAAAATCTCTAACAATAAATCTTATTCACAACTTTGTTAGCATCACCCTGGCAAGTGAAACTGTAATTAGAAAAGCAGGAAAAGTTCCTCTATGGGGTCATAACTCCTCATTTTGCTTATCTTTCTTCCCTAAGCTGCCCTCAATAAATTCCATATGTAAGATCTTCCAAGCAGTGCTATAGATTTTTTTCTCCCCATTGAAAACCATGCTTTCATTTCAGTTGACTGTAATTAAATAATCCCAAAATATTCAATTAAGGGGCAAATAGCTATCTATATTAATATTTTTCTTCTAGGTAATTTTGCATTTTAAAAGATAATTTGTGGGCTTCCCTGGTGGCACAGTGGTTGAGAGTCCGCCTGCCGATGCAGGGGACACGGGTTCGTGCCCAGGTCCAGGAGGGTCCCATGTGCCACGGAGCAACTGGGCCCGTGAGCCATGGCTGCTGGACCTGCACGTCTGGAGCCTGTGCTCCACGATGGGAGAGGCCGCAACAGTGAGAGGCCCGTGTACCACAAAAAAAAAAAAAAAAAAAAAAAGATAATTTGTTTTAACCACAATACGTTTTTAAGAAAATCTAAAATATAGGCATTGTAAAGGGTTTATATTTATAGAGTGGAGTCCTTCTGGAAATTTACAAATCATATAATATACCCGAGCTAATCTCGGGTATGTTAAGTTCAGACATATTGTGCCAAATATTACTTCCACATTAAGAGCTGGATTAAATTACTTTTGCCTCCTATTTGCTTGCTTATTCTCACCATTAGAGCTAGGAAATTTACTCACCTGTCTTCAAATCATTTCTCATATCAAGTTTTTTATTTTTCATTTCTAAGTGATGTCTGCCTTTTCTCAGAATAGACCTTGTCTGTTTGTTCACTGTTGTATCTAGTACAATAGCTGAAAGATAACAGGCACTCAATAAACGTCTGTTGGAAGAGTGAACAGTGTATGGTTAAACCTCAGTGATGAAGGAAAACTAGAGCCAACTCAGTTTTGTGCAAAATATCCTTCTTTTGGTCAATGAAATTATGTTTTGATTTGGGCAAAAGAAATATGCAAATTGAGGGGTTGCATAGTGAATGAGATAAAGTTAAAGTCGATTGATATTCACATCCTATGACAATAACAGAAGAAACAGGCATCTAAAAGTGAATAAATTATTGGTATAAACAGGAACGTCAAAAATACAGATGATTTTCAACCTTTTAGTGACTAAATTAATATTTGCAACTTTAATGCAAACAAGAATTAGTCTTTGTAAACTCTACAGGTAAGTACTAAAATGACTTGTTAATAGTTTATCATTTTAATTCAGACATGGCATGTACAAGTCTTCGACATCCCCTGATAGAATGCCTTTATTCTTTCCTGTGACTCGATTTTCTTCATCAGGCATTTTTCCCTCCTTATATCATTGCCGAGTCACCTATTTCCATACACAAAGTAACTAGCCAACATATGCTACTACATTTCCAATCTCACAGAATCCTAGGCCCTATTGTTGCAATTCCTTTCTCTGCCTCAGACATTGTGAAAGACATTGTTGTAAAGTATTGTTGAGTTGACAGGTTTGGAGTTGCTGATGACACTGTAGAAAAAGACTTCCCCAAAGGTTAAAACCTACATTTTATCAAAGAAAACAGCAATGAAAGATTTGAACTATTGTGTCTTGAAATATGGCTGGCTGAGATACTTTACTGAATCACGTAATCCTTTTAATACCTGCTTATTTTAGCTTTTATATAAGCATCTGCTCATACAAAGCCTGCATCAAACTCCAAATCCAAGGACTATTAGAACTGCCTGTAAGACTGATGGACTGTGCTGTGAGCTGTGAAAAGATTCAGAAATTGAGGGAATCAGTATCACTGGAGGCCAGGAGGTGGGAGCACTTATGTACCTGGACTCTTAGTCTTCTTGCTTCTCACTTATTGGATTTCTTCTAATAACAGACTGTTTCTAACAACTAAGAACAAAATGGTGTCAGGAAATCAGATATGTTGATGTAATTATTTTTGTTAAGCTGCTAAGCCTATTGATTGAGACTATCATAGGAAAATTCTATAGTGGCTGTTGTGCCACATGACTTTGAAATCAATTACAGTCGAGTTCATGTCTCATGTGACAAATCTAATAGAAAAAGATTGATCTGTTTAGAGCAAGGTAAGTACTTACTATTGAGATTTGATTTTGTTATGCTTCTGAGTAGAATAAATGAGGAATAATAGAGGTGAGTTATTCGGACATTGCTTTGCCTCTCAAGCCTTAGCTAGCAATGTAAAATTCCCACTCCCTCTCACCTCCATTCCCATCATGGGGAGGATAAATGAGAAACTGAGAAAGGATTGAGTCAGTGAATCCTTCTTTCTACTGAATAAAAGGAGAAAAAATAATCTAAAGGACAATGCAAAAATAGCCACCAAAGCAAGTCCAACTGTTTTATTAATTAAAAAAAATACACAGCTCAAATTTTGAACATTTGATTCAATGCACACACACACAATGCACACACAAACATTTGATTCAATGAACACACTCACAAAATCAAATTTTGAACATTTGATTCAATGCACATACACACACAAACAAAACAAACAAAAATCTCATCACCAACGTGTCTTGCTAGAACCAAAAGGATTATTAAGTGGACTTAATGAGGTTAAGAAGAGGTGATTACATATCCAGTACTTCATGCTTCTCTGTGTGTAGATTTTCTTAAATTTAAATCTAGGAATATGAAAACAAACATTAGCAGGTAAAGTCAGCAGCTCTTTTCTAGGTAAACAAATTCTGTTTTAGAAGTAAAGGACTGGATCTCAGTGTAAAATTGTATCTCTGAAGTCGTATAATTTACACCCTCAAAAGTGGTAGTACTTGATCAGCGAATGTTATCTAAAATTTATTAATAACACCATATCCTTTATGGAACTGTGACCTAAATATTTTATTTTCCTTTCTTGCTATTTTTAATGATTGGCTATTACTAGCCTTTCCTCGTCATGTTCCTATTATTGCTTTCCACGATACTCCACTTCTTAAATCTTCAGAACATTTAAAAAGAATATAACAATACTTTTATCCTTTTTGGTTATCTCTTTATTGCACTCTAACAAGTTTCATGTAAGCTGGAATCTCCATACTATATTACTTTACCTAGAGGACAGTATGTCTCTTTGCTAAATTTTTCAAACTTTTATTTGTAGAAAATCATATTCAGATATTATTCTGTAAGCAAGATAAAAATGTGCAATAAAAATATTACTCAGCCATAAAAAGAGAATGAAATAATGTCACTTTCAGCAACATGGATGGACCTAGAGATTATCATACTAAGTGAAGTAAGCCAGACAGAGAAAGGCAAAAGTCATATGATATCATTTATATGTGGAATCTAAAAAAATGATACAAATGAATTTATACACAGAACAGAAATAGACCCACAGACATAGAAAAAAAACTTATGGTTACCAAAGGGGAAGGAGGGGGAGGAATAAGTTAGGAGGTTTGAATTAACAGATACACACTACATTACATAAAATAGGTAACCAACAAGGACCTACTGTATAGCACAGGGAAATATACTCAATATATTTTAATAAACTATAAGGGAAACAAATCTGAGAAAGAATTTATATATAACTGAATCACTTTGCTGTACACCTGAAAGTAACACAATGTTGTAAATCAATGATACTACAATAAAAAATAAAATAATATAAAACAAAAAGAATGTTCAGAAGACATGTAAGGAGCTTGCTCTCCACCACATTTTCTTCTAATTCACAGAGTAGTAAAACCCTTGATTAAAAGAAGTCGAATAAAAATATCAAGTATAAATGCTTGTGGGCACCCCATTACTAACTTCTTCATGAATAAGCCAAGGAGACATTCCCTACCAATATTTAAGAAAGGGCATCAAGCCACAACATGTAAGATGAAAATCTTACCACTTAGAAAGGATTGTATACAGGATAATGCAAATACAATTTGGATATTCGTTAGGAATCCATGAGCCATAAAAAGTCAAATAGCCACAAATGATTCATCCTGAAATAAAAGTAGACATTGTTCTACAAGAAAAAAATATGGAACCATTAGGTGAAAAGTTGAATAGTGGTAACCAGTTAACCTAAGATGAATACAGGTTTACCTGCAAATGAAATGTGACAATGCTTGAGCTTTTCCTCTGGTGTTCCAGAAAAGATAAAAATGAAATAATCTTCCTTCAACTTAAGTGCTGCATACTCACAGTAGGCTGGATAATAGAAGTGCTATTGAGACTTATTATTCTCATTGAAAGTAATGTCAAACTGGATGACCATTTAAACATGAAAGTACGAGATAAAATATTTTTAAGTGCAAACGTTTTTTATTTTTTCTAAATTTAAAATTCTTGTTTGGAAACTTACTTTAAATAAGAAAGTACTCTATGTTCTGATGGCAGCACACAAAATAAATGCAATTGAAAAAGTTTGTGAGTGATCTCTGAATGATGCAGTAGTAGGTACTGTTTTCATATTTCAAGAGTGTGGACTGGCAGTGTTCTGCATGCCTTTATTTTGTCTCTCCAGCCTCACAGAGAGGACAAAGACACATGGCTCTCTCCTCCCTTCTCCTTGTTTACATTTCTCAATTATCCCCTCTAAATCTGCAATTTGTAAGTATTGATTGAACTAATCCATTACAACTGAATATCTTTAAGGGGTGAAACATTTTTAACATGAAATATACTATATTAATTGAAAGATTTATCCTGTCTACAGTGAAAGAAACTTAGTAATTAAAGAGTTTGTGTGTGTGTGTGTGTGTGTGAGAGAGAGAGAGACAGAGACAGAGACAAAGAGACAGAGAAAATGTGTCTTTGCATATCCCTGGGAAATTTCTGCAAAGGTTTGTATTAGTGTGAGAGCACTCATCACACTTGCAGCTTTCTGAGATACTGGCCCAGACTGAAGTATAGATGATTAAAGTCAGCTCAGGTTTCTAGTAAAAGCAGATATTATTATAATGCTAGGACAGACTTTTCTCTCTTTGTATCTTTAGAGCTTTTGTGATCAAACAGAAGATTTACTTTTTTCCTATATTTGAATTTTAAAGGGCTCTAAAAATCCTGATTCTCTTATATCTGAATGTCACAAATCCTTTTAAAAATTGTTCAAGTGGACTCTGTAATATATAGAGGGGGCGAGTCCAGGGATAAGACATCTGGAAGGATTCTTAGTTGCTAGGAAGAGGGGCTTCCTCTATCTTGTTATGGTGGCTCATCCCTGGAGGATCTTAAAGCAGAAGAGGTAATATCCATCTTGCGTACTTGCAATGTAGTTTCTTTCAAGTACAAGCAGCCCCCATCATTCAAACTTTAGACCCAAGGGGCTATTAAAACAGCACTACTGGATAATAATGATGATGACATCTTATACAGCATGGTGTTTACAGTTTTCAGAATGCTTTCAGAAAAAAATAATGTTAAACTCTGATCTCCCAAAATCCCTTTGTTCACTACTTTTATCAACAGCACCCACCTACTCACCCAAATTAGTACCCCTATGTCCTTGGCAGTGTTCCTCTCGTCCTAATTCCCCACAGTTTTCAAAACTCCTCTGGAATCTTTTACTTTCTTTCCATGTCCACTTGCATGGGCTTTGTTCAGCGCTGATCTCTCTCATAGAGAATTTTATTTAACTGTGACTTCTCTTTCGGATCTCAGATCATTACCTCTGTGTGTGTGCACTGTGGCCACCAGAGTTAAGATTCTGAAATGCAGTTCTAATCACAACAGTGTCCTAGTGGTCATGGGTCGATAAAATCCACGCCTCTTGCAATCTGCACTCAGCTTCTCTGGTTTTCTTTTCCTTTTCTTCATTCCTTCATCTGTACCCTCAAGTCACACAGAGGCATTGCTTACCATTCTCCACCATACTAACCCATAGAAAGTTTCTGCAACTTTGCCCATGCTCTTCCTTTTGTATGGAGCAACCCTCTTTGTTCTTGTGCTGAGAAAAATGGCCTATGGTCCTGGATGATTTGGAGAGGACTAGAGAGGATGTCAGTGTTCAGTCAATAAAGGACTCTTAAACCAGGTTAAGGAAATTGAACTTTGTGTTAAGGAAATTGGGAAACAGGAAGGATTTTCGAGAGGTAAATTATGTGCTTGCATTTTAGATGAGGATCTTCCTGTACAGAAAATGACTCGGAGAGGAGTAAGGGATGGAAACCAGTTAGGGATGTTTTGGATAAGGAGAGGAGGTGAGCTGATGGCTGCAGTGGGACAGCAGGAATGGAGAGATACATGAATTGAAGAGTCTTAAGGAAGTACATGTGGCAAGATTTGGAAATTAACTAGATCTGGGGACCCAGAAGAGTGCAATCTAGTTAGATATAGACTTTCTATTCTAAATTTATGGTGAGTTTCTTGATGTCTGTTTTTGAATCTGGGGAATATGGTTTTTAGAAGTGACTTTTAAGGTGAAGAAGTTGCTATTTTTATTCAAATGTAAGGGATGAACTTAAGGTCAGAGTTACTGCTTGACTTATTCAAGATCACATAGTTAATAAGTCAGAGCTGGGGTCATGCCATCCCAAATAGTCTGACAGCTCTTTTAAGTTATTTTCAGCAAGGAAAACAGGAACTTTTTAAAGCTGTAAATGAGTTTTCTACAGCTACAATTTTATTTTTACAAAAAGGAGGTGACATGGGATCACATGTGAAAATGAATGAAGCTGTTTGGGCCTGTCCGGGGCCTTCACAGTTGTCACTAGGCTCTTGATGGCCATGGGCACAGCTTACCTGGCAACAGCACAGCCTGGTGAGGCTGGCACTCTCCTCCCTCTGTGGCCTCACTCTTCCCATCCAGGAGTCACAGGTGGTGGCCCTCACTAAGCCAGCCTCACTGGGCTGCAGAGAGGCTGAGGACTGTTGTCCTTTCTCATGGCCAAAGTCATGGGTTAGCTCAATGCTCTGGGGACTTGCAGGGCTGGGGGATCTGGAGATTTGAGATTCCCTGGAAAGAAGCAGGTGGGACAGTGTCTCCTCCTGAGACCATAGAGAGGTAATTCAAACAAAAAATAAAAAAGGCAGACAATACAGAGAAGTCTACAGAGAAAAGCCCTGGGAAAGCAGCAGAGAACTGGAGTTCTACCCTCATGAAGCTGACCTGCACCAACCAAGAACATGACTAAATAAGATAATTCAGAGCATGAAAATAATATTAAAGGCCAGATAGCCTGAGGAAGAGGAAGTCTGGCTGTGTCTCCTTTCTCCTTTGGCAACCTCAGGCCTGTTTTGTCAGAAACCAAGTTCAGATGATTGAGCCATGTTGGAGTCATCAGCTGGGCAGCCAGTGGGGCCGTAGCTTCTCCTTCCATGTGGCTCTCGAGGACAGGGATTTACTGCTGGTCTAAAGGCTGGAGATGACTCCTGTTCAAAATCAGGCATTCCTTCAGGAAAGGGAAACCTTTGTCCAGGGAATGATTGTTGGCTTGACAATGGGGAGACTTCATAGTGTCTTGATAACTTAGCTTCTGAGGAGGTTGTGGAACTGGAAAATAAATCTGTATGGAGCAACCTGAAGCAAAGTGCCTGACAGCTATTTCATAGAGCCAATACCCTTGGAAGGGGGAATATATATATATATACACATATATACATATATTTATATATATGTATATACATATATTCCAAATAGATATCCCACAAGAAATAATCCCTTTGGGGCAAGAGACATAAGTATGGGCTCCTGAGAGTAATATGGTCGAGAAAGGCACTAAATGTCTTTCTCAATCACGTTGTATATATAAATCATATTAATACTAAACTGCCACTGTAGTTAATAAAGCAGACCACTAAGTGCTACTCACACAGAATGTATTTCCCCACTCAGATCAAGGGGGTGAGAGTGGGGATGTGCCTCTAGGCTCATGAAAGTGCTTCAAGTATTTTGATCTTTATCAAAAAAGGAAAAGTTGCCATTTAAAAAAAAATACAGAGGAAAAGAAAAAGGAAGGAAGGAAGGAAGGGAATGAGATAAGCATGCTGAATAACAAGATGCCATAATGTGTATATATGTTTAATTCTTTTTTTTTTTTTTTTTGTGGTACGCGGGTCTCTCACTGTTGTGGCCTCTCCCGTTGCGGAGCACAGGCTCTGGACGCACAGGCTCAGCGGCCATGGCTCACGGGCCCAGCCGCTCCGTGGCATGTGGGATCTTCCCAGACCGGGGCACGAACCCGTGTCCCCTGCATCGGCAGGCGGACTCTCAACCACTCTGCCACCAGGGAAGCCCTAATTCATTTTTAAATAAACTTTTCTCCCTCCAAAAATATTTATATACAAATCACTTGACTTTGCTGATTCTTTTTCATACAACTTTGGAATGTTTATTAGACATTTATAAATGAGTATCCTCCAGCTTTCTTTCCCATCCCATATCACGTTTTACTAAGAAATTTTATATTTACCCTCAATCCTCAAATTTCCTCAAGTTTAAAGCCATTTTCTTACTCTTGCTCTTTACTTATTTATTTATTTTTTTGGTCACACCAGGTGACATGTGAGAACCAGTTCCCTGACCAGGGATTGAACCTGGCCCCTGGCAGTGAGAGCTTGGAGTCCTAACCACTGGACCGCCAGGGAATTCCCACTCTTGCTCTTTTTTAATATCATGATGATGATATTTCTAGGATTGTCTTCTAACTGATGAAAGGATACTAAAAAAACTCAAAAATGCTTTTGTCTAAATGCCTCTTATTTTTCAATATGTCAGTGGTAATACATAATTAAATATCCACTGACACTCACTTAGTATAATTGGAAGTGAACATAACCTGGGTTTGTACTTAAAATGGAGCCCCTGACATGTACCTCCTTCCTTAGATAGATGAGCCTTGAATCATGCATTACCTCATAGAAATGTGGTTTGTGTCAGACAGTGAGCACAGCATTACTGAAGCAGTGGGACAGTCCTAATCAAGATGAGCAGGGGCACAACATACAGACAAGTGATGAGAGGTAAGCTATTAATATCAAATTAACTCAACAGAAGAGAGGCAGCTTGACTTGGCAGTGGGATGGAACAGAGACAGGGAGTTGGGGAAGAGGCACCACAGAGATATGGGCAAGAAGGGAGTAGATGACAGTTCCGACAGTGCTCAGGTTTAGAATCAATGCTGCTGGATTATTCAATAGACAGACTAAGCCCAAGTTGGGGTAGGGAAAAATGCGTATGTTCAGAATTTTATTGGATTTCCTTACACTTCCTTTGCTGTTGAGTATTGCTTTTATGTAAATTACACATGCAGAGGGCACTATGATCATGACTGAGCTTATTTGGAGCTGAAGACAGAGGTTAGACTGTCCAGTTATGGAGATGTGAGCGCTAGGGGGAAGATAGAGCCTTACAAGACTTCAAGAAGACTATGCACATCAGTGTCAAGAACTGTGAAGGATCTGAGAATTGACTGTACACTACTTGCAATCTAACTATTTAGCCTGCCACAGTTTCGTGGCTGCTGGCAACACAAGGAGACTCCTGGGTCAGAGACAAAGGCTTTCATTACTCGCAGTAATAGCAATAGTGGACTTACACCAATTCACTGAGCCTTAGTTCCCATGGAACAACATGAAGAGGGCCAGGGGATAGCTGTTCACACAGTAGGTTGAACTGTAGGAGTGAAACTATGAGTTTAGGAAACCCAGAAACTATTAATGTGTAGTAAGCCTGACCATCCTTCTGGAGGAAGATAACATTCCTGTCTTCCAAGGCTGCTCACTATGCAATCATAATTGCACCGACAACCTGCAACAAAGGCTGTCGTGTCTTTGCTCACAAGATGTGAAGAAACACCAGAGACCCATGGAGGACTGATTCCCAGCCATCAACAAATTCAAGCCCTTATTTTACTGTTTAGGATACTGAGGCCCCAAAAGGTTAAGTGATACCTCAGGGAAACACAATCATTATAAGATTTTAGGTTAGACCTCGATGCCCAGATCTTAAATCAGGTTAATAGCAAACCTCACTCTGTAACACTCAAACTTCCCCAAATTTCTCCCACAGAGTTCTTAGGTTGTGTGCATGATATACATTTTTTTTTAACTTAATTGAAAAGTAGTGATGATTGATACTCCCTGGTCTCTTCTGGTTCCACACTTACAGTATCAGTAATGTCATTGTCCAGAGTATTTTGTGAGAGATTATTCAGATTGGACCACTTCTTCTCAGGTAGATTCAGAGATGTATATAAATTTCTTCTCCACAGGAGAAGCACATGGTTATTTATACTGTGACCATAATTTGTGTAGCAATGTTAGAAGCATGACTTGGTGATACTATACTACCCAAGAGGATCCCTTAGAAAAAAACGTCTGACATCAATGACAGTGAACCTGTCAGGTGGTAGAAGGTGAGCAGCCCTCTGGATTATACAAAGAACTCAGTGATGTTTGGAAATTAACACCTCAAAGTCAAACACTTTACCTGTAAGAGAGGGACACCTCAAAGTGTTATCGTGAGAATTAAATAGAATGTACGTGGCTATCCTTTATTTACAAAAAATCACCAGAGATTGTGCTCTACTGAAAATTGTGGGCAGTTGTATACTTCATAAAAGCTGTCATTAATGACAATCATGAGAACTCTAAGCTGATGAATGTGACAACACTGACACTTTGATTTTCATAAGATAAAACTCCTAAATGTGTGACTTTCAAAGAAAAGTTTTAAATCCACAAAAACAACACAAGAAACCAAAACCAAGATCATAGAAAGATGATTTTTAAAAAGTTGTCTTTTTCATGCTCAAGCTCATTTTTATGGAAAACATGTGACTTCCCGTAATAAATAAGCTTTTGTTTTTGTAGAATATTGGGTTTATTTTATTCACGTGTCACTAATTTGCAATTTTCTCAAAATGTTGAATTTATAATGACTAAAGGTGTTTTGTTTCTTTAATTAAAATTGATATTTTCTATTTCCGCCATTTGTGTATTTTCCAATTCTGTTACTGTTCATTTAATCACTGTACAAATTGAGTGTGCTTAAAAAATCATGATATTTTTATGAACCATGTTAAATGTCTTCAGAATTCATGACTTCTAGTTAATTGATAAATCACCATAAAATTGGAAAAATTATTAGAATTTAGAATCAGATTGTGTCTATGGCATTTTAAGAATGTATTACCATCCTTCCTAAAGCCCAGATTTCTCCTAACTATTATTTTTACTAAGGATCTTTCATTCTTCCAATAACAATGTTTGGGCCTCATCTATTACTTGTTATCCCACTCTCTTCCCCTCATATAACCCGGGGTCATGTCCTTTCCATTATTCTGAATTCAGCCAACGTCATTTACCAATGTGAAAACTGAGGCCCCGGAATGTTATGATTCATTAAGTTTATACAAGAAGATAAATATCATATGATATCACTTATACGTGGAATCTAAAAAATGATACAAATTAACTTATTTACAAAGCAGAAAGAGACTCACAGACATAAAAAACAAACTTATGGTTACCAAAGGGGAAAGGTGGGGCAGGGATAAACTGGGAATTTGGGACTAGCAGATACACACTACTATATATAAAATATATAAACAGTAAGGACCTACTGTATAGCACAGGGAACTGTATTCAATTTTTATCTTGTAATAACCTGTAATGTAAAAATAATCTTAAAAATAATATATATATATTCTGAATCACTTTGCTGTACACTTGAACCACTGTAAATCAACTATACTTCAATTAAAAAAAAAGATATGTTACCATATTTGAGGCTCCTTCTTACTTCCTACCTCTAATCCAGACTGCCATCTTCTTTTTTCTGTCTACTCTGGTCCATTCTACATGACACTGTCCCTTCCTAAAGCACATATATGGTCAAACATCATGAAAGGATTCCTGCTATTTACTAAATAAGTCCATATGTCTTGGCATAGAATTCAAGAACTTCTACGTCCGGGTCTTAATATACCTTTGCAATTTTTTTCCATTTTTCCATAATATACCTCCATGCTTTCGTGCAACCTGACAAGTTGACATTACCTGTACTTTCCCATCTCTTCAATGGTATTCCCTTTACATGAAACGCTCCTCCACTTCATACCGAGCTGTCAAAATTCTACCAATACTATAGAATCAGATTGAAGTCTTATTCAAATCTTCAATTTATGTTCTCACATTTCCTTGAAAATATTCATAACATTTTTGTATCTCTCTTACTGTAATAAGTAACTTCCACATTTAAAATTGCATCTCCGGGCTTCCCTGGTGGCACAGCGATTGAGAGTCCGCCAGCCGATGCAGGGGACACGGGTCCGTGCCCCGGCCCGGGAAGATCCCACATACCTGGAGCAGCTGGGCCCGTGAGCCATGGCCACTGAGCCTGCGCATCCGGAGCCTGTGCTCCGCAACGGGAGAGGCCACAACAGTGAGAGGCCCGCGTACCGCAAAAAAAAAAAAAAAAAAATTGCATCTCCATGTGCTCGTGTTACAGTCAGTGATACAAAAAAAGCAAAATTTGAATCCTGATTATTTTAATTTTCCACTGATTCATAGTATGTATGCTAGGTATCAGAAGTTTCTTCATCAACTTTTCAGCATCATTTCTTTCCCTGAAATTAGCCCTCCCAATATTTATGTTAGATTGTCCCTTGTCCTTACCTTTCTTTGTGTATGTTGCACATTGAAACAGGAATGAGCACAGCTCAGAAACCATTTCATAAGAAATGCTGTTTATGTACCCTAAGTATATGAAGAATACATCCTTACAAAGAAAGTATAAGTAATAAAAAATAACAATCAATGTGGGACACATGTCACATGAGACCAGGGCACCAAACTTAAAAAAGTCACATAGAGTTAAAACTAAATAAATCACACACTGTAAATGAGAAATAGGTCTTGAGCAATACTGGTAACAGAAGTTCCTATGTGGGCCACCAATAAGGAAATTCAGAAAACCTCAGCCTAAAGAGGGCACCATAGCTAGAAAACATAGGTAAGTGTTAGATGACAGAAAAATCATGGTCTGAGTCTTGAGGGAGGTGAACAGAAATCCCTGAACACCTCAGCCTCACCCTGTGTGCTCAGAATTCATTACCTACGTGAGAAGAATCATGTTAAGATCACTCCTGAACATCTGAAATAGTAAAGTATAAGTATGTGCATTGATTACAAATAATTTACAGCTATCACCTAGAGTAGATTTGATGATAATTTCCAATCTCTGCTTGCCAGTATATTGGAAAAAGGGGCAGCCATGAATAACAGGGTAATCTCTGATCTGGTTCTCACCAAGGTTTTTTTCTGCCCTTGGATGTGTGTGATGTACTGACCCTATTCTGTGGCTCACATCGGTCTACAATTCACACTAATTTTTACCAAATATGTTGTGAGAGCAGCAAATTCACACATTGTAATCCAATGTACATTGCATTATATCCAGCGTAAGTGAGGTTTGAATGACACTTTCCATTAATCTATGTTCTGTAAGAGTTGCTTTGCTTTTCACTTGTTTGCTTGTGCAAAAATCCGTGAAAACACAGGAAACCATTCCTCTGACGCAACAAATTGTGTGTGTGCATGTGTGTGGGTAGGACTCGCATGTTTGGAGGAGTTTTATCTATCACCCAAGATTTTCTTGCGAAAACAGCTTTTGTTCAGGATGCTACCTGGGGAGCTATTCCTCACTTAACTAAAATCCTTTATCCCATGATTACATCTGTGACTCCTGAGCAAATGTATTCCCCGTGGATGCAGCTATGGATTAAATTGCCTGTTTGCTGCCTCTTGGTCTTTTGGGTTTTTGTTCCAACATTATAATTTGGGAGCATGTATAACCAATTGTTGTATGTGTTCCTACAGCTCCCTCAAGCCTCCCTATCTACTCAAGAATGATCCTTTCCTTTGTGACTACTAAACTCAACTTTCTCTCAAATTGAGACAGTACACTTGGGCAGCAAAGATTTTAAAAATTCATGGAATAATGTTTTCCATCACTTTGAAAAATGTCATTGATGTTCAGAATGCAGGAAAGATTAATGAAGAATGAAGACACAGTCAGCATGGGAAACTGAGTCAGAGCTTCACATCTTTCACTTTATTATTTCCTACAGTCTTTTACACCCTCCTGCTTTGAATTGTCTCTGTCTTTCAGATCAGTTTGGCACTGACACATCTATTTGATAAGTCATTGCAGCAGTACGTTGCCCTTTTCTGTATTTGTTTGACCTACAATGTTTCCTATATTAAGCTCCTAAAAATAGGCTATATCATAAGAATTAAGAAAATGAAGGATTTATCCCAAACCTAGTTAATTATTGATATTTTTGAACTATGTACTTCCTTAAGTATGTTTGTGAGAGTCATAAACAGAAACTCTCTATTAAATATGTTTCCACATTTCAAATGATTCTTGGCTTTTATGTCATTCATGTTGTTTTTCTTAAGGTTTATACCATTTAATCAGTCACAGAAGAAGTAGTGGGTGGTTAATAAGTTATTTACAGGAAAAATGAGGCAAATAAGAATTAACGAAAGTCACTTAACTGACATCACTAAAGAGAACCTGACAAAAACTTAACTACTCCAGTAGTTTTAATAGTCATCAACTTCATACAATATTACAGTTTATTATTCAAGAAATATAATTTATTTTGTACTCTACAACGTTTTAAAACTTTCTAGTGGAAACTTTCACCAAGGAATTTGAGGCTGTATTTCATCTTCTATGACTTGTTTTTTCAAATGTATTTTGTGCAATAAATCTGACATATTCAGTAGCAGTTGGCTAGGATGAGCATATAATTTATCATCCAAATCAGGACACTGTTGAGAGTGTGAAGGGGTGCCATTAATATTATTGTGAGTTAACTAGTGTGAAATCAAACTACCCTGGGACACCATAACTTATGGAGATCCTAAAGTTGCTCAGGTAGGGAAAGGTCACATTTCTTTGACCTTTGACCTCTTATGAAAGAAAGACCAATAAAAAAGGAGAATGAGAATAGGGTCTGGAGACTAAATAATTTGGTTAAAATCTTGACTTTTCCAAGTAGTAGCAGGATGACACTGCTCAAGTTATCTCTGTTTCCTTTCCCACTGTGAACTATAAGATCTGGTACATTTTGCATTGTCTTGGAATCATTTAATACCCAAGATTGTAATCCCCTAGAGCAGTACTGTCCAATATATTAGCCACCAGCTACACGTGGCTTTCTTTTACATGTGACTTTTTAAACGTAAATTTGAAATAATTAATATTAAATAAAACAATTTCTCAGTCTCACTAGCCACATTTAAGTGTTGAATAGCCACATGTAGCTAATGGCATCTGTATCCATGCAGATTAGAAGATTTCTGTCATTGCCAAAAGCTCCATTGCCAACACTGTGAAGATCAAAATCATTATTATTTCTTGCCCAGACTCTGATAAATCCATCTGAATAATCAGTGCACATTCACTTTGGCATCCTTGGATCCATTCTCCATTCAGCAGCCAAAAGATTCTCTCAAAAGACTAAACTTGTCAGTTCGCTCACCCATTAAAATCATTTACTGGTGTCCTTAGTCTCACCCACTCCTTGTGTGGCCTGCCTCCTCTACTCCTCTCATGGCTAATTGCACCAGGCCTTCTGCTGGCTGCTTCCAGCCTCAATGACCTTGTTCTTCCATTTGCATTTGCTAGGCTTCCTCCCTCTACAGGTCCCTTGCCTGTGTTGTTTTCATTGCCTTGAGTGCCCTTCTCTCTGATTCTCACCACAGATACCTCCTGCAGATCAGCTCAGGTGTAACTTCCTGGAGGAATCTCCCCAAACCTCTCTGATAGATTAAATCTCCCTTGATAAATCTTAAACATCAAATAGTAATCATCCAGGAGTGAATATTTTGTTGTTTTTAAAAATTTTTCCTATTGAAGTATAGTTGAGTTACAATGTCGTGTTAGTTTCAGGTGTACAGAACAATGATTCAGTTATATCTATCTATCTATCTATCATGTTTCAGATTCTTTTCCTTTATAGGTTATTACAAAATATTGCATATAGTTCCCTGTGCCATAGAGTAGGTCCTTGTTGGTTATTTTATATATGGTAGTATGTATATGTTAATCTCAACCTCTAATTTATCCCCCCCCCTTTCCCCATTGGTAACCATAAATTTGTTTTCTAGGTCTGTGAGTCTCCTTCTGCTTTGTAAATAAGTTCATTTGTATCTTATTTATTTTATTTTGTTTTTACATTCCACAAATAAGCAATATCATATGATATTTGTCTTTCTCTGTCTGGTTTACTTCACTTAGTATGATTGTCTCTAGGTCCATGAATGTTGCTGCAAGTGGCATTATTTCATTCTTTTTTATGGCTGAGTAATATTCTATTGTATATATATATACCACATCTTCTTTATCCATTCATCTGTCGATTGACATTTAGGTTGCTTCCATTCTTGGCTATTGTAAACAGTGCTGCAGTGAACATCCTGCAATCCCACTCCTGGGATTCTGGAGAAAAACTATAATTCGAAAAGATACACATACCCCAATGTTCATTACAGGAGTGAATGTTTATTCATCTTTATATTTGAATTTCCTCTACAGTGGTTGCCATGCAGTGGGCATTTGTGGAACAAATAAATGATCTGAGGCCTCCAGTAGGCTCTACCTGTGTTACTAGAAAAAGCTATAGCACTTGATATAGAAAGGCAAAATCTATCAGAACACTGAGATTGATCTCCAAAGGTCAACAATTTTTCTCCACTGCCTCATGTTGGTTCTGTTTTGTTTGAACCAGAATCCATTAATAGGAGAATTATTTCTGTAAATATGAACTGGAAATCTGAGTTCCTATTTCAAGAATTTTAATAGTTAATATAACAACCAATGATTAATTCACACTACTTGCTGTAGGGAGGTTGTTGTAAAATGTCTATCTTCTAAGAGTTTTAATACAGCTTTGGTCCCAGGAGACCAAGTCCTTTTTGGGTTATTTGATCTTCTACCTAAAGAGAATTTCTCTGTTTCCCTCTTAGGGCTTCTGTCAGGCCAGCAATTTAATATGCTTGACATTTTTGACTTAACAGTTAATGTTTAAAATAAATTATAAATTAAATTTAAATAATTAATGATTTTAAGCTTCATAATTATATATTTTATTTACAGGTGACTTCTAAAATATTTTTTAATAGGATTTTGATAATTAGCTTAATGACTCATCAATGTGTTTTATGTCAAGTAGTACTGGCCTTTAAATTCTAATCATCGAAGAGTAAAAAGCAAAATAAAAAATGAAAAAAAAATGTCAAATATTTTGTTAAAAGTATTTATCCGTACACTCTTTGGAATAAAGACATATTAAACTACAAAATTAAGGTTAGCGTAACTAAAACAAGTGACAACTACTTAGATGTAATTGAACTATTAAAGGTTTCCATTGGCATTATGTTTGCCATCTTAAATGTTAATTAACATTTTTATTAATAAAATCTTTCACTCTGAAATAAATATGCAGAATCTCTAAATACATGTGCATGGTAATGAGTTTTTTTTTTTATAAATGTGTTGCCTTCTGCCTCTCATTTTCTCTATTGCTGTCCTGCTGTTTTCTTATTAATACTCCTAGGTTTGAACACATAACTAAGGGAAAGCTCTCCTTTGTTTCTCTCTTTAGTGTCATTGGCATCTATTGTCACCTTAAGATTTCTTTGGGGCCTTCCAAGATGCATAATAATGGTAATGATAATGACTTCCATTTATTAAGAACTTACTAAGCACTTTTGCATATACTTCACAAAAACATTATGAGGCATATATCATTATCTCTCTTTCAGAAGAGGCTACTGAGCCTTAAAGAGATTAAGTAGCCTTGAGACAAAGGCAGGATTGGGACCCATGTAATCTTGATTCTAGTTCCACCCTCTCAGATATTAAGCTATACTACCCAACAAGCTATACTACCTAGTCTCACCATATTCTAGTGAGGACAATTCAACTTCTACCTTGTATCTCTATGCTTAAGATATTTTATCATACAACTGTTATTAAGATTTAATAGGGCTAGACACCTGAGCCTGGCTAAGTAATGTGTCATCAAAGAAAACTTGGGGAATGTTCTCTGCTTTACCTCTATGCTATGGCAATGAAGCTCACTTCAGCATAGATGGTGGTTAAAGCACAGTGGGGTCCAATGCCCTGGGGTTGAATGTTAGGTCTACTTCTCACTTTCAAAACCCTGGGGAGAATGTTCAGTCTCAATTCTTTCATTTATAAAATATGGATAATGATTGTACTTTCCTTATAGGATTGTAGTGATGATTAAATGTACAGTCTTTGAAGAGTGCCTGGTACATACTTATCTCAATAGTTGCTGCCTACCATTATTACTACTATTAATAGTTTCATAAAAATTCTAGTAGATATTTCTCTGAAAGAAAACAAGAACTAGATTTATATCCAAAATAAAGTGAATAATTTAGAAATAAGAATGATAATGTAAATTTTGTCTTGGACCCATACTAAGTGACAGGCAATATGTTGGCATTTAAATATGAGGAAAACAAGACTTAGAATAAGTAATTTTTAGTAACTGGATATGAAGCCAATCTGTTTCCTGGACGCCTAAGGGCTTGATGACAATGAACTCCAGGGAGAGATGAGGAGTACCAGTAGTTTTTTTTTAAAATATTTATTTATTTATTTTTTTGCGGTACGCGGGCCTCTCACTGCTGTGGCCTCTCCCGTTGCGGAGCACAGGCTCCGGACGTGCAGGCTCAGCAGCCATGGCTCACGGGCCCAGCCGCTCCGCGGCACGTGGGATCTTCCCAGACTGGGGCACGAACCCGCGTCCCCTGCATCGGCAGGCGGACTCTCAACCACTGCAACAACAGGGAAGCCCTAACCAGCAGTAGTTTAAATACTCAGTTTCCCAATTCCTCCCTGACTGCACTGTTTGAGTCAGTTGTTTCAGGATAAGGCCTGGCTATCTGTATTTTAGCAAACCTCCTACATGATTTTAATTCTATCCAAGCTTGGGAACCCCAGAGCCTATGAAATACTTCAAAGGAGGTCAATTAACAGAAGGAAGAAGGTTTCGGGAAGAGTGAGACAAGAACAGCCCCGGCCTCAAAGACCTCCAGGAGAGAGACAAACTGAGCAAATCAGGAAGGAGAGGTTTAGAAGTCATGTGAGCCATCTTTGGGGCTATAAAAAAGCCCCATCTTCCACGCGCAACAAAGAGTGTGGCTGGTAAGGTTCTGCTAGGTCTTCAGAGCAGAAGTATATTGGAAAAATATACATAAGGACCTCCTGATTTAAGTAATTTGCTTAGCAAACCACATTAAACAAGTTTAAGCTTATATACAGTGATTCTCAAAGCAAGAGACAGAACATCAATTTTATACTCACCAAGAGCATTCAGAGAAAAGCTGACTTAGGGCACCCATGGTAAATTAAGCACCAACAAATACCTCCCCGCCCTCCAATAAAACAGGACTGTGAAAGCTTCTCCCATTTTCCTCTGATGGCAAGCCTCTCAAAATATTCTCTTTTTATTATTAGATTGATAGAATTCTGGAGTTAAAAGAATCTCAGAAATAATCACAAGTAACAGTATTTTCTAGAGTATGGCGGCCCTACAACATTAAATATTTTTGCTCCTATCCCTCCACCTATGCATTTGCTTTAAACCAAGGAGTTCTTCCTGAGGCTAACATTCTACCTATCTGTCTTCTCTGATTTTTTCTTCAGTAAGAGAAGGTAAAGAGCAATTGTGTTTTGGTAAAACTTTCTTATTTATATCCCACAAAGCCAGTCATCTTTTTGTTTAGATTCATCCTTGAGTATTTGTCTTTCCACAAGTGCCCAAGGATACACTTCTTACCTCTTAACTTGTGGTCCCAAATCAGCAATGGTGTTCTTTGTATTTCCAAAAGCCCCTCACATCTGTACTTGATTTGTGCTTTGGGGAGAGCTCCTTTGTTTTGGACAGAATGCTGCCTCATTTTTTTCTGCTCAACATTTGTTAATATCTGTGTCTGATCAGCTGGCATAAAAATGTCTGTCTTTGCTGAATGCATTAAACATTATGATATTTTGCCCTTTGACCCACTTTGTCCTTTAAACCATCTTGCACATCCAGTCTGATGCCTAAGGGCTCTCAAGATTCATAATAACATCATGTGCTTGGGCACCGTACTTATTTACAGCATGCTTTCAGTACGTCCAGATAAAATAGGCAAATGCTTCACTCCAGAGCCACTTCTCATAATTTAGCTTCACCTTTACGCCCCTCTGTCTATACTCAGTAGAGGTCTATTTTTTTCCCATTTGGCCTCTTTCCTGCCTGTGGGTCTCAGCAAAATATGTAGCCTGGCCCAGCTGCCACCATTTGAGTTGTAAAAATTCACACATCTGTTAGTGTCTCTCTGTTGGCCTTTAGCAAAGAAGTACTTTGTGGAAGTGGATTTTCTAATAGATACATGCCAAGTTTTTTCAGAAACAGTTAAAAAATGTATTCTAATTCAGCAAGTCATATGTTGCTCTATTTTTACAGTTTACTTAAAAATGATATAAAAGAATCATTTTAATGTATTATAAAAGTTAGTACTCCAGGGCTTCCCTGATGGCGCAGTGGTTGAGAGTCCGCCTGCCAATGCAGGGGACACGGGTTCGTGTCCCGGTCGAGGAGGATCCCACATGCCGCGAAGTGGCTGGGCCCATGAGCCATGGCTGCTGAGCCTGCGCGTCCGGAGCCTGTGCTCCGCAATGGGAGAGGCCACAACAGTGAGAGGCCTGTGTACCGCAAAAAAAAAGTTAGTACTCCAGAAGAATCTTTACATTATTTCAATTGATTATGATTTAATCCATTTAGAGGTAAGCAGAGATTCTTAACATCCATTATGTGAAAGAGCACACAGAGACATCATTTCCATTTTATTAAGGAAGCAGTTAAGTGGTTTGTCTATAACCACATATTTAGCAAGCTATGGGGCAAAAACGAGTAGCCAGGTGTTCTGACTCCTGACAAAAAGATCAGTCACATAGCAAGGGTAAAATGTGCTCAGTTGCTATACAATTTGCTGACACTCTTCCACACCCTTTTAAAACTACATGGGAATTGGAAAAGACAAGCATCTTTGAGGTACCCACCACACCTACCCCTAAATATCACTATGCCCTTGCATTTGTCCCTAAAGTAGGCCTTCACAACATAAAAGGTACCTATTTTATCTGGGCCTTGACACAAATAAGAGTTGACTAGTTATTAACAGAAAGAGGGAAAGAATGATCCAGGCAGAAGTAACAAGTACCAAAGTGCCACTAGAAGAGGCATTATAAAACAACATGCTTATATTTCCAAATCCACAAACAGAGTAGCATTCTGCCTTAAGGTGGAAACTCAATGGCTAACTTCTAAAAATTCACATGACATAATATTGTAGCCACAAAGACATTCAATCTGTGACTCCTTTTATGAATTATTGGGAATGTGAACAGCTGGACAATGGATAACACCCTCAAGTGTTGCTTTTAGTCTGTTGTCTGGGAAGTATCAAAATAAGTCATTAATTTTAGAATAAACTAAAGCTCCCAATTTTAAGGGGCTTTATAAATAATGAAGTTTGTACAAATAATGTCACTGGATCCTTACCACAATCCTATGAGTGATATTACTCTTCTTATTTACTTTGTTTGCACAGGAAGGATTTGAAAACTTGAAATAGCAAATGATTTGCTTAAGATCCCATAAGTAATTTATCCCAGAGCTGGGCCAAGAAAATAAGTATTTGGACCCCTTGTCCAGTGTTCTGAAAAACAAGACAATTTGTGACATTTCTTGGATGTAAAATTTCTTAGAGGTAAAAGATAAACAAAAGATAATCAGAAAAAGAAACCAGCTATGGCAGAACTGCAAAAAGGTCACTGTTTGTTTTCTCTCACCAAAGATTGTTTACGTTCACGCATATTAGCATTTGAGGCACTCACCCATTGCTATTTCTATTAACACCTCTCTGTTCCCCCCTCTGGATACATAATCACACCACACCCTTCCTTCAGAACCTGGGACCTCCTGCTATTTGCCTCAACCTGATTTCCTCCTCATTGAATGCTGTCTGCTGACTGCAGACCACCGAGGACATTTATTTCTGCCCCATGGAAATGCACATCTTCATTTCTCTCCGTGTATCATGATTATTTGTATTGTCTGAGGCCTCAGCTTGACAGGATGACCATACATCCTGGTTTGTCTGGGAAAATCAGGAAGAATGCCTGTTGTCCTAGCATAGTTAGAAATGGTGCCCTCTTTCACTTTTATACATGTCAGAGTTTTTCAAAAACACATATGGTCACCCTACACCAGATAACCAGGTAAATTAATGAGTGCTCTTGAGAGAGTGAATAGGGATGTATCAAATTATTTTCTAGCCAATGTTCTTACAGTAGCCCACAGTTGTGTTAGATACATGTATTTTAAGAAAGAATATGAAAAAAAAAATTCTGCCTGGAACTTCAACACAAGATTTTTAACCTGCCATAAAACAGATATTAATAATGTTTTCCTAGCTTTATCTAGAGAAGATTATTTTTAATTAGAATAACTTCCAAGAGATTGGTTCAAGATGGAGGAGTAGAAGGACGTGCACTTACTCCCTCTTGTGAGAACACCAGAATCACAACAAACTGCTGAACAATCATTGACAGGAAGACACTGGAACTCACCAGAAAAGATACCCCACATCTGAAACAAGGGAGAAGCCACAATGATATGGTAGGAGGGGTGCAATCACAATGAAATCAAATCCCATAACCACTGGGTAGGTGATTCACAAACAGGAGAATGATTATACCACAGAAGTCCCACACTGGAGTGAAGGTTCTGAGCCTCAATTCAGACTTCCCAACCTGGAGATCTGGCAACAGGAGGAGGAATTCCCAGAGAATCAGACTTTGAAGGCCAGTGGGATTTGACTGCAGGAATTCAACAGGACTGGAGGAAACAGAGACTCCACTCTTGGAGGGCACACACAAAGTAGTGTGTGCATCAGGACCCAGGGGGAAGGAACAGTGACCCCATAGGAGACTGAACCAGACCTAACTTCTAGTGTTGGAGGGTCTCCTGCAGAGGCAGGTTGTGGCTGTGGGTGACCATGGGGACAAGGACACTGGCAGCAGAAGTTCTGGGAAGTACTCCTTGGCATGAGCCCTCCCGGAGTCCACCACCAAAGAGCCTGTAGCCTGCAATGCTGGGTCACCTCAGGCCAAACAACCAACAGGGAGCGAACTCAGCCCCACCCATCAGCAGAAAAGCAGATTAAAGTTTTACTGAGCTCTGTCCACCAGAGCAACACCCAGCTCTACACACCACCAGTCCCTCCCATCAGGAAGCTTGCACAAGCCTCTTAGAGAGCCTCATCCACGAGAGAGCAGACAGCAGATGCAAGAAGAGCTACAATCCTGCAGCCTGTGGAAAAGAAACCAAATTCACAGAAAGAAGACAAAATAAAAAGTCAAAGGACTATGTATCAGATGAAGGAACAGTATAAAACCCCAGAAAAATAACTAAATGAAGTGGAGATAGGCAACTTTCCAGAAAAATGTATTCAGAATAATGATAGTGAAGATGATCCAGGACCTTGGAAAAAGAATGGAGGTAAAGGTCGAGAAGATGCAAGAAATGTTTAACAAAGACATAGAAGAATTAAAGAACAAACACCTAGAAGAATTAAATAACAAACAAACAGAGATGGACAACACAATAACTGAAATGAAAAATAAACTAGAAGGAATCAATACAGGAATAACAGACAGAAGAACGGTTAAGTGACCTGGAAGATAGAATGGTGGAATTCAGTGCCATGGAATAAAAAAAAGAAAAAAGAATGAAAAGAAATGAAGACAGCCTAAGAGACTTCTGGGACAACATTAAATGCACCAACATTTGCACTATAGGGGTCCTAGAAGGAGAAGAGAGACAGAAAGGACCAGAGGAAATATTTGAACAGATTATAGTCAAAAACTGCCCTAACATGGGAAAAGATATAGCCACCCAAGCCCAAGAAGCACAGAGAGTCTCAGGCAGGATAAACCCAAGGAGAAACATGCTGAGACACATAGTAATGAAATTCACAAAAATTAAAGACAAAGAAAATGTATTAAAAACAACAAGGGAAAAAACAACAAATAACATACAAGGGAACTCCCATAAGGTTAACAGCTGATTTCTCAGCAGAAACTCTACAAGCCAGAAGGGAGTGGCATGGTATATTTAAAATGATGAAAGGAAAGAACCTACAACAAAGAATAGTTTACCTGGCAAGGATCTCATTCAGATTCGACAGAGAAATCAAAAGCTTTACAGATAAGCATAAGTTAGGAGAATTCAGCACCACCAAACAAACTCTACAACAAATGCTAAAAGGATTTCTCAAAGTGGGAAACAAAAGAAAAGAAAAGGACCTACAAAAACAAACACAAAACAATTAAGAAAATGGTATTAGGAACATACATATTGATAATTACCTTAAATGTGAATGGATTAAATTCTCCAACCAAACGACTGCAGGCTCGCTGAATGGATGCATAAACAAGACACATATATATGCTGTCTACAAGAGACCCACTTCAGACCTCGGGACACATACAGACTGAAAGTGAGGAGATGGAAAAAGATATTCCATGCAAATGGAAATTAAAATAAAGCTGGAGTAGCTATACTCATCTCAGATAAAATAGACTTTAAAGAATGTTACAAGAGACAAGGAAGGACACTACATAATGATCAAGGGATCAATTCAAGGAGAAGATATAACAATTATAAATATATATGCACCCAATATAGGAGCACCTCAATACATAAGGCAACTGCTAACAGTTATAAAAGAGGAAATCGACAGTAACACAATAGTAGTGGGGGACTTTAACACCTCACTTACACCAATGGACAGATCATCCAGACAGAAAATTAATAAGGAAACACAAGCTTTAAATGACACAACAGACCAGATATATTTAATGGATATTTATAGGACACTCCATGCAAAAACAGCAGATTGAACTTTCTTCTCAAGTGCACACACAACATTTTTCTGGATAGATCACATCGTGAGTCACATATCAATCCATGGTAAATTTAAGAAAATGGAAATCATATGAAGCACCCTTTCTGACCACAATATTATGAGATTAGAAATAAATTACAGGGAAAAAACGTAAAAAACACAAACAAATGGAGGCTAAACAATACGTTACCAAATAACCAAGAGATCACTGATGAAATCTAAGAGGAAATGAAAAAATACCTAGAGACAAATGACAATGAAAACGTAAATATTCAAAACCTATGGGATGAAGCAAAAGCTGTTCTAAGAGCAAAGTTTATAGCAATACAATCCTACCTCAAGGAACAAGAAAAATCTCAAATAAACAATTTAACCTTACACCTAAAAGAACTAGAGAAATAAGAACAAACAAAACCCAAAGTTAGTAGAAGGAAAGAAATCATAAAGATCAGAGCAGAAATAAAAGAAATAGAAACAAAGAAAACAATAGCAAAGATCAATAAAACAAAAAGCTGGTTCTTTAAGAAGACAAGCAAAATTGATAAGACTTTAGCCAGACTCATCAAGAAAAAGAGGGAGAGGACTAAAATTAATAAAATTAGAAATGAAAAAGAAGAAGTTACAATGGACACTGCAGAAATACAAAGCATCATAAGACACTACTACAAGGAACTCTATGTCAATAAAATGGACAACCTGGAAGAAATGGGCAAATTCTTAGAAAGGTATAACCTTCCAAGACTGAGCCAGGAAGAAATAGAAAATATGAAGAGACCAATCACAAGTAATGAAATTGAAACTATGATTAAAAAATCTCCCAACAAACAACATTCCAGAATCAAATGGCTTCACAGCTGATTTCTATCAAATATTTAGAGTAGAGCTAACACCCATCCTTCTCAAACTCATCCAAAAAATTTCAGAGAAAGGAACACTCTCAAACCCATTCTATGAAGCTACCATCACTCTGATACCAAAACCAGATAAAGATACTACAAAAAAAGAAATTACAGGCCAATATCACTAATGAATATAGATGCAAAAATCCTCAACAAAATACTAGCAAACAGAATCCAACAACACATTAAAAGGATCATACATCATGATCAAGTGGGATTTATCCCAGGGAGGCAAGGATTCTTCAATATATGCAAATCAATCAATGTGACAATGTGATACACCATATTTACAAATTGAAGAATAAAAACCACATGATCATCTCAATAGATGTAAAAAAAAAAAAAAAAAAAAAACTTTTGACAAAATTCAGCACCCATTTATGATAAAAATTCTCCAGAAATTGGGTATAGAGGGAACCTACCTCAACATAATAAAGGTCACATACAACAAACTACAGCAAACATCATTCTCAATGATGAAAAACTGAAAGCATTTCCTCTAAAATCAGGAACAAGACAAGGATGTCCAATCTCACCACCTTTATTCAAAGTAGTTTTGGAAGTCCTAGCCACAGCAATCAGAGAAGAAAAAGAAATAAAAGGAATACAAATTGGAAAAGAAGTAAAACTGTCACTGTTTGCAGATGACATGATACTATACACACATAAGCCTAAAGATGCCACCAGAAAACCACTAGACCTAATCAATGAATTTGGTAAAGTTGCAGGATACAAAATTAATGCACAGAAATCTTTTTCATTCCTATACACTGACAACAAAAGATCAGAAAGAGAAATTAAGGAAACAATCCCATTCACCATTGCAAAAAAAAGAACAAAATATCTAGGCATAAACCTACCTAAGGAGGTAAAAACCTGTGTTCAGAAAACTATAAGACACTGATAGAAAGAATTCAAAGGTGACACAAACAGTTGGAGAGAAATACCATGTTCTTGGATTGGAAGAATCAATATTGTCAAAATGACTATACTACCCAAAGCAATCTACAGATTCAATGCAATCTCTATCAAATTACCAATGGCATTTTTTATGGAACTAGAACAAAAAAAAATCTTAAAATTTGTATGGAGACGCAAAAGACCCCAAATAGCCAAAGGAGTCTTGAGGGAAGAAAACGGAGCTGGAGGAATCATACTCCCTGACTTCAGACTCTACTACAAACCTACAGTAATCAAGACAATATGGTACTGGAACAAAAACGGAAACATAGATCAATGGAAAAGGATAGAATGCCCAGAGATAAACCCACACACCTATGGTCAACTAATCTATGACAAAAGAGGCAAGGATATACAATGGAGAAAAACACTCTCTGCAATAAATTGTGCTGGAAAAACTGGACATCTACATGTAAAACAATGAAATTAGAACATTCCATGACACCATACACATATATAAACTCAAAATGGATTAAGGACCTAAATGTAAGACTAGACACTATAAACCTCTTAGAGGAAAACATAGGAAAAACACACTTTGTCATAAATCACAGCAAGATCTTTTGTATCCCACCTCCTAGAATAATGGAAATAAAAGCAAAAATAACCAAATGGGACCTAATGAAACTTAAAAGCTTTTGCACAGCAAAGGAAACTATAAACAAGATGAAAAGACAGCCCTCAGAATGGGAAAATATATTTGCAAATGAATCAACCAACAAAGGATTAATTTCCAAAATATATAAACAGCTCATGCAGATCAATATTAAAAAAACAAATAACCCAATCCAAAAATGGGCAGAAGACCTAAAAAGACATTTCTCTGAGGAAGACATACAGATGGCCAAGAGGTACATGAAAACCTGCTCAACGTCACTAATTATTAGAGAAATGCAAATCAAAACTACAATGAGGTCTCACCTCACACTGGTTAGAATGGGCATCATCAGAAAATCTACAAACAACAAATGCTGGAGAGGGTGTGGAGAAAAGGGAGCCCTCTCACACTGTTGGTGCAAATGTAAATTGATACAGCCACTGTGGAGAACAATATGGAGGCTCCTTATAATACAAAAAATAGAATTACCATATGACCCAGCTATCCCTCTACTGGGCATATGCCCTGAGAAAACCATAATTCAAAAAGGCACATGCACCCCAATGTTCATTGCAACACTATTTACTATAGCCAGGTCATGGAAGCAACCTAAATGCCCATTGAGAGACAAATGGATAAAGAAGAGGTGGTACATATATACAATGGAAAATTACTCCGCCATAAAAAGAAACAAAATTGGATCATTTGTAGAGACGTGGCTGGACCTAGAGACTGTCATACAAAGTGAAGTAAGTCTGAAAGAGAAATACAAATATTGTATATTAACGCATATATGTGGAATCTAGAAAAATGGTACAGATGAACCAGTTTGCTAGGCAGAAATAGAAACACAGGTGTAGAAAACAGAAGTATGGACACCAAGGGGGGGAAAGTGGGGAGGGGCTGGTGATGGTGGGATAAACTGGAAGATTGGGTTTGACATATATACACTAATATGTATAAAATGGATAACTAATAAGAACCTGCTGTATAAAAATATAAAATAAAATTCAATAAAAAGAAAATAAATGTGAATGCCGGGGTTAAAAGGGTAAAGAATCTCTTCAATAAAAAAATATTTCTTAGTTGAAAAAAAAGAAAAATAACTCCCACATTTGCAAATAAAAAAGCCCATTCTCAGCTGAAACACTTTCTTCACTTGGCCTCTGAGAAACAGCACTCAACTAACTTGTTTTCCATTTACTTAATGAACATTCTCAGTTTTGTTTGCTGGCTATTCTCTTACTTCTTTTAAAATATTGGTTTGAATGCCATACAAAGCTGTCCTTGCAGGAGTTTTTTCCCTGTCAACATGGACTCCTAACAGGATCTCATTCAGTCCTGTGGTTTTATAGCAACCCTATGCAAATAACTCCTCTGAATTTCAAATGTTTAGACTCAATTGCCTGCAACATCTCGATTTTCATTCATAAGTTTATTTATTATCTCATACAGCAAACTATTTTTTTAGCTGCTAATAATTGCCAAGCACTGCTTTATGTGTTATCACAGTGAGTAAGACAGAGTCCTTGCATCCATGGAGTTTCCATTTAAGGGAGATAACAGAGGTCTCAAATATGTTCCACACCAGAACCCTTGATTCCCCAAACACACACCCCTCCACACACACATGCATGTATGAATGCACATACGTGCACAAACACAAACTTACATCACCCCCAGTCTGCTATTTCAAGTGACAGCTCCACAATTGACCCATTGCTCAGACCACAAACATTGCAGTCACTCTCGACTTCTCCTTTTCTTATACTCTAAATTCTATCCACTTAAGACTTAAAATCTATTCTGAATCTCAGCACTTTTCTTAGCATTCATCTTTGCCACTCTGGACCAAGCCACCACCATCGAGCGATGGCTTAGAATTTTGAAATAGCCTCTTTATTGTTCTCCTTGCTTTCAGTGACATTTGTTACAATTTATTCTCCACATAGCAACCGTAATTATCTTATTAAACATGAGCCAGATCCATTCACCAAATTTCTCCAGTAGTTTTCCCTAAAACCTAGAATAAAAGACGATACCCTTCCCATGCTTAGAGCACCCCATTTGATAGAGCCATGAGCTCCATAACCTCTCTTACTTCTCAGGCCTTTTATCACTTCTCTCCTACTGTTCCTCTTTTCTCACTTCCCACACTCTCCTCTTGCTGTTCCTTGAATGTATCAAACATACTCTCACCCTGCAGCCAATACAGCTATCCCTCCTTGGCCTAATATGCTCATCCCTCGGGTATGTGCATAGCTCATGACTTCTCGTAATTCAGGTCACTGCAGATGATACCTCGGCAGAGAGGCTGTCACTTATTACCTGGCCTAAATCAGCTTCTCACTCTCCCATCCTCATTCTGTCTATTCCCAGATCCTGTTTAACCTTTGTTTCTAAACTACAATAAACATTATATGCCTATATTTTTTTGTATTGGTTTTCCAACATTCCACTCGCATATTGCTGCCATATAAAAGAAACTGTTTTATTTCAAGCCCTGAGAAAGTATAGGTCAAGTAATGAGTATCACTTAAGATCTGATGAAAGAATAAATTAATTAATTCAAGCAATCTTAATAATCTCTGCCTTACAGGCCCTTACTTTACATAAGAGTCGTCTGACATGAAATAAAACCCCAAGCTTGACGATGGAAGAACATGCATAAACAACTTCAAAATGTCTTTAGACGCTGTCTTTCTTGTCTTAAATGATAGAGAGGGGCAGTTTTGTGGTGTGATGGCTCTTTCAGATTACATCGTGATTTCAGATTTTGTGACCTGAAAAAGTTACTTAACTTCTCTCTACCTTAATTTCTCCAAAGTTTTACCTACCTCACAGGGCCTTTGTGCAAATTACATGACATGATACACATAAAATGCTTAGAACAGTACCTGGTACGTTGTAAATGTGTACTACATTTCTTCCTTTTATTCTTTCATTTTTGACATTTATTCCCTATGTTATTTAGCAAGTGATAGACCAGAATTTACTATATTTTCCGGTCCTCTCCACTGTGATCTTGAGTGACACTTAGATGAGGCAGAATGCTTTGATGGTAGATAACATCACCAACTCAAATGCCATGTGATTGTTTTATGTGGGAATAATGTGTGGGCACTACTCTAATCCCATGGATGTTGGGCCCAGTGCGTGTGGCTTTAATCCTGAACAATCCACAATCCTCTTGGTCCCAGTGGAAATGAGACAGTGGTAAGAGCTAGGTTTACTGTTAAGTGCTAAGAGAATCCCTGATGAATCAAATTAGATAAGTCACAGCTTTTTTCTGCCTCCACATATACAAACAGATGCAGAGAGGCTCACCTTATGACATTTTTAGCTTTATTCTCTTACTAGTTTCTTTCTATTCTCTTCGTCATTTTATCCCCTCACCTTTTAGCTTTGGAGGCCTGAAATTGCCAATTCAGCTGCTTTGGAGCAGGTGGATTAGTGGTGGTTTTATGAACATGTGGATAATGGGGTTTTTATTGGGGGGACATTTAGATTTGTCTAAAAGAGGGATCGCTGATGCTTTTACTACAGCTGCCCTTCTCAGTTTAACTTCTTCTCAGTTTAACTTCAGACACCTCAGGAAGATGCCAGTAGGGAATAACAACAAATTAATCTATTCTTTTGAACTCAAACAGCAAGATTATGTAACAAGGTAACTGAACTTCACCCTCTCCCATCCCACAAAAAAAAAAAAAAAAGACACCTGATAAAATCAGATGAAGATTTGAATCACATAAGAGATGGAATTTTGAGTCAAAATTTCCACAACCTTGTAATATCATTTGAAATTGAGCCATCATTTAATTGTATTGCTAATATAGCAATAACAGTGATGGTAACAATACAAAATAAAGGGAATACAGGGAGCAAATAGAGACTTCAAATACTAGGTTGATGCCAAAGCCAGAATTGGGGGAGGCTGTGTTGAATATTCCTAATCACCTTCCACCTACCACGGGGAGAAAGGTCACCAAAAAGAGTACAGTTTACTTTTCATTCCATGCCTTTCCCACCTGAAGGCCAGAGAACAGAGACAGCTCCATGAAGGACCACTTTAGAGAAAGTGATAGAGATTTTTAGGGCCTAATTTTCACCCCACAAGGTGTCAAGATCCCAAACTGTTTTCTCCTCAAAAACAGGGAGCTAAAACCTCACAATGACAGACTGAAATGAATCATCTTATCTAGGTTTGGTTCTCCAGCCCAAGAGCTTCTCATGGAACAAGAGTATGTCTTTTATTTCTGTACCTTTAATACCTAAGTGTCACCAATAAAGTTGAGTGAATTAATTAATTAATGTTCTGGTCTTGGCCCTGGCTCTCTCTCCTCTGTGACCTTGAAATCTGTTCACTCTTTCCCAAGTCCACCACCATGATGGACCACCATCATCTCTCACCTGGATTACACCCCCAGCTTTATAACTGGGAGCTAACCCTTCAGTTTTGGCCTCATACTCTTGCCTGAATCCCTGTTCCTTTTTCTGCACTGCAAACAAAATTACATTCTCTAAAATGAAAATTTTATCAGGGCAGTTCTCCACTCAGAACTGTCCAATGGCTTTTTATCTCTCTTGGTTTAAAAGTCCAGGTTTTAGTTTGTGCATTTGGCTTGTAATACCCAACATAATGCAGCCCTAAATGATTTAGCATTGATTTAATGCTAAATCGATGGCATTATTTCCTCCAACCATCATGTCTGTGTTATGTGATCCAGCCATACCTCGATGCATAGATTTTTCTTTCACATTTTAACAGCCCTGATATGATGAATCTCAGTCAGTGATACAATTGCCGTGCTTTTTCTTTCCATATTGGTACACAGAATTATGATTCATTTTATATTTAATATCAACCTCGACTTAATAGACAAGAGAGTATTTTATTTTTTTAATTTTTATTTTATAATTTCTCAAATTCCTTTATTTATTTATTTTTAACATCTTTATTGGAGTATAATTGCTTTACAATGGTGTGTTAGATTCTGCTGTATAACAAAGCGAATCAACTATATGTATACGTATATCCCCATATCCCCTCCCTCTTATGTCTCCCTCCCACCCTCCCTATCCCACCCCTCTAGGTGGTCACAAAGCATTGAGCTGATCTTCCTGGGCTATGCGGCTGCTTCCCACTAGCTATCTGTTTTGCATTTGGTAGTGTATATATGTCCATGCCACTCTCTCACTTCGTCAAGAGAGCATTTTAATCTTTGACTTTAAATTCTGGCCCTTGATATATATATAAGCAAACTCCCAAAATGTCTACCTAATTAACACTTTTGTGGAGGAATGTCCCTTAGTTTTTATTGTCCCAGCTTCATAGAATATATATCTCTCTTAATAATATGTTTCTCCTCAAATGTTTATATAAGACAAAAAAATATATTTATGCCCCCAAAGTTCGATGAAATATTTTTTTTAACAAAATAACTTGCAGGGAAATTCTTCAGTTACAATCCAAATGCAACTGCTAGAATGCCAGAGTCACTTTCATACAAACTGAAAATTGTGCCAAGTGTCACAAAGAGTATGTGCTTCTGGGAGACTGTTGCCAGCGAATGATGTGCCCAGTGTTTCCTCAGTGTGAACCATTTGATGGCATCAAATGCCAGTCCTGAATCTGTTTTCACAGTGACTTTCCCATGTAACCCTTATTCTTGCATAGATTTTGTGATAGCCTTAAAGAATATCATGGAGAAGTAAGGAGATTGAGAAAGATGATTAAAAACAGGATGTTACAGCATATACAAAACATGTTAATAAACATGTTGAAACCATGTTAATTGGTGATGAAAAAACTTTCAACATTTTACAATTTAAAATGATCATTTTGATAGGGACAGAGTAAAGGGACAAAGTAGGTAATTAAATAGTTAATCCCACTAGGGTATTGTAAGTAAGGAAAAAAGTTCAGGAGACCCCTGTAAGTAAATGATCACTCAAGAAAGCAGGTTTGCTTAACCACAAAGCCAAGCAGGCTAGCCAAGCAACAAAACCATGCAACAGAAGCATGAGACATAGCCCAAACCAATAAAACAATGGTGGCATGAGACCCACATCCTGCCCAGTGAGCTCAGCAAGTTATTGATGCCTAGGACATGCTCCTCTGCACGCACTAAAAACAAAAATATAAGGAAAAGGTGAAATTATACTAAAACCTGAGATGATTTAACATTTTTAACATATGGTACTGCCTTTTTGCTCATTTCCATTGCACCATGACTAGTCCAATCTTGACCATATAGCGACAAGGAAATTCCCCCTCGACATGGAGGAGGAACTGATGATGGAAGCATGATGTCTACTCAAAAATGAGGAAGGTGGTCTTTTCCCCCTCCTCACTTTTCCTTTGATTATAAAACTGTAGCCCACTATGTTCTCAAGGTGTAGCACCCTCTCGCCCGCCTGCTTGTAAGCCTCTCAAGTGTCCTATCCTAATACTTCTTAGCTATCACTGCCTCTCGCTGAATTCTTTCTGTGCTGAGACACGAAGAACTGGAGCTCCTCGGAGCCCTCTGAAACTCCACCTAGTGGTTAAAATTTGACTATTGACATAGTCATATCACTGTGTCCTATATTTTAGGAAATTGCTTGAGGATTTGGGGTGGAGATGTGCAGTAGATTCTTCAGTATCCTGTTGAAGTAGTATAGCCTATACATCTACCATCATGTGTGGACACAGACAAGTGACTTGCTTTGACCAATGGGACAGTGATAGATGCATGGCAAGCAGAGGCCTGAGAGATGCTTGTGTGTTAAATATATATTTTTAAAAATTTCTGTATATTATGATATTTTGGCAGCTTAAACTCCCTTCTGACTAGGGAGAGACTGCCCCTTCATGGGTTAGCCAATTCTTAGAGATAGGAAAGGGCTCAGCCTGAAGCCTCCTTTGATATGCAAAGGAGCCTATCTCCTCTCTCTGGCCCTTACACCTTTGGAGAGATAGTCCTCTGCCTTAAACATCCCAGAACTAGGTACCCCCAACTAAGGATCACTCCTATAGCTTTGAGCCAGTCAGAATATTCAGATTAGCCAATTCTCAACTGTTTACCCTGCCCTAGCCTCAGTTTCCCTCTGTTTCCTGCTTTCTGCCTGCTGACCACCCTTGGGTGTCTCCCTGTGGCACTACATGGCATGCTGTGTGCCTCCTGTATCTAGGACCTGGGATATAATAAATTTTTGTTTTCTTGAGCCTCTACTCTATCCCCTTTTGTGGCCATACCTTACTGACCAGCATATAACAGAACACAGAAGAGCTTGTATGGTTGATCTTGGTCTTTTGGGCCATACTGTCTTTCTTCATGAAAAGGTCTAGGAGAGCTGGTGTTCTCAGAACCATGAGAGACAAGGAGAAAGCTGGGTTCACCCCACAGCCTGAACCAACCCCTGTTCATCTCAGCCCAGGTTAACCAAACCCTCATCTATACACAAATGTGTGTGAGCAAGAAATAAATGCTTACTTTTTTAAGTGAAGGATATGGGGATATAGTGTTATGCAGACATGTTGTGGAAAGCAGTTCATCACTACCATGGAAAACATCATTGATAATGGAAAAGAGGCTGTTGGTTAGAGATATTGTTCAGTGCATCTGATTTTTGGAAAGAACTGTTGATGTTAGGAAGGAGATAGACCAAACTATGTCATATGCTTGCTATCAGCTTGAGTGACTTATCCTCTTCCATAGCACCCTGTCTTTTCTTATATTATAGCACATATCAGATGTTAATCTAGTTGTTTATCTAAACTGCTCACTAGAATCTCACATATGTGGAGGATAGGATCAATTTGTATTCCAGTGATTTCTGAGAGACAGCAGTGAGCAGTAGCTGGAAGCAAGACCTTAGTTGCCTGACCAGCAAGGGAACCCTGGTCACAGTAGTGAGAGTGCCAAGTCCTAACCACTAGGCCACAAGGGCAGTGGCTAGAGTCTGGACCCCAGTCCTTATCTGCCTTGAAAAAAGAATTCTGAAAAAGAGATGGAAGGTAGAGAGGAAAGTAAGGCCTTTATTACAAAAGTAGATTACACGCCGACAGACTCACAAGTGAGTTCAGAGAAAAAGCCGTGCCTTTGGGAAGTTGAAATCATTTATAAAGGGGTAGTCTTCCTGGTTTTGTTTTCCTCTGGCCAATCATCTTGCTTGTTCTTTGACTCAAGGCCCTCCCTTTTTGACCCTCCAAGGAGCCTTTCTGCACATGTGCAGTCAAGGTCTCCCTGAACCCAAGGATGAGAAATATGTGACCTCTTGATCTTTTGCCCAAGCAAGGCTTAGCTCCTCTCTGCCCCTACCATTACTATTACCTTAGAGTGACCACTGGAGATGAAGTCCAGCTATTTACCCTGTTCCTGTTGTTATTTCTACCTGGAATTATAAACGAGAGGCTGGTTGTAAATGTCTAGCCTGGAGTTCATCTATCTCCTGCCTCACCAGCACTCAGCATGATGCCTGGTACATAAAGACTCTTACAAATTATTTGCTGAATTAAATTATCTCATCTCAACTCTGTCTCTAGATAGTATTTGACTTGAACAAGCTACTTTATTTTTATGCTTTCAGAATCTTTTTTTTTTTTTTGTAAATGGGAGGATTGGTCTAAATAATCTCTAAAATTCTATTTCTATAATATATTTTCATGTGCTAAATTTAAAAAAAATCATTTATTTAATTGTAAAGCTTATATAAATGTTTGTAAACTTTCATCAGAAGTGATAAAACATAAAATAGGATTCCCATAAATTAGTATCTGTTATATTTGGTTGTATTTTATTCCTTTAACCACATCCTTTTATTATATTCATTTTTATGAATAAACCTGAATTTTATACCATTAAGATCACATTCTACACATACTTTTATATCTTAACTTTTTATTTAAGTTTACATCATGTTCTAATATTTAAGCAAAATGCTTAGTTCATTGAATTTCAATTTAAAAATAATTATAACTTTTAAATTTATGGATTTTTCCACAAATTGTAGCTTTGGCTGTACCCCATTAGTCTTGGACAGAGTCTTTTCTATTTCATTTTTTTATAAATTTGTTCATCTGTTCATTTATTAATTTAACAGTCTAAGCACTCACACTAGCTAGTGTCCACAGCATGGTTTCAAGCACTGGAATTCCAGACATGTACCAGAGAGATAAAGGTCCTGTCTTAAAAATAACACAATTTCTAGTATCTGTACACTTGGTAATGAACTATAGGTTGAAAAACAATGATAACAACAACAGCAAAAAACAGGCCTCACCTGCCTGCTTGTAAGCTATCATTTCACTCTTCTTTTAAATTCTCAAACAAAATTTACTTGAGCTCCCTTCTACTGATTTGAAGAACTATGACTCTGTGTACTAAAGAGATTTTCTTAGGTTCCTATCAAACAGGTTCTAATGAACAGGTATTAAATTATTTTCCAGGGACCTCCACATGAAGGCATTTACTGCTGTGGTCAGTTGCCTCTCAAAGCAATTTACATTATCAGACCAGAACACTTAACATTGGAGTTTAAGAAAATGGTCACTTAATGGTGTTTTGTCCAAGAGCAACGGAGAGATATTTTCCTTTCTTTACATCTGTGTAACTGGACAACTCTCTCAAATTGCTTTCACAAAAGTAAATTTGTCTCAATTTGAAGAATAACTGCCTACAACTTTAAAATGGCAGTTTTCTTCAAGCTTTTCTTATTATTAAAAAAAAAAATCTTAAAGAGACAGAAGCTAGGCAAGGCTCTAAGTTGTGATAGTTTAGATTTCTTTTTTGAACCATAGTTACTCTGGGATCTAGGTTTTTATTTTTTTTAATTGTGTGCTTTCTTTGTTTCATTATTAAAATATATTTCACTGTGGAAAGTAGAGGTCTGGTATATGGATAATTATTGTGTTCTACAGATGCCTGGAAGTTTTTAGGTTGAGTAAAATGATAAATATCCTGCTATGAATTCATGTATGAGGTAGAAACTATGCCCTGGAAAGCTAGATTATCAATTTCCCAGGCCCCCTTGCAGCCAGAGGTGGTCACGTGACCCTTTTATCTGCTAAGAGGTGTGTGATAAAGCCTTTACTTTGACAACTGTAGCTGTCGTAGCCTTTATTCTTTGCCATTCTCTCAGTCTAGAACTGGAATATGACTAAAAACACAGCCGCCATCTTGTGACCATTAATAAGAGAGGCAAAAAGTTAAGAATATGGGGAAGAAAGAAAAACTGTGTTCCTTAAAGTCATAATTGAGTTACCAGACTAACATTAAACTGACAACTTCTAGACTTCCTTTATGTAAGGAAAAATAAATTTGTATTATTGGTGCAAGAAGGGAGACCCCTTCCAGGGCTCTAGAGTGGGCTCTTGTCTAACAATTGGAAAAAGAATTACCCAAGGAGACACACTTGCTGACAACGCAAGAGACTTTATTGGAAAGGGGCACCCAGGGGGAGAGCAGCAGGGTAAGGGAACCCAGGAGATCTTCTCTGCCATGTGGCTCACAGTCTCAGGTGTTATGGTAATGGGGTTAGTTTCTGGATTGTCTCTGGCCATTTTTTTTAATTCATTCATTCATTCATTCATTCATTGATTTTTGGCTGTGTTGTGTCTTCATTGCTGTGTGTGGGCTTTCTCTAGTTGTGGCGAGAGGGGTCTACTCTTCATTATGGTGAGCAGGCTTCTCATTGTGGTGGCTTCGCTTGTTGTGGAGCATGGACTCTAGGTGCACGGGTTTCATTAGCTGTGGCACGCAGGCTCAGGAGTTGTGGCTCACGGGCTCTAGAGCGCAGGTTCAATAGTTGTGGCACACAGGCTTAGTTGATCCATGGCATGTGGGATCTTCCCAGAACAGGGCTCGAACCTGTGTCCCCGGCATTGGCAGGCAGATTCTTAACCACTGTGCTACCAGGGAAGCGCTGGCCAGTCATTCTGACTCGGGGTCCTTCCTGGTGGCACACGCATCACTCAGCCAAGATGGATTCCAGTGAGAAGTATTCTGGGAGGTTGGTAGGACATATGGACTAGTGTCTCCTCTTTCTTTTTGACCTTTCCCAAATTCTTTCAGTTGGTGGTAGCTTGTTCCTTCCCAAGGAACAAGTTGGTGGTAGTTCTGAGTTCCTTACCAGATCTCCTGCTGTAAGATAACTCATGCAAATGATTACTATGGTGCCTGGCCAGAGTGGGCAGTTTTGGTCTGTGGTTTCCCTAACATTATCACTTTTTTTAAAGCAGCACGATTAATAATATTGTTCAAATACTCTCTAAGCTCGCAAGTTTTGCATATTTGATCTTGCAGTGACTGAGAGATTCTGTAAATACCTCTTCATAATTTTAATCATATTTTTATCTCTATATTTTGATTCCACGATGTTCAGAACATGTTTATCATTTTTATATCTAGATTGTTGAGTATGCCTTATAGCAATATAAAATGACCCTCTTCACTTATTAGTTACTTTTGCCTTAAAATTACATTATCTGAAAAAAAAGGAAAAAAAATTACGTTATCTGAATCATCTAATGACTTATCAAAAAATATGGATTAGGTGCTATTATAATCAAGGTTTGCTTTATTATGTATTCTTTGCAGAAGTACCAGAATGAAATTTTAAAAACACATTTTATGTCAATTTACTGTTTAATTAGAATTGTCAATGTCTTCCCATCATACATAGAATAAAAGCCAAGCTCCTGACAATTGCCTTTTAGTACCTTTGTAATCTAGTCCTTGCTAAACCATGGAACTTTATCCTCTACCACTCTCCCCAGACCTACTGTCCTCTTTTAATTTTTCATTGATAACGCCATCTTTCCTGATGACTGAATGTCATCATCAGTGATTTTTTTGCACTTGTTGGTCCCCTTGAATGGGCTGTTCTTCTCCTGATTCCTTCCATCTCTACCTCCATATCTCATCCTGCAAGTTCATATCAGTTATTTTGCTGGCAAAAATCTAACTCAGGTGGCTTAAATTTGTTGCATCATATAATTCAAGAAGTCGAGAGGTAGATCATCCTTCAGGTCTGATTTAATCCAGCCACTCATTATTCTGAGGTGCTCTCAGATTTAATAGCCTCTATGTATCTTAGGCTGGTAGTGAAATAACTGAAATAGTAACAGTTCTCAGTTCTGTACATGTCAAAGAGTAAAAGATAAATGAACTTTTTATATAATCTCTTCTTAATGATCCAGGAAGAATTCTGCTAAAAACTCTCTAGCATTTTATTGCCCTCCTGATGTACTCACTGGGATGGGATTACCTTAGACCAACTAGACACTTTCTAGGAGGTGGTGTGACTCAACACTTGTGTGAGGAAGGGGGGAAACCTGAACAAAACTGGGATTTTGTGAAGAAGGATAGGAACAGAGTGGATCCTGGGTAAGACAAGTACAATTTTACTACTAATTGTCAGGGAGGAAGAAATTTTCTTCTACCCTTCTAGATTCTTCTGGCTGACGTAAGAACTAAGTTGACATGAGACAGATTAACAGAAGAAAATAAAACAAAGTTTAATTACATGTGTACATGGAAGAGACCCAGAAAAACTGAATAATTCACCAAAATGGCTGAAATATTCATGTTAAACAGTGTCTTCACCTAAAGAGAAAAGAGGATGTTGGGCATAAGAGTTGGGGAATTCAAAGGGGAGGAAAAATATTGGCATGGATATGGAAAAGCAAATGTTTGGTAAATATATGTTTCCTGGACCAGGCAGAGACAGTGAGACACAGAGAAGAATTTTAACATATAGACTTTGCTAGGTTCCTCTCTCTGTCAGCCACACCTAGTCCATACTATAGTTATAAATGGTAGAAATCTACAGAGAATATAAATGAATTGAATATTCACTTTAACATTTACTTAGGGAATTCCCAGGTGGTTCAGTGGTTAGGACTCGGCATTTTCACTGTTGTGGCCTGGGTTCAATCCTTGGTTGAGGAACAAAGATAAGCCGCATGGTGTGGCTAAATAAATAAATAAAAATTACTTTAATGTCTTCGAGTTTAACAGTGTATTTGAATTTTTAATTAAAAATTATTGAAAAAATAATTTGGGGTGGTTGATCCAGTATCAAGTGCAGGTGGTGGTAGTGACGGATATAGACACCCATGAACTGGAGGCCAAGTATCCTAGCCCTTTGTTCCATTTTGGCCCTTGGGTGAATCATCTCGGTTCTCTGTGTCTCAGTTTCTACATCTGCGTTTAATAGTGGATTCTCAATAAATATCTGTTGAATTAATGCTTGACATATTCATCTAAAAATTGAAAGAAATGGATTAGGTGATCTCTGGTCTCTTCTAGGTTTTCACTCATATGACAAATATTCACTGAGTGTCTATCAGATAACATACAACAACCATGATTGAAAATATCTTAGCAATTTATGTATGGTGTATAATTATGTAAATTTGTTCAATAGTGTATACTTTTAATTGATGAACCAGAGTTTATATTTACAAATGAGTGATAGCTCTCAGAAGTAGACTTCTGGAAAAGGCACAGAAGTATGTCAGCTTGGTAAGAAAGTCAGTGTCAAATACAGCAACAGAGTTATACTCTTCTTTTCAATGCTTTTCCCCAAATTGAAAATGTGTAAATAAATGTACTACGTTTCCTAAAGTTTAGAGTTTGTGTCTAATAGTAGCTACTTCAAAAGACTCCGTTCCATTGGATGTAACACATTTTTGTGCTGAACTGTAGCATCCTTATTACTAGTTGAAATAGAAGTTGTTAAAATACCCTTCATAATTTATCTGGTTCGAGGGGCAACAAAATAGTGGTGGATAATGAATAAATGTCAAATTCTTCTTTGTTAGCTGCTGGGTCCTTACCTACTGAGTTTCAAGCTGTGTAGAAGAAAAAGAGACAATTGTGACATGATACCCGCAAGTACTTATTACATTATCCTTGGTATTGAACTAATGATAATCAAAAAGTTCCATTTTTATCAGGCACCCAGGGTACACAATAAAATATTCATTTACCTTACACTGCATACGAAGCTGTTTCTTTCAACACCTTGTCTCTTGTATAGAATTACAGTAACGTGGTTCCCAGTACATTAAGCACCGAAGTAATTATTATCCTCCTTGTATACAGCCATCTAAGTTAAATACCATTAAATGAAATGTTTTCATAAATATGGTATGTCTTTATAGAACTATTATCTACATTTTCTCAAAATACTGTGCTCAATTGGTCCGTAGGAATTAGTGCTTTGTTCTCACAGTTATATGGATAACCTAAGGCTTCAACCAGAAGGAAGAAAGTTTTATGGCTCCAAATTTATTGGAACACACAGGATTTCTTTGTGGCTACCATCTCAAACCATGCCTCCCATACCCCTGTCACTTTTCTTTTGCAACTTCTTTTTATAGTTACTTCTATGAAGCCCTTTCAGCCCTGACCCTGGACTCTTTAAAACATCTTTGTGCAATTAACATTTTCTCTGACATACAAGCACTTAGCAAGATTACCAATGCTCAGGAAACCAATTGCCAGTGATTTCTAAATTTGTCCGCACATTACAATCCTCCGGGAATCTTTTAAAGTGTTCCAATCTTAGGACACTTCCCAAACCAATTAAATCACAATCTCTGTGGATGGACCCAAATCATTAGTAATTTTTGAAGCTCTCCAGGTGATTCCAAAATGTAGACAAGTTTGGGAACAACCAGGCCAGCAGCTATGATTCAAATTTCTTTTAAAAAAATGCTATGTATGCATCTTTCGATAGACACTTAGGTTGTTTCCATACCTGACCAACAAATGAAGAAAATTATTTATCGTATATAATGGAATATTGTAAAGCTTTAAAAAGGAAGGAAATGCTGCCATTTACCACTACATAGATGAAACTGCAGGACATTATTCTAAGTGAAATAAGCCAGATAGAGAAAGACAGATACTTCATGGTATCACATATATGTGGAAACTTAAAAAAAAAAGAGTCAAACTTACAGAAACAGAAACATATAAAAGTGGTTTCCAGGGGGCTGGAGAATGGGAGAAAAAAGAGAGGTTGGTAAAAGGTATAAACTTTCAGTTATAAAATGAATAAGGTCTGAAGAGATAACATGATGACTATCATTGATAACACCATTGTATAACTGAACTTTGTTAATAGAGTAGAACTTAAATGTTCTCACCAAAAAAAAAAAAAAAAAGAAAAGGTTAAGATATGTGAGGTGATGGATGATGTGTCAATTAACTTGATGGGGGAATCCTTTCACAATGTATAAGTACATCAAATTATCACATTGTACACTTTAAATGTATTATGATTTTATCTGTCAATTATCCTCAATAAAACTGGAAAAGAGAGAGAAAGAAAAAAGAAGGAAAGAAAGAAAGAAAGAAAGAAAAAGAAAGAAAGAAGGAAAGAAAAGAGGAAGAAAGAGAAGGAAGGAAAGAAGGAAAGGAAAGAAAGAAATGTTATGTTATAGAGGTCAAATGGCACAAAGTTGAATTTTTCAGCTTTTAGGAGGAAAAATTTAGAGATAGTATAACTTTAACTCAAATCAATTATTTTCTTATTAGATCAAAGGTCAAATTTAAGTACTTTTGAAGACACTGTCTTCCATGAAGTTTTAATTGTTTTAGCAATATCCACCAAACTATACATGTAGCCATTTTGACAATAATTCTGAAAGTAACAACTTATAAAAACTGAATAATGGCTTAGTGGGTATTTAGTAAAGATCATATTGGGAACGTTTAATATGTGTGTATATATAGTCACACTCAAGTTTATCCAAAAACAAGGGAAACTGATCATAAGAATTTACATAGTAGATAAATTTTAATAAAAGTGAAGATGGAAAGAAATCATGAAATTTTGTTTTGTTTTGTTACATGAATCCATGACTTAGTAAGATAGTAGTCAAATTGCACACAAAGAGATGTATCATGTTGTACAGGGCTTTTGGGTTTTAGAAAGAGCTACATTGTTTTTTAGAATTCACTCAGATTTCCCCAATATGATTAAGTTACTATGAAGAGCAAAGTCTACTGGAAAATATATTATGTGGTTTATATTCAATAGATTTTCTAATTATATTTATGGTATTGGACACATTTCTAGATAATTTGATTCAGGGTCAAACCTGAGATAGTAGGTTAAGCACATTATAACCTCATCTATTGGTGTCACGACTGCTAAAAGTCTGTTGCAGTTGTCATTTTTACCATCACATTTTCCCTTTTCCTGGTTTAGTATATTCTGGTAACATTGTCTCATCAAAAAAAGTCACTTAGTGGGTATAATTTACTAATGAAAAATGTACATTTTATAGTTACTGTTTTGAATATTATCAAAGAGAAGCATCCAGGGCTTCCCTGGTGGCTCAGTGGTTGAGAGTCCGCCTGCCGACGCAGGGGACACGGGTCCGTGCCCCGGTCCGGGAAGACCCCACATGCCGTGGAGCGGCTGGGCCCGTGAGCCATGGCCGCTGAGCCTGCGCGTCTGGAGCCTATGCTCCGCAACGGGAAAGGCCACAACAGTGAGAGGCCCGCGTACAGCAAAAAAAAATGAAAAAAAAGAGAAGCATCCAGAATATGTTTAGTGCCATGACATTGAAAAAACCTTTAATGTCTAAATTCTAAATGAATTTAGGAATTCTAAAAGTTTTTAAATGAATAGAAGTGTACATGGATAAACAAGATGATAAAAGCATTGTGCTATCAGAATATAGTGAAATACTCATCAATTTTTAATATAGGCATTTGTCTATATCATAGGTTCAAGGGAAACACTGGGCATATGAAAGCTTTATGTATTCACCTGAGGAAAAAGAAAATAAAAAAAATTATACCTCGACTGAATATTCTTGAATTGAATCGAGTTTAGATTAGGTAACTTTGTAAACTTCTTTGTTAATGTTAGCTTTATCTTGACACATGTTCTCAAAAAGTACTTTTTTTTTTTTTTGGCTTGATGATTCACAGAATTATAGAAATTGGGTCTTTGAAAGGTGTCCATGATGGTACCGAGGAGTAAAATAGAGTTTATACATTTTGGTTGTCCTAAAACAGATCAGATGTTTTAGAACTTTCAGAGATACTAATTGAAGGCATACACGTTAATTTGAGGGATTAGGTTAAAATTTTGATACTTTGCTTCCCTCCTCTAAGGATAAGCAAAAAAGAAAAATAGGAGGTTCTGTTACCTGTCACTTGAAAAAGAAAAAATAAACATGTTTGTATTAACAGTTAAGAAACTGGCCTATACATGTGTTTTGTTTTGCAGATTTAAAATATTTTGAAATTATCTGCCGACATTTTAAAAATTAAGAAAAGTTTTAGCAACATTTTAAAATATTTTTAAATTTAAAAACTGGGAGATTTTCCCAGAAATATTCTGATTTATATCTTAAATATTCTGTTTTATCCTGAAAAATCCACTGATCCGCTATCCCTGGCTCTTCAGCCCCACAAGGCAGTATTGGGTTAGAGCTGACTAGCTGCTGCCCCCTATAGGTGGGCTTCTTTGTTACAGTGTCCTCACCTCACTCACAGATGACTGTCTAGCTCCTAAAGACACTCCAGGATTTAGTCCCCAGAATTTGTACTTAAAAGTGGTAAATAAAGTATCGGTCAAAACTGGTGGTGACTTCAGACACCCAGGATTCTAAATTACACCACACCCCTTTTTTTGACACTTGCTACAGAGTTGGCATCTGGCCATTGATATGAAGGTAGGAACAAATACTTCAGATGGTAGACAAAATATCTGTAAACCCCTAAGTCTGGTGCCTCCAGTGCTGCTTTTGTTTGATTGGATTTATAGTCTTTCAGGACTTAAAAGCTATCACACAAGATTATTACTATTCCCAAACACATGGTTCTGCCCAAGCTTGTGATACAACTGCCCCTCCCTTTTCCTAGTTAGCTAGCAAGGAGGAAAGCTTGGCAAAACCAGCTATTGGCTGCATGAATATTGTCAGGGAAATTCTAGAATTGACTGCTGCATCAAAAGTCACAACAGAATCTGTACTTGACCTCCTCTTGGCCTAACTCTGATTTCAGATGCTACTGTGATGGACACACCACATGAGTTCAGACACACCTTGTATAGATGGCATCTTACCTCAAGTAGTGATTTGGTTCACTTTCTTCCCCTACAAATTCTTTAATTCTGGTCCCCCTGGCCCTTGCAAAAGTACAGCTGGAAAGAGGAGTTAATGGCACTGAACATAACCTCAATGTGGAGAGGTGGACAAATACTCTAATCTCCTGTCCTTTAGAAGACAAGAAGACAAAGGATGGATTAGATTTTCTTTCCTTTTTCGAGTACTATAGTTTGAAAGTTCTATGAAATAGTGAAAAACACATACAAAAGGAAAGATTACAGTCAGGTGGCAAGGGCATTTTAATCACCTGAAAATTAGTAGCATGTTATGTATTACCAGGAAGAATGGTGGGTGCCAAGAGATAAAGTTGGTGGATATTATTTCCTTATTCAGTTTAGTGCACAGCAGGCAATGTGGTATCTTTTTTTTATTCTCTCTCTCTCTTTTTTTAATGGAGATAGAAATAGAAAACCACAGGCAGGAGAGAGACAAACATATGGAAGGAGAGACCAAAAGAAAGGATACGGCAAAGAGTGGAGAGATGCAAACTGTACTTGACAATTACATCTGGAGTGACATAGAAACATGTATAATAATTTAATCAAAAATAACTGCCTGATTAGCTCAACATTCTAGAAATTCAATAGCATTTATTTGGAAGTAGAATTTCTCTATTTTTTTTTTGCCCTTTAAGTGGGAATGTGGTGCTGTTTCACTTTTTTTTACAGGATATACCTTCAGCTCCAACAGCATGCCTGGCAGATTACAGTATTTCTTCAATAAATATATGCTATATAATGAATGATTGATGTTTAGAGACCAGAGTGAGATGCTCTGTTAATTGGTTAGTTCTTCAGTGTTTGGCCAAAACGTTGCCCCAGATCTACTTATTAATTACTTTCTATCCCAAGTGAGTGATGTTACACTGATTTTGCTTTAGTTTTATCTCCCTGATAACTGAAATCAAATGAGAAATTACTGCTTCAGGGGCCAGATAATAACATTTTTTAATAAACTTGCCACAATTATTCATTAAATGAACAAAATGCTTATATTTTTGAATATACATCTCAATCTAACTGGTCGTCCAGTATTGGATTAAACAGAACCAACTTGCTCGTATATAAAAGTCCAACTATGATATTTGGTGTGGCTTCAAAATTGTGATCCCTGGTTAAAGTTTGAATAAATAATAAAATTTTTCTGAATAACTCTTAAGTGGATCATAAAAAAGTTCACTAAATCTGTGTTATTATTCTTCATGTTTCATATTATTTGATTTTATTAAATTAAGTGTCCTTTACATTTTATTGATAGGTTGGTGTGGTGGTGTTGGGTTATACAGACCAATAAGACACAGTCTCTGCCACAGTGTGCTGTGTCATTCCTATGACCATGTATCATCCAAATTTCCTTTATATATTTGGGAATACTTCACCTTAAGGGAACTGTTGGGAGTAAGAGAACATTCCCTATGAAAGAAGCTCAACATGCCAGATTGTAACAGAGACTCAGACACATGATCTAGATTCTGCCAATGTCTCATTTGTACTGACTTTGACCTAGAAGATAATGGCATCAGAAAAGGGACCGTGGATCTCTCTCCCAGTATGCAAACAGCAGTGGTGAATTCTGCAGAATTTTTTCCACGCAAGTCATGGCAGCAGAGAAAGTCATAATACCTGGTGATTGGTAACCAAAGGTAACAGTAATTTTCTTACCAGATGAATTCTGCCCATGGTTTTTTAGGTTGAGTTTGATTCCATAGATTTCATTGATCTGATTCTATCGTTCTCCTGTCAATTCATCTAGCTAAATAGCTTTAAAATAAATTCCTTTTCTGCTCTTATCATTCAAAATTAAATTGTTGATTACAGCTAAAAAGCTTCACACACACACACACACACACACACACACACACACACACACACACCCCACACACACACACACACACACACACACTTCTTTCAATCTTATGCCAGAAGATAGACACATGCCTATTACGATTTTGGTTATATTGATACATTCTTGATAATATTACTGATTCTTATGATGAATAACCCACCCATAAAGGACAGAAACAAACATATATGAAAAACCTACCATGTGCTTGGCATCACACATATTAATACTTTGTCTCATTTACTTGGCTGTAAATTGGATAGCTGCAAAAAATTCTCATTTATCTTTTGCTACTAAGAGATGTGATAAAATTAAAGTAAGAACATGCACATAGTGTGCACAATGCAGTCCCTGGCACATAGCTGATGTTCAACAAATACTAAATTCTTATACTTACATATAGTAATATGTTTTCAAAGCAGTTTTCATGTTGGTCTTAAAAGGAAGGTGGGAGTAACAGAAATGTGGGCTAGGTCAAAATTAAGCTAGCTTCCAGTAGGCTTAATTTGAAAAAAGTGAGATTAATTTTACAGGGAAAAATATGTACAGATATAGGTTATTTTGTAATTAAAAATCAGGCTTTCATAACAAATAACTGTAGATTTGTGTGCCTTATTTTGATATAACTTTATTGCATATAAGTTTTATTCAAATAGTATCAAGCCCAGGCTTCTCCCATAAACTTAGTCTCATATATACAACTGCCTGTTTAACTCATTCTACTTGGTGAGTATAGGCCCTTGTACTCATTTCTTAAGGCTGCTGTAACAAAGCACCATACTGGGTGACTTAAACAACAGAAATGTATTGTCTTACAGTTCTGGAGGCTACCAGTCTGAGACCAAGATGTTGGTAGGGTTGGTTCCTTCTGCGGGCTGTGAGGGAGAAGCTGGTCCATGCCTCATGTGGTTTTCTGGGATTTGGGGGTGTTTATTTATTTATTTTTTTAACTTGTAGATGTATCACACTAATCTCTGCCTTCATCTTTACATGGCATTCTCTCTGTGCCTCTAAGTCAGGATTTCACCTTTTAATAAGGTCACATTTATATTGGATTAGGGCCCATACTAAAGGACTTCATCTTAACTTCATCATCTGCAAAGACCTTTTTCCAAATAAGGTCTCATGCACAAGTATTGGAGGTTAAGACTTTAGCAGCTTTTGAGGGGGACATAATTCAATTTATAATGTCCCTCAACCCTAGCATATCTAAATGTAAACACTTGCTTTCTTCTCTTTCTCCTCCATGTCTTACTCCTCACTAGTCTGCTCCTCCTATACTTTTCCCCATCTTAAAGGAATGGTATCCACTTTCTTCTGTATTCTCAGGCCAATAACCCAGAGAGACAATATAGAGGATGCGTAAAATCACTGAGTCCAAGGGCCTTAGTCTGTGTTCTTGTTCTCTCAGTTACAAGCCGTGCAACCTTGGTAGCTTACTTAACCACTGTCTGCCTCAATTTCCTAATCTATTAATAGAGATAGTCATAATACGAACCCATGGGTTAAGAATCAAAGATATATACCAATTAGTAACTTGTATATGTGTGGATCAATAATCTTGCTTTCAAATGCATAATTTCCTCTTAGAAGAAAGTCACTCGCTAATACAAAACATTAATTAAATCTCACGTATTTTATATATATATATATATATATATATATATTCAAGACTGAAAAAATAATAACAAAATTATGTTTTTTTCATTAAATATTCATGAGTAGAAATCCCTGCATAAAAATAAGGTAAAAGTACATATTATTTATTAGGAGAAAAATGTAGAGCACTCAACAATCAAAGAAATCTGTGGTTGTTAAAAAAGTCTTCTTTCAAATAGATTATTTAAATATAAATTAAATCAATTCTATTAATTGAGAGCTGAAAGAAAAATCAGGCTAAAATTGGAGGAAAGTCACTGGAGAAAAACTACTCTGAATCAATATTCTACATCTCTTTTTTAAGAAGTGATAATTTTATTTTTCATATATATACCTTCTTCTATTCAAAAAGTGTGAAAAGTCAGCAGGATTTTGCAGTCTTGAAGGAGTAAATAGACTGAGAACTGTAATATCACACGTGGAGAATGAATCACTTCTTGCTAATAGTGAGAACATCAACCTAACATCTGGACCACACAACAGTGACAAGTTTTTAAGATAAAATGCAAGTTTGCAATTATAATTTTTAAATATAAAAGGAGAAATTATAATCATTATTATCTTATATAGACCTGTTTTCCTCTTCTGAAGACTTCTATGATTTATTAAAAATCTGAAAATCATCTTATCCCCTCTGAGGAATCACTGGGATGGGAGTGGCAATTCTAGTGACGCAGAGGGAACAGCTTATCCAAATTCAGGTGGCCTGAAGCTTGAATAGAAAGGCTGGGGCTTTTTATTGGCTGGTCCTGATATCCAGTCCCACCTTTCATCACAACATACTGTTTTATGAATCCATTATATAGCGAATATGAAAGTGCTATTAATATATGCAAATTAAAGCAGAATTGCAATTATGTCAATAAACCTAGTTAATTTAGGTGAAAGAACTTAATGTGACTTTCATACCTTCTAATATTACAACTTACTATTTACAAGTATAGTAGCAGCAGATGATAATTTCACTTGTGTTTTATTTCCCCTCTGCAATAAAAGTGATTCTTGTCCTATATTTACATTTACAACCATTTGGTAGAAGATTTAAATCAGGTTAGGGAAGAATATTTTTCATCAAAAAAGATTACTTTTACTCTCATCCCGTAAAGAAGTTCTGAGGTTCTCTTCTTCAATTCTGTCCTTAAAAAATAAAATCTGAAGTCGGAGAGCCTGATTTCTCTAGCTCCATTTTTCTTTCTCAAGATTGCTTTGGCTATTTGGGGTCTTTTGTGTTTCCATACAACTTGTACAATCTTTTGTTCTAGTTCTGTGAAAAATGCCATTGGTAGTTGGATAGGGATTGCATTGAATCTGTAGATTGCTTTGGGTAGTATAGTCATTTTCACAATGTTGATCCTTCCAATACAAGAACATAGTATATCTCTCCATCTGTTTGTATGATCTTTAATTCTTTCATCAGTGTCTTATAGTTTTCTGCATACAGGTCTTTTTCTCCTTAGGTAGGTTTATTCCTAGATATTTTATTCCTTTTGTTGCAATGGTAAATGGAAGTATTTCCTTAATTTATCTTTCAGATTTTTCATCATTAGTGTATAGGAATGCCAGGTATTTCTGTGCATTAATTTTGTATCCTGCTACTCTACCAAATTCACTGATTAGCTCTAGTAGTTTTCTGGTAGCATCTTTAGGATTCTCTATGTATAGTATCATGTCATCTGCAAACAGTGACAGTTTTACTTCTTTTCTGATTTGGATTCCTTTTATTTCTTTTTCTTCTCTGATTGTTGTGGCTAAAACTTACAAAACTATGCTGAATAATAATGGTGAGAGTGGGCAACCTTGTCTTGTTCCTAATCTTAGAGGAAATTGTTTCAATTTTCCACCATTGAGAATGATGTTGACCATACTACAAAGCTTCAGTAATCAAGACAATATGGTACTGGCACAAAAACAGAAATATATATCAATGGAACAGGACAAAAAGCCCAGTGATAAACCCACACACATATGGTCATCTTACCTTTGGTAAATGAGGCAAGAGTATACAATGGAGAAAATAAGTGGTTCAGGGAAAACTGGACAGCTACATGTAAAGAATGAAATTAGAACACTTCCTAATACCATACACAAAAATAAACTCAAAATAGATTAAAGACCTAAATTAAAGGCCAGATATTATAAAACTTTTAGAGGAAAACATAGGTAGAACATTCTATGACATAAATCACAGCAAGATCCTTTTTGACCCACCTCCTAGAGAAATGGAAATAAAAACAAAAATAAACAAATGGGACCTAATGAAACTTCAAAGCTTTTGCACAACAAAGGAAACCATAAAAAAAACATGAAAAGACAACCCACAGAATGGGAGAAAATATTGGCAAAAAAATCAATGGACAAAGGATTAATCTCCAAAATATACAAGCAGCTCATGCAGCTCAACATTAAAAAAACAAACAACTGAATCCAAAAATGGGCAGAAGACCTAAATAGACATTTCTCCAAAGAAGATATACAGATTGCCAACAAACACATGAAAAGATGCTCAACATCATTAATCATTAGAGAAATACAAATCAAAACTACAATGAGATATCATCTCACACCAGTCAGAATGGCCATCATCAAAAAATCTAGAAACAACAAATGCTGGAGAGGGTGTGGAGAAAAGGGAACCCTTTTGCACTGTTGGTAGGAATGTAAATTGATACAGCCGCTATGGAGAACAGTATGGATGTTCCTTAAAAAACTACACATAGAACTACCATATGACCCAGCAATCCCTGGGCATATACCCTGAGAAAACCATAATTCAAAAAGAGTCATGTACCAAAATGCTCAGTGCAGCTCTATTTACAATAGGCCAGAGATGGAAACAACCTAAGTGTCCATCATCGGATGAATGGATAAAGAAGATGTGGCACATATATACAATGGAATATTACTCAGCCATAAAAAGAAACAAAATTGAGCTATTTGTAATGAGGTGGATAGACCTAGAGTCTGTCATAAAGAGTGAAGTAAGGCATAAAGAGAAAGACAAATACCGTATGCTAACACATATATATGGAATCTAAGAAAAAATAATATCATGAAGAACCTAGGGGTAAGACAGGAATAAAGACACAGACCTACTAGAGAATGGACTTGAGGATATGGGGAGGGGGAAGGGTAAGCTGTGACAAAGTGAGAGAGTGTCATGGACATATATACAGTAGCAAATGTAAAATAGATAGCTAGTGGGAAGCAGCCACATAGCACAGGGAGATAAGCTCGGTGCTTTGTGACCACCTAGAGGGGTGGGATACGGAGGGTGGGAGGGAGGGAGAAACAAGAGGGAAGAGATATGGGAACATATGTATATGTATAACTGATTCACTTTGTTATAAAGCAGAAACTAACACACCGTTGTAAATTAATTATACTCCAATAAAGATGTAAAAAAAAAAAAACAAACTATACTTCAGTTTAAAAAAAAGTGATGTATACACACACAGAAGAATATTACGTAGTCATAAGAAAGAAGGAAACTTTCAGTCATAAGATGAATAAGTTCTGGGGATCTAATGTACAGCTGGTGACTATAGTTAAAAATATTGCACTATATACTTGAAAAAAAAAAAACTAAAAATGGAATTACCATATGCCCCAGCAATTCCACTACTGGACATATACCCTGAGAAAACCATAATTAAAAAAGAGTCATGTATCACAATGTTCATTGCAGCACTATTTACAATAGCCAGGATGTGGAAGCAGCCAAGTGTTCATTAACAGATGAATGGATAAAGAAGATGTGGCACATATATACAATGGAATATTACTCAGCCATAAAAAGAAATGAAATTGAGTTATTTGTAGTGAGGTGGATGGACTTAGAGTCTGTCATACAGAGTGAAGTAAGTCAGAAAAAGAAAAAAAAATACCGTATTCTAACACATATATATGGAATCTGAAAAAAAAACTGATTCTGATGAATTTAGGGGCAGGACAGTAATAAAGATGCAGACATAGAGAATGGGCTTGAGAACACAGGGAGGGGGAAGGATAAGCTGGGTCGATATGAGGGAATAGCATTGACATATATACACTACCACAGGTAAAATTGATAGCTAGTGGGAAGCAGCTGCATGGCACAGGGAGATCAGCTCATTGTTTAGTGACCACCTAGAGGGGTGGGATAAGGAGGGTGGGAGGGAGATGCAAGAGGGAGGGGATATGGGCATATACGTATGCATAAAAGTGATTCACTTTGTTATACAGCAGAAACTGTAAAGCAATTATACTCCAATAAAGATGTTAAAAAATAAATAAAATCTGGCCACTTTCGGTGCTATCAATATCTGTAAACCTTAACTAGTCCACTTTAATGAGTCCACCATGTTACAGGCTGTGGGAAATGTCATTCCTGGGCTCCAAAAACCAGCCCACTGCACCAACAATTTGTGTGCCAGGCAGGGGTATTCCCTCTGGACTCTCTTCAGGAATTTGTCTTCATGGAAGAACGAGCTTTCCCCTGTCATGGATATAGAGCATCATCAAGAGAATATCAATACGGTGGACTTGCTGCAGTGGTGGTGTAATGCCGAGAAGTTGTCTTTCTTCTGCTCCCAGCTGATCTGGAATCAAGTAGGCTGGGTCCCTTTTGGAGGTGCCTCAAACAGGGAGGGCAAGGACTACCAAGCTGTGCAACTTACCGTTAGCTTGTGAGGGGAAGTTACATACCATTTTAGTGAGTACTGATAACTCTAAACATTACCTTAAAAATAAAGGTGGGGTTTTGAATTATTTCGGACCTTAATTAATTTGTAAAAGTGCATGTTATAATTGAAACTTCTGTGCAGTTTGTGTTCAATATAAATGGATGTTAGAACACGCTGAGTTGCAAAGTTTTCTAAAAGAATGTCTACAAATGGGCATATTCATAAAAATGCTGATTTAGCCTTCAATGACACTTCTTATACTTTCAAACAGATTGTTTACATTATGGCTTGTTGTTAACAACAAAAAACATATTGTGCTGTAAAGAAGGAAACATTGCAACACACAGTTTTCTTCATTCCCATAATCCTCCTACAACAATATAATTGCTGTTTCATTAATAAGCCTAAGTGCCAGTGATGAATGTAAGTTTTTGTATGGCATATTGATGATAATATCTGAGTAGGATTAGCTGCCAAATGAGAGGCAACGAAAAAGAAATACTGCAGTCCAAATTGCATTCCAAATAACTATTTTTCCTCTCTGTGCAATCAAAATTGTATAGTGTACAGTTATTTCCATAAACACCCATTGGTGCTGTAGAATGAAAATAATAACTTCATGTGATTCACAGCAGATGCTGGTAACATAAACCTACACACCTGTGGTGAATAGGATATAGTAATTTCTCCATGATTAAGGCAACGTATGCTTACTGTTCTGCCATTGCGTTAGGTTGTTTATCTTTTCTATTAGAATTAGAATTAATCATCAGAGCATGAACTGCTTGATGCCAGGTAGATTTAACATTCTGGAATGTGTTGGATACAGAATGTGTTGCACCATAAATGAAACACATAAAGTGCTCTCCAGCATTTCTTTGTTTGCCAGAAATGTAGAGGGTAAATGAAATGTAGGCAAAGGAAGAGTCTAAATCAGCAGTAAAAAGTGTGCCTTTCCTAGTTCAAGCTACATGGTAGATCTTCCTTACTTACCCTTGTAGAAGTTTTAATATATTTATTTTGCTATTGTTAGTGAAAGAAGGAAAATGGGTTTCTGCTAATGTAAGTGGGCAAAGTACACTTTAAGGGATAACAAGGTAATAAAGTAAAGAAAACATTGTCACAGTCTGCATAAGGAGAGCATCAGGGCGCAGTAATTCAGGTGCCCAACGAAACAAGCTAAAGCTCTCGGCTGACTCTACTAAAGGCCCTAAACAGGATCTTTATGCAGCTGAAGATGCAAATAAAGGACCCTCTGCCTCCTGGTAATATCAAGAAAGGAGAAAAGTGGAAGGCAGAAACATTAAATTTAATATGTTGCTGGTTGTACCCTGCTGTGAATCAGAGGATGACACACTTTGAAACCATACATAATGGACAAAGCTTCTCTTTTTCCAAAATTGTTCTTCATAGTTTATTTTGTAAATTAACTTCAGTATGACACCTTCACCGTGGAGTGCGTGTCCTTGAGTAGCTGTTCTGTTTGCACCAGTATTTTAATAATTCGTGTGGGTAAGGACTTTTTCCAGGGAGGTTTTAAACACTAAGAGTGGTTTCAGTCACTCCAAACTTTGTATTGAGTTGCTGATTGACAAAGGGAATCACTGGAAGGTAAAAGAAAAAAGACCTGTTCTGTCAGATAACAGTAAGTAATTTAGAAATCTGAAACAGTAATAATAATAAAGACATGAAAGCATGTAGGAAATTAGAATTACCATTTTTATAACCATCTTTTATGACTATATTAAGCCATCAATTCAGTCAGAAAATTGGATTTGTTGATACCACAACTTTTAGAGTTGTGATACTCTAAAAGTATCTGAATTAAAACAGTTGTTTTCATAAAAAATAGCCAAGATTCTTGATTTTTCCAGGGAATGATTAAATTTTGAGTATTCGGTTTTAAAACTATGTCAGACTCTAGTCCACAGGCCAAATGCAGCCACTTCCTGTTTTTGTAAATATAGTTTTATTACAACATGGCCAGGCCCATTTGTATATTGTCTATGGCTGTTTATGAGTAACAGTAATGGTGGAGTCAGGAGTTACAACAGTTGGCCCACAAAGTCAAAAATATTTACTATCTGGTCTTTTACAGAATAAAATTTGCCAACTCTTAGATAAGTCGCTTGAATTTTACTTTTTGGTGCTCACTTCAATGTGTGAAATGACAGCAAACCCAAATACAGGTTATTCCCCCAATAAGCAAAGCCATCTCTGTAAACTTTGGTCAATTGTTGATTTAGGACTTCTTCAAGGACTAGCATTACCTTTATAAAATTATGGCAAGTATTTTTTTAATCTTTGCCCTCATTTGCATGATGTTAGTTCAGAACTTAATGCTCTTCTTTCTAACCCTCACAAAATCCAACAGGAAATGTTGGTTTAAAAAATGAATTGAAGAACCGTATAAAATACATCGTCAGTCAGTTCCTTTTCATACTCTAAGATGTTGAGTTGCAATTTTTAGGCAGTTTTATCCATACAGCAGACTTATTTACAATTGACTAGCCCTAGGATAGTCCTAAATTATTTGAACAATGCACACCTTTGTGGCTAGTAAAATACCAACCTGGAAAACAAAAACAACAAAACAAGCAAGGGCATATGAAAGTAACTTTTTCTCCAGGAAGGTTCTTCAAGTTCATAATCCTCAGAGGTACAGGTAAAAGAGAATCAATATAAAAATAATTGGCGGGCTTCCCTGGTGGTGCAGTGGTTGAGAGTCCGCCTGCCAATGCAGGGGACACGGGTTTGTGCCCCGGTCCGGGAGGATCCCACATGCCGCGGAGCGGCTGGGCCCGTGAGCCATGGCCTCTGAGCCTGCGCGTCCGGAGCCTGTGCTCCGCAACGGAAGAGGCCACAACAGTGAGAGGCCCACATACCGTGCAAAAAAAAAAAAAAAATTAAAAAAAATTAATAATAATTGGCAGTGTAGCTTGGAGATCCAAATACATATAAATAATAATTATGCTCATACCTTTATAAATATCTCTACTCCATATTGACATCAAGTATCATGAACATGTGAAAAGGAAAGTCAATCAACAAATATTTCCCATGCAACCACAGTGTATGCTGGCCTTCATATGCATTTTGTTCCATATTTAGAAAACAAATAAATAACCATAGTTTGGAGAATTTGTGATGACCAAAATGTTCCCGAAAAAATCCAGGGCTGCTTACCATTCATTTTGACAGACAATGGAAAGAGGAGGTTTAAATGACTTTCTGAAGAAACAGCCCACAATGCATATTTAATATCTTAAAATGCCATTTCAGCTGCTTAGAAATATGAGATGTTGGAGGTGTATGTAACTGCCTCTCATTTAACAAATTGTCACAATTGTTTTTTGCAAAAAGAACCTAAAGTTAAATTTGTTTTTGCCTTCCCCCAGTCTCCTCAGTTCCATGTGCCCCTGCCCGTGTACACTACATGCTTTCTGCCCTCCCACTCGCCAATTATCTGCCTGGCTTTGAAACTATACCAGAGACAATAGAGGGAAAAAATCTTTAGTTGTGTTTCAAAACTAAATAATGAGGCAGTTTACTCAATACAGATATTCAGGATGCTTTTGTTTTCCCCTTTGTAAAATGTTTGTAATCTCTACTAGGTCTTGTTGGCATAGAGTTTTCTATAATCTTTCCTAGTTCAATATTTGAGGATTCTGAAAATATATTTTCTTATAACAAATAAGCATTTATAAAGGTCTGTGGCTTCTTCTCCGATTCTGTATGTATAGCAAGCAGCAGATGGACTTTTCACTCTGATAATGTGAAGAACCACTCTTCAAGTACAAAAATAAGAGTGCAGATGAGATGTGCTTTCCCAGATATGCTTCAGCCATGTCTGGAGTATAAAACCCACAACTCTCTATTCTTAGCATACATAGTTTGGAGATATTCTAACCAATGGACCAGGTAAAATGCAAGAAGTAGATATCTGTTTTATTAGCCTGGAAGCATGTGAATGAGAGAGTAAGTCCTCTGGATAATTTATTATCCATTTGTGCAATTATTAAATTAAAAAAAAAAAGGGCTTCCCTGGTGGCACAGTGGTTGAGAGTCCGCCTGCCGAAGCAGGGGACACGGGTTCGTGTCCCGGGCCGGGAAGATCCCACATGCCACGGAGCGGCTGGGCCCGTGAATCATGGCCACTGAGCCTGCACGTCCCGAACCTGTGCTCCGCAACGGGAGAGACCACAACAGTGAGAGGCCCGCATACCGCCAAAAAAACCAAAACCAAAAACAAACAAACAAAAATAATAATTAAAAGAAAAAAAACTAAAGGTGCATTTTCCCCTTAATACCAGTGTTTCATTGACAAGAAATCCAGAAGCGGGACTGAAATTAAATTAAAGAAGCGGGACTGAAAATAACACCTCTGTTTCTGGCAGCACTAACATATACTATCTCAAAGTGAATACTGAATTACATTGGAGGCACTTAACGTTGATTCCTCCTTTTTGGGAAACCAGTTTAGAGCTTGCTGGTAGTTGGAAACAGCAATATGGAGGAGTAATGAGAAGAATGGGATCTGGATATAAAATTAATACAAGGTTTAAATAACATAATGTTTGTAAATACTTAGCACAGTGCTTGGCATGTAGTAAATGCTCACTTAAAAATTACCTGTTGTTGCTTATTGTTATCATTATAATTATCCCTTCCTCCTCATTCTCCTTCTAATTTTACTACAGTAGCATGATTAATTAGTTTTGGGAGAGTATGTTAGAATCAATTTTTTTTTTCCTCCAACTTGGCTATCATGTTTGCATTTGGAAGATTTTCATGTATCTGATTTATATGTGGTCCCAACTAATGCCTCATGACCCAGTGTACCAGGTGACACCTCAACTCCCGACTTTCATGGTTATAAAATATATACTTTTGTTTGGGATTTGTAGGATTAAAGCATCATACTTCAAGAAAATGGAGAAGTGGATATAGAGGTTAACATTAATTTAAATGATCATTGTTCTACTCATACATATGATTATCTCTGTCAGCAAAGATATTAGACCCACTACCTGTAGTTACCCCTCAAGAAAGGGGGTTTCCATTAGACACACTGGATTAGTAGTCCAATATAGCTTAGTGAGCAGGTATGACTCTCGGTCCATAAACAAGAATGTGCAAATAATATGGCTTTACAGTTCAATTTCTCTTTTAAAGCCCTAAAACATGAGGATAATAGTTAAATTTCATTATCTTGGAGTTTCCTATTTTCAAGGGGTTGTGTCTAATTTCTAGCAGGTTACATGGTGCCAAGTAGTTCTTGGAGGTGGAAGACTCTTGAATCATCTGTTCACTCAGGCATTGGCTGATGCCATCATGATGCATCATACTCTATTACCTCAAAAACCATAGTTCTCTTTCAAAGTGTTCCCTGCTCCTGTTGGCATGGCTTCTCAGGAATTGGAGCACTCTCAGTTATTCTGTGACTTCCCAGGGCTACCAAAGGATTTGCATTTTTGACATATAAAAACTAGACTCATAGTGTTCATTTTGATTTTCAGTCTACTGCATACTGCCCTGTTAAAGGAATCTGACACCTGATTTTTTTCAAGTCTGAGGAAGGGAAAGAGAAATTATCAGATGGAGACAAAAGTTAATATTTCAAATATTGTCTAAACACAGGAATTAATGTACAATGATCCCTACCCTATATTCTCAGACCCTCCTCTTATCTGTCTAAGGGGTTGAGGGTTTGAAGATCCAAACTATGAATATAGTTATACATGGAAGAGACAGCTTTATGAGACGAAGACCCATCCATACCATCCAGGATAGAGCCCTGGAACTATGCTAATGTTCTCTCTGTAGTTATGCAAAACCTCTCTTATGTACAAGCTCTAAATGGGGAAGAGAGGCAGGCAGAAGGAGACCCAAATGTCCAAGATTCAGAAGGTAGCATTTCCATTACCAGAGCTTATACGCTGAATATTTTGTGAGGGATTTTTGATTTGTTGTACTTGTCTTGGTTTAGAAAACAAGAAGAGTTCAGTATATGAAAGAAGAGTTGAAAGCAGGAAAAACAGTTCTCTTTTATTGCTGAGTACCACGTTTGCCTAACAATCTGAAATCACTATATAGATAGACCATGGAAGGCAGAAATTCAGTGTGAAATGGAACCTTCTTGGACTACTCTTAAGTGGGCCAGTATATAAAGTGGCCTCATACAAAGCTAAAATCCACAGCTACATCTAAATACTAATCACTTTAAATCATCCTTAAAAAGTTATATTGAGTTTCAGGCTGAAACACTCTTCGATAAACATTCTGATACTACCAGGTATTAGAAAAGTTCTTGAGGTAGGAACTTTGCAAAAGTATAGGGAGGGAGTTAGAAGTCTGTGGATCTTCTGTTTCATCTTCCTCACCTTTAAATTTGTTTTTAATAAAAAGGCATTGGCTTTCATGAGGGAAACAGTGGGTCTAATATCTACCCACCCTGCCATACACACATCTCAGATACACCTGCAGATGCCATGAGCACCATGTCCCATAATCAGATGAGATCCAAGAGATCATTTACTTCTGCACATCTCATACTCCCAGGCCCTCTTCTCCTTCAACTTGAAGACATAACATTCAAAAGCTGGCACTCACCTTACCCATGTCTGAAACACCTCCTTACCATGGGGGACTGATTTCACTGGCTGACTTGCCACTTGCCAGACCCATTTCTCATTTTTTTGGTCCTACAATATAGGTCACTTAGAATATATTGGACTGTTCAACAGATGTTTGGCAGAAATTTGAAGTAGAGGATTTGAAATATTTATGGAGAATATACTTGACTAGTCTTGATCTCTGACCAAGTAATGGATAAAGGATATAAATATTGGCATTAGTTTATTCCTATTCTTCCTTCTCCTCCCTAGTCTTTACATATCTTTCTTCCTGTATCTCTCTTTTTTTGGTAATATTTCAGAAAAGGGAAATTTAATCAAAGATGAAGTAGGAATGCTTAGTAAAGTGCTAATCATTGCACAATTATGCAATTGCACAAAAAATGCTTATTCATATCCTAGGCTATGAGTGTTCTAAAGAATGGTGTATCATTAGAGTTTCTCTATGTGCTATATCAGTACATTAGAGTAGCTCTATTTGTTTCCTACTAGATCCTCACATGAAAAACTAAAATGTGAACCAGAATCTCTTTCCTTTACCAACAGTTGAGCCTGATTCAGACTTCTTTTTGAAAAAGTTAAGGAAGCTTCTTACAGGAATTTTGTGGAGTGGTTTCCTTCTATTGAAATAAATTCGGCAAGTAAAATTAATGCAAGAACCCACTCAAAACGGAACTAGAGGTGATTCATAGGTGGATTTTGACAGCCTGGCTATCGTGGTAATTGAGCTGAAGCTTTTATGAAATCATGTTCTCTCCTGAGAACTACCTCACTGTTAAGTTTGATTTTCCTTTATTCCAATCATCATGTAGGAATTTCTAGTTAAAGCAGAAGATCATTCAAATGTCTAAAAAGAAAAGAGTAAAAGCAAGCAAAATTATTTATTTTACTGATTTGATAAATAATTATTTCTTATATTTGTAGACAGTTTCAAAAGCAGAAGAGGCTGTGTGTATTCCTATGTATATATACTTAGTATATATACTAAGTATATATATGTATATATACTTAGATGAAAGACATAGGCATGGAACTAGTATACAGTAAACAAGATGGTCCTAAGTAGCTTATGACCACTTGAGTTTTATACAGCTGTTATCTGAAAATAGCATATTTGCTGTCTTCCCATAAATAATGTTTATTTCCACTTAAGATGTAGAAAATTGAAAAACAAAAACAAAACGCTCCCATTCCAGAATATACAAAGAATTGGAATATATAAAAGCCATAATACATAAAGAACTTTTAAAACTCAGTAATAAGACAACCCAGTTTTGAAAATGGGCAAAATATTTGATCAGACACCAAAGAATATATATGAATGGCCAATAAGCACATAAAAGGATACTCAACGTCATTAGTCATTAGGAAAATAAAATTAAAACCACAATGAGACAATACTACATAGCTATTAGAGTGGCTCCAATCAAAACCAGCAAACAAAACCAGACAATATCAAGTGTCATGGATTCAGAGTAACTGGAATTCTCATGCATTTCTGGTGGAAATATAAATTGGTATAGTGACTTGGAAAACAGTTTTCCAGTTTCTTATAAAGTTAAAAATATTCTTACCATGAGACCCAGTGATCCCACTCTTAGGTTATTACCCAAGTGAAATGAAAACATAGACACAGATAAAACCTTGTAGGTAAATCTGTACAGCAGCTTTATTCATAATCACCAAAAGCTGTAAACAACCTGAATGTCCACCAACAGGGGAGTGGAAAAAGGATATGTGGTTCATTCATACAATGAAATACTACTCAGCAGGAAAAAGGAGCAAGCTACTGACACATGCAATGGTATGGTTACATTTAAAAAGCATTATGTTAAGTGAAAGACCCAGCAAAAAAGACTACATTCTTTATAATTCCACTTATCTGACATTCCAGAAAAGGCAAAACTATAGAGACAGAAACCAGATCAGTGTTTGCCAGGGGCTGGGAATGGGGAGAAAGTGACCGAATATAAAGGGCCATGAGGGAAATTTATGGGATGAGAAAATATTCCATATCTTGATTGTGGTGGTGCTTACCGGACTGTATAAGTTTTCAAAATTTACAGAACTGTATACCTTTTTAGGGTGGATTTTACTGTATTTAAATTATATCTCAGTAAACTAAAGATAAAAGAAGGATATGTGGGAGAAATAATCTTTTTTGTTTAGATTAGGCAAGACAGTCTAACACTTACTAAACTGGATGGTTTTGCTCACAAATTACTGGTGGTAAGTTATCTTGTCTGAGAACTCAGTGATTGCAAATTGGTACTTGAGTGTAGCTATTCAATTCATTCTAGATTTATTTCTTATCCTGTGAACTCCATCGGAGTTTTAGTATTAATGAGGTCAAAAGTCAGAGTATTAAGAAACATGAAGGAGTAAAAGCTTCTTTAAATTTTAGAGAACAGTTTCATCATAAGCCCCAGGGCTGCTTCCTCTGGGCTTCTGGGAAGTGGTGTGGGAAGGAAAGCATGCAGAACCACAAAGTTAATGGGAAAATGAATCCTACTGTAATTAAATTTTGAGCATCAAATACTGGTGAAGTATTTACATGCAAATTTAATTGGGAAAGCCTGTTGTATCTACTAAAATCAAGCCTAACATGACTTTCTTTAAGAGCATGATTACTTCAATGCTTTGTAGCTACACCATGGAAATGCTAACGAGTTGTTTTACAGATTTGTACCAAATTATAAGTTTTTGTGTTTTGAGGCTCAAGAGAATTGATTCAATTATGCCAAGAGATTGACAGAAGCAAACAGATATCGTGTAACAAAATGGCATATATTAAAAAATTAAGTACAGCTACACATTTTGTGTTTTTTTAAATAAATTTATTTATTTTTATTTTTGGCTGCATTGGGTCTTTGTTGCTGCACGTGGACTTTCTCTCGTTGCGGCGAGCAGGTGTTACTCCTCATTGCGGTGCGCGGGCTTCTCTTTCCTGTGGCTTCTCTTGTTGCAGAGCACGGGCTCTAGGCACGCTGGCTTCAGTAGTTATGGCATGCAGGCTTCAGTAGTTGTGGCACACGGGCTTTTTTGCTCCATGGCATGTGGGGTCCTCCCAGACCAGGGCTGGAACCCGTGTCCCCTGCGTTGGCAGGCAGATTCTTAACCACTGCGCCACCAGGGAAGTCCTTTGTTTTTAAATTTTATTTTACTTTCAGTGTGAGCAATGAGAGAGTTCATAAAACTTCTGGCAACACTGGCTTTTTAAATATGTCTTCGGAAGGCTATTGCTCACTCTCCAGTCTTACATCTGTCACTCTACTAGAATACAATAGGACTGTGCAGGTTTGGGCAGCTTGTTAGATTGCTTTCAATGTTTATTTTCACCAATATCCAAATGTGTGAATATAAGAAAGTTAATGTTTTAGAAAACAGTTTGTCTTTGTTCTTTTATAGTATGCATGCATTTTTATATCAATCTGTTTCGGAATGAAGCATATTTTATCCAGGCATGGTATGTTTCAAAGACTGCAGCATTGGTCAATGCACATATTTCATTATGTTGCATTAAGACCATAACATGAAGCCAAAGAATCTGTACAACATTTTTATGTTACACTATTTGCAATAATGGATATTTATTCTTATTAAAATAAGAAAGTAGAATTCATCATATATTTTATAATAAGACTCATTACATCTTTGCCTTTTTAATACAAATACACAACGTTTGAGGGTATGTAATTGAAATCACTTCTCTAATAATTGAAATACTTAATTATACTGTTGGTTCCACATGCAAGCATAATTATATTAAAGCCTATTTCTTTCCTTTTGGCTTTTATTTGCTTGTAAAAATCAGAGGTACTTTAGATAATATTCAATTGTTTTGGTTATTAAGTTCTACCGGCTAAAAATTGTTCATCAAAACCATATTAAATACAAAGAATTTTTAAAAGTTAGCCCTGGAGATGTAGTAAATTTTCAGGCATTTCCTCCTCAACATTCAAATAGAAAATCTGTTCACTTTTTAAATTAAAAATGAGAGAAGAAATGGAATTCAGACTCCAATGAAAGCCTGCTTTCTATGAAGAAAATGTATGGATTTTATCATGGTCTTATTAACATGTCAAGTTGTAATTAGGTATTTTCTGAACAACTTTCACAGGGTGATTTTGCAGGCCTGGGGATCATGAAAACTATAATCTTCTGAACAGTATTCAGACCTACATTTAACACCTGCTTTTGAATCGGAAACAAACTAAACCCCAACAGACACGAACATATAGATGAAGTTATATTTTCATCTATAGTGTTATTAATTCAATAGTAGAATGAGATTTTCATATTTGACTTGCATCTTGCATTAACTGTGTGAACTGGTATACTGGATTAACCCCCAGGCTTGCTTACTTAGTCAAACTCTATCCTGTATTCCCCCTCTCCCCTCATAGCAACCACACTCACACAGGTCAGCCCACACAGCTTTTATTGTTCATTTAACACATCTCTGATCAATGCACACTTTGTTTTTAATATTATTCTCCTCTATTTCCTAGAGAGGGTCATTTTCTCCCCCACTGGTAAACAAAAACTCTTTATTTTCAGGGATTACTATGAGGATCCAATGTGGAAATTTTAGTAACATTGTTCCACTAACTTTATAAAGGCTTAAAAAACTTGAGACATTATAACTCAGTCATTTTTCAGATGGAAAGTGACCTGGCCATGGTCCCTGAATACATTAGACTCTCTCTAGTTCCTAGAGGAAATTGATTCAGGGTACACCTCAGGAAGACTGCTTTGTTTTGATCTAGAATGCCAAATCCCATGTGAATTATTTCCTTGGCATTATAGGCTGAACATCCATGAGTTCAGGAACACATGCTATGCCTATAGTTTATGTCTAGACTATAAGCAGACGTAAGGAAATTGTTCTTAGCCTTTTTCCCCCTGTATATAACCCTATTCACACTTAGCCTATTAAATAGGAAGTGGGAGAAATCCCTATTATGTTACCTCACATCTAAGGAGAAAACATCCAGTTAGAGGGACCTGGGAAGATGAAGGGAGCTTGTAAACATTTTGCTCCTCCAAGTTAAAGATATTCTTATCATTTCGGAACTGGAGATGGGAATATCATATTCTCAGGAAGAGGTTTGGAAGGGTGTCAACTACAAGGTTAAGAAATGCTTCTTATAAGATGTTTGTATCCCCCTCCAGCCACCATCTTCTACTCCATTCTCATTGAGAAACATAGATAAATAAAATAAAACCATCTAGGAAGGTTTCATGTTGAACCTCTTTGAAAACCCTACATTCTTCAGCATAACATGTTTGAGATAAAAATGTGCTCAACAAATGTTATAAAAATCAGACTTTTCCAATTTTGTTTTTTAAAAAAGATAATCTTGATGAAAATCTGAACATTCTTCCTAATTTACAGTCACCAAACACACAGTACAACTGGGTAGTATGTAGCCCCAACAGGAGAAAAGCTTCAAAGAAATTAGATATCAAAGAAAATATAATTTATGATTTATAATTACAGAGAACCAGCGTTGTGCAGTGTTTAAGACCTAAGGCTCTCAAGTCCACATACTTAGTTTTAAATTCCATCTCAATCATTTACCAGCTGTCTGACAACAGACAACTTTATTAACTTCCCTAAATCTCAGTGTCCTCACCTGTCAAATGGAATGTTAGTCGTTCTTACAGTCTAGAAAAGTTAAATGAAATGATGAAAGTAAAGAACATAGAGCAAGGCTTGGCTCAAAAAGGTGCTACTTTTCTTTCAGTTAGTCTATGTAGAACTAGAATTATATTTTAGCCTTTTATTATTGTTCATGTTTTCAAAAGTATATGTCATTTGTAAATTAATCTTAGATGATGTTTCTAATACACATGTTGAAAGTTCCAGGTAGTAATCCAGTGAATGGCATGGAATAAAGTATTGTTGATAAATAAGCACATATTATGAGAATAAGAAACATCAATTTTTTTTAAAAAAGATGTTTTTGTTATTAATTATTCTGATAGGAAAGATCTATCCTTAAAAGCTAATATGATACATATATATATATATATATATATATATATATATCAGTTTTGCTGATATATCAGTCAATGCTACTGAGTTCCTAAAATGCAAAATTCTTTTCTAAATGGATTGAGAAATAATAAAATGTGTTAAAGTCACCAATCCTTGAAAAACAGTTTATTATCATTTGGGGGAGAAAAGATAATAATTTTTGATTTTCCCTACTGACAACTCAACTCTGCTGCAAAATCCATTTAATAAGAATGAATGCATCACTTCTCAGACAGATGCAAACGGCTAGCAACACAGCACAGTAATTAAGAACAGGCTCTTGAAATAAAATGGCTGGATCTAAATCTTGGTTCTGCTACTAGCTTTGGAAACTTTGGCCTCTGTTTCCATGTCTGTTAAATGGGGATAAAAATAATACTCATCTCATAGGGTTATTTGAAGGAGTAAAGAGACAATATTTGCTACAGGGTTAGGACAGCATCTAGCATATAATAAATGACAAAATATTAACTTAGCTAACTTGTCACCCTAAGGTTTCTGTTTTGCTTTGGCTGAGTTTCATCAGTAATTGAAAGAGTGCTTCTAACTTCTACTGGGCTAGATTAGATAAAGATCCAGCTCTTGTCAATAGTGTGCTTAATTAAGCAGACCAGATAAGAGTATCAATAAGCACTTGAAAGAAGCCTTAATATGAATAAACTTAAGGAGAGCTAATGGAACGTAAGTAAATGACTAAGCATGTGCTGGGCTCTTTCAGATTACCTCCAGGTGCATGGCTACTGTCTCATCTCACTCTAATGTATTCAAGTAATAGCATCTTGCAACTCCTTTGTATTGTTCTGGAAATTTGGGGCCCCAGTTTGTGAATGTACCAGAAGTTCATCTGCAGATCAACTGTTTGGAATTCAAAATATATTTTTCAACAGGAACGATGTTCTCAGTGGTAGTTCTTAGGCCAGCCTAATGGATTCAAATTTTCACTGAAGAATAGTATCCCATCAACTCTGACTGACTCTCATTGATACCATGCATTTTGTATTTCTGTTTAATATGCCAGAAGCGAATATCCCTGTCTGCAGTAGCAGTTCATTTGCTGCAACAGGAAAGGCACACTGGTTATTCTAGGGCACCAATGACTAATTTGTCAAATCCCCATTTCTGCATAAGATAATTTTCCTCCTATTTCTGTACCTTTGAGGAAGAGGACATTTGAATAATATAAACTCATAATTGCAGTAGGGTTTATGTTCTTTCTAGTCCACATCATCAGATATGAACTAAACTTCTTTTTATTTTTCCTCCCGCACTGTCTCTGCTTCTAAAAGAGGACTAGAGGCAGAGGTCAAGGAAGGAGTATATACTGCATAGGAGTATGGTGGGTTGTCCTGAGAAAAGCAAGGGCCCCCAGGCCAATGACGGCATTTTTATGACTGTCCTCATCTCTGCTCTCTGAGATTCCAAAGGCTGTTAAAACTTTAGCTATTATTTCTGTCACTTCCAGTGACATTTGTCATATCAATCCCCTCTCTGGATAGAATACTACCCTCCTTCCTATTCAAATCTTTCTCCACCACTCAGAAAAATATCACATTTAAAAAACTCCACCTGGGGGACTCCCCTGGTGGCGCAGTGGTTGAGAGTGCGCCTGCCGATGCAGGGGACACGGGTTCTTGCCCCGGTCCGGGAAGATCCCACATGCCGTGGAGCGGCTAGGCCCGTGAGCCATGATCGTTGAGCCTGCGCGTCCGGAGCCTGTGCTCCGCAACGGGAGAGGCCCGCGTACAGCAAAAAAAAAAAAAAAAAACAACAACAACAAAAACCTCCACCTGAATGGAAGATTAATTTCGTCACTCTTTTCTCTATGGATCTAAGCATCTCCAGGATGTCAGTTTATAATTAAGACTACAAGTTAAAAAAATAACAACCCAAATGTTAAAAGACTATAGCAGTTTCAAAAGTGAATATTCTCTTAATAATGAGTAAGATAATTTTTTTCCAACTTTTCATTATTTCTCTTTGAAAATACATATGGCAAAAATAATACACACATTTTGTTGGATTGTGTTTCTTTAAATGCTGCATTTCATGAAGCATTAAGATGGATTTGGTATCAACATACTGAAGACTCCTGCAACTACCAAGATATCAGCTGTCAATTCTGTGTAATGGAGATTCACCCCTAAAAATACGTCACACAAAAGTGAAGGAGACATTTGCAGACAGCTTTGTCATTTAGACATCATCTCATGGTACATAGATGGATCCTAGCTGCTGTACTCATTATAAAATGATTTCGCAAATTTAGAGTGACTAGAATCCTCCAATTAGATGCTTAATATCTATGGATGTACTAGCTTTGGTATTTCTTTAACTTCAGTGTGTGGAGGTTTGTGATCTAGTGACTTCCTCTTACCTTTCTGCTTTTAAATGTTTGTTCTTATGCTTTGGCTTCATAGTGTTTACTGGCAACAAGAGCAGCTTAGTGCCTAACATGTTATACATTACTCAATACACCTTAGCTTTTATAAATGAAAGAATCAATGCAGCTGCATCATTTCACCTTTGACTTGCTGTGTTCAACAGAAATAATGCACATACAATGATATTAGATAATGGAACTGCTTCTACCATTTTGGCAACAGCTGGAAAGCCTGGATAAAGTGAAGTGATTGGTGACCTTGGGTACTCCTTGACTTCACTACATTCTGCCCCCGATTGACCAAGTGATGGGGTCTGTAGCCCCAGGTATCACCCAGTCAGCACTTTTCTCTGTCCTTACTACTCCAGATTTCTGTCTTTTTCCATATGCAGTCCCAGAGCTTATCCTTTCATCTGTGCTCACAGAGATTTTCCTTCATCTTTCTAAATAAGATGACAAAGGATGAGCAATTAGAATGTGGTCTGGAGAAGGCTCTCTTAAAATATTTTTCTTTCTCTTCATTTCTCTTCAATTTCCCTCTCCTCTCTTGTTCCAAATTATAGTACATCCTTATTCTCTGCTGTTCAGATAAAATCAAACAAAACAAGTCAATGAAATATAACAGTACCAGAATTTTTGTCTTGACTCTTTCCTTCTAGCCACAAGTTTCACATGAGGTGGTATGGGTGGGAGTGAAGAAAGAAGAGGAAAGGTCTTGGAAGCTTGAGAGAGAGGGGAGAAATTGACAGGGTGAGACATGAAATCCTGGTTGAACTAATCACTTGTAGAGTGGTTTTTATCTGAGACATGAAGACCAGTGCTGAGTTTTGCTTCCAAGTTTATGCAGAGCAAGAAAACAGGCTACCCTTGAAGCCAAGCCACATCGGTTTAGAGTCAGAAAGTTAATTCAATATAAAGCCCATAAAATGCTTCCTCCAGATGCCTCCCTCTCTTTCTCTCTCTATTTATTGCTGCCACCATTCATAAGAGTTCTATGACTATAGCCTCTTTCCAGCCTAAATTAATCTCTATTCCTTTCTATTCCATCACAAAATTAATCTTCCTAAAACATTGCTTAGATGACACTCCCCTGGTCACAGGCCCTGCAGGTGGGGAGACTTGGCTGTCCCCTACTTAGCTTTGAAGTGTATTATGATTAGCTTGTCAATGCAAGTCGCTAATACATCGACTCACTTCATCATTTTCCCACCATTTCTCTGTTAGTTATCTTTGGCTGAAAAAAGTCTGAGCATTTTCCCTAACTGGATGTGCTTAAAGATGTTTCCAGACCACACTGATTTGCCAAGAGGGACTTCTTAAGAGGTGGAATCCAAGTTATTTGAATACATTTTGTTTTTACACATGTGAACAGCCATCCTATTCCTCTTTAATACCATTTATATCCTCTACATGTCAACTAACCAGTCAAGTGTTGGCACAAACTGCATTAATGGAATTTCTTTCTTATTTAAATAAATCATATATATATACACACACACACATATTCTATATTCTATATATATATTCTATATATATATATTTTATTCTATATACACATTCTATATTCAAGTGGCTCCCTCTTTTCCAAATTGTCTACTTGGGCAATGGTTCTCAAAGTGTGGTCCCCAAAGGAACACATCAACATCACTAGGGAACCTGAGAAAAATGCAAATTCTCAGGCCTCACCCAGGACCTAGAATAGGAATCTCTGGTGGTAGAACCCAGCAGCCTGTGTTTTAACAAGTCATCCACATGATTTTGATAAACTTTGAGGAACGCTAATCTAATGCTTACCAATTCTGAGTTCATTTTTCATAATACAGTGATATTTTGTATAAAATATATAATACTCTCCTAGGTCATACCTACTACAGAATGAGTGTGAATTTTCATTATGAGAGTCTATCTGAAATTTTTGGAAAATGGCCGCATGATATATAGGCTTTCAAATACATATACAGACATACATACAAAAACATGCACGTACATACATTTAACAATTCAGTATATTTTTCCAGGCATAGTTTGAAGAACTTTACATATATTAACTTCATTCCTTAAAACAAACTTAAGAGGTATTATTTATTTCCCATTCTACACATGGATATAGCCAGGCCCAGAGGAGTCTAAGTAACTTACCCATCGCCACAAAGCCAGTTGGGAAAAAGCAGGAATTTGAACGTGGTAATCTAGTACTCCATGCTTTTAACTACTCTTCATGTTACCTATTAAATAAGCATCCTCTTACTCTTCTTAGAGTTATTTTGTTTTTAAAAATACAACCACATCATCATAACCAGAATGTTGAACATTTATGAAAAACTTGAAGTGTTACCCCACTTTGTTTAACTTAATTTTTTGCGTTACGCGGGCCTCTCACTGTTGTGGCCTCTCCCGTTGCGGAGCACAGGCTCCAGACGCGCAGGCTCAGCGGCCATGGCTCACGGGCACAGCCGTTCCGTGGCATGTGGGATGTTCCCGGACCAGGGCACGAACCCGTGTCCGCTGCATCGGCAGGCGAACTCTCAACCACTGTGCCACCATGGAAGTCCTAACTTAATCTTTATTTACTTCCAATTTATACTAGCTAAGAGGCTTAGTGAGGCTACATGATTTTCTCAATTCCATACAATTATTATATTGTTTCAGCTGATCTGTTTTTGAGTATAATGTGTTTTCCCTTATACATTTAGTTTTTAAAAAATCAGTGTAAATTCACTGATTAAGAGGTTATTGTTTATTTTTAATGCATATCAGAAGATGCAAGACTGTAGATTTTTATTTCATGCAGACACAGTGATAGTAAATAAATCATTCCAGTGTTAAATATAAAAATCATATTATTTACAGATTGGTAAATATTTACCAGCATTTTGTCTTCTGGGCTAATACACAGAATCTTCCTCTGCAATATATTTAATATATTTTACTGTTTATAAAATTACTAATATCTAGTATATTAGAAATAAACTGCAAATTGAATTATTACACAGATTTAAAGTATAATCTTTGTTAGCTACATGTGTTAGCACAAATTGCTTTGCAGTATATTAAATATAAATCTGATGCAAATTAACATGAGCAAATATTCAGTAGATTGTCTGGACCAGTTATCTAGATTGTAGTTATTTTGAAGACTTTTAAAAATGCAAATAGAAGAAACTTTTCTCATTTATTGAATATTGAGATTAGGATATGTGTATTTTTTTAAGTTATTTTTCCATCAATCCACCTTCATTTTAATGCTGTCTTAAAAACATTGGTGTTTTCTTTTTCATTGTCCAGTGCAAAGACATCTGAATATACAATTCAGTAACTCAAATGCGCTATGAAGTTGAATTGCCTCTTGGGGATTCAATCATCATTTGATTTAATGTTGACTGTTTAATCATATTGTAAACTTCTGCAACAGGCCTGCATAATTGCCTCCTTAGCAAAAAAGAGTAAACAGCTTACTTTGCAACTTCAGTTCCTTAAGAAGCCCATTACTTTCCTGAAAACATCAATAGAGTTGTCAGCATTTTCATTATCTACCCCCATTTTCTAGATCTGATAACTGGCTATAAAATTTTACTCTGGACTTAAAATTGACATTTAATGTTTTGACCATGGGGCTTCCTTGGTGGCGCAGTGGTTGCGAGTCTACCTGCTGATGCAGGGGACGCGGGTTCGTGCCCCTGTCCGGGAGGATCCCACATGCCACAGAGCGGCTGGGCCCGTGAGCCATAGCCACTGAGCCTGCGCGTCCGGAGCCTGCGCTCCGCAACGGTATATATATATATATATTTGACCATGAAATGAAGGCAGTCATACTCTGGGAGAGAGGGTAGGGTTCTTTTGCTATGCAATTCGAATTAGGTAAATTGTTATTGCCCAGACTATAGCCACTCATCATTATAATCACTGCCATTTACTGAGTATTTTCTGCCAGGCACGATATTGAATTATTATTATTATTTTTATTTATTTTTTTTTTTGCGGTACGCGGGCCTCCCACTGTTGTAGCCTCTCCCATTGCGGAGCAACAGGCTCCGGACGCGCAGGCTCAGCGGCCATAGCTCACGGGCGCAGCCGCTCCGCGGCATGTGGGATCTTCCCGGACCGGGGCACGAACCCTGTCCCCTGCATCGGCAGGCGGACTCTCAACCACTGCGCCACCAGGAAAGCCCAGATATTGAATTATTTTTAACAAAGTTCAACAAGGTATTATTCTCAGTTTTCAGATGAGGAGACATACTTAGAGGAGTAAAGTCCTTTTCCAAGTTTACATAGTAAGAAACTGAGCTCAAATACAAGTTCAGAGGACCATGGCACTTCCTACTATGTAACTGCTAATTAACCTCACCTGTGCACATGGTATAAGCGCGAGGGACGTGAGCTAATAACGAAAAATATGGTTTTACATTTCAACAGTCAACCTATTTCACCTCTATTGCCAGAGGCGACTGTCTCATTTCGTAGTCAATTATAGCTCCCATGGATATTTTTGCTGCCTATCTTGAAGGGAAAATTTATACTAATAAGTCAGGATTAGAAAAAGACATTCCACTCATTTGACAGCTTGCCATGTTTCCGTAACAAACAAGTATTTAATTAGAGAAAATGAGGTTTGAAAATAATCCCTTTCATCCAAAATATAAACTAGTCGGTCTAGGTATTTTTATTTTTAAAAAAGCTCGTAATAGTTACCATCCACTAACTTAAATAACAATCGTCTCCCACATATGTTCTTTATGACTTCTTCAGCAAAAACTCTGCAAATACTTTCTCCCAGAGAAAGTTTAGGCACCTGGCACCTGGACTAATGTGAAAGATCACATGGCTCAGCCTGTTGGAAATTCATTGTAACTTACAAATACAACTAAAATTCGTTCTGTAATTGCTGAACAGTGTTGATGGTGATGCTAATTCTGTGGCATCTTGACTTTAGGGATGAAAGCAAATTTCAGAGACAAGAAAATCTATCTTCTTATGTTAAAAGGCAGAATATGTTAGCCTGATGGAAAATTCATTTTCTGTTCATTATTTTTCTACTTTTCCAGTGATGGCAATCAATATCATCCACATCAAATCTTTTTTTTTTTTTTTCACATCAAATCTTTATTAGGTATCTAGTTGGTGAGTGATACTGTGAAGTTGTTTGTCCTCAGAGCAATGTTAAAGCAATATTCTGTAATAATCTAAACAGGAAAAAATTTGGAAAAAAAATAGATATATGTATATGTATAACTGAATCATTTGGCTGTACACCTGAAATTAATACAACAGTGTAAATCAACTATACTCCAATATAAAATGAAAATTTTTAAAAAAGAATAAAGTTAAAGCAGACCTAAATCCCCTCAATGTACCCAGTTTGGCCAAGGTGTATTGATTTGACATTTTAGCCTGGCTTCATGATTAATTGTAAAGTGATCAATTGGGATGACTATGCAGTAAGCAGAATTGAAAACTTAACAGCAAGAATCACCAAATTGCCTCTAGCCATGTACATTAAAATTGTCTGCAATTTAACTTCACATACAGGTTCTAGGATCTTTTAAATCCTTTAGAGAGGCAATACTGCCAAATATGTCATCAACATAGATCTAGGGAGAACCAATTCTCAGTTAAACTGAGACTGATTTCATCCATGGGAAAGCTGAGTTTTCAATGTTTGAGAGGATCATTTAAACTGATCAGAAGTCTTCAGAGGTTATTTAGGTGATAGGTAGAAATTTGGCTTTCATTCCCACAAATGGCCTATAATTCAGTAGTGACTGAAAGAGATGTGCATTAAAAATTCTAACAGTTCTTTTCAACCCCCAAACTGGATGATTTTACTCACCTGAGGGAAGATGAGACTCAAAAACATCGTACATTTTAAGCAAGGACAGTCATCACAGAAAGCAGTCATGCTCCAGCAGAGACACTTCATCGGGAAAGCGGACTCAGTCCTCCTGGCCAAGAGGTCATTGGAAAGTTTGTTCCTTAATAAAACAGAATGATTCCCCTGCCCATAGCAGCACAAAAATGGGTTTGAACTTATATTCCTCTTTTTCCTTGAATAAAGGCATACACTAAACATTTAAGTGGCCACCTATCTCTTGTGTACTTTCTGCTTTACTCTTACAGATCTTTGATAATTTCCAGAACCTTGTAGATCACGGGTCTCCCAGGGAGTGAGTGGGTTGATTAGGAAGCCTCAGGTTGCTGGATTAAAGATGAAAATGCCTCTGATCCTGAAATTCATGTCAAGACAACTTGTCTCACGCCATTTGAATTGTCTGTGCCTCAGCCTCATTGCTGCTTTGCGTGCCTTATGAATTCTTCTCCTCGGTCTGGATTTCACCTTGACTACAGAAAACCTGTTTTTTCAGTTGCCTTTATCCAGGTTTTAGTCCCTGTCTGGACTGTTCAGTCTTAGAGCACTACCTAATGCAAACTGAAAAGCAAAACCTTAAGACAAGTATGCCTGTGTCTCTGTTTCTGCCTGATCTCTTGTTGTTACATCTAAGGGCCTGGTTGGCTCCTGGGGGCCAGAAACAGGAAAGTCTAATTCCTACCAAAGGTCACAGAATAGTCTGCCCAGAAATGGTTATGGCCTCAAGGAGCCACAAAGGGGCGACAATGATTCATCTTGGTGAGTCAGAATCTTCAATTCTGCTCTTCCTATAAAGGATCTGAAGTGGAAGCCAGGGTAGGTTATAGTGATAGTATGATAGACACTCACCACACCCATTTCTTCATAGGTACATATCCGTCCACATTTCTCAGTCACCGTTGCTGGTAGAAGTGGCCATATGACTGACTTCTAACCGACAAAACCTGAGCTGACATAATATGGACTATTTCCTCACATAAAATCCTCTCATGAGATTCCCTAATTAATGATAATGAGCACCTTCTCATGTACCTTTTGACATTTGTATACCTTATTTAGAGAAATATCTATGAAAGTCTTTTGCTAATTTTTAAATTGGGTTATTGGTTTTTTTGCTATTGAATTGTAGAAGTTCCTTATATATTTTGGATATTAACTCCTTATCAGATATAGGGTTCAAAAATATTTTCTCTTATTCCATAGGTGGCCTTTTCATTTTATTGGTTATATCCTTTGCTGTGCCAAAGATTTTTAGTTTGATGTAGCCCTATTTATCTATTTTTGCTTTTGTTGCCTGTGCTTTTGGTGTCACGTCCAAAAGGATCATTGCTAAGAACAATATCAAGAAGCTTTTCCACTATGTTTTTTTCTAGAAGCTTTACAGTTTCAAATCTTACGTTTAAGTCTTTAATCCACACAAATGGCCAACCAACACATGAAAAAAAAATGCTCAGCAGTACTAGTCATCAGGAAAATGCAACTCAAAACTACAATGAGATGTGAATCAAGAATCTAACATCTAATGTTGTAACTTATGTGTGAAGGTAAGAAAGTAGTTTTCTCAGATACACTAGAAATCATATTATTCAATATTATTCTGAAATAGTTTATAAGATGTACAACATGGGAGTGAAAGAAAATACAATATTACCTGGTCAAGAATAATGGAGTCATGGTTTTAATGGCATGTCAATTAATATTAAATCTATGTAAAATAAACACCCAATATATCATAATTTGTAGGTTGTATCTAAAGCAGTACTAAGGATGAAATTTACTGTTTTAAATGCCTATATTAAAGACAAAAGTTCTCCAATCAAAAAACTTGACTTAAGAAACTGTGAGGAAAGCAAATAAAACCCAAAATAATAATAAGAAAAAATAATAAGAATCAGTGCAGAAATCAATGAAATAAAAATCAGAAAGGCAACAAAAGGTCATGAGAATTCCCTTGAGAGTAATTCATTATCTTGAGTGTGATGGTAGTTTCACACAGGTATACCTATTTTAAAACTTCTTCAATTTTATATTTCAAATTCACACATTTCATTGTATGTCATTTATGTTTCAATAAAACTGTTAAAATTTTTATAAAAAGAGGTTGAAATAATTATTAAAATTTATGAGATTATCAAACAATGCAATCAACTTTTCTTGAACCGAAGACCATCAGTACCTAGATTAAGAGGATCCACTGAGAACCCAGCACAAGAGTGAAAAAGACCTACTCCAATATATATCATTGTGAAACTTCAGAAGGGATTCATAGGGGATAGAAGACACCAGAATACATTCAGGGATAAAAAAACAAACAAACAAACAAACAAAAAAACTCAAGACAACCAAACTAATAAAAACCATTTTTCTTTTACAGGATTAGAAAACACAGTGGCAGTTTGACTTTTCAACAGCAACTCTGGATACTTGAAAACAATGTAACCATGTTTATAGAATTCTGAAGGAAATGATTTGTAATCACAAGTGTTATACCCAGAATTCAAAGATGATTAAGCTGCAGGTTTAAACAGAGGGAGAGGAGGAACTGCTTAGGTGAGGGTTTGAAATCTTCAGAACAAATACGTTTTGCACATGGATTACAGAGGCTCTTCTGTATAGCAATCAGAGTTCATAATATGGTTCAGGCTCATTGAGTAGAGGTACCTGGCAGCCTAAAAACAAGAACAGGTGAGGAGAGAGGGAGAGAGAGAGAATGGAAAATTCTATCTGCTAAATGCTCAAGGGACATTCAAAATTCACTGGTCTATATCTCTACCTTATTGGTACAACAGGTGAGCAGTGGAATTTGGAGAAAAAAGCTTAGTGCTCTTTTCAAACATTGCAGTTGAAGACAGTAACATTGCTTAGGTAAAATTTGATGTATTATATTTGATGTCTTTGGCAGTATCTTATGTTTTCTTAACCTTCCTTGGAAGTTCAAATTATTCCATTTGCACTCCTAGAGTACTACTTGATATCTTTTGTAACTTGTCTAAAATGGCCAGCTGTTGACTGGATATAATGTGATACAAATAGTTACTCCTAATCCTTGGCCCACGGTCCCTACCCCCTCCATCACCCTCTACCCACAAATGACTTTGAAATTTTTCACCAGTCACAAATCAATCAGAATGAACAATAAAAAATCATGTTTATTTTGTAGGTAAAAAATGCTCAAATTTCAACAATTTGATATTTCATTATAATATGTGTATAATAAATGTGAGTATTTGAATTAAATGTCATTCAGAAATTGTATAAGTCCATAAAAACATAGAAAGAGACATAAATGAAAGGTACAGAATGTAATATTCTAATATTTAATATCTTTTCTCTAATAATGAATGTGGGTGTATTTCAAGGGTGCAACGGTGGTTTAAAATTAAAAATAAACTATAATGTACTTAATGAAGTGTCTAGGCAAAAAGTAAATAGAAATATAGTATATCAGAATAATATGATAAAAGATTTATTTAGACATCATGCAAAAGCCTTGTGCCAAGAATTTTGTTTGGTGTTAGGAGGCATATTAATAGATATATAAATATTAATATATTTCTACCTGTTTCATGTTATTTAGAACAAACTTAGAATTATTATCTAACATACTACTATCCCAGAACACATACAGAAATTGCTTGTGTAGGGACAAATCAATAAATATCTCAAATAAATAAATTGTGCAGATCCCAGTCTCTGAATAAAAATAAAACAAAAAAAATTATAAGAAATCATTAATTTAAATATGAATTTAATTCATAAATTTAAAAATTGAGAACCTTTTATTGGAGAATATAATGTATTAAAGTTTGTGAGAGGCAACAAAACTGTTATTCAAAGAAATACACTTCCTTGAAAGTTGTTATTGATAAATTAGAAAAAAAAAAGGGAATATAAATAAAATAGACTTTCAGGGGTCACTTATTAAAAAATAACACAATTATAGGAAAGTATGAGTAAAAAATTAATAAGGTAAAGCAAATAGAATAAACAATAATTAATTACAATTAATCAGTAACTTAATGAGCTAGTTCTTTGGAAAGAGCAATAAACCCCTCTAGCTGATATAATGAAAAATATATATGAGAACAAACTTCTAACATTGAAAATGATCATATAGCTACAGATACAGATAATTTAAACATTGTAAAACCATCACATTGGGAAACCCTGTGCTAACATATTGAAATAGGTAATTTCCTTAGAAAAATAAAATTACCCAAATTAATTCAAAAAGTAGAAAATGAGAATAGTCAATTAATCATAAAAAGCTTAGTAAAAGAAAATTAGTGTCATAAAACCCCTCTAAGTAGAATCTCCCCAATTTTTTTCATGGGAGAAAAATACAAAATTTTCAAGGAATAGGCAGAGTATATTCATAGAACAAAAGCCATATAAATTTTTTGGAAATCCCCAATTAAGAAAACAAAGAAATCAACATTGCAATTGTAAGAAAACCTGAAAAAATGACTTGTACAAAACTAAATCCTTCAAACATATCTCATTTACAAATGATTTGGATTTGGATGTGAGCTTATCACAAGAGTTTATTATCATATAGATGGTAGAGTAGTTGCACATTAGGATGCCTATCAATGTAACTCATAAATTATTAAGTCTTAGAAGGCAAAATCATATGAGATGGGGTTTAATTAAATTCATTTTTCCTTTCTGATGACATTTAGCAAACTTAGGGGAGAAGAATACCTCCTTAACACCTAGTGCAAAAAACTGAAGCTAATCATCAACTAGATTTAAGATGAAATGTAAATGCGGCATTTCCAACTGAGATCTGTAGAAAATTACTTTTTGAAGATATAACATATATTCTACGGGAAAAAGAGAAAAGCATTCTGTGTTCAAATGCATGTGAGAAATGTCTCACATTTATTCTCAGAGGTGCTTTTGTACATGTGCGTTTAAAAAGACCTAAGAAACCCTATAGTAAAATAACCTTTTTAATTTTAACTAAGCATTGCCACAGTAATTTTTTACAGTGTTATCAGTTATAGTCATCATGTTTCACATTAGCTCCTCAGACTTTAATTCATCTTGTAACTGAAAGTTTGTACCCTTTTACCAACCTCTCCCTATTTCCTCGCCCCGCCAGACCATGACAATCACTTTACTACTTTCTATTTTGACTTTTTTTCTGAAGATTCCTCATATAAATGATGCAAAAGTCTCCTTTTGAGTAGCATGCATATTAAAATCTTGTAGAACACTGCAGGTGTTACCATTTTCAGAAACTGAAGACTCAAGTCATATCCACTGAAACCAGGGATAAGACAGGATTCTCATGTTGAGAAAAGTTGTTTAGCTTTTTTTTTTTTCTTCCTATATGGAAATTTCAATTAAGAAGACAAGGAAGGAAGGAAGAGAGAGGGAGCTAGGGAAATAACCAAATGGCAAGTATTAGTAAAGAAGAAACATATTTTAAATGTTCTGAAATTTACAGGATTTCTTTAATCCTAACTGCATCAATTGAAAAGCTTTTAAATCAGGGAGTGTACTAAAATAGTCAGTCACAAAGTCAATATATAAAACTTAGTATCTCTTCTACATTCCCAGAAAAGATCATTGACAAATTATAGTTGGTAAAAAGCTCCCATTTCCAAGAAAAACAAAACATGTAATACAGCTAAGAATACATTTTACAGAATCTAAGTTGTGTTTATATGTAAAAAATAATTAAAACTATGAAACTGTTTTTAAAAGTATTTAAAATATACAAGTGTAACAAAATGCACTATGTAAAAAAAGTACAGAACTATATTCATTGTTATAAAAATGCATAAAGTCATTTGTCCTGGATGGCAATCTTAATGCTGTAAAGAAGCTAATTTTTCTCAAATAGATCTTTAAATTTACAATTACTTCAATCAAAATACCATTTTCTTTCTGGTATTCAAATAAATTGTCCAAAAAATGTGAAAAATTAATTCTAAACCTTATGCAGAAAAATTAAAATAGAATAGCTAACAAATCATGGAAAAGAGGTGAGTAAAGTAGTTTTTGTACTGTCAGATATTAAAATTCATTAAAAATTCATAATTATAAATATGCTGTAGTGATAAAAATAATAGCTATACATATAAGGGAAATAGGATGGAATATTAGAAAAAATTTCCAGGTATGATAAGAGTGCAGTATAAGTATTGTGCAACACGTTTAAAAGTCAGTATTGTACCACCAGTGGTGAATGAGAGCAATGACCAATCCAGGGCAGCTAAGGTGTTGGGAGAAATCTTATTTTATAAGCTGCCAAAGCAGAATGTCAACTGGAATAAATTTTCTGGAGAAATGTTCATCAGTAGGTCTCAAAAATGTTCAATTTGTATATGCCCTTTGGGATCCGACTTTCTTCTCTATCTCCTTGAAGCAGTATAAAATTTTTATTTCTAGTAATTCTTTCAGAGATAATTACAAATTTCACAGAGATATACTCTTGAGGCTGTTAATCTCAGTGTGGTTGAGACTATATATATTTTTTAAAAAAGAAAAAGACAAAAAGGAAAGAATCTAAATGTCCAACAGTAAGGGTTTGGTTTAAATATAGTTATGTTTCAGATAGATAATGAAAATGATGCTGTTATTAAGATTGAGGGGATAGGTCTGTATGTGACATGAAAAATGGTTCACAACATGTAAGAAAATTTACAGTACACAAATATACATATATACATTTTACACATGAACACACATACATAACATATATTTATATATGTATGCTGTGTGTGTGTGTGTGTGTGTGTGTGTATGTGTGTGTGTGTTTCTCTCTCTGTCCCTTTCTCTCTGTCTCTGTCTCTCTGTCTCTCTCTTGAGAGAGAGATGGGAATATCTGATATGGATTTTTGGCCATTCACTCCTCCACTCAATTATTAAGTTCCATGGAATTTTAGAATTTGAACTTAACCCCTCTTTCTCAAGTCTCTTCATTTAATTAGGACTTTCTCCTGTCTTTCACAGGTGAAGGTCCTTGCTATGTTTAGAGCCCATTGCCTTGTTTCTGTCAAAGAAAGACGTCAGCTTCCTAATGAAAGCTTCTGTCTCACTGGGGTCATTGGATGGGAGCCTCTCTTCACTTTCTAATAAAAGGGTGACATTTTCCTCATTGGTTTTGCTCTGTTCTGCCATATGTACATGGCCTGGCACAGTAAGTTCCTAGATCCACGGCCGTTCACTTGGCAGAAGTTTATTTCCTTGATTTGTGCATATGTTGGTTAGGTTGTAGGCTGTAAATTTCTATACTATTTTACTGGGTGAGATGAAGTCAATAGTAAACTTAACTAATTCATTCAATTGAACTAAATTTTGCTATAACAAATTGTAAGAGGTGCCCAGAGTATTGTGAATGTTATATCAAACCCAGGACCTTTGGTTCACTGTAGCCTCATGTGGTCTGTGTCACGAGACTTTCCTTGTACTGTAATGCTTTGGTGACAAGAAATCATATTTGCTGTGCATTGCCTTTGCTGCTGGAGCCTGACAGTACAGGCACAGCTTTCAAAGTTAAAACAAAAAATCTTATAAAGCAAACAATTAATAATAATAAATTACCCAATGTAATCCAAACATTAGAAATTAAAATGCGGAATGTTTTCAAATTATACTTCTATCCAGTTCATTTACAAAAAATGATAAATAATATTACACGATTTCTGTAATTTGTCAAATGACAACTCAGGGAGTTTGCCAATTTACTGAATTATTATTTTTTATTTCTCTTTTGTGACAAAGTATAAGAAACTATGAGAAAAATATATTTTTGAGTGATTAAAGAAAAATAAATAATTTCCTTCCTTAAACTTGGTAAAATAATCATTATTTTACTGATGATAAGAAAAGTTTATTTTCTTGGACAAATTTTACACATACTGTCACTTCAGTGTCATAAACAGAATGCTTAAGGCCAGAAATATCCAAACATATATTTTTGGTCTGTTCCACAGTAAAAAAAATTGACTCTAACTCAAAAAGAAGAAAATCTGTGATTTTATGTGACAGGTAGTTCTGGGTTTTATTTTAAGGTAGATGTCTAACATTAAACCTGTAATTCCATTGAAAAATTATATTTGCTCATTTTCAAGCATTCATACAGCCTTTGTGACTTAAAGACAATGATGTTCCAGCTTGTAGAAAAACCTAATTACTGATTTTACTTTTCTTCTGGTTTTCTCTCCCTCTCCTTTTCACAGCTTTGTCCATTTTATCTGCTCAGAAAAATAAGCCCGAGAGCCTACATACACAAAGAATAGATAAAATGTCACCTCCAGAGCTTTCATCAAAGGCAGACTCAAACTACATATTCTAACAAAAGGTAAAGGAACAATGAACTAAAACAAAGTAACAAATATGTAATGAGCTGCAAAGAAATCGATTGATAATTGCACTTGAGATCTGAGAAAATTTTACTGTCCCTGATCCAACCAAGAGACTCTTGCTGCAGTATTTTGTGAACACAGCTCTCCTGTGGGATTGGGCTGCAGAGGACATTTTAGTGGGAGGACGAGAGCAATAGGAAGAGGGGTATGATTCATGTTCAGCATCTCAAGTGGAGGAAGGAGTGCAAGCATTGAATAATGAAACAAAGACAAGATATTCTGTATGCCAGGAAGGTGACTGTTAGAGAGCTGTTAGAATTATTTAAAAAGGTTAGTCTATGAATAAACATGCTTCATCAAGGTCTCTTACACATGCAAAGAGAGATGCTAATGAATAATAAAAGAGTAATGGGGACTGGCGAAGAAATGAATTTAATCTTATCCAAAGCAGATACAAATTAATATTGGAGCAACATTTTTGTAATCACTTCTCAAGGCAAAAATTCAATTAATGTGACTATATCAATATTTCAAATCTTAGTCCCTTGAAAGTATACTTGTCTCTCTTCATATAAGCTTGCTCTCCTCTGTGAATGGCTGTAGCTCACCTTGTCAGTACTTGGGGAGACTTCTAAATGGTATAGCTGGAGGATATTGATACCAGTTTCATAAATCACAGGGCTATGATGCAGAATTTCCTTAGGGCACATTTCAGTTAGGAAATTCACGTTAGAGAAGAGTAATTATTCTATAGAAAATAGATATGCAAGTCCGGAACAGTTTCACTCACTTCATGATTTTATTTCCTGCTTTATATACACAAACACATATATATTCACACACACACACACAGGAGGGAGAAAACTGTGATTTCTGGAGAATACACATTTTTAAGTACATGTTTACAGTCACGTAATAGTTGTGTATATATTATATAATATAAATATATGTTTACCCCATATGTATTTAAATAACATCATATCAAATGGATTAGCAGGGGAAACCACCACCAAAAGGAGAGTAGTTCTATCAGTGAGAAAACAATCATGTAAACCAAAGTTGAAAAAAATGTCTGCATCTGAGCTAAATTTTATGCTTTGTCACAGCCCGCTTTGAAAACAGGAAAAAGAAATTGAATATTTTCCTTGGAATTATTAATATATCTGATTTTTTTCCACTAGCGATTTATTTTATCTTATATCTTTTTCTTTTGTTGGTAGTCACTAGATACATTTTATATAGTGAGTTATATAGTATATATAGTATCCTATTTGACATGCAATATAAATGCCTGTCATAATTTGTTTAAGGTGTCAGAGACTTAGAAAAAGTTTATGAAACTAAATGAACTCCTTAAATAAGTGTTTTACAGCTGGGCAGAATGTGTTGTTTATGTTGTAATACCCTGGCAGGTTTATATAATGAGAAGTGCTAACGCCACCATACTATGATAGATTGGACTTATTTGAAGCATGGTGCTGTAGACAAATATCCTTACATGCTGTTGTTTGCAAAACCAAATGACGATCCAAAGCAAGCCACCCTATTAAAATAACTGTCTGGAAAATCTCACTTCTGTAGTTTTAATAGACAGTGTATCATTCCCATAATGCAAGAAACATGAAATGGTTTCCATAGGCAAAGAGTTCCCTAGAGGGGCTGGGATTTGTCTCATTATATAAAGCTTTTCCATCACCATTGCAATACCTCTTCTCATCTTTGCTTATCATCCGAGTGGAGAATTTTCTGTCAACAGCTTTAGCCTGGCTAAACCTGCATAACACAGAAGAGAAATATACTGGAGATAATATTACTTCTTTCTATTTATGTAGAAAATTGAACCCAGTATTCCTGCCTGAAAAGGATTACTCTCTGACGTGGACAGCATTCTGCACTCTCATTAAGAAAGGCAGTCTATGATTTTATTTTATTTTTTAAAGAAGTTGGATGTGGCAGGAAACACTATCTGAGATTTCATGCTGTGAAATTCACCAGGGGGAGAAAATCACTACTTGTGATTTCTCCTCAGATGCCTTTGGGAACTAACAGTCCAATACTGTACCAAGAGCTTCCCATGGCCAGCAATCCTACCACCTGCCTCAATAATTTTGATGGTAGGAAGAAGGTTAATATGATGGAATAAAATGAACTTTGTCAAGTAATATTAAAGTTCGGTTCCTAACTGACAAGCCCAAGGATTTTCTGAGAAAGGATGGTACTGTGCTCTGTGATTCTCCTTGACTTTCTGCTGCTTCTCTTTGCTTTAGTTCACACAGGTTCTTTGGGCAGCCATTATCTCACAACAGAGGGACTTCTTGTCCTCCCATGCTCCTTTATATCCTCGTCACCATCATTCTCATCATGCTTATCCTCTTCCTCTTCCTCCTTCTCATCATCAACCATTGGGTACTGGGCTTCCCTGGTGGCGCAGTGGTTGAGAGTCCGCCTGCCGATGCAGGGGACACAGGTTCGTGCCCCAGTCCGGGAGGATCCCACATGCCATGGAGCGGCTGGGCCTGTGAGCCATGGCTGCTGAGCCTGCGCGTCCGGAGCCTGTGCTCCACAACAGGAGGGCCACAACAGTGAGAGGCTCGCGTACCGTAAAAAAAGAAAAAAAAAATTATTGGGTACTTATAATATATCAATCAATATAATTTCATCATCAAAAAAAACACTTCTGTGTATTTTTATGTTCATTGCACATTCAAAAAGGTGACTTAGGATACAATTAACTTCTTCAAAGTCACAAGCTAATAAATGGAAGAAATAAGATCCAAAACCATGTTTGAATCTAAAGACAAGGCTTTTAACCACTCTGCAATACTGCTTCAACAATGATGTTCCAATACTTTTGTTCTTCAGACATATTTCTTCTATGAATTTAATCCAAATATCAAGTGCTATTGTTAAGTTGCCAGATTAGGGTAAAGTCCCTTGAGAGGCAAAGCTACTCCTTAACAACCCACCTCCTAGACGTCAGGCTTATGGAAAAACACGCTGTGATTTAACAGGCAGTAGGAAGAACAAATTTGCATGCATGGGTTTGTTCTTTGACAAGCAATCAAGTGGTTTAATTTTATTTCACACTGATTTCCAAATGGTTATTCTGGACATATCTTTAAAGACAGGTATAGCAATGAAGTGAAGCTTGGTTTGTTTTCTTTGTTCATTTTAATAATTTCTCACATAGCAATGTAATTTTCCTTGTATTTACAAAAAAGAATTTAAAATTTAAGTGGTGATGGAAAAGGTGAAAACATGTGTTGTCCATTCTTGCTTTTAATAAAAGAACTGGATTAATCAGACTGATGCAAGATAAATGGGACAAAATAAAAATGATCAAAGAACTTAACTCCCCAGTAAAGAGGGGAATTACTGAGGAAACCATCAGCAGCTAACCAAATCTGTAGCAAACACTGTCATAGGTAAAGGCTGGCAGAAGGTATTCCTATGGCTTGCAGATACATTTCATCAACTAAATAAAGCACTCTCTTCAATGTACTTTGAATCACTCCATGTTACCTTTTATGGAGTATCTTCTAGATCCCATTCTATGGATAAAATAAAATAAATAGGTGTAAGATTGACATTGAAAATCAAAGCTATCTAACCTAACAGTAGAAGCCAGCAGATGACTATTCTGTTATTTCTATGGATATTTTTAGATCTGTGGTTTTCCAGCATCCATCTTCTTTGGCGGAATTATCTCTTCCTCATTTCATGCCATGATAGTTGGACTGTAATGTAATTCATATATTGGCTTTCACCATGCAGTTGAAAATGATCCTGGCAGTTCCTTTAACAAGTCCTTTCTTTTACAGCCCCAGTATTTCAAAAGAATGTATAATCAGACCCTCTCTCTTGGAACACTGAATCTTGAGTGAATAATGCAAAGATGGAAAAAGTGACTGAGTTATATTCTAATTGTGGTACCCTGGTGACTGGGGCGGGGGCAGTTTCTACTCTAATAATTTCTAGAACTTCCAGGGCTCCCCCAAACTTAGTTTGCTAATGTTACGTCTGTATTAGTAAGATCCCTTGTAGTGTTCAAATTAATTATTTACTTATTTAAATAGGGTCACTTTCTATTGCTTGCATACAGAACAGTAAATGGCTAAAATTCAAAAAGCCAAATATAAATAGCCAACTTTAATTGGTAAACTGAATTTATGTGTCCTTAAAGACAATTCCGTGCCAAACCATCATATACTGTTAAGGTAAAGAAAGGCTAATTTGATGATCATCTTTGTTAAAGGTAATTTACTTTCCCTGTCTATTCAGCCAGCAAGTCTAATGGTCTGCCTTCCAAAATGAATCTCATACCTGGATGTTTCCATCATGACTTCTAAAAACCTTGTCCAGGTCACCATTTTCTCTCTTTGTTTAGCAGATGCCATATCATTTTATTTGCTCTTCATTTTTTGCTCTACTCCAAACTAACATCCACTTAACACATAAGGAAACATTTTAAAAATATAAATTCAATCATTTCACTTCCTCCTTAAACTTCTTTGATAGTTTTCACTTCCTCTTTAAACTTCTTTGATAGCTGACAATTATACTTCAGATAAAATCCAAACCACCATGCTTTGTAAGGCCCTGGATAATCTAGCCCATGGCTCACTGTTAAACTTTATCTCATGTCACTGTTTCACAAGCTACTTATACTTCCTTTCAGGTCTTATCAATTTCAAAACGGCGCCCCACCTTGAGCTTTCAGCTCTCACCTTAAATGCTACCTCCTCAGAAAATTCTTCCCTAACAATCTCTTTTCACTTACTTGCCCTTGTTTGTTTGCTTCATGGTTTTATTATATTTTAAGTATATACTATTTGTTTTTCACTTGTTTATTATTTGTGTATTCACTGGAATGTAAGATCCTTGAGGGCAAAATGATTCACAGATGCATCCCCAGTGGGTTAGTGCAATAGAGCCCACGGTGGCCTCTCAAATAGTTTGTGAAGAAGTAAATGCATGTTTTCTACGTAAATCAGCACTGAATTGCTTTTCTTATAAGAACACAGCTTATTATCCTCTTTTCCTTAAAATGAAAGAGTTTTTGTTTTAATTCCACATTTCATGTTTTGGTGCTTGAAAATTTCATACAAATCTTTACGTAAACTTGTCTTTTATAGGATATAAAATGAATAGTATTTTGAAGTGTCAATGCTTATTTCCTTTGGTTTGTATAACAGTAATGAGATTAAAATGAATATAGCATAGGTGGGAAATCTACTAAAATTTCACCTGAGAATAAGCTTATAAAATACTCCCTGTGTCAGGGGAAAGTTAACAAATCTTTTCTCTACCTGTAAAGCGTTTTTGTGTTATAGAAAACATGAGATTCCAAGATCTCCTGTAGACAGTGGAATGCTACATTTGAATTACTGTATGCTGTGTCAGACAAATTCCTGTTTTTTCTCTGAACAATACACTCAAAGAAACTCTCACTGAAATGGTTATAGAATTAGAAGGAAAGAGAGCTCAACACTTTTGAGAGAAAAAATTCTAATTCTTCCACTTTGGAGCATTTATGATAGTGATTAGAACTCTGCAAGACAGATCATTTCCATGGAAATGTCAACAGGTTTCATATGAAAAATAGTATAAGGAGTGTTATGCTCCTTTTCTTTCACATTCCAGCAATACTCATCCACCCAATGAAGAATGAATAGAAGTTAGAAGGGAACATGTGCAGAACTGAGATAGCAAGATGCTCTAAGAATACAAATAAAAATTGAGAAAAAAACCCTAACCCTGACAAATAAAATGGGCACTCTGATTTCCACCTGAGATATAATTTTCACATTTAAGTTGTAACAAAATGTGAAATATGATACTAGATTGATATGATACCATTTGTTGGATCTAGTTTGGGCAAGGAGATTAACAGGAGAAAGTCTATTAGTCTTTGCTTTCTCTTTGCTAGAAAAACATGGTGATGATATTATTTCTATGAGGCAAACATGTAACATTTCATTACTGGAAAGGGAGGATGAGAACACTGATAAGCTCTTTTTTTGTTTGTTTTTTCTGATTATAGCGTTTGATCTAAAATATCACTAATTTTAGATTAAAATGATCTAGTTTAAAAAGATATTACGGGCTTCCCTGGTGGCGCAGTGGTTGAGACTCCACCTGCCAATGCAGGGGACACGTGTTCGTGCCCTGGTCCAGGAACATCCCACATGCCACGGAGCGGCTGCGCCCGTGAGCCATGGCCGCTGAGCCTGTGCGTCCGGAGCCTGTGCTCCGCAACGGGAGAAGCCACAACAGTGAGAGGCCCGCGTACCGCAAAAAAAAAAAAAAAAAAAAAAAAAAAAAGTTACAAATCATTAACTTTTCACATGGATGAGACCAATGTTCTAAATCCAATTTAATAAGCATTTAAAAAAATATTTGTTATTTAGAAAACACTAGGCAGTGGAGTTTTTCAAAGGTGTACAGACTCTTCTCAAGTAACTTTCAATTTACCAGGATATATAAGACCTGCACAAATTAAGTGAGAAATCCAGGCTTCTCAAATCTTAATGAAGGTAATCTCTTGGACGTCATCGTAAAATGCAAATTCTGTTTTAGTAGATTTAGTGTGGAACCTAGAATCTGCATTTCTAACAAGCTCCAGAGTAATACTGATTTAGCTGTTTTATGGACAAAACTGAGCAGTGAAGGTATAAAGGATAGTTGTCTGAAGTGGGTCTCAAAGAGTAAGCTTTCCCTTGACTAGAAAATTGCACTTATAATGAATATCTGTGGGATGTTGACTGGAGATATTCTAGAAACAAGGAAACCGTGTAAGTAAAGGAATACCAGTAGGAAATTGTCCTTCGATTTTGGATGGAAATTGATAACTATTATGCCTTTTTTGCAGTGAAGGATATTGGTCACCTGCTATGTGCCAGGTCATATACAAGGTTTTACTATATATAGCTGGTACTTCAAGATTTACCAATGGTTAGTGCAAATGTTTATTTCTGAAAGTAAAAAATCAAAAACACCAACTTCTCAGAAAATTGAACCTTTTTCCATGTTTCTTCTTTCCTAGTATACCTGAGAATCTCCAGAGATGCTTTCATATGTAACTACTAGATCATTTTGTGAAGTCTTATTGCAAATGTAATTACCACCATCCTGCTCTTTTGCTCTGTAAGCTCCTGCCTGGTTTCTTCTGGCCAGAAGTGAAGTATTCCATACTTCTTACGCACAGTCGTTCAAAAGGTGTTCCACAGCAGAGAGATTAGTATCCTGATCCTGTGAAACTTTCTTTCTCAGAGTAAACAGAATCTGGGAGTGAGAAAAGGACCCAGGTGGGTCTTGGGTTAGAGTGGTCAGTTGCATCCCTTACATGTCAACTGTAATCATTCTAGGTCCTGCTGCTCTGCCTGGCCCTTTCTTCTAGACCTCTCTCCCATATTATTCCCATATTATTTTCTTTTTGATGGGTTCCTGTAACAGAGAAGAACAAACCTGACTCCATACTGGATCTATTCCTTTAGCTCTAACACTTGTGCTCTGTTTCCTGTGCTTAGTCATGCTGGCTCTGTGCATTTGTCTAGTCAGACTGTAAAAAAAAACATTACCTATAGCCTGAAATATACAGAATAGTCCATTCTCAAGGCTCTGATCTTTAAATGTATAACACTTTTCCATTCATATAGAGATAAAGTGCTGCAGTAACAATTGTCTTGTTGGAAGTTTATAGGAATATTGTGACCAGATCTACATGAACAGCTGCAAGAACAAAAGATTCCAACACAAACAAGTTTGCAACTACCAGCCACACTCCCTCCCTCCCCTTTTAGTATAAAAGAAGCCTGAATTCTAACTCGGGTAAGATGGTTCTTTGGGACATTTGTCCACCATCTTCTCGGTCTGCTGGCTTTCTGAATAAAGTCACTATTTCTTGCCCCAACAACTGATCTTTTGATTTATTGGTCCGCCTTTCAGTGAGCAGTATGAGCTTGGACTCAGTAACACTCCTTATTCTTTCTCTTCATCTGATTTCCTTCAATTGCTCTTTGTTTTTGGATAAGTCTATTAAAAAGGAGAAGTTCACTTTCTTTTACACTGTGCTCCTATAACCTGTGTAAATTAAAGCTGTGGCTGGGTAATGTTTTAGCAAAATTACACAATCTGTGACATTTTTATAAACACTAGAACTTTGTATTACATTCAAGTGGTTGGTCTATTTGGAGGACTAAGGGGACTTCTAAGAAGTAGTCATTGTGTATACCACCCACTGGTCTATCTAAGTCTCAGGTCTGGCTCAAACATACAACCAGTCAACTGTGCACTATCATTTAATCCTAACAACCACCTTATATTATAAGTTAGATACTATCTCCATTTCAAGCAATATTTTAAGCATGGAAAGAAATTAACTCCCAAGAAAATTAAATAACTTTCACAAAATCAGATAGGTAGTATTGTGTTAAGCCAAAAGTGTTCACCTACTTGGATTTGGAAGATAACTGTGATCCCAGTGAAATAATAACTAGTATTTCTAAAGTACTGGCTATATGCTCATCAGTGTTCTAAACCCTTGACATGTGCTAACTAATTTATTCCTTACCACAAACAAAGAAAGTAGGAGTTTTAGAGTTGAGGCCATTAAAGTACAGAGATTTGTTCCAAAGTCACACAGTAAGTAAATAAAACAGCTAGGATTTAAACTCAGGCATCATGGGTCTAAAGCCACATCCTTAACCACTAATATGTGAAAGATGTATTAGAGTACACTGAAACTAAAGATAAGAGATTAGGGTAATAGATTGTTATTGAAATGTAACCTAACCAAATGCACTGGATGACGGCAACTATGTGTAGCGTGGTATGAATCAGCTGATTACAGATACTTTTCCACAGTGGAAATCTGTCAAGAGGTGGAGAGGAGGTCCATTGAACTAAGTGTACAGAAACCATGGAAACAAAGAAAGAAAATGAAGCAAGATTAGGTTGAGAGGAACATGGGGAAGGATGTGAATTGCCAAAGCTCAAGAGAGTATCTCAAACAGAGAATTCCTCTGAGTGTAGAAGATCGTATGGAGAGTATAAATCTTGAGTGGTAGTGTGCAGCCAGGGTTAATCCACTCCAGCTAGAGTGTAGACCCACTAAAGTTTCAGTTCCTGCCTCATGGAATTTCCTTCTTGATATTTAAAAAATAAAATCTGTATATATTGAAGACATATAACATAATGATTTGATATACATTACTGCAGTCAAGTTAATAAACATCTCCATGTCCTCACATAGTTACCATTTGGGTGTATGTGTGGTAAGAGCACCTGAAATCTATTCTCTTAGCAAATTTCCAGTATCCAATGGATGAGAGACTAACAGTCTGATTTCAAAATCTTCCATGACATGAAATAGGCCAAATGAGAGGAAGTCAAGGTGTGAACTATTATAAACTATGGGGAAATACCATCAGAGTTATTCTATCTGGTTTGGTGCTATACCTGATTATTTCACTAACTGTTTGTGCCAGTTAGTAAAGTACATCAGATTTAACCCTCTGTTCAATAATCTGTGATGCTGGGGCTGGAACTGCCAACCACATTTCTGTTTTCCCACTTTGGATCCCTTTTGTGCTCAGCCAGTGAGGGACCCTAGAGGGAAAATAGAAGACTGGAGGGGGAAGAAGAAACTTGTTCCTTCCTCCTGTCAGGATTATTCTAGCAATGTGTCTTCACTTGGTAGTTGCAGTTCATTCTAGTTAGTAGTAGTTGAATCCAGTTTGAAGTTTTGTCAAACATTTGTAGGACCAGTCTCATTGTCCCCCTGCCTTGGAGATACCAGCACAAGCCAACAATTCTGACTAATGGCTCCATGGGGTCCCTCTTCTTAGAGACATCAGTACAGGCTTAACGGCATCATCTGTTTAGCAGTCTGTGTTTCAGCTTTGCAGAATCCTTCCTTGTAGCTTCTAAATTTCAATAATTTCAGCCCCTTCTCTGCATCAGGAGTGGAAACTGCCCCACAATTACTACCTCTGTGATAGTTTTTGGCTCTTCAGTTCTTCATTAGCTAATTAGAAATATATATATAAATATATATATGTATAAATATATAAACATATATATTATACTGGGTTTAAAAAATGATGTAGTTTCTGTCTCCTAAATAAATTCAGACTGATATACCACATTTATATCCTTGAAAAGTTTCTGAGACTTAATTACTTCATTACTAAAAAGAAAGGTTTTTGCTGGACGAAAACCTTTTAGCTGTAAGTTCTATGACTGCTTGTATGGCCTTTAGAGTTTCTTTCTTAAAATATGTGTTCACTGCCAAATTGGGTAAAAGAAAATACCTGGAAGTTTTACTTTGTTTTTCACTTACTATTGGCTCTATAAGGACTATCAGTCTAGCTAGTAGTCCCATCAAATACCCTAAACATCTTGGCTCATGAGGATAAAACAAAGTCACAGTAGATTTCATTGAAATTCAGAGGAACAAATGCTAGATGCATACAGTGTTGGTACAGAGACTGGGATGCTAACTGGGAAAGGAAACCACAAGTAAGGACCCAAGACATAATAACTAGAGAATAAGAAATTAATTGTTACTAATATTGTTATTATTTATTGAACACAGACTTGATACCTAACACATGGTTAATCCCTTTATGTATGTTTAATCCATCCAACAACCCTATGTAGTTGTGGTGGTGTTTTTATTAACCTCTATTACCAATAAGGAAACCAAGGCTCAAAGAAGTTATGTAGACTACCCATCCTCTGTAATAAGTAAGGGGTGGGGCTGGATTCCAATGCTAACCCATGATGTTGCAAAGCCCCCTATTTTAATCTTTATACTTAATTTCCTGTGGTAAAGTGCTGGACCAAGGAGGGAGTGGGGCCATTAACAGGGCCAAAAGACGGATTATAAGAGAAAGATACTACTAAAAACAAATGTTATATACATCAACTTCTGGTTCTCAATATATCTTTAGTGCCACTTTTGCATTTGAATGAGTTATATGACCTTTAACCAACTTCTGGTTTACCTTTTTTTTTATATATATTCTCAGGTACAAATTTTCTATCAATAATCATACCTAAGCCATAGAAACAATTGCCCAGAAACACTGCCAAAGTAGGTCCAGAACCTAAAATACATACAGTTGTATGAATTTCTTTATTTTATGTTTAAATCCTACAGGTTAATAATTTACATCTGCATGTGAATTTGCTGACACTCTGTTAAATTTTGATTCATGTATATTAACATCCTTTGTAGCTACTGCAAACAAAGCTGAATTTGTTGGGAAACTCAAAAAAGAGACTGATTCAGACAAAAATTTTACCCTTTAGTCTTAGATAATGATTAATGGACAGAAACCAGTGCTTCTAATTAACAGGCAAGGTATCATGAAATTCTGCCCAAATCAACGACCTACTTATTACAAAGAAACTAATATAGCTAATAAGGTCATATTGTTTCAATCTTGAGTTTGTTTATAATGTTATACTTCTGCACAGTAAAGCAGCAACAGTAGTGATGAGAATGAACATGAACACCTATCTAAATTTCTTAATCTCCCACCTAAAAATTCACTGTCTAAAAATTCAAGAAGATAGAAGGATACTATGTGCCTATCCATCAGGGAACTTACTGGGTTTAATGCGCTGGCATCTGCGAAGTGCTCAGAGCTGAGGGAACCATCCTGAATAAGTATGGATTATTACTATTATTATAAAATGGCAAATGGTCCTGGGCACGTGGTTAGACTACTAAGAAATTCAGTGTAAAAAAGCAGTAAAGAAAAAAAAAGAGATAAAGAAAAAAAAAGAATCTTAACAAAAACGAAAAAAAAATTGTTGTTATAAAAATTAGTTAGAACTAAAAGTCAAAAGATAGAAATTTTATAGGTTACTGGCCGGATGCTGATCATTCCCCTTTGAGCTCTTCTGGTGCCTGCGCAAATGGGCTGAAAATCTAATGAACGCCATCTTCCTCGTGACATATCAAACATTCCACCCTGAGACAGCGCCAAAAATACCACAAGAAAGAACGGTCCTTCTCAGAGTACCCCAGCCTTCCTTTTCCAGATGGATGGTATAATAAAAATATTCTTCCAATTATTTCAGGGCCTTAAAAGAGAAAAGGAGAAGATACAGCTTAAGTTCAATTCTGAAAAGGCATGAAGCTTTCAGTGAAGTTATTTCTGAACAGGTTGGCCATTCCTAGTAAAGATTCTTTAAAGATAACTTTTCTGTCTTGTTTAAAAAAAATATTAGAGGGAAGGTAGAAGAGTCACCCCCTTATATCATAGTAGCTGTGGAAGAAATACAGTGTGGAAGTTTGTGAAGTCATTTAAAATCTTGAAATTCTCACACAAAAGACATACAGTAAATATAGGAATATACAGGAATACTGAACTCAATTTGGCAGTGACATCAAAAGTACTTCCTTGTAAGATTTCCTCAGGGGACGGTCTAAGGGAGTAACTGCTAAGTACTAAAGGGAATTCCTTCCTAATCTCTCTTTCCAGAACACACAACCTCAACTCTTTTTCAAAGTCTCCTCATAATGTGAGTCTATGTAAATGCCTACCAGAAGTGAGTAATAGATTATCAATGACTAAGGGCCAAGTTGAACCTGTGGAGTGTGTCCCCAGTGTAGATGGTTATTCCTATCCAGTTCTCCTTCCTCTAGCGGGTGAACCCATGAAGGTCACAGTGTCATCAATCTTCATGGAGAGACTCCTCTCCTATGGCACATAATTTGTCTGAATACAAATTCCCTTAAGAGTAATGCTGGTGGTAACTGTATTACAGAAAAATTCCATTTTCTAAAATTGAATCCAAAAATGAAAAGAAAGTTAAGGGGGGCTTCCCTGGTGGCGCAGTGGTTGAGAGTCCTCTTGCCGATGCAGGGGACACGGGTTCGTGCCCCGGTCCGGGAAGATCCCACATGCCGTGGAGCAGCTGGGCCCGTGAGCCATGGCCGCCTAGCCTGCGTGTCCGGAGCCTGTGCTCCGCAACAGGAGAGGCCACAACAGTGAGAGGCCACGTACCACAAAAAAAAAAAAAAAAAAGGAAGTTAAGGCGACTAACTTAGTAGGCTATTGCAACAGAGAGCAACTTGGACTTGGAAAAACACTCATATTTTCCATATAACTGCCTTTTATGTTTAAATTGGACAATTCCATTTTACTCTCTGAATAGATGCAGAGCAAAATCTTGTGATCTTTCATGTGGCAGAGAGAGTAAATACACATTGGACAGTTTATTTGATAGTGTTCAGGACCAAATTCAGTAGTTCTGAGATTTTATTCTGGCCACCACTAATACATGATTAGCAATTAGGAAGAGATGGAATCCTTTTACTTAGAATGATCTGAAAGGAGTTACTTAGAATGATCTGAAAGGAGTCAGCATCAATCTCTTGCCCTCAGAGAGGATTCTCTTGAAAATTATTAAAAGCTGCCTAAGAACTAAGGGTCCTCTGATTTCCGTGTGGGATATGTGCCATTTATTTATTCGAATGTATTATTCTTTGTTATGAACATAGCCATGGTTGTGTGTTTATGACCCTAAGTCTTATTTAGCATTTACATAGTGCTTCTACTTTTACAAAAGTGTGCTATAGCCACTTTTACTAGTTATTCCTCAGAGTACCCTGGTGAAATAGAACAATATTACTGTATTATTTCCTGGATGTAAAACAAACTCAAGCATGGCTTGGAAGTATGGCTTTTCTTTCTTTTTTTTTTTTTTTTGCGGTATGTGGATCTCTCACTGCTGTGACCTCTCCCGTTGCGGAGCACAGACTCCAGACGCGCAGGCTCAGCGGCCATGGCTCACGGGCCCAGCCGCTCCGCGGCATGTGGGATCCTCCCGGACCGGGGCACAAACCCGTGTCCCCTGCAACGGCAGGCGGACTCTCAACCACTGCTCCACCAGGGAAGCCCCGAATCAGTTGTTATTTTTGTTGCAGGATTATCTTTCAATTCCTCTTTTTGCAGGACATAACATCTCCCAAGGAAGAGGCTGATACTAACATTTTTGCAAATTGTCCATTTGTCTTCTGTAGCTGTTTCTGTATCGATACGTAAGGTTGACATTTATAGCTACTTCTCCCAACCCAAGACTCAGTAGTTGCACAGACAACAGATTCAGGTACAGTAGAGCCCTGTTAAGCCAGTTATTTCAGCACTGTCAAACCAATAAAATATTTAATCAAGGTCATTAATTCCTTTTGTTATTCTGTTATTACAGCTGGGAGAGAATTTATCTCATTGGTTTCTTAGTCTCTGAGCTATATTTTCTTCAAAACAGATTTGTTAAACATCCACTTTGTGAAAGGAACATTGTAAATGGTGGGGATAGAAATTGATGTCGTGGGTCTAAACCAAGTTTCAACTAGTTGACATAATAATGATATTTTCCCTGGGTGGTAGGTGATATTAAATATCATTTAATATTTCTCTCTGGTTTTACAAATCTCCAGGCACTTTTGATTATTTTAGCAGTCTCATATGCTTCATCACTCTAGTGGAGCAAGGTGAGCTAGTGGAAAAGTACTGGAGGGCAGTAGGGGGGAGGTTGATCAATGGGATGTGTTGAGCACATTGAGTTATTCTTGTATTTGCAAATATTTTTTTACTCTGCGATTAGGCCATGTATGTTTGCTAATTGGTGCCCATCCTATGTTAGGCTCCTACCTGCCCACAGAGACAGAGAGATAATGTTACCATCTCCTTGGAAGTTTAGATTTCCAAGACATAGTTCTCAGGTCCTGGAGAAAGACATTCCCTGGGTTGGAAACTGGCAAGAGACTGGGAGAAAACTTACATACGTGTCAAAAGAACAGAGAAAAAAAATGTATAGTTGCAATTTTTCTAAAGTGAATGCTCCAAAGGAATTCCCTGGCGGTCCAGTGGTTTGGACTTGGTGCTTTTACTGCCGCGGCCCAGGTTCAATCCCTGTGAGACTAAGATCCCACAAACTGCACTGCACAGCCTAAATAAATAAAGTAAATGCTTCAAGAAAAGGGAGATCAGGAAGGAACCTGATCAGGAAGGAACCTGGTCAGGAAGGAACCTGAATAATGTTAGGTAAGCTAAAGGGAATATTAAGACCATTTTGGTCACCACTGTTTGTGGAGAGACTGAACCTTGGCAAATTGATTAAACTCTGAAGGGGGTAGGGGAGCAGGCTGCAGTCATCAACTTTCCCAAAAGGAGAGAGGCAGCCTATGGAGGTCCCTACGGTTTACTATTAAGGGCAAGGACTAAAGTAATGGTCTTTGTTGTGTGACTCATGGATCAGACGCTTGCATACTTATTCAAATAAATAGACAATGACCCTTGCTTTGCAGTGGCTAAGAATTCTAGTTATAGAATCAGGCTGAATTTAGTTAAAATTCTGTCCTTGAAATGTATTTGCTGTTAAATCTGGAAATTTTACTTAATGCTTCTACTATGAATAGATAATTATACCTATCTCATAAGTGTATTGAAAGAACTAAATGAAAATTTTCTAAGGAACATTTTCCATACAGTTCTTGGCACATGATGAATGCTCAAAAGGGTATATACTTTACGTGTAGCCAAATGAGTGTCAGTCCCTAATGGGCCTATTGCCTAATATTATTCTCAATCTGCATCTCAAACCCAGCAGATAAGCACTTATATTTAGTCTTGCTCTTGGAGGAAAAATATAGCTATCTCTTTGATCTCATCATGTTAATTTAATTATTAATGTTTATCTTTGTTATTATTGGTTATACTTTCCATTCACACATACTTTATGAATTGATTATCACATGTGGAAGTGATCTTAAGGGGACTTACTCCAAGATATAAGAAGATTTTTTCTTCTTCTTTGGAACACTTTCATTCATTTAGCCTTTAAAAATATTTATTTGAATAGTGATTTCATCAAAGCTTTATATATCATTATTACCTTACTATTCTGAATCTTTAGGGAAGCTGTATCTTACATAAACATGAAGGGCTTTAGAAGAGAAAATCAGTAGAACAGAGTTAAACTCATTCCTCAAAAAAATAAATAAATAAATAAATCCCCAAGCTTCCTTGAGCCACCAGCAGAAGAAATTTTTCTTTATAACAAGAGCCCTGCTACTCTATAAGACTTTTCAAATAGGATAGAATCTTCTGGATTTCTAGCTTGCCTAAAATGCCAAGCTTCCTGCATCACTATTACTGATTATCTCAGCAGGAAAGATATCAAATAAACTCTCAACCTAGAATGTAGGGCTGTAGCCTTTGGTCAATTACTAGAAACCCAATGTTGACTAGAATATCAGTATAAATACAATCTGGATGCAGTGACTCATTCTGTTTTCATTTAACTAATTTAACAAGGCAAGAAAATATTTATTTTTTAAATGCCTACTATGTTCTCAGTACTTTTGGATGTACCTATATGATATCACCAAAGAGAAAGACTGACACTTCCTGTAGGCTAAATGTTCATGTTCCCGCCAAATTCATTTCTTGAAATCCTAACCCCCATGTATTGGGCGGTGAGTCTTTTAGGAGATAATTAGGTCATGAAGGTGGAGCTCTAATGAATGGTGTTAGTTCTCTTGTAGAAGAAACCCTAGAGAGAGCTCCTTTGTCCTTTCTGCCATGTGAGGACGGCAAAATGATGGCCATCTATGGACCAGGAAGCAAGCCTTCACTAGACACCAGATCTACCGGTGCCTTGGTCTTGAATTTCTCAGCCTCCAGAGCTATGAGAAATAAACTTCAGTTGTTTATAATCCACCCAGTCTATGTTATTTCTGTTATAGCAGGCCTAAAGGACTAAGACAGTATTGTTGTCACCATTTTTAAAGACGAGGAAAAGCATTCCCAAGATTAATAAGCTGGGAGGGGATTTGAATTCAGATCTCTGAAAGTTTCTAACAAGTGTTAAGAAGACAGACAAAACAGAAAACAGGTGAGTAAGTCCACCACTGAAGGAAAGAGTGCTTTTGGAATAGGGGACAGCGTGTGTCTTGAATACAGGTAACATGTCAAAGCAAAGGAGAGAATCTCTGAAGGAAGGATTGTCTTCCTTTATACAAAGAGAAGGACCATTTGCTGGTGCTCAGAGAAGATAGAGACCTTTATTTAATGCTCTTATCAACTGGGATTTAAATGAATGATTTTAGAAGGTGTTTTCTTCCTCTCTGATTCAAAGAAAAACAACTATCACTCTCAATTTTTATTTTCTAAGAGATAGTCAGCAAAATGTCAATTGAAAATAAAAAAGAAAATAAGTGGGTATGTAGGCAGGAAGTAAATATTCCAAGTTATTTACCTCTATAACTACACAAAAACTAGTGGCTCTCTGCAAGTGAAGACAATAACAATAACACAGTCCCAGATGCTTTAGATAAAAAAGTAAAGAATCACAGTAATTAACTGGATTAAATATCTAGCTCTGGAAATATTAAATTTTGTTATTTCTTCTATCAGATATAATTAAATACTAAAATGAAAAGGCCTGCTATTGATAAGCTCTTTAGAATTCAAAAAGCTGAATTTAAGCAAGGTACAAAAGACTTGTTACATACAAATCACCAGCATGGAAAAATCTCAAGGTATAAAAGTCTTTAAATGATTTCCTTTACAACTCATAAAATATGCCACAGGTAGCCATTGGTCTAGAAGAAGCTCCAACAAGAAGAAATGTGTTCATGAAACTTGTCATGAACAAGAAACCTTGCAGCTGTGAGACTTGCAAAGAGAGAATTACAATAATGTAGCCTGCTGGTAATTTAGCTTAGCCAAAATCACTGAAAATATATACATGATATTAAAATTCTGATATCTTGTTCTTGTGTCAGAAATGACAATGACAAAGGAAAAAAGAATCCATTGTCATAACAAAAACCCTAGGACCACACAAAATGGCCAAGTACGTCATCAAAATGAAGACAGTATTAGCTTATCTGCCGGAAATGCTTTCTTCACACTCCAATTAAATTAGTTGAAATGTGATTCTACTCTATTTAAAACAGTTTTTATTTCCAGTTTCATTTAGAGAAAAATATTCTCTTTCTAGGGGAAAACTCTCCTGACAGGAAATGATACAAGTTCATGAAGCTGTACTCTCCATGATAGGGTTAATGGACAAATCTACTGTTCACAGTAATTTATTCTTTTATGTCTAGTTGTCCAACCTGGTTATAACTATTACTTTATTTACACACTCATATCCGAGGTTAGTGAGAGGTCAAGATGGAAACACTATCACAAAAGTATCTATAGCAGTGCTCTCATTTTTTGATATATAAAAATTTATACGGGCTTCCCTGGTGGCACAGTGGTTGAGAGTCCGCCTGCCGATGCAGGGGATACGGGTTCGTGCCGCGGTCTGGGAAGATCCCACATGCCGCGGAGCGGCTGGGCCCGTGAGCCATGGCCGCTGAGCCTGCGCGTCCGGAGCCTGTGCTCCGCAACGGGAGAGGCCACAACAGTGAGAGGCCCGCGTACCGCAAAAAAAAAAAAAAAAAATATATATATATATATATATATATATATAGAATTAAACAAAACAACACAAAACACACCCAAGCACTGTCCCTTAATCCTCTATATCCATATTAATACTATACTTAATGCTATATTAAATTGTCCTTCCTAAGATTTGCTTGCTTCAGGTTGAAATATGATGCTTCATATTTATACTTTACATGTTGCTGCTACTTAGAAACTTATAATTATCTATCTTTGTAACCTTTGCTTTAATGTCATAATAATCACAACCTGGTTTAGGTGCAAATTAGCAAAACTCTACTGGAAGTCCATTTGGAAGTATATATCAAAATTGACCCAGAAATTCTACTTGTAAGTATTTATCCTACAGATATACTTGCATGCTTTCAAAATATCATCTGTACAAGGTCAGTCATTGAATCATTCTTTCTAAGGCAAAATATTGGAAACTATATAAATATATATAAAAAATGGATTAAATCAATTATGGTACAATCACAAAATGGGCAATTATGTAGTCATAGAAAATAATGAGGTTGCTTATTTATGTGCTAATGTGGAAAGAGCTCTAAGATATACTCATAATTAAAATATCAAACTTTGCATAGAAATTTCCTAAAAGAGGAAAATGTATACACATACCTGAAAAAACTTCATCAGAAATTATTATTTTTTACTATGTTTAGGAGAACTAGGCGGATAAGGAAACAGTAGGAGGACTAATTTTCCATGAATGTTCTTATATTTTAAAAAGTTTTTCCATATGTGAATGTATTACTGGGCAAGGAAAGGTTAACTCAGCAGTCCTGGATTGCTCAAACTCTGCACATTTCAAAGAAAGGTCTGTCTTCAGGACTGGCCTTTGGTAGACTCCTGGGAGGAACCATCTTAGTCTTTGGTATATTCTGTCTGGGAAGAACGATTTTTGTATGACTGATGCCTTACATCACACTGTATTTATGGTAAATACCTGTGTTTGTATACCAGAGACACTGAGTCACACTCTACCAGCTTGATCAGATACATTTTTTTCCTAACAATGTAATTTATTGTGAACACCTGCTTTTCCTCAAGTGTTCGGGGATAGTGAAGTGGGAAGACTGGTGTCTGAGTAACTAAGGTCAACCATGTAGGTACTACATGCCTCAGTGACTGACCCCTAATAAGACCCTGGACACCAGGCTCTGGGTGGGCTTCTGCGGTTGGCATCATTTCACACATACTGTCATATACTGTTACTGGGAGAACTGAGTGTGTCCTCCTGTGACTCTACTGGGATGAGACACCACTGAGAGCTTGCACACAGCTTCTTCTAGTCTTGGTCTCAGCTGAATTTTCCCTTTGCTGATTTTAACCTGCCCCCTTTCACTGTAACATACTATAACCATGAGCATAACCTTTTTTCTGAGTCCTAGGAGTCCTTGCAGCAAATCATTGTGTCTTAGGATGGTCTTGGGGAACCTGACACAACTGCATATTCCCAAAATCAAAGTAAAATATTTTAAAGTTTAAATTGCCTGTATCAGAGTCAAATCAATCAGTAAATAAAAAGTTATTCAACTCCTACTATAACCAAGTTCAGTGCTAGACACTGGGAGAAATCCTTATTGGCTAATTGAGGGATACAATTAAGACAGCAAAATTATTTACAATGCAAGGAGTTATGACTACTTCAAATAGAGAGTGAATCAGAGGCTCTGAGCTCCTGGAGTTTAAAGGTTATTATTGTTATGGAAAAGAATACAAGTGCTGTTTAATGAAAACAGTTCTCTCTTACTGAACATCTATTGTGCTCTGCAATTCTTGCTACTTGTTTTACTTTCATTGTTTCTAAATCACTTCAAGGTAAACATTTACATTCTTATTACAGATGAGGCAGTTGAGGCTCAGAGAGCCTGAGGCCAAGATCATGAATTTAATAAATGGTGGAAGAAGGTTTCTGGTCAAAAATCTCCTATCTTATATTTACTAGTGTATTATAGATGCAACATAATTATTTAATAGTATATGAGTACATTATCTACAATTTCAAGCTTTAGAAATGAAGCATTCTAAGGGTTAGAGAGATTAACTAACACTCAGATAGGAAGAGCCGGACCCAAAATTTGAAGCACTGTCCACTTAAATCTGAAGATGAAACACTTTAACACGTGTGCTAAAGTGTCCTATGAAGCTAAACAGTCTATAAATAAGATTTTATTTTTAACTTTTATCGAAGTATAGTTGATTTACAATGTTGTGTTAATTTCTGCTCTATAACAAAGTGATTCAGTTATATATATATATACTTTTTCATATTCTTTTCCATTATGGTTTATCACAGGATATTGAATATAATTCCATTTGCTATACAACAGGACCTTGTTGCTTATCCATTCTATATATGATAGTTTGCATCTGCTAATCTCAAATCTGCTGTGGCTTCTCTCGTTGCGGAGCACAGACTCCAGACGCGCAGGCTCAGCGGCCATGGCTGACGGGCCCAGCCGCTCTGTGGCATGTGGGATCCTACAGGACCGGGGCATGAACCCGTGTCCCCTGCATCGGCAGGTGGACTCTCAACCACTGCGCCACCAGGGAAGCCCTCAAATGAGATTTTATAAGACAGGCCACACTTACATGATTCTAGAGAAATAAGAATACATCTGATTTTAACAAGAATTTTCAGTAATGCTATATTTATCTCTGAATATAAACTAATTGTAAAGGAAGAAACTGTTAGAGTAGTAGACTTTAAATAGTACGAAAATATATGCATATAAAACTACTCAACAATGCACAAAAATTAAATATATGTATATATGTGTGTTACAAACAAAAGAAAGTGAAACAACTGTAATGTTCTCTAATTTCAACTAAAATTAAATGAGGGAGTCCAGATACACACTTCTCAGACTAATTCCTTATCCATAAAATATATTTTGTACTTTGAATGTATTGCTATATGTCACAAGTAATCACAGAAATAGTAAAAAGTTGTCAAATTGCATTAATAGATAGTGCGTATATGGCAACATCATAATTATTAACCTAGGTATTAATTTCCAAGCAATTTCTTCAAACCTCTTAGAGAGAGGCTAAATGCAGCTTTGTTTGATGACCCCCATAATTGCATTGTTATTGAAGAATCCAACAGAAATTTAGGTTACTAACTAAATTAAACACATTAAAAGCTTGTCTGAAACTCCAAATTATAGTCTTTGAAGATTCAAAAAGTCAGAAACACAAAAATAGCTATATTTTACTGATTTAAAAGAAAAAACAACACAGCTGGAAATTTTTCAAAAAATACAGTGCTCATAATACAGAACTGCATGTAGTTTTCACTGATGTCTATCCAAGCATTCAAAGGATGCTTTAACTTAAAGACAATATACATTTCCCTTAGGATATCACTGTATTAAAAGCAAGGTGCATTTTATTTTGGGAGGAAGAATGAAGAACAGTTTGAATCTTGCCATACTTTATAAGCAATATGGATGTATTACCCCCAAAGGCAAGTCAGATGCAAAGATTTTCTTAAGAGGAGATTAGTGAAACACATGCTTCTTATGATAAAAATTGGTAGGAGGAAAATGATGAGATAACATAACTCTCTGAGCCATCAAAATTTTCCTGAAAGATAGTCCATGAATTCAGGATTACAAATCTGATAGATCAAGGTTGTGGGATTGAAATGGTATCACATCCTGGGATTTTACATCCACTGAGGTCAGATCACTGCAAGTATACCACAGAAGCTGCTTGGTGCTTATATATAGCCTGCCTTGAATCTTTCAAAAAAAAAATTATTAAGTAAAGCAGGAAACATTCCTCAATCTTCCTTTTAATTTCATTCATGCTTAAATGACAAAGGAATATCTGAATATCTTGGAAGAATGGAAGCAATTTAGTGACTTGAAGTATACCAGCAAGAGGAAGTAATAAATGATGATAAAATAAAACATTTTTTTAAAGAAACTGCAAAATTGGTTTAAAAAAGTTTATTAATACTTATTGTAATACATTTTGTCCTCTTTGTAATTTTCTTACAAAATTTAAGATACAACATTTTTATTGAAGTATAGCTCATTTACAATGTTGTGTTAATTTCAAGTGCACAACAAAGTGATTTATTTATATACACACACATCTATATCCACTCTTTTAGATTATTTTCCATTGTAGGTTATTATAAGACATTGAGTATAATTCCCTGTTATACAGTAGGTCCTTGTTGTTTACCTATTTTATGTAGTGTGTATATGTTAATCCCAGGCTCCTAATTTATCTCTCACACCCCTCCCTCACTATCCCCTTTGGTAACTATAAGTTTGTTTTCTATGTCTGAGTCTAGTTCTGGGGCTTTTTTTGTTTGTTTTTTTCCTACTTCAACCAAGTATTCTTTATTCCCTGTGGACTAGACATCTCATTTTAACTTCCATATTTTTCTTCTGTTATCTTCATTCTAGAATCATTTAATGTCATACAAGATGTCCTTTATATGTACTTTCCTTTCAATTGTTAAACAAACCCACCATTTTTGTCACTGTTCCCAGAAGATTCATTTGCAAGTTTGTTCTTTCACCTCCAAGGAAATATGAATCATACCATGAAGTATTGTCACTGGCATTTTAATCTTGACTATTGGAGAAGTTGATCTTTTCCTCTTAGATTTTTTTCCCCCATGGGTTCTTCTTCAATCTTCCAGTTAATTCTCCAATTAATTTGCAGTGGAAAATCATTGCTGTTTTAGAAGTAGGTTCATTTGTATCAATTTTTTTAGAGTCCACATATAAATAATATATGAAATTTGTTTTTCTCTGTCTGACTTACTTCACTCAGTATGATGATCTCTATGTCCATCCATGTTGCTGCAAATGACATCATTTCATTCTTTTTTATGGCTGAGTAATATTCCATTTTGTATATATACAACATCTTCTTTATCCATTTATTAAGATACAACATTTTTAATTAGCATAAAGATAAACACATTCCCTGACTTCCTTTAAATGTCCATTTTAATTAAGAAAGCAAAATACTTTATTAAATGTATACCAGGTGCCAGCAATATATATATATATATATATATATATATATATATATATATTTTTTTTTAAAGATGTTGGGGGCAGGAGTTTATTAATTAATTTATTTATTTTTGCTGTGTTGGGTCTTCGTTTCTGTGCGAGGGCTTTCTCTAGTTGTGGCAAGCGGGGGCCACTCTTCATCGCGGTGTGCGGGCCTCTCACTATGGCGGCCTCTCTTGTTGCAGAGCACAGGCTCCAGACGCGCAGGCTCAGTAGTTGTGGCTCACGGGCCTAGTTGCTCCGCGGCATGTGGGATCCTCCCAGACCAGGGCTCGAACCAGTGTCCCCTGCATTAGCAGGCAGATTCTCAACCACTGCGCCACCAGGGAAGCCCCAGCAATATATTAATTTTTTTCTGGAGAACCAAAAATAAATGAGACACAGTCCTTTAAATGCCCTTCTAAGGACATGAGGAAGAATTTTGTATCTAAAAATTTTAGGATTAGTCATAAAATTGTGTAAGCTATTTTGACTGTGATGTTGGATTCAAATATCAGCTAAGGAAAAATTGAATTTGGGAAATAAGAAAGGAAACAGAGTGATTCTACACTTGGAATTGAGAACCATATGAGACTTCTTTATAAAATTTCAGGTTGGGTTCTAAATACTTTCCTCAAAGTGATACATAGGTGGAAGCTAGGGATCTTTCAGGATGATCCTTGGTCTTTACTGTGTATTTTTGACTTGTTGAAAATGCCTCTAATTTAATATGTTCTCAGTTCTTTGAGTTCCCCTAGGCAAAATAATATTGTAAGTCTTTTAAAATAAAAGTTTTACAAGGAATTGTATCAATTACTGTGAAAGACCAAATCTCAGAGCACAAATTTTGTGTTAACTGCCATTGCAAAGAAAAATTTTACTAAAAATATAAGGCTCTCTCCATGAGACTATTTGTCCTGCCCACTAGGCAAAATTAATTCTCCTTTGAATTCTTCTCTTTCCTATTTTAAATACTATTTATTTAGCATTTGTTTAGTAAACACATTTATTTATTTTACTTAACAGCTTCCTTATATGTGTACTTTATGCGACAGCTGTTGTTTATGTTTATTGCCCTAAACTGAAGTCACTAGAAGGACTCAAATATTTGTCGAATTAGTAAATATAATTTGAATGCAGAGTAAAGTCAGTTGAGATTCCATTTGGTAAGGATTATCTAAGTTAAGAAAGGTTTTGACCACTGATTTGAAAGCAATATTTTTGTAGAAAACCATCGTGACACAGAGATTCAGACAAAAAAAGACAAATAAATATGTGTATGTATGTGCCTGTCCGTGTGTATATTTAAAACCAAATGGATACTGTGAGTCCTGTTTCTAAACCCTTAAAGTATAATAAAAACAGGTTTAGGAGATGATATACAGCACTTTGGCATAGGCAAAATTAAACACATTACTGGAATATGTTAGTGGTGAAAACTGCTTTTTTGATTTCCACATTGATGGGTGCTGGCAGGAAATTCTGGGAAATTTCTCGTAATAGTCTCTTTCTGTCTTTTTTGTTGACAAACATGCTTTCAAACAAACGTGGTATAGCATTATATTGTAGTAATGACTATCTTCATTGGTGTCATACACAATAGCGCATGTACTAGTAAAGAAAGAGTTTTGAATTCGTTTAATTAACTAATGAGATACATTAAATTCAACAACCTGCTCAAATGGAAATTAAACAGGCTGATTATTCATTTACATATATTTGTAATATATAGAGAGAATAGAAAACTTTACTCTGAGTTATTAATTCTCTTTTGGAAATTGAGCAAGATTAAATAAGTTAGAATTTGTAATGTTTCAATCTGGATTCATTTTCAAGTTTTCATGAAAAAATAGTTTCTCATAGAAATTTTGTTTAAAGTATCCAGTTCCAGTATTTGAACATGTTTAGATTCAACAATCTGCTCAAAATGGAAATTAAGCAGACTGACTATTCATTTACATATATTTGTAATATATAGAGAAAATAGAAAATCTTTGCTTTGATTTATTAATTCTCTTTTGGAAATTGAGCAAGATTAAATGTTAGAATTTATGATATTTCAATCTGGATTTATTATCATTTTTAAGTTTTCATGAAAAAAAAGGCTTTTCATACAAGTTTTGTTTAAATTATTTTGTTTAAATTACCCAGTCCCAGTATCTGAACAAGTTAAATTTTGGATCTCTTTTTCCTAATCTGTAAAATGGGGATAATAATAGTCACTACTGCATAGGCTGTTGTGTATATTAAATTACATGTAAAATAAGTACATCAATATACAGCATATAGCAATACTCAATCGTTGCTAATATTTGCTATTGTTATCATCATAATCATCACTTTATATAAGCTAGTTGCTAGTAATTTATATAATTAAAATAAGTTCCATAGGGTCACTATAGAAAGACTTTATTGTTATTATTTATGATTGATCAAATATTTGAAGGCAATAAATTAAAATAAAAGGTTGGCTTTTTCCCCACTCATTGGACTGGAATTCCTTCTGTTTAGGCTGTCAAATAGACAGCTACAAAATAGCTAACAAGTGCTGTAAAAAGAATGCTACTCTGACAGCACACAATAGGAATACCTAAACTGAACTGGCAAGTTTGGAGATATTTCTCAAACAAAATGAAATATGTGCTGAGTTCCAAAGGATAAGTAAAACATATTCAGGAGGAGTTAGAGATCGAGGGAAATCCAGGTAAAGGAAGCACTATGTGTAATGGTATGAAGATTTAAGAGGGTTCCCACATTGGGGAATTTTAAGTACAATAGTTCGGTAGCACTGGAGGTTATGGGGCATAAGTAAGTAGAAAAACAGGTGAGAAAGAAAACTGAATGAAAAATGTTAATTATGTAGAACACTGTATGTGTATAAAGGTATTTGAAATTTATCCTATAGGCAAAAAAGAATCAACCCAGGTATTTTTGTTGGATATATAGCTTTTAAATTGTTCACATATAATTTACGTGCATAATTTCTTTAGTATTCAGTTTGATGTGTTTTTACAATTGGTAATTCACATGTAACAATTGCTCCAATTAAGATGCAGAACACATCTATCTTCAAACAAAATTCCCTCATATCCCTTTAAATAAATGCCCCTTCCCACCTCTGATTTCATTGTTACATGTTACGTTTCCTTGTTTTTGTTCTGTATATAAATAGAATCATAGAGATTGTATTCTTTTGTACTTGGGTTCTTTTGTGTAATAAAATATTTTACAAATTTACACATGTTGAACATATCATTACTTTATTCTAATTTATTTTTAATAAGTATTTCACCGTATGAATATATTTCAATGTATTTATCTATACTTTTATTGATGGATATTTATGGGAGTTGTTTCCAGATTAAGACAATTATGCCCAAGGCTGTGATGAACGTTACCTATAAATGTTTTTTGTGTGTGTGTGTGTGAACATATGTTAAATACCTCAAAGTGGAATTGTTTCATCATTGTGTGGAAGCATGCATAATTTTAAAGGAAATACCAAACAGTTTTCTGAAGTTATTGTGCCATTTATGCAATGAAACTCTCAACAGTGTATGAGATCCAGTTGCATCAATCTTGTCAGCATTGTGAGCTTTCTTGATATTAAACATTCTAGCAGGTGACAAATGATGTTTTATTGGGGTTTCAATTTGTATTTCTTTAATGACTAACGCTGTTGTACTTTTCATATATATATTGAACATTCATGTATCTTCTTTTTCAATTATTTTCAACTAATTTGTTTTTGAACTGAGTTCTCTATTACTGCATTGTAGAAGTTCTTTATAAATAGTGGATGCACCATTCTTTCAGTTTGTGGCTTTTCAGTTTATTTTTTTAATGGTGTATTTTATGATCAGAAATTATTAGTTTTGATAAGGTCAATTGACCGTGTGTGTGTTTGTGTGTGTGTGTTCTAAGAAATAATTTATCACAATCGTGAAGATAATCTGTTTTCTTCTAGATTGTGTGTCTCTAGTTTTCATGTTCAAGTCTATACCATTTCAAATCAATTTTCCTTTATAGATTAAGGAAGGGGCTGAGATTATTTTTCTTTCATTTCTATTTTTTAGCATAAATATCCAATTGTTTTAACATTTGTTAAACATGCTAAATACACACACACACACACACACACACACACACACACACATACCTTCTTTCCTTTTTCCCTTTAAATTGACTTTGTATTTTTCTGTAAAAAAAAAAAATCAAGTGATAATATATGTGTGGATTGAGACTCCCTATTCTGTTCCATTGATCCATGTGTTTATCCTTAGACCAATACAACACTGTTTGATATAGTTTCACAGTATGTCTTGAAATCAGGAAATATAAATCATCCAACTCTGTGCTTGTGCTTTTTTAAAAATTTTATTCATTTATTTATTTATTTTTGGCTGTATGGTGCTGCATGCGGGATCTTAGTACTCCGACCAGGGATCAAACCCATGCCCCGGTCCAGTGTTTGTGTTTTTAAATGTCAGATTCCTTTAGATCCTTTGTATTTATATATTGACATTAGAATGAGCTTACAAATTTTCTTTTTAAAGGTCTGCTGGGATTTTGGTTGTGATTGTATTGAATCTATACATCAATTTAGGGAGAATGTATATTCAAAAATATCAAGTACTACAATCCATGAACATGGTATATTTCCCCTTTTACTCATGTCTTCTTTAATTTCTCTTCAAAATGTTTTGTAGTTTTCAGCATAGAGATATTGCACATTTTCATTAAATGTATTCTTAATTATTTTATGTAATTTGGTGCTATAGTAAGTGCTATTATGTTAATTTTCTTAGATTGTTTATAGATTGCATACAGAAATAAAATCAATTTTATTCTAATCTTTTATTCTGCATTTTTCCCAATTTCATTTCTTATAGCTAATAGCTATTTTGCATACTTCAAATGATTTTCAAATATATAACTCCTATTTTATTTTTTTCTCTTTAATCTTTACACTTTAAAGCATTTGTTATCTCACCTTATTGCATCTGTTAGGATTTTTCAGGACAATGTTGAATAGAAGAGATGAGCACCTACCAGACATCCTTGTCTTCTTTATTTGCTTTAAGTGCAAAATGCTTGATGTTTGCCATTAATTGAGACGTTGGCTGTAGATTTTTATAGATGTCCTTTTTCTCATATTGAGAAAGTCTCTTGTAACTCTAGATACTGAGATTAAAAAAAACATTTATCATGAATAGCTGTTGATTTTTTTCAAATTTTTTTCTCTGTGTGTATTTTAATTATCATTATACTTTTAATGTGATAAATTACAATGATTAAAGATGTTAAACCAACATTACATTTCTGGATTAACTCTAATTGGTCATGATATACTACCTTTTTTGCATATTGTTGGATTCAATATGCCAACTTTTGTCAAGAATTGTGCATCTATGTTCATAAAGTTCATTTTTCTCTGATTTTTTGTGTGCAATGTCTTTAATATCAAAGTTATGCTGTACCAATCTAGTTTGAAATTAGTTCCTTCTCTCTATCTTTGTAAAAGACTTGTTTATGATTTGTATTATTTCTTTTAAATATGACTGATGAAATTCACTTATACTTCTGGCCTTCAATTTTTCTGTTTGGAAAGGTATTTGAATATGAAAGTTTCTTTGATAGGTATATTTGGGTGTTTATTTCTACTTATACCAATTTGACAAATTGTTTGTTTGTTTGTTTGTTTGTTTTTCAAGAACTTTCTCCATTTTATTTAAGTTGTCTCACTTACTGGCATATTGTTTCCCTTAATATTCCCTAATTACTATCTGTCTGTGGAATTTATACTAACGTCCTCTATTTCATCCCTGACATTTATAGCTTTTGCTTTCTCACTCTATTTTATTTTTTTCCTTTGTACACCTTGCTAAAACTTTATGAGAATAATTCACTTTATTCAAAGGGTAAATTTTTGACAGTGTGATTTTTCTATATTTGATCTATTTCCTATGTCATTGATTTTCACCCATTTTTAAAATTTCTAACTTCTACTTAATTTTATTTTAATTTGCTCTCTTTTTCTAATTTCTTAAAGAGGAAACTTAGATAATTAATTTTATATTTTTTAAATATAGGCCTAAAATTCCCTCTAAGAGCTTCTTTAATTACTTCTCAAATTTCTATGTATTTTCACTAAAATTTAATTTATTTTATAACATACATTATGATTTATTTGATTTTTGTATTATTTAGAGGGGTGTTGTTTAACTTCCAAATATTCAGGGATTTTTAAGATGTCTTACTGCTTTTGATTTCTAATTTAATCCTGCTATTGTTACAGAACACATTTTGAAGATTTGTATTTTAAGAATTTGTTTAGAATTGTTTTGTGGATAAATATACAATCTGTCTTGGAGAATGTTCCATGTACCCAGGAAAATAATGCTTATTCTACAGTTATTAGATGCAATGTTTTATAAATATCAATTTTATCAAGTTGGTGGATAGTGTTTCCTTCTTCCTATCAATTACTGATGAAAATTGTTGCATCTCCAAGTATGATTTTGTATTTATCTCCTTTGCCTTTAGTTCTATATTTTGCCTCCTCCACTATAAGGAATGAAGCAATTGGGACTAGATTATGAACAACTAACTTGCATGCAAATTTACAAGGATTTCATAGGAAATTTCTTAGACCAACTATTCTAGGAATTTATAATTTGTAAATTCTAGAGGTCGCACCAATTTCAAAATCATACAAAACAAGATTATTCCTATTTAGGAAAATGAAGTTACATTATTCACCAGATGTAAGAAATAGAATGAAACTTAACATATTACATGTAAAGTCTGAAAAGAAAATGACTAAACTTCAATATCAATAACATAAAGAAAAAATCCTTAAAAATTGTGGAAAATACAAAAATTATTAATTTTTTGTATAACCAATGACTGTGAAAATCTCCCATGTTCTGAATGAGTTGGGTGAATGATTTGGAGAAATTAAAATCAATAAGGTATCAATTTCCCAGAAAATAAAATTTATTTTATTGTGTTCAAATTATGTTTGTCTTGAAATTTACATGAACATACCTACAAACTTAATAGTTTCCCAGCTTAATACCTCACTGTATTCAAAATATGTAGGCCTCACAAGTAATTTCTAATGGATTCATTGTGCTATATAGATTAGTCAGTTAATCTTTTCACTCGTTTTACATTTGTACTTTAAAAGGCCAAAATATCTGTAAAGAGCAGAAGCTTGCTATATTTTATCATTCTCATATAAACTGATTAATCTATACATGTACAAACACCACTAGGTGTTTTACTTAATGGCTATCTAAGTGTAAAGAGATAATTAGAACAGCTATGAATGCCATGTCTATTTTCTGCTTGGGGGTGGAGGGTGGTTGCTTGTCAATGAGATTGTGCTCAATCCTCTGTATTATAGAAACATAAGCCTCTGTATTTGGAACCTTCTGTAAGAAAAATTCAGATAGTCAAATTTTCAAAATAGCAAAGAGTTAGCATTTTAATCACTGGTGGTTGTCCTTGTGCATTAAAAAGGATACATTTTTAAAATATGAGACTTTTTCCTAAGCTCTGAAACAGAAATGTGAACATGATTTTAACCTCACTTTATAGTCAAGGGGATAACAATAATCTTCAAAGTTTGCTGATTACTCTAAGTATTATATAGAAGCTTATGTTAGTGATGTTGTACACCATCCAAAAGAAATAGTAATTGCATCAATTGTCCTTGGAAAACAACCCTGATGACAGTTTACTTTTGGGTCACTTGCTGTTAATTGTATAACTGATTATTCAATGAACATAACACTTACAAAGCAACTACAGTGTGTCATTTAATTGTCAGTGTATTAGGGCTTCAAAGATTTTATATCAGTCTCTCTCCTCAAGAAGCTTGCTTTCTGTTAAAGACGAATGAAAAGCCTGTGTTAGCCAACCCTGTCCATCCAAACCCAACAATGCTGCAAGGTGGGGTTTTATACTCCTATTACCTAGGAGAAAATTAGGACTCGGAAATGTTAAATAACTTAGCATACACCAAACAGTGGTGAATGTAAGAACTAAATTCAAACTCAGTTCTGACTTTCAAATTTGTGTTCTTTCAGTACTTCCGTGCCCTCAAGGGCTTTGATTGACAGTGAAGCATCTTCACTTCTTCCCAGTCTTCTCCTCTGGGGAAGACAAATTCTGTGAGGATGACTGCTTATCTCTGCACTCTTGACCTTCTGAGGCTGCCAGTGATGCCTCCTTTGCTGTGAGAGTAGCCAATTTCAACAAATCGCAGATCTTCAGGATTGGGAAGGTCCTTACAAGTTGTCTAACCAAGCCCCTACATGTGCAGTTTAGGCACTCAAGCTTAGCAAAGGCGACTTCACAGTCAGACCAGACTGCTGTTGGCAGAACCAGGAATGGAGTGAACATATTCTCTAGACTCGCAGGAGCATGTCCTTTCCATCAGGCATTCTTCCTCGGATGTATTCTCTATGCTCTTCCATTTCCTAGTTCTTTAATATTGCTTAGTCTTCATTTAAAAAATACAGGCTTCAATAGAGATGCCATCAGTCAGTTAGATGACTACACTTTTCCCTATGAACGATATAATAGCAGAGTAAGCATATTCTTCTGCCTTTTAATCCTTGTTTATATGTTATTGGACGCTTCTACAAGATGATTTTGGTTAACAACTTCAGTATGTTCCCTGTGATTAAGCTAGTTTGCACACGTAGACTGGTATGAGTTAGTCCATACAGAGCTAAAGTGATGTAGGCCTATGCTTCTAGGATAATCTATAGACTGTTTCAGTTCCATTTTTAGCACTGTTGCCACTTGGCTTATTATAAGAACAGCCTGGAGAATGTGTTCAGTTTTTACATAATTTGGAGTGGTTTTTTTTTGTTATGAAATAGTTTTGCTTCCACAAATTCTTACTGTGATTTAAAAAAAAAGCTATTTCTAAGTATTTTTATTGGCTCTCAGTTTTACTAACATCTCAATCACAATAGCAAATAAAAGAGACCAATGCTTCTGTATACATTACTAAAAAATTTATCCTTTCACTGATAAATTTAAAAAAACAAAAAAGCAGCTCTTTCTTCCAGGTTGACAAGCTCCAGGTCCAGTCACATGGGAGCCAAGATTTGGTACCTGGACCCAGGTTGGATTTAAGGCTTCACTTCTTCCTTTGGTCAGATGTCTCTTTGCAACAACCTACAGGAGGTATATTTTCAACCATGTGGATTAATCAGAGATTAGCTTGTTAATACACAGGCCAGGCATGTCCCTAAATGATGTTTTTGACATAGAGGAAATATACATAGGGAATGGTCAGGGACAGAGAATATGACAAGTGCACACAAAGAACATCTTGAGATACCAGGGTTTTTTTGTTTTTGTTTTTGTTTTTGTTTTTGTTTTTGCGGTACGCGGGCCTCTCACTGCTGTGGCCTCTCCCGTTGCGGAGCACAGGCTCTGGACGCGCAGGCTCAGTGGCCATGGCTCACGGGCCCAGCCTTTCCGCGGCATGTGGGATCTTCCCGGACCGGGGCACGAACCCGTGTCCCCTGCATCGGCAGGCGGACTCTCAACCACTGCGCCACCAGGGAAGCCCGAGATACCAGGTTTTGTATAGTCTGGACCCTACCTTGATCATCAGTCAGTAAGAATGCATATGATTTGTATATGTGCATGCATTTTCGGATTTCTTTGACACTGACTCCCTCTGATTTCACATTGAATACATTTAATATGTCATCATTTTATCACCTTCTATAAGATGATGCTTTCACTGTCACTATTTTGGAAGAGTGTTGGTAAATAATGTCTGATGTCAAACAGATTTTGTGATCATAGTCACATAGACTGTAAGTCATAGTCCCCATTCTGTTGTATTTTTCAGAGTATTTTCAAAGGCTTTTATATGTATTGACTAGCTAAGCATTTCTAAATACTTCAATAGGGAGACCGAGTTATATTTATCAATTTAGTTTGGATACTATCTGCTAGAAATGTAAGTAATTTAGCGCACTTGATAAGTAATTTAGTACACTTGGTATAGTTTCTAAAAGATTATTCTGAGTGAAGATTACACTATTCATTAAGATTCTTGGAGTTATATTTCATATAAAAACAAACACTGAAAGAGATGGAAGCTAACGTTATACATTCTTCCAACCTCATCAGAGCTATTGAACCCATGAAAATGTGGGAGACTAATCTCTTTTATTGTTATGTTAATACAAAATATTTGCATCTTTGGCATTCTTAATAGCATTACATGTGTAGATTTTTTTTTAAAATTGCCCTTCGGTGTATGAGCAAGAACTAGTAGTATTTATTACCTTTGCACTGTCAGTGCAACTTTATGGCCCTGTGAACTGTCTCTGTATTTAACAACTGTAGAACTTTTCCTGTATTTCCTAAGAAGTAATGTGCTCCTAAAAAACTGAACTAAGATTTTAAAAACCTGGACACTCATTTAAGATCTGCCACTTACCAGTCAAGTAAACCTTAAAAATTTTACAACCTTTATGAGACTCACATTTCCATCTGTAAATTGGGGCAAGAAATACTTGTCCCGGCTTCCTTCCTAGGGTCGAACTGTTAGAAGCAAATGAAAGTAATATATGAAAGTATTTTAAAGTCCTTCGCAGAAACAAAATGTAATTATCTGAAGTCTATTGTTGTACTTTGAAAAATGGTTTCACTTCTGTTATTGACATCACATACCATACATCAAAAGTGGTCAGCCAAAATACACTTCTGAATATAATATGTTAGCCCATCCACTCTCATCATCACGTGTTCGTCAATAAATTATGCATCCACATTTTCCAGTGTATAGATTCCAAGTGCGTCATGCCATCCTCCAAGGCTAGAATGTGGAGAGTCAGGGTTCAGGCCCCAGAGAGAGGTGATCACTTGTATTAGAGGCGATTGCAGCTCCCCCTAGCGGCAAGGCCTAGATTTGGTCTGTTTTATTCACTGACGCATCTCAAGCACCTACAACAGTAATCAGTTCTTACAACCTTTCAACGAGTACTTGCTGAAAGAATAAAAAAATATCTCCCCTATAATCGTGAAAAGATCTGAGTACAAGTGGGAAAATGCAGTCAGCCGTCGATGGCATTTTTCAAAACAACGGTTTATGTTCGTTTTGTGTCCAGGGAAATGCCAGTAGACTTAGCTCTTTCATAAAGCTCATTTATATACAGATCGCATTCATGCCCCAAGGTTTAAAAACCACTCAGTGAAGTTCAAGGGAATAAACAGCACATTTCCTTACGACCCCTTTTCCATCACTGAGAACCTACATTTTCTTATACTATTTTTATTAGTAAGCATTATATATATATATATATATAGTGAAAAATTCATATAATACCAACGGTTAACATTTCTTATATAAAAATTCATATAATTCCCATTGAATGGGAATGTGTCTCCCTTCAATGCTGTCTCTCTGTATCTCCAATCATTTCTAGAAATATCCAGTTACCAGTGACCTATGAATCATTTCAGATATATCTCTGAATATCTAAATGGTATCATAATATTTATGCTCTCTTGCAACTTGCTTCTTCCCCAAACTAAACAGCTTGGCTGTTATTGATATCAATTTATATAGATCTTAACAAATTTTAATGACCATAATAACATATTAATTCATTATATGCTTATACATAATTTATTTAACCAATGATCTTTTAACTATTTCTGCTGATTTTAATCTTATGCTACCACAAAAAATAGTGAGCTAAATATCCTTATCCAAATGGTTTGTGCTAAAGTATGAAAACACCTGCAGGATACAATCCTAAAATGAAATGACTGTATCAAATGTTTTATGTGACTTTTATTTGGCTACTTAAAAACAAATTTCCTTGCAAAGAAGTTTCCATTATGTGAGCCCACACACTCACATTCCAACATATCCAACATCAACTCAGTGTATAATGAAACTTTCACACTTTTGCAGTTGTGATAGTCGAAATATCATGTCTCATCTTATCAATTTTGAATAAATTTTATTATAATGGAAAATTTACACAGTATTTTTCATGTGCTTAAAAGGATTTTGCCTTTATTTTTATATGAACTATCTTTCCATATCCTTTGCCCTTTTTTCATAGAATTTTCACAGATTTTCATTGATTTGTAATTGCTCATTATAAATTAAGAATTCCATTTTTGCCTATCAGGTGGCTCAATATCTTTATTTTGTGTGTCATTGATTGTTAATTTGGATAATAATACTTTTCATGCAAGAATTTAAAAAAAAATTGTGTAGTCAAATTTATCTATACTTTAAGACTCTTCATTTTTTACTATATTGAAATTTTTTGCCCACTTTAATATCATGAAAAAAACTTCAATTTTATGATAATGTTTTTGTCAATTAATTTTCCATTTAATTATTTTATTCTCCTGGTATTTATTTTTATTAAAGACTGATATAGAATTCAAATTTATTATTGTGCTTTTCTCAGGTGGTTGGCAAGTTTTCCTACTTATATTTATTCAAGGATGAATTGTTTCTTCAGGAATTGGAGGTTACCTTTATTATAAACTGAATTCCTATTTAGGCATCTAATTCTGTGTTCTTTCTGTTATTCCATTGATCTGTCTGTATTTTTAGGAATAAGTACCTGGTTGTTTTGTTTTCTAAAACTATATACATATTGAAATGTCTTACAGGACTAATTCCTACCCATTATTCATTTTGAAAAGAATCTTCCTGGCAATTCTTGCAAGATTTTTATTCCAAATATACCCTATAATTAGCTTGCTTGGTTGCAAATGAAAATCATTTTGGTGATTTGTATTAATGCTGCACTAAATTTATGATTGATTTATGGATAACTGGTATCTTTATAATACAGAGTCAAAGAAAATTCATGGTTTTCTATTCAAGTATTCTAACTCCCCCATTTCATTTTTATATCTTCTCCTTTTCCTGTTAAGATTTTCCAAAAGAAGTTCATCTTATTCTCTTACTATTGTAAAAATGGGGGATTCTTTCATTACGTTTTCTAGATGGCTATCTTTATGTAGGACATATATATATATATACATATATGTGTATATATATCATTTTGCCTATTATGTTTTTACTCAGCCACATAACTAAAATTATTTTATGTTCTATAATAATTTTTCAGGTTATTTACATGTGTATTTAAGGTATAGCCCATCACTTCAAATATCTATCTATACCTTTGATTTTCTCCTCCAGTCTAAATGTGCCAAATAATTTCTCCCCAAAATATTTTTTATATATATATATATATATATATATAAACATCTTTATTGGAGTATAATTGCTTTACAATGGTGTGTTAGTTTCTGCTGTATAACAAATTGAATCAGCTATACATATACATATATCTCCATGTCTCCTCCCTCTCGTATCTACCTCCCACCCTCCCTATCCCATCCCTTTAGATGGTCACAAAGCACCGAGCTGATCACCCTGTGCTATGTGGCTGCTTCCCACTAGCTATCTATTTTACATTTGGTAGTATATATAAGTCCATGCCACTCTCTCACTCTGTCCCAGCTTGCCCTTCTCCCTCCCCGTGTCCTCAAGTCCATTCTCTATGTCTGCGTCTTTACTCCTGTCCTGTCCCTAGGTTCTTCAGAACTATTTATTTTTGATATTAGAATTTCTTCAAGCATTCTTGCCTTTACAAATAAAACTTCTAATTCTCCATTAAAAATTTTACTTGCTTTTGCTTTGTCTATATCTATATAGTAATACCTATATCTACATTCCTATATATACATATATATAATGTTAAGTGTACCTTAAAACTATGCTTTTTTCCTTATACCATGTGCTTTTCACTACACTTGTCATCTGTGACCCTTGAAGGAAAACACGAAGGCAGGTGGAGTCTTCTGGGCTTCCGTTAACAAATCTTACTTATGTTTCTATCCAAGCACAATGGAAAAGTAAAGTTCATGGGCCCATCCCTCTAGTTTGTGTAAGGTAAGGCTTCTCAGGGTACAGTGAATGCAGCATTGCAGTGAAAACCAGAAAACTGTTAGGTTTTTTCTTGTTTTTTGAGGAGGGTGTTTGAATGATGGGAGACAGATATGTGAATTTATGTGTCTCAAACAAAATGATACGTCCTTTCAGTGGTAAGGTAAATTGAGAAGAGTTGTAACCCCAAGTCTGGTACTAATTGTATATTTAGTACATTACTTTCTTTTTTCATCATTTGAAGTGTGAGAAAGTTAGAGTAGATAGGGCCAAAATATTTTTCATATTTATCATTATTTAAATTCTTTCACTTAACGCAACCTAGAAGGTGGCGACCTGGCAAGCTGAATTACCGAACTAGATTATAATCTCCCATTTATGCCTCTATTCCCTACAGTTTTAAAATGTAGAGAAATAAGGCACTTCAAAGCTTCTCTTTCTGCTTATTTGATCTGTACTTTCATTTGTATGAAAAATGGGAAATGAATTCAGAATATATTTCTGTTTGATTTTATATTCTGCCAAGTATTTTTCCTAATTTGGTTGAAGAGTTTAAATTTTTACAGAAGATTAAGCTCTACTAAGATGCAGATTTCTTGGTTGTGAAGTTAAGGGATTGGAAAACACATGTTTGGTTGACATGGAGAGGGTAGGTCCTAATAGTTTTAGCTTTTCTTGGTAAGTAAACCTCAACGCTTGTAATGGTTTAACATAATGGTATTCAAGATTGTGATGATATATTTTTCTTCTCTAAGTAGGTGCTCTCAGGGAATTCCCCAGTGGTCTAGTGGTTAGGACACAGCACTTTCATTGCTGGGGCCCCAGTTCGATTCCTCGTTGGGGGATCTAAGATCCTGCAAGCCACGCAGTGCGGCCAAAAGAATAACAAATAAAAGTAAGTAGATGCCCTTATCATTACCTTTGCCAAGTCATTTCAGTATACAGGATTTGAAATACAGGATATCTGCACATGCTGCTCTGTGCCAGGCAGGTGCTGGTCACCAGTGGAGCTTGAGGTTAGTAGGTGGAGGCAGTAAAACTTGGGCTTGCTACAACTCTCCATGGAGTTTCTTGCAAACCTGATTCAGTGTCCCCCAAGAGCTTGTGACACATAAGCAGTAAGGAAGGATGAGTAATAATGAAGCTCTGGCAAGCAGCCAATCCCCCTGCAATGAAGCTCTGTTCACTTTAATGAAACTCCACTGGGCTGGATACAGGTGGAGGATGGATGATGGCAGTATGCTGAAACAGCTGCTCGGGGAGAAGCTGAAGTGGACCACATGGATGTGGGCAGGGAAGGAGGAGTGTGGACATTAGGACGTTTGCTAAAGGACTGCTAAAACCACACGGTAACACCATGGTGCCGTCAAGTTGTAGACTCTTACAAAACAGTAGCATCACAGAATCCATCTGGGCCTATGACTTTCAGGGGAAAAAAAAGTGCCTTTCTTTTAAAATAATGGATGAGAATCAAAGCAACAAAGTTCTTTCTGGGAATGCTGGACTGACCCTTATTTTGACATGCACTCCCTTAAACAGTCAATAGACAGATATCTAAATGTTTTGATTTTTCTGCTATACAATCAGCAGGTTCTACATTTCCAGGCTTCAGAATGTGCTCTTTTAGCTTCCTTTTCAAATCCTATAAATCAGCCTGAGAAAAAGTATGGCATGAGCTAAGGCAAGGTAATAAAAATGAAAGAACAATTAAGAAAAAAAAATCTGCACTACTTTTCTGATAATTAAGCCCTCTCCTGGAGGGCTCTGTGTATTTTTGGAGGTTAAATTAGTCTTAAGCTGGTGCTAAAGCTTGAAGTTGTTGTCTAAAGAATAAGCATTATGTTCATAGAAAAATATACTGAAGAATGTTTATTGTTCAGAGGAAATATGTTATACCTGGATGTCCATTTATTTGGATATAGTTACCTCAAATACAATAGATCATGACCCATTCCTTAACTCCAAGTTTGGAGCTGACTACTTGATTATGTCTTATATATTAATGTACAGTTTGTACGTATGACCAGATTTAAGTCAGTTTGGTTGTTTGGTTGTCGTCCTTAAAATCAAGATATTTCAGATATCCCCCCAAGCTCAGCAATCAATAACCAGCAACCATTCTTTTTCTTTTTTCTTTGCACATCTACCCTGTACTTGACACAGTGCAAGGGACCGAGTGTAAAACAATGAATAAGAAACATATAATTCCTCAATTCCTGGAGCTTGCATAGTTATTGTTTAAAGTTTACTTTACTTGTTATTGTTCAGTGATATAAGTCATACAATACATGATACCCTATCATAAAAGGCCACCAATTTCACCGGTGAAGTATGAATCACATGAAAAGAAAATAATGTGAGGCAATATGTAATAATTATCTAATGAGTTCTTCAGAGCAGGTAAACTTTTTCTACAAAGGGCCAGAGAGTAAATATTTTATGCTTTGTAGTCCAAATGGTCCCTGTTATGATTACTCAACTCTGCTATTAATGCACAAAAGGAGCCACAGACAATAAATAAGATAATGGGTGTGATTTTATTCCAATAAAACTTTATTCATAAAACAAGTAGTGAGCTGGATTTGCCCCATGAGTTGTAGTTAGTCAACGCCTGCTTCAGAAAATAATTTGTATAGGGACAGAGGAAGAGAGGTCAGAGAGAAGGTTCACTGGATAATAAACACTGGAAGGAAAAGTGGTTCATATCCATTTACAGAATTTCAGCAAAATAATTAGTATGCCATATATCTTATTGACAGTACATGAATTCACTTATATGGATCCAAACTCTGTTAGCCACATCAAGTTTAACTCCATCTTTTCTAGCCCAAGTCTTTCTACCTGATCCTTTATCCTTTCCTTTGGTTTTGAGCTTGGTCCCTGGAAAATACTTAGTTCCCAGATCTCTTAAGCACTTAACAGACAATCACAAACTGACTGCTTTAAGGCTCAGGTCTGGATTTTTTATTGGTTGACCAGCATAGAATTCTGTACTTTATAGTGAATGAAAGTAAGTAGAAAAAGAATGAAGAATAGGATGCACATACATAAGAGTGGTAGAAAATGGATAGTGATGGGAAGAATAAAACCTTAGGAAAGATTTTTCAGAGAATGAAAGAATGTCAAAGAGGCACATTAACTTTCTTCAGAAGGTCTAGTTTACTATGACATGCCATTACCTTGGACAGAGACAACTTCATTAAGAATTTGATGATGTTACAGTTGGTTAATGCCATCTCTATAGAGAGCTCATGAAAAAATTATATATTACTGGTGTTTTATGAATATGTCACTAATTAGAATATACTTTCTGTTTCTATAATAGTCTCCATAATTAAGCATTAATCATTTGTTCATCTTCGAGTTCTTTGAGGATTTCCAATTACTGTTTAAGGATTGCAGAACTTTACCATTACAACTTTTTCTTTTTACCAAAAGTTGTTAATTAAGTTACAAAGTACACATAATTCATTTTTAAGTACCAAATATATTTTAAATAAATACACTTGCAAAGTGTATACTCTTGTATTGCTTGGGACTATCCAGGCAAAATATTTCTAAAAGATCTTACAACTTTATGGTTCTGCCTATGTCCATATTTTCCAAATTACTTCCCTTCTGCCCAGCACTTTCCCTTGCATTCACATGTAACTGAACTTTTCAACTCACTCTATCTCATTCTTCAAAGGAGTTTTCCTTGGTCTTCCCAGGAAGGTTAAGGACAAACCACATCTACTTGTTTAGGACCACCGTGATGCTTGTCACATTGATTTCTGATTGTATTTTTCTAATCCATTGGATTATGAGTCTGCAGAACACAGAAATTCTTTTTGGTCTCAGTAATCACTGCTTTTGCTGGTACATAGTAGGCACTCAGTACATACTTGGAGGAACAAATGAATGATAAGTATTGTGCAGGTATTATGACTATATCCTAGAAGTACAAGAAAGCATTTTTTTTCTTTAGTGTAATAGCTAATACCCTATGCATCTCATCTTTGACTTACTCGTTTATGTTCAACACACAATTGGAAATAATGCATAGAAGTTACAAACACTATCATCTATAGTGGTAGTATTTCTGATCTTAGACTAAGACAACTTAAGTTCATTACTGTCATCATCAGCTGGGGTACTTTGGGAAAGTCACTGAGCATCTCTGAGCTTTACTTTCCACATCTATCAGTAGAATGATAATAGTATTCTCCATGGTTGCTCTGAGGATGGAAAAGTTAATTCTCATAATGGCTTTTAAATTACTTCATGAAATATAAACCATCATGATTATTTCATTTCTGCTCATATTCAGCCCTAAGTATCACCCACTAAAACATGCTTAAAAGTCTTAAAGAGCAGGACTTGCCTTGGAATTTATATGGAATATTATTTCCAATCATTACCTATTTGCCCCTCATTGTCATCTTTACTGTTCCTACTGGGTATATAAAATGCTGCACCAGATACACATTTCCATAGTATTATTTATTTCTACCTTTGGTTTGAACCTCTAATTACAAATGGAGAATTAAGATAGAAAATAGTTTAATTTTCTAACTAAATAGAAACAGGGTAAAATCATGGTTCTTTAGTTTTTAATGAGAATGATTGGTATTTAGATAGAGATGTGTTAAATGATCAGTTTACAAAGAACACAGTTAGCAGGGATTGGATATGCACACCAGGACTCCTTTCCCAGGTAATCACTTGGCCAGCCGAATAATGATTCTGTCTTTCTCTTGCTTGAGAGGAATCTGGCTGTGCCTCTAGCAGATTCATGCTGTCTGACTCTGCATATCCATTATCTGTGAAAGACGGTTTGGTCTCCAGAATGTTAACTCACATTTGCAATGTTGGCAAGAGCTTGCAGTGCAGGAGTGAATCTTTAAACAGACTTACTGCTACATTCACCACCCATCCTATTTAATAAAATGGAGCAGTGGAGGTGCTTTAAAAATCACATTTGTTCTTCAAATTAGAAGAAAAACAGCACATTTCTGAAAGTAGAAGTTTTGAATGGCGGAAGTAATTGCCTAGGTCATTCACATATGGAAATGGAAAGACTCTTGCTATGCCATATTTAGGTGTGCAAAATGTTTTTCAATTAACTTTCTTAATTTTGACTTGGAAAATTAGGAAAGGAGATAACAAAGCAGATATTTCCAAATGGTGAGACCAAATTTCATAGTAAGACAGAATTTTTCATCACTGAATATATCAATGATATGGTCACAATTTAAGCCTGGTTAAAAGCAACACTTTTTATAACTCCTTTGTCTGGAGGTGAGTCTTCTAACTATTCCTATCTTATAAATTGCAGAGAAATGGAGCTGGAATTGGTAAGGGAGTAGAAAAGTGGGAAAGTGTATTACATGGGTCCCAGGCACAGGGATGCTTAATTCTGAGACTCACGGAGTGATGATAAGCCCCATGACACCGAGGCCATCCCTTCAACAGTGCAATTTCCATGTAGGAAACTTTCTAAAAATACATTGCCCCGGGAAAGAACGGTTAATTCCAGCCTTCTCTTTCTAAGTTTCTAGACCAACCTTCCAAATTGGAGTCAATATGGATGCCTGGATGGAGCTGCTAACAAATATAACAGCATTTCTTCCATTCTGAATGTTATATAGTTGGAAATTCGACAGATAAATAAAACAAGGCAGGGGGATATAAAGTGTATGGTTGTGTCAGGGGAGGGGCAACTTTAGAGAAAGTGCTCTGGAAAATGTCTGAAAATGTGACAGTTGATTGTGAAAGATGAGTAGAAGTGAGACCTGCAGATGGCCCACAAAAAGGTCCTGAGGCTGCAAATAAATTGGTCTGGATTTGGAGTAAAATCAGAGAAAGGACAGGAGTGAAGAGGTAGAAACCTCATCTCTTAAGGCTTTGAGGCTGTTATAACCAGTTAATTTAAAACTCTCAACACATAGTGGATAAACATAAAACTTTTATTTAAACCTGTCACTGTATTAAATCATGTTCTAAAATATTCATTCCTTTTTGCTCTTGAGAGGCATCTTTCCGGTTATAGTTTGTTAAAATCTGTCCAGTCCACGTTCAAACTTCCAGTCTCATATTTGAATCCCATGTTTCAAAGTTCTACCCGTCCTCTCCTTCTGATGCTAGGATGTAGTCCTCTACAATGTTCAGAGTAGGGAGGTCGGCATGGAAGAGGACAAATGGCTCTTTGTGACCACATTTGGGTTTTGGCCCCTCCTTGCCAACTTTCACTGCTTCTCTAGCTGATACTGCTGGCCGTCAGTCTCTGTGTGGTAGGCACTGACCTGCTGGCTCCTGCACGGTGTGGGTGACAGATCTGGGGGCCCTGCAGGTCCTGCCCACTGCCCAGGTCTCTAATCTGGGAGTTCTGACTCCTATTCAGTCCCTTTCCTACCCACACTGGCAGCCCAGCTGCCAAGAGATGGGAGTGCAGATTCCTAGACCACCAGCCAGCCTTCGCTCCAGCTGCTTATTTTCCCTGCTGAGAAAGGCTGAGAGGAAGGTCAACAAGTTCACTGCCTAGGCAGATACCCAGCTGGGAGACAGAAAGCCAATCTCCTTTTATGGTGACAACATTAGTGATTATCTTGCAGTCTCCCTGTCATCTCTTTGCAGAGCTGGATGCCTCTCCCAGCCACAGAGCTCTGTCCATAAGGCCAAAGATATTGACCACCTTGCTCTCCTTAGTCCTCTAAGTACACACACTGGGGAAGGTTGGGGAAGCAGGGACTGCTTTGGGCATTTGGTGGCTGACAAATCTCAAAATCAACAGATAGAGTAGAATTTAACATTCAACAACATTTGGAAAATGATGGATTGAGTCTGCAGCATAGTTGTAGGAGTAACTATGGGCTTTGGAGTAACTGACCCATGTTCAAATCCTGGCTGCTGAATTTACTAGAAGTTTACTCTTGTATAAGCTAAATCCTTCAGGGCTTTAATTTCTAATTTGTAATTATGGGTAAAATAATAATATCTACCTTATAGAGTTATTGTGAAAAGTATATGGCTTAGGGCTTCCCTGATGGTGAAGTGGTTAAGAATCTGCCTGCCAGTGCAGGGAACATGGGTTCGAGCCCTGGTCTCGGAAGAGCCCACATGCTGCAGAGCAACTAAGCCCGCACATCACAACTACTGAGCCTGCGTGCCACAATTACTGAAGCCTGCGCACCTTGAGCCCGTGCTCCACAACAAGGGAAGCCACCACAACGAGAAGCCCACACACTGCAACAAAGAGTAGCCCCTGCTCTCTGCAACTAGAGAAAGCCTGCATGCAGTAACAGAGACCCAACACAGCCAAAAATAAATAAATAAAATAAGTTAAAAAACAAACAAAAAACAAAACAAAAAGACCACTACCCAGCTGGAGTGGCAAAAAAAAAAAAGTCAATGGCTTAATCCCTCTAAAGTATGTACCTAAGTACTGGCATATAGGACTCGGTGAGTTTAGCTATTATTAGGGACTCTGATTAATAATGATTTTATGTGATCATTCTGACTACTAAATGAAAAATAGACTGGGCGAGGGAAAGCAGGGTAGGATGGAAGCAGAGAAATCATTAAGGCAGATAGCAGAGGAGTCCAAGAAAAATCTTACAGGGATTTGGAATAGAGTGGTGTAAGTAGAAATAGTAAAGTAGTCATTTTCATTATTTGGTTCTAGGTATTGCTGTCAAGACTTGTTGAGGAATTTTTCATTGGGTTTGAGATAAAAAAGAGGAATCAAGGATGGCTCTGACATTTTCAGCCTGAGACACTAGGAAAGCTGTTAGGTTTTTAAGGCCATAGGGTTATATGAGATCAGAAAATAAAAAAGAAACAAAAACATAAGGATCTGAAAGGAAAAAAAAAGAAAAAAATCTATATTGTCATTATACACAGATGTTGTAATTTTCTACGTGGGCCTATTCAGACTTTACCTTATGCGATTAGAATTTAAGCACACGATATGGATTAAAAAAAAAATACTCCATGGAAAAAACTGTTTTTTGCAGGTGAAAATGGATCCCCAAGTATGTCTACACCTTAATACCTTGAACTATGAATATGTTATTTTACGTGGCAAAAGAAACTTTGGAGAGGTGATTGAAGGCAAAGACATTGAGACAGTGAGATAATTGATGGTTTCAATCTAATCACATGGGTCTTTAAAATCTGGGACTCTTTTCTGTCTAGATCAAGGAATATTGCATTGATGGGGGAAGAGTCTGAGAGATGGCAGCATGAGGATTCCATGCCCGGTGCTGGTTCCGAGATGTAGGGGGCTATGTGCAAGGGCTGAAGAGAGGCCTCTCAGAGCTAAGGGTGGTCCCTAACTTTCAGCAAGGAAACTCAGTCTTACAGCTGCGTGGAACTGAATTCTGTCAATACTGGATGAGCAAGGAAGCAGATTCTCCCCTAGAGTTTCCAGAAAGGGACGAAGAATGATAACACCTTGATTTTAGCCTACTGAGACCTCTACCACACCTCAGATCCACAGATCTGCAAAATAACTAATTTGTATTATTTTAAGCCAAAAAGCTTTTGGCAATTTGTTGTAGCAGCAAGAGAAAATTAACACATATATCATAAAATTCATGCACATTTTTGGACATTTAATGAATTTATAGAGTTGTAACCACAATCCAGTCGTATAGTATTCCCATGACTCTGAAAATATGCCATGTGACTATTTGCCTTCAATTCCGGTTCTGACTCCCAGCTCCAGGCAACCACTGTCTGCTTTCTATCTATATAGATTTGGTCTTTCTGGACATTGCATATGAATTAAATCATGTCATGTGTAGTCAGAATTTTTATTATTATGAATAAATTTGCTGTGATCATAGGTCTTTGTGTGGACAAATATTCTATTGCAGGTGGATATCTAGGAGTGAAATTGCCAGGACATAGATAAGTTTATATTCAGCTTTTTAAGAAATAGCTCAAATTGGCTGTACCATTTTACATTCACATTAGCAATATAAGTAGGTTCTGGTTTTTCCACTATCTTTGCCTGCACTGTTGATTGTTTGTCTTTTTAATTATAGCTGTTCTAGAGGGTGTGAAGTGGTGTCTCATGTGATTTTTTAATTTGTATTCCCCTAATGACTATTAATGCTGAACATCTTTTCGTGTGCTTATTAGCTATTCATATATTTTCTTTGATGTAATGTCTATTCAGTTTATTTGCCCACTTTTTAATTGGTTTGTCTTTCTTATTATTAAATTATGAGTTCTTTACATATTCTGGATACAAATAGTAGTGGGAAAATTGGATATTCTCCTGAAAAGTATGTAGACATATACACAGATAAGTAAGTTAAAATGAATCATATGCCAAATCATAAAAGTTAAATATATGTACGTAGTTAACCCTTGAACAATGTGGGGAGTTAGGGGCTCAGTTTGACCCTCCATGTGGTCAAAATTTGCATACAACTTATAGTCATTCCTCTGTATCCATGGTTCCTCTGAACCCTCGGATTTGATCGACCATTGATTGTGTAGTACTGTAGTATTTACTATTGAAAAACTATTCGCACTTAAGTGGACCCAGAAGTTCAAACCCCTGATGCTCGAGGGTCAACTGTATGTGTGTGTGTGTGTGTATATGTGTATATATATATATATATATATATATATATATATATATTTCTCCCAGAATATAACTTACCTTTTCATTTTCTTAGGGGTGTCTTTTTTGTTTGTTTGTTTGTTTGCGGTACGCGGGCCTCTCACTGTTGTGGCCTCTCCCGTTGCGGAGCACAGGCTCCAGACGCGCAGGCTCAGTGGCCATGGCTCATGGGCCCAGCCGCTCCGCGGCATGTGGGATCTTCCCAGACCGGGGCACGAACCCGTGTCCCCTGCATCGGCAGGCGGACTCTCAACCACTGCGCCACCAGGGAAGCCCAGGGGTGACTTTTAAAACCAGAAAGGGTTTTTTTTTTAATAAAAGCCAATTTATATATTTTTCTTTTATGCACAACTATTTTGGTGTCATATCTAAAAACACTTGGCCTAAAATCATGAAGTTTTTCTCCTAGATATTATTCTAGAAGTTTTATAATTTTAACCTTTACATTTTTTTGCCTGATACATTGGATTTGTTTATATATGATATGAGGTGTCTGAATTAAATTTTTTCACAAGAATATCCAATTTCCCCAGCATTATTTGTCGAAAAGACTATCCTTTCCCCCACTGAATTGTCTTAGCACCTTTGTGGAAAATCAGTTGAACATAAACGCTAGGGTTTATTTCTGAACAGCATTCTAATAATCTATTCTATTGATCTATATATCTGTCCTTCTACCAGAACCATAGTGCCGTGATTACTGTAGATTTATAGTAAGCTTTGTCACTGTTCTTTTTCACAATAGTTTTGGATATCATTGTTCCTTTTCATTCTCATTTAAATGTTAGGATAAGCTTGTCAGTTTTTGCAAAAACACATCTGCTGGGTTTTGATAGGGATTATGTTGAACCTGTACTTAAAACTGTGGAAAATTGCCAACTTTACAATATTGATATTTCCAATGCATGAACATGCAATGTTTCCCCATTTAGTTTAGATCTTTTAAATTTTCTTTCAGCAATGTTTTGTTGTTTTAAAGAATAGGTCTTGAATTTTTTGATAAATTCATTCTCAAATATTTTATTCTTTTTGATTCTACTCTAAGTGAAACTGTGTTTCTTAATTTCATTTTCAGAAGTTATGCATCCTTACAAAAGGGATGGTTGATAAATCAGGGGGCCAGTTGGAAGAGTATAAGGCTTTCTGTGAAGCATTTTATGGTATATTTGGAAGGATATGCTGAATTAGATTTTAAAATACTTTGCATTTAAATTCTGATCTATACAGAAAAATGACCTATACAGTGGGGAGGAGAAAATAAAGCTAGAATGAAGAAAATTGGGAAATGGAGATCTTTGCAAAAAATGAAAAATTAGACAAGGGTGACTTGAGAAGGGCCTGGACAAAACAGTGATAGGGACAAATATGATTTTCAGCTTGGGGTGTACATCAACCTTATGCCTAGTGAGCCAAAAAGAAGATCTGCCTTTCAGAGCCCATCACCAGTCTGGCCTATTTGAGGGGTGGAGGAGCACTCACATAAGTAAAAAGATTTTTAAAAAAATAATAATAATAATTGGCCTGAGAAAACAATGTATTTCATTTTAAGCAATATTTTTGACAATCATTTATATATTTCATTCTTAACTGTATCATTTTAAGAAGTGCTTTCTGTACTTTATTTACTATGTAGAAATTTGCAAACTCTTGGTTTATAGCTCTACAGTGAAGCAAAAAAGTAATAGATAAAAATTCAAGTATTCATTGGCTTTTAAGGAGAAAATATGTTTGTTTTGTTTTGGTTTGGTTTTTTTGGCTGCATCACATGGCATGTGGGATCTTAGTTTCCCACCAGAGATTGAACCCACTCCCCCTGCATTGGAAGCACGGAGTCTTAACCACTGGAACTATTCGCCGACTTTTGTTGAACATTCCCCAAATTGTAAATAGTTGTGGTGAGCACTAAATGAGGTAATATCTAGTACAGTACAAAAAACTGGCAAAAGAAAAAGTCGTCACTCAATAAATGTTTGTTTTCTGTTCCTTCCCCTTATCATTTATATTCAGTATTTATTGTAAGTAAAATTATGCTTGACATTCAGAAAAAGGTGTTTCCTTTAATTTTTTTTTTATATTATGAAGGCAAAATTAAGGTTAAAAAATATCAACAGAAATCTCACAGCACACATCCTACAAGAAAGACAGGAAAATAAGTCTGCAATTAGATAAAACTGCATGCTTTTCAAAGAATTGTATTATGAAATATTCAAGATTATGTTCATTAGGGAGGATGTAAACTCAAAGACATACCTTTTTACAGAGCTTTTGACAGTAGCTAACCATTAGAGAAACATTAAATGAAACATTGAAAGGGAAAAGCAATTCAAGAAATGGACCAATTTGAACAACTCAAAGTACTGCTTTAGATGGCACACTTAGAGAACAAAAGACAAAAGAGAAGCAGAGAGAAAAAATCATTTAAAGACCAAGTGGCCATTGTCCACTGATTGAGAGGTCACACTTTAAATCATTTTGACAGCTGAAAAGGAAGAATATAGTTTTCCCAAAAGGTAGTTTAAACACTTTTTTTGAAAATAATATAACGAAAAGAACACCAGAGCTGACCCAGAAATGACCGAGAGATTTAGTTGCAGATTATATGATCAACATAGGACTAAGTCCAGATAAACAATATTTAAAAATTGGATGCAGAATAGATAAAGGGAACAATTCACTCACTTGGAATTTTCTGGCACCTTTTGAAACTCTATCTCCCTCTAGCAATATTCTACCCTTCCATTTAGTTTAAGTATAATCTCATTTTTTCCAGCATGATCTGGGTTTATGACAGCTTCCATTTTTTCTTAGCAGAGGCATTTATTAGATTTATTGCTTATGACAAATTCTCTCAAGATTTAGATGGTGAAAACAATAGCAACAGCAAAACACACTTTGAGCTGTTTTCATGCTTCATTTTATAAGTCCTAAATATGTGCATATTATCCACCAAATTTGCTGTATATTCTATAAAATATATTCAAGGTGAATCAATAAAATGAAGTATGATTTGCTTTGCATCTCACAGACTTGTGATCAAATAGGGTTGGCATTCGTATTATAGCTTGGGAGATTTTCTTTCTTGATTTTATTTTGAAATGTTCAGTGATCCTGCCAGCTGGGCTTATGCCACATACACAATGAGAAACGTGGAGAAATGAAGGAATTATCAGGATGATTCATGCAAATACCCTATTTTCATCTGAATTATATGAATGTCAGTAAGCATGATTTAATGGTTGGGTTCTCAGGTTTAGAGTTAAACATACCTGGACCTGAATTCAGTTTATGCCACTTAAACTCATTAATGTTCTATTCCCCTTTATATACTGGAATAATAATAAAATTGATATAATAATAGTAATAATTTCTATGAAGATTAAATGGGATGATGCATTGAAAGTCATTAGCATACTACCAGAAACAGTAGTTATTCAGCAAATGAAAGTAATACAGTAGTCATAGTAATAATAGTAGATATGATAGTAGTAGTAGTAGTAACAGTGTGATTACTAGTCATAGCAGTTGTATTTTCATATTTGGCTTGAATTATCAAATATTTTTAAATTTTTACTTTAATTCTTGAACCCCAGGCTGAGTAAACTAATAAATGAGAATCCTTATATGTGAAAAGCGGAAGGAGAGTAAGTCATAATAAAAATGGCCCCAACTTAACAATGCTTTTAAACAATGATTGATATTCTACATGTACTCTCTCTTAACTCCAAAACAACCCCCAAGGAAGGAACATTAGTGGAACTCTAGTTATAAGTTGCTGATGCATCTGTAACTGGTTTCATTTTATAAAAGGGATGGTTCATCTTACAATTGAAGCCATGGGATAGAAGTGACGTCAGAACGTCTCTGGATTACATGTTGTCTCTATTCTTTGCTATTGCAGATGTGCTTCTCTTAAAGGTATGTCCATAGTCACTCTGGTTCAAAGTCTTGCAGATCCCTGATCAAAGGGAAAAGGGACCTGGTCTCCTTCATGTCTAGTTTGAATACAAGAGCAGAGGACATCCGCTTGGTTCAGCTGGGGTAATGCTCTTATCCTCTGGCAACAATCACTCTTGGAGATTGGAAGTACAGTGGGAGTTAATTATGGAAGTAGGGTTGAAAGTTGATTAGCCTAGCTTATGGATATGACCTTCCTGTGTCCAGGATAGGATCTGTAATGTCAAGAATGCAGGAAATATTGCAGGGCACCAAGAAAGATAGCAACTACAGCCTATAATCAGAGCTCCTTATTTAAAGGTAGGAAATTAGGGTTCTGAGACAGTGAATATAATAACCCTCAGAGTTATAGTGGGAATTCAAATCTGTGTCTCTTTCACTGCAAACCACGTAGTCTGTCCACTGTCCCATACTGCTCTCATAGTTCCACAGATAATATTTATATAACAAATTCAAGTAGTAGGCATTGAATATCAGGTCAGGGGATCCATACTGGATTCTGCAATGTAAGTGCTAAATAATCCCAATTCTCTTGATAATTGGCAAACCTTCACTTAGTGCTAAAAAAATTTTACTAAAGCATCATTAAATCCACACAAATTGATGTGTTTTCCTAACTATCCCAGATGATATTCATTCAGCACACAGCCCAATTGCTATTTGTCATTCAGTTGATCAGTTTTCAACAGCATGCTTAGGACTTGTCATTAGTAATGTTTTCCCCGCATCTAGAGAATGTTTGCATTTTCTTTCCATTTTCCAGAAGATCTCATGGAGCCCCTGAGGTGGATATATATACGTATTAAAACATAGATCAGTCGTGATTATCTGCTACCTCAGCATTTTTTACCATGATTAAATAATAAGTACAAGATTATCTTTTGAACTATTTTGGAGATCCTTAAAGTGTCCAAATGCATGTAAAAGAAAATTGTTTAATTCACTGGATTGTAAGACCCAAGGTCCATAATGCTGAAGAGTCTAGGAATATTGATTCGATTCATACCATCTTTACTGTTTTGTTTTTTTTTAACCCCTGAAGTCATTGATTTAATCAGTTTTATTCCACACACCCCCACCCCGAATTTAACCTTGTTATTTGGTTTTGGTATGAACTCCAAAACCATGCTCTTTTCCCAAATGTTTCTTGACGTATTACAACCAACTAACATAGTAATACATAGTCTATTATACTTTGTGGCATGATCGATAATATAAATAAAATGTGCTTTGATGTAATTTGCTTTTTGAAATGTTAGTGGTTACAGTGTATTAAGCTATTTATAAGGTAAGATTAAGTTGTGCTCTAATTACCTGCCTTTTCCTCCTGTGTGTACCATAATATTCTTTACTGTTTCTACTGTCTCAATAGGTGAACAATGATTCCTTTTGTTTTATGAATTTGTATTTTATTGTACAGACTAGTGTGATCATCACACTTTGGCTTAATTGCAAGCCTGCCTAAAAATGTATTTACTCTGTTTTCCAAGTAGATAACAAGTTCAAATTTTGCATTTTGCAAAAAAAGTTCCATTTTTAAAGGAACTCAAAAGTTAACGTTAGTGTAATCCTAAATAAATGAAGCAACAGTGAAGAGAACTGCAGAGCAAATATGAAATTTATTAATGGCCTTCCAAGAGCTTGCCTTTCAAATTATTAGGAATTCATTAAACAATGGTTGAGCAGCACTGACAATTAAATTACTCTCATATGAGGTATCTGGTCATATTATGAATATTGCATACTACATAGCTCACATTTCTAAAGGGATGTAGACAACAAATTGGATTTCAGATAATTAACATGTGGCTTGAATTCAGTCTCTAGACACCTCCCACTCTGTTTCCAAGCAAAAATAATTGGGATGTAACTGTATAAAGAAAGTTAACATTAAAAATGTTAAAGAAAAAAAAAAAGAATGTAGAACTTATGGCTGCATTAGAAGGCACCTTCCACAGTTAGAAAGTTGAGAGGCAGAAATAGTAATAGTGAATAACCTGATAGAATTGAAAATATTTTGCATAAATCAGGCCTTTTAAAGCTTGCCTGTATGAGGCACTCTTCTTTTTCCCACAGATTACCAAGCAATTGGTAGAAGTCACGCTGTTAAATGTGTCACAGCTGGGACTGAAACCTTTAGAGTTTGAATTTATTACCACTGCTCTATAGACCTTTTAAGACACATAGAGAAGCATCATCCACAGTCTAACAGCTGGACTATTTTTTAATATTATGTTTAGTGTCTGTGTATCTCCACAAAAACAATGAGAAGATTCTACTAAGAATATGTGTAAAAACTAAAACCCAAAAAGGCTTACAATAAGTTTTTCTGTGAAGCTGTCTTATTCACTCTTTGGGTGGAGCCCATAGGAAGTTGGGAAAATGAGAGAAAGAAATGCAGAAGACAGGCCTGAATATGGAGCAGAAGTTATGGAGAACAAAGTTGGAGTCTGTCTTTCCTGTGGTGAGCTTCTGTTAACTACTTTTTGAAATGCACTTTTGAATTTTAGAATAACTTTAGATTTACATAAAAATTGTGAAGAGAGTACATACCCCACATTCAATGTCCCCTATGATTAATATGTTATTATTAATTAATAAGTGTTAATATTATTAACATTTATCACAATTAACCAATTAATAAACTACTGTTGATGCACTACGATTAACTAAAGGTCATTCCTTATTCAGATTTCCTTACCTAATGTCGTATCTCTGTTCCAGGATCCCACCTAGGACACCATATGATGTTTAGTTTCCATGTGGTTTAGGATCCTCTTGGCTGTGAAAGTTTCTCAGACTTTCCTTATTTTGATGACACTGACAATTTTGAGAGTACTGGTCAGGTATTTTGTAAAAATCCTTCTATTGTGACTTGTCTTATGTTTTACTCATGATTAGACTAGGGTTATAGGTTTGGGGGGAGGAAGACCACAGAGATAAAGTACCATTTCCATCACATATCACGAGGGCACATAATCATCATGATCTATGACTTGAGGTCATTCTCACTCACCTGGCTGGGGTAGTATTGGTCAGGTTTCTCCATTGCAGTTACTTCTCCCCACCCCCTACCTCCATGCTGGACACTTTGGGAGCATGTCACTGTGGTCTTTCTGTTGGCTCCTGTGTTCCTTTGACATCCTTTCATCACAGTGGGGTTTTTTGAGTACTTCAAGTTTCTTCAGGTACATTTTGTATAGTTGATGCCCCATCAATTAACTTTTAATGTCACTGCATGTTATATAGTGTACACATTTTAAAAAGCCGATTTATTGAATATAATTGATATAAAGTGCACATAATTAAAATGTAAAATTTTCTAAGTTTTGAAATATGTATACAGCTAGGAAAGCATCCCCACAATCAAGATAGTGAACACACCATCATGCCCCAAAGTTGTTTCAAGTGCCTTTGTGATCCTTCACTCTTGCCTTTTCCTCTCTTCTCCTTCCCTGTTCCCAGACAAATACCAGTCTGCTTCCTGTCACTAGGAATGGTAATGAATTCTCTAACCTTCTTGAAAAATTGGACTGTTTATTGTATATTCATTTTCAATAGCTTCTTTCACTTGGCATAATTATTTTGAGTTTCATCCATGTGTTATACGTATAAATAGTTAATCCCTTCTTATTGTTGAGTAGGATTCCATTATATATGCTGTTAATTTGTATATAAAATATATAATATAAATGTATATATAAAAAATATATAGTATATACATATCAATTTTTTTTTCCATTTACCTGTCCATGGACATTAGGGTTGGTTCCCTATTTTAGTTTTTACAAATAAAGCTCTTCTGAATATTTGTGTACTCTTCTACATTTCTCATGGGTGAGATGGGAATGGCTACTTCATATGATTGGACTATGTTTAATTTTTAAGAAACTGATGAATTGTTCTTCAAAGTAGTGGTACCTGGACTTCCCTGGCGGTCCAGTGGTTAGGACGCCAGGCTTTCACTGCAGGGGGCGTGGGTTGGATCCCTGGTCAGGGAACTAAGATCTCACAAGCTGCATGGTGTGGCCAAAGGAAAAAAACAACAACAACAAAGTAATATTACCATTTTTAATTTCTAGCAATAGTGCTGGAAAGTTCCAACTTATCCAATTGCTCATCAACACTTGGTTTGTTGTCATTTTTTGTTTTCAACATTCTAATACATGTGCAGTGTTATCTCATTGTGGTTGAATTTGTATTTTCCAAAGAAAAATGTTGTTGAGTATCCTTTCATGTGCTTATTTTTCATCTGAACACTTCTTTGATACAATGGTTGAACTTAAATTGTGTTCTGTGCTTTCTTTTTATTGTGTTGAAAGTTCTTTTTATATTCTGGATGCAAGCCATTTATCAGATATTGATTTGTAAATATATCCCAGCTTTGTGACTTATTTTTTCACTTCTTAATAATGACATGTAAAAATCAGAGCATCAAAGACCACTGATCACAGAGCACAGTAACAAATATAATAATATTGAAAATATTCAAAATGTTGCAAGAATTACCAGAATGTGACACAGAGATACAAAGTGAGCAAATGCTGTTGGAAAAAATGATGCCTATAGACTTGCTGGATGGAGGGTTGCCACAAACCTCCAATTCATAAAAATACAATGTCTGGGAAGCACAATACAGTGAAGCAATATAAAACAAATTATGACTGTACTTAATTTTATGCAGTCAAAATTTAATCGATAAAAGAAGAATGTTAAAGTGCAATCTCTCTCCAATGCTATTTTAGTTCAATAATGTATTTCTAACTTGTCTTATACCCCAAACATTTGCTATCATTATTACTACTGTATTTCTAGCCAATACTGATTTAAATTTATCCAAGCCTTTTGATCACTACTTCTTATATTTCATTCCATCCCTCAAGGTTTAATTTTGTACATTCCTAAAGTATGTATTATTTTATCTCCTACATTGAGGGACTGGTAAAGATAAAGATTCAATCTTTGTTTAAAAACATCTATATTTAACCTACACTATTAAATGTTTTTAAAGTTTTAGCTGGTTGCTATTTTCTTGTGTTACAGTATCATCGAGTTTCTGTTGTTTCTGTGAATAGCTAGGTAGCAGTGTGATTATTGATTATTACAGGTAAGTTTTCTTTTTGTTTGCTTTTAGGAAAACACTTTTACGTGCATTGTTTTGCCTAATTGTGTGTTATTTGGCCTTCATAGTGCTGACATTGTGTCCTGATTTTGAAGGATGTATGCCTTTTTTCAATTCAGGAAAATTTTTCTATCAGTTTCTCTTTTGGTATTGCCTCTCCCCCATGTTTATTAAAAAAAAAAAAGTATACAAGGTATGGTATTTCCATCAAGATAAATAGGTCAACAGAACAAAATAAAGAGCCTGGAAATATACCCTCATTTTCTCACCTTTCATTATTCAAATATTGTCAAACATAATTATCCTCAATTTTTCCTTTATTTCTCTTAACCTCCCTTTTATATTTTCCATATCTCTCCTTTATATGGCATTATTTACAATATCCTCAAACTGATTCTGTCAATTGTATCCAATAGTATAATCTATATAAAGGTAGATTCAAATCAGGAGAATTTAGAATGGCTCAACTAAAAAAACTTAAAGCCTGTAAGTTTAAGGTTATTGCTCTCTGGAGATATACCTGATTTTTCGTTTAAAACCTGTTCATCCTAGATATAATTCTCATAATGTTAATGGCCCCTAATTTTGTACTTTCAATTGCAGTAAACCGAATAGAGAAACAAAGAAAAATCACAGATGGCTAGATGTAAAGATTAAAGCAGAAATGACAGAGAGGCAAGACAGGTCTGAAAATATACTCATGGCTAGTAATAACATGCATAAAAGTATAGTTAAGGAGTTATAATGTTACCCTACAGGGGAAGAAAATTGTTGAAATATTTTAATCACATTAATGTTATTATCAAATTTCTATTTCAGAAAGTTAACATATTTTTCAATGAAAATGTGAACATAAGTTAGAAAACTATTGTAATAGTATATTTATCACATGTATATGATGTCTTCTTTCTACTGTGAACTTCTCAAAGGTAGATGCAGTGTCATATATATATATATGTATGTATCTCCTCCAGAATCTTAATCCAGTGACTGTAACATAATAGTTATTCTCTAAGTGGTAGTTGAATTGAACTAAAAATAATAAAATGACAGGTTTTGGAGCCCAATATTTAGAAAATGTGATAAAAATATCACAAGGTTCCAATTTCTCATACATGCTTCATGCATATCTTTTAATACTAAAACCTAATAAAATTGCTATCTATAGTAAATAAATGACTGCATATTGATAGTTTCTTCATAAAAATTAAGAGGTTTACGTAGATATTGGGTTCTACAATTAGGATATTAAACTGTCAAGAATGAATAGTAACATGTATTTCCTGATTATAATGTCATAGGTGACTGAACTCTATATTTTTCTACTAGTAAGATATAAAACAATTATATTTATTAAATATGGTCTACAAAGTGTGGTATTTCCATCTAGAGAAACATATCAATGGAACAAAATAAAGAACCTAGAAATAGACCCTCAAATAGAGTCAACTGGTTTTTGACAAAGGTGGAGAAAGGATAGTCTTTTTCGCAAATGGTGATTAAATCATTGAATATATATATGCAAAAAACCCCAAAACTTTGAAACATATTTTTCACTGGAAGTTAATGCAAAATGGGTCAGAAACCTAAATGTTAAATCTAAAACCGTAAACTTCTGGAAGAAAACAAATCAGGACATCTTTGTGACACTGGATTGAAAATTTAAGACAGAGCAAAAAACCACAAACCATAAAATAAAACCACTGATAAATTAGACTTCACCAAAATGAAAGTAAATACAGGCATACCTTGTTTCATTATGCTTCACTTTATTGTGCTTCACAGATACCACATATTTTGAATTAAAGGTTTGTGGCAACCCTACATCCAACAAGTCTATTGGTATGATTTTTCCAACAACATTCACTTAGTTTATGTCTCTGTGTCACATTTTGGTAATTCTGACAATATTCTAAATTTTTCATTGTTATTATATTTGTTATGGTCTGTGATCAGTGATCTTTGATGGTACTATTGTAATGGTTTTGTGATGCCACAAACTGAGCTCATTTAAGATGGCAAACTTAACTGATAAATATTGTGTGTGTTCTGACTGCTCCCCCACCATCACTTCCCTGTCTCTCTCCCTCTCCTCAGGCTTCCTTATTCCCTAAGACACAGCAAAATTGAAATTGGGACAATTGATATCCCTACAAGGGCCTCTAAGTGATAGGAAAAGTCATGTCTCTCACTTTAAATCAAAAGCTAGAAATAAGTTTAATCAAGAAGGCATGTCGATTTACAATAGCCCGGAGATGGAAACAACCTAAGTGCCCGTAATCGGATGAATGGATAAAGAAGATGTGGCACATATATACAATGGAATATTACTCAGCCATAAAAAGAAACGAAATTGAGCTATTTGTAATGAGGTGGATAGACCTAGAGTCTGTCATACACAGTGAAGTAAGTCAGAAAGAAAAAGACAAATACCGTATGCTAACACATATATATGGAATTTAAGAAAAAAATGTCATGAATAACCTAGGGGTAAAGCAGGAATAAAGACGCAGACCTCTTAGAGAATGGACTTGAGGTTATGGGGAGGGGGAAGGGTGAGCTGTGACAGGGCGAGAGAGAGTCATGGGCATATACACACTAACAAACACAGTAAGGTAGATAGCTAGTGGGAAGCACCCGCATGGCACAGGGATATTGGCTCGGTGCTTTGTGACAGCCTGGAGGGGTGGGATAGGGAGGGTGGGAGGGAGGGAGACGCAACAGGGAAGACATATGGGAACATATGTTTATGTATGACTGATTCACTTTGTTATAAAGCAGAAACTAACACACCATTGTAAAGCAATTATACCCCAATAAAGATGTTAAAAAAAAAAAAAAAAGAAGGCATGTCGAAAGCTAAGACAGGTCAAAAGCTGGATCTCTTGAACCAAATAGTTAGCCAAGTTGTGAATGCAAAGGAAAAGTTCTTGAAGGAAATTAAAAGCTTTACTCCAGTGAACACATAAATGATAAGGAAACAAAACAGACTTATTGCTGAAGTAGATAAATCTTTAGTGTTCTGGAGAGAAGATCAAGCCAGCCACAACATTCCCTTAAACCAAAGCATAATACAGAGCAAGACCCTAACTATCTTCAATTATATGAAGGGTGAGAGAGGTGAGGAAGCTGTAGAAGAAAAGTTGGAAGCTAGCAGAGATTGGTTCATGATGATTAAGGAAATAAGTCATATCCATAACGTAAAAGTGTAAGGAGAAGCAGCAAGTGCTGATGTAGAAGTTACAGCAAGTTATCCAGAATATCTAGTTAAGATAATGAATGAAGGTGGCTATACTAAACAACAGATTTGTCAACATAGATGAAACCCCCTTCTATTGAAAAAAGGTGCTAACTAGAACTTTCATAGCTAAAGAGGAGAAGTCAATGCTTGGCTTTAAAGCTTCAAAGGACAGGTTCTCTCTTGTTAGAAGCTAATGTAGCTGGTGACTTGAAGTTGAAGTCAATGCTCGTTTACCATTCCAAAAATGCTAGGTCCTTAAGAATTGTGCTAGATATGCTCTGCTTGTGCTCTATCAATGGAACAACAGAGCCTGGATGACAGCACTTCTCTTTATATCATGGTTGGCTGTATATTTTAAGCCTATCTGTTGAGACCTACTGCTAAGAAAAAAAAATCAAAATATCACCCCAATTGTGCTCATTGACAATGTACCTGGTTCCTCAAGAGCTCTGATGAAGATGGACAATGAAATTAATGGGTTTTTTTATGACTTCTTACACAACACTCTTTTTGCAGCCCATGGATCAAGTTGTAATTTCAACTTTCAAGTCTTATTATTTAAGAGACACATTTCATAAGGCTATAACTGCCATAGATAGTGATTCCTCTGATGAATTTGGGTAAATTGAAAACCTTCTAGAAAGGATTCACCATTCTAGATACCACTAAGAACATACATAATTCATAGGAAGAGGTCAAAATATCAAAATTAACAAGAGTTTGGAAGAAGTTCATTCCAAACCTCATAGATGACTTTGAGGGGTTCAAGACTTCAGTGGAGGAAGTAAATACAAACATGGTAGAATTAGCAAGATAACTAGAATTAGAAACAGAGCCTGAAAATGTGACTAAAGTGCTGCAATTTCAGATAAAACTTTCACAGATGAGGAGGTGCTTCTTACGGACGAACAAAGAAATTGTTTTTCTTGAGATGGAATCTACCCATGGTGAAGATGTTGTGAAAATTATGAAATGACAGCAAAGGATTTAGAATATTACAGAAACTTAGTTGATAAAGCAGTGGCAGGGTTTGAAAAGATTGACTAAATCCTTACAGATACTTCTTTGAGGAACTCTCTGCTCTTCTCACTTTTGTTCCTTAAGGAAAGCTATTCTCCCAGAACACTCTTCACCATCATCCCACATCTTCTTTCCAGCCTAATTGATCAACACTTCAGTTTTTAGTTTAATTATCGTAGGCTATGACATTTTAGCCTATGACATTTGCTTGGTCTATGACTTTGCTTAAGAACTTGAACTTCTTTTTCATCAGCTTTGTCACAGTTTCCTAAAACGACTTTCCTTCCTCCCATAGAACTCTGAAAGGGCTGTGGTGTAAAGGAAAATGTTCTGGATTTCCTGCATCCCCAGACCCAGGCTACAGGATAAATAAATGAGAGTAGAGCTCTGCGAGTTGAAAGAAAACTTTCCTCTTACTTACAGTATTTTTAAAAAATGTTTTTTTGAAGTAATATATTCTTTAGGTACCCTTCATGTTTCTTTGAGTTAATTTGTTCAATATTCTTTCAGCAGGTACTTATTGATCACTGCAGTGTTCCAGGTACCACGACCAGTGTTGGGTTTTCAGTGGTAAATAAGATAAACATGGCTCCTTTGCTGATAATGCTTCTTAGAATTTATTTTTTTTAAAAGGGCACATATCCTTAACAGCTTACATTTGGAGAGGAAAGCCATTAAATTAAGTAATGTGTTTTGATTCAGCAAACCAACATCAGTGTTTACCTCATTGACAAGAACTATGGCTGAAAGTAATGTAGATGAATGAGACTCAGTTCCTGCCCTGAGGGACTTATAATCTAACAGCAAGTGTTGACTACAGAGCTCGAGTGAATGAATTGTAGTGTGATTGTGTGGCTTGAGTCTGTAGGAGCACAGAGAAGTGAGCAATGTTAGGTATTTGAAGCTTTGGAAGAATTCACATGGAAAGTTACATGTTATCTAGGGCTTGAGTCTGGAACTGATTTGCTAAGTGTGATCTCTTCAGGACACTCTCAGTGAAAGATAGAATGAATCAAGGCCAGTGGTAGACACCTTCACTGACTTTTCAGAATTATTAGCCAGCCTTAACATCCATTAAACATTTAAGGAGCAGCATAATATTATGTAAAATTTGTCAATGCCTAGAATGTAGTGACAGTTGCTATGGGAATGTGACTCCCTTATAATTGGGATTGTAGGTGAAGCTATTTCTCTATTTTAGTCCTTTTATCAAATGGCATAAGGGTTAGAGTGGTCAATACACAGCTCACGAAAATAATTGCCTCTTCTATAACTTAGTAAAAAACATGAAATTTTAATTTTTTTAAATCTCCTTCAAAACAACTACTCTATTATATCCTTCCATTAATTGTCATGAATTAGTTTAACCCAAAGTCAGTTTACACACTCATTCCTCCTGACTTTATGGATGCAGCATCAGTCATAATTGTTTTTTATTCCATTTCATATAGAAAATTTAACTCTGTAGAGACCACTTCCATTCTAGTACTACTTAGTCTATTCAAATGTGTCATTGAACGTATTTACAACACTGGTACAGAGTGTAAATTGCATGCAAAACTTTGTTTATTTATGCAACTGCATTTTTCTTCAGAGTTCATGATCTTCATGATCATTAGACTCTCAAAAGGACCAAGACCTAGTAAAGTCTCAAAAGCACTTGAAGTTCTTTCTTTTTGGATTTGCCAGATTTTATCAACCTTGAAAGGACTCCACTCAGGTGTTTTCTTGAAAGCAGTAGAAGTTATTTAAAAATATTTTTTCTTATATCAAAAAAGGAAGCATTACTTGCTACACAACTCCTTCACAATGCCCTGTAAATTACTCTGGATTTTCAACAGCTGACTTCTGAGATGGACTCCTATTTGTTCTAGTATAGCTAGTATTTTACACAATACACACCACATGGTTGGGCCTCTGTAGATGTGAAAAATTTGAATGGATGAAAGACATGAGTTCCTTTTTTTGTTCACTGTTTCTGGCTGAGTACGCATTGGATGCCATATACCCCTAATCATGCTGCCTTGATATAAGTTGTTTTATGGCTACATCCATCCTGTGACATAAGCTATTTAAGTTACACTAAACCCCCTACATACAAATGAGTTCTGTTCTGAGAGTGTGTCTGTAAGTCCAATTTTTTCATAAGTCCACAAAGTTAGCTTATGTACCCAACTAACACAGTCAGCTATATAATACCGTACTGTAATAAGTTTGTAATACTTTTCACACACATAATACATAAAAAGCCAACAAAAAATAAGGAAAACATTTTTAATCTTACAATACCTTGAAAAATACAGTAGTACAGTACAACAGCTGGCACACAGGGGTTGGCATCGCCTGAACAGGCAAGAAGAGTTACTGACTGGAGGAGGGGGAGGAGGTGGGAGATGGTAGAGCTGAAGGATTGTCAGCAATAGGAGATGGAGGGCAAGCTGCAATTTCACTCATGCCTGACATTGATGTCACAGGTTCTGGTTCCTTGCTGGATTCAATTCTATCTACACTCTTGAAAAAATGATCCAGTGATGTCTGGGTAGTAGCTCTTTTTTTTCTTGTCATAAATGACATGGCAGCACTTGGTTGCTTTCTGAAAGGCTGCTGCAACCTTCATGTACGGTTCTGCGCTCGGGTCCTATGCCTCAAAAACTAACAGTGCCTCCTCAAACAAAGAAAATCCCTTTGCCATTTCCTGCTTCATGAATCTCTTCGGTTCTTCAGTTACTTCTTCTTCCTCTTGTCCTTCTTCATCCTTTCTCTGGGCCTCTAATTTCATCAGATCTTCATTAGTAAGCTACACAAAGTAAGTACACAAAAGCGTAACCACTTGTAGAGGTTGCACACACATGACAATGTACGCCAGACACGTGAACTAATTTATGGGATTGGACTTGCAAACTACACGTTCACAACTTTGAAAGTTCGAAACTTGAAGGTTTCATATATAGGGCACTTATTATACAGTAAATGTTTGATAAATATAAATGCATATTAAACATTTATCAATTAAAACAAACAAATCAATGTCTGCAACTGCTTGGTTTACTTAAAAACAAATGGAATAATGGACATATTTCACTTTCAGTTATTTTATTATTTTTAACACTATTTTCATCCTTCATGATTCTTTGTGTCGTCCTGAGTTTTCAATAGGGAGTCTGAGCTGAAATGTCTGCCACGTGAGGCTGGGACTACATTGTAAGGAAATCTTCAGAAGTGAGTCTCAGTGCAATTGCATCATAATTTAAGGCCTAGTTGAAGCATGATGAATGGTCCTTGTGTCTAATCATTATACCACCTGAGCAGTGCTATGTCATTCATGTCTTCCCGTTGTACTCTTGGAACTGGCACGGAGGAAGCAAATGTACAATAAATACATCGCTGGGTTAAATTTATATTTCAGAAAAATTCAATGTGTTAGAGAAATAGGAGTAGCAAACTTAAATGTAGCTGAGGCTCTACAGTGAAAAAGACTTTAGTGACACCCCTCGGCTCCATCTCTCATTTTATGGTTCAGAAACAAAGAACCAGGTATGTTGAATATTTTCCCCAAGAAGATAATCAGTTACTATTTGATCTAGAATTAGAACACAGGTTAATTATTCATCTAGTCATTCCACCAGTATTTATTGGGTGACTACAATGATTGTTCCAGGCACCTAACTAGGTATAGATTAAGTTAAAAGGCAAATTTTGCTCTGAAGGTCTTTGGGTCTAATAGGATAATTGCAATACACAATAAATGAAAAGAGCTCAAATGGAGGTTATGTACAAATCCCATAGTGTTTTGTTTTTTATTTTAATTATTTGCAATGTTGGAGAAAGTCACATATGTGTTGTTTTTGTTTTCTAATGAGAAAATGCTTTCATGCAGGGTTGCCAGAAAAATACAGGAAATCCAGCTAAGCAATGATTTTTTTTTGTTAGTATATCTTAAATACAAAATTCAACTTTAACTGGTATCTTGTATTTTTATTCATCATGTCTGACAGCTCATTTGTTGTTGATGGCAATTCCTTATTTGAAAACTATGAAATTTGTGGTGTTTTGAAACATTTTTTTTGTTTGAACTTCAGCTGCCATTATTTTATTTTTAATTTTAATGACTCACTTTTAAAAAATTCCTTTAAAATTTTATTATCTATTATATAGAAGTAATTGGTATGCCACAGTTTTTACAAACTTAGGTTTTAACCTCCCAAATTATGGCAACTTTGTAACCCTCATTTTGCATAAATTGAGAAAACATAATTTTCATTTAGTTAATTTTTAACCTATATTCTCTCTTACAGGATTCCATAAGGATATTCACATGATCCACACATTCAATCTTGATGGTCTGGTACCTTCAGACTAATTTCTACTCTACTTCTCTGACAAGCCACTTGTTCACTACAGATCAAATCTACTCATTTTGGTAGTAGAGTCCCTCCTCCTCCTCCTGTATGATTCTAGTAGTAGGTAAATAACCATTCTCAAAATTCTAATGTTTTTCCTTAACCAATTCATCTCAATAGTAGAAGTGCTCCCTATAATTGTCAGCTAAAACCAAGCACTATTTATAACAGCCAAGACATGGAAGCAACCTAAACGTCCTTGGAGAGATGAATGGATAAAGAAAAAGTGGTATATGTACACACACACACACACACACATACACACACACACACACACACACACACACAATGAAATACTACTCAGCCATAAAAAAGAATGAAATAATGTCATTTGCAGCAATATAAATAGACCTAGAGATTATCATACTAAGTAAGTCAGACAGAGAAAGACAAATATGTGATATCACTTATAAGTGGAATCTAAAATATGGTACAAATGAATTTATTTACAAAACAGAAACAGACTCACAGGCATAGAAAACAAACCTATGGTTACCAAAGGAGAAAGGGGGGGGTAAATTAGGAGTTTGGGATGAGCAGATACAAACTACTATATATAAAACAGATAAACAACAAGGTCTTACTGTATAGCACAGGGAACTATATTCAATATCTTGTAATAATCTATAATGGAAAAGAACATGAAAAAGAATAAATATTGATATGTATGTATAACTGAATCACTTTGCTGTACACCAGAAACTAACAGAACATGGTAAATCTACTATACTTCAATAAAATATTCCCATAATTTATAGCTGATGCTGTGCTATAGTTTTGAAAGTAAGACTTTCTATGGTTTTAAGAGTAGGGAGAAAAAATCCAATACTGGGAATAATTTTTAATTGTTATTATACATGAAGACTCCCACAGATTATATTGTATATAGTAGCAGATGTAACTTTTGTCTCTATCACTGTCTTGAGATGTATACTGCATACACACACACACACACACACACACACACACACACACACACACACATATATATATAAAACATCAATATGTATAATATTGCATTTTTTATTCCAAGAGTTTGACTATTTTATGGAACACCATAAATTTAGAAGTCAGACACTTAGAAAAAAGAAAGAATCATGCCCACATTAAAAACAAACATAAATTGTAAGACACAGATTGACTTAGAAATGTAACAATTTGAAGTGAAATGCACATATTAGAGTTGACAGTATAAAATAGTATTTACACAGTCTAACCCATCTGGTAGTAGGGAATAAGTAACTTTTTACTGAACTTATTAAAAAGAAAAAAAACCCAAGATACTTAGGATAGGCATTAGGAAGAAGGGAATCCATTGCTCTCCCCCTAACTTTTTCAACTAAGCCACCTGAGTATCCTTTCTCCCTCTCTGCCCCCAACCGCCACCCAGGGACACATTGCTAATCTAAATAGTCTAATACAAGAACATTTATTGCACTGTGATTCCTAGTGAAATTTGCTTAGAGAGTAGAATTTAAGACTCTATTCCCCCTCCCAAAAAAGATACATACGTAAGATGATGGATGTGTCAATTAACTCAGTCGGGGGGAGGGGGGGAAATCCTTTTATAATTTATATGCTATCAATTCATCACATTGTGCTCTCTAAATATCTTACCATTTTGCTTGTCAATTATACCTCAATAAAGCTGGGAGGGGGAAATATTTGTATAGAAGTAGGTGAAAATTAAGTGCTTAAAGTAAATTAGATTCGTCTTTTCTCCTCATTGACTTAGGAAAATTTCGATCAGGTTGAAGATCATTCTCTTTTATAAGTTTTGCAGGTGGATAATGGGGGAAGTTCTTAAGAGCCTTAACTTACCCTTAATGACATTATAACAAATATCAAGATGACTTCTAAAAGACAAGAGATTTTGTCTAAAATATGTTTTAATTTAGAACTTAAAAAAAAATATTTCTCCAAAAATACTTGAGTCCCTTCCTGGGATAAAATGATCAGTAGTAAAATTATTGTGCTAGAACAGCCCTCATATCCCTTGGAATGAAGCTATATCATTCCATAGTGATGCTCATGTAATCATGATCATCCTTATTTGTTTCTAGAATTCCTTCTTCTAAGAACTTTTGGTATTCATTATTAGTGAATGACTTGAAGAAATTTTTTTTTTTTTGGTGACAACATTGGCTTTAATTAAAAATATATGACAGAAAAATCTATCACTTTAGTAATGCACTTGCTTTGTGTCTATTAAGCATGGCCTTTGCTCCCAATAAAGTTACATAGGCACAGTCACTCTTTACTCATTATAACATGATTTTCTTAATGAGACAGTTTTACTTTCACTTCAAAATGAAATAAAATATATTTTACTATACTCTCCTTGGGTCTATTCAAATTATAGAAAGCATAATACTTATTAATGACAAGTGAAGAAAGCAATGGCTAATATTCTCTTGTCCTTCCTGTCTGCCTCTGAAAATGATAATTACAATTTTAATTAGAAGACTAGGCATATTTTAAAAATGTTCATCATGTGATATTTCTAGGTTGAACTATATACTTATTTTTCATTATGAGTTGTGCAGCAGTTACAGTTTCAATTATATTTTTAAATCATAAAACCATTTATATTACTACTATTGATTTCAACATGAAAAGTTTCAAGATGCAGTCTTTCCCAGTTAGTGATAGATATTGTATAAACTTTTATAAGTTTAATGACCACCATTGCGAAGGAGATTACTGCTATTACAAAGCTCTAAAAGGGTCTGGTTACTTTCTCATAAGCATATGTTATGCCAACAAAGCTATGCGGAATCATCTGTTTTCATGTTTGTTTGTTTTTTAATGAAAGATTAGATTTTATTGAATAGCAAACATATACTACATACATACAAAAACAATGGAAAGGTTTAGTCAAAACAATAAAAGTTTAAAAACATTTTTATTAATGTAAAGTACCACTTAGCTTAAAAATGCCCTGCATTTTCAATTATTTAGTATGAATACATAATTCACAAGTTACTTTGATTATATTATCTTTTAAATATTGTTTCCAAAATCTCTACAGATTCAGTGTAAAAGAGGATGTCATACAACAAAGTTGCAGTAAAAGCAAACTTAAAAGCCTTAATTTAGGCATAGAAGTATAGCCTTTACCTTCACATTAACATTCTAAAAAAATTGTGTAATTTTATATTTCTTTCTAACCTCTTTAGAATTCCTCCAAGAGTTATCATTTCATATGCATTTGCTTATTTCTTACTAATAGCTTCTTTTCAGTATGGTTTTAGAAAATTGCTTATGAAAGGAAGTCTTTAAATACATTATATCAATTCTAAAACATATATTTGACTAAACTATTCACCAGCTGATAACACTTTCAGTTTTTTTTTAAGTTTTAGTGAATAGTGGAAATATATCACTTCATTGGCATTCTCTTTGTTTTCCTTTTTATTACTTTTCTTTGCCTTTATGCATTTTATTCACCTCTGTGAGAGTGAATTCTGAATCCCAGGTCCCTATGTGAGGTTTGGTTTTGCCTCATCTCTTAGATCAAAATAAAGATTATTATGGAAATAACAAAATTTCTGGTGATAATTTTTCTTGTTAACAATCTTTATATTTAAGTATATGGTTTCTGAATATATTCATTAGTGGATGGTGACCCTCATGAATCCCACATATACAAATATAAACTTTTCAAAGTTGAAGTTATTTTCATTAAGTATTTGTGAATTATAGATATGGAATGGTTTGGTATAGAAGTGGCTTCCTGCAAAAATCACATATATAAATTAAGATCTTCTGAAACCATCTAACCATAATTTATTATCACCTCAAAGTTCCTTATATTTTAATAACAATTCCCAAATGGTATATCTATGAACACCTTTTATATTTTAGGGTTTTGAGGCAGGATGTTTGAATCCATTCTATTTTATTCCTCTCTATCTTACCTTTCACTTGAAATGCCCTTGGAAAACATTAATCCCCTTCTTACTTTAGCATATGTGATCTAGTATTGTGTTTAAAATTAATTCAATAATCTACAGATTAAGATAACGCCTAGATACACACTATGTTGCAAAGGAGATCTATTTTCAAATGAGATGACCCATTAGCCCATGACTGATCATTGGTATGAATGAATTTTTCAGATCAATGCACTTGAACTAGCCCAGAAGAAGAACCTCAACTGAAAAAAGGGACAAAAGAAGGAGTCCCATTTTGAAAGCCAAATTTTGTTGTAAAAAGTATAACATGGATGTTACCTGATAAAGGTAAACAGAGACTCATTTGACACTATGGTGGTAAGGCATGGATACGAGGGTGTGAAATGGCTGCAGAGCTCTGAGAATGATGAATGTCCAAGGGTCTATGAATGAGTAAAAATAGGTGGAGCATCAAAGAAAACTTTCTGATTTTACTTTGCTTATGTAGAAACTGAAATAATCAACTTTGCATATCATCCATATTGTACCAGACTCTGTTATTTAATTGTAAAACTGTTTGTAAAAGATCATGTAATAATTTCCTACTCTTAACCATTTTGACAATAGGATTTTATTTTTAGATATAATCTTTAAAGATTATACACCTAGCCTTCTAAATAGGTTAAATAATACATTTTATAAATTGTGAGGAATTGGCCTGCATATTCATTTATCCCTGTCTTTGCCTGATTTGCTCTTCTATACACTTTTTTTTTTTTTTTTTGCGGTACACGGGCCTCTCACTGTTGTGGCCTCTCCCATTGTGGAGCACAGGCTTCGGACGCGCAGGCTCAGTGGCCATGGCTCATGGGCCCAGCCACTCCACAGCATGTGGGGTCTTCCCGGACCGGGGCACGAACCCGTGTCCTCTGCATCGGCAGGCGGACTCTCAACCACTGCGCCACCAGGGAAGCCCTCTTCTATACATTTATTGACAGTGTTTTGCACCTTTTGTGTTTTACCCTAGGGTGCTACCAGGGTGTATTACAATGTTCACTAACATCTCTTACAGTTTTTGACATCCCATGATCCCGAAGGAAAACTATGGTCGTGTACTCTATTTTTACATTAATGGTGCTTTGTACTTATGCAAATGTGACAAGTCATTGGAGGGTGGAAATGATGAGTATGTTGGATATAAAGTGAAGTCCTCTCTAGTTAATTGATTTTTCATTTGTTTTACTGAGTTAGAAAGAATTGTTTTAGCAACAAACTTACTTCAGCCTGAGTTTTCTTCCTTTGATTTCGTGCTTTGTGGTATATATCTCCCCCTTTCTTTTAATGATCAGTAACTGCTTACCATTCTGCTTTTTACCCGCTGACCTAAGCTAATTATCTTTCTCCACTAGCATACCACTACAATTACTCCTATTTCTACCATTTCTCTTAAGAGCGACACAGTATAATAAAGAGTCCCTTGAGTTATATTTTAACTGTATAATGACATAAAAATGTGAAATTTTGAGAAATGAGTCAAGCTCATATTATGCATGCGATGTAACATACCTCATCTGTTTCTTATCTTAAATCTCCTTAGATCTTCATAGGACAGCATCTTCAACCTGTAAAATGATATTTTGAGGGGAGCAGACATTTCAGTGATTCTAAATTTAAAGTTAGAAGATTATCTCTAAGGTTGATCTATTGGAATTACTTCTCTGAGCCAAAGTAATTCAAGTAATTCAGGTGTAGTGAAACACTTCTAATTTTAAATTCAGAAGAATTGAGGAATGAGTTGTATTACTGGCTATAGCACTTAGCTGATCCTCTTTCTTATCATACTTAACTTTTAAAGCCTGGTCTTTTTAAAATGTGCTTCAGAAATCCATGTGCTCACAAGCATTTGATTCATTAATTTTGAAAGACTATTACAAAGATCTTTTAGTGATAAGTTCAGATACCAAAAAACCCAAGAGTGAACATACACAATTAAAATAAAGAACTCTGTAAAAATGTCTCAATGAATCAGAGGTGAAAAGGTGATCATATTCTAACAGGGAAGTCATATACATATATATGTCTAAATCCTCACACAATGGATCCTTGGAATTGGAGGTGGGCAGAGAACAAAGAACTTCCTTTTTGTTCCTATATTATATGTGTTTTCAGTATATACATTTGTAACACTTTATTTTTGGTATTTGTTAGCAAGTGTTAGCACATGCTAACACTTGTTAGCAAGTGCTACAAGGGAATAAAGAGAATACAAATTTTACATATATCACATCAAATGTCTGAATAGAACATGTACCAAATTTAAACTAATATTCAAGATATTTTTCTTTATTTCTCTCTCTTTCTTTCTAATTTCATTCCTTCCTCCCTCCCTCCCTCCCTTCCTCCCTCCCTACCTTCCTTTCTTTCTTTCCTCACTCTCTCTTTCTCTCTCTCTCCCCCACCCCCAGCTCTCTCTCTCTCTCTCTCTTGCTCTCTTTCCCCCCTGAAAGGTATAATAGCATTTAGCAAGAGTAGGTATGACATTGCTACCATTTATTCAAATCTCTAGTTCTATCTAATATTCCCTGTTGTATGTGTGTCGGTGTATAATGTGTATATCTACAGATGTACACATATACATGTAATATATAATTTTATATTATGACACAATATATACTAAACAAAATATGTGTTTCAGATTAAAGAATTTTTTATAAGCTGAACTTTTGATGCTTACTAAATTGTAATGGGTTACACATTTTAATCTGTTACTACAAAAAGATTATTTACTTACTTTGTTTTCTAATTCTATACAGCTTTTTTGTTTGCTTGCCACTGTACTGGCATAGTAGAGGTAAAAAGATGAATCTTTACACTGTTTTGAACTTAATAACTTACTGTTCAGCTGGAGGACACATGTCAGTAACTACCACTTGATCTAGGCTTTTGGGTAGAATTAGAAGTATTGATATTATAGAGAGTGGAGAGGAAAGGGAAGAAGCCTTTAAGATTTGGGAAACAGTTTCAAAAACAGAGAAGGAACAAGAATGGAGAGAGCCCTACTGTGAGAAAGGGGACTATTGGACATGGCAGGAGACAATGCCATGGCCACATCAGGGAGAAGCTGAACAGCGAGGCTGAGTGGTGGGTGTGTTAGTGCATGAAGAACAAACATGTTTCTAGGAAAGAGGAAAGAACAAATGAAAGGTAAGAGAAGATCAACAGCAGCAGCAGCAGCAGGAGAAGAAGAAGAACAAGAAGAACAAGAACAAGAACAAGAAGAAGAAAAAAAGAAAAAAAGAAGAAGAAGAAGAAGGAGAAGGAGAAGGAGAAGAAGGAGAAGGAGGAGGAGGAGGAGAAGGAGAAGGAGGAGGAGGAGGAGAAGGAGAAGGAGAAGGAAAAATTCCCAGATCTCAGAAGACAAGAGAAGAAATGGGCTAAAAACAAACAAAAGGAATACAAAGAACATCTTGGGAAAGTAAGGACACAAGGGATTTGGCCCTACTTTGTCCGTCTAACCATTCTTGCAGACATTGCTAATCCACCATGTTCTTCTCCAGAAAAACTTGATCAGAACAAGAATAATTCATGCAGTAGTACTCCAGGAACCCATTATCTATCATTACTGACACATGAGATGAAACTTATTTTCTATTTTAGAAATAATACATAAGAGTTCAAGAGGCACTAGAGACAGAAGTCACTCATGTTACCATTTTCACTTGCAAAGGTGTAGATAAATGATTTTACTTTTTATTTCCTGGATGGAGAGTTCATCGGTTGCACAGTTGTGGGAGATTATCCACCTAAACTCTTTATAATGTTGTGTTTCTCAAATGATGGTCTGCAGACTACCTCCAGCAAAATTGTTGCACTTCTGAATCTCCAGATTCCTCTGCTAAGGAATCCTGAATGAGAATCCAGGGCAGGTAACAAAGAAGTTGTGTTTTTAGCAAGCACCTCGCCTGCATCTGTTACATAGCAAAGTTTGAAGCACAGGAGTATAAAGATCACTCATCTGGGTAACATTCCTAACAGCACTGAAACAGCAAATGCTGACTGAGTGAACTGGTGAAGTTACTTTTCCTTAATGATACTTAGTTTCTTTGAATTCACAGCTTTAGGAAGGCATCAAACCTACTAGCTGAGATAAAATTTAACAAAGTATCTGTGTTAGCTAAATGGAAACACAAATATATACATTTGTACAATACTAAAATAATACATCTATCCAACTATATTGTGTCTGATTTTTAATTACCAGTGATTTAGACTAGATGAGGGTGAAAAATCCCCCAGGCATAACCCGGGTATGCCTCCTGACTAGACCCAATTTCCCTTTTGTCTGCTGGCGTTATGTCACTGTGTCAATATTATTCTTTCTGCTTATGTGTTCTGTAACCTTAATTGAGACCTGACCATTATAATTTCCTCATAAACACTTGTTTAATTAAGTTCTGCTTGATTTTCCCCTCTGGTGATACAAAAGAAAGTAACATGCCATTCAGAGTTGTGACGGAAGGAAAATAGTTTTGCATAAGTGGCCAGATTCAAGTCTTACATATCTTAATATCATATTCAGAGCTACTAATAGTCAAGCTAAATCATGAAATTTAAAACCATTTTCCATCATTTTCCCCTAATATATGCTTTTTACTTCCTGTGTCTTTCCTCGCTTTACTACTTCTGCCTAAAATGCCTTTGTTCCTCCCACATCTTACCCCTCCCTCATTTTTGCCTGTCTAGATAAAATATTTTCAACCTATAGCTGTCTATAATGTGTTTACTATGTCTCTCTTATGACAGTCAAATATACCTTATATTTATGGTAGCATAATTCCTTATTTATACAAAATTGTCTCCAAGAGCAGATTCTCTTTGCTTCCCCAGCACCTGGGTGTTTACAGTAGGTGCTCAATTATACTTGCCAAAATTAACAAATTAATAGATGATCAAAACAGATGATCAAAAAAGCCAGCTCTGGGAGGATTGTGTAGGGATAAATTCCCTTTTGCCTCATCGTCACTGTAAAATGATCTTGCTAGAAAAACTTTGCCCTGACCTGGACACAGAGCCACTCCATCAGTTCTGAAATGGGTATTTTTGAGATCTTCATTTGTGCACAGCGCCATGGTTACCAGGTAAACACGAAGTGTTGAGAAGAAATTCAATTATTTCTTGGCGATTCACTGACGTTCCACCTAAGAAAGCACTTGTGCATTTGTTTTAATGATTCTCTCTAGAAGTTTCAGGAATAGTTAAGAAAAGAAGTTATGGGACTTCCCTTGTGGCTCAGTGGTTAAGAATCTGCCTGCCAGTGCAGAGGACATGAGTTCAATTCCCTGGTCTGGGAAGATCTCACATGCCATGGAGCAACTAAGCCCCTGCACCACAACTACTGAGCCTGTGCTCTAGAGCCCTCGAGCCACAACTACTGAGCCTGCATGCTGCAACTACTGAGGCCTGCATGCCTAGAGCCCATGCTCCACAACAAGAGAAGTCACCACAATGAGAAGCATGCGCACAGCAACAAAGATCAGCCCCCGTTTGCCACAACTAGAGAAAGCCTGTACACAGAAACAAAGATCCACTGCAGCCAAAAATAAATACATAAAATAAAGTTATTTAAAAAAGAAAAGAAGTTATAATGCTTAGAAATCTATTAAAAAAATTTAAAAATTAACAATGGACTGTAAGATTTTATGACAAGGACGGGAAGTGAGATGGGGGAAGACATGCCACGTATTTAAATGAATTTGAACCCATCCTCAGAGACACTGTAGATGATACCCTCAGTTTATTGATGGGCATTAAAATGAGTCAGAGAATGAGGTTCAATGAAGCTCAACCCAGTATTCCCAATGACTGAAATAAAAGCCCAGAATGTTTAATAGTGTTTTGAAAATAAAAATTGGGGAAAAATACAATTCTCAGAATATTTCACTCTTATGTCTAATATATTACCCTGAAGAACAATCTATTCTCTTGCCTAAATTACCAAAGACTATATAATCATTTATTCCCTGAGGTAGTGGATGTTGAGTGTTTGTATTACAAGAGTAAAGACTGCCAGAGATAAAATATAGTTACTTCACTAGCATTTTTTTCCTCAGGATCTGCTGTATTATACATCACCCTATCCCTCTAATTCATGTTATGACACTGAAAAATGCCAAGTGGTTGAATTTAGCTATTAATTACTTCCTGCTCCTAGAAACACTGGCATTCCAGAAAATAAATTAATTTTTCACTTCTGGTTTCAGATTACTGACTTTTGGTAAAAGGGTTATGCTAATTTTTCTGGTCAAGTGTCAGTTGATGAGTCCCATAAAAGCATGGTTAAAATGCTATAAAGATCTCTTGTCTTTATCAAATATTTTTAGGAAATTGTGAAACCAATGAATAGGTTTATCCTACCCCACCTCCTAAATAAGGGAAAAGAAAAGAGAAATTACTGCATAATAGCCTTATGACTATGTATATTTAGCCTCTATTTTACATTTGAATACATGTTATTGAAATATGCAAAACATCCAAAAATTTTAAAACAGGCACAAAAAAAATACAACAAAATGTAAGCTATCCTTTAATGTCACCCTTTGGGAAGGATGTTGGGAAGCTGTTATACATATTTTCTCTGAATTTTCCTTGAAATATGCATAAATTCATGTGACATTTTGGTAAATGTATTTCCCTAAGAAGATGCCATGCATTTCAGTAAGTGTATGATTTGGCAATTATTAAATAAATTCATTTCTCATGTATAAAAACTAGTTGTATTAAATACATGTAACCTGTCAGATTGTGACTTATGGTTTCCTCTAGCAATAGCAATGTATGTTCTCTGCTCATTCAATTTAATAATACATTTTCAATAATAAATAAATTAGGTAAAAAATTCATGTTATGTGCTGGAAACTAGAAATAACTCTCTTTCTCTCTGTCTCTTTCACTTCCCCTTCCCTTCGCTTCCTTTTCTCTGTCTTTGTCTCTCTCATCCTTCTCTCTCTCTCTCTCTCTCTCTCTCTGTCTTCAATGTGCAGTATTCCATTGAAGTCAACATCTTTTGGAAAAAAAATAAACAAGTATTATCCCAAAAGAAAAATAATCCAAAGGAGACTAGGCCAAAATTGAATATGATCAATAATTCTTAAGAATCCTTCCTTATAATTTTATTAATTTATTTTTACATTTCAAACTACTTTACATCTCTCATCTTATTTTACCTGAATAAAATATTGTGAGGTTCTAAAATATTACTTTGACAATTTATAATAATATCAGTGGAAGTCAAGGTCCATTGAGGTCACATGATCATGATCAACAGTTCATATGGGAAGTGGTAATTAGTAGCATATTTAGTTTGAGAATACAGTTTTCTTGACTTAGTTCCATATTCTTTCTCGAAACCAAAGAGGTAGATAATATTGGTACAGCAATTCCCCCATTTATTGTGTCAGCTTCGTGGCTTGTCCTGTTTCTAATCTTAAGTGTTTTAAACCCTTCCTCTTTGCCCCTGTCCTAGTATAGAAATAAAAGTAGTTGAAAAGAACTTTCCTGCTTAGATCTCAAAGATGAAGACTCAATTCTCAGTCAATATATGTGCTTAAGGTGACGTCATCATTGGTGAGGTCTGAGGACACACATGTACTTGTCTGCGAAGGAAGAAATTGGGATTTTTGTAAGTCACATGATTGCTCATGTGGGGCACAGCATAGTAAAAGCAGCATAGATGTTAGAATTTCTCCCACTCACCAGCTACATGTCCTTAGAAAGTTGAAATTCAAATTTTCATCTAGTAAAATGATGGAGTTGTAATATTTAAGTGAAATAAGCCATACAGAGGCTCACTAAATATTTACTGAGTACTTTCATCTCATTCCCTGTGGATTTAAACTTGCTTCTCTACCGTTCTCTCTATTGACTGTATTGAACTGGCTCCTCTTCTGGTATAGGCTGAACACAGACAATGAAAGTCAAAGGAAGGGAGAATGAAAGTAAACATTTGTGTAGGCATTTCTTGCCCCAGAGTCCTTTCTACTGGTTAAGAGACCACATTTCTGTACCAAAGGAGAGACCTGGTGTCCCAGCAGACGCCCATCTCCCACTCCAGTTTCCACTTTGGCTGGATCCCAGTAAACCCTCCTTCCACTAAGCCGTTCAGGCTGAGGGTAGGAATAGCTTTCCTGCCATGGTTCTTCCAGAGTGTTTCACCATCACTTGTTGACTTCCTCAAAGCTGCTCACACCTTTTAAAATAATCCCTTTATTAAACTCTCTTCAAAGGTCCATTTTCAATGTGCCATCTGTTCTCCAACTGGGATACTGATCAACTCATTATTGTCCTTATCATTAAATATAATTATTAATGAATGGTTTCATTGAATGCCATACGAAGTGTTGCTATGAACAAGATTCATAGTATTTATCTGCCTTGAGATCGTGAAAGCTATCAAGTGACACATGGAAATGCAGAATCATCTATCTTGTGAGGCTTCTGGATAATTGCTTAAAGTGCAGATGTCATAAAGGAACTCAAAAATGTTTATATCTGTTGAGAAGTGTACTAATTTACTAATTAGCAAATATGTATATTTAATAGGGTATTGTTGAACACTGCACAAACAGTATATATCTATCAAATTTTATAAATAATTATAAATGCAAAGATAAGACAAACATCACTTTTATATTTTATATTAATGAGAAACATGAAAAATATGTTAAACTTGTCTTCCTGGGAGTGGCTAGGATGGGGATTTCAGAGAGAGAGGCTTCTGCCTTCAGCCCTGGGATGATCACAGCTGTGAGCAAACTCATCCTCACCTGCCCAGAGCCTGTGATTCCAATGGCATATCCACCACGGGGACTGGTTCCACACTGACTAAGATAAATAGCAATAAACAAAATCTATTCAACTGCATGGAAAAAGAAGGTGATGAGAGATGGGCTTAAAGAAAAGAAAAGCATTTTGGCAAAAAATAAGAAATAGAAGGAGCAAAATATTTTTTAATTTAAAATACGATAAACCACATAGGTTAAATAATTTAATAGCATGACTTTTAAAACTTACACATTGGCTAATATTTTTCAGTCATTTTCTCTGAAGCAGTATAATACATATCAGAGAAAATCAGCTGATTCACTTTTACAAAGCGAGAGGAAAATAAATTGGGATGAGAATTTCTCCTCCTAGTAAATGTTGAGAAGATGATTATTCATTTTCCTGATGTTTCCTATCAGTGAGATTTCCAATAACCCATAGTTTCAGGCAGTTCACTCCTTCTACCTCATTTGGTTTACCCAGGCATTGGGATTGATTGCTACAGGTTTAATATAACTACATCTAATGGTTTGTAGATTGTTTTATAATCAACCCTTGCTTGAAATGTCTATTCAGCTTTGCCCCAGGAAACAGAATGTTAAAGTGCCTAGGACAAATGACTTTCTCCACATCTGGCGTAAAAACCCTTCCTAACAGGATATCATAGTAGTTGTTTATTCTGGAACCCACTAAAATTAATTACAAAAAACAAAAGTGAATATAAACAATTACAAGAGATTTAAGTGATAAAGAAGATTTTGGAGTTCACTAGGAGTAAAATGTATTGTTTCACAGTCTATTGGTGACATAATGGATTACAGAATATCCTGAAGGTGTGTGATGCTTTTTACTTACAATGTTGACGGTAGGTTTCCATCAATGCACACAGACATTGCAGATATCAGTCTAATAACCTTTAATTTCTTTCAAATGTGGACGTTATTAGACCTGTTGAACTTTGTTTTTTCAAGAATGAGCATCTTATGAATTTAAATACCAACAGTGAAAGATAATAAAAGAATTTGTCGTCTCAGATTATATTTTTAAATAACTTTTTTTATGTTGTGCCTATAATTTGTTTCTTATAACTTTAGCTGACATAATTACTTCAAATATCCAAAAGTTTATTTATTTTCTCCAAACATCTGTTTAGTATATCTTAAATAATGCATAATAAAAACAATTACATAAGTGAGGCTTCTGTATTTTTTAAATAGTGATAAAAGTTAAGGGAATACCAAAAAGTCTCAAACTGACTCTTGAGCAGGAAAAATTAGGTAAGGATGAGAAATAAAATTTTGAAAAGATTCTACGTAATCCATTTGTTTGTATTTGAGGCTGATGATGTACTGATCTGGCTTAATTAACATGAGAACATAAAGCTCTTACCAATGGAAAATTGTGACAGATTCCCATCTTTGTTCAAAAAGAGTCTGAAACAAACTTCTTAACTTTGATTCAATAGGTTTTATTCATATATCTAATATACCAGATATTTTTATATGTATTTATTTATAAATACAATACACCCAAGTACATCTCATTGGATTTTGATCTGTCTGAGAGCATTTGAGATAAATTACATTATGAATATAATTAAAATCTTAAACTAAGAAATAATGGCATCATGAGAGGGCTAAAATCAAAATGTTGAACAATATCATCCTGGTTTAACATCTTACATCCAAGTATTTCTTCTCAGTGTGTCTGGTGCTTTGATTCGTGCATTAAAAAGCTAGTTTGCATAAATGTTCAAAAGATGAGCATTTCTTTATCTCAACAGGTGTTAGACTTACTCTTTTTTTTTCCAGTTTGAGTCTTTTATTTTTAATTCTTTTTAACATCTTTATTGGAGTATAATTTGTTTACAATGGTGTGTTAGTTTCTGCTTTATAACAAAGTGAATCAGCTCTACATATACATATATATTTAGACCTACTCTTAATGAAGGATTATCTTTTTGATTAAGCTCAAACTAGGAATCAATGCAAAGAAAGAATAAAAAATTTCCAAGCTTTCAGAATACTTTGGATATAGGTATGTGTATGAAGCAGGGAGCAGAGGTAGAAGGATACTTACATTAATTGTGAACAATGATACAGCTTTATTTAGTGACTGCAAAATCATATTTTTTTCATTAGGATATATATATAAATAGCAAAATTGCAAATATTTTAATCTAACAACTGGTCATTTTCTTTCAATCACATATTTTCTACCTGGTTGCACTTCTGCTTGCCCACTTTTTTTTTCTTTTTTTTTTTTTTTTGTTGTTGTTGTTCATTTTGACATGCACAAACCATTGCAACTTGTAATATATCATCATCTTTCAGTCATTTGTTATTTTGGCCACGGTTGGTTGAAGGTTTTGTTTGTTTCAATTTGTTTGTTTTTTAATAACTCAGAGTCTGTGAATATTTGAAATCAACTTGAAAATAAAAGTGGAAAAGTGTGTTCTTTGTTGTTGTTGATTTTTTTTAGAATGCCTAGTGCCTCTCTTTAAAGGGGAAATTGGGACAAGAGAGTTGAAAGCTAGAGAAAAATATAAGATGAGCAATACATAGTCATCAACTATCTTTATAGATTAAAATTATCTTATTCAGTATAAAAATATAAAATTACATTATTAGTAATGTTATTTGATTTGTTTTCAAAATTATCATATTTGATATATTTATATATAAGAACATATAGTAAAGAAGAAGAAATCACTTTTGAATACATGGTTTGAATTTGCCCTTCTGATAGTTGGAGACCGCTGAATTAAAAGCCATTAGCAAAAATCCTCTCCTTCTATGTTCTCAGCCTTTATATTTATTATTTGAGACACCCTGAATTTTTGAGGACTAAGAAGTCTCCTTGTCTCACATTACCATTTGAATTTTGACACAAAATAAATCTGTTTTGAAGAACATCACAATAGATAAGCTATCAGGATATTCACATTTACACCCCCTTTTAAATAATGTTTAATACAATATTTTATAGTGTTTGCAGATCAGTTATCTCTGAATAGTCCTTCTTGAAATGGTCTTATAATTTAAACAGCAGAAAATTAATTAATGTTGTATATATTTAAATACTCATAATAATATGTTAGAAATTTTGGGTTGTTTTAGGAAGCAACAAGCAATCCAATTAAGGAAGGTTAGAAAACAATATTATCTATTACCCACTGTAACTTTAAGATGAAAAGTGTTGAAAACAATTTTATTAGTTGTCTCTAATTATAGTTTAAGGTAAGTGATGAAGAAAACTTAAATGTAATAAACTCCCCATAATACATCCTATAGAACAATACAAAATATGGCCAGTTTGTTGCTTAAGACTAAACATTTTAAAAAAGAAAAAGAAACATGTATCAACACTTACATTGGCAAATACACTTACCTTCAGCTGATTAGAGCTGATATGGTGTTTTCAGACAACGTGGGCTCTACTTAGTTGAATTTACTTCTTGACTTTAAATTCTGTACAATAAAAGCAAAGGGACCTCAACTTAAAGTCAAATTGTTCTATACAGCACATTTGAAATGTACCTGAATTCCAGTTTATGTGCTTAATGAATGAATCACAATACTCAGGCACCTATTAATCATGCAAAAATGAAGTTAGATAAGACAGGACTGTCTGATCTTTGCCGGTCTCCCAGAATCAGTATGTATTGCTTTCAGGCAGATGTCTTGAAGAGTCAGAGTGTGGGAGGATGACTTAAATTCGGAAAAAAAAAAAAAAAACACCTTAACGATGAGGATGAGACAGTCTGTTGTGTCACAACTTCCCAAGTAGCTCTTCTATGAATAAGGATGACATGAAGTAGTATAAGAATCTTCCCTTTAGAGAAACAATTGCAGACATGTGCCTACAGTAACTCAAGTGCTCTGACAACTCATAGAAATGATGCTCTGACCTATTTTGAACTAGAAGCATTAGAACTAGAACTTCTAGAATTAGAACTAGAACTTCTAGAACTAGAAGCAGTTTTGAACTAGAAGCATTAGAATAAATTCCATATGTTGGAAATTGAGTAAACTCATGTTGAGTAATGAGGATGATAAATTAAGGAATATATGTATGATTTATTACTCCTTTCTGGAGAACACCTTTAGCAATAGCAAATGTAAATTAAGATGACACTACAAAACAAATTAATGGAAAATAGTATGCAGAATTCCAAGGAGATTAACAAGCAGGACAGGAGGCACTTTTAGAAATCAGAGAAGAAACTCAAGTGTCTGTTGGTCTTGAAAAGAATCAGTATTTACCTAGTCCCTTTCATCCAAGAATCTTAGTATATTTCAAAGTATTTCAAATTGCTTTTTACCTGGTAAAGTATGCATATTGTCATCTAAATCCTACAGATCAAAATAAAATTCAAAGTGCCCTATCTTTATTAAAAACTACAAAATAGGAAAAGCAAGTTAGTGATGTATCCCTCTCGGTATATTATTCAGAGACACAAATGAAAGGAAGATGAGCAGAAAACACTGTGCTTTACTAATACTGTGTGGCAGGATAATTTATTGGAAGATTCATTTGTGTTTTGTTTTCTCTGCTCAGGAAGAATCAGAAAGAATGAGAGTTCACAGTATTTTTTGCTCTGCATTTTTCCTTCCATTCTGAGTAGGTCTTGATATTTCTTTGCCTGAGGGACTGTTCAGGACTTGAACAGAACTTATTTGAAAATAGCCTCTGTTTCCAGCTTTTGTGAAAGTACAAACCAGGGGTTGCAAATTCAAATACTGACAGAGCCAGGCAGCACCTAAGTGAACAAAGCAGACTGGGTTTAATTTTTTCCACATAGGCTCGATTTGGTTGCATATTTATTTGTGTAGGAATCGTCTTTACTTTCACTAAAGAGTATACTTCCATTTTTTTTTTTTTAATTTAGAATTTTGGTTCATTTTTCTTTTCTTCTTTTGATACTGTCCATGAAACACTGCACCAAACAGAGTTAAACAGGCAAAGAAAACTTTACTCAAGATTACCAAAGGGACCAAGACTGTTGCAATAGGAGAAAGAGATTGAACTCAATTTTGCTGAAACAAAAAGTGGGATGAACTAAACAAAATACATAAGAGGACGTGGTGGGGAGATTGATCTATGTGATTAGACCATCTGTGTTTGTTGATTGTCACTTATTAAAATTAGGGTCTAGCATCTCCCACAGAGATTGGGAGATAGGGTCAGGAATTCCTTGGATGATTACATACCAAAGGGAAGACTCCCAGGTCTTTGAGAAAGACCTTTCTGAGTTATAAATCTGCCAAGAGCCCAAGAGAAGCTTTACATCCAAAGGGACAGAGAAAGAATTCATAATCACAAGTTTTCTAAATAAATGCCCCAAGAAATGGGAGGTCAGAGACCTATAGTCAGGAAGAAGTCTGTCTAAAATTTAGTCAAACTGAGGAGAATGTTAAGGCCTTTACAGTCAAAAGTGATATGGTCAAAGGGAAATCTTTCTGTTATATGTGGAGGACAGCAGTGTGAATATGGTGCTAAGTGGTGACCATCCGACTAGTGTTGTGAGAGACACCTGGTACTGATGAGGGATGCTGGAAGCTTGCCAGGCTCATTTAGATGGGGCAGCAGTGCTATCAAGAGGAACTGAAGACCCAGTTTTGCCAGATCTGTCCGTTTTGTAGGAGAATCTAGATGTTTATGTAGGCAGTTAATATAAAGTTTTTTTATCACTTTGAAATATTAATAAAATATTTAAATGGCCAGCAAGCCATCAGTCTATCCTCTCTTGCAAGATCTCAGAAAGTAATATATTAAACATCCTAAAAAAAGATGGAAGAGGGGGAGCTGCCCTTTTTTGGCCAGGGGTTGGGGATGAAAGAAATGGAACAAAGAAAAGACGGTTCAGGAGGATGATTAAGGACTGTCTGCATGGGTAATGGATCGTGAAATCAACCTGCCTTCCTTCCACTGGAATCAAAGAACTTTAAGGCTTAGAGTCAAGTAGATTTGATTTAAAGTTAAAAAATAAATCTGATATTTCCTACAGAGTGAAATTTGTGGAGTAAGAATAATACCCAAATACAGTGACTGCATGACTTGATGGTTACCATCATCTATTTCATATGATAGGTATGTGTAGTGGGGGAAGGGGGATGTGATTCATATTTTCCTATCCAGATGTACAAAATAATAATGTTATTTGCTTTCTATAACTGATGTCATTTTTTATTAACCCCCATTTCTACATATAGAGTACGGTGTAGGGCCTGAAAGATCTCAAGTTGCCAAATAATACCTCAGTCCTCCCATTTTTCAAACTTTGTCTTTGCATTCTCAATCTCTTTTGAATACATAGTGAGAATTTTAAAGTTAAAGCATCAAACAAGGGCTGTTTCTCCTATTGCAAAAGGGACCCCTTTTTTCCTCCCTGTCTTCTTTTTTCATGTAGTCCCTGGGTGCAGGGAAATGTATATTCTTAGTGGAAGAAAGAGCCTCATATATGTCCATGAGAATGTGATTGTTCTGGTCCTGTATCATGGGGATCAAACTTATAGTCAGGATTGCATCATAAGAACAAATATATGTAGAGTTTAAGATCATAGACAAGGGGATACTATCTCCTGGACTCATAGCCCAGTGTTGCCACTGATTAGATATCTGACACTGGGAAATTACTTAAACATTCTAGGTCTTAATTTTGTCATGTGTAAAAGAGGGGTAAAACAATATCTACTCATAGAGTTTTAAAAGGATTCAATTACTGAATGCAAGCACCTGGTAATATGGCAAGCTACAGATAAATATTACCACTACATTACAGGACTAATATCAGCTGAAGGGTGGTTGGTACTGTGGTACTCACATCCCTAGGGTTGCTGCCATTGCCTCTGGTGAGGGAGGTCCATACCACAGTGCCTTCCTTGCCCCAAAACAAGGCTATTCTTGTCAATATCTTCTTAACTGTACTGGAATTCTTAATTATATTCTCCTCACCATAGTAGACACATAAGGTGTCTGTGGGTTTGGTTAACTCAGTTATAATAAATGACTTAATTAGTGTAGAGGCAATAGGGAAGTCTTTTTCTTCTTAGTTTCAATCCCCCCTTTTATTTCTTAAACATGTGAAACATATTTGTAGGTTTTTTCCAATGTTTGAAGTTTATAGGTTAGTTTATGTCATCTGCTGTTTCTCCTGACTCTTTCTTACAGAGGTTAGCTCAAGATGGTGGAGTAGAAGGATGTAAGCTCACCCGTTCTTACGTAAACACCAAGATCACAAGCAATTGCTGAACAACCATTAAGAGAAAAATGCTAGAATCTACCAAAAAAGATACCCTACATCCAAAGGCAAAGAAGAAGCCACAATGAGCGGGTAGGAGGGCACAACTGCAATAAAATCAAATCCCATACCTGCCAGGTGGGTGACCCATAAACTGGAAAACAATTATATCACAGAAGTTCTGCCACAGGAGTGAAAGTCCTGAGCCCCATGTCAGCCTTCCTAGCCTGGGGGTCTGCAACAGGAAGAGGAGCCCCCAGAGAATCTGGCTTTGAAGGCCAGTAGGGTTTGATTGCAGGAATTCCACAGGGCTGGGGGAAAAAGAAAATCCACTCTTGGAAGGTGCATAGAAGGTCTTGTGCCCACTTGGGCTCAGGGGAAAAAAACAGTGACTTCATGGGAGACTGGGCCAGACCTACCTGCTAGCATTGGAGGGTCTCCCGCAGAGGTGGAGACTGGCTGTGGCTCATGGCAGGCAGAGCTCTTGTGAGTACTCATTGGCGTGAGACCTCCTGGAGGTCACCATTAGCCCCACCCTACAGCCTGTAGGCTCCAGTGCTGGTATGTCTCAGACCAAGCAACCAACTGGGCAGTAACACAGACCTGCCCATTAGCAGATTAGCTGCTAAACGTCTTCCTGAGCACAGCCATGCCCACCAGAGCAATGAGACCCACCTCTACCCACCAGTAGGCAGAAAACAGCCCCTCCCATCAGGAAGCCCACACAAACCTCTTAGACATCCTCATCCACCGGAGGGCAGACAGCAGAAGCAAGAAGAACTACAATCCTGTAGCCTGCAGAATGGAAACTGCAATCACAGAAAGTTAGACAAAATGAGATGGCAGAGGAATCTGTCCCAGATGAAGGAAAAAGATAAAACCCCAGAAGAACAACTAAGCGAAGTGGAGATAGGGAAGCTACTGGAAAAAGAATTCAGAATAATGATAGTAAAGATGATCCAAGATCTCAGAAAAAGAATGGAGGCAAAGATAAAGAAGATGCAAAAATGTTTAATGAAGACCTAGAAGAACTAAAGAGCAAACAAACAGAGATGAACAATAAAATAACTGAAATGAAAAATACACTAGAAAGAATCAATAGCAGAATAACTGAGGCAGAAGAATGGATAAGTGACCTGGAAGACAGAAGCAATAGGAATTTAGAATCTAATTACTAAGAAAATTTTATAAAATTATTTAAACTTTTGACATTTCAAGTCATTCAGTATTCATTGAGCATTTATGGTATGCAGAAAGCAGATTACAAACTAGAGATGGGAGTAGAGGTTATTCAGAAATTATAAAAGCATAGTCTACCTTTTAAGAGTTGAATTTTCATCCAGAAATGGAAACAAATGTGTTCATATGAATAATACTAGAAACAAGGCAAATGCACTTTAGTTCACAGAAGCATTATAAACAAATTCTGATACTCAAACAAAATAGGAAGTTATAACCTTCCACTGAAGAAATGTTTATAAGAAGAGGAGGGAACATACAGAGTTGAAAACATCTGTATGGGTTTAATTATCAGATAGAGAAGAAGCACTATTAAAATAGGGTACATATCAGAAGGGAATATGTGAGAATTTTTCCTTTTCTGATAATTCTTAATTGAGATCTGTTTTGAGGTTAGAACTAGAAACAGATATTGTATGAGTTAGAGCGATGAATATCAGAAGACATGTTCCGGTCTTTTCTCCCTAAGCAAAAAAGAACCTTCAAAGGTACATGAATGTGTGAAGATGCAAATTTGTGTTTAAGGAAAAGTACTCCATTGATAACATGTAGGTTAGACCTGAAAGAAGAAAAGTTAGAAACATGTGGATGAAACGGAGTCTCACTTGCAAATCATTTCCTAATGGTCTTTTTAATTTTTTTTTTTTTAGATTGGGTACAGTTGGGATTTATTTCTTTATAGTGATTTGTGGGAATTCCTTGGAAGAAAAGAGTGCATGAGGAGCTAATCTGGAGGCTGAGATGCCAAGTTTCCTACTCCGAGTTGTATTCTTTTTCACATCTACAATTTGACTAAAACAATATAGCACAACAATAAATTAATTCTGAACTGATTTTGAGTGAATTGAACTGAATTATAAAGATAAAATGAAAATGAAAGGAAATGATAAAGGGTCTCTATTATTAAATAAAGAAATATACAAAACTCAGAAAATATTGTCACAAAACGAGCAAAATTTGAGTGTTGATCAAGAGTTCTAGGCTGTGTGTGTGACTGGATGGAAGCTTCAATAATGTGAATTAGAAAAAGCCAAAGATTCATCTGTTAAAACTATCTCTTTGCCAGAAGGTCATGCCAGTGGTCACCATTTCATTTAAAGATCTTTTAGAGAAAATGTGTTGATTCCAGAAAATGTTCATACATTATTGTAAAGGCATTTTCCCAACTATAAATTTAACTCTGCAAGAAGACTTCTTAGAAATTCTAACCCTTCATTTATATTTTAGTGCAGAGGTTTGAGCTGATTATAATAGTCTGTTCTGGTCTGTGCTCATTATATTGTCTTTTCCCTTTAAAACTGACTGCCCTTCCCTTCCTGCATCCATTGGTAAATTTCCTGTGTTGTCATAAAATGTGTACTGTTGTTTTTATGTGCATATATTTTAATGTACATAAGCTGATTGTGTCCTACAACTCATTTTTCTTACTTTTTTCTACTGAGCATTAAACTTTCAAATTCTCTCCATGTTTTTATGTGTAGATATATTCCATTGCTTCTGACTTCTATTTGAATTCCATGGAGTGTATTACACTTTACTTATCCATTCTGACAGTGATGGACATCATGATTAACTCTAATTCCCAGAACTCACAAGAATGCTGTCATGAATACTCTTGTTTGTTTCCGTTAGAAATCTCTATGAGAATCTCCTAAGAGCGGCATTTTTGGGTTAGAGACTGTACTTATTCCTACAAATTATAAACAATTTCATCTCCAGAATGGAGATGCCAACCTTGTCTCTCACCAATGGTGCATGAACATACCTCCATCCCCACATCCTCACTAAAACTTGCAATTATCCATCTTTCTAATAGATGAAAAGTGGTATGTTTTCATTTTCAATTCTTTAACTATTAAGAAATGAATTTGAGCATGTCTGCAATGTGCTTGTTAGCTTTTTGTTTCCTCTTCTATGAATTTCATGTTCCACTTTTCTAATATAATAAATTGATACATATAAGCTGATATACAGAGATTCATTATGTACTCCACATACAAGTCCCCTCATCATTTTTGTCTTGCAAAAATAACTTTACAATCTATAGTCTGTTATTTTTGACCCTAATACTTTTTCACTGAGCACAAATGTTTAAGCATTCATTGTTATCTAATTTTCAATATTGTCACCTTTTTTGCCTTAATGTTTTTGCTTTTAGAAATTCTTCCCCACCCCAAGGTAACAAAGGTCATTATATGACTTCAAATTAGTTTTAACATTTTACCATTCTCATTTTAATTATTTCTTAGTTTTACTTTAAGCACCTATCTGTACCCATATAATCTCATGGAACTAATCTAATCACCTTACGTGTCCTTTAAAACAGGGAAAAGTGAAGATAAGAAGAAAGGATAAAAATTCATCTTAAACAAAAGATAAAGATGTGGAATTCTTTGACAGAGATGAATACAAAGAAGGACATATCCACCAGGTTTAAATCACATAAAAGATACTATATAGTGGTGCTATGGACTGAATTGTGCCCTGCCACTCTTACTCCATTCATATGTTGAAGCCCTAATTCCCACTACCTCAAGATGGGGTCTTTAAATAGGTAATTATGTTAAAAAGAGGCTATTTGGATGACTCTAATTCAATCTGACTGGTGAAGTGGAGATTAGGACACACAGAGAGAGACACCAGGGATGCCCCTGCACAGAGAAAAGACCACGTGAGGACACAGTGAGAAGGGAGAGAGGCAAGTAGAGAGGCCAGAGGAGAAACCAACCCTGCTGGCACCTTGGTCTTGGACTTCCAGACCCAAGAACTATGAGAAAAGAAATGTCTGTTGTTTAAGCCACCCAGTCTGTGATACTTTGTTTTGGCAGCCAGAGCCAACTAATACAAGTGTGTTAATGTGGAAGTGAAACTTTAGATTAAGTTTTCAGAACATTCTTACCACCAAATACTATTGGAATTATAAGATGATTGCTCCAGGTAAATGATGACAATAACATCCCCTGAAAAGATTTACACCTACTTAGTAACAAATGCTAATACAAATGATATCTTGTATATTGACTGGTGCTTAACAGATTGGGCTATGGATTGTTAGTTCATTTCTAGAATTGACTTCCATGTTCTATTAACAATTGTTCGTTGTTTACTTAGCTATGCTGTTGTAATAAGAAGAAATGTCGTGAAGGCTTGGCATAAATAACGGAGCAGAAAAATAATGCAGTTGCACCTAAACAAAAACAGCTATTAGCTTAACTTCACTCCCCTTAAATAACAATTTTCAACAAGCCCTAGTCCACTCTACTCAAGTAAATTGCTCCTTCTTTAACCAAGTCTAAGTTAAAGAGTGACTCATTTCTTGTTTCTCTTGATTCTCTCTTTCCCAAATAAGTAAATAGTTCTTCATTGGAATAACAATGACTCCTATCCTTATGCAAATAAAAGTGAAGCAAATTCTCACTTGTTATCAATGCTTTGACAGCAGAAGCTTAAGTTGAAAACTGATGTTTTTTGCTTAAAGAGAACTCTTTCACCCTTTAGAAATCCTGTTGGTCTGAGATAGTTTTCTTAGTATATTCAATGCTTTGATGATAACCAGAGCAAGGGCTGTATGCAACTGTCAATAAATACACATAGTGAGAAAAAGCATTATGATATAACTCAAGATAAAATTTATTGATGAGAACTGGAGCCCCTATCATCAGTCAACTGTCTCCTTTCATTTCACCTAGGTATACTGCCTTTAATTTTTTTTTTTTTTAACTTAACAAGTAGCATATTGCAGAAGCTAAAAAATGGCAAGGGGCTTCCCTGGTGGCGCAGTGGTTGAGAGTCCTCCTGCCGATGCAGGGGACACGGGTTCGTGCCCTGGTCTGGGAAGATCCCACATGCCGCACAGCGGCTGGGCCCGTGAGCCATGGCCGCTGAGCCTGCGCGTCCGGAGCCTGTGCTCCGCAACGGGAGAGGCCACAACAGTGAGAGGCCCGCGTAATTCAAAAAAAAAAAAAAAAAAAAAAAATGGTAAGGACTCACTCACAGCGTTAACTGGACTGAAGTTTACCTGAGTAATTCTTATATACCTAAATGATGATACCTTCTTAGAGTGGTGATAAAGCACCACCTCAGCCTAACGTTAAACCAGCCAGGCATAGAGGACAGACCACTCTTCCCCATCTTCATTCATGATGATAAGATTATATCACTGGGAAAACAGCAGGTCTAATTCAAGATATGAAATGCCTCTTTGTTCTCTCAGATACACTGAAGAAAAACATTTCGAAGTTTGCCAACTCTACAGCAGTAATCATGAGAAGTTGATTCTCACCAGGTGACAACCATTTTACTCAGCACTCTCAGAATATCATTTGACTGTAAACCAATTTGAGATGTATTCAGATGATTTGGCTTTGAAAATCTTATAATCTCATATTTATTTTCACAGAATAGGGTCAACAGCTGGGAGCAACAAATTATAAAAGTGTATGTGAAAGTTGTCTCTCTTTCTCACTCTTGTTCTCTGGCCCCCTCCCCCTTTCCCTCTTCCCCCCGACCTCACCCCACATCATTCTAGTTCTCACTCCTGCCCTTTCATCATTGCAAGGAGGATAGAGCTGGTGTTGTGTTGATCTAAATTCAAATCCTGATTTTGGCACTTAATATCTGAGCAAATGTCGACAAGATGTTTAACTTTCTGAACTTTAATATATTCCTCCATAACGTTTAATTTAAATTATGTACTGAAGTACTCAGTTACTTGCCCTAGTGCCTGGAAAATATTTGTCTCAATAAATTTTAGTATATTCAAATTTCATCCCTATGTTGGATCTTTCAAAAGATATTTTATAGATTTCAAAGATTATTAACACAAAATTGCAAGGATATCTAAGAATAGAGATGAACTTGTTTTGATTCAAAAGACCATAAGAATTTGATGTTTTATAACTCAAGATATAAGAGTAGGCACTTCATTTAAGATGGATCTTGATATATGCCTATAATGCCATAGTGAAAAATAAATATATTTCCTACTATCTTTCTTACAGAAAATATTGTTCTATATTTTTCCCATTAACTCGTTAATTGGCTCAGTTAAAAGAATTCTAAAACATTCCAATATTGCTATTGTACAATGTACCACTGCAAACACTACGTGTTTGTCAGTTTAAATGGTAGAACGATGAATTTTCATGATGCTGGGATACACTGGCTGCTACAGCAAGGATGCCTTCCCTGCTGAATGAAGGATGTCTTCTGATCTTAGTACAGATACTTGGTTGCACATGTACCAGCCAATATCTCAGTATTCTGAATTTCTTTCAGATTTTGATGCTTTTAGTTGGGTTTGAAATAGCTTTCCCAACTAGTTCCTCCAGAGTAAGGCCATGCTTTTCTTTGTTTTGTTTTTAGTACTGACTTACCAAAGCCCTATTTCCAGTAATGGTCATAACCTTCCCATAAATAGATCACCTGATTTGGGTGGGCTTTAAACCTTTTTTTTTTTCTTCATGAAAAGCTTTGCAGTTGGAAAACTTTGGACTCCATGTGAATCAACTCTGAGGCCCACTGCTGGCCTGTTGTATTGAGGAAATATCTGGGTACTGCCCAAAACATCTGTGTTGAAGGCCACTTTAACTATTTGACTTTCTAAAAAAATTCTAATTTATTCCAGATAGACACTTTAAAAAAAAATCATGGTTAATTTTATGTGTCAACTTGACTAGGTCACAGATTGCCCAGATGCTTGATCAAACATTATACTGGGTATTTATTGTGAAGGTGTTTCTGATTAGATTGACACTTAAATCAGTAGACTGAGTAAAGCAGATTGCCCCTCACATAATGTGGGTGTTACTTATACAATACATTAAAGATCTAAGTAGAACAGAAGGCCTGACTCTCTCTCCAATAGGAGGGATTTCCTCCTGCATGACTGCTTTTGAGTGGGGACATTGTTTTTTTCCTGTCTTCAGACTTGAACTGAAACATCAGCTAGTCCTGGGTCTCAGGCCTACTGGCCATCAGACTGGACATGCACCATTGGCTCTCCTGGCCTCAGGCCTTCAAGCTCAGGCTGGATATGTCATTGGCTCTTCTGGGTCTCTAGCTTGCTGACTCACCCTGCAGATCTTGGTATTGTACCCCTCCATAATCTCCTGAGCTCGTTGTTTATAGTAATGAATGGGTTTATGAGATTATGGATATATGCATACATATATATGTATATATCTTATAGCTTCTGTTTCTCTGGAGAACCCCTACTATACACTAAAGCAAAATTAGCTCCTATGAAAATGAAATAAATAAAACATAATATGCAGAATTCTAGACCCAGTTTTATTTTTTAGTATTACTAAATTAAACAGATGTGAAATTACTCCGTCAAATTGCTGTAAAAGTCTGTAAATGTTTTCTCTCAGTTTTTGTTCTTACCGTATTGCGAACAATAAAGAGCAGTTCAGGGATACATGAAGGTGTACAGTCTAAACTCTGAGCAGCACTGTTCTAACATATTTTAATAGGACACTAGAGAATAGATAAGTAAATGCTTCTTCTTAAGTGAGTGAGGAGAGGTTATAGAGAAAAAGCAATTGAATTTGTGTAGATTCTTTGCAGTATTAAACACATTTTGAATAATCTAATATTGAGTGTTTAATATTTTTACACGAGTGTTACAAAATCAGTAAAAAAAAAAAGTGCATTTTCTTAGTGAAAAGAAATAATCTTGCTTTCCAAGATGAATGGATGGTAGGAAACATTTAAGCAAAAATGCAAGACAGAACATATGATGTGTGACTTTTTATTTAGAATATTTAGAAATCAGTACTGTATGAAATATTGACCTTTTCCCCTTAAATTCTGCATTCTTTATGTAGGATGTGGGATAAAATGGAATTTGTAGAATGAGTAAGCTTTAGACAAGTGGAGACAAGGATTAGCATCATTCCAGAAAGAACTAAGAGAGGGTAATCATGCAGCGAAAGGCATGAGCATGATGTATCCATGGAAGAATAAACAGATGTATGGCCAAAATTTTAGAGAGAAATATTATGGAAAATGTAAATACAGGTCAGGTAATGAGCAATCTTGAAAAGGAAGATGAGAAGATTGATGATATTGATAGAAATAGTAAGTCTCAGGGATTTTGACTTGGAGAATGACATAATAAATGTTCTGTATTGGTATTGAGGTGGACCCTCCACTGCTATCTGGGAAAAAAAAATTGAAGTCAAGAAAAATTAATATGACAGTAATAACATTTATATAAGATTATTCAGACAATAATTAATGATATTCTCAATTAATATTGGGTTCCATTGTAATCAAAATAGGCTTCGGAGTCAGTGAATACATACTTTTCATTTCTCAGGAATAAGGGTCAAAGACATGATAAAAGGAAGAAGATGCATGTCTCACATGAAGTAGACTGAGGTCTTTGAGAGTTAATACTCATGGTAGTGGTGGATGTTTTCCTCTATGTAATTTAGAAGACACATAGCCATGGCCATTTCTAGTGAAAAGTAAACTTGAGCCAAACTTCCCAGTGTTTTCTATGCTCCCTGACACCAAAACTCATATCTCCCTTTGGGAGACTTCAGAAGGATAGCCAAAAAAAGAGGTAAATGCCTTTAACATCTGGCTGAAACCTGATTTGTTTTTACAACACAAAAAGAAAGACAGGACAGGGTCTCCATTATTATGTGAGCAGCTATGGGAAGGTATAAAAGGAGGGAGAAAACTGAGGTTTCAAGAATCCTAAAACAGATCCTGGAAAGACAAACTATAGAAAATATAAAATAAGAATTAGGAAAATAGAAAGTTAGGGCTTAAAGGGAAGATCTATGTGAAAAACCATCTAAAATCTGAAAGAGTGGAGTCTTGTTTTCCCTATTTTTTGTGTGTGTGTGTGTGTGTGTGTGTCACTCTCCAACCCTTATTCCTTGTTTTGTGTGTTACAGGTGGTGGATTAGTTCTGTGTCCAACTCCTAGACCCCCAGTGCTGTACTGCCTTGTAATACTTAGGAAGATTCTGAGAAAAAGCGTATCTATTAGAGATCACTGTGTGCTAATCTAGGGAGGTTGAAGAGAGGGTTGGGAGAACACAGAAGAGAAGGAGAGTGCATATTCTTGTGGTCCAGTGGTTCATGGTTTTTCTTTTGGGGAGATTAGTAGACAGTGAAGTCTCTCCAAACTTAGAAGACCAAAAGGACTTGTCTTCTGTGACTAATGATAAGTATCCCTCCAGAATTAAAGAAGGACCAGGTCATAAGAGTTTCATTAAAAGGGTTATTTTTGTGTAAAATAAAGAACATAAAGACATCAACATCCTAAAAAAATATAACAATATCAATTCCGTGAGCAAGTATTGCTGAACATCTACTGTGGTCCTAGCCCTGAGTTAGCCATTGACATTGAGATGCTGAATAATCTATCTGGAGAGACAGAAATGACAAAGACAAGGTGTTATACATTTTGATACATAATTAGATGCTAACTTCTGTGATGCAGACATTAGGACTCATGAAATCAGGGAAAGGACATCAGTGTGGGATGGAAAAGGGAGCAAGGAATTCTGGGAGTTGAAGCAGAAGTCAGCCATAAATGATGAGTAATAATGTGGACAGAAGCATGCATCTCTTTCAGAATCTGTATAGTGTGAGGATTATCATTACATAATGAAGTCCATTCTTTTCTAGCCATCTACATGTTTTTGGATATTGTAAACCTTGGAATTGATTTTTCACAAGAGAATCTACACTGTTTTCAATGAGCAGCACATGTGCCACTTAGTGGTAGCCAAGATGCCAGTCCTAAAATGATCTTAAGAGTGAGGACATGCTGAGGGGATAAATTACTTAAACATTTCAAGGGCAATATCTCAGAGCTAAACAAAAATTTCTTCTCCAGGTCATTGGTGTAAATAAGAAGCATTCCATTCACAAGCCGATGCTCTTTTCCCATAGATTTGTTTCCTGGGGGGATTTTACTGTCAGGAATATGGAGTTTTGCTTTAATTCCAGGTTTCTTGCGAGGTGAAACTTCCTGGCACATCTCAGGAAATCCAGCATGCTAAGCAAACAGAGAAATAGCATTTGCCTTAAAAGAACTGCTGGATGATCTTCGCTTTGATTGTGATGGATGACACAGCAAGCCCTGTGAGTTTTAAGCGGTTACATTTTCAGGGTTCCTTGTCACAGTTGTAGTCACTTACCCTGGCTGGTCCAAAGAATGTATATAGTAAAACATTCTTTTGCCTGGCTAATAAAATATTCTAAAGTTTCTGGGAGATCTATGAAAACGGATAGCATCCTTGATGGTTTTGCAGCTTTGAGCTCTCATCAGTATCTAAATCTGTCATAATGTGTGTTTAACAAGAAGGAAAAGCATTGGTGAACTGACTTGTTTCATTAAGTACTGCTACATTCTCATAACCAGATAGGAAATTTTATCATTGTTATCTTAGCAACAAGACACTGGCTTACTTCTGACACCATGTTGGTGGGAATGATTTTAAGCAATTCATGCTCTCAGCCTGTCTGCCACCCACACCAACATCCTCTTAGTGACTTGTATAACTGTGGAAAATGAGTTTGCTTTTGCCTTGATGGCTCTGGAAATGTGACTCAAAGAGGTTATTCATAGAACAAAATGGAAATGGGATGAGTTGATAGACTTAGCTGAATCATTTGGAAATTAATTATGTCTTTGTTGGCATCTTAAAAGTGAGAGGTACATAGAGATGTGAGCTGCAGGGTTATGATAGCTGCTTTTTCAACTGCAATGGCTACCTGATGTGAGGACAAGTAAACTACTGTCATATGCATGGAAATATGCACAGACATCTACATGGGAGTTTTGCCACATGAGATAATTTTATTATTGAATCTTACAGGACACTTGAGTTGTACTATTCATCAGAAGCTCTAAAGTTACTTGGATATGATACTAACAGCACATATAAGTCAACATTGAAGCAAAGTCCCTCAACCCAATAAGTTAAATGACAATGAACCAAATTGTCCAACCACATTTTTTATTGTTAAAAGGGGATTTTCTACTGTTGCATTTGTCAGTGTCAAATTTTTCCAAATTATTTGCAGTTCCTTATTAGACCAAAATATATACTACGGATCTTTATTGACAACCATAATGCCTTTCTAATTCTCTTCAATAGGTTAATTCTGAATTTAGTTATCATTTTCCATATTGTATACATTTATGTTTTGAGTAGACATAGGTAAGTTTCCAATCCAAGCCTGCAGCCCTTCCCTTCAGCTAAGTTTTACAAAGTTATGGTATTAGCAACATTTCTGTAATACATCATAGTACACAAGATCATGGCTTTGGGGTTAAGTCAAATCAGAGTTTAAATACAATGCCTGTTACTTGCTTGCTGAGGAACTTTGGACAAGTAATTGAAACTCACTAAATTTCAATTTCTCTAGTTACAAAATATGCAACTATATTATTATACTATACTACATATTAAACCAATAGGGCTTTTGTGAGGATGGATTGAGTTTAGAACAGTTCTTTGAACTGTATTTGGCTTGGAGTAATCACTCGATATTTATTAAAAATTATGGATGAAAAATATAATATTCATAGGTGCCTTAACTACACTTACTAAGAGTAACTAACATAGATTCAGTAAATACTCCTCCTTGTCAGAACCCTATCCAGAACTAGGGACAAAAAGTCAAGAGCATTTTACATATTTCACTTTACTCCTTGAAATTTACTTGTGGTGATATGAGATCGGTTAAGTATTGTTCGGGATAATATTGTCTTTACCATCAAACAACTATATATAGAAATTTGAGACCATGAGTTGCATAATTGCACTTCACTCCTAACACTTTAGATCATCTTTGACTATACAGTTTACTTGTAATTTCACATTTTACAAATTTATTAATATATTTGATTAATTAAAAGGGGTGAAATTGCATCCACCTTCAAATCAGATTCAACTCAAGGGATAACTGTGAATAGAAATTGTGTCCACTGAATTGTCAAAAATTAGTTATTTCTGTTTTACATGATTAACTAAATCAACCTACTGGTGACTTTGTGGAAACAGTGGTCTCTCTAGGGCCACCCACGGATCCCTTGGCACCCTGGTTGGAAAGCAATTCTCTACATAATTGACAAATAATTATCACTCATGAATAAATAACTGTGCTGACCTCCAGGCTGTTGCCTACAGAACATGATACAAATTCCTTCTATTTCTTACTTTTTAATCTTTCTTAAAGTATTTTACTATTTCTCCCTTCTGTCAAAACATATCCATGTTATTTTGAAAAACTTTGATCCATAATGCCACCGTTCCACCTTTTCTCCCTTTTCTGTATAAATATCCATCACTGCTGACATTTAACATTCAGGAATGATGGTAGCAGATTTCACTTATGCATGATTGGGTATGATTTTCTATATTTAGACACATGTTTGGTTTATCCATAAGATTTCCCAAATTCTTTATATTCATAGATTGATATATTAAAGCAATCACACTTTTTTCACAAAATAAATATGACCAACTAAGATATTTAAAACATCCTTTTCTCAGCTTATAAATATACACTTTTTTGCCAGTTAAAATAAACTAGTAAATCATTACAATAGACATTTTACAAAATCATATATAAACTACATTCAGAAAATTAGAAGAACTGAGCAATGTCTTTTGATAGAATTGGATTGTACTTCAGCCTGACACCTTATATATGTTGGACTCCCTGTTTTTTTAATAATTTACCCACTACAGGATTAGCCTTGAAAATTAGATGAGACTTTACATTACAGTTTTGCACAGGTGTTGCTGCAGTGTTGGCTCAAGGATTAGCTCCTTCTTTTTGTTCACTATAATTGCAATTCCCACAGACAATTAAGGTAGAATCTTATTAGGATCCATATTTTACTTGATTTTAGACACCACATTTTCTCTCTACAATTGAGGGAATTATCTGTCAATCCAGAAATACCTTTTAATTGAAACATCTTGATCACATATACATATACATCCACAAATGGGGGTCTTGCTCTACAGTGTTTTGCCGATAACCACAATTTGGTTAATTTTAGATCCAAGGACAACTCTTACTGATGTCCCCAAATGACATGTGTATAGCATGGGTTCCTTTAAGTCAGTCTTGCTGCTTAGGCCAAAAGGAGAAGTCCAAGTGTAATATATACATACACACACACAGGCATGCACATACACATATGCACACACATAAACACATATACATATATGCATATGTGTACATGTGCACACATATATGTCATACGTTTATAGAATGTACATTCATGGGTATATATATCCAGGGATAAATATATTTGCATTATGCATGAGTGAATAAAATGTAAATTTTATTTTAGCTATCAAATAACCTGGTAATCATAAATCATGCATGTTGTGGTTTAAAGCAAGCATAGAGGTCAAGGAAGGCAAAACAGCTGTGAATCCAGGCATGAAGAGCAGTCAATGCAGAGGTAGTGGAACCAGCACAGGGCTTGGGGTTGGGGGCCCCATGTCCATTCCCACCCAGGTTGCCCAGCTGTGTCATGAGCCCTTCTTGTGTAACATACCTGTACAAATACTGCCACCCTAGCCACTCTTTTTCCCATGACTCTCTCAACCACTGCCAGTACTAGTTTTTATGGTTGCTACATTCTTGCAAAGTAAGCCAGAGCCAAATTCTATAGATATATTTGTAGCCTGCTTGGCTATTTCTCCTCTGTTTCTGATTCTTTTTCACTGTCATGTTCCTGTGAATGTAAAGCTGGACCCACTGCTTCCACATATCAAGTCTTTATGTGCCTTGTAAAAAGGCATCCTATCTTGTAGACCGGATAGGAAAAGGCATCTATCCTCCCAGAGGAGGCCAACCATTTCCGAATGCAAAGCTGGGTGAGTTCGTGCAGGAGTGATTTCGGCCTCCACCTGCAGGGTCTCTGCCAGGCATCTTTGTGCAGGGCACAATTGTCACAGCCCTGTATGTCAGCCTTCATGGGGAGCCTACAGATGACCACATTACTTATGCGATAATAACTTGTGATGGCTTAAACTAACCTAATTTTTTTAGGCCACCGCTGTAATTCTTAACAAAACTAGTCTATGTTGTTTTGGGACTTTGCTAAAATTAGGGAGAGCTTACTCCTTTTTGCAAATCTCCTTATGAATTAATTGCTTATGCTTTCAAAGCTGTGAGATGAAATTTCAGAACATTAGGAAATAGAAATAACTTGAAAGAATTTTTTCAAGTGCCTTTTTTTGGAGTTTTTCCAAAATCAAGTTTAATGGCCACTATGTGGTCACTGCTTCAAAAGGGGATGTTTCCTGTCCTCTGTAATCTTCCCAGAGACAGAGATATTGGACAGGGATAACATCCCATTATTACATGTTTTCCCCTTTTTTTGAATCACTGAAAGCAAGTGCTTCTGTAGTCTCTAAAATAAACATTTTAAAGTAGCTGGCAGACAAAATTTTAGTTGGAAGACAGGTAGAAGAAAATGCTTCCATTACTTTTTCCCCCTTAAACAGCATGGAGGGCTTCCCTGGTGGCACAGTGGTTGAGAATCTGCCTGCTAATGCAGGGGACATGGGTTCGAGCCCTGGTCTGGGAAGATCCCACATGCCGCGGAGCAACTAGGCCCATGAGCCACAACTACTGAGCCTGCGCATCTGGAGCCTGTGCTCCACAAAAAGAGAGGTCACGATAGTGAGAGGCCCGCGCATCACGATGAAGAGTGCCCCCCACTTGCCACAACTAGAGAAAGCCCTCGCACAGGAACGAACACCCAACACAGCCAAAAATAAATAAATAAATGTGGGGTTTAAAAAAAAAAAAACAGCATGGATAATATATCTCTTGGGCTGGAACATTCATAGTAGAAGTAGTTTATCTACCTTACTTCTTCCCCAAGAAAAGGAAGAATTGTGGTCTGGCTGTTGTCCAGAAAACTCTCTCGCTGAAGGCAGTAGTAGCATGCCTAACTGTTTAAGGCATAAATTATTTTAAACTTTGCCATTATGTTGATCTGGATTCAAATCCTACCTCTGACACCTTGAAGAAGTGAGTTGGCTCTTCTGGAGTGCCCAAATCAAGTTATTAAATAATGCTGTCTCTGAATCTAACATAATCCATAACTTAACTGACTACAGAATCCTTTAGGGAATCAGATGGTTTTCTCATTGCCTGAGAGTATTCACACGTTTGACATATAAAATACAGCTATGAAAGGTAAGCCTTCTTAGTGACTTTTTCTGTTGCTGTTGTTTAAAACAAATGAAACTTTTTGCTAACTTTGGCAGCATATAGACCAGAATTGGAAGACATCAACGAGATCTTTGTGGCCACTGAGTAAGTGTGATCTGGCCCTCCTAAAGTGAAACTCACTGTAAAAATATACAGAATAATTTATTGAAGACTCATTTTACTAAAATCTCCCTAGATTTAGTGAAACAGATATCCACCATTAGAAACATATTAAGCCATTTATGAACCAGGAAGGTAAAATCAGATTATGCACAAATGTTCAGGGACAATATTTGTATAGATGCTACTATTGGCTTGATCAAGAAATAATTATCTTTTCATTCACCTGAATATAGTGACTTACAGACTTCTCTAAAGAAGCTGAAACTTGGATTTCGGGAACCTCCCAAGCAGATGCACATACAGCAATCCAGTGATAGAATGCAGGATGTTGTTGACTCTTAAACTCCTTTCTGCCTAGACATTATTTCTCACACTTTCTGTTGACAAATGACTTTAGTCAGCACGTTCTTCTTTAGAAAGTTACCTGTGGATGTTATTTCCAGTGAAATATAGGCTTGAAGCACCACCTTTATTTACTTATTCAAAATTAGGAAGTTGTATATATAGAAAAGTCGTGGTATACCTCAATTAATATGTGAATAAAATCCTCATAGTGATGCTTGTAAATATTTTAAAATAATAAAAAGTCCAATTAAGGCCCCATACCTGTTGCACCAATAAAGATGGTGAAATATGTTATGGTAGAGATGTGAACTATTTATTGTAACAGAGGGAATGACAATAGACACCATCTGTGTGAGTGTGCTTTCTGGTTAATTATACAGTTTAGACATCTTACTTAAATCAAGTTCATATTGCACTCTGAATTTCAGTAGTATTGTATTAATGACTATTGTAATGAACTCATTAAATCTGAAAGTCAATATTAATTTATTATCAGAAGTCTCTTAGTGAATTACATTAACAGTTGAGAAGAAATGGTTTAATATTATCTGTTTGATTATTTCATAGCCTATGTTCAGATTATAAAGCAGTTTCTGGTTGCTAAATTCCTATTTCAGTTATAATTACCTCACAGTGAATTATATCATAGTGGCTTTTCAATGGAAAATCATAGCATAACTATCTGCGGTTATATTTATTACATCTTTTTATGCAGAACATTTCTTGTATGTAAAGTCTGTTTTATGGAATAATGAAATCCAAATATTTTAACAGGTTTAGGGGAAAAAATCAATCTCCTGATCACCCTTTCTAATCCCTGCTTCTCTGGCCCCATGGAAAATTGATAACTACTTTCAACTTTTCTGGCTGTTTTCACTTCTGAAAATTACTTGCATATTTCTACATAGTCTGCTTCTTCTACTGTGTTTGCATTTTTTTAAATATATTACCTACTAATTTCTATGAAAGTTATGGGTTTAATTCTAGAACCCACCCTCTACTACCATTCAGTGAGCATTAGTGCACATGGGTGTGAATGTACATCTGTATATAGCTACACACACTTCCCCTCATCCTATGTTCCTGATATAATTTTATCGATTTTTGGTTAAAGCAATATCTAGTGTTTGTGTTATTAATAATTAATAATATTAATGTAAATATTATTCAGTGCTAAGTCATGCAATTCACTATGATTATAATTGCTTTTCAAACACATTTCTGATGACCCTGGAGGTAATAATTGTCTTATTTATCATTTGCTTCACTTTCTTTGTCACTGTCAGAATTCAGCTCAAAACTCTACAAGGGAAGTATAAATCTGTGTTCAATACATTAAAAATTGTCACACAATTTCCCAGATTTGTTATATTCTTGGCTATATCCTTTCTAGAGACTTTTATATCTTTCTTCTGTCTGGACCAGTTACTTTCTAGGTGTGCCACAGAGTTGTCCTCCTGGATGACTTTGGTCCTCTCCTAGTATTATTATGTTATTATGCAACATTATATTACCATATTATCATTATTATTTTAATGACCATATCATACAGTTTCTTCTTAAGAAAGAGTGAATGGGAAATTTTTGAAAATGTGTATAATTTAATTTAATTTTTTTTTTAAATTTTAACCTCACACATGACTGAAAGTTCACCTTGGTATTGAATGCTTTTTTGGGAGTCATATTACCTCCAAATTTTGAAAGTAGTGTTCCATTAACAGCCAGCTTTTTGCTATTGAGATGTCTAATTCCATATGTTTGAGTTAGAGGATGTGAATTTTTTTCCTACACATGTCTTTAAAATCTCCTTTTTATTCACAATTGTTTGGAAATTTCCTGAAGATGAGCTTTGGTGGGGACCATTTTTCATTCATGATGCTGGGCCCTTGATAAGCCCTTTCAAGTGAGAAAGTCATTTTTTAAAAAATATAATATTTCTTTGATAGTTTCTTTCTCTTGTTTTCTCTGATCCTATTTCTAGAGCTTCATTTATACAGTAAGACAATGGATAGTAGAAAAGTGGAACTACTGGGTCAGTCCTCTAATTTTCTTTTCTATTTTCTATTGCTTGGTCTTTTTCTTCTGCCTTCTGAGAGATTTCCTTAAATACATATATATATATATATATATATATATATATATATATATATATATACACACACACACACACACATATATATGTATACATATGCATGTATATAACTCCTAAAGCTTTGTTGTTTTCAAATGTAACTTTAATTGTGTTTAAGCATTCTGTTTTTATAACATGAGTGCAAAATTTCCCGCTACCTATCTGAGTACAGTAATTACAGTTCCTTTTCTTTAAGTTTTGCTCTATTTCCTGTCTTATTTCTCTTTTTTCTCTTTCAGTTTAGCTGTCCTTTGTTCATTTTGTTCCCTGTCTTCCATCTTAGAGACTTTCCTTAAATGCCTGGCATTCCAGGACTTCCATTCAAATTTTTAGGAGAGGAACTAAACTCAGACTGAAAGCTCAGGGCATGGACAAGACCTGTTGAATGATGGGTTGTGAAGTGGGGTGTGTTAATTCTCAAGTGCTGCCATAACAAATTACCTCAAACTCAGTGGCTTAAACAATAGAAATTTATTATCCTATGGTCCTATGTTAGACATCTAGCACAAGTCTCACTGGGTTAAATCGAGGAGTTGGCAGGGCCACGTTTCCTTCTGGAGGCTCTAAGGGAGAATTCATTTACTTTCCTTTTCTACCTTCTAGAAAGAGGCCACCCACATTCCTTGGCTCATTGACCTCTTTCTGCATCTTCAAACCCAGCAATTGTGGGCAGGTCTGAGTCTTTCACATCACATAATTCTGACCGTTCTTTCATAACCACATCTTCCACTGACCACTGCCCGCAAAAGCTACCTGCTTTTAAGGACCTATGTGCTCAAATTGGAACCACCTGCATAATACAGGATCCTTTCCTTATCCCTAATTTATGATCCTAATTTAATCACATCTGTAAAGTCATTTCTGTCACATAAGGTGACAAACGTATTTTATCCAGGGATTAAAATCTAGATATCTTTGGGGTCCAATATTCTGCCTACCAGCAGAGAATCAAGCAGAGAGACCCAACCATTTTTGTTGATGAATGGCTTTCAGGGTTGTGATTCTCTGCTCTTTGAGTAAAATATTTCTTTTTTATTCTCCTTCCTTTTGTATATAAGACTGTCTGTCAGCTTTCAAGGAGTCAGATGTGGGAAAGAGACTGGGGTCAAAGTGACTAGGATGTCGAATTTCTTTATCTGTCCCTGGTGTACTTGAGTTTCGAGACCCTCTCATGCAGTCTCTGTAGAGAGCGAATCTGCTGGTATGTTCAGCGTTAGGGACAGACAGTCAGCTCCTCACACAAAGTGGACATGGGCTTTCAATCAGTTATACTAGTCTTCAGCCCCGAGTTTTGGAGCATTCCACGCCAGCTTCTTGACACCGTCAGCCCACAGGCTCTTAGCTTTCAACTTTCACATCTGCTGAGTTACACTGAAAATCTGCTTTTCCTCTTCCAAAATTTGGTTGACATTTCTCATCTGCTGTCATTTTTTCTCCTATTCTCTTTGAACTTATGGGTTTACCCATTTTTGAACCATTTGTCATCATTTTAGTGAGTTTACAGGACATAGTGAAGGTCAAGGTGTATGTTCAATACATCACTTTAAACTAGAATTCCTTATGTATAAAAATTAAAACATGAGACTTCCCTATTTCTCCCTATTCATAGTTGGTTGGTTTTTGCAACATTGCCTTATGTGAAATCATTTTGACACTGTAGTATTCTGTAGTATTTGTATGGTATGAAGAATTTATAGTTTAGATATATCTGAAGACAGAACTGTAGGCAACAACAATCTGTCATTTGAATAAATATGTATAAGACATTTATTTTGAATAAGTGGAATATTAAACTACAGGGAAAAAGAGACCAATGGTCATCATAAGATAAAACTATAACAGGAGAAAGTGGTGGGGGGGTAGTGTGATGAATTGGGAGATTGGGATTGACATATATACATTAATATGTATAAAACATATAACTAATAAGAACCTGCTGTATAAAAAAATAAATAAAATAAAATTCAAATATTCAAAAAATTGTTTTTTAATAAAAAAAGATAAAACTATTACCACCAAATTAAATGCACAAAGGTTTTAGTATGCCATCATTATAATTTAAGTATCTCCATCATCCTTATTGAAATCCATGGACTTATCTTGATAATTTTGTTTTTTTATTTGATGCATGTTTTATACTAGAAGAAATCCTGTTGTGATTATTGGAAAAAACACAGTAAATAATTATAATAATCCATAGAAAATCTTTTTAAAATTCTTTTCTTAACATAATTGTAAGAATAAGTGAAATTAAATTTATTTTTATAATGCATCAAAACAATATATTTCTCAAAAGTAGGAAGCAGGGCCACATACTAGGATTCATGAACTTTCTTTGGATTTCTTAAATTTCCTTTTAGAGGCCAATGAAATAAATATTAAATAATTGGACCCAGCATAAAATTTGGAAGCAAAACATTTTGCAAGTTCAATTAATTTTAAACAGGAAAAAACAAATTGCTGGAAGGCATTTGGAATGCCCCAGGCTCAGACATAATAACTAAACCCTGTCTGATCTCCAGGGTGTTGCCTTTGGAAGGCTTTATTTTATTGTTTGGAAACTTTCCTTTTCCTTAAGATTCTAAAATTACTGGTTGTCAACACATATGGTACATCTTGTAATCTACACTAAATAGATAGTAGGCAAATAAATACATGGATTATAAATATTAGTGAAAATAAGAAACCAAATAAAAGAAAGAATAAGTACTAGTCTTGAAAATCAACATTACAGAACATTAGATTCATGATAAAGGAAAATATAAGGTAAGATGGGATCTCTGGAAAACAGAGCAGTATGGGAAGCAAGAAAGCCAAGACAATAGATTATATATTGGGGGAAAATATTACTCTGCTGAAGGACATCTGGGAAATTCAAGTTAGATGTCACTAAGGAATGGTTAGCTCAGGTGTCCTTCAAGCAAGTGGAGACCAGGTAGGAGCCATGATAGCAGGAATTAGTTCTGCAGGCAATACCAAGAGCATGTGGCCTCTGTAAAATCAGTTTTAGGTGGTCTGTTCATTAACAAGGCACTAACGAGAGACTGTAGTGATAAGAGGAAGGATCTTTTGTATGTGGTTAGTAAGAGATAAGTGGGCTGACCAAAAAAACTGAGCCACCAGACTTATATTTAGAAAAGAGCATTCAGGCATTAAGTAGAACAGTCATATTATAATAGAGGTAAGGGAATGTCAAGGTTTAGAGATAATATACTAGGTCTATGTCAGTGAGATGAATTCCATTCCTCCCCATACAGTGAGACTTGATGGCTAATATATTACTCACCCAGAGCAGCATTTTTTTGTGATAAGTCTGCAAGTAAACTTCAGATAGAAGGGAGGGTCGAGGAAGGTAGGGACTGGCAAAAATAAAGATCCATTGGTCTCTACAAAGCCAAAGTTTATTTTTTGAGTCTTTCTAAATTAAGATGTATTTGGATCTTAATTTAGTCCCAATATGATAACAAGTAGACTAGGTTGAATTTCATTATCAAGAAATGAGTAAAAGTCTTCCAAGATATTGACTAGCTCAATTGTTCTTAATCCTAGTTGTACATAGAATCACCTGGGTATCTTTTAAAAATACTGATGCCTGGGTCTTTTAAAACAGAAACTCTGCAGGTAGGGCTTAGGCAACACTATTTTGAAAAACTCCCCAAGTGATTCTAATGCAGTCAGGTTGAGATTAAACAAACCATTAAGAGGTCATCATTTTCCCTTAGATCATGATTTGAGTGATCCTTGGAAATAAACGTGACCTTGAGAAATTCTGGGAAAATTGTTTAGTTCTGTAAGTTCAAGTAGAGCAGAGACCAAGGTTGCAAAATTCAGCAATGAATAAAACTCTGAAAGTCACTCTGCAAGTTTCAGTTATTTTTTATAGTTCCTATGCATTTCTACAACATACCCAGAAGCTACTCAGATGTGTCTTTTGCAAGTCCACTGAGGAAAAACAGTACCTTTTTCACAAACTGTTTCTGTTTCTACACTAAGCAAAAAGGAGGATGGAAGCTATTATGTTGATATTTTAAGCGAAAAATTATCCCAACTGTACACTTTAAATATCTTGCTAATTGAAGCAAAAGTAGTATTTTTTTTTCTTTTTCCTATATTATCTGGAAAACTATCTTGATTATGGACTCTGCAGGCATAGCAAGAGCCTTCATCTAGAGAAGTAGGATTCATGATTTATTCACATCTGTAATGGTAATGAGTCATTGGTCTGTGAGGGAAATTTGAGTTTATCAGTTATTCCAAGGGTACTGAAAGCTTTCTTTACATCTAGCTGTTCATCTCTGTAACATTCCTGGAGGGCGTCTTTTGATAGTTGATTATTATTTGAAATAGCAGGAGGCAGGCAACTTCAAACGAAGTAGTTTCTTCAGCTGGAACTAAGAGTCTTGAGATGATGTTTCCTATTCGAAATATAACTAAGTTTGTTGATTGTGACCATGGGAATTTGGGGGATACTCTGGAAGAATGTACATTAGGAAAAAACAAGAGAAGGAAGTAATACAATCTTGGAAACAGGTTAATATGAAGCATTAGTGTTATTTCCAGTCAAGGAGAGATTTGCCAAAAATGAAGTGTTGGGGAAAGATGTGATTAATCCTTTCCTTGAATGGAATTCATACGTTCACCTTTCAAAATGTAAAACAGTAATATTACAAAATCAAGGTCTCTCCAAGGCACAGGAGGATAAACTGTGTAAAGAAAGTAACTAAACCACCCTGCTTCAACCCAGTCCAATTTTTATTTACTTCCGTATTGGTATTCGACATAATTTTTGGCTTGACAGAGTATTTTAATATTAAAACAAACAGAAAAACAGTAACAATGATAATAAAGTTATGAAGCCCACTATTGGAAAGGATTCAGTTATAGTTGCCACATCTAACCCCCAAATACGTATTTCACCATGTAAGCAGAAGTTATCAGTGCCTTACACATTGTAGACAGCTCATCTCAAACCATGCCTAACATTTCCTCTGCCCTTTTCTGGAGCCTCCCTCTCCACTCCACTATTCCTTCTCCCTTTCCTCTCTTCTCCTTGGCAGCTGGCTATGAAGTGTGACGTTAACACCTCTGCCATGGGTTTGACCTCACTGGATACTCTTCCCTTTTGCATACTCATTATTTAAGGCCAGTTTGGATAATTACCCTTCATTCTCACTCTTTAGAATACTTGCACCTTAGTTTCACTTGCTTTACACAGATTCAAAAACAGTAAATAGGTTAAGAACTCAAATAAATGAGGCTCAGAGCTGAAGGCCAAACTATTAATAAGGCTACTTGCTGTGTTTCACATACTTATTAAAGTACCTGGAGAAAAGCTAGTATTTGCTACTTATTTAGGTACCTGTAGAACCAGGAAATGCAAAACATTTGTAGAAAGTCTGCAGTAGAAATGGAAGCTAATAGTTATTATACATCTTATATCCGGAATGAAATTATTTTGTGAGAAGTCACACATCTGTGAACAATTTTCATCATTGTATCTGGGTGTACATCTGTTTGCCTGAGTTCACTCACAAAACCTGATTTTCTAATGGCCTAGTAACTCTAAAATTTAAATCCCTATAAACTCACTCAAGGGCTACAGGAGGAATCAGAGCTGGAATCCACTTCAGGCAATCATCTGCTCAAGCCCCATCTCACACAGATCCACAATAGAACCGTCAAAAAGTTAAGAAATAATATCATAAGAGCCGAACCTTGAAACGGCATCTTGGATTTAAGCTCTAAGGATCTTATTCCTCCACAACCCTTTATTCCATAATTTAACTTTGCTTATTTTTCTCTAGATAATGTGATCAACAACGATTACTTATATGTTCTTTTTATTCTGCTTTTCTCCTGCAGTGCCCTCACATTAATAATTATACACTTGCAAATGTCTAGTAAACAATCAATTAGGTCCCCTTTTCACAAGCTAAATTGCCCATTATGTTTCAAGAAAGTAATCCTTTATTGTACTATATGATATCTATTGACTAGTTGGTTGACAGTCTGACTTACTCCTAACCTAGTTTCTGTGAGTCTTTGACACAGCTATTTTTTTCTATCTTATTTGTCTCCTACCTGAACTCTCCTCAGTTTTCAACTCTTTTACAATGCATGAGTCAAGATTGAATAAATTTCCATGACCATTGCAAAAGTACAATGAAATAATTAACTCTGACTTCTGCATTTCAATTTTCCTAAATTCTACTGGCATATTTAGTGAAAGTGCAAGTCACAGTCAGCATGCTAGACCTTATGATACTGCTGCTTTTGTTTCGATTTTCCACCACTTCCATCAATGTAGTTTGGTGTGCATCCCTAAATATACCAACATAGCCATGTGTCTGATCAACTTAATTTTGATTTGGGTGATTCATTACATTATTTTATGACTGCTACTATTTTAATTCAAGACTTGTATTTTAATTAAATAAAACAACATGCATTTCTATGATCTTAAGGTATATTGTATAACAGATAAGACATTATACTTATTCTGCAATCTCCACTGTTGGAGATTGCAAGCAAATTATTAAAAATAATAACACCAAACAGAGTATATTAAATGCACTATATATTGTACAAAAACCTAAGATAAATTTTATATTCTTAAATTTCTATGGCAACCAAGATTTGAAAATCATCAGCTTGAAGTTTTCCAAATGTTACATGAGAAACTCACATGGTCTGTGATCAAAGATTTAAGCAAAAGTCATGCAGTATTGTAATACTTTAGAGATGGTGCTGGAGAATACATTGAAGATGTGTGTTGGGCAGAAGCAACAAACAAGCATCTGGCAGAGAAGGCTGATCCAGGACCCTGGGAACAGGCAGTGCATCCCCATCTGACTCTGAGAGTTTAATGGGCAAGGGCTTTCAAAATCCTACAGCTTTTGCTGGGTCATCAGCATCCACATGAAATCTGCTTAGCTAAAGTTTCTAAAGCTTTTCTTTTAATAAAAATAAAGTGTCTGTAACTTTGTGATAAGAATTCTTTCTAAACATATATGATTCTTCTCTCTTAGTTAACAAATTCATCCAGGATCTTGATGCTATATGTACCGTGGATGAAAGAGTAATGTACCACATGTAGAAAAAATATGTAACACAAAAAATCACTGTCTCTTAAAGAAGTACCACCCAGTGAAGCATGTTGCTATAATGCTAATTTGCATATGTACACATTGTCACCCCTTCTGGGGAATAGCCACAATGACTAAATCCCAACCCTTTCCCAGGCATTAGCACAGTTACTAATGCCCTTGATTAGGAACACCCTTATCTGAGCTCTCCCCAGGGATATAGTCAGACTTCTTTTCGTAGGTGCCTTTTCTTCAGTTGTTGATAATTTCCTTGTACAGATGATACTTTTTCATTTTCATGGTGAGGTCCTGCAGGATCAGTATAAGGATAAAGACCATGTGTTATACATTATGTATCCCTAGAACCTCATGCTACAAGTAGAAAGAGTTGTACTCTCACACTGGAATGATTCTGAACAGACTCATTTATGTAATCTTCCTGGTTCTTACATTATTTCTAGCAAATAGCCACAAATCTGCTGATTGTGACTGGATTTTCCCAACACTTCTTAAGCAAGTGAGAAATCTATTGATAGCTAAAGTGGACTTGGAAAATTAAGCTGTGCTCAAGGACACAGAGTGTCATCTAGGAGAATGACAGAGTGGAGTCCTATGATAGCCCGTGAACTGAAACAGCAACGGGGAGGGAGGGGCAATGCCTCAAATGCCCATAAGGTTCCCAGACAGTTGGAAACCTTGTGCTGTCATGGGGACAGAAACCTAGTCCCAATTAGAGTCACTTTACAATATTTACCCCTTTTTTCCCCCACTACAATACATAGCTCCTCTTTTCAAAAAGAGCTGACAAAGGTGGAGTGCCCACATCTCTCTGGGCACCTATTCCCATGGAAATGAGAGCATTTGTTTTATTCAGATTCGGACAAACAGTGTCCTCCAGTAAATAACAGAAATAGCAAAGCTGCAGACTCAATCACCGGATGCCATACCATGCACTAAAAAAGAAAAAAAAAAATCTGTAGAAGCTGAATCATTTAAATTTAAACAGCACCCAAGCATTTGAGAATATGCTGTTGGGAACAATTTTGCTTTGCATTAGGTAGCAGGATAAATACTTGTGTATCCTAATTTGATGATTTTTCTGCCATGGTAATGACATTCTGAAAATGGGGTACTGCTTTCTTGGAAGTAAGAGCACTGCTACATCTGCTGACCTACAGAAAAATTCCAAAACATGAAAAGCCTAGGGGGAATTCAGTGCCAGGTGGCGGCAAGTATTTCTAGTTGGCATGCCTCTTAAATGCCTGTCACTGCAGGTGAAGGGCTAGAGCAACTGACAGGGCTTCTCCAGTGCAGATGGGAGAAGGTGCCAGCATTCTTTGGAGAATCCCTACTGACTTTTGAATATTCCATTTTACTTCACTGACATAGGCAACTTGAACAATGGCTAGCATATATTTTTGTTATTGCTTTAGCAAGTTGTAATTTTAAGTTGCCCTTGTTGCAGGGACATTGCTTACTGTAGCTTTTTACGGTCAATAAGGACTTATGTTCAGCTGCTCAGGTTCTAGCACTTTCCTGAGATCTTATGCAGGACATAGGAAGTGTTTTCCCTCAGGGAGCTTGCAATCATGTCATTGTTTCTTAATTGCTTTTAAAATATTGTTTTATTGAGGTGAAATTCACATAAAATACAACTAACCATTTTCAAGTGCACGTTTCAGTGATATTTAGTGGATTCACAATGTTGTGAAGCACCTAGCTCTCTCCAGTTTCAATACTATTTTGTGTCCCCCTAAAAATAACCAGTACCCATTAAGTAGTCACTCCCCAACTCCCCATTCCCTGGTAACCCACTAATCTACTTTCTGTTTCTATGAATTTGCTTGTGCTGAATATATTTGTGTTTATAGAAATCATACAATATGATACCTTTTCTCTGACTTCTACTTAGCATAATGTTTTCAAGGTTCGTTCAAGTTGTAGTTTATAACAGTACTTTTTTTTTCCCTTTTTATGGCATTCATGATTTGTATACACCACAATTTCTTTATCAAATCATCCATGGATGGGCATTTGTGTTTCTACCTTTTGGCTATTTTGCGTAAAGCTGCTATCAGTATTTGTGTACAAGTTCCCTTGTGGACATATATTTTCATTTCTCTTGGGTATATACCTAGAAGTGAATTGATGGTCATATGGTAACTCTATGTTTAACTTCTTGAGGAACCACCAAACTGCAGCCACCTTGGCTACACCATTTTATGAACCACCAGCAGTGTATGAAAGTACCTATCTCTCCACATCCTTGCCTACACTTGAAATATCTAAAATATTGATATAATTAAGTCATAATTTTAGAATTTTATAGCTGGAAATGCATGCATCAAGAAAAGAATAAAAGATCTCAAATCAAAAGCCTAAATTTGTACCTTAAGAAACTAGCAAACTAAACCCAAAGCCAGCAGAAGGATGAACATAATAAAGATTAGCATGGAGATCAACAAATAGAGAATGGAGAAAACAACAGAATGAACAACAACAAAAAAAACACTTGTTTCTTTGAGAAGATCGACAAAATTGACAAGTCTTTTGCTAGACACAAATAACTAAAATTAGAAATGAAATGACCACTGATCTTATAGAAATAAAAAGGATTATAATACTATGAATAACTATTCATCAATAAATTAGAAAACCTTGATGAAATGGAAAAATTCCTAGAAACACACAAATCTCTAAAACTGGCTCAAGAAATAAAATATCTCAACAGACCTATAATAAGTAAGAGGTTGAATCAGTAGCCAGAAACTTCCTAATAAAGAAAAGTCCAGATTCAGATGGCTTCACTGGTGAATTCTACCAACTATTTCAAGAATTAACAGCAACCCTGCTCAAACTTTTCCAAAAAATAGAAGAGGAGGGAACACTTCCTAACACATGCTATGAGGCCAGCATTACCCTGATACCAAAACCAATGACACCACAAGGAAACTACAGACCAATATCCCTTATGAAAAGAAACACAAAAATTCTCAGCAAAACACTAGAAAACCAAATTCAATAGCACATTAGAAGAGTTAGACTCCATGACCAAGTGGGATTTGTCCCAGGAATACAAGGTTTGTCCAACGTAAGAAAATCAATTAATGTAACATGTCACATTAATAGCACATTAATGATCTCAATAAACAAAGAAAAAGCATTTTAATAAAATGAAAACCCCATTGCTAAAAACTCTCAGCAAACCAGGAATAGAAAGAGACTAGTAATTTCCTTTTAAGCCAATTAGTTTTTTGTTTGTTTGTGTGTCTCTTTTCTTTTCTTCTGTTAAATGTTGGGAAATTTAAATACAATTTCCTTCAGTTTATGCATTGTATTCATCAGTTATTGTCAAAACAGTGATGTTTTAAATAAAATTTCCATATTCCAAAATTTTATATCTCCCCAAAATAAGCATTTATTTTTCTCTTTCAGCTTAGGTTCAGCTGGGCTTTTGCTCAAGGCTTCAGGCTGGAGTTTGTTTGACATCACATGTCTCATTCATTCACCTTAGACCAGAGAATAAGGTAGACCAGTCTATCCAGGTCTAGTTCTCCTTGTTGAGAGATCAAACAGAGTCAAGATTATGAATAGAAATGCACACTGTTTCTTAAGGATTTTGCTCTAGACTAGCACAACTTCACTGTTCGTCAAATATAACTAACCAGGAAATAAAAAACTATATGGCAATTCAAACACCAATGGGTAGGTAAATAGACTTTACTCTCTCCCTTACACTGCAATATCACATGCCAACAGGGATTGAAGAATTGAGAAGGATATTCCAATCTACAAAAGCCTGTCTTAAAAAAATGTAATATAAGAAAGTAGAGGGGGGAAAATGCCAAGAATGGGGGTGCTCTATAAAGACATATTTATATGAAAAATAGGCTAATTTCTGTAATATACTATTTTAAAATCTCAGTGGCTTAAAAACAAATTTATTTCTCACTCACTCAAAATCAAGTATAGATGTTACTGGTCTGTTGGCTTTTGGGGTAGCTCTCTTCCAAGTGGTGACTTGGGTATTCAGTCTGTTCCCACCTTCAAGTTTATCTTTCTGCCATCTATCTTGCAACCAAGAAGAGGAGAAGAAAAGAAGAAAAATGTTTGCCAAAAACACTCAGGAAATTTAAACACCTTGCCATTGAAATGACACTCCGCATTAGCTCACATTCTATCAGCCAGAACAAGTCACATGACCTCACCTAAATGCAAAAGTGGGGGTTAATAAATGTAATTCCTGACTGGGCATTGATTTGTCAACTATATCACCATTCTATCTGAAGGGAGCAGAATCCCTTGTGATTAACCAACTCTTTGGTTGAGGAGAGAATGATGGAATACAGTTGTTTGATCAGGAACCCCTATCTATCCTAAAGTTAATGTAAAATATAAGCTTTGAGATTGCAAATAAACTGTGTTGTTGGCGTTGTCGTTTTAGTAAGAAAAACAGAGGAGTATGGGAAATTTGGTTTAAGTCAAACTACTCTGGTTTCTAGGTGGATAGTCAAATGCTATAATAATCGATAACATTCGCCTAATACTTTTTTTTTTTTTGCTGTATGCAGGCCTCTCACTGTTGTGGCCTCTCCCATTGTGGAGCACAGGCTCCGGACATGCAGGCTCAGCAGCCATGGCTCACGGGCCTAGCTGCTCCGCGGCATGTGAGATCTTCCCGGACCGGGGCACGAACCCGTGTCCCCTGCATCGGCAGGTGTACTCTCAACCACTGCGCCACCAGGGAAGCCCCTGCCTAATACTTTTATTATTAACTTTAATATATTTTATTTTATCTTTATACCAGTTTTGTGTATTTTTGTATGTTATAATACCAAGAACAACTGCTATAGAAATATACAGAGATACACTGAAAAACACTATTAATCAAAATAAAATCATAAACATATTCAAATAACCCACAGGGAGATAATATAAAACAAATTTAGGAACAAGAACCAGAGCAAATAATAAAATATCAGACTTAAGTGCTAATATATATATATATAATATAATATAATAAGCATCTCAAAATTATCTTACAAGCTATGATAGTACCTAGTATGTTTAATTCTAAATAATCCTTGTAAATTGTTGTATGATGCTAATTATTATTTGTGATAATTAAAAGATAATAACATTTAAATGTGCTCAAAATACAATGACTTAACTTTGATAGAAGTTTATTTTTCTTTCCCATAATATCGTGGCTAGACTAAGATGAGAGGGCAGCTGGGTGGAACAGTCACTCCAGGACTTGGGTTATTTCTAACTTGTTCCTTTATGATTCTCTGAAGTGTTGCCCTCATCCACCTAGAAATATCTAGGTTACTAGCCTATTCAATTTTAGAATTTCAGAAGGAAAAATGAGACTAACTGAAGGGAAACTGATTGTATGTATATATGTATATATTTGAGTTATAGATTGTCCAACCATTTTGCAGATCACTTTGTCTAATTTCCCATGGGTCTGACATTGATCTCATAGCCACATCTGGCCAAATGGGAAATGTAATCTCTAACTGAATGCCCTATATCCAGAAATAAGGCAAGAAAAATTACTGTCTAATTTATGAAGAATTGAGACATAAGGGGTAAAAGTGGGTACATGAGAACCATAAAATAAGAATTTCATGACTGGGACAAATAGGAAAACAAAAATAGAGAGGTAATAGATAAATTCAACTAACTTATCAGCTAAAAATCTAAAATTACCAGAGTGGTTAAAAAATGTCTAACTAGATGAAATTTACAAGAAACTCATTAGAAATGTGATATAGATAGTTAAAAGTAAAAATAAAGTGTACCTTGATCTGTATGGTGGTTGTATAGTTGTACCATGTGTAATAATTTATCGAACTCTTACCTTAAAATCAGTAAACAATGTGTACTTCACTCTGTGACTGTTACACAGAAAAGGTTAATTCAGCAGGTCTGAATTGCTCAAAACCTGCATACGTATTTCAAAGAAAGGCCTATCTATGGAGAACAGTAAGGAGGTTCCTTAAAAAACTAAAAATAGAATTACCATACGACCCAGCAATCCCACTACTGGGCATATACCCTGAGAAAACCATAATTCAAAAAGAGTCATGGGGCTTCCCTGGTGGCGTAGTGGTTGGGAGTCCGCCTGCCGATGCAGGGGACACGGGTTCGTGCCCCAGTCCAGGAGGATCCCACATGCCGTGGCGCAGCTGGGTCCGTGACCCATGGCCGCTGAGCCTGTGTGTCCGGAGCCTGTGCTCCGCAACGGGAGAGGCCGCAACGGTGGGAGGCCTGCGTACCGCAAAAAAAAAAATAAATAAAACAAAAAAAAGAGTCATGTACCAAAATGTCCATTGCAGCTCTATTTACAATAACCAGGACATGGAAGCAACCTAAGTGTCCATCAACAGATGAATGGATAAAGAAGATGTGGCACATATATACAATGGAATATTACTCAGCTATAAAAGGAAACGAAATTGAGTTATTTGTAGTGAGGTGGATGGACCTAGAGTCTGTCATACAGAGTGAAGTAAGTCAGAAAGAGAAAGACAAGTACCGTATGCTAACACATATATATGGAATCTAAGAAAAAGAAAATGTCATGAAGAACCTAGGGGTAAGACAGGAATAAAGACACAGACCTACTAGAGAATGGACTTGAGGATATGGGGAGGGGGAAGGGTAAGCTGTGACAAAGTGAGAAAGTGGCATGGACATATATACACTACCAAACGTAAAATAGATAGCTAGTGGGAAGCAGCCGCATAGCACAGGGAGATCAGCTCGGTGCTTTCTGACCACCTAGAGGGGTGGGATAGGGAGGGTGGGAGGGAGGGAGATGCAAGATGGAAGAGATATGGGAACACAGTATATGTATAACTGATTCACTTTGTTATAAAGCAGAAACTAACACACCATTGTAAAGCAATTATATTCCAATAAAGATGTTAAAAAAAAAAAAAAAAGATTGATCCTTGACCCAGTCTTAGGAGATAGCTTCTGAGTCCTTGGAATATTCTGCCTGATAGGAATATTCTGAGTTTTTGCATTCCTAAAGCTTTGGGCCATGCAGTATTTATGAAGAATACCTATTTTTGTATGCCTGTGGCTTTGGGCTATGCTGTATCAGTTTGACCAAATAAGTTTACCTAACAATGTGATTTATGGTGAATGCCAGTCTTTGCTCTGGGATTTAGGTTGGAATGGTTGGAACCTGAGAGCTGAGGTCAGTCATATGCGTGCTGCATGAATATATGACCCACCCCCAATAAAAAGCCCTGGACAGTAAGGCTTGGTTGACCTTCCCTGATTGGCAACAATTTGCATGTGTTGTCTAGTACTGTTGGGAGAATTGATTGCATCTGAATGTGACTCCCATGGGAGGGAACAACTGGAAGCTTGTGCCTTCTTTCTCCTGGGCTTCGACCATGTGTTTTTTCCCTTTGCTGACTTAGGTCTGTATCTTTTTGCAATAATAACCTGTAAATGTTATTACAGTTACTCGGTGTAACTGAGTCCTGTATGTCTTTCTAGCACATTCAAGGCTGAGGTTAGACTTTTCAATGAAAAAGCGAAAAAGCAAAAAAAAAAAAAAAAAAAAATACAAGGAAGGAAGGAAAGAGTTAATTTTAGAAGAAGTTAGAGAATTGAGAAGGCAAGTTATTTATTTATTTATTTATTTGTTTATTTATTTATATCCATAAAGCATTATTATAGCAAAGTGGAATTATTGTTCTATGGAGTCTGTTGTTCTGATAGGTCTTGCCATAAAGTTAATGACAAGAAAGGATGTTAGCCATGTGCTTAAGTGATTTAGAAAGGAAGAAATGACTTCCAAAGGACAAAAGATAATAACAGTCATGATTAGAGAGATTGACTTAGAATTTATTTGAATACTAGACTGTATTTATAGAAAGCCTGCTTTGTTCTTACTAGGAACAGAATGGAAGTCTCCTTAGTTTCAAAAAATGCCAGGTAAATATATATATATATATATATATATATATATACACACACACACACACACACACACACACACACACACACACACACACACCCCTTTGTCATCTACTGTTGAGTCCCTATTTGATTAATTCGAATAATATATTCACTAAGTATTCATTAAGGGTCACCCATATTGTTATTTTGTTATGTTTTATGTGCATTCAGCCTTAGTGCACTCGAGGAATGTATGCAATAAGAAATAAGAAAATAGATAACTAATAAGAACCTGCTGTATAAAAATAAATTAAATTTAATTAAAAAAAAAAGAAATAAGATATGGCGCTGGACTCCAAGATTCACTGTCTATTTGGGTAAATTGACATGCACATTCCTAAGTCTATAATTGAAGTATCAGGAACTTTGCTGATGCAAACAGGAAACATCTACTTCTACCGAAAAAACATAACTTACCAGAAAAGTAGGTGATGGTGCATGTATATTAGTTCTTTCTGCCTCTTGGTAATGTATGGGTGAGGCATAAAGAATCCCAGAAATGAGACGCATTCATTATCAGTGCCTGACCTGTTAAAAAGGAAATTGTAACAATTTCCTTGACCTCACATGGCATCTTTCTGGCATAAACATATGGTGTTTATGATCATGGAAATTTAGATCATAAAAGAGGAGTATAGAATTAACTAAGAGAAGTGATATTCAAATGTCCAGGGTGGTAGAGAGGGCATTTCAATCGCTTTCTCCCCTCATTCAACTCTAAGAATGATAAGAAACAAAACTATAATTGCACAAAGCTATTTCAGATATTAAAATATATATGTTTACAAATATGAATGTGAGTATATGGTTTTCAGAAGTCAGAGTAAACCAAAAACATTATTTTCAAAAATAAACAGAACTTTCCAATAGCATCACATAATTTAATTGTACTAAGTAGAATTGTACAGAATTGTACTAAGTAGAAGGGACATAAAATTAAACAAAATAGATATGCTTTCTACCCTCACAAACACACTGGAGGACGCAGAAAACTTAAACAATGATAATACATTATGTATTACTGCATCAGAAGTGCCCTGGAAATAATTACAACTATTACTAAAATATGTACCAGTAAAATAAAGCAATTATCGAAACCAACATAAATAGGACATAAGTCCCCAGGAAATTCTTCAGAAGGCTAAACACTAAAAAGGGGGCTCATTTGATGATTATATTCAATTTTTTCATCTCTTCCGTATGCTTTATATATATTTTAAAGCAAGAAGGTCAGTAAGCCTTCCCTTGAAAGCTCTGGCTAAGCTCTATTTGTACATATCATCAGAGAGGCAGTGCTGTCACACAGCTGGCCCCCTGGTCTGGGCAGCTTGACGAAAGTGCCTTTGTGTTCCTAATTAACTAGTGAACAACTGTGCCAATTGCTTTGATACTTTTGAAACCTTCTGTTCTCTGAATTTTTTTTTTTCTTTTTTGCGGTACGCGGGCCTCTCACTGTTGTGACCTCTCCCGTTGTGGAGCACAGGCTCCGGACGCGCAGGCTCAGTGGCCATGGCTCACGGGCCCAGCCGCCCTGCGGCATGTGGGATCTTCCCGGACCAGGGCACGAACCCGTGTCCCCTGCATCGGCAGGCGGACTCTCAACCACTGCGCCACCAGGGAAGCCCATGTTCTCTGAATTTTGATGAGCTGTTTATTCAGGAACAATACCTGCCTGCTTTATTGGCCCTGGCATACCACTTTTTAAAGGGCAGAGCTACAGTGAGATTGACAAGGATTCCTTAGTTCCAAGGAAGATCATCAGGAAGCATTAACCATATTCAGGTAGTCTGCTTTAGATCTCGTTGATGAAAGGATAAAGCCTATGACTATAGAGTGCAAACATTTTCTGTCAGTAACTCAATAGATCTAGAGCTCACAGTTCAGTAATGAGCTGCCACACCAACTCCTTCTTTGACTCTGAGAGTTCCCAAATCTTTAGCAGTATTTAAAGAAGCAAGGTTTCCAGGATCTTTACTCAACCCTTGAAAAGATTAGTAGTAAATTAGACGCTGACATAGAGAGTAAATTAGAACACCAAACGATACCAGAATAATAAATGTTAAAGAGCATGCCAAATTATATTTAACATAAAAAGGAAAGATATGTAAATGAAGCCCAGAGCCCCAGACCAATTTTGTGCATATAATTGTGTGAAATGTAATGGGAGGGACAAATGTTAGTAGCTTTTTAAAAATTTCCTTGCCTGAGTGTAATGTACATATTCTCAATGACATATGATGAAATAACTACCTTTTTCATTTATAAGTGCAGCAGATTAAATAAAATGCCATTTTTCAAAATTATAAATCTACAAGCACATTTTTGGAAAGGCTCTTTGCAAGTTAGAAAGCTCAAGTTTACCTTAGGACCAGTGACTATGATGAAGAAGGGAAAAAGTAATACCAATGTCCAATTCTAAAACATTTTAAAAGTAGCCAACGTGTTTCCTCTTAATAAAGGAGAATATTTAAATCAAGATATCTCAACCTTGGCACAACCAACATTTGGACTAGATAATTTTTGATTGTGGGAAATTGTTCTGTTCATTGTAAGATATTTAGCAGCACCTGGGGGCTCTACTCACTAGATGCCAGTAGCACTTACTCCTATTTTGTCAACCAAGAATGCCTGTAGACATTGTCAACCACCATCAGGGGTAAAGAACCATTGATTTGACTTAGAGAAAAAGGACTTTCGATCTGCTATATAATGTGGTATAGAATCAGCTCTGCCTGCTTCTACCTCCTAAGTACAACTATAAAATGTATTAATACCTTAACAGATGAACAGAGGAGAACTATGAAATGTAGTAAGAGGAAGGAAAATTAGTTAGGAAGCTCTGGAGAGGGGGAACAATATAGCAGCATAACTGTTACAGAATTCTACCCAACAGAAGAAGACAATCCAAGTCCATGCTTCCTGACCTCTGACCAAGGAACTAAAGGTGGGCCAGGTAAACTCATTCCTTACCAGGACCCAAGGAGAGTCCTCCAACAACACAAGGATCTCCCTACTAAACCAGCAAGGAGGATCATTGATCCATTTGCCATACTAACAGTAAAAGACCAGAGAAAGTTTGCTCCTTCTGCAATAGGCCTGAGGCTCTCTCATCCCACTTACTTTGTGACACTGCACGGCCAGGGGACAGCAAGCACCAGCAAGGAGTAATCTGCAAAACAAGCTCCTGGCTCAATATTAGAATGGGGATAATAGGAGATAGAATCTGTGGACTTGAGGATAGATCAGTAAAATTTACCAATATGAACAACAGAGCCTCCAGGACCAGTGAGACAATATCAAAAGATACAAAGTTAGTATCACTGGAATCCCAGAAGGAGAGGAGAAAGAGAATAGGCTGAAAAAACATTCAAAGAAATTATGGCTGAAAATGTCATGAATTTGTTGAAAGACATAAACCCACATATTTAAGAAACTGAGCAAACTTTAACAGGGTAAACTCAAAGAAATTCAAGCCAAGACACATCAAAATTAAACTTCTGAAAACAAAAGACAACAAAAGATTTTGAAAGCAACTAGATAAAAATAACACATTACATATACAGGAACTCCTATTCAAATAACAGCAGATTTCTTATCAGAAACCAAGGAGACCATAAGGAAGTACCACAACATTTTTCAAGGGCTGAAAGAACTATCAACAGTTAATTCTATATCTGGAAAACTGTCCTTCAGGAACAAATCAGAAATAAAGATATTTTCAGAAGTAATAAAGAAATTGTTACTAGCAGATTGATTCTATAAAAGGATAAAAGAAGTTCTTCATACAGAAAGAAAATAATAAAATGACTGAAAGAATCTTAGAGCATCACAAAGGAAGAAAGAACAATAACATAAAATAAGTTACAAAAATATTTTAAAAGACAGCATTTAAAATGCTCTCAAGATGACTAGTACATCACAAATAACTACCAAGACAATTTTTGATACTTTTATAAAATTACCCATCTCTGTGTCTCAGACTTTTGGAATCTGAAGTAAAAGCAGGAAATAAGGAGCAACTGTAACAGAGGAACAGGTATAATTCCTTTGATAAATTCTCCAGCGAGCATTACTTTCCCTTTCCTCACATCTTCTTAGGGACTTCTAGTTCCCTCTGTTGCTTCTTCTATCTTTCTTGTCCTATTACATTTAGTTCCCCTTTGTTGGCATTTATTCCGTTTGAGCCTCCTTTTCATGAAAAAAAACAAATTCCTTCCTTGAACGTCAATTACCATATAGTTGTCAGTTATTGCTCTGGCTCTGGACTTCCTCTCATAAGCAAATTTTATTGAACATATTCATTTCAATTGATGCCTCCATTTCCTCACCTCCTACACACTCTACAATCCACTGCAGTCTAGATTCTTTCCCAGTTACTTCACTTAAACTGTGTGTGCAAGATTACAATCATCTCTTGGTTACAAAATTTATTGATCACCTTCTTATGTTGCATACAAAAATCACATAGGTTCAACTACCTAAACAGAAACCTGTTTATAATATTTGGCTCCTGTGTCTCCTTCTCTCTTCAATTAGCAAGTTCTCTAGCTTCAACTTTGATACTTTGGAAATAGCATTCTCCATTCTTTATAATTCATCACCCTAGTTCAAGACATCATTACCTCTTACCTGGGTTTCAGCAAAAACCTCTTCACCAAGATGCCTTCACCTAGCTTTGCCCTCTGCTTATCCATTAGGTTGTTCTTTACCCTGCAGGGACAGTGTTCTCCCAAAATATAAATAAGATCATACCATCCCTTTTCATTATGCCCTCAAGATAAATTTTAAATATACTTAGCATGATATTCAATATTTTTAATAATTACCCTCCATTTATATCTATAGTATTTTCCATTATCTCTCCCTACCCTTTCTAGTTATGAAGTTCTTTTAGTTCCTGAATACATCATGCTTAGTTTTACTCTTAAATAGTAGCATATCAACTGCTTAGAACAACTTTTTCTCCCTTCCAGGTGCCCTCTGCCCTTTTATTCTGTTTAATTTTCAGTTTTTGAAATATCCTGCATGAATTCTTTCTGGCCTACTATTTTCTTTGTGCCCTTATGATACCCTACCCTCTGGGATTTACCTGTCTTAGCTCTTAACAGTTTGAGTAGGAATTATCTTATTTGTACATATCTCCCTACCAGTCCTTATCTTCTGTAGCTCATTGAAGATGGAGATTGTCTATATCTTAGAATATTGTTTCTCAGTCCTTATATTACTTGACACTTGATAAATTGTTGACATAATTTTTTTCAGGAATAAATCAAAGATGACAATTCCAGAGTTATAAAGGAAGATGTAATGAACATAGGCTGCTTGTTTTATGAGATGATGAGGATTTTAAATGGTAACCAACTAAATTGTATCTGCACAGTTTTGTGGTGAGTATAATCAAAGTACTGTTCAAATTCATTATCACAAAGCCATATACTCAGCAAACGCTAACAGCCATCAATGAACTAAGTTGCTTTTTTTTCTTCTGGTTAATTTGAGTACCCCTCTTGGTAATCATAAGGCCTTATCATTAAGGCCAAAGAGAGGGGCAAGTGAAACTCAAAGCCTCCAGGGAATCCACATACTACATATTACCATTTAGAATGCCTTTATTATATCACCAATTAATTCTTATATGACCCTTTCATTAATATTTGCTGAAAATGTGCATTGATAATAAAAATCACATATAATATAAATGCTATACTCATTATAAGTGATACATTTTGTTTAGCATTTCATTTACTTGGTCTACAAAGCATTATGAGATTAGGAAATTGATGTAAATACTGTTTCTCCACTTTATAAGTAGGAGACTAAAACTCAGAAAAACATAGATTATTTTTTTTAAAACCCTCTTTTCCAACATAATGGAAGTTATCAAAATTATTAAATCACAGTAATATTAAAAACCAAATTGTCTTGGTATTTAAGGGTTGACTTTCAACCTATCTGGCCAATGAGATATAAAAGAGATTCTTCATGATACATTTCAAGTACACAGAGAAATATAGAAAATAATACAGAAAGAATGCTGAAAAATGTGGCTAAAACCTGACTTCTAATCATAGTAATGGGACTTGGGCATTTGAGGAACTAAAAGGCCATTTAATCCTCATCTAATACTTGAAACTTTCCTATAACAAATAAGTAGCTTTTAAACTTGAAAACCTACAAATATAGGAGACTTCCTCTCTCATGCTCAGAAAAGTTGTCATAAATGTTTTTACTTATAATGAAGTACTGTTTGACTCTCTTTAATGTGTATCTATTAATTACAATCCTATGAAGTGTATAACAGAAGTTAAACCCTTGTCTTCTATAATGAGGTTATTTTGGGACTTCCCTGGTGGTCCAATGGTTAAGACTCCACACTTCCAATGCAGGAGGCAGGGTTCGATACTTGGTCTGGAACTAGGATCCTGCATGTTGTGCACAGTGCAGCCAAACAAAAAAAAAGAGAGGAAACTTCTCTCTTCTACCATTACGTCCTCCCTCCTCTCCATCTATGCATTCATGTTATACCAATAGTTTCCTTTCCAGAGTGCAGGGTTTAAGTTCAGTTCCCATGTAGGGGAATAACAGGGCATTCTCTCTCTTCTGCCACCCAGCTCCAGGAGTGAGAATGCTGATTTGAAATCTCTATCTCACTAGAGTCTCTTGGAGACAGAATGTTGATTTGAAATCTCTATCTCACTAGAGTCTCTTCCAGAATTTTACTGGGCCAGGGAGCTCATTAGTAAGTAGCATCAATTGTTGTGACCACAATAGGAACCCAAGCAGGCCATGTGTCTGCAGACGCACAGGCTCAGAGGTTGTGTGCAAAGCCACTGCCTTCCAAGCTCTCCCTATCTGTGGGAATTAACCTGGTTTCCAGTGAGATGAGTGAGCAACATCTTTTATTTTGCCCATGAGGCTGCAGCTCTGATTGCAGATGTAACCTGCCTGAACTGAATTCAAGAATGTGTCAAAGGATTAGGATTTCTACTCTGACATCAAACCCAGGCACTTCCTGGTACCTGTGTGCAGCATCCATTTCCTGTGCCAACTCCCAAGTCTTTAGCTACTCTTAAAATGTAAGGGATAGGGCTAATGAGGCCTCCACTAACTGACAGACCAAATATCTCAAACACACATTGTCTTCTCCCTATCTCTTTCTGAGTCCTAGACTTTTCTCATTTTAGAAACTCATACACCAAAGATTTGACTGTATGAGGCATCCAGCACTCTCAAGCAATATACCCACTCTCAAGGGCAAACATTCACCGTATGTGAACTTAGGACACTTAATTTCTCCCCTGATTTATTTTTATTATCTATAAAATGAGAATAATAGCTTATTTGCGAAGTTGGTATAAGATTAAAATGTGCAGTTATAAAATATTTTAAATATTACATGACACAAAATATGTGCTTTATCATAGTAAGGTTTTGATCTTGATGTCTTTAGGGTACCTCCATCAATCAATAAACTTCTCCATTTTTATCCTCATCATAAAAAATAAAAATAAAAACAAAAACTTTGATGCTACCCACACAGCAAGGATGTGAGACCTGAATCTTAAGATGGAGACTTAAGTGCATTCTGGGAGTCCTAGTCCTGCCTTCCACTTATTGGGTGACCTAGTTGCCACTGTTTGGCTGGGACCTTCCTGGTTTTAGCACCAAAAGTCCTACATCCAGGGAAACTCTTCAGTCTCAGGCAAACTGGGATGGTTAGTCACCCTACACTTTACCTCCCACCCCCTCTAGTTTCCTGAACCCTCTCCTACCCTAATTTCAGCTATCTGTAGTGACTCAAAATTAGTTTAGATTAGAGGGTAACCATCTGGTATCTTGATGGCTAATGCAGAAAAAAAATTCAAGGTTAATCTCACACAAGGTATATTGCTACATTCATAAATGCCCTTGATACATTTAAATAGAGCTGTTATCCCCTACCTCCCATTCTAGATTCAATGATTTTGTGTTGGTTCCTGATGATCACCAACTGTTTCCTCCTAAATTATTGCATACTGTGCTTTTAATAACCAATTCTAAAAATAAACCTCTGAAATTTTTGGTATTGAGTTCTTCCCCCTTTTGAACAACGGGGCTGGAGTTAGACACAGTCTCATACAGATGTCTCCTCTCTTGTGTTTAGCAGAGCTCATTAACTTGAGCTGCTAAAACTCTAAGTGTCTTGAAAAGTATACAAGCCACACACTTGAACTCAGAGCAGCTAGGTTTTCTTTATAATCTTCTTACTTACATTAGATTCCAATTTCTTCTTCTCAATGCTCATCTCACCCCTCCCAGGTGTGAGTTCATTTTTGCAAGAAATCAATAATTACCAATATTTACTGGGTGTTTGTTATAGGCTAACATCTGTGATCAGCACTTACATTGATTTCTTACCTTAATACTCAAAATGACTTGATGGGTAGGTAATATCCACATGTTCAAACTGGGAAGGAAATGTCCAGATGGGGTCAGATACTTTCCCTAGGATTATGCAGCTGGAAAGTTTTGAAAGGGAAATTTGAATTTAGGTTTTTCAGACCTCAAAGCACATGATCTTCTTAACCACTAATAGAAGAAAACTGTAACTGAGACATTTCTGCCCCTGTAAATATTATGCCATTAGTCTCTTTAATCTGACAAAGTACCCAATTGACAGCACTCTCCCAAAATTATTTTGAAAAAAAAATAGTGTATAAGTTTAAGTACATCAATTTTAAGTAACTTTTTCATCTTTCAAAAGTCCTTGTTTAATTACTTCTTGATTCTAAGTCTTTTGATTCTTGAATAGGTTGCTGCATGGCTGCATTCAGTAGTTTGCATATTAATACACTTATCTATCTATCTATCTATATGTACACATATCATAGATACAGATATTCACCAGAATAAATGCATTTGAGAACATTTATATATTTTTAATAGATCTTTATTGGAGTATAATTGCTTCATAATACTGTGTTAGTTTCTCTTGTACACCAAAGTGAATCATCCATATGCATAAACATGTCCCCATATCCCCTCCCTCTTGAGCCTCACTCCCATCCTCCTTATCCCACCCCTCCAGGTCATCGCAAAGCACGGAGCTGATCTCCCTGTGCTATGCTGCTACTTCCCACTTACTAACTATTTTACATTCGGTAGAGAATATATGTCGATGCTACTCTCACTTCGCCCCAGCTTCCCCCTCCAACCGCGTGTCTTCATGTCTATTCTCTATGTCTACATCTATATTCCTGCCCTGCAACTACGTTCATCAGTACCATTTGTTTTGTTTTGTTTTGGTTTTTAGATTCCATATACATGCATTAGCATACAGTATTTGTTTTTCTCCTTCTGACTTACTTCACTCTGTATGACAGACTCTAGGTCCATCCACCTCACTACAAATAACTCAACTTCATTTCTTTTTATGGCTTGTAAATAAAAAGCCCTCATGATCAACATAAATTGAGGCACACTAAAATTAAGAAGTGTAGACCAAAGAAAACATAATTTTAAGTATAAAAACATCATTATCAATGTCTTTTTCTGTTTAGTAAAGCAAATCACGGGAGCCAATACTTCCGGAAATGGCTTGAATCTAAGGTGGCTTTTCAAAATTCCAAAAATTTCTTATACAAATTTTCCCCAAAATCTTGTCCTTTTAACGGAAATTTAGCCTAATCAAGCCCAATCAGTTGAGCATCTACCCTTAGAACAGTAGTTGAAGAGAGATAAGGAGTCACCAAAAGTAAGTCAAGCCAATAAGAACTAAAGCCAACAGCTCATTCTGAAATGGGAATCCCAGCCAGTCTACAGAATGGACTCTGGTGGAGAGAACATTAGGGCTACTCCTTTCCATTATCCAATAGTGTGTTTGTCTCCTTTTTCCTTCACCTTCCCTTCTCAGTTATTAATTCCATTTATACGTAATTCCCATTCTTGACTTTATGATTCTTCTATGTCATGTCCTAAACTCTGTAATTGATTTCATCCTTCCACAAGTATTACATTTGGCGTATCCATTGCATGGGATTTGAAGAACCTTTATTTGCTCACAATGTACTTGCCTTCCCTGATGCTGATTATTATCTTAAAAATATTTTCCAGTACCCAAGAGTCAAACCTTTTGTGCCCCAAATTTTTTTCCCCTAACGAAGTATTGTTTACAAATACATGATACCCTTTCTATCCTCCTTGAACAGTCTCATCTTCTAGGCTATGACTATATGCAACCTTCTTTTATTCTGTTCTATCTATAGACAAGTTATAAAAGAAATCCTCTTTGCTGTATCACTGAAATCTTTCTTGTTTATTTCTTGGTATCAAGGTCTATATGACAGAAAGGGCCATTTAGGATTATGGTGGCTGATTTATTAGGGTGTGTACTGGCTACTGACATTAATGGGAAATATTATGTTCTACACTTGGATTTTCCAAGGGCTGCCTCTACTGTGATAAGTAACATCAACCCCAACTAATAGGAAATGGATGAGTAAATATAATAATTTCCCAATAAGCTATTTTCCCAACTTAAATTCGGACATCTTATGATATTGTGTTTGCTTTTTGGAGAAATGATGCTCATATTATTTTTCCCTAAAAAATAGTTTTGGCCTGTGAACAGGCAGGAGTAGTTTGATTGTGGTTGGTTTGTTATTTAAACTCTGCTAAAATCCTTATCTGAACTGAATTCTCAGAACCACAGATAATTCAGAGTTGCATATCTTATTTCCTAATAAAAATTAACACAATGACATAGAATAAAAGGGCCAGAAGCAAACTGATTTATTGAGTTTATTTACTCTCAGAATGCTTACTTTAGTTATGTCAAAACAAAACAACAAAAAACCTCTTAATATGGAAATATTTTGTCTTCTCCCAAATATCTTTGTGCTTTCATGAACTTAATTTATTTATGTCTGATAGACCATCACTTTGGATTGATTTGGCTTAATTCACTTATCAAATAAGGGACCAAAAAGTATTATGTCCATCACCTCAAAATTTATGCCTAAAATAAGAAAACTTGTTTAAAAAATCCTATCATCCTACTCATATTTATATGGAAATAACCTGTCTTTTGAACTTGTGTTATATTCAGTGTCCCATCTATGGAAGAACTATGTATCTGAACTCCCTTGAATTTAAGTATTCCATGTGTATTAGTTTTCTATGGGTGTCATAGCAAATTATCATAAACTGAATGGCTTAAAACAACAGAAATGTATTCTTTCACAGTCCAGGAGGCCAGAAGTCCAAACCCAAGGAGTCAACATGATTGGTTCCTTCTGGAGGCTTTGAGGGACAAACTATTCCTTGCTTCTCTCCTAGCTTCTGGTGGTTGCCAGAAATCCCTAGTGTCCCTTGATTTGTAGACACATCACTCTAATCTCTGCCTCCAATCTTCATATAGCCTCCTTCCCTGTATGTCTGTGTGTCTTCCTGTGACTTTTATGTTAGGACTTCAGTCATTGAATTTAAGGCCCACCCTAATCCAATATTACCTTGTCTTAATTTAACAAATTATACCGCAAAGATCCTATTTCCAAATAAGTTCGTATTCTGATGTTCTAGATGGGCATACTTTTTTTTTGGCAGAGGTTGGAGCGGGGGGGACTTTATTTAATTCAGTACATCACATTACATGTTTTGACCAATAAAATGTGAGCAGAAATGTTCCATGGATTCTGGGCTTAAATTTTAAAAGCTAAGACTTTGTTTGCCACCCTCTCTTACTTTTTCTCCTGACTCTGCCAATTAAAATGCATATTAAAATTGACGCTGCATATTAAAATGGAATATCCATCAGCCTGGAAAAGATATGTGATGTAACACATCTCACGAATAAGGTGTAGACATTATTCTTTTAAGACACTGAAATGTTCCAATGTTTCTTTCCTACAGAATAACTTGGCCATCATGATTGTTGTACAAAAATTAATTTTGGATCAAAGGTGCTCCCTTAATAGACAACTGAAAAATGTGGCCCTAGATTTGAGGCCAGGAACTTGGAGCATGAGTTTTTTTAATCAGAACCTAGAAGGATGGTGATGCATGTCATGCAGTGGTTAACTATTTAGAAAAAGTATCATATGTGATAACTTAGAAGGGAGATATTGTACCCACTAAGCTTTATTTGTAAATGAAGAGGTGAGAAACCAGTGTTAGTAGCCTGAGTTTCTTCCTGTTGGTTGCACTTGCCAGGATAATGTGAGAGAGGTGAGTTCAGAAAAGAACTGCTTTGCAAGCAGAACTTAAGGAAAACAGAGAGAATACAGAGTGGAATGGCTGTCTGTGTTGGAAGTTTAACTGGCACTAATCTCCCTTTAATATATAGAACTGACAAAGCAGCTGAATAAAAATAACCAATTAAAATTCAGATTTAAAAACCAATATCAGGGTGTAGTTATTACACCCATTTTAAAAACTCTTAATGGGTATCATTTTCCCAGGAAATTCTTTCAGTTGGAAAAATATGGTTTAAAAAAGAAGAAAAGAAAATGGCATCTCTCTCCTATGGAAGTATGATAGGCTTAAGTTACCCATATTAAATCCAGGGAAAGAGGCATGGTTCCAGAAGAGCCAGTGTGTCTCTTACACATGAGACTCATGAGAATCAAGTAAATAAATCGGTTAACTTTTTGACAGAATTATACAAACCAGCAAACCATTGGACCTAAGATAATTGTTTTTTTGAGACTTCAAGTTTGGACCCCCAAATTCTATGGACAAGAAACAGGCAGAGATGATCAGCTAAAAAAAAGTTTCATATAATATCAATAAAATACCTCAGCCTTCTTACTGGCAAAATTAAATTATCCTAGGAAATTATTAATTACTTTTACCTATAAATAAAAATTCTTCACTATATTTTCCAACAAGAAAACCCATTGAATTTTCTGGTAGTTACTGATAGTTACTGATAATCTCTAATTTATATGACACAGAAGAAATATATCCTATATACATTTTTGTATATATGCTTCCATGTATTTGGAAAAGCAGTTAAGCTAATAATAGGCATAGAAGCAAACCTTTGCTTGAATTTAAATCTTTTGTGCTTTTGGCTCGCTCGCTCTAAGATATAGTATGGGAAAAGTTTCAACTGGCTTTCAAAATGCAAATTTAGGGGAAATTTTAAAAAAGAATTTTTCTTTCAGTGTTTTAATAACTGAAGATTAAAGCAACATTTTCCATTTTCTAGTTAATTATTTTCCTACTAGAAAACATTGCTTCTCTTCAAAGCATGCTCTTATTTTAGCAGCAGGTACATTAGAATATTTTGGTAGGACAATTAAATAAACATGCGCACAATGCCAGCTTGAATATGCTGTTTCATGCTGCTAAGCCTGACTGAATCAGGCTGTGAGCCCCACTCTTCCTCACAGCAGTAGACACAGTAAGAAAGCAGAAGACAATTCAGGGGGAACAAAACACAAATCTTTGTATCGTATGGCAAATAAAATCAGGTAAATCTGATTTCAGAACAATGTACACTTTTCTTTTTCTTTTTAACATCTTTATTGGAGTATAATTGCTTTAAAATGGTGCGTAAGTTTCTGCTTTAGTTTCTGCTTTATAACAAAATGAATCAGCTATTCCTATAAATATATCCCCATATCTCCTCCCTCTTGCGTCTCCCTCCCACCATCCCTATCCCATCCCTCTAGGTGGACACAAAGCACGGAGCTGATCTCCCTATGCTATGTGGCTGCTTCCCACTAGCTATATATTTTACATTTGGTAGTGTATATATGTCCATGCCACTCTCTCACATCGTCCTAGCTTACCCTTCCCCCTCTCCGTGACTTCAAGTCCATTCTCTATGTCTGTGTCTTTATTCCTGTCCTGCATCTAGGTTCTTTAGAACCACTTTATTTTTTTTTAGATTATATATATATATGTGTTAGCATATGGTATTTGTTTTTCTCTTTCTGACTTACTGCACTCTGTATGACCGTTTCTAGGTCCATCCACCTCACTAAAAATAACTCAGTTTGTTTCTTTTTATGACTGAGTAATATTCCATTGTATGTATGTGCCACATCTTGTTTATCCATTCATCTGTCAATGGACACTTAGTTTTATCAATTTTGTTTATCTTCTGAAAGAACCAGCTTTTATTTTAACTGATCTTTGCTATTCTTTCCTTCATCTCTTTTTAATCTATTTCTGATCTGATCTTTATGATTTCTTTCCTTCTGCTAACTTTGGGGTTTTTTTGTTCTTTTTCTCTAATTGCTTTAGGTGTAAATTTAGTTCAGTTACCTGAGTTGTTTCTTGAGGTAGGATTGTATTGCTATAAACTTCCCTGTTAGAATTGCTTTTGCTGCATCACATAAATTTTGGGTTATCGTGTTTTCATTGTCAATGGTTCCTAGGTTTTTTTTTGTTTGTTTGTTTGTTTTTTTTGGGTTTTTTTTTGCGTTATGCGGGCCTCTCACTGTTGTGGCCTCTCCTGTTGCAGAGCACAGGTTCCGCATGCGCAGGCTCAGCGGCCATGGCTCACTGGCCTAGCCGTTCCACGGCATGTGGGAATCTTCCCGGACCGGGGCACGAACCTGTGTCCCTTGCATCGGCAGGCGGACTCTCAACCACTGCGCCACCAGGGAAGCCAGTTCCTAGGTATTTTTTTTTATTTCCTCTTTGATTTCTTCAGTGATCTCTTGTGTATTCAGTAGTGTATTGTTTAGCCTCCATGTTTTTGTATTTTTACAGATTTTTTCCTGTAATTGATATCCAGTCTCATATTTTTGTGGTCAGAAAAGATACTAGACATGATTTCAATATTCTTACATTTACCAAGGCTTGATTTGTGACCCATGATATGATATACCCTGGAGAATGTTCCATGAGCACTTGTGAAGAAATTGCAATCTGTTGTTTTTGGATAGAATGTCCTATAAATATCAATTAAGTCCATCTCATTTAATGTATCATTTAAAGCTTGTGTTTCCTTATTTATTTTCATTTTGAATGATCTGTCCATTGATGAAAGTAGCATGTTAAAGTCCCCTACTATGATTGTGTTACTGTCAATTTCCCCTTTTATGGCTGTTAGCATTTGCCTTATGTATTGAGGTGCCCCTATGTTGGGTGCATAAATATTTACAATTTTTATATCTTCTTGGATTGATTCCTTGATCGTTATGTGGTGTCCGTCTTTGTCTCTTGTAATAGTCTTTGTTTTAAAGTCTATTTTCTCTGATATGAGAATTGCTACTCCAGGTTTCTTTTGATTTCCATTTACATGGAATATCTTTTTCCATCCCCTCACTTTCAGTCTGTATGTGTCCCTAGGTCTGAGGTGGGTCTCTTGTAGACAGCATATATACGGGTCTTGTTTTTGCATCCATTCAGCCAGTCTATGTTTTTTGGTTAGAGCATTTAATCCATTTACATTTAAGGTAGATATTGATATGTATGTTCCTATTACCATTTTCTTAATTGTTTTGGGTTTGTTATTGTAGGTCTTTTCCTTCTATTGTGTTTCCTGCTTAGAGAAGTTCCTTTGGCATTTCTTGTAGCGCTGGTTTTGTGATGCTGATTTCTCTTAGCCTTTGCTTGTCTGAAAAGAGGTTTTTTTTAATTATAACAAAGTGAATCACTTATACATATGTTCCCATATCTCTTCCCTCTTGCGTCTCCTTCCCTCCCACCCTCCCTATCCCACCCCTCCAGGCAGTCACAAAGCACCGAGCTGACCTCCCTGTGCTATGCAGCTGCTTCCCACTAGCTATCTACCTTACATTTGGTAGTGTATATATGTCTATGCCTCTCTCTTGCTTTGTCACAGCTTACCCTTCCCCCTCCTCATATCCTCAAGTCCATTCTCTAGCAGGTCTGTGTCTTTATTCCTGTCTTGCCCCTAGGTTCTTCATGACATTTGTTTTTTCTTAAATTCCATATATATGTGTTAGCATATGGCATTTGTCTTTCTCTTTCTGACTTACTTCACTCTGTTTGACAGACTCTAGGTCTATCCACCTCATTACAAATAGCTCAATTTCATTTCTTTTTATGGCTGAGTAATATTCCATTGTATATATTTACCACATCTTCTTTATCCATTCATCCGATGATGGACACTTAGGTTGTTTCCATCTCTGGGCTATTGTAAATAGAGCTGCAATGAACATTTTGGTACATGACTATTTTTGAATTATGATTTTCTCAGGGTATATGCCCAGTAGTGGGATTGCTGGGTCATATGGTAGTTCTATTTGTAGTTTTTTAAGGAACCTCCATACTGTTCTCCACAGTGGCTGTATCAATTTACATTCCCACCAACAGTGCAAGAGGGTTTCCTTTTCTCCACACCCTCTCCAGCATTTATTGTTTCTAGATTTTTTGATGATGGCCATTCTGACTGGTGTGAGATGATATCTCATTGTAGTTTTGATTTGCATTTCTCTAATGATTAATGAAGTTGAGCATTCTTTCCTGTGTTTGTTGGCAGTCTGTATATCTTCTTTGGAGAAATGTCTATTTAGGTCTTCTGCCCATTTTTGGATTGTGTTGTTTGTTTGTTTTTTTGTTATTGAGCTGCATGAGCTGCTTATAAATTTTGGAGATTAATCCTTTGTCAGTCGCTTCATTTGCAAATATTTTCTCCCATTCTGAGGGTTGTCTTTTGGTCTTGTTTATGGTTTCCTTTGCTGTGCAAAAGCTTTGAAGTTTCATTAGGTCCCATTTGTTTACTTTTGTTTTTATTTCCATTTCTCTAGGAGGTGGGTCAAAAAGGATCTTGCTGTGATTTATGTCATGGAGTGTTCTGCCCATGTTTTCCTCTAAGAGTTTGATCAAATCTGAATGAGATCCTTGCTGTGTAGAGTAATCTTCATTGTAGGTTTTTCCCTTTCATCACTTTAAATATGTCCTGCCAGTCCCTTCTGGCTTGCAGAGTTTCAGCTGAAAGATCAACTGTTAACTTTATGGGGATTCCCTTATACGTTAATTGTTGCTTTTCCCTTGCTGCTTTTAATATTTTTTCTTTGTATTTAATTTTTGATAGTTTAAGTAATATGAGTCTTGGCATGTTTCTCCATGGATTTATCCTGTAACGGTCCCTCTGCATTTCCTGGACTTGATTGACTATTTTCTTTCCCATATTAGGGAAGTCTTCAACTATAATCTTCAAATATTTTCTCAGTCCCTTTTTTTCTCTTCTCCTTCTGGTAGCCCTATAATTCTTATGTTCATAAGTTTAATGTTGTCCCAGAGTTCTCTGAGATTGTCCTCAATTCTTTTCATTCTTTTTTCTTTATTGTGCTCTGTGGTAGTTATTTCCAATATTTTATCTTCCAGGTCACTTATCTGTTTGTCTGCCTCAGTTATTCTGCTATCGATTCCTTCTAGAGATCTTTTCTTTTCAATAATTTCATGTATTGTGTTGTTCATCATTGTTTATTTGCTCTTTAGTTCTTCTAGATCCTTGTTAAACGTTTCTTGTATTTTCTCCATTCTATTTCCAAGATTTTGGATCATGTTTACTATCATTATTCTGAATTCTTTTTCAGGTAGACTGTCTATTTCCTCTTCATTCATTTGGTCTGGTGGATTTCTACCTTGCTCCTTCGTCTGCTGTATGTTTCTCTGTCTCCTCATTTTGCTTATCTTACTGTGTTTATGGTCTCTTTTTCTCAGGCTGCAGGTTCATAATTCCTGTTGTTTTTGGAGTCTGCTCCCAGTGGTTAAGGTTGGTTCAGTGGGTTTTGTAGGCTTCCTGGTGGAGGGGACTGGTGTCTTTGTTCTGGTTGATGAGGCTGAATCTTGTCTTTCTGGTTGGCAGGACCACTTCTGGTGGTGTGTTTTGGGGTGCCTGTGACCTGATTATGATTTTAGGATGCTAATGGGTAGGGTTATGTTCCTGTCTTACTAGTTGTTTGGCATAGAGTGTCCAGCACTGTAGCTTGCTAGTCGTTGAGTGGAGCTTGGTTTTAACGTTGAGTTGGAGATCTCTGGGAGAGCTTTCACCATTTGATACTGCATGGGGCCAGGATATCTCTGTTGGACCAATGTCCTGAACTTGGGTCTCCCACCTCAGAGGCTCTGGCCTTACACCCCGCCAGAACACCAAGACCCTGTCAGCCACATGGCTCAGAAGAAAAGGGAGAAAAAGAAAGAAAGAAAGAAAGAGAGAGAGGGAGATAGAGAGAGAGAGAGAGAAGGAAAGAAAGAAAGAACATACAAATAAATAAAATAAAAATAAGTTTAAAATAGAAAAAAATATTAAAAATTTAAAAAGTAATAAAAAATAGAAAGAGAGAAAGAAAGAAGAGAGGAACCAAACCAAAAAACAAATCCACCAATGATAACAAGGGCTAAAAACTATACAAACAAAACAAAACAAAATGGACAGTCAGAACCATAGGACAAATGGCAAAAGCAAAGCTATACAGACAAAATCAAACAAAGAAGCCTATACATACACACTCACAAAAAGAGAAAATGGCAAAAATATGTATGTGTATTAAAAAAAAAGGAAGAGAGCAACCAAATCAATAAACAAATCTTCCAATCATAATAAGCTGTAAATACTAAGCTAAGATAAACATAAAAACAGAAACAAATTAGATTCAGAAAGCATACTCCAAATCTATAGCTGCTCCCAAAGTCCACCGCCTTAGTTTTGGGATGATTCATAGTCTATTCAGGTATTCCACAGATGTAGGGTACCTCTTGTGGAGATTTAATCTGCTGCTCCTGTGGCTGCTGGGAGAAATTTCCCTTTCTCTTCTTTGCTTGCACAGCTCCTGGGGTTCAGGTTGGTTTTGGCCCTGTCTCTGTGTGTAGGTCTCCTGAGGGCATCTGTTCCCTGCCTAGACAGAATGGGGTTAAAGGAGCATCTGATTATGGGGCTCTGGCTTACTCAGGCCAGTGGGGAAGGAGGGGTACAGAATGTGAGGCGAGCCAGCTGCAGCAGAGGCCAGCATAACTTTGCAACAGCCTGAGGTGCGCCTGTGTTCTCCTGGGGAAGTTGTCCCTGAATCACGGGACCCTGGCAGTGGCGGGCTGCACAGGCTCCCCAGAGGGGAGTTGTGGATAGTGACCTGTGCTTGCACACAGGCTTCTTGGTGGCGGCAGCAGCTGCCTTAGCGTCTCATGCCTGTCTCTGGTGTCTGCGCTGATAGCTGTGGCTCCCGTCCATCTCTGGAGCTCTTTTAGGTGGTACTCTGAATCCCCTCTCCTCACGTACACCAAAACAATGGTCTCTTGCCTCTTAGGCAGTTCCAGACTTTTTCCCCAATTCCCTCCTGGCTAGCTGTGGTGCACTAGCTCCCTTCAGGCTGTGTTCACGCAGCCAACCCCAGTCCTCTCCCTGTGATCCCATGAAAGCCCGAGCCTCAGCTCCCAGCCCCCACCCATCCTGGTGGGTGAGCAGACAAGCCTCTCAGGCTTGTGGGTGCTGGTCGGTACCAATCCTCTGTGCGGGAATCTCTCCACTTTGCCCTCTGCACCCCTGTTGCTGTGCTCTCCTCTGTGGCTCTGAAGCTTCCCCCGCCACCATCCCCATATCTGCCAGTGAAGGGGCTTCCAAATGTGTGGAAATATTTCCTCCTTCACAGCTCTCTCCCTGATATGCAGGTCCTGTCCCTATTCTTTTGTCTCTGTTTTTCCTTTTATCTTTTGCCCTACCCAGGTACATGGGGAGTTTCTTGCCTTTTGGGAAGTCTGTGGTCTTCTGCCAGCATTCAATAGTTGTTCTGTAGGAGTTGTTCCACATGTAGATGTAGTTCCACATATTCCACATGTAGTTCTGGTGTATTTGTGGGGAGAAAGGTGATCTCCATGTCTTACTCTTCCACCATCTTGAAGGCCTCTGGGAAAGATCTTTTATTTATTTTTTCTGGTTGCATTACACTGGTCTGCTCCTTTTCGGCAACTACCTTGCTTCCCATGTCTCCAAAATTGCTGTCCCATCACAAGCCAAGCCCAGGCCGCTGGTCCACAGTGCCTCCCCCTGGGTTTCCTGGGGCCCACTGAGCATGGCAGAGCCTATTCACAATGTACACTTTTGAGGTAGTGCTCGCTACTCCAGTTGGGGAAAGCTATTCAGGAGTAAAATAGAAAGCCATGAGGGGAGTAAACATCAAAGAAATAAAAGACAAGATGTGCTTTATAGTTTAAATAAAAAACCTGTTCAGACTGCATTTTGAGTGTTCAGAAAACAAGTGAGCTAAACACTAGTTACATGTATTCTTGTCAAAACAATGGTATGCAATCCATCAGTGTTAAATGGGTACGTTTGTGCCCATGACTACACTTTCATAAAACTAGTAACTTTGAAGAGTGCCTTTTGACATTATTTTAAGCTAGAATGTGTGATAAGATTGTTAAGTCAATTATGAGTAGGTTATAAAGCAATGGATTACTTAGCCATAGACATGGAAACACATTTGAAAAGCATGTTCAATAGTTTGAAATATGCTTAAAAATGTATCAGGAAAAAATTCAGAAAAAGTTACAAGTGTATGCAGAACTGACATGTAGAATATGTTTAAAATTCCTTACATTTTAAAAGGTATGCTTAATGTGTTTTGCTTATAAAAATGAATATATTTTAATATAGTTAAAGTTACAAATTATATATGATTAATATCATGTGCCTTACCATAATGTCTCTGCCTTTCAATTCAATTTTTGTCACATAATAATAAAATTGTGAAATTATTCATACATTAAAAGAAAAATAGAACCAGGAATTTTATATATGTATGTGTGTGTGTGTGTATGTATGTATGTGTATATATATATATATATATATATATATATATATATATTCTTTTTTAGATTCTTTTCCATTGTAGATTATTACAAGATATTGAGTATAGTTCCCTGTGCTATATGGTAGGTCCTTGTTTGTTATCTATTTTATATATAGTCATGTGTATATATTAATCTGAAATGCTTAATTTATCTGTCCCCTCCTCCTTTCCCCTTTGGTAACCATAAGTCTGTTTTCTAAGTCTGAGTCTACTTCTGTTTTATAAATAAGTTCAATTGCATCATTTTCTTTTAGATTCCACATATAAGCAATATCATATGATATTTGTCTTTCTCTGGCTTACTTCACTTTGCATGATTATCTCTAGGTCCATCCATGTTGCTGCACAAGGTTTTATTTCATTCTTTTTATGGCTCAGTAATATTCCATTGTGTACATGTACCACACCTTCTTTGTCCATTCTTCTGTCGAATGGACATTTAGGTTGCTTCTAAGCATGTCTTGGCTATCGTGAATAGTGCTGCTATGAACATTGGGGTCCATTTTTCTTTTTGAATTATAATTTTCTCCAGATATATACCCAGGAGTGGGATCTTTGGATCATATGGTAACTATTTTTAGTTTTTTGAGGAAACTCCATATTACTCTCCATTATGGCTGCACCAGTTTACATTCCCACGAACCATAGATGTTTATTCATTCCTACCATACTATGAGCTCTGTGCTGGATGGTGGGTAGTAAAGTACTATTCATGCCATTGAGGACATTACATAGTAATAGTAACAAAAGACAAGTAAATAGATTACAGAGTATGATAAACAGGATTAGAAGACTGTTATGAAATGCCTCAAACTGGGTCTAACCACAAGTGGATCCTGAGAGAGGACTGGAGTGCTAGTGCTCTATTTGGTTAGTGATCCTAAGAAACACCAGGAGGTCAGGGAGAAAGTGAAATAGAAGGGAAAGAAGACAACACAGTTTGTGTTAATGAGCAGGTTACTGTTTTGGTCAACTGAGATGCTGAAATGTCACGTGACATGCCTAAGTTTGCTCATCTCAGTGATTTGGCCTCAGCATTTGTCCTTGGCTAGGGTTTCTCATGGACTTCAGCTCTGTGACATCTCAACCAGTCCAGCACTTGTAGGTTCTTGCCATAAGATGTAGCCAGGTGGCATGGGGACTATGAGAGAGGTTAGAACATGGGCAGGATGTTGACAGTGCTTGTTATAGGAATGGACTAAAATGCACTTACCCCAAAAGAAGAATGAGGTTGGGGGAGAACTGGATGCCCCTTCTAATAGGAAAATTAAATGAACCAAGTTTTTAAGGATAAGTAGGAGTTGGGAAGATGAAGCGTGAAGTAGGACGATAAAAAATAATAATAATAATGTGCAGCATGCCACCTTCAGAAGACCTTAGTTTGTTTAAGAGTTTGTTTCTTTTTGTTTTTGTATTTACCCTAAAGGAGGTAGAGAGAAAAGGGAATGACTATTTTAAACTTTAACACAGTCCTTTCTTTTAGATTCTATTTTAGTTTAGCTAGTTACCCTGAAAACTATGAGAAGGCTGTGAGAATTTTAAAAAAAGCAGATTTTTAAATCCTCCATTCACTCATATATATATATATATATATATATATATATATATATATATAAAGCCTCTTCCCTCTGTCAAACATTGTACTAGGCACTAAAGACAAAATGGTAAACAAGGTAAGCATGTTTGTGGTCCTTGTGCAATTTGGGAAAAGACAAATCAGTAAGAGTTTTCAGTGTAATATTATATCTGGTGTGTTAGGGGCTGTTCAGGTTGCAATAAAAAGATGTAAAAAGAGCATCTATACTCTGCTGAATTGGGTCCCTCTAAAACCCTTGTCCACCTGGAACCTCAGAATATGACCTTATTTGAAAATATGGTCTTTACAAGTATAATCAGTTAAGATGAGGTCATACTGGGTTAGTGGGTCCTTGATTCAATGACTGGTGTGGTTATAAGATGGTCATGTGAAAACACAGATGCACCTGGGAGAAGAAAGCCATGTGATGATGGAGACAAAGATTGGATTGATGCCTCTACAAGTCTAGGAATGTCTAGAATTGAGGGCAGCTTCCAGAAGTTTGTAGAGAGGCATGGGACATTTTCTCCCTAGAGCCTTTAGAGGGACCATGACCCAGCCATGGACTCTAGCACCTAGAATTGTGAGAGAATACATTTCTGTTCTTTTAAGCCACCCATTTTTTAGGGCAGCCCTAGGAATCTAATAGAGCATCTAAATCAAACCTCAGGAAAGTTGAAGAGAATGGGTGTTAAAGGGAGGAAATATTTCAAGGAAAATGAAACAAGATGCATAAATATCCAGAGGAGAGGGAGAAAATTTTGCACTTGAATCACAAAACTATTTTTATATGTTGAAATATTGAAGTGTGGGATCAAGAGACTAAGTAAGGGAGAAATATAGGAGCTGGATAATCAAGGTGCTTCTAAGTCAATTGAAGGATGTTAGAACTTTATCTTCAGGGCAATAACAAGATATCCAATGGTCTTAAACTGGGGAAGCATATAATTATACTTGCAGTCTATAAAAATCACTATAAGTGCATTCGGTGTTCTCCTCAGAAGAATGAGCAGAAGGACAAATCTGATGGCAGAAATATCAGCCATGAGGTTTTTGGATATCCATATGGAAAAAAATCATTATCTAAATACAGACATGGGAATGGAGAGCTGTGACTAGACTTGAGAGACAATTATGAAATAGAATTTTTACAATTTGATAACTGTTAGCATATTGAGAGTAAAGGACAGAATGAAATCAAGGATGATCACATATCTACTTGAACAACTACGTGCAGTGACATGAGAAGAGTGAGCAGGCATATGAGGAAAAGCTGATTTTAGGTCTGGACATACTGAGTTGAGGTGTGCATGGGGCATACAGGTGGACATGTGTAATAAACAGTCAGATATGTGGATCTGAGGCTTAAAGGGAGATAATGGTGAAATAGAGTTGGAGGGGGAAATTGATCAGAGAAACAATTAGAAGATTATATAAGTAACCAAAATAATAAATAGAAAGGATAGTAGTGATGAGGATTTAGATGAGAGGAGGCATTTAAGAGATATTAATGAAGTGAAATTCACAGGATTTATTGGAGAAAGAAACATTTCTAGAGCAAAGAGTGGAAATATTACCTTTTATCTTTGCAGAGATTTGAGCATATTTGTATTCAGAGAAAAGAACCAGTAAAGATGGACAGATTAAAAACAAAGCTGAGTGTGATCCATGAGAATTAAAGGAATCAGATCCAGAAAATAAGTTTGTTGTAAAGAATAATTATAAACCAATGAGGCATCCCTGATACCAAAATGATTCTTAAACTAAGATATAGCCCGGATTTGTTAACCGACAGTAAAATAAAAGATTAAAAGACGGCAGGCACCCTCAAGAAGATTATATCTTCATGTACAAAATCAAAAGCCGTCCAATTTTTCTCTTTAGCAGCATCACCTAATAGCAGAGATGAAGGGTGATATTGGTCTGTGAGGGTTGAAAAAATTTTTCAATAGACAAAAATGCTTAAATAATAGAAATACCTGTATAAATATTTCTAATAGCTTTTCTAACAGCAAGACTGGAGGTATTTTATCACATATTCTTGTGCAACTAACAGGTTTTACACCAGCAATAGAGCTGAACTGGCCTTGGTACTCAGAACTTCATCCAGGAGATTTACAGAGATCACCAAGGGCATGGAAGTGGGGTACATGTGCCAGTTTTCAAACGTCTCCTGTGAAGAGAGAGAAGGAAAATATTTAGGTGAAAATTAGGATACATTTGAAGGGGTAAGATTTAAGAGTGAGAGAGATGGGATGTGATGGTGTCTTAATTTCTCTGTAAGGTAAGAGCTAAGGTTAATCACTGAGAATGAAGGAGGCAGGGAGTGGTGATAGGACTTAAGGAAGTTGGTGAATTCTTAAAATAGCTCATGTGGGACAAAAAACGTTGACATGGTGAACATTGCAGCGCAGTTTTGAAGACCTCACAGTAATTCAATACTATGTTTTATCAGAACTGATAGCACAGGGAACTATACTCAAAATTTTGTAATAACCCATAAGGGAAAAAATTCTGTAAAAATAAATATATCTGTACATAAAACAGAATCATTTTGCTGTACACCTGAAATTACACAATATTTTAACTCAACTGTACTTCAATTTAAAAAATAAGTGAAAAAAGTAAAATAAATTCTTAGAAGAAAATAAGAGTTGCTGTTTGCTAATACAGTATTGGTCAAGGCCATTCGTCATTCATATAATCATTCAGAGATAACATCCCAGGAAATGATTAAGTATGAAAAATGCAGTTTTTCTTTTTTTGTTGTTTTTGGCTCCTTTCCTTTACATCTCGCCTTTAAAAAATTGTCCTCTCCCTCTTTTTGTTCTTCACTTTATCTTTTTTTCTTTTTTCTTCATTTTTATTTTCAGCAAACAGATGCTTTTTTGCCCCTTGCAGATCCTGTTCTTATTATATTTCAAATTTACATATTTGCCATTTAAAAAGTCAAATAATACTTCCAGTCCTGTAAGGGAAAGAAATTATCTTGTAACCTCACCATCCCTACCCCTAGTCCCTTGACAATCAAATACTTCACCTGTTTGAACCATTGCTTCTGATATTAATCTACTTAAAATTTAGACATTAACTTTTTACTTGTAATATTGCAGTTCAGGATTTAACTCTCTTGTGCCTCTCACTCACAAGTACATCCCCACACCCCATCCTCCTGACACAATTCTATGACACTACTGGTTACATTAACTTTTATTTAGGATTTCTAATATGTTGACTTGTGTAAATATTTTTCAGAGCATAAAAAATACTTGTTTTTATCATCCAACTTTTTATGTTCGATGGCATTAATAACTTCCTAGCTACTTCTTTGGTTAAGTTTTCTATGTACCCTTGTACTAACTCACCACCAAATTTCTGGTAGAAGCATACAGCTCCTCTTAATATGGTAAGACTCACCTAGGAATTTACTAGTTCTATTTGGGTACTTTCATTCTCCTCATACTTTCCATCTTTCTCTCCCAATGTATTTTATGCTTTCAAACTCTGACAACTCTCATTTAGGATTTCTTTCATAGTCAGCTCGGGGACTCTATTTGCCTCTTTCCTGTTACATATTCTATTTTGGATGCTATCTCTTACGCCTTCTTTTGGAATATAAGTTATAGTTGTGTCAAAGCAAAAATTACACTGTACAAATGTAAACATGCAAGGAAGACTTCATTCAAGGCTATTATAACAGGGGAGTGAGACCAGAACCCTGTCTGAGTTCAACTCTGCTGAAACAAAGAACTGGCAAGTTTTTAAGCGGTGGGGGGCAGGAATCATAGGCCATCTGTGCTTGCTATTGGTTTTATCCAAAGTAAAATAAACTCTCATATCTTTAAAACAAGAGGTAGTTTTACAGCTTGGAGAAAGGTGCCTGCCTAAGTTAGGCTCCTACTCTGCCAGGGAAATGGGAGATAGGACCATGATCCTCCTTGGTGATGACATTACAAAGGGATGGCTCCCAGGTCCCAGAGAAAGATGCCTGGGTTGTAAAACCGCCAAGTCTTTTTAAAAAAATTTACATCTCAAAGGAATAAAGAGATAATTTATAATTCTAAGCTTTCTAAAGTAAATGCTCTAAGAAAAGGAAGTCAGGGACCTAGAGTTAGGAAGAAATTTGTCTAAATTTTAGTGTTGCCGAAGAAAAGGTTAAGGTCTTCTAGGTCAACTGCCTTAGGAAGATGCTTGGCTGATCTTTTGAAATATTTTTGAAAACTTTTTTGAAATATTATGCTTCTTACACTTGAGTAGCTGTTCATTTCGATGAAAAATTCTGGACTGACAGCTATTTTTCCTCATATTTTAAAAGGCATTGTTCCAATGCCTTCTAGTTGCAATACTATTAAAACATTGGATGCTATTCTTACTTTGGATTCTTAATATATGCACAGTTTTCTTCTCTCTGTAAGATCATAGTCTTATTTTTCAGCCTGTGATTCTGAAATTTTATTAAAATTATGTTTTTGTGTGGGGTCTCATTTATTATTCTAGGTACCCAGTGTAGCTTATTTCAGTGAAAAATTATATCCTTTAGTTTAAGAAAATGTTCCTATATTATTTCTTAAAAGATTTTCCCTCTATTTTTTCTCTTGTTTACTTCTGTATTAATTGAATGTTGAAATTTGTAAATTAATTATTTTAAAACTCTTTCTTTCTTTCTACATTTCCATATCACTTTTACTCCAGTTTTTCTTTCTGAAGTCCATCCCCAACTTCAGCTTCCCTTCTTCTCTATTTTTGTGGTGGTGGTGGTGGTAGAGGTGGTTGTTTGTTTTTTGGTTTTGCCCTTCTTTTTAGAATTTCCTGGAGGTTTTTCTTATTGTCTGGATTTTCTTTTCCTGTAGTACCTTTTTTTGGTAATATTTACAGCTCTCTGAATATTAATAGATGTTTTGAAGTTTCCCATCACTCCCTAGTGATCCCTGTTTCCTCCAAATTGCTCTTTGCTCCTTTTATCTATTTTGTTGCATGCTTGTTGCTTGTTGTTTGGTTTTGTCTCTTTTATAGCAGTGGATTTCCTCAAATATCTGCTTATTATTATTTTCCATTTATATTTATGTTATGAGGCACTGAAAAGGTGATTGTAAGCTTTGGTGTATGAACAAGGTTTGTTTCTACCAGGCCTCACTCCACAGTGATAACACAAAGACTTACCAGACCTGTAGGAATTTCCTCTAAATGCAGATGTCTATAGATCTTTTCTCTTGGACTCTCTAATATTCTAGGTTGGGGCATTGGCCATATAAATATAGAGGCCTTTACCTCAACTTTCTGTGTTGAGTACTTAGCCTCACCTCTACTCTCAACTTTGCCCAAAATTCCATGTGCAGAATCTCTTCAGTTAACTCTCTTTGGATGGATAGCTTCCTGTTTCCCCTCATCTTTGGTAGAGACAGTTGCTCAGATGCAAGGGCTTCAGGCTTATGGAGTCTTGACTAATTCTTCCAAAGACTTTCACTCAGAGCTAGCTGTTGCCCAAACACCCAAACCTATCCCAGGCCAGCTTCTAGCTGACTCTCCTCTGATCCTGGAGAGGTCATATTTTTTTTTTTTTCCTGGCAAGTCAGGTATCACTTGTCTGTCACCTTGCCATCTTCCAAATTTGGTTGACATCTGTTTTTCATTTTTTTCTCCTATTTATTTTACGTTGGTGGATATGTATGTTTTAAAATTCTTAACAGATTTTTGGTACATAAGCACATGTATTCAATCTGTGATGTTTCAATTCAAAGTGACATTCATTTTACAACACATTGAAAAGCGTTCCCCATTTGTATTTTAAGGTTATAATAGGTTGTGGATTGAGATATCTGCCATATAGCCTCTATTTAGATTATGTTCATTTGTTTGTGGGTTATTTGACTAGGATCAGAGGGATGTAATTGTAGGATTTTTTAAATTATTTTTTAAAGTAGTGGAGAAATTGGAACATTCTGTTGCGTGTGTGTGGTGCTTTTGGGGGAGGTGGAATTTGAAATAAAAGAAATAATTAATTAAAAAAATGTGAGAGACTGGGACCAGAAAATAAGCATACATGGCAATTCTAACTGCCTGAGAGGATAAAACTTGAAAAAAATTTCTTCTTTACAGTGATAAATATAAATGTGGTAATTAATTGCAAAAGAAAATTTTGCAGATTTCCAAAAGTTTTGTGGTATAGATAACTATATCTATGCCTCTATATCTCTCTATATATAAAGTATATAATTAAGTATAAAGATATATATACATATATACTTATATAAGATTTTTAAAGGAATGGCATATACTACACAAAATTCTGCAATTTATATCTATATCTATATCTATATATCCTAACATATATCCTAAACAACTGTAACATGAAGGCCCAATATTATTCACCTTGAACTAGAATATTAAAACACATGGAAGAAATTTTTTTAAAAAAGAAACATCAAGCATGTAGCAAGAAAATATTTATTTTACATCCTTAAAAATAAAAATAATGAAAGATAATTCACTAGCAGAAAAAATCTGTAATTTGGGATGTGTTTGCTTTTCAAATTGACTTTTACATCTTGGAAAATTTTTTTTCTGTCATGAAGAATATAGTGCTGCATTACAATTTGCAGTGTTTCATAAAATATTTACTAAATTTTACATAGTAAGGAAGCAAAAATATTTTAATTAAAATTTTATAAAAGATTATATGTCTATATACATGTATATTCTTCATGAATTATTGGGAATATATATGACTCAATTATTGAATTAATTATGCTTCATAATCAATACTTTCTTATCCATTCAGTTTTCAAAAGCCAGATATTTGGGAAATAAATTCAATGTGTCATATTTTCACATTAACACATAACATTACAGTAAAACCAGAAATCATCCACCATGTTCTGTAACTGTTGCTATTATATTTGAATCTTTGTTTTCTATCTCTCTTATCAGCATATCATTCACATATTTTCTCCAAAATGGAAATTTGGGGTGCCATTCGCTTTTCTTATTACCCTTATTGGCATTATATCATCTCTAATCACAAATTATAGGGAATTAACCAAACCTGGACTACGTATGAAGTGAGATGCTGAAATTAGAGGTCTAAATTAACTAGAAAATAGATCATCAGTTCTTAAAAATATTTTTTTTAAATAAATATACTAGCTATACTGTATTGGTAGGAGCAACTTAAATTGTTGTGGTTGTTATGGTTGAAATAGCTGGAATTTTAGTGAGTGAAAAAAAAATGCAAGCCTATCATGAGGAAAAAAGTTGCTACTTGAAAATTAGTAACAACTTTCTTTGCAGATCTATCAGCATGTTATTAGCTGGACTAAAAGTCATATTAAGACGAGAACTATATTCAATATTCTATGATAAACCATAACAGAAAAGAATACTTTAAAAGAGAATGTACACATATGTATAACTGAATCACTTTGCTGTACAGCAGAAATTAACACAACATTGTAAATCAACTATACTTCAATAAAAATCTGTTGATAAAAGAAGACAAGAAGCTTCATTTAATGGTTATGGCAATGTAAGCAGTGCCACCAGTTTGCATCATTTATGTTCACATCATTTTCAGATACTTCATATTAGTCCACTGTTTTGAATGCAAAAATTCAACATAACAAAATTTGGTTTCTAGACATGAAATATCAGGAAATAAATTTTAAAATTTCTTCCTGTCTGCTCCTCTGGTGCTCATTCCGCTCTTGTGTACAAGATCGCGTACAGCATTCTGGTTTTTACTTTTGACTCTGAAAGAAGAGTTCAGGAGGATCATCACTCATCACGCACAGCCCACCTGGTGAAAGCTGACTGCATGAGATCATTTTCTCCATGGCTGGGGAGGGGGATATCTCTTGTCACAGACTGTTGAAAATCATCAGCTTTCATCAGTGGATCCTGAAAACGTGGAAGGAATGATTTACCTGAAGGAAGCAGAGGGCATAGCATTTCAAAAGTGATCTCTAAAGACTGATTATTTCTTGTCCTTGACACCCTGCCAAGGGCTAGATACATTGAACATTTGGGATGTAATGAAGCCTACAAATCACTGGTTGCCTAGAGTCTCACTGGGCCTACGAGAGGATAGCATGCTTGACTTTAGTTCAGTTTTTATTACATGTTGTAAACTTTTGACAGCTCTGATATGCCTTGTCATTGATGTGTCAAGATTGGACTCTGACAGGGTGTCTGACCTGATTGAAATCAAGAATGCTTTACTGGATCTTTTAGAAAATAATGGGAAATCTTCTGTTGTAGGACCCTGGGCAATGGAATACATTGCATAATTATTCCATTGAAACAACACAGAGTCATTTTAAAAATGAACATGTTAGTTAGAGTGAAGGGGCTTTCTCTGGACTGTGAAACTTATAATTTAATCATATATTATAAAAATTCAAAAGACATAAAGGCACAAGTTATACATTTTGCTAAGGGCTAACTTTGCTGGTGGAAATTTGTTCATCTAATACCTGCTGCTAAGCGGTGTTTTGATGTTTTACTGCAGTTGATGTAAATGATTTCTTTGTCACACAAGAAAAATTGCAAAAGACTTGTTATCAACTGTGAGATAAACTCTGCTTTTGTTATTCCAGTATTCAAAGTGCTCACTTGACAATATTTGAAAATCTTTTATGACTGTCTCATGAAATGCAGTTTCGAACAACACCATCTTACTCATAAGAACACTATCAATGATAACAGTGGTTTACCCTGTGGAGAAAGGATTGTGGATCAAACTGTATTTTTTCTTCTTCAAAGATATTTTCTACTCATAAAAGCTAGCAAACAGGAAGATAAGATATTATTTTAGCCACAGTAAATCCTAATCAAAGTAGCAGAGTACTGGTGTGAAGGAGTAGCTCCAAAGAATGTGTCAGGTTGATTTTGTAATTTTTCAGTAGAGAGTACCCACTTGTTGATTAAAAGATGCAGACCATCGCTGCCCGGCAAAGTTGTTATTTTGAAGAAGTTAAGTAAATAATCACCTTCCTCCCATGAGTTTAGGGATATTGCCAAAGCAAATGAACAAAAACTTCCATGCAAAGAGTCTTTTAAATATAGGAAGAAAAAACTATGGGGTATAAAATGTCATTTTCTTCAAAACTTATTTCTTTCCTAAAGTTTCTCTGCCCTACATGTGAAATGTTAAATTAAAAAATAGAGCCTGATAGTAGTTAAAGTGGTAAAAACAGATTTTATTCAGGAACTATTGTGACAGGGGAATAGAGACCTCAGTATCAAACTCAATACAAGAACAAGTGGGGATTTATAGACAGGGAGCGGGGAAGGTTGGTTAATACATTGAAAATTACTAAGGAGACATCAAGGGCAGGGAATTCTTGATAAATTGACTTAACAGGATTCTTGCTGAAGGCAGGTCAGGGTGTTCAAATATCATCTGGTGGATGGTGGAAGATGAGGAATTTGACCAGATATGAAAAGTAAGGGATTCTTAAAAATGGTTCTGAAGAACCTAGGAGCAAGACAGGAATAAAGACACAGACATACAGAATGGACTTGAGGACACAGGGATGGGGAAGGGTAAGCTGGGACAAAGTGAGAGAGTGGCATGGACATATATACACTACCAAATGTAAAATAGATAGCTAGTGGGAAGCAGCCACATAGCACAGGGTGATCAGCTCGGTGCTTTGTGTCCATATAAAGGGGTGGGATAGGGACGGTGGGAGGGAGACACAAGAGGGAGGAGATATGGGGATATATGTATACGTATAGCTGATTCACTTTGTTATACAGCAGAAACTAACACACCATTGTAAAGCAATTATACTCCAATAAAGATGTTAAAAAACAAACAAAAAAGACTGTTAGGGATGTTCTAACCAGAAAAAAAAAACCTAAGGGATTCTCTCTAAACTGACTTAGCATTATTCTTGCTAACACTGGGCTATGCAGGCCCAGCAAGATGGGGACAAGGTTGAGACCTAGTCCAGAAGAGGGCACAGGGAAATTTGACTAACATTTGATCAAGGAGAGAGTCTTCATCAATGGTAAAAGACTATTCTTCTTTGGCACTAAGTTCATGGTGCACATCAATTGTAATTCTTTTCTATTTTACTTGTTATAAAGTATTATTCTGAAATTAATTTACATGCACCAGAGCTTTCTGATACCTATGGGTATCTTTTGTGAAGATCTAGTATCATTTTGGAGAAAACTACATTTTATCTAAAGTATACACTTAATATCTGAAACGTTTAAGAACTGATCACAAGTTTTTGGGGGAGTGGCTGAGAGTCAGGCTTTGGAGTCAAAATTTCCAATCTTGGTTCTATTATTTATTAGCTGTATAAACTTGGACACATTACTTACATATCTTCTCTACACCTCAGTTTTTTAATAACTAACATGGAGATCATAATATCTATCTTATAAGAATGTTGTAGGAGGGCATAAAATAAGATATGTAAGGTTTTTAGTACAGTAGTACCTCAACACAATAACTTAGGGTTGGCAATATTTAAAACAAAGATGAGGAGATTTGTTTAAATAATTTGATTTAATTTGAAAAAAAGAAGGGAAACAAGATTTCTAGAACTGAATAAAACTCTTTAAAATTCTGGACTCTGGATTCTGTCATTGCAGAGTGCCCTCTCTGTCAATTGTGGTTTTAAATCTGTTACTTATACTTGTGCAGCTTCTTACTGTGATAAATTATTCAAAAATATACAATGTGTACACTTCAGGTTTAGAGGAGATAAGGAAATAGAGTATCTAAATTTAAATGAAAAATATCAACCTTGGTCCAGAAATAATGATTACAAGTATTTATGGTAACAAAGGAAGCAAAACATATACAGTTGTAAAGGATCTATTAACTTAACTAGTAATCTTCTTGTCTTTGCTAAACACAAATATGTGTGTGTGTGTGTGTGTGTGTGTGTGTGTGTGTGTGTCTTTTAGAGACTTTTGATTCTAATTTTAATTTGTCCATGAAATTGAATTTTCTTATTTCCCTCAGGAGGCAGTTTACTGCACAGTCTTGAATATTTCATTCAGAGATGCTCATCCATCTCATTCAAAAATGTTCACCTGTATTCAGCTTTACTTTCCTTCTTCTCAAGTTTGATTTGGTCCATATTTTTCTATTATAATCTACTGCCATGCCCTAAGATGCATTTTTCTGAATTGGTAACCAGGAATTATAATACTACAGTGTTTTGCGATTAGAATATGACAGTCATGTTAATTTAATACACACTTATAGTCACTGACCCATGTCATTGTATTTTTTAAATGTGGTAAAAGATGCTACAGCTTCCCTGGTGGCGCAGTGGTTGCGAGTCCGCCTGCCGATGCGGGGGATGAGGGTTCGTGTCCCGGTCCTGGAGGATCCCACATGCCGTGGAGCGGCTGGGCCTGTGAGTCATGGCCGCTGGGCCTGCGCGTCCGGACCCTGTGCTCCACGGCCGCAGAGGCCACGGCAGTGAGAGGCCCACGTACTGAAAAAAAAAAAAAAAAGATGCTAAAAATACCTGCTGTATTTCTGATTTATGTTTACCCAAAGTTGTTATTCAGTCTTACACTGTTTGTTGTTCAATTTAGAAATTATGTGATCAACACCCAGAGGATCTTTGGCACTCTAACACAGAATCACATGCTGAACACTGCTAAAATAAATCTTAACTTTTAGCATAAACAAATGATTTGAATTTTTAAAAAAATTTTGGGGACTTTCCTGATGGTCCAGTGGGTTCGATCCCTGGTTGGGGACTAGATCCCACATGCATGCCACAACTAAGAGTCTGCATGTCGCAAATTAGAAGCCCACATGCCACAGCTAAGAAGTCCACTTGCCACAACCAAAAAGAAAAAAAAAAAAAGACCCCGAAGATCCCACGCACCACAAATAAGACCTGGCACAGCTAAAATAAATAAATAATAAATAAATAAAATATTAAAAAATATTACCAGCACCTACTCTGTGCAAGGCTGAGTATTACCACCACTTAATGCTGTTCCACATGGTAGAAACTGACTACAGCTTTTATGGAGAAAACTGAACTTGATGGACATTGACATGGGAATGCACAGCATACTCCAATACAATGACCAGTGGGGCTTCCATGGGGCTGTCCTTTGGATTTCCAAGAGCAGAAACGCCACCCAATTGTAGGGGAAATGGAAACAAGATGGTTTTTCCAGCTTAGAGCAGGAGCAGCTTTTAAAATTGTTTAATGATGACCTTTTTCCAGTGTAGCATGACCCATAAGTGAGAAATTCATAGGAAATTGACATTTTAAAAAAATCCCCATTATGTTAACCTTGCCAATTCTATTGTGTGTTAAAAGGATATTCTCAAAGTTTGGTGGAGATACAGAGAGATAGGAAAAGAGAAAAAATGGAATTCATTCAAAATACATGTTAGTGTTGGAAAAAGTTCTTAGTTTTATTTTCTAATTTTACTGAACAGTAAAATGGAGACCAAAAGTGAAGTGATTTGTGAAAGGTCACACACAATACATTCTAAATCAATCCCTCACTACATTGTAAACTTACGCAAAGTGTGTCTTTTTATTCCATTCCATTTTGCGTCATAATGTCTCCCTACCAGATTGGGATGACACGGAAGCCTTTATCTTCAGCTCTAATAGCTTCTATAGCTGTAAACCTATTGATGTAATACTCCTCTAGATATATTAATTTCTTCCAAAAAATGTTTTAAATGCACCACAAAATTTGTGTTTTGTCTTTCACTTTCTAATTCATCATCTTCCTTGCCAGCTGTGTTCTTCCACTACACCCTGCCATTTTTTTTTTGTTGAAGTCAACATTTATTCCCATCCTGTGGGAGTCATCCTGTATTTCCCTCTTTGCCTTGACTCCTAGTGATTGAATGAACAGCAGCATGATCATCTGCTTATTTGTCTCCTATGGTATGCTGTATGTTCTTTGGGGAAACAAGCTTAGTCTTACTCATCTTTGAATACTTAGGGTTTGCTAAACTTTCTTTCACACAATAGAACTCTAATGGATATGAAGCAATGGATGGAACTAGGATCTTTTATTTGTTTGTTTTTAATGCAGTACCACTTATATCCTACTTTCCAAACAAAAAATTCTAGCAAATTGTAAATTTCTTTCTAATTCTGTGAAAAAGGCCATTGGTAATTTGATAAGGATTGTACTGAATCTGTAGATTGCTTTGGGTCGTACAGTCATTTTCACAATATTGATTCTTCCAATCCAAGAACATGGTATATCTCTCCATCTGTTTGTGTCATATTTTATTTCTTTCATCAGTATCTTTTAGTTTTCTGAGTATAGGTATTTTGCCTCCTTAGGTAAGTTTAATCCTAGGTATTTTATTCTTTTTGATGCAATGGTAAATGGGATTGTTGCCTTGATTTCTCTTTCTATCTTTCATTGTTAGAGTATGGGAATGCAAGGGATTTCTGTGTAGTAATTTTGTATCTTTCAAATTTACCAGATTCATTGATGAGCTGTAGTTGTTTTCTGGTAGCATCTTTAGGGTTTTCTATGTAGAGAATCGTGTCATCTACAAACATGACAGCTTTTCTTCTTCTTTTCCAATTTTGATTCCTTTTATTTCTTTTTCTTCTCTGATTGCTGTGGCTAGGATAAGATATCCAAAACTATGTTGAATAATAGCAGCAAGAATGGATATCCTTATCTTGTTCCTGATATTAGAGGAAATGCTTTTACTTTTTCACCATTGAGAATGATGTTTGCAGTGGATTTATCATATATGGCCTTTATTATGTTGAGGTAGTTTCCCTCTATGCTCACTTTCTGGAGAGTTATTAGCATAAGTCGGTGTTGAATTTTATCAAAAGCTTTCTCTGCATCTATTGAGATGATCATATGTTTTTATTCTTCAATTTGTTGATGTATTAGGTCCCATTTGTTTATTTTTGTTTTTATTTTCATTACTCTAAAAGGTGAGTCTAAAAAGATCTTGCTGCAATTTATGTCAAAGAGTGTTCTGCCTATGTTTTCCTCTAAGAGTTTTATAGTGTCTGGCCTTACACTTAGGTCTTTAATCCATTTTGAGTTTATTTTTGTGTATGGTGTTAGGGAGCATTCTAATTTCATTCTTTTACATGTAGCTGTCCAGATTTCCCATCACCAATTATTGAAGAGACAGTCTTTTCTCCATTATATATTTTTGCCTCCTTTGTCATAGATTAGGTGGCCAGAGCCGTGTGGGTTTACCTCTGGGCTTTCTATTCTGTTCCACTGATCTATATTTCTGTTTCTGCGCCAGTACCATACTGTCTTGATTACTGTAGTTTTGAAGTACTGTTGGTGGGAATGTAAATTGATACAGCCACTATGGAAAACAGTATGAAGAATCCTTAAATAACTAAAAATAGAGCTACCATATGACCCAACAATCCCACTTTTGGGCATATACCCAGGGAATATCATTATTAAAAAAGACACATGCACCCCAATGTTCATTGCAGCACTATTCACAATAGCCAGGACATGGAAGTATCCTAAGTGTCCATCAACAGGTGAATGGATAAAGAAGATGTATACATATATACAATGGAATATTACTCAGACATTAAAAGGAAAAAATTGGGTCATTTGTAGAGATGTGCATGGACCTAGAGAGTGTCATACAGAGTGAAGTAAGTCAGAAAGAAAAAAACAAGTATCATATATTAATGCATATATGTGGAATCTAGAAAAATGGTATAGATGATCTTATTTGCAAAGCAGAAATAGAGACACAAACATGGAGAACAACTGTATGGATACCAAGAGGGAAAGGAGGCGTGGGAGGAATTGGGAGATTGGGATTGATGCATATACACTATTGATTCTATATATAAAATAGACAACTAATGAGAACGTAACATATAGCACAGGTAATTCTACTTAATGCACTCTGGTGACCTAAATGGGAAGGAAATCCAACAAAGAGGGTATATATGTATATGTATAGCTGATTCATTTTGCTGTACAGTAGAAACTAACACAACATTGTAAAACAACTCCAATAAAAATTAATTTAAAAAAGAATAAAAAATGTTGATGTAGTGTATTACACTGATTGATTTGCAGATATTGAAAAATCCTTGCCTCCATGGGATAAATCATACTTGATCATGGTGTATGATCCTTTTAATGTGTTGTTGGATTTGGTTTGCTAGTACTTATTTAAGATTTTTGTGTCTATGTTCATCAGTGATATTGGCCTGTCATTTTCTTTTTTGTGTGATATCTTTGTCTGTTTTTTGTATCAGGGTGATGGTGGTCTCATAGAATGATCTTGGGAGTGTTCCTTCCTCTGCAATTTTTTGGAAGAGTTTCAGAAGAATAGGGGTTAGCTCTTCTCTAAATGTTTGATATAATTCTCCTGTGAAGCCATCTGGTCCTGGACTTTTGTTTGTTGTGTTATATTTAATCACAGTTTCAATTTCAGTACTTGTGATTGGTCTGTTCAAATTTTCTATTTCTTCCTGGTTCAATCTTGAAGGTTGTATCTTTCTAAGAATTTGCTCATTTCTTCTAGGTTGTCCATTTTATTGGCATAGAGTTGCTTGTAGTAATCTCTTATGTTCCTTTGTATTTCTGTGGTGTCCATTCTAACTTCTCCATTTTCATTTCTAATTTTATTCATTTGGGTCCTCTCCTTTTTTTTTTTTTTTTGATGAGTCTGGCTAAATGTTTATCAATTTTGTTTATCATATATCCAGAGAAAACCATAATTCAAAAAGATACATGCACCCCAGTATTCATTGCAGCACTTTTTACAATAGCCAGGACATGGAAGCAACCTAAATGTCCATCAACAGAGGAATAGATAAAGAAGATGCTGTACATATATACAATGTCATATTACTCAGCCATAAAAAAGAACAAAATAATGCCATTTGCAGCAACATGGATGGACCTAGAGATTGTCATACTGAGTGAAATAAGTCAGACAGAGAAAAACAAACATGATATCGCTTTATATGTGGAATCTAAAAAAAAATGTGTACAAATGAACTTATCTATGAAACAGAAATAGAGGTACAGATGTAGAAAACAAACGTATGGTTACCTGGGGTAGGGGAAGGTAAAGGAGGGGAGGGATAAATTGGAAGATTGGGAATGACATTACACACTACTATATATAAAATATATAACTAATAAGGACCTACTGTATAGCACAGGGAACTCTACTCAGTACTCTGTAATGGGAAAATAATCTAAAAAAGAGTGGATAGATATATACATATGTATAACAGATTCACTTTGCTGTATACCTGAAATTAACATAACATTGTAAATCAACTATACCGCAATAAAAATTTTTTAAAAATTTCCAGCACATAGTGTGAGGTAACCAAATCCTGACTTACATCAGAGTCTCCTCAGGTCTCCTCTTGTTTCCTCTGATTCTTCTCTGGGCTAAGCAACAGTTTCTTAACTGCTTTTTCTCACACTTATTTTGTCCACTTTCAAATTGTCCTTGTGTTGATATATGCATTTCTGGGTAAGTACGTTCCAGATGTCATTTAAATAATTTACAACTCAATTTTTTTCTCAATTCAACACACTCATGGTTATTTGCCTAGCTGTTGGTCCTCAGATCACATTTTAAGGAAATATAATACTTTTTTATATTTATTCAGCCAAACATGTGCCAACCTGAAGGAGTTATGTGTCATGGTGTCCTAGCCTTCAGGAGATCCATATGATTACCTTTTTCAGAAAACATCTCTTATAATAGAGCAAGGAATAATAAAGAGCTTACCTGCACACATTCAGATCCTAAATGATATTTCCACATTTTCTCCTTCCCGGAAATCCATGCCACTGTCACACTGTCCAATTCATTGCAATAGCATCTGTTCCTGGCAAACAATTCTCCAGCCCTTATAGGTGACTTTATTGAGGCAGGAGCTCCTTCTGGTCTTCCTAGCTCAGAAATGGGAGCAAGATCCCTCTTGAAGTGTGTCCCCCAGCTAAATCCTTCCTGTATCATAGACGACAGTGAGCCATTGGTGAGTGCATCCACACTGATGATAACAATCACTGGGCAAGCCATGGTCTGCTGGTTCTCCTGGATAACAGCCAGCAAAGGCTGCAGCTGTATCACATTCACCTCACAGTTGCACTCCAGAAACACCAGAAGTTCTCTTAGACCATGGGTTGCTCCAATCATTCTTCCTCCAATCAATCCCTCACACTTGTATTTCTTATTTTGGACATATTCATCTAGCTCTCCATTTAAATCACTAAAGTCACTATCATTATCCACAAAGATGATTTCATGGAGATGATGTGCTGGTGTGCCATCTATGCCTCTGTGCAAGGCCAACAAAGCTTCATTATAGAAACAAATAACAACACTAGTGGCTTAGTGTCTCTTTGACTAGACAATCCAAACCAGTCAGACAACACTTTTTTCACATGCTTCACTCCTTGTGTCTGACAAATCTCCATGACTGCCCAAGTAGTTACTAATAATCATATAAAGGCATGTTTCTGATAGCCTAAGTATCACAATTCCTGATCACTCTCATTAAAAATCATATCCAGTTCAGAAGAGAATTTCACATTGCCTTCTTCTGGATCTTCAATATGATTATCTATCATATCACAATTTTGTTTGCATTTAATTATGACTCTAATACCAGACTTGGAATGAAACAGGGATAGAATTTGGGGTGGGGGGGAGTGATACAAGAGGCCCAGACCCCTTGATGGACACATTCTTAAGCAGCTGAGTCACTTCACTGAAGATGAAACAAACAAAAAGAAAAACCGTACAGGACACAGACATAAAAAGGCACCCAACAGAAATATCAGACTGTGACACTTCCCACTATTGACCTAGCAGAGCTGAAAGGCCTTTTTCAATTTCCTGGAGCAGAAGCTGTGAACCAAAACCTGGTGCTGGAGGCTGAGTGTAGACCAGTGAGAGTGAAAAACTCCAGGGTGTAGCCTGAGGGGTGTGGATGTAAAGCCCACAGAACTTCAGGGGGTGCGTTCTGTAGGCTTTACTTCCAGGTTCTCCATCAGGGTGAAGATCCTGGAAAGGTATACTCATGACTCCCAAACTAGGGCTGTGGCATTCTCCTTCCTCTCTGTAGCAGCTGTCACAGCTGTTGTGGCCCCAGCCAGGCAGGACTGGGCTGCCTTGAAGCCCAGCATCACACAGGCAAGGACATGGTGGCAGCCACCAACCCACCCAGGCCCTGGGGCCTCACACCCCAACTCTCACCGTTTTTTTTTTTTTTTTTTTTTCCCCAAAGAGATTAGCAGTCAGGCTCTGAAAATTAAGCAGGAATTAAAAGCATGTCTTGGGAAATAGCAGGGAAGAAATTTGCACACTTCCACTCCTCTCTTGATCCCATTTTGAACTGAACCAGGGGTTATTTGAAATACAAAAGATAGAGCCAAGATCTACATGGAAGCTAGAATAAGGAAAAATGAAAACTAACAGTGTTTCATTGGTAACTGGATATTGGGTTGTTTTTTGTTTGTTTGTTTGTTTTTAAGAAGCTGAAAATCTCCCTTTTGAAAAATTTTGTACAGTTTAGTTTCTGTCTTCTAGCATGGAGACTGTTATTCTCCTTGGGGGCACACAGCTCCTTTGATGCCTATGACTGCATTAATATATCTTTCTTATGCAGAAGTAAGGCATTCTGTCTAAGCATGTGACACACTGACTAGAAGATAGAAGATGCTAAATAAACAATTTATTGAAGTAAATTGAATAGTAAGTTTTTGCTTTATTTTTAGACTCCTTTAACATTTTATTTGTATAAGCTATACAAAGTAGCAATTGAAAAATGTAAAAATATTATTATCTACCTCACAGAGTTGTTGGTAGGGTAAAGAAACTAATATTTAGAGTGACCTAGTTCATCCTTAGCATACAGTAAGATCTCAGTTAATGCTTGTATTGCTATTGTTGAACTGTTATCAGTAATGAACACAAATGGAACTTGTGTGTATATGTGGGCATTTAGGTTTCTATATGTGTACATTCATAAGTGTGTGTTTTTTATATACTATATCATGTTTTATGTGTATCTCTAAATTCACTTAAAATGATTTCTTACTTTATTTTTGAAATCTAAATTCATATATATTTTTAAGACCATGTACATTATTACCACTTAATGTGCTTTTAGAGAATTTTCAAAGAGCTATTCTAATCTTTATAGCTTTCAATATTTTTAAACCTGTTTTCAAAATGTGGAATTATCCCCTTGAGTGTATGAGGAAAAGCTCAGTTTCCAAAATTGAAAGAATGTGTGTCATTTCTTCCTAGAGCAGTGGCACAGGTGAATTTTACAGGAATGGGGAAGATTAACTAGGAACTCAGTACGATGTAAAGGCATCTGAGAAGCAGTAGGAGATAATACTTGACCTTCTGAGGCTTCTCAGGGGATTGAAGTTAAAGCAACTCCAGGTGGTCTTCAGAATCACTTGACATTTCCTGTAAGTGATGGGCCAAACAAGAAAAAGCCAGAGAAAGTCAGAGTTACAATAAAGTTCCATTTCACCAACTTATTGAGCATATTTATTTAAAGTATCTCTTTTGACTCTACAGTTAGTATATCTAAAATGCCTCTCTATACTCATCACAGCAACCAACATGGTTCTTGTAAGTATCAAAGTTCATCCTCAGGTCTTACCCTCCCCTCCAGGCTCTCAGTCAATACCAGAGTTTCAGCAATTCCATCTGTGTTGATTACCTAATACCATGTTGCCAACCTCAATATTTTTTCCTGAGATCGAGATTCATATGTTTAACACCTGCTTTATATCTGCATTTGAGTGCCCATCAGTATCCAAGACTCAGGTTTTCCATTTTTCAAGATGAATGAGCATCTATCTGATGTACTCTGTAGTCAACACCGTGGATACAAAGGGGAACACACAATGCAGCCGTTTCCTTGTGGAGCTTGTGGCCTAAACCACAGGTCAACAAACTTCTTCTTCTTCTTTGTTTTCTTTTTTTTTTTTTTCCGAAAAAGACCAAGTAAACCCAATTCACAGTAGGAGCTAGAAAGACTTTCCCAGTACACAATGGCAATAAACTGCTTCTCTCACCATGTGCCCGTTTTGCACTTTGCACATACCCCTATTTTACCACTTACCACATTGTATTACGCTTGTTTCTTTGCACCAGAGGTCAGCAAACTATAGACTGCAGGCCAAATCCAGCACCAGACTGGGTCTTGTAGGATAAGTACATTACAATTTGTTCAGAAACATCATTTTTATTTAGTTCTCCAAAAGCTCTTTTTCTAAATTTAAATTTACCATTTCTGATAAAAAATACCACCAGCCTCTGAGATTGTTGGATTAGAAAAGTTAGACTCTTACACTCCAGCCTACTTGAATAGGTTAGTTGTGGTGTTATGTATATAAGGACTAGTCTAGACTTTGTACTTTATATGATATGGGGGTTTTATTTAATGAAAGAATTCCAAATTATTAATATATAATTTGGTACAAGCCTTGGAGGAGGGTGCCCAAGTGAGGGTCTCAGACACATAAACTTTACAGTAAGTAGTGTGTCCACGTGCTCCCTTCTATTTCCACTTCCTTTCCCTCTAGTTCAGATCTTCATTATGCTTCCCCTGGATGTCTTTTTTCTATTGGTCTTCTAGGGCTGCCATAACAAATGACCACAACTCAGGTGGCTTAAAACAAAGTTTATTCTCTCTTAGTTCAGGAGAACAGAGCTAGAGATCAAAATGTCAGCAGGGTTGGTTCCTTCCTGTAGCTCTGGGAGGGGGAAACCATCTGATGCCTCTCTCCTAGCTTCTGGTGATTGCAGGCAGTCCTTCACATACCTTGGTTTGCAAATACAGTACTCCAATCTGCCTCCATCTTCACATCACCTTCTTTTCTGTGTTTCTCTGTATCTTACTAAGGACACTTGCTGGTCATAGCATTTTGGGCCTATCCTAAATCCAAGATGATTATATTTTGAGATCCTTAATTAATAACATTTTCTACATAAAGTCACATTCTAAGGTTCTGGGTGGACATGATTTTTCATGAGACACTATTCAACCCTTTTACTTCTCCACTCATATTCCACTTTGGTATGCTATCATTTACTACTGTGCTGCCAAAATATCTTCATTAGTCATTGTTCTGGTCATGCTACTTCCTTGCTCAACAATATTTATAATTTATCAAAGCTCCTGAAATGGGGCATAAACATATTCTCTTGGTATTTAATAACACTCCCTCATTTCAAGATCCATGCTTTTCTCAGAGATGCTTTCTTCTATAATTCAAAACTCTAGCTAAACTGGCTTAGTTTGGCTCAAAACAAACCATTGCTTTCCTGCCACTATGTTTTTTGGTCATTCTTTCCTTTAAACTAGAATGTAATTCCCATCAAATAACTGCTAATGAAAAATATCTATTACTCTTTAAGATCCCAAACACATAAACAATTTAACTAGCTAACTAGTTAACCAACTATCCTCTACCAGGAAAATTAGTTGCTCCTCTCAAATACCTTTAAAATGTTATTTCTCCCTACTTTAAATAATAACAGAGAAACAACAATTTATTTGCTTTTGTATAGCTCTTTATTGTTTATAGAGCACACACAGATCTTATTGATTATAAATACTGTTATAGTCATTTGTATACGTTTGATTTTCCTTACTTCCAGAGTTAGGTGGGCACAATACTGGTGTCTTGGTCTTTTTATAATCCCTGCAGTAATTAGTGTAGGGTCTTAGGAGCAATGTAGCACCACTGTACAGAAATTATTTTTCAACGAGGATCTGCTAAACTGGTAACATGGAGCTTTAGGATTATGGGCATAATTGTTAGTAGAGATCTACTTGCTTGAGGATACTGTCTTGAATGATACTCCAAGGTCATTTAAAAAATCTCAGGACGGGGCTTCCCTGGTGGCACAGTGGTTGAGAGTCCGCCTGCTGATGCAGAGGACACGGGTTCATGCTCCGGTCCGGCAAGATCCCACATGCCGCGGAGCGGCTAGACCCGTGAGTCATGGTCTCTAGGCCTGCGCGCCCGGAGCTTGTGTTCCGCAATGGGAGAGGCCACAACAGTGAGAGGCCCGCGTACTGCAAAAAAAAAAAAAATCTCAGGACGCAGTAAACACAATCAAATAATTAATTGGCAATAACAAAATTCACACTATATTGCTAAAACTAAATATAGTTTTTTAAATGGGATTATGGTTGATCCTCAGAGAATTTCTTCTGAGGCTTTATCTTTCCAGGATCCACCATGCAATGATGTGTCCTTTTTAAGGGAACAGAAATTACTGCTAAATTGTGGTCGTTGTTCCAATTAAAGTCATCACATCCTTCTTTATAGGATAAAGGCACCGAAGAAAAATAAATAATGTGTACAAATGTCCTGCTTGAATATTTATCTCTCTAATCTACTTAGGGAGACATGTCCCTTAGTAAGAAAAAGAATTTTGCCTGAGAGTGGTTAATTGAATCAGTCCATTAGTTGAAGTTGTGGGCAGAGTTAAGCGATGTTCATGATTTCTCTCTGAGATACAAAATAAGAGCAGGTAAGACACCCTCTCCATTTGGCTAGAGCGATAGCCCAGATAGTTTCTCCCAATGCTTTGGTGCTCTCTCCGTTGCCAGCTCCTAATTACAAAGGAACAATGCCAGGTTAGAGGCTCAGGATTCTGCTCCAAGTGAAATAGCCTCCTGTCATACAGAAGGATGAAAACAGTACAGATTTTATTTAAACATACTCTGTCTATTGAAATTGAAAGAAAATAAAAAGGCAAATACTACCCTTTTGAGAGGTTTATGTCTCTTAATAGTATGGAAGTTTCCTTTCATTATAATTAAAAGATTCAAAGTATAACTACAACTGGAAATTAGAGGCACCCTAACTTTGTCCTAAGAAGCAAAAACAGTTAACATAGGTATGAATTAGTGTTTGAGCATATTACATAAATGTTGAAAGATTGAAACTCCCATTCTTCACTCCCCAATGGGGGGAAAAAAAGTTGCATGGATAAAATAAAAACATTTTGGACGTAATACTACTTGTTACCTTTATCTATAAGCGGGTTTGTAATGTAAACTAGAGAAAGGAAGAGGAAGACGCACTCTAAGACCAAGTTTATTTTGTAGAAAATGGGTTAAGGTTTGACAATAAAAGGTAAAGAAATTTCTCATACAGATCAGATGTGTATCTCCAAAAAACATGGTATTGCTTTGCTGTGACAAATGTGTTTGATTGATTTCAGATATTGTAGGAGAGAACCAACTACGGCCCAGAAAGTAGATATGCTGCATTCATGTACACCTTTTTCCTTGCCGAAGGTCATAACTTCTTATCTTTTCCCCCAAATTGTTAAGGCTTTGTGGTATTTACCGGAGCACTTCTATGAAGAACTATAAGTTGAATCATACAAAATTAGTTGAATAGAAGCAAATTCTATTGGATCTCATCTAATATTTGGGCTCATCAGAATGAAGTGCAATTTTTATTGGAGAATAATAGGTGAGGAGGTATACACAATAGGGAGGGGACAAAAGTACCCAACACCTCCTGCCCCCCATGGCCATGTGAGAGGCATTTGCTGTTTCCTCACTGTGAACCACAGAGACCAACTAGGCTGGAGAAGCAGGTTGATCTCTCTGGTAAATTTTCTATACCTTACAAATACTAGAGGTGTACCATGAGGGACAGAAAAACAAAGAATATGTCATACAGGTCATATTTTCTGATCTCATCTAGAATCTTTGGACTTTAATGCAGTACCACTTGGACCATAATCATTTATAAGCCAGGCCCCAGAACCTATATATGAGCCGGGGTGTAGCTCTGTCCCTTCCCCTAACCCTACTTTGTGAATCATAGCCACTAAACTGAGTTTAAAAGTTGGGCCAAGAAGCAAAGCTGGCCCTCAGAATATCCTTGTTGAGTGAGAGAAATATGACGCAGGCAGAAGTGACACCAACCCTAGAGTGGCTGAAAAAGTAGAAAGACCTGGTGTCTCCCAGGGCAACTGTACTCCATGCTATTCAAATATGCAATGTCCATATGCAGGTGTCCTCAAGAGCTATCAGCAAGGCTAGGTCACAGAGCATGCTTAGAGTAAACTGAGCACTAAAAAAAGTTACAGTCACGTTTTTGCATGAGGGAGAAGAGGCAGCTCCATATCTGATACGGAGAGTTAGGACTCACTCTGCATACAGATGTCCAGCCTGAGATCCTGCACTATTGACCAGACCTGAGGTCCTGGGTAGGTCATGAGGTGGAAGATGCAGTCTGTTACTGATGGCACTTTATTCTGGAAATTTTTAGTATACTTTGAGGTGAGTATGTCTAATTGTTAGCAACAAGCAGCTTTTCTTTTGTTTTCTTCAGTTCTTTTAAGCCTCTTGATCAGTTCCATACTGCCTTATGATGGGGTTCAGGGCAGGCTGCCCCAGAATGTGTCACTTTGCCGAGTGCATTATTTTCAGCTAAAGACAATCAAGGCCAAACAGACTGAAGACGATCTTTTAACTTCTTCCTAAACTGCCAAAAAGAATTTAGATGGGGACTTGTACCAGGGAGAGAGCTATTACCAGAGTTAACTTTTTACATCAGAAAGACTTATCTGCATGGCCTGGCACACATTTGTTTACCAAACATTTGCTCTTCCCAACTTTCTGTGATTTGTCTTTCTCCCCTTTGACATCCCAGACTCCTATCCCCTTCTCCTAAGCTCAGGATGGCATATAAGCTGCAACTTCCTGACTGTCAGGAAGGCTCATATTTGAGGGTTCCTATATGTATGAATTAAATTTGTTTTTCTCCCGTTAATCTTTCTTATGTCAATTTAACTATCAGATCAACCAAAGAACTGATCTTTGGAAAGGAAGGAGAGAAAAGTTTTCATCCTCTACATTTAAAACAGAATGAAAAATCCCTCATTTTAGAGAATGTATTAATATGACAATTCTCAGCCTGTGATTCCTCCAAGATTCTCTATAGTGTCAGCAAGTCCAGGCAGTGTTCAGGACTTGATATCTGTGCATGGAAGATTTAGACCTAAAAACTACTCAATGTTTCCCATTTCACAGAATCTTTTATGTGATCAGGAAGATATAATAGGTGAGCTTTAAATGACCCTGTGGAAAGACATTACTTAATTATACCCTGATTTAATAAAAAGAAACAGAATTGTATTTGTATTCTCCTGATCTGCCCTATTTTATATCAGTGAGGGAATTATATACCATTATTCCACTATGGTTTTGGTGTGAAAGATAAACTTTCCTCAGATGAGTCCCACCTGGAAAGTTCCCACTAGAAATTCTTCAGTGTTAGACACACACAGCCCTTTTGCCCTCCTTGTGTCTTCCATTCCTTACTCCCATGGCTACATTAAAATTAAGGATTATCACTATTTAACATTTAATAATTACCATGTCATATGTGTCTATTTAATTGAATTAAGTAATTTCTGTTGATTATATCAACAGTAAAAACAGTCAAATAAACACCAATCCAAAGTTTTGATAAGACACTCCACTGACTTCTACTTAGTAAAAAAGTGAGTATATCACTTCATGGACATAGTGATAAAAATATTGATTTGCAAAAGGCATTCTATGACAAATTTTAATACAAGTTTTGTTGGATTCTACTTACTGATACAGTTCTTATTTCTCAGAAGCTTTATGAATCAGGAAGATGTAATAGAAAACATTGAATGACACTCTTGAAATATATTATTGAATTATATATTGGAAATCCTTTTATATCATCACTAACCATGTTTATTTTTTATTCACAACTGACCCAACTGTAGTGACAGGTTCAGAGAATTACAATAATGAAGATAAATAGCATTTCTATCTGTCTCAGCAAGTTTCTTGATGCTATAGATTAGATTTTCCACTTCTATACAAATTCTTCCTTATCCATAGACAAGGCCTTGAAAAGACTGAAGTAAACTTATTTCAGATAGGAGACATTTGGGTCTGTTATATTTTTCTTGGTTGATTGCTACACATACCCATTTTAAAGGGTATCTATTTATTTCAAATCATATTCTGTTGGGGAAATATAGTTAAAAACAAAATGTCCCAACCCAGAAATCCTCTCCACAAATGTAGTGGAGTAAGAAAACACTTTTATTATTGAATAAGCATTGTTAAAAAACAAAATTCAACTGAATAAGTTTAAAGATCTACTTGGCTTTATTCAACAATTCATAAATGGAGCAGCATCCCATCTAACACCTAGAAGGGAGCTCCAGGAGCTGTACAAAATAGGAGGTTTTCATAGGCAGAAGGAGGGTGGGACAAGGAAGTTAAAATATCGGATTGTTTCAGGCAAGGTCCCCTTTCCTTAGAGGAAAGCAAAACTTTTATCAAGATTAACTCACTAGTCTTGATCAGGAAATTCCAAATTGATTGGTTTAAAATTCCACTCATGAAACTTCAATTAGGTTTTCTATTAAGTCTAGATAGGGCTTAGCATAGGGGACTCCATTTGGAGCTGTTGTTTCTTTTTAACAGCATTAAAAGTCAGAATATGATGTGTGTCACATGTAGTCTGCTAAGCTAAGAGATTGCAAAGATGGGAAAAAATGTTTATTCCCTTATATAGTCAGCAGATGTAATTCATTACATGCATGTAATAAGATAAACAACAACTAGTTCACAAGTAAGAGAACTTGACAGCACCATTTGTCACACATGTACATACTAACTCTACCTGGTAATTGGGGTGACCATCTGTGTTAGCTAATTGGCTACTAGAGGAAAAACAAACTTCTCATATCTTCATAACAGGAGATAGTTTTCCAATTCAGAATAAGGTTCCCACTGAAGTTAAACTCCTACCCTTTCACAGAAACTGGAAATAGTAATGCAATCTCCCTTAATTTTTACATTTTAAAGAGATGGCTCCTAGGTCTTTGAGAAAAGTATTCCTAGGTCATAAAGCTAACAAAAAGCCTGTCTAGTTTTTAAAAGGATTTATATACATTTCAAAGAAATGAGAAATACTTACAATGACAAGTTTTCTAATATAAATGCATTAAGAAAATTGGGAGAGGGAGGAGTAGTTTCTTCCCTTATTTTCACAGAGGAGAATTAAGGATCTTATTTTTAATTTTAATTTTTCTTGACAATTATTCCAGTAGCACCTCATAATACTCTAACAGGAAAAGACACAGTGTTTATGTTAATTATAATAGCATTACTTTCAAAGCTTACTAATTTTCCATAAGTACTACATAGACATGAAACAGACTGCCAGATATTTCTCCAACAAAGATGGGTTCATTCAGGATCAGCAGAGAATTGCAAGTCAAAGTCTGCAACCATGGCAGCCACATACAAGTCCTTACATGGCAAGGGAAGGAGAACTCTTTTTTAGAGGAGAAAGGAAGTTGGGAGGCTACAGTCCATGGCTTTTCATTGGCTGCGTCCTTGCCAGGAAGGAAGAGGACTCTTTCTTCTTCCTGTTGGGCTCTGCTATAGTAGCAGGGCCTGAGAGCTCCTCCTTCTGGTTTCCCAGCCCTATTTATTTATTTATTTTAAGAAGATGTTGGATGTAGGAGTTTATTAATTAATTAATTTATTTTTTGCTGTGTTGGGTATTTGTTTCTGTGTGAGGCCTTCTCTAGTTGCGGCGAGCGGGGGCCACTCTTCATCGCGGTGCACGGGCCTCTCACTATCGCGGCCTCTCTTGTTGCAGAGCACAGGCTCCAGAAGCGCAGGCTCAGTAGTTGTGGCTCGATCAGGGCTCGAACTCGTGTCCCCTGCACTGGCAGGCAGATTCTCAACCACTGTGCCACCAGGGAAGCCCCCCAGCCCTATTTAATTGAGATTTCTGTTTATTAATTTTTTACAACTACCATAGAGGGTGTCACTGTAAAAATGAAGACAAAATTGAATAAAAGAAGAAAGCCTGAAAGGCAAATGAGGTGGCTGTTTTCTTAAATGAGGCAGCTGTTGACTTAAAAAAAAAAAAAACGCACAATGTTGAGAGTTGCGAGTTAAGTTTTATTTGGGGCAAAATGAGGACTGCAGCCCGGGAGACAGCGTTTCATATAGCTCTGAGAAACTGCTTTGAGGAGGCGAGGCGGGGGAGCCAGGTTATATAGAAGTTTTGTAACAAAGTGCAGGTAGTCTGAACATCAAAATATTATTGTTAATTAAAGAAAACCAGGTATCTTGAGTTAAGGAATTTAGTACTTTTCTATGTATGGGAAGATGCAAGAGTCTGGGCTCACTGAAATCATTCCTTTGATATGCACCTCAGCTCTCTGGGGCGAGTGTCCTGTATTTTCACATCTTGAGTTTCCTCAGGTCTCACAGTAGGGAGTGGCTTCGGGGAGTGGCTGAACTCTGATAGCTGCTAGCTAGCAGGTGTTCTTTTCAGCCCTCCATTTCCTCAGGGCTCACCAGCTCATGTTGGAGGGCTGCAATCATTGATGAGTGTGACATCCTTTGTTTACTGATATGGCAGGAAATATTCTATTTCTCAGAGCCATGGCATGCTAAGGGAAATACTACTCCATGGTGTCACATGCTTTCCATTTTTTAGCTTTACCACTGATGTTGTTATTTTACAAATGACTCTAAAGCTATAAATGGCAGGCCTAACCAGATGATTTCTGGCTCTTAGGTTTTGTCCATGAATAGATTTTGACCTCCAGTAAACACATGTATACTAGCCTTTCTCCAGTATCCATAAAGAAATTGATGGGACCATTCCTAATATTTCAGTAAATATCTTTTTTTCTTCTCAACTTCCTTGGAAGGCATGAAATACATTTTCTTGTTCTCAGGACACTAGAAGTTAGACTTTCACAGTGATACAGACCCAAAACACAGCACTTGGTTTTCATGTTTCTGACATTTTTCTGTTGTCATACATGCATTTTTTTATGCGATATTGGGAAAGGAGAGCTCCTGTTGCAACAAGGATTCAGCAGAGGTAAAGAGGGAAAATGCAAAAGGTCAATGGAGCATTGGGCCGGTATTTTCATCAGAGAAAAACAGACAGTGTATTCTTTTAGCAAGACTGGAGCTGTCAGTTCCTGGTGTAAAACACAATGCAAAAGAAGAATACCCTAGAGGAACAAACCTAAATGGGAGACAGGGAATGACAAGAACAAACCATTTAAATGCTCCCTGAGGGAAAAATATACATACAAAAGTACAAGAATTGAGGTTTAAAGAGCTTTTTATAACTTTTATTTTGAAAAGGTAAAAGTGAAAAACAACATGTCCACTTCAAGCTGGCTTCCGACAGCCCTTAAATAATAAAATGCTTAGTGAGGAACGTTGACACCTTCCTGTGGTGTTCCTGTTCCCCTTAAAAATGAAGTCAAGTTACCTTGACACTTAGGCCCAGTGTTTCTTTAACAGGGGTACAAGAAGGGTCACTGTTTTTTCATATACTTCAAAGCTTATTTGATTGAATATTGGAAAGTACCTTAAAAGTTCAAGCAGTTTCGCTGGCCCAATGAGGAAAATCAAACAGATGCCACATGGCTAATTGTGCTTTCCATGGTTTCAAGAAAAAGAGAAATGTGTTAATAGGGAGATGCCTAAGGTCACCTTTCTTCAAATTAGAGACCTAATTATTTATGTACTGAAATACATAAGCATCTGTTTTCCAAAATATATACATTCTAGTTTATATATATGTGTATATATATAGTATATATATATATATAGTTTGTATATATGTATATATATATATAAACTTATTTACACTTTAGTGCCTTCCTTATCTCTCTAGAACTGTCACTTCTAAATATATAAATAATGACAAGATTGGTTTTAACAATCTAAAATGTAAAAATACTACTAAAAATTACAATTAGAGGTGAAATTATACAAAACCTATAGATTAGAAAAATGAATAGAAACAAACTGTATTGCCCTGCTGTTGCAAATACTTCACGGATTGCTTAGCCTGGCAAGACTCTGTGTCAAACACTTTGTAAACGTTCTACTATTTAATCTTTATAACATATTTGAAACGGAGGCATTATTTGCTCCATTTTTATAGGAAGAAAAATGAGGTTCCATGAGGTTTGTCATAACTAATAAGTTCCATGAGGTTTGTCATAACTAATAATTATTTAATTAATAAATAAAGTTAATAATTTTAAATAATGCCTGATAAAGACCCTGTCCCCTCCCTAGACTCTTCTTACAATGCGTTCCCTTGAGAACAATACTTTTCTGTTAGATCCTCTATCACTCAGGCAATTCCATACCTCATGGGTCACTCCTTTTACCTGGACAACTCACTTAACCCCACAACTCCGACATTTATCAATTCCTAGTCATTTTTCAGACCTGAAGTCAAGTGTAATTCCCTGGTCAAAACTTCCCTAATACGTAGGACAGAAAAGATCTCCTTTTCATCTTTCATAGTACCATACATACTTCTTCAAACTACCTACCAAAATTTTCAATAGTTCAGTTGATATTCAACTATTTAATGTGTGTCTCTTCTGGGCTAGAAGATAAGTTGGATGATGGCAGGGACTGAGTCCCTCTCGCTCACAGCTATATCCTCTTTCTGTAGCACAGGGTCCTGTAATGGCTGAAAGACTTAGGAGATGGGTAAATACATATAAACCTAAAATTCAAAATTTTAACTCTAGACCACACTTTTTTTTTTTGACGCGCAGGCTCAGCGGCCATGGCTCACGGGCCTAGCCGCTTCGCGGCATGAGGGATCTTCCCGGCCAGGGGCACGAACCCGTGTTCTCTGCATCGGCAAGCGGACTCTCAACCACTGCGCCACCAGGGAAGCCCCTAGACCACACATCTTTAACTAGTGAACTAGGCTTACCTTGTGACTAAATTTCTAGAACAAAAACTCTTAGCTCATATGGAAATGAGAAGCATAAATCTAATTCTAGAATGATTTCCATTGCTCCTGGGAGATTAAGGCATTTAGAAGCACAGTTTTGGTATAAAAATATCATTATATTAATGACCACCAATATAAATAATTCCTTAATTTGGGGTGAGACAAAAACTACATTAAATTAGTCAATGCGTTGTTGTTAATATAAGAAGATCAAAGGGGCTCACATTCAGCATGACAAGAAACACTCTTCCAGTAGATTTTTAGTCTCCCATTCAGAATAAATTTAGATAACCCAAGAGGGATCAAATTCTTTGGAATTATCTTCACTTTTTTTTATAGTACAACAAATGCTGACTGTCTTGTGGGATCCCGATTTGCCAGTGTTGGAACAATGAAATATACTTTGTTCTGAGCACAGAAAGATTACATATAATTCTAATCATATCAGGCAAAAAGGATGGATAAAACTAGTCTGTGGACAGACATTTGCTGTAAGCTGCATCACAATTTAGCATTTATTGCTGTGTACTATTGCCACTGCCATGTATTTGAAACCTAACATAGAAACTATAACAAAAGAAAGACATAGAAGTCTATTTTTATATATAATAGAAGTCAAATATAAAAATTGATAAAAAGTTCATGGAATTTAATTTACACTCTTTCTGGCAGCACAGATAAGATTATCTAGAACAAAGGATATATCAAGTTCTAATTTAGAGGGAAACAAAAGATCTAGACTGTCAGTAGTGACCACCTTAATCTTTTAAAATGATGAAGTATTTATAATTATTATTTTTAATTATTTTTTACTGGTGTATAGTTGCTTTACAATATTCTGTTAGTTTCTACTGTACAGCAAAGTGAATCAGCTATACATATACATATATCCTCTCGTTTTTGAACTTCCTTCCCATTTAGGTCACCATATAGCATTAAGCAGAGTTCCCTGTGCTATACAGTATGTTCTCATTATTTACCTATTTTATACATAGTATCAATATTGTATATGTGTCAATCCCAATCTCCAAATTCCTCCCACCCCCCCCTTCCCCCTTGGTATCCATACATTTGTATTTTTTAATTTTTATTGCACATTTGTTATAATACTTACAGGCTAAATTTGTGACCCAAACGAGTTGTTCAATTTTGCGTTTAACATATATTTACAACATGGTGAGATAGCCTATATGATGTGTGTGACAGTTATCCATGTATTGTCTCACAACTGCAAATTCAAGCTTTGTACACCTGCTCTAAATAATAGACTCTTTGAACACTTTTTCCTTTACAGTGAGCATGATTTTAAGCTTCGTCGGTAGAGGGCGCTGGAGAAAGGTGGAAAGGGGTTTCTCCTTTTCAGGTTAAGATAAGTGTTATTTTGTCTTTTCTTGCTCCTGACATGCTGTCTGTCAAGGAGCAGGTGTGTGGGCACATTTAGTGTCACTCTACCCCATCTGTGCACCCAGAACACCCAGTCCCTTGGTGACCATGCTGCCCCAGCCCAGAGGTTCTCTTCCCTGTTTGCTTGATGTCTGTAAACTAGTTTTGTCTCACACAATACAAGAAACTTTTTCACTCTTCACTAGGTCTGAACCCTATCCTGGCCCGCTGGGGGTGGGGGGGGGTAGCATGGAGGGAAGTATGTCCTTACTTAGGTACATTTTCTTAGCTCTAGGAAAAGACAGAGGAATGCTTCAGAGTACATTTTAGAGTTCTCTTTCATTTTTACAGTTATGATTCTCTCATAGCTTAATAACTCTTTATATTAAACTTCCTCTACTTCAGTTACTATGTCTCTCTGTCTCCTGATTGGACCCAGACCAATACATAGCCCACATACACTATAATGAAGCACATTTAAAAATTTTGTAACATGTTTTATTTTCTTACTTTGTAAGTAATTACAATAGCTGGTATGCATATATGTATATATATCATCATGTTTGATCAAGACTTCAGTTCAGAATAATGAACTTTATTTGCTCTAGGGAAAAAACATCATATGCATACCAGTCATAGGCTTTACTTCAGTGCCTCACAAAGAAAAGTTGTGGTCTTATATTTAAATAAGTATGCCATATTTTTCCACTGTGAGAATGCTATTTTGAAAAGCAAGTTATAAAAACTATCGCTTTCACTTAACTAATAGGTGACCTGAACGTCAGAGCCTTTGTAAAATGTACACATTTAAAACACTGAGATTCAATTCGTAAATCTGTGGCCTTCTGTTATTATTTCTGTCAAAGACAAGGAAAAAAGCACAACACAATTATTTTCTTCAAAGTTATGAAAAGAGGTAAATTTTATTAAAATTTTATTAACACAATTGATTTACAATGTATTTTTAATTATTAGAGTGATATGACTGCCTGTTAGCTGTTGTACAACAATTGTTCTCTAACCAATCTGGGACTTGGCAGTGGCAGAAAGAGTTTAGATTGGATAGAAGTGGGACGCTAAACAGCGTCTTAGAAATTGTACAAGAATAGAGTGATGGAAATCCAGCCAGACAGACAAAGCATTTCATCTGGAGAATACAACAGTGAATACTAGGCAATAATGCATCAAGACAGGTGGACAGAGAGGCAGGCCATCACACTCATGTCCAGAAAGACAAGCAAGAGTGTAAAGTTAGGTGTTAAGTAACTTTAAGTTAAGGCAGCTAAGTACTAAAGCAAAGAATCTAGACAGGATTACAGAAACACCAAGGAAATTGAAGAGGACTGGCATAGTTCTTGCGTCAGGGCTAAAATTTTCAGAATCTAGGAGAATATGGTGGGACTAAAATCCTAGGTACATAGGGGAGATGGGCAGGAAATCCAAACCAGGACCCTGGCATGAGGTTAAACAAGGGCGGGCGACTCAGCTACTTGACATAGAATGTAGGATGGCTTCATCAAAAACAAATCTAGGAAGGAGAACGTGACTGCAAGAAAAGAGTGAAGTTTCCAAGAAGTTACCTCAGTGTTGAAATGCTAATTTACTGGATTGGAGTCTTTAAATTCTATCTGATAAGAATCTTTCTTGATCCTCGTGCTGGATTTGTCAGGATGTCAGTATGAAATTAAATGTTCCTAGTTAAACTTATAAGAGATGACAGTGAATGTGGCAGAGGAATAGATCAGGGCATAAATCTTCATCACATAAATAATGAATTTATATTTTGAAGTCCACTAAGATTTAAAAATTCAGCTATGTTTATTTTCTTCATATATGGGCTAAGTCTTAAATGTTAAATAGTAAAAAAAGAAAAAAGTTAAATAATGCAAGACAATGAGATAAAAAGAAAAAAAAAGAAAGGACTAATAATAAACGTTTGACTTTCATAAAGTTGATTATTTAATTTCTAAACATTATAAGATAGCACTATATTTTTAAAAATGCACTTTGTCAGGACAAAGAGATATAGTGGAAATAAGAATAAGCCATGGATCTTGGCTTCACATCCCTGTCTTCCCCCGTATAATTGCATGAACTTGTGAAAATTACTTCATTTCTCCTTGCCATAATTTTTCTGTTAAAGATTTATCTTGTAAAAGAGAAGGGTTGTGTTCCAGTTATCTATTACTGTGGAACAAATGACCACAAAAGTTAGTGGTAAAAATCCTACAGTCATTCTACTGTATCTTATAAATTGTGTGGGTCAGGACATCCAGTAAAGATCAGCTGGATAATTCTGCTATTCCATGTGACATAATAGAAGTCACTTGATGATATTCAATTGTTAAACCATCTGGACTAGAAGGCAGAAATTGCTTACTCACATATATGGTGACTTGGAGGGTATATCTGAAAGGCTGAGTTCAGTTGGAATGGTCAACAAAATGCCTAATTGTGGCCTCTTCCGTATGGCAGCCTCAAGGTTGAATTCTTACATGGTGGGTCCGTGTGCCAAGAGAAATTCTTCCAGTGAAGAAGGTGAAAGCTGAATGAAGTTTTATAATCTAGCACCACTTTTTCCCTACTCTGTTGGTTGAAGCAGACCCAACCAAGCTCATACTCAAGGTGGGGGACCACAGACCTGAATACCCATGAGAGAAATTTCAAATAATTTGCTTCCATGTTTGAAACCACTTAAGTTAATGCCCTGACCACAAAATTACTGATCTTTCTTCCTCATGCAAGAACCACCAAAAGTCTCATCCTATTATGCTGTAAAGTTCAGGTTCAAGGTCCTGGATCTCGTCATTGAAATCATATCTAGCTACAGAAGAATCTCCTTGGCTTTTATGCCTTGGATAAAGTTGCTCTTAGTCTAAAGACTTATGAAATTAAGAGACAATTTATCTGCCCCCTGTCCACCTAATGTCCAAAGATGAGACAGGCGTAAGATAGCTAAAATAAACACTCCTGTTCTACAAGGGGAAAAATGAGAAGCATGTAACAATCACTGTCCTGCAGCAATTCTTAAATATAATCTGGTAGATGTGTTCATTTCCCTAATTAAGGCTCAGTCTTGATATCTGAGTATAATTCTACATGGCTCTTTGTTTTGGACCTGCCCTCTGAAAATGTCCTAGTCCATACACAGTAATGTAGCTTTTTCCATAAAATCTAGTTTCCTTAAAATCCAGTTTTCTTAGATTTTTTTCCCTGCTTAGAGAATTTGGGGCTTCTTAATTTTTTTTTCTATTCTTTCTGTCCCTCTCAATCTATGCTAATATAATTCCTTTAAAATCTTGTGAGTCTCTTGTGTATCAGTTCCTAATCTATCCCATTAGACAAAACCATATCCATGAATCTATTTAAGATAAATTATTCTCTAACTTTGTGATAAAAGAAATTTTCACATATTGGGTATGGGGAAGTCATTCTGACTTATACATGAGTTAACTTAAATTTTATGCTAACTAGAATAGCCTACTTGTGGCTTCTCAAACATATATTATACATCTGCTTTAATTATTGAAGAAAAGGTCACATTGACCAGAATGTCCATGTTAAAAAATGTCCATGTTAAAAATAAAGATTAAAAGTCTCCCTTCCTGGGATGCCAATGCTGGTACTTCAATGATAAGACTCCCTTCCCAGGTGCCAAGTTCATACTGAGTTTGTGTACGTGCTGATCTTTCTGGGTTTTTTTGTTTGTTTGTTTTTGAAACCTTGAAGGAATGTATCCCTGACTTCTTTGATATTCTTTTTTCTGACAAGATATAAAACTGTTATGAAAACCATGCTTCTCCAGAGCAGTTCTTCAGAGTTATCTAGGAGGGTCTTCCAGGCCATAGCCCTCATTTTGGCTTCAATAAAATGCTTTTCTATTCCTATTATAGATTATTTATTGATTATTTTCATCAACGTTGGTTTTCCTGTGAGATTGCTCTTTGACTATGCACTAAGCACTATTTTCTGTCTGAGGGCATCTATATGGCATGCTCTTTTTCTTTTTCTTTTTTTCTTTTCTTTTTTTTTTTTTTTTGCGGTATGCAGGCCCTCTCACTGTTGTGGCCTCTCCTCTTGCGGAGCACAGGCTCCGGACGTGCAGGCTCAGCAGCCATGGCTCACGGGCCTAGCCGCTCCACGGCACGTGGGATCTTCCCAGACCGGGGCACGAACCCGTGTCCCCTGCATCGGCAGTCAGACTCTCAACCACTGCACCACCAGGGAAGCCCCCTTTTTCTTTTTGTAACTAAGATATAGACTTAAATCCTTCTGAAGTCCTAACCAAGGACCTTATGACCACAGCCTGGATTCGCTGAGGCTGTGTTCTCCTCAAAGTGCCCCAAATTTGATCTTTATCCTGAGACTGTCTCCTACTTTGAGGAGAACTTGCTGCCTGGAGAGGCTGTCCAAAGTCTTTTACATTAACTCCATATTCTATAAACAGTTGATTATTTAGTCCATCTCTCTTTTCTCTCCTTTAGGTAGACAGCTGGAAGAAACCAGGTGGCACCTTCAAAATTTTGCCCAGAAATCATCTTAACTCTATTATCAAGTTCATTAAGTATATTTTATATTTCTCAGGTTACGTTGGGTAGCAGTATTACCAAACTTTCTGCCAGCTCCCAGTATAGTATTATTTTCAATCTCAGTTACTTCAAGGCTTTTCAGATTTTTTCATGTTGTCTTGTCCGCAAACCAAAGTCACACATTTTAGATTTTGTAATGTTTTTGTAATGTTAACACCTCACTTCCAGTTACCACATTCTATTTATCTATTGCTACATTAAAGAAAAAAACTGCCCAAACTTAATTGCCTAAAACAATTATTTTATTATATTTAATAATTTTATAAGAGTAATTTGGCAGCGTTCAAATGGGTGATTCTGCTTTTTCATGTGACTTTGATGGAAGTCACTCAGGGGTATTCAGATGGCAGATGGGCTGGTATGGAGGGTCCCAAACCAATTCCAGTCACATGATGCTTCATTGGGAGTGGCAGGAAGGCTAACCTCAGCTGGAATCATCAACTAGAATTTTTCCATGTGGCCTCTCCAGCATGGCAACCACCTCAGCGTAGTGGAACTTCTCACAGGGTGCCTCAGAGCTTCTGGAGCAAGCCTTCTAGCTTTCACCTCTTGACGGGAGGAAGGAAAAGAATTTGTGGTCCTGGTTTGAAAATGCCAAAACTGGGCGAAATGATCATTAACATCTTTTTTTTTGTTTCTAAGGGGTCTGTTTCAAAGGCAACAATAAAAACTTAGAATGAATATGAAATAAAAGGAAAAACATTTTAACTTTTTATGAGTTATAAGCATCTAAACCTGCTGAAGCATTAAGTAGTCTATATCATTCATCTCACAAAAGATTTAATTCCAAAGATAACTGTAGGTGATAAAGACATATGTAGTTACATCGGATGGAAAATTTCTAAAAATATATAACTTTATATCTGTGTTTCTATAAAAATGGCTGTATTTCTTATCACCTCTTGTGAAATGCTATATTTTCCATGAAAGCCTATAAACAAACCTGAAAAGCATCATTTTTAAAGATGTATTTTCAACTATTTTGATAATATGAAAAATAGTACCACCTGAGAAGTTTTTAATGTAATTCATTATTTAAGATAAAGTTACCAAAATCAATAAATGATATTCTCCTCTTGATATGGTTTATGTGGTACCTGAAGTAATAAAGCCATAGAGATTGGAATCATCTCAGCATCTTGACTAAATCCTTTCTGTCACAGATGAAAGAAGAGCCCTAGAGGGACTGTGAAGCTTGTCCAAGGTCTCTTATCTGGTTAATGGGTAGAGTCAGGAGCTCTTTCTATGACCATGGTGCTGATAGTTACAACAGTACCCTTGAGAGAAATAAGCTTCTCAAATGATATGACTATTCCCTTGCAGTTTATGCTTTCATTAATTTTCTTTAACAAATCTTCATTCATCTGTTGTACATAATTTTTAGACCCACCTTACTAAGTTTGAAATAAATTCTAATCAGGCTGAATTAGTAAAAATGAAGTTTCATCATTTTAAATAATAATAACAAGTAACATTGTAAGCATATTTCTAAAAATAGTGAGAAATTATAAAGAAAAAGTGTTTATTGCTTTATTTCTTTCATTCAGTAATTAAGGAATCACAGATTTTCTGCATGAGATGTTATTTTAAAGGCTATCTCCCTTTTGACTCAATTTGGAAATATTTTCTTAACCACTCTGAAATACAAGCATACCATGTAGGTTTGAATACTTCCAGTGATCAGTTGCTCATTATTTCTGGGGGGGAAAGAAAAGAGAATCTTTGGTATAACAACTGTAATTATTATTATATTCTACCTTATAAAAATATCTGTCTCTAAGTAATTTTTTAATCTATTTCTTTTGGTCTATGTGCCATCATGAAATATGTCAAAATCCTTTTTTAGATGAACATCTCCAAATATTTGAAGAAAAGTGTCAAGTTGTGACTAAATGTTTTATAATTTAAATATACAGTAGTCTCCCCTTATCCATGGGGAATGTGTTCCAAGACTCTCAGTGGATGCCTGAAACTTCTAGTCATAATGATTCCTATGTATACTCTGTTTTTTCCTATACATACATACCTATGATAAAGTTTAATTTATAAATTAGGTGCAGTAAGAGAATATCCAAATTGCCAGCATCATTACTCTTGGGCTTTGGGGACATTATTAAGTAAAATATGGGTATATTTTACAAGCACTGTTATACCAAGACAGTTGATCGGATACCTGAGATGACTACTAAGTGACTTATGGGTGGGTAGAGTATACAGTGTGGATACTCTGGACTAAGGGATGATTCAAGTCCCAGGTGGGACCATCCTAGAGGGCACAAGATTTCATCCCACTACTTAGAATGATGTGCAATTTAAAACTTATGAATTGCTTATTTCTGGAATTTTGTGTTTAATATTTTCTGACCATGGTTGACCTTGGGTAACTGAAATCACAGAAAGCGAAACCATAGATAAGGGGGGAATGCTGTAAACAATTTTCTCAATTAGAAAAGATTCTAAAATAGGATATATGCACATGGATGAGGATAAGCTAAACTGGGCACCCAGCTAAAAGGACAGTGTTATAGACCTCGTTTGTTTTGCTTCTGTCCCATTTCTCTGTATTCTTCTCATAGTGTGAATTTATCTGCTTGAATTTACTTTTTTATTTAAAATACCTTCATGCTGTGTCTGTAGTTATATAAAACTGACACATATATATGTATATATATGAAATTATTGTATTTGCTTGATATTGTACATAAAGAAGGCAATATTTTTTCATAACAAGTGTTGAAAAATAAGGACTTTTAAAATTCTCATGTTTAGATGATATGCCTCAAGATACCAAGATTTCACAACATTATAAATTACTGACTGGATGAAATTCTTGTGACTAAACAAACTGGGGGCAAACTTGCATTTGTAGGACCACACTTCTAATTACTTCTTATGATTTTTTTTAATAAGTGGGTTTTCATTTTGATAGAAGGAAAGAAGTTTTGAACTGAACATAATAGAGGGCACCCACAAAACCTACATAATTATCAGTGAAAGTTTTTCCTTTGTGTAGATATGAGGTGTTTGCATTGCCTGCTCCCTTATTGCTACCAGCATTATGGAGTCATTCCCTTTATTAAGACTTTATAATACCAGCTGACCTTTGTCCTCATTACATCGGCCAAGGAGGTCAAGAATATAGTGGATTGAAAGATGAGTTCAATTATAGTAATGCCCTCAGTTACTCTGTGTGTAGTGTGCTTTCCTAAGTCAATTGCATTCATCCTTGGTGTATATACTCGTTTTTTAAATTAATTTTTTTATTGGAGTATAGTTGATTTATAATGTTGTGTAGTTTCTGCTATACAGCAAAGTGAATCAGTTATACATATACGTATATCCACTCTTTTTTAGATTCTACTCCTATGTAAGTCATGACAGAGTATTGAGTAGAGCTCCCTGTGCTATGCAGTAGGTCCTTATTTGTTATCGATTTTATATATTATAGTATGTATACATCAATCCCAATCTCCCAATTTATTCCTTCCCCTGCTTCCCCCCTCAGCAACCATAAGTTTATTTTCTGTATCTGTGATTCTACTTCTGTTTTATAAATATGTTCATTTGTACCATTTTTTAGATTCCACATATAAGCGATATCATATATTTGTCTTTCTCTGTTTGACTTACTTTACTCAGTATGATAATCTCTAGGTCCATCCATGTTGCTGCAAATGGCATTATTTTGTTCTTTTTTATAACTGAGTAATATTCCATTGTATATACATACCACATCTTTACCCATTCCTCCATCGATGGATATTTAGGTTACTTCCATGTCCCGCCTATTGTAACTAGTGCTGAAATGAACATTGGGGTACATGTATCATTTTTTTTTTAAGATTTTTTTTATGTGGACCATTTTTAACATCTTTATTGAATTTGTTATAATATTGATTCTTTTTTTTGTTTTGGTTTTTTGGCCATGAGGCATATGGGATCCTAGCTCCCCAACCAGGGATTGAACCCTCACCCCCTGCATTGGAAGGCAAAGTCTCAACCACTGGACCACCAGGGAAGTCCCACATGTATCATTTTGAATTATGGTTTTCTCCAGATATATGCCCAGGAGTGGGATTCCTGGATCATATGGCGATTCTATTAATCCCATTTCTCACAGGATTAAGAGGTATTATCTCACATGTTTCAGATGAATTTGTCATCTCACATTATGACAGTTCTTTAAGGATAAGGACTTTATTTTATATATCTTTGTAACTAGTCAATGAATCTAGTTTATGAAAAGCAGATAATTCAAATCAATTAGTAAATTTAATGTTTTTAGATTATTTTAAAACATTTTAAAAATTTGTTGCCTAGAAGTGAACCTGTTACTCTATTTGAGATACAGCCTCTGCATAAGACTATTGTATAATTATCTTCCTTAAAAAACTCAAGTACATAATTTATTTCACTAACATAAGGATAATATGCATAGATAGTATTTTTGAGTTCATATTATACAAGTCATAGTTAACTAAAATTCTCAGATATTATTTCCATAATTATTTTTCATGTCTTTTTATCATCTAACTTTATCAGTTTTCTAAAAATTAAATTTAATACCACTATTCATTCCTGTGTAATTTTTGTCCTTGATATTTATAGTAATATGACTTACTGTTTGCTTTTATTCTCCACCAAATATTTACTAAGTTTTAAGTATTCCATTCAACATATTTTTTTGGGGGGGGCACTTCTTAACATCTTTATTGGAGTATAATTCCTTTACAATGGTGTGTTAGTTCCTGCTTTATAACAAAGTAAATCAGTTATACATATACATATATCCCCATATGTCTTCCCTCTTGTGTCTCCCTCCCTCCCACCCTCCATATCCCACTGCTCTAGGTAAACAAAGTACTGAGCTAATCTCCCTGTGCTATGCAGCTGCTTCCAAATAGCTGTCTATTTTACATTTTGTATATATGTCCATGTCACTCTCTCACCTTGTCCTACCTTACCCTTCCCCCTCCCCATATTCTCAAGTCCATTCTCTAGTAGGTCTGCGTCTTTATTCCCATCTTGTCACTAGGTTCTTCATGACCATTTTCTTTTTCTTTCTAAGATTCCATATATATGTGTTAGCATATGGTATTTGTTTTTCTCTTTCTAACTTACTGCACTCTATATGACAGACTCTAGGTCCATCCACCTCACTACAAATAACTCAGTTTTGTTTCTTTTTATGGCTGAGTAATATTCCACTATATATATGTGCGACATCTTCTTTATCCATTCATCTGTCGATAGACAGGTTGCTTCCAAGTCCTGGATATTGTAAATAGAGCTGCAGTGAAAATTTTGGTACATGAAACTTTTTGGATTATGGTTTTCTCAGGGTATATGCCCAGTAGTGGGATTGCTGGGTCATATGATAGTTCTATTTTTAGTTTCTTAAGGAACCTCCATACTGTTTTCCATAGTGGCTGTGTCAATTTACATTCCCACCAACAGTGCAAGAATGTTCCCTTTTCTCCACACCCTCTCCAGCATTTATTGTTTGTAGATTTTTGATGATGGCCATTCTGACAGGTATCAGGTGATATCTCATTGTAGTTTTGATTTGCATTTCTCTAATGATTAATGATGTCAAGCATTCTTTCTTGTGTTTGTTGACAATCTGTATATCTTCTTTGGAGAAATGTCTACTAAGGTCTTCGGCTCATTTTTGGATTGGGTTATTTGTCTTTTTGATATTGAGCTGCATGAGCTGCTTGTAAATTTTGGAGATTAATCCTTTGTCAGTTGCTTCATTGCAAATATTTTCTCCCCTTCTGAGGGTTGTCTTTTCGTCTTCTGTATGGTTTATTCTGCTGTGCAAAATTTTTTTAAGTTTCACTAGGTCCCATTTTTTTATTTCCATTTCTCTAGGAGGTGGGTCAAGAAGGATCTTGCTATGATTTATGTCATGGAGTGTTCTGCCTATGTTTTCCTCTAAGAGTTTAATAGTGTCTGCCCTTACATTTAGGTCTTTAATCCATTTTGAGTTTGTTTTTGTGTATGGTGTTAGGGAGTTTTCTAATTTAATTCTTTTACATATAGCTGTTCAATAGCTGTTCAGTTTTCCCAGCATCACTTACTGAAGAGGCTGTATTTTCTCCACTGGATGTTCTTGCCTCTTTTATCTAAGATAAGGTGAACATATGTGCGTGGATTTATCTCTGGGCTTTCTATCCTGTTCCACTGATCTTTATTTCTGTTTTTGTACCAGTACCATACTGTCTTGATTACTGTAGCTTTGTAGTATAGTTGGAAGTCAGGGAGCCTGAATCCTCCAGCTCCATTTTTCCTTTGTGTGTTTCCTTTTGTGTTTCCATACAAATTGTGAGATTTTTTTGTTCTAGTTCTGTGAAAAATGCCCGTGTTAGTTTGATAGAGATCGCCTTGAATCTGTAGATTGCTTTGGGTAGTAGAGTCATTTTCACAATGTTGATTCTTCCAATCCAAAAACATGGTATATCTCTCCATCTATTTGTATCACCTTTAATTACTTTCATCAGTATCTTACAATTTTCTGCATACAGGTCTTTTGTCTCCTTATGTATGTTTATTCCTAGATATTTCATTCTTTTTGTTACAGTGGTAAATGGGTGTGTTTTCTTAATTTCACTTTCAGATTTTTCATCATTAGTGTATAGGAATGCCAGAGATTTCTGTGCATTAATTTTGTATCCTGCTACTTTACCAAATTCATTGATTAGCCCTAGTAGTTTTCTGTAGCATCTTTAGGATTCTGTATGCATAGTATCATGTCATCTGCAAACAGTCACTGCTTTACTTCTTCTTTTCTAGTTAGATTCTTTTTATTTTTTCTTCTCTGATTGCTGTGGCTAAAACTTCCAAAACTGTGTGGAAAAATAATGGTAAGAGTGGACAACCTTGTCTTGTTCCTGATCTTAGTGGAAATGGTTTCAGTTTTTCACCATTGAGGATGATGTTGGCTGTGGGTTTGTCATATATGGCCTTTATTATGTTGACATAAGTTCCCTCTATGCCTACTTTCTGGAGGGTTTTTACCATAAATGGGTGTTGAATTTTGTTGAAAGCTTTCTCTACATCTATTGAGATGATCATATGTTTTTTCTCCTTCAATTTGTTAATATTGATCGATTTGCATATATGGAAGAATCCTTGCATTCCTGGGATAAACTCCACTTGATCATGGTCTATGATTCTTTTATGTGCTGTTGGATTCTCTTTGCCAGTATTTTGTTGAGGATTTTTGCATCTATGTTCATCAGTGCTATTGGCCTGATGTTTCTTTGTGACGTCTTTGTCTGGTTTTGGTACCAGGATGATGGTGGCCTTGTAGAATGAGGTGGGGAGTGTTCCTCCCTCTGCTATATTTTGGAAGAGTTTGAGAAGGATAGGTGTCAGCTCTTCTCTAAATGTTTGATAGAATTCACCTATGAAGCCGTCTAGTCCTTGGCTTTTGTTTGTTGGAAGATTTTTATTCACAGTTTCCATTTCAGTACTTGTGATTGGTCTGTTCATATTTTCTATTTTTTTCCTGGTTCAGTCTGGGAAGGTTGTGCATTTCTAAGAATTTTTCCATCTATTTCACGTTGCCCATTTAATTGGTATATACTTGCTTGTGGTAATCTCTCATGATCCTATGTATTTCTGCAGTGTCAGTTGTTATTTCTCCTTTTTCAATTCTAATTCTAGTCATTTGAGTCTTCTCCCTTTTTTTCTTGATGAGTCTGGCTAATGGTTTATCAATTTTGTTTATCTTCTCAATGAACCAGCTTTTACTTTTATTGATCTTTGCTAAAGTTTCCTTCATTTCTTTTTCATTTATTTCTCATTTGATCTTTTTGATTTCTTTCTTCCTGCTAACTATGGGGTATTTTTGTTTTTCTTTCTCCAATTGCTTTAGTTGTAAATTTAGGTTGTTTATTTGAGATGTTTCTTGTTTCTTAAGGTAGGATTTTATTGCCATAAACTTCCCTCTTAGAACTGTTTTTTGCTGCATCCCATAAGTTTTGGGTCATTTTGTTTTCATTGTCATTTGTTTCTAGGTGTTTTTGATTACCTCTTTGATTTCTTCATTGATCTCTTGGTTATTAAGTAGTGTATTGTTTAGCCTCCATGTGTTTGTATTTTCTACAGATTTTTTTCCTGTAATTGATATCTAGTCTCATAATATTTTTGTCGGAAAAGATACTTGATATGATTTCAATCTTCTTAAATTTACCAAGGCTTGATTTGTGACCCAGGATATGATCTATCCTGGAGAATGTTCCGTGAGCACTTGAGAAGATAATGTAATTTGCTGTTTTTGGATGGAATGTCCTATAAGTATCAATTAAGACCATCTTGTTTAATGTATCATTTAAAGCTTCTGTTTCCTTATTTATTTTCATTTTGGATGATCTGTCCTTTGGTGAAAGTGAGGTGTTAAAATCCCCTACTCTGATTGTGTTACTGTCAATTTCCTCTTTTATGGCTGTTAGTATTTGCCTTATGTATTGAGGTGCTCCTATGTCGGGTGCATAAAGATTTACAATTGTTATGCCTTCTTCTTGGATTGATCCCTTGGTCATTATGTAGTGTCCTTCTTTGTCTTTTGTAAGAGTCTTTGTTTTAATGTCTATTTTGTCTGATATGAGAATTGCTACTCCAGCTTTCTTTTGGTTTCCATTTGCATGGAATATATTTTTCCATCCCCTCACTCTCTGTCTGTATGTGTCCCTAGGTCTGAAGTGGGTCTCTTTTAGACAGCATATATAAGGGTCTTGTTTTTGTATCCATTCAGCCAGTCTATGTCTTTTGGTTGGAGAATTTAATCCATTTACATTTAAGGTAATTATCAATATTTATGTTCTTATTACCATTTTCTTAATTGTTTTGGGTTTGTTTTTGTAGGTGTTTTCCTTTTCTTGTGTTTCCTGCCTAGAGAAGTTCCTTTAGCATTTGTTGTATAGCTGGTTTGGTGGTGTTGAGTTTGCTTAGTTTTTGCTTGTCTGTAAAGGTTTTAATTTCCTCGTCTAATCTGAATGACATCCTTTTGGGGTAGAGTATTCTTGGTTGTAGGTTTTTCCCCTTCATCATTTTAAACATGTCCTGCCACTCCCTTCTGGCTTGGAGAGTTTCTGTGAAAGATCAGCTGTTAAACTTATGGGGATCCCCTTGTATGTTATTTGTTGTTTTTCCCTTGCTGTTTTTAATATGTTTTCTTTGTACTTAATTTTTTATAGTTTGATTAATATGTGTCTTGGCGTGTTTCTCCTTGTATTTATCCTGTATGGGGCTCTCTGTGCTTCCTGCACTTGATTAACTATTTCCTTTCCAATATTAGGGAAATTTTCAACTATAATCTCTTCAAATATTTTCTCAGTCCCTTTCTTTTTCCCTTCTTATTCTGGGTCCCCTATAATTCGAATGTTGGTGCATTTAATGTTGTCCCAGAATTCTCTGTGACTGTCCTTAATTCTTTTATTTTTTTTTTCCTGTGGTATGCGGGCCTCTCACTGTTGTGGCCTCTTCCATTGCAGAGCACAGGCTCCAGACGTGCAGGCTTAGCGGCCATGGTTCACGGGCCTAGCCGCCCCGCGGCATGTGGGATCTTCCCAGACTGGGGCATGGACCTGTGTCCCGTGCATCGGCAGGCTGACTCTTAGCCAGGCAAGCCCTATCCTTAATTCTTTTCATTTTTATTTTCTTTATTCTGCTCCGCAGTAGTTATTTTCACTATTTTATCTTCCAGGTCACTTATCGTTTCTTTGACCTCTGTTATTCTGCAATTGATCTTTTCCAGAGAATTTTTACTTTCATTTATTTTGTTGTTAATCACTGTTTGATTGCTCATTAGTTCTTCTAGGTCCTTGTTAAACTTTTCCTGTATTTTCTCCATTCTGTTTCTAATATTTTTGATCATCTTTACTATCATTTTTCTGAAGTCTTTTTCAGGTAGACTGCCTATTTCCTCTCATTTGTTAGGTCTGGTGGATTTTCATCTTGTTCCTTCATCTGCTGTATGTTTCTCTGTCTTCTCATTTTGCTTAACTTACTGTGTTTGGGATCTCCTTTTCACAGGCTACAGGTTCGTAATTCCCGTTGTTTTTGGTGTCTGCCCCCAGTGGCTAAGGTTGTTTCAGTGGATTGTGTTGGCTTCCTGGTGGAGGGAACTAGTGCCTCTGTTCTGATGGATGAGGCAGGATCTTGTCTTTCTGGTGGGCAGGTCCACATCTTGTGGTGTGTTTTAAGGTGTCTGTGGCCTTATTATGATTTTAGACAGCCCCTCTGCTAATGGGTGGGGTTGTGTTCCTGTCTTGCTAGTTGTTTGGCATAGGGTGCCCAGTAACGTAGCTTGCTGGTTGTTGAGTGGAGCTGGGTTTTGGCATTGAGATGGAGATCTCTGGGAGATTTTCACCGTTTGATATTACTTGGAGCTGGGAGGTCCCTTGTGCCTGCCATCTTGAATCTCCCCTCTCTCTGTGATTTTGAGTACATTTCTGTAAACCCAGAGAGCCTTCTCAGCCAGGAGAAAACCAGTCCCTCTGTCCTGAGTGTGAGCAGGAATCAAAACTCCCTTGGTAGAGTGCTGTCAGTCTCTGTGTGTTTTCACAAGATGTCTGAGGTGGCCCTGCTCTCTGCTCAAGGCAGCCTCACCTGGGAACCTCACCTTGTGGACTCCATTTATCTTTCAAAAGTTGAAGCCCAAACCTATTACCGACAGACAACCATATCTATTAGAGATGAGTGTTCTATTTCATTGGCCACATGTAAGTTTCTTTGAGTATTGCGTTTGCCTTTTGTGATATTGCTTGTAAAGTACTATATCTATTAGGTATTCTAAAATAAATGTTTGATTCCAGAATATTGGATTTTTGTAAATGTTAGATTGGAGTGGAAAATAATACAGTAATTTGTGACTGACTTGGGACATGGGTTGCATAATTTCTCATTTCTGTGCTTAGAAACTTAAGGATATGCATTTCTAGTTTAGCTTTTAAAATTTCACACAGAGCTTTCTCTTGTAAATGCAGGCTGAATACTTACCTTTCTTAAGCAATGCACAGTTGATGGATAGAAAAACTAGATATACTTATTGAATTTAAAGTATACCATCTTTAAAGTCCCAGTTATAAGTAAGTCTGGTATCAAATTCAATACATGAAGAAAACTTAAATATATGTCCAAGAAATTTAGCTGTATAATACATTTTTTTGGCTAGCTACATATTTTTATAAGTACTTTTCTTCAATGATACTTGCTGATTAGATTCCCAAGTAGCACTTACATTTCTGTTATTTTCCATTAGAGATGTATTTATACATTTCTCTACATCCATTAATATCTTATGACTTTACATAAATATTCTTCACTCTCTCACCACAAAATAAGTGCAAGATCATTTCACTGTTGTATCCCAACAATTCTATAATAATGATTCTATTACTAAGATAGCTCTCTTTCTTATAACTATGAGTCACTCTCAAATTTTCTCTTTTTATACAGTTACTATAAACTGATGGAAAAACAATTTACTACAAACTCTAATAGATGAGTTAAAATAGTATAATTTTCAGGGAAACTATTCCTAAAGTGTATAACTGTTACTTTAGGATACATTTCTTTTCTACCATTATGATTATTATGTTTGCTTGATTTTATATATGTATTAAGAAACTGAAAAGGGTATGTCTTCCTTTTCACTTATTTTTATAAATTGGGAAGACACTGATCCTCTTTTGATGTCACTTCCTTTCTATATAATGGAAACGTTCATTTAGATCCATTAAAGGAATTAACTCCTGCTCAAATTTAGTTAGTTAGAAACTTTAGGAATGAAATTGCATTTTTATTTTCAGTTAAATATATTGGACTAGACAGAAAAAGTGAAAGGCAAGAAAGGAAGCCAGGCAGTTCTTGGCCCAATTAGTGATAATGGAAACTAGAACTTAAAGAATCACTTGAGTTCTCTAAATCTATCCTGACTTTTTTTTTGTATGTGTACTTCTACTTTTTTTTTGTATGTGTACTTCTACTTTTTTTTTTTTGTATGTGTACCTGAAATACACTAATAACCATCCCTACTACTCATCTATAATTGTGCTACTCTGGGTAGTTTATTCCTCTGGTCCTTGAGATGCAACTCAGGCATTACTTTCTCCAAGAAGCTCTCTTATGACCTACGGGCTTCTCTCGTACCCAGTGTCTTTTCTGTTGTAACATTGTCTCAATCTATTGTAATAAATCATTCATTTTTCTGTTTTTGCCCCTATGCCCATTAGACTATGAGCACCTGGAGAGCAGGATTGTAACATTTCTATAATCTTGTTTTTATCCCCTTCATTTTACTCAAACCCATGTTATTAAGGATTCCAGAGTTCCATGTATCTAACATAATTTATCCAGATCCACCATGCTTGATCTCAGTAGCATTTTGTTTTGCTGGTTTACTCCTTGAATGCCTTTCTTCTTTTGTATTCTGTGGTACTGAGTTCTTTTGTTGTTCTTTTACCATTTATATTGTCCTATTTATCTTCATTTTCTGTTTCTTCCCTCTTTAAAGGAGTTCAATTATTTCATTCATTAATTCAACATTCTATCAAACATTCTTCTATATCCTAAAGTTTAGGGGCACAAAATAATAATTAAAAGAAGGGTATCTTACGATTCTCTTCTCGTCCCTCTCTTTATGCTAACTCTATCTCCAGACACTCTTATGAGTGTTTTTGACTTCCAATATCATGCATATTTTAAGGACTTTGGGGCCAGATCTCAATTATGAAAATAAAGTGATCTATTTAAATTCCTGTTTAATATTTCTGCATATAAATCTCACAATAAAGATATCTAAAAGTATTTTCTTTTCCAGAAGATACTCTATGTCTTACAGATAGAATGAAATGAAGATAATTATTCATTACAAAAGGATATTTTTGTGTGTGAAAATAAGCTCAAATTGCATGGAAAGACTCTGTGTCATAATGCAAAGGACCTTGAACTTGCATTCTGGGCCTAACTCTGCAAGTTCTGTCAATAACTAACATGGTAACCCTGGAGACCTCTCAGAATTTTATTTTAATTGCCAGGAAAATATTTTACTTTTCTAAGATCTAAAAATGTCTTGTTTTCTGTGATTCTAAGGGCTGTGGTGCTGCTATTGTAATGACATTTGGAAGAAGAATGAAAATGAAGGCAAAAACACTGAATCTAGATGAATTTTTCCAGGCCTGTTCATCAGATTATCTTGACTTTGCATTGTTGCTTCCTCTTCCCTATGGTTTGATCTTTTAATATCCCGTCTTGAATTTCACACCTTTCTTCCACTCCAAACCCATTGGATAAAACACGGAAATAAGACTTGATCATATGCATGATTTCCAAGCATGGGTCCTATTGCTGAAAGAGCTTTTAGAGAATAATATGTCATTTTGCTTTACCATCATTTGATGTTGAAACTTACCAACATGTACGCAATCTTTTTTTTTTTCAACAGTCAAAATTAAACTGACTTTGAATTTTAAGTGTTTCCTCAGAAATAACTATGCTGGAAGCATTCAGCTCAGTGGAGGATTAGCAAATGTGTTATTGTGACAGAAATATATATATATATATATATATATATATATGTATATTAACTGCAGATAAACCCAAATACATAATGTGCTGTATAGTCTAGCAGTGGTGACCTCAAACGTTAGTTTAAGATGTGGTGAACAGAAAGAAAGCAGTCATGAGAAGGGCAGGGAAAATTCAGCTGTAAGGAAACTGAGGAAAGTGGGAAATGGGATGAGAGAGTGGTTTAGAATCAGAAGAGCTGATAATCCATGGAAGGATGCTGGCCTGGATAGAATCACACATGTCTGGTTCTGGTCCTCTCTCCAGTGGGCCCTCCTCACTCTGAGTGCTCTGGCCAGGTGGTTAGGATTTTCTTTTATCTTTGAGAGATTTACAGTCTTTTTGAAGAAATGTAACATATGCTTTTATTACTATTTATATTTAGTCCTACTCTCATTCCATCACTTTTAATCTAAAGAATTAGGAGATACATTTCTGATTTTGTAGAAAGAACACTAAATGAAGTCTGGGAATGAGAATCAATTCTATCATAAATTCCATCTCGGAGACTAAATTTCTGCACAGTAAAAGGGCTTATAGTTCTATGAACTATGGCAAAATTTATTTTATTTTTTGTTTGTTTTTATTTTTTAAATTTTTTCTTGCTCTTTTTGATCAACAGTAAATTTAAGACTCTTTTTTGCTGTTGTTTATCTTCTTTTGTTTGGTTTGGTCATTATAAAAATATAGTACCTATACTTCTGTGAAGCCAAATAAAACTCTGATATATATTTTGTATTAGTTTAGATATGCTATTATTGATTGGTACAGTATACAGCCTCACTCATGATAAACAGGGATTATATTAAAATGTCATTATTTTGCCATTCATATTTAATCAAATCTATTTATTTGTTAATCATAAAAAGGTAAATATTTTAAGTAATTAAGGATATCCAGTAAAAATTATACCTAATAATTTCCATCATGGATATTTTATTCAAATAAAATAGCATTATATAGAGAATTGGTCATGCAAAAATTAAACATTCATATGCAATATTTAGGGGGCTTTCCCACTAAAAAGTATTTTGAGATAGGCAAATGTTCGAGTAGTTAGGACCTTCATTTATAAAATGTATATGCTATGTTATTTTAAAAACAAAATAAATATTTAAGAAGATTATTCATAAATTCTGGTGAAATACCTTATAGAAAGGTGAAAAAAATGCTGAATTTGGAATAAAGAAAAATAAATAACCAGTGTTTTCATCATGGCTATTTCTCTTCCTAGCTAAAGGATTCTGAGAGGTTTATGACCTTTCAATTTCAAGTTTGATCATCTATTAAATTTGATAATAAGAATGGTACTAACCACATAATATTTTATTTTGGGATATTAGTTATATTAGTATATTAGTTACTCAAGTAATATGAAAACATTGAAGAGATTTATCATTGTAAAAATTAACAACATGTTCTTCCAATTTCCTACAAGTTCACAAATCAGTATTTTTTTCTCCTTATTCTTCTTCCATTGTGCTTTATAGCACTTTTTCTTTCTTTTTTGCAGAAATTACCACAAATAAAAATGAACATATCTTAGTGGTTTTGTGTAAGATGACAATGCTGGGTTTTTCTACTTACTTGCCTACTTGGAATATTTACTGAACTACTCTATTTGTTTTGCTTTTAAACAGAAATGGGAAAACAAAAGTAATTTCCCAATTCCCTGTTAATCAGTTTGTATATGCTAAAATAATGTTTCCAAAATAATTTTTTTTTTCTGCTTTTAAAAAAGTACATGGATAATGCATGGCAACAATTCTAGAAATTGCATGTCAGGTCTTTCAAGTAGCAGGTAACAAAGCTACCAACTGATATTTAACAAAAATATGGATGTGTTTCCATTTTGTGTTTGTATTTTAGCGTTTACTACTACAATTTTATATATTGAAGGTAATGTAATTTTTCATTATCTTGAAAGAACCTCATCAATTTATTGTATAGACTTAAATTTTAATTATAATACATGAAAGTTCTTTAGACAATGTGCATTTTTAAAAGATTCTTTTAAAAAACCTACCTAGATAAAAGTTATCTGCATGTATAAAGGTACTTTAATATATGACACTCTATTTTCTATCACATAACCAAAAACTTAGAGCAGAATAAGTGAGAATACCTATATCTCTATCTATACGGACACATATAGAGACATGTATATAATCTGGTGCACACAATATATATTATGTAATATGTATAATGTGAGAGATATATATATATAACATCTATTAACTTACCACAAGCAGAAACTAATAATAGTAGAGATCCTAAAAAACAAGACTAGCTTATTTGCTCTTGCAATCAGCCCTTATAAACTTAAAGTGGTTAGTATGGACTTTGCTTACCTAAAGATTAATTATCTTGTTAAGTTGTACTTATATTACCATGTAAATATTAAGTCCTTATTAATGCAAATGGTTTTTGTGCCCTCTGTAAAGCTTTAATAAAACAATTTTTCTTATTTTGTTTAGTTATGAAAGTGAATTTAAGAAGGTAGTTAAATATATGTGTACTTGAGAGATTTAAGTTCGACCAGGCTAACCAAATCATTTATGTAACATTTTGCAAAGTAAGGGAACTCTACATAATGAACTAGTCAACATAAAGTTAAAATTCTCTTGTGATGCTTTCATTCTTGTTAAATGTCTTTCATGAGTTATAAAATCTGCCTAGCAGTTATGTAATACACTAACCTTTTTCTCATGGCCATATTATTGATGGTCAAAAATTCAAGAGAGACTAGAAGATGAAGGGATGAAAGACTAGAAAGATATAAAACAAAATACCTGGGGCCTGTACCTCTTGAGATTTGCATAACAATTGTGATGAATGGGATGACTAGACATAAAGTAAAAAGAATTAGAGATTCTTTTGAGGGTATTTTCAAACCAAAAAGAAAAAGAAAAAAAGGATAGAGAAAGGAAGAAAGAAAGAAAGAAAGGAAGGAAGGAAGGAAGAAAGAAAGAAAAAAAGGGAAAGAAAGAAAGAAAGAAAGAAAGAAAGGGAAAGAAAGAAAGAAAGAAAAGAAGGAAGAAAGGAAGAAAAAGGAAGGAAGGAAGAAAGAAAGGGAAAGAAAGGAAGAAAGGAGGAAGAAAAAGGAAAGAAGGAAGGAAGAAAGAAAGGAAGAAAAAGAAAGAAAGAAAGGAAGGAAGGAAGAAAGAGAAAGAAAGAAAAAAAGAAAGAGAAAGAAAGAGGAAAGAAAGGGAAAGAAGGAAGGAAAGAAAAAGAAAGAAGGAAAGAGGGAAGGAGGGAGAGAGGAAGGAGAAAACGAGGGGTTTTCTTTTTGCTTACTAAAATATAAACAATTACACTTATTTAAAACTTCAAATGAGAAGTTGTCTCTGGAAAAGTTTTTCCTAAAGCAAATAAAGTCCTGATCAGAAAGCAAGGTAATGATTTCCTATCTAAAAAAAAAAAAGTACAACTGAACTTATTTACAAAACAGAAGTAGAGTCATGGATGTAGAAATCAAACTTATGGTTACCAGAGGGTAAGGTGGGGAGGGATAAATTGGGAGATTGGGATTGACATATACACACTACTATATATAAAATAGATAACTATAAGAACCTGCTGGATAGCACAGGGAACTCTACTCAATACTCTGTAATGGCCTATATAGGAAAAGAATCTAAAAAAAAAGGGGGGGGGAATATATGTATATGTATAACTGATTCACTTTGCTGTACACCTGAAACTAACACAATATTGTCGGTCAACTATACTCCAATAAAAATTAAAAACAAAAACAAACAAACAAAAAATCAGAGTAGTCACCCCTGCACTGGGTCTAGTTGATGGCTTTGTCAAGTGGGGATTTCCTAGGTAAATAAAATAAACTCTCTCTCAGGAAACATTAAGGAAGGCTTAGAAAACACACACACAAACAAACAGGGAGAGCAGAGATACACTTACATTTTTTGTGTTCTAAGGTATATGCATGTGTATATATGGGTGATTAATACACACATATATAGGGATAGCTGATATCTCCATCAGCAGATATCTATATCATAAGTTTATATATACATGTATCTTATATGTCTGTAGCTCAACTACACATATTTGTAATCACGTTCAGTTTAATAGCTAGATCAAATCAGAAAAAAATGTATGTATACCAGATAAACATGACACATGAAAGCAGATGTCTGTTTAAATTACAAAAGAGCCATTTTTGATTTTTATGTACAGTTCAGCATTACATTGTTTTCTTTCAGCCAATGGCATATTGGTCTGGCTGTGAGCCCAGGTCTCTCACATAATGATCAACCTGAGACTAGCACAGTACCACCTGGTCGTGTCTCAGGTAGGAAATACATTAAAAATATCTACCAATTTATGCATTTCATCCCAAAAGCATAAGAACACACAATGATATGACTTTTTTCAGTAATGGAGCTTCTTGCAAATAAATAAAGTAGATAATATTTTATTCAATTTTTGTAGAAGAATGAAAAAAAATATACAAAATCTAGGAAACCGGTACAGAAGAATGACTTCTAACATGGTGTGAGAAATTTGAAAGTAATAACACATTTCTGAATACGGGGAGGGCCTAAACTATTTACACAACTAAGGAGAGTGTAAGGAAAGATAGAAGAGCACTTCTGGGCCAGGACTGTGGTGAATCTAAGAAATGTCATCAGGAAAGAATTCACGATCTCTGACTTTGATTACATAATAAAACAATGGAAAATGACATTTTCCTACTAAATTATTTTGTTTATGAATTTAGGCCTCTATATAATCTGCTTGTGCCTTTGTCTTTCTGTTATCTAGTCATATAAATAGGTATTTAATTATTTTTTTACTTCATGTGAGAATAAGCCTCATACTATGTGGTGATACTTTCTTCTTGGGTTCCATTGCTATAAATATCTCAGGTATTAAGTATTTGGTATTGGGATTTGCAGGAAGACAAGATTTTTGTTAACTTTACATATTGCTAAGTTAAGAGTCTACTTTATACATGATGAATTCATCCTATTCATTGAAGATTTGAGCATAATTTAGAACATTAGGTCTGTGTTCATAAAAGGTGGCTCATTTTCTTCATTTTATATTTTACCTTATTCATAAAGATGCCTTCATTAAGGATCTTCATTAAGATTTTTTTATGTTCTGCAAACTACATGTAGCTACTAAAAAGGTATGATGTGCCTAGTAATATGGAACAAAGAAATCTTGTATGATGATCTTATAAATACTTCTTTTAACTATAATGTAAAAAATGTCCCCTGATATTATATTTTCTTTTTTAGAAAGGACACTAGGGTTTACAACATGGTCAATACCACATTACTCTGTTATAGGTTAAAAAAATGTTACAAGTAGATTCTTTTGCTGCTTACTCTAATTAATTCCCTTAGAATTCATTGGAGGAAGTATGAGATAGAAATACCTCAGACAGAAATTCATCTTATAATAGGTCACGGTAGAGCAATATTTCAGGGCATTTAGGTATGATTTTTTTTTTAGTTTATTGTCTCCTTTATTTCCCAAACTGAGGTTTTTTTGAAAATGTAAAAATGGTTTTCCAAAATTCATCCTAATACAAGTGTTTTTCAGAGTCTAAGTTTGAGTAAACTTTGACATTGGTGGAAACAATAGTCTATGTACATTTCTCTCTATTCAAACTTTTCTTTAACTCATCATTTTTCTAACTGATTTACAGTTCCTACTGCTGCTCCCATCCATTGGGACATTATATTTTGGATATAGACACCACCTAAAAAAATCTACTTCTCCAATTCTTACTTCAGTGTTTTCCTCAATTTTTCTAATGGACTTCAGAGCTGGAGGATGGTGACTTTAAATGCTAGATCAGAACACTAGATCATGAAAACTCAAACATAACCTTTTATTGTAAATTAGTAATAAGATTCCATCAAAGAATGATGAAATCATAAGATTCAGTAAAAAGATATATCTAGTTTTAGTGTATATTTAAGGATGTCTCTATTAAGTAAAAGCTACAATTAAATGGTTTACCTGTCTTTGAAAAAAATATAAAAGCATTTGGTAATTACAAAACACAAAGATGCCAAAATTGAGGATTTACTGTTATTATAATTCCTACAGAGAGAGCACATTATTTTATAGTTGTTATCAATTGATTTGATTGTGAATATATTAAAACTACTTTTATGTTATTAGGTCATGAAATCTAAATATCATATATGGCTACATTTTCTGCACATATGCAGATATTTCAGGAGAGATACGTGTTAAGTTTGACAAAAGATCTTAGAAAATTTCAATCTATTGTTAAGTACTTTCTGAGAAAATCTTACTGTCATCCCCAATTACTTCACAAACTGAGAGAACTTAGCATGTTTAACCATTAAGGGCCCCAGAATTGTGATTAACATTGCAGATAGAAATGGTAAAAAGCAATGTTATGCTAACAACTATATGCTTGTTCAAATGTTTAAATTAGAAATTTTAGCAAACTAGCTTTTTTAGCACTAGATTTAATCCCTTAAGGAAATGGCAGCTACAAAATACAGCTCTTTTTTCTCTTTTTAACAAGCTATATATGAGTCACTAGTTTAGAATAAAAATAGTTTGGGTGAGAAATATATATTTTGATGTTGTGATTTAAATTGATTTTTTGTTTTTGTTTTTTTTTGTGTGGTACGCGGGCCTCTCACTGTTGTGGCCTCTCCCGTAGCATAGCACAGGCTCCGGACGCACAGGCTCAGCAGCCTTGGCTCACAGGCCCAGCCGCTCCGCGGCATGTGGGATCTTCCCGGACCGGGGCACGAACCGGTGGCCCCTGCATCGGCAGACGGACTCTCAACCACTGCGCCACCAGGGAAGCCCTCAATTGTTTTTTATAATTTATTCTCCACAATTCAGTCCATTGTGATATTTACTTAGAAATCTTTTATTAATTGAATAATATGCCTATTTGAAATATTGCACATTTTATTCTAACGTAAGAACATAAAACAATTTCTATTCTGAAGCAAGAGCTCTCTCTCTCTCTCTCTCTCTCAATGTTTAGCAAAACTTACTAAGGCAAGGAGTGTTTTCCAGTCTCTGTTAATCTAGAAGGCAAATAACCAGAATTGTGCACTGTAGATCTATATTTTACTGCTATAAAAGAGTGCTTACCATCATCCAAACAAATCACAGCATTGAATATCTTACATATTTTATACTGAATATTATTATATGTACATATCACTGTAAAATAGTGCTTTCATTCTGAGCTTACATAGCTTGCAGTAAAACACATTATATTTAAAGGAAAAATAAATTTAAAAGGAGGTTTAGTACAGTGCAATTACACGTACTGTAGCTTCTGTTTAAAGGGATTCACAGCTAAAATTTATTTTCATTATTGGCTTTCAATAGAGATTTGGATTTGTTGGGCACAGCTCTCTTTTGTATTTCTTTTATTTTACTTTGCTTTGGATGTTGGACAATTTTCTTATTTTTTATTTGTTGGCTAAGGTAATATTCAGTAATATTAGACCACTGAGGGAAAGAGAAGAAAATAGTTTGGGTTTTGTTTTGTTTTGTTTTGTCTTCTCTTGATTCTTTAAATTTCTTCTGATTCACAGAAAGAGGATTAAGCAGCCAAAATTAATAGAGGTATTCAGTTATTATTAACAGACGATACATATTTGTTTCCCAATATATAAGAAAAGTATGCTTGGAAATTATGGTGTCCTTTTGGCTTGTCATTAGTTACAGTGTGACACTTTGGTATAATATCTGACAATATTACTCAAGTGGATACCTTTCATTATAGATATGACACCAGGATATATTTTGAAGTGTGCAGCAGGTACTTTTTCTGTAATTATTGGAATAATCATTTCCCCCCTGTGTTGTTATAGTGAATTACATCTGTTTATCTTCAAGTGTTGAAATAAACTTCTATTTGTTGGATGATTCTCACATGATCAGGATGTATTTTACTTATGTATTCCTCATATATTTGATAATATTTTGTTAAGGATTTTGTATCTTATTCTATAAAAGATCTTGGTCTGTAGTTTCCTTTTCTTGTCATGACACAATGCAAATGACTACAGCAGCGTGTCTGCTGTAATGGTGATTGCATGAGGCTAAGGCCAAGTTCCTCAGGTGTGAGTGTTCCCAGGGACACTTCAGACTTAGTGCAATTTGGAAGAGACAGTAGAGAAGTGGTGATGTGATAGTCCCACTGATATAAGTACACAAGGATGGGAACAATCAAAATCAGAAATTGTACATTGAGAGCTAAGTTACTTTTACCATAGCCATTTAGTATAGATTCACAGAATAGTTCCAGATGGGCTGAAAAACAAATTCCTTGTAAAAGGGCTCAAGTACCAAAGAATCATAGAACACCTATTTTGAATTAGTTTTGTTATATTTATTTAATTACTTGCTTAAATTTTTAATTTACAAATTCATTTATAACTTGTTTCTTTAATCTGAAATTCTTTGCCATCAGATATTTTCTTAGTGACCTCTTAGTAGGGTACCAGTTTTAACAAAATGGCACTTTCCCCCCAAAAGCCTTCTGTACCATTTAGTTTAAATTACTTTCTATCTGATCACTATAACGTCACTCTGTTTGAGTTTCTTCATTGAATTTATCATTCACCTGTCCAATTTTTTATTTGTTTATCTCTTCTTTGCCTCTAAAATGTGAGCGTGTGTGTGTGTGTGTGTGTGTGTGTGTGTGTGTGAATATTTGTTTGTACATGTCCAGTGGATGAAATACATAATGATAGAGTGGATTAATCTAATTTAATTAAATTTAATGTAAAATGTGTAGCCTGTATGCTTCCAAGAAATCTTGAGGCTACTGAAATATTAGCCATACTTTACCAAACTAAAAGAGACCCCATTAAAATTATTGAGTGAGGGGGACTTCCCCAAATGGAAAGCATATTATATTAAGCATGAAAATATGTATAAAACAATGTGGTAATGATAACTTTGAAATACTGTTACCAGTGAAATGTTATTTATGCAAGTGTCATGTCAATTAACAACTCAAGGATCTGTTTTTAGCTGAGACCTTAGGATTTGACTCTACTAAGAGGATCAAGTAATAAAACTGCATTTTGTGATTTCAAGATGGAAACAGAGTTAATAAACACTCTTTATCACACTGGAATGCTGATAATAGCACAGAAATAACATATAGACAAAGAACTCCGAAAACATTATGGAAAGAAAGAAGCAATCAGTGCTTTGGTGGTTAATAAAGGAAGTGAACATTTTCACCACTCATTGGATGAGAACATATCTCATAAAAAACAGTTTATTAGAAACGATGCCTAAAGTTAACTTGTAATATTTACAGCATACTCAGAAATAGCAAATGGCATGACTAAGTGATTCTTGCAAATAATAATAATAAATTTAAAAAAGGCATCTCATTTTTGGACTTACTCTGTAGTAAAATACAAGAAAGAGGATCTACTACACCTAGAAGAAAGACATTTGGGGAATGGAGAATTTTTCATTAAATACTTTTGTTAGGGTATGCTATCATATTCTATCAACAGATCCTAGGTGAGGAGAAATTGAGATGTGCTTTCAGAACACCAAAGAATACTATTTATAATTATATACATTTATGATTGTCATTAGTATAATATGTGTATAATCAATTATACTGGATTATATATATCATGTCAATTATATGTCATGTCAGCATATTTGAATGGGTACTTATAAAATTTTAAGAATTTAATTAATTTATATTTTTTGTAAGCACATTTGTTTGCTGTTCAAGCAGGACACTTAACAATACAATGTTCACACCCTAGAGACAGCAAAGTGACCAAATACAGGCTTAGGAAAGTATAAATAGAGTCTGCCAAAGTGATTTGTTGATGGCCTGTAACATATCATACACATTTTTTCTGTCAGATGGAAATGCAAAGTAGGTGTGTTATGACACCAAGATGTAAGTTTATTGCAATATTCACAGTTCTAACACCGTTTTTCTACGTTGTGCCCTTCCACATGGATTACATCTTCTTGGTTATTCAAATCAAGTATTTCATTAGATTAACCTTATCACATTATGCTCATTATCTCATTTCTAATCTCCTTCCTCATGTTTCACTGCTATTTGTTCAACTGCATTCATTTTAGGCTTTCATTTCAATAGCAGTCAATTTGATCTTTTCTCTAATGCCCTGTTAGCATTACTTGTATGATTTCTCAGAATTCTTATATTCATTTTAAACATTTTTACTTCTCTTAACACATTTACAGTTTGATTAATTAAAGGTGCTCAAAATACTGAAAAGCATATGATTTTATATAAATTTTAACATTGTTTTGATCAAAATTTATGTTTCAAAAATGTGGTGAAATGTCTAGAGTTTTTTTTTTTTTAAACATCTTTATTGGAGTATAATTGCTTTACAATGGTGTTGTTAGTTTCTGCTTTATAACAAACTGAATCAGCTATACATATACATATATCTCCATATCTCCACCCTCTTGCATCTCCCTCCCATCCTCCCTATCCCACCCTTCTAGGTGGTCACAAAGCACTGAGCTGATTTCCCTGTGTTGTCCCTGTGTCCTCAAGTACATTCTCTATTTCTGCATCTTTATTCCTGTCCTGGCCCTAGGTTCTTCAGAACATTTTTTTTTTTTTTTAGATTCCATATACATGTGTTAGCATACGGCACCTGTTTTTCTCTTTCTGGCTTACTTCACTCTGTATGACAGTCTCTAGGTCCTCACTACAAATAACTCAATTTTGTTTCATTTAATGGCTGAGTAATATTCCACTTTATATATGTGTCACATCTTCTTTAACCATCATCTGTTGATGGACACTTAGGTTGCTTCCATGTCTTGGCTATTGTACATAGAGTTGCAATGAACATTTTGGTACATGATTCTTTCTGAATTATGGTTTTCTCAGGGTTTATGCCCAGTAGTGGGATTTCTGGGTCATATGGTAGTTCTATTTTTAGTTTTTTGAGGAACCTCCATACTGTTCTCCATAGTGGTTGTATCAGTTTACATTCCCACCAACAATGCAGGAAGGTTCCCTTTGCTCCACACCCTCACCAGCATTTATTGTTTGTGGATTTTTTTATGATGGCCATTCTGACTGGTGTGAGGTGATGCTTCATTGTAGTTTTGATTTTCATTTCTCTAATGATTAGTGATGTTGAGCATCCTTTCATGTGTTCGTTGGCAATCTGTATATCTTCTTTGGGTAAATGTCTATTTAGGTCTTCTGCCTATTTTTGGATTGAGCTGTTTGTTTTTTTTCTTATTGAGCTGCATTAGCTGTTTGTAAATTTTGGAGATTAATCCTTTGTCAGTTGCTTCATTTGCAAATATTTTGTCCCATTGTGAGCTGCTGTCTTTTGGTCTTGTTTATGGTTTCCTTTGCTGTGCAAAAGCTTTTAAGTTACATTAGGTCTCATTTGTATATTTTTGTTTTAATTTCCATTTCTCTAGGAGGTGAGTCAAAAAGGATCTTGCTGTGATTTATGTCATAGAGTGTTCTCTCTATGTTTTCCTCTAAGAGTTTTATAGGGTCTGGCCTTACATTTAGGTCTTCTATCCATTTTGAGCTTATTTTTGTGTATAGTGTTAGGGAGTGTTCTAATTTCATTCTTTTACATGTAGCTGTCCAGTTTAGCAGCACCATTTATTGAAGAGGCTGTCTTTTCTCCATTGTATATTCTTGCCTCCTTTACCAAAATTAAGGTGACTATATGTGTGTGGGTTTATCCCTGGGCTTTCTATCTGGTTCCATTGATCTATATTTCTGTTTTTGTGTCAGTACCATACTGTCTTGACTACTGTAGCTTTTTAGTATAGTCTGAAGTAAGGGAGCCTGATTCCTCCAGCTCCATTTTTCTTTCTCAAGATTGCTTTGGCTATTCGGGGTCTTCTGTGTTTCCATACACATTGTGAAAATTTTTGTTCTAGTTCTGTGAAAAATGCCATTGGTAGTATGATAGGGATTGCATTGACTCTGTAGGTAGCTTTGGATAGTATAGTCATTTTCAAAATATTGATTCTTCCAATCCAAGAACATGATATATCTCTCCATCTATTTGCATCATCTTTAATTTATTTCATCAATGTCTTATAGTTTTCTGCATACAGGTCTTTTGTCTCTTTATGTAGGTTTATTCCTAGGTATTTTATTCTTTTTGTTGCAGTGGTAAATGGAAGTGTTTCCTTAATTTTTATTTCAGATTTTTCATCATTGGTGTATAGAAATGAAAAAGATTTCTGTGCATTAATTTTTGTATCCTGCTACTTTACCAAATTCATTGACGAGGTCTAGTAGTTTTCTGGTAGCATCTTTAGGATTCTCTATGTACAGTATCATGTCATCTGCAAGCAGTGATAGCTTTACTTCTTCTTTTCTGATTTGGATTCCTTTTATTTCTTTTTCTTCTCTGATTGCTATGGCTAAAACTTCCAAAGATATGTTGAATAATAATGGTGTGAATGGACAGGCTTGTCTTGTTCCTGATCTTAGAAGAAATGTTTTCAGTTTTTCACCATTGAGAACAATGTTGGTTGTGGGTTTGTCATATATGACCTTTATTATGTTGAGGCAAGTTCCCTCTATGCCAACTTTCTGGAGGGTTTTTATCATAAATGGGTATTGAATTTTGTCAAAAGTTTTTCTGCATCTATTGAGATGATCATATGTTTTTTCTCCTTCAATTTGTTAATATGGTGTATCACATTCATTGATTTGTATATCTTGAAGAATCTTTGCATTCCTGGGATAAACTCCACTTGAACATGGTATATGATCCTTTAAATGTGCTGTTGGATTCTGTTTGCTAATATTTTGTAGAGGATAATTGTATCTATATTCATCAATGTTATTGGCCTGTAGTTTTCTTTCTTTGTGGCATCTTTGTTGGTTTTGGTATGAGGGTGATGGTGGCCTTGTAGAATGAGTTGAGGAGTGGTCCTCCCTCTGCTATATTTTGGAAGAGTTTGAGAAGGATAAGTTTTAGCTCTTCTCTAAATATTTGATAGATTTCGCCTGTGAAGCCATCTGGTCCTGGGCTTTTGTTTGTTGGAAGATTTTTAATCACAGTCACAATTTCAGTGCTTGTAATTGATCTGTTTATTTATTTATTTATTTGCGGTATGTGGGCCCTGATTGGTCTCAACCACTGTGCCACCAGGGAAGCCCTGATTGGTCTGTTTATATTTTCTGTTTCTTCCTGGTTCAGTCTCGGAAGGTTTGTTTTTCTTAGAATTTGTCCATTTTGGGCTTCCCTGGTGGCACAGTGGTTGAGAGTCTGCCTCCCGATGCAGGGGACATGGGTTCGTGCCCCGGTCCGGGATGATCCCACATCCCACGGAGCGGCTGGGCCCATGAACCATGGCTGCTGAGCCTGCGCGTCCGGAGCCTGTGCTCCACAACAGGAGAGGCCACAACAGTGAGAGGCCCGCATACCGCAAAAAAAAAAAAAAATCTCCAGAATTTGTCCATTTCTTCCAAGTTTTATTGGCATATAGTTGATTGTAGTAATCTCACATGATCCTTTGTATTTCTGCAGTGTCAGTTGTTACTTCTCTTTTTTCGTTTCTAATTCTATTGATTTGAGTTTCTCCATATTTTTCTTAATGAGTGTGGCTAATGGTTTGACAATTTTATTTTCTCAAAGAACCAGATGTTCGTTTTACTGATCTTTGCTATTGCCTCCTTCATTTCTTTTTCATATATTTCTGATATGATCTTTATGATTTCTTTCCTTCTGCTAACTTTGGGGGTTTCTTCATTCTTCTTTCTCTAATTGCTTTAGGTGTAAGGTTATGTTGTTTATTTGAGATGTTTCCTGTTTCTTGAGGTAGGATTGTATTGCTATAAACGTCCCTCTTAGAACTGCTTTTGATGCATCCCATAGGTTTTGGGTCGGCGTGTTTTCATTGTCATTTGTTTCTAGGTGTGTTTTGATTTCTTCTTTGATTTCTTCAGTGATCTCTTGGTTATTTAATAGTGTATTGTTTAGCTGCCATGTGTTTGTATTTTTTACAGATATTTTCCTGTAATTGATACCTAGTTCATAGTGTTGTGGTCGGAGAAGATACTTGATACTCTTTCAATTTTCTTTAATTTACCAAGGTTTGATTTGTGACCCAAGATATGATCTATCCTGGAGAATGTTCCATGAGCACTTGAGAAGAAAGTGTAATCTGCTGTTTTTGGATGGAATGTCCTATGAATATCAATTAAGTCCATCTTGTTTAATGTTTCATTTAGAGCTTGTGTTTCCCTATTTATTTTCATTTTGGATGGTCTCTCCTTTGGTGAAAGTGAGGTGTTAAAATTCCCTCCTATGATTTTGATAAAGTTGATTTCCCCTTTTATGGATGTTAGCATTTGCCTTATGTATTAAGGTCCTCCTATGTTGAGTGCATAAATATTTACAATTGTTATATCTTCCTGCATTGATCCCTTGATCATTATTTAGTGTCTTTCCTTTTCTCTTTTTAACAGTCTTTATTTTAAAGTCTATTTTGTCTGATATGAGAGTTGCTACTATAGCATTCTTTTGATTTCCTTTTTCATGGAATACCGTTTTCAATCCCCTCACTTTCAGTCTGTATGTGTCCCTAGGTCTGAAGTGGGTCTCTTTTTGACAGCATATATAAGGGTCTTGTTTTTGTATCCATTCAGCCAATCTGCCTTTTGGTTGGAGAATTTATTCATTTACATTTAAGGGAGCTACCAATATGTATATTTCTATTACCATCTTCTTAATTGTTTTGGGTTTGTTCTTGTGGGTCTTTTCCTTCTCTTGTGTTTCCTGCCTGGAGAAGTTCCTTTAGCATTTTTTGTAAAGCTGGTTTGGTAGTGCTGAATTCTCTTAGCTTTTGCTTGTCTGTAAAGGTTTAATTTCTCCATCAAATCTCAATGAGATCCTTGCTGTGTAGAGTAACCTTGGATGTAGGATTTTCCCTTTCATCATTTTAAATATGTCTTGCCACTCCTTTCTGGCTTGCTGAATTTCTGCTGTAAGATCAGCTGTTAACCTTATGGGGATTCTCTTGTATGTTATTTATTGCTTTTCACTTGCTGCTTTCAATATTTTTTCTTTGTATTTAATATTTGATAGTTTGCTTAATATGTGTCTTCGCATGTTTCTCCTTGGATTTATCTTGTATGGGACTCTTTGCACAGCCTGGACTTGACTATTTCCTTTCCCATATTAGGGAAGTTTTCAACTATAATCACTTCAAATATTTTCTCATCTCTTTCTGTTTCCCTTCTTCTTCTGGGACCCCTAAAATTTGAATGTTGGTACGTTTAATGTTGTCCCAGAGATCTCTGAGACTGTCCTCAATTCTTTTCATTCCTTTTTGTTTATTCTGCTCTGCAGTAGTTATTTCCATTATTTTATCTTCCAGGTCACTTATCTGTTCTTCTGCTTCAGTTATTCTGCTATTGTTTCTTTCTAGAGAATTTTTAATATCATTTATTGTGTCACTCATCATTGTTTTTTTGCTCTTTAGTTCTTCTAGGTCCTTGTTTAACGTTTCTTGTATTTTCTCCATTCTTTTTCCAATATTTTGGATCAACTTTCCTATCATTACTCTGAATTCATTTTCAGGTAGACTGACTATTTCCTCTTTATTTGTTTGTTCTGGTGTGTTTTTACCTTGCTCTTTCATCATCTGTGTTTCTCATTTTGCTTAACTTACTGTGTTTGGGGTCTCCTGTTCACAGGCTACAGGTTCGTAGTTCCCATTGTTTTTGGAGTCTTCCCCTAGTGGCTAAGTGTGGTTCAGTGCGTTGTGTAGGCTTCCTGGTGGAGGGGACTAGTGGCTGTGTTCTGGTGGATGAGGCTGGCTCTTGTCTTTCTGGTGACCAGGACCGTGCCTGCTGGTGTGTTTTGGAGTGTGTGTGACCTTATTGTGATTTTAGGTGGCCTCTCTGCCAATGGGTGGGGTTGTATTCCTGTCTTGCTAGGTGTCTAGCATAGGGTGTCCAGCACTGTAGCTTGCTGGTCATTGAGTGGAGGTGGGTCTTTGTCTTCCAATGGAGATCTCTGGGAGAGCTTTCACCATTTGATATTACATGGAGCTGGGAGTTCTCTGGTGGGCCAGTGTCCTGAACTCAGCTCTCCCACCTCATAGGTCAGGCCTGACACCCGACCAGAGCATGAAGACCCTGTAAACCATACGGCTCAGAAGAAAAAGGAGAAAGAAAGAAAGAAAAAAGAAGAAAGAAAGCAAGAAAGCAGCCAGAAAGCAAGAAAGCAAGAAAGCAAGAAAGCAAGAAAGAAAGAAAGAAAGAAAGAAAGAAAGAAAGAAAGAAAGAAAGAAAGAAAGAAAAGAACATAAATTAAAGTAAAATAGTTATTAAAATAATTTTTTAAAAAAATTATTAAAAATTAAAAAGTAATTTAAAAAAGAAAATAAAAGGAAAGGAAGAAAGAAAGAAGAGAACAACAAAAACAAAAAGAAGTCCACCAGTGATAACAAGTGTTAAAAACTATGCTAAAAGCAAAACTAAACAAACAAACAAAAAAAACAGACAGAACCCTAGGACAAATGGTATAAGCAAAGGTATACAGAAAAAATCACACAAAGAAGCATACACATGTACACTCACAAAAAGAGAAAAATGAAAAAAAAAATATCTATATATAAAAATAAAAAGGAAGAGAGTGACCAAATCAATAAACAAATCTACCAATAATAATAAACTCTAAATACTAAACTAAGATAAACATAAAACCAGAAACAAATTAGATGCAGAAAGCAAACCCCAAGTCTACAGTTGGTCCCAAAGTCCACTGCCTCAATTTTGGGATGATTCAATGTCTATTCAGGTATTCCACAGATGCAGGGTACATCAAGTTGATTGTGTAGATTTAATCCGCTGCTCCTCAGGCTGCTGGGAGAAATTTCCCTTTTTCGTCTTTGTTTGCGCAGCTCCTGGAGTTCATCTTTGGATTCAGCCCCGTCTCTGCATGTAGGTCACCTGAGGGTGCCTGTTTTTCATTCAGACAGGACAGGGTTAAAGTAGCAGCTGAATAGGGGGCTCTGGCTCACTCATGCCAGGGGGAGGGAGGAGTATGGAATGCGGAGCGAGCCTGCAGTGGCAGAGGCCAGCATAACATTGCAACAGCCTGAGACGTGCCTGTGTTCTCCTGGGGAAATTGTCCCTGGATCATGGGACCCAGGCAGTGGCGGGCTGCACAGGCTCCCGGGAGGGGAGGTGTGATAGTGTGACCTGTGCTTGCACACAGGCGTCTTGGTGGCTGCAGTAGTAGCATTAGCGTTTCATGCCTGTCTCTGATGTCTATGCTGATAGCTGCGGCTTGCACCCATTTCTGGAGCTTGTTTAGGCGGTGCTCTGAATCCTCTCTCCTTATTCACCCCATAACAATGGTCTCTTTGCTCTTAGTTACTTCCAGTCTTTTTCTCTGATTCCCTCTGGGCTAGCTTGGTGCACTAGTCCCCCTTCAGGCTGTGTTCATGCAGCCAACCCCAGTCTTCTCTCTGGGATCTGACGTCCAAAGCCCGAGCCTCAGCTCCCAGCCCTCACCCGCCCCGGCGGGTGAGTAGACAAGCCTCTCAGTCTGGTGAGTGATGATTGGCACTGACCCTCTGTGCAGGAATCTCTCCGCTTTGCCTTCTACACCCCTGTTGCTGTGCTCCCCTCCCCCGCCGCCCCCCCCCCCCCATCTCCACCAGTGAAGGGGCTTCCTAGTGTGTGAAGACTTTTCTTCCTTCACAGCTCCCTCCCAGAGGTGCAGGTCCTTTCCCTATTCTTCTGTCTCTGTTTTTTCTTTTGCCCTACCAAGGTATGTGGGGAGTTTCTTGCCTTTTGGGAAGTCTGAGGTCTTCTGCCAGTGTTCAATAGGTGTTCTGTAGGAGTTGTTCCACATGTAGATGTATTTTTGATGTATTTGTGGGGAGGAAGGTGATCTCCATGTCTTACTTCTCTGCCATCTTGAAGGTCTCCCTATAGTTCTTATAAATAATTATACCTGTTAATGTTTTTAGTATTTATCAATTACTAGGATTATTTTTATATGATCTCTGGATATTTGCTTATTGATTGGTTAAAGTGATTGCTTGAAAATCATTCTAAACTGAACATAGAGAAACTCATCTACACATTAGCAGGATAAATTCATCATTTTGTCATTGGTAGCTATTATTATAATCATCATGATTACCAACACAAAATAGTGTGTATTCGTTCTTAAAAGGTGATTTTTACAAGTCAACCAAACTCCTGATAATGATTTCCACCTCGTAAGTGCAGATAAATTTTACATACTTCATTGGGTCATAACATTTCGATTCTGAAGAAACCAGGAATACTATTTCCTTAAAAAAAACTCTTGGTAAGGATTATTTATGGCTGATTGTGGTACCCACTTTCAGAAGTGAACAAACCTTGCTTTCTATCTAGAATAGGGATAATGTTTTTGTTGCTAAATTACCTCTTTATGTAACTATGGAAATCAACTCCCACATGGATTAAGGAGCAGCTTTAACTTGGTAGATATGAAGAAATAAAATCATGTTTGAAAAGATTCATGTAACAATAGCAATCTCTTCTGTGCTTTACAAAGATTCACAGGCAACAGATTCAGCTTTAGATGATGAGAAGAATTGAATTTGAAGCTAAATTATATCTGTTATGAATCCTTATTATGAAAAATAAAGTAAAATAAAGTTCCACTAAAGGCTTAAGTTATCCTCAGAATGAAGTTTACTGCATCAAAGATGTTTTGCCGTTAAAATAAACCTTTGTGCAAGTTAGGAGAATTGAGGCAAAATTCTAATTTTGTTACCAGGTGATCTGGAATAAGTTAGCTACCTCATTTTGAATGGAGGTATTAAATGAAAATGTCTTTTTACTCTGAAAATCTGTGTACTTCTGTAGTAAATTCTCTCAGATATGTAAGAATTTTTGAATGACAGTTTTAATTTCTAAAAGTGATACAATAAGAAAACTCAAACATTCTCTCATTGACTGCTAAGGGCTTTATCTTGAACTGGTAATAAATTGGAGAGTCTAGCCCAAGCAGCGTTCTGTCATGCAACAACCTCTGACACGCTCATCATTCTTCCATTGGGTTTAATGAGGTGCACAAAGACAATGTATGACTCATGAGATGCTTATAAACCTTAAACATGGACTTAAGTGAATTTTGTGTACCTAGGGAACTTGGGTAAATGAGGAATTTTGTTATGTGCTTAGAAATCTTTACCCTTTCATAAAGCCTTTGAAAAAGTGACGTTGGCAAATGGGGTCAGAAGAAAATTATAGAAAAACGCCTTCTCTACAGATTATTTAATCAGTCTTTATAAATTATATTTAATAATAAACATCGGTCCTGCAACTTTGTTGACTTGCAACCCAGTAGACAAAGTAAAGTATCTATTATTTTAGACCTTGGAGGGAATTATCACCTAAATATAGATGGAGCCCTTCTTATCAATGGCTACAGTCAGTTACTATTGTAAAAGTTATATAATACAACATCCTTAAAAATGGCATTGCTCAACTGCTAGTCTAAAATGAGCAGAAGTAAAGAGAATAGATGCAATTGGAGTCTGATGATAACCTGTAGTAGGGGAGTCATGGAGTTACCACATCTCTGCACTTTCTGTTCAGAATCTTTAGGTTCAGTACCATGGATAGGCTTAGCTCTCTCAGTCCCAAACTTCCAGAGTATGCTTAATAAACATATTATATTCCTTCATTTGGCACCATATTGTATGTCTATAAATTCTTCCAGTATCTAAACAACTTCCTATGAAACACTCCAATTTTGTTAGCAAGTTTTAAATCACCTAAGCCCATAAAGTATCAATCTAACTTATTATAATTGACTGACTGCTGGTCCTTAAGAGTTTTTGCTAAATGTGTGAAAAACTTCTATATATAATCCAATAGACTTTTTAAGATGCAATTTAATCATGAAGCTATTGTAAAATACAAATATTTAGAAATATTCCAAAACACATGTAAAATGGAGTCCAAATGATTATATTGTGTTCAAAAGTCAAATATAAAATTCAAATTCCATCAGAATACTGTGAGCATATAGAATTTACTTTTAAACAGTCCATTAACTATTTGCTTGGGGGTAATTTGCCTTAGGAAAAGGGGAAAACTCAACAACCCATTTTGTGCCAAAATTAATTCTAACAGTAATACATTTTGTGCTCCACTGACTTTCAATTTATTACCAGTGGAGCTTGGTTGATTGTTTTGATCTTCAGTTTATTGGTAATGAAGTAGGATTAACTGTGCCACCACCTTTCAGTAACATAAATGTTACTTCATTGAGCTGGTGCCTCAGTGCAAAGCACGACAAGAAAATAATGTCTGTCTTTGCTTAAAATCATAATACTTTTGAGTGTGGTAGAATGTTTAATATCAAACTTGTCTCCATGCATATTTATTTTTGTAATTTCAACTTTTACGAAGTAAAATGTGTTAGTCTAAGGAGCTGCCATTGCAATTTGATTACAATAACACCAGACAGCAGTGGGGATAGGTCCTAAGGTATTAGATATTAGACTGTAGGTAGGTTTACACCCAAAGCACTACATAGCCTTTAAAAAGAGGTAATATTAAACTTCAAACAATACACTCAAGGACTATTTTAAAAACAACTTGCTAAAATAAAGATAAATCTAACGATACATATATCATTCCTTAATAGGGCTCAATTTTTTTACATGTAATTTATTTTTGGATTTGAAAAATAGTTTTCAGTGTCAAATAAAGGATTATTTTAACATTTTTTATTAGTTTGTTTGGATTTTTGCTTTATTTCTTATTACTGTATTTTCAATACCAGTTTTCTGGCAATTTCCCAATAAGTACAGAGATGTTTTGTTTTTTTTTTGTCTCAAAAAAAAAAAAGGAGAGTCTGCATTCTTTTTGCCTCATATATGTACATCCTAATCTGGCTCTTTTACATTTAATTTAATGTAGACTCTCTTTCAAAATTACTTTCACCAGATGATATTTTTTAGGTTGATTGTCTAGAAAGCACTAATATTTCACATATTCTAGTATATGATTTTTGCCTTTCTTTGAAGAATTTCTAGAAGGACTTTAGGGTTAAGATGGCACAATGTTAGCCATGTCTTATGTGAACATTGAGAGGCCAGACATAACAAGACATAGAGGGGATATTTGTAAGGGAAAACAAGAATCTATACTCTCCTCTAAAAATCTTGCTTGGGAAAATGCTTGGATGGTGTTTTCATTCACTAGGATAGGTATATGGACTAGAGGCAAGGCAAGCAGTTTTTGAAGTACAATAATGGATTCTTTCTGATATTTTGTATTTGAAGTGCATCTGTGAATTCCAAGTAGTGACATATCATAGTAGTTATGCATATTTGTTTAAAGATCATGCAGGAGATCTGACATAGTTATATGGATCTGAGAATAATCATCAACATATAGGTAATAGTTGATTCTGCATTAAGTTTAATGGTGAATTACAGGGTTCTTCTAACATTTTAGAAACAGACTAAGAAAGTGGACTGGAGATTGATATGCACTACATGGAAGAGGCAAAAATGCTGGTGTCATGAAAACCAAGGATGAAGAACTTTACAAGAAGGAGAGGAATTAATGGTGGCCCATTCTGCAGAGTACTCCAAAACGAAAAAGGAAAAGAAAAGAACAACCAAAAAAATGTTGCCCATTGTGCTCAGCAATGAGGAATTTCCTTGTGAGTTCAGTGAGGGCCATTTCTGTGGGGTGTTGTAGACAGAAGCCAGATCACAGAGGTAGTCTATGTTGAAGTGGACAAGTTGATGAGAGATTACAGTGGTTTGCTTGTGAGTAGACTACAGAGAATACAGAATCATAGTGAGGTATTAAAAGTTGAGCAAGATACTTAAGCACATTATAGCAGTGTTGGTGTATGGTAAGGGTTTAATATACATTAACTATGACTATCTGTACTGTGAAACACTCTTTCCACATTCCTGATATTTTCGTGTATAAATGAACAATTAGTGTCTCTTTTGGTGTCCATTTGTGGAAGGAGGAACAACTTACTTGATTGGTGAGTTCTGTAACAGAATTCAGAAAAAAAATTGATTTTTTATGTAATATCCCTTTCTCTTCATATCTGTAACATTAATCTAGTGTAGGCCTTCATAATCTCTGTTTGGGATTAATCTGAAAATCTCCTTATCATTTTACAGCTTTCAGGTTCAATCTTGGTTATTATATCCTGCCCACTATCACAAAGGCCAAGAGATCTTTATAATATGAAAACCTTAACTTGTCACTTTGTTCCTGTTAAATTATTTATTGGTGAATAACAAACTACCCCAAAACCTAGTGACCTAAAACATAGCCATTTTTATAATGTTTTATGATTGTATTGGTCCATAATTCCAGGCGAGAATGAGAAGAATTATTCCTCTTTTACATTTAACATTGATAGAGTTCATTGTGAGCTGTTCAGGGGCAGATGTTCTGGTCTGGAGGATCCATGGCAGCTTCACTCACATGCCTGGTGCCTGGGCAGGGATGGTCAAAAGACTGGGCTGAGCTGAGATAATCAACCATAGTACCTATGAGGGGCCTCCTGCAGTCAGACTTCTTACAGGGAGACTCGGGGCTCCCATAGAGTGTGTTCCAAGGAATTTGAAGTGGATTCTGGCAGTCTCTTAGTGTATGTGCCCAGCACCTGACATATCGTTTCTGCCATATTCCTACAAAGAACAGTCTAGACTCAAAAGGAGTAAAATTAATGGACTCCACTTCTCAAAAGGGAGAAGTGGCAAACAATTTGAACCATCTTTAATTTACCACATCACTCTTCTGCTCAAAATCTCTTCTCTATATACTTATTTTTTAAATTAAGTAATTAATTTATATTTATTTTTCGTTGCATTGGGTCTTTGTTGCTGTTCATGGGCTTTCTCTAGTTGCAGTGAGTGGGGACCACTCTCTGTTGAGGTGCAGGGCTTCTCATTGTGGTGGGTTCTCTTGTTGTGGAGCACGGGCTCTAGGTGTGTGGGCTTCAGTAGTTGTGGCACACAGGCTCAGCAGTTGTGGCTCGTGGGCTCTAGAGCACAGGCTCAATAGTTGTGGCGCCCAGGCTTAGTTGCCCCGCAGCATGTGGGATATTCCCGGACCAGGGCTTGAACCTGTGACCCCTGCATTGGCAGGTGGGCTCCCCATCACTGCGCCACCAGGGAAACCGTCTATATATCTTTTTAAAGGCATTTAAGATTATTATCTGACTGCTTTGTTTCATCCATGCATTTATTAAAGTTTATATTTCAGAAAACATGAAGTTGTCTAATTGTATTGAGCAAACAGGTATTATTCTAAGCACTTCACATATATTGACACACACTATTCTCCTAATAATCCTTGATATAGTTTCTTTCTAACAAATAAAGAAACCGAAACATAGAGGATTAGCTTTTCTTAAGTTTTCAGTTAGGTGTGGAGTTGTGTTTGAACCTAGAAAATGTGGTCCCAAAGTCCTTTCTTCTAACTATTAACATTAGCTTCTAGATTGTCTCTTTTCCCTGGGTAAACATCTGTTTTACTTTTTATTGGCTTATCCATGTGGCAAAAATTGAAGTGTTTTTTTTTCAATACCAGCTCAGTTAATACCTCCTCTGAGAAGCTTCTTTAGTACTTTTGCACATGCATCCACTTTAGCAATGATTATATTCCTTGATGATTTGTTTTTTCCGGTTTTCACACTAGAGGGCAGTACATGCATCCTCTAATTTTACAACCTAAGTCTTAGCACAGTGCCAGGCACATGATTGATGCTCTGTAATTACTTTATGGAAAAAAAATTATGGCTAGAAGTGTCTCAGTGAATTAGTTTTTCCTTCACATTGTACCTTGTGGGCTTACACTGAAGCCTGAACAAGTTTTATGTCATTATGTTCATACTAGAACATATTTTAAAAATATAAGGAGAGGGACAAATATTCTCCTTGGGTCTGAATCCTAATATATACATTTTATAATCTTAAGATTTTTTTCCCATGCTAATAGTACTTAAAGGGTTCAATTTTCGATGGAATGTTTTATTTTAGGAGCTCTCACTTTGTGTGAGATTATAAATGTCATACATTTCTAGCTAAGGTTTCACAGTGAGACATTGACTATATAAATATTCAGTGGCATTGGAGAATACTAAGAATATTATTGCAGTTAGTGTAGCTATCTGGAGAATGAGCTAAGAAAATCCATATTTAATTAAAACTAAAATTGCAGGGCATATTATATGTAGGAAAGAAATGATATACATGTATGGTATTCATTTAATGCTTAATGAGAACATCTGGTCATATTCTAGATTTTAAATTTAGACTGCAGAATAGGGAAAGGCCTTCTTTCCCACAGGCTACAATAGAAAGTCAAAACTTAAGTGATATAATGAGTAGATTTATGCTATTCAATTGTGGTGACTCTAAACCTTAATATAAAATTATACTGCGGAGGATGAGAGGTGCTCACAGAAAACAGGAACCAATATTTATCTGGTAATCAAGGAGCTGTGTAAGAAAGAACAATGAATGTATAATAAACACAAACCATTGCCAGATAAATTATTTGGTCAGTAATCCTTCAGAAGGAAATAGAGCCTTTAAAAGAGTTTGATACGAACACAAAGAGAGAGAGTGTTAGAATTATATTTTCAAAGGAGTGATTTTCAATGACTTGAATGAGGCTAACTGGGTATCAGTACAACATTATGTAAACATATCTTCGTCAGAATGAGCTCAACAGAAATGCTTAGGAAGATCCAAATGGTACTTTTGAAATAGTATACCACCTAATTAGTGTTGAGGCATGGTTAAAATCAAAATGGCAAACAAAATGTAAAACAATTTTTCAATTATTATGAGATTAAAAAATGTTTAATTATTTGCTAAAGAAGTCCAAAAAAAGGATACAGCAGAAATGGATATGAATTAATGGCGATGATCCTTACATTGGTAAAGAAGGTGATGTTACACAAAGAAAAAGGTGAATCCAAAGTGCTTCTGTAAATATTTATATTAATGCAGAATAATTTTTCACTGGGCTCTGACTGGAAATGCTGTTATCTTATATTTTGTATAGTATTAGGTCAATGAATAAATCACAGAAGACATTTCAAGTAATCATGAAATAATCTTAATAACCAAGAACTAGAATAATCAAGGGAAAGGCATTAATTTTATTCTTTGGTCTTTTATCAGCCATCTCTCTCTTTGAACTCTAGATGCAAAGGTTACAAAGATTAATTTTATAAATATAAAAATTGTCTAGTTAAATAGTGCTTATGGTGTGCTAAACAACTGAACTATATAATTACATCTTTGTTAACCTGAACTCACTTGGACCAATTATTACCCATATCTTTTACTTCTAAATCTAGTGTAGGTTAGGAACTGTTTGTATGAAAGAAAGATTCTGTAATGTACACTCCAAATTACATGTTAGTGTGCCTGTGTTTTGCCAATTGTTTATTCTGAACAAAAATAAATGGTTCCTGCATTTTGGAAAGTCCATCAAAATTTAACATTTAAAGGTATTATTTTGGTTTCTTGAATCAAAGTATATTTGGCTAGGTACTATTCAATATAAACAAAATTGATGTACAATAATTATTTCTTTTACCCCCCCCTTTAGATTGAAAATAATTAAAGCAGACTCTTTAAATAGAATCATACCTTTTCTTTTTTCTTTAACAGGGACAAAAATAAATGGATAAGGAAACACTGCGTCATGCTCACAGACCATGTGTGTGTGTGTATATATATATATATATATATATATATATATTTAATTGATGCTATATCCCCAACACCTATTCACAATAGTAGGTGCTCAGTAAATATTTATTGAATGTTTGAGTGAATACATGGCAGAGGCAAGTGATGCTGGCTAAATCGTATGAAACTGCTTTAGAAGTTTATGCTTAATGAGAATCTAGCAGTTTGAAACGAGGTCCCAAAATACCCGGCTTTTGCCTCGAATGGCTGGCTCTCCCTGGCCGCCTGAAGGTGAGATTAACCTTTGTGAATTCTCAACAGAAATAGCTTCTAACTCTAAGAAACTAGACTTGTTCGGAAGACTGATTACTACTTAAGATTAATCACTGGTGAAATTATTTAGTGACCAAGACTTTTTCTTGCAATACGAAGTTAGTTTCATGAGTCAAGTGTTTAATTACAGAGTCTAGTCTATGGATTCTGCTCACATCCGTTTCTACATTAGCATGTAGGGGATGAAGTTCTTCAATCCAGGATCTTGGGTGTTGTCTTGGACAGGAAATAGATGAGCACACTCCATATTTGTCCGCTTGACCAAGTCCCTGTCAAAAGACATATACTTTTTCTACATCTGTAGTAGCTTCAAGTCTGGCATGGGAAATTTTCTATTTCTTTAAGACTACATATTTCCAAGTGTGTAAATTTAATGCTGCTGTTCCAGCTTAACTTTCAATTGCAGATATCATTTCTTTCATTTCTAATATATGGGGATGGGTGATGTATTGATTCCTCACAATTACTACAAGAATTATTTTAAATTTTGTTGTAGTTTCTGAACCCATTTGAGAATCTGATAAAAAAATATTGATACTCTTACTAAGAAAAATTACATCTACATAAGAATTATATATACTGTAATTATATATAAATACAATTTTTATATTATACACATAATTATACTTATATATATATATAAAAGAATTATATCATTGTGCTATTTTTTCCTTCCTCTTCCTAGTTTTTGAATTAGTGTTAAATAGGATACTGTCCAGATTTTTGAAATATTTTCATTTCTGTCATGGTTATAACATCAAATTTGATGTATGCCCAAATTGACAACAGCAATCATTGAGGGAAAAGGTTTTGAATCTTACCTTGTGTTATGCAGTTTATCATCTCTACTTTCTTGAGATTTTTGTTATTTTGGGGTTTGGGATGTGCTTTTTGTTTTGATTTTGCCAACTGTAACATGAAAGCAGATACCACAGCTTTAGTTATGCTGATTTAGTTTAAAAAATTACATATATTAAAAAAAGAATATATATATGACAGAGAGAGAAATATTAATATGTACTAATACAGACACAGTTTGGCAGAGGTTTAATGAACATATCTGGAATTTATATTTGTATAATATGCCACAAAAGTTTATGGAGCCACAACCTGCAGGAAGAAATTCAATATCTAATGAGGAAGTTAAAAGAGATATGATGGGATGAAGGAGATATATAGAAAGAAAACAACAATAGAGACCTCTCCAGTGATATCATGGGACCAAATTAGTTAAGTATTCTGTGGTCAAGCACCTTCCTTTCCTTCTTCCCCCAAATTTAAAATATCTCTTTTTTTCCCCAGATCTTAACATTTCCTGCTTTCAGGAAACCCTTGGGTATTCAGAAACAAATTGCATTGTAGATATATTTTGGGGCAAAGATCAAGAGAGACTATTTGCTCCTTGTCAGATACCAATTTAATGAAAAGCAGTAAATGAATACTTTAAAACAAGAGACAGACATTAATTGAAAGGAATTTTCAGTAAAATCCTTCTATTTTCTTATGCCAGTTTAATCAATAAAAATCAGACCTTAATTTGCAATAGCTTTTAAGTCTCTGGCAGTGGGCTTTTTCTCCTCAAATGGCTTCCAAGGACTAAGCTGAATGGAAAAATATTCCCCATCCTTTGGCTCAGCCAGGGCTTCTGTTGAATCCACATGTAAGACCCCATCCTTATTTTGCCTCCTTCTATTGACTCTGCGCCCATGATTGTTCGACGTTGGTAACACCCAATTATAATGTTTCCTTTCTCATTTCACTGAGAAGTTTGTTGATTCTTTATTAAAGATTTACAAAGCAGCAAGTATGCAAACAGTCTCCTGGATAGACCCAAGTTATACAAACTAAAGACTATATCACATAAATTCATTTTCTCTTGGTATAACGTAAATTATCTTAGATTTGATGTAACATGTTCTCCTGATGGTGGTTTACAAATTATGTATGCTCATAAATGAGCAGGTCTCCTTCTCCAGGCAAATGATCAAGAATTCCCCTTAACCCATTGAGATGGAAGCATTCCAGAGGATCCCTGGTACAGGGACTTGGAGATAAGAGACAATATTACATAGTTTGACTAACTCCTGCATTTAGGTTCAAATAACCTTCTCAGTTATCTCTATCACCCAGGAAATCTTACAGTGCCTGGGTCTTAGCAAGTCACTTAGTAGGTAGAAGGTAAGTCCAACCCACTTGTTTGCTGCAGGGTCTGATCCATTATCAGTTCAATGATGAAGAAGAAAGAAGAATTTAAAGATGAAGAGGAAACATTGTTCAGTAGGAATATCATCTGTTACTACCAGGTCAACTATAAGACAAGTAAGCCCACCACAGTTCTAACTAAAGGTAGTACCAGGAACTAAGTAAGGAAAGTCTGACCTATAAATAAAACTATTTTTCACATAAAAAGTGTTTATTTTTCTTTACTGATATTATTAAAATATTGTTGGTAATAATAAAAACAAAATGCAACCATTTTTAGAGTTTTTATGAAGCAATCACAAAGGAAGATATCCGTGAATTATTACATGAATGCAAAAATTCATCTCATTCGCTAAAACTTGCTCTCTTCTCCTGAGCCTCTCAACTTAGCAGAGCTCTACTTAGTGAGAAGTTCCCTGTATATACATCATTTTATTTTCCATGGTCTTCCTAAATTGGAACATAATTTCATTTCATGGTCTCCTGTGTGCATTTGACCGTGTCACCTTTCCCAACATATATGTCACCCTTAAGAAAACAATTATTATCCAAAGTAACACTAATAACCAGTACCACCACCTACAAAAGACTGATTTTTTAACCTGGTGCAGGACAAAGTTAAATGAATAAAAGTTGTGGTCAACAGTATACTTACAACATAAGCCAGTTTGTTTATTCCATCAGGCCTACGCAGTAGACTCTGGGCCAGGAGACCTTAGTATTAAGGCTTGCAGCACTGCCTCAACACACAGAGCTATCTCTGTTAGGTGGGCAGAACAGGGAAATCTCTTAGCATAGCAAATCATAGCAATGATGCTTATTTTTTTTTTTTTACCCTTCAGAAAGTAAATAGTGAGTGTCAAATACTTTTTCTATGACTACTATATTTATATTATAGAAGCAGTATAACCAGTATGTTGTTACAGAATACTTTTCCTGAATATGTTTTTAGGATTTGCCAATTTGGATATCTTTTTCATTTAAATTGAAATCATGTTGGAATGAGAATTTTTAAAGGAATCTGAAAATTCTAGTGATCCATGTTTTAAAGAAAAAGACACAAACAATTATTTAATGAAGTTGAATACTTTATACAATTAATATAATGAACATATATCAATAACACTTGGAAAAAAAATTTAACTGTTATTAGCATCAGTAATATCAATAGTTAATCCTCTTTCATTGCCTATTGTTTCATCAGTTTGTCATTTGAAAAGTCATTTTTTTAAACTAAGCACTCGTTCACCCTTAGGGTTTGCTGCATGCAAGGAATTGAGGGCCAATTTCCATTTGGGCAACCAATTTTGAGACCTATCAAAGGGCGAAAGGCAAAAGTTCCATGTCCCAAAAATGTCTGAGAAATTAAGTTGTGAAAGAAAGTACTAATCTTTATCTTTGTTTCTGGAGCTTAGGTGGGAAATTTCCTTCAATCAGCACCTAGTGAAATCTACCCTAGAGGCTGGGAAATGATACCACCACACATACTACATGGATGTTGCTCTAGGTTGGCTGCCCCTGATGCATTTGGAAGAAGGATGTATCTGCCATCTCTGTGGCCACTACCACCATTGCTGCCATGGTGGATCTGACAGCAGAGTCTTCATTCATTTCCTAGACACTCATGAATTGGCTCAAAAAGTAATCCATGGCACTTCCAGCATCTATATTAAAAACAAGGTTCCGTCTGGTAAGGTGAAGGATTTCCTAAATATAGGATGGAGATTCAGATGCTGGGCAGAAAAACTAAAACAATAGATGTTCTTATAACTTTTAATCCGCAATAGTCTCGACTGTGTCACTTTTCCTTTATTCTTCATAGTGAGAGTTTGTTGCCAGCATTATCAAATTTCAGTTGATTTTCTTTAAGATGTGTAGATAATTTTGTGAGCCTGATAAGCTATTGACAATCTATCAGCTCAACAGTCCGATCAAGATTTAAAGAAGTGAAAAAATGAGTGCAGTGTACAGCATGGCAGAAATGGGCAAAAGGGAATAGCCAAGGCTGTAATTTTAGGTAAAGGTATGAATTACACAATCCTGTTGTTAAACCCCTGATAACAGCTATTTTATATGTGATCAGACTTGTCTGGTTTTAAGAATTACCTTGGGAACTTGTTATAAATAAAGATTTCTAGGATCAGCCCAGATCATGTGAATTAGTCACTCTTAGTCCTTGACAGGTTTAAGATGTTCATGAAGGTTCTTGTGCTCAGATTAGTTTGGGAAATTCAAGGAAATTCGATCTTATTTGTTGACATTAGATTCTAAATTGCAGTCAGTTAATCTAAACTGCCCCAGTGAGTCCTCAGTTTCATGGGTTGTCTGTGATAACTAGGTAACTGCTGTTTAAAGAGACTAAGCCCTGCCCTTTGGCTGGCACCTAGGAATTCTTGACCTGAACTTCTTTTATTTACTAAATAATTCTCTAGGATTTCCATTAACTCTTCTGGCCTTTAAGATACAGTGAAAAAATAACTTACTATGTCAGAGTTATAGCTTGTAAATTCCCTCCTGTCCTAACAGCTTTTTAAATCCCTCAACCATGAAAGCATGGTATATGATATACATCTGTTTAATAAGACATTTTTTTCTGATTTTTCTGCCTATATCATTTACTTTAAAGTGTTCTCTTTCTATTGATCCAGATACTTGGGACAGATCCATTTTAAAAGTCACTATAATAAAAGAAGCAGTTAACACTTTAGGTCTTTTCTATATACATATAGAAAATAAGATGCATTTCCTATGAAAAATGTACTTTTGTGTTAATGTACTTTCTGTTAAAGTGATCTACTTAACTTTCCAAAACTATAGACTTTTTATCTACAATTGGGAGGAAATGTGTATTTTGGACTTAGTTATCTGACCTCTTTAGGACTAAGGGACATGTGTGTGATGTGTGATGTTTAATGTAGGCTTCAGGGTATGTGTCTGTGTGTGTGTGATATGTGGTGTGTATGTATGTGTGTTATCTGTGCTGTTAGGGTAGGTTTGTGGTAATCTGTGTGTATGTGTGTGTGTGTAGTGTATAGATAGAGATAAAGATATGTGGGTATGTTATGTGTGTATGTTTGTGTGTATCTACATATTTTTATTAAAGATTTTAGACCATCTTTACTTTTGGCACCCTCAGGAGGAATACCATGATCTATCCAGTGTCCTTTTGGATATTAATAGATCCCCCAGGTACTTAAAAAACGTTCACCTCTTGCTGGCACAGATAAGCATTTCTGAATTCTTTGTGCTTCTTTATTCTTCAATATCTGGATTCTCTTTGAGAATAAATTGAATCAAGGGAAATGATGTAAAGATATTGGAATAAATCAATTAGTCTTTACAAAACTAAATGCCTGAAAAGGCCTCAAATGTTTATTTTTAGTCTATTTCCATACTTCAAGGAAGGAGTGTCTCTAAATTTCCTGTTGGATGCCTTTCTTTTCCCATTGTTTTTCTTGCATTGGGACATTTATTTAGTTAATTCTGGCTGTGATATTTCCATTTTGTGACACATAGCTATTTTCTCCCTTTATAAACATTTCTCCACAATAACTACCTAGTTAAACACTTAAATGAATCTCAAATTGTTTTGGTTTATTACCAGCTTTCCTCATTTCTCTCAAATAAAACAACAAACTTCATGAAAGGAGAGAAATTTTCACATATATTTCTTTTTAAGTTTCCTAGGCTTAAAACCTGGGTGCTAGGTACAAAGTGTGTGTTCAATGAATAATTACTGATTTCAATGATAAGATTTGGATCATGAAGTTTTTTGATATATGTGTGAGGTCCACCTTTGACCTGAACTGATAGAAATGTGGGGGAGTCTCATAAAAGAGCTTGAGAAAGAAACTGCCTTCTTCTCATTCATTGCATATTTTTGTCTTAGGAGAGACATCTCCTAAGGTATATATCTTCTCCCAAAAAACTCTAAACAAGAGGAAGAAAGGTGTTTTCATGAAGTGGATGGAATATTGGGAATAAAAGGTAACAAGTGGAAGAAAAATCTATAATGAGAAAGATGAATCCAAAAAGGAAGTAAAAGGAATATAAGTGAGAGAATTATTAAAGATTGAACCATATATTAGAAGGAGTAGAGAGTATAATAAGGAATAAAGTGGAAGATCTAGTATTTAAAAACATGGGTTAGTTAAATTCAGTAGAAAGAGCCTAAAAAGTATTATATAGTCTCATATAAATTCTTCAGTCTGGATATTATATAAATTGTGAATAGAAAATAAAAATCAGTTTCAATTGGAATCTCTCACTGAGTTCAAGGGTATATAATAAGTTCTATCTTCTTATATAATGGTGACATGGACCAATCGAAAATTGACCTTGCTGTGACATAGGGGGAGATAGGATGGCTCATTAAAAAAGTTCCAGTTAGAATACATTCACTCATTGCAGAAGATACTGTGAGACCACAACGACTCTGAGCACCCTCTTTAGGTCCCCTACTCTCCTCTATTCTCCATACATGTGATACAAAGGAGCTGAGGGACCCAGGAGAGCTGAGATTCAATGTCATTATCACTGTATTTAACATATGATAGCATTCCTGAAAGAAGAGTGTACAGAAATAGAAATAGGTTGTCTTAGGAATGGAAGTAGGAGAATGGGAAGATTGGAAATTGTCTAATTGTCTCTCTCCCTACTTTTAATCTGCCTGGTATAAGCATAATCTTAAAAATTTTGTACTTTCTAGTCCAGACACCATTTTTCAGTAACAGGTAAGACCAAATTGGTTTAGGGTAGTAAGCACTGTAAGTTTCAGGAACACTGAAATATTTTAGTAGAATTTATTGTTTTACTTACTATCTTTGCATTTATAATCTATGACACACTTATTAAACTTTAGGCATTTTCTTGTTTTAAACCCCAAATTGGTTACTAATGAAATTTCTCTCCTTAGCCTTCTTTAAAAGATGTCTAAGATTTAGTAAACACAAAGAAGGCATCTGTGGAGAAAGGAGAACAGAACACACCTATTCAGGACCAGAAGAAAAACATAATAATTGTGGTAGGTGGAATTCTAAGATGGCTCCCATGATTCTTGAGCTCTGGTGTATACATTCTACATAACGTTCGTTATTTAACTTAGAATATAATGGAATATCACTCTTATGGTTAGTTTATACTATATGACAAAGAAGAAATTTTTCAAATGTGATTAAGATTCCTAATCAGTTCATCTTAAAGTAATCATAGAAGAATCTCCTAGATGTGCCTGCATTAATCAGGTGACCAGGTGATGGCACTTTAAAAGAGGATTCAGAAATCAGAGAGAGAGAGGTTTTCTCTTGATGGTCTTGAAGAGGCAAACAGCCATGTTATGAACTAACTGCTTAGGGACAGGGTACATGGAAAGGACCCTAGGACAGTCTCTAGGAGTGAGAAAACTTTGATCAACAGCCAGCATGAAAATCAGAAATTCAGTTCTACAGCTGCAAAGAACCAAATTCTGTCCAAAAATCAGTGAGCTTGGAAGAGGATACTGAGCATCCTTTTTATGATTACTGTTAGAAATTATGCAACATTTTCCATTATTTTACTTTTAATCTATCTTTTTCTTTATACTTAATTGCTTTATTTTGGTCTTGCTCTTTTATTTAGTCTGTCAATATTTGCCTTTAGATCAGAGTGCTTTATATGGTCACCTTACCTTTGATAAAGGAGGCAGAATACACAATGGAGAAAAGACGGCCTCTTCAATAAATGGTGCTGGGAAAACTGGACAGGTACATGTAAAAGAATGAAATTAGAGCACTCCCTAACAGCATGCACAAAAATAAACTCAGAATGGATTAAAGACTTAAATGTGAGTCCAGACACTATAAAACTCTTAGAGGAAAACATAGGCAGAACATTCTATGACATAAATCACAGCAAGATCCTTTTTGACCCACCTCCTAAAGAAATGGAAATAAAAACAAAAATAAACAAATGGGACCTAATGAAACTTCAAAGTTTTTGCACAGCAAGGAAAACTATAAACAAGACAAAAAGACAACCCACAGAATGGGAGAAAATATTTGTAAATGAAGCAACTGACAAAGGGTTAATCTCCAAAATATACAAGCAGTTCCTGCAGCTCAATATCAAAAAACAAACAACCCAATCCAAAAACGGGCAGAAGACCTAAATAGACATTTCTCCAAAGAAGATATACAGATTGCCAACACACACATGAAAGGGTGCTCAACATCACTGATCATTAGAGAAATGCAAATCAAAACTACACTGAGGTATCACCTCACACTGGTCAGAATGGCCATCATCAAAAATTCCACAAACAATAAATGCTGGTGAGGGTGTGGAGCAAAGGGAACCTTCCTGCATTGTTGGTGGGAATGTAAACTGATACAGCCACTATGGAGAACAGTATGGAGTTTCCTTAAAAAACTCAAAATAGAACTACCATACGACCCAGCAATCCCATTACTGGGCATATACCCTGAGAAAACCATAATTCAAAAAGAGTCATGTACCAAAATGTTCATTGCAGTTCTGTTTACAATAGACAGGACATGAAAGCAACCTAAGTGTCCACTGACAGGTGAATGGATAAAGAAGATGTGGCACATATATACAATAGAATATTACTTAGCCATGAAAAGAAATGAAATTGAGTTATTTGTAGTGAGGTGAAGTAACTCAGAAAGAGAAAAACAAATACCATATGCTAACACATATATATGGAATCTTAAAAAAAGAAAAAAAAGTTCTGAGGAAAATAAGTGCAGGACAGGAATAAAGACACAGACATAGAGAATGGACTTGAGGACACAGGGAGGGGGAAGGGTAAGCTGGGATGAAGTGAGAGAGTGGCATGGACATGTATACACTACCAAATGTAAAATAGATAGTTAGTGGGAAGCAGCCGCATAGCACAGGGAGATCAGCTCGGTGCTTGGTGTCTACCTAGAGGGGTGAGATAGGGAGGGTTAGAGGGAGACACAAGAGGGAGGAGATATGGAGATATATGTATATGTATAGCTGATTCACTTTGTAATACAGCAGAAACTATCACACCATCGTAAAGCAGTTATACTCCAATAAAGATGTTAAAAAATACATACATACATACATAAATTTTAAAAATAGCCAATTTTATAATTGATTTTGTAATGTGTGAAGCTTCATTATGCCCATAATTAAATCACGCAGTTGAATATTTTTTTAAAAAATCAGAGTATTTGTACCATTTATATTGTGTCCTTAACCAGTAATGATGGGGTACAAGACTCTAATCTTACAATATTTTTATTTATTTCATCTGTTAATTTCTTCCCTTTGGTTCTATTTTGTTGTTTTGTTAATTGTGGTAAAATATTTTTATTTCACCATAACATAAAATTTGCTATCTTAATCTTTGTTAAGCATATTCACATTGTTGTGCAACCAATTTCCCAAACTTTTTCATCTTGTAAAACTGTAATCTTATACTCATTAAAAACAACTCCTCATTTCCCTCTCCCCACAGCCTCTGTTCCACAAATTCCAGCTATCTAATTCCCTCTGAACTTCGATTTCTTTTTTCTCAAATCAAATTTTCACCTTCTTGTACATGAACCCAAAATTGCTCCCAAGCAGAAACCTAGGGTAACTGGAGTACTTCCTTTTTTTGTCTTCATTCTCTTAGGAATCACAGTCCTGGGTTGCTGTTGGTTTTGTTTGTTTGGTCTAATATCTGAAAACCTTTCTTTTATATATTTTATCCAGTTTTTCAATTTTCTATTAAGACAAGCAAATCCATCCCCACTTATTCCATCATGGTCAGATGCAAGAGCTCACCTTGAGTTTGTTTTTAAGGTTTTAACCGGTACTGTGTCTTGGTGCTAATGGCTGCCATAAACAAATAAATTGATAATTTATTTAAATTTTGACAGTTGCTAAGCATATCGTCTCTTACAAAACACTTAGAAGCAGAAAGCAGAATGTGGTTGCTAGAGACTAGGAGGAGAGAGAAATGGGGAACTGTACTTCAACTGCTATAAAGTTTCAGCTGTACGAAATGAATAAGTTCTGGAGATCTATTGTACTACATTATGTCTATAATTAACAATACTGTATTGTGCACTTGAAACGTTTTTAAGAGGGTAGATCTCATGTTAAGCATTCTTACCACAGTTATAAAAAAAATTAAATAAATTTAAAGATGGAAAGATGGCTCTTGAGCATTTTGGAGGGTTTCTAAAGGAACAGGATTTGAATTAAGCATGTAAATATGAATGTTAAGTAGGAAGTATAGGAAATATTAAACAAACTTTCCACTTTCTGAGAAGGATGATTAGAATGAGTAAAGTCATAAAGGTATGTGGTAGATAGGGGGCTCTATATTAATATGATTAGGCTATAATATGTGGTTATAACAAATCAACCATAAATTTTCAGTGACTTAACCCTATAAAGGGTTATTTATTGACTGTGTCAGTTTGATTTAGAACTGGGGATCTTCCTCCATGTTGTGGAAATGTCTCTAAAGCAAGCAGCCTCTAAGGTCATCAGAGAATGGGGAGAAATAACAGAAATAATACAGAATGTTTTAAGGGTCCTGGAAGAGGTTTTTTAAAAAAGTATATATATATATATATATATATATATGAAATTTTAAGCATTTTACACACCCACATAGATCACTAGATTTATCTATCATCTACATATCTATGTCTATCTATCTAATACCTATCTATCTAGAGAGATTATTATAAAGCTAGGCACTTAGATACTGAGGTGGAAGTGAGATAAAACAGTGAAAAATCAGAATAGGATATTGATTCTTGGAACTGACGTTGGAGTGTAAAAACTCACAAATGACAGACAAACAACATGGAGAAACAAAATAATTTCAGATTGTGACAAGTTTGATAAAATAGAGATGGAGGAAATAAGTGTGCTTCTTTGTGCAGGTAATAATTGGGTATAGCTTGTGAAGAGAGTTCCGGAAGTATAATAAGGCTAAATTGCAAAAAATGTGGTCAGATTAGATGAGGTTTACCCAGAAAAGGGGGAAATAATCTGAGATAAACAGGGTGGTAGATGGAAACCAGATTAAGCAGAGTCTGTAAAACCTGTTAAAGAGCTAAGATTTTATTCTAAGAATAATGAGAACGTGGAAGAATTTTAAGTATTATAGTAGTACACTCTGATTGACATCAAATTGCCAAAAACACAAGTGGCTGAGACTAGAGAATAGGCAGTGAAGAGCAAGAAAAATACGTAAATTTTAATTATACTTGGAGACTGAACTGAAAGGATTTACTAATATATTTGGTGTGGTTCCTGAAGAAAAGTAGGAATCAAAAAGAATTCATAGGTTTGGGATATGAAGAACTAATTAGGGGATAATATTTTTAATAAGATTAGGGAGACTGAGAAAGGCAGAATTTTATAGAGAAAACCCAGAATTTTCTTTATGATAAGTTTAAGTTTAGTGGACATTTCTATCTGATAGGACCCTTTTAGTTGCAAGCGACAGAAACCCATATAAAACGACCTGCATTTTTTTCCTATGATAACATTTTTCTAGTTTGCTCAGGTTCAACTGCTGCCACTTATATGGACAGTGTTCCTTCTTACCTTACAGTACAACCCTAGAAGAGGAGATCTAGGTAAAAATTAATGATAAATAGAAACAACAGGAAGTAATTGCTGATGTAAAGGGAGCCAACAAATGTATAAGACCAAAAGAAGAAAAGCCAACAATACTTTGTATGTTATTAGATGATATAGTATCTTTGCAGATGTCGGTAAGGGTGAAGCTGTTGGCCTTCAGAAATCTCCCTTTATTTGAAGCTGAATGTCCAGTATGGGTCCTAGTGTCTATAAGAAGCACTTTAAAAATTCTGTTTGCTTTTAGTTGTCTAAGTCATTTGTACAGAGAATTAATTTGAATTGTTCTATTTACAGTCCTTATTAATCTTAATTTCTACTAGGCAAATATATTTCACATAATAATCAATATTTATTTGGATTGATAATGGTTTTAGACCCACCATGATATAGAACTTTTGGTCTACCTCTTCCCTTAAAAAGCAATGATTTTACTATTATTTTAAGAGAGAGAAATTATGTTCTCATTTCCCTCTTTTTTATATCACCCATGTAACATTTTGCAGTAAATTATTCAACAGTCTTTTTTCCCCATCTTATGAATAAATTTACCAAAACTAATCTAACTGTCAAATTTTCAACACATTTTATTGTTACTCATCAAACCCATTCTTTGCAGTTATTATAAACCAAGTCAAATAAGGTTCACAGCTTCTCAACCTGGAATTACTGATGTGATGTATCTCAATGACATTCATATTTCCTTGTGAATGAACACTTGGAGTACTTCCAATGTTGTTTTTCTCCTTTGGTCCTCATTTTACAGGTTTCATCTAGTATGGGAAACCCTTTTGGGATGCAATATGCGGGAACTGTTTCTTCTCAAATACGTGCAAAAGACTTTTTTCATCAATGAAATAACAGGCCACTGTGTGACTACTAATCTGAGTGATGATCTGTCTATTGTGAAACATGCCCAGATATTTGTTGTGAGCCATTGTTATCATAATATTGCAATTCCTAACTGCTGTAAACCAAGTTATTGTGGATTCAGGATAACAGTGAAGGGGAAGAATCTTCAGCAAATGTTAATCAATGTCAGTTTAGGTATGACATGATGGGCTAATATATTTACCATTGATAGTCTTAGGCCCTTATATCCCATTCTTATTTTGACCTCTTGCCATTTGAATGTTATAACAGCTATGCATTTTTCTATTTTTGTTTTTCTTTTCTTCCCACTTAGCATGCCTTCTCCCTGATTTATAGTAAAAGGATTCCTCTTTTACTCTGGGACACTTCTCAAGACCACATGGGACAGTAAATACAATGACAGTATTGACCACCATGAAGAAGAATACATGATCCAAACCAGGTCACAATGATCAGTGAGGGTACCTATAGGAAGCTCTTTGGCATATTCAAATTCAAGTATTGTGGATGTCTACTATCTATATATCACTATCCTGGGAATTCAACATCATCTTAATCTGTTTTAGATAGGGTAAGGATATGGAGAAAAAAAATTTTTTTTTCTGAAATTGCCTTAAAACTTGAAAGATCAAGAGACATGTTCTAGTTCTTGGTTTAAGCCATGCCTGAAAACAATCACCTCTCAAGGTTTTACCTCATTTACTCAGTGTACAATAATGGAAAGGGCACATGTTTTATTTATGCAATGCTTTAATACGTGTAAGGGGTATAGCACCACAGAGGAAAGAGAGGGGAGGCAATTAGAGAGAAATCAACAAACTGCCAAACACTGCCCAGCAGAGTCCTTTCTCAACCCAACAGGATGCTCTTTGTCTTTGGATTGTGATCCACTGAGATCAGTGAGACATATCTCAGTTTCAGGCAAGCAGGCACCCTGCCCCAAATTTACTGAACTCTCTGATTACATAGCTAGATCCGGCTGTGTAACCAGGAAAAAGAAGGAACTACCAATCTATACCTCTGTAAACAACGTAGGAAATCTAGCACAGAGTGCCTCCAAGGGAACTTCAAATTTTTAATGGCAATTTTGTGCTCCAAAATTTATACTCAAGATATAATCAATAAATATTCAATGATAACACCATATTTGTTGAATAAACCAACATTGGTCAAAATGTTTTAATAGCAATTTGCAAAAAATTGGCACAGGCCTAGTTGTCCTATGAAAACCACATTTGCTTTTAATGACAAGAGACACTGAGGAAAAAAGACTTATTGGCTTATAATGGACAATAAGAAAGGTCTTTCAGGACAAAGAGACAGCATGACAATCATCCTGGGCAAATACTATCGTTTAAAATAATGAATAAATAAACCACAAATAGTTAAACCTCAGCTAAAGAAGGAAGATGGAACAGAGAATGCACATTGACCCAAGAGGAGTTAATAGGTAAGATCTTCCAGAAGGTTGCTAATGTAGCTCATGGACAGTGGTGCAGGATCTTGTGAAAGCACAAGGAATAAACTTATGGGAGAATTATGTTCCACGTCATGAAGTCTATGGAAATTTCTAAATGGAAATTATGCTCAGGTGCTCTCTAACTGCCTAAGTCTCATGGATAAAGGCAAAAGAGGTTCATCAAATAGTGTAGTAAGTAAGTTGAGATTAGAAAGCTATTTAACTTACTAGGATTTTACTGATGGGGAAAAGATGGGCATTACTTAAAGACAAAACACAATGGGAACACTGGCAGTACAATCTTGCAGTATGAAATGAAGCATATTGATATGCCCTCAAGAGCACTGGAATCTACAATAAACTTGGCCTACAATAAAGCTTGGCCTTTGATTTATACTGCAATTCTATTGATTTATTTTTTAAATTATTTTAATCTAATGTGACCATTGTCTGTAACCACTATTATGTGTAATACTAGCATAATTGATAAGTCATACTAGAATATTTTTTTAAAACCTATGATAATACAGATAGATATTGATGATTACACACAAAAAGAACTATGTATAACCTGGTTTGGATCACCTTTTCTCCTTTGTGGTGGTAAATGCGAGTTATTAAGTTTACTGTACCACCTTATTTAGGGGGTTTCCAAAAGTAAAAATAGAATAATTTTGTTAGAAATTAGGGGGAAGAGATTTTAGACAGGTGGACACTTTTTATACATTACAACATTCAAAATAAAGTTCTGGCAGAAAATAGGTTAAAGAAGCCTGGAACTTAAGGCTGAAAAATGTATAGCTGGACTTCCGTAATCTCGGGTTCTGAATCTGCAGATTCAAATAACCAAAGATCAAAATTATTCAGGAAAAAAATTCCTGAAAGTTCCTAAAAGCAAAATTTGAATTTGCAATATACCCAGCAATGATTCACATAGAATTTACAATGTATTTATAACTATTTACAGAGTAATTACATTGCATTAGGTATTATAAGTAATCTAAATATTATTTAAAGTATACAAAAGAATGTGTGTTAGGTTTATGCAAGTAATGTGCCATTTTATATAAGAGACTTGAGTATCCACAGATTTTGTTGGATAATGGAACCAACTCCCCAGGGGTAACAGGGATGGCTGTATATATATTTGTGTGTGTGTGTGTGTGTGTGTGTGTGTGTATAATAAGCCTAAAGTTACAAAAATATAAGAGACCAGGTGAGATCACACAGGAAAGAAGTACAGCCCAAAAGAAAGAAAGTGTTCTGGATCTAGAAGTTTCTGCAGCAGAGGAACTAGCAGAGTAATTTGTACTCAACATCCAACACCTTTATATACCTTAGAAATCTCCAGACATCTGGCTTCTTGTTAGATTATAAACTCGAATTCATGAAAAATGTTTAAGTGAAAAGAAAGCAAACTGGTAAAATTGTACTAACTTATGACTTTTCATTCCCTGACCCAGACTATAGTCAAGATTTAATAGCCAAGGTGTGTTGTGAGGAAATATTTTATTACTATTTTCCTCCAAGAACAAAATCGTGAAAACATATCACCTATGTTCTCCTATGCTCTCTAATAGGGTAAATAATTAAAATATAGCTTTAATAAGGCATACTACAATAGTCCAAAGGAAGTTAACAGTTTATTTAAATGGGTCATCAGTGAGGACATAAATGATTATAAAATACTATCTAGTTTACATGACTCAGTTTTTTTTTTTTCTTTGCATTTTCAAAAGAGAATTACAGGCTAAATAGACATACGGACAAGGAAATTATAATGAAATATACATTTGCACATCATCTTTAATATTAACATAATTGAATAAATTACAACTATATATGTCTTTAAGTCTACATTAAGATGTTGATAGTGACCAATTATATTAAAAAATAATATATGGGTTTCCATTTCTGATTTTTATAAAATATTTTTTAAAAGATTATTGACTTTTTTTTTTTTTTCTTTTTTTTTGCTGTACGCTGCTGTGGCCTCTCCTGTTGCGGAACACAGGCTCCGGACGCGCAGGCTCAGCGGCTATGGCTCCCTGGCCTAGCTGCTCTGTCGCACGTGGGATCCTCCTGGACCGGGGCACGAACCTGTGTCCCCGGCATCGGCAGGCAGACTCTCAACCACTGCGCCACCAGGGAAGCCCAGATTATTGACTTTTAATACAAAATAAAAAGAAAGCAAACAGTAAAAATAAATGGAAAAAAGTGACTTTCCTAGAATAGTTTTACAATATGTGGACAACGACACTAAAAACCTTAGATGAAGAAGTATATTCTATTTTATTTTGGTTTCAATGAGAGAAAAGAGTAAAGCAATATTTCACCACTTTACGGTAATATCTAAGAAATCTTGTCTCTAGCAGTAAATACATAATTCATCAGGATTTTAGTTTATAAAAAAATGGCTCTTACCTAGAAACAAATAATTTTACTGTTAATTTAGATTACCTAAATGCTAGGTAATCTTGAAATTAAAATGGTTGAATGTAGTGTCTACATTTGCTTAATAGTTAAAAAGGAGATGAAACATTTAGCTTAATATTACTTTTTATTTCCAAAACCAGAAAGGGACCTAGTGAAATAAAATGAAAAATATTTTGAAAGCTTTACTGTAGAAATCCAACAGTTCTAATAAGAGATCTAAAACAATTGTCAACATTTAATGTGATCTAGGTATTGAAAAACACACATAACATCCAAAGTTAAATCTTCAAGTTTACTGAGATAAATATTGTAATCATTGTTTTCTGTTCATTTCTTCTTTTTAAAGTAAGAAAGCATAAATTAATTGAAGTAACAACATAATCCTTTGCAAAAAAATTAAAAATTACTTCTGAAAGTCTGTTTAATAATTCAATTGTCAAAAATTTTTAAAGGTGTGAATCAATCACTTTCTCTCTCTCTCTCTCTCTCTCATATATATATATATATATATATATATATATATATATTACAAAGTCTTCCTTTACTTTCAAAGTTATAATCTTCAAATTACCAAATTCTGTTCAGTAGTTTCTGCTAGCTGCATTAAACAGTAAATCATCAAATTAAGAAAGTGACTGTTCTTAAATCATGGATTCATGGATTCTCTTTGTTCACTTTTGAGTCCCTAACAATGTACCTAGGTCTGTGCTTGGACAGTGGATAAACTGGGAGATGCAATTATTTTTTAAAGAAAAAAAAGAATAAAAAGTATGAAATTCTTAGAAAGTCGTGTGACAGTAAGCTATGATGGAGTATGTCATATGACCCATTCTCAACTTTTTGTATGTGGGCATAAGATCAAATTCATGAGTCACACTTGAGCTGATCCTGAATGGTGGATAGAATTTGGTTAGGCACAGAGAAGTTGTAGTATAATCGAGGTATTAACACAGATCTATATTAGAGAAGAATATATTTATCTTATTACTGTTGAAGCTAAAAAAAGCTAAAGTATGTTTGGTCCCAATTTGGGAAACTGGGACTAGTGAGAGATAGTGCTATGTTTAGAACCTGGAAACATCCATTCAAAGGCCAAGGTCCTGTAAGACTAAAGCATTCTCTTGACTTTGAGGTAGTCTTAATTAAAAATCCAGGACATGAGTGCAAGAGTGTTGCCTGTGCACATGTGTGCAGGGCATCTAGCTATCGTTTCATGAGTGCGTATGCATGTATGTGTGTGCAGGTGTATATTATTATGTATGTCTGTGTGCATGTAGGTGTATGTGTATGGCTTTTAGGATGAAGGAAAATCTTATCACTTTTACACAAGACATTTAATGTTCATAATGCCAAAAGCTAAAATGAAAAATTAAAACATTTTGGAATGCCTATTTTATATATGTAATCATGTGATATATTTTATCTTATTTTAAATGGATTTTTCATGGTGCAAGACACCCCGAGTGGAAAATTGTTGTGTATTTAGACAGGTGGGTATGGGACTTGGCCTTCAGTTAACACATCTTGAAAAGAAAATTCCTGCTTTCTGAATATGGAGACTTTGAAAGATATTTCCAGTACTTATCCATTTAGGATGCTTCATTTCAGAAGGTGGGTCTATGATCTGTCAAATGGGAGACTTCTGTGATTCCAAATATTGCCTTTGTCACTTGGCCAAATAGGGAAAATACAGTGACTATATCCCTAATATCCTTCTAAAAGTGCATAATATCTCATATAGATGTTATAAAATAAAAGAATACAAAACCCACATATATATGTAATTACCCCTTAAGTAGTCTGTTTAATGCTAATGTGAACATGTCTCCTATCATCTCGTCTTAGTTGATGGTTATGTTACAGTCCTAAAGGAAGTATGCCCAAAGTATATTATTTAGAAAGAGATGCAAAATCCGTCTTGCTTTTCTGGCCTTTGACCTCATCCAGCCACTATTTCAGAACGCTTTAAGGCTTTGTGGTAAGTAAACTAATATATAGAAGTATTTTTGATGTTCATTCTTTTCTCTGCCAAGATCCCTACATACTGTACAAAGAAGGTCAGTTAAACACAGATGGATAAACAGATTGAAATAAAAAAATATATAATTACCACTATTAACATACTCTTCTCATCAAAAAAATAAGAACAGAAGAACACAATTATAATACAAGTGATAATTTGTTGAAGACAAGATGACCAGGTTGAAACATACATATTTTTATTAAAGTTCTAACCATTTGCAAATGCCATTCTGAGCACACTCTGTATAAATTTTAACTATCTTGTAGAGTACATAGCTAACATGCACAATTAGATCAGCATGCATGCAAACACTTCCCTAGAGGTCTACACATTTAAAAAGTTGTTAAGAAGTACAAGCCAGTCTTATGCTGAACTCTTTGAGGTTTACATGCATTAACTTTGCACTTCAAAGAAAATATATTAAACAGCTATCAAGGCCAAACTCTGAAGGATAGTAAAAGTATATTTAGAAGTATTAATCACTCAGGTTTTTCATCTCTCTGTCATTATAAATATGTTTTCAACTTATTGTATTTATTATAGATTAGAATCTAAATGTTAAATATTTTATTTGGTGGTGAGCATACAGCATGACTTTCATAATCACAGTAATGTTTGTTGATGGAATAAGTGGTCATGAGATGTCTGATGTTAGCGGATTGCAGGATTTCACCTTGCCTTTGATATCGCTGACATTCATTTAATTTTTTATAGCACCCGTACTGATATATAACTCACATACCATAAAATTCTTCCTTTAAAGTATATAATTAAATGTTTTTTAGTAGATTCATAAAGCTGTGCAACCATCACTATTATCTAGTTTTAGAACATTTTCATCACCCTCAAAAGAAACCCTACATCCATTAGTAGTCAGTCCAGCATTTGTCTTTCCCACCTGAACTTGGAGACAAACAGGTACCTTCAGACTCTTTAAATTTGCCTGCTCTGGATATTTAATTTACAAGGAGTCATATAATAGGTGGTCTTTTGTGATTGTATTATTTTACCTAGTATAACGTTTTCAAGGTTCATCCATGTTGAAGCACGTATCAATACTTCACTCCTTTTTAAACTGAATAATATTCCATTGGACAGATATACCACATTATGTTTATCCACTCATCTATTGATGGACGTTTGTGTTATTCCCAGTTTTTAGTTGAATCTTTCTATGAACATTGATGTGCATGGTTTTTGTGTGGACCTATGTTTTTATATCTCTTGGGTATATACCCAGGAGTGGAATTGCTGAATCATATGATTAGTGTGTGTTTAACATTTTGAGAGACTGCTAAACTTTTCCAAAGCAACTGCACTATTTTGTGATTCTATCCACAACGTATGAATGTTCCAATTTCTTCACACTCTCTCCAATGCTTATTATAGTCAGCCTTTTTATTTTAGTCATGTTTCTGGGTTAGAGTGGTATCTCATTTTGGTATTGATTTCTATTTCTCTAATGACTAATGACATTGGCCATATTTTCATATGCTTATTGTTAGATAAAAAGCTTGTTATATACAAGTAATTTCCAGAAAATTCCAAAGACTAGAGGGATTGATTATACTATGATTATAGATAGATAGATAGATAGATAGATAGATAGATAGATAGATAGATAGATAGATACTTCCATTTATTTATTTTTCCCTTTTGGGTATAATTCAGAATATTAGTTATTACATTTGAAGTCTTGAAGAATGAAACATTTTTCTGAGTAATGTTTCCTACTTTGTTTATTGGTTGAGTTTAAAGAATATACTATTTTTATAATTACTGCCTTTTTCTTGCTGACAAATTTTCATGACAGATAGCTTAGCATTTCAATAAGGTCGCTGAACTTTTGAATTTTTTTTGGAAAATTACAATACTCAAGTTGAATGATTTTAGAAAAAGGGATAGTTTTGATGGATTAATTAATATCATTTACACATTTTTATCTATATGTAATCCAAGGTCACAGTTGTTAGTACAGATCCTCTAATCCTGTTCTAAGATTACTATTTAATTTCCAGAGCGTTCACATTACAATTATGAAAATTTAAATTTGAAGATTTACCAGGCTGTAAACCATTCAGTTTTACTTCTGCTTTATTTGTACTTTAGTTGTGCCTTACTTGTGTGTTACTAAATCTTTTCTTTTTTCTTTAAAAACAAACTTATTTGTTTTTAATTTAATTTTATTTTATCTTATTTTACTTTTATTATTTTTGTTTGTGTTGGGTCTCTGTTGCTGCATGCGGGCTTTCTCTAATTGTGGCGAGCAGGTGGCTACTCTTTGCTGCAGTGCATGGACTTCTCATTGTGGTGGCTTCTCTTGTTGAGGAGCAGGGGCTCTAAGTGCGCGGGCTTCAGTAGTTGAAGCATGCGGGCTCAGTAGTTGTGGCTTGCAGTCTTAGTTGTTCCATGGCATGTGGGATCTTCCCAGACCAGGGATTGAATCCATGTCCCCTGCATTAGCAGATGGATTCCTAACCACTGAACCACCAGGGAAGTCCTCTTTTTCTTTTTTTAACTCTCCTTCCTTGTTTATGCCTGCTAGAACTCCAAAAACAAAAGTAGAAAATAAAAATTAAAATATTCTCATCTTGTAGTAGAGAAAAAAAAATCAACTCTTTCTACCACCACTTCTCAAGATCTGGGACTCTGCATATTAAAAGCAAAACATATCAAAACAAAATAACGCTTATCCTTTGCTCCCTAAGAAACGGGAAATGTGCTCCAGGTCTCACTGTTTCTCCACAATTTCTTCAAAGGAAAGAGAGGATTATAGAGATGGTTGATGGCCTTTCCTTTTAAAAAGCACAGATGGCCACAGTTAATTGTTTTTAAATAAAAATTTAGTTTTGTCATTATTTACATTCCACTCTTTTGTTTTTATTTTACATTTTTCTTAAACAACAAAAAGCTTATATTCAGATCTATGATCAGTTTTTTAATTATTAATGAGAAATTAAGATAGATTTACATATTAACATCTGGATGATAATTCACTTCTGCCTTATTTCTGCCCCACTTTGAATTTTCAAATCTCCACATTAAGAACAAGAGAAAAACTCTCTTGCATGAATAAGTTTATGGCAAAGTGATCTGGAATGGGTAACAGTATTGTACTCTCTCAAATGTTCATTTTGATAAAGATCATCACTATCTTGAAAATGTAAATACATAGGAACCAAAGGATGACATAAGGAGAGAAATTATAAATGGCCTAGCAAGCAGGGAGATCAATCTTTCTCTCTAAACTGATCCAGTGGGAAAAATTCAACTCCATGTATATCCAAATTAGGAATTCTTAACTCTACATTCACAAATGTGTTTGGTTAATTTTCCATCTTACTGATAGTATATGTAAATCTTAATCTCATGGCCATTTTCTCTCCGATAAAGGCTCAGAATTTTCAACATTTTTCAAATTATGAAATTTACAATGGTTCAGAAACATTACAAAGATTGAGAACCACTGTTCTGGGAGAATAACCATTGCTGTCAGGAGAGAGAATAGAGAAATTCTCTTTAGGAGCAAAATACATCAAGAATGCAAGTAAGAAAACTCTAAATTGTAAGTTTCAATTATTAGTAGAATCTATTGACTTTACTTTTCACTCCTGGGATACATTTTATTGAATTGGCAGATTGATTTAGTAAAAAAACAAAAACAAAAAAAACAAAACAAAACAAATATATATATATATATATGAGTTGCTTTTAAATGATACTTATTTATAAAATGAAAGAATAAATCTCATCAATATAATTATGTGATGGTAGGTACTAATTTCAACTGAGTTGATGACACTATTCAAGCAGAGGATGGCTGAAGAACACATATGAGGAGTATAGGTGGTGTTCTGATTTTGGAGGACAGTTACACTAACTGACCTACAGGGCCCACTCTAACTCCAAGATACTCAGTAACCCCAAGAATGTAAAGGAGCATTGTGAGAAACTGTTACAATAGATACATCTTATAGTATGTGTCTCAAAAGTTTTCAGCAAAGCAAATAGTCCCCATTCAAGATAAATGAACAGATAAATAAGTAACTAGCAAAATTGATCTTATGCCATTTTAAATTTATGATCTCTTTATTAAGAAGGAAGGCAATGTTGCTGGCAAAGGTCCAAAAATTGCAAACATCATAAACATTCACCTTTAGGACATTTCTAAATGTTGAATTCACACTGAAGAATGTGTATGTTCACAATGAGTATTTGAAAAATAAAATGAGCAATACTCTGAATTTTTGAAAGGCTTTTGATGTTCCAAACTTTTTATCAGATTCCATGCCCCCAGCTTTGCTTGAGTTCATCCATTATTCAAAAGGGACAGCCTTGCTGCCTCTCCATAGAGGATCTGGTCATTTCTTACACTTCAAGACTTTTGTTCTCTTCACTCACCTTCTCTGAGGGCTGTTTATCTTTATTTCCCAAAGCTTCCACTCCTTCCCCTTCTAATTAATCTACAGTTCTTTTTCTTTAAGTCAACATGCTGTTTTCCCAACACTTTACTTCCAATGTGTTCTCTATTCTACCTTTTGTACAGTTTGGTATTCCTCTTAGATCTATAATTAAAATAACTTTTGAAATCACATCGCCCAAAAAAAGTATTCTCCAACAAACTGAATAAATGCTGATGACTCTCCACTAGTGTTTCTCTTTTGAGTTAACACCCCATTAAACTTTTCTTTTATCATTCCACATAATTAAACTTTGTGCTAATCAAGCTATATCACACTACCCTATTGCCATAAAAAAGAAGTCTCATTCACCTTCCATGTGAAAACCATCTTTTATACACTTATCCAGTGATTTTCTTATACTTTCAGCAAAACTTCTCTAGTTCTTTATGACATTCCTGATATTATCTCTTTTAAAGCCACTTCTCTAATGATACATTTAACTAAACTCTTTTAGTGTTTGGTAGGGATTTTCAAAGCAATACAGACACTTTGGTGTGTTAAATGTAATATATCCTTGAATGTAGTATGTCCAGTATAGTTTACCCCCAAACAGAGTAGAATTAATCTATCCCATCCTTCACCTCTGATATATATTTCTAATGATCCATCGTGTGTCACAGTTGGCTACTGTGTTGGTCATAGTGCATTATTGACCTATACTCAGTTTACTAGTAACTAAGTCTTTTTTTACTTGGAGATCATAGAAGATTTTTTTGTATTTTGTACCCTTTATCTAAACTATTTATTATTCCTTCCACACAGGTTTCAGTGATTTACAAACTTGGTGAGCATGTAATTCACATCTTACTGAGTCACTAAAATGTTGAATAAGCAGGGTTAATAACCGAGTACTGTGGCACACTTCAGGAATGTCATTTGGGTCAGCAATTTTTAGTCTTTTTAAGATCATGAAACACAGTAAGAACTACACTTTACATTGTAACCCAGGATATTTAAATATCAAATTAAGTTTAATAGCTGAATTTTTCCTACTATGAAGTAACCACTCTGATATTTTCTGTTTTGTTTTACTCTCTTTCACTTTGTGTAAATTACTGATTGTTGCTTACACTATTATTTATCCAGTGCTATGTGAGAAAACACCCTCAAATTTCATTTTTTCCCTACTCGTATATCTGTGGATCAGCTAGGATTCTGTTGATGTGCTTGGGCTTAGCTGGGCTTGATTCCAAGATCTGTGATGGGTCTAATCAGCTCCACGTGCCGCTGTAACTTCTTAGACCAGTGGGCTAAACTGGCAGTGTTCTATTCATAATAAAGAAAGAAAAAAAAAAAACACAAAATACATGTTCAGTAGAAAAATGGAATAACCTAGGTACATTCTTCTCATAGTGGTGTCAGAAACATAAAAAAACAAAGCCCAACTGCACAAAGCATGCTTCAATGACTTTGCTTGTTTTTTATCTGCTGTCATTTCATCAGTCAAGTCACATTGTTGGGGCTTCCCTGGTGGTGCAGTGGTTGAGAGTCCGCCTGCCGATGCAGTGGACACGGGTTCGTGCCCCGGTCCGGGAAGATCCCACATGTCGTGGAGCAGCTGGGCCCGTGAGCCATGGACGCTGAGCCTGCGCGTCCGGAGCCTGTGCTCCGCAACGGGAGAGGACACAACAGCGAGAGGCCCGCGTACAGCAAACAAAAACAAAAAAAAGTTACGTTGTTGAAACTAAAATCTATAGTGTGGAGATATATTTCACCCACCACGAGCCCGAGGCAAACCATGTGGCTAAGCCCAACATCATGGAGAGAAGTAGAGTCCTACAATGGAGGTGTCATAGAAGGAATATACCATCTCTATCAAAACACTTTCACAACCCAATTATGGACTGCCACCCGAGGCTCTAAGCTGATATTGATCAAAACTCTTTAAATATATTCATTCCTCATATTACTAATCCACTTGATGATTTTTGTATTTGATCATAGTATTCCATTGACATGAAGCAACAGTATATGATTTTTTTGAGGTCTAGATTCTCAAAATCATATTTTCTGGAGGTACTAACACCACCAATAAATAGAAATTAGGTCAACTTAACATATAATCAGGGGTGCTGGGAAAATGGCGGAAGAGTAAGACACGGAGATCACCTTCCTCCCCACAGATACACCAGAAATACATCTACACGTGGAACAACTCCTACAGAACACCTACTGAAGGCTGGCAGAAGACCTCAGACCTCCCAAAAGGCAAGAAACTCCCCACGTACCTGGGTAGAACAAAAGAAAAAAAAAAGAAAAAACAGAGACAAAAGAATAGGGATGGCACCTGCACCAGTGGGAGGGAGCTGTGAAGCAGGAAAGGTCTCCACACACTAGGAAGTCCCTTCGCCGGCAGAGACTGAGGGAGGCGGAGGGGGGAGCTTCGAAGCCGCGGAAGAGAGCACAGCAACAGGGATGCAGAGGGCAAAGCAGAGAGATTCCCGCACAGAGGATCAGGGCCAACCGGCATTCACCAGCCCGAGAGGCTTGTCTGCTTACCCGCCGGGGTGGGCGGGGCTGGGAGCTGAGGCTCGGGCTTAGGTCGGAGGGCAGGGAGAGGACTGGGCGTGGCGGCTCGAACACAGCCTGAAGGGGTTAGTGCACCATGGCTAGCCGGGAGGGAGTCTGGGGAAAAGTCTGCACCTGCCGAAGAGGCAAGAGACTTTTTCTTCCCTCTTTGTTTCCTGGTGCGCAAGGAGAAGGGTTTAAGAGCGCTGCTTAAAGGAGCTCCAGAGACGGGCGCAAGCCACGGCTAAAAGCACGGACCTCAGAGGCAGGTGCAAGCCGTGGCTAAAAGCGCGGACCCCAGAGACGGGCAGGAGACGCTAAGGCTGCTGCTGCCGCCACCAAAGGGCCTGTGTGAGAGCACAGGTCACTATCCACACCCATTTTCCGGGGAGCCTGTGCAGCCCGCCACTGCCAGGGTCCCGGGATCCAGGGACAACTTCCCAGGGAGAACGCAAGGCGGGCCTCAGGCTGGTGCAACGTCATGCCGGCCTCTGCCGCCGCAGGCCCACCCCACACGCCGTGCCCCTCCCTCCCCCCCGGCCTGAGTGCGCCAGAGCCCCCGAATCAGTGGCTCCTTTAACCCCGTCCTGTCTGAGCAAAAAACAGACGCCCTCCAGCGACCAACACGCAAAGGCAGGGCCAAATCCAAAGCTGAGCCCCTGTGAGCTGTGAGAACAAAGAAGAGAAAGGGAAATCTCTCCCAGCAGCCTCAGAAGCAGCGGATTAAAGCTTCACAATCAACTTGATGTACCCTGCATCTGTGGAATACATGAATAGACAACGGATCATCCCAAATTGAGGAGGTGGACTTTGAGAGCAAGATATTTGATTTTTACCCTTTTCCTCTTTTTGTGAGTGTGTAGGTGTATGCTTCTGTGTGAGATCTTGTCTGTATAGCTTTGCTTCCACCATTTGTCCTAGGGTGCTATCCGTTCATTGTTTTTTTTTTTATTTTTATTTTTTAATAATTAATTTTAATAACTCTATTATACTTTTCTTTCTTTCTTTCTTTCTTTCTTTCTTTCTTTCTTTCTTTCTTTCTTTCTTTCTTTCTTTCTTTCTTTCTTTCTTTCTTTCCTTCCTTCCTTCCCTCCTTTAGACAACGAATCATCCCAAATTCAGGAGGTGGACTTTGAGAGCAAGATTTATGATTTTTTCCCCTTTTCCTCTTTTTGTGAGGGTGTCTGTGTATGCTTCTGTGTAAGAGTTTGTCTGTATACCTTTGCTGCCACCATTTGTCCTAAGGTTCTATCCATCCCTTTTTTTCCCTAAATAATTATTTTTTTAATTCAATAACTTTATTATATTTTATTTTACTGTATCTTCTTTCTTTCTGTCTTTTTTCCTTCCTTGCCTCCTTCCTTCCTTCCTTCCTCCCTCTCTCCCTCCTTTCTTTCCTTCTTTCTTTCTTTCTTTTTTCTTTCTTTCTTTCTTTCTTTCTTTCTTTCTTTCTTTCTTCCTACTTCTACTAATTTTCTCTAATTTCTCTCCCTTTTATTCTGAGCCATGTGGATGAAAGGCTCTTGGTGCTCCAGCCAGGAGTCAGGGCTCTGCCTCTGAGGTAGGAGAGCCAACTTCAGGACACTGGTCAACAAGAGACCTCCCAGCTCCACATAATATCAAACGGCAAAAATCTCCCAGAGACCTCTATCTTAACACCAGCACCCAGCTTCACTCAACGACCAGCAAGCTACAGTGCTGGACAACCTATGCCAAACAACTAGCAAAACAGGAACACAACCCCACCCATTAGCAGAGAGGCTGCCTAAAATCATAAGTTCACAGACACCTCAAAACACACCACCAGACGTGGACCTGCCCACTAGAGAGACAAGATCTAGCCTCATCCACCACAACACAGGCACTAGTCTCCTCCGCCAGGAAGCCTACACAACCCACTGAACCAACCTTAGCCACTGGAGACAGACAACAAAAACAACCGGAACTACGAACCTGCAGCCTGCAAAAAGGAGACCCCAAACACAGTAAGATAAGCAAAATGAGAAGACAGAAAAACACACAGCAGATGAAGGAGCAAGATAAAAATGCATGAGACCTAACAAATGAAGAGGAAGTAGGCAGTCTACCTGGAAAAGAATTCAGAATAATGATAGTAAAGATGATCCAAAATCTTGGAAATAGAATGGACAAAATTCAAGAAACATTTAACAAGGACCTAGAAGAAATAAAGATGAAACAAGCAATGATGAACAACACAATAAATGAAATTAAAAGTACTCTAGATGGGATCAATAGCAGAATAACTGAGGCAGAAGAACAGATAAGTGACCTGGAAGATAAAATAGTGGAAATAACTACTGCAGAGCAGAATAAAGAAAAAAGAATGAAAAGAACTGAGGACAGTCTCAGAGACCTCTGGGACAACATTAAATGCACCAACGTTCGAATTATAGGGGTTCCAGAAGAAGAAGAGAAAAAGAAAGGGACTGAGAAAATATTTGAAGAGATTATAGTTGAAAACTTCCCTAATATGGGAAAGGAAATAGTTAATCAAGTCCAGGAAGCACAGAGAGTCCCATACAGGATAAATCCAAGGAGAAATATGCCAAGACACATTAATCAAATTGTCAAAAAATAAATACAAAGAAAGCATATTAAAAGCAGCAAGGGAAAAACAACAAATAACACACAAGGGAATCCCCATAAGGTTAACAGCTGATCTCTCAACACAAACCCTGCAAGCCAGAAGGGAGTGGCAGGACATACTGAAAGTGATGAAGGAGAAAAACCTGCAACCAAGATTACTCTACCCAGCAAGGATCTCAATCACATTTGATGGAGAAATTAAAACCTTTACAGACAAGCAAAAGCTGAGAGAGTTCAGCACCACCAAACCAGCTTTACAACAAGTGCTAAAGGAACTTCTCTAGACAAGAAACACAAGAGAAGGAAAAGACCTATAAAAATTAACCCAAAACAATTTAGAAAATGGGAATAGGAACGTACATATTGATAATTACCTTAAATGTAAATGGACTAAATGCTCCCACCAAAAGACACAGATTGGCTGAATGGATACAAAAACAAGACCCATATATATGCTGTCTACAAGAGACCCACTTCAGACCTAGAGACACATACAGACTGAAAGTAAGGGGATGGAAAAAGATATTCTATGCAAATGGAAACCAAAAGAAAGCTGGAGTAGCAATTCTCATATCAGACAAAATAGACTTTAAAATAAAGCCTATTAGAAGAGACAAAGAAGGACACTACATAATGATCAAGGGATTGATCCAAGAAGATATAACAATTGTAAATATTTATGCACCCAACATAGGAGTACCTCAATACATAAGGCAAACACTAACAGCCATAAAAGGGGAAATCGACAGAAACACATTCATATTAGGGGACTTCAACACCCCACTTTCACCAATGGACAGATCATCCAAAATGAAAATAAATAAGGAAACACAAGCTTTAAATGATACATTAAACAAGATGGACTTAATTGATATTTATAGGACATTCCATCCAAACACAACAGAATACACATTTTTCTCAAGTGCTCATGGAACATTCTCCAGGATAGATCATATCTTGGGTCACAAATCAAGCCTAGGTAAAGTTAAGAAAATTGAAATTGTATCAAGTATCTTTTCCGACCACAACGCCATGAGACTAGATATCAATTACAGGAAAAGATCTGTAAAAAATACAAACACATGGAGGCTAAACAATACACTACTTAATAACGAACTGATCACTGAAGAAATCAAAGAGGAAATAAAAAAATTACCTAGAAACAAATGACAATGGAGACACAACAACCCAAAACCTATGGGATGCATCAAAAGCAGTTCTAAGAGGGAAGTTTATAACAATACAAGCACACCTTAAGAAGCAGGAAACATCTCGAATAAACAACCTAACCTTGCACCTCAAGCAATTAGAGAAAGAAGAACAAAAAATACCCAAAGTTAGCAGAAGGAAAGAAATCATAAAAATCAGAGCAGAAATAAATGAAAAAGAAATGAAGGAAACAATAGCAAAGATCAATAAAATGAAAAGCTGGTCCTTTGAGAAGATAAACAAAATAGATAAACCATTAGCCAGACTCATCAAGGAAAAAAGGGAGAAGACTCAAATCAATAGAATTAGAAATGAAAAAGGAGAAGTAACAACTGACACTGCAGAAATAAAAAAGATCATGAGAGATTACTACAAGCAACTCTATGCCAATAAAATGGACAATCTGGAAGAAATGGACAAATTCTTAGAAATGCACAAACTGCCAAAACTGAATCAGGAAGAAATAGAAAATATGAACAGACCAATCACAAGCATTGAAATTGAAACTGTGATTAAAAATCTTCCAACAAACAAAAGCCCAGGACCAGATGGCTTCACAGGCGAATTCTATCAAACATTTAGAGAAGAGCTAACACCTATCCTTCTCAAACTCTTCCAAAATATAGCAGAGAGAGGAACACTCCCAAATTCCTTCTACGAGACCACCATCACCTTGATACCAAAACCAGACAAGGATGTCACAAAGAAAGAAAACTACAGGCCAATATCACTGATGAACATAGATGCAAAAATCCTCAACAAAATACTAGCAAACAGAATCCAACAGCACATTAAAAGGATCATACACCATGATCATGTGGGGTTTTTTCCAGGAATGCAAGGATTCTTCAATCTACGCAAATCTATCTGTGTGATAAACCATATTAACAAACTGAAGGAGAAAAACCATATGATCATCTCAATAGATGCAGAGAAAGCTTTTGACACAATTCAACACCCATTTATGATAAAAACCCTGCAGAAAGTAGGCATAGAGGGAACTTTCCTCAACATAATAAAGGCCATATATGACAAGCCCACAGCCAACATCATCCTCAGTGATGAAAAACTGAAAGCATTTCCACTAAGTTCAGGAACAAGACAAGGTTGCCCACTCTCACCACTCTTATTCAACAAGTTTTGGAAGTTTTAGCCACAGCAATCAGAGAAGAAAAGGAAATAAAAGGAATCCATCTCGGAAAAGAAGTATAGCTGTCACTGTTTGAAGATGACATGATACTATACATAGAGAATCCTAAAGATGCTACCAGAAAACTACTAGAGCTAATCAATGAATTTGGTAATGTAGCAGGATACAAAATTAATTCACAGAAATCTCTGGCATTCCTATATACTAGTGATGAAAAATCTGAAAGTGAATCAAGAAAACACTCCCATTTACCATTGCAACAAAAAGAATAAAATATCTAGGAATAAACCTACCTAAGGAGACAAAAGACCTGTATGCAGAAAATTATAAGACACTGATGAAAGAAATTAAAGATGATACAAATAGATGGAGAGATATACCATGTTCTTGGATTGGAAGAATCAACATTGTGAAAATGACTCTACTACCCAAAGCAATCTATAGATTCAATGCAATCCCTATCAAACTACCACTGGCATTTTTCACAGAACTAGAACAAAAAATTTCACAATTTGTATGGAAACACAAACGACACTGAATAGCCAAAGCAATCTTGAGAACGAAAAAAGGAGCTGGAGGAATCAGGTTCCCTGACCTCAGACTATACTACAAAGCTACAGTAATCAAGACAGTATGGTATTGGCACAAAAACAGAAAGATAGATCAAGGGAACAGGATAGAAAGCCCAGAGATAAACCCATGCACATATGGACACCTTATCTTTGATAAAGGGGGCAGGAATATACTGTGGAGAAAGGACAGCCTCTTCAATAAGTGGTGCTGGGAAAACTGGACAGATACATGTAAAAGTATGGGATTAGATCACTCCCTAACACCATACACAAAAATAAGCTCAAAATGGATTAAAGACCTAAATATAAGGCCAGAAACTATCAAACTCTTAGAGGAAAACATAGGCAGAACACTCTATGACTTAAATCACAGTAAGATCCTTTTACACCCACCTCCTAGACTAATGGAAATAAAAACAAAAATAAACAAATGGGACCTAATGAAACTTCAAAGCTTTTGCACAGCAAAGGAAACCATAAACAAGACCAAAAGTCAACCCTCAGAATGGGAGAAAATATTTGCAAATGAATCAACTGACAAAGGATTAATCTCCGAAATTTACAAGCAGCTCATGCAGCTCAATTAAAAAAAAAAGAAGAAAAAATCCAGAAATGGGCAGAAGACCTAAATAGACATTTCTCCAAAGAAGATAATACAGACTGCCAACAAACACATGAAAGAATGCTCAACTTCATTAATCATTAGGGAAATGCAAATCAAAACTACAATGAGATATCATCTCACACCAGTCAGAATGGCCATCATCAAAAAATCTAGAAAGAATAAATGCTGGAGAGAGTGTGGAGAAAAGGAACACTCTTGCACTGCTGGTGGGAATGTGAATTGGTTCAGCCACTATGGAGAACAATATGGAGGTTCCTTAAAAAACTACAAATAGAACTACCATATGACCCAGCCATCCCACTACTGGGCATATATCCTGCGAAAACCATAATTAAAAAAGAGTCATGTACCGAAATGTTCAGTGCAGCTCTATTTACAATAGCCCAGAGATGGAAACAACCTAAGTGCCCGTCATCAGATGAATGGATAAACAAGATGTGGCAAATATATACAATGGAATATTACTCAGCCATAAAAGGAAACGAAATTGAGCTATTTGTAATGAGGTGGATAGACCTAGAGTCTGTCATACAGAGTGAAGTAAGTCAGAAAGAGAGAGACAAATACCGTATGCTAACACATATATGTGGAATTTAAGAAGAAAAAAACGTCATGAAGAACCTAGGGTTAAGACAGGGATAAAGACACAGACCTACTGGAGAACGGACTTGAGGATATGGGGAGGAGGAAGGGTGAGCTGTGACAGGGCGAGAGAGAGGCATGGACTATATACACTAACAAACGTAAGGTAGATAGCTAGTGGGAAGCAGCCGCATGGCACAGGGATATCGGCGCGGTGCTTTGTGACTGCCTGGAGCTGTGGGATAGAGAGTGTGGGAGGGAGGGAGACGCAAGAGGGAAGAGATATGGGAATATATGTATATGTATAACTGATTCACTTTGTTATAAAGCAGAAACTAACACACCATTGTAAAGCAATTATACCCCAATAAAGATGTTAAAAAGAAAAAAAAGCACACACAACTTTTCCTAGCTCCTAAAAGATGTAATTTTTAAAAATTATGAGCTTGTATTCTTTTGTTGTTCTTAATATTGTTTTTAAAAATATAGCACAATATAATCTCTGTGGTCTAAGTTATCAACTAGTAATTCAGCAATTCAGATGTATAAATACATCCTAAATTTAAAAATATGTTTAAAATAAAATAAAATTTCAAGCAGAATTAAAACACACAAACAAAAAAACCTATATAATCAGGTGAAATAGTTTATAATTTACTAATCAACTATTCTCATCTAGTTATTTATAAGTTCTCACGTGAATTATCCATTCTATGTGTTCAGAAATAATATTTGACATTTGAGACTATAGATTGATCTTTATACTGAATGAAACGTATATTAAATCCCCCCTTTCCACATTTACTGTTTTAGACATAATATTTTACTTCTTTTTGTTTTGTGTATCCCTTAAGTACGTATTGTGGCTATAGATGATTTTACTACTCTGATCTTTTAACCTTCCTACTAGCCTTATAAATGGTCGACTTATACCTTTACTATATATTTGCCTTTACCAATGATATTTTCTTTTTGTAATATTCACATTTCTAGTTGTCACCTCTTTCTTTTTTCCTAGAGAAGACCCTTTATCATGTTTTGTAAAGCTGGTTTAGTGGGTCTGAACTCTTTTAGCTTTTGCTTGTCTGTAAATCTTTTGATCTCTCCATCAAATCTGAATGAAAGCTTTTCCTTAGTTGTAGGTTTTTCCCTTTCATCACTTTAAATATATTGTGCCACTGTCTCTGGCCTGTAGGGCTTCTGCTGAAAAGTGAGCCGATAGACTTATGGGAGTCCCTGTAATGTTACTTGTTGCTTTTCCCTTGCCGTTCATTAGGTTTATTAATATGAAAAATTTTACTAATTAACTAATATTAAAAGCATCCATACAAGTGTGAAATATACATGGCTATGTTGCATCATTCTTGAATGTGCTTCTATATTGTTTACTCATGTTTTATTTCAGATCACTGCATTGATATTTATAAATTAACATCATTCTGTTTGATTTTCTTTAATTACAGATGCCCCGTTATTCTTTCTTTTCAATGTTTCACTTACTTTCCTAAAAATCATTTATAAGATTTTTCTTTTTTATATGCTCTGAAACAATTAAGTAACACTAAATTAACTATTCTGGTTAATGGTGTTGCTGAATTCCTTTGTGGGAGTTCCTGAGCTTGTGGCACTGGTTTGGGGCAGGCGGTGTGTCTTTTTAACATATTTCATAGAAGTTGGAATAGTTTTGATAAAATGTATTATTTTGAAACTTATGATTTCACTGGGTTTTAAAATTATATTTTTATATAATTGCATAATATGAAGATATATCTATATATCTCCTTTTCCTAATATCTTTCTTTATATTTTGTTAATTTTCATTATTTTTATTTTCTTGACTTGTGTTAAATATGTTTAATTAATTTTAAAAAAAAGAATTTTTTAAAATTTTGTTCTTGTGGGTTTTTTTCCAATTAAATCCTATTTTTACCAAGTTCTTTTCCTTGTTTTCTTTTGGTTTAAATTATAATTGTTTTTCTGTCTTTTATAGTTAGATATCTGTTATATTTTATTCAATTTTTAAATTTAAGGTTATGAGTTTTTCTCTGAGTACCCTTTAAGTGGTACAAAATATTGATTCCATAGGTCTTTAATGTTTCTTTTTAATGATCATTGATAGAAATGTTGCAAATATTTGTTTTAAAAACTTACCTGTGTTTAGTTATGCATTTGTGTGTAAAGAACTTTAGAAAGTTTTAGTTTTTGCTCTATTATTTATCTAAATATTTTTGATAGAAACATCCCTTAGAAAATATCATTGAATTTTGACTTCAATTTTTCTAGCAAGATTTCGTTTTCTATGGAATTTCTATTTATTTGAGTTGCAAGTTTAACTAAAATATATTTTCTAACATTACCTTATCAAACCTAGACAACTTAGTAATACCTCTACATCTCAGTTTCCTCATCTGATAAATGGAAATACTAAAGGTAACCATCATATAGTTAAATGAGAATAAACAATAACATATACACGAATATGTATATGTATTCTCTGTCTATTAAATATCTTCAAAAAATATCTGTCATTTAGCCATCATTTGATAAATGCTCCAGTTATTGTTGCTGTCATTATGATCATCAACTGTGTCTTTATTGTATAGTCTGAATGTTGATTAAAATATTTGAGCTAATGATTAATTTTCTGTGGTTTAGAGCATCTCAATTATTAAGAAAATGATCAGATGATTTGAGTTAATTTTTACAATTATGTATTTTTTTTAAAAACCTGAGATTCCACATTTTCAAAATTTCTCCAGTTATTTGTGCATTTGAATTGCATATTTTGAATTTTTAAGGAATTTTCAATTTCATATTTTTATTCTTACAAAACAGCACTGTAAAGAACACAAGTCACACTTTCTTTTTCTGAATTTAATGTTTTTAAGATATGAGTAACTTACTTGTTTTAATCTCCTTCTGCCAAAACTGTCACAATGCATAAAACCTAGTGTTATAAAATTAACATCTTTCCCAAATGTAAGCTTTTTGTTTCAAAAGAACTATTTACCTTGGATGATCATTTCATAGCTCTAAGACAATTTCAAATCAGTTATGTTATTCAGATAAATGGCAACATATCAAATATTTCTTCAGGTATTCAACAAGCCTCCTGTTTACAGATAGCTCCCTAAGGATTGGTTTTATAAAGCACTGAATAATCTTCAAGAATATGACAAAGTCACATAACAACAAAAATTGAGAAGACAACTTGGCTCAGAAAAACAACCAAAAAATTTTAGAAGGTAAGAATTTCAGAGGAAGAACATATAATCCCAATGCATGACAAAATGTTTAGTTCTGTTTTGGACAGTCTAACTCAGAAATATGTTAAAGGGAAATGAAATTTACCAAAGTCTAACAAAAGAATGTTTCATGCTTTGAAACTACCTAGATATTTCAGTTTTAGGAAATAATTTGGACATTAAAATTAATATCTGAATATTGTAAAGTATGGTGTAAATGAAACTGAATAAGGCTTTTTATTATGAATTTGTTGCATATGTTGAAAGGGACTTTTATTGGGCTAAACTGCACACATTGTCAGAAAACTTAGACTTAAAAAAAAGAATAACTGAATAGCCTTTGCTATTTTGATGCATAATGTAAAATTTTTAATAAACAGGGAAATACTATTCATGTGTTTTTAAGTTCAACTTGGAAATAAGTGCTGAGAATTCCACACAAAAAGATGTTTAACTTCAAAAAATATCAGCTTAAAAGATAAAGATACCTTTGCACATCCATTTAAATTCCACGGCAAAAATGCTCCAGTTGAGAAAACTACCATTCCCAATGATATAATTATAATGACTTCAACGGTATATTGTCTGTAGGGCCAAATTTTGTGGAGCTCTGAGACCAAAAGGTATGTAATGTGTAATTATGGGACTTTAGTATCTAGGAAAATAGAGAACCCCAATTGGCTTTTTTTTTTCTATGTTGGTATTATATTTTTAGCAAGATATTGAAAATCTCAGGTTTGTCCAGAGGAGGGTGCTATAGAAGGTAATGTTTTACAATATGAGGAAAAACAAAAGAACACAAAAGCTTGAGAAATGTTTTAAATGGGGACGTTAAATGTTGTCTTAATAAATCTCATCAAGTAATTTTACATCTGTAAAAGAGAAAGTAGATTTTACATAAAATAATTGAGTTTTTACATAAATGGATGGGAATTAGAGAGTAGCAATTTTTAGTTTTATGTAATGCCACTAATAAATGTAGGTAAAACAAAATATTGGGTTTTCTGCAAACAAAGGGTTCAACCAGACACAAGGTGAATGAGATTCCTAGGTTAGGATGAAAGTTGGAATAGATTATTGAATGTGGGCAGGCATGCATTTATTCATTTGTTTTTCTATCAACAAATAGCATCTGAATATAACTGCTTTCCCTTCTGCTCTGAAGATTGTATAATTCTTCTAAATATTTTACATGTAGAAGAGAAAGTAGCAGTCTGAATCATATTAAAAGCAAACAAAGTAATGAAGTAATTATCTAGAACATTTGCTCTACGTTACTGTTTTTATTTTTATGTGTTTCATATTATTTTATCTTTTAAAAGACCTTCCCAGAATAAGAACCCTTGTTTTCTTACTCCATGAGATGCTTTTAAAATTCTAAGGGAACTTAGTCATTTTAAATAAGCAATAGGATTAGCAGTATAAGAGTACCTTGAATAGTGTTATTAAACACACAGCCTTGGATGCCAAAAGATGGCACAAACTCAATATCTAAAAGTGTGTGACCTAAAAGATGAGCAGGTAACACAGTGAGAAATACAATTGCCAAGCTGGCAGATGCAAATTATTATTACTATCATTACTAACTGTTAGAACACTTGATGTCTCTGAAGTAGTTTTCAATTCTTTATTAGTTTTTTTTTTTCATTCATGACTTTAAGTGGATCTTTATTATTATTGCACCAATGAGAAAACCATCACAGAAGAGTCAATAATCTATCACATTCTACAGCAAATGAGCCACAGAAGAAAGATTTAGACACTAATTTTATTCCCTCTGCTTTTAAAAGCCTTACCTTATTTTGGTTGGTGAGACCACTGGGTATAACTAGATAGAAGAATAATTATTATGCAGTGCAAAGAAACTTATTTCAACTAAGGGTGAATCCACAAAGCATAACATATAATGTATAATTCCTGGAGTACATAGGAACTTTGGTCTCACTATTGTACAAAAAATTGTTTGACTGTCACAATGTTTTTGAAAAATTCAAAAAAACTTAGAGTTCAACTTCCCACCCTTTCAAACAGAATTTTGAATAAACATAGACTCAAATTTTGGTTAAACATAGTAAATAAGATACAGAAACTGGCATGGAATGATTACTAAGATATTACAGGGACTTTTAGCAGATCTATTGATTTTGGATTAGTTTTATCTTTTTTATCTTTTTTGTTGAAAGCTTGAACTATCCCCAGCTGTGTGACTTTAGGTTTAAGTTCTTAGTATCTCTTTTTCTTGGTTTTCGTACCAAAAACTAGAGAATGATGGCTATTCACCACAGTGTTTTTTCTATGTGAGAATTAAATTAAATAATTTATTTAAATCACTATGCAGGGTAGCAAACTCACTGTAATCACTTTGTAATGTGTAATATGTAAACACATTGTAATCACTTAAGGCATTATTTTAATCATTATTTTGTGTCTGTTTTTAAAATAGAATTTCTTGTTCTAAAATTTTTAATTGATACTAAATAGTTTTTCAGTATAAATAAAATGCTTTATAACCATGTGTGATAGGCATAAATACCAAAATGGTCCCTGAAAGGTACACAGACATTATTTTCCAAGTGTGTAAATATGATGAGTTATCACTCCCGTGATCATGTTATTTTATATGGGTTTGTTGACTTTAAGATAATATAATTATACTGGGTTATATAAGTAGGTCAAATGTAATTACAAGAATCCCCCAAAGCAGAGAGTTTCTTCTGGCAGCTTCTTCTGAAGCAGTAAGAAAAAATTGAAGTGTGAGAAGAGCTCAGTATGCTCTTGCTGGTTTGGAGATGGAAGAGCCATGTAAGAAGGAAGATGGACAGAGTCTAAGGGTAGAAAGTAGATTCTAGCTGACAGCCAGCCAGGAAACAGGGACCTCAGTCCTACAACTGCATGGAAATGGACTCTACCAACAACCTGCATGAATTTGGAAGCAAATTCTTCCCAGGGACTCTAGATAAGAACCTCATTCAGTCAATATATTGATTTCAATCTTGTAATACCTGGAACAGATTACCCAGTTGAGCTCACTCAGACTTCCTACTCAAAGAAACTGTGAGTTAATAAATGTAACATTTTAAATTGCTAAGTTTGTGGTAATATGGTACACAGCAATAGAAATTGAATACAATATCCTATTTTGTTAACATACAGCTTTTTTGACACCAAAAAACTGAAGATCAAATAGATTTAATATAAATATTTAAGTTGCTAGTTGGATATTCATAATATTCATCTAAGTTTAATAATATTAAAATTTAGAGTGCAAAGAGACTTTAAGAAACATATAATCTAGAATGAAGAAAATGTGTCTACAAAGAATAAAGAATTTTCCTTTGCTTGGTGATTTCTACATTATCAGATCTATAACCATAGGCCACTAAAGGATCATTCGTAGGGATCTAAAATATATGTTCATCAAATATCATCAATAGCTGAAATAATTATATTATGTGACTGTTTATAGGTGTTTTCTTTCTATTGTTTACATAGAATTTAAGTGAATTAATTGTATATTTTTGTCATTAACATTCTTGCTCAACCTCTGCTGAATATACCAAACACTGACATGGAGTAAAAGATCTCAGAGCTACAAACTGAAACCCTACATTATGCCATTTATTTACTGGGCAGTTGGTGGCATAAATAGAATTCTAGATTTTCTACTTCCAAACTCCCATACACTATACTATAGTCTACTATTCTGTAGTGCCTCCTTTGTCCGCATTCTATATTACGGAGCAGGATTGATGTCTGCTTTATTATCTTTGCACTTTGCTTAATGAAACATAATGATTGGTTAGGGACATCCTATCAATCTTCTTAGCCATGCAATCGATTGCTGTCAAAGCAAAAGTTGTACCAGACAAAGTTAAACAGGAAAGGAAGACTTTATTTAAGACTATTGAAATTTAAGAGAGAGATTGAACTCAACTCCACTAAAACAAAAGGCCTAAGAGTTTAAAGAGCTAGAATGGGGGAATTGTAGGCCATCTGTATTTGTCTTATGCGCTTTATACAAAGAAAAAATAAACTTCACGTAGCTTTATGAAAGGAGGCAGTTTTACAACTTGGAGAAAGGCAAACTTGGAAGTTAGGCTCCTACCTTCCCACAGAGACTGGGAGATAGGGGCACTATCTTCCTCGATGATTATATTTTAAAGGATGGCTCCCAGAACCTTGAGAAGGTCACTACTGGGTTGTAGGATGGGCAAGAGGCTTTGAAAAATATCTACAAAGGATAGAGAAAAAAATTTCAAGTGTTCTAAATTAAATTATCTGAGGAAAAATGTTCAGGGGTCTCAAGTCAGTAAGAAGCCTGTCTTCAGTGTGGTCAAACTAAGGAGAACACTATGAGCATTTTGATCATCGCTATCACTTTTGACCCACTGTGCCTTTTAAAAGTACGTAATTTCTCAAACAATTTGTATAAAGTATATACACAAGTAATGCAGTTTTGCATGGTCCAAATCAGCCAAAGTAAAATTTAACAATAGACAAAACTGTGGAGTGCCCTGTTAATTAAGACAAAACAAAACAAAACTCTTCTACTTTGGAATCAATCAACTTTTCTGCAAGTTCTTTACATAAGAGTTCTGATAAGTAAACAAAACACAAAAGTTTTGTCCTTATAAAGTTTCTTTCTGCAATAGTGTTTTTTGGTGTTTTTTTTTTGTTCAACATTTAAACTAAAAAATATGGAATATTCCTCTATGGATTCCATGGTAGGACTACAGAAAGGAAATCTTTTTTAATGGACTTCACTCTTACCATTATAATTCAAATGTTTTAAAAGTTAGTTTCAGATACTTCAGGGACTACCATTTTTATTGACCTAATTTTTCTGGAGTTTAGTTAAACACAAGCACATGAAAACCTAGAGAATCATAATGAACTGGATGAAGGAAGAGGAGATGATAAAACACAACATGGAGAGTTTACTTCAGGGGTAATTGTTTCCAGAAAGACTGAGTAACTGAGTAACAATTGTCTTGCTTCAATCCTAATTATCCAATTATTTACTACTTTATAATAATGTGCCAGAAACTTCTACTTTGAATCACCAGATAAAAAGGCAAACAGACTTGGTTTTGAGCTCCAGTATTCCCTCTTATAAGCTAACATTAAGCCTTTAGACCTCTTTAGACCTCAAGTTCTTTGTCTGTAAAATGGGAGTAACAATAATTACATCATGTTTGTCTTAATGATTGAATGAGATGACGTTTTCAATTGCTTAAAATAGTTCCAGCATATATTAAGTGCTAATTAATAGCAATTATAATTATTTGAAAACCTTAAGAGTATGGTTTGTAAGGAGTAATTATAGAGTAATCATAGACTCTTATCCAAAGCAGACATCCTCTTTACAACTTTCCCTGCTGGTGTCTGCCTCCTGCCATTTCCTCTCAACCTCTGCTAGATCACCTCTAGGACAATGATGTCCACTATTTCACAAGACAGTGCATTTCATTCCAACTCTACTTTCCAAAACTTCTTTCTTAGTTACTGTCATAGTTACTGCCTGTCATAGTTACTAGTTCTACCTCTTGCTCTAAGTCTATATAAAGGAGATAGAGCATAGGTTAATTTAAAATAAACTTGCATTGTTTGACAAACTTGTTTGTAAACATAAACTTTATATCTCAGAGTTTTCAAATACTATACAACTTAAAAAAATGTTTAAATAAACCAAACCCCACATCGAAACTTTGCTTGTCACTTCAGTATCTCGGCAGTGATGTTTAGCCACACAATGTCACCCTGGATTTACTAAGGTGGATGACGAGTCCTGCAATGATGATTGGATGTTGATGTCTCAGATCCCCAAGCACCAGGGATTTTATTTCTGAGATATGACAAAAAGTGTTGAATGTCAAAATGTTCTAAAGACAATGTCATTGTTCCATCCAGCTTAGGAGAGATACTTTCAGAATCCCAGCAGCACCAATCTTGTCACTATTCAGCCACATCTACCAACTTTTGACTTGGACAGTGGTAATAACAGAGTAATCTAAAATTTGTGTTTCTATGATTCACTGAAAGACAGTAAAAAAATAAGCTAATACTCAGACTGAATCATCATGAGTTTGTGTATAGAAAAAAAACCCCAAGATTGTTTATTTCACCATACTTTCATTCATTAAAACAAGCATTTGTGATAGGCTTCAAACAGTGAAGAAACTCATACTAAGTGAAGTAAACCAGACAAAGATAAATATCATAGATACCACTTATATGAGGAATCTAAAAAAAAAGATATAAATTAACTTATTTCCAAAACAGAAAGAGATTCACAGACATAGAAAACAAAATTATGGTTACCAAAAGGAAAAGAGGGGTGAGGGAGGGATAAATTAGGAGTTTAGGGTTAACATACACACATTACTATATATAAAATAGATAACCAACAAGGATGTACTGTAAACCTACAAGGGAAGAGAATCTGAAGAAGAATACGTATATGTATATAAATATATATATACACACACACATATATATATACTATATATTATTAATATAGTGTGCTGTACACCTGAAACTAAAACTATATTGTAAATCAACTATACTTCAATTAAAAAAAATAAAAATAGTGAAGAAACTCATCCAGAATGAGAGGTTTAACTTTGGTCTGTATTTTTCACTTCATCCCATCTTTGTGACTTTGATAATTCAGACTTTTTTTTATTAAATTAACTTTGCTAACATTTTCTTAAAAACATAGAACTTAGTCTACTCAAGATCATCTCGCCAGGTTGAACTTTATACATAACATCATCATCCCCTAAGTCTTTATAATAACAAATCTTTCAGGTTCTTTACCCATGTAACTGCACTATCTGGCCCTGCCTTCCTGTCACTTTCCTCTCAGAAAGTCAACTTTGGCCTTCTGTGGTCATGTCCCATGCCTCCTTTTAGTTTCTTCCATGCATCTGGCACCCAGTTAGTTATGTTTATGCATCCAATAGGCTTCCTTAACAATATTTATAACAAATGTGATAATTTTGTTAATTCCTGTCTTTCCTACTAAACTTCAATCTTTGAACTGAATCTGATGTTTTAATACATTGTATCATTAGTGCCTACCATACTGTGTGTATGTAAATAAATGTATCCAGCTATATCTAGCCTCTGTTCTTCCAAAGGAGAACAATTACTATGTTGTATGATCATTTAAGTTGCATATTGCATTCATAGCTCACACTTGTTGAACACCTACTGTATGCCAAATCTGTGTCATTACATAATTATGTTCTGCCCTTCATATCCTAGTAGTTTAGAAATTAAGCTATGGAGTCTGGATTCACTGCTTGCAGACTACGTATCCTTGGGCAAATTACTGCACTGCCAACTACTTTAGCTTCCTTATCTGGAAAACAGAGATCATATTAACTAAATCAAATAATTGTTGTAAAACAAGTAATACACATAAATTAGAAGACTGACACATGGTAAGCACACAACATATGTTAGTTTTTAAAATTATTATCATGAATAAACCTAACATGTGGTAGAAACTGTGATAGATCCTCGGTGTGCAAGAATAGTAATGCATAGTCCCAGACTTAACAATTGTATAATATAGTTAGATAAAAATAAAATATAATAAAAATGATTGCATGCTGAAATAAAAATATATACAAATGACTATGGAGAACAAGAAAGAAAAAAAATTAAGGACTTGTTCTTTCATGGGGATTTCTCATTTTTTGTTGCATTTTGTATCCCCCTTTTAAAAATAATTTTTAAAATTGAAATCTGGATACCTACAGAAAAGTATGCAAATGATAAGCATGCAGCTCAGGGAATTTTTACAAAATGAAACATTGTAGGAACCACCACTCACCTCCAGAAACAGAACACCATCAGCATGCAGAGTCTCCCTCAGAGGAAACCACTAAGATGACTTCTATTTCCTTAGACTAGATGTTACTCTTTCTGAACTCAATATAATGTAATCAAACAGTTAGGACTCTTCTTTCCCCTGGTTTATTGCATTTAAAATTGCATTTGTGAGATTACTTCATATCAGTCCATGTGGCAGTTAGTTGTTCATTCTCATTGCTGAATCATGTTGCATTTTAGATCTATTCTACAATTTATTTGTTCACTCTGCTGTTAATGAAAACTTCATTTTTCCATTCTGGTTTATAGTATGAATAGTGCCGCTTAGATGTGTCTATATATAAGGACCACATCTGTCAGTATTTCTGTTGCAGTCACAGACACATTTAGATTTAATAGCCAATACCAAAATCTTCCACAGTAGTTGTCCCGATTTACATGCTTACCTGCAGTGTATGAGAGTTCTAGATGCTCCAGTTCTCACCAGCACTTGATATATTTCATATCACATTTGAATGTCTCTATATAAAATATTTCATGGACTTTGTCTCATCATGACTTGTGATATTGCTGATAGTTTTTATGATACCTTCTTAAATCAAATCCTTTATAGTTAAGCATATTACTCGGTTACATTACGCTTTACTTCAGATTGAAAAAAAATGGTAATCTCACATAATGTGAAACACTGAGAGAGATATAATTTCCAAGCCCCCAGAGATGAGTCAGCTGAACCTGAGGCTAAAATGACAAGCACATCAGTGAATGATAAACCAGCTGCCAGACCTCTTTATATGCAAGTCATTCACTGAGATATCAAAACGTGGAAAATATAATGCTCCTACCAACATTTCTTGCTGAATTAATGCCCAGGTGAGTTTTTCTGAAATAGTGCAGTTGTATCTTAGCAAAAACAAGAAGCAGTAAAGCATCCTACTTATTAGTATCCAATTTGCCACAGCAGCAGTCAAGCGCTTCATTTTCTCCCAGTGGTGATGGGAAGGGAAAGGTAGGGATAGAGAAATTTAAATTAAATTCATCGTGCAGTGAACATTTGGAATTCAATTTTGACAGCTCTAATTATACCTACCTTACCATCACAAGTTCATTAAGTGAGTGTAAAGGATTAAAAACTACACATTTATTTTAAAAATTATGCCATTCTTTTTCTGCTGCTGATCTAATCTCTCTTCCTCCAATTTAATGCTTTTGTGATGAAGATGTTTGGGATTTTGGAAGGAGAAGATCTATTATTTCTTGAATAAACACACAAACACACAAATACGTAAACATACAATTGGAAAGTCATGTTACTTTTTGAAGTGTGATCAGCATAAAATGTCAAATTCAGATAACTACCAATGACTTTTTCAATCTCCATGAGCTATCCAGTATTAAAACAAATCATTTGCCTTTCTTAGGTCCTAAACATGTCTAAATTGTAATTGCTGATAAAATTATTAATTATGCAAAGTCACATTTTGTCATCATTTTTTGCAAACTCGAGAACAGTATCTTGGAAACTGAGTTACTTCTCTGCTCATGAATGGAAGAAATATATCACTCCTTTTATATGCCTACAACTTCTTCAGTCTTGAAGTTGGCATGAATCTTATGGTAATATTTATCTGTTTACCAACATACTGCAATAAGGTTTATGCCTAACATGAAGTATCCTGGTGAGTTAACTTCTTACTATGACCACAATTGTGGGTTTGAAAACATTAGGAAAATACATATATAGGCCACTTTTGGCATAACAAAAAAGCAGAGGACTTGTTTTCTCCTAAGCATTTACCTCATATCATTTGTCTGGCATAAAATAACAAAGGGATGTGTGAAATTGCACTATGCTTCTGTGAAAGACTTCAGCATTTTAACTTAGGAAAAATATTCAAAATTTTAATTAACATAGGAAATGTCAAGTTCTGTGGTTTCGTTCTTAAAGAAGAAAGTGTATATATATATGGCAAATATCTGTTTTTCTTATGTAATGAATCCAATTAAACATTTTGGTATGTAAATCCTTTAAGGAAACTTTAACGCTCTCAGATAACTTTCATAGATGACAGATAAGAGTGCCTTATAGCTCCTCTGTTACCTCAAAGGATAAATTCATTGTTCTCAATATTTAACTGAAAGCCAAGGGAATAACTAGGCATTACGGGAAATTGACCATTACTATGTGTACTAGAAAATTATCCAAATCTTATTGTCTCAAATTTTTTCTCTAAATTGAAACAAGCATAGTTGAAAGGTAGAGGGATGTTTGTACATGTATATGTGTCTGCACTTGTACACGAGTGTTTATGTGGAGTAGATGGAAAAAAGAAACCACATTTTTGAAAGTGTTTTAGCATGTGCCAATGACATCAGAACAGAGAAAATCTTCACAAACATCTAAAATCTAGCAATCTTCTATAAGAATTTATACAATGGCTTTGTATCCAATATGATTCATTATTCCTGACAGTTAAGGAAATAAGAACGTGTAAATGACATTTGTTTATGATAGGTGTGGTAACCTTTTGGTGGTTACACAATTCAGCTCAACTCTGAAATTAGATCTAGCAATATGGCAACCTGGTATGTTACCAAAATTTTTGTCCAGAAGTTAGAAGATCTGGGTCTCAGTGTGGTTTTTATTAAAATCATCAGCTTTTTGGCCTTTGGTCCTTTGCTTCTGCAACTTATTATTAAGTTGAAGATTTTACATCAGACTGTTTATAAAACACCCTCTAGCTCTAGGATTCTTAGAATGCACTTAATAAGTGTTGAAGACTTCTAATATACTCCAAAATTTTGTGCAATGCCATATGGAGGGTACAGAGGAAGTAGAGTCACAATCTATGCTCCTAAGGAGCTTAAACATCCAATTATGTTTATGATGATGTTGTGTTGGAAAATTTATTAAAAGAGTTAGTCTATGAATCTAAAGATGATTTAGGAATTAACTAATTGCTTTCACTTATATTTCCCTTTTGTGTATGATCCAGAGTGATATAAAATAAAAACTATGCTTAAATTTAAAAATTCCAATTATGTTTGGTTCAATAAGTGTTAAGAATCATCTCTCTGCCAGACATGGTACAATGGCAAATTTGAAGCAATGAATAACACAGAGCCAGTCTCTGCCTCCACTGAACTTGTGGAAGGGACAGATGATTAAATTCATACTTATGACCACTTTTGAATAGTATTATGATAGAGGAAATGTATAGAGCTTCAGGAACACGTATTTCAGGAGACCTGAGGAGTGTAGAAGGTCAAAGAATACCTCTGGAAACTATAACCTTTTGACTAAAACGTAAAGACTAAATAGGTGTTAGTTATGCCAACAGGAGGAAAATACCATTCTAGTTAGAAGTGAAACACGTGAACAAATACCAGTTCGTAAGAGAGAACGCTGATCATTTAAAGAAATAAGGTTAGCAGATTGCACAGAATATGAGATGAAAGTAGACAAGATTAACAGTTTCAAAACATCAGTGAAAAATCTAAGCTGGCATGTTCTAGGTGCTAATTTGGTCAGTACAATTCCAAATATTGGAGAAGAGTTGAAAGTACTTGATTTCAAAAGGAAGCATGCCGTACTCAATGGAAGAGGCATGGCTTTATATGAGCCTAGAAAAAAAAAATGTGTTAAAAAGAAAGCAGGAGAACATTTCAGATGAGGAATATTAAGCAAAATACAGAGGGTGAAATATTTTTTTTATTTTCCACATTTTCTACATTATAAAAGAACCAAAGAGTAATTTGCCTGACTTTTTAATAGCAGTTTATTTGAAAAAATAAAAGTGTTAAACCATCAGTCATAGGCTCAGGTTTTAAGAAATTAAGTTATTTGTGGATGCTTCTGGGGGTGAGCTTGAATGAGAAAACAACTTATTTCTTCATCATTCTCTCAAAATTCACAGCAGTTTTCTTCGTGTTCATCTTAAAGATTGCCACATTGCCTACAATTTCCTTTTGTCTTCATATGAGATGTCATTTGTTAACATCTCAACAGGTGTGATAGTACTCCAGCGTAGTATAATCAGTTATAATTGATGACAGTAGGATCTGGAATAAATGTTTTATTCATCTTTGAGGAGGCCACATATCATTTTTCTGCTTTCCTCTCTATTACCAATTCAGTATAGGAAACATCTTCCCTCTGTTGAGCATGGAAAATGTAAAAATCTGAAATTTTGAAACACAGTATTCCAGTAAGTTAAAATTGTTTATCATTTTGTAAAAGATGAACATGATAACTTACTAATGTTTTTATAGAAATAATAAAAATTCCAACTTCTAGTTCAAATTTATTATATATTGCTTTAAAATCTACATGATAAAATTCAGAAACAATGTATTATTTGATTGATGTAACACCAAGGAAGATTTGTTTAGTCCCTTCTATGTGTAAGGTTTTACCACTTTTATTATCTGCACTGACTCCATGAGTAACCTCATCATCGTCATCACTTTATATGTGAAGAAGCTGTCATTCAAAGATAAGAAAATGAGTCAAGGCCATGGTACTCAAATTTGGTAAAGATGAAGTCCCAAACTAAAACCTCTGACCCCAATTATCATGTTCTCTCCATTATCAAAATAGATACACATTTTCAATCATTAATGGTACCCAGAGGTGATGTTCTGAGAACCAGAAAATAAAAGATAAAGCAAGCATAAATGAAAACCAGAAAACTAGCATCAATTGACAACCAGAGAACTAGCATGGCCTAGTTTTCTAAAGAAGTAACTCTCACTTTCATATAGGTTTGTTTCCTGTGTTCGCCTTAGCTAAATTTGGCTATGTTACTTTCCTAAAGATGTATGCCCTAAATATTTCTCATATCATTCATTACTGTTGAGGTCTGATCCGGGAGAGGAACTAGAAAATTATGAACCCCTGGAGCATCAAACCATATAAAGAGTGGTCAGAAATGAAGTGAGTTTACCATTTGCAATGCAATTGTCTAAAATATAAGATGATATATTAACTTATAAACTAGGTTTTATAGATCTATAATTACTGTTCAAAGTAACTGTAATCAGATTTCAGAAGAACTCAAGATAAGTGAAGGTAGAGCAAAAGATTCAGAGAAGTTGCAATCAGAGAGCAAGAAATAAAGCCAGAATAACCCTTTGTCATGGAAGTCATGGCAGTCACCATACAACAGCTGCACAATGGCCACTGAATTCCCCCTTATTATTGGCCTTCTTATATTACAGACAGAAAACTCAGTTGTCCAACATCCCGGCTGCTAAGGTTGGATATATGATATAGTACTGTCCAAAGTCATCTAGTTAAAAATCCTTGGGGAAGATATCATTTTCCAAATTAAAAGGAAACTTTACTCAAGTATAAAGGTTTTCATCCATCATTCTTCCCCTAATTAAGAAGGGACCATGATACTGAAGATGCAGTATCCATCTTTAAACCAATGAATCCAAAAGAAAGCAGCTGTAGGCCTACACATAAGAGTTATTGAAGGGAAAAGTGGGATGAACATGAGTCCCTGAGTATTTTACTGAATTTCTCTGCCATCTCTTTAGAATCTATCTTGAGATTTCTTTTGGGTGGGATAAATACAGGATTATTTAGATCAATGTTTATCATGTTTTCTATTACTCTTGCCAAATGCATTTACCACTGATAAAAAACATGAATAGAGTATAGATTAATAATAAAAACCAATAATATTTATCAATTGCCTACTATGGGCTAAATATTGTCAAAATTTTTTGTATATACTACCTCTTTAAATCTTTTAAGTTTCTTTAAAGTCTGTACTAAAATAACTATTAACAAACCTATGATGAAGCTCAGAAAATTAAGTAACTTGCCCAAATTGCCAAAATTGTTCAATAATGGAAGTGGATTGTATAACTTGCTGTCTGACATGAAAACCTACTGTCTAATCAACTAAGCATGTGATATATATATATATATATATATATATATATATATATATATATATAATGGAATATCACTGAGCCATAAAAAAGAATAAACTCTTGCCATTTGCAACAACATGGATGAACATTGAGGGCATTATACTGACTGAAATAAGTCAGGTAGAAAAAGACAAATACCATATGATTTCAGAGCAAGGCTCTTTGTAATAAAACAACTTCATTTGTAAAGCAAGAACTGTATAGCCTCTGAAATTTTTTCAGTGTCAAAGTGAAACATGAACATGGCAGCTATGAATGTGGAGGCCAATTCTGAGAAATAAAAGATTGAAATTAAGAGTAAAGCCAAATAGTGTTTCCACAAGATAGAATAAACTGTGCAGCCTAGTTCTGCAGCACGAAGAGAACAGTAATGAGGAAATGAGGGTTCTTTGCTTCTCAAATTTTCATTGTTCAATTCATAAATGTATAAAGATTGAGCACTCCCCAATTTTTTAGAATTTAAACTTTATAATAATTGCCACTGTTTTGAGTGCCTAATCTACGTACATATGTATGCACATGTCTGTTTCTGGGAATATTTCCTTGTTTAATAATAATTATTTAAAATAAGGAAACTGAAGTGCAGAGACTAAAAATAAACAGCAATTGCCTTTCCTTAATTTAACACATCTTATAATTTCTGATCTGATTAGAATAATACATTAGAAGAGATGCCTAAGAGCCAAATGTAGATAAAAAGCCTAAACCATCTTTGGAGAGGAAATAAGAATTGTGCAAAAGATGTCAATTTCTAATTCCACAGGTTGTGGGCTCCATGGAAGTTGAAGAAGATGCATATGAAAATAGAGCTAGAACGAAATTTTTGTCTATAAAAAATAGTAATGGCTGGCATAGGGCTTCTTACATTTCCCAATACATTGGTACACCTAATACATAAAAATTAAAAAACAATAGTTTGTGTTGTAGATGTTGGTCCTGGTAGAGTGCAAGTTTAAGAAACTTTTAATAATTTCTGAAATGTAGTAACTTACTAATTAGTAATTCAGTTTCAAATGTGTTATTTTACTTCCCTGGAGTTATTTGTTTATACACTATCCCTCTAGTACAACATATACATGTACATATCATAGGCAATCATCTATACATTCATCAAATACACATTGACATAGTCTATTCTGTCATATATTAGAAGATTTACAGGATGATGCGAGTCTATGTCAATCTTTACAAAAATTTTTCAGTCTAGAATGGGAGGCAAAGTGCATAAACAGGACACTGCTTGTTCATCATATATAACATTTTAATTTAGTTTATTTCTCAGTATCTGTGACAAACAAGTATATGTAATATCTAATCACCTCTGTCATCCTTTCAATAAGAATTTTTACATTTTTTGGTACTAAGGTAAAATATATTTTTATAAACAGCAAATATTTAGATTAAGTTTCAGTTAGAGGATTATTGATGAAATAGATTACTTTAGGAAGTAATAATGTTACAGATTCCAAACTCATATGCTCATCACACAACGAAATCAGGAGATGAGGTGTTGGGGCAGAAGATGGTGGGCTAGTGTCCCAAAGAACCATCTTAACCATGTTAGAATTCAGGCTTTTTTTTTTTTTTTTTTTTGCGGTACGCGGGTCTCTCACTGTTGTGGCCTCTCCTGTTGCGGAGCACAGGCTTCGGACGCGTAGGCTCAGCGGCCATGGCTCATGGGCCCAGCCGCTCCGCGGCATGTGGGATCTTCCTGGACCGGGACACAAACCATGTCCCCTGCATCGGCAGGTGGACTCTCAACCACTGCACCACCAGGGAAGCCCCAGGCTTCTTTATACACTGAAAGGGAAGGGGTTTCGGCTAGATGTTGCAGACTTCTTGGTGCCAGCCTGATCCCATAGGGGATTTGGTAATCTTGTTCTTGCAGCTGTCCATGTAGGTCTGGTCAGAATATTTCTATAAACCTCAACAAGACACATTTTATTTTCTCTTCTGCAACCTTTTATCTCTATATGAATGAAAAGTGTTATGACTTTAAAGGTTAAGCCTGGGAGGCAGAGCCTGGAGAAAGGGCTACTATGTATATTTCAGACTGTAGGAAACATTCTTTCACTGATTGACTAGACAAAGGTGCAGAGCCAGCATGACTAAGCATAGGCAACAGAGCACAAAACCTTAGATCTAAATGAATGTTTCCAATATGGAGTCAGGTTTGTTCTTCTCTGTTAAAATAACTTCCGTCTAATGCAGTTTATTCCACATGGTCCCCCTACCAGGATTCTCCATCTTAGTGTCAGATGCATCTATCCAGTTGCTTAAGACAAAAAACCTAGGTATCATTATTGGTTTGTCATTTTTTTTCCTTGTCACCTTGAAAGTCCAAATCACCATCATCTTTTACCTGCATTAGGGCAATAACTTGTCTCCTAACTAGTCTTCAAGTTTCTACACTAGACATTCTAAAATATTCTCAAAAAAACCAAACCAAAACAAAACAAAGAACACCCAAGGTCTTTTATCCTAAAATGTTAATCAGATTATTTGCTTCTTTGTTTAAAATTGTTCATAACTTCTCATTATAGTTAGAATTAAGTCTGTCATACAATTGTTGTAGAGAAAGAATTTTCCTTTACCCTTCAAAGATTCTTTCAGCTGTCTACTAATCAAATCAACATGAGACAGATTAACAGGAAAAAAAACCACACCCACATTTAATTTTGTACTTTTGGGAGCACCACATACATGAGAGGTTCAAAGACAGAAAGGAAAAATGAGGTATGTATGCCATTTTGAGCTAAGGAATGTGATAGGGGGCTGGGGCTTCCAAGGACGGGAGGTTAATTCACAGGACAATAATAAGAAGAGAAGATTTGGGGTGACTAGATGTTTGCCCTGCCATATAGATGATTCACTCAGATGAAATATATCTCTGGTAATAATTATCATTCTGGGAAAGGCTCCCCATTTCAATTCTTCCAGGTAGTTAAGAGAAGGGCAGAACTTTCTCTTGAGGCCACAGGGTCTCATTTGCCTATAGCTCAGAATAATCCATATGGCAAAATGGTAACATTTGGGGTGGCTTGTTCTGAAATCCTTCACAATGCACACCTGACCTGGCCTGATCTGTCTTATGCCAAATTTTATTATTTTATTATTCTTAGTTTTTAAGTATACAATTTGAGTATATTTTCTCTATACAAGTTGAAACATAGCAGATATGGCTAAATTCTGCTTTATATACCCTTGGGACTAATGTTATTGATTATATGTTATTCATGTTGCAAATATTTTATTACATGCTTTTGTGCACATTTTAAATATAATTATAGCATTATTTTTAAATAGTTTAAAATTTTGTTCAGTCAAATTTACCAGTTTATTTCTTTATGATTTGTTCAATACACTTTTAATACTCCAAATACATAAACAAATTCTTCTATAACTATAATTTTAGTTGTATCATTTTTCATTTAGGTTTTTCACTAACTTGGATTTTTTTGCACGTGTGTATGTCAGTGATTTGATATTGGAATTCCAAAACCGTTTATTAAAGACATCACATTTTTCAAATTCAAATTCAAGTATATATATGGCTCTGTTTTAGAAATCTCTGTTCCGTTGTTCTATAGGTCTAGTTATGTCAATAGGAACATTATGCTAGTTTTAAATTAGGTCTTTATATGGTATTATCTGGTAGGATGAGCCTTTCCCTTCTTTATAATTATATTTCAATATTTTTTTGCTTATTCTTCCTCATGTAAAATTCCACTTGAATTTTAGAAATTTTAGGATGATTTTGTCAAGTTCCAGAATTTGGAGATTACATTAAATTTGTTGAGGGGAAAGAATTGAAAATTTTACAAAATTGACTTGTTTCATTCATACACCTTTGTAGCTTTCCATTTATTCAGATTTCCTTCATGTACATCAAAAATTTATAGTTTTATTAGTAAGAATACTGCACATTTCTTATTTAGTTTGCACTTTGGTACATATAGGTATTTTGCTTTGTACATATAGGTATGTTGCTTTTATGTTTAATATTATATTTAAAATCTTTATGTCTGTTGAATAGGAAAAATGTTGTTTGTTTTAATGTGAGAACTAAGGTATATCTTGCTCTTTTGCTAAACTCTATGGAAAAATAATTCTTAATATTTGACCATAATAATTACTACACTTTTTCACAAATGTTTTGCCTTTAGATCAATATTTAAAAAAGAACATTCTTATAGCATTTGACTATATGCTGTAGCACATAAATTGTTTTAATTAAAAAATCAATCTTGTAAGTATGATCATCTCCATTTTATAGAAAATGAGCCAATAAAAAATTTAAAACAATGTCCAAGGTCACAAAGTACAAAGGGGTTCTTTTAGGATTTATATACAAGTTTTCCTAAGTTCATAATCTCCATCTACAAATTCTGAAAGAGTATTAAACAAAATGGGAATCTCTCTTTTATGCAGAGTAAGGTATTAAAATAAAACAAAACAAAAAAAAAAAGGAGAAGGACACAGGCATACACTCCCTTGTTGTCATTTTTCTTCTCCCAGGCCTCATTCCTGGGGAGTCTAGAATCAAATGACCAGAGAACTAAAGGAGTGTAATTTCAAAGGAGTAAGCATTGATTATTCTACTGAAGCTTTATAAAAACCATTTGACTATGAAAATAATTGGACCACTTGCAGCAATTTTGGGCTTGTTTCTAAGCCATATTTTCATCCCCTCTTCATGTTTCTTTTATTTCAACTGCTTATTCAATCTTAATCAGCAATGTGGACCATGGTAAATCACTCTAAACATAATTTCCAGCATATCTTGCAAATTAAAATATTTTTGTGAGACTGGAGGTAGTCGAATAGTCCTCATCTATTCAGAGTTAAATATCCCTGTATCAATTTTTGCTGTTGCATTTTTAGGTGAATCATTGCAGAATTGACTCTTCATCACATTGCATTCTTAAGGAAGATATAGCTATACAGATTAAAGCTAAGAAAAGTTTTCAAATTCTTACCACATACTGTAAGGCTGAAGCATCACCTTAAGAAATACAGGATTACTTTCAATCTTCTCTGGCACCTCTATGAGGCATATATTTTCAAAAGATTTAAACTTAATGGAGTATTCCTGCAAAAGTTCATGACCACAAGGAGAAACTCATTCATCATTACTTAGTGTGTGTAGCTCTCATAAAACAAGTTTAGAACAGACTTTGGATTTCAGGAAAAATCTTCAGATTTCACTAAAGTTGGAAAGCAGGGATGAAAATTCAGGTGGATCACCTCTCACTTTGTTCTGAAGTAATACATAAATTACAGTCAAGTAAGAGAGAAGGTGGATTATCCTCTCTAATGCCAACAAAGTATATTTATAATACTGTCATTGCATTTACAAATGTATTCTGTAGCTGCAAAAATGTGTCCACTTTACAAGTAATTGTATATGTTTATTAGAAAAACAGTATTTTATTTTTAACATTTTTTTTTTTTTTTTGCTATTTGTTCTGCTATCATTTCCCCTTAATAAACTAAGAAATGTAACTTGGATACAGTTAGACATGAATAAATTCAACTCATTTGGTTAATTCATCTTATTGTGCTCTTAGGTCAATTTGCTATTTTCAGTGAGGCAACACATTACAAAAGTTTATGTAGTGGAACTTGGTTAATAACAAATACTATATTACAAAGGCGCTAATTGAAAATTTCTTTAAACTAGACTTCAAATATTTTGCACAAGCTAAAACTGTTGGAATTTACACAATTGAGAAAAACCAGGCATACCTGGCATTTTGCTGCTCTAACAAAAAAAGGAAACATATTTTCAAAAGCTTAGCCCTTCTGTCAAACAACTAAAAAGCAGTTCTTCAAGTAAAAAAAACTCACCAAGCTAATATTTTTCCTGATGACATTCTGGGCACAATTTTTACTTTATTATATCTTTTCTCCAATGTAACTACCCTTTCAACTTTTTGGTTGTTCATCAGAAAATTATATATATACATATATATACACATTTGTAAATATACCACACTCTCCTCTTACCACAAATATAAACATAAGGTACACATTGATTAGCATCTTACATTTCATATTAATATCTTGTTATTCATTAAATATACCATAAATAAAAATGTGTATAAAACATTAATGTAGATATAATGAATTATTATAACCTGAGCTACAATATAATCACCTCCAAGTTTAATAAATACTGCATTGCCAATACACAAACACACACACAGAGTGATTGCAAATAAATGGTAATTCTCCTCTCTCTATTGGTAAAACGAAGCTGAATTTTATGATATTTGCTCCTTTATTTTTTCCTTTATCTTATCATCATTATATGGTAACTAAAATCTATAGTTTAGTGTTGCCTGTTTTCGAATCTTATTAAAGGTATTCTTTGGCGTCTAACTTTTTTTAGTTCAATATTATGTATTTCAGATTCAAGCATATTGTGTGTAGCTATAGCTCATTAATTTTCTTTGATGTATGGTGTTCTATTATATCAACAGAATACAATTTCTTTATCCATTTCTTGGTTGACAGAAATTTGAATTGTTTCTAGGATTGGCACTTATGTATAGTACATAGTGCTGCTCTTTATGTTCTATTTTACTTTTTGTTTTTATTAAGAATTATTATTATTATTTTAATTTATTTATTTATGGCTGTGTTGGGTCTTCGTTTCTGTGCGAGGGCTTTCTCTAGTTGTGGCAAGCGGGGGCCATTCTTTATCACGGTGCGCGGGCCTCTCACTATTGCGGCCTCTCTTGTTGCGGAGCACAGGCTCCAGACGCGCAGGCTCAGTAATTGTGGCTCACGGGCCTAGTTGCTCCGTGGCACATGGGATCTTCCCAGACCAGGGCTCGAACCCGTGTCCTCTGCATTGGCAGGCAGATTCTCAACCACTGCACCACCAGGGAAGCCCTATGTTCTATTTTAAACTTTACATATCTTAGAGATCTTTTCATATTTGTGTGTGTTGTATATATGTTATCACATGTACAATAAATATATGTGTATGGTATATATCTGTACTATATACACATAAATAAACATGATACATATATAGATTATATATATATATATATATGAGTGCGTGTGTACACACACTTACACACACATGTATACACACTGTAATATAAACATATTTCTTTTAAGTGGCCGCACGGTTTCTATTTTGTGGCTGTAACATGTTTTTAACCTGTCTCTTGTTGTCTCTTATTGAAGGACATTTACAATGTGTTTTACTCTTTTGGTATTACAAGAAATTCGATTGTGCATCCTACTAGATTTGTCTTTGCACACATGTACAAGTGTATCTGGAAAACAAATGTCCAGTAATGGAATTTCTGGATCAAGTAAATACTATCTAGACTTCTTAAATGGCTATTGTTACTTTTTTTTCAAACGGAATTACATAAACTCAAACTTTTGTGCCACATTTAACATATTCTTTTAATTCAGTCGCTGTTTGAATAAATAGCTTTAATACCTACTGGGTGCATTGCTAGGTGAGAATATAGGAAAGGTATTTGTAGGAGTGAAGATATTGTCAGAATACCTTCTTTTGGTAATTGGAGTAACTTAATATATGTCAAGACTATCTACTAAAGTCAAGCAGAGGTCCTTTGTTTACTGCAAAGGCTTAAAATTGATGAACCTACAGAGAAATATAAATTACCAGCCACCAGACTACAGATAAATGGAGTCTCTGCTTCTTTGTGGTGGTGATGGTTTAAAATTAATGAGAAAAGGAAGGGGGTCATTATTTCAAAGGAAAGTTCTAGAAATGTTTGCCCCTTTCCATTTTTCTTTGATCAAATTTTTTGACAGTTATGCCTAAGAATATGATCAGCAAACAGGCACTTGCACTGCCTGTCAAACCATACAAATTAAACTTAATCCAGATCAATTTTTTAAGCAGGTGAAACTTGCCTTCATATTCTATCATTTCCCATGTCATGGTTTCCATATTCAGATTTCTTAATATTCTCAACTCAGATTTTCAGGGATTTATGCCGTCCTCTAGCTGATTTAAAAAATTTCCCCCTTCTATCCCTATAGAAGTTCATCTGTCACATGGTCCATTTGTTCAGATTCTAACGGATGGTAATTAGGTAAACTAATCTGAACTAGAGTATCAATTCATGATTATTAATTACTGCTTTATATCTCCCAATTATTAGTCCCCAGATTATTAATCTCGTGCAATACTATGCTTTGTGTGCCACAAAGCTGAGTGTATCATCCTTCTGCATTATTATCTTACCCACATTAAGAAAGCAGACTTTTGTAAACCAATAAGTTTGACTGATTGTCAAAATATATCTCAAATGGACCTGCAAGAATAATAAGTAATGGTGAACTGTAGCTGAGAGCAGAGGCGATGAAAGTCAAGCATGAAAATACATTTTGACAAATATTTTACATATCTTCATAATATATGTGCATGTGCTGGATCTGAATAAACTCTTGCATTTAGTTAGAGTAAAGCTTAACCTTTCCTAGGATTTCATTGTCATCAGAAAAGAGCAACAATTGTGCTTTATTACAAAATTGTCTTTTCCTATTTTTCATTTGTTTTGAAATTGAGAGTAAAATAAATGAATATGCATATTTTTCTTGGAAGAAAACTTGAGACTGATTATGAAAATAATAACCAGAAAAACTGAAAGAAAACCTTGCAGGACCATAATATATGGTGAAAATAGATCAACCACTGCCAATAACATACTTTAAGAGCTAAGCAATGAAAATATAGAAAATAATAATAAAATATTTGGTTGGCCATGAAGAAACATTGACTCTAGTCAGTGGAAAATGTTACCTGTGGTATGCTTTCCTCTTTCGAAGACTAAATTCATTTCCCTGAAAATAACTAAAATTAAGCAAAATTAATGCACCTCTACTGGTAGATACTGAAAAATAAATCCTAATCTTGATTTTGACTTAGATTTTAACAGTTAAAGAAAAACTTAGGAATTAACCACAACTACATATGAATATGAACTTAGGTTTGTTCCCTAATTCTTTATTTCATTTGAGAATTTTTAATTATTCTTAGAATTAAACAGAATGAAAAATGTTTGGCAAAAATAAATATCGTTACTGGGCTTGCTACCATTATACTGCTCAAATAAATATATGTTACCAGTCAATAGACTGATAGCCTAACAAAATATTGTTTCTTCTTGTGAATACCTTAAATATAAATATGTTGTTAGAAACTAATAAAATCTTATAGTTTCCAACCACAAGAACAATTATTATCTAAATTCATAAGCAAGGGAACTATATGGTGGTCATGACTTACTTGAATGTAATCTCTATGAGGGCAGACATCATTTAACATATCTCCAGTGCCTATAACAGTGTCTGAACACAGAATGAACTCAATACATATTTGTTAAATAATTTTAAAAAATCCTAATCTCCACTCTTACCTTTTATCTGGGGTTTCTAACACATGTTTTACTAATTTACACCTATCTATATAAACTTCATCTGCAAAAACAAATGGGAGTACATCAAACTAAACAGTTTTTGTACAATGAAGGAAACTGTCAACTAAAGGAAATGGCAGCCTACTGAACAGAAGAACGTATCTGCAAAAGATATACCTGATAATATACTAATATCTAAAACATACGAAGAACTCAAACAACTCAATATCAAAAAGACCAAACACCTCAATTAATACATGGGCAGAAGACATGAATAGACATTTTTTCCAAATAATACATACACAGAGCCAACGGACACATGAAAAAATGCTCAACTTCACCAACACTCAGGCAAATGCAAATCAAAACCACAGTGAGATATCACCTCATATCTGTCAGAATGACTATTATCACAAAGACAACAAAGAAGTGTTGGCAAGGATGTGGAGAAAGGAAGACATTTGTGCATATTTGGTGAGAATGTAAATTGGGGCAGGCACAATGGAAAATAGTATGGAGGCTCCTCAAAAATTTAAAAATAGAACAACCATATGATTCAACAATTCCACTTCTAGGATTTTCTCCAAAGAAAACAAAAATAGTAACTTGAAATGATATTTGCACCCCTATCTATATAGGTTCATTGCAGCATTATTTACAATAGCCAAGATATGGAAGCATCCTAAGTGTCCACCAACAGATGAATGGCTAAAGAAGATGTGATGTGTATATACATATACATAACACACACACACACACACACACACACACACACACACATATACATACATACATATAAACACACATATCTACATATACATATATATGTGATATATTTATATATGTATATATGTACACACACACATATATATTACACACACACACAGGCACACACAATGGAACATTATTGAGCTATGAAAAATGAAATCTTTCCATTTGCAGCAACATGTCTGGTCCTAGAGGATATTACACTAAGTGAAATAAGTCATATAGAGAAAAACAATTACCATATGATTTGACTTATATGTGGAATCTAAAAACCAAAACAAATGAACAAACATAACAAAATTGAAGCAGACTCATAGATGCAGCAGACAAACAGGTGGTTGCCAGAGGAGAGGAGAATGGGTAGATGACTGAACTAGGAGAGGCAGATTATTTCAGTTATGAAAGAAATAAGTCACAGAGATTTAATGTACTGCATAGAGAATATATTCAATAATATGTTAATATCCTTGGGTGACAAATGATAACTAGACATTGTTGTGGTCATTTTGTAATATACAAAAATATCAAATCTCTGTGTTGTACACCTGAAACTGGTATAACATTGTAAGCCAATTATACTTCCATTAAAAAAAAGATAAAAGGAAAGTGATTAGCAGATCTAAAGACTGTTCCTGATAGATAAGTGAGTAACCATCAGTGAGTTAGAAAAGAATTACCATGATTAACACAATATTCCTGATTCCCATCAGCGTGAGTACTTGTAATCAGTTATACTCAAATGAGGTTATATATTCTACTATAATTATGTGGAATCCCTATTCAAAATGAAACTGTCTAATGGAGTTATTTTCTTCTTGGTTCTTCAGACTACACTTTTATCACAGAATGTAAATTTATTATGAAAAACTGCCATGATCTGAAACCTTAATTCTTTCTTGTTTCTTAAATAATTTGTAGGGCTAATTTCCTAGTCCACATATTTACCTTCACATCTGCTAATATTATAAACATAGCTGAGTCAACCCTAAAATATGTTTTATAAAGCAGAAGTTATGGGACAGTAACATTAAAGTTAAATGAGAAGATTGATACCGCGGCCTTCCCTGAGTAGCTCTGCTCCTATAAGCAGAAGTTTCTTGAGATGGCAGGACAATGCCCTGGGCAACATAGGCTCTGACAGTCATGGTCATGGCCTATTCTGTTATTTCCTTTTTAAGTTGCCTTGCATTGTTAGAAATTTCCTATCCATCTGTGAGATATCTCTAAGGTATTGCTATGGTTATGATTTAATATAGAGAGCACAAAGTAGTGATACTAAAAAAGAAAAAGAAAGAAAAAATGAAAAAGAAACAATAAATGAATTATACAAGCAATGAAATATATTAAAATAAAACATTTTATTGCATGTATTTAGAAGAAAATTGAATCACATATTCATTTCTCATTTGTTTTAACACTGTAACACATCATTTTATTTTTGAATTTTTGAATTTTATTTTATTTATTTTTTATACAACAGGTTCTTATTAGTTATCCATTTCATACATATTAGTGTATATAAGTCAATCCCAATCTCCCAATTCATCACATCACCACCACCCACCCCCACCACTTTCCCCACTTGGTGTCCATACGTTTGTTCTCTACATCTGTGTCTCTATTTCTGCCCTGCAAACCGGTTCATCTGTACCATTTTTCTAAGTTCCACATATATGCGTTAATATACAACATTTGTTTTTCTATTTCTGACTTACTTCATTCTGTATGGCAGTCTCTAGATCCATCCACGTCTCTACAAATGACTCCATTTTGTTCCTTTTTATGCCTGAGAAATATTCCATTGTATATATGTACCATATCTTTATCCATTTGTCTGCTGATGGGCATTTAGGTTGCTTCCATGACCTGGCTATTGTAAATAGTGCTGCAATGAACACTGGGGTCCATGTGTCTTTTTGAATTATGGTTTTCTCAGGGTATATGCCCAGTAGTGGGATTGCTGGATCATATGGTAATTCTATTTTTAGTTTATTAAGGAACCTCCATACTGTTCTCCATAGTAGCTGCATCAATTTACATTCCCACCAACAGTGCAAGAGGGTTCCCTTTTCTCCACACTCTCTCCAGCATTTGTTGTTTGTAGATTTTCTGATGATGCCCATTCTAACTGGTGTGAGGTGATACCTCATTGTAGTTTTGATTTGCATTTCTCTAATAATTACTGATGTTGAGCAGCTTTTCAGGTACTTTGTGACCTTCCGTATGTATTCTTTGGAGAAATATCTATTTAGGTCTTCTGCCCATTTTTGGATTGGGTTATTTGTTTTTTTAATATTGAGCTGCAAGAGCTGTTAATATATTTTTGATATTAATCCTTTGTCCGTTGATTCATTTGCAAATATTTTCTCTCATTCTGAGTGTTGTCTTTTTGTCTTGTTTGTATTTTCCTTTGCTTTGCAAATGCTTTTAAGTTTCATTATTTTTGTTTGTTTATTTTTCTTTTTATTTCCATTACTCTAAGAGGTGGATCAAAAAAGATCTTGCTGTGATTTATGTCAAACAGTGTTCTTCCTATGTTTTCCCCTAAGAGTTTTACAGTGTCCAGTCTTACATTTAGGTCTCTAATCCATTTTGAGTTTATTTTTGTGTATGGTGTTAGGGAGTGTTCGAATTTCATTCTTTTACATGTAGCTGTCCAGTTTTCCCAGCACCACTTATTGAAGACACTGTCTTTTCTCCATTGTATATCCTTGCCTCCTTTGTCATAGATTAGTTGACCACAGGTGCATGGATTTATGTCTGGACTTTCTATCTTGTTCCATTGATCAATATTTCTGTTTTTGTGCCAGTATCATACTGTCTTGATTACTGTAGCTTTGTAGTATACTCTGAAGTCAGGGAGTCGGATTCCTCCAGCTCCATTTTCTTTCATCAACATGGCTTTTGTTATTCAGGGTCTTTTGTGTCTCCACGCAAATTTTAAGATTTTTTTTTTTGTTCTAGTTCTGTAAAATAATGCCATTGGTAATTTGAACAGGGATTGTACTGAATCTGTAGATTGCTTTGGGTAGTTTAGTCATTTTCACAATACTGATTCTTCCAATCCAGGAACATGGTATATCTCTCCACCTGTTTTTATCATCTTTAATTTCTTTCTTTATTGTCTTATAGTTTTCTGCATGCAGGTCTTTTGTCTCCTTCGGTACGTTTATTCCTAGATATTTTATTCTTTTTGTTGCAATGGTAAATGGAAGTGTTTATGTAATTTCTGTTTCAGATTTTTCATCATTAGTGTATAGGAATGCAAGAGATTTCTGTGCATTAATTTTGTATCCTGCAACTTTACCAAATTCATTGATTAGCTCTAGTAGTTTTCTGGTGGCATCTTTAGGATTCTCTATGTATAGTATCATGTCATCTGCAAACAGTGACAATTTTATTTCTTCTTTTCCAAATTGTATTCCTTTTACTTCTTTTTCTTCTCTGATTGCCTTGGCTAGGACTTCCAAAGCAATGTTGAATAATAGTGGTGAGAGTGGACATCCTTGTCTTGTTCCTGATTTTAGAGGAAATACTTTCAGTTTTTCACCATTAAGAATGATGTTTGCTGTGGGTTTGTCATATATGGCCTTTATTATGTTGAGGTAGGTTCCCTCTATGCCCAATTTTTGAAGAGTTTTTATCATAAATGGGTGTTGAAATTTGTCAGAAGCTTTTTCTACATCTATTGAGATGATCATATGTTTTTTATCCTTCAATTTGTTAATATGGTGTATCACATTGATTGATTTACATATATTGAAGAATCCTTGCATCCCTGGGATAAACCCCACTTGATCATGGTATATGATCCTTTTACCGTGTTGTTGGATTCTGTTTGCTAGTATTTTGTTGAAGATTTTTGCATCTATATTCATCAGTGATATTGGTCTGTAATTTTCTTTTTCTGTAGTATCTTTGTCTGGTTTTGGTATCAGATTGATTGTGGCCTCATAGAATGAGTTTGGGAGTGTTCCTTCCTCTACAATTTTCTGAAGAGTTTGAGAAGGATCAGTGTTAGTTCTTCTCCAAATTCTTGATAGAATTCACCTGTGAAGCCATCTGGTCCTGGACTTTTGTTTGTTGGAAGATTTTTAATCACAGTTTCAATTTCATTACTTGTGATTTGTTTGTTCATATTTTCTGTTTCTTCCTGGTTCAGTCTTGTAAGGTTATACCTTTCTAAAAATTTCTCTGTTTCTTCCAGGTTGTCCATTTTATTGGCATAGAGTTGCTTGTAGTAGTCTCTTAGGATGCTTTGTATTTCTGCAGTGTCTGTTGTAACTTCTCCATTTTCTTTTCTAATTTTGATTTGAGTCCTCTCTCTCTTTTTTTTTTTTTTTTTGATGAGTCTGGTAAAGGTTTCTCAATTTTGTTTATCTTCTCAAAGAAGCAACTTTTAGTTTTATTGACCTTTGCTATGTTTTCTTTGTTTCTGTTTCATTTATTTCTGCTCTGGTCTTTATGATTTCTTTCCTTCTAATAACTTTGGGTTTTTTTTTTTGTTTTTCTTTCTCTAGTTTCTTTAGTGTAAAGTTAGATTATTTGAGATTTTTCTTGTTTCTTGAGGTAGACTCGTATTGCTATAATCTTCCCTCTTTGAACTGCTTTCAAAATATGGAACGCTTCATGAATTTGCATGTCATCCTGTGCAGGGACCATGCTAATCTTCTCTGTATCGGTCCAAATTTAGTATATGTGCTGCCAAAGCAAGTACTCTGATACATCATTTTAGATGTCATCACCTCTCCAGTAATGTCATGCTTCTCTCTGCCCATCCAAACAGACATTGGGTGGGGAAAGTCAATCATTTCTTTCCCCTATGTGTCAGCTATTTTTTTTTCCCTTCAATGTAAAATTCTATATATTGTATTTTGGAAAAAAAAAAAAAGAGAAAAATTGATCTTTAAAGTGCTTCGAATATGACATTGGCAAACTCTATGCTCAAAATGATATGGTAACTTGGAAGAAGATATATTTTTGATTCAAGCTACAATGCATTATTTTAGTTAGTTTTTCTGATTATAAAATGTGATAGTATGTATATTAATGTTAATTGAGTTAGTTTGAAATTCAGTGTTCTGCATGTAAAATTTAAATGTCCTGAAAATTTATCTATTTGTTTATCCTTCAGAAATTATTATTTTGCACTTCCTATGTGTAAAATAATACACTTAGTACATTGCCTTGTGCAGCATTATGCATACCATAAGCAACTGTACAAAATTGGTGTCTGCATTCAAGGAATTCATGCCATAATGGTTAGATTTGGAGATTTCCAATGCAAAATACTCTGTGTTGTTGGCATAGGCTCCTACTCTTTCCAAAGCAAAATATGGAGATAATGAAGTACAAACAAGTGATTGAAATGTGGACACACAATCAAATGATTTATACTTGCAAAGGTTCTGACCGATATATACAACATACCCCCAAATTCCTTTTAGTGTATTGGTGACGTTAGATTATTTTTTATTATAATTCAATATATTTTCCTCAAGGCATTTTTCCCTTTTATTTATTTATTTATTTTTAATGTCATAACCTCTCCCATTTTCTCCTTGAACCATTCCTGAATGTGAGGCTATCCAAACCAAATGAGTGCCCCTAGAATGAATGCATTTTTCCATTGCACATGGGTTGTTCCATTACAATGCTATTAGCATAAAGGGGGACTTCTTATTAAGGGAATAGACAAACAGTTTCTACCTTTACTGAGATCTTAATTCTGCTTCAATAAACTCTTACTCTATTCTTGTGTTAGCTCATTCCTTTTAATTCTGAAAATTTTTCAGCATTTTCCATTTCTTTGCAAACCAGGGGAATTCCCTGAAATTACCTTGAATCCACTGAATTTCACATTCTATTTCAACAATATAACATGGATCCCTTTCCCTCTTCAAGAACAAATATTTTCCTTCTGAATATTCTAACAATTTAACATTCTACAAACACATATGTTCTTCCAGATATTATGTTGGAGTAAAATGAAAAGCTAACCCATGGTTTATAATTAGATTAACTTCAACATAAGACTCACAGACCTGCACTGATCAACATATAGCATTATTGATGAAATTTTGGGAAAATTATATATGTTTTACCACCACTTTTTAGCACTTTTTCTATTTGAAGGAGTTTCACTGTCAATGTCAATGGTGTATGATTCTTTTAATTTACTCAACTTCTTTCAACAAAATAGTATTATCACTGTTTTTTTAATCACAATTAAGTCAATGAGATTTTCTTTTCCTTTTCAAAGGCTTAACCTAGGCATTTTTAAAAGTGCCTTGATTTCTTGCAACAAGAGGTTCTAGGCCCACCCCCTTATTTATCCAGTTTCACTGAGGTATGATTGTTAAATAAAAATTTTATACAGACAGTCCCTGACTTAGAATGGTCCCACTCAAAATTTTTCCAATTTACAATGGTGCAAAAGTAACATGCATTCAGTGAAAAGTGTACTTCAAATTTTGAATATCCCGACTAATGAAATGCAGTAGGCACAGAGTCACAGCTGAGCAGTGGCACCTCCCAATCAGGCAGGTGATCACAAGGGTGAACAACCAATACACTTACAATTCTGTATCCATACAACCATCCTGTTTTCACTTTGAGTGCAGAATTCAATAAATTACATGAGATATTTAACAATTTATTATAAAATAGGCTTTGTATTAGATGATTTTTCCCAACTTTAGGCTAATGTAAGTATTCTGAGCATGTTTAAGGTCAATTAGGCTAAGTTATGATGTTTGGTAGGTTAGGTGTATTAAATGCATTTTCACCATATGATATTTTCAATTTATGATGGGTTTATTGGTAGGTAACCCCATCATAAGTTGATAAGTTGAGGAAGATTCATATATTTATGATGTACAACATGATCTTTTGATGTATACATATGAAATGATTACCATAATATAGCTAAATGACATATCTATCACCTCAGGTAGTTACTATTTATTTATTGGTGAGGACACTTAAAATCTACTCTCCTAACTATAGGCCCAATTGAATCATTTTACCACAGAGAAGCTTTCATGTACTTTACAAAGAAGACATTTTATTAGTTTCTTTGCCTCTAGAGAAGAATATTATTACAAACTAAACTCACCACCTAAGTGTTCACATTGCTTTTCTCCACCTGAGTACCAAGGTAAAGCAGTGTGATGCCAGAGTATGCTCTACTTTGTGATGGCAAAGATTTTCCATTTTTTACAAAAATCTGAAATTTATTTAGTGCTACTGTTTTCTTTTTTCTTCTATTTCCACGCACACTGTGGAGTGCCATCTGTATATAGCCATGTGAACCCTGTGTTATTGTTTGCTACAAAACTTGGCTCCAGCTTACTGAGGGAAGGAAGATTTTAGGCTGCAATGCAGAGGGAAAACAAGGTCATTTGTAAAATATTTTGGCAGTTTATCCAAAATTAAACATATGATTCAACAGTTACCCTCCCAGGCATATATTCAAACTAACTGAAAACTCATATCAACCCAAAAATATGAACATGAATGTTAACAGCAGCATTACTTGTAATAACCAAAAAGTGTAAACCACCTAAATATCCATCAATTGATTAAAGAATAAATAAAATGTGATATATCCATAAAACACAACATTATTTAGCCATAAAATTAAGTTACCAATTCATCCTATAGCATTGATAAGCCTTGAAAATATTCTGCTTATTGAAAGAAGTCAGAGGCAAAGGCCACATAGTGCATAATTTTATCTACATGAAGTGGCCAGTATAGAAAACTCCATAGAGACAGAAAGTAGATTAAGGGTTGGCAGGGTTTCTTTTGTGAGGTGATAAAATGTTCTGGAATTAGATAGTGGTGGTTATTGAACAATTAAGTGAATATTCTAAAAATCATTCAACTGTGTACTTTGAAACAATGGATTTTATGGTATGTGAATCATATTTTAATAAAAAAAATGTGAGGACAAGAGGTGGATACTTGTATAGATTGAGACACACTACATATTTCTGCTTCGGGCCAGACTGGAATAACAGGGGACAGATTTATCTTCCTTCAAACAACTAAGAAACTGGGTAAAATATATGAAACAACAATTCTCAAGATGACTTTAAATATTATGCAAAAAGGACAGTATTTTCTGAGAGAAGTGAAACAGACAAGATAATTTTCTGTTGTCCCATGTTACTAAGCAGAGAAATATTCCAGGAACAACACAGGAAGGGAATAGAAGGGCACAGACTAGTGAACTTTCTGAGTTGAGGAGGTGGAGACCGGAGACTGGAAAAGTGAAGGGATTTAGAATTTGCATGATTTTCTAAGTAGAAAAATCTGCTGAATCTAAAAAATAAATAAAGAAAGAAAGAACTCAAAACAAAGAAGTTACGTTTAGCATTTTTGTAGTGTGCCAGTTTATTATAGAAATATCAATTATATTTCTATACACAAAAAATAAAGAAATTAAAATACAATACTATCAAAAGTTTGGAATATTAGGAATAAATCCAACTAAAGATATGCAACACTTGTACACTCAAATCAGTGCTGAAAGGCATTAAAGAAGACCTGAATAAGTGGAGAATTTTACTTTTTTTAGGGCTTAGAAGGCTCAATACAGCTAAAATGGCAATTCTCCCTAAATTGATCTATAACTTCCATGTGATTTCTATTGAAATCTCAGCAGGTTTTTTGTTATTAGATATTGACAAGATGATTCTAAAACTGATATATAAATCAAAGACCTAGAGTAGTAATAACAAGTTTAAAAAAAGAAGAACAAACTTGAAAGACATGTCACCTAACACTAAGACGTATTGGAAAGCTTCAGTAAAAACACCTGAATAATATTTATGTCAAGGATCACTGAACTAGAATAGAAAGGGCCAATAAAGGCCCACTTACATATATTCAATTGATTTTAAATAAAGATGCAAAGACAATTCAGTGGAGAATCTGTAAATCTTTTCAACAAATTTTTTGGAACAATTGCACAAAATGAACTTGAACCCATGCTTTTTTCCACATACAAAAATTAACTCAAAATGGACTTTAAACATAATGTGTTTCACAAAACTATAAAACTTCTAAATAATACATAGAAGAACATTTTTTGACCTTGGTAATGCAAAAATTTCATAAATATACTAAAAATAAAATCCATAAAAGACACAAGTCCATTAATTTGATGTTATCAAAATTAAGAAAGATACTGCTAAGACAGGAAAAGACAAACCATAATGGGGAGAAATTATTTGCAAATCATATATCTGATAAAGGATTTATATATAGAATGCATAAAGAGCTCCTAAAATGTAACATTAAGAAAGAAAATAACCTAATAAAAAATGAGCCAAAGTTTGGAAGACACTTTACCAAAGATGATATTCTTTTTCCAAATGAAGACATTAAAAAGTAAAACAAGCAACATGATGAGTCGTTAGAGAAATGCAAATGAAAACCATAGTGTGATAAAGCATACCTATTAGAATGGCCAAAATAAAAATGTTGACCATACCAAGTGTTGATTAGGATATGGTACAACTTGAGCTCTTTAAATTGCATGTGGGAATGCAATATGGCACAGTCACTTGGACAATCAACTTTATAGTTTCTTAAAAAGGTAAATAGCATGAACATAGGGTCCAGTCTTTCCATTCTTAGGTATTTACCTAAGACAAAGGAGAGCTTATACCAAAAAATAAAAATAAATTTTAAAAAGGGACTTCCCTAGCAGTCCAGTGTTTAAGATTCCATGATTCCACTGCAGGGGGTGTGGGTTTGATCCCTGGTCAGGGAACTGAAATCCCACATACTGCACAGTGGGGCCAAAAATAAAAAAGAGAGAGAGAACTTATATCCATATCAAGACACATATGCAACTATTTACAGCTGTTTGATTTGTAATATCACTAAACTGGAAACAACCCAAGTGTCCATCAGGAAGTAAAGTGCTAAGAACATTGTGGTATATCCATACAATGGAAAACTAATCAGCTATTAAAAGGAATGAACTATTGATGAATTCAACAACATAGATAAACCTCAAAATTATTATGTTGAGTGGAAGGAGCTAGACAAAAAAAAAATGTACATACCTTAGAAGTTACTTGAAGAATTCAGTATATGTATATTAATCTACAGTGATCCAAAGCAGAACATTGGTTGCCTGGGGGAGAGAGGAGAGAGTAGGTCAAAAGGGCAGAATAGCGAGATTACATAAGAGTGTAAAAAAACTTTTGGGGATGAAGAACATATTCACAATTTTGATTATGTTGATGTTTTTACAAGTGCATAAATGCGTCAAAGTTTATCTAATTATATAATTTAAACATGCATAATTATTTGAATGTTAATTGTACTTCCATAAAGCTATTAACAGATTTTTTAAATCATAAATCTCCAATTTTTGTACTGTGTGCCAATTGGGAGATTACCACAAAGACACATTTCAAACTCATAAAATTATACCCTGAGAAACATAGTCTGATTTAACCAAAAAAAAAAAACAAAAAAAGAAAAAGAAATAAAAAATTCTTTGTTCAGACAATTTTAGAACTGATTTTGAAAATCCTCTAAGTAACAATATCAAGAAATAATAAATTCATGTGAATTGAGTGGTTCTTCTTGCCTCAGAAGCTGTAGAAAACATACTAGAGCCAAATTTTGAAATGCCAATAAATAACGGGAACTTTATTTTCAAAACTTAAGACTTTGAAAAATATATTAGAGAACTATATTTGGTGTTATATTATTGTACCTTTAATTCTCTTAATCCCAGTGTATAATGGTGGTTGTTGTCAGCAAAACTATGTTTGAAACACAGTATTTTACCAAGAAATACCTGTGATTAACATAATAATTGAACACAGTATGTTACTTTAATACTATGGAAAATTAGGCTCCACAGGCTCCAACAAACACATGAAAGGATGCTCAACATCACTAATCATTAGAGAAATGCAAATCAAAACTACGAGGTATCACCTCACAACGGTCAGAATGGCCATCACCAAAAAATCTACAAAGAATAAATGCTGGAGAGGGTGTGGAGAAAAGGGAACACTCTTGCACTGTTGGTGGGAATGTAAATTGATACAGCCACTATGGATAACAGTATGGAGGTTCCTTAAAAGACTAAAAATAAAACTACCATACTACCCAGCAATCCCACTACTGGGCATATATCCTTAGAAAATCATAATTCAAAAGGAGTCATGTACCACAATGTTCACTGCAGCTCTATTTACAATAGCCAGGACATGGAAGCAACCTAAGTGTCCATCAACAGATAAATGGATAAAGAAGATGTGGCACATATATACAGTGGCGTATTACTCAGCCATAAAAATAATTGAAATTGAGTTATTTGTAGTGAGATGGATGGACCTAGAGTCTGTTATACAAAGTGAAGTTAGAAAGAGAAAAAAAAATACTGTATGCTAACACATATATATGGAATCGAAAAAAAAAATGGTTCTGATGAACCTAGGGGCAGGACAGGAATAAAGACCCACACGTAGAGAATGGACTTGAGGACACAGGGAGGGGGAAGGGTAAACTGGGACAAAGGGAGAGAATGGCATGGACATATATACACTACCAAATATAAAATAGATAGCTAGTGGGAAGCAGCCGCATAGCACAGGGAGATCAGCTCGGTGCTTTGTGACCACCTAGAGGGGTGGGATAGGGAAGGTGGGAGGGAGACGCAAGAAGGAGGAGATATGGGGATATATGTATATGTATAGCTGATTCGCTTTGTTATGCAGCTGAAACTAATACAACATTATAAAGCAATTATACTCCAATAACATGTTATAAAAAACAAAAAGAAACTATAAGGGACTAAAAATAACTGTGTTCATGCACAGTTGGGACAAATCATGAACAACAGGATACAAAAAGACCAAAACTCCAACTGCCACTTCTGAGGAGCCGGGAGCAAAAGCATGGTACTACACACGCACCCTGCACACAACACCATCAAGACGGTGGGGAGAGCACCTACATCACCTCCCCGGTCCAACCCCTGGTCCCACCCTTACCCTCACCCCATAGAAGGAACCAGCTTGCCACCCCGCTCAGGGAGCAAGCAAGGGAAACTGTTACTTGGTTTTGCTCCCTCTTGCTGCAGCAGGAGCCTCAGTCAAGCCTTGCCTGAATTTCTTGTCTGGCCTCTGATAAATTTCTATTGATTAAGGAGACCAGGAACCCTGGTCAGTAACAGAATGACATAGCAAAATGAAAATATAGCAGAGGGAGCTGATGGACTTGATTTTACATGTGCTCTGCAAATAAGTAGAGTTCGAGCTATTTCTCCCAGAAGGTAAAATAATAATATTTTAAAATATTCAAAGGATATATTTTGCTGGGTATGTAATTTCAGGTTGGCCAGAAAAGGTAAGAAAGGAGAGAAAAGTAACAGAAAATAAGAGGGACAAATAGAAAACGAGCATTAAGATGCTGAATATATGAGCAACTATATTAAATGTAAGCAGAGTAAATACTCCAATTGAAAGACAAACACTAACACACTGGATTTAAAAAAAAAAAAATCATATGCTGCTTACAAGAGAGACCTGTCCAATATAAGGATGCAGAAATGAGGAAAGTAAAAGATAGAAAAAGTTATTCCATGCAAGTACTAACCAAAAGTAATCTGGTGTAGTTGCATTAATATCAACAAATGTAGAGTTTAAGGGAAAAAAATCAATGCAAAGAGAACTGATCCCAGTGAAAACAAAAAAAGATCAGTTTATCAAAAAGTTACAATTCTAAATTTGCATGCAAATAATAATGTAGCCTCCAAATATATAAAACAAAACTCAAGAGAAATAAAGGGAGAAATAGACAAATCCATAATCCCTCTTTCAGTAACTGATAGCACAACCAAATTTTTTTTAAAAGAAAAAAATATTAATTTTAATACATAGCCTTTGAAAAGAGGAATCTGCTTACAATTATTTAAAGATATTGGAATTAAATAGTTTCCACGTAAAGATGAAACTCATAATGGAAATTTTATAATCATTAGAAAAATTTAATCTGGTTATTATCTTAGAAAATCAGAGACAAGAAATGATATAAAAGACTAGAATCAACTTCTAAAATCAAAAGAATCCTTTAGATGTATCCAGTAGATGGCTAGAGAACCTGCTCAGGTGGGAAGCGGGGAGAGGAGAACATTAGTGGAGGTGAGTGTGAAGTTAGTAACCAATTGTTGAAGACCCAAAGGGTCATGTTGTGAATAAAGATAGAAATGAGACTTTTTTTTTCTGAGAAGGTGGGATGAATATGTTTTTCAGAATGAAGTGCAGTGCTGCTTGGAAGCATAGAATGTGGTCTGAAGATAGATATCTGGAATAGACTACTAAGCAATTCTTGTTATAAATGATCTTCATAACAACTGAACTAATCCTGATATACCTTTTTTCTAAAAGTCAAAATAATCTTAGTAATCAGAAAAAATTCAGAAAATAATCGTTCTGTATACTTTTAAAGCTATAGTTTACCAAATGAATTTCCTGCCATTTGTGGTTTATTTGGAGAGAAGAGAAAATTTTCTTTGAGCAGGACCTCCTTAGATGCCAGGTGCAAAGGCAGGTGTAAAATTTTGAACATCAAATTGTTTAGAAAGCTAATTAATTTTAACCATTCAAACGTGTGTGTGGGAGGGGTGGAATCCAGGGGTTTGGGGCAAATTCTTAACAATGAAGACTTTTTGTGGATAGCTGATCCAAGGATCCAAGAATCTAAAGATGGAATTTCAAAAGCTATTCTCTCCCTTGTTACTAAAGGGAGGAGAAATTCAGTAGTCTAAAGAGTTGTGGTTAGCAGAGGTTACACTAAAATGAATGTAAGGGGAAAGAGCAATCTGATCATCATCATTAAGAGACTGATTCAGGCCTAAGGGCTCTGCCTGGGAACTGGACCTCCCAGACTCTTACTTATCTTGACTATACACAGCTGCTGAGAATTTGAAAAACTCATGGTCCTAGTGAAAAAGGCAGGAGACTGGAAGACAGTGGAGTATAAGTCATCACAGAAAGTTGAGAAATGAGGAGTGCAGACATGGTTAAAAAACAAAACAAAACAAAACAAAACAAAAAAACTCCTTCTAAGCAAAAGTCTTAATTCAGTAGTTGCACTTAAGAATTTACAAGAATACACTTGCTGGAACAGAGGAAACAAAGCTCCATGATAAACAGGTGAAAAGACTGAACAGTTTCTAGGGTGCCCACCCCCAAGACCTCTGCCACGTGGTCTTCATGTCCATGTATACTCTCCTCCCCTTAATTGAGGGAGGACCTGTGACTTTCCTCTAACACTGTATAATAGAGCAAGAGTGATGGAATGTCACTCCTGTGATTATGCTCTGTTATATAAGACTCTGTTTTGCTAGCCCATTTGTCTCAGAGACTCTTCTGGTCAACTTGGTGAAGTTCATGGTCAGGTTGGGGAATCCCACATGGCAAACAACTGCAAAAACTTTGGACAGCCTCTAGGAGCTGAGGCTGGCCTCTAGCCTCCAGCCAGCAAAACACTAATGCTCTCAGTCCTGCAACTCCAAGGAAATGAATTTTGCCCAAGAACTAGGCGTTTGGAAGCAGATCCTTTTGTAGTGGAGCCTCCAGATGAGGACCCTGCCTTGGCTAACTCTGATGACAGCCTATGAGACCCTTAGTATGGGAATCAGCTAAGCAAATTTCCAGAGTCCTGTCTCACAGGGACTGTGTGCTTATAAAGCCTGTTGCCTTAAGTTGCTAAATTTGTGGTAATTTGCAACAAAGAAATTGATGACAAATAAAGTTTCTCTAAAAGTAACTTCTCAGAAAAGCCAAAGAATATAAAAAATTCATACTCATAAAAGTCCAGTAGTAATCAGGAAGATTGTCTTCACCTTCCATGGAAACTTATTTGCAATTTACCATGAAGTAGAATTGTTTTCACTTGGCTTGAATGGCCACTTCAAATATTTCTAAAGATTTACATTATTAACAATAAAGGTAAGGGCTAACTCTTCTGCAGTGCCCAAGGAAAGAATATGCCTTGCCTTTCTCACTTCAAATTTTATACAAGATGGTACAAACTGATTCTTTAAAAAATATTTATTTATTTATTTATAACATCTTTCAAACTGATTTTTAAGCCATTCACTGTGGCAGTGGTGAAGACATGAGAACTTTTATTTTCTTTTCTGTCTGCAAAGGCTCACCTCCAGGAACTCATCTGAGTGGTTGTCAGCTTGGTTAATCTGTCCTGTCCACAACCCATTTCTGAGAAGACATTATCTAACTGAGAAGATATTTCCAAGTTCTTTCTGGATAAAATCTCAAAGTGTGGAGTTAATAGTTGCCATTTGCTATGGCAGAGAAATGTCTGACATACACAGATACACTGTCTCTTGAAACTGCATTTTATCTAGCTTTATAAGAAATGCTTTAAGTTTAGCTCTAAAATAATTCTGTGTAACTGGCAATGGGAATTTTTCCAAACTCTATAAATTATTTGATCAATCCCCTCCAAAAAATGAATCAAATACCATTACAAATTCTAATGATTTGTCATAAATTACCATGCCTGCTTAACCCAACCTTCTCACTTTCCTCCAGTGCAGAGAATTATTGTTAAAATGTACTGTGCTTTGTATGCTTTATTCACAATAGCAATTCCAGGTGCATATGAAGATAAAGGTGACTAATTAGGTTGCTGCTTATTCTCAAGGAAGTAATTAGGTATCATTAGGGTATTATTTTTTAAATTAGGGCTTGCTTTCATGTGGAATTTATATAGTGCTCTGTCTTTGTAGAAACAGTCTTGAAACTCATTCATTTGTTCAAAAAAGAAAAATTAAGTTATTATTAAGATCTACCTTTTTGAAAACATAGCCAACAGCAATTTAGTCTAAAATTTGTCAGTTTTGCACAAAAGGCAATTTAAACATTAGCAATCAGTCTTTCAAGGTGATTGTTATCTGCATATAGAGATGTTAATTTAAAAAGCCATGAAATCATCCTCCTTATAATTGGCATCAACAACAAATTCCTATTATTTGCAAGTTGCTGGAGAGATAAAATGTTCTAAGGAACACATCCTAACCTCAAGGAACATGCGGAAGTTTTTCTTTGTTAGATGGTTTCAGACAATGTTTGAAGACTTGGTTTCAGGAGGGATATCTGACCACAAGGACAACTATGCTTGTTTATAGATATAGAACTATCCTTAAGAGGAGCTTAAATAAATGATCACTTATAGAGCATTGGGTAGGTCCTCAAATCCTTTTCCAAAATATCATACTCTGACTTACCAAAATGACTGATACTTTAACACTGACTTAATAAGTCTCTCAGTTTTCTTGGAGTCCTTATGAAATGTATTAACACATGAGATAATTTCTTTTTTCATTTCACCAGTTTCTTTTCTTAAATGTGTCACCTTGGGTAAAATGTCATTTTTAATATCTTGATATTTTCATTTGTAAAATGGGATAATATATCGTCTAACTCTTAGGTTTTATTTGAAGATTAAATTAGCTAATCCATATATAACACTTTGAGTAGTGCCTGGTAAATAATAAGAACCTAAAAAATGTAAACTATTATTATTTCAGCATTATTGCAGCTATTATTATCATTACCCTAATATATCTTAGGTATTTAGATAGGCTGAGTATCCAAAATTTGTTGACACATCATCCATGATCTAAACATATTGGCAAGAATTAAGTATTCATGTTTCTTTCATATTGTAATTTTACTTATAAGTTCCCATGCACTTGTCAATTTCCTTCCTTACCTTAACTAAAGCTAATAAAATTACTTCCTATTTCATTGGCAAATAAAAATTATCAGAAAGGGGCATCCACAGACACTAGCTACAATTCCTACCAGCCTGCAGTATCTGCAGACACATTCTGCCTCTTCTCTTTTACCAGTGATAAAATTTCCAAGCTTCTATTTAGAGTCAATCTCCTCTTTGGGGTACAAGATTCCATATCCTCTTACCTGTCTCAAAGACACAACTCCATCAGTTCTCTCCTAGTCATTATTCCTTACACATCATCAAGTGTTTCTCTCTCAGACAAATTGTTACCATCAATACAAAGCTTCCATCTTTTATGTATTTCTTTCTTAAAAAGAATACCTAACTTGCCTTCCCGTAGGAGCTACCACACCATTTCTTGATTCCTTTTTTTTTGCATTGAAATTCCACCTCAAAATGGTTGTTATACTCACTGTCTCCAATTTCTCTCCTCCACTTCTCTCTTATACCCATTTCAATCAAGTTTTAGAGCCCATCAGTTTGCCAGAATTTCTATTCCAGATGCTAAATTCAAGTTTCAATTCTCAATGAGTATCTTGTGTGACCTACCAGGAGTATTTGAAAAAGTTAGTCTTGTCCTCCTCTTTGATATACTTATTTCACTTGTCTTCCAGGATGCCATTTCTCTTAGTTTTCTCCTTACTTCACTAGTCATTATTTCTCAGTACTCTTTCCCTTGGTGATTTAATTTGTTTACGTAGATTTCAACAAAATCTATATTATAATGCCTTGAAATTTATATATACAAATGCTGACTTGACAGCTCTATTTTGATGTCTCCTGACAGCTCTATGTTGATGTCTAAGACACATGCTATAGTGCCCCAAACTGATCTTTCTTCCTGAAACTTCTTCCAACACTAGCCTTCTCCATCTCTGTTGAGGGCAACTACACACTCCCATTAATTTGGCTAAAAGTTAAAGTTTATTCTGTAGCAAAGGGCAGCAAGGCGCTATCCTTTTTTTTTTTTTCTTTTAATAAAAGGGAAATAGTGTATCAAATCTTTATCTTAGAAATATAACATCCAGGAATATAAAGGATGGATGGGAGTTGGAAGAGACTGTAAACAGGTAAACCTGTGAAATGCAGCTATCATCGTCCAAGTGGAACAGGAGATAAGGGTCCAAACTAGAAAAGGAGATGAACTAAAGGCTACAGGGTGAGTACAGTTTTGTCAGCTCTATGGATAATGGTTAACTTGGCCAGAGAATACAGGGAGAGCAGCAGATTTTAGGAAGGAGAATATATTTTCTGGTTCCAGTTTTTGAAATGTTAAGGTTGAAGGATCTGTTAGAGGGTCAAAAAGTATGCATACTTAGATTTCAATTCTGTCTTTGACACTTAGCTGGAACTGAGTGTTGTCATGTGTAAAATGAGAAATAAAAAATACTTAAGGACAGAGTTGTGAGAATTAAATGAATTAATAGTGTTAAAATTATTATCACATACTCTGGAGAGTCACTCTTTATTGGGTGTGTGATTCTGGGCTAGTAATTTAGTAACACTGTCCCTCAGTTTTCTTATCTGTAAAATGGGATGAGAGTAGTAGCTATTGTGGCAAAAATCATAATGCTTGCCAAATATTTCATTTGTGGACACGAAAAGTATGTTCAGTAAGAAGAGAGTCAGGATGATGATGAAACCAAAGAGATCACCAGCATTTCAAGAGTGGACAAAGAAAGGTACCAGACCAGGAGACTAAAAATATAGTGTCTGATTGTTAGAAGATAACAACAGCTGAAACACCATCTATGTTACTATACACGACTGAAATTGCTGTAGAGTATTTGCCAAACAAAAACATAGACTGTGGTATTGGCTTAGCATCTGGGAGCAGACAACAAAGAAACTAAGGTTGGAGGCTGAAAAATATTGTTATACAGCTCCAAATTATTTGGTTAAACTGTCATTTAAAATTATAGGAGAGATGTTTTGTTTCTTTGTTTTTGTGACTAAGGTAAGAAGAGGTTGGAGAACAAGGCATTATGGTTTGTGTTAGTTCTAATTGCCTGTGTTTGGCAAGGTGTTGCAAGAAATAGATGAGCTAGTTTGCCAGCTTGATAAAAAGAAAAGGGATAGGTTTCAGAAATGTGGACACTTGCAGTGTTAGAGAATCTAATTACTTTGAGAACCTAAACATTAGGTGTTGAAATGGAATATTCCTTTAAATAATAACAAAAAATTAAAACTAACTCTTATAGCACAGATCAGGTTAAGGGTGTGGCTTTAAATTTCTTGCTTAAAAGCAAACAAACAAATTAAAAGAAAAACCTCTATTGATAAAGGAGTTTCCCATTGTAGTCTTCCACTTGGAAATCTGATCCCATGCAGAGATCTGCATTCATTCTACTGTCAAAGAGACTACAATCCTGGCTAAAAAAATCCTTTGTCTGTTTACCTCAAGCAGGAAAAGTGATAATAAATGTGCATGGCCCCAAAGAAATGCGTGGTTATGGAACATGGAACTAAGTAGCATCAAATAGTTTGCACATCAGAAAGACGCACTGCCAAAGAGTGGTGTTTAATCAAATATTCTTTTCTTGCCTTTTATTTTCCTATCCTTTGTTTTGTAGTTCTCTGAGACAAGGTCTGGTCAAAGGGATGTGGGCACAAGTAATGTCTGTCACTTTGGGGTCAATGAATAGCTGGGAGAAGCTATGACAGCTTTGGTTTTGAGTGACTGTGTCGAACGCAACCCTTTCCACACACAATCAGCCTCAGACTTACTTTGGATATGTACCCTAAGACAGAAATAAACTCAGTCTATGTTAAAAGTCTGAGATTAGTGATTAATTTGATATGGCATAATCTAATACCTAAATAAAAGTACACCTATACCAGAGATTATTGTGAGAAATGAATGAATAAATAATTACAAAACAACTATTTGAAATATGTATATAAGTGTTATGTATAAATGCTCTTATTGTTATTATCTAAAATTTCCAGCTTGCAGAGTGCCTGACATATGTGGGACACACAACAAATCTTAGTTTCTTCTTCTCTGTTCTGCATATTTGAATTGCCATCATACTCATACCATTAACGCTTGCCACCAAAAGAGTCTACCAAGATAATGGGAACCTAATTATATTAAGGTCTAAGAATGTGACAGCATTTTATTTTCAGAAGCTCAAATACCTATTTTTCACTTGTTGCTTTGCCCATGGGAAAACATATTCCATGTTGCAAACTGAAATCTATAAGTATGGGGATGAGAGAATTAGTCAAATTATGAAATGACACGGTATAAATGGGAATAGTGTAAATCTTTAGTATTTTCCTATATGTAACCATTATTTTTTTGTTTTCAACATTTATTTGGAGTATGATGTATCAAAATTAATTCTCCAGTTTAGCCACATATGAGCTATTAATTTCCCCATTCAAATGGACACATGACTGTGAGCATATAAGTTTAATATTTTTAATGGAGAACATTCAGTGGTGAGAGCATAAAATAAGGATAGTTTTTTTTTTAACATCTTTATTGGAGTATAATTGCTTTACAATGGTGTGTTAGTTTCTGCTTTATAAAAAGTGAATCAACTATACATATACATATATCCCCATATCTCCTCCTTCTTGCGTCTCCCTCCCACCCTCCCTATCCCACCCCTCTAGGTGGTCACAAAACACCGAGCTGATCACCCTGTGCTATGCGGTTGCTTCCAACTAGCTATATATTTTACATTTGGTAGTGTATATATGTCCACGCCACTCTCTCACTTTGTCCCAGCTTACCCTTCCCACTCCCCATGTCCTCAAGTCCATTCTCTATGTCTCTGTAAATAAGGATAGTTTTAACAGTACTTTTACTCAAACTTTATTAACAAACAATTTAACTTTCTCTGCATAAAAGTTACATATAAAATAAATGTTTGAGTAAAAGTAGAGTTAACTAAATATTTTCACAAGGGAAGCAAACAAATATGACATTACAAGTGAAGATTAGCAACTGTCATTGACCATAAATTTCAACTTATATGCTGACCTCAAGCCATAAAACTGCTGAAGCTACAACTGTCTTTCTATAAAGGTTATTAAGTATATAAATTAAGTAAAAAACAGCTTGGTTTCGGATGAAGAGTTCTGTGTTTCCTTAGGCACAACTAATAGCATTAAAAATAAAAAGCTGTAGACAATTGCATAATGTATACAGTAGAAAATACATATTTAGTTTTAAAGATAATAATAGGCAACACTAATTTTTCCTCCCACCATTTGTTTTAGTCACTTATATCACTGCTCTGAGAACACAGCAAACCAATTATAAACTGTATACACTGAGTATTCAAAGGAGAAATACACACATTACAGATACTTTTTGATAAAATGGACCACTCATTTTTTTAAACCTTAGTTCTACTAGTTTGGGACCCAAAGCACACAACTTCTGAAACATCCTCTCCAAAGCAGCAATGTCTCTGAGAAAACCGTAACTATTTATGCCCAATTCAGGTAGATGCTTGCTCAGCTGAAGCTTGTTTCTTACATTATCACAGGCTCCATTACCTGGATTTGCTATTCTAGCCATATAGAATACACAGAAGTGGATGCAGAGTCAACAGCATTGTTCAGTGAGGAGGATGCTGATAGCCAGCTATAAGTCCTCCTTCCAAATCAGTGAGCTAAAAAAAAAATAATAGAATAAAAATCAGCATATACATGTGCATTTTTGGTGTATTAGTGGTGGGTGTTTATATACAAAATCATTGGAATCTCCCTTTAGAAAACATTTAATGACTTTATAAAATTTTATTTAGCATATATTATAGGCATTTGAGCATGTTATAAATACCAATTGAGGATGATAAAATGTATGCTCCAGATAATTCAATAAAAGGATTCTGGAAAGCCATATATTAAGTACACCAATTACAAACACACACACTCACACACACCACAATTACCTCACTGTATGCATTTGATGAAACATGGATGATTACTCATTGAATGAAATTTTGAAATAAACTTAGAGAATTGTATAATGTCAGCAAGGAAAAAAAGAAACTTTAAAATTGAAAATAAAGTTATCTCTGAAAAGGTTACATCAAAATATAAGCTTGAACTCTGTGCAGAAAACCTTATTAAAGTAACTAAAGGTAATCAAAGAATGTACATATTAGTGATTCAGTTATACCTAAAGACTTGTCCAAAAGATTACATTACATCCAAGTGGCTATTTGAATTATGTCTCAGTGTGTTCATTCACTTCTATATGTTTGTGACATAAACATAAAGGATTTGGAACCATAAGTCCTGAGAACATAATAGCTATGTAAACTGAGAAAAATTACTTTAACCCTTTGAGGTATTTTTTTTTAATATTTGTACAATGGTGAAAAAACATAACAAATCTGTTAGTCATAACTTGCAAGGTGTTTTTAAATTGTAAGTAAAAAAATGTTGTATACTCTAACTCACAATGTGCATATTACTTACTCTCCGTAGAATTATGATTATTATGTGACTATAGCTTAATGCCCTTTGTATTATAATTATCTTTGTCTAAAAACAGGAAATCAAAGATCCTTGTCTAACATTTTTTTCTATTGTATATGCAATTGAAGATTGTATTTTTGCATGTTCAGGATCTATTATTTTCTGAAATTAATCTTGTTTTGTTTCATGGTTGCACATATATGTATTGCTACTAAAATGTCTTGTTTCTGCATGAGAAGTTAATTTGTTTGGTACCATAGTTTCTCTGCCTTCTACAATTATAACTCAATAATAGACATTGTTATTTTATATAATTATAATATTCCTTAAAATGTCTTTTAGATCTACTGGCCAGCTGATTCCCAAGTAAATTTTGTCATCCCATACTCACTTTATAATTATCATACCAAAGTTAAGTTTTAGCAAGTTTTATATCTGAAATGTTTAGGATGCTCATGCCTTGCTTTTAACATTTGATACACTTTATTAGTATAATGACTATAAATTATGAGTCATAAGTTCAGGAAGCAATATTATCTCAGTCCTTACATGGTGTATGAGCTTAAGCCAGTAAGAACAAACAAACAAATAAACAAATGAAAAACCCAAGAACAACAACAACAACAAAAAAGCCTCTCTGAGCCTTACCTCCTTATGTGTAAAATAATAAATGTCACTATTTTTATTAATCTTGTCAGTGTTTATCCTAATTTAACTTTTACAATCTCATATCTATCTCCATCAATGATCATCCCCAGTGGCGATTTCCAGTTCTCAGGATCTAGGACTTATACATTGCATTTTTATACTTCTCACCACTGCCTCGTTCTTGAAAATTCTCTCTTATGGTAACTTTTTATATATGCCAATTTGATTTCTATAATTTTATTTAATATACCTAATAACTGTCTTTTGAACATTTTATCTCCTTTCCTGACCTATGGAAAGGTCATAGTCCTTATTATATAACAAAAGCATTTTTGTAATCAACTTCTAATTGATTTTTTAGTGTAGTCTCTACTCTTTCTAATAGAAGAGTTGTCTGATATACTACTCTAAAAAACAAAGGCAATCCATGTATTAGTCAGGGTTTTCCAGAGAAACAGAACGAATAGTATATATATATATTTTGTTGGTGTTGTTTGTTTGCTTTGTTTGTTTGTTTTATTGAGGTCTTAAATGGAGAGGATGATAATCACCCCCACTGAGGAAGGCACTTTGCTTTACTCAGTCAGAAACACCCTCACAGACACACCCCCAAATAATGTTTTCTCAGTGCACCCACCCTGTGCCCCAATAAAATTGTCACATAAGATTAATCATCGCAATCCTTCTGCCTCCCTGTTTAAATGCTTCCATTGTTTTAAACATGAAATTGATCATTTTTGCTTGAAAGTATACTGTTAGCCATTTTTAGAAAATCGAGTATGTGGGGACTTTATATTTGAGCTTTGTTTTTGCTAAAGAACTATGAAAATTAAAATTTTAATATTAAGGAGGCAACAATTTTTAATGCATAATGAGTAATTTTCACAAACTAGTTTAGATTCTAGGACTCAGATGGTTTCTTTAACATTTATCCTGAACAAGGAAGTGTATAGAATAGGAAAATGGACTAGCTATTTCAGACCATTTATAAATACCCATAATGGTGAAAAAAATAACAAATCTGCTGGTCTTACCTAGCAAAGTACATCCCTGATTGTCTCTTTATTACAGCAGTTGGTAAAATCTGACTCAATCCCACTGTGGGGTTATTTGTATATCAAGAACTCATTAAATAACATTTATTGAATATCATGAGGCATCAAAAATAAATCATGCTTACGTTCATGTGTTGAAACCATATACGTGATTTTCAAGTCACATATTCAAGAAAAAACAAAGATCAGGGCAAACGGTTACATTAAGTATATTAAAATAGGAGAAGTAAACGTGAAAAAAGGGAGCCAATAACATACTTTGTAGCAAGATGGGTTAATTAGTAAAATATTTTGAAAGGGAGATTGTCACTATTATACTAAGAAGACAATAATATCCTTTGATATCCTGAAATGTGAAAAATGGTGTCATGAACCATTTGGATAATGTCTATTCTGAAAATATTAAATCAGTTTTGCTGAGTTTTCAAAAGCAAGACTTTTCCTTGAAGGGTGAATGAAAACAACTTTCTAACTTAAGATCTTATATACCATTAGTCCCAATAAAGTTGATGATTTCTTCTGGGAGAATTTAATCAGTTTGTTGTGACATGGTACCAGTAACTCAATTCCATAAAACAACTGATTGATCACAGTTGTTCTATGAATTGGTCAGAAGAGAGCCTAAGAAAATCATTTCCACAGCCTGCCTGTCAAAGTACAACTTCAAAAAAATGATGGTCTTCTGGATTTAAGCCATGGTTTTCTCCTGACCATTCATAAAAATATCATTCATTAGTCATTTCTTTATTTTCTAAACAGAAAATATCAACGATGATCACAATCTATGATAGAGGTCACAGCAATTAACTAACTGTAATGGCATGTGGTAAGGTTAAGTTTTTTTCTCAAACCCCGAGCTAGTTAAGTATTGACATCTCCTGACTGGAACACAGCAGGCACACTTAGAAAGTCACTTCCACATCTATTAAAGCTCCGTGTCAATCCAGGGTTTTTCCAAGCCAATAAACAGTGCCCACACTGAGACTAGGGTTGGTCATATAGAAATGAGACAAAGTTATTCTGAATATAATGTGTATCTTCCAATTTTACTTTGGTCTACCACCATTATCACTTTTATTTGTAAGACATGTGACATCTTCCTGCTGCTTCCTGTATCATTACACATAAAAGTACATATTATCAGGAACTTTTTTATGCAAGGCAGCCTATCAGAGGGGGTATGTATTATTACTTAGAAGAAAAAAATCACTTGATTACTTCTTAGATAAGGTTGAATCAGCCATGGCATTTATGCCTCTTATGTAGATAGGCACACCTTATTCTACATGCCCATGAGATTAAACAGTTATATGGGATTATTTTGGGTAGAGAGGCTCTAGAGATAACCTTGAAATAGCTGCCTTGAGAAAGAAGTAGCCTTGGTTATATTTTCTATTACTGCATCATTAAAAAAGTCAGATATTGTGTACATTGTTTTTGCTCAGTTATAAACATTCAAAGTTCTCAGTGTAGCCTTCCTCCCCTTATTTTCTATAAACTTAGACAATGTGGCATAATTTACTTATTATGATCCACAAAATAGGAAATCATAGAACTTCAGAAAAAAATGCTCTCTATGTTAGGGTATTAACTGATTAACTTTGAAAACATTGCTTCCAAATTTTTGACTACATCAACTTAAGACTCTAATGAGATAAGCCAGTGCATCTGTGGTTTAAGTGCCACTGCAATGCCCTAAAATGTCTTTTTTTCCTCTATTTGTCTGGCTTGATGTTTTCTATTAAATGGTAGATATCCTATCATCAAAGTAAAAATCTCAAACCCATATAATTTATTAACATTTTATATTAGCTTGTTAGATTAGCTCCATTATCTTTAAGGTCTCTGGTGATTTTATAGAGGAATTGGAGGACAGGTAAGATGTGGAAAAAGAAAAAGTGTGAAGCCCAGGTAGGAAGTCAGTGGGGAAGGACCTGGAGAATCAGTGGAAGGAGAGACCTGAGACCTGATGGGAAGGACAAGAAAATAAAAAGAAAATAAAAGACGAGGCACATACACAAATTTGGAAGGGTAGCTTTCAGAGATGCTTTTCCTTCAAAGCTATGATGGGCCCTATTTTATGGAATCACTGATTCTTGAGAGAAAGTATTCAAGGAAAGAAAATGTGATGATGGTTTGATCATTTATGCTTTGCAGTATCTTTTTTTTTCTTATTAAATCCACTGGAGTTAATACGTGAAGGAGATAGTATTACCTAAAGCATAATAATTAAGCCATGACAGCTATTCCATTATGAAGTACATTTGACAATTAATGTCATGGATTAGATTAATTACAGACCATTTAAATGATACTGTTTTGAGCTTAAGCAAAATAATTTATTGTTATACTTCAGAGCACTTCAAAAGGTTTTCTAAATGCCTAGTTATAATTTTTTTCTCTGGATTCTTTCAACAGCAAAACATGTAAAAATCTTTAACTTTGTTGGCTGTCAATGATTATTTGCCTGTTTGTTTTCAAATGCATATGATAAATGTTAAAAATATAACAGAATAATATTATATTCAAAATTTAGATCACTTGGTAAAAAACTTGTATCATGAAACTTAAAGAAAATCCCAACATATCTGTTTCCAATATACACGTCCATGGCACCATCAAAGCAAATCATAATGTTTCAAAACATAAATTCTCAAGAGAAATAGTAGAACAGTTTTTACTGGGATTTATTTGGGAGACAAACCTAGAATTTTCTTCCAAATAAATTTATACCAGAATGCAATGTTTGTTTCAAAACTTTAACCGTGTATAAAAGTCTAATGAATTATAGCCAGTTCTTGTAAGATTCAAAATTTTAAGAATTTATTGAGTGACAACTTCAAGTTAAGCAGATTATATTTTCTATTTAATTGAATTTTTTGTTTATCTGTGTTTGATTTGCTTATTTTCAGTAGAACTCAAAGTTTGGATTCTGTATTAATGTGTAGACTTAGTTTCTAATTTCTTTTAGAAACATTTCCTAAATGTATGACATCATTTAAGATATAAGCCAATATGTCTCCAGTATGTCTCAGAATATTTTAATTGCATTTAATTAATTCAGAATCAAAACACAATTAAATCTGCCTAAATATGAAAAGGTTGAGACCTTAAGTGACTTTATGCATCATTAAATATAACATAAAACTGTATAGGTATAGCTCACTAGTTCTTTAAGTTTTCACTGGTAATATACACAAAAGGTGCTAGGATGCTTAGGTAAATGGCACTGCTGGATTATGTATTAAAAGGAAACTACACTATAAAAAAGAAAATATAAACCTAAAGGGCAGTTGCTGTCATATACCCAGATCATTTTGAATGATCCATAAGTAGACATGATGATCTTTAAATTATCCTATTTTAGAGAAGCCAGCTTTGGTTAGATTTAAGTAAATAGTCATAAAATCACAAAATGAAAGATTTCTTGACTACTTTGGATACTTGTCTGTATAATTTTCTAACTGGGGAAAATATCTTTGACCCTTCCTCTTGCTTGGGACTCAGATATGATGGCTAGAGTTCCATAGGATCTTGGACCATGTCGCAATCTAAGATAAAAATTCCAGCTAAAAATCATGGAACAAAGATGGAGCTTTGGTTACTGGTGGTTGTGAATCTATTTTACCAGCCATGACCTGTATTTCTTCAGATTTCTTTATTTGTGAAAGAATAAATATCTATGTTGTTGAAGTCACAATATTTTTTTTTCTACAGGCAGTTAAACTAATTTTTACATGATTTAGATATTTAACTTTGTTTGGTCTTGATTTATACTTGTTTTTCTGGCTGACAGTTCTACCAACACATTAGAAAACCTTGATTACAAGTATCACATGTTATTCATATTGACTGTGTAGGCGGCAACATTTCCAGACCTTCCTCACTTCCAACAATCAAACCAATGACTCTTTTCATTCTTACTGCCTATTTGCTAGAAAATGGAACAGAAAGGTATCAAGACCCACAACTGGGCTATGGGCGAGAATGGAGAAATGTGAGAGTGAGGGATGGATGGTGACAGATTGTGGCAGAGGTGAAATTCTTAAAATCATTATGCTGGAAAAAGTACCACTGCTGTTAATGCAGGTTCTAAGCTGTGTGTGTGACTGAGGTGGAGAGGAAAACAAAACTGTTGAAAGTAAGAAGAATACAAAACTAAGAGGTCATATTGTTGGATGAATCATCTATATAGACACTGAGATAAATGTAAATGGTAGGAAGAGTAGTAGAAGAAAGGTACAAAGATAGAGACAATAAACAAGACAGATACTAAAGTGAGGGAGGGAGTGATTGGAAGTATGGTTTATTACTTCAGTGTGAAAGCTAGTGACTTGTAGGATATTAAGATTTCAAAGAAGCTGAGTTGTTTTTATTATTTTTGTTTTAATTTTTCAATTAAGATTGGAGTCATAATAGCATTGAAATAGTATTATATACAGGTAGAAAACCTACCTTACTCTCATGTCTTTGTGCAACAAAGGAGGGAGAGAGAAAAAAAAAAAATCAACTGATAGAGCTGTAAGGGAATCACTATCTCCAGAGCACTGAGAAAAGAAGTTCAGAACATGGGAGAGTTTGCTGATGACAAAGACTAAGTTCTAGAGACACAAAGGATCAAGGAAATTATGAACTAAACCATATGGGGATTTTAATCTGGGTGATGAAGGATGACATGGGAACTTTGGAGTCTTCATATTGACTTATATACCAAACACTAGAGCATGATAGAATCAGTTTTACTGTTCTATCAGGGGAAGAAGATAACTCAAATTATAGCCTATCTTATAATAATGAGGTAGATATTCTGTATGTATGGGCCAGATGGGATGATAAAGATAGATGGCCTACTCAATAATACAAAATTATTTCAGCTTCCCCCTCCCCAAATCCAATGTTGGGAGATATTCATGGTGGGGGATAATTAGTTTGTTTAGTGAAGCCTAAATTCTTGGACCCCTCACATATTCTGCTGTGGATATGGTTGAGGCCAGGAGAAGACTTTATATAAACACACAGGACTCCTTACATAGATGCAAAAGATATCCTTCTGTCTTGCCATGGGCAGTATTGAACTAGGCATACATGAAATTTTGGGGACATTCCTTCAATGCTACCATGGATTGTGTTGAGGAAAAAGGAAGAATGGGTTTAACAAGGGATAAGAAGGATGATCACAAGAGTTAAGGTAAAGATAATTATAATTATATTCATAAAAAACATAAGTGATGGGGGATAAGTTAGTAACAATAAAAAAATGACAGCAGGACAATGGTAATATTATTAGGTGTAATTAACCTCGAAGGGACAAAGTCTCTTTTTGCGTGAAGCTAAAAAAATATTTTTCAAGGGACAGTGGATAGAAAAGAAAATTGACAGCACTTCTTCATTTTTCAAGAAAAGCAGAAGATAAGCAGTGCCCATATAAGATAGTCTCAAAGGAAACCAGGATTACTTAATGTAAGAAGATTCAGGGAGCGACCTCTGAAGAGGTTAACTTAAAAAAAAAATTAATTGAAGTAGAAATCCCACAGATTTGGGTCAACAGAGTTGGGAGGGAGGTCAATAATACAGGATTGATGTGTTTGGAGAACATTTACAAAATATAGAAGCAAAGGTACGTATTAAAATAATACACCATAAAATAAAATCATGTCCTTAAACTTACTTGAATATTCACTCCAATTTTAATATTACAGTTAGTAAAATGGGCTCTTAATTAGGTCATTAAATATCCTTATAATTAGTGTCTTTTTCTTGAAATAAATGCCTTTAAAGTGTTATTAACTGAAACAGCCGATGCAAAATACTCATCATTTTGGAAAGCTCTATTTCAGCAATAGCTGGAAATAGGTTAGCATATGGGTATGCATGTGTGTGTGTGTTTATGTGTATATATACAAACATTTATTTAGATACATATTTATTTAGGAATATATGTGAATGTTAACACTATAAGCAGTAATTTATCTAGTATTTATGGGACATATATGTTGTAAGTACCTAGAAAACTGAATAAAGCAAGGATTTCCTCAAGAAGTTTAATATGGATATTAGGAATTTATGAACAGATAAATACACAACTTATATTAAACAATATAAAAGAGTGGTTTAGAAACATGGTGTTTGGAAACACAGTTCTATATATCTGCAAATGGAAAACGTGTGTATGTCATAAGTATGTGATTATGTACACAGAATCTCATTTTTAGTCTACTTTTGAGAATGAGTAGTATTAATTTTTATGTAATCAATATATGTTTACAGCCACATTTAACAACTCTCTTAATAAATATTTGCTGTATTTGCGGCATCTCCATCTGTTCTCTTTTCTAAAAAAAAAAAGAAAAAAAAGAAATACCCTCATTTCTCATTTGTATGAATTGAGTGGGGATTGGTTCCCATCTCTATATCATAGATGTGTACTTTTGTCCCAGGCTAAATAATAAATACTAATCCCAGTAGTTGATTCACAGATGTTCACATAAACAAAACGAAGGCAAATGCAATCTTCAATATGACTAACTGCCAGATCTACTGGAGAAGAAATTCTCGGTTTCTTTAAACTTACTGGTCATTAGGGTGTGAGTCTTAGGCTGTAGTTTCTCGTAGCTCTACTCTTCTGCACATGCTAATTTTTTTCCCTTAGATCCACTGCTGTTGACTATTCATTTGGCAAATTCCTACTAATACTTCATGCCAAAAATTCTTTATATTTTTAAGAGAGAAACTTAATTAAGTAGTTTATACTAAGTAGATGTAAGCATTTCATTGTCTATATCTCTACTTGACTTGGCCTTTGCCTCCATTATAGTATAAACAATGAATAATTGTCTACTGACTTACTGTTATTATAATGTTAATTTTTATAAATGTAATACTAAAATGTGTTAAGGGATGCATTATGATCAAGACAGGTTATGTTGGGCTTCCCTGGTGGCGCAGTGGTTGAGAGTCCGCCTACCGATGCAGGGGACACGAGTTCGTGCCCCGGTCCGGGAAGATCCCACATGCCGCGGAGCAGCTGGGCCCGTGAGCCATGGCCGCTGGGCCTGCGCGTCCGGAGCCTGTGCTCTGCAACAGGAGAGGCCACAACAGTGAGAGGCCCGCGTACTGCAAAAAAAAAAAAAAAAAAAGGAATCTAATAAAACAGCATTTGGAAAAAAAAAAGACAGGTTCTGTTTAAATTGTTTGAGGACCACACACTTTTGTCTTTGTTCAGATGCATACCACTAAGACTACAAAGAGAGAATATTCAAATAATATAATCATGCTTAACACAGTAAATATTTCTAATGACCATATATGAAACAGAAACAAAATAATAAGCACAGTTGTCATGAACAGTTCACTGATTTCCAAGTTGGAAAAGGCCAAGGCAGCTTGGGAAATTTGCTTTATGCTTTCTACAAAAGATGATAAACTAGAGCCTGGCTTTTTACTGATGTGGGACTTACTATTGATAAAAAAAGTTTGAAATAAGTTGGTGCACACCTTTTCTTGGAACTACAGTTTATCAGCAGCTGTGTGCTTAGTGGGAAGAAAACACAGGGTGTCTTCTAATGAAGCCCTGAGTCAAGCTTCCACTGGGCATTAGTGTCATGGACATGTCTGGAATATCTCCATTCCAGATGTCTGTGAGTTGGGAGCCCCTGGAAATGAAAACATAACAAGATTCAGGACTGGGGACTCTGGAGAACAATCATAAAACCACTAAACAAAAGAGGGAGAGCACAAAGGGAAAGAGGAAAACTTAAAGGTCAAAACCTGATGCTTAAAATGATCTTGCAAAGCAAAATTCCATATATGTGAAAAAAAACTAACAGATTGTATGTTTTAATGAAGATAGCAAAAACATGATTTGAAAATTACTTTCTTTAAATGAAATGAAAATAATGGTGGCATCTCTAATACTTAAAAATTAATGTATGTAATGCATCAAATATATAAATGAAATGCTGATACTCAAAAATAAAATAAATTAGTAAACATAATCTGAAGAAATTAAACAAGAAAGACAAATATGAAAAAAATAGAAATCTTGGAAATGAAAAAAATATAGCTATTGAGATTTAAACTCCAGTCTGGACATAATCAAGAACTCACTAAACATAGGAGATATATATATATATATATATATATATATATATATATATACACACACACACACACACATATATATGTATACATGAATATACATATGTATACTTTAAGTGAATATAAACAAAAAACTATAAATCTTGGAGATAAAAATATAGTCTGAAATTAAAGATTTAGACTTGATATATTCAAATAATCAGTAAGTTAGAAGGTTATACTGAGAAATTCACCTAGATTATGGCATAAAGAGATTAACAAAATTATGAAAATGTAACTAAGAGAATTGTAAAGTAATGTGAGGAGACAACATAGATCAAGTAGATATTTAAGGACAGGAAAATTGATAGGTTATCAGAGGAAAATATTAATAGATGTAATGTCTGATGCTTTTTCAGAATTAAAGGTAGACATAATTTATTATAATAAAAGTTAATTCCAAAAAGAAAATAGGAGAATAAAGATTTTATTCTAGAAAACAAAAAATCATAGACATATCAAGGACAATACTATAAAACTACCATAATGAAAAGATAGATAATCTACAAAGGAAAAATGATCTGACAGCCAATTTCTTATTAGCATCAATAGATGGTAAGAAAAACAGAGAAATGTTTTCAAAGTGCTAGGGAAAATAAACAGCTGAACTAGAACTGCATGCACAGGTAAAATATAGTCACATTGATGGATGACATGGAAAAATAGTGAAGAAGAAAAGTGGTACCTAGCCCAAGTTCATACCACTCACCACAGGACAGGCCAATAAATTGAAAGATGAGTTGTTGGGTCAAGGAATAGTGACTTTATTTGGAAAGCCAACAGACTGGGAAGAGGTGGACTAGTGTCCCGAAGAAGTTACCTTCAATATGGAGTCAGGTTTGTTCTTCTCTCTTACAGAAGGGCAATATGGAATGTCAGGATATGACAGATAGGATAGCCAGAGAACTTAAATAGAGAGTCAGAGAAGGCCTTTCACTTAAGCCAAGATGGCTTGATTGACAATATGCTTCTTATTAGAAAAACAAATAATAGGTGACAATGGAGAATTAAGATCAAAATAGTGAGTAATATACAAATTAGTGCTAAAGGATCAAGTATCTCATCCAAAACTAATCCTAAGTATTAAGATGATGAATTTACAAGAGAAAAGATCCTTGTGAGAATGATTTTTGCTAGAGTGCAAATTTCTATGACAGGACACTGTTAAGATGTTTTAAGAAAGTAACAAATTATTTTAAAAAATCAGAACAAGTGAGTCATTAGTAGAGATGGGGAAAATCTAAGATCATCAGATGGAAAGAACACATTTGACTTAACAAACGTACTATTCTACTAATCATGAGACTCTCAAAATCTATGGTTATAACATTAGGAGTCCAGCAATAGGACAAGTTCCAAAGTTTCAATAACCAATTTTAAAAACATAAAGAAGGGAAGAAAATAATTAAAAGAAGTAATTTACACACTCATTAGAGAGGGAATCAATGAGAAATACTTAGTTTTTTTTTTCAGCACAACCTAGAAATTAATTTTGTATATATAGACTTAATGTAGTAAAAAATATGTTTTCCATTAATTAATTTATATAACAAATATTTATTGAGTGACCACTTGGTGTCTAAAACTATTTTTTAAAAAAACAATAGGGATACAAAATTACACAAATCAACAGAAAGTATTTTGTCATAGGTTCTATATCTTAAACAGTAGTAGAGAGGGAGGTAGGCAATAAATAAAATAAATAAGTGAAATATAGTGTAGGTTAGGTTACAATAAATGCTACATAAAAATACTGAACAGGAGAGGGGAATAGAAAGTCTTAAAGATGGGAAAACAGAATTTAGGTGAAATGGTTAGAAAAGCCTTCATGGAACAGGTGACAATAAATTATGACCTAAAGAATGAAAGTGGGGCTTCCCTGGTGGTGCAGTGGTTGAGAGTCCGCCTGCCGATGCAGGGGACACGGGTTCGTGCCCCGGTCCGGGAAGATCCCACATGCCGCGGAGCGCCTGGGCCCGTGAGCCATGGCCGCTGAGCCTGTGCTTCCGGAGCCTGTGCTCCGCAACGGGAGAGGCCACAACAGTGAGAGACCCGCATACCGCAAAAAAAAAAAAAAAAGAATGAAAGTGCATCATGAAGCTGTCCTCCTTTATTTTTATCGTGCCCGCTCTATGTTCCACACAATTTCACATTTCACCCTGTTTCACAACCACATTTCAGAACATGCTAATTTCTTCTTCAATTTAGTACTTCTCCTACCTAGAATGTTCTTCTTCAAAATTCCTTGAAATTATATTATCAGCTATATATGATTTTATATTTTACCATGTAATGTTGGTATAAAAATTTAGGAAATACAACCATTTTTTTTAACATCTTTATTGGAGTATAATTGCTTTACAATGGTGTGTTAGTTTCTGCTTTATAATACAACCAACTATTTTAAGTACATTTAAAATCCTACCTATTCTTTAAGACCCAGTTAAAAATGATTTCCACCCAAATTCTTGCATGTGTCCTTAGAAGGATTTTTGGGCTTCTTTTATTGCTAATTATTTACCTGCATGTTTCCCACATTACATTGGAGATTGTATCCCTTAGTTATCCTCATATACAACAGAGTTTTGTAAAGTCCTCTATTGATATTAAGAGCCAAAAACATTGACGGGACAGAAGAACCTAAGGGATGGACAAATTACCAAAATCTCAAGAAGGTAGTGTATGGAGAGGGCCCTTGAAAGATGTTGAGAAGTGTTGTTAAATGTATAGTCAGTTTAGAGAGACCTGGAAGGGAGGCTGCAGAGAAAACAAATACATGACTATACTCTCTATCCTATCTCTCACTGGTGCCTTTGATATATTTTAGTAGAATCAGGAGCAGGAGGACGAGTCCAGTTCATTTAAATCAGCTTCCCTGGCCACAAAGCAGGGTTGACAATTACGGAGGACAAATCCAGAGGGGGAAACAGAAGATATATAGAACATATGTCCATACTAAACCATGAGAATACTTAATATTCATGAGCCCAAGTAATATTCTTCAAGTGCTGTTTGGATATATAGAGCAAAATGTGTACAGCCACAGATTAATTAATTTTTTTTCCATTGTTGAGTATCGATTCCCTGTCAACAGCATGAATCATACTGAGAGGAATAATTTATCATTATCACATATTTCACATGTATAACTGACAAACACTATCCTCAACAGTTTTATTCTTACATCTGGTGATATTATATTGTCCAGAGTTTACTTTTAAAGGTTAACAATTGAAAATAAAATCTGATTGTACATATACAGATTTATCCATAAAATTCTCATTACAGGGTCTTTAACAATCTCCTTAGACAAGATATTTATGGGGAAGGCTTTTGTCTAATGGAGTGAACTCCAATACAAGTCATAGGAAACTCACAAAATTCTAAGAAAATTTTATTGGCAGAAATGCCACCAACTTGTATGAAAGGAATAAAGTTTGTGCCTAATGCATAATGTGATGAGACTTTGGGGAGGATTTCGGCAAGTGGGGAATTGCAGTTTTCATTTTATAGTAATGGGACATAGGATTGTGGCAGATTGTGTTTTCCAAAAGAAGACACTGAACATTTCTGGTCCTTGTATTCTTCCAAGACCTGTCACTCTTTCATCAGCATGGGAATTCTATCCCCCCTTCACTGGAAATTGAGCAGCCTTTGTGAGTGCACTGACCAATAGACTACATTGAGAGTGATGCTCCCTGACTTCTGATTCCAGTCATAAAAGCTGATATGGCTTCTGACTGAATCCCTCACTCGGGATATGTGGAACCCAGCCGCTATGTCATGAGAAAGCCCACACCATGTGAATGTATTCCTTCCAATGGCCCCGGCTACAGATCCAGATGACAGGCAACATCAATCTCCAGGCATATAAGTGAAAAAACTTTCAGATGATTCTAGACCCACATTTTGAATGCCCCTAGATATTGCTGAATGAAAGAAGGACAAGCTGGCCCTGTTGAGCACTGCCCAAATTATAGATCAGTGAATAAAATGAATGTTGTTGCTTCAAGCCATTAAGTTTCAAGATTGCTTATTAGGTAGTAGTAGATAACCAAAATAATTTGCATATTATTGAGGAAGCACTCAATAAATGTTTAGCAGTTATTATTAAAAAGGTAGAATCAATGTTCTCTTTCAATACTCTGTGACTCCAAAACATGTATTTTTAATCCCTGTGGTGTAACAGTATCGCTTCTGGTACTCGGTATTTTCAACATACCTCATTGTTAAGTTTCAGTGTGCTCAGATACGATATAAAGATAACCTATTTGCTTAGTTGCTACTATTTCCTCGGGCAGGAGGAATAAGTCAACCTATAAATAATAGTGGATTAAACACAACAAAACAATATATAAATTATCATATTCCGTAGGGATCAATTTCAATACCAAGAAGAAATGGAAAGAAGGCAAATATGCAACTCTCAGTATGGAGATTAAAAATAGACTTTGAGGGCTTCCCTGGTGGCGCAGTGGTTGAGAGTCCGCCTGCCGATGCAGGGAACACAGGTTCGTGCCCCGGTCCGGGAAGATCCCACGTGCCGCGGAGCGGCTGGGCCCGTGAGCCATGGCCGCTGAGCCTGCGCGTCCGGAGCCTGTGCTCTGCAACGGGAGAGGCCACAACAGTGAGAGGCCCGCATACAGCAAAAAAAAAAAAAAAAAAAAAAATTGAGTTTGAGCTTCATGAGAGCCTGGACTCTTCATTGTCCCCCAAATCAAGCACAATTCCTCAGACATAATAGGCATTCAATAAATATGTAAGGAATCCATGGATCTCAGGGTAAAACAAGGGAGCAATAGGTTTGAACCTTGAGTGCAGAAAATTTTTGCAGAAGTGAAGTTTGGAATTCATCTCATTTGAATGTCTCTTTTTATAGACTACTGCAGTGCATGGGATAAAGCAAATTACCTAAGTTTGAGCCCATGTTTAATTAATTAGTTCAGGCTTATGATTAGAGAAGTCTCAACTCTCAGGCCATTTGTTAATATTTGTCTTTAAGGTTACTTCTGGCTTCAACAGTCTATGATTCTCAGTCTTGTTACCTGTACTACATTTTCTTCTTGGCCTCTTCCAATTAATTTAAGAGAAAATAGTTGCTATTTGCTTTCTCAACAAAACCATTTGTTGATACAGATTAACCGGTTTGCAGGGCAGAAATAGAGACACAGATGTACAGAAAAAACATATGGACACCAAGGGGGGAAAGCTGCAGGTGGGGGGGGTGCGGGTGATGGTGGTGGGGATGAATTGGGAGATTGGGATTGACATATATACCCTAATATGTATAAAATAGATAACTAATAAGAACGTGCTGTATAAAAGACAAATAAAATTCAACAAAACCATTTGATAAGTTTTGAAGTTTCAAATGTGTTGCACTGGCACTGCAATTACTTGGGGTAAATTTTAGCAATCAGCATAAGACCTCTTCTGTGATATACCTTTTACTATTTTCACTGCTTTTGTAATTCTCTCAGTTCTCTTCTCCTTCCACGTTTTACAATTGTTTGCACAGTCTATAGATCTGTGATGACTAAATGCTCCTGGGAACCCACATTTCTGATTACTTTGCTACTGCATGAAAAAAACTCCCGTGCTTTCTGGTGAAACGTTGAATTGATTTTTCATTCTGCTTGGTATGAATAAACCACAGTCAATCCCTTCTGGTCATTAGTGATATTTGTCCACTCTCTGCTACACTCTCTCTCTCTGTCCTTGGATACAAATTTCTTTCTATCTAATTCAGAAAATTGTTGGGGATTGGCTGAGGATTACACTATTTAAAATGTTTTCCCTTTATAGCTGCAGTTGAGTTATATTTAAACCATTCGCAAAATACATAGCTTTTTTAAAAGCAGGACATTGTTTTAAGTTTTTAAGTTTTTTTTTCACCAATTAATGCTTCATATAAATATTGTATTCCTTTAGAGCCTCTCATAATGAAATAAAAGATAGTTCCCAAGCATTTGCTCAGGAATTGAAACAACTGTTTTTGCTCTTCACTTTACTTTCCCCTCTCCCATATCAATACCTTTTTTCTCCTTCTCACTCTGAGTAATAGACCATCATATGTTCCCTAATGAAGGCTGGATGAGTAAATGGATCCACTCTCCCATTTTCAGGAAAATGTCATATCAGTGTCTGATTACTCTTCCCATTGACTTATATTTCAAGCTTCTAGCCTTTCTTTCTTTTCCTTCTTTCCTTCCTTCTTTCCTTCCTTCCTTCCTTGCTTCTTCCTTCTTCCTCTCTCTCTCATTCTCTTTCTCTCCTTTTTTCTTTCCACCTTTTCCTCTCTGATCAGGATGCAATTCAAAACATGGCAGAGCCACAAGTTGGGAAGTTGAAATGACCTAGACAAAAATATCTTGTACCTTTTGAAAAGTAACAACCATGTAAATGACTGTTTGGGATCTATTATCTTTTCAGGAGAAGTATTTGTTGGAGGTGATTTGTTTATTTTGTTTTGTACAAGTGAGTGGCTATTTTTTTGGTTTATTTTTAATTGTGGACATATTTTCTATATAAACAGTATAACCGAAACCTACAATATTTAGTTTCATAAGCATTAGACTGAAGAACCTGAATTCAATTTACCAGTGTGTCACAAATTATGTTGAGAGGACCAGTAGTTCCATGAGTATTAATAAAAGTTAGTTATTTTAAAAATGAGATTTACTGTTTACATATGTTTAGGAAGTGTTAAATTAAAATAAGACGGGTTTTCTTTTATTGTAAATTTCTGAGACTCATATTGACAGTGTTTATAGCGGTTCTCTAAGCCCTATTTGAACTTAATAATCACAAAAGTTATTTGACCTTATAAAATATTGTTCATAAACCATATCACAAGACTAGTGTTTCATGGAATTCATATCAGTAATGTATCCAAAATTATATGTTAAATACAATTTATTTTAATAATTCTAAAAAGCATTTGTTTATATTTGGTCAGAGTGAAAAGAAGTGTAAAATAGATCCCTGAAGTTATATTTGATATTTGAGATAACCAGTATTTTTCTGCATCTGTCATTTTGATCATGAATGTAACAATATAACTGCTCCATATTCAAAGTAATAACTTATTTCAAGTTAGATTCTTGATATTTTTAGTTACATTTATCACACATTTCTCACTGGCTTTAATTTTTCCCCTTGTCTATGGTAGAGTAATTGCTGGCTATCTACAAGGTGCTGAGACTCATACTAGTTGCCTTGGTCTTCTGATTGGTGGAAATTTCTCCTGGTACAATCAGGTTCTCTTCCAATGCCTTCACTATAATTCTGGCCCAGCATAGCAGAAAACTCATGGAGAAGGCTGTAATCCCAAGTAGTGTAGTTATTTAGACACCAGTGCTGCTCCCTCTGTCTCTGTAAATGATTTCTTTACCCACTGAGAATATACAAGACACTCACTTCCCCTCCTTGTACAACGATGTGTCTATGTTTCAGCCACACTCTCATATTTTTGCCTTTTAGTAAAACACTTCTCTTTATCTCTATTTGTTGAAAATATCTTTTCATCCAAGTTACCCTTCAAATGAGACTTTATCGAAGAATGTTCCCCAGTGCTCCAAATGCAAGTTGATCAAGTCCATCTCTTTTTTCCTATAGTACTTTTGACTCCTTTTCTATCTCCTTAACTACATCATCTGTTGCTAGACAAGAAACATGCCTTTTTATGTCTGTATCTTTATCACCAGTCTTTCACCTCATCTAACACGTACAGGAATTCAGTAAATACTTCTTGATCTGAACTAATTTTATTCAGTAAAATTTTTATTTGTTGCTTTTTGTTGGAAGATACAGTTTTGTTCTTAAGTATTGGCATCTCTGCTGTTGAGTCCCTTTTTTGGTTTGTTTCTTTCTGTCATAAGAAATTTCAAGTTTTTTAAACTCAATATGACAACTGAAGAAAAAATAATTTTAATAAATAGTTTTCATTAGCAATGATTGTGAAGTGCTTTTCAGGTTTAAAGTGCTATCATACATATTGTGAAATAATACTCAATATAATTGAAGTGGGACACAATTACCCAGTGCAATGAAAAAACAAAATGGTATTAAGATTTAAGACACCATCTCCTTCAATCTCCACAAACACTTGTCATCTAAATATGATATACATATTTAATCATTCTTTCTAAGTTCTAAATAACTTACTCCTACAGTTATTCATTTTATATATACTTGGTTACTAGTTAAGTTAGGCTCTCTTCAATCTGGACTCTCATTTTAGAAACACACATAGTCTTATAACAAAATCCATTCTTTAATACTTAAAATAATTTAACACTTTCAATTCTCCCTAGAAAATAAGATGCCACTCAAATCACTTAATTTTATGATTATGGGACTGGATTTAAAAATTATATGATTTTGATTTTACAACTCTATTTTTTAATTTTAGGTAAAATATATCATAGGTTTATGTTTACCTTAGTAAATCAAAGGCTATTTTGAAACGTAAACAAATAATCCTCAAGAATGGAATTTATGAATATCCTGAAAAAAAATGATTTGAAACATTTCTTAAGGACCTTAGTGTAGAACAGTTTTTCAAATGCAAAATCAAATGTTTAATCATTGTTTTTAAAAGGTTGGGGACAATTTTTAGAAATGAAAGTTTACTAAGTAAATGAAACAACATTTGAATTCCACAGTGAATATTACTCCTATTTTCACACAGAATTATTTTACTTACTCTAATAATGGTAAGAGTCATAAGATATCATGTGTAATTTATTGAAAATGCTTTGAATAGGAAGTGTGACTACTCCCTAAATAAGGTTAAGAAATAGGGTTAATTATCAAATCTGATACATTCCAACCTTACTTATAGAATCTTTTAATCACAAGAGACTCTGGAGTCATCATCTGAGTCAATGTTGCATTTGAAAGAGAATTTTTTCTGTTATGTCACTGACAATCACTGCTTGAACATTTCCAAAGTTGAAATCTCTGTTTTGTTGTTGTTTGTTGTGTTTTGTTTGTTTTCCAGTTTTGTGAACCTAGTGTATTTTAGTGATTTTTTAGCCTAATTATACCTCCCTATAATTTCCTGCTGTTATTCTACTTACTGAAAATATATCAAATAAATCAAACCCATTTTCCCACATAAAGGTCTTTCAAAATATAGACCAGCTTTAGCAAAATAAATAAATAAATAAAAGACACCCAACTAAATGTGAATTTCAAATAAACAACAAATAACTTTTTACCATAAGTATGCTCCATGCATTTTTCCCATGCAGTGTCAGGCATGCTTATACTTCCAAATTATTTACTGCTTTTCTAAAATTCAAATTGAACTTGGAATTCTATATTTCATCTGACAACCCTATCCAAGACTGTTTTCTATTCTAAACTCTTTCTTGTTTCTTTAGGTTTAGGCTAAAGATACACATTTAAATTATTAGGAAAAAGCAGTATTATGTGTTTTCAAGACTCATAATCACCCTGGAAATGTTGCAGTTATGACCACGTGAAATTACCACAATCATCAGGATAGTCCAATGAAAAGGAATGTTGGGACTGTAACTTTCTTTAATTCTCCATCAATATAGTTTAAGATTCAATGTGTCTTTTTTATTTGTTTGCTTCTTTGAATTTTACAATGTCATATTGCTGATATGCATTGTTCCTGTGTCAACTGAAACACTTAATACCACCTATACTCCTAAGGCATCATTCCATCATGCTATATATACATATGCCATGGATTTTAAACCTACGTGCATCACTATCCACTTAGTCTTCATATTTAACTCAAACCAAATAATTTATGTAGTGATACTTTCCTTTACTAAAAGTGTTCTCTCCTTTGCAAAGCTTTCATAATGACTGACTTTATGCAGAGCACTATCTTATTGCTTTTCAAATATGGTTAATTTAAAACATGTTCACCTTTTCAAATAAGTCTCAGGAACACATTCATCTTGTAATATTCAAGTTTTATCCATTTAACTAGTAGATCAAGGTAAAATATTCTTTTATTATTATTACATTCCTTTTACATTATTTCTTCATGATTTTTATTTTTAATAAGGAGATTTGTAGAACTTAAGTTTATATTTTCTGAACACAATTATATATAGGAATAATGCACTTTGCAATGCATAGTTACTGAGAAAACACTACTTTAATGGTGCTCTAATATTCCTTATGGCCCACAAATCAGCTACTTTTGGCAATTTATAGGAAAATGTATATGTACATGAAGATATTTTAATATATAAATTACCTACAGTTGACATTTAGATAATTATTTACAGAAAATACTGGTAGGACAGTGAAGAAGTAGGAACAAGGCTTGTTTTGCGTTTGTTGGAGAAGCTGTCCTCTAAAGTATAGATGGTTAGCTCATATTCTTGTGGCTTAGAAACCATTAAGTCTAGAATTGTGTACAAGCTACTAAAATGGCCCAATACATATTTCCCTACACTATGTTAATTTCTGATGGTAGGTTAAATTTTTATTTTAATTTATTAAGGCCAAATTTTTAAAATTTATTTACTTGGCAGATGGAAATCTAATCAAAGTTTCAACTACATATAAGTTTTCCAGTAACAACCCTGTAGGATTGAAACACAGAAGTGAGCCATTTTGAATACCTCTGTGAATAATTTGTTAGACAGCAATTTCAAAGCTTTCACAGCGTTAATATAAATTTAAAATGAATTTTGGTAAACTTATTGAGGTTATGTGAAAGTTAATGCATTTTTAAATAGATAATCCTACCTTCCTGAATAGAACATCAATTGCTTGGAAGCAGGATAAGAAATCAGTTTTAGAATTTACTTCCTGATAGTTCAAATAATACCACAAATGAGCATATTTTAAGAGATAGAAACAGAGACCAAAAGTTATGATTTTCTTTGAACTTAAGCATTTTCTAAGAATTCAAAAATTAATACGCAATTATTTTGATATATACAAGAATAAATTTTGAAGATGGTTCTATTTAATTCATAACCCAAATGCTTAATGTAGAAAATAAAACTTTAAGTAACATATCCCATCTTTTTTTTTCTAATACTGACTTTCATGGAATCATCTTTGAATGTGTCCACAATTTACGATTTTCAGTTGTCAAAGAAAATTTTCAACAGACGGAGTTAAACAGGCAAGGAAGACTTTCAAGACTATTGTAATAGGGGAGAGAGAGATTGAATTCAGTTCCCCTGAAACAAAAGGTAATGAGGGCAGAGAGAGAGGATGTTTTAGCTAGTGGAAAAGTATTGAAGGACTGGGGTGGGAGAGGTTGATAAATATGATTAGGCCATCTGTGTTTGTTGATTGTGGCTTATTAAGTTAGGTGCCTACCCTTCCACAGAGACTGCGAGAGAGGGGTACTTACTCCTACAGTGATTACATTTCAAAGGGATGTCTCCCAGGTCTTTGAGAAAAACATTCCTGGGTTGTAAATTCGCAAAAAGCTAGGAGAAAATTTACATCTAAAGGGAGCAGAGAAAGAATTTAGCTGCAATTTTCTAAAGTAAATGCTCTAAGAAAAGGGAGATCAGGGGCCTAAGTCAAGAAGAAGCTTGTGTAAAGTTTAATCAAGAAGAGGGGATGTTAAGGCCATCTTCATCCCATTTTAAAAAATGGAATGCAAAACAATCCACTTCTAGAAATCTTCAGTTGGCTTACTACATCACAGATAGCTTTCACTTGTACTTATGAAACATGAAAAATGTATTAGATATAGGACGAACCAAAGGAGACTGTTTAACAAAAATCTTCAATTTTTGCTAATGAAGCACTAACATTTTGGTTATTATTTTTTCATGGCCAATAGATTTATTTCAACAAATTAGTTCCAAAAGAGAATATGTATGTTTATATAGCTTATGACATGTTTAATAGTGCTCATCATAAGACTACTATGAAATCCTTGAAATATATAGACTCTTCATATTGTCCTGTGATCTAAGATTGCTACAACTATTTTATCTACCCAGATACTATATTTCCCATTTCTAACAATTTTTATTTTAGCTATATCTAAAAGATAAATAAGGATCAACTTCCAGGAAAAAGTTTTAACATATTTTTAAATTTGGTGAAGACCTCCTTATAATTTTAGAACTCACTATGGATCATTTTTCATATCATATTTTATACTTATCGACATTGGGCAATTCATGTAGTTAAATACTAATATGCAAAACTTAATATTAATGATTAATACTGACATCATCTCAGTGACATAGGCTTATCTACATTCTACAGATGAAGAAACTGAGGCAGAGAGTAGTTAATTAACTTCCCAAAGTCATACACTGTGCCATGCTGCATAAAAAACTGAAGGAGAATTGGTGCTAAGTTAACTATCAACTGTCCAGCTTCATCACCTAAAGAAATGGAAGGTCACCATGAGAAATGTTTCACTGCCCTTCTATGAAAAATTTCTCTGTAGTCATTCTTGACTATTTTGACCATAACCTTTGTATATCTTGAGTTCCTTTAGAAATGTACCTCTTCTCTATATTATACAATTGGTTGTTCCTATTAAACTGAAAATCCAGCTTTTGCTTCCTGGCCATGTAATTGTGATACTGTTCAAATTTTTACTCCTTGTTGTGTTGCATTTTCTGTTTTATTTCTGTTTCTGTTTCTTCTTTTTCTGTCTATCTCTAGACAGAACTTGACCAAGTACCTGTTAAGATATCAGGTTTTTAGAGTTTCACTATCTGTGCCAAACCATTTTCTATTATCTCCATCTTTCTTAAATCAGAACTTGAGTAGCATTACCTGTTAGAGCCTGCACCTGAAGGTGTGGCACCTGACAGGTCTTACCTTACTCTAGTCCCAGTGAAGCCCTACCACAGTCATAGAACCACATGGTACTTTCTCAAGGGCCCATACCCACAGTGGTGAAAACAAAATACATGGTAGATCGGAGAATAATGATTGATATTGTGTTTTAGTACTGTCTGAAAGACTCTTCCTCCTCCCTTTCTTGTTACTTGGATAACTCCCACCTAACAATCATGTCTCAATCTACTGTTCTCTTTCATCCAGAAGTATTCTCATGCCACTTGTCCTCTTTTCTTTCCAACCTCAATTCCTAAATATCTCAGCTGCTGCTGTTACAGATTTTATAGATCTTGTCCTTGTTATCTTGTGGCACTTTGACATTCTATTGGTATCATTTATTTGTCCATCTTCCCAACCAGTAGAGGTTTCATTCTACTGCCAGAGCTTAGCACGGCACACATCACTGTAGTGATAAACTAATGCTCACTGAATGAATTAATAATACAATTAATCTAAAAAATCAGGAAAAGGAATAAATAGATCAACTATTAAAAGTGGTAGTGGGATTCAGTAAAACAACTGAAATGTTATGAATGGGACAAAGTTTAGTTCAGTCACAAATTTACTGTCCATCCAACAGATATATAATGGACATTATTTGCCAGGCTCTGTACTAGTCACTATGCATATAGTGGTAACTAAATCAGTGCCTTTAGGTACAGGCCACTTTATGTCCCACTGAGAACAACTATAGTCAAACATATAATCTCAATAAAGTGTGGCAATGTGTTTGTATACAGTGTTTCAGGAAAACATTGAAAATAGGTGGCTCATGAAGGCTAAGGGAAGCTTTATAAATATGCATCAGCTAAAAACTGATTGATGAGTACAGTTAAAGCTGCTGCAAGTCATAAAATACAAGTCTCCGAAGGAGATAAAAGGTAGTGTATGCAAATGTCTAGAAATAGGTTGAAATGATACATTCTAAAAAATTGGAAATAATTCAGAATGGATAAGAAAACCAAGATGGGATTGGGTAATACAGCAGGAGTCAGATTATTAAGAAGCATGTAAGAACATCAAGAAGTTTGTGGTACTTTTTTCCTTAGTGTAACAGGAAACCATAGGTGCTTTAAACAGAGGAACTCCAAGATGAGGTTTTCATTCTAGAAAGAGCATTCTCCCTGCAGTGTGGTAAATACACTGGTGGTATCCATCTCTGGGAGCAGACAAAATATACTGCAGTAATGTTTATTAAAAATGATGGCCTTCTGAAATAAGAATGTAGCCATGCAAATGAAATGCACAGTTTGAGATTTTGTTGATTGGATATGTGGTATCTGAGTGAGGAAGGAATCAGGGATGACACCCATATTTCTGCCTTGGAAATTGGATAGATATTTGTTTCACCCAGAAAAGACAGGTAACTATTCAGGTTGAGGGAAGTGGATGTGAGAAATGATGTGTTCAGTTTCATAAATTCTGAGTGTAAGGTACTTGTGAGATGTCCTGCAGTCCTGTAGGTAAGAATATAGAGGACTCAAGGTGTAAATATGTATCAGTAAGCCACAAGAAATTAGATAAATGTGAAATTGTTGTAATATTAGAGTGGAACCTAGGAACATCCACAGTTAATTGGTAAGTGAAGAAAGAGAGACAGAGAATATGTCACTATAGACCTGGTTCTCAACCAGGGTCCTTATTGCCAATCTTGTCCTCAAGGGGATATTTGTCAATATCTGGAGTCATTTTTTATTGTCACAACTGAGGGGTGCTGGTTAAGTGTGCCACTGGCATCTAGTCTGTAGAGGCCCAGGATGGCCAGGGCCAAAGATGCTGTTCAACATCCTGCGGTGCTCAGGACAACACCACACAACAAAGCATGATCTAGTCCAAAATGTCAATTGTGCTGAAGTTGAAAAATCCTGTCGTAGAAGAAGAAAAAAAAATGACTATGTAGTATCCGAAAGCAAAGAAAAGATACCATTTTGAAGGAGAAAACAGAGGAGATATATATATATATATATATATCTTGAAAATAATCCACTGGGGAAATAGATTTAATGGATTAGTTGGAGTATTAGATGGCAGGACAGTGAGAAGTAAAGTGATTGTTAGGAAGTGAAAGAAGGCCTTCCTTGAAGTTTCACTACAAAAGAGTAAGGGGAGGTGATGGAGAAAAAAGAAGTTGCAGTAACAGGAGGAAAATAAGGAAGAAGCAAGGCAAGGCATTTTATATATATATATATATATATATATATATACACACACACACACACACAAATATATATATATGATTTAAAGAAACAAACATTAATGGAAATAAGCTATGAGATAGGAAAAAATAAAAATAGAATGGATCATCAAAAGAACAGAGAAAAGGAGCCAGGAGGTAGAAAGGAATAAAAAATGGATAATGAATGAAGCAATGGAAAGAGGTGGGATCAAACCTATAAGTCAAGGGAAATACAATTTCCTTTGAGGAAAGAAGGATGAAAGAATGATTATAGATTCAGCTGTTGTATAACATTGTGGCATTTAATTAAGACAGTTCATGTCTTTGTGAATTTGTAGATGAAAACATCTACTGAGAATGGGGGAGGGTGGTGAAATAGGAGATCGGATTATAGGGGGATGGATTTACAATATCCATCTTGGGCAACAGGGGAGGGATCTGACCAGGGAAACAGAAAAGAATTATGCCTAATAACTAAGGTGATAAAGTTGCCAAAGACAAAGTGAAATTCTGAGGGTAGAGGCTGTTCCACATCTTTAACTTGCAACCTCCGCTAAAATCATCTATACATTATGTCTTTTATCTTTATATATTCTCTTATTCCCTCATACTCCACTTGTCTTATACATTTTTTTCTGAAAGCTAATCTTTTTACCTGGCACTGGTGAATATCAGTTTTAGAAGGGAAGGACTAGAACAGTGTAATAAACTATTTCCATGAATATGTGATTAATAAATCATAGTTTAGTGCTAAATCTCTGAAAGCAGTTGAATGTTAGCCGTCTCCATAGATTTTCATTAATATTTCTGCCGTATTTCAATATAATCATCCTATTTCATATGGACAATCTGTATTTTGAATGAGCCTAAAGATTTGAGGCTTCTGAGCAGAGTTTAACACACGTTCCCCTTATCTGAAAATACTGTCAGAAATGTTATTTGGATTATAAGCAGAGCTTTCATTTGTGGAGCCCACGGCTGTCTGTGTCATAAATATGCACCTATCTTCGCCTTAGCAAGGTTCTTCTAAGTACATTTCATATGCACTGGATTTGATTTGTTTTAGGGCATAATGTAAATTCTCTGCTGTGATACATGATAAAAGAAATACTTTTTAAGAAATCTGTGTTGGTTAGGAGGCTGTGTGCATCGCCAAGCCTCATGATTTATTAACTGCTTAAATAATCCCTTATCATTATTGTTTGTTTTCATACATAACCACCCATCAGGTACTCAGCACTGTATCTATCTTTCTTTGCAGTGTCTCTTAGTCCGTGCATTTGCCCTCAGTTACTTTTGTGAATTCTTCTGGAAGATAATGATAGCATTTCATATTCCATACCACTAACCACACCACCTGCCACAGAATACAAATGCGTAGAAGGTGGTGGTTTCATTATCTTAGGGTCAGTTGAATTTCAAGAGCTTTAAAATTACCTCTATCAATGATGCAAGTGTCAGCTAAGTTTTCATAAATCTTTAGGAACAGCCACAAGTTACTTCTAGGACATCTTCCTATTTCCAGAAATACGTCATTCAGCTGCCAAATCTACTATCATTGTCTGGTTAAAGAATTTCCACAACTAAATGCAATGCTATACTTGTGGTGTATACAGTTGTTTTTTGATAACTTAAAATATGATCGACCCAAAGCTTCCACACAATCAATCCACACTTATGCTAGTTATACAGAACCAGACAGAGAGAATATAGTACAAGCAAACAGAAGAAAGCATATACAAATGCATCTATTATAAACAACACATACATGAGATGGGAGAACTGCAGTGTTTGTCAGAATTACATTACTAAATGTGGTCACAATGAAAGCCCAGGCATTTGGCAAGGTGACTTGTTCAGAATAAATTAGAGTTGACAAGTAGTGAATTCAGCCAACCAATAAGTATAGTGTAAAATTTCTCATAATATGCAGCCAAACTCAGATGTTTCCCTTTTAATTTCCAATAAATTTGACCATATGTTCCTTTTGCTGAAAAGCTAAATTATTAGGGTTTGCTTTTGCTTTTCTTTTTTGTAAACTACTGTCATTATTTAAAGTTGATGACATTTTTTAAGAATGAACTGTGACCCATTCTCAAAAGGTAATGTGGTATTTAAAAGACAAAATAGCTTCTCTGTGTAATAGAAAGTAAATAGCTTTTGAAAAGCCATCAGCACCACAGGATACCCATCTCATCCTATAAATATCTATCATGTGACCTCTTTCAATTGCATAGCAGTTTATATTAAGTGTGTCCTGATATTCCTAGTCCAAAAAAGAGGCTCAGCATGGGAGTTGGCAAAATATATTTAAAGGAAAGGTGAAATGAATGAAGTTTGCTTAAACTTGAAGAGGATTTTTCTAACAGCAAAAATGTGCATACTGTAACTAATTTGATAGTAAATATTAAATATTTAAGCTTATTAATAATTTAAATTCCTATTTATCTTATAGGACTTAAAATATGTTAATTGAAACAAAAGAATATCATTGAGATTGGAAACAAAAATATTAAAAGGTAAATAAAGGGCTTCCCTGGTGGCGCAGTGGTTTAGAGTCCGCCTGCCGATGCAGGGGACACGGGTTCATGCCCTGGTCCAGGAAGATCCCACATGCCGTGGAGCAGCTGGGCCCGTGAGCTAAGGCCGCTGAGCCTGCGCGTCCGGAGCCTGTGCTCTGCAACGGGAGAGGCCACAACAGTGAGAGGCCCGCGTACCGCAAAAAAAAAAAAAAAAAAAAAAAGGTAAATAAATATAAAAATATTTATTATCTATAACGCTGAGATTGGCAATATCTCCCAGGTGTTCACTAATAGTGAGCTTCATAATTTGAACCTTAGAGTTGAACCATCAATGCTACCCAATCACAGATAGAACCGGACAACTGCAGGCCTTCCTGTGTTAGTTTCCTTGAATTAATTAAACAAGGAGGCAAATTAGTCTAAGGTGGCTTTAGACCTCAGCAGCCTAAGGCAGCAAACCAAAGCCTAAGTCTCCAAATGGTTCAGGGTTAAGAAACCAAAACCTAAGGATAAGCAATCAAAAACACTCAACTAGCCTTTTCCAAATAAGGCAAATGCTTAAGTCATAGCCAATCAGATAAATTCCTTGCTTTTCTTCTGTCTTTTCTCTATGAAAGTCTTTCCCCTCCTCACTCGTGTTGGTGGAGGGCTCCGAATCACTTCCTTTTTGGTGCTGCCTGATTCCAACTGATTTTTGCTCAAATGAAATTTTAAAATGTTTAATATTCTTCCGTTTACCTTTTAATAGTTCATACCTCTATGTAACTTCAGCATGGAGCCAACGACCAGAAAACACAAAGCCTAATGTAAGCTGGATCACAAAGTCAAAGAAAGGAAGACAAGGTTGAGGTGTAAACCTCCAGGTCACAGACTCAAAAGCTCCAAGCTGAAAAGAAGAAAAGGGTAGAGTGAACCCAGAAGTATAACACTAATGGTTGTCCCTTCAAAGAGAAGGAAACATCAGGAGCGAGGAATAAGTGATCTGCCCCCCCACCCCGTGCCTTTTTGAGTGGTTTTTAATTGGCATGTTTGAGCCATTTTCTTTTATTTTGACTTCAATTTGTTTGATGTATTTCTGTCATCATATTTTGTGGCTTTTATTTGCTATAGTTTCTCTTTACTTCTGGGATTATTTGCTTCTGAGATTATTATTTGGTGCATTTGTTAATTTTTATTTTTTTCATTTCTCTCCTTTTCTATTACTGGATGGAAATAATAAAGTTTGTATTTTTTCTTTTAGTAACACCTTTTAATACATTAACACAGATATTTAAATTTATGTATTCTAACATAACCTAATTTGAAGATTATCCCTAGTCTCCTCTCAAATTAGGTAAGGACTATATCACACTTCTCAGTGTGATGCCCCACAAAATTCCCGATTACGTTTTAGTCTATTTTCATTTTCCTTTTAAAACAAACACCCAAATAATGTTAATGTCATTTGAGGGTGTATTTTATTAAATACACTCACAAATTACTGTTAATATGACCTAACTCAATAATAAAAGCTTAGTTAGATTTACCATCATCTTTTACCGATTTCCTTTTATTTCTTTTCCTTTATTCTTTTTTTTCTACTTTCATTTCTTTCTTGAATGTATGTCTCTTTAGCTGAGGACATACTATAATATTTTCTCATTGAGGTTCTTGGGGCTATACAATTTATAAATTACTATATTCCAAGTATAATCTTTATTTTATCTTTATAATTTGGTGGTGTACGTTTAAAAAAATGTTTCTCCTTAGCAGGTTCAAGGTACTTTTCTTCTATCAACTATAGTGGCTGAGGATATGTCTCCTGATAATTCATCCTTGGTAAATATTCAGATATTTCTGTTACCTTTTAGGATGTTCCCTTATCCTTGATGTATTTATTTTCCTTATGACTTGACAAGGTATAAAGTTACAGATATTATCAATCCTAGCACTAGGTGGAACTTTTTAATCTGAGAACTCATGCCTTTTCTTGTTTCTGGAAATGTATCAGCCATTAACTTTTTTAATATTGCCTTTCATCCAGTTTCTTTCTGTAATACTTCTGGAACAAATAGAATATTGGAGCTTCACACTCCATTGTCAATGTCTCTTAACTTCCTTTTATATTGTGATTTTTTAGAAAAATCTGACTACAATATATTATATTATTGTCCTTTCCCTTCTCTTCTAATTTATAACTCCCTCTTTCACAGTGCCTAGTCAATATTTAACTAACAATTTAAAAATTTTCCCAGTAAATAAAATTTTAATTTCTATGACTTCTATCTTCTTCTCTTTTAGATCTATCTTTGTATTTTATATATTAATAGTCTTGTTTATGGAGAGTCATTCATTTTATTCTTTTCTGGAATATTTAAACATACATATTTTATAAGCCCTATCAAATTTTTCTATTAACATCAATTTCTTAGACATGAATCTCTGTTGTTGTGTCAAACAAATATTTAATTTATTTAAATGTTAAAATATGCATTTTAAATATCCAAAAGGATATACGCTAAACTAATAGCAGTGTTTATTCCTACTGGTATGAATTGAAGAGGGGAAATTTTACTTTTTTCTCTTAGTATTTTACTGTTCTTTCCATTTTTCCTACAACCGATATTAACTGATTAGAAATTACATTTCAGAGAAATTTTCTACATAAATTTATTTGCCTTCAAGTTAAGAAACAACTAAAACTTCAGTTTTTCACTTTCACTCCAGTGTTTTTTCTTATAAACTAATAGTCATGTAGTTTTTTTGATAGGAAATAAAGGTATATATCTCCACATAAAAAATAAACTAAATAAAGAATATATTGTAGATGTTGAGACCACATCTAAATCTTCTTTTAAAGTCCAATATGTAGCCACAATAATGAATGTGCCAGGGGACCCTGACAGAGTGGGAAGGACATCCAGGAAAAGATTGGAGAAGAAAACATTGAATAGATCTTTAGATTCAACTGCACAATACTTACGCTTTATATATTTTAATTGTTAGAATATATTCAAGTCAGTAATGTGCATTAGAAAACCCATCTTGTATTATTTTATACAATATATTTTCATTATTGGAATTAACTTTGTAATGAAATTTCTAGACATGTTTTCCCTTCCAAGTGTAACAACCCAGCATTTATTGACTGGACAATTTACCATCAAAACTTATAAAGCATTTTAAAATATGAGAAATTAAATTCTACTACAATTTAATTTAATATTTCTATCAATTTGTAATATTCATATCTACTGGACTTATATTCTCTCTCTTACAACCAAACAGTGTCATTTTCTCTTATATTAAAACAAATGAACTAACAGTGTTTGCTACAGAATGACATGTTTGTGAATTTAAAATATCTGTACTGTGGAGTTGAATATTACAGAGATCCCTATATTCATATATATATATATATATATATATATATATATATATAACATATATATTCATCTATATATTCATAGAGCCCTATAAGTGTAATTATAACATCACTCTTACCATTTCCAAAGCTAAAATTGCCCACTTGAAAACATTCCACGGGTCAAAGAAGTCAAATAAGAAAAAGAATCTCAAGTAAAAAGATGTGTTAACTATAAAAGCATCTAGATTAGCAAAGAATCTCTAATTTAAACGGTCAAGTTAAACAAGACACAATTAAGACTAATTCAGTTTTCTTGTCTGCAGATGAGAGAAAGAAGATTTCAAATTAACCTATATTATGTCTGGTATTATTTTAAAATGTAAATGACATAAGCCTTTCAGCTCACAGCTATGTGGTTAACTTTTTAAAGTAACAAACCCACTTATTCTTTTACAAGTTCCTATGTTCTAATTTTGTACATCAAACTTCTTTACATTTTTGTTAAATGGCTTCAACAAGGTCAAATTTTTAAAGGAAACTTACATTCCCCTTGTCATTTCAGTAAACATAGAGACAATTTAAAACTTTCATAGTCATAATAAATTAGCCTGGTTGCCACTTGACTCATGGTCCTGGAAAATGAGCAGGTTCTGTTCCCGAGTTTTAGCAGATGTGGCTACAGAACACGCCATGCTTCCAGAATACTTACCCTAGGGGAAGGAGACCATTTGAAAAAGAATGACGAGAGACTTGGTAGACTACTTGGTAAGGACTGCTTACTATTTTTCCCGGATGAGGTATTCCCCATAAATCTGCTGATTTTACCCTCAGCATTTGAGGAATTGGAGACTTCAGTCTAATCCACTTCTCTCCATCCCTTCTCTTTTCAAAGTCAGATGGCTTCCTTGATGTGGGAGCACTACAGCTCAGTTTCTGTGCCGGCTGTCTAAAGTACTTCCTCTATGGTGTTGGCTGGCTGTTCTCCATCACATCTTCATTGGGTGTCCGGAGGAGTTTGTGTCTCCACATTGCACACACAGTAGAAAAATCAGATTGTTACTTGGATGTCTTTCTGTGTAAATGTGAATGTCTTTGTTACCTGGGTTTTAGCCAACCATACTGACCAATGTTTCATTGTTTGTTTGTTTGTTTTTTTATTGTTTCATTTTGAAGATATTTTGTATGTGAAAATTCATCATTAGTTGTTCCAAAATTGAGTGTAAAATATTCTACCTTTTCCAGATAGAAGTGGCTTTGCCCTGCTGTAAGGTTCATTTGTATAGATTTCCTGCATCAGGTTACTTTCAGCATATTTATTCTGGGCTCTATGTGACAAGTACAGTGCAAGATACAAACCAACTGTGTTATTGAAACTTCAAATTGTATACGTAAAATTTTACACCTAGCACAGTCTTTGCATCTTCTTAGATCCTGTCAATATATGTATATCAGCAGAAACAAAAGTAAACTCCTGTTCTTCTGTTGAGCAGGAAAAGAGCTTTATGCATTTGTTTGTGGGATTTTCAGGCAGCCTGTATTCCAAATTGACACTGGGGTTTAAAGGTTTTAGGATTTCAAAGATATTGCTGTAAGGGTAAGTTTATGGGTTGTGTGTGGGGCCCTTCCCCATGTGAATTATCGCTGAGTAACTAACCTTGTGTTGTGACTGGGGGAGCCCTGCTGGAGTGCTCTAATTCTCATGCTCGACAGGAAGCTCGGTGTTATCCAAATCCCAATGGTACTCAACTGAATTGATGAAATAACCGGGCAGGCCTAATTAAAGCTGTTCAGCTCAAATGTATTGATGTATTACATCTATTACGGCTTGGTTCAATAGGTCCACCCTGTGAATGCTGCCACAGCCTGTAAAGCAAACTAAACAGATTGAATAAATAATGCTGCAAGGAAAGGAGACAGCAGTGGAATCAAAGCAACAGAGCACAAAATGCAACAGGGTGACCTATGAACTTTTTATCATATGATCCACCATAAATTACTTGAATCTTTATTGTTTTTACATGTTGAACACTGAAGAGAGAATATTAAGATCTAGAATAATCTTTTAATCTATCACAAGAGCTGGTAAACCCTTCTCTCCTTTAGTAAACATTGCATGACAATGTGAATAAAATCAATGTGGTTTTGCTTGACTTTTCTTTGTAACTCATTGTTAGACCCTAGCTTTTCCATTTCTTTATTTTGTTTTCTGGCTGTCTTTCATGAAAGGTTTTTAAACATACAGTCTACCATCTTCCTTTACTTCTTCTGCTCCAAAAGACTTGTTACTTTTTTTTTTCTTTTGCTGAATTTGAATCATTTTCAGATTTTCATAATTTGTATACTGTTCTGAGCAATAACTCTGATTATGTTTGGTAATGAGTTGTTCCAGATTCTGTGCCTAATAACACAGGAATATCTTACTCATTCATATATTGCATTCAGTGTTACTTATATCATTCTGTTTGCATTGTCAAGACAGAATAGTAAATTATTGTTGCAGTCACAGCTTGTTGATGCTAAAACAAAGAAAACGTAGCTTCTTAAAAATATGCAGCCTAAAAAGTTATCAAAGTTTTTTTTCATACAATTAAATTTTTAAAAACTTATGGGACATGATGGCTGTCTTACAAATTTATTTTCTGCAAGTGAACTCACACTGAACTTCAGACATACTTCTGCCTACTTGACATCTCCCCTTAGATATTTAAAAGACATTTTAAACTTAACATTTAAAAGTGAACTCCTAATCTTTCTCCCCATCCAAATCCACTTCTTCAGTTTCCCCATCTCAGCAAATGTCAATTCCAGTTTTCTACTTGTTTAGGCTCAAACTATTAGTTATCATGAACTAGTCTCTTTCTTTCATACTCTTCTTTCAATGCACCAGCATATGCTGTTTGTTTTACCTTTTAAATATATTCCTAACTAAACCACTTCTCATTCCCTCTACTGCTACCATTCTGGTCCAGATCATGATTATCTCTTATTTGGATTTCAACCATAGCCTGTTAGGTATCTTCCATGGTTTCCCTCTTGTCCCTTCTGATTCATAAATAAACCCTCAGCACCTAATCCAAAATCTGGCCAATTCTAGCTGTGCAACAAGTATTAGTTAGGTGTATGATATATGAAATGAACCCCCACAGAATTTAACTGGCTTTAGGCCCTAGTTGGACCTCACATGGGTATTTATAAGTCTCCTTCATTTTCTGTCACCCACTTTTCTCACATCTTAAATGTGTTATCTACTCTATGAGAAACAATAATCCATCTACACACAATCTCATTTTGCTAAAACCCATTAATATCTTGCATTGCCTATAAGTTAAATTCTAAACTCCATATTTTCCTCATTCAGCAAATATTGATTAATTGCATCTCTGTGCAGGGCACTATGCTACATTGCTCAGCATTTCATCAAAGTCCCTTCAGGACCAGACTGCATTGACCAACCTACCTCACTTCCTCTTCTTATACTTGACAGTTACCGGTAGAATAGAAGCACTGCTTATCCAACACAATGAGGACACATAGTTACTCAGCTATGAAAATCAGTTAAAGACGGATGCATTAAAATTGATAGTTAATACATATTTTAAGCATCTTAATTAAAATTAATAAATATACATTCATTTACATGTCTTTTAATGTAGAGCTATCATCTTTTCTTTTTTTTTTTTTTTTGCGGTACGCGGGCCTCTCATCGTTGTAGCCTCTCCCGTTGCAGAGCACAGGCTCTGGACGCGCAGGCCCAGCGGCCATGGCTCACGGGCCTAGCCGCTCTGCGGCACGTGGGATCTTCCCGGACCGGGGCACGAACTCGTGTCCCCTGCATCGGCAGGCGGACTCTCAACCACTGTGCCACCAAGGAAGCCCTATCATCTTTTCTTTAAATGTGAGTTAGCTGGTTTGAATTCTGATTAATATTATTGCATAATGCCTAAAAGCATCTATGATTTCTAGTTTCAATTCTTTAAATTAGAACAAGTTCAAGGCATTTGAGAAGAAACCTGGATTTTCAATTTCTTATTGTTTTCCCAATAATTTCTACTTGCTTTTCCCACATCTTCCAACAAGAAAGTTCTTCAGTGATTCCTGTTATTTTAGTGACTTTTTATATAAATGAACATTTTTATTTATTCAACTTAATTAAACAATTGTATTCACGCATTAATATTTGTTGTAAGTGAGGTTTGAAAGAAAATACAAGTGACTGTTCAAGCACATAACAACTGGTGGAAACAACAATGTTCTGAACAAGCCTGCTGGGTAGGAAAGTTAAGGTTGCAAGTGTTTACTGTGCTGTGGACACAGGTTGGTATATATTACAAAGGAATTGGAGATAATTAACCTGGTCAAGAAGAAGTTGATTAAAGATACTTCTCTTGCACTGAAGTTCTAGTGGTTCCCTCACCCAGTTCGATTTCTTCACCCTTGCTGATTATATCTCTGTATATTTGTTCATTCTGCTTGAAAACCTCATTCTTTCTGACTCTGAATAGTTATTAATCATACTATAAGACTCAAATTAGACTTGACGTGTCCTAGTGAGCTCCCTTATATGCTCCTGTAGCACTTTTTGTATGGCCTCCATCATAACACTTTCCACTGTAGACTGAAATTTTACATCTATTTGTGTATCTCTCCTTTTAGACTTGGGTATTAGAGGGTAGTTTTTGTTTCTTATAGGCCCTGCTCTCTGCACCTTCCACAGTTTCTGGCACTTGGTCTACAGTCAGTAAGTATTTTCTAATTTTTGTTAATTTGTTAATATTTGTTCCATTACCCACCAAGAATTCCTAACAAGTCTTTCTCATCACGTGGCAATTTTCTAAATGCAGATTTAAACTCTGAATTGCCCTCTCTGATGACAATGACCTCTTATCTCACTCCTCTACCGTCTCATCAAATTTTCCTTTTCCCCTCATTATTATAGTTATATCCTTAACTCCTTTTTACCTTTCTGGTCCTTTACTCTATTTCTAATTCCACTAAATTGTCTAATCCACTTGAAATCAATTGTATTTTCCAAAATGTGGATTCACTAAAACATACTCTGTTTCCTTTCTCTTTTCCTTTGCCCATCCTGACAATATTGGGCTGTGGGATCCCTCCTGCTCTGTGCTTTTTATCTTCTCTCTTAAGTCATGTCAGCTGGAGGTTCCAAAACCACTCTAGTTGGGACCAATATAAATTCTTTGTAACTCAACCTCATGGAGAACTTTGTTATTCTCCTTCTCCTTTGCTTTTGATCAAGAACCATTGTTTCTTATTTTCAAAACTCCTTATCATTCCATGTATTTCTGCCTCCTCTTGGAACTTGCACCATTAACTTTTTCATCTCTCATTTGCATGTTCAATTTCTCTTTCAAGTCTTTCTATCCCTTATGGCTCTTCATCTTCCTTCATCATAGTTTTACTTCAAAAATTTTTTTTTCTGTATCATGATATGTGTTTGTCCTTTTCTCTAATAACAAGTTTGCTGAAAGTCAAGTCTATAAAATGTTCTATAAGACTACTTGTTCTTCCTCACTAGCCATTCTTTTCATTCTTGAAACAATAATAATATAGTTCCTAACACCCGCAAATATAACTGAAAACTCACTTCTTGGAGACAATGCGATGTTTCATATTTATTACCTTATTTAAATCTTTAAAATATTCCTGTAAATTACTCTCATTTCCACCACTCTACAGAGCATGAAACTGAACTTCAAAGATTTCAAGTAACTTGCCAAAGGACTTACAGTTATCTGATTTCTGCTTCCAATTACCTCTAAAACATTTCTCTCAAACATCACTGGTGACTTTTTTATTGAGGTGAATTATTTTTTTTCTGGCCGCATGGTTTGCAAGATCTTAGTTCCTCAAACCAGGGGTTGAACTCAGGCTCTCGGCAGTGAAAGCACAGAGTCCTAACACCTGGACTTCCAGGGAATTCCCTGAAGTGAAATGTAAAAAATGTAAATTAACCATTTGAAAGTTCAATTCAGTGGCATTAAATATCTTCTCAATGTTGTGCGATCATCATCTCTACTTCTGAAATAGTCTCATCACCCTTAAAGGAGACCCTGTACTCATTAAGCTATGATTCTCCTTTTCTTCCTTCCCCCAGTCCCTGGCAATCACTGATAGCACTTTCTGACCTATGAATTTACCTATTCTGGGCATTTCAAAAGAATGGAATCATCCAGTATGTGTCTTTTCATGCCTGGCTACACTTAGCATGCTTTCAATATTTATCCACATTATAACTTTTATAAGAAGTACTTCATTTTTATGGTTAAAAAATATTGCATTGTATGGTTATAATACATTTTGTTTATCCTTTAAACTATGGATGGACTTTTGGGCTATTTGTGAACAGTGTTACTAAGAACATTCGTATACAAGTTTTGTTTGAATACTGTTTTCAATTCTTTTTGATATATCCCTAGCAGTGAAGTCACTGAGTGAAATGGTAATGTTTCAAGTTATTGAGGAAGTTCCAAATTGCTTTCAACAGTGGCTGCACAATTTTATATTCCCACCAGCAATGGACAAGTGTTATAATTTCTCCACATCCCTGCCAAGACTTTTTTTTTTTAATTATAGCTGTCCTAGGAAGTATGAAGTAGTATTTCATTGTGGTTTTGATTTGCAATTCACTAATTATTAATGATGCTGATCATCTTTTCATGTGCTTGTTGACCATTTTAATATCTTTACTGGAGAACTGTTTAAGTGCATTGACCAATTTTTAATTGGGTTGTTTGTCTTTTTGTTGTCAAGTTGTAAGTGTTATTCATATATTCTGGATACTAGAAACTTATCAGATTTGTGAACATTTTCTCCCATTCTGTATGTTGCCTTTTCACTATCTCATAGTGTCTTTTGATGCATAATGTTTTTAATTTTGATGAAGTTCAATTTATCTTTTTGTTTTGTTTTGTTACTTTTGCCTTTGGTGTCACATCGATATCTAAATACAAGTTCAAAAAGATTTACTCATATTTTCTCCTAAAAGTTTTGTAATTTTAACTCTTAATTTAAGTTTTTCACCATTTGAGTTATTTTTTTAATGTGGTATAAGGTAAGGTCCATTTTTATTTCTTTGGATATGGAAATCTAGTTGTCCCAGCATTATTTTTGAAAACATTACTCTTTCTCCATTGAATGGTCTTGGCATCCTTGTCAATAACCACTTGAACAAAATTTTAAGGTTTATTTCTGGACTCTCAATTTTATTCCACTGTTACATATGTCTATTTTTATACCAGTACCACACATTATTGTAGCTTTGTAGTGAATTTTGAAAGAGGAAGCCTGAGTCTTCCAACTTTGTTTTCCTTTTCAAGATTGTTTTGGCTTTCACATGCTGACCTTGTTTTCTGCAACTCTTCAGAATTTGTTTATTAGCTCTAATAGTTTCCCCATGGATTCTTTAAGATTTTCTATATAAAACGTAGATCATCTGTGAAAGATAGTTTTACTCTTTCTTTCCATTTTGGATGCATTTTATTTGTCTTTTCTAATTACCTTGGCTAGAATTTTCTGTAAAATGCTAAATAGAAGTGGTGGAAGAAGGTATTCTTGTCTTGTTCCTGATCTAAGCAGGAAAACTCACAGCATTTCATCACTAAGTATGATATTAGCGGTTAAGCTTTTCATAGATGCCTTTAATCAGGTTGAAGAAGTTTCCTTGTAATCCTTGTTTCTTGAGTGTTTTTATCATGAAAAGTTGTTGGATTTTGTAAAATGCTTCTTCTGCATCAATTGGGATAATTGTGTAGTGTTTTTTATTCATAATATGGCATATTTAATTGATTTTTATGTTTAACCATTCTTGCCTCCTTGGATAAATCCAACTTGATCATAATTCATAACCCTTTATAATATGTTGCTGGGTTCAGTTTGCTAGTATTGTGTTGAGAATTGTAGCATTTATATTCATAGAGAATATTGGTCTGTAGTTTTCTTTACTTGTGATGTCTTTGTCTTGCTTTGGTATGAGGGTAATGTGACCTCACAGAATGATTTAGAAAGGGTTCTCCTACCTTACTATTTTTTGGAAGTGTTTAAAAAGAAATTGTATTAACTTAACTTTAAACGTTGGTATAATTCCAAAGCAAAGCCATCTAGTTTTGAGCTTTCCTTTGTTGGGAGGTTGTCTATTACTGACTCTATTTCTTTACTTCTTATATATTCATTCAGATTTCTGTTTCTTCTTTATTCATTTATGATAATGTGTTTCTATGAATTTGTCCATTTCATCTAGGTTATCCAATTTGTTGGCGTACAATTATTTATATTACTCTCTTAAAGTCTCTTTTCTTTGTGTAACATCCCCTCTTTGACTTCTACGAGCATGGATTTAGTTTGGCCTTCTTTATCTAGTTTCTTAAAATATAAAATAGGTGTTTGACTTGTGATGCTTTTCCTGCCTTAATATTGGCTTCTAAAGCTATAAATTTCCCTCTTAGCTTTGCTTTTTCCCTGACCTATATTTTGGTATATTGTGGTTTTATTTTCATTTATTGCAAGGTATTTTATAAATTCTATTATGATTTCTTCTTTGACCCATTGGTTATTTGAGTATGATATTTAATTTCTACATATTTATGAATTTTCTAGTTTTCCTTTTGTTGGTAATTTCTCGTTTCATTCCATTGTGCTTCCAAAATATGCTTTGTTTGATACCTATTTTATTAAATCTATTGAGACTGGTTTTGTGCCTTAACATATGGTTTATCCTGGAGAATGTTCCATGTGCACTTGGGAAGAATGTGTATTTCGATGTTTTTGTGTGGAGTGCTTTTGTGTGTGTATGTTAGATCTAGTTGGTTTATACTGTTATTCAAGCCCTCTATATATGTGTTAATCTTCTGTGGTTGTTCTATCCATTATTGAAAGTGGGATATTCATGTCTCCAACTATTATTGTAGAACTGTCTATTTCTCCTTTCAATTCTGTCAATTTTTCCTTCATATAATTTGGGGCTTTGTTGTTAGGTGTGTATATGTTTTAAATTGTTACATCTTGAGACTTCCCTGGTAGTGCAGTGGTTGGGAATTTGCCTGCCAATGCAAGGGACATGGGTTTGATCCCTGGTCCAGGAGGATCCCACATGCCACAGAGCAGCTGAGCCCATGCACCACAACTGCTGAGCCTGCATTCTAGAGCCTGCGAGCCACAACTCCTGAGCCCACACACTGCAACTGCTGAGGCTTGTGCCCCTAGAGCTCATGTTATGCAATGATGAGAGGCCTGCATACCACAATGAGGAGTGGCCCCCACTTGCCACAACTGGAGAAAGCCCGTGCGCAGCAATGAAGACCCAATACAACCAAAAATAAATAAATAAATAAATAAATTAATTAAATTGTTACATCTTCTTAATTAACACTTTCATCATTATATAATGTCTTTCTTTGTCTCCTTTAATGCTTTTTAACTTAAAGTCTATTTTTTTCTGATATTAGTAAGCCACCCAACTCACTTTTGTTCACTAGTTGCATGGATTATAGTTTTCATCTTTTCACATTTCCTGAGTCTTTCTTTTTCTTCCTCAGATCTGTTGTGGAACCTCTGTAATGAATTTCATTTCACCTAACCTCTTTTTAGATCCTGAATATTTTATTAATTTCCTTTTAAAATTTATATCTTTTTACTAATATTCTCTTTCTGTTGAGACATCATTCTCCTGGTTCTCTTTAGTTCATTTTCAATGATTTCCTTTAGCTTTTTGAACATATTTATGACAGTTGATTTATTGCCTTTATTTAGTAAATCCAATGTCTGTCCCTTGCTAGGGAAAGTTTCTCTTAATTTTTTTTTTTTCCTGTGAATTGTCCATACTTCCTTGTTTCTTTGTATGCTTCAATTTTGTATCGAAACCAAGGCATTTTGAATACTTTAATGTGGTAACTCTGGAAATTAGGGTTTGTTTTTGTTTCTTGCTCTCATTTGTAGTTATTTGTCTAGCAACTTTTCTAAACTATTTTTTAAAGACTTTATTCTTCATCATATGTGATCTCTGATGCATTTGTTTCTTTAGCTTACAGTCAGCTAGTCAGAGATTTCCTTAAATGCTTGGAACAAACAACAAACAGAAAACAATATTCTCTTTGTCTTTTGCAGATTGGCTCTCTGTTGAGGTATTCCTTCAATGCTTAGACAGGACATTTATAATTCTGCTTTAACGTTTACTTTCTATTTGTGCTGAGCATGATCAGCTGGATTCGAAACCCGAGGATCTTCTCAGGTCTTGTGTGAGTATGTTTCTTTCCAAAGTCATACATCTAGCTTTCCAGATTCCCTTTAATATGCAGTAGATTTTCAAGCCCTAGGCCCAGAGTAATTATCTCCCCAGTTTTTCTTTTGCTCCAGGTGGTTGAGCCTTGTTCATTTGTCTTCTAACATTTTGAAAAGTGTCTTCTACTCAGCTGCTTTTCCACCTTGAAAGAGTTCCAAGTTAGGAGAAACAAAAGCATGTGCATTGCATCTGTCTTTTAGGGAATACCCAGACAGTTCTGAACAGACCTTTTGGAGCCAAGGTCTGCTGTGGTCACTCTGGATCTAGGTGATCACACTGAGAACATAGGCTACTATCTTCAAGATCAAAGACATGGTGGAGACAGGGATGAATGGGGGAAGACTATGTTAAAATGTCAAAAATTTCTCAGGTTTAAGCTGTCTTTTTCTTGATTCAGAATTTGCTTGGTTGTTGTAAAACATCTATTATTTTCTGGAGGTCTGACAAAGTTTATTTTAACATATTTTGATCACTTCTTTGGTATTTCTATTGAAGATTGGGCTTTTAGAATTCCCTAGGCTGTTATTTTCATTGACATCCCACTTGTGACTTCTTAATAACCAAACCAGTCTCATCTCTATAGAAATCTGAATAGTATTTGACTTACTAACCATACTTTTCCCTCAGTCCACTAGCTCCCATGATACTGAAATATGTGCTTTGAAATAAAAGCATTTCTCTCCTTTTCCTCAAATCAATGTACTATAAATTGCTGTTTAATTTTCTTTTACTGTCCTTTCCCAGACAATTATATCAATTCCATTAGTCCTATACTGCATCTATTTATATCACCTTATCAATTTTAGGCTCTGCCTTGAGAATTTCCTAATCTGTGTATTCCTGCCTTCCTTTGTTCCTCCTACTACACTTTTCTCATCTGTTTATTTCCCCTTTCATTTTTCACAAAGATTTATCAAGCATCTTAATAAAGTATTGTCAAGTATTAGACTAGCCTCTAGGGATCTGGAGATAAAATCAGCCTCCCACTTAAGTAGTCCAGAGCCTAATGAGAGATTTGCAAACAGATAATTTGAACACTGTTTAATAATATTAAAATAGCAGTGATTACAGAGTCTCATAAGGAGAAATACAAGCCAAGAGAGAGTAAGAAAGACCTCAGTGAGAAAGTACTAATGGGGTCAAGTCTGGGAGGATAGAAGGAAGTAGTCAGAAGAGACAGAGCTGCAGAGAACAGAATATTTAGAGGAGCCTCATGTTGTCATTACATTATCTTTGCACAAAGTGATACAAAATAGGGAGACAATACCTGGGGCTCAAGCAAGTGATACTTGGTGGCCAACTTTATTGTCCACAACTCTGTGGTTTGCCACGGCTTCACCCGAGCCACCAAGGCAAATTGAATTGCTTTTTCATATGGATTTCTGTAGTGGATTATAGATACCTCCATACAACTATACATAGTTATGTATATATCGATTTCTTCTTATTAAGACAGAAGAATCCCTAAGGAGAGGCTCCCTTTAATTCTTTATCTGGACCGTGTTTCTCAGAAAATTCTCTGACACCAAATAACTACTCTATAAGAATTTACTGAATTGAATGCAATCTATACATCTTGACATCTGACCTCTTCCATGAGATTATAAACTGCATTTCCAAGTATTGGCCAAGCGGCCCAGTGACAAAACTCCACATGTCAAAACCCAGTCTTGTTAAAAACAAAACAAAACAAAAAAACAAATTCATAAATGGTGACCAACTGGTTACTTAGATTAATAGTTAATTTTCTCAATGGATAATAAAGAATTTTGATCACTTTCATGAGTGCTCAACAAATAAAACTATTATTTTAAAAAAATCAAATCTTGTTTTTTCCCAATTCTGAAGAAACCACATCCCTTAACCTTTTCATTTATGTGTATGTCACCACTACTCTCTCAGTTGCCCATCCTTTAAATTTTAATCATTTCCCTTTTTTCTAAAAATGCTCCATATTGAATCAACATATAGCTGTTGATTTTACCTTTACAATCAATCCTGAATCTATCCATATTTTTTTCCATTCTCTCACTGCTTCTCAAGGTAAAAAACATTATTTTTAGCTTGAGACATTTAATTTTATTGCTTATTGAAGACAACTAATAATCTTAAATCTTGAGAGTAGCTAATGAGAAAAGAAATAAGGGGTCATTTTAAAGAATATAAATAAAAAAATTAATGGGTAGTGATTGTGGTAGAATTTCAGGTCAGATTGAGAAACTGCAATTTTATATGTAAATAGAGAATAAACAAAGGAGGCAATGAGGAATATATATGACAATTCTGGGGGAAATATGTAGCATGATTAATGGTTAATATATACTTAAAATTTTTATTTTGTAATAAGAAAAAAAATCTTTGGGGGGGAATCATCCTTTAGGCAGAATGTGTATTATATTAAGGGTGAATTGGAGGCAGAAAAATACTAGAGATTATTAATTTTTAAAATTCAGAATTCATTTTCCCACCATATAAACAATGTTTAAAATAGGCATTTGATTCCTTGACTAGTTCACAAAAATCTTATTCAAACAGCAATATGCCTAGAAAATGAGATTATGTATATTTGTCTTTAGGAGACAATTTCAAGCAGTTCCAATGTTGACAATGTAGGGTTTTTGTTTATTATTTAATAATTGGTAACTCTTACTATTTTAAAATTTATTATACTGATCTTGTTTTTCTTTTGTGCCAAATGAGATTGAGAATGATTGCCTAGTATAAAAAACAAAATGTGTCCTAATAATAACAACAAAAGAGCAAAAATATTGTTATACAATGTATATCAACTAAGACTTTGTGGTCTCCAATTGTGCTTGTTTCCTTATAAGCCAAATTTGTTTTCTATCATTGTTTTGCTTTAACATAGAATGAAAATTAGTCATTTAGTGTTTGGGGTTTCTTATTATCTACTAAATTCTGTATCCAGCATTCCAAACTCCAACTGTGTAATATAAAACAAAGATGAAGTCAGTGAAAGAGTTTAAGCATTTATATAGATAACATAAGCCATATATATTAAAATATTTTCAATAACTCAATTTTATAATAGCTAAGGGGAAATATTTTTGTCCAAAAAGACTTGCTTATAACTCTTTGGGCTCTATAATTTGCAAAATTCTTTACTCTTACTTCTCTTTATTTTTCAAAATAATTTAAAATAGGAAATTGTGGAATGGAAACAGTTTGGAATTTTCTTAAGTATTTGCTTTAGGAATACAAGTGAATAAAGCCAAAACATAAATTGACCATAATGTAGATTTTCACAGTCACTCAAGGCTGGTTTCAAAAGAATATCTTGTTGAAATACTGAATGAACGTATAAAAATAACAAGCTTTAAGGTACTCACGGTATAGAACTCTGTACTCTGATCAAATGAGAGGTGTTACAATCAATCTATAACAAATACACAAAAAAAAAGTCATTTATATGTTATTTGAGGCTTTTTCCCAGACAATACTAGGATTGAATGTTTGATGTTTAAGTTGAAAAAAAAATCATGTCTTTAAGTATATATGTCATATTTTTATATATTTATTTTACATATATATTAGGTGGTGTGTGTGTGTGTTCATAATAGACACATACACTTCTAATTTGTATCACTTACACTTTGTTATGTTGATGTCATTGGCATTTTTAAGTGATGCATCTATGAAGAAATTGATGATCACGATATGCTACAACTCAGAGCTCTGTATCAGCCACCTTAGCCATAAACAGCCTGACAGTATCACTCTGTCATTTGAGATGCACAATGTCTTCCAATTACTATCATGTACAATCCATTCTCTTCTGCCTGGTTTTCCCACCCACCTCATTCCCCCTCCTTCAGGAATGTATTACTGATTGACTAAAAGTAGTTCCTACGTGTATATAGTCAATTCCCTAGCCCTGAAGGGACGGTCTTGCTCACTTTCTTCCAAACTAACCCATGAAAAAGGTGGCTCACAGTTTATATAGTTTCCAATCGTATGGTGTAAGTCAGGGTTAGGGAAAGTTCAACATAGTGAACACTGACCAGAGAATTAGAAGGGTTTGGGCAACAGGGCAGCTATGTGATTTTGGGTGAAACAACATTCCTTAGGCAGACCTCCCAAATCTATAAAATATGAAAGTCATACTAAAGAACTCTGAGATTCTTTCCAACTCTAACAGATTTCAGGAACATATTAAGGATTACTAAAATGTATGAGCTTATCAATCAACACAAACTCACCTAATAGATTCTGTAAGTGAGAAAATTCTAGCATAACTACATTATATTGTTCTCATAATGTTTCATGCTTGAAGGTAGCAATGTGGCAGTGGGTACAGCATGTGGATTGAGACAAACCTGAATTCAAATACTAACCATTAAGAGCTTTATTAATTTGGTCAAGTTCCTTACAATTTCAATACTCAGTTTTGTCATGTGTAAGATAGAGAGAAATATGTGAACATTGCAGAATTGCTTGGCAGGAATAGAAATTTTATATATATATATATATATATATATATATGAAAAGCTCCACTATTTCTGGGATATAATAGAAGGATACCATGAGATACACTTTTAGTGATATTATCATATTCACTTGATTGTGAATATAAATACCTTTCATAGCACACAAGTTTTCAATCAATATTTAGTATAAGAGTAAATAGACAAGTGAGGGAGACAACTGAAAACAATTCCACGTACTGCTATAAACAGATAAAACTGACAGATCCATAAATACTGGAATTCAACTGATAGAATCTACAAATACCTAGATGTCCAGATTGCTGCCATAACACTAAGTGAAGCAACTCAATAATTAAATAGCCACCTTTGCCAGCATATGATGTTGTTCTGCTCAATAATTCATTTAATGATTAATTCTTCAGTATCTACTATGTATTGAGTCCTGGGGCTGGAGCAATGACAAAACCTGTGCTCCTGTGATTCTGATTCTAATGGAAGAAGATAAATTAAATGCAAATTAACTAGTTAATATTTAATATGCTAGCTTGATGGAGATCTGTGCTATGAAGAAAAATAAAGCTAGGCAATGGAGAGAGAGAGGGATGGGGGAGGAAAGGGATATTTTATCTCTGATGAAATGATTTGTGAGAGGAGATTCAAAGGAAGTCAGGGGACAGTCTTGTTGCTATCAGAGTGAGAGTGTAAACAAAGGCCCTGAGGCAGGAGACCACCTAGGTTTTTCAAGATAAAACAGGATGTAGAGACCGTAAGAGAGAGTGAGCAATAATAAGAGATAAGTTGTGGCGGGGGTGGGGGGGGATGGAATATGGTTACAAACTAGGATTTTACTCCACCTGAGATAGGGTACTGAAAATATAGCTTTGGAAATTAGCAGCATAGAGATAATGCTTAGGAGAGCATCTTGGGAGTGAATGAACTCAGAGAAAAGAAATCATCTGAGGACTGAATACCAGATAGGTCAGTCAGTGTTGTTGCTTCATTGTTGTAGTGCAGTATATTATAAATGATATGAATGCTATACTTTGTCTAAAATGTTGTAACATTTTATGATTTTCAATTATTACAGTATTTCCTTCTTCACTTCATACTGTTAGCAGGTAAGCGAAGTAACCCTGGGAATATTCTCAGCCATGCTCTACAGATGCGGAAACCAACACACAGCTGGATGGAGTGATTGCCTCCAGCTTAAATTGATTTTAAATGAAGAGCAGCCAGAAGCTTCACTTTCCACTCCTCTCTTATCCTAATATACGCTTATTCTAGTGGGCTTCTAAGGACCCTATCCTGAATCCTCCTGCCCACCTTCTCTGAAGACTTCTCACAGACTGCCACAGCTCTTAAAGTGATGTGGTCTCAAGTGTCTTTCTGCTGCCCTGAGAGGAAAGGAAACAAAAAATCATGACCAGAAATAGCTATCATTTGTTGAAAGTCCATGATGAAGATTTATCTGTCCCATCCTTCTGACGGAATGGTGAAATTGCCAAGCAGTACTTGAGTACCAAGCTTTGCATTAGCAACCAAAATCTCGAATGAATCCCTCTTCATTCAGTTACTACCTTGAAGAAGGTAAGTAATTCACTTACCTTCTTCAAGAATTTGTTTACTCCTTACTGAAACAGGCATAGCAGCATAGCAGTTTCCAGTGTGGAGATGGTGTCAGAGAAAGCACCTTACACACTGTTACATGACATATAATTATTAATAATTAAAGTTTATACAAATATAGAACTGAAGACTCTAGCTTATAAAAAAATAAGCTATATAAATTAAGTATATTTAAATATATTTGTATGAATCTTATAAGTAGATTTCACTTAGAAAGACAAAGATTTATCTTGTCTCCTATGTGAATATCTAAAATTTATTAATACAGCTTCTATTAACATAGCTCAAGCACACTGAATCTGCAGCTTCAATTGTGCTATCAGTGTTTAATGTATTAAAAGTCATGTTTTTGCCTTTGAGTCTTCTAGGTAGTTGTCTATAACACGTGTATTATATGATACAGATAGCAAATAAAATGTTCCTTTGGTAAAAGTGTTGATACAGAACCTAAAACAATATGTGAATAGTACAGCAGAGGATGATAATCAAATAATGAAATTTAGAGAAATCAATGGGTTTTTTAATTAGCAAGGTCAAATCATTACAAAATAAATAAATAAACAAACCTCTTCATGACAAAGACTTTTTGTTCTCAGTCCAAGAAATAAATAAGTAAATTGATAGAATGATTGATAAACAGGTATATAAATATTCCTAATAACTTATCACTTTCAAATACAATCTAAATCATTGATTAATTATAGTTATCATCTCACTTCAATAACTCTGAAATGTTCATGTATATTGTAACTAAGCATAAAGGACCTGTTTACATAAATACTATAGTAACTATATATGTAGAAAAATAAGTAGATAGATGGTGGTGTGTGTACTTTGTTTGTTCTTTAGAATCATTAAAATCATCTTGTCCCCCTCAGCTTTTGTAGGATTTGAGGGTGATCAGACATCTCCCTTCAACTTCACTTTTGAGATGATACAAAGATGACCTTAAAAATATATTTTGTACAATCATCACCATTGATTAAATTATTATATCTTTAGTCTATCAATATGCATCTATACAAGGTTAACATAGGTATTTTAATTTTAGAAAGCACTAGGTAGTTTTATTTTATTTTTTATTTTTTTTCATTGAGGGCAAGACTGTGTATGTGTGTGTTGGGGTGTCTATGTGTGACTGTGTGTGTCTGCGTGCGTGTGTGTGTTTACACAGACGTTTATAATTGAGAACTTTCTTCTTCAAGGCCATGGATCTGTGCCTAAAATCCAGCCATCTGTCCTGCTTCATGTCCTTCAGACAATGGCTAAGGCCATAGAAATGTTGGCTTTTAGGGTTTTTGGATTTGTCACTTCATATGGAGGGCAGGATGGTCAGATCCAGGAAATCCCTTGTCGCAGTGGTTGCATTTAAAAGACTTTGCACCTGTGTGCTTCCTGTGTTGCCTCGTGAGCACATCACTTCGGGCAAAATGCCACTCACACACTTCCCATGAGCACTTGGGAGCATTCAGGGCAATGACATAGGTATAGTACCAGCATGCTGCCACTGCCTGATTCATAGAGGGAGTACTACTCAAATGTCTACTTCTGAGATTGTATTCGGTAGGTGCAGAGCAAAGTCCAAGTACGTGCATTTTGATAAGGATTCTAAGAGACACAGATGTTAAACACTTTGAAAACACTGGCATTAGATAATAAAATGATGCTTAAAATAAATGTTTTAAGGGAGGATAAAGCCATATCACAAAAAAATAAGGTAGAATACCTTAATATACTGTTTGAAATAAAGAAATAAAATTCAAATAAAATAATGTTTCAGGAAAATATCTGATTATAATTGACAATTCCTTATTAGTAATTTTTTATTAGTAATTCTGGATTAGTTTGAAATTTAGTTATTTTTATGTCAGGAATTTTCCATTGCTTTTTCTGGATCCCATCTTTAAGCTACCTATGACAATATTCATGAAGTAAACAGATTGAAAACAATCTATTTTAGTCTAATACCTATGCCAAAACAAATATATATTCATTCATTTATTCAAAAATATTTATGAGTGTATGCCAGTGCCAGCATTCTGGTAGGTGAAGATGAGGATCAAATAATGATCAGAACTATTCCTGAGGCTGGATATTGTCTGAATTAATGTCTCTTGAACTTTAATTTTCTTTAGAATCACATGGAACCCTGATGAAATGCAGATGCTGATTCAGTAAGTCAGAGATCAAGCCTGAGATTTTGTGATTCTAACATATAGCTGCTGCTGGTCCCTTACCACATTTTGAGTATCTAGGGTCAGAGAATTTAAATGCCTACTCTCACAGCTTCTGCTATGGGTCTTAGAACCAATGTAGTCAGCCATATCTTCACTGTGATGTAGACAAATTAGGAAAGAAATGGCTGGGAGGTATTTTGCCAGAAATAGTTCCTGATTATACTCTAAGAGTCAGAAGAAATTGTTTCCAAAGTTATCTTTTATATTAGAATCAGTTAATTAAAAGTGTCTTTTAATCTTTCCAAATACACCCAGTCATTGACGTAGAACAAGTCTAAACATATTTGGAATCATTGATTGTCACCTAGTCAGCATTTGATTCATTATTTCTAATATTTCATAGAACACTGCCTGCACTGGAGAGGTAAAAGAAGGATGTGATCTTTTCTCAAGATGTCTATTGATAAATAGGGACTAGTGTGAGTCACACTTGAAACATTTAATCAAGTGTTTTTTTAACTACACTAAAAATCTTTAATACTTTTCTTGTGAGAGAATTTAGGTCCATGTTTGTGATTTTACTAAAATTCAGTTTCGATCATGTAGAATTTTCATAGGACCTGTAAAAATGAATAAAGAGAAACCTCAATTAAAATAGAGTTGGGGGGCCAGAAGGAGGAGCTCTCACTCCCTAGACAATAACAAAGCCCAGGAGGAAGAAGCAAAATCTTCTCTTCTCTCCTGGCAAAAGCTCAGCCAATGAGTATAGAGGCTCAGCAAGCCTCTATACTTTAAACTCTTAGTTCTTTCAATGGACTCTTTGTTTACTATAACCCTTCTAAACCTTCTCTTCCCCTCTATAAAAGAGTTCTCTTCTGGTTGGTGGGGATTTGCTCATGGCTTGCCGTAGTTGCAGACACCAAAATACAATTCTTTGTTGATTTCTAATAAACTCATTTTTGCTGGAGAAATAACCGGCAGCATATTTGTTTGAGGTTGACAGACCAAAGACCATCTTCTATTTTAGATTGATATGCTTATAATCTTTACATAATTTTTAGTTCAATAAAGATTTTTGTTTTTTTTAATTTTTGAGTTCTGGGTAACTTGAGAAAAAAATGAGGTAATAATATACCCCCTGCTAGACTTTTCTCACAGTTGTTTATGAGAAGAAAAGCAAAAGGTCAGGCACTCAGATGGCAACCTTAGCAGCTATAAAGTTCACTGCGGAACTTGCTGAGAAAGAAGCATAGTGGATTTGCAGGTCTCCAATGCCTACAGTATTTGTTGGTAGCTCTCAAAGTTCTAGCTGATCCAGATACAGTGGTGATTAATACAGTTTCAGGAATTTTTTTGCCTAGTGGTTAAACATTGCCATTATTATGAATTAAATTATATAAACAATTAAACTTCTTTAAAAGCAAAAGTAATAAATACACAAAACTCACTCCTTTCTAATCATCTTACTCTATTTTATTAATATCTGTGTTCTTGAGGTTATTTATGCCTCTTGTATTTGTATAGTGATAATATTTTGCAGTTTGTTGCTGAGTATCTCTTCCCAATTTACTGTACAGTGACATCATGTAGGTAGCTTGAACTCACCCTTGGTTGGAATATTTACACCATGGAAATTAGCACACCACCACACCCTGCCCCGGAGCTGGTTAGTCAACGTTTACAGGCATACAACTTGTTAGATATCACACTTTGGAAGAAAGAGCTTCAATCCTGGAGCTCTGGGAACGTCAAATTACATGATTTAAGGTTTCACTGGCTCTGCCCTGGTATGACTGGGGGAGGGGCTGATAGCGCAACATGACCTGACAGAGCCTTGGATACAGGTGTGCCCTTGGAGCTCAGCATTCACCACTGGATTGAACACCAGCTACTTGCCTGGCAGAATCAGGGTTGCCACTAACCTTCGCAGTTGAGTAGGTTCAATTGTATTGAGCACTATCAATAACTAAGGAGCTTTGCATGAACAGAAGTCCTTTTGGGATGCTAGCTTTCATGGATCATCCCTCAATAAATTTATCTCTACAATTCAACCATCTTTCAGAAGAACGCCTTTTCATCTAAATAGGTTATATATTATATAATGTAATAAGTGTAGCAGGGGAGGTAAGTCACTTTTCAAAATTGTACGTAACATCATTAACACATTTGAGATCTTTTTGAAAAGTTATGAATTTTAATGAAGCTTATTTACATTTGAAAAATAATTGTTGCCATTGCCTTTTATATTGGATCTTTTCTTTTGTAGTATCCAGTATAACAGAAATGTATACTGATACATACTGCTTTTAAAATTATTCTTTTTTTATATCCCTTTTAATGATACATTATAGATGTTTGCCTGTCTAGAATGGTTAAAATGAACTTTTGGGGTATCTTCCCAGGTTACCATTCTATGACTATGACGTGTTAAGGGTTAATATACAAACAATCAGTAAAATGAAGTTTGTTACAGTGTAGAAGAAATATATTTTATTCCTCTGAAATCACTGTCCTAAAACAGGTTGCATGCATGAGCATGCATATGGAGTCATCCTGGAAGCCATAGGTACCCCCCCTGCACTTTAGAGGAAAACAGATCTCATAACCTTAATTCCCCTTTTTTGTCTTGGAAACCATAAAATATGATACAAATCAAAAATGTAATTGTCATTGCTGTTAAAAGGTAAGGTATTGTAAAGTGACAGCTAATATTTGAGTAGGGCATCTTGTCTAAAACTAAAAGCATTGTCTTTAAGGATTCCTTTTATTCAAGAGAAAACACTTTCAGGAAATCAAATTCCAATTCTATTCACATTTCATTTCAGTTTTAAACTGACTTAGCATTAGCTGTTCTCCTATTCATTTAGGGAAGTAACAAATCCTATGCAATAAGAATGTTAATTTTCTCATAGTGTTGCTAATATGTATTTGCAGGAAAATGGTATTGACATTTTTCTAATCACAAAAAGCAAAACCTGCAAAAGTCTGGCACCTAATGCCAAAGGAAATTGAATACTATATATATTTGTTAGATTCATTGAATAACAATTCTTAAAGAAACTACATATTTAACTATCTATGGGACTGGACAGGTATGAGATAACAATGTAAAAAGCAATGGACAGAATGAAGTGAAAGGAATAGAAGTTGATGCTAAGAAAGGACAAAAGGAAGGAAAGAAGGGAAGAAGAGAGAGAGGGAGGGAGGGAGGAAGGAAGGAAAAGACAAGAGTGATTAGAAAACATTAGAGCAAACTTAAGTAAAAAAATAATCTGGTTAAAATAATTGATTTCTAATTATTCAATAGGTATTTGGTGTCCAGCCTAATTCTCTTCTGGAGGAGTGGTTGATTTAAACTGTGGAGTGTGATTTAGAATATTGAGAGAGAAGAGGAATTGGGATATTTCCCTCTACCTGTCTCTTAACTGATGATCCTTCTTAATTTATCACTAATAACTCTGTGACCTTGGAAACATTTTCTACCTTTATTTTCTTCTGAATATTTTTGTCAATATTTAAGTAAAATTATATCTAAAATGTTTCAAAGTACAAAACAAATGCAATTAGCAGGTAGAGTGTGAATATTAATTATCATTAATAAAATAAAATAGATATTAATGGCTTAAGTGAACAAGCTTCGTGCCAGGATTCATATCATCTAGGTTACAGTCTGCACAAATCTTTTCAAGTTGTATGATCCTGGACATGTTTTTACCACTTTGCATTGTCAACTCTGAAGTGCTAAATTACTAATGGATTTACAGAAACAAATAAATATTATGTTGTGAGTGAGCTCTTTAATCCATGTAATATTGCTAAATAAATATCGAAGACAAAATGTTTCTGTTGTTGTTTTATGGCAATTGTATACTTTAGAAACCAAATTGTCAATTTTTCTATGAAAATGCAATCTTAGGAGAATAAAGTAAACAATGTAAAATGTTCACACATACTCAACTAGCAACCAGTGCTTTCTTTGTTTATATTAAAGGAATTTAGAATATCACAAATGTACCTGCAATGAGCATCTGGTTTGTGTAAGGCAATCTGCTTCTGTTTTAATGAGAACAGTGAAATCCAGAATGGAGAAGTTATCTGATCAAAGACCCAGAGAGATGGGGTAGAACACAGGACTCCTACCTGTGGGTCACAAATATCCTTCCTACTGCATCACAATGCCTTTATTATTTAGTACATAGATTAGTTGTCAAACAACAAAAAGTTTTTTGTCATATTTGGATTACAGCAACCATGATGTGGCTTGGAAGGAATCAACCGACATAAGGTGGAATCATCTGTGAAAAGAAAGAGGTCATTATTGGCTATTTCTGTGATGTGGCTTGAAAAGAGGAGGGGAAAAGTGTCACACTCTGCATGGATCCTTGAAATTTTTTCAGGAAAATACTCCATTAACAATGACAAGTTGCCATCTGTTAGTGAACTCTTCCAGAAGAGAGGGAAAGCTACCCAAGAACATTTTGCTACAGTCAAACTGATTCTCTGAATCCAGCCCTTGGTTTCATTACATGTGCCAATAGATATCCATGGTCACTGGTAAACTTTCTCAGTGAAATAGATGTGTCAAGAAATAAATAACAAGTATTTATAAATGATAAGTTGCTACTTGAACGAAGGTATCAATTATCCTACTAAATAAAAGCCATTTAAATTACATTTTAATTATTTTGCCTACAAGTGTATTCAGCATTGCAGCTTCTCTACCAAACTGTATATTTGTAAGTGGTATGAGGTTGCACCAGGAAAAACAAAAAAACTGACCAGTTTGTTCATTCACCTTAAATTGCATCCTTAAATTTCATCTCTTGCAGATCTCCTGATAAAGATGGGGGAAATATCGAGCAGTAAATCATGAGTATCTCTCTATTTCATGCATGCTAAATTTGAGAAAAGTCAGAGAATGAAATATTTTCACCTTAGCATATTGACAATTTAGATGACATATAGATGTTTTAATAAATAATATCTTCACTTATTTGCATGTAGATTTTATGAAAGGCAAGTAAATACATAGTTTATATCTTTTTCTTATTTCAAAATGACACAAAAGTTTTAGGCTGTTCATAGAGGTAGAAATAATAAGGGTTTATTTGTGTTAAGGATACATTTCATATTTAAAATAATAGTAGCTACACAGCAAGAATAGTGATATTACAAAAATGTAACCTTGACACCTCCGTAGTACTGAATTTTAACTTAGCCCTCTGCTCCTGGAAAATATCAAAAGTTAAGCAATCTCCCTACCCTTTTGTGATCTGGAAAACATCTTGTTGCTGAGTGCAAGCTTGTACTCATCACCACATGACAGGTCAATTAGTCAGGGGATGAGTTGTTGGGTCAAGGAATAGTGACTTTATTTGGAAAGCCAGAAGACTGAGAAGATGGTGGACTCATGTCCCAAAGAACCATCTTACCCAAGTTAGAATTCAGGCTTCTTTTATACTAAAAGGGGAGAGGTTGTGGCTGGTTGTTGCAAACTTCTTGGTGCCGGAATCCTTTGTTCTTGCAGCTGTCCATTTAGGTCTGGTCAGGGTGTTCCAATAAACCTTCGACAAGAAAATTGTTATTCTCTTTTCTGAAACTTCCATCTCTATATGAATGTAAAAGTGCTATACCTTTAAAGGTCAGAACCTTGAGAATGGGCTATCCTGTATATTTCAGACTATAGGCAACACTGTTTTACAAAAGGTGCAGAGCCAGCATGACAAAGCACAGGCAACAAAGCACAGAGTTAGAGCTAAAGGAATAGATCCAATATGGAGTCACGTTTGTTCTTCTCTGTTACAATCTTGAAAAGAACAAGACTAAAGGATGTCCTGCTTGCTTACCTCTAACCAGGGTCAGATATAGACACGCCCCCTCCATATTCCCATTCTTTGACTCATAAATGTTTGGCTGAATTACTGGTCACCAGTGATCAATTGGAACAAAATGCTTGTTAACTAAATTTGGTTAAAATTCTTTACTTCTACCAGATTCCTTAATTTCTTCCCACTCATAACTTGAGCAGCAGACAGTTTCTCTTAAACAGACCACCCTCACTTCTCCACACCTGATTCTTTCTGGCTTTATTTACCCCACTCTATAAGCGAAAAACTTTTTGTCCATCCCTTGAGGTATTTGCAGATTTTATTGTCAGAGCACTCTCCCTAGTGCAATAGTTCCCCACCCCCACCTCTGCAATAGTCTTTTCCCCTCCCCCTGCAGCAATACTTCTGAATAGTCTGTCCTTGAATCACTATGTTGTAGAATCCCCTGAAAATAGCATAATATTGTAAGTCAACTATACTTCAATACATACATACTTCAATACATACATACATACATAAGGTCTCTCCTTACTAAGTCTGAACATTTTTTTATTTGACAATAAAATGAAATGAATATGAACCACTTCAAATAACTTTGGATAGTGACACTTTGACAATGTTCTTGAGTAGAAAGACTAGAACCACTGCTAGCCAAGATCACCTCCAAATTTTGACCATCCATTTCATCTTTCCATTATTTCAAAAGTAACACTTTTCGTATGACTCTTTTGTCCTTCTTTATGAAGGAATCACCAATGTTTCACTTATCAGGCAGTACATTTTTAACTTTTAACTAACATCCATAAAGAATAGAAAAAAGTTCATTTCCACGGTTTGAATTTATAGCAGGTGATATACCATGAGTGATTTTTAAAAATCATGTATTTTAATACTTCATGTAATTTCTCTGAATAAAAAAAAGAAAGAACATACCCAAAAAAGCATGCATTCACAGCAATCTGAAGGAACACATGGGGTGAGGTGTTTCTCATCTTGGCTAAACTGAAAATTATGCTTGAAAGAAACATTTTTTTTTCCTTCAAATTAGCAAGCAATTCTAGATGAGCCATTTTGAAAGAAAAATATAAAGTTCTATCCTGACATCAGTTTACTGGAAACCAGTGAGAGAGCCTGCTATTTAATCTCCACACTGCATTAATTAAAAAATCAAAGAAAGACTGTGCATAATAATAAACCCTTTTTAAGTAAGTGGGTTTCAATAGGAAAGCTACAGCATGCTTCTGTGTTTTCAGACGTTATCTGATTTGTTCGTGCTTGCTTCCACAATTTGTCATGGTCAAATTGAGTTTTAAAACTATTCTCTGAAACTATTCTCTAAGGTAGCTGCTATGTCACAATATTGATGTTCTTAGAGAATTTAATGAGAAGGTGCTAAAGTTTAATATCAAAATCACTGGTGGAACTAATCATGGTCAGACCAAGGACCAGCCCTCATGGGCTATCAATGCAGTTTAATATATATGCTTTAAACACTTACTAGTACCCAGCACTGTTCTTCTGTGATTTCACTGTGAGAGAGTGGTTCAAACAAAAAGCAATAGTCCATCAGAACCAATGCATTTAATTCCTTGTATCCCTACATGTAGAACTTTGGGGAAGTTTTCTGAAAGATAGGGAGAAAATGGAGCTCTAAAACAGGTGTTCTTTTTCTGCCTGAATTAAAAGTCGCCTAGGTCTGGGAAGGAGGATTCTACTATATTACACACTGATCCAGCTAACTTTGCCTTTCAGATTCTGACTCCTGCCATCTGCCTTGCTTCCTGAAGGTCTGTTTCTTTTCTTTTGGGTGGACTTCCCAGTTCAGCTCTTGTTCCTGCTTCTCAGGGCTTGACACTTGTCTCCTGCCTAAACAGACACATTTACCTCTCCTCCTGCCTCAGGGCTCCAGAACACAGTCCCATCCTTCCAGCTTCCTGCTCCTGTTATTGCCTAGACTGCTGTCAACTTGATTTCCTTCCTTTGGACTCTGTTGTGAAACTGACCCCATTCCTTTGGAACCACTTTCACAAGCTGATTAGAAAATGATTTGTGCACATATAGCTCTTTCTCAATGATGCTACTTCACTCAGCATCTTGTAGATATTCCAACCACCCTGTTTTAAGTAATTCCATGTGCTACTGGAATTCTGGCTGGTCATGACTTCTGTGAATGAAAAATGTTGCTGCCATGTCAGTAAACAAAGGATGTTGCCGACATCAAGCCACTACAGCACACCCCCCATGGTGAGCCCTGAGGGAACTCAGGATGGAGACAAATGAGCTACCCCCTGCCAAGCCCTCAGCCATTGCAGCCACCCTCAGTGGTGCACCCTGACTGGGACTCAGGATGGGAAAGAATAGGATACTGGCCCTAGATAGCTAAGGTGCATATCAAAGTGAAAGCAGCTCTTTTGCCCCTTTCCTGTTTGTCCATTTCTGTTCCTCTCTAACCTTAAAAGAACCTAATTATGGGAATGAGATCACTAGGCAGTTTAACCTAACTCCTGACATACTTTCCTGAATGCACACCATGCCTTGTCTAACCTGTTGAGTCTTTTCCTAGATAATAAGAAAAATGAAAAATTAAGCAGTTAAAAAAATGACTGGCTCTCTATGCTCAACAGCCCCCCTAAACAATCCTGCAGGCAGATCACTTTGGCAAGATAACATCTGAAGAGAGTCAATCATTCTGTACACAATGGAGAATGATGCAGAACACAATCTCCTGTCTCAAAGATTCACTGAGATTCTCTCCCCAGTTTTCCCTTTAAAAACTGTCATGGCTGAGCAGAATCTTCGAAGTTGGTCTCTGGACACGAGTCCACCATTTCCCCAGATTGCGGGCTTTTCTGATTAAAGCACCTTTCCTTTCTACTGACACTTGCCTCTCGAATTACTGGCACCTGAGCTCAGTAAAAAAAGGAATGATTTCAATGAGCTCAGACTCTTGCATCTTCCCATACATATTAAAGTGCTGAATTCATTAGCTTGATATATCTTGTTTCCTTTAATTAACGGTAACCTTTTGATATTCTGACTAACTGGTCTTTTTTGCAAAAATCCCTATGTATCACTTACCTCTTTGGAGCAGTCCCTTAGAGCTATATAAGATGCTGTCTCCTGGGCTTGAAGTCCTCAAAAAGTCTTCCAAATAAAACACAATTCTCAACTTCTGGGTTATGCAATTTTTTCAGTCAACATTTCCATTGTTCCTCACCTTTCTTAATATTGTTTGATATAGTACCTGATTTTCAAGTTTTAAAATTTAATGTTATTATTTTCCCATAAATATTACATAATTACAACTATTTTTTTTTCCTGAAGTTCAAAAGTTGATAATCTTGGGAAATTTGTCACATTAAATAATTACAAAAAATAGAAATCTCAGGGATAATACAATAATTTCTGCTCATTTTATTTAAAAAAATTACATGTAACTTCTATTATTATTAGCAATTTTCCCTTTGACTATGAATATGTAGAAAATAGTTAACTGCAGTCATATTTTTTTTATTTTACTTTAGTCATTAAAGAATTGTCTTTGAAACTTAGACCAATTAGACCACATATTGTCCAGTTTCTAATTAAGATGATTAAAATTAGATGCCTTTTATATTCTTACCCAGTTATAAAAATTTTTAATGACATTTTTAAAGGAAATTTCTCCTAGAGTCAGCAGCATCGAATAGTCATACTGATATACATTGTGTATGTGTGTGTGTGTGTGTGTGTACACACAATATATATATATATTTAGGATCATATGTTGAGACTTTTAGTGTGTTTCAGCAATGGCTTTGGCACATTCTGTGTTCAAAGGATTCATATAGGAATTTGGGATCTTACTTTATACTATGCCAACTTTTATGGTGGCCTTTCATTTTGTTTATTTCAAAATGTTTGTCCCTCTCCATCTACCTTTGTACTGACTCCTATCTTACCTTAGGCCGGAAAGCACACTGAGCAGCTTCCAACAAAGTGAGACCAAGGATGTTTCACAATGGGCTCTGCAGGACAGACTGTGTGAAGTTCAATTGTTTCCTCCCCCAGAGTCAGATCTAAGCCATCACTCTGCTAATGAGCTCACTTTCACCAGCATGCAAAATGCTCTGTCACTGTTTCAAACGTTGGCTGCTCTATTGACCTTTTAAGTAGCTGTGAACTCTTTTTATTTTTTCTCTTGTAAATGCTTTGCAGCCTTCTGTGATGCTGAAGGTTTTCCAAAACCAATGAAGAATACAATTCAACACTCTCCGATTTTTTTTAACATCTTTATTGGAGTATACTTGCTTTACAATGTTGTTAGTCTCTGCTGTATAACAAAGTGAATCAGCTATATGTATACATATATCCACATATCCCCTCCCTCTTGCACCTCCCTTCCACTCTCCCTATCCCACCCCTCTAGGTGGTCACAAAGCATGAGCTGAAGTCCCTGTGCTATACAGCTGCATAACCCTCTCCTATTTTAAGTTTTATTTTTGTGGGTTTTTCTTCTGTGTAGTGAACATCTCAGATTGAAAGAATTACTTTATGTCTATTGCAACCTTCTTGCCAGAAAGTACGTATAACAAAGAACTTGAGATTTTATGTGCTCTGCAAATAATGTTCTCATCGTTTGCCAAATTTCAGAAACTCTTCAGTCTGTAAGTCTGTACCTGCCAAGTGCAGGGTATTCTCACTGATGCTTTTAAATATACATTTATTTTATTATGTCTGAGTTTGATTATTTTTAGATGCTTTTTTTGTTGTTGTTGTTGTTCTATAAACTTCTGTTGATATTCCATCTCCAGTTTTTGCATCACTATTGTTTATATTTTCATTCATTCAATCAGTAGATGCTTATTTGCCTGTGTACTCAATACTAGATCATTCTCTTTGCACAGTGGACACCATGGAGAACAGAAGAGAACTCCACCTCTGGAGCTTACATGAGCTGGTGTGCTGGAGAGATTAGAAATCAGCAAGATAAATAATTGACTGAATATATTGCGAGTTAGATGGTGATAAGTGATGCTGCATATTAGTTTGATATGATTTCAAAGCCACTTGTTTATGAACTTAAGTGAAGTTATTTTAATCCTCTAGTTTATGGACAGGATAAAAAAATCTTATTAGAAGTAAAGTTGTTTTGATATAAGAATGTGGTAAGCTGTGTCAGGATGTCATCTCATCTGTTGTGGTTGATAAGCACTCAGAGCTCAGCTACAGAGAGGCTCCTGCTGGGGGCTTATTGATTAAAAAAAAACAAAAACAAAAACAAATAATATGAAGAAGCAACTATGGTAAGGGGACATTTAGACTATAGATACCCGGAGTTCATAAGGACGCTCTGAGAGTTTCGACTGTGCAAAGGTATATTTTGCTGATCTAGCTCTCTGAAGACCTTGGGACATTAGCTCCTTCCTGGTAAAGTCAATTCTTACCTCACTGCAGTGGCCCCAGGGAAGAAGGTCACCTTGCCTGACAACACTGGTGCCCTGGTTCCCTAGCAACGTGCTCTAGCCACAGGGGGACGTTTCACCTCCATTCACCTGGCAGCTGGGCATCCTGGTTGGTTAAGCGACCTCTCCAAAGAACCAACCTCCTAGAAAAAGTATATATCAACTGAATTTGGATTTTATTTTTGTCATCCCCTCTTGCCTGGAACAACAATGTAATTAATCTATCATTTGTTTGGAGTATGTTATTTCTTTATTGGCTTATTAAGAGACATTATCCTGTATGCTATTGGCTTGTGAAATTACTTTAATTACCCCAGTGTAACTTTGTTGAAGAAACTACTGGCAAAGTTAGTCTCTGAGAATAATTTGCTGTCTCCAAAACAAAACAAGTTCAAAGGGGGAAATAAAGTAAAAAGGGGCTTTCAATTTTAGATAGTGACCAAAGATGTTTTTTGGGGAAACTGATATTTGATGAAAGATCAGAAGAAAAAGAAGACAGAAAAGACATGCATCAAGGCAGGAGCATACCTGATGTGTCATGGGAATGTCACAGACACCAGTGTGGTTGGAGCTGAGTAGCTGACTAAAATGGGGCAAGGGATGGTGGAAGCAGGGTGTCATTCGGCCATAATCCAGGTGAGCAATGATGGTGGCTCCCATCAGGGTGGTATCACAGGTGGAAGTGACCAAAGCAGAATGGTAAATGAACTTAGATGGGGCAGAGAAACATCTCTTTGCAACGGACAGTAAATTAGAACTTGGGTAGCAAGGAATGAGATTTTGATGTTTCTAAGATTTATTTTCCCTTCTCATTTTGCACTAACTAAACCCTTTTGTAGATGATGATCTTTTAATGTCTTCTACAATATGCTGAAATTCCCATCAAAGAAATTCAAAATTTCCTTATGAAACTATGTATTCATCTCCACCATAATAGAGGTTTTCCCTCTATTACTCTCTTTGGTATGAGTTAATAACTGCAATTAAATCGATTTAGGGATAAGGGTCCAAGAATACTATGTTTCAAATTCATGTTTCAGGCTATTCTATTAATTTTTTAAATATAGGAAATATTGCATGCTTATAAAACACTTCTTTTCATTTTGCTTTGTTTTGTGTTTTTCCAACAGGTTGACAGCTAGGAATAGGACTGATCCCAAGATTTTGGTCAAATAAAATCATCCATAAACAACAACGAAAAATAACAATTGCCCTTATTTCTCAAAGAACTTACTACATCAGAGGAAAGTGCTGTAGCATAAAGAGCAAAGTATACTATGAGTTTGTGTGTGTGGTGAGGGATCTTTGTGACTTCTAGTCTTTCATTGCGAGAAATAATGGGCATGTCTTTGTACAAACTATCACTTAAATCTGTCTCTTGACTGTTGCATTGCCATTGGTCTTTATAAATCACATAGGGTTTTCATAATTCCATTCTGAGAGTTTCAAGGAAAAGAAAAGTCTTTCCCCAAAATGGAAAAATTATTCTATGTCAGTTTTATGTGATATATGAACAGAAATATGCAGATTCAATAGAAATTTATTTTTGTTACTTCCTAGGGATTTGCTGTAAAATATTGGAGAACAGCACTTCCCATGTACCTAAAGGCTCTTAAACTCTAAATGCTTTGAAGTCACAAATTTTCTACATTGTATTTTCAATTAAAAGTTTATTTTGCATTAAAAGTTAAACATTTAAAATTTTTTTTAAATTGTGGTCTCCATATTTGATTGTGCATCAGAATCACCCGAAGTGTTTTTTCAAACACAGATTTCTGGGTGCCCTCCCCAAGAGTTTCTGATAAAATATGTTGGGGTGGGGTGCAAAAGTTTGCAGCAAATATTTCTTCCATTGTTCCCTGAACCCCAGTATTAACCAACAAGATCTCATAAGTCAGACTAACCTTGCTCCCCCAAAGGCCTCATTCTTCGCTTTTGCATCTTTTTTCTGAAAATGCATTTTTCTCAACTTACCCTCAATTGATACCTCTCTCTTTTTTGTCATTATTAAAATTCATTCATGTTTTCCTTTTTTCAAAAAAATTTTATTGGAGTATAGTTGATTTACAATGTTGTGTTAGTTTCAGGTGTACAGCAAAGTGAATCAGTTATACATACACATATATTAACTCTTCTAGATTTTTTTCCCATATACTCAATTACTACCTCTCTGTAAATTACTGGAGTTGAGACTCATTATCAAAGAATGTGTTGTGTTTAGTGAGCGTGGACTATTTTTTTTTCACATCAACCAGTCTGTTTACTTAATTTTACCAGCTGATACATAAACAGTCTCTTTTCTAACAGTTTTTTTAGTCTATTTCTGAGCATGTTTACAAGCAAACTCCTGTATACTTGCCACCATATTTTAGCTGGAGACCAGGAAACAGAACTTAGAAAAGTTTTTATAGGGCGCACTTGATTTTCACCAAGTGCAAACTGGAGGCACTTGGAAGAAATCTCTCCAAGACTCTTCAGCCCTTCATTGAGTGCACTGCAGCTGCTCTAGGAAGGCTGGAGTCTGGGAAACAAGGTAGAGCTGCTGAGGGCAGAAAACTGGGGGGTGGGCCTGGAGAGCCATGAAGATTCCCAATGACACAAAAAGATGCCATATATGCTGTAAATTGAAAAATGTTTCTCATTTTTGAGAAAGGAATGAAGTTTGAAAAATAATGAATATCAAAGAAGAAAAATATCTGGTTAAATATAAAACAACTCTTGATTATCTTTAATTACTTTAAAATACAATTACCCATTTAAGATAAAATAGCAGAAATATATTTTTGGGTAGAGCAAATTGGTGGGGGTGAGGGTAGGGTATAAACATGTTTTACCACTAAAAGGTTCTTATATTGTTTAAAGTATCCTATTATTATGTAAATTTAGGCTGTGATACATTAAAGATGAATATTCTGCTATTGTAGAAAACCAAAGAAATATAGACTAAAAATCAAGAGATGAGAGCTTCTCTGGTGGCTCAGTGGTTGAGAGTCCACCTGCCAATGCAGGGGACACGGGTTTGTGCTCCAGTCTTGGAAGATCTCACATGCTGCAGAGCGGCTGGGCCATGGCCGCTGAGCCTGCGTGTCCGGAGCCTGTGCTCCGCAGCAGGAGAGGACACAACAGTGAGAGGTCCGCATACCGCAAAAAAAAAAAAAAAAAAAAAAATCAAGAGATGAAATAAAAATATAGGAAGAAGAAAGGAGAAACGAATAATTAACCCATTGATTAAGCAGTAGGTGAGTGTTAAAGGATTTGCTTAAAAACTGCCAAATTAGTTAGGAAAAGAAAGTTATGAAGGTGTTAAAAGGTGGATAAAAAAATGATGAAAGCACAAAGGTAACCACTTGAACAAAAATGCCAACTTTTTAAAATACCAAAACATCTTTTTAAAGCAAAATAAACTAAACAAATTCAGCAAATATAAAATGATATGCATAATGATTATAACAGAATGACAAATTAAAGAATAAATGTCAGTGTTATCAACTAATGGAGTCAACAAACTTACCTATTAGAAGAAAACAAGATTTCAGTTTGACTCAAAATCAAAGGCCAACTAACTATATGTTATACACCAGTGAAAAGAAAAGAAACATTACAGTGATAAGTACTAAATATTTTTAAAAGAGATTTTTTTTAATAGGCAAATTGAGGCAATAAGAAAGTAGTTTTGTGAACCGATATCAAAGTAGAATTCAAGCCAAAAAACATAAAAAATCAACAGAGTTGTGCCCAATATTTCTTCCACATTTTCTCCCCCAAATTCCTGTCTTGCCCTTTTTTCTTACGACTTTCTTACCTCTCTTTTTTCTCTTCCTTTTTGATCATGCTGTGCCTGTCTGAGTGGTCCTTTAATTTTTCTTTCTTATATGCTTTGCATTCAGTGTTTTAAAACATAAAACATTTTAACTTAGCTTGGCACTATCTGTTTCTCATCAACCAAATTCTGGATAATACCATAAATTCCCAGGAGTCTACAGAGAAAAACAGAAGAAAAAGAAGGGGAGAAGGCTTCCAATAATGATACGTTAATAATTTTTTTCTTTTTTTTCTTCCTTTCTTTTTTACTCCCTCTCTCCTTCCCTCCCTCCTTCCTTCCTTTCTTCCTTCCTTCCTTCCTTTCTTTGTTTCTTTCTTTCTTTTTCTTTCAAGCAGAGAGAAATTTATACAAAAAAGAAATAATTACAAAATTCTTGGAAAGGATAGAAGAGCAACAAACCTAAAATGTTGTTACTCAGACAGCAAAAATTTGCCACTGTCCATGGAGTCCGTACTCAGGTCCAGTTGCTGGAAGCACAATTGCTGCCACTTCAGGTCTATCCTCCACTGCCCCTGCTGGGAAAACCAACTCTGCTGGAGGCCACAGTCTCTTTCAGTCACTGACATCTGCTGCTACCTCTACCACCACTAGAGCAAGAAGCAAAATGGCTTTTCTCTTCCTGTCTTCTTATATGCCAGAGTCTTCTGTTGGCCAATATTAATTAGAACCTAGATAGCAAGGGAATCTGAGAAATACAACTTTAAGGCTTCCAACCTTCTATGACACAGAAGAGACTTATAGAAGGAAGACTTTGAGGCAACAGATAAAAGATCACTATCAATAGTTTATCTTGCTAGCTAGCTAGCTGTCATCTAGCTGGTTAGCTATCTAACTATGTTTACTGTCTTCTATCTATACAACATGTGTAAAGAAGACTACTCAATAAAATGCCACTCCTTTATGATGGAATTCTGGTGATTTAAATATATGCTGATTAACTTTTGCTGATTTATAGAAATTTTCATATTAATAAAATTACTGAAGTAATAACATTTTAACAATTAATATATTTCCTCTTTCGAAGATTCTCATTTTCATCTTTTCTTCTTTTAATATTTCTGAAATTGAGATCCATTTTAAAATCATTGAATTCAAAAACACAAGTTAAATTTTTATGGATTTGATGCTGTTAAATTAGTAGTATAACTTATAAAAGGTGATATGTATATTCTATGCTGTTCACTATGTCATCAATCTAAATATACTATTGTCTCTTGCAGTTTATCTTAATACCTTTTCATGAAGAAATTTCTTTAGTGAGATTAAGCTAATAGTTGAAGTGGAGAAGTAAAAAATGTTGACTATTAAGTACATTTAACAAGGACATCTTTATGTGAATTTCTCTAGCTAAACATATCCATGAAATATCACCATATTGAAATATTTACCTTTTACCTAACTCTTCTAGGAATATTTAAAATATAGGGCTTATTTGTTAAAAATATCATTAAACAATATAAGACAGTATTAATTTAGTAATTGACATATGTATCTGATAAGCATATTCCAGGTCCTGTGGTATCTACATCTGACTTTCTTTTCAGATTATATATAAACCTTAACTAGTGACTGTGAAATATGAAATCAGCTTCTAATTTGAATTTTTTGAGTTTAGGTAGGTCATAGCTCTTAAGATATGATTGTTAACATTGTTAAAATTTTGATCCTCTTGGATCCTACCCTATTTACATTCCAAGCATGCTGACTGTGCGTGCGTCAGGCCGATTCTGAATCCCAAGGTCATAGGGTACCAAAGGTCTTGCTATTTGTTCCAGAGGAAAGATAACATATTTCCTTTCCCTGTGTTCTCCATGCAGCATTTTGTCTCTAAGTTTATTCTCTGCCTAGGGTATTGCACTTTCTGCTTCCTTTCAAGCCATTTTCTGTAGTCATCTTCTCTTTGTGGACCTTTTCTAGATCATTTACCTCTTCCTATATTTCCGTATTTTATTAACACTCAGAATCAGTATTTAGTTCCATGTTTTAATATGTTATGTTGCTAAAAGCATGAGGTTTGAATAAAACTGCTTGCATTCCAATCACGGAGCTACCACTTACTAGACTAGTTGTAACATAGGAATTTACGTAATGTTCCTTAGCCTCAGGTTTCTCATTTGTAAAATATAACTATCAATAATATACACTGTGTAAAGTAGTTGTCACCTTTAGAATCAAATCAGATCAGCTCATTACCATGTTACTGGCCCACAAAATTTCTCAATTAAGATTATCAATTATTCAAATCTGACCTTCCAAATCTTTGTTTTCCATTATAAGAGAACATTGCAAATATCAAAAGACAAAAAGAAAAAAAGTAAATGAAAACATCAGCATTATAATGATCCATAATTTCAAACATCATACATATTTAATTTTGTATAAAATTATTGTTAATAATTCTGATCATTTTCTCTTTTGCTAAAATGTGGAAATAACCCAGATGTACAGCCATCTTTAAATCGAAAATAATAAGCTAGATGTAAGAGAATATAAAATGTTTAAATAAGTGAACACAGAAATACAAAAAATCTAAAATTTCAATTCTCACAAATTTGTTTCCTTTTCTGTTTTTGAGAATTGATATTTATACATATTATGGTCTCCTTACCCACAATAGTGATAATGCCTGAAAATACAACTCTTTTGAGGGACATTCATGGATAAGAAGGTAGAGTTACATACCTTTCTCTGGTTCACCAGGGAAAACTGTCAGTTTCAACCCTTAAAGAATGAAACCCTGTTGTTTCCTTGTGATTTTGCCGAATGTATTCATATTTTGCCCTGCCAAGAGGACAGCCATACCCATATTAGACTACTAGTGCTTAGTGTCCTAAATAGTGGAGACATACCTGCTACAGACGATGCCATTCATCCGCTATTCTTTTTTTTTTTAATTCTAGATACTCTATTCTAGAAGTGTTTGTTGGGGTTGTCCACTACATTTGTGTATATCGTCCTTGTCTAAATAACTCAGTTATTACAATCCTTTCCTTCCATATTTCCCATCAAGCTATCATTATTGCTTTAAAGGGGAGGTCATTAGTAATTTAATGTGTTTTTAACTGTGGTAGTATCTCTAACTTGCTTCCATATTGTTTAAAGCTGTTGGTGTTCTAGTTACAAAGTTGCATAGATTTTTTTGCCTGTACATTCTATCATTATTTTCTGCAATTTTCTATATCACAAGATTTTTAAATGACACACAGGTGATATTTTAGCAGAAACAGCAGTATTCACCTCCAAAGAAAGAGCACTTTTAATAGATGGCCATGTTATTAGCTGTGAAGTGTGAAACAGCGAGGTTACAATTTAATCTCTCTTTACTGACAGCATGCACCAATTTTTAAAGCTATGACTACTTGACAAGACTGGAACCATGGAGGTCCTCCTCCTCATTGGGGAGATCAGTAGACAGCCACCAACATTATGAGACTCTTGGATCAACCTCAGAAAAGAAAATCAATATTTCAAGAGAGAGAGGGTAACCTGGGGAGTGATATTTGGCACTTTGCCTCATGTAGCATGTGTTACTTTGAAAAGATACACAATTCAGAGAGTGTCCTGCCAGTAGCAAAAAAGATAAGAGAAGCAATAAATGATAAATGAGATCATGCTAGCAAAATGTTTTAGAATGACAAAATGTTCAAAAGCCAGATAATAAACATGGATAAGAATGAAATAGTCATCTCATGGATAAGATACTAAACTCATTCTTAAGACTCTTATAAATAAAAATAGATTTTCTGTTGAAATTGTTGGGATAGTCTGACAATCTTGCAAAAATTCATCAATTAAAAAGCCTAAGAGTAAATGAACTCTTCTAGAGCTGAAGGAGCTTAAGTGTGTAGTTTGATATCCTCAGTACATTCCCAAGAGGTATTTTCTGCATGCAGATCTTGTAAAACAATTTCAGAAGATTCATACTCATCCACTCCTAACAAGATAAGATGTTCTTTCTTTGTAAAGTTTGAAACACTTTGCTTAGCTAAAAAGAGAACAAAATACCATCCATACAATTGTAAAGAAACAATGACCTCTTGCTTGACCATACATTTTTATCTAATATATAAGATAATTTTTCTATTTAATTGCTTTCTTAAGTAAATATATACCTGTTTATTTTGGTGGCTGCTCTTAATTTAAGACTGGAGAACCTCAGGGCTGTGACATATTCCTGTGTTTAAATAGGAGATTCAAAGCGGGCAATGAGAACACAATGATTGTAAACATGGAAAATAGAACTTGAGTTACTTCAATCCTATCATTCTATGTACAAATCATTTTCTAAGCCTTACTGAAGCTTTCCTTCATCTATTTGTTTTCCTTTTCTTAGATAATTCACTGGAGTAATTTAAATATATTTATCTGTTATGTTTTTCCTTTTTTTGTACTGTCATGTACCTTGGTGAAATACATGAATTCCATCTGAAGCAAGCTCAAATAATTCCAAACACTTATTAATTAATCCTCAAAATGAATACCCCAGTTCTCATGTGTTGGTTGAAGACTATACATGGGTTTTAGAAATTAACTTTCACATAAATGTAAGGTTTGTGAAAGGATACGTAATGCATATGACAATTTTAACCACACATACACACATATTATATATAACATCATATAATCATCTAATATTGCCTGCACTCTGAGCAGACTGCTTCTACTGAAGCCCTAGGTACACCACTGTGGTCAAGAGAAGTCTTTTTTCTTTCTTTCTTTTTTTTTTTTTTTTTGAGGTATGCGGGCCTCTCACTGTTGTGGCCTCTCCCATTGCGGAGCACAGGCCCCGGATGCGCAGGCTCAGCGGCCATGGCCCACGGACCTGGCCACTCCGCGGCATGTGGGATCTTCCCGGACCGGGGCACGAACCCGTGTCCCCTGCATCGGCAGGTGGACTCTCAACCACTGCGGCACCAGGGAAGCCCAAGAGAAGTCTTTTTAAACTTAAGAATGATCCAGCACGTAGGAGAAAAACTGATGATCTAAGAGAGAGAATGGAGACTTAAAGAATGACTTTTATTAGGTAAGAGTGCTTGAGGTGTGGTGCCCAAGAGGAGGGTTTGTCTTTAGATAGTTACTCTGAGAGTCAATCTAGCTACAAGAGAGAAAGCAAAGCACATGGATAACAGAGGAATTGTAGATAAACATCTATGTTGTGTAGATGTCGTTATCAGGCAGCATTTTTAGAGTTGGTTAGGTTTTCCCATCAGTTACTCATCTTTTGAAACACCAATTTTAAAAACCAAAATGAGACCCATTGTTACCTATTAGTATGTAAACCCCAACTATCTTAATTCATCAGTGGAAGAGAGATCTAACAATTTTGAGTGCCTACTCTAAGCCAGACATTGTGGGAAGTGATTTACATATGTTATATCTTTTAATCCTCAGAACAGCCCTAAGGTGTGATTATTTTTCATATAAGGAAACTGAGGTTTAAAGAAATTAAGGAGCTCATCAGAGGCCACACTGTTAATATATGCAGATCTTGGCCTCCAAACCTGCTCTTTCAGACTCCAAAGCCAGTATTATGCATATTTCATCATAATCGTTTTTTCCTATTAATGCATATTCATAATTGAATACTTTCACTTTCCTTGGACTTCTGTGATAACCGAAACAGAATAAACCACTTGGCTGCTAACTGTGAAAACTTAGTTATATTCTGATACATGTAGCTAAACCTTTGCATGTTTTGGACAATATGAGAGTAAAGCTAAAAGAGGATAAAAAAAGAGCAACAAGAGTAGTTTATGCAATTAATAAACCTTAAACAATTCTTCTACTCAGAGCTGGAAATGACTGTGAGTCTTATCAGGCTAAGAGGTCCTGCTGCTCAATCTAATTAAATATCCAACGGCAAACGGGGATTTTTGTTTTTTTGTCTAACTTCATTTTTATTTAGAGTATTGAGGAAAAAGACAGTTATCTTCATTTGTAATTTTAAAAATACACACTTCTTATATGTCTTCACTTTTAAGTAATCTTTTGTCTTGGAAGTTTAAAAGCACTAAAGAGATTGGAAATATGTGTAAGATAATATATTGACTGTTTTCCTGGAACCAGAAGTAGACATAAGAGCACGACTTACGTTTTATATAATTGCATAATATTTTTTAAATAAGCATAATTTATATTTATAAAATTCTTTTCTTCATATAACTCCCAGATTGTGGTAGAATGAATATTTTTTCTTTGATGAATAGAGGCTTACATTTATTAGAAAAATTAGCCCTTTTCTTTTTTCTGTGTTCACAAGTTAATTAAAACTAAAGTGTTTTTACATTTTCTGTTTCTTTCTACTACCTAAAGGTATAGACCTTTAAATTTATCCAAAATAAATTAAAATTTTATACATAGCTGTGCAAAATTGCTTTACATATTGTAGTGTATGTTATTAAATTAATTATAAAATTTCTTCACCAAATTAGAAGATCACTATACATTTTGCAGGGTCTTCACTGCTTGCCACTTTTTACATAATGATCTGTGCTTTCTTATCTCAAGGTACTGTTCAAAGGGTATAAATTTCATTGTAGGCAACAAAATCAAATTATTTTATGACAGTAAGTAAGGTAAATCCCCATTAAGTCATTCCACTGAAGGAAAGTTACAGAGGAATATGTAATATCACTGGGGCCCATAAGTAATATCACAATGTTGACTCCTCCAATCCAAGAACATGGTATATCTCTCCATCTGTTGGTATCATTTTTAATCTCTTTCATCAGTGTCTTATAGTTTTCTGCATACAGGTCTTTTGTCTCCTTAGGTAGGTTTATTTCCAGGTATTTTATTCTTTTTGTTGTAATGGTAAATGAGAGTGTTTCCTAATTTCTCTTTCAGATTTTTCATCATTAGTGTATAGGAATACAAAAGATTTCTGTGCATTAATTTTGTATCCTGCTACTGTACCAAATTCATTGATTAGCTCTAGTAGTTTTCTGGTAGCATCTTTAGGGTTCTTTATGTATAGTATCATGTCATCTGCAAAGAGTGAGAGCTTTACTTCTTCTTTTCCAAGATGGATTCCTTTTATTCCTTTTTCTTCTCTGATTGCTGTGGCTAAAACTTGAAAAACTAAATTGAATACTAGTGGTGAGAATGGGCAAAATTGTCTTCTTCCTGATCTTAGAGGAAATGTTTTCATTTTTTCACCATTGAGAACGATATTGGCTGTGGGTTTGTCATATATGGTCTCTGTTATGTTGAAGTAGGCTCCTTCTATGCCTACTTTCTGGAGGGTTTTTATCATAAATCGGTGTTGAATTTTGTCTAAAGCTTTTTTCTGCATCTATTGAGGTGATCAAATGGTTATTTTTCTTCAATTTGTTAATATGGTTTATCACATTGATTGATTTGCATATATTGAAGAATCCTTGCATTTCTGGGATAAATGCCACTTAATCATGGTGTATGATGCTTTTAATGTGCTGTTGGATTCTGTTTGCTAGTATTTTGTTGAGGATTTTTGCATCTATGTTCATCAGTGTTATTGGCCTGCAGTTTTCTTTCTTTGTGACATCTCTGTCTGGTTTTGGTGTGGAGAAAAGGGAACCCTCTTACACTGTTAGTGGGAATGTAAATTGATACAATCACTATGGAGAACAGTATGGGGGGTCCTTAAAAAACTAAAAATAGAAATACCATATTACCCAGCAATCCCACTACTGGGCATATACCCTGAGAAAACCATAATTCAAAATGAGTCATGTACCACAATGCTCATGCAGCTCTATTTACAATAGCCAGGACATGAAAGCAACCTAAGTGTCCATTGACAGATGAATGGATAAAGAAGATGTGGCACATATATAAAATGGAATATTACTCAGCCATAAAAGGAAACAAAATTGAATTATTTGTAGTGAGGTGGATGGACCTAGAGTCTGTCATACAGAGTGAAGTAAGTCAGAAAGAAAAAAAAACAAATGCTGTATGCTAACACATATATATGGAATCTATAAAAAAGAAATTGCTTCTGAAGAACCTAGGGGCAGGATAGGAATAAAGATGCAGATGTAGAGAATGGACTTGAGGTCATGGGGAGGGGGAAGGGTAAGCTGGGACGAAGTGAGAGAGTAGCATTAATATATATACACTACCAAATGTAAAATAGATAGCTTGTGGGAAGCAGCCACATAGCACAGGGAGATCAGCTCAGTGCTTTGTGACCACCTAGGGGGTGGGATAGGGAGGATGGGAGGGAGACGCAAGAGAGAGGAGATATGGGGATATATGTATATGTATAGCTGATTCAGTATGTTATAAAGCAGAAACTAACACACCATTATAAAGCAATTATACTCTAATAAAGATGTTAAAAAAAATCTCTTTCATAAGAGCTAAAATCCTTCAGCATGTATCAGCCATGTGCCTGAGGACTTACTCCTGACACATCTCTCTCAGTGTTACTTGCTTTTTGTTGTCTTTTTGTATCCTAGGACTATTCTCTGCTCTTGGGAACTGTTACCGATGTCAAACCCTAACAAATCCGATTCGAATCTTTATTTTTTGAAAGTGTGCTGGGAGTAATGGAGACTCCTAGATCTGGCTCTCTTCTCTACCTTCCTCCGAAACCACACACAAGTTACTCCTTGCCCACAGTAGTCCATCTTTCTCCTTCCTCACTCCTTACTGTCTTATCATGATCATCTAAGTCTACACATATGATCTTCCCTTTTTCTAATTTCCTTTATGCTGTTACATGATCAGACAGGTTAAACTTTTTCTATCTCACATAATATCTAAAATTAGATATGTATTTCATTTACTAAAAGCTACGTGCATGCCTAGTATGTAAAATGCCCTGCAAGGAATACAGGGATGGGTGTGTCTCAGACGAGAGATGCCTATAGGAAATTTGAGAACAGAAGATAGAGGGAGCTTCTTCCAATTGGATCTGAGAGTGAGAACCAGACCATATGTTCTATAAGAACAGGGGCCTTCTGTATTTTATTTGCATTATATTCCCTTACAAAGGGCCAGGCAACATTCTAGACATGTTCAGAACCCTGAGAGAACTCTCATGGGGTTTCTTCTACTATGTTTCCTGAAGAGTTTCAGAGACACAGCAAGTTGAAGTGTTTCAATGAAGACAGAATATGGCCAAACATTATGCCTGGAGGTACTGATTTAGGAGTTTCTTTAGAGGTGAATTTTGAAGCAGAGATTGATAAGATTTCCTTTTTGTGTAGTGGAGAGGAGAGAAAAGTCAAGGAATAAATCTTGGTAAATACATATGTGTAGAAGGTGATATAAGACAAAAGGTCTTTAAAAGAAATGGAATCATAAACTTGTGGCTCTGGTAAGTATCTTAAAATCCCTTTCTTTTTTTTTTTTTTTTTTTTTTTTCTGTACGCGGGCCTCTCAGTGTTGTGGCCTCTCCCATTGCGGAGCACAGGCTCCGGACGCGCAGGCTCAGCAGCCATGGCTCACGGGCCCAGCCGCTCCTGTGGCATGTGGGATCCTCCCGGACTGGGGCACGAACCCGTGTCCCCTGCATCGGCAGGTGGACTTTCAACCACTGCATCACCAGGGAAGCCCTTAAAATCCCTTTCTTGCCGGAGGACATTGATGTCTGGAGAGAACAAGGATCTTGATGTTTGTGATGACAGAATTTGAATTCCAAAAGAAGAAGATAAAGGAAGCAATTGGAAGTTTAGGAAAAGAATCAGAATATGCAGTAACACAGCAGTGAATGATAGTGGAGAAGTGAGCACATACCTCTTCAAAGAAGTCTGATAGTAAGAGAAGGCAGATAATTTCAAGTTCTTAAAAATATATCCCGTTTAATAGTAAAATATCAATAATTCATATTTTTTATAACAGCATAAAAATCTTTAGAAGACATTAAAGCAATATATACTTTTATTATAAAACAATCCATTAAAGTCAAATATTACCTCTGCATATTGCCTCCTACCTTGAAATTCAATATTTTAATTAGTCATACTGCTATAGAGTAAATCAATGAGTAGGTTTCAGGAATTATTGATGATTGAAGCAGGAGATTTAATTACTAGTAAAGAGGCATCAAGAAATATCTTTACTTAGAAATAACACATTCTACTATAATCTTATGAAATTAAAAATCTTTGCAAGGCAAACTTTTAAAGAAGCTTTTGTAAGATAAAAATAACCTCACAAGATGCAATTAAAGCATGTCCTAAATATTTTAATAAGAATAATATTATTTTATAAAGTTCATTGGGATCATTCATATTAGATATTACATACTCTAAAAAAAAAAAAACTGTCCAACTTGCTTCCTCTACAAGACAAAAGAAAACAAAAAACCCAGCAAACATATCTTGAATTTTCTAATCCACACCAGGAGTGGAATTTGTTATGGTGGCCAGAATCTTCAGAATATGTACCTCATGTTCATTATGTACCAAGCATATTACTAGGTGTTTTCACAGGTATATCTTATTAAAGGTCCAGAACTATCCAGTGACACAAATATTATTTATATTTTCCATGTGAGGAAATCTGTTCAAGTAATCTGATCTGGGTTATAACCAACAAGTGACAAAAAGGACTCAATACAAGGACAATGTCTCATAATTGACATCTTGTCTCATTCACCTACACAGCAAGTATTTATTTATTTGTATTTATTTAATCACCATTCAGTGAATCATATATCCTTCAATAAATACTTATTAAGCCTCAATTGTGTGCTTCTAGGCACTGTCATGTTAGGTTCATATGAAGATTTATAAGGTACGTATTGATAATTCCATAAGCTCATCTCTCTACATCTACTGATTTTGCAAATTTATATGATTACTTTCTCTTGGCTATGAAGTACTGATCTAGAAGATCAAGCATACTACCCAAGGATAAACCTGTTCTGCTCAATTCAACTTAACAAATAACTATGTGACAAGCAGATTGTAGGTGCAGTGCTTACAGTGGTGAGAAAACTTAACGTTATCTCTGTTGTCTTCTAATTACAATCTAGTGGGAAACACAAATGATTAGGAAGTAACTACAAGTGTGATGAGTATTACGAAGGAAAAATTAAAATTCACAGTGGGAGGATCTGATCAGCCTCAAACGTCTTCCTACAGGAAACTTGACAATAGGAGGCCAATGAGAAGAATATTGGTGTAGAGGTAACTATGGTTTCATTTTCAAGTGTAGTATCTCTTGAATACTCTTTTAGGACATTAAATAAAAAAGCAATATTTTGCCTTAGTTTTCACAACTACTCAAATTTATTCTCTTGGTAATTCTACTTGTAACAGAACACTAAGCACACAGATCAGGTTAAGATATGGCCTATGTAGCTCATGGTGCAGTCTCTTTTAAATTATAACACTAAACTATATTTTAAAAGAATTAGAAAAAGTGAATTTTTATCATCAAACACAAATCAAACAAACAAAAAAGCACAGTGATAGAAAATCTAGTGACATATCTGGGAAAGAATTGAAATGAACATCTAGACTTATGGAGAGGTATTAATTTTACAGCCATGCCAGGATTGATGCTGAGACATTGGTTTACAAAGATAATAAAAGAGACTTGGTATGTGCCTTATAGAATTTAGAGTTCATGGGTTAGAGAGACATTAATATAAACCACGTAGTAATAATGAAAAATTACAAGCCTGAAAAACACAATTATGTGATCAAAGTTTTGTTAAAATGCACTGTATGTTGTATATATTATCTAAATCTGTACAAAAAGGAATGAAAAGTACACAAAACTATTATGAAATGCATTTATACTTAATTTCTATAATTAGAAAATAAACACACAAAAGTAGGGCACAAAACAATACATAGTGTACTTTTCCATTTTCTTTCTATGTACGTATAGGCATATCAAAAAGACTTAAACAAGAAAACATGTATTATCTTTGAATGGCAGGATTATGGTGACTTCTGGTTTTATTTCTGCATGTTCCAAAATATCTGCCATAACTCTGTATTACATTTACAGTAAATTTATCAAGAGAACATTAACGACAGTTATTAACGACAGTTATTTTAGGGAATTTGAGGAAGATGTTTTGCATGCAACAGTTTTTTACGTCATGATAATTTAATTTGTTAAAATAAAGAACTTCTTTTTGTTGACTGCTATTATGCAGGGCTATTACAATGCTGTTGATTTCTTTTTAATATCTAGTGTTGGTAAATTTCCCATGTCTACCTTCATTTTATGTATTTATTTATTTACTTACTTATTTAAAAATAAGTGTTTTCATTTTGGAATTAACTTTAGATTTATAGAAAAGCTGCAAAAATAATACAGAACTCTCTTCCAGTTTCCCCAACTGTTAACATTGATATTATCTACCTATATTTTACTTATTTAATCAATAAAATCCCTTGTTACTTTCTAAGAAATATATCCTTACAGATACATTAAATTCTTTATACATTTTTCAATATGAAAAGTAACCATATGAACATCTTTCAAAATCTAAAAAAAATTTTTTTAAATAGGATGATAAATTTTATATATCATTCAGTAATTACTATGAAAATAAATAATTTTATATCATGATATGTTATATTTAAAAAAAGAAAGGGGGATAAAATGTTTATAGCTCATTTTCAGTTACTGGCAATGAGATGCCTATCTTATTTGCCAAATTCCACATACTTAGCCACTGCATATATTAGCCACTGCTTATTTAATGCCTACCAGTAACACTGTTCAACATTAAGTGGGATGTTCTAATAACCCTAGTTTTACCTTTGTGTATAATTTATAATTAAATATATATTGTTATAAATTAAAAAAATACATTTGTTACACTTCTAGAGGATGGATAGTATGCCATGCAATATATCTGACATTTTTTTAAGCCCAGAAAGATGCTGAATGAAACTAATAGGAAGTTCTCATAAGCATGTATAGAGATATTAAATTTTATATTGACTCATCTGTCATCAACAACATTATAGTGTGTAGATCGAAAGTCAATAGTTCAAAATTAGCCAATAAGCTATTTTTTCCTTAGTTGGGAAAGTCTAGAGGGAAAACGTATGAAAGTTGTATCAGTTGCATATGCTTGTTTTACTTGTAGAATGAGCTAAATTAAGTTGTATTCATTTCAGGGTTTCACTGGGATTTTTTTTTTAAGCAATGTAATAATTCTTGTATGCAGAAAGCAGCCCTGATGGCATCATATTGAGAATCTGACTTGATTATTTGTGTTTGGATATATATTTACAGATACTAATAATATTATGGTCATAGAATTGTATATCTGTAATGGATCTTAGAAACTATCTATTCCAAGTCTTCACTGAGAGAGACATACTGGTAGGAGGGCTAAATGTTACATAGATCCATGCTGAGTACTCACATGTCATGCTCCCATAGTATGCCATAATCTGTCATAATATGATTTTTTTACTAAATGCCATGTATATTTAAGATACATTGAGCCTACATAATGTCAAATTTATTGGAACAAAAACCAAAAATCCCTTTTCTTTCTTGTTTCTATTTTCACCAGGTCAAAAAACAGCTGTAATCAGATTTTATTCTTTACCATTTTGTCAAATATTCAAAATACAGGATAACATTTTAAAATTTTCATGCTACAAATAGTGGTTTTCCCATGGATATTCTTCCTTCTCAATTCAAGTGATTACTATTTTGTATATGCAATTTTCTTTTCTGCCTAAATTCATTTTGAGTTATATCTTCATAGGTCTTCTTGTTCCCCCTGCCCTGCTCATTTTAATTTACCAATATTGCTCCTCATTCATCTAAGGTAATCAGTAGATGGTCATCTACTAAGTAACTTAAAATAATTTGATTATTTTCAGTATTTTTGAGGTTTCATCAATTAAAGTTGTATTCAATAAAAAACAAAACACACACACACAAAAACTCATGCTCCAGCTTGCCCAAATTAAAGACAAACTATAATGCTTGGAAAAAGTAACTCAAGTGAAAGCAAAGAATTGGTTAGTTGACTAAATGTGTGTTGCTTGACTAAAACCCTGTGCTGCTCTAGCCTGGTGCAAGTTGAGTTCATGCTGGATTGGGTTGAGCCCATGGTGGATTGGGTTGAGCTGCCTTAAATCTGGTCCTACTTTTTAAAATTTTATTTAGCATAATACAAAGCAAATGTTTCCTGCTTTGTGCTTCTAAGTTTGTGAGGATTGGAAAATATCAGTGAACTTCCAGGGGGAAAGAATCACCGAGCATAGCAGATCCAGGCCTCTAGACAAAGGCTGGAGCCAGGATAATCTGTCTGGAGACTAAACAGAGGGCAAAATATTATCCTTCCGTGCTCAAATAGGCCCTCTCTTCTGGTTGAAGGAGCAGCTCATATATGCACATGTATTTAACAGGCCTTGCCCTTCTATGGTCTGTTGCCAGGAATAACAATAAACAGTAGCTTATTACACAAGGTGCCATCTCATTACATGAGGAGCTACCCTGGCATATTAAAAACAAAATACTGAAAGCCTAAAAGAAAACATGACTGAAATTAAATGCAAACAACTCTGCCTTTTATTTTAGAAATATTGATCCCCTACAAAAGAGTGGCATGCTTAATGAATATCCTTAATGATTTTACAGTAAGGCAAATGATCTATGAAAGTAACATGGTTAAAAAAGAATGTTATGATCTGGCACCCAATGAAATCCAATATGCTTGCAAGCAGCCCCAGTCACTATGTTATAACGCTCTGGGAGCAAGAAAGCTACAAAATCAGGAAGGAAATAAAGCTAATTTATTTTAGCTAGTTTCAAAGTCGACTAAAATACTTATAGGGAGCCATGAAAATATTTCCCAAACTAATCTAATCTTGTTCATAGTAATTACTTTCTTCTTTTCAGGCAAAACACAGTTGACAGAAAACAGCAAATGGTTTTCAGGGGATCTAATAGGGATGAGGTATCATATTCAAAGAAAATTTTCATTACTTTAAACCATAACCTCTTGAGATTTTACTTTCATGAACCTTTCTAAATACTTAAGGTATGATTGGGCTATAAAGGATTAAATTAGAAGGAAGATAAGTCAGTCAAAAGTTTTGAGATTGGTACTATTTGAAATGGTCTACAGAGGCTCAAAGCAATTGAAAATGGGCAAAAAAAAATGTCATGAATATAAATATTTGACACACATTTAAGGGAAAATACATTGAATCTGAATAATATAACCCAAGAAATGTTCTGAGTATTACAAATAAAAATTAAGGAATTTCTGTTATATACTACAATAATTTAGTGTATTCTGGACACAGCAGATCATGAACATAGAAGTGATATGTAATCCTTCTGGAGATAACTAGCCAAATAATTCTCTGTACAGAAAAAAAAATCTAAAAATAGGAACATATATTAATAATGTCTCAGAATCATGTCAGTTCTACTTGCAGAATGAAAAAAGCCTATCAGATACACTTCTGAAAGCCCCAGTCTCTATTTCAACATTGTCTGGGTTCTGTAAGAACACGGACTTAGACCACTTGACATGGTCAAAGACTTTCAGCAGACCTCTATCAATCCCAAGGGAGATCCTAGGTGTCAACCTTTATTCCTATAGAATTTTGGAAAATTGCAGCTGAAAGAAAATAATACAAATGCAGTTCAGCTATTTCCATTTGCATGCAAAGAAAAAAATACCATCAAAACAAACAAACATTTCAATAGTGGAACTTATTTAGTCCTTAAAGCAACGTTATAAAATTTATATTATTGCCCATTCAGTTAACAAAAATATAAGGTTCAAAGTGTTTAAAGGATTTGCCATAGTACTCTAGGCCAGATGGCAAAGGATTTCAAATTCCAATATTATAATGTAGCATTTCATTTGCAATACTACAGCAATATGAGAAAATGTCGTGGAGACAAGGCTAAAACTCTCCTGATTTAATTTCAGTAATTTTCAGAGCCCTTAAAACAGGATGTTATTGCAACAGATTGAGAAATTCAATACAAGTATATAATCTATTTTTGTAGATATATTGTAAAATAAAAATAATTTCTTTTGTTTAATTTTCCTCCTACCCCTACTTTGTCTCATACATTTACCTTTGTATAGAGGTAGAAAAAACAATTTGGAGAATTTTAACATAGAGTCATAACCTTTAAGATATGTTGTGATGGGAGGTTGGTGTTTGATAACATCTGAGAGAATTTTCCATTAAAATCCATTGTAATGACTAATGGAACAATAGGAACAACAGGGATAGTGAGGTCAGGCAGTAATTGAAGGAGATAGTGGTGTGGCTTGCAAGAGAACTGTTCTACTATTCAAGTTTTTCCTTTAACTTGCTCTGTGAATTTAAGTAGTTATGGAGGACAAACCCAATGCAAACACCTAAGGATTTTCATCTCTAGGTTTATGCCTTTGGATAAGCCTCTCTCCATCAGTGGGGGAAATCTGTGACTTTTAACTAATAGTATTTGCTAAAGATGATGGGATGTTAGACAATATATAAGACTTTTTTTTTTTTTTTTTTAGCCAACAGGAGCAAGAAACCCTCTCTGTGGCTTAATAAACTAAGGGGTCACGTTGGGGAATCCTTTGTGGCAGCGAATGGCGGACAACTTCTAGGAACAGCAGAAAGCCAGTGTCCTCGGAATATAGCTACAAGACAGTGAATTCCACCAACAACTTGAATGAAACTGCAAGCAGAGCCTGCCCCCGTGTAGCTTCAAGTGAGAATGTAGCCTGGCTGACACCTTGATTGATTTTAGCCTTGAGACCACAAGCACCTAGGCACTCCAGACCCACAGAGATGATGATATAAAAAAACATGTGCGGTTTGAAATCATTATTCGTGGTAATTTGTTATACAACCACAGAACACTAACACAATAGATTACCTCCTCAATTTCTTTAGGCCTGAGTTGAAAAATTAAATACCTTTTGGCTAAGGTCTTTTTCTATCAATTTTTCTTGGGTGTAAGGCCCTGGGATTTGAAGATTTTCACTGGAAAAGGGGAAGTCAATGCTCTAATTTAAGCAAGAAGATTGTGAGTCTGAAATATAAACCCAGAAACGCATATAAGGTGTAAAGACTGTAGAAAGGGGCTGAAGTTGAACCTCTTGTCACCTCCTATATGGGTGTTCCGGTTCTGTGACCTCTTTAAAGGAGTCCAAACAGCTTCCCTTTGAGCCATTAGGCAGATTTCCTTAGTAAAGGCAATTATTCTTTATCCCTGCGCTTTGGGAAAGTGTTCTATAGACTCAGGGAAGATGTCTGATTGCTCTGGCAGATGACCCTCGTAAAACTGACAGAATACTAGATCCTTAAACTCACAGTTAAATGCATTTAACCTTCTTGACCTAGTGCGATTCCTCTACCTACGTTAAATTCCATCTTCAAGTTCTAGGGTAAGTAGTGGTGCTTGCAGATTCATTCAGTTTTCCTTCATGCTGTAAACGAAACAACAATGATTGGATATCCAAAAACATAACAGGAGACTATATTCTGCTTTTACAATGACATCCTCCTACCAGATTCACAAAGCTGAATTACATTCCCCCCCCCCCCAGATTTAGACCATATACCCAATCCAGAACATGTCATTTTTCTTTTCTAATACATCTTTATTGGAGTATAATTGCTTCACAATACCGTGTTAGTTTCTGTTGCACAACAAAGTGAAATAGCCATAGGCATACACATGTCCCCATATACCCTCCATCTTGAGCCTCCCTCCTATCTCCCTAACCCATTACTCTAGGTCATCACAAAGCACCAAGCCGATCTTCCTGTGCTATGCTGCTGCTTCCCACCAGCCAACTATTTTACATTCGGTAGTGTATATATGTCGATGCTACTCTCACTTTGCCCCAGCTTCGTCCTCCCACCCCATGTCCTCAAGTCCATTCTCTATGTCTACCTCTTTATTCCTGCCCTGCAACTAGGTTCAGCAGTACCATTTTTTCTTTTTAGATTCCATATATATGTGTTAGCATACTGTATATTGTTTTTCTCTTTCTGACTTACTTCACTCTGTATTACAGACTCAAGGTCCATCCACCTCACTACAAATAACTCAATTTCGTTTCTCTTTATGGCTGAGTAATATTCCATTATATATACGTGCCACATCTTCTTTATCCATTCATCTGTCAAAGGACATTTAGGTTGGTTCCATGTCCCAGCTGTTGTAAATAGTGCTGCAATGAACATTGTGGTACATGACTCTTTTTGAATTATGGTATTCTCAGGGTATATACCCAGTAGTGAGATTTCTGGGTCATGTGGTAGTTCTATTTTTAGTTTTTTTAAGGAACTTCCACGCTGTTTTCCATAGTGGTTTTACCAATTTACATTCCCACCAACAGCATAGGAGGGTTCCCTTTTCACCACACCCTTTCCAGCATTTATTGTTTCTAGCTTTTTGGATAATGGCCACTCTAACTGGTGTGAGGGGATACCTCATTGTAGTTTTGATTTGCATTTCTCTGATAATTAGTGATGTTGAGCATATTTTCATGTGCCTCTTGGCCATCTGTATGTCTCCCTTGGTGAAATATCTATTTAGGTCTTCTGCCCATTTTTTAAATGCATTGTTGTTTTTTTGATATTGAGCTCCATGAGCTGTTTGTATATTTTGGAGATTAATCTCTTGTCTGTTGTTTCATTTGCAAATATTTTCTCCCATTCTGAGGGTTGCCTTTTTGTTTTGTTTATGGTTTTCTTTACTGTGCAAAAGCTTTTAAGTTTAATTAAGTCTCATTTGTTTATTTTGGTTTTTATTTCTGTTACTCTAGGAGGTGGGTCAAAAAAGATCTTGCTGTGGTTTATGTCAAAGACTGTTCTTCCTATGTTTTCCTCCAAAAGTTTTATACTATCTGGTCTTACATTTAAGTCTTTAATTCATTTGGTGTTTATTTTTGTGTATGGTGTTAGGTATGTTCTAATTTCATTCTTTTACATGTACCTGTCCAGTTTTCCCAGCACCACTACTGAAGAGGCTGTCTTTTCTCCGTTGTATGTTCTTGCCTCCTTTGTCATAAATTAGGTGCCCATATGTGCATGCGTTTACCTCTGGGCATTCTATCCTGTAGCATTGATCTATATTTCTGTTTTTGTGCCAGTACCATACTGTTTTGATTACTGTAGCTTTGTGGTATAGTTTGAAGTTGGGGAGCCTGATTCTTCCAACTCCAGTTTTCTTTCTCAAGATTGCTTTGGCTCTTTGCAGTCTTTTATGTGTCCATACGAATTGTAAGATTTTTTGTTCTAATTCTGTGAAGAATGCCATTGGTAGTTGATAGGGATTGCATTGAATCTGTAGATTGCTTTGGGTGGTATAGTCATTTTCACAATGTTGATTTTTCCAATCCAAGAGCATGGTATATTTCTCTATCTGTTTATGTCACCTTTGATCTCTTTCATCAGCGTTTTATAGTTTTCTGAGTACAAGTCTTTTGCCTCCATAGGCAGGTTTATTCCTAGGTATTTTATTCTATTTGTTTCAATGGTAAGTGGAAGTGTTTCCTTAATTTCTTTTTCTGATTTTTTTGTTGTTGGTGTATAGGAATGCCAGAGATTTCTGTGCATTAATTTTGTATCCTGCAACCTTACCAAATTCATTCATTAGTTCTAGTAGTTCTCTGGTGACATCTTTAGGATTTTCTATGTGTAGTACCATGTCATTGGCAAGTAGTGACAATTTTACTTCTTCTTTTCCAATTTGTATTCCTTTTATTTCTTTTTCTTCTCTGATTGTTGTGGCTAGGACTTCCAAAACTATGTTGAGTAAGAGTGGTAAGAGTGGACATCCTTTTCTTATTCCTTATCCTAGTGGAAATGCTTTCAGATTTGCACAATTGAGTATGATGTTTGCTGTGGGTTTGTCATATATGGCCTTTATTATGTTGAGGTAGGCTCCCTCTATGACCATTTTCTGGAGAGTTTTTATCATAAATGGGTGTTGAATTTTGTCAAAAGCTTTTTCTGCATCTATTGAGATGATCATATGGTTTTTATTCTTTAATTTGTTATTGTGGTGTATCACATTGATTGAATTCCATATATTGAAGAATCCTTGCATCCCTGGGATAAATCCCACTTGATCATGGTGTATGATCCGTTTAATGTGCTGTTGGATTCTGTTTGTTAGTATTTTGCTTGGGATTTTTGCATCTATGTTCATCAGTGATATTGGTCTATAATTTTCTTTTTTTATAGTATCTTTGTCTGGTTTTGGTATCAGGGTGATGGTGGCTTCATCGAATGAATTTGGGAGTGTTCCTCCTTCTGCAATTTTTTGCAAGAGTTTGAGAAGGACCTGTGTTAGCTCTTCTCTAAATGTTTGATAGAATTCACCTGGGAAGCCATCTGGTCCTGGACTTTTGTTTGTTGGAAGATTTTTAATTACAGTTTAAATTTCATTACTTGTGATAGGTCTGTTTATATTTTCTAATTCTTCCTGGTTCAGTCTTGGAAGATTGTACCTTTCCAAGAATTTGTCCATTTCTTCTTAGTTGTCCATTTTATTGCCATATAGTTGTTTGTAGTAGTCTCTTATAATCATTTGGATTTCTACAGTGTCAGTTGTGATTTCTCCTTTATCATTTCTAATTTTATTGATTTGCATCCTCTCCCTTTTTTTCTTGATGAGTCTGGATAAGGGTTTATCAATTTTGTTTATCTTCTCAAAGAACCAGCTTTTAGTTTTATTGATCTTTACTATTGTTTTCTTCGTTTCTATTTATTTCTGTTCTGATCTTTATGATTTCTTTCCTTCTACTGACTTTGTTTTTTCTTTGTTCTTCTTTCTCTAGTTGTTTTCAGTGTAGGGTTAGATTGTTTATTTGAGATTTTTCTTGTTTCTTGAGGTGAGATTGAATTGCTATAAACTTCCCTCTTAGAACTGCTTTTGCTGTGTCCCATAGGTTTTGGGCCATTGTGTTTTCTTTGTCATTTGTTTCTGTTTTTTTTTAATTTGTTCTTTGATTTCTTTGTGTTCTTTGATTTCTTTGTGATCTTTGATTTCTTTGATTTCTTCAGTGATCTCTTGGTTATTTAGTAGTGCACTGTTTAGCCTCCATGTATTTGTGTTTTTTAAAGTTTTTTTTTCCTGTAATTGATTTCCAATCTCATAGTGTTGTGGTCAAAAGTAGTACTTGATACAATTCCAATTTTCTTAAAGTTCTCGAGGCTTGATTTTTTACCCAAGATGTGATCTCTCCTGGTGAATGTTTCATGTGCTCTTGAGAAGAAAGTGTATTCTGCCACTTTTGGGTGGAATGTTCTATAAATATCAATTAGATCTATTGAGTCTTTCGTGTCATTTAAAGATTGTGTTTCCTTATCTATTTTCTGTTTAGATGATTTGTCCATTGGTGTAAGTGGTGTCTTAAAGTCCCCTACTATTATTGTGTTACTGTTAATTTCATGGCTGTTAGTATTTGCCTTATATATTGAGGTGCTCCTGTGTTGGGTGAATAAACATTTATAATTGTTATATCTGTTTCTTGGATTGATCCTTTGATCATTATGTAGTGGTCCTCCTTATCTCTTGTAACAGTCTTTATTTTAAAGTCCATTTTATCTTATATGAGTATTGCTACTCCAGCTTTCTTTTGATTTCCATTTGCATGGAATATCTTTTTCCATTCCTTCACGTTCTATATGTTTCCCTAGGTTTGAAGTGGGTCTCTTATAGACAGCATATATATGGGTCTTGTTTTTTTACCCATTCAGCCAGTCTGTATCTTTTGGTTGGGGCATTTAATCCATTTGCATTCAAGGTTATTATTGATATGTATGTTCCTATTACCATTTTCTTAATTGTTTTGGGTTTGTTTTTTTGGGTCTTTTTCTTCTACTGTTTCCTTCTTAGAGAAGTTTCTTTAGCATTTGTTGTAAAGCTGGTTTGGTGGTGCTGAATTCTCTTAGCTTTTCTTTGTTGAAAAGCTTTTGATTTCTCCATCGAATCTGAATGTGATCCTTGCTGTGTAGAGTGATCTTAGTTGTAGATTTTTCTCTTTCATCAGTTTAAGTATATCCTGCCACTCCCTTCTGGCCTGCAGATTTTCCACTGAAAAATCAGCTGATAACCTTATGGGGATTCCTTTGTATGTTATTTTTTGTTTTTCCCTTGCTGCTTTGAATATTTTTTTTTGAATTTAATTTTTGTTAGTTTGATTAATATGTGTCTTGGTGTGTCTTTCTTAGGGTTTATCTTGTATGGGACTCTGTGCTTCCTGGACTTGGGTGACTATTTCCTTCCCCATGTTAAGGAAGTTTTCCACTATAATCTCTTCAAATATTTTCAGACCTTTTTTTTTTCTCTTCTTCTGGGACCCCTATAATTCAAATGTTAGTGCATTTAGTGTTGTCCCAGAGGTCTCTGAGATTGTCTTCAATTCTTTTTTCTTTATTTTGCTCCTTGACAGTTATTTCCACCATTTTGTCTTCCAGCTCATTTATTCATTCTTCTGCCTCCGTTATTCTGTTTTTGATTCCTTCTATTGTACTTTTCATGTCAGTTATTGAGTTGTTCATCTTTGTTTGATTGGTCCTCTAGATTTTTGTTAAACATTTCTTGTATTTTCTCAATCCATGCTTCCATTCTATTTCCGAGATTCTGGATCATCTTTATTATCATTACTCTGAATTCTTTTTCAGGTAGATTGCCTATTTCCTCTTCATTTATTTGGTCTTGTAGGTTTTTACCTTGCTCCTTCATCTGTGACATATATTTTTGCCATCTTATTTTATTTTATTTTTTTTTTATGAGTGAGATTGTGTTCCTGTTTTACTGGTTATTTGGCCTGAGGCTTCCAACACTGGCATTTTTAGGCTATTGGGTAGAGCTAGATCTTGGTGCTGAGATGAAAAACTCTGTGAGACCTCACTCCAATGAATATTCCCTTGGGTCTTAGGTTCTCTTTTAGTCCAGTGGTTCGGACTCAGAGCTCCCACTGCAGGAGCTTTGGTCCGACCCTGGGCTCCCTAATCAAGATCCCACAACCCGTGTGGGGTGGCAAAAAAAAAAAAAAAAAAAAGAACAATAGTAAAGTAAAAAATAAAATTAGACTAGGAAACTAACAGATATGTTAGAAAGAATGTAAAAATAAAAATGTAGATGAATCAACAACCAGAAGGTATATCAGTACCACAATAGGAAAAAAAGAGGAGGGAAAAGAAAAAAAAATGGTTGCAGGGGAGGCCTTGGCTGTGGAGAGCAGGGCCTAAGCAAGGGTGAGGTTTTGGCAGTGAGTGGGGCCAATGCTCAGCACCCAAAGGGCTGGAAAAGGCCCTGGGATCTGTCAGGGGGTGGGAATTAGGCTCAAGGAACAGAAGGGGCCCAGGCATGTCCCCCACCCCTTGTCTCAGAAGACAGAGTTCCTTACCTGGGAGCCCAGCAGTTTTCCTGGGCTTGAGTGGGCAGGACAAATGCCCTCCTCTCCTCTCCTTCTCCTCTGGTCTAGGGTCTGGGAGGGTCCCTTCTGCCTGCCTTTCCTTACCCCCCAGCCTCCCTCCTATGCCCCCAAGGAGCCACACATCCTGGAGGGGGCTTGGAGGGCAGGGGATCAGCCTGGGAGCTCAGCAGGCTTCCTGTGCCGAGTGGTCAGGGCAATCACCCTTCCACTCCTCTCCTGCTCCTCTCTCAGGGCCCCTCCCACCTTCCTCTCCTGTTCTCTCCTCGGCCTCCTCCTATGCTCCCAAGGACCCACACAGCCTGGAGAGGGCTTTGGAGAGCAGGAGAATGGCCTGGGAGCTCAGCAGGCTCCTTGGGCCCAATTGGGCAGGGCCATCGCCCTCTACTCCTCTCCTACTCTTCCTCTTCCCAGAGAGTCCCTCCCACCTGCCTCTCCTGATCTCCTTGGCCTCAGGGGCACCAACATTGTCTTCCTTCCACTTCTCCCACCCCCAAAGTCCCTCTACATCCTACTGGTTCACTCTGGTGTTCCTCCCGTCTCCTTGGGTGTCAGAGTCCCCCACCAGCTGCCAGCAGGTGCCCTAGTTGTGGGGAGATGCTAACTCCACATCTTCCCACACCACCATCTTGACTCCTCCCCATAACATGCAGTTTTTATTTAAAGAATTCTCACTCCATGGTTACTATTTGGTTTATTGTTTTAAAATATGAGAATAGAATGTTTTCCCCTATTGTTAAGAATTCTTCCTTTGCAAAAGCAAGGAAGGACTCACAAAATACCATTTTGCTGCTTTATGGCTACAGTTTTATGTATTTATATAAAAGATTTTATTTTTTGTATTCTGATAACCTGGTACAGTTAGCTTGCCTCATCATTTTCCTAGGATAAAAAGCCAAGAAAAAAACAAACAATTTGGAGTTGAGAAATGTGAACTAGTGTATAAACATCTCCGTTAAACAAAAGTGAGTGAAGCAAAAGCACCTACTCATGTTTTCACTTTATTTGAAATTATGTTATTTAATGAAGGCCTATCCCCAGGTCATTAAAAATTGCATAATTTTCTCTTCTGCATTCTTCCCTTTTCTATCACCTACTCTTTTTCCTTACTATTCTGCCTCCAAATCCATTGGGCCTGACTTCCCATCAAATGCATGTAATTTAAAACTTGCTTCCCTATAACAGCTCTTCAGGAATGTTGGAGTAAAGCAAAGTTTTATACATATTAAAACTAAAATGCAAACTACCAGTTAGGAATGTAGACGAGAATAAGTAGAGTTATTGGATGATAGGAAATGGGCTTCCTTCCTGAGATTTTAATTTGGTAGTATTTTCTGTAAGGTGCCTGGAGCACTTGTTAACAGTCATATTATGCTAACAAGATTTATTTTTCAGAGAGAATATAAATTGGGCAGGAAAATGTTTTGGGAAAGAACAATGAGGTGGTATGAAGAAATGCAGGAAGTGTGCCCTACTTTTTCAAACACACATGCACACCTTTACTCCTGACCCCTCTTTAACTTTCTCTCTTTCCTTTTTAATTTCTCTATCTCCCTTCCAGACTCCATTTTAGTTCCTTTCTCCCAAAGCCTTTTAGTACATAGTTCAACGTTTACATCTCAGTTTATCCTAGCACTCCTGTTAGAGTCTTTTTTGTTGTTGTTTTTTTTCATTTAACATATTTAAAATAAACAACACATATTATAGCTCCTTAAGACTTGTATTCAGAGTGTCTCTATCAAATTGTATTATACTTTAAGCACAGCTATTTAGCCAAAATGTATTTGTCATTTTATTTTCAGATGTTTTATTATATAAGATGTGTGTGTTTGGCTGGTAAGATAAAAAACACATTCAGATTACCATTACTTGCTATTTCAATTATGGATTTCACATCATATGTCTAGCATCTGTGTATACCATGTATTATTTTTATGTCCTTGTATTTTCATGAACATTTCATGAACTTTGTTCTTTGAGTACAGAATTGTGGCAAGGTACTAGTCACTGATCATCTCTGATCAACTCATCAAATACCCTCATGTCCTGAAATAATCTAAGAGTAAAGAAGTGAATCAGATCTAAATAAATCTCAGTCATATCACCAGTTTTACATTGTTGCTAGTAGTGCTTAGCTTTATTTTCAGAAATTACATAAAAGAAAGGAAATTTCATAAAGAAGTTACAGAACCTGGACCCAAGCATGAATTGTAGATTTTGTATATTGGTTATGGTCTGAGGAACACATCTATTTGTTCCTGAAATTCCTATTTTACAGTGAGTTTTAGTGGACCTAGTTTATTTTCGGCACCTTAGGAAACTAACACTTGAAAGATCACAGATACTTTGTAATTGAGACACTTCTTGAGATCTGCACTCCAAAACATAAACAAAAAATAAAGTGCATTCCATAATTACTAACCACTTTTGATATTGAGAAGCTATTTTCTGGCACTAACTGTATAAAATTCTTTAAAATCTATCATTTCTTCAAACTCAGGACAGTTTAGCAAAAGAAATAAGAACAGTTTCACAGTGCCATCTGTTCAATACACATGTTCAATTTGAATTGAAATATCTGGATTTCTATAAACTGTTGAGCAAAGTTCCTTTTTATTCATTCCCTGGAAAATTTTTGATTGTATCACTGCTGATTTTTTCCATCAATTTCAAAATAATACATGCTTATCAAAGAAATCATGACTTTCACAGAAGTAAAATAAATAAAATAATGTCTACATTATTACCACTTCATGGAGGCCATATCATGGACCCTGAGTCAGACTCCTAGGTTATAATCTCAATTCCAGCTTTTTCACAATATCTAAATTTAGAGAAATTACTGTACTAACCTCAGTTTCCTCATCTATAAAACGGAGTTGATAATAGTGGATACATAACAATGTTATTTTGAGATTTAAGTAAGCTTATTCATTTATTGTAACATACTTCCTTACATATAAAAAGGTTCTGTAAGTGTTATTAATATCATTATTATTAAAATCAAATTATTTTTTCAAAAATTGATTGAACAACATTTTCTGATTATTTTATAAAGATGCTATTTTCATTGTTTAATGTGAAAAAGAAAAAGCACTCTAATTTAGACTTATTTTAAAATATGGTTGTGATTAAATATTGACAGATATAAATTTAAATTAAAGCAAAAACTAATAAATAAATATCAGAATTTCCCATTCTCTCCTTACTCATATAATATTTAGAGAGCATCTTAAAGGCCCAGGCCCATGTATCTCATAATGAAAAAAGAGGCATTTTTTTAAATTTAATTTTATTTATTTTTTTATACAGCAGGTTCTTATTAGCAAGGGGCTTTTCTAACTCTCCCAATAAAGACAGCAAATAGATATATATAAATGTAAATTACTTACACATGTAAGTATACTTATAAATATTCCTCAATCTGCACTAGATTTTAGTTTTACTTTTCTTCTGCATGCCCTCTTCAGTATTCATCACAAAGAGTATCTATCATAATCCACCCATTAGTTCACTTGTGCTAGCATCACATTTCCAGAGATCCTCAGACTACCATCATAAGGTAAAGGGCAGGTATTCATTGGCTGTATTTATATAACAACAAACAAATACCATCCATTAAATAATTGAAAAGAAGAAAATAGGAAAAGAATGTAGAAAAGAAGGCAACTATCATCAAAGTTATTTTAGAAATAAATCTTCTAGAAGATATAGGTTTTTTGTAATTTAAAATACTTAGGGCAATCAATTTAAGAAATCTGTATCTGGAAAACAATCTAAAATCATGCTAATTATTTACTATTCTTTCTTAAGAAATTATTGCAAAGCTCTATATAGTGATCACTAATGAATCACTTAACACTTTATAATTATAAACACACTTGATTTTGGTTTTAAACAGACTAAAGAACATAAAGATAAGGAGAAATAGCAATACACTGAGCTCTGTGTGAAAACAGTAACCTAGATTTTCAGAGTTCATCAAAAAAAGATCTATTTCCTTTCTTGTGTCACTTCATATCTGTGCTTTAGTTTCATCATGTATAAAGAACTGGCCAAGATCACATGCATTGCCCTTACCATTTCCAAATTAATCATACTAATCGCTATTTTAAAATAAATAAGAGTTATGTTTTTATGATAACTGATATCATAGTCTTTTAAAAATTTAATTAAGAAACCTAGGCTTTTTCTGTTCTCCCAAGAGGTATCCATACAGTGTTGTTCTCTGTTTCTGTCCTAAATTAAAGGGAAACTTTCACACTGTCTGGAGACCTTGATGTCCTGAAAATGTAGAAGGAAGGCATCCTCAAATTCTTTGCAGCAGGAACCCACTTGGGTGGCATCAACCTTGACTTCCCAAGGGAACAGCCCATCTACAAAAGTAAAAGTGATGGCATCTACATCATATATATGAAGAGCACTTGGGTGAAGCTTCTGCTAGCAGCTCATGCCACTGTTGCCATTGAAAATCTGGCTGATGTCAGCATCCTGTTGTCCAGGAATAATGGCCAGTGAGCTGAGCTGAAGATTCTACTGCCACTGGAACCACTACTGTTGCTGCTGCTTTGTTCCTGGAGCTTCACTAACTGGCTTCCTTCCAGGAGTTGAGACTTCTGGTTGTTACAGATCCCAGGGCTGTACACCAGCCTCTCCCAGAGGCATCCTGTGTCAACCTGCCACCACTGCTCTGTGTCTCCTCTGTGCTGGGTGGACATTGCCATCCAGGCAACAACAGGACAGCTTGCTCACCGGGTCTGAGGTGGTAGATACTGGCCCTGGATATTCTGTACATGTGTGACACCCTCTCCCGTGGACCATCTTAGGAGGTCTGGCCTGATCTCTGCCTCTGCAGAGACCCTGAAGATTGTGAATAGTTTTCCAGGCCACTGCTGGAAAAGTTGTGCCCAAAGAAGAGTGTCAGAGTGAGTGGGCTGTTCCAGCTCCCAAGTTTTCTGCTACTTACCCGAGGTCACAGTCTGGTCTGTGGGCATAGGTCCTCCCCCCAGGACTGGGCTACGCAGGCACTGCTCAGGCCACTGAATGGGTAGGGACCACCATTGAGTGGTCTTAAACTGTTCTCCCACAGACTCAATAGGATATGAAAATAAATTGATGGAAAATAAACAGTTTGTTAAAAAAATAAAAAAGAAATCTGGAATCTTTAATCTGGATATAGACTCTGTAGGGTATACCATCAAATTTAAATTCTTATATTAATAATCACCATTGTGAGTAAAGAAAACATGCAATATAGTGTTCATTATTCATTGTAATGTCTTGTAGAATATAATTGCCTAAATTGATCTGTGATAAAACCCTAAAATATATTTAATGATGAAATCAAGTTTATTTCAAAACTAATAAGGCTTTAATGAATGAGGGAGCTTTGGAAAAACATTTTTTAGCATATATTTGGGAATGACTTCAACAAATTATCCTGATTAAATTGTATCTGAGCTGTTAAAATCATGTTCTCTGATTTGAAATCATGAGCTCTCTAATGGATTTTAAAGAATTTCATTTAATGTATTTATGAGAAATGGAATAGTCTTGAAGATTCTTGTGGGAAGCAGACTACTTATGAATCTTTGTGCTTTGTTGGAATCCTCAAAATAAATACGGAAAAAGTTCAAGAGGTGAGTGGTGGATTTTTGTTAGGATTCAGCAGTAAAAGTTGTCAGTAAGTCTGAAGTAACAGAGATCGGCCCTTGCCAGAAAAAATAAAGACAAGAGCAATTTAGACCTATAAATAATCTATATACCTTTGTGAAAAGATAAAGGGAATTCATATTAACCTGAATATTTATGAGACTGTGAGGAAGCTTCTATAACAAGTTAAACATGAATTTGTGACAGGAAATATGAGAAAAGAGATTTTGTGAAAGAAGGGGAAATAAATTAAAGGGTAAGCATACAAAAAGAAAGTAAAGGAAGATATTGGGAGAGATAAGCAAATATAGATAGAAGAAATAGTAAATTAACATAGAATTTAACAGAGAATCTACTGAAGTAGAGAAGAGTGAAAAAATAAACTCCCTGTTATTTATATTAAATGCTAGAAAGCAGGCATTAGAGGTATTAAGTTCTTGAGCATACTGGGATAAAATTTTGCCTTGTTTATTATTTTCACCAGTTACTCAGTAATTCCAGTCAGTTATTCTTAAAGTGTGGCAGGTGAATTGTTAGCAATCCAGGAAACTCTCTGATATCAGATGGAGTTCTTTAAGAATATAAAGCTTTATTGACATAGAGAACAGATTTATGGTTGCCAAGGTGGAGGGGGTTGAGGGAGGGGTGAAAGAGGAGGTTGGGGTTAGAAGTTGTAAGCTATTATATATAGAATGGATAAACAATAATTCATACTGTATGGCACAGAAAACAATAGTCAACATTCTATGATAAAACATAATGGAAAAGAATATAAAAAATAATTTATATATATATATATGTATAACTGAATCTCTTTGCTGTACAGAAGAAATTAAAACAACATTGAAAATCAACTATACTTCAAAAAATAAAATAAAATAAATATACACTCTCGGTTCTTCTCCAGACCCCAGAAGGGAAAGTAAATGCATCTAGAGCAACCAGTTATAGTCCAGGTTGAGGGACAGCTACTTTTCAGCTTTTCTGGAGGAAGGCAAAGTTCTCTCTCCTTAAGGTAAATGAGCAGGGTGTCAGGCCTCAGCCTCTGAGGTGGCAGAGCCAAGTTCAGAACATTGGTCCATCTCTTGACCCCATATAATATCAAATGGCGAAAGTTCTCCAAGAGATCTTCATCTCAATGCTAAGACCTAGCTCCACTCGATGACTAGCAAGCTACAGTACTGGATACCCTATGCCAAACAACTAGCAAGAGAGGAACACAATACCACCCATTAGCAGAGAGGCTGCCTAAAATCATAGTAAGTTCACAAACACCCCATAAAACACTACCAGAAACTGTTGTGCGCACCAGAGAGAAAAGATCCAGTCTCATCCACCAGAACACAGGCAGCAGTCCCCTCCACCATGAAGCCTACACAACACACTGAACCAATCTTACCCACTGAGAGCAGACACCAAAAACAACGGGAACTATGAATGTGCAGCTTGCGGAAAGGAGACCCCAAGCAGAGTGAGGTAAGCAAATTGAGAAGACAGAGAAATACACAGCAGATGAAGGAGAAAGGTTAAAAAATACTAGACCAAACAAATGAAGAGAAAATAGATGCTCTACCGGAAAGAGAATTTAGACTAATAATAGTAAATATGATCCAAAATCTTGGAAATAGAATGGAGAAAATACAAGTAACGTTTAACATGGACCTAGAAGAACTAAAGAGCAAACAAACAATGATGAACAACACAATAAATGAAATTAAAAATTCTCAGAAAGGAATCAATAGCAGAATAACTGAGGCAGAAGAATTGATAAGTGACCTGGAAGATAAAATAGTGGAAATAATTACCTCAGAGCAGAATAAAGAAAAAAGATTGAAAAGAATTGAGGGCAGCATCAGAGACCTCTGGAACAACATTAAACACACCAACATACGAATTATAGGGGTCCCAGAGAAGAAGAGAAAAAAAAAGGGACTGAGAAAATATTTGAAGAGATTATAGTTGAAAACTTCCCTAATATGAGAAGGGAACTAGTCAAGTCCAGGATGAGCACAGAGTCCCACACAGGATAAATCCAAGGAGAAACACTCCAAGACACATATTAATCAACTATCAAAAATTACATACAAATAATATATATTGAAAGTAGCAAGGGGAAAGCAACAAATACCATACAAGAGAATCTCCATAAGGTTAACAGCTGATCTTACAGCAGATTTTCGGAAAGCCAGAAAGGAGTGGCAGGACATATTTAAAGTGATGAAAGGGAAAAACCTACATCAAATATTAATCTACTAAGCAAGGATTTCAATCAGACTTGACAGAGAAATTAAAAACTTTACAGACAAGCAAAAGCTAAGAGAATTCAGCACCACCAACCGGCTTTACAAGAAATACTAAAGGAACTTCTCTAGGCAGGAAACAAAAAAGAAGAAAAAGACCTACAACAACAAAAACAAAACAATTAAGAAACTGGTAATAGGAACATGAATATCAATAACTACCTAAAATGTAAATTGACTAAATGCTCCAACCAAAAGATATAGACTGGTTGAATGGATACAAAAACAAGACCTGTATATATGGTGTCTACAAGAGACCCACTTCAGACCTAGTGACACATACAGACTGAAAGTGATTTCCATGCAAATGGAAATCAAAAGAAAGCTGGAGTAGCAATTCTCATATCAGACAAAATTCTCTTTAAAACATACACTATCACAAGAGACAAAAAGGACACTACATAACAATCAAGGGATCAATCCAAGAGGAAGATATAAAAATTGTAAATAGTTATACACCCAACATAGGAGCACCTCAATACATAAGGCAAATACCAACAGCCATAAAAGGGGAAATTGATAGTAACTAAATCATAGTAGGGGACATTAACACCACACTTTCACCAATGGACAGATCATCCAAAACAAAAATAAACAAGGAAACATAAGCTCTAAATGAAACATTAAACAAGATGGACATAATTGATATTTATAGGACACTCCATCAAAAAACAACAGAATACACTTTCTTTTCCAGTGCTCATGGAACATTCTTCAGGATAGATTATATCTTGGGTCACAAATCAAGCCTTGGTAAATTTAAGAAAATTGAAATCATATCAAGTATCTTTTCTGACCACAACACTATGAGACTAGATATCAATTCCAGGAAAAAACCTGGAAAAAACACAAACACATGGAGGCTAAACAATACACTACTTAATAACCAAGATATCACTGAAGAAATCAAAGAGGAAATCAAAAAATACCTAGAAACAAATGACAATGAAACCACGATGACTGAAAACCTATGGGGTGCAGCGAAAACAATTCTAAGAGCGAAGTTTATAGCAATACAATCCTACCTTAATAAATAAGAATCATCTCAAATAAACAACCTAACCTTACACCTAAAGCAATTAGAGGAAGAAGAACCAACAAAAACCCAAATTTAGCAGAAGGAAAGAAATCATAAAGATCAAATCAGAAATAAGTGAAAATGAAATGAAGGAAATGATAACAAAGATCAGTAAAACTAAAAGGTGGTTCTTTGAGAAGATAAACAAAATTGATAAACAATTAGCTGTACTCATCAAGAAAAAAAGGGAGAAGACACAAATCAATGGAATTAGAAATGAAAAAGGAGAAGTAAAAACTGACACTGAAGAAATACAAAGGATCATGAGAGCTTACGACAAGCAATTCTATGCCAATAAACTAGATACTCTGGAAGAAATAGACAAATTCTTAGAAAAGCACAGCCTTCTGAGACTGAACCAGGAATATATAGAAAATATAAACAGACAAATCACAAGCACTGAAATTGAAACTGTGATTAAAAATCTTCTCCCCCAAAAAAAGCCCAGACCAGATGGCTTCACAAGTAAATTTTATCAAACATTTAGAGAAGAGTTAAGACATATCCTTCTCAAACTCTTCCAAAATATAGCAGAAGGAGGAATATTCCCAAAATTCATTCTATGAGGCCACCATCACCCTGATACCAAAACCAGACAAAGATGTCACAAAGATATTGGCCTGTAGGCCAAAATCACTGATGATTATAAATGCAAAATCCTCAACAAAATATTAGCAAACAGGATCAACAGCACCTTAAAAGGATCATACACCATGATCTACTGGAGTTTATCCCAGGAATACAAGGATTCTTCAATATAAGGAAATCAATCAATGTGATACACCATATTAACAATTTGAAGGAGAAAAACCATATGATCATCTCAATCTGTCAAAAGCAGAAAATGCTTTTGACAAAATTCAACACCCATTTATGATAAAAATCTTCCAGAAAGCAGGCATAGAGGGAACTTATCTCAACATAATAAAGACCATATATGACAAACCCACAGCCAACATTGTTCTTTTTTTTTTTTTTTTGCGGTAGGGCCTCCCACTGTTGCGGTCTCTCCCGTTGCGGAGCACAGGCTCCGGACACGCAGGCTCAGCGGCCATGGCTCACGGGCCCAGCTGCTCCGCGGCATGTGGGATCTTCCCAGACCAGGGCACGAAACCGTGTCCCCTGCATCGGCAGGCGGACTCCCAACCACTGCGCCACCAGGGAAGCCCCAACATTGTTCTTAATAGTGAAAAAATGAAAACATTTACACTAAGATCAGGAAGAAGACAATGTTGCCCACTCTCACCACTATTATTCAACATAGTTTTGGAAATTTTAACCACAGCAATCAGAGAAGAAAAGGAAAAAAAAAAGAATCCAAATCAGAAAAGAAGAAGTAAAGCTGTCACTCTTTGCAGATGACATGACACTATACATACAGAATCCTAAAGATGCCACCAGAAAACTACTAAATCTAATCAATGGATTTGGTAAAGTAGCAGGATACAAAATTAATGTACAGAAATCTCTTGCATTCCTATACATGAAAGATGAAATATCTGAAATAGAAATTAAGGAAACACTCCCTTTTACCATTGCAACAAAAAGAATAAAATACCTAGGAATAAACCTACCTAAGGAGACAAAATACCTGTATGCAGAAAACTATAAGACACTGATGAAAGAAATTAAATATGATACAACGAGATGGAGAGATATACCATGTCCTTGGATTGGAAGAATCAACATTGTGAAAATGATTCTACTACCCAAAGCAATCTACAGATTCAATGCAATCCCCATCCACAGCCAAAGGTATTTTTCACAGAACTAGGACAAAGAAATATTCACAATTTGTATGGAAACACAAAAGACCCCCAATAGACAAAACAATCTTGAGAATGAATAATGGAGCTGGAGGAATCAGCCTCCCTGACTTCAAACTATACTGCAAAGCTACAGTAATCAAGATAGTATGGTATTGGCACAGAAACAGAAATATAGATCAATGGAACAGGATAGAAAGCCCAGAGATTAACCCATGCACCTATGGTCAACTTATCTTTGATAAAGGAGGCAAGAATATACAATGGTGAAAAGACAACCTCTTCAATAAGTGGTGTTGAGAAAACAGGACAGCTACATGCAAAAGAATGAAATTAGAACACTCCTAACACCATACACAAAAATAAACTCAACATGGATTAAAGACATAAATGTAAGGCCAGACACTATCAAACTCTTAGAGGAAAACATATCAGAACACTCTACGACAAAAAATCACCACAAGATCCTTTTTGACCCACCTCCTAGAGGAATGGAAATAAAAACAAAAATAAACAAATGAGACCTAATGAAAATTAAAAGCTTTTTCACAGCAAAGGAAACCATAAACAAGATGCAAAGACGATCCTCAGAATGGGAGAAAATATTTGCAAATGAAGCAACTGACAAAGGATTAATCTCCAAAATATACAAGCAGCTCATGTGGCTCAATATCATAGAAACAAAGAATGTAATCCAAAAATGGGCGGAAGACCAAAAAGACATTTCTCCAAAGACGATATACAGATTACCAACAAACACATGAAAGGATTCTCAACATCATTAATCATTAGAAAAATGCAAATCAAAACTACAATGAGGTTACACCTCACACTGATCAGAATGGCCATCATCAAAAAATCTACAAAAAATAAATGCTGGAGAGGCTGTGGAGAAAAGGGAACCCTCTTGCACTGTTGGTGGGAATGTAAATTGATACAGCCACTATGGAGAACAGTATGGAGGTTCCTTAAAAAACTAAAAATAGAACTATCATACGACCCACCAAAACCACTACTGAGCATATACCCTGAGAAAACCAAAATTCAAAAAGAGTCATGTACCAAAATGCTCATTGCAGCACTATTTACAATAACAAGGACATGGAAGCAACCTAAGTGTCCATTGACAGATGAATGGATTAAGAAAATATGGCTCATATATACAATGGAATATTACTTAGCCATAAAACGAAATGAAATTGAGTTATTTGTAGTGAGGTGGATGGACCTAGATTCTGTCATACAGAGTGAAGTAAGTCAGAAAGAGAAAAATAACTACCGTATGCTAACACATATATATGGGAAAAAAAATTGGTTTTGAAGAACCTAGGGGGAGGACAGGAATAGAGACAAAGACCTAGAGAATGGACTTCAGGACACAGAGAGGGAGAAGGGTAAGCTGGGACGAAATGAGAGAGTAGAATTGACATATATACACTATCAAATGTAAAATAGATAGCTTGCAAGAAGCAGCTGCATAGTACCAGGAGATCAGCTCGGTGCTTTGTGACCACCTAGAGGGGTGGGATAGGAAGGATGGGAGGGAAATACAAGAGGGAGGAGATATGGGGATATATGTATATGTAAAGGTGATTCACATTGTTATAAAGCAGAAAATAACACACTATTGTAAAATAATTATACTTCAGTAAAGATGTTAAATATAAATAAAAGAAAATCCAAAATTGTATCTACCAAAAATAATTAATTGAATCAAATGGGAAAAGTGTATATATATATATACCAAATATGTTTATATGTCTTGATAATATATGAAGACTTTCTATTGATTAAGAAAAAAATTGTCTAGGCCAATATTTTAATGATAATTAAGCATCACAGCATTGAAGGGCAAGTGTATGACTTGGGATAAGACAGAGCTGGATTCAAATGCCAGCTATACTACTTACTTAGTAAGTTCAGTTTGGACAGTTACATCCTTCTTTTGAGACATGATTTTCTGTTTCTAAAATGTTCATAAAATGCTTAATTATGGTGTGCTTTAAGGATTAAATTAAATTAGTTACTGCATATAACAACCTAGTATTCTACCTAGCATGGGATAAACATTCAAAATAGAAATTATAGCATTATGATTCCACTGAAAGCATAACACCAACATCACTGCAATTTTATCTTAAAATTTTCTCAGTCCCCATTTTATATATCCCCACAAGAAGCTATTTTTTCCAATGAGTCTCAGTGTGTCCACTGGCACCCAAACATCACCAAAATCTTTTGATGTCTACCATTGCCTGATGAACCCATGTAATCTATATCTGGAATTTTAGACAGAATTCGTATTGGTAGTGTTAATTTACTTAGCCAGTTTTTGCAACTTTTCCTTTCAAGGTTTTAAAACCTACTCATCTTTTGTCTGCCACCTCACTTAATCATTGTTTTCTGTTTAGTGCTTCTCTTTTCTGAGATAGCATTGTTTCATATGAGGAAAGCTGGCCAGAAAGTCTTTCCAAAAATGGGGGAAAGGGTAGAGATACAGATTCTTAACCATTGGTCATCACAGTTACCCCTTTTGTATTATCTCATTAAAAGTAGTTTCATCTTCATATCCTTCTTGTGGTTTATTTCATGAAAATCTGAGTTGCTGTAATATTGGGGGTTTTTTTGCATGTTAAAATTTGGTCTGACTAATTTAATTATTTATATTGAATTAATCTTGTAATACTATTGCTCTATAACTTCTTGTCACAAGGATGACTTTATGGAAGGAAATGATACTAAAACAGTGATTTGGAACCTAATAAAAATGGAAGTTCCTGAATTAATTTCTTCCATTCCATAATAATAGAAAATTAACTGAATATATTTACTATCAATATATTCAACTTAATTTATATTATCAAAATTATGTTTGATGTTTTAAGTAGTGAAATATTTTTGAATTGTTTACTTCTTTCATTTCTATTTTCTATATTTTTATTAAATATTATTTCTAAGAGAAAAGCCATTTTCATGAAATTATGAAGCTGTATGTGACATTTTAAGAAATGGTTAGTTAAAATCATTAAAGAGCTAATTTTTAGTTTTACAACTTATTTACAATACAGCTTATTATTGGCTAGTTACCTAGAAGTCCTATGATCAGTGAAGCACAATCTCTTAGAAGCATACTTAGAAAATTATATCTACCATATAGTGAGTTCTAGAAGTCTCATCACTACCATCTACCTAGGAATATTCTTCTAACAGTCACATCAATAAAGTTAATGGATTAAGCTATGGATCCCTGAAAATTCCATTAACCAGGCATAATAATCCCCCAAAGGCTGCTGAGAATTTGCAAAAGGCAGAAATTCGTTGAATTTTAAACACAAAGATGAATACAAATGGGAAAATAATAAAAAAAAATCTTATTTCTCTAATTGTGCATTACTTAAATGATGGTGTTGATCTATATAGTTCTTGCTATCATCTTTGTTATAATTCCATTAGAAACCTCTGATGTAACTAGGCTAGATTACAAAATTATGTTCTAACATCTCTTATTAACACTTTCTTCCACCCAACTTCATTTACTTCACCTCAGAAGAATGCCCCATTTTCCTTATTAACTATTCAAACATCTTCACATTAAATTTAAGACACTGAGAGCCTGACCTCTACTGACATTTTCAGGCTCCTCTCCCCACCACATTTCAGTTCCCATAAGCCTTGCTAAATGTACATCATTTCTTTGAATGTTTTCTGCCATCTCTCTTCTTCAGATCTTTCCACACTTCTGCTATGACATTCTTTCCCTCCTAAATTAACCTGGCTGACTCGTACTCACCATTCAAATGTCAGCTTAGACATAATTTTCTGCACTAGGTACTAACCCTTGCTTGATGCCATAATTCCAAGACAGATGTTGTTCTTATGAGCTCCTGTAAAATACTGTTCTACTTCTACTAGTGTGCAATTGCCTGTTTAATTGTGTGTACCCCTTGCCAGATGGCAAAATACCTTGTTCATCCTTGAATCCCCAGCAAACAGCACAATGCCTGGCACAGCAGTCAAAAAGTAGTCAGAGAACAGATGAGTAAATTCATGAGGAAACGTTGTTTTCTTTTTCTTTTCTTTTTTTTTGAAAAGAGAGTAAAATTCTTGAATGAAAATGTGATTTTTAGTTCTACAAGACAGTGTAAGAGTAGATAAATATCACTCTATTGACTATACATTTTATGAATGACTCAACTGTCCTTGTTTACAGTAAACATCATTCCTAGACTCAGAAATCATTCACGAGTATTAAAATAAGCTGGAAACATAACTGTAACCTAACACTCAAATCTGATGAAACTAGAGGATATTTGTAACCTTGACTTATGTGAAGAGTAAAGTGGATGAATGAGGGTTACAGAGGATAACACAGATAAGAAGCAAATTGTTTCACATGACAGAAGTTAAGAAAATCTCAGAAACTTGAAGAAAACTCTTCTGCAGAAGATGGGGGCAAGGTGGAGACAGAAATTGTTTAAATGTCTATTAATGGAGTAGAATGGGGTCAGGTCCCCAAAGACACACAGTGTGACCTGGATACATCCCCCTTCACCACCAGTCCTAGAAAATATGTCTGAGAACCTGAACTTGAGAGGTTTCAGAGAAAAGCAGATATAAAGGATAGGGCAAGAGAACATAAATGAAGGTTACCATAATAAACTGTATGGCCCCAGCTGCCTTCTCTCACTAGGGACCGAGAAGGCATGTGGGGCTCTTTACTGCTCCCCTTATTCCCCTTCTTTTCCACTCACTCCCTCAATCTTGTCACAACAAAGTAGAAGATCTCTCTCTGTATAAACAGAATGGCTTTAGAAGATTGGCTTAGAAGATTGGAGAGAGGAGCCCCACTAAAAAAATCAGACGGTAAAACTATCTAACCATATGACAAACTGGTCAACCCATGGGAAAATTTCATTTGCTTTTTAGATATTTAACCTTAAATATGATTAAAAAAAAAAAGCCTCTAAAATGAAGCAGGGAGGAAATGAAAGGAAACCATGAAAGGAATTAAGCAGAGAAATTTTTCAAAAAAAAATTGATTTATCAGAAAGATAAGATATTTCATTGTGAAACAAGAATAAGCCACTATAAAAAGAAACAAAAGAAAACAAGAACTAACCATTGTCAATTAAAGTTATAAAAGCTAAAATGTTACAAAAATTTACTGGATAGAGATTAGAAGTTAAAGTTGACCTCCCAGAGGGTAAAAGAAAGGCTAAGAGAGTTGAGAAGTAAGGGAAAAAGTTAACAAATTGAAGGAGCAATAGCAAAATCTCTCTAATTAAGAGTTCCAAAGAACACAGTGTGGAGGAAATTTCTAATGAGATAATATTAGAACAAAAAGGCATAAAACTCCACATGGAAATAGCCTACCAGGTCCAAACAGTGAATGAAAAGTAAATGCATCATTTAACACAATTTAGAAATTTCAGATCGCCAGAGTTAAGTATTTTGACTTTCACAGGGTAAAAATAAGGTCATGGTCTTTCAGGTTCAAGATGGAGGAGTAGAAGTATGTGCTTTCACTCCCTCTTGAGATAGCACCAGTAACACAACGTATTGCTGAACTATCATCGACAGGAAGACACTGGAACTCATCAAAAAAGATACCCCACATACAAAGTCAAAGGAAACGCCACAATGAGATGGTAGGAGGGGCACAATCACAATAAAATCAAATCCCATAACTGCTGCATGGGTGACTCATAAACTGGAGAACACTTATACCACAGAAGTTCACCCACTGGGGTGAAGGTTCTGAGCCCCACATCAGGCTTCCCAACCTGGGCGTCTGGTAATGGGAGGAGGAATTCCTAGTGAATCAGACTTTGAAGGCTAGCGGGATTTGATTGAAGGACTTTGGCAGGACTGGGGGAAACAGAGACTCCACTCTTGGAGGGCACACACAAAGTAGTGTGCTCATTGGGACCCAGGAGAAGAAGCAGTGACCCCATAGGAGACTGGATCAGACCTACCTGCTAATGTTGGAGGCTCTCCTGCAGAGGCAGGGGGTAGCTGTGTCTCACTGTGAGTACAAGGACACTGGCAGCAGAAGTTCTGGGAAATACTCCTTGGTGTGAACCCTCCCAGAGTATGCCATTAGACCCACCAAAGAGCCTGGGTAGGCTCCAGTGTTGGGTCACCTCAGGCCAAAACTCCAACAAAGAGTGGAGTGAACCCAGTCCCACTCATCAGCAGAAAAGCAGATTAAAGTTTTACTGAGCTCTGCCCACCTGAGCAACAGCTAGCTCTACCCACCACTAGTCCCTCCCATTAGGAAGTTTGCACAAGCCTCTTATATAGCTTAATCCACCAGAGGGCAGACAGCAGACACAAGGAGAACTACAATCCTGCAGCCTGTGGAACTAAAACCACATTCACAGAAAGATAGAAAAGATGAAAAGACAGAGAGCTATGTACCAGATGAAGGAACAAGATAAAACCCCAGAAAAACAACTAAATGAAGGGGATATAGGCAAACTTCCAGAAAGAAGAATTCAGAATAATGATAGTGAAGATGATCCAGGACCTTGGAAAAAGAATGGAGTCAAAGATCAAGAAGATGCAACAAATGTTTAACAAAGACCTAGAAGAATTAAAGAAAAAACAGAGATGAACAATAAAATAACTGAAATGAAAAATACACTAGAAGGAATCAATAGCAGAATAACTGAGGCAGAAGAATGGATAAGTGACCTGGAAGACAGAATGGTGGAATTCACTGCGGTGGAACAGAATAAAGAAAAAAGAATGAAAAGAAATGAAGACAGCATAAGAGACCTCTGGGACAACATTAAATGCAACAACATTCACATTATAGGGCTCCCAGAAGGCGAAGAGAGAGAGAAAGGACCTGAGAAAATATTTGAAGAGATTATAGTCAAAAACTTCCCTAACATAGGAAAGGAAATAACCACCGAAGTCCAGGAAGTGCAGAGAGTCCCATACAGGATAAACCCAAGGAGAAACACGCTGAGACACATAGTAATAAAATTGCAAAAAATTAAAGACAAAGAAAAATTATTGAAAGCAGCAATGGAAAAATGACAAATAACATACCAGGAATCTCCCATTAGGTTAAGAACAGATTTCTCAGCAGAAACCCTACAAGCCAGAAGGGAGTGGCATAACATATTTAAAGTGATGAAAGGGAAGAATGTACAAACAAGATTACTCTACCTGGCTAGGACCTCATTCTGATTTGATGGAGAAATCAAAAGCTTTACAGACAAGCAAAAACTAAGAGAATTCAGCACCACCAGGCCAGCTCTACAACAAATGCTAAAGGAACTTCTTTAAATGGGAAACACAAGAGAATAAAATGACCTACAGAAACAAATCCAGAACAATAAGAAAATGGTCATAGGAACATACATATCGATAACTACCTTAAACGTGAATGGATTAAATGCTCCAACCAAGAGACACAGGCTTGTTAAATGGATACAAAAACAAGACCCATATATAGGCTTTCTACAGGACACTCACTTCAGACCTAGGGACACATATAGACTGAAAGAGAGGGGATGGAAAAAGATATTCCATGCAAATTGAAATCATGAGAAAGTTGGAGTAGCAATACTCATATCAGAAAAAACAGACTTTAAAATAAAGAATGTTTCAAGAGACAAGAAAGGACACTACAAAATGATCAAGGGATCAATCCAAGAAGAAGATATAGCAATTATAAACATATATGCACCCAACATAGGAGCACCTCCATACATAAGACAACTGCTAACACCCATAAAAGAGGAAATCGACAGTAATACAATAATAGAGGGGGACTTTAACATCTCACTTACACCAATGGACAATTCATCCAAACAGAAAATTAATAAGGAAACACAAGCTTTAAAAGACACAACTGACCACATAGATTTAATTGATATTTATAGGACATTCCATCCAAAAACAGCAGATTACACTTTCTTCTGAAGTGCACACACAACTTTCTCCAGGATAGATCACATCTTGGGTCACACAAATCAAGACTCAGTAAATTTAAGAAAATAGAAATCATATAAAGCATCTTTTCTGACCACAATGCTATGAGATTAGAAATCACTTACAGGGAAAAAACCGCAAAAAACACAAACACATAGAGGCAAAACAATACGTTACTAAATAACAAAGAGATCACTGAAGAAATCAAAGGGGAAATCAAAAAATATCTAAAGATACATGAAAATGAAAACACGATGATTCAAAACCTATGGGATGCAGCAAAAGCAATTCTAAGAGGGAAGTTTATAGCAATAAAAGCCTACCTCAAGAAACAAGAAAACTCTCAAATAAACAATCTAACCTTACACCTAAAGGAACTAGAGAAAGAAGAACAAACAAAAGCCAAAGATAGCAGAAGGAAAGAAATCATAAAGATCAGAGCAGAAATAAATGAAATAGAAACAAAGAAAACAATAGCAAAAATCAATACAACTAAAAGCTTGTTCTTTGAGAAGATAAACAAAATTGATAAACCATTGGCCAGACTCACCAAGAAAAAGAGAGGACTCAAATCAACAAAATTAGAAATAAAAAAGGAGAAGTTACAACACACACTGCAGAAATACAAAGCATCCTAAGAGATTACTACAAGCAACTCTATGCCAATAAAAGGGACAATGTGGAAGAAATGGACAAATTTTTAGAAACGTATAACCTTCCAAGACTGAACCAGGAAGAAATAGAAAATATGAACAGAGCAATCACAAGCAATGAAACTGAACCTGTGATTAAAAATCTTCCAACAAACAAAAGTCCAGGACCAGATGGCTTCACGGGTGAATTCTACCAAACATTTAGAGAAGAGCTAACACCCATCGTTCTCAAACTCTTCCAAAAATTTGCAGAGGAAGGGACACTCCCAAACTCATTCTATGAGACCACCATCACCCTGATCCAAAACCAGACAAAGATACTACAAAAAAAGAAAATTACAGACCAGTATCACTCATGAATATAAATGCAAAAATCCTCAACAAAATATTAGCAAACAGAATCCAACAACACATTAAAAGGATCATAAACCATGATCAAGTGTCGTTTATCCCAGGGATGCAAGGATTGTTCAATATAGGCAAATTAATCAATGTGATACACCATATTAACAAATTGAAGAAGAAAAAACATATGATAATCTCAATAGATGCAGAAAAAGGTTTTGACAAAATTCAACACCCATTTATGATAAAAACTCTCCAGAAAGTGAGCATTGAGGGAGCCTACCTCAACATAACAAAGGCCATATATGACAAAACCACAGCAAACATCATTCTCAATGGTGAAAAAATTAAGCATTTCCGCTAAGATCAGGAACAAGACAAGTATGTCCACTCTCACCACTATTATTCAACATTGTTTTGGAAGTCCTAGCCCCAGCCATCAGAGAAGAAAAAGAAATAAAAGGAATACAAATTGGAAAAGAAGAAGTAAAACTGTCACTGTTTGCAGATGACATGATACTATACGTAGAGAATCCTATAAATGCCACCAGAAAACTACTAGAGCAAATCAATGAATTTGGTAGTGCTGCAGGATACAAAGTTAATGCACAGAAATCTCTTGCATTCCTATACACTAATGATGAAAAATCTGAAAGAGAGATTAAGGAAACATTGCCATTTACCATTGCAACAAAAAGAATAAAATACCTAGGAATAAACCTACCTAGGGAGACAAAAGACCTGTACGCAGAAAACTATAAGACAATGATGAAAGAAATTAAAGATGATACAAACAGATGGAGAGATATACCATGTTCTTGGATTGGAAGAATCAATATTGTGAAAATGACTATACTATCCAAAGCAATCTACAGATTCAATGCAATCCCTATCAAATTACCAATGGCATTTTTTTTACAGAACTAGAATAAAAAGTCTTAAAATTTGTATGGTATGGAGACATAAAAGACTCTGACGAGCCAAAGCAGTCTTGAGGGAGAAAAACGGAGCTGGAGGAATCAGACTCCCTGACTTCAGACTATATTACAAAGCTACAGTAATGAAGACAATATGGTACTGGCACAAAAGCAGAAATATTGATCAATGGAACAGCATAGAAAGCCCAGACATAAACCTATGCACCTATGTTCAACTAATCTATGATAAAGGAGGCAAGGATATATAATGGAGAAAAGACTCCTCTTCAATAAGTGGTGCTGGGAAAACTGGACAGCTACATGTAAAAGAATGAAATTAGAACACTCCCTAACACCATATACAAAAATAAACTCAAAATGGATTAGAGATCTAAATGTAAGACTGGACACTATAAAACTCTTAGAGGAAAATGAAGGAAGAACACTCTTTGACATAAACCACAGCAAGATCTTTTTTGACCCACCTCCTACAGTAATGGAAATAAAAAGAAAAATAAACAAATGGGACCTAATGACACTTAAAAGCTTTTGCACAGCAAAGGAAACCCTAAACAAGGTGAAAAGACAACTCACAGAATGGGAGAAAATATTTACAAATGAATCAACGGACAAAGGATTAATCTCCAAAATATATAAACAGCTCATACAGCTCACTATTAAAAAACAAACAACCCAATCCCTTTATGGGTGGAAGACCTAAGTAGACATTTCTCAGAGAAGACATACAGATGGCCAAGAAGCACATGAAAAGCTGCTCAACATCACTACTTATTAGAGAAATGCAAATCAAACTACAATGAGGTATCACCTCACACCAGTTAGAATGGACATCATCAGAAAATATACAAACAACAAATGCTGGGGAGGATGTGAAGGAAAGGGAACCCTCTTGCATTGCTGGTGGGAATGTAAATTGATACAGCCACTATGGAGAACAGTATGGAGGTTCCATTAAAAAACTAAAAATAGAATACCATATGACCCAGCTATCCCACTACTGGGCATACACCCAGAGAAAACCATAATTCAAAAAGACATATGCACCCCAATGTTCATTGCAGCACTATTTACAATAGCCAGGTCATGGAAGCAACCTAAATGCCCATCAACAGATGAATGGGTAAAGAAGATGTGGTACATATATACAGTGGAATATTTCTCCGCCATAAAAAAGAATGAAATTGGGTCATTTGTAGAGACATGGATGAATCGAGAAACTGTCATACAGAGTGAAGTAAGTCAGAAATAGAAAAACAAATGTCGTATATTAACACATATATGTGAAACCAAGAAACATGGTACAGATGAACCGGTTTGCAGGGCAGAAATTGAGATGGAGATGTAGGAACAAATGTATGGACACCAAGGGGGAAAATGGCGGGTGGGGGGGAGGGTGGATAGTTGTGGTGTAATGAATTGGGAGATTGGAATTGATATATATATATATATATATATATTAATATGTATAATATCGGTAACTAATAACCTGTTGTATAAAAAAATAAATATAATAAAATTCAAACAAAAATGTCATGGTAAAATAGTTAACAATTGCATTAAATTACTCAAATCATGGAGAAGTTTTAAGGGAGCACGGATTTCAAAAGCCTGAAGTAAATTATTTTTATCTTATAATCTTCAAATTATAAAAACCATAAACCAAGGAAAAGAGGAAAATAAAGATAATTTCAGAAATTGTCAAAAACAATTTTCCCCACCCACTCTTTTTTAGGAAGATGTTAGAAGATGTGTTTGACCAAAACATGGAGGTAAATCAATAAATAGGAATCCCAGGGCATCCCCAAATAATGCACAAGAATGTAAAATTGTAATAATGTCAACAAATAATATAAAAATATAAATGGGTAATATCAGTGCATTGAAAATATTAACAAATAAGATAATGAAAACCAGCCTCTCTTCAAATAGTTTTTATAAAAAGTTGAAAGCAGTAAGTTCAAAGGACAGAATACATTTTTTAAAAAGTGGAACAAGAGAATGGAGAGTCACGGTAATATTATGTTCTATTACAAGCTTTTCAACATGAGTTTCTGTTTAAAAATGCACAATTATTAATATAAAAATGAAAAAAATCAATTACAAAGAAAATTATCCTTGTCACTTTCCATTCTCTATTCAAAGAAGTCAGATGTGATTGAAGGATAGAACACTTTCTAAAGAATACCTAAAAATCCATGCCAGCAGTTGAAGTCCAAGTACACCATACCTTGAAAACACAGCATATTAACAAATAACAAAGGTTAAATTTGCCAGAATGGTGTTTTCTGTGAGGTATATAGTTGTTGATTGATAAAGCTTATAAACCTTCTTTTATTGAACTTATTCATAAAATGTTCTTTCAAGCAAATACTATACTTTTGATACAAGTATTCTCTTTAATTCTGAAAAGATTTAAGTCTGATTCAAAATTAAAACCACATTTTGCTTGGAATTTAAACATAGCAAAAAGAAACCTTGAAATTTCATCTGTTAATTGTGCATAAAAATATAATGCTTCATGCTAATTACAATGACTTAAGACAGACTTATAAAACTCATTTCTTTACAGTTCACCTGGGTTAAAATTCTTAGATATATATGTTGATCTAGAGCAAAGTACAATAGAGAGAATTTTAAAATGTAAACAACACTGTAAATCAGGGGCACCATTTACGTGTCTTGAATCAAGATAAATTTTGAGCAGCAACCCTCTTCAACTCCTGGAGGGGCATTTAACAATATTCTTAACAGGAAAGCAAACAATCCTTTCTGTCATAGAAAAGAGCTTTTCTATAACAGAACTATGCCACAGCCATTTCAGCATTCTTTGTTTGAAACTGGAATGTAAAATGTCCAATATCTTGAGGCAAGTTCACTTAAATCAAAGGAATTTTAGACTTTGCTCAATGCATCAACTGTATTATTAAAGAATAGGTAGAACCTACGCTCTCCTGCTTCACATTTGCAGTTCAGGACTGTCTGCTCACAGGGTAAAATATTTTGATTATGGGAAGTGACTTCTCACATCTCAATATTACTGAATAAAATAAAGCTATTTTCCCCACATGTGCGACAGAGAAGAAGGATGATTCTGGATGGCAAATTGCTTTAATAAATGACAAGGAAAAATAGATTTCATAGACATCACCCTACCTAAGACAATTATTTTAGCTATTTTTTCTCCACCATAATTCTCCCACAAACTCAGCTGGAGAAATTTCCATTTAATTAACAATTATTACTAATCAGAAAACTTTGTATTTAGGCATTGTTTAACGTGGACTTTAGAGAATCTTAAGATGTTATTGAGTTTTTATTGTTATATCAGAAGAAACAGACAAATTAATGATATAATGAAATATGCCACAAACTATATACTTCACCCTCCCAGCTTTATTATTTAGAAAGAATGGCCATGGAGACATCAGTATGCCATGGTAAATAGTTTCTATTTTATCCTTACACCTTGTCAGGAGCTAATGGAATGGAAAGGACTAAGGTTGGAGTTTATATTATGTCTCTCAAATGTCTATTTTCACTTTCTTTCCTTAATTAGTAGAGGACTGTATTTCTTTGCCTCCCTTCACACAGAGATACCTATGAAATTAGGTTCTGGACAATGGAATATGAGCAAACGTGACATATGCGAGTTCCAAGACACGGCCTTAAAATATAGGGAAATAATCTAGAAAAGAGTGTGTATATGTATAAGTATAACTGAATCACTTTGCTGTACAGCTAAAAGTAACACAACATTGTAAATCAACTGTACTCCAATAATTTTTTTTTTAATGTAGAACTGGAAAATAAAGAAACAAAAAAAGAGTTGCTTACCTCCACCCCTTTTCTGCCTTCGTGAGGAGTGGCATGTTATTCTGGTCACATGAGCCAGATATAATCATGTGTATGAGAGCTACACCTGAAAGGAAATCAGACCAAAATGGTAGAGAGAATCTGCATCCCTGGAAGGATTGGGGAGGAGCAGCCTAACTCTTTTTAGACCATTTACCAATCCCAAAACTATTATGTTGAGAAAGATATTAAGATCTATTTTTTTTTTTTTTTTGCTGTGCTGGGTCTTCGTTTCTGTGCAAGGGCTTTCTCTAGTTGCGGCGAGCGGGGGGGCCACTCTTCATTGCGGTGCGCGGACCTTTCACTATTGCGGCCTCTCTTGTTGCGGAGCACAGGCTCCAGACGCACAGGCTCAGTAGTTGTGGCTCACGGGCCTAGTTGCTCCATGGCATGTGGGATCTTCCCAGACCAGGTCTCGAACCCGTGTCCCCTGCATTGGCAGGCAGATTCTCAACCATTGTGCCACCAGGGAAGCCCCTAAGATCTATTTTATTTAATCTACTGTATTTGGGGGTCTATTAGTTGTAGAAATTTAGTTTACAGCCTATACAATTAGAAAAAAATGATACTTGGAAATAAGGTATGTTTGTAACAAAAATTCTAAAGCATATGACATTGGCTTAATAATCACAAGCTGAACAGTGAGGATATTGACACAACAGGCTAGAAAGCTTTTCATCCTCTTCAGCTGTGGAAAACATTGTTAAAGTATCTGCCTTTGACAATTTGGAAGGCAGATCACATTTCTACATAATCTGGAACTCTATAAACGGTTATAAAATGTTAGAATATCCCTGTTTTTTGGTTTTTATCTTGTAGCTATTAACAAAATATCATCAGAAATATGAACTTTAACTATAATTGCACTGAAGCAGAAATGTCAAGGTGTATAGTTCTTCTATGGAAGATTCTTTCGGACCATGTCCTGCACTATAAAGTGACTGGGAGCTCAGTTATTTGAGGTTTTGCCATGGTGTCAATGACCAACTACTTCTTAACCCCAAACAGCAGGATATGTAATTGTGACTCCAAATTTGTCTCAGAGTTTCTATTTAAATGTCCTTCACTACCCAGTGGGAATTAGCTTAGTAGCATATATTAGATTCAGGTTGTTCCAGTTTCACAAAACATCTTATGTCAAATACCTTTAAGGTAATCGCACACAGCCTGAAAGAGAAGAGGATATTCTGAACACAGATATGTAAGGCTTAGGAAATATGTGTAGATGAACTCTTTGGTTATAGGTACTTGTAAATGGAACTAATTGAAATCATATATTTGGAAGCCAACAAGCTGAAATATTTTGCCAAATAAACCACTATCCTAGCCTGCAAAAGTATATGTCTCTTCAACTTCAAAAAAATATTGGGGACACCAAATGTCTACCAGCATGAAGCTGAGTAGGTCTTAGTAGGGCATACTCTCCAATGTCAACTACAGAGGTGGCCATGGAAAATAATAATGAACAAGCAACAGCAACTGAGGTAGCAGATGGTCTTCCTAGCTTCCAAAGAATGATTTTTCATAATTTTTGCCAAGAAGAATTTGATAAGTATCTTGGAATGATGAATGTTACATGTTCCATGTTCTTCCAGTTTTTTCAATGAAGAATTATTGTAATAACTCTGCTCAGACTCCACCATTGTAAATTGAGAATGAGGGGAGTAAAGAAATCCATGTGTTAAACTAGGAGCCACATTTGGACCTGATGGATGGACGATTCCTTACCCAGAGATCTTGGACAGACCTTGAGCTGGTTGGAGAACCTTGATAGAACGTTGAGATGTCTTCACAGTGTGTATTTGTGTGGTGTGTGTGTGTGTGTGTGTGTGTGTGTGTGTGTGTGTGTGTGTACTGGGAATATGTTTCATGTATGAGAAGGAAGTTTCTTTGTGTTCATAGGGGTTGGCTGTGGAAAATTTTTCTTCTTGAAATAGAATGCTTGTCATCTAGAGATTGCAATCAAGCATGAATAAGTTCTGGTCAATGGCAGATAAAGAAAACTTATGTGTGCAAATTATAGGTCATGTCTTAAAAGGAAGCTGCTTACACTCCATTCTGTTTTTCTCCTTCCCTGATATCAGAAACACAGGAATGGTAGTGTGAAGAGACATTCTAATGAATGATGAACACCACAATAGAAACGTCCTAAATGGTCAGTTACCCTGTGAGTAGAAAAGCCTACCCATCATATTATTGGAGAGATAAATGAGTTTTTATCTTATCTGAATCACTGCATTTTCAGATGTCCTTTTAACCATAGCATCCTTTACTAATCCAGGAGAGAATAAATATGAGATTTAAAATTTAAGATGTTAAAAAAAAAAAAGCTACCTCTAACTATAGACTGGGTGACAGACTGGAAGGAGATAGAGATTCCAATTAAATGCCTAGAAATAGCCCTTGTGAGAAATGAGAGCTTAAAGATATAACACAATGACAATAGCAATGAAGATGAAGAGATGCTTTGGTAGATACTGGAGAAGTAAAAGTGACCAGACATGTTTAACTAATTAAAGATGGAAGTTGAGAAATGGAGTAAGTTTTAGATGACTCTAAAATTTTTCAGTAAATGGCTACTATATGCCTGGCACTTGGTTATTTGCTGTGTATAAAAAAATTTCTTTATTGAAGAAATGTATTATTTTATTTACCAGATAAGAACAAACACACACACATATATATGAAAAAAAATAAGGCAGTATTTGTTTAACCAAAGAATGAAAGTCTATAAAGGCTGTGAGATTTCAGCAGAGAAACTCTTATAAGAGGAGACTTCATAAAGAATGTCCAACTTAAGTTAGTCCTAAAATGATGAATCAAATTAAGATAGAAAAGAAAGCAGATGGAAAAGATAAGCTAGCCATCTTACTAATGGATAATATTAGTTACTCAGAAAGCCCCAGTTTGAAAATTTGTATTTAATTTGTTACAGAGTTTGTCCATTTGTCAATCCTTGAGCTATTTTTTTTTGAATAGTTTGGTAAAGTTGAGGAAAATGCTGTTATTCTGATACACACACACACATTCCATCTCTAAGTATTCTGATTCACATATTTTATTAACTTTGTATGTTAAAAAAGTAAATTGCTTAATAGAAGTGACAGGTTTATGTTTATTTTAAGATTTGGCATTATACTTTCCATGGTGTGAATCATCACCAAAGATTCTAAAGATCATACTGTTGTTATGTTTCCTTTATTCTGATTTAATTAGGATCATGAAATAATCCTTGTAGTGTATTTTAGGCATAATAATATATACCATTTATTGAATGCAGATCCTGTTCTAATAACTTCATGTATATTCACTCATTTAAGGAAGAAAAATGGAAGGAAGGAAGAAAAGAAGGAAGATCAGTAAAGGTGTATTTCATAAGATTATCTCATAGGACTAAGTTTCTTGGATGACTGTGTACTCTTCAGTGTTTGTAGACAAATGCACAATTGACATTGCTGAAATGTATAAGCTGAAAATTCTGCTAAAAGAGAAACATATTGTGTTTAGTAATATTTGATTTAAAAATTTTATTGATATATAATTAACATACAATATTATATTAGTTTCAGGTATACAAAATAGTGATTTGATATTTTTATACATTATGAAATGATTACCAATAAGACCAGTTATCATCCTTACCATGAAAAGTTGTTAAAGTATCATTGACTATATTCCTAATGGGTACATTACATAACCATGACTTAAATATTTTACAACTGGAAGTTTGTACCTCTGAAACCCCTTCACCTATTTTGTCTCTCCCTCCCTCCTGACTGGCAACCATCAATTTGTTCTCTGTACCTATGAGTCTGTTTCTGTTTTGTTTTGCTTGTTTGTTTGTTTTGTTTTGTTAGATTCCACATATAAGTCAAATCATATGGTATTTGTCTTTCTCTATCTGATTTATTTCACTAAGAATAATATTCTCTACGTGAGCCACGACTAAGGAGTCTGCCGGATGAAACTAAGGAGCACTCGTGCCACAACTAAGAAGCCAGCAAGCCACAACTAAGGAGCCTGTGAATCACAACAAAGGAGCTCACCAGATGCAACTAAGGAGCACCCAGGCTGCAATTAAGGAGCAGGAAGCCGCAACTAAGGAGCCCGTGAGCTTCCCACAACTAAGACTTGGCATGACCAAATAAATAAATAAATAAGTAAATAAAATAAATATAAAAAAAATAAAGAATATTCTCTAAGTACATCCATGTTGTCCACATAGGCAAGATTTCACACTTTTTTTATGGCTGAGTAATATTGCACTATACATATATAGTGCAATATATATATGACATCTTCTTTATCTGCATATCTACAGGAGGACACACAAGTCACTTCCATATCTTGTCTATTGAAAATAGTGAACATTGGGGTTCATATATTTTTTGAATTAATGTTTGTTTTTTTTTTTTCAGATAAATACCCTGAAGTTGAATTGCTGAATTGTAAAGTGATACTATTTTTAGTTTCTTGAGGAACTTCCATAGTGGCTGCACCAATTTACATTTCGACCAAAAATGGACAACAGATCCCTTTTTTCCACATCCTTGCCAACACTTTGTTTCTTGTCTTTTTGACAATAGCCTTCTGACAAGTGTCAGGAGATATCTCAATGTGGTTTTGATTTGTATTTCCCTCATGATTAGTGAAGTTGAGCACCTTTTTATGTTTGCCATCTGTATGTCTTCTTGGGAAAAATGTCTATTCAGCACCTCTGCCCATTTTTTAATTGGGTTGTTTGTTTGTTTTTGATGTTGAGTTGTAAGAGTTCTTTATACATTTTTGATATGAACCTCTTATCATATATATCATTGACAAATATCTTCCCTCATTCAGTAGGTTGCTTTTTCATTTTGCTTGTGGTTTCCCTCACTGTACAAAGACTTTTTAGTTTGATATAGTCCCATTTGTTTATTTTTGCTTTTCTTACCCTGGCCTGAGAAGACAGATCCTAAAATTTGTGTGGAACTACAGACCCTGAACAGCCAAAGTAATTTTGAGAAAGAAGAAAAAAGCTGGAGGAATCATGCTCCTAGGCTTGAAAGTATTCTACAAAGCTATAGTAATCAAAACCGTATGATACTGGCACAAGAACAGACACATAGATCAATGGAACAGAAATAGCCCAGAAATAAAACACGCTCACATAGTCAATTAATCTGTGACAAAGGTGGCAAGCATATACAGTGGTGGGGGGAGAGAGTTTCTTCAATAAATAGTGTTGGGAAAACTGGACAACTACATGCAAAAGAATAAAACTGGATCACCTTACACTGTATACAAAAATAAACTCAAAATGGATTAAAGACTTAAATGTAAGACCTGAAAACATACAACTCCTGGAAGAAAACATACACTGTAAACTCTTTGATACCAGTCCTAGCAATATATATATTATTTTTTGGATGTCTTTGTAATATTTTTAAATCATCTTTTCCATTGCTGCACTCTCTATCTTTCACCCACAATGTGCAGATGACCCAAAGTCTCTTAATAATTCCACTCTTAAACTCTACAACTCCATCTGTATTCTATCTTAATTTACCCTCTACTTCTCCTCTCTCTATTTTTCCTTCTATTATTCTCTCTCTTGCCAGTTACGTGCTGCCCATAAAACATAAAATCTTTCTATATGTCCACTTCTCTGACTCAACTATTTCCCCTTAGCATCACCTACCCATAATTTATATCCCAATGTGCCAGAATAAGGATTGGAAGGCAAATCAGACAATGTCAGCATATTCTTCAGAGGATTTGAGGGAAGGCAAAAAAAGACCAGCAAACTTTTATAAGTTAAATTTTGTATTATTCTTATCACAATTATAAGAGTACTATGCAGAAACTTCTGGAAGTAAAACTCTTTTTATACCTTGAGGATTCAGTGTCCAGGACATTCATAACATTAAAATAGTATGACTATAGAAAGTTGTTAATAAATCCCTGAAGGTATATTCAGTATTCTGGGAAACTGAGCACATACAATAGCAAGCAGTGTAATTCTATCTGCCAGTAATTGCACCAATTTGTTTGAAAGATAGAAATGTGCCCTTTACTATAAGAAAAACAAAATTGAACATCCATATCCAGTGCCTGTAGCCAATTGACTTTGTTCTGAGGAAGCTCGTTGCAAATTTGATATTGCTCAAAGTTATCAGCACTGTCCACTTTGCTTTTGTAAATGCTCAGTGATTTTTAAAGTTTCTTTTCAATTGAATGTCTCTTCATTTATTAATTTAAAAGACATTTATTGCACCCCAAGAATGTTCTAGACACTGTGCCTCTTTCTACGTATACAATATGGATAAAAAAATGACTCTGATCTCAATGTATTTATGGTCTTTGCATATGTAAATGAATAAGGATCACAATCTGCCACAGAAGGCTTGGTAGAAATATATGGGGTAGGAAGGAGGAAGAAAGAAGAAACACTGAGTTCAGTCCAAGAGGTGGAGAAAGACTACACAATTCTGGGCTTCCCTGGTGGCGCAGTGGTTGAGAGTCCACCTGCCGATGCAGGGAACACGGGTTAGTGCCCAGGTCCAGGAAAATCCCACATGCCACGGAGCGGCTAGGCCCGTGAGCCATGGCCGCTGAGCCTGTGCATCTGGAGCCTGTGCTCCACAATGGGATAGGCCACAACAGTGAGAGGCCCGCATACAACAAAAATAAATAAATAAAAATAAAGACTACACAATTCTAAATAATGGACGTTTAATAGATATTTGACAGGTGGAAAACACTGGAAGGCATTCTAAGCAGAGACACTATCATCCGAGGGCATGCATGTAAATCAGCATAGTATATGGGGAACTACAAATATTTAACTAGAAAATATTTTGTCAACTGAAAGAGGAAGATAGAGATTCTGTAGGAAAACTTTATTTTGGTTTAATTTTGGTTAAGGCATTTTATTACTACTGACACTTTAAATTCATCTTACTTTCCAAGTGCATGTATTAATATATTCTTATTGTGACGTCAAAAAGAAGTTGTACTCATGTAAATTTCTTAGGGACTTCCATATTTTTGTCATTTTCTTCCTTTATTCTCTAAACAAATATACATTCCTTGTCTATTATGAAACAGTCATTATATGTAATATTCCATCTAGTATTGGACCAATAATATTCAGAAATATCAAGTTAGACATTATTTATAACTTCTGAGCTGCAAAAATATATGGCAAATATGGCAAATTATTGTCTTTACTACAGAAATAAGCCTAAAATTCAAGTTTTCAGAGAATTACCGATTTTAAGTTTTTTTTTTTCCTACAATACAGTAAAATCATTGCTAATGTATTTATTTCCCATTGAGCTAACAAAAAATAAGAATACCTTTTGGATCCTCAAATGTCAATACAGTAAATAGAAACCAATATTTCATTAAAATGTAGTTTCACCTTACATATGAACTTGTACATATTTGTGAAGTAGTCCATGACATTTACACAGTCTTAACAAATCTATTTCAAAATTATAGTAGATTATGTACATATACCTTCAAGTTTAGATAGATAAGTAGATAAATAGATGCACATATAAATATAGATGTATAGATATCCAGCTGGTAGAAACTACTAATTATCTGTCAATATCACATTTCTTTTTCATACTTTAGTAATAAAATCTCCTGAGATTTAGATGGATACATGTCACCCAGTCAGAGATTATATTTTGCAGGCTTCTTCCAGCTGTATAAAATCACATGTCCAAGTTCAGGTCAGCACAAGATAAACAGTCAGTTCCTTTAAAAAGGTCACTGACTCTCCACTTTCACATTCTTCCTTTTCTTACAGGCTGAGATGTGGGAATGGAAGATGTCAGCCAGCTTTAACCAAGAACAAGAGAGCAGCACAAAAGGATAGGGTGGAAAAACACATAGAAGGGATGGAGACCTGAATGATATCTTGGAGAAGCTGAGTTGCTCCTCTCCCTAGAACAGCTCAGCATTGTTTTTTTTCAACTTGAAAGAAATATAATTTATAGAAATGAAATTCATCTTTTTACTTGTACAGTTTGATAAGCTTTGATAAATGCACAGTTGTGCAGTTACCTTCTGAATGAACATTTAGAACACTCCAGATTTCTGAAACACCCCAGAAGGTTCCATTCTGTTATTTTGCAGTCAATTCTTATCCTCATCCCCGACTCCTGGTAAAAATTGATCTGCTTTATCACCATAGTTTGCCTTTTACAGAATTTTATATGAATATAATTATATATTATGTAACACAATATTTTTGAGATTTATCCACATTGTTTTGTGATAGTTTGTCCCTTTTTTCTTGTTGAGTAGATTGCATTTTATGAGTATATCACTTAAAAAAAAATCCATTCCCAGTTGATGGACATATGGATTTTGTCCATTTAGGGGTTATTATGGCCAAATGCTCCATTTCTTTTTGATAGATAACTAGGATAAATGCCTCAGTCAAACTGTAAGTATATGTTTACTTGTTAACAAACCATCAACTAGTTTTCCAAAGTGGTTGCATTATTTTTCATTTCTTATAGTCACATATGAAGGCTTTAGTTTCTGCACATCTTTGCCAGTACTTGGTGTGTCAATATTTTCAGCTTTCGAGACTGGTTCAAGATGGTGGAGTAGAAGGACATGCACTTACTCCCTCTTGTGAGAGCACTGGAATCACAACTAACTGATGAACAATCATTGACAGGAAGACATTGGAACTCACCAAAAAGATACTCCATATCCAAAGACAAAGGAGAGGCCACAGTGAGATAGTAGGAGGGGCACAATCATGAAAATATCAAATCCCATAACCACTGGGTGGGTGACTCACAAACTGGATAACAAGTATACCACAGAAGTCCACCCACTGGAGTGAAGTTTCTGAGTCCCCCGTCAGGCTTCCCAACCTGGGGGTCCAGCAATGGGAGGAGGAATTCCCAGGGAATCAAATTTTGAAAGCTAGCAGGATTTGATTGCAGGACTTTGACAGGACTGGCAGAAACAGAGACTCCACTCTTGGAGGAACACACAAAGTAGTGTGCACAACAGGACCAAGGGGGAAGGAGAAGTGACCCCATATAAGACCTACCTACCTGCTAGTGTTGGAGGGTCTCCAGCTGAGGCAGGGGTAGCTGTGGCTCACTGCAGGGACAAGGACACTGGCAGAAGAAGTTCTGGGAAGTACTCCTTGGTGTGATCCCTCCTAGAGTCTACCATTAGCCCCACCAAAGAGCCTGTAGCCTCCAGTGCTGTGTTGCTTCAGTCCAAACAACCAACAGTGAGGGAACTCAGCCTCAGCCATCAGCAGACAAGTGGATTAGAGTTTTACTGAGCTTTGCCCACCAGAGCAACACCCAGCTCTACCTACCACTAGTCCCTCACATCAAGAAGCTTGTGCAAGTCTCTTAGATAACCTCATGTACCAGAGGGCAGATAGCAGAAGCAAGAAGAACTATAGTCCCTCAGCCTGTGGAATGAAAACCACATTCACAGAAAGATAGACAAAATGAAAAGGCAGAGGACTATGTACCAGATGAAAGAACAATATAAAACCCCAGAAAAAGAATTAAATGAAGTGGAGATAGCCAACCTTCCAGAAAAAGCAATTCAGAATAATGATAGTGAAGATGATCCAGGATCTTGGAAAAAGAACGGAGGCAAAGATCGAGAAGATGGAAGAAATGTTTAACAAAGATCTAGAAGAATGAAAGAAAAAACACCTAGAAGAATTAAAGAACAAAAAAACAGAGATGAACAATACAATAACTGAAATGAATAATACACTAGACGGAATCAATAGCAGAATAACTGAGGCAGAAGAACGGATAAGTGACCTGGAAGACAGAATGGTGGAATTCTCTGCTGTATAACAGAATAAAGAAAAAAGGTTGAAAAGAAGTGAAGACAGCCTAAGACACTTCTGGGGCAACATTAAACACACCAACATTCACATTACAGGGGTCCCAGAAGGTGAAGAGAGAGAGAAGGACCTGAGAAAATAGTTGAAGAGATTATTGATGAAAACTTCCTTAACATGGGAAAGGAAACAGCCACCCAAGTCCAGGAAGCACAGAGGGTACCATACAGGATAAACCCAAGGAGAAACACGCTGAGACACATAGTAAGAAAACTGGAAAAAATTAAAGACAAAGAAAAATTATTGAATGCAGCAATGGAAAAGTGACAAATAACATACAAGGGATTGTCCATAAGGTTAAGAGCTGACTTCTCAGCAGAAGCCCTACAAGTCAGAAGGGAGTGGCATAACATATTTAAAGTGATGAGAGGGAAGAACGTACAACCAAGATTATCCTACCTAGCTAAGATCTCATTCTGATTTGATGGAGAAATCAAAAGCTTTACAGACAAGCAAAAGCTAAGAGAATTCAGCACCACCAGACCAGCTCTACAACAAATGCTAAAGGAACTTCTTTAAATGGGAAACATAAGAGAAGAAAAAGACCTACAAAAACAATCACAAAAAAATTAAGAAAATGGTAATAGGAACATACATATAAATAATTACCTTAAACATGAATGGATTAAATGTTCCAACCAAAGACACAGGCTTGTTGAATGGATACAAGAAAATAACCATATATATGCTGTATACAAGAGACCCACTTCAGACCTAGAGACATATACAGACTGAAAGTGAAGGGATGGAAAAAAAAATATCCCATGCAAATGGAAATCAAAAGAAAGCTGGAGTAGCAATATTCATATCAGATAAAATAAAGAATGTTACAAGAGACAAGGAAGGACACTACATAATGATCAAGAGATCAATCCAAGAAGAAGATATAGCAATTATAAATATATACACACCCAACATAGGAGAACATGAATACATAAGGCAAATGTTAACAGCTATAAAAGAGGAAACCGAAAATAACACAATAATCATGGGGGAAAATAACAACTCACTTACACAAATGGACAGATCATCCAGAGAGAAAATTAATAAGGAAACACAACCTTTAAATTACACAATAGACAAGATAGATTTTATTGATATTTATAGGAAATTCCATGTGAAAACAGTAGATTACACTTTCTTCTCAAGTGCACACAGAACATTCTCCAGCATAGTTCACTTCTTGGGTTACAAATCAAGCCTTGGTAAATTTAAGAAACTTTAAATCATGTCAAGCATCTTTTATGACCACAGTGCTATGAAGATTAGAAATCAACTGCAGGGAAAAATATCATAAAAACACAAACACATGGAGGCTAAACAATACGTTACTAAATAGCCAAGAGATCACTGAAGAAATTAAAGAGGAAATCAAAAAATACCTAGAGACAAATGACAAGGAAAACACAATGATCCAAAACCTGTGGGATACAGCAAAAGCAGTTCTAAGAGGAAAGTTTATAGCAATACAACCCTCCTCAAGAAACAAGAAGAATCTCAAATAAACAATCTAACTTTACACCTAAAGGAACTAGAGAAAGAAGAACAAACAAAACCCAAAGATAGCAAAAGGAAAGAAATCATAAAGATCAGAGCAGAAATAAATGAAATAAAAATAAAGAAGAAAATAGTAAAGATCAATAAAACTAAAAGCTGGTTCTTTGAGAAGATAAACAAAATTGATAAACCTTTAGCCAGACTCACCAAGAAAAAGAGGAAGAGCACTCAAATCAATAAAATTAGAAATGAAAAAGGAGAAGTTACAACAGACAACACAGAAATACAAAGCATCATAAGAGACTACTACAATCAACTCTATGCCAATAAAATGGACAACCTGAAAGAAATGGACAAATTCTTAGAATGGTATAACCTTCCAAGACTGAACCAGGAAGAAATGGAAAATATAAACAGAGCAATCACAAGTAATGAAATTGAAACTGTGATTAAAAATCTTCCAACAAACAAAAGTCCATGACCATGTGGCATCACAGGTGAATTCTATCAAAAATTTAGAGAAGAGTTAACACCCATCTTTCTCAAACTCTTCTGAAAAATTGCAGAGGAAGGAACACTCCCAAACTTATTCTATGAAGCCACTATCACTCTGATACCAAAACCAGACAAAGATACTATCAATAAAAAATTACAGATCAATATCATTTATGAATATAGATGCAAAAATCCTCAACAAAACACTATCAAACAGAATCCAACAACACATTAAAAAGATGATATACCATGATCAAGTGAGATTTATCCCAGGGGTGCAAGTATTCTTCAATACATGGAAATCAATCAATGTGATACACAATACTAAGAGTTTGAAGGATAAAAACCATATGATAATCTCATTAGATGCATAAAAATCGTTTAACAAAATTCAATACCCATTTATGATAAAAACTCTCCAGAAAGTGGGCATAGAGGGAACTTACCTTAACATAATAAAGGCCATATATGACAAGCCCATAGCAAACATCATTCTTAATGGTGAAAAACTGAAAGTATTTCCTCTAAGATCAGGAACAAGGATGTCAGCTGTTGCCACTATTATTCATCATAGTTTTGGAAGTCTTAGCCACAGCAATCAGAGAAGAAAAATGAATAAAATGAACCTAAATTGGAAAAGAAGAAGTAAAACTCTCACTGTTTGAAGCTGACATGATAATATGCATAGATCATCATAAAGATGCCACCAGAAAACTACTAGAGCTAATGAATGAATTTGGTAAAGTTCTAGGATACAAAATTAATGCACAGAAATCTCTTGTATTCCCATACACTGACAACGAAAGATCAGAAAGAGAAATTAAGGAAATGACACCATTCACCACTGCAACACAAAGAATAAAATACCTAGGAATAAAACTACTTAAGGTACCTACCTAAGGTACAGTATGGTACTGGCACAAAAACAGAAATATAGATCAATGGTCCAGAGATAAACTCACATATATATAGGCACTTAATTTACGACAAAGGAGGCAAAAACATACAATGGAGAAAAGACAGCCTCTTCAATAAATCGCACTGGGAAAACTGGACAGCTACATTTAAAAGAATGAAATTAGAACACTCCCTAAAACCCTACACAAAAGTAAACTCAAAATGGATTAAAGACTTAAATGTAAGGCCAGAGACTATAAAGCTCTTAGAGGAAAACATAGGAAAAACACTCTTTGACATAAACCACAACAAGATATTTTTTGATCCACCTCCTAGAGTAATGGAAATAAAACAAAAATAAACAAATGGGACATACTTAAACTTAAAAGCTTTTGCACAGCAAAGGAAACTATAAACAAGACAAAAAGAGAACACTCAGAATGGGAGAAAATATTTGCAAACAAACCAATGGGCAAATAATTAATCTTCAAAATATATAAACAACTGATGCAGCTCAATATTTAGGGAAAAAAAACAAAACAAAAAACACCCCATCAAAAAATGGTCAGAAGAACTAAATAGACATTTCACCAAAGAAGACATACAGATGGCCAAGAGGCACATGAAAAGCTGCTCAACATCACTATTATTAGAGAAATGTAAATCAAAACTACAATGAGGTATCACCTCACACTGGTTAGAATGGGCATAATCAGAAAATCTACAAACAACAAATGCTGGAGAGGGTGTGAAGAAAAGGGAACCCTCTTGCACTGTTGGGGGTAATATAAATTGATAGAGCCACTATGGAGAACAGTATGGAGGTTCCTTAAAAAACTAAAAATAGAATTACCATATGACTCAGTAATTCCACTGCTGGGCATATACTCACAGAAAACTGTAATTCAAAAAGACACATGCACTCCAATGTTCATTGCAGCACTATTTACAATAGCCAGGTTATGGAAGCAACCTAAGTGCCCATCAACAGATGAATGGATAAAGAAAATGTGGTACATTTATGCAATGGAATATTACCCAGCCATAAAAAGGAATGAAATTGGGTCATTTTTAGAGAGGTGGTTGGACATACAGACTGTCATACAGAGTGAAGTAAGTCAGAAAGAGAAAAATATCATATATAATGCATATATGTGGAATCTAGAAAAATCGTACAGATGAAGCAGTTTGCAAGGCAGGAATAGAGACACAGATTTAGAGAACTAATGTATGGACACCAAGGGGGGAAAGCAGGAGAGGTGAGGTGGTGGTAGTGGGATGAATTGGGAGATTGGGATTGACATATATACGTATGTATATATATACATATATATGGATCTCATATATGTATATATGGGATCCATAATAAAATGGATCACTAATAAGAACCTGCTGTATAAAATAAAATTAAAAAAAAAAGAAGTCAATGTCCATGACACCTCATAATTAAACTTCTGAAAACTACAGGCAAAGACAAGAACTGACAAGGGCCAGAGAGTAATAATGCATGGCTGATGGGGAAGATCAGTTAGAATGACATCAGATTTCTCATCTGAAACCATGGAGGACAAAAGAAAGAGCCACTACATCTTTCAAGTTCTGAGATGAAAGGAATGTGAGATGTGAGTTCTCCAGCTGGTGAACATGTCCTTCATGAATGGAGGAGGAACACAGACATTTTCAGACGAGGCAAACTTAGAGAAATATTGCTAACAAACCCACCCTGGAAGAATTGCTAGAGGAATGTCTCTACACAGAAAGGAAACAAAAGAAGAAAGCTTTTGTTTCTTCTTCTTCCATGGAAAGATTAAGGGACTTAAATGAAAGTAAGGTTTCTACATTTCACATGAATTGTCAAAATGTTGATACCAGTAGGCTGTGTTAGTGAAATAGGTGTATGGTAATACCGAGAACACTAAGAAAATTATACAAAGTGAGATACTCGAGAACACCATAAATAAATCAGGAGGAATCTAAAGCTTTCACATATCTGAGCTCTTAGAAATTCGTCATTAAAATAAATTATTAAGAAAAAGTGGCTCAATATTATGTAACAACCTAAATGGGAAAAGAATTTGAAAAAGAATAGATACCTGAATATGTATAACTGAATCACTTTGCTCTACATCTGAAACTATCACAAAATTGCTAATCAAATTATACTTCAATATAAAATAAAAAAATTAAAAAATAAATTTAAAAAATATTTTAATCTTTCTTTTTTTATTAAATTTATTTACTTCAATTATTTTTGACTGTCTTGGTTCCTCATTGCTGCACACGGGTTCTCTTCTAGCTGCGGCGAGCGGGGGCCTCTCCTTGTTGCAGTGCATGTGCCTCTTATTGTGGTGGCCTCTCTTTTTGCAGAGCACAGGCTCCAGGAATGCTGGCTTCAGCAGGTGTGACACTAGGGCTCAGAAATTGTGGCTCGCAGGCTCTAGAGAGCAGGCTCAGTAGTTGTGGCAAGTGGGCTCAGCTGCTCCATGGCATGTGGGATCTTTCCAGACAAGGGCTCGAACCCATGTCCCATGCATAAGCAGGCAGACTCCCAACCACTGCACTACCAATGAAGTCCCTCAGCTTTCTTTTAAGCTATTCTTGTGAGTGTATAGTAATAACTCATTATGGTTTTTAGTTTACACTTTCCTAATGATTAATGATGCTGAGCGTTTTTAATGTGTTTTTTGTCATTTTAATATATTCATTTAGAAAATGTCCTACAAATCTTTTGTCAGTTTTTAAATTATATTTGTCTTCTTATTGAATTATAAGTGTTCCTTACATAAAGGACAAATCCTTTGTCATGTAAGGATATATATATATATGTATATATATATATATCAGATAGATCTGACATATGACATACATGATAGATAAATAGGTAGATATGGATACAGATATAGATTATGATGGCTTCGTGAAGTACTTTTTCCCAATATGAAGCTTGTCTTTTCAATTTTTAAAGTGTCCTTAAATAAGTAAAAGTTTTAATGGAGTCCTCATTAACCAGCTCTGCCTTTTATTAGGTAAAGAAATAAAATACCTACCTTGTTAAAAACCTCAGTTATTTTAGTCTCAGTTAAAGCAGCCAAATCAATAATCTAATTAATGTATAAATATTAGTACACCAGAACACTACCGACTATCTACAATAAACACAAACTGGAAGATGGCGGAAGAATAAGATGCAGAGATCACCTTCCTCCCCACAGATACACCAGAAATACATCTACACATGGAACAACTCCTACAGAACACCTACTGAACACTGGCAGAAGACTTCAGGTTTCCCAAAAGGCAAGAAACCCCCCACGTACCTGGGTAGGGCAAAAGAAAAAAGAAAAAAAACAGAGACAAAAGGATAGGGATGGGACCTGCACCAGTGGGAGGGAGCTGTGAAGGAGGAAAGGTTTCCACACACTAGGAAGCCCCTTCATGGGCAGAGACTGCGGGTGGCGGAGGGGGAAAGCTTCGGAGCTGTGGAGGAGAGCACAACAACAGGGGTGTGGAGGGCAAAGCAGAAAGATTCCCGCACAGAGGATCGGTGCCGACCGGCACTCACCAGCCCGGTGAGTTGTCTGCTCACCCACCAGGGCAGGCGGGGCTGGGAGTTCAGGCTCGGGCACTGGGAGAGGACTGGGGTTAGCGGCGTGAACACAGCCTGCAGGGGTTAGTGTGCCACAGCTAGCCGGGAGGGAGTCCGGGGAAAAGTCTGGAGCTGCTGAAGAGGCAAGAGACTTTTTCTTCCCTCTTTGTTTCCTCGTGCGCAAGGAGAGGGGATTAAGAGAGCTGCTTAAAGGAGCTCCAGAGACGGGCGCGAGCCGCGGCTAAAAGCGCGGACCCCAGAGACGGGCATGAGACGCTAAGGCTGCTGCTGCCGCCAACAAGAAGCCTGTGTGCAAGCACAGGTCACTATCCACACCTCCCTTCTGGGAGCCTGTGCAGCCCACCACTGCCAGGGTCCCGGGATCCAGGGACAACTCCCCCAGGAGAACGCACGGCGCGCCTCAGGCTGTTGCAACGTCACGCCGGCCTCTGCCGCTGCAGGCTCGCCCCGCACTCCATGCTCCTCCCTCCTCCCGGCCTGAGTGAGCCAGAGCCCCTAAATCAGCAGCTCCTTTAACCCCGTCCTGTCTGAGCGAAGAACAGATGCCCTCCAGCTACCTACATGCAGAGGTGGGGCCAAATCCAAAGCTGAGACCCTGGGAGCTGTGAGAACAAAGAAGAGAAAGGGAAATCTCTCTCAGCAGCCTCAGGAGCAGCGGATTAAATCTCCACAATCAACTTGATGTACCCTGCATCTGTGGAATACATGAATAGACAACAAATCATGCCAAATTGAGGAGGTGGACTTTGAGAGCAAGATTTATGATTTTTTCCCCTTTTCTTCTTTTTCTGAGTGTGTATGTGTATGCTTCTGTGTGAGATTTTGTCTGTATAGCTTTGCTTCCACCATTTGTCCTAGGGCTCTGTCCGTCCATTTTTCTTTTTTTTTTTTAATATTTTTTCTTAATAATTACTTTTTATTTTAATAACTTTATTTTCTTTTACTTTTCTTTCTTTCTTTCTTTCCTTCCTTCCTTCCTTCCTTCCTTCCTTCCTTCCTTCCTTCCTTCCTTCCTTCCTTCCTTCCCTCCTTTAGACAATGAATAATCCCAAATTGAAAAAGTGGACTTTGAGAGTAAGATTTATGATTTTTTCCCCTTTTCCTCTTTTTGTGAGTGTGTAGGTGTATGCTTCTGTGTGAGATTTTGTCTGTATAGCTTTGCTTCCACCATTTGTCCTAGGGCTCTATCCGTCCGTTTTTTCTTTTTTTTTTAAAATTTTTTTCTTAATAATTACTTTTTATTTTAATAACTTTATTTTCTTTTACTTTTCTTTCTTTCTTTCCTTCTTTCTTTCTTTCTTTCTTTCCTTCCTTCCTTCCTTCCTTCCTTCCTTCCTTCCTTCCTTCCTCCCTCCCTCCCTTCCTTCCTTCCTTCCTTCCTTCCTTCCTTCCTTCCTTCCTTCCTTCCTTCCTTCCTTCCTTCCCTCCTTTAGACAATGAATAATCCCAAAATGAAAAGGTGGACTTTGAGAGTAAAATTTATGATTTTTTCCACTTTTCCTCTTTTTGTGAGTGTGTAGGTGTATGCTTCTGTGTGAGATTTTGTCTGTATAGCTTTGCTTCCACCATTTGTCCTAGGGTACTATCTGTCCTTTTTTTGTTGTTTTTTTTAATTTTTTCTTTTTTTCTCTTAATAATTATTTTTTTATTTTAATAACTTTATTATATTTTATCTTACTTTATTTTATTTTACTTTATCTTGTTTCTTTCTTTTTTCCTTCCTTCCCTCCTTCCTTCCTCCCTTCCTCCCTCCCTCGCTCACTCCTTTCTTTCTTTCTTTCTTTATTTCTTTCTTTCTAATTCTACTAATTCTTTCTTTCTCCTTTTTCTCCCTTTTATTCTGAGCTGTGTAGATGAAAGGCTCTTGGTGCTCCAGACAGGCATCAGGGCTGTGCCTCTGAGGTGGGAGAGCCAAATTCAGGACACTGGTCCAAAAGAGACCTCCCAGCTCCATATAATATCAAATGGTTAAAATCTCCCAGAGATCTCCATCTCAACACCAGCACCCAGCTTCACTCAATGACCAGCAAGCTACAGTGCTGGACATCCTATGCCAAACAACTAGCAAGACAGGAACACAACCCCACCCATTAACAGAGAGGCTGCCTAAAATCATAATAAGTACACAGACACCCCAAAACACAACACCAGACATGGACCTTCCCACCAGAAAGACAAGATCCATCCTCATCCACCAGAACACAGACACTAGTCCCCTCCACCAGGAAGCCTACACAACCCACTGAACCAGCCTTAGCCACTGAGGACAGACACCAAAAACAATGGGAACTACGAACCTGCAGCCTGCAAAAAGGAGACTCCAAAACAGTAGGATAAGAAAAATGAGAAGACAGCATAACGCACAGCAGATGAAGGAGCAAGATAAAAACCCAGGAGATCTAACAAATGAAGAGGAAATAGGCAGTCTACCTGAAAAAGAATTCAGAATAATGATAGGAAAGATGATCCAAAATCTTGGAAATAGAATAGACAAAATGCAAGAAACAATTAACAAGGAACAAGAAGAACTAAAGATGAAACAAACAACAATGAACAACACAATAAATGAAATTACAAATACTCTAGATGGGATCAATAGCAGAATAACTGAGGCAGAAGAACAGATAAGTGATCTGGAAGATAAAATAGTGGAAATAACTACTGCAGAGCAGAATAAAGAAAAAAGAATGCAAAGAACTGAGGACAGTCTCAGAGGCCTCTGAGACAACATTAAACGTGCCAACATTTGAATTATAGGGGTTCCAGAGGAAGCAGAGGAAAAGAAAGGGATTGAGAAAATATTTGAAGAGATTATAGTTGAAAACTTCCCTAATATGGGAAAGGAAATAGTTAATCAAGGTCAGGAAACACAGAGAGTCCCATACAGGATAAATACAAGGAGAAATATGCCAAGACACATATTAATCAAACTGTCAAAAATTAAATACAAAGAAAACATATTAAAAGCAGCAAGGGAAAAACAACAAATAACACACAAGGGAATCCCCATAAGGTTAACAGCTGAACTTTCAGCAGAAACTCTGCAAGCCAGAAGGGACTGGCAGGACATATTTAAAGTGATGAAGGAGAAAAACCTGCCACCAAGATTACTCTACCCAGCAAGGATCTCATTCAGATTTGATGGAGAAATTAAAACCTTTACAGACAAGCAAAAGCTGAGAGAGTTCAGCACCACCAAACCAGCTTTACAACTGCTAAAGGAACTTCTCTAGGCAAGAAACACAAAAGAAGGAAAAGTCCTACAATAACGACCCAAAACAATTAAGAAAATGGGAATAGGGACATACATATTGTTAATTACCTTAAATGTAAATGGACTAAATGCTCCCACCAAAAGACACAGATTGGCTGAATTGATACAAAAAAAAAGACCCATATATATGCTGTCTATAAGAGACCCACTTCGACCTAGAGACAAATACAGACTGAGAATAAGGGGATGGAAAAATATATTTCATGCAAATGTAAACCAAATAAAAGCTGGAGTAGCAATTCTCATATCAGACAAAATAGACTTTAAAATAAAGACTATTACAAGAGACAAGGACACTACATAATGATCAAGGGGTCGATCCAAGAAGAAGATATAACAATTGTAAATATTTATGCACCCAACATAGGAGCACCTCAATACATAAGGCAAATACTAACAGCCATAAAGGGGAAATCAACAGTAACACATTCATAGTAGAGAACTTTAACACCCCACTTTCACCAATGGACAGATCATCCAAAATGAAAATAAATAAGGAAACACAAACTTTAAATGATACATTAAACGAGATGGACTTAATTGATATTTATAGGACATTCCATCCAAACACAACAGAATACACATTCTTCTCAAGTGCTCATGGAACATTCTCCAGGATAGATCATATCTTGGGTCACAAATCAAGCCTTGGTAAATTTAAGAAAATTGAACTCGTATCAAGTATCTTTTCCAACCACAACGCTATGAGACTAGATATCAATTACAGGAAAAGATCTGTAAAAAATAAAAACACATGGAAACTAAACAATACACTACTTAATAATGAAGTGATCACTGAAGAAATCAAAGAGGAAATCAAAAAATACCTAGAAACAAATGACATTGGAGACACGACAACCCAAAACCTATGGGATGCAGCAAAAGCAGTTCTAAGAGGGAAGTTTACAGCAATACAATCCTATCTCAAGAAACAGGAAGCATCTCAAATAAACAACCTAACCTTGCACCTAAAACAATTAGAGAAAGAAGAACCAAAAACCCCCAAAGTTAGCATAAAGAAAGAAATCATAAAAATCAGATCAGAAATAAATGAAAAAGAAATGAAGGAAACAATAGCAAAGATCAATAAAACTAAAAGCTGGTTCTTTGAGAAGATAAACAAAATTCATAAACCATCAGCCATACTCATCAAGAAAAAAAGGAAGAAGACTCCAATCAATAGAATTAGAAATGAAAAAGGAGAAGTAACAACTGACACTGTGGAAATACAAAAGATCATGAGAGATTACTACAAGCAACTCTATGCCAATACAATGGACAACCTGGAACAAATGGACAAATTCTTTGAAATGCACAACCTGCCAAGACTGAATCAGGAAGAAATAGAAAATATGAACAGACCAATCACAAGCACTGAAATTGAAACTGTGATTAAAAATCTTCCAACAAACAGAAGCCCAGGACCAAATGGCTTCACAGGCGAATTCTATCAAACATTCAGAGAAGAGTTAACACCTATCCTTCTCAAACTCTTCCAAAATATAGCAGAGGGAGGAACACTCCCAAACTCATTCTACAAGGCTACCATCACCCAGATACCAAAACCAGACAAGGATGTCACAAAGAAAGAAAACTACAGGCCAATATCACTGATGATCATAGATGCAAAAATCCTCAACAAAATATTAGCAAACAGAATCCAACAGCACATTAAATGGATCATACACCATTATCAAGTGGGGTTTATTTCAGGAATGCAAGGATTCTTCAATATATGCAAATCAATCAACATGATACACTATATTAACAAATAGAAGGAGAAAAACCATATGATCATCTCAATAGATGCACAGAAAGCTTTTGACAAAGTTCAACACCCACTTATGATAAAAACCCTGCAGAAAGTAGGCATAGAGGGAACCTTCCTCAACATAATAAAGGCCATATATGTCAAACCCAAAGCCAACATTGTCCTCAATGGTGAAAACCTGAAAGCATTTCCACTAAGACCAGGAACAAGACAAGGTTGCCCACTCTCACCACTCTTATTCAACATAGTTTTGGAAGTTTTAGCCACAGCAATCAGAGAAAAAAAGGAAACAAAAGGAATCCAAACTGGAAAAGATGAAGTAAAGCTGTCATTGTTTGCAGATGACATGATATTATACATAGAGAATCCTAAAGATGCTACCAGAAAACTACTAGAGCTAATCAATGAATTTGGTAAAGTAGCAGGATACAAAATTAATGCACAGAAATCTCTTGCATTCCTATACACTAATATGAAAAATCTGAAAGTAAAATCAAGAAAACACTCCCATTTACCATTGCAACAAAAAGAATAAAATGTCTAGGAATAAACTTACCTAAGGAAACAAAAGACCTGTATGCAGAAAATTATAAGACACTGATGAAAGAAATTAAAGATGATACAAATAGATGGAGAGATATACCATGTTCTTGGATTGGAAGAATCAACATGTGAAAATGACTCTACTACACAAAGCAATCTATAGATTCAATGCAATCCCTATCAAACTACCACTGGCATTTTTCACAGAACTAGAACAAAAAAAATCACAATTTGGATGGAAACACAAAAGACCCCAAATAGCCAAAACAATCTTAAGAATGAAAAACATAGCTGGAGGAATCAGGCTCCTTGACTTCAGACTATACTACAAAGCTACAGTAATCAAGACAGTATGGTACTGTCACAAAAACAGAAAGATTGATCAATGGAACAGGATAGAAAGCCGAGAGATAAACCTACGCACATATGGACACCTTATCTTTGCTAAAGGAAACAGGAATGTACAGTGGAGAAAGGACAGCCTCTTCAATATGTGGTGCTGGGAAAACTAGACAGGTACATGTAAAAGTATGAAATTAGATCACTCCCTAACACCATACACAAAAATAAGCTCAAAATGGATTAAAGACCTAAATGTAAGGCCATAAACTATCAAACTCTTAGAGGAAAACATAGGCAGAACACTGTGACGTAAATCACAGCAAGATCCTTTTTGACCCACCTCCTAGAGAAATGGAAATAAAAACAAAAATAAACAAATGGGACCTAATGAAACTGCAAAGTTTTGCACAGCAAAGGAAACCATAAACAAGACAAAAGTCAACCCTCAGAATGGGAGAAAATATTTGAAATTTAAGCAACTGACAAAGGATTAATCTCCAAAATTTATAAGCAGCTCATGCAGCTCAATAACAGAAAAAATAAACAACCCAATCCAAAAACGGGCAGAAGACCTAAATAGACATTTCTCCAAAGAAGTTATACAGACTGTCAACAAACACATGAAAGAATGCTCAACATCACTAATCGTTAGAGAAATGCAAATCAAAACTACAATGAGATATCATCTCACACCAGTCAGAATGGCCATCATCAAAAAATCTAGAAACAATAAATGCTGGAAAGGGTGTGGAGAAAAAGGAACCCTCTTGCACTGTTGGTGGGAACGTAAACTGATACAGCCACTGTGGAGACCAGTATGGAGGTTCCTTAAAAAAACTACAAATAGAACTACCATATGACACAGCAATCCCACTACTGGGCATACACCCTGAGAAAATCATAATTCAAAAAGAGTCATGTACCAAAATGTTCATTGCAGCTCTATTTACAATAGCCTGGAGATGGAAGCAACCTAAGTGTCCATCATCAGATGAATGGATAAAGAAGATGTGGCACATACATACAATGGAATATTACTCAGCCATAAAAAGAAACGAAATTGAGCTATTTGTAATGAGGTGGATAGATGTAGAGTCTGTCATACAGAGTGAAGTATGTCAGAAAGAGAAAGACAAATACCGTATGCTAACACATATATATGGAATTTAAGAAAATAAAATGTCATGAAGAACCTAGGGGTAAGACAGGAATAAAGACACAGACCTACTAAAGAATGGACTTGAGGATATGGGGCGGGGGAATAGTAAGCTGTGACAAATCGAGAGAGAGGCATGGACATATATACACTACCATACGTAAGGTAGATAGCTAGTGGGAAGCAGCCGCATAGTACAGGGAGATCAGCTCGGTTCTTTTTGACTGCCTGTAGGGGTGGGATAGGAAGGGTGGGAGGGAGGGAGACGGAAGAGGGAAGAGATATGGGAACATATGTATATGTATAACTGATTCACTTTGTTATAAAGCAGAAGCTAACACACCATTGTAAAGCAATTATACTCCAATAAAAGTGTAAAAAAAAAAACACGCACTGCTTTTGGAAACAGAAAATTATAAACATTTTTAAGATAAAGAGTCTTCGTGTTCAAGAAAGCACCATAATTAAATATATTAACTCCAGTCCTCTCACAAACTCAAGTGGCTACAATAAAAACAACAGAAAGAGGGTGAAATTAATATCTGCTCTAGAAACTGGGAAAATACACTTTTTATACATTCAAAACATTGAAGAATGCAACACTATGTTTTGCGGGACTGCATTTTAAGAACAAATTTTTAAAAATATCCATTTTAGTAATAATTAAAGGACCACTTAAGAATCCTATTACTTTCTCTGTACTGATTCCCAGCTCAAGGGAAGCTGAGACTTGAGGCAGTATATTAAGATTTTATGAAAATAATCTGTACCTACTATATAGCACAGGGAGCTCTACTCAATACTCTGTAATGGCCTATATGGGAAAAGAATATTAAAAAGGGTGGATATATGTGTATGTATAACTGATTCACTTTGCTGTACACCTAAAACTAACACAACATTGTAAATCAACTATACTCCAATAAAAATTATTAAAAAAAGAGATACCCAGCAAATTCTGAAAATACTTTATGCTATTGATATTTAGATTCTCATTGTAAACACTCCTTCATTTTCAAATACTGATTTCATAAATATTTAATGTGATTATTTTTTATCTTATTCCCTGAGGAGAGTAATATAAGGATTATGTTGTATTATACCTATGCTTGAAAACTGTATTAAATATTTATATAATGAAAAATAAAAGATTATATGAGCAACTTTGGAAAATTTTGCACATATTGGAACTACATAGACCAAAAATTTCAAAGTTGACCTAACTCATTTCCCATTTACCACAGAAAGTGGGCCAAAAATTAACAGATACATGGCTGCTGCTGATTCAGTAGAAGATTAATCCTACCACTTAGAGAATGTGATCATTAAATCACCTTATTGTAGTTATCTAATGGAATAAAATGAAAGGAAGAGCTAGAGAGTGAAGAAAAGAGGGTGAGAATGAAATAAAATCAAACAGACAAATGTTTTCTTAATGCTGTAGAATTCTTCTTCTGCCCAAAGTTCAAGCAGACCTAATTTGGCAAAGTTGAACCCACAAACATCTTTGATAGAATCTGTCTCAATTCTTAAAATTGAAGTATATTTGATGTACAATATTATGTTAGCTTCAGGTGTACAATTTAGTGATTCAACATTTAAAATACATTATGAAATGATCACCATGATAAGTCTAATAAAGCATCATTACAGTGTTATTGACTCTACTCCTTATGCTGTATATTACCTCCATGTGACTTAATTATTTTATAACTGGAAGTCTGTACCTCTTAATCCCCTTCACCTATTTCACCCAACCCCTCATCCCATCTCAATTTTTAAAGCTGAAATAAAAATTCATTTAATAAAAGAAAAGAGGAATTAAGCTAAAAATGTAGAAGAAAAATACCCTAAAGAAAAGTTTAGAAAATACCCCATATCTTACTACCAAACAAACAGATGTCCTCAAACTCTGAAGTCTTTTCCAACCCTGCAGCATTTGCTCCTGTTGACTGTTTTTCTTTATGAAGCCTTTCCTCCAGATTATAAAGATGTCATCCTTTCCTAATTAACTCCTCTTAGAACATGCATTCTATCCTTCACTTCATTTGTTAGCTCTTTGCTCTACTACTTTTCCATCCCTCTCATTAGATATAGTGTCATCACTCTCCACTGGTGAAAATATCCATACCCATGCTTTAAAATATTATCTTTATGACCATGAAATTTACCAGTAACTTCTGGGAAATTGTTAAACATTTTATGGACATCTCCAACAGGATGGTAATTAAGCATGTCCACAGCAATCTGTGAAAAAAATATCCAATGTCTTCTCCTTGTTTCCAGGTGTTTTGTGAAAGATTTACATAATGAATCTTTGATAACAGTCAAAACTTATTTTTCCCCTCACTGCAATACATTGGGGACATTGGCCTTACATATACCTTAAATATATCCTGTTTTCTATTCTCACTAACACCAGCATCAAGGAATACAAAAGTGCCCTGCCTCTAATTCCTTCCATCTAATGTGCACCCTGGTCTTAGCTTATTAATTTGTCCATAACTGCTTCTCCTTCAGTCCATCCCAGATGATATTGTTAGACTGGTCTTATGATATCACAATGAAGATTACATGACACTCATGTTGAAAAACACTTGAAGACTTCTTACAGCCTGTAAAATTAAATTCAGTTAATTCATTGTTTAAACATCTATTTCATGATGCTTATGGAAACATTTTCCTTTTCTGAGTCCTGTGATGCCACATATTCTTGTTTATTCTACTACAGTAGTATTCATTCTCTACCTTTTTCTCCTTACATGCTCTCTCCAGATCATCTCCATTATTCACATGACATCTAAGTTACAATATGCTGAGTTCCAAATATATATCTCTAGCCTAATATCTCTAGAAAGCATACATTAAATTCCCTACTTGTCAATTCTATATCATTGTCTTATATCTCAGAACTCACTTGTCCAAAGGAACATTTTTCTTAACCTCTGAAATCTGTACCCTTACGCAGGTGTTTCTCATCATAGTAATGCCATTTTCCCATTTGCTGAAATGAGAAATCCACATTTATTATCTATTTCATTCTTCTATCGAGCCTCTGAACCCAATTCATCAGCAGATTTATATTCATATAAAAATTAGCTTTAGATTATTACTTCTCCTTGCTTGAACTATGGCATCTTTCTAACTAGTCTCTCTGTTTTAATTCTTGCCACCCTCCAAACTATTCTTTGAAATAAAATTCAAATTTCTCAACATAATTTTAGAAGTCCTGCAGGATCTTGGTTCTGCTTATCTCTTCTGCCTCATCTCCTGCTGTTCTTAGCAGCTGCTCTAATCCCCTTTACTATACCATGCTTTCACCAGATTCAGGACTTTGCACATACATTTGCTTCCATTTTACCCATAATCCCAAAATAAGCCCTTCTCTTCTTTCAACTCTCACCAAAAGTATCTCATTATCAAAGAAATCTTCCCTGAAGACCAAAACATGATTGGCAACCTTTTGTTTATACCTGTTTTAAACCCTAATTGGTTCTCCTTTCAGTCTTTATCACAATTTATAATTATTTAATGTATTTATGTTCTTACTTGTTCTATTATCCCAACTATGTATAAACTCCCTGAATGCATGCATTTGGTCAGCCTAGAAGTCTAGGCCTGCCTGGGAGCTAATACAGTACATGGCGTATGGTAGATAGCTGAATACATCTAATGAATGGATAAATAAACTCTATGCATCATCTCCCTTGTCTACTTGATAATTTTCAGAATAGCTAAACATATTTCACTTCTAGTGTTTTGGTTTTACTCTTTTTTCCTTTGAAATCCCATTTTACTTTTAAAGCTCCAAAGTAATGGAGCTTTCCTGAAATGTCACTATCCCTTTGCAAAAACAACTAATTAACCAACCAGTTATGAAAGCAAGATTTTCAATAAATAGACTGTAATTTATTTCTCTATGAAATCTCACAGTATTAGGGGAACGGGGTTTTTTCCTAAGAAATTCTCATGATACATTTCTGTGGATATAGAAATTGTGTCTCATAAAAAATATCCTTTATTTTATATACCAGAGTGCTTTATTGTGCAACACTGAATGCTGAGAGGTGTTTTTGATATATCTAATATCTTGTATTAAAATATTTACCTTTTAAATGTTAACTACTAGTTAATAGGTATGTTGGCTGTAAGTGAGGCATGCAGCACATTCAAAAGACTAAAGATTTAATATTATTGGGTTTTGTTTATAAGCAGCAATAAAAAACATGAATAATTATGCTTCTTATGTTTTTCAGGAGTATATATAAAAGCATAATTTAGAGTTATTAAAGAGTCTAAACTGAAAAAAACCTGTTCCTGCATGATTCCTGGAGTTAAATCCATGGTAATTACAAGTGGGTGGGTGGGTGTTATGTTTGTGTGGGTTTTATCTTTTTAAGGGACTGGAGTTAGAAATGATTCCAGAATACATCCAGAATACATCAATAAGTACCTGCCTTTTGTTTCCTGCCTTTTGTTTCCTCAATTGTTTCCTGCCTTTACTGCAATCCAGTATAACATAAACCTTGAAAGTAATAGGTATCCTGATTTGAGGTTAACTTAAAACATAAACATTATTATTAATATAAAGAAAAAAATCACTCTTTTCCTGTGATGTAAACGTGTTTTTCTTTTATTGTTTTTCTGAAAAAATGGGGTCATCCTATGACCTTTAAGTACAGAGAATGGGTGGATTTAATTCATGAAATAGTGTGTTGCTTAATCACACAGACCTTGTGAAAGCCCTTTCTTATAGACATGAAAACTTGTTTTGGAGACAGAGCTAAGAAATCTTTGCCATATAAATTATTATTTTACTGGGATTTGCATGGAGGCTTAGTTGAGGGCAATATATTTTTAGCTCTTCATACACAAAAATATCCTAGCCAGCTGTCATGGTAAACTAAAATTTTTGAGAGATGCCATAAGTCAAAGAAACATCACCACTATTTTATGAAGTAATATTAGGCAATGTCTGCATAAAAAAGCAGGACATATTAAAAAGGCCTTGCCTGTGATCTCAGAATGCAGATTGTTTCTTGTACGTGCACATCTAATAACTACAATCTTTCATTACATGAGGTAAATAAATCCATGGTTCAATAATTTGGCCCCCAAATCTGGCTTAAGTCTTAACTTTCTCTAATTTTCAAGTCCACTATTTGATTTAATTGCATGTTACTTTATCTTATTCTCACTTACTCATTAGGACTTTCTTTCTTGATTGCATGTAGTGACTACTAATTATATGTAACCTGTTGACCTCTAGTCTTAAATTCTTCACTAGTGCTAGTTTTCTTATATCTAGTTTTTTAATAATCATTAATTCTTTTACTCTTTATTTTTTGTGTTTTGTTTATAAGCATCACTATAAAACATGAAAATTATGATTCTCATATTTTCCGTGAGTGTATTTAAAAGCATAATCTAGAATTGTTAAAGAGCCTAGGGTGAAAGAAATATAACAAATATGCTGCTTCTATTTTGTTACAGGTGGGAAAGGTAATTATTTCTCTAGCTCTGTTTCTTCTGTAAATGTGTTCTAAGTGTCAGAATTCTATATCTGTCTGTCTAGGTCACACCTATGGTTGTAGGCTAAGTGAGAAACCAAATATGAAAGAAATCCAAACATTCAGCACAAAAGATGAAACTGTAATATTTGAAAGAACCCATAAGAGAAGTAGCTTTTCTGATACTCTTTATTGATTTATATAGTTCTGATGTTATCATTTTTATAATATCCTCATTTTTGTTTAGACCTTCAATACTCTTTGGTAAATTTGTTTTGGGGGATTTATCAATATTACCTTTTATAATCATTGCCAGCTTTGTGTGCCTTGACAATCTTCCCAAACCTCTTCACTTCATTTTGGTCAAGGCTGCTACAACATCAGATATATTGCTTTTCTAGAGCAATCTGTCTTCCATCTCTAGTTTTGAGAATTAATTTGTTAATCTAGTGCAAGAAAGAGATGGCTTCCTGAAAGAAGAATGTGTAGAGGTAGAACATCTTCTGGGAGGAGAAGGCAAGGGCCTTGAGTTTCATGGATGCACAGGGAGGACAGAGAGCAGATGTAGGAGCATCACACAACCAGGTCACTAGTCAGCTGAACATGGAGTTGGGGGCTCAGGGGATGGCACAGGAGAAAGATGTGAGAACTCATGGTTTTGCCTCCACTTAACAGGGGTCTGGAATTTAAAGTACAGTCATTTAAACAATGTACAGAATACTAAATACTTAGATTTTACAGAAGGCAGAATTGAAAGAAATACAAACACAATGTTTGAATTTAGACCTAGTTTTAAATTCCATTATAACTTCCTGATTGACAAAGGACCCTCAGTTTACTAATTTTTAAAATGTAGATACTAGTTCTCCACAAGGCTACTGGTGACATTGAGGTGACAGTATTTAACTGCTTTGCATCAATAGAGAAGAAAGAAAGCACTTATGAAAAAGTCTCCATTATCATTTTGATGTAGAAATAATGCTCCGTTTGGTTTTGGATATCTTCCCTGAGCTAAAACTGTGATGTGGATGCTCCCTGTTTTCTGCGCCCACCATGGTCCAAGGCTATTGTACTAGAAAGAGCCTCATATTGAGGACTATTTAGTACAAAAACAAGTAAGATATTATTTTTACTTTGCAACATATTCTTCTGAATATTCCACATGTAAAAATAACAGTAAAATACAGAAGAGAGGGTGTTGGGTCTTTGTCAACTTTGGATCTTCTATCAGTTAGTGTCAAAATAAGAAACAGAGGGCACGCGGGAAAGAGGAGTGTTCCTTACAAAGAAACCACATAGGATAGTGCTGTAATCTGAGGCTAGTAGTGGAGAGTTATTAACACATATAGTCCTGAAAGAATTCCAGCTATATGACATTATGGAAAAGGCAAAACTATGGAGATAATAAAAAGATCAGGTGTTGTCAAGGGTTAAGGAGGACAGAGAGATAAGAAGGGATACTTAGAGGATCTTTAGGGCAGTGAAACTGTTCTGTATGATACAACAGTGGTGGATATATGTCATTATACACTTGTCCAAACCCATAGAAGGTACAATGAGTGACCCTAATGTAAACTATGGACTTTGTATGATAATGATGGTCAAAGTAGTTTCATCAATTATAATAAATGTGCTGCTCAAGTGAAGGACATTGATGGTGAAGTCAGTAACTTGTGTGATGGCAGAAGGTATGAAGATATGCTGAAACTCCCTGCTCTTTATGCTCACATTTGTTGTGAACCTAAAACTGCTCTAAAAAATAAATCTTTTAAAGTAAAATTACAGTAATCTTATTCTCTTCCTTTCCTCCAATCTCTTGCCTGGTTACTTATGGGCTAAAACAACTGGAAGCCATTGGTGTACAAGAGCCTTGTTGAAATACACTATGTAGTCCAGCCAATCAGAGGGGAGGAAGAGGAGGGAGAGTAGATCCTTTGAGGCATAAATGGGAGATGTCCAGCAAGGACTTCTTATGAATGTTGCAACTGTTACAAAAATTCCTGACAGTGTTTTCAAAACAGCATTCCTTATTATCAACGAGTTAGAGTATTGCATTAAAACTTGTTGGGAAAACTCAATATGTGTTGAGTGACCCTGACAACACTGGTTACAGAAAAAAAATCCATGGAAAACACCATCAGATCATATGTAGCATAGCCAAATATAGCACATAATTATTTAAAAAAACTATTAATATATATAATAGCATAATAGATTTCTAATAAATATTAGGATGGCTATTAATGTGTGGATGAAACAGAATATTCTAGAGAAGGCACAAATAAAATAAATCTTAGTAACAGTGTCCCAAGATGAACTTAGTATTCTTAAAGCAGTATAAGAGAGTGACTAGCAACTTGGATGTGACAGACACACCTGGGTATAAAACACATCTGTGATAATTTCTAGCTAGATAATTCAGATAACTTGTTTTTCATCTAAAAAAACAGAATAATAATATCTACCTCAGAGATATCATGGTGGAATTTAAAATAGATAATGTATATAAAATATTTAACCCACTGCAATGGTCATAGAAGTCATTCAATAAATATTGACCATAGGGCTTCCCTGGTGGCGCAGTGGTTGAGAGTCCACCTGCCGATGCAGGGGACACGGGTTCGTGCTCCGGTCCTGGAAGATCCCACATGTCGTGGAGCAGCTAGGCCCGTGAGCCATGGCCACTGAGCCTGCGCGTCCGGAGCCTGTGCTCCGCAACGGGAGAGGCCGCAACATTGAGAGGCCTGCATAACGCAAAAATATATATATATATATTGACCATAATACGACTACTACTGAAATTATTATTAATATTAACATTAGATTTTTTTTATAAATTGTAATACTACTGATTTTTAAAAATGTTCATTCATTTCTGCATTATAACATTTGATATAGTTGTAAAACCGTCCTGTGTTTATCTTCCCGCGTATTTTATTTAGTAAATAACTTATGAGAAGAGCACATTTTTTGTCTTTTAAAGCTACTATTGGCCAGTCTGTACCTAGGGGAAGCTAATCTTTATTATCTGTTTTTTCACATGCAAGGGAAACATTGCTACTAAAACCTTTATATTGCTGCCAGGATATTGGCAATGCAATGAGAATAACAGAGGAAGTGCTTAATCGAGGGTCATCTACTCAAATCATATTCGCAGTGTGGAATTTATTGCTAAAGAGAGAACCAAAGACAGACAAAGAATTTGACATTTGAGAAACAATATCAAAGCATAAAATATAAAAATTCTGTAGCTTTGGGACTCAAAATTATCTGGAACTTGAGCAGTAACCATTAAAATACTTTAATTATTTCAATATGATACAAATATTTCAATTAATATTAGTTTTTGACTATGACACCATTTCAAAACTATAACAACCTCAAACATTATACAGATCTTCAGAGTCGTTTTATTATCATTAATAACAAAGATCAATCATAAATGATTCATAATACAAGCACCCTGTAATTGATTTAGCACCCTTATTAAATAACAATCTGGAGATTGTAAACAATTGTCATTCATTCCAACTTTCTTGGGGACAATTAAGCCTCATGGATGTCTGTGTTGCAGGGATACATGCACATATTTTTTTACTGAAACTGCTTGTAGTGGAAAATGCCAAGTGAGAAAATGGCCATACCTGTAGCAGTGTTTTTGAAAGAATAGGAGTTATCCAGGTAGGAAGCAAAAAACTAAATAAACAATATCTTTTGTGCCAGGTTTTTTTCTCTAGGACCTAATAGAAGAGGTATTTACCAAACTTGTTAAATTGATGTTAAATGTGGAGTGATATATCCCGTTATTTAAACTAGACTATAAGAAATGCTCAGCATTTAGATACGGTGTGTTCCAGATCCTGAACAAAGGGAAAATTCTTAAATGATGTATATATGTACAGAAAAAATCTAATTAGTGAACTAAACAACTAGGAAAGACATTCCCATGAAAAAAGATAAAAAACAAGATATTCAGTCATATATGGATTGAAACTGCAAACCTCACTCCTTGAAGTTTTGACAGGGTGAGATGACAAGGATATTGAGAAGATATGAAATTTTAAATTGTGAAACTGAAAATAGGAAGAAATTTCTCTAAGCTCATGATTCTTTTGCGGAAGTAGGAAAACAAAATGGTGAGAATTACTGGGGTAATTACAAACAAAGATGTATATGATAGTTTCAAACACTTTACATCTGTTCTTCTCTCACATTTTATTACATTTGTGGATTTTATTAAATATTTTATTTGTATAGGGATTTTAGAATTTATCACAAACTTGGAATAATGAACAGATGTGCTGAATTCATAGATCTATGCAGTATAATATTACGTGAAGCATTCTAAATTGTGGAGGGGAGAAAGTGTTTCTAGAAATACTTAAAAGTCATATATAATTTCAATGAAGTAATGGAGAAAGGGCATCAATTTGTCTTTAGGTTAATGATTTGGTTTTGGGGAAATAAATATGCCACTGGACACTGATTTTAGTGAATCCTCTAAGTATGTGTCAAGATGCAAGAAAGAGATGGATTCATTTTCAGGTGTAAAGAAATAGCCTCACAAGAAAGAAAGGAAATTCTAATAGCAGAATTGGATCTAAGTATTTGCCAGTTATGCTGTTGGATTAAAGGAATATCTCAGAGAAAAAAAGCTCCTACTTGTCGATTTCTGTTTTTGTTTTCTCTCTCACGTTTTAGAGATCTGATGAGAAGAGATCTTATTTACCTTGGGGAACAATTCACTTACTCCAGTGAGATTGAAAGTATGTCCATTTAGCCTAGGTGGGGATACCACAATCCATAGTAAAAAAATGGATTGTGTTGATACCGAAGACCTCTGCTGTATGTAAACAGAAAAACCTTTCCATTGCTGACAGGTGGACTGGAAATCATAAACCTGTGATTAAAAATATTAGAATGTTTAAATCTATTTAGTAATATGTGTTTGCTTTTCTGAAAGGGAATTTTGACTAACATCACGGTTCAGAGAACATTTGTTTTCAAGGTAAGTGTTTTTCATATAATTTTATATCTTAAAAATAACACAGTGAAAATGGTTTTCAAGTGGGATCTATTCTTGCTTATGAGTTCTAAAACAAAAGACATTTGTCCAGATTCTTGGTGGATTATGATGGAGTGGTAAGTTTGGAATAAAATTTGTGCAGCTGGGAACATCCATGAAACTGGGAATTCCCTGTCTCCCAATAGCAAGATTACCTTAATGTCCTTTAATTTTCTATTAACATGATACTTGTGACACATTTGTTACCTGACCTGTAGAGTTGCTAAAAAGGAAAAACACCCAGAAATTAATAACGTAAAAAAACAAAAAGGAATAAGATATTTCTCTGGTTGCAAAAATATATCTAAAAATTAGTTCTGAGTTTTGCATGAGCTATTATTCCTATAGCCAGGAAATGCCAGAAAGTGTTAGATGGAATAACATATCAGAAATAAGTTGTTTATAAAAGGTTTTAAAAATTGGAAAGTTATCTAGCAAATCCTAAAAGTCAAAAGGTTAAAGAACCCTAGGACTGGGCTGAGGTGAAGTTAAAAACAGCAGTCAAGTGGAAGGAAAAATCAAGCTTCCCTCATGTTTCTCTTTCTTTCCCTGTAGGTTGTTTCCAGGAAAGGACATAGGGAGGGAATGCTTCTAGTGTTGAATCCTGATGTATAATTTATCAAATCCACAGGGTAACTCAGTCAATGATTTTTTATGTTTTTTCCTTTATACAAGATTGCACTGTGCATTTTACTTAGTCTGTTAAATGGATAGGAAGAACTGAAGGCAAAAATGTTTTATTGAATTTTCACTTAGAGTCACCAGAAGCCTAAAGATTTCAATTAGTCGAGTTTTCATTTTGTAGGGCAACATTCTGTCCTGAAGATTTATCCTTACCCTATGCTTCCTCTGGCATTGTTCTTAAAGTAGGCAACATTATTTTAAATTATTTCCTTTCCTATTATAACTTACACTTTTGTAAAATCAATTCAATGAGTAAATTGTTTTCTTTCCATTCTACTTGTATTAATGCATGAAAAACAAAATGAAAGGAAGAATTTTGTAGTTTCTGTGCTTAAAGAATTTTAAATATAATTAGAAAATAATAGAAAAAATCACCAGCCAAAAATATTCTGAAGTGGGGAACAACATTTCTTGAAGCAAAAGGTATGTTCTGTAACAATTGATGTGATGTTTTCTAAAGAAGAATCTATTACTCATGTTGAGGGAGCACTAGAGAAGAACTCTCCAAAGCAATACAAGGGAGTTTGAATTTTACCTCAAGGATTGTCTTTTTTGTGTGTGTGTGTGTTTTTTTTTTTGGCCTTCAGCTTGTGGGATCTTAGTTCCCTGATCAGGGGTTGATCCCAGGCCATGGCAGTGAGAGCACCAAGTCCTAACCACTGGACCACCAGGGAGCTCCCAAGGATTGCCTCTTTGGGGATACTTACCTGCACGTGCTATGAAGGAGATCAGAAGACCACATTATATTTTCTTCCTAATAGTTCATGACCAGAATTAAGACATGAAATACAGATTAGCAAAATGTTACCTTTTTTTTGTATTAGTCTATGTGAGTGGATATGAAATAGAATTTACTACAGATTATTAATGCAACTAGCTTCATGGGTGTAATACTTAATAAAATTATTCCAGTGTGGTAGATGTTGAAATAAAAGCACAAAAAAAAAAAAACACTTTTTTTTTTTTTTTATGGGACTATGGTAACAGTGGTCTTTCCTTAAGTATATGTTCAGAGGAGATGAGATTTTGCATAAACTTGATAGTTTATTACCTAAACACATAATTTTAAATTTTCTTTATTTATATTTATCTATATAGTACATAAAACAAACATTTGTAATGTGTTGTACCATCTGACACAAAAAAGTTAAGACACTGGCAGTACTAGCTGCAACTATTTAGGATAAAATTTTCGTAAATCAAATAAAAATAATGTTATTATGTTGGAGTTTAAAGAGCCTAGAATGAAAAATAGTAAAAAAGGAATTACAGTTTCATATGTTTTGTAAATAGGAAGTTCGTGAGTTTTGAATAAGTGGGAAGGTGATTGAAAAGAAAGGGAATCCTAGAGAATTAAGGAATAAAAAGACAATTACAACAATAGATAACCTTTTGCACAATAGGCAAAGACGTATGAGTAAAATGGATTCTTATGAATAGCAATTGGATTTGAGAATTTCTCCGTTTCTCACTGAATACGGGCTTCTACTGAGTAAGGCAGTTAGCACAAAGCCATCCACCATTCTCCCTGCTTGTAAGAGAAAGTATTAAGAACATAACGACTGATAGGTTCATTAACACTCCCTAATTTAGTCAAATAAAGTTAATGTACATTCAGGGGACTCTGACCTGTAAATAGATTTTTGTTAGATTTCAGGAACAGTTTACCTGAAATAGCCATTTGACTGCTTTACAGAAATGAATCTGGGCCTGCTTCATCTCTAATGTGCATATTGGGTAAATCTGCCATGATTATGGAATGTAGGAAGGGGTAAAAGTACAGCCACTTATGTGACTGAATTTTATTTTTTTAGAGAAAGGAAAATCAAATTGTGTATAGTGAGAAATAAAATGACATATTCTAGTATTTGCTAATGTGATATCTATAGGACGTGGAATTTTTTTTTTTTTTTTGCAGTACGCAGGCCTCTCACTGTTGTGGCCTCTCCCGTTGCGGAGCACAGGCTCCGGACGCGCAGGCCCAGCGGCCATGGCTCACGGGCCTAGTCGCTCCACGCCATGTGGGATCTTCCCGGACCGGGGCACGAACCTGTGTCCCCTGCATCGGCAGGTGGACTCTCAACCACTGCGCCACCAGGGAGGCCCCTAGGACGTGGATTTTGAGCAAGTTTTTTAGCACATAAGATCCTTTTAAATATCAGAGGATTACCTAAGGACCTTTAAAATATGTTGAAGCTGTTAATTTATTGACTTTCCAATGGACTCCATGGTCATACTATATTCATAAAATATTTGAAACAATGGGATTCAAGTTCAACTATTACTATCTTCTAACCATTGATGCCATTTAACATTTTTGAATATCCTCATTGGAATAATTCCCTGTTTATTTTAAGTGGATACTGTAAGAACTAAATAAAATTATATATATTAGTTTGAAAATGTAAAAATATTAAATAATAATGATTAATGTGCCTAAAATGTTATCAGTATTTTTTCTTACCAGCCTAACTAGCTCTCGCTTTACAAACAAGCGTGTACCAATGAGTATTCAGGAAAAAAAATACATTTTTTTGATATGTGTATGTGCCGTGATAATTTTTTAAGACTAAATATCAGTGAATTTAATTTCTGGATGTATTAGTAGATTACAGATGAGTAGAAAACAAAATAACTATGTGTATAACTTTCCTCAGACACATTTTGTGATTTATCTTTCTTTATATATTTAGCTTTAGTTAATTAATGTTTTTAATAACGTTTCATTTTGGAATGATTTTAGTATTACAGAAAAGTTGCAAAAGATAATACGGATAGTTCCTATATATTAGGATTCTCCAGAGAAGCAGAAGCAATAGGAGGTGTGTGTGTGTGTGCGTGTGTGTGTGTGCGTGTGTGTATCTTCCTAACAGTGATATCTCCTCACTTTCTCATTGTGAGGTAGGAACTGATGCCACTGGGAAGCACATATCCCTGACCATTAACTACTTCTTTGTTTTCTTTGTAAGAGGAGATATGTTGGGGAGGGACATGCACACAATATGAAATATGAAATGCATTACAGCTGCAGTGTGGAGCAGCCACCGTGAGTTTCCATGTTTGCTGGAAAGAAGGGAGGGCTAGCAGCAGATTCAGTCACAGAACGGGGACTGTGGTGGACACAGGAGGAGCTCATTTCCTCTGCACATCTTGGCTATTAGACCTGTGTGTGTGTGTGTGTGTGTGTGTGTGTGTGTGTGTGTGAAAAAGAAGAAAAAAGAGTCAGTGCTCACTGATTTAAATATTATTATTAATATTATTATTATTTTTTTTACTTTCCAATGGAGGCTGAGGGGATTGGAGAAGCAAGTCAGGGCAGGACCAGAGTCTTCCCTGGAATCACAGCCCACCAGTGCCACACTACAGCCCCAAGTGAGCACTACAAGTATGGCTGGCCCAAAGGATGGGTTGGAGAAGGGGTATAGGACAGGGGCTGGAAGAGGGGCTCCGGGCCCATCACGGCACAGGCATTACCTCACATAGTATTGGTGAAGCCTGAACCCGGGTGCCACCTTGTCAGCACAATGACCACATCTCCCTTCTTGAAGAGATATTATATATATATATATATATATATATATATATATATATATATATATATAAAAGACTTATTCTAATAAGAAATTGACTCACACAGTCTTGGAGATTAAGTCCTATGCTATTCAGTGTGTAAGCCAGAGACCCAAGAAAGCCTATGACACTGTTCCAGTCTTTGTTTTGTAAGTCCATTGGCTCTAGACCCAGGATGAGCCTATATTACAGTTTAAATTAGAAGACAGGAAAAAAAATTGATGTCTCAGCTCAAAGGAGGTCAGGCAGAAGAGATTCCCTCTCACTCATGGGAGTGTTACCCTTTCTGTTCTATTCAGGCCTTCAACTGATCGAATGGGGTCCATACAGATTAGGGAGGCCAACCTGCTTTACTTAGTCTACTAATTCAAATATTAAGCTCATTCAGAATCACCCTCACAGACACGCCCAGAATGAGGTTTGACCACGTCTGGGCACCCTGTAGTTCAGTCATGTTGACCCATAAAATTAACCACCCCAGCGCCTGTATCCCGTTATCCATTTTCCCCTAATGTTAACAATTTACTTTACCACAGAATATTTATCAAAATGAAGAAACCTACATAGGAACATTACCATTAACTAAACTTCATACTTTATTTGATTTTTGCCATTTTTTCTCATTAATGCTTTTTTATTTTTCCAGGATCCAGTCCAGGACACTGCATTGCATTTAAAGTTAATTCATTTCAATTGTGTAATGTATTTTATTGTAGGATTATGCCACACTTTATTTGTTCATTCTCCTAAAGGTGGTCATTATTTACAAGTTTCCACTCTTGAAAATATAACTATCCAATGAAATCAGCTGAACTCAGAGACATTCATGAAGAAACCCTATTCTTTCTCCCACTGTCTCTTCAATATGTCCTGGGAAATAAATCTGACTCATTCCACAGCATTTTGTGTTATTCTTAAAACCAGTGCCCTTTTATTTTTTTCAACCTTATTGATGTATAATTGACAAAGAAAATTGTGAGATATTTAGAGTGTACACTGTGATGATTTGATGTACATATACATTGTGAAAGAATTCTCCCCTATTGAGTTAATTAACACATCCATCACCTCACTTATTTACCTTTGTGTTTTGTTTTGGTGAGAACATATAAGTTTCACTCTCTTAGGAAATTTTCAAAATAAAATATAGCCTTACCAGTCTTGTACTAATAACTAAAATGCATAATGTGATATGGTCATAAAAGCCTTAAATATTATTCACATTAAATATACTCTTTTTCCTCCATCTGGGGTTGGTTTCTGGCTTTCAAGTGTGCCATGGAGAGTGGAGCTTGGCTAGGAAATGTTATTAGAAGTCGATTTTTAATCCTTGAAGACTGGGCAGGATGAATGGAGTTTAAAATAAAGATACATTAAGAAAAATTATCCCAAACTTGGAGATAAGTTTAAAAATTGGGCAATACATCACTTTAAGGTCATATGAGGGCACCGTTTAACAGATCTCTCTGAGGATTATCCAGAGAACTGTACTTGATCCAATTCACTTCAAACAAAGTCTAAGATTAGTGAAGTTACATGTTAAATTGTATATTTTTGTCCAAGAGAGATGCAGACACTTTCTTTCTGATAGAAAAGATAATCCTCCAAATTACTAGTTTTTTTTTCCCATAAGAAATCAACAAGTTTTGTAAGTAACCAGTCTTATTCAGTATTCATTTATTATATTGTCTACAAACTTCAAGTCCTCAAATGATCTTTGACCTGGTTATACTGTCTTAACGGTTTCCTTCTAAATTCTTTTTCTTTGACACATGTTCATTTTGTATTTATTTGAGCCATATGTTTAAACTTTTTGAAAATCGGTCTTTAGCAGACAAAAGGATTCTGCTTTACGTGTTGGGTGATATTTAATCTGGCCTCTGTTCCCTCTGGGAAATGCAGATGCATACATAGTTGCTAGCTGCTCTTTTTCAGTATGCTTTTTTGTATTTTCAGAGATTCTCTTGCAGTAACTTCTGACTGAAGCCACTTGGCAAATGATGCCTGTTTTCTGGAAGGCTGCTTTACACTCCTTTCTTTACTAATGGGTCTACAGACCCATCAAACTCTTTTATTGGAATTCCACTTCTTCTGTAAATTCAAGTGACCCTCCATGCATCCTTTCACCACCATTAATAAGTACAGCTTGCTCTGAATGTGATCAACTGGAAAGACTGTTTCAAAAACAGCCTTTCTTCTTTATCCTTCTCTAAATGATAACCAGGCACCAGGTTCTATGATTGCCAAACCTGAAAGAACACTTTTTCAGCTCTCTAGGTGGTTGGCCTGAAAACTCCTCACTTAGCTTGAGATATGAGGAAGAAGTATTTTCACTTTCTATTTTTCTTTCCCCAATGGGAATTCATTATATCAGCACCTTCTCTTTCTCTGAAGCAACCTTCTCCTCTGTCTCTTTAATATCCACGTAATTATAACTCTTACCACTTTTATTCTATATTTCTTTGGTTATTCTTGACATGTACAGTTTGTTCCTTTGCATACATATTTTCAGGTTAGCTAGTTTTGAACCCAGTACTGTGAAAATTTTGCTAATATTCTGAATGATAATTTATAAATTTATGAATTAATTTTTTGATAGAATCTTCATACTTTTGAATAGTATTGTCCATGAACATGGTATGTTTGTCCAGTTTTTTAGATCTTCTTTTATATATTTTATCGTAATTTTATAATTTTCTTTATAAAAGTCTTATACATCATTTAGTAGATCAATTTATGTGTAGCTTGTAGTTTTCAGTTTTTATGAGGTTTTTTAAAAAATTATTATTTAATTATAATTGTAAAATGTTCTGCCTTTTGAATAATAATTTTTATACCAATCAACATTGTTGTTCACTGTTTTATTTCTAATAATTTCTAGATTCTCCAAGGTTTCCCTGTCCTATATAATTAATGACATTTTTCATCTAATTTTATATCATGTATTTCATTTTCTAGATTTATTGAAATTAGCCAGGATCTGATACCCTCCCTGACCACACACAGAGCCTATAAAGTTAAAAGGAAAGAATGATAGTGAGTGTAATTCTATTCTTGATCTTATGGGAAACATGTCTAAAATAACTATATATGTGATGCCAGATTTATATTTGTTTGTAAGTTTGGGCCATTCCCTTAATTAGTTAAAAAAAATAGCCAAACTTGTTGACAAATGTTTATTTGATTAAAAATGAATTTGGATAAGGTCTACTTTTTTCTGAATTTATTAGTATAATTATATGCCTTTTCTTTAAATCTTTCAATTTACTGCATCAATCACTGTTTTAATATTTTGAAAACCTTGAATTCTTGTGATACAGCTTTATTGATGATCATACGCATAAATACCTTGATAAATAAGCATGAACAAAATGTTATAATAATTGTGTACAAAGAAACAAGTGTAGGAGAGTTGCTTTTAAATCTTGTATTCTATATGAATTATCTGACAACCCTTATCCCTCATTTCCTTTTGCATTAAAATGTCTTTAAAAAGTAAACTTTAAGTGAATAAAATAGTTTATATAATAATCTACTTTTATTCAAGCATTTGTGATTGCCATAGGTTGAGTAATTTTTTTTTTATTTAAACTTGGATATTACAGTAGTTTAGGACCTTTTCCTTAATGTTTCCAAGGGGATTAAAATATTTTGTCTATGTAAATATTAGGGAAATTAGAAGAATCAGACAAATCATAAATATGCAATACAGTTATATTGTGGAAGAAAAGTTTTATTATTGTTCTAATTCAGGAAATGTTCTCTCAGTAAGCACTGGCTAGCTTAACTAAATGCAGCTGTGTTTCTAGGGATAGAAGAACCAATACAAAGCAGCATAACTACCCACACATCATCTAAAATATAAGGCTTGAATACAATTCATACAATTGTTGGGTAGATTCTTTTAAGCTATGTTTATTTATATAAATGTTAACAGAACTGTAATTGTTCTACTCATAATTTTTTCTATGAAACACTCTGAACATGTAAGAGAATCTTGCATATTGTGGATACTCCGTAAATACTGTTGAGTATTTGACTGTCTTCATTTTATTATTCTCATTAACAGTAATATACACATTGACCATCTACCTAGAAAAAATAGCCTTCAGGCAAATTTTTAAATAAATGGAAATTATTTATATTAGGAAAGAGAAAACTCAAAATTGAGTTAAAACACCACTTTTAAAAGTATAATTTTATTTTTTCAAAGATATATTTTAAACTTCAACATGTATGATTATTATTATAAAAAAACTTGGATAGAAAGAGTTATTAAATGATGGTCATTATGATCATTTGTTTTCTTGTCTACTTTGTGGTCTCCCCTTTTTTAATGGCTTGTTTTTGTAGTGGAGAACAAAACTCATATTTTACCCCCAGTCTCAATGACAATGAAGCAGGTCATGACCAGGCAAATATCTATTGATGTATTTTGGTATATCTAATATCACTTCAAAAGAAAACAAAACAAACAAACAAACAAAAAATAAGATATTAGCCCCAATCTCTGCCCACTAATCAAATTTCTAACTTCTAACATTGGACTTTACAGCTTTCACAGAAATTCCTTGAACTGGTTCATCAAAAATCACCTGTGTTACTGTAGCCAGAAGATATTTACAATGATACAAAGAAAATAGCAAACAAAATCTTCTAATAAAAGTCTGAGTGGGGCATAACTCCTTACACTGTCAGAACCTATGCCAGTTCAAAAAGAAAGAAATAAGGAGGGTGGGAGGGAGACACAAGAGGGAGGAGATATGGAGGTATATGTATATGTATAGCTGATTCACTTTGTTATAAAGCAGAAACTAACACACTATCGTAAAGCAGAGAAGATGTTAAAAAAAAATGAAGATGTTAAAAAAAAAAAAGAAAAGAAAAAGCAGAGAGAACTACAACGACACGGACACACACAAACACAAACGCAGGCAAACGCACACTCTGCTCCCTTCCCCAGATCAAATAACAACATCAGACATGAACAAAATTCAGAATAGCAGATAATTCACAGAGATTTTGTTTAAGAATCATAAACATTTTCAGAACACTGGAACCCAGAAAGGAGGTGAGGAACAAAGAAATAAGTATCATGATATAATGCCCATGATGGTATGATTCCATGTTACAATCATATGGGTGTATGAGTAACATCTTTGGAAATTTGTAGAATTAAAATATTAACAATTAATCATCAAAAGGAATTAATGATTATGAACAAAAGTCAAATTAAACCACTATTTCATACCATATATAAAAGTAAATTCCAAAAATATTAAAGTCCAAATTTAAAAAAAATTAGAAAGACATTCTGCAAAATAGAAGATACCAAAGAAAAACCATATGTAATATATTTGAGTGCAAGAAATTAATATTTTCCAAATAGAAGAATAAGTCAGAGAAACATAAAAGAACCAGGAGAAAAGCTCTGAAACATATAAAAGAAAAAAGGAGTGGAATGATATTTTAATGTTCCAGTAGCTCCTGCAAATTAAAGAATAAAAGATCTTTAAACTAAATGGAAACGATGGTAGAGATTATGACAAGAATATACAGAGTAGAAAAGACTATCAATTCAAATTTTCAATAAGTGTTTTAAAAGATGTTCAACCTCTTTTTTAATCAGGAAAAAGCTAATCAATGACTAACAATTTTCATTGATTATACTGGCAAATATGTTAAAGACTAATATCCAATGATGGTGAGGGCAATCAAAAGGAGCTCTCTCATGCATTTCCAATGCAAGTGCCAATCACAACAACCTTTTGGGAAACTAAGCTGGCAGAATCTAAAACTGACATATGCATTCCACTATATTCAACATTCTCACTTCATAATAAAAATATGGAAAGAAAAGTCCCATTGTTTAAAGATTCCCTGCAGAATTCTCTGAAGGAATAAGAAATAAAAGGATCCTAAATACCCACTAATAAGAGAATGACTAAAAAAAATCATAGCACATCCATAAATATCTGATATTACACAGTCATTAAAGAAAAAAATCGATTTCTTTATAAGCATAATGCTCGGTAAAAGAAGCAAGTTTCAGAGTAATGTATATAATAACATTTTTATAAAAACAGATTTTATGTATGTGTGTGTATATATATATATATATATATATATGCTTTCATATGCTTACATGGACATAGAAAAATTACTTGAAAAGATGTCCATTATACAGTTAATATTTTTCCTTGTGGAGTGAGAGAAGGGAATGGAGAGAAGGGAGTGAGTACTTAGTTTTATCATGTGCTCTTTTGTGTCAACCATTGCCATGTGTAGTTTGTAAGGACAATCCAATAGAGTATAATTCTTGATTTTTACTGAAATAAGTGTACAATTCTTACAAATATTATAGAACACAAGGCTCAATTTCTTGTGGAAAAAAGGAAATTTTTCTCTTCTATTTCACAATTAATTTAGTGTCAATCCAATAGCAGATATTGAGCTTTACCAGAGTTTATGAAATCTTTAAAATTGCTAGGGAACCTTCAGCGGCAAGTAACACTTCCTTTAAGGGCATTTTAGCTATTTGGATGAGAGTTAACAGATTGTAGCTGTTGGAACATTGTGAACTAGTCTGAGTGATAAAGTGAAGCACTATAGTTCATGGCAATAAATGCCACCTGCAGTGAATTTATCAGTCAACTAATATTAAGAACATATTCGAAGGCACAGTATCATTTCTCAGTACTTGACATCCAGGCACAAAATATTTTCTAATGTTTATTAGCACCATATCAGTTGATAAGAAAGGTGGCTTTGCTGGTTTCAGAAGTGCTTTTCCCCAGGACCATAATACACTGCTGCTTTTGGCAATGTAGAACATGAGATTTTTGTAAAACTATAAAGTTCAATGCATTTACTGTATATTCCATTAAGTACTTACAGTCATAATATAGTGCGAGTCATGTGCATTCATTAAAACATTAATTTTATTACATTGTTTCAATAGAAGAAATCAAAATAATCAGAATATTTTTTAAAATAAAAGGAAATAGTAGTTTTATAAAATTTAACATTCTGATTTGATGTTAATAGCTTCTATATTACCATTGTTTAATAACATTCCAAACTGTTCAATAACCAGAGAAAATATGTACAATTCTTATTAAATTAAAATATATCCCATAGGACAAAAATAGCAAATACTTTGAAAAAATGCTCTTCAAAACTATCTGTATGCTTAAAAGCTTAATTGAAAATAAATGTTGAAATGATATCTTGAAAGACAGTTTGGAACCTCATTCAGTTTGTATATTGACTGTGGAAAAGTGCTTGCTTTCAGACTTCCCTGTGCTTAGGCTGACTTTTCACACCATTCTTCTCATATTACTGATTAACTTGTGTGAATGTAAATTTATGAATGTGTGCCTTGGTAGGTTATAACAGCTTTTCATACAGTATTTCTCTCTGGGCTTCAGATTCCTATTCTTTTTTTCATTTTCTTTCTGTTATGCCTCCAACTCCGTATACCAACATTTGCAGCTAAGTAAACTGAAACCTCTATTAGTGGCTGAAAATGTGCCTTCTGATCCACTCTTGTGCCAGAGATAAAGATTTTGCCCTACAATTTTTATTAATTTAAATAATTTTAAATTACTTCTGCTTGTCTCTTCTTCTATTCTCTCAATTGCTTGTTGAGTTTTACTTATGTTTCCTTGATTATTTGTATATACCTTATATTTCCTGGAGAAAATATGATCTAACTTACTCATTTTTCTTTTTATTTGCTTGCTTGCATTTTGTGAAATATGCTTGAGTAATAATAACTAATTATATAGATAGGAAGTATAAACCATGTTCAGGGCACCAAAAAATCCTTAAATAAATATTTATTTTCAGTTTACACACCACATTGTAGAATGACAGTTCAAATGCAAAGAAGTCCTTAGTGAACAAAAATGTTAATATTCCTGTCTTAGGTTTGAAGAAAAAAAGTGAGGGGTCCTAAAACATATACATTGATTAACCTCCCTAATTTCTGTTGCCTGCTTTTGGGATTGGACTATAATTTATTTTATTTTGTTTTTAAGATATCTTAATTGATACACCAATTATTATTTAGATATTAACTGAAACTCTACAAGTAAAAGCCCAAAACTACTCTGGTAAGTCCATAAGGAATCCGTTTTTCCTTTCTACTTATAAGATATATGCATTTCAGTTTAATCAATTTACAAATGTGGAACTGAGGTTAAAAAAATAAAATACAGCCTCTAGTCATTTTCCTCAAAGAAAGAACCCCTCAGGGCAATCTGTCAGTTTACATTGCAGTTAAAAATTGTTTCAGAAGCATTGGCCTCCAAGTAATAAGCACATAAGAAAGTATAATATAAAACCTGTATCACAGAATTATTTTGATTTATATGAGTAGCACAGATAGAATTATCTAAGGGGATATGCAGTACAATTGAAATAAAACCAAAAAAATGCTAAATTTCACATTGTGTCTCACAATAGTTTGCAGAAAAGAGGGCTTGCTCAAGATGGTCATAAACTGACTTTAATGAAAGTCAGTAATTTATATACTGCATGTTGAACCATCTAATTTTTGTTTATGTTGATGTAATTGCTATGATGAAAGTGGGGGAAAAAGGACCAAACCACATTTTCAGAATATTAGAGTTTTATTTAGAGTGGTATTTTATTAAGTTAAAGATGAATAATAAATCGATTTGACTGGCCACTAAATCATTTTTTTTTAATTTTACCATTTATAATAAGGGACAACAGAGAGAAAGAACAATGGCAAACAATGAATGGTGCTGTAAAGAAGGCTGATTACCACTGATAAGTCTCTTCTTTATTCTTCTCTGATTATCTTATTCATAATTTAGGTTAATTTAGAAAGACTTGATATTATGTTATTGAATCAAAATTATGTCTATAAAAAATGAGATTGCATGGATCAGAAGAAAAGTAGGAAATGTAACATAAATATATCCACAAACTCCTTTTCAACATCATAGTCAAAAACTCTCATTAAATATGAACTGCAGTACAACAAATAGATGAAACCTACAGCAATGATGGAAACCAGGAAAGAATGATATTCACACAACAAATTTAATCAGTTTATACAATTGAAATTATATTCTACAATAAAAAAATGAAAAGTCCCTCAGAGATAGGCTCAGAACACACAGAACCTGCTGTGATGTTTCAAGATACCTAAAAAAATATGCTTTTAAAAATTCCATGAGATGAAAGGCTTAGTTTATAGTCCCAGTGGTTATATAACAGTCATGAAGCTCTTGGCCTCAACTAACAAAGCATGGAATTAAATAAGACAAAATATGTACAGGCATACCTTGTTTTATTGCACTTGGCTTTACTGTGCTTCACAGACATTATGTTTTTTACAAATAGAAGGTTCATGGCAACCCTGCATTGAGCAAGTCTGTCAGCACTGTTTTTCCAACAGTACTTGCTCACTTCATGACTCTGTGTCACATTTTATTCATTCTCTCAATATTTCAAACGTTTTCACTATTATCATATCTGTTATGGTGATCTGTGATCAGTGATTTTTGATGTTACTACTGTGAGTCACTGAAGGTTCAGATGATGGTTAGCATTTTAAAAATATTAATTATTTTTAATTAAAGTATGTACATTGTTAATTTAGTCATAATGCTACTGCACACAGGCTACAGTATGGTATAAACATAATTTTTATATGTACTGGGAAACCAAAATATCCATGTGACTTGCTTTATTGAGCTATTTGCTTTATTACTGTGGTCTGGAACTAAATCCACAATATCTCCATTGTATGCCTGTAATGAGTTCAATAAAAATCAACATAAACAACTATTTAGGTAGACTTTAATAAATCACTCTGTCTTTGAAAGAAAATGTAATCTAAAATGCATAAGTATATATCTTAAGGTAATATAATTCATTAGACTTTTTGATGCTATAGATATATAAATTAACATATAGATATGTAAAATGAAGTAGTTATATGAAATGATTTATACAATCTTTGGCATATAAATAAAGGACACAATTTTTTACAATAAAATTTAAAACTAATTCTGCAATCATATTCCAAATTAATGTGAAAACAACATTTAAAGGCCACATTCCTTAAACTTCATTGCAATAAAACTAGAATTCAATGATTGCATGATTAATTATAAATCACCCAAAGTTATCAAATAATAAGTATAGCTGAACAGATCAATAGCCCAGAGAAAATTCAAAATAGTTTAATATATTTAGATCAAATAAACTTTCAACTTCTTGGCTTACTTTTTTAGTTAGCTGTAACTTTTACAATATACCCATGTAAATAGTTCAAGAGCACTAAAACAATTTAAGAAGTGTTCCAGTTAATTTATGAAATGATCTAAATCCCACCTTTATTGGAGAGCAAGAAAAAGTAAACTGAACACCAGCCTTGTTTATCTGCAGGGTTTGAAATGGAACAGTGAGGAGATTGGTACAGCTTGAATCACTTCTACTCTTAGGAATATGCCCCTGACTACTGTGTGGAGGATAGTGAATACAAGAGTTTGGGGGTGCGGGGGGGAAGCTGTTAAGGTCATGATGTCTGGATCAAGATGGTAGCAGTAGAAGTCATTGGATGTGGTGGGTACTGGATATATTTTGAAGATAAACCTAATTTGATTCTTTAAATAACTGAAGGTGGAGTGTCAGAGAAGTAAGGGGCCAATGTCTTTCTATGGCTTAAAGTCTAATTTTATTATAAACTATGGGCTGTGCACTTGCTTGATCAAACTCAGCTCCTCTTCTCTTTGCCTGGAGCATTAGACCCCAGCTTCACTCTCCTTTCACTTCCCAGATTGTGCCCTTAAATCTTTGGCATAATATTTCTCAAATGCTTTTCCTTAGTTCTTGTCCTGGCTGTTTTTGTCGTTGTGGAATCATATTGTAGGTCTCAGCTTAAATTTGCTCTTTCATAATGACTTCCATGAACATTGTGCTAAAGTGCAAGCCCTCTTACTCTCTTCTACATTCCACCAAAATCATTCTGTATTGCAACACATTATTTGTTTTCTCTGCAATACTTTACATTTTGGAATCATTTACTTATAGATTTGATTTCTTACCTTGTTTTTTCAGTCTCACTGAAATTCAGTAAGTTTCATAAAGGCAGGAACTAACTCTGAATTAACTTCTAACGCAAATTGGGCACATGCTGAGAACTTGGCTTATAACTGGGCCTCAGAAAACATGTAAACAAATGAGTAAATGCAAACAAAATTGGAAAAATAACATCTCTTCCTGATATATTAAAAAATAGTTAATTATTAAGAGGATAATAAATTACTTTGTGAAAGAGAAATTTTATTTTAGTTAGATCATAGAACTCATATTTAGCTATGAAGAAATAGAAACACACCAAGCCATGTCAGGATGTGACAACACTGCCCCTCAACTGGATATCTTTCACTATCCCCTCATATACACCATCTTCTGTGTCCTGGAAGGTCAACCCAAATAAACAACATTAAACGTTCCTTTATCCTAAGGCTTCCTTTTAGGTTTATCCAAAGTTGAATACCTGCAGAGGTTATAGAGGAGGTAGGAGAGTTAAGTTGGTGAGTATATTCCCTTGGTTTGCTGCATTATGGTTACTCCACACTGATTGCATTTCTTAATACACTCTGTCTCCAGTCCTGATAACTGCTTTCTCCCTTGTCTCTGTAGCATAAAGGCAGGATTAGCACCCGTTTCTTATGAGGCTTAGAACTTCACTCTATCATGCTGTTTTCTTAACCCTCACCCATATATTTTTAAATAGTCTCTGTATTACTGTTTTAATTACTCAAATTTAGTGTGCTTTTTTACCCGTGCCAGGACCCCAACCAAAAAAACACTATTAAAACTATTATGTTGCAAATTATGTAACCTCTAGATATAAATAGTCCAGCATAGGAATCAGAAATAAAAGGTATAAGGGTTGAAAATAGAAATGATACAATTATTACATATAAATGACAGAAATATTTATTAAGCAAAATTGAATAAAAAGTTTTATAAGAACTTTAAGCAGTTCAGTAAGAAAATACACATATAATATAAAGTTTTCCCTACATATTTTCCAAGTTTTATTGAGTGCATCACAGAAGATAGGGACCTTACCAAGCTCTTTGCCTCATAAAAACTCATCTAATCCATACCACAACTCAATGAGATTATTATTATTATTGAAATGTTATCTTAATTTTATGGAGGAACTAATTTATACTCAGAGATTAGGTAATTTTCCCTACCTGAAAAGCAAGAGGATCAAGATCTGAGCCCAGACAGTCTAGAGATGGATAACTGTACTCGTTACTTCCATCCAGTACACAAGATTAATCAGCTAGAAAACATAAGGGAATATAAGTCCTCTCAAACTAGTATTTTAATACAAAAAAATAGATATAAACCTGTCAAGAAATGTTGCATATCTTTTCTAAGAAAATTACACAATTTTATCTAGAAAAACAATTAAAGATTAATAAATGAAGAGTCAGTATGTCATTAACTGAGAAAACACATTTTTATAAAGAGTTCAATTCTCCCTAACTTATTTAATAGATTAAAACAAAATCAATTTAAGCTCACCCTGGGATATTTTCACCCCAAACTTGACCAATGATTTTAAGGTTAATGTGGAAGTATAATTGGGCAAGAATATACATCAAACACTCAAACAAAAAGAGAGTATTATCAAGAGGCTTGCCAGACACTAAGATATAGTATAAAGACATAATAATTAAAGTGTAATCCACATGGAGAAAATTAATAAAAAAAAAATAGACCATATTACATTTAAGTATTTAATGGATAAAGGAAATGTTTAAGTCTCTGGAAATTTTTCAATGAAAAGTCTCTAGCTTAGCTAAATGAAAACTAAGGTGGACACCTACTTAACCAAATGCTAAAAAAAACTTCTGAATATATCTGAGAGTTAAATATGAAAAAATAAATCAATAAATAACTAAAGAAATCAAATAAGATTATTAATATTATTTGTTAGTGGGAAGGAATTTCTATGCTCAAAAAGAACGTATATACACACATGCACAAACTATATGCATATATATTTTTCTATCATTTGAGGCATTTATAAGTCAAAGTATTATTATAATATTGTGCAAATAATGCACTTAATAAAGAAATACATATGACAGATAAAAGGCTAATTTTCAAAAGATATGATTTTTAAAATTAAAAGAAGACTCCTCAAAATAAAAATGGACCAATGACATGAGAAACCAGTTCAGAAAATTAGATTTAAATTTCAAATGTCTAGATTGAAAATTCCATATTTAGCTAGTAAGCAATACATTAAAATTAAAATGAGCTGTATCTTTTATACAAAATTGGCAAAAATTAAAGATAATGACATTACATCATTAACAAGAGGATAATGGATGATGCTTTCTAATATGTAACACATAACCAAGCTGTCTTCATATCTGAACTATTACTATTTTGAAAGTGAGTCCCTGAGAGTTAAAGAAACATTTCTTAGACTACTTAGTAAGGAGGAACATAACAAGTGTAGAAACAAAAGTTTCTTTTTAATTTTTTTAATACCAAAACTCATGTTCTTAACCATTATGTCTTATATTGTTTAATATTTTCTCAGAAAATTCTATTATATGCACCAAAATGTCAACATCCTTTTATTAGGAGAGGAGGGAAGATAATAACTGGTGAAATAAAAATATGTATTTCATATTATGTTTATAAAAAATTTAGGATGCAAATTTAAAATTTTATTGTTATCTAAACATTATAAATATAATTGCCCAGAAGTAGATATTATCATATGTTTTCAACTATGATTAACTTGGATGGCAGAAATATAGGTTTAAATATTGATACTTTAAAATACTGTTTCGGATATTTTCTATAATAAGCATATAATGCTTAAAACATTTAACAAAAACTGATACTTTTAAAATTTTATTTTTAAATTTAAATGTGTAGATTAACGTGGAGGAGTCACTATACATTTCTAAGTAGAACATGCTTCAGCCTAAGGTAATACCTGTATGGGTTTAAATTTTCAAGAGCTGTTTGAATAATTTTGGCTGCACCCCAAGCACAGGAGAAGGGCGAGGGAAGCAGCAAGATCTTCACGAAAGTATTTATTGACCTTTACAAGAGCAGTGACACCGTCAGGTGAACAGAGATCTGGCAGCTTCTAAATATGTTTGCATCAATGAGAATTTCACCAAAATTATGAGGTTTCATTATGATGATTCTGACAGCTGTGTGAACTACAGGAATCTCTTCTACCCCCATCTTTTATGTTCTAGCCTCATTCTTCTCCCTATTCTTCCATAGAGCTTTGGCTTGACATTTAAAACTTTGAACTAGTAAAGTTTATTTTATTTTCCCAATCTTATATCTCATGACTACAGGAAAAGAAACAGCTACTAGAGCAGCCATCTCATGATTCTCCAAATATTCTATAGAAAACTTTGTCATTTACCTCTCTTTCCTCCTTTAGCTCCTAACATTCTAACAATTTTTCAAAGTCAAGATGTAATGCTACTTGTTTAATATTTCCTTCTGATTTTGATAACTTTAGTATATCTGCCCTCCTAAAATAAGTAGAGTATAATCCAATATATGAAATATTTAATACAAGATTCAATAAGGTTAAAAACAGTTTTGAAAAATATTTTTTTAAATATGCTGGAGAATCTCACATTAAATAGGAACAACAGAAAAATAAGCTAATGAAGTAAAAAAAGTACTAATTATTGTTACACTCTTTATTATACCTCCCTGATTTCTCTTTAGGTCTTTTCAACCATATTTCTCAAAAATAGTATTGGGTTGGCCAAAAAGTTAATTTGGGTTTTTCCATAAGCTGTTACAGAATGAATTTTTGGCTAATCCAATATTTAATTCCTGCCTCCATTTCTTACATACACAATCTGTAGGAAACTCCAAACTAGATCAATTTATTTTCCTCACTTTAATTAAAACAGTACTTGAAAAAGTTAACCAAAGAAAGCTTTTCTAAACTTTCTATGTTATGTTCTGTCTCAGTAGAATTTGATACAATTGATGACTCCTTCCTTCTTTAAACTCATTTTTTCCTTGATTTTGGTGACACTTCCACTTTCATTATGGTTAATCACCATCACATCCAAAGAATGATTGTTCTCGCCACAACCTCCAGTTACTATACCCTTAACTATTACCTACCCTGACTCTCTCCCAAGGCAGTCTCTTCCAAGCACACAACTACAGTTTCCACATATAAGTCAAAGATTACCATTTTATCTTCAGCTAAGATTTCTTCACTGAGCTTCAGATTTATATCCACTGTTCTTGTGATGTCACCACTTGAATGCTTCAAAACATCTCCAAACTAACAGGTGAAGAATTGAAATAATGGTCTCCCCTCTTTCTTCCCTTGAACCAAATCTCTTCTATTGTTTCTTGTCACAGTGAATAGTACTTGCTCTTATATGAGCCAGAAACCAACGTGTCAAATGACTTTTTTTCTTTTCCCCATATCTGATATATAAATTATTCTGTTAGTATTATCTTTTAATTATATGTTAAATCCATTTTCATCTCTAATATTAAATCCAAATTTCAGTTAATTTTGCTCATGCAAATTGTTGTTTATGCACTCTCTTTGTTTCTGCTCTAGGTTCAGCTACCTTCACACTTTAGTATAATGCTGTGTTTACAAGGTCTTCTCCAGTCATGCACAACTTCTGATTAAAGTAGTGCACGTTGTGTTTTGAACATCTTTAGGGGGCATTCTTCACTCCATAATCTTATTAGTTTAAATAGATATTTGGCAATTTCCTAGCAGATGTCAGTAAAGTGTCATGAAGAAAGAAATCCTTTTGCTGATTTACACAAAGTCATTCTATGGTCTGGTAACAGAACACTTACCCTTCACTCTCTTGCTTAAAGTCATTCAACTCCTCCTCATTTATTTGAGGATTAGATATACTAAATATACACTAGATGTTCTCACACATGGGCTGACTCTGCCTTTCAGTCCTCCTTTATTCTATACCACACTCTCCTTATTATCTTTGCTCACTCATCCTGACTCTTTTCAACTCCATGAAGCATTACAGGCTCTCCTGCCACACAACTTTTTCACCTTTTATTTCTGTTCATGGAGTGCTCTTCCCTCTGCATTTCCTCAGTTAACTCCTAATCTTTCTTCACATCTCAGCTCTGCTTTTTTCTTCCCAGGAAATATTTTCCCAGGAAAATATTCTCAAATCTTTTATCTAGGTCAAATTCCTCTATTATGTTCTCTGATTGATCCATGAACCTCCTTACTCATAATATTTAGCATAGTTATAATTTCAAAATTTTCTGTAATGATTTGATTAACATATGGTTGGAGGAGTTAATCAAGAGGACATGACCACTGGTTGACCCACAAGCTGGACTCAGGCAATCAGAGGCTCCTCACTCCCTCACCTGTCCTTGGAATTCTGCCTACAATTCCCACAGTGGGAGCTGTTCCAAGGATACAGTCTTGAGAGAGTAAGGTGTTGTTGTGATCATCAGGACTGAATATGTGACCAAACGGGTTAAGACCTCTATGGAAATTTTTTTAATTGAAGTATAGTTGATGTACAATATTATATAAGTTACAGATGTACAATACAGTGATTCACAGTTTTTAAAGGTTATACTCCATGTATAGTTATTATAAAATATTGGCTATACTCCCCATGTTGTACAATATATCCTTTATATATAACAGTTTGTACCTCTTAATCCCCTACCCGTATAGTATCCATCCCTGCTTCATTTTCCCCACTGATAACCACTAGTTTGTTCTCTATATCTGTGAGTTTACTTCTTTTTCCTTATATTCACTAGTTTGTTGTACTTTTTAGATTCTACATATAAGTGATATATATAGTATTTGCCTTTCTCTGACTTATTTCACTTAGCATAATACCCCCCCCCAAGTCCATTCATGTTGCTGCAAATGGCAAAGTTTCATTCAAGGATCTGGTAGTTGTGTGTAGAAATCTACTCTTCCTGCTGCCACCCAAGACAAGCCTCATTGCTTATGAAAATTGCCACCTACCAATCTGGAATGGTATTCCTCTTCTTCAGTCTCTTCCTGTCCTCCTTGTAGGGAAGATAGTTTCAAATTACACCAAGGAAGCTCCCTAGAAGGTTTTGAAACAACACATATGTATTCTCTACTAAACTGGAACTTGATAAGTGATAGCGACCACATTAGTTTTGCACAATTTGGATCTCTAATTCTACCTCAGATCCATGCCCCTAGTAGGTTGGAAGGAAGAAAGAAAGGATGAAAGGTAAAAAATTTGTACCTAAAAACTGTTGGTGGCATGACCAATGGAGATGAATAATTGAATTGTGTGGAAGGTTTTATTACATGTTTTCTAAAAATGATGGCATTGTTTGCAGGATGGATATTTCTGCTAAAATTTAAAGTATAGAGAAAACAAATAAGTAAAGATTTAAATTTAATGGGGTTTATAAAGTAATTTTATGTTAAAAGCATGATAAACAATTTAGAAAGAATTCCTAAAACATAAAAATTGAAACTTTTTCAATTGTACATAATGTATTTTGAAGTTTTGTAAAAAACATGTTATTGACAATAGACTGTCTTTAACTACTTAACACATTAAATATGTTTCACACATTTTCCATTCAGTATAACTAATTTTTTATATAAAGTTTCCTAGCAAGACTTTTCATTAAAATTTTACACTTCAGTAACTGAAACTTTAATAACAGGTGAATATATCTTATCTATTTTGGTTTCAGAAAATTAGTAAAAATGTTATATTTGAATAATACTCAATTTTGGTTAATGATATAAGCATTTAACATGTCTGTGACTTAATTTTTCTTTATTGTGAGTAAATAATTTGTTAAAAATAAGAGTTATTCAAATTTATTTTATAAAGTAGGTTTCCTTTGGATTTAAATCTTGCAAAATTAGAAAGATGGGATAAATTCATTAAAGGAATTAATAGGATTTCTGTTGGCCAACAAGATAGATGGTACATTCATACAATCTTCCAACTGTTCAATAAATATATATAAAAGGTATATATACGTATGTATGTGTATACATATATATGTATATATATATATATATACACACTATATGCTGTGTCTCAGACTAGCAGCAGTAGTTAGGACACAGTCCTTGCTCTCACAGAGCATACAGTTTCATGAAAGGGACAGATTTTAAAACTTACAACACAATATCTAGTTATGAGTGTGAAGATAAAATGCTACAAGTGTATATGAAAGAGATTTCAATTTTTGGATTCCAAATAAGGATTCATTAAAGGAGAGATAAGAAGAAGGAAAAGGAACTGATAGAAAGAAACTACTGGAGGTAGATGTAATGAAATCAATCAAATCTTGTTTTAGAGAAGACTAAGGGAAATATATTTAAATAAATGTTATGTATGAGAAACAGATGGTGGTTTCTTTGATACTAATGTATGGTTTAAGGAGAAAGCTAGTGAGAGGTGAAGCTGGAAATTTGAAATAAGAACCAGATATTGGCTTTGATTTACAAATAGAAATGTTTTGTTTAATTTGTTAATGATTCATAAACAGAGATTTTAGAAGGGAATTATAGCAAAATGCATCTTTCTTTTAAAACTATAATGATGATGGCCCTATAAAACATGGACAAAATGAGAAGAAATAAAAATAAAAGTATAGTAAGAGTCTCAAATTTGATCAGAAACATACTGACCAATACCAGAATTGTAAGAAGGAATTTCATAGCATTTCTAGACATCATAACCTGAGAATTAATAGGTCTCTTTGGGAAAAAAAATAATCATAATCTTGAAATTTTGAGTCAAGATGATGGAATAAATGCTTGTTAATTTTTATTCAACAAATATTTATTATGCATAAAAACATTCCAAGCAATCTTTTGGGTCCTGGAGATACTATAGTAAACCAAAAAATACAAAAAGGCCTGCCAGGGAGACAAATAGACTTCCATTCTAGCCAGGGAGACAAAAAGACTAACAATACACACAAAATATATTAAATGTTGGCTCGTGATAAAAAAATTAAGGAAAAAATAGTAAGGCAGGGAAGTAGACTAGGAAGGGGAAAGGGTGAAATATTTGATACCAAGAGAAGCCTCAATATATAAGTCAAAGTCAGATAAGAGCTGAAGGAAGAGAGAGAATAATGCATGAGGCTGACTGGGAAAAGCTCATTCCAGAAAATAGGGAGAACTTATGCCAAGACTCTGAGGAAGGAGGCAACATGGTGGATACATTGCAGGTGTCTTTGGGAAGGCATTAGGAGACCAGTGGTCTGTAGAGAAGTGATTGGGAAGGACAGTGGTGAAGTCAGAGAGAGAACAGGGCGTAGGTCATACAGGGACTCATGGGTTTTTTGTCTGAGTGTGATGGGAGCCATTGGAAACTTTTAAGCACAGCAGTGACATGATCTGAATTATATTTTAAAAGGATCACTCTGGCAGACAGATGGGGAAAATAGTAAAAGCAGGCAAGCCAAGGCAGGAGGTTTTGCACAATTTACAAGAGAAACAATTATGGCTTAGACCCCTACATCCAGTTTGAAGTAGTAGAAACACTGAGAAATAGTAAAATCTGATTAAATCTGGTGGCATAGCACAGTGGTCAGATGACCAGCCTCTAGAGTTCAGTTGCACAGATTTGAAATCCAGTTAGTTACTTAAAACATAAAAGACAGTGGTCTATTTTTTTTGTTTTGTTTAACACTTCTCCGTTTTGTAAAAACAGGAATAATAATAATAGTAACTAATTGAGAGGTAATCTCTGAAGAGCATTTAGAAGCATTCCTACATGCTAGGCAGGTAGGAAGCACTAAGGGTTGGCAAAACAGGGAAAGAGGAGGCACAAGGATTTGATAATAAACCAAATGTTAAGAGTGAGCAGAAGGGCTTCCCTGGTGGCGCAGTGGTTGAGAGTCCTCCTGCCGATACAGGGGACGCGGGTTCGTGCCCCGGTCCGGGAAGATCCCACATGTCGTGGAGCGGCTGGGCCCGTGAGCAATGGCCGCTGAGCCTGTGCGTCCGGAGCCTGTGCTCCACAATGGGAGAGGCCACAACAGTGAGAGGCCCGTGTACCGAAAAAAAAAAAAATAGTGAAAAGAAGACAGGCGTCAGATGACTAAAAAACTGGAAGATCTCAAGTTTTTCTTTACTAAAAGGGAGAATATTGACTTAGGAAGAGCAGGCTTGAGTGAAGATATAAGGAGCTCAGTTTGAGATGTTTAATGTCTTGGATATCATTTAGATATCCCTGTGGGGTAGACTACTGTAGGTCTGAGCTCATAATATGAACTTAGGAAGCTTTAGGATGTAAAGAGAGTACATGATGATAGAAAAGACAAGAGTTCTAAGGACTCATCTATTAATACTCTATTAATACTAACAGATAGACTCTATTAATACTAATATTAAAACATACAACTTTAGGGAATTGGGAAATGAGGAAGAACCAAAAAATGAGACTAAGAAAGAGAAGTAAAACGGGAAGAAGAAAAAGAAAAAACAAAACCAAAACAAAATCCCCAAAAGCCTATGATATTTTGGAAGCCAAGAGAAAAGGTGTTTAAAGGCCAAGGGAGCCATCAACTCTTCAAGTAGGATGAATGCTGAGAAATGACCATTAGATTTAGCAGTTCTATAGTCCAGTAGCCCTAGTCAAGTGTTTCACTGGAGCAGTGGGAGCAAATATCTTATTGGAGTGGGGGGTTCAAGGTAGAATGAAAAGAACAGAAGACTTTCTGTGAAGAAAATAAGAGAAACGAGATCTCAACTGAGGGGAAAGTATGGTCAAAAGGTTTATTTGTTTTTGATTTGTTTTAGTTTTTTGAAATATAGGATGTTTGCAAGTTTATATAAATGGTTCAAGAGAAAGGGATAATTTGATGAAGTCGAGAAAGGGTATACTTGCTGGAATATTATCCTTGAGTAGATCAGAAAAGATTGGCCCAATGTGAACTGCAGAAGCTGTCCTTAGCTAGGAGCATGGACAGTTTAATCCATATAAGTAGGAGAAGGTATAATGTATGGACACAAACCCATGAAGTTAAGTGGAAAATTGTGGAAGTTTTCTCCTGATTACTTCAATGTTCTCAGTTTAAAAAGATGCCATTTCTGTTATGCAAGATGAATAAATTCTGGAGATTTAATGTACAGTATGATGACTATAGTTAATAATACCGTATTAATACTGTACTTAAAAGTTGCTAAGATAGTAAATCTTAAGTGTTATCAACACACACACACACACAAATGATACCTACTTGAGTTGATGGATATGTTAATTAATTTTATTGTATTAGTCATTTTGCAATGTATATGTATATCAAACATCACATTGTGCACTGTAAATATATGTAGTATTTATTTTGTCAATTATACTTCAATAAAGCTGAAAAAAAATACACGATATTCTCAGCAAAGAACATTAATGAAAAAGAAGTAGTATGGTGTGATGGTATGAATGGTCACATAGGAGAGGAAATGGCACATACATACATGATAAACACTTATGAATATACACATACATTAAACATATATTTGTATGCACATATATTCATAAACACATGTAGATAATAAAGAAAATAAATATTTAATTATATATGCATGCATATACATGCATGTATGTATACACATGTGAGTACATACACACAAATATACATTCTTGTGGCAATGTGTGTCTATGTGTGTATAAATCTAAGTTACCCACTTGAGCCTAGAAGATCTTCACTGTTCTGAGATGATATGTTTGTTTGTTTTGGGGAGGTCACGCAATTGTTGAGTAGAAGGACATTCATAGATAAAGGTGATGAATAAGAACAGGAGATAACAAAACCTTAGTTCAAGATGAGGCTTAAAAATGTAAACGCTGTATTTGAATTTAAATCCAGAAAGCAAGAGTAATATTTTTATGCTAAATTTTCTTAAATGTACATTTTCTTGAATGAAGTAGAAATTAACAGGTAGAAACTAAAGGCTGAGATTCTCAGTAGTCCAGAATATTTGTAAAAATATTTAAAAATAAAAGTACCATCACCTGGCTACTTCTTCATAGTGATCAGAATATATACTAGCAGGACTTAATAGTAGCTTAGTAATAGGTTTTCTTTAGAGCCAGCAAGAAAAATTGAGCCAGTCTTGAAAAAAAAGTTCTCAAAGAATATAGAAAGTAATGGTTACTTTAAAAGAGGGAAAAGGCAGATTTGGCAACAAAATAAAGAGAGAGTGTGTGTAGCCACCTTAGGGATGAGAAGTAGCCCTTGGGCTTACTAGTATATAAATCACAAGATTAGGAAATGCAAAGACAAATAGCTCCCTGAAGGCTATAAAGGTTATAGTGAGTCAGTCGAAGGCTATAGCCAAGCTAAGAACTATTCATGAACTGATCAGCAATACTCTTGCAAAAGATACACTGTAGACCGAGAGGTAGAGAAGTTGTTAATGCTCTTTTTCTGACAGCACAGCATCTGATGAGCCAGTGAGCACAAAAACAAGATAAAGGTCAATAAAATTTCAGTACAATCCACCAATCACACAAACGTCAGATTTGGAAGACCAATGTTCTAACTTTAAATTAACTGCCAGGGAAAAACTGTAAAATCAAAGCACTTGAGAGTGATCTGTAAGCTGGCATAAATGAAGTACATGGATCTTATATTATTATAAGAATCAATATATTTTGAGGGTACATTGTAAGCCATAAAAATAATCTTAAGACGCTGAAAGATTTTAAAAGCTAATCAAACGAAAGTCTTAGAAATCCTACTGAAGACCACATATTAGAACAAATTAACATTTATATGCATGCTGATATATTTTAATTTGATAATACCCACTTCATTGACTATCAAATGGAGTGAGGTTCAATGAAGGAGGTGAGTTTCATAAGGAGTTTTGAAGGATTATGGCTAGAAATGTATTTGAGGATAGTTAAATGTATGGACCTCAGTTCTGCAGTACTCTATGAACACGACTGTTAGCTAAAAATGAGATAGTCCACAAAAACAAAATATTGTCTCCACTTGCAAATAGTCATAAAAAAAAAAAAATAGCCCAAATGAACTGCCAGGCTTTTATTCTGAGAAAATACAAAAACAAGTTTTATTTTGTTTCCAAAAATTCACTCATACATATTTGTTTCAGAGGAGTCTCTTTGATAAGTGATTCTTATATACTGTCAATCTGTTGAAAAAGTGAAAGATTATATTAACTTTATGTTCTTTGATTGCATTATTCATTGGTTCTACTATGGTTTGAACTTTTTTGAAATGTGGAATATAATAGAGCATTCACTAAACACCTTTCTCAGAAATGTTTATTGATGCTCTTTGCTTTGTGTTAGTAACATCTGAATTGCCAGCTTTACTCTTCATACTGAAGCCAACCTCAACACAAGCTTTGGCTACAGTGAGTGGGCCTTAAACCTCAGTCTGTTACACTCAGCACCTCTGTGTGCTTCTTCCCCATTGTAGAGGGATTTCTTGAATTCTAACTTGTACCGTGTAGCTCAATCATGCTGGGTTCTTACACCCAGCTTTGCCTTTTCGATCTCTCTCACTCAAGGGCATGGGATTTTCCAAAGAGCTTTAGAAACTGGTTGGGTGTCACTTCTACCTAAATATACTTACTAAAACTTTCCAACAGGTGACTGCTTTTATTACGTTTAAGGTATAGCAAATGATATCTTTGGACACCATGATCTTGAAGGAAGACCATTCCTAAAGAGGCCAGTCAATTGCACAACCAGGTTGGTTTATCTCAGATTCAGCCTTAATCATTCTCAGATTATTATTATTTTTTTAATATGGAACACTTCAAGAACCATTGCACAGGATCCAGGCTAATCTTCTCTGTATGATTCTAATTTTAGTATATGTGCTGCCAAAGCAAGCATCATTCTCAGATTATTCTCTCAGATTATTCTGTTTCCATATTATTTTGCCTCATAAGTAAGGACACATAGGACATAATAATACATCTCCAGGATTCAGAAACACTTAGACCATATTTCTTTGTTGAGTCTTTGTCTTTTAGTACTAATTTATCTATTTACAAATACATGTCTCTACCATGGGTTTCTCTAAGGTAGAAATACCTTTTTTCCCTTGTATCGACATTACGTAACAATGTGGTAAGTATTTAATAAGTCACTGAAAAGTTACATGTCTGAAGTTCACAGTAATAATAATAATATGGAAGTAATAAAGTTCAATAATTGTTATAAAAATATAGATATCATAGCTACTTATATCTTAAATAATTACTAGTTTTTGATGAAAGATATATATCAGAGTTGTATTTTTTTAATTGAATAATTGTCTTTTTTATTGAGTCATTAATGGATGTTTGTTTAGTTTTCATAATTAAGGTAAAACAACTATCAGAATTTTGCTTCTACATATTCGGTCACTCCTTATGTATATTACATACATTTGTATATGTTCTGTATATTCTAGTTTGTAATCAGTTTTTTAACATAAAAATAAAATCCATGTTTGTTTTGCTCAGTATTTCCACAATCTGTAAGTTTTGCTTTCAATACATCTTTTATATTTTAGTTAACCACTCCTGTAATTAAATAATCCCACATTAGTGTATGTTTTAGGTTTCTTTTCACTTTTCAGGATAAATGTCATATAACACAACTTTGGCCACAAGCCTAATTCTCTTATAATAAGTAGCTGTAAATATGTTGTTGAGTAAATTGTATGCATTTAAAATGTTAATATACATTGCTAAACATATAAATATACTATTAATTTTAGAATTCCTAACAGTAGTTTGTATCTCTTGCTTTCTCACTCTCTCATTTAAATGACTATTAGACATTTAAGTTGGTCAATTCTTCAGATTGTTGCACACTACTATCAGCTATTAATTATCATTAGTTTTATTTTAATTTTTCTTATTTCCTTCTCATCCATATTCCCCAATCATATTTGTATTCCCCTCCCTCACACAAACACCCTTTGAATGTGTTTGATATATACCTTTAGATACATACATTATTCTAAAATATGACATGTTCCTTTGTCTCTGTATGTATTTTTGATTTACAGAAATGATGTCCTGCTTGAGAGCTCATTATTTTTCTTATCTATTATTCTCAACAGTATATTCTATAAGATCTATTGGTACTTCTGAGAGTACATTGAGTTCATGCTCTTAACACTGCATATTTCACATTTGCTTTTGTTCTCTAGTGATGAGAACTTAGGTTGTCCCTAACTCCCTCTACCAGAAAAAAATGACACAATAAATGTGTAAATATATTTTTTTTTTCAGACTGATACTAGTGATAGGGGTGTTAGAGGTTCTAGGTATACCTAATTTTAATAATTACTTTCAAAATTCTCTCTATGATGACTAATCATCTAAATTACACTCTTTACTGCACACTATGCATTTTTCTCCATATATTTATCAAAACTTGATGTTATCTGACTTTCTATCTTTTGCCAATCTGGTGTTCATAAATTCATAACTTATTCCTTTTCTATTTACACTACTTTAATCCTTAGTGAGAATGAGCACCTCCTTATAAACATGTTAGTAATTTGAATTTTGGTGTCTCCTGGATCTTATGGCCCATGTGGCAGAGCACCTGGCTTGACATCCTGGACCTGTTGTACAGTCTTTTATTGTTTTGGGCCCCAATCAAAACTAGCATTCCTCAGGTCACTGGGTAAATGGCCCACTATAACACACCCAAGTGGGGGATATGTTGCTTCCAAAATCCAAAGATGCCCACTAGACATGGAGTCTCTTTTTTTGGTTATAGAGGGGACAGATGTGACAACTTATCCTTCACTTTAGAACAGGTGTCTTGAAATGCCCTACACCACAGGATTCCTGGACATTTTACTGAAGTGGAAGTCTACTGAGTTTTTGTGGAATTGATTTCTCAGTTTTTGACATGCAAATATCTTAACATTAAGTCTAGAGTAGTTGCTACTTCTTGCTCATTAGATCTAATCAGCACAATCTCACCAATATGATAAACTAATGTCATGTCTTGGGAAATGGAAATGTGATCAAGTTCCCTACAGACTAAATTATAATGTTAAGGCTGGAGATAGCCCTTGAAGTAGAACAGTGAGAGCACACTGCTTCTTGTAAATTTTTTACTACTGGGTATCAAGAAAGAAGCACTGGCTGCATACTAAGTACCAGGGGATGTGTTAATTTGCTGAAGCGATGAAATCACATCTGGAAGAGCAGCTGCAATTGGAGCCACCATTTGGTTAATTTTACAAGAATCCACTGTCACTCTTCAAAATCCATCTGTTTTCTGCACAGGATAAATAAGGCAAGTTGAATAGGGATGCAGTGGGAATCAATACCTCTTCACCTCTCAAGTCCCTGATAGTGGCAGTAATCACAGAAATACTTTCATAAATGTGATATGGCTTTTGGTTGACTATTTATCCTAATTAGAGGCAGTCCTAGTGGTTTCCATTTGGCCTTTCCTACCTCACTCCACAGGTAAAGGAACCAGTGTGTGGTTTCTTCCAATTAAACAATCTAGAACTAGAGAAATAACCACAGGGTGGACTCGGATCCACTAGACCCAACGTAAGGTGGACCTGAGCTAAAACACCATTTATCACCTGACATTAATAAACCCCTACTCTGAGTAATAGACCACAATGACTTATAGATCTCCTGGAATTAGTGTCATTTCAGAGCCAATATTCAGTAATTCTCAAAAAATCTGAACATTTCCTTTTCCCCAATCCTTAGTAAATCTGGTAAAAGGGCATATGTCTCTTTCAAGAAGTCTGGGAGAAAGATTGACAGTATGAATTTTGGTGATGTAGCTGGATTCTTTCTCAAGAGGAGTAAGCCTTTTCATTCAAGGAATTCTGGGTCTATAAATGGGTTCAACATCTGGGAATTGATAGGGGGACATAGTTCTCTGTTTTGGTGATTAAAGTTAGACTTTTGTCTAACTCAATCTAAAGCTCTGATTACATTTCATAAAGTCAGAATTTCATAGACTCCCTATCTCTTTCTCAACTATTCTGGTTACTTCTTTGACTCCACTGTCCATTATGGAAACCAGACTCACCTTGTCTCTGGTGACTGAGTTCTGCCCATTGTTTCCTGACACTCTGGGATCCAGTTACTCCCATTGTATATAAGGATCTCTGTGCACTAGCAGCACTTTCCACTGTAATTTCTGGCCTACAGAGAAGAGATACCAAAGATCTCTTCAAAGATGCTGAGGCTCATCTCACAAATTATTTCTCAAAGTAATGTGAAAGGTGTGTTTTCTGGATCCTCTTGAAGTGGGTGAGCAACTCTTCCATGATTAATGTACTTTAACATTCCAATATTCCTAAGCCTTTCAACATCTTCCTCTACAGTATATCAGAGAAGTTCTTGCATTTTAGCTTCATGTAGTATAAGCTATTTTTTGATCCATGTTTCAGGCAACCAACCAAACATACTGTTAGAGCTCTTTCTAATCCATCAAGCTGAAAAATTGAATCCAGAACCTTTGCTTACTTGGCCCATATTAATAAATCCAGAGTGAACCAACTATATATTTCTTTCACCATTTTCCTTCACTCTTTTTATCCTTTCCTAAACATATTCCCCAGATTTCTGTCTATATCCATTGGCATGCAGTATACCTCCTTGTAGGACACATGTTTTACTTCACCCTTTATGACCTGCTGGGACTTGAGTGTAGTTATAGGTCTAGAAGCTAAGATAGATGATGTGGATGGGTCCTGAGAAGAATCAGCAATGTCTTCAAAGGCAACCACTTCAAAATAGGACATTAGTTTCTTCAGGCAAATCACGGTTAACCTCCTCAGTCTGTAGTGAAAGAAAGACTGCTTTTATTATCAAAGAAGACTCAACAGAATTTAGGGGTTCAATGTTCACAGCTTCACAAGGATCTTGCCATTTCAATTTTCAAGATCCCGTTCCTTCCTAATGAATGCCCTCTCTTTAACAGAAGATATCCTATTGAGATGGTCGAGAATTCAGTTTGTGTTATGATCTACCATTCACAGGATGTGGCACTGTAATTGTTTTTTAGAATATCAGTCCTATAGCCACAGGAAATAGGGTTTGTTTCAGGGCAGAATAGAAGTTTTCAGGTAATGTACTCAGGGCTTGAACTAGGAATTTGATATGTTCATCCCTTCTTTCTCCCAGTTTCTCCACTGCAGTTAGGAACAATAAGCCACTCTCAGTGTACTCCTTATTTTAAGCCAAATGTTCTAAAGTATGAAATACATAGTTACCTAGAGTCTTACCATATATATATATTTGTTAACAGATCCCAATGGTGATATTTTGTGCATCTCTAATGCTGCACCTGCCCATGGGCTACCAATGTTCTCTTTAATAGTGAAAATAGAGCAATATGTACCTCTAATCAGATTAGTAGAACCAATTCCAGAAAACCCAGAATCCTCTGAGAAAACATATATTTTAGAGCCACTTGTAACAAATTATCACAGAGTAGTTTATTTATTTTATTTATTTATTTTTTTGCAGTATGTGGGCCTCTCACTCTTGTGGCCTTCTCCCGTTGTGGAGCACAGGCTCCAGACGCGCAGGCTCAACGGCCTATGGCTCACGGGCCTAGCCGCTCCGCAGCATGTGGGATCTTCCCTGACCGGGGCATGAACCCGTGTCCCCTGCATCGGCAGGCGGACTCTCAACCACTGCGCCACCAGGGAAGCCCCACAGAGTAGTTTAAAATAAGAGAAATGTACTCTCTCCCAGTTCTGGGGGCCAGAAATTGAAATCAAGGTGTCAGTAAGGCTGCAGTCTTTCACAGTTTATTGTTGCTTTTGTCTTTCCTTGACTCATGGCTGCATCTCTCTCTGCTCCATCTTCATATCACTTTCTCCTTTGTGTAACTGTGTATAAATTTTTCCTCTGCCTCTGTTTTACTTGTGATGACATTTAGGGCCCACTTTCATAATCCAGGATAATCTCTTCCTTTCCAGATTCTTAACCACTATTTTTGCCACATAAGCTAATAGTCACTATTTTACCATATAAGGTAATACTTATGGGTCCAGAAATTAGGACATGACCTATATTTTGTGGGGAGGGGTCACCATGCAGCCCACTACACTCATTATTTGTAAGATCTTGTACCAGTCAATTTCACTCTGTCTTGCTTAAACCATGGCATTGTGGTTTGCCTTTGATAAGAAAAACTATTTTTACTATTTTTTCCTGATGTTATGAATAATATCTCATTTTCTATTATATTTTAATTGACTATTGATGGTGCAGAAAAATACAGATGGTTTTATAAATTGACCTTTCATACAAGACATTTGCTAAATTTTGTCAGAGTTCTAGAAATGTCTCGATCCAATTGAGGTTTCTATATAGATAATCATAACATCTACAAATAATAGTACTTTAACTTCTGCCTACCAATTTTTGCAGCTGTTATATCTTATTTTTAAAAATAATTTTGATGTCTGTAAATTCCAATCTTATGTTTATTAGTAGTGGCAATAATAAGAATCTTTATCTTGTTTCAGATCCTATGGGAAATATTTCCAATAATTTTTCATTGAGAATCATGTTTGTTAATCAAACATAAAAGTAGAGAGTACAATGGTACTTTCCAAAGGCTAGGAAGAAGGGAAGATGAGGAGATGTCAATGAAAGGATACAAAGTTTCATTTATACAAGGTAAAATCTCTGGAGATCTACTGAACAAAAAACATAGGGCCTCTGGTTAAAAATACAATATTGTATACTTAAAAAATTGCTAAGGGGGTAGGTATAATGTTAACTACTCTTACCAGAAATGAAAAAAAAAAAAAAACAAGAAATAACATTTGTTATTAATTTTTTTTTTTACACACTGGGTCAAGTTAAGAAAGTTTCTCTCTATTCCATATATTCTTGTCTCAAGCATATTAATAACATTGTAGTAATTTTGTATATATACTTCCTTTTTATTATGTGATTAGCACATCTCTTTGTGAGAGGTAAATTTAAAACTACAACAGCTTATTTGCTCTTTCCATCTTCAATTTTTGTTTTTTTTTAATACTATCAAAGGCTATGTATATAAGGTACATATATATTTAAAGCTGTTATAACTTTTGAATCTTTTTCATTTACAAGTATTTAAAGTATTACTACTTATGATAATTTATCTTAATTCATATATAATTTAATATTAAAATTTCTGTATTGAGTTATTTTGAGGTTTATGTTTGCCTGTTGTATTTGGCTTTAACAGTGTAGTTTCAGAATTATGCATCCTTTTTAGTTCAGTGAATTTCTTACACACAATATATTGAATTTTTTCCCTTATGTAATATCTCTTCTAATTGATGGGGCTTCCTTATGTAATGGACTAAATGATGGTCCTCAAAAAGATATGTCTACATCCAAATCCCCAGGACCTGTGAATATTACTGTACTTGGCCAAAAAAAAAAAAAAAATGTGATTAAGTTAGGGCTCTTGAAAAGAGAAATGTATCTTGAATTATCCAGATGAACTGCAAGTGTGATCATATATATCTTAAAGGAAAGCCTGAGGAAGGTTTAGGACAGACACACAGAGTAGAAGATAGAAGACAAAGAGAAGGCAATGTGACCATGGAGGTAGAGATTGGGTTGATGCAACCACAATGCAAGGAATGCCTGGATCCACCAGAAGCTGGGAAAGTAAAGGAACAGAGCCTTTGGAAGGAGCACAGCCCTTCTGACACCTTGATATCAGACTTCAGGCCTACAGAACTGTGAGAGAATACCTTTCTGTTGTTTTAAGCCCAAATTGTGGTAATTCGTTACAACAGTCCTAGGAAATTAATATACCCCATTTACACTTATTGTAAATACTCCTGTGTTACATTAATTTCTGCCATCTTATTGGATGATTTCTCATATAAAAATGTCTTTTGATTCTTAGTGTTCAACTGAATATGTCCATTTTCTTCCATGGGATTCAAATTTTAAAATCATTAAAATGTGTTGTGTCTGCTTTCTCACATTCTAAATAGGAAAATTAGCACCTGGCTTGTCTTCCTCATAGATTCTTTGTTGTGAGGATTAAATGGTTTACCAGGCCTCAAGTCATTTGGCTCTACTTTGACATGTTCTCATCTCCTAGTAAGTTTAAAAACTTAGATTGAGACCTTGGATAACACACACTTATGTATTAGATATAGAGATATTGAATATAGAAAGAAAGAAAGGACTTTTATTCTGAGGTTATTTTATATGAAAATTCAGTCATGAAATGTATAACTGAGATAAGTATGAATGCATATATATGTACAATACTTGATTTGGTAAAGTAGGTATAGTAAAGACAGGTAAAGCATCAAACAGTTTAAACACAGTAACCTAAGTAAACCAATATGAAATAAATGAAAATAATGAAGTATCCATTACAATTATTTATGGTATTTCACTGACGAAAAAGATTTGTTACTAACACAACAAGGAGCCATAAACCTCAGAAACCAAAATTGGATGGCAACTTCATAAAATATTATTAAAATTATACTCTACCTACTACCATCAATATTAGAAATGGCTTGGAGTAATTACAGATCATGATGCAAGTAAATTATTAGGATATCTTTTCTAAATAAAATCATTATATGACATTTGAATGAAGAATGAAGAAATAAATAAAGCCTATATGCGTTAATGGTTGGGAAGTGATGGAAAATTATTTTATTCTTGTTAGTTGTATTTCTTCTTAATTATATAGAAGAACATAATTAAATAATAAGAACTATGAAAAGTACATTTTATGTCACTATAAAATTTATGTGTTTCTTGGAATTTGAAATAATTAAACATATGTACAGTACATGTTTTATCTCTAAGTAGATGAAAGCTTCATGAAAATATGAGCTAAATAAATTGAAAACTGTTAAGTTTAAATTAAAAATGTTTAATATGTCATAAAGGGATGGGAACATATGCTCACATTTATACTAGTCTGTGGAGTTAAGATGCTTAGTAAGATCTTAAAATGGCATACACTTAAACACAACTTGGTAAGCCATTCATTGATTATTTTGTGTGTATGTGTAGAAGTCTCAAATTCATTTATAAACATAAATAAAACTAGCCAGAAACAATATTACTGGGAATCCATTTGCAGAAAGTACTATCATTAATATATATCTATAAATTTATATAAATGTATAAATAAATAAATAAATAAATATATATATATATATATGCTATATGTTCTTGGCAGATTTCAGTCTAAGAATATCTAGCTCAATAGCCATGTATGTATTATTAATATTCACTATTTTATGAAAGTTGCTAACATTTACATCTTAATTAAAATAGGCCATGCACTGTTACATTTTTTACTTGTTAATATATTTAGTATTTACCATAACCCTGTAAGGAATGCATTATCATCATCCACATTTTACAAATGAGGAAACAGTAGCAGAAAGAAGTTAAATAATGGCCGAATTCACACAACTAGAAATTGTTCTAGCCCAAATTCAAACCTTGGTAATTTGGTTCTAGAACTGATACCCTTCATCATTTTGTGACATTGACTCTGCAGTTATAACAACTAGAGTCAGTTCTCCAGGAAAATTGTGATAGAAACTGTCAACAAAATATTAACAGGTTGATCTAAGAAAGAAATGGAAAATTTTATTCAAGCCAAATTTGAGGATTATAATAAGGGCAGAGCATCTCAGAAAGTTCAGAGAATGAGGACTGTCTCATCCATGAGAAGTCAAGGCAGAGTTATATAAGTTTTTTGAGACAGAGGGCTATACGTCAAATGATGTATTATTGACAGTTTACATAATCCAGATCTAAGCGTCATTGCAGTGGGTTATGTGACCCCTTACAAGATCAAGAAGGGATATTATCTTTTAAGGAGTTGTCTTGTTGATGCTAGGAAAATATTGCTCTTTATGGTTGAGCAGATACTCCTGATGATGTGGGAGGCCCGGTTGATACATAATGCAGATACACAATGCACAATATGGGGGGAAGAGGAGGGCAAAGAGCAGAGAAGAATTTTTATGTTTAGATTTTTCTTGTCTTTCCATAAAATATTAATTTTATTTCACAAGACAAAATTTTCCCTCTACACACTCTGTGTTTTTATCATACCCCTCTGTTCCCATAACTCTAAGTAGCACTGAGGTTGCTACCCTTTCTAATTACTCTCAGGATGACAAATAATAAGATGATATATCACATATTGCTACCTTTATATTTTAACAATCATACTAGAGATGTACCCACAGATTTAAAGAAATAGATCTGAAATTGTTAAATTTTGAAATAACAGCAAGGCCCTGGTGATGATGAAGGCAGGGCTTTGGCAGGTGCATACTTGTCAGCAGGAGATCGTATTTAGTTCTCCTTAAACTGCACCAGAGATACTTAAATTTTTCATCTACTTATATTATTTAGCTAGCACAAAAAGTTTAATATTCTTGCATACTTGTATTAATCAGTGTTCTCCAGAGAAATAAATCCAAGGGCAGGAGGAGATGGAGGTCACAGCTCAGCAGGCAGGCAGGCAGGGGTAAATCCTCCCTTCCTCTGTTTTTTGTTCTACTCAGGCCCTCAATGCTTTGGATGATGTTACCCACACTGGGGAGGACAATCTACTTTACTGAATCCACCAATTTAAATGGTAATCCAATCTAGAAATACCTAGATATAACATTTAATCTCGGTACCCTGTACACTCGGTACACATTGACACATAAATTTAACTATTACAACATTTCATAGGTCATTTAAATGTATAATTGAATTAGACTTCCCAGCGTTTGGGGAAAAAGTAAATTATATTTAACCATTATCTAAAATGACACCACCCTTGAAGTGGAACTGTACTGGGATATTACTTGAAATGGTCAAATGCCATTTTGCAATTGTCCATAAAATGGTATTTCTTAAGATTTCTGTCCAAATTCAGCATTGGGATGCGCCACCCTCACCCTTGAGATATGTTGTGCTCTAAGGAAGACAGAGTAGCCATCACACAGAAAGACTTTTCAAATGAGGCTCATGTACCCTGAAAGCAAAACAGCTGCCGTGTGGACAACCGAAGGCTTGTGACCTTTGCTACTGGAGAAAAATGTCTGTTGACACTTGGGCTCATTATTTCACACACAGAGCCAGTTGGATTAAAGTTTCCTAGAATAGAAATATCGGTTTCCAACAGATTTTCTTTCTGTTACAAGGATGTGCTATTTCTCTTTCTCTGAGAGCCATTTTTGAAATTTTGCATAATAAATTTCAGAGGCACAAAGTACCTTATGGAATAGGAATGGAAAATCCACTTTCCATTCCTATCACATTTTTATCACATCAAATCACATTTTTTCCATAACTTCAAAATTAGGCCTTAATGAGGAAAATCAGCCCTCCCATAAAAATAATTTGCTTTCACTTATTCTAAAATCAAAAATCTGTCTAAAAATACTGTGTCTCTCTTTTTTTTCAAATGTATATGTATATATGTATGTTTTACATGTACACTTTATCTTATTTTCTATTAACTCTCATTGTTTTTAAGAGGTATATTTGAATCTCTTCTCCAGAATATTTTACTCCTTCTCATTTATTTACAAACTACATACTTGAATTGTTGCCCAAATGAATATTATAAATTCATTCATGTATGTGTACTAGGGCTTCTTTTCACTGTAGATCTCAAAACACTTTCTGAACTATTTAAAGGAATACATTTTATCCTGGATTATACAAAAGAGAACCTGTAAGTCACATTTAAGAACTGATGATAAAGAATCACACAGCTTGATAGATAGAGATCTATAGATCTCTATAGATAGATCTATAGATCTATAGATCTATAGATCTCTATAGATAGATCTCTATAGATAGAGATCCCTCTAATTTTCTTTGGCATGCACACTGAAAAAAAATTGGCAAAAGTCATATATCAAAAAAAAGAAAAAAAAGTTCTAGTGTGTGGTGGTGTTTCCAAAATAGCAGCAGCTTGAACAGAGATATCCAACTCTTTTGTTGCAAGATTGGTGTTGAAATACCAAAAGAAAATTTCCAGCAAACAGAAAAATCTCATTACAGCTACAGAAATAGAAGAAAAGTTTCACCTCACAGCCCAAAATTTGTGGGCTAGAGATGGAAACAATAGCACATTTTAAAAAACAAACCAAACCAAAAAACACCCAGAGACAACCCATGTCTCCTCTCACATGTGTGAGGGAGGAATCGTGGAAAATGAGGCGAGAAAACAGACTGTTGGACAACTCTGCTATCATCACTTTTCTTAGTAGAATTCTACACACACTGTTGACTTATAAGAAAGCCCAGAGAAATGATCTAGGTACAAGGGAAATAGAACTCTTGTAATCTCAGTATTCAGAAACAGCTATTTTTGAGGCCTAAATTTTGTGTGATGACTATATTGTTCAGGAAGCTGGCAGAGTTTGTTCAGAGCTTTTCTTTGATGTAGTGGATCTGGCTGTATTAGCTAAATCAGGAAGGAGCCTGGATGTAGCCAGAAGTGAAGAAGCTCGGACAAAGGATGGCAGAATATCTATTTCGTGGTTCTGTCACTTTTCCAAGCAAAAATAAAAATTTTTGTACTGTCTGGAAAGCACATGACCCTTAGCCATTCCACTCAATGTTGAATTTACAACAAATAAACCATTCAGATTAAAGCCTGTGTCTACATTTCTGAGAACAACCAGGTACAAAGGGGGAAAACAAGAGGAAAATACAGTCACCATGTTTATGAGTAAGAATCAGTTCTGGAAATTGTGTTTTTTGTTTGAGTATGGTTAAGTAAGAAACATAAGTAAAGGGAAAGTGGAACCAGTGAATCCATGAGAGTATAGTGTCAAGGAAGCTAAGGAAAGAGAATGTTTCAAGAAGAAAACTTCTCTTAGAAAAAAGTTGTCAACTGATCCAGATGCTGGGAAGAATATGAGAACTGAAAACAGTTTCTGCATTTCAGATATTCAGATCCTTGGTGAATTTATTTATTCAGGGAGTGATGGGAGCAGAAGTTAGGTTAGAGAAAGCTGAAAAGTTACTGGACGGTGTGTGGTAGGTTCAGTAATGCCTCCCACAAAAGATGTCCAGAGATGAGAGATTCCTACCAGGTGGAAATTTACTATCTTAGTAAAGGGGAATATCTCACAATGCATATGTAAGTTGAATCATCACATTGTACAATTTAAATATCTTACAATTGTATGTGTCAATTACACTTCAAAGAGCTGAAAAAAAGAGGAATATCCATTGGGTAAGCAGAAATATGCATGTGTATAAATGCCTGAGTGTGTAAATGCATGTTTATATATATGAAAATATATACCTATATAAAAATCTACATGTTTTTAAGTGGAACAATTATTTCCTTAAATGTGCTTTAGTAAAAAAAAAATTTTTCACCTCCACTTTAGAATAACAACCAAATAAGAATATAAGTAATTTGTTCAGTTACATAGCCATAAAAATGAAACTACAGCTACCAAATCCCTCTTCTACTTACTTCTCATAGCATGTCTCTCAATTAGTGGAAAATCCACCATATGCTTATATCCTTCACTTGAGCTTAATTCCTATTGTGTCAACTTTATACAAATAAATTTAATTTTAAATTTACAGACCATATGTTGGGTTAAACTTGAAATCTCCTAGGAGGCCTACAATAAGATAAATATTCAAATCAGTGATGTAAATTTTCACATCATAACCCCTGCTTCTCCTCATTGCATATCCAACCATTTTTATCCCAGCTGCAGTGCATAAAGCAGACATTATATCATCCTAGGCCTGCCAGTCATATTGCTCTAACTAATACAGAAAACCTAATGTGAATTGTACCACTGCTAGAAGTGTTACTCCACCAAAAGTTTCTCAAAGTACTTGATTAAGATTCTGTGGTACAGACCACAATTTCAAATGAAATGCTAAAATAAAGTCACACCCTAAGAGGTTGAGCTTTCACCATCATTTGAGTTATCATCATTTTTTGAGACAGTAAAGCAAAAGAAGTAATTATCTTGCATGAATGAAAAGACTTCTCCCCTTTCAGAAACTATATTGGTGACCTCAGTTTGCCTGCCTTTGGCACTAAAATGACCTGAGAGCTTTCTTGTGGGAAGGAGTTGGGAAAATAATAAAGAAAAAGCAAGAGAGAGTTAGGGTAGAAAGGAGCAGGGATGGAAGTAAAGAAAAAAAAAAACCTTTTTAGGGTTTGTTCAAGAAAATCTTAAAATGATCTGATAACTATTTCTGATTAAAATAACGTATTTCCTTGAATAGAGAAACCATTGCAGTTGTCAAGAGGACACACTTATATTGTTTTTGAAAGAGTATAAAAAGTATCTGCATGGGGCTTCCCTGGTGGCGCAGTGGTTGAGAGTCCGCCTGCCGATGCAGGGGACGTGGGTTCGTGCCCCGGTTCGGGAAGATCCCACATGCTGCGGAGCGGCTGGGCCCGTGAGCCATGGCCTCTGAGCCTGTGCGTCCGGAGCCTGTGCTCCGCAATGGGAGAGGCCACAACAGTGAGAGGCCCACGTACCGCAAAAAAAAAAAGTATCTGCGTGAGGATTTCCACAGCAAGTCCAAGCTGCAGGTAAACTGACCTGTTACTTGAGTTGTGTAGCACTGGAAGTTCCTGGGAGATGTGGAGATTGTAGGAGCCTCTGACAAGCCTCAATACGGTAGTCATAACACAGATGCCTGGGCTTAGGAATAAGGCTATTTCTTCTTCAGGAAACACTATTGCACATTTGAAAAGCAGCTTCATGCTGGATCTTGGACCCCAACAGAGACCAAACCCTTGACCATGAGCCATTTCGTGATGATGGGATCCAAACAGCCTATCATGATCCAGGTATTATCTGATCGTACAAATTAGAAAACATATAAACAAAAACAACGATAAGATCCCCACCTTTTTTTTTTTTTTTTTTGGCTAAAAGGATAATCTATGTTTTTAATTACTTGTTTGCCTTCATGATGGCTGTTTCCCCCATTTCTGTCATGTAAAAATGTATCCTGATGGTGGCTAGTGTTTTACTTTAAATTTTGTGTAGGACTGTGGTTACTTTGACACCATGCAGTGACAATATGGTAACTGATAGACAAAGAAAAGTGTATTCTGAAGGGCACGTGGGGAGAACTGTGCTAGATATTCTTATTTTCCATCCCAGATCCACTCCTCTCTGCTGTCCACTACTTTCTTTGCTCCTAGATGTTGGCTTCTATCAGATTCAAATGAGTCCCTTTGTCTTCTAACTGAATGGGTTCAGAACTCAGCTGTAGCTACACTCTCTGGGTTCAGAGCTGTGTTGGTCACAGTTTGCTTCTGGAGTGTTCCAACAATCCATGTCATTTCCCTTAACCCTGATGACACATGTGTGAAAGCCCCTTCCCTAAACTCTCTTTAATTACCTTTTGAGAGTACCATCTGTTTTCTGATGGTTTCTAACATGAACAGCTGTTTTGATGAAGCTGTAACAAAATGGCTAGCTAAAAAAATTGTAAAGAAACTGTTCTTATGAATTATACCTGATATAAACTGCACATTCTTAAACTTCATGGTATCTCCAAGCCTTGTCCTATTCGTTATACTCTCTTTTCTCTCAAACCCTTGACCAGCAACAATCCACACTATATGCAATCAAAGATTCCCATAACATCCTTGATCTCAGTGGTGATGAGAGTCAGGGATGTGATAAACTTGTACTTAAGGAAGGCTGGGGAATGGTGTAACGATGTTTATTAGATGCATGACAAGGCAACCTGAAAAAAAGAAAATAGGTCTCTCATCTTCTGAGATGGCCCACACTCTGTTTGTGGAGTGTGTTTCTCTCTAAATAAATTCACTACTTACCTAAAAAAAAAAAAAAAAAGAAAAGAAAAGAAGGTAAGAATATTTTTTTTTTACTTCTAAACAGAATAATTCCAAGGCCAGTTGTGCCTGTGCCAAAACAGCAAATTTCAAATGATTGTATATAGAAGTATTTCAGTATATTAATATTCAGGAGCATGAACTGATAGGCTAACTGATATCATGTATACTATACAATCAACAAAAGGAAGTTTCCAGCCTTTAGTTATGCAAGATAAGTTTCTCAAGAAGAGTAGAATTATGAGGTCTAGTTTAATGAGCATACATTTTCTTCACAGATTCTCTGCTGGGGCACAAATCCACCATAGTATTGTAAGTGCCTTTATTTACTTTTCAATGTTTATTTGATCCTGACCACTTGGAAATTCATAAGCATTCGATCAAGAATATGCAAGGAAAAAACAAGTTTAGAATAAGTGAGTAAACACTGAGCGTGTGAACTTTTATTAAGCTGAAGATATATGTTGAATTTAGATCAACTCTATTTCTGTAATAAAAGTTTATAACTATTTGCTAGCTTCTTTAAAAACAAATACAAGCAAACACCAATTTTTTGTATTTATTTTTCAATTTCCCCACCTGTACCTTTCACGTGGATTTATCACTTGTTTCTGAGGGGTGTGAGCTACAGAAACATGACATAATTTTGTGCTTCTAAAACGGATCACTGACTGCTTGGCTGGCTTTTAGGGCTTCATGATATAGAGGAAATTTTGCACCAGAGCTTCAAGTTCCAACCTGACTCTTCTTGCTTCAAATACTTTCTCTTTTACTAAATAATTCCAATTTTGAGGCATAGAGCAATAACACCATAATAAGCATAACTACTTTCTTGGAATTTTTTTTTTTTTTGCTGCGGTACGCGGGCCTCGCACTGTTGTGGCCGGTACCTTAACTTGTTCTCCTCAGTGTTGCCATGTTGTTCCTCCATCAATCCGAACTCACCCTCTTGTGATCTCTCTGTCTCTCTCTCTTTCTCTCTTTGACTTGCTTATTCATACCTCCTTTGTCACTTCAGTAAATTTTCACATGTATAAGGATCGAGTAAAAATGTTATAGTGATTGAATCTGTTGGGAAAATAAGAAATATATTTCAGATACCTAGATTACACTCCCTGCCCCCCCCACAACAGTGTTCTATTTGAGTAAAATTTAGAGTGAATTACTAAATATTCCCCAAACATGCATAAAATAGGTTGAATAAGAACTATTCCAAACTGATTCTTTTCCTTTTTTCACAATGATTTGAATTTGAAGACTAGTTCTATAGAATTAATTGGTAACTTTTCTTAGGATTCATGTCCACATTTTGAGAAATTTTTACCTGTGATTAATGTTTTTGTAAATGTTGACTAATCTGATAGATATTCTTTAATACAGTTACATGTTTATACACACAATTATATCCATAGCTATGTTAATTATAACAAAAATGTATGCATAATAATGTATGAATTTAATACAGATAGTTAATTGAATTACTAATTAAACACATCACTTTATCTCTTGGAATTTCACAAATAAAATTTATTTTTATGATTAAAGAATTTTTATTCACATATAAGTTAACAAGCGGTGTGGCTTTTAACAACTGATAATTCTCTTAACTCATAAGAACCTTCTTTTCCTTATTTGTCAAAAGGAAATAAGGATTCTTACCCCATGGATTTCTTGTTGAATTTAAATGCAGGATTTATGTAGTCAATTTTTGCAAAATGCCTTGTACAAGTTAACCACACTTTAAGCGGTGGTGGTAGAGATGGTGGAAGCTGCAGGGAGCAGCATTTGTTGTACTTTCTTCCTTTTGACTTTCCAGCAGTTCCTGAAGGTCATTTAGAACTGAAGAGATGGACATTTCCCATTGCTGCCCTAACAAATTACCACAAGCTGAGTGGCTTAAGACCACTCAACTCTGTTATTTTAGAGCTCTGTATATTAGAAGTCCAAACTGGGTCTTACTGGACTAAAATCAAGGTATTGTCAGGATGGTGTTCCTTTTGGATGCTTTAAGGGAGAATCTGTTTCCTTGCCTTTTCCAGCTTCTAGAGGCTGCCTGTATTCCTTGGCTCATGGCCCCTTTTCTGTCATCAAAGTCAACAGACCCGTGTCTCTCTGTGCCTTTCTCACATACTCATATGTTCCTCTGACTCACTTTTCTGCTTCCATCTTCCACTTTTAATGACCCTGTGACTACATGGAGTCCACCTAATTCAAAATAATTTTCTGATCTCCAGATCTTTAACTCACTCACATCTGCAATCACTTAGCCATGTAGAACAATACCAGTATGTTTGAAGTCCAGTATGTAGTCCTAAAACAACCAGTTTTCCTCTCATGCAGCCCTAGTACTAGTTATAATGTTAAACTTAGTAGTGCAAACATTCTTTTGATTTTCTTTCTAGTATGCATAACCAAAAAGTTTTATTTTATGTTTTTTTCTTATTTATTAAATTTCTAGGTAACTTTGTTTTTGAATAGCATGATTTTCAAGATTACTCATATTGGTGAATAGAGTTCTATTTCCTTCATTTCATGTTTGCATTATATTCTTTGAATGAACACATGGCAATTTATCTCTTCTAGTATTGAAGATAGTTTAGGATTTTCTTATTCCCTTGCTATTAACAGTACAATTTAAAGCACTCTTATACAGATTTGCTGGTGTTCATGAGTGAGTTTCTCTAGAGAAGACACCTGGTATCAGAATTTGTCTAATGCTAGGGTGAGAGTCCCATTGCTTAACATTCTTGCCCAAATTTAGTGTTGTCAGACATTTTAACTTCTGAAAATGTATTGTATATTAATTTAAACCTCACTGGGTTTTTTGTTTGTTTGTTTGTTTGTTTTCGGTATGCGGGCGTCTCACTGTTGTGGCCTCTCCCATTGCGGAGCACAGGCTCCAGACGCGCAGGCTCAGTGGCCATGGCTCACGGGCCCAGCTGCTCCGTGGCATGTGGGATCTTCCCGGACCGGGGCACGAGCCCATGTCCCGTGCATCGGCAGGCGGACTCTCAACCCCTGCGCCACCAGGGAAGCCCCATAACTGGGGTTTTAATTTGCATTTCAGTTTCATGTAATGACAGTGCATACCTTTTTGCATGTTGAAACAATTTGGATTTTTTTTCTGTGAAATGTCAGTCTATTATTTTGCCTGTTATGCCTATTTTGCTTACTTATTCTAAGATTTTATTAATAAACTCTGGATACTAAACTTTTTTTGGTTACATGTATTCTACAAAGGTGTTACTAGTTTGAAATGTGTCTTTTTATATTCTTCCCTTACACAAGGTCATGAAGTCATTCAAATGTATTTTCTTGTATGTTAAACTTTGGCTTTTAATATTTAAACTTTTGCTTATCACTCAAACCTTACAAAGACAGGATAGACACTACAAAATATCTCTCTAACCATAGTGCCAGAGGAACCTTAGTGCTTGCCTATTTGTGTGTTCAGTTCGGCTCTGGGCATGGGTCTCTGGGAAAGATGGCTTTGCTCTATTGGGAGGCATGGAGCTCTGTCTTGGACTAAATGATGCTTGCAGTGTGACTCTTTTCTACTCCTGGGCTCGTTTTTTTTCTTTTTTTAAAAAATTATTTATTTATTTTTGGCTGCATTGCTGTGTTCGGGCTTTCTCTAGTTACAGTGAGCAGGGGTTACTCTTTGTTGTAGTGTGCAGGCTTCCCATTGTGGTGGCTTCTCTTGTTGTGGAGCATGGGCTCTAGGTGTGCGGACTTCAGTAATTGTGGCATGCAGGTTCAGTAGCTGTGGCTCCTGGGTTGTAGAGTGCAAGCTCAGTAGTTGTGGTGAATGGGCTTAGTTGCTCTGCGGCATGTGGCATATTCCCGGACCCGGGCTTGAACCTGTGTCCCCTGCATTGGCAGGTGGATTCTTAACCACTGTGCCACCAGGGACGTCCTCCTATGCTCTATTGAAGTGATGGGTACTCGGCTGGGTTGCAAATAAATCAGTTTTTGTTGTTAATTTTTTTTTTTGGCGGGACATGATAAAATGATGATCCCTGATTGGTAGCAAATCTAAATATGTTATTTTTTATATGTTAGTGTGCAGGACATCTTGCAATAAGTGTGTTGAGTGAGTGAGGTGACCTGGATGAGTAACAGGTACTTCAGAGAATTTGTCAAAGAGCCATCAGCACACAAGTTAGAATGTCCTGTGAATAAATGGGTTTACTAAGGCAAATCTGAAAGGAGGCTGAGAAGAGGCAATCAAAGAGGGGATAAGAGAAGAACCGAAAGAGCTTAACATTGAGAAAGCTCAGGGAATTTTGGTTTCAAGGAGGAGGTTATGTTTTACAATATAAAATACTCCCTGGAGAATAAATAAATGAGTACTAAGTATTTATTGGATATAGCAACAAAAAACCAGCATCAGTCTTTCTGAGAGCTTTGTTCAGTGGATGAGTAAAGGATGAAATTGGATATTGCCATGGTGTGAACAATAAATGGGAAAAGATGAAACAGATGAAGGGAAAGGATTTTTATTTTGTCATGAAGCTTGGCAATGCTAGGTAATAGAGAGGGAAATAAAACTGGAGAGGGCTTGACATATAGGAACAAATGGGAGAGACATGAGGATTTTTCAAAAATTCAAGAAGAAAAGGAAAGTATAGGAAAGAATGGGATAAGCTTTAATAATTGGAGTGAAATCCCTGATGCAGCGTTCATGGGATCCAGAGAACAAGGGGAAGAGTTAGCCTTAGTCACAATGAGAAATTTACTATCATAATTAGAAAAAGAAATTAGTTACAATATAACATCACTTTTATAAATGCGGTGTCAGGAATTTGAAAAAGTTCTTAACTGAGTGGTTCTATATTTCTGAGAAGTAGGAGACAAGATTTTCTGCTGAGAATGAGTAGGAAGGTAATAGAGTAGGACAGGTAAGGAGATAATAAATGGTTTGATTAGATATTATGGAAGATGGAAGAAAACCTTAGAACAGAGAATTGGTGAGCAGGGTAAATGGCCCTATTGAGCTCAGAGAACCTTAACTTATAGAGGCAATTTTCTGAGGATTTTGTGATTTTCTCCAGTTGGATTCAACTGCCCAGGTAAAGGAACAAAGAAATCATTCTCCTGGGTTGCTTCAGCTTTGGGTTTGCTAAGTAGTTTCAAAAATAGAAATTGAAAATGTTCACAAAGACGTGGTTGAAGAAATTGATCAAGTGTTATAGGCTTAAAAGGAAGAGAGTGAACCTGAGGCAGAAATAAGACCTTATATACAATTGATTGTATGTCACAGGACTGAATACAAGTTAGCCTGATGAAATAACAATATTATTTTTTTTTGCATGCACTCACCCGTTCTGGTCTACTTCTAGGAAGCACGAGAAGATTAGGAAGTGCTAAAGATACAGATATAACTTTTCTGTCAATCTGTTTGCTTTGCTTAAGCATACTCTTTCTAACATCCGTCTAATGGTAGAGTATTTTGTCCATATTTAGAAAATGTGTCATCAGATATTTTCTAAACTATTAGTGCTTTTCTTGGACCACTAATCAATGCTATATTGTCCTTAGGTCTTCCATCTGCACGTTTCTGGTGTGACATTTTTAATTTGGGGTTTTCAAGTTCATATAACCAAGGATACATATTAGAGGATAGTGCAATTTTAGGAAATCATTTACCCATTTGATTCACAGAATCTTATAACTGTAACTCAGATTAATGTCACTTTGGACATTTCTTTGTGAGATCGAATATATTTTAGATATTTATTCTTGTTCAGTGTATATTCTCGCTTTTCTCTAAACCCCTTTCCTTGCCGAGTTTTAGCTGTTTAAGGAAATGATTCAGAACTCACTGGAAGACACAGATGAGTGTTGAAGGCTTCACATAAGATCATTAAGTTGGTTTGCAGGTCGCTAAGACAGGACTCAGCTCATGGCACTGCTGAGAAACTTTGAATGCAGGAGCAAAAGATTTTACCAGCACTAGCCTTCAAGTTCATTAATGTTTCCTAGGACCATGCCCTTGCTGTTTTATGTCAAACATCTTTAGGTTGTGATCCATCCTTCCTGCTATTGCCATCTTATTGTGTATGAGCTGAAACGATTCTGATTTTATGTTCACACTCTTGCACAGATTCCACTTCACTAGTATAAACAGAGAGGCCTAATGAAAACTATATAATTCTCTGGGGATGAAAATTTCCCCGTTCTCATTTTGTATCTCCATCTTTCCAGCAGATTATGAAATATTCAGTATTTTTATCTGAAGACACATTGCTCTTAACATATTTGGCACAGAAGGTTATCTTTAAAATCCCCTCTAAATCTCCCAAATTAATCTTCTGTGTATTGAACGCTTGCCAGCTTGGATAGTTATAGGATTAGACATTTTTAAATGATTTTTGACTCTGAAGGTTGTTTGCATGCTGTTACCAAATCTGGCTTTGTTTCAGCTTCAGCATCTTCCTTTTCATAAAGGATATGCTGTAAACCTACTAAATGTTTTCATCTAATTTTATAATTATCATACCTAGGAAGTACCTTTATTAGAGCTTGGCACTTTGCTGCATATAAAGCCACTGCACCTGTAATTGACTTTAACTAAGTGAGTACTAATCCACAATATTTCTTTGGGGCTGGGCTTGCCAGCAGGGGAGGCTCTTTACTATACCTCTTTTTCTCTGATAAACAAATAAAAGCTTATTTATTCTACATATCAAATCAGATGTCATAATAAGACAAAGTTAATTCAACACTCATATGTTGTAACAGGTTATAATAATATTAGTAAATGGGGAATTAAAACTGATCAGAGAGAAAATGTTAAGAAATAAACACTAAGCCTAATGACAGTAACACACTGCAAAATTTGCACATCATCCTTCAAAGACACTCAGGATGATGGATGCATGTGCCTCATTCATCTTGCTTTATTTCTTAAACTAAATAAAACGATGTATTTCACCTTTTGAGATAAATTTTATCTCAGGTAATTTGGGTATATTTATTTCATCGTTTCTAACAAACAAGGTCTGGATCCTCTTGTAACATAAAAGAATTAGTCATCAGAAGGCAAGTGCTCTCAGAATCTATCTGTATAGCATTTTTTCAATAAACATCAAATAAATTTAAATGAACATGTATATGTATTATGGTAAACCAAGGAAAACCATTTAGCTACTCAAAAAAGAACTAAAATTAAAACTAAGTAGAAATTGAGAATGCACATCAAAATTTTGTTATTTGAGTATTTTATTTCTTGTATACCTAAAAGACATATTTAATAATATTCCCAACTCCTTTACCAGAGCAGATGCTACATCAGAGAAAAGATGTTTCTTTCACATTTCCATTCAAATTAGAGGGACTAATTTCCCCCAATTTCCCTTCAGCAAGTTTTCCATTACCCTTAGTTTTTAAGCTTGATTTTTAAACTATGGTTATTTAGCTCTCCTTCTTAAAACAAGTACCTATAATTGAAACTACTATGCATTGAGCAGTGAAATAAAAGTTTCAAATACAATTAAAAAAAGTCTTACCTTTAAGTAGGGTATCCCCAAATGGCTGAGAGAGATAAGAAAACTGGTAATTGCAGCACAATATATGGTTTGTGTAGTGGGGTAAATAATGTGATGCTATGAAAGCATAAGACACAGATTTTTAAGCCAAGGTTTTAGGGATCAGGGAAAGGTTACTGAAGTGATGAAGTCTTTGCTGAATTCTGCAGTAGGAGGCCAGGTGAGTGGGGGCTAATTCTGACAGATAAAACATGTAAAAAATCTAAAGGCAAAAAAGATTAGGAAAATGGTGTGTACAACTGGGTAGTTAGCAGAGAGTTGTGCCTCTTATTGAGATGGGGATCAATCCACTGCAGCATAAAAAAATGTGAACATTTATTAAAAATATTTCAGCTTGAAAGCATTTAGAATGTGAGAGTCATGGAGTCTCAAATCCCATGATGCTATACCTGAAGTAGAAAAAAGAATAGTGGAAAAGGTATACTTGTTTCTAACTTACCTGAATAACATACATATGTGCTACTACTTTCCAGCACACTAATTTCCTCTCTCTCCTTTATGGAATATGCATCTCCAACTTACATGCATTTTGCTCACACTATGTCTTTCCAAAGTCTACCTAGAAAACTAGCATTACTTCTCTCAGAAAATGCATGTTCAATGTTCTTCTTAGACTTAGGTCTACTTCTAACTCATCCATTAATGAACTTTTCACTCTCACAGACAAGAACTTTGTTTTCTTTCTCTCTCTTTCTGTTTCTTTCCTGCCAAGTGGGAAAGGACATGAATTATAGATGTACTGCATCTACATAGGCATTAAGCTATGCACTGATAATATAGAGTAGAAAATTATGAAAAACCTTAGTCTTAGATGGTCACTTTCAGCCATGAGGTAAGAAGTGAGGCATATATCCAGATTACTGAAGAGGTTTAAAATTTTTTCCTGCTTGGAGCTCTAGGACTGGGAACATCTGTTAAGGAAATGGGGCTGGCATTTGAAAAATATTCTCCAAGCTATGTTAATTTATATTTTGTAGATTAAACACCTTCCACACTTTGATATCCACTGCTTCTGAGCTGCAGAGTTTTGTAGAGCTAAGTTCAAAAGGTCATAAACTTAGATGGTAAATAATAGGGAGAAACGACAATTTGGAGTAAATATTTAACGGTCATAATCTAACATTTAATTTTAGATCAAAGCAAAGTAGGATGTCGTTAGAGGTCTGTGAAGAAAGAGGTAACATGAATAGCTGTTTTAGGTGTGATGTAAAATGCAGTAAGAAAATGGGGATACTGAAGTTTTGAAAAGTTATATGACAAAGATGGACCTCACCCATGGAAAAAGCTGTCAATTCATGAACTGTAAAATATCATAGCAGGTATATGAAAACAAAGTGAAATGAATTTGAATTCCAGAAAAAATTTAATTTGAATGTTAGTTCTTTATTTATATTCTGTGTGACCATTGACAAGTCATATTACTACTCTGAGTCTGCTTTCAAATATTTTAAATACATTAGATATAAATGTACTTCACTTCAGAAATAAACCCATGCACCTATGATCAATTAATCTATGACAAAGGAGGCAAGAATACACGATGGAGAAAAGTCAGTCTCTTCAATAAGTGATGCTGGGAAAACTGGACCGCTACATGTAAAAAAATGAAATTAGAACATTTTCTCACACCATATACAAAAATAAACTCTCAAAATGGATTAAAGACATAAATGTAAGACTGGATAGTATAAAACTCTTTGAGAAAAACATAGGCACAACAGTCTTTTACAAAAATCGCAGCAATATCTCTTTGGGTCCATCTCCTAGAGTAATGGAAATAAAAACAAAAATTAACAGATGGGACCTAATTAAACTTAAAAGGTTTTGCACAGCAAAGGAAACCATAAATAAAATGAAAAGACAGTCTACAGAATGGGAGAAAATATTTGCAAATCATGTGACCAACAATGGATTAATTTCCAAAATATACAAAGAACTCAATCTGGATATACACCTCAATTTTAAAAGAAAACTGAAAAACAAACAACCCAATCAAAAAATGGGCAGAAGATCTAAATAGACATTTCTGAAAAGAAGACATACAGATGGCCCAAAGGAACATGAAAAAATGCTCAACATTGCTAACTATTAGAGAAATGCAAATTAAAACTACAATGAGGTATCACCTTACTTGCTATCGTCAAAAAGTCTACAAATAATAGATGCTGGAGAGGCTGTGGAGAAGAAGGAACCCTCCTACACTGTTGGTGGGAATATAAATTGGTGCAACCATTATGGAGAATGATATGGAGATTCCTTAAAACAACTAAATATAGAGTTACCATATGATCCTACAATCCCACTCTTGGGCATATATCAGGATAAAATCATAATTCAAAAAATACATGCACTCTGTGTTCATTGCAGCCTTATTTACAATAACCAAGACATGGAAGCAACCTAAATTCCATCGACAAATGAATGGATAAAGAAGTTGTGGTACATATATACAATGGAATATTACTCACCCATAAAAAGAACAAAATAATGCCATTTGCAGCAACATGGATGGACGTGGAGATTATCATACTAAGTGACGTAGGTCAGACAGAGAAAGAAAAATATCATATGATATTGTTTATATGCGGAGTCTAAAAAAAAAAAAGATGATAAAAATGAACTTATTTACAAAACAGAAACAGACTCACAGACTTAGAGAATGAAGTTATGGTTACCAAAGGGGAAGGTAGGGGAGAGCGATAAATTAGGAGGATATGAGTAACATACACATAGTACTATATATAAAATAGATAACCAACAAGTACACAGAACTATATTCAATATTTTATAATAATCTATAAGGGAAAAGAATCTGAAAGAGAATATATATATACATAAATATATGTATTATATATATAATGTATAAAATATAACTGAATCACTGTACTGTACACCTGAAACTAATGACATTGTAAATCAACTATACTTCAATAAAAATGTACCACATTTTATTTGATTAATATTAAAATCAGATCATGGATGTTCAAGAAATGGGAGTTTTTATTATTATTTTATTTCCAGTATCATATAAAATAGAACCATGCTAAGAACTATGGACATTACAAAAGATATAAAAGTTATGAATTGTTTTGCTCAACTTAAAATCTCCTTGTGGAGACTCAATGCAGATAAAACTTCGAATCCTATTTTAAAAATATGTTCAAGTATGTGACACTGTAAAGATGCCTGTAGTAGCACCTATATCTTACCTTGAACATTCATTTTCTCTATAGACTACAGGAATCTGAAAAGGGGATATTTTCCCTTCTCTAAAGAGGAGAAAATTGGAGTTTAGAGACATGAGGTATTTTACATTTGGTCACATAACTATGAACTTGGGAGTCTAGGATTTGAACTAGAGACCATCTGCTTTCACAGCCTACCACTTTCCACTATAACATATGCCCCAAATAATTGTTTGTGTTTTGTTTGTTTTTTAACATCTTTATTGGAGTATAATTGCTTTACAATAGTGTGTTAATTTCTGCTTTATAACAAAATGAATCAGCTATACATATACATATATCTCCATATCTCCTCCCTCTCGCGTCTTCCTCCCACCCCCCCATCCCACCCCTCTAGGTGGTCACAAAGTACTGAGATGATCTCCCTGTGCTATGTGGCTGCTTATCACTACCTATCTATTTTACATTTGGTAGTGTATATATATCAATGATACTCTCTCACTTTGTCCCAGCTTACCCTTCCCCCTCCCCATGTCCTCAAGTCCATTCTTTACATTTGCATCTTTATTCCTATCCTGTCCCTAGGTTCTTCATAAGCATTTTTTTTAGATTCCATATATATGTGTTAGCATATGATATTTGTATTTCTCGTTCTGACTTACTTCACTCTGTATGACAGACTCTAGGTCCATCCAACTTACTACAAATAACTAAATTTTGTTTCTTTTTATGGCTGAGTAATATTCCATTGTATATATGTGCCATATCTTCTTTATCCATTCATCTGTCATTAGACACCTAGGTTGCTTCCATGTCCTGGCTTTTGTAAATAGAGCTGTAATGAATATTGTGGTACACAACTCTTTTTGAATTACGGTTTTCTCACAGTATACGCCCAGTAGTGGGATTGCTGGGTTGTATGGTAGTTCTATTTTTAGATTTCTCAGGAACCTGCATAATGTTCTCCATAGTGACTGTATCAATTTACATTCCCACCAACAGTGCAAGAGGGTTCCCTTTTCTCCACACCCTCTACAGCATTTACTGTTTGTAGATAGTTTGATATTAGCCTTTCTGACCAGTGTTAGGTAATACCTCATTGTAGTTTTGATCTGCATTTCTCTAATGATTAGTGATGTTGAGCATCCTTCCATGTGTTTGTTAGCAATCTGTATATCGTCTTTGAAGAAATGTCTATTTAGGTCTTCTGCACACTTTTGGATTGGGTTATCGTTTTTTATCATGTTGAGCTGCATGAGCTGCCTGTAAATTTTGGAGATTAATCCATTGTCAGTTGCTTTTTTGCAAGTAATTTCTCCCCTTCTGAGGGTTGTCTTTTTGTCTTGTTTATGGTTTCCTTTGCTGTACAAAGATTTTAAGTTTCATTAGGTCCCATTTGTTTATTTTTGTTTTTATTTCCATTTCTTTAGGAGGTGGGTCAAAAAGGATCTTGCAGTGATTTATGTCACAGTGTTCTGCCTATGTTTTCCTCTAAGAGTTTTATAGTGTCTGGCCTTATATTTAGGTCTTTAATCCATTTTGAGTTTATTTTTGTGTATGGTGTTAGGAAGGGTTCTAATTTCATTATTTTACATGTAGCTGTCCAGCTTTCCCAGCACCACTTATTAAGGAGTCTGTCTTTTCTCTATTGTATATTCTTGCCTACTTTAACAAAAATAAGGTGACCATATATGCATGGGTTTATCTCTGGGCTTTCTATCCTGTTCCATTGATCTATATTTCTGTTTTTGTGCCAGTACCATGCTGTCTTGATTACTATAGGTTTGTAATGTAGTCTGAAGTCAATGAGTCTGATTCCTCCAGCTCCTTTTTCTTTCTCAGGATTGCTTTGGCTATTTGGGGTCTTTTTTGTTCCCATACAAATTGTGAAAATTTTTGTTCTAGTCTTTGAAAAATGCCATTGGCAGTTTGATAGGGATTACATTGAATCTGTAGATTGCTCTGAGTAGTATGATCATTTTCATAATGTTGATTCTTCCAATTCAAGAACATGGTATATCTTCCTCTTTAATTTCTTTCATCAGTGTCTTACAGTTTTCTGCATACAGGTCTTTTGTCTCCTTAGGTAGGTTTATTCCTAGGTATTTTATTCTTTTTGTTGCAATGGTAAATGTGAGTGTTTCCTTAATTTTTCTTTCAGAGTTTTCATCATTAATGTATAGGAATGCAAGAGATTTCTGTACATTAATTTTGTATCCTGCTACTTTACCAAATTCATTGATTAGCTCTAGTAGTTTTCCGATAGAGATTTTAGGATTCCCTATGTATAGTATCATGTCATCTGCAAACAGTGACAGATTTAGTTCTTCTTTTTAGATTTGGATTCCTTTTATTTCTTTTTCTTTTCTGATTGCTGTGGTTAAAACTTCCAAAACTATGTTAAAAAATAGTGGTGAGAGTGGGCAACCTTGTCTTGTTCCTGATCTTAGTGGAAATGATTTCAGTTTTTCACCATTGAGAACAATGTTGGCTGTGGGTTTGTCATATATGGTCTTTATTAGGTTGAGGTAAGTTCCCTCTATACCTTCTTTCTGGAGGGTTTTTATCATAAATGGGTGTTGAAAGCTTTTTCTGCCTCTATTGAGATGATCATATGGTTTTCATCCTTTAGTTTGTTAATATGGTGCATCCCATTGATTGATTTGTGCACATTGGAGAGTCCTTGCATTCCTGTGATAAACCCCACTTGATCATGGTGTACGATCTTTTTAATGTGCTGTTGGATTCCGTTTGCTAGTACTTTGTTGAGGATTTTTGCATTTATATGCATCAGTGATATTGGCCTGTAGTTTTCTTTCTTTGTGACATCTTTGCCTGGTTTTGGTGTCAGGGTGATGGTGGTCTCATGAAATGAGTTTGGGAGTGTTCCTCATTCTGCTATATTTTGGAAGAGTTTGAGAAGGATAAGTATTAGCTCTTCTCTAAATGTTTGATAGAATTCACCTATGGAGCCATCCGGCTTTTGTTTGTTGGAAGATTTTTAATCACATTCTCAATTTCAGTGCTTGTGATTGGTCTCTTTATATTTTCTATTTCTTCCTGGTTCAGTCTCAGAAGGCTGTGATTTTCTAAGAATTTGTCCATTTCTTCCAAGTTGTCCATTTTATTGGCATAGAGTTGCTTGTAGTAATATTTCATGATCCTTGGTTTTTCTGCAGTGTCAGTTGTTCCCCTTTTTCATTTCTACTCCTATTGATTTGAGTCTTCTCCCTTTTTTTCTTGATGAGTCTGGCTGATGGTTTATCAATTTTGTCTATCTTCTCAAAGAACCAGCTTTTAGTTTTATTGATCTTTGCTATTGTTTCCATCATTTCTTTTTCATTTATTTCTTACCTGATCTTTATGATTTCTTTCCTTCTGCTAACTTTGGAGATTTTTTGTTATTATTTTTCTAATTGCTTTAGATGTAATTTTAGGTTGTTTATTTGAGATGTTTCTTCTTTCTTGAGGTAGGATTGTTTTGCTATAAACTTCCCTCTTAGAACTGCTTTTGCTGCATCTCATAGGTTTTGGGTCATCATGTTTTCATTGTCATTTGTTTCTAGGTATTTTCTGATTTCCACTTTGATTTCTTCAGTGATCTCTTGGTTATTAAGTATTGTATTGTTTAGCCTCCATGAGGTGTTTTTTGTTTTGTTTTTTTTTTTTGGTACGCGGACCTCTCACTGTTGTGGCTTCTCCTGTTGTGGAGCACAGTATCCAGACGCACAGGCTCAGTGGTCATGGCTCATGAGCCCAGCCGCTCCGGGGCATGTGGGATCTTCCCAGACCAGGGCACGAACCCATGTCTCCTGCATTGGCAGGCGGACTCTCAACCACTGCACCACCAGGGGAGTCCAATGGGTTTGTAATTTTTACAGACTTTTTCCTGTAATTTTTATCTAGTGTCATAGCCTTATGATTGGAAAAGATACTTGATATAATTTTAATTTTCTTAAATTTACCAAGGCTTGATTTGTGACCCAAGATATGATCTATCCTGGAGAATATTGCATGAGCACTTGAGAAGAAAGTGTATTCTGTTGTTTTTGGGTGGAATGTCCGATAGATATCAATTAAGTCCATCCTGTTTAATGTATCATTTAAAGCTGGTTCTTCCTTATTTATTTTCATTTTGGGCGATCTGTCTATTTGTGAAAGTGTGGTGTGAAAGTCCCCTACTATGATTGTGTTACTGCTGATTTCCCCATTTATGGCTGTTAGCATTTGCCTTATGTATTGAGGTGCTCCTATGTTGGGTGAATATATATTTATAATTGTTATATCTTCTTCTGGGATTGATCCCTTGATCATTATGTAGTGTCCTTCTTTGTCTCTTTTAATAGTCTTTATTTGAAAATCTTTTTTTTTTGATATAGGAATTACTCCAGCTTTCTTTTGATTTCCATCTGCATGTGATATCTTTTTCCATCCCCTCATTTTCAGTCTGTAGGTATCCCTAGGTCTGAAGTGGGTCTCTTGTAGATAGCATATATATGGGTCTTGTTTTTGTATCCATTCAGAGGGAGTATGTCTTTTGGTTGGAGCATTTAAACCATTTACATTTAACTATAATCTCTTAAAATATTTTGTCAGTCCCTTTCTTTTTCTCTTCTTCTTCTGGGACCCCTATAATTCGAATGTTGGTTCATTTAATGTTGTCCTAGAGGTCTCTGAGACTGTCGTCAATTTTTTCATTCTTTTTTCTTTATTCTGCTCTACAGTAGTTATTTGCACTCTTTTATCTTCCATGTCACTTATCAGTTCTTCTGTCTCAGTTATTCTCCTATTGATTCCATCTAGGGAATTTTTAATTTCATTTATTTTGTTGTTCATCATTGTTTGTTTGCTCTTTAGTTTTTCTATGTCCTTGTTAAACATTTCTTGTATTTTCTCCATCCTATTTCCAGGATTTTGGATCATCTTTACTATGATTATTCTGAATTCATTTTCAGGTAGTTGCCTATTTCCTCTTCATTTATTTTGTCTGGTGAGTTTTTACCTTGTTCCTTCATCTACTGTGTGTTTCTCTGTCTTCTCATTTTGCTTAACCTACTGTTTGGGGTCTCCTTTTTGCAGGCTGCAGGTTTATAATTCCCGTTGATTTTGGTGTCTGCCCCCAGTGGCTAAGGTTGGTTCAGTGGGTTGTGTAGGCCCCCTGGTGGAAGAAACTAGTGCCTGTGTTCTGTTGGATGAGGTTGGATCTTGTCTTTCTGGTGTGCAGGACTGTGTCTGGTGGTGTCTTTTAGGGTGTCTGTGACCTTATAATTTTAGGCAGCCTCTCTGCTAATGGGTTGAGATATGTTCCTGTTGTGCTAATTGTTTGGCATGCGGTGTCCAGCACTGTAGCTGTTGGTTGTTGAGTGAAGCTGGGTCTTAATGTTGAGATGGAGATCTCTGAGAGAGCTTTCACCATTTGATATTACATGGAGCTTGGAAGTCTCTCATGGACCAATATCCTGAACTTGGCTTCCCCACCTCTGAGGCACAGGCCTGTCACCCGTCCAGAGTGTCAATACACTGTCAGCCACACAGCTCAGAAGGAAAGCAAGAAAATAAAAAAAAAATAAAGTTATTAAAATAAAAAATTATTAAAAAAATAAAAAAGCAATATAAAAGAAAGAAGAGAGAAACCAAGCCAAAAAAAACAAACAAAAAAAAAAACCCAATGATAACAAGTAGTAAAAACTATCCAAAAAAAAAGGAACAGACACACAGAACCCTAGAACAAATGGTAAAAGCAAAGCTATACAGACAAAATCATACAAAAAAAGTATACACATACACACTCACAGTAAGAGAAAAAGGAAAAAATATATATATACATCCTTTCTCCCAAAGTCCACTGCTTCAATTTTGGGATGATTTGTTGTCTATTCAGGTATTCTACAGAGACAGAGTACATCAAGTTGATTTTGGTGATTTAGTCAGATCCTCCTGAGGCTGCTGTGGGAAATTTCCCTTTCTCCTCTTTGTTCGCACAGCTCCTGGGGTTCAGCTTTGGATTGCCCCCGCCTCTGTGTGTAGGTCGCCTGAGGGCGCCTGTTCCTGCTCAGACAGGATGGGGTTAAAGTAGCAGTTGATTAGGGAGCTCTGGCTCACTCAGGCTGGGGGGAAGGAGGGGAACAGAATTCGGAACAAGCCTGTGGTGGCAGAGGCCGGCTTGACGTTGCAACAGCCTGAGGCACGCTGTGTGTTTTCACGGGGAAGTTGTCCCTGGATCTTGGGGCCCTGGCAGTGGCGGGCTGCTCAGGCTTCCACGAGAGGAGGTGTGGATAGTGACCTGTGCTTGCACACAGGCTTCTTGGTGGCTGCTGCAGCAGCATTAGCATCTCATGCCCGTCTCTGGGGTCTGTGTTGATAGCCACGATGCGCGCCCATCTCTGGAGCTTGTTTAGGTGGTGCTCTGAATCCCCTCTCCTCGTGCACCTCAAAACAATGGTCTCTTGCCTCTTAGGCAGTTCCAAGCTTTTTCCCGGACTCCCTCCCGGCTAGCTGTGGTGCACTAGCCCCCTTCAGGCTGTGTTCACGCCGACAACCCCAGTGCTCTCCTTGCGCTCCCGCCGAAGCCCGAGCCTCAGCTCCCAGCCCCGCCCGCCCCAGCAGGTGAGCAGACAACCTCTTGGGCTGGTGAGCGCCGGTCGGTACTGATCCTCTGTGCGAGAATCTCTCCACTTTGCCCTCCGCACCCCTGTTGCTGTGCTCTCCTCCGCGGCTCCGAAACTCCCCCCTCCGCCACCCGCAGTCTCCGCCTGCGAAGGGGCTTCCTAGTGTGTGGAAACCTTTCCTCCTTCACAGCTCCCTCCCACTGGTGCAGGTCCCATCCCTATTCTTTTGTCTCTGTTTTTTTCTTTTTTCTTTTGCCCTACCCAGGTACATGGGGAGTTTCTTGCCTTTTGGGAGGTCTGAGGTCTTCTGCCAGCGTTCAGTAGGTGTTCTGTAGGAGTTGTTCCACATGTAGATGCATTTCTGATGTTTTTGTGGGGAGGAAGGTGATCTCCACGTCTTACTCTTCCGCCATCTTGATGGCCTCTCTCTGTAGTTAAGTATTAATCTTTTCTGTCTAATATATTTGCACCTAAGTTTAAGCCCTTGTTTCCTCTCACATTCAGTTTTACAAAACACTTTCTAATTAGTCTCCACAACCTTAGTTTTCTCTCCATTTCCTCAATTCCTATTTATTGAGTAGTTAGTACACACCTGGAGTGGTTCTAGGTATTGTGGGTACAGAAGTTTCTCTGTCCCTGCTCTACTGCAGTTGTCACAGGCATGGGAGACACACAACAAAGAAATAAACAGACATATATCCTATGGTAGGATAAGAGTGACATATACGAGTTGAGCAGGGCAAAAGCACTGAAAGTTAGATGAAAGTTATAATGGAATGGTTATTTATAATAAAGTTAAAGTGAATTAGAACAGACACTTGAAGGAGGCAGGGGAGTGACTTGGGTATAAAACTGGGAAACAATATTCCCTGGAACAGGAATAGGAAGGCAGAGTGTGAGGATGCGCTGTGTGGTAAAAGAGCAATGTGTGTGGAACAGAATTAAGGAGAGAGAGACAGAGAGAGAGCAGAGACAGAGAGAGAGAGAGAAGAGGAGATAAAAATGAAGAGATAGTAGAGACTACACCAAGGTTCTCAAAGGTCAACATAAGGATTTTAGCTTTTCCTCTAAGTGAATTGAGAAGCCACTGCAAATTATTAATAATTAGAGAAGTGACATCAGGACTCTATTTTAGAAAAATCACTCTGTTTACCGTGTTTTCATCTAGAACACTGCTGGTCATCTTTTAAAGATACAATATCAATCAGACTACTTGCTTAGTCATAAACCCATAGCACTTCCTCCTCACACCTCATTGGTTTCAGCTTCTATTTAGCAGCAGCAGCGGGACAGGGGTGGCAGTGGTAGTAATAGTCATAGTAATAGTCTCTACTCCATGACCACCTGCTCTAGAGATCTCTAGATCGATGGAGTATTTGATTTTTAATTTAATTCTCCCAGAGAACGCTTTACTTATTTCTAATGCAATATCCATTTATATCTCAATGGACATTAATGTTCTATACAATTTTGGAAATCCTTTTCTGTAGAATTAAAAAATGAAACTCTTTGACATTCAAGGCCTTGATATTGCTGCCACATTTGATTTCTCTCTTTGTGGATGGTCTTTTCTTTACCCACTTCCCATAAGTAAGTTTTATCAATTCTTCAAGCTTTGCTCAAGTCTTACTCTCCATAGGAAGTCTTACCTGATTTTTTTCATGGAAGTAACCTCCTTCTCTTATGATTTTCCATGATGTTGATTCATACTTTTTTATGTCACTTAGCACTGATTATATTCTATCCTATACATGGTTAATTCTTTTTTATCCTTAATATGCAAGGATCCATGAGGGCAGGATAATCTACCTATGAGTCTAACATAATGACATAAACCTACTAGGAAATAAATACCTAAGCCAACAGTCAGCTTATTCTTATAAGGGTTATATCTATTCTGATTATATGTATCATTTATTTCCATGATTCAGTTGTAATCTCTTTTAAATAAAAACTTATGTTTGTCCCTTTAATATGTCCCCCATGTGTCCCACATGGACATCTGTAAATTTCCCTTCAAGTCTTCAAAAGTTTATCAACTTAATGGTCAATTAATCCTCCGGGATGGAGAAATTTGCCAGTAGGTTAAAAGATTTAAATCATCCCTAGGGCTCCATTGTGAAAGAGAAATTTCTTAGCTTCAAAATGTTTGTGAAATGCCCCATGCACTGAGGAAAGATAGTGAGGCCAGACTCTCTAAAAAGCTGAGATGCCACAATTGGGGTCAAAAAGCTTAATCTTTCCTATCATATTTTTATTGCTCTGCGTGCTTTGATACACTCCAGAGGGAACTGTCATTTTATCTTGCTTATTCCACAGGTCGGAAAACAGGCTGGTAGAGAGTACATTGAAGTAAGAGGAAGAGGTGAAATAAAACCTCCGTTTTACTGAATCTTAGAAAATTACATGAAGGTGTAGTATCTTGATTATTCAATTGTAGAGATGTAGGTAAATTGCAGGAAAAATCAATTAATTATAACATACAAATTTATTTTTAACTTTGACATTTTTATAATGTTACTTCACTTATACAAATGAATACTGTACATCAAATAAGTTAGATAGAAATCTAAACATAAAGTAATGTTTTCATAAATCTTTGTATCAGTTAATTAAGAAAAAAGTATAATCCAATAATGAAGCATTTTCCAATTTGCAAATAAACACAGGCGAATGATATGGAAAAATGTCAATACATGGTTTATGCAGACCAAAGCCAGATCATTTCATGTTCAAATATTATCTTACTATTTAAATTGTACATTATTATAATCTTACTATTTGCCCAAGGTAGGAGAGGGGACAGACCTAAATTTAGGAAAGAATGAAAGATTCAAGATTTCAGTCTAAAGCACAGATATAAGAGCCCAGATTAGACAGGGAAATGTATTCAAAGTTACATAGAGCAGGTGAGATTGACAAACAGTTTGGTCCAAGTAGTAAAATTATATTAATATGTCCTAGTAATGTTGGTCTGTCAAAATATTATGAATAACATTATTTTTCTTCTCCTTAGAATCATCGAGTTTACAATTCCAATAAGGGAAAAATAAGAGTTTGGCAAAAATTTGAGCAGCATAACTTACTTTTTAAAAAAATATAATGCAGATGCCTTAATGGTCTTTGAAGCAGGAAGGAAGGATAGAAGGTTTTTAATTTGATGGAAATAACATTAGCAATGAGTAATTTTATTAGAGTTACACAAAAGAAGAGATTGGCTGGGACATAGTTCAGAAAATAATTGCAGTATTAAAAAAAAAAATTAAGGGAATGAAGAAAAGTCTTTAAACCTTTGGGTTTATTTATCTGATCTATGATAAGGCTACATCTAGAACTTGTTCCTCTTGAGCTGATAAAGTCTTTTTCATTTAGTTTGCAGGTATCTTGTTATCTATAATTCATTAAACTACTGCTTTGTAAATACAGTTGGCCCTCCATATCCTCAGGTTCCACATGCATGGATTCAATCCACCTTGGATCAAAAATATTTTTTAAAAAATTCTAGAATGTACCAAAAAGCAAAACTTTAATTTGTTGCATGCTGGCAGCATTTACATAGCATTTATGTTGTATTAGGCATTATAAGTAATCTAAAGATAATTTAAATATATGGGAGGTTACGAATAGCCTATATGAGATTACTCCATTTTATATGAGACTTGAACATCCATGGATTTTGATTTCTATGGGGGGTCCTGAAGCCAATCTCCCATGGATGCCAAAGGATGACTCTTAAATAACTTTTCTTGAAAGCACTAGACAACAGAAATAATTCTTCTTTACAATAAAATTTATTGACTGCTGTTTTTTCTTTTAATTTTTGTTCATACTATCTCTCTGTTCTGAAAAAAACTAAAATACTAACTAAGTAAATAAAGTACCAGCCTTTCTCAGGGTAAAATGGGAAGCATAAAAAACAACTGAAGGTCCTGCATTTTCTTGTCATTTTTATGAAATGAAAATTTGTCACATTTATCCTTACAATTTTAGAAGACTAAATGTTACTTTGATATGTCCAAAGAAACTTTTTTATAAAATAACTTGCTTTTTAATATTATTGTTTAGAGATTTGCATTGAGTTCTAGAATGACAGCATGATATTCACCTTGCAGACTTCTCTTTAAAGCCTATAGTAATCCTAACTTAAAAGGAGACTGAGGGCTTCCCTGGTGGCGCAGTGGTTGAGAGTCCGCCTGCCGATGCAGGGGACACGGTCGTGCCCCAGTCCGGGAAGATCCCACATGCCGCATAGTGGCTGGGCCCATAAGCCACGGCCGCTGAGCCTGCGCATCTGGAACCTGTGCTCCGCAATGGGAGAGGCCCGCGTACCGCAAAAAAAAAAAAAAAAGGGATACTGAAATTAGAGAAAGATAATGATGTTTTAAATGTTTTTCTAACTTTGTAGTTATTCAAAAGTGGTTATTCCCTTATTTTCAATTTTGAAACAAAGTATTTTAAAAATATTAAAAAGATGTAACTTTTCATGAAAATTACTTTTTGCCAGTATTATAAAAATATTATCTATACTAAGAAGTTTTTTATCAGGTAAGATGAGCCTCTTTTTATCTGCAACAGTAACAGTTATCTGGCCTTGAATTAAATTCATGGCAACTACAGAGCATTACAGTCTAGATGAGCATATAACTCTAGTGTTGGACCTAAGTCCTCACCTTTGCTGGAGAAGCTTAGACTAGAAGTGTTTATCTAGAAGAGTGTGGAGTGGGAGGATTAAAGTGTTCATACATTGTTCTAGCATATGCAAAGGCTTTTTCATCCTCTGTTTATGAAACAGTGCATGGAGAACTGAAATTTAATGAAACATAAAGGAAGTAAGTCAATTATGAGACTTTGAGCCTATGAAAGGTCAAATAGATGTAGTGGATCAGGTCAAACAAGCAAATAGCACATCCACACTCAACGATTGAGCTTCCTGATATACAAAGCACTGTCCAGGGTGCTGAGGACAATCACAGATGCACAGACCATTCTCCCTGCCTTTAGAAAGCTTTAAAATTGTTCAGGGAAATGATACTCATAGAGCATTAAAATCCAAAACAGTATAAATATCAAAGATGTATTTAAAAGACATATAAAATAGATTTTTGCATATGAACAGTGAAAGCATATAGCTTATGGTAGCATCTTCTGAAACAAAAGGGATGTCAAATGTAATTCTAAACACTTAGAATTTTCACTTTAAATTCCTTTTTTTTTTTTTGGTGGAATGAAACAAAAGTTGCCTTCTAGATGTTTAACACTCTCCATCATTTTTTAGTGCTGTACTTCATCATCATCAACTTGTTTTCCTTTCAATTTACTAAGGCTTGTCTGGTTTTCAAGTCCCTAAAGGAAAAATGAGTAGATGATTATGCTATTTGGAACAATTCAACAGTGACAGGGTAACTAATGGCTTGAAAGAGTTAATTAATCCTGTTCTCTGATGTGCTTTCCTATTCCTAAAGTGTTGTTTGGATTTAAGTATGTCTCACTATACAATTTTATTCATTTAGGAAATAGTTTGAGAGGACTCATGCTTAAAATCTTTTTAAGCAGGCATGTATGAAAGGGAAAAATACTGATACAAGAAAGGCCATGATTAAGCACAGAAGACATAATGAAGACAATCAAGAAAATTTCAAAAACCTATCATATCCTCTGTGAAAATTGTGTTCTGAAATCCCTTCAACTGTATCCAGAAATATGGACAGACTTTAGAATATAAGCACTGGAATAAAGTAGAATGAGGGAGAATTGAAGAGAACAATTTTTGTCTCTCTCATCTCTTCTATGACAAGAGACATATGATATTTTGTTTGTGGTCACACAAGATCTTTCAAATGATCTTGTGAGAGAGCATTTTAATCTCTCTCTCTGCATTCAGCACTACATTTGGTATTTTATGTTGTTTTGTTTCAAGTGATCCCCCAATGTAGGGAAAAGGCTAAAAGAATAGTATTTTAGTTGAGAAGCACAAGGTGGTTTTAATGCTTCCTTTCACTGGCTTTCAGTGGACACTAAATTCTGTTGAAAACCATTTACCAAGAGGGCTACTCTTTGGAGAAACAAATTTTTGAGGGAAATTAAAAAATGTTTTTAAAATTTTATTTCACCCAGAAAATTAAATGTAAATCAAGTGTTATGCCAATAATGGATCTGTTTTCTGTTCTTTTCTCCTTGGAGTCAAGTATTTAGTTCTGTGTTTCCTATATTGAAAGATACCACACCGAGCAAGAATAGCAGTTATCTTTTGCATTTAGTGTGAATTGAAAAGGGAATTTTAAAAAATCAGTTTTTTTAGAGTTACATGTAATTTTAGACTAAAATAATTTTATTCACCTTGATCACCTACCTTGTTAAATGAATTGAAACACAGATAATTTTGAAATTCTTTAATACTTTAAAAGTTTATTCAGAAGGCAAAAATGTTATTATACTAAACATAAGGACTTGTTTTACTTTGGAGCCAGACTGGCTGTAAATCCTAGCTATGCCATGTTCTGCGATCTTGGGCAGTTTTCCTAAATACCTGTGACTGCTTTGTGACTAAAAAACTAAAAGATCCTGCATGCTGCAACTAAGACCTGGTGCAGCCAAATAAATAAATGGAAATAATAAAAACAACTATCTCACACTTTCTTGTATGAAGATTAAATGAGTGTGAGTGTGTGTGTGAGAGAGAGACAGAGACAGAGAAAAAGGTATGTTAAAAAAGAGAATTTAGGGGCTTCCCTGGTGGCACAGTGGTTGAGAGTCCGCCTGCCGATGCAGGGGACACGGATTTGTGCCCCGGTCCAGGAAGATCCCACGTGCCGAGGAGCGGCTGGGCCCATGAGCCATGGCCACTGAGCCTGCGCGTCCGGAGCCTGTGCTCCACAACGGGAGAGGCCACAACAGTGAGAGGCCCGCGTACTGCAAAAAAAAAAAAAAAAAAAAAAGAATTTATAAGAATACAAAGACAGAGTAAGCTGTAATCAAATATTACTTTTATTAAAACCCTATAAAAAGCATTCCTTCATAATATGAATTAAATATAATACAATTGAGATTGTCTATTGTTCTTCAAAGGAGGCTTATTCTGGTCATTTGAATAATCTCTTAACAATGTAATTCCTTATTCTATAAATTTGAATTTTTTTTATTCTTCACTTCTAGCAATATGTTCTGGGATTATTATACTATATTTATATGGATATATGCATAAACATATACTATTATATTTTTTACAAAAATGAAGCATTTCTATTTCCAAAATATACAAACAGCTCATACAATTCAATATCAAAAAAACAACCTAATCAAAAATTGGGCAGAAGACCTAAACAGACATTTCTCCAAAGAAGACCCACAAATGGCCAACAGGCAAATGAAAAGATGTTCAACATCATTAATTATTAGAGAAATGCAAATCAAAACCACAATGAGATATCACCCCACACTTTTTAGAATGGCTGTCATCAAAATGTCTACAAATAATAAATGCTGGAAAGGTTGTGGAGAAAAGGGAACCCTCTATCACTGTTGGTGGGAATGTAAATTGGTACAACCATCATGGAGAACAGTATAGAGGTTCCTTAAAAAACTAAAAGTAGAGCTACAATATGATCCAGCAATCACACTCCTGGGAATATACTGAGAAAAGATGAAAACTCTAATTCTAAAATATACATGCACCCCAATGTTCATAGTAGCACTACTCACAATAGCCAAGACATGGAAACAACCTAAGTATCCAATGACAGATTAATGGATTAAGATGTGTTCTATATAAATATGCACAATGGAATATTACTCAGCCATAAAAAATGAAATATTGTCATTTGAAGAAACATGGGTGGACCTAGAGAATACCATACTAAGTGAAGTAACTCAGACAGATAAAGACATATATTATATGATATCACTTATATGTGGAACCTAAAAACTAATACAAATGAATTTATTTACAGAACAGAAACAGACTCACAGATATAGAAAACAAACTTATGGTTACCAAGGAGAAAGAGAGTGGCAAGAGGGATAAATTAGGAATATGGTATCAACAGATACACACTAGTATGTAGAAAGCTGATAAGCAACAGGGATTTACTGTATAGCACAGGGAACAATATTCAATAACTTGTAATAACCCATAATGAAAAATAATCTGAAAAAATAATATATATATGTGTATAACTGAATCACTTTGCTGTACACCTGAAACTAACACAATATTGTGAATCAACTATATTTCATTTAAGAAAAATGAAGCACTTTTTTGGCATTAGTCTATATCTTGATATTTTTATTCAATATCAGTATCAATTTATATATATTTTCCCTATTACTGGATAACATTAGCAGTTTAAACAGTGCATTTTTATGATTGTACAACTTCTATAGGTCAGAAGTATAGGTCTGGCTTGACTGGGTCCTCTACTATTGGGAATATTCAAGATGCTGCTGGGCTATGATCTCATCTCAGACTCAAGATCCTCTTCCAAGGCCATGTGCTTGTTAGCGGAGTCCAGTCCTTGCTGCTGTATGTCTCATGGTTGCTCTTTTCTTCAAGACCAACAAGAGAATCTGATTTCTCTCATCTCTTGACCCTCTTTAAAAGATTTCACCTGATTAAGTCAGGCCCACCAAGGATAATCTCCCTTTGATTGACTTAAAATCAACTAATCAGGGACTTTAATTACACCTGCAAAATCCCTTCACCTTTGCCATATGATGATGTAACTTATTGTTGCTTCATTGACTATTGAATCTGTCACTCTGTTCTGACTCAGATTGTTTTTTTCAATTTTGATTTAGGTTTTTGCTTGTCTCAACACACAGAAATATGCAACTTAAAACACTGTTAAAACATGTGTGCACCATTGTGAAATGTAAGGCAAGACTCAGGAGTGTGTGTTTATCATGGAGTAAAATTTGTACAACTCTCCACCATGATATATGATAACCTATCTTGTGTGTCTGAGTAAACCATGTATCTGAATAAACAATTCTCTTACCACCAAGATCTGACTGTATGCATTTTATCAGATTCAGTTCTTTCAACTGTCATTTAAAATTTTAGTTGAAATGGTCTATATTTTCATTAATAGTCACCATACTTTTATTTATCTTTTAGACCTATTTATCATAGATATTGTAAAGTCCTTTGTTGCTACTTGTAAAATTTCTGCCACTGCAGATTCTACCTACTTTTTCTCCCGCTTGAATATTGGTTATTAGATCCTGTACATTCAAATGACTACTAAGCTTATAATGAATTATAGACATTATGATTAAATGGATCATAAAGAGTCCAGTGATTTTTCTTCAGAGTGGGTCCACCCTTTCTTTTATTAGGCAGATAGAATGAGGAGTTGATCACTTTAACCCAAGCAAGAACTAAAGTAGTTTAAGGCTGATTTTAAATTTTGATAAGATTTAGTTAACTTTTGGCACTCTTCTGCTTCTAGGGCTCAGACTTTCACAGCTTGAAATTGCTTATTTTGCTGTTCCTTAGTACTCATGCATTCTACCCTCCTTTTAACAGGTTGTTAGATTAGCTCCAGCATTCTTCCCAAAACCACTATATTTGCCAAACGTCTCGAGGATCATACTGGATATATGTTCATGTAGCTACCTAAAGCACTGCTGATTTTTTTTCTGATCCAGTTTTGCCTTCTTCCTGGGACCCACTCAGATATTCTGCCTCCTACCTACACATAGAATTGGCATAGAATTGGTAAATTTCCCTTATTAAAAGGCAAGTATACATATAGCTGATTCACTTTGTTATACAGCAGAAACTAACACAACATTGTAAAGCAATTATACTCTAATAAATATGTTAAAAAAAACTATGTGAGAAGAAAGGAAATAATAAAGATCAATATGTATATCAATGACTCAATACATTAGAAACAGAAAAACTGTATAGAAAATCAAAGAAACCAAAACATGCTTCCTCAAGAAGATAAACCTATAACCAGACTTACTAGGGAGAAAAAAAAAAAAGAACAGATTACCAATACCAAAATTGAGGGAAATGACATCACTAGAAATTCCATGATGTAAAAAGAATAATAAATAAATAATATGAATAAATTTGATGTTAGATAAAATGGACAAATTCCTTCAAAGATAGAAACTATCAAAGCTCACTTAAAAAGCAATATTTAATGTGAAAAACAATATATCTACTAAAGGAACTGAACTTGTTGTTTACGAACTTCCCACATAAAAGACTCTTCATCCAGATAGTTTGACTTGTGAATTCTACCAATTATTTAGGAAGAAGTAATTCTGATTCTACACAAATTCATCCAGAAAACTTAAGTTAAGGAAATCCAATACTATGACCAAAAACATTAGTGGAAAAGAAAATAACACATACCAGTCAGAATGGTCATCATCAAAAAATCTACAAATAATAAATGCTAGAAAGGGTGTGGAGAAAAGGGAATCCTCTTACACTGTTGAAATGTAAAACGGTACAGCCACTATTGAGAACAGTATGGCGGTTCCTTTAAAAACTAAAAGTAGAGTTACCATATGATCCTTCAATCCCACTCCTGGGCACATATCTGGAAAAAAATACATGCACCCCAGTAGGACATAGCAGCACTATTTACAATAGCTGCTAAGACATGGAAGCAACCTAACTGTCCATCAATAGATGAATAGATAAAGAAGATGTGGTATATATATACACAATGGAATACTACTCAGCCATAAAAAAGAATGAAATAATGCCATTTGCAGCAACATAGATGGACCTAGAGATTATCATACTAAGTGAAGTAAGTCAGACAGAGAAAGACAAACATCATATGAGATCACTGACATGTGGAATCTAAAAAAATAATACAAAGGGACTTATTTACAAAACAGAAATAGACTCACAGACATAGAAAACAAACTTATGGCTACAAAAGGGGAAAGGTAAGGGGAAAGATAAATTAGGAATTTGGGATTAACAGATACACACTACTGTATGTAAAATAGACAACCAAGGAGGACCTACTGTATAGCATAGGGAACTATATTCAATATCTTGTAATAAATTATAATGGAAAAGAATGTGAAAAAGAAAAGAAAAATATGTATAAAAAAAGGTAAGTGGAAATTTTCAGTTCAATTCTAAATGATTCTGTTCTCATTGGAATTGTAATTCCTTGTCTTCCATTTTTTCATAGTTTTCTGATGTCTTCAAAAATATAATTTCTGTGATTATCTAGCATTTCTGGCTATTCTCTGTGGGACCGTTAGCTAGCAATGGACTACTCAGTCCAACTTAGAAATAAAATTCTTCTTTAAAAATATAGATAGATAGATAGATAGATAGATAGACAGACATATCTTCCTGAGGAATGACAAATTTGAGTACAGGTTTATAGATCATTTGGGTATACACTTTAGTGAAATACTTTTTTGTCTTTTCTGTTGTGCTGCATCTTTTTCATTGATTTGTATTAATTTGTTGTAGGATCTTTTCCCACTCTGCCATTTTATGAGTAGTGTTCTAATTTTAACATCATCCAATTATTTGACTTCTAAGAGTAGAATTTTTGTCCTGTTCAAGATTCTTTACATACTACACGGTTACTAGATATTCTCTGGTTTTCTTCTAAAAGGTTTATTCTTTTTATTTTTCATATTTTTATCTGAAATCCATCTGGAATTTATTTTGGTGTACAATGTGAAGTATCAATAGTCATTTTGTTGCATGTATGTATGAACTTTGCCATGGTCTCCAGCTCCACACTACTCTGGGCCCTCAGAAAAGAGATCAAGCTCCCTGCCAAACCAACCAGTCCATCTTTATTACAGAACAGCTGGTCTCTGGAAGTCATGTCCCTGGTCCAGGTGTTGCTGTATTCCTTGCATCTGGAGGTCATTCCTTGCTCCACACAACAAGAGACAGAATATCTTATTCTTCATCAAAGTCTAAAGGCTTTGGTGAAGACTTCAAATCCATCTCCAAGATTCAGGCAGAATAGCCTAGAAACCTGGCAAAATGGGCCAACTGCAGAGCAGGAACTGAACCTTCCTGAGGATTAATTGAGCCACCCCCCTAAGGTCTGGACCTTCTACCAAGAGACAATTACCCAAGGCAAAAAGCCAAGTGGCCTAGGCAACTCTGGATACCCTGTGGGCCTGCAAGCTCTGTGCTGGTTTTAGACTGTAATTTTCCATGCTTCCATCAGAGAACACCCTAAGCCAACAGGTCTCAGACTGCACGCGGCTAGGATAAGGCGAAGGGAGTGGTTTTTCTGAACTTACCAGAGTTTAAAAGATTTCCACTGGATTGCTCATCAATTTGAACTGTCCCAGGGGAGAAGGGAACAAGGCCAAATTCCCTCACTATCTATCCTGTGTTGAGTAAACATTGCTGCTGCTTCATGAAAAAAAAAAAAAAAAGGTAAAATGTAGGGGTTTTTAGATAACCAAAAATTCCTTCACCACCGAGATTATCACCAACAAATCTTCATTAAAGATACTCTAAGAAATGTACTTAAAAATTTTGTTTTCAAAATTTATATATATATATATATATATATATATATATATTTTTTTTTTTTTTGTGGTACGCGGGCCTCTCACTGTTGTGGCCTCTCCCATTGCGGAGCACAGGCTCCGGATGCGCCGGCTCAGCGGCCATGGCTCACGGGCCCAGCCGCTCTGCGGCATGTGGGATCTTCCCAGACCGGGGCACGAACCTGAGTGTCCTGCATCGGCAGGCGGACTCTCAACCACTGCGCCACCAGGGAAGCCCCAAAATTTATATTCTTATTTTATTTTATGTGTTAATACTCCTCTATTGTGTCACTGATGTTTACTCTTATCTATCTAAACACACTTGAAAACTTCATTTTTTTCTATCAAAATATGTTATTAGTCATGGCCTGTATCCTCCCCACAAAAGGGCAATAATGTTCTCTTCTCCCCCCTTCTTGCAAGCATCTTGACTTTTATACCTAGATTGTCAATTACTTTGCATTATGAGTCAATATTGATTTAGAATTAACTCAATATATTGTTGCTATCTGTCGGTAATATTATTTCTTATAGTTCACAATTTTTATCTTGATTTTTTTTTTCTTAGTTTTGCTGTAGGGAAAATTGTAGTAAGTCTCCTAGGGAAAGTCATTAGGTTAATTTTGTTTTTACTCTTAAACACTGACCCTAGTTTGGCTGAGTACAGAAAACTGTATTCGGTATCTTTTTTACTTTATACCTTCAGTGATACTACTGCATTGTTTTCTAGAATCAAGCACTGCATGTGAGAATCTCCACATTTTCACTTTTTTTTCCTTTCAAAAATAAAGAGCTTCATTCTTGATTTGCTTTGGGATATATTTTGTATTGCGATCTGGGTATGTCTTTTACATTCTACTTTTACATCTACTTAACACTCAGAGTAGCCGTTCCATAATGAAGTCTCATGAACCATGTCAAATATAGGAAACTTTCTTCTAAAATTTCCTTGTCATTAGTTGCTTCTCAATTTCATCTCATCTGCATTTTTTTTATGCTTCTGTAAGTACTATCAATCTATGTATTGACTCTGCTTTAAACATAATTTCCATATTTTTTACTCTTTTTTGCATCATATCCTGCATGATTAATTATTTTTTTATTTTAGATTGTCAAAATTATCTTAACTATGTTCATTATGTTGCCTTTAAATTATTATTACTCATATTTTTATTTAGCAATTTTTAAATTTTGCTTCATTTACTTCAGTAAAAATCCTCTTCAGTACAGCTTTCTTACCAAGTCTAAGTGTACAGTTTTAACACCTTCAAATATTTAATATAAATGAGTAAATAAAGAGAAAAATAAATAACAAGTGGAAATATTAAAAGAGATGATCCTCCCCCATGAAATAAACTTAATATAGTATACAGGCAAGATCTTAAAATAAATTTCTCCATGGTTTAAAAATGCTTAATGTGAATACAATGAAAGCTTGTATAAAAGTACCTAATACAGTGTTTAAGCAGGAAGTGGGTATTCAAAACATGTTATTTATTACATGAGTTAGAGGTGTTTAATAATCTACTTTCTCATATAGAAGATTATTTCTTATCTCTAGTAAAGTTTTGAAGACACTGACCAAATAAACAGATATTTTTATAGAAACTAACCTACATGGCCCCTGAGTTCCCAAAAAATTATATCAGTCATGTAAGTGGCTAGTTTTATATGTGATTAAAAGCTAGTTCCAAAAAACTTTAAATGATTGCATGTAATATTAGCTCGATGTTAATTGATACTGTTCTTTAGTGTACATGCAATTATGACAGTAGTTATTTATTATCTAATTTACCTAACATATCAATATTATATTGATCTTTAAGAAGTTCTTTTATGAAATTTTTACTGAAATCACAATTATTGTCATCAACTTCACCATTATCAATTTTTATCCGAGTCACATGTTTGCTCTGTGCTTTTGGAATCAAACCAAACAGGGAGATATATTTCTGCCTCTAAAGAGATAACAATCAGAGTTCTAATAGTGACAAAAATGCATTCATGAAACTGTAGGGCACAGGACTGAAGGAAATGCAATATAAAAGCTCACGAAAAGGAGTATTTTCTTTCTTTCAGGAAGGATAAAACGGAAATTCCAGTGAAATGCAATGGACTTTAGTTCTATGATGATTCAACGGTAATTATGTTTATAAAAAATGATCCTAAAATACTAAGAAGTTCTCATGTCTTCTGAATATTAAAGGACCTTTTTTAAAATTTTAACTTAGTTTTAGTATTCAGTACATTTAAAATACTTTAAAAATTTCTTTGAGATTTTGTTATTTAAAATATTTGACTCAGGACATACTCCATTCTCTCACCATGGTCAACAACCAAGTATTTAGAGAAAAGAAAGTGAAAAAAAGAGAAAATAGGAGAAGATTTTCAATTTGGCTATATTTTATCAAGTAGTCTCTCTATGATTTTGGATGATTTGTTGTATTTTTTCTTCTAACCTCAAACCATATTTGTGGTAAAATCACATAAAGTCAAATTCATTTAAGTTACTTGGGCTATTCAAATTTTGTTTTCCTTTACTTATTTGTTCACCTAGTGAAATAATTGTTTCTGATACATTCTTAATATTTCTTCCTATGTGTTTTTTATTATGCCTTTTATCTCCCCCCTCCCCGCCACACACACACACACACACACACACACACACACACACACACACACACACACATTAGGATGAAGAGGAAGTACTCTGCTCTGTGGATACATTTTCTTTTCTTTTCTTTCTTTCTTTTTGTTTTTTTAAACTAACACAACATTGTGGATACATTTTCTAAGACTTGTATTTTCTTTAGAGAAATCCAACAGACTTCACAATGTTCCCCTCCCTCTTTGATAACAAAATGACAAACTAGTTAAAAGTACAGGATGAAAAAGGCCTTCACTCCTTGTGTTGCTCCTTTCTATTGAGACAGGAAAGATGTGGTTTCCTCAGTGCACTATTCTCAGTAGCATTTGGGTTGTCTTTGCAATCAGTTGTCTTTGTTTTGCATTTTTTGACAGCAGTGCATTATATGGAGAGATAGACTTAGTTCTAATTCCTTACCCTTTCTCCAAGTTTTATAACTAAATAACCTTTTAAATAAAATATTGCAACAGTCCTGCATTTTGAGGATGAAAGCGCTGTTTTCTAAAAGGTCAATTCAATCTGGGAAATGTTTTCAGTTTAGACAATACATTATAAACTGTAGAAACCTGTGGCAATTTTCAGCACCACTGACGGGAAATAAATTTCAGTCATTCACAGTAAGATGGCAATGTGGTGACATTTGAAGCCTGGACATGGGCTCTCACATTCATTGTATGTGACTGACTGCTGTGCAGCAGGGGCCTTTTTCCAACTGCTGGATGAATTTCAGATATAAATGAAAAAGATGATCTGAACACTTCACACAATGAGTGAGACCCCATCATCTGAGTGACAATATTCTTTTATAGCAGACAAGGATTAAAATACATCAAATTAATAAATCCCTGGGAAACAAATAATCTCATGTTTGCTGAACAGTTGTATCTTCTAGTAGTTATTATCTTTGAATTACAGTGAGGCACTATCTTTGTTTCATTTTCCAGATATATGTCCTTGTCCATCAAAAACTATGGCAGTTGCACTACACAGTCAAGCAATAAATTTATGAAACATTTCTCTGAAGTGCATGCTTGTTTCATAATCCCGATTCCATATCTTTATTTACTTCAAAATATATGGAACTGTCAGCACGAGGGTCAGAAGATTACAACACTTTCTTTGTTTCTTTGCCAGTGCTTTTATTTAACTTGAAAAATAAGCTGCAGCACCAAGGGAGTGATGAAATAAAGGATATATAGAATCACAATGGCATAAAAATGGTAAACACAGATACACTGTAAGAAAGATCATCGTATCAAATCATTAAAAAAAATGTTTACTTCAGTAACTCACACACCAACTTTATTAAAAATTCTAGGAAATCCAAAATGATAAGCAAGAGCTTTAACATAAATAGAAAAAGCTCCTCTTCTCTCTGAAATTTCTCATGGTATCATCTGGCTTTTGACCTTAAGACCTCGTGTACCATGAATGCAATTCTCTATTGTAGTCCATGATGGATTTGTTTAGCATTTTTAATCTACATGCACTTAAAAACAGCAAACCTCATAGGACATCATATTTTGTAAAAGGCTGTGATTCACCTGGAAAAGTTATAAATAAATAAGTTGGCATTTTTTATTCAAGAGAAGCACCTCACAAAAACCAACAAAAGGCATATACAGGTAGGTATTGACAACATATTCTTATTATAGAGCACTCTGACTTGGAATTACTTACAGTTTTAGAGTTCAAAATATCCTTTAGCTTAATTCTATCAATTAAGATAGCATGTCTCTTTATTTCCTTGCTATATAAGCTATTGTATGAATTAAATATGTTGAGATCAATTTTAATTACATGATACATTTCCAGAGATGATAGAAACATATCAGTTCTACATTTCTATGATTAATCTCTATAAATATTTTCGGAGGCTATTAGAGGATATTTCTGGTTGATTTTTACTATTTGATTTTTAAAATATCACTGGTGGGACTTCCCTGGCAGTCCAGTGGTTAAGACTCTATGCTTCCATGGCAGGGCACACAGGTTTGATTCTTGGTTGGGTGACTAAGATCCTGCATGCCGCACAGCATGGCCAAAAAAAAAGTTTCCAAAAAAAAAAAAAGTAAATAAATTTAAAAAAATAAAATACTACTATTATCCATATTCTACAAATGTGGAATTATGGCTTCTGATTTTCCATTTCAAATATAAATCTATATAATATTTTTCCCAATCTTTTATTCATCTCTACAATTATTTCAGGATGTTGGCTTCAGAAATTCACCACGGATTTACATAACAATAGTGAATACACTAAATATCCTTCAAACTCCTCTAATAATTTATCAGCATTTCTCTAGGACCAAGGGGAGTTATTCAATTTCTTGGAGCATTGGTTTGTATAGAGCCTGGTTTGTAACCTTATTATGTGGTTTCTCCACTCATATTATGTTCCATGTCTTTGGGAATTTCAGGTCAGAGCTTCACTGATAATATTTTCTGAGCAAAATGCAATTGGTTTAGGGACAGCTCTCTCTGCTCCAAATTAATCATGACTCTTTTTTTTTTTTTTTACTAATTTACTCCATTTTTACTAATCTGTTATATTATTCCCTGTAACTTAGTCTTATCATTTTAAAATTTCTGGTTTGCTATGGTCTGAATTTTTGTGTCACCCCAAAATTCATATTAACATTAAACATTAATCTTAATCATATTAACATTAAACCTAATGCCCAAGGTCATGGCATTAGGAGGTGAGGCCTTTTGGAGATGATTGGGTCATGAGGGTAGAGCCCTCATGAATGGGAGTAGAGCCCCCTTCTATAAGAAGAGGCCTAAGATAGGTTCCTTGCCCCCTTCTGCTATGTGAGAACACAAGGAAAAATCTGTGACCGAAAAGAAAGCCCTCATTTGACTGTGCTGGCCCCCTGATCTCTGACTTCCAGCCTCTAGAACTCTGAGAAATAAATTTCTGTTATAGTTAAGTCACCCAGTCTACAGTTTTTGTCACAGCATCCTTAATGGACTAAGACACAGTTGTTTTGGTTATGCATTTAATACTTAATAATATGTAAGGAGAATTAATGACTCTTATTTCCCCTCTACCATGTCCCATCTTCTATCACCTGACCTTTCAAATCTCAATAGGTGGCATCACCCTTTGCCCATCAGACCATCTTTTATTTTGCCCTTCCCTCATACCCCATATCTAATTCAACAGTAAGTTCTTTAGAATTTGCTTCCAAACTATATATTAAATTTTATTCCTACCACTCCGTGGTACAAGACACCACCATCTCTCTTCCAAATGTCTGCAGTAGCAATTAGAAGAACTAAAAATGCTAAATTGTTAATTCCACTCTCAACATTTTATTAGTGTTCTTGTCACTATTCAGGTCTCTGTAATTTCAAGATCCTCTAAGCTTTCATATTTAAAACTCTCTTCTCTTCCAATAATATATTAAAAAGTAGCATATTCCTCCTTATATATTATTTTAATGTTACCGCTACTAAGAACCTTACTCCTGCTTCTTTACTACATTGTCTGCACATTTGTTTGGGTTTTAAGAAATTGAATCTCACCTCCAGCTACCTGGACAATCTGGTTTTCCATTACTCTACAATATAAATTATATGATCTATTCTTTAAAATAATATTTTTCACAACCCTTGAATATTCTGTATAAATTCTATATCCAGTTCTTTTTTCATGGTTATATTAATTAAGGTATAGGCTTTGCTGCAGTGATAGAGAACTAAAATATATAAAATATAAACATTTATTTTCTTCTCTTGCTGTGTTGGTTTGGTGGCTTCATGGATTAAGGTGTTTCACCACCATGCTTGCATTCCTGCCAATGTTAAAGAAAAAGGGAAGCGGAGGTCATGCACCTTATCTTTAATGGCATAACCCAGCAGCCATACATGCCCTTTGCTTGTAAATCTCACTGGCCAAAGCATAGTAAGATTATAAACATATACATAATTGTTTTTTCACAAACATTCAAGTATTATTTTCCAACCTTTGGGTCCACCCTTTCAGCCCATCTCTCCAGTGCTCTGTGATGTGAAACAGCCTGATCAGTATTAAATTTTCTGTCCCACCTCATACCCCAAGTTTAGGGCTCAAACTTTCCCTCTGCTAGTTATAACTTAACCATCTGCTTTCCTTAGCTTCTGGTATTTTGTAGATACCTTTAAATCATTTATGTTATTTCTCATTCTTATAATTCTTGAAGGTTTGAAATCTTTCAAATCATTTTTTATTTATTTTGTGGCATTTTGTGAGGGAAAATAATTCATAATAATTGATTAGCCATATAAGAAACCAACTATTCAATTATTTATTCATTCACTGAGCAGTTATTACAGGCAAACTACTGTGATAGATGCTTGTAGTACTTACAGTAAATATAATTGTTTCCCACCATAAACTCACTATTTTAGTGACTAGTACTTACCAGAGCAATTTTTCCCCTGAGGAAATACTACACCTTGAGACAATCTCAGAGGTCAAGTGGTTTCTGTATAAGCAATTTATATACAGTGAATTTCGTATTTGCAAGCTTTAACATTTTAAAATACAGGAAGATCCTGCCATTTGGGGAAATAAGTCTTTTTTCGTACTTTGTAAAGTCATCTTAGTCAAAAGAGTGAAAGGACTATCAAAACATTGGCACAAAAAGTGAGATAAACAGAAAAAATAATCCATTAAATGCGCATGTTTCTCTGTGTTTCTAGAGTTCTTGTCATAAGTGACTCTGAGTGATTACTATATTTACTTATTTATTTACTTAGCCTCTATCAAAAAAAAAGAAAAAAGGCAAGGAGTGAGGAACATAAAGATGGAAGCTAAATACACATTGATTTCTTATGCCCTGCTGCTTCTTCATTGCCACATGAGCCAGTTTGATGTTACCTTTACCAAATGTGTGCTTAATTTATTCCTAAAAAAGAAACTTTTCTAAATGTTGCTGTTAAAGGAAAAGGAATATTGTAAAAATTTAAGGTCATCTTTCAAATTGAGTAATTTTGTAGTTGCAGTAGAAAACAAGTCTCACAGAGGCCATTTTAAACAAGGGAATAGGAAACACACACTTTTAATTGCATTTTAGAATGGCATTGTTTTTGACCTTTAAGTGATTTCCTTAAGCACTTAACACTTATGAAGACATCAAATTGGTAGTTGATTGACAATATAAAGGGGATTAACTGTACTCTAGCCCCTTGGAGTCTAACTCACAAGAAGCTAATCAACCAAAAAAAAAAAAAAAAAAGAGTAGGAGGTCATAAATGTGCTCAGACTGATAAAAAACAGTAGAGAATCTCTGTCAAGTTCTGTGCTGTGTCCCTGGAAACCAAGATAATGACAACCGTGCTTTTTACATAGGTAATCTTAAAACTTCTTAACAATTATAGAAGTTTCTCACATAATTATTATAACACTTTATGTTTGAAATTTTATCAGTCTATATCACCTGGATTTACCTGGTATTAATAAAATATGAATCGTTTTATGCCCTGTATGGAACAGAATTTGGTTGATGCTTGTGCTTTTACTTATACTATAGAATATAACTTATTTCATTGTGATACATGTAATACTGTATTAAATTGGGCAATTTTTATGTCAGTGGGTTATCCTTCAGATATCTCTTATGAGTTCAAATTAACTGGTAGTTATGGCTTCTATAGTTTAGTACTTTATATGTAATATTAAAATTTTGAAGTGATAAGGGACAAGTTACAGTTGTGGATAGGTATTAAATGTAAACCGATATTTTACCAAGTGCCAAGGCAACTTTAAAAGATAAATTGGCTTTTTTTTGACTTTTAGCTAGATTTTCTGGAAAATACATACTCCAATGTGTCACAAACGTGCCTAGCATACTCTACGCTTATGGTTGCAAAAGTCCAAAAGACTCTGACTTTAAGGTCAATTAAAACTGTGGGAACTTAATTTGCCTCACCTAACTAAGCAGCACTCCCAGAAGCAAGTTTCTGCAAACATGGATCTCAACAACTCACTTCTCCCTGAATTTTTATCACTATGTGTTTCCTACCTTTCTTCTATTTTATACGTAGCTTCTGTCTTTTTACATTTCAGTTGACCACTTCCTTCACCATGATTATAGCAATCTCCAGAATTGATCTGATTCCATAGACCTCACCCTACATTTTTGTTTTCACCTATTTCTTCTGTGAATTGGAACAATTAGTAGTCCAGAATGCTGTTGTCCCAACAGTCTCATTGTTGAGCATGTAATGGGTTCAAGATTAGCAAATTGTTTTAGAGGAAACTTAGTAAGTAGATTTGTGTAGGGATCGGTAAAATTCCAGTAATGTAAATGAAATAAATCAATCAGTGAGTTGAAATGATATTTATTTGCTTGTATCTTTTCTATTCACATTATGTTTAAGAATCTCAAAAACCTGTGTTTTAATCAAGAAATAAATTCATTTCTTTCCATTTAATGGTTAAGATCTCTTGATTCCTGCACATGGTGAAGAGTAAAAGTCAATGAAGAGTTGTGATTTCTGGCTATGGCAGAATTCAGATATTAGTAAATCTCTCAAAAAATCAAGAATAAAACTGGAAAAAATTGTCTGAAACAACCATTTTGGGGTTCTAGAAACTGACATAAGAGAAACATCAAATTGTGAAATGTTTATTCATAAAAAATATTCAGGTAAGTGTAGCTGGGGTCTGCAGTACTTTTGCCCAATCAGCAGAGGGTTGAAGGCATGAGGAATTTGAGCATATCCAATGTCCAAATCATTGGCTAATCACTAACTCATGCAGAAAATATGACAACCACTAGGAAGCCAACCTTAAATTTAAAAAAATAGTCTTTAATTAATTTTTTAAAAAGAAGAGAATAACTTAAAAAATCCAAGCAAAATCAACACCAGCTGTACACTACAGGGAAGAAAAATTTTACAATTAAAATCTAAGCAAATTACAAGCAATGAAATAACAGCTACAAAATCCTAAAGGGGAAATTCAGAATCCAGAATTACTATATTACATTTTTAACAAGATATCAAAAGATACAAAAAAGAAATAAGTATATGTCATCCATACTCATTAAAGAAAAAAAAGGCAGATGATAGGAACTGATTCTAAGTAGGTCCAGATGTTGGACTTAGCAGACAAAAGCTTCAAATCATCTATTATAAATATTCCCCCCTCCCAACTTAAAATCTGTTCAAGGAATTAAAGAATAAATGATGAAACGGGAAATAGTTCACCTCAATAGAAAATGAGAAACTAAAAAAACATAGAAATTCTAAAGTTTAAATGTACAGTCACTGAAATGAAAAATTCAACAGATGGGTTCAGCAGAGGTTGAAATAAGTAATTTTTCAAATGGAAAAAAGAGTGTATTCCACAGAAAACACAAACTTATTCTAGAACTCTAGATGGGTCTGCACTGCACCTCCCTTGTTAGGACTTGCTAGGAAGAAACTACACATTGCACATTTATTCACTACTGATACCTTAAACATCTTTGGGTGTTAGAAGGTCATAAACTGAATCATAAGACCTATGTGATAGGAGCTTGTCTTGCATCCTGAACTTATTATAAAACTCTCATTTGCTGTCATTTGAAATGACCAGTCTTCTAAGCCAGGCGTTCCCAACCCCTGGGCCATGGACCAGTACCGGTCCGTGGCCTGTTAGGAACCAGGCCACACAGCAGGAGGTGAGTGGCAGGAGAGCGAGTGAAGTTTCATCTGTATTATAGCTGCTCCCTGTTGCTCACATAACCTCCTGAGCTCCACCTCCTGTCAAATTAGCAGCGACATTAGATTCTCATAGGCGTGCGAACCCTGCTGTGAACTGCACATGCGAGGGACCTAGGTTGTTCACTCCTTATGAGAATCTAATGCCTGGTGACCTGAGGTGGAGCCGAGGCGGTGATGCTAGTGCTGGGGAGTGGCTGCAAATACAGATATCATTAGCAGAGAGGTATGACTACACAGAGACCATAATAAATCAATTGCTTGCAGACTCATATCAAAACCCTATCAGTGAGTGGCAAGTGACAAGCTGCATCTGGTGGCAGGCTTTAAAGTGGCAAGTGAGTGATGTACTTCAATTGTACAGCTGCATCTGCTGGCAGGTTTTAAGACAGAACCCGACACTTATTTTAGTCTGCATGTGACCCACCGCCCATTATTTTATTTGCCACTTCTGTCCGTGCCTCTTTCCCACACTGCGTACTTGTCTCAGTCACAGTTTTGGTAAGCCCACAAGCTAACCCTAGCCATAATAAGTAAAAAAAACAAATGTCACTGGAGAGCTTCTTTGAAAATGGGGAAAGACCCAATGATGAGAGAGCAGAAGACTCTAAGACTGCCAACAAAAAGAAAGCTGCATTTAAAGGAAAAAAAAACAAGATTCCTACTTAAATTATGGGTTCATTGCAACAGATGATTCACATTCTCCAAAGCTGCTTTTTTTTTTAACATTTTTATTGGAGTATAATTGCTTTACAATTGTGTGTTACTTTCTGCTTTATATCAAAGTGAATCAGTTATACATATACATATGTCCCCATATCTCTTCCCTCTTGCAACTCCCTCCCTCCCACCCTCCCTATCCCACCCCTCCAGGTGGTCACAAAGCACCGAGCTGATATCCCTGTGCTATGCAGCTGCTTCCCACTAGCTATCTACCTTACATTTCGTAGTGTATATATGTCTATGCCTCTCTCTTGCTTTGTCACAGCTCACCCTTCCCCCTCCCCATATCCTCAAGTCCGTTCTCCAGTAGGTCTGTGTCTTTATTCCTGTCTTACCCCTAGGATCTTCATGACATTTTTTTTTCTTAAATTCCATATAGAAATGGAAATAAAAACAAAAATAAACAAATGGGACCTAATGAAACTTCAAAGCTTTTGCACAGCAAAGGAAACCATAAACAAGACCAAAAGACAACCCTCAGAATGGGAGAAAATATTTGCAAATGAAGCGACTGACAAAGGATTAATCTCCAAAATTTATAAGCAGCTCATGCAGCTCAATAACAAAAAAACAAACAAACAACACAATCCAAAAATGGGCAGAAGACCTAAATAGACATTTCTCCAAAGAAGATATACAGACTGCCAACAAACACATGAAAGAATGCTCAACATCATTAATCATTAGGGAAATGCAAATCAAAACTACAATGAGATATCATCTCACACCAGTCAGAATGGCCATCATCAAAAAATCTAGAAACAATAAATGCTGGAGAGGGTGTGGAGAAAAGGGAACACTCCTGCACTGCTGGTGGGAATGTGAATTGGTACAGCCACTATGGAGAACAGTATGGAGGTTCCTTAAAAAACTACAAATAGAACTACCATATGACCCAGCAATCCCACTACTGGGCATATACCCTGAGAAAACCGAAATTCAAAAAGAGTCATGTACCAAAATGTTCATTGCAGCTCTATTTACAATAGCCCGGAGATGGAAACAACCTAAGTGTCCATCATCGGATGAATGGATAAAGAAGATGTGGCACATATATACAATGGAATATTACTCAGCCATAAAAAGAAATGAAATTGAGCTATTTGTAATGAGGTGGATAGACCGAGAGCCTGTCATGCAGAGTGAAGTAAGTCAGAAAGAGAAAGACAAATACCATATGCTAACACATATATATAGAATTTAAGGCTGCTTTGTATAATATGTGGAAACTGGCTACCCAAAGAAGCCATGAAACCATCAAAACTGCTTCGCCACATGGAGACGAAACACCCTGCATTAAAAGACAAGCCTTTGGAGTTTTTCAAAAGAAAAACAAGTGAACACAAAGAACAGATGCAATTATTGAAGGCCACCACTTCATCAAATGTATCTGCACTGAGAGCATCATTCTTAGTGGCTAACCGCATTGTTAAAGCTGAGAAGGCCTTTACTATTGCTGAAGAGTTGATCCTGCCTGCTGCTAAGGACAATTGTAGTGAAATTTTAGGAGAGGCTGCAGTTCAAAAGGTAGCACATGTTCTTCTTTCTGCTAGCATCATAATTAGATGAATTGATGAAATAGCAGAGGATATTGAGGTACAAGTGTTAGAGAGGATTAAAGAGTCACCATGGTACGCAATCCAGGCTGATGGGTCGACCAATGTTGACAACAAGGCAACAATGCTTGTTTTTGTGCATTATATTTTTCAGGAGAATGTGCGCCAGGAAATGGTATGTGAACTTTTTTTAAAATTTAATTAAATTAATTAATTATACACAGGTTCTTATTAGTTATCTATTATATACATATTACTGTATATATGTCAATTCCAATCTCCCAATTCATCCCACCACCACCACCACAACCACCCCCACATTTCCCACCTTGGTGTCCATCATTTGTTCTCTACATTTGTGTCTCTATTTCTGCCTTACAAACTGCTTCATCTGTACCATTTTTCTAGATTCCACATGTATGTGTTAATATACAGTATTTGTTTTTCTCTTTATGACTTACTTCACTGTGTATGACAGACTCTAGGTCCATCCACGTCTCTGTAAATAACCCAATTTTGTTCCTTTTTATGGCTGAGTAATATTCCATTGTATATATGTACCACATCTTCTTTATCCATTCATTTGTCGATGGACATTTAGGTTGCTTCCTTGACCTGTTTATTGTAAATAGTGTTTCAATGAAACCTGGGGTGCATGTGTCTTTTTGAATTATGGTTTTCTCTGGGTATATGCCCAGTAGTGGGATTGCTGGGTCATATGGTAATTCTATTTTTAGTTTTTTTAAGGAACATCCATACTGTTCTCCATAGTGGCTGTATCAATTTACATTCCCACCAACAGTGCAAGAGGGTTCCTTTTTCTCCACACCCTCTCCAGCATTTGTTGTTTGTAGATTTTCTGATGATGCCCATTCTAACCAGTGTGAGATGATACCTCATTGTAGTTTTGATTTGTATTTCTCTAATAATTAGTGACATTGAGCAGCTTTTTATGTGCCCCTTGGCCATCTATATGGCTTCTTTGGAGAAAGATGTCTCTTTAGGTCTTCTGCCCATTTTTTGATTGGGTAGTTTGTTTGTTTGTTTGTTTTTAAATATTGATCTGCATGAGCTATTTATATATTTTAGAGGTTAATCCTTAGAAGGTTATACCTTTCTAAGAATTTGTCCATTTCTTCCAGGTTGTCCATTTTATTGGCAAAGAGTTGATTGTAATAGTCTCTTATGATGCTTTGTATTTCTGCGGTGTCTGCTGTAACTTCTTTTTCATTTTTAATTTTATTGATTTCAGTCCTCTCCCTCTTTTTCTTGATGAGTCTGGCTAAAGGTTTCTCAATTTTATCTTCTCAAAGAACTAGCTTTTTGTTTTATTGATCTTTGCTATTGTTTTCTTTGTTTCTATTTCATTTATTTCTGCTCTGATCTTTATGATTTCTTTCCTTCTATTAACTTTGGGTTTTGTTTGTTCTTCTTTCTCTAGTTCCTTTAGGTGTAAGGTTACATTGTTTATTTGAGATTTTTCTTGTTTCTTGAGGAAAGATTGTATTGCTATCAACTTCCCTCTTAGAACTTCTTTTGCTGTATCCCATAGGTTTTGGGTCATCGTGTTTTCATTGTCATTTTCTCTACATATTTTTTGAGTTCCTCTTTGATTTCTTCAGTGATCTCTGTGTTATTTAGTAACGTATTGTTTAGCATCCATGTGTTTGTGTTTTTTATGTTTTTTTCCCTTTTAATTGATTTCTAATCTTATAGCATTGTGGTCAGAAAGATGCTTGATATGATTTAAATTTTCTTAAATTTACCAAGGCTTGATTTGTGACCCACGATGTGATTTATCCTGGAGAATGTTCCATGTGCACTTGAGAAGAAAATGTAATCTGCTGGTTTCAGATGGAATGTCCTATAAATATCAATTAAATCTATCTGGTCTATTGTGTCATTTAAAGGTTGTGTTTCCTTATTAATTTTCTGTCTGGATGATCTGTCCATTGGTGGAAGTGAGGTGTTAAACTCCCCCACTATTACTGTGTTACTGTCAATTTTCTCTTTTATAGCTGTTAGCATTTGCCTTATGTGTTGAGGTACTCCTATGTTGGGTGCATATATATTTATAATTGTTATATCTTCTTCTTGGATTGATCCCTTGATCATTATGTAGTGTCCTTCCTTGTCTCTTGTAACATTCTTTATTTTAAAGTCTATTTTACCTGATATGAGTGTTGCTACTCCAGCTTTCTTTTGATTTCCATTTTCATCTAATATCTTTTTCCATCCCCTCACTTTCAGTCTGCATGTGTCCCTAGGTCTGAAGTGGGTCTCTTGTAGACAGCTTATATATGGGTTTTGCTTTTGTATCCATTCAGCGAGCCTGTGTCTTTTGGCTGGTGCATTTAAACCATTCACATTTAAGGTAATAATCAGTATGTATGTTCCTATTACTGTTCTCTTAATTGTTTTGCGTTTGTTTTTGTAGGTCCTTTTCTTGTCTTGTGTTTCCCACTTAGACAAGTTCTTTTAGCATTTGTTGTAGAGCTGGCTTGGTGCTGCTGAATTCTCTTAGCTTTTGTTATCTGTAAAGCTTTTGATTTCTCCATCAAATCTGAATGAGATCCTTGCTTGGTAGAGTAATCTTGGTTGTAATGTCTTCCCTTTTCATACTTTAAATATATCATGCCACTCCCTTCTGGCTTGTAGAATTTCTGCTGAGAAATCAGCTGTTAACCTTATGGGAGTTCCCTTTTGTATTATTTGTTGTTTTTCCCTTGTTGCTTTTAATAATTTTTCTTTGTCTTTAATTTTTGTCAATTTTATTACTATGTGCCTCGGCATGTTTCTCCTTGGGTTTATGCTGCCTTGGAATCTCTGCACTTTTTGGACTTGATTGACTCTTTCTTTTCCCATGTTAGGGAAGTTTTTGACTATAATCTCTTCAAATATTTTCTCAGGTCCTTTCTCTCTCTCTTCTCCTGCCACCCCTATAATGTGAATGTTGATGTGTTTAATGTTGTCCCAGAAGTCTCTTAGGCTGTCTTCATTTCTTTTCATTCCTTTTTCTTTATTCTGTCTGTGGCAGTGAGTTCCACCATTTTGTCTTCCAGGTCACTTATCCATTCTTCTGCCTCAGTTATTCTGATATTGATACCTTCTAGTATATTTTTCATTTCAGTTACCGTATTGTTCATCTCTGTTTGTTTGTTCTTGAATTCTTCCAGGTCTTTGTTGAACTTTTCTTGCATCTTCTCGATCTTTGCCTCCATTCTTTTTCCAAGGTCCTGGATCATCTTCACTATCATTATTCTGAATTCTTTTTCTGGAATGTTGCCTATCTCCATTTCATTTAATTCTTTTTCTGGGGTTTTATCTTGTTCCTCCATCTGGTACGTAGTCCTCTTTCTTTTCATTTTGTCTATCTTTCTGTGAATGTGGTTTTCCTTCCACAGGCTTCAGAATTGTAGTTCTCCTTGCTTCTGCTGTGTGTGTGTTATTTGCACTTTTTTCTACAACACCACAGCTGCAGAACTATTCAAGCCTTTTAATGATTACATATCAGGAAAAATGAATTGGTCATTTTGTATCGGTTTACCAACGGATGGAGTGGCTGCCATGAATGGACAGCTTTCTGGTTTCACAACTAGGATCAAAGAGGTCGCTTCTGAATATGAGTCTACACACCGAGTCATCCATAGAGAAATGCTGGCTAGCCAAAAAGTGTCACCTGAAGTTAACAACATTTTGTAAGATATGATTAAAATTATCAACCATATTAAAGTATATGCCCTTAACTCACATCTATTCACACAGCTCTGTGAGGAGATGGATGCAGAGCACACACTTCTTCTCTTATACACAGTAGTGTGATGGCTTTCTAAACGTGGATTGCTGGCCAGAGTTTTTGAGTTATGAGAGCCACTCCAGAGATTTCTTTTAGAAAAACAGTCACCACTGGTAGCACATTTCAGTGAAACAGAATGGGTCGCAAAGCTTGCTTACTTGTGTGACATATTCAACCTGCTCAGCGAACTCTATCTGTCACTTCAGGGGAGAATGACACTGTGTTCAAGTTGGCAGATAAAGTGGCTACATTGAAAGCCAAACTGGAATTATGGGGGTAATGAATAAACATTGGGATTTTTGACATATTTCAAACATTAGCAGGGATTTTGAAAGAGACTGAGCTAGGGCCTTCTTTCTCCCAGCTGGTGCATGATCACCTACCTCAGCTTTCAAAAGAGTTTGAGCATTACTTCCTAACCACAAAAAAAAAAAAAAAAACAACTGAGAAGGAATAAATCCTTGACCCATTTGTGCATAAGCCAGGTGAATCGACTTTGTCTGTACTAGAAGAGGATCAACTGCTTGAGATTGCAAATGACGGTGGCCTTAAAAGTATATCTGAGACAATTACAAATCTCCATACGTTCTGGAGTAAAGTCAAGGTGGAATATCCTGAGATTGCCACAAAAGCACTGAAAAGCCTGATTCCATTTCCAACATCTTATCTTTGTGAAGCAGGGTTTTCTGCAGTGACAGCAACCACAAGGAGATTATGGAGTACACCGGACATAAACAACACACTTCAGGTGTCACTGTCTCCCATCACCCCTAGATGGGACCATCTAGTTGCATGAAAACAAGCTTAGGGCTCCCACTGATTCTGCATTATGGTGAGTTGTATATTATTTCATTATATATTACAAGATAATAATAATAGAAATAAAGTGCACAATAAAGGTAATGCTCTTGAATCATCCTAAAACCATTCCCTCTGTCCCTGGTCCATGGAAAACTTGTCTTCCATGAAACCAGTCCCTAGGACAGCTGTTCTAAGCCACTGATCAATTGTTTGGAGCAATATCCCCAAGTATATTATATCCTCCCAAATCTTGAGTCTCCTCTTTAATGTTGGGAGGCACAAGGTGTAATGACTTTTCATTTACTTTAAACAGAATGTCCCAGTATATCTCAGACTCTTTGTCCAAATAGAACCTTCACCCAGGTCACAGACCCCTAAGTCATGGGGCTTGTTTCCAGCTCTCTGGCAGGCATGTGTCCTACCAGGGAGTCTAGTATATTTGACATTTCATGCTTACCAGGTTAAATTAGCACATTACAATTAGTATAATAGAACAGCTTGACATTGGTGGAATGTCAAGACAGTCAAGGTTTCAGCTGACTAGATAATATCTGATAGAAGAGATCACATAGCTCTGGAAGCAAATATTGAAGGTGTATTTCTGTTTCTGCTTTGTGAAGGTGAACATTTTGTTTTTTTACTCTCTCACTGTTAGGGATTGAAAAGAACATTTTTACCAGATCAATAGATATATTCCAATATGTTGTTTAACCAGTAAATATACTTAATACATAAGGACAGCTATTATTGGTGTTGCCACCTGGTTCAGCTCACAGTGGTTCATCACCATCCACTAATATCCAACTAGTTTTTACAGGTGTAAAATGGAAAAAAAATTAATGGGTATACTTAGTACCACTCCTTAAATCTTTAAGAGTGGCATTAATCCCTGTAATTCCTGCAAATATATGGTGTTTATTCTAAATTAATATCTTGGTAAGATTTTGCAATTTCAAGGGCATACACTTGGTTCTTCCTATGATCACAACCTTGCTCTTTAGGGCAGGGAAATAATGTGAAGGTTTAACTAGGTCATGTCTGGCCTAATTATATAATTAGGGAGTAAGAAAATAACTGTAAAGTATTTGAATTTAGGGCAATACTCAGTATATTGCCTGACCTACTAAGCCCTTCAATCTAAGAAGGAAAATGATGGTATGTTGGCTGCCTGGTCCCAGTGTCAGATCAGACCTGTTTCTGTTATAAAATAAACTGGACATTTTATTTTACTTGGTGAAACCTTACCCTGACCATACTCTAAGCCTCAGATTACTTTCTGAATTCCAGATTTTTTATTCAAGGACAGTGGGACAGTATACTAACTTAGATTTGAGAACCGAATCAGGGGTTTCAATTGTCCATTGCAGATGCTGAGATCGGCCTCTACTCACCAAATTTCAGTTGTTTTTTTTATTAGGCAAGTTGAGTACCAGCTTATTTGGCTGTTCTTCTTGACCCTAGTAATACCATAATTTATTAGCTACTGACACAGATCCCTGTGAATAAAAATACTAATTTCCATTGTGGCCTTAATGCCTATTATAGAAATTACATCCACATCGTTTCTTATGATTAAGTGATAAGGATGATAGGGAGTTTTTTGTTTTTTTTTTTCAGCATCTACTGTAGGAAAATCTAGTTTACAAAGGTCAGTTACCACTGAGCTTCTTAAAAATGCCAGTTCCACCACTCCCTCCTTTAGAACACTCCACATTAATTTCTCAAGAAATTATAGTTTGAAACCTCACAGAGAACATACTTCTGTGGTACACTTTTGGTTCTTGCAGAAGACATCAATTCTAATACTCTCATCTTTTTGAGACCCATACATCCTATAGTTTGTCAAAAATATTTGGATCTCTCTCTTAATTCTCTGTAGATTGCTATCTCTCAGGTTTCAGAGAGCCATCCAACAAAATATTGAGGTCAATTTAGTACCCTATGCTAGAACTTTAAATGATGAATCATGTTTGTGTGCTCACATATTTGTAAAATTTCTCCCATTGAGCAGTAAATTCTTTGTCTCTTGCTATAACACTCTCAGGATTCATTCCCATATATATTCAGTGTTTCTGACAATACATATTGTCTATGTCCTGAAACTCCTTCAGCATGGAAGCTAGTTTCTCTCAGAGTTATGGTTCTGCAAAGACCTTACCTTATCCTGGTTACCAGGTAAGGAGTAGAAAGGCAGAATCTGAGAACAAAATCTTCCCATGAGGTCAAGTCTTTGGGAGAAGGGTGGCTACTCTGCTCACTCAAGGTGAAGAGTACTGTTTCCACTGCTCTGGAAGATTCAGATGACTTGAGAAGCTCCTGACTCTCAGGATCAACCTTCAAATATTTCTACCCTAGATCTTAGGGATCTATTTTTTTCCTATTAGATCCCTGACTCAGACACTGGAGACTTATGCTTTCATTGAATTAAAAGCATTTGATGCCTCAAAAGATAATGAAAAATAACCCTTAAGGACATAGCAGGGTCATATTTTTTGAAAACTGAAGTTTTTGAATGCTACCATGAGTACTCTGAAACCAAAAATGGCTAACATTTGGAGGAAGCCAAATGCAAATTTTATGCAATCAACAGTAACTATTGAAAAAACTCATGTTCCTCAGTTCAGGGGAGAAGTAGCTCTGGAGTGGCAGAGGGAAGCAAAGATAGGCTGGCTATTCAGTACAGAACACTAGGGGGAGGTGTACCTGAGGATACTGTCTATATGTAGCATGTTCCATCTGGAGTTGCCCTGGTCCTGGTCAATGCTGCTGTGACTTACTTGAAGCCTCAGCTGGCCACATTTTGACACTATGCCAAGTTTGAACTGGTTCTTCCAACCTCTGCTGAGATCCCTACAGCTATTCAGAGCTTGAAAAAAATTGTCAATAGTGCTCAAACTGTCCGTAGTGCTTCAAACACCTCACAGTTAAGGAAGCTCTACTGAATGGTTTGTGACCACTGAGATATGGATGTGGTTTTATGTTGGGAGATCATCGGCAAACATGGCATCATTGGCTATGATGTCTGAAGACCAATCTTTAACATGTGATTATTTGCTTTATTATTTAGGTGTTCTTGGGCCATGTGTGAGCAGACTGGTATTTGAATAAAATAAGACAATGTGTCAAAAAAAAAAAAGAGGGCATCGATTACTAGCAACATCTCCATATTACCATGACAAGGCAGAATACTGTAGACCAGGTTTACTAGAGTACCACCTTGTATGTATCTGGGACCATCTCATGGAATGTTGCTTAAATTAGAACTGAGAAGCCATGAGATTTTTTCCTCATTCAGTTTAAAATGGCATGGGTGTGACTCTGAGATATTACAAACTTAAAAACTTTCTCTTCTCTGGTGAAACTTGACCTGAGATAGAATGGGTTATGTCTTAACAATTTTCAAGGGAGGTAATGGACATGCTCACTCATTCCAGCCAATGTCTGAATAGTCTGGAGGGCCAAAGGAACTTAGATGCTAGCCTACCGAGAAAGCAAAAACTTAAGAGACCAAGTATAAACCTGAAATAACTACATCAAATTTTCTATCTTCAGGCAGAATAGAGGCTAGAGTTAGAGTGAAAGTCTATTAAAAGAAATAAAGTCATATAGAATTGTTTCACATGAGTTTGTAATGTAAAATTCATATTTGCTACATTTAGTAAGATGCCAACTACGGAAAAACATACATGGTGAGATATATGAGAAACTACAACTAAAATCAGGGTGTTGTATTTATTTTCTAAATTTCCAAAAACTAATGTAAATACATTGGTTTTATCATCAAAAAAAGGCATTGTAAGGAACTTTGAATACAATTTTATTTTATTTTTTCTATAAAGTTTAAAATGCCTGAGGAATTCAATATGGTTATAGACTTTTTCCTGGTTGTTTTGGTGCTCCATAAAATATCTAACACGTGAGGACACAAATAAGCTTAACTTTATACATAATTTCAGAACATGAAAGTCATGTAAAATTTAGTAAGCAAGGCCATAGAAGTCCCCATTGTCATGATGGATTTTTATAATGATATAATCCTTAATAAATTATACTTCCATTTATTATTCCATTATTAATTCTCTCATCTGAATTGCCTTGGGCATATCTGCCATAAAATTGTTCAACATAATATTTCTTTCTGTGTCAATCATATAGCACGTGCATATCTCCCAACCATGGATAAGACAAACTTCATTTTCTTTAAAACACATACCCAATGTTCAGAAAATATTTATTTTGAAAATTAAGATATGCTGAAAGAAAACTATGACTCACGTTTAATGGACTAATAGAGTTCTGACCTTAGATATGTTATCATATAGTACTTTCTTCTACTTTTTACAAATGAAAATAGATGGATTCTACTTTATACTTTTCACATCATTTCTCCCTTTCAATCATGCATTTGTTAATTTTAATTTAGCTCACACCTCTATGAAAGTAGTTGTATAGTTCCATTCATACAGATGACTAAAATAGATCACAGAAGACTGTAAAAAAAACTGCTGATAACAAAAAATGATAATAGGAGAATTGTTCATAATTGTCTATTTTCTTAGTTCTCTCTGACACTTTAAGTTGACTGTCAACCTCAACCCAATGTTCAGTGCTGCTCCACCATTGTTTTCCTTTTGTTTCTTGTTAGTTCCCTGTTCTATTTTCTTCCATGGCTATTCCAGATCTTTAACATACTCCTTACGTTTTCCCTCCTTACTTTCAGCAGACAACAATGTTTTCTTCATAAAGATACTACATTTTCTCAAAAGCACATGTTCTGTTTCTTTATTACCAACCAATCAATAGAAATAACAAAATCCTTAATTTCCCTTCAGTTTCATGACAAAAGATTTCCTTCTTTTGTTTCTGTCCCAGGAGTCCTAGACAGGCTCTAGTTTCCATCTTTTCCTCCCACAGCTGTGATCCTCTCCATGAAGTAAATCCTCCTCTGCTTGTGTTTAACTTATAGCTCTCTGCTTTATATTTCCCATCAAATTAAATATCTCTCAAAATTTTGATGAAAAAATTAAACAAACATACCACTCCTTATTTTCAGATAACTTGTAGCTACTGCCCCAGTTTCCTCTTTTTAACCGATGTACTTTATAAGCATGTGATGTGTTTGCTCTGTGCACTTCTTTATCTATGGAAGACCCCGTACTACTCTCATATTTAACCACATAGTCACTTCTTCATCCTCAATTACATGTGTGTTTGTGATTCACTAACACTGCTATCTCTACCTGAAATGCTCTCACTTCCCTTCTTAGCTTGGCTAACTTTTGGTAACCCAAATATCCATCTTACAAATACTTATTTGGCATGTGCTATGGTTAAGGCATTCTAGTTTTTGTGACCTTTCCTCATTTGGTTGCTATTCTTATGACAGTTATTTAAAAAATCAACAACACCTAGAACATAGATGACAGTTAATAAATATTTTTAAATGAATGGATAGAAATGTAATCATGGTACAAGCTATGAGTATCAGTGAAGACCTTCTTGGGGGAAGTGACATCTAAATTTAAACCTGGGCATTGAATAGAAATTTGAAAATGAAAGGAGTGGGATGGAAAAACAAAAAATTTCAGAGGAAAATCATGTTTGAGGAGTCTGAAAATCATGTTTGAGGAGTCTGTAAAAGTTTGAGGAGTCTGTAAAAGAAAATAATTTTAAAAACATGTGTTAAAGAACTTGAAAGAAGACCAATGAAACCAGGGTGTGTGTGTGTGGGGGGGGGAGCAGAATGGACTCTGAGACAAGATAAAGCCAAAGATGATACAGAAATGTATCCACAAAAGTTGTGGTACATTTTATATATACATTTACTTTAACCTAAAAGCAATGAGAAGTCAATAAAGCTGCTTAAGCAGGGAAATTTACTTGGTCAAGTTTGATTTTTGCAATGAGTTTTCTTTAACTATGGGAAAAATGAGAACCATTAGCAAACTCTTATTGATAGGACTAGTGCTCTAGACAAAGGTGTGGGCCATGGAGTAGGGGTGAAGTAGACAGAATCAATAGCTGTGTCAACCTAAATAAACCTAGTAGGTAATAATCAAGTGAAAGTGTTTATTTGGAATTAAAGAATTATAATGTAGGGCACACAAATCTGGGTAGCCACCCAAACAGGGTCTGCAAGGAAGTGAAATCCAGGATCTTTTAAAGGCAAAGAAGGGAGGTTTTCATTAGAAAGAATTTTAATTAGAGTAGAAGGCAGAAGACAGTCTTGGTTAAACAAGCTAAGGCTATCACTAGAGGGATGGAAAAGTGCATTACTGTGACAAGTTGCAGGTATTCTTGTAGAATCCTTGGAATTTTTGTGTTTTGCCCTTAGTTCCAAAGTTCATGGTCCCACCCAGTGAGGACGCACATAATGTTCACCATTTTAATGGCATCCCAGCTCCCTTTTAAAGCACTTGGATCTGAGTGACAATTTTATTTCGTGTTTCCCCCTTTTGACCAAGACTTTTATTGGAAAGCATTGCTGATGAACTTAACAGATTTGCTTTGTCTCATGTTTCTGGAAATGACCTGTCCTAGAAAGTCATGTCCCATATCAGAGGTATTTTTTAATCTCTGATGGTAATTTCAAGGAGTCAGTGTCATAAGGCTTTGGCCACATTTGAGTCAAGGGAGGCATTCAGGAAATGACTCTTGGGCAGTTTCCTCATCCAGGATTTCATCAAATTATCTGAAGGTTCAGGTCAATAGACTTATCTATCATTTTAATCCACTGAGCAAACATAATCTTGGTGTTCGTAAAAATTTTGGAGCAGAACTGAGTGAGGAGTAACATAAGAGTTTAAATACGAGGACATATAGCAAAATTCAATAAAAATTGTAAACAATACTTGAAGGCCTGATCTTAACCAAACACCTACACCAGAAGGAAGGAAATGGAAAATATCGATAGGGAACCAGAGGGTGTCATTAAAAGACATTGGATCAGAGAGGTTTGTGTTAGTGTTCTAATTTTTTGAGCTCTAATTCAACTTCATCAGAAGTACGGATCCATGTACAGCAGGCCATGTTGGCTACAACAGAGATGCCATCCTGTTCTACAAGGATATAATCCAGAACTATTTGATCACCTAATACACTCCTTGCTAGGGCATCCAGAGATAGTTTTTGTTGAGCCAAGGCTCAAGTAGTAGATCTGCTTATTTAGTTATGGTTAGGAATATATACTTTATCAACAGTTCATTATGGACTGAACCAACCCAAGGAACAAATACTTTGGCAATGATAATCAATGGAGAGTAGATAAGGTATAAAAAGGAGGCTGCCAAGTCTCAGCTAGGGCTATAAGATAGTGGCTGGATTTTTTTCCTTTAACAAGAACTTCAGATGGAATGCTATGTTATCCCAAAAGGCACTGCCCTGTCATGTGCCTGCTGTCTAGCCCATGGTTCCCCTTTGTAACCACATACAAAGGTACATCTGGAAGGGCACATACTACATGGTCAAGTATGTTGTTATTTATGTTTTCATTGACAGGTATGAACTTCAGAATACGCTCTAGCCAAAGATCAGTGTGGCCATTACAGCTCATTAAGGGGCCAGCTGACAACCCTTTGTGCCTAGTATGACAAAAGTCTTGACATAGATGGATGAAATCACATTTCTTACAAATTTTGGTCAGCCATTTGCTTGATGCTAGAAGCAAAAGAAAAAGCGGGAGGGTTGGAATGTTGGAGGAGTAGGGATTTGGATAAATATTTTGTGGCAGTGTCAACCCCCAAAACAAGGTGGAGATAACAGATCAAACAGTTTACTCTACAGGCAGTTTTAAGGGCTGAATGCTTAAAGTTTCCCATAACATTGGGAACCAAGGGAAAAATTGTGATGGGTATAACTAGGAGGTCCTTATATTTGGATGATTGTGGTCTTTGGAGACATACTCAGCACTTGGAGAGATTTTCCTCAGTTGTTATAGTTTGGGAATGGTTCACTGGAGTATTATCTCCCATTTGCCAAAAGTAGTACCCTCAAGGAAGGTAAAAACTTCAGCTAATATTAAACTCACTCTGACAAAATGCTGACTAGTCACCACCTTGGACTTAATAAAGGAAGTCATTAAATTATATTCTGAAACCACCAGCCAACTCAATGGGCCTTTCTTAACAAGAATGTTGAATTAGTATTATTAAACTCAGTAAATCCATCAGTGTGATAGAGCAGATCTATTATGAAATGGATCAGTAATGAGGTTAGAATAGTGTATATGTATACACTGGCCTCGGCCTGAATTTTGTGAGAACTGTCAGAATCAAGATGTGATCTGCTTTACTTCCCAGTTAATTTTAATTTTAATCCTCTAATTGTTTCAGAAGTCCAGTCAGGTGTTGGAGACTTCTTTAAATGAGAAACATGAATCCAAGAATCAGCACCTTTAACCTTTGCAGCACAAGGATTAGTTAAGAGTACCTGATATGATCCTTTCCATCCACGGTGTAAAAAATCTTTTAAAAGACAGAATCACCTGGTTGTAGATTGTAATGTTTGTTGTCTTCCTCTCTCAGGAGCGCACTGTGGAAATATAGTTCTACCAAGGTATGTTTTTTTATGTAAGGCTCTGATTAGTCCTTTGCAATATTGAAGCATGTCTTTTTCAATTAGTTGAAGAACAGAGAGATCCAACTGCATAGGTCAGCCAGTAATAATTTCAAATGGTGACAGCTTGTGTCTCCCAAAGAAGATAGCTCTCAGATTTAAAAGGACCAGAGGAAGTGTCTAAGGCCAAGCCAATTTCAAGGTCTCTGTAAATTTTGCCAGTTGAGTCTTAATAATGCCATTTGTTCTTTCCACCAGTCCAGAGGACTGGGGGTGAAAGCACAATGAAAATGTTGTAGAATATACCAAACCTCACTGATCTGTCTCATAAGATGGCTAGTAAAATGTGTTCCTCAGTCACGATGCAGTTCTGAGGGCACACCCAGCTGGGTATAGTCTTTTCTAAGAATATTTTTACAGTGGCCAAATTTGTAGCCCATTGGCAAGGGAATGCTCCAATCCAATGAGAAAACATGCAAATCATAACAAAACCAAATTTATAGCCTTGGGAAGGAGACAGCTGGATAAAATCCATTTGACATACCTCAAAACCCTTTTAGGCAAGTCAAAATGGCCAAGGGCAGTTTGGATAGTTTTCCCTGGGTTGTATTTAGGACACAGAGCACTAGTTAATTGTGCCTTCTTGGTAGCCTTAGAAATATTTCCCCACCAGTACTGTTTCATGAAAGTTCCAAGTTTATCTGCTGTCCAGTGGGTCATCCGACAAGTCATTTTCATCAGGAGTCTTTTCATGGACTCTGGAAAGACAAGTCTTTAATTTGGGCCATACCATACATTAGTTTTACAGGCTAAAGATACAATTGTTATCTGTCCAATAAAGTCTTCTTTTTTTTAATGTGATGTCTTAGATTGGGCATCTTTGGTCATTTTCATTAGCTCCTCTTTCAAAATGTAGTCAAAATTCGATATAAATTTTCAGTTTCAGGTTGGGTGGCTTATAAGGCAGTTGCCCTTGCAGCCTGATCAGCCAAATTATGTTCTTTGATTTCATCTAAATTTAATGCCCAGGCTCCTGAATGATGGCTAGGAGAGATGGAAGTTGGTTTGATTCCAACAACTTGTTTACCCAATTTCCACTCCTAATCTAGTTTTTTCCCAAGGTCAAAAATCCTCTTTGTTTCCAAAGCATGCTAAAGTCATGAACTGCCCCCAAAGCATCGTGACTGTTTGTGTGGATATTCACAGTTTTGCCTTCCACTAGGGTACAAGCCTAAGCTAAAGAATGGAGTTCTCTGCCTGCTATGCTGAAGTAGAGGTAAGCAGTGGAGCTGCCTCAATTACTACAAAGGAGGAAGTGATAACATGCCCAACACAATACTATTCTTTGCCATTTTTCAAATAAGAGCCATCCTAGTAAGCTATGAAATCTCAGCATTAGCAATAGGGGTTCTTGTAACTCAGCTCTAGGTATTAATAACTGATCAGTCAGGGTCAGACCATGATAAGGAATTTTGTCAGTAGGTAAAGTGAAAAGGCTTGCAGCGTGGAGGTTGTTGCAGTTGGAAAGGGTTGTATGAAGAAAAGTTAGTAACAATATTTTACATGAGGCAAGGTGGTTTACAGAAATGTGTTGAGTGTGATGAGAATTGAGCAAGGCTTCTACTGCATGGGAAACAGATGATGAGTGAAGAGCCCATAACTATTTCCTCAGTTAATTTTGTAAGGACTGATGCTGTTGAAATAGTTCTCATGTATGGGGGATACCTCTGGCTACAGGTCTGATTGTTGACTACAATAGCTAGGGCATCAGTGTTTACCTCCGTGACTTTGAATAAGCACTCCTAAGGCATTACCCCTCATTCGTACACAAAGAGGAAAAAGGGTAGGGTGCACTTCTTAAGTTTAGGGACTTCAAAAGAGCCCTAAACTTCTTAAGTTTAGGGACTTCAAAAGAGCACTTCTTAAGTTTAGGGACTTCAAAAGAGCCCCATTTCATTGTGGCCTCTGAAATTTTAAATTATCTTTGGTGCTATTGGTCCTTTGAGACAGAAATTTAAAAAAGAACACAAGATGCTGGGAATATTTGTGGTCTGACTCCATTCAAAAGTTTATGGTTCCACCTGGTGAGGTTGAGTATTGTCATCTTTTTAATCATTTCCTGGCTCCATTTTAAAACCCCTTGACATAAATGATTCCATTTTATTTCAAATTTCACAGCTGCTTAAAAGAAACAAATAATAGCTGTCTTTAACTGGTTGTTGGGACAGAAAAGAGGGACAAGTCAAATAAATTTGAGGATAAAGAAATAATTAACTCACTTTTGAACATCTTAGTTTGTGGGAGAGATGTAATCTAGATGTAGAAGAAGCAAGTGGAATTACAGACTTGCAGCTCTGAAAAAATGCCTGAGCTACTGTTGTAAATTTGGAAACCATAAGCTTATCCTATGGGGGAAAGAAGTTTCCAGTAATGATGAGATCAAGGGCGTGGCAAGAAGTGTCATGCATAATGTGGAGAGAGAAATTCTTCCAGTTTTTCAGAACCTCTTTTCCTAATGAAAGGATAAGCAGCCTTAGAGATAGCATGAGATTTCTTCATTTTGTACAGATAGAGCTCCAGAGTCGCTTTTATTTATTGAGTCATGCAGAAAGATAATACTGGGTTAAAGTTGAAACTTTCAGAACCTTTAGTTTTTATTATTACTGATAATCCCTATAATGATTTCTTATTTGAACTTCTACATATCACAAATCGAGAGTTTTTTGGGCTTTGTATTTTTATCATCAGTCATAAAGATGTCAAACAATTAAGAGATCAGTGTGCTAGGTGGATCAGCTACATGGTTATTGAAGTTGTTAATCAGAAGACTTGACTCAAACATCATTTACCAAAGAAATTCTCCTCTGTAATTCCTGGGATTAAATAGGTACTACTCCCATAGTCACCATTATTATTTCCTGCTGGCAATACCATAGTATTTGTTACATGTATTCTAATTATTCCTCATGGATGTTGGATCCTCCTATACTCTGTGAGGTCAGGGGCTTTTGTTTTCTTCCCAGCATCTAGCCAAATGGCTGGTACAGTGTAAGCATTTATTAAACTGATTAATCTTAGCTTGTATTCATTTGCCTTGTATATTTTTTTCTTTGGATCTTATATTTTTACTTATATATTTATATTTATCTTATATTTAATTATATTTAAATTTTATCCAGTGTTTGACTTCCCCCAGATTTAAGAAGAATTTGTTTTTCCATGTAATCCTTGGGTTCTTTCACTTTTTAGCCCTATAATTTTTCTCAGTTAATACAAATCATTCTAGGAAGAAACAGAAAATATACTGTAACATTTTTATATCAGGTGAAACAACATCAAGACAAAGGAGAACAAGTAAGAAGGAGGGAAACCTCAGAGGCAGAAAGGATAGATTCTCTCCTCAGTTCTGAAGAGAGGGTAAAAATGTTCAACCAAAGGAGGGTAGGCACAACTCTCTTCAGGTGTTCCAGTCAGAGGAAGTCACTGATGGGAAGCAGAATGTACTGGAGGAAGAACTGGGTTGGCACATACAAGGCACTGGAGAGGAATCACTTGAGAACACTAGAAAGCCCCAAGGTCCAAAAGATCCCAACTGAAGAAGGCCAGATAACTTGAATCCCTCTGCCACAGAAACAATGTATTTGAGAAGCTGCCGGAGAAGCCAGTGGCAGGAGGAGAGGTTTATAATGTAGACTCTGTAAGCCAAAGCACACCTGTGCTGAATCCTGACTCTAATGCCTACCAGATCATCATGACATTAGTATTTAATTTCTTTAAAACCTCAGGTAAGGTTTACGGAGGTGGTCATTTTACCATTGTAAAATAGTGCAGACATCATGAAGTACTGTCATGGAGTATAAGTAAGCTAACTGCAGAAAAGACAACAGTACCTAGAAAGCACTCAATAAATATTTAGCTACTATTAGAATTGTTAATAAGATGATTATCACTTATATGATGGCAAAGGAGAGCTTGCTGTTTCCCTGCTTTTATTTTAACCATCAAGGTTAGAATCATGGAAGAAGAATTTCAAATTCCACTTTGCTAATATGGAGAGAAGTTATGATATTCCACTGCATCGTGTTCGCACAGGATTTTGCATAGTATAGTGACCAGTCCTGTGTTGGTGCCAGTATGGTCACTGCCAGGAGCTGGGAAGAGGTCAGCACAGACAAAGTAACAGATTGCAAGGACACTACCTTCAGCCCCACCCCAAACGCCCTGGTGAATATGCAAAAGTCTGCACATGTGTTTAAAGCAGACAGATTATATTAGCAGCACCTTGAGGTTTTCTTTGTTTTTTTTTCCTGCTTGAAGGACACAAGTAATCATATACAATTTTGAGTTTGTTTTCTTGTTTTTACTTCTTTATCAGCAGACATCATTTTGTCCTGTTTGTTAACGGCTACTCTTCCAAATTTTTGAAGTTATTTTGATTTCTAATGTGGTCTGTCTTCCAAGGTGTTACCCATTTAACCCAACTTGATCCAGTCAACACTTTGCAACCACGTGCTTTTTATGGAATCTTGTTACACAGAAGAAGAAAGTGAGAAAATTGAAAAAGGTTCCTGAATATCAGACAGATCTATGATCATTATCTATGATCATGATCATAAAGTGTACTTATATCTTGTAACACTGTCACCAGAAGGACCAGTAAAACATTAAACACTCTTGTAGAAATTGTGAGAAATCTAGTTTTGTCCAAGCAAAACAGTGTATCACCAAGTAAACATCTGGACTCAGCTTTAATTTTTATTTCAAAGTATTTATCAACTTTTAAAAACGTAACATTTAATGATATATACATATACATGCACACATATACGTAGACACACACATACATTGAAAATATATTTTAAATTCAACATTTAAAGAATATTTGTGATATGTGTGTGTGTGTGTGTGTGTGTGTGTGTGTGTGTATGTTTTACTCTAGCCTCTAAGTATCCCCCAAAGCTAAAACACTCTTCTTCATATCTCCTTGCCCTCTCTCTTAAACCACCAGACAGAGGCAGAATAATGTAATGAAAGAACACACCAACTTTGGACTCAACCATGCCTGCCTTCAAATATTGGCTTTGACTCTTATTAGCTGAATGACCTTTATCAAATTACTTAACCTCTCTTATCTTTGGTTTTCTTATCCACATGTGGGGATGGTAATGTTTTTCTCATGGGGTGGTCTGAAAAATTGACTAGATAGTCTATCCACAGTACCAGGAATGTAAAATGTACCTAAGGCATGGAAACTATAATTATCATTAGGAAAAAAAAAATCTTTTGGAGAATTTGCATAAGCACGCCACTTGGCAACAATACAAATTCATGGTCTTATAAAATTAATCACAACATTTCTCAGTTAAGACATAAACAAAGTCAAACCTAGTCAATTTCCTCACATAACACTTATTCAAAATGAAGGAAATAGAGAATAAGTCTATAATTGGAATACAATACTTTTTCTGTTTTGCTTTTTTCCCATAAATAATGATTATTATTTTGATTACATTTACATAAAGTAGGTGATTATTATTATGATCAAAATAGAAATTATAAAATATAAATTATACTTTGATTTCAGTTACAAAATCCTTCCTGCCAAAAAGATTTTCTTCTTCTACCTAAGATTTTCATCCATAGTATCATAGTTTGGGATTAAGCATTACCTCAGATGATATTTATCATATAAAATACATGAAACAGCAACTGGGTAGGATCCACAATAACATTGGCATAGAAATAAATTTAACAGAACATTTGTAAATGTTTCCTAGGATGGAAATCATGGAGAGGGGGTAATAACTTTTGTTTTGGGGGGAGGGCCTAGTGGAGGAGGTAGCATTGTTATTCACACTCAGTAATCACCCTGGGGGAGGGTGGTTAACTGCTATGTTCCAAAATGATGAATTAGGGCTTTCCTGGTGGCGCAGTGGTTAAGAATCTGTCTGCCAATGCAGGCGACATGGGTTCGAGCCCTGGTCCAGGAAGATCCCACATGCTGCAGAAGAACAAAGCCCTTGCACCACAACTACTGAGCCTGCACTCTAGAGCCTGCAAGCCACAACTACTGAGCCCATGAGCTACAACTACTGAAGCCCACATGCCTAGAGCCTCTGCTCTGCTACAAGAGAAGCCACTGCAATGAGAAGCCTGTGCACTGCAATGAAGAGTAACCCCCACTTGCCACAATTAGAAAAAGCCTGTGCACAGCAACAAAGACCCAACAAAGCCCAAAATAAATAAATTTATTTAAAAACATGATGAATTAGCCAAGTGGCCTAATGAAAAGTACTAACAATGCAGACTGTATCCTTCATCTCCATGAAACCTCCAGATGACCCTGCTAATTATAATGATATACCAATGAGACATAGATAGATTTCCAGTTATATCAACAAACTAAGCCCATATACCATATTGGCAGAACCACAGATCAGGTATTTTTGTCCAGGTAAGACTTGAAAACCAAACATAATGCTATAAAACATCAAACTTCAAAATATGAAAATGAAATTTATATACAAGGCAGCAAATCCCATGTAAGAAGTAAAACTATTGACCTAATTGCCAAGAAACCCAGCCAGAGTAGTTTATGAATAAATGCAGTTGGAATGACCTATAACATGATAAAGAATACATTGGTAGATAACTTAGATCCTACAACCTTGACTGATATGAGATGGTTATGTTTTTAATTGAACCCTAGGATGAGGATAAATTATTAAAATTATTGTTGCATTTTTAAGACAAATCTATAAAGACTTATGTCAAAATCAACATTATACTAATAATTATAATTGGCATAAGAATGAAATGCTAAAATATCTCATTTAAATGTAGCTCTTTTAGCTACAGAGCTCTGTTAGCTCTTTTAAAAACTAGTTTCCATATAAAAACAAAAATCAGTTTTAAATAAAATATAATTATATTTCTATTTAGAGCACAATTGATTATTTAAAGTATCTAAATGTTGATTATTCAGTACTCATATTAATAAGTTGCACATTAACAAAGTACAAAGAGGAATTGAGTATTCTACTATTTATCAAAAAGACATTTGGAAATCAAAGAATATATGTTCCATTATTATAAATAACAATGTAGCAAAGTTATTTGTATAAAAATCTCTGTCCTTTGAATTATTTACTTAGGATAAATTATCAAATCATGTTGTGGGTCAAAGGTATGGTTAACATTGATTTTCTTGTTTTATATTGCTAAATAGTTCTCCAAAAATAATGCATTAATGTATAATCTCCCAGCCATGTATGGCTTTACCTGACGTTTACATTCAACTCATCCTTAGCCTTACTAGAGCTTGCTTTTTGGTGTGTATGTGTCTTCTACAACTTTTATCATTGTGTCTTTCCTGAACACCTTTTCTCTGTTAATAGCCATCTTTAAATCTTTCCATCGTAAAAAGAGAAGCCTCCTTGGACTAGCCCAATTTTCCTTTTCCAAACATGGAACAGGTATCATCTTTCCTTCCTGTCTCTGATTTTTCACTTCTCTAAAACTCAATTCAAATCATTGTCATGCCATTGAAATATCTTAAATGCTCTAGAACATTTCCATTCTTCTTTTGACTTCTTAGTGAAGGTTGGCTCTCTTAATCACTTCTTTCTACTTGAAATGTTACTTCACTTGTTTGTGATGTCTTTTTTCTTGTGGTTTAAGAAGTGATGACTGGGGCTTCCCTGGTGGTGCAGTGGTTGAGAGTCTGCCTGCCAACGCAGGGGACGCGGGTTCGTGTCCCGGTTCGGGAGGATCCCACGTGCTGCGGAGCAGCTGGGCGGCTGAGCCTGCGTGTCCGGAGCCCGTGCTCTGCAGCGGGAGAGGCCACAACGGTGAGAGTCCCGCATACCGCAAAAAAACCCAAAAACAAAAAAAACAAAAAAAAGAAGTGATGACTGGGGAATGTTTTTCAAAAGTTTGAAAAGTTGTACTTCTTAAAATTAGTATTTGAGCTTCACCTACAAGAAATTAATACCAATTATCTTGTCAATTGGAATATTAAGTATACAACTGTTTATATATAGGTGATTTATAAATAGCATATGCTGAAATGTTGTAGCATAAGTGTTCCTCAAAATGTGTGTTGCAGAAAAATACTCATCCATGTTATACTAAATGATGTCTTATAAAGGACTCATCAAATAAGTTTATGAAATGCTGAGTTAAACAAGTATAAGGAGATTTCTTTTTCTTTGGGAGTGAACTTGGCCTTTAATATGCAAACCCCCAATTTACTATTCAGCTTTTTCTTTTCCTAAACTAATTTGAAAGTGTAACCCTTATTTCATGAAACTCATTGTAATTTTCTACTTAGTAATGACCCAAGGAGCCAAGTTTTGCAAACACTGCTCTAGAAGAAAAAAGAAATTACATACATGTAGATTCATATCCTAACCTAGTTTATTTTTCTGACTTTGTAATCTTTGTAAAATACATATAACTGTTTAAAATTTCAAGTTAGTTATCTCTGAAGGAAGACTAATAAGGGATAGATTAAAAGCGAGTTTGAAGGCTAAATTTGTTAAAATAATAAGTATTTGATATAATTACAGTATAAAAATAGTCTCTACAGTTAATAAAATGAAAAAAATTTTAAAATAGGGTTAACATTTTAATATCAGGAATAAGTGAGCCCTCCCAAATCTTAGGAATAATAATCAAATACATAAATTAAAAGATCAATTCCCTTTAGAAGTATAATAAATAGTGTTTTAGGGTCACAGAGGACATGGGATTCATTTTTCTTGGCTGTTTTACTGAAGCATTATAGAGTAAGTAGAAGAAAAAGAGAAATGGAGAAATGAATTGACACTACTATTCTCACATTCAGGTGATATTGTCTATGTTTACCCCCATTAACAAGGTAATAATTTTCAAAACTGTTTTTGTAACTGCAGAAGTTCTTATTGAAAACAATCTTATTGCTCCGTGCATAAGGCAATGCTGATCCAAATAAAACAACATATAGCATGCCTATAGCCATGCCCACTTACCTTCCCAGTTTCAAAAACATGGCGCAAAGAACAAAGTTAAAATTCTATAGGATTCAAGGCTCATTCATGATTATTCTGCAATCTATATGTTTAGGTTAATCCCCACTACCTTCCTTCATAATAGCTTTTTAAAAGTAGGTATATTGAGGTATAAATGACATACAATAAACTATACACAATTTAAGAATACCATTTGATAATTTTTTGATTTATGTATGCAGCTGTGAAGCCATTGCTACGATCAAAATAACAAACAGATCCATCACAACTCTCCCCCTCTTTATCCTCCACCTTTCCATCCCCAGACAACCACTGACCTAATTTCAGTCACTGTAGATTGACTTTTTCTAGAATTTTATATAGGGGATTCCCTGGCAGTCCAGTGGTTAGGACTCTGCACTTTCATTGCTGAAGGCATGGGTTCTGTCCCTTGTGGGAGAACTAAGATCCCACGAGCCGAGTTGTGTGGCCAAAAAAAAGTTAGAATTTTATATAAATGTCATCATACACTGTGTACTCAATTTTGCCTATGATTTTTAGCAAACAATTTTAAGCTTCATCCACATACCAAAATTTTATTCTTTTATTGCTGAATATATTCCATTGTACAGAATAACATATAACGGAATTGTGTTTTTTAATTTTTGTAACTGTTCTTTGTTCATTTTATTCTCTTTCTCTGTCTTCTTTTGGATACATTTTTATCCCATTTTTATTGCCTTTGTTGACCTATTAGTTATAGCTCTTTGCTATATTATTTTAGTGGTTGCTTTAGGGTTTATAGTACATATCACTACTTTATCACAGTGTAACTTCAAGTGACATTATGCCACTTTGTGATGGCAGAACTCTATCTACATCAGTATACTTCAATTTTTCCCCTCCCAGCCACTGTGACCTTGTTGTCACATGTTTTATTTCAATGTATATTATAAAGTACACAATACATTTTAATCATTTTTACTTTAAGCAGTTGACTATCTCTTAAATATATCTTAATAATCAGAAAACAAATTATTTGTGAATGCTGTTGCAATTTCCAGTGCTCTCTATCACTTTGTGTAGAACTTGAACTACATCTGCTATAATTTTTCACCTGTTTGAAGGACTTTGTTTTACATTACTTGTTGTGCAAGCATGCTGGTGGTGAGTTCTTTCAGCTTTTGAATGTCTGAAAAAGTCTATTTTTTTTCTTCTGAGCAAAAAAAAGATATCTTTAGATTGATAGATTTTTAAATTTTTGTCTGTTAGTTTGTTTTTTTAACTTTTCCATACTTTAAAGATGTTGCTCCACTGCCTTCCAGCTCACACTGTTTTGAATGAGAAATACGAAATATGTTCTCATCCTCATCTTTGTCCTTTTGTACATAATGTGTCCTTTTTTTTTTCCTTCTGGCTGCTTTTAATATACATATATATATATATATATAAATATATTTGCTAGTTTAAGACCATCTGATTGTGATGCAACTATGTAATTTTCTTCAAGTATCTTGTCATTGAGATTCATGGAGTTTCTTGTATTGGTGATTTTATAGTTTTTATAATTAATTTGGAAACTTTTCAGTTATTATTTATTCAAATATATTTTTTATTTCTCCCTACTCCTTTGAAGTTGTGCCATAGCTCACTAAAAGCTCTATTCATTTATTAATTCATTTTTATCCCTCTGTGTATTTTATTTTGGATAGCTCTATTGATGTTTTCAAGTTCACTCATCTTTCATTTTGCCATGTCTATTTGACTGTAAATTTCATCCAGGACATTTTTCATCCCAGACATTATATTTAGATTTAGAAAGTTTTCTCTCTTATTTTTCAATTTTTATTTATTTATTTTTTACATATGTTGAATAGATATATCTATTCTTTTTCAAATTCTTTTCCAAATTAGGTTGTTACAGAATACTGAGCAGAGTTACCTGTGCTTTACAGTATGTCCTTGCTGTTTATCCACTTTAAATATAGCACTGTGTACATGTCAATCCCAAACTCCCTAATTATCCCTCCCCGCCCCAACCTTCCCCTCCTGGTAACCATAATTTCATTTTCTAAGTCTGTGATGTGGAACTTTTTTATCTTCTATGTTGCAATTTAACACATCTAATCTTTCCTCTAACTTCTAGAACAAATGAAATAGTTAAAATAACAGAGTTAATGTCCTTGTCTTCTAATCCTATCATCTATGTCAATTCTGGGTCAGTATCAATTGATGTTTTTTCTCTTCATTATAAATGAGTTTCTTTCTTTGCATCCCTTCTAATTTTTTATTGGATGCTAGTAATTTTGATTTTATTTTATTGTGCAGTGGACATTTTTGTATTCCTAATATACAGGAATATATGTATTCCTTTGTCCTGGGATGCAGTCAGATTATTTGGAAACAGTTTGATCTTTTTAAGCCTTGCTTCTAACCTTTGTTTGCTTTGGTCTAAAACTACTTTTCCCTGCTCCTTAAGCAATATCATTCTGATTACACATTGCCCTGAGAACTATGAGATTTTCCACTCTGATTAGAGGAATAGGCACTATTCCCCAGTCCTGTGTGAGTGCCAGAGATTGTGACCTCTAGTCTTCGAAGGTATTTTTTTCCCCCAGCCTCAGACAGTTTCCTCACATGTGTGTGTTGATCAGTGCTGTGTGTTGATCAGTGTGCTCCTCAAAGGGAACTCTGAAAATCTCAGGATTTCTCTATGTTTGAAGCTCTTTATTCTATAGTACTCTGCTCTGATTATCCCAGCTTCTTTGGTCTCACCAGAACCTCTATTCATGGAGCCAGGGGGGCTCTGCTTGGGTTGTTATTTCCTGAACCTCAGACTGAGATTACATATTGCAAACTGGGGCAATCATGGGTCTCAATGCATTTGTTTTAAGTGTCTCAGGCATCAGTGTACTTTGTTGCTTTATGTTTAGTGCCTTAAGAACGATTTTTTTCCCATATATTTTGTCTTTTAGATTTTTTGAGTCTGAATGATAATTTTTATCCTTGTAAATCCACCCAGAAGTATAGGTCTCCCTTATAGCTTACAGTCTAGTCAAAACAAACTCCTAGCCCATTTTTTTTAAGTATGCCATGTTCATATATATATATATATATATATATATATATATATATATATATATATATATCCACATATACCCATGCCCCCTGCCATTCCCTCTTATATATCCTTGCTCTCTTCTCTATCTGATCAACACCAACTGAATTTCCAAAGCACACTCCAATTCTCGGATTAGTTTTTCTAAATGCTCTCAGGCATGTTTAATCTTTTTTGTTTGTTTGTTTTCCTGCCCACACAGCACTTTACTTATTATTTAATTATAGCCCCAGGAATAGTTTTATGATTAAATATTTAGTTGTTTTTTTTCTTTTTATTCAACTAAACCATGTCCAACTATATTGGGTATTTCGAATATAGAATAATGCCTAGCTAATTAAAGGAACTCAGTGAAATTTGCTGACTGAGTTGACAAATTTGTTGATGAGTAATATGTCCAAAGCACTGTGCCTCTCCTTTGTGATCAGGAGCATGAATAACTAAGATAAAAAGGGGCAACAGAAGTTAGATGAGTACTTTTTTAAAAAAAACTCCTTTAAGTTTCAATTTTTTATAAAATATTCATTTATTGGTAAAGAGTAGTCAAATATATGTCTATTTTTCTATAAAAAGGTAAAATTTGTCACTTAAATTTTCTGTTTAAAAATGTTCTCCTATTTCCATATTTTGTTTTTATTTCTGATACAGAGAAACTTTCCATAATTTATACAATTACCAACAAAATGTATCCTTATGATTTATTAAAGCTGTTTCCAGCTCAAATATAAATTTATTATCATGTTGTATCATACTATGCACCATAAAATATTAGATTAACAATCAAGGAGGAATTGTAGAAATATGTTGGTTGAAATATAAATAAAAGCAGTTTTGAGGGTTTTTAAGGGCAATATATACCAGCACCATGAAAAAATAAAGGGGGAGGGAATATCTGATGAAATGTTCACACACAAAAAAATTAAGAAATATGCCCTGGCCTATTATTCTAGTCTCTCTACTCACTGCTGCAACATTAAGTAAATCATATCAAATCACTCAGATTACCATTTGTATTTAGCTGTACTCTGAACCATAGGGTATCTCTAGATATTTGCTAGTTACATTCTTTTGTTCTTTGAGTTATATATTTCTCCCAATATTTTCAGATTAAAAAAATAGAATCATCTGATCCTCGATCTCCTACCACCTATTTGTGTTTAGTATGTCTGTTTTGGGATCTAAGAATCTGTGTTCAAAAACACCACCAACGAAGATGGTGAAGTAGAGGAACGTGCTCTCACTCCCTCTTGTGAGAACACCAGAATGACAACTAACTGCTGAACAATAATCGACAGGAAGACACTGGAACTCACCAAAAAAGATATCCTGCATCCAAATACAAAGGAGAAGCCACAATGAGACAGTAGGAGGGTCACAATACAATAAAATCAAATCCCATAACTTCTGGGTGGGTGACTCACAAACTGGAGAACACTTGTACCAGAGAAGTGCACTCACTGGAGTGAGGGTCCTGAGCCCCATGTCAGGCTTCTGAACCTGTGGGTCCAGAAACGGGAGGAGGAATTCCTAGAGAATCAGACTTTGAAACTAGCAGGATTTGATTGTAGGACTCTGACAGGACTGGGGGAAAGAGAGACTCCACTCTTGGAGTGCACACACAAAGTAGTGTGCACATCGGGACCCAGGGGAAGAAGCAGTGACCCCATAGAGACTGAACAAGACTTATCTGCTAGTGTTGGAGGGTCTCCTGCAAAGGCAAGGGTTGGCTGTGGCTCACCGCGAGGACAAGGACACTGGCAGCAGAAGTTCTGAGAAGTGCTCCTTGGGGTGAGCCCTCCAAGAGTCCACCATTAGCCCCACCAAAGAGCCTGCAGGCTCCAGTGTTGGGTCGACTCAGGCCAAACAAATAACAGGGAGAGAAGCCAGCCCCACCCATCAGCAGTCAAGCAGATTAAAGTTCTAGTGATCTCTACCCACCACCAGTCCCTCCCATCAGGAAATTTGCACAAGCCTCTTAGATAGCCTCATCCAGCAGAGGGCAGACAGCAGAAGCAAGAAGAACTACAATCCTGCAGCCTGTGTAACAAAAACCACATTCACAGAATGTGACAAGATGACACAAGATGAAGACAAGATGAAAAGGCAGAGGGCTATGTACCAGATGAAGGAACAAAATAAAACCCCAGAAAAACAACTAAATGAAGTGGAGATAGGCAACCTTCCAGAAAAAGAATTCAGAATAATGATAGTGAAGATGATCCAGGACCTCAGAAAAAGAATGGAAGCAAAGATCGAGGAGATGCAAGAAATGTTTAACAAAGACCTAGAAGAATTGAAGAACAAACAAACAGAGATGAACAATACAATAACTGAAATGAAAAATACACAAGAAGGAATCAATAGCAGAATAACTGAGGCAGAAGAATGCATAAGTGACCTGGAAGATAGAATGGTGGAATTCACTGCTGCTGAACAGAAAAAAGAAAGAAAAATACAAAGAAATGAAGACAGCCTAAGAGACCTCTGGGACAACATAAAATGCAACAACATTCACATTATAGGGGTCCCAGAAGGAGAAGAGAGAGAGAAAGGACCTGAGAAAATATTTGAAGAGATTATAGTTGAAAACTTCCCTAACATGGGAAAGGAAATAACCACTCAAGGAAGTGCAGAGAGTCCCATACAGGATAAACCCAAGAAGAAACACACTTAGACACATAATAATCAAATTGGCAAAAAATACAACAAAGAAAAATTATTGAAAGCAGCAAGGGAAAAAAGACAAATAACATACAAGGGAATTCCCATAAGGTTAACAGTTGATTTCTCAGCAGAAACTCTACAAGCCAGAAGAGAATGGCATGATATATTTAAAGTGATGAAAGGGAAGAACCTACAACCAAGATTACTCTACCCAGCAAGGGTCTCATTCAGATTCGATGGAGAAATCAAAAGCTTTACAGACAAGCAAAAGATAAGAGAATTCAGCACCACCAAACCATCTCTACAACAAATGCTAAAAGAACTTTGCTAAGTAGGAAACACAAGAGAAGAAAAGGACCTACAAGAGCAAACCCAACACAATTAAGAAAATGGTCATAGGAACATACATATAAATAATTACCTTAAACATGAATGTATTAAATGCTACAAATGAAAGACACAGGCTTGCTGAATGGATGCGAAAACAAGACCCATATATATACTGTCTACAAGAGACCCACTTCAGACCTAGGGACACATACAGACTGAAAGTGAGGGGATGGAAAAAGATATTCCATGCAAATGGAAATCAAAAGAGAGCTGGAGTAGCGATACTCATATCAGATAAAATAAACTTTAAAATAAAGAATGTTACAAGAGACAAGGGAGGACACTACATAGTGATCAAGGGATCAATCCAAGAAGAAGATAGAACAATTATAAATATATATGCACCCAACGTAGGAGCACCTCACTCCATAAGGCAACTGCTAACAGCTATAAAAGAGGAAATTGACAGTAACACAAAAATAGTGGGGGACTTTAACACCTCGCTTACAGCAATGGACAGACCATCCAAAATGAAAATAAATAAGGTAACAGTAGCTGTAAATGACACAATAGACCAGATGGATTTAATTGATATTTATAAGACATTCCATCCAAAAACCGCAGATTACACTTTCTTCTCAAGTGTGCAAGGAACATTCTCCAGGATAGATCACATCTTGTGTCACAAATCAAACCTCAGTAAATTTCAGAAAATTGAAATCATATCAACCATCTTTTCTGACCACAACACTATGAGATTAGAAATGAATTACAGGGAAAAAGACACAAATACATGGAGACTAAACAGTACATTACTAAATAAACAAGAGATCACTGAAGCAATCAAAGAGGAAAATAAAAAATACCTAGAGACAAATGACAATGAAAACATGACAATCCAAAACCTATGGGATGCAGCAAGAGCAGTTCTAAGAGGGAAGTTTATAACTATACAATCCTACCTCAAGAAACAAGAAAAATCTCAAATAAACTATCTAACCTTACACCTAAAGGAACTAGAGAAAGAAGAACAAACAAAACCCAAAATTAGCAGAGGGAAAGAAATCATACAGATCAGAGCAAAAATAAATTGATTAGAACAGAAAACAATAGCAAAGATCAATAAAACTAAAATGTGGTTCTTTGTGAAGATAAACCAAATTGATGAGCCATTAGCCAGACTCATCAAGAGAAAGAGGGAGAGGACTCAAATCAATAAAATTAAAAATGAAAAAGGAGAAGTTACAACAGACACTGGAGAAACACAGAGCATCCTAAGAGACTACTACAAGCAACTCTGTGCCAATAAAATAGACAATCTGGAACAAACAGAGAAATTTTTAGAAAGATATAACCTTCCAAGACTGAACCAGGAAGAAATAGAAAACATGAACAGACCAATCACAAGTAATGAAATTGAAACAGTGATTAAAAATCTTCCAACAAACAAAAGTCCATGACCAGATGGCTTCACAAGTGAATTCAATCAAACATTTAGAGAAGAGCTAACACCCATACTTCTCAAACTCTTCTAAAAAATTAAGGAGGAAGGAACACTGCCAAACTCATTCTATGAGGCCACCATCACCCTGATACCAAAACCAGACCAAGATACAGCAAAAAATCAAATTACAGACCAATATCACTGATGAATATATATGCAAAAATCATCAACAAAATACTATCAAACAGAATCCAAAAACACATTAAAAGGATCATACACCATGATCAAGTGGGATTTATCCCAGGGATACAAGGATTCTTCAATATAGGTAAATCAATCACTATGATTCACCATATTAAAAAAAAATGAAGAGTAAAAACCATATGATCATCTCAATAGATGCAGAAAAAGCTTTTGACAAAATTCAACACCCATTTATGACAAAAACTCTCCAGAAAGTGGGCATAGAGGGAACTTACCTCAACATAATAAAGGCCATGTATGACAAACCCACAGCAAACATCATTCTCAATGGTGAAAAACTGAAAGCATTTCCTCTAAGATCAGGAACAAGACAAGAATGTCCACTCTCATCACTATTATTCAACATTGTTTTGGAAGTCCTAGCCATGGCAATCAGAGAAGAAAAAGAAATAAAAGGATACAAATTGGAAAAGAAGAAGTAAAACTGTCACTATTTGCAGATGACATGATACTATACATAGAGAATCCTAAAGATGCTACCAGAAAACTATTAGAGCTAATCAATGAATTTGGTAAAGTTGCAGGATACAAAATTAATGCACAAAAATCTCTTGGATTCCTAAATACTAATGTGGAAAAATCTGAAAGAGAAATTAAGGAAACACTCCCATTTACCATTGCAACAAAAATAATAAAATACCTAGGAATAAACCTACCTAGGGAGAGAAAAGGCCTGTATGCAGAAAACTATAATACGCTGATGAAAGAAATTATAGGTGGTACCAACAGATGGAGAGATATACCATGTTCTTGGATTGGAAGAATCAATATTGTGAAAATAACTATACTAACCAAAGCAATCTACAGATTCAATGCAATCCCTATCAAATTACCAATGGCATTTTTTGCAGAACTAGAATGAAAAATCTTAAAATTTGACACAAAAGACCCCAAAAGACCCCGAATAACTAAAGCAGTCTTGAGGGAAAAAAGCGGAGCTGGAGGTATCAGATTCCCTGACTTCAGACTATACTACAAAGCTACAGTAATCAAGACAATATGGTACTGGCACAAAAACAGAAACATAGATCAATGGAACAAGATAGAAAGCCCAGAGAAAAACCTACACACATATGGTCAGCTAATCTATGACAATGGAGGCAAGGATATACAATGGAGAAAAGACAGTCTCTTCAATAAGTGGTGCTGGGAAAACTGGACAGCTACATGTAAAAGAATGAAATTAGAACACTCCCTACACCAAACACAAAAATAAACTCAAAATGGATTCGAGACCTAAATGTAAGACCGGACACTATAAAACTCTTAGAGGAAAACATAGGAAGAATACTCTTTGACACAAATCACAGCAAGATATTTTTTGATGCACCTCCTAGAGTAATGGAAATAAAAATAAACAACTGGGACCTAATGAAATTTAAAAGCTTTTGCACAGCAATGGAAACCATAAACAAGACAAAAAAACAACACTCAGAATGGGAGAAAATACTTGCAAACAAATCAAGAGACAAAGGATTAATTTCCAAAACATATAAACAACACATGCAGCTCAATATTAAAAAAACAAACAACCCAATCCAAAAATGGGCAGAAGACCTAAATAGACATTTCTCCAAAGAAGACATACTGATGGCCAAGAAGCACACGAAAAGCTGCTCAACATCAGTAATTTTTAGAGAAATGCAAATCAAAACTACAATGAGGTATCACCTCACACCAGTTAGAATGGGCATCATCAGAAAATCTACAAACAACAAATGCTGGAGAGGGTGTGAAGAAAAGGGAACCCTCTTGCACTGTTGGTGGGAATGTAAATTGATACAGCCACTATGGAGAACATTATGGAGATTCCTTAAAAATCTAAAAATAGAATTGCCATATGACCCAGCAACCCCACTATTGGGCATATACCCAGAGAAAACCATAATTCAAAAAGACACATGCACCCCCATGTTCACTGCAGCACTATTTACAATAGCCAGGTCATCGAAGCAACCTAAATACCTATCGACAGACGAATGGATAAAGAAGATGTGGTACATATATACAATGGAATATCACTCTGCCATAAAATGGAACAAAATTGGGTCATTTGTTGAGACATGAATGGATCTAGAGACTGTCATACAGAGTGATGTAAGTCAGAAAGAGAAAAACAAATATTGTATATTAACACATTTATGTGGAACCTAGAAAAATGGTACAGATGAACCAGTTTGCAGGGCAGAAATTGAGACACATGTAGAGAACAAACGTATAGACACCAAGGGGGAAAAGTGGTGGGGGGTGGGGGTGTGTGATGAATTGGGATTGACACGTATACACTGATGTGTATAAAATGGATGACTAATAAGAACCTGTTGCATAAAAAAATAAATAAAATAAAATTCAAATATTGAACAAAAAAAAAAAAACCCACACCACCAGCATTTCTGATGCAGCTAGGAATGGGATTGGAAACACGTGTTTGGAAACACTGCCTAAGATCATAATGTGGTGAGTGAGTATGTAGTACAAAAGGGCCTACAGCATTATTCTGGGAACTTACCCCTCAAGTAAAGTGAGAATGGGTCTTGGTTTCCTTGTTAAGTCAAAATTAAGCTGTTGTTCTTTTCTGCATGGCTGTTACCTCTGCCTCCGTCCCTGCATACTTTGTTCTATGTGGGGCTGACTGATGTCTGTAGTGATGGAGTATTACCACGTTTGAGCACTTCCTTGCTGTGAGGGAAATGACATAAGTATGTGACGAAGGACATTTCATGTTTAGAGATTATACCCTCCATGAGCTTTGTGTCTCAACCATGAGTATACATCCAAGATTGGCAAAGGAGAATCCTTGAAAATAAAACTTACACATGTAATGATTTACTGATTTCGAATTTCTATAATTACTCATTGAAATTTAACTACTTCTTGCCTGCATGATTCAAGGGCAAACTCCTTCAATAAAGCAATAGAGTAGGCAGCTTTTATGCTGGCGGGTCTCTGTGATTACGATAGATTTTTTTTCCCTTCAGAAAAGAGTTTACACCTCTCTTTGCTGAAACCTCCATAGTCTGGCCTTGTGATGCTTCCTGTCTATGTCTGTCGCAGAGAAGTTTTAGATAGTAGGGCAGATTCTGCTACTATAATCCCATTAAATCCCTCAACTATTAGTCAATTATATGGCAGTTTGAATTCTCAATATACTTTTTTTTCATTAAAAAACCTGTATTATCATTTCCTGTGGGTTGGAAATCACAGAAATTAGGCAGAAAAAACCGAGGAAGACCAATACAAAAGAATGGCAAAGCATTTCCCCAAACATAGCAGGGAGCATCCTGGGCGGCAAGTCCATGAACAGGCCTCCAGGCTGCCTGGGACTCAGCTCTCCAAGTCCTCTAGGGACTCTGCGTCCATTGTCACCCTTTCTGGTTCCTGAAGGTCATTCCCAGGCCCTCCCACACTGTTGTTAACAGGTTGTAAATAGGAGCCACACCTTTGCGCCTCTTCTGACTTCTGTTCTTTCTCCTACTCTTTGTCCCCTGTGCTATCACAGAGATTTTAGCCACAAAACTAATTTCTAGGAAAGTGGAAATATTGTGTATCTTTCTCTGTCCTTCATTCTTCCTCTTGTCTAGAATGTGGATGCAGTGATAGAGCCCCAGCAGCTATTTTGTACCTTCCAGAAAATGACAATGTCAGGAATGGTGAAAAGATGTAATGAGCTGGGTTTCTTACAGCTTTAAGAAACTCATAAAAGCTCTGGATTGCTGACATCTGACCATATAATGTGAGATAATAAAATCTTATGTGTTGGGGCTTCCCTGGTGGCGCAGTGGTTGAGAGTCTGCCTGCCAATGCAGGGGACACGGGTTTGTGCTCCGGTCCGGGAAGATCCCACATGCCGCGGAGCGCCTGGGCCCATGAGCCATGGCCGCTGAGCCTGCGCTCCACAACGGGAGAGGCCACAACAGTGAGAGGCCCGCGTACCACAAAATATATATATATATATATCTCTTATGTGTTTAGGCCATTGCTAATCCTAACTGGTACCCTAGGTTACCATATCACTTTGCCTTTTGTTAATCCTTAGCTCTTTATAAGGAATATGATAGTTTAGATACAGACTTTCCAACTGTCAAACGTTGATTATTGTGCTGACTTTTGATGATTACTATTAACAATTACTGTTACTATTACCGGTCCTTGGGTTGACTTCAGCTGCCTTCACTAATGTAATCATTCATATATATTCATATACAGATTACTCTGCACTGCATTTCCAGGCAGAGATATCCTAGGTCAGGGGTCTCAGGAAAGCGACAGGAGGAGGCTATGAGCTCAGCAAAAGTATACTTAGAACACAAGGGCAGGGCTAGGTTTGGAGTGGGGAGTCATTCTCATTTGCTAAGTGACAATAATGAGGCCCCCAAAGGGAACTGGAATAGTTATTGGCCACAGACCTGTCTGATGCCTCACTGTATTCCTGATAGCCCATGTGTCCTCCCATATCCAAAGCTGATTCTATGCATGGGTGCTAGTTAAGGGATTCCAAGCTCTTTGGTGACAAAGAGGCTAAGTGGGAAGTGATAGTTATGGTGTCAGGTTTTACAGGAGCTTTTCTAGAATCCCCAAATCCCAGATGCAGTAAACTGACAAGCTGGTCTTTCACTTGTATCTGGAGCACTAATTGTTGCTATAGATATGGCCAAGGAGATAGCATTCAGCCCCACAGCAAGTATTGGATTCATTGTGTGTCCAGGATGCAGGTGTTACAGGTCAGTGCAAAGAGGAAAGACCCTTGGAGACCCAGAAAGTGTTTGTGCACTGGCTGAGCCTTCAGTAACCTGTGACCAAATGGAGATGCCTTGACAATAGGTGTGGTCTATATAACAATACATGATTAATCAGAAGAACTTTATGTTGGAAAATGGGAGACCCTGTTCTAGTACTTAGGCTGTTATTACCTCATGATAGAACTTTAAAATTACCACCTCCAGGCCTTGCTAACCTCATCTGCAGGTGGAATGTATCACACTAGATTATAACTGAGGTCCATTTCCTCTCTAAACTACATTTCTGGTAGAGTGAATTTAGATAAGGATTTAGTTCCTGCCTGTGTTCATATTGGAAAACAAAAGTTACTCAGTACAAACAGCCAAATCTTGTATACACAGCCGGAATGGGATGTCCATTCCAGGAACATGTTTTGATAGGCTTAGTATGACTATCATATAAAATGAAATAGTTCAAGGCTTCACATTTTAAGCACTCAGATGGGAAGATGCCAGTGTCGTAAATCACATACATTTTGACCTTATAAGAGATGGAGGTTGAAAAACAAACTAAAGTGACTCTACAAGTCAGGAGGCATTACTGCTTCATTTTCTGCACAAGCCATTGGAAATTACTAGGCAGAGCTCCTCTTGTACTTGAGCACAGTTTCTAGCATAATGTCTAAAGATTTAAAATGGAAATTATTAGTCATTATAAATGAGCAGCAGCTATGCCAAAATCATTAACGACACATTTTTCTTGAGCTGTCATTAGGAACAGTCAACATGGACTTTCTTTGTGTTCAAATGATTTCTACCTTTCTAACTTCTTGTTATTAACCAATAGAGTTCTAACAATGTGGACTAGATGCCATAGGCAACTGGAATTCATTTGTATCCGTTGTATATCTCAACATCCTCAATTTCTTCCCAACCCTATAGAACAACAATCTCTTTGATTCAGCTAAAAGCACTTGCAGATTTGTTCTTTCTTCAGAAACCTACAAGTGGCAGGTAGGTCTCATCATCTTTTCACAACGTTCTTTTACATTTCACCTGCAATCTCAGTGAAGACCATGGAGAATATATTCATAGAATATACTAGAAGTTTGATAAATATTCTTAAAGTGTAAGACTTGGTCACCAGCAGACTGAAAGTAAATGGTGGGCATAGGCGGGACATTGGTGACAAGATGTAGGCCATGAGTTTTCACATATAAGTTTTGAGATTTAGTGTATGATTGTATCTCTAGGTAAAAGTTAACTGCTTTAGTAATACTTATTTGTTTACTCACTTGTTTATTTATTTATTTTAATTCTCCTCCGAAAAGTGCAATGACATGTGATCTCCCACTTGTGATTTAATAATATCACAAATATACTGGCCAAAAGAGACGTTCAGGCATACCTCGTTTTATTGTTTTGCTTTATTGCCCTTCACAGATACTGCACTTTTTATAAATTGAAATTTTGTGGCAACCCTACATAGAACAAGTCTATTAGCACCATTTTTTTCTAACAGTATTTGCTCATTTCAGGTCTCTGTGTCACATTTTGGTAATTCGTGCAATACTTCAAACTTTTTCATTATTATTAAATTTGTTATAGTGATCTTTGAGTAGTGATCTTTGATGTTACTATTGCAAAAAGATTATGACTCTCTGAAGGTTCAGGTGATGGTTAGGATTTTTTAGCTATAAAGTATTTTTAATTAAGTTATGTACATTTTTTAGACACAATGCTATTGCACACTTAATAGAATACAGTATAGTGTAAACATAACTTTTATATGCACTGGGAAAGAAAAAAATTCATATGACTAGCTTTATTGCGCTCTTCATTTTATTGCAGTGGTCTGGAACCAAACCCACAATATCTCCAAGGTATGCTTGTATTAGGAAAAACATATTTCAGTCCTACTTCCACTACTTTCTAGCTGTATGAACATGAGACCATTACCCTATTGCTAAATTTTCCCCTCTGTAAAATGGGGATTCTGTCAGTATCTATTTCATAGAATGACTGGGAGGAATAAATAAAATGGGATATGAAGCATCTAGTATACTATTTGAATATAATAATTCTTCTCTGTCAATTATAGTTATTATACATAGTCTACATTTAAGATGAGAGGAATCTGGGTTAAAAGATAACACAAATTTACTTGGATTAGTCCTGGGAAGATTCATAGAGGATGCATATTCAAATTTTGACTCACAAACACTAGAGACTAGGACAGATCCTACTTTTTAGTGTGAGTGACAAGAATGAAGAAAGGAAAATAAACAAAAGGACAAGGAGGCATTGTGTAAATCACTATGTCTGCATTGTGACTATCTACCTAAGTCATGTGATATAGGCCCTGGGGTGATCACTAAAAAGAACCCTTTGGGCAATAAGCAAACTCCAAACTCTAATCACATTTTAAGGATCTCATAGCTCCTCCAAGGTCAGTAGGGCTCAAACACTAATTTCCTTTCTACTGTATAGCACAGCGACCTATATTCAATATACTGTGATAAACCATAATGGAAAAGAATATGAAAAATAATATATATATATATATATTTATAACTGAGTCACTTTGCTGTACAGCAGAAATTAACACAACATTGTAAATCAATCAATTTTATACTTCAATAAAATTTTAAAAAACACTGATTTCTTCAGGAATCCCATCTCTACCAGGTTAATAGACTTGAGTTCATACAAGTACACATATCTACTAACTCCTAACTTTTAAGATAATCTATCCAGGAGAAAGCTTATCCAGTCCTTTTCCATCCCTCCCTGGTTTGAATTAGCTGCCTTTCTTTCTTTCTTTTTCTTTTTTAATACAATTTTTAAACTCCCTTTATTAAGTGTTTATTACGTGCTTCTGTAGCAACCTGGACTTCCCTATGTAACAGCGCATATTACCATGCACTATATTGCTAAACTTACATTTTTTTCTCCTGTAAAGTGTAATCTCCTTGAAGTCAAGGACAATATTTTGTCACCATAAGAGAATACCCAGAACATAGTTAATTCTTAATATTTGCATTTAAAAAAATGATACCTCCACTTTCTCATCCTTTAAATCAAGATTACATTACTTCATGAACATCAAGTTCCCTTAGTTTTAACATTCTAATAAGATACTGGTCACAGTCATATTATCTTGAATTAATGTAGACATTCTTTCGGTTTCACTTTTCAAAACTGTAATCACAGCAAAAATCTGTGTTCTTGCAACAAGGTTGATTATAATAAAAAGTATGAAAAAGATCACTAAAATATTTAAGAAGACTGGGGCACAATTAGAAACTTTTAAATTGCTTTCTGTCTCAGATTCTAAGAACATATGTTTTCTTACTTTAACAGTGCTGATATTTGAAGCTAATTCCACAGATATGGATGATATACATGTCATCGTTTTTTGTATTATCAACTGAAAACACAAAATGTCCCGTAGTATCCAGAAGCAGACTAGGGAAATTATACTAATTATTCTAAAGGGTAAGTGCTTGCTTTTCATTTACTGGGTTGGTTTTATGTTTCATGTGTTACATTTGGCATAAAGGCAGGAATCTTAACTTGGATGCATGTCTGTGATTGATATGAAAATAGAAGTTCACATTAACCTTCAGAAAGTATTTAAACCTTATTGTGTACAGAAAATTCTTTCCAGATAAAATAGGAAGTATTTCTACTCAAAGATTTTATATAAAATGTTTACAAATAATATCATTGTGCTTTTTAAACAATGTGTTCTTTAAAGTATTTAGGTATATTACATACACGTCCATCTATATATGTAATAAGTATGGTCTAATATTTTGGAAGTAGGATGTGCTCAATAAATTTTAAAGGGTATTTTAACACTCTAGAGCAAGACAGTCCAATAGAAATATAAATTGAGCCATAAATAATTTAAAATTTTCTAGTAGCTTCATTTTTTTTTTTTTTTTTTTTTTTGCGGTACGTGGCCTCTCAGTGTCGTGGCCTCTCCCGCTGCGGAGCACAGGCTCCGGACGCGCAGGCTCAACGGTCATGGCTCACAGGCCCAGCCGCTCCGCGGCATATGGGACCCTCCCGGACCGGGGCACGAACCCGTGTCCCCTGCACTGGCAGGCGGACCCTCAACCACTGCGCCACCAGGGAAGCCCTAGTAGCTTCATTTTTATAAGTAAAAATAATTAGGTGAAATAATATGTTATCAATGAAGTGTGCAATCAATAAAAATTATTAATGAGATGTCATATGACTTTTTAATATTATCTCATTGAAATCCAATATAATTTTTATCCTTACACTACATTGTAATTCAGATGTGCTTGATACTACATGTGGTTAGATACTTGATACTACTTGTGGTTAGTGGCTTGATATATGTGGTTAGTGGCTACCATATTGGATCAGGTAACTCTAGAGCAGTGGTCCCTAACCTTTTTGGCACCAGGGACTGGTTTCGTGGAAGACAATTTTTCTACAGACTGGGGCGGGTTGGATGGTTTTGGGATGATTCAAGCACATTACATTTACCGTGCACTTTATTTATGTTATTATTGCATTGTGATATATAATAAAATAATTATACCACCATAAGGCAGAATCAATGGGAGCCCTGAGCTTGTTTTCCAATTGATTTATTATGGTCTCTGTGCAGTCAAACTTCTCTGCTATCGATAATCTGTATTTGCAGCCGCTCCCCAGCCTTAGGATCACCACCTCAGCTCCACCTCATATCATCAGCATTAGATTCTCATAAAGAGCAAGCAACCTAGATCCCTCACATGCGCAGTTCACAGTAGGGTTCGTTCTCCTATGAGAATCTAATGCCGCCACTGATCTGACAGCAGGCAGAGCTCAGGCGGTTATGTGAGCGATGGGGAGCAGCTGTAAATACAGATGAAGCTTCACTCGCTCGCTGGCCCACTGCTCACCTTCTGCTGCGCAACCCGTTTCCTAACAGGCCAGGACTGGTACTGGTCCGTGGCCCAGGGGTTGGGGATCCCTGCTCTAGAGAACACTAGTGTGTATATCTATATAGTAGCAATACACAACCAATTTAGCCAAATACCTATCATCTACTATCTATCTATCTATCTATCTATCTATCTATCTATCTATCTATCTATCTACTGTAGTATATACAATGGAAGCAATAAAAGTAACACTAAGAAACTATATTTCAGAAAGAAGTGTTATCAATGACACTGCAAATTCTAAGTATTCTAAGTGTATTTTCTCTACAGAACCATCCAAGCTAAATGACAACACATTAATGTATTAATGTATTTAGTGTATTAAATATTAGGATAATAGTACATAATTAAGGTCATAAGATAATAAGATTCATAATCTTAGCCCCTTACTACACTACCACTTCTACAAAACCATCAGACACTTCTATAATTTATGAAATTTGCACTGGATGGACATGTAGAAAATATGATATCCAGATGCAACTATCATCTGTCTACCTCATTGACTGGTTTGGTTGATTTAATTTTGTCCCTGGAAAAGTTGCTATTCTCTTCCTCTCCCACTGGCTCAAGAAAAAAAATGCACTTGCTTAAGGGAGAAAAAAATACTTTCCAGATAAAATAGGAAATATTTTTATTCAAAGACATTATGTCAAATGTTTACAAATAATAACAATGTGTTTTGTTTAATAGTGTGTATTTTAAAATATTTAGATAGGTTACAAAATTAGGAAGAGTTTCTATCTTCATGCCAATGGCAGTGTTTGAGTCAAATGCCATTAAATACACTGATAAATCTATAAACACTAAAATGATCACTTTTAAGTTGTGGTATTGAGGTGAGTAGTCATTAGCCACATGTAGTTAATTTAAATGTGGCTAATGAAACTGAGAAATGATTTTTAAATTTTAATTTAAGTAACTTGAATATAAGTTTTATCCTAGTTTTATCAAGATATAGCTGGCAGTTTATAATGTACATTGTGATGATTTAATACATGTATGTATTAGGAAATGATTGCCATAAGAAAGCTTATTCTTCTTACCATTGTGTGTGTGTGATGTGTGTGTGTGTGTGTGTGTGTGTGTGTGGTGAGAACATGTAAGATTTACTGTATTGACAACTTCCAAATATGTAATACAATATTGTGAACTATAGTCACCATGATGTACATTAGGCTCCCAGATCTTATTCATCTTATAACTGGAAGTTTGAACCGTCTGACCAATGTCTGTCCGTTTCTTCCCCACACCCTTCCACTTCTGGTAACCACCATTCTACTCTCCATTTCTCTAACGAAGCAGGACCCTATGGGGCTTTCCTGAGGCAGATCCTTCTCCATATCCTTTGTTTTAGCTCCTCTCTGAAGTACCTAGATAATAGTATCTGATGAACAATTCCTGAGTTGCTAAAACTCCCACCAAATTGAAGAAATTAACTACTTGATGATCATGAGTATGTTGCCCCACATGTACTGGAGCCTAAGGATTGATAATGTTAACCCCTGTGACATGGCCCTGTTACCTCACCATCAACCAGTCAGAGAATTGTGCATGAGCTGATCACACACCCTTGGATTGCCCTCCCTCACCTGGCCTTTAAAAATGCTTTGCTGAAACCCATCAGGGAGTGTGGGCTTTTTGAGCACTAGCTGTCACAGACTGCTATTATGGCTCCTTACAATAAATGCTGCACCCTTCACCACAACCCCAAACTGGTATCAGTTGATTGGCTTTACTGCGTGTGGGCTGGCACACCCAAGTTTTTGTTCAGTAACACTTCTATGAGTTTTGCTTTTTAGATTCCATATATAAGTGACATACATCATACAGTATTTGTCTCTATCAATTTTCATTTTTTTTGCTATTCAGTTGTAAGAGTACACTATACACTTTGGATATTAACCTCTTCTCAGAGAGATGGTTTGAAAACATTTTTATTTCAATTTTAAAATTGATTCTCTGTTCAGTTTGTTTGCTGGAAAACTTTTAAATACCTCAGGAACAGCTTCAGCATATGAATCTACTTTTTCAACTGTAAATTTTATTAAATCTAAGTATAGATCAAATATTTTCAACAAAATGTTCATGTTCAAATTGAGATGTGTTATAAAATATACACTCAGAATGATAAAAATGATTTGACAGAATGCTAATAATTTTTATATTACTTATACATTAAAATGATAATATTTTAGATACATTGGGTTAGATATAGTGTGTTATTAAAATTAATTTCCTCTGTTTCCTTTATTTGTGTAATATGGCTTCTAGGATATTTAAAGTTTTATATGTGGTTCACATTCTAGCTCTAATGGACAGCACTGGCAAAAGGGGTTATTGTCCTTTCCATATATACTCGTTATCTCAACAAACTATGATAGACCTTATGGAGGGAAGGGCAGTTTTTCCAAGACAGAATTATCTTCAAAGGGCACTAACGCAGGGCACTACCTTGTGTTAAATTATTTAGTAAAATGAAAATGTCAATAAAACCAATGCACGTAATGCCATGTATATAAAGCAGTTTCATATAATTAACATAAAGAAAATCAGATTACTATTAATGGCTGATAATTACAACACAGTTAAGCAATAAAATCATAAATCATTGCTTACCATGGAAGCCTTACTAGAAAAGAAGGCACAATGTATCATTGATCAAAGCACCTTTTATCCACAGTTATTGCTAAAATGCTTCATGCTTATTTATTTCACTTTCAAGGGGATGAAAAAACCTACAAAAATCATACTATGATAACATATAGCTTGCAGTATGTAACCATACAGTCTGATAATAATAATTTGATGCCAAATATAATGTAAGATATATCAATATTCAAATTTATTTAAAATTACCAAAATCCCATTATGTGCATGGCATTGTGGTTGGCTACTGGGAAAAAAAAAAAAAAAAGGAAGGAAGGCAGGACTTCTGAAAGATAGACAAAGCCAAAATAATTTTACCAGTTGTGTTGAAAGTGTTGTATATTGGGAAATATTTTTAGCTAGAAGATTTAGGAAAGAATTTACTTTTTAGTGGGGTTTTACTCTTAGCATAATCATAGTCCATATCTGCAAGGTAACTTTCATCAATTAAACATATTGCCATATTTAATGTGTGAGGTGTATTGAATTCTTTGATCAGTGCTTGTCAAAGTGTGCATGGAGGTCCCCTAAAGACTCTTTCATATGGTCCCTGAAGTCCTCCTTTTTCTAATTTACGTATCTGTGTGCGCTCTGACTTTCTTCAATTACAAATCCTGAAATGGCATTTCACAACAGATTATATGCAGAAACAGATCCAGCTGTGTACAATCAAAGAAGACATTAGAAACATCTTTGTGTGTGTGTGTGTGTGTGTGTGTGTGTGTGTGGTTTGGAAAACATTTTTCATGAATGTTTCATTTTATTTTATTTTAGTTTCTTGGAATGTATCTTAATGAAACTCTAAGAAAAAATGGTTCAAATACACCAAGTACAAAAATATTCACATGGCAGGTATTTGATAGGAGAACACTCAATCTAACGTAGAGTTCAAAGAAAAGGGTCAGAATATGGAGCATTGAATTTGTTTTCCTTTTGGCATATGCCTTCTTTCTAAATGTCCTGATTCTCATGTATTACTTCTGCAATTGTTTTCTTTCCCCTCCCATTCACCATTCAACACACTCTAATATGACTTCTGGTTTCACAGCTTCTCCAAAATAGCCCTAGTAAAGTCTCCACTGATAAATACTTATGGTCATTTAAAATATTATGGCAACCTGGCTTACATATTCTCACCTCTACTTTTCTCTCCAGCCTCATTTCAGCATCACCAACAGCCTCACCTCAGCCTGGCTCTTGTTCCCACTTGCCACTGCAGCTAAAGTCAGCAAGCAGTCTCTCCTACACCCAGGCCTGTTTGTGTCTAAGTTTGACTACATGCTCGAACACTCTTGCATATCCCTCAGCTTTTCACTGGATTGTAGATAAAAAGCAAGATCATTAAACTGATTGGCAAGACCCTCCACAGTATGGTCCTTCCAGTTTCTCCAGTATATTCTAGGCTTCTCTTCAGTTTCTGGGACACGTCCCTGTCTTTATCACCATGGAGTTTTGCACACACTAAATCCTTCCTTGAGTGGGTTTATTTCACTACACTCACTTGATTAGTTACTGCCTTCTTTTGCTTTGGATAGCAGCTGAAGTCTGATTTGTTTTGGACACCTTCCCCAAACCTCCAAACTGGGTTATTTTTCTCAGTTAAACTCTCCAATAGAATCATGTTTCCTACTCCCATTGCCCTCCCCTTTGTAGAAAGTTGCTCACTTCATCATTTTACAGTAAGTCATGCAATCATTTGATTAACATCTACTTAAATTATATATGTAAATGTTTGTCTAAATTTAATTTGTATCTATATGATTATTTGATTTATAGCTAACAAAATTCTAATTCCTGTGATAATAGATAGTTTGTTCAGCTTTTTATTCCTAGTGTAAAACACATAGTAGGGGCACAAAAAGCATTTTTGAGTATCTCTTCATTAGTCATAAGGTATGAACTTTGTCCCACAAACAAATGAATATGAATTACTCAAAATGATTTCTTTGGGGAAATTGGAAATATTCTCAGTTGTGGATATAGGGATCATTGTAATTTATTGTCATGATTGTAGCTGGGGGCATTAGAAGAAGAACCATAGAAATTGACCTGAGGATTAATACTTTTGTGGTTTTCCTCCAATTTTCTAAGTACTAAGTAAACCTAGTTAAGTTATGTGGAAACTTAGTTTTAACATAAAGTCATTTCTTGACTAAGATAAAAACTGTACCAAACACTTAGAGTGTTATACCATAACAATATTATCAAGATTTCCTAAAGGAACAAGAAAGGAATAATTTGAAATATATATTTCAAATGCTCCTTACTTCTAGTGTGTGCAAGAATATTTGTGTATGTATGTTTTACTTCATCTAATTGCTCTTTGCTTTAACATTGCCTTCTAGAACAGGACTTTTTGTGAAAGTCACCCCTCTCCATTTGTTTTTTTTTTTAAATTGCCGTTGCTTATCTTTCACTCCCGTGGCACAAATTAAAAGGCCAACTATATAAGGAGGGGAAACACTTTAGGGCTATGGAGACGTCCTCAAAAGAGACACAGACACACGGAAAACTGATTCATTTTCATAAGGTTCCAATGGCTGGGGAGTATGATAAAAGTACAGACTTTATAGAATATACATTTAAAAGTATGTTCACATTAACAACATTAGCTTTATCAGAGTCAATGCTTAGGGCTCCCTTTGATTTTCTGAATTTTAACAAGCATAAATTAAATTTCTATTTGATCACTACAATGGCTACAAAATTGTTAAAACAAATCTTCATGTACATCATCACGCTCAGAAACTTTGAATCCATTCTTGGGTAAAAATGACTATCCTACAATCCACGCATGCAAGTCTTTATTGTTGCCTCAATGTGTCAAAAATATTTAACGAAACCTTTTAGAAATAGCTAACCGCATACATATGTAAGGAGAACCGGAAACTGTTTAGCATTTGTAACATTTGAATGTTTATGGAGATAAAAAATATACATATATATCTCCTAGGAAATATGTTGCCTACATAGCGAGGTTTTAACTGAAGCAGTTAGACTTTACCAACAGATGGGATCACAGTCCCTTCTGTTTCAGGACACAGTGTCATTCTGAATGTGTCACAGCACTACTGCAGTTTCTTCCCAGCAGCCCACTCTTGTCAGTCATTCACCTTCTGGTACACCAGGGTTTCATTAGCTCATAACTACCCGACCTTGTGTCAGGTGCGAGTCAACAGGTAGTTCATACACTTTGCTGTCAGAATTAGCATTCATGATACTACTTAAACTGTGGAGCAAATTTAAAGTTCATTATTAAATGAGGCATATGTTACTACACTTATAACTGATTCAGTCTAGTTATTTTTAGTTTGACCTTTTCTGTATTCATCAAATTGGTTTTGAAATAGACATTGAGATACACTTTACAGTTCATTATAAAAATTTCTATGACTGATATTTTATGTGAAGTTTTCCAGATTCTCAGTAGTTCCATAATAAATGTTAGACTTCAGTGTTAGTTTAAGTAAAAGTGAAGTAAGGGAGTTGAGGAAGATGGTGGAAGTGTAAGACGCGGAGATCACGTTCCTCCCCACAGATACACCAGAAATACATCTACATGTGGAAGTGCTCCTATAGAACACCCACTGAATGCTGGCAGAAGACCTCAGACCTCCCAAAAGGCAAGAAACTACCCATGTACCTGGGTAGGGCAAAAGAAAAAAGAATAAACAGAGACAAAAGAATAGGGACGGGACCTGCAGCAGTGGGAGGGAGCTGTGAAGGAGGAAAGGTTTCCACACACTAGGAAGCTCCTTCACTGGTGGAGACAGGGGGTGGTGGGGGGGAAGCTTCAGAGCCACGGAGGAGAGTGCAGCAACAGGAGTGCGGAGGGCAAAGCGGAGAGATTCCCGCACAGAGGATTGGTGCCTACCAGCACTCACCAGCTCGACAGGCTTGTTTGCTCACCCGCCAGGGCAGGCAGGGCTGGGAGCTGAGGCTTGGGCTTTGGAGGTCGGATCCCAGGGGGAGGACTGGGTTTGACTGTGTGAACACAGCCTGAAGGGGGCTAGTGAGCCACAACTAGTCGGGAGGGAGCCTGGGAAAAAGTCTGGAGCTGCCGAAGAGGCAAGAGACTTTTTCTTCCCTCTTTGTTTCCCGGTGCGCGAGGAGAGGGGATTAAGAGCGCTGCTTAAAGGAGCTCCAGAGACGGACTCGACCCACGGCTATCAGGGCGGACCCCAGAGATGGGCATGAGACGCTAAGGTTGCTGCTGCCACCACCAAGAAGCCTGTGTGCAAGCACTAGTCACTCTCCACACCGCGCCTCCCGGGAGCCTGTGCAGTCCGCCACTGCCAGGGTCCCAGGATCCAGGAACAACTTCCCCTGGAGAACGCATGGCGTGCCTCAGGCTGCTGCAACGTCCCACCAGCCTCTGCCACCGCAGGTTCGTTCCACACTCCGTACCTCTCTCTCTCCCTGGCCTGAGTGAGCCAGAGTCCCCCAGTCAGCTTTTCCTTTAACACTGTCCTGTCTGAGTGGGAACAGACACCCTCAGGCGACCTACACGCAGAGGCAGGTCCAAATCCAAGCTGAACCCCAGGAGCTGTGCGAACAAAGAAGAGAAAGGGAAATTTCTCCCAGCAGCAGCGATTAAATCTCCACAATCAACTTGATGTACCCTGCATCTGTGGAATACTTGAATAGGCAACGAATCATCCCAAATTGAGGAGATGGACTTTGAGAGCAAGAAATATTATTTTTTCCCCTTTTCCTCTTTTTGTGAGTGTGTATGTGTATGCTTCTGTGTGAGATTTTGTCTGTAAAGGTAAAGATTTGCTTTCACCATTTGTCCTAGGGTTCTCTCCATCCATTTTTTTTTTAACTTTAAGAAATGTTTTTCTTTAATAATTATTTTTTATTTAATAACTTTATTTTATTTTACTTTATTTTATTTTATCTTCTTCTTTCTTTCTTTCTACTTTTTCTCCGTTTTATTCTGAGCCGTGTGGATGATAGGTTCTTGGTGCTCCAGCTAGGTGTCATGGCTGTGCCTCTGAGGTGGGAGAGACCAATTCAGGACACTGGTCCACAAGAGACCTCCCAGCTCCACGTACTAGCAAATGGCAAAAATCTCCCAGAGATCTCCATCTCAAAACCAAGACCCAGCTTCATTCAATGACCAGCAAGCTACAGTGCTGGACACCCTATGCCAAACAACTAGCAAGACAGGAACACAAACACACCCATTAGCAGAGAGGCTGCCTAAAATCATGATAAGTCCACAGACACCCTAAAACACACCACCAGATGTGGACCTGCTCACCAGAAAGACAAGATCCAGCCTCATCCACAAGAACACAGGCACTAGTCTGCTCCACAAGGAAGCCTACACAACCCACTGAACCAACTTAGCCACTGGGGACATATACCAAAAACAACAGGAACTACGAACCTGCCACTTGCAAAAAGGAAACCCCAAACACAGTAAGATAAGCAAAATGAGAAGACAGAAAAACACACAGCAGATGAAAGAGCAAGGTAAAAACCCACCAGATCTAACAAATGAAGAAGAAATAGGCAGTCTACCTGAAAAAGAATTCAGAATAATGATAGTAAAGATGATCCAAAATCTTAGAAATAGAATAGACAAAATGGAAGAAACATTTAACAAGGAACTAGAAGAACTGAAGAGGAAACAAGCAACAATGAACAACACAATAAATGAAATTAAAAATACCCTAGATGGGATCAATAGCAGAATAACTGAGGCAGAAGAACGGAAAAGTGACCTGGAAGATAAAATAGTGGAAAAAACTACTGCAGAGCAGAATAAAGAAAAAAGGATGAAAAGAACAGAGGACAGTCTCAGAACCACTGGGACAACATTAAACACACCAACATTCGAATTATAGGGGTCCCAGAAGAAGAAGAGAAAAAGAAAGGGACTGAGAAGATATTTGAAGAGATTATAGTTAAAAACTTCCCTAATATGGGAAAGGAAATAGTTAATCAAGCCCAGGAAGCACAGAGAGTCCCATACAGGATAAATCCCAGGAGAAACACACCAAGACAAATATTAATCAAACTATCAAAAATTAAATACAAAGAAAACATATTAAAAGCAGCAAGGGAAAAACAACAAATAAAAGACAAGGGAATCCCCATAAGGTTAACAGCTGATCTTTCATCAGAAACTCTGCAAGCCAGAAGGGAGTGGTGAGACATATTTAAAGTGATGAAGGAGAAATAACTACAACCAAGATTACTCTACCCAGCAAGGATCTCATTCAGATTTGATGGAGTAATTAAAACCTTTACAGACAAGCAAAAGCTGAGAGAGTTCAGCACCACCAAACCAGCTTCATAGCAAATGCTAAAGGAACTTCTTTGGGCAAGAAAAAAAAAAAGAAGGAAAAGGCCTATTATAACAAATACCCAAAAATTAAGAAAATGGGAATAGAACATACATATCAATAATTACCTTAAATGTAAATGCATTAAATACTCCCACCAAAAGATATAGACTGGCTGAATGGATACAAAAACAAGACCCATATATATGCTGTCTACAAGAGACCCACTTCAGACCTAGAGACATATACAGACTGAAAGTGAGGGGATGGAAAAATATATTCCATGCAAATGGAAATCCAAAGAAAGCTGAAGTAGCAATTCTCATATCAGACAAAATAGACTTTAAAATAAAGACTATTAAAAGAGACAAAGAAGGACACTACATAATGATCAAGGAATCAATCTAAGAAGAAGATATAACAAATGTAAATATTTATGCAACCAACATAGGAGCACCTCAATACATAAGGCAAATACTAACAGCCATAAAAGAGGAAATTGACAGTAAAACAATCATAGTAGTGGACTTTAACACCCACTTTTACCAATGGACAGATCATCCAAAATGAAAATAAATAAGGAAACACAAGCTTTAAATGATATATTAGACAAGATGGACTTAATTGATATCTATAAGACATTCCATCGAAAAACAACAGAATACACATTCTTCTCAAGTGCTCATGGAACATTCTCCAGGATAGATCATATCTTGGGTCACAAATCAAGCCTTGGTAAATTTAAGAAAATTGAAATTGTATCAAGTATCTTTTCCAAACACAACACTATGAGACTAGATATCAATTACAGGAAAATATCTGTAAAAAATACAAACACATGGAGGCTAAACAATATACTACTTAATAACGAAGTGATCACTGAAGAAATCAAAAGGGAAATCAAAAAATACCAAGAAACAAATGACAGTGGAGACACGATGACCCAAAACCTATGGGATGCAGCAGAAGCAGTTCTAAGAGGGAAGTTTATAGCAATACAATCCTAGCCTAAGAAACAGGAAACATCTCAAATAAACAACCTAACCTTACACCTAAAGCAATTAGAGAAAGAAGAACAAAAAAACCCCAAAGTTAGCAGAAGGAAAGAAATCATAAAGATCAGATCAGAAATAAATGAAAAAGAAAGGAAGGAAATGATAGCAAAGATCAATAAAGCTGGTTCTTTGAGAAGATAAACAAAATTGATAAACTATTAGCTGACTCATCAAGAAAAAAAGAGAGAAGACTCAAATCAATAGAATTAGAAATGAAAAAGGAGCAGTAACAACTGACACTGCAGAAATACAAAGGATCATGAGAGGTTACTACTAGCAACTCTATGCCAGTTAAATGGACAACCTGGAAGAAATGGACAAATTCGTAGAAACGCATAACCTTCCGAGACTAGACCAGGAAGAAATAGAAAATATGAGCAGATGAATCACAAGCACTGACATTGAAAATTGATTAAAAATCTTCCAACAAACAAAAGCCCAGGACCAGATGGCTTCACAGGCTAATTCTATCAAACATTTAGAGAAGAGATAACACCTATCCTTCTCAAACTCTTCCAAAGTATAACAGAGGGAGGAACACTCCCAAACTCATTCTACGAAGCCACCATCACCATGATACCAAAACCAGACAAAGATGTCACAAAGAAAGAAAACTACAGGCCAGTATCACTGATGAACATACATGAAAAATTCTCAACAAAATACTAGCAAACAGAATCCAACAGCACATTAAAAGGATCATACACCATGATCAAGTGGGGTTTATTCCAGGAATGCAAGGATTCTTCAGTATATGCAAATCAATCAACGTGATACACCATATTAACAAACTGAAGGAGAAAAAACATATGATCATCTCAATAGATGCAGAGAAAGCTTTCGACAAAATTCAACACCCATTTATTATAAAAACCCTGCAGAAAGGAGGCATAAAGAAACTTTCCTCAATATAATAAAGGCCATATATGACAAACCCACAGCCAACATCATCCTCAATGGTGAAAAACTGAAACCATTCCCATTAAGATCAGGAAAAAGACAAGGTTGCCCACTCTCACCACTATTATTAAACGTAGTTTTGGAAATTTTAGCCACAGCAATCAGAGAAGAAAAAGAAATAAAAGGAATCCAAATTGGAAAAGATGAAGTAAAGCTCTCACTGTTTGCACATGACATGATACTATACATAGAGAATCCTAAAGATGCTACCAGAAAACTACTAGAGCTAATCAATGAATTTGGTAAAGTAGCAGGATACAAAATTAATGCACAGATATCTCTGGCATTCTTATACATTAATGATGAAAAATCTGAAATAGAAATTAAGAAAACACTCCCATTTACCATTGCAATAAAAATAATAAAATATATAGGAATAAACCTACCTAATGAGACAAAAGTCCTGTATGCAGAAAATTATAAGACACTAATGAAGGAAATTAAGGATGATACAAATAGATGGAGAGATATACCGTGCTTTTGGATTGGAAGAATCAACATTGTGAAAATAACTCTACTACCCAAAGCAATCTACAGATTCAATGCAATCTCTATCAAACTACCACTGGCAGTTTTCACAGAACTAGAACAAAAAAAAATCACAATATGTATGGAAACACAAAAGACCCCGAATAGCCAAAGCAATCTTGAGGATGAAAAAAGGAGCTGGAGGAGTCAGGCTCCTTGACTTCAGACTATATTACAAAGCTACAGTAATCAAGACAGTATGGTACTGGCACAAAAACATAAATATAGGTCAATGGAACAGGATAGAAAGACCAGAGATAAACCCATGCATCTATGGTCACCTTATCTTTGATAAAGGAGGCAAGAATATACAGTGGAGAAAAGACAGCCTCTTCAATAATTGGTACTGGGAAAACAGGAGAGCTACATGTAAAAGTATGAAATTCGAACAATCCCTAACACCATATAGAAAAATAAACTCAAAATGGATTAAACCTAAATATAAGGCCAGACACTATCAAACTCTTAGAGGAAAACATAGGCATAACACTCTATGACATAAATCACAGCAAGATCCTTTTTGATCCACCTCCTGGAGAAATGGAAATAAAAACAAAAATAAACAAATGGGACCTAATGAAACCTCAAAGCTTTTGCACAGCAAAGGAAACCATAAACAAGACCAAAAGACAGCCCTCAGAATGGGAGAAAATATTTGCAAATGAAGCAACTGACAAAGTATTAATATCCAAAGTTTACAAGCAGCTCAATAACAAAAAACAAACAACCTCATCCAAAAATGGGCAGAAGACTTAAATAGACATTTCTCCAAAGAAGATATACAGATTGCCAACAAACACATGAAAGAATGCTCAAAATCATTAATCATTAGAGAAATGCAAATCAAAACTACAATGAAATATCATCTCACACCAGGCAGAATGGCCATCATCAAAAAATCTAGAAACGATAAATGCTGGAGAGAGTGTGGAGAAAAGGGAACCCTCCTGCATTGTTGGTGGGAATGTAAATTGTTACAGTCACTATGGAGAACAGTATGGAGGTTTGTTACAAAACTACAAATAGAACTACCATATGACCCAGCAATCCCACTACTGGGCATATACCCTGAGAAAACCATAATTCAAAAAGAGTCATGTAGCAAAATGTTCATTTCAGCTCTATTTACAATAGCCAGGATATGGAAGCAACCTAAGTGTCCATCAACAGATGAATGGTTAAAGAATTTGTGACACATATATACAATGGAATATTACTCAGCCATAAAAAGAAAATAAATTGAGTTATTTGTAATGACGTGGATGGACCTAGAGTCTGTCATACAGAGTGAAGTAAGTCAGAATGAGAAAAACAAATACCGTATGCTAACACATATATATGGAATCTAAGAAAGAAAAAAAAGTTATGAAGTAACTAGGGGTAAGATGGGAATAAAACACAGACCTACTAGAGAATGGACTTGAGGATATAGGGAGGGGGAAGGATAAGCTGTGACAAACTGAGAGAGTGACATGGACATATATACACTACCAAACGTAAAATAGATAGCTAGTGGGAAGCAGCCACATAGCACAGGGAGATCAGCTCGGTAGTTTGTGACCACCTAGAGGGGTGGGATAGGGAGGGTAGGAGGGAGGGAGATGCAAGAGGGAAGAGATTTGGGGACATATGTATATGTATAACTGATTCACTTTGTTATAAAGCAGAAATTAACACACCATTTTAAAGCAATTATACTTCAATAAAGATGTTAAAAAAAAAAAGTGAAGTAAGCTTTAATCCCTAGGATATTAATGAGCTTTTTCTCAACTGTGCAACAGCTTCACTCTGCAAATATAACTGGATTTGAAAGAATACACCTTCCCTTAGGTATGAAAAGTGACAAAAGTAGAACTAAGAAGAACAATGTATGTTGTGGATTATTGTAAATATTAATTCCTTTCTGACCCTCTCTACCCTTCCCTCATTAATCTAACATTGAAACATATCAACCCTAAAAAGCTAGATAATATTCATCAGAAGAGACTACAAACTTTTCTCATTAAACACAGCTCAAACACATTTTAATAATTAGGAATTTCGAAAGCATGATTTTTAGAAATTACTATTAGAGCAAGAAAATAGGTCCAAAAAACTTTGTTTCTCAAGAATGGAGTCTAAGGACCATAGGAATAAAAACCTGTTAAAGTGTAGATGGGGCACACAGGTACACAGGAGAGGAGAAAGACATGTATTTAATAAAGGTTAAAGCAGGAGATACAAACCTTAAAGGGTGCTTTTGGTCTTCCCTTATCCTTGGTGGAATGCACTGCTGATGCTATTGGAAATGTGAAATTTTGCACTCATTCCTCTACAAATTTTATGGATTTATGCATGCTTAAGTGAAGATGATATTTAATAGAAGTTTATGCACTTAATTATCTCACTATTTTTTCCTTTTTTACTGTCATCCTACAGCAATTTTAATATTATTATGTAGATTTTATGCCTATTAGCAAATGAACCAAAGAGTGATTTTGTCGCCTACGGAGATTCAGATAGCCCTGGGAAGATTTTTTTAGATGCTGTAGGTGAATTCTTTAAAAAATAGCACATAGAATATTTCAAAAGCCTGCTTCTCCTGTAATATCATAACGACTCCATGTCAGTGCTTGGTTACTGAAGTAGAAATGTTACTAAGAGGTCAGTATTTTGTCTTTGCTGTGTCTTCATTTGCACAGTTACCAGTCAGTGGCACATTATCTGATTTTAAACTTGTAAGATTTTCTTGCAGTTCAGATCATGCATTGTCCATTCAGTTGGACAAATACAGAGAAGGACTTAATTCCTTATCAATTCAGATGCTTTCAAAGATACTGACTTTAGAAAAAGAGTAGCAGTAAAACAATAAAACAGCAGGAACTGAGCTTCTCCTGTGAACTGATTTGGGAGGGTTAAAGGTTAATCTCAGAAGTGACTTAAATCCTTCTGCTTTTAAAAGCATATTTATTTTTCACCACTCAATTCTCCATTTTTATTTCTCTTTGCAATGTTCACTGTCTAATATTTCTTTTTGTGTTATCCTTCTTATTTATCCATGATGTAAACTTCCAGAGACCCACAACCATCTAAATCTAACTGGCAAAGGTCCACTCTTCAGAATGCTGCACACTTGCAATCATGGTATTCACTCACCCTTTGGGGGAGGTTACCTTCACTTCAAGCTCTTAGTTCTTTTTTCATTCCTTTGAGCAAAACATTAGGTTTTGGCATAACCCAAGAATTTAAAGGGTGAACTGAGAATCAGCTTAGGTTTAGCATAAGCCTTAAACTTGAACTTTACAAGAGATTTAAAAGCAACTTCTTCAGTCTCAGATACAATGCTGGCAAAAGAGTAATTCAAGTACCAAAAGGACGAGGCACATCATGTATTTAACAAACTAAAAACTAATAAGTTCTGAGATCGTTATTTAGGGAACTAATGTTTTCATAATTTCACTAGAGACAAATATTTTTAAACTGATGTTGAACTTCTCTATGCTTGTTTGCACTTCTAGCCCGTGATGACATTAAGGAAATAAGCTTGCTTTTTGGATATGTGTGAATGAAGTAAAAATGAAGAATAATAAATGATTTATTTTATATAGCTGCCTTATAGTTTCTCTTCCCCTCCTACTTATATTACTTATATATTACACGTATAATGATAGTTAATATTCTCTTTCATGTTGAAATATATAATTGTATAGTAAAATACATTATATTGAAATGTATTTTGATATTAGATTGACATTTTTATATTGGCAGACAGGCTGTTAAATACTCTAGCACTCTCTTTTTACATAAAGGTTAAAAAAATGTTCAATGCTTTTATTTCAAAAGTGGTGGTTGAGAGAAGTTTGTCAGAATTTTTAGCAATTTCCAAATTTATTACTCATTTGATATGTGAGAAATATTTTTCACTTTGAAAATATATTCTTCCTTGCACACCCATGTTCATTGCAGCATTATCACAATAGCCAAAATATGGAGATAACTTAAATATCTATCAATGGATGAATAAAGAAAATGTGGTTTATAAATACAATGGAATATTATTCAGCCTTAAAAGAGAAGGAAAGCATGTCAAATACTACAACATGGATGAAAGTTGAGGATATCATACTAAGTGAAATAAGCTAACACAAAATTATATACTTGCTTTTTAAATAAATTGTTATTTTCATAGATTAAATTAATCTGGTCCATTTACTTTGCTCAGTTTCTATGAGAAATAATTTAATTGAAATACCAAATTTTAAAAGTATGGCATAATATCAAAATGTGACACACTGGCCTAGAAATTCAGATCTTTGCCAAACTTTACCAAATGTCAGTGTCAACACGCACACAGACACACACTTTTTTTTTTTTAACTTCTAAAACCTGTTTATTTCCATCATTTAACTAGAAATTTTATATGGAGCACCATGATTTTGATTATCTCTCTTCAAATAATCTGATTTTCATCACAAAAATGTTAAATGCAGAAAAAGAAATTACCTAAATGTGTTTTAATATTTTTAATTATAAAATAATATAAATTTAGGTGAATTATAAATTTAAAAAAAGGATAAATGGTTAAGTTCATACATGTGCAATAATTATTTTAGCTTGTATGACTGAAGAGACAATAATATTAATAAGGCTGCTTATGTTTATTTTTAATATCATTCTAATTTCTTTTTCTCAGTTTGCCTTTTTATGGGTAGAGCAAGTTGATGACTTTGCAGAAGTTGTATCATAATTAGTTTGTATATTTGATGTATGTAGAAAAGAAACTAAATAAAAAATATGTAGTGGGTTTTGATTCAGAGACCAGTTTTGAAAAATGTGCATCCTTAATTAGATGTATAAACATGTCTAAGATATAACTCTAATGATTTTCCCCATATCTCAAATTAAAAATGAAGTAATGCTAAACTTAAGGGATTTTATGAGGTTTCAATGAGATAATATTACATATCTAACATGAAATTTATTTCATTCTTTCCTTTCCAAAAGTGAATATTTGATTCAATGATTTGGAACTCAGAATACAATTGCTCATATTACATGCAGAATAAGTATTGCCACTTTTCATTTCAGATTTTCCCATAGGTAAAACATGATAAAAAGTTTAGTATTACAACTATAAAAATCATATATAAAAACTACTGCTGTGGAAAATCATTTCTGATTCATACATAAGACACAAGATACATTTGTTTGTTTATGTATTATTTGTTTGTAGGGGTTCTATGTGGATCACTGTTTATATGATGTGATAGTGGATAAATATTTATGAATATTAATAGACCATTAATTCTATACATTTGTAAAAGAAAAGACTTCTTAGTCAAATTCTTTATGTTCAAGTTTGTAATTATTTCACTCAAAAATAAAAAACAAAAACTTAAAAAAGATACCAGACTATGATTCTTAAGATATCACTTTCCTTACACAGATTGCTGCTAATTCAAGGATTTTGTGAGTCAAGAGCAAGCTGTACACGAGTTGTAATTATGTCCATGATACAATTTACCAGGTCGTTAAGTCTAATAATCACAGCTTCACTTTTTATTATTGGGGGATAATTATTAATAAGATTTTTAAATAATGTTAGATATTATTATTAATAATTCTAAGTAAAAAATCAAATATAATGCAAGTTGTGAGGTAGCCCTTTGCCCGTTTGAAACAATTTGTAGAATGCTAAGAACTTTGGACTAGAAAGAGCCTGGCTCCCTGAATGCATATCAGGGCCACTACACACTTCCTAGAATGTCTACTCCCAGGCTGCTTGTCATATGTGAAAACACACATACACTATGCATTGCCATAGGAAACTAACCTTCTCTTTGGTATTCCATATTCCCAAAATATCTATCTCTACTTCTTCAGCCAAAATATTCCTTTTCTCTATTCAATCAGTATATCAGAAAACTATTACAAAAAACAAAACACCAAACACCAATAAACAAAACTCTCTAAATTCAATGGCTTAGAAAACCCAATCATTTCATTCTTACTTACTTGCAGAATTGCTAACCTGGGTAACCCCATTTATCTCAGCTAAACCCACTTTTGCATCTGGGGGTTGGCCCATCTAGGCTGTATTCACCTGGTTCCCCTATATTCTTCCCACAGAGATGGTAGAGGCTGTAAAAGAGCAAGACCAACTACAAGTACGTTTCAAATATCTACTTGTGTTAGACCTATTAACATCCCATTTGTGTTACTGAAAATCATAAGTTTAGTTCATCATCAAAGGAGTGAGGAAGTTTCATCTACCATGGAATTGAGGGGAAGAAAGTGAACATCTGTGAGCAGTGACCCAATCTTCTTCAGAGTCTTTACATTAATCTGAGAAGTGGTTAAATTTCTAACTTGTATGCAATGAGGAGAGCCACAGAGCTCCAGGTATTTCCAATAAGACCTCTGCTCTGACTTCCATACATTGAGGAGAAAAGAGCGTGCCCCAAATTATTTTGTGATCTTAGCCAGAACTCCTCACCACTCCCTGTACTTCTGTGATGGTCATCTCTCTTACTATGACAATCTGATTGAGGCCACAAAGATTAGTACCATTTTGCCCTTAGTTGGAAGATTATCCACAGGTCTCCTTCATTTCAAAACATTTTGTGATTAGATGTTCTGATAACGTTTGTTATAGATTATCTTTTCTAGGATGTTGTGTGGCAAACAGATACAAGATATTCCAAGATATCTGTCTTGGAAGATAGATATTATGTTACTTTCTGGAGCAGAGAGAGTTTCTATTTATTGTCCAGTACAAAGTAACCAGTATAATGACTTTTCCAGTGCAAAGATCAGGCAGGTTAACTTGTAGCCAAATCTAAAAGATTTGGTTTCTTTAAGCTGGGTGTTCCTTATCCATGATACAAACACACTACATGCACAGCTACCACATGGAGCACTCTATATCACTCTCAGGGAACTTGCGGGACAAGAGAAACAAGCATGAACAGGAAGGGCATGCTGCTGGCTGGACTGTGATAAGTGGAGTTCTTTGTTTCTGATGCAGGAATCTAATGTCTTCTGCCAGCATCTATGAAACAGTGGCAGGATAACTTGTTGGCTTGTAAGTGGGGTAAAATTTCGGAGTTTTTACACTTCATAATACCCTTTATCTTGGTTTATACCAATTAATAAGGAAAACAGGACTCCCAGGTTATCCCTGATTCTCACTTCCTTAAAGTTGAGTATATACCATTTTACAATCCATTTCTCATTCCTTTTGGGCTCTCAAAACACTTCTCCTGTGCTCTTAGAAATGCTCCCAGTCCATAGCAAAATTTATTATATTCTGAACCCCTTCTCTGAATGTTCTTTACTTTCCTGCTCTGACTCCTGTCTCTACCTTGAGGGTGCTGATTCTCTCTAGTGGAAAGTGATTTTTTTCTCCCACAGTATGGAGCTAGAACTAAAGTGAATATGTCCCATTCTGATTGCTGTTTCCATACAAATCTCCCTCTTCTTCTCCCCTTTCCCAGCACCCCCCCCCCCATAAAAGTCAGCCTTGAATCTCATGTCACCAAATAAAACCAACTGCTATCCCTCCTTTTCTAAAACCACTTTAGTTCTTTTTTTTTTTTTTTTTTTTTTTGTGGTAAGCGGGCCTCTCACTGCTGTGGCCTCTCCCATTGCAGAGCACAGGCTCCGGACGCGCAGGCTCAGCGGCCACGGCTCACGGGCCCAGCCGCTCCACGGCACGTGCGATCCTCCCAGACCGGGGCACGAACCCACGTCCCCTGCATCGGCAGGCGGACCCCCAACCACTGTGCCACCAGGGAAGCCCTAGCTCTCTTTTTAAAACAAATTAATTAAGGGATAATATTCATATTACAAAAACACATCCATTTTAAGTGTACATTTCAATGATTTCTAGTAATCATTTAGTAAAATTTCTGTGTTGTGCAACCATTATCATAATCCAGTTTCAGAACATTTTATTACCCTCATAAGTTGCTAGTTAATAGTTAATGTCTTTTCCTATCCCAGCCTCAGTCAGCCACTAATCTATTTTCTGTCTCTATAGATTTGCATTTTCTAGGTATTTCCCACAAATGGAATTATAGAATACATGGTCTTTTCTGTATTCTTACAACTAGTATAATGTTCTTCAGATTTACACATGTGGTAGCATGTCAGTATTTCTTTCCTTTTTATTGAGGAATAGTATTCCATTGTATAGATATATACACACTTTCTTGGTCAAATTACCAGTTTGTGGACATTTGAATTATTTCCATATATAGGCTATTATGAGTCATTCTCTGTCTATATTTGCATACGTGAATTTATGTGGACATATGTTTTCATTTCTCTTGCTTAGAAATGTTGGGAGTGGAATTGCTTGATAATATGGTAAATATATATTTAATATTTTAAAAAACTGCCAAACTCTTTTTCAAAGTATCTGTATCATTTTCCATTCCCATAAGCAATGCATGATAGTTCCATTTTTTCACATCAACATGTGTTATTATCTCTCTTTTTTATGGCAGCCATTCTGATGGGTGTGAAATGGTATCTCTCCTTTTAGGAATCATTTTCTCTCAGTCTCTGTAGATTTTAGATTCTTACTCATTATAATTTTACTGAAATTTCTTACTGTCATAATTCTTAGTGTTTATAAAAAACACATATATGCTTTTTTCAAAATGTGATCTCTCAGTAACTAGACCTTCTTTCCTCTAACTTCAGCCAGTTTAATGAATCTGACATTTTTATGCCTCTTCTCTATGCCAGCTTACCCAATCTCTGGTGACCCACACATTACTAAATCCAATAATCATGTCTTAGTCAGTGGTGTTAAAATTTAATAGTACCTTTTAGGAAGAGAAAAAAAGGTTCAGTTTTAACAGTCTGCTGATTTCTGTGGTATAAATAGTCCAGCCATGGCCAGTTTCAAACTTCCACCTTAATACCAATGGACACAGAGTGTGAAGGAGTACATGCAATTGGCTTTTATTTGCTAGTAGAGGAGGTGCCAACATCCAATGAGTTGGTCTTAATGATGTTGCCATATTTGCAATATTTGATGCAACTAATCACTCAGTACTTCTCAACTCAGCACTACTTTTCTGGAAACTACTCTTTCCTATTTAATGTGGTTTACTCCTTCTCAGCCTCTTTTGTGTAACATGCTCAGACCTTTGATTTCTGGATGTTGGAGTTCTCTGTTTTTGTTCCCTGATACCTCTTTTCCACCTGTATTCTAACTTGAAGATCTCATCCAAGCCCTTGAAATTAAATACCCTCTATAATCTGAATATACTGTCAGGATTTCCCTCAAAATGTGTGAATGCATACATCCAATTACAAACTCAATATCTTCACCTGAATAGTTAAAACTAAACATGACCAATGTTAAACTCCAGGCATTCCTTTCCCCAACCTGCTCTAACCACAATATTTTCCATTCTTCCGGTTTCTTAGTCCAAATGCCCGAGTATCATTCTTAACTGTTCTCTCTTTCTCACATCTACATTCTGTTACTCTTGTGCACACATCAGTAGTCCTGTCATCTTTTTGCTTTCGAACTACTATGTATGAAACTACTATGCGTTGCTATGTTCAGAATCTACTGTATTTCACCATCTCCATTACAACCATCCTGTTCCAAGTCATCATTATATTCTACATTCATTATTTCAATTTGCCCTTCAGTTTTACGGCTTTCACCCTTTCCTCTATACTCAAAACAGAAGCTATTCTAAAGACAGAAAAAGACCAAAGTGTCCTTTTGAATAGTATATCCTATTATATCACTGTTCTATTGGCATCTTTAAAAATGGCTTTGCAGCTCATTCAAAGTCTTTACATTGCCTTACAAATTTCTACTTGGGCTGATCCTCTCAATTTTGGTAACCTCCCTCGCTATCACTCTTTCCTCCACTCAGCCCCTGTCAAACGGACTCTTTATTGCTCAAAGCATACTCTCATTTCAGGGCTTGAAATGTCTTTCCCTATATATCCCCATGGTTCACTCACTTACTTCCATAAGATTTTTGCTCCAATGTCAAATTCTCAGTGACACATTCCCTTACCACAATTTAAAATTTCCACACATTCCTACTATAACACCTGACACTTTCTAGTATAGCATACACATACACACAGACACACACATTTTTAAAATAATTTTTTATTTGTTTGATCCTGCCAGAATATAAATTCTATGGCATCAGATACTTTTTGCTTTTATTCTTTTGTTTACTGACATATCCTGAGCATCTGGAAAAATACCTGTACTTTATAACATAAAATAGGAACTCATGAAACCTTGGTTGAAGCAATAAATAAATAATAATTTAACACTTATTTATCATTAGCTATGTTTCAAACACTGTGATAAATGCTATGGTTAGTATCTTACATGACTCTCACAAATAATGAACCTAGGGCACAGTATTGGGGTTTAATTTTAGTTCTGTCTACCTATTCACAAGCATATAATAAAAACGTGGTCCTTGAACTTCCATAATTCTACATTAGCTTATTCACCAGTCCCATATAATCATTTCTGTATGTGTTTATAACTGTTTTCTTTCATTGCATAGTCTGCAATTTTGACCAATTTTTTATTTTTTTTAATTCTGGGCTTAATAGGCCAAGCTACTAGAATTTGATTGTCATACCGTCTGGTTGATTTTCATCAAATTCAATATATTATCTCCCTAAAAATCCCCCTGCATAGGCAAGAATAGCTCTATTTTGGAATCAATATCCCAGCAATTTAATATTTCAACACCAAAACACTGATTAGAATTTACAGGCCCATATATCATGAAGAGGTGGATATTTGCCTAAACTTTAAATCTTCTAATTCAGAAACCCATCCCAGACATCCTTCAAAGTAAAGATCAAAAAGCTCTTTAATTGCCCTAGTCCACCTTACCATGATTTCTTTCTGAGAGGATTGTAAATCCGGGATACTTTCAATTTTTATTTCTTATTTATTTGGCAGATATCTGCAAACTTGATCTTGTTTTCTTTAGCTTCTCTGTATGTATGTTTGAGGAGGAGCATGTTTAGAGAAGATAAAGTTCAAGTTTACAAATCTGTATGGCTATACAGAAATATCAGACCATATGATCTAGCATTGTTTAAAAGCTATAGTTCCTTGAAGCCAAAGTTAAACAAAGTTTAATGGGAAAAATAGGTTACTGTTATTTTCATGGCTCAAAAGTTATGGTTTTTAATTATAATCATTTATAATATTGGAGAAAATATGGTTTAATAAAAAAATAAAGTTTTTGTTTTGTTTGTGTGTTTTTAATCACACATCTTCCAGGAGCTTTTGTTACTTCCTGGAAGCAAAATAGGTCCTTAGAGAAGTGAATTGATTCTTTCAGGTTGTAAGATACAAGTTTGCAATACTGTTGAACATTCTATTAACAGGCCAGAGGGGGAAACTGATATATAAATACAGGGAAAGTAAATTAACATGGAAGAGAATATAGAGACAGGAGGAGAATATCTGAATATAAGAAGGGAAAATGTGAATGAGATATAGGACAAAGGAAATGCAATCTTTGTAACATGATTCTCTCTAATGCTCTCCCCTTCGAATCTATGCTTTTTTCTTTTCCCTATGCACAGCTTTTGGCCATAAGAGGATGGTACAAAATATATTTCTAGAGAAACTCGTATTAAACAAACCATACTCTGTAAAACACAAGCTAAAGATAAGCACAATAACACATGGACTTTTACAACAGAGGAGCCTACACGGTTATTGTTTTATACTCTCTTGCTGTGAATGGACAAAACGCAGAGAAAAAAATTCATGGGCAATAGTGATATAAACAGAGGTAATGCAAAATGGAATAGATAATAAAGGATATAGCTGGAAGAAAATGCAGTAAATAGATGAGTCCACAGATTGTGGCATGGAAGTGGAAAGGAAGAATAATTTATTAAAATGCCGTAATTTGGCAAATTTTTTTTTTTTTTTTTTTTTTTTTTTTTGCGGTATGCAGGCCTCTCACTGTTGCAGCCTCTCCCATTGCAGAGCACAGGCTCCGGACGCGCAGGCTCCGCGGCATGTGGGATCGTCCCGGACCGGGGCACGAACCCGTGTCCCCTGCATCGGCAGGTGGACTCTCAACCACTGCGCCACCAGGGAAGCCCGGCAAATGTTATTAAAGTCACAAGCCAACATTTTGTAAGATTATGTTGAAAGTTAAACTAGCTCTGACTTCCTAATTCCTATAATATGCATTCATTTTAATTAAATTTGTTCATTCATTGGCTCATTCTTCATACGTTTATTTCTTATTTATTTATACATTTATTCATTAGTTATTAATTACTTCAAAGTATGAACAAACACAACATGTAAATCAACTATACTCCAATAAAAAAAAAAAAAGCAAAACAAAAAAATTCTATAAGCCAGGTGCTTTGCTATATGGGAGACATGAATAGAAAAGCAAAAGAGATTCTGGCCTTCATGTAAGTAAGTAAGTAAATAAATAAATAAATTCACATAACCATAAAAGTTATGAAGAAATGAATTATGTGTGGAGATTGAGAGAAATGAGAGATGGATGCCACTTTAAATAGGATATTCTGGGAAGCCATAACTGCTGATTTTTTTTTTTTTCCATTAACCTGCTTAAACCAGGACTTATGATAAATGGTAACTACAAATGTGCCAAAAAAGATAAAAATGAAAAAAAAACTGAGTTGGATCAATGTTAATTCAAATGTAACCATTTTTACCACCTACCACTTGGAGTTGGATAGAATTGGCCACCTGTATTCAAACCCCCTGTGACAACTATAAAAAAAAATATTCAGAACAATGGTTAAAATGATGTAAAATTAGCTTGAGTATGCTACTTAATAAATTTTATACAGTTTAAACTCATGCTTTTATATTGTAGCATGTCTGTTAATTTCACTTAGAGCACTCATTATGAAAGAAAATGTTGGCAATTTTATTGCTGCTTGGGTTTTAATATGTTCATAATACTATGTTTTTAAATCCTAGAAATTTTCTGAAGAGGAATTTTATAAAAATAAGTATAACTTCTAAAGTGTGAAGACATTCAAGGTGACATTGGGAAATTATGCTGAGGAAGGGAAAAAGAGAGGAGGCAACTTTAGTTTCACATATTTTAGGTTAATAAGAAAAATCAATTATGAAGATTCACCTATTTTAGGTTAATATGAAAATCAATTATGAAGAAAGGTGGAATTTTTAATCAAGCTTTGGTATATGTTTATCATGCAACTCAGGCCTTGATCAGACAAAAAATGAGTCTACCTATTATAATGCACAGTTTTAAGTTTTCCAAGCTTAAAGTGTATTTATTATTATTATTAATTACTACTTTAACCTTCTCTTTCATTAAACACCTAGATTAAAAATCACTTTGCCTAAATATGTTATTTAAATTCAGTCTACCAGGGCATTGCCATCCTTTTCATAACTATGTTTCCCATTTTAAGTCACATAAGGGTTACCTATTTGCTCTCTGACTTTTAAACTTATTGGATTACTTATAATACATCTATAGTAAACACCCACGTTTTCGCTGTTAGCTGTGACAAAAATTCAGGTAATGTTGTTGATAGTTTTGAAGATGAAGATGACATCCCACAGGTGTGTGTTAACTCTTGACCAGATAGGAAATAGGAAGGGTAGTACTTAGTGATTCTAGACTGTCTACTGTTCACATATGCAATGAGTGTTCCTGTCATGGATTAGAATTTATTTTTTAAGATGAGTAAGCCTTTTGTTGCTTTTCTTAGAAGTTAAAAGAATGAGAGAAAGAACAGGTGGTAGAAAGTTACAAGTTTGACTTACTAGAGCTGGTTATCAGCTGATTTGGAAAAGTTTTGGTAAAGAAGATACAGACGGAGATGCAGGAATGTATTCTTTCCTTCTTTACACATTTTTAAATTGAAAAAAATGAAAAACTATTTGGAACATTTGTGTGCATTTTGAGTGATAGCTATTGCTGTGGATTGGACAACAGATGGTCAAAATACGATGAGGCAGCTATATGCCAGGGAGCTGGTTTGTGGTGAAATCAAATTTCCAGTTAAAAAGAAAGAAATGAAAAAGTTTCCAATGTTCAATTTAGAGAAGGGTGGTATTCTCCTAAAACTAATAGGCTATCTGCAACCTAATAGACCAAATCTTGAATACTAGTTTTAACAGTGAGAGCTTCCCAAATAAAACTTTTTACATAAATGAGATATGGATTCTTTAGATTTTTCAAAAATACCCATATACTTAGACAAATCTCTAGAGGTTGCTGAGTAATCTCATGTGTATTTTCTTTTCTTTATCCCTTCTTTCCTCAATCCCTTTCTTCCTGAGGTTGGTAATTCAGAGCCAAAATGGATTAAATAAATTTCTTGCTATTGTCCAGATTCCAGTAGGAACATTGGCTTCTCTTAGAGTTGGATTTGTTTGCTGTTGAAGGAGAGAAAAGTAAACAAGACACTGAGGCTATGTTTCATGGAAGAAATTCAATTTAAATCAATATTGATAATTTGTGTAGTGGCTCTGGGTGCTTTAAATTTTGCTTTCTATATCCTGTCTTTGCAAGTCTACTTTTACTTTTAAGAAATGATTAGATCTAAGGCAGTCTTGTATCCATTTGGAGATAGATCTATATGCATCACTGAGGGCTGAACTGAGGTCTGTAGAAATCACACCTTCAACCCAAGGTATGATGTCTTTTTGTGACAGGTGCTTTGAAGTCTTCCCTCAATCTTTCATTAAAGATAAAGAAAAAGTTCAAACACACTTTTTTTTTTTCTATTCAGAGTTGAGTTTAAAAGTTTACCTGATCATAAGATGGAGGGAAGAAGGAAAATTATTTTATTTTTCCTAATGACATTAGTTTCTCTTGGAAGTCCAGCTTCTAGACAAGTCACATCAATATCAAAGAATCCATAAGCAGATTCAGAAAAGCTCAGATTGGAAATACTGGGATAAGTCAGTTTTATGTCTCTGAGCCTGTAAAACTTTACAAAATCCTGAAGGTGATTAATTAACAATAGATTAAACATATTTTTGATAATAACATTATTAAACAATATTTTATAGATCAAAAAAATTAGCTGAAAATAAAACCAGATTATCACCTAAATTAAAGCTGTTGATCCTTGGTTTCTCCTATTCGTGTTAAAGCCTGCCGATGTGAGTCAAACTCTTTACTTCCAGGAAACATGGAATCTAGAGGCAGAAATCAGCATTTCTTAATGATTCGAATGGCAAATTGTTCTAATACCTTTTAGTATTGATCAGTTTACGTATACTTGAAAAATCCAAAACAAAATTTCAACTTATTAAAATTCCAATATATATTCCTTAAGATTTGCTACAAACTTTTAGAAGATATTACTAACCCTATTATAAGTGGGAAAACATACATGCACCAATGATTAGAAAGAGAATTTCAACATCTTGGAAGTGTCAATAACCAGAATTTAAACCAAATATAGTTTAACTCAAAGGGTGATTTTTTTCCACAATACAATGACTTTCTCAAGCATCTTTGGCTTTTTCTCCATGTGTTTTCTTCCAGTTTTTCCGGTCTATCTTACTGGTATTCTCTCCATATTAATGTGATATAGCAAAAAGCTTTAAAGTTGAATTCAAAAAATAAAAGGTAAGGGTTTCCCTGGTGGCACAGTGGTTGAGAGTCCGCCTGCCGATGCAGGGGACACCGGTTCGTGCCCCTGTCTGGGAGGATCCCACATGCCGCGGAGCGGCTGGACCCGGGAGCCATGGCAGCTGAGCCTGCGTGTCCGGAGCCTGTGCTCCACAACGGGAGAGTCCACAACAGTGAGAGGCCCGTGTACCGCAAAAATAAATAAATAAATAATAAATAAATGAATAAAAGTTAAAATATTGACACAAAGCACTTTAAGAATGGTGAAATAAAAATGTGTGAATGTACCTCAATAAAAGCAATGAGAGCACTGGTAAAAGTTGTCAAAACTTTTTCAGAACTCAGTTATTTAACCAAAAGCTTGCAACAATTCTTTCACAATCTATTCAAGAAAGGGAGGTAAATCTGGGTAAGAAGTCAAGCTTTGTGTCGTTTATGTTTGCCCTATTCCCATCCCTTTTCCCCCCGCAAGCTCTGTGGCAGTCTCAAAAACCAGCAGCTTAGGAAACACGTTAGCTGTTAAAACCAGCATCCTAGCAGCCCCCAGATGGGGCAGAATGTTTTTGGATTTCCCTCAAAAACCTAACCCCCTGAAATCTGTCACTATTTGATCTGTCTAGCTGCTCCTTGGAAATCCCCTTTCAATGGGACTTTTCTTTCTTTGAGGTGACTCAAAGATCACTAAGTGAGGAAAACGCTATCCCCAGGGAATTTGCCAAAAAAAATAATCAGTGGAGGTTGTTTATCATTGCAGTGTGTGTCTGAGGCAGCACCACCAGTTGGGACAAACGTAATCTTGTCAAAATCATAAAAGGAAAATCTTGAGAATGAGATATCCATGGAAGGTTTTGAAAGGCTCCAACACAATCCAAAGATATATAAAGCCATTCATATATGTAGGACTGTGCACATTCTCAGGAAAGACTGAAAATGCTCAAACTGCTAACCTCTGACTGATCTTCAGGCTGTGTGCAAGCAGAAAGTCATGGCTAAGGCAAAGTGGTAAACTGCCTGCCTGGGTGTTGAAGGAATGACCCAACACACACCCAGAACTCCTCAGAAAACAGTGGGAGACTTACTGGCTCTATGAATTTTTTTTTTTTTTTTTTTTTTTGCATTACGTGGGCCTCTCACTGTTGTGGCCTCTCCCGTTGCAGAGCACAGGCTCCGGACACGCAGGCTCAGCGGCCATGGCTCATGGGCCCAGCCACTCGGCGGCATGTGGGATCTTCCCGGACTGGGGCACAAACCCGTGTCCCCTACATCGGCAGGCAGACTCTCAACCACTGTGCCACCAGGGAAGCCCTCTATGAATTTTTAAAAAAGTATTTATCTAATCATTAGTGACCAAGTAAGCTAAAGGGACAGGGATTTCACAGGTGACCTTCAAATAAAAATACAAATTTTACAGAATTAGTTTAGGAATGACAATAAACAAACTACTAACAACAACAGATAGGAAAACAACTGACCCTGGGTGTGGTCAAATGTGATTTCCAGAATTGTCAGACTATATTGTTTAAAATGTGCAGTTTTCAACAGAAAAAATAAAAATGAGAACTTCAAAGAAATAGGCAAGTGTGGCACATGCCGAGGGAAAAATGAAGGCAATAGAAATTGACACTGAGAAAACTCAGGTATTGGTTTTTCTAGACAAATACTTTAAATCAGCTACTATAAATGTGTTCAAAAATTAAACTTTGTCTAAATAATAAAATTAAGTAGAAACCAATATCATGCCAAATAGCGAATATCTATGGAGAGATTAAAATTATATGGAAAATAGATATTTTGGAGTTGAAAAGTATATTTGAACTGACAGACAAAAATATTTAGAATATTTGAAGATAGGTCACTTTAGGGTATTCAGTTTGAAAAACTGCATAAAAAACAAACAAACAAACCAAAAACAACAAATATAAGAATCCGCATAAGATAAATAGAAAGAAAAAAGGAAGAAATGAACATACCTTCAAAAAAAAAGTGGAACATGATTAAGTGTATGTACAATCATAATGGAAGTCTCAGAAGGAAAAGAGAGAGAGAAATAAGTGGAGAGAATATTTAAAGAAACAATGACCTAAAACTTCTAAAATTTGTTGAAAAACATTAATTTACACATCCAGGAACCTCAACAAATTCCAAGTAGAAAAACTCAAAAAGATCCATGACTAGCCACACCATAAACTGTCAAAGGCCAAAAACAAAGAAAGAATTGTGGAATTAACAAGTGAAAAACAACTTATCAAAAGGGGTCCCCGGTAAGAATATAAGCTGACTTATCATTACAAAGTATAGTTGGCAAAGGCAGTGGATAACATATTTGAAGTGCTAAAAGCAGAAGACTGTCAACTAAAACTTTTGTATAGAGCAAAGCTATCTTTCAAAAAGAGAAGGTAAAGTAAGACATTTCCAGATATATTAAAACAAACAAAAAAATGAAAAATAATTTTGTTGCTAGCAGACCTGCTCTACAGGAAATAATAACTGAAAAGACATATGTCAGTAGTAATTCAAAACCACATAAAGAAAGGAAGAGCATGAATAAATGTAATCACATAGGTAAATATAAAATATTTTATAAACATATTTTTTGTAGTTCTTTTCATCTGTCTGATTTGAAAGAGATCTGCATAAAGGAATAATTATAAAAATTTTGTGAGCTTATAATGTATCAAGATGTAATTTGTATGTTGATCACAGTACAAAGGCAGAGGAGGAAATGGAGCAATATTGAAAGAGAGTTTTTGCATACAATTAAAATTCACTTAATGTTAATCCAACTAGATTATTTTAAGGCACAATGTTGTTTCTAATGCCAAGGACAACTACTAAAAAAGTAACTCCAAAGAATATATTAAAAGAAAGAACAAGACCCTGAAATGCAACACTGACAAATTTTTATTTAACACAAAAAAAGACAGAAATAGGTGAGGAACAGGTGAATAAAAACCAACAGAAAAGTCATATAACAAACAGGAAAATGGCAGACTTCAACCATACCTTATCAACAAATACATTAAAAATAAGAGGATTCAAATTCCAATAGAAACGCAGAGACTGGTAGAATGATAAAAAAATAAATGCTCCAAGCATATGATATCTATGCTTGGACATACATTATATTCAAAGACATCAATAGATTGACAGTGAAAGGAGAGAGAAAAGATTGACCATGTAAACAGAAATGAGAAGAGAGCATGAGTTACTATGTCAACATAAGACAAAATGGACATTAAGAAAAAAAATTCTTACCAAAGATAAAGAAGGACATTTTTTGATAATGAAGGGTCAATCTTTCATGAAGATATAATGATTATAAATATATATTCACCTATCTACACAACTTCTAAATATGTGAATCAAAACCTGACAGAATTGAAAAGAGAAATAGACAATTCATGAATAATAGCTGGATAATTCAACATACCTCTTCCAACAATGGGTAAAATAACTAGACAAAAATAAATAAAGAAATATAAGACTTTAATGACACTATCAACCAACTTGGCAAAATAGATATCTCTAACACATCAACTAACAACAGAATACAGATTCATCTTGAGAGTACATGAAATAGTGTCCAGGATAGACCATATGTTAGGCCAACAAGCCCAAGTAATTGTACAAAGATTGAAATTCTACAAAGTATGTTTTCTGGCAAAAGCATAGTTAAATGAGAAATCTCTAAAAAAAGAAAAAAAGAAATTCAGGAGACTCATCAATATGTGGAAATAAAACAAGACACTCATTAACCAATTAATGCTTTCCAGGGGTTATGGTAGTAGGGTAGGAAGTGACTAGTAATGGGCATAAGATTCTTTTTTCAGTTAATGAAAGTATTCTAAAATAAGATAGTGGTGATGATTGCACAACTTTGTGAATGTTCTAAAAAGCACTGAGTTGTACAAATCAAAAGGGTAAATTTTATGTGATATAAACTCTTAATAACATAGATATAGAAAAATAGATAGATAGATAGATAGATAGAAACAGATGATAGATAAGCTGACATTTATGAACTATGTAATCCTGAAATACAATCTGTCTAAAATTCATTTTCCTTGGCTATAAAGTGGAAACATTAATGTGTCCTATTAACTCAGAGATTTATGTGACATGATAGTTAAAAATCTACACAAACATCCTTTGCAAATAGTGACACCCACCTACAAAATTTTAAGCTGTTATTCTGTTTGACCAAACTACCAAATACATACTATCATATTCTCACTTGTATGCTTAATTTTCTTGTGGGACTAGTTAAATTCAGGCATCTTAATTTGTCTTGGGAAAATTTAAATATGTTTTCTTTGAATTTGTCATGAAATTGAAAGTAATATTTGTGTCAGGTCTTCTTAAGTTGATATCTTAATTAATGGATATTTATTGAGTTTCTGTCAGAGAATATGTAAGAAATGGACTCTTTTGGCGTTATAAATAAACATAAAATATTCTTTCTGAGTTCAAATATAAAATGTTGTATGTATATATATATATATTCCTTTATACATATATTTATACTCACACATATAAACATAGATATAGATATATGAAGACAACAAAATAAGTACCATGCCATTAAAAAAGCTTATATAGTTTATTTATCTAAAAAATCTTATAAATATTTTAGAGTTCTTTTGGGGAAACTATACACAGTGTCACATTATGACTTCTTAAAATTCCTAATTTTCCATGCATGTGATTGTCAAAACAATAAAAAGTTCAGTGATACTAAGGACTGATAATTATATGGAGCATTGGGGAATCATAAACTCTATTGGTGAGCTATGGTTTTGCACAACTAATTTGAAAAAAACAATTTTGCTTTATCTATTAAGCTTGCTGATACATTCCCTCAGATGCTGCAAGTACATTTCTTGGTGTATACCCTAAAGAAACTCTTCATATTATCATACATTTACATGTGCAAGAATTTTTATAGCAACATTATTTATAATAACAAAATATTGATAAGCTACTTAAGTGAGTATCAAATATTGGGCTCAAATTGGTGGTATGAGAAATAGACACAACTGAACACTCATAATGCTCAAACTCCTGAAAAAGGAAACCTTTCTGGGGGTGGTGGTGGTATAATAGAGCATAAGAGGGCAGCACCTTAGTGAGCATCTTTCACAATTTAGGTGTCTCCCAAGAAGTAAGTGTCTGGATGTGTGAGGCTGATAGTAATGGTTCCTTCTACAGTCAGGCTCTGCTGTGTTGACTCCCTTCTATCCTCTTAATCTCTTGTCAAGAATTAGTAAGGAGTTGAGTGATGATGGACAGGTAGAATGATTGATGTATGGAATTGGATCTTAGGAGCTTCAACAGAAGCTTGAGGATCAGGAATTGCTATAATCCGGACTGTGTCCAGACCTCTGTATATTTATACTCCTCGTCTTTTCGTACTATCTTCAGAGGGTCCCAATTACTAACAGCTTTCTTCATCTCAAAGTTAATTCAGTGGGAAGTGTTGAATTAAGTCTTATGTAAGTAAGATTCATTTACCCCTAAATTCCAGTCATCAAAATAATGGGCTCTTTCTTTATTACTTCAACTAATTTACTGTGATGACAAAGCACATCAGTATTCTTGAAAATATAATTGTAAGTAAATTTCCCCAATGGAGTAACTCAAAATTATACTTCTTGAATATGTTTTGTTTAATCTTGAAAGTAATCTTTCAAAGACAGCTCTCCCATACACTGCTGCAGATTCATTCTCAGGTGCGTTATTTATGCTAATTAATCTGTAATTTTGTTAATTGTTTACTTGAACTATATGTAATACAGAGGCTCTGAACAATGTTTCTGCTTTTGAGGTATATATCACTTAGAGTATCTGAACATAAGTCAGGCTATGCCATTGGAAATTCTTCAAATTATTCTATAAAATATGAAAATGCAAGATAAACTATTTTCTTACCAAAGAATATATATTTATTTATTTCCTTAAAAATCAAACATTTAAATAAATGGATTTCAAAGATCAGATTTTTGTTTTTTGTATTGTCTGACTTCTTACGCTTTTTATGTGACTTTATTTTGAAATAATACAATCTTTAACCTCATTTGCTCTTCCCACCTTGTCTCATAAATACACCTAACTATATGACTTTACTTGTCCCATAACCTGTCTGCACAAATGTGACATTCCTTAATCTCTTTGTCGCACAGTGAATTTTGGAGATTAAAGAAATAAATGGGATGCAGTTTAGAGATTACTCTATTGTGACTGTATGCACATCCTAGTACACTCTATGAAAGCAGAAGCATTATTTTTTAAGCATTTTTTAAAATGCTTATTTTTTAAGCATTCTTTGAGCTTATTTTTTAAGCATTCTTTGAGCTACCTGTCAAACTTAATTTGTGTCAATTATACTGGTGTTGATATATGCTTTTAAGGTGGAGAATCATACAACACATTTTAGTTTTTGGACTTACTTTTCTTTGAGGAAAAGTGTTTTTCTAGATTATTTTTTTTTTAACTACTAAAAATTGTCATACTTTGACCCATACACTACATGAATACAAATACAGCTTTTTAACATATTATTACTTCCCAGTACCTTGTCTTTGTAGCCTCTTTCTGTCCTTGAGGATATAATGCTCAAAAGGGTTTTTCTCAGAATAAAATCACTAATTCTGAAAAGAAGCAGGATTTCTGAGGAGCATGAGATATTACTCTCCATGAAGAACACTTGATAGGAACTCCTTACATTTGAGATTGGAAAAAGTAAAAGGATTATTTTTGGTCTGAAGTATCACCCATTCACAACATGTCAAAAGAGACCACTGCTGTCTGCATTAGTCAATTTTTTGGAGCCATCTGCCCACACTGTGGGATATAGTACAGCCAGAATGAGCACTGCAGGTACCTGAGAAAATGCCAGAAGTGGCCTTAGTCACGATGATTCATTGGCTGGTAGAAAGAATTCCCTGGCTTAAAGGAGATAGAGATTGAAAACTAAGAAAAGTCGTCCTTTAAGAGTATAGCATTTCCCAGAATTCTTGTACATGTCTTTTGGTCCATAGGGTTTGTACCTCTCTCTTCATAGTGTCATTAACACTGTTCTATTTTGCTACTACCTCCCTTGAGTAGTAAAATCATTCTATCTGATGGAAAGAACTAAATATTCTGCTGCAAATGAACACCCTATGTATCTCTGACTAAACTGACTACATAATAAGAGAAAGCAAATGGTGAGGAAAAGCACATTATATCTCCTTTAGGCTTGTTGCCTGATTTTACTCAGTGCAATATGTTTCCTTTTAGTCTTTTAATATATGTATTTATTCTCATACCTGGTTTAAGAAACTAATTAAAAATATTATTAGCAGGAAAACTTCTATATATTGGTTACCTTGACAATTAATTAGCCTCAATTTAGTCCTAGATTTTAATTATACAACATTTCTGAAAGGAAATATATGTTTAAACTGTTTTCCCCCATAATTATTCCATATAATTTAATAGCTTAGAAAGGCATGTAAACAAAAAATTAATCTATAGTCAATTTAAGAAAGAAATGGAAAATTTTACTGGAGCCAACATGAGGATTATAACCCAGAAAACAATCTTTCAGAAAGCTCTGAAGACTGTTCCACCTGTTAGAGGTCAAGGCACAATTATACAAGTTTTTGAGACAAAGGGTTATATATCAAAGTAACATACTGACAGTTCACAAAGTTCAACAAGGCAAGTACTGGGTTATTGTGACCCCTTACAGGATTGAGAAGGGAATGTTGTTTCCTAAGGAATTACCTTGCGGGTGCCAGGAGGAAATTGGTTTTTGTTTTGTTTGTTTTTGGTGAGTAAGCATTCCCGTGTCTTCTAAGGGGATCTAGTTAATGTATAATGCAGATGCACAATGGGTACTAAAAGGTAAGGGGTAGTGCTTCAAAAGAAAAGAGAGAGAATCTTATGTTTAAATTTTTTCTTGTCCTGCCTCAAAAAGAATTTTATTTCATGAGTATCTTAGTTTCATTAATTTACATTAAATTAGTTCAACAAATAGTACCATGTCAATCTGAGCCTTATACATTATTATTACCTTGGAATTATACAAGTAGATAGATTATTTCTGAACTCTTTGAAATCTAGTACATTATATGGTATTGGATATCCATCTGTTAAGTGATTTACTCCCTTGTTTACACTTTTAAAAATAAAAGTTTTCTTGTTATTGTTTACTTTGTTTTTGTTTTCCTTTGTATTTGCTATATCTCTGTAGTGCTTTGGGAACTAAAAGAGATGCATGCATATAAAATATAGCACATTATTCTCTAGATCTTGTTATTTACAGTTATTTGCAGTTGGAGTCTAGAACAATACATTGAAAGTATTGTATTATAGAAGTTTTCAAGAAACAAACATAGCTGTATATTTAATATATATTTACATAATAGGTTATCATTTCTGTATAAGGAGAAGGATATCACTCCTAGCAAATAAAACATGGAATTATTTTCTTGGTTAATGGGCAATTGCTCTGAATGAAGTTTCTAATAAAATAGTGTATGTTTAATGTTAAATATTTAGTTTGCCATAGTTTTTTGGGGATGAGTTACTCAAGGTGTTTGGTATTAGTTAAAGGGTTATTTAAAATTAGTGGATATTTGATTTTTCAAATCTTTGTATAAATGGATTTAACTTACATATATTCTATAATCTATATCATACAGTATATAATAAAATATATACTTTGTGTGCCAGCTAGCATTTAGAAACATAATCTGCAAAGAATTCTGATGATTTTATTTATCCTAGTTGATAGAATTTGGCTGGAAAAATATGCCATTTAAACAGACTATTTCAATGTGCTTCCCTACTGAAAAGATTGTGCTAGATCCTGAACCAAGAGTAAGCAAGATCTGAATGATTTATTCAATTGTGTCAGGCTCATCTCTTTCAGAAAACATTGCTCCTTTTCTATTGTTAACAGTTGCTATCTACTCTTAAACTCACAAATATTAAAGAGATGATCTTTCTCACACAATTGCTATAATTAATAAAACTGCTAAGATATTGACTCCAAGGAATGAATACTATTTCCTTGTATACATCCTACTTGGGCTCTGACAGAGGGTATAATATCTCAATTTTGATAATTAGGACGTAATATCTATAATTCTGAGATCATTCTTTGTATCAAATTTGATATGGGAAAAATATTTTATATCAAAACAATGGTAAAGATGATAGTTGGGTATAAGTGTCTTTAGGGTTGAATAATATTTCTCTAAAATTCATGTCTATCCAGAACTTCATAATGTGAACTTATTTGGAAATAGGGTCTTTGCAGATGTAATTAAGGAAAGGATTAGTGCAGGTCCTAAATCTAAGGTAAGTGCTCTTGCAACAGAAAGTAAAGGACACACCAAGACACAGAAAAGAAGATCATGTGAAGATGGGGGCAGAGATTAAAGTGATACAGCTACAAACCAAGACACGTCAAGGATGACAGGGGGCCACCAGAAGCTGGGAAGAGGCAAGGAAGTATTCTAGGAAAAATTGTTCCCTAGAGACTTCAAAGGGAGTATGGCCTGCCAATACCTTGATTTCAGACTTCTAGTCTCCAGAACTACACAAATTTCCATTGTTTTAAGCCACCAAATTTCGGCAATTTGTTACAGTGGCCCCAGGAAATTATGACGGTGACATGGCATAATTTTAGGCATATTTAGCATGACTGGGGTTTTGATGTCCTGGTGTCTGAAGCAAATCATCTTTTCTGGATGAACTACATATTTCCATCTACTACTTCAGCTATGTACCATCTCAAGTCTTCACGATAACGTGGTTCCAGCAATTTTTTCTTCCTGTTTATGGGATCAATTTTCTTAATTATAATATATCCTAAGAAGAAAAAGAAAGCTAGAAATCCATCTTTTGACTCTACAATGGCTTCAAGCTAATCCGTCTTTTTTTCCTGTAGGAAAACGTATTCCAGAAGTTTTTTTTTTTTTTAATTTATTTTATTGAACTATAGTTGATTTGCAATGCTGTGCAGAAGTTCTCTTATAATTACATATTCATTTTCTATTTTTTCAAGTTGTTATTTTCACATTTTGCTAATAATTTTCAATTACATGGCTGTTGCAGATTTTCTTAGTTAGCATTCAGCAGTTATTTCCTTGCTTATTTCCACAATAAGCAAGAATCTGGAAATGCCACTCATTTGTCTAGGTTTACTTATCATTGGAACTGCTGTGTGACAAAATTCTGAACCCTAAGACCCTAGTGGAAGCCCATGTTAGTCTTGAGAAGATATTTGCTTCCTTATATGGGAAAAGTGCTGATTTTTTCTTTTTCCTTCTGCCCTGAAAGTGGTTGTGATTCCTCGACCTTTAGAAGTCATATGCTGACCACTTTCAAATCATTTAAGGAAAAAAGTCCAATGTATTAGGGATAGTAGAGGAGAAAAATAGAAATGACTTAGGTCCTTGATGGTAACGTTGAGCTGCTGAACAAGCCTGAGATTACCTTTATCAAGTTTATCAAGAATCCTTAAGTCACTCTATAGCTTAAGGAACAATTGTGAGCATTCTCTGTTCCTCCAACTATAGCATTTACTTTAAATGAAGTATAGTTGATTTACAATGTTTCAGGTGTATAGCAAAGTGGTTATATATATATGCACATATTCTTTTCTTTTTCAGATTCTTTTCCATTATAAGATATTACAAAATATTGAATATAGTTCCCTGTGTTATACAGTAAGTCCTTGTTGTTCATCTATTTATATATAGTAGTGTGTATCTGTTAATGCCAAATTCTAATTTATCCCTTCCCCCTCTTTTCCTCTTTGGTCACCATAAGTTTGTTTTCTATGTCTCTGAGTCTATTTCTGTTTTGTAAATAAGTTTATTTGTATCATTGTTTTAGATTCCACATATAAGTGATATCATATGATATCTGTCTTTGTCTGACTTACTTCACTTAGTATGATAATCTCTAGGTCCATCCATGTTGCTGCATTCTTTATCTATGGCTGAGTAATATTCCATTGTATATATATACCACATCTTCTTTATCCATTCATCTGTCTCTGGACATTTAGGTTGCTTCCATGTCTTGGCTATTGTAAATACTGCTGCTATGAACACTGGGCTGCGTGTATCTTTTCAGGATATATGAGGAAAAGAAAGAAAGGAGTCTTCCCCAAGCTTCCACCCTCCCTTGGGTTGGGATGCAGGTGTAGGGGCCTCACTATATATCATATAGTTTAATTATCTCAAGTCCAGAGAGGTGAGTCATTTGCTTAACACCACACAGCAAGTGGCCTTAAGATGACATTTTAGGTTTGTCCAACTACAGAGCTCAGGATCTTACATGATGGCCTTACTGCATGTTGAGAACTGACCTCACTTTCCTCTGGCCTGACTGCAACTCATTCTCCCTCTCACCCCCACTGCTTTCCAGTGGGAACAGTAGGAACAGAAGGAATATTGGTAGTGGAGCCCCAGGAGTGGGATTGCTGGATCATATGATAACTCTATTTTCAGTTTTTTAAGGAACCTCCATACTGTTCTCCATAGTGGCTGCACCAATTTACATTCCCACCAACAGTGTAGGAGAGTTCCCTTTTCTCCACACCCTCTCCAACATTTATTACTTGTAGACTTTTTGATAATGGCCACTCTGACCAGTGTGAGGTAATATCTCAGTGTAGTTTTGATTGGCATTTCTCTAATAATTAATGATGTCAAGCATCTTTCCATGTGTCTGTTGGCCATCTGTAGGTCTTTGGAGATGATTGACTAACTATAACATTTCTAACAGAATGATAATTATAGATTGTTGTGGTTTGAAAAAAAAAAAAAAGGATGGTAAATACAAGCCTAAAAAAAAAAAAAAGCCTTATTATCCCAGTTTCCCTTTTCCTCCACCCTCTACATTCTTTACCTTCCTTCAAGGCCAAATTTGGGAAAGAGTGGTTTTTGTCCTCTCTACCTTTCTACATCCCACTCCTTCTATTCACTCCAATCTGGCTTCTGTCTCTGACCTCTTAACATGTTCCCCTCTGTCAATCATTGCTAGACTCCAATTGATCTTCTATTATACAGAAATCAGAAAGATTTTTAAATGAATATAAAAACTAAAAATCGAATCAGTTTCTCCCCAGATTCCACTCTCTAATATCTTCACATTGCAGCTGGGATAAAATCCAAACATTGCTCCATGGCTTACAGCGCCCTGATAATTTACATTATTTTGCTGAAGCAAATCTCCTCCACCTCAGCATGAATCATTTTCCTCAGTGTGCCCTAGGTTCTTAACTGACCAGAGAATTACTCATGCTGTTCCCTGTCCTTATAATATTTTCTTTGGGTGACTGGTCCCTTCTTGTTCTTCAGATATTAATTTAAATCTTTCAGAAATTTCTTCCCTGTTTAAAATTTAATTCCCTTCCATCCTCTATTCCATTATTATTATTCCATCTATTTATTTTATTATATTTTTACAATTTGATATATATGTTTGTATATATGTGTGTGCATATATATATATGTATATGTTTTATTCAACTACAAGCTTTACTTCTAAGGTTTTCGCCAATATATTTTCAGTGCTACCGAAGGCCTGGCAGAAAATAGTCATTTATTTAATAAGAGTCATTGAATAACTAATATATATATATATATATATATATATATATATATGTGCCAGGCACAGTTAAAGGTGTTGGTTATATGATAGAGGATAAGGTAAATTACTTACTTTCATTAATTTTGTGTTCTGATTTTATGAATTTGTCTCTAGTGAATAGTCACATGAGGGCTTTGCATTAATTATATCTCAATAAAGCTGGGGGGGGAAAAATAAGGCATCTGTGAGAAGGTAAACTTTAAATTGATTCCTAAGTTATAAAAAGTTGTCAACCAAACAAAATTCTGCGGGAAGATTATTCAAGGCAGACAATACAAAATACAAAAACTCTAATTTATATTTGTTCAAGAGATAAACAAAAGGTCATATGGCTAGAAATCATGATGCAGTAGAAAGCTGTTTATAGATAATATTGTGAAATTAGGCAGAGAACATCTTGCACAGAGGTTATTGAAGAGTTATAAGCAAGGAGCTTCACTGATGGAAGGAAGGAAGGAAGGAAGGAGGAAGGAAAGAGGGAAGGAAGGAAGGGAGGGAGGGAGGGAGGAGGCAAGGAATTTATTGGCAGTGCTCTGATGATATTACCTGCTGATTGAGCATATGGCTAAAAGATAGTGAAGGGTCTCCTGCTGCTGCCTCGCATAGAGTGATTTCAGGCATTCTGCAAGTTCATTGAACCTGCTACTTCATGTTAAGTGACATCTGACCAACTGAAAATTTCCAAACCCTGGCAGTCACTTCTAATATCCTCATATGATCCTGGATCTTCATTTTAGTAAATGTTTCAGCTAAATGAATTCTCCATGAATATTCTTTTGACATAATGATTATCTCCTCATTTCTCATTGTGAAGAGGTCAATGTCAGACAGGTCTAAATGGAAGGCTGCTGAGGCTCTGCTTGTGAGAGAAGTCATGTAGGAGTCCCCATCATGTCCAGAAGCAAAACCTGTAGGGATGCATGCAGAACCACGGACACCAGAGACTAGGGGGACTCACAAAGTCCATCTTCTTGCCAGAAACTCCATGACTCCCTCCACACCATGTCATTTCAGCCTAAGTAAAAAACAACATCCTTTAACAGAGATTTTTGATGAACTGTGCTCTCCTATTCCCCAACATGCTGGTTACTACTTACTCTCTCATTAAAGTTGTTATCTCATTAAAGACTAGTAATTTGAGAACCAATTTTCATTTTAGGCTACTTACATACCAGTCATTAATTTGCAAATAGGCAATTTGTTTGCTAATTCTTCAAAATATATGTATACAAATATACATATTTTGCAATCTGGCTATACATGTTTCATTTTAAATGTTTTGCTGGTGAAAAAGAAAGATTTTTAAAGTAGATTTATGTATATATATATTTGGATTTGAGTAAGCTCTTGGGTAAATATTGACTATTTTTTTTTAAAGATAATATGTCTTCTACAATTTATTCTAACACTTTTTTTTTTACTTTTTAATCTTTATGATTTCTTAATTCTCTTGTGGAATATATTTATAGGCATACATATTTTGGTATGTTTGTGCTCATAATTATTTTATTAAAATAATATCTTGCATTTATTTGGTATTTACTATGTGCCAAGCAAGGGTTTAGCACAGGTTACAAGGTTAATCTCACTTAATCCTCAGAACAGCTCTATGAGTTTGTTATTATCAAACAAACCATTAAATATGTGAGGAAACTATGATAGAAAGACATTGAATAATATTCTCAAAACTTAGAGATAATATGATTAAAACTGGAATCTTCTAAGCCTGGAATATGACCCCAACGTGTTTGATTCCAGCTTCATTTATTGATTTGCGAAAAATTGACATTTGTGCTTAAAAAATCTTATTTCTAACTGTTTTAATAAATATTCTGACACTTGTTAAATAACAAGGAAAAAACTTCATTCAAGACTATTGAGATAGGTGTCAAGACTATTACATCAGAGTAGAAGATCAGACTCAACTCCAAATACAACAATAACAAGTGAGGATTTATAACCAAGGAGTACGTTGGGAAAGGGGGAAGTGTTGGATGGAAAATTCTAACAGGAGACATCAGAGGTAGGGAGAATTCATGCTAAATTGACCTAACAGGATTCTTGCTTTGGGCAGGTGGGGGTGATCGGACAGCAATGTTGAGGGATGAGAACTTTGATCAGATATTGAAAGTGATCAGATATCAAGGGTAGAATAATTCTCTCTAAACAGACCTAGCAGAATTATTGCTAAAACTGGGCTATGCAGGTCTGGCAAGGATATGGGCCAAGGTCAAGTCCTTGTAAAGAAAATGGCTTAGCAGAAACTGACTATTGTTTGATCATGTAGAGCAGCAGTCCCCAATCTTTTTGGCACCAGGGACCAGTTTCATGGAAGACAATTCTTCCACCGGAGGTGGGGGGATGGTTCAGGTGGTAAGGCGAATGATGGTTCAGAGAGTAATGTGAGTGATGGGGAACGGCAGATGAAGCTTCCCTCACTCACCCACTGCTCACCTCCTGCTGTGTGGCTTGGTTCCTAACAGGCCATGGACTGCTATCAGTCCGCAGCCTGGGGGTTGGGGACCCCTGATGTAGAGTGTCTTATCAATTTACCACAAAAAATACAAAATTTTAAAGATGTAGAGGACCTGACAAATAGCCTGAGTCAACCTATGCTCTTTCTAGAGGAAAGCACCAAATACTTATGTACGTTTGCTTATTCAAAGTCCCTTGGTTGATGACAGACATGAGACCATGACTTAGCCCTATGCTCTTGCCTTTACATTATTATTGTCCCTTATTGGATATTTTACATATTATTCGAATATCTAAGACATTGGATACTATGTAAATGCAGAATGACACAAGATATAATAGGTAAAATTGGCTTTAGAACTCCCAATAAAAGTTGACAGTAATTGCTTTAGATTGCTCTTCTGTCATCCATTTATCTTTAGTTAAAAAAAAAAATTGTAGGTTTACTAACAAATAGCATATTTATTGCTTAAATTGGTGTTGACTAGATAGTTTTGCAGGATCTTTAAATGTCAAATGGAGTCTATGGAAATAGATTGGAATTCCAAGCTCTGTGCTAAAGGTCTTCTGTGGAGCTGTAAATGAAAAACAGTATGTGAGAATATGGTTTTAGCACCTGTTTTATTGCCTGCACTTGACGTAATTAGTGTATTTAAAGAAAGCCCTATTGGTTACACCATATGGTTTGTAATCATTAGTATAATAATAGATGTACCATTTAAAATATAGCTGAACAATGGAGTGCTATTGTTCCATTATGTTAGCATAATAGGGCGTTTTCAGAGGGTTAACTGGATCCCAATTTTGAATCTCTGACACATTTATGTTCCCTAGGATAAAAAATTTTATGTGATAAAAAAGCAAATTTGCTGTTATTTGATTTAAATATTAGTAAATATTTTTATGCTTCCTTTGACATGGCTGACCCTGAAATAATGATATTTTAAATAAACTATTATTAATGATGACAATGAATCTCATTAACATTTTCAAATGTGAAGATATGTTGTGTTCTGGTTTACGAAAACTGGTTTTCCATTGTGAATGTTTAATTAGCTTTTTATTCACACTAATTTCAGTTGTTATTAGAATGGGAAACATTTTTCTGACATAAAAAGTTTAGCAGGAAATAAGAAAGTGACACAAGTTCTTATAAACTATAAAAAAGTACCTTTAAAAACTTTGAAAACATCCTTTATGTTTACAGTTGGCTCCTAAGTGACAACACCTAGAAGTTAATCAGTGATTCTATCTTCTCACTTAGTACAAACTACAAGAAGTGACAAGCAAAACAGGAATCCCACTGAAGATAAGATTACAAGCAAAATAAGAAGACACTGATTTCCAGTGCTGTTAACCAACACTTACATATGCATATACATGCATTTTTAGACATATGCACGTAAAGAACCTATACTTGTGACTATATATGCTATATGTATTTTTAAATATAAATTTAAATTTTAATGCATATTTTCTCCATAAAAAATAAACTAACTTCAAATGAATTAGTTGAAAACTGAATTTCAAATTTGAATGAAGAAGTTAAAAAATATATATCCTCAAAAACAGAAACCTAAATGCTTGTTTTCCTCCAACATACAAAATGGGGTTTTATTTTTATAATTTCTAAATGAAATATACCAATTTAAGTGTTCTCTGACTTTTTTGCAGGAGAAACTCTTTGAATTAATAAAGAAAACAAAACACAATACTTCATTGTCTCATGATGCAAGGTACATATTCAGCGTTTTCTAATTCAATAACACCCCATCAAAAGAACTAGATGACCTTAGTGCTGCTACCCCTTGCCTGTCACCCCCGCCCTTACCTGTGCTGCTTTGTGTTTTCTTTATCTATTTCATGTCTGTGGAGGCCAATACTGCCACATTATATTTGCCAATTAAGGCAGCTTGATTTATTACCCATGATACATCAGTCCCTTGCTCTTAGGCGTTCCCTGCACAACTTGCATGTGCTGCTGCTCCTGGTATGCTTATTTTTCCATATGCCATAGTCATTTTTCTTTATTGACACTGAGCTTTACCACTACTAGCTCATTTATGGAGGCATATAGTGGAAGTCTTCGTCTGTAAGATGTTAATAGTAACCTACCTTTTCTCTTTTACATGTTCATCATAATTGTAATTTTAATATCTATATAATATGCTGTTTAATTGAAATGTCCACATTTACTTAATCATTCCCCAATTAGTGGGACATTTACACTGCATCTCAGACAGAATATCCTAGCTGATTCTTAGTAGAAGCCAACTTTATTAAGCTAAAAAGAAGTACTCTTGGGTATGCCTTTGTCATTTGCCTTAGTCAACACTTCAACCACTAATGGGGTTAGTCACACATGTTAAAAAGAGATCTATACCACCCAATAAGTCCTCTGCTTAGGCTGACACCTCCAGGTGCTCCAATTGTTCCCTTTCCACTAGTTTCTTATTTCTTACTCTGAACAAGGTAAGGTGGTACTGAGCTTTACCACTACTATGTATTTACATCAGCTGAGGTACACAGAAAATTCCTGGCAGCCATTGATGTTATGAAATGCAGTGCCTCTGTATAGATACACATAATGAAATGGGGTGGCAATTAAGGGGCAGGATTGAAACAAAATTAAAGAAGGGAATTGTGAGTAGGGAAATGAAATTGGGAGTTGTAATAAGGCATACAGGAAACTAGGGAAGTGCTTTGTGTAATAGATAACTTTTATTTTAGCTCAATCTACCAAAGCTGTGTGAAGCTTATGGGAATATTAACATCTTATGGACCAAGGCCATTTGTTGAAAAGATCTTTCTCGGTAGAATTATCTTGTACTTTTGTCAAAAATCATTTGGCTGTATAGGTGTTTACGTATTTCTGAACTCTTCTGTTGCAGTGTTCCTTTGTCCTATACATCTGTTGACCTACTTGATACTAATGCAAATTTTACACAGTATTATTTATTTTAGCTGCATAGTAATTTTTTTTTTAATCAGGAAGTATAAGTCTTCTAATTTTGTTGTTCTTTTTCAAGATATTTTGGCTATTCAATTACCTTTGTTCTGTTTTATAACTTTTAGAATATGCATGTCAAAATTTTATGCTTGGTAAAATTTAAGTCAGCACATAGTTGGGCCTTGCCTGTTTATCCAATATAAGATTTCATTTTAATTGGAGTGTTTATTCTAGTTGGTTGGTGTATAATTTTTCATAACAGTCTCTTGTGAAATTTTGTATTTCTGTGGTATCAGTTTTGTGTCCTTTTTCATTTCTAATTTTATTTATTTGGGTGTTCTCTTTTTCTTAGTTCAGCTAAGTATCTGTCAATTTTGTTTACCCTTTCAAAAAATCAACTCATTTTTATTGATCTTTCAACTGCCTTTTTATTCTCTATTTCATTTTTTATCAGTTATCATTTGTCAGTCCTATACTTACTCTTTTCCCCAAATATTTTAGCTACCCTGAACTAATTAAAGGTCCTGAAATAGTTTATTTTATTTTTTAAGCCCTTGTTCTTTCCTTCTACCATATCTTCATGCTAATCACCTTTTCTTTGTCTCATTAATAAAGAAGAGAAAAAGAAGCATTTACCCCCTTCCTATAAAGTAGCCTTCATAAAGCTACACAAGAACTTCTGTCTATAACTTATTGATGGTACTTTACATATATATGTGCTTATTTTCAAAGAAAGCTGGAAAACATAAACATAATCCTAGCCCTGCCCCAAACACAATCAATTTTCTTTTAATAAAAAGGAATCAAGAAACTAGCACTATTTTCATAATTACTCCTTTGGCTGCATAAATACTGATAAATTTGCACTGATCTATATAATAGCAGATAATCCTCTTCTCTGAGAGAAAAAAAATAACCATTACTGTATATAGCTCAAATTCTAGAATCTCTGAGCATAGTAACGATCTATCCATCAGGTCTCTGTGTGGCTATTTGTGGTACAGCAAACTGTAAAATAAATACTAATCTGCACTTAACACAATGGAGAATAAAGATAATAGCCATAGTAAAAACACCCATGTGGAGAGAAAAATGGAAAACACAGCAGACCCTACAAATTAAGTTCCTGAGCAGGGGTAGTAGAGATTCCATGTACAAGATGTGGAATGAGATAATATGTTCACTCATTTTGCAGATTCTCCTCCTATTTACAGGGAAGGACTTGCTTGCTCTTTATTCTTTGGCCCATAGTTGAGTTGGACATTGGAGAGGATGTACTACATAGGGGCTTCACAGTTTTCGCAGGAAACTTCTTATTAAATGGAATTAGAAGATCCTGTGCTCTGTTAAACATTTAATAGTCTTGGTCTGTTTCAATTCAGGCTAGGGTTTTGTTCATTACAATTTCTTTAAAATCCCAACCCGTTTCTAGGGTTTGCTGTTTTTAAATTCCCCAGACAGATTTGACAGTCAAACCTTTTGAAACATATTGGTTTCTGGTATGGAGTAGATTATTTGTTACTCACTACAAATAATAATTATGTGGTTTCTCTGTGCCCAAATTCTTACCCTGAGGCAATAAAAGTCAGCTGTCACTCTCCATATACGGGTTCTGTATCATAGGCAAGGAACCCCAATAAAATTAATCTAATTGTAGGAGAAAATGTTAGTTGTCCCCTCTCCCTATCTGTAAGTGTCTCCTTGGAAGCATAATGGAAAGAATCCTGAGTTATTATTGTAATTCTTTAGATTGTAAGTAAATTTCTCCTAAAGAAAGAAACAACCAGTGTTTCCAGTTTTGTAATCCATAGTATCTCATAGTCCCAAGTCTTACCCTCTCTTGAAATATTCCTCTAAGAAAGTAAATCTCTTTGGAGTCCCCATTAGCTAATCAGTCATAAATTAACTTCTAGGGAGCCTAGGTCCTAAGTTTCAGTAAAATTTTCTACAAAAGTCCTAAGCCTGTAGAAGCATAAAGCATATTTTCTCTACAGTCTAACAGGTTTTAAGCTTGAACATCATCATTTTGTTACTTGCCTGTATATTCTGCTTTTCAATCTAGCCCTCAGAAAAAGTGTAGCTATCTTTAGACCTTTAAAACTATAAGTTTCAATGAAAAACCAGCACATCTGCCACTTTCTTTCTCAAAAGACTTATGATCTTTATATTATTTTCACTCATATTTTCTTAAGGTTGTGATTTCAATTCCACAAGTTACAAAACTTTTAATTTAAGAAACAGAAGAAGGCAAACATTTTCTCAGCCTTCAGAATTACAAATTACAGAATATTCAGTCAACTTAGTTTGCACGTTGTAAGTACGATTATCTTAATTTATCCATTTCTGTTTGAAGATCTTCTGGCTTCAGTCTGATTTTATCTGCCTCATAGGTCCTTACTATAGACCAATATACATCAAAGAAGTGCAAACATACAAGAAATTTCATTATTTCAATTATTGCTCTTAGTGATAGATATACAGCAAGATTTACAAGGTATAGGAAATTACCTATAAAATATTTTATCACAAATTGATAACGCTTTCCAGCTTTTTAGTCTATAAAATCTGCCATCACTTCCCTCAATGCCTCAAATCCTTTATTTAACCAAATTCTATCTTTAAGTTATTTTACTTTAAGCATTTTACTTTCAAATGCAAAGTAAAATACCAATTAAGATTAGATTTGGATTAGAATAATGGAGACATCAAAACAGTAACATAAACATATCAGGCAGAAAAATAGTTGGAGGCTGGTACGGTGACTCCATGTGTTTATTGGAGACACAGTTTCCTTCTTTCTTTTTGGTGAGTCATCCATGGCCTTCATCCTCAAACCCATCTCTTGTGTTAAAATGGATGATAATCTTCAAGGCATTGCATCTACACTCAAGGCAGCAGAAATTAAGAAGAAAGGAGAAAGGATTTTTTTCTTTATACACAGAATTTAGCTGTATTTCATTGACCCTCTTAGTCATCATTCATGCCTACACTCCAGAAGATTGGGAAATGTGTTCCTATGACAATTTGCATCGTAAATCTGAGACAAAAAATTCAGATTTCCTTTCTGAGTAGAAAGAAAATGATTCAGCAATCAGCCACAATTAAATAAATTCTGTAAGGCATATGGAATACTAAACCTATCCTCTATTTCTTTTCTTCATGTCAATCTCCATGAATAAGTGCAAGAATTTAACAAATTATGGCCAGGCATCTGTTTATGTACTTACTAGTTAGGAAGTTGAATTTGTAACCTCAATGTTAATTATAATGTTTTAAATGGGTATACCTCAAAAACTCATTTTTTACTCATTTATTTGTTTATTCATTTATAATCAGTTCTAGTTTAAGTTAGATATTTAAATTTCAGAGATTATTTTAAAGCCTTGAGACAGAATGGCATTACCATGAACAAAGACACTATGATATGAGGATTGAGGCTTGAAGCACTCCGCAATTTAGAGGTCAGGAAAATAAGAGTTTGGGATAATGAGAAGAATATAGGTAAAAGGAAATGGACAGTGCAGTTAAAACAAAGTTAGGGGTGTATTTAAGGTGACATTCGAATTTGTTAAATGGCGTTGAGAGGGCAAGAGATAAGTACCAAGAATTTATCAGTGGATTTGACAATGTGAGAGTTATCCTGACAAAAAATTGTTTTGCTGGAATGGGTGGGGGGAAAATGTATCCACTTTAGCCACTGAAAGAAATGGGAAGAAGCAAACTACAGACAGTGGGTATAGATAACATTTTATATAAAAGGAACAGAGAGAAGAAATCATACATGTATACAGAAAGTTTATTACAAATTTAATTAATATATTTTAAAATAATTTGCTGAGTATATTTTTCCAATGTGTGACATGGAGAAAATAGAAATAAGCAAATCTTTAAAAGAAAACTTGTTAAAGTTATAATGTGTTATGCAATATGATAGATTACCATAGACATTAAATTTTATTTTATATGAGCATATATTTGAAATTATAAATACTTGCAATATATTAAAAAATAAAAATTATGTTTCAAAACAGAAATAAATTATATAACTTTGTGATACATATTTGTTTGCATATATATTGGTTTGTATAATTATATCAATAGATATTAGAGCCACGTACATAAAAAAGTGGAATAATATATATCAAAATGTCAACACTTCAGTGATTATAATAGGGACAATGAATTATAGAAAATATTTATTCCTTTTGTTTTTCTAACATTTTCCAAATGTTTTACAGTAAGTATATATTACTTTAGCAATTAAAAAAATATAAATAAATCACATATGTGTATATATATATACATATATATGTGTGTGTGTGTATATATATATATATATATATATATATGTATATATATTGGGTAATGCACTCTCTCAAAAAAATAAATAAATAAAACTCCATTCAGGATTAAGCCACATGTAATTTTAGTTTATGTCCTTTAACTCATCAGCAAATATTTATGTGGAATCTATTATATTTTGATAGAATGTAACACTAAGACTCCTTTTCTTGTTATTTGTTATTTTGAGATTTTAATGTGTTTCAGCTTAATTTTATTATTCATTGACAATATAATCTTCCCACAAAGCATTAACCTACTTATTAAATATCTTTCTTCAATAGGCATTTTTCTAGATGCAAATATTCTGCATAGGCATCTATGCATTTTTCATAACTCTTCTTTCTAATCTTGTTGAATAATTTACACTCATTCTTTGGGTTACTGTTTAAAAATCTCCTCCTCAGCACCCTTTCTGATAAATCCTCCCTTATCAATATAAATCAGACTCTCTTCATTATAGTTTCTTTAAGTTTCTTATAAAACATTTGTAATATTAAATAATTATAAATCTATTCAAGTGCCTAAATATATTAAAGCAAATATTAACAAACATAAAGGGAGAAATTGATAATAATACAATAATAGTAAGGGGACTTTGAAACTCCACTTACTTCAATGGACGGATCATTCAGACAGAAAATCAGTAAGGAAACAGTAGTCTTAAATGACACATTAGACCAATTGGACTTAATAGGTATCTACAGGAAACTCCATCCAAAAATAGCAGGTTACACATTCTTTTCAAGTGCACATAGGATGTTCTCCAGGATAGATCACATGGTAGGCTACAGAAAAAGTCTCAACAAGTTTAGGAGGATAAAATAATATCAAACATTTTTCCTTACTTCAATGATACAAAACTAGAAATTAATTACAGGAAGAAAAATGGGAAAAACACAAACATGTGGAGACTAAATCATGCTACTAAAAAAAAAAAAAAAATGGGTCAATAACAAAACCAAAATGGAAATCAGAAAATACCTCAAGGCAATTGAAAATAACACTACTTTCCAAAATATATGGGACATGGCAAAAGAAATTCTAGGAAACAACAAACAAAAAAATCTCAAACAAGCAACCTAACCTACCATGCAAAGGAAATAGAAAAAGAAGAACAAATAAAGCCCAAAGTCAACAAAAAGAAGGAAATAATAAAGATCACTTTATTCCATTAATCAAGTGGAATTTATTCCAGGGATGCAAAGATGTTTCAATACCCACAAATCAATCAGTGTGATATATCACATTAACAAAAGAATGTGTAAAGGTCACATGATCATCTCAATTGACCCCAAAATAGCATTTGACAAAATTCAGCATCGATTCATGATAAAAACTCTCATCAAAATTGGTATATTTTAACATAACAAAGGCCATTTATGACAAACCCACAGCTAACATCATACTCAATGTTGGAAAGCTGAAAGCTTTTCTGCTAAAATTAGGAAAAAGACAATGATGCTCATTCTCACCAGTTCTACCTAACATGGTATTGGAAGTCCTAGTCGCAGAAATCAGGCAAGAAAAATAAATAAAACATCCAAATGAAGGGAGGAACTAAAAACATTCAGTATTTGCAGAAGACATGATACTATAAATAAAAAAAATCCTGAAGTCTCCACACACACACACACACACACACACAAACATAAACACAACTATTAGAACTCATATATGAATTTAGTAAAATTCCAGAATATAAGATTAACATACAAAAATCTGTTGCTTTTCTATACACTAGTAAAGAACTATCAGAAAAAAAAATTCAAGAAAACTATCCCATTTACAATTGTATCAAAAATAATAAAATACCTAGGAATATATTTAACCAAGGAGGTGAAAGCCCTACACTTTGAAAGCTATAAGATATTGATAAAGGAAATTGAAGATGATACAAATAAATGTAAAGATGTCCCATGTTCATGGATTGGAAGAATTAATATTGTTAATATCCATACTACCCAAAGCAATCTACAGATTTAATGCAATCCCTATCAAACTATCCATGGCATTTTTCACAGAGCCAGAACAAATAATCCTGAAATTTATATGGAATCACAAAAGACCAAATAACCAAAGTAATCTTAAGACAGAAAATAAAGCTAAATGTATGCTGTTGGTGGAATATATATTGGTGCTTTCACTATGGAAAACAGTAAAAAAGTTCCAAAAACACTAAAAGTGAAACTACCATATGATTCAGCAATTCCATTCCTGGGTATATTTTAAGAAAACAGAAACAATAACTTGAAAAGTTACATGCACCAAATGTTCACAGCAGCATTATTTACAATAACCAAGATACTGAAGCCACCTGAGTGTTCATCAACAGATGAATGGATAAAGAAGATGTGGTAGATATATATACAATGGAATATTACAAAACCATAAAAAGAATGAAATTTGCAACAATATGGTTGGACAAGAGAGTATTATACTTAGTGAAATAAGCCAGAGAGAGAAAGATAAATAATTGTATGTCATCAATTATATGTGGAACCTAAAAAATACAACAAAAGAATGAATATAACAAAACAGAAACAGACTCACAGAAATTGAGAACAAACTAGTGGCTACCAGTGGGAGAAGAAAGGGGGGAGGGGCAAGAAAAGTGTAGGGGTTATAAACTTCTATGTATAAAATAAAAAGGCTTCAATAACATATTGTACAGTAAAGGGAAATATATCCATTATTTTATAATGACTTTAAATGGAATATAATCTATGAAAATATTGAATCACTATGCTGTACAACTGAAACTAAATATTTTAAATCAATTATACTTTAATTTAAAAAAGAATATCAAAAACTTAAAAAAATAAAAATTATTCTATCTATTAATATGATTACTTATTTAATTTCTACTCACCACTATTAGACATTTCATTTCGTATTTTCATTTATTCATTCACTCAGTCATTCAACATTAACAAAAAGGAGCTTCCACTAAGTTTTAGGCAGGGTTGTAGGAATTACAGATCTTTCAGTAAACATAGCTGATAGTTTCTGTCCTCGTGGAGTGTAAGTTCTTTAGAATAGCCAATAAAAATAAAAGAAATATATAGGTATGTAACTTCCATTAGTGATAAGTGCTGGGTGGAAAAATGAAACAGGGTATGGGGATGAAGACTAACTAACAGAACAGTGTTCTGTTGTTTTAGAGAATGATCACCAGACCCATGACACCAGAGAAAATCAGAATGAAATGAGGGAAAGGACCATGCAAGTGTATGTAGGAAGAGACTTCCAGGCAAAGGAAGATTTGTTTGCTAAGGCATTGACAAGAGGATATATTTGGAAAGTGTTAAGAATTGCAAGAAGGTAAGTGTCACTAGAGCAGACTGAGTCAGTAAGAGTAGTCTGAGATGAAGGTGGAAATATAGAACGGGGGCAGACCATGTAGGTCTAGGCTGGCCATAAATAGGAATTTGGATTTTAGTCTGATTATGATGGAAAATATTTAGGTTTTGTGAATGGAAATGACATAATCTGGTTTACTTTAAAAAAAATCATTCCAGCTTTCATGTGGAAAACAAACATTGCCCCAAATCCCTAATTATTAGAAAATGCAAATCAAAACCACAATGAGATATCACCTCACACCTGTCAGAATGGCTATCATCAAAAAGAACACAAATAACAAATGTTGGCGAGGATGTGGAGAAAAGGGAACCCCCATACACTGTTGGTGGGAATGTAAATTGGTGCAGCCACTGTGAAAAACAGCATGGAGATTTCTCAGAAAACTAAAAATAAAACTAGCATATGACCCAGCAATTCCACTCCTGGGTATATATCTGAAAAAGACAAAACACTAATTTGAGAAGATACATTTGCCCAAAATGTTCATTACAGTGTTTTTTACAATCGCCAAGACATGGAAGTGACCTAAGTGTCCATCAACAAATGAATGGATAAAGAAGATGTGGTATATATAAACAATGGAATACTACTCAGCCATAGAAAACAATGAAATTTTGCCATTTGCAGTAAAATGGATGGACTTAGAGGGCACTATGCTAAGCAAAATAAGTCAGACAGAGAAATACAATACTGTATGATATCACTTATGTGTGGAATCTAAAAAATTACAACAAGCTAGTGAATATAACAAAAAATACACAGACTCACAGATATAGAGAACAAACTAGTGGTTACCCGTGGGGAGAGGGAAGAGGCAACATCAAGCGAGGCAAGTGGGAGGTACAAGCTATTGTCTTTAAGATAGGCTACAGAGATGTATTGTACAACATGGGGAATATAGCCAATATTTTGTAATAAGTGTAAATGGCGTGTAACTTTTAAAAATTGTATAAAAATAAATAAATAAGTTTAAAGTAGGAAAAAAAAACATACATTTAGAGAGTAGAAGCAGAGGGTGGTTACATGGTTACTTTCATTGTCTAAGTAAGAGTAGATTCTACACCACTACACCCCAGGTCCTATCTCAGTGCATAGACACTTTTGGGATTCGACTCAATAATATTTTTGTTGAACATGTACAAATACATGAACAGAATGAGTTACTATATATGCATATAATGTATGCCTGGCTCTTTATTGAGAATTTGCATGGACTTTTTAGGCCAGCATTCTAATGTCAGATTATATAGAATTTCAAAACCGTTATCAGTTATTGAGCATTTTTATGACCCAAGTCACCTACTGGAGAAATCTATTAGGAATAGCACAAGGCCATTGACAGTTCTTATTGACCTTTTCATGCCCTGTGACTCAAAGTACAAGAATCATCAAGATGCTAACCTCTAAGAACTTAATACAGGTGTTGACAATCTTACTGAACTGCACGTAAACTCTCAAGATAGAATAAGGATAAAGAGTCTCAGGATGAATCAAGTAATGATTCCCCAAACGCAAATCAGAGATTCTGTTCCCACTTGTCCCCAAGGCTTTACAATTTTCTTCTACCCAGTGGTTTATCACAGTTTTGCTTATTGCCTCACTTTTCTGTTTAATGTGGTAAAACATATATACATCATCTTGTATAACAATGATATGGGGTTGTTTTGTCACCATCTACCAATAACCTAATAAGCAATGCACTCTGAGATGTAATTATAGAAAATCATAGACTGAATAGACAATGATATCACTTTGAAATATGTTCTCTAGTATTTGATTGATAAAATGAAAGCACTTTGGAGAAAATCAAGCTCCTTAAGTTATCTAGAACTATATTTTTTTCAAACAATTCCTTTAGTTGTTTCTCCAAGTTTAAAAGGTGGTTTATTTGGGCTGTGAGAGAGCTTATGGCTCAGTGCATGGATATTTCAAAACTCTAGCGTTTTCAAATATTTTCATTTCCATGACTCAAAGCATTAGAAAAATCAATGGAATAAAACTGTAGGAAGTCAGTACCCGTAATAGTGTTCTATAGGTCCTTGATAACACATTTTGAGAATTTTTTCAGCCTAATAATTTTACAGCCAGGAACCTTGGAAGGCACATTGGGCCCTCATTTATCTATTCTGTGGGTGGAGGACAGTAGCAAATTTTGGAAAATCTTCCATTTAACAATGGCATTTCTTTGACTCAACTTCATGCAACAGTGGAAAGATTTTCTATTTGAATAGTGTCTGCTTTAGAATCTCAAACTTCAAAAGAAAAGGATAATCCTTTCTCTACCCAGGTGGCTTTTAAACCATATGTATCAGAACTTAAGGGTAGGGAGGCTTTCTGTAATTTGGTTCTTTCTCAGGGTGATCCCCTCAAATGTATTGCTACTAATAACATTCAATTCAAAAACTAAAATGGATGGAGGACTCCTGAAAGATCTACATTTCAACACTAGGTGGTTGAAAATTTTCCACTGAACAAAGCCAGGCAACATATCTTTTACTTTTTAAAAAAATTTTAAAAATTTATTTATTTTTGGCTTAGTTGGGACTTCATTGCTGTGTGAGAGCTTCCTCTAGTTGCGGTGAGCACGGGCTGCTCTTTGCTGCAGTGCACGTGCTTCTTACTGCAGTGGCTTCTCTTGTTGCGGAGCACAGGCTCTAGGTGCGCGGGCTTCATTAGTTGTGGCTTGCGGGCTCTAGTGCGCAGGCTCAGTAGTTGTGGCAAACGGGCTAAGTTGCTCTGCAGCATGTAGGATTTTCCTGGAACAGGGATCTAACCCATGCCCCTGTATTGGCAAGCGGATTCTTTTGCCTTTTATTTTTTTTTTAATTTATTTTTGGCTGTGTTGGGTCTTTGTTGCTGCAAGCGGGCTTTCTCTAGTTGTGGCAAGTGGGGGGTACTCTTCGTTGCACTCTGCGAGTTTCTCATTGACGTGACTTCTGTTGTTGCAGAGCATAAGCTCTAGGCACGTGAGCTTCAGTAGTTGCGGCTCACGGACTCTAGAGCGCAGGCTCAGTAGTTGTGGCACATGGGCTTAGTTACTCTAAGGCATGTGAGATTTTCTGGGAACAGGGATCAAACCCATGTCCCCAGCATTGGCAGGTGGATTCTTAATCACTGCACCACCAGGGAAGTCCAGCAGGCAACATTTCTATTACTGCATCTTTCAATTATTTTTTATTATTTTTTTTACAGTAAGCCCACACTGAGGGACACTATAAAAAATTACAATGAAGGTCCTTGTCACTGTAGAAGCATTTTATCTAAAGTCTTATGATAAAATTTCATCCTGAGCTCAGATTTAGAAAGAATTGTACTTCTAAAGAATGCCTTTGGGCTTCCCTGGTGGCACAGTGGTTGAGAGTCCGCCTGCTGATGCAGGGGACATGGGTTCGTGCCCCGGTCCGGGAGGATCCCACATGCCGCAGAGTGGCTGGGCCCGTGAGCCATGGCCGCTGAGCCTGCGCGTCCGGAGCTTGTGCTCCACAACGGGAGAGGCCACAGCAGTGAGAGGCCTGCGTACCGCAAAAATACTTTTTTTTTTTAAATCTTATATGCTATGTGACGCATTACGTCCTTTATATTCCCCTTGCTTTATGACATAGAAAGCTTTGAGGCAACTGTGTCTTGCCATTTGTCAGACCCACCCACAGAGCAAGACCACACAGCATTCACTTCAAGCACTTAGCTTCCCTTAGTTTCATCTTATTCAACTAATTAGGAATTATCAAGGTATTTTTGGCTGATATCAGTAACCACTGGCAGTAAGAGATGAGCAGGGGCTTGGAGAAAAATATATGACCATAAAACATAGATTTGTGCTCCCCTTCCATGGTGGAGAGTTGTATTGTTCTAAATTTCCTGTCTCCTTCTATCTTCTGGGGCCATATGAGTAAATTTGGGACAATAAACTGTGGACAGAAATGAAGTATAGTACTTCCAAGCCTGAACCCAAATGTGATTCCTCATCCTCTCTCTTCTCAGTGCCACTGATATATTGAAACTCAGGATGACTTTGAGAGCTACACATTGAAGATGGCATATTTTATGACTGACTCTATTGAGCATAGCACTTCTTCCTTACCTTCACTACCACCAGTTGATATTTACATGAACATATATAAGCTATTGTGGCAAACCACTGAAATTTTAGGGCATGTTTGTTTCGGCAGCTATAGTTACCTTAACTATATGGAATTGAGTAATACTATTTCTAAAAACTGTCCCATGTTACAAAATATTTGGTAAAGCTGACCAAAATTACATGGGAAGCAGATGGTCTATGGAGCCTACAGCTCTATCGGGATCATTAGAAAAACAGAAAGTTAATGTTTGTTGATTGTTACTGGTAGTATATAGCAAAATGTCAAAAAAAGGAGATGCACTTAAGAAAAGATTAGATGGTTTGCAAGCCAAAATAAATCAAAACAGAAATTTTCCAGAAATTTTTCAAGGTGATTCTTAACTTCCAGTTTTGGGATTCACATATAGAAGCTTGGAAGTCATCACCCCACTTTAACAAGTAAAAAGCTGAACAGGCTGAAAAATCAAAACCTTTCTTGGATCAGTAAGAGAGAGGAAGACACAGGGAAAGACACTGCCCCTAATATTGGAGAGACAGACAGGTGAATATGGGAGGCACATCTTACTGGAGCAGAGACTCACAAACGTGAAAACCTGAACTATAATTGACCAACTGCTGGAGGCTCAGAGTGGACAACTCTGAGAGTGAAATCTCAATGAGGACCCAGTCATAGTGGGACTCCCACAGTCTTGTGAAATTCACCTCCAGGAGAAAGACTAGATTACCATAGTAGATATTGGAGAAAAATCCCCTTCTACTTCTGGCAGGGGAAAGTGAAAAGGAACATTTTTGAAATATGCCAGATTACTCTGTTCTTAACAAGGCCTACATTTTGGAGAAACTAGTTAACCAGAACCTAACCTGCTGGGGTATTTTCAGAGCCTAACTGACTTGGAGGGAGGAAAACATCCAACTCAGCTCATTCTAGCAATACTTTTCCACCAAAGGGGAGAGGAGAAGAAATTGAGAAACACTTGTGAAGTTCACAGTCTAGAGACATAAAGTCACAAAAAGACAGACCTAATCATAGGACTATAGCACACTGATCTTCCCCCCACACTTTGTCACTACATCACTGCACAACTATTTACAGTAGTTCCTTTTGCCTGGCACATCATGTCTGGCTATCAAGAAAATGTTACAAATCATAGTAAAAGGCAAAAAAACCCACAATTTGAAGCAGTTATGATTAACATGCTAAGGGATCTTATGGGTAGGTAGACAGTGTGTAGGAACAGATGGGTAATATGAATAGAGAGATGAAAATCCTAGAAAAGAACCAAAAAGAAATGTTAAAAATCAGATACACTGTTACAGAAATGGAGAATTCCTTTGATGGTACTACTGGTAGACTGGATATGGCTAAGAATCTCTGAAAGCGAGGACATATCAATAGAAACTTTGAAAACTGAAGAGTGAACAGAGCAGACTGAAAAAAAAAGAACAAAAAACAAGAGCAGAATATCCAAGGACTATGGGACAACACAGGTGTAACATACATGTAATGGGAATATCAGAAGAAGAAAAAAAAAGAACAAAAGAAATATTTGAAAAAATAATGACTGAGAGTTTCCCAAAATTAATGTCAGGAACTAAATTATAGATCCTGGAGGCTCGGAGAACACCAAGCAGATAAATGCCAAAACAAAAAACAAGCAAAAAGCCTGAAACAAAGCCCCCCCCCCCAAACTATAACTAGGCATATCATTTTCAAACTACAGAAAATCAAAGAAAAAGGACAATTTTTGCAAAAAACTAGAGGAAAACAAACCTTACCTATAGAGGAGCAAAGATAAGAATTAAATCCAACTTCTGTTCATAAATCATGCAAGCAAAAAGAGAGTAGAGTGAAATATTTAAAGTATTGAGAGAAAAAAAAAAGAACACTAACCTAGAATTTCCACACCCTGTGAATCATCCTTAAAAATGAAAGAGAAATAAAGCCTTTCTCAGACAAAGAAAAAAGAAGTGTTTTGTCTACCCATTATTTTAGACAGTCACAAAATAACCACTGTTCTCTCATTAGAGAGATATTAAGGTTGAGAAAACAATGGGATATATAAAACTTGACAGTTATGTCTCAGAGAGAACTTTCAGTATCATATGTGAATTTAATATGAAGAAAATTGAAAACAATCCTACTAATTTTTTTAGGAAGTTGTATTATGAAAGAAACCATGAAACTGCATGTAAAAGACTTTGATAAACAATTGTTAAGACAAATTTTGTCCACCTGTACTTGCACAAATGGAAACAAACTAGATGGACTTTGAGATATTTTTTCCTCTTGAGGAAGAGGGAGTGTGAAATAGATGCTGCAAAAAGGTACTACAAGGATATCTGGTGATCAGAGAAGTGGACCAATGCAGAGAGAGATATCTTTCTGCCAAGGATTTTGCTGTCCTTTATGGTTTATAGTGTTGTCCAGCATAGGACAGTATTTTCTATTCTCCTTGACTAAGTTTGATCAATGGAATATGGACCAAATCGGTCTATTCTAATTCTAAGTCTACCTCCTCTTCTTTGATATTAATATACATGGAGATCTCAGAAGCCATATATTGAAGAGGGTAGAAAATTCATTGCTCTTGGTTACAAATAAAGCTCTGTTGTGTTTACCCACTGAAATTTGGAAGTTTACTTTTGATAGCAGCTATTATTACCTTCGATGTTCCTTAATCCATACGTTCATTACAGGGAATATGTTACAATGAAAGTTAATCACAGACTGAATTCTGTGAAATGTGCAAAATTCATTAGCAAGAAAGTACACAAGCAGACACACCACCTGTTCTTATAAGGCGTTCTTAGGCATTTTGACAAATACCTTGGATAAAAGGTTAACTAGAGGCAGACAAAACTGTATTATCAGGGCAGAATCAGCCAATACTCTACTTGAGGCTCCTCAAGTCTTCAAGTTTGTCCCTCCAGATTTGCTGGTTTCTTTATCCCCAAGCAGTTATTCATTCTCATACCATCTGAATTCTTAGCCTTTTGGCTAGGCAAGCAATCCACACAGAGCCCATAAAGTTGATTGTAGATCATCTTCTCACCTCTCCAACATTCTTCTGAAATGGAATTTTAAACTCTCAAGTCTTTGCTGTTTCCTACGCTTTCTGTTCACATTAAATAGATGATGTATGTGCATTCAATTATATGTTATGGTTTCTCTTTTAATATTTAGTGAGAAAATAATTCTGCAGTAGTTTGTTCCATCTGTGCCTCAAACCTTCACCATTGGTCATGGCTTTTCAATGAGACCCAGCACCTACAACTGGCCATAAGACTTCACTGAGGTTTTATCTGCACAGAAAAAGTGAAACACCTTGTCTGCTTATTCTTTATTCCAAATTTCTTCACATGTGTGTTTAATCTAGCTACATGTTATGTCATATTTTATGAACCAAATTGAGAAAAGGTACCATAGGTACAAAAATGTATACATATGAACTATGTTTCTCTAAAATGTGCTTCCTACTCCTCTAACTTAGAAAATAGATACTTAAAAAAATTATCCTTTTCCTAATAATTCCCAAGTATGTAGCATCTGATGCCCCTTCTCCCCTTTACCATCAAATATATGGATAGTGTTATATTTTAGTTGTGGGTCAGTGCTAACACTGTGCATCTAAGAATAATTTGACCTGAATTCTAGATGTGTTTTTTAATAGCTCAGTGAAATTAGGAAAATGCCTCAGCTCATAGGGTGTCAGTTTCCCTATTGCTAAAATGAGGTAGGCGAAGTATTCAAAATTAAATGGTAAATCTTGTTCAGCTACAAAATTTACTATCTGGTGTTAGGATTAATCTGTGCTGATTTCACCATATACTCATTAATGAAAACCAGAGCCAGACAAAAATTAAAGCAGCGAACATAGATTTTATTCCAAAAAAATACTGCCAAAAGGGAAGAGACTCCAGAATAAAACTGGGCTAAATTCCAAACATTGGGCTTATTCTGAATAGAACTTGTGGGGATTTATAGCCAAATGGCAAGCATGTGGGTGGGGGCAATTAGTGAATGGACAATTACTAAGAGGAGACATCAGGTCTGGGAGGATTCTGGCTGAACTGACCAAACAGAATTCTTGCTGAAGGCAGGCTAGGGTGATCAGATATCATCTGGAGGATAGTGGGTATTAGGAGTGTGATCAGGTATCAGTAGTGGGGATTTAGCTCTAAACTAACTTAGCAGGATTCTTGTTCAAACCAGATTCTGCAAGGAAGCAGATGGATGAGTCTTGCTGGGGAGAGGGTTCAGGGGATCTGATTAAAGTTTGGTCAAGCAAAGTATCATTTGTCACACCCTAGAATTCATTTTTTTTGTTTGTTTGCTTGTTTTAACAGGTTTCTGTAATGTGGACAATACCTTTTTATTTTAGGGCACCTCCTCTTGAAATATCAGAAGAGGAAATATTCTGATTATTGAAGTTCCTCATTGTGAATAAATTTATTATAATCACCATTCACTAGCAGTATACTAAGTGTGCTTATATCTTTCAGGATAACCCATCTTATGGCAAAATAACAATCCTAAAGTCTTACTGTCTTACAAAACCAAAAGCTTATTCCTTGTTCATGCCACATGTTCACTGCAGGTTGGCTACAACTCTACTCTGCATCACCTTCACTCTGGTACCCAGCTAATGCAACACCTCTACCTGAAGTATTAGCAATCTGTGGAAGAGAAAAAAAAGAGATATATTGGGAAATCACATGATGCTTCTCAAAGCGTCTGCCCACAAATGATACACATCAGGTCTGCAAAATTACTGCAAGCAAAAGCAAGTCTATGTCATTGGCCTGGTATCACCGAGAAGGGGAAGTAAATCTTCCTTACCATAGAAGTGTTCAATATCTGTGAAAAATAATACAGTCTACCAATGTGTGTTTGAATATATCCTCTACATAAACTTTAATTGAAGACTGATAGTAGGGATTTTTCTCTTTTAAATATGGGAAAACGAAGCTCATAGATGCAAAGCTATCATATTTTAAAAGCCTGGATTTAAAGAAAAATGCAGATCGATGGTTTTCAAAGCCCATGCTCTTAACTTGTAATCATCTGGTCAAATGTTTATTAATTGATCATATTCATCTACAAAATTCTCCTAAAAATGAGTAAGAATGATCTGAATAATGGTGATGATGATGATATTAAAAACACAATATTGGCAATGATTTTTTTTTTCTGCTTCAGTTGGGAAAGCTGTTGTTTCATTAACACCTGCGCTCTATATGGCTTCTAAACATTTTAAATATTGGTGCTCTGTAAGGGGAAACTTTTATAGTGATTCAGTTTTAAACTTCTGATTTTGCTCTTTTATTTTCTTAGCCAGGGATGTGGAGGAGCACTGAGGCAAAGTCAAAGAAGCAGAGCAAAGAGAAAGGGAGGGATAAGCATAGCACTTTTCCTCATTCAGAAATTGAAAATTTAACAGTTGATCAGCTATGAGAGTGTTTTTGAGGTCCCCTTGTGTTTTACATTCCTCTCTGCTTAATTAATGACTCACTCTGCATTTTAATCTGACTTCTTTGATTATTAACACAGTAGCATTTTTATTTAAGAAGAATTGCAGGGAGGTGGATCAGAGACAGTATTGGTCCATATCTCACCCATGTTTGAATGCCCAATAATGTCTTGCTGATTCACATGGAGACCTCATTCTGTATTTAACATGGATCATGGTTGGTACACAGTACGAATGCTAAACTTTATTACTCTAGACTTTCTTTAGAAATTTGAAATTGTTTTAAAAAATCATTTTTTAAGTTCCACAGATAAAGCATACAAATTGAATATATTTCATATTCCTTGAGCCAGGGCTTCCACACAGAGATGTATAATCATTGATATAGAATAAGTGAGGTTCATATTAATCACCCTCAAATACCCAGGTAAAACGGTCCAGCGTTTATTTAACAAGGCATAGTTGGAACTGGTTGCTGCTGTTCTATTATTGAATTATATTTACTACTTTTTCTTACCCTTTTATTTCCACAATTTCACTGTTATTAATCCAGGAAAACAAGAATTGAAAACTCTCTGTTTCTCTCCCTCTCTCTCCCTCTGGCTTTGGAGGCTATAATAAACTCCATTGAATTTATTATTTTTTATCATATTTTTAGAAGACACTATACTCACATATTCAGAGGTTCTACATTAGATTTAGTTTGTCCTTCAAAACTGGATTAGAGAGAGATGCCAACACATATGGTAACTGCTGGAACAGTTTGCAGTTTGAACAACCTACAGGAAACCATGAGAGCCACATTTCCTGTCAGTATTGTGAAGCCAAAATCTGTGTTTGGAAATGAACTTGAGCATGTACCTAAGATCTGTGCAGAAACCCATTTAGTGATCTTATACAGTTTTAGAGGTGACATATCCTGAGTGACATTCCAATAAAAGCTAACAAAATCTTGATTGCATTTTAATAAGTGAAAGTAATTTTGAGTTCTACTTTGTGTTTTTTTAAATACTATTTTTACAATTTTTAAATTCCACTCCAAATCAAAATCACGCTCAATTTCTTGTCTCTGATAGTCTTGTCTACGTGTTCCCTTTGTTTCATTTTTCTTCAAAAGACAAGAATACTTGAAATGTCTCTCCTTGATATAGTTTCCAATTTTTCATGTGCACTCTCTGTATTTATGTAAATAAATTTGCAGCCTTTCTCGTTATTAGATATTAGTTGTGAAATAAACCAGTGACATGCTAAATAAATTTTTAAACATCTACAATATATGAGCTATCTATGTGAATAGGTCCTTTGATCTATCAGAAGGAACACAGCTGATAAGAAACTATAGCAAATTTCCCAATTCTGAAAGTTTCTGGCTGTTAACAATTGGCACTTCAAAGAATCTATGACAACAAAGATGGTGACAGCTAAGAGTGTATCATGAGGAGAGTTTATAGTAAACAAATGTGTCCTTTGATGCCAATTTGGCTTTCTAAAGACATTTGTTATTACTGGATGGAATTTCAAAGGCTGCTTCACAAAACCTGCTTGAAAAATTGCTCTGTGGCATTACTCCAAGGCCTGTATTTATGTACGAAAAAATGGTTTGTTTTTACACTTTTAAATAGATGATTATAGCTATAGGTATCTTCCATTTCTATAATATGCAGGGAGGATAACATGTCAATTTGGCCCAGAGTATGATCCCTTATGCCATGACAGATGCTTTCATTCATTGAGATAATATGCTTAAGAGAAGATTCTCCACACTTCGGATAAGCTACTGACTTCATTACCTTTACTTTCCCAGTGCTCAGCTATTCAGCAGAAATGTGGCCTTTCTCTCTCTACAGCTTCCACTCCTCGGTCTACAGCTTCACATCAGAAATGTGGGTAGTTGCATAGCTTACTACATCTCTTGCCATCATTAGTTTTCTCCAATAGAGAACTAGTTACTTCATGTTTCTTCTTATTTAGTAAAGGTTGAAACTTACTGGGATTCTTTTTTCAAACTTGGTCTCCTCTTCCCTTTAATACTCAGAGCAAGCAGTGATGGACAGTACTAGACATGAAAATTAAATGTGCAGGTGTCTACCTGCCATGAAGCTAAATTGAATAGAAGCCAAAATGTCAAAGAGCAACAATAATTCAGGAATAAAATGAGGCTTTTCTTCAATTTTGAGGAAAAAGAAAATACCTTTTGTTTACCAACTTCCTTAATTATACAGTAGATATTCCACATGTCTAAAAGATGCAAGGGGAAACACTAAATTGGGTGCTTAGATGTCACAAGGTAGTTGTCAAGTCCTCATGCCTCTTACTATTGGATAACTGTTTTTAGGATTTCATGTCTGAATTGGCAAGAAGAAAACAACCATAGGTCAATTATCTACCTAGTCAGTGTTAAAATGCCCCAACATAGATAACACTGTCAAATTTAAAATTATTAGTGGACAGTTGTGAGAGAGGTTTTAATGGCTAAAGACACAATGAAGATATTTGAAAAGGCTTATGAAAGAAATGTCATCCCAATCACAACCCCACACTCTAATAAAAATGAAGTTTTCAGAAATGATATATTTGTATTAAATTGACATGTTGTCCTTTACTTTGGCCAAAATACAAATGAGGCTATTTAAAAATAAATGAAAAGGGGAGATAATTTACCTCTATCATCCTGAAACATTGGATTCTTCTTATCTATGATATCATTAGCTATATTTATGATAAATCAAACCATCTTTTTTTTTTTAGTGTGTAACAAAATTCACATCACTCGCTGAAATTTTTACACATACACGTACACATATGTTTGTTTGATGCAAAAATATCAGTATGCTTCTTATAGTGGCATACCAAGACACAAAGATGAATTGGATGTGAATCTAACCATCAGAAGATATATGTTTTATGTTTAAACCAAAAAATTAAACAAAACGATATATTTAAAAGGCAACAAAGTAAAATGGAGACATATTTACCATAAATATGTTAGAAAGTAGATTAGTATATATATGTTACTCAGTGTGGATATAAGTTGGTAAGATCAGCATTAATATCCTAATATATACTTTAGGTGAAATAACAATACATATTTAATGGAGAAGGAAATCCAAATGTATAATCAATATATCTATAAATGTTTGCTGTCATTAGTAATCAAATAAATAAATTGAAACTAGTTAAAGTATCTTTTGCCTCTCGATTTTACAAAAATTTGAAACAAATGGTAATATAAATAATTAAGGAATAAGGAAAAGGCATTTTCACATGCTACTGGTGGGAATGAAAATTAGTCCATCTTTTGGGAAATAAATTTGTCAATATTAATGAAAGAACCCTTAACACTTTTATGAATTTTATCCCACTTTTATCCTAATTTATGTATTTTATTCATAGTTTATTCCAAGGAAATTGATAGAGTTGGACATTAAGACATATATGTGAAAGTGTGCAAAATAATGTTATTTCTAGTAATAAAAACTCTAAAAATGAAAAGTTCTTAAATAATACATTTATGAAACAAGATCTGGGCAGGAAAACACATATTTAGAACTAGTTAGCTAACATAGACAAGATGTCATAATTAATACTTAGGTACATCATAATGTTACTTTTGATGTGTTATTGCTCGTGAAGGTGTAAAATACGATGTTTATTTTACTAGTTCTGCTTTGACCTTTTACGCACGTTATTACACGAACGTGTTCATGCTAGTGAGTCAAAAACTTACTGGGTTTGGGGAAGCAAAGCAGTGCACATACATGAAAAATTGGGGTCAGGAAAGTGATGGGGCCAGAACTTAGGTAGACAGCCAGGAACCAAGAAGATACAAATCACACAGAAATCAGAGCAAAATAGGTACCAACAGCATGCAGGGCATTGACAGGAAATGAGAAATAGGTGAAGTCAAGGAGAAGAATAAGCTCTGGGACCCATTAAAAAGGACAGGCATCACAACTAAGGCAATTTTCTATTGCAGCTTTGCTGAACTTTAAGCTTCTTGAAAGCTTTTATCCCAATGGTTAGTAGAATGGCTGGAAATAATGGGTGTGCAAAAGTAGAACTGAAGTAATGTACTTTTTACCCTTTAACCCTGAGACAGCCTATTCTGGAGTTTTTCAGCCACTTAATATAAAAAATAATTCCCAAACCAAAATGTGATAATTATATAGTTACATTTTGTTTGAACAAAAGTCAAGAACAAGTATTTTATTTTACACATGAAGGTAGATACTCTGGATTAAAAAGCATCTAAGTGAATATTTTCAAGTTATAACTTCACTTTGAATTAGGCCTTTACTATTGCACTTGGTATCAATGTTGTGTGCATTTGTTCATCTCCCCATCCACACAGTGGGAGCTTCTAGCCTTGGAACATTTATTCATCTTTAAATTCTTGGCTCAAGGTTGTATTGATACCTCCCACTGTTTTTAAACTATTCTGAATGCTTTTCCCTTTTGGACCACTACTCCTTTCCCTTCTCTGCACCATGGTTTAAGCTGACTTAACTTCACATTCTAAGAGCTGACATGTGCCCTAGGCTTGAACAACATTATCATTTCAGGAGTAGCCCCTGACAAAAAATTAGATGTGGCCAGTGAAAATAAATCCTTGAGATGGTTGCTGGAGTTCTTAGATGAAAAGCATTCTTTTCTTTTGAACTCCAAACTGTAAGTGATGTAAGCTACAGTTGCACAACATAGAGAAATCCTACCTGAGAATAACATAATAGAGAAGAGAGTAAAATGGAAAGATGAAGGGAGAGGAAGGAGAGAGAAGAGAGAGAGAAAGAGGAGGTTTGATGATGATATTGAGCACTTAGAGCTCTGCCTAAAATCAGTCCAGATCTTCTCAATCTTTTTTTTTCTTTTTCTTTTTTTATTGAAGTATAATTTACATACAATGTTATGTCAGTTTCAGGTGTACGAAATAGTGATTCAACATTTATATATATTATGAATTGCAGATCTTCTCAATCTTATGAGCCAATACATTTCTTTTTTATACTTTAGTTAATTTGAACTATGTGTCTGTAGCCTACAAGTGAGAAAATCCTCAAAAATTCACCAGTGGAAACTAAGAACAGCTATAAAGATATTACTGGGAAATTGGGAACATTTGGATATAGCCTCTATATTAGGTAATATAATTGTATAAATGTTAGTTTCCTTGGGTATAGTAATCATAGTAGGGCTCTATAAATCAATGGCTTTAGGAAATACATGCTGAAATATTTAGGGATAAAGCATCATAAAATCTGCAACTTTTATTTTTAAATGCATCAGTAAAATGTATATTTATATATAGAGATAAAACAGACATGGAAAAATGTTAACAATTAATGAATCCAGGTGAATGATGTATGTGTGTTGAGAAAATGAGCAAGGGAAACCTAAGTCAGAATGGAGTTGGGAAGCCGTGCAGGGAGGGCTCTCATGAACGTATCACTAACTGCAGTTTACTGACCCCAGCAGGAAGAAAGATTTCCTTCTTCTGACCCAGCAGCAATAAGCTGCCCACTGCTTACAGCTTAAACAAACAAACAAACAAAAAAGTCACAGCCCTCCCCAGTTTCCTTCTAAAACCCAGTAAAATATGGCCTTCCCTTGGTCTCTTTAAACTTGCCTACGTTTTGCCATAGTTTGCTTGTCTGAAATTACAGTTCCTCTGTTATTCCCAAATAAACTCATTTTGGCTAGCTACAGACCTTGTTATTTCATTTTTAAGGTCAACAATGTTCATCGACTGTTCTATTGACTTTCAGTAAGTTTGACATTTCTTGAAATAAAGTCTGAGGGGAAAACCCACAAAGCAATAATTCCTGAGTAGTGCAATTGCTTTATAATAGATGCTCAGCAAAACATGTTCCTTTTCAATTTTTGCAATATTTTATAAACTGCTTTATTCATTAGAAGTAATCAAATCTTAACCAAATTTACACTATAACTTGTTTTTAACCTTGCTATCTGCACAGAGATCAATCTGTGTAATAGCTTCTATATTTGGGAAGTGAAAGTGAGTTATGTATAACAGAAGGAATTAAATTGTCAAGTCAGATTTGCATTAATCAGACATTTTACCCGGTACCAAACTTTACTAATCATTTAAAGGGTATAATTAACTACTAGATATATGTGAAGGTTTGAGACCATCAGTACTTTTCAGTAGGACTTTGCTTGCCACATTATGATGTGCTCTGTCCAGATTGATATGTTACATTTCTAAGAAATATATATGGCTGGATTATGTACATAAAGTGGAGACAACATTTCACTCCTGAAACATCTTCATTTTATACTCAGATAGTTACATAGCTTACATGACTTCTTCCAGGGAGCTATGCCTATAAATTTTCATATTCTAGATTTGTTTACCATAGGCAATGCTAGACAAACCAGGAACATCCAGCTAAGAGCATTACATAGATAAAGGGTCTTTGATAGTAAGTATCATTAATGTGTTAGCCAAGAAGCCTGTCTTCAGCATGTTTACAAGGAGGTTTGTCCAGCTTACCTTCCTTCTTTCTTTCCCCTGGGCACACAACTCCTCACATTGAGAGAATAGACTGCAGAGCTGTTGCTGATCATGTTTTCCCCAGAATCTCACCTTCCTCTCCCATCCTGAAGATTCTTATATCAATTACCCATATTGGTGTCAGTTGACCTATATCCCAGTACCAGCACTTGGTTTCTATTGTAAGATAACACTGGCAGCTGGGCAGGGGGCTGGAGAGAACTGCCCTTGTAAATCCACACTCCTTGTGGTCCTGGCATGGAGAGGAAAGAACTTAAAGGATTCCTATATCTCCCAGAGTGAAGGGAGTGAAACAGTGAACTCACAGTCCTGAAAGGGACTTGCAGTGCTAGAGAGAAGAACACCAAATGTTCAGAGCTTGTTGCTGGAGGGAAATTAGTTCATGTGGATACTTCGGCAGTAGACACAGAGGCATGACAAGCACAAAGATGAAAGAAGGTAAGCTGGATTTCATCAAAAGTCAGCCAGAAAAAACCCATCCTCCTCTCAATTTCTGGAAACTGAAATCAGCCCAAGTGCTAAGGCAGAAAAAGAAGAGAGAACTGTGAAATGACTGTTTACCTTTAAAAGATTGAATTGTATATCATGAATTACCTGAAACAATACTCTTTTGAAGGAGTAAAACACATTAAATTGACTAGAATATGTTGTCCACCATTTGGAGAGTTAAGGCTAAATTAGAGATAAGATTTGAGCAATAAAACAATTTCTTTCATTGCACATCAGTCTAATAGACTACTGTAAGTTTTATGTCCTCTGAACATATATATATATCTACATTTTTGTTGTTGAAAGCACAAATGGTTTGTCTACTGTAATGGTGCATTGAGAAACCAGAACTTGTGGATATAATCAGAAAGCATCTTTATTTTTCTCTCTGGTTGTCTATTAAAAATGTGTTCAGTGATAAAGTTCTTCGTTTACCCTTGATTGAAAACTCAGGTAGTGTCCTGCTTTTTGGCTTACTTACTCCTATAATAAAATGTCACACAGTTGCACTAAAAAACAACATATTTTCAGCTCAGATGTTACATACACCTGGTTCTTAATGGTAATGAAACTCACATCTGATTGAAAATGCCATCTACCTGATCTTTTGGGGACATGTCACTTGCTGGCCTCTTGCGGGAGGCTAGGATGGTGTTGTTCTTCTCCTCATGCTTTTCCACCTCCTCATCCACTTAGCTAAAATTTGTGGCCAGCTCAGGGAGGAGAGTTAAGGCAACAGTTATGGCAGTCACCTTATGCTGCCATAAACAAGCTTTGTACTTTCCAGCCCTGCTAGGTGTCTAAAACATACTCTGATTCATGTCAGTTATTCATTTTATTTTTACATACTCTAGGAGTGCATGCCATTTCCAATAGCAGCATTTCTTCTCCACTTGCCTGCCAAATCAACTAGCAGAATCTCTAAAACTAGTCCATCTTTCTGTCTTTCCTCCTGTGGGACCCAGAGTGGACACTTCTTTCCTCTCTATCTTAGTTATCTCTATCTCAGTCTGTCCTATCTTCTATGGCATTGCTCCCTCTGGATTTCAGCCTTTTTCTCTAGTCACTCTTCTCTTTCATAGTCATTTTCCTACCTTTTGAATTTTAAACACTTCTCTTGTTTCCTGTCTCTAGATTTCTCAGATGGGAGGCACACACAAATTTATGCAATTAAGCAGAGATGTATCAAGCTCCTCCTTTCTCTTCACTGAATGACGTTTTACTCACCCCACTTTGTACCACTGGAGGATAGGGCCTCACGACGTTGCCCTCTCCAAAAAGAAAAAAAAAAAATACTCAAAGAATAGCCTCTCTCTTTTTAACCACATTTTCTTTTTTAATCCATCATGTGGATAAGGGGGCTGAGAGTCAATCATCAATTTTGGCTAATCTTCTTCTTCAAGGAAACAAGAATAGTCAAAGTTATATTTTTATATTCAATATTGATTGTATTTATGCTTCATCCAAAACTGAGACTGAACAAGTTTAATATTTATATGCTGGGTGTCTATCTATCATCTACATACCTACCTATCTATCTATCTACCTATCTATCATCTATCTATCCATCCACCTATCTTTTTTATTATTGTGTATGTTGGCGACTTAGAACATATTCACTCATATTAAAAAAGAACTTCTCATTTGCAATGTCCACTCTTAAGACTTCAGAAAAGAACCTATTTCTTCATATATAAAATGACTAAATTTTGATTTGTCATCATTAGATTCTCTTCCGAATCTGACATTTTAAGTCCTTTGCCCGTTGCTTCTACCATGGATTCTTTTTGGAGCAAGTTGGTAGGTATGTAAATTGTGTTCTAGGAATAAAATTCTATCTTTCACAATATGGCAAGGCATACAGATAAGTCTTAGTAATGAGTGTGGATAGGCTACGCTTGGTTCTCCTCAATTTTCATATTGTATATACCAGCTCACTGCAGGTGCCAAGTTGCATACACCTTACTACATGAAAAGCAATATAGGTGCGAATGTGAGCAGTTGGGAAATAAGATGAAGAGAAGTGGCTTAGGATACAAAATGAGAATTAACAAAATAAATAAATAAGACTGCAGGACAGTTACACCCTCCAGATCTCAAAATTATACACTGCAACAAGGAATTACACACGTACAAAATTCACTTCCTAATACTGTCTGAGTAAAGGAAGTAAATTAAGAAAACAGAAGGAAAGTGAGAAAGCAGTCTCACAAGACTGAATAACAATAAGATAAACAAGCTCTCTTGGTGCCTAGAAAACAAAGATGGTTCATATCCCTGAATAGCACTAGTCACTTGGACATAAAGCAGAGACACGATTTTTTCATCTGCTCCCCTTATTGAATTGTATGCTTGTATGTTCTGGAGGAGTTTTTTAAATGCACTGTTTTTCCACCTATTTATTTCAAATTGTAATCATTCAAATAGAAATTTCAAGAATTCTAACCTTTAAAAAAAATCACAAAATATACACATTTTTGTTTCCTCATTTGTCTTTTAAACATGAGTATAACTTTAAGGTCATATTTTTTAAAAAAGTGAATTTGTCTTTTTTAATGTTTCCTTGGAATCCTCAATTCTGTAAGTGCTTAGATCCTTTTGTTTTACTATCTCAACTTTCCTTAGACTATTAATGTCAACAAGGCTATTTCATGATTTTTGCCACTTGGATCTGCATATCTTCATCCTGTAGTGGTTTGCACTCTATATTTATTAAAGGTATATTCTTTTTGATTTTCTGTTTTTAGTCACTGCCCTCATTACCTTTCATTGCTCTTGAGAGACTATCACAGTCAACTATAGTCATTAGCTAATGATCCATTGTCTCTTAAAGGCAAGTTTAGAAACACAGAGATGATCATGCTGAGCAAGTGAGAACTGAATACCTAACACATTATGAAAATGAAATAAAGGGAAAAATCCAATTAGATCCTATTAGTAGGGGTCAAAAGAAGTAAGGCTTTTCATTGGTTCTAACATATTTCCCATGTCAATGTACCATAGAAGAAAAGTATAATGAGCGGTGGAGAACCCCATATTTATGAAGTGAGTCACTGAACAATTTCTGCAAGTTGCCACCAAACAAAATGTAAATTACAGGCAATGGCTTAATTTCAAGTCAGCCTTTACTCTTTAGTCAAACTATCTCTGTATTGCTCAACACACTCATTTCAGTATCAAAAATGCTCAAAAATAGTAACAATCTTTGCAGGTTTTGGCAGAATGTTCTGTTGGCAAAGAGTCACCGATCCTTATATTTAGTGTTCAGTTTCTAGAATTAATTTAATGAGGTAAGAAGTCAAGAGCACAATAGACTCTTTTAATTCGGGTTCTAGTTGAATAGTTGATACTGAATACTTTTTGTGTTATTGAATAGTTGTACTTTTTCTCATTACACATTTATAACCTTATTCACAACCCTATCTCAGACCATGGTGTAATTATTCTTTACAACTTCATACCAAACATAACACTATATAATCCTGACGTGGGATCTTTAACTTTAGATCTATGACTTATGCACATAGCTTCCAGATTTAATAATATAAATTTTATCTTACCCCCAATTATTGTAGTAGATGTGATAATTTAAAACAGCAGGAAGGAGACTGATGACAACTTTTTATTATATAAAGTGGCATCTCTCATATTCTTTGTTTTCAAAGTTAAACTTGCGTTACGCCTTTTAACAGCTTTTAAAATATAATTTAAATATTTTAAATTTCTTCTTTTTAATTTTTCCTACTGATCTCACCCCTTTGCAATACAAAAGCCTAATTAAATTCTAATGTATTTTTCTTGCATATACCTCCCAGTGTATCGTCAATCATACCATATGTCTTGTCACATTTTGTAGCTCTAAAAAGCATGTTGCATGTGGCTTACGTGTTACAAGTAGTGTTTTAATATAGAGTCATCTGATACTTTAGTAAGATGTATTTAATTTCTAATTTTAGAAAATTTAAAAATTCAAAAGGTAGGAAAATGACTATGAAAGAGAAGAGTGACTAGAGAAAAAGGCTGAAATCCAGAGGGAGCAATGCCATAGAAGATAGGACAGACTGAGATAGAGATAACTAAGATAGAGAGGAAAGAAGTGTCCACTCTGGGTCCCACAGGAGGAAAGACAGAAAGATGGACTAGTTTTAGAGATTCTGCTTGGATGGAGGAGGAACACTGGGAGGGTTAATCTTATGTTGTACTCAAATTGAGTACAACAGTGCCCAGAATTTTGGTTAAACATTATTCTGTGTGCTGCTGTGAAGATATTTCTGGATGAGACTAACATCTGAAGTGGTAGATTGAGTAAAGCAGTTTGTCCTCCCCAATACTGATGGGTTTCATCCAAACCCATAGAGGATTGAATAGAACAAAAGATGAAGTAAGAGAGAATTTGCTCTCTCTGCATGTTTTAGAGCTGGGACAGATGTCTTCTCCTGCACTTGGATTGGACCTTACAACATCAGCTCTCCTCATTCTCAGGTTCTTGGAATTGGACTGGAACTATACCACTGACTCTACTGGGTTTTATGGCACATTTCATATATATGAGTGTATAACTGTTTTTTCAGAGAACCCTGACTAATAAAGATGATTTTTGTACCAAAACTGGTTCTAGAAGAACAGAATTTTAAGGATGAGTTTTCTGAGTTTGTTCTGAAGCTTTTGACCTTGTCTCTCCAATGTTATTAGATTTATAGACACAAATAACTCTTTTCCTAGCAGTAAAGACAGCACTGAGAGATCATAGCATTAACTATTTATAAAGAGTCCCAGAATATCTTCATTGAATACTCCTAATCAACCACCTATAAGAATCAAGATGCTGAATATATACAATACTTTTAAACATTTTTGGTAAACAATCAATATAATAAAGTTGACTGGTTGTTCCTCATGTTCCTGGACAAAGTGGAGAAAAATAGGATGAGCTCAGTGATTTGAATAACCAGCTCAACCATGCATAAATGACCTGGAAGCTCCTATGTGGGACATGAAGGAAAGCCTTGTCTCCTGTAGACCCAGGACTGAGATTGCCAAAAATCAAATACAGAATCTCATCCTGCAACTGATTGAATTAAAACAAAAGTTGAATTTCCAGTCTCATAGGGAATCTACTCTTAAAGTGAGGGCATTGATTAAGAATGAATGGGGTCCTGTAAATTAGGATGGGTGTTCCCACACTCTGATGAAGATAGGTACATTGAGCTCCTCAATTCAGATTAGTGTTCTTTACAGTGGAAGAAGCCTCCCCACCCCCAAGTGGGAGTGGACTCTCTTCTGAGGGATTAGCTCTGCATTACCCGAGGAGACTTAAATGTCTTTCACTGAGGCAGTTGCCATGTAAGACAATGATGATTGCCCTCAGAACCCACCACCACTACCCCTCTTTGCTTCTAGACCCATATCTAGATTTAGTCCCAGCAGGCCCATAAAGGCAAGGAAGAAAATGTGACCCATAAGGAGATGTGCTTCACTACAAAAGAACTACTTGAGTTTTCTAATTAATACAAGCAAAATTCAGAAAACATGTGTGGGGATGGATACTAATGATGTGAGATAATGGTGGAAGAAATATAAAGTTGTATCAGATTAAATTTATTGATATTTGCTCACTAAGAAGAGATTCTGCATTTAATATTGTAACTCAGGAACTAAGAAGATTCTATTTATTTGAGTGGTTACTGAAACATGGAACAAAAAGTGCCCCACAGTGAGCCTACTCAGTAACACCAGACCTGCCATGGTTTAAGGTAGAAGAAGGGATTCAATGACTTAAGTAGATTAGAAAGAATGGATTTGTCATTTAAGACATACACACTCACACTGAGAGGATCCAGAATACATATGTTTCACCAATACTGAGAGAAATAAATTTGTGAGGGGACCACTGACATTTTGAAGATCCCTTGATCGCTCTTCTCTGTAGGTATGAAAGACCTTACAATGGGAACTGTGGTCACTGAATTGGGAAACTTAAATGCAATGGGAATAATCAAATCCTGGGATGTCAGGGACAATGTGGTGGCACTCAACCACCAAAAGCAAGATGGGTTTGGACAGAAGAGTAAAAGTAGCAATCAGAATAGTCTGACTTGCACAGACTTATGAAGTTAGATAGTTGCTCATGGTGTTCCTAGAAGTGAAATAGATAGGAAACCTGCTATGTTCTCACTTGAACTGTATAGTGTACTAAATTCTTATTTTATCTGTATAAGCAGAAAAGTTCTAGGTCAAGTGAACAAAAGTCAGCCTGAATCATAAAAACAGAGAGCCACAGCCTCTTAATCAATTCCCAGACTTGAACCAGTTTACAGACCTAGAACTCCTTGAATGAAAGGGAGGCAGGGTCCCCTTGAAGAATGACCTCAGTACTCTACCAAAATCTATACTGTTAATGTTTCCCCCACTTCTCCAAAGGGATCTAGGATAACTGGAATCTAGGGGAAAAACATCATACTTTTCAGCAATTATTGAACACTGACTATGAAGTGACACTAATTCCAGGAGATCCAAAATGTCCCTGTGGCCCATCAGTTAGAGTAGGGATTTATGGAGGTCAAGTGATCAGTGAAGTTGTTGCTCAGGTTCACCTCACAGTGAGTAAAGTGGGTGCTTGAAGCTTCCTTTAGTTACTCCCCAAGTTCCAGAATGCATAATTGGAATAGATATACTCAGCAGCTGATAGAATCTCCACATTGGTTTCTTTACCTGGAGAGTGAAGATTATCATGGTAGGAAAGGCTAACTGGAAGCCACTAGAATTTCCTTTATTTAGGGAAATAGTAAGCCAAAAGAAATATCACATTCTTCCTGGCATTGCAGAGATTAGTGCCACCATCAAGAACCTGAAGGACTAGGGGTGGTGATTCTCCCTGCATCCTTAATCAACCTGCTTAGTTGAACTGTGCAGAAGACAGATGAATCTTGGAGAAAGACAGTGAATTATTGAAAACTTAATCAAAATGGTGATTCCAAATGCAGCTGTTGTACAGAGTCATTACTTGAGCAAATTAATATATCCCCTGATACCTGGCATGAAGCTATTGATATGGCAAGTGATTTTTTCCTATCTCTCTCCATAAGGATCAACAGAAGCATTTTGCTTTCAGGCAACATGACCAGCAACACACTTTCACTGTCCTATCTCAGGGAATATGAACCCTCTAGGCCTATGTCATAATTTAGTTTTCAGGGATCTTGATAGCCTTTCCTTCCATGAGATATCTCACTGATCCATTACATTTATGATACTATGCTGATTGGCTGTAGGGAGCAAGAAGTAGCAACTTCTCTAATTTATTGGTAAGACATTTATGTGCCAGAAGGTAGGAAATAAACCCAACAAAAATTCAGGGTCCCTCTACCTCAGTGAAATTTGGGGGTGTGTGTGGTTGTGTGGGTCATACTAAGATATCTCTTCTAAGGTGAAGGATAAGTTGTAGCATCTGGCCCTCTTACAATCAAAAAAATAGACACAATACTTAGCAGGCTTTTTTGGATTTTAGTGGCAACATATTCTTCCTTTGGTTGTGTTACTCTGACCTATTTACTGAGTGACCTGAAAAGCTGCTATATTTGAGTGGGACCAGAATAAGAGAAGTTCTACAATAGGCCCAGGTTGCTGTAACCTACTCTGCTGTTTTTGCTGTATGATCAAACAACTCCTATGACACTTGAAGTGTCAGTGGCAGATACGTAGCTGTTTGGAGACTTTGGCAAGCCCTTTAGATAAATCACAGTGCAAGCCTTTTTGAATTTTGAAGCAAAGCCCTGCCATTCTTTGTGGATACCAATTCTCCTTTTAAGAAATAACTATTGGACATTTACTGGGCTTTAGTAAAGACTGAACACTTGACAATGGGCTACCAAGTTTCTGTGAGCTCTGAGCTGCCCATCATGAACTGGGTGTTATCTGACTCACAAAGCCATACAACTGGGCAGGCACAGCTGTACTCCATCATCAAATGGAAGTGGCATATACATGATTGGGCTTCAGCATATCTTGAAGGCATATGAAGTTATATAAAGATGTGTCCTTGAATGCTCATTATCTCCACTTCTGCCCTACAGTCCTCTTTCTCTCAGCCTACACCTATGACCATATGGGGAATTCTCCACACTCAGTTGACAGAAGAAGAGAAGATCTGAGCCAGGTAGACAGATGGTTCTGCAGAATATGCAGATGCCACTCAAAAGTAGACAGTTGTAGCACTATAACCTCTTTCTGGGACAACCCTGAAGGACAATGGTGAAGGAATATTCTTGAAATGGACAGAACTTTGAGCAGTGAACCTGGGAAACATTGTGACCCAAAAATTTGGGGAAGACATGTGGATGGACCCTTCAGAATAGGCAAAAAATGTAAATATGTTTGTGTTCCATATGAATGTTCACCAAAGGGTGACATTAGCAGAGGATTTTAATAATCAAGTGGGTAGGATGACCCATTCTGTGTATACCATTCAGCCTCTTTCCCCAGCTATGCCTGTCATCACATAATGGGTGCATGCTCATTGAATTTACTGCTCTTATGATTTTCTCCACCATCCTGAAGCAGCTGGTTTGATAGAATGGTGAAATGTTCTTTTGAAGAGTTATTTACATCTGCCAGCTAGGTGAGAACACATTGCAGGGTGGGGGCAACTTTATCCAAATGTTTTATATGATCTTAACATCCAACATTTGGTGCTATTTCTCCCATAGCTCCAGGATTCAAGGAGTAGAAACAATAAGCCTAGTGACCCAATATGAAAAGTTTTGCTTCCTGTTCTAGTAAACTTGTGCTCTGCTGAGACAGCCACAAACCATATTGGTAGTGGTGGGTAAAGAAATAACAGGAAAACTGATTCAGATATAAAAATCCTTCATGACCAAAATACAGTGGTGAAGAAGCAAATGACAGATGAGAAGTAAAAAACAAACACATTTCATTTAAAACTCATGTATTTATTATTACCATTTTTATTTTTTGTCATGGTCATTTCTTAGTCTTTGAATTTTGAACATATTTTTTCATCTTCATTGTAATTACATTATATTTAATATATCTGTTAGCAGACTTAAGAGAATGTTGGAGCACTACAATATTAGTAGTTATGAAAAATTCTCATAAAATAAATGTCTAGTTGCAGCTGAGAGTCATGAGTGTCTCATTCCATGGGTTGGAAAGACTGTATTCCACCATTAAGGTAAATAACTTCCACTTAACATTTTATTTGTTTTAATCTAGGAAAGAATGATTATAATGCCTAAAATTTATATTCATTGTTCTATTTTCAATTATTTCTTCTCTTTAATCAGTAAAGTTACAAAATAACTATTTCAGGGGAGATCTTCAAGATGGTGGAGGAGTAAGACATGGAGATCACCTTCCTCTGCACAAATACATCTTAAATACATCTCTATGTGTGACAATTCCTACAGAACCCTTACTGAACACTGGCAGAAGACCTCAGACTTTCAAAAAGTCAAGAAAATCTCCACGTACCTGGGTAAGGCAAAAGAAAAAAACAGAGACAAAAGAATAGGGAAGGGGCCTGCATCTCTTGGGGAGCTGTGAAGGAGGAAAAGTTTCCACACATTAGGAAGCCCCTTCACTGGCGGAGATGGCAGGTAGCAGGAGGGGAAGCTTCAGAGCCATGGAGGAGAGCACAGCAACAGGAGTGCAGAGGGCAAAATGGAGAGATTCCCACAAAGAGGATCATGCCGACCAGCACTCACCAGCCCGAGACGCTTGTCTGCTCACCAGCTGGAGAGGGTGGGGGCTGGGAGCAGAGGTTCCAGCTTCCGAGGTCAGAACCCAGGGAGAGGACTGCAGTTGGCTGTGTGAAACAGCCTGAAGTGGGCGAGTGCACCACAGCTAGCCAGGAGGGAGTCTGGGAAAAGTCTGGAATTGCTTAAGAGGCAAGAGACCATTGTTTAAGGGGGTGCAAGGAGAGGGGATTCAGAGCACTGCCTAAACGAGCTGCAGAGACAGGCATGAGCTTCGGCTCTCAACGTGGACAACAGAAACAGGCATGAAATGCTAAGGCTGCTGCTGCAGCCACCAAGAAGCCTGTGTGCAAACATGGGTCACTATCCACACCTCCCACCACTTCCAGGGTCACGTGATCCAGGGACAACTTCCCCGGGAGAACACATGGAGCACGTAAGGCTGCTGCAACATCATGCTGGCCTCTGCCACTGCAGGTTCGCCCTGCATTCCATACGCCTCCATCCCCCCAGCCTGAGTGAGCCAGAGGACTCTAATCAGCTGCTACTTTAACCCCGTCCTGTCTGGGTGAAGAACAGACGCCTGCAGGTGACTTACACATAGAGGTAGGGCCAAGTCCAAAGCTAAACCACAGGAGCTGTGAGAACAAAGAAGACAAAGGGAAATTTCTCCCAGCAGCCTCAAGAGCAGTGGATTAAATCTCCACAATCAACTTGATGAATCCTGCCTCTGTGGAATAGCAGAAGAGACAATGAATCATCCCAAAATTGAGGCAGTGGAGTTTGGAGCAACTGTAGACTTGGGGTTTGCTGTATGTGACAGACTGGTTTCTGGTTTTATGTTTATCTTAGTTTAGTATTTAGAGTTTATTATCATTGGAAGATTTGTTTATTGATTTGGATGCTCTCTTCCTTTTATATATATATATATATATATATATATATATATATCCTTTTTCTCTTTTTGTGAGTGTGTATGTGTATGCTTCCTTGGGTGATTGTGTCTGTATAACTTTGCTTTTACTATGTGTCCTGGGGTTCTGTTTGTCCATTTATTTTATTTTATATTTTAAGTATAGTTTTTAGTGCTTGTTATACTTGGTGGATTTTGTTTTTGGTCTGTTTGCTCTCTTCTTTCTCTCTTTTCTCTTTTTTTATTACATTTTTATTTTTTTTAATCTTAAATAATCTTTTTATTTTAATAACTTTATTTCTTTTTATTTATTTATTTTCTTTCTTTCATTTCTTCTTTCTTTCTTCTTTCTTTCTTTCTTTCTTTCTTTCTTTCTTTCTTTCTTTCTTTCTTTCTTTCTTTCTTCTTTTTCTTCTGAGCTGTGTGGTTAACAGGGTCTTGGTGCTCTGGCCGGGTGCCAGACCTGTGCCTCTGAGATGAGAGAAATGATTTCAGGACATTTGTCCACCAGAGACCTCCCAGCTCCATGTAATATCAAATGGTGAAAGATCTCCCAGAGATTTCCATCTCATTGCTAAGATCCAGCTCCTCTCAACAACCAGTAAGCTACAGTGCTGGACACCCTATGCCAAACAACTAGCAAGACAGGAACACAACCCCTCCCATTACAAAAGAGGCTGCCTAAAATCATAATAAGGTCATAGACACCCCAAAGCACACCACTGGACTTGGTCCTACCCACCAGAAGGACAACACCAGCCTCATACACCAGAACACAAGCACTAGTCCCCTCCACCAGGAGGCCTACATAACTCACTGAACCAACCTTAGCCACTGGGGGCAGGCACAAAAAACAATGTGAACTACAAACCTGCAGCCTGTGAAAAGGAAAACCCAAACAGAGTAAGTTAAGCAAAATTAGAAGACAGAAAAACAGACAGCAGAAGAAGGAGCAAGGTAAAAACCCACCAGACCAAACAAATGAACAGGAAATAGGCAGTCTACCTGAAAAATAGTTCAGAATAGTGGTAAAAAAGATGATCCAAAATCTTGGAAAAAGAATAGAGAAAATACAAGAAACATTTAACAGGAACCTAGAAGAACTAAAGAGCAAACAAACAATGAGGAACAACACAATAAATGAAATTAAAAATTCTTTAGAAGGAATCAATAGCAGAATAACTGAGGCAGAAAAAGGATAAGTGACCTATAAGTTAAAATAGTGGAAATAACAACTGCAGAGCAGAATAAAGAAAAAAAGAATGAAACCAATTGAGGACAGTCTTAGAGGCCCCTAGGATGATAATAAATGCACAAACATTCGAATTATAAGAGTCCCAGAAGAAGAAGAGAAAAAGGAAGGGTCTGAAAAATATTTCAAGAGATTATGGTTGCAAAGGTTCCCTAATATGGGAGACGAAATAGTCAATCAAGTTGAGGAAGCACAGACAGCCCTATACAGGATAAATCCAAGAAGAAACATGCCAAGAAACATTTTAATCAAACTATCAAAAATTAAATACAAAGAAAAAATATTAAAAGCAGCAAGGGAAAAACAACAAAGAACATACAAAGGCATCCCCATAAGGTAAACAGCTGATCTTTCAGCAGAAACTATAAAAGGCACCGGAGTGGCAAGACATATTTAAAGTGATGAAAGGGAAAAGCCTACAACCAAGATTATTCTACCCAGCAAGGATCTCATTCAGATTTCACAGAGAAATTAAAACCTTTAGAGAAAAGCAAAAGCTAAGAGAATTAAGCACCACGAAGGTAGCTTTACAACAAATACTAAAGGAACTTCTCTAGGCAGGCAACACAAGAGAAGGAAAAGATTTAAAATAACAAAAACAAAACAATTAAGAAAATGGTAATAGGAACATACATATTGATAATTACCTTAAATGTAAATGGATTAAATGCTCCAAACAAAAGACATAGAATGGTTGAACGGATACAAAAACAATACCTGTATATATGCTGTCTAGAAGAGACCTACTTCAGATCTAGGGACACATACAGACTGAAAGTGAGGGGATGGAAAATGATATTCCATGCAAATGGAAATCAAAAGAAAGCTGGAGTAGCAACTCGCATATCAGACAAAATAGACTTTAAAATAAAGACTATTATAAGAGACAAAGAAGGACACCACTTAATGATCAAGGGATCAATCAAAGAAGAAGTTATAACAATTGTAAATATTTATGCACCCAACATAGGAGTACCTCAATACAAAGGCTAACAAAAATAAAAGGGGAAATCAACAGTAACACATTCATAGTAAGGGACTTACCACTCCATTTTCACCAATGCACAGGTCATCAAAACTGAAAATAATTAAGGAAACACAAGCTTTAAATGATACATTAAACAAGATGGACTTAATTGATATTTATAGGACATTCCATCCAAAAACAACAGAATACACTTTCTTCACAAGGGCTCATGGAACATTCTCCAGGATAGATCATATCTTTGGTCACAAATCAAGTCTTGGTAAATTTAAGAAAATTGGAATCATATCAAGTATCTTTTCTGACCACAATGCTATGAGACTAGATATCCATTACAGGAAAAAAAATCTTTAAAAAACACAAACACATGGAGGCTAAACAATACACTACTTAATAACCAAGAGATCCCTGAAGAAATCAAAGAGGAAATCCAAAAATACCTAGGAACAAATGAAAATGAAAACACGAGGAACCAAAACCTATGGGATGCAGCAGAAGCAGTTCTAAGAAGGAAGTTTATAGCAATACAATCCTACCTCAAGAAACAAGAAACATCTCAAATAAACAACCTAACCTTACACCTAAAGCAATTATAGAAAGAAGAACAAAAATCTCCAAAGTTAGCCGAATGAAATAAATCATAAAGAGCAGACCAGAATAAATGAAAAAGAAATGAAGGAAATGATAGCAAAGATCAATAAAACTAAAAGCTGGTACTTTGAGAAGATAAACAAAATTAATAAATCATTAGCCAGACTCATCAAGAAAAAAGGGAGAAGATTCAAATCAATAGAATTAAAAATGAAAAAGGAGAAGTAACAACTGACACTGCAGAAATAGAAATGATCATGAGAGGTTACTACAAGCAACTATATGCCAATAAAATGGGCAACCTGGAAGAAATGGACAAATTCTAAAAAAAACACAACCTTCTGAGACTGAACCAGGAAGAAACAGAAAATATAAACAGACTTACCACAAGCACTGAATTTGAGTCTGTGATTAAAAATCTTTCAACAAACTGAAGCCCAGGACCAGATGGCTTCACAGGCGAATTCTTTCAAACATTTAGAGAAAAGCTAACACCTATCCTTCTCAAACTCTTCCAAAATATAGTAGAGGGAGGAACACTCCCAAAGTCATTGTACGAGGCCACCATCATGATGATACCAAAACCAGACAAAGATGTGACAAAGAAAGCAAACTACAGGCCAATATCACTGATGAACATAGATGCAAAATTCCTCAACAAAATACTAGCAAACAGAATCCAACAGCACATTAAAAAGATCATACACCATGATCAAGTGCAGTTTATCCCATGAATGCAAAGATTCTTCAATATATGCAAATCAATCAATATGATACATCATATTAACCAGTTGAAGGAGAAAAAACATATGATCATCTCAAAGATGCAGGAAAAGCGTTTGACAAAATTCAACACCCATTTATGATAAAAACCCTCCCCAACGGAGGCATAGAGGGAACTATGTTTAGTTTATACCATGTTTTTGGATTGGAATAATCAATATTGTGAAAATGACTCTACTACCCAAAGCAATCTATAGATTCAATGCAATCCTTATGAAACTACCAAGGGCATTTTTCACAGAACTAGAAGAAAAAATTTCACAATTTGTATGGATACACAAAAGACCCTGAATTGCCAATGCAATCTTGAAAAAGAAAATCAGAGCTGGAAGAATCCTGACTTCAGACTGTACTACAAAGCTACAATAATCAAGACAGTATGGTACTGGCACAAGAACAGAAATATAGATCAATGGAACAGGATAGAAAACCCAGAGATAAACTCATGCACATTTGGTCACCTTATTTTTGATAAAGGATGCAAGAATTTACAATGGAGAAAAGACAGCCTCTTCAATAAGTGGTGCTGGGAAAACTGGACAGCTACCTGTAAAAGAATGAAATTAGAACACTCCCTAATACCATACACAAAAATAAACTCAAAATGGATTAAAGACCTAATTGTAAGGCAAGACAGTATAAAACTCTTAGAGGAAAACATAGGAAGAACACTCTATGACATAAATCACAGCAAGATCCTTTATGACCCACCTCCTAGAGAAATGGAAATAAAAACAAAAATAAACAAATGGGACCTAATGAAACTTAAAACCTTTTGCACAGCAAAGGAAACCATGAACCAGACGAAAAGACAGCCCTCAGAATGGGAGAAAATATTGGTAAAAAAATCAATGGACAAAGGATTAATCTCCAAAATAGACAAGCAGCTCATGCAGCTCAATATTAAAAAAAACAAAAACTCAATCCGTAAATGAGCAGAAGACCTAAATAGATGTTTCTCCAAAGAAGATATGTAGATTGCCAAAAAACACATGAAAGGATGCTCAACAACACTAATCATTAGAGAAATGCAAATCAAAACTACAATGAGGTATCACCTGACACCAGTCAGAATGGCCATCATCAAAAAATCTACAAACAATAAATTCTGGAGAGGATTTGGAGAAAAGGGAACCCTTTTGCACTGTTAGTGGGAATGTAAATTGATACAGACACTATGGAGAACAGTATAGAAGTTCCTTAATAAAACTAAACATAGACCTACCATATGACCCAGCAATCCCACTCCTGGGCATATACCCTGAGAAAACCATAATTCAAAAAGAGTCATGTACCACAATGCTCATTGCAGCTCTATTTACAATAGCCAGAACATGGAAGCAACCGAAGTGTCCATTGACAGATAAATGGATAAAGAAGATGTGGCACATATATACAATGGAATATTACTCAGCCATAAATAGAAACAAAATTGAGTTATTTTTAGTGAGGTGGATGGACCTAGATTCTGTCATACAGAGTGAAGCAAGTCAGAAAGAGAAAAATAAATACCATATGCTAACACGTACATATGGAATCTAAAAGATCAAAAATATTTTTCTGAAGAACCTAGGGCAGGATAGGAATAAAAAACGCAGACATAGAGAATGTACTTTAGGACACAGGAAGGGGGAAGTGTAAGCTGGGAGGAAGTGAGAGAGTAGCATGGGCATATATATACTACCATATGTAAAATAGATAGCAATGAGAAACAGCCACATAACACAGGGACATCAGCTCGGTGCTTTTTGACCACCTAGAAGGGTGGATAGGGAGAGTGGGAGGGAGACGCAAGACAGAGGAGATATGGAGATATATGTATATGTATAGCTGATTCACTTAGGTTTAAAGCAGAAACTAACACAGAATTGTAAAGCAATTATACTCCAATAAAGATGTTAAAAAAAAAAGCTCTTTCAGTTTAGACTGGAGATAAATGTGTGCTGAGAGATTTGACTTGTGTTGACATGAGAAAAAGACGAGTACCAGGAGGTACACATTATTTGTTACTGAATCATATCACTTTCCCACTACACAAATAACCACTTTCTTTCTGCTTGCCTGAGTGAGTTATTGCCTGTGTGTCTTTTGCTAAAAATAAGGACAAGGAAGCTGATAAATTTCTAATTATTTCTCTGTTAAACATGCTTTAATTTGGCTTTGTTAAACAGGAAAAAAAAACTTACTTACACTAGCTGAATTGGAAATGTCTTTTGAAAGCAAATTTTTTTCCAGTATGTTTTATTGCATTTGCTTGTTGTTTCTTTGAATTTGGTGGTGTGCATCCATGGGTCCCTGTGTGTCTGTGTGTGTGTTTTGAGTTTTCCTTTTATGAAAGTTAGTAGAGAGACATGGTATAGATGCTGATGATATTCATAATATAATTTTTAAGATTATGACGTTAATTTGGAGTGGCTGAAATTGTCATTTGGACACATTCGTGCTCATCCCAAAGTACTGCTCTGGTGATTTTTCAGAAGGGCTTACATTTTCAGAAAGTGAAATTCTATTTGCTCAGTGCAACCACACTGCTGGGAAAACAGACAACAGTTCTGTCAAACCTTAGGTCTCAAATCATTAGATAGAAATGTCCATGAAAATTTTTCAAGCTATAAATAATTAACATTGTGTTAAACATTAGTTAATTAATATTGGGTGAAATTATTAGTATGTTTTATTGCTTTATATTAATAGAACGGAAGATTAAGTAACATATATTGAAAAGTTATTGTGTGTCAAGAACTTTACATACTCTATCTGAGAACCACATTTTACAGATGTATAAGTTGATGATCAGAAATCTTAGGTGAGAGGTTAAAATTTAATAAGTCTTTCCCTCCAGTGATAAGGAAATTTAAACCAACTTTTCCATTATATCATAATGCCTTCTGATATTTGGAGTATGTCTAACTCCCAGAACTATAGAAATGGCAGGAAGCCAATTCTGAAGCTCAACTATTACAATCAAATATATGGAATAGCTTTCTGGTTTGTGCATTTCACAATTGCCAAATCCAGCATAATGTATTGTTCTCTTAAATTGCATAAATTCCATCATTCAACTTGCTAGAAACCTTAAGGATTAAATAGATATCTCTTCTAGTGATATTCCAAGTCACTAAAATGATCAGTCATAGGTGAGTCCTGATTTTTCTTTTTTCAATCCATTAATGTACTAATGAGCATCACTTGTTACAGAGAAAATATCTAGCAAGGAGAAATGACCACTTCTCTCTTCTCAACATTATGTTAGAATGCAAAATTAACTCAGGACCAAAACTCCCTTTAAAAATTTCAGATGAGTTTTTAAACAATTTTCAAGCAATGTTTCTTTATAGATATTTCAAACATATGAAGTTGAGAATTTTACAATGAATGCTCATACACCCAGCACTACAATTCTCCCTGCAACATTTCATTATACTTGTTCTATCACAGAACTTCCCTTTATACATTCCTCTGTCCTTCCACAATCCATCTCTTTTTGGATGAATTTTAAAGAAAAATGCAGATGTTAGTACACCTCCTCCTGAATGTTTTATTATGAATATCATTAATAAGAGCTCACTCTTCTATTTTATATACAATAAAATGGACACATTTTATAAACATATGCTGTTTTGAAATGTATAACTGGATTGTGCACAAAACATATATAACCCAAACTCCCATGTAGAGCATAGACCATTACTCCCATCCCAGAATGATTGCCCATCACTCTATCTAGTAAGTTCTTGCCCCTAATACACTCTATGAAACCTCTGTGCTCATTTTTTTCCCACCATACATTAGTTTTCTTTGTTTAAAAGCTTCATAGATGGAATCATTATAACATGTGCTCTTGTGTAAGCCTTCTTTCAAACAGCATATTCTTTTTTCTTTTTTTTATGAGTATAGTATTTGGGTTTTTTTTACCCCGCCACTCAGAAAACGTTACTTTTATTCCTCTAAGTTATTGAGAATTAGGTTATTTTCTCTTAGATAAACTGGTAGTATTTAGTTTAATTTCAAGCAATGAAGAGATGTTACTATTGCCACTTTCGATTCTGAAAGTTCTTCAATATTCTTCTATTTTTTCATAATCATAAACTTCATTCTTCATTCACTTTTAGTCAATGATGTCACAATGACATGAATTGCTTTTGTTTTTCAATCCATTTGGTTTGTTTCCCCACTTCCATGGCCTCTCTCTCTTTAAAGCTCAGACTACATCCTTCTTCATTTAACCCCTTATGACTCTAAAGTAAAGCACACTTGAGATTAAACAGTGAAAATATATTCTTCTTAATGACATTCTCTTGTTAAATTTTGAAATTCAGGAAAACTTTTTCTAATCATCCTGATACTTTAAAATAGAAGCTAAATAAACGTTAACAATGTCTCTTCTACAACAGGCCAGTAATAGATGCTGTTGGTTGTCTGTTATGATCCCCTGTGCTCGGGAGGTTGATACATTCCTCTGCTTCTCTGAGTATTGGTCGCTGAGAGTTCACAGTCATGGACATCACTGGAGAATTTTTCAGGACCAAGGGGTACAGTCTCACCTGGAAATTCCTGGGAGGTTAAAACTTCTCTAGAGGGTGTATCATAGCCAATGACTGACATGAAAAAGGGTGGCCCTCTTGTACCATGTAAGACTCTCTCAAAGGTGCCATTCATTCCCGGAATTCACCACAGGATCCAGCAGAGGCTAGACTTCAGCTAAAACCATGTTTTGTTTAACTTTTCCTTGCATCTTGTCCTGCTTACAGGAATCTCCTGAGGACACAGGCTCAATAAATAACTTCAGTGAATCTCATTCAAAGGCCTAATTCTCTGGGAACCCATACTAAGCTATCTCCCCTACTTTTCTTATTTCCTGGTAACCTATTATAATTCAGAAGTTAACAGGAATGGATTAGTTAAAATTTGTATTCTTTTTGGAATATTTGTAAAATATTTTCATCATAGATAATTTTTCATGTAATTAGTATTTTAAAAATTACAAATGTTAAGATGTATATATCAGTTTTTTATAATTTTCATTTTCTTTGTTATGCTGCTTTTCCCCTTTAAAAATGTTGATATTTGTCTTCTTTCTTCTTTTTGATTGTACTTGCCAAGTTTTCCTCTTCTTTTCAATGGCACTTGCCAAAGTTTTAGAATTTTGTTAATTAGAAAGTTATTTTTTAAATTTTAAATGTATTTATTTATTTATTTATTTAATACTCTTCTTTCTTTTCCTTTCTTTTATCATGCATATTTTGAGTTTACTTTAAATATGTTTTTATTTTATTTCTGATGTGTTGAGGCTAATGCTTACATTATTTCTTTCTAGCTTATTATTGAAAACATTTCGTCTATGATTTCACTTTTCATTAGAGTTTTGCTCACTTCTATATATTAAATAAATATTGTTTTCCCTAATTTTAAGTGTTAAAATTTTTTAGATTAAAGAGTTTTTTGTTGTGTTTGCTTTCTTTTCTTTTTTTTTCCTCAAGAAACAGGAAACTTTGTTTCTTAATATTTTAATTTGGGAGAGTATTGTGCAATTTTTAAAACTTTCTTTATGTTTGATCACTTTTATAGTTGGTCTAAGGGTATTTGGAAAGAGTATATGTATATAAATGTCACATAATAATATAATTTTAAGCTATGGAATTTTAACTTTATTTTTTCATTTATATCATTGGTCAGAAATCAAGAATATACTGCTGAGGTATTCACAAACTTCTTTTCATATTTATAAAATATATATATTTTTGGCCACACCATGGGGCTTGCAGTATCTTAGTTCCCTGACCAGCGATTGAACATGGGGCCCAGAGACACAGCAGTGAAAACACCGAGTTCTAATCACTGGACCACCAAGGCATTCCCTAAAGTAAATTATTTTTTATGCATTATGAAACTATAATACATAACAGCAATATAACATGGTTCATAGACTGCTATATATTGCTCTGACATACTCTGAAACATTCTTTCAATATGTTATTTTGGTGAGGAGATGTATAATCTTAGCTTAAATTTTAAAGGGATCCATGACCTAAAATAGCTTAAGAACAACTTTTTTGTATCTTCTTATACTTATGACTCTTTAAAAAAAAAAAAAAATCTGTGAGGAATTTCTTAACACATCGCTCTCTAAAATTATTTCTGAGAATCCTTCACTGTATATTTAGAATTTTGTTTATATATTTTTATATCATTTGATTATTAAATCTTTGTATCTATTAATGTTGAGAGACCCTTTTTCGACCCTTTTTTTTTTTTGTCAGAGTTGTCAAAGAAAAGTTGTACTTAACAGAGTTAAACAGACAAGGAAGACTTGATTCAAGACTGTTGCAATAGGAGAGAGAGACTGAACTCAAGTCTCTTGAAATAAAGGGCAGGGGAGTTTTTAGGTGTTGTGGTGAGCTAGTGGGGAAGTGTTGTAGAACATTAAGGAAGGAGGGTGTTCTGTGTGATTAGGCCATTTGCATTTGCTAATTGTCCCTATTGACATTATACCTCTACCTTCTCACAGAGACTGGAAGATGGTAAGTTGATCTCCTCTATGATTACTGTGATTACATTTCAAAAGGATGGATCCTAGGTCCTTGAGAAAGACATTCCTGGGTTTCAGAAGAAGCTGGGAGAATATTGACATCTCAAAGGGGTAGAGAAAGAATTCATAATTGAAAGTTTTCTAAAGTAAATGCTCTAAGAAAAGGGAGTCAAAGGCCTAGAATCTAGGAAAGAAACATGTCTGAAGTTTAGTCAGGCTTAGGGGAACTTAAGGCCCGTTTGGTCAGAGTATCTTCTTATCCACCAGGAAACCAGTTTCTGTTTGGGAGTCAGAGGCATTCCTTGTGAGTTCACTGTCAGGTATTATTTTCAATCTGGTAGTGACAGCCCTATCACTGACAGAAACTCCAATTTATTCCTCATTTTATAAATGAGGAAATTGAAACCTAGAGAATAAAAGTAGCTTACCTGAGATTTCAAAACTAGTTAGGAAATGAGGGAGGATGTTAATTTTTGTCTTCTAATGCTTTTAATTATATTAGCTTACTTCCATTGCTGCTTTTAGCTAGCTCTCAACACTTGCTTTTCAACTGACTTCTTTATTTTCTCTTCTCTTTCTGAAATGTATTGTGATATTTAATTGATTACTTCCTACAAATTGAAATACACAGCTATGAGAAATCGTTCCTGTCTAATTTTGCCTCTTTCACATACAGTGCATATTTTTAACTACTTGTTTTGCTATGGACATGTACTTGATCTTTCTGCCTGGGAACCAGTAGTTATGAGAAGTTTGACATAATTTGGAAAATGAGTGGCTTAACAAGAGTGTTATATTTTTATATGCTGCAATAATTTTAGCATAATGTAATTAGTAGCAAAATTCTAGTATTTTTTGGGAAATGTATTTTAGAGGAGCAATTTAATAAAGTGTCAGGATTTCTAATAACTTCACATTGTATGTGCATGTTTTACCTCTTAGTTACATAAGAATTAGTAAATTGTGCTATTATAACAGATACTTTTTTTTTTTTTTTTTTTTTGTGGCACGCGGGCCCCTCACTGCTGTGGCCTCTCCCGTTGCGGAGCACAGGCTCCGGACGCGCAGGCTCAGCGGCCATGGCCCACGGGCCCAGCCGCTCCGCGGCACGTGGGATCCTCCCGGACCAGGGCACGAACCCGCGTCCCCTGTATCGGCAGGCGGACTCTCAACCACTGCGCCACCAGGGAAGCCCCTATAACAGATACTTTTAACTGTATAAAATTATGTATATAAAAGATGACATTAGGTATCTTACAAAATATAGCAAATTGATTTCTAGAACAAGAAAGACTTTGAAAATATATCTAGACTTTATAAAATGACAATTATCAAAATTTATATTAAATTTTTTAAAAAATAAAAACAGTCTTTATAAAAAATGTTTCAAAGTATATATTTTTAAAATATTTATTTATTTGGTTGCAGCAGGTCTTAGTTGTGGTAGGCAGGCTCCTTAGTTGCAGCTCACTGGCTCCTTAGTTGTGGCACATGGGCTCCTTAGTTGTAGCATGCATATGGGATCTAGTTCCCTGACCAGGGATCGAACCTGGGCCCCCTGCATTGAGAGTGCAGAGTCTTATCCACTGTGCCACCAGGGATATCCCCAGAGTATATATTTATTTAAAGGAGCTTGTTAATATACTTGCTGATTCTTTACTAGATTGTAGTAAACAAGGAGCTTGAAAGGAATTGCAAGCTCCCTGAACTGCTGGGGCTACAAACATTTTTATTCCTGTTTCTCTAGTCTTGCCTTCAATTTGTGATGAAATGGCAGTTAAGTAAGGTTGAATGGACTATTCATTTCTGTCTAAAAAACCCTACCATGAATTAGCTCTTAGTGTGGACATGCTTTTAAGTTTTAGACAGTATATTGTGCAAAATTGGATTTTATATGTGAGCTTTACATCACCAAGAAACTGTGCAAGGGATTACAGTAAAAGAGAATGTGACATTTTATATCAAAGAAAATGTTGAATATTTTTAAACTTTACCTGGATTATGAGAAAAAAGAGAGCTTTTCCTCTGAGGAAAACCACACCAGCAAAATTAAGTAAATTAAACTTATTTTGCTATTTAAGAAAAACAGTGTACATGTGTCACACTATTAAAATGATTTTAAATGTCACATAAACTTGGTAACTTACAAGTATATGCATGTCTTTCTGCAAGTATGCATGTATCTTATATACATACATATTTATCTATTTTCTTAACTTTTGACATGCTGTAACATTTTCCTAAGGATTTCTAGTGACTTTATTACAATTAGCTTTGGTTAAAATTTCTTTTACTAACAATTCAAAATCAGGAATGAGTTGAAAATTAATCTTTACTTAGGTCATTGATGATTTAGACCTTTATCCTGATCAAATAATTTTAATGAAATCAGTTATCCTTTCTTAGAAACTTGTTTTCATCCTGTAATTTCAGAAAGAATATAGTCAATTTACATTATAGACAAAAATTCTTAAGATTCTAGCAAAGGGTGACTAAAACATGAATAGCTAATTTTATTAAATGTACTTTATACTGAAAATCCACAATTTCTGTGAATTTTTTTCTCATTTTTTCATTAAACCATAGTTCCGTATTTAATTAAATCTGTCCTATCATCTATGTACAGCCTAACACTACTTGGAAACTTTATATTAATAAATAAATTTGTCCATAATGTAATAAGTTGAGGAATATTTCTGAGAAAATTAGAGAAATGCAAGCATAAATTTTCATTAAAATAATAAAATATATTCAACATATTTCATCCTTTAAATATATCTGAATTTTAACATATACTCATTTTGTCCCAAAGAATAAAACATTTTAAGACTTTAAAATGTTTTCTCATATTTACATACATCAAATTCTTTGTTATAGAAATAATAAAATGTTTGTTTCTTCACCCATGAAGGTGTGTTCATCCTAACAAGACTTCACAAAACCCCGTTCTGAAATGTTTCAAATCAAATGGTGGTTCTTTTAATTGGTAGTTCAGAAAAGTGTGTATCTGGCAAAATATTGTTTATAATAAGTGGTGTGGATCATGCTTTTTTTGTCTACTAAAATACTTCTAATAACTTTATGATGGTAGGGGTAACCGTGTAGTTAAAAGTGACAGTTTGAGGATTACACAAACTTCTTTTAAAAAAGAACGCATTAAAAGAAAAAATCTATTGTTATTTATTTATTAAAAATTTCCCAAGCAAAAATAAGGATTTACAAAATAAATTGTATCATTTATTTTAACATCAGTTATATTTAGAATTTAAATATCATTTACACTCACATCTATTGCCTAATAACTAGTGATTTCTATTTAAAAAACAATTAATCTAAAAAAATACCATGTTAAAGTTCAATCTCTTATATATTTTTTTCACTATTAGCTAATCATCAGTCATTGGATAGCTTCATTTGAAATCATTTATTATAGATTTAATTTATATTGTTACAACTGTCTGAAAGTATTATCTTTAACATCTTTCATTTTCTTTATGTCTTCTTTAATTCTATATATCCCATTTGCAAAAATTTTATTGATTGTTATTACAGGGTTTAATTTTTTTCATATTGTTCATTCATTCTACTAACATTCATTTCATATTAAAATTACTTAGCTAAATAATATTGAATATTTCCTTTAGGGAAAATAGGGAAAACTTGGACATTCTTTTCAAAATTTGTTTTATTGAGATATAATTGACTTATAAGATTGTATTACTTTTTGGTGTATAACATAGTGATTTGATATATGTATATAGTGAAATAATCACTACATTAAGTCTAGTTAGCATGCATTATATTACATACTTACAAAATTTTCTTTTTTCTTGTGATGGGAACTCTTGAAATTTACTCTTTTAACAGCTTTAAAATATACAGCACAGTATTATTAACTGGAGGTGCAGCCCCAGGATTTATTTTATAACTGGGAATCTGTACGTTTTGACCACCTTCACCCATTGTCAAATCACCTCCCTCCCCCTACCTCTGGCTACCATAATTTTTTTCTGTCTCTGAATTTGTTTGCTTGTTTGTTTATTTTTCAGATTCCATATATAAATGAGATTACATGGCATTTGTATTTCTGTGTCTGATTTTTTCACTTATCATAATGCCTTCAAGGTTCATCCATGTTGTCACAAATGGCAGGATTTCCTTGTTTGTTATGGCTGAATAATATTCTATTGTATGTATATATCACATTTTCTTTATTTATTCATCCATTAACGGGCACTTAGGTTGTTTCCTTGTCTTGGCTGTTGTAAATAATGCTGCAATAAACATGAGATTACCTTTTGGGTTATTGTTTTGGGCATTTTTTTATCTTAGTTTGTTAAACAGTTTAACAAACTGAACAGTAAAAATTTTACTTAATTGAAGGACATTTATATAAGGTAACACAAATATACTTATTTGCTTAATAAAATATCATGTTATTTAGTATCCAGGTCTAAAGTTACTATCAAGGTTACCCATTCTTCATATTCTCATTCTTTCCACAGACATAACTCTATGTTAATATTTTTGATTTTTTATTTTTCTTGAAATTACTCTCTTCTGGAATGGAGACTGTCTTTATTCCTATTACTGGAATGAAAAATGAACATAACCATGCTCTAAATAAATGCTTAGAAACTATTATTGACTTATTTTATTAAACAATTCCCTCATTTCCTCTTTATTCTTCCAAAATTTATTCTGTTTGTTTAAAAAATCTACTCAACTTTTCCCTTATAAGCAACTCCAACCTCAAAATCTTTTTTTATCTAAAATTCCTGACATCTTTTTTTACAATTTTTTTCTTCTCACAGTCTATTTTTTAACATTTTATTTTGAAGAAAAAAAATAGTATAGACTCATTGGTGTTTGCAAAGAAATGCACAGAAAAGTCTCATACAGCATTTTCCCACCCTCCCACAATGTTAACTTCTTACACATTATAATACAATGTGAAAATCAAGAAGTTTACATTGGTGCAATCTATAGAATTTAGTAGATTTCACCTGTTATATATGCACTCATTTGGGGTGTGTGTGTGTATGAGTTTGTGTAGTTCTATGTGACTTTAGCTCATATCTAGCCTTGCATTACCTCTACATCAATCAAAATACTCCTCAGACAATCACAAGACTCCTTTTGTTACCCCTTTATAACCTCCCCATCAAATGCTGGAACCCATTAATCTGTTATCCATCTCTATAATTATGTTATTTCATAAATGTTACATACATGGAATCAAGATTGGCTTTTTTCACTTAAGTTTCATCCAATTTGTTACATGTACCAATAGTTCATTCCTTTTTTTTTTTTTTTTGCGGTATGTGGGCCTCTCACTGTTGTGGCCTCTCCCGTTGCGGAGCACAGGCTCCGGACGCGCAGGCTCAGCGGCCATGGCTCACGGGCCCAGCCGCTCCGCAGCATGTGGGATCTTCCCGGACCGGGGCACGAATCCGTGTCCCCTGCATCGGCAGGCGGATTCTCAACCACTGCGCCACCAGGGAAGCCCAGTTCATTCCTTTTTATTGTTGAATATATTCCACGGTAATACAACAGTTTGTTTAACCATTTATCTACTAATGCTGCTATGAATTAAACTAGCTGTTAAACCAGCTGCCAAAATAATTGTACTATTCTACATTTCCATCAGTACTGTATGAGTGATCTGGTTTCTCCATGTCATTGCCCACATTTAGAATTATTATTTTTCATTTTAAAGTAAGTTCTCTACATATGAACGAGTTCCATTCCAAGAGCACGTTTGTAAGTCCAATTTGTTCATAAGTCCAACAAATTTAGCCTAGGTATCCAACTAACACAATTGGCTATTCAGTACTGTACTGTAATAGGTTTATAATACTTTTCACACAAATAATACATAAAAAAACAAATGGAAACAATAAAGAAAACATTTTTAATATTACAGTACAGTACCTTGAAAAGTACAGCAGTACAGTACAACAGCTGGCATACAGGGGCTGGCATTGAGTGAACAGGCAAGAAGAGTTACTGACTGGAGGTGGGAGATGGTACAGCTGAAGCATCATCAGCAATGGGAGACAGAGGGCAAGCTGCAATTTCACTCACACTGATGTTGATGACACAGGTTCTGGTTCCTTGCTGGATTCAATTCTATCTGTCCTCTTGAAAAAGTGATCCAGTGATGTCTGGGTAGTAGCTCTTTTTTTTTTCATAGGTGACACGGTAGCCCATGAAAAATGGCTGCTGCAACCTTCGTGTACTGTTCTATGCTCAGATCCAGTGCCTCAAAAACTAACAGTGCGTCCTCAAATAAAGAAAATTCCCTTGCCATTACTTGTGTCATGTATCTCTTCGGTTCTTCAGTTACTTCTTCCTCCTCTTGTCTCTCGTCATCCTTTCTCTGGCCCTGCTTCTATCAGGTCTTCATTAGTAAGCTCCTTGTGTTGCACAGCAAGGAGTCCAATGAAGTCGTCCTCTTGCAGATCTAGCTTAAGATACTATACTACTTTACTCTATATTGTGCTGTAAAGTACACAAAAGCACAACCACTTGTAGGCAATGCACGTACTTGAAAATGTACAACAGGCATGTGACCTAACTTACTTGACTGGACACGGGACCACACGGTTGCATCTTTGAAAGTTCACTACTTGAAGATTTGTATATAGGGGACTTACCATATCCATTCTGATAGTGTATAGTTATACCTAATGATGGTTTTAATTTGTATTTCTCTAATGGCTAATGATGTTGAGCATATTTTTGCATGCATATTTTTCATCTGTTTACCCTCTTCAGTGAAAGCTCCATATGTGTTTTTTGTTGTTTTGTTGTTTATTTCCCAATTCTAATTGATTTCTTTTTGAGTTTTGAGAGTTATTCATATATTCTATATACAGGGTCTTTGTCAGATATGTGATTTGTAAATATTTCCTCTCAATCTGCCATTTGTCTTTTCACCCTTTTAACATGATCTTTCATAGAGCAAAAGTATTTCATTTTGATGAGTTCCAGTTTATCAATATTATTTTTAAAAATTGGGATTTAGTGTCAAGTATAAAAACTCTTTGCCTAGTCTTAGGTTCCAAGGATGTGCTCTTGTGTTCTAGAAGTTTATAGTTTTATGTTTTACATTTAATTCCATGATCCTTTTTTTTTTTTTCGATACACGGGCCTCTCACTGTTGTGGCCTCTCCCGTCACGGAGCACAGGCTCCAGATGTGCAGGCCCAGCGGCCATGGCCCACGGGCCCAGCCGCTCCGCGGCATGTGGGATCCTCCCAGACCGGGGTACGAACCCGCATCCCCCACATCGGCAAGCCGACCCCCAGCCACTGTGCCACCGGGGAAGCCCTCCATGATCCATTTTGACTTAATTTTTATAAAATGTTGAGTTTTAGTATGGGGTTCATCTTTTGGCTGATGTCTCCTCAGTGTTCCAACACTTATTGTTGTAAAGGTTTTCCCTCTATTGAATTATATTTATTCCTTTTTCAAAAATTAGTTGCACAAATTTGTTGAGATCAATTTTCTGGGTTCTGTTTTCTGTTTTCTTCATTCACATGACTACCCCCCACAAATACCACTCTGTCTTGGTTTCCATAACTATATGTCAGACCTTAACCTCAGGAAGAATGATTCTTCCCACTTTATAATTTTTTTTCAAACTAGTTTAGGGTATTTTAGAACCTTTTCCTTTCTTTCTTCAAAATCATTATTCTCTAAAACTTCACCAGCCACATTGTTAATATTTCTAACACACATTTCTAATACTCATTGTTTACCTATGTTTTGGGACTTTGACTTTCTTTTTCATTATACTTTGACTAAGAACTGTTGTGGAGGCAATATTATGATTTAAAAATGTGTTTTCCTTCCTAATACAAAGTCGAATTTCTTCTCCATTCTCATATAACTCTTTGTCTTTTAAACTATTTCTTTCCTTCTTTCCTATCAATTTACTTTTTCATCCTCATCCTATTGCTATAGCAAACACTGAACATTTGCTCAGTCCACCATTTCCTGTTTTAATTTTCACTTGCCTCCATGCACATTTCAACTTATGCATTAGCCGCTTCAACAGTATACTCCTGGACAGGATGTATCACCAAAACAGAACTTCTGTCTTTCTTGCCTGGTTGAGTCCTGGTCTACAGTAATATCTATTTCTCATTTTACCCTCCTTTACTACAGCTACTGAGTAGCCCAAAAAAGAATCATAAAATAATTTACATCCCCTGATCCTCTATACTTCTTCTATTCATCTTTTATTGATTTATTGGGCACATATCCATTCCAGAGCTTTCAAACTGTTTCCTCTACTTTTATCAAAACTCCTATATCTACTCTGTAGGTAGTTTCACCTCTTAATTTTCCTGGGATCTAAGTTGCCCTTATCCTTTCCCTTAACTCCCTTCTTTCCATCTTAAAATAATTTATCTCTTTTCTTCTTTCACCCTGCTGTTTCTGGTTTCCCCACCCCTGTATTTAAAAGAGAAGTATTCACTTTATTCCTTCTCAAACTAAACTTTTCTACTTTGGATTTTGGATCCCAAGAATATCAAATATAAGTAATGGATTATTTTCCCATTAAGATGTGCATACATTTTTTAAAATGTTTCAACTTAAAACTACTAATTCCAGTGCACTCCAAATTAAGAAAAAGTGATTAATTACACATTTTATTTCATTGATCCATGACTCTCTACCAAATATATATATATATGTATATATATATATACATATATATATATATTTGATGACTATGTCTCTACTAAAGTCTCTGAATAACTCATTAAAGCATTGACATCAAATGATAATCTCCCTGAGCCCTCTCTAATTTGGCATTGTACCTTCTCTTCTTTCTTAATCTCTTCTCTTTTTCTTCCAGGAATTTTGCATATTTCCAATTTTTTTCTTATGTGTAACATTCTTTCTTTGTACCTTTTAGTAACTCTTCTTTATTTCCTTGGCATAGATCAATAGCTCCTATAAATAATCATTTTTACCTAAAGTTCTGTTCTCAGGTTTACTCTTTTTATTGAAAACAAGTTTTGTTTGTGTGTTTGTTTTATCTGTTTCTATGACCTCACATATTATCCTTATTTAGATAAAATTAATTTTAAATCTTACTGACCTCTTTCACACCATTCCAGTTACATATTTTCATCAGCCATTTTTGAAGGTCTCTCATTTGGATGACTGCCCAGTATCAATTGCTAACCCTTCCAAAATCAACTCTCATAATTCTTGTTCAATTTGTTTCTATAACATTTCTATCATCAGCAGCTTTATTAAATTTTTGTTGTATATAAGATTATTAAAATAGCTTTCTTATTCATTAATCTTTCCAATATAAATCTCCCTTTAATACATCCTAATTCATAAATCATCTTTTATTTCTTCTCACATTATTTATCCAAAAATCATCAACCATTTCTCACTGCCTACTAAACTAATTTAGAAATTTTCATTTTGTGATTCAAGAATATTGAGGGCTTCCCCCCCAACCATCCCTCTATGAAAACTGAAGGATTCAGAAGAAAAAAAAATCAAGATTAATCTCACTGATCCATGGAATCAGACTGTTTAAGGTTTCAATATCTGCTCTACCATTAACTTGAAATAAATTGTGTCTCAGTTTTCTTATTTGGAGAATGAAGGAAATAATAGTATTTGCCACATAGAGTACTAAAAGGTTTAATGGGAAAATGTGGGAAAAAATCTTTGCACAGTCTCTGGCACACAGTAGGCAATCAGTAATGTGAACCATTATTTCTTAATTTAAGGCCACTATATCACTGGAAGAGCTTGAGCGTACTTATTCTTGCATATACCCAGACATTTTCAGAAGAGTTTAAGGATATGTACAAAGAGAAAGCATTATTACATTTTACTTCACTGCAATTTTGTGTGTGTGTGTCTGGTACGCGGGCCTCTCACTGTTGTGGCCTCTCCCATTGCGGAGCACAGGCTCCAGACACGCAGGCTCAGCAGCCATGGCTCATGGGCCTAGCCGCTCCACGGCATGTGGGATCTTCCCAGACCTGGGCACGAACCCATGTCCGCTGCATCGGCAGGTGGACTCTCAACCACTGCACCACCAGGGAAGCCCGCACTGCAATTTTAAAGAAGAATTGTGAACAGAAGGAACAAAATGCAATGTAATATTTGTTATTGCTAATTGTACTTTTTATTTCACCAAGGTTCATGAAATTTGGATTTTTCTTTAAGTTTCCATTTAACTTTTATTACTACAGTATAAAATGTTTATGAGTGAGATTTATTTATTATTTTTTAATCTATACATTTCTTATATATTGAGGATATATGGCAGGCCATTGATGTCAGGTCATTGATTTATGAACCTTTTCTTGAGCTCTTATTTTTTATCCAAAATATCAGCAAAGTTCAAATGTTCTTTCTGTACATTATTTACCACTGAATTAATGTAAGCTTGAATTAATACCCAGATGATTGGTGATTCCATCATATACATTGTCATATAAAGATCTATTTGATGGTCTTTCTCCCTGGGTCATCTTTTTCCATATAATTTATGCTGTATTAAACATTTCATCAGTATTTTCTGATGATATTAGTATTTTAAACTGCATATGCTCTGAGAGTATTTTCATAGTTTTGAAGACTACCTTGAACATTTCTCCACTAAACTGGAAGAACAAACACTACTGGATTTTCTAATTGATTTATTTACTTTGACACATTTATTATCTCTCTCTCACACACACACATTGTGACAATATATATAAACCAGAACTTCAGAACTGTTCAGGCAAACTCCTCATCAGATAGCTGCAAGGATTAAATAAGCATAGTATTTAACAAAGAAAATACCACACAATAAGCACAAAAAGTCATTACTGTTATAGGAGAATAGCATGATCATTAAAATATTGTTCAATGTCAAGTGTTTTTACTACATTATTTTTTCCATGATACTTTTTGAGCAATCTTTTAAGAAAAAAAATTAAATTATAACTTACTTAATTTAGGCAACTATTTCACTAGAGAATTGTTAACATTACTTCCAAGTACTCAACAATCACAAATGTAAATGAATAAGATTAGCAGCAATTTTTTCCTAGAATTTTTTATGACAAGTGATGGAAGCCAAGTATGTAATAATAACATGGGAGGTAAATTATGCCATGAGCACAGTTCTAGCCACTTATTATAAAAATTCTCATCCTGAATTATTTATGTAATAAAAGGTTAAAATAAGAATAATCAAACTTACCTTAAGCTTCACTGGATACCGGAAAATTTGAAAATGACTCTTTACAACATTATCACCTCATTGGTCATTGTCTTATCACATTCAAAGACTTTCAACCAAGTTTTTCCATTTAAAGTACTGAGATTATAAAACTAAAAAATAATAGATTATACATACCAAAATTTAAGGAAATAAGAGTCCCAAGACAGTGATATAAAACATATTTCCTTATAAAATATTGGCCAGCTAATTAATTAAGTGAATAAAATTCAACAATCTGAGCAAATTTGTAACTTCAGATGTGAATGTATTAGACAGTCAGATTCTACATTTCTATGTTCATGTATGCACACATAAACACATTCTGTCTTTTTACTCATTGCCCATGGTATTATCAAGTTCAGTTTTGTAGAATTTCACATAAAGTAACTTTACATGAATGTCTAATTAAAAAAAGATTTATTTATCATAAAAGCAGAATAATTATTTAGCTTGGATAACTTTCTTTCACAATGTAAGAGAAAGTAGTAACTTTGGTTAAATGATTATTCCTTTTATCTTCCATTAAAATAAATAGCTGTGACATTGGAAAAATATAACACCATAATGTTGTTGCTGGTGTTTTTTAATTACAAAATAATGGAAGTTACCTAAATACCAGACATGTGAGATTGGTTGACATCTATGCTAAGGTAAACATATGTGATACTGTGCTATGCAGATAGATATAAGAAAGAATGAGGAAGATCTATATGAGCCACTATAAGGATGTTTCCCAGTATATTTTGTTAAATGCAAAAAACATAAGCAAACAACAAACCAAGTTCAAAAAAGCAAATGCAGTATGACTCCGTTGTGTAAAACACAATGGAAAAAAATGTGTGTGTGTTTTGTGTATCACTATGTGATTGCAAAAAGATACAACGGGGGTATAAACCAAGCAAAGATAGAAGCAAAGATACCCAGAAGAAATAAACATACCTAGATCATTATTTCTAAACACTATTGTTTGGATAGGTGGTATTCTCCAAGATGGATAAAGTAAGAATGTTACAAGATGAGCCTGAAACATCTTTTTATGCAGAAAATATAAGAAAGAGCTTAAAGTATAATGGGAGCATGAAAGAAGACTTGTAGGCCAGCTTTAAGGAGTTCCAATTAGCCACATCTGAGAATATGGGAGTATTACAATAAACAATGGTACTCTTATATTATAAACAGTTGAATAAAACAGGCATGTATATGTTTATAGTAATGATAGATGATAGATAGGTAGATAGAAAAATAAAACAAGTGGAAGCTCTTTTATAGTAGAATGCTAGAATAAGAGAAGACTTTGGAAGATTAAAAAGTCTCTTGGGCTTCCCTGGTGGCACAGTGGTTAAGAACCTGCCTGCCAATGCAGGGGACACAGGTTTGAGCCCTCGTCCGGGAAGATCCCACATGCCGCGGAGCAACTAAGCCCATGGGCCACAACTACCGAATCCCGCACGCTTAGAGCCTGTGCTCCGCAACAAGAGAGGCCACAGCAATGAGAAGCCCTTGCATGGCAACCAAGAGTGGACCCTGCTCGCCGCAACTAGATAAAGCCTGTGTGCAAAAATGAAGACCCAATGCAGCCAAAAATAAAAAATAAAAAAAAAAATAAGTCTCTTAACAATAATAGATACAATTTAAAATAGAGATTTAATAATCAAATGACATTGAAATATATAAACAAAAATACTAAATGGAGTCACAAAATCACCATTTTGCATCATACTAAACATAATTCAAAGAAGATGTCAAGTAAGCATATGAAAAGATGCTCCACATCATATGTCATCAGGAAAATGCAAATTAAAGCAACAATGAAATACCATTACATACCTATTAGAAGGCTAAAATCTGTAACACTGACAACACCAAAAGCTGGCTAAGATGTGGAATGACAAGCGTTCTCATTCATTGCTGGTGGGACTGCAAAGTGGTGCAGATACATTGAAAGACAGATGGAGAAGGTGGTCTCTTAGAAAAGTAAACATATTTTTTTACCACATGATCCAGCATTTGTGCTCCTTGGTATTTAACCAAAGGAATTGAAAATTATGTTCACACAAAAACCTGCACATGAATGCTTATAGCAGGTTTATTCATAATTACCAAAACATGGAAGCAACCAAGATGTTTTTCAGTAGGTGAATGGGTAAATAAACTGTAGTACATCAAGACAATGGAATATTATTCAATGCTAAGAAGGAATGAGCTATCTCACCATGAAAAGACCTGGCAGAACCTTAAATTCTTATTGCTAAGTAGAAAAGCCAATCTGAAAATGTTACATACTGTATGATTCCAAATATATGATATTCTGTAAAAGGCAAAAATATGGAGGTAGTAAAAAGATCAGCAGTTGCCAGGGGTTGTGAGGAAGGAAGGAATAAACAGGCAGATCACAGCGGATTTTTAGGACAGTGAAACTATTTTGTGGTACTGTTATGATAAATACGTGTCATTATTCATTTCTCTAAACCCACAGAATGTAGCAAAACAAGAGTGAACCTTAATGTAAACTATGAACTTTGGATGATTATGATGTGTCAGTGTAGGCTTATCAATTGTGACAAGTGTCTCACTCTGGTGGGGTATTGAAAGTGAGGGAGCTTATGCATGTCTGGAGGAAAGGGATATATATTCAAGGTATGTCTCTACCTTCTTCGCAATATTGTTGTGAACCTAAAATGCTCAAAAAACAAAGTCTATTCATAAAAATGTTGGGGGGGGGGATCAGGCAAAATAGTCAATGGTTATAAAATCTAGAGGGAAAGTTTGATGAGCCTCACCAAAAAGGGCTTAATGATTCCCTGGACTAGGTGGCTACTTCCTGCCTCTGGGACCCTGATTTCCCTTTTCTTGGTGTCTTCATGTAACAAAACTTTAGTGCAAATTATTTCTTTGTTTCTTTAAGATATAAATCTTGAAAGCTTTTTGATAGTTTAAAACCCAGAACCATTTTTCTCAAGGACCTGACAGCCATCCTTTGAAATGTAATCATCAGGGAAGACAGCACCCCTATCTCCCAATGTCTGGGGGAATGTCACAGCCTCCCTTCTGCAGGCACCTTCTTCCAAGTTGTAAAATGGCCTCCTGTCATGAAGATACAAGACAGTTTACTTTCCTTTGAGTAAGACAAATTAGGACATAGAGATGGCGTATGATTCCCCAACACCACCAAAGCCCTTAAACACTTTTCAAACATCTTTTCAGCAGAGTGGAGTCCAGTCTCAGTTCTGACATCTCTACTCTTTACAATAACCTTAAATAAAGTCTTCCTACCTGTCTAACTTTATCCAGAACGAATTTTGCTTTGACAAGACAGAAGAAACAGGTTCGATGTATCTACCCCCAAATTACTTTTCAATAATGAATAGAAATTAATAACTATGGAAAAGAGAACCTGAGCAAGTACAATGCATGCCAAATATATATATATATATACTTTTTCATGTGCCAATTTTTTAAAACATCTTTATTGGAGTATAATTGCTTTACAATGGTGTGTTAGTTTCTGATGTATAAAAAAGTGAATCAACTATATGTATAAATATATCCACAAATCTCCTCCCTCTTGCGTCTCCCTCTCACCCTTCCTATCCCACAACTCTAGGTGGTCACAAAGCACCGAGCTGATCTTCCTGTGATATGCAGTTGCTTTCCAATAACTATTTATCTTACATTTGGTAGTATATATAAGTCCATGCCACTCTCTCACTTTGTCCCAGCTTACACTTTCCCCTCCCTGTGTCCTCAAGTCCATTCTCTATGTCTGTGTTTTTATTGCTGTCCTGCCACTAGTTTCTTCAGAACCAATTTTTTTTCTTTTCTTTTTTTTTTTAGGTTCCATATATATGTGTTAGCATACGGTATTTATTTTTCTCTTTCTGACTTACTTCACTCTGTATGACAGAATCTAGGTCCATCCACCTCACTACAAATAAGTCAATTTTTTTTCTTTTTATAGCTGAGTAATATTCCATTGTATATATGTGCCACATTCTCTTTATCCATTCATCTGTCAATTGACACTTAAGTTGCTTCCATGTCCCGTGTATTATAAATAGAGTTGCAATGAACATTGTGGTATATGACTCTTTTTGAATTATGGTTTTCTTAGGGTATATGCTCAGTAGTAGGATTGCTGGGTCATATGGTAGTTCTATTTTTAGTTTCTGAGGAAACTGCATACTGTTCTCCATAGTGGCTGTATCAATTTACATTCCCACCAACAGGGCAAGAGTGTTCCCTTTTCTCCACACCCTCTCCAGCATTTATTGTTCGTAGATTTTTTGATGATGGCCATTCTGACAGGTGTGAGATGATACCTCATTGTAGTTTTGTCTTGTTTTGTTTAAATTTTAATAATGTTTTGAATATGATATATCAAAATATTACCATTTCAACAGTTAATATAAAAGTTATTAATGAGCTTTTTACATTATTTTAGAACTAAGTATTCAAAATCAAATGTATATTTTGCACTTACAGGACATCTGAATTTGGACACAATTTTCATTGGATGAACTTGATCCATATTTAAATTTCATAAAATTTACAGTTGAAAAAGAAAATTCATATAACCAAATTGTTCCAGATATACTTAAAAGTTTTCAAATAAACTTAATTGAGAACCCCGATCATTTTCCTTTAACATTAACATTTGTGAAACTCATCAGTTTTAGAGGAATTGATATGAACACATCAGTTTCAAACCTGTGTCTAAGTTTAGTAAATTCACCAACTGTTGTGTTAACTCAGTATCAATATTGAATTCAAAAGGGTATTACAGAATTGAAAATTAACTGAATTTACCACTATCAACAAAGTTTTCTTCAAATTTTTAATAGGTTTGCAGCCAATTTACATAATGCTGTCAAAAATAATTAAAACCTGCATATAGAAAAATGTATAAAAGGATTATTAGGGATTGTATTATGCAGCTTCAATTTTAAAACATAAATTCTCATACCTGTCTAGCTGTATCATAAATAAGCTTTTCCATTACTTGGTGATTCAGCTCTCATTCATTCATATGCAATGAGATATGGATTATAATTTGATAAGCAAGAAACCTACTAGGCTTTTTTTTTAACATCTTTATTGGAGTATAATTGCTTTACAATGGAGTGTCAGCCTCTGCTTTATAACAAAATGAATCAGTCACACATATACATATGTCCCCATATCTCTTCACTCTTGTATCTCCCTCCCTGTCACCCTCCCTATCCCACCCCTCTAAGTAGTTACAAAGCATGGAGTTGATCTCCCTGTACTATGTGGCTGCCTCCCACTAGCTATCTATTTTACGTTTGGTAGTGTATACATGTCCATGCCATTCTCTCACTTTGTCCCAGCTTCCCCTTCCCCTTCCCTGTATCCTCAAGTCCATTTTCTAGTAGGTCTGCATCTTTATTCTCATCTTGCTGCTAGGTTCTTCTGACCTTTTTTATTTTTTTCTTAGATTCCATATATATGTGTTAGCATATGGTATTTGTTCTCCTCTTTCTGACTTACTTCACTCTGTATGACAGTCTCAAGGTCAATCCACCTCACTACAAATAACTCAGTTTCGTTTCTTTTTATGGCTGAGTAATATTCCATTGTATATATGTGGCACATCGTCTTTATCCATTCATCTATTGATGGACACTTAGGTTGCTTCCATATCCTGACTATTGTAAATAGAGCTGCAATGAACATTTTGGTACATAACTATTTTTGAATTACGGTTTTCTCAGGTTATATGCCCAGTAGTGGGATTGCTGGGTCATATGGTAGTCCTATTTTTAGTTTTTTAAGGAAACTCCATACTGTCTTTCATAGTGGTTGTATCAATTTACATTTCCACCAACAGTGCAAAAGGGTTCCCCTTTCTCCACACCCTCTCCAGCATTTATTGTTTGTAGATTATTTGATGATGGCCATTCTGGCTGGTGTGAGATGATATCTCATTGTAGTTTTGATTTGCATTTCTCTAATGATTAATGATGTTGAGCATCCTTTCATGGGTTTGTTGGCAATCTGTATACTTCTTTGGAGAAGTGTCTATTTAGGTCTTCTGCTCATTTTTGGATTGTGTTGTTTGTTTTTTTGATATTGAGCTGCAGGAACTACTTGCATATTTTGGAGATTAATCCTTAATCAGTTGCTTCATTTGCAAATATTTTCTCCCATTCTGAGGATTGTCTTTTTGTCTTGCTTATGGTTTCCTTTACTGTGCAAAAGCTGTTAAGTTTCATTAGGTCCCATTTGTTTTATTTTTGTTTTTATTTCCATTTCTCTAGGAGCTAGGTCAAAAATGATCTTGCTGTGGTTTATGTAATAGAGTGTTCTGCCTATGTTTTCCTCTAAGAGTTTGGTGGTGTCTGGCCTTACATTTAGGTCTTTAATCCATTTTGAGTTTATTTTTTGTATGGTGTTAGGAAGTATTCTAATTTCTTGTACAGGTAACTGTCCACTTTTCCCAGCACTACTTATTGAAGAGGCTGTCTTTTCTCCACTGTATATTCTTGCCTCCTTTATCAAAAATAAGGTGACCACATGTATGTGGGTTTATCTCTGGGCTTTCTATCCTGTCCCATTGATCAATATTTCTTTTTTTGTGCCAGTACTATGCTGTCTTGATTACTGTAGCTTTGTAGTATAGTCTGAAATCAGGGAACCTGATTCCTCCAGCTCTGTTTTTCTTTCTCAAGATTGTTTTCCTATTCGGGGTCTTTTGTGTTTCCATACAAATTGTGAAATTTTTTGTTCTAGTTCTATGAAAAATGCCAGTGGTAGTTTGATAGGGATTGCCTTGAATCTGTAGATTGCTTTGTGTAGTAGAGTCATTTTCACAATGCTGATTCTTCCAATCCAAGAACATGGTATATCTCTCCATCTATTTGTATCATCTTTAATTTCTTTCTTCAGTGTCCTAAAATTTTCTGCATACAGTTCTTTTGTCTCCTTAGGTAGGTTTATTCCTAGATATTTTATTCTTTTTGTTGCAATGGTAAATGGGAGTGTTTTCTTAATTTCACTTTCAGAATTTTCATCATTAGTGTATAGAAATGCAAGAGATTTCTGTGTATTAATTTTGTATCCTGCTACTTTACCAAATTCATTGATTAGCTCTAGTAGTTTTCTGGTAGCATCTTTAGGATTCTCTATGTATAGTATCATGTCATCTGAAAACAGTGAGAGCTTTACTTCTTCTTTTCCAATTTGGATTCCTTTTATTTCTTTTTCTTCTCTGATTGCTGTGGCTAAAACTTCCAAAACTATATTGAATAATATTGGTGAGAGTGGGCAACCTTGTGTTGTTCCTATCTTAGTGGAAATGGTTTCAGTTTTTCACCATTGAGGATGATGTTGGCTGTGGGTTTGTCATATATGGCCTTTATTATGTTGAGGAAAGTTCCCTCTATTTCTACTTCCAGAGGGTTTTTTATCATAAATGGGTGTTGAATTTTAGCAAATGTTTCTCTGCATCTATTGAGATGATCATTTGTTTTTTGTCTTTCATTTTATTAATATGGTGTATCACATAGATTGACTTGCGTATATTGAAGAATCCTTGCATTCCTGAGATAAACCCCACTGGATCATACTGTATGATCCATGTAATGCACTGTTGGATTTTGTTTGCTGGTATTATGTCAAGGATTTTTGCATCTATGTTCATCGGTGATATTTCCCTGTAGATTTCTTTCTTTGTGACATCTTTTTCTGGTTTTGGTATCAGAGTGATCGTGGTCTAGTAAAATGAGTTTGGGAGTGTTCCTCCCTCTGCTATATTTTGGAAGAGTTTGAGAAGGATAGATGTTAGCTCTTCACTAAATGTTTGATAGAATTCGCCTGTGAAGCCTTCTGGTCCTGGGCTTTTGCTTGTTGGAAGATTTTTAATCAAATTCAGTGCTTGTGATTGGTCTGTTCATATTTTCTATTTCTTCCTGGTTCTGTCTCAGAATGTTGTGCATTTCTAAGAATTTATCCATTTCTTCCAGGTTGTTCATTTTATTGGCATATAGTTGGTTGCAGCAATCTCACATGATCCTTTGTATTTCTGCAGTGTCAGTTGTTACTTCTCCTTTCTCATTTCTAATTCTATTGATTTGAGTCTTCTCCCTGTTTTTCTTGATACGTCTGGCTAATGGTTTATCTTTTTTATTTTTAATCTTCTCAAAGAACCAGCTTTTAGTTTTATTGATCTTTGCTATGGTTTCCTTCTTTTCTTTTTCATTTATTTCTGATCTGATCTCCATGTTTTTTTCCTTCTGCTAACTTTCTGTATTTTTTTGTTCTTTCTCTAATTGCTTTAGGTTTAAGTTTATTTAAGATTTTTCTTCTTTCTTAAGGTAGAAATGTATTGTTATAAACTTCCCTCTTAGAACTGCTTTTGCTGCACCCCATAGGTTTTCAGTCGTTGGGTATTCATTGTCATTTGTTACTAGGTATTTTTTGATTTCCTCTTTGATTGCTTCAGTGATCTCCTTGTTATTAAGTAGTGTGTTGTTTAGCCTCCATGTGTTTGTTTTTCTTACAGATATTTTTCCTGTAAATGATATGTAATCTCATAGCTTTGTGGTCAGAAAAGACACTTTCAATTTTCTTAAATTTACCAAGGCTTGATTTGTTACCCAAGATATGATCTATCCTGGAGAATGTTCTGTGAGCACTTGAGAAGAATGTGTATTTTGTTGTTTTTGGATGGAATGTCTTATAAATATCAATTAAGTCCATCTTGTTTAATGTATCATTTAAAGCTTGTGTTTCCTTATTTATTTTCATTTTGGATGATCTGTCCATTGGTGAAAGTGGGGTGTTAAAGTCCCCTACTATGATTGTGTTACTGTCAATTTTCTCTTTTATGGCTGTTAGTATTTGCCTTATGTATTGAGGTGCTCCTATCTTGGGTGCATAAATATTTACAATTGTCATATCTTGTTCTTAGATTGCTCCCTTGATCATTAGGTAATGTCCTTCTTTGTCTCTTGTAATAGTCTTTATTTTAAAGTCTATTTTGTCTGATATGAGAATTGTTACTCCAGCTTTCTTTTGGTTTCCATTTGCATGGAATTTCTTTTTCCATCTCCTCACTTTCAGTCTGTATGTGTCCCTAGGGCTGAAGTGGGTGTCTTGTAGACAGCCTATACCCAGGCCTTGTTTTTGTATCCATTCTGCCAGTCTATGTCTTTTGGTGGGAGCACTTAATCAATTTTCTTTTAAGGTAATTATCAATATGTATGCTCCTAATACTATTTTCTTAATTGTTTTGTGTTTGTTATTGTAGGTCTTTCCTTTCTCTTGTGTTCCTTGCCTAGAAAAACTCTTTTAGCATTTCTTGTAAAGCTGGTTTGTTGGTGCTGAATTCTCTTAACTTTTGCTTGTCTGTATAGGTTTTAATTTTTTCATTGAATCTGAATGAGATCCTTGCTGGGTGGAGTAATCTTCGTTGTAGGATTTTCCCTTTCATCACTTGAAATATGTCCTGCCACTCCCTTTTGCCTTGCAGAGTTTTTGCTGAAAGATCAGCTTTAACCTAATGGGGATTCCCTTTTATGTTCTTTGTTGTTTTTCCCTTGTTGCTTTTAATATTTTTTCTTTGTGTTTAATTTTTGATAGCTTGATTAATATGTATTTTAGCATGTTTCTCCTTGGATTTACACTGTATGAGAGTCTCTGTGCTTCCTGGACTTGATTGACTATTTCCTTTCCCATGTTAGGGAAGTTTTCATCTATAATCCCTTCAAATATTTTCTCAGACCCTTTCTTTTTTGCTTCTTATTCTGGAACACCTATAATTCAAATGCTTGTCCATTTAATGTTGTCCCAGTGGTCTCTTAGATTGTCCTCAATTGTTTTCATTCTTTTTTCTTTATTCTGCTCTGTGGTAGTTATTTCCAGTCTTTTATCTTCCAGATCACTTATCCGTTCTTCTGCCTCAGTTATTCTGCTATTGATTCCTTCTAGAGAAATTTTAATTTCATTTCTGTGTTGTTCATCATTGTTTGTTTGCCCTTTTGTTCTTCTAGATCCATTTCTTGTATTTTCTCCATTCTATTTCCAAGATTTTGGATCATCTTTACTATCTTACTCTGAATTCTTTTTCAGTAGACTGCTTATTTCCTATTCATTTTTTTGGTCTGGTGGGTTTTTACCTTACTCCTTCATCTGCTCAATATTTCTGTCTTCTCATTTTGCTTAACATACTGTGTTTGGGGTCTCCTTTTTGCAGGCTGCTGTTCATAGTTCCCACTGTTTTTGTTGTCTTCCCCCAGTGAGTAAAGTTTGTTCAGTGAGTTGTGTCAGCCTTCTGATACAGGGGACTCGTGCCTGTTTCCTGGTGGGTGGGGCAGATCTTGTCTTTCTAGTGGACAGGACCATGTCCGGTTGTGTATTTTGGGTGGCTCTTAACTTAGTATGATTTTAGGCAGCCTCTCTGCTAATGGGTGGGGTTGTATTCCTATCTTGCCAATTGTTTGACTTGGTGTGTCCAGTACTGGAACTTGCTGGCTGTTGGATGGTGCTGTGTCTTTGTTTTGAGACAGATCTTTAGGAGAGCTCTCACTGATTGAAATTACATGGGGCTGGGAAGTCTGTGGTGGTCCAGTGTCCTGAGCTCGTCTCTCCCACCTCAGAGGCTCAGGCCTGACAGAAGGCTGGAGCACAAAGACCCTGTCAGCCACACTGCCAGGTACGTGGGGATTTTCTTGCATTTTGGGAAGTTGAGGTCTTCTGCCAGTATTTAGTAGGTGTTCTGTAGGAGTTGTTCCACATGTAGTTGTATTTTTGATGTATTTGTGTGGAGGAAGGTGATCTCCACGTCTTACTCCTCCTTCACATTGAAGGTCCCCTCCCTGCCTTATAATACAGTTGTATGCAGAGAGAAAGACCAAGAGACTGTGAACTAAGAATGCCACCTACCATATCAGTAAGCAAAGGATATTGCTGCAATCAAGCCATCAGCCACTACAGCCGCCCCCAGCAGTGCACCCTGAGGGGACTCAGGATGGGAAAGCGAAGGATACTGGCCCTAGATAGCTGAGGTACATATCAAAGGAATGATTTCAATGAGCCCAGACTCTTGCATCTTCCCATACATAGAAAAACACTAAATTCATTAACTTGTGATATCTGGTTTTCTTTAATTAATGGTAATATTTTGCTATTCTGACTACCTGATCTTTGTCGCAAAATTCCTATATATCCTGGTTCCTTTCTTACCTTTTCCAAGCAGTTCCTCTGAACTATTCTGAGAGGCTGCTTCTCTGGCTTGAAATCTTCAAAAAGTACACAAAATAAAGCATAATTCTCAACATTTACGTTGTGCATTTTTTTCAGTCAACAAAACCAAGAAGATAACAACACAAATGTGGAAAAATGTTAAACCTTAGTGAAGTGAATGAATGGATTTTGGAGTTAGTTATTTTATTAATAAAAATTTATAAAAAATTAAATTTAGTTTGAAATAAAAATTTGATAAGTTTAATAAAAGTACCAACAAAGATAATGTTGTAAATTGAATACTTCCTTTTCTGCCTTTTCAATCAGAGGTCCTTTCCAACAAACTGAGAAATAAAGACAGGACCTCAGATTTGAGTTAAATATCACCTTTATTACCAATAAAGATAATATTGGCATATGTGGCTGTCAACTACAAATTGGCTCTTGCCATCTGCCTCTTCAAGGATTAGGTCACAAACCCCTTCAGCCGCTGACCTTCAACACACCTTGAAAGGATTTCAGGGTGGAAATCAGGAATGAGGTGCTCTGTGCTCTAGGAGACACTGGCAAGAACAGGTCTTCAGACAGATGTTTTCAAGAGACTTTGTAAGCCTAGTTCTTGCATATCATATCTTGAAAAGCACTAAAATCATTAACGGAGACATCTGTTCCTCATGACTAGCAGCAACCTTCTGCAAAAATGTGTTCTTGATTGCAAGTACCCTCCTTCACCAAACTGACATATATACTGATCTTCCCCACTACCTCTTCAGAGCAGTTTCTCAGAGCTATCTGAAATTCTGTCCCTGGGCTATAGTACTCATAAAACTTAACTCACAACTCGCACATTGTGTATTTTTTTTTCATTCGAAATGGCTTGTGTCATTAGTCAAATTGAATTTTTTAATACATCAGGCTTAAATGTTGAGGTTGTGGTCAATCAAAGCTATCACTCATCTTTTTGGAGGTCAAAATTCTATCAAGACAGGCCTCATTCCACCTTCACAAGTCAGTCTCCAATATCAACCCCTTTTCACTTGGTTGTTCCTGGAAATCCTGGGCATTAGTAGATATATTTTGATGCCAGAAGATGCTGAAAAGAACAATGTATTAGTAAATTTGTTACCAAGTCCAAACTCAGTATGCCCACCACAAGACAGGCCAATAATTGGGAGACAAGGTATTGAGACAAGGAATAATGACTTTATTCAGAAAGCTGGGTATCCAAGAAGATGGCAGAATAATGTCCCAGAGTACCATCTTATAGGGATCTGAATGCCAGTTTCTTTTATAGAACAGAGAAGAGGCAAAAGTGATGAAGTAAAGTAAAAAGGCCATTAGTCTTGCAAAATATTTCCTGGTTTGGTCAGCATCGGGGAGGGGATGTGTTAATATCTTCTTTTCTGCAGCCATTCACTAGTGGGCAGGGTCAGATTGTCTTCCTTTGAGCTGAAAAAAGGCACTTTTATAACATTCAGACAGAGTGGCAGAGTTCTCTGAGGCAGGCTATTATGTATGATTATTATTATTTTTTGGATTTTAGATTATTTAAGAAGTTGTTTTTCTTTCTTCTTTTTTTTTTGTAATTGGGGTATAGTTGTTTTACAATGTTGTGTTAGTTTCTACTGTACAGTGAAGTGGAGTTCCTTGTGCTATACAGCAGGTTCTTATTACTGATGTATTTTATACATATTAGTGTATATCTGTCAATCCCAATCTCCCAATTAATCCCATTATGTATAATTATAATAACAAGAACAAAGGTTAAAGTAAAAGAAACAGATCCAACATGGAATCAGATTTTGCTCTTCCCTGTTAAAAATTCTCAGGTTGTTTTGTATGCAAATTTGAAATTAATATCTTATTTTATTCTCCAAACTAAATTATGTTTAGTATATAATTATTGAAGTGTAAGAAATAAGATTCAATGGCATCATGTAGACATAACACAAAACATTCCAAATATCTACTATAATTTTTATCCCATTAATAATTTCTCCAGGAAAATTAAGGTTAAAAAAGTAAAATATTTGTTTGGATGTAAAATCTGAAACCAGCTGCAACAAAGCGGAGTTCAAGATCCATTCTTCCCAATTTGTTATTCTGCTCATAACCAGTGGAGGGGTACTTAATGCCTGGGTAGGGCTAGCATTTGGAATGGGTGTAGTTTGTTAGTTTCTTTGGGGCATAAGGAGTTTTATTCAATCAATTAGATATTTTGGGTTTGCCTCACTTTTTATGAGTAAAAAGAGTTAAAAAGGACATGCAAAATTACCACAACATTAGACTGAACACCCAAAACATTTAGAAAACAATCCAATTCCAAACCTCTATTGCAAATATTTGAAGAAAAATTATGTTTCTAGAACCCAGTATTTGGTGTTGCCTAGAATGTCAGTAAATCAGTGGTATGTGAGTGTATAAGATATAAACTGTGAAAATATTCTTGGCTTCTGTCTTGTCAGGATGCTCTTGAACATATGCCAGTTGCTCAGAATCGATAACCTGTACACTAAAGCCCCCTAAAGCTTTGGATAAAACTCAGCAAGATGCTAATTTTTGCATTTTGCATTTACCATATCTGAGGAGACATGCACCTATACCTACTGCTTTCTCTCTGAGAGTGCATTTGAGATACTGACAATTGCAACACACTGTTAAAACAAATTTATTTGAGGTGACAGTTAATTTTTTTTTTCTTATTCAGTCTTTCTGTCTTAGTTTGGCTACTTAAAAAAAAATAGTGCCATTGGGTGGCTTATAAATAGAAATTCATTTTGTACAATTTTGGAGGCTGGAAGATTAAGACCAGGGTGCCAGCATGGTCAGTTCTGCTGAGTCTTTTTGGGGTTCCTGGGTTGCAAGTCTTCTTGTATCTTCATATGATGAGAAAAGCTGGTGAGAGAGCTCTCTGGGGTCTGTTATAAGGGCAAGAATCCCATTCATGAGGGCTCCACCCTGTGGTCTAATTACCTCTCAAAGGCCCCACCTCCTAATACTATCACCTTAGGGTTAGGATTTGGGGAGCATACAAACATTCAGTCTATTGCAACATTCTAAACTTCATACTTTCCAGTTGGTTTCTGTCGCTTGTTCAATGTATTGAATACGTGCTTTATCTATTCATGTAACACTGAGACAATCTTCTATGTAGTCATTTATAGTCTTAGGCCAAATGAGGGTTATTTTCAGACCCATTCCTAATATTCATAGAGCCCAGGAGAAGAGTACAAGAACAATCCCACATACCATTTCCCTAAGGTTTCTCCTCATCTCACAAGTCTGAGCTTAGCAACTTTCTCTGACAGTGTGCCCTTCCATGTCCCACCTCAAGTTGTACCCTAACAGCATTATATTTTATGTTCTTCAAAGGAAACTGAGGCTGAAAGTCATCACAAATTTAGAATTCTCAGAATTCAAGCAATGTAAACCAAAACACCGTCTATAGACCAAGCCAGATTCTGACCTTGGAACTTTCCTCTGTCCATCTAAAAACCTGCCTTTTATTCCAACACCAGTTCACATTTATCACTGGGCTATGCCTCAGATTTAAGGATATGTGTACCTGTTACCTTGGACTTTCAAGAAGAGGGATTTAGGGAAAGGCTCTGCACAGTCCTTGAAGGTAAGTACGGAACCATTTGAACAGGATATTCTGAGGATCTGAATATGCTTGTGTGTAGCTTATGAAGGGCCTATAAGTAGAATTACGTATTCCCTGGGTTTAAAGGTAGTTCTGGTTGTAACCACACTTTTTGCTATGTCATGTATTATACCTAAGAAATCCACCTTGTAAGGAAGTTATTTTACTCTGTAAACAAATGCTGAGCCAACTTGAGCACACTCTGTGGCACCCATGAAACACATGTGCCCAGATATTTGAAGATAGAAATGTTTTTTCATACTGTAATGTCTAAAAGACATGTGTATTGAAAACCATTTCCCCTGGCTTCAGCTGTCACTATATTTTAAGATCTTCCCAACTTACTAACTGCTAAAGTAACTCACTGGAATCACTCACTTAGTAATGTTTATGCCTGGTTCTGCAAAATCAACCTTGTAAAGTTACAAGTTGCATCTTAAATCTCCAATAATATGGCCATGACCACCTATGGTAGATGTTTAGGTTTTGCTTTCCAAAGTTAAGTAAGCTAGCATCTGCTGAGACACCTTACTTAACCAAAAAATATGACATGGCCAAGGGGTCCTCTGCACATTTTCTTGAGGCACAAATGGCCTCACGTCTTTGCTAAATCCTGCAACTTTACAGTAGGACCTGCATGTATATCCCTCTCTTCTATGAATTCCAGTACTTCCAATAAACCAGGCTGGCATAAGCTTCAGTGTACTGACAAGGTCAATATCGCATGTGATCTAAGGCTTATAGCCATTTGCCTAAATAGCAGTAGTAAATGAGCCACTCACATAAGGCAAATTTAGTCACATGACCCACTTTAAACCTTTATTAACTATCAAGTTCAAAGCTCCTGTATAACATACCCAAGTCCAAGGCCTTAGCCACATGAGAAACCTCAGCCTTTCCATTTATATTTTGTTCCATATTTCTTTACCTTCCTTATCTATCCCTGAGACACACACATCAATGCAACAAATGTGTGTTTAAAGAGCCCAATAAATGTCATGCTGCTTTTCTATATGAGTGCTCATTCAATTGAGATAACTGACAAGTAATTAAAGCTGCTGAAGACAAAGATCCTACTTTTCTCATTGATAAAGTTGGTATTGAGACTCTGGCTTTTTCTGTGTAAGAGATGACGCCATACTACTGAGCTTCAGGATTAAATTCCATGCTCTCTGTGGTCAGCAAACTTAAGGGAAAGAGAAAGAAAGAGGGACCAGGCTGCCCAGGACCAGCTTCCCCTTCCAAATTCACCACTCAGGAAGTTTGTCCTGCCACTCTCAACCTCCACCTCCAGGGAGAAAGCATGAAACAGAAGGCAGAAATATTTGTTTAATAAAGGTCTCTCTAGTACATCAAGACTGGAATGCAAGTTACCCCTCAACAGAAATTATAAGATGTTACATTTCTCAGAAAAGCAAAAACAAAACAAAGGAAAAATGGCAGGAAGCTGAACATTTAGGAAGGACAGAAAAAAAAAATAATAATAAAGCTCGTCATTTAACACAATCTTGTAAACCTCCAGCTTGCTAAACTTTCTGCTTTCTGATTATATTTCTCTGTAGGTCAGTTTGAAAGAAAATACTAATTGGTGCATTTAACCTAATGGAAACAGTATCATGACCTTGTACAAGATAGGTGTTCCTACTGACAAGAATACTCACCAGAGATTTTGTAAGCAAATTATGGTTTGGTTTCCTGCATTTCTGGATATCACTTGTATGTGCTTATTAGTCAATTGTAAAACTTCTTAACAAAGCAGGATTTCATTATTTATTTTTGAAATTTTGGCATACATGCGTAATTCAATTTTTCAATTACACTTTATAACCAACTAATACACTTTATCTGAATTCATGCCATTTATTTAATACAATAAATGCTACATGCTAGCCTATCCAACAAAGTACTTTCTAACAGGTATAGAATGCATATCTTACATGAAACATTTGGCCTTTTAGGGATCAATTTTAAACCATTAGGATGGTACTAAGATAAGATACTTCCTATATCTTTTATTACATTTACTGACTTGGTCATTCATGAACAAGATAGATAGAGAGAGAGAGAGAGAGAGAGATCTTTTTAATTAAATGATTTCTACTTTTGTTACTAACTTATAAAGCAACATTTTATTTTATTTTCCCTAAAGCAACTCTGGAAGTAGAATTCCATTAAGTCCTAATCTGAGGTCTGACAATAACTTGATATATAAATATGGAAAATTGCTTAATTTCCCTGGGCTCCATTTTTTTCCAACTGTAATGATTTCTAAGCCCATTTCAATTCCAACTCCATATGGGCATATTGTTAATAGGCAGGTTGTTTCAGGAGTTAAGCTCTGGGGTTTAAATCAATGGATCTTGTTGGAGGGTCATACACCCAGGACAAATTCAGTAACACTCTCTGATATTCAGTTTTATTATTTTCAGAATAATATCATCAAGCTATCATCTGTTTCAAAGAATCAGAGGAAGGATCAAATAAAATAAGATTACCTAAAACCATTTTGTACCTGCAGGGCATTACCTAATTGTAAAATACTGCTCTAATTCCAAGAAATAACTTGCTATTTCAAAGGTTTGGTGTCTGAGATTATATTTATTTTAGCCATAATTTTTATTTTGTCCAATCAGAAGTATTTATAGTACTTATTATGTGTTATATATTTACATGTTATTATTTTCTCACCTTTGTTTCTGACATTATATTTTTTGTTCTCCAAGGTTGTTCCTCTGTCCTCATCATTTTTGAGCCATGGTTTTGGAACTTATTAAACTGTGTTACGGCTTTCTCTGTGTGAATAAGCAGAATGATAAAGGTACTGTTTTTGACATGGAACTAATGAATCATTTCTATTCTATTTCAGACACTCCTTCTAATGGTGAAATGTTTACTCATGACAACTTAGAGGTCTCCTGTCCCTAATGAGGAGTGAGTCACCACCTTATTTACCCTTCATGATCACATAGTCAGATGTCCATCTATTCCCAGACATTTTCCAAACAGAACTAAAATAGAGATATGGTTTGCTGACATTTGTTCTATGCCTTAATTGTCTGTAGATGTCAAGGTCAAGTTTCCTAAATTATTACCAATATTTAGTGGCAGGGGGTGGGGCAGAAGTTGTGACTTATTGTGGTTGATCACCCTTCAAAACTGAATCCTGGGTTCTGGTCTATATTACCAGAAAGCAATTTACATATTCTCCGTGTTTCTTTTGTCTGGGGTCTGAAAGAAGCAAAGTTTTATTTTACCAGAAATTTTCATTGATCAGCAAATATCAATCCTACTCTCTCCTTTTTGTCCAGATTTTTAATAGCATTGAACTTTGTGTACAGCATTTCTCACTCTCTACAGCATTCTTGAATAGGACTATTTTCTTGACTTGACTGTGACATCTCTGCTTTGTATTCTCAGAATTAAACTTCAGTCTTGTTTGTTAATAGCCTGGGATGCAAAATCTCCACTTCATCATAAAGTTTTGGGAGAACCAATAATTTTGTGTTTTTTTTCTTGTTTTATCTTTAATTAGGTTCAGTTTTCTTTTCTTGAGTTGTAGGTTGCTTCATAGATAGATACTTTTTCTCCCTCATAAATAACTTATTGTTCCCAAAGATCAGTTTTCTGCAATTCCCAAACTGAATTATGAGAGAGCTATAGTACACTTACCTACAGATTACACTCCATTCTTAGAATTCAAAATTTTCAAAAAACATATTAAACTGTTGGAATGAACTGAACTTTAAAGGAATTAATATCAGAAGAATATATATGTACCTATCTGCAGAGGTGCAGAGATATATTATACCTATGTTCCCAAAGAATGCATCACAGTTGTTCATTTTGTGTATCAAACCATGCTTGCTATGGAACATAATTTATACACAGTTGAGATGTCAACATTTTAATCTATTCCTATAATAAAAATATTATGATCTTCTGAAATTAAAAAAAAAACAGAAGGATGATAAGGTAAAATATAATTCCCCAAAGATACTTCTTGTTACACTGTAGTACTGTGACCTCAATATGCACTTAAATGTAGTTTTTTTAATGTGAAAAGCTGTTATTAGATTGAGAGATCAGAATCAGTACTTCTTAGAATTAAGAAACTATAGTTGTAGTAAAGGAAATATAAGTTTCTGATTCAGTGTCAATGATGGATTAAAAATGCATATTCAAATGAGTGGCCAAGATGGTGGAGTAGGAAGGCACTGAGGTTATGTCCCACATAGGCATACCAAAATTACAACTATTTAAAGAGCAACAATCAATGAGAATGGTCTGAAGATAAGCAGAAAAGGTTTTCCTCAACTAAACATATAAAGAAGGAACCACAGAGAGATAGGTAGGAGGGGTGGAGTTGTGGTATTGTCAAGACCCACACTCTTGGCTATGAGACTAACAAATCGAAGTTTACTCACAAATGCAGAGGTTCTCCCCAAGGAATGAGGAGTCTGAGCTCCACATCAGGTTCCCCAGCTAAGGGGCTCTGCACCAGGAAGACAAGCCCCCAAAATGTCTGGCTTTGAAGGTTAGCAGAGTCTGCATATAAGAGAGCTGAAGGGCTGTGGGAAACAGAGACTCTGCTCTTTAAGGGCACATGCAAAATGTCACATGCTGTGAGAGGCAGCACAGAAGCAGTAATTTGAAAGGAGCCTGGGTCAGACTCACTTCTGAGCCTGGAGAGCCTCCTAGAGAGACAAGAGGCAACTGGGACTCTCCGTGGGGACATAGATGCTGGCAACAGCCATTTTTGGGAGCTCATTCTACCATGAGGACACTGGTGCTCACAAAAGCCATTTTGGAACCCTTACTCTAGCCTATTATTTCCAGGACCCAGACACCACTGGAAGGTTAGCACCAGCCCTGGACTCCCTCAGGCCCCCCAGCAAGCTACCCTGGGACCTGGCATTACATACCAGCAGGCTGGCATCAGACGTGGAACACCCAAGTCCCTAGCCAGGCATATAACAGGCAGGAACCAAACTGGGAACCTCAGTCTCTGCAGCCCATCACCCTAAGACACAACATCAATCACCAGTAGGCAAGCAACAGGCCCAGGATCCCCAGGTTATATAGTCAACTACCTTAGGACAGAGCCACACTCACCAATGGGAAGGCATCAATCTCAGGACTCAGGATTCAGGGGCCTTATAGCATGTCCTCAGGATCTATCTCTTCCCACCTGTAGCTGGCAGTCTTACACAAGTCAGGGTCTGTTAGGCCAATGGGCCAGAGACCAGCCCTGCCTAAGAGCATGTCCACAGTAGTTGGCCCCCAACACAACAGAAGGGCACACTCAGCCCACATAGAGGGCATCCCCAGATCATATAGCTCTGGTTATCAGAGGGAAGTGTACAGCTGGGCCCTCTAGGACATCTCCTACATAAGGCCACTTCTGCAAGATCAGAAAACATACACATCCAACCTAATACATACAAATAAACACAGAGAATTAAGTAAAATGAGATTACAAAGAAATATGTTCCAAGGAAAGGAATAATATAAAACCCCAAGAGAACTAAACAAAGTGGAGATAAGCAATCTATTCTATGAAGAGTTCTAGGTAATGAACAAAAAGATGCTCAATGAACTTGGGAGAAGAATGGATAAACACAGTGAGAATTAGAAAATATAAAGAAGAGCCAAACAGAGCAGAGAAATAAAATTACAAATTAAAAATACACTAGAAGGAATCAGCAGTACATTAGATAATACAGAGGAATGGATCAGCGAATCTGAAGACAAAGTAGTTGAAATCAACCAAGCTGAACAAAACAAAAAGATAGCCACAAAAAATTATATGACAATAAAATGGACAACCTAGAAGAAATGTATACATTTCTAGAAATGTACAATATTCCAAGATGGAATCTGGAAGAAATATAAAATATGAACAGACCAAGTACTAATGAATTTGAATCAGTATTGAAAAAACCCCCCCCCCAAAATAAATGTTTAGGACCAGATGGCTTCACATGTGAATTCTCCCACACATTAAAAGAGAGTTAAATGCTATCCATCTCAAACTATTCCAGAAAATGAATAATTCAAACTCATTCTATGAGGCTGGCATCTCCTGACACCAAAACCAAAGACACCACAAAAAAGAAAATTACAGGCCAATATCATCAATGAACATAGATGTAAAAGTCCTCAACACAATATTAGCAAATCAAATTTAACAATATATTAAAAGATCATATACCACGATCAACTGTGGTTTATCCCAGGGATGCAACCATGGTTCAGCATCCACAAATCAATCAATATAATATACCACATTAACAAACTGAAGAATAAAAATCATATGATCATCTAAATAGATGCAGTAAAAGGTTTTGACAAAATGCAACATCTATTTATAATTAAAACTCTTAACAAAGTGTGTATAGCGGAAACATACCTCAACATAATAAGGGAAATATATGACAAACTGACAGCCAATATCATACTCAATGGTGAAAATGAATCCATTAAGATCAGGAAAAAGACAAGGATGCCTGCTCTTTCCACTTTTATTCAACAAAGTATTGGACGTCCTAGCCACAGCAATCAGACAAGAAAAAGAAATAAAAGAAAGCCAAATTTGAAAAAAAGAAGTAAAACTGTCACTGTTTGCAGAGGACATGATTCCATATATGGAAATTCCTAAAGATTCCACCAAACAATTAGAATTAATAATTGAGTTCAGCAAAGTTTCAGGATATGAAATTAATATACAGAAATCTGTTGCATTTGTGTACACTAACAACAAACTATCAGAAAAGGAAATTAATTAAATAATCCCAATTACAACTGCATGAAAAAGAATAAAATACCTAGGAATAAATCTAATTAGGGATATTAAACAAACAAACAAACAAACAAAAAAACAGTACTCAGAAAACTATAAGACACTGATGAAAGAAATTGAAGATGACACAAACAGATGAAGTTATTACCATGTTCATGGATTGGAAGAATTAATATCATAAAAATGACTATACTATTCAAGGCAAACTGCAGATTTAATGCAGTCTCTATCAAAATATCAATGGTAATTTTCACAGAACTAGAACAAATAATTCTAAAATTTGTAAAGAAACACAAAAGATCCCAAATAGCCAAAATAATATTGAGAAAGAACAAAGCTGGCGGTATCATGCTCCCTGTTTTCATGTTATACTACAAAGCTACAGAAATCAAAATAGTATGGTATTGGCACAAAACCAGACATATATAAATGGAACAGAACAGAGAGTCCAGAAATGCACCAATACTTACATGGTCCATTAATCTATGGTAAATTAGGCAAGAACATGAAATGAGGATGAAGCCTCTTCAATAATTGGTGTTGGGAAAACTGTACTACTCCATGCAGAATAATAAAACTGGACTACTTTCTCACATTATATACATAAATAAACTCAAAATGGATTAAACCTTTAAATGTAAGACCTGAAACCATAAACTTCCTTGAAGAAAATGTAGGCAGTACACTCTTTGACATCAGTCTTAGCAATATTTGTATGGATTAACCTCTTCAGGCAGTAGAAACAAAAACACAAGTAGACAAATTGGACTATATCAAAGTAAAAAGCTTTTGTACAGTGAAGAAAACTATCAAGAAAATGAAAAGTCAGCCTACTGACTGGGAGAAGATATTTGCAAATAATATATCTGAGAAGGGGTTTATATCCATAATATTCAAAGAACTCATACAACTCAACATCAAGAAATTGAACCAATTTAAAAATGGGCAGAGGACTTGAATAGACATTTTTCCAAAGAAGACACATAGATGACCAACATACACATAAAAGGTGCTCAACATCACTAATCATCAGGGAAATGCAAATCAAAACCACAATGAGATATCACCTCATACCTTTCAAAATGGCTACTATTAAAACGTAACCAATAACAGGTGTCAGCAAGGATGTGGAGAAAAGGGAACACTTATGTGTGGTTGGTGGGAATGTAAATTGGTGCAACCACAATGCAAAACAGTATGGAGATTCCTCAAAAAATTAATAACAGAACTATCATATGATCTAGCAATTCCACTTCTGGTTACTTTTCTGATGAAGACAAAAACACTAAATGAAAAGATATATGCACCCTACGGTCGCTGTAACATTATTCGCAATATCCAAGACATGAAAGCAGACCAAGTGCCCTTCAATAGATGAATAGATAAAGAAGAAGTGCTATATACACACACAAAGGAATACTACCCAACCATAAAAAAAGAATGAAATCTTACCATTTGTGACACCATAAATAGACATAGAGGATATTATGCTATGTGAAACAAGACAGATAGAGAAAGACAAATAGTGTAAGTTTTTACTTATATGTGGAATCTAAAAAACAAAACAAATGAACAAAGACTACCAAACAAAAAGAGAGTCATAGATACAGAGAACAAACAGATATCTGCTAGAGGGGAAGGGATAAGGGAGTGAAATAGGTGAGGGAAAGTAAGAGGTACAAACTTCCAGTTACAAAATAAATAAGTCATGGTGATGAAATGTACTGCATGGGGAATATAGACAATAATAATGTAATATCTTTGTATGGTGACAGATCATATCTAGACTTATCATGATGGTCATTTTGTAATATATAGAAATAATGAATCACTATGTTGTGCACCAGGAAATAACATAGTGTGGTAGTTCAATTATAGTTCACAAACAAACAAACTCATAGAAAAGGAGTTCAGATTTTTGGTTAACAGAGGTGGGGGATTGGTGGAGGGGGAATTGGATAAACCAGTCAAAATTTAAAAACTTCCAGTTATAACTAAATACTAGAGATGTAATGTAGAGCATGATTAATGTAATTAATCAACTTTCTGGATGAAAGTTGTTAAGAGAGTGAATAAACTCTAAGAGTTCTCATCAGAAGGGAAAAAATATTTTTCTCTTGTTCACTTATTTTGTATCTGTATTAGATAATGAATGTTCACTAAACAATTGTGCAAATCATTGCATGATGTATGTAAGTCAAATCATTATGCGGTATATCTTAAACTTTTACAAGCATAGTTGTATATTATAATGTCAATTTTATTTCAATAAAACTGGAATAAAAATGCATATTCACCCTTCATTAATATAGTCAACTATTTTTACCAGTTTTTTTCAGTTTTATTGAGGTGTGATAGATTATATATGATTATATATAAGGAGTACAACATCATGGCTTGACATATATATACTTTGAGAAATGATTACCACAATCATGTTAACTAATAAATTCATCATCTCACATAATTCCTTTTCATCTATGTATATGGTGAGCTGCTTAATGTTTACTCTTTTAACTAATTTCAAGTACACACCACAGTATTATTAACTATAGTCACCAGTCTGTATATTTGATCCCCAGAACTTATTCATCTAATATATGAAGGCTTGTATTCTTAGACCAGCATCTCCGTCTTCCCACCCACTAAACATTGGTAACCATCATTCTATTTTCTGATTCTATGAGTTTGACATTTTTTCTTCTTTTGAATATTCCACATATAAGTGAGATCACAGAGTATTTATGTTTCTTTGTCTGAATTATTTCACTTAGCGTTATGTCCTCTAGGTTCATCCATGAACACTTCTTTTCCATTTATTCAGGTGGCTATTGTGAATAATGCTGCAAAGAACATGAGAATGCAGATATCTTTTCAAGATGTTGATTTCATTTCCTTTGATATATACTCAGAAGTGAGATTGCTGGACCGTATGGTAATTCTATTTGTATTTTTTGAGTAACATCCATTCTGTTTTCTATAATGGCTGAACCAACTTACCTTCCCACCAATAGTGTACAATGGTTTCCTTTACTCCATAGTCTCACCAACAATTATTATTCTTTGTTTTTTTTTAATAAAAACCGTCCTAAGAGGTGTGAGGTGATATCATGGTTTTGATTGGTATTTCCCTAATGATTAGAGATTTTGAGAAACTTTTCAGGTACCTATTGGGCATTAGTATGTCTTCTTTGGTAAAATGTCTATTCAGGATCTTTGCTTTGTAGAGCTTTTTAGTTTGATGTAGCCTCACTTGTTCATTTTTGCTTTTGTTGCCTGTGTTTTGGTTTCATATCCAAAAAACATTTGCCAAAGACCAAGGTCAAGGAGTCTTTTCCCTATATTTTCCTCTAGGAGTTTTATGGCTCCAGGTCTTATATTTAAGTTTTTATTATTTTATTTTTTTTTTCAGTACACGGGCCTCTCATTGCTGTGGAGCACAGGCTCTGGACGTGCAGGCTCAGCAGGATGGCTTATGGGCCTAGCCGCTCCATGCCATGTGGGATCTTCCCGGACCGGGGCATGAATCCATGTTCCCTGCATTGGCAGGTGGACTCTCAACCACTGCACCACCAGGGAAGCCCTAAGTCTTTAATTTCTTGGTAATTTTTGAGAGTATTTTAAGTTAGGATCCCAGTTTAATTCTTTTGCATGGTGGTGGATATTCAGTTTTCTTAACACCTTTTATTGAAGATACTATCTTTGCCCTATTTTGTGTTATTAGTACCTTTGTCAAAGATTAGTTTACTATATATGCCTGAGGTTATATTTGAGTTCTCTACAGTATTCCATTGGTCACATATTGTGTTTCATTTGTCATATAGACACACATATGTCTGCTTTAATGTCAATTTCATACTGCTTGATTCCTATAGCTTCATAATATAGTTTTAAAACAGGTAGTGTGATTCCTCCAGCTTATTCATTGTTCTTCTTTTTCAGGATTGCTTTGGTGGCTTGGGGTTTGTGTGCGTTTTTATAGAAATTTTATGATTGTTTCTTTATTTCTATAAAAAAATGCCATTGGAATTTTGGTAGAGACTGCATTAAATCTGTAGATTGCTTTAGGTAGTAAGGATATTTTAACAATATTAATTCTTCTAATCCAAGATCACAGAATATCTTTCCATGGTATGGAATATTCTGTGTAAAGCACATGGAGCACTGGCAGTGCTTCCAGTGGCCAGTTGCTAATCCACAAGCAGGTATTCCCAGTGGCTTGTGCCCAGGCTTTCTGGTGCAGTCCAGAGAGTAGTTAGAAGGATCTGAGTCACTTTGATGACCCATGAGAGCTTAGCTCCTGTTCTCCCAGCTTCTTCTTGCCTCACAACTCTATAGAGCACCTCAGTATTCTACAAGGGGTGAGAAAAAAGTAAGCCTCTTTGGTAGCATCCCCCACAGTTGGGGAAAACTGGTACTCACCTACGTACTCTCTCTTTCTTCTGTTTGGAAACTAGTGGACTGAGATCTCTTGGCAATAAGCTCGGACAACTTGGGGGATACATGACTAGAGTAGAGTGAAACTCTTTCTCTTACTGTCTTCAATGTATCAAATTTCAGACTCTTTTTCTTCTCCAAGGTTGTGCCTGAACTTCTCTGTTGAATTCTTGGACTGCCACAAAGTCACTGTAGTCAGTGGGTGATTGTCAAAATCAGTGTTCTTTGGGAGGAAGGTGGTAGGAAACTTCTATTCCACCATTTTTTCTGACCTGGTCAACTGTTGATTGTTCCACATCTTTTTTTTTTTTTTTTTAACATCTTTATTGGAGTATAATTGCTTTACAATGGTGTGTGAGTTTCTGCTTTATAACAAAGTGAGTCAGTTATACATATACATATGTTCCCATATCACTTCCCTCTTGCATCTCCCTCCCTCCCACCCTCCCTATTCCACCCCTCCAGGCGGTCACAAAGCACAGAGCTGATCTCCATGTGTTATGCGGCTGTTTCCCACTAGCTATCTACCTTATGTTTCGTAGTGTATATATGTCCATACCTCTCTCTCGCTTTGTCACAGCTTACGCTTCCCCCTCCCCATATCCTCAAGTCCATTCTCTAGTAGGTCTGTGTCTTTATTCCTGTCTTACCCCTAGGTTCTTCATGGCATTTTTTTTTCTTAAATTCCATATATATGTGTTAGCATACGGTATTTGTCTTTCTCTTTCTGACTTACTTCACTCTGTATGACAGAATCTAGGTCTATCCACCTCATTACAAATAACTCAATTTCATTTATCTTTATGGCTGAGTAATATTCCATTGCATATATGTGCCACAACTTCTTTATCCATACATCCGATGATGGACACTTAGGTTGTTTCCATCTCTGGGCTATTGTAAATAGAGCTGAAATGAACATTTTGTTAAATGACTCTTTTTGAATTTCGGTTTTCTCAGGGCATATGCCCAGTAGTGGGATTGCTGGGTCATATGTTATTCTATTTGTAGTTTTTTAAGGAACCTCCATACTGTTTTCCACAGTGGCTGTATCAATTTACATTCCCACCAACAGTGCAAGAGGGTTCCCTTTTCTCCACACCCTCTCCAGCATTTATTGTTTCTAGATTTTTTGATGATGATCATTCTGACTGGTGTGAGATGATATCTCATTGTAGTTCTGATTTGCATTTCTCTAATGATTAATGATGTTGAGCATTCTTTCATGTGTTTGTTGGCAGTCTGTATATCTTCTTTGGAGAAATGTCTACTAAGGTCTTTGGCCCATTTTTGGATTGGGTTCCTTTTTTTTTTTGTTATTGAGCTTCATGAGCTGCTTGTAAATTTTGGAGATTAATCCTTTGTCAGTTTCTTCATTTGCAAATATTTTCTCCCATTCTGAGAGTTGTCTTTTCCTCTTGTTTATAGTTTCCTTTGCTGTGCAAAAGCTTTGAAGCTTCATTAGGTCCCTTTTGTTTATTTCTGTTTTTATTTCCATTTCTCTAGGAGGTGGGTCAGAAAGGATTTTGCTGTGATTTATGTCATAGAATGTTCTGCCTATGTTTTGCTCTAAGAGTTTGATGGTGTCTGGCCTTACATTTAGGTCTTTAATCCATTTTGAGCTTATTTTTGTGTATGGTGTTAGGGAGTGATCTAATCTCATACTTTTCAATGTACCTGTCCAGTTTTCCTAGCCCCACTCATTGAAGAGGCTGTCCTTTCTCCACAGTATATTCCTGCATTCTTTATCAAAGATAAGGTGACCATATGTTCATGTGTTTATCTCTGGGCTTTCTATCCTGTTCCATTGATCTATCTTTCTGTTTTTGTGCCAGTGCCATACTGTCTTGATTACTGTAGCTTTGTAGTATAGTCTGAAATCAGGGAACCTGATTCCTCCAGCTCCGTTTTTCGTTCTCAAGATTGCTTTTGTTATTCGGGGTCTTTTGTGTTTCCATACAAATTGTGAGATTTTTTGTTCTAGTTCTGTGAAAAATACCAGTGGTAGTTTGATAGGGATTGCATTGAATCTGTAGATTGCTATCGGTAGTAGAGTCATTTTCACAATGTTGATTCTTCCAATCCAAGAACATGGTATATCTCTCCATCTATTTGTATCATCTTTAATATCTTTCATCAGTGTCTCATAATTTTCTGCATACAGGTCTTTTGTTCCTTAGGTAGGTTTATTCCTAGATATTTTATTTTTTTTGTTGCAGTGGTAAATGGGAGTGTTTCCTTAATTTCTCTTTCAGATTTTCACCATTAGTGTATAGGAATGCAAGAGATTTATGTGCATTAATTTTGTATCCTGCAACTTTACCAAATTCATTGAGTAGTTCTAGTAGTTTTCTGGTAGCATCTTTAGGATTCTCTATGTATAGTATCATGTCATCTGCAAACAGTGACAGCTTTACTTCTTCTTTTCTGATTTGGATTCCTTTTATTTCCTTTTCTTCTCTGATTGCTGTGGCTAAAACTTCCAAAACTATGTTGAATAAGAGTGGTGAGAGTGGGCAACCTTGTCTTGTTCCTGATCTTAGTGGAAATGCTTTCAGTTTTTCACCATTGAGGATGATGTTTGCTGTGGGCTTGTCATATATGGCCTTTATTATGTTGAGGAAAGTTCCCTCTATGCCTACTTTCTACAGGGTTTTTATCATAAATGGGAGTTGAATTTTGTCAAAAGCTTTCTCTGCATCTATTGAGATTACCATATGGTTTTTCTCCTTCAATTTGTTAATATGGTGTATCATGTTGATTGATTTGCATATATTGAAGAATCCTTGCATTCCTGGAATAAACCCCACTTGATCATGGTGTATGATCCTTTTAATGTGCTGTTGGATTCTGTTTGCTAGCATTTTGTTGAGGAATTTTGCATCTATGTTCATCAGTGATATTGGCCTGTAGTTTTCTTTCTTTGTGACATCCTTTTCTGGTTTTGGTATCAGGGTGATGGTAGCCTCATAGAATGAGTTTGGGAGTGTTCCTCCCTCTGCTGTATTTTGGATGACTTTTAGAAGGATAGGTGTTAGCTCTTCTCTAAATGTTTGATAGAATTCGCCTGTGAAGCCATCTGGTCCTGGGCTTTTGTTTGTTGGAAGATTTTTAATCACAGTTTCAATTTCAGTGCTTGTGATTGGTCTGTTCATATTTTCTATTTCTTCCTGATTCAGTCTTGGCAGGTTGTGCATTTCTAAGAACTTGTCCATTTCTTCCAGATTGTCCATCTTATTGGCATAGAGCTTCTTGTAGTAATCTGTCATGATCCTTTGTATTTCTGCAGTGTCAGAGGTTACTTCTCCTTTTTCAATTCTAATTCTATTGATTTGAGTCCTCTCTTTTTTTTCTGGATGAGTCTGGCTAATTGTTTATTAATTTTGTTTATCTTCTCAAAGAACCAGCTTTTAGTTTTATTGATCTTTGTTATCATTTCCTTCATTTCTTTTTCACTTATTTCTGATCTGATCTTTATAGTTTCTTTCCTTTGGCTAACTTTGGGTTTCTTTGTTCTTCCTTCTCTAATTGCTTTAGGCGCAAGGTTAGGTTGTTTATTCGAGATGTTTCCTGTTTCTTAAGGTAGGATTGTATTGCTATAAACTTCCCTCTTAGTACTGCTTTTGCTGCATCCCAAAGGTTTTGGGTCATTCTTTCTCCATTGTTATTTGTCTCTAGGTATTTTTTGATTTCCCTTTTGATTTCTTCAGTGATCACTTCGTTATTAAGTAGTGTATTGTTTAGCCTCCATGTGTTTGTATTTTTTACAGATATTTTCCTGTAAATGATATCTAGTCTCATAGCATTGTGGTCTGAAAAGATACTTGATACAATTCCAATTTTCTTAAATTTACCAAGGGTTGTTTTGTGACCCAAGATAGGATCTATCCTGGAGAATGTTCCATGAGCACTTGAGAAAAATGTGTATTCTGTTGTTTTTGGATGGAATGTCCTATCAATATCAATTAAGTCCATCTTGTTTAATGTATCATTTAAAGCTTGTGTTTCCTTATTTATTTTCATTTTGTATGATCTGTCCTTTGGTGAAAGTGGGGTGTTAAAGTCACCTACTATGAATGTGTTACTGTTGATTTCCCCTTTTATGGCTGTTAGTATTTACCTTATGTATTGAGGTGCTCCTATGTTGGGTGCATAAATATTTACAATTGTTATATATTCTTCTTGGATCAATCCCTTGACCATTATATAGTGTCCTACCTTGTCTCTTATAACATTCTGTATTTTGAAGTCTATTTTATCTGATATGAGTATAACTACTCCAGCTTTCTTTTGATTTCCTTTTGCATGGAATATCTTCTTCCATCCCCTCACTTTCAGTCTGTATGTGTCTTTAGGTCTGAAGTGGGTCACTTGTAGACAGCATATATATGGGTATTGTTTTTGTATCCTTTCAGCCAGTCTATATCTTTTGGTGGTAGCATTTAATCCATTTACAGTTAAGGTAATCATCGATATGTGTGTTCCTATACCTGTTTTCTTAATTGTTTTGGGTTTGTTATTGTAAGTCTTTTCCTTCTCTTGTGTTTCTTGTCTAGAGAAAATCCTTTAGCATTTGTTGTAAAGCTGGTTTGGTGGTGCTGAACTCTCTCAGCTTTTGCCTGTTTGTAAAGGTTTTAATTTCTCCATCAAATCTGAACGAGATCCTTGCTGGGTAGAGTAATCTTGGTTGCAGGTTTTCTCCTTCATCACTTTACATATGATGTAAAGTGATGTACTAGGTCCTGCTAGTCCCTTCTGGCTTGCAGAGTTTCTGCTGAAAGATCAGTTATTAACCTTATGGGGATTTCCTTGTGTGTTATTTGTTGTTTTTCCTTGCTGCTTTTAATATGTTTTCTTTGTATTTTATTTTTGACAGTTTGATTAATATGTGTCTTGGCATATTTCTCCTTGAATTTATCCTGTATGGGACTCTCTGTGCTTCCTGGACTTGATTAACTATTTCCTTTCCCATATTAGGGAAGTTTTCAACTATAGTCTCATCAAATATATTCTCAGTCCCTTTCTTTTTTTCTTCTTCTGGAACCTGTATAATTCGAATGTTTGTGCAATTAGTGTTGTCCCAGAGGTCTCTAAGACTGTCCTCAGTTCTTTTCATTCTTTTTTTTGTTTGTTTTATTCTGCTCTGCAGTAGTTATTTCCAGTATTTTATCTTCCAGGTCACTTATCCATTCTTCTGCCTCAGTTATTCTTCTATTGATCCCATCTAGAGTATTTTTAATTTCATTTATTGTGTTGTTCATCTCTGTTTGCTCTTTAGTTCTTCTAGGTCGTTGTTAAGTGTTTCTTGTATTTTCTCCCTTCTATTTCCAAGATTTTGGATCATCTTTACTCTCATAACTCTGAATTATTTTTCAGGTAGACTGCCTATTCCTCCTCATTTGTTTGGTCTGGTGGGTTTTTATCTTGCTCCTTCATCTGCTGTGTGTTTTTCTGTCTTCTCATTTTTCTAATCTTACTGTGTTTGTGGTCTCCTTTTTGCAGGCTGCAGGTTCATGCTTCCCATTGTTTTTGTTGTCTGTGCCCAGTGGCTAAAGTTGGTTCAGTGGGTTGTGTAGGCTTCCTGGTGGAGGGGACTAGTGCCTGTGTTTTGGTGGATGGATCTTGTCTTTCTGGTAGGTAGGTCCACATCTGGTGTTGTGTTTTGTTGTGTCTATGGACTTATGATTTTAGGCAGCATCTCTGCTAATGGGTGGGTTTGTATTCCTGTCTTGCTAGGTGTTTGGCATAGGGTGTCCAGTACTGTAGCTTGCTGGTCGTTGAGTGAAGCTGTTTCCTGTTGTTGAGATGGAGAACTCTGGGAGATTTTCGCCATTTGAAAGTTTGGGGAGCTGGGGGGTCTCTTGTGGACCAGTGTCCTGAAGTTGGCTCTGCCACCTCAGAGGCACAGCACTGACTCCTGGCTGCAACACCAAGAGTCTTTCATCCACACGGCTCAGAATCAAAGGGAAAAAAAAAGTAGAAAGAAAGAAAAAAAGAGAGAAATAAAGAATGAAAGAAAGAAAGAAAGAAAAAAGAAAGAAAGAAAGGAAGGAAGGGAGGGAGGGAGGGAGGGAGGGAGGAAGGAAGGAAGAAAGAAAGAGGATAGAAAAATAAAGTAAGATAAAATAAAATAATTAAAATAAAAAAAATAATTATTAAGAAAAAAAATTTTAAAGAAAAAAACAAAACAAAAAAAACCCAAAAACGGCTGGATAGAACCCTAGGACAAATGGTTAAAGCAAAGCTATACAGACAAAATCTCACACAGAAGCATATACACACACACTCACAAAAAGGGGAAAATGGGAAAAAATAATATATCTTGCTCTCAAAGTCCACCTCCTCAATTTGAGAAGATTCGTTGTCTATTCATGTATTCCACAGATGCAGGGTACATCAAGTTGATTGTGGAGCTTTAATCCGCTGCTTCTGTGTCTGCTAGGAGAGATTTCCCTTTCTCTTCTTTGTTCGTAGAGCTCCGGGGGCTCAGCTTTTTATTTGGCTCTGGCTCTGCCTGTGGGTCGCCGGAGGGCATCTGTTCTTCACTCAGACAGGACGAGGTTAAACGAGCAGCTGATTCGGGGACTCTGGCTCACTCAGGCCGGAGGGAGGGAGCAGTGTGGATGCGGGGTGAGCTTGTGGCGGCAGAGGTCAGCGGGATGTTGCACCAGCCTGAGGCGCACGGTGTGTTCTCCCAGGGAAGTTGTCCCTGGATCCCGGGACCCTGGCAGTGGCGGGCTGCACAGGATCCCCGGAAGGGGGGTGTGGATAGTGTCCTGTGCTCGCACACAGGCTTTTTGGTGGCTGCAGCAGCAGCCTTAGTGTCTCCTGCCTGTCTCTGGGGTCCGCACTTTTAGCCGCGGCTCGTGCCTGTCTCTGGATCTCCTTTAAGCAGCGCTCTTAATCCCCTCTCCTCGCGCACCAGGAAACAAAGAGGGAAGAAAAAGTCTCTTGCCTCTTCTACAGGTCCAGACTTTTTCCCGGATTCCCTCCCAGCTAGCCGTGCACTAACCCCCTGCAGGCTGTGTTCACACCGCCAACCCCAGTCCTCTCCCTGTGCTCTGACCAAAGCCCAAGCCTCAACTCCCAGCCCCGCCCACCCCAGCTGATCAGACAAGCCTCTCGGGCTGGTGAGTGCCGGTCGGCATTGATCCTCCGTGCGGGAATCTCTCCGCTTTGCCCTCCGCACACCTGTTGCTGCACTCTCCTCCATTACTCCTAAGCTTCCCCCCCGCCACCCCCCTGTCTCCACCAGTGAAGGAGCTTCCTAGTGTGTGGAAACCTTTCCTCCTTCACAGCTCCCTCCCACTGCTGCAGGTCCCGTCCCTATTCTTTTGTCTCTGTTTATTCTTTTTTCTTTGACCCTACCCAGGTATATGGGGAGTTTCTTGCCTTTTGGGAGGTCTGAGGTCTTCTGCCAGTGTTCAGTAGGTGTTCTGTAGGAGTTATTCCACGTGTAGATGTATTTCTGATGTATCTTTGAGGAGGAAGGTGATCTCCGCATCTTACTCTTCCACCATCTTCCCGATTCCTCCTGAAATTTCTAATCATGTATTCTGCTTCTTTACTCTAGATTCAGCATTACACTCATCAAATTTAGGCCCCCTGAGGGACTAATGGAACTGTACTGTTTTGATCAGATGCTATTGTTACTATTCAAAGAGCTCCCCAGGATCTACTAGGATCCAGATGATGCAGGATGTTATGTATTTGTTTCTGTAAATGCACTGAATCTCTTTTGCCATATTGGAGCTTCATTGCCTACCCAGCATAACTGTATTAGTTGTATATCCCAGTCATTTAAATCCCATAGCAATTCTTCAAGGCATGTCAGACAGGTATTCTCAATCCATATTGAATACTAAAAGAATAAGGTTGAGGGTTTATAACTTGATATACTAATGCAGCGTATGTCACGGATCTAGGACTAAATTTAGGTCTAAACTTCTTGCTTCTTTTCCAATAAAAATAACTCTGAAATATAAATCCTTTGATGATTTTTTTCCCTTTTTAAAATATTGAAGCCTAAGTATTCTTTCCCACCTTCCACTTCAATTAAAAGTCAGTTTGCAAAATCATGCAACAGCTGCCTTACCAACAGCTGCTTTATCTCCTTACCAACATCCTCTACCCCTGCACACAATTGGTATTTGGGGGGGGTAATAAAACCATCATGTCACTTACTGTATCAAATCAAATATGGATCTCTATTGTCAGAATGAAAATGCCAAATACATGTTTTGGTTTGCAACACAAAGCTCTTCTCAACTAGCCATTTTTCTCTTGCTTTCTTCCCACTGGCCACATCTATTCAAGCCACATGTGACTACTTACTCTTCCTCAAAATTGCCATTCCCTTTCTTCCAAGGAAGTGTTAGATGTTAGCCTCATCCCAGTGAAATGAAGGGCTGGGAAAACACTTGAACAATTCTGGTTTATGTATTCAATATTTTTATAAAAAGCAGGCATTTAAAACTCTAATAGAATCTATAGGATTTGATGGTTTTAATTGCCTGATATATATTTTTTCATTGATATCATCTTATCCTTGGTGATATCTTATTCTTCCTTGGTACTTTAAAATTAATGTATTGTGACATGTTGTGTCAAGAAAATAATGTTGGAGCTGTAAAGATCATAACTGGGTGATGGTACTTATAAGAAACCTTATAAATTTTAATAAATGACCTTTCTAGGAAGCTGTCAGTAGGAAAACCTTTAGGTAATAAATCCAGTAATTCATTTTATTTCTATCTATCTATCTATCTATCTAATAAAAATATATTAATGTTGCTGAACACTACTACTTAAGGATAGTTTATTAAAAGCATAACTTTTACCTAAATTTTAAAATGTTTTATAAGCAAAGTTATTTTTGTCATATGAATAACATATTCACAAAATGTACAGTATGCGCATAAATGTATGCATATATACAGAGAGAAAAAATGTATCCTAAAAATGTGCTTGTCAGAATGCTCAAGGCTTGCTTTTCAAATTATGTATAATATCAGAAAGCAAGGGGGAAACCCTGTCATTTTAGCTATGGAGTTCAAACACACTAATGAGTACATACTCAGGCATAAATATGGTTAGAAATGTACTGTGTCAAAGAGATTGATCTCCATAATAGTTAATGAATCTGAAATGAAGAATATAAGATACAGTGTTATAGATCCAATTTTATTGCTTGGAATTATATTTGCCCTTGGCAAAGCAGCTTGTTTATTTGTGCTCATTATAGCTGATACAGTATTGTAAAGTATTTTCATCTAAACATAAAGGTTATCAAAGACCATATCATAATGCAGGCATGAGGAGTTTTCACAACACTTCAACATGCTTTTATTACTGACTATAATACAGCAATACATGTAGTGTAAGTATTAGCATTACAATTATATTACCAACAACTTACCTGTAGTTTTAGTGTCAAAAGAAATTATATTTAGACAAGCTTGGATAATGGTGCAACTAAAAGCAGTATTGAAAAATCAAAACTGAATGCATGGCAAACATTTGAAAACACATAGGACAGATTTATTATTCATATTGAATACAATTATTTCATTGTACCAATGGAAAGAAAACACAAAACACTATGACATGCTAAAGACTGCTATTGTTTTAGTATTAATTTAGTGGGAATCCTTTTAGCTTAAAGAATTATGGAAAGGAGGTGGCAAGCTGCTATACCAAACTATCATGTTCTACAAATTTTACAGTTTAAAATTTATTGGTTCTTTCATACAGAGATACTTAAAAGGCAATAACTTCCTTACACAAGTTATATTGAAGCCATACCTAAGCAAATTTAGACATTTTAAATATTCTTACATGAATTATCTGTCCATTAGGCATCTTTAATTGCATGGTATTTTAAAATTAAGCAGACATTTTAAATTTTATTGAGAAAGGTGGTGATCTCTGGTTATATTAAAAGGTCACTTTCCTCTTCACCCCGACATTATCAAAATGTACAAAAAAGCTATTAAAGGGAAAACATGAATATCTTACCAAAAACATGAAATGACATTTATTGAATGAATATCTGCTTTTGTTTTCATTATAAAGCTAATGGAATTTTCCAAAACCTTATAAACTGTTTCATATATGGCATTGAGATACTTTTATTCATTTTATCATCAAATACTTATAAAAACATGTTTAACTAGCATCCTTGATACAATATTTCCCAGCATTTTACTGAAATACTTATGAAAACAAAGAACAAGATTTACCTAAATTACAGTGTAGTCTATAAAAGACATCTAATTTATTTAAAAAGAAAGTAATGACATTAGTTTTAAAAATAAAGACTGTTTAAGCCAAAGCCAACTAAATGAAATTTTCATCATCTCAGGATGATTAAAGAGATTAAAAAATAAGATGACATTGAAGAAAAATACTGCAGAAGAGAAAAACAAAACGAAGCTTTTACTGTGCTAACAACTTAGAGGCAAAACATATTTGTAAAAATAATATTTTATAAGCTGCAAAATACAATTTAATAAAACTTTCTGATATAGTCAGTAAAAAAGCAAAAAGACATGCATGGTGCCTGTATCAAAGAGTTGCTATAAGGAGATAAGTAATTACTGAGATAGAAAGCAAATGAAAAACAAATGCAAAACAGAATGCATTTCAAAGACAGAGTGTTAGATGAAAAGGTAACTGTTTGAACTAAATAAAAGACTGAAAACTAACTAAAAATTCGGTGGCAGAGTTAACATCACATTGGGGGAGTAGAAAGCAGAAGCGAAAGAGGAAATTGAATACTGATGTGAAGAATAAATCAAGACAGACTGCTACAATCCAGAGAACCTGGACTAAAATGATGAAAATAACAAGAGAGAATACATATGGGAGAAAAAGTAAATTAAAATAAGCTTTATTTAAAGAAGAAACAAAACTTACAAAAGAAACAAATGTCAAAGACATAATTAAAAAATACTTTATTGGGTTAAAAATATAAGTTTTGACAACACAAAGTGTAACTACATTCAAGCAAAGTAAATAAAAACAGACATACACATCAAATTAGTCAAATTTTCAATTGGAGGAATTAAAAATTTAAGCATTTGGGTAAACATGTTACAAATAATCAAACATTAAGCACTCCATTATGCAAAAATACATGTGAGTTAATGAGTAGAAACAAGAATAAAAGGACATAAGATACCAGCTACAGTTTAAGAAAAAAAATCAAACAGAACTCAATAATAATCTCCTTTACAATGCTAAATGAAAGGTACTGTGATTTTGTGAACAAAAATACAGTTATAAACAAGAATCTATATGATTTAATTTCTTGTTTATATATATGGAAACCACTTCCAAACCTGCATGATCACAGCAAAGAGGAAAAGAAAAATAAACATAGTGTTTTTCTCTTTTTACAAAGAACAGAGTCAGATGATATTTTTCAGAGATATTACCGGGGGAAAAAAAGTTTGAAAATAGGTTTTCAAAATCTACAAAAAATAATTATAGTTCATACCGATTTTGAGGTGCCCATTGGAATTCATAGAGACATGGAGAGTAGGGAATTCAATATGTATATCTGGTGTCAGGAAGGAGAGAATGATTATTGGTTTCACAGCTATAGAGTGTCATTCAAACAATAAGAATGAATGGGTGTCAGCAGGGACAGTTTATACTTGTAGCTTCCTAATTGGGGGGTCCTGACATATTGTTGTACTTGAGAAGGGCTCAGGTAGCCTGAAATAGTTTTAGCATTATTCCTCAGAAAAGCCTGGACCAGCTTAATATCTAGAGAGTTAGGAAACTGTTTACCCTGACACTTTTACCCCTCTCCCAGAAATAGAACACTAACATTTAGATGTTGAGCACTTCATCAGACAGAAGCAATTGAAACAGAACAAACAAGTAATATCCAAGAGGCCAATAAAAAGTGATTGTTCAGTTTCTTGAACTAAAATATCTAATTAATTTTGGCATTACCAAGTGATTGCTAACAGTGGTAGAAGCCCTCTCAAGTATAAACATAGATATCAGATTTAAGTGCCTTAAAATAGTGGGAAAATATGATAATAAAATATCAGATTATATTTTGGGCAGCTTGACTATAAATGAAAATAGGGAGATACATTGGTGAGAGGCTTAGTGTAAAGAGAAGGGGAGTGAGTGATAGCACACTTAGGCTTGGATGGGGGAAGAGAGAGTAAAGAGTGATTGGTTTACAACAGGAAGAAGAAAAGGTCATAGAGGGAACAAGATTCCTGGAAAGAATGCAGATGTGAGATTACACATATGTGGGAAAATGTGATTATGGGATCACAGGGAGATTGAAAGAGAACTGGAGAGACTTATCATGTAGGAGATGGTATTTCCTTTATAAAGAAATAAGCAGTGTCATCTGTTTCCAGTGAGTAGGAAATATTCAGTAGAAGGAATCTCAGGAAGAATACTGGAGACTGGAAATAGTGATCTCCAGAAAAAGTTGCCTATTAAGGACTCATTTACTTGCCAAACATCTGACTTTGAAATCATGAATTTGTAATTGTGTAAAATATACTGTGCACACTAGGAATGTCACCGGCATTTAACTACTTCATCTAAAATTATATGTTGCTATGAAAATCTTATGTTGTATTATGTTGAACAAGTCTTTTTTCCCTACTTCAGATTTACATTATTTTTTAATGAGAGAATGGATGAGGAATTTTGTCTAATATATTTATTTATTTACAATTATTTTGAATTTTATTTTATTTTTATACAGCAGATCCTTATTAGTTACCTATTTTATACATATCAGTGTGTATATGTCAATTCCAATCTCCCAATTCATCCCACAACCACCCACCCCCGCTTTACCCCCCTTGGTGTCCATACATTTGTTCTGTACATCCGTCTCTATTTCTACCTTGCAAACCAGTTCATCTGTATCATTTTTCTAGATTCCACATATATGTGTTAATATGCAATGTTTTTTTTTCTGATTTACTTCACTCTGTATGACAGTCTCCAGGTCCATCCACATCTCTGCAAATGACCCAGTTTTGTTCCTTTTTATGGCTGAGTAATATTCCATTGTACATATGTACCACATCTTCTTTGGTGTTGTCTAATATATTTTAAAATATATTGAAATAATCATGATGATTTCCTTTAACTTAGATTTGTTCATCTTATTAACATGTTTCCTAAATCTAAACCATCTATTCTTTCTAAGAATAAGCTTCACTTGTACTAAAATTAGAAAGTGGAAGATGAAGAGGAGTAGGAGGGAAAAAAGGGAAGAGAAACAAAGCGCTAAATGTTGTGTGTGTCTTGTTTCATTTGATCTTTACTGCATGTAATTTTCACTATTATTTCTGTACTCAAGTTAGGCTGCTGATGGCCATCAAGTGATAGAAGGAAGATCATCTAGAGCTTTCAGGTATGTGTGTGAGTCATTTAATCCCTATCTTCCGTATTATACAGTTATGCCATATACCCCATATTGAATTTTTTGGAATTGTGTGAAAAATTTCAAACTCTTTAGCAGTTCTGAGCCGAAGAGCAGCCAGTTCCAGTCAAATCATACCACTTAGAGCTTGTTCTTAGACTAACAGGAAATGGTGCCATTTTTGAATGAGATTGTTTGATGTTGGCAGTTCCTTGGATAACACAGGCCAAAGATCTAACATTTTTCTCTTTAAAATAGCCTTCTGGGCCACATTTATCTGAGTAAGTGACCCATTTTTCCACTTTAATTTGCCAGAGTGACATATAGGGTGATGTAGTTTCTAGCATATTCTGGTTCTAATATCAAATTTAGGGAAATGTTTGGAAACTGATTTAAAGCTGGCCTATGACACTGTGCTAAAGCATGTGCCCCAATATAATTTCCTCCTCAATTAAAATATTTATATAAGCCACAATGTCAAAATATTATTTTACCGTGTTTTATATTTTTATTTGTTTACATAGCTTATTTTCTTAAGAATACATGTTCCGGAGGTAATCTTCTATAGTTCAAAATGTGCAAAAAACAATTAGAAGTTTTCTTAGAGGTAGATTAGGAGGAATAGAGTATTACAGCTAAGTACCCTGATTTTTAACATATCCTATGGTTTATTTAGATAGTGATGTTCAAGCATAGATTACTCAGGAAAAAAATACCTCTTTTAAAATTTGAATTTTATGCTTTTTCCTCTTATTTTTAAGCATAGCATTTAATTTGGATTTTCTTTCAACTCCTCTGTTTGAAAAATTGCTATTAGGCAATGTGGAAGTGGAGGCCAAAAACAAATGTCATGGCTTTCACAAAAATAATGGATTTAAGAGAAATAAAAACATCAGTTTGAAACGTCTTTTCTTTTTGTTTTCTTTAACTATCTGATGTCTTTTCACTTCTCAAAATAATTGTCTCTAGCTGTCCATGCTGAGTATACCCCATAGCTGCAACTACTTTGATAAAAGTCTATGCTTATGTTTTCTTCATTATTTTCTTAAAATTAATCCAGCACTTTTGAAATGGATCAATGGAAAATACTCCCTTCTTGTTTCAATATTGCATTTACTTTTAATCTAGAGCTTCATTTATGCATTTTTGTTGGAGATCAATGTCTAAATGAACTGGCTTATTCCTACTTGAAGTGGAATGTAGACTTTATGGACATAAACTCTGTCAGAATCAACTACAGAGTGAATCACACTGGCTGTAGTCATAGCAACAGAAGATACAAACTCTTGTACATAGATTTGCACATAAAAGTTTTTCTTTTCTTATCTTCTTAAACACTTCCAATGCTGGCCTTTAATAAATGTTAGGAACAAAATCAACCAATTTGGTCACTATATTTCAAACAACATGGTTTATAATAATGATATAAAATAATTAAAGTGTCAATTTTGGCATTTTGTGTTCTTTTTATCTTCAGGTTCACGGATGTTTTGGTTACTAACACATTTCTTTACTTACCATGATGATAAAAGTAGGTGTATGAATTTTCCCTGCAGTTTTCATGAAAATGTATTGGTATGCATCTCAGAATAACTAGAGCTTCTTTTTTTTTTTTTGCGGTACGCGGGCCTCTCACTGTTGTGGCCTCTCCCGTTGCGGAGCATAGGCTCCGGACGCGCAGGCTCAGCGACCATGTCTCATGGGCCCAGCCGTTCCGTGGCATGTGGGATCTTCTCAGACCGGGGCACGAATCCGCATCCCCTGCATCGGCAGGCGGACTCTCAACCACTGTGCCACCAAGGAAGCCCGAGCTTCTTGACTGGATAAGCTAAAGCTGCTACCCTGCCCCCTTTATCAAACCTCTGGTACAAGATCTATTTTTCCTAAGACCTTTCCCATACTGCAAAATATTTTTTTTTCGTGATCAAAGTAACACATGTACAGCTATTTATCTTATGGTGTGAAATTCCTTAACTTTACAGCTGACCATAGTCATAGAATGGCACTGACACAAATTTGTGGATGCTTCTCCCCAATTTAGTTACCATATGTTACCTGGGGACACATCTCCACTTGACTGGCAATGCAGGTTCCTGCATTCTGGAGTCTTCTCTGATTAAAATATTATCTGGCACAAAGTAGCATGCCTAGTCTAATTTCTTTGGATTTGACATTCTCCTTGGGAGCTCCTATAGAGATGACACTATTATTTCTATAAATTCAGCAATGTATGATGCTAGTAAAACCAGTTTTTGACAAGTTTTTTAAATAATAGAAATAGATTGGAGTATGGGGAATTGGTGAGAATTTGTACATTTAAATCTGAGAAAAAAACATAAGACTAAATAATAGTACATAGATAGTCACTGACAGTTGTCTATGGAAATTTCACTTTGATAGACTCTCCATTTGTTGTACAATTTAAATCAAACATTTCTTTGGTTTTTAAAGGGAGCATTGATTTTTATGTAAGGTCTTTATTGTCTATGAAAAATATGATAGTATTGATTATCTATGAGAAATAAATAAATGAAAAAATAGTTGATATTTGTTTTAAAGAAGAGCAGACCACAAGACTATATAGATGACTATATGCATCTTTGTATAATTATACAGTTTATATATATAAAATATACATATACTCAACTATATATATGTATGTATATAGCTTTTATCATAATGTTCCTTCTCTCATGCCTGAAAGGTTAGGAAGTTTATAGCAAGGAAGTCTATCTTCTACAAGGAACATAACTATGAATTCTACTAAAAGGTGAAAATAAAACTGAAATATAAAATTCCTCACATTTTTTCATAGTTATTACCATATAAACTTACAAAATGCATAATAAATGGTTTCTTCTTGCTCACATGGTAGCCCTTTGGGGATCGCTGGAATAACTGCTTCACCCTATTATTCAGGGACTCACAGTTCCTCCATTGTATGGCTTTGCCATTTCTTGGGCATTGGAATCTATGCTAGATCATCTACATCCAACAAGATAAGCAATGAAGTATAAAGCATCACAGGGAGATGTTAAAGTGTGGCATAAAAATGATGCCTCACTTACTTGCATCCATATTCCTTTGAACTGATCTCAGCCACCTGATCCCAACTAACTTAAAAAAAAAAAAAGCTGAGAACTATTGTTTAATGGTATACAAGGAGGACAGGGGAAAAGGGAAAGAGATTTGGTGATGTAGATTATTGTCTCTGTCGAAACCTTATATTCTGTCAATCAGTAACTTTTTAAACCTTCCTCTTGCACACAGAACATACGTACCTTCCTCCAAGGAATAGAACCCAAAGTCCCATTCAGTCTCTGCAGCTCCAAGTCCAAAATGTCCAGAGATGTGTAGACCTTGTCACCAGGCCTATATATGAGGTTTGTGGTCTGGTAGTATCATCATTATCAAATACAGATAAATGACTTGGTCATCATAATACTCATAGTCTACTTGATTACCATACACACCCACATATATACACATACACACAAATATATGAAGAGCAATGGTAATGGAGAGCCCTTTGACAGTATTTACATATACATATATCTATATTTATATCTAGAAGATCAGTGTATAATGTGTAATTTATATGTATCATATGTGTATATATATTACATATATGTACATATACACTTCTATGTGTATACAGAGATAGTTATATAAATATAAATGTAAAATAAATAAATAAATAGTTATATATATGCACACACCTATATTATTAATTATCTGAGGTAAAATTTACAGACAGTAAAATGTACAGATCTTAAGAGTACAATTACTTGTGGAGTTTGTATAAATGTATATCAACACTTTATCAACTTATAGAATAGTTTCATCATCCCAGAAAGTTTCTTCCTGCCGCTTTCTACTCAATCCCCAGTATTAGCCCCCTTCCAGGTAACCATTCTTCTACTTCCTATTCTTGGAAATTAGTTTTGCATATTTCTGATCTTCACATATAAAAAGAATTAAACAATACAGATTCATTTGTGTCCGGCTTCCTTCATTTAACATGATATCTTAACATAGTCATGTTACTTGCATAACTTTAAAAGAGTTATATTGTTGATATAGTTGACTTGTATCATTTCTGAAAAATCATAGACGAATATGAATTCTAACACACACTTACATTGCAATTTTTAAAATACATTTTCCAGCTGATAAACAATTGGGTTATTTACAGTTTTTGTTATTATGGTGTAAGTTAGATAAACACGCTTGTGTAAATCTTTTTGTGGAATTTCATTTGTTTTGGGAAATAAATTTCTTCATTTATAAGGTAGATGTTCATTTAATTTTATAAAAATCTGGCAAAATCTGTCCAGACTGGTTGTACCAGGTAAATCCCTACTAGCAATTTAGAAGAATTTCATTTGTTCTACAGATTTGCCAGTATTCAATGATTATCTGTTTTCTTTCTTTATGGTAGTAATGAAATTATATCTTATTGTAGTTTTTTCTGCATTTCACTGATAACTAATGATGTTGGATATATTTTCATGTGTTTATTGACGATGTCTATTCAACACATGTATATTCAAGGCTTTGCCAATTGGGGTGTATATGTCTTTCTTTTTGTTATAGATTTCAGAATCAATATTTTGCATATAAATTCTTGATATAAATCATTTGCTTTATATATTGTATTGTAAATATTTTCTCTAATTCTGTTGCTTACCTTTTTTAAAAAGACTTTACATTTTAGAGCAATTTTAGATTCACAGGAAAATTGAGAGGAAGGTACAGAGATTTCTCATAGACTCCCTGCCTTCATACATGCATAATCTTTCCCATTATCAACATCCCCCCTAAGAGTGGGGCATTTGTTACCATTGATGAGCCCACATTAATACGCTGTAATCACCCAATTCCATAGTTTACATTAGAGCTCACTTTTGTAAATTCTATAGGTTTGGACAAACGTATAATGACATGTATCCACCATTGAAGTATCATACAGAATAGTTTCACTGCTCTCAAAATACTCTTGTTCATCACTTCCTCCCCCTTATTCACCCCTTGTTCTTCCCCCTAATCCCTGGCAATCCCTGATCTTTTTATTGTCTCCATAGTTTTGCCTTTTCCACATGTCAGCATATTTGGAATCATACAGTATGTAGCCTCTTCAGATTGCCTTCTTTTGTTTAGTAATATGCATTTAAGGTTCTGTCTTTTCATGGTTTAATAACTCATTTATTTTTAACATTGAATAATATTTCATTTTCTGGATGGATCATCATTTATTTATCCATTCACCTATTGAAAGACATCTTGTTTCCTTTCAAGTTTTGGTTAATTATGAATAAATCTGCTACTAACATCTGGTGTGAGCTTTTTAGTGGACATGTTTTCAACTCCTTTGCGTAAATGGACAGAAGTGTAATTGCTGATCCTATGGTAAGATTATGTCTACTTTTTTGAGGAATTGCTAACTATCTTCCAAAAACGGCTGTGCTATTTTGTATTCCTACCAGCAATGAATGAGAGTATCTGGTGCTCTACATCCTTGTCAACATTTGGTGTTGTCAGTGTTCTGAATTTTGGCCATTCTAATAGATGTGTAGTGATTTTAATTAGTTGTTTTAATTTGTGTTTCCCTGATGATATATGATGTGGAGTGTCTTTTCATATGCTTATTTGTCATCCATATATTTTCTGTGGTGAGGTGTTTGTTAAGATCTTTGGCCCATTTTTTAATCTGGATGTTTGTTTCCTTATTGTTGATTTTTAAGGTTTTTTTTTTTTTGTATATTTTGGATAACAGCCTTTTATCAGATGTATCTTTTGTAAACAATTTCTCCAGGTCTGTGGCTTGTCTTTTCATTCTCTTGAAGATGTTTACCTGCCTTTTCATTTCTTAACAATGTCTTTTTATGAATAGATTTTTTAAAAAAGTGTGAAAGTTTTCTTTAGCAATGAAGTTTTTAAGTATTAATGCTTTAATATTCTAAGATATCTTTGTATATTTCAAGTACTCAAACATATCTCCTTATGTTTTCTTCTAGAGGCTTTATAGCTGTAGCTTTTATATTTATATCTCTGATCTATCTACAATTAATTTTTACATGGTTTTAGACAGGAGACCATATTCATGTTTCCCATATATGTATTCAGTTTTCCTACATCATATGTTGGAAATATATTTTTTCCCATAGAATTTCCCTGATTCCTGTATTATCTGTATAGCTGTACTTCTCTATCTGGACACTTTCTTCTCTTCTATTTATGTATTTGCCTATCCAAACGTCAAACCTGTATTTTGATTAGGTGATTACACATTTACTTGGTAATTCTAGTAAATTAACCAATTGATAATTATGAAATGTTCTGTTTTGTCTCTGATAATACCTCTTGTCCTTAGTTCACATAGTCTGATATTAACATAGCTACTTCAATCTTTATATTTTCATGGTATACATTTTATCCCCTGTTGCTTTTAACCTATGTCTCTTCAGTAATAACCTGCATATTGAGGGATGGCATTTATTTTAATCCATTCTGGAAAACTATTTTTTAATTGGATTTTATTATTGTAAGAACACTTAACATGAGATCGACCCTCTTAAGAAAAAGTTAAGTGTACAATATATTATTGTTGACTATAGATACAATGTCGTACAGATCAGATCTCTAGAACTTACTCATTTTGCTTAAGCATAACTTTATGCCTATTGATCAGTAAATCCCCATTTCTCCCTTCCCTCAACTCCTGGCAACCACTATTACATTTTTTGATTTTATAGATTTGACAACTTTAGAATGTTCATATAGGTATTTATCTTTCTGTGACTGGCTTATTTCACTTACATAATATCCTCAAGATTCATCCATGTTGTTGCATATTGTAGAACTTCCTTCCTTTAAAAGGCTGCTAGTGGGAAGCAGCTGCATAGCACAGGTACTTTGTGACCACCAGAGGGGTGGGATAGGGAGGGTGGGAGGAAGATGCAAGAGGGAGGGGATATGGGGATATATGTATATGTATAGCTGATTCACTTTGTTATGCAGCAGAAACTAAACAACATTGTAAAGCAATTATACTCCAATAAAAATGTTAAAAAAAAAAAGGCTGTGGGCTTCCCTGGTGGCGGAGTGGTTGAGAGTCCGCCTGCCCATGTAGGGGACGTGGGTTCGTGTCTTGGTCTAGGAAGATCCCACATGCTGTAGAGCGGCTGGGCCCATGAGCCATGGCTGCTGAGCCTGTGCGTCCGGAGCCTGTGCTCTGCAACGGGAGAGGCCACAACAGTGAGAGGCCCGCATACCGCACAAAAAAAAAAAAAAAAAAAGGCTGAATAATATTCTATTGTATTTATATACCTCATTTTCTGTATCTCTTCTTCTGTTGATGGATTTTTAAGTTGTTTCCATAGCTTGGCTATTGTGAATAGTGCTTAAATAAACATAGTAGTGGTAATATCTCTTCAAAATTCTGATTCCAGTTCTTTTGGATAATATCCAGAAGTGGAATGGCTGCGTCATATAATAGTTATATTTTTAATTTCTTGAAAAAATATATTGTTTGCCACAGTGGCTGTATCATTTTGCATTTCCACCAGCAGTGGGCAAGGGCTTCAATTTTTCCATATCCACACCAACACTTGTTTTCTTTTGATTTTTTTTTCTTTTTGATAATAGCCTTCCTGACAAGTGTGAGGTAATGTCTCATTGTGGTTTTTATTTGCATGTTTCTGATCATTAGTGACATTCAACATATTTTTATGTACTTGTTGTTGATTTGTATACCTTCTTTAGAGAAACCTCTATTCAAATCCTCAGCCCACTTTAAAATTCTAACCACCCAGCTCTAGATAGGCAAAAAAGTAACCTCATAGGGAACTTGATCTTATCCAATGTAGGTCCTATGTCATGGGTCAAATCCCCTATAACATCTACATGGATTTTGTCACTTTTTAGTACTTTCAGTGTTAATTTTTTTTAAAAAATTATGTCCAGAATGTATCACTGTTAGTGTGAGATTTGTTTAAAACAAGCTATTCCACCATCAATTTCATACGTATACACACACACACACACACACACACACACGAACATTTTTAGAGTAAAAATTATACTGCTTTACTATTTATGATACTGATGCAGATTTACATTTAAAATAGTCATTTGACCAAAGAATGCAAAGAAAATTATTAGTGTATAAATCCACATAGATGAAGATATGTCAAAATTTGTGAACATAAGTATGAAAGAAAAAAATTCAGAAATATGTTATTTGATGCAATAATGTCACCAGAATCAGCTGACTATATGAGTAAAAAAAAAAATGGTGAAACAATCAGTGAAACAATAGTTTAAAAAACTTCTGATGTTAATGTAATGATAACTTTCATCTTACAAAAATTGGGTTTATTATAATAAAATTTACCAGCTGCGAGTATTATTTGACTTCTTCTGAATCTATGGTAACCCCTTACTAGAGCAGGAGTTATAAAGAACTTTTGTAGATAAAAATAAGTTGCAAATTATTGTGCAAGAAAACTATATCATAGATATCTATTGTGCAAATTATTGTGCAAGAAAACTATATCATAGATATCAGCATATATTTAAAATGATTATCATCTGCACATGAGCTTATTAAGTGCTAGCTGTATGATAAGTTGAACATTTAAGAATAACTGGATGATTTTATATTATGTAACTTAATTGAATTTGTTGATTAGTTCCAAAATTTTTTGATTGAGTCTGTATGATTTTCTTTATATAAAATCATACAGAGACAATTTTACTTCTTCCTTTCTGATTTGGATGACTTTATTTTTTTATATTGCCTGATTGCTCTAGCTAGGACTTTCAGTCCATGTTGAACAAGAGTGGTGTGAGTCTTTGTTATACAGCAGAAACTAACACACCATTGTAAAGCAATTATACTCCAATAAAGATGTTAAAATAAATAAATAAATAAAAAATGCTGTGATAGAAAAAGAATAAACTGAGGCTCAGAGAGGTTAAAAAAAACAGAAGAAAAGAAGCAATACAAAAACAAATGTGGTGTCAGTTCAAGGTAGAGAAAGTAAAGAAATGTGATGAGTTCATCTAAATGATTCCAACATCATAAATTCAATATTTGCACAAAAGAAAATTAACAGTAGGTAATGGAAGATCAAAAAGAAGAAATTTCTACTAACATAATATAAAAGTTAGACTTATGTTGGAATCTTAAGATTTGATATTTTAATAAAATCCAAAAAAAAGACATATATTGTTATGCATGCATAACCCTGAAACATTCTACTTATTTCCTTTTCAATCAGCTTTATTAAGCTATAATTTACATAAAATACACAAATTTTAAGTGCACAATTTGATTAATTTAGATGAATATATACAGTAGTGTAATCCACACTACAATCAAGATTTCCATGGTCCAAAAAAGTTTGGCTGTGCCCCCTTTGCAGGAAATACCTTTCCTTGCCCAGGTCCCTGATAACTACAACCAAATTTATTTCCCTATACTTTTGCCATTTTTAGGGTTCTCTGTATGTGAAACTATACAGTCAGTAGACTGTTGTGTCTGGCTTCTCTCACTGACGTTAATGCTTTTGAGATGCATCTATGCCATTGCATGTATCAGTGGTTGCTTTCTTTACAGTTGGTTCTTATTTTCTGTCTTCTACCAACTTCCTTGTCATATTTTAAATAAATATTTTATATAAAAAAAAAGAGTGGTGTGAGTGGGCACACTTGTCTTGTTCCTGATCTTAGAGAAAAAGCTTTCAATATTTCACCATTAATTATGTTAGTTGTGAGTTTGTCATATATGGCCTGTATTATGTTGAGGTGTGTTCTTTTTATAACCAATTTGCTGAAAGTTTTTATCATGAAAGAATGTTGTATTTTGTCAAATGCTTTTTCTGCATTTATTGAGATGATAATATGATTTTTATCTTTCATATGATTAAAGTGACATATCACATTTATTGATTTATTCATGTTGAACCATCCTTGAATCCCAGGAATAAATCTCAACTGATCATGGTGTATGATCTTTTTAATATGTTGTTGAATTTGGTTGCTAATATTGTGTTGAGAAATTTTGCATTTATATTAATTAGGAATACTGGTCTTTAGTTTTCTTTTCTTGTAATGTCCCTATCAGGCTTTTGTATCAGGATAATGCTGACCTCATAAAATAAATTTGGGAATGTTCCCTCTTCTTCAAATTTTGGAAGAATTTGAGAAGAATTGGCATTAATTTTTCTTTAAATGCTTGGTAGAATTCACCTATAAAACCATCTGATCCTGGGATTTCTTTGTTAGGAGGTTTTTAATTACTGATTCAATCTCTTTACTCTTCATTGTGTTTCTATGCACTAAAAACAAACAATCAGAAAGTGAAATTAAGAAAAAAATCCCATTTACAATGGCATGAAAAACAACAAAATACTTAGAAATAAATTTAACCAAGAAAGTGAAAGATCTATACAATAAAACCGGAAGATTTTGATGAAAGAAATTGAAGAAGATGTAAACAAATGGAAAGATATTTCATGTTCATTGAACAGAAAAATTAATATTGTTAAAATGTATATATATATATATATATATATATATATATATATATACATGATATTATTCAGCTATGAGAAAGAAAGAAATCCTACCATTTTGGACAATGTAGATGAAACTTGAGGGCATTATGCTAAGCAAAATAAGACAGAGAAGACAAATGTTGTTTGATATCTTTTATATGTGGAATCTAAAAGAGCTGAATTCTTAGAAACAGGGAGTAGAATAGTGGTTACCAGGGGATGAGACTGTGGGAAAATTGGGGAGATTTTGGTCAAAACATACACAGTTGTTTTAAAAGTTGAGTGACTTCTGGAGATTTAATGTACAGTATGGTGATTATAGTTAAGAATACTGTAAAATATACTTGAAATTTGCTGAGGTTAGATCTTAAATGTTCTTGCCATAAAAATGAAATAATAATTATGTAATGTAATGCAGGCATTAGCTAGATTATGTTGTAATCATATTGCAACATACAAGTGTTCCAAATCAACACAAAGTTATATGTTAATTGTATTTCCATAATAAAAAGGAGAAATTGGAAATATTCTTTGGTCTAACTTAAAAGTTCTTTTACATCAGGCAATTTGTCATATAACATGATATTGGGTGGGCCAAAATGTTTGTTTTTTTTTTCCATAAGATGGCTCTAGTAGTACTCAGTTGTCTTTAGCTTCATTCGATACAATTTTGTTAGATTGTATGTGAGAGCTGTCATATCAGCAATGCATTTAAAAAAAGACGTCAAAATTGGTGAATTTTTGTGTAGCCATTTTAATATTGAAGATGAAAGAAAAAAGCAACATTTTCAGCATATTATGATTTATTATTTCAAGAAAGGTAAAAACACAACTGAAACACACACACACACACACAAAAGATTTGTGCAGTGTATGGAGAAGGTGCTGTAGCTGATTAAATGTGTCAAAAGTGGTTTGTGAAGTTTCATGCTGGAGATTTCTGGCTGGACTCTGCTCCATGGTCAGGTAGACCCGTTAAAGTTGATAGCGATAAAATTGAAACAATAATTGAGAGCAATCAACGTTATACCACGTGGGAGATAGCTGACATACTCAAAATATCCAAAATAATTTTTGAAAATCATTTGCACCAGCTTGGTTACGTGAATCGCTTTGATGTTTGGGTTCCACATAAATAAAGTGATAAAAACCTCGTGACTATATTTCCACATGCTATTCTCTACTGAAACGTAAGGAAATGTTCCATTTTTAAAACAAATTGTGATGGGTGATGAAAAGTGGATACTGTAAAACAATGTGGAACAGAAGGGATCATGGGGCAAGCAAAATGAACTACCTCCAACTATACCAAAGGCCGGTCTTCATCCAAAGAAGGTGATGTTGTGTATATGGTGGGATTGGAAGGGAATCCTCTATTATGAACTCCTTGAGGAAAATCAAATGATTAATTCCAACAAGTACTGCTCCCAATTAGACCAGCTGAAAGTGGCACTCAACTGAAAGCATCCAGAATGAGTCAACAGAAAATGCATAATCGTTTTTCTTAAAACTTTTTATTTTATATTGGAGTATATATGATTAACAATGTTGTGATAGTTTCAGGTACACAGCAAAAGGACTCAGCCATACATATACATATATCCATCTTCCCCAGACTCCCCTCCCATCCAGGCTGCCACATAATATTGAGCAGAGTTCCCTGTCCTATACAGTAGGTCCTTGTTTGTTATCCTTTTAAAATATAGCAGTGTGTACATGTGAATCCCTAACTATCCTTTCCCTCCACTCTTCCCCCCACCCCAGTAACCATAAGTTTGTTCTCTAAGTCTGTGAGTCTGCTTCTGTTCTGCAAATATGTTCATTTGTATCATTTCTTTTTATATTCCACGTATAACTGACATCATATGATATTTCTCTTTCTCTGACTTACTTCACTCAGTATGACAATCTTTAGGTCTATCCTTGTTGCTGCAAATGGCATTATTTCATTCTTTTTTACAGCTGAGTAATATTCCATGTTATACATGTAACACATCTTTATCCATTCCTCTGTCTATGTACATTTCAGTTGCTTCCATGTGTTGGTTATTGTAAACAGTACTACAATGAACATTGGGGTGCATGTATCTTTTTGGACCATGTTTTTCTCTGGATATATGCCCAGGAATGGAATTGCAGGGTCATATGGTAGCTCTATTTTTAGTTTGTTAAGGAACGTCCATACTGTTCTCTATAGTGACTGTACCAATTTAGATTCCCACCAACAGTGTAGGAGGGTTCCCTTCTCTCCACCCTCTCCCCAACATTTATTGTTTGTGGATATTTTGATGATAGCCATTTTGACTCATGTGAGGTGATACCTCATTGTAGTTTTGATTTTCATTTCTCTAATCATTAACAATGTTGAACATCTTTTCATGTGCCTCTTGGCCATCTGTATGTCTCTCTTGGAAAGAATGTCTATTTAGGTCTTCTGCCCACTTTTTGGTTGAGTTGTTTGTTTTGATGATATTAAGCTGCATGAATTGTTTGTAAATTTTGGAGACTAATCCCTTGTCTGTCACATCATTTGCAAGTATTTTCTCCCAATCTGTAGGTGGTCTTTTCATTTTGTTTATGGTTTCCTTTGCTGTATAAATCTTTTGAGTTTAATGAGGTCCCATTTGTTTACTTTTGTTTTTATTTCCATTACTCTGGGAGACAGATCAGAAAATATATTGCTGCGATTTATGTCAGACAATGTTCTGCCTATGTTTTCCTCTAGGAGTTTTATATTGTCCAGTCTCATATTTAGGTCTTTAATCCATTCTGAGTTTACTTTTGTGTATGGTGTTAAAGAATGATCTAATTTCATTTTTTAACATGTAGCTGTCCAGTTTTCCCAGCACCATGTGTTGAAAAAACTATCTTCCCAGCATTATATAGTCTTGTCTCCTTTGTCGTAGATTAATTGACCATAGGTGCGTAGGTTTATTTCTGGGCTTTCTATATTGTTCTATTGATCTATAGTTTTATTTCTGTGCCAGTACCATACTATTTTGATGACTATAGCTTTGTCATATAGTCTGAAATCAGGGAACCTGATTCCTCCAGCTCCACTTTTCTTTCTCAAGATTGCTTTGGCTATTCAGGGTTTTTTTTGTCTCCATGTAAATTGTAAGATATTTTTACTCTAATTCCGTGAAAAATGCCATTGGTAATTTGATAGGGATTGCATTGAATCTATAGGTTGCCTTGGGTAATAGAGTCATTTTGACAATATTTATTCTTCCAATCCAAGAACATGGTATATCTTTCCATCTGTTTGTGTCTTCTTCGATTTCTTTCATCAGTGTCTTGTAGTTTTCAGAGTACAGGTCTTTTGTCATCTTAGGTAGGTTCATTCCTAGGTATTTTATTGTTTTTGATGCTGTGGTAAATGGGATTGTTTCTTGAATTTATCTTTCTGATCTTTCATTGTTAGTGTATAGAAATGCAACATATTTCTGTGTATTAATTTTGTAACCTGCAATTTTACCAGCTTCATTGATGAGCTCTAGTAGTTTTCTGGTTGCACCTTCAGGATTTTCCATATATACTATCATGTCCTCTGAAAACAGTGACAGTTTAACTTCTTATTTTCCAATTTGGATCCCTTTTATTTCTTTTTCTTCTCTGATTGCCGTAGCTAGGACTTCCAAAACTATGTTGAAAAAAAGTGGTGAGAGTGGGCCTCCTTGTCTTCTTCCTGATCTTAGAGGAAATGCTTTCAGCTTTTCATCATTGAGTATGATATTAGTTGTAGGTTTGTCATATATGTCCTTTATTATGTTAAGGTAGGTTCCCTCTATGCCCACTTTCTGGAGAGTTTTCATCATAAATGGGTATTGAATTTTGTCAAAAGATTTTTCTGCATTTATTGAGATGATCATATGGTTTTATTCTTCAATTTATTGATGTGGTTTATCACACTCATTTATTTGTGGATATTGAAAAATCCTTGCATCCCTGGTATAAGTCCCACTTGATCATGGTGTATGATCCTCTAATGTATTGTTGGATTCCAATTGCTAGTATTTTCCTGAGGATTCATCAGTGACATTGGCCTGTAGTTTTCTTTTTTAGTGGTATCTTTGTCTGGTTTTGGTATCAGGGTGATGGTGGCCTCATAGAATGAGTTTGGGAGTTTTCCTTCCTCTGCAATTTTTTTGGAACAGTTTCAGAAGGATAGGTGTTAGCTCTTCTCTAAATGTTTGATAGAATTCGCCTGTGAAGCCATCAGGTCCTGGACTTTTGTTTGTTGGGAGTTTTTAAATTACAGTTTCAATTTCAGTGCTTGTGATTGGACTGCTCATATTTTGCAATATTTCCTGGTTCAGTCTTGGGAGACTCTACCTTTCTTAGAATTTGTCCATTTCTTCCAAGATGTCCATTTTATTGACATACATTTGCATATAGTAGTCTCTTATGATGCTTTGTATTTCTGTAGTGTCAGTTGTAACTTCTCCTTTATTATTTCTAATTTTGATATGAGTCCTCTTCCTTTCTTTTCTTGATGTGTCTGGCTAAAGGTTTATCAATTTTGTTTATCTTTTCAAAGAATCAGCTTTTAGTTTCATTGATCTTTGCTATTGTCTTCTTTGTCTCTATTTCATTTATTTCTACTCTGATCTTTATGATCTTCTTTCTACTAACTTTAGGTTTTGTTTGTTCTTCTTTCTCTAGTTGTTTTAGATGTAAGGTTACATTGTTTGTTTGAGATTTTTCTTGTTTTCTGACGTAAGATTGTATTGGTATACACTTTCCTCTTAGAACTGTTTTTGCTGCATCTCATAGGTTTTGGATCATTTTGCTTTCATTTTCATTTGTCTCTAGGTATTTTTTGATTTCCTCTGATTTCTTCAGTGATCTGTTGGTTTTTTAGTAGCATATTGTTTAGCCTCCACATGTTTTTTTTTTTTTTTTTTTTTTTTGTGGTACACGGGCCTCTCACTCTTGTGGCCTCTCCCATTGTGGAGCACAGTCTCTGGACGTGCAGGCTCAGTGGCCATGGCTCACGGGCGCAGCCGCTCCACGGCATGTGGGATCCTCCCAGAGCTGGGCACGAACCTGTGTCCCCTGCATTGGCAGGCAGACTCTCAACTACTGCGTTGCCAGGGAATCCCTATTTGTGTTTTTTATAGTTTTTTTTTCCTTGAAGTTTATTTCTAATCTCAGAGCATTGTGGTAAGAAATGATGCTTGATATGATTTCAATTTTCTTAAATTTACCAAGGCTCGCTTTGTGGCCCAGGATGCAGTCAGTCTTGGAGAAAGTTCCATGAGCACTTGAGGCAAATGTTTATTTTTCTGCTTTTGGATGGAGTGCTCTATAAATATGAATTAAGTCCATCTAGTCTAATGTGTCATTTAAGGTCTGCATTTCTTTATTGATTTTCTGTCCATTGATGAAAGTGGGGTGTTAATGTCACCCACTATTATTGTGTTACTGTTGATTTCCCCCTTAATGGCTGTTAGTATATGCCTTATATATTGAGGTGCTACTGTGTTGGATGCATATATGTTTATAATTGTTATATCTTCTTCTTGGATTGATCCCTTGATTGTTACACAGTGTCCTTCTTTGTCTCTTATAAGTGTCTTTATTTTTAAGTCTACTTTGTGTGATATGAATATTGCTGCCCCAGCTTTCTTTTGGTTACCAGTTGCATGGAATACCTTCTTCCATCTTCCCACTTTCAGCTTGTATGTGTCCCTAGGTCTGAGGTGTGTCGCTTGTTGACAGCATATATATGGGTCTTGTTTTTGTATCCTTTCAGCCAGTCTATGTCTTTTGGTTGGTACATTTAATCCATTTACATTTAAGGTAATTATTGATATGTGTGTTCCCATTTTCTCATTTGTTTTGGGTCTGTTTTTGTAGGTCTTTTTTCCTTCCTTCCTCTTTTGTTCTCTTCTCTTGTGGTTTGATGACCATCTTTAGTGTTGTGTTTGGTTTTGTTTTTTTTTTTTTTTCTCTTTTGTATCTATAGTAGTTTTTGGGTTTGCTGTTCCCATGAGGTTTTGATATAGCAGTCTATATATGTACAAGGTTGTTTTAAGTTGCTAGTCTCTTTCCTGCCTAGAGGAGTTCCTTTAGCATTCATTGCAAAGCTGGTCTGATGGTGCTGAATTCTCTTAGCTTTTGCTTGTCTGTAAAGCTTTTGACTTTTCCATAAAATCTGAATGAGAGCCTAGAGTATTCTTGGTTGTAGGTTTTTTCCTTTCATCACTTTAACTATATTGTGCCACCCCTTCTCACTTGCAGAGCTTCTGCTGAGGAATCAGCTCTTAACCTTAGGGGAGTTCCCCTGTATGTTATTTGTTGTTTTTCCCTTGTTGCTTTTAATCTTTTTTCTTTGTCTTTAATTTTTGTCAGTTTGATTACTATGTGTCTTGGCATGTTCCTCTTTGGGTTTATCCTGCCTGGAACTCTCTGTGCTTCCTGGACTTGGCTGGCTATTTCCTTTCCCAGGTTAGAGAAGTTTTCAACTATAATCTCTTCAAATATTTTCCTGGATCCTTTCTCTCTCTCTTCTCCTTCTGGGACCTATATCATGAGAATGTTGGTGTGTTTAATGTTGTCCCAGAGGCCCTTTATGCTGTCTTCATTTCTTTTCATTCTTTTTTCTTTATTCTGTTCTGCAGTAATGATTCCACCATTCTGTCTTCCAGGTCACTTATCCGTTCTTCTGCCTCAGTTATTTCACTATTGATTCCTTCTAATTTATTGTTCATTTCAGTTATTGTATTGTTCATCTCTGTTTGTTCTTTAATTCTTCTAGGTCTTTGTTAAACATTGCTTACATCTTCTCAATTCTTGCTTCCATTCTTTTTTCCAAGGCCCTGGATCATCTTCACTATCATTATTCTGAATTCTTTTACTGGAAGGTTGCCTATCTCCACTTCATTTAGTTGTTTTTCTGGGATTTTATCTTGTTCCTTCATCTGGGACATAATCCTCTGCCTTTTCCTTTTGCCTATCTTTCTGTGATTATTGTTGTCATTCTGCAGGCTGCAGGATTGTAATTCTTCTTGCTTCTGCTCAGAAAATACATATTCTTCCATCAGGATAACACAAGACTGCAGGTTTCTTTGATGACAAGCAAAAACTGTTACAGCTTGGCTGGGAAGTTCTGATTCATCCACCATATTCACCACACATTGCACCTTCAAATTTCCATTTATTTCAGCCTTTACAAGATTCTCTTAGGGGAAAAAATTTCAACTCCCTGAAGACTGTGAAAAGCATCTGGAAGAGTTCTCTGTTCAAACAGGTAAAAAGTTTTGGGAAGATGGAATTATGAAGTTGCCTGAGAAATGACAGAAGATAGTGGAACAAAAAGGTGAATACACTGTTCAATAAAGTTCTTGGTGACAATGAAAAATGTGTCTTTTGTTTTTACTTAAACAACCAAAGGTACTTTTTGACCCACCCAATAGTAACAGCACTTGCTTTGTAGGACCACATGGAAAATTAAATCATACAAACACATGTAGAACACTTAGAATAGCTTGTTATCTACTAAGACCAAAGACTATCACTGTTACTATTATTATTGGGGAGAGTGAGGCACATCTATACCTTAGAATGATAGTGTGGTGTAAAGATTAAATTGAAAACTAGTAGACATTGAAGGGAATTAATATTGAAAAAGTAAGTGTAATAATTTAGTCTAATGATGAAGAGGGTACTGCTAAGGCAATGCCATTGAAATGGAAAAGAGAAAGACATATTAAAATCTTGGTAACCATTAAATGTAGTAAACCAGGAAAGTTGTTAAAGATGGACCTAAGTCTCTTAAATTGTGTACCTGGATATATAATAATACCGGGAAAAAGGATAAGAAATAAAGAATGAAATGGAAAGGTATGGTGTTCCAATTTTGATATGTTGAGTTTGAGTACCTTTGGAATAATCCGCTACTAGTCTCAATTAATATCTTGCAAGTAATTGGAGAAAATGTTATTAGGGGAAAAGTCTAGCTTATCCATCCACTACAGTCTACAAAGTGCCAGATTATTTCTTCAAAATCCATAAGATTAATTATTCTCAGTAAACCTACAGACTTGTTTTCATTAAACATGTATGGCTAGTAACATTAAATTTGAGAACAGCAGGTATTAAGAAAGAATGAGCAAGAGAAATGTATAGAAAATTTGTGGAAATAATCAAGTGATAAGATAAAGATATAAAGAAAGTAAAACACACATCCAGAGTTAAGGGAGAGAGAGATACAAGGAAGGATCATGAGGAATATATTAAGACCAAAGAGAAAGAGTGTAGATAAAAACAAACCACAGAAAATAAGACACAAAATGGATTTGGAAGTGAACTTTACTTACAACCATTACATTTTAGTGTATCACATTGTCACTTTTGCAGTAGTGATTAGCTATTTAAATATTACTAATAGTTCTTTAACTGTTATACCTATATGTTTAGAAATATCCTGAAGAATGTAATAAAACAAATGTCTTATCAAGTCTAATTATTTTGGAGTTATATCAGTGTTAAAATATTTTGTCACTATAAACTGGTTATATTAAATCAAACAGAGGTTATAATTTGGCCCTTGTCCATAACTTCTTCACCCCATTGTAGTAGTTAACATGATTAGGATTATGTTTATACACAAAAAATTATTTTGATCTACCTCTACCCACATAAAAATAAAAGAATTATAATGTCTATATGGAGATGAAACCAGGGAAACAAATTATTCTAGTTATGAGTCACACCATCTCATAAATCTATCTGATAACAGTTTGATATCAAACTGTATGATATTGAGGCCCATACATACATACACAAACATACATACACACATTCATTCACCATGATAGAAAACTCAGACTAAATATTTGACTAAATAAATTGAACTGCTTTAATATTTTGATAGCAATTTTGCCAATGTAAGTGCACAGTTTATGTTCTCTGTTTGGAGAAGAACATATCATTTTCTAAATAATAACTAATTAATAGAGACTAATTTATTATAAATTCTAAAGTACTAGATATATACTAGTACTAGATATATACTATTATAAATTCTAAAGTACTAGATATATATTTTCAGTATTAATGATGTAGTGTTCTGATATAATTAAAATTCTTGATGTCTGGCAGAATTCAGACATTCCCTGCCATTATTAATGTTCTTTTCATTTTCTAAAGCCTACTATGCATTATTCATATGGGAAATTAAAATGAATAGCACAAATGGACATTTTAATGGCAGCCAAAATTCAGGATTTGTGACTTACAGTGTGATAGCTGTTCTGAGTCCATAATCCATTTACCCTAAGAGCCAAAGAATAGCCTTAAATACTCTGTATTTAAGCCACTTTGTTTATAGTTTTACAAATATTTAAGAAGATAATCATTTTTCTATTAAAAACTACAAAAAAGCACATTGATAATTAATGATTGTAGTTCAACATGGGGAGTTTGGTGAGTATTATCAGGATGGAATGGATTAAAGAATTTAAGCAGGGTGGTTTTATGCTCATTTGGACAATGGTGTTTTGTGCTTTCTATATGCTCTACTTTGGTTTACAACTGAGTACTTTGACTACCTAACATCTTCTATGAAATAAGTCTAGATGTTAAGAAACACATAAACAAACTATTCATTATTATAGAAATATGTTTTGTTTTGGGGGGGAAGATTAAGATTATCATGTGGAAAACTTAGTTCATGTCAGGTCTAGGAAAGGATTGTCATAGTAATTTTACGTGGTCCTCACTCAGGAGGCAGTTGATACCATGCCCACACTTCTTGGTTTCCCAGGGTATCTGTGCCTTAGAGAAGACTGTGTTCCTTTTCTATCAGCATTCTTCTCCCTTGCTCCTGCCACCTTCTTTAGTCAGTATTCCTTTAGGACTCAGTAAAAGAGCAGTGCATGCTCCCTTTATGGGAAATTTGGGGCCTAAAATACTATTTCTCATAGTCAATTTTTAGGGGTCAAATAGGTTATCATAGGGTCTCTAAGTTTTTACATTAAACTTAAAAATCAGTTTGCAACACTTAAGATGTGATTTATATGTATCTAAAAATAAACAGTCCGATGCTCTTTTTATTTATCTAGCTTGTCTTGTCCCTCTGAAACTAAAGACATTCATCTTTCTGTCCTTAATGTATGGGTCTTCTGAAAGATTTTGGCAATATCATGCAAATCTGATTTTCTTTTTTTTTTTTTGGTCTTTTCTCACACACAACATAAAGCTATTAGCTGCCTTGAATTATACAAAGAAATTGAAACCTGACAAGGCCAATGGAATGCTGACTCTGTTTCTTGATCTGTTGAACTTTCAGCACTTTTTAGGTCCAACTGCTTCAAATAAAAAATCTCAATATTTACTTACATGGAACAAAGTGTCTAGTTTGGGAATATTAGTACAGATATCAGTGGAGCAATCATAACCATGCATTTAAGATAAACAATGTTTTTGACTAGAGATAAAGTAAATACTTCTGATCACATTTATTTTATGTTATGCTTGCCACATGGAAGAGCCAGTGCTAAATGTAGAGTAATATATATAACACAATCTGGTTATTTTAATATGTGTTACACTGTGCTATCATTTATGTCTCTACTTGCAGCCATTTAGATAGAAATCAATTAGACAGAATTATGAGGATAACTACAATAAACAAAATTTAAGAAATATTTAGTGGTCATTACATTTGACTATATTTTAACTATATGTATTTTTATATTATTTTATTTATTCTCATTTTAATGACCATTAAAACCTACCCAATGAATTTACTATATATAATCTCAATTTACTGTCTATATTTATTGTATAAACCACTTTTTTATACAAATGATTTTATTGAGTGACTACTCTGTTGTAGTTATACTCTGAAATCCTAGAACTTCATAGTGAGAAAATCAAACAAAAACTTTTCCACAGAAAGTATTCTGAGAGATTTAGGTTGGATATCGTGAGATTTTCTAGTGGAGGTGACAGATAAATTGCTAGTGTAAGTATATGATAAATTTGGTTGAGGTGTTTACATTTGGATATAATTAGCTATGAAAAAAATTGAGACAGAAAAAAGTAATCTCCAAGTAACTTTCACATTTGGGTAGAAAAGGAAGAGTAACACAAACATGTCTGAGAAGGGACATCAGATAATTGGACTAAACTCAGGAATATATATTTTCATCATTTATTCAAAAGAGAAACATTCTAGCAATGTTATTTGATAAAAAGCATCTAGAAAAACTGAGAATAAGAATCTGGGTGATTTGCATTTTGCTTTGAAGGATGAATGAGACAAAAGCATATTTGTAAGCAGTGGGTAATGATACAATAGGAGCAGAGAGTCTGATGATGCAATACAATGGTGAGTTAACCAAAGAGGAAAAGTCCCTGCAAAAACAAAAAAGGTATGGCCAGTGGAGAGTGGGGGAGGGGCAATATAGAGGTGTGGACATGGGAGGTACAAACTAATGGATGTAAGGTAGGCTCAAGGATGTATTTTACAACAGGGGGAACAGAACCAATATTCTGTAATAACTATAAATGGAAAGTAACTTTAAAATTGTATAACAATTTTAAAAAAATAATAATTTTTAAAATTAGAAAAAATAAAAAGGGTATGGCATTCAAGATACACTGTAATGGTTAATTTTTGATAGGAGCATAAATTTTATGACCAAAATGGAAGAAAAGAATGGGAGTACAGACTAGTAGTCTACTGGATTTATGGATGGATAATTTAGATGGCTTCTGTTTGTTCAGCGTAGTATAATGAAAAGTCATGAGCTCAAAGAGAAGTGGTGAAAAGGGACTGAAAGATTTGGGAAGAGAAAAAGTGATATGAACTATTTCCTTGGGGACTGTGAGAGTGATTTTACAGCTATCTATCAAAGAAATAGAGTAAATTGCTGAGCCAGCTAAAGGTTCATCTGATCTTGTAGATTATGAATTCGAATGGATCCAATCTGCCCAGTATGCCACTTTTTTCCAGCCATGCTTAGTCCCTACCTCCCTGTTTCCTACCACAGGAAATATGAGAAGGAAAAAAGGAAAATATGTCTGAGTTAATTTTTTTCTTGTTTTTTTTTTCTTTTCAAAAGTGAGTTTATGATAGATCATGGATATATTAGTTTCCTTAGGGTTGCCATAACAAATTACCACAAATGGATAGATTACAACAAGAGAAATGATATCTCACAGATCTCTGAAATCTCTAGGGAAGAATCTTTCCAGCTTCTGGTGGCCTCAGATGTTCCTTGGTCTCTCTCCTTCTTCACACGGCATTCTTCTGCCTGTGTCTCTCTCTGTCTAAATCTCCCCTTCCTTTCTCTTATTAAGATTCCAGACATTGGATTTAGGTTCTACCTAACTCCAAGAAGATTTCGTCTTTAGATCCTTAACTAACTATATCTGCAAAGACTTTTTTTTTTTTTTTTTTGCGGTATGTGGGCCTCTCACTGTTGTGGCCTCTCCCGTGGTGGAGCAACAGGCTCCGGACGTGCAGGCTCAGCGGCCATGGCTCACGGGTGCAGCCGCTCCACAGCATGTGGGATCTTCCCGGACCGGGGCACGAACCCGTGTCCCCTGCATTGGCAGGCGGACTCTCAACCACTGTGCCACCATGGAAGCCCTCTGCAAAGACTTTAAAAAAATAATAATCACAACCTGTCATTTCACTATGGCTTAGAGACAATTACTTTCAAAGTTAGCTGAACTTGAAAATCTTAAATGCAAGCATTAAGGGGTCATCAGAAAGAAGAAAGAGGAAGTCCTAACTGCAGTAGGAATATCGGCCTTGAGTGAGATTACGGACAGATATTTCAGTATTACTGAAGTGAGAAAAGAGTGAGAATACAGGCAGTTTTGGAGAGTGATGGTAAAAGTTTGAGAGAGAGCTCATTTAATGTCATTTTTAAAAATTGTGACAGCGACACCAGCATATGCTGAACTTGAGGGGGTGCTTTTGAGCTCAAAATCTGAGAATGAAAGACAATGTTTAAAATTGAGAATGACCTACTGAATAACACAGGGAACTCTGCTCAATGTTATGTAACAATCTAAATGGGAAGATAATCTGAAAAAGAATAGATAAATATATATGTTAAAAAAAAATGAGAATAAACATTAAGAAATACTTCAAGAGGGTGAAGAGCAAACTTACAAGAGAAAAACATACCATGGGGCACGATTTAGGTGTTTAATGAGATCAGTGACTGTGCTCTTAAACACGATTCTCTAATGCCTCTGAAAACTAATATCTGTAATGTATCGTTTTTTTATATATGCCAGATGTTTTATACATATTATTACGGAGTCTCACAAAGACTCTATGAGCTTGGTATAATTACTTTTACACTTGAAAAAAATAAGACAATGTTGAAGTATCACTGAATTTCACAATTTGAAAGGCAGTTTACCATATTTTATTCTGCATCAAGAAATGGCAAAATTAAAATTATTTACCTTCAACAAATATACTATTATTTGGATAAAATACTGGGGCTTGCTTCACTAGAAATGAAGATAAAAATATACTAAAAAAAAACAGCAACTACTTGGGGTAAATATTCCTAGAAATAATTTTCTTAGATTGATTTTATTGCCACTATATGACAATATACTTCATGCAGATTTGTTTTGTCCATACACTAAATTATTATTGTCATTAGACCTCTTTCTACCACTTGAATATATGCTACTAAATTTTGCTTAATATGGTAATTTAAATGAATTTTTTCTTTTTAATTACCTGCAAGAGAAGGTGAGCCAGAGCAATTTTATGCTTCATATGGTGTTCGTAATTTGGCATACTACAATCATGAAAAGACCAAAAGCATGGAGTTTAAACAGATGTCTTACTTGTACAGGTCCATAATACATTGGCAGCTTTTTCATCATGAACTCTGAAACATCCTGATTTCAGTTAGCTGTAAGAAAAGACAGGCCTGATAAATGTCTAGGAGGAAAACATAAATTGGTGCAGCTGTGACCCAGGTCAGGATTATTCTTAATATTCACAATTAATTTCTGGAGAACAGCTTGTATACAACATTACCAGCTGCTCCTTTAACAAATATGTGCACATTTTGGCAACTACAGATTTAGTAATTTGCTCTACTCACATGAAAACCAAAAGGTGAACTCATCTTGCATGCTTTTCTTTTTTTTTTTCTAGTTTTCTTTATAGTGATAATGCTTTTCATCATATGAACTGCAAGTACAAGAAAATTAAGAATGACGTGACTGACACCTGAGCTATGAATGAGCATTGTTCAAGTTAGGATACAGTCTTAATTAAAATGTTAGTGAATTGTAAAGATATACCTCTCAATGCCTTTTTTTTTTTTTTTTGGTCCTGAATTGCTATAGAGATACTTTCCTTTTCATTTTGTTAAATCCTGTATGTACTTTGTTTAAAGTATAGATATAGAGTTAGATTATATTATTTCAGATGCAGTCTGGGGTGACTTGAATTTGTAATGAAAAGACACCATTTTATGCATTTTTTTTTTACAGAGATGAATGGTCGGAAGCAGCCTATGTTATCGCCTATGCAAGGTGATACCTCTCTCCTACTGAATCTCTTTAGAATTAGTTTTCACAGATTCCTGTTCAGAAGCTGAAGGATGAACTACATGACCTTTTGACATCAATTCCATCTACATGCAGACTTCTAAAACTAAAGATATGCCAATTAAGAAAATTCAATAGTATGATGTGACTATTATTTAAATGCGTTAAAAGTGGTGGGCAGCATCACAATTCTATAACAACAGGAGAACTTGGGACTAATACAGACTCTTTTTATTTTCAACTTACCAATTACAAACAATATTTTCTTTCTTTGTTTTAAATTTTTATTTATTTTTGGATATGTTGGGTCTTTGTTGCCGTGCATGGGCTTTCTCTAGTTGCAGCGAGCGGGGACTACTCTTCGTTGCAGTGCACAGTCTTCTCATTGTGGTGGCTTCTCTTGTTGCAGAGCTCTAGGCACGCAGGCTTTAGTAGCTGTGGTACGTGAGCTCAGCAGTTGTGGCTCGCGGGCTCTAGAGCGCAGGCTCAGTAGTTCTGGAGCACGGGCTTAGTTGCTCTGCGGCATGTAGGATCTTCCCTGACCAGGGCTTCATCCTGCGTTCCCTGCATTGGCAGGTGGATTCTTAACCACTGCGCCACCACGGAAGCCCAAAATTTTCTTAAAAGATCCAATATTTTCAAGTTTAATTTGTGAACATTGGCGTATATGCACATATGCATAGGATTACTGATATGCAGGTTCAAATACTTAGCATCAATCTGTCATTTTGTGAATCTGAATTTTGTGCTAAAAAGGAATATACATTATGTCCTTCTTTTCTAGAATAGATTTGAGGCAGCTTAAGAACTAAGTGATGTGGGGGGAAAGGGGGAATGGTCTATACTAAAAAATCCAGTTGAAGTAGTTGAACAATAACCAATTTTTATTTTGAGCACTTGTATATTGGAAGAAATAATGAGAAGCACTAACTCCAAATTCATTTTTTATTTACTTAGAAATAATAATTTCTACTATTTAAAAAGCAAAGACCTGTAGATTTTTGTCATTGTTAACTTTTGTGAAGGTGTATATTTTTTGACCACTTCTAATTTTTTTTGGAGTATATTTGTTACATATATATATATATGTGTGTATATATATATACATATATATATATGTAACAAATTATTCAAATGTATTCAAATTCAAATGTATTCAAGCACTGTATTTGTTTACTAGGGCTGCCATATGAAGTACCACAGACTGAGTGGTTTAAAAGGCAGATATTTATCTCCTTACAATTCTGGAGAGTAGAAGTCCAGGATCAAGGTGAAGTCAGGGTTGATTTCTTTTGAAGCCTGTCTCCTTGGCTTATATATGGGCATCTTCTCCCTGTGTCTCACATGGTCTTCCCTCTGTCCATGTCCAATCTCCTCTTCTTATAAGAACACTTGTCAGATTAAATTAGGGCCCTCCCATTTGACATCATGTGATTGTCTCATTAAAGATCCCCTCTCTAAATACAGTCACTTTCTGATCTACTGGGGGATTGGACTTCAACATGAATTGGGGAGGGAGGCACAATTTGTCCCATAACATATGCCTCATTATGATTTTAAATGTGTTGAATTTCTGTACTAAAATAGCTGTCTTTGCAATACTCAGCAATACTTTACATGGAACATTATAGGACAAACTTGAAGGTTTGTGAATTGTATATTAATCATTATAAAATATTGCTTTTTATCCATTTCTATTGTCTTGGTTTTCAATTCAGCTTAACAGTATTGCTACCAATGCATTTTTTTTTTTTTTTGTAGTTTTATATTCACTTGCCTGGTACTTTATCCATTACATAATATTCAGTGATGTTGTAATATTATTTTTTTTAATTTCGTGACAATAAAATGTTAACAGATTTTTTTAACTCAGTTTGAAAGTTCATTTGTATGATTTGTTTGTTTTACTTGCATCACTTAAAAAATAGCCTTGCATTTTACTCAAAATGAAATCTAAATCCCTTACCCTGGCCCACAGTGCCCCACCTGATCTGGTCTCTTCCTACCTATCTAACCTCTTTTCTCAACACTCTCCCTCATGCACATGCCCATGTGTCAAGGACCTCCTTTTCATTCTAAGTTTTTCCAAGTTCTATGCCTAGAATTTATGCATAGTTCTTCCTGTTGCTGGAATGAACTTCCACAGGCTGGTGACTCTCTTGGCCTGGTATAATCGTTTAAGATTTCAGTTTGTATTGTTTCTCCTCACAAAAGCATTCTGTGACCTTGCTCTCTGTTATGCTGCCAGCTTTATTTATTTATTTATTTAATTCCAGTCACTCTCTATCACAGCCCACATCAGCACTTGTTTCACAGCCTTGTTTCACAGCCCACATCAGCACTGAAACTTGCTATCTGTCATGTTACTTCTATATTAATACTTTCCAATAGAAAGTTTTACAATAATAGAAGTCATTTATCTGCACTGTCCAATACTGTAACTACTAACAGTGTGTGTCTATTGAGCACTTGAATGTAGCTACTGAGACTATGGAACTAAATCATTGATTTCTTTCAAATTTAGTTCATTCAAATTTAAAATTATGTAGTCACATGTGGCTGGTGGGCTCTATATTGGGCAGCACAATTCTGTCTCCTGCATTAAATCCAAAATTCCACAATGACAAGAAATTTTTCTGTGTGAAGGGGTCCCCTTTATAACATAGTACTTAGAATGTTCATACTTAACAATAGCAAGTATATAAAATATTTATAAAATTAACAAATGAATAGATGAATAAATAATAGGACCATGTAATCTATTTATATTTATGTGGTTATTAACGTATTTTGTTTGAATCCTGCCTTCTTAATATGATCATCTTTATTCTTTCCCCTCTCCTGACTTCAGTTAAATTGATTAAATCTTCCTCTTTTTTTTCTTTTATACATTTGGATATTCAAATAACAATTTTTAATGTATTTTAAATGATTTTAATTAACGCCAGACACTTCTCTGAGTTCTTTACATATGTTAACTCATTTGATGTTCACAATAACCCCATGAAGTGGGTTTCATCATTACCCCCATTATACAGATAGGGAACCAGAGGCACAAGTTGTTGAATGCACATGCTCAAGTTACTTACGTCATAAATGAGGGATGAGGTTCTTCTGTACAGCACAGGGCACTATATTCAATATCCTGTGATAAACCATAATGGAAAAGACTATGGAAAATAATACATATATATGTATAAATGAATCACTTTGCTGAAAACTAACACACCAGAAACTAACACAACATTGTAAATCAACTATACTTTGATTTAAAAGAAAAAGAATATAAAAATTTTTAAAAATAAGTGAAGATTGGAGGCTCCAGAGATCTCAGTCTCCATCATTGTTCTACATTTGCTTCTAAATTTTAAAACATTCTCCTGTTATGCTAGTGGCTACCTTTAAATTAAAAAAAACAAATTTGAAATTATATTCATTATTATATTGAAATATTAAGAATTAAGAGTATTAAAAAAAAAAAGACCAGATATGTATGATACTTTCCTTTCCAGCAGTTTCTGTCTTTTACCTCCATTCTTACCTCAGGTTGAGAGTTGTGCTAAACTAATTTGGATTTGGAGGGAGCTGAAACAAAAGTTACCTCTTTGCAATAATCCTTGGCCTCAGTAGGTATGACACTAAGGGAATTCCAGAAGCAGCTAAGCCACATACTACCAATGTGGGCTCTTTCTGTCCTGTCCAGGTAGCTGCCTCGAATAACAGGACAGACAGTAAACTCTGCTTTTTTCCCATCATGTTTCCTTCACACTTCCATACTGACTAACTGCTAAACAAGTAAAGAAATTTGATATGTAATTATATAATTGATTAATGTCACTGATTAATCTAGAGTCAACAGGAAAACTAATTGTTCTATAGAAACCAAAAAAATAAAAGGAATCAAAAACTCTTATATTTAGAAGTACTTATTTACACCCAACCCAAATCCATCTTTTGGCTCTCTTTGCACTTTTAACTGCCTTTCTAGAACTATCTGTGTCAAAGAACTGCCTACAGTCATTCCCAAATTAGTCTTGCTTCTCCACCCTTTATTTACATGTCATTAGTGGCATTATAACTTGAATTTGAAGCCTGCACACCCATTCTTGAAAGCTGTGTATTTCTTTCTTTGCAATGACCTGAAACCTAGTTGATTTTCTTCCAAATGTCCAGAAGTTATGTTTCTGTGATCAGAATTATACAAGGAACCAAATGTTTATTTTCTATTATGTCCTATAAAAACCACGTGGTGCTAATATGAACTTCATGCTTCTAATTTAATTGTGCAAGCCTCTTTAACCTCAGATGGAATTTATTTCTAAAACATGATTTGTGTTAAATACTAATATATTTCATCAGCTTTGATCTTCATCTTTTTAGTCCCAAGATATATAGATATATAAATAGAAATACAGAAATATATAAACTCAAATCCTGCTGGAATTAAGTTTTGTTTGGCAAAAACAATAACTAAAAACTCATAGGAAATATAGGTGAATAACTTTTGGTCCTGATGTAGGAAAGGATTTCATAAGTAAGACGTAAAAGAAAAGTTTCATAAATTTGACCACATTAATATAAAACACACATAAAGATTGTAACAATATAGGTTATGAACTGGGAAAGATATTTAAACACACACATCCAACAAAGGATTCATATCAGGAATATACAGAGAATTTACAAAAATCAATAAAAGCAGCATAAAAAAAACTAGCGTAGAATAAAGGATATGAACATATATTTCAAAGAGTAGGAAAGACACATGACCAATTAACATATAGAAAGATGTCTAAACTGCAATCACAAATTCCAGTTGTCTCCTTTTATTCTCATTTTACTATAATTTTTTGCAGCACTGTATAATGTCATCACATTCCTTCATGAGCCTCTTTTCTGTCTTGCAGTCCATGCTCAGTCACACATTTATATGTCACACAAATTCCTTCCTGTTACAACCTCCTGCTTATCCTTAGTTCAAGAGTTTCATTTAACAAACTTGTCTTATATACTTTTTGTATCCCACGTGCTATGTGACTCATGGATGATAGGAAATGAAAAGGACATAGCTCTTGCTCCCCTTGTCCTCGAAGTGCTTATGATCTAGTAAAATAAGACAGGGACATAACAGGTAATTTTTAGCATCAACTTTCTCCCCAGTGATTCTAACATACTAATGTGATACATGACCTCCTCTCTGAAACATTCCCAGAGCTTGTTTGTCAGCTGTCACAGACAATCTAGCTGCTATGGGTACCACTGTGACTTTATCTGCTTTTTGTGGGGAGAAATGAAATTTTCATATGGTCTAAGAAAAGGGCAAATAACTGAACATATAAAAAATATCTTCTACATTTTGTAATGAAAGTAATAAAATATGTAGAATTTTGATGCAAATAAAATCAATGGGAAATAGCAGTGGAACTAGATGATGGTCAAAATGGGTATATTGGTAAGGGGCATTTGTTAGAAATGAGAGAAAAATGATTCAATGTTTATCTTGATGTGTGCTGAGAAATTAAGGCTGTGATTTGACTCCCAAGAGGTCTTTGGATTTATAAACTTTGTTTCAAATTAACTAGAAATCATGAAAAAAAGTGGTCACAGTTTTCAAATATGAGCGACTTTATGATATATAATGTTAATGTAGGTGGCATTGCACATATTAATCACATCTCCTGTACTTGAGGAATTGCAATATTGTAAGAAAAAAAGAAAATTATATAACATAATATGAAAAGTGCAGGGAGTTAAGAGAGATGAGTCAGAGATCACACTGATAGTAGGAAGATTCTCCTTTTAATTGGAGAAGTATTTGTGTGTGGTCCTGTTTAGTTCTTCTACAAAAATAAAATAAATAAATAAAAGAGACATTTTATCATCTTATAATTTATAATGTTGCTGTAAGGATGTGTGTAGCCAAATGAAGTCTCAGAAATTGTTTAACTCTAGTATTTGCCCATATTCTTCAGTTTAAGTGAATGGCATAAATGTACAGTATGGATAAGGATAGACTGTTTTCACTATTTGTAAAGATTGGTTGGCAGGTAATAGTCTGAAAGGTTCAGGCATAGTAGTTTGGGGGAAATTTTCAAAAAGAAGCCTCCCCAAAACTAGTAATTATGTAGGCTACAAAAAGTGACTGTAAGAAACCTGAAATCTGACCTCATTTTTTATGGTAATTTTTTCAAACATTTAAAAAAAGTCATTCAACAAATATCTATAATACTAGGGCTTACTACTTCCTAGATATAATGCTAGTGACTATATGTGTATTCATGGTGGTTGGGTGATAAGTAGACGTCTCCAACCTTGAAAAGCTCATAGCCCAATGCAAGAAACAGACGTGAACAGTTGATAAACAGAAGGGAAAAACAGTGCAAATACTGAGGAGTGAGTGTTAAGTAAGCTTCTGGGAAAGAAGCAAACCCTTCACAGCTGTGGTGATATTTGAGGCTGTTTTAAGGTTGATTATGATATTCAATGGATATTGTGAAGAAGAACATTTTAGGCTATTTCCTTCCAACCCAACTCCACCATATCCCACAACCAACTTGATTCTCAGTCATCGCTCTGCTCTTCATTCATGGATTCTTTTCCTTAGTGCTGAGTCTTTGTACTAAGTTAAGTTTCTATGAGCAGCTTGATGGAGTTGACTGTCTCTCAAGACCAAGACCTAAAACTTCCCAGGATTTGAATCGACCCTTTTAAACCTACTCCTCTACTTCAATCATTTCTGTATTTTTCCATATATTTTAATGCCTATTAATAACAGGAGCTCAGTTTTCCATTATGGGCACAGTGTCCTAATGGTCTCTCTGATGCTCAAAACAATTTACATTGAACTGGTGACAAATTTCATAAAGCTCCATAAACCTTGAGTCACATTTATTTGTCCATTATTGCCTCGATACACTTATTAGTACTTAATTTTACATCTTTCCTTGTACTAAGTCTTGTGACTAGTGCTATTCTTTCTTTTTTCTTCTCCCAAAGTTCAATCTTCTTATCATACATAAATGTGTTACATATATACATTTTTCTTAGTGAGTAAAGTACTACTTCAATTTATACATCCCTGACGGTATGCCAAATAATCAGGAATTGTGTTATAATTGTATCCATGCCCACAAAATTAAACTTGGTAGCACAAAAAAAACCCAAAATGCATTTCAAAATGCCATTAACTTTCCACTTTCTTTGGTGACTTTAACACAAAACATTACTTGCAAGACCCTCTTAATGCCTAATGGAAACTTTATTCTCTGAATTGAAGGGGAAATTTTTATTTCTGAATATTTGAGAACACTAGGTAAGAAAAACTTGAAAAAAAGTTAGGAAGAGAAAGTTTGCTTTTCTCAAGGAATTCACAGTCTAATTAAAGAAAGTTGATATACCATTATTTTTAATCTCTTAATCAGGTGCTCTTTGCATTTTTTCAATTTGAACATGCCTATATCTTTTAAGCTAATGAACTATATAGTTACAACTAGTCTGCAATGCTAAAAAGACAGACTTTCCAAATCATCAGGACTGTTCGGGTAACATAAGTCAATTTAAGTTGTGTAAAGTAGATCTCCCTATCAGGATTTTTTGCTGCAGGTCTTTTAATTTCCCTATAGGTTTTTAACTCCATGATGATTTTTTGTAATTAAGAATTATGTACCTAATGACATGAGGCTTGCCAGGTAAAATGCTGTTGCCCACACTACTAACAGCAAACTAAGAGCTCTCTCTGAAAAGCTGGCTGAATTTCCCAGCTTTCCTCTACAGTAAACGTGCCACACTATTAGACCTATAATTCACCTGGTTCACGAGCAAAGGTTTGTTCTCAACAGACACCAGAAACAATCTCATATTGTTGAAAGGTTTCAGATACGATGGAAAACTATACAGAATTTAACACTATCGTTAAATTGAGGCACTTTTCAGTTGCCACTGGTGGAGGAAATGCTTTTATTTCATAAGCAAATATTTTTTTAATTAAAAATATAATAAATAAAAAAGTGCTCCAAAGTAACCAGACTATACTTCTGGCTGTATGTTCCCATTACTTTACTGTGTTCCGTAAAAGGGATGACTGACTATTATTATTACATATAGGAGAAGGGGATATGCAGCAGTATATCTCTTAAAGGAGCAACTTTGTCGTGCATGGATGGTGTTAAGTTTCATTTATCTGTCTGTACTTGTAGCTAAAATTTATGACACTTATGCTCAACATTTTTAAATAATTCTGAGTTTTGGATCATTTATGATTTGGATCATTTGGGTCATTACTCAGTGATTCCATCAGATATGAAAATTACTTATTAATCATTTGGAGATTTATATTGTGAGAAGGTTGTAATAAATGTAATACTTAATAATTTTTAACTCTTTAGATAAGGCAACACTATGTGCTTCAAGAGGACTTGATGGTTTCAGTGGCACCTGGACAAAAATGATGACTACTCAATTTCTCAGGCACAGGCTTGCTGACCCTTAATAAAATTGTGACTGAGGTGAGCTTTGTTTCAGTCGACTTCATAAGTCACCTCTGCTTTAGGCAGAAGGTGGTCTTCTGTTCTCTCTTGGCTGAGTACATACAACTTCCCAAAATACAAACAGAAAGGCAAATTCTACTTTTCTCTACCAAATACTTTTTGTTTTTGTCCTCATTCTTTCAGTGTTCATATTTATGGCAGTTTATATGATACAATTATACTGGTTAATTTGCTCAGTGTGAGCAAATTTCCTTGAAATACACAAACCATCAAAGCTTACTCAAGAAGTGAATGCCCTCTATCTATTAATGAAATGAATGCCCCCCAAGTCTAGATAGCTTCCTTTATGAATTCTACAAAATTTTGGAAAAAATCATACCAGTTCTATACAAAATCTTTTAAAATATCAAAGACAAGAGAACAATATCCAATTTAATCCATGAGGCTAGAATTACTCAGCTACCAGGCTATAAAAACCAGACAAAGACACTAAGATTAAAAGAAAGAAAGAAAAAAGAAAGAAAGAAAGAAAGAAAGAAAGAAAGAAAGAAAGAAAGAAAGAAATTACCCAATGCATGCAGAAACAGCATATGAAAGAAATTCACCTATTTGTAATAAAAAAAATTCAGCTATATAAAATTAGGAAATACCTCAATCAGATAAAAGACATCTCTGAAAAGCTTTAAATTAACAAAATTTTTAATAGTGAAAGATTGAATGCTTTCTCCCAAAGATTGGGAAAAGGAGAAGCATATCCACTCACAATACTTCAAATCCTAGACTGTGTAATTGAGTGATAAATAAGTAAATGGAACTTCAGCAAAATGAAAAAAAACTGCTTTCTCTTCAAAAGACAATGTTTTGAGCATTAAAAAATCCAGCCATATACTGGGAGAATATATTTGAAAAACATATAACTGATAAAGGGTTGTATCCAGATTATATAAATAACTCCTATGAATCAATAATAATAAGAACAACAACTCAATAAATAAAAATGGGTGAAAGGTTTGGCCGGACATCCACCAAGGAAGATATATGGAAAGCATAATCACCACAAAGCTGCTAAAAATATTAGTCATTAGGAAAATGAAAATTAAAACCATAATGAAATACCATTACATGCTCACCTGAATGACTAAACTTAAAACACTAACAATGCCAAGTTTTGGTAAGGTTACGGTTGTGAAGCACCTTGAACTTCTGTATATCGCTGGTCCATATACAAAATAGTACAAGCACATGTAAAAAATGTTTTGACATTTTTGTATAAAGTTAAGTATACACTTACCATGTGACTCAGTAATTTTACTCCCAAATATTTTCTCAAGAGAAATAGACACATGTCTATGTGAAGATGTACTCAACTGTTCATAGCAATATTATTCAATTTGGAAAGAATCAAATTTCTATTAACTGATGAACCTATAAATAATTTGTGGACTGTCCTTGCAATGGAATACTCAGAAATTTAAGAGAATATATTACCAAGTCAAAACCATGGGTAAATCTCAAAAGTGTTACACTAAGTGAAAGAAGTCACTTACAAAATACTACATGGTATATAATACCATGTATCAGACATTCTAGGAAAGGCAAAATGATAATGATAGCAAATCAGTTTTATCACAGGCCAGGTTGTGTGGGGAAGGACTGAATTCCAAAAAGCAAGAGGGAACTCTTTTGAATGTTGACAATATTCTGTCTCATGATTTTCTTAGTTGTTACAGGATAATATTTATTTTCTTAAAAAGCTGATGTATTTTGCACTTATATTTGATGGATTTGATAGATGAATAAAATTGACCAAAAACCAAAAAACAGAAAGTTACAGATTAATTCAATTATTGTTGTCATACAATGAAATCACTAAAAATGAGGAAGAATGACTTGTTTCTTCATTTAATGTCATAGAAGTATATGTTTTATATAGTTACATTAAGAAGACAAGACATGTATAGAGTATAATTTACTTTGTGTTTTGAAAATAAGAATTGTCTGTGTGAATATGCAAATTATAATCTTACATATGTAGACAACATGTCAAAACTTTTCTCTAGGGCTTCCCTGGTGGCGCAGTGGTTGAGAGTCCGCTTGCCGATGCAGGGGACACAGGTTTGTGCCCAAGTCCGGGAAGATCCCACATGCTGCAGAGCAGCTAGGCCCGTGAGCCATGGCCGCTGAGCCTGCGTGTCTGGAGCCAGTGCTCCACAAAGGGAAAGGCCACAGTGAGAGGCCCGCATACCGCAAAAAAAAAAAAAAAATTTCTCTAAAATGTATTTCATGAGGACGGGAAGATAGGGCATTTTACTTTTTATTTCACAAAATTCATTTCTATGTGATTTTGGTTTAAATAATGGATGTATTTAAAATAATGTTAATACTTTCTAGAAGATGAATTAGTATTATTAAAACAAAAAAAAGCAAATTATTCTTTTTAAATAATGCAAAATGTGAGGCACTCTGATACTGAGGAAAGATTATGGATAAATTTGTATATGTCCATAGGTGGATTCCAGTCTTTGGAAATTTCCCTAAACTCCAAATCCATAAATTCCTTCTTGGGAAAAAATAGTGTTATGGTATACTATTTACATATAAGTATTATTTTAAACATAAAATGATACATTACATATTAAAATTCTCATCCAAAAATGTTCACTTCCTTCTTATTTCTCTTCCTCTTACTTTATTATTTTATGCGTCTGGTCATTCTCAGCGGAAATAAAAGAGTGTGTGTATTAGGAATGGAATAATTGAAAAACATACAGGAAATACTTCTAACTTTTCAACTCACAGATAATGCCCAAGTATCACTGCTGGAAATTTTCCACAGATGTCGATTAGTTGTAATGGTTTTTATAAAGATTTTTATCAATAATCCCTTATTTATTCTCAAAGTACACTAATGAGACAACACTGGTTGTTCAAAATGAAAGCTTTTATTTCACCTTTGTTTATGTTTGATGAAGTTCTCAATTTGTTTTAAGTTCTCAATAGTAACTTATAAACACAAAGTATTTTGCTTTTTACAAGTCACCAAATGTGCTTGCCTAAAACAGAATAATCCCTACTTACCTATTAGGCAAACACACAAAGATTTTCTGAAGCAAATTAAATACCTCTGTAAAATCTTTTAAAAAGAGGAACTTTGTATTTTTTACACTCCATTTTTTTTTTCCTTAAACAAATATTGGGTACTGAAATTCCCATGCTTCATCATTATTATTTTCATCAGTTTTAAAATGTCTATTATGAACAATTGCTTTCATGGTTTTCTCTTACATTAGTCATTCTTTTACATAAGGGTTGTCCATAAAACACATTACAGAATTTCAATAAATTTGTGTCTGGAAAATTCTGTAGTTTTGTAGGCAGTTATTTTTTATAATTCTAGAATACTACTTGATATTACATTACATAGAAATAGAATAAGTTACATCGCTTCTTACATTTAACTACTACTTCTTCCTTTGCTGGTATTATATGGCCATCTTTTATTTGTCCAGTCCTCTATTATTTCTTACCTTTAATCTAACACCATTTTATATAACTATTTTATAAAGAAATATATAATTATGTTTGAACAATTGAAATATATCTATTCAGAATAAATTAGCTTATCACTGAACAAGAAAGACAAACATGGATAAGTATTTTAGAGGTGGTTTCTTCTCTGCATAATAAATTAAGCTTTCATAAAACTAGCAATACTAATTGCAGTGGTTTACTGCTGTTTAAGCATCTTGATTTTTCCTGTTGCTAAGAACCAAAGATTCTACCTGACCCCCTAAATGTCAGAGTTTTCAGTCAGGTATGCATCCCAATTATCTTGCCTTTTAAATTCAATACCATGGAATTTTTTGATTCCATTTTCCAAATTCTCTCAGATGAGATACCAGAAGTTTTGCCTCAAACACCCTATTGTAATATTTGCTTAATCTGGCAAATCTTTAGTTTGTCCTGAGTTAGAATCCAATCAGGACTTTTACTCAAGTGAAAGAAACACCAAAGATTTAAGCACTTAATTTTAGATATAATTCTTTATCCAAAGGTAACCCAAGGGACTAAAGCTCAATTTGCATGCCTAGGATGTAACTTTTATACTTAAGTAAAGGTACTTTTAATTTTGCCATCTCTTTTTCATTTGATTATGCTTAAAATCTCCAGGATTTCATTAAGAATGTGGTAACTGTTTTAGCATCCTTTTAGTTAAATTTCAGTTTAAATTAAGAGCTGCTTGTATTAACAAATACTTTGTTTCACATTTTTGTCCATATATTTTACTATGCTTTCTTCTCTAGGAAAAATCAAATGTTTAATATAGTTGTATAATTACACTATCACCCAGTGCTTTGAATTATATCATTCAAATAGTTTTGATTATGAAAATTATCTAAAATGAGTATATCCTGGAACAAATACATAACTGTTTCACTTGGCCTTTCAATTCACACAATTTTTAATGGTATTCAATAAGAAATAAATTAATAGATTGCAGACATGTGCACACACATATATATGTGTAAAAGTAATTTTAATAAAAATGCATGAAGGTTTTACATTTTTAAAGTTGAATCACCAATACATATAAAATTGAAATTATATCAATATATAGATCTTTAGCACGTCTGTTACCAAGTCCGAACTCATTCTGCTTGCCACACAACAGGCCATTAAATGGGGCAAGTAGTTGTTGGGGCAAGGAACAACAACTTTATTTGGAAAGCCAGCAGACTGAGAAGATGGTAGACAAATGTCTTAGAGAACTATATTAGCCGAGTTAGAATTCAGGCTTCTTTTGTACTAAAAGAAGGGGCAGTGTAGTGGGTTGTTGTAAATTTCTTGGTGTCAGAATCCTTTGTTCTTGCATCTGTGCACTTAGGTCAGGTCATGATGTTCCTGTAAACCTCCAACAAGACAAATGTTATTCTCTGTTCTGCAACTTTTTATCTCTATATGAATGGTAAACTGTCATACCTTTAAAGGTCAGAGCCTTGAGAATGGGTTATCCTATATATTTTAGGCTATCGATGACACTCTTTTACAAAAGATGCAAGGCCAGCATGACTAAGCACAGGAAACAGAGGAAAAACGTTAAAGTAAAGAAACAGATCCAACATGGAATCAGATTTGTTCTTCCCTATTACACACCCAAGTTATTCAGGCCTTCTAGTTTTTGTTTAACATTCCATTATTTATGATATAAATATACTTTCAGGCTCAATAAATTACTTCATTGTAGTAAGTTTAAAATTTATTTTACATGTTGAACACATGAACATGACATAAACCTATGAGTCATAGAAGAGAATATGTGTTGACTTAAGGCATTCCATCTTCATTTCCTACAGGTAAAGCTCTGTATATTACACTGAGAGTTTTTAAGAAATGGGCATATATGCACCCATATTTATGTTTTATGTATGTATGTTTTACCTGAAATGTTTGGATTCAAACTTTTTGAATGTGAATTTTTTCCACATTTCTTATTACTGATATTCTTTAACTGAAACTTTAGAGTGTATGTTTATTTTATTTTCTAAAGTTTCCTAGCTAATAACTATCCTCAGGAATTTCAGTGATAATCATCTCTATACTGATTTTCACAGGACTGAGGTACTATTTTCTGTCTATTAGACTCTAAAAGCCAACTGGCTTTCAGCCTACTTGTGCATAATTATATATTGTAGGCATAACTAATATATCCTACGTTGCTTTGGAGATGCTTCAAGGTAGACAATTTTTTTTTGTCCACTTTAAACTGTATTGGATGTGGACATGACTACATGATAATTACTTTTCTAGAAAGACCTCAGAGTATTTCAAGCATAGTGGTCAATCTATGAGTGAAACAATTCTTCTTGATCTTTTAAATGTATTTCCAGGGTTTAAAAAAAAATCCCCAAATTTAACAAATAAATAAATATTACAAAATTTAACAATTTCTTATAAACTTCCCAAATCATAAAATGCTAGAGATTATAGCTAAAAATTAATTAACCAGGCATTTATTGAATATCTACTCTATACTAAGCACTGTTTTACATGCTTGTTAAAGGTGTGTGAGATCTTATTCTTTTGCTGCTTTCTCTCTGGTGAGTAAAAATATCTCCTTAAAGAAAAAATATTATTCAAGTAGAGATGAGTGATGTAGATAAAATAGAACAGGGTAATGTAAGAAGAATGATGGAGTTGAAACTCACAAAAGCAGCTCTGGGCTGGTCTCTGAGAGGAGCAATATTTGAGCTGGGATTTGAAAGAGGAGAGAAAGCTAATAATGGGGAAATCTTGAAGATGGGCATTTTAGGTAGACATTCTACAAAGTTCAAGACCATAAAGATACAAAGAGAGACTGAAAAATATAAAGGCCAATATACAGGGCACATGAGAGAGAGTAGTAGTATTGGATGTTTGGGGAAAGATAGGGACAATGAGATTCAACCTCTTTCTTGTGGAAAAGGGCATGGTGTTTATGCAAATAGTAATAGGATTTCATAGGCAATGGCTTAGTCATTATGTGATGCAGCTCTATCATGAAAGTTGCCACTCACCTAACCCAAACATGCAAACTATTAGACTCAGTGCCAAACTACAGTAGGAGTCACTTGACATTCTATTACAATTGCTCAGGACATACATATGTTTATGAAAATAATTATATTCCCATATTATGCCCCCTTATCTGATATTTCTCACTTTTTCAATAATATCTCTTTAGTTATTTAAAACAAATATTATATTTATGGTGTCAGTTCATAATTTTTTATCTTACTTGGCATATTCCTTTGCTAAATTGTGTAGTCATGAAGGTAAAACTAAAGTGGCTCCAATATTGTGTTGTGATCTTACAGATAGTGTTCATATCCTCATTTGATGACTGATGGACTAAAAGAAAGATTGTGAAGTGAGTAGAAATTAATGGCAGACCTGAAATGTTCTTGTACTCTCATCATTTCATTGTTTGGAACTTGCTGTAGGCAAATGATTAGATTTTTAAATTAATTGATTATTTACTTTCTGCTTGGTTACTGTATTCCTTAAAAGTGTTCTTATCTCCATGGGAAAAGGAAAAGGAGAGAAAGAGAAATATTAATCAAAGAATTAGTCTAACCAGTATATCCTGAACCTAGGAGTTTAGTTATTGTAGAATTATTAAGACAAGCATTGGGCTGACTTAAATAGCTGAGTGAAAGCCAATTGTCTGCTGCCCTACATGTAAAGACAACCTGCACTTTCTGTATACTTTTCAATAATTTCCATTTAATGTAATTACTGATATGACTAGATTTAAAGCTATCAGCTTGATTTATTTATTCCATCTCCTTTGTTTCTCCTTTCTTCTTTTTCTGCCTTCTTTCACTATTTTATAAATAATTTCAGTGTATTTCCTTTTTTTGACTTATTAGATATAACTTTTTGCTTTTTAAAAAATTGATGTATAGTGGATTTACCACTTGTGTTAGTTTCTGCTGTATGGCAAAGTGATTCAGTTATACATATATGTACATTCTTTTTATATTCTTTTCCATTATGGTTTATCACAAGATATTGAATTTTAGGTCTCTATGCTACACAGTAGGACCTTGTCTTGTATCCATTCTATTTATAATAGTTTTTTATCTGGTAACCCCAAACTCTCAGTCCATTTCTCCCCGCCTCCCCTTCCCCCTTGGCAACCGCAAGTCTGTTCTGTGTCTGCATAACTCTTTGCTCTTTTTTTTACTTTTTTATTTTATATTTGAGTGTAGTTGGTTAACAATGTTGTGATAGTTTCAGGTATACAGCAAAGTGATTCATTTATACATATACACGTATCTATTCTTTTCAAATTATTTTCCCATTTAGGTTGTTATATAATATTGAGCAGAGTTCCCTGTGCTATATAGTAGGTCCTTGTTGGTAATCCATTTTAAATACAGCAGTGTGTACAAGTCAATCTTATACTCCATAACTATCCCTTTTCCCCCTTCCCCCCCTGGTAACCATAAGTTCTTTTTCTAAGTCTGTGAGTCTGTTTCTGTTTTGTAAATAAGTTCATTTGGCCAAGAAACACATGAAAAGTTGCTCAACATTGTTAATTATTAGAGAAATGCAAACCAAAACTACAATTAAATATCACCTCACACCAATCAGATTGGCCATAATCAAAAAACCCACAAACAACAAATGCTGGAGAGGGTGTGGAGAGAATAGTACCCTCCTACACTGTTGGTAGGAATGTAAATTGGTACAGTCACTATGGAGAACAGTATGGAGGTTCCTTAAAAAACTAAAAATAGAGCTATCATATGACACTGCAATCCCATTCCTGGGCATATATCCAGAGAAAAACATGGTCCGAAAATATACATGCACCCCAATGTTCATTGCAGCACTGTTTACAATAGCCAAGTCCTGGAAGCAACCTAAATGTTCATCAACAGAAGAATGGATAAAGAAGATGTGGTATATATATATATACACACAATAGAATATTCCTCAGCCAATGAAAAGAATAAAATAATGTCATTTGCAGCAACATGGATGGACCTAGGGATTGTCATATTGAGTGAAGTAAGACAGAGAAAGAGAAATATCATATGATACCACTTACATGCAGAATCTAAAAAGAAATGATACAAACCCTTTTTATCTTAGTTTTTGCTCTTACTTTTTGCTTTAGGGCTGATAGTATAGATTTTTAACTCATCACAGTCTGCCTTCAAGTGTAATACCACTTCACACAGTATAAGAACCATAAAATAGTATTCTTTCATTTGTCTTCTTCTGAACTTTGTGCTATTGTTGTCAGACATTTTACTTTTGGGGGTTCTTGGATATAGCTATGTAGAAAAAGACTTCTGTTTTGTGATGACACTCCATTTGTAAGACACCAATAAATTATAATATACACGGACATTATTCTGGAAAAGCAAATGTTTTCTCCACAGTTTTTCTGGCTTATAATTTATAATTTACCTGGGGCTACCATTAGGCAGATGTAGGATATTGTTTATTCTTTATTTCAGGTATTCAGTGCTTATAAAAATGGAGTTAATAAATCTCTGAATCACAAGTCAATCACTTTACAAATCTCTTTTGAGAGAAAGTTTTCTACTGAGCTATCCCAAAAAATTAACTTTGTTAGCTAATTAGATTTGTGCATTTTTATAGTTTTCTGGAGGAGGAAAAACCAGGTGATATAACAAATTTTTAGACAGGATTATTTTCCTATTGATTAGTTATGTTTTGTTATTTATTTATTAATAGTTATGACCATCACAATCACATACACCCAAAAATATTTGATACAATTTTCAGGAAGATTAAATTAACAGTAAACACAGTCAATACACTAAATGGGAAAAAGAAAAATATCAGAATTTAATGACATTTCTCCTGCCACGTTGGACAGAGGTTACATGCTCTTCAGATTTGAGCCAGTCACATATTCAAGTACAGAATCCAAGATTTGTTGATAGAAGAAAAGTGCTCCCCTGTTTTCATGGAGAATAAGCCTTGGGTGCTTTAATATAGGATGTTTGCTTACATAAAATGTTTATCCTATAATAGATTGCTTGTCCTACCTTAACCCTGAAATTCAACTCTAAAGTAAATTTTTTTATGCAGGACTCTCACACAAAACTGCTTACACATCTGTCATTGTCCTCTACAGGCAAGCTTTGAGTCTGTACTATGTTTATTATGCAAATTCTTTTGAAATCTGTAGTGCAGGTGCCTCATGCCTTTCAAAATTACTTTGCATATTAAATGTAGCATAGAAAATGATGGTCTACAAATTTTAGCTGCTTTGGTTTTAATGAGAGACTGTAGAATAAAATGTATTAGATATTCAGGGTAATTCACACACAATGGAAATAATTAATGGGAAATACTCTAGCACACACTTTGTTTCATATAATACAAGTTGAAGAAAGCAGCTGTTATCCAAACATGTTTTTCTCAATTGTTTCATTTTATTTGAAAAATATCTGAACAAGAAAAAAAAGTGCAATCCTTGTTAGAACTATGTTTATGGGACTGAGTTACTTCTTTTTTTTCAAATTTACTTTTTTTTTTAAGTGAAAATAAAGTTGGCTTAGGATGCCAAAAATACTTCTCTGATGACTGTATAATGAGAATGGACAAATGCTTTATGAAAATATCAGAAAAACAAATCATTGGAGCATTAATTTTTTAAATAGAATGGATTTAAATTAATGTTATAAATCAGCAAATAAATTGATGCATAATTTCAAGCATTTCAGAAATGGAATAATTACTTTAGTGTCTATTCCTATGATGAAATCTGAATTATATGACCATAGTATGAAATGGTATAACATTATAAAATTTTAAAAAGTAAATTTTAAAAATTATAAAATTTATTTTAAAATACTTGCAGGTGATGATAGGAGTGATAAATAAGTGGAACGCAGATATTTTTAGGGCAGTGAAAATACTCTGTATGATATCACAAGGATGTATACATATTATTTTATATTTGTCAAAACCCATAGAATATACAACATGAGTGAAATCTAATCACCAACATTTTGGTGATTATGATGTGTCAATGTAGGTTTATCAATTTCAGCAAATGTCCCAGTCTGCCAGGGGATGTTTATAATGGGGGGAGGCCATACATGTTTCGGGAGGATAGGGGACATATATGAAGTTTCTGTAACTTCCTTTCAGTTTTGTTGTAAACATAAAACTGCTCCTAAAAACATAAATCTTTTAAAAAATCACTTCCAGGTAATGTTTAAATACCATTTAAAAAGGTAACAGAGAACTTCCAGTTTCAGCTCTGATATTTAAAGAGCTTGGAAGTCATCACTCCATTCTTTCAAGAATACATAGTTAAATAATCTGTAAATTAATAATTTCTTGTAAATTAATAATTAAAATTTCTTAGACCAATAAGAAAATTGAACTTTCAGGTAAACTGCCACCCTAAAATTTGGAGATACAGGCAAATCCAGAGAAATACAGTCAGAGATCAGATTACCAGGAGCAGGAGCCAATGAGGCAATTAACCGTTAAGAACACTGATACTGCTGGCAAATTGCTAGAGGCTGATTGTTTAAGAGTGAGAAACTGTTACCAAGTCCAAGCTTGTACTGCTCACCACATGACAGGCCAATAAATTGAAAGACGAGTTGTTGGAGCAAGGAATAGTGACTTTATTCAGAAGGCCAGCAGACTGAGAAGATAGTGGACTAAGGTCCCAAAGAACAATCTTGCCTGGATTTGGATGTTCGTTTCTTTCATGGAACAATGAAGGGGAAGTGAGAAGGTAAAGTTAAAAATCTGATAAGTCGTTGCAAATATTTCCTGGTTCTGGCCAGACTCCAGAGGGGATGTGTTAATTCCTTCTTTCCTGTTCTAATTATTTAACAAGGTCTCTCAGATCTATAAATTCATTTAATCCTTACAACAAACTTTGAAGATAGAAAATATCATATTCCCTTTTTTCAGATATCAGAGAAAAGTAGAAGAGAGTAAATGTTCAAAATTATACAGTTAATAAATTATGAAAACGTGATTTGAGCCCAAACCAAGGAGAAATATAGGGGAAATTACACTATGTCCTTCTAAATTTGCTTTTTAACAATGATTGGGTTATAGAGTTGAAAACAGAGAACAGCAAAGTAACTCTTTCTAAAATAGGTATAAGGCTCCATCAGTGGAATGTAAATCTGAAATTTCTGAAACAGGTGAACACAGATGAACACTGATGAGGATTCCTAGGCAGTGGTGGAAAATCTTTAACACCAAAAGAATGAGTGACAGTTTCAAGTAACCCCTGGCTTTGTGAGGGTCAGATGAGTACCTGGGATGGCTAATAGCTAGGTGGACCACCTTTCTTCATCACAGGTATCAGGAGCAACACAGAACCTGTCAAAGCCTTATCAAACTGGTCACTGTGACAGAATTCTGATTCATGTGAGAACAGGGTGCAGAATCAGAGGACACATGAAATGTATTATTAATAAAGTTGAAATCCTTAGCTCAGAGCTACAGGAAATGGGGCCAGATAGTGGATGGAAACTTTTTAGCAAGTTAAAATTCATGAAGTGTAAAAATTATCATTGTGATGATGGTGGTGTTGGAAGTGATGATGATGTTGGATGTGATAGCAATGCTAAGTATAAAAGCTTCCATTCATTGATCATATACTCTGGTCACAAACTACATTAAACATTTAAATATATTATTTCACTTAAGTTTTATGAACATCTTTTCTTCATAAGAGTTAGAGTAAACACTTGAAAAAACAGATCTTACCAAGCCCATGTTTTAAAAATGATTCTTAATTGAATTGCAGATAAAATATTAAAATATTGGGGAAAATGACTTAGCTGTAAGATTGGAATGAGGAAGGTGGATTTAGAATTACAGATTGTATTTGTCAGTTGATAATAATGAAATCATCAAGTCATCTCATGAAGATCAGAAAGTTCAGGTATAGAAGGAGAATCCCTGACTTATTCAAACCAATTCTTTTAAAAAGTACATTTTAAAGTAGTTATATGTGGAAAAATGCTCTATGCTATGTATTACTAGGGAAATGCAAAACAAAACAGCAATGAGATACCACCATGCATCTATTAGAAAAGCCAAAATCCAGAACACTGACAAAATGAAATGCAGGTGAAGATGTGAAGCAACAGGAATTCTCATTTATTGCTGGTGGTAATGCAAAATGGTACAGCCACTTTGGGAAACAGTTTGGCATTTTCTTACAAAACTAAACACTTGTTCTCATTAATATTTATCCAAATGAGTTTAAAACTTAAGTTCACACAAAGACCTGCACACAAATATTAATATCAGTTTTCTTCATAATTACCAAAACTTGGAAACAACCAAGATATCCTTAAATAGGTGAATGGACAAGCAAGCTGTAGTCCATGGAATATGATACAGTGCTAAAAGGAAATGAACTATTAAATCATGAAAAGATATAGATGACTCTGAAATGTATATTAATAAGTGAAAAAAGCCAATCTGAAAAGGCCACATATTGTGTGATTTCAAGTAAGTGACAAGTAGCCACCTTTTCCAGTCTTTCCTAACTAGTTTTGGGAGAGAAATACCTTCACCTGGGAGCCCTGCTAGGGATTCTGAGGCTTTCTCAGACCTCTTCTATTGATGTGTCTGCTTCCCGCTTTTTGTTCTGTCTTGATTGTAGTTGGTTTTTAAAATTGTGTGCCTTCTCTTGAGGCTGCAAAGCCAGGCTGGATGCTGTAGGACTCCTGTTCGTTAAACCTAGGGTATTTCTGAATGTTCCAGTTTGTGTGTTTTCTCCCAGTCCCGCTGGCTTGGGCTGATTTTCTATGTACGCTCAATAGTCATCTTCAAAGGATTGCACCTATTGCCCACAGAGGGTGCTCACAGGGATCTGGCCAAAGGAGAAATGTGTGGGTGAGGCATAAGGAGTATTTAGGGGTGCCTGTGGACCAGTTGGGTGTGCACAGGCTAGGTGTCCCCAGCACGTCACTGGCAGGCTTCTTGTTTGAGTCCATGAAATAATAAGATCTCCATCCCTTTGATAAATTCCAAGCGTTGGCTGCTGTGCTAGCTTCTCCCCATCTTTCAGCTATGCAGATCATCTTAGTATTCTGGGTTGGGTGGGAAAGAAATGTTTCTCTTTGGCAGCATTCCACACAGCTGGGGAATCCAGGCATTCACTCAATACACTTACTGTCCTCTGTTGGAAAAATCACCACCAAAAGGGTCTCTCTTGGCACTGAGCTGTGTTTTCCTGGGGGAAGGGTGATGTGAGTAAGGTGAAACTTTCTTCTTACCCTCTTCAATTCATCAATTCTTGCATTTTTTGCTCCAGAGGTTACTGGAGCTTCTCCATTGGACTCATGGGCTCTCACAAATGTACTCTCATTCATGGGTAATTGTCAAAATCGGTGTTCTTTCAGGGGAAGACTATAGAAAACTCCTATTTCTCCCATCTTTCTGACATTACTCTCCTCTGTCAGTTTTTTTAAAAGAACATATTGTCTCTATTATGTTCATTCATTCCAAAATTTAATGTTCCTTTCCTCTATTTCAGTGTTCTTTCTTTATATTCCTTGCTATTTTTAATTGTAAAAATGAACTATCTTTTTACTCAAAGAATTTCTGACGTGTGGTGGTTAAGCTAGAAAACATATTAAGACACTGTGTTCTACTTGGTGGGGGGGGGGACAGACAATGAACACAATAATAACATGTTAAAGAGTCAAATAAAACAAGATGAAATTAGGACAAATTTAGAAAGACATAAAATTCAGATAAGGTGGTCAGAGTAAGCTTACCTGAGAAGGTGTTATTTCAGGTGAGTCCTGAATGAGAGGGAGGAAACTACCAGGCATCTAAGAATATTGGGAATGTGTTCTAGGCAGAATAAACAGAAAGTGCAATGATTTTGAGGAGGGGATGAGCTCAGTAATCTGTATAAACAGAAGTCCTGTGTGTACTATCTATTCATCTCATTTTTTTCTTGTGTTTATTATAGTTTCTTTTTATTTTTTTTGTGGTATGCAGGCCTCTCACTGCTGTGGCCTCTCCCGTTGCGGAGCACAGGCTCCGGACACGCAGGCCCAGCGGCCATGGCTCACGGGCCCAGCCGCTCAGCGGCATGTGGGATCCTCCCGGACCGGGGCACGAACCCGTGTTCCCTGCATCGGCAGGCGGACTCTCAACCACTGCGCCACCAGGGAAGCCCAATATAGTTTCTTATTTTTAATTATATGAGAAGGCAAAACAGATATATGCTATTAATTTCAATTCTAATAGCATGCTCGTTCTTTAAAAAATATAGTTGAACAAGATGACATCAATTTAATATGATATTTTTCATTATTCTTTTTTCCCCTGTGTTCCCTATTACTCTCAGGTATGCTATTAAAATCCAAATCATAGTTTTCTACCAGATTTTTCACTTTATGCTGTTGATGATAATGTCAAAAGGAAGAATCTGGTGTGCAGATCATTCTCAGTGTTTAATCTCTACATGTTTCCTCCCTGTGTTAGGTAAAGCCCCCATTAGAAAGGGACAGCTTTCTAAATTTAGTGTTTGGGGTATTATTTGATTCATTCATTCACTCATTTTCCCCACACCACCACCCAATTTTGTAGCATGACTGTGCACACCATCATTCAAATATAATTTGCTACTCTCTTGTGGAGAAAGCGCAAGACTTGCTGTCAAGGCTGTAGGAATAATTACTTCTCCATATCTCTCCTATTCTTCTCTTATCAGTGATCTGTTTTCAGTCTGTATCCACTTTGACCTACAGTTTTTGGTAAGATTGCCCAGTATATCACATTTTTGTCTGAACTTTTCCTCCTTTAAATTGTATGGAATTGTCTTCATTTTGCTTTCCTCCTACTCTCTGATTACTTCTCTCTTTTTGTTCAGTATTTTTTTATTACACCACACTACACATAGAGTGTTTCCATGGTTTCTCTTGTCCATCAATTCATCTATCTAATTTGATTCTGTCTTGGTGATTTCAACCACATCATGGCTTTGTCTATCTTCTTTCTGCATATGATTCTTTTCTTCTAGAACGTAAGCTTCACCAGAGCATAAATTTGTGTTTTTCCACTCATATGTCCCAACAACAGTGTCTGGCACAGATATAATACGTACCCAATACTTGTACTTGTTCATTGAATAACTTCTAAATGTACGTTCCCAATGAATCTCAAAGCTTAATATGAGTTATAATCACCTAAGGTATTTGTTTAAGAGGCATTTTCTAAGTCCCATACTAAAGGATTTCTGTTTATTGGTCTGATCTGCGACCAGAAATTATCATTTTTAACAGGTTGTTTGGTGACAGATGCTATTCTTGCTTTGAGAAACACTGGATCACACACACACACACACACACACACACACACACACACACACACACACACACACACACACACACATATATATATATATTTGAGGTACACGGGCCTCTCACTGTTTTGGCCTCTCCCACTGCAGAGCACAGTTTCCGGATGCGCAGGCTCAGCGGCCATGGCTCACGGGCCCAGCCGCTCCGCGGCATGTGGGATATGCCCGGACCGGAGCACGAACCCGCGTCCCCTGCATCGGCAGGCGGACTCTCAACCACTGCGCCACCAGAGAAGCCCTAGACATATGTGTGTGTATATATATATATATATATATATATATATATATATATATATATATATATATATATATATATATATATATATTTAACATCTTTATTGGGGTATAATTGCTTTACAATGGTGTGTTAGTTTCTGCTTTATAACAAAGTGAATCAGTTATACATATACATATGTTCCCATATGTCTTCCCTCTTGCCTCTCCCTCCCTCCCACCCTCCCTATCCCACCCCTCCAGGCTGTCACAAAGCACCGAGCCAATATCCCTGTGCCATGCGGCTGCTTCCCACTAGCTATCTACCTTACTACGTTTGTTAGTGTGTATATGTCCATGACTCTCTCTCGTCCTGTCACAGCTCACCCTTCCCTCTCCCCATAACCTCAAGTCCGTTCTCTAGTAGGTCTGCGTCTTTATTCCTGCCTTACCCCTAGGTTTTTCATGACATTTTTTTTTTCTTAAATTCCATATATATGTGTTAGCATACAGTATTTGTCTTTTTCTTTCTGACTTACTTCACTCTGTATGACAGACTCTAGGTCTATCCACCTCATTACAAATAGCTCAATTTCGTTTTTTTTTATGGCTGAGTAATATTCCATTGTATATATGTGACACATCTTCTTTATCCATTCATCCGGTGATGGGCACTTACGTTGTTTCCATCTCCGGGCTATTGTAAATAGAGCTGCAATGAACATTTTGGTACATGACTCTTTTTGAATTTTGGTTTTCTCAGGGTATAGGCCCAGTAGTGGGATTGCTGGGTCATATGGTAGTTCTATTTGTAGTTTTTTAAGGAACCTCCATACTGTTCTCCACAGTGGCTGAACCAATTCACATTCCCACCAGCAGTGCAAGAGTGTTCCCTTTTCTCCACACCCTCTCCAGCATTTATTGTTTCTAGATTTTTTGATGATGGCCATTCTGACTGGTGTGAGATGATATCTCTTTGTAGTTTTGATTTGAATTTCTCTAATGATTAATGACGTTGAGCATTCTTTCATGTGTTTGTTGGCAGTCTGTATATCTTCTTTGGAGAAATGTCTATTTAGGTCTTCTGCCCATTTTTGGATTGGGTTGTTTGTTTTCTTGTTATTGAGCTGCATGAGCTGCTTGTAAATTTTGGAGATTAATCCTTTGTCGGTTGCTTCATTTGCAAATATTTTCTCCCATTCTGAGGGTTGTCTTTTGGTCTTGTTTATGGTTTCCTTTGCTGTGCAAAAGCTTTGAAGTTTCATGAGGTCCTATTTGTTTATTTTTGTTTTTATTGCCATTACTCTAGGAGGTGGGTCCGAAAGGATCTTGCTGTGATTTATGTCATAGAGTGTTCTGCCTATGTTTTCCTCTAAGAGTTTGATAGTTTCTGGCATTACATTTAGGTCTTTAATCCATTTTGAGCTTATTTTTGTGTATGGTGTTAGGGAGTGATCTAATCTCATACTTTTACATGTACCTGTCCAGTTTTCCCAGCACCACTTATTGAAGAGGCTGTCCTTTCTCCACTGTACATTCCTGCCACCTTTACCAAAGACACGGTGTCATATGTGCGTGGGTTTATCACTGGGCTTTCTATCCTGTTCCATTGATCTATCTTTCTGTTTTTGTGCCAGTGCCATACTGTCTTGATTACTGTAGCTTTGTAGTATAGTCTGAAGTCAGGGAGCCTGATTCCTCCAGCTCCTTTTTTCGTTCTCAAGATTGCTTTGGCTATTCGGGGTCTTTTGTGTTTCCATACAAATTGCGAAATTTTTTGTTCTATTTCTGTGAAAAATGCCAGTGGTAGTTTGATAGGGATTGCATTGAATCTATAGATTGCTTTGGGTAGTAGAGTCATTTTCACAATGTTGATTCTTCCAATCCAAGAACATGGTATATCTCTCCATCTATTTGTATCATTTTTAATTTCTTTCATCAGTGTCTTATAATTTTCTGCATACAGGTCTTTTGTCTCCTTAAGTAGGTTTATTACTAGATACTTTATTCTTTTTGTTGCAATGGTAAATGGAAGTGTTTTCTTGATTTCACTTTCAGATTTTTCATCATTAGTATATAGGAATGCCAGAGATTTCTGTGCATTAATTTTGTATCCTGCCACTTTACCAAATTCATTGATTAGCTCTAGTAGTTTTCTGGTAGCATCTTTAGGATTCTCTATGTATAGGATCATGTCATCTGCAAACAGTTAAAACCTTACCTCTTCTTATCCAATTTGGATTCCTTTTATTTCCTTTTCTTCTCTGATTGCTGTGGCTAAAACTTCCAAAACTATGTTGAATAAGAGTGGTGAGAGTGGGCAACCTTGTCTTGTTCCTGATCTTAGTGGAAATGCTTTCAGTTTTTCACCATTGAGGATGATGTTTGCTGTGGGCTTGTCATATATGGCCTTTATTATGTTGAGGAAAGTTCCCTCTATGCCTACTTTCTACAGGGTTTTTATCATAAATGGGTGTTGAATTTTGTCAAAAGCTTTCTCTGCATCTATTGAGATGATCATATGGTTTTTCTCCTTCAATTTGTTAATATGGTGTATCACGTTGATTGATTTGCATATATTGAAGAATCCTTGCATTCCTGGAATAAACCCCACTTGATCATGGTGTATGATCCTTTTAATGTGCTGTTGGATTCTGTTTGCTAGTATTTTGTTGAGGATTTTTGCATCTATATTCATCAGTGATATTGGTCTGTAGTTTTCTTTCTTTGTGACATCCTTGTCTGGTTTTGGTATCAAGGTGATGGTGGCCTCGTAGAAGAAATTTGGGAGTGTTCCTCCCTCTGCTATATTTTGGAAGAGTTTGAGAAGGATAGGTGTTAGCTCTTCTCTAAATGTTTGATAGAATTTGCCTGTGAAGCCATCTGGTCCTGGGCTTTTGTTTGTTGGAAGATTTTTAATCACAGTTTCAATTTCAGTGCTTGTGATTGGTCTGTTCAGATTTTCTATTTCTTCCTGATTCAGTCTTGGCATGTTGTGCATTTCTAAGAATTTGTCCATTTCTTCCAGATTGTCCATTTTATTGGCATAGAGTTGCTTGTAGTAATCTCTCATGATCTTTTTTATTTCTGAAGTGTCAGTTGTTACTCCTCCTTTTTCATTTCTAATTCTATTCATTTGAGTTTTCTCCCTTTTTTTCTTGATGAGTCTGGCTAGTGGTTTATCTATTTTGTTTATCTTCTCAAAGAGCCAGCTTTTAGTTTTATTGATCTTTGCTATTGTTTCCTTCATTTCTTTTTCATTTATTTCTGATCTGATTTTTATGATTTCTTTCCTTCTGCTAGCTTTGGGGTTTTTTTGTTCTTCTTTCTCTAATTGCTTGAGGTGCAAGGTTAGGTTGTTTATTCGAGATGTTTCCTGCATCTTAAGGTGGGCTTGTATTGCTATAAACTTCCCCCTTAGAACTGCTTTTGCTCCATCCCATAGGTTTTGCATCATTGTGTCTCCATTGTCATTTGTTTCTAGGTATTTTTTTATTTCCTCTTTGATTTCTTCAGTGATCACTTCATTATTAAGTAGTGTATTGTTTAGCCTCCATGTGTTTGTATTTTTTACAGATCTTTTCCTGTAATTGATATCTAGTCTCATGGCATTGTGGTCAGAAAAGATACTTGATACAATTTCAATTTTCTTAAATTTACCAAGGCTTGATTTGTGACCTAAGATATGATCTATCCTGGAGAATGTTCCATGAGCACTTGAGAAAAATGTGTATTCTGTTGTTTTTTGATGGAGTGTCCTATAAATATCAATTAAGTCCATCATGTTTAATGTATCATTTAAAGCTTGTGTTTCCTTATTTATTTTCATTTTGGATGATCAGTCCATTGGTGAAAGTGGGGTGTTAAAGTCCCCTACTATGAATGTGTTACTGTCAATTTCCCCTTTTATGGCTGTTAGTATTTGCCTTATGTATTGAGGTGCTCCTATGTTGGGTGCATAAATATTTACAATTGTTATATCTTCTTCTTGGATCGATCCCTTGATCATTATGTAGTGTCCTTCTTTGTCTCTTTTAATAGTCCTTATTTTAAAGTCTATTTTGTCTGATATGAGAATTGCTACTCCAGCTTTCTTTTGGTTTCCATTTGCATGGAATATCTTTTTCCATCCCCTTACTTTCAGTCTGTATGTGTCTCTAGGTCTGAAGTGGGTCTCTTGTAGACAGCATATATAAGGGTCTTGTTTTTGTATCCATTCAGCCAATCTGTGTCTTTTGGTGGGAGCATTTAGTCCATTTACATTTAAGGTAATTATCGATATGTATGTTCCTATTCCCATTTTCTAAATTGTTTTGTGTTGTTATTATAGGTCTTTTCCTTCTCTTGTGTTTCTTGCCTAGAGAAGATGCTTAGCATTTGTTGTAAAGCTGGTTTGGTGGTACTGAACTCTCTCAGCTTTTGCTTGTCTGTAAAGGTTTTAATTTCTCCATCAAACCTGAATGAGATCCTTGCTGGGTAGAGTAGTCTTGGCTGCAGGTTTTTCTCCTTCATCACTTTCAGTATGTCCTGCCACTCCCTTCTGGCTTGTAGGGTTTCTGCTGAGAGATCAGCTGTTAACCTCATGGGGATTCCCTTATGTGTTATTTGTTGTCTCTCCCTTGCTGCTTTTAATATGCTTTCTTTGTATTTAATTTTTGACAGTTTGATTAATATGTGTCTTGGCGTATTTCTCCTTGGATTTATCCTGTATGGGACTCTCTGTGCTTCCTGGACTTGATTAACTATTTCTTTTCCCATATTAGGGAAGTTTTCAACTATAATCTCTTCAAATATTTTCTCAGTGCCTTTCTTTTTCTCTTCTTCTTCTGGAACCCCTATAATTCGAATGTTGGTGCATTTAATGTTGTCCCAGAGGTCTCTGAGACTGTCCTCAGTTCTTTTCATTCTTTTTTCTTTATTCTGCTCTGCAGTAGTTATTTCCACTATTTTATCTTCCAGGTCACTTATCCGTTCTTCTGCCTCAGTTATTCTGCTATTGATCCCATCTAGAGTACTTTTAATTTCATTTATTGTGTTGTTCATCGTTGCTTGTTTCATCTTTATTTCTTCTAGGTCCTTTTTAACTGTTTCTTGCATTTTGTCCATTCTATTTCCAAGATTTCGGATCATCCTTACTATCATTATTCTGAATTCTTTTTCAGGTAGACTGCCTATTTCCTCTTCATTTGTTACATCTGGTGTATTTTTATCTTGCTCCTTTATCTGCTGTGTGTTTTCTGTCTTCTCATTTTGCTTATCTTACTGTGTTTGGGGTCTCCTTTTTGCAGGCTGCAGGTTCATAGTTCCTGCTGTTTTTGATGTCTGTCTCCAGTGGCTAAGGTTGGTTCAGTGGGTTGTATAGGCTTCCTGGTGGAGGGGACTACTGCCTGTGTTGTGGTGGATGAGGCTGGATCTTGTCTCTCTAGTGGGCAGGTTCACGTCTGGTGGTGTGTTTTGGGGTGTCTGTGGCCTTATTATGATTTTAGGCAGCCTCTCTGCTAATGGGTGGGGTTGTGTTCCTGTTTTGCTAGTTGTTTGGCATAGGTTGTCCAGCACTGTGGCTTGCTGGTCGTTGAGTGAAGCTGGGTGCTGGTGTTAAGATGGAGGTCTCTGGGAGATTTTCGCCGTTTGATATTATGTGGAGCTGGGAGGTCTCTTGTTGACCCGTGTCCTGAAGTTGGCTCTCCTACCTCAGAGGCAGAGCCCTGACTCCTGGCTGGAGCACCAAGAGCCTTTCATCCACACGGCTCAGAATAAAAGGGAGAAAAAGTAGAGGGAATTATTAGAAATATGAGGAAAGAATGAAGGAAAGGAGGGAAGGAAGGAAAGAAGGAAGGAAGAAAGAAAGAAAGAGAGAAAGAAGCAAAGAAGGAAAGAAGGCAAGAAGGAAAGAAAGGAGGGAGGGAGGGAAGGAGGAAGGAAGGAAGGAGGGAAAGAAGGAAAAAAGACAGAAAGAAAGAAGACACAGTAAAAATAAAATAAAGTATAATAAAGTTATTAAATTAAAAAATTCTTATTTAGAAAAAAAAAAAGGGACAGATAGAACCTTAGGACAAATGTTGGAAGCAAAGCTATACAGACAAAATCTTACACAGAAGCTACACATACACCCTCACTAAAAGAGGTAAAGGGGGAAAAATCATAAATCTTGCTCTCAGAGACCACCTCCTCAATTTGGGATGACTCGTTGTCTAAAGGAGGGAAGGAAGGAAGGAAGGAAAGAAGGAAAGAAAGAACGAAGGTAAAGTATAATAACATTATTAAAATTAAAATTAATTATTAAGAAAAAAATAAAAAAAAAAAACATGGACGGATAGAACCCTAGGACAAATGGTGGAAGCAAGACTATACAGACAAGATTTCACACAGAAGCATACACATACACATTCACAAAAAGAGGAAAAGGGAAAAAAATCATGGATCTTGCTCCTAAAGTCCACTTCCTTAATTTGGGATGATTGGTTGTCTATTCAGGTATTCCACAGATGCAGGGTATATCAAGTTGATTGTGGAGCTTTAATCCGCTGCTTCTGAGGCTGCTGGGAGGGATTTCCCTTTCTCTTCTTTGTTCTCACAGCTCACAGGGGCTCAGCTTTGGATTTGGCCCTGCCTCTGCGTGTAGGTCGCTGGAGGGCGTCTGTTTTTTGCTCAGACAGGACGGGGTTAAAGGAGCCACTGATTCGGGGACTCTGGCGCACTCAGGCCGGCGGGGAGGAAGGGGCACGCAGTGCGGGGTGGGCCTGCGGCCGCAAAGGCCAGCATGACTTTGCACCAGCCTGAGGCCCGCCGTGCGTTCTCCCGGGGAAGTTGTCCCTGGATCCCGGGAACCTGGCAGTGGCGGCCTGCACAGGCTCCGCGGAAGAGGGGTGTGGAGAGTGACCTGTGCTCGCACACAGGCCCTTTGGTGGCAGCAGCAGCAGCCTTAGCGTCTCCCGCCCGTCTCTGGGGTCCGCGCTTTTAGCCGCGGCTCGCACCTGTCTCTGGAGTTCCTTTAAGCAGCGTTCTTAAACCCCTCTCCTCACGCACCAGGAAACAAAGAGGGAAGTAAAAGTCTCTTTCCTCTTCGGCAGGTGCAGACTTTTCCCCGGACTTCCTCCCGGCTAGCCATGGTGCACTAACCCCTTCAGGCTATGTTCAAGCCGCCAACCCCAGTCCTCTCCCTGCGCTCCGTCCGAAACCGAAACCCGAGCCTCAGAGCCTCAGCTCACAGCCCCGCCCGTCCCGGCATGAGCAGACAAGCCTCTCGGGCTGGTGAGTCCGGTCGGTCAGCACCGATCCTCTGTGCGGTAATCTCCCCGCTTTGCCCTCCGCACCCGTTGCTGTGCACTCCTCCGCGGCTTCAAAGCTCCCCCCTCCGCCTCCCGCAGTCTCTGCCCGCGAAGGGGCTTCCTAGTGTGTGGAAACTTTTCCTCCTTCACAGCTCCCTCCCACTGGTGCAGGTGCCGTCCCTATTCTTTTGTCTCTGTTTTTTCTTTTTTTTTTCTTTTGCCCTACCCAGGTACGTGGGGAGTTTCTTGCCTTTTGGGAGGTCTGAGGTCTTCTGCCAGCCTTCAGTAGGTGTTCTGTAGGAGTTGTTCCACATGTAGATGTATTTCTGGTGTATCTGTGGGGAGGAAGGTGATCTCCGCGTCTTACTCTTCCGCCATCTTCAAGGTCCCCCTAGACATATATTTTTAAATGCTATGAAACATCTCCAGCTGAGTATACCTTTAATACTTTAACTATTTTTAAATCAACACTTTTCTTCTAAATTTTTGCTTTTCTGTTTCAAAGAATGTAGTTTTCTTTACTTTTCTCCTATATTAAAAATGCCTCTAATTCTCCTCTATACTTTACATGTAAGATTTTGCCTAAGTATGTTCCTTCTACTGAACTCTTTTTCTTTTCTTTTCTTTTTTTTTTTTTTTTTTTTTTGCCTCCACTGCCATTTTACAATTTCAGGAATTTAAAGAATTTTAGAATGCTATAAGTAAAAGGTATTATTACTACATGGGCGATATCATATCCTCCAAGAATTTGAAAATAAAGATTAAGATAAGTAAACATGAATAAGAATAAATGTAAAAATATTCAGGATGCCCTAAATAGACAGATTTGGTTTATGATCCAAAGGTTTATTTATAAACCTTTGTTTTACATTATATTGCATTTCATCACATTGTGTTACATTATTCCTATTTTAAATATACTCATATTATTTTTAATATTAATATTTATTGAGAATACATCCACATAAGACAGTATTTTAAGTAATTTTAGGTTATTTGCATTAGATTAGTAAAACGATCATGTATTCTAGCATATTAGAGATATGAAGGAAAGGAAAATGTATAGACACAACTATGTTAAAGGGAAGACTTTTCTAACTTTTAAAAATTATACAGATAAAAAATTACAGCAAGAGAGTTTTCAGTTTTTGTTTTTATGTATATGTGTGTCTGTATGTGATATTACTCATTTGTGAAAACAAATGTTAAATGATTAACTCAATTAGTAAAAATAATCTTCTGTTCTTGATGGAATAATGCTTGCCTGTGACTATATCACATAAAACATTTAGTTTATGTTGTAGATTTTGAATACAAATCTCTTCTTTACTGTGTCTCTCTAGAGATTGAAAAATTTCTCTTCAATCTAAACAAAAAGCTTTGTATATAATGATCCCAAATGTATGTTAAATGGAAAATATGTTACGGGGAATCAATCAGTATGAACTGAACAGTAGTATATATTTATAGAACAATAAAAAGATAAATTAAGAAATCATTTTAGTTCTTTTTGAAGACTACTTCTATTATGAATAGCAATATTTTCAGCTTAATTATGAAAAATGTTCAGTATGTAAATATTTTTATTTTGATTCTTACTCTAAAACAACAGATGCATAAATGAAGTATAATAGAAAAATTCAAACTTTACATGATTTTAACAACAATTAATTGTTTTATTTTTCTGTTATACTAACTCCATTTGTCAGTTCTACCCTTAAAATGTAGAGGAATTTCAGTATATAATGGATTTAATAAAAAATCACTTTGAAACTGTCACAGAGTAATGTTTTTAAAAATGTGTGATTATGACTTCTTTTTCATTTTTTTTCTGCATTTCTTTTTTCAGGAAGCATTTCCTTTCTGGACATCTTAAGACATCTGTCTCTCACATTGGGGATGTGAGAAGTGGAAATTTTCAGTGAGATAGGCATTGCAGAAGTGAAATAAGGCATTCCTATTTTGATGACATTTTAATTTTTACCTTGAAGCCATAGTTTAAAACTATGGCTTCAATGTAAAAATTGAAGCCATAGTTTCAATTCCAAGTCTGGTGTACTTGATTGTATAATTTTAAAAATAGCTTACACAATGTCTTTTCTTCTACATTTGTGGAAAAATAAACAATAGACATGGCATTTAAAAACAGTGCAACTGGGCTTCCCTGGTGGCTCAGTGGTTGAGAATCTGCCTGCCAATGCAGAGGACATGGGTTCCAGCCTTGATCTGGGAAGATCCTACATGCCACGGAGCAACTAAGCCCGTGAGCCACAACTACTGAGCCTGTGCGTCTGGAGCCTGTGCTCCGCAACAAGAGAGGCCGCGACAGTGAGAGGCCCGCACATTGCAATGAAGTGTGGCCCCTGCTCACCGCAACTAGAGAAAGCCCTTGCACAGAAACGAAGACCCAACACACCCAAAAATAAATTTAAAAAAAAAACCAAAAAACAGTGCAACTTTACAGTTTCGAAGTCCTGCTTTTTTAGTCTGTCTTTGTGACATAATGTTCTATTGTTTATGATGCTGCCAGTTTCTCCAATCATTAAAAGTTCTGGCTTTAACATTAGTTCAGCAGAAATAGACAAAATAATCCAGTGAAAGTTCATATCACAGACTATGCAAAATACCTGTCCTTTCTGATCCAGCCTATTAAGGAATGTTTTAGGAAAACAGAAATAGGATAGGATCACGTTGAGATGTGTTGCAGTCCTCTCATTCTGTTTACTTCTGAGAGAAGTGGTTAAAAAAATGAGGGTAATTCTAGGAAAAATAATGTAACATCCTAGGAAATGTATAAAAATCAATCTGGGATAAGAATAAATTCAGTAGAAGAGAATATTTAGGGCCTGGATTTACCTCTAGCTGGCAACTCTTGGTTCCTGGGTTCAGATCACACTCAAGATGGACTTTCCATTGTAGATAGAAATTTTACTCTATAATTTTGTGGCATAAGACATCTCTGTCTCTTTTCTGATATTGGGACAAGTACAGGGAGTGCTAATATGACAGGCTGCTTTCTTAACAGTTCACCATGTTCATACTGTAAAATATTCAGAAATCTGGCTGTTACTTTGTTGCTTAGAACTCATGAGTGGTTCTGTATTACCTTCAGGATAGATCTCAGCTCCCTTTTCCTGGACATGAAACTCTTAATGATGGTCTGTCCACTTCCCCTCCCACCACATTCTGGCACCTGTTTAATCATTCCAAACACTGAAGTTTGCTACTCTCATACCTCTCCAGGTTGTGCCTCTATTTCCCAACTCTGCTAATTTTGTTTTCTTCTTCTGGAATACCTTTCCCCTCCTCTTTGCTTGGCTAACTTCCTTTCAACCCTCAAAAAACTCAAGCACCATCTCTTCCAGGGAGCCTTCCCTAAGTTCCCAAGTTGGTTTCAAAAGGCTTCCCATCCTTTTGCCCCCCAAACCAATTCACTCCCTAAACAGCACCAAAATTGCTTTTGCATGACCAAAGTAGCTTCATTAGAGCAGAGAAAGTTTACATTTCCTATTATAAGAAAACAACAAGGAAGGTTAGGCTCATATAAAAACAATGTGGGCTCTGTAAAGTCTCAGGACCCCCAAATGTGTTCTAGTTCAGACATAAAAGGAGAGCCCACCCACCTCTAGCTGGTGTTAGTAACAATCTGATGAGGTATGTAGCAAACAACTGGAACCCAGAACTGCCATATGCCCTCAAGGAGTTTATGTGACAGTTGGCTGAACCTGAATGAGGATCTTTCCAACAGGTATCAAAGTCGCTAAGTGGTCACAGAATTCAGGGCAAGCCAGTTGTGTATAGGAAAATGTGATGTACATCCAAGGTGTAGGAAACTCCAACAATAGCTGAAGTGGAGTCTCAGGGAAAATCATTAGGCCTAACTGAGTTGAGAGAGAGTAGAGCCAAGGTAAGAACAGCCCCTCAGTACCTCTAAACCATCAAGTTCTGAAGAAGGAGCAGTAGCAGGTGGAAAAGGACTATTGCTACAGAGACCAGAGTAGTTGAAGGACACTATTAACATCTAATATGGATCTAAAATGGGAGGTCACCTCCTTGCCAACCCCTGGAGGTTGTGCAAGCCCTCCTTCACTATGTCAGGAAGAAAGAGAAAGGGGAGGATGTTGGAAAGCCTGGATATTTAAACTAATGAGGCTAAGTTACTCAAGGAGAATAGATTATTGAATTGAACTGTGATTACTAGATTGATCTCTATTTAGCATTTTATTTCGATACTAATAAGTAAGATGAGGGCCTCAAGAGGACTACAATTGATTATGGAAAATAATATGTCACATTTTCTTTGTACTTTTGGATGTAGGATCTGTGGATTTAGATTGCTGCTGTATAGAAAATCCTTAATTGGTAGGCATGTATTTCTCTTATGAATTTATGTCACTTGGAAAGGATTGAACACTTCATATGTAGTGTATCTTTTCCTAGATGAAAATAAAAACTGGAATTAAAAACCTATATATGTCTAAATTCAAACACTGAAAACAAGAAAAATCTTAATTTGTATTTATGTATTGAAAACCGCTTTCATTTTATTTAAAATGTGCTCACACTCCATACCTCAAAATTATTAACTCTGTTATTCTTAAAAGATGTCACTATTAACAAAGTAATACATTTTATAATTAAAGACATATTTTATAATAACTTTGTTTTTCTATAATGCTTTATTATTTATTTCACAAAAACTCTTGATTGTTTTTCATTTATTCATCTTTATCTTTGAATAAAATATTTTAATATTATATATATATAAATATAATGTTCTAGAAAAAAATCATTACAGTATATATTTAGGTTTTACATTACATTGGGGCATAAATTATTTACATTACTTAGAATTCATTATCTCTTGAAGTTGCAGTTTTCTATATTTTACTTGAGATAAGTATTACAGTATTGAACATGATCGCTCATTTTAGTGAATACTCAAATACCTTTTGTAGTATTTCCTTTTTCTGTTTATTCTTTATAAACTAAAAAGTAAAAGTGTCTCCTGTTATTATGAAATTATTAATCAATAACAAAAGAGACATTTTAATAAAGTTTCATTCTTCAGAATAAAATGTTCAATTTTCCATCTTATCTTTTAATTTTTAAAATTCGTTCATTCGTTCATTCATTCATTTATTTTTGGTTACTTTGGGTCTTTGTTGCTGTGTGCAGGCTTTCTCTAGTTGCGTTGAGCAGGGGCTACTCTTCATTGCGGTGTGTGAGTTTCTCAATGAATTGGCTTCTCTTGTTGTGGAGCATGGGCTCTAGGTGTGCATGCTCAGTAGTTGTGACTTGCAGGCTCTAGAGTGCAGGCTCAGTAGTTGTGGCTCATGGGCTTAGTTGCTCTGTGGCATGTGGGATCTTCCTGGACCAGGGATTGAACCATGTCCCCTGCATTGGCAAGTGGATTCTTAACAATTTTGCTACCAGGGTAGTCCTCCACCTTATCTTAATGATCTTATTTAAGTCATAGAGAAAATAGGCATTGAAGAGTTAATTATTAGAATATAATAACAATTGAGAATTATTATTTTTATAATTGAAACATATTTTTTTGTTATATAAGAGTTTTACACAAGAGTTGATATTTTATAATTCTAGGATACAAAACAAATAAATTTAATTAATTTATAAAAATAAAATCAAATTAATTATTTTTGAAAGAGAGTAGGGAAATTAATATCAACAAACAAATTTTAATTTGAAAGAATGTATGAACTTCAGAGAACTTCCAAAAATAAATATCAACCATTAGATAAGTTAAAAAATCAAAAAGAGTAAGGCATATCTCATCTGAGTGTGTATCTAATTTAAGAAGTGCCCACTATGCTTTAAATGTCAAAATATACTATTTCCTTTATTGAAGGAAATGAGACCTAGAGAGACTAAGGAGGTAGCAGGATATGATCTTATGAAGGATGTCAATATGCAATAATATTGACTTGCCTACCACTGACTCATTATTCTCAGATGGCACAGACTGATGTTTGGAAGAATTTAGTTCCTTGTCCAAAGTCAATACCAGAGAGAACAAGGGGTAAGGCAGATGTTCTGGTTCCAGAGCCTGGACCCCTACCCTAACCACTATACTGATAGCTTCTCCTTGATGCATAAAATGTCTTCTTCTCATGGAAATGAATGATAGGGATCTACAAGTCATAATTTCCTCATGAAAGAAGGAGGAGCCAAACATAGCAATAATTGAACAAGGAGGAGATAACCCATTAACCAAGGACATTATTTCAGCAAAAGTTGATATCAGTGAGGTTGTAAAGACATGAGCCTTACTAACTAGGTATTGCCCATTTTGTGGAATATGAATTATGAGCAGAGAAGAATACATACATCCAAATGTAAAGAATAGTATTCAACTCATGAAGTATACAGATTATTGACCATGATGTAACAAGATTATAAGGAAGCTACAACCACCAAAATCTTGGGTCAGGGAGAAGGAAAACAAAAGAAGTTACTAAAAATCTGGAAAGGGTTCTTGGCAGAAATAAATCCTATTATTGCATTTTATTTTTTTTTATAAAATAAATTAACTCATTACTCTAATTATAAGCATTTTTAATTTCTTTTTAAAAATAATCATTTTATGCCCATTGACCATTTCCTTCTATAAAGCAAGCTTGATTTGCTACTTGTTTTATTTTTTATATACTTTATTTTTTAGAACAGTTTAAAATGTAATGAAAAACAGAGTAGACAGTGTTCAAAGTTCCCATATGCCTCATCTCCCATCCTCATACCTTGTTTTCCCCATTATTAACATCTTGAAGTAATATGGTGAATTTGCTACAATGAGTGAATGAATATTGGTACATTATGATTAACTAAAATATATAATTTACATTGTATCACTCTTTGTTTTATAAATCTCTATGGGTCTTAATAAATGCATAATGTTATGTATCCAGCAGGACAGTATGATAGAGAATAGTTTTACCATTCTGTGTAAGTTAAAGATTTCCTCTTTATATATTCATCTCTCCTTCCTTCTGCAGATCCCTAGTAATCACAGATATTTGTACTGTCTTTGTAGTTTTGTCTTTTGCACAATGTCATATAGTTGGAATCATACAGTAGGCAGCCTTGTCAGATTGGATTATTTCAATTAGCAATATGCATTTGAGTTTGTTTTTTCCTATGTTTTCCATGGCTTCATAGTTTATTTCTTTTCATTGCTGAATATTTCATTTTATTTATATATATATATATATATATATATATACCACATTTTGTTTATCTATTTACCTATTTATAAGCATATTAGTTACTTCTAGTTTTGGCAATTATGAATAAAACTGCTGTAAATGTAGTTTTTTGTGTAGACATAAGTTATCAATACAGTTAGGTAAATACCTAGGAGGAGATTTGCTGGATCATATAGTAAGACTGTCTAGTCTTTTAGAAACTGCCAAACACTTCCAGAATGGCTGCACCATTTTGAAATCCTACCAGCATCAATGACTATTCCATTATATACTCTCCAGCATTTGATATTGTCAGTTTTTCCTATCTAAGGTCTTGAAATAGGTGCACAATATTATCTCATGATTTTTGCAATTTCCTAATGACATGAAGTTGCTAATTTCCATCTGCTTATCTTCTTTGATGTGGTGTCTGCTTAGATATTTTGTCCATTTTTAAATTAGATTATTTTTTATTTTTTGCTTTTTAAGGATTGTTTGTATATTTTGGGTACTAGTCCTTTATCAGATCTTTGTTTTGCAAATATTTTCTGCCATTATGTGCCTTATCGTTTAATACTCTTGACGTCTCTCAGTCTTCCACAGAGAAAGTTTTAATTTTAATAAAAACAATATTTTTATTTCAAGTAAGCATTATGTATGATTCCATTTTATCTCCTCTCTTAGCATATTAATTTTACTTCCACTTTATTGTTTTTAGTAGTTACCCTAGACTTTGCAACAGACATTTACAACTAATTTAAATCCACTTTCAAATAACACTCTATCATTACATGGATAGTAGATGTAATTTATAACAGACTGTTTCCAATTCCTCCCTCCTATCCCTTACAACAGTGTTGTCATTTGTTTTATTTAGTATTTATTGTACTATAATTATTCAATACATTGTTGCCATTGTTACTTTGAACAAACAATTGTCTACTAGGTTAATTAAAATGAGAAAATACATTTTTATTTTACCTTCACTTATTTTTCTTTGATGTACTTCCTTTCTTTGTATAGATCCAATGTGTATGTATCAGTTATGTAATTTTCCTTCTCTCTGAAGAATTTCTTTTAACATTTCTTGCAAGGCAAGTCCAGTGGTCACAAATTCCCTCAGTCTTTTTTGTCTAAGAAAGTATTTATTTCTCCTCTTTTGAAGGATAATTATTCTAAATGCAGAATTCCAAGATCTTATTTGCTTTTTGTTTTTTCCATTCCCTTTTCTCAACAATTTAACAACTCCATGCCACTCTCATCTTGCTTGTGTGGATTCTGATGCAAAGTGCACTGTTATTCCTATTGTACTTTCTACCTCATCTACAAGTAAGTGTTTTTTTTTTAACTCTGGTTTATCTCAAGATTTTTTCTTTGTCTTTTTGAAGTTTGCATATTATATGCCTAGGTGTTAGTTTCTCTTTTTTTATGATTAGCTTTTTTCTTTTTTATTATTAAGAATCAACATGATCATACAGTATTTGTCTTTTTCTTTCTGACTTACTTCACTCTGTATGACAGACTCTAGGTCTATCCACCTCATTACAAATAGCTCAATTTCGTTTCTTTTTATGGCTGAGTAATATTCCATTGTATATATGTGCCACATCTTCTTTATCCATTCATCCGATGATGGGCACTTAGGTTGTTTCCATCTATGGGCTATTGTAAATAGAGCTGCAATGGACATTTTGGTACATGACTCTTTTTGAATTTTGGTTTTCTCAGGGTATATGCCCAGTAGTGGGATTGTTGGGTCATATGGTAGTTCTATTTGTAGTTTTTTAAGGAACCTCCATACTGTTCTCCATAGTGGCTGAACCAATTCACATTTCCACCAGCAGTGCAAGAGTGTTCCGGAATTTAAGAAAAAAAATGTCATGAAGAACCTAGGGGTAAGGCAGGAATAAAGACGCAGACCTCTTAGAGAACGGACTTGAGGTTATGGGGAGGGGGAAGCGTGAGCTGTGACAGGGCGAGAGAGAGTCACGGACATGTACACACTAACAAATGCAGTAAGGTAGATAGCTAGTGGGAAGCAGCCGCATGGCACAGGGATATTGGCTCGGTGCTTTGTGACAGCCTGGAGGGGTGGGAGGGAGGGAGAGGCAAGAGGGAAGACATATGGGAACATATGTTTATGTATGACTGATTCACTTTGTTATAAAGCAGAAATTAACACACCATTGTAAAGCAATTATACCCCAATAAAGATGTTAAAAAAAAAAAAACACTTTGCAAACTGTAAAAAAAAAAAAAAAAGAATCAACATGATCAAATTAATAGGTGTTGATTTTGTAGTTTTTTTCCTAGTTGGTATTCTCTGAGCTTATCTTGGTGTATGATTAGGTGACTGTTACTCATTTTGAAAAGGCTTCAGCCATTACTGCTTCAAATGTTTCTCCTGCTTCTGTCTTTCTTCTTCTTCTAGTATTCCCATTAAGTATATATTATACCATTTGCAATTGCCTGACAGTACTTGGGTATCCTTGTTCAATTCTCTCATTATTTTTGCCTCTTTGAATTTCAGTTTAGGAAGCCTTTATTGCTCAATTTTCAAGGTTGCTGATTCATTCTTTGGCTGTACCCAGTTGATAGATGAGTCCATCAAAGTCATTCTTCATTTCTATAACAATGTTGCTGTTGTTTAAATTTCTAGTTTTATTTTTGATTATTGTATGAGTATTTCTCTGCTGTCAGGTGTAACTCCTTTTTCTTTTCTAACTCATATTTTGCTCCTCTCTTTTTCTTGATGAGTCTAGCTAAAGGATTATCAATTTTGTTTCTTTTCAGAGAACTAGTTCTTAGTCTTATTTATCTTCTGTATTTTTTAAGCTCTATTTTATTTATTTCTACTCTAATATTTATTTTATCTTACCTTCTACTAACTTAAGGGTATTTTTTAAAATATATTTTTCTAATTCTTTTAAGTGTAAGGTTAGGTTGTTTATTTAACATTTTTCTTTTCTTCTTTCTTGAGATCCACTTTATTGCTATATACTTCCCTCTTAAAACTGCTTCTGCTGTGTCCCATAGATCTTGTATCATTGTGTTTTCATTTTCGTTTGTCTCCAGGCATTTTTTAAATTTCTTTTTTGTTTTCTTCACTGACCTATTTCCTTTAGTAGCATATTGTTTAGCCTCCACATTTTTGTGTTTTTTGCAGTTTTTTATTATACTTGATTTCTAGTCTCATTGCATTGTGGTAGGCAAAGATGTTTGATGTGATTTCAACCTTCTTAAATTTATTGAAACTTACTTTGCAACATATCATGTGATCTGTTCTGGAGAATCGTCCATGTGCCCTTGAAAAGAATGTGTATTCTGCTGCTTTTGGATGTAATGTTCTGTATATACCTGTTAAGTTTATCTGATCTAATGTGCCATTTAAGTCTGGTGTTTCCTTACTGATTTTCTGTCTGGATGATCTGTCCATTGATGTAAGTGGGGTTCTTAAGTCCCCTTACTATTATTATGATAATGTCAGTTTCTTCATGTTTGTTAATATTGGCTTTATATATTTAGGTGCTCCTATGTTGGGTGCGTATATATATTTACAATTGTTATATCTTCTTCCTGGATCAATCCCTTTATCATTATGTAATGTCTTCCTTTGTCTCTTGTTACAGTCTTTGTCTCAAAGTCTACTTTGTATGATATAAGTATTGCCACTGCAGCTTTCTTTGTATTTGCATTTTCATGGAATGTCTTTTTCCATTCCCTCACATTCAGTCTATGTTTCTCAAGAGCTGAAGTGAGTCACTTTCAGGCAGAATATATATGGTTCCTCTTTTTGTATCCATTTTGCCACTCTATGTCTTTTGATTAGAGCACTTAATCTGTTTACTTTTAAAGTAATTATTGATAGGTATGTACTTCCTGCCATTTAGTTAATTATATTCAGTTTGTTTTAGTAGTTCTTTTTTGTTCCTTTATTTTTCTTTTACTCTGTTCCTTTGTTATTTGATGATTTTGTTTAGCATTATGTTTGGATTCCTTTCTTTTTATTTTTTGCATTTGTGTCTAATATAGTTTTTTTCTTTGTGGCTACCACAAGGTGCATATGTAGTAGCTTATATATATATATATATATATATATATATATATATATATATAACTTTAATTTGTTGATCTCTCAAGTTGTAAAACATTCTACAACCCTGTATTTTTACTCCCCTTCACTACTTTTACTGTTTTGACATTATATTTTACATATTTTTGTGTTTCTTTATTCCTTAACTATTTATTTTGGATATAGATTATTTTACTTCTTTTGTCTTTTAACCTTACTACTAGTTTTATAAGTGATTGATCTTCTACATTTACTGTATATTTTCTTTACCAATGAAATTTTTCTTTTTCTTATTTTCTTATTTCTCATTGTGGTCTTTTCTTTTCCACTTACAGAAGTCCCTTGAATATTTGTAGTAGAGACAGTTTAGTGGTTCTGAAATCTTTTAGCTTTTGTTTGTCTGTAATTTTTTTTATTTCTCTTTTGAACATGAATGATAGCTTTGCTGCATAGAGTATTTTCTTGGTTGTAGTTTTTTTTTTTTCCTTTCATCACTTTAAATACACCATGCCACTCACTTCTGGCCTGTAAAGTTTCTGCTGAAAAGTCAGCTGACAATATTATGAGTTCCATCGTATGTAACTAGTTGTTTCTCCCTTTCTGCTTTTAATAGTCTCCCTTTATCTTTAATTTTTGCCACTTTAATTACAAAGTGTTTTTTTGTGGACCTCTTTGGATTAATCTTGTTTGGGACTCTATGTGCATCCTGGACCTGGAGGTCTGTTTACTTTGACAGGTTGGGAAAATTTTTAGTTTTTATTTATTCAAATGTGTTCTTGGCCATTTTCTTTCTCTCTTTTCCTACTTGGACCCTTATAATGGCAATGCTTGTACATTAGATGTTGTCTCAGAGGATTCTTAAACTGTCCTCCTTTTTTAATCCCTTTTTCTTTTTTTTTGTTGTTGTTTAGCTTGGGTGATTTCCATTTGTCTGTCTCCAGTCACTGACCCATTCTTCTGTAATATCTAATCTACTTTTGAATCCTTCTGGTGTATATTTTGTCAGTTATTATATTCTTCAGCTCTGTTTGATTCTCCTTATATTTTCTAACTCTTTGCTAAACTTCTCACTGTGTTCATTCATTCTTCTCCTGAGTTTGTTGAACATCTTTATGATCATTACCTTGAACTCCTTATTGGGTAGATAGCTTAACACCACTTCATTTATTTCTTCTTCTGGGGCTTTATCTTATTCCTTCCTTTGAAAGATATTGTCTTGTCACTTAATTTTGCCTAATTCTCTGTCTTATTTGTATGTATTAGGTTAGTTGTTTACATTTTCCAATGTGGAGAACTGAACGTATGTAATAGATGTCCTATAGGGCCTGGCAGCACACTCCTCTCTGGTCACCAGAGCTATATGATCTAAAACTGACCCATATGTGGGCTGAATGGGGTCTTCTGTTGTGGCAGGGCTGACTACTATGGTGTGTTGGTAGCTTGGGCTAGTCCTTGGCCTGGTTGGCTTCCAGTATCTGCCTTGTGCCTTGTGCAGAGTCTCTGGTGTGCAAGGCCTGATAAAGGAATAGTTGGCTGTTTTGCCTGAGGAGTCCTTGGGCTATTGCTGGCCTGCTTTGGGGAAAGGCCAGTTCCAGTGTGGCTGGCTGCAGAGTCCAAAGTTTCTGAGGCAGTTGTCTGCCAGCTGGTTGAAAGTGTTGGGCCCTGGCATGGATGGGTGCAGATCTGGGTGATTCTGGAGTTACTGCCAGCTCACAAGTGGGTGGGGTGAGGCCTGCGTGGCTGGCTCTGGGCCCAGGTGTCCTGGGATTAGTGCTGGCCTACTGGCTGATGAGGCTCTGGCCTTGAAAGTCCTGGGACTGTTGTTATCCTGGTGGGGGTGGAAACTATCCTGAAGTGGGTGGCTGGGAGACCTGGGGAAACCCAGGGCTGGTGTTATTCTGCTGGTGGGCAGGGCTGGCTCCCCAGAAGACTGGTTACTTGGCCTGTGGGTCCTGGGATTAGTTGGTGGGCAGGATTATGCCCTGGTGCTAACAGTCTAAAGGAGGACTCCAAAATAGTCCTTGCCAGCACCAGTGTCCTCGTGATAGAACAAACTCCAAATATGGCTGCCACCAGCATGTATGTCCTCAGGGGTTGTCCCAGTGACCTCCTGCCTCTCTGAGAGCAAGTGAGTCTGACCCAGGCTCCTTTCAAATTACTGCCTCTATGCTGGGTCTCAGAGGATGTTAGAAGTGCCATGCTCTTTTTAAGAGTGAAGTCTCTTCTGCTCTCTGACCTTCAAAGCAAGCCATGCTGGCCTTCAAAGCCAGGAAGTTCTGGGGACTCATTTGGTGCAGGACTCCTGAGCTGAGGAGCTGAGGAGCCAATATGGGGCTCAAATTCCTTGCTCCTTGGGGAGAAGTTTTGAAGTTCTGATTATCTTCTTGTTTGCGGGTTGCCTACCCCAGAAAGTGGGTCTTGAGTATACCATGTCTCTGCTGCTCCTACCCATCTTGTTGTGGTTCCTTCTTATATCTTTAATTGTGGAAAATCTTTTCTATTAGACTTCAGAATTATAATTGCTCTAGAACTTGTAATTTTAGTGTGCCTGAGGGAGGAGATGAGCTCAGGGTTTTCTCACTCTACCATCTTGGCTAAACTTTCTAAATTTTGATCAACCACAGTTATTTTAAGTTCTCTGCTTAACAATTCAAAAATATGTTGTTTATCTGAGTCTGGTTTTAATATTTGCTTTATTTCTTCACACTGAGTTGTTTCTTTCTTTTTTTAATTCCTTAATTTTCAGCCTGCTTTGTAATTTTTTGTTGAAAGATACACAAGATGTGTCAGGTAATAAGAACTGATATAATTTGACATTTAGTGTGAATTTTCATTTTAATTTGGCTAGGAACTGAGCATTATTTACTGTTTGCTATAGCTGTCGGTGCCAGAAATTTCATTTTACTCTATTTTCCTTGTTTACTTGTTTTTGCTTGATTATTTTTTCTTTTGCTTCTCATTTTTAGGTTCCTTTAAGAAATACTGCTAGTCTCTATGTCTTGTACTCTCTCAGTTGCAATCCACTGCAATTATGCTGAAGCTTGCTGATGTGATGATAAAGTTTTGGGAAAGAGACGAAAAGTGTTCTATCATGATTAAATCTCAGTTTTTTTAGTGGGCTTTGATTATGATCTTTAAACTTGTTTCTTATATTTTCTTCTCTCCTTTAGTGAGATAGAAAGTCTAATTTGGAGTTTACTAATTACCCTTCCCCAGATCATAAAATGTCTTTGGTAATGTTGATATCCTTGGAAGTCAGGCTTTGGTTATTAAAAAAATCTTTAGTGTATTTCAAAGTGACTTTATCCTTCCCCTGATAAAATATAGGAGATTCTCCTGCAATCGTTTCCATGAGAAACTGGTGGCCAGACCCCCAGTCGTTTAGGGGCTTCTATTAGATTGCTTCTGGTGGTTTTTGTTTTGTTTTATATTATATTGTTATTAAGACTTTATGTTTTGGAGCAGTTTTAGGTTAATAGCAAAATTGAGGGGCAGTATAGAGATTTCCTATACAGCCCTACCCCCACATATCCATAGACTCCATCATTATAAATGTACCCTAATAGTGTAGTGCATTTGTTACAGTTGATAAGCCTAAATTGGCACATCATAATCACCCAGTGTCCATAGTCTACATTACAGTTAACTCTTGATGTTGTAATTCTGTGGATTTTAATAAATATATCCAACATTATGATACCATACAGAATATTTTCACCCTTAAAAATCATCTGTGCTCTGCCTGTTCATTTCTACCCCCCCCAAAAAAAAACCCTGGCAACCACTGATCTTTTTACTGTGTCCATACTTTTGCCTTTTCCAAAATGTCATACTTTGGGATCATACAGTATGTAGCCTTTTCAGATCAACTCTTTCACTTAGTAATATGTATTTAAATTTCCTCCTTGTCTTTTCAAGCCTTGTTAGCTCATTTTTTAGCACCAAATAATATTCCATTGTTTGGATGTACCACAGTTTATTTATCCATTTACCTACTGAAGGGTACTTTGATTGCTTCCAAGTTTTGACAATTATAAATTAAGTTGTTATAAATATCCTTGTGCAGGTTTCTGTGTGGAAATATTTTCAACTTTGGATAAATACCAAGGAGCATGATTGCTGGATGTTATGTTAAGAGTATGTTTAATTCTGTAAGCACCCTCCCCCCAAACTGTCTTTCAGAGCCATTTTGCACTCTCGCCAGCAATGAATAAGAGTTTCCATTGCCTCACATCCTCATCAGCATTTGATGTTATTTGTGTTTAGATTTCGTTCATTTTAATAGGTGTGTAGTGGTATCTCATTGTTGCTTTAACTTATATTTTCTTGATGACATATGATGTGAAACATTTTTTCATATACTTATTTTCTATCTGTAAATATTCCTCGGTGAAATGTCTGTTAATGTCTTCAGCCCTTTTTAAAATCAGGGCGTTTGTTTTCTTACTGTTGAAATTTAAGGGTTCTTTGTATATTTGGGGTTACAGTCCTTTATTGTATCTGTCTTTTGCAAATATTTTCTCCAAGTCTGTGACTTGTCTTCTCATTTTCTTGAGCTTAGGTTTTCAATTTTAATAAAATACAACTTACAAAATATTTCTTTCGTAGATCATGTCTTTTCTTTTGTATCTAAAAAGTCATTGCCATACCCAAGGTCATCTAGGTTTTATCCTATGTTATCTTCAAGGAATTTTTATAGTTTTGCATTTTACATTTAGGTTTATGACCCATTTTGAGTCAACTTTTGTGAAAGGTAAGGTTTGAATCTAGATTAATTTTTTTGGAATTTGCATGTCCACTTGTTCTAGCACCATTTTGAGAAGACTACTTTTGTTCCATTGTATTGCCTTTACTCCTTTGTCAATGATCATTTGGCTATATTTTTGTTGGTTTTTTTCTAGGCTTTCTGTTCTATTGCATTGATTCTTTGTCTGTTCTTTCACACACCACACTTTCTTGATCACTGTAGCTTTATAGTAAATCTAGAAATCAGGTAACATCAATCCTCCAACTTTGTTCTTCTTCAATATTGTTTTGGTTATTCTGGGTCTTGTTCCTCTCCATATATAAACTTTAGAATCAGTTTGTCAATATCCACAAAGTAACTTGCTGGGATTAGATTGAAAGGGATTTGAATCTGTAGATCAAATTGGAAGAACTGCTACCTTGACAATATTTAGTTTCTATCCATGAACACATTTTCATTAATTTAATTCTTCGATTTTATTCATTGGAATTCTTTAGTTTTTCTCACATATGTGTTGTACATATTTTGTTATATTTGTACCTGAGTATTTTTGGGGTGTGTTAACGTAAATAACATTGTGTTTTTTTTATTTCAAAATTAATTTGTTCATTGTTGGTATATAGGAAAACAGTTGACTTTTCTATATCAACTTTGCATCCCATAACCTTCTTATAATCATTTATTAGTTCCAGAATTTGTTGTTGTTGTTGTTGTTGGTGGTGGTTTTTTCAGATATTCTACATGGATGATCATGTCATCTGTGAACAAGAAAATTTTATGTTTTCCTCTCTAATGTGTATACCCTTGATTTCCCTTTCTTTTCTTACTGCATTCACTAGATCTTCTACAGCAATGTTGAAAATGAGTGTAAGAAAGTGCATCCTTGTCTTGTTTCTGATCCTAGTGGGGAAGCTTCGAGTTTCTCACCACTAAGGATGATGTTAGCTATAGGTTTTTTTTGGTAAATATTCGTTATCAAGTTGAGGAAGTTCCCCTCTATTCTATATTATTAAGAATTTTTATCATTGATGGGTGATGTGTTTCTGTCAAATGATTTTTCTATATATATTGATATGCATGTGGGTTCTTTTTTGCCTCTTTATGTGATGAATTACATTAGTTAATTTTCAAATGTTGAAACAGCCTTGTATTCCCTGGATAAATCTCACTTGGTCATGGCATGTAATTCTTCTTTTACTTTATTGGATTTGATTTGCTAATATTTTCTCAAGGATTTTTGCATCTATGTTCATGAGATATATTGGTCTGTAGTTTTCTTTTTTTGTAATATCTTTTTTTTGTAACATTCTTATTCCTTGCAAGGATTCTGAGGAGAAGTTTGATGTTATTCTTAATATTGTTCCTGTCTGGTTGAAGTGTTCCCCCACCACCACCCCCTGGCTTCTTCCTGAATTTTTTTCTTTATCTTTGATTTTCTGTAATTGGAAAGAGATGTGCCTAGGTGTGGTGTTTTGGGCTTTTATTTTGCCTGGTGTTCTTTGAGCTTCCTGGATCTTTGGTTTGGTGTCTGACATTAATTTGAGGATATTCTCAATAATTATTGTTTCAAATATTTCTTCTTTTTCATTCGCTTTTTCTTCTCTTTCTAGTAGTCCCAGTATAAGTAAGTCACTCCTTTTTGTATAGTACCACAATGTTGCACATTGTATTGTAAATACTGTTCTGTTTTTATCAGTCTTTATTCTTTTAGCTTTTTGGTTCCAAGGATTCTGTTGATAAGTGCTCTAGCTCATTTATTATTTCCTTATCTGTGTCCAGTCTACTAGTAAGCCCATCAAAGGTATTCTTCAATTCTGTTACAGTGCTTTTGATCTCTAACATTTAGTTTTGATTCCTTCTTAGGATTTCTATCTCTCTGCTTACATTGCTCCTCTGTACTTGTATGCTGTCTCCTTTATCCATTAAAGACTTTAACATATTAATAATAAATATTTTAAATTCCTTGTCTGATAATTCCAACATTCCTGCCATGTCTGGTTATGATGTTTAATCTGTCTTTTCTAATTTTATTTTTCTCCTTTGTTATGTCTTATATTTTTTTCTTTGTAGCTAGGCATGATGTCCCAGGTAAAAGAAACTGCTGTAAATAAGCCTTTAGTAATGTGATGGTGAGGTGTGAAGAGAGGTGGAGTGTTCTATAGTCCTATGATTAGATCTAAGAATTTCAGTGAACCTATGCCTCTGGATTGCAATTTTCATGGGAGTTTCTCAGTATTTTCTCCTCCCTTAGGTGCGACAAGTTTGCTGTAGTGGGCCAAAGTTGGGTATTTTCCTTATCCCAGGTCACTTAGGCTCTGATAATACCCCAGCAGGTTAGGCCCTGGTTAACAAATTATCCCAGAGGGCAGGACTTGTTGAGAAGAACAGAGTGTCCTGATATATTAAAAAATGTGTTTTTTTCCTCCTCTCTCTGACAGAAGCACAAGGGGATTATTCTGTGATATTTAATTTAGGAAACTATTCAAGGTCTTAGTGATAAATTTTGCAATATTGTGGGGGACTCACACTGTGACTGCATCCCTCTGGAGTTTTTAACTCTCAGTATTGTCTGCACTGAGCTTCCAGCAATTTGTCAATTACAGTTCAAGTTTTCCTTTCCTGGCATTATTTCCTGTGTTGGTTTTCAACCATGATCCTCTGCTCTGGTCAGCAGTGAGTTCTGTATCCACCTGTCTGTCCCTCCAGTCTCGCAGGCAGCAGTTTTCCCTCCATCCTTCCCTCTCTTATGGATCTAAGAAGAGTTGTAGATATTTCAGGCTGCTCGGCTTCTGACTTGTTGTTAGGCAGAGTGGCAACTTCTAAGCACCTTACATGTGAAACTGGAAACCTTCCCAGTAGTTTTTAACTCTCAAGATTGTCCACACTTAGCCTCCAGCAATTCTTTGAAGCTTCTGGTTAAGTATTCTCACTGGCTCTAGTGTCTTCTGTTTCAGGTAATGTGATCTTGGCTGTAATTCTCTTTATTCACCAGCCTCTCAAGGTTTTGAGGTGGCAGTTTGCCCTGCTACCTCAATTCTCTGATGGATCTGAGAATAGATAAGTGCCTAGGTATGCAATGTGAACAAGCATTGCTTAAGCTGTGGTTCTTTGACTTTGCTGAAGAAAAGAGTCACCTGGGTAGTTCTTAAAAAATACCTGAGATGCATGCCAGACCAATTAAACCAGTATCTCTGAGAGTGAGACCCAGACATTTATATATTTATAACTTCACTGGTGATTGCTGTGTAAAGCCAGGATTGAGATCCAAACAGGGTATCTAAGCTAAGGTGCCTTGGTTTGAATCATGCCTCTTAGATTACTATCGATGTGCAGCTGGACAAACCAGTGAATCAGTCTGTGTCACATTTCCCTCATCTGGAATAAGAGAATCATATATGGCTCATAGTTTCTTTCTTAGCACATAATAAGTGCTATGTAAGTGTTCACATTTATTTTTTAAATTATTATTATTCCAGACTTGGACAATAAATTGAACCTTAGCATTGCCTCAGGAGTTTTCTGTGTGCTCCACTCTAATGACGTACTGTTCTTCTCCACCTCCAGAAGTGATTATTAACTTGAATATTTTATTTACTATTGGCTTGCTTTTTATTAATTTTAGAATTTTCCTGATTTTCTTTACAACTGTGTTACACTCGTACACCTAAACAATAAATTGCATTGTTTTCATGCTTTAAAAATTTCTGAAGATACAATCATACTAAGAGTATTCTTTTGTGTTATGTTTGTTTAATCTACTTGCATTTTTGATATCTACTTATGTTACAAGTACCTGTACTTCATTTATTTAGAGGGTTCTACAGTGATCCATTTTATGAATATGCCACAATTAGTGTATCCATTCTACTGTTAATGGACATTTGTTTTATCCAGTTATTCTGTTGTTGTTATGGAGAACAATAATCTAAACATATTCTTGAACATGAATAATAGTACATGTTCACAGAAAATTTCTTTAGAGGATATACCTAAGAGTGAAATTCTTGAGTCATAAACTATGGATAGAGTTGATTTTATTAAGCAACACAAAATTGTTTAATATATCGATGTTACTATTTTGCACTTCAATGTGGATTAATGTAAACATTCCTCCACATTCCTGTTATCCTTTGACACAGTTTAAAAGTTTGTGTCACATTGATGAATATGGATTAACTTATTTCTTCTTTTTTTTACGTACATACTGAAGTCTTTTGATCATTTTTTATTGAGGAAGTCCTCTTTTTCTTACTTTAGGAGATTTTTTTGAAATAAATGTTGAATATCAATTATTTCCCAGTTACATCTGTAGTAAGTAATTTCTAGTTTATGGATTGCTGTTTCATTTTTCTACAGGGTCTATTTATAAAAATTGAAGTTCTTTATTTTCTTAGATCAGTCTCCCAAGGCAAAAGAAAAGCAAAAATAAACAAATGGGACCTAATCAAACTTAAAAGCTTTTGCACAGCAAAAGAAGCCATCAACAAAACAAAAACACAACCTAAGGAATGGGAGAAAATATTTGCAAACAATGAGATTGATAAGAGGTTAATTTCCAAAATATACAAACAGTTCGTACAGCTCAATAACAAAAAAAACACAAATAACCCAATCCAAAAAATGAGCAGAAGACCTAAATAGACATTTCTCCAAAGAAGACATACAGGTGGCCAACAGGCACACAAAAGGATGCTCAACATCACTAATTATTAGAGACATGCAAATCACCTCACACTGGTCAGAATGACCATCATCTAAAAGTCTACAAATAATAAATACTGGAGAAGGTGCGGAGAAAAGGGAACCCTCCTACACTGTTGGTGGGAATGTAAATTGGTGCAGCTATTATGGAAGAACAGTATGGAGGTTTCTTAAGAAACTAAAATTAGAGCTACATATGATCCAGCAATCCCACTCCTGGGCATATATCTGGAAAAGATGAAAACTCTAATTTGGAAAGATACATGTACTTCAATGTTCACAGTAACACTATTTACAATAGCCGAGACATGGAAGCAACCTAAGTGTCCATGAACAGATGAATAGATAAAGAAGATGTGGTATACATATATATATATATATATATATATATATATATGTAAATATAGAATAGAATACTACTCAGCTATAAAAAATAATTAAATATTGCCATTTGCAGCAACATGAGTGGACCTAGAGAATATCATACTAAGTCAAGTAAGTTAGACAGAGAAAGTAAATAGTACATGATATCACTTATATGTGGAATCTAAAAAAAATAATACAAATGAATCTATGTACAAAAGCAAAACAGACTCACAGACATAGAAAACAAACCTATAGTTACCAAAGGGAAAAGAGATGGAGGAGGGGTAAATTAAGGGTATGGGATTAACAGATACACACTACTATATATAAAATAGATAAGCAACAAGAATTTACTGTATAAAATGGGGAACAATATTCAATATTTTGTAATAACATATTGTGGAAAATAACCTGAAAAAATATATATATATACCTAAATCCCTTTACTGTACATCTAAAACTAACACAATATTGTAAATCACTATACTTCAATAAAAATGTTCTTTAATTTTAGTTTAATAAAATTTGTCAAACTTTCTTTACATTTTCTTGCCTGCGTCTTATTCAAAAATTAAGACAGGTTCTAGACTAAGTCTGAAGTTATTCCATTAAAACTACATTGTGAAATTTTTCCTCTGTAATATTTCTTAAATGTTTGATAGTTTTATTTTTCTCATTTTGACCTTTAATGTAACTTAAATTATTATTTTTTGTATATAGTATGAAATAGGAGTCTAATTATATTTTTTTATATAACTAAATATTTCATAATTTTTAATAGCCCATCAACTTCCTTACAAATATATAAACTCACTTTGAGATAAATCAAGTTTTCATATATATGAATATGAAATATTTCCCCCCTGGATACTCTATTCTGTTTCATTGATCTATCTCTGCACCAATACCAACTGCCTTTATTACTAAAATTTTATGTCTTGATATCTGGTAGAGAAATATCCCTCACTCCCTGCTTGTTTTTTCTTTTCTTTAAACTGTACTTTGGTGAAATGTGGTACATCTCTTCAGAGAGGGGCTCACATTAATGATGGCCCTTACATGTTTTTCATATGGAAAGGACAAATAGACTTCTAGAAATTTTACGATAAGTCTAAAATAATAGAAAACTTGTTCCATATTTATTCATTCCTTAAAATTTACCTCTAGGCTTTTCTTCCTCAGGGAAAATTTAAACTAGTTTCTTAACTTGTTCATTCTTGTCTGATATTTAGTTTGTCAATATAGCTTACTTCTGCTTTTCACAACATCTTTGCTGTTCTAGAGATAATATACATATATCCTCAAGGTTCTTCCTGTCATTTATATTAAAAATGTTTAAATTGATTGAGTAATATATATTTAGTTACACTTCCTGAAGTAATATTTGGATGGCTGCATCTTTTTCTACATATTAAAAGGTATATTATGTAATTCCTCACTAGAGTAGACACATTTTAAAATAGGGATATGTGTCAACATTTACAATTTTTCTTAAAATAATGCATATTTGTTTGAGAAGGGTGAATATACTACCTGAGTAAAAGACAATGGTTTTGTTATATTTTGTTTTATTCTGTGGTTTAATTTGAGTAAGAGATAATTCAGTTAACATTAAAGAAATATTTAAATAATTTAAACAAATTATGGAAATTAAAAACAAATTTACAAACTATAGACACAGAATAGTGTTTGTGACTAAAATAGTGATTAATTTTTTTTACATTTCTGATACCTATATTTATAGGACTCTAACAATAGGCATAACTTCAATATTTGGGTACAACACATATAGATATGTGTGTGAGTGTGTGTGTGTGATGTCTAAAAAGTATGAGAGTAAAAGCTCATTCAACACATATTTACTGAGGATGTAATATGTACCAAGACATGAGTTTGCCATCATTTAGGATAAAACAAATGAAAAATATGTTCCTGATGAACTTAGGTATCTCTCAAGTTAATGAAGGGTAATTAATCCAATATAATGACATTCCTGTAATGTGAAACATGCTAAAATAAAGGTAAAAACAAAATACTATGTGAGTATAAAGAATAGAATAATAACATGTAAACTCAAAAATTCTCCCCCAAATTTGTAAAATTTACGTCAAAGAAATTCTTATAGGAATAGCTAGAATTTCAGGAATTTTTCAACTAGTGGGAGATAATTGTTTACATATGTTGAATATTCCAGTCTCATATTTTCCAGAATGCATGTGTAGTTTTAGATCTATTCAGGTTTGAAAATGTGAATTTCAATTGTATTACTCAGAGACTTGAATTTAAAACTTAAACTCAGAAAATGTTGTATGGATTTCCAGTTTTCCTACCTAGAGCACATTTTTCTGAATGTCTTATTATAAACACATTTCTTGGGACTTCCCTTGTGGTGCAATGGTTAAGAATCCACCTGGCAATGCAGGGGACATTTCGAGCCCTGGTCCGGGAAGATCCCACATGCAGTGGAGCAACTAAGACCACGTGCTACAACTACTGAGACTGAGTGCTACAACTATGGAAGCCCGTGTGTCTAGAACCTGTGTTCTGCAACAAAGAGAAGCCACCGCAATGAGAAATGAAACTAGAAATGGACACAAAGCAAATCAGGTATTGCAGTATTCCAGGCAAGAGGCGATGAGGATACTTGGCGTGTTATCTGTGGACATGAAAAGAAAGTAGTTATTTCTAGAGAAAATACATAAATAATAACAGCAAAAATATCATAAGAGGTTACTGGATACTAAGAATTTTGCATAAATTATTTCATCCGAGTTTCATAATAACGCTATTGTTATCATTCATTTTTACAGAGGAGAATTCTGAAAAAGACTAAGTAGCATGCCCAAAATAAGGTCATGTGGCTAGTAAGTGCCTGAACCTGAATTCAAGTGTAGACAATTTGACTCCAGAGAGAGAAAGAGGTAGAGAGAGAGAAAGCTCATATATTCTCAGGCTGAGTATGTACAGGACTTGGTGACTGATATTGTAACAAAAATCAGGGGGAAATTGACAAGTGTCCTAGGTTTCAAGCTGGGGTGACAAACAGTGATGGTGTTAACAAAAATTGAATTATTAGAGAAAGAATAAAGTTTGGTGACAGAAGCATGAGTTGGGTTTTGATTATGTATTTTTTTGGTTTGGCAATTAATTTAGGTAAAATTAGAAATATAAAAGAACAGTTCAGATTAGAGTGCAAATTTTGAAGTTTTGTTTAGCATATATACATTGTAGCTTTAAGACACTACATAACATGAATAGTTTTGCATACAGTCCTGGAAAGTTGACCAAAGCTATGATATTTCAATGAAAAAGAATACTAGATTCTTCAGATACTAAAATACCATTCACTATTATTTCATGTGCTTTTGTGACTCTTGGTTATCACCTTCCATGTTCCCCTTTAGAGTTCTCTTGCCAGCACTACTTGGTTCATGATATATCTAATTAAACCACCAATAATCTACTCTGGGTTTACCTTGCATATCTGCCCTTTACTTCTTAGACAGTGTATATCACTTGCAGCTTTCAGAAGCTTCAGAAATCAACATAAACACATTTTCTGTTACATGCTCAGATTGTCCACTAACAAAGATATTTAACACCTTGGATGTCATGCAACAATAAAGGGATAATATTTCTGATTTTTCCTTACTGCCCCCACCGTCAAATGTTCTTAACTACCCCCACATCTTTTCCCCCAATGAATATATGGCATTTAGTGCTTCTGGAGTTAGAAAGAAATAGCCTATTATAAAGTCATACTGGGGTGTTTTTAATAGAGTTTTGTTTTTCTTTTAATGTCCTTTGCAGATAGTAGTTTGAAAACAAACAAACACATTTAATTTGCAAAAGTATGATTTTACTAAGACAGAATACTGAAAGTAGGACACTAAAAGTATAAGACAAGTTTGGATTCCTGTAGACTATAAAGTTTATAAAATAAAGCCATCAAGCTGATACAAATTATGGCATAGATTCTAACCATACAGGATGAAGAAGAGAAATTTGAGCTTTAAGAGTTTAGTTAAGCTACTCCACGACATTGCATCCATTTTGTAGTGACCTTGAACTGACACTAGTCCCTTCATGCAGGTGAATGCCTGAGATAGCAGCCTACAGAGTCACAAGCAAATGTAACTTTCTGATATGACTTCCTCAGTAGACTTTGTGATGAACAGTCTTGCCTGCCTCCTAGCAATTGTGAGACTTATATTTTTCTTAGATAAGACTTCCATGGAGCTTACCAAACTTCAACCTTTGGATTAAATAGACCAATCTAGCTTCACCTTAGAAACCCCAAAACACTCCTCTTATGAACCCTAATAAAGGATTGTGCCCAAGGTCCTATCTTTTTCTGCATTCTGCCTTGAGTTGCCCCTGTAGCCCCTCAAAGTGTGCCAGTTACTTCCTCCAGGACCTGTGAGTAATAAAATTCTTTAATTTATTTCCTCTTGGGATCTGTTGTTGAACCAAAGATCATTGTCAGACACCCTGGCCTCTAGTTGATAGTGTTAATTTGACAAATTGATTACATTGAGTCTCAGGGGTAAACCAGTAAGAGAAGAGAACTGCAGGTAAGAACTGATTGTCCCCTACTGCTTTGCTCATGTTAAAAGTCCAGTTAGAAGAAGGTAGAAATATTCATCTTGGCTTGGAGGAGTCTGACCACGTGTCTGGTGCTTGTTTCCTCCAACAAACACTATGGATACTATCAACCTCTGTAATCAGTGCATTAGACAGGGAGCCAGGTCCAAGATAATATAGCAACAGGAGAGTAGCAAGGGGAGGTGTCTGAGCATCTTGAATGAGAGTGTGAGTGATAAGACATGAATTTAAAGAGTTTCTTGTAAAAAATGTTAAGTTTTATGGTACAGGGAATGAGACGCAGTTGAAGTTTACATACCCAGTCATCTTTTGATCTGTTTTACTTTTTATACAAACCACTGCAGCTGTAATAATAATAAACTGTGGAGATAAGAGTGGAGATTAAGAATGGTAAGTGAGAGACTAGTTACTAGTCTATAGTAATGGTTCATTTTAGAGCTGAGAGTGGATTTGACTAAGGTTGAATAATGAAATAGTGAGAAGTAAAAAGGAACGTGAATAATATTCGAGATAAAATTGAAAAGACAGTGCAAGTGTTGTGGGCTATAAAGAAAAATGGAAGGATGATCGATCATGCCGAAGTTTTAAGTAAGAACATGTGAGTTGCTGGTGTTAAAACATGTTGAGATGAACTCATAAAGCTGCCAGACTTTATGTTACTAAATATCTGACTCCAATAACTAGATTCCTTTACCTTTTTGTTTTTTTCATGCCCATTCAGTTTCTTCCCATGTAGGTTGCTTATAGGGAAAACAAATTAGTACTTAGACAAACACAAAAATTTGACCTACCTCCTGTAATATCTCTCACTGTAAATTAATTGGTTGCCTCTCTGGATTACATACTTTGTGTTTTGTGAGTTTTAATCGGTGAAAGTCATACATTAAAATTACAGTCAACAGTGTGAACTGACAATTCTTATAGTTTGGTCCCCTTAGATAATATTACAAATTCAGCAAAGTAAAAGTTACCTTGCAGAACCAACCACTTAGAGTAAACACTGCTCTGTTCCATTCAAATTTCTGTATCCATCCACCTGTGGTACACTATGCCAAAAACATAAAATACATATTTCTGGTCAAGAACAACCTTTAACATCTTTCTGTGGAAACTAATGCAGGGTGCAGTCAACTGCCACAACAAACGTAACATTTGGAAAGGAATATCACAATCAATTTGAATCCTCCCAACCCCCATAAATTCCTGAGGATTTCTTTCACTATCTATTTCACCAGAAAATTGGTTGTCTTATGTCCAAATCTTTGAGGCTTCCTCTCTCTTTCTCTCTCATTTTTCTCCACTGTGCTGTGTTCCTGGAACAATCCTAGAATAAGCCATTTTACCAGCAAGTTGCCTTCTTAATCCCTGAAGACACTGAAGTTCTTCTGGAGATGATTTTTAGTACCAACACATAAAAAGTTTGGCATTTCAGAAGATCCCCATTATTTATTATTTTGAAAATCTACTAAAGACCCATTGATCCAGTAAAGCAGAAAATATTTGTCAACTATCTGTGGCAATCCCTTATCTGCAGTTTCCTGTCTAGACTTAATAAAAAGAATCATGGTTCAAATCTAATCCAGTGAAATGGCTCTTTAAACAACCTTACTGAGCCTACCTCAATTTTCGACAGAAAACTTGGTGTAAAGAGAGAAAAATGCATTTTCACTTTAAGGTACACTTTCCTTAAGGAAATATATTAGAGATTGAAAGTGGTACTATAATTTATTTAAAATTGTTTTGTCATACACAGTGTGATATATATTTTTGCCTTGGTTTTAATAAAGTGAGTCTACACACAGGTTATACTTTGAGGCACTCTAATTAGCATCACCAGTCTCAGGAATGGTTTTGCAATATTTGAGAGACTAAACAGGAGTTTATGGTCCCAAGCATTAATAGAATGTTAAAATATTCACCACTGACAATTCTAGTAGGTGATAAGATACAGAGATTGACTAGAGATACTGTAATGTCCATAGAGTTGTATGTATATTATATAATAATGTGACACCCTCAGCAGTTTCACACACTGCAGTAACTCCTGAGGCCAAGAACTCCATTCAATCCTGTATCCCGACACTAAGATGAAGGAGACACACACTTGCTCAACTAGAGATGTACTTAATCATGCAACAAAAATTGGAAGTTTTTTCTTTGATTGCTTATAAAGCTTATTTATGTGGGAAAATTTTGTCTTAGATTTACATTCATTGTATCAAATAACCAGGTCATATGACCATGGGGATGGGGAACACAAGCCCTTTTCTTCCTCTAAATCTGAAGACTACAAAGTCCAAGTAAGTACATGATAAGGAGAAGAAGTAAAATAACATTAATTTAATATAAACTAAGCTTCAAACTTTATATTAAATCAGTGCTTCTTACAAGTTATGGTGCATATAAATCACCTGGGGATCATGAAAAATTGCAGAATTTCATTCAGTAGGTCTGGAGTCTGGCCTAATAAGCTCTCTTTTATTTCTTCTTTTTTTTTTTTTCTTTCTAACAGTTTCTTCTAGTAGTTACATTTTTAAAAAAATATATTGGAGTATAGTTGCTTTACAATGTTGTGTTAGTTTCTACTGTACAGCACAGTGAATCAGCTATACATATGCATATATCCCCTCTTTTTTAGATTTCCTTCCCATTTAGGTCACCACAGAGAATTGAGTAGAGTTCCCTGTGCTATACAGCAGGTTCTCATTATTTATCTATTTTAAATAGTATCAACAGTATATATATGTCAATCCCAATCTCCCAATTCATCCCACACCTACCAACTTTTCCCTTTGATATCCATACCTTTGTTCTCTGTGTCTATGTCTCTATTTATGCCTTGTAAATAAGATCATCTATACCAATTTTTTCATATTCCACATATATGTGTTAATATATGATATTTGTTTTTCTCTTTCTGACTTATTTCACTCTATATGACAGACTCTAGGTCCATTCACATCTCTAAAAATGACCCAATTTTGTTCCTTTTTATGGCCGAGTAATAATCCATTGTATATAAGTACCACAATCCATTCCTCTTTTGATGGACATTTAAGTCACGCCTAATAAACTCTTAACTGGAGGTCTGCTGCTATTCCCTGTCCAACAGCAAGAAGTAGGTAATGTGTGAGTGTAGTTATGTTTATTAATAATTTAAATATAAGGAAATAAATATCTATATATTGTGAATGTGTGCTTCAAACTGTAATACTGTTAGAGATTTTCAATAAAATGTAGGGAAATGATTAAGAAAGAAAAAAGTGTTCTTCTTTAAAAAGTAGAGTAAGTCTAAAGGAATGGGGGAATTTAGAGACATTCTGTATAATTCTGTGGTAGATGTGTCTTCGAACTTTCTAATAATAATTTTGAATTGATTACTAAGCTCTTTGTGTCTTGATTCAATTCTGATGCCTCTAGATACAAAGCTAAATTTTCCATTTCTCTAAGTCGACAATGGCTCTTACATAAAAAGTCATCAGTTATTCTGTAGTTCAATCTGAGATTTTTAAGACTTTACTGACTTCTATAGTAGCAGATTGATTTTATTTTTATAGAGCTTTATGATAATGACTTTTCTGCATACTTGCTTGTCCTGATGCAGTGGAATTCTCTAACTTATGAAAGAAAAGTATTAATTTTACAAAGCTAAGGTTAAATATATTATTTCTTAATACTAAACAGATGCAATAAACATTTACCTGCACCAGGCACCATGCTAGGAACTGTTGATAACTTTAACATCTAAACATGTCTTCAAGTAGTGCTTGGGATGGGAGGGTAGAGCATCCAGCCAAATAAAGAACAAATATAGTGTGTGATATTAGATGAGTTTAGAGATATAAAAGTATTTTGATCAAATAAAAATATAATTTTTAATATTAAATATATACTCTAATATATGAATTGAGTGATTTTCTGTGGACAGAATTAGAGTGTGAAAAGTAATTTTTCAACACTTCATAAAAGTGATCTTTGAGTTACACCTTTGAGTTTGAAGGGTGAGTAGAATATTTTCCAGTAGACGAGGGACTACATGACACTGGGAAAAAAGAAATATCTGAGTAAAGGGAAGAGGTAAATAATGAAGAAAATGTTCAGAAAATCTTAAGAAGCCAAAAATATTTAATGTTTTTGGCCTATGATTAGACATGTTAAAAAGTTTGTGGGAGAGAAAACTTTTAGAAAGTATTCAGATGCTGTTGTGAAGGCTATTGAATATAAAGTAAATAAGAGAGAAATGCCTTCATTATTTTTTGACACATTAATGATATCTCTATTAGAATTCATTAGATGGTTCTTATTAGCAAAAATTGTTTCATTGCTTTACTTAAGAAGCAACTGACAGGTATAAAATAAATATCGTTTTGATTTTCATGTTTCAATAGCTAAAGGTACTGCCTTAACTACTGAGGGCATATTATCTTTGGTTTCTAACATAATTATTCATCTAAGTTTAGTTATTATAGATATATTTATTAAAATTCACACAGAACTGGAATATGAAAAATCAATACAGGTCATTTGTTTTTATATATATTTTTATAGAAAAATACTGATGAGTAATAATGAACATTAAACACCAATATGCATATTTAACAGAAATAAAATGTCTTAAAAGAAAATGCTTTTGCTTTAAATATTGAGAGTCCTAAATAGCGAATGCCATTGCCATTATGTTAATCTGTTAGATAATCCTATATATATTTAATTTGTTATTTATTTTTTTGCATATTTTTATTAAGATATTTTACTCATGTCCAGATTTGTTTCAAGAAGTCAGGTTTCATTACCTCATTATGAAATGAGTTGAAAGTGGGGAGAATGAGAAAATAAAAATAACAGTGGTAAAAAGCAAAGCCCTATATAAGGCTTAAATTATCAAACATAATGATTTCATGTATACTAAATTTGGGTTCACAGATCTATCCTCTGAAGGGAAAATCAAAAAGGCTAAACTTATTAGTCAAATAATGCAAAATGATATGTGATTAAAAGCAACAATAACAACAACAAAAAAGTAAAGTTTCTCAGGAGAAATATATTATATTTTGTAACAATGTATGATTGGATTTTTCTCAGAATTTTCAGTAAAGTAAACACTGAATATCTCACTTATATCACCCCCCAAATTAAGCAATTTGCTTTTTATAATAGAAATTCTGTTGGTGTTCCATAAATTGTGATACAAATATCCAATTTTCTCCTGAACTGGCTTGATGTAAGGACATGCATTATAAAACAAAGAAATTGAAATGAATTTGTTTTTCTTTTTTACTGAAGTATAGTTGACTTACAATATTATATTAGTTTCAGGAGTACAACATAGTAATTCAATAATTTTTATAGATTATACTTCATATAAAATTATAAAATATTGGCTACATTCCCTGTGCTGTATCTTATATCCTTGTAACTTATTTATTTTATAAATAGCAGTTTGTACCTCCTCATCCCCTTCACCTATCTTGTCCCTCTCTCCATCCCTCTCCCTTCTAATAATCATCTTTGTGCTCTGTATCTGAGATTCTTATTCTGTTTTGTTACATTTGTTCACTTATTTTAATGCTACATGTAAGTGACAACACACAATATTTGTCTTTCTCTGTCAGACGTATTTCACTAAAGCATAATACCTTCCTGGTCAATGCATGTTGTTGCAAATGTTAAAATTTCATTCTTTTTTATGGCTGAATAATATCCCATTGTATATATTTATCACATCCTCTTTTTCCATTCCTCTGTTGATGGACACTTAGTTTGCTTCCATATCTTGGTTATTGTAAGTAATGTTACTATGCATATTGGGGTGCATGTATCTTTTCAAATTAGTGTTTTTGTTTTCTTTGGATTTATACCCAGGAATGGAATTGCTGGATTGTATGGTGGTTCTATTTTTAATTTTTGAGGAGCCTCCAAATTGTTTTCCATAGTGGCTATACTAATTTACAATCCCACCAACATTGTACTAGGGCTCCATTTTATCCACATCATTCCCAACACTTGTTATTTGTTGCCTTTTTGGTGATAGCCATTCTGACAGGTGGGAGGGGTGATATCTTATTGTTGTTTTAATTTGCAATCCCCTGATGATTAGTGATGTTGAGCATCTTTTCATGTGCCTACTGGCCATCTGTATGATATCATTTGTAACTCTCTTTTTCACTTCTAATTTTCTTTATTTGGTCCCTGTCTTTTTAAATTAATGAGTCTGACTAAGGGCTAATCAATTTTCTTTTTCTATTCAAAAAATCTCTTCATTTTATTAATATTTTCTATTGATTTTATTTTGAAAACTAGTGGCAAATTTTTCTCAAAAATATATCAAACCCATTTTCATTCCCATGAGGTCAAATGAGAATTACCTCAACAGTTCCCTGCATTAAAACTTTGTAACTTTGAATCCTAATAGGTAGAAAGAATACATCATTATTATTTAACTTTGTGTTTATTTATGAATGACATAATAATTTTAGAAGCCATTATAATCTAGTCATATATTTCCTGTAAATAGCTTATTACTGCCATGTGCATATTTTCTATTGGAGTGTCGATTGCTTTACTTATTTTTAAGCATTTTTTAAGCATTAAATGGATTTTCTATTTATCTTTTTAATGTGCTACTAGCTATGACTTTTATTATAATCCTGCATTTAAATCATTCATTCTGGGGGGACCTTCATGATGGCAGAGGAGTAAGATGTGGAGATCACCTGCCTCCCCACAAATCCATAAGAAATACATTTACATGTGTAACAACTCCTACAAAATACCTACTGAACACTGGCCGAAGACCTCAGACTTCCCAAAAGGCAAGAAACTCCCCATGTACCTGGGTAGGGCAAAAGAAAAAACAGAGACAAAAGAATAGGGACTGGGGGCTTCCCTGGTGGCTCAGTGGTTGAGAGTCTGCCTGCCAATGCAGGGGACAAGGGTTCGTGCCCCAGTACCGGAAGATCCCACATGCCGCAGAGCGGCTGGGCCCATGAGCCATGGCCGCTGAGCCTGCACATCTGGAGCCTGTGCTCCACAACGGGAGAGGCCACAACAGTGAGAGGCCTGCATACTGCAAAAAAAAAAAATATATATATATATATATATATATATATATATATATATATATATATATATATATAAGAATAGGGACTGGCCTTGCACCTCTGGGAGTGAGCTGTGAAGGAGGAAAAGTTTTCACACACTAGGAAGCCACTTCACTTGTGGAGATGGGGGGTGGGCAGGAGGGAAGTTTCAGAGCCACGGAGGTGAGCACAACAACAGGGGTGTGGAGGGCAAAGCAGAGAGATTCCCTCACAGAGGATCAGTCCTCACCAGTGCTGTCTGAGAGAGGCTTGTCTGCTTACCGGCTGGGGCAGGTGGGGGCTGGGAGCTGAGGCTGTGTCTTCAGAGGTCAGATCCCAGGGAAAGGAGTGGGGTTAGCTGCATGAACACAACCTAAAGGGGGCTAGTGTGCTACAGCTAGCTGTGAAGGAGTCTGGGAAAAAGCTTGGAACTGCCGAAGATGCAAAAGACCATTATTTTGGGGTGCGTGAGGAGAGGGGATTCAGAACAACACCTAAACGAGCTCCAGAGATGGACGACGCGAGCAGCAGCTATCAGCATGGACACCAGAGACAATCATGAAACGCTAAGGCTACTGCTTCAGCCACCAGGAAGCCTGTGTGCAATCACAGGTCACTATCCATACCTCCCCTCCTGGGAGGCTGTGTAGCCTGCCACTGCCAGGGTCCTGTGATCCAGAGACAGCTTCCCTAGGAGAACACATGGTGTGCCTCAGGCTGTTGCAATGTCAAACCGGCCTCTGCTGCCACAGGCTCACCCAGCATTCCATACTCCTCCCTCCCCCAGGCCTGAGGGAGCCAGATTTCCCTAATCAGTGGCTACTTTAACCCCGTCCAGTCTGGGTGGGAAGCAGACGCCCTCAGTCAACATACAAAGAAGCAGGGCCAAAATCAAAGCTGAACATGAGGAGCTGTGCAAACAAAGAAGAGAAAGTGAAATCTCTCCCAGCATCCTCAGGAGCATTGGATTAAATATCCACAGTCAACTTGATGTACACTGCATCTCTGGAATAACAGAATAGACAACTAATCATCCCAAGATTGAGGGAGTGGACTTTGGGAGCAAATGAAGTCTTGGGGTTTGCTTTCTGCATCTAATTTGTTTCTGGTTTTATTTTTATCTTAGTGTTTAGAGCTTATAATCATTTGTAGATTTGTTTATTGATTTGGTTGCTCTATTCATTTTTATATATATATATATATATATATATATATATATAGTATTTTTTTTCCTTTTTCTCTTTTTGTGAATGTGTATGTGCATGCTTCTTTGTGTGATTTTCTCAGTATGGCTTTGCATTTACCATTTATCCTAGAGTTCTCTGTGTCCGTCTTTTGTTGTTGTTGTTGTTTTCTAGTATAGCTTTTAATGCTGGCTATGATTGGTGGATTGTTTTTTTCGTTTGGTTGCTCTCTTCTTTCTTTCTTTATGTTTTTTCTTTTCCTTATTATTTTTTCATTTTTTATTTTTAAAAATATATATTTTTTAATTTTAATAACAATATTTTATTTTTATTTCTCTCTTTCTCCTTTTATTTCTCCCTTTTAATCTGAGCCATGTGGCTGACAGGGACTTGTGCTCCTGCTGGGTGTCAGGCCAGAGCCTCTGAGTTGGAGAGCTGAATTGAGGACATTGGTCCACCAGAGACCTCACAACCCCACATAATAACTAATGGTGAAAGCTCTCCCAGAGATCTCCATCTCAACACTAAGACCCAGCTCACTCAACAAACAGCAAGCTACAGTGCTGGACACCCTATGCCAAACAACTAGAAAGACAGGAACACAAACACGCCCATTAGCACAGAGGATGCCTAAAATCAGACAAAGTTCACAGACACCCACAAACAAACCACCAAACACGGTACTGCCCACCAGAAAGACAAGATCCAGACTCATCCACCAGAACACAGTCACCAGTCCTTCCATGAGGAAGCCTACACAACACACTGAACCAACCTTGCCCACTGGGGCAAGACAACAAAAACAACAGGAACTATGAACCTGCAGCCTGTGAAAAGGAGACCCCAAACACAGTAAGTTAAGGAAAATGAGAAGACAGAGAAATACACAGCAGATGAAGGAGCAAGACAAAACCCACCAGAGGAAACAAATGAAGAGGAAATAGGCAGTCTACCTGAAAAAGAATTCAGAGTAATGATAGTAAAGATGATCCAAAATCTTGGAAATAGAATGGAGAAAATACAAGAAACGTTCAACAAGGACCTGGAAGAACAAAAGAGCAAAGAAACAATGCTGAACAACACAATAAATGAAATTAAAAATTCTCTAGAAGGAATCAAAAGTAGAATAACTGAGGCAGAAGAACAGATAAGTGACTGGGAAGATAAAATAGTGGAAATAACTACTGCAGAGCAGAATAAAGAAAAAGGAATGAAAAGAATTGAGGACAGTCTCAGAGACCTCTGGGACAACATTAAACACACCAACATTTGAATTATAGGTATCTCAGAAGAAGGAGAGAAAAAGAAAGGGACTGAGAAAATATTTGATGAGATTATAGTTGAAATCTTCCCTTATATGGGAAAGGAAATAATAATCAGTCAAGTCCAGGAAGCATAGAGTCCCATAAAAGAAAAATCCAAGGAGAAACATGCCAAGACACAACTAATCAAACTATCAAAAATTAAATACAAAGAAAAAATATTGAAAGCAGCAAGTGAAAAACAACAAATAACATACAAGGGAATCCCCATAAGGTTAAGAGCTGATCTTTAGGCAGAAACTCTGCAAACCAGAAGAGAATGGCAAGACATATATAAAGTGATGAAAGGGAAAAAACTACAACCTAGACTACTCTACCCAGCAAGGATCTCATTCAGATTTGATGGAGAAATTATAACCTTTACAGACAAGCAAAATCTAAGAGAATTCAGCACCTCCAAACCAGCTTTACAACAAATACTAAAGGAACTTCTCCAGGCATGAAACACAAGAGAAAAAAAGACCTACAATAAAAAACCCAAAACATTTAAGAAAATGGTAATAAGAATATACACATAGAAAATTACCTTATGCAAATGGATTAAATGCTCCCACCAAAACACACAGACTGGCTGAATGGATACAAAAACAAGACCTGTACATATGCTGTCTACAAGAGACCCACTTCAAACCTAGGGACTGAAAGTGAGGGGATGGAAAAAGATATTCCATGCAAATAGAAATCAAAAGAAAGCTGGAGTAGCATTTCTCATATCAGAAAAGAATATACTTTAAAATAAAGACTATTACAAGAGACAAAGAAGGACACTACATAATGATCAAGGGGTCAATCCAAGAAGAAGATATAACAATTGTAAATACTTACACACATAACATAAGAGCATCTCAATACCTAAGGCAAATGCTAACAGCCAAAAAGGGGAAATCCACAGTAAAACAATCATAGTAGGGGACTTTAACACCCGACTTTCGCCAATGGAGAGATCATCTAACATGAAAATAAACAGGGAAACACAAGCTTTAAATGATGCATTAAACAAGATGGACTTAACTGATATTTATAGGACATTCCATGCAAAACCAACAGAATACACTTTCTTCTCAAGTGCTCATGGATTATTCTCCAGGATAGATCATACCTTGGGTCACAAATTAAGCCTTGGTATATTTAAGAAAATTGAAATCATATCAAATATCTTTTCTGACCACAATTCTATGAGACTAGATATCAATTACAGGAAAGAAACTGTAAAACATACAAACACATGGAGGCTAAACAATACACTACAAAATAACCAAGAGATCACTGAGGGAATCAAAGATGAAATCAGAAAATACTTAGACACAAATGACAATGAAAACACAATGACCCAAAACCTACTGGATGCAGCAAAAGCAGTTTAAGAGGGAAGTTTATAGCAATACAATCCTACCTCAAGGAGCAAGAAACATCTCAAATAAACAACCTAACCTTACACCTAAAGGTACTAGGGAAAGAACAGACAAAACCCAAAGTTAGTAGAAGGGAAGAAGACATAAAGATCAGAGCAGAAATAAATGAAATAGAAACAAAGAAAACAATAACAAAGATCAATAAAACTAAAAGCTGGTTCTTTAAGAAGACCTACAAAATTGATAAACCATTAGACAGACTCATCAAGAAAAAGGGGGAGAAGACTCAAATCCATAAAATTAGAAATGAAAAAGGAGAAGTAACAACTGACACTGCAGAAATACAAAGGATCATGAGAGAATACTACAAGCAACTTTATGCCAATAAAATAGACAACCTGGAAGAAATGGACAAATTCTTAGAAAAGCACAACCTTTGGAGACTGAACCAGGAAGAAACAGAAAATATAAACAGACAAATTAAAAACACTGAAATTGAGACTGTGATTAAAATTCTTCTAACAAACAAAAGCCCAGGACCAGATCTCTTCACAGGTGAATTCTATCAAACATTTAGAGAAGAGCTAACACCTATCCTTCTCAAACTCTTCCAAAATATAGCAGAGGGGATAACACTCCCATATTCATTCTACAAAGCCACAATAACCCTGATACCAAAACCAGATACAGATGTCAAAAAAAAGAAAACTACAGGCCAATATCACTGATGAAAATAGACCCCAAAATCATCAACACAATACTAGCAAACAGAATCCGACAGCACATAAAGAGGATCATACACCATGGCCAAGCTGGGTTGATCTCAGGAACGCAAGGATTTCTCAATATATGCAAATCAATCAATGTGATAAATCATATTAGCACACTGATCATCTCAATAGATGCAGAGAAAGCTCCTAACAAAATTCAACACTGATTTATGCTAAAAACCCTGAGGAAATTAGGCGTAGAGGGAACTTACCTCAACATGATAAAGACCATATATGACAAACCCACAGCCAACATCTTTCTCAATGCTGAAAAACTGAAACCAATTCCTCTAAGATCAGGAACAATTCCTCTAAGATCAGGGTTGTCCACTCTCACCACTATTATTCAAAATGTTTTGTAAGTTTTAGTCACAGCAATTAGAATAGAAAAAGGAATCCAAATCAGAAAAGAAGAAGTAAAACTGTCACTGTTTTCAGATGACATGATACTATACATAGAGGATCCTAAAGAAGCTACCAGAACACTACTAGAGCTAATCAATGAATTTGGTAATGTAGCAGGATACAAAATTTATGCACAGAAATCACTTGCATTCCCATTTACTGATGATGAAAAATCTGAAAGGGAAATTAAGGAAGCACTCCCATATACCATTGCAACAAAAAGAGTAAAATACTTAGGAATAAACCTACCAAAGGAGAGAAAAGACCTGTATGTAGAAAACTATAAGACACTGATGAACAAATTAATGATGATACAAACAGATGGAGAGATATACAATGTTCTTGGATTGGAAGAATCAACACTGTGAAAATGACTATACTACCCAAAGCAATCTACAGATTCAGTGCAATCCCTATAACTACCAATGGCATTTTTCACAAAACTAGAACAAAAAATTGCACAATTTTTATGGAAACACAAAAGACCCCGAAGAGCGAAAGCAATCTTGAGAAAGAAAAATGGAGCTGGAGGAATCAGGCTCCCTGCCTTCAGACTATATTAGAAAGCTACAGTAATCATGACATTATGGAAATGGCACAAAAACAGAAATATAGATCAATGGAACAGGATTGAAAGCCCAGAGATAAACCCATGCACATATGGTCACCTTATCTTTGATAAAGGAGGCAAGAATATACAATGGAGAAAAGAGAGACTCTTCAATAAATGGTGCTGGGAAAACTGGACAGCTATATGTAAAAGAATGAAATTAGAACCCTTCCTAACACCATACACAAAAATAAACTCAAAATAGATTAAATACCTAAATATAATGCCAGACACTATAAAACTGTTAGAGGAAAACATGGGCAGAACACTCTATGACATAAATCACAGCAAGATCCTTTTTGATCTACCTTCTAGAGAAATGGAAATAGAAACAAAAATAAACAAATGGGACCTAATGAAACTTAACAGCTTTTACACAGCAAAGGAAACCATAAGCAAGATGAAAAGACAACCCTCAGAGTGGGGGACAATATTTGCCAACAAAGCAACTGACAAAGAATTAATCTCCAGTATATAAAAGCAGCTCATGCAGCTTAATATCAAGAAAATAAAGAACCCAATCCAAAAATGGGCAGAAGACCTAAATCGACATTTCTCCAAAGAAGATATACACATTACTAACAAACACATGAAAGGATTCTCAACATCATTAATCATTAGAGAAATGCAAATAAAAACTACAATGAGATATCACCTCACACCTGTCAGAATGGCTATCATCAATAATCTACAAACAATAAATGCTGGTGAGGGTGTGGAGAAGGGAACCCTCTTGCACTGTTGGTGGGAACGTAAATTGATACAACCACTATGGAGAATGGTATGGAGTTTCCTTAAAAAACTAAAAATAGAAATATCATACGACCACAAATCTCACTACTGGGCATAAACCCTCAGAAAACCATAATTCAAAAAAAGTCACGTACGAAAATCTTCATTGCAGCTTTATTTACAATAGACAGGACATGGAAGCAACCTAAGTGTCCATCAACAGATGAATGGATAAAGAAGATGAGGCACATATATACAGTGGAATATTACTCAACCATAAGAAGAAAGGAAATTGAGTTATTTGTAGTGAGGTGGATGGACATAGAGACTATCATACAGAGTGAAGTAAGTCAGAAAGAGAAAAATAAATACCGTGTGCTAACACATATATATGGAATCTAAAAAAAAAAAAAATAATACTAATTGTTCTGAAGAACCTAGGGGCAGGACAGGAATAAAGACCAGACATAGAGAATGGACATGAGGACATGGGAATGGTGAAGGGTAAGTTGGGACAAAGTGAGAGAGTGGCATGGACATATATACACTACCAAATGTAAAACAGGTAGCTAGTGGGAACAAGCTGCATTGCTCAGGGAGATCAGCTCGATGCTTTGTGAGCAACTACAGTGGTGGGAAAAGGAAGGTGGGAGGGAGATGCAAGAGGGAGGAGGTATGGTGATATATGTATATGTATTGCTGATTCCCTTTGCTATACAGCAGAAACTAACACACCATTGTAAAGCAATTATACTCCAATAAAGATGTTAGAAAAGTAATTCCTATTTTATTTTATTTTGATCAGAGAATATAAGTCCCAAACTTTTATTGTACAAAAACTTTTATACATGATTTTTTTTAAATTTGTTTAAGTATTTTCCATGTTTTTGTCATGGTATATTGATGATGCTTAGTGAAAGTTTTTGAATTGAAACATTTTGTCAACTTTGCTTTTTTATTTATTTTAAATTTATTTCTATATTTTCAGTGAAATACAGTTGATTTACCATATTGTGTTAGTTTCAGGTGTACAGCATAATGATACATTTTTGGTTTTATTCTTTTGCAGATTATATTCCATTAAAGCCTATTGTAAGATATTGAATAAAAATCCATGTGATATAGAGTAAATCTTTGCTGCTTGTCTATCTTATGTATAGTACTTTATATATGTTAATCCCACATGCCTAATTTATTTCTCCATATATGTCACATCTTCTTAAACCGATCATCTGTTGATGGACACTTGGGATGTCTCTATGTCTTGGTTATTGTAAATAGTGCTACTATGAACATTGGGGTTCACGTATGCTTTTGAATTAGAGTTTTCATCTCTCCCAGTTATATGCCCAGGAGTGGGATTTCTGGATCACATGTAGCTTTTTACTTTTTTATGGAACTTCCATACTGTTTTCCATCGTGATTGCACCAATTTACATTTCCACCAACAGTGTATAAGAGTTCCTTCTCCAGCATTTATTTATGGACTTTCTGGTGATAGCCATTCTGACAGGTGTGAGGTGATACCTCATTGTTGTTTTGATTTGCATTTGTCTAGTAATTAGGGATGTTGAACATCTTTTTTTGTGTCTGTTGACCACCTGTATGTCTTCTTTGGAAAAATGTCTATTTAGGTCGCTCATTTTTTGATTGGGTTGTTTTGGGGTTAATATCCAAAATATACAAACAGTTCAATTTTATTTTTTTAATGAATACCTGAACTTTGTTAAAAGTATCAAATAGTATACAAGATTTTACAATGAAAAATACAAAACTCTTGGCTAATTCACATTCCCCAGATAGAATGAATTTCAATTCTTATAAATTGTTTCTCCTTAGTGTTTATCTCTGTATTTCTACATAATACATTTTTCTTAATTCATAAATTTAGTTAATTTTATCTTTATTCCTTCTAATATTAGTATCATGGCCCATGCTCTCATTTTGCTTGCATTTTGCTGTCTTTGTCTATGTTTTAATTTAATTATTTTATTATATCATCTTTGAGAATGTATACTCAAAAATGGATGTTTTTTTCCTGGCAATAGACAACTTTATTTACATTTATTAAAGTAACATTTGTTTAGTCTTAGGTCTGATCCTTCTTTTTATATTCTGCTTTCTTTTTGATGGTTTCCCTTTGATATTTCCTATCACACTATATTGTGTTCTGACTAAATTAAAGTAACTAAACCACTGCAACAAATTGATCAAAAAGTATGGCTCAACATATTAAAATCTTATTTCTGGCTGATCTAAAGTCAACATGTTTACCATTTTTTTGGTGTGTGTGTGCTACACAGGCCTCTCACTGTTGTGGTCTCCCCCGTTGCGGAGCACAGGCTCAAGACATGCAGGCTCAGCGGCCATGGCTCATGGGCCTAGCCACTCCATGGCATGTGGGATCTTCCCGAACCGGGGCATGAACCCGTGTCCCCTGCATCGACAGGCAGACTCTCAACCACTGTGCCACCGGGGAAACCCTTTACCATTTTTTAAATTGTGTCTCCCACACTAGACTGCAATTCCATGAAAGAAAAGATCTTTCCTGTCCTCTAAAACTTTTATAAAACAAATATATATTGTAGCACTGGTGTCTATTTTCTCACTAAATTTGCATATTGTTTTTGATTTAGTAATATGTTTAAGCATTTTCCTTTTTCCTCACTTGTCCATTTATCTTGGTGTCTTTTGCTTTATGTGGTTACATTTTATCATTACAACCTTTTTTTTTTTTCTTTTTTTTTCTTTTACATGAATTTCTTTCTTTCTCTAGCTGGGTCAAGTATAACTATTGTGTTTTTCAGTAGCATCTTGTACAAAAATCTTGTCTGTCTTACAAAATTAACATTATAAAGACTCTCATCTCTTGTTTAGTAGTCCAATCCCTGTGATGTTCTGAAGTAGTAGAGAAGACAGACTCTTTTGACTCAAGAATTCAAGCTTTTATTTGACTCCATGATAAGTTCAAATTCAGAGGAAAATACAATACTGGTGCCAAAATTAGACCAAAGCTATATTTTTACTGTAGATTAACGTGGCCACCCCAACTCTCTGACCTCTTTTCCAAAATTTCTTCCCATTGTTCACTTGGCACCATCCAGCTTGTCTTCTTGATTTTCCTCAAAACATGCCAAACTCACTCTCACTCAAGAGCACTTGTATTTAATGTTATCTCTATCTGGAATGATTTTGAACAAAATATCCATGTAAGTTGCTTGCTTCCTCACTTCATTCAGGCCTCTGCTCCAATGTGAGTTCATCAGAGAGGACGTCTGCAACAATTTTTCTTAAACAAGCGTCCTCAATCTATCATTTATCATTGATCCCACTTTACTGATCATCACAGCACTGATTACCACTGACATACAATTTATTGTCTGTTTGTTTCACTAAAACATAAGCCCTATGATAGTTTTATACATGGTTTTGTAAATTTCTGCTTCCTCAGTACCTAGATCAATGACTACCCAATGAATGTTTCTTACATGAATGAATCAGTAATGCATCAGCAATATATGATGGATGTTCAACAAATGTTCATTAATATCACTAGCCTAATACTCCAGGTTCTTATATAGATACTAAATATTTAATACTAGATGGATAGCTTATTACATTCAAAATCATAGTACCCAAATTGCATAGATCATTTAAGGCAAACAAGTTTTCAATACCTCTTAATGCCTGGATACAAAAAATCATAAAATGCTGGGGTCATAAACATAAATAAAGCAGAGTTCCTGTATTCAAGGGAATTCACAACCTAGGGAAATAGATGAGATATGTGCATATATATTCCAAGCTGTTATATTTATAACTTAGTTGTTGGTAACCATCTTATTTTTTTTTATTCTGGGGCCTCCACCTAATTATAATTTCCCACCAAGGGATATTTTATTTGCCACATAAACTCCTTACATAAAGCAAATTAAAATTCTTATTCCCTGCATACCAAGCCAGTGATTTCTGCTTACTTAGAGCCAGAGTTCTTTAAATATAAAATAAATAGGTTGTTGTCCTGAGTGCTTGAATCTGGATATTTTTGTTCTCAGTCCTTGTTATTAGGCCAAATCTTTCAAAGTACATTTTGGAAATAAGACAAAACATAGGTAACATTTTACTTAAAAGCCATCTGAACCATGTACTTACACAGAAATAAGTATAAAACTATCTAGTTTCTACTCCAACTCACCCACCTCTAAAGACAACATTTATTATAATGCAAACTGCCACTGTTGAGATACATCTTTTCATCTTTATAAAGTGAAAATCACTAAGTATTCATTTTGTAAAATGCAGTATCTCTGTCCCAGCCATTTAGGTAGTACAAGTGCTAGGCTGGTAACACTGCTATATTTACTGTAACTGAATTTCTGTAGAATAGCAAGCTGTTAGGACTATTAAGTGCCCAATCAGAAACTTCCCATATGTCTCAATTAAAATGTATCCAGCTACACAGGATAAATAAATGTGCATGCCTTTAAGCCATATGAAACACTAAGATTTTGCTGTCAAATGAATAATTTTAAAAGTCTCTTTATGAAAAATATGTACCTATGTATTTTATTCTTCCAAACTGTTCATGATTATATGACTTACCCTCTTGAAGTAAAGCCAATTTAAGACTAGTTGGGTTATAGGCTTACCTTTTATTAATTGTTCTTAATGAACTTTAAACATTATATATGTTGGAATACATTTACATGATAATTATGACTCATGACAGTACTGCCACATATGTACTGAATTGAAATTGTAAATTATATTTATCTGATAATGTTTAGGGTTGGTTTGGTTGCCTTAGGGAGGAAAGCAAATGAACCATGTGCAGCAAATGTATTTTTCACTGTTTGAAGTTTAGTTTTTAAAATCATTTATTTTTCCACCAGTTTTGAATCTTCATTCTTATTTATTTTCCAAAGAAAGAGAATTTTCTGCTGACCAAATACCAATTTATACAGATTGGATATAACTGTGAATGCGGGGGTGAGCCTGTGTGTATACACAGGCTTTCAGTTTTTAGGTTCGTTACTATTTCTAATTTACAAATAAATCTATTGTTTTTAGTATTGTACATGGAAGCATGTTCATGTATATTTAATAGCTGCATGTAAAGTGAGTATAATAGATTTCTCTAACATTAAGTTTACTGAAGAATTTGTTATGTTCTTTTCGAAAAAGAAATGACTGCCACATTTATAGATGTCATTGCTATAGTACAATAAAAATACATTAAAATAAAATTCACAACCTTAGTGGTCACAATCACTGTATATAAAAATTAGAATTACTTTGCTATTTTATTTGTGCAGGAACTAAAAACATAGGCATTTAGAGACACTTGATGGAAATGTGTCCACAGAGGCATTGTTTTTTTCAGTCTACAGATTAATGTTTCATATTTTAATCATAAATATCTCTAACCCAATGCTATTTAATTTGAGAAGTAATTGGCATATGGTCGTACTTTTAAATTCTAGCAATCTCAAAGTTACGAGAATATCAAAATATTTGTGTGGGACAGTTTCTTAGTTCTATATAAGCATTTCCTCATTTAGGAGTTTTACTCTCATCAATTAGAAGTGAATTTTGGTCTATTATATAATCTGAGAAAAAAGGTCTTGCATGTCTGATGCCACTCATTGGAATTCTTCAGTGCTGTGTTTTTGAAACTTTTACAGGATTTTTTTTTCTTTTATCCTCAAATTAATCTTGAACTCAGAAAAATGTACATTTTGGTCAGGGATTATCCTGTTTTGAAAATGAATGTGTGCCTCCCCAAATACCTCCTTTGACCACTTGACTATTTTCTCTAACATTGGCGAGAACCATAATTTATTGTTTTTCCCTTTATGATTAGTTTATCAATACCTACTTAATTTTATGTGTTTAGATATACTTAACGCATTTATGTTAAGAATGTATTGTGTGCCTGCTGTGTGCCAGTTTCTAAGGCACTGGGTATTGTATATTAGCAAATATGTAATTCTCTTGTGGAATTTGAAATCAAGTAAAGAAAGGCAGGTGAGGAAGTAAATGAGGGGCAGTGCTAGAGACAAGAGGAAGGAGAAGGGGAAGTGTAGCATATGTTCCTTAGACTGGGTCATCAGGATCATTTTTTTTTGAGCAGATAATATTTAAATGATAACCATAAAGATTGCTGTTGCCAGATCTATGCAAAAAGCAAAAGAAATGCAACTCCAAGCAGAAAGAAGAGCAGGAGTGGGAAAGGTCATGAAACAGGAAAGAATGCATTTACTTTCTACTTTTTTACCCTCAAATAAAACCTCACTATGAGTAAAAAACACAGTGATTTCATGCACCATTGCCCCCAGCATGGTGTCCATTATAGAAAAGGCATTTAATAAGAATTTGTTAAACGAAATTTAAATAAACTGGGAAATACTTCAAAGCTCATCACCGTAACTACTTCCTTTAACATTTGAGGAGAATAGAAATTTTTAGATTTTGGAAAATTTACTTATGATAAGTGCCCTTGTTATTGTTTTAATTTTGGACCTTGAGTTGAGGAAAATATTTTAATTGTCAAAATTGTTGTACTGGTCTGTAAAATAACTTCTTTTATACATGAACTTATATATATTTATTGACATATACTTACTAATCTAAACATTTTACATCATTCTCCTTCGTATTAGCAATCATTTTAATGTTTTATTTGTGTATCAGTCTTTCTTATATTACTGTAGATTATGGATTATTGTTTTGAAATTGATTTTTATTTTCATGGATAGCACACTGCTACAGAACTCATTCTGCTTCTTCTTTTACAAACTCAAGTCTATATTTTAAACAGATATATTGGGGATGTACATTACCAAACCAGGTTTGTTTGCCCAACACACAGGAAGCCAAATGCTGGGGAGTGAGATTTGCAGCAGAGAAATGGTTTATTCGCAAGGCAGCCAAGTGAGGGGAAGAGAGAACAAATCTCAAATCCACGTCCCTGAATGTGAAGGGGCTTGGGGTATTTGTGGGATAAAGCTGAGGTATGGGGAGCATGGGGAAAGGTAATTAGAGACAAGAAAAAGGTGAGATAATCATCTTTCTGTGAAAGTGCCATTAAGCTACAGGCTTCTTCATGGGGCGTGGTCAGAAACTGGTGGCATTAGCATGTTCTGAGGGGAGAGTTTTGGCCCTCTGACATTGAAAGGTCACAGATCAGACACTCGTGTGTGCCCAGTTGGAGGGTGGGTGGTCCCAACCAGTCTTAACTGGCTCGAAATTGAACTGGACGCAAGGTCCTGAAAAACAACTCAGACAAACATCTTATTGTATAAGCTGCATGAAGCATGGAGGACATGCAAATTTTTGTAAAAACAGTTAAAACGAGCTTGATCAGTGGAGGCAGTTTACAGTTCTTCATTTATTAAGCAGTTTATAGGTTAACAGATCTAAGTGATGCCTACCCTTGGTTTCAGTATTGTTGACATATGACAACAAACTGCATATATTAAAAGTATACAACTGAATGAGCTTATCTATCAACCCCAAAGCTTCCTTGAGTGCCATTGTAATTAATTATTTTCTATTAATTCTCCCATTTCTAGGCATCCATCTGCTTTCTGTCATAGTGGATTAATTTGCATTTTCTAGAATTTTATTTAAGTGGAATCACACAGTATGAACTCATGTCTTCCTGACTACTTTTACTCAGCATAATTCTTTTGAAATGCGCACATATTGTTGCATACATCTGTAGTTTATTCCTTTCATTGGTAGCAATATTAAATTGTATGAACATCCCCATTTTTTCATCTATTCAACTATTGGTGGTCATTTTAGTTATTTCCAGTTTTTATTAATACAAATAAGTTTGCATGTGTACAAATGTTTTTATTTTTCTCCAATAATTACTTTGACATAAAACAGCTGGGTTGTATGTTAGATACATGCTTAAATTTTTAAGAATCTTTCAAACTGTTTTTTTCCAAATGGGTGTACCTATTACAATCTTACAAGCAGTGTATGTGAACTCTGGATTCTCCAAATCCTTCCCCTAACATGTTACGGTTGGTCAATCTTTTAAATTTTATCTCTTCGTTGTGTGTTTGCAGTCAGATTACATTATAGATTTAATTTCAATTTCCTTAATGTCTGACAATGTTAATTAATATCTTGTAATTTTTTTTTTCAATTCAAGCGACTTCTTTACCAAAGTGTCCATCTGAATCTACAGCTTTTTAAAATTTTGCTAATTTTGAAAAATTTGGTCTGTTTGTCTTCTTATAATTGGGTGAAAGTTTTCTGCACATGCTAGTTACAAGTCTTTGTTGGATATATATTCTGAGAATATTGTTTTGACTGTCTATTGTCATTTGATATCATTCATTATTTCATTTTTCATTATCTTAGCAGTGTATTTTGAGGAACAAAGTTACATTTTTATGAAGTCAAATTTATTAATTTTCCTTGTCTTGTTTTTGAGTAATAATTAAGAAATATTTTCCAGACCCAAGATCATTATGATATTCTCCTGTTTAACTTATAGAAGTTTTAGCATTTTACTTCTAGTATTTATTTCTATCATTTATTTCAATTTAATTTTGAATTTGGTATAAGGAAAAGGTAAGGTTCACTACTTAGTTTATGGCTATTCAATTTTTCCAGGACAATGTGTTTTAAGTTTATTCTTTCATCATTGAATTGCCTTGGTAAGACTATTGAAAATTAACTGACCGTATAATTGTGGGTTTACTTTTAGACTTATTTGGTTCACTGTTAAAGTACATGTCTATGTTTACCAAAAACCCACTGTTTTGAAACTGTAGCTTTATAATAAGCCTTGAAATCTGGTAATATAAGTCCTCCACTATTTTGCTTCTTTTTCAAAGTTGTTTTGGCTATTGTAGTTCTTTTTAATTCTATACAATTTGAGAATTAGCTTCTCAATTTCTGCAAAATAAATAAATAAATAAATAAATAAATAAATAAATAAATAAATTCTGTGTCTCTTATAACCTGGAATGTCTCTCAGTATATCCAAAGCCAGCTCACACCCAGACAAGTGGCAGGGTAGGAGAGCACTGTCAGTCTCTTCTCACCTATGTGTTGCTTGCTTTTCTTCATTTTGTAATTCAGTTCATCAAGATCTTCTTGGATCCAATGTTCTTTGCTAGTTCCACAGAAAACTATGGTTTTTGTTTCATTGTAGTTATGGCTACCACATGAAAGCAGGTGTCTTATGCAACTGTAGAAGCCTCTGGGCCCATACGGTTTTACTCTTTTAATACCTATTTGCTTAGACAATTTTTTTTTATTATATCATGTGCCACTTTTAACAATTTATATTTTTTTCAGAAATGTTTCCACTTTTCCCAAATATTCAAGTTGACTAATACATACAGGAAATCTTCATTTTGCATGTTTCTGATATGTACAAATTTTACTTAGCAAGGCTTAGTGATATAATACTAGTCCCCCAACCACATGGTTCAAATTTCAGTTACTATGGTTTATTAACTTTGAGTAGTCACATAAAGAATGAACTTTGCTGCTAGCTCTTCAATTTGTATATCACTAGATAAATAACAGACGTCTATCATAATTAGTGAACAATCATCAATTGTGTCCAAGTCTGTCAGTGATTGGTGACTGTATATTCATTACTTTCTCAAACAGACAGTAAAGGAGGTAGTTGTGTTGTCTCCTTGGTTCCCAGGAATAAATCTAAATGACATTTCACAAAACAGATAATCAAAAGAGGGAGTTGGCCAAAAAAGACAGAAGTGCAGCAAAAACATGGAAAATGATAATGCGAAAAGTGAAATTTGAATTCAATCTAAATGGAGTTTCTATAAAAGAAATTGCTGACCTTGGGAATATTGACACTGTCACCATTCCAGAAACTAGATATGAAGACACAGGGACCTAATGAAGGTTAAATTTCTTGACATAATTGAGAAAAATTATTATGGCTACAGGGACAAAAATGTCTTAGAAGAGTCACCATAGAAAACTTCATACTTAAAGAAACTCTCAGAGATGGTTCACAATATCGAAAATGCAAAGGGTAAAATGTTGGAAGCTGATCCAAACTTGTAAGTGAGCATGAAAATTTGCTAAAGTGTAGAAAAAAATGTTCCCCTATATCACAGTTTGTACAATGAGAATTAGAAGGTAAGCAATAATCAGAATACTTTTCATAACTTTTCCCAAATTTCCTCAATGCTTACAATATTTGAAATTATAGTGTACTAAAATATATTAAATTTTCTAGTTTTACATTTTTCTATACAATTTATAATTGACCATATGAGAGTTTTAAATGTTTTAACAATACTTTGAAAGGTCATAGGATGATTGTAAATTTCCCCACTGATTATTAAAATTACTTTGCATGGTTTCAGCTTGCAGTCATATTTATGGTCCTGTATATTGTGCAAAGTAAGCATTGTTGGTATTTTTTCAACACAACCTTTTGTACTTTTAAATCTCTGTTGTCTGTAGCTCTTTATTGTTTTTTTATGTATTTCAATTTTTGCATCTTTTTATTCTGATAATTATTTTCAGCTGTCTAGCTTTTAATTTGTAAATAATTAATGGTTTTGTTTATAGTCTATTTTTCTTGTTTCAAATTTCCATGATTATTTCCATTTCTTTTCATTTTTTTCTTTTTCCCTCCTCTTTGGGTTTGAACTACTACTCTTTTGACAAAGTTTTAAAATTACTTATATAACTCATTTGCTTTCAGTTTTTCTTATTTTGTAAAAAAGCACCTATCAAAATGCCTTTCACCTAGAAGAAACTTAATGAATACATTTTCAGATGTTAACTAAATTAATAAATATCTCCATGCTCTTTGCCTATTCCTTCTTTTTTTTTTTAACTGAAGTGAGCTGAAACTCTCAAAGTTGAGCATCTTTATAGAGTCCTGGTGAGTCTTAAGAAAAGTTGGGAGGGGGCTTCCCTGGTGGCGCAGTGGTTGAGAGTCCGCCTGCCGATGCAGGGGACATTGGTTCGTGCTCCGGTCTGGGAAGATCCCACATGCCACGAAGCGGCTGGGCCTGTGAGCCATGGCCGCTGAGGCTGTGCGTCTGGAGCCTGTGCTCCGCAATGGGAGAGGCCACAGCAGTGAGAGGCCCACGTACCGCAAAAAAAAAAAAAAAAAAGTTGGGAGGTATTTTTCACTCATGCCTGCGACACTAACTGTATAATATTGAGACAATCACACAACCCTTTGGATCTCAGAATTTTTGCAAATCTAATGGAAGTGATTTGATAGCATAACCTCTTTCCCTCTGAAATGACATGTTCAGTTTGGGGTCAAGAACTATGCTACATTATTTAACCATAACTAAAGTTTTCAGAGTTACACAGTAGTCTTAATTCCTCTGAAACATACAGCTGATCCCTTAGATTTTTATTCTCGATTCAAATACATACATCAGCATCTTTAATTTTCCCTTTATGTCTACATACATTAGAAAAGTGCTGTGAAATTAAATGTACTCTCATTAACAAGTTTGCAGTCAGGATTTCATAGAAGAAATAGAAACCACTTTAGGTATTTCATATGAAAGGAATTCAATACAGGGGACTTAAAAGTACTAGAAGTTTAGATAGAGGAAGTCAGAATCACCAAGGTGCACTTCACAGGTGAGGATGCTCCTTCTGTTGCCGTGTTAAGTACAGCAGCTCTGCCTCCAGATGTCCTCAGAGGCTACAATGCTGAGTCTGGATGCCTTGAGCACTCACTTCTGGCTTTGTTACTTGCTAAAACAGCAGCAAGGGGTGCCCCTGCTATATCTCTGTCTCCTGTAAGTAAACAAATGATTTCATTCATTCATTTCCAGAACCTTAGCTCCAATAGACACTAAGAAACGTAGTTTTTATATTCCCCAACTTCTCTAAATAGCAAAAAACAGAACGATAAAATTTAATATATCTACTACACAGTTATATCTAACAAGATTGTCAAATAAACAGACGTCTTAGGTGGAGGCTTTATTCTATTGTATATTGCTAATTTGTTTGACAATCTCAGCAGGCATCTTTTTACAAAAAACAAAATATTTCTGAAGGAAACTAGCAGTGAGAAAATACAGCCTTAGTGAATAGATTAATATATCAAGCTTAAAATATACATATATATGTGTGTATATATATATATATATACACACACAAATTTTACAGATCAGTGTGCTTTTCAGATGATTGACAGGCAGTGGATTTAAGCTCAAGTGTAATATTTTATAGTTATCCATAAAACTCTAGTGGCTGGATGCAGCTCAGAATCTAGTACTTAGAGCTTGTATCAATAGAAATATCACTGAAAGGATTTTTGCTGGATCTTACTTTAACTCACCTAATATGATTAGAATTTGAAAGGGAAGATTTGTAATTTTCTCAACTAGATTGGTTATTTATAGTAGTGTTTTTTAAAAAACACACACACACACAAAGCCTTAAACATAATCTGAATAATCAGTGAGCATTATGTTTTGGGTTTTTGGAACTGGGAGCATAGCCAACTTGGGTGGAATTTTAATTACTGCTTTGCTACTTTTACTGTTTAAGCAAATTTTTCATAAAAAGAGCTGGATTGACAGTCTCTGAGATCAAAATCCTCTCTTTTATCAACTGAACAGACACAGCACAGGGAGTAAAAATTTCCCATCTGCCCAAACCACTGCTCTGGAGATTTTACCTATAAAGGATGAGAGGATATTTCAAGCTTTTCTTCTGTATTTTTCCTGAGAGGATTCCTCATTCAGTGGCACTCACACAGGCAAAAATGTTTTTCGAATTAACAGTGCTACATAGATTTCATTTGCTTTGGGCATTCTTTCCACTACTACTTAACATATCATATTTGGAAATTATTTTAGGATCAACTGTATATTTTAAAATTAATAATATGTTTGTAAGCTTGTATTTCCATTTTGCTAATAAATTGAGTAAAAAAATTAAGTTACTTCTCTAAAATCAGAGGCAAATTAACTGTAGTGCTTGAGTAAATATTCATAGATTCTGATCATATAATGCAACAGTAAGTAAGAGAATTGGCAATGGATTTGTAGGATCTTATCATACTTATTCACCACATTTAATCTGATCATCAAAACCACTATAATAAGAGCCTGACTGAAGGTGAATCAGAAAAGAAACTAACATTCAAAGATCTAAAGAACCATGTTATATATTTTATGTATATTATAGTGTATTATTTAACAAACACGTGAAATATCTTATTTTGTAATTTTTTAAGAAGCACATTTCTGAAATTAGAGTGTATTTTATTACTGATGACTCATCACAATTAATTAGTAGCATTTACTCTTTCTCAGTGGTGAGGAAAACATCACTTACAATACACAGTGTTTTAGATTAGATGAAATATGACTACCACTACTTTCACTTTATAGATGAGGAAAATGAGGATTAGAGAAGGGAAGCAAGCTTTTTCAAGTAATTTCTACAAATTAATAAATCACGTGGCCTGAATCTGAATCTAGGTTAATCTAATTCTGAGTCTCTCCTTATACAAACATGTTTCAACACACTGAATGTGACAAAAAAGGCAAAATAGAATTGGAGAAATTCAAAAGATGTATAATTACCTTCCTAATATGCTACAGATAAGCTGCCTGAGGTCAGGCAAAAAGATTGATATTTTTAAGTTTGAGATATGGTCAAAATTTACATAATCATTAAAGATATATATATGAATAGATTTGAAGAGATTTGCTCCTTTAATCAGGGTATATTAGAGTAAGAGTCAGGGTTCACCAGATAGTGATAATTATTTCAGGAGAAAGCTTAAACTATGATTTTTCAGCATTTATAATATACATAGATATTGATGTCCTGAAAAAATAGTTTAGAGGTGATGGTGATATCCTTTGCTAAGTCTTCTGTACATGTCAGAGCGATTCTGTGAAATTTCAAAGATACAATACAGCAAGTGCTAGTTATACAGTGAGGCAGGATGGATGATAGTGAGCACAAGAGATGCAAGTCATCCTAGATTCTATACAATGAAAATCAAATTCAAATATTATTTCTACTCTAAGGAATAATACTAGAAGAGGTAGTGCATTGGGTACAATTATGCAAGGACAGAAGCCTGGGAACACCCATATTTTATTATTTGTAAAACTCTCTGATTCATGCTGTCCCAATTGGAAGGTCATCTCCATGAAGGGAGGGATAGTGCCAGTTGTTTTAATCCCCGTTGTGACTTTATAATTCCCACTGTAACTCTAGCTCCTAGCAGAATGCCTGTCAGAGTCATTACTCAGTTTAGCTACCAATGGATTAATTAAGAGAGATAATTTTGAAACTAGTATTAAGCATATAAAGAGCAGCCACTCCCAGGATACAAAGTACTAGGTACAAATAATTTGCATCATTCTTTGAAACAATTGACCCACTTGAGCAGTTCTGTAAGATGACAGAGACTTTAACAGTGCAAGTCTCAATGGCATTGAAGGCACCCATGGTTTATACCTAAGGTTTAAATGTGGAATAGGTTCAGCTGAGATAAATACATATCTTAAATAAGTTCTATTCAACTAATATTCACTGAACTCCTAAAGAGTGTGGCAAGCACTTTGCAAGGTTTTGATACAGAGTGTACACAAAATCATACACAACACATACACACACCAAATATAAACTTTAAAGTCTAGTGAGGATCACAGATTAGTTAAATAAACACTCTGTGACTTAATTTTTTTTCCCGATCGTGGATTTAGGGAGCTGAGCTGGGGCATCCCATCTGCTGCTTCTGCTTTTCCAGCAGCTAAGTGTCCACCTAGGCAGGGTGGGGGTGTGTGGGGTAAGGTTGGCTGTAAAATGCAGATTTGGGGTGATGGAGGGAGCTGGTAAGGCAGGGGGACAAACAGGGGCCTGGGACATGGAGGATTGCTGGGTAACACGGAGGTCCCTTCCAGCTGGTGACCAGGAATGCCCAGAGGTACTGAGGCTGCTACATGGACCCTCGCCCCCTTCCCCGAATTCCAAGGAGCTTGCCCACAGCCAGTGGAGATGTGGGTTGGCCAGTGACACACTAAGGCCCATGCAGGGCCCCTCCCCATTGTCTCTAACTCCTGTTTAAGCCTAGGAGCCCAGGGACAGATGGAAGGGCCACTCTCCTCCTTCCTTCTACTGGGGCTCAGTCCTGCGGCCAGAAGCTCGTCCAGGCAGGCCTGCGATGTGAGTCCTGAGCATTTGGTGGTTGATGTTTGTAGCTGCGCCCAGGGCAGCAGGGCTGTGCGGTGGGCAAGATGGCTCAAGACCTGAGAAGGCCCAAGGTTCGGAGTCCTCCTGAGGTGGGGTGGGGTGGTAGTGGGAAATTGGAAGGGATTCAGACATACAGGTCCAAGGTGGGAAGGGGGGCCAGCCTGGGGCTCAGAGCTGCTGGGAGTTCACCCCCTCATAGGTGTCCTAGTGCTGAAAGACCACTCTTCATCAGCTCTTCTGACTCTGAGAGTCCTCGGATATTGTAAAAGTAGGGGATGAGCTCAGACTTCTCTTGCTCCATCTTGTACAGAAATGGCTGGCATGAAGACCTGCCTGGCATCCTGGAAGTCACCACCGTGCACAAAGCACACCTGCCTCCTAGGTGAGACCAGGGTGAGGTGCCCATCCACCAGGAGCTTCACCTTGTTCTATCTGTTACCTAGGTCAGGTGACACAGGAGTATGTTTAATACAGGAAAATTAACCTTATAAGTAAACCAAGTATATATATATATTTTTTTTTTTCCTCTCTCTCTAGTGATTTTAAGGTGTACCCTAAAACAGGGCCAAATAGCAGGAGGTGAGTGGGCAGACAAATGAGCAAGCTTCATCTGCTGCTCCCCATTGCTCCGCATTGCTCAAATTACCTCCTGAACTACGCTGGTATTACCACCTGAACCATTCCACCCCCCACAAAATTTCTATTCCATGAAACCTGTCCTTGGTGCCAAAAAGTTGGAGACCACTGCTCTAAAAAGGTATGTTCCTGAAGCATTCTGAAGGATATTTTCACTGGATATAGAATTGTGGGTTAACAGTTTTTTTCTTCTAGCACTTGAAAATTCTTGTACCACTTCTTTCTGACCTACATTGTTTCTTATGAATGATACCATGTTTCTAATGGTTTTTCTTCTATAAGATGACATTTTTTACTGGGTGCTTTCCAGATTTTTTTACTTTGTCTTTAGTTTTCAGAAGTTTAATTATAATACCTATTAGCATGGATTCCTTTGGGTTTACCCAGTTTAAGGACCATTTAGCTTGTTAGACCTGTAGGTTTGCATATCATGCCACATTTGAGATGTTTTCAGCTATTATTTTGGGTGCTTTTCCAGCCCTGCATGTTTTCTCCTCTCCTTCTTGGACCTTGAAGACATAAATGTTAGATATTTTGTTGCATTTCCACAGGTCTCTAAGACTTTGCTCATTTTTTTTCTTTTTATTATTTTAGTGTATTTACTCGCTCTTGTTCAGACTGGATATTATCTATTATTCAGTCTTCCACTCACTTTCCTCTGTTTCTGTCCTCTGTCTCCTCCATTCTGGTGATGAACCTGTCTACTGAGGTTTTTTTGTTGCTGTATTTTTGAGTTTTGAAGTTTCCATTTGCTTCTACTTTATATTTTCTATGTCTTTGATGAGACTATTGCAGAGGCTTTCTACTTTTTCATTTGTTTCCATCGTATTTGTAATTGCTAATTGAAGCATTTTTATCATGGTTGTTAAAAATCTAATTTTAAATTGGATTGAGGTTTTAAATTAGATTTAACACCTGTGTCATCTTGATGTTGGCATCTGTTGATTGATTTTCTCATTCAAATTGAGATTTTCCTGGTTCTTGGTATGACAAGAGATTTTTCAAGTGAATCCTGGCCATTTTTTAATTTTATCTGAGACTCTGAATCTTATTTAAATCTTCTATTTTAGCTTTCTTTCTTTGACAACGCTGTGGCAGGATAAAGAGGGATATGACCTCATTACTGTCAGGTGAATGTAGAAGTCTGGGTTTCCTACTCAGCCTCTGTTGACATCTGAAATGGGGAGAGGGAGTTTCTGATTAGTGCTGAAGAGAGGGCTGGAAGTCCATGCCACCACCATGATCTCCACTGATACTGTTGTGGGCAAGCTCATTATGAGCTTTCAGGGATGAAATTGCAAACACCCTACTTGGCTTTTCTCACACCATCCATGCAAGGATATTGGTATGCCTTGCTCCAGGCTCCTAGGGTGGAAATCTGGGTTCTTCCCTCAGCCTTTGCTAGTGTGATGCATGTGGGGCTAGTTCTTTCTGTTTTATTGGGACAGATTAGATTGGTTGTTGTCTACATGGTTTCCACCTTGTTAGGCTGCCCCTTTCCTTGTCTTTTACCTAGAGAGAGCACACCTTTGTTGGCTTTCTAGTGTCTGTGCTCATTGGCATTTCTAGATTGCTAGCTTCCTCAGCTCCTAGTCGTGTATATATAAGGCAAAAAGAAATCCTCCACATGATCATGTAGTTCCTCAGGTCCTGAGTTCCCTTGATGATCTGCCTTATTTTTTTCTGCTGTATTTTTATTTTGTTTTATTATAATCCCTATTGTTTTTAGTTGTACTTAGCAGGAGGAATAGTGAAAATTATACTCCATCTTCCCAGCAGTGGAAGATGGAGTATATTATGATTGTGATTGTATGATAATGATGATGATTGATGATTTTTGGTTTTTCTCTCTCATTTAATGCTTTTTGAGTTATTTCCCAATTTGATGAATTACTTGTGATGCTCTAAGCTTATTTTTTTCCTATTTCTTGACTGTATTTTTTAACTTGGTAATTTCTTATTTACAGCTTTTTTGACCTTTGGTGGAATTAAAGTACTTTGGAAATGTCCATTTTTCTAGGTTATTGATTGAACCTTTTGATAGTTTAGAATATATTTCTACTATATACTTTCAAAACTATTTTATATGCTATGTTATTGTATATGATGCCTTTTATTTTTGAGAGAGTTTTTTTAAACTTTATTTCAAATACTTTATATAACTATTTGGGATTTTGTTTTCATGATAATCTCTTACATTTTATTTTTTATTTGCTAATTTAGAAATATTTTTGTCTACAGTGTTTTGTTTGAAAGTAATAGGCAGAAGAAGCACTGTCATGGAAGTTAGGAGAACCAAGTTCTGATTTCAATTTTGCCACCAATTCAATATCATAATATCTGTCATGAGCAAAGCCTCACACCTTATCTAGTCTCTAGCATCTTTACCTTTAAATGATGTGTCTAAACTCAATGATCACTAAGATTACATGAAGATCCAAGATTCTACAGTTTCATGAATCAATCGTCATTGTCTGTGGTCTATTTATTTGACCTCATGAGTATACTCACTTTTGACAAGAAAACCTTCAGACAATAAAGTTGTTTGACCTAAAATGACAGGAAAATGGCAAAGCAAAATTATTTTAGAAGCCTAAGAAATTCTGCTTTAACTGTATTTCTGAATCATGTAAAAAAATCAGAGATCTATTAACTGCAACAGTTTCTTATAGAATGTTTCTGACTGCCTTTGTCAGGTTTATAGTCAATTTTCATTGTGGAACTTCCTTTGACATATATATATATTTTTAATATTACTTTAAATATTTTTATTATTTAAGAACAGCTATTTAAGTGGTTGTATTTGAAGCATTATGTTTTTACAACTTTTGATATACCATGGAGAGGTTTCTTCCAACCCAGCTCATGTTTTCATCACTGCCAGGTACAATGAATCAATCTATTTGAAATCCCAGTTATCAGATTCCCTCACTTAGATCTTAGCTATGCCCAAATGTTTTTATTCTAATTTTCCTTTGCTTCTCTGATATGGGAGTAGATACCAAGAGTATTCAATTTGTTATCTCATCGTATTTACTTTGTTGTCTAGAATAATTATATCTGTTTTTGAAGAGAATATATCTGTTCATCACAAATTTTAAAAAGAATTAAATTAGCTTAAGAAAAGCAATATGCTTGTGTGATTTCATATCATTAGATCATATTTAGGAACCTTTGGCCAGTACCTCCTGCCCCTTCATATATTATAAATGAAAAAAATGCAAACTAATCTTTAAACTACTGGGCAAAATTGATGGATTTAACTTTTATTTACACATATGCTTTCTGTGCAAGTTTGGCATAATTAAATTATTTTTAAATTCAATAAAGAGACTTTCAGTGAAATTTTATTTTATTAATTTAACACATAGTAATTTATTACCTACTTTGTTTCAAGCTCTAAACCAGATGCTTTGGACACATTCAATGTAGGCATCATGTTGCCAAGAGTAAACAAAAAGGACACCTAAATTATGTGGATATCTCTGAGGGAGGCAGTGAGAAGGGGAACCTTCCAGGGAGAGGTAAAATATAAGTTAACACTTGAAGAGTAAATTGGAATTATAGAAATAGGAAAAATAGGGGAGCAGGTGGTGAACTCGCAATTGTCACTTTCTCGTCTGTAGCAACACTTTCCTCAACAAGATCATGGGTGTCCGAAGTTTGGAGGAGTTACTTTCCTCTTACTACATATCCCCAAACCACAGTTTCATCACTCTTTCCTAATAACTCCTCCTTCTATAAAATACCTAACATGAGGTATGCAAATCTCTCCCAAAAATATAAACCCCTCTAAAGCATGAGACTTTAAGAGACATTCTGTCTATCATCAGAGCACATGATTACACACCAAGAAGTCTAATCCATGAAGACAAGTTGCTCTGAAGAATGAAATCATTGCTCTTAGACTAATTAGCGATATGTTCTCCAGGAAGGGAACCACTCTTGAAAGGTTTAACATGTGGAGGAGCTACTCACAGGCTGGTCACAAAAAGTGATCCACTTCCAGATGCTACAAACACTCTTCCTTTTTTCCTAACAGTTTCTTCTCAAGTTACTGTTATTGAAAATGGTTTCATCTTCAATGTTGTTCTCAGAATGGCCATAACTTATTTTTTTTTTCCTTTTGTCTTTTATTAGAGAAAAAAAAAGGAACACATTTTACATGCTCTTTTTCTACAGGAATGGTTCTTTTAAGAGCTTTTCCCATCTCTTTGTTTTTGGTTCTGACTTGTCAGTTTCTCAGTAACTTCTTTTCTGTAAGCTGCCTCATTTACAGGATCTTGTAAATGTCAAGGACATCAACTACAGAATGCCTTTTAACTCCCTCAGAATCTCTTTCCTATAGTTGGTCCCTGATTGTTAAGCTGACTTTCCATTGATCTGTTTTTGCCTTTCTTTTAAACTCTCTCCTCTGCTAGTCACTACCTCTGTTTACCCACTCAGCTACTAACTCCCATTCTCTTTAAACTCCTTTTTATTTGGACTCATGCAGACTCTGCCATGCTCTCATGCTGTCTCTCAGCCTCTCAGAGCTTCAGATTATTGATCATTCAGCAGATCAGAAATTAAGCTGAAATTCCTCTACTTCTCTTCTGCTGTTATTCATGTTAGGTTTTAACTCTGCATTTCCAACCTTGTTTTACTTTATAGAAAGTATTTTCTACATTAATTGATAGATTATTTATAAGTAACTAGTATACTCAAAAAGAACCCATGGAGTTAAGGAGCTCAAATGGTCTTGAATATATCAGTGTATAATTCAAAGATGAGGAAACAGATTCAGAAATATTAAGTGATTTGAACTGGGTTTGAGTAATGAGTTAGTAAAAAGCTAGGAAAACACATTAGATTTTCTAACTCCTGATTTAGAGAGTTTTCCAGTTTACTATAATTAACATAATATATGTATTTATTAATAGCCAGCATTATCTTATGATATAGGCATTTAAAACTTTTATATCTATACTACTGAGCAGTCATTGTTCAAATAGAAAAATACTTTACTCAGATTTTGGTATTATTCTCCTAATGGTAGTCCTATGATAAAATGGAAACTATATTTTCATCCTCAAATGATATCTCAAAACCAGATGCTATTAATAGTAGGTTACTAATATTTGCACATGGTGATCTAAACTATTTTTCTTTTAATTTTATCTTTTCGTTCTTTTCCTCTCTTCAGAAACTGGAAAAGTCACTGATAATTTCCCTAAAATAGCACAAATGTTTTATTTCACAGTAATTTTCACAGTTTTTCTGTATTGCTAAGAAAAGTCTTCTCAATCTTAAGCTCCTTGGCTTGAAAAATTGGTTCTAGAATTTTCCTAGCAGTGAAAGAGTAAATAATTTAAAAACATTAAAATATAGCTATATGGGTTCCAGTTGGTTTTCAGACACTGAAGTGCCCACGTTCTTGGATTCATTTAGCTTTTACCTTAAAGATCTAACCCAGGCTCAATTTCTAAGGCCAATACTGACTTAAAGGGAAAAAAAGGGATTCACTAATAGGTATATTTCCTACTACAAAACTTTGATTTCCAGACCATTTTTACTAAAGATTTTTTTTCTTTTATTCTAACATCAATTCCCTATTTGTTTCCCAGTACTAATAAATGTCTATGTGTAACTATTTTCTTTTATAGATTATTTGCCTGTCAATATCTCTAGGACTGATTTCCTGAATCATTCTAGCAAATTTGGTAAGGTTTCAATCACATCCCTTTGCTTCAGCTACCCCTAAGATTACAACTTTCTAGTCTGTATTTGAAATATTTCTGTGTGGGAATATCATAATCTATACCTTCTGATGGAACTCTACGAAGATAATGGCATGGCCATTGACATTTACTATGCTCTGAAATAGCGTTCTATCCAAGAATAGACTTCCTACTAGGATATTTGATGGAACAACTCCTTGTAAGTTCCAAATACTAGCTCTTTTCATCTCCCCCATCTCTTTGAACTTAAATGGAATTGAACAATAACAGACTTGTCACAAAAATGTTCCATGTAATTTTAAATTATGTATTTTACAAAAGTGTTATTTTAAACTTTATTTTCCTTTTTATGGCCAACCTGGCTTTGGAATAATTAAAAATATAATTTAGTCTGTTTTAAAAGGGAGATTGATCCATTCAGGCAAATCTCTTAAAAGTAACCTACGTTTATATAACAATATTTGCATTTATTAATACCATTGTTAGAATATTATGTCATTTTTATAGATGTAGAATTTCTTCTTCATTAGGGATTAATAGTTACAGAATCATGAATAATGAATTGAAACTCACAATTGTAATTTCAAATAAAAATTGTGGTTTGGCATCAATTATGAACTTACAAATAACAGAAAATAACAAGTTATATCTTATTCTCTGTTTTGTTTTTATTTATTTACTTACTTTTTAACATTTTTATTGGAGTATAATTGCTTTACAATGGTGTGATAGTTTCTGCTTTATAACAAAGTGAATCAGTTATACATATACATATATCCACATATCTCTTCCCTCTCGCATCTCCCTCCCTTCCACCCTCCCTATCCCACCCTTCTAGATGGTCACAAAGCACCGAGCTGATCTCCCTGTGCTATGCGACTGCTTCCTACCAGCTATCTATTTTATATTTGGTAGTGTATATATGCCCATCTATACACTACCACTCTATCACTTTGTGTAAGCTTATCCTTCCCCCTCCCCACATCCTCAAGTCCATTCTCTAGTAGGTCTGCATCTTTATTCCCATCTTGCCCCTAGGTTCTTCATGACAACTTTTTTTTTTTTTTTTTTAGATTCCATATATTTGTGTTAGCATACAGTATTTGTTTTTCTCTTTCTGACTTACTTCACTCTGTATGACAGACTCTAGGTCCATCCACCTCACTACAAATAACTCAATTTTGTTTCTTTTTATGGCTGAATAATATTCCATTGTATATATGTGCCACATCTTCTTTATCCATTCATCCGATGATGGGCACTTAGGTTGTATCCATCTCCGGGCTATTGTAAATAGAGCTGCAATGAACATTTTGGTACATGACTCTTTTTGAATTTCGGTTTTCTCAGGGTATATGCCCAGTAATGGGATTGCTGGGTCATATGGTAGTTCTATTTTTAGTTTTTTAGGGACCTGTATACTGTTCTCCACAGTGGCTGTATCAGTCAGGGTTCCCTTTTCTCCACACCCTCTCCAGCATTTATTGTTTGTAGATTTTTTGGTGATGGCTATTCTGACCGATGTGAGATGATATAGCATTGTAGTTTTGATTTGCATTTCTCTAATGATTAATGATGTTGAGCATGCTTTCATGTGTTTATTGGCAATCTGTATATCTTTGGAGAAATGTCTATTTAGGTCTTCTGCCCATTTTCAGATTGAGTTGTTTTTTTGTTTTTGTTTTTTTTTTTTGATACTGAGCTGCATGAGCTGCTTGTAAATTTTGGAGATTAATCCTATGTTATTTGCTTCATTGGCAAATATTTTCTCCCATTCTGAGGGTTGTCTTTTCGTCTTGCTTATGGTTTCCTTTGCTGTGCAAAAGCTGTTAAGTTTCATTAGGTCCTGTTTGTTTATTTTTGGTTTTATTTCCATTTCTCTAGGAGGTGGGTCAGAAAGGCTCTTGCTGTGATTCATGTCATAGAGTGTTCTGCCTATGTTTTCCTCTAAGAGTTTGATAGTGTTTGGCCTTACATTTAGGTCTCCAATCCATTTTGAGTTTATTTGTGTATGGTGTTAGGGAGTGTTCTAATTTCATTCTTTTATGTGTAGCTGTTCAGTTTTCCCAGCACCACTTATTGAAAAGGCTGTCTTTTCTCTATTGTATATTCTTGCCTCTTTTATCAAAGATAAGGTGACCATATGTGCATGGGTTTAGCTCTGGCTTTCTATCCTGTTCCATTGATCTATCTTTCTGTTTTTGTGCCAGTACCATACTGTCTTGATTACTGTAGCTTTGTAGTATAATATGAAGTCCAGGAGCCTGATTTCTCCAGCTCCGTTTTTCTTTCTCAAGATTGCTTTGACTAATTGAGGTCTTTTGTGTTTCCATACATATTGTGAAAGTTTTTGTTCCAGTTCTGTGAAAACTGCCAATGGTAGTTTGATATGGATTGCATTGAATCTTTAGATTGCTTTGTGTAGTATAGTAATTTTCACAATGTTGATTCTTCCAATTCAGGAACATGGTATATCTCTCCATCTATTTGTATCATCTTTAATTTCTTTCATCAGTGTCTTATAATTTTCTGCATACAGGTCTTTTGTCTCCTTAGGTAGGTTTATTCCTAGGTGTTTTATTCTTTTTGTTGCAATGGTAAATGGGAGTTGTTTTTAAAATAAAATTTGTACAAAGATTTGTACAAAAGTGAAAAATATGAAGCAAAGTGCCCTCACTTATACATAAACAGTGAATGTTTCTCGAGTAAGTAAAAGTCAATAGAGATTTCATTGAGAATGTAAAATAGAGTTTACAGAAAAAACTAAAATCAGGGAAAAAGATGAGCTTATTTTCATTTTTTCATGAAAAATCCTTTAGAAATTCCAAAATGTGTTTAGTTTTCTCTATTCCTTAGAATGAACTAATAATTGTAATGAAATTCATGGTGGGAGTTTGAATTTTGGATCTCACATGATAGTCTATGCTTGTTGAATACCATGACTTCAATCATTGGGTCAGATTATGCATAATTATCGATGGCCAGTTTTACTATTCATATGTAAATGTATGAATTTTCAAAATCATGGAAATGAATATTTAGCAATTGGCTCCTCAATGAAGAATTTGAAATGTGGTTTATTTTCTTGCTTTATTAGCAATGAATATATTAGCCCTGCTCTAATAAAACTCACATTTTCTCTCTCTGATTACTGAATGAGCTGTTCAAAAGGCAAAGATCAAGAGCTTTGCTTAGTAAACAAGAATCAAAAAAACTTACAGCAGGTGTTACTAGCCTGATATTCAAGTTTCATAGGGAGACAATTTAGAAACACATTGATGAAAGCAAGAATGTGGAAATTGTATGTTTAAATTTATTATCTTCTGTGCCTATTTTTGAAGAAACTCATAGACTTTTGATGATAATTTTTATAATTTGCCCTCGGTATTGTAACATAAATCTTTTAATCTAATTTAGGTCTGATATTGTCTTACTAGGTGCTGTGAAATCCACATAAAGGACAGATGTATTTAATTCAATGCCTTCTCACAAAAATCATTAAGAGCAATTAGTTGAGTTGACGATCAAATTGACAAAAGCCTCCATCATCAATGGAAGATATTGCAGTGTGGAGCACACTAGTATAGGAGTCTAATTTTTTATTCAGTAAACATTGTTTGGCCACTTTCTATAAGCTAGAGCATTGTTCTCAATGGTGTTCCCCATAAAGGCAACATAGGCATCACCTGTAAACTTATTAGAAATGATAACCCACAGATGTGCAACTCTAGTCCTACTGAATGCTGGTTGGGACCAGCATTCTGTGCTTATTAAAATTACCTGCAGATGGTTCCAATAAATATCAAAGTTTTAGAACGACTCTCCCAGAGCTAAGCATTATATTAGTTACCAAGTATACCCAGGTAGAAAGATAGAAAGGATGGGAGAAAGGGAGAGAAGGAGAGAAAGAATGAAAGATAGATGGATAGATGGATAGATAACAATTCAATTTCTACTCTCAACATAGTCAGTCAAGGAGAGGAGACAGCTAGATTGGCAATAAATGTCAGTTAATAGGCTTCAAGAAGCATACATACCCCATTCTTCAAGGTTACTTTGGGACTGGTTAACAACTTAGAGCCAGCAGAGGAAGCTACACTTGAGTGAAAGTTTGTGAAGGGGATTGCTAAGTACATTTCAGGTAAGTCCCTATCTCTGTCTTTATACACTTCACTTCTCTCTTCTTTGTTTCCTCTAGTTTAGATTATTTTTCCATATTTGGTTTGGTAAATACATTATACTTGCTGATTATTTAGTACTGGAATCAGTGTTTGTCAATATTAGCAGAGTAATAAATATAATCAAAGGCAACTGGGTGGATATTTTTATGCTTTAAAAACATTAATTTATGAATCACTTCAATTTAGTTTAAAGTAGTAGTCTTTTTATTGAAGATATTAATTGTAATTTTGCTTTGTCAAATAAGAAAAGAGGCATGGAAAGATTATCAGGTTTTCTCTAGCTTTTAGGGCTAAGATTTAATACACATTCCCTCACCATGATCTCTAGCGTCTTCCCGTCATTCACATACATTCTTTTTTCAACACAACTGAAAATCAGCTTAAATTCACTGTTTGTTTTTTTTTTTTTTTTTTTTTTTTTTTTTTTTTTTTTTTTTTTTTTGTGGTACGCAGGTCTCTCACTGTTGTGGCCTCTCCCATTGTGGAGCACAGGCTCCAGACGCACAAGCTCAGTGGCCATGGCTCACGGGCCCAGCCGCTCCATGGCATGTGGGATCTTCCCGGACAGGGGCATGAACCCGTGTCCCCTGCATCAGCAGGCAGACTCTCAACCACTCCACCACCAGGGAAGCCCCTAAGGTTTTGACTAATGATGCAGAGTTTAGTCTCTATTTGTTTCATAAGAATGCAGTAAAAATAAAATATTACACACAAAAACATTTTGAAGTAAAAACAAGAATAAAATAATTTATCATTAAATAAAGATGGAGATAACATACTCATTCATACAGTTGAATATTTCTTTTTAGCAGTCAAACCAACATAAAGTATGTGGACTTTGTAGCCTAAATCTTAAATAGTTAAATCTTAAGAAGATTATTTAATTATCTTACAATGTTGAACAATTGACACGTCCAGGTAGATCCTAAGTTTATTATTATAAAGTCTTTAACTTTTTAATTTTTGAAATGAAATCCAGTTTATAAAAAAACTAAATATCTACAAAAGCCTAACAAATGTATTTCCCCATTGGTTCAAATTCAGGAATTCAAATAATTTTTACCTAAAATACAAAGAAAGTTTATTTTTATATTCTTATTTTAGTATGAAGGAGTTATTATGTTAATCGTGTGTGATGTAAATATTTCTATATACTCTTTAATATAATTTGCAATAATACTGATTAATGAATTGATTGCCCTCCTCTTTTCCCAATATATGTTGACACTAACTGCTTATTATATTAGATTATTTAAATTATACGGACAGAATGTGAGGTTCTAAATGGGTTATTTATATTGTAGTAATCCATAATACCATTTTGTTACAATTAAAGGTTAGATGTCAGAGAATTGAAACAACATTTGAAAATTGAATGGTCTTCTCTAAATTCTTGAATGTCAACATCATGAATGCTTACTCAGCATTCATTTATTTGTTTCACTATATCATGTGTAGGTATTATACATATTGAATCAATATATGGATTTCATTTAAATATTTAGTTTAGGACTTTACATAAGTAGTAGCCAGTACTACTACTAATAGTAATATTGACCAGATACTAACTCAAAGAAGAGATGTTAAAATAGTTATTTTCAATGTTTGAAACAAAACCCCACTTATTTTGCATTATCTAAATATATTTTTTTGCTGTGACTTAAAATCACTGATATGTTTTCCTGAAATTTAAGATGTTTATAAAAATGATATTTTCACATTTAGAATAAAGCAAGAAATTGAAAATCAGTAAGTGCTTTTGAAGTAAAATATTGTCTTCCTATCAATGTGTATAAACATGTCATAGAGGAGTGTGTGTTTGTGTGTGTGTGTGTGTATAGAAAGTTGTTACCACCTCTAATTCTTGTTCAAAATTAATAAAATCTTGAGCATTTCCCATAAGTTTTTGGCCCCTAGCAAAACAATGTTATCCCTGACTTTTGCAATTCTGATATCTGAAGATAAACAATGAAAAGATTGCCAGTTTTTCACCATGAACTTGAAAATCTTGATAACTTTACCATTTTTTAAACTTAAATACATATTGTGTGGTTTTTTGGGGGGGTGTTTTTTTTTTTTTAATTTCAAGAATAAATCCTTTTAAAGCCTGGACTCATCCTTTTCTAAATGCATTCTGCCTAAGTGTTTCTTTTAAAGATACCATTAATTGACAAGGTACCATTAATTGACAAGGTACCATTAATCAATTTTGATGTATTAACTTTACATTATTTATATTACAAAGTAAAAAACAAAATTTAGTCTCATCAATAAGCTTAATTTCATTACTTCCTTACTGTAATGAGTTGAATGATATCCCTTCAAAAGACAATGGAAATTTAAAATGTAACCAATTTGCTATTAGACTCTTTGCAGAGTCTTATAATTAATGTCTTATGCATGTGTCCTTATAAGAGACAGAAAAGGAGAAGACACAGACACACAGAGGAGAAGTCCATGTGAAAATGGAGGAAGAGATTGGAGTGATGCATCTACAAGTCAAGAAAGGCCAGGGATTGCCAGCAGCCACTCACACAAGAGGTATGGAACCTCAGAACCTCCGGGAGAAATCAAACCTATTGACACCTTGATTTCAGTCTTCTGCCCTCCAGAACTGTGAGAGAAAACATGTCTGTTGTTTTAAGCTCCCAAGTTTGTGGTAGTTCATTACAGCAGCCCTAGGAAATGATATACTTAGTATGCTAGATGTGCTTCTCTTTTTCTGTATTACATTATATTTCTTTTTAAAAAAAACTTTTATTGGGTTATAGTTAATTTGCAATGTTGTGTTAGTTTCAGGTGTACAGCAAAGTGAATCTGTCATACATATACATATATCTACTCTTACTTTAGATTATTTTCCCATATAGTCCATTGAAGAGTACTGAGTAGAGTTCCCTGTGCTATACAGTAGGTCCTTATTAGTTGTCTATTTTATATATAGCAGTGTGTATATATGATATACTTCTTTTTAAAATTCTCCTGTCCATGTTTCATTGGCCATAGAGTACATTTCCAAGGATGTAAATTGACATAATGTCACTTAAACATTACAAAAGCTTATCAGAATCTCTGCTACAAAATTATTGCTGGGGAATTTTTACCCCCAAGTTTAGAGTCAACTAAATTCCATTGAATTAGACAGGGTTCAATGGAAAACAGAAACCATCATAGGTATTTTCAACAGGAAGAGATCTAGGGCTCACAAAATTTTTAGGAGGGTTGAAGCAGCAGATTCTAGTCTGAAACTCATTGAATAATGGCTAATACAACTCAACAATAATCTTTTGGGGGAGCAAATACTCTGAGGCAACTTTTTGGATTACAATTGAAGTGAAAGCTTCACCACTATAACACTTGCCTCTCAAAGCAAGGAAGCTGGAGAGTGGAACCCATAGCTTACTAGTAACCATAGCCAAAAGACTTGGCCTTATTTCTGGTTTTTTGATGAATTATGAATACATCTAATTGGCAAAGCCAAAATTACATGCAGAATACTAGCTACAAGGAATTTTATGAAATGCATATTTCAGCTTCCCAACTCCCCAACTTTAGAAGGACCCCACATTTGGTTTAAAGGTCTGCTGTTACCATCTTGAAATTCCTAATAGCGAATGAACAGTTTTGCATTGGGGCCCCCAAATTATGTAGCAGATTCTGTCAACCCTGTATAGAGCTCTGACATGTTACCAGGTCCTGATATTGCAAGGACACTGGTTAGGGCTTTTCTTATGCTGTTTGCCTCTCTAAATCCCAATTCCAAGGATTCTATTGTTTTGTTGCTGTTCTTTTTAATTTTTATTTTTATTGAAGTATAGTTGATTTACAATGTTTTGTTAATTTCTGATGTATAGCAAAGTGATTCGGTTTTATATATATATATATATATATATACATACATATATATAATTTTTCATATTCTTTTCCATTGTGGCTTATCATAGGATATTGAATGTAGTTCCCTGTGTGATAGAGTAGGACCTTGTTGTTTTTCTATCCTATATATACTAGTTTGCACCTGGTAACCTCAAGCTCTCAATCCTTCCCTCTCCTACCTCCCAAGTATTCTGTTGTTATGTCAGCTCCTTGATACTGACTGTTGGCTGAGTCACAGTGTGTTGCATCTTCCCAGATTCCTAGACTTGGAGCTTTGCCAACATCCACTTGTGACCTTTCTCTGGAGTTCCATGATGCTCCTGATATGGCAAGACTTCTACCTTTCATGCATAGTCATTCTCTCCCAGTGCTGAGGTGTTCCTGCCTGTTCAGACTTTCTTTTCTCTCTCATACTCAATTTCACTTGAAATTGATTCTGCCTTAGTATATAGACAGATATCTTTTACATCAATTCACTAGCATATCTTTTTTACCACCAGGCAAGCCAGACTGTCACACACTTAAGCTAGCCTTGCCATACAGCTTTCCTTAAATTTATTTTATATCTTTAAAAATGGTGCTGTGTGGGTTAGTACTGTGTAACAGAGGGCACTTTGTAATTTGGTGTAAAATATACTGATTAGGGAACGCAGGGAACTTGGTTCACATCCCAGTTCAGTGGCTAACTACTCATGAGACCTCTGGATATTTCTTTCTTCTTGTCTCTCAACCTATAAATTAGAAGGGCTGTACTAAATAGCCTAAAAGTTTCTTTCCAACTCAGATTTTTTTTTACAAATATGACAACAAGTATAGCTAGTCCCATAGATTTTGTTATTAAAAAATACTATTTTTCTCCTAATGGTTCACTGTGGAAGTAAGGCAATGATTACTGGTAATCAAATGTGGCATGCTGTTTTCATGCTATATGCAATCATGCTAAATTAAAAAAAATTAATTTTAACTGAGATAAATAATGTTTGTTTTTCATGATAGAAAACTAGTGCTAGCTTCTCAATATTCACACAAGCAAACTGATATTAAGACCTGCTGCTGTGTTGAGGTTTGACTAGTCAATTTCTGCAAAAAGGGAGAGATCCAAGTAAAGGGGGGAAATGATTAAAATAAAAAGAGAAAAAAGATAGAGAGAGAGTGGTTGAGAATTAAATTGACAAAATTATTTTTTAGATGCTTTACCCCAAGCCACTGCATCCTTTGGGTGTCAAGTGATACTATCAAAGGTGTTGCTATAACAACACTAATTAATTATACTGGAATTTCATGCACTGTAGCTTAGAGCCAATTCATGATGCTCTTATTATATATCACACAAAATGTGGCAAAAATGCTTACATTGAAGTGTCTTATGATATGAGGCTATGTACAAGGCAGCTCTTAATGACTATGTTAACCTGTGCCTGGGCAAATTTATGTGCATAATCTCACTTTTGTTATAAGCATATGGCACGGCCTTCAGAGTTAATGAAGCTTAGAGTGTACATGGACCATGGATATTCTTTGAAGTCAAAGGAAAATTGTGATAAACGACAAATTTGTAGAACCTAGGTTACCTCTAGTACTGAATCAGAGGGCTGAAGAAACTCATGGCTGTCAAAGTGCTTATGACAATTAGTCCCAGGTATTCTAAAATGACTACAGGAACCATCTGACAGAGGTGAAATCCAATGTAAGCAATAAAGAATCTATGAAAAAAAAAAATATATATATAATATACTTGGAAGGTGTCCAAGACAATAAATAAAATTAGAGTATCCAGATGTCTGTGTATTACCTGTGGATGTTGCAAAATGTCATTGTCATTGTCTTTGTTACTGAATTCATCTCTTCTTTTCCTTCCCCAGAATGCCATGTTTTCCATAGTTTCTTACAGTAATTGCTACTGTGAAATGCCACTGTGCTACAATCCAACTTCTTTTTCTTTGGGGTATATTATTATCCCCAAGCTATGACAAATTCTGGAGAAAGGTTAAAAAGAAATGTTAGCTTCAAAATTATTAAAAATCTTGAGCTAATTCATTTCTGAAAGATGTCTATTTGTCTATGAGGTGGAGACGGTGAAATGAGATGACAGATCATTAAGCAATTTACTAGGTGAGGAGAAATTTGAACTCTCAACCATGATTAAAGCGACAACAATAACAACAGCAAAAACAAAAACAACCCATCTTGTAGTGTGGGTTAAAGAAAAGCAGACATTTGGAAGGCAAAGTAGATGCTTCCCATTTAGCGATGTCAAACCTGATTGTCATGTCCCTGCATTCAGCTGCCAGCTGTGGAAGGGGCCGCCAGTGACTGTGATTCCCCTGCAGACATAACAGCAGCTGTAATGCCACCTGTGTAAGGAGATGAGCCTGAGAGCCAAGAGAATTACACTGACCTCGGGCTAGTTTTGTCTTTCTCTAATTTCTGTACCACTGTCAGACTTGAAAAAGAAAATCACCTTTTGATATTGTCTTGTCAGACCCCTCAGTGCTCTCTGTAGGGCACTGAGTAGCAATCAGAAGCATATAAATACCAAGCATATCAGTGAGAAAGACATGATCTCTTTGGTCCTTTTAGATTAATCTAAATTAAATGAAGGATACAGGATAGACTCAAGAAGAGATGTGATAACAAGGAGTAAAAACGACTAAGTCACTAATGGTAGAGTTCATCATCATTTAACCTTAGGGAATCTGTGGTTATTAGTCAAGAGATCCCAGCAGAAGTCTGTTTTAAACCAAAAAAGAAAGGACTGCAAGTAATTTGTTTTCTTGATGTGAAATAACGAGGTTGCTGCAGAACGATGAGGAATTAGAATAGAATATTTGGAACAAAAATAGTATATATACATATATAGGAAAGATTCAAAATAGGCCAATGTTAACCTAAACAGAGTCAAAAAATAAATAAGAGATTATGATGATGAAGTAATAGATGGAAGCAATATTCTCATAAGTGTTCTCAAGATTAGCTGATAAAAAAAATTAATAGGAAAAAGGAAAACAAAATGAAAATAAATAAGTATTGTCTTACACAATGAGGATAATTATACAGTCATTGGTATACATTGGTATACATTGGTTTCAGTGGGGGCTTTGGACATAACAAGAAGACATATGCCTCAGTAGGGTACCTAGAATTGCAATGTTTACTTAGGTAATAAATTTAGAAAAATCTAGCAGAAGATAATAATTGATAGATTTTTAAAAAATATGCCATGCCTATATATTTTAACAAGTGACTTTTTAAAAGAATTGATACAGAGGTCTTGTTTCAAAATTGGCATGTTTAAACTGATCGCATTAGTATGTATCACTGACTTTTATCAATTCATCAGAAAGCTGGGTCTGTCAGCACAATTTCTCCATCCATCTTTGCTGTGAAAGTGGAAACGGATTTGTTTAAATTATTGGTCTTTTAATTTGCCTCATTTTGTCTCCCGTCTGAGAAGCCTGTTTATTTTCAGGCAGCTGCATATGTTGGCATGATTGATGAGAGCTGCTACAGTCAAGCAAGCAGCCCTGGGCGACCAGTTTACCCTTCCCCGCTAGGGTTTCAGCTGCCAGTTGCCCCCATTCTGTGACAGCTTCTCCTTCTCCTCACCTTGTCATCGAGCCAAGACTGCACACTCCAGGAGTACAGGTAAGCATCTGCCTCCATAATCACTGCCAACAGCTCTCCATTATCAACTGTCAGGGGTGCTTCAAAGCAATGTGGAGCTCTTTCTCTTGACACAGAGACCAAGTGTTTTTATACCTCAAGTAAACTCTGCCTTAACTGACTGGAGACCCTCACATTGAAGTCTGTTTTATTTAATTGCATCACACAACACTATAATATTTTAAAACAGGTCAGATCACCCCCACTCCTACCCTCACCCCCTGCAGGTATTCTAGATTAGTCTATGCAAAGACCTGTCATTTAAGGTAGAATTATTTTCTGATAAATATATCCCTGTATTCTCAAAAAATTAAAGAACTCTGTCAAATGTTTTCACTCCAGCATAGTGTAAATTAAATCTACCTATAAAGGTGAATTATCTTGTAACATCTGTCCTTCTGTTTGAAGAGCAACAACATGTGTGGATCAAAACCAAATGAGAGAGAGAATCTGTTAGCATATAGCAACATTAAAGTGAATTCTACCATTTTGGTTTTTAACTGCATGATGCTAAACGTTTTATTGTTAAATGATCTATTGTTATAATGTAATACTTATTGAAAGTCCATGGTAATCTAGGAACTTCATGGACTATCATATAACTCCTGCTTTTAAAAGGAAATAAATTTCTACTGTAATATATGTTATCAATTTTATTTATGCACGTGACTATTTGTATGTAGAGAATATGGTATTAATACACAGTTTTGACAGAAATATATGTTTGTCAGAATAACAGTGATTTGCTTCAAAGCACTTAAAGATGAAATGTTATATAGTGGTTATTAAAATGAAAGACTTTCAGATAAATAATTCCATTCAAATTCTGGGTTGGTACATACCAGCTGCAAGATCTTGGACAAGTTATTTAACTTCATGGAACATAAATTTCCGTATTTCCAAATGATGATAAGAAAACTTACCTTTTCTGGTTGTCCTGAGAACTGAATATGAAAAAATATATAAACATATGTAAATCCCTTAGTGGAATGTGTGATACATAGCTATTATTATTACTAAAGCAGTGACTGAAATCCATAGGAATGTTTACTAATAGGTTCTGAGACAGTCATGATCCACACTCTAGGAGATTTGTATCAGTTCAAGTTCACTAATACACCTGTACATAAAAGATATAGTATATAAGTATGGTGATGGAGGAGAACAGTTTTTTCCTTTTGATTTTTGTCCTTATATATAAATGCTTAACCCAATTTAGGAAGTCAGAGAAACTAGTCTGATTTGTTTCTGCTGTAAAGACAGGATTCAAGGTCTATTAGGCTTCTATTTATGTGATGACACACTTTGGTGAGCTTGATACATAGTTAGGCTCCTTAACTTCTTGATGTCTATTTTTCTCATGTGTAAAATAACCTAATTACTAATTACATTTACAGATTACACCTACACTTCCCAAGCTTCGTCTTCCCTGTCTTCAGAAAATAGCAGAACCCTTTCTGCTTGTGGAACTGTTAAAGTATTTAGCCAACGACAATATTTTTTACTGATAAATTGTCATTTTGAACAAATTATTCAATACATCTAATTCTCAGTTTCTTGATAAATAACAGTAGGTAATGAGCATCAGTGAAATAATTCATGGAAAACACTTGGCATAGAGCTTGATTCCTTCTTGTTTGCAATTAATATATTATTGTCATTATTATTATCATTATAATTGTTTTCTTATATTTAAGGTTAACTGAAATTGGAAAATTGGCCTTCTAATGTCAGGTCAATGTAGAAAATCATTTTTTCATTCAATTTGGATTAAAACAGTTTATTAGTTGCCAGATCATAAATAAAAGCTTGAAATGAAGAACCTTTATATATATACTCTGGCTCATGTTTCCCGTACCCTGAATCCCAGGAGACAGATAGAAAGACAACTGTATTTGTACAGGTGGTTCACAATCCCCACCAGGGGCTACAGTTTCCCCTCATTTATCTGCATGTACCTCTCAGGGAAATACCTACTGGGATGAGCATGTGAGCACAGCCAACAACAAAGAGTAAAAGATGCTCTAAGGGTAATAAAACCAAACATTTCCTTTTCATTTTTTTCTTCACAAATTATTGTCATGACTGTGACTACTAGTCACATTGATTTAGAAGTAGTCCATCAACAGTATAGTAAAAAATAGCATACTGGTCACAAATAATATTGATTTTGATCACAGGTTAACTCATGCTCTGATGCTGGCAAAATCCTTAAGGACTGACAGAGACAAAAGGGATATGGATGGATATAAAACAACTAGGTTACTTTGCATCATAACCTCAAGGTGGACAGGTCTTTGAGTACTCACAGCAGGGAATGGGCCAGTAGCTAGCAGGATAACAAATGGGTGTCACACATGAATGGGATGGCAGATGACCAATATTCAGACAATATTTGCTGGACATTTTTAGCGTAGTAAATAAGCACTGAAGCAGTGCATATGCCAGGGGTTCCTAGGTTAATATAGAAGAATATGGATAATTTTTTTAAGTAAAAAATGACTGAGAAAGATTGGAACAGTTGATGCAATAAAGTGTGAAAATGGCAGGTGGACTAAAGGATGAATTGAAAATATTTTACCTCTTATTTTCAATTGGCTTAAGAGAAAATTATTCATTATTTATCTCATTTTTTCCTAACTTTGGTAAGCCTAGTTATCTACAAAACATATATCTTCTCCCCTATTCCTCCCACACTAGAATATATCTTTTTTCTCATGAACTTTAAGACAGAAATCACCATCATATAATATATAACACAGTAATATGATCATTAGTATACATTGCCCTGCATGAGAAAAATGAAATTAATTCATGAAATTTTTTAGCTATTGTAATTAAAAAGTAATATATGTTGGTCAACAATGAGTCAACAGATGAGAATTTAATTCTTAAATCATTCGATGGTTTTGGGCCAGTGACTTAATTTCTTGTGTTCTTCAGTTTCTACAAAAGGTAAATAGTGTTAAGTATACCATTTGTCTTCACACCTTATTATGGATAGTAATTTAATGAGGGCTTTTATTAAATGTAAACAAATGTCATCAACCTATATTAAAACATATTTTATTATATTATCTCACAATACAGTTTTTGTTTTAGGCATGAAATTGCAGTTGTACCTATAGTGTTTTGTTGAAAAGGTTATATGTGTATTTCAATAGGGTTTCAAGGACAGAGAATGTATTGATAAATTGCTTTTCATGAGCAATAGGGGTAGAGTGAAATATTGGTTATTTCTGAGCCAAATAATCAACTTGTTTTCCTGGCAGTCTTATTTAAACCTTTACATCTGTGGTAACTGTTTGCAATTACTCTGTTTTTAAAAAATTAGCCCTATTCTGTGGCATTTATAATTGACTGTTCTCAGCCCATTTCTTGTTTTGTTAAATAGGAGCTTAATCCTATGAACAGGTTGGACTTAGAAGAAACTGTTTGAACCTTTTACTAACTCTAAGTGTCCCTGTTCCACTTAGTTAGACTGACCATCTTTGCCTGAAGAAATTAGCCTTCCTTTGCTTGAAAACATACTGATTCTTCTCAAGACCCCAAGAAATCATCCCTTATTGCTTCTTGACCCATAAATAGTCAGATATCAACATGAATGTAAGGAAATATCTCCAGGGAGAGAATTCTCAAAGCCTCCTCAGAGTGATACATTATCTCTAGCTTCTACGGTCTTCACTATTCAAACATGCTCCTCACTTAGAAAGAAGGATCATATAGAAACATGAAAATATTCATGGAGAATATCTTCCAACAATTTATTGTGAAGAACAGCAATAACACACTGGTAACTGATTAAAGCTTTGGCCCATAGGGATCTCGATGTACCTATTTAATCGTCACCTCCCAAAAAAGCAAGTAGATGGACAGCATACTAGAATATTGTATGACTTATATAATGGGGGGGGGAAAGCCTTCTAGATCTGGTGTTCAAAAATCTGATGAGTCACTACAATGAAAAATCATGGATGAAATATCATGGTCTTGCACCCAGTTTCTAGACTGAAGCCAGGTCACAGTCACAGAGCACCTTGATTATAAAGGAGACTGGTCCCTCTTGGAATAGAACCCTGCATGGTTGCAGCAAGTATATCCTATAATATTCTTTCAAGACTTTTTCAAAGGAGCTGGAAGACATTTATAAAATGCCTGTATACTAGAACAAGTAAATGCTCAGAATTTATGGGAATTGGCTCTGAATTGACAATTGACATTGGCTCTGAATTGACAGTAATTTCTGGGGATCCAAGACATCACTATGGCCCATGAAAAACTGGAAAGGAGGTAAACCAGAAGCAACACCACAACTTTGGAAGAATTGCAGAAATTAGTGCTGCTATCAAGTATTTTAAAGATGCAAGGGGGGTGATAAGTAATACATACCCATTTAACTTGCCTGTTTGGCCCGTGCATAAGGGGAATGGATCTTGGAGATTCACTATAGACCATCATAAACTTAATCAGGTGGTGATCCCATTGTAACTGCTGTCCCAATCATATTGTCAATATGATTACTAGAATAAGTCAATACATTATTGAATACTTTGTGTACTCCCATTGGCATGGATAATGCTTTATTTTGTCCATATTGTAAGGACCACTAGCAATTGGTTGCTTTGACCTGTCAAGGCTGACATTAACCCTCACAGCCTTGCCGTAGGGCCATATCAACTTTCTTGTTCTATATACAAGTTAGTCTGCAGAAAACTTGATCATCTTGACTTTCAACAAAACACCACACTGATCCACTACATTAATGATGTTAGGTTGACTAGATCTGATGAGTAATTACTGTGAGGTATCTTAGTAAGACAAATGCTACTCAGAATCTGAGAGATAAAATGCACGCAAATTTACAAGCATGTCGTTTCATTGAAGTTTCTGTGCGTTCAGTGGTCTGAATCATCTCAGGTTATCCCTTAGAGGTAAAAGACGAGTTACTGGGCTTCCCTGGTGGCGCAGTGGTTGGGAGTCTGCCTGCCAATGCAGGGGATGCGGGTTTGTGCCCCGGTCCGGGCAGATCCCGCATGCCGCGGAGCGGCTGGGCCTGTGAGCCATAGCCGCTGAGCCCGTGCGTCCAGAGCCTGTGCTCCGCAACGGGAGAGGCCACAACAGTGACAGGCCCGCATACCACAAAAAAAAAAAAAAAAAAAGACGAGTTACTTTACTATGCACAGCCACAAAGAAAATATACAGGCTCAATGTTTGGTATGGGTTTTAAGACTGTGGAGGCAACATACATCACATTTCAGTGTGGTTCTTCAACATGTTTACTAAATCACATGTTAAGCCTACCTATTTTGAGTGAGGGCTAAAGCAAGAAATGGCTTTGCAGTAAATCCAGGCTATAGTGCCTGATACTCTTCCATATAGGCCTAATGATTCAGTAGATCCACTGATACTCTAAGTATCTGTGCCAAACAGAAATGCTGTACAGAGCATCCTGGTAAGCACCAATGGAAGAATCATAAGGATAGCTTTTAGGATTTTGGAGGCAATCTATGTCCTTTACTGAAAGCAAATTGCCTTATTCTGAGAAACAACTTCTGGCTTACTATTAGGATTTGGAAGAGAACAAACAGAAGAAGACATCAGGTGAACATGCAGCCTGAGTTTCCCATGTCTGATCCGTCTATTCATAAAGTTGGACATGTGCAGTAGTAATCTATCATCAAGTAGAGACAATATATAAAAGAAAGGGTTGGAGCAGGGCAAGAATATACAAGTAAATTGCATAAGCAAATGCCTCAGTCTCTTTTGACACTGATTCCATCTGCATTTCTTCCTTTCCATTAATCCACACCTATGGACTCATGGGAGTTCCATTTTACCAGCTGACTGGAAATAAAATACCTGAGCTTGGTTTACAAATGGATCTGCAATATATGCTGGTATTACCTTAAAGTGGACGATTGCAGCATTACCACCCCACTCAAGATGACTGCTCCTACTAAGCACCTAATCTTCCAATAACAGAAACTAACACTGAGTCCTCAAAATGGTTTCATTCCTCAAGGGAACCAGCTAACATCCTCGTGGCAGGTTGATTACATTAGATGACTTACATCATGGAGGGGACAGAGATTTGTTCTCATTGAAATTGACATATTCTGGGTATACATTTATCCTTCTTAGCTAAAATACTTCTTTTACCACCATTATCTGTGGGCACATGGAATGCCCTATCCATCATCATGGTATTCCACACAGCTTTGCTTCATGTCAAGGAACTTATTTCACAGAAAAAAAAAAAAAAGTATAGCAATGGCTTAAGGCCATAGAACTAACTGGTTTTACCATATACCTCAGATCCAGATGAATTTGTCCTAATAGAAAGTTGGAATGGCTTGATGAAGACTTGATTATAGCACAGTTTAGGAGATAACACGCTGAAAGGATTGTTTTCTGTCTTACAGGTTGTAATACATGCTTTGCAGTAGAGACTAGTATAAATATATAGTGCTTTCCATCCATAACTAGTATATTTGGGTTCTGGAATCAAGGGGTGGAAGTGGGAGTTGCTCTTCTCATTATTATACCTAATAATCCACTTGCAGAAGTTTTGATCCGTATTTGTCAGCTTCTTTCTCTGTTGGTTTGAAAATTTTAGTTTCCAAAGAAGAATGCTTCCACCAACTGACAATGTTTCACTGAATGTGAAGACAAGACTGTTATCCGGCCTTTGTGGGTTTCTTACATCAGTCACTAAATGAACAGACAGGAAAGAGAGTTATTTTACTCACCGGAATGGGAGATTTCTTTTACTGAAAAGAAATTTGGTTATTGCAAAGAGAAATGGACAAGTAAGATTATGTGAGTTACAGAGGAATTTCTCTAGGAACTTTGTTAATACTCCCATGGCTAACCATAAAGAGCAACCACAATGGCAGGATGATTCAGGACTCAGACTTTCAGAAGGAAAGTTTGGGGTCACTTCACCAGGCAAAGCACAACACCGGCTAAGATTCTTGCTGAGAACAAATATGAAAAACCAGTAAAAGAAGATTGTTATATTAACTATGAGTTTATGTCCAATTACAGAAAAAAATAATAACTTTGCATAATTCCCTTGTATATGTATGTAAATATATTTTGTATATATTAATTATGTTTTTCATGTATCTCCTTCCTTTATTATTTTACATACATACAGTTGGAGATTAACTTTAAAATTAGTCTTTAAATAAGAGACTATTCAGTCTCCTCATTTTGGGGAAAGCATGAGAACTCCACTTGTACAAATGATGACAAATGATATATTTTGCTCAGTGGAAACAAGGGTGGTTTTATTGTGTTGACATTCAAATATGAATGTAAGGGTATATAAAGAAGCTAAATAGCAAAAGGTGTGTACTACACCAGTTATCAAGTTATTACCTCTGCGCTCCACATCCACCTTTCTTTGACCTGTTATTTGATAATGAAGTTGTACCCTGTGTATGGTCAGGCCACTCAAGATGGCTGTTCTCTTGCTCTCTCTACATTCCCTGCTCTACCAGTGCCTGCTTCACCTACACCCTACTCCCTGACTGACCTTCCTACATACTTGCTCCAGGCCCCAGCTAGTGATTGTTCTTATCAAAGGTGAGAGGCATGCCCCTTTACTAGTTTCCCTAGAGCCAACCTGGCATCAATTCCCCCTATTACTGGCAATCTTCCCTTCCCTGGAAGTGAGGACTGCTATGTCCTGCCCACCATCCACTGTACATGGTGGAGTGTCATTGCTCCAGGACCTTGCTTCAGATGTATAAGCTCCCCCATCCATTAAACCATTGATGTCTCTGCTGCTGGCTCCGGGCTCTTTGGTCTTGAAGCTGAGCAAGCACATGGCTTGTAGGCCTGTAGGGTTCAGCCCAACACCTGCAAACAATTTGATGTTATACATTGTCAGTAGACAGAACTGGAGGACAAATCATAGGTAGAAACTACTCTTCCTGGTCCTGGTATGTTTTGCTTTTCCATCCTATGTCATATCCACCAACAAGAGTCTGAGATCCTGTGTTACCTAGTCTCTAGTGAATTTCTGTAGCACTTCAGCAATTGCTTCCTTTTGACTAACTCTTACATCTCTGTCCTGAATTTCTGTACTTTACAGTAACTGTAGTCACACCCTCTCAAATGAGGTCGGCAATGCAATTTTTTTGATCCTTAGCCCTAGAAACAGTAGCTACTCCGTATATAGGCTATCCCTATATTCCTTAGAGTTCTTTTTTACTTTACTGGGTTTTCTTTTTGTAGATTACAACATTTTACAAGTAAATAATTCTTTATATTCAATTTCCAAATTATGGTGCAGTTTCTGTCTCCTTATTGGTTATTAATTGATACTTACTCTTAGGGAACAGATTATATAAGCAAGCTTAAATTAGCAATTGTCTAATATATTATTGTTTGTCTTAATTCTATTATACAAGCTATTTCTCCAATAGCTGAGACCCCACTTTATCTCCCAATTTCTTTATGATTAACTTTCAGTCAAAGTAATCTGATTATGAACATTTGTGTCAGTTAATTCTCTTAGATTAATTTATTTCAAGTTTAACTACCATATTATATGAATTATTTTTCTTTTAAAATTGAACTTCCATTAATTGTTTTTGACTTATTGTAATATTTGGGTCATTTATTTCAATCAGTATAGTTTTGAGAAAAGTGGTATTATTTTTTCACTACATTCATTGGGAATTGTTTCACTTACAGATATAAGATTTCTATTGTTTTTCCTTTGCATATAAACATATAAAAACTGGGGTTTTTTGTTGCTTAAATAAACAATAAAAAAATCCAATAAAACTGAGGAAACACCTTAATTCTCCCATTTTCCATATGTTTATATAGCTAAATTTTTAAAAATATTGTTATTACTTAAATTAAAATAAATTCCTTATGGGTCAAACATTTTAACATAAAAACTATAAAAATATGAAAAGGGAAATGAGTGATTTTGTAGGTCAACAAAAATCGTATTCCAGAAATTGTAAAATAAGTATTGATAAATTTAACAACATTTAAAAGGGGAAGTAATGTGACTGTATACAAAGTCCTTGAAGGAATAAATAAGTAGGAAAAATAGTTTTTATCTCACAAGACAACCCCATGACTAATATTCTATTCTAAAATATAAAAATATCTTACAAATCAATAAGAAAAATACAAGAAAAAAGACTTAAAATTTAAAAACATGTCCTGAAAAAATACATAAATGGATTAAAAATGAAAAGTTGTTTAGACTCACTCATAATTAGATAAATGTTAGTTAAAAAATAAGATGACATTTTATACTTTGCAGAAAAATACATTTTTTTGTATTACATAGCTTATATTGGTTTGTAGGAAATAAGATTTATCTTACCATTAGATAATATAAATTGGAGGATAATTTGGCAACTATTTTTAACTATAAATGTGCATATTCTTGTAGTAACAAATGTTCACTTAGGAATTTAGCTTATAGTTTTGCATCTAAATGGAAAGATATATGAACAAGAATGTTCTTGAAGTATTATTTATAAAAGCAGAAGAGTGATAGAAAACTCGTATATCCACATATAACTCAAAGAAAACATATTTATAGTAATTCATCTCATTATGTTATTTCCCATATTTATTGTTTTTTTGTATGCTTCTTCTAACAAACACACAGGTAGCCCATATTAAGTATCTGGGATGTATTCTATGACAGTGTTGTCTAATAGCTATTCTTTCCTATATGGTAGCCACTGGCAAAATATGACTATTGAACACTTGAAATGTGGCTAGTGCTACAGAGGAACTAAATTTTTTCAATTGACTTAATATTAACTAATGTACATTTAAATGTAAAAAGCCACATGTGGCTGAAGACATCTTATAGGGCCGTATAGTTTGACACGTTTTGTTCCTTTGCCAGACGTAAATTAGCCACAAATATCTGTTAAAATCATCTCTCAAATATCTTTTGAATCAGCTCCCTCCTTCTCATATTGATGGTTACCTCCTTTAGTTCATTTTTTTACCTATATTGATGTGCCATCTTCCTATATGAACCCCTGTCATTGCACCCCACCCTAAGAACACTAAGATGTTTGTAAAATATAGAACTTAGTTTGCTACTTCTATGTTTACAAACATTCAACTCCTTAAAGCCATCAATATTTTGGCCCAGGATTCTCTCTCTAGACTCATACTCCTGCCATATTATAAAAAGCTCACCCTACTTCTAGACATATCACTCCACTAAAATTCTCTTTTTAAAAATTATTTATTTCTATGTCTCCATGGCTTTGCACATTCTAATGCTTTTTTCTGGGATGCTATCTTCAACATTTTTACTTATGTTTCTCCAATTCTTTTTTTAAGACTAAGCTCATTTGCAACCTAGTGATCTGCAACTGTCCCCATTTCCCCAAGGAAATCTAAGTTAGGGATCTCTCTTTACATTACATCCAGTCTTATTACCCCAGTGATATTTAATAAATTGATAAATAACTATAGTCATAAATGAAACTCAGTAGTGCAGGAACTCACAATATAGGACACATTTCTTCCGTGCTGAGAACTGACTGGGAGAAAACTCCTGAAAAATGGCAAGAACTGCCAGAAATTAAGTAACGTTTCAAATTTGATGGTTTGAATTGTTTATTTTTGGTATTTTCTTTTATTTTCACTCCTCTTTGACAGGAATAATGTTGGAAGACAGATTTCAACTAGGAATGATTACAACTGCCTGGGACATCAATTCTTACTAAATATTTTCTATCTTTCAAGTCTGTGTTCATTAATCAAACTAGCCCTGTTTGAGCCTCCATAGACTATCAGGCATGTGTGGTATATTCTCCTGTACTCACAATGTTTCCAGGCCAGTAGGAAGTTCAGACTTTTTCCTGTCTTTGGTTGCTAATTTTTCTGTCACCCCAATCCCACCATTATTCGTTCTGTCACTGTGGGTCTATTCCAGCGCTCATCAAAACTCCAGTGTAATTTATCATACTTATCTTTCAAACTACAACATATGTACCAATATTAAAACAAATGATAATAATATTGATAAATTACATTTATTACATATTTACCATGTGTTAATCACTATTCTAAGCATTTCTTTTACCCTATATGGTTTGGAGGTTCACAGTGCTTACTAGTAACTTACTCAAAGGACCTTGGAAGAGTCATATTAAGTAAAGGCTGCTAATTGTCCTATGATCTCTAACAAAATTTAGTATTACAAACATTTAAATACAAAGATTATAAGAGTCAAACTGAGCTCTGGATAGATTCACCGTAGGGTAACCCCCAATGAGTCAAATCCTTGTATAGACCCATCCCCTTGAGTGTGGATGGAAATTTTGACTTGTTTCTAACCAGCAGAGTATAACAAAGGTAATGGGATGCCATGCCTATGACTAGATTACAATACACATATAAAATTTCATCTTGACAGATTGCCTTAGAGCTATTCTCCTCCTGGCCTCAGAGAACTAAACAGAGATGTTGTGAAAATGCCAATGGAAAAGACCTCCTGTCCGAAAAGTGCAGGCAGTTTCTTGGACATAAGGATGGCCAACAGCCACAACCAGTGAAAACCCAGGGCCCCAATTCCATAACCATAAGGAAATAAATTCTGCTAATCATGAGAATGAGCTTGGAAGAAAATTCTTCCAGAGCCCATCCTCCACATGAGAAAACAGCTGATACTATTTTGCATCTTTGTGAGTTCCTGAGCAGAATGCTCAGTTAAACTGTGCTTGGACTCCTAACCCATGGAAACCGCTAGATAATAAATAGATGTTTTAAGCCACTAAGTTTCTGGCAACTTGCTGCACAGAAAACTAGTACAAGAGCTATCCTGAATAAAAAAAAAATAAATTTTGGTTTTCAGTCTCTTAGGTAAACAGTGATTGATTTTCTTTTATAAATTCTCAAATGTATGTTATCTTTTAAGTTGATTGATAATTTTGAAATACTTAGGTTGTCAATGAACTTTGTTCAAATAAACTGAACAATTTCTATCACTTCCCTTCAATATTAAATAATTTTATATTGAAAAATCTGCCCTACCCAGATTTCAATTTACAGTCTATTCAAAAGTGTATAATTGAAGAGCAAGAAAATCCTTAACTTCTATATGCTCCAAAACATTCCATTTAACAGAACATGGTGGCAATGTTTATCTTTTTTTTAATTAAAGAGTGCTTGAGAGATGACATAATGGAAGATGATCAAATGATCCAGAAAGTGGTTTCTGTGAGACTTTAGTGTAACTTTGATAACTTGTTATTTTTACCCTTACGTAGTAGAGATTTATTCGTAGTATTAAAATTCTGATTTTCTTGATGTATTCTGAATAATATAACCTACATACTAGATGTAAAAGAGAAATGATCCCCGCTTCCCAATGACACCTAATCTGCTATAAGAAGCAACTTCATCACTTGATGAAGTTAAGTATCAATTAATAAAATATTTCTGTATTATATACTATAAAATAATCAGTTCTTAAAATTTTATAAATGTGTAATCTATTCTCATTTCTTGATCTATTATACTCATTGAGAAACTCATCTTTGCTGAGCTTTCTGTACATGCCTATTTTACATTTTTTTCCTTGTTATCTCAATATCTTGAGTCATAAAAGTATGCATAATGGGAATAATTACTCTTAAGTTTACATGCCCTTCATTTTACAGTACATTTAGAAAACCCAGTCTCTAAAAGAGTGACTTCCTTTTTCCCTGAAATAAGTACCAATTCAACAAGGTGTTTATTGGTGGCAACATGATCCATTAACACATTCCCTCAGGACTTGTACTGCTATGATGAAAAATTCTGCTTTGCAAGAAATATCCCAGGCAATAAAAATATAATCTCTTTTCAGAGTCATTACCCTCAGCAATTAAAGCCTTTAAAAGTAGAAAACACTCATATTTTAATTTTTTTTTCACCAGATGATCAGGTTTTTTAAAAATAGAGTATAAATAGATAGGTGACAGTTGAAATCTTTACTCCCTTACAAATAAGTTCCTAAACTGATTTGCACTTTGAAGTTAGTCTGAGCTACTGTAGAAACCTTGCTTATTTAAGAGTAACTCTAATATAAGATTTTTCAATTGTAAAATGCTTCTTTTTATAATATAGTTATATTCTGCTTCCAAAGCACATACCTAAATTTAAAAGGCTGAGTGAGTTTGAAATTACAAAATATGAATTAAAATTATTCTTCAAATACAAGCAAATAAAATGACATAATTGTACAATTTCAGACAGGTATATTTTAAGGAAGAAATATTTTGAGATTAAAGGATATACCTGAATAATATGACAAACTCCTTAACACTCAGGAAAGATATAACAGTTCTAAGTGTATATGCAAGAATAACAGTTTTGAAGATATAAAGCAAATTTTATAGCTCTTTGATATGAGAAATTGATAAATATACCAACATAATGAGAGGTTTTAAAATATCTCCATAAGATTTCGATAAATGCTCAAAAAAATGACAGAAAATATACAGCATATATAACTGTTTAAGGAGTTTCATTAAAATAACTTGATCTCTGGATATGTATCCACTGGAGCATATATTTTCAAGTACATGTAGGACATTTATAAAAGTTGACCTACATGTTAAACTGTAAAACTGAGCTTAAATTTCAGCTTAACAAATCTCAGTTCAGTTAATTAGTGTTATTGAGTCCATGCTACAAACAGACAAGCATTTAAATAAACAAAATGTCAACCAGCCAACCAACCCTCATTATATGTCCTAAAAACATTTTTACCTATCAGCCAAAAATTATAAGGTGCACAGAAAGACAAGGAAAAACACAGTCTGAAAAGATAAAGAAACCCTAAGAAGCAGAATCAGATATAACACAGATGTCAGAAAGATCAGAGGAGAAATGTGGAATAAATGTGATTAATATCTTAGATTTTCTAATGGAAAAAAATAGACAAAATGCATGATTAAATAATTTCAACGTGGAGATGGAAATTAAGAAAAATAACTTAAAAATGACAGAAATCAGGAAAACAGTAAGAGAAGTAAAGAATGCCTTTGAGGTGCTCATCTGCATCCTGGACAAAACTGAGGAAATTATCAGTGAGTGTGAAAATAGGTCAACAGAAAATTAAAAGTTTAAGATGTACATTTAAAACTTTGAGATAAGAAGCTGAAATAAATCTCTGGCATTTTCAGTTCTTTTTGGTATCTTCAGTCATATGTCATTAGTTATTCTAATAGGAAACCACAAACATACTTTCTTGTTAGTATATTTTATTATTTTAAATGAAGTACTATTTTATTCAGGATAAGAGCTGGAAACAGGTTTGAAAGAAGCAGTTTCCCTGAAGCTCAATTCAATCAGCAGTATTGTTAATTTTGGCAGCATACAGAGAAATATCTAGTTGAACTTGACAGGTAGTGGGTTTCATGGCTATAAATAATCATTAGGATGCATCATCATCAAGACATTAGGGTCTTTTCATAATTATAGCAACAATTTATTACCATCCATTTCAGCTATGTGCCTGGTAGAGTCAGGTAGTTATATAATTTTAACTCTCGACAAATATAATCAATAGATTTTATTTCTTCATTTTTCAGAAGATGCAAATTGTAGCTCAATATCACACAGCTGCAAGTAGCTGGGCCAGGATTTGATAGCTATCTGAGAGTTTGACAACTATTTCCCAAACATTCCTGTCAAGACAAAAACAAAATGAATTTAGTCTCAGTGATGACCTACAATATATGTTAGTTAATTTAATCATTATTTCTGTCAAAGTTCTAGTAAAGACAATTGTAACAAATGAATGGGTTGTGTGTCAGTTATGTGGTTATGTTTAAAAAGCACACATAGATGTGGTTAAAATTATATTGTGAGCTAATTGTATTCTGCTTCATTAGAGAAGGATATATAATTACTGAAAGGCAATTACCAGGAAAGATTTAAAAAAAAAACTGTGCAACAGACGTTTGGTGGTTACAAAGTAGAAAATAAGTGAAAGGTCCCTTGAAAAAAATGAGATTCAAATACTAGAAATAATTATTTAAAGTTGTAATAAACTATGATTTATTTTATCATTTTAAATAAATAATGTTAATATTTTTTTAGTATCTAGAAGTTCAAGCTAATAAGAGTAGGCATTCATTTATCTGTCTAGCAGTTCACCTATAGAAATGATGGAATGGCATTTTGAGTAGATTGTGTGTTTTGGAATTGAATCTATCCATGCTCAAATTCCAACACTGCCATTTATTATTTTAGCTGTGTGACATTGGTTTGTTATTTAAACATTATATTGATTTTTTTTTTAAAGCTTTGGGGACAGGCTAAGAATTAGACTCATTACAAAAAATATATATGTATATAATTATGTAATTTCAATTTCTTGAAATCCTAACCCAGGTTTAATGAGAGATACAGCGTAGAATACATCACAGTGTATGAGGTGGTGTTGTCACATTAAACAGCTATTTTGTAAGTACTTTAGATTGACTTTATTTATAATTATTGTTACTCTAATTCATCTATAATTACTACAATTACCTCATTTATAATTAGGGCACCAAAAACCCAATTAAGGTCCCAATTAAAAGCTAAGACTGGCTGGTTTCCAGCTTTTGAATTGAGACCGAAGAAAGGGGTTGTGAGGAGAAATCTCAAAATAGCTGCTAAGACATCAAGGGCTTCCTTCACTTCACAAATAATGAAGTATCTGAACAAATGTGCCAATAATTCAAGTAGAGGCAGCACAATGGTCTAATATTTACCCCTCATGCATTATTGCATCGATATTTTAAAAGTATTTCACATTTTCCTATGTCCTGTTTCATTACTTGGAAACTATTTAGCAAAGTAATATTTTCTGATTTTGATTTCTGATAGTGGCATTTTCAGATCTACTTATGGTCTGACTTTCTTGAGTCTTAATTTTTTAGTTATACTTTTAGTGGATTATCATCATCATCATCATTATCACCCCTTTTAAATGTTTTTAAATATCCCAAGAATGCTAGAATTCCAAATAACAGAATCCATCTATCTCAATTTTACTCAGTCTTTGTAAACTTACTCCAAGCATTACATATACTTTCTATTATGCACTAGGTCACAAGGGTCACTGAATTTTAAAAAATATTAAGCAAAAATAAAATTTCTTTCTTTGCCAGTTTTTAGTAGTCCTCAGCAATCAAATTAAAATCACTAAAGAATGTAAAATAGGTGTTTATTATACCACACTATTTGCTGGAAGCTGTTTTCAGTGGCCTCATTTCCAGAAATACCTGAAACAGATCATCATGAAACTATAAAAGACACATTGCATAGCCTAGGATGTGATGATGGGGACAGATCCTTTTTAAAACCTGTATGAAAACTCATTTTGTGAATAAAGAAGGTCATAAAACTGAGCACAAATACGCTAATAATCAAATACCTTGTAGAAATGGGAAAGATACCTGTATCTTTTTAAACATTTACAAAAATATATTTTATTTATTTATTTATTTTTTTGACTGTGCCGGGTCTTAGTTGCGGCATGTGGGCTTCTTTGTTGCGGCATGCATGCGGGATCCAGTTCCCTGACCAGAGATTGAACCCATACCCCCTGCATTGGAAGTGCAGAGTCTTACCCACTGAACCACCAGGAAAGTCCTAAACCATTTAAATATAATATATTGAAACAAACTGGATTTCATTTCATCACCATAATTAGAAATCACACATGAACTTCTTAAGAGGAATTTACTTGGATCACACCAAAGTATTCATTCGGAATGAGGATTAATCTGCGCAAAAAAAAAAAAAAAAAAAAAAAAAAAATTGGGCTTCCCTGGTGGCGCTGTGGTTGAGAGTCCGCCTGCCGATGCAGGGCACACGGGTTCGTGCCCCGGTCCGGGAAGATCCCACATGCCACCTAGTGGCTGGGCCCATGAGCCATGGCCGCTGAGCCTGCGCATCCGGAGCCTGTGCTCCGCAACGGGAGAGGCCACAACGAGAGGCCCGCGTACCGCAAAAAAAAAAAAAAAAAAAAAAGATTAATCTGAGTGACTGTGATCTCTGTGCCTTTTCTACATAGTCATGCTTCAGTCTTACATGCTAAGGTTCATATTGTATATGAATATAAGGTTTATCATATATATATATGATGTTTAGATAGATAGATATTCTATGACTGATTTCAAGGCTACTTAAATGCAATATCAAGAGCTATTATTTGAAGAACCAGGAATAATACAGGCAAAATAATGTCATCATTGTTTTCATTACATTTAGACAACTCATTCAGAAACACCTTCAAAATTTACGTAGCCAAAACTTCTCCAAGGCATCTAAAAACCTACAGCTAATGCATATGTTTAAGATACAGGTTAATTAAAGCACAGGGACATATCCTGTTCTATGAAAACATAATGCCGTGCAGTCTTATTTGGAATCCAAGTTAATTGTCCAAGGAGAACTAACATTTTAAAGGTGGAATGTGAAGCTACAGTACATAAGTTTGAATATGAATTTTGAATATCATCATCTTGAACGTAAATGTTAAAAATATGAGATCCATGCCTGTCATTATGTTTTCACTCCAGGATATAAAATGAATTGACTTAACCATGGATCACTTAAGCCCCATAATTCATTGTAACTAATTTAATATTATTCATCTTATCAAAAGAGAGAATTTTGAATGGTAGGAGAATATAATGTTTGAGATTCTGGTTACAAGACACAGGCTACCTCAGTTTGAGGTTGCTTAAAGACAATCAGATGTTAGGGAAGCCATTTAATTACTCTGTTCTACAAATTTAGCTGTAAAAAGAAGTATAATTGGCATTCAATCCCTACTTGTCTTGTGGATTAAATTATATAGATAGATACAAATACATATAGATATATGACAACTTCCTGTCATGTGGTACATTATATATATGTGTATATATACATATATATGTATCATTATTACTATTACTCTTATTTTATTAGTATACTTAATACTGAATATAGATAAGTCCACCCCAGAGGGATTTATATTTCTACTGCCAAGAATACTGTGGGTGGAAGGAGGAAAGACAGTAGTTGTAATAATAAATGGTGAAGCACAAGAACACAAGAAAAGTGTGTCCAATAAGACACAGTCACACTTCTCTAAGATTAAGACAAAGAGGTGTTTTGTATCAGCAAATAACTTTGAGGAAAAATGTGAGTAAAGCACACACATGAAAGTTTTCTGAGCATAACCGTTACGAAGTTGGAATTGAAACAGTGGAATTCTGGGTAAGCAAGACAGAGGTATGAGCAGGAATATTAAAAGCATGCAACCAAGAATAACTTCAAAGGACTCAGATCGGAGGACTGAAACCAATAACATTTTCTGTCTTTATAAGGATCTTTTGCCAAGAAAATTAAAGTATTTAAAACTCTCCAGTAATATATCATGTTTAGGTATGTAGATAATATTCTACATGAACTCTCAAATATATGTGTTGCAATGAACATTTAATCTATAGTAAAGAAAATATATATCAATACAAAATTTAAAAATAATAACGATAGCTAATTTTTGTCAAGTGCATAGTTTTTGTTAGGACTGCGATAAGCATATTACAGGAATTATCTCATTTATCTATCCACAAAAATCTTGTACAGTAAGGACACAGCCAGATCTCTTCTTGAGTCGACTTTATTGACATAATTTACATACCATAAAATTCACCCTTTTAAAATGTATAGCAGCTCGATGAGTTGTGAAAAGTATGTATAAATGTGTAACCAACACCACTATTAATATATTACTCCTATTTAATAGCAAAAAAATGCAGTTAAAATGTAAAAGTACTATACATGATAACACCCAAAATATGTAATATTTTGCCAATAAATATAATTAAATATGTACAAGACCTATACACTGAAAACTACAAATCATTACTTAGAGAAACAAAAGTATGCTGAAGTGAAGTGACTTTTCCATGTTCGTGGATCAGTAGAATCCATATTGTTATATTCCCTTGATTGACTCTGACAAAGTAGTGCCATTTTGGTTATAAGCAGAAATGAATCTTTGAAAATAATTTTTTATCCTGTAGGTGGAATCAGCTTTTGTGTCTATGTGACCCCATTGATTGACCAATATGTTTACATGATTTCCAACATTTTTAGGATAATTCCTCTACCATTGCATTGTCCAATAGTTTAGCCTCCTTGAGCCACAGTTAATATTTTTCTTAATGCCCACCATGGCATTAAGACACTCCATGGCAAATGTCAATTTGAAGAACTCAGTTAGCCCTTCAGGCCACTAATGCAAGTCATTTGTGTTTCTGCCGCAGTTCTGTGAGGGACAACCAGACCTCTTTGAGTCCCAAAAAAACATATCTCACATGGTGCCTGTTACACTACAAGGGCAGATGACTGCTTTATTATTGGTTCCTGGTGAAATATTAAATTGCTGAGCAAGCTTAATCTTAGCATTTCTTTATTGCAGTGGTATAGAAGTCTTATTTCTATTGAAGATGAAACTTTAATATTAAAATTGATTTTGGGTATGGATCTACAACAAAATTGACTAAGTTCCTTTCATGTGCAGCAAAATGTCTAAGTGTTACACTCATAGTTTTTTCATATTGTAGGAAATGCATGAAAATCCTTAGTGATAGGGAAAAGGCCTCTGGGACCTTAGATGTCAGTTATAAAAGACAGATTGTTATACTTATAAATTTGTCTGTCCTGGAACTGACATCCAAGGTCCCACAGACTTTTTTTCCATTCACTGATGATTTTTTATGCAATTCCTACAGCATACTGTATTCCATTCTTTACAAGAAATGTTCAACCATTCATATTACAGAGACAGCTAGACACTTTGCTGCTAAAGAATGGAACGGAGAAGTAGAAGGGAGGTCACAATGTAACACACCTATTAATGTTAAAAAAAAACACATAGAGTTAATTACAAAGAAAGTTACTTGCTATGTTAATACATTCAAGTATTGAGTACATGCCGTGTATCTAATTTAGAATAAAAGATGAATAATGTTATGACCTGTGATGATTTTTTTGGTAAAAGTCATTTGAGCTAGTTAGCTTTGAATAATTTCAAAAAAATCAAACTGATTTTTTTCTCAATGCCTTTGTGGTTTTGTTCTGATAATCAATAAATGATATTTTTGAAGTTCAAATATAATTAATATAATCGTAGGTCTCCACACCAATGTAACAGGTAAACATAAAACTGATTTTTGTTTTTACCATAATCATCATGTTGAAGATTAGTCAACCAATATTCTTGGGGAAGTTCAGTGTATTCAAATCCAAATCCATTTGTCTTAATATAATATACTCTTTAATTCTCTACTGAGGATTGTGTCTCTATAGGAAGATCTTGGTTGGATCATTAAGGAGTTTCTGACTTGGAGGCTATACATAGCTTCAAATGCCATATTAATTCATAATAGTAAAATGTGCTTATTTATTTGCCTATTTATCTGTGATTTCATATAACACCCAAAATATTTTTTAAATATTTTTTCTGGTTATTGAAGTATATTAACAATGAGTTGTTGCCAATAGTCACAAGTTGTACTCTCTAGGCAAGCACTAATTTTTTATTATTTCAAAAGAGCCATAGAGTAGAAATTTTGGGACACCAACCAATATTAGCAGAAACTAACTTTATATTTCTATGTAAAAAAAGCGCACACTATTTGTACATATTAATTTTGGTTTAGCCCTCTGATTATTTCAGTTTTATGCTTCTAAAGAAAATTCTTCTTTTTTTCCCCTGTGTTCAAACAAAACTGGAAACCTGAACTTTTAGAGGGTAAATCCAAATAATTTGTCACTCAATAGAGAATCTATTTCAAAGTGGTAAGAAGTGCTTACTCTGCTTGTGACCTTTTTCAAATAAAAAGTATTGATTGATGACTTCCAATCATATCGATTGTTTCATATAAGAGGTTTGTTGAGAAAGTCTTCTGTTCTCCAATAGCAACTTTAAATTACAAAGGAGATTTAATGGAAGAAATTATTAAGCATTATAATTTTCAGTATTATAATGATGAGAAAATTACATTTTTGGTACAGGAATTTTTATTAGTGGGATTTATTTGAAAACTAGAGTTGATAGTTGTGTGCTTGGACTTTCATCTTTCATTACCAAGAAAGAAGGAAAAATAATACTAATTAAATGGTGAATGTTAAAGGATGTCAGGATTCTAACTGGGAAATTTGACCAGGGGTCTCTGGGAAAATAATATTTTTCTGTTGTATTTGGTAACTATTTTTATTTATATGTTAAAGGTATTTGAAAGCACAAATTTTCTTGCTTTATTTCTTTATTTTGTTCTTATATAAGTTTTCTTCTGTGTAAAGGGTAGTTGTTATATCTCCATAACTGCTTTCTCACCTCAATTTTTTTATAAATTATTAATCACATGGACATTAGCTTTAGAAAAATTTACACTCAGCTTCAAAATACTGACTTTCCGCATCTCATAACAGTTTTCCTTGAGGATAGACATTTTCCTTTTTTGTTTGCTTCCACAATACTAGTGCTTGATACTGTCTTCTGTCTCAGCCTATATTATACCCTGTTGTCATTTTCTTATCACTTCGCTAAATCTCATATTTTCTTCTTTGACCACTCTCACATCCAAATGAGGGTATCTCTAAGGACATTTTACTAAATGATCTTTATGCCTCTTTTTATTTGCATCCAGTCTTAATAGTTTTACCTGCTTTCATGACTTTAAAAATCATTTCAATTTTGATGACTTGTAAATATTTATCGTGTGTTTCCTTATCCTCACATCTTTGACAACTTCCAAAACTGCATTCCTAGATTTAATAGCAGCATTTGAATATGCTGATGCTAACTCAAACTCAGTGACTCCTACAATGAACCCATTATGTGCAATCCAAAGTTGATACTTTTATTATTATTTAACCATTTTGTCAATGATCACAAATGCTATTTTTCATGTTTTTCTGCCAAAAATAACTGTCCAGTCTCTCACCAGCTTGCTCCTCCTAAATCATGTCTACTTTGAAACACTGTTGTACAAATACTTTGCATACCATTAGCAGACTAATTTATAAAATATGCTATTTCCTTAGTTTTGCTGCAATCCATTTCCCCCCATTATTTTCTTATCTATTCCTAAGCTGCAAACACATAATTCTACAAGCTGTGATGTAGCTAACTCAATCAATGTCTGCCTCAGTGATTTTGTTCACACTACGTTTACAAACCACTACTCTAATGTGGGTGATAATATTCTCCAGATGGAATCAAGGATGGTATTATAAAGCAAAATAATTAATGATGTTTGTTTTACATGATATAATGACAGTGTCCAAAACTTTTAATTATATTGGCACAGTGAGTGCCAAAGGATGGTCAACAGCTCCTGATACAAAAATCTTAACTTAGATGGTTGTAAATTATAACACTGAAAATGGGTAAAATGTTTCAGATAGGTAGGAGAAAATGAATTAGTAGAAAGCTTTGATTGATAGATTGTGAGTCGGGTGCTTAGTTTACGTAGTACTGTTATTCTTTCTGACTCCAGATGTTTCAATTGCACTTCTAAATTTAGGGACTTTCTGACCTTATGAATATTGGTAGAAGGCAGAGCTTGTGTTCCATGAATAAGTTGAACATGACAAATAATGAGGACAGTAATGATAAAAATAGTAAATGAATGATAATGATAATGTTGGAAAGTAGCTAATACTAACTGAGCCCAATATTCTGGACATCTGTTAGAGAATTTTACATTAATTAAATAATTGAATCTTGCCTGTGACTCTTTTAGGTAGTTGCTATTATTCCCAGTTTGTGGATGAAGAAAGTGTGGTACTGTAAATAACTAACTCCCTCAACTCACAGAGCTTATGAATGGTAAAGGATTTCAATACCAGTTCTTAATTGATATGCTCTACTCTTATTAAAGCATTACTTTTCTACCCTCCTTACAGCTAGAGGGATGGCTCCCTCAATCAGATACTCTCACCATGAATTTTCATTTGTGAATTACTGATAAAGGGAAAGATGATTGTAATCAATATTCTCTAATGAAGAATGGTTGCTTTTCTGCGACGAGTGGCAAAATGGTTTGATTTTTAATGTCTCCTTTAGAGGTAAAAATATTTATGGAATACAAAGAATAAAATATTTGCATAATATACAAAAGTCTAGCTTGATTTGCATAAATTTAATAATTCTAGGTCTAGCAAACTGAATTTACATTTGACATTATACATTAGAGTCACAGTCCTTTACCAACTTCCAGACATCAGATGATAGACTCAGAGTACTTTCAATAAGTGGAAGGACAAATAACCTTGAGGAAGACATCTAAATTGATCATAAGGACATTCTGTGAATCATCTAGTTTTCCCAAGGAAGAAACTTTCTCTTCTTTTCTCTGTATACAGAGAAAAATAAATAGCCAGACCTTATGAGGATTTTTGTAAACTACTTCCCATGGAACTTGAATGCCACTACAGTTCACCAGAAAGAGCAGTGTTTGATGGGCAGCAGATGATAAATGGACTTGTGACATAAGTTCTACTCAAGGTTAAGATACAATAGGGTATCCATAATGTACTTATTTCTGCAGTTCCTGTGTATATTGTTTGACTAGCTATGCTCAGCAACTGCCACAATCCCTGCATTGCTGTCTATGACTTATAGAAGGAATTAGGGCTAATATGAAAGAAAGCAAGGGGGGAGCCTTTAAAATGTTCTCTTTCTGCCACAGTGTAGGTCAAAAGCAACCTCAGCAGAATTATAGACAACTGTTGTATTATCAAAGTCCTGAAAGATGCAGGAGTGGTGATTTTCATTTTAGCTTATTGAACTTTACAGTTCAGTGAAGAAGACCTAAGTAGCAGAGCTAGGTCAGCTATTGTGTTTTATGTCACAGTTTAGTACACAGATTTAAATATTTCACCAGCCTAAGAGTCATGTCTAGGGGCTTCCTTTGTGATGTAGTGGTTAGGAATCCTCCTGCCAAGGCAGGGGACCAGGGTTCTAACCTTGGTCCAGGAGGATCCCACATGACACGGAGCAACTAAGCTTGTGTGCTACAGCTACTGAGCCTGTGCTCTAGAGCCTGTGCTCTGCAACAGGAGAAGCCACCACAATGAGAAAGCTGTGCACCGTGGCGAGGAGTAGCCCCCACTAGCTGCAGCTGGAGAGGGCCCTCGCACAGCAATGAGAACCCAATGCAGCCAAAAATACATAAATAAAATAAATAAATTTATTAGAAAACAAGAAAAAAAGAGTCATGTCTAAAACATGTGGAATAGTGGTAAGTTGACATAAAAGGATTATAATTGGAGGTTTACAACAATCCCTGCCTTCTTTACAAAATAAATATTTACCATTAGAAAAACACCTCCTGGATCACTAATGAGTACAGGTGGTGAACCACTTGATCTTTGACCTTCTAACTATTTCTAAAATTGGGAAAGTCCAACTACATTCCATTATTCAGTGATAGTGCCGTATCTTGGATTAGCCAGGAAATCCTTAAAAGCACAAACAATTTACACAAGCAGTTGTTTTACACTCCCTGTATGTCTATTTCTATTGTACTGCCACTATGCATCTAAACCATACCGCTTGTCTTTTGTTATATTCTCAGTAGTACATTGTCTCTGGATTAATAATACTGAAGCTAATTTTCAGAGGGTTCTGCGCAATATTCTGGCACAAGCCAGAAGGAGTAGCCCTGAAGAGTGATAGAGATAGAAAATCCTCCTACTGGATGAAATTTTGAGTTATGCTTCTCATGATATATGTTTCATTAAAGAAACATGGTCCAAAGTAAAAATGTACATTGATTCATGGGCTATAGCTGGTAAATGGCCAGGAGGTAAAGAATTTGGAAGGAATTGTGACAAAGAAATGAGCACACAAGTAAGTAAATAGACCTCTTCTTAGGCCACAAATTCAGGTATTTGTCTTCTGGGAATAGCCACCAAAAGACTCCTACTTACTAATTATGCAGAGGCACATGTGATAAAGGATTTATACTTCAAGATTATAAAAACATTCAAAACTGTATAATAAGAAAACAACCCAATTAAAAAAGAGGCAAAATATTTGAACAGACCCTTGGCTCAAAAGGATAGATGGAAGGCAAATAACACATAAGATGTGCAACATCATTAGTCATTTGCAAAATACATATTAAAACAATAATGAGATAGCATTGCACATCTATTAGATTGCTAAAAGAAAAAAAGACTGACAAGTCTAAGTGCTGAAGAGGTTGCAGAGTGACTGGGAATCTCATACACTATTAATTGGAATGCAAAATATTACTACAAAGTTTTTGCTTGACATTTTTTTTAAATATAAAATTGCAACCACCATATAATGTAGTCATGTTAGTTCAAAGTATTTACCAACAGGAAATAAAATTGTAAATGCACATAAAAGCATGTACAGTGATGTTTCTAGCAGTTTTATATATAATAGCCCAAAACTTCAAAGATCTGTTAATAGATACATGAAGAGAAAAATTGTGGTAGTTTCATATAAATAGTATTACCCAGAAGCACTAAGGAATGAATTGAACTATTGAAACATGTAACTAAATGACTGGATCTGAAAATAATTATACTGAATGAAAGATGCCCAAATTAATTATGCTGGATGAAAGAAGACCAAAAAGAGGACGTCTGAAGTATTTTGTTTATATAAAACTCTAGAAAATTCAAAGTGTTCCACATTAGCAGAAAGCATATTACAATTGTCTGAAAATGGAGAGGGGGCTTAAGGGAATCAAAAAAGGATACAATGAAAATTTGGGGGGTAATGGATATGTTCATTGCCTTGATTAAAAACATTTTAAGTATTATGTGAGATAATTTTAAATAAACAACTCTGGGAGAGTTAAATTTACAGAAAAATTGCAAAGATACAGCAAGGAGTTCTCATATACCTCAAACCCAGTTTCCCCCATTATTAACATCTTAATATGATAAATTTGTTACAATAAATGAACCAATATCAATAGCTTATAATTAAAGTCCACATTCTTTTTATACCTTAGTTTTTTTCCTTAATGTCTTTGGTCCAGGATCTTACCCAGGATAGCACATTATTCTTTACTTGGAATGCAAGTTAGATATTACCTAGCCTAACATTATATTTTACAGTTTAGGAAAAAACTTCCATGTTTCTGGACTCTATTGGGGTTCTAGGCTTATATTCACCCTTGACTGTGATGTGAATGGGAGAAACAATGACTATTTTCATAGGTTTCACATTCTGAAAACATAGCCACAGTCATTTCTTTGACAATTGAAATGTCTTAATGTAAATTTATCCTTGAAAAGGAGTCACTTATTCACAATTGTCAGTTGTAGCAATTTCTATATTTTCACAGTCAACACAAATTCTTTTTACTAGCCTATAACTGCATTCATGTCATTGACCAAGGGAAAACAAGACAAAACAACAAACAGGAAAACAGCTCATGTCACTGCAGTAACTGATTCTTGCTTGTACTCTGAAGTTGTGTGCATTCATGGTACTGAAACTTTCTGAACAAAAGGCATATTGGTAATTAACCAATTATTATATACATGTTATATATCTTATGAAAGGAGAATTAGAGGGTACTATGACTATATAAAAACTTATGTCTACCTTAATTTTCTAGCTGTAAAATATGTGCATACTCTTTCTGCCAATTATTACCATATATTTTTCATCTCTTGCTATCAGTTACAACTACTGGTCTAACCAGGAATTGTGTTCTTTTTCTTATTAATATATAAAATATAATCACTTCCATTTATTAACATATTTCCTCCTTTTTAAATATACATTTCCTTCTTAATATTGTGACTAATTGAGATCTTAAATATATTAAGACCCTCTGCTTCATCCACTGTTTGCTGTGCTAGTTTAATTTGATTATAAGGGTTTCAGGTAGGCCTAGGTAAACACTCTTTAGACTTATTCCTTATTTTAATTTCACTTATGTTAGAAGTGCCTATTGTTGCTTATTTTTAAAACTTTTTGTTTAATTCATTAATGAGCATATGTTCATATTCTCACTAAGTCAATTAGACTACTTCCTCTCTTTATTAAATGGATTCTCCAATGTAGGGAAGCCGTAATCTTTCTTTTTTTATTGAAATATAGTTGATTTACAATATTATATTAGCTGCAGGTGTATAGCATAGTGATTCAATATTTTTACAGGTTATACTCCATTTAAAGTTTTAAGGAATGATGTCTACATTTCCCAGAGCTGTCCAAATTTCCTTGTTGTTTATCTATTTTATTAATAGTAGTCTGTATCCCTGAATCCAATGCCCCTATCCTGCCCCTGCCCCCTTCCCTCTCTCCACTGGTATCTGCTTATTTGCTTTCTATATCTGTTGAGTCTTTTTCTGTTTTTTATGTGCGTTCATTTGTTTTTTTTTTTAGATTCCACATATAAGTGATAACATATAATATTTGTCTTCCTTTGTCTGACTTATTTCACTAAGCATATTAATCTCTAGGTCCATCCTTGTTGTTGCAAATGGCAGAATTTTATTCTTTTTATGGCTGAGTAATATTCCATTATATATATATATATATATATATATATATATATATATATATATATATATACACACACACACACACACATCTTTCTTAATTCATCTGTTGGTGAATATTTGGGTTGCTTCCATATCTTAGCTATTGTAAATGATGCTGTTATGAACATTGGGGTGCATGTATTTTTCTGAATTAGTGTTTTATTTTCTTCAGCAATATACACAGCACTGGAATTGCTGAATAATATGGTAGTTCTACTTTTAGTATCTTTAGGGACTTACATACTGTTTTCCACAGTGGCTGTACCAATTTATATTCCCACCAACAGTGTACAAGGGTTCCCTTTTCTCAATATCCTTTACAACATTTATGGTCTTTTTGATGATAGCCGTTCTAACAGGTGTGAGGTGATATCTCATTGTGATTTTGATTTGCATTTTTCTAATAATTAGCAGTGTCGAGTATCTTTTCATGTAGGTTAGTCATTTGTACATCTTCTTTGGAAATATCCTTCAGGTCTTCTGCCTATTTTTTAATCAGGTTGCTAATGGCTTTTTTTTTTTTTATTGAGTTGTCTGAGTTGTCTATATATAGCTTCTTTTTTTAATGCAACGTGCAAACTTTGTTTAACAAAACTTACAGGTAAAGTCAAACAGGCACTTATATTAAGAGAAAAATTGACATATATGTATATGTATGTGTGTATATATATATATATGTGTATATATATATATATATATATATATGTATGTATATATATATATATATATATATATATGATAAGGCCCCTTATGGGTCATATCATTAGCAAATATTTTCTACCATTCAGTAAGCTGTCTTTTCATTTTGCGGATGGTTTCCTTTGCTGTGCAAGAGCTTTTAAGTATAATTAGGTCCCATTTGTTTATTTTTGCTTTTATTTGTTTTGCTTTAGGAGTTGGATAAAAAAAATATTGTTCAGTTTTTTGTCAAAGTGTTCTCCCTATGTTTTCTTCCAGGAATTTTATAGTTTTAGGTCTTACATTTAGATCTTTGATTCATTTTGAGTTTATTCTTATATATGGTATGAAGAAATGTTCTAACCTCATTCTTTTACATATAGCTGTCTAGTTTTCCAATACTTGCTTTGTATGTTTAGGTGCTCCTGTACTGGGTGCCTATATGTTAATGAGTATAATATCCTTTTCTTGTATTGATCTTTTTATCGTTATATAATGCCTTTCTTTGTCTTTTGCTATAGAGTTCGTTTTAAAGTCTATTTTGTCTGATATGTGTATTGCTAACCCCACTTTTTTGTCACTTCCATTTACATGAAATATATTTTTCCATCCCCAATTTTCAGTCTATGTGTGTCTTCAGCTCTGAAATGGGTCTCTTGTAAGCAACATATATGTAAATCTTGTTTTTTTTTTTAAATCCAATCAGCCACCCTATGTCTTTTGATTGAAGCATTTAGTCCATTGACATTTTAATTGATTATTGATAGACATGTACTTATTGACAGTTTATTACTTGTTTTCTGTATGTTTTTGTAGTTCTTCTCTGTTCATTTCTTCTTTTTGTTTCTTCCCTAGTGGTTTGATGATTTTCTTCAGCAGTATGCTTGTGTTCCTTTTTTCTAGTGTTTGTGTATCTATTGTAGGTTTTTGATTTTTGGTTACCTTGGGGTTCATATATGTTTGACCTACAATTACATCTACTTGTTTTAACCAAGTAGTCATTTAAGTTCAAACACATTCTAAAAGATCTACAGTATTCTTGCTTCTTGTCATACTCTTTTCTTTTCCACTTAGAGAAGACTCTTTTAACATTTCTTTTAGGGTAGGTTTAGTATTAATGGATTCTTTTAGTTTTGTTTCTCAGAAAAGGTCTTTATCTCTCCTTAAATTCCAAATGATAATCTTGTTGAGTAGGGTATACTAGGTTGCAGGTTTTTCCCTTTCAGCACTTTGAATATCTCATGCCACTCCCTTCTGGCCTGAAAAATTTCTGCAGAAAAATCAGCTGATAGACTTATGGAGACCCCCTTGTATATGACTCTGTTTTTCTCTTGCAGCCTTTAGAATTCTCTTTTTATCTTTAACTTTTGACATTTTAATAATGATATGTCTTGGTGTGGGTCTTTTTGTGTTCATCTTGTTTGGATTATCTGTGCTTTCTGTACCTGGATATCGGTTTCCTTCTTCATGTTTGGGAAATTTTCTGCCATAATTTTATCAAATACATTTTTTACACCTTTCTCTTTCTCTCTGCTCCTTCTGGGACCCCTATTATGTGAATGTTGGTATGCTTGAAGTTATCTCAGAGATCTCTTAAACTGTTCTCTCTCACAATTTTTTCTTTGTTTTCCTTTTTTCTGGTCTGATTGGGTGATTTCCATTATTCTATCTTACAGATCATATATGTGTTCTTCTGTATTACTTAGTCCTCTATTCATTCCTTCTATTGTGGTTTTCACTTTTGTTATTGTATTCTTCAGTTCTGCTTGGTTCTTTTTTATATTTTCTAGTTTCTTGTTAAAATTCTCACTGTGTTAATCTATTTTCCACAATTCAGTTACCATTCTTATTACTAATGCTTTGAATTCTTTATCTGGTAAATTGTTTATTTCTGTTTTATTATATTTTTCAGGATTTTTCTCCTGTTCTTTCAATTGAGACCAGTTCTCTGTCTTCTGCTTTTGCTTAACTTTCTCTGTCTCTATGAATTTAGGTGAAACATTTACCTCTTGTGAACTTGAAGTGGTGCCCTTATGTGGGGGTGTCCCTATATGGCCTGTGTGTGCCCCATGCCTTTGGTGGGAGAGCTGGATTTAATATGAACACAAGTCACATCTTTCCTTAGAGTGTGCTGGCAGCTATCACCTGGGTAGGAGGCAGGGATTGAGATAGAGGAACTAGAGCTGGAGCTGGGTGTTTGGCACAGCCTCTTCTCTGCTCAGTGTCTGTCACCACCTTATTGGGAACAGAGTCTGATCCTAAGTTGCTGGAGTAGAAGACCTGAGGTTTGAATCTGAGCTGGGTCAGTCCCCTTTAAGTGTGTGTTCTCCCCTCTCCCATCTCTGAGATCCTTGACCCAAAGGGGAGCAGTGCTGAAGCAAGAGAGGCCTGGGTGAGCTCTCCTGTGTGACTGGGTACAGGCTGAGGTAGATTGGCCACAAACAGAGGTCCAGGTTGTCGCCAACGTTCTGTCTGTGCAAGTGTCAGCAATGGCTGCCCCAGCACTGCTCAGATGCAGCCTCAGGTCTGTGTCTCCTTTGTCCCTCACAGCTGATCACTACCCCCAGCCACTGCCAGCCCTCCCTGTTGTGGAGCTATGCCACAGGGCAGGCAAGATCTGCGTGGGTTCTCAGCATGTACCTGGGTGGTTGGTCTCAGAGATTGGGATTGTCTCTGATGTGTTGTCTGAGTAAGGGCCAAAAATGTCCAACCCCACCCCACTCAGATGCCACCCTGGTCTGAGTGACCTCTGAGTCCCATGGCTGAGCTCTCTCCCTGGTCATGGCCACTGTTTGTCCGGTGTGAAGGTGGGATGTGAAGTAATCAGGGCTGGAGTGTTCACTTGTCTTAAGCTAGGCCACACGCCAGGGTGGTCATGGGATACAGGCAGCTGCTCAAGCAGCCCTCTTCACTCTGCGTTGGTAGCAAGCCAGCACACATGCACTCCTGTAAGTGGAGTCCAGGCTTCCCACAGCCCTCCTGTTAGACCCACCAGCCCTCCAACCAGCCAAGTGGGCTTGTCTTCCCTCTGTCAGATCCCAGGACTGGGGAGTCCATTATGTGGTATGAACCACCCACTCACCAGGGGAGATCTTCACCCCTGTGATCTCCTTTTTCCTCTGAATCCCTTCTCAGGGTCACGGGGCCCAACCTGACCACTTCTCTTCCTTCCTACTCTATTCTCTGTTGATCTTGCTCACATACTTACTTGTACAGGAGTCTTTCTAACAGTTTCTAGTTAGTTTTCATTGAGAATTTTTCCACATGTGGATGGATTTTTGATGTATTCTTGGAGAAGGTGAGTTCCACATCCTCTTACTCCACCATCTCTTTCAATTTCATAATCTTTTTAGAAGTATTCATATACACATTGACATAATGTTTTCAAAGTACCTGCCATGCTCTTTGATGCAATTTATGTGAATAAAAGTCTGCACTACAAATTGTATATCTTTCCTTACTTTTAAATACTGACCCTTAATTGTGGTCTAATTGTTAGTTTGAATGAGAAATATGATACTGAGAATTTTTTTATTGAGTCTATTGAGTGTATATCACCAACATTTTAAATAATTCTTTCCACTTATAGGTGGTCAGTTTATTCTCTAACTCCACTTGCATTCTCACACACTCTTATCAAATGAAATTTGTTTGTAGCTGATTTCTCATTCCATTTCTTTGGCTAGATCATCACGACAGGGTTAAGGCATACTTTGAGCATTTGGCACAGTGCCAATGAATAAGTTTTCATCTACAAAGCTTTTTACCAACACTCATTTTGGAAGTGTGTATTACTAAGATTATTTATTCATAGATACCTGAATATAAAACATAGAGTGACATAATCTATGTTGGAAAATTGCTGTAAAGACTAAACACTAAGTCTGATGAGCTAAAAATATCAGAGTCACATAATGGAGAATAGAAAAATATGAATAAGGAAGTGTTTTCAAAGCATGTAAATGATTACGTTGTTCATTTTCTACTGTCTAACTTCATTATAAGGGTCTCTACGAAACTGAGGTTTTTTGGGTTTTTTTTGGTAATTTAGATGCAGACCAATTCATTCTAATTGAAAGGAAAAGAATCCCAAGTAAAGTCAAGAACATATAAATCTGCTATATTTGATCTGATTGAGGCTATTTTGGGGAGATAAGTTTTCTTGCATCTCTTGGATTTCTGAATGGTTTTGTTAACCTTGTTCTAGACTATGTTCCCAAGGATGTTTGTGTAACAAACAGTTTTGGATGATAAAGATGGTGAGTCCCTCCAAGGAAGAGAGTGGATTTATTTCCTAAAGAAGAAACTAAAAGTAATGTCTGCAAAGTTTGTCGATAGCCTCCCTTATAAAATTGGGGGTTTCCTAACCTTGAGCTTCCTCTGCTGTGACACACTACTGTGTGTACAGAATCACTTAGACTTCTATGCTTAGACAACAGATCTTGGGCAGTAAGGGGAACTGATGTGAACTTGAAGCTCATGCTTCCTGCTGTGCCATGAGTAATAAATTCCTTTGTCTCTGGTCCAAGAGTCTTGTGGTTTCTGTCAATATCTATAAAACAGTGGCAGACTAAATTATTAGCTTGTAAGTAGGCTAAAATCTCTGACCCTTCACAGCTCCAGACAACTATAAACAGATATATTCCAAGAATCTCCTCTACTACATCAAAAATATATCTTGTCAGGACTTTTACCAGAAGCAAAACTAAGTTATGAATAGAAATATGCTGTCATTCATTAAAAAAAAAATAAAAGGAAGAAAAGAAATAAAGGAAGACAGGAAAAAAAATAATGAAAGTAAAAGAAGAAAAAAAGAAAAAAATGACTTTTCAGGGCTTCCCTGGTGGTGCAGTGGTTGAGAGTCTGCCTGCCGATGCAGGGGACACGGGTTCGTGCCCCGGTCCGGGAAGATCCCACATGCCGCAGAGCAGCTGGGCCCGTGAGCCATGGCCGCTGAGCCTGCGCGTCCAGAGCCTGTGCTCCGCAACGGGAGAGGCCACAACAGTGAGAGGCCCGCGTACCGCAAAAAAAAAAAAAAAAAGACTTTTCATTTGTTATTTAATCATTAAGCAAATCTAAGAAGCATCTACTCCATCCTAAACATTCTTCAAGATAATACAGTAGAGAACAGAATGGACATGGTACCAAGTTTACACATGGAAGCATAAGGAAAATCAACAGATGATGACATGCATCATGAAAGAAATGAAGGTGATCGGAGGGGATGTGGTAAAGGGAGGGCTACATTAGACAGAGTGATAATAAATTCCTTCTTAACTCTGAGAGATTTAATCTGGGAGCATAGTTTAGAAAAAAAAGACCCTGGATTCCAGTGATGAATCTGATATTTATTAGTTGTGATATCTCTGCAAGGAGATAAAGACTGTCATACTGATTGATATCTTCTCTAATTGTAATACTGACACATTGTAAACATATTTTGATATTGTAGAACACATAATAAAAGTTTGAGTTTGCTAGTAATACTTATACTACCAGAATTCTGCTCACAGACTTTCTTTTTCAAGTAAACTAAATGTTGACATGACCATCTTTTGTTTTTGCTTTTATGACTTGGATAGTTTTTACAAGTATCAGTATGCTTTCCTTATGTCATAAGTTACTGTGGCCAAGTCAAGCTGCCTTTTATAAATAAGCTCTTGAAATGTCTCTGGATTATTGTTTTGTACATATTGTCTTAGAGTCATTCTCAGATGTAAGTGTGAGATTGTCCTAGAATTAACACTACCCTAGGACGAATCAAGGAAGCTAAAGAGCTTCTCCTTGTTTTAGATTAGACAGTGTTTTCTTTTCTGTTTTCTATTCCTTTTGAAAAAATTAAAAAAAAACAAGAGGAGGTTTATATAACTGAATCTTTGCTAAGGGGAATTTGGGCTATACAGGAATTGTTTTCTGTATTATATGATTTAGAACTTTTGAAATAAAGATTTCTATTTAACAATACCAAAATGTTCTTCTAAATTACTTTGAATATCCTCAAATCATAAAACCATAAATGCATAGACCTCCTAGTCTCATGTTCAAATCCAGAGACCTATTTCTTGTAAATTAAATACAATTTGAATTTTCATTCTTGATCATAAAGAAGATTCTTAGAGAGGAAAAGCCTGAATGTTTAATTTTGGATTTAATAAACAATGTGATATTATGGATTCAAAATTGAGATGTTATAGGTTAAAATTTTAAAGTTTACATAGAATATATTCCTTGAAAATACAAATTTAATTTACTCATATTACAGATAAGGAAAATACAAAAAAATTAAATAAATAACAATTTTCTAATTACCACATGACTAGTAAAGTTAAAGTGAGATCTGTAAGTTTGGCCTCTTTTTTCTTGTCCAAAGCCATTCTTATTGGTCCTTCTTTCACTGATATGATATTTGTATTTCATACATCAGAATCATCTCCAGTGCTTGTTGAAAATTCAGATTTCTAGAACCTCAAGAGATATGCTGACTCTGAATTTGTATAATAAGACTTAGAAACATGCATTTTGATAAGCTTTTCTTCAGGACCTTATGTGTACTTGGAATGTGTACAACCACTGAATTAATACAATGAAAATGAAATGTCTGGGCTATTAGTATTACCTGAAATTGTAATTTATATAAATAAAACAATACATAAACAATTGAGTGTTCTTTTTTAATTCATTGGTAAACTTCTCTTTATCTTGCAATTAAAATTAATTTTTAGTCAATAATTTTGATGCCAAGGTCTGTAGAAAATGGCAAACGGAATGAAATGTTTATACATACACACACACACACACACACACACACACCCTTGAAGAGCTCAAATAATAAGATTCTATGTAGTGATAAATAAAAAGTTATAAATAGTGAATAATTATATAAAAGAAAGTAATTGATAATCATTTATTTTAAAAGTTATACTTCTGTTTATCAATTTTTGTATTTTATTCCCTAATCAGCTTCTAGAAACTTCTTTTGAAACTCAAAGCCAAAGGTTCTCTGTGGCTTCTCTTTATACTCTCTTCTCTGGGACCATGACCCTCAGCCTGTTTTTTTTTTATTTTTTTCTTTTCTTTTTTAAGTGACATAATTTCTATGCAGTGAATTTCCAATAAAAATTTATGTTTACAGTTGGATAAATTAGCTTAGTTTTAATGATGAAAATGAAGCTAAAATTATTGAGATGGAAAATATGCCAGATAATATTTTTAAAACAATAGCTTGGTTCATAAGCAACAAAGTGTAACTCTGTGAAGTTAAATTATTATATTCCTGATAGTTTTAATTGCAAAATTATGAGAAGAAGGAAAGTTATTGTCATAATGGGAACTTTAACACAAGAAATAGCAAAAAAATAACCTAAAGGTAGTTGGCAAAGAAAGCCAGGGTAATAATTGCAGCTGTAAAGACTAGTTTTGAAAAGAAAGCTAAGAACTAGAATTCTGCACTTGGTCAAATTGTTCAGTTGCTATAAGTCAATTTTGCTCCTGTAAATTGGGATAATGTCATAATATTCACAAATATTTATAGGGTGTATGTGTTAGGTACTATCCTATTTGGTAGGGATATACTAGAGGAGAAAACATGATGAATATAAAGTCTTTAGAAATTCCAGGTATATAGAAAGCACTCAGTAAATCATGTTAAAGAAGATTATGCAAATGACAAATAAAAATTAAATATGCATAAATAGTAAGAAAGGGCTCCCTAGAGGTAGTATATAGCTACACAGAGATTTATAGTACAGGGAAAGAAGGCAGGGACATAATGAGCTGAAATGGGGTTCTGAGGAATAGGTTATTTTATGTAAGAAGCCCCTGTAGTATGTACAGGGTAGAATGGGGAGAAAATTAAGAACAGCAGATCAAGCCTTTCTCAAAGTTTATAATTAAAGCTATCATGTTCTAAAATATCTATAGGTATTTATGTGTTTGTGTGTGTGTGTGTGTGTGTGTGTGTGTGTGTGTGTGTGTTTCAGGATGGGCAAAGGATGTGAGGCAGAGCAAGATTCAGAAAGAGGCTGTGGTCATGAATGGAGACTGAGTAAGGCAGGTAACCAGTTAGTCCATGGACTAGAGATCACGGCAGAAAGCAAAATCTGAAAGAGCAAATCACACTGAGGTTTTGGGTTTTCTGTGACTCGAGGGATACATAGGAGCCCAAAGGTTACCCCTGAGGTCTTTGATCTTGACCTTAGTATTGGTTTGCAGGTGTTGGAGGAGGTCATCGAGAAGACATGAGCTTGGGTTGGCCCAAGACCTGGACTCAGGTGACTGGAGGCTCCTCACCCCCTCCCCCTTCCTTGGAATGTGCATTCTGCCCACCATTGCCACAGTAGGAGCAGTTCCAGGAAGAGAGCCTTGAGAGGCTAAGGTGTTGTTGAGACCATTTGGATTCAATATGTGACAAAACCTATCTGAGGCCTCTGTATAAACTTTTAAAATTTGGCGGGCAGTGTGGAGACCTATTCATCTTGTGGTGTCCAAGACAAGCCACGTGTATAAGTTCCTTTGCTTATTAAACATGCTGCCTGTCAATCTGGAGTGTTTGGCTTCTTTATTCTGTCTCTACTTGCCTTCCATGTGCTGGAGCCAGTTTCAAATTTCACCTTTGAACACCCCAGTTTGGGAACCAACAGCAGGACAAAAATCTTAATCTGAACTGTGGAGAATAGAGGGACTGGAATTTTGCAAGTATTTCCAATGTGAATGGATTCTCAGGGGACTCCATTTCCAGTGGACACTCTTCAAGGACTGAGATCGATTTGGATCAGGGTGTTTCTCTCAGTAGACTCAACTTAAGGCATTAGGAAGAATACAAAAATCCTATTAATTTGCCAGTTTGTTATTTAAAGACGCAGTTACTACATATTTATTGGCACTCTATTATCTTTCTCCATAATGATAGCTTTTCTCTTACTCCTTTTGTACAACAAATTGGAATGTAAAAAAAAAGACCATAGGTATCTTTACACTAATTTAGGAGACTTTATTCATGATAAATGAGGTTTCCTGGGGGAGAGAGTGGTGGGTACTGAGGTGTGAATGTTGCCTCTACTATTCCTTCTCCTCATCAATTAGTGGTTAATGTGTCTTCACGCTTTACAACAACATACACAATTTAATAATCAGGAAAACATCTAGTTAATATAATGATTAATTTATGAAAGAGAAAAGAGGTATTTTAGAGAAACAGGCAGAATTTGACAGGAGGGAACATATAGCGTCATACTATTATACAAACAAGATTCAGAGTAAGGATACAAGCGAAATTGCAGAGGCTAATTGGTGTCATTCCTTTGTTTTACCAGCCATCCCTCCATGTCCACTTTCTTACAAAATCCAAGTTAGACTGAGTGCTTTATAGCACCCTGAAATTCAAAGATAGCTTTTATGTATCTGCATTATAGTAAAAGCCATCATAGCAGGAACTGTTTCTGTCATTTTTTTTCTTGTATCCCTAGTGCCTAGACAAGTGCCTTAAAACCAAAGAGAAGCTCAGTAAATATTTGTTCATTGATAAAAGAATCTCAGTCAAAAATACACAACTTTTATTATTTTCAGTTTGCCATCTGCTTATTTAATCTGTGCTTCTTACCTCTCGAGAGGGAGTTTGGAAAGAAGTAAGAGACATGATAAGATATGCTAATCATTTCTCTCTCTGTGTTTAAAGGTATGTTCTGAATCAAATTTGAATCTCACAATCCTTTGCTAGTGTTACTGAGTCCAAGCTTGTACTGCTTGCCACATAACAGGCCAATAAATCGAGAGATGAGCTGTTGGGGCAAGGAATAATGACTTTATTTAGAAGGCCAGCAGACCAAGAAGATGGTGGACTAGTGTTCCAAAGAACCATCTTGCCCAGGTTTGGGTGTTAGGTTCTTTTATAGAACAAAGAGTGGGAGGTGAGGATATAAAGTAAAAATGCAATAAGTTGTTTCAAATATTTTCTGGTTCTGGCCAGAGTCTGGAAGGGATGTGTTAATTTCTTCTTTTCTTCAGCCATTCACACGTGGGCCTGGTCAGGATGTTTCCTTGAGCTTAAACAAAGTAATTTTAGCTTAACACTCAGGCATGGGAGGCAGGGTTCCTGGAGATGGGTCATTGTGTATTCCCTAAGCTATAGGCAACATCCCTTTATTGATTAACTAGTAGTAAAAGCAATAGAACACAAAGGTTAAAGTAAAATGAACAGATCCATTATGGAGTCAGATTTGTCCTTCTCTATTATGCCAGGAGTGTTGCTTGTCCTGTCCCCAACATGAACACAAAATTCCACTGATAACTATGGTGATGGTGCATGTTTGGATGTGACTTCCAGATTAAGTACAATCTCATCCATGTAGTACATTTTCATGTTGGGAGGATTGTTCCTCTTTTCCTGGATTTCTAGAATCAGTTCCAATATGTGGCTGCCAACACTAAATAGATGGAATATTTTATGTGTTTCCCTATTTTTAAAGTTTTTTATTAGAGCTAATAACCTTTTCAAAACTGAATATCAAAGAGCATTTCATCTGTGGGAGAGGAATTTTTCACATGCTTTCATACACTCTAAAAATATAAACTTAAGCTGTGGTGTAATAATGATGTGTACTGTATCACTTTGTGTATTACTATTCTGGGATATATGCACATTTGCCTGAGGGTGTATATAAGATGATTAGTATAAAAACATAAGCAAACTGGGCAGGTGATACCAAAGCATAAATGAAAAAACATTTAACGGAATGTTTTGCACTTGGCATTCTACTTTGAACACTCTATTTAGGTAACAACCACACCTAAAGAGATTTTACTGGAAAATGATTTCACTGGAAAGTGATTTTACTGGCAGCAAATTCCAAAAGTAATTGTGTGGGCTGCTTAGAGCAGCCACTGGTCCCCTTCCTGATTAGACTGTTGATGAGAAGTCTCAGGTACCTTGCTCTCTCCTACAAGCCATTTCCTTTTAAATCCCCATCAGTTCAGAGAAATTCATATGATTTGATCCACTTTTGAATATGAATAAACTCTTTATAATCTTTAGTGAGATTCATATTAAGTCAAAAATCTCTATAAGGATTTTTTTTTCTTTTTGTCATACAAGATCTTTTTGTCTTACAAGAGTTTTAACCCTTAAAACTCACTCTCTCACTGAATTCTTGACCCTGGTGCAATCATCACAAATATTTTTTGAACGTTTGAAAAGTGTGAGCAAAATTTAAAATGTCTTATTTATAATTTGCCTTAGATGCCACTGGAAAGCTTTAATTATGAAAGCTAATAATTTTCTATATTAGGAAACAAAAATGTATGTGTATGGGTAAGTGAAATTTTTAATTGTGAAAACATTTTCATTTGTTGCTGTGTGAGGACTACTTTCAACTCTGTTTAAGTGAAAACTTCTTGTCTTAGAACTTTCAGATCTAAATAGCTAAATAATTGTGCTCATGGTTACCAGGCCAAGAAGGAACTAGTTACTTCTGATAATTTTGAAGATTGAAAATGATGTGTTATAATCTATTGTCAAGAATGGAATGATTGACATTTGTTTGCTGATACTGTCATTATCAGAACATTATTTGAAAGAGCAGTGATTGTGCCTAAAGCTAAGTGTCCACATACAAACTTTAAACCCAACTGGTCTGCAACGGGAAACTTAATCTTCACCCTCAGATGAGACCACAAGGTAAAACAAAACCATATAATGCTTCCAGTCCTTTTCTCTAGTTTGATACTCAGGAACTAGGAATTCTAAGATCTTTATTGGGCTCAGAACACAGAGCTGTTTGAACATATTGGTAAAGTCACCACTGTAGAGTCTCAATAAGGAGCTAGAATATTTTATTTTAAAATTTATTTTAAAGGGTACATGAGAACAAAATTAAGAGAAACCTGTCAAATGCTAAAATTATTAAATCAATCTCTTTCAGGTGGGGTTTTCTTTCATATTATCTATTATTAAACACTTTATATGCATATTCTCACTTAATGATTTGAACAGTAATAACTATAATAGTTATACATACAGCATTTCACATAGCATTTTCACTGTAATATTCAATGTAATAAAAATATATTAAGATGTAAGGGAAAAAGGATTAAAAATTCCCAAATTTCAAGGCTTTAACAACTTAACCTCAGAGATATATGTGTAAATATACAAATATAATACAACTTGGTAAATGTCATGATAGTGCCATGAGAGCATAGATGTAGAGAGAACTTAATTATTTCTGGAGAATATTATTTATTTTATGTGATCATAATATGATAGATATTCCCCAAACTTTATTCAGGGGCTTTTCTACATAATATCCTCTTTTTCTTTCATGACTTTAAATGTTGTCTAGACACTAATTCCATCATATCAGCACTAAAACATGATTAAGTCTCTCTCTTCTTAAAACCCAGACACATACACACACAAGTAACTTAAACCCAAGTTCTTGTTCAGCTACTTTGGCATTTCTCTCATGCCCACTTCTTCTTACTATTATTGATAACCATACTTTCCCCATTTTTCACATCACTCATTCATTCATCAAACCACTCACCATGACTTTTGCTGCCCAACATCTAAGGAAGTTAAAGCCCTCACAAAAAAACAAAACAAACAAATAAAAACAACAACAACAAAAAAGGAACTTTGAAAGGATAAACAAATTGTCCAAAGTCAAATCAGTACTAGAAGATAAGTGGGGTCTCTGGATTCCAAAGTAGCCTCAGAAATTACTTTATGCATTAAATCAAAAAATTCATATTTTAATGCCAATCTATTGAAGTTAAATAAATGGAAAATCATTTGCTTGTTTTCAACACATAGCTCTTTGTTTCTGCTCACCGACATACAAACTCATACATGTAGAAACTTCATATGTTTTTAAATTTTAAAAATATTGATAACATAAAACGTATCAGGGACCTTCAAGGTGGTGATGGAGTAAGACATGGAGATCACCTTCCTCCCCACAAATACATCAGAAATACATCTACATGTGGAACAACTCCTACAGAACACCTACTGAAAGTTGGCAGAAGACCTCAGACTTCCCAAAATGTAAGAAAATCCCCACGTACCTGGGTAAGGCAAAAGAAAAAAGAAAACACAGAAGCAAGAGAATAGGGATGGGACCTGCACCTCTGGGAGGGAGCTGTGAAGGAGGAAAAGTTTCCAAACACTAGGAAGCCCCTTCATGGTTGGAGATGGGGAGTGGGAGAGGGGGAAGCTTCAGAGCCATGGAGGAAAGCGCAGCAACAGGGGTGTGGAGGGCAAAACGGAGAGATTTCTGCACAGAGAATTGGTGCTGACCAGCACTCACCAGCCCGAGAGGCTTGTCTGCTCACCCGCTGGGACGGGCGGGGGCTGGGAGCTGATGCTCGGGTTTCGGAGGTCAGACCCCAGGGAGAGGACTGGGGTTGGCTGCATGAACACAGCTTGAAAGGGGCTAGAGGGGCACAGCTAGCTGGGAGGGAGTCCAGGAAAACATCTCGACCTGCCTAAGAGGCAAGAAACCACTGTTTCAGGGTGTGCAAGGAGAGGGGATTCAGAGCACCACTTAAACAAGCTCCAGAGAAGTGTGTGAGCCGCGGCTGACAGTGTGGACACCAGAGACGGGAATGAAATGCTAAAGCTGCTGCTGCAGCCACCAAGAATCCTGTGTACAAGCACAGGTCACTATCCACATCCCCCAAGGAGCCTGTGCAGCCTGCAATGTCAGGGTCCTGTGATACAGGGACAAGTTTCCCAGGAGAACACAAGGTGTGCCTCAGGCTGTTGCAACATCAAGCTGGCCTCTGCTGCTGAGGGCTTGCCCCACATTCCAATTATAACTACTGTACACACCCCTCCCTGGGCAGGAGTGTGCAAGAGACTCCTAATCAGCCACTGCTTTAGCCCCATTCTGTCTGGGTGAGAACATATGCCTAATGGTGAATACACAAAGAGGTGGGGCCGAAACCAAAGCTGATCCCAGGAGGTGAGTGAACAAAGAAGAGAAAGGGGAATTTCTCTGTGCAGCCTAAGGGGAAGTGGATTAAATCCACACAATCAACTTGATGTACCCTGCATCTATGGAATACCGGAATAGACAACAAATCATCCCAAAATTGAGGTGGTGGACATTGGCAGCATCTGTAGACTTGGGGTTTGCTGTTTGTGACTGATTTGTTTCTGATTTTTATGTTTATCTTAGTTTAGTGTTTAGTGTTTGTTATCATTGGTGGATTTGTTAATTGGATTGGTTGCATTCTTCTTTTTTAATTATTTAAACAATTTTTTTTTATTTAAAAAATTATTTTTTTAACTTATTATTTTTTCTTTCTTTTTTTCTGCCTTTTCTTATGAGCTGTGTGGCTGACAGGGTCTTGCTGCTCTGGCCTGGTGTCAGGCCTGAGCTTCTGAGGTGGGAGAGCTGAATTCAGGACCTTGGACCACCATAAACCTCCCAGCCCCACATAATATCAATCAGCAAGAGTTCTCCCAGAGATCTCCGTCTCAACACTAAGACCCAGCTCCACTCAACAACCAGCAAGCTACAGTGCTGGACACCCTATGCCAAACAACTAGCAAGACAGGAACACAGGCCCACCCATTAGCAGAGAGGCTGCCTAAAATCATAATAAGTTCACAGACATCCCTAAAGACACAACCAGATGCAGCCCTGCCCAGCAGAAAGAAAAGATACAGCACCACCCACCAGAACACTGGCACCAGTTCCCTCCTCCAGGAAATCTACACAAGCCACTGAACCAACCTTCCCCACTGGGGGCAGACACCAAAAAGAAAAAGGAAACTATGAACTGCAGCCTGCAAAGAGGAGACCCCAAACACAGTAACTTAGGCAAAATGAGAAGACAGAGGAACACATAGCAGATGAAGGAATAAGGTCAGACAAAACAAATGAGGAGGAAATAATCAGTCTACCTGAAAAATAATTCAGAGTAATGATAATAAAGATGATCCAAAATCTTGGAAATAGAATGGAGAAAACACAAGAAATGTTTAACAAGGACCTAGAAGAACTAAAGAGCAAACAAACAATGATGAACAACACAATAAATGAAATTAAAAATTCTCTAGAAGGAATCAACAGTAGAGTAACTGAAGCAGAAGAACAGATAAATGACCGGGAAGATAAAATAGCAGAAATAACTATCACAGAGCAGAATAAAGAAAAAAGAATGTAGAGAATGAGGACAGTCTCACAGACCTCTGAGACAGCATTAAACACACCAACATTAAAATTATAGCGGTCCCAGAAAAATAAGAGAAAAGGAAAATGTCTGAGAAAATATTTGAAGAGATTATATTTGAAAAATTCCCTACCATGGGAAAGGAAATAGTCAATCAAGTCCAGGAAGTTCAGAGCTCCATACAGGATAAATCCAAGGAAAAACATGCCAAGACACATATTAATCAAACTATTAAAAATTAAATACAAAGAAAAAATATTAAAATCAGCAAGGGGAAAACAACAAATAATATACAAGGGAAACCCCATAAGGTTAACAGCTGATCTTTCAGCAGAAACTCTGCAAGGCAGAAGGGAGTGGCAAGACATATTTAAAGTGATGAAATGGAAGAACCTACAACCCAGACTACACTACATAGCAAGGATATCATTCAGATTCGACAGAGAAATTAAATCTTTACTGACAAGTAAAAGTTAAGAGAATTCAGCATCTCCAAACCAGCTTTACAACTAATGCTAAACAAACTTCTCTAGGCAGGAAACACAAGAGAAGAAAAGACCTACAATAACAAACCCAAAACAATTAAGAAAATGGTAAGAGGAACATACATATTGATAATTACCTTAAATGTAAATGGATTAAATGCTCCAACCAAAAGACATGGACTGGTTGAATGGATATAAAAACAAGATCTGTGTATATGCTGTCTACAAGAGACCACTTCAGACCTAGGGACAAATAAAGATTGAAAGTGAGGGATGGAAAAAGATTCCATGCAAATGGAAATCAAAAGAAAGCTGGAGTAGCAATTCTTATATCAGACAAATAGACTTTAAAATAAAGACTATTAAAAGAGACAAGGAAGGACACTACATAATAATAAAGAGATCAATCCAAGAAGAAGATATAACCATTGTAAATATCTTTGCACCCAACATAGGAGCACCTCAATACATAAGGCAAATGTTAACAGCCATAAAGGGGGAAATCCACAGTAACACAATCATAGTAGGGGACTCTAAAACCCTACTTTCACCAATGGACAGATCATCCAAAATGAAAATAAATAAGGAAACACAAGCTTTAAATGATACATTAAACAAGATATACTTAATTGATATTTACAGTACATTCCATCTCAAAATAACAGAATATACTTTCTTCTCAAGTACTCATGGAACATTCTCCAGGATGGATCATATCTGGGGTCACAAATCAAGCCTTGGTAAATCTAAGAAAATTGAAATTTTATCAACTATCTTTTCCGACCACAATGCTATGAGACTAGATATCAATTACAGGAAAAAAAAATCTGTAAAAAATACAAACACATGGAGGTGAAACAATACACTACTTAATAAACAAGAGATCACTGAAGAAATCAGAGGAAATCAAAAAATACGTAGAAACAAATGAAAATGAATACACAAAGACCCAAAACCTATGGGATGCAGCAAAAGCAGTTCTAAGAGGGAAGTTTATAGAAAAATAATCCTACCTCAAGAAACAAGAAACACCTGAAATAAACAACCCAACCATACATATAAAGCAATTAGAGACAGAAGAACAAAAAAACACAAAGTTAGTGGAAGGAAAGAAATCATAAAGATCAGATCAGAAATAAATGAAAAAGTAATGAAGGAAACAATAGCAAAGATCAATAAAACTAAAAGCTGGTTCTTTGAGAAGATAAACAAAATTGATAAACCATTAGTGAGAGTCATCAAGAAGAAAAAGGTGAAGACTCAAATCAATAGAAGTAGAAATGAAAAAGAAGTAACAACTGACACTTCAGAAATAGAAAGGATCATGAGAGATTACTACGAGCAACTATGTGTGAATAAAATGGACAACGTTGAAAAAGTGGACATATTCTTAGAAAAGAACAACCTTCCAAGACTAAAACAGGATGAAATAGAAAATATAAACGACCAATCACAAGCACTGAAACTGAAACTGTGATTAAAATTCTTCCAACAAACAAAGCCCAGGACCAACTGGATTCACAGGCAAATTCTATCAAACATTTAGAGAAGACCTAACACCTATCCTTCTCAAACTCTTCCAAAATATAGCAGAGCGAGGAACACTCCCAAACTCATTCTACGAGGCCACCATCATTCTGATAGCAAAAGCAGACAAAGATGTCACTAAGAAAGAAAACTACAGGTCAATATAATTGAGGAACATAGATGCAAAAATCCTCAAAAAAAAAATACTAGCTAACAGAATCCAGCAGCCCAATAATAGGTCATACACCATGATCAAATGGGGTTTATCCATTGAATAAAATCCTTGAATGCAAGGATTCTTCAATATACACAAATCAATCAATGTGATACGCCTTATTAACAAATTGAAGGAGAAAAAACATATGATCATCTCAACAGAGGCAGAAAAAGCTTTTGACAAAATTCAACAGCCATTTATGACAAAAACCCTCCAGAAAGCAGTCATAGAGGGAACCTACCTCAACATAATAAAGGCCACATATGACAAACCCACAGCCAACATTATTCTGAATGGTGAAAACAGATCATTTCCTCTAAGATCAGGAACAAGACAAGGTTGCCCACTCTCACCACTATTATTCAACATTGTTTTGCAAGTTTTAGCCACAGGAATCAGAGAAGAAAAAAGAAATAAAAGGAATCCAAATCAGAAAATAAGTAAAACTGTCACTGTTTGCAGATGACATGATGTTATACATAGAGAATCCTAAAGATGCTACCAGAAAGCAACTAGAGCTAATCAATGAATTTGGTAAAGTAGCTGGATACAAAATTAATGCACAGAAACCCCTTGCATTCCTATACACTAATGGTGAAAATCTGAAAGAGAAATTATGGAAACACTCCCATTTAACAGTGCAACACAAACAATAAAATACCTAAGAATAAACCCACCTAATGAGAGAAAAGGCTGTATGCAGAAAGCTATAAGACACTGATGAAAGAAATTAAAGGTGATATAATGAGATGGAGATACATAACATGTTCTTGGATTGGAAGAATCAGTATTGTGAATATGACTATACTACCCAAAGCAATCTACAGATACAATGCAATCCCTATCAAACTACCAATGGCATTTTTCACAGAAGTAGAACAAAAAATTTCACAATTTGTATGGAAACACAAAAGACCCCAAATAGCAAATGCAATCTTGAGAAAGAAAAACAGAGTTGGAGGAATCAGACTCCCTGACTTCAGACTATACTACTAAGCTACAATAATCAAGACAGTATGGTGCCAGCACCAAAATAGAAATATAGATCAATGAAACAGGATAGGAAGCCCAGAGATAAACCCACGCACATATGGTCATCTTATCTTTGACAAAGGAGGCAAGAATATACAGTGGAGAAAAGACAGCCTCTTCAAATGTGGTGCTCGGAAAACTGGACAGCTACATGTAAAAGAATGAAATTATAACACTTCCTTAACTGGTATACAAAAATAAACTAAAAATGGATTAAAGACCTAAATGTAAGGCCAGACACTGTAAAACTCTTAGAGGAATACATAGACAGCACACTCTAAGATATAAACCACATCAAGATCCTTTGACCCACCTCCTAGAGAAATGGAATTAAAAACAAAAATAAACAAACAGGAACTAATGAAACTTAACTGCTTTTGCACAGCAAAGGAAGCCATAAAAAGGATGAAAAGACAACCCTCAGAATGGGAGAACATATTTGCAAATGAAACAACTGACAAAGGATTAATGTCCAAAATATACAAGGAACTCATGCAGCTCAATATCAAAAAAACAACCCAATCTAAAAATGGGCAGAAGACCTAAATAGACATTTCTCCAAAGAAGATATACAGATTGCTAACAATCACATGAAAGGATCACTAATAATTAGAGAAATGCAAATCAAAACTACAATGAGGGGGCTTCCCTGGTGGCACAGTGGTTGAGAGTCTGCCTGCTGATGCACGGCTTCGTGCCCCAGTCCAGGAAAATCCCATATGCTGCGGAGTGTCTGGGCCCATGAGCCATGGCCACTGAGCCTGTGCGTCTGGAGCCTGTGCTCCGCAGCAGGAGAGGACACAACAGTGAGAGGCCGACGTACAGAAAAAAAAAAAAAAAAAAAACTACAATGAGGTATCACCTCACACAGGTCAGAATGGCCATCCTCAAAAATCTAGAAACAGTAAATGCTGGAGAGTGTGTGGAGAAAAAGGAACCCTCTTGCATTCTTGTTGGGAATGTAAATTGATACAGTCACTATGCAGAACAGTATGGAGATTTCTTAAAAAACTAAATAAGGAACTACCATATGATCCAGCAATCCCACACTGGGACATATACCCTGAGAAAACCATAATTCAAGAAGAGACATGTACCACAATGTTCATTGCAGCACTATTTACAAGAGCCAGGACATGGAAGCAACCTAAGTGTCCATCAACAGATGAATGGATAAAGAAGATGTGGCCCATATATACAGTGGAATATTACTCAGCCATAAAAAGAAACAAAATTGAGTTATTTGTATTGAGGTGGATGGACCTAGAGTCTGTCATATGGAGTGAAGTAAGTCAGAAAGAGAAAAACAAATACCGTATGTTAACACATATATATGGAAACTTATATATATATATATATATATATATATATATATACATATATTTCTGACGAACCTAGGGGTAGGATATGAATAAAGGTGGAGACATAGAGGAGAATGGATTTTAGGACTCGGAGATGGGGAAGGGTAAGATGGGACAAAGTAAGAGAGTGGCATGGACATATATACACTACCAAATGTAAAATAGATAGCTAGTGGGAAGCAGCTGTATCACACAGGGAGATCAGCTCATGCTTTTTGACAACCTAGAAGGCTGGGATAGGGAGGGTGGGAGTGAGACACAAGAGGGAGGGCATATGGGGATATATGTATATGTATAGCTGATTCACTTTGTTATACAGCAGAAACTAACACAACATTGCAAAGCCATTATACTCCAATAAAGTTGTTAAAAAAATAAAATTAAAAAAAGTGAAACACGTCAGTAATCCTGTATAAAGCTGTCCATTACTTTATATTACCCTTAAATGCAGGTCCACATTGCTTGTAGTGATGTCATGACTATGTTTCTCATGGCTCTGCCTGCCCTCTGATCTCATCTCAGGCCACAAGAAGAAGAGATGGAATACAAGGTGAGTTCTACGGTATGTGGAGCCTGAACTGACTCTGTGTGGCAGCCACTCCTGAGCCTCTGTGGTCACACAAAGAGCCACTGAGGAAGCAAACTTATACAACAAGTGGTAGAAAGGATGAAGTGACTCAGATACTAGGATTTCAAGGAACTCTGTGTATCCAGTATTCTGTTTCGATATGTCAATGAACTTGTAATAGAAGATTTCCGGGTTCATTGAATATGGTTCAAGAATAGTGCTGACAGCCATGAGACTGCACTTAACAATTCTAATGGGAGGTCAAGTTCTAACATAGTAAACATTCAATAAACATTTTTTTTGAAAATGAATAAACAAATGAATTAATAAAACTTAATTGACTGAAAGCCTTTGAAATAAGTTCAGTTAATTTGGGTGATCACAAAAAGTAGGGTTATTGGGAGTTATTTAAGTTGTATTATATGTGTTTCACTGGTCAAAACCCAGTTTTGGATTCTGTTTATTATTTTTTAATAGCTTGGAAAGAATTATTATGCGTTGCTTTGGGATTTACCATTAAGTAAAGAATGCTGATGAGACAACTCTAAAAATTACAATAAATTATCTAAATTAGAAGAGGTACTTTACAAAATAATCTATTCAGGTAAATAATATACGCTTTAGTTTTGTTTTTTTTTTTCTTTAATATCCATAATAGAAGCTTCTTTTGAAAGCACAGAGTTATTTAAAGTTAGGTGTATTCAGCTTGGGTTTCTTCTGTGACCTTTCCTTGATATCACATCCTTAGTTTGGAATGAGGTTTTAAATAGGATTTGGAAAGAGGGATATTATCAAGTATGCAGAGACACCATCAGTGCAATTGTCCCACAGGTAAGATTGACAGCTGAAAAGAAGGGTGAATAAATGACAATTTTTCATTTGAACCTGTCTACTTTTCTCAAACTATTTCATTGAGAGTAAGATAAAAAATGTTAAGACATTTCTATTTAAGAAGACACATTTTCTGTGATGTGTGTTCATTACTAAATGATTGTCAAATCCAGTAACAAAAATAGATGATACTGCTGGGTAAATGCATATGAAACTTGTTTGTAAAGGTAAGAAAAGAGATAGAAAAGGATAAACAGGGTCCCTAGAAAAGATGTATTTAAAAGTTAGAGCAATTAATTTGGTAATGGCAATTTGAATGAGAATTTGGGGGGTCTTTTTGTTTTTTGTTTACCTTAGCCTAGCTTATCTACATGGTATATTAGAATACCTTTAGATTTACCTTTTATAGAAAATTATAATTTCTTAATTACTATAGAAATATATGCTAACTTTTATATGTTTTAAATAAATCTATTTTAAAATCTCATGTAGTTAAAATTAACTGTTTGATTACATTTTATCATCTTAATCAGCATTGCTAAATTCTGCTAATATTTTAAAATATCCATTCATTAAGAGTTCATATTTTACTTATTATGATTCAGATTAGAAAAATAGTTATAGTGAGATAATGTAGGAACTGGATATTTGCTCCACAGCACAGTTTATAGGGTACTCTTCTCATATACTTACCTTCTTGTTCCAAAACAACCTTGTGAACTTGGGCATTGTTTTGCAAAAGAGAAAACTGAATGTCATAATAAGTAAGAAGAAAAGGAACTAGACATAGAATTGAGATCTTCTGGCTTTGGAGGTCATGGATTTTCAACTATAGGAAGTTGCAAAGGATCCTTAATATACATGTCCTTGATGGTCAATAAATGAAAGTTTTGTTTATAGTTCTGCCACAAATTAACCACACACCCTTAAAGAGGATACAGTAATTAACCTCCTTAAACAGCGGATTCTTCACTTGTAAAATAATAAGATTAATTTGAATATCCTGCCATCTCCAAAATGATTCCATGTGCTTGGGACCCTACCATCCTCATGTACCACTATTTGGTGTGAGGGCATTAAACAGAGCAGGACATTTCCCTACTTAAGTTTGGAACCAAGTCAATCAAGTAGGTTAAATGAAGAACAAAATATCATCTTTATTATTTGTGAAGCTTATATTGGAGAATGTGGTTTATATTTGTGGGAAAATAGACCCAAATGAACACTCCAAGATATGATAGATTTATTTACCAGTAGCCACACTGAATTGAACCAGCCTTCCCCATTTTCAGAAGCAGAATCTGTCCCTATATTATTTATGTCATTGAGGAATAATGCAAAATATTTCTTCTCTTCTCAAGGGCCAGTTTCTAAGGGAAAAGAAAATGGAATAAGGGGTAAAGCCCTAGATGATTGGAGATTCACTTTCTTTTACTCAGAAATTGGGTAACTCCCTCCACCTCTGATGGGGAGAAGTGAATTGTAAGAGTAAAGCCAGAGATCCTACGTTAATTTATGTTCTTCCTCTTGAAATATCAAGAGTAAAGAAGTGTTTTCCACTTAATATTTTGCTTAATTGGACCTTAAATTGTACATATAACTCAAACCTAAATAATCCTATACTCGAATTCCCAGAAGAGAACAAAAACCAGTGACTTTAAAAAAATCTGACTAAGGGTCCTTGCTTAACCTATTTATTTCTTGTGCTTTAGCTTTATTCTATAGCCATTTTGATTAAATGCTAAATAGTCAAGGACCCTCTTCTTTGGTTTGAAATGCATTTTTTTCTTCACCATAATTAGCTAAACTCTCTGTGTTCGCTGAAAAGGGTCAATTTCATCACATTTATGGTGTTCGAATATCTTCTTTTGTGTTTATCAGATTTCAGAGGTTAATAGATTTACTAGATTTGTATAGATTATTTTTTCATTTTTTAATCTTTTTTATATTGAAGTGTACTTGATGTATATTATATAAATTACAGGTATATGGTATAGTGATTCAAAATTTTTAAAGGTTGTACTCCATACTTATTATAAATACTACATTCCCCATCTTGTACAATATATAATTGTAGCTTATTAATGCATAATAGTGTGCACCTCTTAATCCCCTACGCCTAATTGCCCCTCTCCTTTCCCTCTCCCCACTGGTAAACACTAGCTTGTTCTCTGTGTCTGTGAATCTGCTTCTTTTTTGTTTTATTCACTAGTTTGTTATATTTTTTTTTAGATTCCATATATAAGTAAAAATAGATTTTTATAGATTTTATAGATTTTTCTTTATGTGTATGTTAAATCCTTCATTTTTGCATATGGAGATGTATTATAGGTTTCAAGGAAAAATGTAAAAGTTCTATCTCCCTGATCAATTCTGATTCCTTTCTAAGCTGTGGAAGATATCTCATAACTTACTTATAGCTTAACATTAACTGGTCTTTTTATAGATCAAAATCTAAGATGTAGGTAATTGCTTTATTATTTATTAGCACTTCAGAATACAATTCACAATACAAAGCTGGGAGCTGAAATAACATCCTGCACATTTGTTGTTCTCTGATATTAACCTTTAAAATCTCATAGTCTTCTTGCTAATGTGAGACAACAGAAAGCTATTCCCTCTGAAAACTTCTAGTTACTTAAAAAATATATGAGTGGTAGAGTAAATCAAGAAAACAAGAATTAAGAGGATCAAGAAATAGGGATTTGAGGAGAATAAATATACTTCCATAAACATATTTCTTCTTTTTTTTTTTTTGCGGTACGTGGGCCTCTCACTGTTGCGGCCTCACCCATTGCGGAGCACAGGCTCCGGACGTTCAGGCTCAGCTGCCATGGCTCATGGGCCTAGCCGCTTCACGGCATGTGGGATCTTCCTGGACTGGGGCACGAACCCATGTCCCCTGCATCGGCAGGCGGACTCTCAACCACTGTGCCACCAGGGAAGCCCCATAAACATATTTCAATTTGAGGGTAGAGAAAAAAATTATGAATCACAAAGAAATAATTTGCTAAGAATATACATATTTTTCTATATTTATCAAACATACATAATTAATCACTGTGCCAGGCACTGGGTTTAATATGTATAAAATATGATCTCTTACTTCAAGATAGAGGAGACAGACACTTTAAATAACAATTTTATACAGTGAACGCAAATTCCTAGCAGGAGAACTCGGAATGCCTATTGGACTCAGGAGAGAGATACCTATTTTTTCTGATGTGTCAAGGTAAGCAAAAAGAAGGGAAAATTCAATCAAGACTTGCTAGAATAGATATATAAAATGAGATTCAAAGAAACCTAAAGAATGGTTTTATGGACTAGCTGACTAGATAGAGAACATTTTATATACATGCAACAATGAGTAACCAATGGTACAAGTCAACTAAATAGAGTATTTTTAACATCAGGCATTAAAAACAAATAAGGTCTGTTTAACAATCATGGGTTCAAAAAAGGAAAAAATAATATAATATCAATCATCTTTGTCCACCTACTCCCCCATTCTGTTGAGATATTATATTTCATTGTGGTATGGTTAGTAATGAATATGATATAAATGATCATACTTGGACTATAGTTTCAAAGCACTGAATCTTATTTTCAGTAACTTGATCTATAGATCAATTTGGGGAAAATTGATGTCTTAACTACATGCATCTCCAATTTGTTAAATAAGATATACCCCTCTACTTATTTTAATTTTCAATTATTTTTCTCAGAAATATTTGTAGTTTTAATGGAGAAGGCTCAATATCTTTTTAAATTAACTTTATACTTCAAATATTATATCATTACAAACTTATACTGTTTTATAGGACAGACTCATATGGCTTTATCAGATATATAACAATGCAAACTCCAACTAAAAATCCTGAACCTGTATTAAAATATTTGGATATGAATGCAATACAATACAGTTTTAAAATAAGACTTTTTTCAAACAAAATTTATAAATAAAACTAATTAGAAATATCTAAATATACTTAAGAACCCATAAACTGACCACAAATAAATCATGACAGGATGTCATTGGAAGAACAATGACATCAAGTGATATGTTCTTTTATTTATTTATTTTTTGATGTGTTCTTTTAACCTTACATTTCTTAAGCTTTATCTGTAAAACAAAATCAGTTTTTTCTCAATGGAAAAAATCATTGAGATAAATATAACTCAGTAGTAAAATAAATATTTTCACTTTTCCTTTTAAAAGTGTTTAACTGTTTAGAGATATTTCACTTGCTTCCTTTGATTTCCATTTAGAGTGTTTAAGGAGTTTTAAACTGAAGTATTTGCATTCCTAAGCTTCCAAACTTTATATAAAGCAGTTGTCATTTTAAAATCAATTATGCTTTCTATCACTCACATATACTTGTTTGTTATTGTCTTGCTCAGTTAAATTTAGAAGTACTTACTCTCAAGACTATTAGAATCAAAAGCACTAACATTTTCTTTCGGCTTCTTTTATTTTTTCCCTCTTTTTTTCAGACAGGCAATTGAAAAACAGAGTTAGAAGAGGGGAAATTTCATATTCTCACATGGTTCATTAAATAGCTAACATTTTAGCTTTATGTATGAAACAGAAGGTTTATGAAATAATTTAATTGTATAGACTAGATAAAATGTATAATATATAATAGCCATAAAGCCAGATTTTACACACAGAGGTAACCACACACACACACCTATACTCTGTACACACATGGTTACCACAACGACCGCCACCACCATTTTTTTTTGTGAATGTAAATGCAGCTCAGTATTCTAGATATTTAATGATTTCAGAGAATAAGGTTACATGAATATTGGATTTAATGCTGCTTATTTTAGAACTCATGTTCTGAAGGAATGGAGTAAGCCCAAGTGAGCACCCTGCTACTGTTTCATCTCTCAAGCAGACTGTGGACTTCACTCTACAGGTTTGACCTTTTGTCTCATATGTTACATCTACAATTAATATGGTTCAATGCCCCTCTTGTCAGTAGCTGCTAATGAGATTTCAAGCCATCTTTAAAACCAGCTTAAAAGCATTAGTGTCATTTGACGGCATTTTTTGATCTGCTTTAATATTATGCATGTTAAAGGAACACACAAATTGATGCTTGGCACAGATGTCAATCAGGCATCTGATGTATTGCTCTTGTTAAATTTTAATGTATTCTTTATATGATTTGTGGTTGGTGAAGTTTCCTTAGACTAAGGGTGTTCTCTTTATAACTGCTGTTTCTGTTTGTTTTTTGATGTTTACATCAGTCTCATTCTTAAAACTTTGAGATAGGTTGCCTTCATATCAAGTGTCAGAATCATTTTGAACTACCCCTAAACCAAATATTATAGTAATGCCAGAACTAGACACTATCTGGCAAATAATATGAATTTTCAAGAACCTTAATATATTAGCATATTTGTAGTTTACCAAATCAATAAAATGTATTATATTCTATAATTTGTAAACTATAATGAATATGTAATTTCTAGAAAATATAATGCTGTTTGATATATGAAAAATATCTCATGAGAAAGGAAAAATTATTTGTTCAGTATGTTTTTCAGACATTAGGTAAATATTTACAAAAATGAAATACATTTTTTTTTCCTTATCAGATTGGCAAAGAGGATGCAAAGGAACAATTCTCCCATCCAATTTTAACAAAAACATATATAAAGATTTTAAGGTTGAAGTTTTGTAATATATATGAAAAAACTAGAATATTTTATTACTCTCTCAATAATATGCCCCTCATCAATTAATAGATACTAAATAAATACTCAAGTTGAAATGACTTATGCACATGTACTGTATTGCAGGATTATTTTAAATAACAAAATATTAGAAGTGACTTTATTGGTCAAAGAAAAGGTCATAGTTATATAAGACTGTACATATCTAATGGGTACTGTTCTGCAGTCAGGAAAAACATGGTTCAATATTTTAAAAATAATGGGAACAAATGATTAAATATTTGAAAGACAAAAGACAAAAATTCAAAACTATAAATCAGTGAAATGAGTTTACTTGGAGAAATGTTAGATAGCTAGACAGACAAGCAACAAACAGGTAAACCTGCCATTAATTGTGGTTATTTATCAGTGTTGGAATTATGAGGAATTTCCATTTTTCTATGATTAATGTGTACACATTTTCTTTAGTATGCATGGATATATTCAATAATTGGAAAGATAATGTATGTTAGATTAAGATAAACCAAACAAATGCAAAACTACCTGAACAACTCGCCTATTTTAGAGTCAGTTCTTCTATAGTTATTTGATTCTTCTAGCTGTTAATATTTATCCTGGCAAAATTGGCTGGTATTAAAGTGAACTCTTTTTGCCAAAATGTGATTTGGTTCCATCACTCCTTAAAAGCCTACCTATGCTACATCTCTTATTTTGTAAGTTATCTGTTGTGTTTTTTTTTTATAGTCAACATTTTAGGAATGAATCCGTAATATGATTCATTTGTAGACAGAATAAACTTTACAAAGACATAATACTGTAAGGATAATACACCTGTATTTTTTTTAACACAACTGAGAACTATAATTGACAAAAGTAATCACATATTTTTGTATAAAAATACCAAAACTGTTTCTTAATTAGATGTTGTAAATATAGCAAAGGGCTTTCTGTGGATAATACAACCCATAGTTAGTAGCAAAGAGCACATACAGCTTTAGTCTACTTGATGATACAGCCTCAAGCGGGGTGGGCAAACTATGGCCATTGGCCACATCTAGCCACCACATATTTTTCTATAGCCCAAGAGGGAAAAACAGCTTTTATATTTTTAAATCCTTGAAAAATAAATCAAAGGAGAATAGTCATCTTGTGACATGTGAGAATGATATGAAGTTCAAAGTTTATTGTCCATAAATAAAGTTTTATTGAAATACAGCTGTACTCAATATGTACATATTATTTATGACAGCTTTCTCTCTACAACTGCAGAGCTGAGTAAGACATGGCCCTTATGTCCTGAAATTCTGAACATTTTCACTACCTGGTCCCTTATAAGAACAGTTTTTTGATTCTTGCAACTAAAGTGTATTGCATATGTAATAGATTTTGATTCCACAAGAAATGAATGATGATTCTGGCTACAGTGTTCTTGATGTCCCACTTGCTTTTTCCCATGACATTGACATCTGTGTCCTGCCTTTGTTATTAAGTCTTTGTCTCTTATATACACTTATGGGGCAATATTTTCAAGGAAATAAACATTTTAACCTGTTTCTTGAGAGTGTTGCAGCCTCTCAGCTAAAGCTGTGTGGCGTTGCAGTCTTCCATGTTTCTAACTAAAGCCCTCTATTCAAAATAGTGTTATTTTCACAGTTGTGATTTTTTCTGGCTAAAATAGCTTCTGACAACTCAATGGCAATAGGAGATGAGTTTTTAAATATCTTGGATAAAATGAGTCTTTATTGTTTGGCATATTAATTTCAAACAGTTCACTGTCCATTGTCATGTATCATGGAAATTTCCCTTGAAAGCTTGGTCAATGGGTGTTATTGTTTGACCCCTGCATGACTAATATTGTTGATTTTGCCTGTCTATTGTGCACACCAAATTTTTTTTTCACAAACATTGTTTTCAGAAAAATAGTTCTAACGAGACATATTCAGAGATTTACTATGCTCTGCCAGAAACCTTAAAAGCGAAACTCAACTACACGTAGTATAACATAGGAACAAATATTGATAGAAATATCTGGGTATGTAAGTGAATACAAAAGAATCAATGCTATTTTACTATCTGCATTCAAAATCTTTATAAGACTTAGAGAATTTGACCATTTTCTTTTCTAGGAGCAGTGTGTGTGTGTGTGTGTGTGTGTGTGTGTGTGTGTGTGTGTGTGTCTTTGTCATACACATAATCTATATGTATATGACAAGTCAAAATCAACATATTGTTATCTTCTTATTGACTGATGAAGCTTTTAACGTGAAATGCCACTGTGACAGAAAAGCCACTGTTATCTGAGAGAAATTTTATGTTTTACAGTTTCCTACCCAAACTTATTTGCACTTATGTTACATTTCAGAAAACGTTTTCCTTTTAATTTACTATAGTAAACTTCACATAACATCAAAAACACATCTTGTTTTTGGTCTAGTTTTCGTAGTATTTTTCCTAACATGATAATTACAGAATTATATTAAAATGTTTCTTAGAATAATTTATTAAAATATTACTTTGTGGAGAAACCAGGGTATAACAAGATCCATTCAACATTCCTAATCCTTGTATGTTTTAACTTATGGAAATTCATGTGGTTTTAATACTTAGATTCTGAAAACCAATCACAAATAATATATCCATGTTTTCTTAAGTGATTAAGAAATTTAATATTTTATTTATATTTGAATATCCTGGCAACCCTTAAGACTAAACATACATTTCAGGTAAGTAATGAATATTTTAACATTTGCAATAGCATGCTTATTCTGTTCAAAAAGTAATCTTCATATCCCTGAACATTTGAAACCTGATTATTTTCTTGCAGTTATTGTTTTTATCACATAAATATTGTAGGGGCTAGTTTGTAAAAGTAATATTTTCATGGTGTTAGTTTTTCTTTTAGTTTCTGTGGGTTTGCTCAGAAATTTTACTATAAACAGTGCATTTATTCAGAAAATTCCATAGCTCAAGATCTGGCTAAATACAGTTTGTGACAGCTCCCTGTCCTGTATCCACAACTTTTTATATAATTACTATTTACTATTTATGAGGTCTCCTAATTAGAAAGGGTAACTGTGTGACCTATACTGTTCAGATTATTGTAATATAAACCACTTAAATTAAATGAGATGTGTTATAGGTTTCTGGGGGTCTCATTTCAATAATTAGGCATCTTAAACTTTGGGAGTGATATCACCCCCAATTAACATTAATTCTCAGTGACATATGATGTTTTATTGACAGTCAAGAATCCAAGAGAAATATGAGCTTTGATATATTAGTAATGTAAACAATAATTGTAGGACTTATGCTTTGGGGAAGATAGAGAGTAGACTTACTTCTCCCTACCCTTGTAGTTCGTTTTTACAATTGTTTGTTTTAATTTACTTAACATTTGTAAAGTAACATGGAAGAATGGAATCTCTGTTTTCTTTCCCTTATTCCATGCTTGTTTTCTGGTCACTTACTATAAAACTACATTTCTGTGACAATCCAGTAATGATGGATGAGATAAAGTTTTAAAGCTGGAGCTATGTCTTTTTCCCTTTGATCAAATAATATATTTGGGGATTTCTCTGGATCTGACCCAGTAGAGACTTATTAGAATGCATTACCAACCTTTGAAATCCCTGGCATAGATTAAATTTGTCACCAGGTGGACCTGATATAATTCTAGTCCTATATAACACCTGCTTGACGGGGACCTTGGTATGGAGGGAGCCAGGACTAACATCTGATCTGGCTCTGCAACATTGCTAAATACCAGGTATTCATAGCCTCAGTATCTACTAGGAAGAGGGCAGTGAGTATTATAAAGAGAACAACAGACCCCCAAATTAGCACTTTTATAAATATATACCTGTTAAGCTTTTATTGCAGTTCACATTCACATACACACATATGTATATATGTGTATAACACATATGTAGCTTATACATAATCTTCTGCAAAAACTTCATTGATCATTCATGTTGCTCATATATACATACACATGTATATATATATGTATGTATTTAATTGTCAATACTAATTCTGAGAAGACAAGTACGATATGATATCACTTACATGTGTAATCTAAAATATGACACAAATGAACTTATCTATGAAACAGAAACAGACTCACAGACATAGAGAGCAAACTTGTGCTTGCCAAGGGGGAGGGGGCTGAGGGAGGGATGGAATGGGAGTTTGGGGTTAGCAGATGCAAACTACTATATATAGAATGGATAAAGAGCAAGGTCCTACTGTATAGCACAGGGAACTCTATTCAACATCCTGTGAAAAACCACAATGGAAAAGAATATAAAAAATGTATATATATATATATATATATATATATACATATATATATATATGTAAAATTGAATCACTTTGCTGTATAGCAGAAATTAACACAACTTTGTAAATCAATTATATTTCAATTAAAAAAACACTAATTCTAAGCACTGTTAAAAGCAGTCTTCCTTTACCCTATCAAATTCTGACACAAAAAAGACTTGCTTCTTTGCAGATGTTCTACAGTGCTTATTAGTTACCAAAATCACAGATCAAAAAATCAAGGCTAAAGGAAGTAAAAGTGTGGCCTAAATTCTAACCTACTGTCCTCACTGACTTTCACATCCTCTCAAGACTTCTACCTGTATTTCCAAATCTCTTTACTCACATAAACTTCCTAAATTTGATTCACCCAACATGGAGGTTCAAAGATTTTTAATGTAAACTCGACATCCCTTGAAACAAGACAAATTCCTGCAGTAATTTAAACTAGTTGTAATCCAAAAAACCAATACTGTGTCTTGAAAAGATGTACAAATTAGTGTAAATATACTCAAAGAGCCACGTAAATTGTCCTATGTGATGAGTGCTATTCTACTAAGACAAACAAGAGAATCTTGGAACTTTAGCAGTCACAGAAACAACAACTAAAGAAATGTTTTTATTTTTTATCTTCATTTGGATTTTTGTAGATAGCCGTCTGTTTACTTTTACCTTTCTTATTTCAAAGAAAATAAATACTTTTCTCATCCAATACCATGTTACTTCCATCCAGAGTTTCAATAGACCCTTTAATGTGATAGTGGGTTTTGAAGAAATCACATGTCTAGTGAAATGCTCCAGCCCTTTTCGGAAATAGTCTCCAGAGTCTTTGTAAATGTCAAAGGAGACCCACAAATCTCAAACAGTTGCCAAAACCAGAATATCTGTTAATGTCACAGTGATGCTTAGCACAAGCCTACCATACAGGGCTTTTGTGTAAGTGTCAAATTCTGTCAGGCTCATCTTAAAGAAACATAGCATTTTAGGAGAGGGTTCAAGAGGTTTAGAGTGAAATCATATTCATGTTTTTCATGGGTCTACAGCTAATGCAGTTGGCCATCATCAGGTTGAATAGAGGCATGTTCCTGCATTTCAATTTACAGTCAAGTTCTTAAATTATTTTACTTTTTGCCACAAAGCTATGATTAACTACATTTGGATCCTCTATACTTAAGTAACAGCTATTTCTATTTTATTTTAACTCACTGATGTTTTTTGACATTTTACTTAGCGACATGGGTTAATTTCAAATCCATCAAGAGATTTCCATGACTGGGATACATTAGGCACCTATAGTAGCAAGTTAGTATTTCTAATAAAATCTAGCGACCTTTTTATTACTCCCTAGGCTGATATGACAAATTTAATCCATGACACAATTTTACTACTTAGATATATAGAATTTCACAAGAAAACATAAGAATCCACTCTAATAGTTTGTTATTTGAATACCAGAAAATATATGTTCTTGGGAAACACTTTATTTATTTTTAATTAAGGTATTACGTTGGGCCACACATATTTTCTCTTTCTTGAAAGATTTATTTAATTGAATTTTATAAGTTTTTTTTGGTTTAAGTAGTTATTAAAATGACATGGCTTTTGGAAAGGCCATATTTTATATAGGTAGTATTTTGGTTATTTCTTTTGATTTTTTATTACTACTAGCTATTACAGAATATCTCAAATTTATATTCTGGATTTTAATACTTTTCATTGTCTATTTCTTTTATATATTCTACTTTCTAAATTTTCAACTAGACCCTCTCTAAAATAAAACTTAATTTCATACAGTTTTAAAATGAAAACTTGCATTTTTCCCCCATCTAACTCATTGTTAATGTTGTTCTCTCTAACAAAGATGTCTTTCAAGCCTTCACATTCCTATTTCCATCTACATAAATTTTTGTCTTCCCCTAAAACTAATCATAAATTCTCTTCTGCAAAAAACTTACTTGATCCTTCAGGCTCCATATAACCTCTTTCTTTAGAATGAATGTCCATATGATTCCTCCCTTAGAATTAAATTTGATCTTCCCTTTTCTGTAGGGCAGGAACCAATTCTTGGGTAAAGCAGATGTGTTATGTGTGTGTGTACATATATACACATGCACAGATACACACAATGGAACATTACTCAGCCATTAAAAAGAAAAGAATGAAATATTGCCATTTGTAACAACATGGATGGCCATGGAGGGAATTATTATAAGTGAAATAAGTCAGACAGAGAAAGACAGATACTGTGTGTTTTCACTTATATTTGGAATCTAAAAAAAAAACAAATAGAACAAAACAGAAACAGACTCACAGATACAGAAAACAAACTAGTGGTTGCCAGAGTAGAGGCAGTGGGGAGGCAAAATAGGTGAAAGAGATTAAGTCATACAAACTACCAGTTATAAAATAAATAAGCCACAGGGATGTAATGTACAGGATAAGGAATATAGTCAATAATATTATAACAACTTTGTAGAGTGTGTAATCTATAAAAATATTGAATCAATATGTTATACACATAAAACTAATATATTTTCACATAAAACTAATATAATATTGTAAGTCAATTATAGTTCAATAAAAACTAAAATTGTGTTTTATTACAAAGATGTTGGCCCACTAAAGGCAATGAAACAAAGAGCTTATATGGCTCATGATGTTTATCCAAGAGACATTTTGGTAAACTTAACCAAGAGAAAGAAAGGAACAGCAAGAGTAACATAATATAGAGTTGTAAAGAGAAACAAAGTAGCAAGAGGAATGATGGTTGTAACCTCACACCTTTTCCTTGTACTAATTCAACCATTTATTGCTCTGCTATTAGATAAAGCTTCAGAAATGAATCAGAAATTGTCTCCCTGATAGATAATTGTCGTGACAGATACATAGTAAGGATAGAAATAAGGTCAAACTATCCAGGTACGGAGAGTAACAATGGCACACAAGCACACTCACACACACACACACACACACACACACACACACACACACACACCCCAACAGATTTACTTGACAAGTCAGCAAAATAAAATTGAGAAGTAGTCTAAGTATGATAAAGATAATTTTTGGAAAAATATAATTTTGCATAAATTCCTGCTTAAAGATAAAAGATAGCCATAGAATTTGTGTTCCAGAAACTACATACTTAAACCAAATGGGCTTAGGAAAATAGTACTCTTTTATATGAATTGTTGTTTCTCTTATTCATTGTAGTTAACTAGCACATTCTCTCAATCAATAGTCCTGAATTGTTGGAGAATTTCCAGAATCCTGGGGAGGAGAAGTAACTTCTCCTTGATTAGAAAGCTGATAAAATCCAACTCAAGCTTCCCAATTAATTGCTAATTTAATTTGAATTTGTATGACTTCCTTAAGAAACCTAGGAGGATGTGGTGAGATCATTAAAAGTGAAAGAACAGTAGCTGTGAAATCTTCTAAGATTTAAAGCTACTGGTCCAAATCTTGAGATGATCTTAATAATAAGGATTGCAGAAATGATTGTCTATACAAAGTCCTTGAGAACTTCTGCCTCAAAAGTGATCCTAATTCCTAATTGGAGTAAGTCAGTCAGAGATTCTGCATTCAGTGTTTTGGCCTGAAGGACTAAAAACAGCTCCAAAATGTTTCTTAGTTGGTTTACAGTAACATGGACACAAGGGTAGCCTACACTAAATGATGTTGACGTGCCAGAACTCCCTTATTATACTATACAGGAAGGCCTCCAAAAACTTAGGAAATTGGAATATTACAGTCGATTTATCTTGCAAGTCCTGTTCACTCAATCTGCAAGGTTCCAGAGGACACACATTTTTACCATGACTCTGAGAAATACATTTGCAATCCTAGAATGCTTGAAGTATCCTATGGTTGCTTATCTCTGTTGATCAGAAATTAGAGTGAGAACTGTTACTGTCAAAGCTGGATTCCTAATGCAATGGGGATAATGAGATCCCAGGTTATCAGGGGCCAAGTGGCATCATTTCATCAGCAAAGATAAGGTGAACACATCTGCCATAACCCACAGCAGAGACAAGTCAGTTGTCAGAATAGTCTGACTCACAGAGACCTATGGAAATGATCAGATGATCATAATGTCTATAGAATATAAATATCAATAGGTAGGCAGTCTATTAAATTCTTACTTGATTTGTACAAAGTTCTAAATCTAGTGAACATAAGTTTAATTTGAATAACCAAAGCAGTCACAACCTCTCAATGAGTTCCCCAGACTTGAGCTACTTTACAGACTCAGACCACCTTTAATATGGGGCAGCTGGATCTCCTTGAGAAAAGTAACTATTACACTGGTAAAAATTTATACTATTAGTCTTTCTTTCAGCCTTTCCCAAAAGGACCTAGAGCCATGTACCAGGCTGACTGTGCATTGGTTAGAGGAAAATAATCAGATTGGGGGGGAGTTACTGAACACCGGCTCTGAACGAACGCTAATTCCTGAAGCCTCAAAACATCACTATGGTTCCCCAGTCAGAGTAGGGGCTTAAAGAGGTCAAGTGATTGATGCAGTTTTACATAAGATGCATCTCAGAGTGATCCCAGTGGTTCTTCAAACACATCCACTACATTTCTTTAATCTATAAATGGAATAAAAAATGGTCAGCAACTGGCAGAATCCCCACTTTGGCCCCCTGACCTATGGAATTAGATCTCTTTTAGTAGGAAAGAAAAAGTGGAAAAAACTACAACTGCCTTTACCTACCAAAATATTAACCAAAATCGATGCCACATTCCTGGAGGGATTGCAGAAATAAGTGTCACCATCAAGGACTTGAAAGATACAAGGATGGTGATTTCCACCACATCTCCACTCAACTTGCCAATTTGGCTTGCACAGAAAACATATGGATCTTGAAGAATGACAGAAGAGTATGGTAAACTTAATCATGTGGTGATTCAAATTGCATTCGCCATTCCAGATGGTTCTATTACTTGAACAAATTAACATACCCTGGGTACATTGTAGGCAGCAATTGATCACGTTTTCCTTTTTCTTTTTCTTTCTTTTTTTTTTTTGTATACCTTTTAGTAACAGAAACTTTTTATTTTCAGCTGACAAATCAGTAATACAACTTATCTGTCCTATCTCATGTATATATCAACTATCTAGCCCTCTGTCACAATTTAGTGCAAAGGAAACTTGGTTGTCTTTCCTTTCCACAAGATATTGTGGTGGTCCATTATATTATGCTAATTGGGTTGGTGAGTACTAAGTAGCAATTAGTTTAAATGTATTGATAAGACATTCGTGTGTCAAAGGGTAGAAAATAAAACCCCCTCATAATTCAAGGGGCTACCATCTCACCCAAATTTCTAAGACTCTAGTGGTCTGAAGCTTGTTGGGTATCCCTTCGAAGGTGAAGGATAAGTTGTTGCATCTGGCCCTTCCTAAAACCAAAAGAGAATGACACCCAAAGCTGCTAGTTTTTCAATGTCCCAGATTGAGAGAAAACTGCAGCAGTGCTAGGCTGCCATGAAAATTGCATGTGATTCATGTAACTCAGTTACTAAAATAAGTTAATATTTGAGGGCAATCATAAAGATATAACTACTTCTAAATCTTTTTAATATTCAATCAATTATAGATTTTCTTCTGGTGCAAGTCTATTTATATTTAATGCTTATCTATTTAAAGAGATGATTAAAAATGTAAATTGATACTATATGTGTTGCTTTTATTTCTGTGTATGGTAACTCATAATAGGCAAGTGACCTCATGCTTTTTATGACCAAACACAAATGAATGGCCATTGCTTTTGGCCTTGCTACTTAAAATTTTAAAATATACAATTTGTTGAAATACCACTTTATTTTTCTTGTAATGGTCCTGATAAGAAAATGTTCGTGACTTTGAAAGTGCCCTTTTCTGGCAGTCAGCCTTTCTTGCAGCATTATTGTTTGCTGGCATTAAACAACATGATCAGAGGCCATTTTAAAGTCCAACAACAAATCTATTTGAGGTAGAGTCTCACTATGTAGCAATTATTCCCTTGGATAGATAAGTAATCTTTATTATTCCATAAATTCTGCTTAGTTTAAAGCATAGACTTACTTATGTATATTACATCACTGTAGATAATATTTTGTATAAAATTTCCCCAAAAGAAGTTTGATGTATCTCATAATTTCTAGTAATTTAATACATTAGCATTGCAGTCACTCTGACATGTTACCGTGGATTGTGGTAGAGAGAGAAAAAAAATGAAAGGAAAACCACATACTCCATAGAGAACTCCATAGAGGAGTTCAACAGATAGAGATTAAATTTATTTTAACAAGGAGATTCATGAAATTTGATAACTACTACATTTGTGTTTCAAGTAAGTTCAATATTAAATCTTTTTACCTTTTCTTTAGGACTTTGGGACAGGATCCAACATTTCAATTCTTAAATTTAGATAGCATATTATTTATATTAGCATTAGAGTAAGTTTTCTTAGTGATTAAAAGCATTGTTACTTTTTCATTTTGGAAGTTACTACCTATGCATGCCTCAGTCTTTGCCTTGAAATGATGTGTTAAATATGAAATATGAAGACAAATGTAAAGATCTTCAAACCATTTTTATTTACTTATAAATACCAGGAAATACTTGATGGCATTTATTCACAATATACAGTACACAATAGTTCGATCTTTACATACATGTTCCACTGCTATTGTTACAACCTTATTATTTTACATTATCTACCAAATCTGATTTCTAATTGCTTCACATGGAAATGAATACATTTGGTGCCACTAAGGGTGATATGGAGGGAAATAAATATATAAAGAAGAAGTATCATGCCATATTTACAGGCCTTTTCTTGCTACCATGTATCTACCATTGTGCTTTTTTGACCGAATTTAATTATGTAGTGTAAAGAAGCTAGAGAAAGTAATAAGCCTTCTTAGGTAAAAAATAAAGAAGCTTTACCTTGGGCTTCCTGGTGGTGCAGTGGTTGAGAGTCCGCCTGCCGATGCAGGGGAAACGGGTTCGTGCCCCGGTCCGGGAAGTTCCCACATGTTGCGGAGCAGCTGGGCCCGTGAGCCATGGTTGCTGAGCCTGCGCGTCCGGAGCCTGTGCTCTGCAACGGGAGAGGCCACAACAGTGAGAGGCCCGCATACCGCGAAAAAAAAAAAATTATATACATTGAGGGTCTATACCTCAAATGGGGCTTCAATTCTCCCTAACAATTATATTTTCATTCCCATTTCCTTTCAGTCTCTCTGCTTTCCTAGAAATTGATTTCGCACTTTATCATCTCTTTTATCCCTCACCATCTCTGCTCCCACCGTTACTCTCAGCTGACGAATTTGCACCCTACTTTAAGAAAAGAACTTGAAATGACCCCTTTCACCTCTATCTCAATCAATATACATTGTCGTGCCCGTTGTTGCTAAGAAACTGTCCAGTCTCCAATCAACATACACAAGAGTTCTGTGGGCACTCCACACAACCTCATTACTTTTTTTATAAAGTCCCTTTTAACTTCCACGATGGTGTCTGTGTGGTGTATGTGTGCTCATGTGTAAGTTGGTGAAAGAGGAAGTAAAGAGAGAAGAGTGGTGTTGTCCCCATTTACTGTATTGGAAATGCTGGAAGGAGAATAGCACTGACATGTACAACTGGCCAAAGTCATCAAGAAAAGTCTTAAAAGAAGTGAGGAAGAGGAGAGTTAAGGGAAAACCACAAGTTATAGTAACACTATTACTGTCCCAATTTGTCAAATATTTTTCTTTACTAAGATCTTCCTCATCCTTCTGAAATAATTAACATTCCAGATGGAAATTAGCATGCAGGAAAGAATTGAGGTGGTTGACAGAACTGTAAACAAGTTAGGTGATCTTTCATATGAAAGGTAGGAGGAAGAGGCAGACTGCTATCACCATTATTCCAACTTGGAATTAGTAAAATGGTTTGATGACAGTTAAATAATCTCAATATTTTATGTCCATCAAAATAAAATCAAGGAATATTATTTCCTTTAAAATTAAAGACACTGATACTGTACAGTATATCCATTCAAATTTCTAATTTTGAACTAAAAATGAATTACATCATTAAATTTGAGTTTTCAAAAATCAAGATTAATTCAAAGCCATAAACATTCAAAAAGAAGTTCTGATGCCAGTCTAAGAAAACACAAGAAAATTCTTAAATGTATATGACTTTCTCACTTTCTCTTCCTGTTGCTGTTTGCATCCCATCTGTGAACAATGTGAGGAAATATAGCTGCTGCCAAATTAAATACTTTTTGTCCTGATTTTTGTCTTTATTTCACCAGAGAAGTGATAGAGGGTTTAAAAAAAAAAAAAAACTAAAACAGATGTCACTGAGAATGACAAAATTCTACAACCCAAGGAAGAGTTCATAAAACTAGTAAAACAAAATTAGAGTATTTTATCTTTCTTTGGCTAAATCGTTACATGAATATATACACGTATATATATCAAAGAACTATTTCCATCTAAATGTATGACTGTATGCTGGTGTACACATTGTCTTCTAAAGTAGAATTATCAATTTTTCAAAGAGATCCTGACTAGGCCCTCTAAAGATTAACAAATAAAGCAAACTGATAAAGCCAATGATTGATCTTCCTGCTTCAAACATTTTACCAAAAACTTCTCCTACTAGTTGAAGCCCTAATTAAAACATATCTGCTCATCTCTCTTTCAAAGAATATCTTTCTTGTTCAAAAACATTTGGGAACTCCACATTAAAATATATTCTATAGGGTAATTTTTTAACATGATCCCAAAACCTACTTAAATGAGGAGTCAATATATTGTCTCATTTCCCACCATCGCACCATCTTACATGGCCACGAAACCCTCTCACTTTTGACTCCTGTCATTCTTTGTGCTCCAGTGCTCTTCTTCTGCTGCTTCCTTTCAAACTACTCATCATTCAAAGTTCAACTCAAATGCCACATCTGTGTATATGCCTCTAATTTTTTACATCTTGTCAAAATTCACATTTTCTTCTGATTATCACAACTTTTTTTGTATTTATTCCTTATAACATTTAGATGATTTATATCCTATTATGGTTAATTCTGTTAATCTACACCACATAGTAAAAATTAAGTCCAAATATTTGAAATATATCCCATCCAGTTTTTCACATATGGACACTCAATACATATTTATTGCATCAAATACATGTATTCATAAGGAATAACAGTTATCTATACAGAAATGATTTATTCAGGTGCAGAAGCTACTACATTGAAGATGAGAGACACATTATTAAATTTATTTTAACTAAATTTAGAAAGTAGGACATTCACAACCAGAACTTACATCCATGAATATATTTTGATGATGTGCATTTTATCTTAAGCTTTTGCCTTAATTCATTTCTTGATTTCAGACTATTACACATTTTACTGCCAATTAGATTTCTCTAATAAGGATACAAATAAACAATATAAAATTTTTAAAACTCTTTGCTATTATTTTCACAGTTTTCAACTTGGGGCTTTTAAACTATATTCTATAACTTAGAATGTACTCTAAATTATATTTTGTTCTAGGTAAGTAATATGGGCATTAATCTCAAAAGAGATTGTTCTAAAAAGTATTGTGAGAGATTCTTATGGGACTTGCTACATTAGCTTGGAATACAGTCTTAAAGGAAGTTTTCAAAATGTTTATAATGATGATATCTTTGTTAAGATAAATGCATAGATCATTAGAAAGACAATGGGATATTCTATATGCTTTGTCATATAAAACATTTCCACAGTGTTTTTCATGGCATGCCTGTTAAACCTGCTTACATTTTTGTTTCTCCAATTTGTTAGGACACTTAGTATTGTGTTTGATACAGTGATATGTAGGAAGCTGTGTTTGGAAAATGATTCTTTTGAAAACATTTTTAGGAAAGTAAGGAAAGTTAAGAGTACATCTTTGAGTTTCTTTCAATGATAATGGTGCTTCTGGGATTGCTAAGCATTTCAAATTTTAGTGTTCTATAACTGGTAATATAGTTTAGTAAAGCAACAATTACAAAGCCTTCAGGTTTTTGTTGCATTTTTGGTTTTGAGACAAATATCTGAAGGCAATAAGATTGGGGGCTCCAATTGCTAAAAATATTAATGATTAAAAATAACTTTCTGTGAGAGTTTTCTTATGTGTTAAAAAAGAATAAAGTGTTCTATGATTTTATTAACACATACTAACCCTTATAATAAAGTGAATAATAAACATAACACATTATTCATTATTTTTATTTCAAAAAGAAATAATTCTCAAATTTAGAAAAGAATATTTATAATTTCAAACATTGTCAAATAAAATATGTTCAGTATAATGAAAGTAAATTAGATACTGAAGTGTCCTAAATGGACAGATGCTTGGCAAACACTACACTCAAAATAACCATCTATCATTTATTGCTCCCCACCAGGCCACTCTTCAGAAGGTGTATCCTGCGATTTGATTCCCAGTGTTTCAAACTGTGTGCTTCACTTATCATTCTTATTGCTGTTCTAGCTACGTCATTAATTCTGCGGAGCAAAATTATATGTTTTTGTTGACAACATTTTACAAAGTGTTACTTTTCCACTAAAACATTTAAAAATATATTAGTTTGAATGAAGAGAACTTTTACATGACATGAGCTTTTACATGAATTAAAGTTTTTACATGAAATATATTTTATATGAAAAGTTTATATAGAGATAATTTGAAACCACATTATTGAAATTACAGGCCTGTAAGTACATTACATTGTTTTAGAAATAATGTACTCTATTCTGGTTCATTATTTCTTTGGTGAATTGACATGGTATTTCAAATCTTGAACTCTAGAAAAAAAATTAAGGTGAAACTTACTTCTTTTATTTTCCCTATTAAATACATAAAATTATTTTTTTTATAGTTTTATGCAAGGTTTGAGTACTATCGAAGCTCATAATAGATAAGACAGTCAGCCACATAGCAAAATCTTGTCATAAATGAGAGATGTACAAGACATTATGTCAAGCATTGTATAGGACACAAAGATGAAAACCACGTGGTCGCTGACCTCAAAGAGCTTAGGGTGCAGTAAAGAGTATCAGTCACTGAAACACTAGCATAATTGGTAAATTTGGCAACTGATCCAGAGTGGAGTAGAACATGGTGATAGTGTGGTATGGGGATCAGAAAATGTCTCAAAAAGAAGAGAGTGGTGTCAAAGAAAAGATCAGATTTCCATAGTTGGAGAAAAAGGTGATGAAAATTTTGGCTGAACTGTTTAAAAAAAAAATAGACACTTATTTGTATATGTATTTGTAGCTAAATATTAGAGTTTGAAATATCATTCCTAGCTGTTAGAAAGATATCATGATTAGACTTATAAATTATAGAAATTATAGAAAACTTGATTTGGCAATTAGAAATAAAAGTCACAAGAATTAAAGAATGAAGTAAAATTATGGCTAAACTTACATATCTTCCTAGAGCTTATGTTTGAAACATAGGATGAAGCGATTGAATCACAGTGCAATAAAATATAAAAGAATCATCTCACTAAATGCCCCTGTGAGGAGTACAAATCTTCAGCAATAATCATGAGAGTAGTCTCAGTAAAAGTTGGGCAGGAAAAGCTAGACACCAAATTCAGCAGTTCAGGTGTAAGAAGTCGTCATAAAATAAACAAGCAGAATCAGTTATTTATTGATCTATTTAATTCATTTATTCAACATTTTTTAGTGTGAGAACTATGCATCAGGAATAGTGTGCTAAGCATAGGAAATACTGCAGTCAGGAAGACCGAGACTCCTGTTGCTGTCATGATCACTTAGATACAGTGGCAGAAATGATATTTCACAATAAATTACAACAAGGATGAAGAGAGCTAAGACAGTGGAGGTAAGTAGAAGAGATTCTGACACTGTAGAGCAAGGAAAACTCACTTGTCTTAGAAAGCTTTCTATAGTAACTAAGCATACGCTGATATTTTTAGGAGGAGTTGCATTATGCCAGGCAATGAAAAAGCTGACGCTCATCCAGCATGGCTCACCCATGGAGAGGAAAACTCTCACGCAAATCCCAAAAAGATGGACTACAGAGGATGAAGAATGTCCAGAAGGGAATCTATGGAACCTTCTAGAGATGAGATCCTGCATTCCCTTGTAAGTAAAGAAAGGGAATCATCAAAATGTTTGATGAACCAGAATAATCTGCTGTGTGTCTGTAAAATCTTAAGAGCTTTAATAAAGAAATGTAAGGACTTGGGAAGAGCCTGGCCTCTCCAGCCAGCATCCTCAAGCTGGAGTTAAAAGTTCCAGGCTCTGGATAAAGTTATGGTGAATTCAGACAAAGTGAAGAAACTCCCTCTTCCTTAAAGTTTCTTCTTCCTTGTTTAAGAAAAATGGAGACGATTTTGTGCTAAGCTTATTTCTGAGGTAAGGTAGGGAAACACTGAAGCAGGAAGGAAAGAAAGGGGGCAGATTCTTCCTCACTTTTCCTGCTTTTAAGAGTCTCAGTAAGGCTCAAAGATGAGCCCTCAGCTCATAGTCATCATACAAATAACTTCAGGTCAACTCAACCTTAACCTGCGGTAGCTTTCTGTGGAAACTTTCACTTCCCCTCAACCTTGAGATTAGGAAACTGAACTCTTGTTAAGCATAAGTCACATACCCCTTTTCAGGAGCTGTGCCAGAACCAACTTGGGCTTTTGGGTCTCCTGGGCAGCTAGGGAAGAACAGGTATGAATCTATATCCAAAAGATGTTGTCTCTTCAGAATCTAGAAAATAGTGTCTAGGGAAAAAAAATTTTTAAATCTGTTGAGACTGATAAAGACTCAGAAAAACAATGCTTTGGCCTCTCCACCCCTCTTCTTAACTTGATGCATGATATTTGAGGTAATTGTTTCTCTAGATTTCACTGGAGAGTAGAACAGCTCTGGTCAGGCAGTCTTTGCTGGGGCATGGAGGTGGGGCTGGATTCCATCATTCAACATCAGAGAGGCATCTAAGTAGTCTAAATTGAAGAGGCCTCTGCCAGTTACGGTTCAAAGCCTCTTCCAAGTTCGTTTGGGGCATCTTGTTCCACTATTAGGAATCCCAAGGTATGTTATTAGGACACAGTTGAAAGGGTACACCTGAGGCAATAACTGTGGTTTACATCTGCATCTCAGAAAGAAAGGGGAAATATATTTTAAAAAATTACTTGATGTATTCTAGGATATATCTTGAGAGGAAAAAAGTATATCTAAGGAAATAATTTAGGAAACAATTTCAAATAGTTGCTGCAGAGCATGACTGATTGATTACCTAGAAAAGTATAATCTCAACAGGATAGAATTCTTCTTGATTTCAACTCCATGTTTATGATCAACTGAAACCTGATCTTTAGTTATTTGACCACTCCTCTAGAAACACTGTCCTGTATTCTCTCTCCTTTGGTCATAGCCATAAACCTGCCATGACCAATAATTGCAAACTCTTCAAATTATCAGTATCAAGGATCTCACTTTGTTGACATTACCAGCCATCTTTCCATTTAACTTACTGTTTGTATTTTTGCCTGAATTCAACAATCCGCCAAACCCATCAAGACAGCAAACTTGAAGAAAAAAAATTGAGACTGATAAGAACATCAGCCTTAATAGCCAGCTTTCACACCACATCTTTCTATTACATTCAATCTCTCCCCCACCGTATACAAGGTTATTTCATGCTTTCTCTTTTCTACTTAAACTTCCAACTTCTCTCACCTATCCAGTCTATAGTGCTTTTTCCTATTTGATTAAAAAATTAAAGCAAAAACTAGAAAATTTCCATGACTGTCTCTCACCAAATCAACCCACATGTCACCTTCTGTGACCATTCACCTTGCCTTCTTTTCTATTGTTGTGGAAGAACAGTCTGGCCCCAATCTAGGGCCAGCCTTCCACTTCTGAACTAGATTCCAGTTCTTCTCACCTACTTAGCGTCACTAACTTCAGTAACCTATCTGTTGCTCTCCTGTATCAATTTTTCTCTTCTTATTATATCAGCCTCATCAAAAATACAAATATGCTCTTTTATTCTTAATATTATAAGGAAAACATCTTCTGATTTAACATCCCTTTCCATTTATCACCGCTGTTCTTCTTTATAATTAAATTTTATAACATGTTGACTATAGGAACTATTTCCAATCCCTTTTCTCTTCTTCTTTTTGGAACCAATCCAATAATCTTTTATCTCCACTCTTTTATAAAAAATACTTTCATGAAGTCTTAATAATCACCTCTTTCCTAAATCTAATAATTATTTCCCATTCGTTTTTCTTTTCTATTTTTTTTTACATCTTTATTGGAGTATAATTGCTTTACAATGGTGTGTTAGTTTCTGCTTCATAACAAAGTGAATCAGCTGTACATATACATATGTTCCCATATCTCTTCCCTCTTATGTCTCCCTCCCTCCCACCCCTCTAAGTGGTCACAAAGCACCGAGCTGATCTCCCTGTGCTGGGTGGCTCTTTCCCACTACCTATCTGTTTTACATTTGGTAGTATATATAAGTCAATGCCAATCTCTCACTTCGTACCAGCTTACCATTCTCCCTCCCACAGTCCTCAAGTCCATTCTCTACTTCTGCATCTTTATTCCTCTCCTGACCCTATTTCTTCAGAACCATTTTGTTTGTTTGTTTGTTTTAGATTCCATATATACGTGTTAGCATACAGTATTTATTTTTCTCTTTCTGACTTATGTCACTCAGTATGACAGTCTCTAGGTCAATCCACCTCACTACAAATAACTCAATTTTGTTTCTTTTTATGGCGGAGTAATATTCCAATGCATATATGTGCCACATCTTCTTTATCCATTCATCTGTCAATGGATACTCAGGTTGCTTCCATATCCTGGCTCTTGTAAATAGAACTGCAATGAACACTGTGGTACATGACTCTTTTTGAATTATAGTTTTCTCGGGGTATAGGCCCAGTAGTGAGGCTGCTGGGTCATATGGTAGTTCTATTTTTAGTTTTTAAGGAACCTCCATACTGTTCTCCATAGTAGCTCTATCAATTTACATTCCCACCAACAGTGCAGGAGGGTTCCCTTTTCTCTACACCCACCCCAGCATTTATTGTTTGTAGATTTTTTGATGATGGTCATTCTGAATGGTGTGAGGTGATACCTCATTGTAGTTCTGATTTGCATTTCTCTAATTATTTGTGATGTTGAGTATCTTTTCATGTGTTTGCTGGCAATCTGTATATCTTCTTTGGAAAAATGTCTATTTAGTTCTTCTGCCCATTTTTGGATTGGGTTGATTGGTATTTTTGATATTGAGCTGCATGAGCTGCTTGTAAATTTTGGAGATTAATCCTTTGTCAGTTGCTTCATTTGAAAATATTTTCTCCAGATCTAGGGTTGTCTTTTCATCTTGTTTATGGTTTCCTTTGCTGTGAAAAAGCTTTTATGTTTCAATAGGTCTCATTTGTTTATTTTTGTTTTCATTTCCATTTCTCCAGGAGGTGGGTCAAAAAGGATCTTGCTGTGATTTATGTCATAGAGTGTTCTCCCTAAGTTTTCCTCTAAGAATTTTATAGTTTCTTCTCTTACATTTAGGTCTTTAATCCATTTTGAGTTTATTTTTGTGTTATAAACTGGTATGGTGTTAGGCAGTGTTCTAATTTCATTCTTTTACATGTAGCTGTCCAGTTTTCCCAGCACCACTTATTGAAGAGGATGTATTTTCTCCATTGTATATTCTTGCCTCCTTTATCAAAGATAAGGTGACCATATGTACATGGATTTATGTCTGGCCTTTCTATCCTGTTCCATTGATCTATATTTCTATTTTTGTGCTAGTACCATACTGTCTTGATAACTATAGCTTAGTAGTATAGTCTGAAGTAGGGAGTCTGATTCCTCCAGCTCTGTTTTTTTCCCTCAAGACAGCTTTGGCTAATTGGGGTCTTTTGTGTCTCCATATAAATTTTAAGATTTTTTTTCTAGTTATGTAAAAAATGAAATTGGTAATTTGATAGGCATTGCACTGATACTGTACATTGCTTTAGGTAGTATTGTCATTTTCACAATGTTGATTCTTCCAATCCAAGAACGTGGTATATCTTCTTTAATTTCTTTCATCAGTGTCTTATAGTTTTTTGCATACAAGATTTTTGTCTCTTTAGGTAGGTTTATTCCTAGGTATTTTATTCTTTTTGATGCAATGGTAAGTGGAAGTGTTTCCTTAATTTCTCTTTCAGATTTTCACCATTAGTGTATAGGAACGCAAGAGATTTCTGTGCATTAATTTTGTATCCTGCTACTTTGCAAAATCATTGATTAGCTCTAGTAGTTTTCTGGTAGCATCTTTAGGATTCTCTATGTATAGTATCAGGTCATCTGCAAACAGTGACAGCTTTACTTCTTTTCCAATTTAGATTACTTTTATTTCTTTTTCTTCTCTGATTGCTGTGGCTAAAACTTCCAAAAGTATTTTGAATAATAGTGTGAGAGTGGACTCCCTTGTCTTGTTCCTGATCTTAGAAGAAATGGTTTCAGTTTTTCACCATTGAGGATGTTGTTTGCTGTGCATTTGTCATATATGTCCTTTATTAAGTTATGGTAAGTTCCCTCTATGCTTACTTTCTGGAGGGTTTTTGTCATAAATGGGTGTTGAATTTTGTCAAAAGCTTTTATGCATCTACTGAGATGCTCATATGTTTTTTCTCCTTCAGTTTGTTAATATGGTGTATCATGTTGATTGATTTGCATTTATTAAAGAATCCTTGCATTCCTGGTATAAACCCCACTTGATCCTTTTAATGTACTTTTGGATTCTGTTTGCTAGTATTTTGTTGAGGATTATTGCATCTATGTTCATCAGTAATATTGGCCTGTAGTTTTCTTTCTTTGTGACATCTTTCTCTGGTTTTGGTATCAGGGTGATGTTGGCTTCATAGAATGAGTTTGGGAGTGTTCCTCCTTCTGTTATATTTTGGAAGAGTTTGAGGAGGATAGGTGTTAGCTTTTCTCTCTATGTTTGATAGAATTAGCCTGTGAAACCATCTGGTCCTGGGTTTTGTTTGTTGGAAGATTTTTAATCACAGTCTGAATTTCAGTGCTTGTGGTTGTTTTCTTTATATATTCTATTTAATCCTGGTTCAGTCTTGGAAAGTTTTGCTTTTCTAAAAATTTGTCCATTTCTTCCTGGTTGCTCATTTTATTGGCATATAGTAGCTTGTAGTAATCTCTCATGATCCTTTGTATTTCTGCAGTGTCATTTGTTACTTCCCCTTTTTCATTTCTAGTTCTACTGCTGTGAGTCTTCCATCTTTTTTTTCTTGATGAGTCTGGCTAATGGTTTATCAATTTTGTTTATCTTCTCAAAGAACCAGCTTTGATTTTATTGATCTTTGCTATCCTTACTTTCATTTCTTTTTCATTTATTTCTGATTTGATATTTGTGATTTCTTTCCTTCTGCTAACTTTGGGGGGGGGGTTCTTCTTTTTTATCTAATTGCTTTAGGTGTAAGGTTAGGTTGTTTATTTGAGATGTTTCTTTTTTCTTGAGGTAGGATTGTATTGCTGTAAACTTCCCTCTTAGACCTGCTTTTGATGCATCCCATAGGATTTGGGTCATTGTGTATGCATTCTCATTTGTTTCTAGGTATCTTTTGATTTCCTCTTTGATTTCTTCAGTTAGCTCTTGGTTATTAAGCAGTGTATTGTTTAGCCTCCATGTTTTTGTATTTTTTACAGATTTTTCCTGTAATTGATATCTACTCTCATAACACTGTGGTCATAAAAGATACTTGATATAATTTCAATTTTCTTAAATTTACCAAGGCTTGATTAGTGACCCAAGATATGATCTACCCTGGAGAATGTTCCATGAGCACTTGAGAAGAAAGTGTATTCTGTTGCTTTTGGATGGAATGTCCTATTAATATCATTTAAGTCCATCTTGTTTAATGCATCATTTAATGCTTGTGTTTCCTTAATTTTTTTCATTTTGGATGATCTGTCTATTGCTGAAAGTGGGGTGTTAAAGTGCCCTACTATGTTTGTGATACTGTGGATTTTCCCTTTTATGGCTATTAGTATTTGCCTTATGTATTGAGGTCCTGCTATGTTGGGTGCATAAATATTTACATGTTATATCTTCTTCTTGGATAGATCCCTTGATCATTATGTAGTGTCCTTCTTTGTCTCTTGTAATAGTCTTTATTTTAAAGTCTATTTTGTCTGATATGAGTATTGCTACTCCAGCTTTCTTTTGATTTTCATTTGCATGGAATATATTTTTCCATCCTCTCACTTTCAGTCTCTATGTGTCCCTAGGTCTGAAGTGGAACTCTTGTAGACAGCATATATATGGGTCTTGTTTTGTATACATTCAGCCAGTCTACGTCTCTTGGTGGGAGCATTTAATGCATTTATATTTAAGGTAATTTTCGATATGTATGTTCCTATTACCATTTTCTTAATTGTTTTGGGTTTGTTATTGTAGGTCTTTTCTTCTCTTGTGTTTCCTGCCTAAAGAATTTCATTTAGCATTAGTTGTAAAGCTGGTTTGGAGGTGCTGAATTCTCTTAGCTTTTGCTTGTCAGTAAAGGTTTAATTTCTCTGTCGAATCTGAATGATATCCTTGGTAGGTAGAGTAGTCTGGGTTTTAGTTTATTCCCTTTCATCACGTTAAATATGTCTTGCCACTCCCTTCTGCCTTGCAGAGTTTCTGCTGAAAGATCAGCTGTTAACCTTATGGGGATTCCCTTGTGTGTTATTTGTTGTTTTTCCCTTGCTGCTTTTAATATGTTTTCTTTGTATTTAATTTTTGACAGTTTGATTAATATGTGTCTTGGGGTGTTTATGCTTTATGGGACTCTCTGTGCTTCCTGGACTTGATTGACTACTTCCTTTCCCATGTTAAGAAATTTTTCAACTATAATCTCTTCAAATATTTTCTCAGTTCCTTTCTTTTACTCTTCTTCTTCTGGGACCCCTATAATTCAAATGCTGCTGTGTTTAATGTTGTCCCAGACGTCTCTAAGACTGTCCTCAATTCTTTTTTTCTTTATTCTGCTCTGCAGCAGTTATTTCCACTATTTTATCTTCCCAGTCATTTATCTGCTCTTCTGCCTCAGTTATTCTGCTATTGATGCCTTCTAGAGAATTTTTAATTTAATTTATTTTGTTGTTCATTATTGTTTCTTTACTCTTTAGTTCTTCTAGGTCTTTGTTAAACATTTCTTGTATTTTCTCCATTCTATTTCCAAGATTTTGTATCATCTTTTGTATTGTTATTCTGAATTCTTTCTCAGGTACATTGCCTATTTCCTTTTCATTTGTTTATTCTGGTGGGTTTTTTACCTTGCTCCTTCATCTGCTGCATATTTCTCTGCCTTCTCATTTTGTTTAACTTAGTGGGCTTGGGTCTCCTTTTCACAGGCTGTAGGTCCCTTTGTTTTTGGTGTCTGCCCCCAATGGTTGATGTTGGTTCACTGGGTTTTTCAGGCTTCCTGGTGGAGGGGACTATTGCCTGTGTTCTAGTGGATGAAGCTGGATCTTGTATTTCTGGTGGGCAGGACCACGTCTGGTGGTGTATTTTGGGGTGTCTGTGACCTTATTATGATTTTAGGCAGCCTCTCTACCAATGGGTGGGGTTGTGTTCCTGTCTTGTTAGTTGTTTGTCATAGTGTATCAAGCACTCTAGCTTGCTGGTTGTTCAGCGGAACTGGGTCTTAGCATTAAGATGGAGATCTCTGGGAGAGCTTCATCATTTGATATTATGTGGAGCTGGGTGGTCTCTTGTGGACCAATATCTTGAACTAGGCTCTCCCACTTCCAAGGCACAGGCCTGACAGCTGTGCCTCAGAGTTCAGCCACATGGCTCAGAAGAAAAGGGAGAAAAAAAAGAAAGAAAGAAGAAAAAAATAAAATAAATAAAGTTATTAAAATAAAAAATGTTTAAATATTAAATATTAGGAAGTAATACAAACAAAAAGAAAAAAGGAAGAAAGAAGAGAACAACCAGACCAAAAAAGAAATCCACCAATGATAAATAAATAAATACAAACAGAACCCTAGGACAGATGGTAAAAGTAAAGCTATATAGACAAAATCACACAAAGGAGCATACACATACACACTCTCAAAGAGAGAAAAAGGAAAAAAAAAAAAAAAATATATATATATATATATATATATATATATATAAAGGAAAAGGAAGAGAGCAACCAAATCAATAAACAAATCTACCAATGATAATAAATTCTAAATACTAAACTAGGATAAACATAAAACCAGGAACCAGTCAGTCACATACAGCAAACCCCAAGTTTACATTTGCTCCCCAAGTCCACCGCCTCAATTTTGGGATGATTCGTTGTCTATTCAGGTATTCCACATATGCAGGGTACATCAAGTTGATTGTGGAGATTTAATCTGCTGCTCCTGAGGCTGCTGGGAGATATTTCCCTTTTTCTTCTTTGTTTCACACAGCTCCTGGGTTTCAAATTTGGATCTGGCCCTGCCCCTGCGTGTAGGTGGCCTGAGGGCGTCTGCTCCCACCCAGACAGGATGGGGTTAAAGGAGCAGCTGACTAGGGCCTCTGCCTCCCTCAGGCCAGGAAGAGGGAGGGGTATGGATATGGGGCGAGCCTGCAGCAGCAGAGGCCAGCGTAATGTTGCAACAGTTTGAGGAGTGCTGTGTGTTCTCCTAGGGACGTTGTCCCTACCTCACGGGACCCTGGCAGTGGCAGGCTGCACAGGCTCCCTGGAGGGGAGTTGTGGATTGTGACCCATGCATGCACAACAGGCTTCTTGGTGGCTGTAGCAACAGCCTTAACGTTTCATGCCCTTGTCTGTTGTCAGGATGATAGCCATGGCTCACGCCCATCTCTGGATCTCATTTAGGCAGTGCTCTGAATCCCCTCTCCTTGCACACCCTGAAACAGTGGTCTCTTGACTCTTCGGCAGTTCCAGACTTTTCCCCGGACTCCCTCCCGGCTAGCGGTGGCACACTAGCCCCCTTCAGGCTGTGTTCATGCAGCCAACCCCAGTCCTCTCCCTGGGATCTGACCTCCGAAGCCAGAGCCTCCGGCCCCAACCCCCACCTGTCCCAGAAGGTGAGCAGACAAACCTCTCAGGGTGGTGAGTGCTGGTCAGCACCAATCCTCTTAGTGGGAATCTCTCTGCTTTGCCCTCTGCACCCCTGTTTCTGCATTCTCCTCCGTGGCTCTGAAGCTTCCCCACCCACCGCCACCCCCTGTCTCCAGCGGTGAAGGGGCTTCCTAGTGTGTGGAAACTTTTCCTCCTTCACAGCTCCCTCACCGAGGTACAGGTTCCATACCTCTTCTTTTGTCTCTTTTTTCTCTTTTATTTTGCCCTACCCAGGTACGTGGGGAGTTTCTTACATTTTGGGAAGTCTGAGGTCTTCTGCCAGTGTTCAGTAGATGTTCTGTAGGAGTTGTTCCACATGTAGATGTATTTCTGATGTATTTGTGGGGAGGAAGGTGATCACATCTTACTACTCCGCCATCTTGAAGGTCTCCCCTATTTCCCATTTTTAAAAAAGATTCTTCACTTCAAGGACATAGTGTGCTCCTAGTTTGTTTCCTACCTCACTGGTCTCATTCTTAGTTTTCTCATATATTCCTACAGCTCTCTCCTGCCAAGGCTTTGTGCTTAGATATTCTCAGTTCACTAGGAGAAGGAACAAAAATAGTCATCTATCACCACAGAAAAGAATTTCTTGCTGCATCACTGTTAAATGCTTAAATTGTTTGGTACACATGTAGTTTGTGTCTTACTGAATCTTTTGAGGGACACAATATTCTAAAGATAGTTTTGTTAATGGACTACTACAGAGATCATGCATTTATACTGCAATAAATCTACTAAGTTATTGTAATCAATATGTATTTTGTATCAACAGCAAAAATACTTAACAGAACCTTTGGAAAACTTCAACAGGATTGTCTGATTTCAATATCATCAGCATCAGGATATGGTTAACAGAAAGCTGGAATAGCAAAAGAGGCAAATAGAGAAGCAAGTGGCATCTATAGCAAGCACTGATGGTGAATAAGCAAGACACTTTCTGGTGTTTCAGAGAGCCCATAGTGACACATTTGATCTGAAGACAAGAATTCTTCCCAACACCACATATATTATTTATTTATATATAACATTTTATGAAGATGCCCAGAATGTATCCACTGGAATCCTGTGGATTAGATTCAAAATGTCTGACATTTAGAATAGCAAATCAAAATAGAATTCTGATAATGCAAATTCTTGATCAGCACTCTTGATTTTTACACTGAAGATTGCTACATGTGAAGTTCTGCAATGTTGATTTCTTGATCTAAAATCTTCCAAAGGCTAATAAAAATAGAGTATGAATGGAGAATGCTTGAAGATAAACTAGGACTGTCTGTGGATACCTATCACATGCTGCTACAAAACATGGGTGGATTAGTTATAATAGCAGAGAGAACGAAATACTTTACACAATCAGATGGTAAAATGGCAATAATGATCAGTGCACATAATCAAAGTAGAGTGTGGGGTAGACAGAATTCTGGCAGTCAAAAACCAAAGAAAGAGCTAGAGTAATTCTGTCATTGGAAGCTTCCCAATTAATATGGTTGGGACATTACAATGTTCAACTGGGAACAGCATGCTCTATATTCCATTGGAAAGTTAGAGTTTAGAGATGTGGTTGTTCCTTTTATTTTCAACTAACTCTGGTATTTGTTGGCAAGTCAAATATTATGCTAGAATTTGTAAAAATAAAATAATAATAAATTCACGTGTAGGCTTTTCTATGCCTGCATAGAAGAGTATAACTTAAGAAATGAGAAATGCAAAAAGAGACATATAAACTGAAGAACAATGAATGGATTTAAGATACTTGACAACTTTGGGAAAAATTAACGTTTTAATGGCATAATCAAAAGAAATAAATATAGTTATTAGTGAGGGGGGAAATGCAAGATGCTTTATATTTCTAAGAGAAGTATACACAGACATATTTAAATCAATCAACAAGGATTACAGAGATTTCTAAGAACATGAAGATAATATATACATTAACACATATACATACACATAGAGAAAAGACCATTTTAAAAACTAAGGTACATATAGGAATTAAATTTCTTTTAGCTTCTAAAATCACTTGTAAATAAATTATCCATAGATTTATACTTTATGTCAGGCATATCCATAAACACACAGATATATATTTATATTTATATATATAACCAAAAGAACATGAGGTTATTAAAGATGTTTGCCAGACACAAAAATGCCCATGAGGATATTTGAATAAATTAGATATAACCCTAGGAATCAGAAACAATGAATAATTGGTTATGAAAAGTACTTGTGATCACAGGGATAGAAAAAAATTAGCTTTTCTTTCTGATAGCAGCTTCAAATAACCAAGTCACTTCAAATAACATGATTTCTAATAAATAAAGAAAAAAGAGAAAAAATGACTTCATGTTTCACTATTAAAAGAATATAAGAATTAGCTAAAACAGCAATTTGTTAAACATCATCTTAAGGGAATTATCTTAAGGGAAATATATGATTAAAAATAAATTCAAGTGGTTGAAATAGTTGAACTTGTGTCCGAAGCTTTGCAGGTTCTCCTAACAAATGGAAAAATGTTCATTTTTAAAATGGATTTTTATTTAACTTTTAAAGAACTAAGATGTTTAAAGTGTGAGGAGACAGGTTTAGACAGTTGGTCCTGAAGGACCTGAACAAAGAGCCCTTGAAGAATTTCATATCTACAATTCATTAAAGGGAGTAGAGCATAGATGCTCAAATCATAGTGGAATAATTATTCAAAATAATTCATTACAAATAGAGGTGGCATAGGTAAATTTGGGAGGTGAATGTAGAGGCAAGTGTGTTTTCAGAGCCAGGCACATAAGATATAGGATTAGAGGGAAACAAAAGAGATGAAACTGATGGCAGTCTGGAAGACCTCCAGTTACTATGGTCAATACTCATCATGGGATTTTCACAACCATACCAGATTTGCAAAGGATATGAGTTTATTTATCGGGACCATGATCACACAGACTTGCCACACATGCCTTCTCCGAGGTGGGCAGATCCACGACTCACCTTCAATATTCTCCCTTTAGTACAGTGGTTTTCTGAATATTTTTAGTCATGGGAACCCCTGCATCATCACGTAGACACAAAGTTTCTTACTTGAATCCTGGGAGCGGAATTACCCTCGTTGAAGAGAGGGAAGTAATCTCATTTACTAATAGTAAATGTGATTCACATGTACAAAATACCTTCATAGCAGCAATTAGACTGGTGTTTGACTAAATAACTGGGCATCATAATCTAGCCAAGTGTGACCTCTTATCACAGGGTGATTTCTTCTATCTTTTGTCTTAGGACCCTATTGAAGTATTGATACACTTTGTTGAAAAGATCCAGCAAATTGCAACACTGTAGTTAAAAGACTTAAGTGTAGAACATCTAAGACAAACACAGAAACACATAACACATGCCAGGGAAGGTATGGTACCTATAGTTGGGAATTTGCTCTTATCCATTTGCTATGTGCTGAATGATTAAAACCTCATACAAATGCTCTGTACCAAGAAAATTGCATTTGAAGGGGGCAACAGAGACTGAAGTCCACCTTCCTGAGAAATTATCTGAGCAAGATATTTTCAGGTAGATATGATAGGCTAAATACTGTAAGCTACATGGAGATATCTAAACACATGAGCACTGGATAAAACTCAGACTTGTCTATAGAAGAGTGATCATGAATGGAGGACTGAACAGAAGGACCTTCTCTCCTAGAGCCAAAAGCTTCAGGTCTTAGAGAAGCACATACCCAAATGGTATAATGTCAGCATAGTGTCCTGTATCAATACCTCTGTTAAATCTATCTGCCCTGTCATGATAATTTTCTAAAAGTAAAGAATCTGTCATAAAAACTGCATTTCTTTTGTTACCTTGACACTGCAACCATTAATGCCTTGTTCATCAAAAATACCTTCTTACTCCGGTTCTAAGGAGTTTGTTATGCAGATTTGTCAAGATGGTATTACATCCTCTGATACTTTGAAATGTCTATCTTTTGACTTTGTAAAGAGAAGAGCTTAACCTAATTCACATTTTTTTCTTCAGAATGTTCTAGATATGGTTCCACACTTTAGGGACATTAAATGACATCCCGTGAAACCAGCTCGATTTTTCCCTTTGTGTGTAGATTTTTGTCTTGAATCTACATTAAGCTATCCCAGTCTCTCGAGTTTTGATGTGCATAGGTACTATGGAAGTCTGTTTCTAATTGTTAGAGCCATTGCATAATTATGGCTAGGTGATTAAAAAAAAAATCCCAAGGTAAAGGACAGGCGGCCTATAGCTTTGATTCAAATTTGTGATTTTAAACATTTTTTGCAAATCTGTGAGATTGCCCTGGAATATTTTCCACTCAGTTTTTTTAGCACTTTTGACATTGTAGTAGCATACTCTAATTCCATTATATAAAAGGTTGTTAGTAGTATTATGTGCTGTTTGCTGCTTTCTATTCTTCACTCTATTTTATTATTTGTCACTTTTCTCTGTCAGAAGCATGCACTATAGATACTGAAAATAAGTTATCTTCTTCAATTTCACTATCTTTTCCATTTAATGGGATCAAACAATGTATCTACAAGGACACTCTCTCTATTATCACAGATCTTCCATGCTGCTAGATTTACTTTAATGACAAGACCCATCCAGCACTGTGTAGCTTACTTTCAAGGAAATAGAGAGTCTTCTTGATGTCTTAGAGGGTATGTATTAGCTCTCAAGATTAGTTCTGTCTTTAGTCCCAAATTCAAAACATTTGCCAAACAAGCTTCTTAGGATCTCCTTTATTTGTTTGTTTGTTTATGCATAATCTATCTCTTTATATAGACTATAAATTCCAGGAGAATGGAATATTATTTTATTCCTTGCTCTGCACCTGGCAACCACCATTACATTTTCTATATTTGAGGCATCCAATGAATATTATTGCAAGGTTAAAATAGATGTTGGCTTTATATTATATCTCTGAAACTACTTTATTATATATTTCCTCAGTAGATATAAGAACACAATCGAACAATTTACCTTATGGATTATAGTAAAAATATCTATGTTTAAAATATCTTGAGATTTCTAAATCATAATTATGTATAAAATTAATCAAGTAGAATTTAACTACAATAAAAATATGGACAAGCAATGGGAACTTGAAAATAGAGAAAAAACTTTATGAAACAGTGGATACCTTATTTTTTTTACTATGTTGTATAGATCTAACATTCTGCCTAAATGTCTTTTCCCTAAGAATGCACATATTGAAGAGGGTAAGAAGGACAGTTTTACTTTACTTGCATTATCCTTCCCCTAAAGCAGCACAGCTCAGTGCCAAGGGAGACCTCCTCAGCCCCTGATTTCTCCCATAGAAAAGTAAAAGTGTAGTGAGCTCTCAGCTTTGCCATTTGTTTGGGATGCAATAACACACTCATGAACAACGAATGGGTCAAAAGGAAATTTAAACATATATTGAGACAAACAAAAATGGAAATGCAGCACACCTTATCTTACAGTGTGGAACAAAAGTAATTCTAAGAGGAGAGTTTATAAGGATAACTGCCTACATTAAGAAAAAAAGAAGGACTTTAAATAAGCAACTTAAACTTACATATCAAGAAACTAGAGAAAAAATGAAAAATCAAAGTCCAATGTTAGCAGAAGAGAGAAAATAATAAAGATTACTGCATAAATAAGTGAAATAGAGAATGGAAAAACAATAGAAAAGATCAGTTGATCTAAGAGCTGATCTAAGTTTTTAACAAAACTTGAGCTAGAATAAGTATTAAAAGGAGACAAATAAAATTATTAAGATTATATAAAGTATAATTATAAAAATTATGAAAGAAGAGACATTAATACAAAGGATTATAATAGATTACTATGAACAATTGTATACCAAAAAAATTAATAACCTAGTAGAAGTGTACAAATTCCTGGAAACATACAACCTACCAATTTAAATCATGAAGAAAAGAAAATCTGAATGGGCCAATGATAAGAAAGAAGATTTAATCAATAATGAAAACCATCCAACAAGGTAAAATCAAGGACCAGATAGCATTATAGGTGAATTATACCAAACGTCAAAAAATATGAACACCAATCCTCATAGTCTTCTAAAAAATAGAAGAGGAGGACACAATTCTAAACTTATTTTATAAGACCAGCATTACTCTGATATCAAGGCCAGACAAGGACACTACTAGAAATCACAGGCCATTATCCCTGAGGAATATAGATGCAAAATTTCTTAACAACATATTAGCAAATAGAATTTAACAACACATTAAAAGGATCATACTGTATGATCAAGTAAGATTTATCCCTGGGATGTAAGGATGGTATAAAAAAATGCAAATAAGTAAATGTGATACACTACCGAATGAAGGATGCAGCTCATGTGATCATCTCAGTAGATGCAGATAAAACATTTGACAAAATTCAGTGTCGCTTCATGACAAAGACTCTCAACAAATTAGGTATAGACAGAATGTACCTCAACATAATGAAGGCCATATAGGAAAAACCTACAGCTAAAATCATACTTAATGTTGATAAGCTGAAAGCTTGTCTTATAAGAGCAGAACAAGACAGTAATGCCTCTTCTTACCACTTCTGTTCAACATAGTATTAGAAGTCCTTGCCAGAGCAATCAGGCAAGAAAAATAAATAAAAGACATCTAAATCAAAAAGGAAGATGTAAAATTATCTTTGTTTTCAGATGATATAATGTCATATGTGGGGAACCCTAAATACTCCACCAAAAAAACTTTTAGAACTAGTAAACAAATTCATCAAATTTTTAGGATTTAAAATGAATATACAAAACTCAGTGGTGTTTCTATATGCTAAAAACAAAACTATATGAAAAAGAAATTAAGAAAACAATTTCATTTACAATAGCATCAGAACAGTTAAATGCTTAGGAATAAATTTAACCAAGCTAGTGACTGTTCTGTACACTGGAAACTATAAATAAAACAAAACAAAACAAAACAAAAACTGATGAAAGAAACTTAAAAAGACACAAATAAAGGGAAAGGTATCCTGTGTTCATGGATTGGAAGAATTAATATTGTTAAAATGTCCATACTATTCAAAGCGATGTACAGATTCAATGCAATCTCTATCAAAATTCAAATGAAATTGTCCACAGAAATAGGAAAAAAATCCTAAAGTTCATATGGAAGTGCAAAAGACCCCAAATAGTCTAAGTATTCTTGAGCAAGACACAGAGATGGAGGCATCACACTGCCTGATTTTGAAATATACCACAAAGCTATAGTAACCAAAACAGTATAGTAGTGATGTAAGAACAGCCACACAGACCAATGGAAGAGAAGAGAGAGCCCTAACATACGTTGACACAGTTACAATCAAGTGATTTCTACAAGGGTGCCAGGAGTACACAATGGGAATGGGATGGTCTCTTCAATAAATGATATTGGGGAAATTGGATATCCATATGAAGAATTAACTTGAACTCTTATCTCACACCATGTACAAAAATCAACTCAAAACAGATTAAAGACTTAAGCATAAGACCTAAAACTCTAAAACTACTAGAGGAACACAGGAAAAAATCTTGACATTGGTCTGCATAAAGATTTTTGAGTATGACCCTCAAAATACAGACAACAAAAGCATATATAGACAAATGGAATTTCTTCAAACTAAAAGCTTCTGCATAGCAGAAGAAAATTCAACAGAGTGAAGAGACAATTTATGGAATGAGAGAAAATATTTGCACCATATATCTGATAATGGGTTGGTAAATATCCAAAATATATAAGGGATTTAACTAAATAGGAAAAACAAACAAACCCCCCAAATGAATAATATGATTAAAAATGGACAAAGGACATGAATTGACATTTCTCATAAGAAGATATACAAATGGCTAACAAATATATAATAAACTGCTTAACATCACTAATTCTCAGGAAAATGCAAATCAAAACCACAGTGAGATATTACTTCACACCTATTAGAATGGACATTATCACAAAACAAAAGATAATATATATTGGTGCAGATGTGGAGAAAAGTCTGCTCTTGTACACTGTAAGTGGGAATGTAAATTGGTATTGTCATTATAGGAAGTAATATGGAGTTTCCTCAAAAAATTAATTGTACTTGTGTTTTTATACTTTGAGTGTTCCAGTAGTGTCTGCTCTGATTTCTTACATCCTCTGACTGTCAGGAGTGTCTTGAGGAAGAAAGAATTGAAATAGTAAAAGTTTAGTTCTCTCTCTTTTACCATCTAGCTGTGTGACCTTTTGCAATTCACTTAACTTCTCTGGTACTTTAAAGTCTAGTCAAATGAGAAAAATAATGCTGGGTTTGTCTCTTACAACTACTGCTGTATTTTTATGTCATTTGACTATAGTTGTTAAAGTTCTTGATAAAGCTCTTGGCAAAAGCACAAATATAAAACTCAAATGTGTGTTTCTTCTCTGCCATGAATTCTCATCTCTCCAATGAAGTACTATTTTTAAAACCCATTTTAAAATCCCACCTCATGTTTTATAGCTTTCCCAAAGGCCTAAAAGTGAACTGGCTGTTTGATTTATTTTCTTCTCCTTTGAAAGCATTTTGTCCTTTACTCTCCTTTAACACATACCCTGTTGCATTGTAATTTATCTGTTCATAAGGCATTTCCCGCCTGAAAATGTTAGCTGCATCATATCAGGGATAGGGTCACATGATACAATTACCATGAATTTCTGAAATTCTAACACTGTGTCGAATGGATTAGATGTTCAATTAAAAGATGAATAGGGGGGCTTCCCTGGTGGTGCAGTGGTTGAGAGTCCTCCTGCCGATGCAGGGGACACGGGTTCGTGCCCCGGTCCGGGAAGATCCCACATGCCGCAGAGTGGCTGGGCCTGTGAGCCATGGCCACTGAGCCTGCGTGTCCAGAGCGTGTGCTCCGCAATGGGAGAGGCCACAACAGTGAGAGGCCCGTGTACCGCAAAAAAAAAAAAAAAAAAATGATGAATAGGTGAATAAATGAAAGTAAATTAAATATACATAATTCTATGATTTAAAATTGGGATTTATAAGGAAACTATCCAAAAAGATAATAGGTATTCATAAGTATGTGATATTAAAAGTCATATTGTTCAAAGATTTGTTTAAGAAGTTAATATTATGACTCTTATGCAGATATAAAAAATAAACACTTTAATAATTTTAACTCTTTAATCAATGAGGAAATCATGCAGATTTTAGAACCATTTCAAAAGCAAATCCAAAGAACAGATTATATTTATAGACCATGGATATTAGAATGAATGTACAAGTGCCAGAAATATCAGTTTTTTCCACAGGGAAGGATGGTTATTCCTCCACAAGACAGAATCCATTTGCATATCTATATAGAATAATTTTTACATCTTTATCAGTATGTATATTTTACAGAATTGTAAAACAGCTCCCATATAATCAATACATTGTTTTCCATTGAGCCACTTATTCTTCCCTACAAAATCAAAGCCATAAAACTTTCAGAGAGTAGCTGAACTTTTTTCTCCCTGCAGCAAAAGATTGGTGAATTTTAGCTGAAGGAAGATTAAACATCCCTAGATTTGTTGATAGACAGCTTTTTGTGTATAATGCATTGGAATAATTATTTGAGAAAAATTTGTGTGAGATGATTTTGCAGGAAATGCCAGCAAGGTCAATGTCAGCTTAGATTAACTATGGTTTGCTATCTGTCTGCCAAATTAGTACTGCCTAGGAGGAAAGTTTAACCTGAGCATTCAACTCTTCAGGAAGGTTTTCCTTCATGAATCAGCAATTCTCTCCACCCCTCTTTCTTCTTGGCAAGGTCAAAAGGGTTTTACTATCTCTATGGTCCTACTTTCTTGCCAATTGATTTATACCCTTTGCAGCTGACAAGTAACTTGTTGCCTACTGAATCTGATAGACTACTAATGAATTAGAATTCAATGGAATATATAAGGAAGCATCATTTTTTGCATATTCTGTGTGTGGGCACCTCCAAAATAAAATTTCAACATATGTAGGACATAGGTCCTTTTGGAATACACCATTTTTATCATACTGAAATATGTGTAATGTTTTATTAAAAGGTAACTTAGAATGGATCTCTGTTGAATAGTGACCTGATCACAGAATCCATAGTTTAAGGATATCATGCAGGTGAAGGAGAAAACTAAGCAGATGTGTGTTCACAGAGTTCTGACAGCCTTTCCTTAGATGTTGAGAAAAGATGGACATTTAAGAACACTTAAAAAATCTGCCATGCTTCCAAAGTATTCTATAAAACAGAAAGGTTTTTGTCTGTCAGTGATCATATTGGGGGGGCTATTAAATAATAATAACATGAATTCTACTTGTAATTGCTGGTTTCTTTCTATATGTAAGTGGCAACCATGTAAGGTGCATCCCATTTCTCAAGGTAGAACTTTCTGCAAGCAGTGTAGTTACCTGGAATGCTCTAGCTGAAGTACCCTCAGGATCCACTGCAGCCTTTTAGCTGAGGTCTTTCAGGGCAGCCTCAGCCCTACTGTGGTCTGTCTATTTCTTTCCAAGGTAGGAATCTCTGCACAGCAGCACCCCTTTCTATTGTCCGGGATGTTCTCAGAGCTAAACTACAATCTAAGGCCCTTCGTATCCAAACCACCTTCCTCTGCCTCTCCTTTTATGTTTGTCAGCCTTGAAGAGTAGTGCTTAGACGTTCCATGCCTAATTCCTGCTCTCTCTCTTTTCACTGTATGTTTTCCACTTCCAATTCAGTCAAACATATACAGTAGACTATCTACAAATATAAGGTAGTGTTCATATAATTACCACACATACAGAGACAAATACACACATATATGTGTGTGTATATATATATATATTTTTTTTACATATTTTTATTTAAACTTTTGTAAAGTCACATGATGTAGATATAAAGTCACATGATGTAGATGTAGATGTGGCTATCTCCATTTTACAGATGAAAATATTTTACACTAAAGAATGTATGGACAATTGTCTGTGTTTGCAAGGTAAAGGATAAGTGACTATATATTTCATACTCAATCACTGCATGTTATTAATGTTTTGCAATATATTTTTTGAATTTTATTTTATTTTTTTAATACAGCAGGTTCTTATTAGTTATCTACTTTATATATATTAGTGTATGTATGTCAATCCCAATCTCCTAACTCACCCCACCACCAGTACACCTCCTCACTTTCCCCCCTTAGTGTCCATAAGTTTGTTCTCTACATCTGTGTCCCTATTTCTGCCTTGAAAACCGGTTCATCTGTAACATTTTTCTAGATTCCACATACATGCATTATTGTATGAGATTTGTTTTCTTCTTTCTGACATACTTCACTCTGTATGACAGTCTCTAGGTTCTTCCACGTCTCTACAAATGACCCACTTTCATTCCTTTTTATGGCCGAATAACATTCCATTGTATATACGTACCACATCTTCTTTATCCATTCGTTTGTTGATGGGCATTTACGTTGCTTCCATGACCTGGCTATTGTAAATAGTGCTGCAATGAAAATGGGTTGCATGTGTCTTTTTGAATTATGGTTTACTCTGGGTATATGACAAGTAGTGGGATTGCTGGGTCATATGGTAATTCTATTTTTAGTTTTTTAAGGACCCTCCATACTGTTCTCCACAGTGGCTGTATCAATTTACATTCCCACCAAGAGTGCAAGAGGGTTCCCTTTTCTCCACATCCTCACCAGCATTTATTGTTTGTAGATTTTTGATGATGGCCATTCTGAATGGTGTGAGGTGATACCTCATTGCAGTTTGATTTGCATTTCTCTGATGATTAGTGATATTGAGCATCCTTTCTTGTGTTTGTTAGCAATATGTATATCTTCTTTGGAGAAATGTAGATTTAGGTTTTCTGCCCATTTTTGGATTGTGTTGTTTGTTTTTTTAATATTGAGCTGCATGAGCTATTTATATATTTTGGAGATTAATCTTTTGTCCGTTGATTGGTTTGCAAATATTTCCTCCCACTCTGAGGGTTGTCTTTTCATCTTGTTTACAGTTTATTTTGCTGTGCAAAAGCTTTTGTTTCATTAGGTCCCATTTGTTTATTTTTGTTTTTATTTCCATTACTCCAGGAGGTGGGTCAAAAAAGATCTTGCTGCAATTTATGTCAAAGAGTGTTCTTCCAAAGTTTTCCTCAAAGGGTTTTATAGTGTCTACTCTTACATTTAGGTCTTTAATCCATATTGAGTTTATTTTTGTGCATGGTGTTTGGAAGTGTTCTAATTTCATTATTTTACCTCTAGCTGTCCAGTTTTCCCAACACCACTTATTGAAGAGACCGTCTTTCCTCCATTGTATATCCTTGCTTCCTTTGTCATAGGTTAGTGGACCATAGGTGTGTGGGTTTATCTCTGGGCTTTCTATCCAGTTCCATTGATCTATATTTCTGTTTTTGTGCCAGTACCATATTGTCTTGATTACTGTAGCTTTGTAGTATAGTGTGAAGTCAGGGAGCCTGATTCCTCCAGCTCCGTTTCTCTCCCTCAAGATTGCTTTGGTTATTCAGGATCTTTTGTGTCTCCATACAAAATCTAAGATTTTTTGTTCCAGTTCTGTAGAAAATGACATTGGTAATTTATTTGGGATTACATTGAATCTGTAGATTGCTTTGGGTAGAATAGTCTTGGTGTATCTCTCAATCTGTTTGTGTCATCTTTGATTTCTTTCATCAGTGTCTTATAGTTTTCTGAGTACAGGTCTTTTACCTCCTTAGGTAGGTTTATTCCTAGGTATTTTATTCTTTTCATTGCAATGGTGAATGGGATTGTTTCCTTAATTTCTATTTCTGATCTTTTGTTGTTAGTGTATAAGAACACAAGATATTTCTGTGTATTAATTTTGTATCCTGCAACTTCACAAAATTCATTGATTAGCTTTAGTAGTTTTCTGGTTGCATCTTTAGGATTATCTATGTATAGTGTTATATCATCTTCAAACAATGACACTTTTATATCTTCTTTTCCAATTTGTATTCCTTTTATTTCTTTTTTCTTTGCTGATTGCCATGTCTAGGACTTCCAGAACTATGTTGAATAATAGTGGCAAGTGTAGACCTCCTTGTCTTGTTCATGATCTTAGAGGAAATGCTTTCAGGTTTTCACCATTGAGAATGATGTTGGCTGTGGGTTTGTCATATATGGCCTTTATAATGTTGAGGTAGTTTCCCTCTATGCCCACTGCCTGGAGAGTTTTTATCATAAATGGGTGTTAAATTTTGTCAAATCTTTTTCTGCATCTATTGAGATGATCATATGGTTTTTATTCTTCCATTTGTTAATATGGTGTATCACATTGATTGATTTGCATATATTGAAGAATCCTGGCATCCCTGGGATAAATCCCATTTGATCATGGTGTTTGTTCCTTTTAATGTATTGTTAGATTACCTTTGCTAGTATTTTATTGAGGATTTTTGCATCTATATTCGTCAGTAATATTGGTCTCTAATTTTCTTTGTTTGTAGTATCTTTGTCTGGTTTTGGTATCAGGGTGATGGTGGCCTCACAGAATGAGTTTGGGAGTGTTCCTTCCTCTGTAGTTTTCTGGAAGAGTTTGAGAAAGATGGGTGTTAGCTCTTCTCTAAATGTTTGATAGAATTCACCTGTGAAGCCAACTGGTCCTGGACTTTTGTTTTTTTGGAAGATTTTTTTTTTTTTTTTTTTTTTTGTGGTATGCAGACCTCTCACTGTTGTGGCCTCTCCTGTTGCGGAGCACAGGCTCCGGAGGCGCAGGCTCAGTGACCATGGCTTACAGGCCCAGCCACTCCACGGCATGTGGGATCTTCCCAGACCGGGTCACGAACCCATGTCCCCTGATCGGCAGGCGGACTCTCAACCACTGCGCCACCAGAGAAGCCCTTTTTGGAAGATTTTTAATCACAGTTTCAATTTTATTACTTGTGATTGATCTGTTCATATTTTCTATTACTTCCTGGTTCAATCTTGGAAGGTTATATCTTTTTAAGAATTTGTCCATTTCTTTCAGGTTGTTGATTTTTTTGGTATAGAGTTGCTTGTAGTAGTCTCTTATGATGCTTTGCATTTCTGTTGTGTCTGTTGTAACTTCTCCTGCTTCATTTCTAATTTTTTTTTTCAACTAAAATCCTGATGTAATTATTTCCATACATGCTTGAGATTATAGGATATTTTATCAGAAATTTTTTGTTTAACATCTTTATTGGAGTATAATTGTTTTACAATGGTGTGTTAGTTTCTGCTTTATAACAAAGTAAATTAGCTATACATATACATATATCCCCATATCTCCTCCTTCCTGTGTCTCCCTCCCACACTACCTATCCCATCCCTCTAGGTAGTCACAAAGAACCAAGCTGATCTCCCTGTGTTATGCGGCTGCTTCCCACTAGCTATCTATTTTACTTTCGTAGTATATGTAAGTCCATGACACTCTCTCACTTCGTCCCAGCTTACCCTTCCCCCTCCCTGTGTCCTCAAGTCCATTCTCTACCTTTGAATCTGTATTCCTGTCCTGGCCGTAGGTTCTTCGTAACCATTGATTTGAGTTCTCTCCCTTTTTTTTTCTTGAGGAGTCTTACTAATGGTTTATCAATTTTGTTTATCTTCTTAAAGAACCAGCTTTTATTTTTATTGATCTTTGCTATATTTTTTTCTATTTCATTTATTTCTGCTCTGATCTTTGTGATTTCTTTCCTTCTACTAACTTTGGGTATTGTTTGTTCTTCTTTCTCTAGTTCATTTAGGTGTAAGGTTAGATTGTGTATTTGTGATGTTTCTTGTTTCTTGAGGTAGGATTGTATTGCTATAAACTTCCCTCTTAGAACTGCTTTTGCTGCATCCCATAGGTGTTGGATCATCGTGTTTTCTTTGTCATTTGTCTCTAGGTATCTTTTGATTCCCTCCTTGATTTCTTCAGTGGTCTCTTGGTTATGTAGTAACATATTATTTAGCCTCCTTGTGTTTTTGTTTTTTACATTATTTATTCCTATAATTGATTTCTAATCACATAGCATTGTGGTCGGAAAAGATGCTTGATATGATTTGAATTTTCTTAAATTTACTGAGGGTTGATTTGTGACCCAAGATATTATCTGTCCTGGAGAATGTTCCATGTGCACTTGAGAAGAAAGTGTAATCTGCTGTTTTCAGATGGAATGTCCTATAGATATCAATTAAATCAATCTGCTCTATTGTGTCATTTAAAGCTTGTGTTTCCTTATTAATTTTCCATCTGGATGATCTGTCCATTGGTGTAAGTGAGGGTTAAAATCCCCTTCAATTATTGTGTTACTGTTGATTTCCTCTTTTATAGCTGTTAGCACTTGCCTTATGTATTGAGGTGCTCCTGTGTTGGGTGCATATATATTTATGATTGTTATATCTTCTTCTGGGATTGATCCCTTGATTGTTATGTAGTGTCCTTCCTTGTCTCTTGTAATATTCTTTATTTATGTTTTACATCTTTATTGGAGTATAATTGCTTTATGATGGTGTGATAGTTTCTGCTTTATAACAAAGTGAATCAGCTATACATATACATATATCCCCATATCCCCTTCCTCTTGTGTCTCCCTTCCATCTTCCCTATCCCACCCCTCTATGTGGTCACAAAGCACAAAGCTGATCTCTCTGTGCTACATTCTTTATTTTAAATCTATTTTATCTGATATGAGTATTGCTTCTCCAGCTTTCTTTTGATTTCCATTTGCATGGATTACCTTTTTCCATCTCCTCCCTTTCAGTCTATATGTGTCTCTAGGACAGAAGTGGGTCTTTTGTAGACAGCATATATATGGGTCTTCTTTTTGTATCTCTCTTTTGATTGGAGTACTTAATCCATTCACATTTAAGGTAATTATCGATATATATGTTCCTATTATCATTTTCTTAATTGTTTTGGATTTGTTTTTGTAGGTCCTTTTCTTCTCTTGTGTTTCCCATTTAGAGAAGTTCCTTTAGCATTTGTTGTAGAGCTGGTTTGGTGGTGCTGAACTCTCTTAGCTTTTGCTTATCTGTAAATCTTTTGATTTCTCCATCGAATCTGAATGAGATCTTTGCCAGGTAGAGTAATCTTGTTTTTAGGTTCTTCCCTTTCATCACTTTAAATATATCATGCTACGTCCTTCTGGCTTGTAGAGTTTCTTTTGAGAAATCAGCTATTAACCTTATGGTAGTTCCCTTGTATGTTATTTGTCATTTTTCCCTGGTTGCTTTTAATAATTTTTCTTTGTCTTTAATTTTTGTCAATTTAATACTTTGTGTCTCAGCATGTTTTCCCTTGGGTTGTCCTGTATGGGATTCTCTGTACTTTTTGACTTGTGTGCCTATTTCCTTTCCTATGTTTGGGAAGTTTTCAGCTATAATCTCTTCAAATATTTTCTTGGGTCCTTTGTCTCTCTCTTCTTCTGAGACCCCTATAAGATGAATGTTGGTGTGTTTAATGTTGTCCCAGAGGTCTCTTAGGCTGTCTTCATTTCTTTTCATTCTTTCTCCTTTATTCGTTCCACAGCAGTGAATTCCACCATTCTGTCTTCCAGGTTACTTATCCGTTCTTCTGTCTCAGTTATTCCACTATTGATTCCTTCTAGTGTAGTTTTCATTTCAGTTATTGTATTGTTCATCTCTGTTTGTTCTTTAATTTGTCTAGGTGTTTGCTCTTCAATTCTTCTAGGTCTTTGTTAAACATTTCTTGTATCTTCTCGATCTTTGCCTCCATTCTTTTTCTGAGATCCTGGATCATCTTCACTATCATGATTCTGAATTCTTTTTCTGGAAGTTTGCCTATCTCCACTTCATTTAGTTGTTTTTCTGGTGTTTTATCTTGTTCCTTCATCTGGTACATAGTCCTTTGTCTTTTCATTTTGTCTATCTTTCTGTGAATGTGGTTTTCATTCCACAGGCTGCAGGATTGTTGTTCTTCTTGCTTCTGCTGTCTGTCCTCTGGTGGATGAGGCTATCTAAGAGGCTTGTGAAAGCTTCATGATGGGAGCGACTGGTGGTGGATAGAGCTGGATGTTGCTCTGGTGGGAAAAGGTCAGTATAACTTTAATCTGCTTATCTGCTGATGGGTGGAGCTGAGCTCCCTCCCTGTTGGTTTTTGGCCTGAGGTGACCCAGCACTGGAGGCTACACGTCTTTGGTGAGGCTAATGGTGGACTATGGGAGGGCTCATGCCAAGGCATACTTCCCATAACTTCTGCTGCCAGTTTCCTTGTCCCTATGGTGAGCTACAGTCACCCCCCACCTCTTCAGTAAACCCTCCAACACTAGCAGGTAAGTCTGGTTCATTTTCCTATGGGGTCCCTGCTCATTCCCCCTGGGTCCTGATGCACATGTTACTTTGTGTGTGCCCTCCAAGAGTGGAGTCCCTGCTTCCCCCAGTCCTGTTACTGAGTCCATCTTATTGCTGCTTCTCCTTTGTCTCTGGATGTGGGGTATCTTTTTTGGTGAGTTCCAGTGTCTTCCTGTCGATGACTGTTCAGCAGTTAGTTGTGATTCTGGTGTCCTCACAAGTGGGAGTGAGTGCACATCCTTCTACTCCACCATCTTGAACCATTCTGTTTTGGAGAATTTTAATAGGTTCTAACCAACACAAAGTTTCTTTGCTTTTTAAATGAAAAGGAAAATAGATGACATTATAATATTCAATCAGTCTCCCAATAAAAAACACATACATGATTAATGAATTAAGAGTGGATGAAGACAATGGCGAACAGAGAGGAGCCAGAGATGACAGTGGTTTTCTGTAAGAAAGAGCACAGTCACAGAGAATGAGGGGAAGCAGAGTACAGCCCTGCACAGTCTGGAGGTTGTGGATAGATAAAGACTTGAATTGTCCTTTCAATTACTCTTTGTAATCAGGTTTATTTTATTTGACTGCCAATTAGAGCAGAGACTAGAAAACAAAGATTATCTTGAGAGAATACCACTTCAGCCCTGTTCCATTTGTGCCTTCTTATCCTGTTGTGGAAATACAGAAAGAGTAGAAAATAGCTGAAACATTTACACCTTAAGTGTTTACAAAGATCCTATAGTGAAACAATTACTTTGTACTTTTCCTACTTTTGGAATGTTCTATAGCTTGGAAGTTGTATAAACAGGTTGTCATACCATATTTTTGGCCTTGAGTTGCACAGCTTCAATTTTCTTTGTATACGATGTGTTCAAGAGCCCATGCAAGAGTGAAGACCATTGTTCCCTAATTAAGGTGGGAGAGGATTGCAAAATGAATTTTTTAAATCTTCTGGAATAATTGGATAACATGAAATGTTAATAAAAATTATGGAGGAGAAAATTCCTTTCCACCAGTTCTCATTCTGCTTTTCTACATGAATCTTCTTCAGGGTTTTGCTCATACTTCCCCACTTAATTTGTCTGCTGCTATTCTTACTATCCACACAGAAGATCTCCTTACCTGAATGTCCTTCCATGCTTCATCTACCTAGTGAATTTCATCGTTATGGTCTAATCCTCATGCCCCTTCCTAATACCCTCTTTCTCCTACAAGAGTTTACTCTTATTTTTCCATATGATCTTCTCTTTCATTAGACTAAAAATATTCAAAGACATGTTTTTTTCATCTTGTTTCTCCAATATGTGACATGTAACAGTCAGCAAATTCTCACATTAGCATTTAATTACTTTATAGACTGTCACCATTCCACATTTCCAACCTAAACATTCAGTTATCTGTCATGCAGACTCTGATTCATTCAGACTAGTCCATTTACCATGCAAAATGTATCTGAATATAATTATTTAAAAGCACAGCCTAGTTCAAAATAATCAAGCGATCAAAATGCTTACACTCTTTTCTCCAAGACTACCCTTTTTATTCCTTCCTCACCTCTTCATATGATTTTTTTCAGTGGTAAAGGTAACTTTCATCTGCCTTATGAACTGCTGCTTTCTAGTCCAGATCATATTGATTACCTTTTTTCTCTTGACCTCACAGTCCTCATTGTTTATATAAGGTCTTATTTTTGTCATGCTTGGTATTACTTTTGTTGTGGTCTTTGTCTCGATAGTAGCATGTTTTTGATTTGTGTGTGTGACAACTAAATCATATACTGTAAACCAGAATGATATGTAAGACATTTTGTTCAAGGATGCTGACTTAATTTAAGGGTAGTGGTTAGTGGGGATCAGGAGGGGAAGGACACTTGTTCCTTGTGAAGAGACTCCATAGGCAGGCCAACAACAGAGGGCAAAGGATGAAGAGAGCATTTGAGCTTTGGCTGGGGAAACCAAGAGTGTGTGGAGAAAAGCTTGGCAGTGGAAGAATCATCAAAGCTTCTTGTGTAGTTTAACTCCATGTGAGCAATTTACAATAAAGTATGAGAAGGGGAGAGGAGAAATGGCTAGCCGAGGGTCCATGAGAGAGCACATACAAGCCAGCAGCATGAATTCTTTTGCCAAAGAAAATGCTTCTCTTTTGTAGAAAGTCAGTACTGACAGCAACAATAACACTGACGGTAAAAGTGAAATGCTCCACCTTGTCACTTGGAATCTTTAGGCAGCAAGTCAGAAGGAGACTGCAATGAATACTTTCTTTAACATGCACAGTGGAAAGCACACATAAAATTTAGAGCAACTCAGGCCACTTCACAATGATGGATTTCTAAGTGGTATATGAGAACATTGGGGATATGGCATTGTGGGCCAATCCCAAGAAGTTATTTTTGTTTAATTATGTAGTTTGTATATGCTCAGGTTAGTGTCACCCAAAGAAATGCTTGAAAAGTTTTGGAAATGTTTGAAAAAAATTATTAAACTTAAACTAATTTTCTGTAAGGGTATTAGCTCTCCAACTGTATTGTAAGTTATATTGTCATTTGTTGTTGTTCTTGGTTTTGTTCTTATTTTAGTGAATATGTAGTAGAAAAGTAAAGACCAGAGTTTTTGTTTGTTTGTTTGTTTTTTGTGGGGGGAGGGTGGTGTTGTTTTTGTTGTAGTTTTGTTTCTTGCCCCAGCTCTATTACTACCTAAAGATGTGATTTTGGATAATTTACAATGAAAACGTGATTAAAAATATTCTCTGCATCCATTAGGTTATTTTTTAGTAAAATGAGACAATTTATATAGAAATACTTTGAAACAAATTACAAGAATCTCAGAATTTTCTGTTTCTCACAAAAACTAGTATAGTCTCATTTATATCGTAGGTGATGAGGCAAAGATTATTGAATAAAGGACAAGAAATAGAGAGGTAAATGTGCTAGCCAAAAGATGCATAACAGTTGGAGACAAACATTTTTATTTTGTTGTGCCGGGTCTTAGTTGTGGCATGCAGGCTCCATAATTGTGGCATGCTAACTCTTAGTTGCAGCATACATGTAGGATCTAGTTCCCTGACCAGGGATCAAACCCGGGACCCCTGCATTGGGAGCGCAGAGTCTTATCCACTGAGCCACCAGGGAAGTCCCAGATAGCCTGTAATTTTTGTTTGTTGTTTTGCATCATCACAAGGCCTATCAAATCTAATGGCAGCATATCTCAATTTGATTTCAAGTAGCTGCTGGCCTCTTCAGCAGAATGTGTGATGCCATCCAACCTGCTAGAAAAGGCCATGATATCCATGGTCAATCAATCACATATTACGCTAAAGTATATCAGTTTTATTCACAGATGATTGGCATTTCCTCATCCATTCTGAAATTCTGAAGGGCTTTGTAGTTATAGGGCCTATATCTTCCTGAGGTTGTGAGAATTGCATGAGCTTGGAGCATACAACTTCCTATATTTTCAAAAAGTGTATAATTTGTTGACTGACAATACATGTTATCAGCATTTCTGGATTGCTATTTGTCACACAGATATTTGACTTTCTGAAGTGATCTGTTTTAACAAAATTTATAATTGCGTATTTTCTTCTGTTGCTGCCAAGTATAGAAACTCTGGGATGCAACATTATCAAAATCCTACATCTTATTTTACCAGCAATTTTCATCCTAAGTTACTGACAAGTCTTGATAATGGATAAACATATGCAGTCATTCACTGAGCACATAACAGGGCATGAGCTAGATCAGATATGGAAGGTTACTTTCCACTTTTAAAATTTATAAATTTACTAATAGTATTTACCATAGTCTAGACAAATTAGAATTCCCAAGGAAGGGGAAAAAGGGAGAAAGAAAGAAATCTCTCTGACATTGCAAGATAAGGTTACTTGGGGTGACAGAGTTAGACATATCTTGCAGAAGAAACCTAATTTTCCCTCCCTGAATCTTTATCTCAAAGACATGACCACAATCCACTTAGATGATCAATTAAGGATTTTCAGCCAGGAGTCCCAACACATCACTGAAATAGAATTCATTTGTGTGAAGTTTTCTCTTACATATTATTTTTTCCTTTTGCCACCATTTGTTTAAAATGCAAGCAGTTCATTGGGGTTTTAGGTAAGAGATGGTCAAATATTTAACTTTCTATTCAGTTCTGCCTATTAGTAAAAAGTTGCTTAACTGCTTAGAACTTTCATTAACAGTGTCAAAAATAGCAGTCTGAATAGATACATATTATATTTCATATGCATAATAGAAATTCCAATGGATGGAGATGACAATTCTTTCATGAAATAAAAGATAAAATAGGCAAAATAAAGAATATATGCTTAAATAAATAAACCATTTAGTTAGTGAGGGTGGTTACCAAATTAGAAACGATTCAAGTCATTAAATTGAACTATTTCATGATGCTATTGAAAATTATACTTGCTTGGATATTAAAAGATGATTAGACATGGATTAAATGTTTTATGATGTTCCCTGCCATTCATCCAGAATTTGCATCAGGTGCAAGTTCATGAAAAATATGCAAACTTGTTAAAGTTCTAGTATATGCAAAGATTTGTCTCTGTTTTGATTATGTAAGTACTTTAAGACTTAAACACATCATCTCAGTTCTGAAAAATAAAATTAAGTGTTGATTGTTCATTAAATTCAGAGAAACCTAAGTATGTATTTTAATTAATAGTCACCAAATTAAGGTTAGTACACTTACACTTTTTCAACATATGACAATGATAATGGCAGTTAAAAAAATCTTCAGACTTAAAAAAGAGTACGCACTTTGTTCAAAGTCATACAACTTATGATTGATAGTCATATATTTCTACTACATATGCAAATGTATATATTTCTATATGTCCATTAATTCCAATTTTATTTTAAATAATGTTTTTCAATGTATACATTGGCCACCTTACATAACCTTTTTCTATCTTATCTCTGTCTCTCTTCCTCTTTTCTTCCCTGCCTGCTTTGACTATTGTTCTTTCTCTGACCAAGTCTGATTTATTCCTGATTCACATCTTTGGATGTCATGCTTTTGACACTTCAGTGCTAACTGTGGACATTCCCAATCTCCAGGAGCAATGTTTAAAAACCTTGCTTCTGAATCCCAGCTGTTTTACCTGTGGCTATTTTGTAGGTGTAGTTCTACCCAGAACAAAACTTTGGGTAAGGGTGTTATATTGTAAGTATTTAATGCCCTGTACATATAGAATATACTGATAAAATTATAATCTTTGCCATCATCCATCTCCCAATATTCTTTACCAAGGCTGTGTGTGTATATATATATATAGTACTCTTGCTTCTGTGCCATTAGAGAGGCTGCTGTACCAAGGAGGCCAGCCTCTCCTCCTCTTGGCTATATTCATGTTGTTCAGATTATATTTTAAATGAAAAAATCGTCTTACCACACACACAAAAAAGACAATGTGCCCTGGTAAAGATTCAATTTGTCAGGTTCCTTTATAATTAGGGGTGGGTTCCCTGACTCTCTGTTCCATACAATGAAATTTATAAAACTTTACTAGATGGAGATTAGAGAAAAAACTATTGTTCCTCTAGTTAAAAGTTAAAGTTCTTAATTGGCAAAAACTTTTTGACCTTCATTATTTTTCCCTCCTGCCTAAGACATGCATGTGAGGTCTGTGGTACAGCAGCCAAAATGTAAGCATGAGGGTAAAAGCCATAGCTTGAAGAAGGCAGAGTGAAAAGAAAGCAGGAAGGCTTCCCTGGTGGCGCAGTGGTTGGGAGTCTACCTGCCAATGCAGGAGCCAGGGGTTCGTGCCCCGGTCCGGGAAGATCCCACATGCCACGGAGCAGCTGGGCCTGTGAGCCAGGGCCGCTGAGCCTGCGCGTCCGGAACCTGTGCTCCGCAGCGTGAGAGGCCACAGTGGTGAGAGGCCCGTGTACAGAAAAACAACAACAACAAACAACAACAACAAAAAAAACCCGCAGGAAACTGCTATCATGGAACAACTATATAAGTCTAACCCACACCATTATGAAGTCTAATTCCATTGTTGAGTAAATCATTGACTCTGCTAATATCTAAAAAAAGTGACTAATCTCTTCCCAATTGTACCTTGGACAACAATTTAACTGAGTATCCACTTTGTTGAATAGTGTGCTGAGACTAGCAGAAGGAAGAGCAATGAGGTTATGAATTAAGTACTATGAGGTTATGAATTAAGTACTAATGGTGGGTCCTGACGTTAAGATTCTAAGGCATTTTTAGAATTTTAAAATTCTAAGGCATTTTCCTTGTGAAAGCAAGGAAGTATTCTTTTTCCACCTGAAAGACATCAAACACAGCACATCAAAGCCCTCTTGAAAAAATGGAGTTGTAACAGCTTTGTATTTATTTCCTTTCAGATTTTTTTGGAATTTAATAGATAAATCTAACCACAGACCCTAAGAGTTTTCTAATATGTAAGTCCTCTCACTCTCATACAATATAGCTTTCCTTATGTGGAAAACTTTCATTCATACCACAAATGTCCATTAAATGGACAGTAACTTTCCTGTGTCCTGGGAATATAAGGAAGGTCAAGAACAATTTTTTTCATTCAGAAAGTTTACAGAGTAATAGAGGCAGAAAGTAGAGGAAAATGTTTTTATTACCTCCTGCACCAACCTCATCTTATTATAAAGCAAGCAAACTGTTACCACATTTGTAAAGATTCATAATGATTCTCAGCATTAGAACATCAACATCAATAGAGGTATGCACTGATGCTTGTTTTTATAAGTAGCAGAATTTAAAATTTGTTCAATTAAATCAGCCTCAGACAATAAAGGTTAAAATGTTCCTGGGTATACATAGAACTATGTGACAGACCACGTAAAATAAACTGGTCATCAAAACATAACCCCAGCATTCACATAAGAAATCATCACTATAAAAAAATGTAAATAGAAGTATTTTGGATATTTTGAAAGAAAAAATATACCTGGGAATGTTAACTATTCACAGGGATGACTCCTTTATAGTATAAAGCCCTCTTGAAAAGTGCTTAAAGTATAATGAAATATACAGTTTATAATTTTAATAGTAATACTTATTACCCAGACCTAATTCTTCATGATATGGAAACACAGTTAATATCCTCAGTGCATCCAAGAACCAGAGTTAGGTCTTCACTCAAAGCACATGGACTGAAAACCGGGAGAGAGTGTTCCCCAGAAGAAATTACAGGGTAACTTCACTCAAATTTGGTTATTACAAATAACAGAATACACACAAATGCATCTTTAAAAAAAAACTATTTTTCACATTTGTGCATATTAACCATTATTAACCCTAAAGAATCCTGCAGATTTTTTTTAAAAAAACCTACAGAGACAGTATATTCCTGGACAATAGGTACATCTTTTCATAATCTTTACAAAATGTTCCAATAACCTATGCTCTCTATAGCTCCATGTTTCTATTCCTTTCAGATGTAATTCTGGGCTGGTCAAATCCAAGAGGAAATCAAACATCAGCAACTAGTCACTAATGGATAGAAGCACTGGTGGAAATCCTAATTAGAGCTAAGCACTTAATTTTCTTTTTGTTCCTCTCATTCCTAGTATTATCACATTTCTCAAATGACTTGCATTTTTTTGAAATAACTAAAACTAGCTACCCATAAAAAATGAGTTTAGCCCCAAATCTGGATTCTGGACTAAATATATTATAATGGTTTGTTTTATAGGAGAGAGACCCATCTTTATAAATAAGTGATACTCTGTGCTCTGCACTGTAATTTCAATGAAAATGTTACTAATCTTAAAGGATCTCACTAGCTTGAAAACCAGTTTACACTGATTTTTTCAGATGTACTGAATTCAGTGAAAATGCCTCCAGAAACTACTATAAACGTCCCACATTCTAGCCTTAGAAAATATCATACAGCAATAATAAACTTTAAAAATATCTTCTTTAGACTTCTATGGTATTTACATTTTAGCATATTGTACTGTTTCCTAACCCAGTGTTTTTTTTGTTTGTCTGTTTTTTCCCAAACTCCAACATTATTGTATTTTTTTTAAAACATCAGTATGTATGCCTTTTTCTGTCACTGTACTGGTCAGCCTGGACTAGCTACCTATTTTATTTAGTACAGACTGCTTTCCTCAAACAGCTTTTGAGGTGAATGTATGTTTTTTGGCTTTAAGTTTGAAAGAAATAGAGAGACAATCAGATTTCTTCAGGTGACAGGTTATTATTGTAAAGATACCCAGAAAAGCAAGAAAGCATAGGAAATTGGCTCAGTCAGTTGCAAAATCAGGATATAGTAAGATTACTTTTATTCAGGCTACAGTAAAAATCTCAAATATCCAACAACAGTTCTGCTTCTCTGTTATTCTGTTACTGATTCACATTCCCTTTTCTCTGCCCCTCTGCTATTTCTTCTGTTGCTTCAGACTGAAGCTGGGGTTTCTGCTGGTTGCAGATTCTATGGTATTTATCTTGGTTTATGCTCTTCCTGTTGGCTTTATTGATATTTGTGTGTCACGTTGACACACCCCAAGTGTGAAAAATGGATTATATATTTTAGTTATTGTAGAGTATCTTTATTAATCCAAGAACTGGCACCTGACCGCATCATAAACCTCTACTTCAGCCAACAGTTTGCCTTTGGTTCTTGTGGCTGTCTTTCTCCATTGTTGGTGAACCTTGTGAATAGTTGATCAAAAGTTCAATCATGTCTGTGAAATAAGCTCCATCCAGCAGATTCATGTACAAAGGGAAGGTAGCTGATAAATCCTCTGCAGCTTTCTGATATTTTTTTCAGGGGGAGTTTCTCTTAAATTTAAAAAAATATTGTTCATTTTTATGGATGTTGGCATGGGATGGACAACCTAAGACATTATTGGTAAAATTACAGGTATTTCTGAAGAAATGTCAAAATACTCCGAAGGTCTATTAGTAATAACACTGTTGATTCATACATCATCTGAAATTCCCTGAGTGCTTTGCATGGGGGATTATTTAATAGGGTTAATTTTTATAATATGCCCAGTGAATGTGCACCACTTAACTCTCCAATAAGTATTGACAGAAACAAAAATAAATGTAAATTGTGAATGTCAAAGATATAAAAGAAAAAAATGTTAAAAGATGGAAATATGGAAATATTTTCATTGTAGAATATAGGTCTAAACTCCATTCTATTAACCCAATTATTTACTGTTTTATAAAACTTTATTAATGTTCTAAATTCTCTTATATTTAGAGTTTGATAATTTTATTGATAGTAAAATGAAAAAAAATAAATTTGTTAATAGCCAATTCCACAGAAAGATACATTGACAGAATTTTATTAAACTGAGCTAATTATTTTAATAGAAAGCAATTATGAACATCAAAATAATAAAAATTGAAACTTGTTATTTTAAATAATCTGATTTTTAAATGGGAAGACAAAGCCAATGTCAGAAGTTTTATTTCAACAAAGCAACTCTGATGCTATTATCTTTTGAAAAAATGCATATGGAACCAAGACAAACCAGAAAGAATGAAATTTTAAGAGTTAATTTTTACCAATCTTTATTTCAGAAATTTTCCCATATTGCAATGCTAACTAGATTTTTTCAAGAAAAAGAAATGTTTGGGGAAAGTATGTTGAAAAATACTGACTCTATAAGCACATACAGTACAGTGAAATACAACAATCTATACAGAAACTCAATTACTCAATGGAGCTGTAGATGAGTGTCTTAACACAGGTAACTGGGTGTATTTGTAATATCTCTTTGACTAATAAATAAAACCATTTCTTAAGTTCCTTTGGGGTATCTTTGTATCTATCTCTCAGAAAATTATAATACTAGTGAATTTTTCTAACAGCTTAAAAAAATAAGGATAATTTATTTAAGTTATAGGAAACTGCTAAGCAGATTATAAAAAAAAAATAATGTATTTTCAGGTTCCCATTATTTTACATAAAATACCTCCCAAAAGTATACTTTTGCTAAATAAAGTTAGTACTTCATTTTATGGTTTTAATAAGAATATAATTTCTCTTCCCACTATTATTGAGGCCCAAATTTTTATCAGAGATACCTCACAATGAACAGTGCAAACAAATAAATGAGTGAATGAAAAAAATAAACAAATACACTAGAAATCAACAAAAGTCACATAAACAACTGTATTTCATTTGTGTCTGAGAGCTACTTAAGGTCAGTGAGTCTAATTCATGTTCATGTCCCCAGAGACCAGCACAGACTTGGCAAATTGTAGGCAATTAATATGTACTTAAAATGATAAAGGAATAGGTAACAACACAATTTCTACACTATTAATATTTTTACTCTCAATAAAATTAGAATTTTAAATAAAGTGGGTTAAGAAAGGAAACTTAACATATCAAGTGTTCATTGAATTCATTTACCATTGCACAAGCATTAGATTTTAAAATGTAATTATGTTTACCTACAGATTAAGAAGCAAGTGTTGGTTTTAATTTACTGTAAGTTTACTATCTTTCACATTGCAAACGAGATAACTGTCTTTCAACTTTAATTGAATATGATTGATTATTCTTTATCAAGTGAAATCACTTTTTTCAGAGTGATGTCATTATTTTTGTATGACAAGATAGATAATAATCTGCCATGTTTTCATTCAATCGGTGATGGCTAAGCTGGCAAAAGTCCGTTTTCGCAAAACTTTAAAAGAGACGAGTGGGATTTTTCTTGCTATTAGGATGATAAAAAAGAAATCTTTAGTTCCAAGTATGTTGTCTAGCTTAAGAAGTGAATTAATATTATTAATATTTCAAATTTATCAACTAAAATATAACATGAAAGCAAAACCATAAATTTCTATAAAAATATTATTTATTATTTTAGTTTTGCTCAAAATTATTTGAAAAAATTAAATTCCTATTATTCAGAAACATGAATTGGCTTTGACTAACCTATTAAAAAGGAATATATATATATATATATATATATAATTGAATCATTTTGCTGTACACCAGAAACTAACACAACATTGTAAATCAACTATACTTCAATAGAAAAGATTATCCTGAATTAAAAAAAAATAATAAAATAAGTTTTCACAGAAGTGAAGTAACTATTTTTATCTTTCCACTTTTTCTCTTAAATTGTTGAAGTATATATTTGTCACTTATTAATATTTATATTTTGACAGATTTGCTTTCTCCTCAATACAAAGGCACACACAGACATCTGATAATGTTATTATTTGCTCAATGATTTGAAGTAATCTGCAGACACCACAGTCCTGCACCTCTGCATCTAATAGGATTCATGAGAAATTTCAACACTGATAAAATACTATTATTTAATATAAAATCCATATTAAAATATTGCCAATTCTCACAATGATTTGTGGGATTTTTATTTGGTCAAGTTTTACAAACAGGTTGCACAATAATTAATTTTTATTTAATAAGATATTTTGCCTAGAGAAAGAAGTTGAATTCTCTGAATTTTACAAAAAGTTTCCAAACTTTGGAATACAGCTATATGCTTATTTTATTCAATGGTGCCCTGCATCACTAAACCCCCATGTAGTTCCCAATGACTTAGGGCCTCTGAAGTTTCCGAGTCTCTTGAAACTATATATGCAGGTGCCTTGTCTTCTGTGTGTGTAACCTGGAAGTACTTGACCTGGGAAGACCTAAAGATGGGAAGATTATGGATCTAACATGGGTTGAGAACTTGCTAATCCTTTTGGGAGAGTTTCTCTCCTAGTGAAGAACAAGAAAGCTCATTCCAGTGCCCACATGTTTGTAACTAATAGAGAAAACTATCCTTTAAATTCCTTTGAGATTTCTTTCTACCTTCTGTTCCTAGAAAATTATATTAGTAAAATTTTCTAACAGTGTTAAAATAAGCAGGTATAGTATCCATGTTGAGATTGTCATAGTTTCCATGTTTATTAATAATTGAGAATAAGAGGAATAAAACCCACTGCATACACTGCCTAGTCTACATCTTCATAGGAAAGAAAAATGGGGGCATTGTGAAACTCTTTTAGAATCTCCAAGAGTTCAAAACTTTTCTGAAAACGTTCCACAGTATATTAATATTTTCATAGTATTTTCATTCTTCATTTTTCTCCATCCATTTTGATTTTTCTATTTCTTACATTTCTGATAATCAATTTAAAGTTTTAATTGGCTTTTAAAAACATAACTACACTTGCATACACTATGTGTATTGACTTGAAACTATTTATGGTGGATTAAGTGATGTATAATACATTAAGCAATGTATAATGTTATATCTAGGTGTGATATCTAATTTACAGTATGTTTTAATAATAGATGCTATTAGACTATTTGCTCTTTATTTGGAAGTATATATTTTTTTCAAAATGTGGCATGGATGCAAAAGCAGATTCACTTAGATTATTAAAGTGCATTTTTATTATTTGTGTTGATTTTTGTAAAACAAAAAGAAAAAATACTTTGTTATTCAGGCCTAAGACAAAAATGCTTTCTCCTTTAATAGTAAAAAACACAGGTAGAAAAATAGGAATGATATTTTATCATGCTCTAGCTACATCTAATATGATTTTCTGTCAACACAGAAACTATGAGTTGTATGTTTTAAAGATTGCAGTCAAATTGTTTTCTTCAGTAAATAGAAGCTGGATTCCCAGTGTGTCAAAATGATGCTCTCTGAGAAACCATGAAATTTTGCCTCAAAACAACATAACAATTACCAACCATTAGACACATTCTGATAGCTTACTTCAAATTCCAAAAAAGCAACATTGAAATGCAGGGTATAAGCCTACACTCTGTAAATATGGAAATGCTGTATTGCTCTTGTAGGAATAGAGGCTTAAATCAGGACAGGACTTTTACCTGCAGGATAGTCAGAGTTAACTCTATATCATTACAGATGGCATGCTCAAAATATATTTAAAAAATGAAACTTGTAAAATAATATTTTAGAAACACACATAACGTTCAGGCTGTCAGATACAGAGAACAGGCGGGTGGTTGCCAGAGGAATGGGGTAGGGAGAAATGGGTGAAGGGGTTCAAAAGGAACATAAAATAAATAAGTCATGAAGATGTAATGTACAACATTGTGACTATAATTAATACTGAATTGTATATTTGAAAGTTGCTAAGATCTTAAAAATTCTCATCTCAAGAAAGAAAATTGTAACTATACGTGATGATGGATGTTAGTTAGACTTACTGTGGTGATCATTTCACAATATATACATATATGGAATAATTATGTTGTACACCTGAAATTAATTGTTATATGTCAAAAAGAAAATAAAGCTCAGGATCTCAGAGATCCTGTATAATTAAGTAATATTTGAGAACGCTAACTACCATGGGATTTAAATTGATCTTATTGAGCTGGATGACATAAAATCATAGAGTACCTAGCAACGTTTCCTGAATTTGATCAACTACTTTCTTAGGGAAAATAAATGAAGAAATTGCTTTTCAAAAATATTCCCAGGAAGGTCAATGATTTGAACTTATTCTGACAGCCTATCTTTGATCTTCTTTGGCATATTATGATTACTATGCATGCCCTTTAAAGATCTGTTTAAATGAATGAATTTACACATTCCTTTGAGAAATGCTATTGATTTTTCCAAAACAAAACAAAACACAATAAACAAAAAAAGAATTAACATTCACAAACAATTAAACTTAGAGTGTGTGGTTTTCATACAATCTGTATCCTTTCTGAATGAAAACATTCACCTAAAGAAATTCTGAAATTGTCCTCAAGTAGAGTCCTCTTACAGAGGATAGCAAAATCTAATTACATTCCTGTTTAGAATGCTTCAGGATTGCACATTACATTTAGCCTAGATTTTCAAGTTGTTTTCCCAGCTAAATGATATCACTTAACTCCAGTTACTCTTTAAACGTTTATAAAAATGGGACTATTACAGAAGCTGTGAGATACTACATACAAAGCAAGATACATGTGATGGCATTTTTTAACAAAGTAATAGAAACATAGATATTTGGTTTATATGAGTATCTGACATGTAAGACCCTAACAAACAAAACAGACTTTCACTAATAGAAAAGGGAAAAAAAAATTCCTGCAACACATATCATATAGAAATTGCTAATTTATGGAATCATGATCTCTAAGAAAGTATTAGGAAACAAAAAGTGTACATTCAAATCAGTCAGTAGATACTGTCTTTTTGAGTAATAGCTGCCTTTAATATGTCATGTGTAGTTAGTAGAAATAAAATATTTAAAAGATGCCAATAAATTTTTTACTTACGTACAAACTCTTAAATTAAAAAGTTGAATTCAAGTCACTTATTAGCAAAGGGCAACAATTAGTTATTTTCAATATAACATTTTATTGACTTCAAGTTTTATTATTTAATCAGTAATTATGGGTGGATGTTATTCATTACAGAGTGCTAGAAAAGAGCTCTGTTTAGTAGTACAACATTAAATAAAGTAGGTTACCCTAGGAATTAAAGATCACAGCCAGTCAAGCATAGATTATTTTTAGAATTGATTTCTAACTTTCTACATTAAAAAATATCAATATACAGGTGACAAATCGTACATCAAATAATCCATCACTCAAATCATCCTCTGCCCTCCTTCTAGAGTATAAAATAATAATATTTGTATTTAATAACAACATATAACTTAATTATTAATGCCAGAAAACAAGTCAAGTTACATAAAGTACAATGAAATCAGAAGCAAGATAACAGCTTGCCCATTACCTCAGGCAACTTACAACCAGCAGATGATGTATGGCTGTTGACATGCACTTTGTGATCTTTTTTCCTCTTTCACAGCATCTATGTTTAAAAAATACAAACTATCATAAACGGTTTTGTCCAGAGTACAACGATTCAAAGAATTTTGATTAAATGTAGGTTTTAATCACAGACAGATGATTCCTAACTGATAGCAGAGGAGCTGAAGTAATTGTTATTTTATATTTCAACTTTTGTTCTTGCCAAAGGTCTTCTCTAGGAAGCTCAAATTTTTAGCAAGAACTGCTAAAACTGATTTTCCACAAATTTTGATTTTTCTGGACTAACCAGTAGAGTGTAAGATCCGCTTTATTGTGCTCTATTTGCTGATATGGAAGAGTCAATCAGAGTACTGATAATATTTAATGTTCTCTTGCATCTGGAATCTTAAATCCACTGCAGTTCCTGCCAGGCATCACAGACTAGTGTGTTAGACCACTGTGTGACCTTAACCAAGCTGCTTAGGGTCTCTGTATTTCAGTTTTCTTACCTATTAAAAAAACAAAACAAAACAAAAAAGAGAAAATGAAGAAAAGTATTCAATTAACGGGCCATATGAGACAGTGGTTAAGAGCATGAGCACTCAAGAAAAAGTGTGTATTTTATGTCCCCCATCCTGCCACTCACAAATTGCTTAATCTTGGATAATTTATTATCTTCCAAGGCCTGATTTTCATGCTGAAGTAATTATGAGAATTAAAGAATCCCGTGCTTATAAAGCACTTAGGATATTCCCTGTCTCGTTGTGAGCACTCAATAAATGGGAGAGCCCACATAATCATTAGAATTAACAAAAGCATCTGGTATAATCTTTACTACAGTAAATATTGGGTGTTGCTATTCCCGTTTCTTACCTAATAATTCTATTGCATTTACGAATAGTGCTATTTTTCTCTTCATTTGACAAATAATGAAAGCAGTAAACAAAATTTTGAAATCAAATTGATCTCTTTCACTTTTTATCTCACTTTCTTCAGCTGAAAAATGAAAAAAAATAATTGTAACTAAATTATTTTATGAAAATTAAATGGGCTTATCATTTAAAGCTTTCAGCAAAGAGCTTGGCATCATTCAGGACTCAATAAATATTAGCTGTTATTATTATTGGCATCATTATTACTATTATTATTCATATTATGCACTGACATTTCTGGAAGGACATGAAAACAATGCATTCTTACTAGAAAACCAAAAACATAATCTAGAAAGTGGTACCAAATAATGTGCACACACACACACACACACACACACACACACACACACACACACACACACACACATTTCATGTGAGGTCACCTACTTGTCTATGTAAAGTCTTCTTCTGAATCTACTCCTATTATAACAGCCTAATAGTTGAGGATTTCTTCTAGGCTTCCTTCAGATGTTTCATAGTGAAATAACTATAAGAAAAAAAATATTTCTCCTGATAATTTTGCTCTTCTTTCTATGTATAATTTTGATGTAGGCATGATAATCTGAGTGAGGGAAACAGGATAGAAAGGGACAGAAAACTGCATTCTGCTGCATTATGAATATTATTTCTAATATTGTTTTCATGATTGTCATAGTAGCATCATCATAATTATTTTATCCTTTTCTCTAAATCAGTTAAATGTTGGGACCTGGGACCTTTTTCCTTTGTGTATTTTTTCCCATTCAGTGATATCATTCTGTCTCATGGATATAAATATTATCTATATGCCAATGAATCCAAAATTGTAGCATTTTCTTAGGCATTTTTAACCAAGTGTCAAAGTAGAATGTTATATCTATCAAGTATCTTCATGGTTAGCAACAGAAACTCATATTTGAAAAGCAGATATATTTTGTATGCCTTTTCTCTTGGAAGTCTAATAATCTCAAAATCTGAAACATAATATGTCCTAAACAGATTTCTGAATTCCCATGCTATCACTAATGCCTTCCACTATTGGTTTTATACCCAACTGTTAAAGTAATAATTCTAAGAGTCATTCATGATTCTATTCTTTACTTAACACTCCACATAATCATCATTTTACTACCATATATTAACTTTGAGTCATAGTTTATGATTAACAGTTTCTTCACACTTTTCTTTACAATTTCTGCTACCATTGAAGTACAACCTGCTATCATGTTTCTTATACTAATCCAAAGGCTTCCTAACTTATCTCCTTTACTTTGTCTTTCCCACAGCAGCCACAGTAATTCTTTAAAAACAAGTCAGTCTAGGTCCCTCTTCTGCTTAATTTCCTCTATTTAATTCCCATCTCATTTAGAATAAAATGTAAAATTTTACCAAGATCTACAAGACATTGCATAAATATTTCCATCATTCTCCCTTTCACTCACTCTGCTCCATCACCTCAAAGTCATGTATACTACTCCTGCTTCAGAGCCATTGTACTTGCTGTTCCCTTTGCCTGAAATAATCTTCTCCAGATATCCTTATGGTTTTATTCCATCTAGGCATTCACAACTCTGCTCAAATATCACCTTCATGCATAGGTGCACAATCTATCTTGAATAGAATTCCCCACCCATTTTCTATATCCCACTTTATTTTTCTCCATTGGACCTACTATTTTGTATTATATTATATTATATTTTACACTGTTGTCTATTTATTCTCTGTGTTCTCCCAATAGAATGAAAGCTCCATGAGGGAAGAGGATTTCTTTATTTTGCTAAATTCTATATAACAAGTGCCCAGAATAATTGTTGAAACATTATACATTCTTAATAAATATTTTAATTTAATTAAATTCTGCCACTTTCATTTTGTCAACCAACGATGTTGAACTATACTGAAGCTCTATGATCCTGGGAAACAGAGAGAGTAAAGAAATCCCCTCACCTTTTTATGTTCCATGAAACAGCCAATGCAAAGGACGCTCCTTCCCCATATGACTTATATAGGAGACTCAGGGATGTCTTTTTGTTTACCTATGACAAGGCCAGACACAGACCCTCCCCATTCTTTGCTTCATAATGATCATCTGAACCGTTTGTCACCACTAATCAATTGGAATAAAATGCCTATCAAACTGACTTGCTTCCTTCTTTCCACAGACAAACTTTGACCCACCCTCAGCCTGAGCCATACTAATTGGCCTTACGACCTCTCAGTAAGCAACCTCTCCTTATTGGCCTCTCTGGAGGATACTCTAGCATCAGGGTAAAACATTCTATGATCTACTGTCCAATCACATCACCTCTTTCATTCTACTTTCATTCTACTTCTTTCATTCTATGCTTTCATTCTACTTCTCCACACCCCGTCCCATTTCCCCACTCATAGTTCTCTCTGGCTTTGTTTACTCTTCCCTATAAAATAAAATCCCTTTTCTGCCTGACTTTGGAGGCACTTGCAGATATTACAGTCAAAGTATACTTTTTTTTTTTTTTTTTGCTGTACGCGGGCCTCTCACTGTGGCCTCTCCCGTTGCGGAGCTCCGGACACGCAGGCTCAGTGGCCATGGCTCACGGGTCCAGCCACTCCACGGCATGTGGAATCTTCCTGGACTGGGGCATGAACTCGTGTTCCCTGCATCGGCAGGCAGACTCTCAACCACTGCGTCACAAGGGAAGCCCAAAGTATAATTATTTTGAGCAAAGTCTCTCCTTACCTAAATCCAGATTTTTTTCTTTTTTTTTTGACATGGCATGCCATCATTTCATGGCTGGGCCACTCTGCATGTCTCTCCAGAATTCATTTCACACACAGCAATGTGTGTAAATTAACATAAATTTTCCAAATTAATATAAATTAAGTCATATAATTCCCCTATTGAAAGCTTTCCAATGACTTCCATTGAATCCAAAACTTTTGGATTCTATATAAAGTTCTAAATCACCTACTTCCCTCTGTCTCTCTGATCTCATCCTATAGAGCTCTTCCTTGTTTCCCATCCTTCAGCCATAATGGTTTCTTAATCTTTGTGGTAATGTTTGAACACATAACCACATTAATATTTTTTGAATTTTTTTTTTTTATTTCATTGGGTATTGGGATTGGGAGATGAGTTATTTGTGGCTTCTCAATTTATTATAATATTCAAATACAGGTGCAATGTCGGCTTAAATACGTTGTCTGAGTAGGGTAGAAAAACTGCTTTCAAAAATCCTTTTTGCAAGCAAGCAGTTATAAAATACAAGTGAATATTTAAACCTGTAATAATAGTTATCAAATGCTGTGCTAATTACTCTTCACAATTTTCCATTTATTTATCACAACAACCTATAATTTAGATACTATTGTTTTCATCATTTTATAAGTGGAAAAACCAAGGCTCAAGAAGATTAAGTAAGCTAAACATAGGCATAAAGCAAGGATAGGGACTTTATTATATTAATGGGTGCACTTCAGTCTTCAGAAAATTATTTTTTTTCCCAATACATCAGATAACCTAAACAATTAAGAAAATTAAGAGCAAGGTAATAATTGGCACAAATTTAATTATAATATATATATTTTTAATATTTATTAAAGGTGTTAGGTTGTTTTGGGCATTTGAGCAGGTTAGTTGTCATGGCTATTATTTCCTTGAATTCTTAAAGTTTTTTTGAGATGAAAGTAAAATTATCAGTGTTATTCTTTGGGGGCATTAATTTTGCAGTGTTTTGAGACATGTTGTCAGTACAAAACAATGAATTTTCATGGGATGACTCATGAGGCTTCAGGCAATATTTATGTTTCTAATAGCAATTTCAAGTGAAGTAAATAAATATAAAATGAAATTTAATTCTACAGAGCTATAATTATAAAAACTCATTTTTAAGAGAAGTTTCATGAGTCATGTAAAACATTTTTTAAATAAAATATAATAATTTTATAGTAATTTTTCTATAATTTATATAACAAATATGATGTGAAAATTTTAAATGCAAATAACTATCAGAAATGCCTATTATGTCAGAACTTGTAATTAGACTTACAAGAATTTTGACATTATAATGTAACTAGGTGCAAATTTTGTTTACTTAAAATATGTAAAGAAATCTTATAATGTACCTTTCAGTTAATTACATAGACTATGTGCTTTAAAATGTAAAGTCCACAAATGTTTACTAGAAAATGCGATACAGTATTGAAGATCTGCATCAACCAAAGTGTTCGAATATGGGCTACTAAATAAATTATGAATATTTTCTGGCTATTGAAAAGGATAGTTTAACAGTGCATTTATTGGCATTGGAAATACGCTAACTAAATATTCTCAAGGAAAAAAGGAAATTGATGCACAACGACCACATTTGTGTTATACATACATTATATGTGATGTCCATATTCCTGTTGCTTATGAAAAGTTAATTAATAATTATGATTATATTCCTATCATAGTAAATACTACTCTCTGTTGAGAACATGGTCACTTTTATTTTCTGATCTACAGAAATGAGGCTTATCCACATTTGTATTATTTTCTACAAAGATCATAAATTGTGTGAAGAATACTGACTGTAAAATTAAGAAGAATACTTAAATAAACTTTATTAGGCAACAAACTTGATCATTAAAATGGAAATAGTTGTGGTAACCTAAATGTCCAAAGACAGATGAAATGACAAAAAAGATGTGGTACATATATACAATGGAATATTACTCAGCCATAAAAGGAATGAAATTGGGTCATTTGTAGAGGTGTAGATGGACCTAGAGTCTGTCATACAGAGTGAAGTAAGCCAGAAAGAGAAAAACAAATATCATATATTAATGCATATATGTGGAATCTAGAAAAATGGTACAGATGAACCTCTTTGCAGGGTGAGAATATGTAGACATAGAGAACAGACATGTGGACACAGAGGGGGAAGGGGAGGGTGGGATGAATTGGGAGATTAGGATTGACATATATTCACTACCAAGCGTAACATAGCTAGCTAGCAGGAAAGTGCTATAAAGCACAGGAAGCTCAGCTCGGTGCTCTGTGACGATCTAGATGGATGGGCTGGGGGGGCAGGAGGGAGGTCTAAGAGGGAGGGGATATACGTATGTGTATGGCTGATTCACTTCATTGTACAGCAGAAGCTAGCACAGCATTGTAAAGCAATTATACTCCAATAAAAAAAAATAGCAATGGGAAATGACTGATTTTCTCTAATATTTAAGAATGCAACTACTGATAGTAATATGTATTGAATCAAGGCTATATATATATATTCTAAGCAAAGAACACTTAATCAAAAAAGTTTTAGACCTTATAGTTTTGTTTTATTTTTTATAAGAGCCAGAAGTGATGCTTATTTGTCATTTTCCTGAGAAAGACCCATAGTTTGGTGTGCTTCGATTACTCCCATTGTGCTTACTGCCCATTCCACATCAGAATCTTGGGAGGTGGCAGTGTCTTTAGGGAAATTTTTGGATAACTTTTTATTCTGCTTTTAATTTTTCATTATGAATTACTGACAACAAACAGAAAAAAATAAACAATATAACAGAAACACACATTCAACTACTACTAATTCTATCAAATTATACTATATAGTTAATTCCTTAACTTTTAAGAAATAGATATACAATTACCACAATTGACGTTTTTCTGTCTTTTTACAATCCTACTGGTGATTTGTTTTTTGCTTTTTTTTAAATCAATCAAAAGTTTACTCATCTCTTCAAAAACCATCCATGCTCAGTCAAAAATAGCTGCTATATTACCTTGTGTATACCATGCAAAGAGAACATGCATTATTATATTATTACCTTGATTGTTCTATGAAACATTAACATTTTTCTGATTCAGAGGTTAGAACTAAAATAATCCTGTGGCGAAAAAAAAAAGGGGAAATTTAGGCACCAGATCTGTTGACCAGACACCAGCTCTGTGTTACAACACAGAGCTGATTCTGCTAAATATTAACAAGGATCATGCTTCTTATAATATATCAAGGAATGAATTGAATCATGACAACAAAAACGTGTTCATCTTAGCTCTTAGATACTCTGATTTGAAAGTAGTTTCAAATTGTCTTGTGATTTCTTTGAAGACTTTAATGAAATTACAGAAAATATAAAACAAAAAATTTTTGCTATCTTGTCAAATGTTGCTTTTGTTCAATTTTTTTCTTGGAATCCAATCCAGATTATGTTAAACTCTTTAACTCTGTCCAACACTTCTATTTTGTTTTTAAGTTTTGTTTTACCCAAAATCTTTTAAAGTTTTCATTTGTATATATATATATATGTATATATTTTTATTTTTGGTGATTTATATTTGTCTAGAAAAACATTTCTTTCTTCTTTTTGTTTCAGTTTCCTCCCATCCCCACTCTCCACCCCTGTATCAGTAGTTTTGGAAGTCAGGTTGCTATTTTAGTTTTTGGAAACCTAATATCTAGCTTTTAAATTTTTGTGTATTTTAATTAATAATTTTGGGTTTTGTTTTCTATTATGTTAATTAGTGATCTTTCTTTGTTATATTATTTCTTTTATGCTAGTATTCCTCTAATGTCCTTTTTTGAGCTTAGACATTTGCACTTATAGATTATATAAAACAACATGATTTTAGGGATATAAATTTACTTGTAATTTCACTTTTTACTGATTCCATAGTTTTTCATTGTGATTTATTTTCAAGTACTTTGTCATTTTATTGTGCTTTTCATGTGTTATGCAGAATTGAGTTGTATATTTCAAAGCTAAAATTTTTAAACTGCTTTAAATTAATACTACTTTATAATTCATTATCAGTTTTGGAATTCTTCAAGGTGTCCTATGGAATTTATTTGTAGTCCATTCTGAAAACATCCCTTGTACATCTGAAAAAAATATATATATATGTATGTATATATAATCCAGTATTTTCTTGTTCACTAATCAAGGTCATTTTATTTATTTAAAAATGTAAAAGTATATAAAATATATAGAGAGAGAAAATCTTGCTTCTATCTTTATAGCATCCACCCCATCCCCTTGCCTTCTTCGTATAATTTTTATTATTTTATGCATATTTTCCAGTATTTCTTTATACATATTTTTGAAAATATATTCTTATTTACCTGTTTCTTACACAGAAGTAATATTATATACATTTTGCTTTTATTGCTTCTTGGTTTTAATTCATAATTCGAATGCTTTTCTCTTCTCTCAGTTTTAAGGGGATTCACTATGGTTTCTTCTAGTATCTGTAATGTTTCATTTTGTACATTTATCTTATAATAATTTGCAATTTACCCTAGTGGATGATATGAGGAATTATCCTAATTTGTCTTTTTTTTCCCCCAAATAGGTAATATATAGTCTTTCCTTATGTATTAAACAGTAATTATTCCCACTAGTTTGAGAAACCAACATATGCAAAAATTCTGAGTTATTTGGATTTATTTCTGTCCTTATGTTCTGTGCCATTGATCTATCTATATATTTATGCACCAACGTCATGCCTTTTAATACCTTTTAGTTTTTAATGCTACTTTTTAAAATTACAGAAGCAATTACCCCTTCATTGTTTCCATTCTTCAAAATGTTGCTAATATTACTTGTTTTTGGTTTGTGTGTTTGTGTATGTGTGTGTTTGGGGTTGTTTCCATATAAAGTTTAGGATCAGAATGATTGAAGGAAGTGATCCACAGAGAGTTACAACATTGACTACATTCAGGAAATTAGAAAGACACGTTCCCAAGTGTTGACATTAGGATCATGTTAGCTCAGCCATATAAAAAGATAAAGAAGTAAAACTAACTTTGGTTCCAGGAATAAACACCTTGTTTTTTTATCCAAGGCTACGGTAGCCACCATGAGAATTGATGGTCCAGAGCCATACTGCACCCACTACAGCCCACATTATCAAGATTGACAATCCCTGTACTGCCTCTCCAACTGACTCAGTCCTGACTCTTCTGTACAAATGTATCTGATTAGCAAAACATACTTTCCCTCTGTAACTCCAACCCCAAAGGAATCTAGGTATAGTTAACATTTTTCTATCTCTGAAATAGAGGAAGGTATACTGTCAGGAGGATTACCAAAATAGTAAATCAACTCTATCTCACAACCTTGTCTGCACAGTCATCTCTTTGAGCATGCTTATTTTAAAGCCTTTGTTAGACAGATTCATAAAGATAACTTCATTCAAATAAGATACTAGTTCTGATTGTTCACTTGCTATCTTTCTTGACATTAGCTTTTTTATATATGTTCTTTAGTTTTTGGAAACAGTGCAATTTTGAGTGGGTAACTTTCTTTTTAATAAATTTATTTATTTTATTTTTGGCGGCGTTGGGTCTTCATTGCTGAACAAGGACTCCCTCTAGTTGAGGTGAGCGGGGCCCACCCCTCGTCATGGTGTGCTGGTCCCCCATTGCAGTGGCACCTTCCATTGAGGAGCACGGGCTCTAGGTGCGTGGGCTTCAGTAGTTGTGGCGTGAGGGCAGAGCAGTTGTGGCTCATGGGCCCAAGAGAACAGGCTCAGCAGCTGTTGTACACAGGCTTAGCTGCTCTGTGGTGTGAGGGATCCTCCCAGACCAGGGCTCGAACCCCTGTCACCTGCATTGACAGGTGGACTCCCACCCACTGCACCACCAGGGAAGCCCCAGAATGGGTAACTTTTTTATATCACTTTTTCTTTTTTTCTCTCTCCCATTGGAGCAGTTCCCTTATGTTTTGCATATCTACTCTTAGTTTCCAAAAACTCATACAACGTTGCATATTTTACATGCTTTTATTGAGCTGTTACCCTCAGTTGATGTTGAGGATCTCAGAAATGCAGTTACCAATGGAAAGGACACTGGCTGGGTGTCTCTGCATTTCCTTCTGTTTCCTCACCTACAGCTTCCCAAGAACCTGTAACTCCAGCAGGTTGTCAGTGATGTACTTCAGGTTCTTTAATGAGTCTTAACCACCAGCTTCGAGAAGTGAGTTTTGGAGCCCCATATAACTTAGAGGAAATTCAGTCCATATTAACATGTTCCATTTGAACTTCTGTTCCTCATTTTCTCTCTGGACTGAGAGCTCATCTGGTACACAGTGAACAAAGCTTACTGCTCTGTGTTTCTGTGAGCTTTCTAGTACTCAGAAATATTCCTTTTTTAAAGGATGTCTATGCATTTTTGTTGTCTCTATATTTTATTTATTATTGTGATTTGTTTAGAGCAGAGAGCCTGTATATGTGGAAATATGAACTCAGTATACCAACATTAGTCCAAAGAGCTAGATGTGAGATAATAATATTTCAATGCAATGCAAACTTAATACTAACTTTTTACTATCCCACCTGTGCAACCTACTAGGTTTTGAAGCTCTTTGAAATCGTCTTTGGTGCCCTTCTGATTTTATAAAGGAAATGTTTTTTGTCTGTAAAGGTTACTGTACAATAACTTTCCAAACTGATACCCAGCTCTGTGAATAATCTGAACAAGTAATAAAGTTGATACCATCTATTCTTTTCTAAGACATTTTGTAGATCTGGTGATGTTGGTGGATATTACTGTTTGGAATAGTTATTTGCCTTGTTTATATAGCCACAGCATTACAAGCTGAGATGTTCATCTGATAATAACAGAGAAAGGTTGCAGAGATTTAAGGACATTCTTGAAATGAATGAAACAGTCAAAATGCAAAAAAACCATGCCTATATCCTCTGAAATAAAAAACAAGCCAGTAATTTCTGACCAATTTTAAATCTCAATTTCAGTCATGTTAAACTAGCTCCTCTTTCTTGCTTAACCAAATTGAACTTAATTTTTATTTTTTTTCATTTATAGAGCAGGCCTAGAGAGTTCTATTAAGCAGGGGAAAAACACCTGCTAAATAAATACAGCAGCTCTTCCTCCTCTAGGAGCAACCAGGGATTTGACTTGTTTAAGCTTAAATGATAAAACAAATAGTTGCCAAATCAAACAAGAACCTTGTGTTGTAACAGAGTTTCCCCTAAAGTATTTCTTACTACAAACCTAAATAGCCCATATTTTATGGAACTTTTCTATTAACTTTTCCCTCTGACAACCCTCCATGTAATTACAGATGCCTGAAAAATTCTAATTCTATATATATATATATATATATATATATATATATACATATATATATATATTTCAATATATATTTTTTAATCCATTACATTGTTTTTGAGAAAAATGTAACATTTCTTTCTTTTTTCACACACACAAACTGTATTTTATTTTTACAAGAGATAAACTGACACCAAGCATTGTAAATGGATGACCACAACAAAAGCAATAATGATTGCAATTACCAAACACGAAACACACTCATACTATGTCATAATATTGACATCCAGTCCAGTAATCCTCCACTGTAACAGTTCCTTTACTTTACAGTGAAAATTGATTTGTATATATTTTTTTTGCCTCTTAGTCCTTGTGGGATTTTTTTTTATTCAAACAGAAAGTCACTAAAATTGTAATCATCCTCATCAGTTCACTCAGTTCCATGTAATTATTTTTTTTTATCTTGATCTTTTGTTATCATTTTTATGAATTCATCAGCTTTCCAATAGAGTTCTGAAAATGCTTATTCATTCAGTTCAACAGTATAGTCAGTTACCAGAAACCTGTACTTGTCAGAGTCTTTTCCATGAATTCCTTGAAGATGAAACCCTTTTATAGGAACATATTTGCAAAAGCATCAGAGTACACCCAGAACTGTCTGTAAATGAAAAAAGACTTAATAATGACCATGGTTAAAGATTTGATGAAAGTTCATAATAATGCAATTGACAAGGAAATTTAGTTATTTCTGATATACATTTTAAAGTAAAAACTAGAATTATGACTTATAACATTATACCAGAACATATAAGATTTTAAGAAATTTCATGTAATGTCTAAAACATTTATGTTAACATATTTCCATACAAATAACCCAAAGAAAGTTTAGTATTAGTTGTTTTTGTTTGTTTTTTTGTTTATACTGCAGGTTCTTCTTAATCATCAGTTTTATACACATCAGTGTATACATGTCAATACCAATTGCCCAATTCAGCACACCACAATCCCCATCCCACTGCGGTGTTCCCCCTTGGTGTCCATACGTTTGTTCTCTACATCAGTGTCTCAACTTCTGCCCTTCAAACTGGTTCATCCATACCATTTTTCTAGGTTCCACATACATGCGTTAATATACGATATTTGTTTTTCTCTTTCTGACTTACTTCACTCGGTATGACAGTCTCTAGATCCATCCACATCTCAACAAATGACTCAATTTCGTTCCTTTTTATGGATGAGTAATATTCCATTGTATATATGTACCACAACTTTTTTTTTTTTTAACATCTTTATTGGGGTATAATTGATTTACAATGGTGTGTTAGTTTCTGCTTTACAACAAAGTGAATCAGTTATACATATACATATGTTCCCATATGTCTTCCCTCTTGCGTCTCCCTCCCTCCCACCCTCCCTATCCCACCACTCCAGGCTGTCACAAAGCACCGAGCCAATATCCCTGTGCCATGTGGCTGCTGCCCACTAGCTATCTACCTTACTACGTTTGTTAGTGTGTATATGTCCATGACTCTCTCTTGCCCTGTCACAGCTCACCCTTCCCCCTCCCCATAACCTCAAGTCCATTCTCCAGTAGGTCTGCATCTTTATTCCTGTCTTACCCCTAGGTTCTTCACGACATTTTTTTTTCTTAAATTCCATATATATGTGTTAGCATATGGTATTTGTCTTTTTCTTTCTGACTTACTTCACTCTGTATGACAGACTCTAGGTCTATCCATCTCATTAAAAATAGCTCAATTTCGTTTCTTTTTAAGGCTGAGTAATATTCCATTGTAGATATGTGCCACATCTTCTTTATCCATTCATCCGATGATGGGCACTTAGGTTGTTTCCATCTCCGGGCTATTGTAAATAGAACAATGAACATTTTGGTACATGACTCTTTTTGAATTTTGGTTTTCTCAGGGTATATGCACAGTAGTGAGATTGCTGGGTCATATGGTAATTCTATTTGTAGTTTTTTAAGGAACCTCCATACTGTTCTCCATAGTGGCTGAACCAATTCACATTCCCACCAGCAGTGCAAGAGTGTTCCCTTTTCTCCAAACCCTCTCCAGCATTTATTGTTTCTAGATTTTTTGATGATGGCCATTCTGACTGGTGTGAGATGATATCTCATTGTAGTTTTGATTTGCATTTCTCTAATGATTAATGATGTTGAGCATTCTTTCATGTGTTTGTTGGAATTCTGTATATCTTCTTTGGAGAAATGTCTATTTAGATCTTCTGCCCATTTTTGGATTGGGTTGTTTGTTTTTTTGTTATTGAGCTGCATGAGCTGTTTGTAAATTTTGGAGATTAATCCTTTGTCAGTTGCTTCACTTGCAAATATTTTCTCCCATTCTGATGGTTGTCTTTTGGTCTTGTTTATGGTTTCCTTTGCTGTGCAAAAGCTTTGAAGTTTCATTAGGTCCCATTTGTTTATTGTTGTTTTTATTTCCATTACTCTAGGAGCTGGGTCAGAAAGGATCTTGCTGTGATTTATGTCATAGAGTGTTCTGCCTATGTTTTCCTCTAAGAGTTTGATAGTTTCTGGCATTACATTTAGGTCTTTAATCCATTTTGAGCTTACTTTTGTGTATGGTGTTAGGGAGTGATCTAATCTCATACTTTTACATGTACCTGTCCAGTTTTCCCAGCACCATTTATTGAAGAGGCTGTCCTTTCTCCACTGTACATTCCTGCCACCTTTATCAAAGATAAGGTGTCCATATGTGTGTGGGTTTATCTCTGGGCTTTCTATCCTGTTCCATTGATCTATCTTTCTGTTTTTGTGCCAGTACCATACTGTCTTGATTACTCTAGCGTTGTAGTATAGTCTGAAGTCAGGGAGCCTGATTCCTCCAGCTCCTTTTTTCGTTCTCAAGATTGTTTTGGCTATTCGGGGTCTTTCGTGTTTCCATACAAACTGCGAAATTTTTTGTTCTAGTTCTGTGAAAAATGCCAGTGGTAGTTTGATAGGGATTGCATTGAATCTATAGATTGCTTTGGGTAGTAGAGTCATTTTCACAATGTTGATTCTTCCAATCCAACAACATGATATATCTCTCCATCTATTTGTATCATCTTTAATTTTTTTCATCAGTGTCTTATAATTTTCTGCATACAGGTCTTTTGTCTCCTTACGTAGGTTTATTTCTAGATATTTTATTCTTTTTGTTGCAATGGTAAATGGGAGTGTTTTCTTGATTTCACTTTCAGATTTTTCATCATTAGTATATAGGAATGCCAGAGATTTCTGTGCATTAATTTTGTATCCTGCTACTTTACCAAATTCATCGATTAGCTCTAGTAGTATTCTGGTAGCATCTTTAGGATTCTCTATGTATAGTATCATGTCATCTGCAAACAGTGACAGCTTTACTTCTTCTTTTCCGATTTGGATTCCTTTTATTTCCTTTTCTTCTCTGATTGCTGTGGCTAAAACTTCCAAAACTATGTTGAATAAGAGTGGTGAGAGTGGGCAACCTTGTCTTGTTCCTGATCTTAGTGGGAATGCTTTCAGTTTTTCACCATTAAGGATGATGTTTGCTGTGGGCTTGTCATATATGGCCTTTATTATGTTGAGGAAAGTTCCCTCTATGCCTACTTTCTACAGGGTTTTTATCATAAATGGGTGCTGAATTTTGTCGAAAGCTTTCTCTGCATCTATTGAGATGATCATATGCTTTTTCTCCTTCAATTTATTATTATGGTTTATCACATTGATAGATTTGCGTATACTGAAGAATCCTTGCATTCCTGGAATAAACCCCACTTGATCATGGTGTATGATCCTTTTAATGTGCTGTTGGATTCTGTTTGCTAGTATTTTGTTGAGGATTTTTGCATCTATGTTCATCAGTGCTATTCGCCTGTAGTTTTCTTTCTTTGTGACATACTTGTCTGGTTTTGGTATCAAGGTGATGGTGGCCTCGTAGAAGGAATTTGGGAGTGTTCCTCCCTCTGCTATATTTTGGAAGAGTTTGAGAAGGATAGGTGTTAGCTCTTCTCTAAATGTTTGATAGAATTCACGTGTGAAGCCATCTGGTCCTGGGCTTTTGTTTGTTGGAAGATTTTTAATCATTGTTTCAATTTCAGTGCTTGTGATTGGTCTGTTCATATTTTCTATTTCTTCCTGATTCAGTCTTGGCAGGTTGTGCATTTCCAAGAATTTGTCCATTTCTTCCAGATTGTCCATTTTATTGGCATAGAGTTGCTTGTAGTAATCTCTCATGATCTTTTTTATTTCTGCAGTGGCAGTTGTTACTTCTCCTTTTTCATTTCTAATTCTATTGATTTGAGTCTTCTCCCTTTTTTTCTTGATGAGTCTGGCTAGTGGTTTATCTATTTTGTTTATCTTCTCAAAGAACCAGCTTTTAGTTTTATTGATCTTTGCTATTGTTTCCTTCATTTCTTTTTCATTTATTTCTGATCTGATTTTTATGATTTCTTTCCTTTTGCTAGCTTTGGGGTTTTTTTGTTCTTCTTTCTCTAATTGCTTGAGGTGCAAGGTTAGGTTGTTTATTCGAGATGTTTTCTGCTTCTTAAGGTGGGCTTGTATTGCTATAAACTTCCCCCTTAGAACTGCTTTTGCTGCATCCCATAGGTTTTGGGTCATTGTGTCTCCACTGTCATTTGTTTCTAGGTATTTTTTTTTTATTTCGTCTTTGATTTCTTCAGTGATCACTTCATTATTAAGTAGTGTATTATCTAGCCTCCATGTGTTTGTGTTTTTTACAGATCTTTTCCTGTAATTGATATCTAGTCTCATGGCGTTGTGGTCTGAAAAGATACTTGATACAATTTCAATTTTCTTAAATTTACCAAGGCTTGATTTGTGACCCAAGATATGATCTATCCTGGAGAATGTTCCATGAGCACTTGAGAAAAATGTGTATTCTGTTGTTTTTGGATGGAGTGTCCTATAAATATCAATTAAGTCCATCTTGTTTAATGTATCATTTAAAGCCTGTGTTTCCTTATTTATTTTCATTTTGGATGATCTGTCCATGGGTGAAAGTGAGGTGTTAAAGTCCCCTACTATGAATGTGTATTGTCGATTTCCCCTTTTATGGCTGTTATTATTTGCCTTATGTATTGAGGTGCTCCTATGTTGGGTGCATAAATATTTACAATTGTTATATTTTCTTCTTGGATCAATCCCTTGACCATTATGTAGTGTCCTTCTTTGTCTCTTTTAATAGTCCTTATTTTAAAGTTTATTTTGTATGATATGAGAATTGCTACTCCAGCTTTCTTTTGGTTTCCATTTGCATGGAATATCTTTTTTCATCCCCTCACTTTCAGTCTGTATGTGTCTCTAGGTCTGAAGTGGGTCTCTTGTAGACAGCATATATAAGGGTCTTGTTTTTGTATCCATTCAGCCAATCTCTGTCTTTTGGTGGGAGCATTTAGTCCATTTACATTTAAGGTAATTATCGATATGTATGTTCCTATTCCCATTTTCTAAATTGTTTTGGGTTTGTTATTATAGGTCTTTTCCTTCTCTTGTGTTTCTTGTCTACAGAAGTTCCTTTAGCATTTGTTGTAAAGCTGGTTTGGTGGTGCTGAACTCTCTCAGCTTTTGCTTGTCTGTAAAGGTTTTAATTTCTCCATCAAATCTGAATGAGATCCTTGCTGTAGTCTTGGTTGCAGGTTTTTCTCCTTCATCACTTTCAGTATGTCCTGCTACTCCCTTCTGGCTTGTAGGGTTTCTGCTGAGAGATCAGCTGTTAACCTTATGGGGATTCCCTTGTGTGTTATTTGTTGTTTTTCCCTTGCTGCTTTTAATATGCTTTATTTGTATTTAATTTTTGACAGTTTGATTAATATGTGTCTTGGCGTATTTCTCCTTGTATTTATCCTGTATGGGACTCTCTGTCCTTCCTGGACTTGATTAACTATTTCCTTTCCCATATTAGGGAAGTTTTCAACTATTATCTCTTCAAATATTTTCTCAGTCCCTTTCTTTTTCTCTTCTTCTTCTGGAACCCCTATAATTCGAATGTTGGTGCGTTTAATGTTGTCCCAGAGGTCTCTGAGACTGTCCTCAGTTCTTTTCATTCTTTTTTCTTTATTCTGCTCTGCAGTAGTTATTTCCACTATTTTATCTTCCAGGTCACCTATCCATTCTTCTGCCTCAGTTATTCTGCTATTGATCCCATCTAGAGTACTTTTACTTTCATTTATTGTGTTGTTCATTGTTGCTTGTTTCATCTTTCTTTCTTCTAGGTCCTTGTTAACTGTTTCTTGCATTTTGTCCATTCTATTTCCAAGATTTCGGATCATCCTTACTATCATTATTCTGAATTCTTTTTCAGGTAGACTGCCTATTTCCTCTTCATTTGTTAGGTCTGGTGCATTTTTATCTTGCTCCTTTATCTGCTGTGTGTTTTTCTGTCTTCTCATTTTGCGTATCTTAGTGTGTTTGGGGTCTCCTTTTTGCAGACTGCAGGTTCGTAGTTCCCGCTGTTTTTGATGTCTGTCTCCAGTGGCTAAGGTTGGTTCAGTGGGTTGTGTAGGCTTCCTGTTGGAGGGGACTAGTGCCTGTGTTGTGGTGGATGAGGCTGGATCTTGTCTCTCTAGTGGGCAGGTTCACATCTGGTGGTGTGTTTTGGGGTGTCTGTGGCCTTATTATGATTTTAGGCAGCCTCTCTGCTAATGGGTGGGGTTGTGTTCCTGTTTTGCTAGTTGTTTGGCATAGGTTGTCCAGCACTGTGGCTTGCTGGTCATTGAGTGAAGCTGGGTGCTGGTGTTAAGATGGAGGTCTCTGGGAGATTTTCACAGTTTAATATTATGTGGAGCTGGGAGGTCTCTTGTTGACCAGTGTCCTGAAGTTGGCTCTCCTACCTCAGAGGCAGAGCCCTGACTCCTGGCTGGAGCACCAAGAGCCTTTTATCCACACGGCTCAGAATAAAAGGGAGAAAAAGTAGAGAGAATTAGTAGAAGTATCAGGAAAGAAAGAAGGAAAGGAGGGAAGGAAGGAAGGAAGGAAGGAAGAAAGTAGCAAAGAAGGAAAGAAGGTAAGAAGGAAAGAAAGGAGGGAGGGAGGAAGGAAGGAAGGAGGGAAAGAAGGAAAAAAGACAGAAAGAAAGAAGATACAGTAAAAATAAAATAAAATATAATAAAGTTATTGAATTAAAAAATACTTATTTAGAAAAAAAGAAAAAAAAAGGGACGGATAGAACCTTAGGACAAATGTTGGAAGCAAAGCTATACAGAGAAAATCTTACACAGAAGCATATACATACACCCTCACAAAAAGAGGTAAAGGGGGAAAAATCATAAATCTTGCTCTCAGAGACCACCTCCTCAATTTGGGGTGATTCGCTGTCTAAAGAAGGGAAGGAAGGAAGAAAGGAAGGAAGGAAAGAAAGAAAGAAAGAAAGAAAGAAAGAAAGAAAGAAAGAAAGAAAGAAAGAAAGAAAGAAAGAAAGAAAGGTAAAGTATAATAAAGTTATTAAAATTAAAATTAATTATTAAGAAAAACAAATTTAAAAAAACCATGGACGGATAGAACCCTAGGACAAATGGTGGAAGCAAGACTATACAGACAAGATCTCACACAGAAGCATACACATACACATTCACAAAAAGAGGAAAAGGGAAAAAAATCATAGATCTCGCTCCTAAAGTCCACCTCCTCAATTTGGGATTATTCCTTGTCTATTCAGGTATTCCACAGATGCAGGGTATATCAAGTTGATTGTGGAGCTTTAATCCGCTGCTTCTGAGGCTGCTGGGAGAGATTTCCCTTTCTCTTCTTTGTTCTCACAGCTCACAGGAGCTCAGCTTTGGATTTGGCCCTGCCTCTGCGTAGGTCGCTGGAGGGCGTCTGTTTTTTGCTCAGGCAGGACGGGATTAAAGGAGCCGCTGATTCGGGGGCTCTGGCGCACTCAGGCCGGGGTGGGGGGGGGAGGAGGGAGGGGCACTGCATGCGGGGCGGGCCTGCGGAGGCAGAGGCCGGCGTGACGTTGCTGCAGCCTGAGACCCGCCGTGCGTTTTCCCGGGGAAGTTGTCCCTGGATCTCGGGAACCTGGCAGTAGCGGGCTGCACAGGCTCCACGGAAGAGGGTTGTGGAGAGTGACCTGTGCTCGCACACACGCCCCTTGGTGGCGGCAGCAGCAGCCTTAGCATCTCCCACCCGTCTCTGGGGTTCACGCTTTTAGCCGCGGCTCGCGCCCGTCTCTGGAGTTCCTTTAAGCAGCGCTCTTAAACCCCTCTCCTCGCGCACCAGGAAACAAAGAGGGAAGAAAGTCTCTTGCCTCTTCGGCAGGTGCAGACTTTTCCCCGGACTCCCTCCCGGCTAGCCATGGTGCACTAACCCCTTCAGGCTATGTTCAAGCTGCCAACCCCAGTCCTCTCCCTGCGCTCCGTCCGAAACCGAAACCCAGCCTCAGCTCGCAGCCCCGCCCGCCCCGGCGGGTGAGCAGACAAGCCTCTCGGGCCGGTGAGTGCCGGTCAGCACCGATCCTCTGTGCGGGAATCTCCCCGCTTTGCCCTCCGCACCCGTTGCTGTGCACTCCTCCGCGGCTTCGAAGCTCCCCCCTCCGCCTCCCGCAGTCTCCGCCCACGAAGGGGCTTCCTAGTGTGTGGAAACTTTTCCTCCCTCACAGCTCCCTCCCACTGGTGCAGGTGCCTTCCCTATTCTTTTGTCTCTGTTTTTTCTTTTTTCTTTTGCCCTACCCAGGTACGTGGGGAGTTTCTTGCCTTTTGGGAGGTCTGAGGTCTTCTGCCAGCCTTCAGTAGGTGTTCTGTAGGAGTTGTTCCACGTGTAGATGTATTTCTGGTGTATCTGTGGGGAGGAAGGTGATCTCCGCGTCTTACTCTTCCACCATCTTCAAGGTCCGCCCTGTACCACGACTTCTTTATCCATTCATCTGTCGATGGGCATGTAGGTTGCTTCCATGGCCTGGCTATTGTAAGTAGTACTGCAATGCACATTGGGGTGCATGTGTCTTTTTGAATTATGGTTTTCTCTGGGTATATGCCCAGTAGTGAGATTGCTGGGTCAGGTGGTAATTCGATTTTTAGTTTTTTAAGAAACCTCCATACTGTTCTCCATAGTGGCTGTATCAATTTACATTCCCACCAACACTGCAAGAGGGTTCCCTTTTCTCCACACCCTCTCCAGCATTTGTTGTTTGTAAATTATCTGATGATGCCCATTCTAACTGGTGTGAGGTGATACCTCACTGTAGTTTTGATTTGCATTTCTCTAATAATTAATGATGCTGACCACCTTTTCATGTGCTTCTTGGCCATCTTTATGTCTTCTTTAGAGAAATTTCTATTTAGGTCTTCTGCCCACTTTTGGATTGGAATGTTTGTTTCTTTAATATTGAGCTGTTTATATATTTTGGAGATTAATCCTTTGTCAGTTGCTTCATTTGCAAATATTTTCTGCCATTCTGAGGGTTGTCTTTTTCTCTTTTTTATGGTTTCCTTTGCTGTGCAAAAGCTTTGAAGTTTCATTAGGTCCCATTTGTTTATTTTTGGTTTTATTTCCATTACTCTAGGAGGTGGATCAAAAAGGTCTTGCTGTGGGGCTTCCCTGGTGGTGCCGTGGTTGAGAATCTGCCTGCTAATGCAGGGGACATGGGTTTGAGCCCTGGTCTGGGAGGATCCCACATGCCGCAGAGCGGCTGGGCCCATGAGCCACAACTACTGAGCCTGCGCGTCTGGAGCCTGTGTTCCGCAACAACAGAGGCCACAATAGTGAGAGGCCCAGGCACTGCGATGAAGAGTGGCCCTCGCTTGCCACAATTAGAGAAAGCCCTCACACTGAAACGAAGACCCAACACAGCAAAAGTAAATTAATTAATTAATAAATTCTTAAAGAAAAAAAAAAAGGTCTTGCTGTAATTTATATCAAAGAGTGTTCTTCCAACGTTTTCCTCTAAGAGATTTATAGTGCTCAGTCTTACACTTAGGTCTCAAAACCATTTTGAGTTTATTTTTGTGTATGGTGTTAGGGAGTGTTCTAATTTCATTATTTTACATATAGCTGTCCAGTTTTCCCAGCACCACTTATTGAAGAGACTGCCTTTTCTCCATTGTATATCTTTGCCTCCTTTGTCATAGATTAGTTGACCATAGGTGTGTGGGTTTATCTCTGGGCTTTCTATATTGTTGCATTGATCTATGTTTCTGTTTTTGTGCCAGTACCATATTGTCTTGATTACTGTAGCTTTGTAGTATAGTCTGAAGTCAGGGAGTCTGATTCTTGCAGCTCCATTTTTTTCCTTCAAGACTGCTTGGCTATTTGGGGTCTTTTGTGTGTCCATACAAATTTTAAGATGATTTGTTCTAGTTCTGTAAAAAAATGCCATTGGTATTTTGATAGGGATTGCATTGAATCTGTAGATTGCTTTGGGTAGTATAGTCATTTTCACAATATTGAATCTTCCAATCCAAGAACATGTGTATCTCTCCATCTGTTGGTGTCATCTTTAATTTCTTTCATCAGTGTCTTATAGTTTTCTGCATACAGGTCTTTTTTCTCCTTAGGTAGGTTTGTACCTAGGTATTTTATTCTTTTTGTTGCAATGGTAAATGGGAGTGTTTCCATAATTTCTCTTTCAGATTTTTCATCATTGGTGTATAGGAATGCAAGAGATTTCTGTGCATTAATTTTGTATCCTGCTACTTTACCAAATTCATTGATTAGCTCCAGTAGTTTTCTGGTGGGATTTTTAGGATTCTCTATGTATAGTATCATATAATCTGCAAACAGTGACAGTTTTAATTCTTCTTTTCCAATTTGTATTCCTTTTATTTCTTTTTCTTCTCATTGCTGTGGCTAAGACTTCCAAAACTATGTTGAATAATAGTGGTGAGAGTGGACATCCTTGTCTCATTCCTGATCTTAGAGGAAATGCTTTCAGTTTTTTACCATTGGGAATGATGTTTCCTGTGGCTTTGTCGTATATGGCCTTTATTATGTTGAGGTACATTCCCTCTATGCCCACTTTCTGGAGAGTTTTCATCATAAATGTGTGTTGAATTTTGTCTAAAGCTTTTCCTGCATCTATTGAGATGATCATATGGTTTTTATTCTTCAGTTTGTTAATTTGGTGTATCACATTGATTGATTTGCGTATATTGAAGTATCCTTGCATCCCTGGGATAAATCCCACTTGATCATTGTGTATGATCCTTTTAATGTGTTGTTGGATTCTGTTTGGTAGCATTTTGTTTAGGATTATTGCATCTATATTCATCAGTGATATTGGTCTGTAATTTTCTTTTTTTTTCAGTATCTTTTTCTCATTTTGGTATAAGGGTGATGGTGACCTCATAGAATGAGTTTGGGAGTGTTCCTTCCTCTGCAATTTTTTGGAAGAGTTTGAGAAGGATGGGTGTTAGTTCTTCTCTAACTGTTTGATAGAATTCACCTGTGAAGTCATCCGCTCCTGGACATTTGTTTGTTGGAAGACTTTTAATCACAGTTTCAATTTCAGTACTTGTGATTGGTCTGTTCATATTTTCTGTTTCTTTCTGGTTCAGTCTTGGAAGGTTATACATTTCTAAGAATTTGTCCATTTCTTCCAGTTTGTCTCTTTTATTGGCATAGAGTTGCTTGTAGTAGTCTGTTAGGATGCTTTGTATTTCTGCAGTGTCTGTTGTAACTTCTCCTTTTTCATTTCTAATTTTATTGATTTGAGTCCTGTCTCTCTTTTTCTTGATGAGTCTGGGCAATGGTTTATCAATTTTGTTTATCTTCTCAAAGAACCAGCTTTTAGTTTTATTGATCTTTGCTATTGCTTCCTTTGTTTCTATTTCATTTTTTTCTGCTCTGGTCTTTATGATATATTTCCTTTTGCTAACTTTGGGTTTTGTTTGTTCTTCTTTTCCTAGTTCCTTTAGGTGTAAAGTTATATTGTTTAATTGAGATTTTTCTTGTTTCTTGAGATAGGATTGTATAGCTATAAACTTCCCTCTTAGAACTGCTTTTGCTGCATCCCATAGGTTTTGGATCATCGTGTTTTCATTGTTATTTGTCTCTAGGCATTTTTTGATTTCCTCTCTGATTTCTTAGTGATCTCTTGGTTATTTAGTAACATAGTGTTTCTCCTCCATGTGTTTGTGTTTTTTACGTTTTTATCCCTGTAATTCATTTCTAATCTCATAGCATTGTGGTTAGAAAAGATGCTTGATATGATTTCAGTTATCTTAAATTTACGGAGGCTTGATTTGTGACCCAAGATGTGATCTATCCTGGAGAATGTTCCATGTGCACTTTTTTTTAAAATTTATTTTTAACATCTTTATTGGAGTATAATTGCTTTAAAATATTGTGTTAGTTTCTGCCATATAACAAAGTGAATCAGCTATATGCATACATAAAACCCGATAGACCCTCCATCTCGCATATCCCTCTAGTACTCCCTATCCAGCCCCTCTACATGGAGACAAAGCACCAAGCTGATCTCACTGTGCTATGTGGCTACTTCCCACTAGCTATCTATTTTACATTTGGTAGTGTATATATGTCTGTGACACTCTCTCACTTCGTCCCTGCTTACCCCTCCCCTTCCCCATGTCCTCAAGTCCATACTCTATGTCTGCATCTTTAATCCTGTCCTGCCCCTAGGTTCTTCAGAACCATTTTTTTTTTTTTAGATTCCATATATGTGTTAGCATACTGTATTTGCTTTTCTCATTCTGACTTACTTAACTCTGTATGACAGTGTCTATGTCCATCCACCCCACTACAAATAACTCAATTTCATTTCTTTTTATGGCTGAGTAATATACCATTGTATATATGTATCACATCTTCTTTATCCATTCATCTGTCGATGGACACTTAGGTTGCTTCCATGCCCTGGCTATTGTAAAAAGAGCTTCAATGAACATTGTAGTACATGCATCTTTTTGAATTATGGTTTATCAGGGTATATACCCAGTAGTGGGATTAATGGGTCATATGGTAGTTTTATTTGTAGTATTTTAAGGAATCTCCATACTGTTCTCCATTGTGGCTGTATTAATTTACATTCCCACCAACAGTGCAAGAGGGTTCCCTTTTCTCCACACCCTCTCCAGCACTTGTAGCTTGTAGAGTTTCTGAATATTTCCATTCTAACTTGTGTGAGGTAATACCTCATTGTAGTTTTGATCTGCATTTCTCTAATGATTAGTGATGTTGAGCATCCTTTCATGTGTTTGTTGACAATCTGTATATCTTCTTTGGAAAACAGAATATTTAGGTCTTCTGCCCATTTTTGGATCGAGTTGTTTGTTTTTTTGATATTGAGCTGCATGAGCTGCTTGTATATTTTGGAGATTAAACCTTTGTCAGTTTCTTCATTTGCAGATATTTTCTCCCATTCTGAGGGTTGTCTTTTGGTCTTGTTTATGGTTTCCTTTGCTGTTCAAAAGCTTTGAAATTTCACTAGGTCCCATTTGTTTATTTTTCTTTTTATTTCCGTTTCTCTAAGAGGTGGGTCAAAAAGGATTTTGCTGTGATTTATGTCATAGAGTGTTCTGCCTATGTTTTCCTCTAAGAGTTTGATAGTTTCTGGCCTTACATTTAGGTCTTTAATCCATTTTGATCTTATTTTTGTGTATGGTGTTAGGTAGTGTTCTAATCTCTTACTTTTACATGTATCTGTCCAGTTTTCCCAGCACCACTCATTGAAGAGGCTTTCCTTTCTCCAATATACATTCCTGCCTCCTTTATCAAAGATAAGGTCGCCATATGTGTGTGATTTTATCTCTGATCTTTCTATACTGTTCCATTGATCTATATTTCTGTCTTTGTGCCAGTACCATACTGTCTTGATTACTGTAGCTTTGTAGTATAGTCTGAAGTCAGGGAGCCTGATACCTTCAGCTCCGTTTTTCATTCTCAAGATTGCTTTGGCTATTCGGGTCTTTTGTGTTTCCATACAAATTGTGAAATTTTTTGCTCTAGTTCTGTGAAAAATGCCAGTGGTAGTTTGATAGAGATTGCTTTGAATCTATAGATTGCTTTGGGTACTAGAGTCATTTTCACAATATTGAATCTTCCAATCCAAATGCATGGTATATCTCTTCATCTATTTATATCATCTTTAATTTCTTTCATCAGTGTCTTATAATTTTCTGCATAGAGGTCTTTTCTCTCATTAGGTAGGTTTATTCCTAGATATTTTTTTCTTTTTGTTGCAATGGTAAATGGGAGTGTTTTCTTGATTTCACTTTCAGATTTTTCATCATTAGTGTATGGGAATGCCAGAGATTTCTGTGCATTAATTTTGTATCCTGCTAAATTACCAAATTCATTGATTAGCTCTAGTAGTTTCTGGTAGCATCTTTAGGATTCTCTATGTATAGTGTCATGTCATCTGCAAACAGTGACAACTTTACTTCTTCTTTTCCAATTTGGATTCCTTTTATTTCCTTTTCTTCTCTGATTGCTGTGGCTAAAACTTCCAAAACTATGTTGAATAAGAGTGGAGAGAGTGGGCAACCCTGTCTTCTTCCTCATCTTAGCGGAAATGCTTTCAGTTTTTCACCTTTGAGGACGATGTTGGCTGTGGGTTTGTCATATATGGCCTTTATTCTGTTGAGGAAAGTTCACTCTATGCCTACTTTCTGCAGGGTTTTTATCATAAATTGGTGTTGAATTTTTTCAAAAGCTTTCTCTGCATCTATTGAGATGACCATATGGTTTTTCTCCTTCAGTTTTTTAATATGGTGTATCACATTGTTTGATTGGCGTATATTGAAGAATGCTTGAATTCCTGGAATAAACCCCATTTGATCATGGTGTATGATCCTTTTAATGTGCTGTTGGAATCTGTTTGCTAATATTTTGTTGAGGATTTTTGCATCTATGTTCATCAGTGACATTGGCCTGTTTTCTTACTTTGTGACATCCCTGTCTGGTTTTGGAATCAGGGTGATGGTGGCCTCGTAGAATAAGTTTGGGAGTGTTCCTCCCCCTGCTATATTTTGGAAGACTTTGAGAAAGATAGATGTTAGCTCTTCTCTAAATGTTTGATAGAATTCACCTGTGAAGCCATCTGGTCCTGGGCTTTTTTTGTTGGAAGATTTTTAATCACAGTTTCAATTTCAGTGCTTGTGTTTGGTCTGTTCATATTTTCTACTTCTTCCTGATTCAGTATTGGCAGGTTGTTCATTTCTAAAAAATTGTCCATTTCTTCCAGGTTTTCCATTTTACTGGTATAGAGTTGCTTGTAGTAATCTCTCATGATCTTTTTTATTTCTGCAGTGTCAGTTGTTACTTCTCCTTTTTCATTTCTAATTCTATTGATTTGAGTCTTCTCCCTTTTTTTCTTGATGAGTCTTGCTAATGGTTTATCAATTTAGTTTATCTTCTCAAAGAACCAGCTTTTAGTTTTATTGATCTTTGCTATTGTTTCCTTCATTTTTTTTTCATTTATTTCTGATCTGATATTTATGATTCCTTTCCTTCTGCTAACTTTGGGGTTTTGTTGTTCTTCTTTCTCTAATTGCTTGAGGTGCAAGGTTAGATTCTTTATTCGAGATGTTTCATATTTCTTAAGGTAGGATTGTATTGCTATAAACTTCCCTGTTAGAACTGCTTTTTCTGCATCCCATAGGTTTTGGGTCTTCGTATCTCCATTGTCATTTTTTTCTAGGTAATTTTTAATTTCCTCCTTAATTTCTTCAATGATCACTTCGTTATTAAGTAGTGTATTGTTTAGCCTCCATGTGTTTGTATTTTTTAGAGATCTTTTCCTGTAATTGATATCTAGTCTTATAGCATTGTGGTCAGAAAAGATACTTCATACAATTTCAATTTTCTTAAATTTACCAAGGCTTGATTTGTGACCCAAGATGTAATCTATCCTGGAGAATGTTACATGAGCACTTGAGAAAAATGTGTATTCTGTTGTTTTTGGATGGAATGTTCTATAAATATCAATTAAGTCCATCTTGTTTAATGTATCATTTAAAGCTTGTGTTTCCTTATTTATTTTCATTTTGGATGATCTGCCCGTTCGTGAAAGTGGGGTGCTAAAGCCCCCTACTATGAATGTGTTACTGTCGATTTCCCCTTTTATGGCTGTTATTATTTGCCTTATGTATTGAGGTGCTCCTATGTTGGGTGCATAAATATTTACAATTGTGTCTTCTTCTTGGATCAATCTCTTGATCACTATGTAGTGTCCTTCTTTGTCTCTTCTAATAGCCTGTATTTTAAAGTCTATTTTGACTGATATGAGAATTGCTACTCCATTTTTCTTTTGGTTTCCATTTGCATGGAATATCTTTTTCCATCCCCTCACTTTCAGTCTGTATGTGTCTCTAGGTCTGAAGTGGGTCTCTTGTAGACAGCAGATATAAGGGTCTTGTTTTTGTATCCATTCAGCCAATCTGTGTCTTTTGGTGGGAGCATTTAATCCATTTACATTTAAGATAATTATCAATATGTATGTTCCTATTCCCATTTTCTTAATTGTTTTGGATTTGTTATTGTAGGTCTTTTCCTTCTCTTGTGTTTCTTGCCTAGAGAAGATCCTTTAGCACTTGTAAAGCTGGTTTTGTCGTGCTGAACTCTCTCACGTTTTGCTTGTCTGTAAAAGTTTTAATTACTCCATCAAATCTGAATGAGATCCTTGTTGTTTAGAGTAATCTTGGTTGCAGGTTCTTCCCTTCATCACTTTAAATATTTCCTGCCACTCCCTTCTGGCTTGCAGTGTTTCTGCTGAAAGATCAGCTGTTAACCTTATGGGGATTCCCTTGTGTGTTATTTGTTGTTTTTCCCTTGCTGCTTTTAATATGTTTTCTTTGTATTTAGTTTTTGACCGTTTGATTAATATGAGTCTTGGTGTGTTTCTCCTTGGGTTTATCCTGTATGGGACTCTCTGTGCTTCCTGGACTTGACGAACTATTTCCTTTCCTATATTAGGGAAATTTTCAACTATAATCACTTCAAAGGATTTCTCAGTCTCTTTCTTTTTTTCTTCTTCTTCTTTAACCACTATAATTCAAATGTTGGTGCGTTTAATGTTGTCCCAGAGGTCTCTGAGACTGTCCTCAGTTCTTTTCATTCTTTTTTCTTTATTCTGCTCTGCAGCAATTTCCACTTTTTTATCTTCCACGTCACTTATCCGTTCTTCTGCATCAGTTATTCTGCTATTGATCCCATGTAGAGTATTTTTAATTTCATTTTTTGTGTCGTTCATCGTTGCTTGTTTCATCTTTAGTTCTTCTAGGTCCTTGTGAAATGTTTCTTGCATTTTCTCTATTCTATTTCCAAGATTTTGGATCATCTTTACTATCATTATTCTGAATTCTTTTTCAGGTAGACTGCCTATTTCCTCTTCATTTGTTAGGTCTTATGGGGTTTTATCTTGCTCTTTCATCTGCTGTGTGTTTTTCTGTCTTCTCATTTTGCTTACCTTACTGTGTTTGGGGTCTCCCTTTTTCAGGCTGCAGGTTCGTATTTCCCATTGTTTTTGGTGTCTGTCCCCAATGGCTAAGGTTGGTTCAGTGGGTTGTGTAGGCTTCCTGGTGGAGGGGACTAGTACCTGTGTTCTGGTGGATGAGGTTGTATCTTGTATTTCTGGTGGGCAGGTCCATGTCTGGAGGTGTGTTGTGGGGTGTCTGTGGACTTATTATGATTTTATACAGCCTCTCTGCTAATGTGTATGGTAGTGTTCCTGTCTTGCTAGTTGTTTGCCATATGGTGTCCAGCACTGGAACTTTCTGGTCATTGAGTGAAGCTGGGTGTTGGTGTTGAGATGGAGATCTCTGGGAGATTTTCACCATTTGATATTACGTGGAGCTGGGAGGACTCTTGTGGACCAGTGTCCTGAAGTTGTCTCTGCTATGTCACAGACACAGCACTGACTCCTGGCTGCAGCACCAGGAGCCTTTCCTCCACAGGGCTCAGAATAAAAGGGAGAAAAATTGGAAAGAAAGAAAGAGGATAAAATAAAATAAAATAGGATAAAATAAAATAAATTTGTTAAAATAAAAAATAATTATTAGGAAAAAAATTTTTTTTAAAGTTAAAAAAAAAAAAAAAAGGACAGATAGAACCCTAGGACAAATGGTGAAAGCAAAGCTATACAGACAAAATCTGACACAGAAGCATAGACATACACACTCACAAAAAGAGGAAAAGGGGAAAAAATCATAAATCTTGCTCTCAAAGTCCACCTCCTCAATTTGGGATGATTTGGTGTCTATTCACATATTCTACAGATGCAGGTACATCAAGTTGATTGTGGATTTTTAATACGCTGCTCCTGAGGCTGCTGGGAGAGATTTCCCTTTCTCTTCTTTGTTCACACAGTTCCCGGGGCTCAGCTTGGGATTTGTTCCCGCCTCTGCGTGTAGGTTGGCCGAGGGTGTCTGTTCTTCGCTCAAATAGGACGGAGTTAAAGGAGCTGCTGATTCGGGGGCTCTGGCTCACACAGGCTGGGGGGAGGGAGGGGAACAGAGTGCAGGGCGAGCCTGCGGCGGCAGAGGCTGGCATGACATTGCACCAGCCTGAGGCATGCCATGCGTTCCCCCAGGGAAGTTGTCCCTGGTTCCCAGGACTCTGGCATTGCCGGGCTGCACAGGCTCCCAGGAGGGGCGGTGTGGATAGTGACCTGTGCTCACACACAGGCTTCTTGGTGGCAGCAGCAACAGCCTTAACATCTCATGCCCGTCCCTGTGGTCCGCACTGTTAGCCATGGATCGCCCCTGTCTCTGGAGCTCCTTTAAGCAGCGCTCTTAATCCCCTCTCCTCTCGCACCAGGAAACAAAGAGGAAAGAAAAAGTCTATTGCCTCTTCAGCAGGTCCAGACATTTCCCCGGAATCCCTCCTGGCTAGCTGTGGTGCACTAACCCCCTGCAGGCTGTGTTCATACCGCCAACCCCAGTCCTCTCCCTGTACTCCAACTGAAGCCAGAGCCTCAGCTCCCAGCCCTGCCCACCCCGGCGCTTGAGCAGACAAGCCTCTCGGGCTGGTGAGTGCTGGTCGGCACCGATCCTCTGTGCGGGAATCTTTCCACTTTGCCTTCTGCACCCCTGTTGTTGTGCTCTCCTCCATGGCTCTGAAGCTTCCCCCTCTGTCACCCGCAGTCTGTGCCCGCGAAGGGGCTTCCCAGTGTGTGGAAACCTTTCCTCCTTCACAGCTCCCTCCCACTGGTGCAGGTCCTGTCCCTACTCTTTTGTCTCTGTTTTTTTCTTTTTTCTTTTACCCTACCCAGGTACGTGAGGAGTTTCTTGCCTTTTGGGAGGTCTGAGGTCTTCTGCCAGTGTGCAGTAGATGTTCTGTAGGAGTTGTTCCATGTGTAGATGTACTTCTGATATATCTGTGGGGAGGAAGATTATCTCTGCGTCTTACCCTTCCACCATCTTCCCCCTCTCTCCCTTCCATGTACCCTTGAGAAGAAAGTGTATTCTGATATTTTTGGATGGAATGTTCTAGAAATATCAATGAAATCTCTCTGGTCCATTGTGTCATTTAAACCTTCTTTTTCCTTATTTATTTTAATTGTGGATGATCTGTCCATTGGTGTAAGTGAGGTGTTAAAGTCCCCCACTATTATTGTGTTACTATTTCCTCTTTTATAGCTGTTAGCAGTTGCCTTATGTATTGAGGTGCTCCTATGTTGGGTGCATATATATTTATAATTATATTTCTTCTTGGAGTGATCCCTTGATCATTATGTAGTGTCCTTTCTTGTCTCTTGTAACATTCTTTATTTTAAAGTTTATTTTATCTGATATGAGTATAGCTACTCCAGCTTTCTTTCGATTTCCATTTGCAGGGAATATCATTTTCCATCCCCTCACTTTCAGCCTGTATGTGTCTCCAGGTCTGAAGTGGGTCTCTTGTAGACAGCATTTATATGGGTCTTGTTTTTGTATCCATTCAGCAAGCCTGCTTCTTTTGGTTGGAGCATTTAATCCCTTCATGTTTAAGGTAATTATCAATATGTATATTCCTGTGACCATTTTCTAATTGTTTTGAGTTTGCTTTTGTAGGTCCTTTTCTTCTCTTGTGTTTCCCACTTAGGGAAGTTCCTTTACCATTTATTGTAGAGCTGGTTTAGTGGTGCTGAATTTTCTTAGCTTTTGATTTTCTGTAAAGCTTTTGATATCTCCATGGAATCTGAATGAGATCCTTGCTGGGTAGAGTAATCTTGGTTGTTGGTTCTTCCCTTTCATCACTTTAAGTATATCATGCCACTCCTTTCTGGGTTGTAGTTTCTGCTGAGAAGTCTGTTGTTAACAATATGGGAGTTCCTTGTATGTTATTTGTCATTTTTCCCTTGCTGCTTTCAATAATTTTTCTGTCTTTAATTTTTGCCAATTTGATTACAATGTGTCTCTGTGTGTTTCTCCTTGGTTTTATCCTGTATGAGACTCGCTGCCCTTCCTGGACTTGGGTGGCTATTTCCTTTCCCATGTTAGGGAAGTTTTCGACTATAATCTCTTCAAATATTTTCTCTGGTCCTTTCTCTCTCTCTTCTCCTTCTGGGACCCCTATAATGCAAATGTTGTTGTGTTTAATGTTGTCCCAGAGGTCTCTTAGGCTGTCTTCATTTCTTTTCATTCTTTTTTGTTTATTCTGTTCCACAGCAGTGAATTCCATTATTCTGTCTTCCAGGTCACTTTTCCATTCTTCTGCCTCAGTTATTGTGCTATTGATTCCTTCTAGTGTAGTTTTCATTTTAGATATTGTATTGTTCATCTCTGTTAGTTTGTTCGTTAATTCTTCTAGGTCTTTGTTAAACATTTCTTTCATATTCTCGATCTTTGCCTCCATTCTTTTTCTGAAGTCCTGGATCATCTTCCCTATCATTATTCTGAATTATTTTTCTGGAAGGTTGCCTATCTCCACTTCAAGTAGTTGTTTTTCTGGTGTTTAATCTTGTTCCTTCATCTGGTAAATAGCCCTCTGCCTTTTCATCTTGTCTATCTTTCTGTGAATGTGGTTTTCGTTCCACAGGCTGCAGTATTGTAGTTCTTCTTGCTTCTGCAGTCTTCCCTTTGGTGGATGAGACTATCTAAGAGGCTTGATGGGTGGGACTGGTAGTGGGTAGAGATGACTGTTGCTCTGGTGGGCTGAGCTCAATAAAAGTTTAATCCACTTGACTGTTGATGGGTGGGACTGGGTTCCCTCCCTGTTGGTTGTTTGTCCTGAGGCAACCCAACACTGGAGCCTACCTGGGCTCTTTTCTGGGGCTAATGGCAGACTCTGGGAGGGCTCACACCAAGGAATACTTCCTAGAACTTCTGGTTCCAGTGTCCTTGTCCCCACCGTGAGCCACAGCCATCCCTCGCCTCTGCAAAAGACCCTCCAACACTAGCAGTTAAGTCTGGTTCACTCTCCCCTGGTGTCACTGCTCCTTCCCCTGGGTCCCAATGTGCACACTACTTTGTGTGTGCCCTCCTAGAGTGGAGTCTCTGTTTCCCCCAGTCCTGTTGAAGTCCTGCAATCAATTGCCACTAGTCTTCAAAGTCTGATTCTCTATGAATTCCTCCTCCCATTGCTGCACCCCCAGGTTGGGAAGCTTGACGTGGGGCTCAGAACCTTCACTCCAGGGGGTGGGTTTCTGTGGTATAAGTGTTCTCAAGTCTGTGAGTCACCCACTCACCAGATATTGGATTTGATTTTACTGTGATTGCACAGCTCCTACTGTCTCATTGTGGCTTCTCCTTTGTCTTTGGATGTGGGGTATCTTTTTTGTTGACTTCCAGTGTCTTCCTCCTGATGATTGTCCATCAACTAGTTGTGATTCTTGTGTTCTCACAAGAGGGAGTGAGAGCACATCCTTCTACTCCGCCATCTTGGTTCCTCTCCTCTGAAAGGATCGTAACATTTCTTTATATACAATTTTTTCTATAGCTTCAAGAGAAATTAAAAATAAACATGAAAAATCATGTCATCACTATATTTGAAAAATTTATCTATTATCGTGAATGAATTGTTGATGTACATAAGACTATTTGAAGAGTGCAAGTCCTAGTATAAGAGTTAGTACTAGATTAGAATTCTTGCTCCAACACTTCTTTAGACTTTGTACGAATCACTCAACTCTAGGTCTTAATATTCTCACTTATCTAATTGGGTTAATAAGAACGTATTCATAAGGTTGTTGTGAGAATTAATGCAAAATATCTAGCAGTTTATAGCTAGGCTGCCCATATGTCCCAGTTTTCTCAGGAAAATCTGGATTATAACCTAAATGTTAAATTACTCTCAAAATGTCATTTGGACAATAAATTATAATATCAATATATGTTAGTTTCTCGAATGTTAGTAATCTTTTAAAAATAACTGGTGCACTTCTGTGAGCAATTTACTTTGTGCTTGGTTGTAAAAGAATTCATTTTCATCTTTGGATGTTTCTTTCTCTGGATTCAAACCTTAATTATGAAAACAGAAAAGACAAAGATCTTGACACAAAGATTCATAAATTTGAAAAATTCAGACCAAAGAGTGGTTTTGTTTTTATCATTGCTTTTACATTATGTTATTTTGGAGAACAAGAAATTAAAGAAATGTTGGAAACAATTTTAGCTCTGTAGTAAGGCAAAACGTGAAACAACTATGGAATGAAAGCTTCAGGATAGATAGGATCTTAATTAAAACCAGAATTCTGGAGTTAGCTTTGTTGCCATCATACCCTGGATTCAAATTTGAACAACACATAGGGTTGAACAGTTCATGGTCGATGTATCAGTAGCATCTGATTAACTTTTTTGAGTTAGTCAAGAAAGACTGCCTGCTGTAATATATTGTTTTCAAAATTTTGTAGGTGCTTCTGAATTTATATTCATGAAAATGGAGTTTCAATGGCTACTCATGAGCTGTGTTGCTGCAAATATCAGAAAAACTTTGCATTTGAAAAATCTTACCAGACCGTTCCTTATTCTTGAGACATCATTCATTTCTTATAAAAAAATATATGAGTTTGAGGTCTGATGTTCTTTGAAAATATCTGTCTATTGCCCTTACACTTAAATAGGAATTTAACTAAGTTTTAACTTTTTGGTCACGTTATGTTTCCTGAAAATCTTGCTGATATTTGCTTCAGTTATCCTGTTGTGGAGGATGTTACCATGGAGATGTCAGAAGTAAGCCTAGTTTATCCTTCTTGCTGTTGACTTAAAGATTTGCCTACCTGCCTTTCAGATTCTTTATCATCAAATGAATTAATTGCCCAGGCCATGTGTCAATATTTCTTGAGCTACATTTTTTTTCTTGAAATTTTAATCAAAAGATTTGTTCTTCTCTAATTGAGGTACATCATATTGAATTACACATTTGACTGCTTTGTTTCATTTGTTCTTTTGGGGGGATATGTTAAATATTCATATTTTGGATCATTTTTGATCTTCAGCATCTATATATTTCTTTCTAAATTTAATAAACTTCCTGTTCTTTATTAAAATTTGCTGAGTTTTCTACTGTCATGTATGTAACAATTTTTTGTTAAATCTGTACCTATTTTCTTTTTATATTCTTCTAACATGACCTTATTTTCTCTGACCTTAATTTCTCCTCCTTGCTTTGTCTCTATGTGCCCATTTATTCTTTTTCTTGTGTTACCATTTCTTTCTAGAAATTTTTCATTCTACACTTTTGTAATATAGGGGATACCTCTTTGTTAATACATTTAATTTTCTTTAGTAATATTTGTTTATATTTTTTGTTTCTTCTCTATGATAATCTTTCCAATATGCGTGTGTGCTTGTGTGTGCATGTGTGCATGCAAAAGTGTGTGTTTGTTCCTGTCTGATTTCATGGTTATTTAGTTTTTTTTTTAATATCTTGCTAACACATTTTAAATATTTCTGTGTGGTTACATTGCTTTTCATTCATTTGTTTGTTTATTTTAAATAAAGGTAAATCTTCTTGAGTCTTTTTATGTTTATAGGAATACACGAAGAAGGAGTTGGGGAGTGAGTGAAAATAATAGGAATTTTAAATAGTTGCTAGATTGAATTTTATGAAAATTTACTATGGAAAATTTCTTATCAACAATCTATCTTAGGAGGATAACTCTGTTCTAGAGTATATGACCTTACTATAACACATGAATCAGGCTCCCCAACTTCAAACTATACTACAAAGTTACAGTAATAAAGACAGTATGGTACTGGCACAAAAACAGAAATATAGATCAATGGTACAGGATTGGAAGCCCAGAGATAAACCCATGCACATATGGTCACATAATTTATGACAAAGGAAGTAAGAACATACAATGGAGAAAAGACAGCCTCTTCAATAAATGGTGCTGGGGGAAATGGACAGCTACATGTAAAAGAATGAAATTAGGGCTTCCCTGGTGGTGCAGTGGTTAAGAGTCTGCCTGCCAATGCAGGGGACACGGGTTCATGCCCTGGTCCGGGAAGATCCCACATGCCACAAAGCAGCTAGGCCCATGAGCCATGGCCGCTGAGCCTGCACATCTGGAGCCTGTGCTCCACAATGAGAAAGACCACAACAGTGAGAGGCCTGCGTACCACAAAAAAAAAAAAAAAAAAAAAAAAAATGAAATTAGTACACTACCTAACACCATACACAAAATAATAAACTCCAAATGGATGAAAGACCTAAATGTAAGACTGGACACTATTAAACTCTTAGAGGAAAACATAGGAAAGACACTTTTTGACATAAAGCACAGCAAGATCATTTTTGACCCACCTCCTAGAGAAATGGAAATAAAAAAAAAAAACAAATGGAACCTAATGAAACTTAAAAGCTTTTGCACAACAAAGGAAACCATAAACAAGACAAAAAGACAACCCTTAGAATGGGAGAAAGTATTTGCAAATGAAACAACGGACAAAGAATTCATCTCCAAAATATACAAACAGCTAATGGAGCTCAATATCAAATAAACAGACAACCCAATTAAAAAATGGGCAGAAGATCTAAATAGATATTTCACCAAAGAAGATATACAGATGGCCAAGAGGCACATGAAAAGATGCTCAACATCACTAATTATCAGAGAAATGCAAATCAAAACTATAATGAGGTATCACCTCACGCTGGTTAGAATGGTCATTATCAAAAAATCTGGAAACAATAAATGCTGGAGAGGATGTGGTGAAAATGGAACTCTCCTGTACTGTTGGTGCAAATGTAAATTGATACAACCACTATGGAAAACAGTAGGGAAGTTCCTTAGAAAACTAAAAATAGAACTACCATATGACCCAGCAATCCCACTACTGGGCATATACCCTGTGAAAACCATAATTCAAAAAGAGACATATACCACAATGTTCATCGCAGCACTATTTACAATTGCCAGGACATGGAAGCAATCTAAATGACCATTGACAGATGAATGGATAAAGAAGAGGTGGCACATATATACAATGGAATCTTACTCAGCCATAAAAAGGAACAAAATTGAGTTATTTGTAGTGAGGTGGATGGACCTAGAGCCTGTCATATGGAGTGAAGTAAGTCAGAAAGAGAAAAACAAATACCTTATGCTAATGCATATATATGGAATCGAAAAAAAATTAAAGGTAATAATGAACCTAGTAACAGGGCAGGAATAAAGGCACAGACATAGAGAATGGACTTGAAGACACGGGGTACGGGAGGGAGAAGCTGTGGCAAAGTGAGAGAAGCAGCGACATGTATACACTACCAAATGTAAAATAGTTGGCTGGTGGGAAGCAGCAGTGTATCACAGGGAGATCAGGTTGGTGCTTTGCAACGACTTAGAGGGGCGGGTTAGGGACGGTGGGAGGAAGGTGCAAGAGGGAGGGGATATGGGGATATGTGTATACGTATAGCTGATTCACTTTGTTGTACAACAGACACTAACACAGCATTGTGAAGCAATTATACTCCAATAAAGATGTATTTTAAAAAAAGGAAGGTTTATGTTTTCATGCACCTGTGTGTGTGGGTGTGTGTGTGTATGTGTGTGTAGATCACCTGATACACTTCTTTCAATCCATAAGAATCAATATTTCACTGCTCTTCACACAGCATCTCTTTCACTTCCAGTCGTCCTTAGCCTGAATTTTCTGAAACTCTACCTGCTTGATTTGTCTACATTTAGTCAAGCCTCCTCTCCTCTTTATTCCATCCAAAATTGGTAACAAGATGCTTCCTACAATCTCCAAATTAGTTATTAATTTATTTCAAAATAGAGGTTTTTGGTTTTGCCTGCTGTGCAGTAAAGTATTAACTCAGAAAACTAAAAGTCTTCAAACCCTGTACATTCCAAGATAAAAAAGAATTGTCCCTTCACCCACTCCATGGAGATAGTTTCTAAGAATTTATAATATTCTGCCTGTTAAATTGTCTTTGCATACTTGTGGCATTAGGCAAAGCCAGATAGTTTATAATAGTAGTGTACTTAATGGCAGGAACCTTGAGCCACACTGCATTATTCTGACCTCTGGAAGGGTTGGAGGCTGGGGAATCAGTAAATAAAGTCAGTCATCTAAGCCCTACATGCTTACATAACCAAATCTGAATAAAATCCTGGACACCAAGGCTCAGGTTATCTTCCTTTGTCAACAATGTGATTATTGCACATAATTTTTGGAAGTATTAAGGTTCATATGATTCCAATGGGAGAAGATGAATGGAAGCTTGGACCTGTTTTTTCTTTGACTCTATCCTATGCATCTTTTACCTTTGATAATTTTAATCTTTATCCTTTGACTGTAATAAACTGTAACTGTGAGTATAACAGCTTTTTTGAGTTCTAAGAATACTTCTAATGAATCATTGATCCTGAGGATGCGGACCTATCATACACCTGCTGTGCATGCTCACCACTTTGACACATATACTCTCTGCCTTGTCCACTTGAGACAACAGAGAACTCTTCTCAACTCACCTGATTTGGCTGTACTTGGTAGCCTTTCTTCAGATAATGTTGCTCATATGTGATCTGTTTCATTGTTAAAGATGATGATGCTGTAGATGTTTGTCTTTTCACCTTGTACTTAGATAATTTTAGAGAGGTAAAGTTCATGAGGGAACCTTTACACTTGAAAAGGAGAAACTGCTTCATATATATAAATCTATGATATTTAAAATCCCAGAAATTATTAAATAATTATGAAATATATTTTCCAGTCAAAAAGTTGGATAATGGATTAATGATCCATCATCCCTTATATAATTCTTTAAAAACTATGACACAATTGTTCTAATTTATATAGATATCTACCAAAACTGTAATGTGCTGTTCATGACTTAGTTATACCAGCATAGTTACTAAGAGTGTTGTCTCCGAAGTCAAACTACCCATTTTAAAATCTTAGCTGTGCCACATGGTGTCTCTGTAATACCAGAGACACACAACCTCTTTATGCCTCAGTTTTCTTTTTTTTTTTTTAATTGAAGTATAGTTGATTTAAAATGTTGTGTTAGTTTCAAGTGTACAGCAATGTGATTCAGTCATACATACATACATATATATTTTTTTTCAGATTCTTTTCCCTTATAAGTTATTACAAAATACTGAGTGTAGTTTCCTGTGCTATACAGTAGGTCTTTGTTGGTTATCTATTTTATATATAGTAGTGCGTATACGTTAATCCCAACTTCTTAGTTTAACCTTCCCTCCTTTTCCCCTTTGGTAACCATAAGCTTGTTTTCTATGTCTGTGGGTCTATTTCTGTTTCATATATAAGTTTATTTGTATCATTTTTTTAAGATTACACATATAAGTGATATCATATAATATTTGTTTTTCTTTGTCTGGCTGATGACTTAGTATGATAAACTCTAGGTCAATCCATTTGCTGCAAATGGAATTATTTCATTCTTTTTTATGGCTAAGTAGTAGTCCATTGTATATTTATGCTTCAGTTTTCTTATCTGTAAAATTAGAATAATAATTGGACCCAACTCATAGGTGTTTTGATTTTGTTTGTTTGATTAATGGAACTAAATAAAATGGTTTATGTAAAAGTACTTAGAAGAGATATTAGCATAAGTTCTCAGGAAATGTTAATTTTAATAGTGAAACTAATGAAGCTTTTCATTAATGAAAATCTTACTCTGCAGCAAACCATTCATGAAGCTATCTAATTCAAATTATATTGTCTTTTAAAAGAAGACATCTTTCTACTAATATAGAATATAAACATTTGGTGAAAATTGTTTTATAGTTGTAAGTTAGGTTTTATCAAAATAAGGCATTAACACATTATTATGATGCAGTTTACAAAATTAATTTTTGAAGCATATATTTCAATTGATCATAGTGCCCAAATATTCTTGTATTGGGAAGGAGAGAAAATTTTCAAAGCTTAGTACTAATTAAAAGGGGCAGTTAGTATACTACAAATGGCCAGCTTCTCTGAAAGTCCCAGTGCCTTCCAAAGATGTTATTTTATTATAATCATAATAATTACAATGCAATTGAGTCTTCTAAACACCTGAGAGGTTTAATTTAGTAAATAAAATATCTCAAGTTATAGAAGGCCTGTGATTAATAAGGTCATGTCAATGATTTCTAGTCAAATTCAAACAATAACATTGAAATAAGTCACATTTTCAGAATGAAGGCCATGTGTTAAAGAATTAAATATTTAAAATACCTAAATATTTTAATAGCTTGGTTTTATGCCTTATATAGATTGTACATATTTAACCATTGGAATTACACTTAGCCTATTTATTTTAACTGATCATTGGTGTGATGATCACAGTTCCAAAAGAAAACAAAGAAACAAAAAAACACCCAGTTAAATCAGCAAAGTTGTACATAAATTCCATGAGGTCCTTGAATATGCAAGTGCTTATTAAACACAGTAGTAATAGATTTTAATGGTGATGGTCACAATCTCCCATGGAACCACATTCGGTGGAAATACATGATCACAATGGAGAAGCAGAGAGTTTTTTTCTTTCTCCTGAATTCCTGACAAACAAAAGCTGCTGTCATTAATGTATAGCTGGAGTTAGGTATAGGAAAAATAAAAAGATAAATAACATGTACATAAACATTTCAAGATTCTTTGTCCAATATTTACTGATACTTATGAAATTGTAAAAAATCTCCACCATTCTAATATATATGCTATGCTTAGTCACAATAACTAAGGTACATAAATATAAGATTTTTGCTCATTCAATGGTCATCTATGAGAAATGATGTTTACTTCTGGAGGTGGAGAGATAAGCAAGTTATATTCATTACCTTCAAGGAACTTACAGTCTGCCTATGAAGAAAGCCACACTATTGATCAAATATGACTAAATGTTATAGGCTTTAAAACAGAAATTTTATATGTTACTGTATAATTACAAGGGAGAAAGTGGGCAAATTTATTTTAAGGAATTAAGAAAGACTTCATAATAAAGTGATAGGTGAGTTTATACCTGGAAGGTAAAATATAATCTTGAATGCAAAGCAAAAGGAATATCAAAGATAGTGGAGATACAAGAAACAAAGAATCTGGTAAAATTTTACACCCAAAGGTATACATTTCTAAGTGAAAAAATAACTACCATTATAGTAATTACCTTAAAAAATTCTAATCAATTTGAAATTTTATTTCTCTTACTTTGCTTGCTTAAAATTCCCCAATATGTCACCAGCAGATTATAGTAGAATTTATTATACTGGTGTCACTAAGACTATCTCAAATGGTCATAATATAAGAGCAAAAATTTAGGATCTGAAATGCTGATTTTGTTAATTCGAATATAAGGTCAATAGAGGATTTTTTCTTTAAAGTAAAATCAGGAATATTTATGAAGTATAGAAATTAAGAATCAGAGCAGAATATATAGTTATTTAGATTTTATGAGTTAAAAAAATCCATAAAATATCAGAAAGCTTAAATAATATCCAGATAGATTTAGACTTGCTATTGAATTTATGTAGCAGTAATAGTTCAATATTTCAAAAAATAAAATGATCTTAATGTTTTTATGTGCTATTCTATTTTACAGTAATCTCAAAGAAAGAAAATGATTTGTGTAACCAAAAGTTTTTAAAATTGATATTGTCAAGTAAATTCTCTGTGAATATTATATTAAATATAAAATTTTCAGCAAAGGACAAGTCCTTTGGGGTTTAATCTCAACTCTAAATTTAGGAGCTCAGAATCAAATTATTTGAGCTGAACACTGAATCAAGAGATACTCTACATTAATGTGGAGTATATAAATACAAATGCAAGGGGATTTGTATTATATTTAAAAAATACCTTCTCTGACCTCTATTTAGTTGTGTAGAATTGATATGCTGAATATACCTGCCAGCCTTTGGCACTGATGAGAATTCTATCTAAAGTATATAATAGGCTAATGCCTCACATGGCAGTAGGGCAAAGGATTAGAGTCCAATTGTAGATTATGTATTTGTCATTTGTGTATATTTAGTTCAAGTAATGTGTAGAAGGAATAAATTGTGAATGCTCATATACTGTGAATAGTTTGTACTGAAAGTATGGTTTAAATGTTAACATAGTATTTTCTATGCATAGGTGTCTAACTTGTGTTTCAAATGACATACAATTATTTACAATTATTTCAGTTATCTATGACAGCCAATCATATAATTCAATTACGATTTTCAGTCTAAATAGCTTCAGTATCGATTGCTCATTTGAACTGCATCCCCACCTTCCTCCTACCCACAACCCCCTTTAGGACCAAACCTCCTCCTTGCCCAGTCTTTCCTATATCATTTAAATTTATCATCATTGCCCCAGCCTCTGGCTCTCACCTTTTCTCTAGGAAAATTCCAGTAGTCTCCTAAATTGTTGCCCTGCTCCCACACTCCACAGAGCAGCCAGAATGTATATTTAAACACAAAAATCACATCAGTCACTCCTCTGCTTAAGGCTTGCCAAAAGATTTTTAATAAAGCAATAATATAATTCAAATGTTTTCTTTAACAACATCTCCATTCTTTTAATTCTCCAAGTTCAGCTTTTACTCTAATCCTCACATTGTTCTCTACCCCTCTGCACTTCCTTGCTAGTTGTCAATCTTACTCAACATAATCCTTTTCTTGTGGCTACTTTCCCAGATCCTGAAACACTCCTCCCCTAGATCTTCACAAATAATCTCTTATACTTTAGGACTTTGATCAGTTGTCACCTAATGGAGTGGAATTTCAGACAACAATTTCTAAAATATCCAGTAGGACATATTTTACTCTGGTCTGCAGTACATTATTCAGCTTTGTTTTCTTCCCTAGAAGTTATCACTTTTTGTAACCCTTGATTTTAATTAATTATTAATTTATCTACTTATTTATTGTTTTGAATATGACTGACCTCCTTTCCCATTTTTCTTAGTGGGTGATAAAAATTTATTGAATTGCACAAATGAATAAATAATATATTATGTTACACTGTATAAAAGCTGGTAAATAGTTTCTATTTTCCCAAATTATGATACCTTATTCTGATAAAGGAGCTCTACTAAAGCAGATGCTATGAATTAACCCATATACTTTCCTTCTTTTTTGGTTTTATTGTAGAAAAGAGAAACAGATTCTGAACTCTCCCTTTTATACTCTTTCTATACACACACAATCACAAGACAAATTCTTTGGTCTACAATTCAGAAAAAACGCTCCTATACTATATACTGTATACTGATTTAACTTTAAGGTTTAAATGTATTAATACTGAATATTTATTAATTCATTAATACATTTTTCTATTATAGTAATATTTTATGTTTTAATCATCATAAAATTATTGCTAATGTCAGCAGGGAGGGAACTGAATGACTAACTTCTAAAAATACTTTCAACATAGGTGAGTAGAAAATTACCTTTATTGAAATATGTCTGTTTCCCTGGAAAGGATATTGAACTTGGAGACAATATCCAAGTTTGATATTGAATTCCTTGATGCATTCCACTCATTTACTGGCTAATCACACACTAACTAAATGGCCTTGAGTAAGTAGTATTTTTCTGCTTCTTTCTCTCTAAACTGGACATAGAAATCTCACACTTTCAGGATTAAATGACATAATTTGAGTGATAGCATCTAACACAATAAAAGCACTCAATATGTGTTTTTGTTTCTTTGTTTTTGTTTTTCAGATTCATGTGTAGCTATCAACCAGTTAGGAGCTCTGAATAAAATTATTTGAGTTGAACATTGTGAATCAAAGATATTTTACATTAGCATAGAGAGTACAAATACAAATGCCAGAGGACTTGTATTACAGTTTAAAAACACCTTCTCTGAGCCCTATTTAGCTGTGTATAACTAATATGCTATCACCTCTCACCAAGATTACTACAGTATTCATCCTCCTGGTTTTTCCACTTCTTCTCTTGTTCCTCAGTAATCCATTCCTACCCCCTTCTCACAAAAAAATCAGAGTGATTATTTTAAAGGACAAATCTGATCATGTCACTCCTAAAAAAAACTTTAGTGACTTGCAATTTATCTTAGAATAAATTTATATTCCTTACCCTAGCCTAAAAGCTGCTGCCTATCTTGAAAACTTCAATTTCCATTACTCTAAAAGCTATCCTCTATCAACCATGATTTACATGCTATTGCTTAAATACATCAAGCCTTTCCAGCCTTACCTCCTTTGTTCTTAATGTATGTTCTTCTTATAATGATCTTTCCACAAATCCTCAGAGCTGCTTCATTATGTTTTGGGTCTCATTGCTAATGTTACCTTCTCAAAGAGAACAAACACATGGACACCAAGGGGTGAAAGCAGGGACGGGGGGTGATGGTGGTGGGATGAATTGGGAGATTGGGATTGACATATATACACTAATATGTATAAAATAGATAACTAATAAGAACCTGCTGTATAAAAAATAAATTAAAAAGAACTTCCATACCTGGGAGAATCTTCTTTGAGCCATTTGTGTATCTGCATCTTTGTTGAAGCAGCTGGTATCTGTATCCTAATTATGATTCTTCAGTTTAGATATGAGTAAAATGAGAACACAAAAACCACTGATTAGAATCATTTTACTTTTATTTTTTGGGGTTGTATTTGTTTATTGTTTTGCTCTTTGTTTTTTAAAGTGGTAGTTGAGGTATCCATTTTCTTAAGACATCAGTTTCTTCCAGTATTGTTCATTGAACAAAAGTCCTTTGATTCTTATAGTTGAAGCAGTCGAGTTTAGTTCTGGCTTGGCTTTCTCAATTTCTTTCTTAGACCTCTTTTGTCATGTTTTGTTGTAATGTTTTGCTTTGGTTCTGGAAATAAGTTTCCTCAACCTAGTTCTTCAACTTTCCAAAAATTCTGAGATAGCCAATATCCTTTTCTATTTATTCAGTAAAAGTCAGCTTCTGTTGCTTAGAATGAAGAATCCTGATGCAACACTCTGCCTAAACAACATAGCTAACATAGTTCTCCCCAGGTACTCTCTATTCCAATACTCAATGTATTTCTTTGAAAGCAAGTATCACATTTCTTTAACTATTAGCTGAATATAAATTTCAGATTATAAAATCAGCTGTTCCTGAAAGATAACTTTGTCCAGTGATTGCTACTTGGTTTCTATCTCAAGCATCATTGTGCTGAGAACAGACAATTTCAATATAGTCAAGGGGAAACCAAGTGATTTTGTAGTCTTTATTAGTCAATGTGCATGTTTCCCATCTTCTTTTTTCCCATCATTGGATCTAAATTCCCATAGATTTGTAGAGAGGAACAAAGAATACCATATAGTACTTGGAGGGAGAGGAAGTGCCTTGCAAGGTAATACACATGAGAATTTATTGTTCTTCTACTCTAGTCTGGATACTAGGTATATGGTCTTATTCTCTTAACTCCCTAAATTTGTCCTAACTCCTACACTCTTCTTGATTTCTTCTTCATCTACCCAATTTAATTAATTTTACTTTTCTTATAATAGAGAAACTGGTTTACATTGTCTGGTAGTTTGCCCCCTTTTAAGGTTTATTTTATATATATATATATATATATATATGTATATTAGACCCTGCTACCTTCAGACTTGGACTTTAAGAAACTTAGCCTTTGGAAATGCAAAATATATTTTTTCTCAAACTCTTATCTCCATTGCAAGTTTTGAAATATTCCTTTCAAATATTCTGAAACCAGAAATCAGAAGTTGTTGGGAGGGGATTAAGCTTTTATTGTTGTAATGAAACTTTTGTTATTTATTTTTAATACCTTTTATCATTTAGTACTTTATTTGATCTCACTAGTATATGACCATAAATTCTTAATTTTACTATAGAGAAGCCTATCAAATTTTTATATCTGTGTGCTATTTACAAACTCTCTCCCTAACCCTAAAACATGAAGATATTATTCTATGTCACCTTATATAATCATTTTTGCTTTAACTTTTAAGTTATGATCTACAATTCAATTTGAATTTATTTTTAAGTGTGGAGGTGGGACTCAAGTTTGGATAATATAATAATTATATTATTCATAGATATCAGTTGAGTTATCACCATTTATTGAAAAAAATGACTCATTCCCCACTGCTGTACCATACAATAAATTAAATATAAATATATGTGAGGGTGTATTTCTGGATTTTTTGTTTGATTTAATTGTTCATTAACATTGAGCCAATATCACACTATCTCAATTAGTGTATCTTTTTGATATATTTTGAGATCCTGTAAGCTCTTCCTCTTCAAGGTTTTTTGTCTATTCATGGCCTTTTGAGTTTTCATATAAATGTTAGAATCAGCTTGATAAACATTTTTCTTGAGAGATAACAAAATCTTTGTAAATAAATTTGACAAAAATTTATTTTTTTAAAAAATAGTGTTTCCATTAATGAATATGCAATACACTTCCATGTATTTAGTCTTTGAATTCTCTTAACAGTGTTTTAGGGAATTCCCTGGTGGTCCAGTGGTTAGGACTTCCTGCTCTTACTGTCAAGGGCCCCGGTTCGATCTCTGGTCGGGGAACTGAGATCCTACATGCTGTATAGTCAAAAAAAAAAAAAAGAGAGAGAGAGAGAGAGAGAGAGAGACACCGATGGGTATGCCTGAGGAAACTAAAACAAACAAGCAAACAAAAACAGTGTTTTAGAGCTTCTGACTTAGTGGTATTACTGGTACAATGGTGCAGTTTTAATCCCTTATCATTTCCTTCTCCAGTTTTACTATCAAAGCCATGCTGGTCTGGTTAAATTAATAAGAAGCACTCTTCTTTTATTATTCTCTGCCAGTTTGTCTTTAATTGATAAAATATTTTCCTAGAATATTTAGTAATATTCAAAGGAATAAAACAGCTGGACACGGAGTTGAATTGTAGGGAGGAGTTTAACTATAAATTCAGTTTTATTTAGTTTTTTAATATTCAGGTTTTCTATTTATTCTTGTGAGTTTCAGTTGTTATGGATTTAAAAAATTTTTTTCATTTCTTTTAAATTTTTGAATTTATTGGGAAAAAAGTTCTCAATAGCATTTTTGATATTTTTAGTGTATGTAGTGATGTTCTCATTTTCATACATTAATAGTATTTACTTGTACTCTTTGTTATTGATCTCTCTTCAAGACTGTGAAACTCTTAATCATCTGAAAAATAAATTTTTATTATGATCACTTTATTAATTTTTTCTTTTTAATTAATTTATGCACTAATTTTCATTATTTTTTCTACTTTTACTCTATTTAATATTCTGTTTTCTGACTTCTTGAGGTGAGATAGATATGTAATTAATTTATATTGCTTACAATCTTTTCTGTATGCATGCATTTAAATCAGTTTTCTATGTCTAATAATTTCATTGGCTCTCCTGTAAATCTGTTTCAATTTACATTTGTTTTTATTATTTTAAAATCAAATATTTTGTCTTTATATATATGGTTATTTTTGAGTACAGTACATTATTTTTGACTGTCATACAATTTATTTTAATGATTGTATAAATATTTTGAATTTATGGGGTATTTTGTTGTATATTCCCATAGAGGATTCACCTTTGCTTCTGGCAGACATTGGACTAGAGATGTTAATATTATTTAATTAAATGAGAAATTTAATAAAATAAAGATACAAATCTGGACTTCAGTCCCTAGGAATATTTTAAAAATTTTTTCTTTTATTTTAATTTTTCATTTTCCTTTTCCCCTTTCCTTTTCTTCACCTTACTCTCACAGTGTGTTTCTATGAAAGCTGAGTTTAAAGCATGGGATCTGATATCAGATTTTTATCTTAGGTTTATGATTCTTTCAATATTCTCTAAATAGACATTCTAAGGCTCTTGCTGCTTTATTCAGAATTGTCAGATACTGCTAATGCAAAAGCAATCCCTAATGTCAGGCTGACTTCTTCAGGTTTTGTTCTTCTTACATATCTTAGCCCCATCAACCCTCTTTTTTTTTTTTTTTCTTTTTGCTGTTGGCTCACTGAATTTTACAGGACAATCTACATTTTTACAAAGCTTTTCTAGCCGTTCTCAGTAGAAGAGTTAGTCTGGACCAGCATGTTGACTATTACCAACTATATTTTTCATTGTTTTCAGTTTCCCTTTAATCCTCTACTTCCATATGCTATTATTCCCATAAATGAAGCACAGCCTTTATTTATTATTAATTATTATTATTCAGACCTACTTTTGACAAATTATATCAGTTGTGGTTTCTTCAGAAAATATTTTTGTATTATTTGATCTTGAAGAATATGTTGTTGCGTTTTGAATTCTCAGTTTCCAGTTATTTTCTTTAAACATTATCTTCTGATTTCTTTTGTTACTATCAAGAAGATTACTATCAATCTAATTGTTGCTTTTTTGAAGAAACTATCTCATCACGTTTGGAACAGTCTCAGATATCATATCTTTGAAAATTGCTTCTATTTTCTCTCCTCTCCTCTTGGAGCTTGAATTGCATGTACGTTTGACCTTCCTTTTGTCTCTTTAAACCTTTTATACTTTTATGTATTTTCTTCATATGTTTTTCTGTAATTAATCTTTCACTGTAACCTATCTTCCACTATACTAATTCTCTTTTCAACTCTAACATGTAATTGTCTAACTTGTCTAACATGTAACAAATTTTGTTTTGTTTTTTCCTAACTCTAAAATCTTGAGATGCTCTGAAAGTCTATTTGTATTTTACACAATTTCTGTTGCTCCTTGTTCACATGGTCTTTTTTCTTCTTTTTCTCATTTTTTTTATGTGTGATAGATCTTGTACTGTAAAATGTCCATGGGAATAGCTTGATGTATATGATAATATTATCTTTCTCCAGATGAGATATACATTTATATCTGCTAGACACAAATCAGCCTATTTCAGCTAGGTTTGAGTTTTCATATAAATGTTAGGATCAATTTTATTATTGTATTATTTTTTATTTGTTAGAATTCAGTTTTAGAGTATGGTATGAATTGAAGATGAGCTACAATCCCTTATGAGTATCTGAAATACCTTCAGTTTTCCATTACTTCAAGGGTGTAATCCTTCAGAGTATCTTCTTTGGATCTGACTTCCCGATCCTGTTGCCCTATCCCCACAAGACTATCAAAAGTTTCATTTGGTCTTCATGCATCTAGGTTGCCTAACTTAAACTGGCAAAGCTCCAGATAATAACAGTAGTTATAAATGTCAGGTTTAATAATGTCAACCTTTGTCTTTCTGTTATTTTGGCTTGGTAACCTTCAGCAGAAAGATGATCAAATTTATATAGTTTGTCAATATCCTAAATGGAATTTTTCCTTTATCAATTTTAATGCAAAATTTTATTTATTCAATCTCTTATCCATTTGATCATTTCTTTATTAATACAAAAACACCTTCCTGTGTGCTGCTTTTTATGTAGCATGGGGCCGGATGTTAGGAATTCTGAAATAAAATTTATGATCTCTTTCTCAACAATTTTAGAGTTTATTGTCATAGATAGAAATTACACAAAAAGTTACCATATATTTTGATAATTGCTATGCAAATGAAGACACAAAGAGCAAAGAAAGAATTATGAAAATATTCTAAGTCAGCCAGGGACTGCTAAGGAATGCTTCCTTAAGGAGTTAATTAGAACTGATGGTTGAATGACTAGGAGCTAGTCAGGTAAGTAAAAGCAAGGGAGAATTCATATGTGGTAGTTGATCAGAAAGAGGGAAGAGTAAGATTAGATACCAAGTTAAATCAAATGATAACTTTTTTATAAGGTGGACTGAAGAGGCAGAGAATGCAACTCAAGGGAACACTATGACATATGAAATGATTTAGATACTAATCATGAGTACAATATAGAGACATCAAGCAGTTTTGAGAGAGAAATGTCAAAGTGTGACTTTCATTTTAAAGCATAAATTTCAGAAGACCAACTGGTTTGTATAAAATTATTAGACTAGTGGTAGTGACTCAGATTAAAACCAGTGACATTGCATAATATTTAGGAGACGAAATACAGACTAATTTGTGGCAGACTTGATAAAGGAAAAGTGGAAAAATGTCAAGAACGATTGTAGGCTTTCTTCAGGGGTGAATGGCATACTGTATGATTCAAATTGGATGGAGGATTTGGTGAAAGAAATAGGTTTGGAAGGTGTGGGAAAGAAGTTAATTTCAACCTTATTTCAAATGAACTATTGAGTATATGTTCATCTGGAGCTCAGAAAATCTTGTTTTGAATTATCTGGCTTAGCAATTTAAAGAAGCATAATAGGTTTCAAATGAAAATTAATATAAAATTACAAGAAGCACTCATAATTTAGAAGGAGAAATAATTAGCCCAATTCCAGACCAGCCTAGTTTACAATTTGTTGTTTAGATGTACAGATAATTGTCTGTGTAGACAGACATCAGACTTTCCTTTCTTTTTCTTTGCTTTTGTCCTCTGTTCTTTTCCTCCTTTTTTCAACTCTCATTCTTTTTTTTTCTATTTTCTGTACATAATCAGAATTAAGAAAGCCAAAGATAAAATATATCATGGAATCTTTATTATGCTAACTGATCCTGGAGAGCCATGGAGTAATAATGTTTCAAGCGAGCTTCATGGGAAAAAAACTATATTTCCAAACTAAATGACTGCACTCAGGGTGTCCTTTGTTTTGGAAGTCTTTTGTTGCTTAAACTATTATATTTACTTAAGCACAACATACACATTAGATTGTAATGGTTGAGATCTTGCAATATTGTTTTTATATTTCACATTTCCTTCATTCTCCATATTTTTTTAAATTTAATTCTCTATGTAGCATTCCATTAATGTTGTGCCCTCAAATGGTACATTGAGAGATAATGGTATCTTGTGATTATGCTATTCTTAGGTAAAATTTTAATTTATATTCTCAAATCCATTTTATCTAAATATTTCAATGATATTGTTCCTCTTATCAATGATGATGCCTTATCAATCCTTTAAATAATAAGTGACGTATGGATACTGACCTACATACACTGATAAGAACATGTCTCTTGATACAAAAAGAAAACAAGAATAGTGACAGATATAAAATTGGTGATTCAAAACTTCTATGAAACAAATGATGCTCAATTCATATTAGTTGTTGAGAAAAATAATTTACCAGTAAACTGTCAGTAACCATGAAACTACACATCATAGAAATGTTAATAGGCAATCTCTAAATCTGATAAAAGTGTTTTAATTCCTGGAAGCAATTTTTTTTCTCAGTATTTTTAATTCCAGGCTTTCCTAGGCTTTATAGTTATCTGAAGGGCTTTTCATAGATAATGCCAATAAATCCCCTTGAGGAACTGTGAAGAAATTTCAATTGTGTTGTTATGATGTTTTTACTATTCCAATATCCCAGTGTGTATATGTTTCATGTTTTGCAGATCACACATTTCTAAAAAATAAAACCTGAAACATTCCACAGCCTGGGGTTAATGCTTATAGTTATCATATCAGTTATTTAATATTGACCTACTGGCTAGAATCGGTATGCATGCTGGCATAATTTTGATCATTATAACTTGTAAATGAATACCTAAAGTTTAAAATTACATAATAATTTTTTTGTTAAGTGGGAATTTTAAGATGATTTTGAATGCTGGAGATAAAAACATGTCAAATAACACTATCCCTTTGCTGAATCAATTCATCACAACATGGTGACTTTAATGACAGAGGTGGTAATGGATCCCAGAATGTTACAGGAGCCCAGAGCATGGGATATAACATGGCTTAGGATGTCAGCAAATGTGAGCATGAAAAACCGATTTTAAAACTGCTATGTAGAAGGAAACACTTATTTTAAGGAAGAGAATAAAAATTATTAGAGAGAACAATTAATAGATGCAAAAAGGACTCTCGTATTCTATATATTTATTGTGAACAGCATGAGTTTGCCAAAGCTAAAACGATCATAATTTATACCAGTACCATAATTTTGCTACATGTAGCCAAGACAATAATTCCATGCTCTGCAAATGGTCCATTCTTTTGGAATTTTATGTTCAGCCTTTGGACATTAACATTTACTGACAAATAACAAACAGAGGAAAATATACAATTATTGAAAATATGTCATATGAGAAATAAAAAAATAAACCACAGTGTGCTGAAGTGATAAAATGGAAAGACTTGAGAATATATTATAGCTATCTTAAATATTACAATAGCTGTTTTATTGACATATGAAAATGCAGCTTTTGATACCTTATCCAGGGCCAACTAGACACTATTGTTACAAAAATACCGGTTTTGGCTCAGTGACCATTTTCTTAGGTACAATTTGCACAGTGTAAAATACACACATCTTAAGTGTATGACTTGATGAGTTGTGACAAATATAAACACATTTATCAAGATATAGAATATTTTCCTCATGTCAGAAAATTACATCATGACCACTGTTAAACCACTGTTCTGATTTCTATCACCATAGGTGAGTTGGTATTTTTTCACTTAAATTTTGTATTCAGTCATACAGTATGTACTATTTTGTGTTATCAATCTTTATCACACAAGTTTATTCATTTTTATTTCTGTGTAGCTTAACATTACGTGAATATACAATTTTGTTTATCATTTTGTTCTGGTTACCTATTTCTATAACAGTCACAAAATAATAAATATTACTTCTAATATGCGGAGGACTGACTGGGATCAGCTGGACAGTAATCACTCAGGGTTTCTCCTGCAATCACAGGTTGAAGCTGGGGCTGGATTCCCCAGATGGCTCAGTCCCATGATTGTCAGTTGACCCTGGATGTTGGCTGGGTTATTAGCTGGGACTGTCAACCAGTGCCAACAGATAGCTTTTCCATGTAGTTTAGCTTAGGTTTCCCATATCATCATGACTACATGCTGTAAGAGAGTATATCAAGAGAGAATGTTCTGAAAGGCTGAAGAGAAAGCTACAAGTCCTATGAACCAGAATCTGCAATCATGAAGTTTCACCACTGATGTATTCCATCAGTCAATGTCAAATTACAAGAGCAACACAAATTCAAGAGAGGGGACAACAAAAGGGAATGACTAACAGGAGGTGTAGTTAATTGGGCAGTCCTCTTTGGGGACAAACTACCACATCACTCCACTGCTAATTAACATGTGGGTTATTTTCAGTTTTTGCCTATTATTACTAAAGCTGCGAGGAAGACTATTATACATGTCTTTGGGGGGATGTATATTTTATTTGTCTTAGATACCTACCTAGAAGTGGATGGCATAGAGTAGGTGTAGATATATTTACAAGAAATATCAAGCCAGCTTGATGAACACAGGGGCAAGCAAGAGGAGAAAACAAGATGTTTAGAGGAGAAAATCCAAGACTGCTGTTCAGTGTGATTGTGACATTGAGGGACTGGGGATGAGTCAAGAGAAAATTCTGGAAAGAAGCTGTTTAATACATTAAGATTTTCAAATCTCATCATATGCAGACAATGAGGGAAATGAAAGGTTTTAAGGAAAGGTTTTAATGACACAGTTTCAAATTTTTGAAAAATCAGCTCCAGTTGAATTGTGGAAAATGGGATGAACTTATAAATAAAAGAAGATATTTTAGATCCCTGCAACAAGGTGGTGTTGTCCATGGAGACAGAGAGATGTGGATGATTTGAGATATATTTGGGAAACCATATTGATAAGACTTGTTTTTAGATTAGAAGCAATGAGTGAAAAAGTGTCAGATCTGTGACTAGGGCAACAGGGGGATTAGTGGTGTGTCTCTCTGTGATGGGGAACACCACGGAAGACCTAGTATGGGAGTAAATAAATTAATTTAGTATTCGACCTGCTGAATTTCAGTTAATTTTATGAGTAGACATTTCTTGTAAGAAGTTAGATCCATGAATTTTGAGCTTATGTGAAATATCTGAGTTGGAAATGTACATTTGGGAATTAACAGCTTCAGGCTATGTTCAGACAGGAAGCATGTGGTGTGAGAAGCTTGTAGTACTTAATAATTTATCCTTGGAGTTAGGCTTCCTGGATGTGAAACCTGGAGCATTTCATCCTAGATGAATGCTCTTGGCCAAGTAATTTAACATTGTTTTGTCTCACTTATGTGTAAATACAGATGATAGTTTCTACCTTTTACAGTTATTGTAGATAGTTACATATAAAGGACATTGGAAATTCCCAAGTTCAAAGCAAGTGTTCTATGAACATTAGTTCTTACTATTGCTATTAGCATTACTGTTATGGATAAAATGGTCAAAAAAAAAAACTTGGTTATATAATACCAGTTACAGAACAAGCATAGGAAGAGACACTCACAAAGGAGACTGAGTAAAAGCAAGAGAGGAATCCAGGGACGGAAAAGAAAAAAGAAAAACAATCATAAATTAATTTAAGATGTATTATGTAAAAAATAAAATAGGAAAGTTTATTCAAGATTGAGGAAATATTTTCACAGAACTAGAACAAAAAATCTCACAATTTGTATGGAAACACAAAAGACCCCAAATAGCCAAAGCAATCTTGAGAATGAAAAACGGAGCTGGAGGAATCAGGCTCCCTGACTTCAGACTATACTACAAAGCTACAGTAATCAAGACAGTATGGTACTGGCACAAAATCAGTAATATAGATCAATGGAAGAGGATAGAAAGCCCAGAGAGAAACCCACGCACATATGGTCACCTTATCTTTGATAAAGGAGGCAGGAATGTACAGTGGAGAAAGGACAGCCTCTTCAATAAGTGGTGCTGGGAAAACTGGACAGGTACATGTTAAAGTATGAGATTAGAACACTTCCTAACACCATACACAAAAATAAGCTCAAAATGGATTAGAGGCCTAAATGTAAGGCCAGAAACTATCAAACTCTTAGAGGGAAACATAGGCAGAACACTCTATGACATAAATCACAGCAAGATCCTTTTTAACCCACTTCCTAGAAAAATGGAAATAAAAACAAAAATAAACAAATGGGACCTAATGAAAGTTCAGAGCTTTTGCACAGCAAAGGAAACCATAAACAAGACCAAAAGACAACTCTCAGAATGGGAGAAAATATTTGCAAATGAAGCAACTGACAAAGAGTAAATCTCCAAAATATACAGGCAGCTCATGCGGCTCAATATCAAAAAAACAAACAACCCAATTCAAAAATGGGCAGAAGACCTAAATAGTCTGTTCTCCAAAGAAGATATACAGATTGCCAACAAATACATGAAAGGATGCTCAATATCTTTAATCATTAGAGAAATGCAAATCAAAACTACAATGAGGGGGCTTCCCTGGTGGCGCAGTGGTTGAGAGTCTGCCTGCTGATGCAGGGGACATGGGTTCGTGCCCTGGTCTGGGAAGATCCCATATGCTGCGGAGTGGCTGGGCCCGTGAGCCATGGCCACTGAGCCTGCGAGTCTGGAGCCTGTGCTCTGCAACGGGAGAGGCCACAATGGTGAGAGGCCCGAGTACAGCAAAAAAAAAAAAAAACTACAATGAGCTATCATCTCACACCAGACAGAATGGCCATCATCAAAAAATCTAGAAACAATAAATTCTGGAGAGGGTGTGGAGAAAAGGGAACACTCTTGCACTGCTGGTGGGAATGTGAATTGGTACAGCCACTATGGAGAACAGTATGGAGGTTCCTTAAAAAAACTACAAATAGAATTACCATATGGCCCAGCAATCCCACTATTGGGCATATATCCTGAGAAAACCATAATTCAAAAACCGTCATGTACCAAAATGTTCATTGCAGCTTTATTTACAATAGCCAGAAAATGGAAACAACATAAGTGTCCATCATCAGATGAATGAATAAAGAAGATGTGGCACATATATACAATGGAGTCTTACTCAGCCATAAAAAGAAATGAAATTGAGTTATTTGTAGTGAGGTGGATGGACCTAGAGTCTGTAATACAGAGTGAAGTAAGTCAGAAAGAGAAAGACAAATACCGTATGCTAACACATATATATGGAATCTAAGAAAAAAAAATGTCATGAAGAACCTAGGGATAAGACAGGAATAAAGACAGAGACCTACTAGAGAATGGACTTGAAGAAATGGGGAAGGGGAAGGGTAAGCTGTGACAAAGTGAGAGAGTGGCATGGACATATATACACTACCAAACGTAAAATAGATAGCTAGTGGGAAGCAGCCGCATAGCATAGGGAGATCAGCTTGGTGCTTTGTGACCACCTAGAGGGGTGGGATAGGGAGGGTGGGAGGGAGGGAGACACAAGAGGGAAGAGCTATGGGAACATATATATATGTATAACTGATTCACTTTGTTATAAAGCAGAAACTAACACACCATTTTAAAGCAATTATACTCCACTAAAGATGTAAAAAAAGAAAAAAAAAGATTGAGGAAATAACATGAGAAAAAAGAGTAGTCATAAATGAGTTTATAAAATGAAATTATTATTACCTAATATACATCACTAGAGGGAGGAACATCTTTCTGAATGTTTAAAAATGGAAACAAAAAAGAAAAATTTATGCATATAGCTTAGTGTCAAGAGAGTATATGATGAAGCATAACATTTCCTCTACATTGCATTTTTTTCTAAGCTAATTTGGAATTGTTTTGGAGTGACTGGATTCCATCTACACAAGGTAGAGTATTTTACAATAGCTGGCAATAGCGATGACTTCTTTCAAATGAGGAACTTGTATATTTCATCTTTAAATCAATACATCACCTTATGAATGGGAATCAAATCCACCTAACTGTATCAGCATGAACATAGGTTTCCTATTTTAGGTGTATAGAGACCATTGTTATTCTTTTGAGAAAGATCATTCTGTGCAGTTTTTCTGTATATGTTTTAGAAGCATATGGGGCACGCTGCCAGTTCTGTTGTATTTCAAAGCCTGATTCACTTGTAAATGCTATAAGTGGCCATATTAATGGGTTTGGGGTGGATGTAGAAGTTGGGGTGTTGCAGAGATAATAAGTGGGCTCTGAAGGATTAAGTATAGTGTTCCTATGGGGCAATGGAAATAGAATAGAATCATAATGAAATTTCAACCCTGCAGCTGTATTTCACCTAAAACATTATGTTCATAAGATTCTTCTCTTCCTTAGGCTTCTAACTAGCTGAGAGGGATATAGACGATAAGCTTCTCTGAGACAGAAAATCTAATTTTCACTAAATAAAGTTATCTATATATAGGTATATATAACAAATAAACATTTCGCTTTTTAAAAAGTTAAGCATCCTACTTAGCAAAATTTTATCTGACAGCATGCTACACAGATTTTAGCATGTGTAATGATCCTTTTCATATGGAGAGAATTATGTATAGTAGTATCTGACTTGTTTCCCAGGCAAAATGCCAAAACTTATTCTCGGCTAATTCTTATGTGCTCTTTCATAATAAAAGCTATTATGCAGTTCTTTTATCTCCTGATAATTTAATGTTTATGATACAAACTATGAGGTCTTGGTAAGGGATTTAGTTAAAAGTTACCCAAGGAATAAAATGCCATGGATTAGAATATTTAAAATAATTATTGATCACTGCCTAATTGGAAATTCCATTATGAAATGCCAAAATCACCTCCACCCTTTCAGAGCAAACTCTTAGATAAACTGGCTGATTCTATGAATACTCCAAGTCCTTTACTCCCTTTGATGGAGGGGTTTGTCCATCCCTATTTACTGCAAATTCCCACATGACCCAGAGGCTCCTTACCCTCTTGTTAAGTTTTTCCATATGACTTTCTCTGACCAATAAACAAGAGCGGAAGTGACTTATTCCAGTTCTGAGAAGAAGCTTGAGAAACCACGTGTGTTTCTGCCATTTCTCTTGCAATTTACCCCCCACCCCATGAACATCATGACCAGGTGGAGATTCCTCCTTCACTCAGGCATCTCCTGCATCCAGACATGAAAACAGAACATGGAACAGGAACAGGGGCCCCAGCTGGTACACAAGCAAGAGATAGGACTTTACTCTCATAAGCCACTGAGACTGCTTTCTACCACAAAACTGACTAATACAGTGTCTTGTTAAAGACTCTCTTGTATGTTCCAAAAGTAAATCAATAAGGAATTTGAGATGAATAGCAATTATTTCACCAAAAACTTCTCCAGGGCAGTGGCTGAATTTAATTTATATTGAATTCACAAGGTCTAATATGAAGGATAACACATACTCAGTAATCAATAATTATCCACGGACTGATGGATTGAAGAATGAGTGAGTGAATGAATGATTGATTGAATAAATGGCATATGGAGAAATAAGTACATTATGTTAGGTACTGGAGTTTCAATAAGAGGTGAATATCCTCAAGGGATCATAAAAGGCTCATGGAGAATTTTGTGAATTAGTGAGAGTATATATTGAAAAAAAATACAAGGATGAAATTAAGAGATCATGAATCTAACTCATGGGTCTAATTAGAGACTGTTAGAAAAGGATAGGAAAAAGAAATTCCAAACCAAGCACCTTCTTGCAATTTTCCCTCTGCTACAGGAATGGTATATCTCTGATGGGGCTGCTTTAGGTTTTTAAACAATTAGGCCTTTAAATGTGAAATTGTATAACACCCAATTAGACTTGAAAGCTTTAAAATACCTGTTCCTTTTCATCAGAAGAACATCATCCTGATTTTCATTTTTTAATTTTCATTTTTTTAATTCCCAAAATTGTTTATGTTGTTAATTGTGAACTATAACTGTAATAATAATAGGCATAGGCATGAAAACAGTCCATAAATTACATGTAATAAACAAGCAATGCTTTATGATTGTTGCATTCAAAATATACATTGATTATTTGTATATACTGTAACATAAATATAAATAATATAATTTTAACAAAATCATGTATTTTATGTAAAGATATTTTCACTTCTTTTTTATCTCAATCAAATGTGTAGAAACCATATCATTACCCATGTTTTCTGCATTAGATGAGTATGGGTATTTTCACTCAGTGAGTGCTTAGAGTGATGCAAAACATTGTCTTCCATCCCAGGAAAAAGTCTCTGCATTTTTGAGCTACATTATCTGCTTCAGTAAATGCTGACATTTTGCTTAGTTTTTCACTCCAAGTTGTCAGCTGCAGGGAAACCCAGATTAAACTACCCAAACTACAAAGCAGGGAAAAATAATTAAAGCTGTCTGACACTAGACTTACCATGTAGTCTTTAATTTGTGAAATGGTAAATATTAGCCTCTTCCTTGGTCTCTACCATCTAGAACTCCCAGTGGAGAAAGAAATTGGTTCCATTTGTAAAGCTTCTCTGAAGAGAGGCAAGCTGTAAAAATGCACTACTTTATCAGAATTATTTAGAGATTTCCATGTGTACACACTTCATTGATTATCAGTTTTTTGATGAGGCTTGCTGGAGTTTAGAAGGCACCCTAGAAAAAGATTCTTGTTCTCTGGGAAATGCAATAATGGTCTGTTAGTTTGGAAACAACAAAATAGTGAAGTAAAGAGCATAATGGATTTTGTATGTGGTGTTTAGTAACCAGCCTTAACACCAGCTAAAGGACTGCTGAGGATTTCCTGAGACATAATTCAGCCATAAATTCAGGAGTGAAATTTTTCATTGCATGTTTTTCACCTCCTTTTACATTATACTTAAGAGGACGTCATTTCATATATATTCACAAAAACATCAATACTAGTAACTAATATATTTGACATTTGCAAATGAAAAATTATGGAATATATGTGAATACAAGATTACTTTAAAGTGTTAATAACTATAGAATATTATAGCTTAACACTCAGATATAAAAGCAAAATCCTGTATGCAGAAAACTATAAGATACTGATGAAATAAATTAAAGATGATACAAAAAGATGGAGATATACCATGTTCTTGGATTGGAAGAATCAACAATGTGAAAATGACTCTACTACCCAAAGCAATCTACAGATTCAATGTAATCCTTATCAAACTACCAATGGCATTTTTCACAGAACTAGAACAAAAAAATTTCACAGTTTGTATGGAAATACAAAAGACCCCGAATAGCCAAAGCAATCTTGAGAAAGAAAAATGGAGCTGGAAGAATCAGACTCCCTGACTTCAGACTATACTACAAAGCTACAGTAATCAAGACAATGGTACCAGCACAAAAACAGAAATATAGATCAATGGAACAGGACAGAAAGCCCAGAGATAAACCCACACACATATGGTCACCTTATTTTTTATAAAGGAGGCAAAAATATACAATGAGAAAGGACACCTTCTTCAATAAGTTGTGCTGGGAAAACTGGACAGCTCCATGTAAAAGAATGAAATTAGAAAACACCATACACAAAAATAAACTCCAAATAGATTAAAGACCTAAATGTAAGGCCAGAAACTATCAAACTCTTAGAGGAAAATATAGGCAGAACACTCTATGACATAAATCACAGGAAGATCCTTTTTGACCCACCTCCTAGAGAAATTTAAATAAAAACAAAAATAAACAAATGAGACTTAATGAAACTTAAAAGCTTTTGCACAGCAAAGGAAACCATAAACAAGATGAAAAGGCAACCCTCAGAATGGGGGAAAATCTTTGCAAATGAAGCAACTGACAAAGGATTATCTCCAAAATTTACAAGCAGCTCAGGCAGCTCAATATCAAAACAACAAACAAACAAACAAACCAATCAAAAAATGGGCAGAAGACCTAAATAGACATTTCTCCAAAGAAGATATACAGATTGCCAACAAACACATGAAAGGATGTTCAACATCACCAATCATTAGAGAAATGCAAATCAAAACTACAATGAGTTACCACCTCACACCAGTCAGAATGGCCATCATCAAAAAATCTACAAACAATAAATGCTGGAGAGGCTGTGGAGAAAAGGGAACCCTCTTGCACTGTTTGTGGGAATATAAATTGATACAGCCACCATGGATAACAGTATGGAGGTTCCTTAAAAAACTAAAAATAGAACTACCATACAAACCAGCAATCCCACTACTGGGCATATCCCCTGAGAAAACCATAATTCAAAAAGAGTCATGTACCACAATGTTCACTGCAGCACTATTTACAATAGACAGGACGTGGAAGCAACCTAAATATCCACTGACAGATGAATGGATAAAGAAGAGGTGGCACATATATACAATGGAATATTACTCAGTCATTAAAAAGAAATGAAATTGAGTTACTTGTAGTGATGTGGATGGACCTAGAGTCTGTCATACAGAGTGAAGTAAGTCAGAAAGAGAAAAATAAATATTATATGCCAACACATATACATGGAATCTAAAAAAAAAAAAAAGGTTATGAAGAAACTAGTGGCAGGACAGGAATAAAGACGCAGATGTAGAGAAGACTTGAGGACACGGGGAGGGGGAAGGGTAAGCTGGAACAAAGTGAGAGAGTGGCATGGACTTATATACACTACCAAATGTAAAATAGATAGCTAGTGGGAAGCCACCATATGGCACAGGGAGATCAGCTCCATGCTTTGTGACCACCTAGAGGGGTGGGATAAGGAGGGTGGGAGGGAGATACAAGAGAGAGGAGATATGGGGATATATGTATATGTATAGCTGATTCACTTTGTTTTAAAGCAGAAACTAACATACCACTGTAACGTAATTATAGTCCAATAAAGATGTTAAAAAAATAAAAAGTATCATAAAGTCTACACTAAAATAAAAATTAAAAAAATAAAAGCAAGGTCCAATAGAAATCACGTATCCCGTAGGTAAGGAAAAAAAAATCAGTCATAGAGTAATTTATGGAGTAGAGCATAACGAACGCTCTGTAAATCATAACACAACTTTAATGTACCTTTACTGAGACACAGATACTTGCATCTCCTCAGCATGAATATCATGCTCAGAACGTGCAGTAGTAAAGTTAAAGTAATAAGAAATTGATGTTCTGTTCTCTGAGGTTTATCCACTCTAACTCTGCTACCAAATGGCTGTCCTATGGTTTTCTACTTCTTCCTTTAAAGCTGTAATCTACTGCATTGCAATGCTGTGATTAATTTAGAATCTCTGATTGCAAAAACAAACCACTATACTGATTACTTGGTTAAACCAAGCAAAATTGAATAATATATATGTAAATATTGCTTTTGGTAAAAATTGATCACATCTGTTCTCTTATCCTAAATCAGTAGTGAACTAGTATAAATCAAGTCTATTGATAACATGAATTATTTCTATAGAGGATATACAATAAAGAACAGAAGTGTAATTCTTAGAAATATGGGATGAAAACATATTCAGAAGACTGTTAGTTTAAAGAAGACTAGGCCATAAAATAAAGTACATATTTACAAATTTTTTCCTTATGTTTTGAAATAGGAATGAAAAAACTTAGCTTTGAAACAGAAGTGATGACCAAGAAAAATTTGAACATGGTAGCATAGTTTTATTTTAAAGCATAGAAAAATTATGAAAGCAAAGTTATCTCTCTTTTATTTTAGATCCTATATATGGCTTGATTAATTTTTCAATTACAGCCTTATGGACTCATTTCATTTGCTACTCCACTTAGCCAGCATCTTTTAGGATATGCATGAGTTTTTACTTCCTCTTTATGTAAATGTATTTCAAATTTGCTACTGCAGGTAAATTAACCTACATTGAAAATATATTTATGTTCTAATATTTCTTGAGCTGTCATAGCATTGGAATGTGTATAGAGAGCCAGACATGTGTCTGTATTACATGTGTGTGCTTCTCATGAAGTAATAATTAGTGAATGTAAAGGCAACATATCTTGACCTTGAAGTACTTTTGTTATAATAAATTATTTTCTGTATTGTTGTATTTATAGCATACATGTGTATTTACTCAAGTTATTGATCTCCTGAACATTTTCTCTGTTTAAGCTCTTAATATGAAATTATATCCAGAAGACAGATATGTAACAACAAAGTATTAATGGCTCTCACTATATGAATATTTTGATGGTCAATTATATTGATCTCATTCAAATGTGGTATCAAATAAAAAGCAAATCTGCACCTCATAAGCAGAAACCTTATTCAAAATGATATTGCAAGGGATGGGAAAGGGGCTATTGTAGTAGGGAGAAGACTGTGACCATAACTGTAAGCAACTCACGAGTTAGCCAAAAAGGTTTTTCTCTTTATGGAGAAGAGTAAACAGAGAGAACCAGATGTGGAGAAGTGGGATGGCTGAAAGGGAAGCAAGATCTGATAGTGGCAGAGAGAGTTTTACCCTGAGGACAGGCTATTCCCACAAGGGACTGTCTACTGGCTCAGGCTGAGGGCTGACTTAAACTCAGGGACCTTGAGGAAGGAGAGAAAGTTCACCATAGATTGGTGAACACACATTTTGTTCCAATTATTCAGTGGGAGCAAGCAGTTCAGCTAAGTGTTTATGTAACAAAGAAACAATTTTAAAAGTCTAAATCTGGCCTTATCACAGGTAAACAAGGGCGGCATCCCTGAGTCTTATCTAAGTCACTTTGGGAAGAATAGTTCTTTGCAGTAAGCCCTTTTCCAAAACACAAAGAGTGGGAAGATTTCTTAACCTTCATCATTTTCCAGAATCACAGAGCTTAAGTAAAATTCAACATTGTCAGTCATCACTTGTCTTTTGTGAAGCTTCAGAATCTCTTTACCAACAATTCATCACAGTTGAGAGGATAATATTTATAAAAATGAATGAAGATGAAAATTATACCTTTTTCTATAGCTCTGTATACAATATTTTAAAGTATTTATGAATTACCTTTTCCGACCTAAACATAGTAAGAAAAAAGCTCTAACTAGTTTAATATACCAAAATGTTATGAACAAATTGCTATTCATCAACAGAGAATTGGATAAACAAAAATGATACATACAGGCATTAAAATTATGTAGAAGAAATGTATTTTAAAATATATAAGCAACATAACAGTCAAATTTCAAAACTGCATTCCAGTTTTTGTGAAGCATAGAATTATACTAAACTGTTAAGTGTTAAAAGTCATAAGATTTTATTGTGTGATTTTTATTGGCTATAGAATTTTTGGTGATTTTAAATTTTTAAAATTTATACTATCTGCATTTCCTAACGACCCTACAGTGATCATGACTTTTTTGTGTCCTAAATAAAACATATTAACTGAAAGGGAGATTTTTGTGAGTATCTGCAGATGAATGATTGAAACCAGTATTTACCTTAAATTTTAGAGGTGGAATTGGCCTCTAAGGATGTTTAGAAGAAGTAGTTTTAAAATGTTAGAGGTATTTTCTAGTTGACAATAAAAATAACCCTTATTTATTTTTTAAATTTTATTTTAAAATCAGTAAGTTTTATTTACTAATTAATTGTTTTGAAATATAATTCATTTACAATATTGTATTAGTTTCAGCTGTACAACAGAGTGATTCAATATTTTTATGGAGTGCACTCCAATTAAACTTATATTTCTCTTTGCTGTACAATAGATCCTTGTTACTTATTTTATACATAGTAATATATGTCTCTTACTCCCCTACCCCTATCTTGCCCTTCTCCCCTTCTCTCTTCCCACCAGTAACCACTAGGTTGTTCTCTATATCTGTGAGTCTGTTTCTGTTTTGTTATATACATTCATTTTATTTTTAACATTCAACATATAACTGATGTCATATAGTATTTGTCTTTCTCTGATTTATTTCAATAAGCATAATACTCCCTAGGTCCATTGATATTGGTACATGTGACATTATTTCATTCTTTTTCATGGCTGAGTAATATACCATTGTGTATATATACCACATCTTCTTTATCCATTCATCTGTCAGTGGACACTTAGGTTGCTTCCATGTCTTGGCTGTTGTAAATATTGCTGCTATGAACAGTGGGGTGCATGTATTTTTTTCAAATTATTGTTTGCTCTGGATATATGTCCAAGAGTGTGATTGCTGGATCATACAGTAACTCTATTTTTAGTTTTTTTTAAGGAATCTTAAAAATCTTATACTCTTCTATATAGTAGCTGCACCGATTTACATTCCTACCAACAGTGTAGGAGGGTTCCCTTTTCTCCACAACTTTTCCATCATTTTTTATTTGTAGACCTTTTGATGATGGCCTGACAGGTGTTAAGCCATACCTCACTGTAGTTTTGTTTTGCATTTCTCTAATAATTAGCCATGCTGAGGAGCATTTCATGTGCCTATTCACCATCTATATGTCTTCTTTGGAGAAGTGTCTATTTAGATCTTCTGCCTATTTTTTGATTGGGTTTTTGTTGTTTTTGTTTTTTGTTTAATATTGAGCTGTCTGAGCAGCTCAATATCAGTTAAAACCACTGTTGCCTTATTTATTTTCCTTCTGGATGATCTGTCCATTAATGTATGTGGGATGTTAAAGTCCCCTACTATTATTGTATTATCATCAATTTCTCTCTTTATGTCTGTTAATATTTGCTTTCTATATTTAAATGTTCTTAAATAGGGTGCATATATGTGAATGAGTGAAATGTCCTCTGACTGTACTGATCCCTTTATCATTATATAATGTCCTTCTTTGTCTTTTATTACAAACTTTGCTTTAAAGTCTATTTTGCCTGATATGAATATCGCTACCCACACTTCTTGTTTCTATTTACATAAAATATCTTTTCCATCTCACTTTCAGTCTGTGTGTATCTTTAGTTCTGGAGTGAGTTTCTTGTAAGCAACATATATAGAGATATATATCTCCTTTTTTTTTTTATCTAATCAGACACTCTATGTCTTTTGACTGGAGCATTTAGTAAATTTACATTTAAAGTAATTATTTTTAGGTATATTTTTATTGCCATTTAATTACCTGTTTTCTGTTTTGTTTTTGTATTTCTTCCATGTTCTTTTATTCTTTCATTTTCTTCACTTGTGGTTTGATGATTTTCTTTATCATTTTTTATGGTGTTCATATAGTTTTACCTATATCTATTTGTTTTAAACAAGTAGTACTTTAAGTTCAAACAGTTACATCTTCATGTTTATCCCTTTTTTGGTTTTTGTAGTTATACTTGACTTTACAATTGTTTGCTTTTAATCTTTGTATTAGCTTATTTTAGTAGTTGATCTTCAACTTTTACTATATATTTGACTTTACTAGTGGGATTTTTTTCTTTCCTATAGATAACTTACTTCTTATAGACTTTTCTTTTCCACTTAGAAAAGACCCTTTAAGATTTATTTTAGTGTTGGTTTAGTATGGGTTAACTCTTAGTTTTTGCTTATCTGAGAAGTTTATCTCTCCTTCAGTTCTAAATAATTATCATGCTTGGTACAGTATATAGTTGCAGGTTTTTCCTTTTCAGAACTTTATAATACGTCATGCCACTTCCTTCTGTCCTGCAAAATTTCTGCAGAAAAATCAGTTAATAATATTTTGGGGTTCCCTGTATACAACTCTTTGTTTTTCTCTTGCTACATTTAGAATTCTCTCTTTAACTTTTTCCTTTTTAATTGTGATATATCTTGGTGTGGGTCTGTTTGGGTTCATGTTTGGGACTATCTTTGCTTCCTATACTTTAATATCTATTTCTTTCTTGCAGTTTGGAAACTTTTTTAGTCATAATTCCATTAAATATATTTTTGACCACCTTCTCTCTCTCATCTCCTCTGGGATCCCTATAATTTAAATTGTGATACACTTGGTGTTATCCCAGACATCTCTTAAACTGTTCTTATTTTTTTTAATTTGTTTTTCTTTTTGTTATTTTTACTGGGTGTTTGGCATCATTTCATCTTCAGATCACTTATGTGTTCTTCTGTATCACCTATTTTGCTGTTCATTCCTTCCTGTGTGTTTTTCTTTTCAGTTATTGTACTCTTCAGTTCTGGTTATTTGTTATATTTTTTAGTTCCTTTTTAAATTTCTCATTGTGTTTATCTATTCTTTTCCTTAAGTCAGTTAACATTCCTACTACTAATGTTTTGAACATTTATCTGGGAAACTGTTTATTTCTTTTGCATTAGTTAATTTTTTAGAGGTTTTCTTTTGCTCTTTCAATTGGGACAAATTCCTGTGTCTTCTCATTTTTATTTATTTCTCTGTCTCTACAAAATTAGGTTAAATAGTTAACTATTGCAGTCTTGAAGGGGTATCCTTATCTGAGAGCATCCCTGTATTGTCTGCATATGCCCAGTGGCTTTGGTGGGAGAGCTGGATTTGACATGAACACATGGTACATCTTTCCTCAGGCTGTGCTGACAGTCCTTACCTTGGTAGGAGGTGGGGTTAGAACTGGAGGGTCTAAGGCCAGAGCCACATGTGAGGTGGAGCTTCTCCTCTGCTCAATGGCTATAATCACCTCTCAGGGGTAGGGTCAGGTCCCAAGTTGCTAGAGCAGAAGCCCTGAGGTTCAGTATGAGCTGGCTCAGTTTCATTTGCATGTGAGCTCTCCCCTGCCTTGCAGCATCAGCACCTTTGTCCCAGACGGGAGCAGTGTTGGACCAAGAGGGTCTGATGTGGGCACATGGTGAGGGCCAGGGTCTGAGCTTTGGTTGTTCAGCCACTGACAGAGATCTGGACTTCCTCTGATGCACCAGCCATGTAAGTACCAGCAATGTCTGTCCCCTCCCTGCTCAGGCTTTGGGTTTGAGTTGCCTCAGTATCTCATGGCTGAGGTCTTTCCTCAGCTGTGGCAGCCCTCACTCCAGTATGAAACCGTGATGTGAGGCAAGCAGGGATGGTGCATTCCCTCAGCTCAGGCTGGGACATGCACTTTGGCAAGAATGCATTCATGCACAACTCAAGAGCAGAGTCCAGGCTTCCCACAGCCTTCCTGTTAGACCCACCAGCCCATCAGCCAGCCAAGGGGGCTCATCTTCCCTGTATCACACACCAGGTCTTTGTAGCACAATATGTGGCTTGAACAGCTCATTTCCCAGGGAGGATCTCCACTCCATGTGTAATCTCCCTTCTCCTCTGAGTTCCCTGCTTCCCCGGGACATAAGTTCTAGCCCAATTGCTTCTCCTCCCATCCTACTCAATTCCAGATATTTCTTACAGCTTGTTTGAATGGGATTTTTTTTTTTTTTTTTTTTTTTTTTTTTGCGGTACGCGGGCCTCTCACTGTTGTGGCCTCTCCCATTGCGGAGCACAGGCTCCGGACACGCAGGTTCAGCGGCCATGGCTCACGGGCCCAGCCGCTCCGCGGCATGTGGGATCTTCCCAGACCGTAGCACGAAACCGTATCCCCTGCATCGACAGGCGGTCTCTCAACCACTGTGCCACCAGGGAAGCCCTTGAATAGGATTCTTTATGCCAGTCTTCAGTTAGCTTTCAGTGAGAATTTTTCCACATGTAGATATATTTTTGATGTGTTCCTTGGGGGAGGTGAGTTCCACATACTCCTACTCAGCCACTTCATCTGAGTTCTGAAAATAACTCTTATTTAGAATTATTCAGACTCAGAATTAAAAAGACAACTTCTTAAGAATATTTTTCTCATATTTCACTCCATTTTCAATTTCTCTCTCCCCTCAACCTTTTTAATACATTTTTGTATTCCTGTTAGAAATTTATCATATTCAGTCTTACATTATACTTATTTATATACCAATATTTTCTTTCTTATTAACTTTCAACTTCTTGAGAATGGTGTAGTGAAGAGAAACTTGACTTTGAATTTCAAGTAGGAACCTTAGTAACTATGCATTTGCCTCATTTCAGTTTCTCACTTGTGTTTAGACAATGTGGACTGGAACTAGATGGTTGTGGTGTTACAGATGGCGAGCATTATGAAGATTTGGAACATAAAATAACGTGGATCATTTTATGTACACTTTCCCTTTTTGCTCTACATTTTCAACTACACAAAAAATAATTTGTATTGATGTTCAAAAATTCAAGTATTATGACAATGGCATAGGGAAGAGTATCAAAGAAAGACATAAACTACTATGGTTCATAAAATTGTTCTGTTTGTGATTTTCAAAATTCTCTATGTTTGATCAGCTCTAAAAAGCTACAATTATTGAATCAAGGCTATTAAAAAATCTTCTGCATATATATTATAATACAAAAGAAAGAGAGGTTGGAATTGATGCATAATATAAAGAAATACAATCTATCAATACATTAAAAATGTCTCCCAAGAAATGGTGTCTTTATTTCTTGGGACTTAAAATTAGTATAGATGGGGCATTTATAAAAGTTATCTTAATTTTTTTATTTTATTACTGTATCTCTATAAAATGATTATTAAAGACATTTTGGTATATATATTTATAAAAAAGACATAATAATTTTAAATTTACATATAAATATTTACTATTTTGAAGTAAATGTTTTCATTTGTATTTCTTATGTAATACTTTAATATTATACATTTAGGAAATTAACATATTAATTTGAAACACTATATTACATCAATTTATGGATTTTAACATTTTACATATGTATGGCTACACAATTTATTGAGTGATAATGACATATTCAAATGCATGCATAGCACTTTATATATGTAATTGTATTTATTCTCACAATAACACTAATATCATTTTTCAGATTAAGCAACAGAGGATAAGGGGATTTCCAATATATTTCTTTGTTGAGCCAGCTAATAAATGCCAAAGCTTGTTTGGATGCAAATTGAGGCATGCCTATTGTCCAAAATTATGAAAAATTTTCCACACACATACATACACACACATATGAATTAACTCAATGTGAATATAATTACCATTAATATTTTCTGACTTTATATTATACCCACATAGTCCATCAACTATTTATGTGTATATATCATGTGGATTTCCATATCTGTATATAGAGAATCAAAAGAAGGAAAATATATTTTCATTTTTATGTTTAAAATAAAGTCACATGAAATATGGATTACTATAGAATTATTTAGATACTCATGGCCTTTCAGTGGTAAAAATATGTCAGTATAACAAAACTACTTGTGGTTTTGAGTTTCCCATTTGAAAGAATATAATGCATGTTCAGAAAAAATCAATTGGATGGGCTATTCATCCCATTTGCATGCATGTCAGGTGGCTGACACATGATAATGAAAACAAAACACAGATATTGCATGAGAAACTATAGTAGGCTTTATGTCCTGATTGCAAATTGAAAATGAAATCCCAATGTTTCTTTAAAAGAAACAAATTCTAATATAATTAACTGTATAAGAAATTTGTGGTTTATTATCTCTCTACTTTCATAACAACACATTTTATTTATAAATTGTACCCTTTTCTGTAGAGTTGGTACTAATAATACACATTATATTTATAAACTATCATGTATTACTACTTAGGGGTATGAATTAAAGCATATATATAGTATTTGTATTCTTGTAAAATTGAATGTGTAATAATATATCAAAACAACTGCTAAACAAATGCATTCATATAGTTAATTGACTGTTATCTTTAGGGGGAAAACAGCAAATTTTATTATGCATGCAGTTTTGATGCTACTTAGAAGTAAATAATGTAGTAGAAACGTGATTTGTTTCTATAGTTTTAGAGCATTATTTACATGCTAGGTGGCTTTGACTGAAAATAATTTTAGATAATTGTACAATAAATAAATATAAAACTATGATTTCATGTATGCTATTTCAAACACAATTAACAAAACAATTATGAATATCTTTTCAAAATTAACACAGCAAGTCAGGCATAGTTATCTGCAAATGCCACACTGTTATTTTCTTAGTTTGTTAATGAAAACCAATTTAAATTGTGCTACACAAATATGCATGGGCATTTGAAAATTTCCATTACCTGAAGAATGTTGATGTACATTTAATTAATTGGAAAGTCTTTTGTTTGTTTTTGCCTAGGAATGTCATAACTTTATTGCATTTTGAAAAAACAAGTAGTTAAAACAGCTACTTAAACAAGTATTTTTTATTTACTTTTTATACTTTCCCTCACAAATTTATCTTAGGGATCCCAAATTCCATAGTCATTTAAAGAAACTGCAACACATGCAGGTATAGTAATCCCTTAGTTAAGATCTGTTATGAGTGACTTTTTCAATTTTTTAAAACAAAACAATATATTCTTGTGATATATGTGTTCTATAAAATATTTTATGCATATTTAAAATATGTTCAGTCCAGAGGTAAATTTAATAATCACAATAAAATTTTCATGTGTAAAATATAGGATATTGCTATTTCCATAAGGGATTATATATATATATATACACATATATATATATATATTTGTATATATATATTAATAGAAGATAAAAGAAAAATAAAACAACTTATTTCTGAATAATTAATCTTCTCCTCCCAGGGGAATACAATTGTAAATCTTCAGGCAAAATAAGATTCCTGTCTCTTCACTTTCCTCCACTATTGAATTTCCTCTTACACCTTAAGAGCGTTTAAACCCTATCTCCTTCAAAAATTCTACTTTGTCTACTTTGTGGGCTTATAATACTTGCCTTGCTCATACATAATTTACAAGCATATACAGCTTATTCCTGCTGGTATCAGCTACTCCTTGCCATTGTTTGGCCCCACCAATTGTGCTAAGGCTTAAGGTTAGCAAACTCTTACTTTCAATTAAAAAAAAAAAAAAGGTTAGGAGCTGTCAAATAGAAAGAGAAAAGAATTAATTAAAAGCTTTGCCCTCTGTATTTGTACTGTATCCTAAAATTAGAATTTACTATTGATATAATAAAACATAGAATAAATGTATTGGCCAAATCAACCATAAAAATGTTGATAATGATAACTTTGGTGGACTTACTATTTGCCAGGTACAGTGTTAATTGCTTGACATATAATTTCTCATTTAATTGAATTATATTAAGGGCTTTGTATGTTTGCAATATCATATATTTATATATTATGAGTGATAAATAATATGTCAACTACTAAAAATCTGCATTCATATAGTTTATGTAAAGTTATATATAAAATATATAAATATATTTATATATAATATTTCCAAAATATATAATAGTATTTTGAAATTCATTTAAGAGAATTTAAAGGCTTGCAGTTAGAAAACCAGAGTTAGATTTTGCCTTACTCTTAAGTTTGCATTCATAATCACTACATTCTGTATAATTCATTAAAAAAATGTATTGAGCACCTACTATGCTTGAAAATGTTCCTAACATTGTTGGAGACAGACAAAAAAATGATGACATAAAAATATTGTTACCAAAATTTTACTAAATACATGTAAAAATAAAATCACGACACACTAACTCAGTCACTTCAATGTCCATCCATCAACCAGACAAATGGGAAACTTCTTATTCTAGCTTATTGAACGCAGTTTATAGTCCCCTTTGTGAAACCCACAATACTCTTTTAAAGAAATTCTTTATTTCTTTCTGCCCTACATTCGCACAATATTAAAAAAATATTACAATGTTGAACACTCCAGTATACTCTAGTTATGTGTTTCCTTACTTTTATCTGTATATGACTGTGAGATTTTGCAGAACAGAGCATAGAACTCTTCTACACATCCCCGTACGTATTATTACATCTGCATATGTGCAGACCCTGACACATAATATTAATAGAATCTTTATAAGTAAATGAGTGTAATTAATCATCATACTGTGCATTTTGTAAGAATGGTAGAAGTGTTACAAAAGAAGGGGATACCAGTCAATCTGGTATTATCAAACAAAACTTCATGAAATAGCTGAAACAAAGAAGTTGAAGTATGAGTAAATAAAGAAAAAAGAAAATGAATGAACATCTAAAATAAGAAACTGTTATGAGAATATATTTTCCATAATATATAGAGAATGGAAGTCTTTCTGAAGAAGCCCTTTGTACAGAAAACCTGGGTAAGTAATAATAAAATTGTAAGTATAAGAAAATGGAGGGCCTCCAAAGCAAAGCAAAATGGTTTACTCATTTTCTGATAGGTGATCAAATTCACTAAAGAGACTATTTGGTCATAAGTCTCAAATTCTAACAGTAGTGGCTCAAGAAAATTATCAAAGACAGATAAAACAAATTTAAATCAGATCTGTCTGAGGGAGTTTGAACTGGGGAGAATCTCTATTAGAATAGTAATGGGCATGAAGATCAAATTGGATCATAGGAAGGACAATTGTAAAACATATTTCAAAACCCCCAATTAAATAATTCATGGCAGTTTGAATTAGGAAATGAGGGAAAGAGATGAATCAAATTGAAGTCTTTAAGGTAGATAGCTGTGTAAATGATGGTGATAATGGCCAAAAGAAAAAAAAATAGATGTTAATACTTAAATATGTCAAATTGAATTTTTTACCATTTTAGTTGAAGCACTATGGACATATAGAAGTGTACAATTGAATGAGCAAACACATTTGTGTAACCGCTACCTTGGTCAAGTCATGTTGCCAAAAGCCCAGAATCCAGGCTTGTGGCCACACCCATTCACACTACCTCCCTTCTCCCTGAAAGTAACCACTGTCCTGACTTCAGTTCTACAGATTGATTTGCCTGTTATTGGATACTAGATAAATGAATTAATACATTATTTGTGTTTGGCTTATTTCAATCAACATTGTGTTAGTAAGATTTAGCCATATTGTTGCATGTAACTATAGTTATTTATTTTTTGTCACTACATAATTTCCCCACTGTATGTAGATGCTGTAATTTATATTTTTTTCCAATTTACTATTTATCTTTATTACCACTTTGTGGATTTTATACAATATTTTTTCTATGAATATTCTTGTCAGTTCTGTTGGTGCACTTGTGTATCCATTTACAAAACTGTTGAGTCATTTGAGTGCATGCATGTTTAAATTTGATAGTGTCAAATAGTATTCCAAAGACCATGTAGCAATTTATACTTCCTACCTGTACTGTATAAGAATTATACTTTCCTTTTGAAATGCATTTACCTTCCTAAATATTTCTTTCTGAGACAGTTATATCATTGGTATTTTTGAGAGATTCAGGAGCTATTTTATTCTAAGTGTTAAGAATAAAATTAGTCTGTGGTTAACAGCACCTAATGAGCTTAGTCCTTCTGTAGTTAAGATTGAACAATATGTAAAAGAAAAAATATATAATTTATATATATATATATTATATATATATTTTATATATTAAAGGACCTGATATACTTTGGAAATTTAAGACTTTACAGTTGAATAATATCCTAGTACTTCATGCAAACTTTCTTTCTACCACTGAGCGTTTTAAAGTATTAAAAAGTATCTGTCCAGTAGATCAAAGTATTAAAGGAGGTTGTAAAGAGCTTTGGATCGACACTACAACCATTCTAACATAGAATTTGAGAAGACTTTTGTGGGCTGGATGTAGTAGGTAATTAATTGGGGAAAATTCAGAGGTTAAGACCAGCTGACCTGTTCCACTTCTAGACCTGCTGACTACTGATAAATGGTTGAGAAGTTTTTGTTTATTGGCATTGTAAGAAACTTTCATAAAAGTTCAGCTTTATGGGTTAAAAATGGGTTAAAAATGACATTGTCATTTTGCAATGTGGATTCTTCTAAATGACAGTTTCTCCTGATAAAATGAGATTTTTAGCTCAGAGAATCTGAAATTGATTATCACAGAACTTTAATGAGACTGAGGGGTTTAAGTAAATAATGTACAATGTATCACCAACTTCTCTAAAGTAGTACTTAATCTAAAAAACTATAAATAGAGTGAGACTCATAAGACTTTAATATAAAAGTCAATGGTTATTGTTACTTAGGGGGGAAAAAGGCACTGGTTTCAAAATGTCAAGAATTTAATGTCTGCACTGGCAAGATATTAAGGAAAATATTGTTAAACTTCTGTAGAAGACAATACTTGTTAGTAAAAATATAATCAGTAAACCTGTATATATGTATAGTAAAATTACCATAAAATTAAACTGAAATAGATAATTATAATAACCTGTGATTTTGCCATAATAATTTTATGAGAAATATACTGCAAGTTCTAATGTCACATATTCTAAGAAATTTGTTTAGAAACTACAATTAAATAATTCAGAAATAATTAATTCAGAAGACAACCCATTAAATTATAACCCTCCCCACAGGTTAACTTAGTGCCAAATGTATTGTTTAATTTATCATTCTTAGTATTTTTAGACAGCCTGAGGCAGAGAATGAAGTAGTAATAAATAGGGAATAGTGGATAATTAGAGAAGGAAATGTGGAACAAAATTACTAAGGGCTTTAGGTGAAGTTCATTATTACTATTTAATAGTGCCCAAGAGCATTTGATCAAATTATGGATCAAGTTTAAAAGTGGGCTGAACGAAATCCTTGTGGAGGAGGGTTTTCTTACTTTTTCCTCAGAATTCAGCTTACTGTTGTAAAATCAAAATCTCTCTCACAAATCATATTTTGAACAAGCCTTACAGGGAATCACTTTGGGGTATTGTGTATGTATATTGGGGGTTAAGTCACACGTATTAGGATAAGAGAGATTACCAAAAAAAAAAATAAGAAGAAGAAGAAAATGGAGACTGAGAGAGAGAGAAAAATAAAGATGAGCTGGATTGGCAATGGGCTGTGTTCCATACAGACTGAGACCATTATGTGATTAAGCAGTAAGGCACTTCAGGTGCCTTAGCAGTAAGGCACTTCAAGCAGTAAGCAGTAAGGCACTTCAAGCAGTAAGGCACTGGTTAAGTGACATATTTTAAGTACAGCCCTCAGGCTATTTAATGATGGGGAAGTCCCGTTTTTCTAACTGTTCAGATTTTCTCTTTTCTTGTGGCTCACCATAGAGCATCATATTTTCGTTATTAAACTTTTAATGGGTGTAAATGCATAATTTATTTGTTTTTCTTATTTTGTTTCATTTCATTACCATAGTCATGATTGTGCAACCTATGAATGTTAACCAGTCTATGTGCTATAGAGCTATTCCTCCAGTTTCTTAAGTAAAGCCGGTTTATTTAGGTAATGTGTTGGAGATGTGCAGTTTCTCTATATGCTATGCAGAACTAGGGAATGGGAATTTGTGGCCAGAGGAAGGAAAGGGTGTTAGGCCTGTTCAGCCATATGCTGCAGACTAAGTGACATGGTTAGAAATTCTACTGGGACTAATAATAACATATTAATATTAACAGTATCACATGCTTATTTCTTGAATTCTAAGAAATCTATGCCTTATTCATGTACAACTTGACATCATGTTTACCATGGTACTAAGTAACAGAGACTAATTCCCAAATTTCAGCATATTTTGCCTATGCAGAAAATAAACAGCACTATTACAACTTTCTTCTGTACTAATGGTAGTTACACTATTTAATAAATTCAAAAATCTATGAAAATGATTTCATGGTTGTTGTCTAACCTGTGGGCAAAATATATTTTTGTTACTTATTTACAACAGAAGCATTTTGGGGCATAAATGTTCAAAGTAAGACAGAGAAAAGAGTTGAAAATGGTATTTAATGAGTACAAAATCTCAAGGCTAAATTACCTAACTTTATCAATCACTTATTAGTAGATAATTAGTATTATCTCAATGTGATTCAATCATCAGTTCTAAACTATTCCCTTTGAACTAGGGACCATGTGCTAGGAACTGGGGATATGGTTAATAAGTCTTAGAAGTCTGGCAGTCTAAAATAATGAGAAAAGGTAGATATGTACTCATCTATTTATAAATTACATGTGCTATAAAATGTATCCACAAAGAGATCATGAAAGACCAGAAGGGAAGAAGAAAAAAGACTTTATCAAAGAGTTGTCATTTGACTTAGACCTTGAAGTACTTGGCTTAGATTTTTTCATTGAGATAGGAGAACAGAGGTTCTGAAAAACAGCCCTAGAAATGACATGACTTATTTATGGCAATGATGAGCAGTCCAGTTACTGTAGCATAGGGTAGAGATTGAGTAGTGGATGAAATTGAGGATGAAAAGAAAAGTTGTGCTTTCTTACACAATCTGTAAGTCCAATGCTAAAATTATTAAAAAGTGTCCTTTCATAGTGGGATGTTATGGGATGATTTTGAGGAGAGAATGGCGTGACTTACTTCCATTAAAAAAAATCACTCTAATTTATGAAAAATGGGCTATAAGGTTAAAAGGTACAGGCTTAAAAATTATCATATGGATAGAAATATAATCATATTAGATCAGAACAATTTGAGCCTATAGAATAGAATTGTTTGGAGGGAAATAAGAATCATTGAAGGGAGATCTGATAAGTGTTTACTGCATTTTTTTCAAGATAGAGATGATGGCAGTTTGAAGTGAATTTATAGAATCTATGCACAAGGATTAAATGTATGTGGGGTGGGGAAGGTAACAAGGAAAAGATGACTGTTGGGTTTAAAATGGAAGATATGAATGGACTGGAACACTATCTAATACGAAAGGGAAAACTAAACATGAACAGCTTTGGAGGGGATGAAGGTAGTAAAGTTTGAAATCATAAACCTGAGGTACATGTTAGTTATCTAGATAAAGGTGGTAAGTAGATGCTTCATTGATTTTGGGTCTGAAGGAGCTTATGAAACACATGATGTCTGGACAAAATATCTTGGGAACCGTTGTGTGTGTGTGTGTGTGTGAACTACATTTAAGATTAAGATGATAAGAGGTTCTCCATAGGAAGCACAGAAGAAGACAAGGACTGAAAACCAAAGTTGAGCTCCTCAGGTTTTAGATTTTACAGGTGGAGTAAAGAATGAAATATCAGTTAAAAAGTGGAGACATGTTGATGGGAGGTATGTAGAAGCTAAGGGAAAAAAGCATATCATGAAAGAGAGAATGGTCAAACGTTCCAAATGTTGAACGTTTAGCAACATGGAGATCACTATAAACTTTAAAAGGGCTTCAGCAGAGTTTGGGTAATGAAAGTCAGATTAGAATAACTTGCTAGAGAAATGAGAAAGTGTAGATAGCAAATGTAGATAATATTGTTCAGAGGTTTGGATAAGATGGAGAACCAAAAAATAGGATGGTAGCTAGTGCAGACTGTTGAAGCTTTATAGTACCCATCCATAATATGCATTCCACATAAATTCACAACCAGTTTAGAGGTAGACACAGGAGCTAAATAAATGGAATAATAATTATTATGAGACATTGTATTATTGGTAAATTTTAGGTTGGTTATATGGATAAGTTATGTATCCAAATGGACTTGGTAACATGCTTTGCCCAACTCATCCTCCAAAAAGGTTAAACTTTGAAAAAGAGCTCCTGAGGGCAAGTTTTAATTTTCTTTACAGACACCCTTACCCAGAACTGTTGCTTGGCCCCAGTAGGGATTGGGTGGGACAGCCATGTGCTCACAGCTAGTACTAGATTTCTGCACCCACTCAGAAAATCAAAACAAAGACAAGCTACCAGAAATACTACTTCGAGTAAGTATCCATGCCCACATCCATACTCAATATTAAATACTTTTACCTGCTAGTCACAAATTTTGGCCATCCAGGGTTTAGTGATCTCCTTTGGGAGAAAAAAACAGAAGTCTATCTTGGCTATTCTACTCTTACTTCCATCAGCTACTTTCAAAACACAAACAACTGCTTCATAGGTATTATTCTGGTTCCCAAAGTGGGCAGTGTAGAACCTTCCTCCAGAAAACAAATAGCACATTAAATTAACTTCAATCCCACCATGTATCCAAGACTGAAAATTTATTATTATCCATCCAAAATATCTCCAACCATGTTATTCAATTAGTTTGTTCAATTTTCTCCAATGAAATTAATGATATTAGTGATGCAATGCCAGCAATATAATAGTACCCTCCATTTGAGTAGACCCTTTGTTTCCCTGAAGGAGGAAAAAATGTATTTCTCTGTCCTCCTCTGCTAACTGCCTCTTCTTCATTCTCTCAACACGCCTTACTTTTCCAGCCCAATCAATCTAAGACCAATGAGAACAAGCTTGTAGTCCCCCAAAGTCAAGCTTATAGACCTATCTTAGTGAGAAAGACTGTACATTGGGGGGACAAAAACATGTTTCCACAAAGGAGAAAAGACAGTTATTATAGGATTTGGGACAGGTGGCATGTAGGTGAACTCTAGCTGAAGCAGTGTTTGATAGGCTAAAAACAGAGCTGGGCTTTGTGTAACAGGGTCAACGTGAGGTCTGGATTGGAAAGTGGACCCAGGATCCTGTTTCCATGGAAATGACAAAGTTAATTTAAATGTGGAATGTTGTGTCCAGAAAACTATTATCTGCATCTCTGGACCTGGATTGAAAATTGAGGCTGGACTCAATACCAAATGACATAGATATCCAGGCAAGAGTGGCATGTTTAATTCTTAGTTATATTGTTTCAAACCACAACGTTTCTGATGGTATGATTTTCAGGAGACAGAGTTTCTCAGCGATTAAGAAATCAGTAGTCACTAAAGGAGGTGATTGTTATGACACTTTACAGCTGTAGCATATCCTCAGATACATATTGTTTCATGTTAACTTTGAGCTGGCCTTGTCTGTTATCCTAGCCTAATGAGTGAGAGAGCCAATTATAACTTTCTCAGTATGTGCTAATTTTAATTTTCTCGTTACTGATTTGTTACATATCAAGGTCTCTTTATTTGCCACTTTCTCAGTCTTGAATGATCTTGTCTCGCATATTCACATGTGTCATCACCCTTTACTTGTGTCAAATTTCATTGTCAGTGCTGTCTTCTCATCCTATCTAAAATTTCAACTTTCCCCGGAAACTTACCTTCTTCTCTGCATAACTTTTCTCCTTAGTCCTTATCACTATTCATTTACCTATTACAGGAAGTAGCCTCTAAAATGGCCCCCAAAGAGCCCCACCTCCTTGTACTCTTGCCCCCGTGTAATCGCCTCTCCTTTTTTTTTTTAATTTTTAAAAATTATTATTATTATTTTTTTTTTTTGTGGTACGCGGGCCTCTCACTGTTGTGGCCTCTCCCGTTGCGGAGCACAGGCTCCGGATGCGCAGGCTCAGCGGCCATGGCTCACGGACCCAGCCGCTCGGCGGCATGTGGGATCTTCCCGGACCGGGGCACGAACCCGTGTCCCCTGCATCGGCAGGCGGACTCTCAACCACTGCGCCACCAGGGAAGCCCGGTATCACTTTTTTTAAATATATTTTTCATTCTCTATTGGTAGTGAATAAATTTGAAAATGACAGTAATGTCCTTTATAAAAAGAAATCTTTAGTTTTGATGTAACTAAATCTATCATTTTTTGTCTTGTCATTTGTTCTGTAAAGGTTTTATGCCAGAAGTTTCTTTTCTGCCTCTAGGATACAATAAAGTTTGTTTTTTTTTTTCAATTTCCTTTATTAACTTTACAGTTTATTCTTCAAAGTTAAATATTCAATCCATCTAAGTTCCATCCTTGTGTGTCACATTTGATTAAATTTCTTTTTCTCTATACGGAGAGCTAGGTTTCCTGATGCAATCTACTGAAATTCTCCATCTTTTTTCAATGATTTATGATAACACTTTATTGTATTTGAGAAGACCATCTATAAATGGTCTGTTTTCAGCTCTCTGTTCTTTCAATTGGTTTATCAGTGTGTTCTTACACATGCTAAATTTTAAAACATATGAGATGCTATAGTATACTATAGTAAGTCTTTATCTTCTTTTTAAAAAAATTACTGGGATCTTTGTGCATTCTTATACTCTATATATTTTTGAGCAATTTTCAGGTTTCTCAAAAATAAAAATTTCTGAAGTCAGGATTGCATAAAATTTGCATGAATTTAAAAGTTAGAGGACAGAATTGAATACGTCTGATAGAAAAAACAAATATCTAGAATATACAAAAAACTTCTTCAAATTAACAGCAAAGGTACTGAAACTGTAATAGAAAGTGTATAAAGAGTGTATATAGACACTTTACAGAATAAGAAACCCAAAGAGAGAATAAGCATATGAAGAAGTGCTCAAAATCTTTGGCATTTAAAAATGCTGATTAAAGGAAATTTGGGATATCATTTTATACCTCAATCACTGTCAAATTAGAATACTTTATAATTCCAAGTGTAAATGGGGTTGTGTGAAATTGTAAGATCCCCTTGGTCTTGGGAATATCTTTGAAATGCTTCAAGAAATTCAAATACAATATTTTGTGCTCAGAACAGAGTAAGTGTTCAATACACTGTGTTTATAACTGTGTTAGATAATCAAGCTCAAGAAAAATTACATCATATGAGGATGTGTCAACTTGAACAATAACACAACTCTTAACTTACCTTGCTCAATAAGGGTAATAAGGTATGCAAATATCTTAGATTTCCTAAAACACATATTAAGATAAATTATTGATTCATACCTCACACAGATAAAAGGGTATATACACATTAACTTTTTATAGACATAAACAATTTGAAGCAAGTGCACAATGCATAAATAGTACATATGAGATCTATTGCAATGTTTTCTATAAGCATTGAGGGAAACAGCACCAAGAAAAAAACACAGATTTAAATCTCTTAACTATGGTACTTTTTTTTTCTTTTCTTGCCTCTGATTTTTTCCCTTTGTTAGTTATTTATTAACTTTACACATTTCAGTATCATTTAAAAATAATTTTACACTTCACGGTACATTATTTTTGTATATGCAGCAACAAAACCCTAAATTCACTTATTTTAAAGTACCAAAAACAGTATCTTCTTTCTTCAACATGATAGACATTCATGTCATTTTGTAGTGTGCAAGAGGCAGCAAGGAAATGAATATCAAAGTACAGATCAGAGTGATCTTGACTACGAGAAAAAAATGGACATGACAAGAAGACAACAGCTCAAACAGAGGGAGGGAACTATGTAAAAATCAAAGCAGTAATGAATTTCACTGGATACAATCAGCCCTTGTTATCAGTAGATGAATTGAAATCTCTGTTTTTCTTTACGGATAATACTAGAAATGAAAATGACAAGAGACAAATAAAACCTAGGTAGTATAGGGGAAAAGAACTACCCTGCAGTTTCTTGTGATGAATTCCATTTTATTTCAATGAATGTGTTCATGTGTTTTCAGTGAATTGTTTAATTTCCGAAAATTCTCTACAGTTACTGTGCTACCAAACTCCACAAATAATATTTATAATAATTATTTCCCCTAGTGTACAGAATCATTTCAAAGATATTTTAGTTATCTCTTAAATTAACTGAAGTAGTTAGGTCTGGCACATGTTATTATCAGCAAACCTACAATGTATTTAAAAAGTTAAGTTAGAAAGATCTAAATAAAGAACAAAAAAACTAGTTCTTCTTACTACATATGTTGTGTTGCTGTCATGACTACATTCTGATATGATATTGTTACAGAATTGATATTAGTCTAGGTAACTGAGCAGACACAAAATAAATCTTATTTAGAATTGCATGTTTAGTAAGAGAACAGTGATTATCATACTAAATCTGGTATCTTCTGACAGTTGGTGATGTTCTGTGAGGCAGTTCAAAAGAAAAGACAATCCTGTGTGTTTAATAAACATATATTTGGCTTTAGAACAGTTCTAGAATTATGTTATTATTTTTAAGACAAAAATTAAAAGATGGTATAACATGTCAAGCATCATTTCTGTAAATACAGAATTAAAAGATTTTGGCTCTTTAGCACAATGAGTAAGAAAAATGAAGTTGGTGAGAGCACAGTTCTAGCAAAATGGCAAGAGATTCAGAAATAAATTTTGAATATACCAGCAGATTAAAAGGCAAAACAATTTCTATATAAACAAGCAATATATTTTTAGGAATGACTCTGTGAGATTAAAAAAAAAATGTCCTGCCATGGCTATTATTACAGGTGATCTATTAATTTTTCAATGTATTCCATATGTAAATCACTACTATATTTGTTATTGAGCTTTAAAATGGGTAAAAAACAAATAATGATACCAGGTTATATTCTTATCCTTCTATTTAATTTTCAATTTTCCCTTAAAAGAGTAAAGAGAATGGAGAACAATGATGCAATATAATGGAACTTTTATAAATTAACTGTATTTTGTGTACCCTTATTTTGTGTATATATATATATATATATATATACTTTGCTATTTTAACAATTTTTAAACATAAATTTTGTTTACCTTATTTACATTCACTACATTGTGCAACCATCACCACTATCTATTTCCAAAATATTTTTTTACTTTAACAAAAACTCTGGAGCATATGAACAATAAAAAATAGAAAAAAATAGAGAACACTTCACAAATGTACATGTTATTCTTGCACAGGGACCATGCTAAGCTTCTCTGCATCATTGCATTTTTTGTATATGGGCTGCTGAAGCAAACATTGGAGTGTTTTTCTCTCAAAGTAATCCCATTTAGAGCTTCAGGAAATCCACCAAATGGAATGATGGCATTCCTTTGAATTAATACTAGGAAGAATTTGTATTTTGTATTTGAGCCCTGCCTTCTGTCTCCTTGATGGTCAACCTCACAAAGCTGTTTCTTTCCTCAGAAAGCCAGTACCGTAATACTGGCTTCTATTCCAGTCAGACAGCATGAGCCCTTGATCTGTAACAGCAGTGACAAATTTACTGAATACAAATTAATATGCATTAATTAGGTGCATTTTGTTATTTGACCAGAGAGAGAGAGAGAGAGAGAGAGAGAGAGAATCTTTATCATTGGCCTATGAAAAGACTTTTTTTAATTTAATGATTTTTTTTTTTACTTTTTTCTACACAAACCATTCAGTTTCTTCCATTCTCTTTCATTACAATAGGAAACCATAATTGTAATATACATATATATTATATATATATAATTTATTTATATATATAAGTATATATAATTTTTATGTTCCTAGATAAAGTACTGTTTGAATATTTTTATGTCTCATTTTGCTTCATTTTTCACTCAGCATTAGTTTCTTAAAGTTGATATATGTTGATATATGTATGTGGAATATATGTGATATAATTTATCCACTTTTCAAGTAATGGGTATCTAAGCTGCTTTTGCTGTTGAAAAATTTATATACACACTTGTGTGTGTGAATATAAAAAATACTGACATATGCACATATATATATATACATATAATAAACCGCTCTATATATTAAATATTTGTAGTTAAAATTTTTTTTTAAATGCTAAAACTGGGCTTCCCTGGTGGCGCAGTGGTTGAGAGTCCGCCTGCCGATGCAGGGGACGCAGGTTCATGCCCCGGTCCGGGAAGATCCCACATGCCGCCGCGGAGCGGCTGGGCCCGTGAGCCATGGCCGCTGAGCCTGTGAGTCCGGAGCCTGTGCTCCGCAACGGGAGAGGCTGCAGTGGTGAGAGGCCCGCATACCACACACACACACACAAAAAATTGCTAAAACTATATTTGAGGAAATTTGCTTAAAAGCTATGCAGAAAGATAAAAATGGAAAATATAAGTAATGTGATTCATAGGTCCAAAAACCTAATAGGAGGCTCTAGAAAAGAGAACAGAAAATATCGGGAGGAAAAAATGTTAAAGAAATACTAGAAAAATGGTTTAGAGATGAAAACCACATATTTATATTTAAAGGTTATACTGAATGATTAAAATGTAAAAAAAAAAAAAACAGAAATATCTGTTGAAATTTTAAATATTAAGAAAAAGGAAATCTTATGGGAAAAGAATCTTAAAAAGAGTGGATATATGTATATATATATATATAACTGATTCACTTTGCTGTACAGAAGAAACTAAAACATTGTAAATAAACTATATTCCAATATTTTTTTTTAAAAAAGGAATAAAGAGATCTTAAAAGTTCATGGACTGTTGTAAAAACAAAGTCATTTGCAAAAGAAAATAAGTGGATTTAAATCAGATTATCTTTTGGTAAAGGCAGTTTCCTTGTGCATGTAGTCTTTTGGCCCCCAGTGGGCCACTTAAGACTGGGCTTTGTGTTTGCAACACATTCTTATCAAGAGATAAAGAACCCGACACCACCTGGGCTGAGCTTATGATTTCAGGTGGGAATATTTTACCCTGTTTCAGGCTAAAGGAATGCTCTTTTGTCTTTGCTTGAAGAGTGTGCTCTGGTTGGCCCCTGACCGACACCACTGTTATATCTGTTCTCAGCAGGGAGAGCTCATGTAGACAAATTGCCCTGTGTTGGCCTCCAAGAGAGGCTGTGAATGAATACATTCATTTATTTTTCTTATCAGGGCCCTGCTTTTCAATCTTATCCTCTGCCAATACTCATCCCCCAGAAAACCACTTTTCCTTAAAACCAATCTTATATCTATCAAGCTATTTTCAAGTGACCAGGTGTAACACCTCCAACCCCCTAGAATCCTGAGCAACATTAAACTTCTCTCCAATCCATTTTAGCAATATAGTCACCAAGACACTTGCAAGGATCTTAACTTGTTCCATTTGTAAAATTTGAATTGTGGAACTGTACTTTCTGACTAAACCTCCATATTGGGGGCATCACCCTACTTCATAGTATACTGGAAATTGAATGGGCTTTGAAGTTTAAATATGAGTGAGTTTCTGAATAAAATTTAAACTTTGAGCATCAGTTTTCTCTCATTTAAAATGAAAAAAAAATGCTGTTTATCCCACAGAGTTTTTTTCAAATATATGTTTAAATATATCTTTGACTATAGTATATTAATTTTCATTATTGCAGAAAGCAGTTGATTAGATGTTTCTGTACTTTGAAAGAAAGAGTCAACAAGATGGAAATACTACTTTTGGCTCTACACACCAGGTATAGCTATATATTAAGTCATATTTACGTCCTTCATTTCTATCGCAGAGAAAGAGAAGAATTCTCTCATTTTATGAATATCTCATTAAATGTTTTTTTTAATTTCTTTTTGCTTATAAGGGACTAGAGTCAAGATAATCATTTCTTTTTTTTTTTTTTTTTGCATTTTTATTCCCTCACCAGTTTGTGAGATAAGGAGAAGAATAGGGTTAATAACCAATTAGAATCAAGAAGGGTGTGAATGGAAGATGTTCAGTCCTTGTGGACAAAATGGACCCATGCGATAGATAATTATTTTGACCCTACAGAGGTAGTTATGTTTTGACATTTTCTTACATATGATTTTCAAAAAGGTAAATAACTTGTCAACACAAAAAGCAGCTAGCATTTTTTTCTGAGGCTAATTTCATAATTATTAAAATTATTATTTGAAGAAAGAAGTTAATAAAACCATGCATGTAACAATTGAAGTTTTTGTCACCAAAATGCAAGTAACTTTATGGACCATTTTACCATAATTGTCAGAAGAGAAGGAGAACACAGAAACTAAATTAATGGCTTTATATTTTAGGAGGAAGTCAAGCAGCTTCATTACAAGATGACCATAAGAAATTTTACATGATCAATATGGAAAGTGAATGGGAAATTTGGTAACACATTTGCACTGTTTGCATCTTTAAAGTTTTTAATAATGTAATTAATGTCAACATCAATCCATAGATTAATCTAAAATACTTATTTTTTGGTCAATATTAGTAATTATTTTTACCCCATTTAAAAAATGAGCTCATTCTCAAGGCTGTTGGACTTTGCAATATAGCTTTAAACAAAGCAACAGATGATTTCTGGTGATTTAGCTGGAAATTTGTCTCTAAATGTGTCCTCCACTTGTACAACACACAATTTTCCAATATGTTCTTCAGCTACTAAAGCTGAATATAGAAAGACAACAGATTTTCATTTTATATTGTCACATTTGATTCAAGTCTTAACTGAAACTCTGACATACACATCAGTAATTATTGTTTCCCCTATTTGAAAGTAGGCAGACTTCAGAAGACTTTTTTCTTTCTTCTGTCTTTCCTTTTTTGTCTTTGTATTAAAAGTTTCAGTGTTTTCTCAGACAATGTTTGTGTGCCACCAATGTAGCACTTTGTTTTATTGGCAAGAAACAGGTGACATTACCTGGAATACGTAGAACAAAGGATTGGTGAAAGTGCCTAATAAAGTAAGTTTAACCAATATTTGCAAAGACATCCAAAATGATTTAGAATCCTTGCCTTGCATTAATAGTTCAGACAAACCAAGCGCAAATCAGAAACAATCAAATCGGTATACTAGGGAACATAGGGATAGTTGCTGCAACCACAAGTATGTGTAAAATATGTATTTTTTGGTGTTATAAGCCTTTATAAGCCTCAATTAAAATTATTTTTAAAGAGTTACTTAAGATTGTCCTGTTTCATATAATTTAAAATTGTTGGAAATTTATCATATGGTGAATATCACATGAGGCTCTTGATAAACATTATTATTCTAATTTATTTGAAATTAAGCATGATTTCTATAGTAACATACATGAATTTAATTAGGAATTGAATAATGATTATGTTATATCACTAGTAGATTAAGATTTATTTTACTGCAATTCTGAGGAAAATAATAAATAAAGGTCAATCAACCACTGATGAGATAAAACTTTATGCCATATAAAACCCAGCCTACACGCAGCTCTCCAGAATGAATGAAATAGGTTGATGGCTGAGTGAAACAGTAAGCAAGGCAGATTCACAATTTAGTAAAGATGTCTTTCTTCCCAGAATACAAGAATCTGAACCTAGGAACCTCATAGCCACCCACATTGGAAAGCAATATTTCTACTGAAATGGAATGAAGAAAAAAATAGTCTTCTTAATGTAGCACTTTTATAAAATTTGAGTTAACTGGTTGATTAAATATTTTTACTTTATACTAGCATTTTGTTCTTTTATTTTTTACTATAGACAGAAATACAGTTGGAGAATTTTTGTTTCAAAGTCAATAGAGATGCTTGTTATATTAGCTTCTAGTTTTACTCTAGATCAATAAATATGCCATCTTTCATTATATTTAATTTATTATCATATGTGTGTGTTAGTATAAATATCAAAATTATTAACCTATAGATACTAGGATTGGAGAAAGTAGTGGTCTTTCCTGCTTTAAGAAATTTCTGGAAGTTCTAATAGTCTCTTTTCAATATGTTTCTGTAGAGAAAATTTGATAAGCTAGTTCTTTATGTAATATACACAATGTTTGCTTAATTTACAGTCACTTCATTTTAAATAAAGACTGCTTAGGTTCTCAGTCTCAGTCAATGTTAGGCTATGAAACCCTGACTGTTAGCTTGGCTCAGTGTCCATGGAAACAAATCCCGGATTCCACAATAGCAACAGGATTTAGATGGCACTCTTCCCACAGTGTATCACTTTGGACTAAATAATATTCTGTAACATAACAGAAAAAAGCTAAAGTACCAAACCACTTAAATCTGTGTTTGAAAGGATAGAATTCAATTTATGCTGAAAATATAACAGTAACTCATTTCCAAACGACAGAAAGAAAGCAGCAGGCATCAGATAAGTTTATTGCTATTTGTGTGAACTATCAGGAAAGAAAGAGAATTACCCAGTTGAGCATACTGAGACTTATTATCACATACAAATCATAAAATTCAATACAGAAAAGTGGTCAGGATCATATGCCCCCCAAAAATAAATCTGAAAGGAAGCAAGATGTGTGCCTTCTATCCAGACCAGTTAAATTTTAAGGGCCTCTTTATTAATTGCTCTTTGTTCTTACACTAACATGAATGCACACACATGTACAATCACTTGCCAATCAAGTCAGATTAAATATGTTAAAATATGACATATTAAAGCTGTCATATTATAATTTCCCTTGTCATAATCTTTTAAGGATCTCTTTTGTTTATTAGGTAAAAGAAAAAAAAATAGCTATGTCACTAGAAGCCTTCAAAGTTCAGACTCACTTTTATTTTGTTTTATTTTTCAAAATTATTGACTATTCATGTGTATGGATCAATAACTTTCTTGAAAGTCTATGTAAAGACAAGCTTAGAATTCAGATACAGTTTACATTGATTGAGTAACAATCATGTCCTGGGGTAGATATTTTAACATATCACCAACTCTCACAACAATCCTACAAAATCAGAATAATGGTTCAGCCATTGAAATACTAGAAGACAGGAGAAGAAACTAGTCCTTATATCTCCTAAGTTAGATTTTTTTTTTTTTTTGCCATTTAAAGTCCTTTTGCCTTTTGCTTTCAACCCTGGATTAGATTATTTCATTATTCATAAGAAATCTAACAAAATGTATTCTTAGAAAAAAAATCGAAGAAAATGTCATTTAAATTAGGACAGTGTTCTAGTCTTAAAAGGCTAATGTTTCATGTGAGGTAGTTTCGATTTTGTAGAAATTAAGAATATTACATTATATTTGCTATTTTGTGATTGATGAGTCTGTGGATTATTTATTATTTCCTATAAACTATTTGACTCAGTTTTATCATTTTCTGCAATTAGCAGAAAAATGTGTCATATGTACCTAAGGCAAAATTCATTTTTTTTCCATCTCCTCAGGTAAAATAAAATTTCAGCCTTAATGAGTAACTATTTGAAATACTAATTTATGTGTAAATATAAGCATTCTAATAATTATCTTAAGTAATTACTTAAAGAAGAAATATAAGAAAATATAGAAATGACAAATAAGCATATGAAAAGATCCCCCACATCATATGTCATTAGGGAAATGAAAATTAAAACAATAAGATTCCAATATACAGCTATTAGAATGGCCAAACTCCAGAACATGGACAACACAAATGCTAGTGAGGAGATGGAGCAACAGGGACTCTCATTTATTGCTGGTGGGAATGCAAAATGATACACCCACTTTGGAACCCAACAATCGCATTCCTTGGTATTTACTCAAAGAGTTAGAAACTTTTACCCAAAGAGTTAGAAACTTTTATGTTCACATAAAAATCTGCACATGGATGTTCATAGCCATTTATTCATGGTTTCCAAAACTTGGGAGAAACCAAGATGTCCTTCAGTATTGGATACATAAACTGGTATATCCAGACAATGGAACATTATTCAGCACTCAAAAGAAATGAGCTATGAAGCCAGGAAAAGACATGGAGGAAAATTAAATTATTATTACTAAGTGAAAGAAACCAAACTGGAAAGGCTCAATATTTTATGATTCCAACTATATGACATTCTGGAAAAAGCATAACTACAGAGGAAATTTTTTAAAAAACAATGGCTATGGGGTGATGGGGAGAGATAGATGAATAGAGTACAGAGGATATTTTAGGGCAGTGAAAATATTTTGTATGATATTTTAATAAAGACTTGTCCAAACCTATAGAAGGTACAACACCAAGAAGGAATCCTAATTTAAACTATGGATTTGGGATGCTTATGATGTGTCAAGGTAGGTTCATCCTTCATAAAAAATGTACCATTCTGATGAAGGATACTGATAGTGGGGGAGACTATGCAGGTGTGGGGGCAGTGGGTGTGTGGGAAATCTCTTACCTTCCTCTCAATTTTACTATAAATCTAAAACTGCTCTATAAAATAGTCTTGAAATTAAAAAAAAAATAATTGTTTTTATCTTTCAATAAAACAAACATTTCTTCCTGACTTTACCAGCTAAATAAATTAACAACTTAACACTTGCCTTCTCTGTAAGATCTACCTGCTAGAACGTCACTGAGCATAGAATTACCATTCACCTTATTTAGGATGTATTCTGAAGTGGATTTACTAGAGCTCAAATTGTTCTGAAAAAGTAAATAAAATAAAAAGGAAAAAAAAAGGTGGAGACAGCCTTGTGTATTTTCATGTTTTTAGTCCTCAGATGAATCATATTTAAGTTGTCAGATACTCCTTATTCAGTAGTTGAAGAGACATTTTATAGAAAATAGGAAAGTCTATGGAGAATGGAGGAGTAAAAGTTAGAAATTTTATTTTCCAAAGCCAAGAATGAGACACAGTTTTGCATTTATTAAATATTCATGTTCTTTCCTAGAAACATAAATAGAAATCTCCTCTTCAATATTCAACATACTCTCACACTGTTACTTATCCTAATTTTATAATAAAAGCACAGACCTCTAAATTACATAGCCATTTATAATTACCTCTAAATAAAAATGCATATTTTGCCCATTATTACTTCTGCACTCTCACTGGAATTCCCTTAAATACCCCACCATTAACTTAAAATATGTCCAAAACTGACACCTTGCATTCTTTTACATTTTTCCCAATCCCAGTCCCTTAGACAATACCTGACATTTGGTGTTTGTGGTTTTAGATAATCTATTGTATAATCTACTGTATAATTTATAGTATCCAGACTTTGTTTAATAAATATTTTAAATCTAAGCTATTATTAAAATGTGGGACACTTTGATTGACATTGCCTATTCATTTAAAATATGATGGCATCTTTTTTGAGAGATTGTATTTCTTTTAGAATTGACACATTTTCCAAGTAACTTTTTTGCATGTTGTCAATTGCAGCCTTCTTTGATTATAACATTAATCTAGCATAATTAAGAGGACGACTTGATTTCTACTTGCTATACCATCTTTGACTTGGCTACCCCAGGTGATCCTCAAATTTTGCATTACCTATAAAGTTCTAGAACTGTATTAAAATGCCATGCCTGGAGACAAAGTTACCAGAAGGAGTTTTCAAGTCTGTTTTCTACAGATTGTTAGCTGAAGTCAATTGACACAGATCTCTCATTTCTTTGGTTTGAAATGTGCCATTATGAGCGATTGTTCTAGTTGCTGTTTTGTACCTGCTTTGTGGAACTCAGCACTGCTTATTGACATACTTTCCTTGGGTAAATTCTACACTTCAAGCAGATCTCTTGTCCCTGACTAGGTTCATGATTTAGCCTCAATGTACTTTTTTTTAAGTATATGAAGCATTTTAAAAGTATTAATGTTCAAGTTTAATACAAATGTTTAGGTCATTTAAGATATAAAGCTGAGAAAGATGCCAACATAAAGATTTCAGAAAAAAATATATCTGGTATTTAAACTTCATGCAGTACTGTATTTCATAGTGAATTTAATTTTAGCAACATTTTACCCAAAATAATAAGCAAAGGTAAATCTCAGCCTGAATAATTAAATGAAATATCAGACTATATTTATGCATGAATGTATAATCAAGCGATCTTAAAAGGATATAGAGGTGAATAGCCCATTGTATAGATGTTATAGGTTCCTTTTTTGTTAATTTCTATATAGTTCATTCAGAAGTGAAAATGGGCCAGGGTCAGTAAGATGCAGCTTTATAATAGTCACATACCTTAAGTGTGGCATCTGAACTTATTTTGTGTGTGTGTGTGAGCTTGAAGCAATTACAATAAATATCAAAGAAACTTAGATACAATTTGTAATATCTTGCCCCAAAGTTTGTACTAAACAGCAGTTTTTGATGTTACTGTGTTACATTCATTTGCATAAATATTATTTTGCTAGACAAGAGGAAAAAGTTTCAAAAAAGATTGCAGAAGAATATGCTCACCCTCATATGGTTTGAGTATGAAAGAAGAACTAACAAACCTCATCATCTCCGTATTCATTATGATACTAAGCTGGATTTTCATACCAATAATTAATAAAATATTGTGTCTGGGAGTATAAGATTAGGGATTGGGTAACAGTGGGAAAAAACTATTTAATGAGAAGAAAAGTTCTGTCTTATGAGAAATGGAAAGCTATACATGACTTTTATTTATTAAAGATATATAATAAAATGTTTGGTTTATTAACATTTCACTGAAAAAAAACTGAACAAATGAATTAAAGTAAAATATATATACAATTACACCATAGTGACTAGAATTTCTAATATAGTAAAGTGACTTTTTTTTTTTTTTAAGTTTCTGTAATATAAATGTTGCCCTTCCTCTCTGGGAAGGAAATCTCATGCTGCATTAATACATTCTTGGAGAACAAGGTTTTAGTATTAGCAATATGCCATTCTAGCATTTTTTAAAGATTAATAGAAAGATTTGGAAAAAGGGTTATGCACCAACTCCAGAATTGCTATTATGAAGAAGAAACCTTTAATACAATTCTTTGGTGTGTATGTCACTAGAAAAAACAAAGTTTATATAACCATGCTTTTATTTCTTAATTTGAATTTGTAAACTAGTTTTTCAGGTCCTCAGATTTTGACATCTTGTACTTCATAATGATTCTAGTAAAGTTTGAAAAGATGTTATCTATATTTTCACCAAATATGTGATACTGTGATTCTTATTTTTTTATTTAATGTAGGAGAGATCTATGAGATTATATATAAATCATTTCAATTGCTTGAGAAATGGAAGTTTTAAAACTAAAATGTACCTTCACCTCTAGGATGTGAAGAGGTCATTTTAAGGTAGTTTTATGCCAAACAAATTGAGTATATGAGGGTAATCAGACTTATGGTTTTCATAATTAAAGGCAAGAATACCAGATACATCCTATTGATTATTTGAAAGGAAGATTTGAGTTTTAGCCATAAACATTTTTAAATTATGTGACAATACATAGCCTCTTAATTTTTCTTTGTGTACAATATACTTTTACATAATAACTAAATCGATTATTGAAGAAACAAAATCATTAAACATCAAATATATTTATAATTTCCTCATTTGTAAATATATTGTCATCAGTATCATAATCACCTTTACATCATCATCTTTTCTCAGAGATATTTCTTTCTGGTGTATGTGTGCATGTGTGTATATTGGGTGTCTGTGTGTTAAAACAGGAAAATACTAATTACATAGGTAAATAGGTATATAAATGTGCATATCATATAATGTGTGTATATATAGAATTGTACATTTATACACATGGATATGGTTTATATATGTGTGGGTAAATATGTATATGCATATATGTATTTTTATATGTATGTTTATTTATTTAATTAAGAATACAGCACACAGATTTGTCATGTTCCACAAATGATAGAGTTGTAGAAAATATGTGAAATACTGAAAACCTAAAAAAGTAATTACTTTTAGAATATAGAGTTCATATAAATCATTTAGAGGAAAACTTTATAAGTGTATGAAAAGATGTTCCAAATTGCTAATAATCAAACACATATTCAAATCTCAATTTAACAAAACTACTCATTACTTCCCAGATTTAAAAATGTGTCAAAAAAGAGTAAGAATTCATGAGTAGATAGAACAATTAAAACTTTTATACACTGCTGGTACATCAATTTTTATTTCCACTTTAAGACAAAGTTAGAAATACCCAGTAAAATGAAGAGGTTCACATCATTTAACACAGTAATTTGGTTCTTATTTATATACTTAAGAGGTACTTATGTATATACACAAGCAACACATACAAAAATAATTTTTTGTACTTGCAAATGCTGAAAATAATCCCAATATTTACCACCTGGATAATGGATTTATAAATATCTATATATTTGAATAAAATAATGCTATACAGAAGTGAAAATTAACAGAAGCTATATATACTTGGATAAATATTACAAAGATACTGATTATAAAATTATGTATTATAAAGGTGAGTTATACAATACCATAGAGATGACTTTTAAAACTTTTGAAATTAATAACTTTTCAATATAAACACACATAATAAAATGATAAACTATAGGTGTTATGAGATCTTATTTCAAAATGATGCTTTTTTCTGGGTGGGAAAGAAGGAGAGAATGTGATTATGGAATGATACACAAGAAAATAAAACTTGTGTATCAACTCACCCTAGTGAGTTTTGGTTATGGAAACACTCATATTATTTCCTTTTTACTTTGGTATATCAAAAATATGTATTTTAATAAAAAAGGAGAAAGTGGGAGAACCTTCCACATTAAAGGCACAAAGCAGCCAACCTTACGATGAATAAAATATAAAAAAAGTTGTGGAGAACAAATTTGACAGTTTTCACAATACACTTGTTACAGGAAAAAAAAATGAAGAAAATAGCAAAATAAAATGTGAAAGAAATAAAAAAGCAAAAATGAGAATACAAATAAAGAGTATGTATAGATAAATATATATTTATATACAATATATAATAAATACTATTGTTTTGAATGAAATTAAACAGAAAAAAATGTCTTTAAAAACAATACCAGGAGTATAGAAACTAAAATGTATATAGTGGTATCATTGGTATCAATAGATTTTTTAGGAGTGTGGTTTTAGGCCCCAAATTTGCAATTCCACATTACAGCTCATCTAATACAAGCAACACAAAGTCATTTTGAGATTCCAGAATTTAGGAAATATGTTGAACGATACGCTTTCTTGGATGACTATAAGAAAAAAGATTAAATGAGTAAACACACACACATACAGGTGTACACTCGATAATCAGAAATTTATTGTATAACCCTTTTTAGACATTTAAGTATCTTACTTGGCTTGACTGGTAAGGAATTTTTTGAGAGTTTTGTGAATTATATACATAATTGGAAAGTGGATTAGAGCTAGAACTTTCAGACATCGGCAGATAGACTGAAGGGGACTTGGTGAAATGAAAAGCACTAGTATTTACAGAAAAGATGGGGAAGGTAGCTTGAAAGGATATCATGAGGGATCCTGTGATCTAGGCTAAGAGGCTTGGACTGTATGCCATGAGGAACTAAAAGCTGTCCATCAGTGGTTCTGGAAGAGAAACATACACACCGGGGAAAATAATATTTTCAAGAAATTACCTAATCCTAGTATTTATCCTCAATGTGTAAGTTAGATATATGTGTAAATATTATTTTATTCCACCAAATGTTTTGAGGTTGTGAAAAAGACTGTGAGAAAATATGACAGAAATTTGTTTAAAAATAAGAGTCATCACTGAGGAAACATCTAAGAGAGAGAAAACATCACAGGGATAAAAGGGCACGAAGCTACTCTGGGATCTAGGTTAAGGGAGAGACTCCAGAGGAATCTCTGGAATGTCAAAGTGACTTCTGGGTATGATTACATAGGATATTTAATATCCTTATACTTAAGGTAGAAGTAAAAATTTTATTTAATATAACTATTGATTGAATGAGATCTGGGTTGAAATTACAAGGAAAGTTTGGGGCTCCTAGTAGAACTTTGTTTCATTTGCTTACAAATCATGATTCCTGCAAAAGAACCACTTAAAATGAGCAAGGAAATTCACAGTAAAGGAAAATAGTAAATGAAGTCACAATATTTGAAATATGGGCATGTGGCTAATTCTCAAATTAAATGATTATAAGGAGGCTGCATTTCTAAGATTCTAGAAAAAAAATATTATTCAAGAAAGCCATACATTTCTGTAATGACTTCTACTATATCTCAATAAGAGACCACAATAGTACTTTCTATTTCTGGCATCAAATTAAGTGGATACTTAATTCACTTAATCAAAATTTTCATCCACAAACATGATTTTATGCTATGGAATATGGGTTCTTAAAGATCCTTGTAATATTTCATTGAGCATTCCTATTTAATACAAATATCTGCAAAGGAAGTATGTTAATGAGTTTCCTTAAGTTGCTATAAATAGGTGAATCAAAGAGGTTTATTCATCTGTTGTACTTACTTTATGAAGAAATATTTTAGAGCTAAAACCAATTAAATTTTCAGTAGCTTATCACAGAAATTATATGAAGCATCAGGCCAGTCTGTAATGACTTTGCTAAGGGAGTGCTTAGAATATTTCCAACAGAGTTCTATTACCTGGATTATACTATCACTGTGTTAAACCGTGGATCAGGGCAATGCATTTTTTTTTTTAATTTAGGTACTTAATTGTTCGTTAATTTAATTATATTAATATTTTAATTTTCATTCTATTCATTTATGACATACTAATTTCAATAATGTATTTTGTTCAGAAAATGCTCAGTGATACAGCAGGGATACTTAATAATTTATCCTTAGAAAAGCAAAAAGAGATTAAGGATCAGCCTTTTCTAAATAGATGTTGCTTGCTCCAATATATTTCTCAACCGCAATCATGTTTATTGTTAACAATCAAGTTATTGCTTTTATTTATTTATAGCTATAGTTAGCATAAGATAAAACACTATATGTAATTTCTTCATAAATCAAACTGTCAGAAAACAAATGTGCCCCCTGTAAACATTTGCTAAGCTGATGAAGAGCATCGTCTATTGGTTACGCTGGGATGTGGTGTAGTTTGGGGGATAGCTAGTTCTTCATAGGCTTTGCTGTGAGTGCTGAGGAAAAATGGAACCATTCTAAGAAAGTGTGACATCCATATATCTAGACCATTGTTTCTTAAAGTGAAGAAATAGAGGACAAATGAAAATCCCTGGCTAGTGTGACACATATTCCCACATAATAGTGCATAGACATGATTTGAGTTACCTCTATTTTTTTTCCTGGCACTGTTATTGAATTTCTCATAGGCCTATCATTATGCACACATTGCTAGGAAAAAAATCTATTAATCCAGTGCATCAATACAAGAAAACAAATAAGTTACTGTCACTTTTCCCTTTATAATGTCACATAAGCCTGTCTTGTAATGGGTAATAATTTACAGAAAAAGCGTTTCAGTAGAAATGATCTGTGATACTATGGATACACTTATCTATGTTCATGTGTTAAAGCAAAACACATTAATATGTGTCTTATTTCAAACTTATAAAACAAGGGAGGCTAACTCTGCTATCAAACCCAATAACTTCTTGTACTTCACCCTTTCTTTTATTTTTTTTTTTTACTGTGGTAAAAACACTAAAAATAATATCTACCCTCTTAAATTTTTAAGTGTACAATAGAGTATAGTCAACTCTAGGCACTATATTTATTGTACAGCAGTTCTCTAGAATGTATATCTCTTACATAACTGAAACTTTAAAACATACCTGTAGAAAAACTCCCCTCCCCACCCCACCCCCACTCCTGGAAACCACCATTCTACTCTGCTTCTATGAGTTTGACTATTTTAGATATCTCATATAAGTGGAATCACACAGTATTTGTTCTTCTGTGACTGACTTACTTCACTTAATATATGTTCTCCAGGTTCATCCATTTTGTTTCATTTGGCAGGATTTTCTTCTTTCTTAAGGCTGAATAATATTCCATTGTAGGTATATACCACATTTTCTTTATCCATTTATCTGTCAGTAGACATTTATGTTGTTTCCATTATTTTTGACTCTGCCAACAGGTATATGAAAGAGTGTTCAACATTGGTAATCATCAGAGAAATGCAAATCAAAATCACAGTGAGAGATCACCTCACACTTGCTAGTGTGGCTATCATGAAAAAACAAAAGGTAAATGTTGACAAGGATGTGGAGAAATTGGAAGACTTGTACACTGTTGATGGTGCCAACTAAAAATTGGCACTTGCCAGCTGCCTTTACAAGGATTAAATCACATGCTGCTGCAGCCGCTGACCTTCAACAACCCCTGAAAGGATTTCAGGGTGGAGACCAGGAATGAGGCACTCTGTACTCTAGAAATGTCCATGCAATCCCTGGTCCATATTGATTTTAAGAGACTGTGACAGTATCAAGATTTTATTTCTCCTAGAAGTATAAAAAAAAAAAAGAAGAAGAAGAAGCAGCAGCTAGCATCATCTGTTGAAAGAGAGTCAGCATCAGAAATGGGAGACAAAACCTGCTATGAATTTACTCCAGAAGTCAAAGTTCTATTGAATCCCTATGACTCACAGCATATGTCCAAAATAAGTGGCAGACACAGATGTTCACCACTCCTCCTAAACTTTAGAGCCCATATCATTTTTTTTTTGAGGGAAAGACAACCCAATATCTTTCAATCTCATGCCCAAAGTGAGGTGAATCCACAAAATATTTAGCACCTCTGATTTTGCTACAGTCATTAATTTGTCACATAGTTTCATTTATAAGAGGAACTAAGAATTGACTTTTGTCTGCTTTCTCAGTACTTTTTAGCTAATTGTGATGATAAACATGTCATTATCAGTAGTATTTATGAAGTGCTCTGTTATACAGTCATAAGGTTACATATACGACATGTCTGAATGTTGAAACACAGTAACTCATCAATGTACATTGATTGTGACAATGTTAAGCTACCTGAAGTCTGTGCTCTTGAAAGAGAGTAAAGGTTCAGGAATCCCTCTCCCACCCTTTTTTTTAAATTTTTCTCTCTGAGAAAAGGTTTAATTCAAAGAATCACCTTCCCATAGGACTAGATAAATTCAGTTTATCTATGACAAGACAAGACACAGACCATCTAAATTCTTTGCCTTCTAGGTGATTAGTTGAACTGTTGATACTCACTGACCAACCTCCACAAAATAGCTGCAAATTTGACTTGATCAAAGTTTAGTTAAGCTTTTTTCCTTCCCCTCAGTCTCCTCAACATCGACCAACCCTCAATCTGGTCAACAGTGGAATATGGAGCAACCCCTCCTCAAGGGCACTCTTGAAAATAGGCTGACCTCAGGGAAAGAACTCCCCTACTCAATTGTCAGACCATGTCCCTGGCCCTTCCCACTCCATAATGCCTGGTTCTCATTTATACCTCCCTAGGAAAGAAAATTCCTTTCTGCCTTACTCTTGAAACTTGTAGATCTTATGGTCAGAGCACTCTCCCTATTGTAAGCCACCCTCCCTTACTGTGATAATATTTTAAATAAAGTCTCACCTTACCTAAGTTCAGATTTGGGATTTTTGGCAATCTCTTTCTCTCAGAATATCTTTATTGTAATTAGTTCAATAAATAATTACAGACCTGCACATTTTTTCAAGGTAAAATTCAGAGAATCACATCAAGTCTGTCAATCTAGTTTCATACCATTTAACAACATTTTTTTTTGCTATCTTTATTTAAGAATATCAATTTACTCAGATATTGGTAGTTATGGATATAAATTTGACATTTTTGAGACATAAGAAAGGCAATTTTTTGATCTGATAAATCTGTAAACACTCTTGAGGCTATCTAGTCAGAACAGCTATTATATAATTCTATATAAGTAGAACATCTCCTACTTAAAAGCAAGGGTCAAATAAAAGCAAAATAATGAATATGTATATATAATCTCCCTTGATATAGATGGATAAATAATACATATGTACACATAATATATACCATGCATGTACCTAATATATACATACATATTTGTAAGTATAATACTTATGTACCATTCATATGTTGAAACCTTAAGCCCTAACATGACTTTATTTTGAGATAAGGACCTTAAAGAGGTAATTAAGGCTAACTGAGATCATGTGAGTAGGCCCTAATCCAATATGATTAATGTCTTTATAAGGAGAGGAAGAGACACCAGGGATAGGTGTGCACAGAGAAAAGGCCACATGAGGACACGACGTGTTGAGAAGGCAGCCATATGCAAACGAAGGAGAGAGGCCTCAAGAGAAATCAAATCTTCCTTCACCTTGATCTTGGACTTCCAGTTTCCAGAACTGTAGAAAATAAATGTTTGTTGTTTAAGCCACTCATTGTGAAGTATTTTGTTATGTAATGATATAGTACCTCTCTTGAATCTTAACTTGAGGTAAACTCTCCTTCGACATCATTCATTTGTGAAAGAATTCATTTCTTTTTACAAGAAACTCTATCGAGGGTTGTATCAGAACTTTTGTTCTGATAGGAATGGGAGAAGCAGCATCCTTTGATACCATTCTCCTACTCTGCAGCACATTGCCAACATTCAAATACCAGTGTTATCATCATTTACTGGATGACCTTCAACAAGTCACTTAATCTCACTGTGCCTCAGTTCTACATATGTGAAATGGTGATAATAATAGTACCTAATGCATAAAGTTATTATAAACATTTATAAGATGATTCCCATAAAGAAATTAGAACACACTGTTCCTGGCACTTAAAATTTCCTCACTGAATCTTAGCTCTCCCTTCCTTCTTCCACCTTCTCCCCTTCTTTTTGTTTTTGTTTCTGTTTCCCACTCCCCTTCCAAGGATTTTTCATCATTAAATTCTCAGTTTAAGCAGATGGTCATTATGCTTTGAGAAGTAAAGTAAATGTTCTTTATTTTTATTTCCACACATTTCCAATAAGTTGTTTTCATAGAAATAAAAGCAGGTAAGAAATGTAGTAATAATGTTCTCCCTAACATTGTATATCTTAAACTTACAAAATGTTATATGTCAATGACATCTCAATAAATCTGGAAGAAAAAAAACTTAAAAAACGATTCCAGTCAACTATGAATCATAAAAAGCATATTGTTTTTGGTAAGGATTGAAAATATAATAATAATAATAATGTTCTCCCTAACCCATTTGTAACTGAGCCTGTGTTTTTTCTATGATATAAAACAAAAAATAAGCAAAGATTCAGTATTGGCATTTTATGAACTTTTTTATCTCCAGGAAATACTACCTCCTCAACAGCTTCAATGTATGATGTTAGAACAATCTTTTCCCCAAAATCACATCCAAGTAGGTACACCAATATTATGAGTCATTTTTTACAGTCAGCCCAGCCCTGTGGTTTAATAGAGAGGCTAAAGAAGATAAAGGTCATGTACTAAATTGCATCAGATGAAAACTACATGCACTCAAAAATCTTTCTTGGCAACACCTATCTGAAAGTTGTCACTGAATTTTGCTACTCAGCAGGATGCTGTCACAGAATTTATTAATAGACAAGAATCAGAGAAGGGGATCAAAAATCTCAGCATGTCCTTTGGAAGGCCAACATTCTGACATCCATGTTATATTAAACTCCAGACAAAGCTAAAGATTGACAGAAGGATGATGACACTCGCTCTTACATGCATGAAACTCAGATTCGCCATAGCAGCCTTATCCTCTAGGAATTTTCTCAGTATGCTATAGATAATCTTAAGTGGTAAGGCAGCATCAGCTGTAAAGACATCAGAAATTAGAGTTCAGCATTAGTGTTTCTAATTTTGCTGGGCTGAAAAATTTAAAAAGAAGGAAAGAAATTGGAAGAAAAAAATACATGCTGTGGTAAACTCTGAAAAGCAAAACGGAAGGGGTGTGTGTACAGCAGACAACTGAAATGCCTTGGGAAGTAATACATGTTGTTGTTGACTGAAAACTTGGACAGAAGCTGTTATTGTGGAGCATGTGGAAATGGAGTGGTTCCCTTTTAGTAAAATATACAAAAAAAATAAAATAAACCGAAAGAAACCAACTAAACTAAATACGTTTATAAGCACAGCAACAAGCCAAAATGCAATCAATGAGTGATGTCTATTGTTAAACACATTATAGCTTTCAATCACATATAAGGTAGCTTCTGTTCAATTAAATTCAGAGAAAAATTACACGATAGAAATAGCAGTTTTCAATATTAATATAAAACTAGACAGAAATACATAAAAGCGTAATTAAATTATAAAGCTGATAAAAAAAGGTCTAGTTTTATACAACTAAGAAAAGTGTTTTATTTAGATAAGCTTTTGCATTTTACTATTACCAAGTAGGCAGTATTGGTCAGTATATTTTTTTTTTTTTTTTTTTTTGCCGTACGCGGGCCTCTCACTGCTGTGGCCTCTCCCGTTGCAGAGCACAGGCTCCGGACGCGCAGGCTCAGTGGCCATGGCTCATGGGCCCAGCCGCTCTGCGGCATGTGGGATCCTCCCGGACCGGGGCACGAACCCGTGTGCCCTGCATCGGCAGGCGGACTCTCAACCACTGCGCCACCAGGGAAGCCCGGTCAGTATATTTTTAATCATAAGTATGACAGCTAAAGCTAATATCTGTCCTTATATTAAATATAATCACATTCAAGTATTATGAAGAAATTTGCAAGGTCCATTTTATGAGTGATTTTTACTTAGCCAAAATTGAAAGTAGTATTCTGTTTTTTGTTTGTTTGTTTTTTGCTTTGATATTTGCAGTAATGTAAAGATTTTAAAGAAAACAAAATCTCAGCCAATTAAAACAAGTAAAACTCTACCTGTTTATAAAATAATGCTAATGAAATAATACATAAAACTACAACATACTTAAATGATTTTTTTCCCTGTTCTCAATCAGAAATATAGTGAAGGTGTTGAGTCCTTCATCTATTTTTGCTCTTTATTAGCTTTTTCTCTAGGGGGGAAAAAAATTACCTTCTCTGGGTTTCTGTACTTCTGAGTACAGTTCCTATACTTCTAAGAAAGTATTGGGTTGACCAAAAAGTTCGTTCAGGTTTTTCAGTAAGATGCTACAGAAAAACCCAAAGGAACTTTTTGGCCAACCCAATATATAGCAGAAACTGATGGATGCGGTTGTTGTATAAAAAAAAAAAAAGAAAAAGCCAACACAAAGTTGGTGTTCAGTAGATGTGAATTTCCTTCTTCTTGTTCTTCTAGATTAAAAAAAAAATGTTACTTTATGGCAAAGTAAAATTAAAATAACAACAGGAATGCAAAAACTAAAGATGTAAGTTTTCTACAATTCAATTTGATAATAAAATAAATGTTAACTTTTCACTTATATTTAGTTTTTATATAGTTGCAATGATATGGATAACTTTTTATATTTCATATCTTTACTTAGCATTATAGTGAGCATAATTCTTTATTTGGGGATAGTCCATTAGAGAAAAAAAATAAGTTTTGCTTCTTAAGAAGCTGAGTAAGTATAATATCAAACCTTACCCTATGTCCATGTACTAGGTTTGTTTTGTGGTTGTTGTTGTGTTGTTTGTTTCTGTATAGCTTTTTTAAAAAAATAAGTCTACTTTATACACCTTTCTATGTAATTAACATTATTGTTTGATTTAATCACTGGTCATGTATCACATCTATTCAGGTATATGTTATTTCCCCCAGATTTACTTCCATTATTAGTCATTCAGAAATAATAAGCCAAAACTCTTTTCCCAATTCTTTGTGGGAAAGAAATTGTGAATTTCCCAATTCTTTGACCATTGTCTGCCTGCCTTTTAGGATGCAGAAATTATGATCTATGATTTGTGAATCTAAGACCTCAATTACCAGATTTATCATGATTTCTACACTGTAATTATGTTATAAACTGTTATTACTGCAACTTTAATGATGTGTCTTCACATTCATTTTTGCCTGCACAAACACATGTGTGTCATTCCGATTCCTTGAGAAAAATATTTTAATACTGAAATTTAATATGAACTAAGACAAAATCTGCACTTTTAAAACACTAGTGCAGTGATTTATTAAAGGCTTCACCACTGTTATATGGATTGGTTCCCTTGGTGGTATATTTTATAACAAAAAGCTAATCAATGAATAATTAAAATACTATTTTAGATAGTCATCAGCTACATAACAAAGTAGATACACGGAAGTACAATTAGTATCCTCCAGAGTCTATTGTGCTTTATCAGGATTTCTTATTTGATATGAAAAAACTTAGAACTGCTTTGATTTCAAGTAAAGAAAACCAACTTTAGCCAAAGGAGAAAGGGATGATGTATTATGAGAATATGGAGAAATCTCATAAAAAAGAGAGGAATGCAAATTGACCTCAGCAGGAACTAAAATAGAAAAAAAAAAAAAAACAGATGCTTTTTCTTTCTTCCCTCTCCCTCTCTAGGCTCACCTTTTACATTATTCAGTTACTGTCTTTGTTTAGTAAATTCGTCTTTTCACAGGACTTGTGGGACTTGTGTCTTTTCCTGCCCTCAGACATTGGTGCTCCTGGGTCTCAGACCTTCGTGTTTGAACTAGGACCATGTCTGCCCTGTCCCCTTCTCAGGCTTTCATAGTCCTAGTGGATTAAACCATTGGCTTTCCTAGTTCCGCAGCTTGTAGATGGCAGACTGTGGGATTTAACCTCTATAATTGCTTGAACCAATTCCTATAATAAATCTTTTTTTAAAGGCGATATATATCTATATCTATATATATATATCTCCAATTATTTATATTTCCCTGGAGAACTCTGACTAACATAAAGCTGTTCCATTCAACTACATCCTTATGGTTTTCTTCTTGCTGGCTCAATCAAATACTGGTAGAAGTGTGTTAAAATATCCAGCTCTAATGGTGGACTTATGTTTCTTCTTACAGTTCTGTCAGTTTTTACCTAATGTATTTTAACACATTAAGAATTGTTTTGTCTGCTTGAAGATCGACTCTTCAGCAATGTGTAATGCCCTTATTTAAACCTGAACATTTTTCCATGCCCTGAAGTCAGCTTTGAAATTAATATGCTACTCCAGTTTTCTTTTGATTCATGTTAACATGGTATGTCTTACTCTACCCATTTACTTTAATCCACCTTTGTTTTTATATTTAAGATGGGTTTCTTTTAGACAACATATCATTGAGATGTTGATTTTTTTTTTACCTACTCCCTCAGTCTCTGTCTTTTAATAGGTAAATTCAGACCATTCACATTGAAAGTGATTATTGATATAGTTGGATTTATATCTACCTTTTACTATAACTGCTTTCTATTTATTATACTTGTTCATTGTTTTTTTATCTTTCCCTCTTTTTTAACTTTCTCTGGTTTTAAATGAGAACTTTATATGATCCTATTTCCTCTCCTCATTTATCATATTAATTATACTTCTTTTAAAACATTTTTAGTGATTGCCCTAGATTTCAGAGTATAGACATAAAACTACTTTCCACATCCACTTTCCGATAACACTGTACTACTTCAAAGTACGTCAGAGTATTCTCAAATCCTCTCAATAATTTTACCAATTTATAAGTTATAATTACTCAAAACATTATTACTGTTAAAGTGAACAATTATTTATTAGCTCGCTTAAGAAAAATAAAAAGTTTTCATTTCATCTCCATTTAATCCGTCTCTTAAAAAATTTTAGAATTGTAAATTTGTAATCTCCTCCATGATTATTTCAAAATTTTGCTAGCTTTTTCATCTGGAAAAAATAAGTCTATGATTATTTAAAAATTTAGAAACACAAACTGGAAAAAATTATCCTAACCTCACTACCAAGATGATGTTATTGTTAAGTCATGCATTTTCCCTCAACCTACCAGTGGTAAGTTTGGCTTTCTTAAGTTTTCAACATTACCATGAGAGAAGAATAGAGGGTACTTTAGGTTATAGAATTTTAGCAAACTTTATTGGAGTTAAGAAGCCTATTGTCTTCATGATTGCAGGCAGAGTTGCATTTTGAGTCTAGTTTTAAAGCATGCATTATAATAAAAGTTGATTTTTAAAAATCATACTAAGAAAGATATCCCCAAGCTAATATTAGAATAGACAGATGTCAATTATATTACTCTTACAATTAGCAAAGGGTAAGGGTAAAATTATAAGTCAAAAGCTAGTGCCAGTTATAAATCTATAGAAAGGTGTATATCCAGGGTGTAAAGGGACTCTAAAAGTGAAAGGCCAGACAATTCTACTTCAAGGAAAATTAGGCAATCGTACAGAAGTTTCCATCTACACTGGACTTCTGTGATAAAAAGAAGCAATAATCATCACAAACATTGTGAAATAAACATCATTTATAGTTTTAAGCAAATAAAATAAAGTTGAAAATAAAATAAGTAAAGGTCTGCTATATTTTTTGATAGCCATTTCCTTTCAAGTTTTTAGTTCTTAGTACTTTACTGTCTCTACTTTAAACTATGTATAGCTAATACCTCTTTTTGTCCGATGTGAAAATATTTATTTTCATAAGAGTATTTACTCCATTTAGATTAATTATAACCACAGCCATTAATTTCTCCCATCTTATTTTGTGCTATTTGCCTACATCTTTTTATGTTTACTTTTCTCTTTTCTTGTTTTTTTCCTTTTTGGACATTTTTCTTATTCTAAAAACTTTATTATTTGGAAATTTATACATACTATAATTGTTGTATATGTGCTATAAATATTAATACCCATTCTGAACGTACTTTAATATTATTTAGCATTTTTATTGCCCACCGTGAACTAAAAATGCCACCTGCCGTGTCAGTAAACAAATGATGTTGCAGCCATCAAGCTATCACATTACAGGCATCTCAATGGTGAGCCCTGAGGGAACTCAGGATGGAGGCAGGATGCCCCACGTCTAGCAGGCAGCCTCTGCACCCATCCCTAACAGTGCACCCTGCCCGAGACTCAGGATGAGAAGAACAGGATACTGGCCCTAGATAGCTGAGGTGCATAACAAAGGAATGATTTCAATTTCAGACTTTTCATCTCCCCATACATAAGAAAGTGCTAAATTCCTTAGCTTGAGATAACTGGTTTTCCTTAATTAACAGTAATCTTTAGATGTGCCAACTACCTGATCTTTGCTGTAAAAACTCCTATATATCCTGCCCCCTTCCCCATCCCCCCTTGCCTCTTTGGAACAGTGTCTCAGAGTTATCTGAGGTGCTGTGTCCCAGGCTTAAGTCCTCAGTTTTGTCCACTGAATAAAACATAGCTCTCAACTTTTAGGTTGTGCTTTTTAAAATTTTTTTCAGTTGACATCACCTTAACTCTAAAAATCTCTTAAAACATTTGAAATTCTATCATCCATTCAATTTAAATACTAGTGTGGTCATGTATTTTATTGTTCATGTATTTTAGATCTATTTTACATTGTTAATAACATCATGCTTTTAAAAAATAAAGCTAGTGTTACTTTACATTTAGATATAGTTTCATTAATTTCTTGTCTTCCCCTATTGTTTTCAATCACAGAACTTCCATTTGGCATCATTTTCTACTTCCTTTTGTGGTAGAGCATTTTGAATTTCCATTAGTGAAGGTTTGTGGAGGGTTAACCCTGCTTCAATTTTGAAACTACATTTCAATCACACTTAATTCTTAAAGGATATCATTAGGTATAGCATTCCAGATTAACAGCACATTTTCACTTTCATACAAGGTAATTAAATAATGTCACTAGCTTCCAACATCACTCTTAAAATTGGATATCAATCTTATCTTTGCACATTTGAAGTTAATCTGACATTGATTTCTGCTATTTTTGAAATCATCTATTTGCTTTTAGTGTTTTGAGTCATTATCTTGATGTCTTTGGTCTAGATTTCTTTTTATTAATTCTACTTGGGTTCACTGGGCTCTGTGACTATATAAGTTATTTTATCTCATCACTTCTGGAAAATTATTGACTTGTATATCTTCCAGTGATATCTGTGACCTAATAACTTTTTCTTTTTTTCTACAACTCCTGTTTCTCATTTTATATTCCATGCCTCTTAAGGGCCTTTACATAATTTCTTTCTTTTTTTTTTTTTAATCTCTCTGATACAATCTGGATAATTTCTATAGATTTATCTTTTGGTTTACTGGTCTCTTAAAATGTCAATTTGTGGCTAAACTCATAGATTGGATTTAATATATCAGTTACTTTATTTTGTTTTATTTTATGTTTGGAACTTCTTTTCGGTTCTTATACAATTTTTTTTATATATGTTCAAGCTTCTATTATTTCTGAACTATTTTAATTATGTGCCCAAAATTCCTTTATCTCAAGTCTTTTTCAGGTCTTATTCTAGTGTGGGTGTTTTTGGGTTTTTTTTTTCAGTTGTTTATATGTATTTTGCAATTTAAGTGTATGTGTGTGTGTGTGTGTGTGTGTGTGTGTGTGTGTGTGTGTGTGTGTGAAAGAGGGAGGGAGAGGTATTCATTTTCCTTATTATATTGTTTATAAGTAATTGATGAGGCCTAAAATTCATGACTCTTTCCTGAGAAAATCTGTACTTGATTCTGTCAGCTTCATCTAGACACTAAAGGTTATATGGTGTTTATTTCTAGTTCCTTCTGCACTGATGACATTTCCATCTGAAGGAACCTGCTTAATATTGCTGTTATCCTATTAAATTAAATTACTTTGGTAGGTTTTGGGCCCTGTGAGATCATGAAAATCAGAGGCTACTGTTCGACTGGCTTGGGAAACACCTTCAAGAAAAAAGCAGATTTATAAATGAATAAAGTGAGACCCAGAGTTGAGAGCATTTAGAGTTTGAACAAAATGAATTATGTGTTGTTTGATTGAAAAGCCAAATAGTAAACTATGAGAATTTCTGATGCTAGCACTGATTTATAAAGGCATTATAATACATGTTTATACAGGAAATGCCATTGTCTTAATATTTATATTAACAATTGTTATTTTCTCAGTTTATATTATATAAGCATATTATTATTTTTTATGGCATGTGGAGAATAGTAAAGCAGCCCTTCCACAAGCAGAACACAAAGGCAATAGGCCTACACATAGAATACTTAAATTACTAGGAATTAGGAAACAGTGGCATCTAGCTCTATGAAGGAAAAAGGAAATAATTTCTTCAGAGTAATGGTTTACAAGAAACCATTTTCTGATTATAGCAGAGCAAAGAAAAACTTAAACACTTGATAGCGTGTTGTATTGTTGTTGTTAAAATAAATTGTATTGTAGGAACTGAACATTTTTAAAAGAATATAAATACCTGAAAATCAGGACATCTCCAAATGGGTCATAAATGATATGAAAAACCTAACAGAGTATCATTAGAACCTGGGAAGCACCTGGAAAAATGCAAGGCTGGTGGAATCAGGGTAAATATCACCTCTGAGCCACACTTAACTAAAGTTTTTTTACAAGGTCCTTTGTAGGGAAGAATTAAAAATTAATAATACTTTTGCATTTAATTCAGGTCTACCTTAAATTTTATTTAAATTGTTTCCAACGTTTTTGATTCAATTATTCTTAGGTTTTTGACTTCACAAAATTTAAGTTAAAAACTCTTCTGTTTCAGTGATACTTAAATTTGGGGAAGCCATGAACTGATTTGATAATCTATTAAAATATATATGTTCTTTCCACTGAATGCACGTGTTAGGTAGCTAGTCACACATGAGTGGGTCCTGCCCCATACTGGAGGGAGTCAACTTTTTCTCCCCAACCTGGACACTGGTAAGCAGATCATGCCCAGAGATCCTTTCTCTTCTAGTAAAGGACCACCACTAACTTTCCAGCCTTATCAGGACTAAGCAGGATAAAACCACCAACACAGGTTGGCGCAGGTGAACCAAGACCGAAAAAGTGACCCAAAGTAACCCAGGGCCCATTATGCTGTATTTATAATAAATTAACATTGCTGTTTTTACCACCACCACCACCACCCACCATGGGTTTCGCTTGGGTGCTTATGGGTAAGCAACTGCTTACTAGGAGAAAAGTTATATACCTAAAAACTGGCAATCAACTTGTCAGTCAAATGATGTGGGTGACAGGGAGAGACTGCCACCCCTAAAGTATCCAACACTACCCTCACTGCAGGGCTGCTTCTGGTTTCTGGACAGCCCACTCTCAACCTTTCTCAACAGTGTAGTCTGTACTCTTAATAATACTCCTGCTGCATGAAACTGCTCTATGCCTCTTCTAAATTATTTCCCTCGAGAGGACAAGAACCGAGGAAATCGCTGTTCTGCCGGTAACACATGTATGTGTGCCTGTATAGTTATATATACTAATTTAATAATCCCCACTCTGTGGATTAGGGCAAAGCAATTAAAGAAGTATCACCTCACTCTCATAGAATGTGGTCTCAATGAAGATAATTTCAATCTTGATGTCATATCTCTTATGCATCATCTAGCTAAGAAATAACAGAACCTTCATTAGGATTTATGTATTGTGTGGCCCAGTCTAGTATTACACTTATATGATGTTTTTTTAAGATTTAAAGATTTGGTTGATGGCAGGATGCAACACAATGACACTCAGATAGCTGAAAGGCAGAATTTTTTGTTACTTGTAGGTCCAAAAGAGGTTAGGTTGCCAGACAAGGTCACATAGGGGATTGAACCAGAGGACAGGGTAACAGCAAGCTGGAGCTGTAGGGAGAAGCTTATGTAACACAAACAGGGTATGGGTTGTCTATTTTGAAATAATCTCCTGGGATCTAGAACATAGGGAATATCCCTAAGTGTCTGGTACCTGGCCCTAGTGCTAATACTAGCCCTGGAGTGAGAGGCTGATCAGAGAAGAGGTTGAGGTGTGGACTTAATTTGCTGCTCAAGAAGGGGAAGTGACAGGCCACTAGTCAGAGTTCTAAAATGGGGTCAAAACAGTGTTTTAGAAAACTATATTACACACAATGCATGTTTTTTACAATTTAATATGTAAGGATTTTTGTTTTATTGTATTCCCTTCTCTTAATAAAAAGACAAATCAACATTTTAGCTCTCTTATATTGTTCTTTATATTTCTAACTGAAATTTTTTTCCTTGCTCTATCAAACTCTTGTATAGATTCAATAGCTTATACAATGAACACTGTCTGAGACACCTGTGCAAAAAAATGTTCAACTTTGACAGAATACCCTGAAGCTAACAAAAGTGAGCTTGACCTCTTGACAGGCATGGAGGATTCTGAGTGACATGCCATGTGCCTTGTTCATTGTTTAAGTAGGGAACAGTGTCACGTATTTCAAAGACTATGCAAGTTCACTGTGGTAAAAACCTGAATCACTATTACAAGGCTCTAAAATGTCATTCTGTTCCATATTGAGCTTTGTACTACCTGTGAATAGAAGCAACTAGAACTTGCTGTTTGCCTCCACTTTAACCTCCTATTTACATAACACATAGACCCATCCTGTGGGAGAAACTAGGTCAAATTGGGAATTAGGTAACAGGAATTTAACTTTTTATAGATTTAGATGTTCCTGCAATTCTAAACTAAAATTCTAAAATAAAAATATAAATATCATCTACATGTGTTCTAAGAAGAATAATAGATGACAGAAACAATAGAAAACACCCCAAAGCCTCTCCTTTTTCCAAAAGATATCACATTTTCATATTGTCTGCAGATATTACTTGACTTTGATTTTTCTTTTAAGAGCATATCTATTCTAAGGTAAGATCATTATGACCAAAGGCTGCACAATGTGTTTTAGGTCAATTAAAGAGTTGACAGGAGGATATACTATTCATAGGGGAGCTAAATCACCTCTAGATATTCTCTGAAGATATTCTATTTTCACAGTAGTGAATCCAGTTCAAAAACTGGACCTATTCAGCATAAGACCTCTTAAGTGATCTACCAATGCTGAAAAATGCCAAGGAAATCGTTTTCCTGTCACCTTCATTCCTAACAAATTAGAATAATGTGAATTTTGATAAAGTTAACCAGAAAGCATACAAAGCTTGATAGATATGAAAAATGTATCATATACCAGGTTTTTCAGCTGAAACAACATGACTATGTTAACCTTGAGCTCTAGTACATGATAGTACAGGCAGAAGTGGGGTTCTGAATCATTATGAACTTCCCCTACTTGAGTTATTTAACTTCAGTTTCCTAACCTAGAAAATGAAATTTATAATAGATTTTCTAGGTATCTGGAAATGTTCTTATGACTGCTAAATGAGATATTGTTGTGAAATGACTTCTGAATAAATTAAAAGATTTTGTTTAAACAAATAATGATTGAGGTGTATTAAATGACTTTAGATTTTTTTTTCTTTTAAATTTCCATTGTTACTTTTTTTTTTAACATCTTTATTGGAGTATAATTGCTTTACAATGGTGTGTTAGTTTCTGCTTTATAACAAAGTGAATCAGTTATACATATACATATGTTCTCATATCTCTTCCCTCTTGCGTCTCCCTCCCTACCACCCTCCCTATCCCCCACCTCTAGGTGGTCACAAAGCACCAAGCTGATCTCCCTGTGCTATGCGGCTGCTTCCCACTAGCTATCTACCTTACGTTTGGTAGTGTATATATGTCCATGCCACTCTCTCACTTTGTCACAGCTTACCCTTCCCCCTCCCCATATACTCAAGTCCATTCTCTAGTAGGTCTCTGTCTTTATTCCTGTCTTATCCCTAGGTTCTTCATGACATTTTTTTTTCTTAAATTCCATATATATGTGTTAGCATATGGTATTTGTCTTTCTCTTTCTGACTTACTTCACTCTGTATTACAGACTCTAGATCCATCCACCTCATTACAACTAGCTCAATTTCGTTTCTTTTTATGGCTAATATTCCATTCTATATATGTGCCACATCTTCTTTATCCATTCTTCCAATGATGGACACTTAGGTTGTTTCCATCTCCTGGCTATTGTAAATAAAGCTGCAATGAACATTTTGGTATATGACTCTTTTTGAATTACGGTTTTCTCAGGGTATATGCCCAGTAGTGGGATTAAAGGGTCATAGGGTAGTTCTATTTGTAGTTTTTTTTAAGGAACCTCCATACTGTTCTCCATAGTGGCTGTACCAATTCACATTCCCACCAGCAGTGCAAGAGTGTTCCCTTTTCTCCACACCCTCTCCAGCATTTATTGTTTCTAGATTTTTTGATGATGGCCATTCTGACTGGTGTGAGATGATATCTCATTGTAGTTTTGATTTGCATTTCTCTAATTATTAATGACATTGAGCATTCTTTCATGTGTTTGTTGGCAGTCTGTATATCTTCTTTGGAGAAATGTGTATTTAGGTCTTCTGCCCATTTTTGGATTGGGTTGTTTGTTTTATTGTTATTGAGTTGCATGAGCTGCTTGTAAATTTTGGAGATTAATCCTTTGTCAGTTGCTTTATTTGCAAATATTTTCTCCCATTCTGAGAGTTGTCTTTTGGTCTTGTTTATGGTTTCCTTTGCTGTGCAAAAGCTTTGAACTTTCATTAGGTCCCATTTGTTTATTTCTGTTTTTATTTCCATTTCTCTAGGAGGTGGGCCAAAAAGGATCTTGCTATGATTTATGTCATAGAGTGTTCTGCCTATGTTTTCCTCTAAGAATTTGATAGTTTCTGGCCTTACATTTAGGTCTTTAATCCATTTTGAGCTTATTTTTGTTTATGGTATTAGGGAGTGATTTAATCTCATACTTTTACATGTACCTGTCTAGTTTTCCCAGCACCACTTATTGAAGAGGCTGTGCTTTCTCCACTGTACATTCCTGCTTCCTTTATCAAAGATAAGGTGACCATATGTGTGTGGGTTTATCTCTGGGCTTTCTATCCTGTTCCATTGATCTATATTTCTGTTTTTGTGCCAGTACCATACTTTCCTGATTACTGTAGCTTTGTAGTATAGTCTGAAGTCAGGGAGTCTGATTCCTCCAGCTCCATTTTTCGTTCTCAAGATTGCTTTGGCTATTCGGGGTCTTTTGTGTTTCCATACAAATTGTTAAATTTTTTGTTCTAGTTCTGTGAAAAATGACAGTAGTAGTTTGATAGGGATTGTAATGAATCTGTAGATTGCTTTGGGTAGTAGAGTCATTTTCACAATGTTGATTCTTCTAATCTAAGAACATGGTATATCTCTCCATCTATTTGTATCATCTTTAGTTTCTTTCATCAGTGTCTTATAGTTTTCTGCATAGAGGTCTTTTGTCTCCTTAGGTAGGTTTATTCCTAGATATGTGACTTTAGATTTTTAACTGTAACTTGTAAGGGACCCTTGATCTTGCTTTCCTGAGTGTTTCTTCTTATTTCATGTTGAAAATTCACAATAGACTCTTATATAAGAATGTAGATTTTCAATAACTAATAAATAATATTCAGTGGATAAAATTTAAGGTTTTTGACAATTTCTAAGTTATATATTTATTTACCCATACATTAGGTCTTGTGAATTTTACCACAGATACTAAATAGATTTCTTCCTGGAGTTTAATTCCTAAATATAATTTTGTGTTTTATTTGAAAACTACTTTCTTCCATTTATATTTACTGGGAGAAGTATCCTCTGCTTTTTCAGATGTTATGCTTCCTATGAAAACCAAGTGAAAATTGCATATTATAGAGAATACTGAGACATAAATCTTTGTCTGAAAACTAAAGGGTTTCAACTCAATCATCATAACAGTTCCTACCTGCCATAAAATTCTATAAGGTTGTGTGTATATGGTTCTTCACTGATATCAGATGAACTTCTTGAGAGTCATTACTTGCTCATATTCAGTAGCTGAAACCTTCCTTTGAAGAGCTTTCCTAAAGCATTGTTCAGTTCCATTTAAGAAACCAGGGAGACAGACATTTCCCCCTGATGACAGACAGTCATCATTGTGAATATACTATTATAAATTTGTGAAATTGCAACAAATTTATTTTCTTTGTCCTCTATTATGTGTTAGAAGTATGTTTGGATAATTTTTCATGGTCATAAACAGGCAATCTACCCCCATCATTATTCATTATTTTACATTGAGCACACTTCATTCTTTACTATAATTTGCTTCATCTGTGTAGCCATCTGGCTTTGAAACCCATTTGTGCAATGAAGTAAATAGAAAGTGAGAGAAACATTTTCTCTCCATGAGAAATCACCAGGTTTAATAAGTAGACAGGATTCTAGTGAGGGATGGTACTATTTTACATTATGATTAACATTCATAATCTATTTTCTAAGCATAAGGGCCCAATTTAATATAGTAATTTTGCTGTCCAAACTAGACTTACAAATCCGGAGTGTCTCTAGTCTTTGTGTGACTATTAAATATTTGGGCAACCTACTATTTCAGACGGAAGTTAATTATACAATTGGTCTTAAATTTTTCAAAACTTACATGTCTAGAAAAGAATTTATAATGAGAAACTTTTTGTCCCTTTTCTACAGAACAGTTGTATAAGATTTTTAAAATGTAAAACCAGTCTTGTTCTTTTTCTCATTTACACATTCCATTGCATTTTTATTTAATATGTGACAAAATCACAACACCTTGCCCTATCTCAAGAGGTCCTGAGTGAGCTAGACCATTAGTCTCCACCTCAGATCTCTCTGTGCACTATTTCCTGGATCACTGTTCATCAGTGTGGGTGGCCTTGCTCTTCTTCAAAAGTAGAAATTTGTTCCCACCTCAGGCCTTATCTGTTTGCTATTCATTTACTCTTTCAAGAAATGAGTCTTTCAACATGTGAGGAAGTTGGACACCAGAACTGGAGTCCATTTTTTATAGCCTTCTTATTAATACCCTTTTCAGAAGGTGGATGGTATAGGGAAAGTAGTGATGGGACCCTCAGGGGACTTCAGGAAGTGGCTGTTTACCAAAATTGCTGAGGAAATATTTCAATACTTTATCAAGTAGCTATACCGCTGCATATTATATGTAGTCACTTGAAAACAAATGTCTCAATAACTAGAATACATAATCATTGTAAAGATGAACTGAATTCTACCAATTGCCTTATATTCTGTAGCCAATATAATATTTACCATTTATTGAATGCAAAATATACATATACATATTTAAAGTTCCAAATTATTGCTTATTACCTCTTTTTTTTTTTCTTTCTTTTTTTGCGTTATGTGGACCTCTCGCTGTCATGGCCTCTCTCGTTGCGGAGCACAGGCTCCGGACGTGCTGGCTCAGTGGCCATGGCTTATGGGCCTAGCCGCTCCGCGGCATGTGGGATCTTCCCGGACCGGGGCACGAACCCGTGTCCCCTGCATCGGCAGGTGGACTCTCAACCACTGCGCCACCAGGGAAGCCCGCTTATTACCTCTTAAACAAATTAAGAGTGAGCCTTCATCAAACGTCGTTACCATCTAATGCTCTAGATGAAACACAAAGAACTACAAATGATCATGATTCAATCAACTAATTGTTCAATTCTTTGCCATTATCTACTTCCATTACTGTAAATCAATATAGTGAGATAAAATTTAAACAACAGTAATCCTTTAATAGTATCCACTTTGATGCTTGTATCTATATGGTGTCAGTTTCCCTTAACATTAATTTTTAAGTAAAAAAGATGCAGTTTTAGAAATTCTGTACATAATATATACATATAGTTGTATTTATTTAGCCCTCTCTTTCTTACTTCCCATTATGTCTCTTTTTGCAAATATCCCTATTTCAAATACATATTTATTTTCTGCATTCTCTTTGTAGTACCTCCAAGTAAGCCTGATAGCATCTCCTAAAAGAGAAAAACAACTATATAATATGATATGATAAAATATAATATAATACATAATGAAAGTCCACAATGGAAACATTTTATTTTTTATTTCCTAATTAAGAAAATCAAATCAGTTAAACAAAAATTAGAAACTTTTAAAAATTAGGAGATGATGACTCTGCTTTCATAAAATTCTAGTCTTGATACTCTACCAATAGTGTGTGTGTGTGTGTGTGTGTGTGTGTGTGTGTGTGTAGTACATATAAATATATACCCATGTTATGTATGCACATCTGTTACATCTAACATATGTATTGCATAATATTTAAACAAAAATCATAATTTTAGGTCATTTTCTATAGCTTCTTTATCTACCTTTATGCTAAAAGGAATCGAAGTTTGTTTTTTTTTTTTGTTGTTGTTGTTGTTGTTGTACGTGGGCCTCTCACTGCTGTGGCCTCTCCCGTTGTGGAGCACAGGCTCTGGACGCGCAGGCTCAGCGGCCATGGCTCATGGGCCCAGCCGCTCCGTGGCATGTGGGATCTTCCCGAACCGGGGCACGAACCTGTATCCCCTGCATCGGCAGGCGGACTCTCAACCACTGCACCACCAGGGAAGCCCTTGAAGTGTTTCTTACACTTATCTGCCATCCACCACCCTATCAGTGTTTTTTTACAATTTGGACTGGTCTCATCACTTATTCCTTTGCTTAAAAACCTCCATTATCTCCTTTCATTGCCAACAAAATAAACACCAATTCCTTAGCCTGCCCTTCCATACCTCTTACAGCCTGGCCTACCACCTATACAATGCACCATGTGGTCTAAGTGAGCTAGAATCACACACAGCTCCCCTAAACAAGCCAGACACTTTCCTGCCTCCAGGTCTTATCCAGCTATTGTTGCTATTCCATTGCTGCCTTTAGATTCTTTTCCTAACCCTGAAAGGAGTTGAGGAATAGTACTCCCACTCAGTAGCCAATTTACTTTAAACAGACTATATTTGTTACAGCAAATGTATTGTAGATTATTGGAAAATGGAGGCACACAAATTATAATGCTCTTTCAAACTGAATCTATCTTAACTAACCTGCCAATTCCTGCATTTTCTCTTTCATGTTTTGCATTTTCATGTAGTTCTTAACTGAATTTGAGGCTTTGTTTTCTTCAAGGTATAGCAATTAAAAATGTGTGAAAGGGATGGAGATGTAGAATAATGATATTAAGACCTTCCTGATAAGAAAATCTTGTACCTGTTCTAGATGGTAAATAGCATATTTCATAGATCTATACATTTTGTAATTTGTAAGACTGTATTAGCATCTTACAACTTGACCATGCACCTTATCTGTAGTAAGTGATCTGTAGACATGATTGAAGACCGTTCAAATTGTCTTCTGTGTGATCAATAATTTTTACTTTTAAAAGTGCTTTCCTTACCGCCTAGGTCTTTTCTTTTCTATTTTAGCCAATATGATAGCTTGTAGATTCCATAACTTGATCTTGAGTATATGCTACCGAAACTCAGATCTAACTGCTCAGCACTGAAAAAACAATACTCAAGAGGCAAGATTGGTGGAAAGGAAAGTTTGTTTTATTCTGGAGGTCAGCAGCCAGGAAAGAAGGCAGACTTACATCCAAAGGTCAACTCCTCACTGATAATCAGTGGGCAAGAGTTTTTAAAGGGGAGTTTCACAGTTGTATAGGCGGAGGAAGGGGGCTACATGCAGAAATAGCACAGTCAACTCTGACAGTCATCTTGAAATTGGTCATGCAGTGGTCTGAACAGCATCATCGTATTGCTTGGAGTATAGTTAATCTTCCGTTCCAGGGTTGGTTTGCTCCCATTTCTTTGAGACCAGTTCTCAGAATTGTGACAGCTTATGTCATGGCTACAGTTTGGTCATCATGTATTGATAGTTAACTTCTTCCACCTAGTGAGGGTTTCAGTATCAACAAAACAGCTCACAGGATATGGCTGTATGTCAGAATATTATCTATAGCTCTTGAGGAGGAAATAAAGGTTCTTGACTTTATTTAATGGCTAAACTATTTTCATTTGGCCTTGTTTGACTGTTTTCCTTTGCTTCTGCTTTTCTCACTTCTCTGATTAAATTTATTCTTCGACTCAAGTTTTCCTACAGATAAAGGCAGGCAGAGGACATGGGAGGGAGGGTCCTGTCCTGGGCAGGCCCATAGGGTCTTGATCTGTTTCATAGATACATATTTGGAAATGCCTACAAAGATTACTTTTTCTCATACAATAATATTCAGGGCTAACAGTATATGTTAAATAAATAAAACTTGATTTATGAACAATATGTTGAAGTGATGTTACATTGAAGTAAAAATAACATTTCTATTTGGGCATTTTTAGAGAATGCGAATTATTTTTTTATCATATCCTTATGCCAAAAAAAGAAAACATACTGAAATCACTGAGAGTGAACTGAAGGTTTTATTGTAAGTCTGAAAAATTACAATTTTTGATTCATAGTCGGAGTTTACAGATAAAATTGTTAAATACTTGGAACCTCTAGTTTGAAGGCAAAAATGCAAAATATTTTCTGACAAATTCATGAAGCTTATCAGTTTGAGTCATTTAACTCAAAGCAAAGATTTCAGATAAATCACTTCAATACAGTGATGGTAACATTCCGCAGGGAATGTTTTTTATATCTTACTGAACATTTAACTTTAGTAATATCATTTTGTACTTATACTTTTAGAATATTTCACTTTAGAGGAAATGAAAAAAAAATTTAAATCTATTACCTGTTAACTATAATAATTTGGAATTTTTGATTTGTATTAAAATGAATCATTTTCATCAAAAACTTTTGTAAAGAAAATCGACGTGTAACATTTGAAGATTATTTTAAAATTATTTTACACCTCTACAAAAAATAAATTAAAAAAATTAGATACCTCACTTAATTGAATACCATCCAACCATCTATTCAGCTATCATGTATTTAATTCATCTATCTTACCATGGAAAATAAAGTCCTATTCAGAAATATAAGACAGAATTAAACTTCCAAAATGCATCATCAGTTGTTATATTTCATGAAAAGTGACTTACAATTTCTGCGCTGGAAAGGATGTACCTCTTTTGTATTCTCTTAGCTTCATTTTATCTAAGGGTCATATTCTGTAGCTTAAATTTTATGTAAAACAGAAATATGACCCTGAACATTCAACAGTGTATAACTATAACACTTAAAATGATAAGTGCCGGGCTTCCCTGGTGGCGCAGTGGTTGAGAGTCCACCTGCTGATGCAGGGCACACGGGTTCGTATCCCAGTCCAGGAAGATCCCACCTGCTGTGGAGTGGCTAGGTCTGTGAGCCATGGCCGCTGAGCCTGCGCGTCCGGAGCCTGTGCTCTGCAAAGGGAGAGGCCACAGCAGTGAAAAAAAGATAAGTACCTTTTTAATCTCATGCAATTAATTATTTTTTGGTAAAGTACAAACAAAAAGAAAGAAACAACAGGAAAAAATACCTTTAAAGATAAGTGGGAAAACAGCCTTAATCAGCTATTAAAACATTTTCATCATTTTATATGAAGAAAGTTATTCCAAGGTTAAAGAATATTTATGGGAGGGGAGAGACTGTGAAGCAATTTTTCTCCATGTTTGTGCAAATGTTTTGCCAGTATTCTCTCAACAAAAGAAAAAAATATCTACTTGCCGGTCAACGTTTTAATATAACATATACAACTTGTTAAATCATTGATTTGGTATGCTTATTACATTCAATGATTTTACTGCCCCAATACTGGTCAATAAAAACCAGGTGTTATTTTATTTTTTGTCTAAACACACTCAATTAGTTCATATAAGGATTGGTTCTAGGACTCTCAGAATTTAAGATGTGGAGTTCAAATAGCTCACCTTGCCAAAAGATGATACTGGGTGAATTCTAAGATGTATGTTGATTCCATAAATAGAGGTGATTTTACTCACCTATTTTCAGATTAGTTACCAGTAGTATTAATGGACTCATTTAAACATATACTTACTCACAAGTTCATTTGGCAGAATACAATATTATAATTGACTATATACACAAAAGAATAAAAGGATTGGTAATTGGAAATAGAGGAATAAATAAACCTTACCACTTTTTTTCACAAACATTGTTTCTCACAATAGCTCATGCCACTGAAGACATTAATTTGTCATTAGATTTATAATTTCTCAAATTTAAATAGAGATGATCAGTCAATATTAGTTCACACATTTTTTTTTCTTTCTTTTTTCTGAGAATGACCTTGAAGTCTTCACCAGCTAGGTGTATTTCACCTATGTTAAATCACCAAATAAAACAAGGTCAAAAGAAATTCACTGAAAGTTTCACACCCTAGCATGCTACTCTTTGGGATTGATGAATAGCTTCAATTTTCTCAGTTCCATGGCAAAGAGAATGGAGCAGTTCCGGGAAGATCCATAAGAAACTGGCTGAAGTCAGATGAAAAATGAAATTTCTTGTACTGTTATTGGCAAGGTTAAAGCTTTTCATAAATAAAAAGCTTAAGTTTTTTCTCAGAATTCAGTTTAGTTTCTGAGTCATATTGTCTTGGTGAATTGGACATTTGGGGAAACTTTATGAAGTGTTAAATATATTTGGAGATATCTGAAAATAAACCCTAAATTTCTTTAGAGCAACAAATATACTGTACCTTTCTGAGGTTTAGTATCTGTGCTGATGTAGTAGAGATACAAAATCATGATTTTTTTTGTCATGTAAAAGGTTGTTGTAAATATCATACTATATGCAGAGGTATGTATGAAAACATTTAAATGGCAACAAAATTGATATAAATGCAAAATGTTCTAATTTTAAAAATAAACAAATGATTTGGATTTCAGTCTTGACAAAGAATAACTCACTTTTTTTATTGGAGTATAATTGCTTTACAATGTTGTGTTAGTTTCTGCTGTACAACAAAGTGAATCAGCTATATGTATACATATATCCCCTCCCTCTTGGACCTCCCTCTCATCCCCTGTATCCCACCCATCTAGGTCATCACAGAGCACCGAGCTGAGCTCCCTGTGCTATACCGCAGGTTCGACTAGCTATCTGTTTTACACATAGTAGTGTATTTATGTCAAACTTAATCTCCCAATTCATCACACCCTCCCCTTCCCCTGTTGTGTCTACACTCCCATTCTCTAAATCTGCATTTCTATTCCTGCCCTGGAAATAGGTTCATCTGTACTATTTTTCTAGATTCCACATATATGCATTAATATATGATATTTGTTTTTCTCTTTCCAACTTACTTCATTCCATATGACAGACTCTAGGCCCATCCACATCTCTACAAATGACCAAATTTCATTCCTTTTCAAGGCTGAGTAATATTCCATTGTGTATATGTACTGCAACTTCTTTATCCATTCCTCTGTTGATGGACATTTAGGTTGTTTCCATGACCTGGCTATTTTAAATAGTGCTGTAATGAACATTGTTGTGAATGTGTCTTTTTGAATTATGGTTTTCTCCAGATATATGCCCAGGAGTGGGATTACTGGGCCATATGGTAGTTTGGTTTTTAGTTTTTTAGTACCCTCCATACTGTTCTCCATGGTGGCTGTATCAATTTACATTCCCACCAGCAGTGCAAGAGGGTCCTCTTTTCTCCACACCCTCTCCAGCATTTACTGTTTGTAGATTGTTTGATGGTGGCCATTCTGACTGGTGTGAATTGATACCTCACTGTAGTTTTGATTTGCATTTCTCTAATAATCAGTGATGTTGAGCATCTTTCATGTGCCTCTTGCCCATCTGAGCTGTTTTCATATTTTGGAGATTAATCCTTTGCGCATTGCTTCATTTGCAAATATTTTCTACCTTTCTGAGGGTTGTCTTTTTGTCTTGTCCATAAAAACAAAAATAAACAAATGGGACTTATTTAAACTTAAAAGCTTTTGCAAAGCTAAGGAAAAAACTCAGTTTACATAAGCAACCCATTTATTAGAGCTTAAGGTCCTCCTCTACAAAGTTACAGGTTTGAATAAGATTTTTGCAAGGTTCTTTCCAGAACATTTCTCTAAAATGTGTTTGAAGGAAAAAGCAGTTTTACTGTGGGAGTTTCAGGATGTTGCCATAAGGAAGGTGGTTTTCCTCTCCAGCTTGTATAGTACTTAGCTCATGAAAGTTTGAGGAAGGACTCCAACTCACAGAAACCAGTCAAAGAATGTCCTTTTCTTCACATTTTACTCTATCCAGGACAACAGCCAGTGCTTATCCACTTCTCTGCTGATGAGGTGAATTTCCATTCATGAGTATAAATACCTCTGAAACTTCACTTTCTCAACACTAGCCAAGGTCTACAGTTCAAATTATAATGTTTTCTGCCTCTTTTATGGTGTACTCAGGAGCAGAAATATTGGGCCATGATGATAACATACCCAATCACAACTTCCTTAACTTAGCAGCCATTCATAACAGCCAATTTCATTCTGTAATAAAAGAATGAAGAATAAAGACGGATAACTCTTGAACTGAGAGAATTGCCATAGAAATGTGGTAGCACATTATATGTATCCTTCTCTTACTGGATGTTAGAGCCTTGTTGTAGTATATTTTAGAAATTAAAAAAAAAACAATTCATTATTTTTTACTTTATTCAGAAATATAAAGAACACTCATATTGTTAGTGTTGAAAATGACTCTGCCCAAGGGAAAGATTCCTGAAATACTCTGGCAGAGTGAGTAAAAAATAAATAAATAATTCATTTATACTTGTGTATTTTTGTAAAACCAACTGATGAGATTTTGGAACATTTATTTTATTTTATTTTTATTTTTTTTGCCAGAAATCCTTTATTTTTTATTTATTTATTTTTTTTATTGGAGTATAATTGCTTTACAATGGTATGTTAGTTTCAGCTTCACAACAAAATGAATCAGTTATATATATACATATATTCCCATATCTCTTCCCGCTTGCGTCTCCCTCCCTCCCACCCTCCCTATCCCACCCCTCCAGGCGGTCACAAAGCACCGAGCTGATCTCCCTGTGCTATGCGGCTGCTTCCCACTAGCTATCTACCTTACGTTTGGTAGTGTATATATGTCCATGCCTTTTTATCGCTTTGTCACCGTTTACCCTTCCCCCTCCCCATAGCCTTAAGTCCATTCTCTAGTAAATCTGTGTCTTTATTCCTGTTTCACCCCTAGGTTTTTCATGACATTTTTTTTTCTTAAATTCCATATATATGTGTTAGCATACGGTATTTGTCTCTCTCTTTCTGACTTACTTCACTCTGTATGACAGACTCTAGGTCTATCCACCTCATTACAAATAGCTCAATTTCGTCTCTTTTTATGGCTGAGTAATATTCCATTGTATATATGTGCCACATCTTCTTTACCCATTCATCCGATGATGGACACTTAGGTTGTTTCCACCTCTGGGCTATTGTAAATAGAGCTGAAATGAACATTTTGGTACATGACTCTTTTTGAATTATGGTTTTCTCAGGGTATATGCCCAGTAGTGGGATTGCTGGGAACATTTAATTTTGATTTTTTGGTTTCCATTTCTATATCACTTTTTACTTCATAAAGAATAACTTCAATGATTTTGAAAACTTTAAAAAAATGTGCTGTGCTTTAGATTTATTTGTGGGATTTCAAAATATCTAAAAAAATTAAACTTAGGTTTGAGTTGCTATTTACTATTCATAGCAAATCCAGGTTTTTAATTAATTTACTTAATTTTTAACACTATTTTTAATATATAATTTTAGATTTGGAAGATTATGCTGACTACCTAGTATTAGTAATAAATACTTGTTATTTTTTTAATCACCAATCATAGCCAGCATATACTAATTTTTTTTTTTTAATGTTTGAAGGATTGGTACTTAAACTTGATATGTTTAATTAAGTATATACAGACTGGTTTTCAAAATTATGTGACCTTTGATATCATTCCCTGTAAATAAAATTTCAGATCAAACAGACATTCCAATAACATAATGCTTCTAGATCATCTACCGTGAATTAGGACTGGTGCTCAACGTTTTCACATACTAATTAGTATTCAGAGAGGTTAATCTGCAGATTCATGCCTTTGCCATGCTGACTCTGATTAGGTGTACAGCCTCTAATTAGGAGCACAGTATCACACTAACAAGTTGCTCCCTATCACTGAAACTGCAAGGGAAACCTGGAGATTTGAGTCGGAGATTATTTCTTAATATTGGATATTGAACAATTGAATGGAGGACCAGACACAGGAGATTGAAGTCAGTGATTACTTCTTAATATTAGATACTGAACAATTGATGAAAGGACCAGACACAGGAAAATGGAAATTTTCATTAAAATGGACATTAATTGTACTATATTTGATTATTAATCTGGTATAGTGCTAATTATTTACTTAAATCCAACATAGTTTGAAAGTTGCATTTTTATTTAATCTTATAATGATGCTTAGAGTACATTACAGACTGCAGCTTTTATACCTGTGCTCCCCATCACATAAAATATATATGTACCAAAATGTTATGTTAATTTAGATGATAAATTTACCTAAATATTATTATTTTTAAGCATTTATTTTTGCATTTTAACTTAAAGTTCTCAAATTGAAATTTGCAATCATATACTTCTCCTATAAATTAAAAACTATAAGGAAAAGAATTGAATTTGAAGACGATTATATCTTTAATGACTGTTTTTCTTTAATAATCTCATGGTACCAAATTTTTATTTAAGTCATATTTCAGAAAATACCAAAGAAATACTGTTGTTCTTATTAGTGAGGTTTTATTTTCCTATTTTAATTACATTGTGATTGTGCTCTTTCATCCAGATCCCTCTCCAGTGACCAGGAAAAATATTTAACAACTGTTTACTATTTAGCAAGAATAAAGACTGAGTGTTTTGTGGAGGAACAAAACTAGGATCTTTCTCTTTGTGTTTTTCATTTATCTGTTTCTTTGCTTGCTTTTTCTAGTGGATATTTAGATCTGGTACTGATTCTTTATTTTCACCACTAAAATGAGTACCCTTTTCCTAAATTTCTTCTGCAAAAACATAAATTCACTGTTTTCTTATATTTTTAAGATGAAATATATTACCAAAAAGACAAAGCTGAATTTTAAAATGTTCAGTCAAATGTATTAGTTCTTGCTCTGGCTAAGAAACATATTTCCTAAGAGGTAGATTTTTCTTGAACATGATATTCCTGTGGAATAACCACAAAGCATTTTTTAAAAATTTCACTAACAGCTAATATTTCAAAATTTTCTCCCATTTGTAAACAAAATTATTATATCTAGAATGTGATGCAAAATTTGGAATACAAGTTAAAACTTGGTTAGCAAAACACTCTGGTTCTGATACTCTTACCGCAAGGAGCCCAGTTATCAAGTGGGTTTACTGAAAGTTTCAGTTAACTAAAGAGTATCAGGGGTTATGGACACAAAAGGAACTAATCAAATCCCCTGATTCATCTATTCTACCCAAGCAACTGTATGGCTGAGGAGTGCTTTTTAGTAATTATTCCACACCTACTGCTGCCCACGGGGTTTTATGAACCATGTTATTGACCTAGTTCGCTGAAAGCGGGTCAAGCCTGGTCTGCAAAGTGGTCTTGTGGGCGGATAAATGGAGCTGTAGATCTCACTTCAATATCTCTCATCATTTCCACAGATGTCTTGTAACTTCTATCACTATCACCAGAGATCTCTCATCTGTTTACATGGCATGCCTTTCTCCTCTTGTTTGTGAGTATGTTGGGGTGGAGGGTGAGGATGGGGATGGCTCATTCTAGGGTTATAATTAGTATGTGTTGCAACCATAGCCTCTTTTCCATAAGTACATGTGATCAAGAAACCACTTTCTTATATAATCAATATCTAGATTGCATCACGAAATTCCCTTCACCCACCATCCCACACTCAGTAAAGGTAAACCATCTCTTCTCTTTTCATAGACCCTAAAGTCTTTTTTGACAGTAAGTGTGCATGAGGGAATTTGTCATTTCTAGAAAGAGGACCCCTGTGAGTGACAAATATTAATGTGCTTTGGAGAGGAGGTCCCATAAAACCACAACTGTCTCTCCATCTGTAGAACACCTGTCCCCTGTGCCAAAAAGGAAAATTACAGACATGCAATACAATTTTGCGATGAAAGAAATCCAAAGCTATTAAACCAGAGGTCTGTATCCAAATCATTTAGACAATGAAAACTTCTCTTCCGTTTCTAGAATATCACATTTTAATAATCTTACTACTAGAATTTCCTATTGCTTAGTAGGTGATTTAATTGGAAACAAAACACATTAAGATTACAGATTCTTATTTTTAGAATGCTTCTTTGGCTACATTCTGATGTTTTGAGATAAATTAGTATTTTCATTTCTCGAAGTCTTGGGAATTATGAAGAAAATAATGGAATCATTTTCAGACCTATACTTCTGTAACGATAAAAATGTATGAATTGAAAATTGTTTTGGGCTTCCCTGGTGGCGCAGTGGTTAAGAATCCTCCTTGCAATGCAGGGGACATAGGTTCGGCCCTGGTCCAGGAAGATCCAATATGCCGCAGAACAACTAAGCCTGTGCATCACAACTACTGAGCCTGCACTCTAGAGCCCACGAGCCACAACTACTGAGCCCGTGTGCCACAACTACTGAAGCCCGCATACCTAGAGCCCATGCTCCACAACGAGAGAAGCCACCACAATGAGAAGACTGTGCACTGCAATGAGGAGTGGCCCTGCACTCTGCAACCAGAGAAAAGCCTGCACTCAGCAATGAAGACCCAATTCAGCCAAAAATAAAATAAATAAAAGAAAATAAATTTAAAGGAAAATTGTTTCAATGTGTAAAATAAATAATGTGTGCATTAAATTCATTAATTTTTTAACTTAAACATTGAATTAAAATATAGAGAATTACTGTATTTTATATAACATGAAATATCTAAAATGAAAGTAGGTTCAAGTATGAAATCATGCTAGATGAAGCAAGAAGAGTCAGAGTGGTTCTGAAGTAGTTTTATAATAGTTAAGTTCAAACTTTTCATTTTAGAATTCTTGATACTGGAGAAAAAAAAAGTTTAAATAACTTGTCTTAATAACAAACTGATTATCTGAACCACCAAATCTAGAACCGGTATTCTGAAATATTTCTAACATCAATTTTAATCAAAAGTATACTATACGCTCTAAATCCCCAGAAAAAAACAAAAATGTAGAATTGTATCTAAAAATAACAGTTTAGTAAAACCATTATAACTGATTTGTGGTTCAGACATATCTCTGAATTTTAAAAATTTCTTTAGAGTTTCCAGAGAGCATTCAGCATCAGGAAGTGACCCAGATGAGAAAAAAAACGTTGTTCAGCAGACTCTCTGTGTCTTACATGAACATTATTGCTGGAGTATTTAATTCATAAAATAAAATAGGGCCAGAAGTCAAATCTCCCCATTTTCATCACAATCTTTTTCACACTAAATCACTTCAGATACTTTTTTTCTCTTTTGGGAAATATTTCTATGAAAGATATTTCATAATATACATTAGTAGAAAGAAGGACCTCTATTGCCAAAAGGCAATTCAGAAAAAATTGAGTATAGCAAAAATTAATCAAAAATTAGCAAGTGGTTAGTATAGAAATGACTCTGAAGAGAAACACAAAAAACTAAGATCCGAAGAAGCAGAAGCAATCAGAAGATACATCTTTGGCTGCTCCTGTAAATTCCCACCTTTCTTCCATGTCATGTCCCTTCTCAATATCAAAATACAACTGTTGACTGTGAATACTAAACCTCTATTCCCCTCCTCATCTTATTTTTTTTTTTAATTCTTAATCTCCTGGTCTGCTTCTGTGTTGCCAAAAGAAGATTTACAAGGTAAAACAAGAAGTGAGTAAACCTTCTGCTGTTTCTTCTCATTCTTGATCTTTAGCTTCAGCTGTCTTCACACCCTAGATGCCAGTAAAATGAACCAAAGCATAAGAAAAAGGGAGCATATTATCATCTATGGGGATATACAAGGAAAGGAAGAGAATAAACTCCATTACATTCTGTATTTCTCTAAACCCCTCCCTCTACACACCACAGACTTAAAATGTGACCAATTCTAGTTACTGCTTTAAGGCTTCATGATGCTCATATGTCTTGTCTAGTTAATTTTTTAAAAAAATAAAATGAAATAAGCTGTGGAGAAAAACATGGTATTAAAACTCAGTTTTATAATGGGAACTGATTGGAGGGTGACAATGCCTAGTTGGGAAATGGATGTCCAGAGCTAACTGAAAAGCATGATCAGTATGTATTACTTTTTCCTGCTTCAAAAGATGTGAGGTCACACAGGGCAAAAGGAACAGTCAGGTCTAATTATAGCTTCCTGCTTTGGACTGTTTCTGAAGAAAATTCATGAAGAAGTGTGGCAATGCAGAACCCCTTTTGGGGAAGGGGTTCTCCTCTAATTGAAAATTGATACCAAAAGAACTGAGGTACTCCAGAATATTTCATAATCTATTTATTTATTCTGATTTGATGGTCTTTTACATTATTTCCATTTTTGTATAAAGAAAGATTCTAAAATAAATATATTCTATATTATTTTCATGAATGTATGTGGTAAAAGTTCTCTAAGATGCATACTTTAAAAGGAATTTCTACATTTTTGGATACAAGGCATCTATGAATTTTCATAAAGTATCAAGTTGTCTCTAAAACTGATGTACCAATTTATATACCCATGATCAATGTGAGAAAATTCTTTCTCCAAAACTTACCAATACTTTTAATGTCTAACTTTAGCTATTCTGATGGCTAGGGAATAGTGTCCTATAGTTTTAACTTAAATTTCTGTAAAATACTAATGATTCATCATCTCCTATGTGTTTTTCTACTGTGGCTTACATATCCATTCTCTTTGAATATTTTCCTACAATTCAGATTTTTCATTTTGTATATGTATTTTGGTGTTAATTGCAAGAGAAAAATCATTTTCCTGTGTCTGGCTTGCCTTTATATCTTGTCTGTAGTGGCTTTTGACATGTGTGATATTTTAAAATTTAATGTGTGACATTAACTATGTCAGTGTTTTCTTGCAGTTCCATTTTTGTGTGTATGAATCTTTATTTTAGAATATCTTCTCTTCCTGAAAATTATAGAAATATTATCATTTATTTTATTCTATGTCATTTAGAATGGGCTTTTAATTCTTTAATAGGTCTGAAATTTATATTGTGCATGGTGAAATTCAGTCATCTAATTTAATATTCTGCTGTGTGACCAATAATGGCAGCAACAGTTTTGAATGATCCACCATTTCCTGACTTATACTTCATAATAAATCAAGTATTTTCTGCATTAGCTTCTGGATAATTTTTATTCCTTTGCTCTAACTCTGCACAAATATCACATCATCTTTGTTCATGCCACTTTACAGAGATGTTGTTCAGCTGAAAATGGTAGACCAGAGGGTTTTGAGCTAATTATTGAAATATTAAAAAAACAATATTAGTACTAATTGATATAAAATATTGGGGTGCCTTCAAGATAGAAAGGTTTGTTAGATAAAGATCCTAAAAGGAAGGAAAGCAAAGAAAGTCAAGCCTGTCACTGTGTGCAATATTTCCATCTGAGATGATAGCCATTGCCTAAAGCAGTGATTGAGAAGCTGAGAATCTGGGCAGTACTTTCAAAGAATTACAGGCTGGGAGGCTAATATTTAAGTTAAGTTCCCACCAAAAATAAAGATATTTGATAAATATCCCAACATTAATTTGGGTACTAAGTGTCTGTATCTAAAGAGAAAGGGCAAATCAGAAACAGTCCATTCCTCATAACAACTGAAGCCTAGGTTTAAATTATCCCAATAATTTATTACTTCTGTGGGGATGGTAGGTACCCAAGCATAGGTACATACGAAAAGTAAAAGTACATACATCTTCTCTGGTGAGAAGTAATATCACCCAGAGCTTCAAAATATCTTTACAGTATTTCATAACAAAATATGAGATGAGACACTTGCCTGAAAAAAAAAAATTGAAATACTCCCAAAGAAAATCTAGATAGGGACTTCCCTGGTGGTGCAGTGGTTAAGAATCCACCTGCGAATGAAGGGGACATGGTTCGAGACCTGGTCCGGGAAGATCCCACATGCCACAGAGCAACTAAGCCCGTGTGCCACGACTACTGAGCCTGCGCTCTAGACCTCGCAAAACACAACTACTGAACCCACGTGCTGCAACTACAGAAGCCCACATGACTACAGTCCATGTTCCACAACAAGAGAAGCCTGCACACTGCAATGAAGAGTAGCCCCCGCTCACCACAACTAGAGAAAGCCCATGCATAGCAGCAAACACTCAACACAGCCAAAAATAAACACATTTATTTTAAAAAATAAATAAGAAGTAAATCTAGATAATGTTGTCAACAGACATATATATATATAAAAAACATAAATACATATATACACATATATATATATATTTTAAAGCATAAAAGAATGATTAAGAGACTTACAAAATGGTGACTTCAGGGGAGAAAATTTGAACATATATTTTTAAAAATTATAGAGCTGAACAATGCAAAGACTGAAATTTAGAATGCAAAAATTAGATGTAGGAGCAGATTGTCTAAGCAGAAATTAATTTAATGGGAATTGGGATATAGGTTAAAACAATATATTCAATCTAAAACATTGAGCAAAAAACAAAAGAAAATAAAGTAAAAAAACAAGACAGGGAAATAGAGAAAAACAATGTATATATTTTTGTAGTTTCATAAAAAGAGAAAGAGAATATGAGATAGAAGAAATATTGGAAGAAATAATGGCTTAGAAATTTCAAGATTTTTAAAAAATATCAACTGTATAAATACAAAAAAACCCACCACTAGACATAGCTCAGAAAAACTAAAACAAAACGACAACCTTAACAACAGATAAAGACACATTGTCTTTAAGTGTTTTATCATATACAATGAAAGCCCCAAAATAATAAAATGATAGATTGAAAGTGCTTTTAATCTAAAATTCTATTTATTAAACCCAAGAAAATACATTCTTAGTAAATAAATAAATAAAATGAACAAAAGAAAAAAACCTGACAAAACTGTTGTCCTAGGCAACACAGACTAAAGGAAGTAATAAAAGGTATTGTTTCTATAAACTAAAATTATTACATTTTAATCATATATTGAAATATGATATTTTATAAAAGAATAGTTTTCCAATATTTCTAACTGCTTTCTAATTGTTAATGACGTTACACTGTATACTTTACCTTCATGATATTGTTTTATATTCCAAAGTAAAAATATTCATTTTTACAGTTAATAATTGGCTTTATTGATATATGTAATATAATTGTGTGTTTGCCATATTTTTCTTTTAGAACTTATGACATTTTCCTGGGTTCATTATTTTCCTAAAATTTTCTAATATTTATTAGAGTAAATGTGAGAAAACAAATGTGTCTCTTTGTGCTCGAAAATGTCTTTATTTTATCCAATACCTTAAAAATAATTTGGTTCTACAAAATTCCAAGAAACAATTTTTCTACATATTGGAAACAATATTCAGCTTACTTATAATGTCTATTGTCTCTGACAAGGGATTGACTGTCAGTCAAATATGGTTCTTATCTTTCATTATCATTGGTATTTTTGACGATTTTTCTTCATTTCTAATATTTTATATTTTAACTACTACAAAAATTCCACAAGTTTATATATTTGAAAAGACTCACAAGAATCCATATAGCAGACAAACCTAAGGTTTCTATTTAAAGGCAAAGGATAAGGTAAAGCAAGAGGAAGAGAATGCAGGAAATCATTAGAGGTCTTAGAAACATCCAGATGCAAGCTTACCAGGGTCCTTATTGACGTATTGACAAACTTCAGTTTGAATCACCAAAATCTGTGCAATGAATCTTGGCTTCAGGAAAACACAAGGCAGAAGTTCCAGTGGAGTCCTTTACACCCCTTTGCTCAAGTCATGCCATCTGACCAATTATGCTATGCCGGTGAAATCATCAGTAAACAAACTGGCCTTGGGAGTTGCCAGGGGGGTTCAGCCTTAAAAAAGCAGGTCATAAACCCCACTACTCTTATCTTAGCCCAGAGTCTAAGAAATCCCAAGGTCCCCAAAGACAAGAATAGAGCATTCCCAGTCCAGTTGTAAAATGCTCCGGACGCAGAGGCTCCGAGGCCACAGCTCACAGGCCCAGCCGCTCTGCGGCATGTGGGATCTTCCCGGACCGGGGCACGAACCCGTGTCCCCTGCATCAGCAGGCAGACTCTCAACCACTGCACCACCAGGGAAGCCCAAATATCATATTTTGGATATGAATTTATTTTTCTTTATCCAGCTCAGTTCTCATAATGTACATCTTATCTGAGGACTCACATCTTTATTTTTCTTAAACTTTGCACTTTATGTAATTAATTTTTATAGACAGTAAACAAACATATACTATACCTACTCAGGTTAAGTAAAAATGTGGATGATTAAGTGGGCAGACATATCACCTTTTTTGGTTGTTTTTGTCCTATATATTCTCTTCATCCCTAAGACTTGAGTTACTTGTTTGTTAGACCTTTTAATTAACACAAAGTCTCTTTTTGTACTTTTAATTTTTTAGCTCTCAGTGTTTCAACTTGAATATTTTCCAGTTCACTAATGTTGTGTCTCCTCTGCTCAATATGTATTTGAATTAATCTATTGTGTCCTTAATTTTTGAATTTATATTTTTATAATTTCATTTGATTTTTATTTCAGTTCTCTAGTTAAATTCTCTACCTTCTCATCTATTTTCATGGGTATATCAGTCATATTATTTTAGAAGCCATGTTTGAAAATGCAAATAATGCCATCGTTTCTCTGTACCTGTCTTTATGTGTAGCTATCTCTTTTTATAATATTCTCTTGGTCCTCTTTCTTGGTATACTTGGTAACATTTTGTTGGATTCTGTACATTATGTAAGAAACATTGCAGAATGTCTGGGTGTTGCTATCTTCTTCCAGAGAAAATTCACTTTTTGCTCTGGAAAGTAGATAGAATGGCACAAATCAAAATAACCAATCAGATGATCTGTCCCACTTCTGGACTACATTTTTAGCAAGACCTTGTCTACCTCTGGTTTGCTTCCACTTCTGGGGAATAGCAATTTAGGGGATTCCAATTTGCAGCAGAAATCATTCAACAGGACCCTTTTTCACTGGCATACAGAACTACAGGTTTTTTGTTTTCGCCCTCTCAGAGCCATAAAACAGCTGAAAATTCTCTCTCTTTACAAGAATTGTTCTACTTAACTTCTTAAACTCTTTCCCTGGGCAGTTTAGGAATTCAGAAAATGCTTAGAGGGAACATACACTGAGTAGACATCTGCTTCCAGGGGGATATTTTAGTAACAGAGGTTAAATTCAGACTTCCCACCAAAGCAAAATACAAAGTAAACATATAAATGAGAAAATGATTTTCAGACATTAAACAACAGGCAGTGTGGACAGTGATTCCTGAAAGAAAGGCAATAAATGGATTAAGCTCCACAACTGTCCCAGCTTCTGACTTGCTGAGTTATCAAGTTGCAAAATGGGGGTGGAGAGTAGGCAGGAGTTTGGAAGGACCAAGAATCTAGAGAAAGAGAAAGACTGTTGAACTACTGGAGTTGAGAGAGTTTATTGTCTTGGGGAACCTAAGGGGGCTAGAATTATCAAGGCAGAATACCAGGAAGAGAAAGCTGAACAGGGACAAAGTTACAGATGTGTGCAGAAGGTTCTGATGTCTTCATCTGAGTACTGATTAGCACATATGTGTGAAGAAACTATTTAGAGGCCAGGGCAAGATTGGAACTTTCATGATAGAACTCCATGAAAGGGGCAGAGAGAATGATCTCTATACAGAGCTGAATGGTTTGTTTCTTCACCATCCAGAGTAAATTTATTAAGGTATAACTAACTTAACACAATGTCCAGTGTGCATTTGAGTATAAAAGAGAGAGTATCAATTCTTCCCAGTAGCTAATAGAGAATTAGGTGTGGGCAAGCAAACTTGTTTAAGCAGAATCTTAGAGACAAAATAGTATTTTTAGGAAGATGAAAGAAGAAGTGAAGGAGGTTTAGGTAAACATTCCAGGCAGAGGGCAAGGATCCAGAGATGTTTTCAAAGAACTTTAAGTGTTAAGTATGATTGCCTCAAAGTGTCAGAATGAGGATGAGGCAAAAGAGGAAACTTGAGGGGCAGACCTTGGAAAACATAGAATAAATGTTTAAGAAGGATAATTTTATAGCCTATAGTTTAAGTGGCAGGGGTGGATATGGAAATATGTTACAGAGAAATTAACCAGATAAGATATATTGCAGAAAGGCCACTCACAATCCTGTGGATAATAATGAAATGAGATAGAAATCTTTAGAAATCAGTTAAAAAGCTGATGTTATATTCCTTCAAAAGACAGAGGGGGCTGGAACCAAGACAGTGAGCCTGGATAAGAGATAAGTTTCAGTGGTGATATTAATGGAACTGGGTCACTGTTAAATACAACGTAAGGTGCAAAGTGTTTTCTGATTGGTTGACGTGAAATAGTTCATGTACTTCGTTATAATATTGATACTAATTGAGAACCAGATTAGAGGTAGGGAAATATGAGCTGACTTTGGGTATGTTGAGTTTGAGTTGTGGGATATCTAGATAAAAATGTCAGTTGGATAGTTGGTTTGAAATTCCAGAAGTCAGTACTGAAGTCTGTACTAGTGATATTCTTTCTCCAAATACATGATCATGTATGATCAATAAAACTATTCCAAATTTTAAACATTATTTCAAATGTTGATAAATATATTTCAGACAAGCTCTTAGCAATATCAAATAAAAATGTATAATATACATCAAAATATTCTGGCAATATTATTAACATGAGTGTGGTATAAATTAAATAGATAAAGGGCCACATTTTAAACACTTTGTGTGGTATATTCCTATGTACCTCACACATACACAATTCCATAAATCATGAATAAAGACAACATCCAACAAAAAGGTCCTTTATATATTAATAATAGCTATAAAAATAGAAAAAAATTAAAAATTGACTAGAAATTGTAGCAATTGACAGTTCAAATTGGTTTCATCTAGTCTACTAATTAAATAAGTCATTAGTCTCCCTCAAAATATTAAGAATCACATAGCAAAGTGTAAATAGTTCACATGCCTCCTGAAATAGACAGTGTTGAGGAACTGTCTTCTGCATCTTAATTGGGCAAATAAATAACAACCCTGCCTAGATTATAGCAACCATTGATGTGCAAATGATCAGGGGCTAAAATAATTCCAGTAAATCAGCAGTAGGAAGTAAAGACATATAACATATTATCACAAAGAGAGTTTGATGTGACACCACTTTTATAATCAGATTTAGATGACATTCTTCATTAGATAACAGCAAGTTATTACTGTCTATAAAGGAGTTTAAAAAGAAATAAAATAACTTTGAAATATTCACCAACCAAAATTTTTAAACTAATGATAAAAATAAATGAAATGAAAATCCCTTCCTTTATCCATCTCCACCTTCTCATTCTTTTCATCAATAATATTCATTTATCCCCTCAAATATCTGTTTCTCAGAGACAGCTTCCCTGACATGCTAATTTAACATAAGTCCCAATAATAACTATTTTTATAGAAAAATAGTTATTTTCCATTATTTTATGGAAAATAATTCTATTGGTTTAATACATCAGTGGAAATAAATGGGAAAGTGGAAACACTGTACAGAAGAGTATGGGGTTATTTAAATTAATATTTAATTTACCTTTTTCCAAATAAAGTAACTTATACCAAAAAAGATAACTTGAGGATAAATGACAGAATAAAGAGTGATAACTTTTTATTTTTACTTTTAAAATGTAATATAATAAAATATTACGTGTAAAATACTTAACAAGAGTATAACAATTGCATAACTCAATAGTTTATACCTGAGGATGGAGAACCCCAATGCAGTGCTATTTTTCCTATCATGGTAACTGAAGGCCTTAATATACTTTGACCAATATTACTAAACAATTATTATATTAGCTAATGTTTATTGAACACTTGCTACTTGGTAGACACTATCTTTAGTGCTATACATGAATTATTTCATTTAAACCTAAACCAACCTTATGAGATAGATACAACTATTAGCCCCATTTTCAAGATAGAGTGAGAGTGTAGTTACTTGCCCAAAGGCATTTTAAAATAAATGAACAGCAATTCTATTCCTCATAGTTAAATGATATTAATGTTTCTTTTCCTATCAATGTTTGGGTTTGTTTGAGTCATATGTTTATTTTTATATTCTTATTATTTCATGATACTATTATTATGGTACATAATATTAAACTATTATGTTCTATTAAGTTTCATTGAAATAATGATTTTTAATTGTGTTAGTTTTCTATCTCTGCATGGAAAATTACCACATATTTAGCAGCTTCAAACAATACCTATTTATTAACTCACAGTTTTATAGTTCAGAAATCTGGGCAGATTCAACTGAGTTGTCTACTGAGGTTTTCACAAGACAAATCCAAGTATTTTTCAGGCCGGGCTCTAGCCTGGGCTATAATGGGAGAATCTACCTGCAAGATCATTCTGGCTGTTGTGGAGAAGTCACTAAGCCAGCAGGTCACAACAGACCTTTTTCTTGCTTTGCATCTCTCTAATTTCCCCTCTGTGACCAGCCAAGAAAACTCTCTGCTTTAAAGGATTCATGTGATTAGATCAGGCCCCTCTACATAATCTACCATTTAATTAACTCAGTATGAACTGATTTGTAACCTTAAAATAGGCACAACATTTATTTTGTCATATAAGCTAACATAATCACAGGCATGATATCACATCTTATTCAGAGCCCTGGGGGTTAGGGCAGGAAATCTTGGTCAGGGGTCATTTTAGAATTCTGCGTACCACACTAATATCTCTGTACTTGTCCACTCTCTTAAAACATCATCATTTAAGGATTATTTTATTATTGAACATTTATTCACTGTCCCAAAGTACAATGTCATTAATAAGTGTGATTTAAAAATGTGTAGCTATTTTAGAAGTCTACTATTATTACTTTGATATAAAATTAGAAAGGAAATTATTTGATCAAAAAGTACAAACATTAAAGGATCATGATATATGTTACTAAATCACTTCCTTTATAATATAGTGGGGAAAAAAAAGCACTTTCAAAAAACTGTTTTCTTGTCAACCCTTGGTTTCACCCATTATATAAATGATATAATATGTATCATTTATATATGTAAAAAATAGAAAAATACTGTTCACTTTAATAGTAAAGGTAAATGTATAGGTGTAGTACACACATTAGTAGGAGAAAAGACTCTCCAGCCAAAATGACAGGGATTGAATTCCAGTTCCACTGCAAATTATCTCTAACTTTATCAAGCTACTTAACCACTCTGTACCTTAGGTTCTTTGACTGTTAAAAGTAGATAACGATATATGAACTAACTCATAGAGTGGTTGAAATAAATAAATGTATGGAAAATGAGTAAAATACCTAAAACTGGGTCCAGTTAATAGTTGATTAAATAGTCACATATATTTTTTCTCTTGTGAAACATCAATTCAAGTTCACTTTTTCATTTTATACTAACTTAAAGTTGAAATTTTAATCCATTTTGACTTCTAAAATATTTATATAAATATAAACTCATTATTATATATTTTTAAATGTCCACCATTACATTTTTAAGTAAATATATAAATATTTGTGCATTATTTTTTCACAAATATTTTTATAAAGAATAGTAAAATCATGAACAGAAGTAGTATATATTTCAATTAGTTGATTCACTTGGGCTTTTCAGTTTTATAATGATATAATTTTTACATAAAGATAAATATATTTGTGCCTTTCTAATTGTTATCTACATGTTTGTTGTCTGTTTTGCCCTCTTCCTTAATAATTGATTGAATTACCTCAATGTATTTTCAGTGTTTCTATTTTCATTCTTCAAGTTTAGTTCTTCACATTTTTTCTCTGAATAATGGGAGAATGTTTTACATTAGCTTTATTTCATTAATTTACTTTTACTGCAATATCTACTCTGCTACTTACTGCTTTTATTGCTTTAAAATATTGTGTTGTCCTATGACTTCTTTTTCAGATTTATAATCTATTCATGATTACTTTATTCTGTTATAAATTTAAATATTATTGGAAATGAACCCACAGAATATATCTTGGGACTTTTAAAGCATAGGTTCTCCTGCTTTGACACAGAAAGAATTCAGTGAGAGGCAGAATGACAGGTAAGGAAAGAGTTAATTAGTATAGAGATATAAGCTTGTGAGAGATGCAAGCAGGCAGGCAAGGGACTGATACCCTGAGAACTTAGTGGGCTACAGTTTTACAATCAAAGAAAAATGAGGAGGGTAAGAAGACCACCTTATTCCTCATTCTTGAATAGATGTCAAACTTCCATCATCCGCTGCTCCTTCAAGTTGGGCAGGGGAGTTTTCTTGTACCTAAATGGTCAAACTGGGACTGTCATGGCACTTTGGAAATAGTTTAGTAACAAATACTAAAATACGGTAAATCATTTCAGGTTTCAATATAATGTCACCTTTCTCTATATTTTTGTTTTTAGTGCAGGCAGAGCAGCATATCCTAAGAACCACTAACTTACTGTCCTCACTGAACAAGATGTGGGTCTCTTTCCACCATTGTTTTATTGTTTGGGCGCATGTCCCATGCTTCTGTTGCATGATTTTGTTGCTAAGCAAGCCTGCTTGGTTTAGTTGTTAAGCCTGTTTTCTTGAGTGATCATTAAATTACAGGTCTCCCATATTTTTTTCTCTCCTTACAATCCTTTAGTGGAATTAATTATTTAACCACCTGCTTTGTCCCTTTTTTCTGTCCCTATCAGAAAGACATTTTAGATATTTTGGAATCTGTATTCTGTTTCTTAAGAAAATATATTTTATAGGATGTGTTAGAGTAATTAAGTTTGATCTATTTCTTTGAAACACTGTTTCTGTTAAGGTCTGGTATTTTCTCTGAGTTCATTTTTAGAGATTGATGCCTAGGCTAGCTCAGGATACAGAGATTCTTGCCTGAATCTTTTGATTCTGGATAAACTTCAAAGGTAATATTTTTTTAAATTTCTTATGAATTTCAATACATCCCTCAGAGATCTAGCAGCCCATGGTAGATGGATGATGCAGGAAGCAATTCCCAGCATTGAGTAACACAGATTAGGTATCATAGATGGAAAATTGTGTATGAGATGGAACCAGGAGGTTTTCAGTATAGTGGCTGCACACATGGTTTTCTAAGAAAAATTGAGCCAAGAGTAAATTTAGAGGAAGCCTCATAGGACAAAATCTCCATATAATAGGATGTTGCCAAATAAAACACAGGAATTCTAATTAAACTCAAATTCAGATAAACAGCAAACATTTCAGTATTAGTATGTCCCTCAGATTACATGGGACATACATATACTAAAAACATTAATTGTTGCTTCTCTGAAATTCAAATTAATTGAACATCCTGTATTTTTGTTTGCTGAATCTAGCAATCCTAAATACTGTGATTTGAAGGACTGATAACATTTAGCTGCACATTGGGTAACCCATACACACCTCACATTCATTATTCTGGCCTGTGCTAAGGTAAGGGGTCTTGGTGAAGGTTAATTCAAAGGCACAGCCCTCTCACTCCTCTGCTGATCTGGCTCCTACTTAGACATTGGCTCATACACCCTTTTTTAAATAAGAAAATACATAAACATTTTCTGATTTTTGAACATCATTCTTGCCTACATTGAAATGATCATTCTTCATTTTGAAAATTACTGGGAAAAAACAGTCTCAGACACTTTCAATACCATTTTACAAATATGTCTTTAAAGTTCCTCAGACTTCATCACTAATTCACCCTGACTACTTGCCACATCCCTGGACCAGTAAACCAGATTGATTAATGTTTCCAAGTGATTTCAACTGAGATATAATATTGAATGTGCAATACAAAAAAAAAAAATCTGAATAATAGTATGTCAATGCATTTCTTTTAGAATACATGATATCTGGGTATACTACATATTTCATCACGTACTGGGAATTCAGTTTAAAAGCATAAAGGACACATTGAAAATATATTTTTCCCCATAGCAGAAGTGCTCCATTACAGAAATACACAGTTGAGCAAAAGTCTAAAACAGCGAATATCCACGAGCATGCACCGGCTTTCTGCGGCGTCCGCAGTGAAAACGCGAGAACAATTTACAAGCAGCAGCACCGAAGCAATACAGCCAAGCTACCGGATGACATCAGGGAGCTTTTCCCCATGAAATTGGTGGCAAGGGGCTATGCTTTGCTTGGTGTGACTGTTTAATTTCTGTATATACTTACTCTTTTGCTTTACACATGTTCTGTGCAAATGCCAGAAGTTTGCTCAGGTAAGTGCAAGGTGGGACTTGATCCTCTCTCAGGTTTCTGCTACTTCTAAACGGCTCCCTTGGGGAATTGGTTATGCCAGTTTGGGTATCTAGACTTAGTTAATAATGTCCTAAAATGGAAAATAAAAACTCGTAACCCTAGTTAAATCCAAAAAAGAAAAACAAAAAATCTTTTTTTGTGTAAGTCTTTCATGATGTATAGAGACAAAAGGAACTAGGTCTCTTGTTATTCATTCTTCATGTATGGAAATGGCTGGAATCTTCCTGGGTTATTTCTGATCTTAAAGTGGACTTACAGTTCGCTCTTAAAATTTCTTTTATATTGCTGGGAAACCAAGTTTATATATACTCTAATACTATCTAAAATCTTGGATATAGGAACTTAAAATCTTGGGTTTTATAGAAGAATAATTTACTTCTATTTAATTGTCATATGTTTAAAGACAGGATCCTTTAATGTTACCAAATTGTTGAGTAAGGTGGAATAAAATGTTTGATAGGGAGCCCTGAGTAATACAGAACTGTGGTTAAAAATCTGTCCTCAACTCTCTAATACAGACGGTATCATCATGCACACACACACACACACACACACACACACCCCATCCACCCACATTCAAACAAAAGCTCCCTAACCCCTTGTTACTTAATAGAAAAACTAGGAATACATCATAAGTATATTAATTGCCTCCATCTGTAAGTTATACGAATAGTCCATATAGTGGACTATGTAACAAATTTTTGTAGTTTCCTTTTTTAATCTTTATTTTTATAACCTCTCTTTTGCTTTCATCCTGCCTTTTTCCTGTTAGCATCTCGAGATTTACTAAGTAAAAATATTCCGAATCTGAATTAATATTCCTTAGGCCCTAAAAATAATAAAAATGCACACTTTCCAGCCATTTATATTGACTGCATGAGAGAAGATTTGAGATATGGTTTTTTTTTTGTTGTTGTTGTTTTTCTTTAAATTTATTTATTTATTTGTTTTGGGCTGCATTGGGTCTTCGTTGCTGCACGCAGGCTTTCTCTTGTTGCGCTGAGTGGGGGCTACTCTTTGTTGCGGTGTGCGGGCTTCTTATTGCGGTGGCTTCTCTTGTCGCGGAACACAGGCTTTAGGTGCGCGGGCTTCAGTAGTTGTGGCACTCAGGCTCAGTAGTTGTGGCTCTCGGGGTCTAGAGCTCAGGCTCAGTAGTTACAGCCCACTGGCTTAGTTGCTCCGCAGTATGTGGGATCTTCCCGGACCAGGGATCGAACCCGTGTCACCTGCATTGGCAGGCGGATTCTTAACCCCTGCGCCACCAGGGAAGTCCTGAGATATGTTTTTAAAGTTGTTTTTAAAAAGTGTGTTTACCCAATCCAAAAAGGGGCAAAAGACCTAAATAGACATTTATCCAAAGAAGATATACAGATTACCAGTAAACAGATGAAAGAATGCTCAACAACATTAATCATTAGGGAAATGCAAATCAAAACTACAATGAAGGCTTCCCTGGTGGTGCAGTGGTTGATAGTCTGCCTGCCGATGCAGGGGACGTGGGTTCGTGCCCCAGTCCAGGAGGATCCCACATGCCGCGGAGCAGCTGCACCTGTGAGCCATGGTTGCTGAGCCTGCACGTCCAGAGCCTGTGCTCCACAACGGGAGAGGCCACAACAGTGAGAGGTCCGCGTACTGTAAAAAAAAAAAAAAAAATCTACAATGAGATATCATCTCACACCAGTCAGAATGGCCATCATCAAAAAACCTACAAACAATAAATGCTGGAGAGGGTGTGGAGAAAAGGGAACACTCTTGGTGGGTATGTAAATTGATATAGCCACTATGGAGACCAGTATGGAGGTTCCTTAAAAAACTACAAATAGAACTATCATATGACCCAGCAATCCCACTACAGTGTATATACCCTGAGAAAACCATAATTCAAAAAGAGTCATGTACCACAATGTCATTGCAGCCCTATTTACAATAGCCAGGACATGGAAGCAACCTAACTGTCCATTGACAGATGAATGGATAATGAAGTTGTGGCCCATATATACAACAGAATATTACTCAGCCATAAAAAGAAACAAAACTGAATTATTTTTAGTGAGGTCGATGGCCTAGAGTCTATCATACAGAGTGAAGTAAGTTAGAAAGAGAAAAACAAATACTGTATGCTAACACATATATATGGAATCTAAAAAAAAAAAAAAAAAAAAAGGTCATGAAGAACCTAGGGGCAGGACAGGAATAAAGACACAGACATACTAGAGCATGGAATTGAGGACATGGGGAGGGGGAAGCGTAAGCTGGGATAAAGTAAAGGAGTGGCATGGACATATATACACTACCCAATGTAAAACTGCTAGCTAGTGGGAAGCAGCCCTATAGCACAGGGAGATCAGCTCTGTGCTTTGTGACCATGTAGAAGGGTGGGATAGGGAGGGTGGAAGGGAGGGAGATGCAAGAGGGAGGAGATATGGGGATATATGTATATGTATAGCTGATTCACTCTCTTATAAGGTAGAAACTAACACACCATTGTAAAGCAATTATACTCCATAATGATGTTAATAAATAAATAAATTAATAATAAATAAATGAAAAGTGTGTGTATTTCTTTAATTACTTTGCTTTGATTTACTTATTAGATTCCAATCAGTGAAAAGCAACCAGTTTTGCATGTCACCTACATATGCAATTTCAAAAATCTCTGAAACTATTTTTGTCTGAACAAGAAAGCAAAGCATACATTTTGAGATACGTCAAATGCTCTGCTAAAGATGAAAATGCTTCCCAATTTAAATTTTATTTTTTATATAAATACAATCAAATTCCCCAACAAATTTATCTGCAAAATATTTGGAAAGTAACATTTCATTTCAAGTCCTCTCCCAATGAGGTTGATCAATACCTCCATAAGTAGAACTATGCTTTTGTTTCCTGCTTTGTATTAATTCATTAATAATAAATTCTATGTGAGCATTTTTTCTGAACCAGACCCTGTGCTGAACACTGAGGATGCAATAAAAGCAGAGGGAGAAAAGTGCCTTCCTTGGGAAAATCACATCACACTAGACATAATAGAACATTAAGCTACAAATTAAAGTAGATAAAGTGCAATATAAGTGGTATGTTATACTGCACTCAGTGTTCTTCTGGATGGGTTAGTTTACTATTCATTGTGTGGGACATACAGGTTCTGTGAACAGAAATTAGAAAAGAGGAAATAAAATATTACAATTTAAAATTTGAGCTAAAAATCTATGATCAATATGAAGAATAGAGGAGGAGGAACCAAGATGGTAGAGTAGAAGGACGTGTTCTCACTCCCTCTTGCAAGAAGACCAGAGTCACAACTAGCTGCTGGACAATCATTGACAGGAGGAGACTGGAACTCACCAAAAAAAGATACCCTACATCCAAAGACAAAGGAGAAGCCACAATTAGACGACGGGAGGGTGCAATCACATTAAAATAAAATCTCATAACTGGAGGGTTGGTGACTCACAGACTGGCAAACACTTATACCACAGAAGTCCACCCACTGGAGTGAAGGTTCTGAGCCCCACGTCAGGCTTCCCAACCTTTGGGTCCGGCAACAGGAGGAGGAATTCTTAGAAAATCAGACTTTGAAGCTTAGTGAGAATTGATTGCAAGACTTTGAAAGGACTAGGGGAAACAGTGACTCCACTCTTGGAGGGCACACACAAAGGGGTGTGTGCATCGGGACACAGGGGAAGGAGCAGTGACCCCAGGGGAGACAGAAGCAGACCTATCTGCTAGTGTTGGAGGGTCACCTGTGGAGACAGGGTGTGGCTCTGTTTCACCATGGAGACAAGGACACTGGCAGCAGAAGTTCTGAAGTGCTCCTTGGTGTGGGCCTTCCCAGGGTCTGTCATTGGCACCAGCAGGGAGCCTAGGTAGGCTCCAGTGTTGGGTTGCCTCAGGCAAAACAACCAACAGGGAGGGAACCCAGCCACACCCATAAACAGTCAAGTGGATTAAATATTCCTGAGCTCTGCCCACCAGAGCAACTGTCATCTCTACCCACCATCAGTCCCTCCCATCAAGCTTCTTAGATAGCCTCATCCACCAGAGGTCAGACAGCAGAAGCAAGAAGAACTACAATACTGCAGCCTGTGGAACAAAAACCACATTCACAGAAAGATAGACAAGATGAAAAGGCAGAGGGCTATATACCAGATGAAGGAACAAGATAAAACCCCAGAAAAACAACTAAATGAAGTGAAGATAGGCAACTTTCCAGAAAAAGAATTCAGAATAATGATAGTGAAGATGATTCAGGACCTTAAAAAGAATAGAGGCAAATAACGAGAAGATGCAAGAAATGTTTAACAAAGTCCTAGACGAATTAAACAACAGACAAAGAGAGATGAACAATACAATAACTGAAATGAAAACTACACTAGAAGAAATCAACTGAGGCAGAAGAACGGATAAGTGACCTGGAAGACAGAATGGTGGAATTCACTGCTGCTGAACAGAATAAAGAAAAAAGAATGAAAAGAAATGAAGACAGCCTAAGAGACCTCTGGGACAACATTAAACACAACAACATTTGCATTATAGGGGTCCCAGAAGGAGAAGAGAGACAGAAAGGACCAGAGAAAATATTTGAAGAGATTATAGTCGAAAACTTCCCTAACAAGGGACAGGAAATAACCACCCAAGTCCAGGAAGCACACCTAGTCCCATACAGTCTAAATCCAAGGAGAAACATGCCGAGACACATAGTAATCAAATTGGCAAAAATTAAAGACAAATAAAAATTATTGAAAGCAGCAAGGGAAAAAAGACAAATGACATACAAGGGAACTCCCAAAGGCTAACAGCTGATTTCTCAGCAGAAACTCTACAAGCCAGAAGGGAGTGGCATGATATACTTAAAGAGACGAAAGGGAAGAACCTACAACCAAGATTGCTCTAGCCGGCAAGGATCTCATTCAGATTTGATAGAGAAATCAAAAACTTTACAGATAAACAAAAGCTAAGAGAATTCAGCACCACCAAACCAGCTCTACAACAAATGCTAAAGGATCTTCTCTAAGTGGGAAACAAAAGAGAAGAAAAGGACCTACAAAAACAAACCCAAAACAAATAAGAAAATGGTCGTAGGAACATACATATCGATAATTACCTTAAACATCAATGGATTAAATGTCCCAACCAAAAGACACAGGCTTGCTGAATGGATACAAAAACAAGACCCATATATATGCTGTCTATAAGAGACCCACTTCAGACCTAGGGACACATACAGAATGAAAGTGAGGGGATGGAAAAAGATATTCCATGCAAATGGAAATCAAAAGAAAGCTGGAGTAGCTATACTCATATCAGATAAAATAAACTTTAAAATAAAAAAAAATGTTACAAGAGACAAGGAAGGACACTACATAATGATCAAGGGATCAATCCAAGAAGAAGATATAACAATTATAAATGTATATTCACCTAACATAGGAGCAGCACAATACATAAGGCAACTGCTAAGAGCTATAAAAGAGGAAGTCGACAGTAACACAATAATAGTGGGGGACTTTAACACCTCACTTACACCAATGGACAGATCATCCAAAATGAAAATAAATAAGGAAACAGAAGCTTTAAATGTCACAATAGACCAGATAGATTTAATTGATATTTATAGGACATTCCATCCAAAAACAGCAGATTACGCTTTCTTCTCAAGTGTGCATGGAACATTCTCCAGGATAGATCACATCCTGGGTCACAAATCAAGCCTCAGTAAATTTAAGAAAATTGAAATCATATCAAGCATCTTTTCAGACCACAACGCTATGAGATTAGAACTGAATTATAGGGATGAAAACGTAAAAAACACAAACACATGGAGGCTAAACAATACGTTACTAAATAACGAAGAGATCACTGAAGATATCAAAGAGGAAATCAAATATACCTAAAGCCAAATGACAATGAAAACACGATGATCCAAAAATTACAGGATGCAGCAAAAGCACTTCTAAGAGGGAAGTTTATAGCTATACAAGCCTACGTCAAGAAACAAGAAAAATCTCAAGTAAACAATTTAAGCTTACACCTAAAGGAACTAGAGAAAGAAGAATAAACAAAACCCAAAGTTACCAGGAGAGAAATCATGAAGATCAGAGCAGAAATAAATGAAATAGAAACAAAGAAAACAATAGCAAAGATCAACAAAACTAAAAGCTGGTTCTTTGAGAAGATAAACAAAATTGATAAACCATTATCCAGACTCATCAAGAAAAAGAGAGAGAGGACTCAAATCAATAAAATTAGAAATGAAAAAGGGGAAGTTACAACACACACCGCAGAAATACAAAGCATCCTAAGAGACTACTACAAGCAACTCTGTGCCAATAAAATGGACAACCTAGAAGAAATAGACAAATTCTTAGAAAGGTATAACCTTCCAAGACTCAACCAGGAAGAAACAGAAAATATGAACAGACCAATCACAAGTAATGAAATTGAATCTGTGATTAAAAATCTTCCAACTAACAAACGTCCAGGACCAGATGGCTTCACAGGTGAATTCTATCAAACATTTAGAGAGGAGCTAACACTCATCCTTCTCAAACTCTTCCAAAAGATTGAAGAAGAAGGAACACTCCCAAACTCATTCTATGAGGCCACCATCACCCTGATACCAAAACCAGACAAAGACACTACGAAAAAAAGAAAATTACAGACCAATATCACTGATGAATATAGATACAAAAATCCTCAACAAAATACTAGCAAACAGAATCCAACAACACATTAAAAGGATAATACGCCATGATCAAGTGGGATTTATCCCAGGGATGCAAGCGTTCTTCAATATATGCAAATCAATCGATGTGATGCACCATATTAACAAATTGAAGCAGAAAAACCATATGATCCTCTCAACAGATGAAGAAAAAGCTTGTGACAAAATGTAACACCCATTTATGGTAAAAACTCTCCAGAAAGTGGGCATAGAGGTAACCTACCTCAACATATTAAAGGCCATATCCAACAAACCTACAGCAAACATCATTCTCAATGTTGAAAAACTGAAAGCATTTCCTCTAAGATCAGGAAAGAGACAAGGATGTCCACTCTCACCACTATTATTCAACATAGTTTTGGAAGTCCTAGCCACGGCAATCTTAGAAAAAAAGAGATAAAAGAATACAAATTGGAAAAGAAGGATTAAAACTGTCACTGTTTGCAGACGACATGATAATATACATAGAGAATCCTAAAAATGCCACCAGAAAACTACTAGAACTAATCAATGAATTCAGTAATGTTGCAGGATACAAAATTAATGCACAGAAATCTCTGGCATTTCTATACACTAATGATGAAAAATCTGAAATAGAAATTATGGAAACACTCCCATTTACCATTGCAACATAAAGAATAAAATACCTAGGAATAAACCTACCTAGGGAGAAAAAAGACCTGTATGCAGAAAATTATAAGACACTGATGAAAGAAATTAAAGATGACACCAACAGATGGAGAGATATAACATGTTCTTGGATTGGAAGAATCAATATTGTGAAAATGACTATACTACACAAAGTAATCTACAGATTCCATGCAATCCCTATCAAATTACCAATGACATTTTTATGGAACTAGAACAAGTCATCTTAAAATTTGTATGGAGACACAGAAGACCCTGAATAGCCAAAGCAGTCTTGAGGGAAAAAAATCGGAGCTGGAGGAATCAGGCTCCCTGACTTCAGACTATACTACAAAGCTACAGTAATCAAGATAATATGGTACTGGCACAAAAACAGAAACATAGATCAATGGAACAAGATAGAAAGCCCAGAGATAAACCCATGCATCTATGGTCAACTAATCTATGACAAAATAGGAAGAGATATACAATGGAGAAAAGACAGTCTCTTCAGCAAGTGGTGCTGGGAAAACTGGACAACTACATTTAAAAGAATGAAATTAGAACACTCCCTAACACCATACACAAAAATAAACTCAAAATGGATTCAAAACCTAAATGTAAGACCAGACACTATAAAACTCTTAGAGGAAAACATAGGAAAAACACTCTTTGACATAAATCACAGCAAGATCCTCTTTGATCCACCTCCTAGAGTAGTGGAAAGAAAAACAAAAATAAACAAATGGGATCTAATACAACTTCAAAGCTTTTGCACAGCAAAGGAAACCATAAAAACAAGACGAAAAGACAACCCTCAGAATGGGAGAAAATATTTGCAAATGAATCAACGGACAAAGGATTAATCTCCAAAATATATTATCAACTCATGCAGCTCAATATTAAAGAAACAAATAACCCAATCCAAAAATGGGCAGAAGACCTAAATAGACATTTCTAGAAAGAAGACATACAGATGGCCAAGAAGCACATGAAAAGCTGCTCAACATCACTACTTATTAGAGAAATGCAAATCAAAACTCTAATGAGGTATCACCTCACACCAGTCAGAATGGGCATCATCAGAAAACCTATAAACAGCAAATGCTGGAGAGGATGTGGAGAAATGGGAACCCTCTTGCACTTCGTGGGAATGTAATTGATACAGCCACTATGGAGAACAGTATGGAGGGTCCTTAAAAAACTAAAAATAGAATTACCGTATGATCCAGCAGTCTCACTACTGGGCATATACCCAGAGAAAACCATAATTTAAAAATACACTTGCACCCCAATGTTCATTGCAGCACTATTTACAATAGCCAGGTCATGGAAGCAATGTAAATGCCCATCGACAAACGAATGGATAAAGAAGTGTGGTACATATATACAATGGAATATTACTCAGCCATAAAAAGGAACAAAATTGAGTCATTTGTTGAGAAGTGGATGGATCTAGAGACTGTCATACAGAGTGAAGTAAGTCAGAAAGAGAAAAACAAATATTGTATATTAACGTATATGTGTGGAACCTAGAAAAATGGTACAGATGAACCAGTTTGCAGGGCAGAAGTTGAGACACTGAGGTAGAGAACAAACTTATGGACACCAAGGGAGGAAAACTGAAGTGGGGTGGGGATGGTGGTGTGGTGAATTGGGCGATTGGGTTTGACATGTATACACTGATATGTGTAAAATTGATGACTAATCAGAACCTGCAGTATAAAACAAACAAACAAACAAACACAAAAAAACAACTAATACTAAACTTTCTTTGGGTTATTTGTGTGGAAATATGTTAATATAAATGTTTCAGACATTACATGAAATTTCTAAAAATCTTAAATGTTCTGGTATAATGTTATAAGTCATATTTCTAGTTATTACTTTAAAATGTATATCAGAAATAACTATATTTCCTTGTCAATTGCATTATTATTAACTTTCATCAAATCTTTAACTGTGGGCATTTTTAAGTATTTTGTCCTTACAGACAGTTCTGGGTGTACTCTGAGGCTTTTGCAAATATATTCCTATAAAAGGAACATATTTGTTTCATCTTCAAGGAATTCATGGAAAAGACTCTTGACAAGTACAGGTTTCTGGTAACTGACTGTGCTTCTGAACTGAATGAATAAACATTTTCAGAACTCTAATGGAAAACTGATGAATTCATAAAAGTGCTAACAAAAGATCAAGATGAAAAAAAATTAATTACATGGGACTGAGTGAACTGATGAGGATGATTATAATTTCTGTGACTTTCTGTTTGAATAAAAAAAAATATCCCACAACGACTCAGAGGCAAAAAATATACAAATCAATATTTACTGTGAAGGAAAGGAGCTGTTACAGTGGAGGTTTATTGGACTGAATGTCAATATTATGACATAGTATGAGTTTGTTTCATGTTTGGTAAATGCAATCATTGTTGCTTTTGTTGTGGTCATCCATTTACAATGCTTGCTGTCAGTTTATCTCTTGTAAAAATAAAATACAGTGTGTATGTGTGTGAAAAAAATGGTAATTTTGTGATGGGATGGAGGTATTAGCTAATGCTATGGTGGTAATCTTTCTGCAATATATAAATGCATCAAATCATCATGTACCTTAAACTTATAAAATCTTTTATGTCAATTATATCTCAATAAAGCTGGGGGGGAATAAAAAAATATGAAGAATCAAAATTTTTCCATATTAAAGGTTGAATACCTTTCCCTTGTGTTATAAAATTAGCAATAGACAAATGTCAGGCAGCAGAAGCAACTATACAAGTATACATTACATTGGTTTATTTATTCTCTAAATAAACTGAGTAAGACTATTAGTACATGATTCATAACAATTCATGTTTTAATAATTCAAGTTACTCCAGGCCTCCATAGTTAACAATTAAGAAAATAGCCTCCAGAAACATGGGATCATGACCAAGATGGTTTTCCCCAGATGGTCAGAATAATTCAATAATGAAAATGGAAGAATTCTATATTTTCATAATTCTTGAATAATTTTTAGAAGAAAGTACTGTGTGCATTGAATTTTAAATAATCAATTTTAATGAAAAAAGATGACTTGACCTGATTTCGTAAAAAAGATATTTGCTATATTCCATTTCAGGTTCAATTATGAATAATTAATTTTAATGATTTCATATAAAATTTAATGTTCTGAGTGAGCTCTGAAATCATACAATTTTGGATTTCTTATCTTTATTGAATAGGGACCAGGGAAGTTTGTTTAAATATAGAATCATTTTTAAAGTTTTAAGAAGCTAAAATTATTACTATTCAAAAATATTAATAAACATTACTATGATGATTTACAATAAAAGATTAGTCCACTGTGAAAAGTCATTAGTACTGTTTTTGGTTAAGTGTCAGTGGACATTGTATAATGGACATCAATACGTAGAAATATAAAGAAATGATTACTTGTTTCTAAGTCAATAAAATTATTCTTAACATCCCAATTTAATATGTCTAAAATGTTTACTAACTTATCTGTGTATTGATAACATTTTGAAACTAAAAAGCTTCCAAATTGCATTGATTCTATAGATACTATGCACACTGGATTTTACAAAAATACGGGCATGCATAAGATGGCATGCCACTTAAAATTAGCTTATAAATGACTTTGGACACTTCTTTAACAAAAAATTAGGAAAACCTTGCATTGTTTGTAATCAGCATTTTTCTTTTATTCAAAATCCTCTCTTATTCATTTTTTCCTGAAATATTGTGTTGTTTCTAAAGACTGACTCAAAATAAAAGGATTGGGCTTCCGTGGTGGTGCAGTGGCTGGGAGTCCGCCTGCCAATGCAGGGGACACGGGTTCTTCCCCGGGTCCGGGAGGATCCCACATGACGCGGAGCGGCTGGGTCCGTAAGCCATGGCCACTGAGCCTGTGCATCCAGAGCCTGTGCTCCGCAACGAGAGAGGCCGCAGCAGTGAGAGGCCCGCGTATCACAAAAAAAATAAATAAATAAAAATAAAATAAAAAAATAAAAGTATGCTTATCTCCTAAATGTGACATCCTTATTGAAACAAATTTAAAGTAAATTAAGTGTAGATTATCTTATTTCAAGATTCTGGATAAGTTTATAGCAGAACTCTTTGTGTCTGGTTTGCCCTATGTGAAATCCATATTTTCTGTAATCACTCATGAACTCTTTTGAAGTTTTAGGAATACAGAATCAGATATAGCAGTTAATACAAGGAAGACAAAAAAAAAAAAAAGGAAAACCATAAAAGCTTCTTATTAATGGGACTTTTAAACTTTTTAATCCAGATAAGGGCCAAGTTTAATCATCAGTAAAATTAGCAAAAAGAGCTCTAAGATTAAAAGACTTGAATTTGATCCTAAATATAATAACTTGTGACTAAAAGGAGGACTCAAATAGTTATTTGCAAATAGAGATGAAAATCTCTTTCACTGAATTATTTGGAAGATCAATTAAGATTATATATGTGAAAGTAATTTCTCAAATGCAATAAACTGTACAATTGGTCATTGTGACTATAAGGGCAGTTAGAGGATAAAAGTGCCCTCTACACTCTTTTCCTTCTTATTCCTATAAAGTCTAAATGTCGTGTCCATTATGATTTGCTGCATTACATTCTGTTTTTAAAAACACATATGTGCCTATTTTACAATAAATACAACTTTTAACAAAAATATAAAAAGACAGCATTTGGAAAAATCTAAAGGAAATGTGGATTCATTAAAATCTTGGTAAGAGAAGAAAACCATATGGGAAATTAATAGAATTTTTTAAAACTCTGATAACAGATATATAAAAAGTACCATTCAAGAAAAGCAAGGTAGAAATGAACTGGTATTATTTTCAAAATATAACTTTGACCACTTTTGATGAATATTTTATATAAGTTTTTCACAGATTTGAATTGTTTTACAAAAAAATGGTAGATGCATAATATTTTTGTCTCATCATTCTCATTAATTCCATTAAACTTAAAGCTGCTAAGCAAGGATATACTTGCTTAATATAAGCAAATCAAATTATTCTTTCTGGAAATCATTTCTTGTCAATGGTTGTGAAAAATTTAAATATAATTAGTTGATTTAATATATATATATATATACACACATATATACATATATATATATACATACATACATACATACATATATCTTCTACTTTTGACTTTCATGTGTTCTCCAAATTTGACAAAGTCCCCAAATTGAGTAAGTCAAAATATCTACCAATTTTACATATGCACCAGGACCATTGCCTTGTAATATTTCTCAACATAAAACCCTCTCTTGCAGGTATTACCCCATTTCTCTATTCCCCTTTATAAAAAACCTCCTTGAAATATTTATCAGTGCTTACAGTCTCCAATTATTTCATCCTGTTTTCTGTTGAATCTATTCTTCACAGGATTTCAACCCCACCTGTACACTAAAATAACACACGTCAAGTCTTCTTATTATGTACAGTGGTTAATGGTTAATCATCTTTTTACCTAACCCATGAGCAGTATTTTTTCACTCTATGTTGGTTGTTGGAATCAACACCTAAGAGAAATCTACACTAGGGTTAAAAATGTACAAACATTCATTGTTCAATTAGTGGTTTAAGCCATGACCCAGGAAGAGATTACCAAGTCAAACACTATGTAGAAAAGAGAAAATCTTTGAGTACAGGGGAACCCCAAATTTAAGGACCCCAGGTAATAAGAATTGACAAAAAGATAATAATACAGAGCCACCTGAAATCTAGGAGGAAAACCAAGAATATGGGCTATTCTGGGAACCAGACAACATTTCTGAGAAAGAGAGACTAATGCTGCTGATAGTTCAGTAAGAAGAGTACTGACAATTGACCATGGGGTTTAGTATCTTGAAGATCACTGCAAAAGGTCAAGATAGGGTGAGAAGAAATATTGAATAAAGTGAGTAGAAAAAAAAATACTTTTGAGGATTATTGTTGTAATTGAAAACAGGGAAATAGGATTGAAGTTGAAGCGGGTAGAGGTGTCCAGAGAAGTTTTGCCTTTGCTGTTTGTCTCCTGGTTCTTTAAAATCACAAACATAACAGTGTGTTTTCATGCTGATGGATGGAAAAGGCAAAATTGATAATGAAAAAGAGAGATAGAAAATTTGTTAATGCAATGTCTTGATGTCCTTGGATAGGTAACAAGAAATGGAATCTAGGGCACACATAGAGGGCTGGACTTACCTTGTAGCACAGTGGGACCATGTGTGATAATTGAAAGGAAGGCAAAGTACATGAGAATTGAGGCTATGATGAGTGAGGATAGACAAGCAATGTGATTCGAGTTTAATAATTAAAAAAAAAAATAAGAGAAACTACAATGTGACTTCAAACTGAATTAGAAATTGGGCTAATATATAAAATGATATAGGAAAATGGTTCATGGCTTTAGAAATATATGTGTGTATGCACACATGTGTGTATAGATTTTTGTTTAGTTTTCCTCCTTTCCCGGCCCCAAACTTCCTCCTAATATTGTTAATAGCATGTTTGGTTACATTCCTAAAATATTATTCAGCAATAAGCAAATATATTCCCATAGACTAATTCTAGCAGGAATTCTATGACACAAATCTCTTCCCCAGGAGTCTGGTAAACACACGATATTCCCAGTAGAGGAGAATATCAATAAATTTTATTTATTTTTTAAAATAAATAAAATTTTATTTCTTTTTTAAATAAATAAAATTTATTTCTTTTTTAAATAAAATTTACTGCTCAGGGCTTTTAAGAAAGGAAAGTCATGTAAAATAATAATTTACAGGTAAATTTTAATTTATTTAATGATAAGAACCAAGATAAAAGTACACTGATGATTGTACTGGGTGGTATTATTAGTACTGTATTAGGGAAGGGAGAAGATAAGAAATTGTGTTTTTATGTTGAACAATAACATTCACTTACCTGAAACCTAGTGTGTGATTACTATCAATGGCACGTGGGGTTTAAAATGTGGAATATTATGGTTTTCCAATGAGTTGTTTAGTCAGCATGATGCTACACTAACCATCACATGCTTCAAAGAAGAGACTCTTGATTTTTGCATTTCAAAAGCACTATCTTCCTTTCTCTAAGGTTCAAAAAATAGTTATGTGTATTATAAATTTTCATCCTAAGGATCATCTCAGAATTATTCACCTTCCCTCCCGAATGATAACGATGAAGATTGCTAAACATCACAATCATGTTCCCTTAGAAGGAGACAATGAGTGGTAATTAGGATGTCAGAAGATGGGCAGAACCTATGTCGTGATTTTGATTTGTAGTTGATGAAGTGAATAAAGAAAAAGTGACAAGCTGGATTTTAAACAAGAACAGGACAGATTTACAAGGTCAAGCCTTATGCATTTCTAATAGAGTGGGAAGCTTAATAATACAAATATTTTACCTACCTACCTCCTACCTTAAGTATAGTATTTTTTGAGATAAAGTAAATTATTTTAGTTATGGGTTATCTGTTTTGTGAAAAAGATAAAAGTCCATGGTCTAAAAGAAACTCCAGAGTTAATAATTTTGAAAAGCAGATCTGTGAGTTTATCATTTTTCTTGATGTTTACAGTCTGGCTGCACTTACTTATAACCACATGCACTTACAGGGTGAACATCTTTCTTCTATTCTGTCTTCCAGATCTGCGGTGTGACCTGGAAGTCTAATGTTGTTCACCTGCCCAGTGGATTCAGAGGTAAATTTAGTCTCTTTAATTGTGCCTGTATTTCTTTCTACTGTTTCTCCTCCAAACATTTTGCAAGTGTCAATTTTGCCTAATAGACTCAATATTTGATCAAAACCTTGGAGTCCTTCCAAAAGACTGAGTGCAGAACACTGTCACTTACTGTAATCCCTTCCACTTTGCCACCCACCACCCAGAACTTAGCTGTGATTTATTTTATATTCAAACATTTCATGTAGTCCTTTGCTAATAGTTATCCAAACCTCAGCTTGAAGCTCATATCCAAAAGTTGTGATAAAGCTTTGCACATTGCTTCCTTAGATAAGACCTCCAGACTAGATTGAATTTACCCACCTCTCCAACTGTGGCACCGAGCTCACTATCAATTGCCCTTCTAACTCAAAAGTGTCATTTACTCATCCCTGACTATGCACATGTTCTTCCTTCTGGAAAGTAATTCTACTTCTTCTTCTTAAACTACATTAAAAAATTATTTCTCAAGATGGAGTACGCATAGTATTCAGAGATTTAGCAAGCTCTGACTTTTCCTGGCAGTTTTGATTTATCTCTTCTCTATGTTCAACTATAATTTGTTAAAGTGGTGACCTTGCTACACGGTGCTTACTCTGATTGCTTCTCTGACTCCCTCACTAGACAAACAATGTCTGGAAGATAGAGACTGACTTATTCATCTGTGCATCCATTGTGCCCTGTGCTTAAACCATAGGAAGTGCTCAGTAAAAGAGAATGAATGAATGAAAGGATGAATGAATGAATGAATGAGTGAATGTTCTTATCCACCTGCTCTCTTCTCTCATAGTTTATAGATGATGAAAATGAAAGATCTGAAGATAAGTGAAAAAGCCAAGACATTGAGTTAGTGTTCTAATTGGGATAAACCTAGGCTTATTGACTCCTACTTGAGTGACCATTTAGTCATAGTCTTCTATTACAAATACCACTGATTTTTCATCAAGCAATGTGCTGGATTTATATTTATTTTACTAAATATATTCACACATGGTGAAGAAGATATTAATACCTTATTTAACAGGTGAAGACCCTGAGGCTTGGAGAGGTAATTTACATGAAATTGTTTCCTAGTTAGTAGAAAACCTGTGACTTTAAACATAGGTTTTCTGATTCCAAATCTGTCTTTTAGTCACTGTTTTATGTTGCCTCTCCAAAAGTCAGTGCATCTCTTTTAATGATCTTTTGTGTTATTTTTCATGACAAAGCTTGTCAGACTTTCTCTTTTTCCTCTACTCACAAATAACAACACTGTAAGGGTAGAACGTAACTAAAAAGATTTGTTTATTTATTTATTTTACAATACGGTTTATTTTACCAATGACATGTTAGGCATTATTTGCACCTCTGGGGTGTATCATGATTTTCATATGCTATATTTGCTGAAAGTGGAAATGTACCTTTCTTTCTTTAAAATAACCTGTCAACTATGAAAATCAGTTTTGTATCAATTTTATGGCAAATCTGTGCAAGCGAGAAAGCTTCATGCTCAGGCATTTCAGTGCATTAGTTACTATTTGTGCTGTCATTTTCAATAATATCAGTAATTCTTATTGCTAGTAAAGTAGCACATAAGTCATTTTTGGATAATAAAAGTATTTTCTGGCAATATTGCAATATACATGCTTTGAAATTGAGCACTAGTAGTTCATTGTAATAAATCCCAATGTTCTCACTGCTTTGGTTTTGTGAACTAGTGTGCCTACATTTTTCATTTATTTGCCCTTGCCTTGCTGCTACTCTTCCTCATAAGGAGAAGTTTTCAACTCAGTTGCTTTTCTATTTAAAAGCGTCTTTGTTGTGGATTACAGTAAATGATTTAGCTCATTGGTTATATGCTTGGTGGAACATCCTCAGGCTTATTTTCACAGCTAAGCAAAACTTTGCTAGATGGTCTTTGAATTCGAAGGCTGCTTTTGGCAACTCCAGGAAGAATAGTGCTGATTATTTAGAAAACTGTAGCTTTATAAATGACCACTCTCCAGTGGCAGGAAATTAATGGCAGAAGAGTGGTAAATAGGGCCATTTCATTTTATTCACAACCTGCATGTATTCTAAGGAAATGGTTATAGCCTGGAAGAAGAGAACAAGGGAAATTTGTAAGATGTTGGAAACTTTATTGCTAAGATTGAAAAAAGTCTCATGTACCATTGGTTAAAATTATTATAAGTAGTCTAATTTTATTGTTTTCTTAGAGAAGCAAAATTTGGGGGTAGTATCCTAGGTGAGCCTCATGGGCAGGTAGCAAACATAAGAAATATGCCTCTGTTATTTTAAACCACTGTTGATTGGAGTTCATTACTTCAGCATAGTAAGAATGTTTAAGAAAAGTTCTTTGGCCCTGATATTAGCAATAAAATTGGATTTTCTTTTTTCAACAACATTCCTGAACACTGGGACAATCCAAAATATTAAGTTACTCTATATGACTGAGATTAAATCAGAATGAGGTAAGATTTGGAATAAAGTTATATTTTGTTGTTGTTTGTGTTTTGTTTTGTTTTATTTAAAATGCCTGGAGGAATAAATTTCTTCAGATTTGTTTAAGAGTTTTGCATCATTTCTAACCTTATCTCTAAACATTTCTGGTTGGGGTTGCTTTATCTAATCAATATACAGATGTTCCAAATAAAAACAGACTAAAATATGTGTTTCATTGATCTAGAATATGGACTGTCAAAAGTTGAGATAGCCAAATGTCTCCATAAGTGTGTGATATTGATTTGATAAAGAATTTACTCTATTATAGGGACCTCAAAGAGATACATAAAACCATATTGGTTTAAATCTGTCACTTTAGGATACTGGCCAGCATGAAAACAATGTTCATTGTGTTCAGTGAATAAAGCTTTATTACAAAGGTTGAGTAGTGTATTGTAATGAATTGGGACAATGCAATTAGTTATAAGGTCTGTGAAAATTTATTACCTTAAGCCTTTGGGGTCTGAATCAATAGTCCTTTGCTCAATCATAACTGAAATCAATGAACTGAATTCCCCAAGAAAGGCTACAGAATTGACTGTGAGATATTAACATAGGGACTATTTTAGCTGTAAGCTAACAAGGTAATGTTTTAGAAGATGATCTATCACAACTGCATGAAAAATTCCCGACTTAGTTAGGTGACATTATTTGGCCTCTGTTCCCTTGCTGATACATTAAGTAAGATAACAAAACTGTGGGTTGTCCTGTTGGTGGCACGGCCCAATATTATCTTAATTATCCCTCATTATGAATGTTGCTAGACTAAGGCTAGAACATACCAGAGTTGTGAAGATGGTGTTAAATTATCCATCACCATTATAATCAGGCAAGGATAAGTTTCACCAGAGTAAGTAAGACAAGAGCTTTTTTTTTTTCATTTTACATTGAATAAAAACAAAATTCTTTCTGAGTATATGTAACACACATGAATAGTCATTTTATACATTCATTTTTTTTTAAAGTGTGAATTTGGTTTTCTGAGTATTAGGATGCAAAGGCATAGTTTATATACTAAGATTTTTTCTTGTGTACTTTATTCCAAAATAATTAACTTTACTTAAAAATTAGTAAATATACTGCTGTTTTATAAAATTGAATATTGATCCCATTTAATTCACTATTGTCCTCAATTTCACTACAGGTATCTGTTCTGCAAAAATTAATTTGCTATGGCATCAATTTTATTTAATACATCAATGAATGGCCATTCAGACACGAAAGATAATGGATTAACCAGTGAACTTTCTCTCCCTCACAAAAATATATTATGTAAAATGTATACTGCTTTGTTTCAGTCTTAAAACTAATACTTACAGAGTTAATCATTTTTCTCTTTTGAAGGACTGGCTCTAAAAATAATTTTCCTAAACTGCTTTCTCTAGAAATCAAGGTGCTATACAAATTTTCTATTTTTGAAGTCTTTCTTCACTAAAATGAATACATTAGATCGGATGTTCTATCTCGATATTAATTTTTGATATGTGGGCCATTGCAGTAAAATTTTATGGAACTTCCTGAGGTGGTCTACTTTTAATCGTCATATGATATTTTTCCCTAAAATATTTGGAAATTCTAAAGTATTTAACATATTTAAAATTATTTTGATGCTTACTTTCATATTGCCTCTTGGTAGATTTTTTTCTTCACATTGAAAAAAAGGTATCAGGTATTAATTATTTTCCCCTCTTCCTCTTAGTGTGTATATATATACATATATATACACACACACACTTCTGTTTTAGATTGTTTAACTTGTATTATGAAGATCACCAGGGATTTTCTAATTTTCAAGTACGTTTTCCTCAGTTTTCATAATGAAGGACATCAGCAGCTCACTGCTCTTGGTCACCTTCCTTCAAAAAATCTCTCTCATTTGGCTTCTGTGGCTTCATTTTATAATTTATCATAACTCTGCAATCAGTATTATGGCTTTAAAGTTGTTTGTTTGTTTTCCTTCCATTTTTATGGCTTTAATGAGTATTTTAATTTATTCAACCAATATGGATTTATTGACTATCTGTCAAATACATAGATATACCATAAATGAATGTTGAGTTTGTCAAATGCTTTTTCTGCATTTATTGAGAAGATCATGTGCTTTTCCTTTAAGCTGTTGATATGATAGATTGTATTAATTATTTTTGATTGTTGAACCAGTTTACAATCTTGGGATAAACCCCACTGGTCACGATGTAGTTTCTTTTGTGTATATTACTGAATATATTTGCTCTTGTTTGGTTAATAATTTTGCATTCATACACATGAAGGTTTTTGGTCTGTAGTCTCCCTTTCTTGTAACATCTTTAGTCATTTAGTAAGATTATTTCTATTCCCCAGCTTTATTGAGGTATAGACAAAAATTGAATATATTTAAGGTATACAATGTGATGTTTTTATATATGTATACACTGTGAAATGTTTACCATAATCAAGTTAGTTAAAATATCCATCACCTCACATAGTTACCATTTTTTTTGTGTGAGAACAATTAAGATCTACTCACTTAGCCATTTTCATGTGTACAGTGAAGTATTGTTAATGACAGTCACCATGCTGTAGTACATCTAATCTTCAGAACTTCATCCTGCATATCTAAAACTTTGTACCCCTTGACCAACATTTTCCCTATTTTCTGCATCCCCTAGCCCCTGGTAACCACCATTTTACTCTCTGCTTCTAAGAGTCTGACTTTTGTATGTTCTGCATCTAAGTGAGATTAGACAGTATTTGTCTCTCTGTGTCTGACTTATTTCACTTGGCATAAGGGTCTCCAGTTTTATCCATTTTGTCGTAATACACAATGGAATATTGTTCAGCCTCAAGAAATAAGGAAATCTTATTATGTGTGTATGTGTATATAAATATATATACACAATATATATAGTATATATACTATAGATTGTACTAATATATACTATCTATAGTACATATACTATATATATATATATATATATATATATAATTTTCTCTATACATTCATATGTTAATAGATACTTAGGTTGTTTCCATATCTTGGCTTTTGTGAATAGTGTGAATAATGTTGCAGTGCACCTGGGAGGGCAGATATCTCTTCAATAACCTGTTTTCATTTCCTTTGGATATATACCCAGAAGTGGGATTGCTGGATTTTACGGTAGTTCTATTTTTAGTTTTTTTGAGGAACCTCCCTACTATTTTCCATAGTAGCTGCACCAATTTACATTCCAACCAACGGTGTTCAAGGCTTCCCTTTTCTCCACATCCTCTTCAACAGCTCTTGTTATTTCTTGTCTTTTTGATAATAGCCATGCTCACAGGTGTGAGACAATACCTCCTTGTGATTTTGATTTGCATTTCCCTGATGATTAGTGATGTTGAGCACCTTTTCACATATCTGTTGGTAATTTGTATGTCTTCTTTCGAGAAATGTCTATTCAGGTCCTTTTCCCATTTTTAAATCAGCCTATTTTCTTGTTTTTGAGTTCTTTATATATTTTGGATATTAACCCCAAATTAAATACTTGGCTTGCAAATATTTTTCCCATAACACAGGTTGCCTCTTTGTTGATTGTTTCTTTTGCTAGGCAAAAACATTTTAGTTTGATGCAATCTGATTTGTCTATTTTAGCTTTCATTTGCTGCCTATGCTTTTGAGGTCATATCAAAAATATCATTTCCCAGACCCATGTCAAAAGGAATTCTCCCTATTTTCTTCTAGTAGTTTACAGTTTCAGGTCTTATGTTTAAGTCTTTAACCCATACAGAGTTGATTTTTTTTTGTATAGTGTTAATAAGGATCCTGTTTCATTCTTCTACATGTGGACATCCAGTTTTCCCAATACCATTTATTGAAGAAACTATCCTTTCCCAATTGTGTTTGTTTAGCATAATAGGATTCTCTTGATTGAATGTTGATAGCTTTTGTCTATTCACAAATTGGTCCATTTCATCTAAATTGTTGAATTTATGTGCATATACTTGTTTATATTAATCCCTTGTTATCATTTTAATGACTTAGGGATCTAGAATAATGTTTCCTCCTTCATTCTTGTTCAGTTTGCCTACAGTTGTATCAATTTTATTAACTTTTTATAAAAGAAATAACATCTGGATTCATTGATGTTCTCTATTGTTTTTCTGTTTTCAGTTTCACTGCCTGTGCTATGAAGCACATTTCCTTCTTTCTGTTTGCTTTGGTTTAATTTGTTCTTTTTACTCTTGATTAGTAAAGTATAAATTTAAGTTACTGATTCAAGTAAGACCTTTCATCTACACTTTTATAAGCATTTTATACTATATATTTCCCTCTATGCACTATTTTAGGTGCATCTGACAAATTTTATATGCTGTGTTTTCAATTTTATTTAATTCAAAATGTATTTTAATTTCTTTAGAGTTTCTCTCATGAACACATGTGCTATTTAAAACTATAGTGCTTTCCAAATATTAAAATATTTTGGTATTTTCCAGATATTTATTTATATTTTAATTTGTTACAGTCTGAGAAACTTCTTTGTATTATTTGTATTCTTTTAAACTTGTAAAGATTTTTTATGTGCCCAACTGTAGGTTGTTTTGGTGACTAGCCCATGCACACTTGAGAAGAATGTGTATTCTGCTGTTGGGTGGAGTATTCTAATAAGGCATTTAGTTAACCTGATAAATATTGTTTTTCAGGTCATTGCCAATTTTCTGCCTACCTTTATTAATTACTGAGAAAATATTGTTGAATATTGAAATATATTTATGCATTGTTGATTTTTTCTTTCATTTCTTGCTTCATACATTAGAAACTCTTTGGGGGAGAATACACATTAGTGTTTTATGTATTATTGGATAATATACTCATTTGTCATTTTGTAATATTTACTATATGCCTAATAATATTTCTTCTTCTGAAGTCTATTTTTTATGTTATTAATATAGCAATTCTATCTTTATTTTGTTTTGTGTCTATATGGAGTTTCTCTGTCCATTCTTTTTCTTTTAATATGTTTATGCCTTTTTTTTGAGATATAATTCATATAAAATTCATCTAATTAAGTATACAATTAAACATTTTTAGTGTATTCATGAGGCTTTACAACCATCACAATTACCTAATTCAGAACATTTTGATCATTCCAAAAGGAATTCCATACACATTAGCAGTCACTCCACTATTTCCTGTCTCCATAGATTTCCCAGTTTCTAGATATTTTCTGTAAGCAGACTTATTTACTATGTGGCCTTTGTGGCTGGCTTCTTTCACTTAGCATAAGGTTTTCAAAGTTCATTCATCTAGTAGAATGTATCAGTACCTAATTCCTTTTAACGACTGCAAAATATTCCACTTGTGTATATATTTATACATATATATATATATATTTGCTTATCTATTCATCATTTAATTAAAACTTGAGTTATTTCCACTTTTTTGCTATTATGAATAATGCTTCTATGAACTTTTTAGTACAAGTTTATGTGTGAAGCTATGTTTTCAGTTCTCCTGGGTATATACCTAGGAATGGAATTGCAGGCTTTTATGGTAACTCTATGCTTAACTTATTGAGGAACTGCACACTGTTTACCAAAGCAGCTGCACAGTTTTACATTCCCACCAGTTCCAATTTCATATTTCAAGTTACCACAGTTCCCATTTCCCCACATCCTTGTTACCATTTGTAATTTTCCTTTTTTTTTTTTTTTTTAATTTATTGCAGCCATCATGGCAGGAGTGAAGTGTTATGTCATTGTGTTTTGTTTTGTTTTTTTACATTTCCCTAATGACTATGGATGTTGAACACTTTTTCATGTACTTGTTGATCAATTGTATATCTTCTTTGGGGAATGGTTTAGTAAAGTCCTTTGCCCATTTTTTAATTGGATTTTTTATTGTTGAGTTTTGAGAGTTCTTTACGTATTCTGGAAATGAGATACTTATCAGATAAATGATTTAGAGATGTCTTCTCATGTTCTTTGGGTACCTTATCAATTTCTTGACAGTGTCCTTTGAATCACAAAAGCTTTTAATCTGCATGAAGTTTGATTTCTTTTTTTTTTTGGGGGGAGGTGTTGCTATGCTTTAAGAGTCATATATAAGAAAGCATTGTCTAATCTAAAGTCACAAAGATTTACACTTGTACTTTCTCCTGAGAGTTTTATAGTGTGAGATCTTACAAATGTAAGGTCTTTGATCCACACTGAGTTATTTTTTATCTGTTGTGAAATAGAAGTACAACTTCATTCTTTTATATATGGATATCCAGTTATTCTAACACAATTTGTTGAAAAAACTATTATTTCCTCATTGAATGGTCTCAGCAATTTTATTGAAAATCAGCTAACCATAGATATATGGGTTTACTTCTGGAATTTCAGTTCTATTCCATTGACTATTATGTCTATTCTTTATGCCAGTAAAATGCTATCTTCATTACTGTACCTATTGCCGTAGGTTTTGAAGTCAGGAAGTGTGAGTTCTCCTAGTTTATTCCTATTTTTTAAGATTGTTTTACCTATTCTGGGATGCTTCATTTACATGTAAATTGTAGGATTAACATGTGAATGGTAGAATTAATATGTCAATTTCTGCAAGAAATCCAACTGGGATATTGAGAATAATTGCACTGAATATGGGGAATATTTATTAATAAGATGCAATACAGTGACTGATGTTTGTATATTGAATCAACCTTATGTCCTATGGATAATCTCACTTGGGCATGGTATATAATCCTTTTCCTGTGTTACTGGATTTGACTTGTTAATATCTTGTTGAGAATTTTGTGTATTCATAAGGAATTTGAGTCAGTAATTTTAAGATCTTGTGATGCCATTCTCTGACTTTGGTATCAGAGTAATGCTGGCCTCCTAGATTGAGTTAGAAAGTGTTTTCCCCTCTTTCTACAATTATTTTTAATTATTATTATTTTGTCTTTTATAGAATTTGAAAAAACTGGTTTTTTTTTTTTTTTTTAATCATTGGTAGACTTCACAAATGAAGCCATCCCATTGCTATCAGGCCCTGGGCTTTTCTTTGTAGAACTTTAAAAATTGCTAATTCAATCTCTTTGTTCTTTAGAGTTCTATTCAGATTTTCTATTCCTTGTTGAGCCAGTTTCAGCATTTTTCTAGGGGTTTGTCCATTTCATCTAGGCTTTCTAATTTGATGGCAAACAATAGTTCATGTTGTATGAAATCCTTTTTATTTCTGTCAGGTTGATAGTAATGTCTCCTTTATCAATCTTGATATTAATAATTTGAATTTTCTCCTTTTTTTCAATCTGGTTAAAGGACTTCAATTTTGTTGATTTTCAAAGAACCAACTTTTTATTTCATTGATTTTCTGCATTGTTTTTGGACTCTCTATGTCATTTATTTCCACCCAAATCTTATTACTTCCTTCTTTAGGCTTCCTTCAGATTGACTGTGCTCTTTCTTAGTTTCTTAAGGTGGCATTTAAGTTATTGATTTGAGATGATTATTCTTGTTTCAATAAAGGTACTTACAGCTATAAAATTCCTGCTAAGCACTGCTTTTAAGTTATTGATATGTCATGCTTTCATTTATATATATATTTTTCCCCTTTTTTAACATCTTTATTGGAGTATAATTGCTTGACAATGTTTTCTCAGTTTCTGCTGTATAAAAAAGTGAATCAGCTGTACGTATACATATATCCCCATATCTCCTCCCTCTTGTGTCTCCTTCCTACCCTCTCTTTTCCACCCCTCTAGGTGGTCACAAAGTATCAAGCTGATATCCCTGTGCTATGTGGCTTCTTCCCACTATCTATTTTACATATGGTAGTGTATATATGTCAATGCCACTCTTTCACTTTGTCTCAGCTTATTCTTCCCCGTCCCCATATCCTCAAGTCCATTCTCTACATCTGTGTCTTTATTCCTATCCTGCACCTAAGTTCAGAATAACCTTTTATTTTTTTCTAGATTCCATACATATGTGTTAGCGTATGATATTTGTTTTTCTCTTTTTGACTTATTTTACTCTGTATTACAGACTCTAGGCCCATCCACCTCACTGCAAATAACTAAATTTTGTTTCCTTTTATGGCAGAGTAATATTTCATTGTATGTATGTACCACATCTTCTTTATCCATTCATCTGTTGATGGACATTTAGGTTGCTTCCACATCCTGGCTATTGTAAATAGTGTTGCAGTGAACATTGTGGTACATGATTCTTTTTGAATTATGGTTTACTCAGGGTATATGTCCAGTAGTGGGATTGCAGGGTCATATGGTAGTTCTATTTGTAGTTTTATAAGGAACCTCCATGCTGATCTCCATAGTGGCTGTATCAATTTATATTCCAACAACAATGCAAGAGGGTTCCCTTTTCTCTACACCTTCTCCAGCATTTACTGCTTGTAGATTTCTTGATGATGGCCATTCTGACACATGTGAGGTGATACCTCATTGTAGTTTTGATTTGCATTTCTCTAATGATTAGTGATGTTGAGCATCTTTCATGTGTTTGTTGGCAATCTGTATATCTTCTTTGGAGAAATGTCTATTTAGGTTTTCTGCCTATTTTTGGATTGAGCCATTTGTTTTTTTGATATTGAGCTGCATGAGTTGCTTGTATATTTTGGAGATTAATCCTTTGTCAGTTGCTTCGATTGCAAATATTTTCTCCCATTCTGAGGGCTGTCTTTTCATCTTGTTTATGGTTTCCTTTGCTGTGCAAAAGCTTGAAGTTTCATTAGGTCCCATTTGTTTATTTTTCTTTTTATTTCCATTTCTCTAGGAGGTGGGTCAAAAAGGATCTTGCTGTGATTTATGTGACAGAGTGTTCTGCCTATGTTTTCCTCTAAGAGTTATATAGTGTCTGGCCTTAAATTTAGGTCTTTAATCCATTTTGATTTTATTTTTGTGTATGGTGTTAAAGAGTGTTCTAATTTCATTCTTTTACATGTAGCTGTCCAGTTTTACCAGCATCACTTATTGAATAGGCTGTCTTTTCTCCATTTTGTATTCTTGCTGCCTTTATCAAAGATAAGGTGACTATTTGTTTGTAGGTTTATCTCTGGGTTTTCTATCCCGTTCCATTGATCTATATTTCTGTTTTTGTGCCAGTACCAAACTGTCTTGGTTACTGTAGCTTTGTAGTATAGTCTGAACTCCAGGAGCCTGATTCCACCAGCTCTGGTTTTCTTTTTCAAGATTGCTTTGGCTTCAGGGTCTTTTGGATTTCCATACAAATTGTGAAATTTTTTGCTCTAGTTCTGTGAAAAATGTCATTGGTAGATTGATAGGAAATGCACTGAATCTGTACTTTGCTTTATGTAGAATAGTCATTTTCACAATGTTGATTCTTCCAATCCAAGAACATGGTATATCTCTCCATCTGTTTGTATCATCTTTAATTTCTTTCATCAGTGTCTTATAGTTTTCTGCATACAGGTCTTTTGTCTCCCTAGGTAGGTTTATTCCTAGATATTTTATTTATTTTTTTTGTTGCAATGGTGAATGGGAGTGTTTCCTTAATCTCTTTCAGATTGTTCATCATTAGTGTATAGGAATGCAAGAGAATTCTGTGCATTCATTTTGTATCCTTCTACTTTACCAAATTCATTGATTAGCTCTAGTTGTTTTCTGGTAGCATCTTTAGGATTCTCTATGTATAACTTCATGTCATATGCAAACAGTGACAGTATTACTTCTTCTTTTCTGATTTGGATTCCTTTTATTTCTTTTTCTTCTCTGATTGCTGTGTCTAAAACTTCCAAAACTATGTTGAATAATAGTGGTGAGATTGGACAACCCAGTATTGTTCCAGATCTTAGTGGAAATGGTTTCATATTTTCACCATTGAGAATGATGTTGGCTGTGGGTTTGTCATATTTGGCCTTTATTATATTGAAGTAAGTTCACTCTACGCCTAATTTCTGGAGAGTTTTTTTTTATAATAAATTGGTGTTGAATTAAGTCAAAAGCTTTTTCTGCATATGTTGACATTATAATATGTTTTTTATCCTTCAGTTTGTTAATATGGTGTATCACATTGATTGATTTGCATATATTGAAAAAATCCTTGCCTTCCTGGGATAAACCCAACTTGATTATTGTGTATGATCCTTTTAATGTGCTGTTGGATTCTGTTTGCTAGTATTTTGTTGAAGATTTTTGCATCTATTTTCATCAGTCGTATTAGCCTGTAGTTTTGTTTTTTTTGTGACATCTTTGGTTTCGGTATCTGGGGAGATGGCAGCCTCATAGAATGAGATTGGGTGGGTTCTTCCTTCTGCTATATTTTGGAAGAGTTTGAGAAGGATAGATGTTAGCTCTTCTCTAACTGTTTGATAGAATTCGCCTGTGAAGCCATCTGGTTCTGGGCTTTTGTTTGTTGAAATATTTTTAATCACACTCTCAATTTCAGTTCTTGTGATTAGTCTGTTCATAGTTTCTATTTCTTCCTGTTTCAGAATTGGAAGGGTGAGTATTTCTAAGAATTTGTCCATTTCTTCCAGGTTGTCCATTTTATTGGCCTATAGTTACTTGTAGTAATCTCTCATGATCCTTTGTACTTCTGCAGTGTCAGTTGTTACTTCTCTTTTTTCATTTCTAATTCTGTTGATTTGAGTCTTTCCCTTTTTTACTTTTTTTTTTAACATCTTTATTGGAGTATAATTGCTTTACAATGGTGTGTTAGTTTCTGCTTTACTACAAAGTGAATCAATTATACATAAACATATGTTCCCATATCTCTTCCCTCTTGCATCTCCCTCCCTCCCACCTCCCTATCCCATCCCTCTAGGTGGTCACAAACCACAGAGCTGATCTCCCTGTGCCATGTGGCTGCTTCCCACTAGCTATCCACCTTATGTTTGGTAGTGTATATATGTCCATGCCACTCTCACTTTTTCACAGCTTACCCTTCCCCTCCCCATATCCTCAAGTCCATTCACTACTAGGTCTGTGTCTTTATTCCCGTCCTACCCTTAGGCTCTTCATGACATTTTTTTTTCCCTTAGATTCCATATATATGTGTTAGTGTGTTGTATTTGTTTTTCTCCTTCTGACTTACTTCACTCTGTATGACAGACTCCAGGTCTATCCACCTCACTACAAGTAACTCAACTTCATTTCTTTTTATGGCTGAGTAAAATTCCATTGTATATATGTGCCACACTTTCTTTATCTATTCATCTGTTGATGGACACTTAGGTTGCTTCCATGTCCTGGCTATTGTAAACAGAGCTGCAATGAACATTTTGGTACATGACTCTTTTTGAATTATTGTTTTCTCAAGTATATGCCCAGTAGTGGGATTGCTGGGTCATATGGTAGTTCTATTTGTAGTTTTTTAAGGAACCTCCATACTATTCTCAATAGTCGTTGTATCAATTTACATTCCCACCAACAGTGCAAGAGTGTTCCCTTTTCTCCACACCCTCTCCAGCATTTATTGTTTCTAGATTTTTTGATGATGGCTATTCTGACTGATGTGAGATGATATCTCATTGTAGTTTTACTTTGCATTTCTCTAATGATTAATGATGTTGAGCATTCTTTCATGTGTTTGCTGGCAGTCTGTATATCTTCTTTGGAGAAATGTCTATTTAGGTCTTCTGCCCATTTTTGGTTTGGGTTGTTTGTTCTTTTGTTATTGAGCTGCATGAGCTGCTTGTAAATTTTGGAGATTAATCCTTTTTCAGTTGCTTCATTTGCAAATATTTTCTCCCATTCTGAGGGTTGTCTATTGGTCTTGTTTATAGCTTCTTTTGCTGTGCAAAAGCTCTGAAGTTTCATTAGGTCCCATTTGTTTATTTTTGTTTTTATTTCCATTTCTCTGGGAGGTGGGTCAAAAAGGATCTTGCTGTGTTTTATGTCATAGGGTGTTCTGCCTATGCTTTCCTCTAAGAGTTTGATAGCTTCTGGACTTACCTTTAGGTATTTAATCCATTTTGAGCTTATTTTTGTGTATGGTGTTAGGGAGTGATCTAATCCCATACTTTTACATGTACCTGTCCAGTTTTCCCAGCACCACTTATTGAAGAGGCTGTCCTTTCTCCACTGTACATTCCTGCCTCCTTTAACAAAGATAAGTTGACCATATGTACGTAGGTTTATCTCTGGGCTTTCTTTCCTGTTCCACTGACCTATCTTTCTGTTTTTGTGCCAGTACCATACTGTCTTGATTACTGTAGCTTTGTAGTATAGTCTGAAGTCAGGGAGCCTGATTCCTCCAGCTCCATTTTTCGTTCTCAAGATTGATTTAGCTATTCGGGGTCTTTTGTGTTTCCATACAAATTGTGAAATTTTTTGTTCTAGTTCTGTAAAAAATGCCAGTGGTAGTTTGACAGGGATTGCATTGAATCTGTAGATTGCTTTGGGTAGTAGAGTTATTTTCACAATGTTGATTCTTCCAATCCAAGAACATGCTATATCTCTCTCTCTATTTGTATCATCTTTAATTTCTTTCATCATTGTCTCATAATTTTCTGCATACAGGTCTTTTGTCTCCTTAGATATGTTTATTTCTAGATATGTTTTTTTCTTTTTGTTGCAATGGTAAGTGAGAGTGTTTTCTTAATTTCACTTTGAGATTTTTCATCATTAGTGTATAAGAATGCCAGAGATCTCTGTGCATTAATTTTTTATCCTGCTACTTTACCAAATTCATTGATTAGCTTTAGTAGTTTTCTCATAGCATCTTTAGGATTCTCTATGTATAGTAACATGTCATCTGCAAACAATGACAACTTTACTTCTTCTTTTCCGATTTGGATTCCTTTTATTTCTTTTTCTTCTCTGATTGTTTTATCTAGAACTTCCCTTTTTCTTGATGAGTCTTGCTAATGGTTATTCAATTTTGTTTATCTTCTCAAAGAACCAGCTTTTAGTATTTATTTTATCTTTGTTATCGTTTCCTTCATTTCGTTTTCATTTATTTCTGATCTGATGTTTATGATTTCTTTCCTTCTGCTAACTTTACAATTTTTTGTTCTTCTTTCTCTAATTTTTTTAGGTGTAAGTGTAGGTTGTTTATTTGAGATGTTTCTTGAGGTAGGATTGTATGGCTATTAACTTCCCTCTTAGGACTGCTTTTGCTGCATCCCATAGGTTTTGGGTTATCATGCTTTAAGTGTCATTTTTTTCTATTTATATTTTGATTTCCTCTTTGACTTCTTCAGTGGTGTCTTGGATATTTAGCAGTGTATTGTTTAGTCTCTATGTGTTTGTATTTTTACATTTTTTTTCCTGTTATTGATATCTAGTCTTATAGCATTATGGTCAGAAAAGATACTTGATAAGATTTCAATTTTCTGAAATTTACCAAGGCTTGATTTGTGACCCAGTGTATGATCTATCCTGGAGAATGTTCTATGAGCACTTGAGAAGAAAGTGTATTATTTTGTTTTTTATGGACTGTTTTATAAATATCAATTAAGTCTTTCTTGTTTAATGTGTCATTAAAAGCTTGTGTTTCCCTATTTATTTTCATTTTAGATGATCTGTCCATTATTGAAATGGGGTATTAAGGTCCCGTACTATGATTGTGTTATTGTCAATTTCCCCTTTTATGGCTGTTAGCATTAGCCTTTATATTGAGGTGCTCTTATATTGGGTGCATAAATATTTACAATCATTATATCTTCTTCTTGGATTGATCCCTTGATCATTATGTAGTGTCCTTCTTTGCCTCTTGTAATAGTCTTTATTTTAAAGTCTATTTTGTCTGATATGAGAATTGCTTCTCCAGCTGTCTTTTGATTTCCATTTGCATGGAATATCTTTTTCCATCCCCTCACATTCAGTCTGTATGTGTCCCTAGGTCTGAAGTAGGTCTCTTGTAGACAGCATATATACAGGTCTTGTTTGGTATCCATTCAGCCAGTCTGTGTCTTTTGGTTTGAGCATTTAATCCATTTACATTTAAGGTAGTTATTGATATGTATATTCTTATTACCTTTTTTTAATTGTTTTGGGTTTTTTATTGTAGGTCTTTTCCTTCTCTTGTGACTGGAGAAGTTCCTTTAGTTTTTGTTGTAAACCTGGTTTTGTGGTGCTGAATTCTCTTAGCTTTTGTTTTCTGTAAACGTTTTAATTTCTCCATCGAATCTGAATGAGATCCTTGCTCAGTAGAGTAATCTTGATTGAAAGTTTTTTCCGTTTCATCACTTTAAATATGTCCTGCCACTCTCTTCTGGCTTGCAGAGTTTCTGCTGAAAAGTCAGCTATTAACCTTATGAGGATTTCCTTGTATTTTATTTGTTGTTTTTCTCTTGCTGCTTTTAATATTTTTTCTTTGTATGTAGTTTTTTATAGCTTGATTAATATGTGTGTTGGCCTGTTTCTCCTGGATATATCTTGTATGGGACTCTGCACTTCCTGTACTTGATTGACAATTTCCTTTCCCAGATTATGGAAGTTTTCAACTATAATCTCTTCAAATATTTTCTCAGTCCCTTTCTCTTTCTCTTCTTCTTCTTCTCCTTTTCTTCTATAGTTTGAATGTTGGTGCATTGAATGTTGTCCCAGAGGTCTCTGAGACTGTCCTCAATTATTTTCATTCTTTTTTTTCTTTTTTTCTGCTCTGTGGTAGTTATTTCCACTATTTTATCTTCCAGGTCACTTATCCGTTTTTCTGCCTCAGTTTTTCAGCTATTGATTCCTTCTAGAGAATTATTAATATCATTTATTGTGTTGTTCAACATTGATTGTTTGCTCTTTAGTTCTACCAGGCCCCTGTTAAACATTTCTTGTATTTTCTCCATTCTATTTCCAAGATTTTGGATCATCTTTACTATCATTACTCTGAATTTTTTTTCAGGTAGACTGCCTATTTCATCTTCATTTGTTTGGTGTGATAGGTTTTTACTTTGCTTCTTCATCTGCTGTGTATTTCTCTGTCTTCTCATTTTGCCTAACTTACTGTGCTTGGGGTCTCCTTTTGGCTGTCTGCAGGTTCATAGTTCCCATTGTTTTTGGTGTCTTCCCCCAGTGGGTAAGGTTGGTTCAGTGGGTTGTGTAGGCTTCCTGGTGGAGGGGACTGGTTCCTGTGTTCTGTTGGATGAGGCTGGATCTTGTCTTTCTGGTGGGAAGGACTGCTTCTGATGGTATGTTTTGGGGTGTCTGTGACCTTATTATGATTTTAGTCAATCTCTCTGTTAATGGGTGGGCTTCTGTTCCTGTCTTGCTTGTTGCTTGGTATAGGGTGTCCAACACTGTAGCTTGGTGGTCGTTGAGTGGAGCTGGGTCTTAGCTTTGAGATGGAGATCTCTTTGAGAGCTTTCACAGTTTAATGTTACATGGAGCTTGGAGGTCCTGAACTTGGCTCTCCCAACTCAATGGCTCAGACCTGACACTTGGCCAGAGCACCAAGTCCCTGTCAACCACCTATCTCAGAAAAAAAGAAAGAAAGAAAGAAAAAAATAAAATAAAATGGAGTTATTAAAATTAAAAAAATTAAAATATTAAAATAAAAAATAAGAAAAACAATTTTAAAAAAAGCAAGAGAGCAACCAAACTAATAAACAAATCCACCAATGATAAGTGCTAAAAACTATACTAAGATAAACGTAAAAATCAGAATCTAGTCAGTCTCATTCAGCAAACCCCAGGTCTACAGTTGGTCCCAAAGTCCACCACCTCAATTGGCAGATGATTCCTTGTCTATTCAGCTATTCCATAGATGCAGGGTGCATCAAGTTGATTGTGGAGATTTAAACCACTGCTCCTGAGGCTGCACAGAGAAATTTACTTTTCTCTTCTTTTTTTGCACAGCTCCTGGGGGTTCAGCTTTGGATTTGGCTCCACTTTTACATGTAGGTCACCCTCTGGCATCTGTTCTTTACCCAGACCGAGGGGGTTATAGGAGCAGCCAATTAGGGTGTGCTTGCTCACTCAGGCCTGGGGTAGGGAGGGGAACAGAATGTGATGTGAGCTTCTGGTGGCAGAGGCCAGCATGACATTGCAGCAGCCTGAGGTGCACCATGTGTTTTCCTGGGGAAGTTGTCCCTGGATCATGGGACCCTGGCAGTGGCAGGCTGCACAGGCTCCCAGGAGTGGTGATGTGGATAGTGACCTGTGCTTGCACCCAAGCTTCTTGGTGGCTACAGCAGCAGCCTTAGCATTTCATGCCCATCTCTGGTGTCTGCACTGATAGCCGTGGCTCTCATCCATCTCTGAAGCTGATTTAGGTAGTGTTCTGAATCCCCTCTCCTCACGCATCTCAAAACAATGGTCTTTTGCCTCTTAGGCAGGTCCAAACATTTTCCTGGACTCCCTCCTGGCTAGCTGTGTTGCACTAGCCCCCTTCAGCCTGTGTTCATGCAGACAACTCCAGTCCTCTCCCTGGGATCTGAACTCTGAAGCCCGAGCCTCAGCTCCCAGGCCCTACCCACCCCGGCGGGTGAGCAGTCATGCCTCTCAGGCTGCTGAGTACTGGTCGGCACCAATCTTTTGTGCGGGAATCTCTCCACTTTGCCTTCCACACCCCTGTTGCTGCACTCTCCTCTGTGACTCTGAAGCTTCCCCCCCGCCCACTGCCCATCTCTTCCAGTGAAGGGGCTTCCTAATGTGTGGAAACTTTTCCTCATTCATAGCTCCCTCACAGAGGTGCAGGTCCCATCTCTATTCTTTTGTCTCTGTTTTTTCTTTTTTCTTTTGCCCTACCCAGATATGTGGGGAGTTTCTTGCCTTATGGGAAATCTGAGGTCTTCTGCCAGTGTTCAGCAAGTGTTCTGTAGGAGTTGTTCCACATGTAGATGTATATCTGATGTATTTGTGGGGAGGAAGGTGATCTCCATATCTTCTCCTCTGTCATCATGAAGCTCTTGTCATTTACATTTATCTTAAATAATATTCTAATTTTGTTTGTCATTTCTTCATTGTCCCATCAATAATTTCAGAGTGTGTTGTTTAATTTCCACATGCTGTGAATATTTCAGGTTTCCTTCTCCATTATTTCTAATTTTATTCAATCTTGTTTGCAGTCCACACTTTGTATGATTTCAGTCTTCTTAAATATATGAGACATTTTATAGACTAGTTTATGGTATATTCTTACATTCTTGAGAATGTTCTAGGTATAATGAAGAAGAATATGTATTCTGTTATTGTTGAGTGACTTGTTCCATAACTTCTATTAGGTTTATAGCATTTAAATCTTTTACTTTCTTGTTCATCTTCTGTCTAGGTGTCCTATCCATTCATGAAAGTAGAGTTTTGCTGTGCTGCTAATTTTTGTGGTTGCTGGCTATTAGTTTTCAAGGCTACAAGAGAACTGTAACCAGGGAGTGTGACTAGAACATTGTAATACCACAAAACTGACCATTCTCACTTAGATGCAGCCAATTTTGTTTAGAAATATTTATCTCTTTGTTACAAGCCTCTAATTAATATACAGAGCTCTGAAAAAGTTAATTCTATCAATTTTTATCATTTTTCTAATTGCTTTTATGTGGGAGAGAATTTGCAGAGATTCTTTCTCAAAAATGTTGCTGATGTCACTTTTGTCAATGTCTTTCATTTAAATTGTGTTTCTTTTTGTAGGCATATAAGTAGTGGAGTTTTGCCTTTTAATTCAACCTAACAATCTCTTTCTTTAAATGGTCTCTTTAGACTATTCACAGTTAATATGATTACTAATATGGTTGTATTTAATTCTACCAGCTTGCAAGCTGTTTACTTTGTTCTAACTTGTTCTTTGTTTATTTTGTTCTTTTCCTGCTTAATCTTGGTTTAACTGAGGATTCTTTATGACTTTATCTGTCTATTGACTTATTATTTATATACCTTAAAAAATTTAGTGTTTGCCATATTGTTTCATATACACTATTAATGAGTCAATCTTCAAATAAAATTACAAATATTCACAAGTAGTATAAGAAATGTATTACAGTAAATTTCCAATTCCTCACTCAAAGCTCTTGTGCCATTTCTGTCATACATTAAAAATGCTGTTAACCTATGGTTTATTATTCCTGTTTTGCTTTAGAAACTCAGTTATCTTTGAGAGGCATTAAACTATTTTAATAATAATTTTATTTTACTTTGATTTATTTTATTTCTACACTCTATTTCTTTGTGTAAATGAAGTATCCGTCTGGTAGCATATTCCTTAGCCTTTAATATTTCTTAAGTGTAGGTCAGTTGACAATGAAGTCCCCAGATTTTGTTTATCTGAGAAATTCTTCATTTAGCTTTCATTTTAGAAAGATATGTTCACTGGTCATAGAGTGCTGGTTGTTTTCATTCAACACTTTAAATATATCATTTTATTGTTTTCTAGCTTATATGGTTTCTGAAGTGAGAATTCTTATCTGGGTTACTCTCTGTGAAATGAGTCCATTCTTCTCTGCCTATATTTACAATTTTCCATTTCTTTGTGCTTCTAGAAACTGGAAGATAGTATGCCTCAGTATATGTTTTATTGTTAGATAGTCCAAACATCAGTGCCATCTGAATCTAAATCTGATGATTTCTTTGTCTCTTCCTAGTATGCATATATTTTGAATTCAGTATGCCTCATCATTTTGTTGTTGAAAAGCAGGTATATTTTGAATGATGGTGGAGACTGAAAAGACATGTTTTTGTATTTGCTAACTTTCATGCCTTTGCTTCCACAAGACCCTTAGTGAGAAATAAATTAATACAACTATTTGAACTGGATTTGTGGTTTCTTGTTCCTATGGTGAACCTCAGTGCCTCAGAGACTTCAAATCCTTAACTATATCTGTGTTAAGGGTAGGACCTGCTTAGCCAGAGTTGTTGTTGTTGTTGTTGTTGTTTTAACCCCAATGTCTGCTCCATCTTTGGCTTTGAGTCTTTCTTTTGTGCTGGACTTTTGCGAGAGTCACACCATTGCACGTTACTCATTACTAGACATTTGTTGGCCTGGTTGTGTGGGTGGTGGAGGTTTAAGGATATTCTATGTTTTTCTAATTAAGTCTTAATCATCGGCAGGCTCAGTATCTTTGAATTTCATGGTGTAGCCTCCTCTGAACTTCTGTGTAGCACTTATGTCTGCTCCTTCCTCAGTACAGATGCTATTTTGTGTTCCTTTTCTCCAGTTGCAGTGGATTTTCACCAGTATCCTGTGGGTTAGTTTTTGTTGTCCTTAACTCCACAGATCGAGCTTTCATTCCATAGGGGAGAGGAGTCTCAGTGGGATTTTCAGTAGCCTCTTTTCTTCTCTTGCACTTATGCACCATGAGGGAGATTTTTCGGGGCACTCCCAATCTTTTCTGTGAGTGCCTGGTGGGGTTTGTGGAGAAAGGCTGTGGGAGGATATGGACTCCCCGTACATTTGCAGACTCTGGGAGTTTCATCTTCTCTTGTCAGTATTCACTCAGTCTCTACTTATTCACAAGTCATCCTGCCTGAACTCTTCTTTCTGGTTTGTAGGTGAATCTTGCCCTGGTTAAGTGACTGCTCCCATTGCATCTCTCCCAACTGGCACCAGTCTCTTCTTAGATTTTTGTGTCAAGTTCTTGCTCTGCAACTTCAGAAACCTGGTATGTTCAACAGAAGCTTCAGACTTGCAGTTCATCCAGCTTCTTTTCACTGTATGGTTTGGGCTGATGCTTTTTCCAGATTTTATATATCCCTGTGAGTAAAGCAGAAGCTTCATATTATCGTTTTGTTATCCTCAATTTCTCTATGAAAAATACTTTGCTAATATTAGTCTAGGGAATTTATTTTTAATACAAGACTGTTTAAAAAATAATCGTATATGATCCATGAATTTCCAATAATTCTATTTGTGTGTATATTAGGTGAAACAGACATAATAAACATACTCATAAATATATCATGTCTCAAGCAAAGTAGGAGCATATATCTTGCTCATATAGCAGGATTTAATGGGTGTATTGACAGTGAGCTGCTCTTCTCCACAGTCATCCAGAGTCCAAGGCTTAGTTTACCCTGGGTATAGATTCTAATTCAACAAGCTAAATGAGGACAAGAATATGCGGTTGTACACAAGAAAAACTATAACAGGCAGCCCCTGAAGTGGCACTTACCACTTAGATGATATTCCACAGGCTAGAAATAGTCAGACTGATGTACTGGGTCACAATAGAAAGGGAGAAATGTATGTAGTCTAGCAGTGTGCCCAGGAAGAAGAACATGGCTTTAGATATGGAGCTAGAATTTCCTAGCAAAAAGAAGAAAGGATACATATGACAAACTTACTTGAAGGGAAAATTGAAAATCCAGTTAATTTTAGAACAGTTTCAACCCAAGTGCTCAGACACTCCTAAAAACAATAGTTTTTAATATGATAAGCACACACAAAAATATATACACATTTAAAAAAATAGATTACTAATGAAAGCAAATGCAATGTATTTTAAGTGAGAAATTCTTTTAATTTTGCATACCCACTCACTGCAATCTTGGAGAAAATAACTTATGATTTTACCAGCTTTTAAGTTTTTGCCTTTGACTACCAAATAATAAAACAGAATAGAATACACATATATGTTAAAAAAATGTACGATGATTTCTTTTAGTTCTATTCATTCAAGATAGCAAAGAGGACTGAATTATCATTTTATCTAAAATTGAACTAGGACCATTTAACTTCTCATCTCCTCTCTTCTCTTCCAGTAACCTATGTAGCTTACAGTAACACATTGACAAAACAGTGTTTCTCAAAACATTGCTCATTAATAATCTCTTGGAGTGTTTGTTTCAAATATAGTTCCCTGGGACCTTCACTCAGAGACTCTGATTATGTGACTGATGTGGAATCAAGTACTATCTACAGTTTACTCACACCCATCAGCAAATTTATTATAGGTAGTACATGCTATATAACTTAAGAAATAAGCTTTGTTGAAAATCAGGTTCTGTATCCTTTTCTCTCTTATTTCAGTGGATATTTTCGGAAATCAAAGCATTAGTTTAGCATCTTGATAGCCAAAGCTTTACAAAAGCATTGTGTTTCTTTTTGTTGTTGTTTTTTTCCCACCCAGGCAGGGAAAATTCTCTAAAACAGCAGCTGAATTAGGGTCATCTGTATATCTATAACTGTGGCACCTGGTAGAATTTAGTAAACTTTTGACAAAGGATTTTCTTTTTGTGAGTGAATAATACCCCATTATTTTATATTTTATAACTATAAAATATTTATATAATATATATTTACCATATTTTCTTAATCCATTCATTTATTGATGGACACTGAGGTTGTTTCAATATCTTGGCTATTATAAATAATGCTTCTGTGAACATGGAAGTGCAGCTATCCTTCAAAACAATCATTTTATTTCACTTGATATATGCCCAGAAGTGGAATTGCTGGGCCATACGATAGTTCTATTTTTAATTAATTGAGGAAAATCCATGTTGTTTTCCTTAGTGGCTGTACCAATGTACATCCCCACCAACAGTGCACAAGGATTCCATTTTCTCTTGCCTTTTTGACAATAACCATTCTGAGAGGTGTGAGGTGATATCTCATTGTGGGTTTTTTTTTTTTTTTTTTTTTGCGGTACTCGGGCCTCTCACTGTTGTGGCCCCCTCCCATTGCAGAGCACAGGCTCCGGACGCGCAGGCTCAGCGACCATGGCTCACGGGCCCAGCCACTCCGCGGCATGTGGGATTTTCCCGGACTGGGGCACGAACCCATGTCCCCTGCATCGGCAGGCGGACTCTCAACCACTGCGCCACCAGGGAAACCCTCATTGTGGTTTTTACTGGCATTTCCCTGATGGTTAGTGATGTCGAGCATTTTTTTTCACATATCTGTTGGCCATTTGTATATCTTCTTTGTCTGTTCAGGTCCTCTGCCCAAGTTACAGTTGGATTATTTGTGTAATTATTATTATTATTTTTTTACTATTTAGTTGTATAAGTCTCGTATATTTTGTATATTAACCTTTATTTTATATATATATATATATATATATATATATAGTTTGCAAATAGTTTCTACCTCTTCCAGTCTTTACAGACTAGCTTCAGGAAAGAAATACCTTTTGTCAGTTCTATTAGAGATTCTGAGGCTTTCTCAGATCTTTTCTATGGCTACAATGCTCCACAATTCTTGTTCCTGCTTGTCAGGGTGTTCTTAAGATTGTATGCCCATCTCGCCATCCTGCAGAACCAGGCAGAATGCTGACAGCTTTCTTTTGCTTTCCCTAGGAAGGTGCCGGATGCTCAAGTTTGTGTGCTTTCTCCCAGTTCCGCAGAGTTGGGCCAGCTTTCTGTGCGTGCTCACTAGCGGTCTGCAAAGGCTGGCTCTTGCTGCCACAGAGAGTGCAGACAGGGAGCCAGCCATGGAGTTGGGGGATGGAGGTGGGAAGGGCAATGAGGTGAGAGGAGCATTGGGGGTAGCTGTAGTCCAATTGGTGGGATCCAAGGCAAGGCGTCCCCAAGCAGCTCTTAGGCAGACTTACTGATGGAGTCTGCAAAACGGTTAGCGGGATATGTAGGATTTTCGGGTCTGTGGTTCTCCCAGCCTCTCCCACCCAAGTTGTGCCTCATAGTTCAGTATTCTGAATGAGGTGTAAAAGAAATGGGTCTCTTTGGCAGCATCCTGCACAGCTGAGGCAGCCAGGCACACTCTCACTTTCGCCTGCAGAAGAAATCACAGCCAAGAAGGTCCCGCTTGGCACTGAGCTGTGCTGCCTTAGGGGAGGGGAGACTTGGGTAAAGTAAACTGTTTCTCTTACCCTCTAAAATGTGTCCTGTCTCAGACTTGTTGCTCCAGTGGTGTGCTGGAACTTCTCCACTGGCCTCCTGGACTTCAGCAAAGACTTCTCTCATCCGTGGTGCTGTCAAAATTGGTGTTCTTTGGTGGGAAAACAGTAGAAAACTCTTATTTTACCAGGATGATGGAGTCTTAAGTGTCTACAAGAGCATCTCTTTAAGGTTTGTTTTCCTGCTTGTTTTATTTAAACTATTTCACTTCCTATAATTAGCATTACAAAAAGGTGATAGTAAGATTACACAACTGCTTAAAACAATTGTTTGTAAACATAGCATGTCTAGTACTGCTTTTTAAATTGTTTTTTAAATAAAAGTATAACATCTTTGTTAAGTATCTAATGTTTCAAAGTTTAGAAGTGCAAAAAGCACCTCTTTGATGCTTCCTCTGTTTAACAAATTTTTTTTTAAGTTTTTACATTTAAAAACAATTTTAATGTATTTCAGATAATAGATATACACAATAAATACTACATGTGATACAATTTATTGTTTATATATGAGCATATTTTTGGCTTTGAATATAACACACATTTATAACACACACATACACACTCACACACGAGTGCACATTTACCCTGAACTTCTAAAGAATAATCTCAGGACTACTATTAAGTAGTAAAATACTAATGCTTCTGAGGCAGCTATAACAGTGCTTAATAATCAGTAGGTAAATGTATGCTATTGTTATTAATAGCAGAAGTGTTTATGCACCTATATTTTAAAATATGATTATGCATTAATGGCATATGCCCCAAAGAAGTAATAGCAGTTATCACACATTTGTGTAAAATGAGGAATAGTGAATGAACAAGCAGGAATAGGATGCAAATTATATACTTTTTTGCTCTCCCTACTTTCAGTACTTTATTCAACTTTTTTCATTTTACAATCACCTATACCTTTGATATTTTCCCACTTTTATTGGTTATTCTTACCATGTTGATGTTTCTGTTTTTTTTAATCCTGTTACTTGGATAATTGGATAAATTACTTGGAGTAATGTAAACATTTTAGTATTATGTTTATTGGCAAAATCTTAGTCAGCTATTTTTACAGATGTTTCTAATTTTTAATTTATATTTTAATCCTAAACAACAAACTTGTCTATGGACCATTTAAAGTAGGAAACTAAGCAAAACTCTTCTGCACTTAAAATAGTATTTGACACAAGGGAGGTCCTAATAAACGTTTCTCAAGTTATTAACTACATATTTTCATGTCACAACCTAAGTAGGAGGTTTTGTCATTCATCACTATTGGAATCATTGCACTGGTAGACTGTTTCTGACACGACAATGACTGGAACTGACAAAGCAGTCTGATCCTCTGATGTCAATCAGCATCACTGTGGAATCTGTCTAGATCTGAAAGTTACACAGCACCACTTCAAGTAAGAACTCTTTTCATAACCTAATGGAAACTGGTCTAGCATGGCTGGAAGGGATATTTACTAAGCAAAATGATTGCCTCTATATTTGCAGGTCAGGTCTTGGCTAATTTCTCCCTTGCTAAAATTAAAGTAAATATCAATCTCCTTTGTCAAAATGTTGCAGTCATATTCTGATTAAGATAAAAACACCAGATCTCTGAGTACTGTCATTCCTTCATTTATCTTCTATTTATTTACAAATATTAATTTTAAGAAAGTTAAAAATTAGAAAAAACTTAAACATAAGAAAGGAAATTTCACAACTTAGAGACACTGTTGATATATCACAGATTATTGTATGCAGTCAACTCCTTATCCATGTGTATTTGCAGAATAGAACTTGTGTCGGTTAGAAATGAGACTTGGTGAGGCTGACTTGGGGCAGAGGCAACAGCCTTCCAGGCACTCAGGGTACACTAGCTTTCTCTTGCTGAGCACTTGTCAGAATGCTTTGCTGACACATAGAGTACTGGGGCAATGAGGCTGCTGGTAGCGCCTAGGAACATTGTTGGGTTTGGGACAGACTTGAGTCGCAGATCTGTCACCAACTACTACTGTGACCTGGAGCAAGTTATTTAAAGTCTTAGTTTCTGTTTCCTCAGAGAGCAGAGATCTATGTAATCATAGATTTGTCATGATTACATTAAATATTAATATATGGTCTTTAAATATAAATTACTATTACTGTTATTATTAGTAGTATTGTTTCATGATTTGCATAGGTCATAGAATCTCTTTGGAGGGAAAATATCCAATTCAACACACAAATCCTGCACAAAGTAATCCTACTCTTTCTCATTTTGATGCACTATATTATTTTCTATTTGATAGTTTTCATTTCAGTTAAAATTTTCTAGTGAAGATTGATCCACAATATTTTTTCTACACCTATTAATGTCTCATAACCTAAGATTTGTAAAGTGGTATTCTAGAAAAAAATGTATTTTGTACTGGGGGCTAAGATATGGGAACTTGTGCTGGAAATAACACATCAAGAAAGAGAAGAGTAGTTAATTTCAAGTATTAAGAGGTAAATGGTAATACACTGTCAGTAAAGAGTGTAGTGATAAAAAAGTGGAGATTCCCTGGTGGCGCAGTAGTTGAGAGTCTGCCTCAAATTCAGAGGACACGGGTTCATGCCCCGGTCAGGGAGGATCCCACATGCCACGGAGCGGCTGGGCCGGTGAGCCATGGCCGCTGAGCCTGCGCGTCCGCAGCCTGTGCTCCGCAACGGAAGAGGCCACAACAGTGAGAGGCCCGCGTACCGCAAAAAAAAAAAAAAAAAGTGATTGTGCGTGCAAAGGTGACAACCCATGTGCATCAGGAGGAGCATCAACAGAAGGACAATAAGAGTAGTGAACATGGAGTGTACACTACTGTAAAAGCAGTTCTGGTAACAAGTGAGAATCAGAGACGCCTTCGCTGACTTTTCAGGTCCTCTTACAAAGTGCAGTGAGAGAGGAGGCTACTGGGCAAATTCTAGATGTTTTGCAACTCACATTAAAGGAAGCTTGTGCAATTGGAATTTAATCTTTAAACTTAAATTCCATACAATATTCCTTTTTTTTTTTTTTTTTTAATTGTGGTACGCGGGCCTCTCACTGTTGTGGCCTCTCCCATTGTGGAACACAGGCTCCGGACGCGCAGACTCAGCGGCCATGGCTCATGGGCCCAGCCGCTCCGCAGCATGTGGGATCTTCCCGGAGTGGGACACGAACCCGTGTCCCCTGTATCGGCAGGCGGACTCTCAACCACTGTGCCACCAGGGAAGCCCTCTATACAATATTCTACACTATACTATACTATATTAACATTTAATATGTTTAACATACCAGTGGAGAAATGCTGTTGAAACACACACATATGCACACACATACTTCTGGACCTATTTTTTTTCCTTTATTTTTAGAAAAACTTACCAATAAATGTAAACACCTCCTATTAATCATATATCTTTCTATATTTTAGTAACATATACAGGTATATGTATCATAATTTATTTACCCAAATTCTGTTGTTTCTTGTTCAACTTTTTCTAGTTTTTTAATGTTAATATAGTGATATCCTGTCTTCCTTTAAGATTAAATTTTGTGTGAAATAAAGATGATTTTATTCCAATAATAATTCCTAAAAATAATTCCAGAGTTAATTGAAAATGAGGTTTCGACAATTTTTTTTCCCTAATCTTGGCATCATCATTAATTGAATGTTTTATTTACTCATTCATATAATTAAGGCCAGTCTGAACAGCACTTACAGCAAATTACACATACATATTGGACACCACATGCATATATAAGGGAAAAAGAAGGAAAGAGTGAAAGAGGGAAGGAAGGAAAGAAAGAAGGAAGGAAGGAAGGAAGGAAAGAAAGTAGGAGGGAGGAAAGGAAGAGGGGGAGAAGGGGGGACAGAAGGAAAGAAGGCAGGATTCAGCTGATGGATAATTAATAAGCAACACATAACTGTTGGACCCTAATTGCAATCTCAGCACAGATATTAATTCTTTGACTAGGACTAAAGACCAGATTACACCATCATTATATTAGCTGTCAGTTGAGATACATGTTCTCACAGCATCATGTGATTCTCAGTTGTAATGACCTGAAAATGAAACAAGATAACTTTCAAATAGGACACAATTTTTCAATCAGTCATTATTGAAATGATTATGAAGGAAAGATAATGATTGATACTATTTCTTAATGCTAAAAATAAAAATTACAACAGTGAATTTTTCTTAAATGAAAAGTAAGAAGTGTTTTAGTGTTTCTCTATTGTATATTATCATGGTTCATACTTTAAGAAAATGGAGGAAAAAAGCAAACAAACCATAGGCTTAGAGTTAAAATAATGAACAATCTTGGCTTGATAATTTAAGTCAGATTTTTTGCATTGTATAGAGATACAAATATGTAGGAAAGCACAAGGTAATTTGCAATGATCATCTGAAAATATTATTTAAAATAACTGCTTACATTTTAACAGTGTGATATTTTATGGGACATTTGAAATAAACTTTTGACACCATATATTTTACTTTTATTTATTGTTATGTTATTTTGCTTAGGGATGATTTGATGAAAATTGCCACTGACTAGTAACAGTAAGTTTACAATTTGCTTTTTGGTTATATGGCACCCCAAACAAAGATGTGTGTTAATTCAGGTGCAATAATCTGATTATGGAAGGATTCAGAATGGAAAAATAAAACACTTGCTTTCAACTGCTTTTTGTATGTTATTTATAATCAGAATTTGAAAGGTCTGATTTCTTCTTCATCATTCCCTCCAGAAAAGCTCTCTATTTAAAAAAGAGTTAAGCACCTTAAGGAAAATATATTTTTATTCTTCATTAAAATCAAAATAAGTTTTAAGATAATTATTCACCACAATTTAATATAATTATTAGAAAAGTATCTAACCATCAACATATGTATCATATTTCTTATGTTCAGAAGACTACTTCAGCAGCAAGGAAGGAAAATCCTTGTTTTGTTTTGATTACATCAATCAACAAAGTCAAGATTCTGACAAAAGGTTTAACATTAATCCTATCCCATACAACTTTGGAAAATTAATACCTCTTAACAAGCCACAATCAAGGTAGGCTCCTATACTCATGAAATTGTGTCAAGCAGTGATTGCTGCAAACCTTTTCTCCAATGGAACAAATGTTAAAAATAGCTCCCCACAAAATTTAAAAAATGATCAGTTTCATATCTTGATATCAATAGATTAATTCCAGGTTTATTTCCAGTTCAAAACAATTTGATAGTGCTCTGGTATCTCCAATAACATAAAATAGCCAGTAACTTCATGGTTCTTTATCAGTCTATTAAGGTGAATCATGAAGTGAAAGTCTCCTTCCTTCACTATTGTTATAAGCTGCTCACTGAAGCTGAACAGTAATGAACTATGAATAATAAAACAAATACAAATGATTTATACTGATTAAAACAAACCTGCAGCAACTAGAAACAAAATGTAAGCCAATAGAAAACTATTATACATTTGGGTATGTAAAATAATGTCATTGTGAAACTATGGGCTATCCCAGAAAAGGAACTTTGTATCTGTGGTGTTGAGAAGTGAGTTTTTCAGGTCTCAGAATATCATACACCTGGGCAGAAATGTTATTCTCCTCCATAATCTGTAATTTGAAATTAATTACTCATGTTCTCTCTCTGTTTATTTTATACTGCTGTGGTACCGTGACTCTTTTCTGTGGTAAACAATAAAATAAAGGTCATTATAAAGATGCTTAAAATTCTGTATATAGCAATTGTTTCATAAGAATATATTCTCACACTATTTTTTCAGTGTGTAATATGTGATATGATACATTTAAAAGTGTAAGAAATACATATGATTGCTGTGAAATATAGTAAAATGAACACTTGTGAACCATACATTTAATAACTAGGTATTCCCATGACCTTGAAACTACTTGTGTGTTTTTCTCTTATCTCATCATCCTGTCTGTCTCATAAATTTTGTCTTTAACTTTTCCTTATATTTTGAAATTTTCAATTTGATCTAATATTAAACATACAGAAAATTTCACAGAAGCTTACAAGGAATTCTCATATATTCTTTAACCAGATTTATCCATTGCTTATATTATCTCCTTTTTGCTTTGTTGATCTAGCCATATATATTTACATATGTGTGCATATCATTCTAAATAAACCATTTGAGAGTAAGTTAAAGACATTATGTATGCCCTTAATCCTAAATGCTCAGTGTGTCTTTCTTATGAGTAAGGATATTCTCTTACATACCCACTGAGCAGTTATCAAAAACAGAAAACAATATTGAAACAATCCTATAATTAAATTCACAGTCTGTTTTCAAATGTCATCAAGTATCCCAACAATGCCCTTTATGGTATTTTTTTCCCTTTAATCATGGATTTAATCCTTTATATTAAGTTAATCTAATTCCCCAACCTTGCATTGTGATTTTTTTAGAGTATATGCCAGTTATTTTATAGAATATTTCTCAATTTAAGTTTCCTATTGATTAGATTTAGGTAATGTGTATATTTGTTAGGAGTATCACAAAAGTGGTGTCCTTCTACATCATATCAAGAGGCACACAGTAGTAGTTTATTCCAAAGTTGCATTTCAATATGTGTTTAAGGTTGTACCTACTAGTTTCTGCCTGTACAATTACTTTTACTCCCATTTAATTAATAAATATTTGGGGGAAAGTTACTTAAATGTCTTAAATATCTTATTTCTCACTATAATTTCATACCATCTACTGATGTTTTTCAAACTCCTTCAAACTTTCTATGTTTATTATTTATCATTTTACTACAAGGAAGAACATTCTTTTCTCCCATTTATTTATTCCTTTATTCAGTTATATAGTGATCTCATAGGTAGTTACATTATTCAATGATAATCAATAAATATCAGTGTTTACTTTGATGCTCAAATTCTTCCAGAACTGGAAACTCGGAGCCATTGCAGACTAGCTTCTCTTTTATCACTGTGCTACCATCATTATTTGAGAACTGTCTTGCTTTTTGGAATAGCAAGATGTTTTAGGCCCATTTATATGTTTTCTGACTCAACACTGAAATCAGTACTTCCTCCAAGGACCTCTAATTTCTTTCAAAGGAGGATGTTATTTAGAAACTGAATTCTGAGTACTGGGTCCACTCATTGTTATTCGTGCGACATTGCTCCTAGTTCGTCTTAGAAAACAAACCTGAGTGCCTGCCCTCTCTCTCTCTCTCTCTCTCTCTCTCCCTCACACACATACTCACTTCTTAATGATACCTCCATTTTCAACCCAACAGTACAGACTGCATTCTAGACTTTCCCCATTGTATATTTATCACTTCCTTCCCCAGCAGCAAGAAACCAGGAGCCCTTTGCTCTCAATATATTTCTCATTTGCTCTAGGCTAGGACTCACAGAAGGTACTTTCAGAATGTCTAACTCATATAACTATGTAAAAAAAAACCCTACAAGCTAGTGTTAAATATTTGTTTGCAAATCTTTTTTAGATAACTTATGCACAAACTACAATGAAAAATATTAAGGTTACAATTAATGATCAATGAATTTTAATAAACGCACACATGCATGTAATCCACAACACTTTTAAGATAATAGTTTTGTAGATTCTACATATATAAGTGATAGAATCATGTTACAATATACAAGTGTATCAAAGTAACATGGTGTACACCTTAAACATCCACAGTGTTGGATATCAAAGTTTTGTTTTTTTATAATACAGAGTTTTTGCACCACCCATACATCATAGCTTTTCCCAGGCTGTTTCCACATAAAAGGAGCTACTTCTATGGGGTTTTTTTTGTTTGTTTCTTTTAACCAAAGAGATTGGTTTTGACTGTTGCAGATTTTCATAGAAATAGAAACATCCAGCATGTAGTTTTTATATATGAATTTTTTTTTTTTTACTGTGAGATTTATCCAAGCTGTTACATGTATCAGTAGTTTAGTAGTTTATATTATTGTGGAGTATTAATATACTATGATGGTTCTATCAAATTTTCTGTTACTGGCTTTTGAATTGTTTACAGTGTAGGACTCTTATAAAAACAGCTTTACTAGTCTTTGTGTGGATGACAATGCATCTCTATGAAGGAAACTCTTGGTCATATGGTAGGTATATGTTTAACTTTGTAAGAAATTGATAAAATTTTCTAATTTCCCATTTTATCTTCCTTCAGCAGTGTTTGAAACTACTGGTGTTTTATAACCTCACCATAGTTGCTGCAGTCAATCTTTCATATTTTCCTCATTCAAGTAGAATAGTGGTACCTCACAGTGAATTAACTTGCATTTCCCTAATGATGGTAGTACACTTTTCTAGTTTAGTGACTTTTTGTGTATTTTCCATGATGAAGTCAATACAAATATTTTGTCCATTTTGCATTTTTTGTACTATGAGTTGTAAAAATTATAAATGTATATTCTGGATAAATTTTGTTTTTCATATATATTATAATATGTTATATTACAGATATATATATAAACCATGTAGTATATATTTTCCCCAAATATTTTATCTCAGTTTGTAGGTTGCCTATAATTTTTAGATAGATTGTATGTTTAGTAAAGTTGTTTTTTAAACCTCTTTGAAGAATGATTGATGTACAAAAACTGTAGATTTTTAATGTATACAACTTGATGTACTTGGAGATAACTATGCACTGTGAATCCATCATCACAATCAATGCCATAAACTCCAGAAGTTTTTTCCTGCCCCCTTTTATTTTGTTTTTCATACTGATTTATTTTGTTTCTTTTTGTGGTAAGAGCATTTAACATAAGACCTATGTTCTTAGGAAATTTTTAAGTATACAATACAGTATTGTTAGTCATAGACCTTATGCTGTATGCAGATCTCCCAGCACTTATTTATTGTGCTCTTACCAGCAGGCTTATGTCAAACAATATTGCAACACCATGATGGTATTACAAAAATCATTTTTAATACTAGTATATAAATTAAAAGAAAAAAGTAAGTAAGAATAGTTATAACCAAAGAAATCTTTTAATGGAAACACGGTACAAAATAAAATCTGACATCAGTTATATAAGATGTGGGCAGGGAAAATAACCTGTAAAGTTTCTGTATTCAATTGAAGTTAAATTGTTGCAATTTAAAATAGATTGTTACAACTGTAAAATTCTTTTTTATATTTATATTCAGCAGTGAGATTTTACTTTCATATGCTTTTGTGTTGTTGTTTAGCACCTTTTCATTTCAACTTGAAGATTTCCCTTTAGCATGTCTTGTAAAGTAGGTCTATTGGTGATAAACTCCCTCAGATTTTGTCTGGAAAATTTAATTTTAATATGTACCTGTGTAGACTTCTTTATATACAATCTATTTGGGGTTTTTTAAGCTTTTTAAATCTGGATGTACATTTCACTCCTTAGATTTGGAAAGTTTTCAGCCATTATAATCTAAAATAAGATTTTTGTCCCTTTATCTCTGTCTTCTCCTTCTGGAACTCCATAATGTGTATATCAGATCCCTTGATAGTATCCCTTACATCCTACAGGCTTTCATCACTCACTTTCTTTCATTCATTTTGTCTTTTTTCTCCTTGGTTAATTTCAAGTGACCTGTTTGAAAGTTTTCTGATTCTTTCTTCTGCTTGATTAAGTCTGCTATTGAAATTCTCTATTAAATTTTTCAGTTCAGTCCCTATATTCTTCAGCTTCAAGATGTATTTTCATTCTTTTTTATGTTTTATGGTTTCTATTTCTCATCTGGGCTGTTGGGATGCATATGAGCATGGCTAAAGCCACATCTGCTGGTGGGTGGTGCTGAAGTCAGGTCTATGGGTAATCTGATGGAGTTTTCCCTGTACTTGTGGGAGGGCTGGGCTGCCTCTGGGACCATAGTTAGTTCCATTGATGGTAGTTCAGCCACTGGAGATGAAATTTGGTGTGACTCCTGCTGTGTCTGTTGGAGGATGAGGTTGCCTCCAAATCAGCAGGCAGTCATGGATGTGGCTGGGTCAGGAGGGTAGATGATTATGCTTCTGAATTCACAGTCAAGTCCACAGCTGGCAGACCTGTTATTTGAGACATAGGAAGGCATGGTTGTCACTATCCCTAGAGGATGTGATTGCCTCTAGGTTGATAGGTCCCATTTGGTGAACCTATTACCAGTAGCACAGACAACTGTGGTTCTTGCCAAGTCCTGGAGCTGAGAAGACTGGTAGTGGAACCATGCAAGAGTAAGACTGGAGGCAAGTGCACAGGGGAATGGGACTGAGCTGAGTTATGCAGGTCGGTATGAGGTCGGCATACTTGCTACAGGGGACATAGGCCTGCTTTCTCAATGCAGTTTTTCTTGGTCCTCGGCTCTTTGAAGTTGTCACAGTGTCTTAGCCAGACCCAAAATCTCCCACAAAGTAATGGGCCTGTGTAGATTTTCAAATAAGTGTTTCTTTTGGACGATGAGCACTCAGGATCTCCTATTCTACCATCTTGCTGATATCACTCTTGGGAAAAGTTTTCTTTTCTTGTTTTTACATTTCACTCTGTTTTCTTTGTCTCCAGTTTTTGAAGATATTCTATCATTTTTCTTTAAGAAGTGTTATAGGTTTTGCTTTTATATTTACAACAAGAGTATAACTCAAACTATTGCTGATGAACACTGAGTGGTAGGGATTGAGGTTTACTTTTCCTACATATATATCTAATTTATTTTGGAAGGACTCCCTTCCAAAATTGTATGTCTGTACTTCTATTTAACAAGCAAGCAAATAAATAAATATATATATAATTATATAAAAATTTGATATTATAAATTTTCCAAATATACTGCTCATTTCAAATGTTATTTTACTACTCTGGGTCATTTGAATTTCTTTATTTTAGTATCAGCATGTCAGTTTCTATTTTAAAAGCCCTCTGGATTATGTTTTATAGTTTTTAGTGAAAAAGTCTTATATATCCTTTGTTAAATTTTAATAAGATTAGTGTATGTCTTTAAATGTTATTGTAAATGAACTTTTAAAACCTAATTTTCAATTGTTTGTTGCTAGTGTATATAAATACAATAAAATATGTGTATATGGACTTTATATCCTGCTGTTTGCTAAATTCACTTATTAGTTGTAGTGGTTAATTTGTAGATTTGTGGGTTTTTTTAAACTTTATATAGACTGCTTCATTCTCTTTTTTCTGTCCTTATGATTTGTTTCTCTTACTTGCCTTATTGCAATGGCTAGGGCCTGTAGTATAATGTGGAAACAATGTGGTGAGCATGTATAACCTTGTCTTGTTCACTGTGAGAAGAAAGTGTTCAATATTTCACCATTAAACATTAGAATGGTACTAGCTGTAGATTTGTAGGTGGAGGTAAGGCATTATCAGCTTCAGGGAGTTTTCATATATTCTTAATTTGCTAAGAACTTGTACCCTCAGTGGGTGTTTAATGTTATCAAATGTGGTAATTTTTCTTTTCCATCTGCATCTATGACAAGATCAAATGTCTCTTCTCCACTATCCTGTTAATACGGTGAAGAAATTACATTGGTTGATACATATTTATAACTTTGAAAAATACTGGTCTGTAAGTTTATTTTCTTGAAATGTGTTTATCTGGTTTGGGGATCAGGGTCCTTATATTCTTGTTTCAACCTCTTTATTATCTTATCATCACTTTATTGAATCCTTTGTCTATTGAGTACATGTCTTATTTTTCTCTTTTTTCGCATGTGTAGCAATTTTGATTGTATATTGTACATTTAGAATGATACATTGTAGAGGTTCTAAATTTTGTTTGCATCATTTAAAGAATGTTGATTTTTTGTTCTATAAAGGAGATGACTTGACTCAAATTCCAAACTCTGTTTCTTCTGCAAGAAACAGCAAATGAAATCTTCAGTGTTTCAGCCTTACAGCTCTTGCTTTCCACTGGGCCTGTTGAAGTCTTCCCCACACAAGTGCAGTTCAAGAGCTAGCCAAGCCTTTGAATGGAGTATAGTTGCAGATTTTGGGGTCTCCCCACTTCAAATCTCCCTCCTTTTTACAAGACTTTGCCCCACTTTCCAGCCACTCTGGCAGTCTTAGATTCTGCCCTTCAATTTCTACTTTAGAAATTGAAGGGCAGAATTTAGCTAGCTAAATTGGAACTTCCTTGTTGAGTTTCACCAGCTTAATGTTTTGTGGAGTGGGAAGTGTCCTAGGGAAAAGTGAACCCTCAAGACCACAAATCAACCATTGCTATTTCTCTTTTAATATTTTGATTACTTTCCCATTTTTCTTGCATTTTTTCAATCTTCAATTGCTTCAAATAATTAAAAAATATTTTCCAGATTTTTATTTTTTATCTGTTGAAAGGTTAGTAACATATGTTAGACACCATATATAGAAGTAAATCACCATCAAGTAATTTTATTCTTTGTTCAGTATTTGTTTTGAAGATTGCTTCAAATCCTTCTTCTAATAAAAAAAAAAAGCATGTGTATGTGCATATGTCTTCTACATACACATACATAATATATATCCGTATTTAATAAGTAGTTGCTAAGTGCTTTACATGTATTCTTCTGGAAATAGAATAGTTTATATTTTTAAGCAACATTTTGAGGTATGTATAATTATGATCTTTTATGACAAATTTAACTGTCATAAAAGGAAATAGAAGCTGTTGACTCAACTCAATTATTTACTATTTATCAAATGTTCTCATTTGCAATAAGAATTATTCAGTTTTAAACATTTAGTAATGTGGTGTTGTGTAAATTAAAAAACAAAAAACATGGTGGCTAAAAATCAAGTGCACTGCATTGCAGCAAACAACAACTATTGATTCAATAACTACTCATTTCTTTTGCAATCACCTATATCCAATCCCAAATTAGCATGAGGATATAATGAGATACGCAAGAGACAGATCAGTCAGGGGACGGTTTCAGTCATATTAGGAGTGAAGCTCAGAATTCTAAAATCTATCAAACACAGAATGTTTTCTGGAATTTAGCAACTTACTTTGGGCTGCCTAGGGAGAGGAGGTAAACTGCCCAAAAGAAAGAAAACTGCAGAAGACACAAAAAATACATCTCTATTTTGTGATATACTTGGAAACATACACAGATGGGAATGTTTGTTTTAATACTTCTATTCTCTAACACTAAATAAGCCATATTCCTTTTGAGAAGTAGTTTATTAAGGGGTATATTTTGCTTTTTGAGACATGACTGTTTCACTTTCACTGATGACCTCCGTCTCAACCTTTTAGAAGTTGGCTGATTGAAATTCTTCTCTATTTCCTACAATTGAAATAACAAAAACATATATTTTTCAAACAAAGGTGTTCTGTCTTCTGTTTTCCTCCAAGGATATACTTTAGAAATGTTATAGAATTTTCAATGGACTATTATATTAAAAATATTATATTTTAAATGAAGCTTAGAATCTTAATGTTGTTAAAAAATCATTAGCAATTCTAATTGCAAAACATAAACTGGATAAGACTATATTGATTTAATCTGCCTCTCTTTCACCTGGTATATTTCCAGATCCATCTCCTAATGTGGCATATACTCTCTTATTGAAATCACCTATACATGGTATAAAGAGAAGACATATTCATTTGGTTGCTTTTAGTTGCTTTATTACAAGCTGACATTCCCCATACAAAGTATTAGAGTTAAATATTGTTTCTATAGAATAGAATGAAACATACATTTGACATGAGAAATTCCATAGCCTTTTTTTCTGTTAGAATATTTACTTTCTCTTACAGAATCATAAGGTACACATACAAGTGTACCTGAGATACACATACAAGTATCACATTCATACATACATACACACACATGCACACATACATGCTTAAGAGAGATTATAAGCCATTTTTAAGTGAGTTTAAAAAAAAACACTGAAGTTCAAATAACACCTCTACAATAATGTTATCCATTGCTATGTTAAAACATCTCCATATTCCCTGATAATGAAAAAAACTTCCCTCAAATAAGATGCTATAAATTTTCCATTCACTTTATTTATGTAAAATTGAAAATATTTTAAAAATCTTTTAAAACAATAATTTACTTCTGAATGTTTCTTTGATGTAACCCTGATAAATAGGTAATTTTATTGCATCACCAACACCTGTAGAAAGACAAAGATGAACTTTAAAAACAAGAAATGAGCACATCCATTTTTTAATTTCCTTCTTAGGACCAATTTAAATTATAGTAAAGCAACTTAAAATTAACATAAACCCATATAAGCAAAGACACAGGAGAAGGAACATAAGCAAAACAGGGAATTCACCAATTTCCTGAAGATAGAAAGACTGGATATCTGTTTAATGGATACTTCTGTGGGAGGAAACATCAGATTATTCAATTAAAAATGAGACCCAGGGCTTCTCTGGTGGCGCAGTGGTTGAGAGTCCGCCTGCTGATGCAGGGGACACGGGTTCGTGCCCCGGTCCGGGAAGATCCCACATGCCGCGGAGCAACTGGGCCCGTGAGCCATGGCCGCTGGGTCTGCACGTCCGGAGCCTGTGATCTGCAACGGGAGAGGCCACAACAGTGAGAGGCCCGCGTACCGAAAAAAAAAAAAAAAAAAAAATGAGAGCCAATATGACAAGCATAGACCCAAACATCTTCAAGCTCAGGGCTGAAAGGTATGAGCAAGGACAGGAGCTCAAAGAAGGCAAAAAGAGCTGATTAATTGCCTATTCCATGGACACAAGTGAACTTTTGACTCCCAGTTTGAAGGCAACCAATAATATCTAAATAATAAGTTAAGTTAGGAGGACAGAGACAGGCAGGAGATGAGTGTTGTAACTGAGAAAAATCCTCATTCTTTTGTGCAGGAAATAAGTGGAATTATCTTAGGGTGGCACACAGAAAGAGAAGAATAAACTATTCGGAGAAAGAAAAGGGAAGAATTAATGAGATGATATTAAAAATAGGCTTAAGGGCTTCCCTGGTGGTGCAGTGGTTGGGAGTCCGCCTGCCGATGCAGGGGACACGGGTTCGTGCCCCGGTCCGGGAAGATCCCACATGCCGCGGAGCAGCTGGGCCCGTGAGCCATGGCCGCTGAGCCTGTGCGTCTGTAGCCTGTGCTCCGCAACGGGAGAGGCCACGACAGTGAGACGTCCGCGTACCACCAAAAAAAAAAAAAAAAAAAAAGGCTTAAAAGTAGTAATTTATAGAAAATGAGAATAGAAACTTGCTTCTCTTTATGAGAAGTCTCACTTAATTTGAATGCCACTTTATTATATCTTTTTTAAAACATGGATCCTCCATGTGCACTGTGTAAGGAGGAAGTCAAATCACATCTCTCTGCAAAGTCCAGAAAGTAGCACCAGTCCAGATTTCCTAAATAAAATGACTTACAATGAAGTTACATTATAATACCTCTATATTTTGCAAAATCTTTTATATGCTATTAAAAGGTAAACATTTAACAACCAAAATTTTTTCTTTGGTGTAATATTATATTGTTCTGAATGAAGAAATGTCCCATAGTACATTGGGATGTGAAAGTTTCCCTGTAGTCCTTATAGAAAGATAAGTAATAATAAATAATAACTGACAGTAGCAGATATCATCTATTAAATGTTTATTAATTCCCAGGAACAGTTTTAACTCCTTTATATCAATTGATTTCTCACATCACTTTCAGATGAGAAAATAGACAGAGGAGAGGTCAAATAACTTGTCTAAGTTCCCACAAAGGAAGTGGAGGAATTAGGATTGGTACCCAGGAAGGCTTACTCCAGAGAACTTGTATTTAACTAATGGAGTTACAAGAGTTAACTCTCTCGCAGTTACGGGAGAGTTCGATGAATATGATCACATTTTATACGAAGCAATTCCCTTGCTTCTTCTTCAAAGCTTCTGTAAACCTGGATAATATGTTGCATATATACCATCACTCTTCCATTAGCCACTCTTGCCTAAATTACCTCATTTATAAAATGGGAGTGGGGTAACTATCTTTTAAGATTATTGAAAAATTATGTGGATTAATATATGTACAGTGCTTAAAAGAATGTATGGTGCAGAGATATTAGTCATGTTATTTTTATTACTATTAATATTACCAGCAACCAATTCATCTGCTATTAAATCTGTTCCAGTGCTGGAGGAAGCATCAGTTGTATTTAACTCATTCTGATGCAATATTTCTAACTCTTATTTGTTTCCTTAAGCAAAACTCTTGCTTCACGTGCTGTCCTAAGAATCTAACTCCCCTGTAAGATATGAGTCCGTTGTTCCCTGTAATTCTCTATATTTTTTGCTCTCCACTTCCTTGCATTCTTGGGATGTGTGGCATCACGTGCTCAAATACTCAGGCCTAGTATAAGGGAAAAAGCCACTCCCATATAGAGTTACATAAAAACGTGAAAAACCAGATATAAGTCTTAGAATCCAAAATAAATTCAATAAATCACACTAAACAAAGAGAAATAGTTGAGATCTTAAGCCATATAAGACTAGTCACTGAGGAAGAGGATTCAAAGCTGATATGGAAGAGCAAACCAGCCTCAAACTAAACCTGAAATTCAGGCAGCTGTAGTGGTGACTTATCTAGTTCCTGCAATGGATGATGTGGGCATGTCAAAGGAGGTATAGGTAAGGTGGCAGAATGGACACTTTTAAAATAATAATTTCTGTCATAGAATCGAAGCAATATAAATATAAACACATACCTGTCTCCCCAGTTGTATTATTTCTATTTCAAGGACAAGACCATGTTTTAATGACTTTTGTATCCTTCTACTAAGATAGTATAAAACATTTTAAAACCAAAGTATCTTGAATGAATTAGCTAATATACAATTGTATGGATAGAGGATGGTGGAAGAATTTCAATTCTAAAAGTACACAATTGTTTCTGGAATAATAAGGGACAGATTATATCCTCAAATTATAGATCAACCTAAAAACATTGGGCTGAAAATTTCCTCTACATATCATGTATCTTCTTAAAACAATTCATTGGTGTTGTCTACCACTGATGGAAATTTAATAAACATATATAGGGCTGTCCTTTAAATTAGTCATCCAGAAAACATGTTTAGAAATGGTCTCACATGTGTTACAGTAAAAAATAATGATAATAGTATTTGTCCTTTAGAACCATTTTGTAAAGAGATGTAAATCCCTTTCATCATTTTGTACAAATGTAATAATTATCTTTTGTGCTCCCTATGATAGATGAGGACAAATATAATAATTTTTGATGATGATGATGATGAAGATGACGATAATGATAGGTAACATTGATTATTGACTATGGGCAAGGAAATAATCTATTCTATTTTTAACTACCAGATGGGATACTCCTATTATTCGTTTTTATATACTAAGAGACTGACTTTCAGAGTTTAGGTAACTTACCCCGTGTCATAGTGGAATGCACATCTTTTAAATGCAGATTTTTTAAAAAGTCACTGTTGCATCATAAGTGTCTAGTATAGTGTATGAAAATGGCAGACTCATAATAAAATTTATTGATTGAATGAACACAAAACATGGCACTGTTACTACTGAATGATATTTTGGGTTTTTTTTACTATAATTTTGCTCTTAACTGTTATGATATATTGCTTCTTATTACCATAAAAGATCACCTTAACCTGAGCATGGATCTGTTTATGTTTATTACGAAGTCTGTTTCAGGGATTGGCATGGCTTGAAAATCTCCCTCTGTGTAGAAAATTGTCTGTCTCTTTTCATTTATCCTTTTAACGATTCTGTCTGTCATCCTGCCACAGAAAGCAATCATGATATCTTTTTAAGATGGCTTGCTATACTATTGTCTGCATTTGCTAAGTACCTGATTTGGAAAATTCATCCAGTTTCCAAAATTAGTTCTCTAACTCTGCAAAACATAGATGAACTCATAGCTGAGTTCTTATTTGTTGGTTGATATAATGTGCACATGTTCCTATCTAAGAGAATTAATCCTTTTTCTTGGGGGGTTTTGAAAGGCCTTTATGGGAACATACTTAACTTTAATTCTGATAATGATTTCTTCTGGATAGACCAGGTACAACAGGTCTGCCAATGCACTACAAACAATTAATTGGTTATTAAAATGATCTTGTAAAAAATAGCCTAAATAATGTAGGTTGAGCCCAATACATCTAAATTTCTGAGGTTAACAAAATACAATACACAAAAGTTTTCATCATGTACTCACATCCAGGGGCAACTCCATGACTCCTAGTTTACAGCATTTTTTTTTTAAACATTTTGGTATTATCCAACTTTGTAACCTAACAATTCTCCCTAGGTTTTTCTTTTCTGGTGCCAAAACAACAAAGCTTCCATTCAAAGTGAAGTGTCAAAACTCCAGGACTTTCTGCATTGGATCTCAGTTTCACAGGCAGTGAGTAAAAGCACAGTAGGATAAGGTTTTGCATACACTGTCATTCTTATGGTTTCAGATGTGGTGGCCAGCAGGACTGTAACATGAAAAATGCAAGTTTCATTAATGATTGTCCACAAGGAAGAGGGATGAAATGTTACTTTGAATTGTCTTGGAAGAAGATAGATAGGTGGAATAGCCTTTGATACTAGGAATCAGCACTAGTCTTCTCAAATCAAGGACACCTCTCCTCCAAAACAGGAGGGAACTAAAAATAGATATGGATGAGTAGCTCAAGCAGGGCAGGAAGAGGAGGAAATAGTTATTGCTCAGGTGTTTAGATAGCTGTGGGAAAATGTGAATAAAAGTGGACAACCCTTCTTTGGAAAAAGCATGAAACAGTGGATATTCTTTATGTGTCAAGTGCAAAAGGATTGACAAAAATTATTAAATGTGCCTTCTGGTTAGTTTACTGGCAAATGCAAGCTGTTCTCCCCAGATATCCACAGTTATGTATTTCTTTTACTAAATTCACTAAACTATTCACCACTTAACAATTTTCTTATTCAAATTGGCTGGAGGGAGATTCATTAAAAAGAGGTGAAATAAAACAGAGAAATCAAATTAGATAACTTTCACATGTCCTAGCATATATAAGTAAAATAGCTGGGAATGATCAAATTGGTTTCCAAATATTCTTAGGCATAAACAGAGATTTCCAGTGAAAGGTGAACATTTAATAAAGGACTATATTTTAGATTTCCAAGGAAGACACAGTAGAAATATCATCTGTAAGCAAATAATATTTTTATATTGCAATAATAATATCTAACAATTACACAGTGTATATTATACGCCAGGTCCTTTTATACTTGAAATACATTTAATCTTCACCATAACTCAGTGAGACAGGCACTCTTTCATCATCATTTTGTAGATGAGGGTTAAAATACAAATTGGTCAGGTGATTATTTTCCCCAAAACCCATAAACAGAAGAGAATTGGGATTTTAAATCAGAATGCCTTGAGAAAAAAATCTATGTTCTTTCACAACATGTTATGTGAATTTTCTGCTTGGTGGATTTCTGCAAGCACATATAGTCTCACAAAACCTATTCCTTCAAAAGAATCAGAATATTAGTAATTCTCTTACCTGTTCTAATTTTAATTGCACACATACACACACACACACACACATAGAGGCACTAAAACAGTGTTGTATATTTTTTCATATACACAAAGACCTATTTAAGGGTCTAGTTTAAGCTCAAACTATCTATAATATTAAAAACTCTTAAGTGTTAAATGTGTGCCCCAAATAAATGTCAAGTAATAATATTAATTTTCGAAATATATATACATATATTAGTATCTTTTTGATATTACAATGCAGTATCTTAATATTCTCTTCAATGGGAAAAGATGAACTTAGTATGAAAAAAATAATGTAGAATGTGCCTCCCGTGGGGAATATAATCCTGAAATAGTGCCACTAGAGAGTGACACATGGACAATGATATCTATAATGTATTGATCATGCATAATATACATTCAACAAAGTATTTCTATACATTTAAGTGTTAACTGAAATAGAAAATCAAATAGCTTTGCAAAAATTGGAGTCTATTGTAACTATTAGAGATGCACAGAGATGGTATTTATACATTAAAGGGACTAAAACCTAATTATCTAATAGGCTGAAGAGGACATCCATATGGGGCAGGGGTGCTGCCCAGAAAGGAGGTCAGAGCTGAAGCAGGGAGTGGTGGGTATCTGTGCAGAAAATGGGTGGCAGCAGAGGTGGAAGATTGGTTAGATACAGAGCATTACTCAAATAAGTAAATATATTAAAGTTAATAAAACAAGGTTTCTTAGGAGTGGATAAAGAAGTTTCAGATACAAAAAGGGAGAAAACTAGTAATGTATCCTGTGGTGTTAAATTGTGTACATCAGGGTGAAGATTTGACTTTTAATATGCAGTTTGATAGAATAGATAGCTTAGATAGATAGATAGATAGATGATAGATAGATAGATGGACATAGACTTAATTGTGTGTGTAAATATCTGTATGGGTTACCAAATCCAAGCTCATACTGCTCGCCACACAGAGAGCCAATAAATCGAGAGATGAGTTGTTGGGGCAAGGAACAGTGACTTTATGCATCAAGCCAGCAGACCAAGAAGGTGGTGGACTAGTGTCCCAAAGAACCATTTTACCCAAGTTAGAATTCAGACTTTCTTTATAGGGTAGGGCATGGCTGCTTGTTTCAAACTTCTTGATGCCAGAACCCTTTGTTCTTGCAGCTGTCCATATAGGTCTGGTCACAATGCTTCTATAACCTCCAACAAGATAAATGTTATTCTCTGTTCTGCAAATTTTAATCTCTGTATGAATGGAAAGTGTTATATCTTTAAAGGTCACAGCTTAGAGAATGGGTTATCCTGTGAATTTCAGGCTATAGGCAATATTCTTTTACAAAAGGTGCAGAGCCAGCATGACTCAGCACAGGCAATGGAGCACAAAGATTAGAGCTAAAGGAATAGATCCAGTATGGAGTCAGGTTTGTCCTTCTCTGTTCCATACATACATTCCTATATATATTCCCTTGTTCTATTTACTGAAAAAGCCTGTCATTACTGACACCTCATTCACCATGAGCATAACTAGATCATGGTTCTTGACTTCTAAATGTTATTTTCTTCTAAAAGAAACCAAAGCTTCTTGTAGAAATTGCTGATTCTAAGGTTGTCTCAAGTAAAGTACAAAATGAATCTAGGACATCTTGTTATCCTCGAAAATAAAGTGATCAAAGAATCATGGGGGCATTTCAAAAGAACACAGGAGCCAGCTTTCAAGAGCTTCTCCAACTGACTATATCTGGGAAATTTTTAACATGAAAATAAATAACTATAATAACAGATTCTAGTACATGGAATAAAATAGAAAACCATGGGTTCCATACAGATATCAATAAATGAATAAATGCATTGAAAGTATGATTAGGAATAGGAAATGTATAAGGTATAAATGTAACCTCCCACTGAATACATATTAATTTCAATGGGGAAAATATCAACCACATGGTAGAGAAGCCTGGCAAACTTCACCTCAATCAAGTGATTAAGATGAAGACCATCAGTAATTGGATAAATTAAAATCATATGCCACCACATCAGGTGTAATAAAAAGAACACAGTGTCTCTCCTGTGATATTCTTCCCAAAGATTTATGAATCAAATCATGAAGAAACATCTGATGATTCCAGATTAAGGGGCAATTTATAAAATAATTGACCTCTGATATGCAAAAGTGTCAAGATCGTTAAGAAAAGACTGAAGACTGCTTTAGGGAAATTATGGAGGCAGGAAGAACTATTTACTATGTGTGATTCTGAACTGAATTATTTTCCTATTAAAATATTAGCATAATAATTGGGGAAATTTAATGAAGTCTGAAGCTTAGATAGTAGTAATATATGGATGCTAATTTTCTGATTTTGAAGGTTGTTTTTTAGTAACAGAAGAATATTCTTGTTGTAGTAAAAACATACTAACAACTAGGGGTTGGTGTGATATTAAGTCTACAACTTACTGTCACATGGTTCTTTCTACTTTTTCTAACTCCTCTATAATCTTGTGTTAAAAAAATTAGATTTGCAATGAGTATGAATTTTATATTTTATTTTCTATATATTACCAGAGCAGAAGCCTTACTAACCATGATCCTACAAATGTACAAAAGGTAATATTTAAAGGCCACTGACAAAAAGATTAATTTTATTTTGGTTACCAAACACCTTTCAAAAGGGTTATTGCTATCTTTATATATCTAGAATCACCCAATGTCTTCCAGATATAGTGTTCTGTCATACACATGTGACTCCTCAGTCGGGAATTCTCTATTAAGATATTTAGTGTGAAATATGGATTTGTCTACTAAATATTTCCTGGTCTGGCCTTGGCCACGTGAGACACTGTTGCTAGATAAGTCCACAGTGTCTTTTAATTTGCCAAACATGCTTATCAAAGTTTAATGCAATTAATTTTCAATTGTGTTCCCAATTAAAATGTTAGTTTCATGAGGGTGCAGTATTGAATGATTGAAGAACAGTGTTTCAGTGGATGTTTTATTATGTATATTTCAAAATATATGTATAACAATTAAGAATAAAGGCAAGTGCCTACCATAGGGGAAAAGAAGTCTGGATTTACTTTCATTTCCCTCATTTTTGATTCTTTTGAAAAAGAGAAGGCATTATCAAATTTATCAAATGCCAGTATATGTTTTTTTGCAATTTTGGTGTACTTGGCTATTCAGATTTTTAAATGTATCCTAAACATTTTTTATGAAAGCAATGCTGCACTGTATTAAACAATCAGCCGTGGAAGCATGGAGTCCTAACCATTGGACTGCCAGGGAATTCCCTGTATTAAACAATCAAATTCTGCAAAAAATGACTGTAGCAGCAATAAATCCTGACCTGTTCCTCATAAGCCCAAGTCAACTTCTCATGGGGAATTGATTTAATTTTAAGATTTCAATATTAGTTTTTATTCATATTTTTAAGTAATAATTTATTCTACTTTTTCTTGACCCCTCAATTAATTTCCTACTTTGATTATAAGGATTTATCATACTTAATGACCCACAGTTAAATCCACCACTTATAATTTAATAATAATAATATTTTAAGTTCCTCCATTAATTTCCATTATAAATATATTATTGCACTTTTATTTATTGTTCTAACAATACTAGATATTACCTCCTGCCCACTATCCTTTATAAAATGAAGATATTTGCATTCCTACACTTCTCAACATCTTCATCCTCTTACATCCCAACTACTATCATTTGTACTTCTATATAATCATGCTTACTTATTCACATTCTTTTTGTAAACATATTGAAATCACCTTTGTTTTGTGTATTGTGAAAGCCAGGAACACAAATATCTATACAAAGACAATGTAGTAAATATAAATAAGTGAACCAGGACAGAAATTAGAAAAATTGACTACCAGAAATTAAACTTTTCTGTTGATTATTATTATTTTATATATGTACTATTATATACAAATATATTACTTTGTTTATATAGTATAAAATAATACAATTATAATATATATGATAGCGAGTATTGCACTTTGCATTTAATAGTAAAAATAGACACCTTTAAAGATAACATATATTATTGTTCTATGTTTACTTTTATTTAGTTCCAGATACCTGGGTCCTTTTTTTCTATATCAAGAAATATCAATGTCATTCTTAGTATCCAATAAGAAGTCAGCTTTGAATCACTTAACATGGAAAAATATTTAACTATATTCAGTTTTATAGTAGAATACATCTGTTCACCATTGTAAGTGCTTCCAAAGATAGATATAATCTTTCACAGTGGTTTTTATATTTACAGTAACATGTCCCAAGGTATTTGTAAAGTTCTAATATACCAGCATTATCATATTTAATTTTCAGTATCAGATTTTATTGTAGTTCAATAACTTCCACTTGAAGCTCTTCATTCACACTATCAATATTCATTGAGAGAGGTGAATTGAACAATGTTCGTTCATTTTCATAAAGTAGCAAATCAGAGAATATTTTCTAAACTTCAATCTAATTCCACAATTTATAAGAATATAGTTCAGAGTATTACTTTCATTTCTGAAAACTTTATCTGCATAAGAAATTGGGTCATATTAATCCTTACCAGAGGAGTTTCCCAAAGAAACTATTTCACTAAGGATAAAAGTGAATTATATAATTTGTATATATGCTTGGTGGTAATTGCTAGGAAATATTCAAACTGTATAGATAGATTTTCTGTAAAAAAACTCACAAATCCTAATTTTTTACCCCACTTATTCAGTAAACTAAAGCATGTATTTTCACTGGATGACAGGGACCTTATTTCTTTCAATAGTTGAAAAAAATCTTCAACATTATTTTAAACCACGATCCACTTTGTAATAATCAACCATGTTGTGCATATAATATGCCTAGAGAAGCAGTAATATTTCTGTGACACTTTAACAATCTGTAACACCGTGTTATTACATTCCAGGACTTTTCATTAATTTTTTAACTTTCTAGCATGGAATAATTACTTGTGAATAGTGCAACAAGTGTATTTATAACCTGAATTCTTGAAAAAAATGTAGTCACATTGTATTTAAATTGTTTAACTAAAATTATACTGTATTCCACAGCTCGAATACCATCTATAGCTGCACTATCTGGTAACCTAGCCACTAGCAACATGCAGCTATTTAAATTTAAATTTAAGTAAGTTGGGCTTCCCTGGTGGCGCAGTGGTTGAGAGTCCGCCTGCCGATGCAGGGGACGCAGGTTCGTGCCCCCGTCCGGGAGGATCCCACATGCCGCGGAGCGGCTGGGCCCGTGAGCCATGGCCGCTGGGCCTGCGTGTCCGGAGCCTGTGCTCCACAATGGGAGAGGCCACAGCAGTGAGAGGCCCGCATACTGAAAAAAAAAAAAATAATAATAATTTAAGTAAGTTAAATTAACAGTTCATTTCCTCAGTCACACTAGCCACATTTCAAATGTTCAGCAGTCACATGTGGTTGGTAACAAGTTTCTTGGAGATCACAGGTGTAGAATATACCCATTATCTCAAAAAGCTGTTGCAAAGTGCTGATCCATTATAGGGGATGGTAAACATTTTCTGTAAAGGGCCAGGTACAAAGTATTTTAGGCTTTGTGGGCTGTATGTTCTCTATTACAATTACTCAGTTCTGCGGTTGTAGCAGGAAAACAGCCATAGATGAACAAACGTATGTGACTGTCTTCTAAGAAAACTTTATTTACAAAGGCAGGTTTGGCCAGATTTGGCCTGTGTGCTATTTTTTGCTTACCCTTGATGTATATTAGCATTTATTTTGATCAACCTACATAAAGATTTAACTACTTTTCCAAATATGTATGTCATATCAGAATATTGAATATTTGGGGCATCATGTCCAATAGGCCTTTAACCACATAAAAATTGTTAATAGCTAACTATTATAACCATATGGTATTTTTTACATCTGCATTGTCATCAGCTGCATTAGGACATGCTTCAACTTTTTTTATATTTTACACAAAATTTTAGTAGGAAGTTTTTATCCACATTTCCCAAAGATAGAGTTTAGAGAATTTGTAGTTGAATTTACATTAACAAACATGTGATTGTAAGTAGAACTGTTTTTTGCTATCCTCAATAGACACTTTTTCTTTCTTTTTTTTTTTTTTCTGTACGCGGGCCTGTCACTGTTGTGGCCTCTCCCGCTGCGGAACACAGCCTCCAGACGCGCAGGCTCAGCGGCCATGGCTCACGGGCCCAGCCGCTCCGTGGCATGTGGGATCTTCCCAGACCGGGGCACGAACCCGTGTCCCCTGCATCGGCAGGCAGACTCCCAACCACTGCGCCACGAGGGAAGCCCAATAGACACGTTTTATACACTCACCATCTATTTTAAAAGTTTCACTTAATATACAATTGAATTTTATTATAAAAGTTCATACTTTATTTTTATAATTTCAATTTTAGTTCTCTATCAGGGCATTACATCTTGTACTGTGTGGCTATTTTTGTACATGAGTTATATTTTTTCCCTATGGTGATTCAAACTGTAGTCATTCCGTGCATATATGCTTTTAAAAATTAAACATGTAAAAGTTATCTCTTTTCCTCCAAGTAATATGATATCTCCCATTTTTCTTAAGACATATTACTCTAATAATAGTTTCTTTTATACTATTAGCATGGCAGAATGAGTTCAGTAGTAGCCCCCAAAGGATATACCCATGTCCGTACCCTGAAATCTATGAATGCAATTTTATTTAGAAAAATGGTTTTGTAGATATCGTAGATTCAGTGTGGAACTTAAATCCAGTGCCAGGTGTACTTATAAAAGAAAGGCCAAGAAAGATTTGGGATTCAGATACATAGGAGGGAAGGCCACATGAAGACACAGGCAGAGGTTGAAGTGATGTAGCCCCAAATAAAGGAACTCCTGGAGCCACCAGAAGCTGGAAAAGCTGAGAGAGGATTCTCCCCTAGAGCCGTTGGAGGGAACTGGCCCTGACAACACCTTGATTTTGGACTTCTGGCTCCCACAACTGTGAGAGAATAAATTTCTGTTTTTTTAATTCATCAAGTCCATGATAATTTGTAAGGCAGGCCTATGAAAGTAATACACTGCATGAACATAAGTCGTTTTTAACTATTCTATTGAAAACATAAAACTAAGTATAATAATAAAAAAAATCACTTTACTTCTGTTACAGGAGGCAAATAGTGTGTGAACTATGTAAAACTTCAGAAGACAAATTTCATCTAAAAAGAACAGCAGCTATTTTATTTCCGTCTACTTTTCATATATAGAAATATGAATTCATACCTTACGATTTTTGAGTTTAGAAATAATATATTTTATATGAAATATCCCCAAAATTAACATTTTAACTGCCCAAATGACTAAATTCCATATTTTCAACTGAATCTTTTACTTACACAACTAGTTTCAGCCTCAGATATATTGTGTGTTTCCAAACTTGAAAATAAAAAGATGCTGCCTAGTATCGTAGGAGAGGGAGGAAAAAAATTACCTTTTAAGGGGTTTGGCTGAGGCTGAGAATTCAATTGATGCAAGACAGAGCAACAAAAGAAAAGCATATTAATTTATTTAACATAAATTTTACATAACACAGGAGCTGTCATAAGGAAATGAAGATCCAAAGGTGTCACAAAACCTGAACACTTTATACCAGGTTGAACAAAAAGAGAGCATTGTGGAAAAGTAAAGTATGTGGGAGGCTAAAAGATCATAAATATTTTAACAAGGCCTGTTTGTACAGAATTCTGTTTCAACTTCCAGTCTTCAATGATAAAACTTATTTTCCTTCTGATATAAGGAGAACATCTTCCATATGGGAGTTTTATCTCACACTTTCAAGAAAAAAAAGGGGATGCTTCCATTTCTTGGTTATTAGATAGTTCTGGCATGACCGTAGGGGTGTATGTACCTTTTTGAATTAGTGTTTTTGTTTTTTTCCAGATATAAACCCAGGAGTTGAATTGCTGGATCATATAGAAGTTCTATTTTTAGTTATTTTGAGAAAGCTCCATACAGTTTTCCATAGTGGTTGCACCAATTCATATTCCTACTAACAGTGTACAAGTGTTCCCTTTTCTCCACATCCTTGCCAACACTTGTTATTTGTAGCCTTTGATGATAGCCATTCTGACAGGTATGAGGTGATATTTCATTGCTGTTTTGATTTGCATCTCTCTAATAATTAGCAATGTTGAGCATCTTTTCATGTGCCTGTTAGCTGTGTGTCTTCTTTGGAAAAATGTCTATTCAGGTCCTCTGCTCATTTTTTTTTAAAATTTGGTGGATTTTTTATTTGATATTGATTTGTATGAACTGTTTATATATTTTGGATATTAACCCCTTGTCCGTCATATCGCCGTGTCCTCAACAGATGAATGGATAAAGAAGATGTGAGATATATATATATTACTCAGCCATAAAGAAGAATGAAATTCTGCTATTTGCAGCAACGTGGCTGGACCTAGAGAATATTATGCTTAGTGAAATAAGTCAGACAGGGAAAGACGAATACTGTATGACTTCACTTATATGAAGAATTTAAAAAGTAATACAAAGGTACATATACAGCAAAACAGGAACAGACTCACAGATATAGAAACAAACTAGTCCTTACCAGTAGGAAGAGGAAAGGGGAAAGGGACATGTTAGTAGTATGAGATTAATAGATACAAACTGCTATGTATAAAATAGGTAAGCAGCAAGGCTATGTTGTATAGCACAGGGAATCATAGCCATTATCCTGTAATAACTTTTAATGGAGTATAATATATAAAAATACTGAATCACTATGATGTACACCTGAAACTAATATGATATTGTAAATCAAGCACACTTCAATTTAAAAAAAAAGGTAGAGTCAGAATCCCTTCTTGTACTTGTTTTTTTAAGTGTTTTTAGCTCAAAATAATTTTTATGCCAAAGTGGCATGTTTTGGGGTGATATATTCTGGTTTCCTTCACTATTAATATCAGGTTCATGTTTTTACTTGAAAGCCAGTTAATGCCCTATGATTAATTCATTTTCTTTTACCACTTTGTGTTTTGGTTATTATTCCCAGAGTTTGCCCAAAGACTTAACCAAATTTCTGGAATTGTCCTTTGGGTTCAAAAGCAGCTTTTATCCAGTCAACTCCACCTTGTTAACCCCATCTTTACTGACTGTTATTTTGGACTGCTGAAGAAATTCTTACATTAGTCTTTGTGTTTTGACATTTTCTAGTTCCTTTGTCTTCCCCCTTTCAGGTGAATTTTCTTATTTTCTCAGAGCATGTCCAAAGTAACTTGTTAAGAACAAAACTACTCCAGTCAGAGTCTATAGCAGATGGCAAAGCTCACTAGAAAAATGATGTCAGCCTGATTTTAATTCCTTTATAAGAAATTTTTCATTATTGTTCTTGTTATTATTATAAAGGTGAGGATATATTCTGTCTGGGTTTGGAAGAACATCTTTATCCTTGATTTCTTTTAATGTCAAAATGATGTATCTTGAAATAGATTCTTTTTTCTAACATATGTGATGAGTGAAACTTTCAATCTGGCTTTGAATCATTTTATGTTTATTTTGTAAATTATAATTTCTTACCATGCATGTTCTCTGTTATTATGAATTAGTCCTCTATGATTTTTCTCTCACATTTTGTCCTTTTATATTATTTCTTCACTTTGTGATATTTTCCTTTTTTTTTCAAACATTCTACTAATTTTTATATTTCCAAAGCCTGTTGCCTTTTTATGAATATTTCTTTTATGTAGCTTTCTATTCTTGTATTATTGATACAGCATTCCATAAAAGTGTTTCTTGTTAAACAGGCTCTGTTCCTTAAACTATTTGTTTTCTTGGGGGTCACATTTTGTATTTTTCTTTTTCTCTTTGTTTATCTGAGCATTTTGTTCTTATTGATGGGCTTATTTAAATATATGATGAACATGGCTTGCTCATTTATATTTAGGAAAGATGATCTTAGAAAGCTGATTAAGAGCCTAAGTCATGGAAATGGGCTTTTCAACTGAAATGCTTCCTTTGCCCTCAGTGTGAAAAAGCAGAAAATCAGCAGTTCAGAAGTGGAATGCCTAAATACAAGGGTCTTTGTCCTAGAACACTAGGTACTCAAGTTTTTCTAGCCAATTATTTTTTTAATTTTTAGGATTTAACTCTCTCATCAACCACGCTTTTGGGGGTGATAAATGATTGAAGAAAGAGTATTTCATCTGTAACTGTGCATGTGTGTGTTGGGGGGTAGTTGTCAGTGAATCTTCTTTTATTTTTCCCCATCTCACACATCTGCTTCTATATACCTAAGTTTTCTAAGATCTGGTTGATATAGTATTCTAGAGGGATAATGTGCTTCTATTTCTGCCTCACTCCCTCTGACCTGTAGTTTATGCTGCATTTTTCTTTTCCTGCTTATTAGTAACTAATTGTCAACAGTTGTTGAAATCTGTTATCTGTTAAAGCCACTATCTCCCAATCCCTTCTGTCCTTGTATTCTTTTACATATGGACTGTTAAGAGAGGGAGAAAAAACAGAAACTTTCTGTCCCTCAATCTTATAGCAGACAACCTCAGTATCTTCTAAGTTTTTCTCTAGATTTAATTAGTAAAATCAGAAAACACATCAATAATATCAGTGAGATATCTGTATTCTCCAATAACATAATTGATCATCATCTCACTATTTTGTATCTAGGAAACATTTATTATATGCATTTTACTAGAATATTTTGATTTACTTAACTGTATTTTGAAAAAACTGTGCACGAAACATGAATTCTAAGTTTCAACCTAGAAAATAAAAGAAGATATTGGGAAATGAATGTCTTAATATGCAAAATATAGTAATCATATTTATCTTCTTGAAATGTTATGAAAATTAATTAATACAATGTATATGATAACTTATCTGGTATGCTATCTAGCAAAATGTAAGGCTAAACAAATTAAAACTACCATTACAAGTCTTTCAATTGTAAAATATGTCCACACTGCAGATTTCAAGTAGAAATTGAATAGTTATTTGCAAGGTTTATTGAAGAGGTAGATCCTTCACTGGGTGTAGAGATAAACAAATATCCTGGGATCCCTTCATCTCGTGATGTCTCAGATTCTATAGAAACTGTTGTGTAGTATACCACAATACAGGTCTTCACTATAACATCTGGCACTGAATGGGAAGATTATCAGAGAAGAGAAAACAAATTATTTTTAGGTAGAGCTATTGGATATCTAGACTCTAATGACCTTTCGTTGTGTATTGATGTATGTCAAGGAGTGGGAGAAATGTATGCTTCAAAAGCCTTAAGAATATACAAAAAATTTGATTTGTATTTTTCTGAGTAGCTTCTTTTATATTAAAGCCTTTAGAACAGTGGAGAGCAGAACTATTTACAGCAACCTGAATAAACTTTAATTTAACCAGAACATTTGATTACCATTTCGGTTTCATCCAACATGCTGAATAATCAAATTATAGCAGTACTTTGATATAAGCAGTATGTAAGATTTTGCCATGGAATAGTTTTCAAAGTCCTAATTTACTATTTTAAAATATTTATAACAATTTTCACATATCAAGGAATATCAAGGCATAAAAGTACTTGCTTTAGTGTCAACATGAAAAAGAAAGAATAAAGATGTGAAGTCGAATAAAGGGCAAAAGTTCTTTTAAAAATATTGACTGTTGAGGAGATGAAGGTTTGAAATTTAAGCTTGTAATCATACACCATACCATAAGTCTTTGAATGGCTTACAATGCCTGGACCATTTTCTTCCTGAATGCTTATGGTGTGGTGAATCTTCCTGAGACTTACTCAATTATGTAAAACATGGTTAAACAGGTTTACTCTCCAGGACTGTTAAATATTTCATAAATATAAATTACCTGGGCAGAAGCTATTAAATAGTTTCTAAATAATTATTATTGTAAGACTATTATTAAAATAAATTATTATAAGAAACATTTTTATTATTTCATTAACAACTAGTTAGTGATCCCTGATTTATGCCAAGTATAAGTTTAGGTGCTGGAGATTCCACTACGCACAGGAAAAGCATGGTCAGGCCAAAATGGAGTTGGCATTATATTTAGCTGCAGGCAATTAAGAAAATCAATTACAAATTTAGTTTCTGATGTGCTAGGAAGTAAGAATACTATTGCATAGAACAAATAATGGGAAGCCTATTTTTTAATAGCTTTGCCAGGGGAGGATTTTCAAAGAGGATATATTTACTCTGGGGTTTGTGGAATGAAGAGACAACTACATAAAGAGTAAAAGAAAGAAAGTTATAGGCATGTAGAAAGACAAGTTCAAGTTCACTAAAGCCCCCAATACCCCCCCCACAAATTTTCTCTCTTCTAGGAACTGCTGGGAAAACAGTGTACCTGAAGCCCTTGTAGTAAAGTGAGCACAAGATGGAAGTTGAGTAAGAGTGCACAGACCAGATCAAGGAATATCCTGCAAACTTTCATAAGGAATTTTATGTTTTTTTGAGTTTGGTGTCAAGTTATTTAATTGTGGAGATCACATAATTGATCTTCATATTTATGTTTTAAATTAGCCTTTATGAAGAAGGAGTGAGGAAGGAATAGGAAAAACGAACAGTGATAGAGTGGTGTAGCTTGGGCTAGCAAAATGACAGTTAAGATAGAGAGGAGTGAACACATTTGAAATACTTTTGTTGTAGAAGTAGCTTAACATTTAAGCTTATAATCATATATCACACTATGTGTCTCTGACGATGGATCAGGTAGATCAGAACATATATGATTAATCACAGAGGACTCCAAGAGTTCTAGTTTTTGCCACTAGGTGAATGGTGATATCATTTACTCTGATGGGAAATGCTGGGTGAAGAATAGATTAGAACGAAGTAAATCAAAATTTCTAGCATGGTCATGCTAAATTTCAGGTTCCTAGAAAGCATCCAAGTAGAATCAACGGGTAAGCAGACAGATACAGGAGTTTGTAAAATTAAGGAAGTGTCTGGGATGGGAATATTAACTTAAAAGCATCAGCATTTAGTCAACTGTTATAGATACAAATAATGTTACTAAGGGATAAAACATATAGAAAGAAATTGTACCCAGGTTATAGCCTTAAACCTGGAAATAGAATAGAAGGGCAAAAACTCAGCAAAGGACACTGGAAAGTTAATCTGTGAGTTAGGAAATTGAATGGGGTATTATTTTTGAAGTCAAGAGGGAGAACACTATTTCAATAGTAGTCAATAAATCTAAGAAGCTGGTTATTTAAAGACAGAGTAGAGTAGTGTGCCTTTATTCAATCATGCCATAGAGTATAATGAACCTAAATTCTATTCTATGCTAGAGATTCTTCTGGCACCAGAGAAGCAGCAGTGACTAAAGTGATTAAACATTTCTGCATTTATTGAGACAATATTCTGGAGAAGGGAGACTGACAAGACACAAGACAGATATGAAATATATAAAACATATGGCATGTACGAAAGTGTTAAGTTCCAAGAATAAAAATACAGAGGGGAAGGGGTTAAGAGGTCTTGAGAAAAGTTTATCAAATTTGAATACTTTGACCTTTACATTGGAAGTGTGAGAAATTTGTGATTTAAATGAGAACACATTTGGAGGAACACTCATGACCATGACGAAAGTCTGACTGCAAAAATTGAAGAGTAACAGAAAGATGAAAAAGTGGAGAAATAAGGGTAAGAAATTCTTCCAGAAGCTCTAATTGTGAATCAGAAATGATATAGGGCTACATGTGGAAGGGAAGGTGGGTTCAAAAGAGGGTTTATTAATTTATGCATTACATATATTTACTTACTTATTCAGTAGTGATATCGTGTTTGCATGCTGAGATGTATGCTCCAGCAGAGATTGTCAATTTAGGGAAAGATGCAGAGATATAATAGAAGATATAAAGAGATGAATAAAGGAACTGATTTTTAATAAGAAGAAAGACACTTGATCCATTTTAATAAAAGAGAATGGGAGCAAATGAGTGAGATTATATTATTTTATAATCTGATGGTGAAAAATTGAGGCAATATAATCATCTGAGGGTGGTAATGAGAAAGAGGATTTAAGTGGCTGCCAAATGATAATTCAGTTCAATAAATATTAGGATTTCCAGTTGAATCCAATGGAAGAACAGACAAAGATGTTGAGAATATTTTCAAATAAGTGATTACATTAATGAAGCTTGAGATATAAACTAAGCAAAAGAAACACCATGTACAAGAGAGGGTCAATGAATGAAATAACTTCATGAGGCAAACTATTTAATGCAGAGGTATTCAAGGGACACTGAGATGGGAGAGTAGGAGGTGTACATCAGAAGGCAAGATGTTTGAAAGGAAATTTAAATAAAGAACTCAAAAGAAAAGGAATGTTAGATTCTTTGGAAAGCGAGTATGCTGGATATTACTTTGAAATATATATATTTAATCAATTTTGTACCGAAGTTTCCATTTCTCCTAACCTGCTACACTTCAATCCCACAATTTAAGTAAGGAATCTTTTGACATCCAATTGGCTGGGTGAAAGGTGTCCAACTGGAAAATAAAAGTAGTCTTTAAGGTTTTCTGACTTTCATTATCAAAAGTTGAAGAGTAAGATAGAATTTTTGTAGGGTAGGTAAGAAGGAGAATGTATAAGGTTAAATTCTTGAGGAAAGATTAAGTACAAGGCTTTCTCCACTTGCTAAAAGAGATACCCTCAGGCTTGGTGGAAGAGGGTGAAATGTGTGTTTCCGGAAGGGGAACAGACCTAGTAAAGAAGAAAGATGCAAGATGATAAGTCAAGGCATATGGGAATAGAAGCAAGCATACAAAAGTTTTCTATGGCTTTAGCATGCATGGAAGAAGCACCATCTGGAGAGCAACAAAGAAAACCTCACTGGCACATATGCACAGGTGTATGTATGCTCTCCCATATTCTCTTTTTTTTTTTTTTTTTTTTTTGTGTGTGTGTGTGTGGTACGCGGGCCTCTCACTGCTGTGGCCTCTCTCGTTGCGGAGCACAGGCTCCGGACGCGCAGGCCCAGCGGCCATGGCTCACGGGCCCAGCCGCTCCGCGGCACGTGGGATCCTCCCGGACCGGGGCACGAACCCTTGTCCCCTGCATCCGCAGGCGGACTCTCAACCACTGCGCCACCAGGGAAGCCCTCTCCCATATTCTTGACATAAAGTATTTTTCGTGGAGCAAGATACAGCATGGGAGGGTGGAGTTGGAAAATAGAAACTTAAAGAAGACATTTCTAATAGAAACTTAAAGAAGACATTTATATCCCACTTTTCATCAGTTCTGCAGAATGGTGACTCAGATGTCAAATTAGATTGACTCAAAAAAAAAAAAAAAAAAAGAATTGTGTATGCTTTATTTTGAGGGTTAATATTCAAAACTTCTTCATGAATATAGCTTCTCTCTCCTTCCCCCTTTGCCCCACTCTATTGGAAGTTGGATAATCTGCATAAAGTTTATTCTTCATCTCAGAGGTAATTTTTTTTACAGATGCAACAAAGCCCAAATGCATGGAGGAGGCCATGGTAAATCAAGGGAAGATCCACTCCTTTCCTCTCTTCAGAAGGGTATTCAGAAAGAATTGTCACTGTACTGTTAATGGGAATGAATGTAACCATTAGAGTACACTGAAAATAAAAGTATTAAACAGTAGTTCTCTAGGGAAAGTGAAACTATAAGAGATATTATTTTTGCTCTCTCAAAATTTTGGTGAAGAATAAGAAAACAAAGTGTCCCCAAAAACCTAAACCAAGAATTATACAAAAGAATCTTTACTCATCAGAGCACAGCAGGATCATTATACACCATTTGAGGAAAGAATTCATTCCAGAGGGAGAAGGACAAACAGAAAAGCCTGACAATGGAGTACAAGATTGTGAGGAAGACTTTAATGTTAATGAACTGTTAGGTTTAGCTTAGTGAAATCTTAAACAGGGCCTCACTACAGGAACCAATCATTTCTGATAATGTCCCCAGCTCTGGATGTTTCAATATTCAGACAGTAAGTAGTTAGGTCATCATCTGTCTGAGAGTTTGGAGCATATGAATTCTAAGGTCCTGTCAAACACTGAAAATCTAACAATCATAGAAAATGCTCACAAAATATAATTGTGAAATGGAGGGCAATTCGCTCAGTGTGAATGGACAGAGACACTTGTTTATGTATATATTTTATTATTATTCATCTTTCTTATTAAAAGCTCTTGGGATTTAGAATTATTGGCATTTCTAAATATGCAAAATAGATGTGGCTATGGAACATCATACAATAAATACTATTTAATATAGCATGTGCCTATCAGATATATTAAATAACATTTCCTCCTGACAGTGTTTATGTTAAAAAAAAGGTATAAATGGAGTTGGTAAAGATTAAGTGAATGTATATTTTATTTTGCTATATTACCAGGAAATTCTATATCACCTCCTTTTATCAGGTGCTGAAAAGTTGTCTATATATTCTACATCATTTCTCCTCTTAACATGTATACATACACAAGGCCATGACTATCAGAAGGCAGGAATCATGGAGGTCATCTTGGATACTGCATACCACAAACACCAAAGTTTAGAAACTGTACAGTAATTATGTGAGCTAAATAGGAAAGAACATGGTATACTGAGGTCATGGAACAATAAGATAATATTAATAGGAATTATTAATATTACATTTGATTTCTGCCAGTCACTGTGTTATACACTTTAAGTCTATTATCTTACTTAATTCTCACAATAATCCTATTAATTCAGTGACTTTATTAACATAATCAGAGGGAAAAATACACCAACATAGTGTTGGAGATTGGATCATTCTTCCCCTTCCTTATTGTATGAATATATACCCTCGTGCTTTGACTTGGGGCTTTTTAATGCCTCCCAATGGAGAAGTGAAGTATATATCTACAACCATTGACTTTGAGCTGGACTGTGTGATTCTTTTACCCAGCAGTATGTGGGAAGGAGTTATAGTGTGCCAGTTCTGAGCAGAGGCTTTAAACAGCATCACCTGTATTTCCTTAATCCTCTTGAACTCCTGCACTCAGTATGAGTTCCAGAAAGAAATGTGTATAAAACAGACCTGCATATAATGCAGGTGTGGAATCAGGCACAGTTGAACCTAGCTGAGAAGAGCCATAGACATAGCCCACCTGTAGAAGTGGGATTTGTGGTTTTGAGCTGTTGAGATTTTGAGGTCATTTATTGAAGAAGAAAAAGTTGCTGAATACAGCAGTGGATCACTCAGCCAGTTACAGAACTAGTAAGTAGAAAAACTTGGACTTGACCCCTGGCTTTCTGACTCTAGAGCCCCCCATTAGAAAATACAATGTTTGTTTGTGCCTAGTTTCAGTAAAACTAAAATTTGGAGATCGTTTATTTAAACATGTTTCCATTTATTTTCCCAGCATTCAAATGTATATTGAGAACCTAAAATGTGTCATTGCATACAATTCTAAAAAAAAAAAAAAAAATGAAGAAATTATTATTCCTGCCTTCAGAAAGTCAAGGAACACAGTGCTGAATTACACCTTTTTAGTGTACTAACTCATAAATCTATAATTACGTTAATAATCTGAAAGTACTACTCAGACTTCCTTGGAGTTAGTTAATCCCATGGAGAAGAGTGAAGTTTAATTAGAAACTGGTTTATTGCGTGATATTTTAAATTGACTTTAGAGTTAGCATGATAACAGACCAGGTCTAAATAATAATAAATAACATTTTACTTATTGCTTAATGGTGTCACGAATGGATTGAGCTTTGTAAATTTTATTTCATCTGGCACTCACACTCAATAGGTGAGGAATGTGAGGTTTAAAAGTTTTAGGCAATGTAAACCCAACTTATTCAGTGGTATAACCTGGACTATAACTTCAGTTAGTCCAACCCCAAAGCATTCATCAACAATGCCTTCAAAGCAGAGGCTCAAGGAGAAGCAACTCATTCTTAACCACATCAAGATGTCCCCAAAGGCCCAGTGAAGTATACTGATATCAGAAATCCTAGTACTTCTCTATGATTCATCAAACACTAGAGAACCTGCCCTTTTCTATAATGTAGTTGGTATGGTTTTAAAATTGTAACTGAAAATATTAGCATTATATAAGGAAGAGAACAAAACGTGTTTCTGAAATAGAATCTGGGAATGTTTTGTGCATAAAACAAGGTCTATGTAAGTTTGAATATTTCACCTTAATGTTTTTTCTGCTCTAAAAGCTATGTCAACTGTAATAATTCTTTCAACCTTTCAGAGAAAATATGTATAAGTATTAAAGTCTGAATCAAGCATTAAAATTGTAGAGGGTCATATTGCTTATATATAAGATCAATCCATGTTATATGTGGGGGAAATATGTATATGTCATATATATATATATATATATATATATATATATATATGAAATGCAGAATGTTGATACCTTCATGAGACAAAATTCAAGAGTTCAATAGGAAATGTTTCAGTACCAGAAAATCTAGTATCAAATAAACATAGAGAACAATTTATAACAGACTCTAATCACCCTGAGATTTTCACTGGCTCCTCACACAAATGGCTGCATTTTATTTAAAGATTAGGATGTCATTAGTCATGCACTGGAAGAGTTTGTCTTTGGTGATCTAGGTTTAAAACAAAGAAATAAAATACATGTTTTTTTAAAAAAATATCTCTCTTACTTTTTTTATTTCTTTAAGGAAAAAGTTACCCTTTAAATCCTTCCTCAGATTTTCTAACCTCTTCACAATTGACTAGGATCTGATTCGCTTTTGTTTTTGTTTTTGTTTTTTTTAGAGTATAGTTGCTTTACAATGTTGTGTTAGTTCCTGATGTACAACAAAGTGAATCAGCCACACGTATATATATACCCCGTCTTTCTTGGATTTCCTTCCGATTTAGGTCCCACAGAGCACTGAGTAGAGTTACCTGTGCTATACAGTATGTTCTCATTACTTACCTATTTTATACAATGTAGTGTATATATGTCAATCCCAATCTCCCAATCCATTCCACCCCCACTTTCCCCCCTTGGCATCCATACGTTTGTTCTCTATGTCTATGTCTTTATTTCTGCTTTGCAAATAAGTTTATCTACACCATTTTTCTAGATTCCACATATATGCATTAATATACGATTTTTGTTTTTCTCTTTCTGACTTACTTCACTCTGTATAACAGTCTCTAGGTCCATCCATGTCTCTACAAATGACCCAGTTTTGTTCCTTTTTATGGCTGAGTAATATTCCATTGTATATATGTACCACAACTTCTTTATCCATTTGTCTGTCGATGGGCATTTAGGTTGCTTCCATGACCTGGCTATTATAAAAAGTGCTGTCATGAACATTGGGGTGCATGTGTTTTTTTGAATTATGGTTTTCTCTGGGTATATGCCCAGTAGTGGGATTGCTGGATCATATGGTAATTCTATTTTTAGGTTTTTAAGGAACCTCCATACTATTCTCCATAGTGGCTGTATCAATTTACATCCCCACCAACAGTGCAAGAGGTTTCCCTTTTCTCTGCATCCTCTCCAGTATTTATTGTTTGTAGATTTTTTGATGATGGCTATTCTGACCAGTGTTAGGTGAAACCTCATTGTAGTTTTGATATGTATTTTTCTAATAATTAATGATGTTGAGCATCTTTTCATGTGTTTGTTGGCCATCTGTATGTCTTCTTTGGAAAAATGTCTACTTAAGATCTTCTGCACATTTTTTGATTAGTTTGTTTGTTTTTTGTTATTGAGCTGCATGAACTGTTGGTATATTTTGGAGAATAATCTCTTCTCAGTTGTTTCATTTGCAAATATTTTCTCCCATTCTGAGGGTTGTCTTTTCATCTTGTTTATGATTAGTTAAATTTTAACTCATTTTAGTTAAGTTTTGGATGAGTGGCCTGGTAACAGCTGGAGCAAACTCATTTTTCTTTTTGAATCATTCCAAAATCAATAACTTATAAATAGTCTGAACTATGAAAGAGATTCTCTCATAGTCAAAGCAAAGTAGAAAATTGAGGCAGTTTTATGCTCACATTTCCCTGACCTTTCTTTAAAATCAAATTTATATATACTATTAATCTGAATCTAAGGTCTAATAAAACAAGTCCTAATTTCTGAAATAATTTACCTCTCTTTGCATGTGTGCATATACACATGTATATTTCAAATGTGTTTGTTCAGTGAGGTGTGGCATTACAGAAGATTCTTTACTATGCCCCTGATTGTTTGTGATTATTTGAGAAAAACAATTTTTGTTTTTACAAAGATGCTACTATTAATTATCTGAGATAGCTCTGTGAGCTACTGTTCAATCTTTACATTTATATGGAAAATAAAGATATGACTTCCTTCTTGAATTTCAAGTGAAATTTCTTATTCTTCAATGGCTTCCTTCATCTGATTCTGTTTTTCCTGTGTCTGTTATGCTTTGCCCTTATATTTATCTTTGTTTAATATATTACTTCAAACAGCTCTCTTGACAGGGATTTCCTTTCTGTTTTCTCTTCTTCCTAACTTTATATAGCTACAATTGTATATAGTACTAGAGTTTACTTTTCTTAATTTCTTCATTCTTTTGGATTATGTAGGTAGATTAATAGTGTCTAATCATTCATGGATAATTAATTATTTTTATTTATTCTACATAAGAATATAGTGGATAATTATACAATTAAATAAACACATTTGTTTATCAGCAACTTTCATTAACATCTATTTTGTGCCAAGGACTCACCTAAAAATTGGGAGATGTATGTAAAGTGGTAAATAAGAACACAAAGCCTGCTCTCATGGAGTTCAGTCTGGGTGGGGAAAGCATACAAATAAACATAAATCCTGAAAGATAACATAATATTTTAAAGACAAACTTCTGGGTATATCTGCATAATATATTTCTTACAACCTGACTACATCTCCTTTCATCTCTTAATATGACAAAAATTTGTAACATCACTTTCTACAGGAAGATAAGAAAGACAATTTACTCCTTTAATATGATCATTCAAATTTTTTTGTTTGTTGATAATTTAGAAAGATGTCTTTAGTTTTACAACTTATAATAGAAGCTAAATAGCTTTTTTGAAGTCTTATATGATATGAAAGATAATAATCTATATCAGATGTTTGTAAACATTTTCCATAAAGCAGATAGCAAATATTTTAGACTTTGCATTCCATGTGGTCTCTGCTACAACTATTAAATTCTGTCCTTGTGGTAAAAACATGGCCACAGACAATACTTAAATTAATGAATGTGTCAGTGTTCCACTAAAATATTATTTATAAAAACAAGCAAGAGGCCAGATTTTTCCCTGGGTCCATATTTTGCTAAATGCTGATAGATATATTAATTAGTTATCTATGGTAATGTATTTTATAAAACATACACATTACTTGCATAGCTAACAAAATGACTAAGCTGTTTAACTAGATTAAAAAATAATAATAATTTTTCTACTAACCTTTCTGCTGAGTTTCCAAGTAGCTCCTGATTCTTTGTGCAGTGGTTTATAAGAAGGACCTAGAGTTAAACAGTCTGGATTCAAATCCCAACATTATAACTTTATGAAAAATATGACCTCAGGCTTCTGTGTATTTACTTTAAGCTGTGATTCTCTTTACCTAACCAGTGATGATAATAAAAATATGTACTACATAGTATTTTTTGAGAGATAATTCACATAAATAGTAGAAAGTGCTAAAATTCAGAGCTTGGAAAATAATAGGCACCTTATTAACATAAAGTTTTCTTTTTGTAGAGTTATTAACTTCTCTAATCTATTTTGGGAATAATGTCCATAATGTTTCATTCACAAAAGTGTAGAGAAATTGTAGGCTACGAGAAAAATCTTTCTGTGAAGTCAAAACTGAATGAATGCCAATTTTTTTTCTTTCTAATACCAGTGATTGAAAACTGAAGAAAGTTTGGGAAGAAAAGTTTTGAACATATCAGTTTCCAAACATTTATTTTATATTCTAAAGAAGCAAAATATTGGTGCATTTTTGCATCAATATAAATTGGTGATTATTACAACTTTTCTATCTAATCTTTGTTAAAAATGTGTCTGCATAAAAAGAAGACAGCAAAGGTCACATTATTGAAATATCATTTCACAATAACAGTGATTGCATGGAATTAAAATCACTAGTGAACAGAAATTACAAATAGAGACTGGGAAATGAATGTGTAATTGAATAATCTCTCAATTTTCTCAGTAAACAGGTTGGATGATTTTATATTCATGGGATTCTGGGGAAGGTTTAGCTTATTTTTATTTTTTAAAAATTATTTTACTTTACTAACAGTCATATCAGTGGAGTAGAAAACACAGTCATCAAAATATCTTTGACACTCATGTCATTTGATATACTGGAAAAGAGTTTCTGTCAAAGCAATAGGTGTGCAGACCATTGGTGCTTTTTCTTATGATGAACATAACACAAACCCCCAATGATGTGTTCTGTTAGTAAAGTGAACCTGCCAACAGCAGATCAATACCAGGGATGGATATCAGTGCTGAAGTCTTCACTAATGGCTGTTCTAGGTCCTAGGGCAGCTGAAGAAGAGCAAATTGTATCTTAATAAGAGTTACAGGTCAGTAATGACAGTGAAATACAGAGCATAATGTAGAGAGTTTCAAAGTCATTTTTATCATGGAATTCAATCACTAAAATTTTATAGGATTGATGGGTTCTTAGAGTCTAACAAATCTTGTTTAATGTCCAATTATGTCTCCACATAATGAGGTAAAAACTGATTATAATAATTTAATTGCTTTAACATTTGGTTTGGCAATAGGGTCTCTACAATGAAAAACTCAAAGGAACATCTTCACACTGGAGTTCATATAAATGTCATACACTATTAAACTGGGGATGAAATCTCAATAGACCTCAATATCTTCTCTCCATCAGTCGAATGATGTGCTTAGAGGTATGCTACACAGAAGCCATGTTTGGCTGCAAAATTAAGGAAACCTCAATTAATTGTTGCTTACACCTGATATGAATCCAATTTCATAAGAAGCAAGTGTAGAGCTAGAGAGCACTTCTACAATCATCAGAGACAAACATTCCTTCGATATTGTTGTTTTGCCCTCCTTAACACATGGCATTGATTTTATGGTTCAAGGTGGCTGCTCAGGTTTCAGGCATCTTGAACATGTTACAGCAAGCAGGAAAAAAAATCTGGAGAAAAAGCTTATGCTTTTCTTTTTTAGCAAGATATTGCATACCACACTCCTATGTAAATTCCATTGGCAAAAACATAGTCATAAAGTCAAGGAAACTGTGAAATGGTGTCATTATTCTGGGTGACCATCCAGAATGTGTCTATGTAAATATCAGAGGTTCTAACACTAAGAAAGAAAGAGAAAACAAACTTGGAGGAGCAATTTATCACTCTTTCCTACTGTTATCATAACTCATATATTGATGTTTAATGAAAGATCAACTAAAGTATTATGGAAAAATATATTATCATATATTGGGGACTGAGACACTCCCCAAATATCAGATTCAATGATCAAAATATTTTAATACAAAAATTTTAAAATATAAAAGCTTAGAAAATCAATAACTAAAATATATATTCTTCCTTTACTCTTATAATGTTCTTCATAGGTTTAAAAAATATTCTGATGTATTAATATTAGGTAAATTACAATAACATTAGATATTAGATTATTGAGAGGGTGGGGGAAATAGGGAGAGATAGTAAAAGGATATAAACATTCAGCTATAAGATGAATAAGGTTTGAGAGTCTAACGTATAACAAGATGACTATAGTTGATAACACTGTATTATATAATTGAAATTTGCTACAACAGTACAACTTAGATATTCTCACCAAAAAAAAAAAAAAGGAAGAAGAAGAAATAAATATGTGAGGTGATGTATGTGTTAATTAACTCAATGGGGGAATCCATTCATAATGTATACATATATCAAATCATCATGTTGTATACTTTAAATATATTAGAACTTTGTCAATTACACTTCAATAAACCTGAAACAAAAGATAGTAGATTATTGAAAATATAAATTGACATATGAAGGAAACAAAAAACTGACAAAAGAAATTGTATAGGTTAAGTTAAATGTTTTAGGCTTCAAGATATAGTTCCCAAACTGGCTGCTTATTGGGATTATCTGAAACACTTTTCAAAGAGTAACATTTTAAAAAGAATAGAATTACACCTATCCCTTCTGCACCTGTGTCACTGGCAAAAGTTTAACCATATGAACACAACTATAAGAGAACCTAGGAAAGGTAATTTAGCCATGTGCCTAGGAAGAAAGGAAATAATGGATTTTGTCTGACTGCCAGCAGTCTCTACAGGCTTATCCCTTCAAGATCAATATCAAGAATACCTGTGACCTGTATGCTTTAAGTGCCTAGAATGTCTAGAATGAGTCATGTGTAATGGAATTGAAATTACTCTTAGATGAATTAACCTCTGAGGTCATGGTTGATCAGTTCACACTGAAGCATCCAGGCTGTTTCAGGGAAGGCTGGACATCTCCAATAAAATTGGGGAAATATTAGGAAGAATAAAAGGTGTCAGGTAGAGCAATAAGAGTGCCAACTACAGAATGCTTTAAAAACAGGCATGACAATAACTATATTTGTTATCTGTGCATATGTAAGATCTAAGAATGAGTGGATTCAATACTATAAAACATAAGTAACAAGTCCCAATATAATTGCCTTGACACTTCTTTGCAACAGATAGGAATCGTGCAATTCTGGAGTCTCTCTATGATAACAACAAGAGGAATCACTTAACTCTAATAACCAAAATATTTGTTGAGACCAATTGGATCCAAAATCTTACAGAAAACAAACTATATTTTGCTTCATTAGTTTATCCTTTTTAAAATTTTCTATTCCGTCTCCTCAACTACACTCACGTATTCTTACTCATTACACATTTTTATTTTCTTCATAGTAATAACTTCTATCTGAGGTAACCTCAATTTTTATTTACTTGTTTATCATTCATTTCTTTTACTAGAATATTAATCTCATGAGAGTAGAGATATTGCTTCCTTTGTATACTACTTCAACATTTGGAATATGCCTGGACCATAAGGAATACTCAGTGAATTAATAAATGAATAGGTAACTGAATGAAAGAATCAACAGTAAAATGCATATAAAATTAACTTAACAACAGATGTTTGTAGTGATTAATGGATAGCTAGATAGATATTTAGATAGAAAAATATTCAGCATTAATTTTAGAGTGGAGAATGCTTGATAGAAGAACTAAAAGTTTTAACGCTAAAGATGGATGCAGGTGTAGTGGAACAATGTGTGTTAGGTTATGGTGAATCAATAGATAACCTCTATTCCTAAACTAATATATTTGGGAAAACTATATTATAGAAAATAGAATCCTACTTTATGTGCACTATTTCAGGTATTAGTAAATTGTAAGAAACTATTATGACCAACAGGATATTGTTTAAAAAGAAGCGACAAATAGTTTCTATCTATTGAGGCACATAGCAACTTAAAATTATCTCCCAAAGGAGGTGTGCTATCTTTATTATAAGGCTTAATGAGTAGTATGGGAATAAAAATGGGCTGCAAAGGTAGACTTTTCCTTAAATAATGTTTCCTCCATGCCTGCTTACATGGAGCTTACTTTCTAATGGTGCAGTAAGACAGTTCACTTCTTGGCTTATCCATTCTGTGGCAAACCTCCAGGATTTAAATATATTCAAATTCACCTCAGCAGTTCCTCTCAGTCACATTCCAGGGTATTACTTTAACAGAATCTAAATCTCCACTCTTTAATGACAGCTCAAGCAATTAACATTTCCTAAAGGGAATCTAAATGCAAACAGCTTATGCAAAGCAATATCCCTGAAGGAGACTTTAAGCACCTAACCCTTAAGGAACAACTTATGCAAACAAGTATCAGTTGAAGTAGTTTGCCCTTAACAAATATTTATTCAAACTAATGTCCTCAAGCAAATTCTAAAGTCTAGTTACCACCCCCCCCCCACACACACACACACTTTCACACATATATACACATAAATAGATATCCTAAATTTTCTTCAGATAGAATGAAGAAACAGCATGAAAAATAAGTTTAATCTCAGATATATCTTGAAATACTGGCTATTAAAAACATGCATAGCAAGGATTCCACCAAGTTCATTTTTATATGGTTAAATGAAGATTTTTAAACAAACACACACACATAATTTTTCATGTTGGCACATGGCAACAAACATCACACAAGACATTTGTCATCACTCCTTTACAAGGTATATGTTTGGCTTGATCAATGAGTACTCTAGGCTTGCTTCAATTTGTTGGAAATGTAGATAAAAGCATTAACTTATCAAAATTATTTTATAAGATGTAACATCCAAATATGACTTTGATAATGTGATGTTATTATGCAGGTAAAGGTAGAAATTGAAATCAGTGGTTGCTATTTATCCTTCAGTTATTTTTTAATAGAAATGCAGGAGCATTAAAGATATACATAAATTCAAAAGTAGGAATTAAGAAGAGATAGCACTTAAAATTACAAAAACATGTTTCCAATTTGATATCTCAGTATAAAGTTGGAATAAATCCTGAGAGTTCCAACAATTGGTATACATTAAATCACAACATAATAAGCAAAAATTGAACCTTAGGAAAAATATTAACTTGAATTTGGTATTAAAAATGTGAAAAATTAAATAACAGCTGTATTATAATTGAGTGCTACAGGTTTTTAATAAATGCCTATATAAAATATTAAATTTTCATAAGGTGATCCATCAATTTGAAGGATAATAGTACTAGATTTTTATCTGTTGAATGTCTATGTTGTTGAACTGATGTTCATGCTGAAACCATGCAACTCAGATTGCAACTTGAACCCATGATCTTTTAATTGAGATCACACACCTGGTCTTAGGACTTAATGAAGCTCAGGTTCTTGATGTCTCATCGCATAAAGAATTCAGTGAGAGAAAAATTGATAGATGAGAAGTGGCTTTATTTAGAGTGAAGCACACTCCACAGACAGAGTATGGACCATTTCAGAAGGCAAGAGACCTTGCGAGAACACACTCCATAGAGGGAATGTGGGCCACCTTAGAAGGTGAGAACACCAAAACATGGTATGGTATGGTTAATTTTTATGGGCTGGGTAGCTTCATAGGCTAATGAGAGGGAGGGGTATTCCAGCTATTTTGGGGAAGGGGTGGGGATTTCCAGGATTTGGGCCACCGTCCACTCTTTGGCCTTTATGGTCAGCCTTGGAGCTGTCATGGCACCTGAGGGTGTGTCATTTAGCTCATTGATGTATTACAATGAGCATATACTGAGGCTCAAGGTCTAGTGGAAGTCAACTCATCTGCCATCTTGGACCTATTTGTTTCTAATCAGTTTATGTCATGTCCTTGGACTATGTTGTCCTTTTAAACGCTGTGTCCTGCTCCCTTTCCGCCTGTTTCACTTACGCTGGTATGTAATTCAAATTTTCCACTAAAAATATTTCTGTACTAGACTATTTTCATAATTTTATATAGTGTCCAGTTCAATTCATTTATGTTCTTTGTAGATTTCTATCATTTATTCTAACCCTTCTCAATGGGCTTTTAATAGCATCTCCTACTAAAGTCATTTATTAAATAAGAAAAACTGATATTGTTATTTATTAAAAATATATATATTTCCTTCCTTCTTGTTTCTCCCTCCCTAAAATGTATGGGCTCTTCATCAATCAGAGGAATGCATCAACTCTTTACTTGGCTATAAATTATAGATAAGACTTTCAAGTGTTTCTTACCATCCTTTCAAGAAGTTTCATTATTCCTTCAAAAGGTTTCACAAAACACCTAGAAAACCATGCATTCTCACCTCCATTTCTTAAAGTATAGATGTTGTGTAATGTCTTTGCTGATTGATTAAAAAAAAAAAAAGCAACAGAAAATTCAGCCCCTTCCAATTATTTTTGTAAAGAACTTTTAAAAGAAGAATGAAATAAGGTAAAGTATGTGAATTTTTTACCAGTATTTCACATGTGCAAAAGATCTATAATTCACAAATGCCACAATTTTAAGTGAGCTATATGCAGGTACATTCTATGATTGAAATAGCACAGAAAGCTCTAAGAATTGTGAAAGGATTTATTTTTGTCCTCTACACTATAATTATGTTTCAGTGTATTTCCAACTATATTTTCCTGGAATTATTTGTTTATTGATTGGACAGAGTGTTTTGTTGGCAGGATGAACTGTATGAGAAAAGAGATTTCATATACTATAGTAGGATTTGGCACAATATTTTTCTCTTTTGTAATACTAACATTTCAGAACTTGACTCCTAGTGGAATTAAAATAGTAAGAATACAATTCTAGTCATTAAAACCAGTGACAGAGAAACTGTCTCATTACATTAGTTTATTTTTTTGTTTGTTTGTTTTGGTTTGGCTTGGTTTTACATCTTTATTGGAGTATAATTGCTTTACAATGGTGTGTTACTTTCTGCTTTATAACAAAGTAAATCAGTTATACATATACATCTGTTCCCATATCACTTCCCTCTTTGGTCTCCCTCCCTCCCACCCTCCCTATCCCACCCCTCTAGGTGGCCACAAAGTACCGAGCTGATCTCCCTGTGCTATGCGGCTGCTTCCCAATAGCTATCTATTTTACATTTGGTAATGTAAGTATGTCCATGCCACTCTCTCACTTTGTCACAGATTACCCTTCCCCCTCCCCACATCCTCAAGTCCATTCTCTAGTAGGTCTCTGTCTTTATTCTTATCTTACCCCTAAGTTCTTCATGACATTTATTTTTTCTTAAATTCCATATATATGTGTTAGCATATGGTATTTGTCTTTCTCTTTCTGACTTACTTCACTCTGTATGACAGATGCTAGGTCCATCCACCTCATTATAAATAGCTCAATTTTGTTTCTTTTTGTGGCTGAGTAATATTCCATTGTATATATGTGCCACATTTTCTTTATCCATTCATCCAATGTTGGACACTTAGTTTGTTTCCATCTCCGAGCTATTGTACATAGAGCTGCAATGAACATTTTGATACATGACTCTCTTTGAATTATGGTTTTCTCAGGGTATATGCCCAGTAGTGGGATTGCTGGGTCATATCGTAGTTCTATTTGTAGTTTTTAAGGAACCTCCATACCGTTCTCCATAGTGGCTGTACCAATTCACATTCCCACCAGCAGTGCAAGAGTGTTCCCCCTTCTCCACACCCTCTCCAGCATTTATTGTCTCTAGATTTTTTGATGATGGCCATTCTGACTGGTGTGAGATGATATCTCATTGTAGTTTTGAGTTGCATTTCTCTAATGATTAATTATGTTGCACACCCTTTAATGTGTTTGTTGGCAGTCTGTATATCTTCTATGGAGAAATGTCTATTTAGGTCTTCTGCCCATTTTTGGATTGGGTTGTTTGTTTATTTGTTATTGAGCTGCATGAGCTGCTTATAAATTTTGGAGATTGATCCTTTGTCAGTTGCTTCATTTGCAAAAAATTTCTCTCATTCTGAGGGTTGTCTTTTGGTTGTGTTTATGGGTTCCTTTGCTGTGCAAAAGCTTTGAAGTTTCATTAGGCCCCATTTGTTTATTTTGGTTTTTATTTCCATTTCTCTAGAAGGTGGGTCAAAAAGGTTCTTGCTGTGATTTATGTCATAGAGTGTTCTGCCTATCTTTTCTTCTAAGAGTTTGGTAGTTTTGGGCCTTACACTTAGGTCTTTAATCCATTTTGACCTTTTTTTTGTGTATGGTATTAGGAAGTGATCTAATCTCACACTTTTACATGTACCTGTACAGTTTTCCCAGCACCACTTACTGAAGAGGCTGCCCTTTCTCCACTGTACATTCCTGCCTCCTTTATCAAAGATAAGGTGACCATATGTGCGTGGGTTTATCTTTGGGCTTTCTATCCTGTTCCATTGATCTATCTTTCTGTTTCTGTGCCAATACCATACTCTCTTGATTACTGTAGCTTTGTAGTATAGTCTGAAGTCAGAGAGCCTGATTCCTCCAGCTCCATTTTTCGTTCTCAAGATTGCTTTGGCTATTCGGGGTCTTTTGTGTTTCCATACAAATTGGGAAATTTTTTGTTCTAGTTCTATCAAAAATGCCAGTGGCAGTTTGATAGGGATTGCTTTGAATCTGTAGATTGCTTTGGGTAGTGGAGTCATTTTCACAATGTTCATTCTTCCAATCCAAGAACATGGTATATCTCTCCATCTGTTTGTATCATCTTTAATTTCTTACATCAGTGTCTCATAATTTTCTGCATACCGCTCTTTTGTCTCCTATGTAGGTTTATTCGTAGATATTTTATTCTTTTTTTGCAATGGTAAATGGGAGTGCTTTCTTGATTTCACTTTCAGATTTTTCATCCTTAGTGTATAGGAATGCCAGAGATTTCTGTGCATTAATTTTGTATCCTGCTACTTTACCAAATTCATTGATTAGCTCTAGTAGTTTTCTGGTAGCATCTTTAGGATTCTCTATGTATAGTATCATGTCATCTGCAAACAGTGACAGCTTTACTTCTTCTTTTCCGATTTGGATTCCTTTTATTTATTTTTCTTCTCTGATTGCTGTGGCTAAAACTTCCAAAACAATGTTGAATAAGAGTGGTGAGATTGGGCAAACTTGTCTTTTTCCTGATCTTAGTGGAAATGCTTTCAGTTTTTCACCATTGAGGACAACGTCGGCTGTAGGTTTGTTATATATGGCCTTTATTACGTTGAGGAAAGTTCCTTCTATGCCTAATTCCTGCAGGGTTTTTATCATAAATGGGTGTTGAATTTTGTCAAAAGCTTTCTCTGTATCTATTGAGATGATCATATGTTTTTTCTCTTTCAATTTGTTAATATGGTGTATCACGTTGATTGATTTGCGTATCTTGAAGAATCCTTGCATATCTGGAATAAACCCCACTTCATCATGGTGTATGATCCGTTTAATGTGCTGTTGGATTCTGTTTGCTAGTATTTTGTTGAAGATTTTTGCATCTATGTTCATCAGTGATATTGGCCTGTTGTTTTCTTTCTTTGTGACATCCTTGTCTGGTTTTGGCATCAGGGTGATGGTGGCCTCGTAGAATGAGTTTGGGAATGAGTCTGCTATATTTTGGAAGAGTTTGATAAGGATAGATGTTAGCTCTTCTCTAAATGTTTGTTAGAATTCGCCTGTGAAGGCTTCTGGTCCTGGGCTTTTGTTTGTTGGAAGATTTTTTTCTTTTTTTGCGGTACGCGGGCCTCTCACTGTTGTGGCCTCTTCCATTGCGGAGCACAGGCTCCAGACGCGCAGGCTCAGCCACCATGGCTCACGGGCCCAGTCGCTCCGTGGTATGTGGGATCTTCCCGGACCGGTGCACGAACCCGTGTCCCTTGCATCGACAGGCGGATTCTCAACCACTGCGCCACCAGGGAAGCCCTGTTGGAAGATTTTTAATCACAGTTTCAATTTCAGTGCTTGTGATTGGTCTGTTCATATTTTCTATTTCTTCCTGATTCAGTCTTGGCAGGTTGTTCATTTCTAAGAATGTGTCCATTTCTTCCAGATTGTCCATTTTATTGGCGTAGAGTTGCTTGTAGTAATCTCTCATGATCTTTTGTATTTATGCAGTGTCAGTTGTTACTTTTCCTTTTTCATTTCTAATTCTATTGACTTGAGTCTTCTCCCTTTTTTTTTTTTTTTGATGAGTCTGGCTAATGGTTTATCAATTTTGTTTATCTTATCATAACTTTTAGTTTTATTGATCTTTGCTGTCGTTTCCTTCATTTCTAATTCATTTATTTCTGATCTGATTTTTATGATTTCTTTCCTTCTGCTAACTATGGTTTTTTTTTTTTTTTATTCTTCTTTCTCTAATTGCTTTAGGTGCAAGGTTAGGTTGTTTATTTGAGATGTTTCCTATTTCTTAAGGTAGGATTGTATTGCTATAAACTTCCCTCTTAAAACTGTTTTTGCGGCATCCCTTAGGTTTTGGGTTATCGTGTCTCCATTGTCATTTCTTTCTAGGTATTGTTTGATTTCCTCTTTGATTTCTTCAGTGATCACTTCACTATTAGGTAGTGTATTGTTTAGGCTCCATGTGTTTGTATTTTTTACAGATCTTTTCTTGTAATTGATATCCAGTCTCATAGTGTTGTTGTTGGAAAAGATACTTGATACAATTTCAATTTTCTTAAATTTACCAAGGCTTGATTTGTGACTCAAGATATGATCTATCCTGGAGAATGTTCCATGAGCACTTGAGAAAAATGTGTATTCTGTTGTTTTTGGATGGAATGTCCTATCAATATCAATTAAGTCCATCTTGTTTAATGTACCATTTAAGCTTGTGTTTCCTTATTTATTTTCATTTTGGATGATCTGCCCATTGGTGATAGTGGGGTGTCAAAGTCCCCTACTATCAATGTGTTATTGTTGATTTCTCCTTTTATGGCTGTTAGTATTTGCCTTATGTATTGATGTGCTCCTCTGTTGGGTGGATAAATATTTACAATTGTTGTATCTTCTTCTTGGATCGATCCCTTGATCCTTATGTAGTGTCCTTCTTTGTCTCTTCTGATAGTCTTTATTTTAAAGTTTATTTTGTCTGATATGAGAATTGCTACTCCAGCTTTCTTTTGGTTTCCATTTGCATAGAATATCTTTTTCTTTTTCCATCCCCTTACTTTCAGTCTGTATGTGTCTCTATGTCTGAAGTGGGTCTCTTATAGACAGTATATATATGGGTCTTGTTTTTGTATCCATTCAGCCAATCTGTGTCTTTTCGTGAGAGCATTTAGTCCATTTACATTTAAGGTAATTATCGATATGTATGTTCCTATTCCCATTTTCTTAATTGTTTTGGGTTTGTTATTGTAGGTCTTTTCCTTCTCTTGTGTTTCTTGCCCAGAGAAGTTCCTTTAGCATTTGTTGTAAAGCTGGTTTGGTGGTGCTGAACTCTCTCAGCTTTTGCTTGTCCGTAAAGATTTTAATATCTCCATCAAATCTGAATGAGATCCTTGCTGTTTAGAATAATCTTGGGTGCAGGTTTTTCTCCTTCATCACTTTAAATATGTCTTGCCCGTCCCTTCTGGATTGCAGAGTTTCTGCTGAAAGATCAGCTGTTAACCTTATGGGGATACCATTGTTTGTTATTTGTTGTTTTTCCCTTGCTGCTTTTAATATATTTGCTTTGTATTTAATTTTTGACAGTTTGATTAATATGTGTCTTGGCATATTTCTTCTTGGATTTATACTGTATGGGACTCTGTGTGCTTCCTGGACTTGATTAACTATTTCCTTTCCCATATTAGGGAAGTTTTCAACTCTAATCTCTTCAAATATTTTCTCTGTCCCTTTCTTTTTCTCTTCTTCTGGAACCCCTATAATTCGAATATTGGTGTGTTTAATGTTGTCCCAGAGGTCTCTGAGACTGTCCTCAGTTCTTTTCATTCTTTTTTCTTTATTCTGCTCTGCAGTAATTTCCACTTTTTTATCTTCCAGGTCACTTATCTGTTCTTCTGCATCAGTTATTCTGCTATTGATCCCATGTAGAGTATTTTTAATTTCATTTATTGTGTTGTTCATCATTGCTTCTTTCATATTTAGTTGTTCTAGGTCCTTGTTAAATGTTTCTCGAATTTTGCCTATTCTATTTCCAAGATTTTGGATCATCTTTACTATCATTATTCTGAATTATTTCTCAGGTATACTGCCTAGTTCCTCTTCATTTGTTAGGTCTGGTGGGTTTTTATCTTGCTCTTTCACCTTCTGTGTGCTTTTCTGTCTTCTCATTTTGCTTATCTTACTGTGTTTGGGGTCTCCTTTTTTCAGGCTGCTGGTTCGTATTTCCCATTGTTTTTGGTGACTGTTCCCAATGGCTAAGGTTTGTTCAGTGGGTTGTGTAGGCTTCCTGGTGGAGGGGACTAGTGCCTGTGTTCTGGTGGATGAGGTTGTATCTTGTCTTTCTGGTGGGCAGGTCAACGTCTGGAGGTGTGTTTTCAGGTGTCTGTGGACTTATTATGATTTTATGCATCCTCTCTGCTAATGTGTAGGGTTGTGCTTCTCTCTTGCTAGTTGTTTGCCATATGGTGTCCAGCACTGGAGCTTACTGGTCGTTGAGTGAAGCTGGGTGTTGGTGTTGAGATGGAGATCTCTGGAAGATTTTCACCATTAGATGTTATGTGGAGCTGGGAGGTCTCTTGTGGACCAGTGTCCTGAAGTTGGCTCTCCCACCTCAGAGGAACAGCACTGACTCCTGTCTGCAGCACTGAGAGCTTTTCATCCACATGGCTCAGAATAAAAGGGAGAAAAAGGAGAAAGAAAGATGAAAGAAAGAAAGAAAGGGAAAGAAAGGAGGGAGGGAGGGAGGGAGGAAGGAAGGAATGAAAGAAGGAAGGAGGTAAGGAAGGAAAGAAAGAAAGAAGATAAAATAAAATAAAGTTATTAAAATAAAAAAATAATTATTATAAAAACGGACAGATAGAACCCTAGGACAAATGGTGGAAGCAAAGCTATACAGACAAAATCTCACATAGAAGCATACACATACACACTCACAAAAAGAGGAAAAGGGGCAAAAATAATAAATCTTGCTCTCAAAGTCCACCTCCTCAATTTGGGATGATTTGTTGTCTATTCATGTATTCCACAGATGCAGGGTACATCTAGTTGATTGTGGAGATTTAATCCGCTGCTCCTGAGGCTGCTGGGAGAGATTTTCCTTTCTATTCTTTGTTCTCACAGCTCACAGGGGCTCAGCTTTGGATTTGGCCCTGCCTCTGTGTGTAGGTCACCGGAGGGCGTCTGTTCTTTGCTCTGACAGGACGGGGTTAAAGGAGCAGCTGCTTTGGTGACTCTGGCTCACTGAAGCCGGGGGGAGGGAGGGGTACGGAGTGCTGGGCGAGCCTGCGGTGGCAGAGGATGGCGTGTTGTTGCACCAGCCTAAGGCGTGCCCTGCGTTCTCCTGGGGAAGTTGTCCCTGGATCACGGGACCCTGGCAGTGGCGAGCTGCACAGGCTTCCCGGAAGGGGGGTGTGGATAATGACCTATGCTCGCCCACAGGCTTCTTGGAAGTGGCAGCAGCAGCCTTAGCATCTCATGCCCGTCTCCAGGGTCTGCGGTTTTAGCCGCTGCTCGCGCCTGTTTCTGAAGCTCCTTTAAGCAGTGCTCTTAATCCCCTCTCCTCGCGCACCAGGAAACAAAGAGGGAAGGAAAAGTCTCTTGCCTCTTCGGCAGGTCCAGACTTTTCCCCAGACTTCCTCCCATCCAGCGGTGGTGCACTAGGCCCTTCAGGCTGTGTTCAAGCAGTCAACCCCAGTCCTCTCCCTGCGCTCCAACCAAAGCCCAAGCCTCAGCTCCCAGCCCCGCTCGCCCCGGCGGTGGGCAGACAAGCCTCTCGGGCTGGTGAGTGCCGGTCGGCACCGATCCTCTGTGCGGGAATCTTTCCGCTTTGCCCTTCACACACCTGTTGCTGTGCTCTCCCCTGTGGCTCCAAAGCTTACCCCCTCTGCCACCTGCAGTCTCCGCCCGTGAAGGGGCTTCCTAGTGTGTGGAAACCTTTCCTCCTTCACAGCTCCCTCCCACTGGTGCAGGTCCTGTCCCTATCCTTTTGTCTCTGTTTATTCTTTTTTTTTTTGCCCTACCCAGGTACGTGGGGACTTTCTTGCCATTTGGGAGGTCTGAGGTCTTCTGCCAGTGTTCAGTAGGTGTTCTGTAGGAGTTGTTTCACGTGTAGATGTATTTCTGGTGTATCTGTGGGGAGGAAAGTGATCGTGTCTTACTCTTCCACCATCTTCCCCTCATCCTAGAAAGCTTTTTTTAAAATAAAAAGCTTTATATATTTTTTCCTCTAGTAAATTGATGCAGTCCCTGCTTATTTCTGATTTCAAAATAAATTCAGTTCTTCCTCCATAAATTTCCCCAATTTTGAATCTTATGTCTTCAGATTTTTATACCATACAGTATCTCTCTTGATTGTGCTCATCTACTAACATGAATTTGATTCCTCTTTAGTTTTCAGACTAAGTGCCCTTCAGAGGCCTGAGCAGTGGGAGCTGCAGTCCTGACTCCAGCAGAGGCCTGAGGCCCAGTCGGTCCTCAGCAGGGAGCGGCAGGATGGGCACTGGGGCTGTTTCAGCACCGTCTGCGGCCTCGTGTTAAGGCACAGTAACCTCGGGAGCTGTAGCAGTCCGTTCACCATGAAATTCTTACTCATTTGTGGCCTTTTCTGCAGACCCTGCCCTTCCTTTTATTATTAGTTTATTGTTTTTTAAAAAATAAAACGTTACCTCCAGCCACTCTTCACACCCCCTGGTGATTTATGGAACTTTGATCTTGAGCATAGTTTTTCTTTTTTTGGTAACTTTTGAATGTAACCAGCTTATACATCAGTTTATACGTTTGATGGTTAACTCATTTTTTTTTTTAATACCTCATTAATTAGAGCTCTTCCTCATCTTTCCATCCTGTTTCATTCTGGTGTCTGAATTTTCTGATTAAGACCCAAGCTTTTATTTTGCTGATTTCAATATTGCATGTTGTGCCCTTAAGAATATAGCTGCCAAATCAGATGGAGGGATACTGGCCATCTAGGAGGACAGATGTATTCAGTAGAATGCTCAGGATGACCACAAGCAACTAATTAGATCCCCTGTGGGGAATGTTATGCCCTTGAAATACTTTTGTATCTTGTGGTTTTAAAATCTTTAGAATAGAACTCTGACCCTTATTGTTAAAGGTAACTTTGAATATGTATTCTCTACTTTTTAGAATGTATTTTACAGAAATGAGAAATGAGTAGATAGGTCATGCTGATCAGGAATTAATATCACAGCTAAGTGTAAACTTTAATTTATCTTAGTTTATCCTCACTTAATCAATTCACGTCTATTTGGCAGCCTAAAGCTTAACCTTTTGAAAGCTGAATGCATCAATTTGTAATGTCTGTTAAATCATGGTGATTACTAAGGTTTGCAGGATTTTAAAATGTGTTTAATTTTTTTGCAAGATTTGTTTTGCTTCTCCATGATTGCTTGGATCTTAAAGAAAATTGTAGCTTAAATTTTTTTTCTATTCTACATCTATGTATAAATTTAAATTTTACCCTCTATATCATTGTGTGGTGATGAAAAGAGAACACAATGAAGGACTGGGTGTGAGGCAAATTAGAAAACATGCTCCTTAATGATTCCTTAATCCCAGCAGGAAGAAAGCTGAATCTGGCCTATACATCACTGTCTATTCTTTCTTGGTTTACCAGTCCGATAAATGGTTTTGTTTTCTTTGTGATGAAATAAAATGTGGAAGGAGGTCAGGAAGGAGGATATGAATCTTTATGCATATATACAGAAATCTCAGGAGTAAGGAATTAATTATTCTCCTTTAAAAAAAGCCTTTCAAATGTCTCAGAGGACATTCAAAGTAGGTATTTGGATAGCCAGGTCTGGGTTGAAAGAAGTATGAGCTAGAGATAAGTGGAAAACTATGAGGATAAAGCCACAAATGAAGACAGCATAAAATGATGCTAAGTTTTGGAAAATGGAGGGCATTTTAACCATAAAAAGAACTGTTTAGGTGGTTTTAAATTCAGATTTTCTACTTCCACATGCAAGACTTGAAGATAATGTTTCCATAGACCACTGCTTCCTCTTTCTCCACAAATACTTGGCATTGGTCTTTAGAGTTGGGCACTAAAGAAAAATATAAGATGTGAATGGTTGTGCTGTGCTAAAGAATGTTTAAGTAACACTTTAACATATTAAATATCGAATTAGCATACTACTACAAAATCTAAACTAAGTGAGAGTTTAAGTAAGGTGACAGAAAGCTCCAGGTACATATTAGCAACATTCTGATCCAGAGGGACAAGAAAACAAATTTTATTATTCTTCCTAGAAGAGGGGACAGTTCATCCTATCTTTTAGCTATCTTTTTTTCGCCTAACTAGCAGTGAAATGAATGCTCTTATGTGGCTCCCCTAGATTGCTGGATTTCTTAGCAGTGTATGTTGTAAAAATAGAACGGGCCAAGAACTAAATAGTACAATGGAACTGAATGATGAAAAAGAGTCAACTAATATATAAATGTGACAATTATATTCTACAGAATGTCCAATTATACACAAATGCATTAATCTTGAGAAAAGTTTAACTATGTTTTCATTTCAGCCACTATAATATACAGGGAGACTAAACATCTAAGAGCTTATTTTTAGGGTGGTGTAATAATTAAATGCATACAAATTGATATAAAGCACTTACCCCAGTGTTGGGCAGACATTAAGCAACTAAAATATGTTAGTTACTTTTATTACTATTATAATTTTAAATATCATTAAGAATATATGATTGAGTACAGAATCTTTAATAAAAATTTCAATTTTGAAGGGAACGGTTTACAATTATAAGTGAATACGTAGCCTGAAGTAAATTAGAATCTGAGGTAAAAGTTTCTTTAGTATCAAATATATGTTATTAAAAGGCAGATATCAAAAGTTTCAATTACTCCATTGTAATTTATTTAGATATTTCCTTTTCTTTTTTTTTTTTTTTTTTTTGTGGTACGCGGGCCTCTCACTGTTGTGGCCTCTCCCGTTGCGGAGCACAGGCTCTGGACACGCAGACTCAGTGGCCATGGCTCACGGGCCCAGCCGCTCTGCGTCATGTGGGATCTTCCCGGACTGGGGCACGAACCCATGTCCCCTGCATCGGCAGGCGGACTCTCAACCACTGTGCCACCAGGGAAGCCCAGTTATTTCCTTTTCTAACAAAATCAAACCCAAGAAATAATCAAGGGAAACTTTATTCTATTTTATGATTTGCCTTCCTTCAAGTTATGTTAAAAGCAAAAATGTTTTTTTTTTAAACTATAAAATAAAACCTGACCACGTTAATATATTGATTTGGTGCTCAGAACCATTCACTATTTCCTTAAATCTTTGGGGTCAAAGTCCCAATTCCTCAGTATAGCATGCAATGTCTGTCATAATCTGGCCCTAGCTTATCTCCCTAACTTTATTTTCTCAAATCCCAGATCCAGCCCAGTATACATACCTTCAAACACAAACATGGAGTGTCTTAGTCTTACTGATGTTATTGCATTTCTCTAAACATAATAAACTATTTCAGACATTCCTGGTTTTGTATTCAGTTCATATTCTCAGAATCTTGCATTTTCACTCTTCAACTCTAAGACTTTTCCCTATTTAATAAAATAGCAGTGATGATGCCACAATAACCACAAAAATTATAACTTAAAATTATTTCTATTTGAAGGAGTCTAAATTTTTGATAGTTTTAGAGTTGATATAAACATATTCCGAGAAATCAAAGCATGCTAGAATTTAAAAGAACCATAATATCTGGTCCAAGTCCTTTCTTTAGGCATGATAAGTTTATCTTAATGAAATTGATTGTTGCTAATTTTTTTAATACTTATGTACACAAAGGAGGATACTATGTAGAAGAATTCGGATGTGTCATGATTCAATAATCTAACCATCAAAATGTAGTTTCTTCTTTGGAGCAGAGTACTTTATGAAAGACATTTCTGCCACCAACTCTTGGTTTCGACTTTCATGGATTTAATACAAAGCTCTAATTTGCTTTTGTGGTTATTTTTCAATTGAAAATAAAGCAATTTATTCTGATTACATAAGTAAGTATGAAATAAATGAATATTTTAAGGAATAACTTTCTTTACATTTATCTTATTTTCTTGTGAGTTTTGAATTATAGATAAACGTTATTCTTCTAATGCTAGAGAATAAAACTTAGAAATGACAATATTTTGAGATATTGAGAAAATGCATCCTTGAATAAAAGTATGTATTATAGGGCAGGTTTATTATCAATATATCTCAGGAAATTTTTCTATGCCTTTCACCTGATAACTAAGGTGATTTTTTTGGTGTATTTCAAGATTACCACGATAAATCAGATTTGTATATTCGCTACAGATTAATGACAGTGTGACTAAGTTTAACTTTTAAATCAACCTCAAAAATATGTACACATGCAGAAAACGTGATGAGAGTACTGGTAAATAAAATTTTAATTTTACAAAAATTAGCACTTCTCAACCTCCTGCTGACAGTAACCACCATGCTAAAAATCTAAGTCATTTATGTCAAGAGTAGTATTTATGCCAGTGACTCCAAAATCAGTTTACTTTCTTTTCCACAGTGGTCTAATGCTCAGAGGAATATTTTATTGTATGCTTGCTCTTAAGTATGTTTATTTTATTTAAAAGATATCTGCTGATATAATTATTTGGATTATATAAGTGCTAGAGGAAGGTGTTATGTAAGTGCTAGAGCAAAGTGATAATGTTCATGAATTCCATTTCCCTGAAATAAGGTGTTTCCTTTTGGATTGGGTCTATCTGAGACATTTCTATGCATCCACAATGGTATGCAGAGCAGATATGAGTTTTTGTGCAATATGAGATCAAGTCTGATTATTTCTGCTTTTCACTCTTTCTATTTAACAAGGAGATTTGAAATAAATTAGACAGCTTTACTAATATTTGATTGTACATATATTGTTCAGGTAAAAATGTTACTTAGGGTGGAAAAGTAAATATTTTCTAATTTGAGTAGAAAATCATCAACTGTAAAAGTTTATTTTTAACTAGATGGCTATTTTTTTCTAACCAAGATATGCTTAGAATTTTATCATACTGATACAAAATGCATATATATTTTTTTCTATAGGTAACAAGTGAATTGGATTTATAAATGTAGTTTAATTGAGTTTTGTTAAAAAAGGGGAAACATTCTTACCACTTAGGATAATGTAATTAATGACATGAATAGGGTGGGCAATGATAGCAATTTGTGATGTCTGTAACTAGGTATCAGTGTCTTAATTTAGTGCACTCTAAAATATATTACAGCAAGCTACAAAATGAGATAATCTGACATGCTGCATTGATCAAAAAATGCATTTAACAAAAATAACATATTACTTTAAAACATATTGGAGTTTACAGCTTTCTCTTCCTTTCCTTTTCTGAATAATTCTTACTCTAGCACACTTCATAATGAAGTAGCACCCTCAGGGCTTGAATATTGCCTTTAGATACACAGATACACATTGATAGAAAATGGAATAATTGCTTCCAGTTAATACTTTGCAAATCAAAATACTGTGACCACAATGTTGACATCACATAACAAATGTGATTTGATTACAAGAAGTTAAAATTAATTTAGTTGCAGCATTGAGCAAGCCAATTAGATTTAAAAATTGTAAGGAAAATTTTTAAAATAACCTTGCTTTTTCTAACAGTTAACATTTTTATAAATGTGTCAAAACTAAATTGAGTAGTAAATGTCATCAACATAAGCATATTTCTATATTTTTTTGTTCATCTTCATCCCATTGTGTTTACTTTTGATACCTGAACTATATTTAACTCATCAAAAGGAACTGGCACCTATTTTTATACATATAGGATATCTTTCTTCATGAGGGAAACATCAGTGAGTACATTTTTTTTTTTTTTTTTTTTTTGCATTTCTAAAGGCTGGCAATTAGGTTAGGGAATGAGATTGTAAAGGAATAATTTAAGTAGAACACTTTCCACTAAAGTTTCTTTTTGACTCTACTTAAAGGTAGTAAAATAAATACATGAAAAAAAGGAAAACTTGAAAAGGTATATAAGTAGATGTTTCCATAAGGCAACTACACTACCCGTATCCCGACGTGTGAATATCTTATAGTTGCTACCTCCATTTCTGACTTTGTACATACAGGTAAATGACTCATAGTGTCCTCAAGCATAACTGAGATTTATATTACAAATCCAACGACTAATATTCTCATATTTTTAACATAAATGTTATTAAGATTTTGGTAAGAATCCAGAGTTCCCAGCAGAATACCAACAATAGAAAACAGAAATTTATATTTATACTCTCTGTTTTGTCATTTAAAAATGACTTGGAAAAGTAATAGAATTAGTACATTTCTCTTCATGTTCTCTTCTGTTGTTTGGTTTTTAATCTGAAGGAATTTTTTTTTTTTTCAAACAAGGCTACCAGTAATGGGAAGGATTGATTAATCTGTATATTTGTACTGGTTTAATTATAAAAGGGTTATCTTGTTATTTGTGATTGACTTTGTAAGTACAATCAACCTGTGTCTGTTAGCCACAAGACAAATTAATTATACAGTGATCCTATTTTCATCATATTTCTAAACTGTCCATCAAGAATTAAAGGATTTTGTTGGGTTATTACTTTTGAAACAAATGAGAAGTTTCTATTTTCAAATAAGCTGCTACCATTTCCACACAGTTGTTTTTTATGCTCTGCTACTGCTTCCAAAAGTGAGAGGGAGAGACTGAGAATCTCCTTGAAAATTCTGGTGCAAATACTTCCTTTTGATCTATTTGTTATATTAAATATAGAGTATCTCATGTTTCTAGGATTTCAAGTTACTGTGCTTTGGCAGTGATATGAGAAAACAACTTCTTCAACATGAGTTCAAATGATTTCTCTCATTTTTAAACCAAAATCTGTTCTCACTGTAGATAAGAACTTGAAGTTTTTTTATGGGAATAAAATGGGCTTTCAGGTCAGATAGACTCGAGTATATATTTCTACACAGCTATTTGCCGAGGAGGTGACCTATGACAAACAATTTCAATTTTCTCTTTTGTACATATAGAATTACGATACCTATTTTCAATCAGTACTGTGAAGATTTTATTAGATGATATTAAGGGTTCTTGGGAACATTACCACCACTAAATATTTGTTCATGAATTTGATATTATTCTGATTCCTATTGTTAAGTATTATAATTTTTCATCTTGAGCTGACTCTGCCATTCTCTTGTAAGCAACTGTTCAGACATCTAACAGTTTCCAAGCAGGCAAGCAAACAGCACAGCACAACAACCAGACAGGCATTGAGAGTCAAAATCCTCTAAATAGGAGGCTAACAAAGTCAACAGATTAAATTCCGTTAAAGAGATGTAAAACCGCTCACCTGACATTATCTGCACAGTGAAGTAACTGATTAGAAGCACTGAGGAAGTGCTGAAGACAATGAAAGATGACTCCCAACATTTAAAAAAAAGCCTAAGGAACAGGAAGAACTTAAGAAAGCCTAATGTTCTGAGATCCTCACTGGAAGGGCAAACAAATCTAAGGGGAAGCATATGAGGCTATAAACCACAGTATACAGCAACATATATATTTTGGGATAAAAACAAGTCACATGAAAGTTTCAGAGGCATTTACTGCCTGATTTTAATAGAAGGTGTATATTAGCAGGTAGTAACAAATTACATGGAAGAAATTATGGAGGTCTTTTAAACCAGAGAAATTTTATCTTTACATAAATTTTGGGTCAGGTAATATGGCAGGAAGCCAGTAATATTAAATTCATATAGTGTAATAATTGAGGCCACGAACCAGTGTGGTAACTGTGGAAATAGACACTAAGGGATAAGTATGGAAGATTGATGTGATAGACAAAGTTGATGTAGGTAATGAAGAAAACATATTTCATCGTATCAGACTGAGAATTTGAAAACAGTAATGGACAGAAACTAAGAAAATGGAATATGAGCTAGCTTGGGAGAATAAAATGTTAACTTTGGTTTGAACTGGTGAGCAATTTGAAGCTTTCAAATGGAAATGTTTATCAACTAGATTTTGGAAAGTCACGAGTGAATTAATCCACATGTGAAGTTCTCTAAGAACTTTATTATGCAAGATAGAAAAACACTGGAAAGAAATATACTCAAATATACTGTTTTTCTTTCACATTTTCCTTGATTAAATTTCATTTTTAGATTGAGGTGGTTAACCAGATGAACTGTCTAGGTAGCTAATTAACATTTTAAATATGTTCGGTTCAAATTTAGGAATGATTTTAAGTGAATAAGTTATGAGTAGGTATTATTATTTTGAGATTCTCACAAAAATCTTGGTTTTCTTCAGGAGCAGTGATGACATCATATATAGATATATATAATGTGTTATATATACGATATTTTAAATAACAATGACACTCTACGAGTGTTCTCCAGATAACTTTTCTGACGTTAAGTAATCAGAACTTAATATAGAGTCTGAATATCTTATGCATGCATGGATGATATAAATTAATATGTGTTATGTGTCTAGATATAAAAAATAGATAACATGATTTACATCTTCTAAATTCTCACACAATTCTCACATTCAAAAACTAATCAGTTTATAGCAGCAAGTGATGAAATTAATGAGAGCAAAGCAGAGGAGGTAATTGTAATTGTGGCTTTGAGTGGATGAGAGACATCTGCGAAGGCTTTATATTTTATATATTTTAGCAGGGCCCGACATGGCTTAAAAAATATTTTTCCAGGTGAACAATAAGAGTAAATTCATTTTATGCAGGGAGAAAGTAATTTCTAAAATTAAAAAAAAAATCCATCTGTGTATCTAATAGGAATTTCCTTTACCTTCTAGTAACAACAATCAGAAAAATACAGGAACTTAAAATATATTAATTGACTTCTCTCATGTAAAAGAAATCAAGAGGTATGCATTGCAGATCTGATACAATAGCTCCTTGTTCACAGGGACAAATATTCTATTCTATTTTTGTTCCACTGTCCTTAGCCCAGGCCTCCATATTCAGATTTGTCTCATCATCCTTCTAGATCCTAAGCAGGAAAGGAAGAAGTGGGGAGAGCAAAAAGATATACACATGAGATATACTCAAGATTCTAAGGAACTCATTCAAGATTCCCACACAGTACATGCTGTTTTTTACATATTAGCAAGACTTTTTTATATGGCCACATCAACCTGTAAAATAGACTGGGAAAATTTTAAAGCTGTTTACTTTGCCACCTGAATAAAATGAGAGTTCTCTTCCTAAGGAAAAGAGAGGAAGAATTTATTTGGGGTAAAGAACTAGCAATCTTCACCATGCATTTTCAGGAATTCATTATGAATCCTGAAAACAGAACGAAATATATATATATATATATATAGTACAAATGAAAAAATATATGGGAATGAATGCAAGTGTCATTAGATGTAATGTTAGGGACTAGGAAAAGATCATGACGTAGATGACGTTTGCTTTCACTCAGTAGTCAATGCACTGCTTTCAATGAGGATGTCAGTATGATGGCAATCTGACACCATTATTGGCATGATTAGCCCCCCTTTACATATATAAGAGGTAGTGTAGGAACCGCAGTCGTTCACCATGTGATTCATTTGGTAGCTATTGATAGTATCTAAGGTGTACTGCATAGTTAGAGGAAGAGGTTTTTTAAATGTATAGAAGTTGCATCATAGGATTTATTTCTTATACATTCATCTTTAAAATCTATAGAAATTAAAAATGGAGTTACAAACCAATACTACGAGAACACTTTTTAAATTTTCTCATGTATTTACCTTTACCAGAGATCATTATATCATCATATGTTTTGAGTTACTGTCTAGTGCCTTTTTATTTCTCTCTAAGGACTTCCTTTAGCATCTCTTGTAGAGCAGGTGAAGTGGTATTGAGCTCCCTTTCCTTTTGTTTTACCTAAGAATGTCTAAATTTCTCTTTCATTTTAAAGGACTGTTTTGCTGAATATAGAATTCTAGGTTGACAGGGTTTTTTGGGTTGTTTCTGTTTCTTGTTTTTTGTTTGCTGTTTTTTTTGCCATTGAAATACATCACCCACTGCCTTCTGGCCTCCAGGTTTCTGACAAGACATTGACTGATAAATTTATTGAGGATCCCTTTTATGTGATGAGTCACTTTTTTCTTGCTGCTTTCAAGATCCTCTGTCTTTGGGTTTCAACACTTTGATTATAATGTGTCTCAAGGTGGATCTCTGGGATTATCCTACTTGGGATTCACTGAATTTCTTGGATTTGTGGATTAAAACATTTTATCAGATTAAGAAATTTTCAGCCATTATTACTTCAATTTAATCCTGCTCTTTCTAGCTTCTCCTTCTGGGATTTGCATGATGTATGTCTTTTCTCAGCAGGAAACTGATTTGAGTTCTAGAAACTCAAAGGGTTAGAAAAGCCATGTGAGTGGAGGAGTCCCAGAGTGAGATATGAAAACAAAAACCTGTAGATTATTTGAAATACACTAGCTGGAACAGTTGCCCATTCCTTCTTGCTTCTTCACTATTTCTGTACAGAGAACTTTGTGAAGTCCAGGATACAATGGATCCTATCACTCACCTTCCACCCCTACCAGCACCTCCAGAGATAGATATATAAATGAGGTGAATAAAGGAGATTCCACTCTAAATAAATTATATGGACTGTGTGTAAAATCACGGGGTATCTTGTGTGAGTGCTTAAGGATTTTTGTCCCTAGTTTAGAAGGTCTCAAAGCATGATATCTAATCCACATAAAGGAAAATCTGCTGAACAGTTTTTCCCACCAACACACACAAACCTCCAGGAGCTCAAATTGTATTTCTAAATATCCAATAGGGATCATCAGACAATTGTTAAGAGGTTCATTTTGGATGCTCAAAGACTATTGTGATAGCCTTACAAGGAAAAGTTGTCTTTGAAAGTATGTATGCCCATAGACAACAGCAAAGCTTCTCAGATTGGCCATAATCCAAGGTTGCTTTTAATTTCTGAGGGTATGATCAAGAAATATAGTAAAATTAGAAAAGATTTTCTATTTAGAAGCTCAAGGAAGAGGAGAATACTGCAGTTGTAATAAACTATGATGACATGTTTGTTCTTGTCATGGCTTTTCATTTTCCTGAAGATTCTAATTACAATTCTTTCTATTACAATATTTTCTTTATTCAATTTTATTGTTGCTGTTGACAAACTTTCTTCTGAAGTTCCATGCATCTTTGTCCAATCTGCTGACTGGTTAATCGCTAGGACAGCTACTAATCTGCCCTCCTGAATTCCTTTGTGTGTGTGTGTGTGTGTGTGTGTGTGTGTGTGTGTGTGTGTGTGTGGTACGCGAGCCTCTCACTGTTGTGGCCTCTCCCGTTGCGGAGCACAGGCTCTGGACACGGAGGCTCAGAGGCCATGGCTCACGGGCCTAGCCGCTCCGCGGCATGTGGAATCTTCCTGGACTGGGGCACGAATCTGCAACCCCTGCATCGGCAGGCGGACTCTCAAACACTGCGCCACCAGGGAAGCCCCTGAATTCCTTTTTACTGTCTTTCTACATTGTTCCCTCAGTCTGTGGATCACTTGTCTTTCTTTGTCTTGGTTTCTTACCTTCTTTTAACAATGGGGATAAAAATCATTTAAATACAATTAAATTCACAAGAGTGTGTGTTGGGAGCATATTTTCTGAGCTCATATGTGTCTAAATATTTCTTGAATTTTGTCCATCACACTTTAATATTTCAGCTGAGTATAAAAATTCTATTAAACTTAGCCATTCTTCCATTGTCTTCTCAAATTCTCACATGGTATATTCTTTGTTTACTTTTCTAGCACCTTGATTATCATAGAAAAGAAATTGAATAATTCACTGCATAGGTCTCTGCAGTATGAGCCTTCAATCAATCTTCATCTGTTTCAATTTTTAGAAACAGTGATAAAAGTAAAATAATGACAGAAAAGTTCAAGTAGCTTATGATCCAGTGCCTCTAAATGATTGTGTTAATTTGCCATTCTAAGACCTTGAAAATAGACAATTCTGCTTATGGAAACATGTTAAGGAGTGCATGTGTCTGGTTTGTTTACCTCGTGTCATTAACCATTATGCAATGTCTAAGTAACCCACCAAACCCTTACTGAACACCTACTTTATGCATTACACCATGATAAATGTTTCAAGAAGTCAGAGGGAATTATGTCCATCTATGAAGAGTAGAACCTGAATTTAACAAAATCACTGGCTTAATTAGTCTTCATTAAAAAAAATTATTTTTGTTCCCATTTCTAAAACCTACTGATCAATGCATTTGACACATCAAGGAATAATAACGAATTATTTTTCTCATGACCCCACATGCACTTCTGCTTCAACCTATTGAGCTGTATGCTCTTATGAGTGAAGAGCTTTTCTTTCTAAGCCATTATTTGCCAGTTATAATTGTTTTTATAATTTCTTTTTTTCTTTATTTTTTTTTTTGCGGTGCGCGGGCCTCTCCCGTTACGGAGCACAGGCTCTAGACGCGCAGGTTCAGTGGCCATGGCTCACGGGCCCAGCCGCTCCGCAGCATGCGGGATCTTCCCGGACCAGGACACAAACCCGTGTCCCATGCAATGGCAGGCGGACTCTCAACCACTGCGCCACCAGGGAAGCCCTATAATTTCATTTTTAACAAGGTAAAAATTTTAATTGCAAATAGAATAATTGTTACCATGAAAACTAAGTTGAACACTTCAAAAATTTCTAAGTCTAAAAGGCTAAAATATCACTGTCTTATTGAGTGTTGTAGTAAAAAAATTAAAATGATAGATGACTCTATGGATACTGTTTATGTAAAAAACAAAACACATTGCTCTCTAACACTCTGCAATACAAGGTGATATATAGTGAATGTACTTTTATATGATTTAACATAAAATAAAATGTGTGAATATTGTATGAGTCATTATTTATAACTTCATGCTTTAAGTGTTTTTTTTACTAATTAATCAAGTACTGCTTCTGACATTGATGATTAAGATGGATTTTATTGTAATTTACCAAATTAAGTTAGAATATTTTCCTTCTGCTCATTCATATCACCACACAAACACTAAATATTTGAATACCTACTACATTTACATGATATATGCAAGTGGAGGAATGAGTCAGGAATATTAATAATCTAGAAAAATATTTGTTTTTGAAAATAGATTTCCATTACCTAAAGTTCCCAATTTTTGCCTGTATTTACAATTCACTGAGCTGTTGGATAGGTAGATAGATAGATAGATAGATAGATAGATAATAGAGATATAGAAGAGTCATAGGATGTTTAAAGCATTCTCAACATTAGAATAGTCAGTCTACTAAAAACAAATCTGTTTAAGAGAAAAGATGTTACTATAAAACTCAGTATCTTAAAACATAATACTTAGGCCTCTCTTCTTGATTTGCAGTTGGCTACCCACTTGCTGCCTATTCCCATGGCCATCTCTCTGCTCACGTGTACCCCTGCTGTCTCCCTGTGTGTCCAAATTTCCTTATAAGGACATCAGTCACGTTGGATTAGGGTCCACTCTGACAATTTCATTTTGTTTAATCACCTCTTTAAAGGCCATATTTACATTCTGAGGCATCGGATTAGGACTTCCAACGTATGAATTTTGAGCAGACATAATTCAGCCCATAGGATTTTAACTATTCTGTGGGTGTGGAGAGACTGAGGCAGTGGAAGAAACTGAACTGCAGGACTAGAGTTACAGAAAGAACAATATTGTCCACTGTAACCTTTCTAAGAAGAAGGGCCATTGCAGTCTCTGGAAACTTAAGTCAGAGTCAAATTATAGAAGGCTTTGAATGTATTGTTGAAGGATTCAGAATATATTAAGTGTGCAAAGAAGAGCCATGTGTGATTTTCTGCTTAGGAGAGAAGGATGTTCAAATCTGTGTTTTGGGAAGAAACTTTGACCTTTAGAGAATGGTAAACCGGAAGGAGGTGGAGAAAATAGTAGTAAAAGTTAGGGAAGTATTGACATAAATTATATGAGTTAATAAAGGCCTCAAGTAGACAAATAATCTAACAAATAGGAAAATGAAAAATAAAAATCATTTTGAAAAACTGATATAACCTATTGAATGTGGATATATACAAGAAAAATCAAACATAATTCTGAGATTTCAAAACTTAAATTAGAGCACATGATGACTTTAATTGGTAAGGGATTCAGAAACAAGTGGGAAACATGTTGGGTTCAATTTTTAGTGTATTGAATTTGAGCTTTTGATTGGACACCTGAAGAAATGGCAGAATTATATGCATGGATTCATTAATAGAAACACATCTAGTGGAAAAATAGAAAATGAAAACTATATACATGAATGCACAGAAAATAGTCTTGTGGTTTCCTGAAAAAGCTGGATGATTGAGAAGTAGAAGGCAATAAAAGGAGAGGTTCAATTTTCAATATATTTTATATTGTTAAATTTTCAAAACAAACATATTCAATAATATATATTTTATATATTAGTGTTCTACATTAGATTTTATTAAGATACACATAGAGAAAGGCTCAAACTGATAACATTTAGAAATCTCTGGTCTAGAGCAAGAAGACAGCATGTTCATGAACAGAATTTTTAGAAATGTTTCATTTGAATTTGACCAAAGGAAGTTTGATTAGTCATGGAAATGGAGAAAAATGGAGGACAGGTCATTGAAAGGTCAGGAAAATCTAGAGTCATTGAATCTTAGGTAGAAAAGGATTTCCAGGAAAGAATGAGCATTTCAATTTAGAGCTGCAGATAAGATCAGTAGGATATGTGTTGTGAAGAACATATGGGATTTTTGACTGTGAGGTAAGTTTCAGGAGAGCAGTGTGGACATAAGCCAATGTGACTGATATGGGGAGTGAACATGAACTGAAAGAATAAATGTTATAATTTTGGACCTCACTTTAAATAGTCTGATGGTAAAGAAGACAACAAATATTGAATGAATATGTTCAATAGTAAAGCAAGGTCTTAGAAAGGACTTTCTTCACTACCTATCACTTCATTAATGAAGAACTTGAATTTTATTTTTTACAGGGTGAGAGAAGCTAGAGCAAAATAATGTAATTATTCCTGTTTTACAGATCTTTTTGGCTGAGTTCTGTACATTTCCTATTGCTGCTGTAAAAAATTACCACAAATTTCATGGCTTGACACAACACAACTATATAATCTCACAGTTCTGAAGGTCAGAAGCTTAAAATGGGTCTTAAAGGGCTAAAATCAAGCTATTGGCAGAACTGCCTTTTCTAGCTTCTAGAGGCTGAAGGCATTCCTGCCTTTGGAGCCTTATATCTCTGACCTCTGCTTTCTTCCTCACATCACCTTCTCTGACTCTGACCTTTGTTTCTGCCTATTAAAAGTGTCATTGTGATTGCACTCTTCCCATCTAGGTAATCCAGACTGATCTTAATTTATTACATCTGTAAAATCCCTTTTTGTCATGTAAGGCTAAACATTCACAGGCTAGAGAAATTTGTATGTGAACATCTTTAGGAAGGCCATTATTCTGTCTATTATTTGTCCCAACAAAATTTTTAATTCTATGTAGCTTTTAAATCCTGTGCTTGGAAATAAATTTGAGAACATCCAAATTCATTCATATAAAAGAATTAAATGTTTATCTTCATCAAGAGTTGGGCAACCATATTGATGGTTTATTCAAACTGATTAAAAATGATATATTAGACTCTTTAATTTACAGTTTTGTGAGCTAGTTAACATTGGAGACCTATTACCTCTTTTTTTTTTTTTTGAATGCCATGGAATAGTTCCAAGAATGAAGCTCCCACCGATTTAAAATATATATATATATATATATATATATATATATATATATATATATATGAGCCAATTAGAGCAGAGGGAAAACAAGTAAGACTATAGTTGTGATAACTTTAATCTTCATATACTTAAATCACTCAATTTTAATATTTCATTAATGTGGGTCTCTTTTGCTTTATACTTCAAAAGAGAAAAGATTCTCAATGTAGTTTGTATCTGAAACATTATACAAAAGATACACAGACTTCTTGTATAAATTTAGCGGATGATAAGGAACTCCACACTATGTTCACTCAGTATTCCACACACGTATTATGAAATTATCGATTCACTTGAACTAATGACTAATCCTAGTAGTCATGAGCAAATATTAGTGTCTCTTATTCTTATACATTTTGATTTGTAGATAACAGCGTGTATCATGGCAATATTGACTAATGGTGCTTTCCACATACTTTTCACCACAACTATTCTTCCTAAAAAATCAAGGTACAAGATATACTTTTTTGTGTAAAAAAAATAAAAATATAGAAGTTTATTTATAATCCACTGATTTTCAGTTGGTTTCATAATCTCCTAAGCAAGATCCTGGGCTTTCTCTCCCTTGTATGCTCATGAGGGTAGAGTAAGGGGGATGGACTATCCACAGTTATTGCCTCTTACTGATGTTACTCTAAAACGGCCCACATCTACAAGCATATTGTACTTCTGGATGCATAGAAGCACTAGGAGGATAATAATCAGCAAAGGAAAAAAAATAATAATAGCAGAAAAATCTTTCTTAATGTGCTATTTTACTGCCACTTGGACATCAATTTGCCCACACAAAGTTTAGCTTCAAATTTTAATGTCCTCTATTCAAATTCAAAGTCAGCAGCAATGTTTTTTTTTTTTCTTTTTTAGTCCTGAGGCTTGTAGTGAAGGTTAAAGAACTATTATTAATAGGAAATAGAGTTGAATGTTTATTAATGCTGGACTTTGAAATCACTACTGATAACATAGTACACAGTAGGTCTCAAGCAAAACTCCACTAACTCACAGCTCCCATTTACACTCCTGCATGGGTCAGGGGAAAAAGAGAAAAACACATTCAGAGCTTTTGTTAAGTCAGCAGGCAGAAAAACAAATATTTTAAAGCTGTCAGCTTTACCAGTGCCCTTTAAGGTATACATTATGAAAATTCTATTCTACTGCACTTGTAGGAAAGTTCAAAATTTTTCCAGCAATAACTAGCCTGGGTAATTCCTGTGGAGTTCTGCTCATTCTTCTGAAAAAACACAGAATGCTGACTTTAAAAAAAAAATTTTGCAGCTTTCAATTGGAACATATTTGACAAATAAGAACAGATGTAATGGAATTCTACTGTTTACACTAATGACAGAGTTTATGATGAGTTCTAATCTCTTCTAAGAGGTCATTCACTGGGAAAGCTGTGAGGTAGTTAAGATTATCCATCAATCCACACTTAATAGTGGATTCTTTTTGTTCAAAGTATGTACTGATATACTGTTGCTAAATGAGAATGATGGTAATGATAATGGCTACTTGATTTTTGTTCTGTGGGCTATTCACCTATATTAAATGCCAAGGATGCAATAAATGATAAGCATTTTTAAACTTTCTTCTGAGAAAAAATGAAGCCTTCTCCCTGGAAAAACACTTTTTATCTCCAGCTCACCCACAGTGTAAATCCATTACTTTTACTGGTTTTTTTTTTGGTTTTTGTTTGGTCCACCTTTATGTATATATATACATACAGTATACAGAGTTCATGGGAAATTATATTACAGCCTGTATTTTCCACCAGGATATGATATTTTAGACCCTAGATTATCTAAATTTTCTAGTCTTTTTATCACACAGCTCTAGGGCAAGTGGCTCACATTTCTGTTTTCTGAAACTTTCCTCTAGCCATAATTTCACTATCTTTTCACTATTCACTAGGAAATAGGGAGTTATTGAAAGAAATGAATAAAGAGTAAAGATCTTCTATGTCTTTAAACTATGGGTATGTGTTATTTTCATTCATGCTTTATCATTACTCTCTCAAACCTTTAGCTATAAACTGTGTCCCCAGTTATGCAGATGGAGATTTTGCTGGCAGAAAACCAGGTAAACTATGATAATTTATATTGCTACCCCACAAAAAATATTTCAATCAAATCATTCCATATAGAATTTACTTTTATCAGCTGTATTCCTGCCCACTGGCCAGACACAATTAGTGATCAATTACTATTAAAAATACACACAGAATACATACCTGTGAAGTTTTACCTATGTTGAAATATAAATATTTGATTTGCCACTCTTTATAAGTAGCCAGGAATCACCTGGTAAAGTGAAAATTTAATTTATTTTATTCTCCTTATCCTTAACATTAAAAATACATCATTGATACAATTGTTGACAAAAATTAACTTGTACTTCAATATATTTTGAAAAAATGGTGTTGTGTTTGATTGTACTTTATTTTATTGCATAACTGGCCATTCCTATAGTAAGTTTCTCCTCATGAGTTCTGGAATTCCTCAGTTTCTTGGTATTTTTTTGAACCACTTCATGTTATTAGATGCTAAAGATTTTAGTTTCCAAATATGACCATGTTAATTTATATTGTGCAACCTCACACACACTTATATTATTATATAGACACAACTCTACTGAAAGGTGAGGTTGCGCTCCTTATCCTACTTGAAACTGGACAAAGCATCATAACTGTCTCAGCCAGTATTATGTGACAGAAGTAATACTGCATGACTTCTGAAGCTATAAGGTTATAAAAGGTAATATTACTTCTGCCTATCTCTCTCTCTTTCTTTCTCTCTGTACACTTTTTGTGGACCCAGCCATTATGTTGCAGGAAGCAGAAGCTACATGAACTGTCCATGTGTTTTACTTCAGCTAAACTAACAATGCCTTCAGCTACCAAATATCTAAATAATAAGCCTTCAGATAATTTCAGTCTGCAGTGTTCAAGTCTCCCAGATGAGATATTAGGCACTGTGGAGCAGAAAAAAGCAACGTGCCCAGTGCTCTGTCTGAAATCCATAGAAATTATTAGATTATTGCTGTTAAATCACTACATTTAAGGTTAATGTGTTATACAGTGATAAATAAATAACATAGATTATTTTTTGCTATGCAACTATGAGTGTAGTTCTTCCACAAAAATAAACAATCAAACCCTAAAACTTGGGTCAGTGACTTTGAGACCAAGTGGTAGTTGGAAATTGAAATGACCTTGAAGAGAATATTAGCAGAAGTCTCATGACCCTTTAAGATGCTGTGTTATTATGTAAAAAATTAAAACAGCAGTAGCAACAACAACATATCACCTGCAGTATTAAAAAAAAGAAGAAATTGTATCAAATGAAGTAGATAGTGAAGTTAAGGAGATTTCTGTTGAAGCTATTCATTTGTTTCTTCTAAGTGCATGTAGTAAAATGAGACCACAGATAAGCTAAAGAATGAGTGAATAAACATAAAGCAGCTATGGCTTTCTGGGTCTGAAGATGAATTTTTTTTTCTGATTCCTGGTATCTCCAGATGATAAATGATGCTAAAATTATTAAATGGATACTGAGCTAATCTTACATCAAAGGCATTGTTAAGATCCATAATATAATGATGAAGCTGATGTTGTGACTATAAAACTTTGATTACGAACTCAAAGTTTTAACTTGGTGTCTCAAACAGAAAATAAATGTCTCTAAGAATCTTACTGGTATTATCCTACAGCATCCTTATAAGAAATCCCCGGTAGAGAAGAGTATGTTCCACCCAAATTTTTATGTGTAGTTTTTTTCTAGCAGAAAAATATCCCTGTAAGTTCCATAGAAAATACACAAAGTTTTTAAGAGAATTATATTGACAGAAATACAACCAGATAGGAATCAAAAGGTAGAGATAGAACAACATACAAATGTGCCTTTGGAGTCCAAATAACAAACAGAAACAGGCTGAGAAAAATACTCAGATGCACACACTGGGCATATTTTTGTGGAGATGTAATAATAACTCATAAGGTAGCTAAAAGCCTAGAATGTGTATCAAACAGCTGTGTCAAACCATTTCCAGGAAATAGAACTGAATCTTATTCAAGTAGTCAGCAAGCATCATGTGCTCAGCTAAATTTCATAATTTCTACCAACTGGTGACATCTGTGTGTGCCTTCAGTTTTCTCCCTTATTGAATAGGGGTATCCGTGGAAATTATACCATATCGGCATAACCACTGCATATTGGATATGAGGGGCATATGCACTTTCCCCTTAATTTTGTGGGTCTTTAGAATGCAAAGAACTGTACTTGAAGAGCTGTGCCCAGGAACGACAGCACAGGAGATTCAGCTGCCTTTGAACCTCATGTATATAAGATCCTGGACAGTTAGTGGATATCATAATGGGAAGAAATCTTGGGGTTTTGTGGGAGGGAATGAGTTGGAATTATTTATATTTTGTTGGCCTGGAAAGCAAACCATGGTAACACGATATATCCCATCTTAGAGTGTAAAGTTGACAGGCTTCTCTACAGAGGTGAGGAGTCTTTGTTTCTTCCCACGGTGCCTAGACAGATCTGTGCAACTGCCTATGGAATAGAATGTGGTGGAAGTGATGCTGTTCAGCTTCAAAACATTGAAGAGAAAATAAAATATTGTTTCTACCCTGCCGTTTCTCACCAGGGACACTCCTACTTGGAACCTGGTCAACATGCTGTTAGGAAGTCCAGGCTAAATAGAGAGACGTGTAATTATTTCTGACCAGCTAGGGTCCCAGCCTACATCCAATATCAACCCCTGGATGTGTGAGTGAATGAACCTCCATTTGAGGCCTCATATATTGAGAATATCTCTGCTCTTCTCTGATTGAGTTTTTTACCCACAAAAAGAATAAGTGCTAATAAATTAATATTTCTATTTTAGGCTAATAATTTTAGGTATGATTTGTTACACAGAAATATATGACTAATCTAGTGCAGCAGATTTTATCACTAATGGAACTTGAGGAATGCACAGGTATCAAGTGATTTCCTTTTACACATTTTTAGACATTGTGTTTAGATTATATTGCAAAATAAAAATTAGAATGATTTTAGAAGGAATAGTAGATTTCTAACAAAATATATGACTGAAATATATGATTTTTTTTTTCCCTCAGAAAAGTTTCACATTTTCTATAAGAGTAGTGCTTTAGGTGATTTTTAAGATCATTTTTATTTAAATATGCTCTTTTTTTTTACAAGTATAGCTTAATTTTTTCTTATTTTAATTGAAGTAGAGTTGCTGTATAATATTATATGTTACAGGTGTACAAATTTTATGATTCACAAATTTTAAAGGTTATACTCAATTTATAGTCGCTGTGAAGTATTGGTTATACTCCCCATGTTGTAACAGTATATCCTCGTATCTAATTTTATACCTATCTGTACCTCTTACTCCCCTACAATTATATGGATATTTCCCCTTCCCTCTCCCTACTAGTAACCACTAGTTTGTTCTCTCCATCTGTGAGCCTGCTTATCTTTTTTGTTATGGTAATTAGTTTCCTATATTTTTTTAGGTTCCACATATAAGTGATATTATACAGTATTTGTCTTTCTCTGAATTATTTCACTTAGCATAATGCCCTCCAAGTCCATCCATATTGCTGCAAATGGTAAAATATCATTATTTTTTATGGCTGAGTAGTATTCCATTATATATACATTTATATACACACAATGGAATTATATAAATATGTATGTAATTTATTCTTTATCCATTCATCTGTTGATAGATACTTAGGATGTTTCTGTATCATGGCAATTTCAAATAATGCTGCTATGAACATTGGAGTACATGTATCTTTTTGAATTAGTGCTTCTTTTTTTTTGTTTTATTGTGTTTTGTTTGTTTGTTTGTTTGTTTGTTTTCTGATATATACCCAGGAATGGAATTGCTGGATTGTGTGGTAGTTCTATTTTTAGTTTTTTGAGAAATCTCAATACTGTCTTTTAGAGTGGCTGCCCCAATTTAGATTCCTCACAACAATGTTGGGAGGTTCCAATTTCTCCACATCCTTGCCAACATTGTTATTTGTGTTCTTTTTGATGATAGCCTTTCTGACAAGTGTGAGGTGATATCTCATTGTGGTTTTGATTTCATTTCCCTGATTATTAGCAATGTGGAGCATCTTTTCATGTGCCGATTGGCCATCTGCCTGTCCTCTATGAAAAAAGGTGTAATCAGTCCTTCTGCCCATTTTTTAATCTGTTTTTTTTTTTTTTGATGTTGAGTTGTATGAGCTGTTTGCATATGTTGGATATTAACCCCTTATTAGTAATATCATTTGAAAATATTTTCTGCCATTTTGTAGGTTGTCTTTTTCTTTTGTCAATGATTTCCTTTGTTGTGCAAAAGCTTTTAACCTTAATTAGGTTCATTTGTTTATTTTTGTTTTTTTTTTCCTTTTTTTCCTGTCCAGTTTTCACAGCACAACTTATTGAAAACACTTGTCATAGATTAATTAACCATAAGTGCATGGGTTTATTTCTGGACTTTCTATACCATTCCATTGATCTATATGTCTATTTTTGCACCATAGTGTTTTGATGACTGTAGCTTTGTAGTGTAGTCTGAAGTCAGGGAGCATGATTCCCCCAGCTCTGTTCTTCTTTCCCAAGATTGTTTTGGCTGTTCAGGGCCTTTTGTGTTTCCACAAAAATTTTAAAATTATTTGTTCTAGTTCTGTGAAAAATGTCATTTGTATTTTGATAGGGATTGCATTGAATCTGTAGATTGCCTTGTGTAGTATGGTCATTTTAACAATATTTATTCTTTCAATCCAAGAACATGGTACATCTCCATCTGTTCATGTCAATTAAACTTTCTTTCATCAGTGTCTTTTAGTTTTCCAAGGTTCTTTTGCCTCCTCAGGTAGGTTTATTCCTAAGTATTTTATTCTTTTTGATGCAATGGTAAATGGGATTGTTCCCTTAATTTCTCTTTCTGACAGTTAATTGTTAGTTTATAGAAATGCAACAGATTTCTGTATATTAATTTTGTATCCTGCAACTTTACCAAATTCACTGATGAGCTCTAATAGTTTTCGGGTGACATGTCAAGGATTTTCTATGCATAATATCATGTCTTCTACGAACAATAGCAGTTTTAATCCTTTCTTTCTAAGTTGGATTCATTTTATTTATTTTTCTTCTCTGATTTCTGTGGCTAGGACTTCCAAAACTATGTTGAATAAAAATGGTGAGAGTGGATATATTTGTTTTGTTCTTGATCTTAAAGGAAATGCTTTCAACTTTTCACTGTTGAATATGATGTTAGCTGTGGGTTTGTAATATATGGCCTTTATTATTTTCAGGTATGTTCCCTCTATGCCTGCTTTCTGGAGAGTTTTTATCATACATGGATGTTGAATTTTATCAAACATTTTTTCTGTATGTATTGAGATGATCATATAATCAAAAACATTAAATTTATGATAGCAAATTGATCCCAAAAATATACAATGGTGTAAAAATTGTAGAGAAGGAATTTTTCAAAGATAAGATATAGAGGGAGAAGTTAAAAAATAACTAAATAAATAAGTTCAAAACTCTTCTCCCAAAATATTTACTGTTGACATGAAATGTACAGTCTTATAAATTTGTATTTTATAGCAAAGTCTATACTGTAATATCAATGCCTTCTTATATTAAAGACCAACTAGAAGGCCATAAAAATAAGATGATTTAGTCATTGTCTCTCCCAAAATATTGGCTACTATTTTTCAGTATAGCGTTTGTGTCTCAAGATATTTTTTAAAGAAAATATGGTAATTTGTTAACAAAAATTTCTCTCTATGATTTAGATATGCAATATGATAATTTTTTGTGCATATACATCTAGTTTCTCCAAAAGGAGAAAACCACAAGATTAGTTTGATTATAGAACAATGAGAATCATGGTTTAAGAATGGACAGACAATGCACTTTCAACACTGTTTCAAATAATTGCTTTGTATTTATTATTAATAAGACTTTAGAATAATTATGTAACATGTTTAAGCCTCAATTTCTTTATCTGCATAAGAAAATCATTGCAAAATAATACCAGATTCCTAATTTTTGATAATTAAATGCATGCATGTGTAATGCATCTCATATTAAACATGCAATCATTTATGGCTATTACTTTTGATAGGAGCCCATTGGCTTCTTCAGAACGGTAGTGCTCAGGGATGAAGAAGCCTAGGATTCTGTAGCTGCTGACTGGTCAATATCAACCCTAATAATTTAGGCTTCTAAGACCTAAAAAATTATGTCAAACATCTTCAATTAAGCACATTAGCTCAAGAACTACTTGCTAATTGGATTTTTGCTATGTGAGGATAAAATGTGTAATGATTAAGAATTTTCTAAGAAAGAGGAATCCATCTTCCAGGAATAGTAAGACAGTTCAATCCATTTGTTTGATTAGTGTGATAATTCGATATATCTCACTGGATTACTTTCTAAGCTATTCTCTATTTATCCACCCTTCCCTGCAACTCACTCTACTAAGTTTATTTATGAAAAACGGTCACCAAATTCCAGAGTCCTACAATGCATGCTCTTTTTAGCTACTTTTACTCAAGCAACTCAATGCATACATTGTAGTCTAAAGAATGCTCAGTCTACTACTTAAAATTAAAGACAATGCTGTCATGAAGATGATTTGTATTTTCAAATTCACAGTTCTGTTTTACAAGGCATTTTGGAGTTTCAGACTCATTCAGAAGAAAGGTAAATTCAGTACAAGTCCTCATCAGGGATTCCTAAACACATAACTGGGTTGTTCTGACCTTGGGCAAATGAAGTTACCATAAGCAATTGGGACATTTGCTTCTATTTATCATTTTGGGGTCACTGGCTGCTATTGTAAGGGTGATGTGCTCTGGGAACTCAAACTACAAAATTTAGAGGGGCTATTGGGCAATCCGGGGATGAGCATGAGCTTCTGCCTCAGAGGAGTCATTCTTGTGTGCTGCTTTTGCCAGCGGCTGAAATCTGTAATAGAAGTTGAATAAGAGAGATAATTGGAATGGGAAAAGGGGAAGCAGAAATAGGGTAAAATAAATTACACAAAGTGTTTTATTCTGAAAGTCAGAGTTATATCCTGTGTGTAGTCCCTTTCCTCCTACCTTACCATGCTCACTTTTCCTTATTACAAACGATATCTCATCTCCCATTCTCTCAAACAGATCAAGTGCCTTAGATCTCAGGGGCCTGCTAGATTCCATTGTTAATAGACAAAAAATCAGAGAACAAGCTTTAAAAGAAAAAATGTTGTCATTTAACTACAGCAAGAACACATATAACATGAACACATGTGAAAGGCATTTTAAATTATTTATTGCATGTAGGACATGGTTAATGTGATTTTATTGAATTTTACAATTAAAGAAAATTATGTATATTTTTAAACAATAGAAAGATAGCAGGTTTAGTTTTAGAATTATAAATTTTCTGTAAAGATATACGTATATGTGCATAGATATGATATGTGATGATAAACTGGTATAAATAATGTCAAGGTACTTAAACTTTGACTATTACAGTACTTACTGTATTCTATTTAAATTTTATGTTTATAATTGTCCATAAAATATTATTTTAATTTAATATGGCAACACTTTAATATTCTACAGTAGTAGAACATAGTAGTAACTTTCAAAAATGGTTGTTGAATGAACAATATAAACTAGCATTTATCTTTCCCACTCCTGAAAGGAAATTTGCATATAAAAATGTTTTAAAATGTAACAGTGGTAATCTCTTAATAGACTGAAGTTTTCTAAAACTATACAGATCTCACTCTCTCTCCCTCTCCCTGTCTCTCTCTCTCTCTCACACATATACACACCACATGCAAACATGCATGACAAGGCTTCCCATGTTAACTTAGTCTTCACATAATGCAAATATAAGACTTGTAATGCAATTTCATTAAAAATAAAGCTACCTACTAGTTACTGAGATAAAAGTTAACTTTATTTTAGAGTTTCCAAATTTCTATATTTATTAGAGTTCTTAATAATTCTAATTAGATATTGTAACTTTTACTATGTGATTCTACACAAGTACCTAATCTATTTTTCTATGATGTTGTAGGTGGGGATAAAAATGATTTTCCCTCCTTAGTTTGTTGAATGTTTTTGGTATTCTCTTTTTCCATTTTTTTTCTTTTTTTTTAACTCATTCCTTTACAAAACACTATCAAAGTAAACATTGATAGTATTTCAAATATTAGCTTCATAAAAATATAAGAAAAATATCTCACCATCATTTATAGTTTTGCATTTGTAATTTTAATTCACTTTTTAAAGTCTTGCTCTTGTCTATTTTTGTTGAATGATAATTAAGCATGCTTAAATGATAATTAAGCATGCAGCATGCTGTGCTGCAGCATGTGGGATCTTAGTTTCCCAGCCAGGGATCAAACCCATGCCCCCTGCAGTGGAAGCTTGGAGTTTTAACCACTGGATGGCCAGAGAAGTACCATCAGTTTGAATTTAAACACAAAATTATCATTATGACCAATACTATAAATCTGACCATTCAGAACTATAATATTCATAATTTTAGCAATGTTAATTTTATGAAGTGATTTACCCTACTTCCATTACGATACAGCTGTTCTATATAAGGCAATCATTATATATTTTAGTACAACCAATAAGTGATTCTGTTAAAATAATCAAAAACACATAGGAGAAATTTTGTTTGTTTGTTTTATTTGTTATCAGTAGTTCCTAATAATGAGAGTAAATGTTGCTTACCCAATATTAGTTTTTGAGCTAAGAATTATCTTTCATTTTCACTTAAATCCTTAAAATGTGTATTACTTTACAGATAAAGAAATTTAGAGAGAGTTAATAATCTGACAAAATCTAAGTAACCAAGTCAGGATTCAAATGTAGGTTTGTCACCTGAATTGTGTGTGAAAATTTAATGTTTATTTCTAGGGGGGATAAAAATAGTGGACAATCCATTAGCCAATATAATCAGGAAAAAATACAGAAAACCAAAAACATGACAAAGGGGAAATAATCATCAAACCTGAGTAAGTTAAAAGAACACTCAGAGATTTTTGTACAACTCTGTATAAATACATTTGAAAAGCTTCGGTAAATGGATACTTTTCTACGAAAAGACAACTTACAGACAATGGTTCTAGTCTATAAATCTAAAAGTATCAATAAACATAGGGGAAATAAAAAAGCAGCTAAAGAGATCACTCACAAAAGCCATCAGGCCCAGATAATTTCAAAGAGGTATTTTGTCACAGCTTTAAAAATTACATAATAATATGCTACTCTAACTTCTTTAAAGCATAGATACAAAATTCCAAATTTCCAAATTATTTTAAACAAATAAATACAGCATTAATCCTCAAACATAAAAATACTGGGAATTCCCTGGCAGTCCAGTGGTTAGGACTCAGTGCTTTCACTGCCAGGACCTGGGTTTGATCCCTGATGGGGGAACTAAGATCCCACAAGCCACGCAGTGCAGCCAAAGGAAAATAAATAAAATAAATAAATTAATTAATTAAACTACTCTACCACAAAAGACCAATTTTACTTAAGAAAATAGAGGTAAAATATTAAACAAAATGTTAGCAAATAGCATCCAGTAACATATTTAAAAATACACACATGCACACACAAGGATGGCTCTTGGGCATTATGTGTATTTAACATTACAACCATATACCTATTTTACATATCAATATAAGAAAATTTTCTTTAAAAATCCTTCATAATCTTTGAAATCCAAATTACACAAGTGACTTTAATTGTATATCCAGTGGTTAGGATAACTAATAGAAAAATTATTTCAAGTGTCTTCAAACACTCAAAGTTACCAAAAGGACAACACAAACAAACAAATAAAGCAAAATAAAAATCTTTGTCTGATATTAGTCATGAAGTTGGAAATAGTGTTAGTATTGTTATTTTAAGATTGTTGTAAGTTTGGAGGTAGTGTTAGCATTATAATTGTAATACAGTTGCATTTGTATTGTCTAATAAAGGAAATTAATAATTATGTTGATTTGTTGAGAACCAGATTTTTAGAATGGGACAAATGAGAAGTAGCTATAAATGTTTAAGTAAAGTCTTTGTTGCTCTGATTTGAATTGGAAGTTTTAGTATAATTCATGATGACTTTATCTTATAAGAAATATTAATTTATTGATTTTTCCTTTCTAATGGAAAGGACTAGATACCAGGGTCAATCTAGTAAATATGAACATCACTAGTGCATAGATTGTAATCTCTGAGAAACATTTCCCCAAGCAGGACTTCAGGGCTGCTTGTATCAAGTGCTGGTTACAGATCCCGGGCAGGACATATGAAAGATCTGTCGTGCCAGAAATTATGGTAGTTTCAATAAAATAACAAACAGTATTCCAAAAGGATGTGGGGACCAACTTGAAGAGGCTGTCACTGACCAAAGAAAAAAATGTGAACCTTGTAAGAATAACAATTGTTAAGTATTAAAACATATCAAATGTATTTATATCATAGGTTCATAAAGATAAAAAGCAACAGTGACAACAATTTATTGGACAAAGTTGTAGAACATTAAGTAAATAATTTATTAATTTGTAAGTTGTCAAGTAAAGGGACAACTCAAGCATTTATCCTGCCTTTCCATGTGAACTCCTATTTGATGAGGGACATACACTCTGATGGTGACTGAATATGCTACCCCCAAATATGCCACTTTGGCATGAATATTATTTTGAGCTAAAAGCACTTGAAAAATAGCAGGTGCAAGACAGGACTCAGACCTCCCTTTTTCTCCCTGAAAGCAAGAGTTAAAACTTCCATGTGAAAACTGACCTCCTTAAAATGAGAAGATATAGATATACATCAATATATTTTTGGATTAAGATTATAAAATGTGTGGAATTTGCTTTAAAATAATAAATGGAAAATAGTAGTTGTATAGATAAAACAAAACTGCACATAAGTTGATAATTAAGCTGAGAGAAGAGTACATAGGGGTTCATTAATGTATTCTCTCTACTTCTTTAGACTTAGAATATTCCATAATAAAAAATAAAATATCCAGTATGAACAAGTTTTAATCCTCACAATTTTTGATGTGCACATTATTATCTCAAATATATAATTATTCTAATTCAAAGTTACTATAGAAGTCATCTAATGCAGTCCTCTTTTTACAGATAAGAAAACAGGCTTAGAACTTATAAACCTTCCTTACATGATATGTGTGTACTTAGAGAAGGTTAAATAAGAATCCAGTTTTTCTGGCTCCTAGGATATAATATTTTTTATATACTAGGGTACTTAGTATTTAGTTGTGCTGATATAAAAATATGTATTACTATAAAAGTAAATTAAAAAAATGATATGCATTTTGCTATATAACCAGTTTGTTATTTTATAGAGGATGCTCTAAATGTAGATTCTTTTAGTTGATATCCTTTTAGTTTCTAGAGCAAAATAAATGGAATGGAATAAAGCAATCTGGACTAAACACAGTGTAAAGTAAATTTTTGTTTATCAAGACAGCATGCATTAGGACTAGCAGGTGCCATCTTGAGACAAAAGACTCATTAAGACTTATACAGCTATTATTTGCCCACAAACTATTTATCAACATAGAATTTAATGTGTCTCAATTAAAATATATACATAAGAAGAGTCTTTTAAACTTATATAGATTTCAGTGCTTAATAAATCTTCCCTATAAATCATTTTAACCCTCACAATCTCTATAGTTTCTTCAGTTGAATCATTGAACATGCAGCTTAAGGAAAATAATCTAGATTCACCAATACAGACTTTATCTGCCCATGTCAGAACTGGACCAATGAGACTAATAAAAATCTTGTACTCATCCTTGGTGGTCAATGTTGTGCACTCAAAAACTGTCTTTTATTCACAGGTGGAACAACTACCAACTTGCAGAAGTAGTAAACATGGGCATTAAAGCAGATAATTATCATTGTGACATGAAATATATATGTTAAAAAACCATAGTCAAACTTCTAGAGATGAAAATTATGATACTTACAATGGAAAATACTTTGAATAGAATTAGTGGCATATTATCACAGAAAAATAGATTAGTGAGTTTGAAGACAGCGTTAAAAACTATTGGAACTTAAACCCAGAGAGAAAAAAATTAAAAATGAAAACAGATTCAGTGGGCTGAAGGAAAGTTATGTGACCTAATATATGTGCAAATAGAATCCTCAGATGAGAGGACAGACAGGGAGAAACAGAAAAGAGTACAAAGAAATAATGTCTAAAATGTCTCAAACCTGAATAAAACTATAAATCCACAGATCCAAGAAGCTCAATGAACCTGCAGCACAGGATACATGAAAGAAATTCAGCCAAGTTACATCATATCAAACTGCTCAAAGCAAGTGGTAAAGAGAAAATACTTAAACATAGTTAAAGAAAAATGACATGTTACATGCAGAGGAAAAAAATAAAATTGAAAGCAGATTATCTGATAGAAAACACATGGGGGGGAGGTATTGGAGCAACATCTTTACAGTACTGAAAGATATAGTGCATCTGGCATTCTATACCCAGCATAAATAACTTCTTTAACAAAGACAAAAGAAAGACACTTTTATACATAGAAAATTTAATAAACTCATCACCAGCAAACAGACATGCATGATCAAACAAATTAAAAGACGTACTTTGGGCAGAAGGAAAAAACAAACAAAAACAGAAAAAAATGGAAGGAAAAATGAATCCACAAAAATCAGTGAAGAGTATCAGAAATGCTAAATATAGGGGCATATTATTTGATAAATTATCTTGTGTTTCAAAGTTCCTTAAAGACAACTATTTAAACAAAACTATAACAATGTAGTATGTGTTTGACAGACCAATGTGATTTATCTGCCAAGAAGATTCTGACTAATTAGGCTGGGAATCTGTCCCTGGGCAGAGTTTTTAGCCTTGACCAAGGTATAGCAGGTAGGACAAATTTTTCATGCTGTTTTGGCATCTTCTGTAGGCAGTGGTCCAGTTTAGCATGGTGCCTTTTATGTTCTGCTCTTTCATCATTTTAAACATATCATTGCTACTCCCTCTGGACTGCAGAGTTTCTGCTGATATCCTTATAGGTGCTCCCTTGTGCATAACTAGTTGCTTTTATCTAACTGCTTTTAACATTCTCTCTTTATCTTTAATTTTGCCATTTTAATTAAAAGTGTCTTGGTGTGGTCCTTTGTGATTTGGTCTTGTTTGTGATTCTTTGTGAATTCTGGACCTAGGTAGCTCTTTCCTTTCCCAGGTAAGGAAACTTCTCACCTATTGTCTTGTCGAATATGGCTTCTGCCCTTTTCTTTCTTCTTCTCCTAGGATCCCTGTAATATGAAATGTTAATGTGCTTAATGTTGTCTCGGTGGTCTCTTAAACTGTCCTCATGTTTTTTAATCATTTTTTTTCTTTTTTCTTTTCAGCAAGGGTGATTTCCACTACTTTGTCTTCCAGTTTACTGATCTATTCTTCTGTATCTATAATCCTTTTATTTCTTCTAGTGCATATTTTATTTCAATTATTGTATTCTTCATCTCTGTTTGATTATTCTTTATATTTTCTCTTTGTGAAACTTCTTATTGGATTCATCCATTCTTCTCCCAAGTTCATTGAACATCTTTGAGATCATTAACTAAAATCTTTTATTGGATAAATTGCCTATCTCCACTATGTTTAGTTCTTCTGGGGTTTTATTTTGTTATTTAGTTTGGAACATACTCCTTTGTCACCTGGTTTTGTCTTATTCTCTGTGTTTATTTGCATGTATTTCATATGTTGGTTATGTTTATGATCTTGGGGAAGTGACCCTATGTTGGAGATGTCATATGGGGCCCACCCTCCTCTGGTCATCAAAGCTATCTGATCTAGGGACACCTTCTGTGAGGGCTACGTTGGCACTTCTATTGTGACTGAGCCTAGTACTGTAGATGTGCCTGTAGGCAGGGTTGGTCTCCAACCAGATTGGCTCCCAGGGCCTGCCTTAGGCAGAGACCACTGGTTACTTGTGGGCAAGGACAGGTTCTGGCATGGCTGGTTGCATGACCTGGGTAGTCCCAAAGGAAGGGCCATCCCACTGGTGGGCAGTGCTGTGTCCCAAGCTGGCTGTCTACGAGTGTCTGGAGGTCTCAGTGCTGGAGCCAACCCACTAGCAAGCGGGGCTGGAGACATGAAAATTCAAGGGTTGGTGCTGACCTGCTGGTGGGTTAGGCTGGGTCCTAGAATGGCTGATTGCTTTGTTCTGGAGTCTTGGAAATGATGTTAACAGGCTACTGTGAGTCTATAGGGAGGACTCCAAAATGGTTCTTGTCAGAATTATTGTCCTCCTTGTAGTACAAGTTCCCTTAAATGGTTACCACTAGTGTCTATGTCCCCATGGGGAGTCCCAGTAGCCTCTTGCCTCTCTAGGAGGCTTCTCCAAAATCAGCAAGTGAGTCTGTCACTGGCTCCTTTCAAACTGCTGCTTCTGAGCTGGGTCTGGATCAAGTGAGATTTTGCATGTGCCCTTTAAGAGGGGAGTCTCAGTTTCTTACTGCGGTCCAACACCCCTGTATGCAAGCCCTACTGACTTTCAAAGACAGACATTCTGGGGCCTCATTTTCCTGATGCAGGACCCCAAGGTTGGGGACCATGTTGTAGGGCTCAGAGCTCTTGCTCCTTGTGGAGAACCTTTGCAATTGTGGCCATCCTTTCATTTGTGGGTTGCCTACCTGAAGTTGTGGGTTGGATCTTGACTGTACCCAGTCTCTACTCCTCCTACCCATCTTATTGTGGTTCCTTCTTTATATCTTTAGTTGTGGACATTTTTTCTGCTGGTCTTCAGGTTGTTCTCATTGATAGTTGCTCTGTAAATAGTTGCAATTTTGGTATGCCTGTGGAAGGAGGTAAGGTCAGAGTCTTCCTACTCCACCATCTTGCTAACTTCTCTCAGTATGGTTATTAAATTAAATTCGATACTGTATTTCATATTTACCAAATAATTTTCTGAAATTATATATTTTTCTTAAGACACCACTCTGTTTTCATAAATTTGAAGATTACATAATTTAGTTTATTTTAAAAACTACTGGTAATTAAGAATTAACTTTATTACCTTTTTAATGTTTCTATCTAAAAACCTCTTTAGAGCTTTATCAGTTATCTTCATCTCCATTCTAAGACAATGTTTAGATGCCTAGCTGTCCTGCAGTGTAAAGCAAATTGGTTTTAAGTTAATAAATCTGAGTGTAACTTCAAATTTACCAATTAATAATGGTGAAGATTATTTCAGTTTGTGTCTCCCAAACTTGTTTTTTAATCTTTACATAGTTATTGAAAATTAGACATAATAAATATTTTTTCCAAATATGAGTAGATTGCTACAAATGTGCCTTACCTTAAGTGAAAATGACCACAACACAATGATTTTGACCAGATCTAAATGCACTTTTGAAAGCAAGTGTATTTCACTTTTTCAAATTTCCTAAATAAAAACCAGTGTTTATGATAAAACATCAGAATAAAGGCAAAATGATTTGGAATTGGAGCAATAGAAATGTTTTGTGCTTTTATCTTTCTTGTCTTTTTTTTTAACATCTTTATTGGAGTATAATTCCTTTACAATGGTGTGTTAATTTCTGCTGTATAACAAAGTGAATCAACTATACATATACATACATCCCTATATCTCCTCCCTCTTGCGTCTCCCTCCCACCCTCCCTATCCCACCCCTCTAGGTGGTCACAAAGCACCGAGCTGATCTCCCTGTGCTATGCGGCTGCGTCCCACTAGCTATCTATTTTACATTTGGTAGTGTATATAAATCCATGCCACTCTCTCATTTCATCCCAGCTTGTCCTTCCCCCTCCCTGTGTCCTCAAGTCTTTCTTGTCTTCTTGCTTTAAGAATATAGGAATCAGAAATTAAATCACAATACCTCCTTGTGCTAAAGATAAGCTTATTCCAGATTCCATACACACTCCTTATGTTGAAGTCCTTATTTGACAGATGTCTGGTGTCTTTATATAAAAATGACATGTTTCAGAGAATTAATGAATGTTCTGCAAAACCATTGGAGGCCAGTATGTCCCTATTTGCTTTCATGGTCTACTACGGACTGGTTATGAGTCCTGAGATGTACCTTTAAACATTCTGAGCCCATTTTCATGCCTGTACAATAGGAATAAAACTCCCTAACCAGAGGAGCTACTGTGAAAATACAAGGCTAGTGATATATTTTTATAAGACATATTTTTTAAGTTTTTACATTTACTATAAATATATCTTGACTCTATCCCTTTCTCAGAACCAGTTTTAATTTGTGAGTGGAATTTCTGACTGTGTGGCCTGGATTGTTAGTTCTTATAAGGGTACTTGCAGTAACTCCCACATGTTTCACAAACTACAGTGTAGTCAGTGACAAAAAGGTCTCTGGGACGCTGCTCAGTTAGCCTCACAACACCCCTGACCTCTGATTGTCAAGATACCATGTTCCACAATAAAATTTCTAAGATCATTCAGTTTTAAGCTTTTTCTTCATATGGAGAGAATAGGGTAATACCTGGTATTGTTGTCCATTCTTTATGCGTAGATAATGGGAAGAGATGATCCCAAGACCACATACTTAAATTCTCCCAAGTATTGCTTTCTGAAGCCTCCTGTGTGCCTTGGATGTAAGTCAATACATATTTCTTTTTTTTTAAGTATATATACACTTCCTTCTAATATATAAGTCAATTGATACTTCCTTTCCCATAGAAATTCCTTACTATTTCCTCATGTTTACCCTGTTTAGGTTCCAAATTGGAAGATTCTAAACTCTAACTTTATTAAACTTTGAGTGTTCTCACATTTCTGTTGGCTACTGTTTCCTAATAAGGAATGAAAAAATGTGTGCTTTGCTTTTCCTTTGGCAAGAAGGTCATCTCTACTTATACATGTCAGCAAGAGCTAGCCAACTGGGTCCCATTGCCTGGATATGGTTGCTGGACACAGATCTTTAGAGCCAGGATGCAATATCACAGAGCAGAGAAGTCCAGAGCTTTGAGATTGAGGAGAAGCCTGAATGACCCTGGATCTTAAAAGCATGTAGGTTCTATCACTTGTTCCACTGAGTTTGTCTCTTAATGGCTGTTTATGGTTAAATAATAGCAAAAAAATATGTTTGAGGCTTTCCTACAACTTGATTATCTGTCTTCTGAGATAAGGTATTCAAGGGTGAGACTGACTGTGAAACATATTGTAGAAATTAACTCCGTTAAGAAAGAAATTCATCTCAACTGATCTGGGCTGAGTTTCTATGTTTGTCTTATTTGTTTTAAGCTCCAAATGTGTGTCTGTCATGTAAAAGGGAAGGTGGAGGGAGAACTGACCTAGATTCAGGATTAAAGCAGAAGTGAGTGTCTGAACAGAGCTGGTATTCTGTGGTTTAACGTTTCCTTCTTCATTTAAACTTTGCTTTCTGTAATACTAAAGACGTTGTTTTCTCTCCCGTTGCGGAGCACAGGCCCCGGACGCACAGGCTCAGCGGCCATGGTTCACTAGCCCAGTCGCTCCGCGGCATGTGGGATCCTCGCGGACCGGGCTACGAACCCACATCCCCTGCATTAGCAGGCAGACTCTCAACCACTGCGCCACCAGGGAAGCCCTAAATGCGGTCTTTATCTAATGCCCTTGATCGTTCATTAGGATGCATACCAAATGCAAAAAAAAAATTTGTCTTTTTAAAAATATTAAATTTGGTTTAAAACAATCCTTATTTTATTAAAATATATGAATAAATAGGGGCAGTTTAACAAAACAATTTAAACCAAGAAGGTAATTTTTAAGTGATTATAATACTGCAGTCTTTAAAATATTCATAAAATAGTGTTTTAAAATGGATTTAATTGGGCTTCCCTGGTGGTGCAGTGGTTGAGAGTCGGCCTGCCAATGCAGAGGACATGGGTTCATGCTGTGGAGCGGCTGGGCCCGTGAGCCATGGCCACTGAGCCTGCGCGTCCAGAGCCTGTGCTCCACAATGGGAGAGGCCACAACAGTGAGAGGCCCACGTACCGCAAAAAAAAAAAAAAAGGATTTCATTATTTTAAAATATTTGATTAAATTTATATCTGGCTTGTATAAATATCAGCTTGAGAATATGCAGGTATATTTGACTTCTTATAATGGGTAGATAGTGCATATAATCTTAAGACAGAATGGAAATAATTTATTTTGTTTTTCTTGTTACAATTATGAGTAATAAAGAAAACTTTTATATTATTATGGAATTAAACCCCTTTGTCTTTGGACAAGACACCAAACCTTTTAGATGTTAGGGTGCCATGAAACAGGTGAGTGCTCCAGAGCACTAAATAATGCAAGACAAATTGCACAAATCATTTTCTTTTTTCTTTTTTAATTTTAAATAATTCCAATGAAAGTTCTTTAAAAAAATCTTCCAGTGGAATACACCATACATATTTTGTGTTGTTAAAAATGTGTATCTGCATATGAAATTCTTATAAGTAAAATTTCTGTAAATAAAATCCCTATGAGTGAAACACTTTGTATATATGATTAGTTTTATCTTTGTCTATTTTGATCCTTGATTGCTAATGACCATTCATCCTTTATCCACTGGACAAGTAGTTAATATTACATAAAACAATTAAGTGTAATCATGTATGCCTCTATTTATATGCACTCAGTGGTAAATCATTTGGTGATGTGTGAAGATAAGAATATCTTTTAAATTCTGTAGAAGTAATCACTTAAACTAGTTTGCAATTTCATCTTTTCATGTATATTGAGCTACATTTACATAGCTATAAATATAGATACACATCTTTTAGAAAGACACATCTGTATATTAAGCAAAGTCATTATGATCATACGAATATTTCTTTGTGTGTATGTGTGTGTGCATGTGTGTAATTTCAGTAAGTCAAAATCTACCATAGGGTGATCAACTCCATTTTCTGAAATTATATAGATATAACTAAATTTTAGCCATCATTATTATAATCAGATGATATAATCTCCATAATTGTATTTAGTGTGGACCTGCACCTGTTTTCTACTCCAATGATTTTCCTCATCCGTGAGTTGACTGTTATCAGAATTTCCCTACCATGCAAAACATTTATTAAATGTCTGCTTATTTCAGCATTCCTTTCAAGGTGTGATGATGGATAAGGAGGAATTTAAGTCATGTTCCCTGTTTTCAAGGAGCTTTAGATATAATAGGTAATGTTTAACTATTATAATCTGCAGAGTACTCTGGAGGCAGCCACTACAATTTATCAATAAAATATTTACAGAGACAGAAAAATCATAAAATATTGTTCCATTCTCTTCAATCTATATCCATTGTATATAAAAGGAATTTCAGTTGGACTCGATGAAATCTACATATGTTTTTAATTCATGGTCTTCTAGGCTTAGCCTCATAATGTCAAAGAGAAATTGCATTGGATGGAGTTAAATAACATGGAAAACTTTATTCAAGACCATTGCAAAAGGGAAAATATACTGAACTCCCTTCAAAGGCAGGAAAGTTTAAAAGCACTGGGGAGAAAAGGGAACCCTCCTGCACTGTTGGTGGGAATGAAAATTGATACAGCCCACTATAGAGAACAGTATGATGGTTTCTTAAAAAACTAAAAATAGAATTACTATATGACCCGCAATCACACTACTGGGCATATACCCTGAGAAAACCATAATTCTAAAAGATACATGTAACAAAATGTTCATTGCAGCGCTATTTACAATTGCCAGGACATGGAAGTAACCTAAATGTCCATTGACAGAGGAATGGATAAATGTTGTACAACAGAAACCAACACAACATTGTAAAGCAATTATACTCCAATAAAGATATTTAAAAAATAAAAAATAAATAAATAAATGAAATAAAAGCACTGGGGTGAACTAATAGAAAGTATGAAGGACTTTAAGCGGGAGGCCGGTCCATTTGTTAAGGTGATCTGTGTTTACCATTTGGCACTTATTGAAGTAAGGCCTCTATCCTTCCACAGAGAAAGGGAGATAGACACCTTATCTTTCCTGATGATTATATTTCAAAGGAGTGGCTCCCAGGTTTTCATGAAAGACTATCCTGGGTTGTAGAAAACTTTTATCTCAATGGAGCAGAGAAAGAATTTACAATTGCAAGGTCTCTAAGGTTGATGCTCTAAGAAGAGTAGAGAGTGGCCTAAGTCAGGAAGAAAACTGTCTATACTTTAATCTAGCTGTGTGAATGATTAGGCTGTCTTGGGTAATGATGTACAGAAGGAGTCTATCAATCTGTCTATCTATCTATGCATCTCCCTATCTATCTATCTGTCTAACGATCTATCATCTATCTATATCTATCTATCTACTTCCCCACCTACCTATAGGAGTCAAAGGATACAACTTTAAAAAATCAAGCAAAGAATTTATAAAAAGTATATAGACTATAATGGACATTCAAAATAATCTTCATGTAGTATCTTTAATTCATTCAGAAAACCAATCTTTTCTCCAAAGATTACAGAAAATTGGAAGCAAAACAAACTACTCAAAAGTCTGATTATTTTCCCACCCTTATGGCTCAGAACCCCAGAAGTGATTGCTAGATATAAGAAACTGTCAACTGCTTCAAGAATAAACTTCAGCTTATTAGCATGGTACATATGTTCTTGGGAAATAGCACCACTCCTCCCACAGTAGGACAATGCAGTCTGCAATTCCTTGCAACTTTGTGGATCCCCCATGTCTTAGAATGTGTTGGTCCATTTTTTTTTTTACCTCTTTTTGGCATATATGGTAAAAGTTTACCCCTATTTCATAACCTCACTTTAATATCAATTATTTCTCAAAAATATTGCTGAGATATACTGCTATCTATACAGACTATCATTATTTTTTCTGTGTTAACACTGTACCCTTTGTATATAATTCTCTTATTACACTGATTATCTTATGCATTTAGAGAGCTTCCTCTTTGAGGGTAATGGTGATCTATTATTTATCTTCCAATCCACAGCAATGAGTAGAGTTGCAAACATATAACATTTAATAAATACTTGTGGAATGGATGAATGAACATATAAATCATTAATGGTTAATATGAAGAACAAATAGAATAAAATATATGAAAATATTTGAAAATTAAATTTATACCTTCATGTGGTAATGAATTTATAAAAACATAAGCAGTGGTACAATTTCAGCCACTATTGTGATTTGTCTGTATATATTTCCTTATAGATTGGATCTGGAAACATAATTATAGAAAGCAAGTAGTACAGGGCTCTTTCTGATGAATGAGGGAATGAAAGTCAAAATAGGAATCTCTCTAAAGAAACATTACTTTGAACAAAGCACCAGGAATAAAAATCCTGGGAGATTTCTATTTGGGAAGAAAACTGTTAGGACATTACTCAGTGTAACATTTTATAAATAAATCTGGTCAATTCCACAAAATATATAATTCATATATACCAAGGCAGTATCATTGCAATGCAGAGGAGAAAGAAATCAAGACCTGAGACTGTCCTGCAATGACTATGAAGTTATCAAGTAGAGTACTTCCTACCACCGCAGAGGATACTGAGATAAAATCTTGTCATTACTGAAGGAATGAACCAGACATGCATATTTTTGGGCTCTACCAACACTGGCATCAGCCCCCAAACTCAGTATGAAGGATGATATGACTCATCCTTGCTTTCTTACTGCTTTCTGACAATGCTATCCTTATCACACATGCCAACACTAGCAGAACATGAAGAAAATTAATGCCAACCCCAAAAGTCTGTATCATGTTTACTAGATTTCATTTCAAAGTCACAGCTACAGCCTGCAAAATGCCCATGCAGCACCTTCTAAAAGACTTTTAAGGTTAATTTCATCATGCCTAACATTATTTGCTGCTGTTTGTTGTTTTCCAGTTAGCATGAAAGTTGCTTTTTTAATCCATCATGTACTCGATTGTGACATACTTGCTCATTTCAACTTTTCTCCTTTTACTCTACATTTCATGACTTCTTTCCTTCTCCAACCTTCCACTAATCTCTTGAAATGCCCATTCTATGATCAATCAGCACTATATCCACAACCCCATTCTCTGAACACTTCCTTTTCCTTGTTGCTTTAAATAAACTCTGACCAGGGAGTTTCCTGGTTGTCTAGTTGTTAGGATTCTGTGCTTTCACTGCCATGGTCTGGGTTCATCCCTGGTTGGGGAACTGAGATTCCTCAAGCTGCAAGGCATGGCCAAAAAAAAAAAAAAAAAGCAAAAGACTTACCATTTCCAAATGACACTGCTTCTTCCATAATAATCACCAAGTGAAAATATTAACTTATTCACATCCTTCATAATTCAGAGCAAGAGTAAAGATGGTGTCTTTTACACTCACTACTGCTTCCATATCACTTCTCCTCTACCCAGAATATAAAGAAAAAAGTATTTTTTAGCACCTTATCATCAATACTGGATTATCAACTTCCCATCCTATAAATCATTGATGACTTGGGTATGGATGACACATTAGATCCTGACAATATTGCTGTTGTATGTGATGTTCATTGATAATCCTTGAATACCCTGGCCTGTGGATTCGGCAGCTAGGATTTTTCACATCATATTTTCCAGTGACTTTCTCCTCACCATCCTCACTAACTGATTACAGTAATGATAATTTATATTTTTCTTAAAAAATAGAGTCACCAATCTATAATTTAAACACCACACTATGCAGTACAACTCTTTTTCTGCATTCCCATTGGCTTACTCAAGTACTCCAAATCAGTTTTTCTTCTTCCTTATTACACTGGAAAACATTGACTTCTCCCATCTAATCTTTCTATAGTGTTTATTCCCAACCCCATTTAGCAAACATTGCATGATTTATCTTGTCAATTGCTCCTGTGGATGATTTCATTTTATTGTATCTCTGATGTCACATCACATGCAACTGCCAAAATTCTGACCCTATAAAAAACAGTGAAGGGTGTAAGAGTCTTGATTATGAGGAAGTTAGACTACATGTATTTCTACCTTAGACTAATTATAATTTGAGAACTATGAATAGTTCTGAAGACCTTTGTAAGCCTCAGTTTGCTCAGCCACCAAATGAGAATAATAACAGTAGATACTTCGTAGAACTACTATAAAAAGAAATAATTCAGTAAAAGGTTTTATCAAGTGCCTACAAAGTATTTCATAGTTTCCACTATCATCATCATTGCAGTTATTGTTTTTATTTTTGTCCCCTTACTCTGTCATTTCATATGATAGAATAGAGTCAGAGTTTAAATATATGATCATTTTTAATTTATGGTCATCAACTTAACTGTTTTTTCAGTGATGAATCACAATGTTACTATATTTCTTTTTTTATCCTTGCCCTCTCAAGGAAACTAATTTTCCAATTCTCTCTACTGTCCTCCAAGCCCTTATTACTTCTAACTCTGCCCATTTTCATCCTCATAACCTTACATTTTATTTAAAAATACAAATATAAACTAATATGTGAGAACATCCTTTTCTCTCACCCTGAAATCTCCAAACCTATAAGAATAAACATGGATCTAATGGTATCACTAGATTTGGTCAAAAATCTTTCCTACTAGGCTATTAGCTGCGAGATGTCAGTGAATGTTTCTGTTCTGCTCTTTACTCCATCCTGACAGAGTAGCATAGTATCTAACAAATAGGATTATGACATTTTAAATCAATAAGTAGGAATTTTACTTATCTTATTTTATGAATTATCACAATCTTAGGAAACAGCAAAATTTTATATAGCTCTTGTGGACTGAATTATGTCCCTCTAAAATGCGTATGTTGAAGCTCTAATTCCCAATTTGACTATATTTAGAAATAGGGCCTATAAAGGGATAATCAAGGTTAAATGAAGTCATAAGGGTGGGTTCATAATCTGTTAGCAATGGTGTCCTTAATAAGAAGAGAAAGAGGCACCAAAGAGCTCTCTCTACTTACATGTGTATAGAAAAAAAGGTGATATGAGGACATACCAATAAGGTGGCCATCTACAAACCAGGAAAAGACATTTCATCAGACACCAACACTGCTGGCACACTGATCTTGGTTTTCCAGCATCCAGAACTATTTAAAAAATATCCAGCTTGTGGTATTTGATTTTGGCAGACCTAGCAGACTAATACAGTAGCTTTTTAAAAAAAAATAAAAAACTATTCTAACTTCCTTTGGAAATTTAAAGTTTATTTAAACATTTACAGTTTTCATCACTTTATTTGATGTTTGATGGCAACTAAAAGTATTATTGAAAACCATGGGAAATTTGTGTCACATTATATTTGTTCTGAATTAGTTTCCTGGTAAAGACATTATATGGAGAATGTGTGGATTGTATGGTGTCCAAATGATACTCAGTTTTAAAAACAACTGATTCCTGATTTGTATGGGAAAGAAAGAACATGGACACAGAAAAGTAACTCTTTTTCCCTTATCATTACATAAGAAAATCTGTATGAGTGTTGAGTTAGGAAATAAGATTTTTTTTTAAATGATTGCAGTATGTATGTGTTTAAAGAAGGCTGACAACTAAAAAAGTAAACCAGAACCTCCCCAAACAACCAAAACTTAAAGAGACCATTTGAGTACTAGAATGCTCCAGGGACATTTGTGAATCTGCCTACTGGCAAGCTGATACATTATTACAGCATTACCATTACAAGTAGTGGAAGGAAAAGAAGACTATCAGCTGAATGGCTAATGGCAAATGCTCATTAACGATTTCCTAGACTGTTTATATTTGTGGAAATATATGCCTTCTTAGATAAAGTACACCCTGCCATCCTCTCCCCACTGTGAAAAACTCATTTCTACTAACTTTGTCCTCTGTTATATGTTCATGTGTACTACAAGTATAGTGCTCCCAAAATTTTACATTGTCTATACTTTAGCAGTGTTCAATTCCTCTGTTCCATGCTTACTTTAAATTCTTTCAATATTAACCAAAGATTCTTTTAAAAAATACAAACCAAACTTGCTAGCAAACAGTATGATCTTTTTTATATGTTAAGTCAGGGATTTGCAACCTCAGAGTCCCTGAAATTTGGGGCAGGATTATTCTTTATTGTGCACGATGTTCCTGTGCTTTGTAGGATGCTTAGCAGCATCCCTGGCCTCTACCCACTAATTTCCAGTAAAACATTTCCCCACATTTTGTTGAAAACTAAAAATGTCTCCAGGCATTTCCTGATACCTGCTAGAAGACCGACTTATTCTTGTGTGAGCACGACTGTGTTTACTCCTTACTTGCTTTTAATATAAATTAATAATGAGTAAACTTCACTTACACAAGAGGTGTCTATTCAACTTCAGGTACTGTTCATTTTATTATCAAAATATAACTAGGTAAAATAGTCAAGTTTTTTTCTTTACGGGCACATGGTAAAATAACACAAGTTAATGACAGACTGGTGAGATCCAAGCACATAAACTTTAATTTTCTCCAAAGGTCAACTTCCATTCTTGATAAATGCTAGTCTTTATTTTAAACACTGTGTTTTATGATGCTAGTTCACATCATTTGAAGTTATATCCCATGTGTAGTAGGCTATATCCAAATGTCAAGATTAAATTTTCCAATTTGTTGCGTATTTAGGTATTTCTGTTGCATATGTAGCAATAGCAAATAGACAGGTAAAAAAACACATTGGTTTATTGTCAAACCTATCTGATCAGTTGGACAGCAGAAATCACTGGTCCAGGACATGATTGATATATTATTTTTCAGTTGCATCCGACCAACGTTTCAGGGATTCAATTGATTGAGGGGGAGCTGTAAAGAAAGCTGAATGAATCAGAGAACACTTTATTCAGTCTCAGAATGAAGAAACCTTAAAATTGAAAGAGATCTTAGTAATTATTCAACCCAAATTTGGCAGTTGTTTTTCCTCACATATATTTACTCAGGAATAACTTGAGTATACCCAGACATGCTTAAAGAATCCAAAGTCTTAGTGAAACCAATTTCATAAAATTAGAAATATTACTATGTTTTCCATAGGTTGCAAATTCAGGAAACTTCTTTTCTTTTTTCTTGTAGTATAGTTGATTCACAAAGTTATGTTAGTTTCAAGTGTACAGTAAAGTGATTCAGTTATACATATATATATATATATATTTGTGTATGTATTCTTTTTCAGATTATTTTCCATTATACATTATTACAAGGTACTGAATATAGTTTCCAGTTCTATACAGTAGGTCCTTGTTGTTCATCTATTTTGTATATGGTAGTGTGTATATGTTAATACCAAACTCCCAGTTCATCTTTCCCCCCCTTCCCCTTTGGTAACTATATGTTTGTTTTCTGTGTCTATAAGTCTATTTATGTTTTGTAAATCAGTTCATTTATATCAGTTTTTTAGATTCCGTAGATGTGATATCATATGATATTTGTCTTTCTCTGTCTGACTTATTTCACTTAGTATGATATAATCTCTAAGTCCATCTATGTTGTGGCAAATGGCACTATTTAATTATTTTTTATGGTTAGTATTCCATTGTTTGTATATATGCCACATCTTCTTTATCCATTCATCTGTCCATGGACATTTAGGTTACTCCCATGTCTTGGCTATTGTAACTAATGCTGCAATGAATATTGGGATGAATGTATCCTTTGGAACCATGGCTTTCTCCAGATATATGCCTAGGAGTAAGATTGCTGGATCATATGGTTACTCTGTTTTTAGTTTTTTAAAGGAATCTTCTTAATCACCTTTAACACTAAAGCATTATCAATCATTCTAAATATTTTTGCTTGAAGACAGCAATGTTTAAGAAGTGACTTAGCAATGTTTAAGAAGTGACTTATTATCTTTCCATTGTAAAAATGTACCAGAATATTTTAAATAAAATATTTGAAAAGACTAGTATATAATCCATGGATTTGTTTTACCCTGAACATTCTCTGCAAAACAAACCTAAACAAGACAAATAAATATCTCCTCTTGAAGCATTTTTTTTTAACATCTTTATTGGAGTATAAGTGCTTTACAATGGTGTGTTAGTTTCTGCTTTATAACAAAGTGAATCAGTTATACATATACATATGTTCCCATATCTCTTCCCTCTTGCATCTCCCTCCCTCCCACCCTCCCTATCCCAACCCTCTAGGTGGTCACAAAGCACTGAACTGATCTCCCTGTGCCATGCGGTTGCTTCCCACTAGCTAGCTATTTTACGTTTGGTAGTGTATATATGTCTATGCCACTCTCTCACTTTGTCACAGCTTACCCTTCCTCCTCACCATATCCTCAAGTCCATTCTCTAGTAGGTCTGTGTCTTTATTCCCATCTTACCCCTAAGCTCTTCATGACATTTTTTTTTCCCTTAGATTCCACATATATGTGTTAGCATACGGTATTTGTTTTTCTCTTTCTCACTTCACTCTGTATGACAGACTCTAGGTCCATCCACCTCATTACAAATAACTCAATTTCGTTTCTTTTTATGGCTGAGTAATATTCCATTGTATATATGTGCCACATCTTCTTTGTCCACTCATCTGATGATGGACACTTAAGTTGCTTCCATCTCCTGGCTATTGTAAATAGAGCTGCAATTTTTAAGTCTGCCTGTAGTATTGTCAAGTTAAAAGAAAAAGTTTATAAATATATCCTGAGAATGTTCAAACATTTTTATATCTTGTAAAAGAAGTACACATTTGAAGTTAAAGTCTTGTCATTGAAAACATCTACTAATCAACTACTGATATTTTTTACAGTTTATTTTAAATACACTTACTTTCAAAAAAATCATTCAAAATATTTCAGTAAAGAGTTCCTACTTGTAGATATGTTTAGTGAATAAAATGAGGTTTAAACATTATTAATATCTGTGGATATCATGGTGAAATTACCATGATTTGCTCCCAAAACAAAGAATGACTTTGGAGAAGTGTGCCCATGAATGTCTATGTAAGACCTCAAATGCTAAAAAATATTTTTAGAAAAATCAGGACAAAATTGTTTCATACTTTTTTTAATCCTTTATGACTTTCACCTCTTATTTTCTTGCTTTACTGCAATTTCTAGGATCTCTGTCATCATATATTCTTTCAATAGAAGTGTTAATAGTGACCATCCTTGGTCTCAGAGAGAAAGTTAACAATACCTCATTGTTACATATGTTTTTCCATGTACTTTCCCTTTTATGGCTAAGTTTTTTCTCCCAGTGGTAATAGGAGCTGGCTTATTTGTGAAGTTTTTCTGTCTTGTTGATCACATGAGTTTCCATTTTTCTGTTAATGTTACAAATTATAACATATTTTAAAAGAATATATTTCTCTTTTACTTATGAAATAAGCTTTTCTTTATCATCATATTTTATTCTTGTTATATACTATTGAATTTGATTTGTTAATATTTTGTTAAAAGTTTTTGCATCCATGTTTATAAGAGCTACTGATCAGATGTTTTCTTCCTGAGTTTTGTAAAGGGCTTGTCACCTTTTGGTATGAAGGTTGTGTTGGCTACATAAAATTAGTTTTTCTTAGCTAAAATTTGGAAAACATTTACAAAAGTAATTCTTAATTCTTTCTTAAAAATGTAGAAAAATCTATGGGAAATCATCAGGACTTTAGATTTTCTTTTTAATTTTTTAAATAATGGATTCATTTTTATAAGATATATAACAATTTAGACTTTCTATTCTTTTTGAGTGAGTTTTAAGGTTTTTGAGTAATTTGTCTATATGGACAAGTTTATTGGCAAAACACTATAAGTAATTTTATTATTTTCATGTCTAGGATCTCTGGTGATGATCATTTGGGTTCTTTCTTTTTTTAATCATATTTTAAAAGAGTTTATCAATTTGATTAATATGTTAACATTGTCATTTTTCTTAATTGCATTTTACTTTTCAATTTAATTGATTTCTTCTTTCACCATTATTGTTTATTTTCTTTATGTTTTTTGGTTTGGTTGATGTTCTTTTTAGAGTTTTTTTGAGATGGAAGCTTAAAGAGTGTACATTTATTCAAAATCATAATAATTAAAGACAGTAGTGTGTTGATTACTCCAATTTTCCAGTCCACTAAGGGATAGGTAATTCATGCAAAATGCACATTTTACTTCACAGAAGTTCTACAAACTACAATTAGCCTAGCTGCTACAAGAAGTAATATAAAAATATTACATTTTTTTACATTTCATTTAAGCAAACATGAAATGAAAGCTTTTTCTCATTCCATATGAAAAATATTAAGAGATCACTGCAGATATAACTTATCCAAGTGTCCCATGGATTGTATACTACAGATCCAAAGTATAAAACAGATGCCATGCTGAAGAACCTGTATGAAAAAATATCAGACATCTGGATTTGAGTTTGATAAATCAAGGCCTACATTACAAAAGTGTGAGTCATGGTTCAATTTAGAAAAAAAGAATGCAACATGTAAAAAAGGAACTATAGCTCTGTAGAGAATTATTTATTGACTGGTTGATGAGATAGTGTGAAAATGACAAGAAAGCTCTGAGTGACAATAACTAAGTATCTTTAAATAGAAAGAAACCATCATACAAGTGGAAACTTCCATTTCCTTGAAGTTTGAACACTTTCCTATTTGAAGGAAAAAAAGGAAGAACGAGATGTCCAAGAGTACAGCTCTCTTAAAGCAAGGTTAACCTCTTAATTCTTACCTTTAGTTCTTTTCAAAAGATATATATACATATATATCTTATACGTATTATACACAACACATATGTACTTTTTAAAAGTTACATAACACAACATAGCACACACTTTAAGTAGAATAGAGATTGGGAGTAATTTCTCTGAATATTACTATAGGAAAAATTATAATTCTCATATGATGAGAGTTAATGTAATATATTGTGAACTATAAAACTGATTAAAGCACAATGAGAAATTTACATAGGTTAGAACTAGTGTAAATTATTTGTGATGTACTTTTAAAATATGTTGTATAATACTATATGAGATATACTGAAAGACTCACATTTATTTAGAGTAAACCATATCATGAGAGTAATATTTGAGGAAGTGTTTGATTAGGAGCAACATCATGCCTTTGAAAGAAATTTGCAGATTTTTAAAGGAAGTCAAAGCAACCAGCTGCTAGTCCTGTATTATCCAGTAATATTTTCATTTGCTCACTGGTTCTGACAAAGCAAACATTTTCCCCTTACCTTAGTGTTTTGCCTTATTTCAATGGGTACAACCATTAAAATACAGATAAGAATCTGCATTGTTTATCAATTCATTAATATTAGTTTGAAATAATATATTTATTGTTCATACCACATACAGTCTTCAGCTTGTTTCCGTAGAACAATATCCATATTGCTGCCTTACATGGTTATTGAGTTACAATGTGTCACTCTGCTATGGCAACTCTCTTGGTTATACATTACAGTAACAAGCCATAGGAACATGTTTTCCAAAGTTCCAGTTATAAAATAAATAAGACACAACATGGTGACTATAGCTAAGAATACTGCATTGCATATTTGAAAATGGATAAGAGAGTAGATTTTAAAGATGTTTATCACGGGCTTCCCTGGTGGCGCAGTGGTTGAGAGTCTGCCTACTGATGCAGGGGACACGGGTTCGTGCCCCGGTCTGGGAAGATCCCACATGCCGCGGAGCGGCTGGACCCGTGAGCCATGGCCACTGAGCCTGCGCGTCCGGATCCTGTGCTCTGCAACGGGAGAAGCCACAACAGTGAGAGGCCCACGTATTGCAAAAAAAAAAAAAAAAAAAAAAAAAATGGTTATCACATGAAGAAGATTTTTTTTTTTATGTATGGTGACGATGTTAATTAGATTATACACCTGAAACAACAACACCTGACCCAGATAACACAGTGTCAGAAATCATAGAAAGAATGAATGTTAGAGTTGGATAGGTGCTAGAAATCATTTATTCAAACTCATTATTTTCTATGAGGAATGCTTTCTTTGTGCAGTAACTGACAAAGATAAAGTTTCAAAGTCTGTGATATGCCTGAAGGTTTATTGTATGTGATGGAAAAACAGATAACTTCCAACCAACCTGCCCCCCCCACACCCCCAGTGGGAATAAAATAGGGTTCCTAAGGTTGTAAAAAAAAAATGTGTTTTAGAGTCCAAGGCCAAGTTTGTCTTTTACTAGCTTTTTGATCTTGGGCAAGTTCCTAACACTCTGGGAAAGTTATTTACTGTCTCTATCTTTTGTTTTACTTATCTGTAAAGATGAAACTAATTATGGAATCTGTTTTATAGGGCTGTTATAAGGATCAAACTACAGAGTGCAAGACAATTATTTTAAGAACTCAACAAACTGTTAAATTTTCTTTATGGTCTACCTTAAAAGACTGTATATTAAAAAAAAGCCTATATCATGTAACTCATAATAATTACAGATTATTTAATAGAATTTAGTGATTAAAACCGGAAGTTATTGAATAAATCTGTCTGACTTGAAATCCTGTTTCTTTCAGTTTCTAGCTGGTTTCCTTGGTGAAATTACATAACTTCTTATGTTATTGTGATGACTACATTACTTGATTATGTATAAAAACCTTTACAATGCCTTGAATACATATATCAGTACACAACAAATATTAATATTTATTAATAATATTGTAATATCAGAATATTGATATTGATAATAATTATAATAGATTCAGCTTGGATACTAATTCACTGCTTAAACTTGGGAAGACATTTTTCTGGATTTTAATTCTCCATCCTTGTGCTAAATGAGAGATGGGGGAAAAAAATTCCTGGTACATTAATGCTCAAAAATTCTATGGTATACTGTATCAGCTTTATTGCACAACAATGTCTATTAAGGCAACTTGACAGTGAAGCCATGGCCCATTAACATATCTCAACAAATTATGACTTATGCTATATCAAATATCTTACTAAAACAAGTTAAAATAGAATCTCGTGAATATTTATGTATAAAAATAAATCAAAGGAAAGGATTTCCTCATCATAAAGTCAGTCTTACTCATTTGACTTCACATATGCTTCCTTGAGTGAGAGATAGAAATATAGTTAAAAACAGTAAGATTAAAGCAGTATCTATCCCCGTTATTAACACAAGCCCAAGGAAAAAAGTATATTTCTTAGTGACTAAAATAGAAAAAAAAAATACATAAGTTGCTCCTGTAGACTTTTATCCTATCCAAATGCATGGAAATGTCCATGAGCCTGTTCAGGGTACCGGAGGACTGTTATTTGACTTTCAGCAATCTGGTGCACGCTAATTGGAAGCCAAAACTTGAGGCAGCAATTGGGAAAGTCAGGACATTGCATATGCAGTCCACCCACAATGAAGGAGAAATCAAAAGTTAAGTGTTTTTGCTCACCCACTCCATGCTGAGCCAAAGGGAATAGTTGCTAGGAGTATTTTGCATCCAAATAGAACCACCTCTTTGTTTTTGTGTGGTCGGGGTGGGGTGGGGGGGCGACGATGGCAGGATTCATGAAAGCTGAACTCTGGCAGTTCCCAGAGCTAGATGACTCAGGAGCCAGTCCTACAAGTGGTAACCATAACAGTTGGGGTACCAGATGTGTGGACACACTTTCCAGGGAGAAGCTAGAGACATGGTTTTGCTTTTGGTGCCACCTGCGGGGAGACAGCAGGGATCCAGCTCACCAGCTCTATAAGGCTACTGGGAGGATCCTAGTCAGCTCCCATATGCAGGCTGATTAGAGGTCAGAAGCTTATGTAGCAGCTAAGAAAGCATGTAGTCAAATCTCTTCCAGGGAGAAACTGGGAGATTGGTGTTTTTGCCTGTTGCCCTTGCACTGAGCCCAGGCGTATAGCCTTGAAGTGTGCTCTCATGCCCATTTAAACTTGCTTCTTTTTTTGCTATAGCAGTGCTGTAAGTCTCCTGAATGCAAACTCTGTTAGCTGTCAGTGCTAGGTGATTTGGGAGGCCTATCCTTCAGTTAGTTTTCCGTAGCTAGTAAAACATGAGCAGGTCCACCACATCCTGGAGGTGGTCATCTTTCCCTCCCCCGCTTGGACACTGTTAATCAGAGCACATCCAGATATCCTCCTTCTTCTAGTCAAGGACCACCAATAATTTTCCAACCTTATATCAGGACCAAGCAACATAAAACCACCAGCACAACTTGGTGCAGGCACACCAAGACCTAAAAGGTGACTCAAAGTAACCTGGGGTTCATTAGGTCATAATTATAATAAATTAGCATTGCAGTTTTTGCCCCCCGCCCCCACCATGGATGATTACAGGTAAATGCCTGCACAGTAAGGGAAAAGTTATACAACCTAAAACTGTCAATCAACTTGTCAGTCAAATAACCTAGGATGTGGGGAGGGACTGCAACCACTCCAAAAAACTCAACCCTACCCTCACTGCAGGACTGCTTCTGGTTTCCAGACAGCCCACTCTCTTCCTTTCTTGAGAGTGTACTCTTGCTTTGCTTGATAAAACTCCTGCTGCTTGAAACTGCTCTATGTCTCTCATCTGAATTCTTTCCCTTAAGAGGACAAGAACCAAGGAAATCACCATTCTGTCGGTAACAGTAGCAGCCATAAGGGTTGGGGCACTAGATGTGTGGACAAGCTCCTTTAAAGGAGAAGCTAGCAACTTGGTTTTAAATATTATTGTAGTGAGTGGGATGGAGAGGGTGGAGAAATGTCTCCCTAGCTCTTTTGTGCTCTGGAAATAATTCCAGTCAACCCCTAGATGCAGGCTAATTAGAAGCCAGAAAACTTCTAGTCATTCAGAACCTGGGAAAGAATGCCATCAAACTCCATCAAACTCCTTCTGGGGCAGAACTGGGAGACTGGTATTTTTGTCTGTTCCCTTGGCACTGAGCCAGGAGCAGTAGCTATGCTGAGCACTCATACACCTGTTTAAGAAATTGTCTTTTTTGACTATAGCCCGTTGGGACTCGTGAATGTAAGCCCTGTTGGCTATCAGAGCTGGGTGATTTGGGGGTCTGTCCCTTGGGTGGAAGTCTTAAAAGATGGGATGCTAGTTTACCCAAAATCTTTCCTCTTCAGAGAGAAGCTGGAAGTTGAGGATTCCCTTCCAACTGTAAGTGAAACGGAGTCCCACTAAAACTGAATTCCCTTGTCAAGTTTATGATTAATCTCTGTATCTAAAGCTTTATTTCCTTTCTTGTTCTGCCCCTGTTCCCTTCAGGACTGAGGAGTATCAAAGAAAAGGGGGGATTGAAACCAAGCAGGACTTTACAAGACCTTCCTAGGTACAAGAGCCCCTCCATGCCCCCTCTTTCTTATTTGTAGAAAAAAGCAGTTTAGTCTCAGGGCTTCCTAGAGTTCAAAAGAGAAGATTCAAGCAGTTAATGATTATAACAATAGAGTCACAAGACTCCTAGTTTCTACTGAAGGCACATAGATAACAATCTGATGCATATCTTTGAGTTGTTCAGCAGAAACTAAAACCATCCACTATGGAGGATGGTGACTACATCCTGACCACAAGCATGTAGATCCCAGACTGACTAGAACCAGGAGATGAATGATTGAGGTTCCTGAAATATGACCCTGTTACCTCACTACCAACCAATCAGAAGAATGTCCACAAGCTGATCAGGTATCCTATGACCCTCTTCCCTAACAGTGTACTTAAAAACCTTTGCCTAAAAACCACTAGGGAGTTTGTGTCTTTTGCGAATGAGCTTCCTGTTCTCTTTGCTTGGTTCATTGCAAATAAATGCTGTACTTTCCTTCACCTAGTGTCAGTAGATTGGCTTTGATGCACATCAGGAAGCAGACTCAAGTTCAGTTCAGTACATAAGTCTCTGAGATGGGATTGGGGTTTATGGCAAGAGTGTGTCTCAGCCTTTCATCTCCATTTTAATGTATTTTCTCAGTTGCCCAATGAGTAGGAGTCATTCAACTAGTTTCTGGATTTCTCGCAGAGGAAATTTACCCATTGTAGCTGTATATTTGGTACAACTGTAGGAGGAGGAAGATTCAGGGGCCTCCTATTGGGCCATGTTGGTGACATCTATCCTTAATTCTTGTAAGATATTCAGTTTGATGATGATTGTTTTTGCCAGTAGAAATAGAAATGAGATCACCATTCATACATAAATGTGTATTTTACAACTCTTATAAGAATTATTCAAGATCGGTATGAAAATAATTTTTAAACTAGAGAACATGTCTCTAAACAGACATACCTTCTTCCTTGCCTTTCATTTCAAAATGAAGTTAGATGAAAAAAAAAATCTCATGTCCATAATTTCAATTGTTGTGAAAAAGGATATAATGTACATTTAAATTGGGCAAAAGAAAATTGAAAACTTAAAACATCAAAAGACAATTATAAACCTTTATTGAAGTTTAATTATATAAGAGATTCATGTTAGATGTTTTTTATCAACTCATTAAATATGTTTTAATTCTGTACTTACAAATTTAAGGAATAGATTTCCTTTCTAACATAGGGTGCTTGGGAAATAACAAAGTAATAAGACAGTGTTTGAAGGAAAGTTCATTTAAGAAATTAAATTACCCAATATAATAAATTTCACACTGAGTGACATTTGAGCAATACACCATAATACTTAAGGTGGCATGTAGTTATTGTAAATTAATTTCCACTCTGGTTATTTTGCTAATTTATCTTGTTTAGCAAAATAACAGCAATATACCAGAGAACTGCTAAAAATTTGTCATTGATTGATTGATATTTTAGCTAAGTTGCAGTTGTAACACCATCATATACCTGTTGTAAGTATTTTTATTAGATTTTGTATGTGTGAGGGTGTTTCATAATAATTTGGTAAATAAACAGTAGCTTCAAATCTAAAAAGAGTTTATCACTATGCCCAGGATATATTCATTTCCATTCATATCTCTTCTTTCTTTTTATCCCAGACAAGTTGCTGGAGAAACTCACAGTTCCTTGTTTCATATATATGATTCTGTGTATCAGCATGCAGTAGTATCTTAAATCAATGCATTTTCTAAATCAATGTAAACCTAGGAAACTAAATAAAGTAATATTAAACCTTGCAAAATGACGGATCTTGGTGAAAATAATAAAATCACATTTTTACTGTTTATGAACAAATTTTTTACCTCTAACATATCAATTTTACCCCCTGTATATTCAGGTTTGCTTTTCTCTGTCACTTACAATTATTATTTAAATAAATAAACATTTAGAGAAAAGTGTGTGAAATCATGATATTTCACATATAAAGAGAAGAAGTAGGAATAAGATGGTGGCATAAGTTTGAATATTCCATTTTCCTCCTGGATATCATACAGTAAAAGAAAAACTCCTCAAACTACATCTTCAGAAAAACTAGGAGACTTGGATGATTAAAAAATTTAAATTACTTGAGACTAGAGTCAAATTTACTGATAGCAGCAAAACTGATGGATGGTAAGCCACAAAGGTATAAAGGAACAGAGAATGCAGAGGCATCTAGCTGTGTTAGATCCGGAAGTCAATATCAGGCAAATGTTCCTACCAAGAAAAGATACCCCACCCTACACAGTGAACAGCTCTGAACAGGCTGAGTCTTAAGAGGACATCATGGCTGGTGGAGTTGGAAAATCAAGGTTTGGTGAGGGACTGGGGGTAGGGTGGGGGGGCGAGAATTGAAGTGGCAGACCTTAGAAATGGAGTGGTCATTTTGGAAGTCTTAGGTAGAACCAGCCAATAAATGAATGCGGGAATTCAGCACTGAATCTAGAGTATTCCTGAAACAAGTATGTTTTGGGAACAGAAGAGGTGTAACTACATAAAGAAGCTATATTTCAGTGAAACAATCCATGTCTGTGGGTACAGAAAAAGAAGCCCTTAAGCTGATTAAACTAACAAACAAGACTTCATTTCACCCTCTGTCATGGGAATCTCCTGCTAACAACTGATATAGCAAAATACAACTCATTTAAATAACAGTAAAACAAATATAAACATAGTATGCATACAAAGATACCACAAAAAAAAAGCAATATGAAAGAATGCAACAAATTCTTGAACATATCCTTGTGATTCTGAAAAAATGTTATAAAACAGGGAAAACTTATAACCTCATATTTAAACTTGAATTTAAAACCATCAGAAAATGTCAACAATGAAAGACAACTGGAAACAATAAAAATAAAAAATCAATGATATATCTAGACAATAAGATGTATTGACCAGATATCATGAAGGAAAGACATAGAAGAAAAATATACATCTTTAACAGAAAGGCCACAGGTACCCCAGTGAACATAAGGTGAAAATATACCATAAAACTTTTAATATGACATATTTTTCACTGGTCAAAAGGAAAAAAAAAATGTAAGAGACAAAAATGATTGAAAAAGTAGTAGAAACTATAGAAGACAGGCAAAGGGAAACCAACAGATGGATAAGTATAATTCCTGGAAAGAAAAGCTAAAACAATGGAACAAAACTTTAGAAACATTCCTGGCTTTAAAAAAAAAAAAAAAGAGAGAAAAACCTCTGAATTCAGATTGTCAAGGATATATAATTTCATGTAATAGTTACCTAAATGTGTCAATAGTTTGATATATCTTTCTAAATTTATTGGCATTTCAGACAATAAATTATTTGGGCAAACTACAACAAAAAACAACTCTCTTATAAAGGAAAGAAAATCAAGTAAGCATTAGAATTCTCCAAGTAATAGTCAGTGAAAAAAAATTACAAAATTCTCAAAGAGAGAAAGGATGAAAAAAACATTCTCTATCCAACAAATTTCTCCTTCAAATACAAAATTTCCAAAGAATTTAGGACATTGAAGAACTCAGGAAATATTGATTTTAGCCTTACTAATGAAGTTAGGACAATAGTACAAAATCCAGCCAATCAAGGGGTTACAGGAAATATTAGGGAAAATCTAAAAAAAGCAAAAAAAAATGTGTAAACATAATATACTTAATCACTGTATTGGTCAAAGTTCTCCAGAGAAATGGAAGAATAGGAGATAGATAGATAGATAGATAGATAGATAGATAGATAGATAGATAGATAGATAGATTTATTACAAGAATTGGCTTATCTAATTATGGCAGCCCAGAAGTCATCTGCAAGCTAGAGAACCAAGAAAGCTGCTGGTGAAATTCAGTTCAAGTCCAAAGGCCTGAGACCCAGGACTGCTCATGTCTCATGGCAGGAGAAGATGGATATCTTAGCTCAAGCAAGAGAGTAAATTTATCCTTCCTCCATTTTGTTCTATTCAGAACCTCAGTGGGTTGGGTGATGCCCATCCACATTAGTTAGGGTGATCTTCTTTACTCATTCTGCCAATTCAACTACTAATGTCTTTCCAAAACACTTTCACAGACACACCCAGAAATAATATTTTACCAGATAATTTAGGTCTGTCAAGTTGAGACATAAATTTAACCATTACAATCACAGAGCTACACAGAAATTATTCAACTGGCAAAAGGAAAATGAGTAAAGAGAAAAATGCAGAAAGTTGGATAAAATCTATATAAGTTGTAATGGGTTGATAAGACAGGAAAGTTACCTTAGTGGTGAGAATCAGAATTCTCATTAAATACTATACACAAACACACACACATGTGTCTTGGTGAAAGAGTATGTCAAATTAGGAAAAGCAGTTAAGGGATTAACTTTGCAGAGGCTTTAGAAGTAGAAAAAACAAGAAAAAGAGAGAGAAAGGAAAAGAAGAGGCAAGGGAGAGAAAGGAAGGAAGGGAGGGAGGGAGGAAGGGAGGGAGGGAGGGAGGGAGGAAGAAAAGAAGGAAGGATAAAGAAATCACTTCAGTCCATGAAACTAATTTCTATATGAAAAGAATATCCAAATATATGGGGTCTACAAATAGTGAAATATGTTAATTTTGCTATGTTGAAATGTATTTTAATTCAAATAATAGATTAATTAAAAGAAAACACTAGGGCTTCCCTGGTGGCGCAGTGGTTGAGAGTCCACCTGCCGATGCAGGGGATGCGGGTTTGTGCCCCAGTCCAAGAAGATCCCACATGCCTCGGAGCGGCGGGGCCCGTGAGCCATGGCCGCTGAGCCTGCGCGTCCGGAGCCTGTGTTCCGCAACGGGAGAGTCCACAACAGTGAGAGGTCCGCGTACCGCAAAAAAAAAATATATAATAATAAATAAATAAATAAAAAAGATAACACTAACTCAAACTTTGCTATCTTGTCATAAAGCAGACTACTAATCTCTGAGAATTGCAACATATATGTAGGAAATAGCTTTACATACTTAATGTAGTTCAATACACATTTCTTGATAACAACTACATGCCAAGCAATGTTTTAAACATTGGAGATACAAAACTTAATGAACCATATTCTTCCCACTGTTGAAAGCCAACATCTATTAAAAGGAAAAAAAAAAAAAAAAGCATTTAAAAAGAGAATTTTAACATAGCATATACTAAGACAGAGTTTTCCAGAATAATTCAAAGTACTCAGATGGTGAACAGTGAGAGCTGTTAAGCCTGAAATTAGAGGTTAGAAATATTATGAGTGCAGAGTATGGTGAATACTAGAGTCAGAAGATAAACAAAGCAGAGTAGGTAAGTTGGTTGATGGAAGATATTTTTCAGGTGATGAAAACTTCTGAAAAGTAGATGATGGTACTATTAACATATCAGCTTTACATGAGAAATCATACTGTAGGTGAATACAGAGACTTCTACTTTAGAAAAGTTATTTCATTAATATATCTGTGGAATAACCAAGTAGTAAAATTCAACTGGAATTTGACTCTAGGCAATTGATGCTACGGAGATTAATTTGGCCTAAAGAAATAGAGATGGGGCCATCAACATATAGAGCAGTTTCATACTTTTTTCTACTTAATTCTCAAGATATGCCTATAAATTAGGCACTAGCATCTTTGACAGATGAGAGCCAGTCTTTGAAATATGAAGTGATACATGTAAAGTCACACAGCTAATAAGTAGAGCACTGGGATTTTTCCCTCCAGGTTCCTGATTCCAATCTCATATTCTTCTCCTTACCAAGACGTCCTCTCCAGATAGATAGGACAAGACATTGTTTCGTAAAGTTAATGTGGGAATTAAACTATATTTATTCATCATCAGAAAAACATTCTATGATTCTGTTTTAGTTAAATAGATTTAGAGAGAGACTCAGTTCTATTGCATCTCCACTTTCTGGTTGAAAGGATGCTGAAAGATTACTACACACCCAACTGATAATAGGTTATGGCATTATATTATCTACAAAACTGAGTAAAATGTTTTCTTACTTTTGAGCACAAAATTATTGGTGATGTATGTCAACACTTAGGTATAAAAGTAGGCTTATTTTCCCCTCAGTTTAAGCCCTGTATATAATCAAGCATTTTGAAAACAAAGTAAAATCAATCCACCTGGACCTATACACAATCTGTTTTTCCCTAGGGCCACACAGTTTCAGTGTCCTTTACACCTGCTTTCATTTGTGTTTCCAGTCTATGGTGGGTTGTAAAAATACAGGGCCTGGAGAATATGTAACCTGATAGATGTAGAAAGGTTGAATTGGGAATAGGAAATAAGTGGTCACCATTTAATAACATAGTCATTCAAATGAATTACCACTGTAATCTGAATGGCATTTCTTATATAAATGCTATGCTACAAGTATTATTTATTATCTCAGTATCATGCCTTTATTAGCACATAGAGTTGACTTTCTAATGGTACAAGTTTATTGGCAGTGAGGAGCTTCAGAATGTAAAATCTTACTGTGTGTGTTTTGTTCTTCTCATGTAATTTATTTATATATTTTTGTAAATTTAAAGTATTAAGAATGAATTTAAACAACTACAAAAAAGAAAGATTCTAATAAATCAGTTGTTTTCATGAAAAGATGAGCTTCATTCTTTGTTTCTTCCTTCCCTCATTCCTTCCTTCCTATTTGTATTATTATTTTTTTATTTGTAACATCTCTACAAAATTAATTCTTAACTACTTCTGCTGACTTGGCCTATGATACTTCTGGACACACTGCTTTTTTTGTGTCTGAGTATGCCTTCTGAGTATATTTTGTCTTAATATAACTTAGATTCTGTAGTTAAAGTGAATTTTCTCTTTAATCTGTTTCTGATAGTGATGCATCATTAGTATATCAACACAGAGATGGTATACTACTGTAAGCCATTATCTAATATGACAGAGTGCTGATGGTTTTTTGAAACACTGGAGGGAATCCATTTCTGAGTAGTTCTGAGTTAATTATTGACATAGAGAGAGTGGGGGTTTGCAAGGACAAAAAGACAACAGTGAAACTTTTTCTACTTAATTCTCAAGGACTAATATCTTTTGTCAATCAGTTCAGAAGTAAAAAGTCAAACAAATTTTACAATAAAAATTTAGCTTGGAAACTAAAGAGTAAAACAGACTTGACATTGAGAGTGACCTATATTGTGTTTAAACTTCTTTACTTCCTAGGAGAGTGAACTTCCTGACAAACAGTCAGACCTTAAGCACACAATGATCTTATCTTTCAAATTATAATTTTTTTACTAATATTATCATTGATTTGACATGTTCTTGGTGACAATGCCTAATTTATTTTGAAACTCAAATGACATTAATGGAAAACTTAAGAGTTTGATATTTACCAAAATGGATTATAGGTTAAAATAAAGTTGAGATAGGCTCATTTGAACATACATTGGAACTTTAATTATAGAATGATTATCAAAACTGGAATGCAGTAATATCTTTCTCACCTACTTACTGAGAAAGATGCATATATGCTGTGCAATTGATTAGTTTATGACATTGAATGTATATGAATGCAAAAGAGAGGTGAAGAAGTGTTGAGATGCTGTCCAAAATTCTCAATATATCATTGTGTTTTCTTATATTCATATTTTCAAAAGTGAGTGGTTAATTTTTTCTCATCTCTTTTTGTTTTTTTCATTTACAAATGACAGTATATAATAATTTTGTAATTTGTCTTTTAAAATTCCAGAATGATACTCCATTGATTTGGTATGCTTTCAATCACATTCATGGAATATTAACTTATCAACTGAAATGGACACATTGACTCATATTTTCAAATGAAGGATATTTTACATGTATAAGTGTTTTATTCTGAGGCATTGTACTTCAAGGTTAAAACAACTACCTGGGTTCACGTTGTTGAAGAACAGGCATAGCCAGATACAACGCAACTCCGTTTTAACACCTATAATTATTTATTCCTTTCAACAAGCTGAGTGGCAACTGTGAACAATCAAAAGAGAAGAAAGGGTGGAATTTTCTTTCTCCCTGCCTAGGCCAGCATCTGCTCCCAGCTGGTACATCTAGTGGTGACATGAGCCTTTAGAAGGACAAAGTCTCTCCATCTACACAAAGGATTGGTGCTGCCTTATCATTAATGTGTTACAGTTCCCAAACAAGTCCAGTGCACTAGAAGAGATTCAGAGAGTTAAATCATTTTTTTCTGTTCTGACCTTTTTTTTTTAATTGAAGTGTAGTTAATTTACAATGTTGTGTTAGCTTCAAGTGTACAGTAAAGTGATTCAGTCATATATAACTGTATCTGAAAAAGAATATATATATATATAACACATTAAGATATTGAATATATCTCCCTGTACTATACAGTAGGTCCTTGTTGTTTATCTATTTTATACATGGTACTGTGTATATGTTAATCCCAAAGTCCTAATTCATCTCCCCCCTCCCCCCTCCTTTCCCCTCTGGTAACCATAAGTTTATTTTCTATGTCTGTGAGTTTATTTCTGTTTTGCAGATAAGTTCATTTATATCATTATTTTAGATTCCACGTATAAGTGATATCATATGATCCTATATATTATCATGAAGCCTGAGTGTCTTGAGTGAACTTCACTCTTGGATTCACTGTTGACAAAATTACATACAATAGTATATGTTTAATAAGCTGTTAACTACCTTTTACTATTTTTTATCAATACTTTTCTGGTCTTTTTAGAATTTTCCAAAACATTTACAATTCTAGAGTGCAGAAAGTGCTTACCTCTTGGGCCACTTGCTTATATTGGCGCCAACAGTTCTTAAAATTGGCTTTTTGCATCTATCTAGGAGGCTGTTGATCTTTTTGGCTTTACCATCTTCACACCAAGGCCTCCTCCAGTTTCACTGGGATAGGAAGAAAGAGGCGACTGGAAGGTCTTGTACAAAGGTTAATTCATGTTGTGGCCCTGAATTGAAATACATCACTTCTACCAAAGTCTTTGAGCTGAACTAGGTGGAGAAAGTGAACTAGGTGCCTGAAAGTAACAGGGTTGAGAAATTCAGTGTTCCCTGACTGGAAGGAAAGGAAAGTTGATATTGAAGAACACTACTAATGTCTGTCACATCAAAATGATATTTGCAATCATGACTTCCTGAAATTTCAATACTTTAAAACACAGAGCTATTCGCATTAAAAAAAATATATATGATTACAAGGAAAACCCTTTTAAAATTACATTTGGGTCTGGTAGGCAAAACAAGAAATGTAATGCTATTATTTAGACACTGATCTTATCTAAGTTTGAGAATTTTAAGCACAGAACATCAAATATATTTAGCCATATTGATGAGCATAAAAATAATTTAAGCATATTATTTCAAATGGATTTAATTTTGATATATTTAGTTATTCTTTAAAAAAGGTATGATTATTTGAATCCATGTTTTAAAAAGTCACAATAATACAGGTCCCTTAGTTACAAACTGAAGTCATGTATTACATATATCTATGATTAATGGTGACTGTTTGATTGTAATTCTTATTAGTTTCTATGAACATTGAGAAATAGCACAAATAGATAAAAAGAATTATAGTGCACAGTCTAATAATGCTTTGAATTATGACTATATTAAGGTTTTTTCTAAAAAAAACCTTTAATATCCAATTTACTTATTTCAAATGATTTCAGAACTCAGTTGTGCAGAATTTTCCCTGTATAACTCCAGATTTATATTCCCCTATCTCTGTTAATTTACTGTTTATAGAAGTTAAATTCTCAGAAAATAAACTAATAAATTAATCCTTTCATATCAGTTTTTCTTTCTATGTGAATATAATTTGTTAATAAAATAAATGTACTTTATGTATGTGTTTTAAAAGCTACTGAAATTAATTTCAACATGAGCTTTACAAACTCTGTAATAAAGATTGACAAACTAAAGATTAAAAAGGATTTCTATAACAGCTTTGAACTTTCTCGAATACCTTACTCAAAATGGTTTTATGTGTTCTGCATCTTCCATTGCTCATTTCTCATATGGCCATTGTGAAAAGTTAAAGGGTTACTGCTTGGATTTTTTTTTTTCTATAAACAGCTAACTATGTTGCTGTTTATGTATAGGAAGCTTTATGTTGTGGATAATTTTTCTCTGATTTTATCCTGCCACTATCAGTAATTCTTATGTGATTCTAATTAGTTTTGTCAATTTCATAACCTTTCATATGAACTAAAATTAACCATAGAGATTAGAAAATATGAATAAATATGTTTGAGTATGGATATTAACCATAGTAACAAAAATAACCTAGTACAAAGTTGTGAGTAAAATAAATAAAAGATTTCTGGTGTTTATTGAGTTATCAGTGAAACTAATATTTACTTATTTCATTCACTGGGTAAGCCATGTATAGTAAATTTCTGAATATTCATATATTTAAAGGAAAATTAAAAGACAATAAAACAAAGGGCAATTTCTAAAATTTTGCTGATATGCTCAACTGAGGATAAAAAATTGAGCTACATTTTTAGTATATTTGTGATTTACTTATCATCAGTATGTCACAAGATGATTTAATCTATTGATTTAGTTTAAAAAGATACTCCATATATTTGGTATGAGAAAACAAGGATTCTCTTTGGAGAAGAAATTTCAGGATGATAAAGAGAATATAGTCAACTAAAGCCCAACACATAAAGAAACAAGTTAGCACAGGATGACCCCCAATGATATGGATTTTGGGATTAACAAAAATAATTTATTTTTAGAATTTTTTGAGAAAATAACTCTTGATGAAATCTATTTGAAAACATGGATGACTTTTTCACACATAAACCTACAACAAATATGATTGATAAAACACTGAAAGTTATCGCTTCGATACCAGGAACTAGGCAAGGACATTTAATAGTTATCATTTCTTTTCAACTTCAATTTGATTTCGGTTACTAATCACCCCAGCCAGTGAGGATAGGCAATACGATATATATTAATTATAAACTTTTAAAAAATATATATATTTACAAATAATTAAAAAAACAAAATCTATTAAGAAATGATATAATTTTATACTTAACAAAATTTCAAAAGTTAACTAGAAAAGTTTACTAGAATGAAGACTTTGACAAGTAGATGGAGGATACAAAGATGTTGTTTAAAAAAAGTCATATTTTGGGACTTCCCTGGTGGTGCAGTGGTTGAGAGTCCGCCTGCTGAGGTGGGGGACATGGGTTCTTGCCCCGGTCCGGGAAGATCCCACATGCCACGGAGCGGCTAGACCTGTGAGCCATGGCCGCTGAGCCTGCGCGTCCGGATCCTGTGCTCTGCAACGGGAGAGGCCACAGCAGTGAGAGGCCTGTGTACCGCAAAAAAAAAAACAAAAAAAAACAAAACAAAAAGTCATATTTTTATGTGCAAGCAACAAAAATTAGCAAGCGGAAGTTTTTAAATGTCATTAATGAAAACAGTCCAAAATATGAATTCTGAAAATGAGAGATATAGCATATTTACAGATTAAAATAGTCAATAGTATAAAGATACCATTTCTTCCCCAAATGATTTTACAAGTTCAAAAAATTCTAAAATAGTCAAGAAATTTAAAAAGAAAATCAAACATAACAAGTTGATTTTTAAATACATTTGAAAATGAAAAAGACCAAGAACAGACAATATATTATTGGGAAAAAATGCATTTGAAGAATTTTCTCCACAAATGACAAGATCTTCTATAAAGTTGTAGTATTTAAGATTATCAGGTACTGGTACAAGGCTAAAGAGAGTAAAGGAACAAAATGAACTCAGAAACAGACCCATGCATTTCTAGAGACAATATTTGAATGAGGCAGGGAAAGGGCAGACTTTCTAATAAAAAATGCTAGGATATTTGGGGCAGTAAATAAATTTTAAAAGTTGGATTCCTACTTCATACCATATGTGAAATTCAATCCCAAAGAGAATCAATACCTATTTATAAAAGAAAATCTAAAAAATATTTTGAAAGAGTGCTATCTCTATGATTTCAAGGTAAAAATTATAGTAAAACAAAATACAGAAAGTATTAATCACTAAGAAAATAATTAATACTTTGTCTTAGAATTAAAATTTTTATCAAATTAACATTAATGAAGTGACAGAAAATATTTTCCACTCTTAAACTCAACAAAGGACAAGTATCAAGTGTATATTAACCATTTGTATAAATAATAAGGAAGAAAGCAGACAAACCAAGAAAAACATCAGCAAAATACTTTCACACCTCAAAAGAGAAATACAAATGGACACTATGTTAAAAGGTACCCAATATTATTAAACATAAACTAAAAATTAGAACCATAAAGATATTCTCATAGATTTACTTTGGAATGATAGGAAAATAAAAATTGGATAATACTAAATATTGGTGATCAGGAGGAACATAAATAAATTTCATATACTTTTAGGAGTGTTAATGCTACAAGTAATGTGGAAAATAAGTTGGCATTATCTAGAAAAGCTGAAATATCTCCCAGAACTTTGACTACTAAATATATACCTAGAGAAACTCACGTATATAGACACCAAAACCCATGCACAATAATATTTATGAAAACTTTACATGTAAAAGCTCCAAATTGGAACCTAGAAGCTCATCAAATATCAACTACAAAATAAACTAATAGAGTGAGATACATTCTCTATTGATTTACTCTAGAGCAATGTTAAGGATTCCATAAACACTATAGTTTGATCTCACAAACACAGTGAGTGAAAGAAGCAAACTAAGGAGAATATCTACCCTACTATTCCACTCATAGAAAACACAAAGACAAGCAATATAAAACTATATTACTTAGGGATATAGACTTATGTAATAGAATGAAAAAGAAAAGCAAAGATGAACTTTTAAAAAAGTCAATGTAGTCTCTCTCTAGAGGGAAGTTAGAAGTGTAGACCATTAGCGACCTTTGGGAGGCTTCTAGAATACAGGTACGGCTCTATTTCTAGATTTGACAGTAAACTACTTATACTTATCTGTTAGTACACGGATGGTTTATGCACTTTTGTAGTCTACATATTATTTCACAATAAAGAAGGAACAAAAAAACACAAGCCTCATAAGGTTGTTGTGATAATGAGAATTACATGTGCTGACACTCATGATAATTTCCTTAGTTTAGTGACTGCCACATTTTCAGAAACAAATTGAAACCACTACTTTGCCATTTTTATCAGTAACAGTATTGGTGGCCGTAGTTACTTACATTTTGAGAAACTGAGTTTTGTGCAAGCATTCAAACACACAGAAGATAAAATGTGATTCAGAAGTTGTGGATTGTGTTTAATAAGTATATAGTTTTTCTATTGATCTATGCTTTAAACAATTATTATTATCTCCTACGTGCAAGGCATCTTCCTTAGTGAGGTAGGTACTAGCAGGTAGCAGTGCCATATTCAGCCAGGATCCCTGTTTTTATGAAGCTTAGATTTCACTGGAAGAAATGTGATTTTAAACAAGTAAATCAACATTTAGAAAAGAATATGATTACTATGAGGTAAATAAAACTGAAATATGAGATTGAAAGCAACTGAAGTACTGCTATAAATCAATGTATAAGGAACAACCTAACAGATATATGAAATGGTAATATTTAAACTGATTCTTAATATGACGGTTATTTTAACAGACTGACATAGGATTAGTTCCACCACATGTCAAAATATTTTATAAACTATGGTATTTAATACTGGTCAAAGGCTAGATAAAGGAATCAATGAAAAACTGTAAAGAACTTAGAAAAAATCACTTAATAAATAAATGAGGTTGTTTGTAGATTGCAGTGGAAAAGACACACTTTCCAATAAACTATACTATGATATTTTGATAACAACTACATAAAAATAACGTAGGGCTCCCATTTCATAAAATACATAAAATCTAATTTGTCTGCTTGAAAATTTGCTCTTCAAAGGCAAGTGTATTTCTTGTTTCTTCCAGCGATAGACTTCAAGTGCTCAAAACAGTACCAGGCTTAAGGTAAGCACTCAATAAATATTTGTTAAGTAAATGAGAGAAACTAAGAAATATCGCAAAATTTGAAATATGTATCCCTTTTTATGACAATTATATTTTTTAATGTTTCAGAAATGGATTTGCCTCAGAGGGATTCAATATATTTACAAAATAAATGTAATGCTAAAATTGTAAACACCATATTTGTTCATCACTGAGTAGAGCTTAGATAAATTCTGACAAATAAATATTATAAAATATTTTTTAACTATTAAAAGCCAGTTAAATCTATATGCACTTACCTGAAACATCATTTATGTTATTCTCTGTTAAGAGAAAACTGACATTGTATAGCATTATATTTCATAAAAACCTTTCTTAAAATCAAGTTTTTCTTTCTCTCATTCTCTCTAGTAATCACATATTAATGCATATGAAAATATCTGAAAAAATACACCAAAATATTCATGATGATAACATGATTTTCAACATAGACTGGGGTTTCTAAATGTTTAAATTAATTACTTGGTTAACTAGAATACTTTGAAAAAACAAGGTACTAGTTTCATACTTAGAGCCCTAAAGACATTTTAAAGGTCAGCAGTATATGGATATTTTTTTTTTTTTTTTTTTTTTTCGGTACGCGGGCTTCTCACTGTTTGGCCTCTGCCGTTGGGGAGCACAGGCTCTGGACGCGCAGGCTCAGTGGCCATGGCTCACGGGCCCAGCCCCTCCGCGGCATGTGGGATCTTCCCAGACAGGGGCACGAACCTGTGTCCGCTGCATCGGCAGGCGGACTCTCAACCACTGCACCACCAGGGAAGCCCATGGATATCTTTTTTTTTTTAGAAAAAAATAAATAAATAATAGAATTGAATTTCTTATTTGGGATTTAATATTCTTAAAACAATTTAAAACAAGCACAAAATTCTCATTAGACTATATACTTTAAAAAAAAATCTTGTTTTGGGCTTCCCTGGTTGCGCAGTGGTTGAGAGTCTGCCTGCCGATGCAGGGGATGTGGGTTCGTGCCCCAGTCCGGGAAGATCCCACATGACGCGGAGTGGCTGGACCCGTGAGCCATGGCCACTGAGCCTGTGCGTCCGGAGCCTGTGCTTCACAACGGGAGAGGCCACAACAGTGAGAGGCCCGAGTACTGGAGAAAAAAAAAAAAAAGGTTTTAATTCCCTTTTCTCTTTGGTCAAATTAAACGTAAACAAAACCAAAAGACAGAATAGGATAAAATATTTGCAAATGAATAGGATAAAATATTTGCACATGAAGTGACCAAGGGATTAATCTCCAAAATATACAAACAGCTCATGCAGCTCTATGTCAAAAAAAACAAAAGCCCAATCAGAAAATGGGCCAAAGGTCTATATAGACATTTCTCTAAAGAAGACATACAGATGGCCAAAAAGCATATGAAAAGATGCTCAACGTCACTAATTATCAGAGAAATGCAAATCAAAACTACAATGAGCTATCACCTCACACCAATCAGAATGGTCATCATCAAAAAGTCTACAAACAATAAATGCTGGAGATAGTGTGGATAAAAGGGAACCCTTCTGCACTGTTGGCACGAATGTAAATTGGTGCAGCTGCTATGGAGAACAGTATGGAAGTTCCTTATAAAACTGAAAATAGAGCTACCATATGATCCAGCAATCCCATTCCTGGGCATACAACTGGAGAAAACCACAAGCCAAAAAGATACATGCACCCCAATGTTCATTGCGGCACTCTTTACAATAGCCAAGACATGGAAGCAACCTAAATATCAATCGACAGAGGAAAAAAGATGTAGTACATATATACAATGGAATATTAACCATAAAAAAGAATGAAATAATGCCATTTGCAGCAATATGAATGGACCTAAAGATTATCATATTAAGTGAAGTATGTCAAACAGAGAAAGACAAATATTATATGATATTGCTTATATGTGGAATCTAAAAAAATGGTACAAATGAACTTATTTACAAAACAGAAATAGAGTCACAGATGTAGAAAACAATCAAGGTTACTGGAGGGAAGGAGGGGGAGGAATAAATTGGGAGATTGGGATTGACATATACACACTATTGTATATAAAATAGATAACTAATAAGGACCTACTGTATAGCACAGGGAACTCTACTCAATACTCTGTAATGACCTATATGGGAAAGGAATCTAAAAAAGAGTGGATATATGTATATGTACAACTGATTCATTTTGCTGTACAGCAGAAACTAACACAACATTGTAAATCAACTATACCCAAATGAAAATTTTTTAAAAGTACAAAATTCTCATTAGTATATATATTTTTAAAAAATCTTGTTTTAATTTTTCTCTATTTTCAAATTAAACATGATCTTTCAAATTAAGAAATAGCAGGACTTGAAACAAATATAGTTATTTATATAAAAATTCTGACAGCTTACTATTAGCTCTTTTATAGAGTTATTTTTGTATAAAATTACATTTCACTGTAGCACTAGTCATAAGATAGAATTTAGACATAGGAATTAATAAATAGGTTCTTAGTATAGATTTGGAGCTGAAGATATCTAATAGAAGTTGTATTGTTCAACAGAAGATTATTCACAATCCTGAACTAATTTTACTTTTAAAATATTTCCTTTGGGTCATTCTACATGACCCACTTGCATAAGAATAATTCTGCCTGATATTATAGGATTCCACATAGCACTAATTTGTCTTTGTTGGAGGTCTTTGGCATCCAAAATGAAATTAATTCTTAAATTTACTTCTCATAGCTTTCATACATTTTTCTCAAGTTTGTTGAGTGTCCTTTTTATTATTAACTTGAATTCTGTAGTGGGTAAGTTGCTCACCTCCACTTTGTTTAGTTCTTCTGGTGTTTTATCCTGCTCCTTCTTTTAGAAACTGTTTCTGTCACCTCATTTTGCCTAATTCTCTGTTCTTATTTATATATATTAGTTAGGTTGGTTATGTTTCCTGATCTTGGAGAAGTGACCTTATGTAGAAGACATTCTATGGAGCTCAGGAACACACTCCCTTTGGTCACCAGAGCCGAATGATCTAGGGGTGCTCCCTGTGTGGGCTCTTTTATTGTGGTGGGTCTGGACCCTGGTCTGCTTAGCTGCCAGTCCTTGCCTCATGTGGAGGCTTCTCACCCTCTGGTGAGTGGAGGCAGGTCCTGTAGCAGCTGCCTGTGGGGGCTGAGATGTTGTGGGGCTCGAGCCAGTCTGCTGGCTGGTAGTCAGGGTCCCATGGAGCTGGCTTGGCCCAGGAGTTCCAGAGATTGATGTCAAATGGCTGGTGGGTGGGCAAGCCCCAGGTACTAATAGGTTAGAGGGAGGTCTCCAAAGTAGTGCTTGCTAGTACCATTGTCCTTGTAGTACTAAGAGCTTCCCAAAATGACCGCCACCAGTGTCTATGTTCCTGGGGAGTACTAGTTGCCTTCTGCCTTTCCAGGAGGCTCTCCAAGATCAGCAAGTGGGTCTGTTCCAGGCTCCTTTCAAATTTCTGCCTCTGCGCTGGGCCCCAGAGCATATAATATTTTGTATGCACACTTTAAGAGAGAAGTCTCTCTTTTATACAGCACTTTAGGTCTCCCATACACAAGCCCCAGTAGCATTCAAAACCAGATATTCTGGGAGTTCAACTTCCCCATGCAGGACCATCAGTCTGAGGAGCCCAATGTGGGGTGCATACCCCTTGCTTCTTGGGGACAACCTCTGAAATTGTGATTATTCTCCTATTTGTGGGTCACCTACCCAGAGGTTTGAGTCTTGACTATACCACTTCTGCCTCTCCTACCCATCTCCATGTGGTTCCTTCTATACACCTTCAATTGTGAAAAATCTTTTCTGCTAGACTTCAGGTCATTTTCATTGATTAAATCTCTGTAAATAGTTGTAATTTTGATGTGCCTATTGGAGGAGCTGTGCTCAGGATCTTCCTACTCCACCATCTTGACCACACCCTATATTGTATATTTTAAACAAGCTAATGAAAAAATTACAAATTATACAGTGATAATATATGATATTGGTAAATGAAATTACAAAATACAGTTACACTTTGAGTTGAGCCCTGAGGGTGGAGGTGGGGTGAGGAGGGAATGATTATCTTTTATTTTTAATGAAGGTTGTTAGCATTTAATAAAAACTGAGACTCTAAAACATTTTCTTGTTTAATTTCCAATTGAAAATATATTTCAATCATTTCATGTAGCTTTAATTCCTATTTTTAACATAAATTTTCTAAATCCCTGAGAGCACTCTCAGTAATACCTTGGAGCCATCTGTCAGGAGTGCAGATGATATAAAAGAGGTAAGATTAATGCAATGATTCACATAGCTATTGAGGCTAAGTCTTGCCAACTGGAAGACTTGAACAAAAACATGGAGCCCGGCAACAGCTATAGCAAGCAGGCAAACTGTTTTTCCATACATTCAAAAGTCTCCTTAGTATGGATCCAGAATTTCACATACATAAAAGAATGCATTTGCCCTCTCCCAGTTTGTGTGATAAACAAACACAAGCAACAACCAGTTACCAGAGGCAAAAGCATGAGGAAATATTATTTGGATTAAATCCCCTGAACAATGCCCATTTATATTTTTTGTTCTTGAAAAGATATAACCTCACAAATATTATAGTTATTCAATATCAGTAGCCCTATACAGTCAATATGGCATGGGGGTGAGATATTGATTTAAAAATATAATATAAAACTTCCAAAGGATAAAAATAGAATTTTAAATGAAATTAAGAAAATAAAATCTTCATAAAGGTAGAAAGAATACATAAAAACATTAGTAAAAATCTTGAGAAACATAAAGAATAAAATAACATGATAAAAATCTAAATATAACAATGAAATAACAAATGTAAATAAAAAAATAACAAGTAAAATGATAGGAATTGACTGTCAAATTGATTTGGGAGTATGAAAAGAAACAGGAAAAGGCAGATAAAGTTTGAAGAACAGAAACCTTTTCTGATTATGCCTTCAATTCTTGTCTAGTTCTGATTTCTTAGTACTCTCTTGGCTTCGCTAAAATTTTCTTAACTACTCTGTGCCCACTCCAGCATCTGAATATGTTTAAATAAACATATGCAATGATGAAGACTTGTATAACTTTAAATTATTAATCACTAGACCCAGGTGGACACTTTATGTCACTTGGAATTCATGATAAGGTCTTCTAGTCCTTTCGCTCACCTGTTTCATAGAGAAGTATCAAAAAAATGAGTTTCTTACAAGGTAGCTTTTTCTTGCTGTCCGAAGTAACAGTGTACCTAAATACCAAAAATATGTTCAAGGTCATGTAAATTGTTACATTTGCCATCAAGTTTGGTGTAGCAACATTCAGTTCCAGCTCTCTCTCCTCTCTTGTTCTCTGCACTGTAATCTCTAGCTACATCCCTCCCCTGAATAACAGCTCTACTCCTCACCTCATGGCATCTGCCTGGCTCTGCAGAGGTCCTCAACTCCCTGCACTGCATGCTGGAAACTCAGAGTAGTAAACTGACACAAGTAGGGCTCAGCTTCTTTGTTTTCCATATTTCAGGGGTCACTGTCTTTCATTCCCTCATGTCCAGTGTCTTGCAAACTGTTGTTTCATATGTTTTCTCTGCTTTGTGATTGCTTCCAGTGGGAGAGTAAATCAAGCTTCTGTTACTCCATCTTGTCCAAAAATGTAAATGGAAGGTACATAGGTTTCTGAGCACAGAAGTTTTCTGCCTATGAGAACAATATTGGTGAAATCACTACTGCATATTTAGAAATGAAGGAAAACTCATAGTTCCATATGATAGACTATAATTCCTTATGAGGTAAAAACAAACACACAAACGGAATATTAATTCACTGGCCAGTCCTTCGAAGCTTTCTAATTTCTGGGAAGTTCCTATGTAATAGATCAGTATCAGAGGACAGGACCATTACAAGCACCTTCAGGCAATGTGAAATTTATCTTGTGCTAACTGTACTCTATATTTAAACAAAGTTTCCCAAATCATGAAGTTCATAATTCTTCCCTCTTTATATATGTGTCATTATATATGTCACACTTTATTCTATTCCATCATTTTGTTGTTATTGTTGTTCATATTTTTATTTATACAGTTGATTGTAAGATTGCTCTTGGGTTGGATTCTGCCTTCTGTATCTATTTCCAAAGGTTTGAGGAATATTCAAAATATTCCTTTTACTGAATTACATATGATATGTAATTGAACTGAAGCCTGTAGGGATATGTTTTGAAGATTATAAGACAACACATGCTGCAAGGTATGTCGGATACCTTTGAAATTTTCTTATCTTGGAGTCAATCCCTTTGAACAATTCTGAAAGTATTCAATATTAGTGTTTTTTTGTTGATAGTTTGAGAGCAACTATTGTGTTTTTGTTGATGTTAATAGAGTCTAATATTAAGTAATATGCATTAAATGTTAAGAAAAAATGCAAAATGAACAGAATCTTTAAGTAATAAGTAACCAAAATGGAAAATTATATAAGTAGCTCTGTGTATGTATGCATGTGTGTGTGTGCATATACATGAATATATGCAATAAATCCTAAGAAAATCAGTTGTAGATGAATTTTAAATTAAATCCAGCTTTTTGATTGTACTATAAATATGTCAATGCCAGATATATTTTATATACAATGTACTTTACAAAGATAAGATTCTTTTTATATTGTGTAGAATGACAGCTTTGAATTTTACAGTATTCACTACTCTTAGAAATGTGGAAATTATCTTTAATGTATATTAAAAATTAGAACAAAATGAATATTTTTAAAACAATGGTTAAGGCACAGAAGTGTGTTTTGAATAACTTAATTTTTCTTGTATTTAAAGGAGAATTCAAATAAATTGAGCCAACATATATGGGTATAAAATAGGATGCAGGTGATGATGTTACTGAAGTGATAAACAATTTGAAAGTTATTCAGAATGGTAAGACTATATAAACTGAAATTATGAAGTGGGTCTTATATTTGGCCATGAACACTGAATGAGCAATTTAGCATTTTGTGATTTTGTTTGTCTACCTTCCTTTCTTCTTTCCTTCCTTCCTTCTTCTCTTCTCTTTTTCTTTCTTTTCTTCCCTCCTACACTTTCTTTTGTTTTTTTTTCTTCCTTCCTTCCTCCCTCTCTCTCTCCCTCCTTTCCTTCCTTCCTTCTTTTTGAAATATTCTTTTAACATGCTGAGATGATATTTAACCACTAGAAATTTATCTCTAGTGGAAACATAAAGAAATATTAATTCTCTTTTGCAATCCCTTTATTGTTTCTGGACAATCATCAGTTTATAACCAAAATGTATACTATTTATTTTGAAGTAGGACAGAGTTGATTTCCAACCTGAAAGAAATGAATAAATATGCACTGTTTTAGAATTTTGCTCTAATGAAGCTTTTGCTCATGGTTTAGCCTTTTTATTTTCCTTTCTGATGAGCAGCTTTTCATGTGTCAGTGATTCTATATTTTCTCATCATTTACAACTATTTTCAGTACTGAATTAATTTTTAATGATATTTTATTTTGTTCAGTATATTGAAAGGATTACCATACCTTAAGTGCTTTTTAGCACTTTAGGTACAATTTTTTTTCTAAAAAGCATCTTCTGAGGAGTTTTAATTTTTTAAAATTTTCTGGTAAGGTAAATAATACTTTTCAATCAGCTTAGCATAAAGTGCATTTACTGCTAAAATTATTGATGTATATCAACATTATACATAAAACACTACAAATTCCCCAAGGCAATATTCTGCATTCTAGAAATTAAAAAAACAAAACAAAATAATGCATCTTTCTATTAAAGCAATACTCCTAACTGACACAAATACCTTCCTTCTACACTATGTAAATAAAATATATATCAGTATATGTTCTAATGTCTTAACACTGTTATTTTAACATGTGTAAATTTATTTTAACCAAGTAAATACTCAAGCTATTTTAGATATTTTTTTATTAGAAGTAATGGTAATGCTATCATCATTGTTATTTATTTTTAGTCATATTTATGTTCTGGTAAATAAAATATTTTAAAGATATTGACATTAAGGTATTATGTCAAAAGCTAATTTATACCAAAATGGAGTTGTAATTCATATAATCTCTTTAATATCTTTTATCAGAACACAACATTACTGCCTCTTGCAATTCTTTATGATACTGTAGGTGTTAGAATAAGACTATGTATCTTATTCCTAATGAGTAATATTATTAAACATTTTTAGCATTATATTATTTTTCAAAAATATGTATTCATCAATATGCTCAGTGAAACACTTAATCTAAATGAATTCTATTGTAGTTGGTTTCTTAAAATATTATTACACTTATCTAAGTCATTTCTGACAATTAGATAAAAAATGCATGTTAAGTTAGGTGTAGGTTTTTTGGATGATTAATATTTGAATTAGTAGGATTACATATTTTAAAAGATTTCAAATGCATATGAGTGTGCACATGCAATAGTATATGAGCTAATATAATTGAATCAAATATGTTCACTTGGAACACTTGGAAAATAAGTAAACTTTAGCAGTTTTCAATTATGGCATGTTATACTATTTAGAGATTTTCAGTACAAGGGAATGTTTCAAGAGATTTGCATCTTATAAATAGTGTAACCCTCACCTCATGAGTTGGCACGGTTTTTTTCTTTTTAAAATAAGATAATTAGGGCATGGAGGTTTTGCCCAAGGAAACTGTTTTCATTGGGTCTCATGTGCTATTTAATGCCAGTGTTTCTTTATTGATTTTTTGTTTGGATGATTCTTACATTGACGTAAGTGGGTTATTAAAGTCCCCTACTATTACTGTGTTTTTATCAATTTCCCCTTTTTGTTTATATTCACTTTATGTATTTAGGTGCTCCTATGTTGGGTGCCTATATACTTACAATTGTTATATGTTCTTATTGGATTGACCCCTTTATCATTAGGTAATGTCATTTTTTTGTCTCTGGTCACCAACTTCTGTCTAAGTTTTGCCACCCCGGCTTTCTTTACATTTCCATTTACATGGAATACCTTTTCTCATCCCCTAACTTTCAGCCTGCATGTGTCTTTAAACATGAATTTAGTCTGTTGTAGGCAGCATAGATATGGGTCTATGGATGTTGTTGTTTTATCCATTCTGCCATTCTAAGTCTTTTGATTAGAGCACTTATTCCATTTACATAGTTATTGATAGGTATGTACTTACTGCCATTTTGTTAATTGTTTTTATATTGTTTTTGTAGTTCTTTCTTGTTCCTTTCTTCTTCTTTTGCTGTCTTCTCTTGTGATTTTATGACTATCTTTAGGGTTATGTGTGGATTCCTTTCTTTATTCCTGTGTGTATCTATTAAGCATTTTGGGTTTGAAGTTACCATGTGGTTCATATATGACAACATATTAATATATGATATTTTTACATTGATAATATCTTAAGTTTGAATACATTCTAACATCCCTGCTTTTTTACTTCCCCTTTCCATGTTTAATGATTTAACATCATATTTTACATCTTTTTATTTTGTGTATCCCTTAACTACATATTGTGGATATATAATTTTACTAGTTTTGTCTTTTAACTTTCCAACTACCTTTATAAGTAGTTTATCTATTACCTTTACTGTGTGTTTGCCTTTATCAGTGACAGTTTTTCTTTCATAGATTTCATATTTCTAGTTGTGTTTATTTTATTTTTTTTCTTTTTCAATTAGAGAAGTTCCTTTAACATTTTTTGTAAAGTCAGTTTAGTGGTGCTGAACTCTTAGCTTTTGCTTGTCTGCAAAACTCTTTATCTCTCCTTCAAGTCTGAATGCTAATCTTGCTGGGTAATATATTCTGGGTAATATATTGGTTGCAGTTTTTTTTTTCTTTGCATCATTTTGAATATATTATGCCACTCCTTCTGGCCTGCAAAGTTTTTTCTGAGAAGTCAGCATATAACCTTATGGGAGTTCCCTTGTGTGTAACTCTTTGTTTTTCTGTTGCTTCTTCTCTCTTAATCTTATTTTTCCATTTTAATTTTGTGTCTTGGTGTTTGACCTCTATGAGTTTATCATGTTTGGGACTCCTTAGGCTTCCTGAAACTAGATGTCTGTTTCCATTTCTAAGTTAAGGAAGTGTTCAGCTGTCTCCTCAAATACATCTTCTCCCTTTTTCTTTCTTCTCCTTCTGGGATGCCTATAATGTGAATGATAGTATGGTGATGTTTCCTGGAGATCTCTTAAAATGTCCTCATTTTTTAAAAGTCATTTTCTTTTCTCTCTTCTGTTGTGGTAATTTCCACAACTCTGTCTTCCAATTCACTCATTCATTCTTTTGTATCATCTAATCTACTGTGGACTCTTTCTAGTCTTTTTTTTTTTCTTTCAGTTATTGTATTCTTCAGCTCTCTTCATTCTTCTTTATATGTTCTAACAATTTTGTTAATCTCCTCATATTCTTCATCCAATCTTCTCTCGAGTTTGTTGAGCATCTTTATGATCATTAACTTGAAATTTTTTTTAGATAGGTTGCTTCTCTCTCCTTCATTTAGTTCTTCTGGGTTTTGTTTGTTTGTTTTGTTTTTTCTTCTTCTTCCTTCATTTGAAACATATTTCTCTGAGTCCTTATTTTGCCTAATTGTCCAGTTAATTTCTATGTTATTAGGTATGTCAGTTGCATTTACCAATTTTGGAGATGTGGCTTTATGTAGGAGATGTCCTATGGGGCCCAGAAGGAGACTCCTCTCTGGTCACCAAAGCTATATGCTCTAGTGGTGCCTTTCTTTTGTTGTGTGGGCATGCAGGTAAGTATCACTGGCCCCAGCCTGCTTACTGCCAGGTCCTTCCTTATATCATGGCTGCCAGCAAGCTGGTGGGCCAGGCTGGGTCTTTGCAAAGCTGGGAGTCCTAGGGAAGGTGTCAGTCCACTAGTGAGTGGGACCATGTCCTGGGGCATCTGGCTGAGAGGCCCAGAGGGTCCAGATTTATTGCTGCCTTGCTAGTGCAAGTGGCCAGGTAGGGCCACTGGCTGCAGGGCCTGGGAATTGTGGGCCTCATTCTGGCTCACTGGTGTGTCAGTAAGCCCTTAGAGCTAATAGGTTAGGACCATTCCAAAATGGTCCTTGCCAGCATCAGTCTCTTTGTGGTAGAATGACCTCCCAAAAATGGCTGCTGCCAGTGTCTATGTTCCCTAGAAGAGTCCCATTTGCCTGCTACCCCTCAGGAAGGCTCTCTAAGATCAGCAAATTGGCTGACTCACTCTTCCTTCAAATTATTGGTGCTGACTTTGGACTTGGAGCACATGAGGATTTTTGCACGTACTTTAAGAAGGGAGTCTCTGTTTCCCACAGCCTCTGTCTCTCCCATTTGCTAGTCCCACTGGCCTTCAAAGCCAGGTGTTTCTGGAGCTCATCTTCCTGCTGCAGGACTCCTGGGCTGGTGAGCCCAGTGTGGCCTCAGACCCCTCACTTCTTAGGAAGAACCTCTGTGATTGTGATTATCCTCCTGTTTTAGGGTTGCCTACCCAGAGTTTTGGGTCTTGACTGGACCACATCTCTACCTCTGCTACTTATCTCATTCTGGTTAATTTTTTATATCTTTAGTTGTGGAAAATCTTTTCTGCTAGTCTTCAGGCTGTTCTATAAATACTTGCTCTGTAAATAGCTATAATTTTGGTGCTCTCATAGGAGGAGGTGAGCTCCAGATCTTCCTACTCTGCCATCTTGGCCAGCCCCTTCAAGTTATCCAAATTCTTATTCTTTATTAACTCATATATTTTAAGGGTATGATAATGTATGTAGTTTTCAAGATGCTTTGAAGATAAATAAATTTTTAAAAATTTCCCCAGCTTTGAGATAAAATTGACATAGGCATATGTAATTATAAGATGTACAATGTGATGATTTGATACATATATATACTACAAAATAACTAAAGTAAGATTAGTTAACATATCCTTCACTTCACACATATAACTTACTGGTGTGTGTTGGTAACAATGTTTCAGACCTATTCTTATCTCCTTTCAAGTACATAATACATTATTAATAACCATACTCACTTGCTGTGCATTAGATTCCCAGGATTTATTTATCTTAGAACTGGAAGTTTGTATCCTTTGATCAACATCTCACCCCCTGTCCTTTACCCCCTGGCAACCATCATTCTACTCATTGTTTTTATTTGGCTTTTTAAAAGATTCTACATACAAATTAAACCATATAGTATTTGTCTTTCTCTCTGACTTGTTTCATTCAGCACAATACCCTCAAGATCCATCCACGTTATTGAAAATGGCAGGATGTCCTTCTTTCTGGTGGCTGAATAATATTCCATTGCACATATACTATATATATCACATTTTCTTTATCCATTCATCTATCAGGACATGCTTAGGTTATTTCCATGTCTTGGTCGTTGTGAATAAAGTTGTAGTGAGCACATGTATACAGATATCTCCTTGAGATAGTGATTTCATATCCATCAGAATATACCCAGGAGTGGATCATATGGTAGTTTTATTTTTTAATTTTTTGTGAAACCTCCATGCTATTTTCCATATTGCTTGTACCATGTACATTCCCACAAAGAGTGCACAAGTGTTTCTTTTCTCTGCATCCTCACCAATACTTGATATCACTTGTCCTTTTGATACTAGCATTCAAACAGTTGTGAAGTAATAGCTTGTTGTTATTTTAATTTGCATTTCCATGAAGATTAGTGAAGATGTGCAACTTTTCATATACCTGTTGGCCATTTGTATGTTTTCTTTCAAAAAATGTCTATTCAGTTACTCTGACCATTTATTAATTGGATTATTTGATTTTTGTTATTGAGTTCTATGTTTATATTTCAGATATTAACCTCCTATCAGATACGGTTGCAAATATTTTCCCCCATTCCAGAGGTTTCTTCTTCATTTTGTTGAGTGTTTCTTTTGCTAGTTCAATGTAGTTCCACTTGTTTATTTTTGCTTTTTTTGCTTGTGCTTTGGTGTTTAGCCAAAAAATCATTGCTGAAACTGATGTCAAGGAGGTTTTCCCCTATGTTTTCTCCTAGGAGTTTTATGCTTTCAGGTGATACATTTAAGTCTAAAGACAAATGAATTCTTAAAATACTGGACAGAGTAAATGCTTAAGAAATGTTATTATCATCATTTATTTCTTTGTCATTTTTCTTCACATTCATTAATCTTTTGTCCATAGTCAAGATTAGTAGGGATTAAAAGATATCTGTCATCTTTATTCAGAATGTCCATATAGTTTTTTACAAGACAGAAGATTTTCTGTTTGTTTGTCAGTTCTTTTTCTAAGTTCATATGTAATTGGTATATCTAGGAAGGAGAATTCTACTGAATATTTCTTCCTAATTTTTTTAAAAATTCATAGTCAATCTTATTAAATCTCTATAATCAGAATTCAAGGATAATATTAAATTCATGGAGGCTGTTATCTTTACAATTTTTCTTACATATGTTTCATTTTGCTCATGTGCTTTAAAATATATTTGCTTCAATAACTATTGTGTTCATTATATAACAAAAATTGTACTGGTCATTGGGAATCTTAAAGTTCTAATTGCATCCTCACCATGAAAATATTGCATAGTCTTAATTTTGTCTTGAAATTGAGAAGCCTGACTACAATAGCCTGGAAAGACTGTGAAATTTCTTTTTCAGTGCAAACATCCTTAAATGCATTAATTGGAACAGTTTCTAAAAGTCAGTATCAAAAAGCTCCTAGTGGATTCAACAAGAAATTCCTTAATCCACCTCAATAAATGTTGCAGAGTTGAAAATTTGACTGTTTTTCTCTATCTGGTATTGTTTTCATCACTTCTGGAAGGAGGAATGTTTGTATTTTTACTAGAATGATAATGGCAATAAAAATCATTTGTGTCACAAAGAGAAAAAGTTACAAAGAAATCCTACCAATGGGTAAAGAATCAACCTGGCACAAATTTAAGCCAAAAGAGTAATTGGGAGTGGCAGGGGGCTTTCAGCATACAATCACATTATGTTTTGCTTACAAGCAGCAGGCACAGAAAAGACTCTCTCTTTTGCAGCAGGCACCGTTAGTTACCTTGTCAGCATCTCTTCTAACTTGATCCTTGTAATATAGCCTCAGATTGCTCAACAGATAACATGCAGAGATGTCTGGGATGAATCTGAATATTTATAACTAATTGTCATAATCATATCTCCCTTCGCAAGTTACTCAGTTGTTCACCTAAGTATGAGCCTATGAGTCTTGATCCAATGTTCTACGAAGTCTGCTGTGGGGGAGGGAAGGTGAGGTAAGACATTTTTTTTTCCTAAAGAAAGACACGCAATGAAGATATTCTCTGAGGATGAATCACTAACTTCTGTCACATGTGACTTCTCAGAAACAACCTGTGACCTTGAGGACAGGAGCTAATTATACAGTGAAGGTGCCAGAATGGAAGGTTTGGTTAGTGAGGCCTGGGCCTTTTGAGAATATTATTATGAATAATCAAACCCTGAAGGTTCTTACCTTTGGATTTATCATTAAATACCAATAGATTTCCTTCCAGTTTAACTGCTGGCTTCTCCAACTGGGGTATTAGTATCCCTAGGGCAGGGAAGGGGGTTTGTTGGAAGACAGTCCAAACTACTCCAGCATAAATATTGCTAGGGAATCAGTTTTCAAATGTACTCTATTTAAAAAAAATGATAAGTCTAAATATTTACTTCATTTGGCATTATTCTAGCTCTAGATCTCATTTTACAATTCTTCTTCCACTCTAAAATAGAAAAATAGCAACAGCATCCAGGGGGCATACAATTTATAAAGAATACAATGACAATTCAACTTGTGACAATGGTTGACTAAGTTATTTCATACCAGTTGAACAATCTGGAATGTGTGTGTGTGTGTGTGTGTGTGTGTGTGTTGTTTGAACTTTTGTTTCAATGGAATATAGAAAGTCACATGACAATAATAATTACAAACTAGATAACTTACAACACAGTAATTTTTTAACCCATTGTAGAATTGAGGACTCAAAGAAACACTTGTACTCAAAGCTAGAAGAGCCTGCTGACTGTCTCATCCTTTCTGGAGCAGTAGGAGAAGGAGAAGCTGCAAGAATCACAGGGTAAGAACAGAATAGCTGAATTTCTAATGAATTTTTTAAAGTTTGAGCATATGCCAGCATGATAGTTTAGAGTCACTAGGAGACCCAGATGTAAGGAGAGTCTGTACTCACTTATCAAGTTTTCTATGCAGGCGTTTACCGAGTGCTCATAAGAAAGATTAGGGGCAGGGTAAGAGCTGAGAGCTATTCCTCACTTGGAGCCTACAGAAGTCTTAGTGTTGGTCCTGAGTGCCTCCAGGAACTCCAGGTCTTCTACTGTCTCTGATTGTGGGAGACGCAGGTTATTTGAGGGAGAAATGCCCCAAAGCACAGGTACAAACAGGAGGGCCCTGGAAGCTGAGCATACCATCCAGGCACTGGAGATGTTACGTGAAGTATGAGACAAATGCTTCCTGCAGATGAATGAGGTGGAGAAATGCAGAGAAGGGCCCACATGCCAGGGTGCCAGTGCCAGAGTGCTAAGGGTGAGGGCAGTACTGAAGAACTGAGGCAGACATGCTGGATTCTCACATCAACGATGAATTGTTAGCCCCAAATTCTATATGAAGCAGAATCTTCATCCGAAAATCAATGCTACATCAAGATTTTTTCAGAAAGATTCAATGCTGAAAGATTCATTGCTGGTTAACCAGTACTGTATTCAAGAAATTTTTAAAGATGATTTTTGAAATGAAAGGAAATTATACTGAGAGAAGACCATAAGGATGAGGAACACCAGAAAGTGTAATATGTCAGTAAATATAAAGCACTTTTTAATATCCAGATGTGAAATCCCTGTAAAAGATTATCCATGTTGCAGAGTAAAAATAATAGCAATGCAGTATGGTTTCACAGCATATGCGAATGTAAAATAGTTGACAACAAGAGCACAATGTATGTCAGGATCAATTGGAAACATATATATATATTTTTTTTTTTTCGGCACGTGGGCCTGTCACTGTTGTGGCCTCTCCCGTTGCGGAGCACAGGCTCCGGACGCGCAGGCTCAACGGGCATGGCTCACGGGCCCAGCCGCTCCACGGCATGTGGGATCTTCACCGACCGGGGCACGAACCCGTGTGCCCTGCATCGGCAGGCGGACTCTCAACCACTGCACCATCAGGGAAGCCCGGAAACATATTTTTTTAAATTCTCACATTATGTGAGAGGTAGTAGAATATTTTAGAAGATAACTGTACTAAGTTTAAATGTATATTGTGATATAGAGAAAGCACTAAAAACAACACAATTAGGCATAACTAAATCAGCAGAGGAAAAAGTGGAACAAATGCTTGACTCATCAAAATGAAGGAAGGAGATGAGAAAATAAAAAGCAGATGGGAAAAATAGAAAACAAACACCAAATTCAGATATTTCAACAGATATATTAAATTAAATTACAGTCAGCTCTCTGTATTTTTGAGTTTCACATCCACTGATTCAATGAACCATGGATGGAATTTCAATCTATTGTTGGTTTAATCCATGAATGCAAGACCCAAGGATACAGAGGGCTGACTTTATTCTTTTCACTACACCATTTTATATAAGGGACTTGAGCATCTTCAGGTTTGTTATCCACTGGTGTTCCTGGAAGCAATCCCCCATAGATAACCTAGGAATTGTAACTGAGCAGGACCTGTGGGTCCTTACCAGAATAGCACTCCCCTCTATGTCCTCCACCTGCCTTTTGTCTGTAGAAAAACTTTAGTCAAGGAATAAATGTAATCAGAGAAGTGAGAAAATGCAGAAAGAAAGAAAAACAGTCAAGCAAGACAAAATAATAATAGTATAGCCATTTGGCAAAGTCAGGACTTTTGGTTGCTTCTCGAGGACTACAGATAATATTCTGAGCCAAGTCCTTTGAACCATTTTGCAGATACCAAACCCTCACCAGGGGGAAGAAGTTAACTGTATGATGCCCACAAGCAAGTAGACCCTAGACTGATTGGAACCAGAAGGTTAATGATGTTGACGCTCAATTACCTCGCCACCAACCAATCAGAAGAATGTCCACAAGTTGATCACATACCCCACAACACCCCTCCCTCACACTGTCTTTAAAAACCTTTCCCTGAAAACCTTCAGGGAGTTTGGGTCTTTTAAGCACTAGCTGCCCTGGACTCCTTCCTTAACAGCCTGCAATAAATGCTTCACTTTCCTTCACCACAATCAGGTGTCAATAGATTGGCTTGGGTCTGTGTGATGGCAAGCAGACCCAAGTTTGTTCAGTAACAGAAAGATTGTATTTTAAATATCTAATGGAAAGACAGAGATTGTTAAAACTCAATGGTCTTCAGAAGAAGCAATCTTTACACCTAAATACAAAAATATGTTGAAAGTAAAAAGATAACAAAAATATGTATCACTCAATCATGAATGATTAGAAAACTGGTATGATTATATTAATATTATTTCAACACAAATAACAAAGAGATAAAGAAGGATGCATCAGTGATATTAAAATGGTAAATTCCAATGTAGTACACATACCATCTCCCTTCTGGTTAATGGAGTTTTCACAATTTACTGAGAAAACTCACATTTTGAGCTATATTTGGCTATCAATGCCATTTTGGCATTTTCCCAAACTGGAAAGTTTTAAACAAACTTTAAAAATAACACCTATTCTCAAAGGTTAATGAAATCTACATCTTTAAACCTCTATAGGTAGTTTATATAAAAATCACCTTCCCTTCCTGCTTCTTTTTTATTTTTTTCATAAATTTTAAGTTCTAACCACGAAGAAGATACGCTGTTACAGATTTTTTTCTTATTCATCATCTGTACCTTAATTTGAAATCCTCATTTTAATGTTTCTCACACTTTAGTGTGTATTGTAATCTGATAAACTTGTTAATAAATAGTCTGAGAACCACCCCCCTAAATTTCAGATTAATTATGGTTGTGATGGAATCCAAAAGTGGTGTTTTTTATAAAGTTTCCCCTTTTGATTTTGATGCAAGCGAGCCAAGAGCTAATATTCAAAGAAATACTGTTTTAGTCTTTTCCATTCTGTTGTTTGCCAGACTGAGTGTCCTTGAGAATTTGAGCTCTACTTCTTTAGTTATTACTCCACTAGATAGTAGCTCTGGATATCTGAATAATAATTGTCGTTCTTTTTCACTGGTGGAAGGGGTCATTCTATTCCCCAAGTGTGAACCACATGGAAGTTATCAGAAGAGAACTCTATACAATTCTGGTAAGGAAAGATAGGATGTAATGATTATATAAATACATGTTAATATAGGTCATATAAAGATGTAATTGTTACAGTTGGGCATGATGGAGAATACTTGAATGTGATGTTAGAAAAAAGCATGAGCTGCTAAATTATGTGTAAGCGGTATATGAGAGAAATATACAAAAAGGATGAGGAGAAGAAGCCAGATACTGTGACTTTATAGAAGAGACTTCTAAAGGAACTTTGGACTTGGAGATAGCAAGATAGATAGTTTTCTCGGTAATTTTGTGAGAAGGTTTGTTTTCTTGGTAATATTTGTGATTGTCTTCCTTTGATAAAAACTGAGGTTGCTTGTTGTGATGATTGATTATCTGATTCATTTTAGATCAGGGTCAAACCTGTCTGAATGAGTAAAAGAGTCAGAACAGGAATCCAATAGATTGTTCTATTAGATTTTTGAAACACCTTGGTAATGCACCTTCACCACGTTCTCTGGACTAGCTTCAGAGCACCGAAATCTTCAAATTGTGTACCTTCCCTGAAACAAAATACTACATACTCATTTTATCTAGATATTTTATTAACAAGATAAAGCTGATTTTATTCCTTTTTAAGAATATTATTACCTTAAATATACAACAGTAGTTTCAATAATTACTTTATTCTTCTTTTCCACACATAGGGGGGAACACTGTAAGCAAGTGATTTGTCCAAGCCAGGAAAGTGGAATGATATCATTCATAATTCACCCAGAACTTTACTAGATGCCACACTCCTTCCTATTTTGAGGTGTTTGGAAGCAGTTTTGCTAATGGTGGAGATAGGAGATGCACTCCAGGAAATTATCCAGGCTTGAGGCAGATATAGTCTTTCTAATCCAAGGAGGACCTGCTTTATGTCTAACCTATCATCTAAGAAAACTGAATTTCTTCTGATTAACCTCCTAATTCCATGTCCCTCATACTTGTTTATATTTACAGTGTGTGGTTCTTTTACTGTTCACATCTCTACTAACCTATCGAGAGATATCCTAACACTTACCTATAGTTTGATATCCCTCATGCATTTTTGAAGTAGTTCTATGAAGTCATTTCAGAAAATAGATATAGATAAAAAGAGAAATGCTATTTTTAATTGACAAAATAATTGTTGAAGGGCAGTCACCTTGGAATGGAACTCTTAAAGATGTATTGGAGTGATCAAGAAAAAAATGAGTAGTAGAGAAACAGTAGAGAAAATAAATGTCCATATGAAGTAATAACAAAATATCATTTAGAAAGTGCATTTTTTAAATGAACCACTGGTTATCAGAGAAAGCAAAAAGAACACTGATATTAAAATGAAAATTAACAGCATAAAATATTGATATTTCTCCAAATTTTCTCCAAGGTGATTTTTGCCCATTCTAAGAGTTACAAATATTTGATGAAACTTTAAAAATTACTTATTGAAAGTAATTTTAATATTTAAAAGTAATTTTGCCAGTAAGGCAAATATTAAAAATATAAAATACAGTGATGATAATCCAGTTTATTATTTTGTTATTTGCGAATAAGACTATATTTACCTATTATATGCTATTTGCAGGGAAATGCTAATAAATACAAGTCTGAATTATTTTCACTTATTGTGAGTTTTACTATAAAACATAGAAATTATAAAATAATACAGTGGATTTGCTAAAAATCCACTGTATTATTTTTATCTGATGCTGCAGTTTTCATATAAATGGTCACTCCCAAATGTAATATGTTATATTGTATCTTCAAATCATATATATTCTCACATAATTAAATTAGCCAGTGTGAATCACTTGTTAAATGGGTTCAAATCAAAATAGAACTTCATGTGTGATTAAAATAATTGAGTAGAATGTTTAAATTAATTTATAATAGCAGTTAATAATACGCTGTTAATTTTTTTCTTTATTATGTTTTTTTAATTATATCCCCCAAATGATTAAATTTCCCCACATGGTTTATAAAATACACATTTCTGTCAAAAGTATTTATAGGTCAAAAATGGTGTGGAAAAGTTAATCTGGATATAACAATTATATCATTGTAACAAAGTATTACCTGGGTATTATCAATGTAAAGTATAATGCTTTCATTTCCATTGTTGAGGATTACTATTAAGTCACACAATATGTTTCCACTGTTAGGAAGTCAGACATTGCAACAAATGGAAAAATTGCCATTTGCTAGAATTATCACTGATTTGATCTAAATAGTTCATTTCTTGGAAGTACAGATTCAGAAGAGGATGATGAAACTGTTACATGGAAGTTGTAATAAAAATCGATTAATTTGTACCAGTTATTAGTTTAATAATTCTATTTAACACATAATAATATATTCTATTTCAGTATTTTTCCTCTGTAACATTCTTACTATACAAAAATATTATATTCTTGCTTTTTCATATTTTATATTAAAACAATACGTTATTCTGCTGTTTCGACCCTTCCAAGATTTCTCATAGATAACTGAGAAGATTGAGAGCCAGCTAGATTCTCAGTAAAAATGTTTCAATGAATGTTGCAGAAGGGTAATTTGTATGGAAATGACATTTTCTGGAAGCCTGAGAAATGTAACAAAAAGAGAAAAGGAAACAACCTATCTTTGTACTGATGACAATGTTTATAATGAGTCTGGAAATAGTAAAAATTTAACCAGCTCCTGCAATATTATAACTTGCTTTTGATTTCTGTAGAGGCTTTTCAAGTAGAAAAGTGGGTGTGACTAAAAAAATATATATTTGAAACTCTTCAATTAAACCTGGGATTGATACAAAAGAGTTAATTTATGTTAACTGTGTATTTGACCATCATTAACAATGCAAATATGCTGACACCTTCATATTTCATTCTCAAATTGAGACCAGCAAATTTAATATTAGTTTGGATGATTCTCTCACATACTCTCACTCTGTATGTTTATGTACATGCACATGTATATGTATATGTGTGTTTTTTCACCAATGTGCATGTAGGTAGATATAATGATTTGCTTTAAAGAGAGACAGTGGTGTTGACAGACTGGAGAAGCAAGTTCATGAAAATACTTCCTGGAGAAAACATATGGAATATTACAAAATTTTTTCAAACCTTAAAATCTTCTATTGGTATACATCCCAGCATATTATTAATAAGTATTAGTTAGAATAAAGAAACCTGTGATGTGTTGAATTTTTAAATAAATGTTTTTGCTCAACTAGAGATTTTCCTAAATTTCCAAAATTTCAAACTTATGTTTCTGTCTCATTGATTTATTTTTCAGCCACATGTAATATAATGGATAAACAGAATATATTAATTTGTGCTGTAAATTAAAAGGTCTCAGTTGATATAACTGCATTCTTTGAATCACCTTTGGCTACTACATTATTTATAGACAGTCATAGAGATACATCCTTATATTTATAAATTATACATATACATACCTGTTTTTATAGGTATTCAAAGAAGGAAATATATCTTAAACCAAAGAAAAGACATAAAAACTGAAAACAGAAAGGAATTTTTGTCATAAAAGTCTATATCTCAGTGTTTAATGTACTCACCTGTTGTGCTAAACACCTGTTATGAACTTTAACTTATTGAAAGGCTTCATAAGGTTTGAAAGGCTAAAGAAGAAAGACCAGTCAATGTGACATTTTGCCTGTAATGAGCAGAGGGATTCTTGGCAACATTAGTCCTTCAGTATGTTGATGTCACTCAGCCCAACTCTGCCTTTGATCTGACCCAGATGGTGTTTTGCCAGCTTTTTGTTGTGTCTTGCTGTTAAGGACGTGGATTAAAACAAACTGACCAAGTTGCAGTCCCAACAAGAAAGAACACTGAAAGGCAGGAGGAATCGTCTGGAGCATGCAAAAGAGCAGTCCCTCAGTTATTTTTCTGTCTTAGCTACTGAAGTTTGTAGTCTAAGGCTTCTTTGATCCACAATACCAGTGGTTAAAATCCAGTTGTATATGATTTATAATTTTCATGTCTATTTGAAAGAAAATCCAGAGGAGGAACTCTATAGGTGCTTACTCTTCCAATAGGAAAAAAAAGTGCCTAATAACAAAATTAATAGCCTAAATATTTGATATGCAAGGAAACCATGTGGATATCATGCTGTGCTTTGCTATGAAAGTAAATTGAAAGCAATAAAAATAATGAGTCTTTTGACATAGCATGCCATTTGATAATAAAGAGCAGATTATGTTATGAACTTTGGACTGGAATATTCTTAAATATCATGTTTACTAGTATCTAATTATCTCTTTCTCTACCCCTGTTTGAATCGCATGGTGTAAGACATTATTTTCTCCATTTCCTCTCTTATTTCTAAAATATAAACATGATGATAGCTAACCGCAAATTCGAGCTAATCTATTTTGGTTATTTTCCCTGCTAAGTTAACTACAGGAGATTTAAGTTCTGATTCTAAGTCAGCTATTACTTTAATTGTGACATTGAGTAAATTATTTAAGCTTAAAAAAGTAGTTTAGTCATATGCAGAAGGATAAGTTAATTAAGAAGATGCCCAAGGATTCTTCACCTAACACTATAAGACATTTTATTCATTTCTGTTTGATTTCATACAATGTTCCTCTGGGGAGGACTTTTACAAGGAAACTTGTAAGACTTCTAAAGTCCTCTACACCCATCACCCATACTCTTGAGAAGATTCAGACTATTCCAGATTGTGTGTTTCCCACTGACCAAAATGGCCTTAATATTCCACTAGGCATGGTTAAACTTTACACAGATTTCTTCCTGACTATAGGCACTTCATCTTATTTTTTTCTTAGAGAACTTACTTAGAAAGCTTGCAATTGTAAATTATTTCTCTGCCTTTTTGAAATGTATGCAAATCTACTCCCAGTCCCTTGCCAATTTTACAAGTTGCTCAAGCACTTGGAAACCATCCCTTTGGTGTGTAAACTTCTAAGGAAGTAGGACCACTATCTCTCAATTCCTGTGGGAGGGTAGGAGCAATTTTGATAGGCACCAATTATCAGACACAGAGTCCAAATCACAGAGAAAAAAACATTTGCAAACTCAATGTTCTTTACATATCCCATTGATTAACCTTCCCCCTAAAGTCCTTCAATATTTTTTCCACTATTTCACCCTAATGCTTAAGCACTTTTATTTCAGTTGTGTTGAGTTGAACCTTTCTTCCCTATTGCAATAGTTTGGATAGTCTTCCTTGTCTGTCTGTTTAAGTTTGTCTGGTACAAAATTTGCTTTGACACTCCTCACTTTTGTGTGAATATTTTTGCTAGAACTAGGGGGGAAATCCCATTCTTATTTTCCCAGTTACTGACACAACTTTCTGTACTCAAGTTTCTAGTTAATTCTTTTTTGCACATCCTATACTCATATTCCCTAATTTTGCTCACATTTTCCCCTGATACTGCCATTATCCATGCTAATTAAGTGAAATTCTGTTACTCTTTCAAAGTTTTGGCAAATGATGCCTACACCATGAAACATTATCCCACTTATTTCTTTATTTAAAGGTGATTTTTCCTTGTCTGAATTCCTACTGTACATTTTATACTTCTCTCTCAACTTAGTGTTACACATAATGTATTATTGTATGTGTATGTATAAATACACATATATATATGTATAACAACACTGATATTATATAATGTGTCATATATGTATATTTTGGATACACAATAAATACATATATATGACACATTATATATGTAATGTCAGTGTCATTTAGTCTTCTTTTTAATAGATGAATTTGTCTTATTTTTTTGCAAGAACCTAAGTAAGCATAAATTATCCTTCAAACCAGTGGTTCAAAGAATTCAACTTTTAATTAATTTAAGTTTAATTAATTCAGTTTAAACAACATTAAACTATTGGTTACCATATTGGATAGTATAATTCTAGATTCTTTTAGATAATATAAATATTAATTTAACTTACTAGAATTGGTCTAATATGCATATGTTTAATTTTAATAATTATCTAATTAAAAAAATATGCTTGTTTCCAAAATTCTACATTCTTACTTGATGATATTTTACAGATTAAAAATATTATTATCACAAAATAAAGATTGATAGGGACTTAGGCTAGTTTAAATTAATTTCATCAGCTAATTCAACTTTATATTACTTCCAGCTAGATATGAAGAGGCAAAACAAGAGGAAGAAGATGCTTGAATTCTATGTTACTTTAAGTAATGACCTTGCTTTATTCCTATAATTAGCTAATGCAATAAAATGGGAATAAATTTAATGTTGATGGTTTAGTAAGTTGTTATATTTACATGTCCACATAATAAAGACAGAAAAGTATTTCCTTTAAGAGATAAAGGAAGCAAATTTGGATTTACTCTGATACTGGTTTGGCTATTAGAAAATTAAAATAATCTGATATCACCATTAACTTCTACCAGACAAATTAATTTTCTAATAACATTTGGTGGGGGACAAATATTATAAGTTTACTTTTTTTAGCCAACACAACTCTTCATCAAACTATAAAGATTCTTCATATTGATTTCCTCTATCTTATTTTTTTGCACATATTTTTATTTAGTTAGAACAGTGATTTGAGCTTGTGTTTCAGAATTGGATGGAAAAAATACAAGGGGGTAAGTACAGACACATAGATTGAATTAGGAGGGTTATTTAGAGGTACAGATAGGTGTTAGAGCATCTTTTCATCAGTGTGTGAAGAAAAGCGAATGAGAGAATTTGACTTTCGAGAAATTATGTTATATGGTATAACATATATTATTAAAAATGAAAGCTAAACAATCTTTACTATGCCAACTACAATTTGGCACTTGCCTTCTACCTTTATCTACAAGGATTAAATCATGAGCTACTGAAGCTGCTGACCTTCAACATCCCCTGAATGGAGTTCAGGGTGGAAATCAGGAATTAGGCACTCTGTGCTCGGGGGAAAAACTGGCAGAACAGGTCTTCAGAAAGATATTTTCAGGAGAAGATTTTATGAGCCCAATTCTTGCATCTCCTCGTATCTAGAAAAGCACTCAAATTTTTCATGGTGATGTCTGCTCCTTGTAACTAGCAGTAATATTCACAAGGCTAGCAGCAAACGTCTGCAAAACTGTGTGCATGATTGCATGTAACTCCCTTCACCAAAATCACATATATACAGACCATTCCTCCGGCCTCTTCCGAGTGGTTTCTCAGAGCTATCTGAAACGTTGCCCCCCGGCTATAGTCCTCATTTTGCCCCAAATAAAACTTAACTCACAACTTTCATGTTGTGCATTTTTTTTTCAGTTGACAACTACTACAAGTTTAATTGGCGCTTGATTGGTTATATATAAATTTATTTATATATAAATTATATATATATTTATTTATTTATAAAATATACAAGGAACTATGATAGTATACAGACATTGATTTCACAAGGTATTTGATACAATGCAACAGGTAAAACCATTTTAGTGTAATATGTATGGGCTAGAGAAATGGTTTGAACACTTAATTTAACAGAACAGCTTTTATTTTCCAAATAAAATTAATACATATGTATACATATATATGTAAATATACATTATGTGTCATATATAAATACATGTAAATACATTTTACATGCATATATAAATAAATGATAATGATTGGAAACTCCCATAACAATAGTTTCCCATATATATCTGAATTCCAGTTTAAGAGTGTGATATATATTTTCAAATTGTCATTAAACTTAAGAGAAAACCTTCCACCTCTCCTATTTATCATGTTGTTTTCACTTTAACAGAAAATACATATGCTTTTCGGGTTACCGGAAACTGGGAGAAATACTTAATCCATTAGCAACAGCATCATTAAATAAAATGATTTTTTAGCCTGTAATGACAGTTGGAAATGGGATTTTTTTATAAATAAAGGTTAATTACAAGACAATCATGTTCATTCATTTATGTTCTGCCTATGGCTGCTTTCCTACGACAAGGATAGAATTGAGTTCAACAGAATGGTTTAAACTCACAAAGTATAAAATATTCACCATCTGGTTCTATACAGCTTTAAAAAAAGTTAACTGATACCTTTTCTTATCTAAAAAAGATGAGGAGTAAAATAAATAAAAAATTTTAGCTATCCACATCTTGATAGATATGTAGATTTATGATGAGTTAATGTGGAAAAGATACTGAGATTTTAGTGTCCATAAACTCACTGTAATTCAAGGTTTGTGGTGTCCTCACTCAACATGCGAATACAATTTAAAGATTACATTACTTTGATGAACGTTTTTTGTTTGTTATTTTTTTTGTTTGTTTTTCTTTTCTGCAGTACATGGACCTCTCACTGTTGTGGCCTCTCCAGTTGCAGAGCACAGGTTCCAGATGCGCGGGCTCAGCTGCCATGGCTCACGGGCCCAGCTGCTCCACTGCATGTGGGATCTTCCCGGACTGGGGCACGAACCCGTGTCCCCTACATCAGCAGGCAGACTCTCAACCACTGCGCCACCAGGGAAGCCCTGATGAACTTTTTTTAATCAGAAAAGCTTCCTTTGGTGGATTAGATCAGAGGTTGGCAAACTATTGCTTGAATGTCAAATCCAGCTTGCAGCTTGTTTTTGCATAGCCTTGGAGTCATAAAAAATATTTTTATTTGATTATTTAAAAATATAACACAAAAACAAAGAATATATTACAGTGGCCATATGTGACCAAACAATATATTTATTATACATATTATACAACTTTTTACAGAAAAAAATTTACTATCTCAGGATAATGTGTTTGTGTTCTGTATTAAACAAATGATGTTTTGAAAAACAAACATATAAATAAACAGTACAAAAGATAGGTTTAATTTCTCCTACAAAATGAAAACTTTAATGCAACAGAAGCTTTTATTTTTTAGAAGAGACTATTTAGGGAAATATGCTTTAAGACTTCTTTTATTTGAAGATCTCTCTTGCAGACAAGAATCCCTATTAATTTGTTGTTTACAGGGCAGAATTAGAAGGTGGAGGCAAATGTATGGAAGTCACAAATATACATACTTCTAAGAGTGTTTTCTATAATAAGATGACAAATAGAATAAAATAGCATAACAGTATAAAATAGTCTATTTAGAGTGAAATGGAATTAAGGACTCTAATGTACTTTTATCACATTTTTAATTTTCAAGAACGTGTTACATTTCCTGAATATTATTATTTTATCATTAAATTTTATTATTGTTTTATACAGAATTATCTTCAGTAAGTGTGAATATAAATATATTTTTATAAACTTCTCTTTCCAAATTTTTTATTCTTTCATTTTCATCTGTGAGATTTGATTTCTGGTTTTCATATTAGAAGTTTTATCTGAAATGCCTATTCATTCTTGACTTTTTCTCATATTTGATAACTGACCACTGAAATGCTAATTGGGAGCCTTATGCATATAGGTGGATCTTGTCTTCTCTGGAGTTTGTTCTGGTTGTGATGCTATCTTTGAAATCAAGAAAGTTGTGTTTTTAGGCCTTTTCCCTTATGTTCTTCAGATAGTTCTTCCTATACTTAGCATGTAAAGGATGTCTATAGGTCTATCTTACAGAAATCTCTTAGATGAAGATTAGAGTTTTCAATGTTTGGTATTGAATTAAATATTTAACAGCTGACTTGGCCTTCTCTGGGTTCAGGAATGCCCAAGGATTTGACTCTTACTTAAACTCTCCTTCCACATTAACTGAAGGATGGTATAAGTACACGAAGTACAAGGTAAATCAGGGTTCTGCTCAGTTATTATCTACCAATCCAAGCACTTGTGCCTGGTTACAGATAGTGTTTATTAAGGAACATGTAACTGATAAATAATCTATAACTGATGAGTAATATATAATTAATGAAATGCAGCTCCATCTGTGAATGGGAGCTTGTTATGTACTTCTGAGGGAGGGTATGACCAGCAGGGTATAAAAACTGAAGGAATTCTAATGCTAATGGATTCACTCCAAAGGTATGCAGTCTGCATTTTCTTCCATGGGGAGCCCAGTCTAGTGTTATTGGAACATTCAGGTAACATGTATGGGAGGCCTAAGAATTTTGCCATGCTGTTACAGTGCATGCTGTGTTGCTGCATATTCTGTACCATTTCTCATCACTAAATGTTTTGATGATGCCATGTTGCCTTATAAGTTTGACTGTCCATTCAAATCCAGGAACCCTACTTCTGGAGCAGAGTGATCATTGCTGGCTGTAGACTTTTATTCTATTCCTCTCAGTTACAGTATGATAATGACTTACGCCTGACTTAAATTTAGCCCTTTATTACACTGCTACTGTGTCCCTTTCTTTTGCTTTTTTTTTTCTGAATATAAATCATCAGGCCATGTTAACCCCACATTCACTTCACTTTTCAGGAGCAGCTAACATGCCAATTCCTGAACCCTTGGATGAGTTTTTATATCAATTTGTTCATTCTTCACTTTACATTCTGTTGATTTAGTGTTCAGCTCAATTGTCTCTTCTAAGTTACCACTTCCATCAGATTATGGCTTCCAATATTGTGTTTTTGATTTTTTTTCTCCCATTTGTGTTGATTTTGAAATTATGGTTTAAAAATATATATACTATCCTTTTGGAGTAGGGGTTCCTCATACATTTGCTCTATACATGTCTTTGGCAGGCTAGTAAAGCCTATGGAGTTATCCAAATAATGATTTAAATTCATGAAATAAAATATATAGAAATAAAACAGAAAACAACTGCACTGAAAAGTGGTCATACAAATATTTTCAACAGCATTTTAAATATAAGAATAAATGTATCTCCAGTCATGCATTAAATAAAAATATTGAGTTTCAGGTCTAAAAAGTAAAATAATTTGGTAGTAATCAGTATAATCTAAATTTCTACATCTTCAATGGGTAAAATATGTTATGAAGCTACTTGTGTTTTTTAATGATAATAAAGCCATAAATATTGCTAATACTACTGGAGTTTTTGCCTGTACATGTAATTGAAGGAAATAGACAAATGAAAATAAATATGTACATCAAAGTTTAAATTCATTAAAACTCAGGGAGCCTGGTTATGAATTTCTGATTTAGAGGGTCTTTAAGAATGGAGAACTTAAATCTGTGTTTCATGTTCCACCTTAAACTGGAAGTATCATAACTTAAATCCATGAAAATAAAAGCAATTTTCCACAATAATAATTGTTGAAAACACATTAAAAATGTTGGAAATAATTCATGGTTGCTGTATGTTATGTTTCACCACTCTTGTTCAGAAAAAAATGCATAATATAAATATATTTAATGGGGCAATATGAATTATTTTGAATGTGATCATGCAGGCAGAAGGCTACCAGAATAAAGATGCAGTTCTGATATTTAAACTGAATTGAAGTATATTCTTGTTATTAAAAAAGATCATGCTTCAGTTATTGAGGTAAGTGGGATGAGAAAAGAAAACATGTTTTGAGGTTGTCATTATTCACATTGTGGAACTTTTAATGTAATACATCAGGGGGCATGGAGTATGATTTGCTGGCACATGAGTGTTTCCAAATATGTGGGAGAGAGAGCTTCTCTGAACATTTGCTCATATCTTTGTGGTTTTGGAAACAGAATCTTTCCGAGTTCAAATACTATAGTACTATATATTTTCTTTGTCTACTCGACAATTTGTATAGTTAAAAAGTATATATATATATATATGTACACATATATATAAAGCATATATAAATTTTATATATGTATATTGTCTGAAATGCTTTATTAAAATCTATAATTTTAGGAAGGATAAAAATATATACGGACTTCTGGTTCAACCAAAATGTAATAGACTAATTTTTCCCTGCTCCTTTATGCCAAGTACAACTAAAACCCTGGATATAACACACCAGGCAATCTAAGGACAACTGTGAGGTGGTGTGAGGATGAACTGGTTTGACCCCCCCATAACTGAAGGAAAAACACAACTACAAAGTGTCTTATGTCTCCCCATGCAACAGAAGGTAGGAGACCTTGGCTCAGAGTGTTTACAGTTGCTAATCTGGCAACAATAGGCAGATAAAATCATTTAATCTCTGGATCAAATCTGAGTTCCTCTGACAACAGATGAGCCTGACAAAACTAGCCCTGCTAAAAATAAGTGAACAGGTGAAATATTCTCCTTGCCTGCTGGCTCTTAGACTTCCCTACCCGACTAAGAGATAATGGGGTAAATGGGTGGCACTGGCAAGAGGGATTCTACCTTAACAAGTGTTCCTTAGTTCCCATGCCATGGAGTTATCCATACTCCATACAGAGATACCAGGGTGGCCAAGAAGCACTGGCAGGGAGGATCACACCACAAGAACCTACCAAATAAGTACTCTTCATGCCTGACATCATGGGGCTGGGTAGGGAGACAGGGACCATACCCCCACAGCTGTGGACAAAGGATGTTGTGACTATCAAGCCATCAGCTACTGCAGCCACCACACTCTCTCAACAGTGCATCCTGAGGGGATACAGGATGGAGAAAAACATGATACTGGCCTTAGATAGTTAAGGCGCATATTAAAGAAATAATTTCATTAAGCCCAGACTGTTGTATCTTCCCGTACTTAGAAAAGTGCTAAATTCATTAACTTGAGATGTCTGTTTTTTCTTTAATTAACAGCAATCTTTTGATGTTCTGGCTACCTGTTTTTGTTTGTTTGTTTGTTTTGTTTCGTTTTCTGCAAAAACTCCTATATACACTGGCTCCTCCCTTGCGTCTTCAAAACAGCCCCTCAGAACTATCTGAGAGTCTGCATTCTGTGTTTAAGTCTTCAGTACGTCTGCCAAATAAAACATAATTCTTAATTTTTAGGTCGTGCATTTTTTTTTTCAGTTGACCCAGCAAAGGTCTAACCATAAAATCTTCTTTGTCCCTGAAGTTCTGAGATATATCTCCCACTTTTTCGGTTCTTATTTCTGCTGAAACAGTACCACAAATTTAGTGTCTTAAAACCATGCAAATTAATTTTCTTACATTTCTGGAAGTCAGAAATCCTAAAGTAAAGGTGCTGTCCGTGCTATATTCCTTCTGGAGTTTCTAGGAAACAATCCTTCTCTTGCTTTCCAGCTTCTAGACTCAGTCTGAACTTCTTGGCTCATGGCCCCTTCCTTCAGCTACAAACTGTATGATTCCAACCTCTGTCTCTGTTACCACATATCATTCTCTGATGCTCTGTCCCCCTTCCTATCTTATAAAGACTCTTGTAATTATATTGCACTCACCCAAATAATCCAGGATAATCTTTTCACCTCAAAATTCTTAGCTGAGTCACACCAAAAAGTCCCTTTTGCCATGTAACGTAACATATTCACAGTTCCAGAGATTAACTTGTAGATGTCTTGGGGGGATATTGTGCCTACTATAGTCTCCCTTGTGTCCCCCGATATTCATGTGCTCTCCACGTGTAAACTATATTCACCCCATCCCAACATTTCCGTAAGTCTAAAACCACTATAGCATTATTTCAAAATCCAAAATCTCATCTAAACTTTATCAGCCTCAAAGTCCCAAATATCATCATCTAAATTACATATAAGGGAAGATCTGACTATAACACTTCCTGAGACAAAATTCCTCTCCATGTGTAAATCCAAGGAACTCAAGAAACAATTTAACTGCTTAAGATAAAATTGTGGGTCAGGCATAACATTTAAAAACACAACCATTTTAGGGGCTTCCCTGGTGGCGCAGTGGTTGTGTCCGCCTGCCGATGCAGGGGACATGGGTTCGTGCTCCAGTCCGGGAAGATCCCACATGCCTCGGAGCGACTGGGCCCGTGAGCCATGGACGCTGGGCCTGCGCGTCCGGAGCAAAAATTCACATAAAAACACAACCATTTTAAAAGAGAGAAAATGGACGGAAAAAAAAAATTCTTAGAAATTTTGAAAGTCAGCCTGACAAACCCCATCAGGTTTTAAGCCCTAAGAAGAACGGTTTCTGGTTCTGAAGTCAATTCTTCCCTGACTTCATGCTTCTTGGTTCCGCCCTCAGAGTCATCCTTCTTTTACAAGAAAGGTATTGTAGCATGTGTTTTCATCTGAGTAGTTTTATTAGCCATTAACTTGCCTGTAGAACTTTGGGAGTTTGCCAGCTTTAGTTTACTTTGTCCTGTCTCTGTCCCTTTCCATGCAAGACAGCAGCGTTTCTGCTGTTATAACATTCACAAGAGCATTGTGCATCACAATATGTGTCTCAAGGAATCATTTAATTAGACACAAGATTGGTACACAGATCTTTCCTAGATAATCTCATCTTTATTTCTGGCTTTCTTTTGAGAGGAATCTGTGAATGACATGCCTAATCTCTTCAAAGAATCTTCAGTGCAACAGGACTTTTTGTTCCTTTAGAAGCACTCTCAGAATATTGTACAATCCAAGTATCTCTGCCTGGTTACAGATAGTTACTTATTAAGTAACATGTAATTGATAAGTAACCTATAATTTATGAGTATTTATAATTGATGAGACGCAGCTCCACCTGGAAACAGAAGCTTGTTATGTACCTGTGAAGAAACACAAAACCAGCAGCGTGGTGTCTCCAGAGCATGCTTGCCTTACAATTAATCTTCTAATTTTAGCATCTCTTGAAATCTGGATAAGTGAAGAAGTTCCGCGGACATCAAATCCTGCTTCCTTTTTTCTTAACAGTTCTTCCTCAGTTCATTTCATTTCTTTCACATTATAATAACAGCAGTAAGTGAAAACAGCAAGAGTAAACCAGGCTTCATCTTAAACACTGCTTAGAAATTATCTTTGGCTAAATGCCCTTGTTTGTCACTTAAAAATTCTACTTTCTGTATAACTCTAAGATACAATTCAGCTAAGCTTTCTACCGTAATATAACAAAGAGATACTTTCCTACTTATCAATAATGTATTCCTCATTTCCTTCTGAATCCTCACCAGCAGCATTTTTAATACCCAGATTTAATGGCTAACAAGAGTCTTTATACAACAATTTATGTTTTCTATAACGATATGTTTTCTCTTCCATACTCCTCACTCCTGAGTTCTTACTAGCAAAGTTCTTAATATCTATATTTGTTCTGATAGTCTGTTTTTGATTATTTAAATATCCTCTAAGAAAATCATGTTATCTATCATGTTCTACACTTCCTACTGCTTACTTACTAACAAAGTGGTTAATATCCATATTTCTACTAACAATCTCTTCAAGGAAATCAAGGTTTTTTCTATCATGCTCCTTAAAACTCTTTCAGCCTCTACCTATTACCCAATTGCAAAGCCACTTCCACATTTTTAGTTTTTGTAATAGCAGTGTCCCACTTCATTATTCATTGCTACTATAAGCATTACCAAAATACTGTCTTAAAACAACTCAAATTTATTATCTTACTGCTTTGGGGTCCGAAATCTTAAAATCAAGGTAAGGGCATGGTTACATTTATTTTGGAGGCTCTAGGGAAGAATTATTTCCTTGCCTTTTTCAGGTTCTAGAGGACATCTGAAATTCTCAGCCTGCAGCTCCTTCTTCTATTTCAAAGTTTACCACTCCGATTCTCTGCCTGTTGTGTCTCCTCTGACTCTCTGTCTCAATTGTTTAAAGATCCTTGTGATTACACTGGGCCTACCCAGATCATCCAGGATATTCTTCTCATCTCAAGACCCATAACTTAGCCACATGTTCAAACACCTTTTGCCATGTAATATAACATATTCACAAGTTCCAGGGGTTAGGATGTTAACATCTTTGAGGAACCATTGTTTTGTCTATCATACCCACCTAAAGACACTGGACAGCTCAAACTGAGGAAAACCTCTCACTACCATCATAAAACAGCAGGGGTCTTTGGATTTCCCAGAGGTAGCATATAACTGAAGAAATCCAAAATTACCTGGCAAAGTCTCTGAAAATGAAAATGTCTTTGGAACCAAAGCACACAAGAGTAAGGCAAGACATGTTTGTTAAACCTAAACATTGAATTCCTGCTAAAATAAAATATTTACATAAGATCCAAGTCAAATGATATAATAGACAAAATGTCCAGGCTATCATAAAAAAAATCACTCATCTTACGAAGAAACTGGAAAAATAAATCACAATAGATATTAACACTAAGATGAATCAGATTTTGGGAGTATCTGACAAGTGTTTTAAAACAGATATCTTCAAAATGTTTCAACAATAAATTAAAGATTCTCCTGAAATAAATTAAAAAACTCTGCAAATTAATATGTTATAAAAAACCAAATGTAAATTACAGAACAAAAAATACAAAACAAAAATTTCACTCAGTTGGTTTAGTAGTAGACCGGAAATGACATAGATAGAATCAGTAAACTTGTGGAAAGAAAATATAATTCACATAATCTGAACAAGTATGGACTAAAAAAATGGACAAAGCCTTAGGAACAATGTGTTAATAGCAAAGGGTACACCATGTGTGTCATCAGAGTCATAGAGAAGAGAAGAAGGAGAATATACCTAAAAGGGGGTCTGAAGAAGTAATGGCTGAAAACGTCCTACATTTGGAAAAATAAATAACCCACAGATTCAAAACACTTAGCAAACCCTAAAATGAAAAAAACTAAAAGAATTCCTCCCCAGACATACAATAATTCAATTTTGAAAACTAAAGACAAAAAAAAAATCTGGAAAACAGCCAGAAAGAAATGACACATTACTTATAGGGGAACATTAATTTGAATAAGTGTAGATTTCCTATTTGAAAGTAAAGAGGCAGAAGGAAGTAGCACAATCTTTTTCCATTGTTGGATGAAAAGTACTGTCAACCTCAAATTTTTTATTCTTTGAAACTATCTTTCAGAAATGACAGGGAAATAAAGACATTTTCAAATGAAGGTAAGCTTTAAAAAAAAAAGTCTATAACAAACCTATTCTTAAAGATTGACTAATTCAAAGCCTTGGAAATAAGAATCACATTGTTCACAGTAGGATCTGGGATAAGACCATCTACTATCATCCTTTTCTCTTTGGATTCTGTAGTTCTCTCTACTCCTCCCACAGCCTACATATAAAATGCTCCACAGTCCATCTGTGTAATACTCACCTTCACAAACATAACTTGCTTTAGTTGAATTTAATTTTCAGATTCAATTCTACTGAAAATCAAGTCTAAACAGATAAAAATAATACTCACTCAAGACTTGCTATAGTTTTTTTCAGTAATTGTGCCACTCAATATAAACTAACATTTATTTAACTAAACACAAAAGTTCCTTGAAACCAAGGATAATGCAATGGTATTTTGGGTAGTCTTTATAATGCTTTTTTTTTTTTTTTTTTTTTGCGATACACGGGCCTCTCACTGTTGTGGCCTCTCCCGTTGCGGAGCATAGGCTCCGGACACGCAGGCCCAGCAGCCATGGCTCACAGGCCCAGCCGCTCCGTGGCATGCGGGATCTTCCTGGACCGGGGCACGAACCCATGTCTCCTGCATCGGCAGGTGGACTCTCAACCACTGCACCACCAGGGAAGCCCCCATAATGCTTTTTATTAAGAATTAATCTGCTCAAGACTTTGAGGTTGTTTTCACTTATGATATTTGAGAATATTTTACTTTATACATTAGAATTTGTGAAGAAATGATCAGATTACATCTAGCATATTGTTTTAATTTCCACTTACCATGTTTTATAATTGCTTACAAACTGAAGAGACTCAAAAGGAGCTGCTAGTTGATTGACCAATTTTCCTATGTGCATAATTGGTATAGTACATGCCACATAAATTTACATTACTACTACAAATAATTATTATAACAAGTAATTATGTAGTGCTTACTATGCACCAAAATCTAATCTATGTGGTCCACATAGATGAATTTATTTAATTATTCAATATGCTTATTTAATAAATAGTGAATCTGTGTTATCACAAGGGTAAATAATTTGTATCACAAGGGTTAATAATTTAATCAGTATTGGTTAACTGCTATAACAAACAAGTCCCAAATCTCAGTGAAATAATAAAATAAAGGTTTGGTTTTATTTAGGTCAAAGCCAATGGAAATATTTCTGGTCAGTTGGCTCCCCTCCAAAGCCCTCCTTGAAGTGGAAGTGAAGGTCACTAGCTGATGCCATGTTGTACCTCTGCCATCTTGTGGTTTCTAGTTGACCCTGACACCACTGAGTCTGCAGTCAGAGAGAAGAAAGCATGAGGAAATCATACAACACACTTAACTGGGACCTGGAATTGACACATGTTACATTAGACAAACCTAAGTCCACATCCTCCTTTATGAGATATGAGAAATTAGAAGATATGATAAAATATGTTTCTTAGTAAGGCAGCCACTTTCAAGAAAAAAGATTCTTACTATGGAAGGGAAATGTATCTCTAGTTGTTACCCAGTCATCTATGATGCAGTGAGTAAACTGAAATATAACCTCAGGAATTTGGCTCTCAAGACTGTGCTACACTATTCTATGATAAACAAAACTAGGATAAATAATACATATTTTATAGTACAGAATATATAATAGTATAGTATATAATACAGGGATACCTTGGAGATACTACAGGTTTGATTCCAGACCACCACAATAAAGCAAATATCACAATAAAGCAAGTCATGTGATTTTTTGTGTTCCCAGTTCATATAAAAGTTATGTTTACACTATACTGTAGTCTATTATGTGTGTAATAGCATTATGTCTAAAACAACAATGTACATACCTTAATTAAAAAATATTTTATTGCTAAGAAATGCTAACCATCATCTGAGCCTTTATCAAGTCATAATCTTTTTGAAAGAACATTATCAAAGATCACTGACCACAGATCACCATAACAAACATAATAATAATGAAAAACTTTGAACTATTGTGAGAATTACCAAAATGTGAGATAGAGACACAAAGTGAGCTGTTGGAAAATGGCACCTATAGATTTGTTTAATGCATGTTAATCACAAACCTTTCATTTTTAAAAAACATAGTATCTGTGAAGTGCAAAAAAAAAAAAAAAAAAGAAAGCACAGTATTCCTGTATATGTGAATAGATAATATAGTGTAGTATAATGATGTTTGGTATATACTAGTCATTCAATAAATGTTGGCTATTATTCTATTATTAAAGAATTAGTAAGAGAAACCATTTCAACAAGTATAAGAATAAAAGAATGATTCATTAAAAGGTTACAAGGATATCGTATTGAATACAAAGGTAGGGATGAAATACACTTATGATGAAAGAAAATATAGAAAAACTTAGCAGAGAAGTAGAAATTATGAAAAAAGAAACAAATAGAAATTATGACTGAATTAAAAAAACTGAATTAAAAATATAATAATTCACTGGATATGTTTAACAGCATAATATATGGCAGAGAACAAAATTAACTTTTAAAATAGATCTATAGAATGCTAGATTTCATAAATGTTAACTCAGAGTATTAATGGGGTTATTTAAAGAAAGTCATAGTCATGAGGCAATCAATAGCTTACATTTAGTTGGAAAAATGTCCAATAAAATTAGCCTATAATCAAAATTTTAAAATAATATGTATAAATATGTACACATATGTATGTTTTTACTTTAACTTGTCATTATAAAAGCATATTTCAATCTTTCCTCCATATTCTTGGATGATGGCTTTCTTTTTGATATGTTTTCATAAAAGTGTAGAAAATGAAATTTTGTATTTAGTCCCAAATTTGAATTGATTAAAAAAAATAAAAACCAAAATGTCAATTTTCAGATAGAAAATCCAAAAGTATTTTGTAAGAAAGAAACACTAGATATAATACACAAAATATTGTGAGAGATGCCCAGGGAATAACTTTTTTCAGTTGGAATTTTCATTGCAATATATCTTACAAATTGCTGAAGGTTGTAGCAAGCAAGAATTGTAACATGATTTAAAATAGTTTGCCCTTTACAGAACTCTGACTATATGTATTTGTGATCATGTATTTACTTTGCGGCAGGCTTCAAGAAGGAAACATACACACATACATAAACACAGACACAAAAACTAAGTATACAAAATACAAGAAAGTGACATACGTACTTGTATTTTATTTTTATATAAAACCAAACAGATACAATTACTGAAAAATTCAACTGAAAAATCTTGATATTTATATGAAACATGCCAAATCAGGATTTTGAATTAAAATTTCTAATTTAATCTAGATAGCAAGAATGAATTTGGTATAACTTAACTATGGATTAAAACAATAAATTTACAAATATATATATACCTCAAATTTGGAGTTACAAATTTGAAGAAAACTGAGCATAGTATTGATGTGATGAGAAAATTAAGAAATGTGTAATACTCAACAATTTATAATGAAATTAGAATATTTGAACTTGATTCTTATGCAATATTAGAGAAATCCTTCGGGCATGTAAACAGAATCTTCTATATAAAATATTACTCTGTCTCTAATCAAAACCAAGATGTTAATCTAAATGTTAAGACTGATTGCAAATTAAGGCATCTTCTTAGGAAACAATGGAGGAAACATATTTTTAAGAACAAAAGTATACATTTGAGGTTCAGTTGAAAGATGCAAATAAAAAATTTTAAACCACTTTATTGAGGTATGATTAACATACGAAAAGCTTTAAATATTTAATGTATAGAACTTGATGAGTTTGTAGATAATATATGCCTGTGAAAACTTCATCAGAATCTATGCCATAAACATATCCATCACCTCCAAAAGTTTTCTCCCATCTTCTTTATCATTATTTTATTTTTTATGAAAAGAGCACAACATAAGATCTACCTTCTTAGTAAGTTTTTAAGTATACAATACAATACTGTTAACTTTAGGCACTATGCTGTTTCATACCCTTTGACTAATACTTTGCTGTTTCTCCCCACCTCTAGGCCCTGGCAACCACCATCCTACTGACAACTCTCTGCTTCTATGAGTTTCACTATTTTAGATACCTTATATATGTGGTATCATGTAATATTTGTTCTTTTGTTTCTGGCTTTTTTACTTAGCATAGTGTCCTCCAGGTTTATCCATGTTGTCACAAATGGCAGAATTTACTTTTTTTAAGGCTGAGTAATATTCCATTGTATGCACATACTACATTTTCTTTATTCTTTTATCCATCAGTGGACATTTAGGTTGTTTCCATGTCTTGGATATTGTGAATAATGCTGAAATAAACATGGGAGTAGAGATATCTCTTAGAACTCCTGCTTTCGATTCCTTTGAATATATACCCAGAAGTGAGGCTGTTGGATCATATAGTAATTCTATTTTTAATTTTTTGAGGAAAATCTATACTGTTTTCTGTAGTGGCTGCACCAATTTCCCTCAACAGTGTACAAAGTTTCTCTTTACTCCACATCCTCACCTACACATATTATTATTATTTTTGATAATGGACATCCTAAGAGATGTAAGGTGATATCTCATTGTAGTTTTGATCTGTATTTTCCTGACTTTCCTGATGATAGGTGATGTAGAGCACATCTTATATATCTGTTAGTCATTTGTTGTTGGCCATTTGTATGTCTTCTTTGGAGAAATGTCTATTCAGGTCTTTTGCCAATTTTATAATGAGGTTTGTTTTTTTGCTATTGAGTTGTATGAGTTCCTTACATATGTTGCATTTTTAACCCTTTTATAAGATATATGGTTTGCAAATATTTTTCTCCCACTTTGCTTTTTCATGTGTTGCTTGTTTCCTCTATTGTTCAGAAACATTTTAGTTCCCCCTTGCTTATTTTTGCTTTTGTCGCCTGTGTTTTTGGTGTCAGATGCCAAAATTTTAAATTATTTTAAATAGATGTACCTAAAAATAGATGCCAGATTAAAGGGAATGAGAAAAGAAAAGAAATGATATAAAATACAAAGATAGAAATAAGAAAAAAGAAGATAAAAATGATAATTATAAGATAGAGGTAATATAACAATAGTAACCATTCTTGTTTCAGAAGAAAAAAAATGACCCTCTGGAAAGTGCTGCATGCATTGAAGATTTTGTGACCATTTGGTGGTAGATAAGAGAGAGTGGGTGGCTCTATAAGTTCCTCTGCTATAAAGTTATAAAGGTGGGATATTTTTGGAATCTGTGGGAAAATTCCCTTCTTAGCTGTACTGTTCATGCTGTTAATCTTCTAAAGAAATCCAACTGTTATTTCTCCTACTGCCGACATACTTAATTATTGTTGCACAGAGCAAAGCAATGATAAGATCTGAACAAAACAGATGGCTCAGCATTGCCAGAAAACTTATGTTTTTGACATGATTTTTATAAGACACAGAAGAAAGTATAATTTTGTTGAAAATGTCCCAGACTAATCAGCATATTTTTACAACACATATAGACATGTAGTATTAGCATACTATAACATTATTTCATATTTCTTCAATGATGTTTTTCTAAGTGCTTTATAAAAGCATAAAAGATGTGTAAATCATTTCTAAAGTATCAGATAATTAAGAATATTTGTTTGTTCATGAGTATAGCCAACTTGACAGGGTAATGCTCCTTTGCATCTTTGCATGCCATCTTTGAAAATCAAGTGGAAATCTGGAGTTTTAATTCAATTAATTTGGGCTTTAAGCTTGTAAAGTTATTTGGATTTATTGAATGCATTTGCCATGTTAATTTCTAATATATTGATTTACTTATTGAATTAAAATTAATTATTGTGCTCATGTTCATTTCTAGGCAATATATTATGACTAGTAATATACATATTGATAGGAAAAGGCCTTGCTCTTTGGTGAATTATTACTCAAAGGGGGAGGTTGACATATAAATCTACAGTGTAAATTTTATTGTTATTAAGTAAGTATGAAGTTAGAGGCAAGACTTGAGGAACATAAAATTTGGGGCATTAAAGTCAAAATCTCAAGGCTAGGAAACTTTCTAGTATATATGATGACATTTATATTTTGCAGAGAATTGGAAGTGTTGTAAAGGCAAAGATAAATGGAAAATGAATTCAAGTCTGTAAGAAAAGCATAAGAAAAAGCACCAATACATTATAATGTGTGATGTAGGTAGCCAGACACAAACATGTAATACTTAAGGAAAGAATGTTGAAAGATAAACCTGAAGGGATAAGTAGTATTGAGTTTTGTTGGGGCCTTGTTTGATATGTGAAATATTAAATTTTATTCTATTAGTGAAAAAGAGCAATATACATGTATAGAGGGATAAAATGAACCCCTTGGCTATAATATGAAAGAAGAATTTAAGGGAGATATTGCTGAAATCAGAACAGAGTAAATGTATTGTCAATAGTGAGATATGCATGCTTGCATGATTAGTAAGTTAATAAATAAGTTAATGAAAACATGTATATATGTGCTAAAACACTGTTGACTAAATGAAATCATACATTTAAGCTTTATTTTCTAATTTTTAAAATTTTTATAATTATTATTTTTTTAAAAAAAAGATAAATAATAAATATGTTCGGGCTTCAGGTGAGGAGTCTGAAACTCAGAAGACTTAGATGACTTTTTTATGGATGTATAGGAAGTAGTGTCACATATTTCACTTCCAAAACAATTTGTTTTACACTCTACTAATATCTCCATCAATATATAGAAATAATAACTTAAAATTCATCTTTACAGGAAATGTGTTTTCCTGTAAATATTAAGTAGTTATTATAGGTCATTTTTTGTAGGTAGAGTGGGTTTTTTTTTTTTTTTTTGCGGTACGCAGGCCTCTCACTGTTGTGGCCTCTCCCATTGCGGAGCACAGGCCCCGGACACGCAGGCTCAGTGGCCATGGCTCACGGGCCCAGCCACTCTGCAGCATGTGGGATCTTCCCAGACCAGAGCACGAACCCATGTCCCCTGCATCGACAGGCTGACTCTCAACCACTGCACCACCAGGGAAGCCCAAGAGTGGGGTTTTAAATCATTTTACCATTTAAACAGATCGTTAAATTGATTAGATTGGTAAGATTGATTGATAGTGTTATATTTAATAAAATAAACCATCTGTAGAATTCCTTTTAATAATTTGTAAAAGCATATGATATCCTTTATTCTAAAATTAACTTTGATAGTTTTAACAACTGAATCACTTATTCTTAAGCAAATACTATTATCAGATTTTTCTATAATTATTTGAAAACCTTACAATCAAAGTAATATGCATATTAATTAAAACGTGTGAGTCTGCTCCTAAAAAATATAGAAAACTGGTAAATAAATTTTAATTTACTTTCTCATATTTTTGTTGATTTTATTTAACTTTATTTATGTTCAAACAATAGAGTGCTATTGGTAGAAATACATGAATTATTAATGATTTTAAATCTCAGTATAAAGTTTCCACACAAATTTTTAATGAAACCGCTATGTGCTAATATAATTTTTAGTGTTGAACTCATCATATACCTCTTTAAAAGCACTTTATTTTTCATCTGTGGAAGGCACCACACATATTTTTATTTTATTTTATTGCTTCTCCTCTTGTCATCTCTCCCATTAGAGAAATTTCCCATATATGCTCACTCTATTGGCTCATATGACATTGTCATTATCCTTGAAATTATGAGTAGTGTGGTTTGTATATATCTGTCTTTTAATTTGTATTATTGTTATTGTGATAGAAATTGCGTTCAATTTGATACTTATTGTATTCCACAGTTTTCAAGATGTACCCATATTGCTAATAGTCTAACTCAGGACTTGTGCTTATATCACACTCTACTGTCAAAGGCATGTAACATATTGCATATTTCTCATATCTATTTCCTTGATGATAGAATATGGGATGCTACTATCTCATTGCTACCACAAATAAAGCTTCCATGAAGACCCAAGTATACACCTCTTTGGGGAATCTGTGTAAGAGCTTTGCTGTGGTACACAACAAGTAGAAGAATTGCTCATGCTCCCTCACAGGGAATGATCATTTTAAAATTGATTAAATACTGCTAATTTTGTTTCCAGTTTGGATGAATGAGTTCAAGGAAAGCATGAAGTTCTCCATATCCCCAGACCTTGATATAAACTTGCTTTCACATTTAGTCAATCAAATATATATTAACTGTATTTTATATTTTATAGTGTTTTCTTTTGTCTTAGGGTAGCTTTTTTTTAAACATCTTTATTAGAGTATAACTGCTTTACAATGATGTTAGTTTCTACATTATAACAAAGTGAACCAGCTGCACATATACGTTTATCCCCATCTCTCTTCCCTCCTACGTCTCCCTCTCTCCCACCCTCCCTATCCCACCTCTCTAGGTGGTCACAAAGCACCGAGGTGACCTCCCTGTGCTATGCAGCTGCTTCCCACTAACTATCAGTTTTACATATGGTAGTGTATATATGTCCATGCCACTCTCTCACTTTGTTCCAGATTACCATTCCCCCTCCGCATGTCCTCAAGTCCATTCTCTAGTAGGTCTGCATCCTTTTTCCCGTCCTGCCCCTAGGTTGTTCATGATCATTTTTTCTTTTCTTTTTTTTTTTTTTTTTAGATTTCATATATATATGGTAGCATACAGTATTTCTTTTCCTCTTTCTGACTTACTTCACTCTGTATGACAGATTCTAGGTTCATCCACCTCAATACAAATAACTCAATTTTGTTTCTTTTTATGGCTGAGTAATATTCCATTGTATATATGTGCCACCTCTTCTTTATCCATTCATCTGTTGATGGACACTTAGGTTGCTTCCACATCCTGGCTATTGTAAATAGAGCTGCAATGAACATTGTGGTACATGACTCTTTTTGAATTATGGTTTTCTCAGGGTATATGCCTAGGAATGGGTTTGCTGGGTCATATGGTAGTTCTAGTCTTAGTTTTCTGAGGAACCTCCATAATGTTCCCATAGTGACTGTATCAATTTACATTTCCACCAACAGTGTAAGAGGGTTCCCTTTTCTCCACACCCTCTCCAACATTTACTGTTTGTATATTTTGATGATGGCCCTTCTGACTGGTGTAAAATGATATCTCATTGTACTGTTTATTTGCATTTCTCTAATGATTAATGATATTGAGCATTCTTTCACGTGTTTGTTATCTGTATATATTCTTTGGAGAAATATCTATTTAGGTCTTTGCCCACTTTTGGATTGGGTTGTTTGTTTTTTTTGATATTGAGCTACATGTGCTGCTTGTAAATTTCGGAGATTAATCCTTTGTCAGTTGCTTCATTTGCAAATATATTCTCCTACTCTGAGGATTGTCTTTTCATCTTGTTTATGGTTTCCTTTGCTGTGCAAAAGCTTTTAAGTTTCATTAGGTCCCATTTGTTTATTTTGGTTTTTATTTCCAATTCTCTAGGAGGTGGGTAAAAAAAGGATCTTGCTGTAATTTATGTCATAGAGTGTTCTGCCTATCTTTTCCTCTAAGAGTTTTATAGTGTGTAGCTTTACATTTAGGTCTTTAATCCATTTTGAGTTTATTTTTGTGTATGGTGTTAGGGAGTGTTCTAATTTCATTCTTTTACATGTAGCTCTCCAGTTTTCCCAGCACCACTTATTGAAAAGGCTGTCTTCTCTCCATTGTATATACTTGATGCCTTTATCAAAAATAAGGTGACCATATATGTGTGAGTTTATCTCTGGCTTTCTATTCTGTTCCATTGATCTGTATTTCTGTTTTTGTGCCAGTACCATACTGTCTTGATTACTGTAGCTTTGCAGTATAGTCCGAAGTCTGGATGCTTGATTCCATCAGCTCTGGTTTTCTTTCTCAAGAGTGCTTTGGGTATTCAAGGTCTTTTGTGTTTCCATACAAATTGTGAAATCATTTGTTCTCGTCTGTGAAAAATGCCACTGGTAGTTTGATAGAAATTGCATTGAATCTGTAGATTGCTTTGGGTAGTATAGTCATTTTCACAATATTGATTCTTCCAATCCAAGAACATGGTATTTCTCTCCATCTATTTGTATCATCTTTAATTTCTTTCATCAGTGTTTTATAGTTTTCTTCATACAGATCTTTTGTGTCCTTAGGTAGATTTATTCCTAGGTATCTTACTCTTTTTGTTGCAATGGTAAGTGGGAATGTTTCCTTAATTTCACTTTCAGATTTTTTCATCATTAGTGCATAGGAATGTAAGAGATTTCTATGAATTAATTTTTGTTTCTGTTAGTTTACCAAATTCATTGATTAGCTCTAATAGTTTTTTGGTAACATCTTTAGGATTCTCTATGTACAGTATCATGTCATCTGCAAACAGTTTCAGCTTTACTTCTTGTTTTCTCATTTGGATTCCTTTCATTTCTTTTTCTTCTGATTGCTGTGGCTAAAACTCCCAAAACAATGTTGAATAATAGTGGTGAGAGTGGGCAACCTTGTCTTGTTCCTGATCTTAGTGGAAATGGTTTCAGTTTTTCACCATTGAGAACACTGTTGGTTGTGGGTTTGTCATATATGGCCTTTATTATGTTGAGGAAAGTTCCTTCTATGCCTACTTTCTGCAGGGTTTTTATTATAACTGGATGTTGAATTTTGTCAAAAGCTTTTCCTGCATCTATTGAGATGATCATATGGTTTTTCTCCTTCAATTTGTTAATATGGTGTATCACATTGATTGATTTGTGTATACTGAAGAATCCTTGCATTCCTGGGACAAACCCCACTTGATCATGGTGTATGATCCTTTTAATGTGCTGTTGGATTCTTTTTGCTACTATTTTGTGGAGGATATTTGCGTGTATATTCATCAGTGATATTAGTCTGTAATTTTCTATTTTTTGTAGTATCTTTGTCTGGTTTTGGTATCCGTGTGATGGTGGCCTCGTAGAATGAGTTTGGGAGTGTCCCTCCTTCTGCTATATTTTGGAAGACTTTGAGAAGGATAGGTATTAGTTCTTCTCTAAATGCTTGATAGAATTTGCCTTTGAAACCATCTGGTCCTGGGCTTTAGCTTCTTGTAAGATTTTTAATCACAGTTTCAATTTCAGTGCTGGTGATTGGTCTGTTTATATTTTCTATTTCTTCCTGGTTCAGTCTTGGAAGGTTGTGCTTTTCTAAGAACTTGTCCATTTCTCACAGTTTGTCCATTTTTTTGGCATAGAGTTGCTTGTAGTAATCTCTCATGATCCTGTGAATTTCTGCAGTGTCTGCTGTTACTTCTCCGTTTTCATTTCTAATTCTACTGATTTGAGTCTCCTCCTATTTTCTCTTGATGAGTCTGGCTAATGGTTTATCATTTTTGTTTATCTTCTCAAAGAACCAGCTTTTAGTTTTATTGATCTTTGCTATCATATCCTTCATTTCTTTTTCATTTATTTCTGATCTGATCTTTATTATTTCTTTCCTTCTGCTAACTTTGGGGTTTCTTTGTTCTTCTTTCTCTACTTGCTTTAGGTGTAAAGTTAGGCTGTTTATTTGAGATGTTTCATGTTTCTTGAGGTAGGATTCTGTGGCTATACACTTCCCTCTTAGAACTGCTTTTGCTGCATCCCATAGGTTTTGGGTCATCGTGCTTTCATTGTCATTTGTTTTTAGATATTTTCTGATTTCCTCTTTGATTTCTTCAGTGATCTCTTGGTTATTCAGTAGTGCACTGTTTAGCCTCCATGTGTTTGTATTTTTTACAGATTTCTTCCTGTAATTGATATCTAGTCTCATAGCATTGTGGTCAGTAAAGATACTTGATGTGATTTCAGTTTTCTTAAATTTACCAAGGCTTGATTTGTGACCCAAGATATGATCTATCCTGGAGAAATTTCCTTAAGCATTTGAGAAGAAAGTGTATACTGTTGTTTTTGGATGGAATGTCCTATAAATATCAATGAAGTCTATCTTGTTTAATATATCATTTAAAGCTTGTGTCTCCTTGTTTATTTTCATTTTGGAAGATCTGTCCATTGGCGAAAGTAGGGTGTTAAATGTCTAATTCTATTATTGTGTTATTGTCTATTTCCCTTTTTATGGTTGTTAGTATTTGCCTTATGTATTGAGGTGCTTCTATGTTGGGTTCATAAATATTTACAATTGTTATATCTTCTTCTTGGATTGATCCCTTGATCATTATGTAGTGTCCTTCTTTGTCCCTTGTAATAGTCTTTGTTTTAAAGTGTATTTTATCTGATATGAAAATTGCTACTCCAGCTTTCTTTTGATTTCAATTTGCATGGAATATCTTCTTCCATCCTCTCACTTTCAGTCTGTATGTGTCCTTTGGTCTGAAGTGGGTCTCTTGTAGACATGATATATATTGGTCTTGTTTTTGTATCCATTCAGCCAGTCTATGTCTTTTAATTGGAGCATTTAATCCATTTACATTTAAGGTTATTATCAATATGTATGTTCCTATTACCATTTTCTTAATTCTTTTGGGTTTGTTATTGTAGGTCTTTTCCTTCTCTTGTGTTTCCTCCCTAGAGAAGTTCCTTTAGCATTTATTGTAAAGCTGGTTTAGTGGTGCTGAACTCTCTTAGTTTTTGTTTATCAGTAAAAGTTTTAATGTCTCCATCAAATCTGAATGAGATTCTTGCTGGGTAGAGTAATCTTGGTTGTAGATTTTTCCCTTTCATCAATTTACATATGTCCCACCATTCCCTTCTGGCTTGCAGAGTTTCTGATGAAAGATCAGCTGTTATCCTTATGGGGATTCCTTTGTGCATTCTTTGTTTTTTTCCCTTGTTGCTTTTAATAATTTTTCTTTGTATTTAGTTTTTGATAATTTGATTAATATATGCCTTGGCATGTTTCTCCTAGGATTTATTCTGTATGGGTCTCTCTGTGCTTCCTGGACTTGATTAACTATTTCCTTTTCCATAGTAGGCAAGTTTTCAACTATAATCTCTTCAAATATTTTCTCAGTCCCTTTCATTTTCTCTTCTTCCTCTGGGACCCCTATAATTCTAATGTTGGTGTGTTTAATTTTGTCCCAGATGTCTATGAGACTGTTCTCAATTCTTTTCATTCTTTTTTCTTTATTCTGCTCTGCAGTAGTTATTTACAATATTTTATCTTCCAGGTCACTTATCTGTTCTTCTGCTTCAGTCATTCTGCTATTGCTTCCTTCTAGAGAATTTTTAATTTCATTTATTTTGTTGTCCATCATTGTTTGTTTGCTCTTTAGTTCTTCTAGGTCTTTGTTAAATGTTTCTTTTATTTTCTCCATTCTATTTCCAAGATTTTTAATCATCTTTACTATCATTACTCTGAACTAATTTTTAGGTAGACTGTCTATTTCCTCTTCATTTGTTTGATCTGTTGGGTTTGTACCTTGCTCCTTCAACTGCTTTGTGTTTCTCTGTCTTCTCATTTTGTTTAACTAGCTGTGTTTGGGGTCTCCTTTTCACTGGCTGCACATGTGTAATTCCTGTTATTTTTGGTGTCTGCCCCCAGTGGCTAAGTTTGGTTCAGTGGGTTGTGTAGTCTTCCTGGTGGAGGGGACAAGTGCCTGTGTTCTGTTAGGTCAGGCTGGATCTTGTCTTTCTGTTGGGAAGGTCTCCATCTGGTGGTGTGTTTTCATGTGTCTGTGACCATATTATGATTTTAGGCAGCCTCTCTGCTTATGCGTTTGTTTGTGTTCCTGTCTTGTTAGCTGTTTGACATAGGGTGTCCAACACTGTATCTTGCTGGTCATTGAATGGAGCTGGGTCTTGGCGTTGAGATGAAGATCTCTGGGAGATTTTTGCCATTTGATATTACTTGTGGCTGGGAGGTCTCTGGTGGACCTATGTTTGGAACTTGGCTCTCCCACCTCAGAGGCAGAGGCCTGTCACCCGGCCTGAGCTCCAAGACCCTGTCATCCACACAGCTCAGAATAAAATGGAGAAAAGAAGAAAGAAAGAAAAATAATAAAGTTATTAAAATAAAAATAATTATTATCTTTTTTAAAAAAAATTAAAAGTAATTAGAAAAAGAAAGAAGAGAGCAACTAAACCAAAACACAATTCTACCGATGATAACAAGAACTTAAAACTATACTAAAAAAAACAAAACAAACAAACAAAAAAAAACGACAGAAGGAACCCTAGGACAAATACTTAATGCAAAGCTATATAGACAATGTCACACAGAAGCATACATATACACACTCACAAAAAAGGAAAAAGGAAATATATTTATCATTGCTCCCAAAGTCCACTGCCTCAATTTGTGATGATTTGTTGTCTATTCAGGTATTCCACAGATGCAGCAGGGTACATCAAGTTGATTGTAGAGATTTAATTCACTGCACTTGAAGCTGCTGGTAGAAATTTCCCTTTCTCTTCTTTGTTCGCACAGCTCCTGGGGTTCAGCTTTGGCTTTTGCCCTGCCTTTGCTTGTAGGTCTCCTGAGGGCATCTGTTCTCGGCTCAGACAGGAAGGGGTTAAATTAGGAGCTGATTAGGGGGCTCTGGCTCACTCAGGCTGAGGAGAGAGAGGGACACGGAATGCAGGGTGTGCCTGCAGTGGCAGAAGCTGGTGTGACGTTGCACTAGCCTGAGGCATGCCATGTGTTCTCCCAGGGAAGTTGTCCCTGGATCACGGGACCCTGGCAATGGTGGTCTGCACAGGCTCCCAGGAGGGGAGGTGTGGATAGTGACTTGTGCTTGCACACAGGCTTCTTGGTGCCTGCAGAAGCAGGCTTAACATCTCATGACCGTCTCTGGTGTTGTGCTGATAGCCGCGGCTTGCACCCATCTCTGGAGCTCATTTAGGTGTTGCTCTGAATCTCCTCTCTTCATGCACCACGAAACAAAGAGGCAAGAAATAATCTCTTGCTTCTTCGGCAGCTCCAGACCTTCTCGTGGACACCCTCCTGGCTAGCTGTGGCACACTAGCTCCCTTCAGGCTGTGTTCATGCAGCCAACCCAAGTCCTCTCCCTGGGATCTGACTTCCGAAGTGGGAGCCTCAGCTCCCAGCCCCCACCCTCCCTGGTGGGTGAGCAGACAATCCTCTGGGGCTGGTGAGTGCTGGTCGGCACCCATCTTCCATGCGGGAATCTCTCTGCTTTTCCCTCTTCACCCCTGTTACTGTGCTCTCCTCCATGGCTCTGAAGCTTCTTTCCCCCTCCACCACCTGCAGTCTCTGCCCTCAAAGGGGTTTCCTAGTGTGTGGAAACCTTTCCTCCTTCACAGCTCCCTCCCACTGGTGCAGGTCCCATCCCTATCCATTTGTCTCTGTTTTTTCTTTTTTCTTTTGCCCTACACAGGTACGTAGGGAGTTTCTTGCCTTTTGGGAGGTCTGAGTTCTTCTGTCAGCATTCAGTAGGTGTTCTGTAGGGGTTGTTCCACATGTAGATGTATTTCTGATGTATTTGTGGGAAGGAAGGTGATCTCCATGTCTTACTCTTCTGCCATCTTGAAGCTTCTCCCTTATAGTGGTTTAAAAATATGTTTTCCTAAATGTTAGTGAAGTTGAGTAGCTAAAATAATGAGTGTGTGTGTGTGTGTGTGTGTGTGTGTGTGTGTTTCATATGTTTGCATGTAGTTTTACATAGATAAGTGCATTAAAAATCTAAAAACAAAATCAAAGCCAAGGATCAGTATTTTTGGTGGATTTCTGTACTTCTTTTGTTAATATGTATAAGTATCTATATTGCCTTGCTGGTTTAAGATTTTACATATATATCTTCTCCAAAAATGAGACCTACCTGTTAACTCCATCTATAGTATTCCATATGGAGCATATATAATTACTTTTAATGATTTCAAAGCCAAAAAATTTTATCATATGAGTTATGCTTTTGGGTTTCCTTTAGAACTATTTCACTTAATGTAACAAATATATTTTCCTATATTTTCTTCCATTACATTTTAAAATTGTCTTTCTCATTTAGGTCATTTTTTCCAACTGAAAGACACATTTATGTATGGTATAAAAACTCCTTTATTTTAGTCCATATATTGGGACTGTTTTAAAACAGTAATGTCTGCACATTTGTAATACTTCTTTGATCACATATTGTGTTTTCATATGTGTCTCTTGCTGGACACTCAATTGTCTTTTGAAATTTAGTTTCCTATTTATTTCCCAGTAACATCTGTTTGCCTGTATTTGTTCATTAATTAGTTAACTCACTTGTTTATTTATTTGTTTATTTTTATTACCATGAGTAGGTAACATATTTTAACATCTGTAGAACAAATCTTCCTACATCGTTTTTTTAAATTCCAACATTTCTGTAGGTATTGTGAACTTTTTCTCTAAGATTGTTTGTAAAATATATTAAATTAAAAATCCATTAGATGGGGCTTCCCTGGTGGCGCAGTGGTTGAGAGTCCACCTGCCAATGCAGCAGACATGGGTTTATGCCCTGGTCCGGGAGGGTCCCACATGCCATGAAGCGGCTGGGCCTGTGAGCCATGGCAACTGGGCCTGCACGTCTGGAGCCTGTGCTCCGCAACAGGAGAGGCCACAACAGTGAGAGGCCCGCATACGGCAAGAAAAAAAAAAATCCATTAGATGTTTAATTAAAATTGAATTGGATTTCTAGATTGCTTTCAGAAGACCTGGCATCTGTATCATATTAACTTGCACCATAAAATGAAGACTATGTATGTATTTATTTATATTGCCCTTTAAAATTTTTAACCACATTTAAAAATTATCTTCATACAAATATTCTTCATCTTTAAATAATATATCTAGAAAATTGCATTTACAAATGCAGAGGACAATACATATCAATATGATATGTTCCCTCTCTACCTATCAATCATAAATAAGTTCAAGTTATTAATTATTCAAATGTTCTGTATCATAGCATATTTTGTGTATGCTGTAACACTTCTTTTCTTTTGATCATATGTGCCTAAAATATACTTTTTTTCATTCTTTTATTTTACACTTTTGAAGAAATGCCTACTTTTAAATATGTTTCTTTGGGATAGTTGACTTTTCTTTTTTCTTAACAGTTGTTTATTTCCCCATTTCTCTCACTCTCTACTTTGCTCACTCTCTCTCTCTTTTTTTTTTTTTTTTTTTTTTTGCCAGCTCTTGATCTAATGTACTGTGACAAGATTTCAAAAAAATCTGAGAGTCTTTGATCTGATCTGTAGTTTACTCAATTACACTTCAGAAAATATTTGTTACCTCAGAGCTCATTTTTACCATCTTTTTATTTTCCATTGATCAGCTTCTACATATTGTTTTCTTCTTTTCCCACCATCCACTTTATAGATCAAATTTCTATGTGGATTTGCATGTTATCCATTATATTTTATTCTTCTAGCTGTTACCTCTATCATATTGTTACTTATACTTGTGTTTATTCCCTCCTTTCTCATAAATATCTCTATCTCACCTTTGTATTGTCATCAGAAAGACAAATTAAAATGTTTTTATTGCCCTTTGGTCTTTTCTTCTCCTTTCTCTTACATTTTGGTATTATTGCACAATATTAATTCTCAGGATCTAAAGATAAAATTTTGTTATTACTTTTCAAACAGCAAATAGTTATTATTCCTCTTGGCTTTCCATATATCTGCTGAAACATTGTTTCAGTCAGCGTCCAATCAGAAAAGCAGAAATCTATTATTGTGCTTTAAACAGATGAATTTAAAGACTGGCAATTAGGTACAACTGTGATTGACGTGCTGGAGGGGAATAACAAAACAGGCATCTGAAAAACTAAAAAAAAAAAAGGTTAAAAGCCAAAATTTAAAAAGTAACAAGGAAGCAAACAAGCAAACAAACAAAAGACCAAACCAAACACTTTACTAAAATCCTGGTTAATGCTCAGTGTTGTGAATGGATTAGTGAAACTTTTATTATTATTATTATTTGTTGTTGTTGTTTTTCTTTGCGGTACGTGGGCCTCTCACTGTTGTGGCTTCTCCCATTGCAGAACACAGGCTCCGGACACACAGGCTCAGCGGCCATGGCTCACGGGCCCAGCCGCTCTGGGGCATGTGGGATCTTCCCAGACCGGGGCACAAACCCATGTCCCCTGCATCGGCACGCAGACTCTTAACTACTGCGCCACCAGGAAAGCCCCCTTTTATTATTTTTATAGATCTAAGCTCCAAGCTTCCTAAACACTGTTCAAATTTATTTTGAAGTAAAATTCAAACTGAATGATCTGTAGAGCTCTGCCATAAAAGTCTTTTTAAGCAAATCAGAAGCATTTTCTCTTAAAGCAAAATCAGGCTTCATTTATATGGCTGGAAGTTTTATTATCATTAATTTTAAATTGTTAAAGATTATTTTTAGCTTTCTTTAAACTGTTTTGTTCCTTCAGGGACTTTTTATTAAAAATGAACCAACTGGTGTTGCATATAGGGAACACATGCAAACACTTTGGCTTGTTAATGGTATGTGTGAGTAGACAAAGGAATAACTGCTGTGATAAATATTCTCAAATAATAATACAAAAATGAAAAGCAAAAGAAAGTGTGGACGAGAAAAACTGACTCCTTTCTCCCTTCCTATAGGGAGATCACACATAAAGAAAGTTCCTTTTCCTTCCACCTGGTGGGGTTCCTCAGTGTGATTGATGTCTCCAATTCCAAGTGATAATTATAGCAAGGAGTGCAGCATCACTCTGCTCAGTGGTGAAGGTGATTCAGTGTATTTTCAACTGGCACTGCAGGGGAGCGGAGATTTTTCTTTTTATGTATCATTTATAAATTGATATGGCAACCCCACCAAGCAGTAGCTTTTAAAACTTAATGAGGATGAAAAATTGTGTGTATGTTCAAGCGTATACCTGTGTGTGTAAGTGTATGTCTAACATTTGACGTTTCTAAGAAGTTGACAGGAGCAAAAATCCAAGCACTTGAATATATTTTGATGTTTTCCCTTATTTCTTTGTAAAAACAACTCTATCTTTAATTTGTATATTGATAATAAAAACTCAGGACAAGTGATTTTTTAAAGTGTCCTTGTTTGAGATTATAACACACCATCGCACTGTGACTGTATGATATTCTAACTACCCTGGCTATTGACTATAGTTGATAGATTTTGTAGGTAAAAATATGATTCTCAGTTAAATTTAAATTTCAAATAAACAATGAATAAATTTTAGTATAAGTATGTCCCAAATATTGTGTGGGGAAAGTTATACTAAGAAAATATTCATTGTTTATCCAAAATTCAAATTTAACTGAGAATCAAATTCAAATTTAACTGAGAATTTAACAAATTTAACTGAGAATCCAAAATTCAAATTTATCTGGCAACCCTAATATTATCTTCCCCAGATTTAATTCTCAGAAAGAATCATTTTGAGGAAAATATAAATTATTTCAATGTGTATGTATGGTTACAGAACAAATACTTAGATGGATTAAATAGAACTTTGAGAGTGGGAAACTTGATATTTTTCCTGCCTCTTTATTTCAGTAAAGTCAAGCAGTGAACAATGTTCCATAAAGGTCAATTGGCAACTGTACCATCTGCTCTGGGTCCCTAGAATAAATTTCCTGCTGGGGCCCTGCTACACATGAGCACATGTTATTTGCACAAAGACCAAAATCTTATATTGTATTCTTGCTTGATCCCTGCAGTGGTTGCTGGCTCAGCAGCATCAGTAATGGTGTTTGTGGCCAAATTCTGGACCTTCATTATGCTGACTGCTGCCAATCACAGGAAGAATGAGTCTAGCAAGTTAAAACAACATGAAATGAAATGCTAGAACATATGTGCTATGGACGAACAGGTAATAGCCTCAGATTACTTTTACCAGACCTGTTTACTCATGCCCCAGGTTGTGTATTGACTTTTAAAGACTCAGAGCCACACCCTTTCCCAGAGAATTGCCCTGGGAAGATTGAAATACCTCAGAGAACATGTCTTCTATTGCCCCCACCTATCCAGTCAATGAATGATGGATAATAGGCTGCAAAATATCTCAAGGTAGGACAACTTTTGATGCAATTAATACTCTTGATCTCCCTATGAAATCAGGCTGAGTCTAAACTTCAGGTAAAACCATAAATTTGCTTGGCTTTTTCTCCTGCTCTGTTCTCACAGATTTCACCAGAGAGCACTAACTCAATAAACAACTTATGCCTAAATCACCATCTCAAATTCTGCTTCTGGGCATCTCAAACTAGGACAATATCCTATTGTCATAAAGGAAACTGTTTATTTAGAGAAAATCAAATAGGAGGGTCAAAGAATTATCTGTTGAATGTAAAACCATATGAGAAAAACTATACATACTCAATACTAACTATACTCCTTAGCTCCTCTGTATCATCTAATCTACTGTCCATCCCTTGTAGTGTATTTTGTCAGTTACTGTATTCTTCATCTCTGTTTGGTTCTTCTTTGTATTCTCTAACTCTTTGTTAGATACTCCTAACTTCTCAGTCTGTTCATCCAATCTTCTCTCAAGTTCTTTGAGCATCTTTATGATTATTACCTTGAACTTTTTATCAGGTAGATTGCTTATCTCTATTTTACTTAGTTTTTCTTCTGGGGATTATCTTATTTCTTTCTTTGGAACATATTCCTCTATCTCCTCATTTTGCCTTATTTGCTCTGCTTATTTCTATGTATCTGGCATATTGGTTATATTTCCCAACCCTGGAGAAGTGGCCTTTTTAGGAGATATCCTATGTGTCCCAGCCACACATTCCCCTCTGGTCACCAGAGCTATATGCTTTAAGGGTGTCCCTATGTGGACTGAGTGCGTCCTTCTGTTTTGACAGGCTGACTACTCTGCCTGGTTTGGTAGGCATGCTGGCCCCTGATCTGGTTGGTTGTCTGGTCCTGTCTTGTGCAGAGGCTGCTTGCTGTTGGTGAGCAGGACTGGTCACAAGTCAGCTAACTGCAGAACCCTGGGGTTCCCAGCTCTAGTATTTGCTTGCTGGTGGGTGCTACTGGCTCCTGACATGGCTGGCTGTGGGTTCCAGGATGTCCCAAAGCTGGTGTCTCCACTGGTGAGTGGAACTGGATTCTCAGGCAGTTGGTTGAGATGTACGAGGTGTCTCAGTGTCGACCTGCTGGTGGGCAGTGTTGGGGCCCAGGGATGCCCAGGCTAATGACAGCCTGCTGGTGTTGGATCCAGATCTGGGGTCTTTGGCTGCCAGGTTCTGGGGATCCCAGAGCTAGTGTAGTCCTGCTGGTGGGTGGGGCACTTTCTGGTACAGCTGACTTTGAGGTTTGGGGTATCCTGAAGCCGGTGTCTGCCTACTGGTGGATGGGGTTATATCCCAGGATGGTTGGCTGAGGGGCCCAAGTTGTCCCAGAGCTGGTGTTGGCTTGCTGGTGAGCAGAGCTTGGGTCCATGGAGGCCTGGGGTTACTGTGGCCCACTGGTTGGTGGTGCTGGGTCCTGGGGTCTCTGGCTGCAGGGTCCTAGGGGTTCTAGAATTGATGTTGGCCTGCTGGTGGTTGAAGATGAGTTTTGACAACTGGTTTGGGGATTCTGGTGGGTCCCGGGGCTAGTGCTTGTGCACTGATATATGAGACCAAGTCCTGAGCCCTCTGGTAGACAGGCTGGTTCTGGGAGGGCTGTGGGCTCAGCATGTCTTAAGGCAACTGACATTCTGATTGGTGGGGCTTTGTCCCCACCCAGTTGGCTGCTTGTCTTGAGGCATCCCTGAACTGCTGCTAAGAGTACTCATGAGCAGGGTCAGCTCCTGGCTCTAATAAGCTAAATGGAAGATTCCTAAAATGGTGCTTGCCAGCACCAATGTACTCTTGGGAGAATGAGCTCCCATAAATGTCTGCTGCCAGTGTCTGTGTCCCCAGGGTGAGTTTCAGTTGCCTCCTGTCTCTCCAAGATCAACAGGTGTGTCTGACCCAGGGTCCTTTCAAATTACTACTTCTTCCCTGGGTCTCAGAGCATGTGAGATTTTGTGTGCACCCTTTAACAGTGGAGTCTCTATTTCCCACATCCTTCTGGCTCTCCCTAAAGTAAGCCCTGCTGGACTTCAAAGCAAATGTTCTTAGGGCTCATTTTCTGGGTGTAGGAACCCTGGACTGGGTAGCCTGATATGAGTCTTGGACCCTTCGTTGCTTGAGAAGATCCTCTGCAATTGTAATTATTCTCCCATTTGTAGGTCACCCACCTAAGGGTATGGGTCTTGACTAGACTGCATTGCCACTCACCTATCCATATCATCAAGGTTTCTTATTTATATTTTTAGTTGTAGAAGATATTTTCTGCTAGTCTTCTGGTTTTCTCATTAATAGTTATTCTGTAAATAGTTGTAATTTTGGGGCTTCCCTGGTGGCACAGTGGTTGAGAATCTGCCTGCTGGTGCAGGGGACACGGGTTCGAGTACTGGTCTGGGAGGATCTCACATGCCGCAGAGCAACTAGGCCCGTGAGCCACAACTTCTGAGCCTGCGCGTCTGTAGCCTGTGCTCCGCAACAGGAGAGGCTGTGATAGTGAGAGGCCCGCACACCGCAATGAAGAGTGGCCCCCGCTTGCCACAACTAGAGAAAGCCCTCACACAGAAATGAAGATCCAACACAGCAAAAGTAAATAAATAAAATAATAAACTCCTACCAACAACATCTTCTTTGGAAAAAAAAAAAAAGTTGTAATTTTGGTGTACCCATGTGGGGAGGTGAGATCAAAGTCTTCCTACTCCACTGTCTTGATCACATTCTGTCACTTAGATCCTAATAACAAAGTAGGCACTGTGTCCCATGATGAAATAAATTTGTGGAAACAACATTGAGATAATATAACAATGTCCACATATGGAGGCTAGGGTGAGAAATGCTGAGTGCCTTCACATAGAAATTTAGAAAAAACAGAGGCAAAATTATCAAATTATGTTTAAACACTCTTTCATATTCAAGATGTTGATAAGTATATTTGTATAAAAGATTTTATAAGGGCTCAAATACATAATTGCTTTCTTTTGATAAAAATGAATTGCCTCCTGAAAATACTTTTATGGAAATACATAGATGACAGTGCATTTTACTGACTTTTTTTTTTTTTTTTTTTTTTTTTGCTGTACGCGGGCCTCTCACTGTTGTGGCCTCTCCTGTTGCGGAGCACAGGCTCCGGAAGCACAGGCTCAGCGGCCATGGCTCACAGGCCTAGCCGCTCCGCGGCATGTGGGATCTTCCCGGACCAGGGCACGAATCCGTGTCCCCTGCAACGGCAGGCGGACTCTCAACCACTGCGCCATCAGGGAAGCCCCTGACATTTTTTATTAAGTTACATTTTTTAAAAAAATCTTATCAGCATTCATATAAGTAAACAGTGTGTTTTACTGCTCATTTCCTAATAATTTAACCTGGCACCATCTGACAAAAAGATTGTAACTATTGAAAACTACTTTAACATATTAGAAGTATCTCTTCTTGCAGAAAAATAATATGTTCACTTATTAAGATATGCAAGATATGGATATAAAGTCCATTTTGAAGATACATATTTTGCCTATGATTTCCCCATAGTGAAATAACATGTTAAAAAGAAAGGGTTTTTTGTTCGCTTGTTTTATTTTCATTTTGTTTTTACAATTAGCTAAACTCAAAGCACTCAGAACACAAACTTTTTCCAGATTTTTGTGTTCTTACAAAGATATACAAGTTTTCAAATATAAAATTACTGACATCTTAATTGCATAAATATGAGATATGAATGAGACTGTAACTCACTTCCAGAAACTTTTTTTAAATCAATATTTTCTAACAGGAACGTTTAGAACTAAATTAAATCATAAACATAAAATGACATTTTTCCCCATCCATATTTGTTAAAGGCACCAAATATACCTGAGAATACTACCATATATATAAAGAAAATAAAAGCCAGAAAAAAGTCACAGAACCTTGAAGGAAATAGCTATAAAAAACAAAAATCACTCCAATACTAAACACACATGACCTCCATAATAGACAATTGAATTCTGAATCATGTCTCTGAGCTCATAGTGTTTTGCTGCATAGGCATTTTATTTGGCTGCTGTTTTCTTCAATTTTATTCCTAGGCAGAAAATCTGCTGAACCTCTGGAAGCTGGCAACTCAGCCAGGCAATTTACTTGTGCCCATATAACTGAACACAACATAGTGTCAACATTTACCTCTGCCAATTCCTGACGGCAAACACACTTTGGCTAGACCGTCACAAACCTGGACTAATGAGAAATATAAAGCCTCAGAAGGATCAAAGATTCAGTCTTTTCACATTAACAACAGAGGTTGGGATACCATATGTAATTGTTTCAATCTGCCTAGACAACTGTTCACCATCAATATTGCTCTACCCCCACAAACACAATCCTGGCCTCATCCATTGCACAGAAAATTTGTAAATAGGTTTGTGATTGGGATTCTGTGTGATCTGCTGAGTGTGCATGTCTTATATGTTATGTGAGACAATATCCCATAGTTTCTTCCATGGCCAACTCTTCCTAAGATATGCCTGTGGTCATTTAACAACAACTAAAATTGTCTGAAATTACCCCAGCAGCCTTTGGTCAAAATACAGTGTTCTTCAGATGAGCCCCAAGTGTCTGGTCTATTCTAACAGAACAATTTCTTAGTGTCTAGTAGTATCAACATTTGCTTTGAGCTTTCAGTTGGGTGAGGCAAATAAAATATTTTAAATGATGATTTCCAATTACTTCTTGAAAAATAGGGGAAGTCCTGATTTTTTATTTTTTATTTTTCTGAAGCTGAACTTGTTCTTTGGGGAAAAATATTGCCCGTATTCATCCACATTTGTGGCAACACTTACAATATAAAAATAAATTATGTAACTATACAATACTCCAGCCCAAAGGAGCACAGATTCCAAATCTACTTGGTTCAGACTGCAGCTTCACTCTCCAAATAAGATTTATGACTCCACTTGGGACTTGCATTATTGGGCAGTGAGGGAACTTTACTAAGGAAGGGGAACATGTATTTAAGTCATGACAGAGTTCTGACAGATTTTCTCCTAGAAAGGATGGGAAGATTAAGAGTTACCTTAAATCCCCTTAAGACTCTTTTGATGGGAAGCAGTGAAGCAAGTTTAAGGTAATGTCGTTTTCTGCTGTTGTATCAGTACTATCTAAGATAAATTTCACCATCTAAGCTGCAATTTATCAACGTTTTTAGTGATAGTACAACAAATCATCCCAAAAAGAAAGTTGTTCAAGTTGCTTTCCCAAAACTAATTGTTTTTCTGGTATTATGAAATTTAGATAAGTTGTAATTTTCTCAGTATGTTTAAATAATTTTATAACAGGAAACAACCTTAAGGGGACCCAGGTTGCCTGATTTTTAATACAATCTGTAGCCGAAAGGCGAAGCTGTTTAAATATTAATTCTGCAATGTCATTCATGACTAGATTCGGAAAAATATACTTCGGTTGCTACTACTTAATCCTCCCTGAATATGTTTCATGTTAATTACTTGCTTTAATAAAGGTTAGGAGTGGATGACTTAGAAATAAAACCCAACAGTAAAAACAATCATTTTATCCTTTTCTGCACTTATTTTCTTTTATCATTTATCCTTATACTTCAATTCCTTTGTGCTTTTTTAACTGGCTATGACAATGGTGCAGAATGTTAAAAAGGTATATCTTGGTTCAAAGTCAGGTAATAATAACCTTCTCTGGTAATGACCAACATAGAAGTTAAATATTAACCATTTTCAAATTTTCCTTTTTGACTTTGCTGGCGGTAATCTAATAAGATGTCAATGTAAAAGTTTCTTTTAATATTCATGCCCACAATTATATGAATATGCAAGACTCTTCGTGCTCCTAATACAGAACAACAGCAAATATAAAGCGAGTCTGTGGAGAACTTCAAGATGGCAGGCAGATAAGATGTGGACATCACCTTCCTCTCCCGAAATACATCAGAAACACACCTACATGTGGAACAACTCCTACAGAGCACCTACTGAACGCTGGCAGAAGACTTCAGACTTCCAAAAAGGCGAGAAATTCCCCATGTACCTGTGTAGGGTAAAAGAAAAAAGAAAAAACAGAGACAAAAGAATAGGGACGGGACCTGCACTTCTGGGAGGGAGCTGTGAAGGAGGAAAAGTTTCCACACACAGAGAAGCCCTTTCACTGGCAGAGACGGGGGCTGGGCAGGGGTTGGTAAGCTTCAGAGCCACGGAGGAGAGCGCAGCAACAGGGGTGCAGAGGGCAAAGTGGAGAGATTCCCACACAGACGATCGGCCGACTAGCACTCACCAGCCCGAGAAGACTGTCTGCTCACCTGCCAGGACGGGTGGGGGCTGGGAGCCTGAAGGGGACTACTACACCACAGCTAGCCGGGAAGGAATCTGGGAAAAAGTCTGGACCTGCCTAAGAGGCAAGAGACCATTGTTTCCTGGTGCACGAGGAGAGGGGATTCAGTGCAATGCCTAAACGAGCTCCAGAGATGGGTGCGAGCCGCGGCTATCAGCGCGGACCCCAGAAACGAGCATGAGATGCAAGTCTGCTGCTGCCGCCACCAAGAAGCCTGTTTGCAAGCACAGGTCACTATCCACACCTGCCCTCCTGAGAGCCTGTGCAGCCCGCCACTGCCAGGATCCCGTGATCCGGGGACACCTTCCCCGGGAGAACACACGGCATGCCTCAGGCTGTTGCAATGTCACGTTGGCCTCTGCTGCCGCAGGCTTGCCCCGCATTCCATAACCCTCCCTCCCCCCAAGCCTGAGTGAGCCAGAGCCCCCGAATCAGCTGCTACTTTAACCCCGTCCTGTCTGAAGCGGGAACAAAAGCCCTCAGACAACCTCCATGCAGAGGTGGGGCCAAATCCAAAGCTGAACCCCAGGAGCTATGTGAACAAAGAAGAGAAAGGGAAATTTCTCCCAGCAGCCTCGGGAGCAGCAGATTGTATCTCCACAATCAACTTGATGTACCCTGCATCTGTGGAATAACTGAATAGACAACTAATTATACCAAAATTGAGGCGGTGGACTTTGGGAGCAACTGTAGACTTGGGGTTTGCTTTCTGCATCTAATTTGTCCTGGCTTTATGTTTGTATTAGTTTAGTATTTAGAGTTTATTACCATTGGTAGATTTGTTTATTAATTTGATTGTTCTCTTCCCCCTTTATATATATATTTTTTTCTTTTTCTCTTTATGTGAGTGTGTATGTGTGTGCTTCTTTGTGTGATTTTGCCTATATAGCTTTGTTTTACCATTTGTCCTAGGGTTCTGACTGTCTTTTTTTTTTCTTGGTATAGTTTCTAGGACTTGTTATCATTGGTAGATTTTTTTGTTTGTTTGTTTTGGTTGCTCTCTCTTTCTCTTTTTTTATTACTTTTTAATTTTTAATAATCATTTTTTATTTTAATAACTTTTCTTTTCTTTCTTTCTTTCCTTCTATCTTTCTTTCTTTCCCTTTTTCTTTCTTTCTTTCTCCCTTTCTTTCTTTCTTTCTTTCTTTCTTTCTTTCTTTCATTTTTTCTCCCATTTCTTCTGAGCTGTTTGGCTGACAGGGTCTTGGTGCTCCGGCCAGTTGTCAGGGCTGTGTCTCTGAGGCGGGAGAGCCAAGTTCAGGACACTGGTCCACAAGAGACCTCCCAGCTCCACATACTAGCAAATGGCAAAAATCTCCCAGAGATCTCCATCTCAATACCAAGACCCAGCTTCACTCAACGACCAGCAAGCTACAGTGCTGGACACCCTATGCCAAACAGCTAACAAGACAGAAACACAACCTCACCCTTTAGTAGAGAGGCTGACTAAAATAATAATAAGGTCACAGACACCCCAAAACACACCACCAGATGTGGTCCTGACCACCAGAAAGACAAGATCCAGCCTCATCCACCAGAACACAGGCACCAGTCCCCTCCACCAGGAAACCTACACAACCCACTGAATCAACCTTATCCACTGGAGGCAGACACCAAAAACAATGGGAACTACAAACCTTCAGCCTGCAAAAAGAAGACTCCAAACACAGTAAGTTAAGCAAAATAAGAAGACAGAGAAATATGCAGCAGACAAAGGAGCAAGATAAACACTCACCAGACCAAAGAAATGAAGAGGAAATAGGCAGTTTACATAAAAAAGAATTCAGAGTAATGATAATAAAGATGATCCAAAATCTTGGAAACAGAATGGAGAAAATACAAGAAACGTTTAACAAGGACTGAGAAGAAATAAAGAGCAAACAAACAATGATGAACAACACAATAAATTAAATTAAAAATTCTCCAGAAGGAATCAATAACAGAATAACTGAGGCAGAAGAACAGATAAGTGACCTGGGAGATAAAATAGTGGAAATAATTACTGCAGAGCAGAATAAAGAAAAAAAGCATGAAAAGAATTGAGGACAGTTTCACAGAAGTCTGGGACAACATTAAATGCACCAACATTCGAATCATAGGGGTCCATGAAGAAGAATAGGAAAAGAAAGGGACTGAGAAAACATTTCAAGAGATTATAGTTGAAAAATTCCATAATATGGGAAAGGAAAGAGTCAATCAAGTCCAGAAAGTGCAGAGAGTCCCATACAGGATAAATTCAAGGAGAAAAATGCCACAACACATATTACTCAAACTATCAAAAATTAAATACAAAGACAAAAATTAAAAGCAGCAAGGGAAAAACAACAAAGAATATACAAGGAAATCCCCATAAGTTTAACAGCTGATCTTTCAGCAGAAACTCTGCAAGCCTGAAGTAAATGGCAGGAAATATTTAAAGTGATGAAAGGGAAATACCTACAACCAAGATTACTCTAACCAGCAAGGATCTCATTCAGATTCGACAGAGAAATTAAAAACTTTACAGACAAGCAAAAGCTAAGAGAATTCACCACAACTGAACGACCAAACCAGCTTTACAACAAATGCTAAAGGAAATCATCTAGTCAGAGAACACAAGAGAAAGAAACTACCTACAAAAACAAACCCAAAACAATTAATAAATGGTAATAGGGGGCTTCCCTGGTGGGGCAGTGGTTGAGAGTCCGCCTGCCGATGCAGGGGACACGGGTTCGTGCCCTGGTCCAGGAAGATCCCTCATGTTGTGGAGCGGCTGAGCCCGTGAACCATGGCTGCTGAGCCTGCGTGTCCGGAGTCTGTGCTCCGCAACAGGAGAGGCCACAACAGTGAGAGGCCCACGTAACACACACACACACACAAAAAAAAAGGTAATAGGAACATATATATCAATAATTACCTTAAATGTAAATGGATTAAATGTTCCAACCAAAAGTAATAGACTGGCTGAATGGATATAAAAACAAGAACCATATATATGCTGTCTACAAGAAACACACTTCAGACACATACAGACTGAAAGTGAGGGGATGGAAAATGATATTCCATGCAAATGGAAATCAAAAGAAAGCTGGAGTAGCAATTCTCATATCAGAAAATATAGACTTTAAAATAAAGACTATTACAAGAGACAGAGAAGGACACTATGTAATGATCAAGGGATAAATCCAAGAGGAAGATATAACAATTGTAAATATTTAAACACCCAACATAGCAGCACCTCAATATGTAAGGCAAATGCTAACAGCCATAAAAGGGGAAATAGACAATAACAAAATAATAGAATGGGACTTTAACATCCCACTATCACCAATGGACAGATCATCCACAATGTAAATGCATAAGGAAACAAAAGCTTTAAATGATTTATTAAACAAGATGGACTTAGTTGATATTTATAGGGCATTCCATCCAAAAACAACAGAATACACTTTCTTCTCAAGTGCTCATGGAACTTTCTCCAAGATAGATTGTATCTTGGGTCACAAATCAAGCCTTGTTAAATTTAAGAAAATTGAAATCTTATCAAGTATGTTTTCTGACCACAACGCTATGAGACTAGATATCAATTATAGGAAAATATCTGTAAAAAGTGCAAACACATGGAGGCTAAACAATATACTACTTAATAACCAAGAGAGCCCTGAAGAAAGAAAAGAGGAAATCAAAAATACCTAGAAACTATGACAATGAAAACACGATGACCCAAAACCTATGGGATGCAGAAAAAGCAGTTCTCAGAGGGAAGTTTACAGTAATAGAATCCTAATTCAAGAAACAAGAAACATCTCAAATAAACAATGTAACCTTACACCTAAAGCAATTAGAGAATGAAGAACAAAAAAAAACACAAAATTAACAGAAGGAAAGAAATCATAAAGATCAGATCAGAAATAAATGAAAAAAAAAAGAAGGAAACAATAGCAAAGATCAATAAAACTAAAAGATGGTTCTTTGAGAATATAAACAAAATTGATAAACTGTTAGACTCATTAGGAACAAAAGGGAGAAAACTCAAATAAACAAAATTAGAAATGAAAAAAGAGAAGTAACAACTGACAGAAATAAAAGGGATCATGAGAGATTACTACAAGCAACCATATGCCAATAAAATGGCCAACATAGAAGAAATGGACAAATTCCTAGGATAGCACAACCTTCTGAAATTGAACCAGGAAGACATAGAAAATATAAACAGAGATATCACAAACACTAAAATTGAGACTGTGATTAAAAATCTTTCAACAAACAAAAGTCCAGGACCAGATGGCTTCACAGGCAAATTCTAACTACTAGAGCTAAACAATGAATTTGGTAAAGTAGCAGGATAAAGGATTCATGCAGAGAAATCTTGCATTCCTATACACTAATGATGAAAACCCTGAAAGAGAAATTAAGGAAACACTCTCATTTATCTTTGCAACAAAAAACTGAGAATACCTAGGAATAAACCACCCTAAGGAGACAAAAGACCTGTATGCAGAAAACTATAAGATACTGATGAAAGAAATTAAAGATGATACCAACAGATGGAGAAATACACCATATTCTTGGATAGGAAGAATCAATATTGTGAAAATGACTATACTACCCAAAGCAATCTACAGATTCAATGCAATTTCTATCAAACTACCAGTGTCATTTTTCACAGAACTAGAACAAAAAATTTCACAGTTTGTATGGAAACACAAAAGACCCCGAACAGCTGAAGCAATTTTGAGAAAGAAAACCAGAGCTGGTGGAATTAGGCTCCCAGACTTCAGAATATACTGCAAAGCTACAGTAATCAAGACAGTATGGTACTGGCACAAAAACAGAAATATAGATCAATGGAAAAGGATAGAAAGTCCAGAGATAAACCCATACACATATGGTTACTTTACTTTTGGTAAAGGTGTCAAGAATATACAATGGAGAAAAGACAGCCTTTTCAATAAATGGTGCTGGGAAAACTGGAGAGCTACATGTAAAATAAAGGAAATAGAACACTCCTTAACACCATACACAAAAATAAACTCAAAATGGATTAAAGACCTAAATGTAAGGTCACAAACTATAAAACTCTTAGAGGAAAAATTAGGCAGAACACTCTATGACAAAAATTACAACAAGATCCTTTTTGTACCCACCTCCTAGAGAATTGGAAATAAAAACCAAAATAAACAAATGGGACCTAATGAAACTTAAAAGCTTTTGCACAGCAAAGGAAACCATAAACAAGATGAAAAGACAATCCTCAGAGTAGGAGAATATATTTGCAAATGAAGCAACTGACAAAGGATTAATCTCCGAAATTTATAAGCAGCTCATGTAGCTCAATGTCAAAAAAACAAACAGCCCAATCCAAAAGTGGGCAAAGACCTAAATAGACATTTCTCCAAAGAAGATATACAGATTGCCAACAAACACGTGAAAGAATGCTCAATATCATTAATCATTAGAGAAATGCAAATAAACAGTACAATGAGATATCATTTTACACCAGTCAGAATGGCCATCATTAAAATCTACAAACTAAAACGCTGGAGAGGGTGTGGAGAAAATGGAACACTCTTGCACTGTTGTTGGAAATGTAAATTGATACAGCCACTATGGGGAACAGTATGGAGGTTCCTCAAAAAGCTAAAAATAGAACTACCATACCACCCAGCAATCCCACTAGTGGGCATATACCCTGAGAAAACCATAATTCAGAGTCATGTACACAATGTTCATTGCAGCTCTATTTACATAGCCAGGACATGGAAGCAACCTAAGTGTGCATCGGCAGATGAATGGATAAAGAAGATGTCGCACATGTATACAATGGACTATTACTCAGCCATAAAAATAAATGAAATTGAGTTTTTTGTATTGAGATCGATGGACCTAGAGTCTGTCATACAGATTGAAGTAAGTCAGAAAGAGAAAAACAAATACCACATACTAACACATACATATGGAACCAAAGAAACAAAAAATAAATGGTTTTGAAGAACCTAGGGGCAGAACAGAAATAAGGACACAGATGTAGAGAATGGACTTGAGGACATGGGTAGGGGGAAGGGTAAGCTGGGACGAAGTGAGAGAGTAGCACGGACTTATAAATATTACCTAATATAAAATAGATAGCTAGTGGGAAGAAGCTGCAAAGCACAGGGAGATCAGCTCGGTGCTTTGTGACCTCTTAGAGGGGTTAGATAGGGAGGGTGGGAGGGAGATGCAAGAGGGAAGAGATATGGGGATATATGTATATGTATAGCTGATTCACTTTGTTAAAAAGCAGAAACTAACACACCACTTTAAAGCAATTATACTCAATAAGGATGTTTAAAAAAATAAATAGAGTCTTATCTTGGATTTTACCCTATATATTCTGAGGTGTGTGAGTCTTTCAAAGTAAAGTATTCTCTTGTTTATGATACATCTAGCTCAATTTCAAAATCTTTGACATTGGCTAAATGTAGTTGCATAAGTAATATATAGTGTATTAACCTTCACAGTAAATGTTCTTGTTTTGTGAGTTTAGTCATAATGGGCTTTTTCAAACATTGACTATCTCTGCTGAATAATTGTTTTCCTTCAGAGTCATTTAAACATGTTTTTGTTTCCACTTTTGTTTAAATAAAAGAATGGTCACCATGAAATATATTAACCCCTCCTCCCACTCTATTTTTGTTTAGTCTTTTGGATCTTTTTTAGCAATAATATAACCAGTCTTAAAGTTCTTCTCAAAATAGGTCAAGTAATTCAATTATATTAATAATTGTTTTTTCAAGGTAAAAACGCTCCCCACACCCCACTCCCAAATCTGATCTTATCACTCTGTTGAATGACTTTACTAAAACTTCAGTGTCAGATTCAGAGAATCGGTTTATATTATACTCAGTAAGGCAAAATTTTATTTAAAATGAATATTAAATAATTCTCTTCTCCACACATATCTTAAAATATTCTTGGTAGTGATGATCCATCTCCCTTTTATGTATTTTTTTTATTAGTCTCCCCAGACAAATTAATATTAGACTTTCTGTCTTTTGAAACTCCCTGTCCCAAAAGTTTTCAGTAAAATTTTCACTGATTGCTTTATTAATCTGTATTCTGCTGGTATCAAAGACCAAAGTTCAACTCCATGTAGGTAAAACAAAAGGGAACTTAATTAGCTCAGATAACTTGGAAATCCAGGAAATATACCTGTGCTCAGGCACAGTTAGACCCTTCTGTTCAAAGTATGTTGTGATATTTTACCTTAGGTTCTGCTTTGTGGCTTCACTGCTCTGGTTGTTTCTTACAATGGAGAGGATTACTTGTTGGGTCAACAAATATCTCTGACCAGACCAGCAAGAGACCAAAGCATATCTTTATCTATAAACTTTAATAGATAAATATACTATAATAAAAAGTTAGGTTTCTCTGACAACAGTTTTATATTAAATATTGAATTAATTTTTTGTTTTAAATCCTACATTTAGTTTGTTTACATAGACCTTGAAGAAAAATCAGTTTAATAGGTTTTTCAGAGGAGAGTTCCTTGGTCAGAAGAAAAACTTCCTCTTATTTTCTTCTTTTTCTCAGTATTTTTCAATAGTCATCAATTTGAAAAATGACCAGTTAACAATTTTACAACTCTGTAGAGTGATTATGGTCACTAAAATACTCCCTCATGTGCAGGTAAGTGTGTATAAATGGCCTGTTTTGTACTAGCAGAAAACAGAAAATATGCAACACAGCTAAATTCTCTCTATTTCTTACATTCAATATTTTTCCCTGAAGCCTTATTGATGTTGTGTAGAACTAGTGATATGCTGTTATTTCATTTTCTCTTCCATCCTTTCTTCCTTATTCCCAGTTTGAAGAAAACAGGAGAATATGGATCACCATTTCTGAATCCATATAGCTTTAAGTAATTCCAACCTAAGATATCATCAGTAATAATAATACAAATAGCTTAAAGAAGTCATGGATAGAGGACTATTTCAGAGTTTATGAAATGAGACCACTTTATTTGAAATAAAAAATTTATTTTGTACTTGATATCAAAATGGAGCAACAATTAGAAACTACCAAGGTATAAAATCAAAGCCAGAGACAGAACTCCAGACTCTCTCTATACCATCACATATCTTCATAGTAGCATTAAAATAGGTATTTTCTAGTTTCAAATCCATTTATAGAAGGAGAAACTTTATTTCAGAAAATATTTAAGGATTATTCATTATGTGCCATGTACTGTTTACAATGTTAAATAATGATGAAAAAGTTGAAATGTACCCTTCACAATCACTCAGAATGAACAAGCAAAGGGAAAAATGTATAATATTTATAAATTAAAAAATATATATCAGACAAGATTCTAGACTCAATTCTCGATAGACTTTACAAGGGAGATCATATGATATTTGGGCAACTTGAAGGATAAATATGGATTTTCCATGATATAAGAGCAAAATTATTATTCCTAAACCTTTGGTAATAAAACTAATAAAAAAAAAAACTTCCAAAAGTTTAGCAATCAAAAATGTATCACTTTTGTATGTCATTTTGTGATGAGGTGACTTTGACCATGCTGAGATGTGATGACAGTTTATTCTCCAGCATGGCATTCCTGGGGTACAATCTCTTCTTCATCCTACAGAAATAAAAGATGCTTAGCATGGACATACAACTGTCTTTTGTGTATGTGTGTTTAACTCTAAAAATGTATTTATTTTCCAGACTTCTACGATGGTAATATAGCCTTAGAATGATAGTATCACTCACAAATGAAAGGTAGGGAGTCTTCTTTTCAATCCCATATAAGCTTATATTTTATACGTTTCATATGATTTTTGGCACTATATGTGTGCAATTTAAATAATAATGATAAAAGAGACCCATGTACTAGCCACCTAAGATAAAAAATAAATTTGCCAAAACCTTAGAAACGTCATTGCTCACACCTCTTTCCCTCTGTCCCTTGCTTAATAGAAAACCTCTTCTATTACATTCTTGATAATTATTTCCTTTGTTTCATATATTTATCTCTCATGTGCACTTAGAGATAACATGGTTTAGTTATGCTTATATATTTTTGTGACTTTTATCCTCTACTTAAAGTCATGTTTTTGAGATACATTGATGTGAATGCAAGTATTTGTATTAACATTTATGCCTGTGTAATTAATACTGTATGTTTTGGTGGCAACACATTTTTATTTTCTATTCTGTTATTGATGGTCATTAGGTCATATCCAGCTTGGGGTTATTATGAAAAATGCTATGAATAATCTCCTGCACATCACTTGGTGCATAGATATGGGAATTTCTCTAGGGTATATACTTAGAGTAAAAATGTTAGGTGTAGGGTATGTGCACGTTTAAATTTACTAGGTAAAGCCAAACTATTTTGTAAAGCCCATAAAAATATCTACTCTAAACAGTGATATATGAGAACTGTCACTGGTGCATGGTTATACATTCACAACCTGGATATTTTATATTACTCTTCCTGGTTCAATTGATTTCTTCCTTTATTCCCTGTATTCCTATAAACAGGGACTTAAATCTAATTATTTTATTAAATTCAGGTAAAAAATTTTTGGCGGGAATACCACAGAGATGTTACAATACAATTTATTTTGCAACATCTCAAACATTGCATAAAGTCAGAATCTCAATGTTCATGATCCTAAAGTTTGATCATTTTGTTATGATCATGGCTGAAGTTTTCTCCATTTTAAAGGTATATATTTTTAAAAATATTTATTTATTTATGGCTATGTTGGGTCTTCATTTCTGTGCGAGGGCTTTCTCCAGTTGTGGCAAGCGGGGGCCACTCTTCATCGCGGTGCGCGGGCCTCTCACTATCGTGGCCTCTCTTGTTGCGGAGCACAGGCTCCAGACGCGCAGGCTCAGTAGTTGTGGCTCACGGGCCTAGTTGCTCCGCGGCATGTGTGATCTTCCCAGACCAGGCTCGAACCTGTGTCCCCTGCATTGGCAGGCAGATTCTCAACCACTACGCCACCAGGGAAGCCCTAAAGGTACATTTTTGTACTTAGAAAATAATGTCTGAAAGACATATTGAAGCAATATGAATCACTTTTCAGCAGCTAAGTTTGGGGAGGTTTTATAATCATAATTTTCTAATCCAATCACTCCTTTTATATTTATTAGTGAGCAACCCTTTTAAATCAAGCAATATAATGACCCTTAAGGAGGCAGGGTAAATGCTTACTTATGTCCTTTTAATTACCGATTTTCTGAATAAAGATGTGATGTCATAGATACTTCAAATGGTGTAAATGAGTCTCTTTTATCAATTTTTGAGCATCATTAAGGACTCATTGATTTATATTTAATATTTTATAATTAATGAGAATCATTGAATAAAAATGTGGCTGTTGTGAGTACCACAAAGCTCACCTCTGTGTCCCTTGAAAACTCCTTTAGTCTCTGAGTTCCTCTTTGTTTTCTGGTATAACATGGTCCTAGGGCTTACTTGGTACGTTCGTGACACAGAACTTATCTAAAACATTTATCCTCAAAACCTTAGTGGAAAATTATACTATGAAGGAAGATCTGGAAGCTACATCTATTTATTGCTACTGAGATATTTTTACTTTCAAGATTTGTAAATAAAAAATGTTTAGAAAAAATGTGTACAAATATATAAATTCATAGATAGATGGAGAGATAGATCAAATAATTTAAAATTAAATTGGGTGTGCTTAATTATTTGTAGTCCTTTCACATAAACCAAAATTTATAATTATTAATAATATTAATAGATTTTACTTAACGTGTCACCCATCATCATTCATGAAGCATTTTTAAATTATAATTAATATATTAATAGTGACAGACTATTGACAAACTTTATTTCTTTGTAGTTTTTCCCTTGTAACATACCCCATTACAGATGTACAATAAGATAGTATATTGTTCTGAAGTTACTTGAAAAGATTTACATTTTTTCTGTGGGGTTAAGTCACCAATTTGAAATCAGGAATCAGTTGTCCACTTCTGTTGCCAGTCACTAAACAGAATCATTCTATTGTCCCTTTGCAGAGCATTTAATCTAAAAAAATTCTAATTACTCAAAATATGATTTTTTATGGGCTTGCTGTCTACAAGAGTCCAATCAAGGAGACACTCAGTCTCATTTATTGGCTAAAGTTTTATTATGCTTATGAAATAATTTCTGATTTAATAGAAATATAAATTCAGACCTATTGAGATCTTACTGTTTCTTCAGTAATAGAACATTTCAGTTCATAAATACAGGTTCAGCCATCTTTTGTTATGACCAAACAGTCAGATGTGCTTTCTTCAGTGTGGTTGCGTTGTGCCAATATGTTTCTTTCTTTCTTGTGTACCATAGTTGTTTCATAATAATAGTTTTTAATTCACAGATATCTTTAAAACATTTTAAAGGTTAAAGTAAATTACAAATAAACTATCATTCTAGGCAAGTGACACAAAGGAGAGTTGGGGCAGAATCAAATATATAAGTTTATATTTCTTACCACTGGAAAATTTTGAAAGAGTATGGAAAAGCTGAAGATATGGCTCAAAAAACTTCTAATTGATTTTAGATGAAATCAATTCAAAAATTAGTTAATAAAAGTATCTTCTAAAATTCAGACATATACAAGTATTCTAAATGTTTTGGAAAATAAATGAAGAAAGATTGCATGGTAAATATGCCAAAAGGAAATAAAGCAAAATGTTACCACTGGCTAAATCTAAGTGGGATGATTTATTTTTATTTTAAAATTCTATTTATATTTGTTTTCTGCAATCTTTGCAATGCAATTCAGGATCCAATCTTTACAATGAATATATATTACTTTAAAATAATGAACTAATTATGGCAAAGTCACTTTGCCAGCTATGTTAAAATCCAAGGGTAAAGAATGATTAAAATGACAATGACACTGCCTATCTTAATTTCTCAATGGCTAGTGCAATATTTAGAAATATTGATTTAGAAATAATTTAGAAATAAAAGACATAGACTGACCCAGTATGTTTAAAAAAGAGAATTATAAAAAACAATAATTCCTTTTTTTCTACCCAATACGTTTAACTGTATCTTGTCTTAAATATATGTTCCAAATACCAATACCAAATCAACTTTTCTTATAACTGCAGTGTGATTTCATTTGAAATGTATCTGACTCTTATCTCTCATTTTCCTTAATCATAGAGAGAATACATTTACAGCATCATATTTGTTATTCGAATCATAGAACATGAAAGTTTATCACACTTTTTTTCTTATAATCATTTGAAAATTTTCATATGTTAGCTATAAGTCCATTTTCTTTTTGTGTTTTGATATCTTGAAAATATGATTTGGAAAGTTATCTAAAAGAAGAGATATAAAAATTAGGTAGGAGACAGGTTCTACATTGATCTTAGAAACAACTCTCTTTTAGATTATTTGAGAAATGCAAAGCATGAGTATTCAGTATTTAGCAGATGCATTTATTGTTATAAGCAAACAAAGTAACATCCCCAAAGTAGTCGAATACATGAAAATATATATATTTTTGAACACATGAAAAGAATATTTTTACCACTTATTTTATTATGTGAATAAAATGTTGATAGACCCAGAAAGATATGAAGGGTACCCAAGACTGATTAGATTTTTGAAAACAGTTTCAATGATATTTTAAAAAATAAGAAAATTACCCACAATAGACTTTTCATATTTGTTATTTATGAATACAACTTTAGATTTAGCTCAGTTTTTTCATAATCTTCTGGATAATTTCATCTTTTAGACTACCATCCAACTTAAATATGAATAAGTACTTTATATACTTCTAATAGTCTATGAACCAAGAGAAGATTTACTGGGTTCCATGTATTTGGGAGATTCCATTCATGAAGTACTGTTCCTTAACTAGAGCAAATCCTCAGTACAAGGACCAAAACTTTCATTAATTTTTCATGATGAGAAAACAGCCAGTAGCTTCATTATGTTTACATAACGAAGCATACAACTCAATCTTTGGTTTTTATCCTCAAACGTGTAGGATTTTTCTCAATATTCTTTGTTTGAAGTTACATTAATATCCTACCTATGGATATTTTGTTAACTCAATTGAGATTATCTATCTGTCTATCTATCATCTATATGCCATCTATTCATCATCTTTCTATCTAATCTAATCTGTCCCTTCCCAATCCTTCACCATATTTGATTTTAAATATTTTTTACATTATCACACAATCACTGTTACTTCTTCCAACATGCTTCCAATTAATCTTATTTTTTCTTAACACTTTAAAATAATTTATATAAATACAGTTAACCCATTTAAAGTGTTCAAGTCAATATTTTTAAATGTATTCACAAAGTTCTGAAACCATCAACACTATCTAATTTTAGAATAGTTTCATCACCCAAAGGAAACACGGTTCCCTTAGCAGTTATTTCCTGTTCTACCCTAAGGCCAGCTCGTAGGCATCTACTCATATACTTTCTGTTTATATAGATTTGTCAGTTCTGGGTGTTTTATATAAATGGAAGAATATAATGTATTATATTTTTGACTGGCTTCCTTCACTTAGCAAAATATTGTCAAAGTTCATCCATGTTGTAGCATGTATAAGTAATTTATTCCATTTTATACTTGAATAAAATGCTATTGTATGACACTTTATACCATTCATCAGTTTAAAGGTATGTGTTGTTCCTGCTTTTGGTCATTATGAATAATGTTGCTATAAACATTTGTGTGCACTTTTTTATATTGCATAGATTTTTATTTAAAGTTTATACCTAGAAGTGGAATTACTGGGTCATATCATAAAACTATATATAACATTTTGAAGAATTGTCATACTGTTTTCTAAAGTAATTGTACAATTATGCATTCCTTTGACCAACCTACAAGCATTCCAATTTCTCCATACCCTCAACAATACTTGTTATTATCTGTCTTTTTGATAATAGCTACCCTAGTGGGTGTAAAGTGGTATCTTATTGTTGTTTTGATTTGCATTTCCTTAATATCTGAAGCTGTTCAGCAAATGTCAAGTGCTTATTGATCCTTTATTTGTGTACATAACTATTCTGATTATCATTTAAGTGGTATTTTTACTTTTTTAAATATTTAATATTTTTATAATTGAGTTGTAATAGTTCTCTAGAACTATTACATTCTAGATACAGATATTTTATCAGGTAAATATTTTGTTTCATTATGGGGCTTGCCTTTTTATTTTCTTAAAGCATAAATGTTTTAGTTATGGATGAAGTAAAATTCATATTTTTTTCTTTGTATCTTGGCTTTTATTGTCATATCTTATAAAGCTTTGCCTATCCCAAGTTCATGAAGATTTATTCTTGTGTTTTCTCTGAGATTTTTATATTTTTAGCACTTACATTTAGATTGTTGATCCATTTAGAATTAATTTTTGTGTTACAGTGTAAGGAAGAAATACAACTTCATTATTTTGCACTTGGTATCCTGTGGTTTCAGCAATATTTATTGAAAAACACTGGAGGTACCCCCCCCCATAGAATGCCCAGGTATCCTTTTCAATTGTCAATTTATTATTCATATAAAGTTACTTTCTTGACTCTGAATTTCATCCCACTGATCTAAATGTCTACCCTTATGCCAATATATTACTGCAGCTTTGTAATAATTTTTGAAATTAGTAAGTTGGAATGCTCCAATTTTATTCTTTTTCAAGATGCTTTTGGATACTTTAAGTATATACATTTTCATGGGTTCAGCAACTAGAATTTTCATAGGAATTTGTGTTAAATATGTAGATCAATTTGGGGAGTATTGTCATAATAACAACACTAAGTCTTCTGATGCATGAACTTGGGATATCTTTCCATGTATTTAGGTCTTCTTTAATTTCTCTCAACAATATTTTGATCATGATGTATAATCCTTTTGATATATTATTGGATTACGTTTACTAGTGTTTTGTAAATGGTTCTTGTGCATATATTTATAAGGGATATGGGTTTGTGGTTTTAATTTTTTGGGATGTCTTTGCTTGGTTTTACTGTTTGGGTAATACAGGCATACCACATTTTATTGTACTTGCTTTGTTTTGCTTTGAAGATATTGCATTTTTTGCAAATTAGAGGTTTATGGCAACCCTCCATAGAATGTCTATCATTGCTATTTTTCAAACAGCATTATTTTTTATCACTTGCTTTCATCCTGATGCACTCTTTAATGGTCATATCACTTGCTTTCCTCCTGATGAATTCATTATGTCATACCTGCTATGAATGCTCTCAGTTGTTGCCTAAATGGGAATATGTTATTTCCCTTTTATTTTGTAAGATAGTTTTGTAGGATATAAGATTCTAGGTTGACAGATATTTTGCCTTTCAGAGCTTTGCATAGGTCATCCCACTGCCTTCTGGTTTTCTCCGTTTCTGATGAGAAACCAGCTGTAACTGTTATTGAGGTTTCTTGTATGTGACAAGTCAGTTTTCTTTTGCTGCTTTCAGGGTTTTCCTTTTATCTTTTGCCTTCAACAGTTCTACTATGATGTGTTTGCTTGTGGATATCTTTCTATATATTCTACTTAGAGATAGTTGAGCTTATTGGATGCATAGATTAAATTGTTTGTTTAATTTGGAAGTTTTTGCATTTAGGTGTTTGAACATATTTATAATAGTACTTTGAAGGTTTTTTGTTGTTGTTGTTTGTTTGTTTTTTCTCTGAAGTACCATATTTGGGTCACGTTGAAGGCAGTTTATATTGCCTGTTTTATTTTTTCTGTGTATGAGTCAAAGTTTAATGGCTTGTTTGTTTTGTATGTCTCATGATATTTTATTGAAAACTTTGTTGTTATTTGTTTATTTATTTATTTATTTAGTGATTTTGATAGACCCTTTCAGGAAAGTCTACTACCCCTGCAGAATCCAGCCTCTAATATTGCATCTCAGAAGTTGCACTATCTTCATGATATCCCGTACACTATGGATGACAAACTGCCCAGTCTGCCTCTATTAGTATCACACTCAGATGTTTATTTCCAATGATTACTAGTTGATTACTATTCCAACTAAGTCAGCCTCTTCTGCAGGATAGTCTTTGGGCACAGTCTTCGGGGTTTGACCCAATCCCAAGAAAGCTCTCTTTTCCCTGGTTCTTTCTGATAAATGACTAGCTGATCTATTATTTTATTTGTTGCTATAACAAGGAACTACCAGCCTCATCTTAATTATTTATCACTAAGACCTCTATTTTTGATAGTGTCCTTGGGCGTGAAGATCCCCAAACTCTGCTGCAGATAAAGTCAATCACTTTATGGAGAGCTACAAATTTCTGTTATTATGGCCTATCACTCCACCTGGGAAGAACCTATGTGCCATTCATCCAGAGCTGGGGGCATGGAGTGCCTCATTTGCCTTACATTTGCATTCCTACTCTAAGGAGAGCAGGGGGCATGGATTATAGTCTCTGGTTTCTTGGCTTCCTTTTCCTGTCATTGGAACATCTGCCATATGAGTGATGTGGTAGGATGATCAAGGCCTGGGATTCTCAATCTGCTGCAACTGCAGTAGTCTTGCACTCTATGAGTAGAAGCTTGGTAGATGAAGCAGATTGATTGATTTTGCTCTGCTTGCCTCAAATAAAGGTTTTGCAACATAGATCTGGGAAATGAGAAATTTTTGTCTGCCACTATCAGAGAGAAACCATATATATATATATATATATTCATTTTCTGTGTGATCTTAAGACAATGATAGGGACCCTTTTTTTTTTTATGCAATTACATTTGTTTCATTAGAGAGAGGGTCCATGAGGAGCTCAACCTGACTTTCTAGGAATGGTTCTCCTCCTACTATATTTTAATAATTATACTCTGAGGCAATGTGTTAGTCTAAATATCTTGTAGTTTGATGCCATATATATGTGGTGTCAAATACTAATGTTGATATATGTTTTCTATGCTATGACAACCAGGACAAATAATACACAATATTCTAATTCTTTGTTGTTTTATTAATTTTTAACCAAAATTATGATAAATCTATCTGCATCATTCCTTCAACAAGATTGTGTCAATATTAAATAAAATAAATAACTACCCAGGATACCTTGAACTTAGAAACTAAAATTTATCTGTCCAGTCTAGAATCTTCTTCATGTAAGGTAAATGTACTTCTTCTCTCCTAGGAAAGATAATGGACCCTTAAAAAAAGAAATAATGAAAGCTCCATACTTATATTTCTAAAGAAAGCATATAGCACAGAGACAGAATTGGCAGCAAACCAGAATAAATGTAGAAGCACTCTTAGGTAACTTGTGTCTACTCTTTTATTTAGGCTCTCTACTTCATTTTGGATTTTAGCCTTAGGATTATTTTTGTAGTGGTCTTTGAACCTTACATTACAGTTCAAGAACATTAAAAAAAGAATGATATTTCAATTTACATAAGATGTCCTTCTCAAGATCTTTAGTCCATTATGCACAAGTTCCTCTTATTTCTTCTCCCACAGTTATCCAATTATTTCACTCATTTTCTGAACAATCTAACCCTTAATGTGAATAATCCCAACTATGTAGTTTGTTTTCCTGATCTGCGATGTTCTGTATGTGGTCATGATGAGATGGTCATGGACTATGTGTATGCTGTACATACATGTTACTTTTGCATTTCCTCTCACATAGACCATGGATCTATGCTTATCAGTTTAATAACATTATGCGTTGACTTTAATTTCTGTCTAAGTCTCCACTGAGACTGTTTCCAAGTCTGATATGTACAAGTCATTGATCATATTTTTTTATCATAAAATAGTCATCATTTGAACTAGTAGTAATATAGTTTTCCCTTCAGTGTATTGATAGCCCATAGATTAAGTTCTAAACATTCAATTACACATTTTAAGCAATAAATGAGGATGATAATTTTCTTGAAATTGATCCTTTTCTTTGGAATAATAATCTGCCACATAGGAAGATTTTTGTATGAACATAAAAATTCTCATGACTTTAAACCATATGAAAATTAAGTCTCAGACAGTGCCTAAGTAAGATAATTTTATTGTGGCAGTAAAAGCTGATATCTGATTAGTAAAGACTGGTCTTCATTACAAAACATTATGTTCAGACTCCTTTTCTATCCTTACTTATAAGGAAATTTATGCTTTGCATGACTCATAAAATGTTTCTGGATTTTTAAAAGAACTTACTAAAAATTAAAGATATTTTGTTTTAATGTTTATAGAAGTGAGAACTATTTATATTTCATGGGATTATAATAACATTAATAATAGTTAACACATATATAGAACATATTCTGTGCCATGCATTGTTGTAATTCTCTTCTTTCCTCTGAATCCCTTACATAGTGAACAATGGCAAGTGACAGAACTGCCAATAAATGGTTAATAGCAAGTCTGCAATCTTTTCTTTCATTTTATAATTATGGTGAAAGAAGGAGGATGTGTTCCAGAAGTAAACAAATAAAGACAATCCAGTCAAATCTTCACATGTACGTGCTAATGATAGAACTCTTAGAAATTATACAAATGCTTTTGCTAGCTGGAAAGTTCTTATGTATGGAAAGGTTTCATCAGAACATTCCATGCCTAGTGTGTATAGCATACTTTGTAAACAAAGCTGGAATCATGGAATTTTGAGGCATGTTTCATAGCAAATATCACATTAGCTGTGCAACTATCTGAGTATAAAGTGGACATATTTCAGGGTTGAACATTTCTCTTTTAAGTCATGGTGATAAATGCAAAAGTTAGATTTTCAGTATATTAATTGTGGCCTGAGCGTGTCCTGATAACACAGGATAGGAGATGTAGAGACATTCCTAGACTCCAACTTGTTCCTCCTGAATATTCTTTAGTTATTACTTACAATTAATAGTAAAGCTTGATGCTGGGTAAACTTTCTAATTTGTGATAATTTGATTTGATGTTCTTTGTTTTATCAATTAATGCTGCATTTTTGTCAAAAAAGTCTACTTTATCCGGGCTTCCCTGGTGGCGTGGTGGTTGAGAATCTGTCTGCCAATGCAGGGGACATGGGTTTGAGCTCTGGTCTGGGAAGATCCCACATGCCGCGGAGCAGCTAAGCCCGTGCGCCACAACTACTGAGCCTGCGTGTCTGGAGCCTGTGCTCCGCAACAAGAGAGGCTGCGATAGTGAGAGGACCGTGCACCATTATGAAGAGTGGCCCCCACTTGCCACAACTAGAGAAAGCCCTCGCACAGAAACAAAGACCCAACACAGCCAAAAAAATTAAAATATACATTAAAAAAAAGAATATTGTATTTTAAAAAAGTCTACTTAATCCATATCTTTCTACCTCACTTTTTCTGGTAAACAGGCCTTCATTATTTTATCTTAATCAGTTGAAATTTAAACTGAAAGGAATATACTTATTGAACATATTTACATTGTGTAAAATATAGAAAGGAATATACTTATTGAAAATATTTACATTGTGTAAAATATATATATACTTAGAATAAGAGATAATTTATAATTTACTTATTTGTTTTCTAGAGAGATAAGCAGGTTTTTTGTAACTCTGAATTTATATAATTAATCCAAAAAAGTCTAAGTACAATCTTAACTAAGAACTAGCTGTTGTTTATGTTTTAATTACTTTAATAATAATTGTCATGCTGCATTAATTACCAAGCAGAATTTGCAAACATTCTTTCCTAATTCCCCCCCACTATTTTACCAACCAGAGGGCTTCATGGCAATCTCACCCTGCTGAGGTTCAGAGCATAAAAAAAAATGAATACTTAAAATTAAAATATAGCTTGTCACACAGAATGAGCACTTGATGCCATTTACAAGGACTAGGTGAATGTTTATTCAGGCATGTTTGATGTCCCAGCAGGAATTATTTCAGTTAAATATCAGTGTCATTGCCATTAGAGAATACTGAAATAAGAGCAAAAGACACACACACACACACACACACACACACACACACACAATAGGAATTTAAGGCATCTGAACTGAACCAGATTTGCAGGAGGATGGGTTCAATTTGTCTGCATTACCTAAAGTAAGAGAAAGTAGCCTCAGAAATAGATCAAGAAAGTTTGACCTTTGTTGTTACACTGAATGTGAAATTCCTGCAGATACCATTATTTGGAATTTTCTCCTGGTGAGTGAAAGATAATACCTTTTTAGGAAGGTTAGGAAATGAGAATGATTAGAAAAAATGCTTTACGTTTTAGCACTTAGTATATAGTTTCTTGAACTAATAAGTTAGAAGTTATTTTAATGAAGAAAAAATACACAAGATGAATATTTGGTTTAATCACACATGTAAATATGCCTAACTGAAGGGAGGGAGAGAGAGAGAGGAAAGAAGGAGGAGGAGGAGGAGGTGGAGGAGAGAGAAAGAATAAGAATGTCCTATTTAAGGGGCTTCCCTGGTGGCACAGTGGTTGAGAGTCCGCCTGCCGATGAAGGAGACACAGGTTCGTGCCCCAGTCTAGGAAGATCCCACATGCTGCGGAGTGGCTGGGCCCGTGAGCCATGGCCGCTGAGCCTGCGCATCCGGAGCCTGTGCTCCGCAAAGAGAGAGGCCACAGCAGTGAGAGGCCTGCATACCGCAAAAAAAAAAAAAAAAAAAAAAAAAAGAATGTCCTATTTAAATATATTTTTATTTTTAAAATACTCCAAGATACTATGATTTGTAAATATGTATATGTGTAAAACACAACAATTATAGCAGCTTAATGTAAGCAAAATTAAGGCATGTTTTAGTTCCAAAATACCACTCAACAACACAGCACATCAGCAACCGTTCACACAGAATGATGTAGATAATTAATCTAATTTTCCCTCCACTTCATTTTGTGTTCTATTAGTTTTCTTATTCAACCTTCCAAGTCACAAATCTAATTTAAAAATTCTTAACTAGTCTAACGCATAATGTGTTCTATCTGCGTTCAGTGTCTAGCAGTGAGCAGAGAAGCTGGAATACTAATTTGCTTCAGAGTGTGCAAAACACTCAATAATCAAATAATAAAATCCCAGATCCAGCACTTCTTAATGACATGACCAAATGAGTCCAATGCCTTGAAACGTGAGCATAAGTTAAAAGAAATTAAAACAATGAAGAATAAAATAATGTGAAAGAAGAAGAAAAAAATCAAGCTACCTGGTGCCATATATTCAGTATACTGGGTCTCTACTAAGAACGGTCCCTATTCAAGATAAAAAGACACTAAAATTAAAAAGACAAGTTTGAATAACAAATTTGCTTACTAGTGTTGCTATTTTAGTACTGCTTATTACTTATTTTCTCTCTCTCGTTTTTCTTTTCTGCCTATCAACACACACACACAAACACACACACACACACATACACACACATGCAGTTACCATTATTTAAGTTTAATATTTGAAATTATTTTCAATAGACTCTTTGTAAGAGTCTGTATTATATTTTTCAAGGTGGTGGGGCTTTCTTTTTCCTTTCCTTTCTTGCTGTGTTCACATCCCCTTTGGTAAAATAAAGTTTATTTGGATATACTCTCTTGAATTCAAAGTAAATAAAAAACCCACACATTTCAGAAAATGAAGAAATAGGATATGTCAGAAAAATTAACCATGTACTGAGTGATTAAACTATTTTGTGTAAGAATGTCATTTCTATTTTGTTTAAATGTAATGCAATTTACCAGACCATAAAGAACTCCTTAGATGAAATGGCTGTTTTCCAGGCAATGCTACTCTGCTGCTGATTGCAATATATTCTGACATCTATGACAGTTTTATAGTTCTTCTATTCTGTGCTCTGAAGTGTCCTTACTTTGATGAAGGCTTACTCCTGGGAAATGTACTAAAATTTTGTAGACTGAAAGGACGATAAACAGTTTCATAGGAAAACAGTATCACCACGTGGCACAATTGCGTTGCTAATTTGTTTTATGTTAATATAGTAAAATATTTCAAAAGACCTTTACATCAGGATTTAGAGGAGAATTTTTTACACATGTGAATACTCCAGGTAAAATATAAGAACAAAAATCATGAAAAAGAAATAAAGGCTCACCATATCTTTGATAGCCTCTTCTGTCCAATGCAAAATATATTAGAACAAGGTATATTATGTGAACTGTTTGAACTATTATATAACAGAGCTTAAAATGGATTTGAGTACAATAATTTTAATAAAGATTATCTTAGGCTAAACAACATAAATGTATATTTTGTAGAATAGTTTATTATAAATAGTGACCAAAGATATTCATTGCTTTAAAAATACTCTTAGGGGGCTTCCCTGGTGGTGCAGTGGTTGAGAGTCCACCTTCTGATGCAGGGGACACAGGTTTGTGCCCCAGTCCGGGAAGATCCCGCATGCCACTGAGTGGCTGGGCCCGTGAGCCATGGCCACTGAGCCTGCACGTCTGGAGCCTGTGCTCCACAACGGGAAAGCCCACAACAGTGAGAGGCCCACATACCGAGAAAAAAAAAAAATACTCTTAGAACATGTTTAGTAAATAATATCTGAAAAAAATTTTAGAGATTCATGAATTGTTTGTGATAAGTACTGTATTTCCATTTTGATAAAAGCAGATATATAAAAAGCAAATTCCTATTTAGAATGTGTTATATTAAATAACTATAAGGAAACATACACAGAAAATGAAGTCTGGCCTGCAACATCTAAATGATCAATTCACAAGAGAAGAGTTTACAATGCTATCAAATGATAAGAACATAAATGGATGTGTGCGTGCATACTCATATTGAAATAAGTTATGGAACATATTGGCATATGTAGATGCGCAGATATTCTTGTGATATTCATGTATAAACCAATGGAAAGTATTTCACTTAGATCAGTGTCCAATTTAAAGAGAGCCTCCTAAGTGATTTTTTCAAATCACAATTAGTTAATAAATAATTTTATACTGAAGTAATGATACAATAAATTTTAAGAATATGAGCTTTAGGTTGTTAACTTTTTCACTATAGAAGTATGAATTAATCTTAGAAAAAAATTAGAAATGAGGAGCCATCCCAATAAGTTATTTGAATAAGGAATTATTTTCATGAAGAATAAGTAGACTGCATAGAGCCCAGGATAAAGATAAATATTATTATAATTGTCAATTTGTTTCATGAGCTATAACTTTTGAAATGTATATAAACTATTGCACCTCAACTAGATGAAATACTTATATAAATAAATGTGTTTGTATATTGGATAAGCTTACTTTTTTCATGGGCAGCACATGTAAATTGGAAAGGAAAAATATCCATTTTATGGCAAAGTTACAAATATATAAATGTCGGATATACTAATTGGATATTATTCTTTTTTGCATAGTTTTCATATTAAAGGCTTTTATCCAATTTTTTGGGAAGGATGAAAAACTAACACCAGCATTTTTTTGCAGCATTGACTAGTTTCAAGATCTAGGGTTGAGAGATTGGAGCATAGCTATAACCCATAAGTTGCAGTAAAAATCCTTGTGAGGTTAAAAGGATTTACTTGCTAAATCCATAGTTCAATTATCTACATTATTTCTCATCTGCTTTAATTCCCTATTTGTTTATTTGTTTTTCTTGGTTATGGATCACATTCTCCTGCATTTTCTCATGTGCAGTAAGTTTTGATTATGGATATTATGAATGTTATGGTTTCAAGTGTCTAGATGTTATTTTAGGGAGTGTGGAAGTTTGTTTCTGGAGTGAGTTAAGTTACTTAGAAAAGAGTTTATTCTTTTTCTACATATATTTTTGTTTTGTTAGGAAGTTTTTACTAGAATAGTTTTTACTCTTAGGTATGAGCCCTTTGGAGTCTCTGCTGAATGTTGCAAGCTTTCACACAAGAATTCTCCACTTATGAACACCTTAACATTTGACCCATCAATCCCACTTTTATATAGTCAATAAAAATAAAAATATATGTCCAAAGAAAACTGTACTTGTTCATAACAGCTTCCTTCACATTTGTCAAAATCTGGAAACAAAACAGATGTTTATCAATTAATGAATGGATAAACAAAACAATGTATATCCATAGAGTTGAATACTGAGCAATAAAAGATCACTCAATAAAGATAAATATAAGAACATAAATTAATTTCAAAAAAACATTAAGCTGAATGAAAGAGCCAGACACAAATTATACATACTGTATCATCTCTTTACATGAAATTCTGGAGGAGGCAAACTTACCTACCCTAACAGAAAGATGAGTGGATGACTAGGGCTGAGATTTGGGGGAATTGACTGAGAAGGAACAGATGGAATATTTTGGAAACTGGAAGTATTTCATGTCTTGATTATGGTAGTTCTGTTATGGATGTATATATTTGTCCAAACTAAAAAAAAAAAAAGACATTTAAGACAGCTGCATCTCATTATATGTGAACTATTTCTCAATAACTTGAACTAATTCACTTGGGAAATGAGAGTAACATGCTAGAGGAGCCCAGGCTTTGAAGTCATATATAATGGGATCAAATCAGTTCTCATATGTGTGACAATTGGCAAGTTAATCATTCTCTCTAAGTCTTAATTACCTCATCTATAAAATGGGGAATGATGGCAAACATCTCAGATTGACTGTAAGTAACAATTCCATGTAGAGCACCTCTCACATAAAATATACTGAAAAATATGAGCCCCTTTCTCTCTCTTTCAATATACTTTCTTATTCTAGGATACAAATCATCTAATGATGACATTATGAATTACTCAGCCAAAATGATGCTCCTCCAAAAGTGTAGAGCTTATATTTGAAGTACGTTTTAATTAGCATACTTAATATTTACATATGTCAAAGCTAAGGCAAAAAGACTGCCCAACATTAGCATGGTCTGTTTGATGTTGACCTTTCTAATAGAGTTACCTATAGCTTATAGAGTGATCTGATTTCAGGGATTCAGTAAGATAGTTAATGACTGAGATTTTATTGCCCCAAGCTAAACTAGCTTCTGTTCACTCATTCATGATTATAAATAAATTTGCAGTTTATATCTTAAAAGATATATATGAGTTGTTCCTAAAGAATTCTACTCTTCAAAGCATGAAAATAAGTAAGAACAGAAAACATAGGCAAATGTTTAGGCAAAAATACACATGTGTGAGGGTATATTTTGAAATCTCTGAATAAAGTATTTATTAAAATCTGTAGTTGCTACAGTCTTTAACATTTGAATAGTTTAAGAAGTCATTTAACTATTCCATAAAAATTGCATAGATTTAGATTTTCATTTTCTTAGGCTATCCTATTTTCCAATAAAAATCATCACTGGGACCCATCTTGCATCATTAACTGACATCTCAAATTCATCTGCTGGTGCTATAATAAATAGCCTAGGGAAAGGCTATATGGGAGTACATAGTACATTAAGTAAGCCTCTGAACACAGAGAACTAATAATTTTATACTTTCTTAGAGAACAAATTGTTTGAAAGAAATAAACAAGTTTAAAAGGAGGTAATGAAAACTATATCTGGAAAAGTAATATACTATTGAATACATTTCAACAACTTTATTATTATGCAACAATCTTTTCTCCCTACGTATGATTCCTTAAATTATTTCCCAGCACATTATCTTCAAAGATGCAAAATAAAAGAATCAAAACTGCTAAATAAAAATAAGCAGGCTTATTTTCTTATTTTCTTATTAGTCTCTCACAAACATGCAAAACTGTGTTGCAAGTAAAAATACATTTTTTTATCTAATATCTTTTTTTTTTCCTTAGGAAGCCTTGCAATTACCCACTGGACTAGGAGCAGAATGAACAGAAATTATCTATGAAAGGTGAAATAAAACTCTGCTATTTTCTTTTATATGTGTATCAATCAAAGAGGGAACACATTTTGGAATCAAGAAAGGAATGATTACTACTGAAGATAAAAATAAAATATTTCTACCTCTAAGTTATTAAAACTATATGATATATACTGAGGACATTCTGTAAACTGTTCAATATGCTAAATATTTTGTATCCATTAAAATATTTTATTTCATTAGCCTCACCTGATTGGCAATAATATTCCTTTTACAGGTTATTTGCATGAAGTCATCAGGTTGAGTTATCAAAAAAATTCAGGCAACATACAGGCAGATTTAGTACTCTTAAGCCTAGGAAGTATCAATTAACTTTAATAACTAAAAAGAAAAGAGCCAAATGAAATCTACTATTGTAGCTGAATAATCAAACTTGATATTTCTTTATAAGGATCTGTGAAAAAATACATCTCTGAATTTATTTAAATAAAAATGTTTATAATGCATTATTTATCATGTATAGAATATAGAATATAAGAATGGAAGTATAGAAAATAAGCAAGAGACAGTATTTAACCAAATTTTGTAATATATAATCATTTAAATATAAAATGTCTCCACCAGTATCATCATTTTTATGTGTCTGGTGTGTGTGTTCCTTGTTTGAAACCTTACAATTGATCCCAGTGTAATATTAATTAAAGAATAGAAAAAAATGATATAGAATACTGATTGAAAAAACTTGATAACAATGTTCAAGAGTGAACTTCAAATTAGTATTATTTGACTATCTCAATTGTCCTCTTGATATACTTCTGTGTGATTTGACTGATGAATTATATATTAGTTTGTAAGTATTTAAATCAATCATATTGTCCAGGTACTTTTCATATTCATTGTCAATCTGCCTTACATCAGGTGAAAATGCATTAGAAAAACACTGAAAGAAGTTCTTTAACACTTTAAAAGTAATTTCAAAATGGATTGCCAAATTTCACTTAAAATAATAAAATTAGTTTAATTAATTTCATTATGAATGGATTTGGTATTCATCATTTGGGGATTATGAATAAAATAACACTTATAAATGAGGAACCATATGCTTAAGATGAATATTGGCTCATGTAGTAGAAACTTGGCATGCAAAATATTAAGGAGGAGCCAAAGCACTCATTTAAGAAATTACTACATCAAAAAAAAAAAAAAAAGAAATTACTACATCAATGTTTTGCCCATATTATTATCTTTAAAATAAATATATGTTTAATAATTTTAATTCCTGTTAATTTTGAGGAAATATGGACAATCATACACATACATAACCAGTTAATATTTGTTTACTTATTTAATACTTATATGTTATTTATTATAAGAAATTGGCTTATGCAGTCGAGTTAGGGAGGTGGCTAAGCACATCCAAAGTTCAGGCTGTCAGGAAGTGAGGTGCATACGTAGACTGAAACCACACAGTCACAGGAGGAGGCTGCTGTACACAGGGAAGATTAACTCTCTCTCTCCAGGAAGAGCCTACACCCTCTTTTAAAGAATTCCGAATTATTTAGTCAGGTCTGTCAGACGTAATCTTCCTCTGAACTGATTAGGTCAAACAATCTCAGGATAATCCCTTAATTGAAAGTTAACTGATCAAGGAACTGAATTACATCAAAATCCCTTTTATTTTGTCATATAATATTATGGAGTCACAAAAGTAAAACCTCTCATGTCCTGTCCACACTCAAGTTGAGGGAAGTATAAAGAGCGTGTACACAAGGGGGTAGGAATCTAAGTGTCATCAGTGGTTTTATGTTAGAAAACCACCAAGGTATTATTATTATATTATTAGCCTAAAAGAGAAAAAGCCATACAATTTCATCCATCAGTTTTTAAACATTTGATCATTTCTTTAATAAAGGGAAAGTTTCCTAACTTGATAGGTAATACCAATCATTACCTGGAATATCAATGTAAGTAAAGTAAAAGTTATAAATCTGAAATCTCACTTCTGTATATATATATAAATTCTCACACAAAACCATAATAGGACAAATGTAAATCAAAACCACAATGAGATATCACCTCACACGTGTCAGAATGGCTACCACTAAAAAGAAATAACAAATATTGAAAGGATATGGAGAAAGAGGAACCCTCGTACACTCTTGGTGGGAAAGTGAATTGGTGCAGCCACTGTGGAAAATAATATGGAGGTTTCTCAAAAAAAAACAAAAATAAAACTACCATGTGACCCAGCAGTTCCACTCCTGGGTATATAACCTCGCCAATAGAAGCACTAATTCAAAAAGATACATGCATCTCAATGTCATAGCAGCATTATTTATAATTGCGAAGATATGAAAGCAACTTGTGTCCATCAACAGATGAATAGATAAGAAGATGTGGTATGTGTGTACACACATACGCATGCACACACACACACAATGGGATACTCCTCAGCCATAAAAAAAGAATGAAATTTTGCCATTTGCAGCAACAAGGATGGACGTGGAGGGCATTAAACTAGGTGAAATAAGTCAGACAAAGACAAATGCTCTATGATATCACTTATATGTGGAATCTAAAAAATACAGCAAACTGGCGAATACAACAAAACAGACTCACAGATATAGAGAACCAACTAATGATTACCAGTTGGAAGAGGGAAGTGATGAGGGGCAATATAGCGATAAAAGATTAAGAGGTACAAATTATTATGCATAAATTAAGCTACAAGGATATATTGTGCAACATGGAGAATACAGCCAATATTTTATAATAACTATAAATGGAGTATAAACTTTAAAAATTGTGAATTACTATACTGTATACCCGTAAATTATATAATATTATACATAAACTATACTTCTATAAATAAAGTATGCACACACAAAATAAAAATACAAAACAAAATATAATGAGATGTAAGCAATAATGTTCACTGAAAATTTTTATTTCTTTTCTGGTGATAGCCAAGAGTTGAAGCTGTATATTTACCCATGACAGGGGAAATAAGTATGTAAAATTTCATATAGATACAATAATTACAAGTAGTAACACAAAGCAAATTTCTTGTTAAAATTATCAGTGATGGGGGCTTCCCTGGTGGCGCAGTGGTTGAGAATCCGCCTGCTGATGCAGGGGACACGGGTTCGTGCCCTGGCCCGGGAAGATCCCACATGCCGCAGAGCAGCTATGTCCGTGAGCCATGGCCGCTGAGCCTGTGCATCTAGAGCCTGTGCTCCGCAACAGGAGAGGCCACAACAGGGAGAGGTCTGCGTACCGCAAAAAAAAAAAAAAAAAAAAAAAAAAAAAAAAAATCAAGGATAAAGGTAAATAAAGGAATGATATCTGTAGCAAAATATCATTTGTGCAATTTAAAAATTCACTTATACAAATCAATACTATATACTTAATAAGAATCCCTACAGATAAGAATAAATAATACCTATTAACCATCACAAAGAGAGGCTAGGAGACATGATCACCAGGGAATAGTGGTTATGATGTATATGGGATCTCTGTACTATCTTTTCAATTTTTCTGTAAATCTATTTTGAAATAAAAAGTTATTAAAAGGAAAAAAATCTCCTTATTATATCTATTAAAAACAAATCCAGGCCATCTTAATAGAAGGTATACTTTATAATATTAACATGACAGTATCATTAATATCTGGCTAATTTATTTAGTTCTATAATGGTCTTAGCAGTTTTGAATCAACATCTACTTATTTTGATATTTATACATTTATATACCTAAGATATGGATATGCTTATGTACTTTTAATTCCATGTTATAAATCAGAAAAAAAAGAGATTCTGAAGATTAAGTGATTCACTTAAGGTAGAATAAGCTTCCCAAGTGAAATGCTGTGTATCAGTGACAGTGAGCCAATATTTTGATTACCTTCAGGCATTGGGACACCTGGGCTAAATCTGGAGAAGCAATGGTCAGAGTTAGCAGACTAGCCCAATGTCATACCACTATTTTTATTTACTATATGTCATAAGATATGAAAAAGTTGAGAAGAATTACACCATACCAGCCCTCCTCCATGTTTATATATAGCATTTAAAAAAAAGCATAACAACTCTTTACCTCAAATGTTTATATAAAGCACATCTATAATGTGATTGCTGTATAACTGCTTGCAAAAATATCTGTTGATATTAAGATAACTGCTTGCAAAAATAACTGTTGATATTAAGATGCTTTATGATTGATATACTGAGTGGCTGCATGGTATCTGAATTCTCTATGTCTCAGTAATTCCCAACATTTGAAGCAAATGTTAAATTCTGTTCTATAAGCTGAATACAGATTACCAAGGTTCTCTTGGTTCTATGACAGTGGGCAAGAATTAAGGCTAAGATAATCAAATTCACCTGGCAGAGAATCAGAAGTCACTGGTGCAATGATGTAACATCAATATACATTTTCCAGAATCACGCCTGTATGTGTATCGTCTAGAGCCCAATGTCAGGGGTATCTATGGGGCAAGATGTAGCATTTCTCATCAGAGAAGGAGGAAGCCTTTTTTATTAACAAAAGTTTTTCCAATATATATAAAAAGGGAATTCACCATTAATTTCCCTTTTTACTAGGCTCTAGGTTGTCAAGGAAAGGAAGTTAACAGACATGTTTGGAGATTGGAGAGGATATTATACAATGAAAGTCTCTCCCTTAGTACAATGGAAATTGTGTCATCACTAAAACATGTTTCTCCCTTTCTGTCTGCCTAGTGGAGCACAGGCTCCAGACACACAGGTGCAGCGGCCATGGCTCACGGGCCCAGCTGCTCTGTGGCATGTGGGATCTTCCCGGACCGGGGCACGAACCCGTGTCCCCTGCATTGGCAGGCGGACTCTCAACCACTGCGCCACCAGGGAAGCCCTCCCCTTGCTACCTTTGAAGCCTAAAAGGCCACAGAAATTAGAGGCATCACGTGAAATCTTTACCATGTCATTTTTATTCTTCCATTAGAAAAAAAGTTTTTTCTTTTACATGTATCTGAATGAATTTTATAATGATGAACAAATGTTTTAATAATCAAATCTTTCAAGCTAGTGACGATTCAAAAGCTGACTATTTGATCTTGTCAGCTTTCCAGAATGTCTTAAAAAATGAACAGCACATTTTCAGATCATTATAGCAGACATTTTAAGTTGATGACATGATATTTTATCTTCAAATGGAGAAAATGCCCAAGAGTAAGCAATTTTCAAAATTTATAGCCCAACAAAGATAGGAACATATGAAAGAATTGTTATACTGAACTATGATGAATAGTTTCAAGCTTTTCTGATTAATGGACTGTTCAGAAAGATGTGCATCTGGGAGCACTGAGTTTAAAATTAAATGTGAGGAATTCCTGAGTTCTAATTTCATATCTTCAAACAGTATGACTCTGTAAACAGTATGAATCTGTAAAAGCTGCGATGGATTTTTTTAAGCAGGATTTAAGATGAGCAGTGTCAATTTCAAAGGAGAATAATAGTGATTTACTTTGTGTTCATTACTTCATAGAGGCAACTGAAAAGGGAAAATGAAGTCAACTATTTGTTTGGCATCCAATCAATACAGCGTTTAAAAACTTTTAAAACTTTTGTCCACTCTAAGTGTTCCTCATATATGAGTAGTATGTCAACTTAATACTGCATTACAAAATCCTTGCCAAAATCTCAAAACTTTGCATAATTAATTGTTCTTTAAAACATTAGCTGACTTTGATAATATTTGAAGCACACATTAAAAAAAAATAAAGGTACGTACAATCTTGGCTATTCATTTTCTATGTATATCTGTATTACAAAAATGTCAAGAATTTTTTTGTTAGAATTGATGTCTTGGAAGTCTTAAGATGTATTTTTTTTTCAACATCTTTATTGGAGTATAATTGCTTTACAATGTTGTGTTAGTTTCTACTTTATAACAAAGTGAATCAGTTATACATATACATATGTTCCCATATCTCTTCCCTCTTGCATCTTCCTCCCTCCCACCCTCCCTATCCCACCCCTCTAAGTGGTCACAAAGCACGGAGCTAATCTCCCTGTGTTATGAGGTTGCTTCCCACTAGCTAACTATTTTATGTTTGGTAGTTCACGCCACTCTCTCACTTTGTCACAGCTTACCCTTCACCTTCCCCATATCCTCAAGTCCATGCTCTAGTAGGTCTGCATCTTTATTCCCGTCTTACCCCTAGGTACCTCATGACCTTTTTTATTTCTTAGATTCCATATATATATGTTAGCATACGGTATTTGTTTTTCTCTTTCTGACTTACTTCACTCTGTATGACAGACTCTAGGTCCATCCAACTCACTACAAATAACTCAATTTCATTTCTTTTTATGGCTGAGTAATATTCCATTGTATACATATGCCACATCTTCTTTAGCCATTCATCTGTTGATGGACACTAAGGTTGCTTCCATGTCCTGGCTATTGTAAATAGAGCTGCAATAAACATTCTGGTACATGACTCTTTTTGAATTATGGTTTTCTCAGGGTATATACCCAGTAGTGGGATTGCTGGGTCGTATGGTAGTTCTATTTGTAGTTTTTTAAGGAACCTGCATAAGGTTCTCCATAGTGGCTGTATCAATTTACATTCCCACCAACAGTGCAAGAGTATTCTCTTTTCTCCACACCCTCTCCAGCATTTATTGTTTCTAGATTTTTTGATGATGGCCATTCTGACTGGTGTGAGATGATATCTCATTGTAGTTTTGATTTGCATTTCTGTAATGATTAATGATGTTGAGCATTCGTTCATGTGTTTGTTGGAAATCTGTATATCTTCTTTGGAGAAATGTCTATTTAGTTCTTCTGCCCATTTTTGGATTGGGTTGTTTGTTTTTTTGTTATTGAGCTGCATGAGTTGCTTGTAAATTTTGGAGATTAATTCTTTGTCAGTTGCTTCATTTGCAAATATTTTCTCCCATTCTGAGAGTTGTCTTTTGGTCTTGTTTATGGTTTCCTTTGCTGTGCAAAAGCTTTGAAGTTTCATTAGGTCCCATTTGTTTATTTTTGTTTTTATTTTGTTTTTATTTCCATTTCTCTAGGAGGTAGGTCAGAAAGGATCTTGCTGTGATTTATGTCTTAGAGCATTCTGCCTATGATTTCCTCTAAGAGTTTGATACTGTCTGGCCTTACATTTAGGTCTTTAATCCATTTTGAGGTTATTTTTGTGTGTGGTGTTAGGGAGTGTTCTAATTTCAAACTTTTACATGTAACTGTACAGTTTTTGCAGCACCACTTATTGAAGAGACTGTCTTTTGTCCACTGTATATTCTTGCCTCCTTTATCAAAGATACAGTGACCATATGTGCGTGGGTTTATCTCTGGGCTTTCTATCCTGTTCCATTGATCTATATTTCTGTTTTTGTTTCTGTTTTGATTACTGTAGCTTTGTAGTATAGTCTGAAGTCAGGGAGCCTGATTCCTCCAGCTCCATTTTTCATTCTCAATATTGCTTTGGCTATTCGGGGTCTTTTGTGTTTCCATACAAATTGTGAAATTTTTTGTTCTAGTTCTGTGAAAAATGCCAGTGGTAGTTTGATAGAAATTGCATTGAATCTGTAGATTGCTTTGGGTAGTAGAGTCATTTTTCACAATGTTGATTCTTCCAATTAAGTTGTATTTTTAAACATTAAAAATAAAACTAAAATAAATATATGTAGAATTTTTTAAGGAAACTACAAAGAAGTTAAAACAATATGTAACAAATAGCTTGATGGGGGTAAAAACAGAACTATGGAATGAAAATCCTTAACAGCAACAAAAAGAATTTATCATGACATATGTGAATCCAAGACTCATTCTTTGTGAAGGGATAAGACAGTTGACTTTTTGACTAAATTTTAATTAGGAGACAAAATTATTATTATTCAAATTGAATAAAGGACACCTGAAATGTAGATGAAATTTCAAATAACAAAATGGATGTAGAGCTAAAGATAATGTATAGAAAGTATTAAAAAATCTGAATAAACCCACACCAAGTAAGAAAAACATGTTGGGAAACCACACAGTCTTCCCTTATAAAACAGAAATAAACAGATAAAGAAATAAATAATTGAACACATATATAATATTAAAATGCTCAGATTGTTGAATAAGTTTGATGAAAAATTCATTAAATTTCTTAAATACCAGGAATGAGTCACTTTATAATTTAATAGGAAAAAACAATCCCACTTATAATAATATTCAAAAATAACATAAATATATTTTAGGAAGATGGTGACTCTGACTACAGCTTTTTAAAATATATTATTTATTTATTTATTTATTGACTGTATTGGGTCTTAGTTGCTGCATGAGAGGTCTTTCATTGTGGTGTGCAGGCTTCTCCCTAGTTGTGAGAGGGCTTCTCTCTATTTGTGGCATGTGGGTTTTCTCTCTCTAGTTGTGGCACATGAACTTCAGAGCTCATGGGCTCTGTAGCTTGTGACATGCAGGCTCCCTCACTGAGGTGCAAGAGCTCACCTGTTGTGGCACACTGGTTTAGTTGCCATGTGGCATGTGGGACCTTAGTTCCCAGACCAGGGATCGAACCCACATCCGCTGCATTGGAAGGTGGATTCTTTACCCCTGGACCACCAGGGAAGTCCCTAGCTATAACTTTTTACTCTGTGCAAACCCCGACCTAAAATCAGACAGAGCAATTAAGCAGCAAAATCTGAATTCATCAACAGTGTTCACAATAAACTAGGTGACAAGTCATCCAAAGTAACACCCCAAAGAGCAATAGCTACAAGACATGTGTGTTATCCATGTCTAAACAAAGCAGAGTAGAGGGAGGTAAGAGAGGGCCTGACAGACCAGAGACCTGGGATCCCAAACTAGTGAGTAGGGAGTGTTTTTTTTCCTATTCAAATAGCATCTGACAGCGAAGTTTGTGACAGGAACTAGAGGAGCAGTCTAGCTCCTAGAATCCCTGAAAACTGAGTTGGCAGAGCTCTTTTCCAGTGTAGGAACACCAAGTAAGGAGAAGGTATTGGGCTGCCAACAAAACTGAGTATGACAGGAAAAACAGACACAAAAGAAAGGATAGTGGAGGAGGATATAGAACGAGGGAATCTGATTTTGGGGACATTAGATTTTGGAACAAGCCACTAGATTTGGGGACATTAAAGTAAAAAAAAAAAAAAGACTGAAGAGGATATTCTGTGAACTCAGAATAGCTTTCCTGAAAAAGTTTCATTGTAAACACTCAAGAAGACTAGTTTCACACACAAAAATAAACAACATAAAAGAATTGAGGTTAAATCCCACAACCTTTTTTTAACAAAATAGAACAGCATTACTTCACTATAGAATATGAAGATTTGCTAGAAAAAGATCTGCTCACAGAACTGATATAAAACTATTAGCTTCTACAGCAAATGGGTGAAGATGTTAGTAAAATGATAAAAAAAACATGAAATAACACAAGAGAAAAAAAGTAGAAAAAAACTCAGGGATGAGATAACAGACTTCAAGAAAGAATTAAATCAAATATGTCTCTATTTAGAAAGAAATCATGAGCAAAGCTTAATTTTACTCTTTATTATTGATGTACAAATTATTATTATTGATTTACAAATTAAAATTTATAATTTTATAAATTATATTATTGATGTACAAATTAAAATTTATAATTGCATTTGTCTCATATATGGCCTACTCAAACATGGTCTATTTCTTTTGCTAATTGGTTATTGAGGTGAAAAATAAAGCCAACTGGTTATTGAGGTGAAAAATAAAGCCAAGGACCTTTGACATTTTATGGACGAGTTTGATATTTATTTTTCACTATTATGAGCACTTCTGATATTGTCTAGTTACTTTACATTGCTTCTCAATGTTCTTAAGTAAAAAATGAAGAATAGAATGTGGGCATATTAATTTTTGTACAATTTAAAGGATAAACCAGAAACATATCATGTTTGCTAAGTGGTCCTTACTAACCTTTTCATCATATGGATTGAGTGAGATAGGTATATTAAATCTTATAAATAGTTTTGGTGACTTGCTAAAATCACATGTATCCCTCCTAGAGACCAGATATAAGTGACATTTCAATTCAAATTTATATTTCAAGTTTAATATTTTAATCTCAAATTTTGTGTTTTATTTGGAGAGTTTGATGATATAACTGTGATTTTAATAGATATAAAGCTAAAAATACATAAAAATAGATTTTTATAGGTCTTTGGTGTAATTTCTGAGTCGTGATATAATATAAATATAGAAGGAGAATGAATTACTCCCATGGCAGTAGCTTGAATTGACAGAAGAGTGTTCACTGGCTTCAAAATTATAGCTGATTATTACCAAAAAGATGATATTGAAATATCAGTAAGTGAAATATCAGTAAGCTCAATCATTGCATTTTATTCCTAATTTAGTCAATTAGTGATGTATGATTCCAAGCAAAATCTGAACAGAGATTACATTACCTCCCATGAGTATAATCCAGCTACTTCACCCTTATGGTAGAGGAATTACTCAGTTATAAAGATCTGCTGAAGAAGGTCAATGGTATAGACCTTATGCTAAGCTTTTCTGTACAATTTAGGAAGTTGTGACCTATTTGTGTCTGTTTCTATAACCCAACTACCTATTTTCTTATCAATTATTTGAGGTATATTTGTTCTGAGAAAAGGGAAAAAAAAAACAATGCATGGAAAATGTGATCAGTTTTAATGTTTTAAATGCATATTGGTTGACTAGATTTTTCCCTGTCATGAGGGAAAAAAAAAACTGCACACATTCAATACATATACATTTTTGTTTTAAATATTTTGCCTATGTGTAATTTTTCGGAGGAAAGAAATATTTATTATAAAGCAACTAAGTTGCTCTTTTCATACTATATGAACTATATGTGCTACTGATAACATTACTACTAATCCCTTTCATTCAAGCTAAATAGACATATAATATAGAATAAAACCATGTATTTACATTATTAACTCTGCCTTAAAATGCTAAAAATTCAAAGAGGTTAAAGGGAAAACATTTTAGCTGTTTAATCACATGGAGTATTTCTGTTATATTCAGACTGATAAAACTTGGAAGATAAAGTATTTTTTTGAAAAAGTAAAAATTTAGAAGATAAAACATTATGCATTATTTGACCATGGTTCTGAAAAAAGCTAAATTGAAGGAACTGTACATCATCTCTAGTCAATCACAAAGCATGAACTATTGTTTAGAATTACATAAAGAGAAATGGCTACATAACTGGTGTTTTGATTTTTGTTTTGTTTTGTTAGCTTTAGGCCCATTATAACACTTGGAAACAAGTAAGATGCTAGAAATATTTCTGATACTTTTATGTACATTAAGATTTTAGTTCTCATTGTCAAAAACACCACAGAAACACTCTTTAATGATTTAAACATTGAAGATTTGCAATTGATATATAGAGAAACTGTGTGGGATTGCCTACTTTCTGGGACATTTATAATAAAAGATAAAATGTTGGATTAAATCCTATTAACTACTGAAGTGGATACTGTTATTTGTTCTCTCATCCTGTTCTACCAGGAGAACGCTAAAATAAACTTTCCTGGAATCTATTGTAGCCGAACGAAGCTACACCAATTAGAGGCAGTTGGATAAGATTTGGATGGCAGAAATTAAACAGAAGACACCTCTGTGTTCATGGCAGTTGTTGTTCACAAATCCCCCAAATGAGAGTGTTTGTAGCAGCTAAACCGTCCATTCATGTGTGTTGCATGTGTGAGGAAGTTGTGGTAGTGGCCATGGTGAGGGTGATGGCAGTGACTCCTTAGTACTAGACAGCAAGCTCACAGCTGGGATCTTGAAAACAAAAGCCCAATGCCTGTCCTCTTGCTTCTGATCCAGTCTTCAAAAGATGTTACAATCACTATATTTAATTATCCATGGCTTAAATTACTGAGGATTATTTTTTCTCTTGTATTAAACCTTAACCCACATAACTACCAATGCTTAATACTGCATTTATGGGGTGTAAAGAACTTGAATTTACTTTCTCTAACTGGCATTTCTTTTACTCTTATGTATGAACAGCATTATATTTTATATGAACAGCATTAAATAACATACTAAGTATTATTTGATAGTGTTTGGGGGTATTTGGTTTTGTTTTAGAAAAATATAAATTTACCTAAAAAAAAATGTATTATTTTTGTCTCGAGTTTCACTTAGGATCAGCTTCACACTAATCTGGCTTAGGAAAAGGTAAATACAATGACAATAATAAAATTGTGTAACTCTTTATCTTTGCCAAGTAATTTTCCAAGCCTTCATTTTTCCAAACATTGGAACATCAAAACCCCAAAATAGGAAATATTATTTATAGTCACCATTCAAGACTCTAAGTAATGATTCCTGAGAATTTAAGAGCATGGCCAGTAATATTTATGTCACCCCAACATTTATATGTTAGAACTAACTCCCCATGTGATGGTATTGGAGGTGGGGGTCTTTGGAAGATGATTAAGTCACGTAGGTGAAGCCCTCATGAGTGGGATTAGTGAGTGCCCTTATGAAAGAGACCCTATGTGAGGACACAGTGAAAAGACAGCCATCTATGAACCAGGAAGGAAGCTCTCACCAGACAAGGAGTCTGCTAGTGCCTTGACCTTGTACTTCCCAGACTCTGGAATTGTGTGAAATGCATGTTTGTTGTTTAAGCTACCCAGTCTAAGGTATTTTTTGTTATAAGAGCCTAAATATACTGGGACATATGGATATTATTCTTGAGGACTTTGATATAAAAACAAGGTAATTATTAAAACTGAATCTTAAAAAGAAACTCTTTAACTTATAATTTTGGAAATAATTATCCCAATTAAAATGGAATATAGAAACCAGAGGAATAACTAAGATATGACAATCACTAATTGTTAATGTGTCTGCTGGTAGACTAGCTTTCTATCCTCTTTCTGAGGATGGTATGAATGGAATAGAATAAGGTCTGTAATTATTATTCTCAAACATTGTTGGAAAAATTTCTCATAATTTTATAATTTAATTTATTGTAAGTCTATATTCTAATGTTATATAAACTTACTAAATGAACTTATGTAGACACACATATTGCACACACAGACACATACACAAATTTATAGATTTGTTATCCTTGTATATGTGAAAATGATCTTAGATAATCAATGAGGTAGAAACAAATGGAGAGAAATAATGGAAACTCAGATAAAGAGGCAAGAAAAGGAAAGGGAGAAAAATTATTTTTAAGCAGCAATCTTCATTTGTACACAGATAAACAGTAGATTCTCCTTTTTGGTGAAATGCTTGTATTTTTGTAAGCAATTTTGAACTTGGTATTAAATAAGAAATCCCTAGATATGCTTGTGTACCATATCTTTATAATGAATAAAGTAACCATATTGTACACAAAAAACTTACTTTTTGCTTTACCAGGAGATACATGTTTATAACAATATTATGAACAACTGAGAATCATACTTCTTAAATTTCTCCTGTTACAACGCAAGCAGTACAATGTATGCACGTGAAAACTCTTTATATCTATGGGCTATGGGAATCTTATTGATCATGCAACAGACAAATAGCCTGAATGTGCCCAGGATTTAGCTTTACCAAAATGAGATAAAACAGAAAGAACAAGTCAATAATACAGAAAATTACACATCCTAATATTAAAAAATATATATATCTTAATTATCAACCATTTTATTATTTTATGAATAAGGCACATTTAGTTTAATTTTTTAAATATGTAATAGAGATGATTTTGTATAAAATTGGAAGTCAACAGATATATACATTTATGTATTATATATAAGCAAATAATGTGATATGAAAATATATATTGTTGTATTATGTGCATTCTTTTCATTTTTCTTTCTCACAATATCTCGTGGAGATTGATCAATCTCCAGATGTTTAGACGTCATTTATTACCTAGATGTGCTGCATAGTAGCCTAGGATATGAATCTATAGCTGTGGTCTACAGACCTTTACACAAATGATCAGCTACTAAATATTTTAGACTTTGTGGGTTAAATGGTCTTTGTCACAGCTACTCAACAACATCATTGTAGCATGAAAACAGTCATAGACAGTATGTAAATAAATTGATGTGGTTGTGTTCCATAAATTGTTATGTAGAAAAACAGGCAGGCCCTAGATGTTCAAATCTCATCTATACAATTAGTTTTAAAGGTCTCTCCCTGATAGTCAATTTTGTCCTTTCTGAATAATATGCAATTACAAACAGACCTGCAATAAGTATCTTTATTTATGCATCATATTTTCACATATAATTATATTCACACATACATTAAAATAATTTCATAGAAGTTTTAATTCCCTTTGCATAGAGGATCATCAACTTATACTCCAAGCACTCCAAACTGGTACATGAAAAATCATATCTAATTGTATTTTTTAAATATTTTCCTCTACTGATCAGTGAAATTGAGTATAATTTCATTGATTGGTGTAATTTATCTTTACCTTATACTGCAAATATATATATTTTGCTTATTTTTCTAAACATAATTCAGCATTATCTTGTCTAGTTTCAAAAATATTTTGTTCAAAATTTTATCTAAAATAAGTTTATATTAGATATGTTTATGAAAAATCCTTTTAATGGATGGTCCTGAGGGGCCAATAAATTCTTACAGTCAATAGCGGTCAAGCAGTTCCTATGCCTAAAAGAACATCAATCAGACATATGTATTTACACTGCTGTTAATGCTTTTACTGGCTTCTTAGGGAAATGGAAATTAACCATTTTTTGACACAAGTAGCTGGCTTTCTAGAAGGATGGAATAACCTACTGAATACTCAAGTATGGCACCAGCTAGAATAGAACAGCGTGTGATGAGACAGCTGTACAGGAAGATGCAGTATGTTCCCTGAACTACTGGCAATTATGTGGTGTTCTTTCTTATTAAACTTAAATAATTTTATCATTGAATAAATGTAGGAATTTTTTCTTTCATCATGACACTATTATACTTTCATGACATGTTCCAAAACATGGACCATCCTTCTTTGAAGGCATTAGTTCATAACGGACCAATACTTCCACATGTGAACAATATGTCTGTTGAACTTGAAATTGTGACTGGCCCTGTTCAGTTTTTGTTCTTCATGCTCTGCCACAATAGTGAAGTTAGAGGGTTAATGAACAATTGTGGTCATTGGTCTTGATGATCAATGGGAAATAGCTTTAATGACACTTTATTTCTTTTGACATATAAAGAAACTGAAGCTGGTCATTTTCAGTAAAAACTATTCTACAGATGTGATTTCATAATTTAGTAAATAATTTACATCTTAAGTGATAATTTAATCAAATTATATCTTACATTGGAGACTCAGAAAATTGCAGTGACTTACCCAAATAAGATGTATGATAAAGTTTTCCTAATTCTCAGTCTAATAATTTCTACTTGATGCTTGACTTCATCTAGGATTCAATTAAGGTCACATATCTTTAGAACTGACAAATGTTGAATTGTCATCCTGAATAATTTTTTTGAATTTTTAAAATAAAATTTTAGCATAATGTACTTGGCAAAAATTGTGAGCATAATTTTACATCACTTTATTATTGCTTAAAGATATAGACTAGACTAAGCATTAAGATTTTCTTTAATACAGTATTTCATAAAATATGACTTTTAAATAATTTATAAAGAAAGCATAAGTGATATTAACAATGAATATTTGAAACATTTCAAAAAGATTTTCTCTGTCCTTTCAGATTTGCAGACTTTTACCTGACTAAAAAATGTGTTCAGAACTACTGCTTTGGGCAATAATAAAAGTTTTCCACTGAGTTTATTTTAAAATTATATCTTATCAGATAGAGTAATTGGTTTTGTTATTATACTTGAATAATATAATTTAGATATATATATATATATCTGTTAAAAATATAAACCACCTACTTACCTTTTTCAGCATACAGCGTTTACTATTAAATGGCATTAATTGGTAAGAGGTGAAAGATTACATGATTTTGGCTTCACTGAACCTAAAATTATTAAAAGTATTCAGAATCATTTTATTTCAGTCTGGCAAGCATCTACCCCAAAATAAAATCCAAGGGAATTGAAAAATGCAATAATAATAATAATAATAATGATACTGTCACATAAGTTTTATAATGTGGTATATATTATTGCTGTCAATAATTTTACCTATTGCCAATCCATTTTGTTTTAAAATAATTAATTCTCAATAATTATTTTAATTAATTTAAACTTCTAGAAATAAAAATATAGGTTGTTTTGAAGAAATTGTCTAGGTGAGAAAAACTGGAAACAATAGAAAACAAATAGTGAAGTTATCTCTCTTTGATGCCACTAAAGAAAAGGTGTAATAGAAATTTTGAAAGGTGAGCAAGATAGTCACAGTTCTACTTTCTTTCCTCCAGTATGCCTGGGACTGAGGCTGAGGAGCTAAATAGAAAGTAGCAGTTAAATGTCTGAGAAAATTAGCACACGTCCAACATTTTCAACAAAGTGGGGAACACTAATGGAGTTCAGGCCAACCAAGACGGAGAGACTCTAACAAACAACAAAGTTCCAGGTGGGACACAAAAGGGCTACAGCTTAAGACAAACCAGTAATGTACCAGTTCCACAAAGACTAAGTGTAGGCTCAAATCAGTTCAATCTCTGATTTGGTTGAGGTCATATATCCTTAATATACTCTATGCCAAAGTCAGAAGTAAATTATGCTAAAATAATAAAACATCATCTAGAATATAAAATTGTCTTTAAACATACCACAGTGTTGCACATTCAACAAAAAATTACTAAGTATACAATAAGGCAAAAATACATGATCAGAACTCTGAATATTGCAGGACAGAGTAAGTTCTCACTGCACCATGACTCCCATGATTAACCACTATAAGCTCTGGAAATAATGTGGAAACAACTACTAACAGGGAGTTGAAAAAATCAGATTTTGGAAGGAAGTGAAAACTTAGATGAGAAGAATAACATGGAATTATTTTCCCATTTTTCTGGCATTTTGCCTAAATATATGTACATACCTTATATACATGCATACAGTATAGGAAACTTTGATAGAACAATTTGATAGAACAAGTAGTCTTTCCAGACTCATGAACCTGATGATAAATTTAAGAGAAACTGAAGATACTGGAAAGTGAGGAGGGAATCATAGAAAAAAAAAAAAAAAAAGGAGAGAGAGAGAGAGAACAAAAGTGAAGTAGGCTCATATTATATGTATAAACACTTCCTAATCCTTGACGATCCCACTCATATGCAGGGCAAATGCAAATCAAATCATATCAAATGATTTGAGAAGCCACTTAAGAGGTACAGCTTAAAGTTTTGATCAAATCAGGGTATAACCCAAAACTGCTTGATATAAAATAACAGCAATGGAATAATCAAGTAAATGTGACCCTTTCTCAAGACAATTATGGACAGTTATGGACATCAACATTATAATAACTTACATGTTGGAATTAGGAAAAAAAAATAATTGAAAGCAATTCTTATTACTATGCCTACAGGTAAAGGAATGCTTGCACACTATAAATGAAAAGATAGAGAATTCATCTGACAAAGAGGAAACTAATGGTAGTTATAGAATTAAAAATAAATACAATATGATTTACTTGCGAAGCATAAGTAAATAACAGTAGGTAACAGAAGAAAAAGTCAATGAATCTGATGGCACTACAATGCACCACAATCACTCTGAAGAATAAAGGGAAAGAGAGATAGCTGAAATATGTATATGAACAGTCTCAGGTATATGTGGAAGATAAAAGAAAATCAAATGTACACGTAATTAGTGTCATGAAGAAGAAGAAAAAGAGAATAAGGGAGAGAAATATCTTAAAAAAAACAATGGCCATAAGAAAATATATGGAAGAAAAAATCAAGGCAAATATAAATCTGTATATTTGATAAAGGCAAATATATAGAAAAAGTAGTATATCAGCCAATTAAAATGTTAGTAGAAGGTTAAAAGACAAAAGTCTTAAATCAACTACAACTGCAACATGTCATTAAGTGTTACATAAAGTTAAAAGATGTAAAATATGACATCAAAAATATAATAAGTGAGTGGGGGATAGTAAAAATGGACTTCTTTTAGAATACATTCATATTTAAGTGGCTTATCAGCTTAAAATAAGCAAATATATATAAAGGTTGAGATATATAATTCTCATAGTAACCACAAAACAAAAATCTATAATAGAAACACAAAAAATAAAATGTCCATCAACAGAGAGATGGATAAAGTATATATGATATATATAAACAATGGAATATTACTCAGCCATACAGCAGAATGAAATTCTGCCACTTAAGACAACATGGACGGACTTAGAGGGTATTATACTTAGTGAAATAAATCAGACAGAGAAAGACAAATACTGTATGATATCACTTATGTGTGAAATCTAAAAAATAAAACAAACTAGTAAATATAACAAAAACAAAACAGATTCACAAATATAGAGAACAGACTAGCGGTCACCAGTTGGGAGAGAGAAGTGGGGGAGGAGCAAGATAGGGGTAGCGGATTAAGAGGTGTAAAACAAATAAGCTACAAGAGTACATTCTACAGCACAGGGAATATAGCCAATATTTTATAATAACTGTACTTGGATTATAACTTTTAAAAAATTTGAATCACTATGTTGTACATCTGACACATAATATTGTAACTCGGCTATGCCTGAATAAAAAATAAAATAAATAAAATAAAAATAAAGTTAATAAAAGTGACCATATTACTTTTAAAGCAATTTACAGATTCGATGCAATACCTACCAAAATACCTGTGGAATTTTTCATAATACTAGAACAAATAATCTTAAAATTTGTATCGAACCCAAAAGACCTCAAATAGTCAAAGCAATCTTAAGAAAGAAGAAAGCTGGATATATCATGCTTCCTAATTTCTAAATATAACACAAAGCTGTAGTAATAACAACAGTATGGTACTGTCCAAAGTAGACACATAATTCAATGAATCAGATAGGGAGCCCAGAAATAAACCCAAGATTATACGGGCAATTAATCTATGACAATGGAGGCAAGAATATACAATAGGGAAAAGATAGTCTCTTCAATAAATGATATTGGCAAAACTAGACATCTACATGTAAAAGAATGAAACTAGATATTTTCTTACACCACATACTAAAACAAACTCAAAATGGAATAAAGAATTAAATATAAGGCTTGGAATCAAAAAACTCCTAGAAGAAAACATAGGCAGTATGCTCTTTGACATTGATCTTAACAGTAATTTTTTGGATATATCTCCACAGGCAAGGGTAATCAATGCAAAAATAAACAAATGGGATCACATCAAACTAAAAAGCTTTTGCACTGCAAAGGAAACCATCAACAAAATGAAAAGTATGCCTACTGAATGGGAGAAGATATTTGCAAATGATATAGTTGATAAAGAGTTAATATCCAAAATATAGTAAAAAAAAAAAACTCATGCAACTCAGTATAAAAAAATGATTAAAATATTGGCAGAGGATTCGAATACATTTATTTTCCAAAGAAGACATACAGATGGCCAACAGGCAATGAAAAGATGATCAGCATCACTATCATCAGGGAAATGAAAATCAAAACCACAATGAGATATCACCTCAAACTTGTCAGAATGTCTGTCATCAAAAAGTATATAATAATAACAAGTTTCCATAAGAATGTGAAGAAAAGGAAATCCTCATGCACTGATGGGGATATAAATTGGTACAGCCACTATGGAAAACAGTGTGGAGTTTCCTCAAAAAATTAAAAATAGAGCTACTTCACAGTCCAGCAATTATACTTCTGGGTATTTATTTGAAGAATATAAAACATTGATTTAAAAGATATATGCACCCCAGTGTTCATTGTTCATTGCAGCATTATTTATAGTAGACAAGACTTATAAGCAAACTAAGTGTCCATTGATAGAGGAATGAATAAAGGAAATGTGGTGTATATATATATATATATATATATATATATAATGGAATATTAGCCATAAAAAGAATGACATTCTGCCATTTGCAATAACATGGATGTACCTAAACGGTATTATGTTAAGTGAAATAAGTCAGACAGAGAAAAACACATATCATAAGATTTCATGTACATGTGGAATCTATAAAACAAAGCAAACAAACAAGTATAACAAAACAGACGCAGACTCATAGATACAGAGAACAAACACATGGTTGCCAGAGTGGAAGAGAGTAGGGAAATCAAAATAGGTGAAGTGAATTAAGAGGTACAAACTTCCAGGTATAAAATAAATAAGTCATGGGAGGTAATGTACAGCATAGGGAATAAATACAGTCAATAATACTGTAATAAATTTAAGTGGTGACAGGTGGTACCTAGACTTATAGTGGTGATCATTTTTTAATGCATAAAAATATTGAATCACTATGTTATACCTCTGAAACTAATAAAATATTGTAAGTCAATTTGATAAAAGGAACAATGGTCTCAAATTTTCCAAATTTGCTGATTAAATTCAACAATTTTCCAAATATCAAGAAAGACTAAAATGAAAAAAAAAATAAATGTTTTTAGTACATCATAGTCTAAATCCTGAAACCACAAATGAAGAGAAAATCTTGTAAAAAATTGTGAAATATATTACAAACAGGGGAATAACAATTCCTAAACAACTGAATTTTTTTAGGAACAATGGAGAATAAAAGACAGTACAACAACTTTAATGAAAAAAAAGAATAAAAATTATAATCCTAGAATTCTATATCCATCAAAAATAAGATCAAGATGAAAGAAATGGAAGATGTTTTCTACATTAAATAAAAACACTTAAAAATTTGGTTGCTAACAGATCTCCACAAAAAGAAATACTGAAAGAACTGGTAATAGACTGAAATCTGGATCTATGAGAAGGAATACAAAACATTGAAAATAGTAATTGTTTGGGTGAGTATTGAAGGGAATAAGTACTTTTATCTTTCATTATTTCTTCTCTTTCTTTTTAAATTACATAAAGCTTTTTAGAGGAAAAATAAAACAATATTTTGGAATTTATAATAAAATGAACTGTAAATTATTTAATTTTGTTTTTAAAAGTCTATGTTAACACTGGTAGATCATGAATAATTATGGTATACATTGAAATCCCTAAATCAATAATATTAAAAATAAAAATAATAATATTGGCTGGAAAGCTGAAGACTTATCACTTCTGAAATTACATAAATAATACCAAACTAATTTGACGGATATAGCATGTTCATGGATTGGAAGACTAAACATTAAAATGTCAAATCTCTACAATTTTATGTATTAATTCAATCATAATTCTATTAGGAGTATTTTTGAAAATGACAAGCAACATAAAAAATTCATACAGAAATGGAAATAAAAATAATCCTATAAAAGAACAAAATTGAAACATTTATAATACATACTCCAGACTAATGCCAAGGTAATTAAGATAGAGTGGTTGTAGTGGAAGAACTGACAAACTGGTCAATGGATCAGAAGAGAGTGCCCAGATATAAATACACATTATTACAATCATTTAAGTTTTGACATAGTAGCCAATTGGGAAGGTAAAGTGTTTTCAACAAGTGAAACTGGAATTACTGGATATCAATATTGGGGGAAAAGTGAACATCTACCTCTGCCTCACACTGTTGAAAAATAATTTGTATTGTTTCACAGACCTAAAGGTAAAAAGCTAAATACTTAAAACTTTTATTGAAAAACTTTAGACAATACTTCTGTGTCTTTGGGTGGGCATATGCAGCTTAGACAGGAAAGCAAAAGAAACAAGCATAAAAAAAAATTGGTGAATACATCTCCATTAAAAGTAAAAATTTTGATTACCAAAATGCAACATTAAGTAAGTAATTAGGCAATCTACAGACTGGGAAAAATATTCACAGATCACATCTCTCAAAAAACTGGTTTTCGAGTTATAGAAAAACTGTCCACAACTCAATAAAAACGAGGAAAGAGAAACCAACCCCAAAAAATAGGTGAAAAATTTAAGTAGACACACATAAAAGAAGACATACAAATAGACAATATATGCATGAAGAAGTTCTAACATCATTTGTCCTTATAAAAAGGCAAATTAAAATCATCAGGACATATCACTACACATCTACCAGAATGGTTAATTGAAAACAATAACAGCACTCATGGAACTTTACCAAAAGAGACCTATTTAATCTGTGGATTATATGAGCATATATTTATAATTCCATTTTGATTTACTGAATGTGTTTTTTAGTGCATCTCTTCATGCAGCTTTTTTAGTTGTTGTTCTAGGTATTTCACTATTTATACACAACTGATCAGTCTATTGGTGTTCTCTTTTCACCATTCAAGTTAAAAATAGAAATCTTATTGCCCTTTATATCCCTTTGTGTCTCTCACTTTACAATATGTCTTAAATAGCTCCTCTTCATACATACACTTAGGACTACATTAGACAGTGTTAAATTTTTACTTTAACCAGCACACATAATTTAGAAAACACAGAGGAGGAATGTGTATTTTATTTACTCATGTTTTGCTTACTGTGATCTTTCTTCATTCCTGACTTCCAAGATTCCATATTTTAGTGTTTCCTTTCTGTTTAAAGAACTTTCTTTAGCCCTTCTTTTATGATAGGTGTGTCTGTGATAAATTATTTTTGTTTTCCTTCATGTGACAGTATCTTGATTTCTCCTTTATTCCTGAAGGGTATTTTCAGTGGGCATATTGTGAGTATACTGTGTATATACAGTGATTTTTCTTGTGGCACATGAAAAATAGTATTGTTTACCTATTATTTCTGGCAACCATGGTTTCTGATACAGAATATAATATTTTTTCAAATTATTTTTACTCTATAGGTAAACTGTCATTTTTCTGTTGATGCTTTTGAAATTTATTCTTCCTACTTAGTTTTTAGAAAGTAATTATGATGTATCTTGATGTAGATTATTTGACTTAATACTATTTAGAACTAACTCAAGTTGAATCTGTAGGTTTATGTCTTTTGCAACATTTGGAGAGTTTTCAGCCATTATCTCTTTAAGTACACTTATAGCTCCTCCTCCTTTACCTCCCCTGCCAGGAAAAACTCAAATCTATGAGTGTTAAATCTTTTTTTATTCTCCTATAAGCCCGTGAGACTTTGTTCACTTTCTTCAGTGTATCTTTTCTATGCTGTTGAAATTGCATAATTTCTATTATTCCATCTTCAATTTCACTGGGATTTTTGTTGGTTGTCATTGATGATCTTCCGCTCTGTCACCTCCATTCTCCTGTTGAGTTCAACCTGAGCTTTTTATTTTGGTTATTGCATTTTTAAGTTGTAATATTTCTATTTAGGTCTTCTTAATATATTCAATTTCTTTGAAGAGACTCTGTTTTTTTTATTTTTTTAATTTAATTTATTAAAAATTATGTTATAATTGCTCATTGAAGAGGTTTTATAATGGGTTCATTAAAATCTTTTTCAGTATTTCTAATGTCTCTGTTTTCTCAGTCTTGTCATCAATTGATCCTCTATTTTCAAATCCATTGTGACATATTCTTGATTCTTGTTATGATGATTGATTTTCAATTGAAGCTTAAACATTTTTGTATTGTGTTATTTGACTTTTGAGTCTTGTTTAAATGTTCTGTTTTAGCTGATCCATTCTGACATTGTTCTGCCAAATGGTGAGAGAAGTCCAGGTTACACACTAAGTCTCTATTCATACTACGGATGGGGAGGAGGAAGTTTCTTGTTATTACTAGGCTAAGGTAAGGTGGGAGTCATAACCATTTAGATTCTTGGAATATGTTGCACATTTTCAATGCCCTCTTTTTTTTTTTTTTTTTTTTTTTTTTTTTGCGGTACACGGGCCTCTCACTGTTGTGGCCTCTCCTGTTGTGGAGCACAGACTCCGGATGCGCAGGCTCAGCGGCCATGGCTCACAGGCCCAGCCACTCCGCGGCACGTGGGATCTTCCTGGACCGGGGCACGAAGCCGTGTCCCGTGCATTGGCAGGTGGACTCTCAACAACTGCGCCACCAGGGAAGCCCTTCAATGCCCTTTTAATGTCTCATTTTCCAGATTTCCTAATTTTTCTAGCAAGACTCTTGTTTACCCCAGCTATTATTTCCACCCCAGGCAGCTTTGATGTTAAGGAATTGCCACTGAATGTTTCTATGAATGCTCTAGGGATAGGGTTTCTCAGTGAGAGAGTTCAGACAACAATATAGACAAACTCTGTGTCTGGATAGTTTTCAGGAAACTGCCAACCAGTTCAAATAGTGACAATCTCTGGAGATGGGGCTTTTGACAAACTCTAAAACCTTCACTAACGGCTGTTAAGCTTCTAGTTTTGATGGCTATCCTTGTTACAAGACTGTTAATTTCAAGGGTACATGGGGTAAGGGAAATGGGAAAGGGAAAGTTAAAACACCAAGAAATTTGTATTTACTGTGATTCAGTCATTTTTCTTGAATAACCACTCTTTCAGTTTGCCTGTGGTTAATTTCTAGAGTTCTAAAAAGTTCATTTTGACAATTTTTACCAGTATCGACAATTTTTGCGACTTTGTAAATAACTTAAAGCTAGAAATAAGAGTATTTGGCTGCTACTTAATGCCTAATGATTTACAAAAAAATGAGAAAGTCGCCTTTAAGTCAGGGGAAGAGACTTTGCACGGAGATCATTCACATTTACAACCGTGGTTCAATTCCTCCGACCAATGCTTACAACTGAACGCTAAAAGGATGAGCCCCGTTCATGCCCGGCATCTCTCTTTAATGGCAGATTTCAAAGCATAAGCAGCGGCAGAGCAGCAGTTGCTCAAAGCTACAACTTTGCCAGGCAGGTTAAGGTCACGTGATTGCGCATTTGTTTCCCCCAGACGCGGGTATCACGGCGATGTGCCTTTCACCGTCAAAGCCAGGGTCTGTAAGGAGTCAGGAAGGGACGTCTGCCGTGAACAGACCAGAAGCTTTGTGCGGCTCCTTTCTCCCTGAGGTGTGTGGCCTGGAGAACTCCACAGTACGTTCTGTCAATAGCGAGAGTTCCGAGTCCTCAGGATGCACGCTGGGCCTGGGGGAATGGGGATCACCTGGGACTCTAGCGCTTTCAGCTGACACCAAGGCCTTGTCTGGAAGTGTCTGCCAACTGGTCCCCACGAGGGGAAGCACAGTCTTCAGCCTGACCTCAAGTGACCTTTTGGACGCATCTGATTCCAAATCTTATCACTGAAGAGTCAGTCTGCATTTGTTTTTTTTGTTTGTTTGTTTCTTGTTTTTTTTTAAATAAAAGAGCCTAGCTAAAAAAAAAAAAAAAAAAAAAAAAAAATCACTGCTTTTATGGACTAGCATATTCTATAGCTCTTACTCCACCATTCCAAAGTGTTTTCAAGGTTGTTTTAAACACCAAATTTGGGGGATGTTTGTTTTGTAGCAACCAGAAAACTGTTATTAGATGGTGAGGGAGAAAACTAGAAAAATGAAGCATGATGCATTTTAAAGACTGCATATTTAATATGGTTTAGGGAAAAAATACCTTGTGCAACCTATTATCTTTTTTTTTGGATTCTGATCACTGACCATTGGTTTTATACTTTGTCGACTCTATAGACTTTTTTTTATCTTTGTTCTTTTGTTTTTGTTCAGTAGACTTTATTAATCAACATTCCCCACCATATAAACCATGTATATCAAAAAAATGTGTCTCTGGTGATTATAAAATGAAAAGATGTTCCTTTGTTAATTAAATTTGTTTTTGTTTTTATTCTGCTTTTCCCCTTAGGCCACTATCAATGTCAAATTTGTTTTAGCCAAGAGGCACAAACATAATGTTTCATCATGAAATATATAAAGGTATACATTATGAAAGAAATGTTATCAAAATCTCATGTAAAATGTAGATATTTATATTTATGACAGCTCTATAACATAAATGGCATTATCTTCACAAATTTATTAACTTTGCTTCTTTGACATAAAACTCTAAAAATGATTAACGATAGAAATAAAAATACATTATTCATTAATTGCACAAATCTGTAAAATAGCCTATTTTTAGAAATATTTATCATTTTAGATTATAATGGATTTGTTGCTTTGTTTCTATATAGTAATCAATTGATATACTTCTTTTGGGAGCTCATTAATATATTTATTTTGAGATAGAGAGAATACAGATTATAAGTTAAATTAACTGATATTGACATCACAACTTTTATTTTAAGGAGAAGATTTACATATATATTCTTTCCAATAAGGCTATATTCTGCTTATGAAGAGAACTCAAATCAGATTTCTATTGTTTATTTTTATCTCAAATATTCTAAACCATAATCTATTTCTGTCACTGTGGGCTACAATAAAGGTAAGGGTTGATTTGGATTTTTAAAATTTTATACATATGGAAGGTTTTCTGAACTTAAAATTTATCAAATTCTATAATGAAAACATTGTAGTGTCCTACATATATATAGGACATATATATATATATATATATATATATATATATTCATTTTAGATGGAGTGGAGAATTTATAGCCAACTCTTGGAAAACATATTCAGTTTTCCCTGTCCATGTGAGTATATGGTTTAGTACATTCCCTGATGTACAAACTTTTAAAACATATTAAATCAGGTAAATGGAAAGGGACAAAGGTCTTCTATATGAAGTTTATATGTACTTGAACTCAGCAATAATTTGAATGATTTTTGCTATTATTAAAAAATATAGACACTATGTTTCATGATTTTGATAATGATATCTTTTCATTTATTTCCAGCATTTGTTATTTCCTTTGTTGGGGGCACATTAAAAAAAAATAAACATTATCAAGTGCATCACCCCTTTATCATAACTGAGCTTTGCAAATCCTAAATAGTAAAGTGGTACAAGATTTGATTTTAAAATATCTTAAATTAAAGAAATGAAACTTATCTATTACCATATTCCAAACTGTGTTTGATGGGCTCAAAAACACTACTTTCTTAACCTTTTAGTGCCTTCTCTGCATATTTGTTTAGGAGAAATGTAAATTTACTCTCTCTGTACTTTATAAATTCCCCATGGAGTCTCTTCTCACTAAAGTGTTCAATTGCTACTTGTGAGGATGATGGTAACACTGATCAAGGCTGTGTTGGGACAGCATCAAGATACATTCTAGTTAGATTTCAACTGATGGGACATGCTGGGGATTTCAGGTTTAACTTGCTTATTAAATAAAAAGTTGGAAATGTTGTCCAAGGACATTTCTAAGTGTTATATTTCTGTTTGCACCTAAATTTTCTGAAGAAAAATATTTCTAATCAAAAGCATTTATTTTAGAGTTCAGTAATTATTTTTCACCAAAATAAAACACACTCTTGCTATTTTCACACATTGTCTTTTTTTAGGTGCTTCAAGTTACCTGGTTTTTAATCATTAGTTAAAGTATTCAAATCATAACAATGCTATATCTGTGGTGATAAAAACAGAACTTTTCAAACCTTTCTAGTTGTCCTTGATATATATTATAACTTGGTTTTAAAGGATGTCACTTTTATTTCTTCCCCAAAAAGAAGTGGGAGCAGGAAAATCTGCCTTTTTATATCACACCTGATAAAGTGTAATGCAGTTTAACACAAATCTCTAGACTGGATATTAGGCATTATGGGTTACGGTTTCAACACTTCCACAAACCTCTCTCTCAATTGAATCCAGTCCAAATTGTGGGGAATAGAATTTGTTCCAATTTTGGACAAACAATCAGGTTGCCCTTATATCTGAGTATTGTGTCTAATTGCAATCATAAAAACATACAAATGCAAAAGGACTAAGAATTGACTGAAGTCCTTCTATTCTTATAAGACAGGGTTTGCTACTCTTTCTTCAAAACAGCTGTTTTTAAGGGATTAGAATTTGAGTTTGCTGAGAATGCCACTGAAGTATTTTGACTGCCCTGACCACAGTTTGAAAAATTCTATCATAATCCATAGAGATAAATCAATTTTCCTATATAAATGGATAACATATCATTTCCCACCCCACTTGTGAAACCAGGAAGGTAATATTGATACCAATGATATATACATTTGAAAAAGGGAAAGTCTAAAAATTTAGTAGGTGAATTTCACACTGTGGCAGGACTTTCACACATTGGATGAAAGACAAATAACATGACAAATGGCAAAATATGGGAATAAATGTCACTATAAATCATTTAATGTATAAAGTATATATATATACATATGTATGATTGTAGAAAATGTAGTATACTTCTTTAAGTTGTTAATAATAGAAAAAATTTACTATGTGGTATATGGAGACTCACTGTACATTCTTAACTTTTCTGTAAACCAAAAATGTTTTAGAAAATAAAGCCTATTTTAAAACTTTAAAAATACATGTTCACCTTTAACTTTCACCCATAAAATTTTATTATGATGCTTGGAAAACTATTGGATGTTAATATAATGCATTATCACATTTCATCCTTTTTGTGTAGTGTATTCATTAAGCAATATTTTGTTCTTTTTCCATTAAATTTATGCCTTCACAGGACAATAGGATTAATGAATAAAGAGTTGAGAAAATAGTTTGAATATCTTGCAATCTAAATGGCAAGGCTTATGATGATTCAAAATGAAATGCCAATAAATTTACTTTAAGAATATCATGAATCAGATATTCAAATATTGAAAATGTAATGCAACTATATTATAGTAATTTATGTTGGTTTTTAAAAATTCCCATTTTTCAAATATTCATCAGTTCTAGATGCATCAGAGAGCAGAATGTTTGTGATTAAATAAGCTTATTTTTTTGACAGATACATAACTATGTACCCTGAGGAAAGCAACAGAGAAAACAGACTTTGTATAATATCTTCAATATAATTAATCATTGATATTTGGAGCTTAGAATTAAAATGATTCAGAAGAGTAACAACCTTGGGTAGATTAAAATCCAAAAAGGGAGCCAAGCCAACATGTAGCTCAGTTCATGACTCTTACAAAACACTTAATGATTGCTTATTATTTTAAGCTTTGTATGGTTTGAATCAATATGGAGCCTAAAATGATGTTAACTTAAAATCCAGAAAGACTCTATTCAGTGCTCTGTGATGACCTAAATGGGAAAAGGAAATCTTAAAAAGAGGGGGTATATGTATAACTCACTTTGCTGTACAGCAGAGACTAACACAACATTGTAAAAGCAACTATACTCTAATAATTTTTATTTTTTTAGAAATCATTTTCTCTGTATCGTTGGAGAAATGGGAAATTATGACTCCAGAATACAGTATGGGAAAATCCCCATTATAAAAATATAATCAATTATATATTACATGTATTATATTTTGGCATTTATTATAACCCTCCTTATTTGCCATGAAAACAATACTTTACCAGTTGAGTAATATAAATTAATAAAAACGCATACATTTAAAAACTGTATTTTAAGGTAAGCCTTGAAAAACTGTTGCTTTTAGTAAATGTCAGCTAATGAAAATAATTAAGTAGAAACTGTATCTGGGAAACATTTAATACTCAGCAAAGGGAAAACACCATTGTTAAGTCTATCGTGTCTTCTAGCTTTAGACTTTATTTCCCCTTCTTTCCCTCCTTCTTCTTCCTCCCCCTCCGCCTTCTACTCCTCTCCTCTTCCCCCTCTCCTTCCTTCCCCTCTCCCTTCTTCCCTTTCTTCCTCCTCTTCCTTCTTCTCCTTCTCCTCCTTCTCCTTCTCCTTCTCCTTCTTCTCCTTCTCATTTTCTCCTTCTTCTCCTTCTCCTTCTCCTTCTCCTTCTCCTTCTCCTTCTCCTTCTCCTTCTCCTTCTCCTTCTTCTTCTTCTTCTTCTTCTTCTTCTTCTTCTTCTTCTTCTTCTTCTTCTTCTTCTTCTTCTTCCTCCTCCTCCTCCTGCTCCTCTACCTCCCCTGCTCTTGCTTCTTCTTCTTCTGCTTCATATTTATTAACTCAATTTGAAATTTGGACCTGCTAAAATCCCTTGCTAGAGATTTCAAAATACATTTATAATTTCATGGAGTTACCTATACATATAAGTATATCACTTTTCTCAACACTTGAACATGTTTCAATGAGTTTTCAGCATAAGTGGAGGCTATATTAGTGGATTAGGGTTTTAAAATATAAGCTATTCATTACAGAATAAATTCAGGATTTTTTTCAATTAATTATCAAGTGTCCACTCGAGGAACTGAAACTAAAATACAACAAACAAAAGATAACTACAAGATGTGAAATATATGCCATACATATCTTAGCACCAATATAAAAAGCAAATAATAATAAATATAAACTCCAAATTGAATGTTGCAAAGGTAAATACTTGGAATTAAAAGAAGTCTCTCTTTACAAAAGCAACTGTAGACATTGCCCTTCACTGTAAGTAGCTACAGAAATTTTATAAATTTACTGAAAGATATTAATTCCCTTAAGCTCAAAAAGACAATGAATATTTATACCATGTCATTCAATCAGTCTTCCATTCATTCAACAAGAATTTATAGTCTCCTATTTGTTCCAGATATCTCTGAAAGGTAGAAGTTTTGATAGAGGCCAATAGCAAAAGTTATCCTGTCTCATGAAACTTGTATTTCAGTGAATATGTTTTTTATTTTAATATCATATTTTAAAACTTTCAGAAGGTATAGAACTTTTGACATTTACCTTTAATAATACAAATTTAAATGTAACTATATTATTTTATGTTTTATATGACCAAGATTCTGTCTTTATAATTTCTTCCCTTGTCTCACTTAAGATAATGCTTAAGATAATGCTTCCCTTGTCTCACTTAAGATAATGCCAGTTTCATTAATTCATTCTTTCATTAACTCATTTATTCAATAAACATTCATCATATGCAGGGTATTCCATGATTGGCACTAGAATAATAAGCCATGACCCTCTCTTCAAGAAACTTACAGTCTACTAAAGCAATCCAAAATGTTAAATAGATATATGCAGGATTAATTTGTCCCTTAAAGCACTACTTCCTTCTAATTTAATCTCAGATTTCAATACCTATGCCCTTTAAAATTGAGAAACATGGACATTCTACAATGGAAAGTAAAGTTTCATTTCAACGTTTACCAAGAAATAGAGTTTATCTCTTTTGCATCACCAATGACTGAGACAGTGTCTGGTACACAGTTCGTTGCTCAGAAAATAGTGCTTAACTGGTTAAATCATGATTTAAATAACCTTTATTTTTAAAAAAGTAAATTGGATAACAAGAATGTGTTTGGAGTTAATGTCTTGTTAAGAGAACAACACATGATTCTACCAGGCTGAAATGAAAAGGAAGATAGGAGAACAGACCACTGTTACCATCTTGAAAGAATATTTTACTTGAAACAATACCAGAGACATAGGGGTTTACATAAATATGGTTTTACTGATGTGTCACATACATGTTTACAGGATATCTTAGGAGATGAAAAAAACTAGAAAATTTACTTCATGTGTATATGAAGGGATATGTTATTTCTTAAAATTTGGTCTAGTGGCAGCAGAGTTCCTCATTTAATAACACACTTATTTTTTAATCTATGGAGTATAATAAACATAACTTTCATATTGAAAGTTATGTTAGAGATAGTCATTGACTTCAAAGTCTGTGAACCCTCTTTGTGTAATATTTTCCAGTTAAGATAAGAATAATGAAGTAACATAATAACTTAAGGCAGAAAACTATCTACGATAATATCTACTCAGTCTTACATTTGCATTTTCAAATTCATCAACAACATCCTACTTTTTACATACAATTTAATCCATTTTAAAGATATAAATATAAGGCTAAACCAGTTAAATTTCTCTAGCTTGAAATATTCCTTATTATTTACCCATTTTCTTCTCTTTCACATGTCTAGTTTATCAATGCCTGTTAAAAAGTGGTTATGAGAAATGTACAAAAATCTCATGTGACATAGCATATTTTTTCTTCATTCAGAGAATTTCATTCAGAAAAATTCAGAGAATTTTCTATTTCATCATCTTTTCTGTACAATTATGAAGGAATTCTATTGTTATGTTTGACCTCAAAATGTAGTTAAAATATTAAGAAAGGAAATTTTGACTAGATAAGAAATAATAATAAAGATAAGAGAAGTGTATCATGTAGACTAGCATATTAGTCAATATGGCTGGTGTGTTTTAAGTCAAGTGTCTTCTAAGGGAATAAAATTCTAGCTTGTAAACTTACACAGGTATGGCAACTGAAGACTTTTATCTCTTATTAACAAAGAATTCAATCTGCCTTTTGAATCAATTTCCCTTTAATTAAAGTAAAATATCTTAGAGTTTTGCTATCATGAATTCTGGGAAATATCTTTTATATAATGACTAATAAAAAATACTTCTAAATTAGAATTTGCAAGTATTCATCTCATTTGTCTGTACCCTATGTTTTTTTTCTGTATCAAATATATTCTTAAAAAAGGTCATTGTTAAAGTATGCATATTAAAAATTTTGTAGAGATGAGAGCTGAATAAGCTAGCTACTGGATATCTAAGTATAATATAATGTCCCTGAAAGTTTCACTCTTCTAAAAATTATAGCAATTAGCAAGTTTCCTCCCAGTCTAGGAACAGTGAAAAGATCCATTTTGGTTTTCTCAGGCTTTTATTTTTTTGTAGGAAATCCTCTCTCAGGATTTCTGTCTCAATTTCTCTTCTTACAATCTGACAAGCCTGAATTGATCACTGAATAACTCAATTAAAACTACTTTTTTTTTTTTACAGTTTCTCTCCCATTGCCTGAATTTTATATAAATGACTCCTATTAAATGTATGAGCAAAGTGAAATCACTTTGCAGGAGATGAACCTTTGATATCTAGGGATTAGCTTTTTCTGTGTTTGCACATGGAGGTCCCTTTTCATTCTTTATAAGTGGATTTTAATGATACAGAAACTCCATTTATCATGATACATTAATTAGCTGTGCTATACTCCCTAAGATAAAATGCATAATAAAAGTGTAAAGTGAGATGAAACAACCTTTACTCTTAAGAATGTCAGGAACCAGGTTATTCAAACATAGATTGCACATTTTTCTATCGTTTTTAACTTTAATAAGGTATTGTTACCTTTTACCGAGAGCAATACTCTTTTTTTTCAATTCTTCATATTTATCCTACCCCCTTATTTTTTCAGATTTCTCAGTCAAATACCAGTTAGTTCATTTAGTGACACATATAAGTATGCCGAGTTCATGAAATTTGTGACCCTTTTCTCTTTCCATCCATCTTGTGTAAAGACAAAGGGGATAAGTTTACCCCATTTGAAAGAACTGCACCCAAGCACTTTTATGATTTCACTGATCACAACTAATTTCTTCCTACCTTCTCCCTAATAGTTGCTCTGCATTCAGAGTCACTGTGTCTTTCTTCTTAGATGTTCTTATCAGCACAGCTATAAGAATAGATACAAAGGTTTCACACATTCCTTATGCTTTTACCTGTCTCCTGTATTTAATTTATGTATTAGGAGAAAAGAGTCCTGAGTTAAGACTCAGGATAACTATTGGGTTGACCAAAAGATTTGTTCGTATTTTTCTGTAAGATGGCTCTAGTAACGTTTAGTTGTCTTTAATTACGTTGGAAACAATTTTGTTAGATTGTATTGTGACAGCTGTCATATCAGCATGCATTAAAAGAAAAAACCTTACCAAATTGGTGAATTTTTGTGTAGCCATTTTAATATTGAAGATGGAAGAAGAAAAGCAGCATCTTCAGAATATTATGCTTTATTATTACATTCAAGAAAGGTAAAAACACAACTGAAATGCAAAAAAACAAAATTGTGCAGTATATGGAGTAGGTGCTGTGACTGACTGAATATATCAAAAGTGGTTTGCTAAGTTTCTTGCTGGTGATTTCTAGCTGGACGTTGATCCATGGTTGGGTACACTTGAAGCTTATAGCAGTCAAATCAAGACATTAATTGAGAACAATCAACATTATACCATGCAGGAGATAGCCGACATACTCAAAATATCCAAATCAAGTGCTGAAAATCATTTACACCAACTTGGTTATGTTAGTCCCTTTGATGTTTGGGTTCCACATAACTTAAGTGAAAGAAACCGTCTTGACTGTATTTCCGCATGCAATTCTCTACTTAAACAAAACGAAAATGTTCCTTTTTTTAAAAAAACAAATTGTGACGGCCATGGAAAGTGGATACTGTAGAATCATGTAGAACAGAAGAGATTGTGGGGCAAGTGAAATGAACCACCATCAACCACACAAAAGACCGGTCTTCATTCAAAGAAAGTGATGCTGTGTATATGGTGGGATTGGAAAGGAGTCCTCTATTATGAGATTCTTCTGGAAAACAAAATGATTAATTCCAACAAGTACTGCTCCCAATTAGACCAACTGAAAGCACGCAATGAAAAGTGCCTGGAATTAATCCACAGAAGGTGCATAATCTTCCATCAGGATACCACGAGACCACACGTTTCTTTGATGACCAGGCAAAACCTATTACAGCTTGGCTGGGAAGTTCTGATTCATCCGCCATATTCACCAGATATTGCACCTTCATATTTCCATTTATTTCAGTCTTTACAAAATTCTCTTAATGGAAAAATATTTCAATTCCCTGGAAGACTGTAAAGGGAACCTGGAACAGTTCTTTGCTCAAAAAGATAAAAAGTTTTGGGAAGATGGAATTATGAAGTTACCTGAAAAATGGCAGAAGGTAGTGGAATGAAATGGTGAATACATTGTTCAATAAAGTTATTGGTGAAAATGAAAAATGTGTCTTTTATTTTTCTTAAAAAACAAAGAAACTTTTTGGCCAACCCAATAGTTTTTCACTATAGTTTTGTCACAGATACTGTGTTGGACCTTTGCTTATATTTTCTGATGTGTACAAGGAATATCTTAGAGAATCTCAAAACTTCTAATAAGCTGTGACAGAAGACTACTGCTGAAAGAACTGTAAACCTCAGACCTATTTAAAGAGTCTCTAGGTATACCTAAAGACAACAAGGGAGACTAAAACATGGAGACTATAGGAAAGTTTAGCCTTTGACACCACAGCTGCAGCAAACAGTAAACATAATCTGGTCCCTAGCCAGATAAACATAAAATCTCACACGAAAGGCCTATCTACCTCATTTCCTTTTACTCTGTACAACATGCCCAGTTTTCAACACAATTTACAAGGTTGCCATTTAAATGGCAAAAAACACAGTATGAAGAGAAAAGCCAAGCTTTAGAACCAAACTCAGACATTCCAGAGATTTTTGGAATTATCACACCAGAAATTTAAAATAAATATGATTAATATGCTCAGGGTTTTAATGCAAAAATTGGACAAAATGCATGAACATATGGATAATGAAAGTAAAAAGATGGAAGTTCTAAGAAAACATCAAAAGAAAATTCTAGAAATGAAAACTTCTGTAACAGAAATGGACATGGCAAAGGAGCTAATCAGTGAGCTTGAAGATATGTCAATAGAAACTTCAAAAGCTGCAATGCAAAGAGAAAGAACAATTAATTAAAAAGATGACATACAATCTAAGAACTGTGTGACAATTACAAAATGTATAAATTATATGTAATGGGAATACTGGAGGGAAAGAAACTTCCCCCCCTCCTCTTTCTTCTTCTTTCTTCATTAATTTAATTCATATCATTAATTTAACTAATAAAATTTATATACATACCCCAATTTGAAATTTGGTGCTGTGGATATCCTTCGCTACTGGTTTCAAACTAAATTTATTATTTCATGAAGTAATCTATGCAAATAAGTATAAACTTTTATTAGCCTGTTTTCTAAAATCTTGTAATATTTCAATGACTATTTAACACACATATAGGTTATATCAGGAAATTTGTATTTTTAAAATATAAACTGTTTGGCTAATAAAGAATTCATTATAGGATAAAGAGGGGCATTGCATGATGATAAGAGAGTCAATTTTCCAAGACAATATAACAATCCTTAATGTATATGTATGGAAAAACATAGCATCAAGATCAAAATTCATGAGGCAAAAACTGATAGAACTATAGGGAGAAATAGACAAATCCACTCTTATAGTTGGATGCTTCAACAGAACCAGCACACAAAAAATCTGTAAGGATATAGTTGAACTGAACAGTATTATAAACCAAATGCATCTAATTGACATTTATAGAATATTTCATCAAAGAACAGCAGAATACATATTTTTCTCAAGGTCACATTGAACATTCACCAAGATGTGTAACTTTCTGGACCATGAAGCACATTTTAACACGTTTAAAATAAGAGATATGATACAAAGTATGTGCTCAGACCACATGGAATTAAAGTAGAAATTAATGATAGAGAAAAAGCTAGAAATCCCAAAGTATTTTGAGATTAACATCACACTTCTAAAAAACACTGTGTCAAAAAAATGTGTTAAGTGGAATTTAAAATATTTTTATCTGATTAATATAAAAATACAACTTATCAAAATTTGTGTGATATGGCAAAAGTAGTGCATAGAGGAAAATTTACATCATAGAATGCAATATTAGAATGAAGAAAGATCTAAAACCAATCATCTAAGCTTCCACATTATGAAAAAATTTTAAAAAAACAAATTAAATCCAAAGAAGTGGATGAAAATAAATAATAAAATTCAGAACAGATATCAGTGACATTGAAAACAGGCAAACAATAGAAAAAATCAACAAAACAAAAAGCTAGTTTGTTGTGAATTTGTCAAATTAGCACTCGTTAAGTGGAACACAGTGTGCTGGATATTGTGTTGTTGCAGTTCAACAACAGACCATAAAAGACTTGAAATAGAGAAGTTTATTACTCATAGGTCCTGGCATACCTAGAAGGTCCACGTGAGGAGGTCAAGGCAGAGTGCAGACAGAGATAGGACTTAGGACATATGTCTTTACTAGGGTCTGTAGGAAGTATTTTGCAGTCTAGCACGAAGACCAGACTGGTCAATTCAAACAAAAAGAGCAAGGATTTTGGTAAACCCCACAGGGGTCTTATCAAAGGGGTGGATATGAATAAGGTGTTGGGAGGCATGGGAGATTGTTAATCACAAGGGCTGTTGGGAAAATCATATCAGGAACTTACATTTGTTTGTGACTGCAGGCTGCTATCTATGGCCTCTGCTTGCATGAGGGGCTACTGTCAGTTTAAGGTCAATGCAGGCTACTTGGCCAAAAACGGATACTGAGGCAGCAAGACCATGGAGTAGCGGATGCCAAGGGCAGTAAATGGGTAATAAGGGAATACGCTGACCAACTCTATTGCCACAAATTCAATAACTTAAATTAAATATACCAATTCATTAAAACATACAAGTTACCAAAACTCACAAGGACAAATAGATCATCTGAAAAAATCTGTGTCTATTAAAGAAATTAAATATAAATAATAACAATCTAAATCAGAAAACACCAGGACCCAATGGTTTCACTGGTGAATTCCACCAGACACTAAAGAGCAAAAGATACACAATTTTCTATAATCTGTTCCAGAAAGCAGAAGCAGAGGGAACACTTCCTAACTCATTTATAAGGTCAGCATTACTCTCATACCAAAACTAGACATTGCAAGAAAGGAAAACTATCTTATGATAGTAGGTGCAAAATTCTCAATAAAATATTAGGAAATCAAATCCAACGATGTATAAAAATAAGTACACACTACAACCATGTGGTATTTTACCAAATATACAAGGCTAGTTCAACATTCAAAAATAAATTAATGCAATATATTATATCAACAGGCTAAGAAGAAAAGTCATATGGTTACATCAATAGATACAGAAAAAACATTTGACAAAATCTAATGCCCATTCGTGATTTTAAAATCTCAGCAAACTGGTAATAGAAGCAAATTTCCTCAAGTTTATAAAAATATCTACAAAAAATCAACTACTACATTATAATTAATGTTGATAAACTAGATGCTTTATTACTAAGCTCAGAAAAAAGGAAAGAATGTTTCCCTAACTACTTCTACTCAATATTTCAACACTGTAATAAATTTTCTATCTAATACATTAAGAAAACAATAGGAAATAAATATATACAGATTGTGAAGGAATAAATGAATCTGTCTTTATTAACAGATGTCATGATTGTCAATGGACAGAGTCCCAGATATTTCACACACACACACAAATCTTCTTAAACTAATAAGCCATTATAGCAAGGCTGCAGGACAAGAAGTTAATACAGAAAGATCAATTTCTTTCCTATATACAAGCAGTGAACAACTGGCAGTTGAAGTTAAAAGCACAACAAACTTTTAATTAACATCCTCAAAGTTGAAATTCTTAGATATAAATCTAATAACGTATTCTCAAAATATATATGAGGAAAACTATAAAACTGAGGTAAAAACTCAAAAAACTAAATAATTAGAGAGATTTCACAGTTAAGAAGCATCCACAATTAAGATATTAGTTCTCCCCAAATTGATCTATAAATTCAAGGCAATCCCAGTCAAAATCTCAGCAAGTTTTACTTTGTGAATATCATCAAATTGATTTTAAAGTTTATATGGAAAATAAAAAGTCCCAAAATAAGAAATACAATATTAAAGGAGAAGAATAAAATTCAAGGACCGACACTACCCTACTTCAAGACATTATAAAGTTACAGTAATTGAGACAGTGTGCTTTTTGTGAAAACGTAGACAATCAGATCAATGGAATGGAATCGAGTACAGAAATACACCTACACAAATATAGTCAATTGATTTTTGACAAATTAGTAACAGCATTTCAATAGAGAAAAGATAGTCTTTGCAACCAATGGTGCTAAAATAACTGAGCATCAAAAGGCAAGAAAATGAACTTAGATGCAAAAGTTACAATCTCAAAAACAAAACAAAAAACTCAAAGTGGATCATAGACCTAAATGTAAATGTAAAACTATAAAACTTCCAGAATATAACATAGTAGACAATATAGATGAACTTGAGTTTGACAGTGAGTTTTCAGATACAACATTGCTCTGTAAAGACACTGTTAAGAGAATGAAGACCAGTCACAAACTGGAAGAAAATACTTTTAATGCATAGCTCTGAGAAAGTACTTGTATCCAAAATATACATGAACACTTAAAAATCAACAATAAGAAAACAAACAACCTAATTAAAACATAGGCAAAGGATCTTAACAAACACCTCACCAAAGAAGATACATAGATGGCAAATAAGCCTACATGAATATTCTCAATGTCAATATCATATATATTAGGAAATTGCAAGTTAAACAATGAGATATCACTGCACTAAAATCCAAAACACTGAGAACATCAAATGCTGGTGGAGAAATGGAGCAACAGGAAATCTCATTCCTTACTTCTAAAGATACAAATAATAAAGCTACTTTAGAAGACAGTTCAACAGCTTCTTAGAAAAGGAAACATAGTCTTATTATAAAATCCAGCAATCCACTCCTAGATAAATTTATGCAAATGTGTTAAAACTATGTCCACACAAAAACCTTCACACTGATATTTATAGCAGCTTTATACATATTAACCAAGAATTGGAAGCAACTGAGATTTCCTTTTAAAGGTGAATAGATAAACAAACTGTGGTAATCCATACAATGGAATATTATTCAATGATAAAGAATGAAGTAATACGTGGAGGAAGCTTAAATACATATTGTTAAGTAAAAGAAGCCAGTAAAAAAAGGCTGTGGCCTTCTTGTGTGAGTCCAACTATATGACATTCACAAAAAGGCAAAACTATAGGGACAGTAAAAAGATAAGTGTTTGCTAAGAGTTATTTCTGGGTGGTGGTAGTAAATAAGGGTAGCACAGGGATTTGTAGGGCAATAAATCTATTCTACATGGTACTTGTAATTATAGATACATAGCATTATGCTTTTGGTAAAACTGACAAAACTGTAAAATATAAGGAGCAAATTCTCATGTAAAGCATTAGCTTTAGGTAATAAGAAAACATCAATATTGTTTCATCAGTTGTAACAAATTCACCACAGCAATAGAAAATGTTAGTAATAGAGGAAACCAAGGGTGGAGAGAGGGAATGTGTGTGTGGTAACTTTTTGTACTTTTTCCTCAGTTTTACTGTAAAACCTAAAACTACTTTATAATATAGTCTATTATTTAAAAAAAAAAGTGGTAGAAGATTGACTTGAAACATTTATTGAATGCCTAGTATAATCATAAATTAAAATTGGTCATTATAATTAATAAATAACTGGGAAATACTTTGAATTTAATAAAATAATTTTATTCATTGTCTAAGTTATTCCTCTAAACAAACATCTAAAAAAAGGCATATATAGGAAAAAAAAAGGCATAAAAAGGAATATATTTTCAGCTCCATTTCACAGATAAGGAAAATGAAGGCTAAAGTGGTCCTTGACAGAGAACAAGTCCTAGTTTAACTCTTTGATCAGAATTTAGGGCCAGAACAGAGCTTTTCATCTCTAGCCTCACGCTTGAATACAGCAATATAGATTTATGTCCTTGTGTAGGGGAGGAAAATTTGTCCTCTACCCTTTTAGTTTCTTTTGGGTGGTTTAATAATTAAATTGACATAAGACAGAGTAAAGGGGGAAAAATTTGATTTCATATGTACAGAATCCCCACACAAACATGAGAGGTTCCCAGACAGCCAGGCAACTGAGGCTTATATGCCATCCTGAACCTAGGGGAAAGGGGTAGGGGTCTGGGGCTTCAAAGGGAAGGAAGAAAATTCATAGGAATATGAGAAGAGCAAATGTTTGGTAAACAAAGGTTTGTCAATATTTTCAGAGACAACAGGATACAGAGAGAACTTGGAACAAATAGGCCCTGCTGAGCTCCCCTCAGCTTACTACACCTAGCCCATTTGTGGTCATTTCTGGTGGTTGTTCTCTTCCTGGGCCAGGCTCCCTATGTAAATTCCTTTAGGCAGTTAAAGAGAGGTAAAATTCTTCCAACTAGCTTCTTAATAATGAAAATAAGGAAAGTTATAGTGAAATCTTAAACAGTTAAAATAAAAAATAATATTCAAAAATCTTTTCTTGATAACGAAATTTTTGTTGTAGTTGTTTGTTTGCTTGGTGTTGCGAGGATAAATTTGAATTACAAAAGAAACAAAGTTCCATTGTCCTTACATGTCTAGGAAAAGTTAATATATAATGAATGTGATAAATTATAGAAATTGTTTAAAAAACTCATAACTTAATTACTAAAACACCCAAGTACCAATTTATCAACTGTGAAATCAAATAGTAAAATAGAAATTGTTTTCTTTGTGCCATATTTTTTTCAGAATAAAGTTGTAAATATAAATGTAACTATTATAACTATTGTGTTAATAATTTTAAATAAAGTCAAATCAAAGAAGAAATACCTGAAGTAGCATACACCAACCAAATAGAAATTATAACAAATAGTTTCATGTCAGGACTCCAGTGCTGTAATGATTTTAAATTAGAACAGAACAGTTTTTGGACATTTTGCTCATTTAACATTTTTAGGATCAGTCTATAAGATCACTTTTGGTATTAAACAGCTTATTTATTTTGATTAGAATGGAAACCTCCCAATGAAACACTGAAACAGAGGCCAACAATAACACTTGATTAACCAAATGCCCAGCAATCTATTGCATATTATTGAGGATTAAATGGGAAAACAAAGAAACACCTGAAAATATCAATGTCACTTGCAGATTCCATATGCACCCTTTAAAAATAACCATTCTACAAAGGTTGTGAAGCTTTAGATACAATTAACTGACTAGGGACACTCTTTGTAGCTTTTTATATAGTGCATGCATGATAGAAGTTGCAAGTTTTCTATTCTCATCATAAAATAAACTGTCTAAGTAAGTCCTTCTGTGTTGATCAAATATCTAATGAGGAAATATATCTTGTTGCTTGACATTAGAGAGAAGATGGTTGCTTATAGATAGCTCTCATGAAGACCAACTTTCTTTGGTAGGATATGTACATAGTCAATTCAAAGTAAGAACTTTAAATATACTTGTTTTTTTATTCCCCAAAGCCATATATTGTGTGATTATGTACCCAAACAAGTATAAGTCTAAAACAAATTTGGACTTTCAGAAAAAGATTATGGACACTGTATAATTTAAATCAATGGCTTAATTCAACAGAGCAATGTTGAAGATGGACGTCAGATTTGCTACAGAATGTGGAGGTAATCATAAATCCTGTAGTTAATGTACCAAAACATTTAAGCAAAAATAAATGTCATAAATAAATCTAGACTCTCAAGCAAATCCCATCACTTTTGTTAAGAAGGAAAGCATGAAAAAACAGATAATAAAAAGTCATGTCTCTCTGTTGTCATCAGTATCGTGGTCCTGAAATGTAAAAGAAGCCCAATTCTGTAGGTATTAAAAATAGAAAAAAAGTATTGCTTTTTTTTACAATCCAGTTTTACATAAAATAAAATTATGGTATATACCTAGGTCAACCTGCACAAGTTCTGCATAATTATAAGTGGTAAAGGGACATGAAAGTATCTTCAATTGATATTTTTATTGTTTTTAAGTAATATAACTCTTTATAAATTAGCTGTTCTGATATATCTTATAGGACTAATTCACTAACCTAAAGAGTAACTAAAAAAGTATCATGGGGGAGAAAGCAAACAAACAAAACAAAATGAAACACAGAACAGATATCGATGTAGCAAAAAGAAAAAAATTTTCCCAGAAATACAGGACCATAAAATTAAAAAGTTTTTTACATAAACTTGAACTTATACTTCCTCTTCATATTTATCATCTTTTAATATCACTATAAGTATGTTGAGACTCTCAGATGAAAAGTGACATGCAATTTTTGAGAATGTTACAATATTCATTGAAACTAATCAATCCATTTATAGAAAGTTTCTATTCTTTTCTCACTAGATATGTTTTGAGTATTTATATTTCTTTTTACAAATGAAAAATTTCCATCAAATACTCTCTAATATAAGGAGATAGTGCACCATTATCCCTGTTCTGATCAACATCTTTCCTCTAAACAATAGAATTTTGGTTATTTATACACTTGTATTTCTTTGATTGTGTTTAACCATTTTAGTCTCATGTTTGGACCCAGATTTACCTGGCTATCCTCATTTTATGATTATTGTCCCATCTAGGTACTGCTAATAAATTATCTGTTCACCAAACACACAAAAACTTCATACACTTTTATAATAGCATTCAGTATATTTTTCAAAATAATTACACATGCATCTATACACTAATATTAAACTTTAAGCTCTTCTAGAAATAAATACTTCTTAATCATTTTTTATCCTCAAGCTCAAGATTAATTACTTAAATGTTGAATTGCTAAAGATTTTTGTTTTTATATATGTGAAAATTTATTAGATCAAAACCACTTTTTTGCTTAACTAGCTCTCTAACTTTCCATAGATTAGAGTCAAACAAAAACAGTAGCATTAAAACTATTTTAATTTGAACAAAATATTTATATTTCCAGGTCAGGTCTATGATTTGCCAGTTGCTTTCACATGATAACTCATTCTTGACTTCTTTGCTTTTTGCAGGTAACTTTAGGCTTCTTAAACTTCTGATCTTTATGATAAAGGTAGTTTCTGATTCTTTTCTTTCCATTTGCTTTCTTCCTTTTTTCTCTTTCTCATAATATTTCTCTTCCCTCCTTTTTTTGGTCATTGTAGGAGTTTCTCCAAAGCTTTATTCTAAAACTTTAAAAAAGTGATTTTCCAAAGGTTTCTTTATGTAATATACTGGCTACCTTAAAGGGGAATGAAAACTGCTAACACCTTTTGAAAATCTTAATGATGATAATAATATATTTATGGGAATTCAAATTATGTAGTCTGAAGTCAAAAGGAAATATTTTAAAAAGAAAAGAAAATGCTACTACCAAATTCAAAATTAATTTAAAACATGAAAAAAAATTTGCTCTGAAATGTTCTGTCACTAGTAGTCCATCAGCTACCTTCTGCCAATAAGAGATGGAATCAGAGCATCCTGAAGGGGAGATATTGAAGTACTGTGTAATTTTCCAACCTCTTCTTGTGAGGAAGGACTAGATGTTTCTTTTTTACCTGAAATCAACTAAGGAGATGTTCACAGGTACGATTCAGAGAGTTTGACAGAGGGCAGCGTTTAAGTCACAGAAATATCACAATAAAAATAAAAGGATTGCAATCATAAAAGTATATTCTGTCCAAAATGCTATTAAACTGGACATTGATAAGAAAAGGACACATGAGAAATACACAAATACGTGGAAATTAAACAGCACGTTCATAAATAATTGGTGTGTCAAAAGAAAGCACACACACACAAAGGAAAGCACAGGGGAAATTTGAAAATACTTTGTGATACATTAAAGGAAAGCATAACATACCAAAACACACTAGATGCAACTAAATAAGAGCTCAGTGGGAAATTTATACCTGTAGCTATCTATATTAAAAAATAAAGACCTCAAATCAATAACATAAACTTTCATCTTAAGAAACTAGAAGAATAGGAACAAATGAAACCTAAAATATACAGAAGGAAGGAAATAAAAACAATGAATGCAAATAAATGAATTAGAGAATAGGAAATCATTAGAGAAATTTAAAAAATCAAGAAAACTCAAATTATAAACATCATACATAAAAGATGAGTCATAACTACTGAATTCACAGAAATAAAGAGTAGTATAAGGAAATACAATGAACAATTGTATGCCAACCCTATACATAAGCTATTTGAAATGGGAAAATTCCTCGAAGGAACCAAACCACCAAAAATGATGTTATTTTAAAAAAGAAAAAAAGAAATCTTGAATGGAGCTATAAAATTTGAATGGAGCTATAAAAAATAAAGAGATAAAATTGGTAATTAAAACGACTGTCATAAAGAAAAGCTCAAGCGGAATTAATACTAACCATTCATAAACTCTAACAAAAAATAGAAAAGGAAGGAACACAGCATGTCTCATTCTGTGAGGCCATTATTATTCCGACATCAAACCAGACAAATGCATAACAAGAACACAGTGGAAACCAATATCCCTTATGAATACAGATACAATGTCCTCTACTGCCAAATACTAGTAAACTAAATCCGTATACAAAGGTATTATACAAATTGACTGCATTGAGTAACATTATGTACCAACTTGGCTGTCTATGATACCCAGATATTTGGTCAAACATTATTCTAAATATTTCTATGAGGGTATTTTAAAAATGAGATTAACATTTAAATCTGTAAACTGTGAGTAGAGCAGATTAACCTCCATAATACAGATGGGCCTCATCCAATCAATTGAAGGCTTTAATAGAAAAAAGACTAACCTCCACTGAGGGATAGAGAATTATGCCAACTGATTGCCTTCAGACTCAAACTTCAGTTCTTCCCTGGGTCTCCAGCTTGCCAGCTTAATCTGTAGATTTTAGACTTGTCAGCCTCCAAAATCACATGAACCAACTCCTTAGCATAAATTTTTCCCTCCTTCTCTATATACATGCACACATCCTATTGATTCTGTTTTTCTGGAGAACCATGGCAATGACCAAATGGGATTTATCCTAGATATGCAAGGTAGTCTTAACACCCCAAAATCAATTTATATAATATATTGGTATAATAAAAAGCAGAAACCACATGATCATCTTATACACAAAGAAGCATTTTATAAAATTCAGTACCAGCAAAGTAGTAATGAAATGGAACTCCTTCAACCACATAAAGGGCATTAAAAAAAAAAAAAAAAAACAGCTAACAGCATACTTAATGTGAAAGGTCAAAACTTTCCCCCAAAGATTAAGAATAAGACAAAAATGTCCTCTCTTTAACTTGTATTTAACTTTGTACTGAAGGTTCTAGTCAGGGCAATTAGACAAATAAAAGAAGGCATCCATATTAGAAAGGAAGAAGTAAAATTATCTCTATTTTTAGATGATAGATCTTGTATAATGAAAATTATAAGCAATCCATGAAACTTACTAGAACTAATAAGTTAGTTCAGTGAGCTTGTAGGATACAAAATCAATATACATAACCAATAGACTTCTATCAGTAGTAATGAATAACTGAAAATGAAATGAAGAAACAATTTTATTTACAATAGTATCAAAATAAAACATATTTGTGCTTTAAAGAACACCATCAAGAAAGTGAGTGAATGGGCTTCCCTGGTGGTGCAGTGGTTGGGAGTCCACCTGCCGATGCAGGGGACACGGGTTTGTGCTCCAGTCTGGGAGGATCCCGCATGCCGCGGAGCAGCTAGTCCCGTGAGCCATGGCCGATGGGCCTGCGCATCCGGAGCCTGTGTTCCGCAACAGGAGAGGCCACAACAGTGAGAGGCCCGCGTACTGCAAAAAAAAAAAAAAAAGAAAGTGAGTGAAAAGGGTACCCAAAGAATGGAAGAAAAACATTTGCAAATTATATATGTGGTAATGGATGTGTATGTAGAATATAAAAAGAAGTCATACAGCTCAACAGTAGAAGTCCAATTAACCTTATTAAAAATTAGCAAAGAATTTGAATAGGCATTTCTCCTATGAATGTATACAAATAACCAATAAGCAAACTAAAAGACGCTTAACATCATTAATCATTAGATAAATGAAAATCAAACCCTTGATAGTATACCACTCTGTGCCCACTACATGGCTACAATCAAAAGTACAATGATAGGGGCAAGGATGTAGACAAATTGGAAATTTCATACATTGATGGTAGAACTGTAAATTAGTACTGCTATATTGGCAAAAACAGTTTGGCCATTCAACAAATTGTTGAACAGAGTTACCATATGACCCAGTGATTTAATTTCCAATTATATATCAAGACAAATTAAAATATATTTGCATATTAAACTTGTACATGAATATTAATAACAGTCTTATTCAGAAAAGCCAGAGTGGGAACAATTCAAATGTCCATGAACTGATGAATGAATGAACAATATTCAATAGTATATACATTCAATGGAATATTAACTGGCAATAAAGACTGAGTAAAATACTAATATTATGACATGAATGAATCTTAAAAACATTTTGCCAAGTAAAAAAGCCAACTGCACAACACCACACATTGTATGATTATATTTTTTATAAAATGTCCAGTGTTGCGGAATCCATAGAGACACAGATAGATTACAGATTGCCAGAGGCTTGAGGTGGGGAACAGAACATGGTGAATGACTGTGAGCTCAATGGACTTTCTTTTGAGGGGGATTAAAATGTTCTAAAATTAGATAGTGGAGATGTTTGTTAATATATTAAAATAACAGAACTGTATACTTTAAAAATGAAGATTATTATGTTATGCAAACTCTTTTTCAATAAGGCTGTTGTGAAAAAAATAATTACAGGTTAGAGGTTGTGGCTGGAAATGCCTTTACCAGAAGACAGAGGAGAGTGGGATGTACTGGGAGTAAGCTACACTTCCATAGCAGTGGGACAAATTTCTTTCATTTGTGAGTGAGGCAGTGTAGCCAAACGATAAAGAGCACCTATCCTCCAAGTCAAACAACCTACATACAAACCCAACCCTGCTCTTTGTTAGTATCATAACATTGATTGGGTTTCCCCATTTATAAAATGGGGATATATTGGATTGTCGTGAACATTAAATGAACTAGAACATGTAAAGTGCTTCAGCAATGGCTGGCACATGATTGGTGGTAGCTATTGTTATTATCTTAACAGGCAGAGTATGTTTCAATAGAAACTATGATCCATTCCAGGATACCACTTTGCATTTAGTTATATTGTCCCCCTCATCTCCTTTGCTCTGTGACAGTTTCTCAGTCTTTCTTCATTTTTTGTGAACATGAATGTTTTGGTGAGTACTGGTCAGATATTCTGTAAAGTGCTCTCAATCTGAATTTTTCTCATATCTCTCACAATTAGGTTAGAGTTATGAATATCGGGGAAGATTACCACAGAGGTGAAATGCCTTCTCTACATATCATATCAGGGTGCATATGATAAAAATATGACTTACAACTAATGATGTTATATTTGATCATTTGGTTAAGGTTTGATAGGCTTTTCTATTCTACAGTTATTATTTCCTCCTATATATAATTTATTCTTTAGAAATCAGTCACTATTAGTCTAGCTCACCAAAAGACTCTACCTCTTAGCGAGGGGCATACCTACATTTATTATCTGAAATTCTTGTATAAGAAAGATCTGTCCCTTATCACCTATGTATTTATATATTTATTTATATCAGTATGGAATTGTGCATATTTATTTTATATTTTATGTTAATGATAGGCAGGATAACGGCTCCCCAAATAAGTCCAGGTCCTAATTCCCAGAACCTGTGAACGTTACTTTACATGACAAAAGAGACTTTGCAAACGTGGTTAAGGTTGACTACCTTGAAAAGAAGTGATTATCCTGAATTATCTTGGTGAGTTTATTCCTCTCATACAAGTTCTTAAAAGTAGAGTACTTTTTCCTGGCTATGGTCAGAGGAAGATAAGACTTAGGAAGAATAGTCCCTGGAATGCAACAGTGCTGGCTTTGAAAATGGAGGAAAGGGGCCACTTGTCAAGGAAAGTGAATGACCTCAAAACTTCGGAAAAGTCAATGAAACAGATTTTCCCCTAGAGTCTCTGAAAATAATACAACCTTCCCAACACCTCAGTTTTCAGCCAATGAGCATTTTGTTGTACTTCTGACCCACAGAACTGTAAGATGATTTATGTTGTTTTAAGCCTCTAAATATGTGTTATCACAGCATTCATAGAAAACTAACAGAATGTAATAACCTAACACTAGAAAATTTATTTTACTGCACAAATCTTTCAAGTTTTGGTCATTGGGAACCCTTTCATGTTGGTCCTCATATTCTCTTCACCTTTCCAACTCTGCTTATTGAGGAAATGTCCTGCTTTCTGGTACTACAAAACGCTCTAGATTCATCTTGCATTTTCCTTTCACCAGTCCTAGAATCAGCCATTTTTCCATGAACCATGATTCTGTTTACTGTAGGATAGTACTTAGAAACCAGGATCTGAGTTCTGGGTATTTTTGTTGCTGCTGGTGTGTCACTGCTTTTAGGCAGTCTTAACAGACAGAAGTAGGAAATATATCTAAATATAAAAACTCACACATACACACATATTTATAATTATCATGTCATCTATATATCTGTGTGTATATTAAACTTAAGATTGATGTATAATGATATCTCTGACTTTACTGCATTTTGACCGTTTATTTGAATCTTCCTCTACTGCTTATTCCTAATGTTTTTTTTTTTTTCTTACAGTGAGAAAACTGGCTCTCATCATCCTCCATTTATTTCCTTTTCTCAACACTAATTCACAGAAAGTACTTTCAGAATTGTTAATTTCAGCTCAGGTGAGAAAAATAAATTACCACCTAGAGTACAGAGTTCTGTTTGCCTTTGGCATTGGAGTTTCCAGTCAAATCAACATTATTCCAAAATTATACAGGTCAGCTTCTTTCCCACCATGCCCTTCAATGAGATCATGTTATCAATGCGTGAGAGAATTCTATTAATCTGTGACAGTATAGATTGCATCATGTGATCCTCATTATCCTGTGTGCACTTTTAATTTTTATGTGTTAAACTACACTCTTTGTGATGAACAATTGTATGCTGTTTTAGAAATGTAGAGAAGTTATCAATTCATCACCCTAATAATTCCACTGTGTATTCCTTTTATAGACAATCAACTCTTCAGGGAAGTTCTGAATCTTCCTTTCATCTCTATAGTTTTGCTTCATCTAGAATACCGTGTGAATGAAAACACAATATGTATCCTTTTGTATCTGGCTTCCTTCTGTTAGCAAATTGCATTTAAATTCAGCCATATGGGTCTGTGAATTAATAGTTCAGTCCCTTTATATTTCTGAATAATATTCCATTGTATAGATATACTGTTTATTAATTTATTTGTTGAGGAACATCTTGATTGCTTCCAGTTTGTAATTATTATGCATAAAGCTGTTGTAAACAGTCATGTACAGGATTTCTGTTAACATAATTCCCAATATACTCTTGTTACATAAGAGTACAATTGCTGGGTCATATAAGTCTATGTTCAAACTCATAAGATACTACCAAACTGTCTTCCAAAGAGGATATGTCATTTTGCATTCCTATAGCCAGTAATGGTAATTTCTTTTGCTCTGCCTCCTCATCAGCATTTATTATTGTCTGTGTTTTGTATTTTAATCATTCAAATAGGTGAGTACTTGTCACAATGTGGTTTTAATTCACATTTCCTTAATGATAAATGATATTGGACCTCTTTTACATACTTATTTGCCAATTATATATCTTTTGTAAAGAGTCTGTTCAGATGCTTTGCCCACATTTTATTATTTTTCTTTTATTTTCTCATTGATTATTTTAGAGAGATCTTTATATATTGTGGATGAGTTATTTATCATATATGAAGTTCCAAATATTATTTTGTGTTTTGTGACTTTGCTTTTATTTCTTTTAACAGTGTCTTTCTTAAGGCAACGTTTTTATTTTAATTTTGTTATGTTGAATTGTTTATGTATTTTTGATAGCATTCATTTAAAAAAAATGTATTGGACTTTTACTATTACATCTAAAAATGGATCACTGAAGCTGTGGTCACATATATTCTCTCATTTGTTTTCTTCTAAATGTTCTATAGTGTTACATTTTACAATTTGTACTGTTCATTTTTTGGATATGGGCACACAAATGTTCCAGGATATTTTATTGAAAAGATTATCCTTTTTCCATTGAATTGCCTTTGCACCTTTGCCTCTCACTTAACCAGAGTACTTTCTAATACTGACAATTCATTTGAGACACTGTGGTTGCTGCATAAGCTATTATCATGGGCGTGAAAACATTTGGTGTTCTCAGAGAAAGCATAACAATGCTTGTCATATGCAGTAACTTTATGTTTACTATATTTGTTAATCAAGTCAATTTAACAGTCTAGTTTCATGTACTATCTCTTTTTATTTTCACAACATCAAAGAAAATATTAGCTTCATTCTTTATGTGCTTATCAGACCAGTTTTTATATCATACCACCTTGTGTTTTATGAATATAAACTTCCTTTAAACTAATATCAACAATATTTCACACTTATTATATTCAAGGGTATTTTGCCATAGACTCTCAATATCAATAACACATGTACTTTTCCTTTAGTTCTATTTTTACCTGTTAGGGCTCTGAGATGGGCAGACTCTAGGTTGACTCCCCTCTCCCAATAATCCCTGCTTGTTAATTGTCCTGTTTTGTGTCTCTCCCATTGATTATGGGTGGGACCTGTGACTTCCTTCTAACCAATAAGATATGGCCAAGGTGAAAGGAAGTCATCCATTGATTAGATTATACTACAAGTATAAACTTATGGGATATCACTCTCTTGGGAGTAAGTTATTTTTTAGAAGATTCTGTCTTAACAGAATGGATGTAAAGACTTTCTCCTTTGCTGTCTTGAACAAGTAAACTGCCTGTTGTGAGAGGGCTTATGGAGAAGATCAAATGGCAAGAAACTACTGGGACCTCTAGGAGCTTGGCATGAACCCCAGTCAACAGACAGCAAGAACATGGGGACCTCTGTCCTACAACCACAAGGAGATGATTTCTGCCAAGAAACCAACAGAACTTGAAAACATCTTTTTTCAATTGAGCTTCTGATGGAAACATGATCCAAGTAACATTTTAATTGCAGCTCTGTAATTAACCCTGAAATAGATGATCCAGCTAAGCCAGGAACGGACTTCTGAACCAGGAAGTGTGAGGCAACAAATGTGTTGCTTTAAGCTGCTAAGTTTATGGTAATTTGTTCGACAGAAATAGAAAGCCAATATAGAATGGTTTATATAGTTTCTCAGGTTGTATAATGCACAATTATAGAGAATTCCATTCACATAACAGTCTAGCTTTATGTGATACACAACCTGCACAATTATATGGCAGTTCTGTTTCCCCATATATTAAATTTCCTCAAGGAAAATGTTCATATTTTCCTCCTTTATGTATTCATACTAGTCTACTTATGAAAAATACATTTTCACTGAGTTGAAACGAAACAAGTTAAATTGGGGGAAAAAAGAAAATTGCAATCTTTGCATAAACTTCCAGCATACTTTATATTTTTATTAACTCTTAATGTTAAAAGGTCCTTAGAGATCATCTATTCTATTTTTCATGTTTTATAGATAAATAAAATAACACAGTTTTATTCTATAACTTATCAAAGGACACATTCTTAGTTAATGTTGGAGTTGGCCAATATTTCACATATTCTGACACCCAGTCTTATGGTCTGCTTTATATTATTCTGCCAAATTTCCATCATGCATGTATTATAAAATTTTTATTATATTCTAACAATGAAAAATAAATGTAAAATATAAAAGGTATTTATCTATGAAATCTGTAAATGTAATAGTTTAAAAATATGAACTTAGAACAAATATGGATATGTTGATTAAATATTAATGATTTTTCCCCAAATGGTAGACTCATACTTAATGAATTAAATTGTAGAATACAAAATCTTAATGATTTTTTTTTTTCAATTTATAGGAGTTAGGAGAAAATTTTTCAGCACTTTTTGTGATCAGAGGTACTGATTATCTTTAATGTAGCTTATCTTTATGAGGATGTTTTTATAGTAAAGAACTTGGAAGATAGAGGTGTCTCCCTCCAGAATGAAAGGTGAGCATACTTTACTCTACAGGACAAAAAGTCTGGATTGCCTAAGGTCAAGGCTTCTCCTATGTAATTCCACTTAGTGAGTGTGCAGGGATCCTCTTCATATCACTCTATGGGAATCAAGGTTCCAGAAAATGAAACCCACAATGCTGATACTGTATCTATTGCTATTTCTGTTAGTAATAATATCCTTTTTCTCTGATCCAGGAGTTTCCTATCTTCTATCACCAACAAAGAAATGGTAGTAGGCCAATTGATTAGATTACAAGTAGGGAAATTGCAAATCCTTCATAGTTGTTGGTGGTAAAAAAAAAAAAATTGTTTTTCTAAATGGTGCACTTCCGTTTTTTGTTTTTCAAGAAATGATCAAAATAATGAAATAATACAAAAGATTAAATATAACTTTATTATGAAATGAAGAGGAAATATTACTTTTGCCACTTAGGGGTGCTATTCTTCAGCATTCAACTAATATACATATTAATCTTCTAATTTAATATTCACTTTATCAATAAAAATCCTTGCTTAGCAAATTTCTATTTTTATATCAGTGTATTATAATTAAATTTATGTTTTCTATAAGAGCAACCTCTCTTTAACATCATGTGAATTTAAAAGAAAACAATTTGCAACAGAGAAAGGAAGGACACACAATTTATCCTTTAAATTACTTTCTTTTTACTTTTCAAAATTCTAACCAATACAATTTATGTTTATTCACACATATATAATTAACAAAGTAAAGTTTCCATGAAAAGCCATATTCTAGTCTCATTTCTCTAAAGTCGAAAGGAATATATTGTTTTAAACTTCAATAAAAGTTTCATGTTAACAGAATTTCAAAAATGAATGTGCTGGTTAAAAAATTGGCAAACACTACATTTCTTATTCTGATACTAAAATATTTATCCCACTTTTTGTACTGTGCAATGGCTTCCAGGCAAATACTCTTTCTTTTGTCTCAGAAATTTCCTCAAGAGATAAAATTCTTAAACTATACTAAATTAACATTACTGCTGTTTTATGGAAGCCATGATTATTCATAGTATCCTCATTTGTGTACTTGTGGTTCTATTGGGAAAGAAATACTGTTCATTTTATAAGGAACTTCTGCCATGATTACAGAGTCCTACTGTGAGGTTTAAAAAGTTTGTAATTCTACAATATTTGTGAGAATATTCACACTGTTTACATGCAATGATGATGTTAATGAAACTGGGTCATCATCTTTAAACAAATGTTTAACCCTATTAGTGGAATAAATATTCACTGTTGAAATTATTTGTTAATTGCTTTCCCTGATTCAAATACTACTTGGCATTTGTTCTTTTATTCATTGTATACATTGTTTTATTCAAATTGAATAATAATTCTAAATTTAAACACTATGTCATCTTATTATGAGTTTTACTATAATAATAACATTTAAGACCACATATTCTGTACATCCAAGATTAAATAACAAAAATATGTTGATATATTTCTGAGTATAAACACAAACAGGATTATATTTACATCCTATACTTTAAATTATTTATTTTTATTTGATATGCTGTGAACATTTTTTTAAATTTTTCTATAAACAAATTTTAGAATTGTATTGCATTTTATCTTAGTTAAAAATGGAACTATTTGTGATACTCAAAAGCACAAGTTTTGGGGTCTTACCAACTTGGGATAACCTTATGACTCCAGCACTTATGCCTACCTATATACATTATTATGCTGATTAAATAAACTACACACACACACACACACACACACAAACACTTTGCCCATAAAATACAAAATATTCAATACATGCTTGTTCTTCTCATAAAGGTAACTGTTATTTTAACCAATCCCTATAACAGTACATAATATTGTTTAAAATTTCTCACAACTTTAGGTGATTATTTGTCATATATCATGTTGAATATTTCTAAATATAAAATAAATAAAATCATAGAAATAAAAATACTGGTTCAAAGCATACTACTTAAGATTGTTGATTAATTATGTAATGCTACCACCACCTTTAATGATATACAGTTGTATTGATTGTAAGAGAGATTTATCTGTCTGATACATTTGAGTATTAGTATTTTTTAAAAAAAAATTTGAAATTTGAGCAACATCATTTCATTATTTATATGTGTATTTCCTTGATTTCTAATAAGACTGAGATTATGTACTTATTTTGAATATGTAATTTAGTATTCATGAATGAATTTTCTAGATCCTGTGTGATTCCCCTATTATATATAAAAATGAAAATATTACTTTTGTGATATATGTTGCAAATAATTTCCCAAAGTGTTATTTCCTTTTTTTTTAGTTTTTATTGGCGTATAGTTGCTTTACAATGTTGTGTTAGTTTCTACTGTACAGCAAAGTGAATCAGCTATACGCATACATATACCTCCTCTTTTTTGGATTTCCTTTCCATTTAGGTCACAACAGAACATTGAGTAGAGTTCCCTGTGCTATACAGTAGGTTCTCATTAGTTATCTATTTTATACGTAGTATCAGTAGTGAATATATGTCAATTCCAATAGTGTATATATGTTAATTCTCATGTGCTAGTAGTTTTCCTTTCTGGTATGTTTAAAGATGTGCTATTATTTTAAGCTATTTATTATCTTATTAACATAGCACTCATATGCCTTACATAATTAACTAAAATATAATACAAATTTTAAAAATTGAAAGAAATATTGAACCTCCTGTTAAGATAACAATTGTCAATATGTAAGTAATTATTATTTCAGACATCCTGAGATATCTAATGGATATTCTTATATACACAAAGAAATTTAGGGGGAAGATATGCTTTTCAAAATCATACATTTTCTATGCACATGGTTTAGATAAATTTAAGAATCAATATGCAAAATTTAAAAAGAAAACAAGCACTGTGTTCAGTAATCTTAAATAAAGAAAGAAGTCAGTGGTAGTACTTCATTATCCTGTAGTTACAGTCATGGTGCTGGAGCAGCCTACCCACCTGCAATGAGAATATTTGGAATAAGTGTGGATGAACTTATATGAAATGAATGATTTCCTAATCATCATGATGGTACTGCTTCTGAACTCCCTTGGCCAGTTGTTAGCTCCATCAGAGGAAGAGGGAAAGAATCAAGTTGTATCTGAAAACTGGAAGTGTGTATGTACTTCTAAAGTTACCCCTGATTATACCTTGGTCTTTCATTGAACTTCCTCTTCAATCACTGGTGTATAGGCCGTTGTCCTCGAAGACATTTGGAGAAATAGTGTTTCTCTCTCTCACACACACAGTGTTTTATATGTATGTAAAATATTATAATCTTACAACAATCACATATTGTGGTGCCAAGATATTAAAATAAGGGTGCAAAATTTAATGTCATGGGATTGCATTACATGAATGCACTGTGTTTTGCCTAACTGATAATATAATGATGAATATTGTTCTAAACCATAAACATCCCTTGTATTAGGCAGTATTATAAAAATATATGTATTATTTTAAAATGTCTTTCCATCTGCATGTGAATCTCCTTCGATAATTTCTTAAATATTTTGGATCACACAAAAGGACCATTTGAAATGTAACAGGTAGGGCTTCCCTGGTGGCGCAGTTGTTGGGAGTCCGCCTGCCGATGCAGGGGACACAGGTTCGTGCCCTGGTCTGGGAAGATCCCACACGCTGCAGAGCGGCTAGGCCCGTGAGCCATGGTTGCTGAGCCTACGCGTCCGGAGCCCATGCTCCACAATGGGAGAGGCCACAACAGTGAGAGGCCCACGTACCGCAAAAAAAATAAAATAAAATAAAATAAAAATAAAATGTAATAGGTAATAATAAAGCAACTAGTACTTCTAATACTAAGTACTAAACACCATCACTGTGTTAATGCCATAACATTAATATAACAAAATCTGCTCCTTTCACGTACTCCATAAAATAAAATGAAGTAAAATTAAATTACATTTAAAAGGAAACAAATAAAAGAAAGAAGGAAACAAAAAACTATGATAAATTCATTCACTTTATAAAAATGACCTCCAGAATAACTGTAAAAATCCATCATAGTTCTTTGTGAAACTACTTCATCTGCTCTGGCAAATTGTTTCTAAATTGTGTTTCTTGTATAAGCAATGGAATTGAATTCATTCCTTTTTATTTAAATTTCTCATTTTTTGAATTACCTACTGATGTTTTTTAAGCATTTTTGTTTGGAGTATTGCTATCCTGTTTTACATTTGTAAATGTTTCATGTGCAGAAATGCCTGATCTGAAGGAACATCAATCTGTAGCAAACACTTTCTCAGGATTCCCAGTGTACTGAAAATTGTGTTTCTCATAATTTAAATTTTATTTAGATTAATATTTTAATTTTTGCTCATACAGATTTTTTTCCAACTTTTACTTTTATGAAATTGTCAAATTTGTTGGCTTTTGTGATCTCCAGCTCTAGTGTCTTATAAGGAAAGTATTTGTCCACTTTTTGGCCTTTGAATATGTATTCTTGTTTATAAGTGGACAGAGAAAGAAAGAAAGATACAGAGAGAAAGGAGGGATTGAGACTTTGTAGCCAGTTTCCTCAAATAATTATCAGGAACAATGTAAGACAGTGTAAATATTAAAAAGTTTAAAAATTAAATCAATTTGTAGACTATCTTCACTTTTGATCCCATCAGAATCTTCCTATTGTCTTTGTAAATTTATCTCATTTCTAGGCAAATTTCTCTTTTCAGATTTCTGGGCCTTGAGTCATTGTTTCAAATTGGATTCTCTTAAACAGTGATTTCCATATGCCTGTTGTATAAGTGTTGTTTTATTCAGACTTTACAATTGCCAAGTAGTTGATTCTGACTACTCGTAATTTCATCATCTTCCTCATATAAGATCTACTCATACCCGTAAAAGTTCAATGTCTCCCTGTAAAAGACACCCTCACTCAGCTCAGCCACTGAAGCAGAGAACAGTTCTCCTGCTACAGGTAATCCTTGCATAATTAGGCAATCTTTGTTTATAGCTGGATGTGATATCTATACAATGTCCCAACTAGAATTAGAATCATGACCCATCTTCAGTCAGATTCACTGTTCTTCCAGTATCTGGACCTTTACAATTTCCCAGAAGAGAAGGGGTTTTTGAATAATCTTATCCTCTTACCCCTTGATGATGACTTGAGATGCCCCCAATCACCTTAAGTTCTATACTAGAAATACTGTTTTCATTAATGGATAAGGGTACCATTAAATGTTTTTATTTTGCACAAGCAAATGAAAAACGGGGTGCTTACATTTTCTAAACTCTTAAAGGCTTACTTAGAAACATACCCTTGCCAAACAAACATAGGAAGCCTAATCTCTAGATTTCTTATGAAATCCAATATTCTCTAAGCACCACTAGCCACCCTCACATGCATGGCAGGTTGATTCTCTTGGGGGACAGTTGTTCATGTGTCTTACCTTTTGGAAAGTCTTGTCAAGTGACATTAAGTTTTGTTCAAGAATGTTTGTATAGCACACACCTTTGAAAGACAGATATAATGTCTCCCTCCAGGACAGAGGGCAGATTTTTTTCTTGACTAAGACAATAGAGATAACATATTTTTCCAGAGAAAATATTGGATAGATATGCCAGCATCCCCTTCACAATGTTGAGGGTTTCCTAAGTTGGAGATTCCTCAGCTGTGGCACAAACCTACTGTGTGTACAGCAATCACCTTTTAGAACAAGGGAAACTGATGTGAACACCAACCTCATGCTTCCTGCTCTGCTGAAAGGAATTAAATCCCTGGTTTCTGATACAGATGTCTTGTGTCTTTTGTCAAGATCTATGAAACGGTTCTACTACGTGCTATTATGGAAGTAGGGTCAAATCTCAGACCCTTCAAGTTCTTGACAGTCTTACTGTTAAAAGTCTCCATCAAAGATAATGTTTGACAGGAAAAGCTCAATTATCATGAAAAGTAGAATAGACAAAAATGTCTTTGAGGGACCAGGTATATAAAAGAAACAAGGTAGAGCCACACAAGATAGTAGGGTAAAGAGTGAATGAGCAAATGCTGATAAACCTGTCCTGCATAAAGTGTTCACCTTTTCATATTGTGTTTCTTCTTTTGCTTTCCTCTCATTTATTTAACATTTTGCTTGTCAAATAAACTACATAATTAGACCAAACTTTGCTTTAGCATTGGCACTTTGTGAACATACAGTAGCAGTTTTAAATTATGGTAATTTTCTATGTTCCCTAGCTAGAGAGCTTAGTTTCTCCTAACAGAATAAAGAAATCCAACGATAAGGTTTTGAAAAATCTCTTGCTTCTACCTCTCTTTCTAGTTATTTTCCAGGAAGTCAAGAGGATTTGAAGTATTCAGCCGTTTTTAAATCCTTCACTCATTCACTTTTTCTTTCTTCTGGCTACTGTTTCTGGTAAGTATTGTAAAGACTCCATAGAATTATTTTAATTCAGTCTCATCATAGTTCAGTGACATCGCTATAATCAGCAGTAACTTTTGAGAAGACACCTGCTCTCTGAAATCAATTATTCAGCAAGTTCCAAACACTTGCATAAAAATGAATGCTAATTTTTTAATGATTTTTAATTAGTTCATAGCATAGCTCATGCACCACATGGAAATTTTTAGCCATGTGTAATAAATAATAATCTAAATCCATAAACTGCTCACAAGAAAACAAATTCTCTCTGTTTTCCATGATTCAAACTAATTTTGCTTTTATGCCCCCTCCAATGAAGTGATAGAAAATTTTAACTTCAAACATTCTTAGAGTTACCTTCCTTCCCATTCTCTTACTATTTGCCAAAGTTTTAAAGGTCTAATGCAGAGCCAATAAGTTGGGATTGTCCTCCCCAGTCATCTGTCCAGAAATTTCTGAAATGTCCATTTCTCTGATCAGCACAGGCCTTTGTGTCTTATAGACTCCCTCCACAATGTTACTTTAATTAAATTTATGTTAGAAGATCAGCAGAACAAAGGACTGAAGAAAGGTGGGAAAAAAGAGGGGTGGAGCCATAGGCAGCTCTATCAGTGGATTTTCATCTTTATAATGCTTTTCTTGGTCTATTTTGGGCCTGCCAATTATAAATTCTCTCTGTTTCTATCCAGTTTTAGTACTGCCTACAATTCCCTGCCATCTGGAATTTTTGGCTTTGTTGTCATGTAACCTAAATAAACCGGGATGTGTTGATATCACTTATAGGCTCATGTCAGTATGTTATCTATAAAACATACAGGTGCACATACATACATGTCCAACAGCAAATAGGAGTTCATTTGAAACATATGTCTTTATAATTGTATTCTGCAGGTAGAAAAAGGGAATTATATCACAGAAAACTCAAAGAAACTCAAAATCCTTTTTACTCATCTATCTTTTAAAAATCACAGTGGCTCATAGTAACTCTCCAGATCTCTCATTCCTTCAGCTTCCAACCTCTGTTGTTTCTCTCTTCACTTTTTTTCACTCTTTCATATTTGACTTTATCTTCTCTTTTTTATATTTCTTTTTCTTCTAGAAAGTAGTATTAGTCTCTTTTCTTGTGAAAAAATAAATTGTCTTTCCAATTCTACTTTTCTTGTCATCACTTGTATATTAACTCAACCAATTTTGTTGTGCAATATGGGTGGGGGGTGGTAGACTTATTTTTCTTCCAGTATGTTTATTATACAAATAATATCTTCCATTGCCACTGCTTTCAAACATTACATATGACTATTAAACAAATATAAGTTCCATATTTTGTTAATTATACAAATATGTATTTGTATTCGAAACCACTATTCTAGCTTTCCTTCCACAATGCAATTGATAGTCAATAATTTAATTCATATTTTAAATAATTTGAAATTCTTTTTTCTTAATTATGAAATAATCTTCCAAGGACTACTATTAATAAATATAAGATTAATTATCTTGAAGGAAGTATTTAAAGTCTGTTGTATTCCACTTTACTTTGAGATGACCTTTAAACCCTTTGGTGTGTGGTTTTTAATATTGTCATGTACAGTCACATTTAAATTTCATATCATAAATATAGGTTGATTCATCTTTGTCTATACTTATTGTAGAGATGTCAAAATGCTTTTCAAAAAATGTGGCTATAGGGGCTTCTCTGGTGGCGCAGTGGTTGAGAGTCTGCCTGCCGATGCAGGGGACATGGGTTCATGCCCCCGTCCAGGAGGATCCCACATGCTGCGGAGCGGAAGGGCCCGTGAGCCATGGCTGCTGAGCCTGTGCGTCTGGAAACTGTGCTCCACAGCAGGAGAAGCCACAACAGTGAGAGGCCACAACAGTGAGAGACCTGCATACCACAAAGGAAAAAAAAATCTGGCTATAATTTCGAACTGAGGATAAGGTTTTTTTTTAATAAGATTACTATAATAAAATGACATTAAACTACATATGTTTATGCTTATAATGTTTTATTTGAATCAAAATGTATAAATTAAATAGTATTTCTTAATTGGAGTAAAAGTTTCATGTGCAATTACAATAGATAATTACTTTTCAAAGTATACTGTGTTTTAGAAAAACTTATTTTATTTAATCAACTTTATTGCAAGTTTTAAGTATTTGTGTGATGGCCTGAATATGAGTCCCTCCAAAATTCATACATTGAAGCCCTAACCACCAGTGTGCCTGTATTTGGAGTAAGGAAGTAATTAAGATTAAATGAAATCATAAGAGTAGCATCCTGATCTGATAGGATTAGCATCTTAAAAGAAGAGAAACCAGAGTGTGTTTTCCCTCTCTCTCCCTCTCCACAAAGAAGAGGCCATATGAGTATAAAGTGAGAAGGTGACTTTCTGTAATCTAAGAAAGTGTTCTCTTCAGAAATCATATCTGCTTGCAGCTTGTTCTTAGACTTCTTGGACTTCCAGTCTCCAGAACTGTAAGAAAGTAAATGTCCATTGTTTAAGCCACTTATTCTATATTTTGTTATAACAGCCTGAGAAGACTAACATAATTTGTAAACAATTTTTTACATATACAATAAAATTCATTAACTGTTAACTTGTTGAGCTAAAAAATTTAGATTTATCTATGATCATTTTTCCTAATTAGGGAGCACTTATTGTTACAGATTTCTTTATGGATCTGTGCATAAATGTAAGTTTATTGGTACATAAATGTACCAATGATACAAATAAACCAAAAATACATATAATTATATGTAAATATATTTTTATTTAGGTTAATGTTAATAGATGATCACAAATGGCATTTGGGGAAAATAACTGAAATATTATTCATGTTACCCAACTAAACTTGGGTCTACTAGCCTGTGCACAGCAGAGCCAATGTATTGACACCAGGTTGTGGTGAAGGAAAGTACAGTGTTTACTGCAAGGTCAAGCAAGAAAAACAGGCAGCTAATGCTCAAAAGACCCAAGCTCCCTGATGACTTTCAGGGAAGGGTTTTAAAGGCAAAGTGTGAGAGAGGGTCATGGGGTGCCTGATCAGCTTGTGTACATCCTTCTGATTGGTTGCTAGTAAGGTAACAGGTGAAGTCACAGGGTTAGCATTATCAAAACACAGGCCTGGGAGCTATATGCTCATGGTCATCAAGCAGTTAACTTCTTCCATATGGTGGGCATTTTAGTATCTGCAAAACAACTAAAGGTATAACTCATAATATTATCTATAGCCTTGGAAAAGGAACTAAAGGTCTTTTACTTTGTTTTATGTCTAAACTATTATTATTTTGTCTTCCTTGAGTGATTTCCTTTGTTTCTGCACTTTCATACTTCTCTGATTAAATTTTCTCTTTGGAACTTGGGGAAGGGATGGGAGGTTAAAGTTTTTCTACAAACAAGAAGCAGCGGTCATGGGGGTTTGCCTGCAGGAAGGCCCCACAGAGTCCTGCTCGATTTCATTCATGTAAACTTGGTAAACAATGCAAATATTACTTAGATTTTTTAAATAATTGAATGAGAATGTTGTGTTAGAGTTGTTTTGAAAAGTTGAGAGAGTGCTTTTTTGTTGATAGTTGATCAATATGTTTTTAGTTGAATCAATATGCCCAGAGGTCTAGAGCAAACAAAGTTAAATAAATTGAAAAGAAAGCACATATTCTTCTAGGATAAGAAATATAAAAGAGATTTAACCTTATATCAATGATAAAATAAGATTCCTGGGTCATGATAAAACTACAGATGAACTGAAGTGAGTGAAAACATGTCAATAGGGATCCTGGGAACAAACAAAAAGGGAAAAATATGTTGTATATGTAAAATTTATAAACCATGTTATACTTTGTTCAGAAAGTACCTTTCTAAACTGTAATAAATGGAGAATATTCAGTAGAGCTCAATATAAAACCTCATTTGTGAAAAGGATAGGGATCAAAAAAGACTGACAAATCTACTATATATGTATTCTATACAAGATGGACTTATGTAGAAAATGATTATTTGCAATTACATAAAGGTTTTATTTTAAGATTCTTTCTTCAAACTGTTTGAAGAAAAAAAAAAAAAAGAATGGGCTTCCATTACAGTAGATGAAATGTCCATTGTATGAGACATATATTATTTGAAGATTTTTTTTTTTTTTGTATTGCATTGATCAGACAAATGTTTACAGGATAGCTTGGACAAGGATTTACAGAAAGTAATTATTTTTTAACAGCATAGAATCTTTAGCTATTGATATAAAAACCTATTTTAAATTTTAAATATACTATTCTTGTAGTAACAATGTATTGCCAGGATTTCAATTTTATGTTTCTCTGTTAGATTGGACATTATGTATGGATTTATGTAAATTATTTATTGATTAGAAGGCCTTATATTTACTAATAAAATTGTAAATTTGAAAGGGAAAAAATTAAAAATAAATACAAGAATAATAATATTCACATTGTAAAAAATCTACAAAATCTACTCAAGATTTATTAGTTTTCATTTGTTTGTTTAAAAATAAAAAAATAAATACCTTTAAATCCTTTATCACTTATTCTTAAAATAAAACAGTAACAAATGGAATGTATTTCATACTTATAAGCAGTGGCATAAATATCATCTGAACAGTTTGTGTCAACTTGCAGCTATATAAATGAATACAATTGGATTAGTTCTAAAAACAGTGCAAATAATTAACATTCCAGAGGCATTCTGCAAGTAACAGAGTCAAGCACTGAAATTAAAAGATTGATAATGCTTTTTATTAAATATATATACTTTCAATCTCAATATTCACTCTGATATATTTTAGGTACTTTCATTGTATCTTAGAAGACAATAAGGAATACCAGCTAATCATGTTACAAGTGCTAATGCTAGAGTTAAGGTATGTGCAAATGAAATAAGAGCAGAGAACAGATAAAGAGTTTGGAAAATGCTAAACAGAATTTGGACCATTGATCCTGAACTTTCAGGGTTAAAAAGAACTTTATTTAACTAAGGAAGGAGCAGCGAAAGTACTTCAATAAGACATGGGCTATGCCATTAATGATTGGGCAAATTATTTTCCTTTATATTTCCACCTCTATAATGGATATAAGAAATGTGTCCTATGTGTCAATCACAAACAAAGTTTGAATCTCAATTTTTATAATATTTCTATAGTAAACAGTTGTTTCCCAGAGTTCATTCCCCCTTTCTCAAAGGCAGTAATTCACTCTATTTGATCCCCCTTAGAAGCTACAGTGGTCTGTGGTAGACATTACTGGTGCTCAGCAAGATCTCTCTTGTCAAGAAAATGTTCTTGATGTTTAGTAAGGTCATGAGACAAGTTAACAAATGATCTATAAGTAGATGGAAAATGTAGTATTTCTTTGCAAATAAAATTAAGTGCCAATACAAGATTATCCATACTCTCTTCATCTGTCAAGACAAACCTGAAAGTTGTCTATTGCAGTTGCAGTGTTATGAGATGGTGAAGCTTCTGTGATCCTAGCTTTTGCGTGAATGGAATTAGTGGAACCCAACTGCCAAAAGTCTTTGGACAGGTCATGTAAGTACAACATACACTTTTGTTGTATTAAGCCGCTGATATTTTAAAGTTGTTGCTGCAGCATTACATAGCCTATCCAAACTTTGAAGGGTCCTGGTGGCTTCTTTTACCAGAACCTTCCTCTTACCATCATGGCTTAGCCATCTATTAGATAAATACATTTAAAAAAATTAATTTTGAGAAAAGTGGGGGAGAAAATAGAATAAAAGTTGAAATGTCTTTAATTCAGTAGATAAATGTAGGCAAAACTGATGAATTATTTCTACTTCTAAGAACATATGGAGCTACCTGGGTTCTATATTCTCCACTAAAAATTTTCAACCTTCCCTTTGACTCAAGAAACTTCCACATAGCTTGTCAGTACATCATATCCATATCTTGTTTTCTCTTACTGTGAACTGGAGAACCATAACTCTGAAAGAATCTGGTATTTGTGATAATCTACACACCTGCATTCAAATATATTATGATCAACATGCCTCATGGTATTCGTATGTAATGCTACCATATTTAATTAACTTAATCTTGAATGACTCTCCAAAACCGCTAAGACGTTTTTAAATATTTCATTTTAAATATAGCTTATTTGATGTGTGATTCTAAATTTAAATAAATAGAAACCTGATATACAACACTTAGTGATGATTTCTCAATTATTCCTCCACATTCAAGATCACCTCTCTTTTCCCACCGTTCTCTCTTTCCACTGTGGAGTGAAGATAATGGCCCTTTTCCCACTCTTTTCCTTGGTTTTGTGGTATTCCTGGTCTCACTGCCCTTTGACTGGATCACCTCCAAATAACATTTTGGTATTTCACATTAGGTACTTATTTGAAGGGAAAAAATCTTCTTAATAACTGTGCTATATCTGATATCTAGATATGTAGTATCCCACTCTCTACTTAAATTCCATCATTCACTTGCTCTTGGAATCACTCCATTCCCCACACTCTTAATATCTTGCTCCTCCTTCACTCCACCTCTCACACTGGATAAACCCAAATATTTTTCCAATTTCAATCTCTATATTTCATGTGTGATATTGGATCGATTATTCATACCTATCTGTGTATTTGATGTTGTAAAAGAATGTATATATTTAAAGTATTTAGTACACATAGTACAATAATCATTAGTGATTATTAATATTAAAGTTAGCCTAGTCCTCACTGGCCCCTGCAAAACTGATTATATCTGGGAGAAATCACACATTCATTTTGACTGACCTACTCTAATTCACACCAAAAATCTCAAATAGTAACTTAACACTGCCCATAAATCCTATCGTCCTTGATTATAATGTGCACTTGCCCACACTCTACACCTGTTTTCACACTATCTCTTTTCCCCTCAAACCTCCAACACTTTTTCTCACTTCTCACTCTGAGTGGATGATGTAACCTTATATTTCTCTAAAATATTGATGTCACAATAGGTATCTATTTACATAGATACTAATAACAAATACAAACTTGGTTGCTTAGTAATGACCTCCTCTTCTTTGAACCAATTGTAACAAACCACCTGCATCTAATCCACATCCTCTGTTTTCCTTCCTGTGTCTCCTAACTCATATCAGAAGCTATCTTCATTCTCAAGCTTTAGAATCATGTACTCTTACCTTCTCAAGGACATTTGATCCTATAAATATAATCACCTCTTCTGAATCACTCTTTTATGCTCTTTCTTAGACTAATGGCATCAAAAAATTTCAAACATTGTGCATGCATCTAAACATGCAGATGCACAGTAAAATTTAAATCATTCCTTTGAATGGTTCCACCTTTCTGGAGGTATAGTCAGGGGCTGAGAAGTTTTCTAATATAGAGACTAAATCTTGAATGGAGCCAGGAAAATGATTGGCCTACCTTCAAGTTCATTGGGTCAGTAAACATATAGATACCTTCTCATCACACTTTCGAATTCCTTCAGCTTACTCTGAAAAACTGTCATAGCATTATGTTCCCTCTAAAATGGGTTGAAAAAATACCAATATTGAAGAATAGTTCAAGTTAATTAACCTCTGTTTGTGTTTTCCAGCCTCCCAATTCTGTTGCTCTGCTCCTGTGTTTCCTTTCCAGGTTTTCTTAAGGCTGTTTACTAATCAAAGACAGCAGGACTCTTTGTGATATTTTAGATGTAATCAATTTAGAGAGCTGAAGTTAATTAATATATTGAATTAGCTAATATGTTAAATTAACAAACAGAAAATAATTATAAATATTATCAAAATATGCACATTAATACAGTGAATAAAGTTCTACTATCAACAAATAATTATATTTCATTTTAAAATAGAAATAATTAAAACCAATTTTCTTGAAGAGATTCTAATACTTAGTGAAAATAATATATTTACATTCTTCTCAAGTTTTCCAGTACTTATACCAGAGGTTACAAACTAAAATATTGAGAAAGCAAGACAAAGTATAAGTGAATAAAGTGAGTTGGGAAAGGGAGATATTTTTAACTGGTGAGTATATGTCTTCTCTAGATTATGCAACTAATAGTTGACATTAATTGATTATTACCATGAGAGAAAGAAGGTCTAGGTTTACTATGAAATATATGGAGTTTAAACTTAAATATACTTGTTTAAAATATTGGTTAATAATTTAATTTTTAAGTCCATATTATCAGAACAAAATGAAGCTCATAGCTGGACCATGTATAATCCCACATATTACTAGCTTGCAGTGTCTGCCAATACAACTTGCATATTAATTATTTGTGTGGGTCTTATATAACAGAAAACTAAGCCTGAAATAAACAAATAAAATACCTCCCTATCTGAAGGACCTTATTAGTGAGAGAAAGATAGTTACGTGCATACAGCTGTTACACAATGAGAATATATTCCTTCAAGTAATATTTACAGAGAATCTGCTATATGCTTAACATGGGCACTGTTAGCATTACTTGTTAGCAATGAGCAAAACAGACAAAATACCTGCACTCATGGAATTTTCGTATAGTATAACATCTAGAATATTATCCAAAGTATATATGTTCAATGAGAAAAACTACTATGTAAAAAGCAGTCTAGGAATGTATATAGAATTTGCTAAGCAGGGAGGGTAGTGGCTATAACATTTAATATATTGTTTAAAGATGTTTTTTCTCAGGAAAAACTTGATGAGTACCTGAAAAGAATTAAATGATACAATATCCAGGGAAAGAGCATTTCAAATAGAATGGACAGCAACTGCAAATGCTCCAAGGAGGGAGATGGCTGGCATGTGTATTGATCATAAAGGAGATTAGTGTGGCTTGAGTAGAGTAGTGGAGTAAAGAGTAAAACAAATAGCCAGGGAGGTTTTGGCAGAGGGGGTGGGGGCTTAAGCATGTTGCATATGGCTCATTATATATTAAGAGGTGATAATTGCTATGGAGTAAAATATGGCTGGGAAGGAGAATAGGGTGCTGGGTTGGGGTTATTAGTATTTGTGGACATGAGAAGACTTTGCCATATTATACACTTTGGTATACATTAAATATGGTGATCAATAAGTAATCTAATAATATTCTCTACTGAAAACTGTTCTGTACTTCCCCACCATTTCTGATTTGATGTGCAAATTTTTATCTTGACATACATATTTCAGACACTTTAACTCTTAGTAAGCCCTTACGTTCATATCTTTCTACTGCTCACTACATACCATATGCCTCAGTCTAAAGAAGCAATGCTCTCTGACTTTTAAAACTCTTTACTCAAATACTGAAAAGCTGATTTTCACCATTGCCTACCTTTAAAGGCCTCTGGTATATTTTTATATTTCTATTGAAGCATATATTACATTGTATTCTTTTTTTCCTTTTTCGTTTCCCTATCCAGCTGATATTTTCTTCAAGACTAATAGGATGTCTAGAAACCATCAGTGGTGCCCTGCTTAACAATTCTTCCTCTTTTTCCTTGTTGGGTGAGCCTATCTCCCACAAATCAGTCTGAAATTGTCAAATAGTCATGTTCCCTTTAACCTCTGCAGCTAGTTGTGCCCATGGGGACTGTTAAAATAAATAAAATGTAAATCAAGTTTGTGCAGTGTCTTCTAAGAAAGATTTTCCTTTCCAATATAAAGACCAAGAAAAGAGAACCTCATCAATTCCCTTCATCCTTAGATGTTCTGAATGCAGATCTGATTCTTGGAGCTTCAGGAAACATGTGTCCATAAAGAGCCACACTTGGATACCTTAAGGATGGTACATTCAAAAGATGAGAAGTATTTAGGCTTCTGATTGAATTTATGAACTCCTGAAATAACACTTGGATAATAATAAATTCGAGCTTCTGGTCAGGATGGAAATTTATATTTAAGTTCCTGCTAAACAGTTGCTGTTTGACTCCTCATCAGATAAGTTTCTCATTTCTGGTTGTTTTAATTTTATGGTCTAGAGCTACAGTGTACAAAGAGGTAGTCACTAGCCATTTATAGATATTTAAAATTAAAATTAAATTAAGCTCCATTAAAAACTCAGTTTTGCCAAGATAACAACATTTCAAGTGTTCAATACCATCGTGGGGCTAGTGGTTATTGTAATACACAGCACAGATATAGAACAACTCTATCATTTGTATCGTTGTTTCACACAGTGCTGGACCAGAGTTTTCTATATTTTAAACTTTCAGTACAATTCTAGTTGATCCCTACAGTCAAACAATTATAGTAAGTTTCCATGTATGTGTACTGTATCAGCATCATTCAGCTCAACCACAATCTTGGCAGAAGACAGACTCTTCACCTAAGAAGCATAATTCCATAAACAATTTTTCTGAAGTACGTGTGTAACCAGAAGGTTTCGGGCTACATCAGCCAGTGAAGGACAATGCGTTACATTTAAACTGATACCACAATTATTATGTATTTGGCATTAGTGCTCTGGAAAATACAACACCATTGTATTTCAAAGTTCCCATATTGCCTGCATTTTAACAAATCTGAAGGGCTGCAATTCTGCATTTTCAATGTCATGCCACCATCACTCCTGTGACTGTTGATCTCTGAGTGGATAGTCAAATAGTTTAATTGTAACCCTCTAACCTGTCTTCACCCTTGTCACAGTCTTTCCTCAGAAGTGAGATTTGATCTCTATTTCCAAATGAAAGCCGGGTCAATTTGTGAGTGAACTGATTGTTTAGTACCACAGGAGGGCTGCTTGTCACACTGAACCCATTCTGTTACCTGAGTGTGTCAAATTATACAGCAAATCCCCTATGACTCTGTGAATGAGACTGCCCAGCTAATTTTTTAGGACCAGCCTGCATCATTAGTAGTTTCTCAATTACTTCCCCACTAGACAGTACACTGACTTACTTTAGTCTTCCACTGTTTTGTTACAGCTCTAGTAAACCTTTTGTGTGAGAATATGCTAGTTCTCTCAGCAGGTGTTCAGAATGGCCTCCACAAATATCTGAGTGACCCTGTTCATCGTTTTTCTCACCTCGTTACAGGCAACTACACAGCATTAAGTGAAGTGACTGTGACCAGAAAAACTTAACGGGTTTTAAAAAGTGAATATAAGACAGCAATCACTGGGAGACTGTATTTATTTATAGAACCAGAGATAATTTTGACAAATGGACAACACTACTCAAATGGTAATGTAATGTACTACATTAAAAAAAGAATATGAAATCTTGTTAAGCAAATAGAATATTCCCTTTCACTGATTCATGTCATATGTAGATATATATATCCACATTCAAAACATCACTCTGATCATTAGGATGTTCCTATTTTTAATTTACTTAGTTTCTCTTTACTAGCTTTCACGACATAATTTCACAACCTGATCTGGCATCCTTTGATCTTAGTTTCACAAAACATTTCTGCCCAGTGAAGAAGATCATGCTGTGCGTGATTTGGTTGCATTCTTCAACTTCAAATGCATATTTAAAGTTATTTCTCCTATACTCTAGGCACCGTTGAAGTTTCATTTGAGTTCGTTCTTGCACAATTTTTCATCCTGCTAGAGCTCTACCAGTGATCTCTGAGGGAGAAGATTCTGCCTGTCAGCTTGCTCTTAGACCCAATAACACTCATACTTCAGACTTAAACTGGAAAGACACTTGCCTATGATTTGTTCATTTTTCAAGCAACACATAAACTAGGCTACACTCTTACATTTTTCTTATACATTGCTCCATCAAATTACATGGATATGGACAACTTATGAACATCAGAGGAAACACATGTTTAATTTACCATTTGAACTTCTTTGCTTTGCTTAGAACTTCAAGAATATATCTATTCATTAATAAAAATTGCTACATAACCTCACTCATATGATTGTCTAAGGCTAGAATGGAGTTTTAACTTTCTTTGAATTTAATTACATAAATATTATTTTCTCTTAAATGAAAATACATCTCTTAAATATACATCATGTGGATTGAGAAATTAGGTGCATTAAAACATATGAATAAAAGAGATAAGGTACCCTTATTGTATTTGTATATTATTAGAATATAACACCCCTCCACATGAAAATGAAAACTTATATGCTATTCTCTGTGATACAAGCTGTTGTATGACACTAGAGCTACATATTAGCATATCATATGAGAATAAGTCTATCTAAGAAGAAATATTTTTTTACACAGCTTTAATTTCATTTAGAGGTCTTTTGCCTACACACATTTTACCCCTACATTCTGGCAGAGTTAGAAAAGAATCCTTTATCAAAAGAATGGGGAAAAATCATACTTCCGTTTACATGATGGTTGCTTTAGAAATTTAGCTTTCAGTGATGCTGATCATTCTTCCTGTTTGGTCTTGACAATTAGCTGTGATATTTTTTGTTTCTTTATAACGTTTCATGCACCTTCTCAGGTTCAGAGGCAGAGGAAATAAGACCAGCAATCTATAAAACTGTAATACAGAAAACCTTAAGCTGAATATTTGTTAGTTGCATTTATTGACATATATAATAGAAAGTTTATTTTAAAAACGTGTTCTCCCCACACCCATTAGATAAACTCCTTAAGAATCATATATTTAGGGGCTTCCCTGGTGGTGCAGTGGTTGAGAGTCCGCCTGCCGATGCAGAGGACATGGGTTTGTGCCCCGAGTCCAGGAATATCCCACATGCCGCGGAGCGGCTGGGCCCGTGAACCATGGCCACTGAGCCTGCGCGTCCGGAGCCTGTGCTCCGCAATGGGAGAGGCCACAACAGTGAGAGGCCCGCTTACCACAAAAAAAAAAAAAAAAAAAAAAAAAAAAAAAAAATCATATATTCTGTATAGGGAAAGGGGAAATAAAAACTTTATCAGAGATTAAAAATAAGGTATTATTCTTTTTCCAATTCTATTTATCTAAAGGTATTCCAATTCAGAAATGGTATTCTCATAAGAAGATAACATAATTAAACAAATGAACGATACAATTAAAAAGCCTAATTTTATATAAGTATTATAATTAAATTATATTCATTACATGAGAACTCATCTTCAATAAATGCTAATAATTTTACCTTCTTTTTCCATAACTTTGGGCATGATCCCATGGAGAAGCACTAAGAATGTGTCCTCAATTTTTTTTTTGTTTGTTTTTCTTTAGAATTTTTTTTCTTTAACATCTTTATTGGAGTATAATTGCTTTACAATGGTGTGTAAGTTTCTGCTTTATAACAAAGTTAATCAGTTATACCTATACGTATGTCCCCCTATCTCCTCCCTCTTGTGTCTCCCTCCCATCCTCCATATCCCACCCCTCTAGGTGGACACAAAGCACCGAGCTGATCACCCTGTGCTGTGTGGCTGCTTCCCACTAGCTAATTATTTTACATTTGGTAGTATATATATGTCCATGCTACTCTCTCACTTTGTCGCAGCTTACGCTTCCACCTCCCCGTATCCTCAAGTCCACTCTCAAGTAAGTCTGCATCTTTATTCCCGTCTTGCCCCTAGGTTCTTCATGACCATTTTTTTTTAGATACCATATATATGTGTTAGCATATGGTTTTTGTTTTATTCTTTCTGACTTACTTCACACTGTATGACAGACTCTACATCCATCCACCTCATTACAAATAACTCAGTTTCGTTTCTTTTTAAGGCTGAGTGATATTCCATTGTATATATGTACCACATCTTCTTTATCCATTAATCTGTTGATGGACACTTAGGTTGCTTCCATGTCCCGGCTATTGTAAATAGAGGTGCATGAACATTTCGGTACACGACTCTTTTTGAATTATGGTTTTCTCAGGGTATATGCCAAGTATTGGGATTGCTGGGTCATATGGTAATTCTATTTTCACTTTTATAAGGAACCTACATACTGTTCTCCATAGCGGCTGTATCAATTTACATTTCCACCAAGACTGCAAGAGGGTTCCCTTTTCTCCACACCCTCTCCAGCATTTATTGTTTGTAGATTTTTTGATGATGGCCCTTCTGCCCGGTGTGAGATGACATTTCATTGTAGTTGTTTTTTTGGGTTGTTTTGGGGGTTTTTTTGTGGTACGTGGGCCTCTCACTGTTGTGGCATCTCCCGTTTCAGAGCACAGGCTCCAGATGCACAGGCTCAGTGGCCATGGCTCACGGGCCTAGCCACTCCATGGCATGTGGGATCTTCCCAGACTACAGAACGAACCCGTGTCCCCCCCATCGGCAGGCGGACTCTCAACCACTGCGCCACCAGGGATGCCCCTTCATTGTAGTTTTGATTTGCATTTCTCTAGTGATTAATGACGTTGAGCATTCGTTCATGTGTTTGTTGGCAATATGTATATCTTCTTTGGAGAAATGTCTATTTAGGTCTTCTGCTCATTTTTGGATTGGGCTTTTTGGTTTTTTTTTTTTTTGATATTGAGCTGCTTGTAAATTTTGGAGATTAAGCCTTTGCCAGCTGCTTCATTTGCAAATATTTTCTCCCATTCTAAGGGTGGTCTTTTCATCTTGTTTATGGTTTCCTTTGCTGTGTAAAAGCTTTTAAGTTTCATTAGGTCCCATTTGTTTTTTTTTGTTTTGTTTTTTTTATCAATCAATGGGATACAACATATTAACAAATTGAAGGAGAAAAAACATGATCATCTCAATAGATGCAGAAAAAGCTTTTGACAAAATTCAACACCCATTTATGATAAAATCCGTCCAGAAAGTAGGCATACAGGGAACTTTCCTCAACATAATGAAGGCCATATATGACAAACCCACAGCCACCATCGTCCTCAATGGTGAAAAACTGAAAGCATTTCCACTAATATCAGGAACAAGACAAGGTTGCCCACTCTCACCACTATTATTCAACATAACTTTGGAAGTTTTAGTCTCAGCAATCAGAGAAGAAAAAGAAATAAAAGGAATCCAAATCGGAAAAGAAGAAGTAAAGTTGTCACTTTTTGCAGATAACATGATACTTTACATAGAGAATCCTAAAGTTGCTACCAGAAAACTACTAGAGCTAAACAATGAATTTTGTGAAGTAGCAGTATACAAAATTAATGCACAGAAATCTTTTGCATTCCTATACACTAATGATGAAAAATCTGAAAGTGAAATTAAGAAAACACTCCCATTCACCGTTGCAACAAAAAGAATAAAATATGTAGGAATAAACCTACCTAAGGAGACAAAAGACCTGTATGCAGAAAATTATAAGACACTGATGAAAGAAATTAAAGATGATACAAATAGATGGAGAGATATACCATGTTCTTGGGTTGGAAGAATCAACATTGTGAAAATGACTCTACTACACAAAGCAATCTACAGATTCAATGCAATCCTTATCAAAAGACCACTGGCATTTTTCACAGAACTAGAACAAAACATTTCACAATTTGTATGAACACACAAAAGAATAGCTAAAACATTCTTGAGAAAGAAAAACCGAGCTGGAAGAATCAGGCTCCCAGACTTCAGACTATACTACAAAGCTACAGTAATCAAGACAGTATGGTACTGTCACAAAAACAGAAAAATAGATCAATGGAACAGGATAGAAAGCCCAGAGATAAACCCACACACATTGGTCACCTTATCTTTGATAATGGAACCAAGAATATACAGTGGAGAAAAGACAGCTTCTTCAATAAGTGATCCTGGGAAAACTGGACAGCTACATGTAAAAGAATGAAATTAGAAAACTCCCTAACACCATACACAAAAATAAACTCAAACTGGATTCAAGACATAAATGTAAGGCCAGAAACTATCAAACTCTTAGAGGAAAACATAGGCAGATCACGCTATGATATAAATCAGAGCAAGATCCTTTTTGACACACCTCCTAGAGAAATTCTTTTTTTTGCTTTAACACTCTATTTTTGTAGAGCAGTTTTAGGTTTATAGCAAAATTCATAGAAGGTATATAGCATTCCCGTATAACCCTTGCTCACATAATGCATAGCCTCCCCCATTATCAGCATCTCCCACCAAAGTGGTACATTCATTACAACTGATGAACCTACATTGAAACATCATTATCTTCCAAAGTCCATAGCTTACATTAGGGTTCACTCATGGCATTTTACATTCTATGGTTGTGGGCAGATGTACAGTGATATGAATCCACCATTATCGTTTCACACAAAATATTTTTGTGCTCTGCCTATTTGTCCCTCATTCCCACCACCTCATCCACACAAAATATTTTTGTGCTCTGCCTATTTGTCCCTCATTCCCTTGCTCCATAATCTCTCTCCTTGCTCCATAATTTTGCTTTTACAGAATTTAGTTGGACTATAGTTGGAATCATATAGTAGGTAGCCTTTTCAGGTTGGCTTATTTCACTTGTAATATACATTTAAGATTCCTCCATTCTTTTCATGGCTTGATAGCTCATTTATTTTTAGTGCTATATCTATTATCTGTGTGTACCATAGTTTAACCTTTCATTTGCTGGGCATTCACCTACAAGAACATCTTGGTTGCTTCTAAGTTTTGGCAATTATAAATAAAGCAGCATTAAAAACCATGTGCAGGTTTTTGTGTGAACATAAATTTTCACATCCTTTGGTGAAATACCAAGGAACTGAGATGTTGAATTATATGGTAAGGGGATATTTAGTTTTGTAAGAAGCCACCAAACATTCTTCCAGAGTTGGTGTACCATTTTACATTCCCACCAATGAGTGAAATTTCCTGCTGCTTCACATCCTTGCCAGTGTTTGGTGTTGTCAGTGTTCCAAATTTTGGACATTTTAATAGGTGTGAGTGGTATCTCATTGTAATTTGTATTTCCTTGATGACATATGATATGGAGCATCTTTTCATATGTTTATTTATCATCTGCATTTCTTCATGAGTAAGGTGTTTGTTAAGGTATTTCATCCATTTTTAAATCAGGTTGTTGGTTTTCTTGTTGGGTTTTAAAAGTTCTTTGTATATTTTATGCAACAGTCCTTTATCTGGTGTGTCATTTAGAAATATTTCTCCCAATGTGGCTTTTCTTCTAATTCTCTTGACCTTGTCTTTTGCAGAGCAGACGTTTTTTAACTTTAATGAGAATCAGCTTATTAATTATTTCCTTCATGGATTGTGCCTTTGGTGTTGTATTTGAAAGGTCTTCATACTCAAGATCATCTAGGCTTTGTCCTATGTATTTTCAAGGAGTTCTATAGTTTTGTATTTTACATTTAGGTGTGTGACCCACTTTAAATTTATTTTTGAAAACGGTGAATTGTCTGGGTCTACATTCATTTTTTTTTTTGCATGTGGATATTTAGTTATTACAGCACCAATTATTGAAAAGGCTACTTCTGCTCCATTGTATTGCCTTTACTCCTTGGTCAAATACCAGTTTGTGTGGGTCTATATCTGGGCAAACTCTTCTGTTCCATTGATCTAGTTATTTATTCTTTTACCAATACCTCACTATCTTGGTTATTGTAGCTTTTATACTGAGATTTGAAGTCAGGTAGCATAAGTGCTCCAACTTTGTTCTTCTCCTTCAATATTGTGTTGGCTATAATGAGTCTTTTGCCTCCCTACAGAAACTTTAGGATAAATTTGTCAAAATACACCAAATAACTTACTGGCATTTTGATTGAAATTGCCTTGAGTCTATAGATCAGGTTGGGAAGAAATGACATCTTGATGATACATTACTAGTCTTCCATGAACACGGAATATCACTTCATTTGTTTAGTTCTTTGATTTTATTCATCTGGTTTGTAGATTTTCTCATATTGATTGTGTACGTATTTTGTCAGATTTACACTCTAACATTTCTGTAATGAGGATGTTAAAGTAAATAGTAATAGTATTGTGTTTTTAATTTCAAGATCCATTTGTTCATTGTTGGTATATAGGAAAGACTTTTATATTTTAACCCGGTGTCTTGCACCTTGTTATAAGTACATATTTGTTTCAGGATTTTTTTGGTGATTTTTAAAATCTTTCTACAGAGATGATCATGTTATCTGTGAACAAAGACTTCTTTCCAATCTGTATACTCTTTATTTCCTCTTGTATTATTGCATAAGCTAGAATTTCCAGTAAAATATTGAAAAGAAGTGGCAAGAGGGGGGATTCTTGCTTTGTGTGTGATCTTAGTGGGAAAGCTTCACAGTTCTCACCATTAATTATAATGATGGCTGTAATTTTTTGTAGATATTCTTTATCAATTTGAGAATTGCTCCCTCTATTCCTAGTCTACCAATAAATTTTATCATCAATCGGTATTGAATTTTGTCAAATGTTTTTTCTGCATCTATTGATATGATAATGTGATTTTTTTTTTAGTTTGTTGATGTGATGGATTACATTAATTAATTTTCAAATGTTGAACCACCTTGCATACATGGGAGCAATCCCAATTGATCGTGATGCATAATTCTCTTTTGAACACTGTTCGATTCAAGTTGCTAATATTTGGTTGAGGATTATATTATAAATTCTTGATTGTATTTCCAAGAAAACATATACAAGTTTAATCCTGAAGTCCTATTGAAAGCAACTGATAGAATTATCTTCACTTTACCTGGAAATATTATATCATTCACTGAACTTTGCTTATCAAGGTAACTTCAAAAGAGTAAATTGTCTTCTTAAAAATCTATATCAAAAATTTAAAATACCATTTGAAGATAATTTTAGAATAAATGTGAAAATTCTCATTTGAGAGGGAAAATTCCCCAATAATTATGAATGGATAGGAGTTTCTTCAGGAAACCAAAACCAATGATGTTTATAGGTAGACCATTTTGTTCCTGATAAGCATGCCACAGCTCTTTGATTTTAATAAGTGAAAAAGAGTACAGCACAGGCATATGATACTAAAATACCAAGGCTGACATTTATTAAGCAGAAATTTAATGGATAAAAATTATCACAAACTTTCTATATTAAAGCACACAGAAAAATGTTTTTAAACCAAATATTAAGTATTTAATTATTTTTTGATATCTTCACTTAAAATACTGTATGACACAATAATATGTTTTTTCAGTGTGATTTCTTGAGTTGGAAAGAAAACCAAGAATAGTGAAATAAACTGTAAGTAATAGAACACCCTAACTTTCTGTGATTCCTGGCCAGATTTGAACTTGCAGATTACTACGTCATTCTTAAAAATCCCTGCCTTTAATCTGTGTGTAATTTCACACTACAGATCATTTTTTAGCTTTCTAACTTCTACAATAACTCCTTTGTTCAATTGTTATACTTTCCCCACCATATTGAGGATTTCTCAGGATTAAATCTTTATTTTTACGCTCTTTTCGTATCTATACACACTTGGTGACTGTAGACACTATAGAACATCTTTGCATAAAGGCATGCTTTCTATGTTCCCAATGCAGGAATATCTTCTGAATTTGGAATTTTTTTCTCCAATATTTTAATAATAGTTACCACTTATTTAAATGTACTATGTGGTAAGCAAAACTTGTAATACATATCTACATTATCTCATATGATCCTTAAATCCTATACAACAGTGGCAAAAAATAGTGATTAAGCTTGTAACCCATTCTGCTTTCCTATTGAGGATTTTGGGATTAATTATTAAGTCGCTGTGTAGTTAGTACTGGACTCCTATTTGTTCATTGATATCATTGTTTAATCATGTCAATAATTCAGGTTTAGAATATCAGCAAACATACAGACGTTTTCAAGTGTCCTTTCCTTCCTTTTATACAGATTCTTTTGTATTTTTAATAGTTGTAGATACCTAGCATTTTGCTGTTCCATTTACCAATTATTTCCTTATGAGACCTCTGTTAAATATTTAAGCCCATTTGCTTAAAGTCAGTTACAGTAGAATTCCATAAAAAATGAAGATTAGGATAGAAGAAGAATATATATTTTCCATTCCATATGACGTTTGTAATCTAGAAAATGTATAATATTTTATTTAATTAAAATTGATGATGAAGTTATGGCTTATTTGTAATAATACAGAATTAAAACTCCTACACAAGATAACATCAGAACACTTCCTGTGAGCTTTGGGTGGATATGCCTATGTCCCCCACTTGAGAGATGTAATGTTGCCAATATGTTCACATAATTCTTCTCTCTGTAAGTACAGGGTAAGTCTCAGCTGGTCTGATAAAACATGTGTTTATATGCAGGGATGCTTGAAGTCATAACACTAACAGATCCTTAGCCAAAGTTGAATCACTAAGTATTGACTAATATATTCCAGCGTCCACAAAAAGGGTTTAATTTCCAAAATACAAACAGCTCATACAACTCAACAACAAAAAGCAAACAGCCCAATCGAAAAATGGGCAGGAGACATAAATAGACATTTCTCCAAAGAAGACATGAAGATGGCCATGAAAAGAAGCTCAGCATCACTAATTATTAGAGAAATGCAAATCAAAACTACAGTGAGGTATCACCTCACACCAGTTAGAATGTCCATCATTAAAAAGTCTACAAATAACAAATGTTGGAAATGGTGTGGAGAAAAGGGAACCCTCCTACACTGTTGGTGGGAATGTAAGTTGGTGAAGCTGCTAAAGTAAACAGTATGGAGGTTCCTCAAAAACTAAAAATAGAGTTGCCATATGATCCAGGAATCCCACTCTTAGGCATATATCCAGACAAAACTATAACTCAAAAAATACATGTACCCCCTACATTCATAGCAGCACTATTCACAATAGCAAAGACATGGAAACAACCTAAATGTCCATCAACAGATGATTAGATAAAGAATATATGGTACATATATACAATGGAATATTACTCAGCCATAAAAAATGAAAGAAGTAAAGTCATTTGCAGAAACATGAATGGAACTAGAGATTATCATGCTAAGTGAAGTAAGTCAGAAAGAGAAAGACAAATACCATATGATATCACTTAGTGTGGAATCTAAAATATGACACAAATGAACTTTATCCATGAAACAGAAACAGCCTCACAGACATAGAGAACAGACTTGTGGTGGCCAAGGGGGAGGGGGGGAGGGGGAGGGATGGAGTGGGAGTTTGGGTTTAGCAGATGCAAACTATTATACATAAAATATATAAACAACAAAGTCCTACTCTATGGCAAAGGGAATTATATTCAATATCCTGTGATAAACTATAATAGAAAATAATATAAAAAAGAATGTATATATATTATATATATATATATATATATATATGAATCACTTTGTTGTACAGCCGGAACTAATGCAACATTTTAAATCAACTATACTTTATATATATATATATATATATATATATATATATATATATATATATTCCACTGTCCAAAACAAAGGGACAACCTGTACCAACTTATCAGCACCGTTTACAGAAAATATACAGATTGACAGTTTGCATGTGGTTTCTATTATATTCTCTTGGTTTCTGCTATTGATCCTAATCTAGCAGCCTGATACAGGTTATGTTACAAAAGAAATATAAAAGACCTCTCCTCAGATTAGCCTGTGGATTGCCTGAGTCTAAAATATTTTATATGTGTTATGATCCAAAGATGAAACATGTCCTGTAACATAAAGAATCTTGACACCTGGAATTCTTGAACATCTCCGATATGTGCTTGTGCTTTATTTATCTTGCTGTTTTGTATATTTTGCATTACTTTGTTTAACCACTTTTTTGTGATGGCTTTAAAATTTTATTTTCATCACTTTCATTGAGATATAATTGACATACAACACAGTATACCTTTAAGTTATACAGTATAATGATTTGACCTACATGCATGATTAAATGATTACCACTACAAGTTTAGTGAACATCCATTTTCTTATACAGCCAAAAAATAAAAGAAAATTTGTCTTATACAGACAAAAAATAAAAGAATATTTTTGTGATTTACCATAAAAATCTTCATATATAGCTTACAGCAGTGTTAATTATGTTTATCATGTTGTATATTATTTATATCTTTAGTACCTATTTATCTTATAACTGGAAGTTTGTACCTTTGGGCCACATTCTTCAACATACAAAGATATTACATTACTTTTTTTCTTGGACAAGTAATTAAAAAAAAAATAGCACTACAGTGAGTTAAGTATAAATAAGTCAGAAACAGATGGATCACATAGCCATTGAGACCCACATGTTTGAAAAACAAGTGAGAAATTCCTACTGTTTTGTATCCTCAAATATAAAAATATCTTTTACTTTTAAAAAAGTTTTGTAGTTTTTATCATGTTTTAACTCAAAGGTCATGTTTCTTTTTTTTTTAATTGAAGTATAGTTGACTTGCAATATTATATTAGTTTCATGTGTACAACATAGTGATTTAGTATTTTTAAAGATTATAATCCATTAAAAATTATTACAAAATAATGGCTATAATTCCTGATGCTATACAATATATCTTTGTTGTTTATCTATTTTATGCATAGTAATTTGTGTCTCTTAATCCCATACCCCTATCTTGCCCCTCCCTTCTTCCCTCTCCTCTCTGGTAACCATTAGTTGGTTTTCTATGTGTTTCTATTTTGCTATACATTCATTTGTTTTATTTTTAGATTCCACATGTAAATGATAACATAGAATATTATTCTTTCTCTGTCTGACTTATTTCACTAAGCATATTGTCTAAGTCCAGCCACATTGCTGCAAATGGCAGAATTTCATTCTTTTTTATGGCTGAGTAATATTCCATTTTATCGATATAGGTAGGTAGGTAGATAGATAGATAGATAGATAGATAGATAGATAGATAGATAGATAGCTCATCTTCTTTGTCTGTTTGTTGATATACACTTAAGTTACTTCCATATCTTAGCTATTGTAAATATAGCTGCTATGAACGTTGGGGTGCATGTAGCTTTTCAAATTTATGCTTTCCTTTTTTTCCAAATATATACCCAGGAGTGGTACTGCTGGATGGATCATGTGGTAGTTCCATTTTTAGTTTTTTGAGGAACTTCCATACTGTTTTTCATGGTGGCTGCACCAATTTACATTCCCACCAACAGTATAGAAGTGTTCCTTTTTCACCGCATCCTCACCAATGTTTGCTATTTGTGGTCTTTTTGCTGATAGCCATCTGACAGGTGTGAGGTGATACCTCATTTTTATTTTGAGTTGCATTCTCTAGTAATTAGTGATTTTGAGTGTCTTTTCATGGCTTGTTAGCTATCTGTATGTCTTCTTTGTAAAGATGTCTATTCAGGTCTTTTCCCCATTTTTTGATTGGGTTGTTTATTTTTTTGATATTGAGCTGTATAAGCTATTTTTATATTTTGGAACTTAACATTTTGTCAGTCATATAGTTTGCAAATATTTTCCCCCATTCTGTAGGTTGTCTTAGAGTTTTATGGATGTTTTCCTTTGCTGTGCAAAAGCTTTTTGTCCCATTTGTTAATTTGTACTTTTGGTTCTTTTTCCTTAGGAGATAGATCCAAAAAACATATTTCTACAATTAATGTCAAAGAGTGCTCTGCGTATGTTCTCTTCTAGGAGTTTTATGGTTTAATATCTTGCATGTAGGTCTTTAATCCATTTTGAATTGTCTTTTGTATATGGTGTAAATGTTCTAACCTCATTCCTTTACATGTATGTGTCCAGATTTCCCAGCACAAGGTATTGATGAGACTATCTTTTCTCCATTGTATATTCTTGTAGATTAACTTTGTTGTAGAGTAAATGACCACAGGTGTGTGGGTTTATTTCTGGGCTGTCTATTACTTTCCACTAATCTAAGTATCTGTTTTTTGGGCCAGTATTATACTGTTTGGATTACTTTAGCTTTGAAGTATAGTCTGAAGTCAGGGAGGGTGATACCTCCAGCTTTCTTCTTTTTTCTCAAGATTGCTTTAGAAATTCTGGGTCTTTTATGGCTCCATCTAAATTTTAGGATTATTTGTTCTAGTTCTGTGAAAAATGTCATGGGTATTTTGTAAGAAATTGCATTGAATCTGTAGATTGTAGTATGGCCATTGTAACAATATCAATTCTTCAAATTCAAGAGCACAGGCTATTTTCCCATGTCTTTATTATCATCTTCAACCTCCTTCATGAATATTTTATAGTTTTCAGAGTTTGGTCTTTCACCTCCTTAGTTAAGTTTATTCATAGGTATTTTTTTTTATCCTTTTTTTTTTAAACATCTTTATTGGGGTATAATTGCTTTACAATGGTGTGTTAGTTTCTACTTTATAACAAAGTGAATCAGTTATACATATACATATGTTCCCATATGTCTTCCCTCTTGCATCTCCCTCCCTCCCACCCTCCCTATCCCACCCCTCCAGGCTGTCACAAAGCACCGAGCCAATTTCCCTGTGCCATGCGGCTGCTTCCCACTAGCTATCTACCTTAAAACGTTTGTTAGTGTGTATATGTCCATGACTCTCTCTCAACCTGTCACAGCTCACCCCTCCCACTCCCCATAACCTCAAGTCCGTTCTCAAGTAGGTCTGCGTCTTTATTCCTGCCTTACCCCTAGGTTCTTCATGACATTCTTTTTTCTTAAATTCCATATATATATATATATATATATATATATATATATATATATATATGTGTGTGTGTGTGTGTGTGTGTGTTAGCATACGGTACTTGTCTATTTCTTTCTGACTTACTTCACTCTGTATGACAGACTCTAGGTCTATCCACCTCATTACAAATAGCTCAATTTTGTTTCTCTTTATGGCTGAGTAATATTCCATTGTATATATGTGCCACATCTTCTTTATCCATTCATCCAATGATGGGCACTTAGGTTGTTTCCATCTCTGGGCTATTGTAAATAGAGCTGCAATGAATATTTTGGTACATGACTCTTTTTGAATTTTGGTTTTCTCAGGGTATATGCCCAGTAGTGGGACTGCTGGGTCATATGGTAGTTCTATTTGTAGTTTTTTAAGGAACCTCCATACTGTTCTCCATAGTGGCTTACCAATTCACATTCCCACGAGCAGTGCAAGAGTGTTCCCTTTTCTCCACACCCTCTCCAGCATTTATTGTTTCTAGATTTTTTGGTGATGGCCATTCTGACTGGTGTGAGATGATATCTCATTGTAGTTTTGATTTGCATTTCTCTAATGATTAATGATGTTGAGCATTCTTTCATGTGTTTGTTGGCAGTCTGTATATCTTCTTTGGAGAAATGTCTATTTAGGTCTTCTGCCCAGTTTTGGATTGGGTTGTTTGTTTCTTTGTTATTGAGCTGGATGAGCTGCTTGTAAATTTTGGAGATTAATCCTTTGTCAGTTGCTTCATTTGCAAATAATTTCTCCCATGCTGAGGGTTGTCTTTTGGTCTTGTTTATGGTTTCCTTTGCTGTGCAAAAGCTTTGAAGTTTCATTAGGTCCCATTTGTTTATTTTTGTTTTTATTTCCATTTCTCTAGGAAGTGGGTCAGAAAGGATCTTGCTGTGATTTATGTCATAGAGTGCTCTGCCTATGTTTTCCTCTAAGAGTTTGATTGTTTCTGGCCTTACATTTAGGTCTTTAATCCATTTTTAGCTTATTTTTGTGTACGGTGTTAGGGAGTATTCTAATCTCATACTTTTACATGTACCTGCCCATTTTTCCCAGCACCACTTATTGAAGAGGCTGTCCTTTCTCCACTGTACATTCCTGCCACCTTTATCAAAGATAAGGTGTCCATATGTGCGTGGGTTTATCTCTGGGCTTTCTATCCTGTTCCATTGATCTATCTTTCTGTTTTTGTGCCAGTACCATACCGTCTTGATTAATGTAGCTTTGTAGTGTAGTCTGAAGTCAGGGAGCCTGATTCCTCCAGCTCCGTTTTTCGTTGTCAAGATTGCTTTGGCTATTCGGGGTCTTTTGTGTTTCCATACAAATTCTGAAATTTTTCGTTCTAGTTCTGTGAAAAATGCCAGTGGTAGTTTGATAGGGATTGCATTGAATCTATAGATTGCTTTGGGTAGTAGAGTCATTTTCACAATGTTGATTCTTCCAATCCAAGAACATGGTATATCTCTCCATCTATTTGTATCATCTTTAATTTCTTTCATCAGTGTCTTATAATTTTCTGCATACAGGTCTTTTGTCTCCTTAGGTAGGTTTATTCCTACATATTTTATTCTTTTTGTTGCAACGGTAAATGGGAGTGTTTTCTTGATTTCACTTTCAGATTTTTCATCATTAGTATATAGGAATGCCAGAGATTTCTGGGCATTAATTTTGTATCCTGCTACTTTACCAAATTCATTGATTAGCTCTAGTAGTTTTCTGGTAGCATCTTTAGGATTCTCTATGTATAGGATCATGTCATCTGCAAACAGTGACAGATTTACTTCTTCTTTTCTGTTTTGGATTCCTTTTATTTCTTTTTCTTCTCTGATTGCTGTGGCTAAAACTTCCAAAACTATGTTGAATAACAGTGGTGAGAGTGGGCAACCTTGTCTTGTTCCTGATCTTAGTGGAAATGCTTTCAGGTTTTCACCATTGAGGATGATGTTGGCTGTGGGCTTGTCATATATGGCCTTTATTATGTTGAGGAAAGTTCCCTGTATGCCTACTTTCTGGACGGTTTTTATCATAAATGGGTGTTGAATTTTGTCAAAAGCTTTCTCTGCATCTATTGAGATGATCATATGGTTTTTCTCCTTGAATTTGTTAATATGGTTTATCACATTGATAGATTTGCATATATTGAAGTATCCTTGCATTCCTGGAATAAACCCCACTTGATCATGGTGTATGATCCTTTTAATGTGCTGTTGGATTCTGTTTGCTAGTATTTTGTTGAGGATTTTTGCATCTATGTTCATCAGTGATATTGGCCTGTAGTTTTCTTTCTTTGTGACATCCTTGTCTGGTTTTGGTATCAAGGTGATGGTGGCCTCGTAGAAGGAATTAAGGAGTGTTCATCCCTCTGCTATATTTTGGAAGAGTTTGAGAAGGATAGGTGTTAGCTCTTCTCTAAATGTTTGATAGAATTCGCCTGTGAAGCCACCTGGTCCTGGGCTTTTGTTTGTTGGAAGATTTTTAATCACTGTTTCAATTTCAGTGCTTGTGATTGGTCTGTTCATATTTTCTATTTCTTCCTGATTCAGTCTTGGCAGGTTGTGCATTTCTAAGAATTTGTGCATTTCTTCCAGGTTGTCCATTTTATTGGCATAGAGTTGCTTTTAGTAATCTCTCATGATCTTTTTTATTTCTGCAGTGTCAGTTGTTACCTCTCCTTTTTCATTTCTAATTCTATTGATTTGAGTCTTCTCCCTTTTTTTCTTGATGAGTCTGGCTAGTGGTTTATCTATTTTCTTTATCTTCTCAAAGAACCAGCTTTTAGTTTTATTGATCTTTGCTATTGTTTCTTTCATTTCTTTTTCATTTATTTCTGTTCTGATTTTTATGATTCCTTCCTTCTGCTAGCTTTTGGGTATTTTTGTTCTTCTTTTTCTAATTGCTTGAGGTGCAAGGTTAGGTTGTTTAATTGAGATGATTCCTTCTTCTTAAGGTGGGCTTGTATTGCTATAAACTTCCCCCTTAGAACTGCTTTTGCTGCATCCCATAGGTTTTCGGTCATTGTGTCTCCATTGTCATTTGTTTCTAGGTATTTTTTTATTTCCTCTTTGATTTCTTCAGTGATCACTTCATTATTAAGTAGTGCATTGTTTAGCCTCCATGTGTTTGTATTTTTTACAGATCTTTTCCTGTAATTGATATCTACTTTCACGACGTTGTGGTCAGAAAACATACTTGATACAATTTCCATTTTCTTAAATTTACCAAGGCTTGATTTGTGACCCAGGATATGATCTATCCTGGAGAATGTTCCATGAGCACTTCAGAAAAATGTGTATTCTGTTGTTTTTGGATGGAGCGTCCTATAAATATCAATGAAGTCCATCTTGTTTAATGTATCATTTAAAGCCTGTGTTTCCTTATTTATTTTCATTTTGGATGATCTGTCCATGGGTGAAAGTGGGGTGTTTAAGTCCCCTACGATGAATGTGTTACTGTCGGTTTCCCCTTTTATGGTTGTTAGTATTTGCCTTATGTATTGAGGTGCTCCTATGTTGGGTGCATAAATATTTACAATTGTTATATCTTCTTCTTGGATCGATCCCTTGATCATTATGTAGTGTCCTTCTTTGTCTCTTTTAATAGTCCTTATTTTAAAGTCTATTTTGTCTGATATGAGAATTGGTACTCCAGCTTTCTTTTGGTTTCCATTTGCATGGAATATCTTTTTCCATCCCCTTACTTTCAATCTGTATGTGTCTCTAGGTCTGAAGTGGGTCTCTTGTAGACAGCATATATAAGGGTCTTGTTTTTGTATCCATTCAGACAATCTGTGTCTTTTGGTGGGAGCATTTAGTCCATTTACATTTAAGGTAATTATCGATATGTATGTTCCTATTCCCATTTTCTAAATTGTTTTGGGTTCGTTATTGTAGGTCTTTTCCTTCTCTTGTGTTTCTTGTCTAGAGAAGTTCCTTTAGCATTTGTTGTAAAGCTGGTTTGTTGGTGCTGAACTCTCTCAGCTTTTGCTTGTCTGTAAAGTTTTTAATTTCTCCATCAAATCTGAATGAGATCCTTGCTGGGTAGAGTAGTCTTGGCTGCAGGTTTTTCCCCTTCATCACTCTCAGTATGTCCTGCCATTCCCTTCTGGCTTGTAGGGTTCCTACTGAGAGATCAGCTGTTAACCTTATGGGGATTCCCTTATGTGTTATTTGTTGTTTTTCTCTTGCTGCTTTTAATATGTTTTCTTTGTATTTAATTTTTGACAGTTTGATTAATATGTGTCTTGGCGTATTTCTCCTTGGATTTATCCTGTATGGGACTCTCTGTGCTTCCTGGACTTGATTCACTATTTCCTTTCCCATATTAGGGAAGTTTTCAACTATAATCTCTTCAAATATTTTCTCAGTCCCTTTCTTTTTCTCTTCTTCTTCTGGAACCCCTATAATTCAAATGTTGTTGCATTTAATGTTGTCCCAGAGGTCTCTGAGACTGTCCTCAGTTCTTTTCATTCTTTTTTCTTTATTCTGCTCTGCAGTAGTTATTTCCACTATTTTATCTTCCAGGTCACTTATCCGTTCTTCTGCCTCAGTTATTCTGCTATTGATCCCATCTAGAGTACTTTTACTTTCATTTATTGTGTTGTTCATCGTTGCTTGTTTCATCTTTATTTCTTCTAGGTCCTTGTTAACTGTTTCTTTTATTTTCTCCATTCTATTTCCAAGATTTCAGATCATCCTTACTATCATTATTCTGAATTCTTTTTTAGGTAGACTGCCTATTTCCTCTTCATTTGTTAGGTCTGCTGCATTTTTATCTTGCTCCTTTTTCTGCTGTGTGCTTTTCTGTCTTCTCATTTTGCTTATCTTACTGTGTTTGGGGTCTCCTTTTTGCAGACTGCAGGTTCGTAGTTCCTGCTGTTTTTGATGTCTGTCTCCAGTGGCTAAGGTTGGTTCAGTGGGATGTGTAGGCTTCCTGGTGGAGGGGACTACTGCCTGTGTTGTGGTGGATGAGGCTGGATCTTGTCTCTCTAGTGGGCAGTTTCATGTCTGGTGGTGTGTTTTGGGGTGTCTGTGGCCCTATTATGATTTTAGGCAGCCTCTCTGCTAATGAGTGGGGTTGTGTTCCTATTTTGCTAGTTGTTTGGCATAAGTTGTCCAGCACTGTGGCTTGCTGGTCGTTGAGTGAAGCTGGGTGCTGGTGTTAAGATGAAGGTCTCTGGGAGATTTTCGCCGTTTGATATTATGTGGAGCTGGAAGGTCTCTTGTTGACCAGTGTCCTGAAGTTGGCTCTCCTACCTCAGAGGCAGAGCCCTGACTCCTGGCTGGAGCACCAAGAGCCTTTCATCCACACGGCTCAGAATAAAAGGGAGAAAAAGTAGAGAGAATTAGTAGAAGTATGAGGAAAGAAAGCAGGAAATGAGGGAAGGAAGGAAGGAAAAAAGAAAGAAAGAAGCAAAGAAGGAAAGAATGCAAGAAGGAAAGAAAGGAGGTAGGGAGGGAGGGAGGAAGGAAGGAAGGAGGGAAAGAAGGAAAAAAGATAGAAAGAAAGAAGATACAGTAAAAATAAAATAAAGTATAATAAAGTTATTGAATTAAAAAATTCTTATTTAGAAAACAAAGGGACGGATAGAACCTTAGTACAAATGTTGGAAGCAAAGCTATACAGACAAAATCTTACACAGAAGCATACACATACACCCTCACTAAAAGAGGTAAAGGGGGAAAAATCATAAATCTTGCTGTCAGAGACCACCTCCTGAATTTGGGATGATTCGTTGTCTAAAGGAGGGAAGGAAGGAAGGAAGGAAAGAAAGAAAGAAAGAACGAAGGTAAAGTATAATAACGTTATTAAAATTAATTATTAAGAAAAAAATTTTTAAAAAAACCATGGACGGATAGAACCCTAGGACAAATGGTGGAAGCAAGACTATACAGACAAAGTCTCACACAGAAGCATACACATACACATTCACAAAAAGAGGAAAAGGGGAGAAAATCATAGATCTTGCTCCTAAAGTACACTTCCTTAATTTGGGATGATTGGTTGTCTATTCAGGTATTCCACAGATGCAGGGTACATCAAGTTGATTGTGGAGCTTTAATCCGCTGCTTCTGAGGCTGCTGGGAGAGATTTCCCTTTCTCTTCTTTGTTCTCACAGCTCACAGGGGCTCAGCTTTGGATTTGGCCCTGCCTCTGCGTGTAGGTCGCTGGAGGGCGTCTGTTTTTTGCTCAGACAGGACGGGGTTAAAGGAGCCGCTGATTCGGGGGCTCTGGCGCACTCAGGCCGGCGGGGAGGGAGGGGCACGGAGTGCGGGACGGGTCTGCTGCAGCAAAGGCCGGCGTGACGTTGCACCAGACTGAGGCCTGCCGTGCGTTCTCCCGGGGAAGTTGTCCCTGGATCCCGGGAACCTGGCAGTGGCGGGCTGCACAGGCTCCGCAGAAGAGGGGTGTGAAGAGTGACCTGTGCTCGCACACAGGCCCCTTGGTGGCAGCAGCAGAGCCTTAGCATCTCCCGCCTGTCTCTGGGGTCCGCGCTTTTAGCCGCGGCTCGCGACCGTCTCTGGAGTTCCTTTAAGCAGTGCTCTTAAACCCCTCTCCTCACGCACCAGGAAACAAAGAGGGAAGAAAAAGTCTCTTGCCTCTTCGGCAGGTGCAGACTTTTCCCGGACTCCCTCCCGGCTAGCCGTGGTGCACTAACCCCTTCAGGCTATGTTCAAGCCACCAACCCCAGTCCTCTCCCTGCGCTCCGTCCGAAACCGAAACCCGAGCCTCAGAGCCTCAGCTCGCAGCCCCGCCCGCCCCGGCGGGCGAGCAGACAAGCCTCTCGGGCTGGTGAGTGCTGGTCGGCACCGATCCTCTGTGCGGGAATCTCCCCGCTTTGCCCTCCGCACCCGTTGCTGTGCACTCCTCCGGCTTCGAAGCTCCCCCCTCCGCCTCCCGCAGTCTCCGCCCGCGAAAGGGCTTCCTAGTGTGTGGAAACTTTTCCTCCTTCACAGCTTCCTCCCACTGGTGCAGGTGCCGTCCCTATTCTTTTGTCTCTGTTTTTTCTTTTTCCCTACCCAGGTACGTGGGGAGTTTCTTTCCTTTTGGGAGGTCTGAGGTCTTCTGCCAGCCTTCAGTAGGTGTTCTGTAGGAGTTGTTCCACGTTTAGATGTATTTCTGGTGTATCTGTGGGGAGGAAGGTGATCTCCGCGTCTTACTCTTCCGCCATCTTCCTCTCATTCCCCTATTCATAGGTATTTTATTCTTTTTCATATGATTTTAATTTTTTTTCTTTCTCTTTCTGGTAGTTTATTATTAGTGTATAGACAAGCAACAGTTTTCTGTATATTAATCTTGTATCCTAGAACTTACTGATTTCATTTATTAGGACTAAGAGTTTTCTGCTAGACAGTTAAGGGTTTTCTATATAGAGTATCCTGTCACCTGAAAGTTTAAATTCTTAGCTTACAATATGGATTCTTTTTATTTCTTTTTCTCATCTAATTGCTCTGACAAGGATTTCTCATACTATGTGTAATAGAAATGGCAAGAGTGGATATCATTGTCTTGTTACTGAATTTAAAAGAAAGACTTTCAGATTTTTATTGTTGAGTATGATGTTAACTGTGGGTTTGTCATAACTTGCCTTTATTATGCTGAAATATGTTCTCTCCATACAAACTTTGATGAGAGTTTTTATCATGAATGGATGTCAAATGTTTTTTCTGCCTCTATTGAAATGATCATGAGATTTTTATTCTTTCTTTTGTTAATGTGGTGTATCACACTGATTGGTTTGCAAATATTGAAACATCCTTGTGTCTCTGGAATCAATCCAACTTGATCATGGTGTGTGATACTTTTTATATATTGTTGGATTCCGTTTGCTAATATTTTGTTGATAAATTTTTCATCTATATTCATCCAAGATATTGGTCTGTCATTTTTTTTGTAATCTCATTGTCTGGTTTTGATATCAGTGTAATCATGGCTTCATAGAATGAATTTGGGTGTGTTCTGTCCTCAACTTTTTGGAATAGTTTGTGAAGGATAAGAATTAACTCTTCTTTATATGTTTGGTAAAATTCCCCTGTGAAGCTGTCTTGGACTTGGCCTTTTGTTTGTTGGATTTTTTTTTTTTTTTCATTACAAATTCAATTGCACTACTAGTAATATGTCTGTTCAAATTGTCTATTTCTTCTTGATTCTGTCTTGGCAAGTTATATGTTTCTAGAAATTTGTCCATTTATTTTAGCTTTTCCAATTTGTTGTCATATACATATTTGAGGTATTCTCTTATGGTTTTTTTGTAGCTCTGTGGAATGTTGTTGTATATTTCTCCTCTTTCATCTCATATTTAGTTTATTTGGGTCCTCACTATTTTCTTTTTAGTGAGCCTGGCTAAAAGTTTATCAGTTTTGTTTATCTTAAAAAAAACTCATTTTTTCATGGATATTTTCTATTGCTTTTTCTTTTTATTTCCTATTTTATTTATTTCCTCTCTAATATTTTGTTTCCTTCCTTCTGCTGACTTTTGGCTTTTTTTTTTTTTCCTAATTACTTTAGGAGGCAGGTTAGGTTGTTTTTGAGTCTTTTTGTTTGCTTGTTTCTAGAGGAAGGCTTGTATAAACTTGGTATAAACTTCTCTCTTAGAACTAGTTTTGCTGCATCCCATAGATTTTGGAGAGTTGTGTTTCCATTTTCATTTGTCTTCAGGTATTTTCTGATTTCTTTTTTGATTTCTTCATTAAGGCATTTGTTTTTTAGTAGCATGTTGTTTATTCACCAACTGTTTTTTCTTTTCCCATTTTTCTTCCTGTGATTGATTCTAGTTTCATACCATTGTGATCTGAAAAAATACTTGATAATTTCTATCTTCTTAAATTTGTTGAGACTTGTTTTGTGGTCTAGCATATGATCTACCTTAGAGAACATTCCATATGCACTTGAAAAGAATATGTATTCTGATGTTTTGGGATGTAAAGTCCTATGGATTTCTGTTAAGTCCAAATGGTCTATTGTGTCATAAGACTGGTATTACCTTACTGATTTTCTGTCAGGATGAACTGTCTATTGTTGTAAGTGGGTTGTTAAAATCTCCTACTGTTATTATTTTATTGCTAATTTCTCCCTTTATGACTGCTAGTATTTGCTTTATATATTTAGATACTCCTGTATTGGGTCCATATATGTTAATGGGTGTAATATCCTTTGTTTGTATTGATTCCTTTATCATTATATAATGCCTTTCCTTGTCTTCGGTTAGGGCCCTTGTTTTGAAGGCATTCTGCCTGATATGAGTATTGCTACTTCAGCTTTCTGTTTGTTTCCTTTTGCATGAAATATATTTTTCCATCCCCTAATTTGCAGTTTGTGTGTGTCTTTAGCTCTAAAATTAGTCTCTTGTAGGTTCCATATAGATGGGTCTTATTTTATTTTATTTATTTTAAAATCCAGTCAGCCACCCTATATCTTTGGATTGGAGCATTTAGTCCATTGACACTTAAAGTAGTTATTGATAGGTATGTGCTTATTGCCATTTTATTACTTGTTTTCTGGATTTTTTTTAGTTCTATGTTCTTTTTTCTTCTTTTTGTTTCTTCCCTTTTTGTTTGATGATTTTCTTTAGTATTATGCTTGTGTTCTTTTTAGTTTTTGTGTATCTATTGTAGGTTTTAAATTTGTGGTTACCATGGGGTTCATATATATTTACCTATAACTATGTATACTTGTTTTAAACTGGTAGTTATTTAAATTCAAACATACTCTAAAAGGTCAACATTTTTACCCTCCTTCCCCATGTTTTGCCTTTTTGGTGTCATATTTCACATATTTATGTTTATCTCTTAACTGTTTATTGTAGTTATAGTTGTTTTTACAGTTTTGGTTTGCTTTTTTTGTCTTTTAATCTTTGTACTGGCTTATTTAAGTGCCTGAACCTTAGTCCTTATATATATTTGCCTTTCCTAGTGATATTTTTCTCTTTCCTATAGATTTTTACTTATTTTTCACTTAGAGAAAACACTTTAAAACTTATTTTAGGGTGGGTATAGTGTTGATAAATTCTTTTACTTTGTGCTTGTCTGAAGAGTTCTTTATCTTTTCTTCTATTCTAAACTCTCTCTCTCTCTCTCTCTCTCTCTCTCTCTCTCTCTCTCTCTCTATATATATATATATATATATATATATATAATGGAAAGGCATTTTCTTTTAAATATAGCAATGTGTACAGGTCTATCCCAAACTCCCAATCTATCCCTCCTCTCCTCCCTTCCCCACCACCGACAGTAACCATAAGTCTGTTATTCAAGTCTGTGAGTTTTGTAAATAAGTTCATTTGTATCTTTTTTTTTTATATTCCACATGTAAACAATATCATGTGATATTTAGCTTTCTCTGTCTGACTTACTTCACTTAGCCTGATAATCATCAGGTCCATCCACACTGCTGCAAATGACATTATTTCATTCTTTTTAGTAGCTGAGTAATATTCCCTTGTATAGCTGTACCACATTTTCTTTATCCATTAATCTGCTGATTGCTTCCATGTCTTGGCTCTTGTAAAGAGTGCAGCAATGAACATTGAGGTGTATTTATACTTTCAAACCATGTTTGTTAGGTAATGACACTTTTCTGGGTATCCTGGGTTGCAGATTTTCCTTTTTAGCAGTTTGAATATATCATTCCACTCTTTTTGGCCTGCAAAATTTATGCTGAAAAATCAGCTGATAACTTTATGGGGGTTCCTTTGTATAGGATTATTTGCTTTTCTCTTGATGCCTTTAGTATTCTCTTTTTAACATTTTGCCATTTTAATTATGATATGTCTTTGTGTGGGTTGTTTGGGTTCTTCTTCTTTGGGGACCCTGTGTGCTTCCTGTATTTGGATATCTGTTTCTTCCATCATGTTTGGGAAATTTTCAGCCATAATTTCTTCAAATACATTTTTGATCCCCTTCTCTCTCTCTTCTCCTTTTGGGACTCCTATAATGCAAATGTTGGTATGCTTCATGTTATTCCAGAAATGTCTTCATTTTTTTTTTTTTCCTTTTTGCTGTTCTAATTGGGTGATTTCCTTTACTCTGTTTTCCAGAGCACGTCTGTTTATCACCTAGTCTGCTATTAATGCCTTCTAGTATGTTTTTCATTTCAACTATTGTATTCTTTAGTTCTGACTGGTTCATTTTTATGCTTTCTATTTCATTTTTAAAATCCTCACTGTTTTCATCTGCTTTTTCCTCTAACTCATTTAACATTCTTATTAGCATGCGTTGAATTCTTTATCTAGTCTATTGCTTATTTGTTTCATTATTTATTTTTTCAGTTCTTTTAGTTGAGACCAGTTCCTTTGCCATTTCATTTTGCTTAACTTTCTCTGCCCCTATGAATTTAGGTGAAATGATTACCTATTAAGTCTTGAAGCAAGCACTGTTCTTATGTGGCAACATCCTACCTTTGGTGGGAGAAGTGGATTTGACATAGATACCAGTCACATCCTTCCTCAGTGTGTGTTGGCAGCTATTACTTGGTAGGGAGTGGGGCTGGAGATGAAAGGGCTAGAGCTGGAGCCAGGTGTAAGGTGGATTTCCCCTCTTCTCAGTGACCATCACCACCCTATTGGTGGCAAGGTCTGATTCCAAGTTGCTGGAGCAGAAGACATGAGGGTCAGGCTTGAGCTGGCTTTGTTCCCTTGAAGTTGTTTTTTTTCCCCCTCTCCCAGTACAAGACACTTACCCCAGTGAGAAGGAGTGCTGATGCGAGTGAGATTTATGTGGACTGTCAGCTCATGTTGGCTGCACACAGAGTTTGGAGCTGTCTTTGATGCACCAGTGAGCTGCCTGTGCAGCTGTCAGCAATTGTTCCCCTTGCTCTGCTCAGACAGAGCCTCAGGTCCCCTTTGTCCCTCACTGTCAATTACTCCCCCAGGATAAAATTGAGAGTCCTATAACAACAACAATAGCATTTTCATATAATTCCAATAGAACAATCTTTTTGAAATATTCAAAGACTTGCTGTGTACTTTAAAAATGTGTCAAGATCAAAATCCCAGTACAGCAAAATAGTATACTAAACAGAACACAACTAATAAATGATTTGAAATAAGATTATGACCTTGAAATCTATGATAGCACAGAACAATGGATAAGTATAAATTTAATTTATTCATAGAAGGAAACAAAAATAATTCTGCTTAAAAACAAATAAAACTTAAGGATTTTTAAAGAGGTAATTAAATTTTCTAGGCATGTGATGAAAATAGGCTGGAAAAAGTTTTTTAACCTTTGGAAAAATAGAAGAAGAAAGGGATGGTTTGTAAGGATTTGTTGTATGTATTAATTTTTTCCTTTTAATCACTAGAAATCAATAAACAGTTTTATTTCTTATTTGGAGTTGTTGAGATATCTAGGAAAATAATAAACTTATTTGGAGTTAAAAACACTATGAATAAAAACAAGATATGTAGAATACAATTTGACAAAGAAAATATAACTTCCTAAAAAGTAAAATAAAATTTAAAAAAAGCAAGGAACCATAAAACAACATTACCAGCAGAAGCAACAATATTTTAAAAATTTAAAACCACTTAGAATTAATACCAATTTAAATTTTTACATAATAATATGTATTTAAAGAAGATTTTTCTCATGTGGGTAATATAAGACCAAGTAAAAGTCAAATCTATTTGATGTCCACAAGAGCAATGACTAAAACAAAGAAAAAAATAAAAATTGACAAGTGTAGAACAGGAATAATTTTTAATTGGTCATCATATTAATATCTGAGATATTTGAATTAAAATGTAAAAAACACTTTTTTCACAGAAAAAAGTATCATTATTTAAAATGTGCAATTACAAAAACTTTTAATTTCCTTGAAATTTGTATAAGGAAAATAAACACAGGCATATACACACCACATATACACACAGTAAAAAATGTATAGGGAGTACAAAGATAACAGAAGAAACATTTTATGTTTGTTAATGTATTTTAACCTATTCCTTCCAGCCCTTGGCATATCAAAGAGATAAAAATAAACAATATTTAATAAAATTTCAATATATATTAATTTTAGTATTGTTTTGTACTAAAATCTACACCTTGTAGAGAATAAATCATGCATGTAAGCTTCCATGAAACATTTTACAACACCTAACTATATTTTATGCCTAGAAATAACATTAAGGAATTCCAAAAATATTATCTTAATGAAATTAATTTAGAAATTAAAGTATAAATTACTTTAAAAAGCAATAAAAAAACCCAATATTCACCTAAATTATATGGGTATTACAATATACACTCTTATATGAACCCAATTTAAGGGTCTAGTAAAATTTATGATTAATACATATTTGAAAAGTAAAGATAATGAGAAACATATCTATGAAAAAATGGTATGTAGTCAAGATATAACAATGGACAATTTCAAAACTGTGTTACTACAAAGAAAGTTTTGTTACAAATAAAGACAAAATAATAGAAAATAAGTATATTAAATGGTTAAATAGCACTATAATAATTGCAAATAAAATATTATAAGTTATAATATTTCTACTATCTCTTTCAAATATTAAAATATATATGGTGACATCAATAGCAAGAAGTTTTAAAGATAGGAACTTTTTTTTTTTTTTTTTTTTTTTTTTAGATAGGAACTTTTATAGACACTATTTCAAAATATATAACACATTTTAAACTGTGAAAATAATTTCAATAATAAAATATATTTCTAGAAAATGGAATTACATTTCTTATAGGTAGTAAATTGTGGTATTAGAAAGAAGGATCCTCTCTCAGAACCTTCCTGATGCCGCATTTGTATCCTGTTTCTCCAACCTCCAGGGCCCATTCAATCCTTCCAGCCTGTGACGAGCAGCAGAGAAAAACTAATTACATATCATTTTCTTGCCCCATACACACCTTGAGGCAAGCAAAAAAATAGAATAAATTTTAACAATGAGGGAAATTGTTCACATCCTGGCCCATCAGTGTGGCAACCTAATTGGTGCCAAATTCTGGGAGGTGATAAGTGATGAACATGGCATAGACCCCACCGACACCTATCATGGGGATAGAGACCTGCAGTTGGACTGCATCTCCATGAACTACAATGAAGCCACAGGTGACAAATATGTTCCTCATGCCATCTTGGTGGATCTAGAACCTGGGACCATGGACTCTATTCGCTTAGGTCCTTTTGGTCAGATCTTCAGACCAGACAATTTTGTTTTTGGTCAGTCTGGGGCAGGCAACAACTGGGCCAAGGACCACTACACAGAAGGTGCCGAGCTGGTTAAGTCGTGGATGTGGTTCTGAAGGAGGCAGAGATCTGCGACTGCCTTTAGGGTTTCCAGCTGACCCACTCGCTGGAAGGGGCACAGATTCTGGAATGGGCACCTTGCTCATCAGCAAGACATGTGAAGACTATCCCAATGGCATAATGAAGTCTTCAGTGTAGTGCCCTCACCCAAAGTGTCCGAATCTGTAGCTGAGCCCTATAATGCCACCCTCACCATCCATCAGCTGGTGGAGAACACTGATGAGACCTACTGCATCCACAACCAGGCCCTTTACAACATCTGCTTCCACACCCTCAAGCTGACCACACCAACCTAAGGGGACCTGAACCGCCTCATCCTGACCACTAAGAGTGGTGTCACCACCTGCCTCCACTTCCTTAGCCAGCTCATTGCTGACCTCTGCAAGCTGGCAGTCAACATGGTGTCCTTCCCATGTCTTCACTTCTTCATGCCTGTTTTTTCCCCTCTAACCAGAGGTGGAAGCCAGCAGTATCAGACACTCACTGTGCCCGAGCTCACCCAGAAGATCTTCTATGCCAAGAACACAATGGCTGCCTGTGACCCCCACTATGGCTGGTACCTCACCTTGGCTCCTGTCTTCTGTGGGTGAATGTCCATGAAGGAGGTGGATGAGCAGAAGCTCAACATGCAGAACAAGAGCAGCAGCTACTTCCTGGAATCAATCCCCAGCAACGTCAAGACAGCTGTCTGCAACATCCCAATCTGTGGCCTCAAGGTTGTGGTCACTTTCATTGGCAAGAGCACGGCCATACCGGAGTTGTTCAAGTTCACCTGAGTGCAGTTCTCTTCCATGTTCTGCTGGAACGCCTTCCTCCACTGTACACAGGCGAGGGCAGGGACGAGATGGATATCACCAAGGCTGAGAGCAACATGAAAGACCTCATCTCTGAATACCACCAGTAGCAAGATGCCACAGCAGAAGAAGAGATTTTTAGTGAGGAGGCTGAATAGGAGGCCTAAGGTCAAACCCCGTCACCTAAGTCTTCTCAGTCCCTTCAGACTTCTTCCTCAGTCATCCCTTTCCTCTCCCTCAGAATTTGCATTTTCTGACTCTTTTTTTTTTCTTTTTATGGGAGGTGGGTAGAGGTTCTAGAACAGTGCCTGGCACATAATAGGCACTCAATAAATATTTGTCATTTGTTAAATATCTCCTCTCTCTTTCCACTTCTGGCAGAACCGTTTCTGCCATTCTGGGTAACCCTGTATTTCCTTCTGGTGCCCATTCCTCCCATCTGTCCAGTTAACATTTCCAACTTCGTTTTCAAGATAACTCATCAAGAAGCTGTGTCTCATCAAATCTCATGTAGAACTGTGGGCTGACAGCCCAGTTAGATGACCACCAACCTAGACCTGTGTGGTAGCCCAGGGGAAAGGAAACCAAGCAACAGGTAGAAGTCCCTACAAGGAAGAGATGGTTTTTGTTTTGTTTTGTTTTTTTAACAACTTTATTGGGGTATACTTGCTTTACAATGGTGTGTTAGTTTCTGCTTTATAACAAAGTGAATCAGTTATACATATATTCCCATATCTCTTCCCTCTTGCGTCTCCCTCCCTCCCACCCTCCCTATCCCACCCCTCCAGGCTGTCACAAAGCACCAAGGCGATATCCCTATGCCATGCGGCTGCTTCCCACTAGCATTCTACCTTATGTTTTTTAGTGTATATATGTCCATGACTTTCTCTCGTCCTTTCACAGCTCACCCTTCCCCCTCCCCATATCCTCAAGTCTGTTCTCCAGTAGGTCTGTGTCTTTATTCCTGTCTTACCCCTAGGTTCTTCATGACATTCTTTTTTCTTAAATTCCATATATATGTGTTAGCATACGGTATTTGTCTTTTTCTTTCTGACTTATTTCACTCTGTATGACAGACTCTAGGTCTATCTACCTCATTACAAATAGCTCAATTTCGTTTCTCTTTATGGCTGAGTAATATTCCATTGTATATATGTGCCACATCTTCTTTATCCATTCATTTGTCAATGGACATTTAGGTTGCTTCCATGTCCTGGCTATTGTAAACAGAGCTGCAATGAACATTTTGGTACATGACTCTTTTTGAATTTTGGTTTTCTCAGGGTATATGCCCAGTAGTGGGATTGCTGGGTCTTATGGTAGTTCTACTTGTAGTTTTTTAAGGAACCTCCATACTGTTCTCCATAGTGGCTTACAAATTCACATTCCCACCAGCAGTGCAAGAGTGTTCCCTTTTCTCCACACCCTCTCCAGCATTTATTGTTTCTAGATATTTGATGATGGCCATTCTGACTGGTGTGAGATGATATCTCATTGTAGTTTTCATTTGCATTTCTCTAATGATTAATGATGTTGAGCATTCTTTCATGTGTTTGTTGGCAGTCTGTATATCTTCTTTGGAGAAATGTCTATTTAGGTCTTCTGCCCAGTTTTGGATTGGGTTGTTTGTTTCTTTGTTATTGAGCTGAATGAGCTGCTTGTAAATTTTGGAGATTAATCCTTTGTCAGTTGCTTCATTTGAAAATATTTTCTCCCATGCTGAGGGTTGTCTTTTGGTCTTGTTTATGGTTTCCTTTGCTGTGCAAAAGCTTTGAAGTTTCATTAGGTCCCATTTGTTTATTTTTGTTTTTATTTCCATTTCTCTAGGAGGTGGGTCAGAAAGGATCTTGCTGTGATTTATGTCATAGAGTGTTCTGCCTATGTTTTCCTCTAAGAGTTTAATAGTTTCTGGCCTTACATTTAGGTCTTTAATCCATTTTGAGCTTATTTTTGTGTATGGTGTTAGGGAGTGATCTAATCTCATACTTTTACAGGTATCTGTCCAGTTTTCACAGCACCACTTACTGAAGAGGCTGTCCTTTCTCCACTGTACATTCCTGCCACCTTTATCAAAGATAAGGTGTCCATATGTGTGTGGGTTTATCTCTGGGCTTTCTATCCTGTTCCATTGATCTATCTTTCTGTTTTTGTGCCAGTACCATACTGTCTTGATTACTGTAGCTTTGTAGTATAGTCTGAAGTCAGGGAGCCTGATTCCTCCAGCTCCGTCTTTCATTCTCAAGATTGCTTTCGCTATTCAGGGTCTTTTGTGTTTCCATACAAATTGTGAAATTTTTCATTCTAGTTCTGTGACAAATGCCAGTGGTAGTTTGATAGGGATTGCATTGAATCTATAGATTGCTTTGGGTAGTAGAGTCATTTTCACAACGTCAATTCTTCCAATCCAAGAACATGGTATATCTCTCCATCTATTTGTATCATCTTTAATTTCTTTCATCAGTGTCTTATAATTTTCTGCATATAGGTCTTTTGTTTCCTTAGGTAGGTTTATTCCAAGATATTTTATTCTTTTTGTTGCAATGGTAAATGGGAGTTTTCTTGATTTCACTTTCAGATTTTTCATCGTTAGTATATAGGAATGCCAGAGATTTCTGTGCATTAATTTTGTATCCTGCTACTTTACCAAATTCATTGATTAGCTCTAGTAGTTTTCTGGTAGCAACTTTAGGATTCTCTATGTATAGGATCATGTCATCTGCAAACAGTGACAGATTTACTTCTTCTTTTCTGATTTGGATTCCTTTTATTTCCTTTTCTTCTCTGATTGCTTTGGCTAAAACTTCCAAAACTATGTTGAATAAGAGCGGTGAGAGTGGGCAACCTTGTCTTGTTCCTGATCTTAGTGGAAATGCTTTCAGTTTTTCACCATTGAGGATGATGTTGGCTGTGGGCTTGTCATATATGGCCTTTATTATGTTGAGGAAAGTTCCCTCTATGCTTACTTTCTGCAGGGTTTTTATCATAAATGGGTGTTGAATTTTGTCAAAAGCTTTCTCTGCATCTATTGAGATGATCATATGGTTTTTCTCCTTGAATTTGTTAATATGGTTTATCACATTGATAGATTTGCGTATATTGAAAAATCCTTGCATTTCTGGGACAAACCCCACATGATCATGGTGTATGATCCTTTTAATGTGCTGTTGGATTCTGTTTGCTAGTATTTTGTTGAGGATTTTTGCATCTATGTTCACCAGTGATATTGGCCTGTAGTTTTCTTTCTCTGTGACATCCTTGTCTGGTTTTGGTATCAGGGTGATGGTGGCCTCGTAGAATGTGTTTGGAAGTGTTCCTCTCTCTGCTATATTTTGGAAGAATTTGAGAAGGATAGATGTTAGCTCTTCTCTAAATATTTGATAGAATTCGCCTGTGAAACCATCTGGTCCTGAGCTTTTGTTTGTTGGAAGATTTTTAATCACAGTTTCAATTTCAGTGCTTGTGATTGGTCTGTTCATATTTTCTATTTCTTCCTGATTCAGTCTTGGCAGGTTGTGCATTTCTAAAATTTGTCCATTTCTTCCAGATTGTCCATTTTATTGGCATAGAGTTGCTTGTAGTAATCTCTCATGATCTTTTATATTTCTGCAGTGTCAGTTGTTACTTCTCCTTTTTCATTTCTAATTCTATTGATTTGAGTCTTCTCCCTTTTTTTCCTGATGAGTCTGGCTAGTGGTTTATCTATTTTGTTTATCTTCTCAAAGAACCAGCTTTTAATTTTATTGATCTTTGTTATTGTTTCCTTCATTTATTTTTCATTTATTTCTGTTTTGATTTTTATGATTCCTTCCTTCTGCTAGCTTTGGTGTATTTTTGTTCTTCTTTCTCTAATTGCATGAGGTGCAAGGTTAGGTTGTTTATTCGAGATGTTTCCTGCTTCTTAAGGTGGGCTTGTATTGCTATAAACTTCCCCCTTAGAACTGCTTTTGCTGCATCCCATAGGTTTTGAGTCATTGTGTCTCCATTGTCATATGTTTCTAGTTATTTTTTTATTTCCTCTTTGATTTTCTTCACTGATCGCTTCATTATTAAGTAGTGTATTGTTTAGCCTCCATGTGTTTGTATTTTTTACAGATCTTTTCCTGTAATTGATATCTAGTCTCATGACGTTGTTGTTGGAAAAGATACTTGATACAATTTCAAGTTTCTTAAATTTATCAAGGCTTGATTTGTGACCCAAGATATGATCTATCCTGGAGATTGTTCCATGAGCACTTGAGAAAATTGTGTATTCTGTTGTTTTTGGATGGAGTGTCCTACAAATATCAATTAAGTCCATCTTGTTTAATGTATCATTTAAAGCTTGTGTTTCCTTATTTATTTTCATTTTGGATGATCTGTCCATGGGTGAAAGTGGGGTGTTATAGTCCCCTATATGAATGTGTTACTGTTGATTTCCCCTTTTATGGCTGTTAGTATTTGCCTTATGTATTGAGGTGCTCCTATGTTGGGTGCATAAATATTTACAATTGTTATATCTTCTTCTTGGATCGATCCCTTGATCATTATCTAGTGTTCTTCTTTGTCTCTTTTGATAGTCCTTATTTTAAAGTCTATTTTGTCTGATATGAGAATTGGTACTCCAGCTTTCTTTTGGTTTCCATTTGCATGGAATATCTTTTTCCATCCCCTTACTTTCAATCTGTATGTGTCTCTAGGTCTGAAGTGGGTCTCTTGTAGACAGCATATATGAGGGTCTTGTTTTTGTATCCATTCAGCCAATCTGTATCTTTTGGTGGGAGCATTTAGTCCATTTACATTTAAGGTAATTATCGATATGTATGTTCCTATTCCCGCTTTCTAAATTGTTTTGGGTTCGTTATTATAGGTCTTTTCCTTCTCATGTGTTTCATGTCTAGAGAAGTTCCTTTAGCATTTGTTGTAAAGCTGGTTTGGTGGTGCTGAACTCTCTCAGCTTTTGCTTCTCTGTGAATGTTTTAATTTCTCCATCAAATCTGAATGAGATCCTGGCTGGGTAGAGTAGTCTTGGTTGCAGGTGTTTCTCCTTCATCACTTTTAGTTTGTCCTACCACTCCCTTCTGGCTTGTAGGGTTTCAGCTGAAAGATCAGCTGTTTACCTTATGGGGATTCGCTTGTGTGTTATTTGTTATTTTTCCCTTGCTGCTTTTAATATGCTTTCTTTGTATTTAATTTTTGACAGTTTGATTAATATGTGTTTGGCATATATCTCCTTGGATTTATCCTGTATGGAACTCTCTGTGCTTCCTGGACTTGATTAACTATTTCCTTTCCCATATTAGGGAAGTTTTCCACTATAATCTCTTCAAATATTTTCTCAGTCCCTTTCTTTTTCTCTTCTCCTGGAACCGCTATAATTTGAACGTTGGTGTGTTTAAAGTTGTCCCAGAGGTCTCTGAGACTGTCCTCAGTTCTTTTCATTCTTTTTTCTTTATTCTGCTCTGCAGTAGTTATTTCCACTATTTTATCTTCCAGGTCACTTATCCGTTCTTCTGCCTCAGTTATTCTGCTATTGATCCCATCTAGAGTTCTTTTACTTTCATTTATTGTGTTGTTCATCGTTGCTTGTTTCATCTTTAGTTCTTCTAGGTCCTTGTTAACTGTTTCTTGCATTTTGTCCATTCTATTTCCATGATTTTGGATCATCCTTGCTATCATTTTTCTGAATTCTTTATCAGGTAGACTGCCTATTTCCTCTTCATTTGTTAGTTCTGTTGCAGTTTTATCTTGCTCCTTTATCTGCTGTGTGCTTTTCTGTCCTCTCATTTGTCTTATCTTACTGTGTCTGGGGTCTGCTTTTTGCAGGCTGCACGTTCGTAGTTCCCACTGTTTTTGATGTCTGTCTCCAGTGGCTAAGGTTGGTTCAGTGGGGTGTGTAGGCTTCCTGGTGGAGGGGACTACTGCCTGTGTTGTGGTGGATGAGGCTGGATCTTGTCTCTCTAGTGGGCAGTCACATCTGGTGGTGTGTTTTGAGGTGTCTGTGGACTTATTTTGATTTTAGGCAGCCTCTCTGCTAATGGGTGGGGTTGTGTTCCTGTTTTGCTAGTTGTTTGGCATAGGTTGTCCAGCACTGTAGCTTGCTGGTCGTTGAGTGAAGCTGGGTGCTGGTGTTAAGATGAAGGTCTCTGGGAGATTTTCGCCATTTGATATTATGTGGAGCTGGGAGGTCTCTTGTTGACCAGTGTCCTGAAGTTGGCTCTCCCACCTCAGAGGCAGAGCCCTGACTCCTGGCTGGAGCACCAAGAGCCTTTCATCCACACGGCTCAGAATAAAAGGGAGAAAAAGTGAGAGAATTAGTAGAAGTATGAAGAAAGAAAGAAAGAAAGAAAGGAGGGAATGAAGGAAGGAAGGAAGGAAGGAAGAAAGAAAGAAAGAAAAAGAAACAAAGAAGGAAAGAAAGGGGGGGAGGAAGGAAGGAAGGAGGGAAGGAAGGAAAAAAAGACAGAAAGGAAGAAGATACAGTAAAATAAAATAAAGTATAATAAAGTTATTGAATTGAAAAATAATTATTTAGAAAAAAAAGAGGGACAGATAGAACCTTAAGACAAATGTTGGAAGCAAAGCTATACAGACAAAATCTTACACAGCAGCATACACATACACCCTCAGAAAAAGAGGTAAAGGGGAAGAAATCATAAATCTTGCTCTCAGAGACCACCTCCTCAATTTGGGATGATTCATTGTGTAAAGGAGGGAAGGAAGGAAAGGAAGGAAGGAAGGAAGGAAGGAAGGAAGGAAGGAAGAAGAAAGAAAGAAAGAAAGAAAGAAAGAAAGAAAGAAAAAAGAAAGAATGAACGAAGGTAAAGTATAATAAAGTTATTAAAATTAATTATTAAGAAAAAAATTTAAAAAAAAAACCATGGACGGATAGAACCCTAGGACAAATGGTGGAAGCAAAGCTATACAGACAAGATCTCACACAGAAGCATACACATATACATTCACAAAAAGAGGAAAAGGGGAGAAAATCATAGATCTTGCTCTCGAAGCCCACCTCCTCAATTTGGGATGATTCGTTGTCTATTCATGTATTCCACAGATGCAGGGTACATCAAGTTGATTGTGGAGCTTTAACCCACTGCTTCTGAGGCTGCTGGGAGAGATTTTCCTTTCTCTTCTTTGTTCTCACAGCTCACAGGGGCTCAGCTTTGGATTTGGCCCTGCCTCTGCGTGTAGGTCGCTGGAGGGCATCTGTGTTTTGCTCAGAAAGGATGGGGTTAAAGGAGCCGCTGATTCGTGGGCTCTGGAACACTCAGGCCGGGGGGAGGGAGGGACACTGCATGTGGGGTGGGCCTGTGGCGGCAGAGGCCGGCGTGACGTTGCACCAGACTGAGGCCTGCCGTGCGTTCTCCCGGGGAAGTTGTCCCCGGATCCCGGGAACCTGGCAGTGGCGAGCTGCACAGACTCCCTGGAAGAGGGGTGTGGAGAGTGACCTGTGCTCGCACACAGGCCCCTTGGTGGTGGCAGCAGCAGCCTTAGCATCTCCCGCCCGTCCCTGGGGTCCATGCTTTTAGCCGCGGCTCGCACCCATGTCTGGGGTTTGCGCTTTTAGCCGCAGCTCGCGCCCGTCTCTGCAGTTCCTTTAAGCAGTGCTCTTAAACCCCTCTCCTCACGCACCAGGAAACAAAGAGGGAAGAAAAAGTCTCTTGCCTCTTCGGCAGGTGCAGACTTTTCCCCGGACTCCCTCCCGGCTAGCTGTGGTGCACTAACCCCTTCAGGCTATGTTCAAGCCACCAACCCCAGTCCTCTCCCTGTGCTCCGACTGAAACTGAAACCCGAGTCTCAGCTCGCAGCCCCGCCCGCCCCGGCGGGTGAGCAGACAAGCCTCTCGGGCTGGTGAGTGCCGGTCGGCACCGATCCTCTCTGCGGGAATCTCTCCGCTTTGCCCTCCTGCCCTCCTATTGCTGTGCACTCCTCCGCGGCCCTGAAGCTCCCCCCTCCGCCTCCTGCAGTCTCCACCCACGAAGGGGCTTCCTAGTGTGTGGAAACTTTTCCTCCTTCACAGCTCCCTCCCACTGGTGCAGGTGCCATCCCTATTCTTTTGTCTCTGTTTTTTCTTTTTTTCTTTTGCCCTACCCAGGTACGTGGGGAGTTTCTTGCCTTTTGGGAGGTCTGAGGTCTTCTGCCAGCCTTCAGTAGGTGTTCTGTAGGAGCTGTTCCACGTGTAGATGTATTTCTGATGTATCTGTGGGGAGGAAGGTTATCTCCGCGTCTTACACTTACGCCATCTTCTAGGTCCCCCCCGAGGTGGGGTTTTTAAGAAGGGCATCCAGGTTATTGAAGTCCTAGTTTCCAGATATCTCCCCACTCCTCTCTCAGTTTCTGGGGAGGTGTTAACAGTACTATCTCCATTTTCAGTCTCCTCCAAGCTCTGTCCTTGGTGGTTTCCTTTGCAGGGGTCTGACCCCCACCCTGTCAAGGGGGATCCTTCCCTCTTCCACTTTGCCTCCTTCATAATGTTGGATTCCTTCCTTAACCCTGGTGGGAAAAAGGGGTCAAGAGGAGTAAGAGAGAGACTAGCCTTGGTCCCTAAGTCTCCAGAAAGCCCCTCTACAACCCTATTATTTCTTACAGAAAAAAAATATATATATCAGTCATTCTGTACATATATGTAAAGGTATGTGCTGTCATCTAAATGTCATTCCCCAGATAGGGGACAGGACACCCTCCATCTTTTGGCAACATCTCATCTCTTGCTTTTACTATTGCCTTTTCCCCCCTACACTGCTTTTGTCCTATTCTACACTTCAGATTTCTAATTTTTGCTGAACTTGTTGCTTTTTTTCATATTGAAAAGATGACATTTCCCCAAGAGCCAAAAATAAGTGGGAATAGAAAAAGAAAGAAAGAAAGGAAGAAAGATCTCAAGCCAAAAATAAATTTGGCAAACATAGATTCCCCTTTTAAGTTCACGCTATGACTTAACACTCTGATATGCTCCATAATAGAATAAAACCATTTTACAAATTTAATAACAGACAGTTTTGCAGTGATAGATATTTTCCCCCAAAGAACTTGCTCTAGTATATTTTGTAAACACTATATACATACCTAACTCTATTTGTATTGACCATAATAAACACAAACTATTTAGTTAAAAAGGAAGTGTACAAAATAATGTGTGTATAGTTATCCAGTTTGTGTAGAGCTAAACAGACAAACATATGTAAATATATATAACAGTAAACACATGTAACAAGATTTTAATAAATTGAATTTTCTTGGGGATAAACTTTAGAGTATGACCAAATTTCAAATTTGTTACATTCCTATCTTGTGTGAAATTTTTAGGAGAATATACTATATTATTGTGAGAGAAATGAAGTTAAAATGACTTTATCATAAGATTATTGCTTTTTGATTTATTCCTTCATAATTTCATTAACCAACAGCATATTTTCTTAAAACTTTGTATCAACATAAAAATAATATGACTTGTATATCTTTAAGTAGCATGGTTACTTAATTGTTAAATTTGCATCACATGTGTCAATACATTTCACAGAAATAAAATTTATGATTTAGTTATTAAGCACAGCATTCAGTTCCAATTTTTCTTGAGCACGTCTTTTATTTCTTTAGTAGTACATTTGTTACAATTGAATTGCCTACCAAAATTTAAAATACACAAAGACATATGAACCCACATTCAAAATAGCTAAGCTCATATTTTTAGTTAGTGTGGCTATCTTTTGTGAATTGATACCCTTGACTGAAATATTTTGAGGAATTTTGCTGAAGTCTTCTATTAATCATGCAATCTTATGCATTTTCACAGGATGAAAGGTGAGTAAAATATTCATCTATTTTACAACTCAGTACTGATTTTCAATGTTTTGCTTATTGTTGCTTTTTTTCCAGCTAAAATCATAAAAAAGTTATTTGCTATAAAAATAAAATGGGACATATTGATAAAACATTAACCAAGTAACAAACTATCATTTTACCGTATTCCAGAATGCCCTGCATGGAGACAATATGTACAATAATTATACATTTCCAAATAAAAGAAAAGTTTAGTAGTTGTCACTCAGATGTGTATAAAATAGAGAAATCCTTAAATATTAAAGGTCAAAAATGGTCTAAAGGGTAAATGTCAGCAAACATATGATTTGTCCTATCTGGGGGAGTTTGCCTTCTGGATAAAAAAAACTTATGAATTTGTTCCCCTCTCTAATAACAAGAATCAAAGCATAAAGGTCAATGGGAAATCCAGTGGGATAAATCAAGCAGGTAAGACCAGAGTAATAAAATATATATTTTTTTATTTTAGAATTTTAATTTAGATTTGACTCATCTATATTTTTGCCTTTCTGAAATTAACTGTAGAGACACTATAACAAGCTAAATATAAAATATTTGTAGAAGAAGTGATGAATTATGTGATCCCCTACATTTGCCACATAGAGAAGCTCATAATTTGGAGCCCCATTTATAAAAAGTCTCCTTTCCCATGACAGGAAATGGAGGACACACAAAGCACTGAAACCCAATTCCCATTCCTGTCCCTGCACTATTATTACCTTGGAAACATCTTATCTTCTTTTTATGACACTGGTTGTAATGAATATTTATTTTGGATGATTCTATGCAAGTTAACCAGACCTTCTAGTAAGAACTAAGGGCTTCAAGTTTCCAAGAGTGAAATGGACCTGGCTAGGGAATTTCTGGAATAATTATTCATGGCATTCCAAAGGAGACTGTTTAATAATCTACCCCATAACATAACTATATTCTTTATTTCAGGTCTGCCTTCTGTTGTTACCATCCTCTCAATTGTTAAGGATATATTTTCCTTCTTACTCACTATTGATAATCTCCCAGTATCTCTCAGCACAATTGTAAAGAGAATATGGAATTTTCCTGGAAATCCCTTTCCAAACATATCATGTGGATTTTTTAAATAAATATCTTCAACATCCAGATAAAACTGTATTAAGTTACCTAATTGCTGCTGATATTTAATATTAAATGCTTTGGTAGTTCTATTTTTAGCTTTTTAAGGAACCTCCATACTGTTCTCTATAGTGGCTGTACCAATTTTCATCCCCACCAACAGTGTATGAGAGTTCCCTTTTCTCCACATCCTCTCCAGCATTTATTGTTTATAGATTTTTTGATGATGATCCAGCAATCCCACTCCTGGGCACATACCCAGAGAAAAGCTTAATTCAAAAAGATACATGCACCCCAATGTTCATTGTAGCACTATTTACAATAGCTATGACAAGGAAGCAACTTAAATATCCATCAACAAAGAAATGCATAAAGAAGATGTGGTACATATATGCAAGGAATATTATTCAGCCATAAAAAAGAATAAAATAATGCCATCTGCAGCAACATGAATGGACCTTGAGATTGTCATACTGAGTGAAATAAGTCAGACACAGAAAAATAAATATATGATATTGCTTATATGTAGAATCTGAAAAAAAAAGGGTACAAATGAACTTATTTACAAAACAGAAGTAGAGTCATGGATGTAGAAAACAGACTTGTGCTTACCAGGAGATGTGGGGGAGGGATAAATTGGGACATTGGGACTAACATATACTCACTACTATATATAAAATAGATAACTAATAAGAACCTGCTGTATAGCACAGGGAACTCTACTCAATACTATGTAATGGCCTATATGGGAAAATAATCTAAAAAAAAAGAAAAAAAGAATGGATATATGTATATGTATAACTGATTCTCTTTGCTGTACATCTGAAACCAACACAACATTGTAAATCAACTATACTGCAATAATTTTTTTAAAAGTTTAAATGATTTTATCATTAAATCTATATTAAATAACTATTTTATATTAAATTAAGTACAGTTTAAATATCTAAAAATCTAACATTTCATAAATAAAAATAAAATAGTATATTTTCTTCATAATTGCATGCTGTAAAAGTATAAAAAGCATCAAATAGTGCAAATTGTTTCATGGTAGCTGATAAACTGAAAATTAAGCAAAGATGAAATAAATGTTAATTGTTATAATGTAAAATAAACCTGATCATTCTTTTGAAAAATAACAATATTCAAAAATAAATACACTCTCTAAAATAGAAAAAACTCAGAGTTCTGATTCTTTAAGATGATATGACCTGAAAACCCTCCAGACTAGAATCATATTAAAAAGACAATATATTAGCAGGCAACATCCACGAGATCACTAATTGTTCAGTTACTGAACCCACATTCTGAGCATCTACTAATTTCTGCCTCTTCTCTCTTCTTAGGCAAGCTCATCCATCTCTGTGATTTTAAATGTCACCTCTATACCAAAATTTGGCAAACGTGTTTCTCACTTAAGATTTTTGTAAGCTTTAAATGTGTATGTACTGATTGCCTTTTTTCCCCAGGTGCTTGAGTATCTAATTCAATCCTAGCACAAACAACTTGATTTCTTCATCCTTAAGAAACTAATTACTTAAGATAGAATTAAATTTTTACTTTTGTTCAGAACTCAAAATTAATCTATTGCCAAAAGGTACTCATTCTGCTAGTGATGTAAAGCCATTTTCTTTCTTCATACTCTATTGTCATTATGTTAAACCAAGACACAACCATGACTGTCTTTCAATAGTCTATCATATCATAACTGTACATTAAATAATACATAATAATTCTAAGATATATCACATTTTAAGTGAAGTACATTACCTCCCATATGATGTACTTAGGGCAGATATTTTACTTATTTATAGCAAATAATCTATTACATATTACTAAAATATAAAAATTATCATGGAAATGAAATAAAAAGAGAGAAGGCAAAATACAAATTGGCCCCAAATTTACTGAAAGCATTCCTGTCTCTTTAAGGTGGTAGGGGAGACCACTTAGTATGATGGACATACAGAAGGAGTACTGAGAAAGACTACAGCATAATAAAACCTCCACAAATATATATTAATGAAATAGACCAGCAATCATTGGAAGAATGTTGAATACTACCTAACCTTCAATGAAAAGGGAATTATATTGTTTTTTTTCTTTTCTCCTTTCCATCTTGATTCTCTCACTTTATAAAAACTGAGTATGTGGCCTGTAGTGAATGAAATAATCACAAGAGAGAAAGATGTGCCAGTTTTTTTTCTTTGCGCTTTCTGTCTTATTTTGGCCTGGAGCTTTATTTTCTCTACTTAAGAAGAACTGTTGATTCAAGAAGACTAAAGGGGCTGCCAGAAGACCTAGGAGAATCATTAAGGAGCAAACTGCTTAGAGCTCAAGGCTAGATTTCAAGTGAAAATTGGTCCAGTTGGGATCACCAAGTAGGAGTTGAGTCAGGATTTCAGAGTAAATTTCTCTTAAAAGTGTAAGATATGGATCTTTGCCTCAACCACTTTCAGTTGAGATTTGTAAAACTCCTGAGAATAGCAATCACAGTGCAAGACAGTAGGGAACTACCAACTTTACCTGTGTATGGATAATTGTACATAAATGAAATTTCTGAAGAACTTATTTCATTACCAGGAACAAAAATGTTCATATCTTAAATATCTATTGAAGTGCTAATTCCTAAATAAGTTAAAACAGAATCTCAAAACTACCCGAAGGGTCTATTAGTCATTCCTGAGGATCATCCATGTAGTATATTTGTTGTACAGAAAGTCTACAGTTATCGTTTGGAATTTCCATCCTTCTTTTTCTCTTACAAGCAAGCTACTTAGAGTAGCCTCCATTTTTCCATTCTCTTACACAGGCTTGCCAAGTATACCTGGTTATGATTGCTGTGTCCTGATGTTCCCAGAGAATCCAAACATGCACTTCCTGAAGTGTACAAAATGACCTCCTCTCTTTGGGCCGGAAGCAGTTCTGCCTCTATTCAGACTATCAGAATATCTCCTCATTTTCATTTCTATCATAATAACAGGGGTGATATCCAATAGGAATAAGAGATTTTCACGACTATATACTTCTTTTTGCAGAATTCTCTCCAAGGTTTTTTTCTTTAACAAACATACACAGGAGGAATTCTGATGCATAAATGTGGCAGGAATCGGATCATTAGGGTGTGCTGTTAGGAGTTGTGTGTGTGTGTGTGTGTGTGTGTGTGTGTGTGTGTGTAAGGAGATGGAGAGGTGGGAATTGACTTTTTACAGTAAAAAAGACTGTCATATAGAATAACTAAAATAAAATTTTCATTAGGATTTAATTGATTTGTTTTGTTTCATTTATGTAGATTTTTATACTCGTGCTTATTTTATAAACTTAATAATATCATGTGTATTTACACATTTGGGTATCTTGGTGTTATGGTCAGTCTTTCATAATTAAAAAGTTCTTATTGTGCCTGTGTTTATCAGCCTACCCTCTTGTGAGTTTTAATTTTTATAATACTGGAAACAAGCTAATCAAGCAAATGAAAATTGCGTGAAAATGGGCTGAGTAAATAATCTATAAATAAAGGCTTTATTCAAGAACTGTTATGATCACTTATGTTCCTTTCTAGTTATTGGTAATCTCTTGATAGCTGAAATCACCAATTATGGGACTATGTGTAGGGTAGGGTGGTATGATATAGTTTAAAACATTGGTTAGATGGTACCCTTTTTCAATACTGAGACAGAGGTATGGACTTCAATAATTGAATGCTACTTGTCAAAATACACTTACAACTGTTGTTGACCTAAGCAAATACTATTTACCATCAGTTAAAATTTATATTTAATATTTACATTTATTGGACTGTTGACCTTCCTAAAATTAAATGATTTACTTAATACTGCATTGATTAAGATCGATAAAATTGGTATGCATCTCTTCATATGGAAAGAGTTCAATGAATATCTTCTCGAACTGAATAATGAATAAGACCCATGTGTATTCATACTCGGATACACGTTTTATTATCATGTCCCCAAAAATACTTGAGGTTTCTCCATCACCCTTAGACTCTTTCATAGAATTAAGCTTCAAATATTTTCTTTCTCTCTCTAGAATTTTCCCTTATTTCCCTGCACCAACATGTCTCTCAACTCTTTGTAATAGCTTTAGAAATACACATTTGTAGGCTATTCACAGGGAGTAGGCTTTTATAAACAAAAGGCAGACCACCTCTTATATATCTTCCCTAAGAGAAAGAACACTAGACTAAAAAATTGCTTGAATTGATGACACAAAACAAAGTGTTGATAGGTTTTCAAAAAATATTTTCAAATATTCTGTCCCACTTGAAATTTGATCAACATTTTTATCACATGCAGCTAGCTTTCCCCTTTTATAACTTCTCAAGTATTATTTCTAATAAATAGTTTAAAAAAAACCACTGTGCAAAATTGGACATTATTCATAAAACATTACATTAGAATGAAATTAGTTTAGGACTGGTATTCAGAAACTCTGATGCTTAAAATTTAACTGAATAAAATAGTCTTGATTTCAAATTCAATATATGTCACTAAAAACTATCTATCTATCTATCTATCTATCTATCTATCTATCATCACGTGTCAAGCTTAACCATGGTTTTTGCTGAAGAGTAAATTTTGTATAAATCAGAGAACCAAGTCTTACCTTTGAGTAATTAGCTTTGAATTCAATGAATTTTCTGAAAAAAATAGCTGACCAGAGTAAATGATGTATTCAAGTACAGGGCTATTACTTATCTTCTAGGTGACTAATTTAAGAAAGCAAGTTATGTGGATTAGAGATATAAATTTTTGTATTTGCATTGAGGGTGCTTGTTTGAAGAGAAAAAACATTTGTTGATAAGATAAATATTGCTTCAGTCACTTCTAAAAAATGTGAAACATTTTCCTTTGTTGATAAATATTTCTTGAATAGAGAAGGAGGAAGAAAAATTTTTGGAGACTCTTGTTGCTTCCATTACCATGTTTTCTGTTCAACATAAAGACAGAGTTAAATCGTATTTAGTCTCCTCCTATCCATTTCTAAAATAATATAGGGAAATTATATCAGTATGACATTGCCACCTCTGAATATCTAGGGCACCAGGAGGAAGCATAAGTATTAATTGAGTCTCTTTCCATATATGCTTCTATTGTATTACTTCCTTTAGAGGAATAGAGCCTTTCTTTTAATATATAAACAATTTTAAGTCACGTACATATTTAAAGAATTTTTGCAGTGCACTGAAAGTAGTACAGCTCTATTAGAAGGAACATAGCTATTGAAGAATGTTATAAATATAGAAGCTAGTATATTGAGGAGTCTCAAAACAGAGGGGTATAAATGACATTTTTGTAAATTCACTGAATTTAATCAGGCCCTGTCAAATCTCCATGTTTATCTCTGTTATATCTTGAGCAGATACCAAAATTCTCTGGTGACTTAGAAGTTTTAAAGATCAATCAAGTTAAGGATGAATTGATTTTAATTTTTCTCCTCCTTCAAGTACAGAGCCCAATTCATGTTTTCTTCTAGGACTGTAAATGGTGGGAATAAAAAATGAAGTTTATGGTTAGCTTTAATTCACTTTTCCTTTCTTGAGGCTAGATTTTTTCCAAATTATTGAGGAGATTGAAAAAAGGTGAGAAAGGAAGCATCTTTTTACCCAACTGGCACTTGCTTTATTCTACTTTGTTGTTTTTGACACTCTGGTTGGCACTGACTGGCCATTCATGTCCTCTATTTGGCATAGTCCAAGGACTTGTTCTTTCAAAGGATTTATTTGTGAGTTCTTTGGAAGACCCGGGGAAGATTCTACCTATGTAGACTTAGTTTTACCTAGTCCTTTTATAGGAATTCCCTTACCTCCTGCCACCCATGGATCCACAGTTCATGCTCTTTGTGTTCATTATCTGTAGACAATCCTCTTGGGAGAAATAACAGCAGCTCAAGCTCTATTCATTTCTGGGGTGTCCACTTACCCTATGAAAAACTCACTCCTTCTGTCCAAGAAACACAATATGGAATGTTGTCTTTCCTATTGTTTTTATCCTTGCTCTATATCTCTTCAATTCTCTTCTCTATTGCTCAGAGATGGACAGGAGAATTTTGGCATTTTTAAAAGATACTTATATGGATGAACTTTATTGAAAGTGAATATACAGAGATATTGCAGCATGCAATATCTTCTCAATATCAAATGCTGGGTGATTCTTTTCAATTTATTATGAAGAAAATAATCTGCTTATAGTAGTAGTTATTTATTTTTGTTGAGGGTTCTCTGCTTTTCTGCCTGCTCCATGATCTTTTCTTCCATATAAAGATGTGCTCTTCTATTTCCTGAATTAAGATCTGGACACAGGGATCAGCTTGGTTCAACAGCTTAATTTCTTTGACAGACTGAGGCATTTCACTTGGGTGTTTTAGTCCAACAGCAACCTTCACAATAAGGGTGCTTCAAAGTTGAGTGATATAAATGGCGGGCAGGATGACAAGTTGCACAGTGCTGCAGATTTCAGCACAAAGTCTTGTTGGCATTCTATTAGCACATTTCCTAGAAGTACCTCCTCTAGGTCTCCCAGCTCCCTTCCTAGCAGAAGATACAGGTTCTCCAGATTACAGTATGCCATGTGGGGAACTTGGGAAAGGTCATCTACTGGAGTTGAGAAGCCTAAAGATACACACTACAGAAACTCAACAGAACTGTATTTGGGCCCCAAGACAAAATTTTCTTTCCCCTTTGAGCCACGCCACTGAATACTTGAACAAATGCAATAAAAGACCCTTAGTTGTTTCTTTCCTGGAGCACAGGTTTAGAGGTCATACTCTCCACCTGCTGCTCATCACCTTTTGGCTCTTCTACCTTTGGACTTGTTTCAAGAGGACGCCCATACTGGATGGGCTCCAAGGATGCCTGGCCCTGTGCTGCTACAAGCTTCTTCATGTGCCTTAGCCTTGCATGCTCACGCCTCTGAGCGATTTCGTTTTGAATGGACAGTCTTGGCTTATTCTAAGGCAAAGCCTTAGCATCAATTGCAAACATTCTGGAAACAAAGATAATAACTAGAGCAGTATCTTCATTTCCATATTTTATAAAAGCTGCTTTAGTGTCTGGGTTTTGGTGAAAGAGAGTTAAGCTGTGCACATCATCTTGTTTTCTTTTCTCTCTCAGATGTAATATCCAGGAGACTAGGAAGTTTCTCAAACACTGTAACAAGAACAGCATGGGATATGGGTAGTCACTGACTGCAGATGGCATTAATTTGAACTTAAGGATCTGAATGTCATGCCACATGAGCTCTAATTTTTAATCCTAAAGAAGTCACCATTTTATCAACTTTTTCTTTGTCATTTTTCAAGACAGCATCACACAAATTCCATATATTTTACAGAGTCAATTCTTCAAGTAAAGGCTTTCTTTAAACCTTTTAGAAAGGTTTCTTTCCTTTTGCCTAAAATCCAGGTGACAAACTTTCAATCTCTCTTTTTAGAAAACACACATATTCACACACATACATACCCTTGGCTAATGGGAGAGTAAACCACACTCTACTCTAAAGCTTGTACACTGACTACACTAACAGTGCACTTGTGTCTCCCTCTCTTCCACACTCACTCTGACTTTTTTCCTGCCCGGTATTTTTTATGGAGCCTGGAAATTTAGGGAATATGTCATGATCACCTCTTAGTCTTAATGAAATCTTCTGACTATGACTGACTCTCTCATTATTGGGAAAATTTTTCAATTAACAATAATCGTGCATCGGATAAACCTCTTTGGCTACGACACTGCCACTATGCAAAGCTGACTCTCTCATTATAAATGTGGCTTAGTTTGGGCAGTTCTTTGGCTCCAATTCTGATTCAATGTGAAAAGTACTACTAAATATCCTGTTTTCTTATAATGATCAATAGGTATTCTGTCTTTTACTCTGGACTATTCTAAGTTGAATTTATATTCTAACTAAGTTTCTTGTATCCCAATTAATTATAATATATTATTTGTTTTCTCTTGAAAGTTTGTGTTTCATGTAACCATGAATGTTATGCATAATTTATGAATGTATTATTGTCATTAGCACTGGATTCTAGATTATCAGTTTGAATTTATAATATGTAATTTAATATGCTGGTATTTTGTCTTCCTCTTTGTTACTAGAATTATTATAGCACATAAACTGTTTAGTCTTCCCTTCTCTTAAACTGTACTTGACACAAACATAGATATTTTAAGAAACTTTGGTATAATTTCTCTCTATCATATAAGGGGTTATCTGTAATTTTGATAAGTAAATATTATATATTTAGTTCCCAGAAATTATATATATATAATATATATATATTAGTATATATTATATATATATACTTGTATAAGATACAAATTATACCTACATAGAAAGCATATACATATATACATAGATATAATTAATTTTCTCTTATTATAACTTTTAACTTTTAGTTTACTTTTTAGGTAACAACATAGAGAATTGTATTTTCACATTGTTGCTGTTATTATCAACACTCTCCCCTTGAACATTTTGATTTTGAGAATAACTTAATTACATTTGATAATGTGGAAGAGATAACATGTATTTTAATTTGAAAAAAGATTTATTTCTGATAAATAATAATCAAATTTTAAAGCCTTAATGTTTATATGAAAAGGACAGAAAGTTGATAGACTATCAAAATATGCTAGTCATACATATTTCCAATTAGCTGATATTTTAGAATTATAACTACAGGCATACCTCAGAGATATTGTAAGTTCAATTCCAAATACCACAATAAAGTGAATATCACAATACAGTCACACAAATTTTTGGTTTCCCAGTGGATATAAAATTTATGTTTACACTATACTGTAGTCTATTAAGTATACAATAGCATTTTGTCTAAAAAACAATATACATACCTTAATTAAAAAAAAAAACTTTATTGGTCTAACATGCTAACCTTCATCTGAGCCTTCAGCAAGTCATAATTTTTTGCTGGTGGAGAGTCTTGCCTCGATGTTGATGGCTGCTGATTGACCAGGGTGGTGGTTGCTGAAGTTTGGGATGGCCATGGCAATTTCTTAAAATAAGACAACAATGAAGTCTGCCTCAACAATTGACTCTTCCTTTTGTAAATGATTTCTCTGTAGCATGCAGTGTTGTTTGATAGCGTTTAACCCACAGTAGAACTTCTTTCAAAATTACAAAACCTGCTGCTTATAAAAACCTGCTGCTGCTTTATCAGCTAAGTTCATGTAATATTCTAAATCCTTTGTTGTGATTTCAACAATCTTCACCTCATCTTCACTAGGAATATATTCCATCTCAAGAAACCACTTTCCTCACTCATCCATAAAAGGCGACTCGTCATCCATTAAAGTTTTATCATGAGATTGCAGTAATTCAGTCACTTCTTCAGTCTCCACTTCTAATTCTAGTTCTTTTGTTTCTTCTGCCACATCTACAGTTACTTCCTCCACTGAAGTCTTGAATTCTTCAAGGTCATCCATGAGAGTTGGGATCGACTTCTTCTTAATTCCTATTCATGTTGATACTGTAACTGCTTCTCATGAATTATAAACGTTCTTAAGGTCACCTAGAATGGAGAATTCTTTCCAGAAGGTTTTCAATTTACTTTGCCCAGGTCCATCAGAGGAATCACTATCTATGGCAGCTATAAGCTTATGAAATTCATTTCTTAAATGATAAGACTTGAAAGTCGAATTATTCCTTAATTCATGGGCTGCAGAATAGATGTTGTATTAGCAAGTGTGAAAATAACATTAATTTTGTTGTACATCTCTATTAGAACTCTTGGATGACCAGGTACCTTGTAAATGAACAGGAATATTTTAAAGAATTTTTTTTTTTTTTCCTGAGCAGTAGGTTTCAACTTTGGGCTTAAAATATTCAATAAACCATGTTGTCAACAGATGTACTATCATCCAGACTTTGATATTCAATTTATAGAGCACAGGAAAACTAGACTTAGTATAATTTTTAAGAGCTGTACAATTTTTGGAATGGTAATAAATGAGTGTTGGCTTCAACTTAAACTCACCAACTATATTAACCCCTAAAAAAGAGTCAGGCTGTCCTTTGAAGAATTGAAGCTAAGCATTGCCTTATCCTGTCTAGCTACGAAAGTCCTAGATAACATCTTTTTCTAATATAAAGTAATTTTGTCTACCTTGAAAATATGTTGTTTAGTGTATCCACCTTCATTATCTTGACTAGAGTGTCTGAATAACTTGCTGAAGCTTCTACATCAGCACTTATTTCTTCACCTTGTACTTCTGTGTTATGGAGATGGTTTCTTTCCTTCAACCTCATGAACCAGCCGCTGCTAACTTCAGACGTTTTTTCTGCATCTTCCTCATCTATCTCAGCCTTGCCAGAATTGAAGAGAGTTATGGCCTTGCTCTGGATTGGCTTTGGTTTAAGGGAAAGTTGCATTTGGTTTGATCCTCTATCCAGACCACTACAACTTTCTTCATGTCACCAAGAAAGCTGCTTTTCTTTCTTATCATTCATGTGTTCACTGGTGTAGCACTTTTAATTTCCTTCAAGAACTTTTCCTTTGCATTCACAACTTGGCTAACTGTTGGGTACAAGAGGCCTAGCTTTTGGCCTATCTCAGCTTTCTACATGCCTTCCTCACTAAGCTAAATCATTTCTAGCTTTTGATTTAAAGTGAGAGATGTGTGACTCTTCCTTTCACTTAGAAGTCACTGGAGGGTTATTAATTGGTCTAATTTCCATATTGTTGTATCTCAGGAAGAGGAAGGTCCCAAGAGAGGGAAAAAGATGGGGGAATGGCTGGTCAGTGGAGCAGATTGTCACACACAACATTTATTGACTAAGTTTGCTGTCATATGGTATGGTTTGTGGCATGTCAAAACAATTAGAATAGTAGCATCAAAACTCACTGATGACAGACCACCATAACAAATATAATAATAATGAAAGTTTGAAATAGTGTGAGAATCACCAAACTGTAACCAAGAAACACATAGGAGCAAATGCTGTTAGAAAAATCGTGCCTACAGGCTTGCTTTATACAGGGTTGCCACAAAACTTCAATTTGTATAAAATGCAATATCTGAGATACTCAATGAAGTGAAGCATAGTAAAAAAAGTATTCCTGTATATCAACTTATAACCTCACATTAATAATGCCCAGATCAAATATTATTTTAAAGTAATAAAGCTTAAGCTTTCTTAACTATAGATATGAAATAAAACCATCACTCAGTGATACTTGAGCCAAAAATCCAGTGAATCTTGTGAATTTAGCAATTTAATTATATTGTGCAATATTCTGCATCCCTTCAGCATACCACTATCCTTGCAGGAATGAAATGATGATTATTTTTATGAGTGAAGATGTTAATACTGACAATGTTTAAAAATTTCTTCTAAACGTTTTTTCTTACAAAATTAAAATTTTACCATAAAATAGAATATTTCAATGAAATTTGATTAACAAATGATTTTGTATTACTCATGACAGGGTTTTATATTTTCTCAGTATAAGAAACTGGTATAGGCCACACATGTATTTCAGTTAATTATTTCCAGTGCAACAGTAGACTTAAATATCTGAGTATATTATCTACTCCTATAGAGAGATGGCATGCTCGTATGTTATACTGTTTTTGTTTATAGGATGTAGTTCCTAAATTTCATTCTGTTCATATTCTGATATTTGAAATATTTTCAAATCAATCATTTATTTACCTGTCTATAAGATACCTTCCTTTGTAATGAGAGATAAGAGTTTTATAGTGTAGTAAAATTCTGAGTATCATTTTTAGTATTTCTATTATCTTAATCTTGTAATATAACTATATCAACTTTATCATTATATTTACTTTTTAAATTTTTTATTGAAATATTGTTGATTTACAATGTTGTATTAATTTCTTCTATAAAGAGAAGTAACTCAGTTATATACATATATACATTATTTTTTTATATTCTTTTTCATTATGGTTTATCCTAGGAGACAGGATATAGTTCTCTGTGATATACAGTAGGACCTTGTTATTTATCCATTATAAATGTAATGGTTTGCCTCTACTAACCCCAAACTCTCACTCCATCCACTACCCTCTGAGTGTAGCTCTGCTCTAATAAGCTTTACTGCCTTGTATCTTACATGTTTATGTGTTTACATTGGATAGGTTCTCAAGTTCCTGGTCTGCCATATTTCAGAACCAGAAGTGCCCTCCTTCCCTTTTCTATAAACCATCAGTGGATGGCATTTATTCCCACAGCTTTAGCTGCTGTCTATAAGTTGATTAACCCCCAAATCTCTATCTCTGGCATGGACATCTATCTCATTTCAGTCCCAGAAATATACTTCTAATTGACAAGCAGAGATTCTCACCTGAATATCCCATAAAAATCTCAAACTCTGTATCTTCAAATTTATAGTCACTCAAAACTGGATTTATTTTTTCAACTAATGGTATCACCATCCCATCGGTTTTCCACACATCTGTCAGTTTTCCTTTACTCTCCCTCTCCCTTATCCCCTGTCATTCTAAAATTCCACACCTTAATGTTCCCCAAATAAGTCCCCTCCTCTCCATTCCCACTGCCTTAATTCATGCCTGCCTGTATTGTCTCCCAAATGCTATTTTTTTCTTTTTTTTAATTAAAATAAAAGCTTTTTATTGGAGAATAGTTGCTTTACACTGCTGTGTCAGTTTCTGCTGCACAACAAAGTGAATCAGCTATATGTATACATATATCACCTTTTTTTTGGATTTCCTTCCCATTTAGGTCACCACAGAGCACTGAGTAGAGTTCCCTGAGCTACACAATAGGTTCCCATTAGCTATCTATTTTATGCATAGCAGTGTATATATGTCAATCCCGATCTCCCAATTCATCCCACCAACTCCCTTTCCCCCTTGGTATCCATAAGTTTGTTGTCTATGTCTGTGTTTCTATTTCTACTTTGCAAATAAGATCATCTATGCCATTTTTCTAGACTCCACATATATGCATTAATATATGATATTTATTTTTCTTTTTCTGACTTACTCCACTCTGTATGACAGTCTCTAGGTCCATCCACTTCTCTGCAAATGACACAATTTTATTCCTTTTTATTTCTGAGTAATATTCCTTTGTATATATGTACCACATCTTTATCCATTCCTCAGTTGATGGACATTCTGATTGCTTCTATGTCCTGGCTATTGTAAATAGTGTTGCAATGAACATTGGGGTGCATGTACCTTTCTGAATTATGGTTTTCTGGGTATATGCCCAGTAGTGGGCTTTCTGGGTCATATGATAGTTCTATTTTAGTTTTTTAAGGAACTACCATAATGTTCTCCCTAGTGGCTGGATCAACTTACATTCCCACTAGCAGTGTAAGGGGTTTTCCTCTTCTCCACACCCTCTCCAGCATTTATTGCTTGTAGATTTTTTGATGATGGCCATTCTGATTGTGGTGAGGTGACACTTCATTGTAGTTTTGATTTGCATTTCTCTAATAATTTGTGATGTTGACCATCTTTTCATGTGTTTGTTGCCCATCTGGATGTCTTCTTTGGAGAAATGTCTGTTTAGGTATTCCACCATTTTTTGATTGAGTTGTTTATTTGACATTGAGCTGCATGAGCTGTTTGTATATTTTGGAGATTGATCCTTTGTAAGTTGCTTCATTTGCAAATATTTTCTCCCATTGTGAGGGTTGTCTTTTCATCTAGTTTATGGTTTCCTTTGCTGTGCAAAATTTTTAAGTTTAATTAGGTCCCATTTGTTTATTTTTGTTTTTCCTCTCTCTCTCTTTTTTTTTTTTTTTTGATGTAGACCATTTTTTAAAGATTTTATTGAATTTGTTACAATATTGCTGCTGTTTTATGTTTTGGTTTTTTGGCTGCTATTCATGTGGGATCATAGGTCCCCAACCAGGGATCAAACCCACACCTCCTGCATTAGAAGGCAATGTCTTAACCCCTGAACTACCAGGGAAGTCCCTGTTTTTATTTTCATTACTCTAGGAGGTAGGTCAGAAAAGATCTTGGTGCAATTTATGTCAAAGAGTATTCTGCTTATGTGTTCCTCTAAGAGTTTTATAGTGTCTGGTAGGTCTTTAATCTGTTTTGAGTTTATTTTTGTGTATTGTGTTAGGGAGTGTTCTCATTTCATTCTTTTACATATAGCTGTCCAGTTTTCCCAGCATCAATTATTATAGAGACTGTCTTTTCTCCATTGTATATCTTGCTTTCTTTGTCATAGATTAGGTGATCATAGGTGCGTTAATTTATCTCTGGGCTTTCTATTATGTTCTCTATTTCTATTTTTGTGTCAGTACCATACTGTTTTGATTACTGTGGCTTTGTAGTGCAGTCTGAAGTCAGGGAGTCTGATTCCTTCAGCTTCGTTTTTCTTTCTCAAGACTGCTTTGGCTATTCGGGGTCTTTTGTGTTTCCAAATAAATTGTAAAATTTTTTGATCTATTTCTGTGAAAAATACCATTGGAAATTTAATAGCGGTTACATTGAATCTATAAATTGTTTGGGTATTATAGTCATTTTCACAATATTGATTCTTCCAATCCAAGAACATGGTATATCACTCCATCTGTTTGTGTTGTCTTTGATTTCTTTCATCAGTATCTTATAGTTTTCTGCATACAGGTCTTTTGCCTCCTTAGGTAGTTTATTTCTAGGTATTTTATTCTTTTTGTTGTGATGATAAATGGGATTGTTTCCTTAATTTCTCTTTCTGATCTTTTATTTTTAATGTATAGGAATGCAAGATATTTCTGTATGCTAATGTTTTTTATCGGGGTATAGTTGTTTTACAATATTGTGCTAGTTTCTACTGTACAGAGAATGGAGCTCCTGGTACTATACAGCAGGTTCTCATTAGTTATCTACTTTATACATATTATGGTATATGTATCAATCCCGATCTCCCAGTTCACCCCACCCCCCACTCCCAGATTTCCCCCCTTGGTGTGCATAGGTTTGTTCTCTTTTCTGTGTTTCTATTTCTATCTTGCAAACCAGTTCATCTGTACCATTTTTCTAGATTCCAAATATATACGTTAATATATGATATTTGTTTTTATCTTTCTGACCTACTTCACTCTGTATGACAGTCTCTGGGTCCACCCATGTCTCCACAAATGACCCAGTTTTGTTCCTTTTTATGGCTAATATTCCACTGTATATCTGTACCACATCTTCTTTATCCATTCATATGTGGATGGACATTTAGGTTGCTTCCATGACCTGGTTATTGTAAATAGTGCTGCAATGAACATTGTGGTGCATGTATCTTTTTGAATTATGGATTTCTGTTGGTATATGCCCAGTAGTGAGATTGCTGGATCATATGGTAATTCTATTTTTAGTTTTTTAAAGAACCTCCATACTGTTCTCCATAGTGGCTGTATCAATTAACATTCCCACCAACAGTGCAAGAGGGTTCCCATTTCTCTACACCCTCTCCAGCATTTATTGTTTGTAGGCTTCTGGTGATACCCATTCTAACCTGTGTGATGTGATACCTCACTGTTGTTTTGATTTGCATTTCTCTAATAATTAGTGACGTTCAGCAACTCTTCATGTGTCTCTTGGCCATCTGTATGTCTTCCTTGGACAAAAGCCTATTTGGGTCTTCTACCCATTTTTGCATTACATTGTTTGTTTGTTTGTTTGTTTTTGATATTGAGTTGCATGGGCTTTTTGTATATTAGGTAGGATAATCCTTGGTCCATTGAATCTTTTATATTTATTTTCTCCCATCTGAGGGTTGTCTTTTCATCTTGTTTATGGCTTCATTTGTTGTGCAAAAGCTTTTAAGTTTCATTAGTTCACATTTGTTTATTTTTGTTTTTATTTCCATTACTCTAGGAGGTGGGTCAAAAATATCTTGCTGTGATTTATGTCAAAGTGTTCTGCCTATATTTTCTTCTAAGAGTCTTATAGTGTCTGGACTTACATTTAGGTCTTTAATCCATTTTGAGTTTATTGTGTATGGTGTTAAGGCATGTTTTAATTTCATTCTACATGTAGCTGTCCAGTTTTCCCAGCAACACTTATTGAAATGAGTGTCTTTTCTCCATCGTATATCCTTGCCTCCTTTTTCATAGCTTAGGTGACCATAAGTGGGTAGGTTTATCTCTGGGCTTTCTATTCTGTTCCATTGATCTATGTTTCTGTTTTTGTGTCAGTACCATACTGTCTTGACTACTGTAGCTTTGTAGTAGTGTCTGAAGTCAGGGAGCCTGATTCCTCCAGCTCTGTTTTTTTTTTTTTTTTTTCAAGATTGCTTTGACTATTAAGGGACTTTTGTGTCTCCATACAAATTTTAAGATTTTTTGTTCTAATTCTGTGAAAAATGCCATTGGTAATTTGATAGGGATTTCATTGATTCAGTAGATTGCTTTGGGAAGTATACTCATTTTCACAATATTGATTCTTCCAATCCAAGAACATGGTATATCACTCCATCTGTTTGTGTCATCTTTGATTTCTTTCATCAGAGTCTTATAGTTTTCTGAGTACAGGTTTTTGCCTCCTTAGGTACGTTTATTCCTAGGTATTTTATTCTTTTTTTGCAATGGTGAGTGGGATTGTTTCCTTAATTTCTCTTTCTGATCTTTCTTTTTTAGTGTATAGGAATGCAAGGGATTTCTGTGCATTAATTTTATATACTTCTATTTTAACAAATTCATTGATTAGCTATAGTACTTTTCTGGTGGCATTTTTAGATTTTTCTATATATATAATATCATGTCATCTTCAAACAGTGACAGTTTTACTACTATTTTTTCCGATTTGGATTCCTTTCATTTCTTTTTCTTCTCTGATTGCTGTGGCTAAAACTTCAATAACTATGTTAAATAATAGTGGCAAGAGTGGATATCCATGTCTCTTTCCTGATATTAGAGGAAATGCGCTCTGTTTTTCACCACTGAGAATGATGTTTGCTGTGGGTTTGTTGTATATGGTTTTTATTATTTTGAGGTAGGTTCCCTCTATGGCTACTTACTGGAGAGTTTATTTCATAAATGTATGCTGAATTTTGTCAAAAGCTTTTTATAAATCTATTGAGATGATCATATGGTTTTATTCTTCAGTTTTTTAATATGGTGTATCACATTGATTGATTTGCTTATATTGAAGAATCCTTGCATCCCTGGGATAAATCCAACTTGATCATGGTGTATGATCCTTTTAAAGTGTTGTTAAATTCTGTTTGCTAGTATTTTGTTGAGGATTTTTCCATCTATATTCGTCAGTGGTATTGGTCTGTAATTTTCTTTCTTTGTAGTATCTTTGTCTGGTTTTGGTATCAGGGTGATAGTGGCCTCGTAGAATGAGTTTGGGAGTGTTCCTCCATCTGCAATGTTTTGGAAGCATTTCAGAAGGATAGGTATTATCACTTCTCTAAGTGTTTAATGGAATTCACCTGTGAAGTCATCTGGTCCTGGACTTTTGTTTGCTGGAAGATTTTTAATCACAGTTTCAATTTCATTACTTGTGATTGGTCTGTTCATATTTTCTATTTCTTCCTGGTTCAGTCTTGGAAGGTTGTGCTTTTCTAAGAATTTGTCCATTTCTTCATGGTTGTCCATTTTATTGGCATATCAGTTGCTTGTAGTAGTCTCTTATGATCCTTTGTGTTTTTTCAATGTCAGTTGTAACTTCTACTTTTTCATTTCTAACTTTATTGATTTGACTCCTCTCCCATTTTTTCTTGATGTGTCTGGCTAAAGGTTTACCAATTTTATTTATCTTCTCAAAGAACCAGCATTTAGTTTCATTGATCTTTGCTACTGTTTTCTTTGTTTCTATTTCATTTATTTCTGCCCTGATCTTTATGATTTATTTCCTTCTACTAAGTTTAAGGTGTGTTTTTGTTGCTGTTGCTATTTCTCTATTTGTTTTAGGTGTAAGGTTAGGTTGTTTATTTGAAATTTTTCTTGTTTCTTGAGGTAGGATTGTATTGTTATAATCTTCCTCTTAGTAATGCTTTTGCTGCATCCTATAGGTTTTGGGTTATAATGATTTTGTTGTCATTTGTTTCTAGATTTTTTAAAAATTTTCTCTTTGATTTCTTCATTAATCTCTTGGTTATTTAGTAGCACACTATTTAGCTTCTTATTGTTTGTGTTTCTACAGATTTTTTTTTTCCTGTAATTGATTCTTATCTCAATGTTGTGGTCAGAAAAGATACTTGATATGACTTAAATTTTCTTAAATTTACTGAGGCTTGATTTGTGAGCCAAGATGTGATCTATTTTGAAGAATGTTCCATGTGCACTTGAGAAGAAAGTATATTATTCTGCTTTCCAATGGAATGTCCTATAAACACCAATTAAGTTTGTCATTTAAGTTTTTTATTTCCTTTTAAATTTTCTGTCCCCATGATCTATCCATTCGTGTAAGTAGAGTGTTAAAGTTCCCCGCTATTATTGTGTTACTGTCGATTTACCCTTTGATGGCTATTAGCACTTGCATTCTGTATTGCAGTGCCTATGTTGGTTGCATACATATTTACAGTTGTTATATCTTCTTCCTGGGTTGATTTCATGATCATTATGTGTGTCCTTCCTTGTGTCTTGTAATAGTCTTTATTTTAAAGTCTATTTTGTCTGATGTGAGTATTGCTACTCCAGCTTTCTTTTGATTTCCATTTGCATGGAATATCTTTTTTCCATCCCCTCACTTTCAGTCTGTAGGTGTCACTAGGTCTGAAGTGGGTCTCTTGTAGACAGCATATATATGGGTCTTGTTTTTGTACCCATTCAACCAGTCTGTGTGTTTTGGTTGGAGTATTTAATCCATTTACATTTAAGGTAATTATCGATATGTATGTTCCTATTACAATTTTCTTAATTGTTTTGGGTTTGCCTTTGTGTGTTTTTCTTCTCTTGTGTTTCCTGCCTAGAGAAGTTCCTTTAGCATTTGTTGTAGAGCTGGTTTGGTGGTGCTGAATTTGCTTACTTTTTGCTTGTCTGTAAAGTTTTTGAGTTCTCCATTGAATCTGAATGAGATTCTTGCTGGGTAGAATAATCTTCTTTGTAGGTTTTTCCCTTTCATCACTTTAAATCTATCCTGCCACTCCCTTCTGTCCTGAAGAGTTTCTGCTGAAAAATCAGCTGATAACCTTATGGGGATTCTCTTGTATGTTATTGGTTGCTTTTCCTTTGCAGCTTTTAATATTTTTTCTTAGTTTTTAATTTTTGTTAGTTTTATTAATATGTCTCAGCATGTTTCTCCTTGGGTTTATCCTGTATGGGACTCTGCCCTTTCTGGACTTTGGTGCCAATTTCCTTTCCCATGTTAGTGAAGTTTTCAACTGTAATCTCTTCAAATATTTTCTCAGACCCTTTCTCTTTCTCTTTGTCTAAAAGAAGCATGGTATGCCTAGGAAATGAGGTGCCATTGCTGAGTTGTTTGCAAGGGGTGGGGCTGCCACCACCCCCACATGCCAGCCCTTGTCTCCATGGGCACTGGGAGGGACTCCAACCAGTGAAAGTACCCCACAGTCTGGTGCAACTGCCTTCTAGTTTATGCTACAGGAACTTCATTCACACCCAAGTTGTGATTGCCATACCCCTCCCTGGCCTGAAAGTGTAAGTGTGCCCCAATCAGTCACTGTTTTCACTCCTTTTGCCTGTATGGGGAACAGAAGCCTAAGAGTGGCACACATGCAGAGGTAGGGCCAAAAGCAGAGCTGAGCACCAGGGGTGGTGCAACTAAGGAAGAGGATCAGAAAGCTCTCCATGAAGCTGCACAAGCTATTAATTAAATCCCTGCAATTACCTTGGTAAACCCTGGAATATCTGAATAGAAAACGAGTGTTCCCACAACTGAGACCAGTTTAGCTATAGCAACAATGGACTTTGGGAGCAAGTACACGCAGGAATTGGGCCAGGTCAGAGACTGATCTGGACCCACAAGGCCCACAGGAGGTCCGGAGATCTACTTAGAGGTATTTGAGGGCCTCCTTGGGAGGCAGAGGTTGGCTGTGGCTCACTGTGGGAGTAAGGACACAGACAGAGGAGGCCCCGGGAAAATATGCTTAGTACTAGTATTCTTTTTTTGTGTGTTTCCTGTTGTTCCATAGTTGTGGTGTTGTCTTTATTATTTTTATATTTTTACTTTTTAATATTTCTTAAATTTCTCTATTTTTACTTTACCTTTTTGTTCTTTTGTGGGATTTTTTTCTTATTTTTCTTTTTTTTTTGGTGGTTTTTATGTGTTTAATGTTGTTTTTTTCTTTTCTTTTTTTTTACATATATATATATATATATATATATATATATATATATATATATATATATATTTGTTTGTTTGTTTTTGTTAGTTTAGTCCTTATGGATAGCTTTCATTTTTGAGTTCTTTTGTTTGTTCTGTTGTTTTTTTTATTTCTTCTTTTTTTTTTCCTTTTCTGTCTGCTTCTTTGTTTCTCTTTGGTTTTGTTTTTTATTATTTGTTTTGGGTATGGTTTGTCTGTTTTCTTTCTTCTTTTTTATTTTGTGTGTGTGTGTTCCTGTTTGTTTTTGTCTTTGCTGTTTGTATTGAGTTTCATTTGTCTCTTTGTTTTCTTTTCCTTTTTTCTTCTTTCTTTTTACTCTGGCACTGCTGTGAAGCTTGTGGGCTCTTGAGTCCCCAGCCAGGGATCAGGCTTGGGTTTCTAGGGTGGGAGTGTTGAGCCCAGGATGCTGGACTGCCAGAGAATTCCCAAGACAAGGAAATATTAATAAGCTTTCACCCTCCCAGAAGTATTCATCTTGACACCAAGACCCGGCTCCACCCAACTGGCTGCAGGATCCAGAGTTGGACACCACACACCAAACAACCAGTAAGACAGGAACACAGCCCCACCCATTTGCAAACAGGCTGCCTAAAGTTGTACAAAGCTCACAGACACACCAAAACACACCACATGACGTGGCCTTGCCCATCAGAGTGAAAATAGTTCCACCCACCAGAGTACAGACACAAGTCCCTCTCACTGAGAAGCCCACACAAACACTTGGACCATCCTCACACAACAGTGAGCATATAAAAGAAGCAAGAGGAACTATGATCCTGCAGCCTGCCAAAAAGAGAACATAAACAGAGTAAGTTAAACAAAATGAGATGACAGAGAAATATGTTGCAGATGAAGGAGCAAGGTAAAAACAAACAACACCAAATAAATGAAGAGGAAATAGGCAATCTACCTGAAAAAGAATTCAGAGTAATTATAGTAAAGATCATCCAAGATCTTGTAAATAGAATGGAGGCATGGATCGAGAAGATACAAGAAATATTTAACAAGTACCTAGAAGAACTAAAGAACAAACAACCAGTGATGAACAACAAAATAACTAAAATGAAAAATATACTAGAAGGACTCAGTAGCAGAATAACTTAGGTAGAAGAATGGATAAGTGGGCTGGAAGACAGAATGGTCAAAAACAATTCTGCAGTGCAGAATAAAGAAAAAAGAATGAAATGAGTACAGTCTCAGAGACTTCTGGGACAACATTAAATGTACCAACATTCAAATTGTAGGCTTGTGCAGTTGCATGGAGAGCTTTCCAATCCTCTTTCCTTAGTTGCAGCACCCCTGGTGCTCAGCTTTGCTTTTGGCTCCACCTCTGCATGTGTGCCACCCTCAGGCTTCTGTTCCCCATACAGGCAAAAGGAGTGAAAGCAGTGACTGATTGGGGTACACTTACTCATTCAGGCCATGGAGGGGTATGGCAGCCACAACTGGGGTGTGCATGAAGTGCCTGTAGCATAAACTGGAAGGTAGTTGCACCAGACTGTGGCACACTTTCTCTGGTGGGAGTCCCTCCCAGTGTCTATGGAGGCAAGGGCTGGTATGTGGGGGCAGTGGCAGCCCCACCCTTTGCAAATCACTCAGCAATGGCACTTCATTTCCTAGGCAGACCATGCTTCTTTTATGGGTACTCCCAGCCACAGAGCTCCTCACTCCCATCCCTTCTGTTATATCTGCACAGCCAACAGTGCTCCTCTGCCCAGTCTGCTCTCTTAACCCCACGCTTTAGTACTCAGTCCCTGCCAGGAGTGGTAGAGTCGCATCTCAGACAGGTGTGCCCATGGCTGATTCCTGAGGAGGCTTTGTGATGGGTGGTGCTCAAGATCCCAGAGCCTATGAGGGTGGAAGAGACCTTGGCCTGAGGGAAGGGTGAGCCTGCTGAGATTGGTGCCCATGGAGGCTGAAGACAGCAGGTGGGGAAACCAGCAGTGAGAGCCCCATCCCTTGCATGCTACTCAACAATGATGCCTTGCTTCTATGGTGTCCCAGGCTTTTTCCACAAACTTTCCTGGTTGTGGAGCTCCTTACTCCTGTCCCTTCAGGCTGTCTTTTCACAGAAAACAGCTGTCCCATCTCTGGGTCCATGTTCCAAACCTCACTTTCCAGCATCCAGCCCACCTCTGCAACAGGAGACACACAACTCAGACTGGGGTGTGCAGGGCAGCAATATAGACCAAGCGCACAGTTCTTACTTTGTCCTGCCTTCCACAGACTGTCTGCTGCATTCTCCTTTAATCCCCTGAAAGTCCCCTTCTGTCCCAGCCAATTTACCCACCGTGAGGAGGTTTCTCTGACTGTGGAAACCTCTCTTCACCTTCAGCTTCCCACCAGGGTTGCTGGTCCTCTTTTTGATTCCTCTTTTCTTTTTTTCTTTCTTTCATCCTACCCAGTTGTGAGGGGATTTTTCTTGTCCTTGTAGGTGTCTGAAATCTTCCACTAATGTTCAGCAGGTACTCTGTTAGAATTGTTCCATTTGTAGATGTATTCTTGATGTACTTGTAGGAGAGACAAATTCTGCATCCTACAATTCTTGCATCTTAACTCTGCTCCCTATCATTATGTTTAAAACTTATAGACAGAGGTTAGAGATATAAGACCATATTATTCCTTTTCTTTTTTTCCTTTTGGCCTAACAATCTTCAATACACTTTATCCATTCAGTTATTTTACATTGCAGAATAGTCACCTTTACTTGAGGACATCATTTACTTTTATTTAAATACTCTTTGAAAAGAATATCTTAATCATCACATTGAATTGTAGCATTTTCTATAAATGATACACAAGTAATACTAAGTCTACAATTAAACAATAATTTCTCACCATAGAAAGGGAAACAAACTAAAATTATGATAAATAAGATAAAAACTAAAGTCAATAACTTAGAAACAAAGAATATAATCAACCAGTTAGTGACCAATACTTAGGGAAATATTATATTTATATTTGCTACCATAAAAGAAGTCTGTCACGGCTTCCTTGGTGGTGCAGTGGTTGAGAGTCCGTCTGCTGATACAGGGGACACAGGTTTGTGCCCCGGTCCGGGAGGATCCCACATGCTGCAGAGCAGCTGGGCCCCTGAGCAATAGCCACTGAGCCTGCACATCCAGAACCTGTGCTCCACAATGGGAGAGGCCACAACAGTTAGAGGCCTGCGTACCACAAAAAAAAAAAAAAAAAAAAAAAGAAGAAGTCTGTCATATCTCAGTTCCAAGAGTTTGTAATATAGCTGGCTCTTTATTCAGCTCTTCACATGCATCAATTCATTTAATTTTCACAAAAATCTAGTGAAGTAGATATTACTATTTTCCTTTTATAAATGAGGAAACAAATACAAAATAATATGTAACTTGTCCAAGTTTGCATATAAGGAAAAAAGAGCTGAGATTCACACCCAGTTTTTCTGTATCCTGAACCATTGCTCTATACAGTTCTTTCATGAGGTGCCCAAGTACATTTTATCCTTTATGTGTACCTATTCATTTTTAAATTGTTTCTTGGTAAGTGAAAAATATGTTCTCAAGCTTGAAGTTATGTAATTAGTTCAGCCACAATTCAACAAGTCAAGTCTATTGATCTTTCAGACGCATGGAAGAAGCTCATGACGTTGGCAGAATATTTATTAATATAAACACATGTAATTGGGAAAAATTATTTTCCTGTCTATCACTACTTTGTTGGGTTTACCTAACATTTCACTATAATTGTTAGGGAAACAGTTATGTCTCAATTTAATGTAAAAAGTTTACCAAACTGATGCTAAATACCAGTCAGTTATTTAACTTTTTGTAATTCCATTTTATTTTCTTTTTTTTTCCTTTTTTTTTTTTTTGGCTATACAGCAGGTTTGTAATTCCTGCTGTAGGAATTGCAGGAGGGAGCTCATTGCAAAACTATATCTTTGGGAGCTCGTTGCAAAACTATATATATTTTATTATTATTTTATTTTAGTAAAAAATTCATTTTCATTATAGTGAGATTAGAGGATCAAATGACAATGAAAACTTGACAAGAATAGTTTACAGCCTTTATTTGTTTACTTGTTTGTTTATTTAGTCTCTTGGAAAAAGAATGCTGAACTTACTAAAGTGTTTGTAACTTGTAATGCACTGTGCCATTTTAGCTTGAACCTGTGAGAAATGCTGGTTCTGGATGGCCCTCTGCTCTCAGTCAGGCAGTGGAATTGACTTACAACCTCCTGAGCCCTTCAGAAATATCCCTTTTTCTTCCAGGACTCAAAATAAGCTAAGGCTCTTTAGACACATTTTATATTCTAACTAAAAAAGAAATGAGTATAAAAAAAGTTTTCAACTTTAGATTTCTCAGTCCCCAGCTTTAATTAAAATGGAAATTATGTTTTGTTTTCTAATATGAACACAGAAAAGGACAAATTTCAACAGAAAAGTGATGTGGTGTATATTCCAGATGTGTTAAACCAATAAATAAAAATAAAAGCTGAGTAAAAAATCACATTTCTAACCTGATTCATGATACGGAAGCAAGATAAACCAGTAAAGCATATTAATCACAGTGCGTGAGGCTTTCTTATTATTTTTCTCATCTTTCTTTCTTTTAACTTCTGCTTTGTAGAATATTTTCCTAAATACTTAAAATGAAAAATTAAAGCTGATATATTTTTGAAGTGCTATTTAGGAGAGAATTTTTTAAATTAAAGCAACAGATGTAAATGTGGTAAACAGGATATATGTGATCAGAATAAAGACATTGGTGAACTTTTAGCTCATGATTAAGAGTTTTTAACTTCTGCCCTTAAGTCTCACAATAAATCTCATTTCTTTTCATTCTTCTAGATTTTGCTCCTTGAACTCTTTTCTGTAAACACCAGTCACTTGAAATTGAATATCCAGAAGATCAGCACTTTCAAGTCATATGTCCTACCTTACTAAACTAGGCTAATATAGAAAATTCTAAGGGATGTCATTGTTTTTGTTCTTTTTTTTTTTTTTAAATTATTTGCTATTTTCCATTCAAGGCAAATGTCACCACTAACTACTAAAGTATTATTGCAGGCATATTTTATTCATATAGTAAACATTAAAAACTGTGATTTAGTTGAATTTTTCTTAGACTCCAAGATTGCTTCTAAAAATCATATAAGACTAACTCACATTCATGACAGGTTTATTAAGGACAAGAGATATATTAAATCCTTGGAAGTTATATTTTACATTAAAAGTAAATTAAATCCATAAATTAAATGTGTACACAGATGAGCCTAGTATTAGCAAACTGTAATGAGGTACTGTTTAATTTTCCTGTGCTAGGTACATTCATCAGGACCCACTGAGTCTCTCTGGTAATTGTCAGTATGCCCCATGTGTCTGCCATTTTCTTCATTAGAATCAGGTCTCCTTACAATCATAAGGCAAAGCACATTTTTATATTAGGGAGAAAGGATGGCATTACTATCCCAATATTTTAATCTGGAAAACATATATCTGCTATTCTCTATAATGACATATTTGGGAAGTCAAATATCCTTAAAAGAGACATTTACTATAATAAAGTCAGTCTACTCTTTAAATACTTAAGTAACAAATAGTGTTTTGTGTGTAAATGTGTGCTTAAGTTTAAAATGTATAGATTTACAACAACAAAAAATTGCCAAAGTTCAGTAAATTTATTTTGTCAAAACAATTGATATCTTGAGCATTACTGACCCAATAGGACATCAAAATAAAAATTGTCTAAAGTTAAAGCATATTACATTAACAAACAAATGATTTGCAGTCACAAAATTATAAATGCAGTTTGGGTTGGGGGTAGGTGGAGGGGAGTTAATCCAAATTACAGCAATGGAAGTCTTCAAACTATCTTCTGAACAAGACCATTGATTTTTCCTTTCAGACAGATTTTTCCTTTGAGACATTGAGTTCCCTTTAAGAAAAAAAGAATCAATGGAGTATCACAGTTGGTAATTTGTTACAAATTCTTGAGACTATAAAAGGTATAATCTGGCTAAATTACATGTGGTTTCCATATTAGCTTGTTTGGCAGGATGATCTACTACAAAGTAGGCTAGTTGCCCCACTAGTCAATCCCCCAGTAGTTAAAATTTCCTCTATATCCATCACTGTTATAAAAGCTTCCATAGCCACATCCACCAAACTCTCTGTAGCTACTTCCATCACCTCTGCTGCTGCCAGTACAGCTGCTACTGAAGCTGGAATTGCTAAAAACACTACTATGTGAATAATATCTGGCACAAATCCTCCGCAGAATCTACTACTCTTAGAATGTCCACTACAGCTACCCTTGTAATGATGTTGATATGTCTTATTTTCAAGCTAAGATGGCACTTCTTATTTAGCTTCCACAAGAAGATCCAACAAACCCTTGGTCATATTTATGTTCCTCTTGTTAAAGAACAAGGTGGCAAGGCCAAGGTTTCCTACACATCCTGTGCAGTCAATGCAACGTACATTTTCTTCAATACCATTTGGCAAGTCAAAATTTACAACTTCTTTCCCATTTGAAATGTGAAGTCCTCTTGCTGCTCCTGCTCTAGCCACTAGGATTGGGCTTTTTCCTGAGAGGAACTGGTGAAGACTTCTTCATCATCTCTCCAAGATCATTCTCCATGGATACTGGTACAAGCATATCCTTCATTGTGTAAAAAGTCCTCCAGACTATCCGCACATTTTTGGTCTCCACAAACACTAAGGTCAATGAATTCTTTCCTGTTGCACTTAAAAGGTTAAGCAGAAATAACTGTTTGTCTTACTCTTTTGATGTGAGGTTCTCAGAGGTAGAGCCAATATTCCTGCATCCAAAAAGATATATTCATCCAAGAAATCATGAGCAAGTATCTGTATTTCCTTAGGGAAAGCAGCACTAAACATGTTATGATAAACTCTCTTTGGTGGCATAGTATCTTGTTCAAGTATCCCATATATCTGAGGTTCAAATCCCATATCAATATAAGATCCACTTTATCCAACACCAAGTATTTGTGGAACTCTAATATTTTCTCTTTCCATCATGTCTACCAGGCCTCTGGGAGTAGCAACTAACATGTGCCATCCACATTCTAAGTATCGAATCTGCTAACCAATACTAGCATCACCATAAATGATGTAAGGACTATCTCCAGGCCAGTATGAAAATTTTCTGGCTTCCTTATAGATTGGTACTGCCAAATCTCTCTTGTTGATTCTAATACCAAAGAGATTGGATATTGGATATTACCCTTACCTTCTGTTTTTCTTCATGGCCCTCAAAGTCTCTCCTTGACCATCTGAATAAATATGACTCAAGATCGGCAAAAGAATATTTACAGATGCTGTTTGGGTACAAGACATCAAGTGTCTTTCTCTTTCATAAAAAGAATAGCACAAGGTTGCAGTGGAGCCAAGTGAGTATAAAAAGTAAGCTTGATGTTTCCCATAATAGTTTCTCCCATCTTAACATCAATAACACTTTCAATGTGTGGGAGCCAGCTATTGGCTTTTGCCTCAATTGAAATGTCATATTTCTCAAAGTTAATCTCAGTGTTATCTTCAGAAAAAAGTTCCTGCTCCAAGCAGTCACTTGGAAATGGTTTTCCAAACATTTCTATTTGTCACACCAATGACAGTTTCTACCATGTTCAAATTTTCCAAAGCCACACCTGTCACCATGGTAGCCAGTGTTGTTATAGTCACTCTCTTCATTATCATCAAACCTTCCCTTTAGTCACTTCCACCATCACTGAAGAAACTAGACTTTCCTCTTGAATCATTATGAGACTCAAAATACTACATGTATCCTTATCTTTACTAGAACTCCACTCTGAACTGTCTTTATCATTGACTTGTTTAGTAATTCCTTTGTTCCTTGAATGGAAAGGAATATATCACCCTTTGCCGGCTGTCCTTCCTTGACTCTGATTATCTGGAGAATTAATGTTGCTGGTCCAGCCCAAGGGCATTTTCTACTAACACAGGATCCATCTGTGAAGAATACAGATAACTTGGAATCTCCCTCTGCTGCTGAGTGAGTATGTTTGATGAACAGTAAATGACTCTCGCTGGAGAACTGTGGTTCTCTAACACATGTAGAATTTTGTTCCCCAAACTGAGATCTCCAGATATATAACCATGTTTGAAAGAAATGTCTCTGAACAATTTACAATTCAAAAAAAAAGCTTTACAACATTATCACTCAATGATTATAAGTATGGCTAAGAAAAATATTTGATAAATGTGTATTTTAATGGTTTATATGTTTTCTAAATAAATTTTAAATTATTTAATTATTTAAAAACCACCTCTTCAGATGTGTTTAATTAATACTTCTCTAATCAGACTATCATACCAGGTTAAATGTTATTGTATATATTTCAGCCAGAAAGATTGATTGAGATTTTATAATTTGTTTTTTCCTTGTTTATTCTATTCTGAGTTACAGTGTAACTTAATGGTCTATACTTTTCTCTGTGAAAAGGAGTTAAGTTTTTGGGTACTAAGTAAATAACTGTGAATTCACTTAATGGTTTGCAAGTAGCACAATGCCACAATGTAATAGTGCAAAGTGAAAACTATCATTTTAGAGATTGCTTTGAATTTCATTTTTGACAACAAATGAGTTTATATCAAATATTATGTGTAGTTAGAATCACTATAACTCTGTGGATTTAGGAATATATTATACAAACAAACAAATTATTGGCTAATACTTCTTGACATATTCAAGGTTAAATGTTGACAAGTGCAATGCAAACTCTTCACCCTCCCATTTTAAATACTGTAAGTAAAATACAAAATGTTTAAATGTAACAAGTTAATAGATTTCCATAATCCTAATTCTATAAATAGAATTTTTCAGGTCTCAAGATGCAATGCAGATAATCTAATGTCCAATACAAAAGAAATTATTTTATTAGTGATCTTTCCTGGATTATGCACAGATGAAGTGTAATCAATACTTCTTTGTGATTTTTGTTCCTTTGGAATTGATAAATTATAATACCATATAATTTTCAGAATAATATGATTTTCAAGCTGTAAAATACTTATAAAAATACATATCCAACCCTTCATTACCTTATAGATAAAGAAATGGGGATGAAGATGTTAACTGACTTGCTGATGTCAAGCTTGCTATCTAGTGACAGATTTGAGAGAATAAGTCAAGATACTTGATTCCTATGTCAATGAAATATTCTGTACGAGATACCACCCTTCCTTTTAAATTAACACTAAAGCATAATAAATGGATGTTTCACATAGATACTATTATTCCTTTAATGCAGATTTCTCTGCTTTACAGCGATCATGCCTTCTGGATTAACTGGAAAAATAACTATCAGATTTCTTCTTTTTATTCTGAGTAAACAGTTTTCCCAAACTCCACCTGATGTGAAATTTTCTACCTCTACCAAAACCCAATAAATAACAACATGAATTTCTTCTCTTTCCCAGGTATTCAGAAATTTCCCAGAAATAATTACAACAAAGGCTCCAGGAGAAGATAAGACATATGCTGAGAAATTTTGTGTTTGACAGGAATTTAAGCATTCATGGTAAAGAATGTTTAAGTATGGGAATTAGATACACTATTTCAACATACAGATTTCCTCTGAGGAAGTAGAACTGGACGGGACAAGGAAGATCAAGTTTTAGTTCTATACATGAAGCTATTTCTGTCCTTCCTTCTTTTTCTCCCTCTCACCCAACCTCCTGCTTTCTTTCTCTTCCTTCTTTTCTTTTTCCCTAGTTTTAAAATTACAATCTGTATGGTGTTAGAGAATGTCCTAATTTCATGTGGGCACAAAAATAAACTCAAAATGGAGTAAAGACCTAAATGTAAGACTGCGTACTATAAAACTCTTAGAGGAAAACATAGGCAGAACACTCTCTAACATAAATCACAGCAAGATTTTTTTTGATCCACCTCTGAGAGTAATGAAAATAAAATAAAGAAAGAAATGGGACCTAATTAAACTTAAAAACTTTTCAATAGCAACGGAAACCATGGAAATAAAACTCACAAAATGGTACAAAATATTTGCAAATGAAGTAACCAACAAGGGATTAATCTCCAAAATATACAAATAGCTCATGCAGCTTAGTATCAAATAAACAAACAACCCAATCAAAAAATGGGTGGAAGATCTAAAACATCATTTATCCAAAGACATACAGATGGCCAAGAGGCACATGAAAAGATGCTCAATATCACTAATTATTAGAGATATGCAACTCAAAACTACAATGTGATATCATCTCACACTGGTCAGAATGGCCATCATCAAAAACTCTACAAGCAATAAATGCTAGACAGGGTGTGGAGAAAAGGCAACCTTCCTACACTTTTGGTGGGAATATAAATTGATACAGCCACTATGGAGAACAGTATGGAGTTTCCTTAAAAAACTGAAAATAGAGCTACCATATGATCCAGCAATCCCACTCCTAGGCATATATCTGGAGAAAACCATAATTTGAAAGGATACATGTACCCGAATATTCATTGCAGCACTATTTACAATAGCCAGGACATCAATCTACTTAAATGTCCATCGATGGAAGAATAGATAAAGAAGATGTGGCACATATATACAATGGAATGTTACTCAGCCATAAAAAAGAATGAAATAATACCATTTGCAGCGTACATGGATGGACCTAGAGATTGTCATACTGAGTGAAGTAAGTCAGACAGACAAAGACAAATATCATATGATATTGCTTATATGTGGAATCTTAAAAAATGGTACAAATTAACCTATTTACAAGACAGAAATAGAATCACAGATGTAGGACACAGTTTGGTTTCCCCTTGGTAACCAAACTTATGGTTACCAAAAGGAAAAATGGGGGGAGAGATAAGCTGGGAGGTTGGGATTGACATATACAAACTACTATATATAAAACAGATAATTAATAAGAAACTACTGTATAGCACAGGGAGCTCTATTCAAAACTCTGTAATGACCCACATGGGAATAGAATCTAAAAAAACAGTGGCTATATGTATATGTATAACTGATTCACTTTGCTGTACAGCAGAAACTAACACAACATTGTAAACCAACTATGCTTCAATAACAATTAATTTAAAAAATAAAGTGAAGTAAATATGGTGGTACATGCTAGAGAGACAATTTTTTCTGATTTTATATATGTTTCAATATAGCATGATTAAAAATAAATAATCAAAATATTTGAATAAGAAAAATGTACCCTAATTGGTAACTAAAGAAATTGGTAGATTAACAAACTACATTTATGTAATTTTAGGAGAGAAGCTCAAATGAGATAACCTTCAATATATATTTTAATTTAAGTTTACATTCTGAACCCTAAGCCCCCAAGTGAAATATCAAAACATTCATCTTTATGGTTATTTGAATGGGTAGCAAGCATTCCCAAAGCTGTATAGTTTGGGATTTATTTGAGAGAGATTAGTGTTCCCTTGGTCTCTTGAATTGACTAGCTCGCTCTCCTAAACTGAGAAAGATGAAATTTATTTATAGGTCCTCAAGCTTTTATTATTTAAATTATAAATATTCCCTAAACAAGCTAAGCTATTCCCCATACTAGCTGTAAAAAAATTAGCAGAGGCAATATATGTCTACAAATATTTGTGTTTCTAATCTAGTGGATAATTATGTAACTTGTCCCCATATTATCACTGAGGTGAAGGTGGATCAGTGAGGAAGTCTTGTAAAAATCTGCATATTGACGAACTGTTAAAAATATTTTCTTCACAGCCCCAGGATTGAAAGCTATGCCACTAGAGCCATAATTTTTTAATAATAATTTTTCAATCCCTTTAATTTTTCCTTCCCACAGATAAATAAAAGGAAACTATCTGATTTCCTAGATAATGACTTTGCAGAGTTACTTAGAGTATTATTATGATGATTATTATGATGATTATTATATTAACATTATTAAGATATAACATTCATCTATGCTGAAGAACTCTTCAACATAAGTGATTCCAGGAAATATCTTACCCAGGGCACAGTCACATCCATCAGTTGACTCCCACTCTGAGCTATAATATTCAGTTAGTTTCATTGAGTTTAGTTGTTAAAAACAATAAAGTGTAGGGTTTTAAGTTTTCTCTTCATTCTATATCTCCTTGTTCTTGTTATTATTTTCATTTTTTTCAAGTTCTATCTCCTTTGACTGTCACTAACTGTTTGATTGATTAAGAAAGGATCAAGTATTTATAGAGCCTCAACTGGGTGCTACACAATATGTCAATGGCTTTTCCAAACATCTCACTTTTTTTTCACCTTTACAGCAGTTCTATGGACTGCATAATCATCCAGCATTTAAAATGAGGAATTTGAAATTTAGAGAAATAAAGAGTGGTGGTCAAAGTAAAACACAATAAATCCTAGATGAGGGTTTAGCTCCACACTTTCTGACTATAAGTCTGTTACATCATAGACACCTCCCTTAACTTGGGTGCCTTGTTAATCTTTTCATTTATTTCTATATTTCTATACAGTGAGGTAATCTGCTGTCACATTGTTTGGTCTTTAATTCCTTCCTTCCTTCCTTTCTTCCTTCCCTCTCTCCTTCCTTTCTTCCTCTTTCTTTCTTTTTTCACCAGTAGTGATGTGATAATAAATTTGTCTTCAAAATAAAAATCTTTGACATGTGAGCTCTGGTGACCATTTAGTGTCTTTATAATAGATTCTTATAGCATATACACCACAAAAATCCCTATTCTTGATGAGAAAATAAAATTTAAGAATTATTTCTACTACCTTTATGTGATTTTTCTGTCTTCTGAGCATTTAACAGAAGTGTATTGGCTGAATCACATAAACTGTCTACACAGTGGAGTCAGTATTAATATCCAATTTATTATACAGTTAGTGAATTCACAATTTTAACATATTAATAACTTGTCTGATGTCAGCCAGAAAGTCTGAATGCCAGTTGTAAACTTATTAAGAATTAAATTTATTTTCTAACCTTTCTGTTAAGCACTCACTTTCCTTTAATATTGATAAACAATAGTTTTAGATTCTCAGTATTCATGAATTATACGCTAGCCTGAAAAAGACCATACTATTAAGACAATTTACTGAAGTTTATGTAGGTTATATACTGTATAAGTCCATTAGGTGATATAACAAAATACAACAGACTAGGTAGCTTCTACAAAATAAATACTTATTTCTCACAATTATGTAGGCTGGAAGTCTGAGATCTGGGGGGCAGCATGTCAAGTGAGACTTCTCTTGTGTCCTCACATGGCGGAAATGTCCCAGGATCTCTTCATCTCTTTTATAAGGCTCTAATTCCATTCACCAGAGTTCCACAATCATGACTTAAGCACCTCCCAAAGGGTCTAATACCATCACCTTTGGGGGTTAAGACTTCAACAGATGAAGTTTTGTGGCATATAAACATTCAGACCATAGCATCTATTTATACTTAAAACAGCTAGAAGTTTGGTGATTTGAATTCTCATTTGTCTTATGCTTGGTTGCCCATAGGAAAGTCGTTCTACTTCTTTGATTTTCTTTTCAGTATCTTAATCTAGTATACTACAATAATTTTTTTATGGCAAAATTATTATGAGATCAGTTAGATTATATAAGTAACAGAATTTCAGCCATATAGAAAGAATGTATTCTTCTACAGCAAGATCTTTAACGATTTGTGCTTCCTTTTTTAGCTCTAATATTGAATCAGTTAATATTAAAAGTCTTTGTAATTGTCCATTAGTAAATCATAAACACCTAGAAAATAAATAAATTTTGTCTGTCTTACTTGTGTTGGATCCCCTTCTAGTAGATTTCTGGCACACAGTAAAATTTCAATGAACATTTACTAAATAAATAATAATTGTGAGGTTTCCAGTTCTGAATGTAAGAAATGTAGAAGCCACCACTTTGTCCCAACACAAGTAAAAGCTGAAAGACTTAAAAATCTTCTTCAATTATTCTAGAATCCCCAAGAGAGGTGAGGACAGAAGGCAAATCACTGTTCCCAAAAGAGATCAGATGGACAAAAAATACAGAGAATAACAACTTAACTAAAGCAGAGACATGAGCAGAAACTGCCATGGGAGCCAGTGCCTAAGTAGGAAAACAAGAACTGCAATTGCCAAATTGCTGGAGGTTCAGTGGGGACAATTGTGAGAGTTAAAACTCCATGGGGAATGAGTCCTGGTGTGGGGAGCACAATGTGATAATTACCTCCAGGAGCTCAACCAGTTCCCCACTGTAAATATCAGAGGAAAATCCCCTCCTACAAAAAGCAGAGGCTGGGGAAAACGAATCATTTTGAAATACACCAGAGCACTCTGTTCTTAGCAAAGCCTGCTCTCAGCAGAAACTAGTTCAGTGGAGCCTAACCTGCTGGCATGTTATCACATCCTAACTGATTGGGAGAAGGGGAGGAAAAAAAAAAAAAAACAAGACCACTGTAGCCAACTTCTCCCACCTAAGGGGAGTAGAAAAAAGTTTAAACACTTGTGAATATCACAGTCCAGAGGCAGGCATAGGCTCACTAAAATACTAAGACTTAATCACAGGACTAAAAATGTTTCCCCTGAGCCCTCAACACCACATTAGTGAAGGCCAATTCACAGCAGTTCCTTTATCCAGTCCATCCTGTCTGGCTATCAAGAAAAATTATATCGTATACCAAAAGGTGAAAAACACAACTTGAAGGGGCAGAGCAAGTCAGAACCAGACATGGCAAGGATGTTGGAATTATGAGAAGGAGAATTTAAGACAACTATGATTAATATGCTAAGGGCTCTCATGGATAAAATAGACATCATACAAGAACAGATGGGCAAGGTAAACAGAGAGATGGAAATCCTAAGAATGAACCAAAAAGAAACATTAGAAATAAAAGTCAGTATAATAGAAACGAGAAAGGCCTTTGACGAGCTTACTAGTAGACTGGTCATGCTTGAGGAAAGAATCTCTGAGCTCAGCGTATCTCAATAGAAACCCCCCAAACTGGAAAGCAAAGAGAATAAAGACTTAAAAAATAGAACAGAATATTCAAGTACTGTGGGACAATAATAAAACGTATAACATATGCATGATGGAAATGTCAGGACAGAAAAAGAGAGGAAGATTAGATATTTAAAAGAATAATGACCAATAATTTCTGTAATATAATGCCAAATACTAAAGCATAGATTCAGAAAGCTCTGAGAACATCAAGCATGACAAATACCAAGAAAACCTACATGTAGGCATGCAATTTACAAATCATAAACAATCAAGATAATGACTCAAAGACCTTAACAGACTTCTCACCTAAGAAGATATAGAGATTTCAAATAAGCATATGAAAAGAATGTTCCACATCATACGTCATCAGGGAAATATAAATTAAACAACACATTAAAAAGGCTAAAATCTGGAATACTGACAACAACAAATGCTGGGGAGGATGTGGAGAAATAGGAACTCATTGCTCATGGGAATGCAAAATGGTATAGCCACTTTGGAAGAGAGTTTGACAGTTTCTTACAAAAATAAACATGCCCTTATTATATGATTCAACAATTGTGTTCTTTGGTATTTACCTAAAGGATGTGAAAATTTATGTCCACATAAAACCTGCATATGGATGTTTACAACAGCTTTATTCACAATTGCCAAAACTTAGAAACAACCAAGATGTCCTTCAGTGGTGAATGTATAAATAAATCGTGGTACATATATACAAAGGAATATTATTCAGTGCTAAAAAGGAATGAGCTATCAAACCATGAAAAGTCAAGGAGGAACCTTAAATACGTATTACTGATCTAAAGAAGCCAATCTAAAAAGACTACTACTATATGACATTCTGTAAAAGCAAAATTATGAAGCCAGAAAAAGATCGGTGCTTGTCAAGAGTGGGGCGCAGGGAGTGATAAGGGATGAACAGGCTGAGCACAGATCATATTTAAGGCAGTGAAAATACACTATATGAGGTTAGAATGATGAATACATATCACTATATATTGGTCCAAACCCATAGAATGTACATCAAGAGTGAACACTAATGTAAACTATGGACTTTGGGTAATTATGGTGTGTCAAGGTAAGTATGTCAATTGTAATAAATGTACCACTCTGGTGGGGGAGGTTGGTAATGGGGGGGGACTATACATGTGTGGAGACAGGGGATATGTGTGAAATCTCTGCATTTTCCTCTCAATTTTGCTGTGAATCTAAAATTGATTTTGAAAAGTCCTTTAAAATAATAATAATAATTCTGAAGCATATGAATTTCTTTCTGTATCCTATAATCAACACAAAATAGGTAATAACATGCTCACAAATTTAAAAATGAATATAATGCTGTAAAAGTTAAAAAGGTAAAAGTAAATTTATTATGCTTTCATTTTAAAGCAATTGAAAATCAATTGTAAATAAATTCACTTTAGTAAAATATGTAGATATGGATTTAAATACATATTCCAAAATTATAGTTAATTTTACACATTTGTAATTATCTCCATTTTAAAACATCTGAAGAGATTGACATATATTGATGTTAAAAACAGAAAGTTTTAGAGGTAAGTCTTAAGCTGTGACTATATGTCCAAAATCCTGCTTCCTACTGTCCGCAGGAAACTGTGTCCTGCCCACCATGTTGCACTGCATCCAGTAAAGTTGCTTTAGCTCAAATGTTTAGCCCCAAATATAACCAACTTTCTCAGCTCCCAGCTCAAAGATAAACAATGCCCTCTCTACTGAAGTAAACTTCTATATCCCTAAGTTTAAATTTTTACTGGATATGATGCTGAGAATTGAGTTATGGGAAAACTTTTACCTAAGCATTTTATTTATGAACAGGGTTTTACCTGAGATATCATTCACTGGTTGTTCCCTATATGTCTGAACTGTAAACACGATAACCTCTAAGTCAATACACCATATATCTCAATAGAACAGAATTTAATAAAGAATGAGTGTTTTTTGGCTTCTGATACAAGAATAAAAAAATAATTATGGTGAGATTTTGCCTGTAAGATGGCCCTTAGAATGGAGGCTTTGAGAATGTGTTATTGTTTTTTAGAGTAGCATTGTTGTTATAAAAATAACAAAATGTTAAGTAGTGGGAGAAGCAGAATTGGCATGATTTAAATTACAATTTTTTTGTGAGACTCCAGATTAATATACTCTGATTACATGTGGCACTTAATTAAATTATTTCATTTCAATACCCGCATTCTATAAATAGCATTAATATAGCACTTTCATTCAGATCACCAAAGGTTTACTGAATGACATTTGAGAACTGTGACCATGTGATAAGCACTAAAGATTTTAAAATGAATGCCATGTTATCTCTTTTTATTTTTTCTTTTAGTAATAGTACAACCTATAGGGGAAGACATAAGAATAAAATTATCATTTAATTGCAGTGTGTAAAATACTATACCATATGAATGTAGATTCTCAGTGGCAGATAAACTGATCAAAGCAGCATGTATAGGAAAAAAACATGGATAGGGCGCATCAGCAAAACTATTATCTAGTCCAGGTTTTTTTTTTATTTTCTTAATATGAAATCTTGAGAAAATAGTTTCACAGTTGATCAAGTTTCTTTAATCATTAAATGATTGACCATTACTTAAAACAGCTAATATTTCTTGTGAAGCTTCACTTTATATAAAAACCTACTCCAGATGTTCCTATGGATACGAAGATCTTACTGAGTAAGAAATGAAGCCTTAGAGGTAGTACGTAAAGAGAGCCTAACATCAAAGAATCATATCATTGTGTTCTACCCCCTGCTAGTTAATGCATTTGGCAACAAATCACGTTTTTCTAAGATCCCAGAGGGAAAAAAATGTGTAATTGTCTGAAACATGATGTAAAAATGGAAAAGACAGCACATGCATTCAGCTACCTACATGAGGAAGATAACATTTTCTATTTTCTTAAATTGTATTTATACTAGTTTCTGTTAAGGTAGCAACCAACAATAAAGATAAAATACAAAAGACATTTCAAAGTGTGATTTCCCAATACAAAATCAGATGACCCTGGGTAACTCTGATGCTTCTATTTCTGTTTTTGATCTAGTTGAGGATGTTATAACATGGGGTGGGGGCTGATGAGAGTAAAGGTGTTAAAGTACTTCCATTGAAGTAAGTGAGACTGCAGAGTGAAATTGTACAGCTTTCCACACCATAAATGAATTCTAGTTCATTGAAAGGATATAGACATGCTTATGCTGACAGAACTATTCAGTATATTCTTGCAAAATTTGTCTCTAATAATAAATTAAAATATACTTTCCCCTAAATGGATATCCCTTCCTCCTAAATTAAAGTTTAAATGATTTTTGTTGCAAACTGATTTTTCTTTTGCATTTACTTGCAAACATGGGGGAGAGGGAATGAATGCAATGTTAGATACGCTCATAAACACATTCAGTTCATGTAAAAGGAAATTTTTATCTTTCCTGAAGTTATTAATCAAAAACTAGTTCCCAAAGTAGCTAACCTTGTGTCAACAAGATAGATGAATATTAGACTACACATAGAAACTGAGATGTGCAGAATACATAAGTGCCATACATTCTACAAATTTCTGCACAAATATATTCTCTTCTAAAAGGTGATTTTTGTGAGTTTTGGTTCTCTAGTGATATTACTAGAAATTATTAGGGCATACAATAAGGGGTACAAGATGTTAAGACAAAGAGTTTAGAAAACACTTTTTACTACTTATCAATCAGGGAAGATGCTGACTGCCTGCTGTTTAAGAAAGTTAGTCCTGGGGATATATAAACCATTAGACCTTGAAAAAAGTGATATCTAAAATGTGCTGTTACCCCCATAGGTAGCTATATTTTCCATCTGGGTGAATTGAGCTGTGCAAATTAGCATGTGACCACAAACCAAGACCAAAATAAATCCAAGTCATGAGAGAAAGGTATCAAACAGGAAGGATGAGAGAAAAGTAAAGAAGAACCCCTGTCTCTTTTTCCAATTGCTTTCCTATTAGGTTTTCAAAGGAATCTGTGTTGGGTGAGAAAGATTTTGATTTTCAGATCCACAGACAGATTTTCTTATATATATTGGACACAGAGGGGGATAGAAAAATACATGGCCTCAAGGTGGAATGAGTAAGTCAATAGTTAGAAAAGATTCAATGAATTGGAAAGAATTGTGTATTCTTAAACCATCTACAAGCTTGGCTAAATTAAGTGTATCTAAAGGGAAATCACAGTTCTTTCTATTTTGGAAAGAAATTGTTTTATGTTTAATAAAATCAAAAATATTTAATTGTATTTTATTTTAAACCAAACTGAATGTTAAATTCCTTATAATTGTATTTTTGATTACCTATTACAGGTCATTGTTCTACACTTACCCTAATTGTGTGTAAATCACACAAACACACACAAACATACATAGGGTTAGAGTATAGATGAAAGCACATATGCACCAAGTAGGTATAGACATGTTTATTAATCACATAATAAGACTTTCTAGGGAGAGCAGGGTTGACTCCCAAGCAGGTCCAAAAATGGTTTGAAAAAGCAGGAAAGGAAGACTGGCTTGGGTTCCTGCAGCATGGGTCTGATATTGTGGGGAAGGTTTCCTATGTGACCACTGGGTTTCTGTGGTTTGAACTTCCCATGAGGGCTAACAGAGGTAGCATTCCACCTTTCTTACAAGCCTGCCCAGATCAGTTCTGTTTTATGGCCTGAATGTGGTCTAATTCTGTAAAATCTTTCATGTATGCTTGAGAAGATGTGTTTTCTTTTGTTGCTGAATGGAGAATTCTGTAAAGTTAATTTGATCAAGTTCATTGATAGATCTGTTCAGGTCAACTCTGTCCTTCCTGATTTTCTACCTGCTTAATCTATCAATTTATAACAGATAGGTTTCAAACCTCCAACTTTTTATTTGATTCTATTTTTATATTTTCTTTTTGTGTGTTATTTATCCTTCTGTTTTTCTTAAAACTATTTTAATGGTTGTCCTAGAATTTACAATATGTGTGTTTAAATAATGTATGTGCACCATCAAATTTCGCTATAACTTTCTGTGTGGTGCGGTTTCTGTCAGTAGCTCGGCTGAGTTGAGCTAGAGAGAAATGAGCTGCTGGATGTCAGAGAAGCCAACTCAAGCAACAAGCCAACAAATGAAAGAGTTTAGTCTTTAATCATTTACCGCAGTGGCAATAAGCAAGAGGCTAGAATGAAGTAACCCAACTCTGCGTTTCATTTTCCCCGGTGGAACAGCGCACCAGTCAAGGGACAGAGGGAACAGCGCAGATGTGCGGGTTTGCTGGCTGCTGATATCCTGAAGAGAAGGGTCTGGCACTTTTAAGGATCCTAAGTTCAGGGAAGGCTGGAGAGAGTGGATAGGAGTGGAAAAGTACTGGGTACCGAGGCATAATGGGGAAAAGTGTCTTCATGGTTTCCTGCCCCATTTTATCCCCTTTTATCCCCCTTAAGGAGGCATCACCAGAGGAGGCTGAAGAGGACTTCTGCCCAAGGCCTCAGCTGAATAGACCTCAGAATGAAGGCACAGAGGCTGTGGCTGCATATGTGTGAAGAGCTTACTGTCCAGGGGCCTCAGACCTTGACGCAACTCTCTTCAGAGACTGCAGTGCAGCTTTGGCCTGTAAGACATGACAGGTAAAGCCTTTATAATTGCCTACAGTCAGGCCTGAAAAAACACACATTGGTTTTTAACCAGGAGCCAACCTCTTCAATTACCTTTAAGAATTTATCCTCAATTCCTCCTTCCCATACCTTGTGACATTGCTGTTATGTATATCAATTGTCCATAGGTTATATATTCCTGATACATAATTACAAAATTACTTTAAACAAGCAGTTGTCTTTCATATCAACAAAGAACAAGAAACAAATACTTTATTTTGTTTTCATTTATACCTTTGGCAACTCTCTTCTTTATGTAGTTCCAAGTTTCTGACCTGTATCTTCTTTTTATTTGTTTCCTGCTTGAAGAACTTCTTTTAATGTTTCTTGCAGAGCAAAGATGCTAGAAATGATTTCTTTCATCATTTTTTCTGAGTCTTTATTTCTTCTTCACCTTTGAAGGATAATTTCACAGGATATAGATTTCTAGGTGTTGGTTTTTTTTTTTTTTTCCTTTTAATTCTTCAAACGTTTCAACCCACACTCTTTTTTTTGGCATGTTTTTTGATGAGAAGCCTGCTGAAATTCTTACTCTTATTTCTGTCTAAATGAGTGTCCTTTTTTTTTTATCCTCCTTCAATATTATCTCCTCTCTTTTTCCCCTGCAGTTTGAATATGGTATGCCTAGTTGTGAGGTTATTTTTTTCTTTTTATTAAATTTTCTTGGTGTACTCTCAGATTCTTCAATTTATGGCTTAGTGCCTGTCATTAAATTAGTAATTACTTATTTACTAATTTACTAACTGGTCATATTACTTAAAATGTTTCTTCTACATTTTCTCTTTCTTCTTTTCTGATATTCCAATTGTGTGTAAGTTTTACTTTTTAATTATTATGATTATCCTACTGTTCTTGGATGTTCTGTTCATTTTCTTTCCTTATTTTTATTTTATTTTAATTTTTAATTCATATTTCTCTTTGTATTTCAGTTTGGAAAATTTCTATTAATCTATCGTCAAGCTCACTGATTCTTTCCTCACCTATGTAGAGTCTATTAATGAACCTATGCAAAGTATTTTTCAGTTCTGTTACTGTATTTCTAATTTCTAATGTTCCCATTGATACTTTCTTAGCATTTTCATCTGTTACATTATTGACATAATCTGTCATGTTGTTTACTTTTTCCTTTTGAGTTCTAACCTTAATAATTTAATTCTCTCATCTGATAATTCCCACATGTGTCATATCTGAGTCTGATTCTGGTAGTTGCTTTACTTTTTCAGAAGTTTTTTTCTTTCCCTTTAGCATGCCTTGTTTTGTTTTTTTTGGTTTTTTTTTCCATTGAAGCTGACATTATGTAAAGTAATAAATAAGGATTTAAATACACAGACCTTCAACATGAGGATTTATACTAATCTGGCTAAGAGTAGGGATGTTAGTGTACATTGTAGGCATAAGTACAAAATATATCATAGTTCTTTAATGTCCTTATGTTTGTCTCCTTGTGCTTTAAAGCTTTCCTTTGTACAGACCCTTAGAGGGAAAATATGTTTCAGATTTCTCATAAGTAGTGATAAACAAGTATTGAAACACAACTATGATGAAAATTATGGCCTACATTTAAAGGGTAGATCTACCTGAAACTTGAAGAAAGTGCTATAGCTTAATGCTAGCATTAAATTTTCTAAGAAAAAAAAACTTACTTAAAATGTGCATTTATTACTTTGATGATCTGTGTTTATCTCTTAATATCATTTATTTATTAGGCATCTTTTTTTCATTTTCATAGAGATGCAACATGGAGGTACATTGTTTAGGAGTAATGTTGTACTTATTTGAGGCTTCATTATTTCAAAGGAATCAATAAAATTTATAGTGGGAAAGGGGAAAAGGAGGAAAAAGAGAATAAGAATGAATACTGATATGAATAGCTAAATCTAAGGGAATAAGTAATTATATATTCCTATTCAGAAAAATGCAAACTATTTTAGCAATAAGGTCTCCCTTTACTCAAGGGTAAAATTTGATTTTCATCCATATTTCACAGAACAAATAACTCTCATTCAAAATGAAATTTAGAGTTTTATAATCTGCCTTATGCTGAAGAGTGTATATAAGAAAATCCTTAAAATATAAAGAAATTATTTCACCAAAATAGTTTTGGGGAGTTATATACATAACAGACCAAGGGTGAATTTACTATTTGAGTCACATAATCATCACTGTCAGATTCCATGGAGCAGCACACTGACAAACTGCAAGCATAAACCACCTGATATTTTTTCTTTGTGTTCAGGGATGGAGAGGTTAGTAATGTATTTCCAATATATCCTTCTTATTCCCTCTGTCTTCTCACTGACTTAAATGCCATCAAAGGAAACTAGCTTACTAAGTTTCAGCAGCCTCTGATCTTGTGAGGATTCTAGGTACCATAAGAAATTATTATGAAATGGGTTTATTTCTTCTCCAGTGACTGAACTTTCTGGAAGTGCAGCCCAATTAGGCCTGAGTAATGTCTCCCAGAAAAGATTGGGTTCTATAGAAGAGATTATTAGAGATTAATAGAGGTACCATTCTGAAAATGGAAACAAACTATATGTCCTTGTAACCTCCATGACTGTTTTTTAAATCTTTATTTTCTGTAACTTTTATTTACAAGTTTATTGATATAGGATTTACATATTAAAATAGTCACTCTTTTTAGGTATATGATTTGGTGACTTTTGGAAAATATATGAAAAACCTGGCACCCACTAACTTGACTTCCATCCTTACTGCTTTGCCTTTTCAAGACTTTCATATAAATAGGATCAGATAGCATGACATTCCCATTTCCCATTCTTCAATCACTCAAATTTCTGAGATCCATCTATTTTCTTTTTTGGGAAGGATGGCAGGGTAGGGTGTTGTACCAGCAGGTCATGCAAAATAATATTCCTTTTTATAGATGTTCAACCATATGTTGAGCCATATGTTCAATATCCCAGTTTTTGGGTATTAGTGAATATATACAAGCACTATATATATATATATATATATATATATATATATATATATATATATATATATATATATATATACATTTCAGTTGTGGAGTGGGATAAGTGGATCACATCAAAAGTTGATGTGATTTTAGAAGCAACTCTCAAACCATTAGGCAAAGAGGCTGTGCTAATTTGAATTTCCATTGGCAATATATGGACAATTCAACTGCTTTACCCCCAATCAGCTATTGGTACTCTCAGGATTGTTATTATTCCATCCATCTATCAATCCATATCTATCTAAATATCTATCATCTATCTATGTATCTACCTATCATCTATATATCTAACATTTATCATCTTCATATTATCCATACTGGAATATTTGTAGTGATATTTCATAATTTGAATTTGCCTTTCTCTAAAAGCTGAAGACATTGAGCATACTTCATGTGCCTATTTATAATCCTTATCTTTACATGAGTTGTTTGTCTTCTTACTACTGAGTTGTAAGAATCCTTTAACAGATATGTGCTTTGCAAATGCTTTCACTCATCCTGTAAGATGTCTTGGAGATAAGCAATCTATCTAAAAAAAGAATTCAGAATAAGGATGGTAAAGATGATCCAAGATCTCAGAAAAAGAATGGAGGCACAGATCGAGAAGATACAAGAAAAATTTAACAAAGACCTAGAAGAACTAAAGAACAAACAACAGAGATGAACAAGACAATAACTGAAATGAAAAATACTCTAGAATGAATCAATAGCATAATAACTGAAGTAGGAGAAGGGATAAGTGACTTGGAAGACAGAATGGTAGAAATCTCTGCCATGGAACAGAATAAAAAAAAAGAATTAAAAGAAATGAAAACAGTCTTGGAGACCTCTGGGACAACATTAAATGACCAACAGTCAAATTATAAGGGTCCTGGAAGAAGAAGAAAAAGAGAAAGGGTCTGAGAAAATATTTGAAGAGGTTATAGTTGAAAACTTCCCTAACATGAGAAAGGAAATAATCACCCAAGTCCAAGAAATGCAGAGAATCCCATACAGGATAAACCAAAGGAGAGAGATGCCAAGACACATATTAATCAAGCTAACAAAAATTAAATACAAAGAAAAATTATTAAAAACAACAAATAACGTACAAGGGACTCCCCATAAAGTTATCAGCTGATTTTTCAGCAGAAAATCTGCAAGCCAGAAGTGAGTAGCAGGATATATTTAAAGTGATGAAAGGGAAAAACCTACAATCAAGAATAGTCTGCCCAGAAAGGTTCTCATTCAGATTTGATGGAGAAATCAAAAGCTTTGCAGGCAAGCAAAAGCTAAGAGAATTCAGCACCACCAAAAGCGCTTTACAATAAATGCTAAAGGAACTTCTGTAGGCAGGAAACACAAGAGAAGGAAAAGACCTAAAAAAACAAACCCAAAACAATTAAGAAAATGGTAATAGGAACATACATATTGCTAATTACCTTAAATGTAAATGGATTTAATGTTCCAACCAAAAGACATAGACTGGCTGAATGGATACAAAAACAAGACCCATGTAAATACTGTGTACAAGAGACCCACTTCAGACCTAGGGAAACATACAAACTGAAAGTGAGGGGATGGAAACAGATATTCCATGCAAATGGAAATCGAAAGAAAGTTGGAGTAGCAATGCTCATATCAGACAAAATAGATCCAGGATAAATCACATTTTGGGTCACAAATCAAGCCTCAGTAAATTTAAGAAAATTGAAATCATATCAAGCATCTTTTCTGACCACAAGGCTATGAGATTATAAATCAATTACAGGAAAACAAAAAACAATCTGTAAGATGTCTTTCCAATTTTTGTAGAATCTTTCAATGAACAAGAGACTTTAATCATGATGAAGTACTGTACACTATTTTTATGGTTTATGGTGCTTGTGCCAAAGAACTATTTGTCTAACCCAGGATCACAAACATATTCTCCTATGTTTCTTATAGAAAGCTATGTTTTTTGCCCTTAGTTTTGGACCATGACCCACTTTGAGTAAGTTTTTTAAATGGTGTGCAGTAAAGGTGAAAGATGAGTTATTTTCATATGGATGTCCAATTTTTCCTGCAGTATTTGCTGATAAGACCACTCTTTCTCTATTGTATTAGCTTGGTAAATTTGTCAAAAATCAGTTGACAATGTATGATTGTTTTGAGCTTTTTTTCTTATTCCCTTTATGCTACTGGGTTGATCTGTATATCTATCCATAATTCAATTCTGCACTGACTTAATTATGGTTACCTTATAGCATGTCTTAACTTTAGATGAGTTCTCCAACTTTTAATTCTTTTCCTCTTTTTTATTATTCCAAGGCTTTGTTTTTCCCATGTAAATTTTTAGTATTAGCTTGCCAATTCTAAAAAAAAAAATTAGGAATATTAATAGAGTTTAAATTGATTTTAGAAAATTTGTAATTTTCCAATATTAGTTCAAATCCCTATGCCTGTTTTAGCTCTTCATTTATTTTGTTCTGATTTAATTACACTCATAAATGTTTTATAGTTTTATACTAAATTTATTAATTTTATATGTTAAATATATCCCTAAAATTCAATTTTATTTGATGTTATTGTAAATGTATTTATAAAACTAATGTCCAATGTTTATTTTCATTGTGTAGAAATGCAATTGATTTTGTATATTAACCTTTATCCTGACATCTTACTATATTCACCTATTAGGTATAAGATATTTTATACCTAAAATATAAAACCTTAGGTATTTTTTTTTACATAGATCATCAGATTATCATGTTGTCTGAAAATAAAAAGAGTTTTACTTCTTCCTTTATAATCTATATTACCTATGACTTCCATTATAATGTTGAATATAAGTGGTGAGAACATACACATCTTCCTGGTTTTAGGTGAAAAGCTATATCAGTCTATTTTTTTTCCTATTAAATATGATGTTAGCCATAGACTTTCTTTAGATGTTCTTTACTGGGGTTAAGAAGTTTCTTACTTATCCTAGTATGTTGAGAGCTTTTTCATGAATACACGCAATATTTTGACAAATTATTTTTCTTTATCTATTAAAAGATTGAATTCTCTATTTTTGGACTTTTGATAAAATGAATTATACAGTTTGGTGTTCAAATGTTGTATTAACTTTATTTATTGAAATAATCCATGATTAAATAGTACAGATGAACCAGTTTGCAAGGCAGAAATAGTGACACAGATGTAGAGAACAAATGTATGGACACGATGGGGGGAAAGCAGGTGGGGGGGTGGTAGTGGGATGAACTGGGAGATTGGGGTTAACATATATACACTCATGTGTATAAAATAAATAACTAATATAAGCCTGCTGTATTAAAAAATACAAAAAAATTAAAAGAAATATACCATGATTGGTCATGATGAATTATCATTTGTTAATTATTGAATAAAATTTGCTGATATTTTAAGGATTTTTGAATCTATGTTCATGAATACTATTCTATAGTTTTCTTTTCTAGTATACCTTTGCCTGCAAGATAATTCTGGCCTCAGAAAATGAATTGGTAGGGTTGTCTCCCCTTCTATTGGAGAGATTGTATAGAATATATTTATTTCTTCTTTCAATATTTTTCAGAATTCAACAGTAATATTACCTGGGGCTAGAGTTTAATTTGTAGGAATGTATTTGATTGTGTATTCAATATTTTAATGGATATAGAGCTTGTAGAATACATATTTATTTTTGTGTGAGCATTTTAATTTGAATCCCTCAAGAAATTAATCCATTTATTTTATCAAATTGATTGTCATAAAGTTGTTCATAATATTCCCTTATTATTCTCATAACAGTCCCTTTATATTAATATCTATAATATTTTTATAAATGTCACCTTTTGATCCTTGATATTAAGAATTTGTTGTTTTCCTCTTGTTTATTACAAGTCTGGCTATCAATTTTATTAATCTCAAGGAAAATATATTTCACTTTATAGCTTTATCTAATATTTTTATTATTTCAATTTCATGGATTTTTGCATTTATATTTACTATTCCTTTCTATATGTCTAAATTTTTTTCTATTTTCTAAGGTTTAAGCTTATATCATTGATTTAAGAACTTTTTTCTTGTCTCATACAAGCATTTCATTCTATGAATTTCCATTTAAGAACAAATGTAACTGCAATTAACAAAGAGTTTTGTTTTATTTTTTATTCATTTCAAATATTTTATACTTTGCTTATTATGTCTTTGATTCATGGCAAATTTAGGAAGTTTTTGGAGATTTAAAGATATCTTTGATTATTGATGTCTTGTCAGAGTAGATTTTTATATAATTATATTATTTTATATGTGGTGAAGTATTTTTTTATGGTTTATCTTTGTCAATGTCATATATGCCCATGAGAATAATCCATATTCTGCTGGTGCCACTGTTGGATGAAGTTTAAGTCAGTTGATAGTGTTGTTCAGATCATCTGTGTCATTTTGATTTTCTCTCATCTTGTTCTATTACCCATAAAGACAAAATTTGGATGTATCCAGTTATAAGTGTGAATTTGTCCTTTCCATTCTATCTACTCTAGTTGTTTTATGTATCCTGAATCTCCCTTGTTAGCTGCATAACCTTTGGGAGTCTTGCATTGTTTTTAGAAAATGACAGAGAAAATGCTTAGATGTTATACATGATAATAGAAAAAACATAATAATAGAAATACTAGGTAGAAAAGCTAAAAAGAGTCTATATTCCTTTTTCTATTTTATTCTCTCAATGTAAGATACCAATCTCAGACTATACATTTTACTGTATACTCTGTCATAAAGAAAAATTAGACATGTAACATATTATAAGAAAATAAAATTTGAATATCTAGTAAGTCAATTGTTATTTCAAGTTCATTAAAATGAAATGGTTGAGAAAATTTAAAAATTAAACATGAATTATTGGTATAAAAATAAGTTATATCTAAGACAATTTTAGCTTAATCAGATTAACTCTCTTTGAAACTATATTCAAGACCTGTGACTAGCAGAAATTTTGCACTAACTCATGTTGAACAGCAGTTTTTCTACTGAATATATCAATTATTAAAAAGATGATAGCAGTTAAGTATAAAGAAGATATGGTTAATGGTGCAAAAAATCAGCATCAGTAATATATCCATTCTTAGATTCAGGTCTGCATTTCTTTTTGTAAATCATTTTACTCAAAGAACGCATTTAGTATCTATTAAGATAATAGGATTCCAGTGTCTCATAGCATAAAAGCAAACCTAAGTATAGAGCAAGTCAGTAATAATCACTATCACTATAATTTTAATCTTCAAGCCAGGAATATGAGAAAATAGAATAGATAGATAGATAGATATAGATGTACAGAAAGAAAAATGTATCTTTAATTGATTCTTACATTTTATTCAATTTTGCGTAAATAGTAGACCAATTTCAATTAATTTACATTGTTTCATATAATATTGTCTTTATTCTTGAAAAATTTTGTGTGTAACTATTTATTTCAAGCTGATCAGGAATAATATTTAGTTAGGTTTTTATGCCCTATCACATGTTAACTACATGGGGCTCACTTAGACATATAGCAGAATAGGAGCAGTTTTCTTGTGATATTATAAAATTAAAATAAATTGAATATTAGAAGAAACTAGTACTATCAATGTTCAAAATTATGACTTTTTAAAATTAATTAGGGACTTCTCTGGTGGTCCAGTGGTTAAGACTCCACACTTCCAATGCAGGGGGCATTCGATCCCTTGTCGGGGAACTAAGATTTCACGTGCCACACTGTGAGGCCAAAAAAATATATACCAAAAAAAATAAATAAATAAAATAAAATAAAATTAGTTAAAATATGTTTGAATATAATATTTTCTTATTAAACTGCCTAAAGTCAAATGTTTTTGAAATACTACTATAAAGCCACTGTATGAAACATGTTATTATAGTTGACCTTTGAATATTAGGAGAGAAAATAAAAGAAAACAAAACTAAATAAAAGGGTAATACATTTACACATCTGTATCTTATTTGTTGTAATAGCATGTGAGTCAGTATATTCTGGGCCAGCGTTGTGTGTTGTTAGGCTCATTCCATTGGGAGTCCACTGTCAACGGTAAATTTCTATTTAAAATGAGTTGATATACTTATGTAAATGTTCCATCGATGAGAATTTTGGTCATGAGGCCACATGGGAAGCCTAATTATCTTGAAGGAGTTAGTGGTGACTATTAAGTGTTATAAAACAGTGATGAGCAGCATTAGCAAGTCCGATTTCTGGGAGTAATTGCTCATTCCAAAGGGCACTTTGGAATGAGGCTCAGGGAAAATTGATCAGAGGCAGTGAACTAACTAAGCAGCAAAGAAAGGGACTACAGAGGGAAAGAGATTCATTTTAAAGGAAGTAATAGTACTATGATAGTATGGGGAAAATGTGCCCTGGGCCAAAAGTGTATATTGACCCGAACACAACCTAGGGAGGCACACATAGATTTTGATATCTTATTTATGTAGTTTTGAAAGTGAATAAGTTAAAACTACCCAGTAAGCTTATTTGTAAAGTTAAAATTCACTAAGACAGAGATGGGAAAATTCCCAAGTTAGTCCTTTTAATAGGTTTAATTTAAACATTTCAAATATATGTTAATGTAATTATGGTTTCTACATCATGGTAGTACAGATTTTATGCCCCAGTGACCTTTCATTTCAGAGACTGTAGAGAAATAAGGGTTTTAAACTGTTGATGATATCAAATGCTACAATTTAGTTTCATCTCATTCATAAAACTATAAGGTTATATTAAATGCTATTATTACCTCAGAATTTATTTATTTGGCTCCATTAAAGCAATTATGTTATGCCTTATTGAAGAATGAAGAAGTGCCTCTATTTATAGCAGCAAAATAAACCTTTTCCACAGTCTACTATATTCTTAGAGCCTGTATATGATTTAAGAGGAGCGAAGCCCACAGATCACAAGATAAAATTGTCATAAACTAAATAGTCCCATCCTTGGGTCACTATGGAGACTGCTGATACCAGCTAACTTATAAAAATATCTTTTTTTTTTAACAAAAAAACTCCAGGGCTTCCCTGGTGGCGCAGTGGTTGACAGTCCGCCTGCCAATGCAGGGGACACAGGTTCCTGCCCCGGTCCGGGAAGATCCCACATGCCGTGGAGCGGCTGGGCCCGTGAGCCATGGCCACTGAGCCTGCGCATCCGGAGCCTGTGCTCTGCAACGGGAGAGGCCACAACAGTGAGAGGCCCACGTACTGCAAAAAAAAAAAAAAAAAAAAAAAGAAGTCCAAACTTTTTACAAAAGTCCAAACTTCTGATAAGAGTGACCTTAATTTATAACCATCTTATACATATAAACTCTGACATTGACTTTCTGAGCAATTAAATTAATCTGATGAAATTGTCCCTTGTCATTTAACCTGAAAGAGAAATAATAGATGATGATCATTATAAAATTTAAAAATGTACAGTGAGATGAGGAATTTAGACAAATTACAATAGAATAGGACATATGACAGAAAGAAGACTGACTTTTACTTGAGTTTACTCTGTCCTCAAAACATATAGTTAATTTTAAAAAGATGATATTACTTTTAGACATATTGACTTTGAAGTAATGGAAGTAATTTCAGTAAGGTATATTTAAATAATTGCATTCCCTTTACCATCATCAAAGAAAACTAAATATCTATGTATTGGTCACTCCTGTTCATCTATGTAAGAGTCCTTTCCTTTCTGTAAACTTATTAGAAATGGTAGTAATTTAAGGATTTTTTGCTTACTATTCCCTTAACTTGGACTGTTACTTCTCAATATATTTTGGGGGGTCAATTTTCTCAAGTTCTTCAATTTTTTGCTCATGTGTCATGAAGCACACAATGATCACATTTATAAAATTTATATGATATTTCTAGAATGGTAGTATAGGAAGCTCCATAGATCCTGTCCCCAGCAAGACAACCAAAATTTATTTAAAAACATATTTTAAAAGACAACATTTAAAGTCTCTGGAAATTATCTTAAGGGTCATATGTATAAGGGAATGGATAAAGTAAATGGATAAGTAAATGGAGAAATATTTATTCCAGAAAATCTACTACCTCTTGGTTAAAACAGTGTTTAAGTCTATGCCATTTGATTCAAGACCCACTTATTCCCCACCCCCAAATTTCGGTTGTAGAAACAGAGCACAGGAACACAGGGCTCCATCTTCATTCAGCACTGAGCTCTATTCCAGGAAGAGAGACAGAAAGATGTGGGGCTCCATTCCTCCAACCAGCCTGCATCTGTAGGGCAGAAGCTCTTTCTCAAGGATAGCAGACCAAAAATACTGGATCCTGATTACCCTTGCTTCAGCTTGCTTATAGAATAAAGGTTACATTGTGGATGGAGCAAGCCAAGAAGCCCAGATACTATCACCCTATCCAGGACCCCAGTTGTAAAGTAAGGGTAGCATTCCAAGAGAAGAAGTCCCTGCCCCTAGGTCTGGAAACTAGTAAAGAGATCTTTTCCATAGGGAGAAGCCAACCATAAGAGTAAACACTTCTATAGCTCTCTCCTCAGTAACAAACTTTTTAAGAACAAAGTTTGGTAAAATTCAAGAACATGAGTATTGTTGAAAACAATTGTTTTTGATAATCAACTAAGAGGAGGCTGATAGCTCCATGTGACCAACAATTCAAACCATAGAACATCTAGAAATTTAAGAAAGAGAACAAGGAAAAGAAACTACAAGAAGATGAGGTTGGATCAAACCTTAAATATTGTCCTCAAATACTACACCTGGGAAGGAGCCTGCATTTAATTGTATCAATAAATATATAATAATGTATATTATATCATATTATGTATGATACAGCATATGTTATATATAATACCATGTATAATATATTGTTAAACAATTTACTATCTAGGGCATTGTCAAAAAATAAACAATGAAGTGAGAGTGTGTGATATATTTTATTCCAAAAAGAATATGAAATGAATATTCAGAAAAAAAACTTGGTTAAGAGAGATAATTTATCCTTTATTGCCATGTTATTTATTTAATTAGATTAATTTTCTGTTATCAGAAATATAAGAAATAGGAGTTCCTTTACATTTTTAAGAGACACAGAAGCAAAGATATTGTCACTTTCCCTTTTCTTCCTCTGATGAACTCTTAGTCATTTCTTAATATATAACTAAGTATGTCTCTTTCTAAGGATTGGCTGGTACAGTCTGACTGAGTTTTCCATGTGCTTCCCCACAGTGCATCCCTGTGTATATCTGCAATGTAGCACATGCTGCATTGTGCTGACAGTATTCTTACACTTTCCACATTTCAAGGTTTACAAAGACAGATAACAGAGATAAGCTCAGACATTGGAATATGACAGGTGTACAGCAGATATTGAAAGCTTGAGATATGAATGAATGAAGAAAAGTAAATAATTCTAGTGCATTACTCCATTCTTAGTCTTTAAATCATAAAAAATTTTGACTGATGCTAAATTGAAATATCAGCAGGTAATGCCCCAAAGAGAGATGTACTCCTCACATCAAATAGCTCTTTTGCTCTGTGAGTGAGAGCATACTTGAGTTTTTGACCTTCTCAGAAAAACACTGCCTTACTGCCTCTTAGCTTGATTTGTGGTTTTGTCTTTGGCTTCTGTTGCTCAAGTACTGGTATTTAAAGTGTAAGACAGAGTAAGGAGAATAGTGTCAAAAAAACAAAATTCAGGGATTCCCTGGTGGTGCAGTGGTTGAGAGTCCACCTGCCGATGCAGGGGACACGGGTTCGTGTCCCGGTTCGGGAGGATCCCGCATGCTGCGGAGCGGCTGGTCCCGTGAGCCATGGCTGCTGAGCCTGCGCGTCTGGAGCCCGTGCTCCGTAACAGGAGAGGCCACAACAGTGAGAGGCCCGCGTACCGCAAAAAAAAAAAAAAAAATTTCAACTGAGTATATTTAAATATCTTATTGGCTTTGTTCAGTGATTCATGAATTGGGCAGATTTTGATCTAGCAGATAGAAAGACACTCCTAGAAACTGTACAGAATGAGAGACTTTTATACAAAGAAGTTACACTAGGCAAAAAACAATTGTTTTGCTATGTCAAGGGTAGTTTCCTTCAGGGGATGGCTGGATTCTATCAAGCAGATAACACAACTTGTGCTGATCTGGTGATTGATTGTTTTAAGATGTAGTTTCTGGGAGACCTGAAACTGCAGTAAGGTTAAGTCTCAATTTGGTGATGTGGGGCTTAGCATAAGCAACTCCATTTTGGACCTGTCATCTTGTTTTCAACCATAGGGAGTCATGAAAATTAAGAAACTTATGTTTTTGCTTGCCAACTAAGGAATGTAGTTTTCTAGAAAGGAATAAAAGAAAAATTTAATACTTATTAATTTATTTTGCCAAAGAAAAAATGATGCAATTAATTGTAAACTTAATCTCCATCAAGTTATAAAATAAATGATCATTAGTTAAATATAGAGTTGAATCTTGTTTAAACAGCAAATATCTGATGGGAGTCTATTCATAATTATTTTGTATCTATTTAAAGATCACTAGCTCTAAGTTTCCTAAAGATGAAGGGAATGCACAATTACTCTTGAGTATTATACTTTTATTTGATAAGGTGGTTTTCATACACAGAAAAAGGTTTTAGTTCTATAGCTATGTTTAAAATATTTTATTTATAACTATTTATATTGTCTATTGAGGCAAGGTACAATGTTAGATCTAGGGAGAATCTTGAGGATACAGGAATTGACCATATTAATATGTGATGAATGTTAAAGATCAAATGGTAATACACTATATTGTTTCTCAGATGTACTAAAATTGAATTAAAAATATCATCATCTTAAACTTCACAGAACCCATCAAAATTCATAAAGAATAAACGGTTTTTCAGAGAGGGAAGAAGATAACTCAGTAACCGTGACTGGAATTGAGACTAATTTTTTAAACTTAGCCTGTTTCGTCAAATGTTCCACTTTTAAAATGTAACATTTATACTTATACAAGTGTTTTAAATATTATTTGCTTAAAAGAGAATCGTCTAGGGCTTCCCTGGTGGCGCAGTGGTTGGGAGTCCACCTGCCAATGCAGGGGACACGGGTTCATGCCCAAGTCCGGGAAGATCCCACATGCCGCAGAGCGGCTGGGCCCGTGAGCCATGGCCGCTGAGCCTGCATGTCTGGAGCCTGTGCTCCGCAACGGGAGAGGCCACAACAGTGAGAGGTCCACATACCGCAACAACAACAGAAAAAAGAGAATCGTCTAGCACGAAAAACCAAAGAAACAAAGAACAGAAGAGTCCACTTATCAGATCTAATAAGGATATTCCAAAAGATGGTCAATTGTAAAATCAACATGAAAAATCAATAGTATTTTTCAACACCAATTTTAAAAATAATCTAGAATATATAATAGAAAGTTATTCTAAAATTTGAATGGTATACTTTGCATAAATATACACACATATATTCAAAGGAAAAAAATTGTGGATATCTACCTCCCATTAATCAGGACATATTAAAAAACTAAAACAAGGTTTATAGAGTGTTATTTGCATTTCCAGGTGTTACATCATTCCTTAAACCATAGACAAAGCATAAAAGAAGAAAAATAATATTTTACAGAGTTAATGTTATATAATTTTGTCAGTCATATCTTCTAACAGTTCTAATTGCATTTCTATTATTTAAAAATCTAATCGAGTGTATGTTGTTATGGTTAACTAGGGTTTGAGAGAGAATTGAATCTATGGTGATGAATAGTCTGTATTTTTATAGGGCTGTGGATTACAAGAGTATACACATTTGCCAAAACTATAAAATATAAAAGTTAAGATCTGTGTAGTTCACTGTATGCAATTTATACCTTGATTTTTACCAGGCAAAAAAATAATACAGACTATACGTTACAAATTTGCTACTTCTAGATTAAAAAGAGCGTATTTCAAATTCAGTGATGAAAAGTCCAAGAAATCTGAAGTACAAAGGCAGAAGTAATAGATTTCTTGTACAGAGTAACTCTCAATTCTCCTACTTTGTACCAGATTTCAAAAATTAAGGCTATGTTTAGCAACAATGTACCTGTATTGATTCTGTACCTTTCTCTTCATACGTAAATAGATAATTAGGTCCCTAATGATGGAAATGCATTTTCTGTTTAAACCAAACTTCTCTCAACATTAACAACATAACTGTTTGTTGTTTTTAAATTAAAATGCATACACCCTGGCTGTGATATATTAAAAACACATTTAATTAGACTCTGGATGTATATGATTTCAAAACTCAAAAGATGATACTGGTACAATAATAAAAGATAAACTAATTTTAAAATATTTTCACTTTCAACTCTGCTATATTTAAAGCCACTAGCAAAAATTCCTCCATGAAAGATGAAGTATCACAACATGAAATTAAATTTGAATATGAGATACAGTAAAATTGTTTTCAGTTTTGTAAGATTCTTGCATTAGGTGTCAAAATGATACCAGAAAATATCCTAAATAATGAACAATGTAGATCAAACATGATAAATTGCCTTCCAAAAGAGAACACTAAATGAAATTGAAAAATAAATTCTCTCTGAAAATAAAATGCTGCACATTTAAACAGAAGAAACTGTCAACATCATAAAACTTTAATGCAAGCTTTGTAATTTCACATATCATGCTGATAGATGGCATATGATCTTTGACATGACACAAATTTAAAAGATCCCAATATAAAAAATAAAAGTGTAACAAAAATTGAGGCAAACTGCCTTGCTGAACCAAAGTATTTTACTTTCCAAGAATTCAAAGAAACAAAACTTTTCTAGAAGTTACTATTTTAATTAAGGAAATAGAAAATTAGAATGAAGTAATAATTTGCTAATTGGGTCATATTTGTGGAAGGTTCAATTTAAATTAGTGGGTAACTTGAGTCTCAAAAACATAATAATTATATAAAATTTTAAAATACTATTTTAAAATATTTTTTAACAAATCAACAAATGATCAACAAATGGTTTATTGCTTAACTTCTCAGAGAACCGGAGTAAGCATATGTTTTAAATATACACAAAGGCTTATATTTTATTGAGTAGTTGGGAGGAACAAAATGGGAAATGAGCCAAATATGTGTTTGTATTTTTACTTCTTTAGGAAGTTATTTCTTATCTCAGAGACTGTGCTTTTGATTACATATAATGGAAATTGCAATATTTACTTTATGTGGTTGTTCAAAAAAATCAAATGGAAAGTATGCAGTTTTAGGCAAGTGCCTGGGTAGTAGTGGTCGATTAATAAATGATAAGTTCCTTTACCCTTAGTATTTTTTGCAAATGTGTAAGGATCTTTTTAAACATACAAATTTTGAATATTATGAATATACTTAAAATAATTTTCTTCAATATTGTATCAGTGGTGTTTAGTTAAGCATAAATTAAATTAATACAAAAATACATCATAGGGCTTCCCTGGTGGCGCAGTGGTTGGGAGTCCGCCTGCCGATGCAGGGGGCGTGGGTTCGTGCCCCGGTCCGGGGGGATCCCGCGTGCCGCGGAGCGGCTGGGCCCGTGAGCCGTGGCCGCTGGGCCTGTGCGTCCGGAGCCTGTGCTCCGCAGTGGGAGAGGCCACAGGAGTGAGAGGCCCACGTACAGAAAAAAAAAAAAAAAAAAAAATACATCATAGATAATACATATCATAAGGTATGGAAAAAGGCAGTCTACATAATAGTCATTTATGTAACATTTGCATATTGGAATTCTATTCCTTTATTATATATTTATGAGTTTAGTTCTTTTACCAGAAAATGAGATTAAAAGACCGTAAGATAAAGTCATGACATCTAATATCAATATTTACATTTAAATAGCACAATGAAGCTAAAATAGTTTAATTTATGGACAAAAATAACAGAATATCTAATATTAAACATTACCAAGTGATCTCAAGATACTGCATTATTACAATTTTCAAGACCTGTGGTAATTTATTTCACAAGGTTTTTTTTTAATGTTTCCTTGAGATTTACCTCTGATTTATAGCTACATTAAAATCTGCTTATCATAATACTTTTGATATTATAGTAGAAATGATTTGAAACTAGAATTTTACACAGATTCACTTGTACAGAAAACTGTTTCGATATGATGCATTTATATAAAATGTACATTTTTTTGCTGATTAAAGAACCAAACATAAATTGTATCATTTCATACTACTTTTACTTTAATTTGTAGCTGAGATTTCCTGTGTTAGCCAAGAAATACAAATGTAAGTAGAAGAAAAATATACAAGAGCAAATTCTCATATGTAAAAATGATAGTTTATATCTCCACTCATAATTCTTCTGTCCAGATTAGTAGTCTCAATTAATCTCTTTCTTTTTTAAAAATATTCTGGAAAGTAGACCTTAAAGGTCCTTATCATAAGATAAAACAGTTTCGTAACTATGTATGGTGATAGCTGTTAACCAGACTTACTGAAGAGATCATTTTGCAATGTATACAAATATCAAATCATTGCATGGCACAACTGAAACTAACATAATGTTATATGTCAATTATGCCTCAATAAAAATTTTAAAAAATAAAGTAATAAAAAATATCGTAAAGAAAGTCATTTTGAGATACACAGGAAAGTTACTCTAAAGGGATTAATCATCTCAAATTCTCTAACATTTAATTGTTAGTTTACTTTTGAAAATTATAGAAAGGAAGTTTTCTTATTCAGTTTGTCATTTTCATTTAACTCTTTTAAATATGAAGATTATGATAGCTTACCTAAAATGGACTGATGTTTGATATCAAGAAGTCCTAATTCTTATATTCTTTATTCAGAAATAAATAAAGATTATTTCTGTTAAAATGCTTTCTTTAAAATTGCTTTCTGCAGGACAGAAATAATTCCTATATAAGAATTCCTACATAAGAAAGAAATATTATATAAAATATCTAACTTTCTTTGAATGCACATATGTAGATAACTTTAAATGGCATTATATATTAAAGTGTTTTCTTTAAAAATATTTTAAATATGAAATGATTTGACACATTGAACGAAGATTCAATGTGACAGACAATACAATAACTTAACCTGCTTTGTCTCACATTACATACTGAAAAATTTTGGTTACAAGCTTACTTTAGCAGACTGTGATATATCCTGCTACAGTAGAGTATGTAAAAATAAAAACAAACAGAATTTGGAAGAGCAAGTTCAGAGCTGACTCTTCATATAGAATGAATGTAATCATGTGCATTATATTTACTACTTCAGAGGATTAGTCCTCTGTTTATAAAATGATGACTATACTGTCTCTACTAGCTCACATGGTTACCAGAAAAGATAAAATAATTAATGCATGCCAAGATGCTTTGCAAGTTGAGAATTAACATAAATATGAGGTGGTGTTGTTTCTGATGTATATTCACCAAAAACATAACAAAAAAGTGGGTTCTAGTTTAAACCTAAATGTACAGCTGATTTCTAATGCCTTCATAAGGTCAAGTTTTCTGACTTATTCCCAGTTGATGCTGAAGTATCCTAGGACCAGGAATCCACCCATTGAAAGAACTGAAAGGAAAAATAGACAGTTCTACAACAATAGTTGGAAACATCAATACATCACTTTCAATAATGGATAGAACATCTAGACAGAAGATCTATAAAGCAATTAAGGGCTTAAACAATATTATAGACGAACTAGACCTAAAAAACATATATAAATTCCTCTGGCCAACAACAGCAGAATACACATTCTTTATAAATGTACATGGAGTATTCTCGAGGATAGACCATACATTAAGCCACAATATGTCTCATTAAATTTAAAAAGATTAAAACCGTACAAAGTGTTTTCTAAGATCACAATGGAATGAATCTAGTAATCAACAGAAGGAAACCTAGAAAATAAACAAATATGTGGAAATTAAACAGCACACTGTTAAACAATGAATGGGTCAAAGAAGAAATGACACAGGAAATTAGAAAATACATAGAGAAAAATGAAAACACAGCATACCAAAACTTAAGAGATATAGTGAAGGCAATATTCCATGGGAAATTTAGAGCTGTAAATGCTTACATTAAAAAAAGAAAAACATCAAATCAATAATCTAATTTTACATCTTGAGGAACTAGAAAAACAAGAACCAACTAAATTGAAAGCCAGGAGAAGGAAATAAAATTATAAAGATTATAGAGAAACTACAGAGACAATAGAAGAAAAATGTTGAGAGAATCAATTATACCAAAAAGTGGTTCTTTAAAAAGATCAACAGAATTGACATACCTTTAGCTAATCTGATAAAGAAAAAAAGAAAGATGAAAATAACTGAAAACAAATGAAAGTGGGGATTTTACTATCAAACTTATAGAAATAAAGAGAATTAGAGGAAAATTATGTAATTATTAAATGACCTAGATAAATTGGATACATTTCTAGAAATACGGAGGCTCAAGAAGAAATAGAAAATCTCAGCACCTGATAACAACTGAACAAGTAAAATAGGTAATCAAATACTTCAAACCAAAGAAAAGTCCAGGAAGAGATGTCTTCACTGGAAGACAAAAACTTAAAGATAAATGAACAACAATCCTTCTAAAACTCATTAAAAAATGAAAAGGAAGGAACACTTCCTAACTCGTTATTTGAGGTCAGCATTACCCTAATATCAAGACACATAAATCACAAGAAAAGAAAATTACAGACTAGAATCCTTTATGAATATAGATGTAAATATCCTCAACAAAATATGTCAAAATAAACAGCATATGAAAAGGGTTATGCATCATAGCCAAGTGCAATTTATCCCAGGAATGCAAGGGTAATTCAAGACAAGAACATAATCCATATAATATACCACATAGATAGAATGAAGGGAAAATACACATGATCATCTAAATTAAGGGAGAAAAGGCATTTGATAAAATCCAACACCATTTCATGATGAAAACACAGAAGACTGGGAATAGAAGAGAACTTCTTAAACATGATAGAAGGCATTAATGAAAAACACACAGGTAACATTATGCTCAATTTTGAAAGAATAAAAGTTTTCCCTAAATCTAGAACAAGAGTAAATAACCCACTACCACCTCTGCTGTTCAACCTTGTACTGAAAGTTCAGCCAGAACAATTCAGCAAGAAAATGAAGTAAAAATTATCTAAACAGGAAAGATATAAGCAAAACTATATCTACTCACAAATGACATGATTCTACATACAGAACGTCCTAAAGAATCCACAAGGAAGATACTAGAGCTAATAAAATAATTAAAGTTGCAAAGTACAAGATCAACATACAAATTTGAATGTACCCACAGTAAATAAAATTGAAAAGGGTATAAGTAGACAATTACACTCACAATAACGTCCAAAGATTAACAAGAAGAAGATTAAATTTAATGAAGGAGATTTAAGGCTTGTGTAAAGAAAATTAACAAATATTACTGAAAGAATTTTGAGAATTAAATCAGTTAGATGGTGAAAAAGGAGGTTGTAGCCCTCAAACTTCCATAGAAAACCAATTTTAACAAACACTTATTGATGAGAACACCTTTATAGGAGCCTGGGAGTCTAGCTGAGAGGTTCCAGTTCCTCAGTGGAGAAAAATATGAGAATAGATTCATTGAAGAAGGTAAGAATAGTTTTTCCTTACATGGGTCACCCTTCCTCCAAAGCAGCACAATTCACTGCCAAGAGTTACCTCACAGTCTGTGATCTCTCCATAGGATAAAGTGATAGAAAAGTGAGATCTCAACTTCCCCAGCCTTTTGGGATATGGCCCAAGTGGTCCACTTCTCATCCCAAGCTGAACACTGAGTGGATCAGCACAAATGAATAGTCTGGGGAGAGATAAGATTAGGGAAAATGGAGGTCACCACAACTGGTGCATGGAACTCAATAACCAACTACAGATCTTACAAACTGGTTCAGGGATTCCACTGAGAACTCTGGCTAGGACCCCAAAGGATACCTCAACTGCAGAAGCACCCACCTAGCTGATGGGCTCCCCCAACACTTTGTAATAAGAGAACTGAAGGATGGAAAAATCTTATTGTTATAGGTTGAATCGTGTCCCTTCCAAAATTCATATGTAAAAGTCCAAATTTCCAGTACCTCAGAATATGAGTTTACTTGGAAATAACGGCCATTGCAAATGTAACTAGTTAGGCTAAGATGAGTTTACACTGGAGTAGGGTGAGTCCCTGTTCCAATATGACTGGTGCTGAAATAAAAAGGAATTTGGATGCAAACAAATATGCAAGGAAACACCATGCCAACATGAAGACAAAGGTTAGAGTGATGTTTCTCCAAGCCAAGAATCACCAAACATTTCTAGCAATCAACCAGAAGCTAAGAGAGAGGCATTGAACTGATCCTTCCTCACAGCCCGCAGAAGGGAAAAATCCCACTGACACCTTGATCTTGGAATTATAACTTCCAAAGCTATGAATCAATAAATTTGAGTTGGTTAAGCCACCCAGGAAACTAATGCAACTGTAAACCAACAAGATGTAACAGATATACATAACATACACCACCCAATTACAACAGGATACACATTCTTCTCAAGTACACAAGAAACATTCTTCAGGACAGACCATATATTAACACACAACATAATACTCAATAGATTGTAAAAGCTAGAGGACAGACATCAATAACAAAGAAATTTGAAAAATTAATAAATATGTGAAAATTAAGAAATACACTCTTAAAAATCAACACTTAAAGTATAAAGGGGAAAAAAAAACATGACCATCTCAGTTAATACAGAAAAATCATTTGGCCCAATCTAATGTGTTTTCATGGCAAATAACATTCAGAAAACTAAGAAGGACTGATTAAATGAATTTATGAGAAACTCTCCACAACACTAAATTATAAGTTACACAACATAGTGAATGTGTAAAATGATACTGAATGTTCACTCGGAAATGGTCACTTTTATGTTATATGTTATCAATTTTTTTAAAAAAGATGAGATAAAAACAAATATCATATGATATCACTTTTATGAGGAATCTAAAAAAATGTTTCAAATTAACTTATTTAAAAAACAGACATAGATTGACCAACATGGAAAACAAACTTATGCAAAGGGAAAGGGGGTGGAGAGGGAGGGATAAATAAGGAGTTTGGAATTAACAAATACACACTATTATATATAAAATAGATAAACAACAAAGAACTACTGTACATCCTAGGGAAATATTTCAATATCTTGTAATAACCTATAATGGAAAAGAATCTGAGAAAGAATATATATGTATAACTGAATCACTTTTCTATACACCTGAAACTAACACAACATTGTAAATCAACTGTACTTCAATAAAAAATTATGAGATGAAAATTTGCATTTTTTGCTTATCTATATCCTGAAATTGGTGAAGTTCATAAGTATTGCAGAAGTTCAATATTAACCAAAATTACAAATATAGTATAGATGACTCAAAATGTTGGAGACTTCTGATAGAGCTCCTCTTCATTAGTACTCTTATCATGCATGTTTCCTGACAACATTTATTTGATCTTTTCATTTTCATAAATGACTTTTCTGGGTCAGAGTTCTTTAGAGTACTCATTCGCTTACATCATATATATATATATTCTTCTGCTCTATTTATCATCTATTATTTTTGTTGACATACAATAGAAAGGTCACGTTTCCTCTGGGATGATATATTTGAATTACACAATTTTATATCTTTGGTAACCAGATACCAAACACATTGAACTGGAAATTTTAAGTCTTAATATAGCATATTAATTGCACAGATTTAGGGATTTACTAGAGGAAACAATTTTTATATCCAAATTAGTAAAAAATGATGAGATGCTGAAAACTTCTGACAAAAAATCTATTCAAGTTTTATTCTATAAGGACAGTCACCAATAGGTGAGCATCCCTCTACCTTTTCTATTTGTTTCATTTGTTTTACTGTTTTTCCTAATGATTCTTTTTCGGTGTTATATTATGTTGTTATATTGATGGATGACAACAAATCTGGAAGAAAATGGGAAGACACTTAAATGATACAATTTTAATGACACTAAGATTGTAAAAGTGTCCTCCCCATACTTAGATTTTATAAGAGATATAAATTGCTTCCAGGATGGTGGTAGATAACAAATTGGTCCTTGTCATCTCTATGCTATATCTAGGATGCCACATTTGTGATTAGCATCCCAGTTAATTACCATAGAAACTTACATATATTTTTCTTTGTTTTGTTTTCTTTTCTTCTGGGGAATCTGTAAAGTAATAAATTATAATAATGTAGATGCACTAAATAAAATAATTTCAGAGGGGATTTTTGATGTTGTGTAAATCTATACATGGTGTACTTTTGGAAGTGTGTAAGAAAATATGTTTTTTACTAATGAGAGAATTTGGAAAATTATATATAATTTGCTCCTTAAATATTTATGAGAATTATTTTAATAATATATTTATTTATACATTACTTAGGGAATGGTAATAAACATTGAAATGCAGATTATAAATTGTCTAATAAAAGGAGGAGATATAAAAATACAAAGTATATCTACACTTCACAATTTTAAGTACAAATGGGATATTTAGTTGACTTTTTTCTCCTTATATGTCAAAATGTTTAGAATTTCAGATGTCTTAAGAATAAATCTTATGAGGTATTAAACAATTATTGAATTAAAATGTTCATTCCTGCACACAACAAATTATTTCAGTAAACAAAAGTAGCATTTCATGAATGACAACTTATGTCAAGTACAAATGTCCTGAAGTAATTGATGGGTTTCATGTGAACGAACACTTTACCCACCTGGTGATTAGTTTTTTATGCTATTAGTATTTTGCTTATGGGGTTTAAAAGATAATGCCTTTGAACAAACTATGTCTCTTCAATATCATCATTAGAATAATGTATTCAAGAACAATAAGTCTCATATACTACATGAACGAACAATATGAGAAAGTATGCACACATACACATGCAAACACATTCACATAAATATGCTTAGAACCATCACAGTATTCACAGTGGATTTTTTTTTTCTTTTTGTTGCTCAAGATTGAGCCATCTACCCCACTTCTAAATTCCACTATGTCCCAGCTATAATATTTATTTGCTCCATCTTCATTAACTTCTTCCCTAAGCCTTATAACATGTTCAAAAACTTTATAAAACTCATGACTTAATGAGATATATACAAACACAAACAAGCAAATTTTGCCACTTTATCTCCCTCTAAGACTTATAGACATTTTCTCTATTTCTTCACCTCCTGGGCCCATCTGAATCTAGGAACATATTCTTTTTTTTTTTTTTTTTTGGAACATATTCTTTTTATGTAGTCATTGTCATTGCTTGTAAAGGTTAGAACTGAGATGTAGGACTGAACACACACACACACAAAACTGAAATTTTCTGAAGTAAATCTATCCTACCTAGGAATCCATCCAACTACCTATCCACATACTTATAGTGACAGAGATTTGAGATTTTTCCTGGACTGGAATGGGTAATGGAACGAGAAAGTTACCTTTTCTAAAAAATTAAATAAATGTTTAAGATATACTACTGTTGGTGAAAATACTAATACTCAATCTTTTTCAAATTGTTTATGGACAAGAAAGGATTTTTTTCAATTATCACAAACCATTTCTTTTGTAAAATATAATAAAAATTAATAGAAAAATAAAAACAAAATGAAAGAATACAAACTCTTGTTATATTATTGTCAACAGATATAAAATTATCATCTTAAATTGTTATCAAAGCATAAAAATTCTACTCTCAATTTTAGTACTTATGTCTTTAACTAATAGCATGAGTTCACAAACAATTGCTCTATAATAGCACTGTTCAGAAAACACTTTTTTTCTCACATGTGGCTGTTCATTGTAATGCATCGAAACTAGAAAGAAATATTGTTGTCTAGATTCCATGACTCAGAGACATCAATATCTCAGTTACAATAATTTATATAACAATTGGATGCAAGACCATAAAGATATAGAAGAGTTGAACAAGCTACAAGCCAAACTAAACCTAACAGACATCTATACAACACTTTACCCCACAACTCAAGAATGCATATATTTCTCAAATGTAAATGAAATATTCTCCAGGAGAGGTTAAATCATATATCAGGCCATGAAATAAGTCAATAAATTTAAAAGGTATTTGGGAAATTCACAAATATATAACGATTAAGCACATTTCTAAATTATCAATGAGTTAAAAAGTAAATTTAAAAGGAAATTAGAAAATACTTTGAGATAAATGAGAATGAAAAGACAACATGCCAAAAGGTATGACATTCACCTGCAACAAAGTTTACAAGGAATAGCTATACAACCTTGAAAAAGAAGAACAAAGCTGTAGGACACAGTTCTCAATTTCAAAACTTACTATGGGATTATAGTACTAAAGACAGTGTGGTACTGGCACAATGACAGATATATATATATATATATATATATATATATATATATATATATATATATATATATATATCAGTGAAGTAGAATTGAGAGTCCAGAAATAAACCCGTATGTTTAGAGTCAAGTGGTTTTTGACAGAGTTCCATGGTTTTCTCCACAAGCAAAATAATGAGATTGGATTTTTACCTCCCTCCACATACAAAAATTAACTCAAAGTGAATCAAAGACCTAAATGTAAAAGTTAAACCTATAAAACTCATGGAAGAAAAGTAGGTATGAATCTTTATGATTTTAGATTAAGTCACAGCAAAAATGCAAGAAACAAAAGAAAATAAATAAATAAATTTGACATGTTCATAATTTAAAAAAAATGTATTTCAAAGAACCCCATCAAAAAACTGAAATGGTAATCTAAAGATGGGACAAATATTTGCAAAACATTTATATTATAAGGAACTTCTTTCTTATAGCATAACAACAGCAAAAAAGGAAAAGTAACTCACTTAAATATTGGGTTATTTACTTCAAAATAATAAAGGCCATATATGACAAGGCCACAGTTAATGTCATTCTCAATGGTAAAAAGCTGAAAGCATTCCTTCTGAGATCAGGAACAAGACAAGTATGTCCATTGTCACCACATTTATTCAACATAGTTTTGGAAGTTCTAGCTATGGCAATCAGAGAAGAAAAAGAAATCAAAGGAATCCAAATTGGAAAAGAAGTAAAACTGTCACTGTTTGCAGATGACATGATACTATACATAGAAAATCCTGAAGATGCTACCAGAAAACTACTAGAGCACATCAATGAATTTGGTAAAGTTACAGGATACAAAATTAATACACAGAAATCTCTTGCATTCCTATACATTAATGATTAAAGATCAGAAAGAGAAATCAAGGAAACAGTCCCATTTACCATTGCAAAAGAAAGAGTAAAATACCTAGGAATAAACCTGCCTAAGGAGACAAAAGACCTCTACTCTGAAAACTATGTGATGCTGATGAAATAAGTCAGTGGTAACACAAGCAGATAGAAGGATCTACTATATTCTTAGAAGAATAAATATTGTCAAAATGACTATATTACCCAAGGCAATCTACAGATTCAATGCAATCCCTATCAAATTACCAATGAATTTTTTTATGGAACTAGAGAAAAAAATTCTAAAATTTATGTAGAAACACAAAAGACCCCACATAGCCAAAGCAATCCTGAGAAAGAAAAATGGATCTTGAGAAATTAGACTCCCTGGGTTCAGACTATACTACAAAGCTACAGTAATCAAAACAGTATGGTAATGGCACACAAAAAGAAATATAAATCAATGGAACAGAATAGAAAGCCCAGAAGTAAACTCATGCACCCATGGTCACCTAATTTATGCCAAAGAAAGCAAGAATATACAATGGAGAAAAAACAGTCTCTTCAATAAGTGGTGCTGGGCAAACTAGACAGCTACATGTAAAAAAAATAAAATAAAATTAGAACACTCTCTAACATCATACATGAAATTAACTTGAAATGGATGAAAGACATAAATGTGAGGCTGGACCATAAAAAAAACTCTTAGAGGAGAACATAGGCAGAACACACTTTGACATAAATCACAGCAAGATCTTTTTGGATCCACCTCCTAGAGTAATGAAAATAAAAACAAAAAATAAACAAATGGGATGTAATTAAATTTAAAAGCTTTTGCACAGCAAAGGAAACAATAAACAAGACAAAAAGATGACCCACAGAATGGGAGAAAATATTTGCAAATGAAGCAATTGACAAGGGATTAATCTCCAAAATATACAAAGAGCCCATGCAGCTCAATGTAAAAAAAAAACAGACAAGCCAATCAAAAAATGGGAAGAATATCTAAATAGATATTTCTCCAAAGAAGACATACAGATGGCCAAAATGCACTTTAGAAATCCTCAGCATCACTAATTATTAGAGAAATGCAAATCAAAACTACAATGAGGCATCACCTCACACTGATCAGAATGGCCATCATCAAAAAGTCTACACCATAAATGCTGGAGAGGATGTGGAGAAAAGGGAACCCTTGTACACTGTTGGTGGGAATATACATTGGTACAACCACTATGGAGAGCAGTATGGAGTTTCCTTAAAAAATCTAAAAATGGAGCTAACATGTGATCCAGAAATCCCACTCCCGGACATATATCTGGAGAAAAAAATGGTCTGAAAGGATATATGCACCCCAATGTTCATCGCAGCACTCTTTACAATAGCCAAGACATGGAAACAACCTAAATGTCCATTGACAGAAGAATGGATAAAGAAGACTTGGTCCATATATACAATGGAATGTTACTCAGCCATAAAAATGAATAAAATAATGTTGGGACTTCCCTGGTAGCACAGTGGTTAAGAATCTGCCTGCCAATGCAAGGGACATGGGTTTGATCCCTGGTCTGGGAAGATCCCACATGCTGTGGAGCAACTAAGCCTGTGTGCCACAACTACTGAGCCTGCGCTCTAGAGCCCATGAGCTACAACTACTGACCTCACGTGCCATAACTACTGAAGCCCACACACATAGAGTCCATGCTCCACAACAGGAGAAGCCACTGCAATGAGAGGCCCACACTGCAATGAAATATAGCTCCTGCTCGCCGTAGCTGGAGAGAGCCTGTGTGCAGCAACGAAGATCCAACACAGCCACAAATAAATTAACTAATTAAAAAAAAAAAGAATAAAATCATATCATTTACAGCAACATGGGTGGAACTAGAGATTATCGTACTAAGGGAAGTAAGTCAGATAGAGAAAGACAAATATCATATAATATTGCTTATATGTGGAATCTAAAAACATGATACAAATGAACTTATTTATAAGACAGAAATAGAGTCACAGATGCAGAAAACCCTAACCCTAACCAGCAGGAAAAAGGGGAAGAAGGATAAACTGGGACATTGGGATTGACATATACACACTACTATATATAAAATAGATAACAAATAAGGACCTACTATATAGAACAGGGAACTCCACTCAGTACTCTGTAGTGACCTATATAGAAAAAAAATCTAAAAAAAGAGTGGATATATGTATAACTGATTCACTTTCCTGTACAGTAGAAATTAACACAGCATTGTAAATCAGCTATACATCAATATTTTTTTAAAGAAGCACATATTTAAATATTTAAATAAATATTAAATAACATTAAGTAAACAAAATAAACATCCTCCAAAGAAGATATACAAATAAGCAAAAAGCACAGAAAAAGATGCTCAACATCAGGTCTCAATACGGAAATGCAAATCAAAGTTGTTTATAACATACTACTTCATACTCACTAAGATGGTTTTTAAAATGGCAGAGACAATAAACATTGCTGGCATGGATATAGAGATATTTAAATCATTATATGTTGTTTTTGGAAATATAAGATGATGCAGCCATCTTGGAAAATGTGTTTTCCAGTTCCTGTAAATGTTAAACACAAAGTTACCACATGACTCAGTAATTTAATTTGTTTATTTTCATAATTTTCCAGTTGTATTGAGGTATAATTGCCAAATAAAATGAACATGGGAGTGCAGATGTATCTTCAACATCCTGATTTCAATTCCTTTAAATAAATATTCAGAAATGGAAATGCTGATTCATATCATTCATAGGTAGATCTGTTTTAAAATTTCTGAGGAACCTCCATACTGTTTTCCATAATGGCTGTACCAATTTATATTCCCACCAACTGTGTATAAGGATTTTCTTTTCTCTACACATTTACCAACATTTATTATCTCTTACCTTTTTGATAATGACCACCCTAAAAAGTGTGAGGTGATATCTCATTGTGTTTCTTTTAAATGAGATTATATGAAATCATGTGTGTGGAAACTTTTGAAAATTGTAATGCATTATAGAATTTAAAGAATCTGTCACTGTGGTTTTGGCTTGCATTTCCCTGATGATTAGGGATATTGGGCACTTTTTCATAGACCTGTGGGTTATTTGTATGTTTTCTTTGGAAAATGTCTATTTAGGTTCTTTGTTCATTTAATCAGATTATTTATATTTTTAATATTGAGTTGAGTGAGTTCCTTATATGTTTTTGATATTCAGTCATCAGATAAATGGTTTGTAAATATTTTCTCTGCCACTCCTGTAGACCCCCACTTCATTTTGTTGATTGTTTCCTTTGCCATGCAAATCTTTTTAGTTTGATGTAATCTCACTCATTTATTTCATTTTTGTTGCATGTGCTTTTGGTGTCATGACTTAGCAATTTTAGGTTTATTCCCAAGAGAACTGAAAATATATGTCCACACAAAACCTGAGCATGATTGTTAATATGAACATTACTTGTAAAAGCAAAGCATAGAAGCAACCTAAAAATCCATCAATGGATGAATGAATGAATGAATGAATGAAAATGTGGTGTATCCTTACAGTGGAATATTATTCAGTCATAATATAACAAATTACTGCTACATGATAACACATGGATGATCCTTGAAAACATTATTCTATGTGAAAGAAGTCAACATCAAAGACAACATGTTGAATAATCACATACAAATGAAATGCCCAGAGTAATCGAATACATAGAGAGAGGTACATTAGTAGTTGTCAGGTGTATGGAGAAGGGTGGGGTGGGAATTAGGAAGTGACTGGTATGGGGTTTCTTCTTGGGGTGACAAAAATGTTCTGTTTGTAGACAGTGGTGACAGTTGCACATCTTTATGAATATACTATAGAGCACTGAATTCCATGTTTTAAGAAACTCAATTTTATGCTCTCTGAATTATATTGCAATTTTAAAAATGAGAAAAGAAAGGGAAAATAAACTAAAAATCATAGATCCAAACAGAAATTAGAAAAAAGACAAGATTTTTTTTTTACAACAGCAATGAAAACAAACAGCAAAATTATTTAAGATATAGAACAATGAATTGCAGTATACTTTGTTTAGATAATCTTCAAAACAAATGAACTAAAAGAAGGCATTTTTGGGGCAATTACAGAACTTTTAATATAGCCACCAATTAGTTGATTCAGAAGAATTGTTGTAAATTTATTTCACTATGATAATGAGATTGCTGTTATATAAGAAAATGTCCTATTTCACAGAGTTTTATATTGAAGTATTTAGAGATAAAATGTCATGATATCTTGGACTTGTTTTAAAATACTTCAGTAAAAAGAAAAAATAATAAATGTTAAAAAAATGAGTAATTTTTCCATCTAGGTTATGTATCCATGATGATTCATTTTACCATTGTCTCTACTTTTATGTTTCAAGATGTTTATAATAAAATGTTTTTTAAAATGACAAATGCTATGAAATTTAGATTGTGAAAGTATGTTAACATCTTGAATTTTATTATATAAAATTTTTACCTCATTGACAGTTGGTTTACTGTTTTAAGGCTCTATGGTACCTGTTTCTATCAAATACATGAAAAATTATTATTACCCCCCCAAACCACAATAAAAACAAAGTGCAATAAATAACCCCGATCTTAACATTGATCACTCATAAAACATACATAAACAGTGTCTCTTGGAGTGACACTACTTTTAAAACTGAGGTCCAGACTTAGGTTATTGACTTTAATAACTCATTCTCCATACACAGTAATAGCATGCTTTGTTTTATAACAGTTTATGTATCAGTCTTAAGATTTTTGTATTGTTTGATTAAAATTTACTTTTAAATCCATGGTGGCCTTAGACTTATCATGTCAATTTTATGCCTCAGATTTTACACCTGTACATTTGTTGTTGACAGAATATCCTGAAGATACAAATGCTAATTAAGTGCTAATGGAAGTTATTACTGCCTTATCAAAATATCCCCAAATCCAACTAGGTCTCGAAAGTATGCATACATTTCTGGGACTAGCTTTAAAACAAATTTGTAAAGGATAACTTAAACTTTCCTTTCATTTTGGGGAATGGTTTTTATTAAAATACACTAGTTTTTTTTAAGTATCGAAGTTCTGATTGCTTGGAAAATTTCTTTATCATAAAAATAGATGCTCAGATACTAGCATAAAATTTTATGTGCAATATTCTCTTCAGGAATGTCAAGCAATCAAAAGAGATGATTTCTCTCAAGTGCTGCAAAAAGCCTGTCACCCCTTTCTTTCTGTACCTTTCTCTTGAACTATGGTTTATTCCTCTATCTGTTATTAGTTTTTTCTTCAAAAGACATCAAATATACATTTTCCACATCACTATAATACTTCAATTCTTCATTCTTACAATAGAAATGGAACTGAGAATGTCTGTAAATGTTGCCCTTTCTTATCGCTAGTTTTTCTGCCAACATAAAACATTTGCTCTTCACCATGTTACAGAAACTCCCATATGTCTTAACAGTTTATGTGCATACAATTTTTCAAGAATCTAATATGGCACGAAAAATAGATGTGAGGCATTAACCTGAGGGAAAAAAAGAAAAATCCCAGTTACTGACACTTTTGGAAACATTTGTTTAAAATTCACTATGATCAAATATCTTAGGCATTGATTTATATATTATTTTTTTTAAGTTATTTAGTACTTGATTTTAATATAATGGCATTAATAACACTGAGGCCATTACCAAAAATGAGGTTTTATCATTATTATTGTGAGGAAATTGAAGGCAATAAAATCAGTTATTTATGTTATATTCAAAGAGAGTAAAATGTCCAACCTATGAAATGTCTTACGTATATATTATATATATATATGTGTATATATATATATATATATATATAAGTGTTTGTGTTTATATGTATAAATGTTGAGAAAAATAGAGACTTTCTTGAGAAAAATGGTGTAAAAAATGACTAAGTAAAGTGGCCTGAATTAGAGATAGGAAAGTAAATATATAATATTCAATTAAGATAATATAGCTCTGAATTTGGTATTTAGTCAAAGAAATTCTAACAAAAGATGCATTATTTTAAAAAGACACTCTATGTAACTGTAGCTGCTTAGAATATAAAATATTATTTCTACCTAACATAAAAGTTATATTCATGCCAGTAAGTATGGAGGTTTCTCTATGACAAAGACTGTAGCAGATTAAAGATGGTAACATTCTTGATACTTCTCTAGTGAAGTTATGTATTCACTGTGTCTTCCCCTTCAACCTGAAAGGACTCTGTAACTGTTTTGATCAATAGAATATGGCAGAATGAAGACTGTACTAGTTTCCTTGCCCTGACCTTGAGTGTGACAGTGTCCACTTTCTGTGTCTTGAAAGACTTGCTCCTGAAACTTACAGTTCCTGTGTGAGAGTTTCAGTTACCTGGTAGAAAGAACAGGTGCAGAGATACTGATACTACATGGAAAGAGAGCTGGACCCAGCTTTCTAAGCCTCTCTGCCAAGAGGCTAGTCATTTAAGGGAAGGCATCTTGGATCCTCCATACAAAACCAGCTATACGAGCCCAAATTCAGTCAAAATCATGTAGAGTAGAAGAATTAGACACCATAGCTATTCATGTCCTAACTACAAAATCATGAGATGTAATAAAATTGTTGTTGGTTTCACCTGCCAATTTTGGGGGTAATTAGTTATGCAAAAATAGAAAATCAGAACAGTGGCCAGATTCATTCAAACTTGCTGTTCTGCCATTTTCATTATGAAGCTTCTATACTATTGTCCACATGACTGGCACCATGCCAACTATCACATTTGGATAGTGCTAACCAGAAAGAGAGAAAAGCAAAGTGCAAGACACACCCTTTGCATGATGTCATAACACAAATTTTGAAAATATGACTTAGCTTCCACATGTGGAATTAGGAGAAAATATTTTTGTATTTCTGCATTTAGGGCTTTCTGAGCAGATCTTGAGGTCTGAACCAAAGACTTACATATTAATTTACAACAATATAGATATTAAAGACCCTGGAGAGACTTACTTAACTCCAGATGTATTTGTTTGTATTTCAAGAGGCTTGAGACGAACAATCATGGAGAAATTACAAGTTTGTAAAACTGAGCACATAGCCTTATCTTTTATCTGGAGATATTTACTGACATATCTGTGTTCAAGTGGAGATTCTTCCCATTAAGTTCCAAGGTGATTGTCTCAGAAGGGGAAGGGTAATAGATGCCTCTTTCCTCCATACAAATACCCCATGTTCATTTTTTTGAGTGGTCCTATTGTAAAACACAGACCTTTTATATATGTGTATGGTATTTAGTTCTTATCATGCCTACTCAAGGGTAAAAAGTGGGTACAGAAACCACACTGATATTATTTGCTTGTAAGTAAAAATAGTCTGCTCCACTATAGAAACATTGCATGTGAACTCAGGACATTAATTAATATGCATATTAAAAGCCTAATACACTTGTTAGTCAGAAATTAGCTACAAGGTCATATCTTGTTCCAAAGATGACTGGGATATTTAGCTCAGATACCAGAAAAGCTAAAATCCTATTACTATGTAAAAAGGGAAAAATAACATTGAGGCAAAACTGGGAACATTGATCACAGTGTAGAATAGATATTTACAACTGTTAGAAACATGATATTTCACTGTGACAAAACAATCCATTTGTTAAGCTTTACTCTTGCAATTATCATAATTTACTATGTGTCATTGATTGAAACTACACTTTTCCACATTTTCATATATTTTTTTTTATAATTTATGTGTGTGTGTGAGCTCTTCTTATCTGTGTTTCTTGCCAGTTTCTGTCTTGTCACCACACTAACCCATATTGAGTTTTTTACCATTAAGTATGATGTTGACTAAGTTTCTATGTTGCCCTCTATTAGGCTAAAGGAATTCCTTACTATATCTAATTTGCTAGGAATTATTATCAAGTCTGAACATTAATTTTTTCCAAATGCTTTTCCAGCTGCATTAGGATGATTTTTAAGTCTATTAATAAGATTAATTAATAAAAACTTTAACATTAATAAGTTAAAATAATTGATCTGCTAATGTACAACAACCTTGTTTCATGAAATAAACGACAGTCAAGATGTTTTTGGTTTTTTCGGGTTCTATTTTTTTTTTCTTTTGTATTGTTGAACACAACTTGCTAAGATTTTGTTAAGAATTTTGGCACCTATACTTATAAAACATATTGATTTATAGTTTTATTTTCTTATAATGTCATTTGGTTATGGTATCAGAGTAATGTTCACTTCATTGAATGAATTTTCCCTGTGATGGTTAATTTTATGTGTCAAGTTGACTGGCCTAAGGGATTCCCAGATAGATGATACAACATTATTTCTGGATGTGTCTGTGGGAGTGTTTCTGAAAGGATTTTAGTATCTGATTCAGTAGACTGAGTAAAGAGATTCATCCTCTCTGATGTAGGCTGGCATCATTCAATCCCTTGGGGTCCTGAATGGAGCAAGGCATAAACATGGCAAACTGTCTCTTCTGGAGCTGAGCCATCTATCTCTACCTGCCTTCAGACATCACAGCTCCTGGATATCAGGGTTTTAAACTCTGGGACTTAAACCAGTGGCCCAATTCCCAGGCTTTTGGCCTCAGACTGAATTATACCACCAGCTTTTCTGGTTCTCCAGTTTGCAGATGGCAGACTGTGGGACTTCTCCCCCACCACATTCATGTGAACCATTTCCTATATCAAATAGCTCCCTCTCTCTCTGTCCCTCTTTCTCTCTCTGTCTCTGTATTTCTCTCTCTATTGGTTCTATTTCTTAAAGAACCCTGACTAATACAATTCCTCCTCTAAAATTTCTGGGTAGACTTGAGTAGAATTGCCATTATGCCACATATTCCATATGTTTGGCAGATTTTTTCAATGAAGTTATCTGAGTCTGGGGTTTTCTTTGTGGGAAACTTTTAATTACAAATTAAATTTTTCTTAAGATAAACAATTATTCTTGACTGAACCTTGGCAGTTTTTTCTTTAAAGGAATTTATCCAGAGAATTCCCTGGTAGTCCAGTGGTTAGGACTCAGTGCTTTCACTGTCATGGGCTCGGGTTCAATCACAGCTGAGCAAATAAGATTCTGCAAGCAGTACAGCATGATCAAAAAAAAAATAATAATAATTTATCCATGTTTCCTCAGATAAAATATGTTGTCATTTTCAATGTTGAAGTCTTATTCCAAAATTTATCCCATAAATTGTAGAATTCCTTTATCTATAATCCAAATAATTTTAATTTCTGTTTCAGTATCCGACATGTTTATTGTAATTACAACTGGTGTCGTTGGTACAGTTGAAACTTATCCATAACATTTTTTTCAAATGGATGTGTTTATACAATAATTTTGAAACAATTTAGGAATGGTATAGTATTCCTGGAATGTTCTTCACTCAGTTTTCTTTCCAAAAACTTATTTTAAAGATACATGGTTTGTGATCATGGCGGATGATCCGAAACCTAAAACGATTCCTGTACAAAAAATTACCAAGATACACCAGAAATACATCTACACGTGGAACAACTCCTACAGAACAGCTACTGAACTCTGGCAGAAGACCTCAGACCTCCCAAAAGTCAAGAAAGTCCCCATGTACCTGGGTAGGGCAAAAAAAAAAAAAAAGAATAAGCAGGACAAAAGGATAGGGATGGGACCTGCACCAGTGGGAGGGAGCTGTGAAGGAGGAAAGGTTCCCACACACTGGGAAGCCCCTTCGTGGGGGTAGATTTTGGGTGGCAGAGGGGAAAAGTTTTGGAGCCACGGAAGACAGGACAGCAACAGCAGTGTGGAGGGCAAAGTGGAGAGATTCCTGCACAGTGGATCGGTGCCAACTGGCACTCACCAACCCGAGAGGCTTGTCTGCTCAACTGCCGGGGCAGGTGGGGCTGGGAGCTGAGTCTCGGGCTTCGGTCAGAGCACAGGGAGAGGACTGGGGTTGGCGGCGTGAACACAGCCTGCAGGGGCTTAGTGTACAACGGCTAGCCGGGAGGAAGTCCGGGGAAAAGTCTGGACCTGTTGAAGAGGTCTTCCCTCTTTGTTTCCTGGTGTGTGGGGAGAGGGGATTAAGAGTGCTGCTTAAAGGAGCTCCAGAGACGGGCGCGAGCCGCGGCTATCAGTGCAGACCACAGAGACGGGCATGAGACATTAAGGCTGCTGCTGCCGCCACCAAGAAGCTGGTGTGCGAGCACAGGTCACTATCCACACACCCCTTCTGGAGAGCTTGTGCAGCCCGCCACTGCCAGGGTCCCAGGATCCAGGGACAACTTCCCAGGGAGAATGCAGGGCACGCCTCAGGCTGGTGCAACGTCTGCCGCCACAGGATCGCCCTGCACTCCGTACCCCTCCCTCCCCCCAGCCTGAGTGAGCCAGAGTTCCCAAAGCAGCTGCTCCTTTAACCTCATCCTGTCTGAGCGAAGAACAGACTCCCTCCGGCGACCTACACGCAGAGGCAGGGCCAAATCCAAAGCTGAGTTCTGGGAGCTGTGAGAACAAAGAGAAAGGGAAATCTCTCCCAGCAGCCTAAGAAGCAGCAAATTAAAGCTCCACAATCAAGTTGATGTACCTGCATCTGTGGAATACTTGAATAGACAATGAATAATCCCAAATTGAGGAGGTGGACTTTGAGAGCCGGATTTATGATTTTTTCCCCTTTTCCTCTTTTTGTGAGTGTGTATGTGGTTGCTTCTGTGTGAGATTTTGTCTGTATAGCTTTGCTTCCACCATTTGTCCTAGGGTTCTATCTGTCCATTTTTGTTTTTTCTTTCTTTTTCTTTAAATTTTTTTTCCTTAATAATTGTTTTATTTTAATATCTTTATTTTATATTATTTTATTTTGTCTTCTCTCTCTCTCTCTTTCTTTCTTTTTTCTTTCTTTCCTTCCTTCCTCCCTCCCTCCCTCCCTCTCTCCCTCCTTTCTTTCTTCCTTTCTTTCTTTCTTTCTTTCTTTCTTCTTTCTTTCTTTCTTTCTTTCTTTCTACATTTTCTCCCTTTTATTCTGAGCCACGTGGATGAAAGACTTTTGGTGCTGTAGCCAGGAGTCAGTGCTGTGCCTCTGAGGTGGCAGAGCCAACTTCAGGACACTGGCCTACAGAAGACCTCCCAACTCCACATAATATCACATTGTGAAAATCCCCCAGAGATCTCCATGTCAACACCAGCACCCAGTTTCATTCACCAACCAGCAAGCTACACTGTTGGACACCCTATGCAAAACACCCTGCAAAACAGGAACACAACAAAATCCATTAGCAGAGAGGCGGCCTAAAATCATAATAAGTCTACAGACACCCCAAAACACACAAACAGACGTGGACCTGACCACCAGAAAGACAAGATCCAGCCTCATCCACCAGAACACAGGCACTAGTCCCCTCCACCAGGAAGCCAACACAACCCACTGAACCAACTTTAGCTACTGGGGACAGACACCAAAAAAAACAGGAACTACGAACCTGCAGCCAACAAAAAGGAAACCCCAAACACAGTAAATAAGTAAAATGAGAAGACAATAACACACACAGCAGATGAAGGAGCAAGATACAAACCCACCAGACCTAACTAATGAAGAGGAAATAGTCAGTCCACCTGAAAAAGAATTCAGAATAATGATAGTAAAGATGATCCAAAATCTTGGAAACAGAAGAGACAAAATGCAAGAAACATTTAAAAAGGACCTACAAGAAATAAAGATGAAACAAGCAACAATGAACAGCACAATAAATGAAATTAAAAATACTCTAGGTGGCATTAATAGCAGAATAACTGAGGCAGAAGAATGGATAAGTGACCTGGAAAATAAAATAGTGGAAATAACAACTGCAGAGCAGAATAAAGAAAAAAGAATGAAAAGAACTGAGGACAGTCTCAGAGACCTCTGGGACAACATTAACCACACCAACATTCGAATTATAGGGGTCCCAGAAGAAGAAGAGAAAAAGAAAGGGACTGAGAAAATATTTGAAGAGATTATAGTTGAAAACTTCCCTAATATGGGAAAGGAAAGAGTTAATCAAGTCCAGGAAGAACAGAGAGTCCCATACAGAATAAATCCTAGGAGAAATACACCAAGACACATATTAATCAAATGGTCAAATATTAAACACAAAGAAAACATATTAAAAACAGCAAGGGAAAAACAACAAATAACACACAAGGGAATCCACATAGGTTAAGAGCTGATCTTTCAGCAAAAACGCTGCAAGCCAGAAGGGAGTGGAAGAATATTTAAAGTGATGAAGGAGAAAAACCAGCAACCAAGATTACTCTACCCAGCAAGGATCTCATTCAGATTTGATGGAGAAATTAAAACATTTACCAAGAAACAAAAGCTGAGAGAGTTCAGCACCACCAAACCAGCTTTACAACAAATGCTAAAGGAACTTCTCTTGGCAAGAGACACAAGAGAAGGAAAGGACCTACAATAACGAACCTAAAACAATTTAGAAAATGGGAATAGGCACATACATATCGATAAATACCTTTAATGTAAATGGACTTAATGCCCCCATGAAGAGACACAGATTGGCTGAAGGAATAAATAAAACAAGATCCATATATATGCTGTCTGCAAGAGACCCATTTCAGACCTAGAGACACATACAGACTGAAAGTAAGGGGATGGAAAAAGATATTCCATGCAAATGGAAACCAAAAGAAAGCTGGAGTAGCAATTCTCATATCAGACAAAAGAGACTTTATAGTAAAGACTATTAGAAAAGAGAAAGAAGGACACTACATAATGATCAAGGGATCGATCCAAGAAGAAGATATAACAATTGTGTATATTTATGCACCCAACATAGGAGCACCTCAATATATAAGGAAAATACTAACAGCCATAAAAGGGGAAATCGACAGTAACACATTCATAGTAGGGGACTTTAATACCCCACTTTCACCCATGGACATATCATGCAAAATGAAAATAAATAAGGAAACACAAGCTTTAAATGATACATTAAATAAGATGGACTTAATTGATATTTATAGGACACTCCATCCAAAAACAACAGAATACACATTTTTCTGAAGTGCTCATAGAACATTTTCCAGGATAGATCATATCATGTGTCACAAATCAACCCTTGGTAAATTTAAGAAAATTGAAATTTTATCAAGTATGTTTTCCGACCAAAATGATATGAGACTAGATATCAATTACAGGAAAAGATCTGTAAAAAATACAAACACACGGAGGATAAACAATACACTAATAAATAACAAAGTGATCACTGAAGAAATCAAAGAAGAAATAAAAAAATACCTAGAAGCAATGACAATGGAGACACAACGACCCTAAACCTGTGGAATGCTGCAAAAGAAGTTCTAAGAGAGAAGTTTATAGCAATACAATCCTACCTTAAGAAACAGGAAACATCTCGAATAAACAACTTAACCTTGCACCTAAAGCAATTAGAGAAAGAAGAACACAAAAAAACCCAAAATTAACAGAAGGAAAGAAATCATAAAAATCAGATCTGAAATAAATGAAAAAGAAATGAAGGAAACAATAACAAAGATCAATACAACTAAAAGCTCATTCTTTGAGAAGATAAAATTGACAAACCATTAGCCACACTCATCAACAAAAAAGGGGGAAGACGCAAATCAATAGAATTAGAAATGAAAAAGGAGAAGTAACAACTGACACTGCAGAAATACAAAAGATCATGAGAGATTACTACAAGCAACTCTATGCCAATAAAATGGACAACCTGGAAGAAATGCACAAATTTTTAGAAATGCAAAACCTGCCAAGACTGAACCAGGAAGAAATAGAAAATATGAACAGAACAATCACAAGCACTGAAATTGAAACAGTGATTAAAAATCTTCCAACAAACAAAAGCCCAGGACCAGATGGCTTCACATGTGAATTCTATCAAATATTTAGAGAAGAGCTAACATGTATCCTTCTCAAACTTTTCCAAAATATAGCAGAGGGAGGTACACTCCCAAACACATTCTACGAGGCCACCATCACCCTGATACCAAAACCAGACAAGGATGTCACAAAGAAAGAAAACTACAGGCCAATATCACTGATGAACATAGATGCAAAAATCCTCAACAAAATACTAGCAAACAGAATCCAACAGCACATTAAAAGGATCATACACCATGATCAAGTGGGGTTTATTCCAGGAATGCAAGGATACTTCAATATATGCAAATCTATCAATGTGATAAACCATATTAACAAATTGAAGGAGAAAAACCATATGATCATCTCAATAGATGCAGAGAAAGCTTTTGACAAAATTCAACACCCACTTATGATAAAAACCCTGCAGAAAGTAGGCATAGAGGGAACTTTCCTCAACATAATGAAGTCCATATATGACAAGCCTACAGCCAACATCATCCTCAGTGGTGAAAACCTGAAAGCATTTCCACTAAGATCAGGAACAAGACAAGGTTGCCCACTCTCACCGCTCTTATTCAACATAGTTTTGGAAGTTTTAGCCAAAGCAATCAGAGAAGAAAAGGAAATAAAAGGAATCCAAATTGGAAAAGAAGAAGTAAAGCTGTCACTCTTTGCAGATGACATGATACTATACATAGAGAATCCTAAAGATGCTACCAGAAATCTCTGGCATTCCTATATACTAATGATGAAAAATCTGAAAGTGAAATCAAGAAAACACTCCCATTTACCATTGCAACAAAAAGAATAAAATATCTAGGAATAAACCTACGTAAGGAGACAAAAGACCTATATGCAGAAAATTATAAGACACTGATGAAAGAAATTAAAGATGATACAAATAGATGGAGAGATATACCATGTTCTTGGATTGGAAGAATCAACATTGTGAAAATAACTCTACTACCCAAAGCAATCTACACATTCAATGCAATCACTATCAAATTACCACTGGCATTTTTCACAGAAGTAGAACAATACATTTCACAATTTGAATGGAAACACAAAAGACCCGAATAGTCAAAGCAATCTTGAGAACGAAAAACAGAACTGGAGGAATCAGTCTGCCTGGCTTCAGACTATACTACAAAGCTACAGTAATCAAGACAGTATGGTACTGGCACAAAAACAGAAAGATAGATCAATGGAACAGCATAGATAACCCAGAGATAAACCCATACACATATGGTCATCTTATCTTTGATAAAGGAGGCAGGAATGTACAGTGGAGCAAGGACAGACTCTTCAATAAGTAGTGCTCAGAAAACTGGACAAGTACATATAAAAGAATGAGATTAGATCACTCCCTAACACCATACACAAAAATAAGCTCAAAATGGATTAAAGACCTAAATGTAAGGCCAGAAACTGTCAAACTCTTAGAGGAAAACATAGGTAGAACACTCTATGACATAAAATACAGCAAGGTCCTTTTTGACCTACCTCCTAGAGAAATGGAAATAAAAATAAACAAAAGGGACCTAATGAAACTTCAAAGCTTTTGCACAGCAAAGGAAACCATAAACAAGACCAAAAGACAACTCTCAGAATGGGAGAAAATATTTGCATATGAAGAAACTGACAAAGGACTAATCTCCAAAATTTACAAGCAGCTCATGCAGCTCAGTATCAAAAAAACAAACAACCCAATCCAAAAATGGGCCAATGACCTAAATAGACATTTCTCCAAAGAAGATATACAGACACATTAAAGAATGCTCAACATCATTAATCATTAGAGAAATGCAAATCAAAACTACAGTGAGACATCATCTCACACCAGTCAGATTGGCCATCATCAAAAAATCTAGAAACAATAAATGCTGGAGAGGATGTGGAGAAAAGGGAAGATTCTTGCACTGCTGGTGGGAATGTGAATTGGTACAGTCACTATGGAGAACAGTATGGAGATTCCTTAAAAAACTACAAATAGAACTACCATATGACCCAGCAATACTACTACTAGGCATATACTCTGAGAAAACCATAATTCAAAAAGAGTCATGTACCAAAATGTTCATTGCAGCTCTATGTACAATAGCCCGGAGATGGAAACAACCTAAGTATCCACCATCGGATGAATGGATAAAGAAGAGGTGGCACATATATACAATGGAATATTACTCAGCCATAAAAAGAAGCAAAATTGAGCTATTTGTAATGAGGTGGATGGACCTAGAGTCTGTCATACAGGGTGAAGTAAGTCAGAAAGAGAGAGACAGGTACCATATGCTAACACATATATATGGAAGTTAAGAAAAAAAAAAGTCATGAAGAACGTAGGGGTAAGACAGGAATAAAGACAGCGACCTACTAGAGAATGGACTTGAGGATATGGGGAGGGGGAAGGGTAAGCTGTGATGAGGCGAGAGAGTGGCATGGACATATATACACTACCAAGCATAAGACAGATAGCTAGTGGGAGGCAGCTGCATAGCACAGGGAGATCTACTCAGTGCTTTGTGACCACCTGGTTGGGTGGGAGAGGGAGGGTTCGAGGGAGGAAGATGCAGGAAGGAGGAGATATGGGAACATATGTATATGTATAACTGATTCACTTTGGTATAAAGCAGAAACTAACACACCATTGTAAAGAAATTACACTCCAATAAAGATGTAAAAATAAAATAAAATAAAATAAAGGTACATGCTTTGTCAAATTTTACCTATATTTCATTTGTGTTATATGTATATATGTATATATATATATATATATATAAACACACACACATATGTATACATATATATGTATATGCTATATTCCTTTAATTACGAGAGTACTTATTTTGTTTAAATCAGAAGATATAATGTGTGTTTGATGTTGATTGATTAGAGCTTGATCAGTAAGTATGAACAATAATTAACTTAGCAGGTATAAGAACATATAGGCAAGATTCACCAATTTTTCTTATATAATTTATTTAAAGTTTACCTGTACTATCTGGAAAGCATACAGTTCATTAATGTTTCATCATTGATGATAACTTAGGTGATTTATGTCATTAATTAAACACTGAATTCAAATATCATATTTGACTATTCTGTATCTATAAACGTAAGCTTATTGACAAAAGTATTATAAAGTATGTACATAAAAAATAGCTTCAAATGTCATGGGATTTTGGGGGTGAAAGAAATCATCAATAAAATATTTACCTAACAAAAATTCATGTACAATATTTAAGATTCTTAAGTACAAATATGTACAGTATAAAATAATGCTAGAGGTGCACTGGAAGGGAAAACAATATTGATTTAAAGATATTCATAAATACTTTATGAATTTATGTTTGGGATAATTGGGAAATGATTTCAAGTAATCCAGATTATAATCTCAGCCAGAGCTATGTCAGCCTTGGTGTACATTCATTACAAACAGTATAAGGTTGGCTTTTAATACAAATATTAACAAAAACTGCAATAGGAGGACTGATCTACAGACTGTGAAGAAACCATTCATAGAAAAAGTTGCTTTCATTATATTTTTTATTTATTTTTTTAAATTTTATTATTATTATTTTTTTGCAGTATGTGGACCTCTCACTGTTGTGGCCTCTCCCGCCATGGAGCACAGGCTCTGGACGCACAGGCTCAGCGGCCATGGTGCATGGGCCTAGCCGCTCCACGGCATGTGTGATCTTCCCGGACCGGGGCACGAACCCGTGTCCCCTGCAACGGCAGGCGGACTCTCAACCACTGCGCCACCAGGGAAGCCCACAAATTGCTTTTAGAATAAACAACTAGACACAGTCTATAACTGAACATTTCTAGTTCAAAACTCATATCACATTGTCATTTTCTAACCTTGCTCTTAACCTATCAGTTGCAGTCATACCTGGGTTGTAATTATTGAAAATTCTTATGGTTCTGACACTTCACACAACTGGTATTCTTTTAATTTTAAAATAATATTCTGCATTAAATATATATGGAAATTATTTAGCCTTTACAAAAATGTATTATGTCTATGGGATATCAAGGAGAAGTAATTATATATATATATATATATATATAATTTATTAAAAAACATCCCTAGTTCATTAGAATAATATCCTAGAAATCTGCTGGATTTTCTCCTCTACTAAAAGAGGTATTCTATTCAATTTTCATTATTCATCTAAGAGAAAAAAAATAATAGATTTTAACTTTCTTAAATCTTATTCATTCAAAATTCAAAGGCAACTAAAATTTTCAGTACCTTAATGTGTATAGTATAAAACACCACTCTTTGACAATCTGTTCAATTTTATCATTTAGCATTTATGCAAGAGCAAATTAATATCAGAATTAAAACCTTATTGTGATGAACCATAACGATTTTCCTATTGTATAAATAATGAGGTAATTATAGTGCTTTTCTCCAAATACAACAAAACATTGAAAATATATTTTTGATATATTTTTTTTATGTGAGTCCTTTCAATTGTGATTTTGAATGAAGGTGATATAGAGTGGAAAAGGTACTTGTAGCCTTCTCTCTTGTACCTTGGCCTTCTGAACCTTAGCTTTTATAGAAAAGATTGGTAATTACAAAAGGAAGAGAATGTTGAAATTCTTGACAAAAAACAGGGTGCAGTTGTACAAATATACATGATGTTCTCTTTTATTTTACATAAACTCCAAATCAGTTGATATTTTGAACAAACATACTTCCAGGAGACATGACAAATAGTATATTTCATTAAAGTTAATTTGGACTATAAATGATATCAGAAATTAACATCCACAGTTTTTCATCAAGAATAATCATAAGCAGAATACAATTTTAGATCTGACTCTTTAGTGTCCATCATATGTATTTATTTATATGCTTTTATTAATATTATTCTTAAATTCAGCTAATAGTATTAGAATAAAATTAGTCTTACAGTAGATACCTTGAACTCTTTCATTGTCATGATCCCATTTATCATGAGTTTGTAAATTTACACATATTTATTTAGTGCAATATTTATTTCAAGTGTAATTTTTACTTCAGTAAAATTGTTCATTCATTTGATGGCCAATGTAACTAATGTGATATTCTGCCACTGTTTCATCAAAGTAAGTGAATCAACATTTCTAGGTCATATGTTCCTAACTTAGAAAATTTAGGCAGCACTATTAAATTACAATGAAACTGAGAATTATTGAAAATTATTATACATTTATTTTAAACTCAATTTTCTCATTTTAAAACTTTATTCTTATCATAACAAAATTATTTATAAAATCAGAGGATTTATGTTTTAAAAATAATGTTCCGTTTGAACAAATATGAGTATGTATTCATGTACTCATAATTTTCAGAGTTTGAGTCTAGACACAGATTTGGAAAGAATAAACTGTTATTCAACCTCAAAAACAGCCATGTTTTAATAACTGTTGTGCAAAAATCAAGAAGCACAAAAGGAGGTGATGAGAGATACAGTATGTTCCCAGTTAACCATTTCAGTCCTTTGTGAAATAAATGTCTATGCCATTAGAAAAATATTTGCAAGAAAAAATATTTTTTCACTTCTCTGTGTTTTAACTGTAACTTCAATTTGCCTTAAATCATATTTCTCTGTGTATATGCATGTAATTCACGTGGTATAAAGAAAATTTATTTCTCTCTATGATGTAGAATGTGGACTGCTGAGAAATTCTAAGGATGTAACTTCCTCTGAAATTCATCACTTTCTACCAGTTACTTCCTCCACCTTCACTCGCCCAAAGCTTCTGACAATCATGGGATTCTCTAATGTCCTGAACTGAAATCCTTTGTACTTGAAATAAGGTGAGTTTCTTCTGTTCTCCTGACACAATGCAGAATGTCTTTATGGTACATAATAATTGACTAAGTGTGTTGCCTCTGAGGTCAAAGTGGCCATTGATCCAAATATAAGATCTTTTCTCTAATACTAATTATAACTTGGGCTGTTTACAGCTTTGTTAAGCCTATTTTTATTTTCCCTTTTATTTATTTATTGAAGTAAAGTTGATTTATAATATTGTATTAGTTTCAGGTATACAGCATTATGATTTAGTTATTTTTTTCAGATTACATTTCATTGTACATTCTTACAAGATATTGAATATAATTCCCTGTGCTATACAGTAAAGCCTTGTACTTTATCTATTTTTATGCCTAGTAGTTTGTTAATCTGATACTCCTAACTTGTCCCTCTCCATCTCCCTCTCACTTTGGTAACCATAAGTTTGTTTCCTATTTCTATGAGTCTGGTTTTGTTTTGTATACAGATTTATTTTGGTATTACTTTTATATTTCACAAATAAGTGACATCATATAGTATTTATCTTTCTCTGACTTACTTTACTCACTATAATAATCTCTCAGTCCACCCATGCTGCTACAAATGTTAATATTTCATTCTCTTTCATGGCTGAGTAATATGTCATTTTATTTATATAGATAGATAGATAGATAGACCACATTTTCTTAAGCCAGTTATCTGTTGATGGGCACTTATTGTTTCATGCTTGGGTATCGTAAACAGTGTAGTTAAGCCTATTTATAAATTAAGAGTTTGAGAGGGCAGACAGCAGACAGCAAGAAGAACTACAGTCCTGCAACCTGTGAAACTAAAAACCACATTCACAGAAAGACAGACAAAATGAAAAGGCAGAGGACTATGTACCAGAGGAAGGAACAAAATAAAAGCCATAAAATCAACTAAATGAAGTGGAGATAGGCAACCATCCAGAAAAAGAATCCAGAACCCTAATAGTGAAGATGATCCAGGATCTTGGTCAAAGATTGGAGGCAAACATCGAGAAGATGCAAGAAATGTTTAACAAAGGCCTAAAAGAATTAAAGAACAAACACCTAGAAGAATTAAAGAACAAACAAAAAGAGATGAACAATACAATAACTGAAAAGAAAAATACACTAGAAGTAATCAATAGCAGAATAACTGAGACACAAGAATGGATACGTGACCTGGAAGACAGAATGGTGGAATTCACTGCTGCACAATAGAATAAAGAAAAAAGAATGTAAAGAAATGGAGACAGCCAAAGAGACCACTGGGACAACATTAAATGCACCAACATTCGAATTATAGATGTCCCAGAAAGAGAAGAGAGAGAGAAAGGACCTGAGAACATATTTGAAGAGATTATAGTTGAAAACGTCCCTAACATGGGAAAGGATATAACCACCCAAGTCCAGGAAGGGCAGAGAGTACCAAAGAGAAACAGGATAAACCCAAAGAGAAACAGGCCAAGACACATAGTAATCAAATTGACAAAAAATAAAGACAAAGAAAAATTATTAAAAACATCAAGGGAAAAATGACAAATAATATACAAGGGAATTCCCATAAAGTTAACAGCTGATTTCTCAGCAGAAATTCTACAAGCAAGAAGGGAGGGGCATGACATCTTTAAAGTGATGAAAGGGAAGAACCTACAACCAAGATTACTCTACCCAGCAAGGATCTTATTCAGATTCGATGGAGGAATCAACAGCTTTACAGAAAAGGAAAAGCTAAGAGAATTCAGCACTACCAAACCAGCTCTACAACACATGCTAAAGGAACTTCTCTAAGTGGGAAACACAAGAGAAGGAAAGACCTACAAAAACAAACCCATAACAATTAAGAAAATGGTAATATGAACATACATACCAACAATTACCTTAAATGTGCATAGATTAAATTCTGCAACCACAGACACAGGCTTGCTGAATGGATACAAAAACAAGAGTCATATATATGCTGTCTACAAGAGACCCATTTCAGACCTAGACACACATACAGACTGAAAGTGAGGGGCTGGAAAATGATATTCCATGCAAATGGAAATCAAAAGAAAGCTGGAGTAGCAATACTCATATCAGGTAAAATAGACTTTAAAATAAAGAATATTACAAGAGACAAGGAAGGACACTACATAAAGATCAAGGGATCAATCGAAGAAGAAGTTATAACAGTTTTAAACATATGTGCACCCAACGTAGGAGCACATCAGTACATAACACGAATGCTAACAGCTATAAAAGAGGAAACTGACAGTGACACAGTAATAGTGGGGGACTTTAACACCTCACTTACACCAATGGGCAGATCACCTAGACAGAAAATTAATAAGAAAACACAAGCTTTAAACGACACAATAGACCAGATAGATTCAATTGATATTTATAGGACATTCCAAACAAAACCAGCAGATTACACTTTCTTCTCAAATGCACACGGAACTTTCTCCAGGATAGATCACATCTTTGGTCACAAATCAAGCTTCGGTAAATTTAAGAAATTTGAAAGCATATCAAGCATCTCTTCTGATCACAATTCTATGAGATCAAAAATAAATTAAAAGGAATAAAATGTAAAAAACTGCAAACACATGCAACTGACAAAGGATTAATCTCCAAAATTTACAAGCAGCTCATGCAGCTCAATAATAAAAAAACAAACAACCCAATCCAAAAATGGGCAGAAGACCTAAATAGATATTTCTCCAAAGAGGATTATACAGATTGCCAACAAACACGTGAAAGAATGCTCAACATCATTAATCATTAGAGAAATGCAAATCAAAACTACAATCAGGGCTTCCCTGGTGGCGCAGTGGTTGAGAGTCCGCCTGCCGATGCAGGGGACACAGTTTCGTGCCCTGGTCTGGGAAGATCCCACATGCCGTGGAGCGGCTGCACCCGTGAGCCATGGCCGCTGAGCCTGCGCATCCAGAGCCTGTGCTCCACAACAGGAGACGCCACAACAGTGAGAGAGCCGCGTACCACCAAAAAAAAAAAAAAAAAAGAAACTACAATGAGATATCATCTCACACTGGTCAGAATGGCCATCATCAAAAAATCTAGAAACAATAAATGCTGGAGTGGGTGTGGAGAAAAGGGAACACTCTTGCACTGTTGGTGGGAATGTAAATTGATACAGTCACTATGGAGAACAGCATGGAGGTTCCTTAAAAAACTAAAAATAGAATTACCATATGATGCAGCAATCCCACCCTTGGACATATACCTAGAGAAAACCATAATTCAAAAAGACACATGCACCCAAATATTCATTGCAGCACTACAATGGTGAGGTCATGGAAGCAACCTAGATGCCCATAGACAGACAAATGGATAAAGAAGATGTGATACATATATACAATGGAACAGTACTCAGCCATAAAAAGGAATGAAATTGGGTCATTTGTAGAGATGTGGATGGACCTAGGGACTGTCATAAAGAGTGAAGTAAGTCAGAAAGAGAAAACAAATATCATATATTAACTCATATATGTGGAATCTAGAAAATGGTACAGATGAACCAGTTTGCAAGGCAGAAATTGAGACACAGATGTAGAGAACAAATGTATGGACACTTGGGGGGAAATTGATGGGAGGGGTGGGATGAACTGGCAGATTGGGATTGACATATATATATATATATACTAATATGTATAAAATAGATAACTAATAAGAACCTGCTGTATAAAAAATAAATGAAATAGAATTTTTTAAAATGTGGTTATCTTTGTTTACGAATGTGGAATTTGTGCTAGATCTTTTGTAGCCTTTCAATGCAGCTGAAGATTAAGAGAGGAATTCCAAGCATTCAGAGACACTAAGATAGAAGTTGATATCACTGGGCTTCCAGTCTGTGATATAACTGATCATTAAATTAAAAATTATAAAATTGATTAGAATCTGACCCTTTAAGCAAAAGCAAATACCAATAGGAAAATTGACTGTGGCTTCCTAAATTGCACATATTTTGATTTACACTTTAAGAATATATACTCTTTAATATGATTATTATCTTTTTCATACTTACTTTACGTTTCAGCCTGTATATGGTTTCAGAGACTATTCATTGCCTAATAAAACATCTATCATCTCATTCTCCCTTAGAGAAAAAGAGCTCTGATTTTTAGGTAAGATATGTATCCCGGACGAAAAGACTATATTACCAACCTGCTTTACATGTGACAATGTGACAAAGTTATGATTTATTAATTACAAGCAAAACATATTTACAACCTTGGAAAGGCTCCCAAAGAAAGCTGACTCAGCCAGAATGTGTCCTTCTTTGTCCTTCACTCTTACCTTCTTCAGTCATGTAATTCAGATATTATGGTTAGTATCCACCTGGGTTAAACTGTGAAGTGCCTTTGAGGATGGAAACCATTCACCATATTTTCAGTTTATTTTTTAAATTTGGTTTTGGCTGTATCTTTTATAATCTCTTCAAAATCTATGATTTTTTTCTTCCAGTTCTTTTGAGATATAAATGACATACAACACTGTGTAAGTTTAAGGTGTACAGCCTAATGATTTGACTTACACACATCATGAAACGATTGCCACAATAAGTTTAGTGAACAACCATCATCTCATATAGATAAAGAATAAAAGAAATAGAAAAAAATTTCCTTGTAATGAGAACTCTAAGTATTTTGTCTCAACAAATTTCATATATAACACACAGCAGTGTTAATTATATTAATCATGTTGTACATTATTTATCTTATAACTAGAAATATGTACTTTTGACTACCTTCATTCAATTCCCTTTCCTCAAATCTAATCTATTTTCCTATGAGTTTGTTTGTTTGTTTTTTTATTTGTTTTCTTTTGAAGTATAATTGACTTACAACACTATGTTAATTCCTGGTGCACAACATAGTGATTCAATATTTTACACCTTTCAAATGATGACCACAGAAAGTCTAGTTACAATCTGTCACCATACAAAGATATTATATAATTATTGACTATATTCCCACACTACATTTCATACCCATGACTCATTTATCTTGTAACTGGAAGTTTGTACCTCTTATTTCTCTATCTCCTATTTCTATCATCCCCCCCACCCCCTCCCCTCTGGCAATCACATATTTGTTTTCTGTATCTGTGACTCTGGTTCTGTTTGTACTATGCATGTAAATAGTATTACCTTTTCTTACATATAGCCAAAAACCTAAATAATGGATGAAAGAAATAGGTTTTCTTTCTAAATGTATGAAGGTCCTTAAGTTGTCAGGCCATTGTAATGCTTTCATGGTGTTTTTTGTCACCAAGGCTTCAGTAATTTGTTCCTGCAATTTTGTGATTGGTTATTGAAACCCAGGCTGTCTAGAAGAGTTTATGGAGAGAATGGGGAAAATATGAAAGTTTCAAATTGTTTTAAGTGAGAAAATACTATTTATTATTAAATATAATTATTATTTTATCAATATATGAGATATTGTAAAGAAAACTTAGAACAATGCCAGGCAAATACTAAGCACTGCGTAAAAAAATTGTTAAATAGATAAAACAAGTTGAAAATTTATCCAAGAAACATTTTTCAGTTGTCTGTAATTGCCATGAATAGAGAGACTATCTTTCATTTAGATTTTCTAAGTGATTTTGACCTGGCTAGTTAAATAAATAATAAAGGTCAGACAAACATACAGTATGCACAGACATAATATTAAGAAACTGAATTGCAATACAAAATGTAAAAGTACACATAAGAAAACTACCCCAAGAAAAGAAAGTTGATAGGTTTAAATAACGTCTTCCTTCAAAGATGCTGACACTTTGACATACATCAGAAAAGCCTTTCTAATGGAAACGTCTTTTAAGCCATAAATACCATAAATTTAAGACTTGAAGGGATGTTCACAGCTGTATCATTTTGGGGGAAAAGTAAAATCCTGTGTACAATCTTTCATTAGCTTCTTTTCTATCACAAGTTCAAGCATCCAAAAAAGCAGTGAACAATAAAAACAATGTTAAAACACTTTGAATTAATTTACTTCCTTTGTAATTTCTTTGGAAAAATTTAATTGTTATTCACATTGATAAAAAACATTTACATTTTCACAGTATTTATAGCGATGTTAATTTTTCTCAATTGAAAACATTTCCTACATGTCATTTATCATTAATTTTTATTCATGGTCTGTTTGTTTCAGTCTAAGTGACAGTGCTCGTATCCAAGCCAATTTCAATTAACTTCTTAGTAAGATTTTGAGACATGGTGTCAACTGATTTATTAAAGCCGACTTATATTACATCAAATGATTTAACACTTGTCCCTAATTATATCAAATAAGTAATCTATTTTTTCTGACATTACTTATTTTCCATCTTTTCTCCTATGCTGAATTTTATTACATGGTATAACATTTCCATCTTTTCATTTTCTAAGTCTTTCATTTTCCTAAATATGTAGTTGTTGAAAATAATTTGTGTTGGTCATTAACAAATTTTTACTTCTCTTCTTTGTTAAAAAAATACAAATTTTTTTTTAGATATTCAAACTGCATTGGATTTAGGATATGTGTAATCTAGGCCCTAACTCAAGGGTGGAATTACAATTGTTATAGTCTAATCATGAAGTCCAATTCCACTTGGTGCTGAAAAAAAAATATGCAAAATATATTCAACAATTTGGGCAATATTACTAAGGGGAAGTATATTGAGAATATTCTTGAGAGTATTCCTTGTTTGTTGTAGGATGTACTCCTCTCCTGAAAAAAACATTTTAAGGTATACATATAATTCTGGTATTGCAGTGGTTTTCTTGAAACCATGAGAAAAGTTACATAGAAAAAATATGCTGAGAAGGGCAAGTTGAGTAAAAGAAAGAAATTTGAACTCCAAAAATAATTTTGACCCCTGTATTAATCATAATGGAACTTTCTGATTTCCAGAATTTTGATATTGCTTAAAATAATTTTATTTGGATTTTTGTTATTGAGGCTGAGCACATTTTAAATATACTGCAGTAAAATAATTTTTTTACAATCATTCTTTGTCCAGAAAAACATTATTCTACAGTATAAAAATTCCTCAGAAAAAAAGAAAACTAAGTAATCTACAATTAACATGCAGTATTTATGGTGTTCATCGATTTCAAAAGTCTGTAAGTTCAATAATATTGTAAAATCTTTGCAATATAAAGATCTAATAAAAGATTATAAAAATTATTTTTTGCTTTTTCTTAATTGAAGTATAGTTAACTTACAATATTATATTAGTTTTAGGTGTACAACATAGTAATTTATTTTTACAGATTACACTCAATTTAAAGTTATAAAATATTGGCTATATCTCTATGTAGTAAATTACATCCTTGTAACTTATGTATTTTATACCTAGTAGTTTGTACCTCTTAATCCTTCTCACCTATTTTTCCCTTCCCCGCAACACTCGCGCCTCTGGCAATCACCAATCTGTTTTCCCTATCTGTGAGTCTGTTTCTCTTATATTTGTTCATTCATTTAATTCTTTAGATTTCACATATAAGTGAAAACATACAGTTTTTTTTCTTTCTCTGTCTTCCCTTTCCTAGCACCTGGTGGGGAGGGGGACAGTGGCTGGCAGGTGGGGAGGGAGAGACTTCAGTGGCAACTCCACCCTCTGCGTGTCACTCAACAGTGTCACCATGCTTCCATGGCAGTCCGGGTTTCCTCCACAGGTATTCTTGGTTATGGATTTCCTCCCCCTCCATCCCCTCAGGCTGTCTCCTCACAGCCAACAGCAGTCTTACCACTGGGTTTGCTCTCCAATCCCCACACTCCAGCTCCCAGACTTCATGTGCACCAGCAGACACATGTCCCAGTCTGGGGTGCAGGGCTGTGGCATGGGCAATCTGTGTAGTTCTCACTCTGTCCTGTCTGCCACAAACTGGCCGTTTCACCCTCCTCCAACAGCCTCATATGCCTCCCTTATGTCCCAACTGATTTCCTCATCGGTGATGGGGTTTCTCCCAATGCAGGACCCTCTCCTCTGCTTCTTCTCTCCCCTGGGGCTCAGGTCCCATCCTGTTTCCTCTTCTCTTCTTTCTCCCTTCTTTCTTTCATCCTACCCAGTTATGCAGGGATATTTCTTGTCCTTTCCAGTGTCCAAAGTCTTCTCCTAGTATTCAGCCAGTGTTCTGTGAGTATTGTTGCATCTGTAGATGTATTCTTGATGCATTTTTGGAGAGAGATGGACTCCATGTCCTCCTACTCCTCTGCCATCTTGAAAACCTTCCAGAAACTTTATTTAATGTATTCATGAAATTTAAATCTAACATTTAATTTTCTCACTTCAGAAACCATGGCAAAGCAGCTAAACTGCTCAGGCATCTCCAGGTTCTCATGGTAAAGAGTGCAGAAAAAAAGCATTTGTTTCTGGCAGAGGGAATGGGAAAAAAACATCATTTTTAAATATTCCAAGAGCATTTTCCATAACAAAGTCCCAATCAGCAAGAGTAAAACTTAACCAGAACTGTATTTTAACTCGGGTGAGAGAAAATTACCCTTTCCAGTACACACTAGGCTTTCTGTATTAACTAAAACAATAAATAAATAAATAAATAATAAGAAACATTTGTGAAACTTGGAGCCCAAGAATATAAGGCCACTAGAAGACTGAGATTTAATCATAAGGTTATAGAACATTACACTTCCCCACATAATTTACTACCACATCTACAGGGCTTTCACATAACTGGACTACAGCCAAAAGACCTACAAGATGAAGACTCTGTCTGAGGAGGAAGGATAGTTAGGGAATCCAAAGAAAATAATATCAGAACACAAGAGGAATTAAAGCCTTTGCCACAGATACAGGAAACATTAAACACAGCTCAACTCCTAGCCAGATTAAAATAAAACCTCAAGCTCAGTCAAAAAGTCAGCAAGCTCTTCTTTGCATATAAACAAAAGGGGTCTAAAATTTGTATGGAAGGACAAAAGACCCTAAATAACAAACACAATATTGAGGAGGAAGGGAAAAGTTGGAGGAGTGACATTACCCAACTTCAGCAGTTAATAAAAAGCAACCAAAATGGAGACAAATTAGTACTGGCAAAAGAATAGAGTAATAGGTCAGTGAAACAAAATAGAGTGTCCAGCAATGTATTCACAGTACTGATTTTTGAGAAATGTACAAAGGACTTCAATGGAAATGGATATTCTTTTCAATAATAGTACTAAACATTTTTTCTTGGAAGTCCACATGCAAGAAATAAATCAATCAACTGATTAAAAATATAAGCAAAGATGTTAAACTCTTTATAAAAAATAACTCAAAATGAAACAATGGATTATAGGTCTAACTTTTTAAATTCAGTATTATAAAACTTACAGGAGAAAAAGAGAAAATATCTAGTTACCTTGATATAAAACATAATGTATGTTATAATATAATATAATCCATAATCCATGATATAAAACACTGATAAATTGGGTTTTATTAATAGTTAAAACTTCTGCTATATGAAAGACACTGTTAAAAGAATAAAAAGACTACTAGAAACTGGGAGAAATATTTGTAAGTATACATTTTAAAAGTATTTGTATCCAAAATAGACAAAGATTTCTTAAAACTCAAAATGAAACAAAAGACCAATAAATAATTATGAAAAAGATGTAAACAAATACCTCACCAAAGAAGATATACTGATTGTCTATGAAGAATTGTTCAATGTTATTTTTCATCTGGGGATCGCCAATTAAAACAACAATAAGATACCACTTTATAACTACTAGATTGGCTAAAATCCAAAAAGACAACAATACCAAATGCTGACAAGGATATGGAAGAGCAAAACTCTCATTCATTGCTGGTTGGAATGCAAAATGCTACAGCCACTTTGGGTGATATTTTAACAATTTCTTGCAAAGCTATACATATTCTTATCATGAAATCCAACAAAGGTGTCACAGGCTATTTATCTAACTGTTTTGAATACTTATGTTCACACAGAACTGCATGCAACATTTTATGTCAGATATATTCATAATTGCAAACAACTGGAAACAACCAAGGTGTACTTTAATAGATGAGTAGATAAATTTTAGTACATCTGTATAATGGAATATTATTCAGCAATAAGAAAAATGAGCTCTCAAACTTCAAAAAATCCTCAAAAGAACCTTAATGAACATTAATTAAATATTTCTAAGTGAAAAAACCCAGTTTGAAAAGTCTACATAGTATATAATTCCAATTATATGATACTTTGAAAAAGGAAAAACGTACTGACATAGTAAGATCATCTTGTAAGGATGTACTTACATTAATGTGAGCAATTAAAAAAAAATAGTCACTTAGGAGGTTGGGGAAGCCCAGAACAGAGAATACAATTTTATTAAAATGGATGAAAGCAAACAAACAAACAAACCAACAAACCTCATCTAAAGGGTGTATGGGGGAGGGGGGAGGACAACTGGAAATAACGGGAAATGAATGGAGTCCGTAAGACTAAAAACACATATGCACTCTATTCTAGTTGACAAAGATTTTTTCATGGTGTACAGGTTTACAATTTTGATACTGCTGTATATGAATACTAGAATCGAAGCATTATTTAAATGAATGATCTATGGTGAAAGCTAAGTCTCTCTCTCTTAGAGTGGGAATTTACAGATAAGCAAGAGGAGAAGTTTAGAAAGGTCCATGTGTTAATAGGCTAGAATTTGAAATGTCAGAGGAATTCACATTTAGCTTAATCTAGATACTTATATAAAATAATATTTATACTTATGTGCACATGCACAGTTTGGTATATGCACATATATTTCTGTGCCCTGTCATCTGAGAAGACTAAAAGGAACAATACTCGAGTAGTAGCAAGCACTGCTAACATCTATATCTTGGCTTCTCATACCTTTTTCTAATGAAAGAAGTCAATGTTCCTTAGAGTAACTGCTTATTCTAGGACTGGGACAGGAAATACATATGATGAGTATAAATTATCTTGTAGGGTCAGATAAAGCTAAGCACTCAAAAAAGACAACCCATGCACACATGCAAACTCAGACACACATTGATGGGTGCATGTCAAAGGAGCACAGGAACCAAATGAAATACCTCCTAATGGTCAAAACTGAAAGAATTTGAACAAATATGCAAAGAAGCAGTGGACTGTCATCCAAAGTATAAAATAGCTATCTATCTATTCATATCTATATAGCTATATATATATATATATATAATAACTATATATATATACATACATAACTCCTAAAAAATTAGAAAGAAACAAACCAAAGCCAACAATATATAAAATAATAACAAACCATGACAAAATGGCATTTATCCTACAAATGCAGTGTTGATTTAGCATTTTAAAGTCAATCAATATAATAATATTAACAACAGGCAAAAATATAAAACCATATGATTCTCTCAATACATGTAGAAGAAATAATGTAACTAAATGGAACATCCATTCAAAATAAAAAACTTCTAACAAAGTTGGAATAGAAAGAAACTTCTTTACTGAATAACGGACATCCTGGAAAAAGCCAGAGCTATCACTATATTTACTTGTGAAACCTGAATATCTTTGTCTTAAATAGAGGAACAACGCAATTATGTCTGACCTCAAAACTGCTACATAAATTGTCTTACAAGATCTACCTAGCAAAATAAGCAAAGAAAAAGAAATAAAAAACATACCCAGTGGGACTTCCCTGGTGGCACAGTGATTAAGAATCCGCCTGCCAATGCAGGGGACATGGGTTCGATCCCAGGTCCGGGAAGATCCCACATGCCATGGAATAACTAAACCTGTGTGCCACAACTACTGAGCCTGCACTCTAAAGCCCACGAGCCACAGCTACTGAGCCCGTGTGCTGCAAATACTGAAGCCTGTGCACCTAGATCCCATGCTTTGCAATGAGAGAAGCCACCACAATGAGAAGCCCGTGCACTGCAACGAAGAGTAGCCCCCACTCGCTGCAACCAGAGAAAGCCTGTGTGCAGCAACAAAGACCTAACACAGCCAAAAATAAATAAATATTTTTTTATTAAAAAAGAATCCAACCATGCAGATTTGATTGGAAGAAGTAAACTCTATTTATTCATGGACTAAGTGATTATTTACATAGAATACCTGATTGAATATTTAAAACATCAGAACTAATGAGTGATTTTAGCAAGATTATAGTACACATGGGCAATAAAAAAAATTGTATTTCTATATACAAGAAGAAATGAAAACTGAAAATTAAAAGGAAATACTACTCACAATAGGATTAATATAAGGAGATGTTTAGGGATATATTTGGCAAGAATGTCAAAAATCTGTACACTGAAAAATTTAAAACACTGCAGAGAAATTAAAGAAACATTTGAGAAAATAAAGAGAGATATGCTATGTTCATTGATTGGAAGACTCAAAATTGTTCAGGTGGAAGTTCTCTGCAAACTGATCTGGAGATTCAACAAAATCCCAAATTAAATGGAATTGCAAAGGTCTCAGAATAGCCAAATCTACTTTGAAAATGATAAAGCAAATTTGGAGAACTAACAGTACTTAATTTCAAGACTCTTAAAAGTTAGTGAAACCAAAACATTTTGGTACTGGAATAATCATAGATGAATTGAACAAAAAAAAGAGTACAAAAATAGATATTCATGAATAGACAACATACTTTTTTTTTTTAAACATCTTTATTGGAGTATAATTGCTTTACAATGGTGTGTTAGTTTCTGCTTTATAACAAAGTTAATCAGTTATATATATACATATGTTCCCATATCTCTTCCCTGTTGCATCTCCCTCCCTCCCACTCTCCTTATCCCACCCTTCTAGGTGGTCACAAAGCACCAAGCTGATCTCCCTGTGCTATGCAGCTGCTTCCCACTAGCTATCTATTTTATGTTTGTTAGTGTATATATGTCCATGCCACTCTCTCACTTTGTCCCAGCTTACCCTTCCCCCTCCCCATCTCCTCAAGTCCATTCTCTAGTAGGTCTATGTCTTTATTCCCATCTTGCCCCTAGGTTCTTCAGGACAATTTTTTTTTTTTTTTAGGTTCCATATATATGTTTTAGCATATGGTATATGTTTTTTACTCTTTCTGAATTACTTCACTCTGTATGACAGACTCTAGGTCCATCCAACTCACTACAAATAACTCAATTTTGTTTCATTTTATTGCTGAGTAATATTCCATTGTATATATGTGCCACATTTTCTTTATCCATTCATCTGTTGATGGACACTTAGGTTGCTTTCATGTCCTGGCAATTGTAAATAGAGCTGCAATGAACATTTTGTTACCTGACTCTTTTAGAATTATGGTTTTCTCAAGGTATATGCCCAGTAGTGGTATTGCTGGATTGTATGGTAGTTCTATTTGTAGATTTTTAAGGAACTCCATACTGTTCTCCATAGTGGCTGTATCAATTTACATTCTCACCAACAGTGCAAGAGGGTTCCCTTTTCTCCACAGCCTCTCCAGCATTTATTTTTTGTAGATTTTTTTGATGATGGCCATTCTGACCAGTGTGAGATTATATCTCATTGTAGTTTTGATTTGCATTTCTCTAATGATTAATTATGTTGAGCATTGACCCACCTCCTAGAGAAATGGAAATAAAAACAAAAATAAACAAATGGGACCTAATGAAACTTAAAATCTTTTGCACAGCAAAGGAAACCATAAACAAGATGAAAAGACAACCCTCAGAATGGGAGAAAATATTTGCATATGAAGCAACTGACAAAGGATTAATCTCCAAAATTTACAAGCAGCTCATGCAGCTCAGTATTAAAAAAACAAACAACCCAATCCAAAAATGGGCAGAATATGTAAATAGACATTTCTCCAAAGAAGATATACAGATTTCCAACAAACACATGACAACTTACTTTTGACAAAGGTACAATGGCAAGTAAATGGGGAAAGGAAAAATGTCTTCAACAATTTTATGGGATTAAATGAATATCTGTATGGAAAAACAATGAAGGTGGGATTCAAGATAATGGAGTAGGAAGTTCCTGAGCCCACCTCCCCCCATGAATACATTAATACCACAACTACATATAGAGCAACTCTTGTGAGAATGATTTGAAGACTAGAAGAACAGCTCTTCTATAATCAAAGCTGTTAAGAAAGAACCAGGCAGAGTTCTGGTAGGAGGAAAGGAGAAGCTATCTAGTAAAGACTCACACTGCTAGTGGGTGACCCAGAAGAGGAAGGGGATATCACAACCTCAGGGACCCTCCATAAGAAGCAAAGGGTTTGAGCCCCATATATGCACTTAAGCCCTAGGGACAAGAACCAGAAAGATGAACTCCCTTAGCAAGTTTGAAAACCAATGAGGCTCACAGGAGAAGAGTAAGAAACCAAGAGTGGACTCCTGAAGAGTACATGCACAGACTTGTTTTCTCCCAGTCCCAGAGCAGAGGTAGCAGATTGAAAACTCTCTGGTGCTCTGTTCACCCTGCAGGACCACCCCAGTGTGCCCTCCAGATGACACCAGACTTCTGCTTCAGCCCCTGCTGATCCAGCACTGCTCCCCACTATATCACCATTACAACAAGCACATACAGTAGGGAAAAACAGAGCCATTGTTCTGACTCAGTGATTTTCATTATTCTGTCTTCCAGGTAGCTTCTGCATTCTTCTGTATCACCTAATCTTCTGTTAATTATGTCTAATGTATTTTTTTCAAATATTGTATTCTTCAGCTCTGATTGGGGTGTTTTATATTTTCTAGTTCTTTGTTGAAGTTCTCACTGTGTTCCTCTATTCTTTTTTTTCCCTGAGTTCAGTGAGCATTTTTTTATTACTATTGCTTTGAAGTCTTTAGCAGGGAAATTATCTGTTTTATTAGAGCCAGCTCAGAAGTGTGGCTCCAAACCCTTGAGTCCAAACCTGCCTCTGGCTAAGATGCAGACTACTATTGCCTTAGGGAAAGGAGTGGATCCAGCTTAGAAGTGTAGCTCCAAGTCCTCTGTCCCTGGCCATGCCCCCAATGAAGGTAGTGACTGCTATCACAGAGAAGAGAAGACAACACACTTAGGGATCCTACTCCAGCCCCACAGACAATGACCCTGTCCTTAATATGGCAGTAACTGCCATTGAGCCTAGGAGAAGACCTGACTTGCACCTGGTTCAAACTTTAGCCCTCAGACTCCAGCCCAAATCTCCCACAAAAGGAGTGAAAGCTAGTGCATCCTGGAAGAAGATACAGCTTATGCTCACTTCAGATCCAGACTCCCATCAAACCCACAGGTCACTCACAGATGGCATAGGGATGATCCCACACAAGGACAAGCCTTCAAGACTGGGATAGTTAACTGTTTCACCTAATTTTATAGACAGCCAGAGAAAGTAAAACAAAAGAAGAAGAAAGAGGAAAGGTTCAAAGGAAAGGACAAGACAAAACCTAGGGAGAAAAAAAAAAAACCTAATAAAACAGATAAATAATTTCCCTGCTAAAGACTTCAAAGCAACAGTAATAAAATGCTTACTGAACTCAAGGAAAAAAATAGAGGAACACAGTGAGAACTACAACAAAGAACTAGAAAATATAAAGCAGAACCAAACAGAGCTGAAGACTACAATAACTGAAAAGAAAAATACACTAGAAATAATTAACAGAAGATTAGGTGATACAGAAGAATGCAGAAGTGACACGGAAGACAGAATAATGGAAATCACCCAATCAGCACAATGAAAACAAACAAAATATTTTAAAATAAGAATAGTTAAGGGACATCTGGAAAAACATCAAGTGTACTAACATTTGTGTTCAGGGCTCCAGAAGGATAAGAAAGGATAAGAAAGGGGCAGAAAATGTATTTGATGAATTATGCATGAAAATTTTCCTAACCTGAAAAAGGAAACATATCCAGGAAGAACAGTCTCTAACAAGATGAACCCAAAGAAACCCACATCAAGACATATCACAATTAAAATGAAAAAAGTCAAAGATAAAGAGAGAATTTAAAGGTAGCAATAGAAGAACAAAGAGTCACATACAAGGTGCTCCCATAAGACTATCAGCTGGTTTTCAGCAGAAATTTTGCAGGACAGTAGAGAGAGGAGTGAAGTCCAAGAATATATTAAATAGATGTTCGGCACATTTAAAGTGCCAAAGAGTAGAGAACCTACAGCAATGATACTCTACCCAGCAAGGTTATCATTCAGAATTGAAGACAAGATAAAGAGTTTCCCAGATAAGCAAAAACTAAAAGAGTTTATAACCACTAAACCAGCCCTATAAAAAATGTTATAGGGTCTTCTTTAAGCAAAAAAGAAAAGGCCATAACAAAAAATAAGAGAATATATAAAGAGAAAAATCCCACTAGTAAAGGCAAATATACAGTAAAGTCAGAGAACTAACAACTTAAATAAGCTAGTATAAAGGTTAAAAGACAAAAATTGTAAAATAGACTATACCTACAATAAACAGTTAAGGGATAGACACAAAGATGTGAAATATGACATTAAAAACATAAAATGTGGGGGACTACCCTGGCAGTTCAATGGTTAAGGATCTGTGCTCCCACTGCTGGGGGCACGGATTTGATCTCTAGTCAGGGAACTAAGCTCTCACATGCCACTCAGGGAAGCCAAAACACAGAAAAAATAAAAACCACTTGGTTAAGAAAAATAAAATAAAATGTGGGAAGGGGGAGTAAAAAATATAGATTTTTTAGAATGTGTTTGAATTGAAATGACTATGAGTTTAAATCAAGTAGGTATAGTTATATGTTGACATATACAAACTTCACAGTAACCACAAATCAAAAACCTACAATAGATACAAAACATTAAAGAGACAGGAGTCCAAACACAACACTAAGGAAAATCACTGAACCACAAGGGAAGTTTCTAAAAGGAGAAAATAACATAGAAGAACAACAAAAACAAACAGAAGACAAGTAACACAATGAAAATAAGAATACCCATCAACAAATACTCTAAAAGTCAATGGACTAAATGTTCCAATCAAAAGATACAGGATGGCTGATTGTATAAAAAATAAGACCCTCCAATATGCTGTCTATAAGAGATTCACTTAAGAGCTAATGACACACACAGACTAAAAGTAAAAGGATGGAAAAAGGGATTCTATGCAAATCAAAACAGAAAAAAAGCTGTGGTAGCAATAGTCATATCAGACTAAGTAGACTTTTAGAAAAGGCTACAATAAAAGACAAAGTAGGGCATTATATAATGATAAAGGGGTTAATCCAAAGAGGATATGACCTTTGTAAGCATATACACACCTAATTTAGGGACATGTAAATATATAAAACAACTATTAGCAGATATAAAGGGATAAATTGATTTTACTATAATAATACTAGGGAACTTTAATTCCCTACTTATATCAATGGGTATATCATCCAGACAGAAAATCAATAAGTAAAAAGTGCCCTTAAATGACACCTTAGATCATATGGAATTAATAGATATCTACAGAACATATTCTTTTCAAACACATGGGATTTTCTCCAGGGTAAATCACATGCTAGGCAACAAAACAAGTCTCAATAAATTTTAAAAGCTTGAAAGTATATCAAGCCAAAATGGTATGAAACTACAAATCAATCAATTACAGGAAGGAAAATAGAAAAACCACAGACATGTGGAAACTAAACAACTTTCTACTAAAATACTATTGGGTCAATGAAGAAATCAAAGAGAAAATCAGAAAATACCTTCAAATGAGAACAATAAAGAAAACTTTCCAAATCTATGGGACACAGTGAAAGCAATTCTAAGAGGTAAATTATTAACAATACAGGCCTACCTCAAGAAACAAAATAGATCTCAAACAACCTAACTTTCTATCTAAAGGAATTAGAAAAATAACAAACAAAGCCTAAAGTAAGAAGAAGGAAGGAAATAGTAAACATCAGAGTGGAGATAAATTAAATAAAAACCAAAAAATAGAAAAGATCAGTGAATCTAAGTGTTTTGGGTTTTTTTTAAGATAAACAAAATTTATAAACCTTCAGTCAGGCTTATTAAGAAAAAGAAAAGAGAAACAAAATAAACAAAATTAGAAACAAAAGATGACAGGCTACAAATGATATCACAGAAATATAAGCAATCATAAGAGAATACTACAGTTATACACAAACAAACTGGAGAACCTAGAATGAAATGGATAAATTTCTAGACTTACAATTTCCAACACAGAATCAGGAAAATATAGAAATTCTTAAAAGACTGATTACTAGTATTGAAATTGAATGAGTAACCAAAAAAAACTACCAACAAACAAAAGTCCAGAACCACACATCTTCATAGGGAAATTCTACCAAGCATTTAAGGAAGAATTAAAACCTATCATTCTTGAAATAGTACAAGAAACTGAAGAGGAAGGAAACCTCACAAAGTCATTCTGTGATCCTAGAATTAACCTACTACTGAAACCAGACAAAGACACTAGAAATAAAGAAAATTATAGGCAAATATCCCTGATGAATATAGATGTAAAAATTCTCAATAAAATATTAGCAAACCAAATTCAACAATACATAAAAAAGATCATATACAATGATCAACAGACATTTATTCCAAGGATACAAGAATCATTCAAATCTGAAAATCAATCAGTGTGATACACCACACTAAAAAAAGGAAGGATAAAAATCACATGATCTTCTCAAATGAAGAAAAAGTGTTTGATAAAATTGAATATTCATTCATGATTAAAACTCTCAGAAAAGTCGATATGGAAGCAAAATACCTCAACATGATAAAGACCATTTATGACAAACCCAAGGCTAACACTATTCTTATTGTGGAAAATCTGAAAACTTTTCCTGTAAGATGAGGAACAAGATAAGGATGCCAACTCTCACCACATCTATTTAATATATTCTTGGGCTTCCTAGTCACAGCAGTCAGCCAAGGAAAAGAAGTGAAATTGTCCAAATTGGAAGGGAAGAAGTAAAAGTGTCACTATTACAGATGACATGATATTATATTTGGAAAATCCTAAAGACACCACCAAAATTTATTATAACTAAAAAATGAATTTAGTAAAGTTGCAGGATATAAGATTAACATCCAGAAATCTGTTCCATTTCTATACACTGATAATGAACTATTAGAAAGAGAAATTGATAAAACAATTCCATTTACAATCGCATCAAGACTGAAATACCTAGGGGTAAACTTAACCAAGGAGGTGAAAGACTTATACTCTAAAAACTATAAGGCATCAATGAAGAAAATTGAAAATTATATAAATAAATGGAAAGTTGAAAACTATACAAATAAATGGAAAGATATCCCCTGTTCATGGACTGGAAGAATTGATATTGTTAAAATATACATATTGTTCAAAGCAATCTACAGATTTAATGCAATTCCTATGAAAATACCCATGATATTTTTCACAAAATTAGAGCAAATCATAATATTGGTGTGGAACCACAAAAACTCTGAATATCTGAAGCAATCTTAAGAAAGAAGAACAAAGTTGGGGGTATCACACTCCCTGACTTCAAACTACACTATACTACAGTAATCAAAATAGTATGCTACTGGCACAAAAACAGACACACAGATCAATGGAACAGAGTAAAAAGCTCAGAAATAAACCCATGCACATATGCTCAATTAATCTATGACAAAAGGGGAAAGAATATACAATGGGAGAAAGACAACCTCTTCAATAAATGGTGTTGGGAAAACTGGACAGCTACATGGAAAAGAATAAGATTAGAACATTTTTTCACACCATATATAGAAATAAACTCAAAATATATTAAACACCTAAATGCAAGACTGGAAGCCATAAAACTCCTAGTAGAAAACATAGGCAGTGCACTCTTTGATGTAGGTCATGGTCATATATATATATATTTTGATCCATCTCCTTAGGCAAGGGAAACATAAGCAAAATAAATAAATCTTACTTAATGAAACAAAAGCTTGTCCACAGTGAAGGAACCCATCAAAAGAAAAAAAAAGCTTACTGAATGAGAGAAGATATTTGCAGATGATATGTCTGATAAAGAGTTAATATTCAAAATATGTAAAGAACATATAAAACTCTATATCAAAAAATAACTTAATTGAAAAATGGATAGAGGACACAAATAGGCATTTTTCCAAAGAAGACAAATGGCCAAAAGGCACATGAAAAAGTGCTCAACATCACTAATTTTCAGGGAAATGCAAATTAAAACTGCAATGAGATATCACCTCACACATGTCAGAATGGCTATCATCTGAAAGACAAGAAAGTGGAGAAAAGGGAACTCTAGTAAACTATTGGTGGGAGTGTAAATTGGTATAGTCACTATGGAAAGCAAGATAGATGTTCCTCAAAAAAATTAAAAATAGAAGTACTGTATGGTCCTGTAATTCCACTCCTGGATATATATTCAAAAAAAGAAAAAAAAATCCAAAACCACTAATTCAAACAGATACATGCATTCCTATGTTCATGGTAGCATTATTTACAATAACCAAGATATGAAAGCAATTTAAGTGCCTATAACCATATGAATGGTTAACAAAAGAGTGTTATACATAGATAAATGTATGGATATTATATGTATATATAATGGAAAATTTCTCAGCCATAAATAATAACAATTTTTTTTTTCCATTTACAATCAAGTATATGGACCTGGAAGGTATTATGCTTAGTGAAATGTCAGACAGATAAAGACAAATAGTGTAGGTTTTCACTTATATTAGGAATCTGAAGAATAAAACAACTGAACAAATATAACAAAACAGCCTCAGAGATATAGAGAACAAATTAGTGGTTTACCATAAGGGAGTAGGGTGTGGAAAAGTGCAGGATAAGTGAAGGGGATAAAGAGGTACAATACACTAGGCATAAAATAAGTTACAAGGGTGTAATATACAGCACAGAGAATATAATCAATATTTTATAATAACTTTATGTGATGTATAACCTAGAAAAATATTGAATCACAGTGTTCTACATCTAAAACTAATATAACATTGTAAGTCAATTACACTTAATTGAAAAAAAGTAGACAAGTCTCTTACATCATACAAACAAAAAATTAAAACTTTGAAACAAATCATGGACTGCAATGCAAAGCCTCAAACTATAAGATGTCTAAATAAACACATAAGAAAAAACATTAGGTCATTTAAACATACAAAAAATATTATCCATAGAAAAAAAATTGATAAATTACACTTCATCAAAATTAAAAATAGATCTATTTGAAAGACAATTCTAAGAATATGAAAAACTAGCTACTAACTCAGAAGAACTACTTGAAAATCATATATTCAATACATGACATGAAAACCAATCATATGAACACTCCTCAAACTCAATAATAGAACAAATAGAAAGAGGGCAAAAGGTTAGAACAAGGGCTTCCCTGGTGGCGCAGTGGTTGAGAATCCGTTTGCTGATGCAGGGGACACGGGTTTGTGCCCCAGTCCGGGAAAATCCCACATGACGCAGAGTGGCTGGGCCCGTGAGGCATGGCTGCTGAGCCTGTGCATCCTGAGCCTGTGCTCCACAACAGGAGAGGCCACAACAGTGAGAGGCCCACGTATCGCAAAAAAAAAAAAAAAAAAAAAAAAGGGTTAGAACAAGACTTGACCAGAGAAGATATTTCAATAGCAACTAAGCACTTGTAAAGATGCTCACCATCATTATTCATTAAGGAAACACAAATAAATACCCAAATGAGATGCTACTACATAACTATTAGAGTAGTTACAATTTTAAAAGACTGATTTTAAAAGACTGACTAAGAGGGCACGTATATGAAACTCTCATACATTTCTGAAAGGAACGTAAAGTGGAAGTAATATGTTGGGAATTAGTTGGGCAGTCTCAAAAAACTAAATATATACATTCTATATGATCCAGTCATTCATTCCTAGGCATTTATGCAAGAGAAATAAAAGCATAGATTTATAAAAAGACTTGCATAAAGATAATGTATATAACAATTTTATTTGTGATAGCCCCAAACTGGAAACATTCCATTAACAGTTGAGTGGACAAAAATCCACATTATTCACACATGATAAAATACTATTTAGCCAAAAAAGGAGTGAATTAGTGACCCATTACAGCACAGATGAATCCCAAAATAATTTTGCTGTTAAAGTAAACAAATAAAGAATACATACCATAGGATTCCATTGATATAAAACTTGAGAAAATGCAAAAGAATCTATAATGAAAATTAACATGTTAATAGTTGCCTTGGCACAGGGTAAGAAGGAAGAAGGTAAAATAGGATATGGGGAAGCATCTGAAAAATCTAGATACATTCATTATCTTTCTTGTAGCATTGATGGTTTCATGGGTATAAACATATGTCAAACTTTTAAAATTGTACATTTTGTTTGCTAGTCATTTTATGCCAATTATAACTCAATAACAAAATCAACTCCCCCCAAAAAATTGACATGTAAATTGAAGAAATTTTCTTAGCAGTATAAAAGTAACTAAACTATAATCACCAATTATATCATTAACACTGTAAAGAATTTCAGAGTATTTTTGTTAAAACTGTATATTCTTAGATATATATCCAAAAAACTGTAACATCAAAAAAGGTCAATAAATTTAAAATAGCACCACAACTGAATAAAAAATAAATTTAAAATTTAAATTTATGGAATAAAATTACCTGGAATCATTAAAATATGTTCATCAGGAAACTGATTATGATTATATTAGAGAAAAAATATATGAGATAAATTGTACCTAATTTGGATCTCACATTACATCTATCTAAATTAGTTAAACAAGCAAAACTTTACTTGGAAAAGGTAATGTGTTAATGAAATTGCAGATGGGCTTTTTACTGCTTAACATTGTTGCCGTTCATGTTGTATTGGTACATTCTATAACAAATAAAGAAGAATAATTCTAAATAAGCAAAACTTTTATTGTCTTCTTTTTTGATATAATTATATCTGAAAGTATAATAAATTGAGTAATCAATCACATAAATATTTTCTCTAAAGTGATACTGAGGACCAGAGTACTATGAAGCAAAATAATTTAAATAATGTTTAACAAAAATTCAATCTCTCTACCAGACATTTTGCTAATGGCTAGAGTGCCAAGGTAACTATATAGAAATCCTGACCTTGATGGTATAATTTTCTATTGTTTCTCTGAAAGTTATCATAGTTGGTTTTAAGATATAGATTTATAAAATTTGGCTGATAGGGAATTGTAAGCAACTCCAGAAGAACTTCCAAGTTGCAAAATGTATTTTTTTAAAAAAAGTATTGGAGTATAGTTGATTTACAATGTTATGGTAGTTTCAGTTGTACAGCAAAGTGAATCTGTTATGCATACACATATATACAGTCTTTTTTATATTATTTTCCCATATAAGTCATTACAGAGTATTGAGTAGAGTTCCTTGTGCTACACAGTAGTACAGTAGGTCCTTATTAATCTATTTTATATATAGTAGTGTGTATATGTCAATCCCAATCTCCCAATTTTTCTCTCCCTCTCTCTTCCGCCCGGTAACCGTAAGTTTGTTTTTTACGTCTGTGACTCTATTTCTGTTGTGTAAATAAGTTCACTTGTACCATTTTTTTAGATTCCACAAATAAGCAATATCATATGATATTTGTCTTTGTCTGACTTACTTCACTCAGTATGACAATCTATAGGTTCATCCATGTTGCTGCAAATGGCATTATTTCATTATGTTTTATGGCTGAGTAATACTTCATTGTATATATGTACAGAGTTCCAAAGTAAATGTGAAGTGTTCAAAAATTGCTGAATAAAATGTCCTGGAACAAATACCCAAATAAGAGTTAATTATGTTTATTTTGATGCTTTTTTTTTCTTACTTTGTAGTAACAGAGAGGTCACTTGTTATTAATTCAGAAAGAGTTAAATTATAGACATTTTCATATTCTAATAAGATAAATGATTTGGGGTCATGAGAGGGGCAAAATTAATTAACCTAAAATTACAACTTAATATTAACACTGCTTTTTTACTGTAGTAATGTAGAGTTATTTGATTCTTGGAAACACAAATTTCAAAGGAACTAGTAAGATTGCAATTTCTAACATATGTGCCTTTTTAAAGTTTTCTCAAAGTCTGAACTACTTATAATACGTAGCTTGAATAATGCTGAAGTAGTTTGAGTATTGTTACTATTCCTAATTTTAATGTGATTTAATTAATTATATTTGAACTGTAATTTATTTATATCCTTTGCAGGATAAAAGGTACAAAAGGAAATTAGTTAAGGGTTGCCTTCCCATTTGTGTCCCAGAGCTATCCGTAACACAAAACAACTTGTTATAAATTTCTTGTAAAGTATTCTAAGAAGATATTTTTATGTAAAAATTCTGATATTTTGGTGTACACTTTGTCTTATTTTTAATTCATAAGATTTATTTTTAGAAGAGTTTTAGATTTAGAGAAAATACAGAGAATTTTCATATGCTATATACCCACACTTCAGCACAGTTTTCCCTATTAATAACGTCTTAATTTAGTATGGTATGTTTGTTATAATAAAGGCACAAGTATTTATACATTACTCTTACTTAAATTCCATAATTTACATTAGGGTTTACTCTTTGTATTTTTCTTTCTATTGGTTTTGACAAATGTATAATATCATGGATCCACCATTACAGAGTCATACAGTATAGTTTCACTGCCCTAAAAATCCCATGTTTCACATATTCAATTCTACACCTTGATACTCTGACAACTTCACTCCCTCTGTAGTTTTGCCTTTCTCAGAATGTTATATAGTTGGAATCTTACAGTATGTAGCTTTTCAGACTGGCTTCTTTCATTTAGCAGTATGCATTTAAGATCTCTTCATGCCACGATATATTTTTTATAGCTGAAAAACATGCCTTGAATGGATTAACCATAGTTTTTCCATTCACCTACAGAGGACATTTTGATTGCCTTCAATTATGGGTATTTTTCAAGAAAGCTGCAATAAACATCAATGTATGGGCATAAGTTTTCAACTCAATTGGATAAATATCTATGAGTGCTATTGCTGGATCATATGGAAAGACTATGTTTAGCTTTCTAAAAAAAAAAAAAACAAAAAAATTCCAGCAGTCTTCTAAAATGGTTGTACAATGTTAAATTGCAACTAGCAATGATTGAGAATTCATTTTGCTCTACATCCTTGCTTGTATTTGGTATTTTCAGATTTATGAATTTTAGCCATCTTAATAGGTATCACGTTGTTTCTATGTAGAATTTCTTAATGACATAGGATGTTGATCATATTTTCATAAGCTTATTTCTAATCTGTATATTCACCTTGATGAGATTTCTGTTCAGATACTTTGCCATTTTCAAACTGGATTTCTTGTTTTGTTATTTTTGAGTTTGAAGAGCTCTCTGAAAATTTTGGACACATACTAACAGATATGTGTTTTGCAAATATTTTCTCCCAGTTTGTGGCTTATTGTTTTATTCTCTTAGCAGGACTTGTACCAGAACAGAGATTTTAATTTTAATGAAGATGAACAACAAATTTTAAATGCATTATGCTTTTGGTGTATTGTATTTAAAAGTCATTCTCAAATCTAAGGTCATCCATTTTTACCTATGTTACTTTCAAGAATTCCCCTAGTTTTACATTTTCTTTCAGATATATGATCTATTATACATTAATGCTTGTGAAAGATTTAAGGTTTATATCCAGCTTTTTCTATAAGCAGAGTTCCAATTTTTCCAGCATCATTTGTGAAAAGACTATTCTTGCTCCATTGGACTGACTCTGCTCCTTTATTGTTAAGCTCTTTATTCTGTTGATTGATCTATTTTTTGCTAATACCAAATTGTCTTGATTATAGTAGCTTTATAGTCAGGATATATCATTCCCATAATTTTGTTCTTTTTAAATATTGTTTTATCTATTCTATGTCTTTTGCTTCTCAATATAAATTTTAGATTCCGTTTGTCAATATCCACAAGATAATTTTTCTAAATGTTGATTAGGATTGTGTTAAATAATAGATAAATTTGGGAGTAACTGACCTCTTAACAAATCAAAACTTCTTATCCATGAACACATTTTTTTTCTATTTATTTACATTTATTTTACTTCATCAGAGTTTTATAAATTTTCAAAAATAATTCTGGTACATATTTTGTTAAGTTTATACCTAAGTATTTTTTTTCTTGTTTTACCTATCGTTTTTGGTGTTAAAGTAAATGATACTGTGTTTATAATTTCAAATTCCAATTGCTTATTGCTAGTTTATAGGGAAAAATTACTTTTCTATTTTAATCTTATATTCTAACCATACTATAATCACATTAACTCCAGGATTTTTTTTTAGTTATTTGGGATTTTCTACATAGATAATCTTATTATCTGCAAACAATGGCAGTTTATTTTCTCCTTTTCCAAACTGTATACTTTCCCTCCACTCCCATCTCTTGTATTAGCTTGCTGGAACTAAGATTTCCATCACTCTGTTGAATAGGAGTGGTGAGAAGAGCCATCCTTGCCTTGTTCCTGAACTTAGGACAAAAGCATTTAGTTTCTTACCATTGAAAGTATGTCAACTGTAGGGATTTTGTAGATGTTCTTTAGCAAGTTTAGCAATATCACCTCTATTCCTAGTTTTCTACAAATTTTTATCATGAATGGGTGGCAAATTTTGACAAAAATTTTTTTTCTGCACCAGTTATTATAATCATTTGATTTTCTTCGTTAGTCTGTTAATGGAAGACACTAATTGATTTTTAAATGTTGACCAGCTTTGGATACCTGGAATTAATCTCAAATGGCACTGATGTATAATTGTATTTATGTAGTGTGAATTCCATTTGCTAAAATTTTCTTGTTGAGTTTTTCATCTGTGTTCATTAGTTTTTGATGTGTAGTTTTTCATTTGGTAATGGTTTATCTGGTTTTGGTATTGGGGTTATGCCAGCCTCATAGAATGTGTTAAGAAGTGTTCCCTTTGCTTCAATTTTCTGGAAAAAAGATTGTAGAGAATTGGTGCTATTTTTTCTTTAAAGGTTTGATAGAAATCACCAGTGAAACCATCTGGGAATGATGTTTTGATTTTTGAAAAGTTATTATTGTTGATTGAATTTCTTAATGAATAAGGGTATATTTAGAATATTTACTTCTTGTGTGAGTTTTGGTATTTTGATCTTTTAGGAATTGTTTTTTTTTCATCTGTTATTAAATTTGTGGACATATTTGTAACTATTTCCCCCTATTAACCTTTAAATGTCTATGGGGTTAGTAATAATAACCCCTGTTTCATTTTGGGGTTAGTAAAATGTGTCATTTCTCTTTTTTATTAGTTAAGCTATCTAGGTATTTACCCATGATATTGATCTTTTTAAAAAGACAAGCTTTTGTGTCATTTATTTTCTCTTTTGATTTCCTATTTTTATTAATATTTCTATTTTAATATTTTATTACTTATTTTCCTATGCTTGCTTTGTGCTTATATCACTGTTCTTCCTGTAGTTTCATAAAGTAAAAGCTTAGATTGCTGATCCTATATATTTTTTCTAATATATGGATACAATGTCATAAATTTTCCACTAAGCATGGTTTTACTACATCCTACAAATTTGACAACTTGTATGTTCATTTTGAGTTCAAAATACTTTTTAATCTCTTTTGACAGGTACATTTTGATCCATGTGTATATAGAGATGGGTGTTTAATCTCAAAGTATTTTCAGGTCTTTCCAGCTCTTTCTATTATTGATACCTAGTTTATTCCTTTGTGGTTTAAGATATGCTTTGTATGTTTTCTATTCATTTAAGTTTGTTAAGTTTGTTTTGGCAGCAAGAATGTGGTATATCTTGTTGAATGTTCCAACAGAGCTTGAAAATAATTTTTATTCTGCTATTGATGGTGACCTATTCTAGAAATGTTAATTGGATACAGTTCTTTGATGGTTCTGTTCAGTTACACTATATTGTTACTGATTTTCTGTCTCTGATCTACCAATTATTGATATGGGACTGTTGAAATATCTAACTGCAATAGTGGATTTGCAAATTTCTCCTTGCATTTCTATCAATTTTAATCTTTCATAATTAATTGTTCTATTGTTAGGTGCATGCATGTGGAGGATTGTTATTTTTCTTGGAGAACAGACTCCTCTATCTTAATGTAATGCTCATTTTTATCATGATAATGTTACTGCATTTCCAAACTCAGATTTTTTTTTCAGAAATAAATATAGTCATTCCAACTCTTTGATTTGTGTTAGCATGATATATCTTCCTCCATCCCTTTAATTTTAAGCTGTATCTTTGTAATTAAAGTGAATTTCTTATGGGGAATATAGTGGTGTCGCTTGTTTTATGAAATGTAGGCTGGAAAACTTTGTCTTTTTATTGGTATATTTAGAACTTTCAGATTTACAATAACCATGAATACTGTTGGATTAAAACCTACTATGATTGTAACTGTTTCTTTTCCCCCTTGTTCTTTGTTTTATTTTTATTTATTTTTATTTTTTCTGCCTTCTCTGGTTTAAATTGATAAACCACTTCATAAAATTTCATATTTTCCTATAACTTAAATATTATTTATACTTCTTATTTTAATTTTTTCATCTTTTCCCAATAGTTGTGATATACATATACCAATAATATAGCTCAACTTTCAAATAACACTATACCTTTTCACAGTTAGTTCAAATACCTTATAATAATTATTCTCAATTCCTCTGACCATAATTTATAATATTATTGTCATTTATTTCACTTATTTATATGCTATGATCAACTAATATATTGTTGCTCTTATTACTTTAAACTGTTACCTATTTGATCAATTAAGATTAAGGAAAAACATTGATAGAGGAGGCAAAAATGTACAATGGAGAAAAGACAGCCTCTTCAACAAGTGGTGCTTGGAAAACTGAACAACTACATATAAAATGATGAAATTAGAACACTCCCTAAAACCATACACAAAAATAAACTCAACATGAATTAAAAACCTAAAAGTAAGGCCAGATACTATAAAACTCTTAGAGGAAAACATAGGAAGAACACTCTTTTTGACATAAATCGCAGCAAGATCTTTTTTGACCCACCTCCTAGAGTAATGAAAATAAAAACAAAAATATACAAATGGGACCTAATTAAACTTAAAAACTTCTCCACAGCAAAGGAAACCATAAACAAAATAAAAAGAAAACCCACAGAATGGGAGAAAATATTTGCAAATGAAGTGACCAACAAGGGATTAATCTTCAAAATATACAAACAGCACATGCAGCTCAGTATCAAATAAACAAACAACACAATCAAAAGACGGGTGGAAGATGTAAGTAAACATTTCTCCAAAGAAGACATACAGATGGCCAACCAGCACATGAAAAGACAGTCAACATCACTAATTATTAGAGAAATGCAAATCAAAACTACAATGGGGGAAGAATGCAAAGCTTGCATCTCCCTACAACTACGGTGCCTGCTGGACACTGGTGGGGGACCTCAATGTCCAAAGAGATGGAGGAACCCCCAAGCAACTGGTAGGACAAGGGAGCAGATGAAGTGGAAGGCAGACAGGACCGGCACACCTGAGGGGTGGCTAGGAGAGTGGAGGGGTTCCCACACCTGGAGGGACCCTTGGGGGCTCAAAGGATCAGGAGTGAATGCACCTAAATCTCTCCCACCCACTTGGGCCCTGGGAGTCCTGCTGGGTTCCCAGGTCTGGTCCTCCATTATCCCAGGGCCCCTCTGGCCTCCTGGGTCCTAGGGGCTTGGAGGGAGGGAGGAGAGGTTGAAGACAAGGAGAGGCAGACTGTTTGGGGGAGCCGTCCAGGACTGGAAGATCAGGGAAGTGCTGTAGATGTTTCCCCTGCCCACTCAGACCGAGGAAGACTGCTGGGCTCCCAGACCAGTTCCCCCACCCTCCAAGGTCCCTTCGAGGCCACATGGGTCCTAGGGGCATAGGAGGGTGGGGGGTGAGAAGAGGAGAGGTGGATGGACGAGGAGGGACCATCTGAGATTAGAAGACCTGGGGAGGTGTAGAGGGTGTTTCCCCCACCAACTTGGCCCCAGGAGGCCTGCTGGGCTCCCAGACCTGGTCCTCTGTTCTTTGAAAACCCCTCTGGCTTTGGGGATCCTAAGAGTATAGGAGGGAGGGAGGAGGGGGAAAGAGGAGGAAAGGTGAAGGGGGAGACCATCCAGGGCCAGGGGATCAGGGGAGGTCCTGTGAGGTTTCCCACCACCCACTCAGCCCCAGGAGGCCTGTTGGGCTCCCAGGTGTGGACATTTCCTTCTGGGATCCCCTCTGGCAGAATGGGTCCCAGGGGCATAGGAGGGAAGAAGGGGGGAGAAGAAGAGAGGCCAATGGAGAGGGGCCCTCCAGGATCAGAGGATCAGGGGGAATGTACTCAGGCCCAGTGAACCTGCTGGGGTGTTGGACCTGGTCCTCTGTCCTCCAAGGTCAGAGGAATCCCTAGGCCCCTCCAGCTGTGTTGAGCCTAAGGTCCACCCCCCACCCTACCCAGGGCCTTTTCCTGCTCTGTGGGTCCTAAGCATAGGCCCTGCCTACTGCCTAAAACCTGCCCCTGCCTAAGTCTTACCCCCCACAGCTGAGGCCTTTTCTGGCTTTTTTTTTTCTTTTTTACTATTTTGGGTTTGTTTTACCTTGCAGTTATTGTTTTGTCTATATATTTTTTTTTCATTCTTTCTAACATGTCTGTTTGTTTACTAATCTAATATTATTTTCTACTCTTTTTTATTGTTCTACCCTTTTTTTTCTTTTTCTTTTTTGCTACCCCTTGCAGCTTTTGTGATCTTTGTTCATGAGCCAGGGGTTGGCAGGGCAGAGCTCCTGCAGTGAGAGCACTGAGTCCAAACTACTGGACTAACAGAGAACCTCAGACCCCAGGGAATATTCATCAAAGTGAGGTCTCCCAGAGGTCCTCACCTCAGCACTAAGACCCAGATCTAACCAACAGCCTACAAACTACAGTGCTAGAAGCCTCAGGCCAAACAACCAGTAAAACTGGAGCACAATCCCACCTATCAGAAGAAAAAAAAAAGTGAGATGACAAAAAATACGTCACAGAGGAAGGATCAAGGTAAAAACCTACAAGACCAAATAAAGGAAGACGAAAAAAGCAACCTACCTGAAAAATAATTCAGAGTAATGATAATAAAGATGATCCAGAATCTCAGAAATAGAATGGAGGCATGGAATGAGAAAATGCAAAACATGTTTAAAAAAGATCTAAAAGAACTAAAGGACAACCAAACAGAGATGAACAACAAAATAACGGAAATTAAAAATACACTAGAAGGAAACAATAGCAGAATAACTGAGGCAGAAGAACAAATAAGTGAGGGGAAGACAGAATGGTGGAAATAACCACCATGGAGCAGAATAAAGAAAAAAGAATGAAAAGAATTGAAGATAATCTCAGAGATGCCTGGGACAACACTAAACACACAAACATTCAAATTAGGGGGTCTCAGAAGAAGAAGAGAAAAAGAAAGGGTCTGAGAAAATGTTTGAAGAGATTATAGTGGAAAACTTCCCCAGCATGGGAAAGGAAATTGTCATCCAAATCCAGGAAGTACAGAGAGTCCCATATAAGCTAAACCCTAGGAGAAACATACCAAGACACAAATTAATCAAACTAACAAAAATTAATTTAAAAAAAATATTAAAAGCAACAAGGGAAAAGAAAAAAAATAACATACAAAGGAAGCCCCATAAGGTTATCAGCTGATTTTTCAGCAGAAATTCTGCAGGTCAGAAGCAAGTGGAAGGAAATACTTAAAGTGATGAAAGAGAAAAACCTACAACCAAGATTATTCTATCCATCAAGGATCTCATTCAAATTCAGCAGAGAAATCAAAAACTTTTCAGATAAGCAAAAGGTAAGAGAATTCAGCACCACCAAACAAGCCTTATGACAAATGCTAAAAGAAATTCTCTAGCTGGGAAACACAAGAGAAGAAAAAGACCCACAGAAATAACCCAAAACATTTAAGAAAATGGTAATAAGAACATACATATTGATAATAACTTTGAATGTAAATGGATTAAATGCTCCAACCAAAAGACACAGACTGAGTGAATGGATACAAAAACAAGACCCATATATATGCTGCCTACAAGAGACATACTTCAGCCCTAGGGACACATACAGACTGAAAGTGAGGGGATGGAAAAAGATATTCCATGCAAATGGAAATCAAAAGAAAGCTGGAGTAACAATTCTCATATCAGACAAAATAGACTTTAAAATAAAGACTATTATAAGAGACAAAGAAGGACACTACATAATGATCATGTGATCAATCTAAGAAGAAGATATAACAATTGTAAATATTTATGAAGCCAACACAGGAGCACCTCAATACATAAGACAATGTTAACAACCAGAAAAGGGTAAATAGACAGTAACACAATAATAGTAGGGGACTTTAACACCACAATGACACCAATGGACTGATCATCCAAATAGAAACTAAAATAGAAAACACAGGCTTTAAATGACACAATAGACCTGATAGATTTAATTGATATTTATAGAACATTCTGCCCCAAAGTGGCAGAATACACTTTCTTCTCAAGTGCACATGGAACATTCTGCAGGATAGATCATATCTTGGGTCAAAAATCAGGCCTCAGAAAATTTAAGAAAATTGAAATCATATCAAGCTTCTTTTTTGACCACAATGCTATGAGCTTGGAAATCAATTACAGGTAAAAGACTATAAGAAACAAAAATACATGGAGACTAAACAGTGCACTAGTAAATAACCAAGAGATCATTGAAGAAATCAAAGAAGAAATTAAAAAAAAAATACATAGAAAATAAATGACAATGAAAACCCAAAACATATGGGAGGCAGAAAAGCAGTTCTCAGAGGGAAGTTTATAGCAATTAAATCTCACCTCAAGAAAGAGGAAAAATCTCAAATAAACAATCTAACCTTACACATAAACGAACTAGAGAAAGAAGAACAAAGGAAACACAAAGTCAGTAGAAGGAAAAAATCATAAAGATCAGAGCAGAAATAAATGAAATAGAAATGAAGAAAACAGTAGCAAAGATCAATAAAACTAAAAGTTTGTTCTTTGAGAAGATACCAAAATATGTAAACCTTTAGCCAGACTCATCAAGAGAAAAAGAGGATGAAAATCAGTAAATGAAATGATAGAGGGGAAAACACAACTAACACCACAGAAATACAAAGGATTATGAGACTACTACAAACAAATATATGCCGATAAAATGGACAACCATGAAGAAATTGACAAATTCTTGGAAAGGTACAATTTTCCAAGACTGAACCAGGAAGAATTAAAAAATAAAAACAGACTTATCACAAGTAATGAAATTGAAACTGTAATTCCACATCTTCCAACAAACAAAAGTTCAGGATCAGAAGTCTTCACAGGAGAATTCTATCAAAAAATTAGAGAAGAGCTAACACAGATACTTCTCAAATCCTTCCAAAAAATTGAAGAGGAAGGAACATTCTCAAATTCGTTCTACAAAGCCAATATCACCCTGATACAAAAACCAGACAAACATATCACAAAAAAAGAAAATTAGAGACCAATATCACTGATCAACATGAATACAAAAATCCTCAAAAAAATACTAGCAAACAGAATCCAACAACACATTAAAAGGATCATACACCATGAACAAGTGAGATTTATCCCAAGGATGCAAGGATTTGTCAATATATGCACATCAATCAGTGTGCTACAACATATTAACAAATTAAGGAATAAAAACCATATGATCATCTCAGTAGATGCAGATAATGCTTTTGACAAAATTTAACACCAATTTATGATCAAAACTCTCCAGAAAGTGGTCATAGAGGGAACCTACTGCAACATAATAAAGGCAATATATGACAAAACCATAGAAAACATCATACTCAGTGGTGAAAAAATTAACCATTTCCACTAAGATCAGTAACAAAACAAGGAAGTCCACTGTTGTCACTCTTGTTCTCTGATTGCCATGGCAATCAGAGAAGAAAAAGAAATAAAAGGAATCTAAATTGGAAAACAAGTAAACCTGTCACTGTGTGCAGATGACATAGTACTACACATTGAAGTACCTAAAGATACTACAAGAAAACTACTAGACTAATCAATGAATTTGGTAATGTTTCAGGATACAAAATTAATGCCCAGAAATCTCTGGAATTCTTATAAACTAGAAATGAATGATCAGAAAGAGAAATTAAGGAAACAATCACATTTACAATCCCAACAAAAAGAATAAAGTACCTAGGAATAAACCTACCTAAGGGGGAAAAGACTTGTATGTAGAAAACTATAAAACACTGATGAAAGAAATTAAAGATGACATAAACAGGTTGAGAAATATACCATGTTCTTGGATGGGAAGAATCAATATTGTGAAAATGGCTATACTACTCAAAGCAATCTACAGATTCAATGCAATCCCTATTAAATTACAAATGGCACTCTTCGCAGGATTATTACAAAAAAATTTACAATTTGTATGGAAGAACACAGACCCCAAATAGCAAATGCAATCTTGAGAAAGAAAAATGAAGCTGGAGGAATCAGGCTACCCAAATTCAAACTATACTACAAAGCTACAGTAATCAAGACAGTATGGTAATAGATCAAAATACAGAAATATAGATCAATAGTACGAGACAGAAAACCCAGAGATACACCCATGCACATATGGTTTTTCTAATTTTTGACAAAGGAGGCAAGAACATACAATGGAGAAAAGACAGTCTTTTCAGTAAGTGGTTTTGGGGAAACTGGACAGCTACATGCAAAAGAATGAAATTAGGACAGTCCCTAAAACCATTAAAAAAATAAACTCAAAATGGATTAAAGACCTAATGGTAAGACAGGACACTATAAAACTCTTGGAGGAAAAACACTCTTTGACAAAAACCACTGCAAGGTCTTTGTTGAATTACCTCCTTGAGTAATGAAAATGAAAACAAAAATAAACAAATGGGACCTAATGAAACAAAAGTTTTGCACAGCAAATGAAACCATAAACAAAACAAAAAGACAACCCACAGGATGGGAGAAAATATTTGCTGATGAAGCAACTGATGAAGGATTGAAATCCAAAATATACAAACAGCCCATGGAGCTCAATATCAAAAAAAAATAAACAACCCAATTTAAAAATGGACAGAAGACCAAAATAGACATTTCACCAAATAAAACATACAGATGGCCAAGAGGCACGTGACAAGATGGTCAACATCACTAATCATTAGAAGAATGCAAATCAAAACTACAATGAGGGGCTTCCCTTGTGGCACAGTGGTTGGCAGTCTGCTTGCCAATGCTAGGGGACGTGGGTTCATGCCCCGGTCTGGGAGGATTCTGTGTGCCATGGAGCAGCTGGGTCCATGGGCCATGGCCACTGGGCCTGTGTGTCCAGAGCCTGTGCTCCACGACGGGAGAGGCCACAGTGGTGAGAGGCCTGTGTACAGAAAAGAAAAAAAAAACCCACTACAATGAGGTATCACCTCACACCAGTCAGAATGGCCATCATCAAAAATCTACAATCAATAAGTTCTGGAAAAGGTGTGGAGAAAAGAGAACACATTTGCACTGTTGGTGGGAATGTAAACTGATACAGCCTCTATGGAAAGCAGTATGGAGGTTCCTTTAAAAATTAAAAATAAATACCATATGACCCAGCAAACCCAGACACATGCACCCCAATGTTCATTGCCACACTATTTACAATAGCCAGGACGTGGAAGCAAACTAAATGTCCATCAACAGATGAATGGATAAAGAAGATGTGTTACATATATTCAGTGGAATATTACTCAGCCATTAAAGGAATGGAACTGGGTCCTTTGTAGAAATGTGGACAGACATAGAGAGTGTCATACAGAGTTAAGTAAGGCAGAATGAGAAAAACAAATATCATATATTAATGCTATATATGTAGAATCTAGAAAAATGGTATAGATGATCCTATTTGCAGGGAAGGAATAGAGACACAGATGTAGAGAACAAACGTAAGGACACCAAAAGGGAAAGGGGGGGGTGCTTGGAGGAATTGGGAGATTGTGATTGAAACTTATACAATATTGATACTATGTATGCAATAGACAATTAATGAGAACCTACTGTACAGCACAGGGAATTCTACTTAATGCCCTGTGGTGACAGAAATGGGGAGGAAATCAAAAATAGAGGGACATATGTAAATGTATAACTGATTCATTTTACGGTACACTAGAAACTAACACAGCATTGTAAAGCAACTATACTCCAATAAAAATTAATTTAAAAAAATCAATTTTGAAAAGAAAAAAATAATTAAGGAAAAAAATGATCTTATTTTACCATAATTTATTCCTTCTTTGAAAATCTTCCATTCTTCTTAAAAATTGATGTATAGTTGATTTACAATATTGTGTTAGTTTCAGTACAGCAAAGTGATTTACGTATATATATATATATATTTCAGATTATTTTCCAGTATAGGTTATTATACGATATTGAATATGTTCACTCTGCTATATGTTAAATCATTGTTGCTTACCTATTTTATGTGTAGTAGTTCCTATCTATTAATCCCATAGTTCTAATTTATCCATCCTTCTTTCCTTTTCCCCTTTGGTAACCATGAGTTTGTTTTCCATGTCAGTGAGTGCTGTTTTCGGTATAGATTAATTTGTATTATTTTTAGATGCCACATATAAGTGATAGAATATATGATTTGGCTTTCTCTGTCTGACTTACTTCAATTAGTATGATATATTCTAGGTCCATGCATGTGGTTGCAAATAGCAATATGCCATGCTTATTTATGGCTGAATAATATTACATTGTATATACATACCACCTCTTTATTTATAACATCTTTATTGGAATATAATTGCTTTACAATGGTGTGTTAGTTTCTGCTTTATAACAAAGTGAATCAGCTATACATATACATATATTCACATATCTTCTCCCTCTTGCATCTCTCTGCCACCCTCTCTATCCCACCCCTCTAGGTGTTCACAAAGCACAAAGCGGATCTCCCTGTGCTATGTGGCTGCTTGCCACGAGCAATCTATTTTACATTTCGTAGTGTATATAACAACATGTCACTCTCTCACTTTATCCCAGCTTCCCCTTCCCTTTCCCTGTGTCCTCAAGTTCATTCTCTACATATCACCTTTATTCCTGTCCTGCCCCTAGGTTCTTCAGAACCATTTTTTTTTAAGATTCTATATATATATGTGTTAGCATATGGTACTTGTTTTTCTCTTTCTGACTTACTTCACTTTGTATGACAGATTCTAGGTCTATTCACCTCACTACAAATAACTCAATTTCATTTATTTTTATGGCTGAGTAATATTCCATTGTATATATGTGCACATATTCTTTATTCATTCATATGTCAATGGACATTTAGGTTGATTCCATGTCCTGGCTATTGTAAATAGTGCTGCAATGAACATTGTGGTGCAGGACACTTTTGGATTTATGGATTTTTAAGGGTATATGCCCAGTAGTGGGATTGCTGGGTTTTACAGTAGTTCTATTTTTAGTTTTTTTAAGAACCTCCATACTGTTCTCCACAGTGGCTGTATCAATTTAAATTCGCAACAACAGTGCAAGAGGGTTTGCTTTTCTCCATACCCTCCCCAGGATTTATTGTTTGTAGTATTTTTGATGGTGGCCATATCAATGAGGTGATACCTCATTGTAGTTTTGATTTGCATTTCTCTAATGATTAGTGATGTTGGCAACCTGTATATCTTCTTTGGAGAAATGTCTAGTTAGGGCTTCTGCCCATTTTGGGATTGGGTTTTTTGTTGTTTTGATATTGAGCTGCATGAGCTGCTTCTAAATTTTGGAGATTAATCCTTTGTCAGTTGCTTCATTTGCAGATATTTTCTCCCATTCTGAGGATTGTCTTTTCATCTTGTTTATGGTTTCCTTTGTTGTGCAAAAGGTTTTAACTTAAATTGGGTCCCATTTGTTTATTTTTGTTTTTATTTCCATTTCACTAGGAGGTGGGTGAAAAAGGATCTTGCTGTGATTTATGTATATCATGTTCTGCCTATGTTTTACTCTAAGAGATTTATAGTGTCTGGCCTTACTTTTAGGCCTTTAATCCATTTCAGTTTATTTTTGTGTATGGTGTTAGGGAGTGTTCTGTTTCATTCTTTTATATGTAGCTGTCCAGTTTTCCCAGCACCTTTTATTGAAGAGGCTGTCTTTTCTCCATTGTATATTCTTGCTTCCTTTATCAAAGATAAGGAGACCATATGTGAGTGGGTTTATTTCTGGACTTCTATCCTGTTCCATTTATCTATATTTCTGTTTTTGTGCCAGTACCATACTGTCTTGGTTACTGTAGATTTGTAATATAATTTGAAGTCAGGAAACCTGATTCCTCCAGCTCTGTTTTTCTTTTTAAGATTGCTTTGGCTATTTGGAGTCTTTGTGCTTCCATACAAACTGAAATTTTTTGTTTTAGTTTTGTGAAAAATGCCATTGGTAGTTTGATAAGGATTGCATTCATCTGTAGATTGCTTTGGGTATTATAGTCATTTTCACAATGTTGATTCTTCCAATCCAAGAACATGGTATATTTCTCCCTCTGTATTTGTATCATCTTTAATTTCTTTCATCAGTATGTTATAGATTTCTGCATACAGATCTTTTGTCTTCTTAGGTAGGATTATTCCTAGGTATTTTATTCTTTTTGGTGCAATGGTAAATGGGAGTGTTTCCTTATTTTCACTTTCAGATATTTCATCATTAGTGTATAGGAATGCAAGTGATTTGTGTGCCTTAATTTTGTATCCTGCTACTTTACCAAATTCATTGATTAGGTCTAGTAGTTTTCTGGTAGGATCTTTAGGATTCTCTATGTATAGTATCATGTAATCTGCAGAGTGACAGCTTTACTTCTTTTCCAATTTGGATTCCTTTTATTTCGTTTTCTACTCTGATTGCTGTGGCTAAATCTTCTAAAACTCTGTTGAATAATAGTGGTGAGAGTGGGCAACCTTGTCTTGTTCCTGATCTTAGTGGAAATGGTTTCAGTTTTTCACCATTGAGGACAATGATGGCTGTGGGTTTGTCATATATTGCCTTTGTTATGTTGAGGTAGGTTCCCTCTATGCCCACTTTCTGGAAGGTTTTTATCATAAATTGGTGTTGAATTTTGCCAAAAACTTTTTCAGCATGTACTGAGATTATCATATGGTTTTTCCCTGTCCATTTGTTAGTATGGTGTATCACATTGATTTATTTGCATATAGTGAAGAATCATTGCATTCCTGGGATAAACTTCACTTGATCATGTTGTATGATGCTTTTAATGTGCAGTTAGATTCTGTTTGCTAGTATTTTGTTGAGAATTTTTGCATCCATGTTTATCAGTGTTATTGGCCTGTAGGTTTTGTTTGTTTGTTTGTTTTTCTTTGTGACATCTTGGTCTGGTTTTGGTATCAGGGTGATATTGGCCTCATAGAATGAGTTTGGGAGTGTTACTTCCTCTGATATACTTTAGAAAGTTTGAGAAGGATAGCTGTTAGCTTTTCTCTAAATGTTTGATAGAATTTGCCTGGGAATCCATCTGATCCTGACTTTTGTTTGTTGGAAGATTTTTAATCAAAGTCTCAATCTCAGTGCTTGTGATTGGTCTGTTTATATTTTCTATTTCATCCTGGTTCAGTCTTGGAAGGTTGTGCTTTTCTAGGAATTTGTCCATTCTTTCAAGGTTATCCATTTTATTGGCATATTGTTGCTTGTAGTAATCTCTCATGACCCTTTGTATTTCTGCAGTCAGTTACTTCTCATTTTTCCCTTCTAATTCTATTGATTTGAGTCTTCTCCCTTTTTTTCTTAATGAGTCTGGCTAATGGTTTATCAATTTTATCTTCTTAAAGTACCAGCTTTTAATTATATGGATCTTTTCTATTGTTTTCTTTATTAGCTTTTTCATTTATTTCTGATCTGATCTTTATGATTTCTTTCCTTCTGCTACATTTGTCTGTGTGTGTGTTTTTTGTTTGTTTGTTTGTTTGTTTTTTGTTTTTGTTGTTTTTTTGGTTCTTCCCTCTTTAATTGCTTTAAGTGTAAGGTTAGGTTGTTTATTTGAGATATTTCTTTTTTCATGATGTAGGATTATGTTGCTATAAACTTCCCTCTTAGAACTGCTTTTACTGTATCTCATAGGTTTTCAGTCGTCATGTTTTCATTGTCATTTGTTACTAGGTATTTTTTGATTTCCTCTTTGATTTCCTCAGTGACCTATTGGTTATTTAGTTGTGTATTGTTAAGACTTTATGTTTTCGTATTTTTTACAGATTTTTTCCTGTAATTGATATCTAGTCTTATAGCGTTTTGGTCAGAAAAGATACTTGATATGATTTAAATCTTTTTTTACTTACCAAGGCTTGATTTGTGACCCAAGAAATGATGTATCCTGGAGAATATTCCATGAACACTTGAGAAGAAAGTGTATTCTGTTGTTTTTGAATGGAATGTCCTATAAACATCAATTAAGTCCATCTTGTTTAATATATCATTTAAAGCTGTGTTTCCTTATTTATTTTCATTTTGGATGATTTGTCCATTTGTGAAAGTGGGGTGTTAAAAGTCTCTTTCTAATACTGAGTTACTGTCAATTTCCCCTTTTATAGCTGTTGGCATTTGCCTTATGTATTGTGGTGCTCCTATGTTGGGGCATAAATATTTACAATGGTTATATCTTCTACTTGCTTTGATCCCTTGATCATTATGTAGTGTCATTCTTTGTCTCTTGTAGTAGTCTTTATTTTAAAGTCTATTTTGTCTCATATGAGAATTGCTACTCCTGCTTTCTTTTGATTTCCATTTGTGTGGAATATCTTTTTCCACCCCATCTCTTTCAGTCTGTATGTGTCCCTAGGTCTGAAGTGGGTCTCTTTTATACAGCATATATACAGGTACTGTTTTAGTATCCATTCAGCCATTCTATGTCTTTTAGTTGGAGCATTTAATACATTTACATTTAAGGTAGTTATCAATATGTATGTTCCTATTGCCATTTTCTTAATTGTTTTGGGCTTGTTATTGCAGGGCTTTTCCTTCTCTTGTGTTTCCTGCCTAGTGAAATTCCTTTAGCATTTGTTGTAAAGCTGGTTTGATGGTGCTGAATTCTCTTACCTTTAGCTTGTCTGTAAAAGTTTTAATTTCTCCATCAAATCTGAATGAGCTCCTTGCTGGGTAGAGTAATCTTGGTTGTAGATTTTTCCCTTTCATTACTTTAAGTATGTCCTGCCACTCCATTATGGCTTGCAGAATTTCTACTGATAAATCAGCTGTTAACTTTATGGGGATTCCCTTGTATGTTATTTGTTGTTTTTCCCTTGCTGTTTTTAATATCTTTTCTTTGTATTTAATTTTTGATAATTTGATTAATATGTATCTTGGCATGTTTCTCCTTTGATTTACACTGTATGGGACTCTCTGTGCTTCTTGGACTTGACTGACTATTTCCTTTCCCATATTAGGGAATTTTCAACTATAATCTCCTGAAATGTTTTCTCAGTTCCTTTTTTTTTTCCTCTTCTTCTGACATCCCTATCATTCAAATGTTGGTGTGTTTAATGTTTTCTCAGGAGTCTCTGAAGCTGTCCTCAATTATTTTCATTCTTTTTTCTTTATTCTTCTCTGCAATAATTATTTCCACTCTTTTATCTTCCAGGTCACTTATCTGTTCTTCTGCCTCAGGCATTTTGCTATTGATTCCTTCTTGAGAATTTTTAATTTCATCTATTTTGTTGTTCATCATTGTTTGTTTGCTCTTTAGTTCTTCTAGATTCTTTTTAAATGTTTCTTTTATTTTCTCCATTCTATTTTCAAGATTTTGCATCATCTTTACTATCAGTACTCTGAATTCTTTTTCAGGTAGGCTGCTTATTTCCTCCTCATTTGTTTGGTCTCATGGGTTTTTACCTTGCTCCCTCATCTGCTGTGTGTCTCTCTGTCTTCTCATTTTGCTTAACTTACTGTGTTTGGGGTCTCCTTTCTGCAGGCTGCAGGTTTGTAGTTCCTGTTGTTTTTGGTGTCTGCCAACAGTGGCTAAGGTTGGTTCAGTGGGTTGTATTGGCTTCCTGGTGGAGGGGACTGGTGCCTGTGTTCTGGTGGACGAGGCTGGATCTTGTCTTTCTAGTGGGCAGGGCTGCGTCCGGTTGTGTGTTTTGCTGTGTCTGTGATCTTATTATGATTTTAGGCAGCTTCTCTTCTAATGGGTGGTGTTGTGTTCCTGTCTAGCTAGTTGTTTGGCATGGGGTGTGTACCACTGTAGCTTGCTGGTTTTTGAGTGGATCTGAGCCCCAGCATTGAAGTGGGGATTTCTGGAAGAGCTTTTGCCATTTGATATTATGTGGAGCTGGAGGTCTCTCGTGGACTAATGTCCTGAATTTGGCTCTCCCAACTCTGAGGCACAGGCCTGATACCTAGCTGAAGCACCATGACCCTGTCAGCCACACGGCTCAGGAGAAAAGGGACAAAAAAGGAAGAAAGAATGAAAAAAATATATAAAATAAAGTAAGATAAATTTATTTAAATATAAAATATTGTTAAAAATAAAAAATAATAAAAAAAGAAAAAAAAAGAAGAAATGGGTGAATAACCAAAAAATCCACCTACATAACAAGTGCTAAAAGCTAACCTAAAAAAACCCAAAAAACGTGCAGACAGAACCCTAGGACAAAATGTAATATTAAAGCTATACAGACAAAATCACACAAAGAAGCATACACATACACCCTAACAAAAAGAGAAAAAGGAAAAAAATATATACATATCTATCTATATATATATAAAAGAGAGCAACCAAATCAATAAAGAAATCTATCAATGATAATAAACTCTAAATACTAAACTAAGATAATCATAAAACCAGAAACCAGTTAGTCGCATACAGCAAACCCCAAGTCTACAGTTGCTCCCAAAATCCAATGTCTCTATTTAGGGGTGATTTGTTGTTTATTTAGGTATTCCACAGATGCCAGGTACATCTAGTTGATTGCATAGATTTAATCCACTGCTCCTGAGGCTGCTGGGAGAAATTTCCCTTTCTCCTCTTTTTTTACACAGCTCCTGGGGTTCAGCTTTGGATTTAGCACTGCCTCTGTATGTTGGTCACCTGAGGTCATCTGTTCTTCACTCAGGCAGGATGGGGTTAATGTAGCAGCTGATTAGGGGGCCCTGGCTCACTCAGGCTGGAGGAAGGGAAGGATACAAAATGCAGGGCAAGCCTGCAGTGGCAGAGGCCACCATGACATTCCAACAGCTTGAGGCACACCATATGTTCTCCCGGGGAAGTTGTCCCTGGATCACAGGACCCTGGCAGTGGCAGGCTGCACAGGCTACCAAGAGGGGAAGTATGGACAGTGACCTGTACTTGCACACAAGCTTCTTGGTGGCTGCAGCAGCAGCCTCATGATTTCATACTCATCTGTGGTGTCTGTGCTGATAGCTGTGCCTTGCACCAATCTCTGGAGCTTGTTTAAGCAGTGCTCTGAATCTCCTCTCTTGCACACCCCAGAATAATTTTCTCTTGCCTCTTAGGCAATTCCAGACTTTTTCCCAGACTGCATCCCAGCTAGCTGTGGCTCACTAGCCTCTTTCAACCTGTGCTTATGCAGTCAAACTCAGTCCTCTCCGTGGGATCTGACCTCCGAAGCCTCAGCTCTCAGCCCCCACCACCCTGGGGAGTGAGCAGACAAGCCTCTCAGGCTGGTGAGTGCTGATCAGCACTGATCCTCTGGGCAGGAATCTTTCTGCTTTGCTTTCTGCACCCCTATTTTTGGGCTCTCCTCCATGGTTCTGAAGATTCCCCCCACCACCACTCCCCATCTCAGCCAGTGAAGGGGTTTCCTAGTGTGTGGAAACTTTTCTTCCTTCACAGATCCCTCCCAGAGGTGGAGGTCCTGTCCCTATTCTTTTGTCTCCATTTTTTTTTCTTTTGCCTTACCCAGGTAAGTGGGGTGTTTCTTGCCTTTTGGGAAGTCTGAGGTCTTCTGCCAGCATTCATTATGTGTCTGTAGGAATTTTTCCACATGCAGATATATTTGTGATGTATTTGTGGGGAAGAAGGTGATCTCCATGTCTTACTTATCTGCCATCTTGAAGGTCTCTGCATACCACTTCTTAAAACAACCATCTGTTTTTGGCTCTTGGGTTGCTTCCATGTCTTGACTCTTGTTAATTATGTTGCTATGAACACTGGAGTTCATGTATCTTTCTGAAGTACAGTTTTCATCTTTCCTAGATATATGTCCAGGAGAGTGATTGCTGGATCATATGGTAGCTCTATTTTTAATTTTTTAAGGAACCTCCATACTGTTTCCCATAGTGGCTGCACCAATTTACATTACCACCAACAGTGTAGGAGCATTCCCTTTTCTCCACACCCTCTCCAGCATTTATTGTTTGTAGAAGTTTTTGATGATAGCTATTTTGACCATTTTGAGGTGGTAGCTCACTCTGGTTTTGATTTGCATTTCTCTAATAATTAGAGATGTTGAGCATTTTTTCTTATGCCTATTGGCCATCTCTCTGTCTTACTTGGAGAAATGTCTAAGTCCTTTTCTTTCTTTTCTTTCTTTCTTTTTTTTTTTTGTTGTACACGGGCTTCTTACTGTTGTTGCCTCTCCCATTGTGGAGCACAGGCTCCGGACACACAGGCTCAGTGGCCATGGCTCACGGGCCCAGCCACTCCACGGCATGTGGGATCTTCCTGAACTGGGACATGAACCCGTGTTCCCTGCATTGGCAGGTGGACTTTCAACCACTGCACCACCAGGGAAGCCCCTTTTCTTTCTTTCTTTAATCCAAGTCTCTGATCTATTTTATTTTCCTTCTCTCTGAATTAGTTAAAATTTCTTGCAGGCAGATTTACTTGTGATGGATACCCTCGGTCCTTGTTTGTCTAAGAAAGTCCTTATTTCCATTAACTTTTGAAGCGTAACCTAGTCTGATACGTAATTGTATGTTTGTGTTTTTTCTTCAATACATTATATTATTTCCTTCTCACTGTGTCCTTTTTTTTTTTTTTGCGGTACGCGGGCCTCTCACTGTTGTGGCCTCTCCCGTTGCGGAGCACAGGCTCCAGACGCGCAGACTCAGCGGCCATGGCTCACGGGCCCAGCCGCTCCGCGGCATGTGGGATCCTCCCAGACCGGGCCACGAACCCGTGTCCCCTGCATCAGCAGGCAGACTCTCAACCAGTGCGCCACCAGGGAAGCCCACACTGTGTCCTTTTTTATGTTCTTTCTAATGAGAAATAAATGTAAATCTTATCCTTCTTCTTTAGCATGTAGGTAAGGTGGTTTTCCCACTCTGGCTTTTTTCAAGATTATCTGTTTGTCTTTCGTTGTATACAATTTATTATGATGTGCCTAGGTATAGGCTTATAGTATTTATCCTGCTTTGTGTTCTCTGAGTGTGCTGAATGTGTGGTTTGATATGTCATTAATTTTGGAAAATTCTTAACCCTTATTAATTAACTATTTCTTCTTCTCTTTTCTTCACCTTCTGATCTTTTAAGTAAAGTATATTATTCCCACAGTTCATGATATTGTGTTCATCCTTTTCAAAATATTTTGCAGTTCAGTTCAAGAAGTTTCTGTTGACATTTATATTCTATCCCACAGATTCTTCTTTCTTTCTTTTTTTTTTTTTTTTTTTTTTTTTGCGTTACTTGGGCCTCTCACTGTTGTGGCCTCTCCCGTTGCGGAGCACAGGCTCCGGACGCGCAGGCTCAGTGGCATGTGGGATCTTCCCAGACCGGGGCATGAACCCGTGTCCCCTGAATCGGCAGGCGGACTCTCAACCACTGCGCCACCAGGGAAGCCCTATCCCACAGATTCTTTACTCAGCCTTGTCCTTTCTGCTGATGAGCCCATCAAAGGCATTCTTTATTTCTGTTACAGTGTTTTTTGTTTCTAGCATTCCCTATTATTGTTTTCTGTTGACATGGTGGTAACAGGTTGAGAGTATAACTATTCTTTAATCTTATGATTAAATTTAAGTTTTGGTGGGCCTGGCTTCCTTGACCTCTAAGTGTTTTTCTTACCCTTTTCTCCCTTCCTTTATTTGAGACAGACAGATTAAAGGGGGAGTGGAATTGGTTAACTGCACTTACTGCAGGACAGATAAGTCTCTGGTAAGTAGTTTCCTTTCAAGGGGACCTCTTTGTTATGGAGAACACTCTGGGAATATTTCAAAATGATGGTTTTTTGTTTTTTTGTTTTTTTTCCCTCTGACTGTCTGTCACAAGAGGATATATTTTTAGATCTTCACCATGAAAACTTGGTATTGTTGATAGAGGCAAAACCATATAAAGCCTGTGTCGCAGGAGATTTTAACTCTCAAGTGAGTCTATACTTGGTCTCTAGCAATTTGTCAGTTTACTAGTTAGTGTTCTTATCAGTTAAAAAATTCACTGGCTTGTTTCAGGTAAGCTAATCTCAGCCATGATTCTCTGTATTAGCCTGTCTCCCCAGCTTTCCATTTGATGGTCCTTCAATTCTCTACAGGATCTAAAAAAAAAAAATTCTAGCTTTCCAATTTATTAAAATGTTTTCTTGCTTTTAAAACAGAAGTGACAATTTCCAGACTATTTACATATTGCAGCTAGAACCAGAAGTTCTTTTTTTAAAATTCACATTATCAACATACTATATTCCCTGTACATTTTTTTTGTAATTAATATACCCTAGGGATTTTTCTCATTTTGAGTAGCTTAGTGTTTAATGTTTAAAAATTCATCAATTTGTTTAACAAATATTTATTATTTATTCAGTGGATATATAACAAAATTTTCTCAAAACTCTCAGTAGACCTGGCATATTTAAAATTGATATTGCTGGCATATTTATAACTGATATTGCTAAAAGTGTTTTGGTGTGTTAAGACACCTTAAGAAATTATTCCATACACAGAGTAAAAAGTAAAGAAGTTAAAATTTGAGGGAAAAATAAGGAGCATTCTAAATCACACAAAGGATGCACTAGCTATGGTATTAATTTTAGAAGGAGAAAACAAAGAGAATAAATAATAACTGAAACTAAAATATACGATGAGGAAAGAGTCCCTAAGAATAAATAAGTTGGTTTAGGCAGAATATTGAAAAAAAAATGTCATATTGATATATACCCTATATCAATTTTTGAATTCTAAAAACTGTTTAAAAAACCCCACAAGCCCCGATGCAGTCACTTATGCTACACTATAACAAACTGGGGCTTAAATACCTAACCTAATTAAATCTTCAACCTCCTTCTGAAATGTAGTCTAAATCAGTCAGTCAAGAATTTTCTGGTCAGCACCAATGAGTTAATTTCTCACATGGGCCTTCTCCATCCCTCAAAAAAAGATGAGGTAATCCACCTAACAATTTTTTTTTGTTTTTTTTACCCAAATGGAAGATAAACAAATCTGAAATCATTATTTTTCTGTTTATGACTTCCTTGACCTGCCTTTTAAAACCTTTCCCTTTTTGCAGCCCTTTGGAGCTCCCCTCTACTTGCTAAAAGGGATGATACCTAATTCATGAATCATTCAATAAAGCCAATTAGATCTTTACAATTTACTCGACTGAATTTTGTTTTTGTAACAAAACAGAAAGTAAACAGAGAGAAATGTATAAGAAGGAAAAAGCAACTTTATATTTAAAAATATTTAATTTAAAATGTACTTCATATATGTTTATAATTTTTGTTTTAAGTCAGGGATTTTCTTGGAAGTTATTCAATATATTCTACAAGACATATGTTTCATATACATATATAACTTAGATTCACAAATGTAACTTCAATATTTAAATTAATTTAGGTAACACACTCAGCAATGTAATTACATGTATCCTGGAACTGTCAGTTTGTGTGTAGGTAGGTAAAATGTGGTATATGTATGTAAAATATGTTATATGTACACTATATAGTTACATCATTATCAGGAAGAAATGAGATTATAAAAGTCAGTGCTCTTACTTCCATTTTCATACTGCTTTATATCTTAGTAAACATTTATAATTGAATATAAATGTGAACATTTATTGAACTACATTAAGGTAAGCAATATTTTATTAGGGTGGACATACTTGCACATTATATTTTGTAACAGTTAACTTTAAATTAGCTTTATGGAAAGAAATTTTGCAATGTACATCAATAATCTTAACAGTGTTCATGTACGGATGACCAACATTTCTGCATTTATTAATATTTAGAGAGAAAAAAGCATTTGCAAAATACATTTAAATAAGAGAGCAATTGTCATTGTGTTTATTTAACAAGAAAACATAGGAACAATTTATAGATTCTTATAAATAACAGAATATTGAACTCAGTTAAATATAATATTGATTATTCACAGGACAGATTTATTTTCAAAACAATTTCAAAGGTGTGTAAAGTGATCAGTATTTAATATTAAACTTTAAAAAGAAGTATACAGAATAATAAATCACACCTTGCCTATTTTAATACACTACTACTGAAAAAAATGAAAAGGAGAAAAGATATAAAATTTGGAGATATATGTCAATTTTTTTTCTAGTTTTTTGATCTTACAAATAATAGTGTCAGGAATGTACTTATATATGCCTCTTGATGCACATATGTGTGAATTTCTTCTGCATATATATTTAGTAGAGGAATACCAGTGTCAAAAGGCATACCTATGTTCAAGTTGAGTACATATTGCCATTTTTCCATTGTGGTTGTCCAATTTATATTCCGACCAGTAGAGAATGCTAGTTCATATTGCTTTACAACCTGGCCAGACTGGTTATTGTCAACAACACTAACCTCAGAGTTATAAATTTACTGATGGTCTTTTCCTTTGACATTCATCTTTTATGTTGTAATATTTTAATTTTTATTTTTTAACATCTTTATTGGAGTATAATAGCTTAACAATGGTGTGCTGGTTTCTGCCTTATAACAAAGTAAATCAGCTATATATATACATATATCTCCATATCTCTTCCCTCTTACGTCTCTCTCCCTCCCACACTCCTATACCACAACTCTAGGTGGTCACAAAGCACCGAGCTAGTCTCCCTGTGCTATGTGGCTGCTTCCCATTAGCTATCTATTTTACATTTGATAGTGTATATATGTCCATGCCACTATCTCACTTTGTCCCAGCTTACACTTCCCCCTCCCTCTGTCCTCAAGTCGATTCTCTAGTAGGTCTGCATCTTTAGTCCTGTCTTGCCCTTAGGTTCTTCATGATTATGTATGTATTATATATGTATATTATGTATATATACATTATATATATAAATATATATATTTAGATTCCATATACATGTGTTAGCATATGGTATATGTTTTTCTCTTTTTGACTTACTTCACTCTGTATGACAGACTCTAGGTCCATCCAACTCACTACAAATAACTCAATTTCATTTCTTTTCATGGCTGAGTAATATTCCATTGTATATGTGTGCCACATCTTCTTTATCCATTCATCTATCAATGGGCACTTAGGTTGCTTCCATGTCCTGGCTATTGTAAATAGAGATGTAATGAACATTGTGGTACATGACTCTTTTTCAATTATGTTTTTCTCAGGGTATATGCCCAGTAGTGGGATTGCTGAGTCATATGGTAGTTCTATTTTTAGCTTTTTAAGGAACTTCCAGACTGTTCTCCATAGTGGCTGTATCAATTTACATTCCCTCCAACAGTACAAGAGGGTTCCTTTTTCTCCACACCCTCTGCAGCATTTATTGTTTTTAGATTCTTTGATGATGGCCATTCTGACTGGTGTGAGATGATACCACCTTGTAGTTTTGATTTGCATATCTCTAATGATTAATGATGTTGAGCATTCTTTCATGTGTTTGTTGGCAATCTGTATATCTTCTTTGGAGAAATGTCTATTTAGGTCTTCTGCCCATTTTTGAATTGGGTGTTTGTTTTATTGTTATTGAGCTGCATGAGCTGCTTATAAATTTTGGAGATTAAACTTTTGTCAGTTGCTTCATTTGTAAATATTTTCTCCCATTCTGAGGGTGGTCTTTTTATCTTGTTTATGGTTTCCTTTCCTGTGCAGAAGCTTTTAAGTTTCATTAGGTCCCTTTTATTTATTTTTGATTTTATTTCCACTTCTCTAGGTGGTGGGTCAAAAGGATCTTTCTGTGATTTATGTCATAGAGTGTTCTGCCTATGTTTTCCTCTAAGAGTTTTACACTGGCTGGACTTACATTTAGGTCTTTAATCCATTTTGAGTTTATTTTCGTGTATGGTGTTAGGGAGTGTTCTAATTTCATTCTTTTACATATAGCTGTCCAGTTTTCCCAGCACCACTTATTGAAGAGGCTTTTTCTCCATTATATATTCTTGCCTCCTTTATCAAAAATAAGGTGACCATATGTGCATGGGTTTATCTCTGGGCTTTGTATCCTGTTCCATTGATCTATACTTCTGTTTTTGTGCCAGTACCATACTGTCTTGATTACTGTAACTCAGTAGTATAGTCTGAGTCCAGGAGGCTGATTCCTCCAGCTCCATTTTTTCTTTCTCAAGATTGCTTTGGCTATTCATGGTCATTTTTGTTTCCAAACAAATTGTGAAATATTTTGTTCTAGTTCTCTGAAAAATGTCAGTGGTAGTTTGATAGGGATTACATTGAATCTGTAGATTGCTTTGGGTAGTATATTCATTTTCACAATGTTGATTTTTCCAATCCAAGAACATGGTATATCTCTCCATCTGTTTGTATATGTTTAATTTCTTCCATCAGTGTCTTATTGTTTTCTACATACAGGAGTTTTGTCTCATTAGGTAGGTTTATTCTTAGATATCTTATTCTTTTTGTTCCAGTGGTAAATGGGAGTGTTTTCTTAATTTCACTTTCAGATATTTCATCATTAATGTATAGGAATGAAAGAGATTTCTGTTCCTTAATTTTGTATCCTGCTACTTTACCAAATTCATTGATTAGCTCTAGTAGTTTTGTGGTAGCATCTTTAGGATTCTCTATGTATAGTATCATGTCATCTGCAAAGAGGGACAGCTTAACTTCTTCTTTTCCTATTTGGATTCCTTTTATCTCTTTTTCTTCTCTGGTTGCTGTAGCTAAAACTTCCAAAACTATGTTGAATAATAGTGATTATAGTTGGAAACCTTGTCTTGTTCCTGATCTTAGTGGAAATGGTTTCAATTTTTCACCATTGAGAACAATATTGGCTGTGGATTTGTCATATATGGCCTTTATTATCTCGAGGTAAGTTCCCTCTATGCCTACTTTCTGCAGGGTTTTTATCATAACTGGGTGTTGAATTTTGTGGAAAACTTTTTCTGCATCTATTGAGATGATCTTATGGGTTTTTTTTCAGTTTGTTAATATGGTGTATCATATTGACTGATTTGCGTATATTGAAGAATCCTTGCATTCCTGGGATAAACCCCACTTAATCATGGTGTATGATCCTTTTAATGTGCAGTGGTATTCTGTTTGCTAGTATTTTGTTGAGGATTTTTGCATCTATGTTCATCAGTTATATTGGTGTGTAATTTCCTTCTTTCTATAGTATCTTTGTTTGATGTTGGTATCAGGGTGGTGGTGGCCTCATAGAGTGTTCCTCCCTCTGCTTTATTTTGGAAGAGTTTGAGAAGGATGCATGTTAGCTCTTCTCTAAATGTTTGTTAGAATATGCCTGTGAAGCCAGGTGGTCCTGGAGTTTTGTTTGTTGGAAGAATTTTAATCAGAGTTTCAATTTCAGTGCTTGTAATTGGTCTATTTATATTTTCTCCTTCTTCCTCGTTCAGTCTCAGAATGTTGTGCATTTTTAAGAATTTGTCCATTTAATCCTGGTTGTCCATTTTATTGGCCTATAGTTGCTTCTAGTAATCTCTCATGATCCTTCATATTTCTGCATTGTTAGTTTTTATTTCTCCTTTTTCATTTCTAGTTCTATTGATTTGAGTCTTCTCCCTTTTTTTCTTGATGAGTCTGGCTAATGGTTTATCAATTATTTTTATCTTCTCAATGAACCAGCTTTTAGTTTTATTCATTGTTGCTATCGTTTCCTTCAATTCTTTTTGATTTATTTCTGATCTGATATTTATGATTTCTTTCCTTCTGCTCACTTTGGGGTTTTTTTGTTCTTCTTTCTCTAATTGCTTTAGGTGTAAGGTTAGGTTGTTTATTTGAGATGTTTCTTGTTTCTTAAGGTAGGATTGTATTGCTATAAACTTCCCTCTTAAAACTGCTTGCTGCATCCCAAAGGTTTTGGGTCATCGTGTTTTTATTGCAGCTGTTTCTTGGTATTTTTTTATTTCCTCTTTGAATTCTTCAGTGACCTCTTGGTTATTAAGTAGTTAGTGTATTTTTAGCCTCCTTGTATTTGTATTTTTTACAGATTTTCTCCTCTAATCAATATCTAGTCTCATAACGTTGTGGTCGGAAAAATTACTTAATATGATTTCAATTTTCTTAAATTTACCAATGCCTGATTTGTGACCCAACATATGATCTATTCTCAGAATGATCCATGAGCACTTGAGAAAAATGTGTATTCTGTTGTTTTTGGGTGGAATGTCCTATACATATCAATTAAGTCCATCTTGTTTAATGTGTCATTTAAAGCTCATGTTTCCTTATTTATTTTCCTTCTGGATTATTTGTCCATTGGTGAAAGTGGGGTGTTAAAGTCTGCTACTATGATTGTGTTTCTGTCGATTTCCCTTTTTATGGCTGTTAGTATTTGTCTTTTGTATTGGGGTGCTCTTACGTTGGGTGCAAAAATATATACAGTTGTTATATCTTCTTCTTGGATTGATCCCTTGATTATTACGTTGTGTCCTTCTTTGTGTCTTATAATAGATTTGTTTTAAAGTCTATTTTTTCTGCTATGAGAATTGCTACTCCAGCTTTCTTTTGATTTTCATTTACATGGAATACCTTTTTCCATCCCCTCACTTTTAGTCTGTATGTGTCCTTATGTCTGAAGTGGGTCTTTTGCAGACAGCATATATATGCGTGTTATTTTTGGCCAGTCTATGTCCTTTGGTTGGAGCATTTAGTCCATTTACATTTAAGGTAATTATCAATATATATGTTCCTATTGCCATTTTCTTAATTCTTTTGTGTTTGTTATTGTAGGTCTTTTCCTTCTCCTTTGTTTCCTGCCTAGAGTAGTTCCTTTAGCATTTTTTGTAAAGCTGGTTTGGTGGTGCTAATTTCTCTTAACTTTTCCTTATCTGTAAAGATTTTAATTTCTCTGTCAAATTTGAATGAGATCCTTGCTGGGTAGAGTAATCTTGGTTGTAGGTTTTTCCCTTTCATCACTTTAAATATGTCCTGCTATTCTCTTCTTGCTTGCAGAGTTTCTGCTGAAAGATCAGCTGTTAACCTTATGGGGATTCACTTGTATGTTATTTGTTGCTTTTCCATTGCTGATTTTAATATTTTTTATTTTTATTTAATTTTTGATAGTTTGATTCATATGTGTCATGGTGGATTTCTCCTCAGATTTAATCTGTATGGTACTGTCTGTGCTTCCTGGACTTAACTATTTCCTTTCTGATATTAAGAATGTTTTCAACTATAATCTCTTCAAATATTTTCTCAGTCCCTTTCTTTGTCTCTTCTTTTCTGGGACCCCTATAATTTGAATGTTCTTGTGTTTAATATCGTCCCAGTGGTCTCTGAGATTGTCCTTAATTCTTTTCATTCTTTTTTCTTTATTCTGCTCTGCAGTAGTCATTTCTACTATTTTATCTTCCAGGTCACTTATCCATTCTTCTGTCTCAGTTATTCTGATATTGATTTCTTCTAGAGAATTTTAAATTTCATTTATTTTGTTTTTCAACATTTTTGTTTGCTCTTTAGTTCTAGGTGTTTGTTGAATATTTCTTGTATTTTCTCCATTCTATTTCCAAGATTTTGGATCATCTTTACTATCATTTTTCTGAATTCTTTTTTCAGGTAGACTCCCTATTTCCTCTTCATTTGTTAAGTCTAGTGGGTTTTTACCTTGCTCCTTCATCTGCTGTATGTTTCTCTGACTTCTCATTTTGCTCAACTTACTGTGTTTGGGGTCTCTTTTTCGCAGGCTGCAGGTTCATAGTTCCCATTGTTTTTGGTGTCTGCCCTCAGTGGCTAAGGTTGGTTCAATGGGTTGTGTAGGCTCCTGGTAGATGGGACTAGTGCCTGTGTTCTGGTATATGAGGCTGCATCTTTTCTTTTTGGTGGGCAGGTCCTCATCTGGTGGTGTTTTTTTGGGTGTCTGTGATCTTATTATGTTTTTAGGCAACCTCTCTGCTAATGGGTGGTGTTGTGTTCCTGTCTTGTTATTTGTTTAGCATAGGGTGTCCAGCACTGTAGCTTGCTTGTCGTTGAGTGGAGCTGGGTCTTAGTGTTGAGATGGAGATCTCTGGGAGTTTTTGCCATTTGATATTATGTGGAGCTTGGAGGTCTCTGGTGGACCAATGTCCTGAACTTGTCTCTCCCACTTCAGAGGCACAGGCTTGACACCTGACTGGAGCAGCAACACCCTGTCATCCACACGGTTGGAAATAAAAGAGAGGAAAAAAGAAAGAAAGAAAGAAAAAAATGAAATAAAGTTATTAAAATAAAAAAAGTTATTACAAAAATTTTAAAAGTAATTAAAAAAAGAAAGATAAAGAGAGCAACCAAACCAAAAAATGAATCCACCAATGATAACAAGTGCTGAAAACTATACTAAAAAAAAAAAAAAAATGGACAGACAGAACCTTAGGACAAATGGTAAAAGCAAAGCTATACAGACAAAATCACACACAGAAGCATACATATACACACTCAGGAAAAGAGAATAAGGGGAAAAATGTATATCATTGCTCCCTAAGTCCACCTTCTCAATTTGGGATGATTCATTGTCTATTTAGGTATTCCACAGATGCACGGTACATCAAGTTGATTGTGGAGACTTAATCTGCTGCTCCTGAGGTTATTGGGAGAGATTTCCCTTTCTCTCCTTTATTCGCACAGCTCCTGGGTTCAGCTTTGGATTTGGCCCCCTTCTGCATAAGGTCACCTGAGGGCATCTCTTCCTGGTCAGACAGGATGGGGTTAAAGGAGTAGCTGATGTGGGGGCTCTGATTCACTCATGTCGGGGGTGGGAGGGGTACAGAATGCAGGGAGAGCCTGCAGCAGCAGAGGAGACCATGACATTGCAACAGGCTGAGGCATGCCATGTGTTCTCCGGGGGAAGTTCTCCCTGGATCACAGGACACTGGCAGTGGTTGGCTGCACAGGCTCCCGGGAGTGGAGGAGTGGATAGTGACCTGTGCTTGCACACAGGCTTGTTGTTGGCAGCGGCAGCAGTCTTAACATTTCATATCCATCTCTGGCGTCCGTGCTGAGAGCCATGGCTTGTTTAAGCAGCGCTCTTAATTCCCTCTCCTTGTGCACCACAAAACAAAGAGGCAAGAAAAAGTCTCTGGCTTCTTCAGCAGCTCCAGACATTTCCCAGCCTCCCTCCCACCTAGCCATGGCACACTGACCCCCTTCAGGCTGTGTCCACACAGCCAACCCACATCCTCTCCCTGGAATCTGACCTCCGAAGCCTGAGCCTCAGCTCCCAGCCCCCACCCACCCTGGCAGGTGAGCAGACAAGCCTCTCAGGCTGGTGAGTGCTGGTCGGCACCAATCCTCCATGAAGGAATCTCTCCGCTTTGCCCTCCGCACTCCTGTGGCTGTGCTTTCCTCCATAACTCTGAAGCTTCCCCCTCCACCACCCGCAGTCTCCGCCAGCGAAGCACCTTCCTAGTGTGTGGAAACCTTTCCTCCTTCACAGCTCCCTCCCACTGATGCAGGACCCCTCCCTATTCTTTTGTCTCTGTTTTTCCTCTTTTCTTTTGCCCTACCCAGGTACGTGGGGAGTTTCTTACCTTTTGGGAAGTCTGAGGTCTTCTGCCAGCATTCAGTAGGTGTTCTGTAGGAGTTGTTCCACATGTAGATGTATTTCTGATGTATTTGTGGGGAAGAAGGTGCTCTCCTCATCCTACTCTTCCACTATCTTGAAGCTACTCCTTTATGTTGTAACATTTTAGAACTGAGTAAAAAGTAAACATTATAAAAATAAGATAATTATATACTGAATATTATACTTCTAAAGACCTTCTTCTGGGCTTTTATATTTCTTACGTTACACATTTAGAATTCTTCAAATAAAACAGTTAAGTAAAAAGTATTAGGGTTAATTTAAAATATGTTATGAAGATAAGTTACTCTATAGATTTAAAATGACATGGGATGAACCACACCATTTTGTCAGAGGGACTTCCAGATGTGGTCAATGGAGAGATGCGCTGACTTCGGAGGCCTTTTGTGTCCCTAATGCACTTGCATCTGTGATGATAAGTTCTTTATTAATAAGAGGGTTCTTTTCCTTAATTGGAAATTTCTTGGCCTGCTATTCAGCATTTGTTTAGAAAAGGTGGTCAGAAAATGTAGTGTCACTTCTGTTTATAAGCACTCTTTTAAATAATTGTATAAATCTTGTTATTCACAATTCTTAAATAACGAAGAGAGAATATCAGCCCTTGTGAACAGAGCTCATCATCTTTAATATCTAGTAGAAAACATCATAGAGGATTTTGTTTCATGTGCTGTTCTCAAAAAGAAATGTATCGTGGTATGTATATACATATTCATTATGTCCCATCTTCTGGTTTCCCCCATGAGAATTGTATGAACAATTAATGTGTATAGTAACATACCATATATGGGATATGTCTTCCAGCTTTTCAGTCTGTTCCCTGGGATTTGCATGTCCTTACTTAACATGTTCCTTGTTTCTGTTTTATGCAAGAAATCATGCCTGATTAAGTTCAGACATTTTGCAAGTCAGGGGGTTTGTGTAATTGCGATCATGCTCTGCAGGTTTTCACTTAATTGTCATCTCTTTTGAAGCTAGATTAAAGGATTTTTTAAGAGTGTGCTGATCACCTGTTTGTTCATTACATTAATTTAAGTTGTCTTCCCTGCTATTTGCCAAAAACCTACCACCAGGAGAATTTTGTGAGGTCTTTTTTTTTTTTTTTTCCTATCCTATCTGTCTACAGGCATTATAACAGTTTTTTATACAGGACCATGTATCCGTATAATAATAAGCCAATTTTTCCCTTGGTATATACTCTTCTAATCCACAAGGATGAATTTTAAAGCATTTAAAGCATAAATATCAATGTCTGATATTCTTGATAGAAATGGTATATTCCCCCTCTTGACTCAAGGTGCTGAAAATCTAAGTGACATCAGATGACTCATTTTTGCCTCTCTGAAATGGGCAATAATAGGGAACTCATTTTCTGACTTAGGATTTAATTCTTCACTTTCTGTGGACATGGCAATAAACACCATACATATTTGTTAACCTGTATTATCATTTTTTTTACCTGTAATTTCTGTACATAGAAGTTTGAGAATAAATATGTGACAAGGTAACTGAGCATAAAATATTATTTAATGTGATTTATTAAAATATTTTATTGTATAATATTTTAACAATTCCTTGAAAAGAGATAGTCAAATGAAAAAGTAATTAACTTACATGCTAACACCCAAATAACTAGTAAATGCTATAATTTTTTTTTCTTTTTTTTTGCGGTACGCGGGCCTCTCACTGTTGTGGCCTCTCCCGTTGTGGAGCCCAGGCTCCGGACGCGCAGGCTCAGCAGCCATGGCTCACGGGCCCAGCCGCTCCACGGCATGTGGGATCTTCCCGGACCGGGGCACGAACCTGTGTCCCCTGCATCGGCAGGCGGACTCTCAACCACTGCGCCACCAGGGAAGACCTAAATGCTATAATTTTTATTAAAAACCGATTCCATCTGGTTTTAAAACATATGCTTTTTTAATTTTTGGCACACTCTTTCTGTGTTAACTTTGTATTTTAGCTGCTTTTTGAGCTATTACTTGAAACATGATTGTGAATTATTACTGCAAAACATACTGGGTAGCTGATCATGAAAACAGTTGTAAATATAGAAAATGTGTCAGCATAATATGAACAAAGCAAGATAAGAGAAATGCAAATCAAGCATTCACAAAATATAAAATTATTTTATTATTGTAATAAGAATTACTATATTTTCATATTACGTAGCATTTAGAAATTTAAAGAATAGTACTATCACCTACCTATCATTTATAAACTGTTACATATAAATAAATGAAGCATTTTGTGCTTCAAATTTAAATCCATAGCATAATTGCAGATATTATCAATAATTAAAATCACTCCTAATGAAGCCCTTTGGTCATTGCACATCAAGATAATTTCATTTTGAAAACTTTGCACAATACAACATCTAAAAAGTTATTCCAAAAAATAATTTAAGTGACCAATATTTTACTCAGAAAGACATTTATTTGTGCATTATATAAATGATTGAAAAAAAAAGTGGCCCCAAACAAGAGATTGATGATAACCTACCTTCATAAGAGGCTGCTATAATTATACTAAAATGTGTCTTATAGTTTTAATATGACTGAAAATGTTTGGGTATTTTATTTCTTAAAAGCTAAGAAGCTTGCTTTTTCCATTGTATTATGATTTCTATTTTTTTTTTTTTGTTAACATCTTTATTGGGGTATAATTGTTTTACAATGGTGTGTTAGTTTCTGCTTTATAAAAAAGTGAATCAGTTATAAATATACATATGTTCCCATATCTCTTCCCTCTTGCATCTCCATCCCTCCCACCCTCCCTATCCCACCCCCCAGGTGGTCAAAAAGCACCGAGCTGATATCCCTGTGCTATGCGGCTGCTTCCCACTAGCTATCTACCTTACGGTTTGTAGTGTATATATGTCCATGCCTCCCTCTCGCTTTGTCACAGCTCACACTTCTCCCTCCCCATATCCTCATGTCTGTTCTCCAGTGGGACTGTCTTTATTCCTATCTTACCTTTAGGTTCTTCAAGACATTTTTTTTTCTTAAATTCCATATATATGTGTTAGCATATGGTATTTGTCTTTCTCTTTCTGACTTACTTCACTCTGTATGACAGACTCTAGGTCTATCCACCTCATTAAAAATAGCGCAATTTTGTTTCTTTTTATGGCTGAGTAATATTCCATTGTATATATGTGCCACATCTTTATCCATTCATCCGATGATGGGCACTTAGGTTGCTTCCATCTCTGGGCTACTGTAAATGCAGCTGCAATGAATATTTTGGTACATGACTCTTTTTGAATTATGGTTTTCTCAGGGTATATGCCCAGTAGTGGGATTGCTGGGTCATATGATAGTTCTATTTGTAGTTTTATAAGGAACCTCCATACTGTTCTCCATAGTGGCTGAACCAATTCACATTCCCACCAGCAGTGCAAGACTGTTCCCTTTTCTCCACACCCTCTCCAGCATTTACGGCTTTTAGGTTTTTAAATGGTGGCCATTCTGACTGGTGTGAGATGATATCTCATTTTAGTTTTGATTTACATTTCCCTAAGGATTAATGACGATTAGCATTCTTTCATGTGTTTGTTGGCAGTCTGTATATCTTCTTTGGAGAAATGTCTATTTAGGTCTTCTGCCCATTTTGGATTGGGTTGTTTGTTTTTCTCTTATTGAGCTGCATGAGCTGCTTGTAAATTTTGGAAATTAATCCTTTGTCAGTTGCTTCATTTGCAAATATTTTCTCCCATTCTGAGGGTTGTCTTTTGGTCTTGTTTATGGTTTCCTTTGCTGTGCAAAAGCTTTGAAGTTTCATTAGGTCCCATTTGTTTATTTTTGTTTCTATTTCCATTTCTCTAGGAGTTGGGTCAAAAAGGATCTTGCTATGATTTATGTCATAGAGTGTTCTGCCTATGTTTTCCTCTAAGAGTTTGATAGTTTCTGGCCTTACATTTAGGTCTTTAATCCATTTTGAGCTTATTTTTGTGCATGGTGTTAGGAAGTGATCTAATCCCATACTTTTATGTGTACCCATCCAGTTTTCCCAGCACCACTTATTGAAGAGGCTGTCCTTTCTCCACTGTACATTCCTGCCTCCTTTATCAAAGATAAGGTGTCCATATGTGTGTGGGTTTAACTCTGGGCTTTCTATCCTGTTCCATTGATCTATCTTTCTGTTTTGGTGCCAGTACCATACTGTCTTGATTACTGTAGCTTTGTAGTATAGTCTGAAGTCAGGGAGCCTGATTCCTCCAGCTCCATTTTTCATCCTCAAGATTGCTTTGGCTACTCGGCATCTTTTGTGTGTTCATACAAATTGTGAAATGTTTTGTTCAAGTACTGTGAAAAATGCCAGTGGTGGGTTGATAGGGATTGCATTGAATCTGTAGATTGCTTTGGGTAGTAGAGTCATTTTCACAATGTTGATTCTTCCAATCCAAGAACACAGTATATCTCTCCATCTATTTGTATCACTCTTAATTTCTTTCATCAGTGTCTTATAATTTTCTGCATACAGGGCTTTTGTCTCCTTCTCTACTTGCTTTAGTTGCAAGGTTAGGTTGTTTGTTAGAGATGTTTCCTGTTTCTTAAGGTGAGCTTGTATTGCTATAAACTTCCCTCTTAGGACTGCTTTTGCTGCATCTCATAAGATTTGGGTTGTCGTTTCTCCATTGTCATTTGTTTCTAGGTATTTTTTGATTTCCTCTTTGATTTGTTCAGTTATCACTTAGTTATTAAGTAGTGTATTGTTTAGCCTCCATGTGTTTGTATTTTTTACAGATATTTTCCTGTAATTGATATCTAGTCTCATGGTGTTGTGGTCAGAAAAGATAACTTGATACAATTTCATTTTCTTAAATTTACCAAGGCTTGACTTGTGACCCAAGATATGATCTATCCTGGAGAATGTTCCATGAGCACTTGAGAAAAATGTGTATTCTGTTGTTTTTGGATGGAGTGTCCTATAAATATCAATTAAGTCCATCTTGTTTAATGTATCATTTAAAGCTTGTGTTTCCTTATTTATTTTCATTTTGGATGATCTGTCCATGGGTGAAAGTGGGGTGTTAAAGTCCCCTACTATGAATGTGATACTGTCGATTTCCCCTTTTATGGCTGTTAGTATTTGCCTTATGTATTGAGATGCTCCTATGTTGGGTGCATAAATATTTACAATTGTTATATCATCTTCTTGGATCGATCCCTTTATCATTATCTAGTGTCCTTCTTTGTCTCTTCTAGTAGTTTTTATTATAAGTCTCTTTTGTCTGATATTAGAATTGCTACTCCAGCTTTCTTTTGGTTTCTATTTGCATGGAATATATTTTTCCATCCCCTTACTTTCAGTCCCTATGTATCCCTAGGTCTGAAGTGGGTCTCTTGTACACAGCATATATATGGATATTGTGTTTGGATTTATTCACCCAATCTGTGTCTTTTGGTGGGAGGATTTAGTCCATTTACTTATAAGGTTATTATCAATATGTAAGTTCCTATTCCCATTTTCTAAATTGTTTTGGGTTCATTATTGTAGGTCTTTTCCTCCTCTTGTGTTTCTTGCGTAGAGAAGTTCCTTTAGCATTTGTTGTAAAGCTGGTTTGGTGGTGCTGAACTCTCTCAGCTTTTGCTTGTCTGTAAAGGTTTTAATTTCTCCATCAAATCTGAATGAGATCCTTGCTTGGTAGAGTAATCTTGGTTGCAGGTTTTTCTCCTTCATCACTTTCAGTATGTCCTGCCACTCCCTTCTGGCTTGCAGAGTTTCTGCTGAGAGATCAGCTGCTAACCTTATGGAGATTCCCTTGTGTGTTATTTTTCCCTTGCTGCTTTTAATATGCTTTCTTTGTATTTAATTTTTGACAGTTTGATTAATATGTGTCTTGGCATATTTCTCCTTGGATTTATCCTGTATGGGACTCTCTGTGCGTCCTGGACTTGATTAACTATTTCCTTCCCCATATTAAGGAAGTTTTCAACTATAATCTCTTCAAATATTTTCTCAGTCCCTTTCTTTTTCTCTTCTTCTTCTGGAAACCCTATAATTCGAATGTTGGTATGCTTAATGTTGTCCCAGAGGCCTCTGAGACTGTCCTCAGTTCTTTTCATTCTTTTTTCTTTATTCTGCTCTGCAGTAGTTATTTCCACTATTTTATCTTCCAGGTCACTTATCCTTTCTTCTGCCTCAGTTATTCTTCTATTGATCCCATCTAGAGTATTTTTCATTTCACTTATTATTTTGTTCATCATTGTTTGTTTCATCTTTAGATCTTCTAGGTCCTTGTTAAATGTTTCTTGCATTTTGTCTATTCTATTTCCAAGATTTTGGATCATCTTTACTCTCATTATTCTGAATTTTTTTCAGGTAGTACTGCCTGTTTCCTCTTCATTTGTTAGGTCTGGTGCGTTTTTATCTTGCTCCTTCATCTGCTTTGTGTTATTCTGTCTTCTCATTTTGCTTATCTTACTGTGTTTGTTGTCTCCTTTTTGCTGGCTGCAAGTTTGTAGTTCCCGTTGTTTTTCATGTCTGTCCCCAGTGGCCAAGGTTGGTTCAGTGGGTTGTGTAGGCTTCCTGGTGGAGGGGACTAGCGCCTGTGTTCTGGTGGATGAGTTTGGATCTTGTCTCTCTGGTGGGCAGGTACATGTCTGTTGGTGTGTTTTGGGGTGTCTGTGGACTTAATTTGATTATAGGTAGCCTCTCTGCTAATATGTGGTGTTGTGTTCCTGTTTTGCTAGTCGTTTGGCATAGGGTGTCCATCACTGTAGCTTGCTGGTCGTTGAGTGAAGCTGAGTGCTGGTGTTGAGATGGAGATCTCTGGGAGATTTTTGCCGTTTGATATTATGTGGAGCTGGGAGGTCTCTTGTTTACCAGTGTCCTGAAGTTGGCTCTCCCACCTCAGAGACAGAGCCCTGCCTCCTGGCTGGAGCACCAAGTGCCTTTCATCCACATGGCTCAGAATAATAGGGAGAAAAATTAGAGAGAAAGAATTAGTAGAAGTAGGAAGAAAGAAAGGAGGGAAGAAAGGAAGGAAGGAAGCAAGGAAGGAAGGAAGGATGGAAGAAAGAAAGAAAGAAGAAAAGAAGGAATGAAGAAAAGGAAAGAAAGAAAGAAAGCAGGTAGGGAGGGAGGGAGGGACGGTGGGAGGAAGGTAGGCAGGAAGGAAGGAGGGAAGGAAGGAATGAGAAAGAAAGAAAAAAGGTAAATTAAAATAAAATAAAGTAAAATATAATAAAGTTATTAAATTAAAAATAGTTATTAAGAAAAAAATAAACGGACGGATAGAACCTTAGGACAAATGGTGGAAGCCAAGCTATACAGACAAAATCTCACACAGAAGCATACACATATACACTCGCAAAAAGAGGAGAAGGGGAAAAAATCATAAGTCTTCCTCTCAAAGTCCACCTCCTCAATTTGGGATGATTCGTTGTGTATTCATGTATTCCACAGATGAGGATACATCAAGTTGATTGTGGAGCTTTAATCTGGTGCTTCTGAGCTGCTGAGAGAGATTTCCCTTTCGCTTCTTTGCTCTCACATCTCCCAGGGGCTCCGCTTTGGATTTGCCCCGCCTCTCTGTGTATGTCACTGGAGGGCATCTGTTTTTTGCTCAGACAGGACCGGGTGAAAGTAGCCGCTGATTCAGGGGCTCTGGCTCAATCAGGCAAGGGGAAGGGAGGGGCGCAGAGTTCGGGACGAGCTTGCGGCAGCAGAGGTCAGCATGACATTGCACCAGCCTGAGGCCCGCCTTGCGTTCTCCCGGGGAAGTTGTCCCTGGATCCCGGGAACCTGGCAGTGGCGGGCTGCACAGGGTCCCCAGAAGAGGGGTGTGGATAGTGACCTGTGCTCGCACACAGGTTTCTTGGTGGCGGCAGCAGCAGCCTTAGCCTCTCCCGCCTGTCTCTGGGATCTGCGCTTTTAGCTGCGGCTCACGCCTGTCTCTGGAGTTCCCTTAAGCAGCACTCTTAATCCCCTCTCCTCACGCATCAAGAAACAAAGAGGGAAGAAACAGTCTCTTGCCTCTTCGGCAACTCAAGACCTTTTCCTGGACTCTCTCCTGGCTAGCCGTGGTGCACTAACCCCTTCAGGCTGTGTTCACGCAGCCAACCCCAGTCCTCTCCCTGCGCTCTGACAAAAGCCCAAGCCTCAGCTCGCAGCCCCGCCCGCCCCGGAGGGTGAGCAGACAAGCATCTTGGGCTGGTGAGTTCCGGTCGGCACCGATCCTCTGTGCGGGAATCTCCCTGCTTTGCCCTCCGTACCCCTGTTGCTGTCCTCGCCTCCGCAGCTCCGAATCTCCCTCCTGCACTGCCACCTGCAGTCTCCGCCCACGTAGGGGCTTCCTAGTGTGTGGAAACCTTTCCTTCTTCACAGCTCCTTCCCACTGGTGTAGGTCCTGCCCCTATTCTTTTGTCTCTGTTTTTTTTTTTTTTTCTTTTCTCCTACCCAGGTACGTGGGGAGTTTCTTGCCTTTTGGGAGGTCTGAGGTCTTCTGCCAGCATTCATTAGGTGTTCTGTAGGAGTTGCTCCACGTGTAGATGTATTTCTGGTGTATCTGTGGGGAGGAAGGTGATTTCCGCATCTTACTCTTCCGCCATCTTCCCCTCTACCTCCTATGATTTCTTTTTATCAAGTGATATCTATATATCTCCACAGTGGTGATTTCACTTGAGACTAATTTGTTTTAAAATATATGACTGATAGTGGACAATTTAGTCTTATCATGAGAGAGATAGTTTTATATCTCTTCTAAAATGAAAACCATAAGGACTAGCACACTCAAATTCCTCATAAGAATTTTGAATGTGCAAAACTAACAGGATCCCAAACCAGGTAAGAATTTTAGTTCAGAAAATCAGTTTTTAAAATGTCATAAGCACCAAGACAAACAGCGAATTTTGAGGAATCTCAGAGTTAGCAATTCCTAGAAGATACTGTGCACCTCAAAGCTGATGGAACCTTAGCAAAGGTGAGGTTTGAGCAGTGGGCGGGGCCTCTGCTTAGGACCCACAGGGCTGGAAATGGCCATGGGGGCTGTGAGGGGTGGGGCTTAGGCTCAACGGAACAAAAGGAGTGCAGGCATGCATCGGACCCCTGGTCTTGGCAGGTGCGGGCCTTACCTGGGAGCCCAGCTGGCTTCCTGGGCTCGAGTGGGCTGGGCAAATGCCCTCTGCTCCTCTCTCTCTCCTCCAGTCTAGAGGGCCCCTCCCACCTGCCTCTCCTGTTCTCCCCTCAGCTTCTTTCCTATGCCCACAGGACAAATGCGGCCAGGGGGATGGGGGCTCTTGGAGGGCAGGGGACCATCCTGGGAGCTTAGCAGGCTCCCTGGGTCCTAGTGAGTGAGGCAAACACCCTCTGTTCCTCTCCCACTCTTCCCACTTGCCTCTCCTGCTCTCCACGGCCTCCCTCCTATACCCCCAAGGACCCATGCGGCCTGGAGGGGGCTTTGGAGGGCAGGAGACTGGCCTAAAAAAAATGGGTGGAAGACCTAAATAGACATTTCACCAAAGAAGACATACAGATGGCCAAGAGGCACATGAAAAGATGCTCAACATCACTAATTATTAGAGAAATGCATATCAAAACTACAATGAGGTATCACTTCACACTGGTCAGAATGGCCATTATCAAAATCTAGAAATAATAAATGCTGGAAAGGGTGTGGTGAAAAGGGAACCCTCTTACACTGTGGGTGGGAATGTAAGTTGACACAACCACTATAGAAAAACAGTATGGAGATTCCTAAAAAAACAAAAATTAGAACTACCATATGACCCAGCAATCCCACTACTGGGCATATACCCTGATAAAACCATAATTCAAAAGGAGAGATGTACCACAATGTTCATTGCAGCACTATTTACAATAACCAGGACGTGGACGCAACCTAAATGTCCATCGATAGATGAATGGATAAAGAAGATGTGGCACATATATAAAATGGAATATTACTCAGCCATAAAAAGAAACAAAATTGAGTTATTTGTAGTGAGGTGGATGGAACCTAGAGTCTGTCATACAGAGTGAAGTATGTCAGAAGGAGAAAAACAAATACTGTATGTGAAAGCACATATATGGAATCTTAAAAAAAAAAAGGTACTGATGAACGTAGTTGCAGGACAGGAATAAAGATGTAGACATAGAGAATGGACTTGAGGGCACGGGGTAGGAGGGGGAATCTGGGGCAAAGTGAGAGTAGCATCGACATATATACACTACCGAATGTAAAATAGATAGCTAGTGGGAAGCCGCAGCATAGCACAGGGAGATCACTCTGTGCTTTGCGATGACCTAGAGGGTGGGATAGAGAGGATGGGAGGGAAGCTCAAGAGGGAGGGGATATGGGGACATATGTATACATATGGCTGATTCACTTTGGTGTACAACAGAAACTAACACAGTATTGTGAAACAATTATACTCTAATAAGGATCTATTAAAAAAAACAAAAACAAACAAACTGAAGAAACCAAGGAAGGGGTTTTGTACCAAGGCCCAAGAATTGGGGCTGCTCAGTGAGAGCTGAGTCAATGAAGAAAAGGCAGTCACTTTTGGGAGAAGCTGCCAAGGGCAGAAAGAGGGAGAGAAATACAATAGGTTCCTCCTTTCTCCTGTTCCCCAATCTCCTGGCAATACTTTCCATCATGCAGACTTAAATGAAAGTAGTTGGTAAGGGAACCCACAAAATGGGGTTTGGTTGGCAAATGTGTGGTGGGAGGAAGCTATTTAAGAATAGAAAGGCAGATGACTTGACAGTCAAGCTCTACTCATTTTGTTAATCAGCATATATTTTAAACTCTCTACCAATGTTTTATAAAGCAAAAGTTCATGCTTTCACCTAACCTGAAGTAATTATCTTTTGCCCAAAATAATATTATCTCACCTTATCCTCTGTTGGGAAAAAAATATAATTAAAAACCAAGTCCCTTCCCAACCCAGAAAACCTCCCCACAAATGTAGAAGAGAACAAAAAATGTTATTATTCAATAATCATTGAACTATAAATGGTTAACATCATGGGAAATTTGATAAGAGATTGCAAAAACAGGAAGAAATCTCAACATTTTATACAACCAAGCAGATAAAGTCTGTTACTTACATGTTCTCAAGATAAACAATAACTAGTCTTCAAGTAAGATGACTCAACAGCATCACTTGTCATTCATAAGCCATCCTAAAATCACTTGAAAATTTATGTGGTCATCTATGTTGACATATTGACTTTATCTATAGAAAATGAACTCATTTCTTTGTGACAAGAGGTAATTTTGCAATTTGGAACAAGGTGCCCACCTAAGTTAGTCTCTTACCCTACCACAGATGCTGGGAGGGACACTATCTCACTTGATGTTTATATTTCAAGGAGATGGTTCCCAGTTCCTTGAGAAATATACTCCTGGACCTGAAACATGGAAAGAGGCTTACAAGAGCATAACAAGATTTATAGTCATTTCAGAGACAGATAATGAATTTATAATTACAAATTTTCTAAGGTGAATATTCTAAAAAACACGATTCCCCTTTTTTTCAAGAATGAGAATGAAATATTTTATTTTTAATTCTTATTTGCCCTTATGCCCCAAAGTAAGGGGAGACACAATGTCTCGTCAGTCACTATAGCCTTCTCCAAGTCCATGGTGACTCCCCCCAGGTCTACATAGAGCTGCTCAAGGTCTGATTATCCATGAACTAAAAATCATCAAGTTAAGCCCCACCAATGCTCTTTACCCAAAATACTAGAGGAAGGAAAAAGAAGTGAGGAATTTCACACTTTACATAGATATAAGCATAACAAAATGTGTATTGCTGTCACCTGTCCTGCTTTAAAAAGTTGTTCCAGAACCTATAGTTTCTATTTACCAATATAATTATTCTCCTTTTTATTGTATATAACCCTAGTGCTGTTTGAGTTTTATTTACAATTTAGTTTCTTGAAGGAAAATTGTGTTCTCAGGAAATTTTATTTTGAATGTACTACTTTCATTCAACAAAAGAAGAAGGGCCATTCAAGCTTCATTCGATATAACCAAATTGTTCACACACACGTGCATCGTAGGGCACAGCGAACTATTTTTTTCTCATAATATGTGCTATTTTAAAAGTAATGATAATAATAATAATAAAGTTGTTGGGTCTTCATAAAACAAAGCATTTTGAGAATGACAACACCATTCAAAATGTCTGTGATTCCACCTGAGTCTAAGCTTTTAAAGAAATAGATGGTTTGATCAGATATCACATAGGAATAGGAAAATATTAATTTATACAAGAATTATAATTTCTCAACCCCTAGTTAAAAGTCTATAAACACCATGTTGTCGCCTTACTTCATTCTGAGATCATCAAGTTACCCAATGCTTCATTATGAAACTTTCTTCCTGTGTCCTTTTCAAACTTAAAAAGCAAGCTTATGATTTCACTGCCATGACTCATGTTCTGCTCCAGCTGCTAGTCAGACTGTCCCCATTTTCATCCAGATCTCCCTAAATAGTCTAAATCCCATATTTTCTCTTTCTCACCATCTCATTTACCTACCACTGACAGAGATCTGATTTCTGCCTCTTATGTTAAAATCTCCAAAACTTTACTTTTCGCTAAATCTTTTTCCATTTTCTGGATGTTGCTGCAACATCTGACAGCACTGATCAGTCTCCTTCTCTAGAATTTTCTACTTTGGCTTCCACAACACTAAGTTTACCTATCAACTAGTTAAGGAGGAAGAAGTATGTCCACCAACGCCTTATTCATGAGGAAGCAAAAAGCTTTAACTCTACTCCACACCCACCCTTCTCTGCCCCCAATGGCTAATTGTCTTTTGTGAATGGCTGATGGTGCTGTGTTTTGACTGACATGATGACATTCTGCAATTGGGCAGCCTGGGCTTTAACTATGGCTCTGTAAATTACTAGTGTGGATTTAAGAAAATACCTGTGTTTCTGTTCTCTCATCTGTAATATGGGAAGATATGGGAATAAAATAAAGATAATTTATTTGACTTTAGCACATTTCCTAGCATAAAATTGCTTTTGATTCATCAACTTATGGGGAATTCAATGATAAATAAACTACAACAGTGCTTGGCATACAGGAAGCAGGGCGGCTAAATTCCATGTGGATGTGGCTTTAAAGAATGATAACTTTTGGAAAGGATACATGGTTGCTGTTGTAAATGACTGCAGTGAATGAGTATTTTGCTTTCAATCCAAAAAGAAGTCTGCAGTATAAACTACAACTGTGGCAGTTGAAGTGCTCACTTTAAAAATCTGATATTTGGAAACTGAGTAAGAAGATGGAAAGCAAACAAAGCTGGTACCTGAACAAAATGATTACCAGAGTTTAATCTAAAATTCAGTAACATATGTGCTGTTTTTATTTTATCTTTTTCCTTAAATTAAGAAGTTATCCACAGATCTTTCTCTTAAATCTTTAATCCCCATGATTTCATGATTCTCACTGGAGCAGTATTGCATGTTCACAGTTCAGTATGCATTGGGTACCACTACGTCTCCAAGTCCACCTGCTATGAAGATGTTAAAATAGTGCTATAACACCACACAATCAAAACAAAGTGAAAGATGACATAAGTGAGATGGGAAATCCCAGGAGATAGAGGTCAACACCCTTTATGAAAAAGATCACACATGCATACACACACACTTCAGTCATTGTAATTCTAAGATTTGAATCTGTGATCTCTCATCTCTGAACGACAGGATAAAGCTCTCCTGCATCTCCCTGTACAACCTCTTTTTACAGACGTTGATAAACCTCCAGGCCTTCGTTCTGTGAAATACTGTTCCAGAGTATATTGACCATAGTGCAGCTATTAGCACTTGATTATGGGTTTTAGGAATTGTATTTAGAGGCTTCAATACAATATTGATCACACTGTTTTATATGTTCATGTTTTGAAATATGAATTTGCCTGGGATTCTAGACAGGGACATTTTAAATGCTCACAACTTAGGCATGCCTTTGCTGTTTGAGTATAGATTTTCTGTTTGGCAATTTTATAAGAGTTGACTTACTACACTATTAGTGAAGCCAGTCCCTTTGCTCAGAAGGTATTTCATTGGGTAATTAAATACCCAGTGCTTTATATACTTATTGTTTGTTTAATTTTATTTCTAACAACAATATGCTCCGTGTAGATAATTCTTGATTTCTATCAACTGATATAAAAAGTGAAAAAAAGATCTAGTTTACTGGTAATAAAAATTAATGCCTTTAAAACATTCATAATTCTAGGTCCAACTTCTCTCATTTTTAGCTTTTATTAATTGTACTAATGACAATATGATGAAGGTGATGAGAGATCCATATTCTCTGACAGTATGAGTATAAATTGGGATCTGATTAGCTTTAAAACAAGTGAATAACTCTATAAACCTTGATTATTTTCAAATGAAATTTGGTAGTATAATGTTCATATATTGGTTTGTTTTAATATTAAAATTATTTCTATATATCTGTTCACAGACATCTTTAAATGTAATCATATATTTTCTTCTGATTGCTGAGAGTATATCTGCTGAAAATAAAATTACACCTGAGTGATTTTCTTAACATTGTTTTAGAGGTGCAATTCTTCCACCAATTTTCACAGGAATACTAGAAGAGTATACTAGATAATGCCTTTATTTGGGGATTGAATATTCCTCTTTACAATAATTCAGCCTAGTGACTGGAATAGAATATCCTTCTGCAGGATGCTTACTGTCATCCAACAAATCACTTATTTGTAAAGTAAGCCTAGAGATATAATTTACATTAACCTGTGCAGGGCTCACCTGCAAATATGGTCCAGTGGAAAGTCACTAAATAGAATATTGTTGTTTTCTTTTTTTGCCTTATGCTTATGCTCAGTTTTTAGAAAATAGTTTTATAATTAAATAAGTAAAAATCTTCTATTTGTCATTATTTGCACATTTCCCTTTTCTGGATTATTTGCCCTTTTTTTTCTAGGTCAAAAATAGTTTGCAATGTACCCTTAATAAGAGGAATATATTTTACCATAAATAAATAGTGTCTGAATACTGCTTTTGCAATCCAAAGTGATTGAAAGATGATACTTAATCATATCCCTGCTCCCCTACTTATTTCATGTTCTATTTTGTTTCTTTATGTGCTTTCTCATTTCTTCAATAACATGAAATCTAAAAATACAAAAGCATATTTTAAGTATATTCATTTAAACAAATTTTGGAGAAAAAATGTCATTTCATCTTTTCATCATTCATTGCACTGCTCATTTTTAAACTGGCTATTAAGAGCCTACTTGGTCAAGGGCACTGAGTTAATATGTATGAAAATGAAAAATCAAGTATGACATTACCAATATTTCTAAGGAGGTGCAACTTTTGAAAAATCTAAAAAAATATGTAACATTTATTACACTTGTGTAGTGAACATTAAAGTGAGAAGGAGAAAGGAAATGAATTTTACCACCTTTCTACATAGTGAAATATAAAAATGTTCTTGGTGTTCATTGGAGTCCTTACAGCAACCGCCCTATTCTGGGATAGCCAGCCACCACTCTTAGAATAGTCTAACTTAAGTAATTTTATTTGATGCCCAATTTGTTAACATCAAAATTATTTAGGACCATCTTAACTTATTTTCTGCTTCTTCTGTTTGCAAAAAGGATCTTTAGTAAACATGTCTTGCTTGTGAATGACGTCTGGTAAAATCAAATTTAAGGGTAAACTTAATTAGATCCACAGATGGTGAAACATAATTGATGATAATATGTCAATATAAACTGGAAGTAACTGTTTCTAAAACTGTGTCAACAGTAGGAACAAAATAACATCATTATCAAGCACTGTACTTAAGTGCTTTGAAGAGTGATACGGTGAATTTCTAATTTCAGTTCAGGCATCTTAAACTCTTTGGTTTATGTGAGCAGTTTGTCTTTGATAGGATAGGTTTTTTTGTTTTATATCTGTTGTTGGAATTAAAAGAAGAAAAGCCATTTTTCATATAGATAATATATAAACTATTATTTTTATGGAAACCATATGGAGCACTGCCTACCACTTGAACAAGGGAGAATAAAGAGTACATAATCTTTCCTTTGGATGATTCAGTGTCTACTGTAATGAAAAACTTTGATTTTGTGATTCTGTGTGCCAGTGGTCACCCCTCATTTTTATATGACAAGATGTGTGTAAGTATGGAAAAAGTACTATTGGATGAAAAACGACAAGGGAGAATCTTTAAGGGAAAAAATGTCCAAAATGTTTTTAAAGTTATATGTGCAGTGCACTTTGACATTTACTATAAATGAGGACATGGAACTTTATACTTGGAAATGCAATTAATGAGATTAGGAAAACCGTAGCAAGCCACAAATTACAAAATAACTAGAATACCAATCCTTTCCAAGAAAAATAGATAATACTCTGCAGTGGAATAAACTACTCATTTATTGTCACATTTAATTTTGAGCATATTAAACTCTATGTTAACTACTAAAAAAATTCTAAATAATCCTTCTAATATAATTTATAATTTACTTATCAAGATTTGTTATTCAAGTATCAATTTCAATTAACAACAAGAATAATAGTAACAATAAAAATAATGTCTATCATTTTTGGCTGTCTACTATAACACTGTGTTTATACCTTTATATATGGCTTCCTATTTAAGGGTACAAATGTATGAAAACTGTTTTATTTATCCTTGCATTGCAAGTAAGAAAACAAACTCAGGAATAAATGAGTGACTTTTTCAAGGAAACACAGGGGAAACAGAAACTGATTCACTTTCAAATCTGTCTGACCAAAGCCAAAGTTTTTAAAAGCACCATGTTTCTAGGAAATTTATGTATAGCTTGGGTTTACCTACTAAATACAATTGTCTAAATTCTGTGACCATGCTTTTAGCTAATTTTTTTTTCAAATTTTCTATCCTTCCTTGGTTTGTGGCATAATGTACACAATACATAGTTTTATCTTTTCGTGTGGAAGGGACAGAAACAAAAATCTCATCTTTATCTAGTCTATATACCAACACACACACACGCACACACACACACACACACACACACACACACACACACACACACACCATACAAAGAAATAGTAATAAATAAATACTCAAATTAAACAATTTCCTCATATATTCTTTCACTATGGAACATAAAAATTAAGTTGACTGTTATACTGTTGGAAGGAAAAATTTAATTTGGCATACAATTCTGTCCTTGTCTTTCTGGAAATTATATTACACAGGTTACTGATTCTCTAAGAGAGGGTTTTCTTTAATAAAATGTCCTTTTTGTCCCTTTCAAGGTGGAATGCATCAAAATTTGAGGAATAAAGACATTGAAGATCTGTGCCTAATTACCATTGTGCCTAATTAACACTTCAAAAAGTAGCTAATAATCTATATGAACAGCAGGAAACCTGTGGCTAAACTCTAGTCACTCTAGGTTTTGATCTGTCCCCTATGTCCCCTTTTTCCAAACTTCCAGTGCTATATTTTACTTATATTCATGTAGAACTTTCTATTTTCTACATATGAAACTTCAAAATGTGTGACTGTTTTATTCATTTACTTCTGTTTCCATGGCCTAGTCTTAGCTTCCTGGAATATCATATTCTTGATAAAAAAAAATGCAGATCTATTATCTCAAATCAATCTATGTAAATGAGCCAATAAAGAATAAATAAAGCCAAAATATTTTATTTTACATTACATTATCATTTGGGTTATTGGGTTCATATATACATGTATATGCATATGTTTGTGTATATAAATATCTATCTGTGTATTATTCATTTTATATTTTTTATTATATTGCATCAATCTCTATAAACTGACTCCATAAAGAATTTGTCAAATGATATTTTTTTCCAAAATAAATTGTGTGGTACATTTACACTGTCATTAGTTTTTATTAACAGATTTCTCAAACTGGCTCTTAACAATTCAATGTATTTTAAGGAAAAAGTTAAGTGCTTCTGAAAGACTTTAAATAATCCAATTATTGGAATATTTTTAAGGTTCTATAGAGATTTGTGTTAGGTTTGCATAATTTAATAGTATGTAGGAATAGAAATTGTCTTATACATAAATGCATTGTTCCAAATTATATACATTATGAATCAAAAAAAATGTATATATTGAATAAGCCATAGTGAATGGAAGGTGGAGAAAAAAAAACATGTAAGTAAAAGTTGTGGTATCTGTACAATATTAAGACTTTTAAAAATTAAAATAAAGGAGTGATGTCAGCAAGATGGACAACTAAGACTTCCTTGCCCATATTCCTCCTTAAAAACAATCATTTGCCTTCTATTCATGGACAAAAGTACCTTTGTGGTAGCTTTGGGATTCAGATAGGAGATCATGAAAGCTGGTGTATTCCAGGACTGGGGAAAGCCATCTTGAGAAGGCAGAATTCTCACCCAGGTAACTGACCCTCTGACTATGGTCTTGTCTATAAACCCAGCCACAACTGTATGCCTCTGAGAACTTGGTTTTACCTCCATTTAGCTTTGACTCTGTGACTAGCACCATATGCTAATGGACCTGGGCATAGTCATGCCCACCTGTGTGTTGGGTAACACACATACAGACTTTGGTCCTGGCTGTGGACCCTGGACTGGCCCATGAGCAGCCTCTATCCCACCTGGTATGGTCTGGGAGCCCCTAGAGGTAAGCCCACCAAACTTGGTTAGACTGCAGATTCTGGTACAGAGACCAGGCAGGGGATACTCCCATCTGTGTCCCCCAAAATCCTGAAAGGACCCTATGTTAAGCCTCAGCTCCCTCGCAGCCACAGTGTGTGAGCAAACATGCTGGCATAGGGACCAGGAAGGAGAAACTCCTGTCTGCATACTTGGAGATCTTGAAAAAGCCCTCTACATGGCTTCAGTTTCCTCAAAACCACAGACTCCCAGTCTGCCAGCAGTCCTGAGGGTCCAGAATCCCAATGAGAAAAAATTTTATCTCCACCCCCCAGAGATCTTAAATTGGCCATATACTAGGAATCAACCTCCTCCCAGCCATTATCTATGAGCAGGACTGCTGGCACAGGGAAGAGGCAGGAGACACTCTGTGCCCCAATGACAGCCACATATCTGGCTCTAACTCAACACAATCGTGATTCCAGACGTCATCCCAACAGCCTGGGCATCAGGTAAAAATGTATTTATCTGATAAAACCAGTCTTTAAATGCTGGAAGAGGTATTTGCCCCTTTAAATACATAGACACTAATGGAAGGCTACCTGGATCATGAAGAATGAGACAAATATGACAACACCAAAGGAAGCTAATAAAGGTCCAGTAACTGACCTCAAAGAAATGGAGATCTATGATTTGATGACAAATAACTCAAAATAATCATCTATTAAAAACTGAATAAAATGCAAAACACATATAATGACTGAATAAAATCAAGAAAACAGCTCATGAACAAAATAAGTTTTTTTTAACATCTTTATTGGAGTATAATTTCTTTACAATGGTGTGTTAGTTTCTGTTTTATAATGAAGTGAATCAGCTATACATATATCCCCATATCCCCTCCCTCTTGCATCTCCTTCCCACCCTCCTGTCCCACCCCTCTAGGTGGACAAAAAGCACTGAACTGATCTCGCTGTGCTATGTGGTTGCTTCCCACTAGCTATCTACTTTACATTTGGTAGATTTATATAGAAATAGAAGCCATAAAATAGTACCAAACAGAAATCCTGGAGCTAAAGAATACAATGACAGAAATAAAAAATAAAAATCAATAGAAATCTACAACAACAGATGTGATAATATAGAAGAATGAATCAGCAAACTAGAAAAATATCATTTGAAATTAGCTAATTAGAGGAACAAAAAGAAAAGAAAAAAACGAGCGAAGAAAGCCTACATGAAGTATACAACACCATCAAGCAAGTGATCATTGTGTCACAGAGTCCCAGAAGAAGAAGAAGAAGAGAGAGAAAGGAGCAGAAAGATGATTTAAAGAAATAATAGCTAAAAACTTTCCAAATCTTGTGTGAGACATGAACATCCAGGTACAGGAAGCACAAAGGACCCCAAGCAATGTCAACCCAAAGAAGATTACTCCATGACACACTATGATAAAACTGTTTTTTTAAAAAAGTAAAGTTTAGAGTAATACATGTCTACATTAAAATAAAGATTACAGATAAAAAACTAACTTTACACCAATAATTAAAATTTAAGCCCAAAATTAGCAGAAGGATAGGAATCATAAAGTTTAGAGCAGAATAAATAAAATAGACAGACAATAGGAAAAATCAATAAAACTAAGAGTTGGTATTTTGAAAGGTAAGCAAAATTGATAAACCTTTAGGTAGACTAACCAAGAAAAAAGTCAAGGACTCAAACAAAATTATAAAGAGGATAAATTACAAATGACACCACAGAAATACAAAGGGTCATAAGATGTTATTATGAATAGTTATATGCAGACAAAGGTGATAACCTACAAGAAATGGGTAACATTTTAGAAAGATACAATCTACCAAGACTAGAAAGAAATAAGAAGCCTGAACATATTAATAACTACTAAAGAAATTGAAGCAGTATTCAAAGTCCTCTCACAAAGGAAAGCTGAAGACAGATGGTTTCACTGGTGAAGTCTGTGAAGTATTTTAAAAATAAGTAATGCCAATCTTTCTGAAGGGATTGAAAAACAATTGAAGGGGCAGGAACATGCCCATATTCATTTCATGAGGCCAGCACTACCCTGATAGTAAAACCAGATAAGGACACTACAAGAAAAGAACACAAGGGTCAGTATCCTTGATGAATATAAATGCAAAGATTCTTAAGAAAATTCTAGGAAGCCAAATTCAACAGTACAAGAAAAGGATTATACACCATGGTCAAAAGGGACTTATCCCTGGAATGCAAGGATGGTTCAACATAAGCAAATGTGATACATCACATTAATAGAATGAAGGGTAAAAATCATATATTCTCAATAAGTACAGACAAATTGATAAAATTTAATAACCTTTCATGACAAAAGTTCTCAGCAAATTGGGTATCAAAAAATATATGTCAATATAATAAAGGCCATATATGATAATCCCACAGCTAATATCATGCTCAAGGGTGAAAAGGTAAAACTTTCTCTCTAAATTCGGGAACAAGACAAGGATGCCCACTCTTGCCACTGTATTCAGCATAGAACTAGAAGTCCTAGCCAGAGCAATTAAGTAAGAAAAAGAAATAAAAGACATCCAAATCAGAAAAAAAGAAGTAACATTTTCTGTTCACAGATGACATGATCTTATATATAGAAAATCTTGAAGACTCCACCAAAAGACAGTTAGAGCTAAGTAACAAATTTAGTAAAGTTGCAGGTTACAAATTCAAAATGGAAAAATAAGTTGCATTTCTATGCACTATCAACAAAATACCTGAAAGAGAAATAAAGAATACAATCCCATCTACATAGCATCAAAAATAAATAAAATACTTAGGAATAGATTTAACCACGGCATTGAAAGTTCTGTGTATTGAAAATTATATGACATTGATTAAAGGAATTGAAGAAGACAATAAATGGCAAGATATGGCATATTTGTGGATCAGAACAATTAATATTGATAAAATGTCCATACTACCCTGAGACATCAGTAGATTCAATGCAATCACTATCAAAATTCCAATGGTATTTTTGACAGAAATAGAAAAACATCCTAAAATTTGTATGGAAGACTCCAAATAGCCAAAGCAGCCATGAGAAAAAAGAACAAAATGGGAGTCATCATGTATCTTGATTTCAAACTATACTGCAAAGACATAGTAATCAAAGCAGTCTGGTATTTTTGTAAAATCAAACACATAGAACAATGGAATGAAATCAAGATCCCCAAAATAAACCCCTAAATATATAGTCCTAATATTTGACAAGAGTGTCAACAATACCTAATGGAGAAAATGTGTTCTCTTCAATAAATGGTGCTGGGAAACCTGGATATTCATATGCAAAAGACAGAACTTGTACCTCCTATCTTATACCACTCACAGAAGTTGAAGAATTAAAGACTTATAAGTAAGACTTGAAACTGTAAAACTCCTAGAAGAAAACATTGGAAGAAAGTTCCTTGATATTGGCAACAATATTTTTGGACCAAAATCACAAGCAAGAAAAGTAAAAATACACAAATGGGAATATGTCAAACTAAAAAGCTTCTGTATAGCAAAAAAAAAAAAAAAATCAAAAGAATGGAAAGACAATGTACAAAATGAGAGAAAATATTTGCAAACCACATATCTGATAAGGGGTAAATATACAAAATATTGAATATATAAAGAACTCATACTACTCAATAGCAAAAAATAAAAATAAAAAAAATAAATAAATTATACAGTTGAAAAATGGGCAAAGGTACTAAAGAAAAATCTTTCCAAAGAATACATTCAAATGACTAACAGGTACATGAAAAAATACTCAGTGTCACTGTCACTAATTGTCACGGAAATGCAAATCGAAACCACAATGAGATATCACCTCATACTTGTTAGAATGGCTATTATAAAAGAGACAAGAGATATCAATGTTGGGGGGATGGAAGAAAAGGGAACCCTCATGCATTGTTGGTGAGAATGTAAATTGCTATAGCCATTGTGGAAAACAATATGGAGGATCCTTAAAAAATTTAAAATATAGCTAGCATATGATTCAGCAGTTTCACTTCTTTGTGTAGATCTGAAAGAAATGAAATCCCTTTCTGGAATAGATACTTGCACCCCCATGTTCACTGCAGCATTATTCACAGTGGCCAACACATGGAATGGATGAATGCATAAAGAAAATGTGAATATTATTCTTTTGATTATGAATGTTATTCAGGCGAAAAAAGAAAAAGAAAGAAAGAAAGAAAGAAAAAGAAAGAAAGAAAGAAAGAAACAAAGAAAGAAAGAAAGAAAGAAAGAAAGAAAGAAAGAAAGAAAGAAAGAAAGAAAGAAAGGAAAAAGGGAAGAAAGAGAGAAAGAGAAAGAAAAAAGTCCTGCCATTTGCAACAATATAGATGGAACTTGAAGGCATAATATTAAGTGAAATAAGTCAGACAGACAGAGACAAATACTGCATGATCTCACTTATATGTATATAAATATATATACTTATATTTAAAAAAAAGTCAAACTCATAGAAACAGAAAGTAGAATGGTGGTTGCCAGTGGCTGGGGTAGGGTGAGGAGGCAGGGGGTGGGGAAGTGGAATAATGAGATATTGGTCAAAAGATGAATAAGTTCTGAGGATCTAATACTCAGTGTAATCACTATAGTTAACAAGACTATATTACATACTTGAAAGTTGCTAAAAGAGTAGATCTTAAATATTCCCACCATGAAAAAATATAACTATGTGAGGTGATGGATTTAACTCACCTGATTATGGTACTAAATTCACAATACATACATATGTTAAATTATCATGTATATCTTAAATTTGCACAATGTTATATTGTCAATTATGTCTCAAAACCTGGAAAAAATAAAAATGAATTAATTCAATTAAATTAAAATAAAGACCTGTGCAGAATCCAGCCAGTGAAATTTCCCCTTAACTGTTTTACTTTCAAATTCATTACTTGAATTACTGGTACCACCATGCTTCTGGTTTAGAGTCATACTTGTAACTTTTAAAAAAATCTTACTCATACAAACATACTCAGTGACAGACTGAATGTTAGTCAGTTATGAATACTGTTAAGAAGAAAACAATAATGTTAAAGAGCAATTTTTTGTTTGATTTGTGAATGTATTTGATAGTTTACTTATTTAGACAGGGTTGCCTAAAATCTTAAGTCCAAATTTGTCTCATACTTGCTTTCATATTTGATTGTAGAAATTTAAATTAATTTTCATCAATTTCTTTTTTTTATCTGCAACACTTAATCTGTCTATAGTTATAGTTTTCCTTATTTTAAAAAAAGTCCATGATAGTGTATACTACCAAATGTAAAATAGATAGCTAGTGGGAAGCAGCCACATAGCACAGGGAGATCAGCTCGGTGCTTTGTGTCCACATAGAGGGGTGGAATAGGGAAGGTGGGAGGGAGACGTAAGAGGGAGGAGATATGGGGATATATGTACACGTATAGCTGATTCACTTTGTTATACAGCAGAAACTAACACACCATTGTAAAGCAAGTATACTCCAATAAAGATGTTAAAAAAAATAAAATAAAAAGTCCATGAGCTGCTGTCAATCCTCTACTTTCTAATTCCAACATTACAACTTATATATATATTTCTTTCTGATACTTGGCTCATCACCTACTATCTTTAAATTCTTTGTTTTCCTCCATCATAAATATTATTGCTTCTGTACTAAAACATATGAGCATATTGACATGTCCTACTCCAGCAGATCCTTAGGTAATTAGGCTGGCTTTCAGGGACTCCATTTATATCTAAAAATCCCATGGATACCTACTGTTCCCTATCTCACAGACTCCATTATCTTCTCCCCATGCCTCTGCTCATGCTCATTTTCCCCCAAATTTTAATTTATTCATTCAGTTAATATTTTTGAGACCCTACTATATGTTAACTAACATTTAAGGGCTTATGTGCAAAGAATAACAAGGCCCTGTTATCCTTACTATCAAAGGCTAGTATGAGATACAAAGGATAATAAAATGTAGTGTGAGGAATAATATATGATCACATAAGGAGTCACCTAGCCCAGTATGGGATGGTTTGAGGTGTATTGATGTAGAGAACATGACTTCTAAGGTGACAGCTGAAGGGTAAGTAGACAGTGGCCTGAATAAAGGAATATGAGAATCATTGGTTTAACAAGGAGGAGAAAATGGAGAGAGTATTAGAAGTACAGATGCCTAAATGTGTAAAGGTGAATTTTTATTCATTAGAATATTATTGGATCATGATTACCCACTATATTCTTAAGGATAGGCATTTGATAATTAAACATAAATATCCCCTCTTATAGCATCTAAGAGATTTTGGTATAAAGCCCTGCCATAAGTACCTAAAGTTCAAATTGCTCCAATTCTAAGCTATTTCCAGTTTTTACATCACTCTTCAGTTTGATTTTTTTTTGGAAATATTTTTATTACATAATGCTTCCCTTTGTCTCATAACTTTATGCCTTCAACACTGACATGTTGGAAACAACTGTACTGGTTTCTTATGATCATGATTTATTTGGCATATTTCTTTCCTTTGGACTTTCTGCATTCTATTTTGGCCCTCATTTGTTTTCTTTCCCATAGTTCTACAGACTGTCACAGGTGTTTACAATGAGATTCTTCCGTCTTACTGTACCAAGAAACACATAGAAAACAAGCAAACCTATTGGAAAAGGGTAACAACATATTTTTCCTGTTCACAAATCTTTCACAAGTTTTGTTTTGCTTTGTTTATTCCCAGAAGACAATCTTACTTGCAACTGATCATGTCCTTTCCCTTCTATTTCTTCACAAAATACTTAGAATTTGGTATCTTACCACACTCCCCTAACTTTAAACTTTCCCTCTTGTCCACAAACACACAATAAATTTTTCAACACTTTTAACATTTGATCAACTCCTAATTGTTTTGTCATAAGTCCTTCTTTTAGAGAAACATTAGCTCCCCTTATTCTTTAACTCTGAAACTACATTAATTAAAAACAACAAAAAAATATGTAATTGCAACTCTTCCGGATAATAGATATTGTGTGCTGAGAGTATCAGCATACATTTGTCAGCTCCAAACAGGAAAACACTTTCTATTCTTGTTGTCACTATTATTATGATTATAATTATTAATGTTCACTTCTGTACTTTTTTCTCATATGGAATATGACATGTTGAATAATGAGAGTTTTCACATAAGTGATTCCTTGAAAATCTCATGTATTTCTATAGATCTTCCTAAAATGTTAATAGCACTCTCTTTTTTCCCAAATAAAAGATTTCAATGTGTGTAAAACTTTTTTTTAGTGTTTCAAAATCTAATGATTTTCTTTATAATTTTAACACAAAATGCATATTTAAATAGAAACAAATACTGGCAGTGAAGGAGAGGAGTTTCTGAAGTTAAGCTAATTTTCTTCAAAAGATTCTAGTTTACCTCAAAAATGATTCTCAAAGTTTAAAAAAGAATAAGAATATTTATGAGGGTTTTAAACTAAATGTTGTGACTAACTCTGACTTTATGTGTATTCACTCTACTTATAAAAATCAGAAAACAATTCAACCTACTTATACAAATCAGAAGGCTAACTCAATTGTTAAAAAATAAACACCATCAAATATTCTTCTTTTCAATCTAAAACAAAATAATATATTTAACTCTGCATGTCCTGTAGGAATTACTTCTAAAGAATAAAAAATAGAAATTTTGCTATACAAATACATAACACATGAATAGGTAAATAATTTATTAAAAATAGAATCCAATATTATCCTAGAGTACTAATTAGACATTATCTATAATGTGACAATAACTTGCTTTACAATTTCAAAAAATACCACAAATTTCCAAAGTAATATCAATTATCAAGATTGTTTAAATGTGGGCATATTTGTGTTGTATGTTTTTAAATTTATTTTCTATATCCTTGCTCAGTTAAAGAGATCTATATCTTATTCTTATAGATAACAAGCTATAGGGATGCTTTTGCATTCATAATCATGTACTATTATCTGCAATCATGTGCATAATGCTATTTTCCTCCTCATTTATTTAGTGAAGACAATTTTCCTAGAACTCTAACTTTTATATCTGGATTGAACCAATTGATTTCTAAACTTATGAACAATTGTCAGAATGGGATTTTACTATATCTTATTCCTGGTTTATTTCTAAAATTTGACAATATCACCTTATTAAAATGTAAATTCCCTACAATAAAATGCACTGATTATAACTGTTCAGATAGATGGGCTTTGACAAACTAGTATATATACCACAATTAAGATACTGAAAGTTCCCATCATCTCCAAGAGCTTGCTGGAGCCAATTCTCTACTCCTTAGCCCAGAAAATCACTGGTTTCACTACTATCACATTAGATTAGTGTTGCCTATTTTAAAAGTGACATGAATGGAATAATATACTTATATAATAGTGTAATATTTTAAAGATTAATTCACATTGATGTGATGTCTATAGTCATTTTTTAAACATTTAATTCCTGTACTGTATTCCATTTATGTGTTTGTTCTCCTATCTATGAATACTTGGACTGTTTCCAATTTGGGGCTTTAAGAGAAAGCTACAAGGAACAATCTTGTACACTTTTTGTTGTTGTTGAAATATATTTTCATTTCTCTTAGCTAAATATCTAGAAGTGAAATTGCTGTGACATTTAGTAAGTGAATATTTACATTTGTAAAAAATTGTCAAACTGCTTTCCAAATTGGTTTCACAATTTTATATTTACACCAGCAATGTATGAGTGCTCTAGTTTCTGCATATCTTCACCAGCTCTTGGTATTGTCCACCTTTTAATTTTGGCTATTCTGGGGAGTGTGTAGTGTTATCTGTTGTGACTTTAATATGAAATTGCATTGCCCTGATGACTGAAACACTGAACATTTTTCCTGAGCATATTAATCATATGTATATCTGTGTGTGTATGTGCCATTTGTTTACCTCTCTGAACATTTTTATCGTGTTTATCTCATTTTTGAGTTATACATTTTCTTTAGATACACAGAATGCAAGTTCTTGATCTTATATATTTTTTGTAAACATTTTATTCCACTGTTGCTTTTCATTTACTTTTAAGGGGAGGTTTTGAAGACCAATAGTTTTAATGAAGTCCAGTTTACCAATTTTGTTCTGCCTTAATGAAATTTGTTGTGTTTATGTATACAATTGTGCATATGTTTCAAGTAAATGTGTGTATTAACATATACATTTAAAATATTTTGATTTGTTGCTAGATTATTTATTGAAATATAGTTGATTTACAATGTTGTGTTACTGATAGTTTCAGGTGTACAGCACAGTAATTTAGTTATATATATACATACATATATATATATATATATATATATATATATATATACTTTTTAGATTCTCTTCCATTATAGGTTATTACAAGATATTGAGTATAGTTCCCTGTGCTATACAGTAGGTCCTTGTTGGTTACCTATTTTATACAGAGTAGTGTGTATATTTTAATCCAAAACTTCTAATTAATCCCTCCTCCCCCTTTCCCTCTTGGTAACCATATGTTTGTTTTCCATGTCTATGAGTCTATTTCTGTTTTGTAAATAAGTTCATTTTTATCATTTTTTAGATTCCATTTATAAGTGATATCATATGACATTTTTCATTCTCTGATTTACTTCATTTAATATGATAATCTCTAGATCCATCCATGTTGCTGCAAATTACATTATTTCATTATTTCTTATGGCTGAGTAATATTCCATTCTGTATATATACCATATCTTCTTTATCTATTCGTCTGTTGATGGACACTTAGGTTGCTTCCATGTCTTGGCTATTGTAAACAGCACTGCTATGAACATCTGGGTGCATGTATCTTTCCAAATTAGAGTTTTCATATTTTCTGGATATATGTCCAGAAATGGGGTCACTGGATCATATGGTAACTCTATTTTTAGTTTTTTCAAGGAACCTCCATGCTGTTCTCCAAAGTGTCTGCACCAATTTACATTCTCACCTACAGTGTTGGAGGCTTCCTTTTTCTCCACACCCTCTCAAGCATTCATTATTTCTAGAATTTTTGATGATGATAACTCTCCAGAAAGTGGACATAGAGGGAACATACCTCAACATAATAAAGGACATATATGACAAACCCACAGCTAACATCATACTCAATGGTGAAAAGCTGAAAGCATTTCCTCTAAGATGAGGAAGAAGACAATGATGCCCACTCTTGCCACTTTTATACATTTAGTACAATATATAAGAACACATGTCAATTTACCCTTCTATAAAATGAGGATGATGATATCATTCATTTCATAGGATTTTTGGCCTTACTGACAAAAATGTATGTAAAGTATTTTGGAAACAACCCAATACATAATAAGCACAAAATAAATATTAGTTAATATTATTATTAACTAGTCAACAATTCTGTGATTAATGCAATGAAATTTCTAAGCATGAGAGTTTCTAATTAAGAGGTGACATAATTGTGACAATAACCATATAAAGAGTCAACCAACAGATTAATTTGGCAGCACAGTCCTGAATTAGCCTTTCACAATTCTAACAAATCATGGCCAATATCCAGGCAAACCTTGGAGATATTGGTGTTTGGTTCCAGATCATCACATTAAAGTGAATATTGCACTTGGACTTTTTGGTTTCCCAGCACATCAAAAGATATGTTTACACTATACTGCAGTCTATAATGTATGTAATAATATTACCTAAAAAAAACAATGTACCTACCTTAATTAAAAATTATTTTATTAATTAAAAAATATTTTATTGCTAAAAAATTGTAACCATCATCTGAGGCTTCAGCAAACTGTAATCTTTTTATAATAGTAACATCAAAGATCACTAGTTACAGATCACTATAACAAATATAATAATAATGAAAAAGTTTGAAATATTGTGAGAATCACTAAACTGTGACACAGAGACTTGATGTAAGCAAATGTTGGAAAAATGGCATCAATAGACTTGCTCAATGCATGGTTGCCTCAAACCTTCAATTTGTACAAAACACAACGTCTTTTAAGCACAATAAAGAAAAGTGCAATGAAATGAGATATGTCTGTATACATGCTGAAAACTACAGAACATTGGTTAAAGGAATTAAATAAAACAAACAAAGAGATAAGTTGTCTCCTTGAAACAGAAGACAATAATTTTGACTCAGTATTTTCAAAATGTTAATTTTTTACAAAACTGATTTACAGTTTCAATGCCAACCCAGTCAAAATTCTATTTTTTTTTTAACTAAGGTTGGCAAGTAGATTCTAAAATTTGTATGTAAAAGCCAAAGGACTAGATTAGCTAACAATTTTGAAAAAAGAAAATCAAAGATGGAGAATTTAATGTTATGATTTACTGTATATAAAGACAGTGACCCAGGCAATTTAACATTAACATAAATGTGGATATAAAGAGAATAATACAGAGTAAACAGTTCAGAAATACTGTCAAATATATAAAGTCAGTTGATTTTATTTTGAACAAAAGTACTAAGATCAGGCAACTGAGAGAAACTCTAGTCTTTTCAATAGATGATACAAGAACAATTGAATATTTTATGAGCAAAATAATTGAAAATAAATCTCAGCTTTTACCACACATCATAAAAAATAATAATAAGAGATAAATTATATATTTACATAAAAAACTGAAAAAATATTCTAAAAAAAAGGGGAAAATCTTTGACAGTGGGTAATCTAAGGATTTCTCAGAACAAAATACATTACCATAAGTAAAGGAAAAAAATTGATATACTGGACCCCATCAAAAAATATGCTCTTTATATTGTATGCTCTTTTAATGAGAGCAAAAACTTAAAATATTATTTTAATATATATAATTTAAAATTTGAGTAATTTAATAAATTAGGGTACATCCATGTAATATATTTGCATGCTTATTAGAAAACATTATTTTGTTTACTTAGACATGGCCATTTTTTGTGGAATTGCCTTTATGTCATAGGCCAAAAAATATCTGAAGAAAGAAGGAAGACATGAGTAATATCATACTGATCATGATGGTACTATTAAATATTAGATTAGATGGGGTCATTGAAATTTTCTACTGTTAAGTGAATTTTCTTATTAAAGTTAATATAATATTTTCTTATAAGTTTTTGCTTCAGATAAAGTGATTTAGGATTGAATGAGAAGCAGCACTCCCATGTGTCTCTCACAACGTATGCTTTTGCCACAAGAGAACACTTTTACTTTTTAACATGCAAAGTTTTATACTATTGAGAATATTTAAGACCATGAAAAACAAGAATTCTAAGATAAAACTAGTTGAGGTCAATATATTCTAGATAAAGATCTGGAAAAATGAACCTGAAAGGAATAAGAGTTCAAGGGTGGTTTTTGATGCATGCTTATATATTACACTCAGTAAAGGAAAAAAGATGTTTTAAAAATGAGACTGGACTCACATTGATTATTTTGTTGTTCTGATCCTATTCCAGTAACACATTAATGTGCATATTAATATTTTTGCTGGGAAGCAGCATCATTTATTTTCTATTTTCTCATATCCTGGCTTTGCCTATTCACCATTATTAAATATATACATATTCTTAAAATCATCTCCTACAGTTTTAAATATTCTTATGGAAATGTTGTAAATTTTTTTTAAAATCCATAGGCTTTAGGGCTATTCAAATAAAGACTATTTTTAATTTATAATTAATATTTACTAGTTTGTGTTTGTATGTATCATCTCTGAAATTTCAAACTAGCCTTAAATAATACCTATAAAAATATTAAAGCTTATTCTGTGTCCTGGAAGTCAAAGACAGGGGTCTTGAATTAGAACATTAATAAAGAATTGAGTTGATACTGGATAAAGTCACCCTCTCTACCCACCCACCTTTGGCATACCCATTACGGCACCAAGTAAAGAATTTTACAGAGCTGATTTTGGTTGGGCTAAATTGAGTTGCTTGAATAACTAGTGTGACCAGAGGCACCAATTTCAGAGGAATAATTCAAATTGTTAACAATAAGAGTAGTTAAAACCCTGATTTATGGGGTCAGGTCCATCTGATCACCTAAGACCATAAGTATGATGCTAGTGGAGTCAGGTGAAGATGTAATGATAGATGAGTTCTATGAGCACTTCCATTTTATTGAAGTTCTATAATAATTGAAGGCCCAATTATATGAGTTAGGTTTATGGTTAATATTAGCTTTCATGGCTTAAATAGCAGGCGTACATACAAGCACAAAATATTGAAGTAATTTCCAGTTATTGGTGATAAAACATGTGATTTTATTTTATTTTTTATTTATTTTATTTTAATTTTTTTGTGGTACACGGGCCTCTCACCGTTGTGGCCTCTCCTGTTGCGGAGCACAGGCTCTGGGCACACAGGCTCAGCAGCCATGGCTCATGGATCTAGCTGCTCCGCGGCATGTGGGATCTTCCCATACCAGGACACGAACCCGTGTCCCCTGCATTGGCAGATGGACTCTCAACCACTGCACCACCAGGGAAGCCTATGATTTTATTTTACTCTATTTATTTTATATTTATTTTTTAACATCTTTATTGGAGTATAATTGCTTTACAATGGTGTGTTAGTTTCTGCTTGATAACAAAGTGAATCACTTATGCATATACATATATTCCCATATCTCTTTCCTCTTGCATCTCCCTCCCTCTCACCCTTCCTATCCAACCCCTCTAGGTGGTCACAAAGCACCAAGCTGATCTCCCTGTGATATGTGGCTGCTTCCCACTAGCTATCTATTTTATGTTTGGTAGTGTATATATGTCCATGCCACACTCACTTTGTCACAGCTTCCCCTTCCCCCTCCCCATATCTTCAAGTCCATTCTCAAGTAGGTCTGAGTGTTTATTCCCATCTTGCCCCTGGTTCTTAATGAGCTTTTTTTTTTTTCCCTTAGATTCCATATATATCTGTTAGCATACGGTATTTGTTTTTCTCTTTCGGACTTACTTCACTCTGTATGACAGACTCTAGGTCAATCCACCTCACTACAAATAACTCAATTTTGTTTCTTTTTATGGCTGAGTAATATTCTATTGTCTATATGTGCCACATCCTCTTTATCCATTCATCTGTTGATGGACAATATTTGAATTATTGTTTTCTCCGGGTATATGCCCAGGAGTGGTATTGCTGGGTCATATGGTAGTTCTATTTTTAGTTTTTTAAGGAATCTCCATATTGTTCTCCATAGTGGCTGTATCAACTTACATTCCCATCAACAGTGTGTGAGGGTTCCCTTTTCTCCACACCCTCTCCAGCATTTACGGTTTGTAGATTTTTTGATGATGGCCATTCTGACCAGTATAAGATGATATCTCATTCTAGTTTTAATTTGCATTTCTCTAATGATTAATGACATTGAGCACCCTTTCAGGTGTTTTTTGGCAATCTGTATATCTTCTCTGGAGAAATGTGTATTTAGGTCTTCTGCCCATTTTTGGAATGGGCTTTTTGTTCTTTTTGATATTGAGCTGCATGAGCTGCTTGTAAATTTTGGAGATTAATCCTTTGTCAGCTGCTTCATTTGCAGATATTTTCTCCCATTCTGAGTGGTCTTTTCATCTTGTTTATGGTTTCCTTTGCTGTGCAAAAGCTTTTAAGTTTCATTAGGCACCATTTGTTTCTTTGTTTTTATTTCCATTTCTCTAGGAGGTGGGTCAAAAAGGATCTTGCTGTGATTTAGGTCACAGAGTGTGCAGCTTATGTTTTGCATTAAGATTTTGACAGTGTCTGGCCTTACATTTAGGTCTTTAATCCATTTTGAGTTTATTACTGTGTATGGTGTTAGGGAGTGTTCTAATTTCATACTGTTACATGTACCCATCCAGTTTTCCCAGCACCACTTATTGAAGAGGCTGTACTTTATCCACTGTATATTCTTTCCTCCTTTATCAAAGATAGGGTGACGATATGTGTGTGGGATAATCTCTGGGCTTTCTATCCTATTTCATTGATGTATATTTTTGTTTTTGTGCCAGTACCATACTGTCTTGATTACTGTAGCTTTGTAGTATAGGCCAAACTCAGGGAGCCTCATTCCTCCAGCTCTGTTTTTCTTTCTCAAGATTGCTTTGGCTATCCGGCGTCTTTTGTGTTTTCATACAAATTGTGATATTTTTTGTTCTAGTTATGTGAAAAATGCCAGTGGTAGTTTGATAAGGATTGAATTGAATCTGTTGATTGCTTTGGGTAGTAGAGTCACTTTCACAATGTTGATTCTTCCAATCCAAGAACATGGTATATCTCTCCATGTTTTTGGATCATCTTTAATTTCTTTCATCAGTGTCTTATAATTATATGCATACAGGTCAATTGCCTCCTTAGGTAGGTTTTTCTTAGATATTTTACTCTTTTTTTGAAATGGTAAATGGGAGTGTTTCCGTAATTTCGTTTTCAGATTTTTCATCATTAGTATTACTATAGGAATGCTAGAGATTTCTGTACATTAATTTTGTATCCTGCTACTTTACCAAATTCATTGATTAGCTTTAGTAGTTTTCTGGTAGCATCTTTAGAATTCTCTATGTATAGTATCATGTCATCTGCAGACAGTGACAGCTTTACTTCTTCTTTCCAATTTGAATTCCTTTAATTTCTTTTTCTTCTCTGATTTCTGTGGCTAAAACTTCCACAATTATGTTGAATAATAATGGGGAGAGTGGGCAACCTTGTCTTGTTCCTGATCTTAGTGGAAATGGTTTCAGTTTTTCACCATTGAGGACGATGTTGGCTGTGGGTTTGTTATAATGCTGAGGAAATTTCCCTCTATGCCTACTTTCTGCAGGGTTTTTATCATAAATGGGTGTTGAATTTTGTCAAAAGTTTCTCTGCATCTATTGAGATGATCATATGTTTTTTCTCCTTCAATTTGTTAATATGGTGTATCACATTGATTGATTTGTGTATATTGAAGAATCCTTGCATTCCCAGGATAAACCCCATTTGTTCATGGTGTATGATCCTGTTAATGTGCTGTTGGATTCTGTTTGCTAGTAATTTGTTGAGGATTTTTGCATCTATGTTCATCAGCGATATTGGCCTGGAGTTTTCTTTCTTTGTGACATCTTTGTCTAGCTTTGGAATTAGGTGATGGTGGCCTTGTAGAATGGGTTTGGAAGTGTTCCTCCCTCTGCTATATTTTGGAAGAGTTTGAGAAGGATAGGTGTTAGCTCTTCTTTAAATGTTTGATAGAATTCACCTGTGAATCCATCTTGTCCTGGGTTTTATTTGTTGGAAGATTTTTAATCCCAGTTTCAATTTCAGTGCTTGTGATTGGTATGTTCATATTTTCTATTTCTTCTTGGTTCAGTCTCAGAAGGTTGTGCATTTCTAAGAACTTATCCATTTCTTCCAGATTGTCCATTGTATTGGCATAAAGTTGCTTGTAGTAATCTCTCATGATCCTGTGCATTTCTGCAGTGTCAGTTGTTACTTCTCCTTTTTCATTTCTAATTCTATTGATTTGAGTCTTCTCCCTTTTTTTCTTAATGAGTCTGGCTAATGGTTTATCAATTTTGTTTATCTTCTCAAAGAACGAGCTTTTATTTTTGATCTTTGCTATCATTTCCTTCATGTATTTTTCATTTATTTCTGAGCTGACACTTAAGATTTGTTTCCTTCTGCTCACTTTGGTTTTTTTGTTGTTGTTGTTGTTGTTCATCTTTCTATAATTGCTTTAGGTGTAATGTTAGGTTGTTTATTTGAGATGTCTCTTGTGTTTTAAGGTAGGATTGTATTGCTATAAAATTTCCTCTTAGAACTGCTTTTGTTGCATCCCGAAGGATTTGAGTCATTGTGTTTTCATTGTCATTTGTTTCTATATATTTTTTGATTGCCTCTTTGATTTCTTAAGTGATCTCTTGGTTATTAAGTAGTGTATTGTTAAGCCTCCATGTGTTTGTAATTTTTACAGGTTAATTCCGTAATTGATATCTAGTCTTCTAGCGTTCTGGTTGGAAAAGATACTTGATATGATTTCAATTTTCTTAAATTTACCAAAGCTTGATTTGTGACCAAAAATATGATCGATCCTGGAGAATGTTCCATGAGCACTTGAGAAGAATGTGTATTCTGTTGTTAAGGGATGGAATGTTCTATATATATCAGTTAAGTCCATCTTGTTTAATGTATAATTTAAAGCTTGCATTTCCTTATTTATTTTCATTTTGCTTGATCTGTCCATTGGTGAAAGTGGGGTATTAAAGTCCCCTACTGTGATTGTTTTCCTGTCGATTTCCCCTTTTGTGGCTGTTAGTATTTGCCTTATGTATTGAGGTGCCCCTAGGTTGGGTGCATAAAAATTTACATTTGTTACATCTTCTTATTGGATCGATCCCTTGATCATTATGTAGTGTCCTTCTTTGTCTCTTGTAATAGTCTTTAGTTTAAAGTCTCTTTTGTCTGATATGAGAGTTGCTACTCCAGCTTTCTTTTGATTTCCATTTTCACAGAATAACTTTTTCCATCCCCTCACTTTCAGTCTGTATGTGTCCCTTGGTCTGAAGTGGGTCTCTTGTAGGCAGCATATATACAGGTCTTGTTTTTGTATCCATTCAGCCAGTCTATGTCTTTTGGTTGGAATATTTAAGCCATTTACATTTAAGGTAATTATCAATATGTATGTTCCTATTACTATTGTCTTAATTGTGTTGGACTTGTTATTGTAGGTCTTTTTCCTCTCTTGTGTGTCCTGCCTAGAGAAGTTCCTTTAGCATTTGTTGTAATGCTGGTTTAGCGGTGATGAATTTTCTTAGCTTTTGCTTGTCTGTAAACGTTTTAATTTCTCCATCAAACCTGAATGAGATCCTTGCTGTGTAGAGTAATCTTTGTTGTAGGTTTTTCTTTTTCATCACTTTAAGTATGTCCTGCCCCTCCCTTCTGGCTTGTATAATTTCTGCTGAAAGATCAGCTGTTAACCTTATGGGGATTCCCTTTTGTGTTATTTGTTGTTTTTCCCTTGCTGCTTTTAATATTTTTTCCTTGTATTTAACTTTTGATAGTTTGATTAATATGTGTCTTGGTGTGTTTCCCCTCGGATTTATCCTGTATGGGACTCTGTGTGCTTCCTTGATTTGATTAACTATTTCCTTTCCCATATTAGGGAAATTTTCAACTATCGTCACTTCAAAATTTTTCTCAGTCCCTTTCTTTTTCTCTTCTTCTTCTGAGACCCCTGTAATTCATATGTTGTTGTGTTTAATATTGTCCCAGAGATCCCTGAGACTATCCTCAATTCTTTTCATTCTTTTTTCTTTATTCTGCTTTGCAGTAGTTATTTCCACTATTTTATCTCCCAGGTCACTTATCTGTTCTTCTGCCTGAGTTATTCTGCCATTGATCCCATCTAGAGAATTTTTAAATTTCATTTACTGTGTTGTTCATCACTGTTTGTTTGCTCTTTAGTTCTTCTTGTTCCTTGTTAAACGTTTCTTGTATTTTCTCTATTCTATTTCCCAGATTTTGGATCATCTTTACTATCATTTTTCTGAATTCTTTTTCAGATAGATTGCTTATTTCCTCTTCATTTGTTAGGTCTGGTGGGTTTTGGCCTTTTTCCTTCATCTGCTGTGTGTTTTTCTCTCTTCTCATTTTGCTTAACTTACTGTGTTTGGGGTCTCCTTTTTGCAGGCTGCAGGTTCATAGTTCCCATTGTTTTTGATGTCTGTCCCCAGTGGCTAAAGTTGGTTCAGTGGGTTGTGTAGGCTTCCTGGTGGAGGGGACTAATACCTGTGTTCTGGTGGATGAGGCTGGAGCTTGTCTTTCTGGTGGGCAGGTCCATGTCTGGTGGTGTGTTTTGGGGTGTCTGTGATCTTATTATGATTTCAGGCAGCATCTCTGCTAATTGAGGGTTTGTGATCCTGTATTGCTACTTGTTTGGCATAGGGTGTCCAGTGTTGTAGCTTGCTGATTTTTGAGTGAAGCTTGGTCTTGGCATTGAGATGGACATCTCTGGGAGATTTTCATGATTTGTTATTACATGCTTCTGGAAGGTCTCTTGTGGACCAGTGTCCTGACTTGGCTCTCCCACTTCAGAGGCACAGCCCTGACGCCTGGTTGGAGCAACAAAAGCCTTTTGTCCACACGGCTCAGTTTAAAAGAGAGAAAAAATAGAAAGAAAGAAAGAAAGAAAGAAGGAAGGAAAGAAAGAAGGAAGATAAAAAATAAAATAAAATAAAGTTATTAAAATAAATGAAAACAATTATTAAGAAAAAAATTAAAAAGTAATTAAAACAAAAATAACAAAAACAAAACGGGCAGACAGAACCCTAGGACAAATGGTAAAAGTAAATCTCTAGGGGCCTCCCTGGTGACACAGTGTTTGAGAGTCTGTCTGCTGATGCAGGGGACATGGGTTTGTGCCCCGGTCTGGGAAGATCCCACATGCCACAGAGCAGCTAGGCCCATGATCCATGGTCACTAAGCCTGTACATCCGGATCCTGTGCTCCTCAATGGGAGCAGCCACAACAGTGAGAAGCCTGCATACCGCAATAACTAAATAAATAAATCTCTAAAGACAAAACCACACACAGAAGCATACACACTCACAAAAAGAGAAAATGGGGAAAAAAATATATATATATCTTTTGCTCCCAAAGTCCACCTCCTCAATTTGGGATGATTCTTTGTCTATTCAGGTATTCCACCAATTCAGGGTACATCAAGTTGATTGTGAAGATTTAATCCTCTGATCCTGAGGCTGCTGGGAAAAATTTCCCTTTCTCTTATTTGTTCACACAGCTCCCAGGGTTCAGCTTTGGATTTGGTCCCCCCTCTGCATGTAGGTTGCCTGAGGGCATCTGTTCTTCACTCAGACAGGACAGGGTTAAAGGAGCAGCTGATTCGGTGGTTCTGGCTCACTCAGGCTGCGGGTAGGAGAGGTACGGATGTGGGGCAAGCCTGCAGCTGCAGAGGCCAGCATGACGTTGCAACAGCCTGAGGTGTGCTGTGTGTTCTCCCAGGGAAGGTTCCCTGGATCACGGGACCCTGGCAGAGGCGGGCTGCCCAGGCTCCAGGGAGGGGAGTTGTGGATAATGACCTGTGCTTGCACACAGGCTTCTTGGTGTCAGCAGCAGCACCCTTAGCATCCCATGCCCGTCTCTGGGGTCTGCGCTGGTAGCCGTGACCCACACCCCTCTCTGGAGCTCCTTTAAGTAGAGCTCTTAATCCCCTCTTCTAGTGCACCAGGAAACAAAGAGGCAAGAAAAAGTCTCTTGCCTCTTTGGCAGCTCCAGACTTTTTCCCGGACTCCCTCCCACCTAGCTGTAGTGCACTAGCCCTTGCAAGCTGTGTTCATGCAGCCAACCCCAGTCCTCTCCCTGGGATCCGACCTCCAAAGCCTGAGCCTCAGCTCCCAGACCCCGCCCATCCCAGTGGATGAGCAGACGAGCCTCTCGGGCTGGCAAGTGCTGGTCAGCACCAATCCTCTCTGCGGGAATCTGTCCACTTTGCCCTTCACACCCCTGTTGCTGCACTCTCCTCCGTGGCTCTGAAGCTTCCCCTCCTCTGCCACCTGCAGTCTCAACCCATGAAGGGTCTTCCTAGTGTGCAAAAACCTTTCCTTCTTCACAGCTGCCTCCCACTAGTGCAGGTCCCATCCCTATTCTTTTGTCTCTGTTTTTTCTTTTTACTTTTGCCCTACGCAGGTACGTGGGGAGTTTCTTGCCTTTTGGGATGTCTGAGGTCTTCTGCCAGCTTTCAGTAGGTGTTCTATAGGAGCTGTTCCAATGTAGATGTATTTCTGATGTGTTTGTGGAGAGGAAGTGATCTCCTCATCTTACTCTTCCGCCATCTTGAAGCCTCACCAACGTGTGATTTTAAATTACTATTATGAATAGTCTTCCTCGTGGTCTTCTCGTTCACCAGAACATTGTGAAGTAAACAAATACAGTCTCTGCATTAGAGCTTTACGTTATTAAAAAAATATGAACTAGGCCCCATGGTTCATCCAAATTATACTATTGGCTGTTAAGACTTTTATCTCATAAGGACTCACTCATGTTTTGTTCCTACATGACACATCACTTATATTTTAAGCTTATTAGCCACTCTCCTCACAAAATACTTGAAGTAGTTGATTCTTTTTTGTTCTTTTGCTTAATGGGGCAAATAATATCACACCAGCCTTTGATTCATGGATGTATGAGACAAAGTCCTTTTCCTCAAGGAAATCTCAGTAAAGGCAAGAAACTGACAAGTATATATATAGAGAGAATCTAGATACTTGCTAAACTAGAGGTTCTCAAAAAATTTACAGAGGAAGAATAGTTAATTCATGTTAAGACTTCACTGTGACAAGTGATTTCTTAGTTAGATATAGAATAGACAACAGCATATTCAGAAAGAAGAGGAATGGCAGAACATAATATACCCAGGAATCTATCTGCATGTCAGTAAATTACTGAGTATATATTATTAATATTTGTTTTGTAAATCTGTGGGAATGAAACTGAAATTGTAAGGAAGAGACTATAAACATTTTCACAATTGCTTGTATAATTATGCTATATCTGTGTCACGCACTAGGCCTAGAATTACGGATATGTGAACAAATTAAGATAGACATATCCCTGTCCTCATAGAGCTTACAATCAAAAAAGCAAGAACTGGGAATACAGGTAGAGATTTCAGGTAACATTTTACAGCAACTCAAAACAAAAACATACTTTGGTTGAGATAAGGTCTCTTCTTAATTCTCTATCATGTAATTGGGATTCTATTGTGTATATTTTGTGCATACAGAGTTGGTGAGAGACTATGTTATACACATGAGAGATATAAAACTAACTTAAAGTTTTAGAAACTCATTTTTAATGGTGTTGACAAGACTGAAGGAAGATTAGAAGAGAGGCAGAAACACTCTTTAAGAGGCAAATGATACACAGTACATGACATGGGGGTAAAATCCAAGCCAGTTTCAGTAACAAAGTATAATGGATTGATTTGGCAAACTGTTTAGAAGTAGAATTAATGTAACATATATATCAAGGTAGCACAGATTTTATTTTTGATGTGTTTTGCTTTGTTTAAAATGAAAACAGTCAATACTATCCAGACTAGAGGGAAATGGACACTGCTGGAGATTGTATAAATTGTTACATCTCTTTTGGGAAACAAGCTGGTAATAGGTAGTAAGGGTCTTCAAATTATTCATGTTCATTGACAGTTATTCCACTTCTGAGGATCAGTCATATAGAAGTAACTGTAAATAAAAGGAAAGTGTCTTGCACAAAGAAGTTCAATAAGACATTACTTATAATAGTAAAATGAGTGGAAATTGCTTAAGTGTTCAATTCAGGAGAGGTAGTTAAATAAGTTGTTATGTGGAATTTTAAAAAATCTTATATGTTAAATAATATAAATCAAGCACAACATTTTATGGCCTATGAGATCACACCTAATGAAAATATGCTTAAGAAAAAGAGTCGATTCATTAAGTCATATGTTTTAACTCTAGCCATAATATCACTTTATATTTTTTCTTCGCAATCTATTTTCACAATAGTTGAATGTGAACATTCACTGTTTGTAGTCAAAGAAAAGTTAACTATACTTTATTATTCTTAGGATGTGGTAACTCATTGTATGTGGTAATAAGATATAAAATTAATAATTAATAAAAATGTATACCAGATTTCTGGCTTTCTGGCTTGACATGGATACTATAAACAGAAATATATTTGTGGGGAAAAGATATGTGTAAATTTGATGATCATTGTAATTCACCATACCAGTAGACTAAAAAAGAAAAATTATATGTTTAGCTCAAAAAGAAATCCTTACACTCTAGCTACTTCTTTTGTTTAAATTGATCTTATTACATAAGGAATAAAAGCATATGTTTACAAAAATCCTGAATAAAAATGTTTCTAGCAGCTTTATTCATAATAGCTAAATATCAAAATGACCCGTATGTCCATAGACAGGTGGATGAATAAAAAAATTATGATATACATATATAATAATATTCAACACCATATTGCTAAGTGATATTCAGCAATTAAGAGTCATGATCTACTGACACATACAATAACATGGATGAATCTCCAAATATATAAGCTAAGTGAAAGTACTCAGCCCAAAATCACTTGTTTGATTTCATTTCTAGTAGTAAACTAGAACATGCAGCCTAATATACTGTGACAGATCAGTGTTTGATTGGGTTCATGGTCAGGAAATGGGAGGAATGATTTACAAAATAATATAAAGGAATTTTTGTGAGTGATAAACACATTGATTCCGGGATTCTGGTGATTTTTTATGAATGTTTATATAAGTTAAGACTTGTCAAATTTTACATCTTAAATATGTGCAGTTTATTTTCTGTAAATTATACTTCAGTAAAGTATTAGAAATTGAAAAAAAATATCAGATACACATGTATATACCAGGAATGAGCAAATGTAAACTGACACCTGTTTCAATATCATCAAAAAATATCACATACATGAGAATAAAAACATGAGCCATAAATCATTACTGAGGAAACTTTAAAAGATCTAAACAAATGGAAGAATATGCATCTACCCCTGTCTATATGCATGTAGCTGTGTGTATGTGTGTGTGTGTGTGTGTGATTAACTCAGATTTTTATGTAATCTGACAATTTAGATAGATATATAGATAGAAAGATATAGTATCACCAATGTAATATTTAGAAATTAGAAATCGAGGACTTATTATAACCAGTATAAAGAATTTGTATATTCATTAATTAAGACTGTATGAAGTTGGCACAAATAAAAAATGATTGACTAATAGACTAGAATGTAGAGTTTATAAATAAACTCTCATAATTAAGTGGGTAAATGATAACTTTTTATTTATTTATTTATTTTTCCGGTACACGGGCCTCTCACTGCTGTGACCTCTCCCACTACGGAGCACAGGCTCAGTGGCCATGGCTCACAGGCCCAGGTGCTCTGTGACATGTGGGATCCTCCTGGACTGAGGCACGAACCCACGTCCCCTCATCAGCAGGTGGACTTCCAACCACTGTGCCACCAGGGAAGCCCAATGATAACTTTTTACATAGATGGTACTGGGTTGATTGGATATCCATTTGGAAAATAAAATGAATTTTGCAATCTACCTCATACCACATTAAAAATTAATTCCAGATGATTTTTAGCTTTAATGTGAAAGAAAATATTTAGGTTTAGGATATATGAGAATAATTTTATGATTGCAAATAGGACACAAAAATCATTTGAGTCACATTAAAATGAAAAGAGTTTGTCCAGTAAAAGACACCACTAGAGAATGAAAAGTTAAGCCTCTTGCACTGCTGGTGGGAATGTGAATTGGTTCAGCCACTATGGAGAACAGTATGGAGGTTCCTTAAAAAGCTACAAATAGAACTACCATATGACCCAGCAATCCCACTACTGGGCATATACCCTGAGAAAACCATAATTCAAAAAGAGTCATGTACCAAAATGTTCATTGCAGCTCTATTTACAATAGCCCAGAGATAGAAACAACCTAAGTGCCCATCATCGGATGAATGGATAAAGAAGATGTGGCACATATATACAATGGAATATTACTCAGCCAGAAAAAGAAACGAAATTGAGCTATTTGTAATGAGGTGGATAGACCTAGAGTCTGTCATACAGAGTGAAGTAAGTCAGAAAGAAAAAGACAAATACCGTATGCTAACACATATATATGGAATTTAAGAAAAAAAAAATGTCATGAAGAACCTAGGGGTAAGGCAGGAATAAAGTGGCAGACCTCCTAGAGAACGGACTTGAGGTTATGGGGAGGGGGAAGGGTGAGCTGTGACAGGGCGAGAGAGAGTCATGGACATATACACACTAACAAACGTAGTAAGGTAGATAGCTAGTTGGAAGCAGCCGCATGGCACAGGGATATTGGCTTGGTGCTTTGGGACAGCCTGGAGGGGTGGGATAGGGAGGGTGGGAGGGAGGGAGACGCAAGAGGGAAGAGATATGGGAATATATGTATATGTATAACTGATTCACTTTGTTATAAAGCAGAAACTAACACACCATTGTAAAGCAATTATACCCCAATAAAGATGTTAAAAAAAAAAAAAAAGTTAAGCCTCAAGTCAGAGAAAAGAGAGAATGTATCTTGTGTGAAGAAAGACTGTATCCTGAATTTTTAAAAAAAATAACTTTACAAAACAATGACAAAAAAATGGGTAATTTGATATATATGGGCAAAACTTGAAACTTCAAGATAAGGACACTGAAATCATTAAAAAACACATTAAAACTATCAAGTTCATTAATCACTAGTCATATATAAAATTCATTCATCATGCAGATGAAAACTGGTGTAACTAATTCCGAAATCTTCTTGGTGATACCTACTAAAACACAAAATACTTACATTCTTTGATTCAGAAATTTCTTTCTTCCATATATATCAAGGAGAAATTTATATATGTATTCACAAAAAACGTACTCCAGAATGTTTATTAAAGCACTATTTGTAACAGCCTCATCCTAGAAACAACACAATTGTCTATTAATAGTAGAGTGGGGACGAGGGGAAGATGGCGGAAGAGTAAGACGTGGAGATCACCTTCCTCCCCACAGATACACCAGACATACATCTACACGTGGAACAACTCCTACAGAACACCTACTGAACGCTGGCAGAAGACCTCAGACCTCCCAAAAGGCAAGAAACTCCCCCACGTACCTGGGTAGGGCAAAAGAAAAAATAAAGAGACAAAAGGATAGGGACGGGACCTGCACCAGTGGGAGGGAGTTGTGAAGGAGGAAAGGTTTCCACACACTAGGAAGCCCCTACGTGGGCTGAGACTGTGGGTGGCGGCACAGGAGGGAGCTTCGGAGCCACGGAGGAGAGCGCAGCAACAGGAGTATGGAGGGCAAAGCGGGGAGATTCCCGCACAGAGGATCGGTGCTGACCGGCACTCACCAGCCCAAGAGGCTTGTCTGCTAACCTGCCGGGGCAGGTGGGGCTGCCAGCTGAGGCTTGGGCCTTGGTCAGAGCGCAGGGAGAGGACTGGGGTTGGTGGTGTGAACACAGCCTGAAGGGGTTAGTGTACCACGGTTAGCTGGGAGGGAGTCCGGGAAAACGTCTGGAACTGCCAAAGAGGCAAGAGACTTTTTCTTCCCTCTTTGTTTCCTGGTGGGCGAGGAGAAGGTATTAAGAGCGCTGCTTAAAGGAGCTCCAGAGACGCGCACGAGCCACGGCTAAACGCAAGGACCCCAGAGACAGGCATGAGAAGCTAAGGCTGCTGCTGCCACCAACAAGAAGCCTGTGTGCGAGCACAGGTCACTATCCACACCTCCCTTCCGGGAAGCCTGTGCAGCCCACCACTGCCAGGGTCCCGGGATCCAGGGACAACTTCTCCGGGAGAATGGACGGCAAGCCTCAGGCCGGTGCAACGTCACGCCAGCCTCTGTCACCACAGGCTCGCCCTGCACTCCGCGCCCCTTCATCCCCCAGGCCTGAGTGAGCCAGAGCCCCCAAATCAGCGTCTCCTTTAACCCCGTCCTGTCTCAGTGAAAAACAGATGCCCTCCGGTGACCTACACGCAGGGGCAGGGCCAAATTCAAAGCTGAGCCCGTGGGAGCTGTGAGAACAAAAAAGAGAAAGGGAAATCTCTCACAGCAGCCTCAGAAGCAGCAGATTAAAACTACACAATCAACTTGATGTACCCTGCAACTGTGGAATACATGAATACACAACGAATCATCCCAAATTGAGGAGGTGGACTTTGAGAGCAAGATTTTTGATTTTTTCCCCTTTTTCTATTTCTGTGAGCATGTATGTGTTTGCTTCTGTATGAGATTTTGTCTGTAAAGCTTTGCTTCCACCATTTGTCCAAGGGTTCTATCCGTCCATTTTTTTGAATTTTTTTTCGTTCTTAATAATTAATTTTAATTACTCTATTTTATTTTAACTTCTTTTTCTTTCTTTCTTTCTTTCTTTCTTTCTTTCTTTCTTTCTTTCTTTCTTTCTTTCTTTCTTTCTTTTTCTTTCTTTCCTTCCTTCCTTCCTTCCTTCCTTCCTTCCTTCCTTCCTTCCTTCCCTCCTTTAGACAACAAACCATCCCAAATTGAGGTGGTGGACTTTGAGAGCAAGATTTATGATTTTTTTCCCCTTTTCCTCTTTTTGTGAGTGTATATGTGTATGCTTCTGTATGAGACTTTGTCTGTATAGCTTTGCTTCCACCATTTGTCCTAAGGTTCTATCCATCTGTTTTTGGTTTTGTTTTGTTTTTAACTTTTTTTCTTAATAATTATTTTTTAATTTAATAACTTTATTATATTTTACTCTATTTTATTTTACTTCATCTTCCTTCTTCCTTTCTTTTTTCCTTCTTTCTTTCTTTTTTCCTTCCTTCCTTCCTCCCTCTGTCCCTACCTCCATCTCTCCCTCCCTCCTTCCTTCCTTTCTTTCTTTCTTTCCTTCTTTCCTTCTTTTCTTCTTTCTTTCTTCCTTCCTTCCTTCCTTGCTTCCATCCTTCCTTCCTTCCATTTTCTTTCTTTCTTTCTTCCTACATCTACTAATTATTTCTCTTTACATTTTCTCCCTTTTATTCTGAGCCGTGTGGAGTAAAGGATCTTGGTGATGCAGCCAGGAGTCAGTGCTATGCCTCTGAGGTGGCAGATCCAACATCAAGACACTGGTCTACAAGAGACCTCCCAGCTCCACATAATATCAAATGGCAAAAATCTCCCAGAGATCTCCATCTCAACGCCAGCAACCAACTTCATTCAATGACCAGTAAGTAACAGTGCTGGACACCCTATGCCAAACAAGTAGCAAAACAGGAACATAACTCCACCCATTAGCAGAGAGGCTGTCTAAAATCATAATAAGTCCACAGACACCCCAAAACACACCAACAGACATGGACCTGCCCACCAGAGGGACAAGATCCAGGTTCATCCACCAGAACACAGGCACTAGTCCCCTCCACCAGGAAACCTACACAACCCACTGAACCAACCTTAGCCACTGGGGAGAGACACCAAAAACAACGGGAACTACAAACCTGCAGCCTGCAAAAAGGAGACCACAAACACAGTAAGATAAGCAAAATGAGAAGACAGAAAAACACACAGCAGTTGAAGGAGCAACTTAAAAACCCACCAGACCAAACAAATGAAGGGGAAATAGGCAGTCTACCTGAAAAAGAATTCAGAATAATGATAGTAAAGATATCCAAAATCTTGGAAATAGAATAGACAAAATGCAAGAAACATTTAAAAAGGACCTAGAAGAACTAAAGATGAAACAAACAATGATGAACAACACAATAAATGAAATGAAAAATACTCTAGATTGGATCAATAGCAGAATAACTGAGACAGAAGGACGGATAAGTGACCTGGAAGATAAAATAGTGGAAATAACTACCACAGAGCAGAATAAAGAAAAAAGAATGAAAAGAACTGAGAACAGTCTCAGAGACCTCTGGGACAATATTAAATGCACCAACATACAAATTATAGGGGTTCCAGAAGAAGAAGAGGAAAAGAAAGGGACTGAGAAAATATTTGAAGAGATTATAGTTGAAAACTTCCCTAATATGGGAAAGGAAATAGTTAATCAAGTCCAGGAAGCACAGTGAGTCCCATACAGGATAAATACAAGGAGAAATATGCCAAGACACATATTAATCAAACTGTCAAAAACTAAATACAAAGAAAGCATATTAAAAGCAGCAAGGGAAAAAACAACAAATAACACACAAGGGAATCCCCATAAGGTTAACAGCTGAACTTTCAGCAGAAACTCTGGAAGCCAGAAGGGAGTGGCAGGACATACTGAAAGTGATGAAGGACAAAAATCTGCAACCAAGATTACTCTACCCAGCAGAAATCTCATTCAGATTTGATGGAGAAATTAAAATCTTTACAGACAAGCAAAAGCTGAGAGAGTTCAGCAGCACCAAACCAGCTTTACAACAAATGCTAAAGGAACTTCTCTAGGCAAGAGACACAAGAGAAGGAAAGGACTTACAATAATGAACCTAAAACAATTTAGAAAATGGGAATAGGCGCATACATATCGATAAATACCTTTAATGTAAATGGACTTAATGCCCCCATGAAGAGACACAGATTGGCTGAAGGGATAAAAAAAACAAGATCCATATATATGCTGTCTGCAAGAGACCCATTTCAGACCTAGAGACACATACAGACTGAAAGTAAGGGGATGGGAAAAGATATTCCATGCAAATGGAAACCAAAAGAAAGCTGGAGTACCAATTCTCATATCAGACAAAATAGAGTTTAAAATAAAGACTATTAGAATAGACAAAGATGGACACTAGATAATGATCAAGGGATCGATCCAAGAAGAAGATATAACAATTGTATATATTTATGCACCCAACATAGGAGTATCTCAATACATAAGGCAAATACTAACAGCCATAAAATGGGAAATCGACAGTAACACATTCATAGTAGGGGACTTTAACACCCCACTTTCACCCATGGACAGATCATCCAAAATGAAAATAAATAAGGAAACACAAGCTTTAAATGATACATTAAACAAGATGGACTTAATTGATATTTATAGGACACTCCATCCAAAAAGAACAGAATACACATTTTTCTCAAGTGCTCATGGAACATTCTCCAGGATAGATCATATCTTGGGTCACAAGTCAAGCCTTGGTAAATTTAAGAAAATTGAAATTGTATCAAGTTATCTTTTCCGACAACAACACCATGAGACTAGATATCAATTACAGGGAAAGATCTGTAAAAAATACAAACACATGGAGACTAAACAATACACTACTTAATAACTAAGTGATAACTGAACAAATCAAAGAGGAAATCAAAAAAATACCTAGAAACAAATGACAATGGAGACACGACAACCCAAATCCTATGGGATGCAGCAAAAGCAGTCCTAAGAGGGAAGTTTATAGCAATACAAGCCCACCTTAAGAAACAGGAAACATCTCTTAAACAACCTAACCTTGCAACTAAAGCAAGTAGAGAAAGAAAACAAACAAACAAAAAAACCCCAAAGTTAGCAGAAGGAAAGAAATCATAAAGATCAGATCAGAAATAAATGAAAAAAAAATGAAGGAAATAGTAGCAAAGATCAATAAACCAAAAGCTGGTTTTTTTTAGAAGATAAACAATATAGATAAAGAATTAACAAGACTCATCAAAAAAAAAGAAAGGGAGAAGACTCAAATCAATAGAATTAGAAAGGAAAAAAGAGAAATAACAACTGACACTGCAGAAATACCAAAGCTCATGAGAGATTACTACAAGCAACTCTATGCCAATGAAATGGACAACCTGGAAGAAATGCACAAATTCTTAGAAATGCACAACCTGCCAAGACTGAATCAGGAAGAAATAGAAAATATGAACAGACCAATCACAAGCACTGAAATTGAAACTGTGATTAAAAATCTTCCAACAAAGAAAAGCCCAGGACCAGATGGCTTCACAGGCGAATTCTATCAAACATTTAGAGAAGAGCTAACACCTATCCTTCTCAAACTCTTCCAACATATAACAGAGGGAGGAACACTCCCAAATTCATTCTACCTTGATACCAAAACCAGACAAGGATGTCACAAAGAAAGAAAACTACAGGCCAATATCACCGATGAACATAGATGCAAAAATCCTCAACAAAATACTAGCAAACAGAATCCAACAGCACAGTAAATGGTTCATACACCATGATTAAGTGGGGTTTATTCCAGGAATGCAAGGATTCTTCAATATACGCAAATCAATCAATGTGATAAACCATATTAACAAATTGAAGGAGAAAAACCATATGATCATCTCAATAGATGCAGAGAAAGCTTTTGACAAAATTCAACACCCATTTATGATAAAAACCCAGAAAGTAGGCATAGAGGGAACTTTCCTCAACATAATCTAGGCCATATATGACAAGCCCAGGGCCAACATCATCCTCAATGGTGAAAAACTGAAACCATTTCCACTAAGATCAGGAACGAGACAAGGTTGTCCACTCTCACCACTCTTATTCATCATACTTTTGGAAGTTCTAGCCACAGCAATCAGAGAAGAAAAGGAAATAAAAGGAATCCAAATCGGAAAGGAAGAAGTAAAGCTGTCACTGTTTGCAGATGACATGATACTATGCATAGAGAATCCTAAAGATGCTACCAGATAACTACTAGAGTTAATCAATGAATTTGGTAAAGTTGCAGGATACAAAATTAATGCACTGATGTCTCTGGTATTCCTATACACTAATGATGAAAAATCTGAAAGTGAAATCAAGAAAACACTCCCATTTACCATTGCAACAGAAAGAATAAAATATCTAGGTATAAACCTACCTAAGGAGACAAAAGACCTGTATGCAGAAAATTATAAGACAGTGATGTAAGAAATTAAAGATGATCCAAATAGATGGAGAGATATACCATGTTCTTGGATTAGAAGAATCAACATTTTGAAAATGACTTTACTACCCAAGCAATCTACAGATTCAATGCAATAACTATCAAATTACCACTGCCATTTTTCACAGATCTAGAACAAAAAAGTTTCACAATTTGTATGGAAACACAGAAGACCCCAAAGAGCCAAAGAAATCTTCAGAATGAAAAATGGAGCTGGAGGAATCAGGCTCTCTGACTCCAGACTATACTACAAAGCTAGAATAATCAAGACAGTATGGTACTGGCACAAAAACAGAAAGATAGATCAATGGAACAGGATAGAAAGCCCAGAGATTAACCCTCGCACATATGGTCACCTAATCTTTGATAAAGGAGGCAGGAATGTACAGTAGAGAAAGGACAGCCTCTTCAATAAGTGGTGCTGGGAAAACTGGACAGATACATGTAAAAAATATGAGATTAGATCACTCCCTATCACCATACACAAAAATAAGCTCAAAATGGATTAAAGACCTAAATGTAAAGCCAGAAACTATCAAACTCTTAGAGGAAAACATAGGCAGAACACTCTATGACATAAATCACAGCAACATCCTTTATGACCCACCTCCTAGAGAAATGGAAATAAAAACAGAAATAAAGAAATGGGACCTAATGAAACTTCAAATCTTTTTCACAACAAAGGAAACCATGAAAAAGACCAAAAGACAACCCTCAGAATGGGAGAAATTATTTGCAAATGAAGCAAATGTCAAAGGAGTAATTTCCAAAATTACAAGCAGCTCATGCGGTTCAATAACAAAAAAACAAACAACACAATCCAAAAATGGGCAGAACTAAATAAACATTTCTCCAAAGAAGATATACAGACTGCCAACAAACACATGAAAGAATGCTCAACATCATTAATCATTAGAGAAATGCAAATCAAAACTACAATGAGATATCATCTCACACCAGTCAGAATGGCCATCATCAAAAAATCTAGAAACAATAAATGCTGGAGAGGGTGAGGAGAAATGGGAACACTCTTGCACTGCTGGTGAGAATGAGAATTGGTACAGCCACTATGGAGAACAGTATGGAGGTTTCTTTAAAAACTACAAATACAGCTACCATATGACCCAGCAATCCCACTACTGGGCATATACCCTGAGAAAACCATAATTCAAAAAGAGTCATGTACCAAAATGTTCATTGCAGCTCTATTTACAATAGCCCAGAAATGGAAACAACCTACGTGCCCATCATCGGATGAATGGGTAAAGAAGATGTGGCACATATATACAATGGAATATTACTCAGCCATAAAAAGATACGAAATTGAGCTATTTGTAATGAGTTGGATAGACCTAGAGTCTGTCATACAGAGTGAAGTAAGTCAGAAAGAAAAAGACAAATACTGTATGCTAACACATATATATTTAATTTAAGAAAAAAAATGTCATGAAGAACCTAGGGGTAAGACAGTGATAAAGCCACAGACCTGCTGGAGGGCTGACTTGGGGATGTGGGGAGGTGGAAGGGTGAGCTGTGACAGAGCGAGAGAGAGGCATGGACATGTATGCACTGCCGAACGTAGGGTGGATGGCTGGTGGGAGGCAGCCCCATAGAACAGGGTGATCAGCTTGGTGCTTTGTGACCACCTGGAGGGGTGGGATGGGGATGGTTGGTGGGAGGGAGACGCAAGAGGGAGGAGATGTGGGAACATATGTATATGTATAACTGATTCACTTTGTTATAGAGCAGAAACTAACACACCATTGTAAGGCATTTTTACCCCAATAAAGATGTTAAAAAAATAATAGTAGAGTGAAGAAATAAGTTGCTACATATTAATTCCTTAGAAAGTTATAAAATGATGGGAATAACAATCTGTTGCTACACATGATAATGTGATGACACTCACACACACAAAAAATTTAGCTAATGTGGCCAGATAGTAAGAACAACATACTATATGATTTCATTTTGATGAAATTTAAAAACAGTTCATAGTAATCTACAATTATTTTAAAAGTCACTATATTGTTTACCCTTGGAGAGGGAGTAGTGACTTCTGTGGTACTTGCAATGTTCTATTGCTTGATCTTCAGTGCTGGTCACTTGAGGAAAATCCACTTATGATTTATGTGCCTTTCTGTATTTTTATAGTATTGTATACTATTTCAATAAAGTGTATGTAAAATAATCTTCAAACAGATTAGTTTTTGCAGCAATTTTGAGTTGAGTACATTTTTAAGGCCTAGAATTTTTTCATAGAAAACTTGAAAATATATGCAATTTAAACAACACTAGAACATTCAGCAAAAATTACAAAGCACGTATGTAAAAGACATATATATGTGTGTATATATATAACTTCCACGGTTATCATGCTATTCAATTATGTACCTTTCAAGACATGGTTGCTTTTGAAAAACTTTCACTTTGAAATATAATTTCTGAAATATAAATTCTGATTTCTGTTAGGCATGAAATACTTGCACATTTCAGAAATTTCAGTAATTTATTTCAGTAATTATGACCTTAATTTGGTGAAAGTTGCTGTAAATTTATTACCTGTTATCTCTTAATTACAAATGTACCCCCATTCCACCCTATGTTGTATTCAAACTTTGTCAACTCAAAGTTCTGTCAGGGAAATTACAGTAACTGTAAGTACACACCATTTTTAAGAAAAATAAATTATATCCTTAAAATAAGATCATGACACACATCCATGAATATACGTATACTAACCTAACTTTGCAAAACAAAAGATATCCATTGATATATGTATCAATCATGTAGCATAAGCAAGTGTTAATCTGATTGGTAATTTTATTCTGTTTTCCAAACAAATGCATTCGTGTGATATAAACATCCTACATAATTATTTCACATTTTAACCTAAATTTCTGCTTTACTATGCACTAATAAAAGCAAATTAGAGAAATAAGATCTTTACATTTTTCAAAAATATATTCTGGAATAAGGAAGCAATCTTTGAAAATATGAAGGTTGCAATTGACACAAGGAGAGAATAAGACATGTTTTATACCATTCTGACTTCTCATAAGATTTCTTTAAAATACAGTGAAAAGAAATTTATTTTTCATTTTGAAATAACTTATATATGAATCAAATTCCAATATGTTCAAGATGTTTGCCAAACACTTTTAAACTAACAAAAGCAAGCATAGTAAGATAACCATTTTTCTTTTTTGTGTTTTTTACAAGAGTGTTTTTGTCACAGGAAATTACTGTTTCCAGCTAAAGACTGTTTTCAAGGAGAATGGGTTTTGCTCAGTTTATTTCTACCCTAAAGAAGTTTCTTATGCATATGTTTAGAAAATAATTGAGAATTCTTTTTTGTTAACATCTTTCCTGGAGTATAATTGCTTTACAATGGTGTGTTAGTTTCTACTGTATAACAAAATGGGAGGGAGATGCAAGAGGGAGGAGATATGGGAATAATTGAGAATTCCTGCTTTTCATTCCCAGGGATTCTTTTTATTTTATTTTTTCCTTTCCCTTCCTATTTTCTCTTTTTTCCCTCTTCTCTCAGCATTCCAGCAATTTGAGACTTTATAAAACTACAAGGTGGTGGCATAAAGATTTAAACCTCTGTCAAGAAATCGTCCAAACTAAAACTAGTTAACAGCCTCAGAAGTCAAATTTCAGCCTCCTGTGATATTTGGTACCTTTCATAATTACAGGCTCTGTTCTCTCTAGTGCTCAAGTGTCTCCTCTGTAGAGCCCTAAGTGGTACCCTGGAAGCCTGAAAAAAACACTTGTTGCCAAAGCGTGTGTGACTAGGGACTAATTTAGGCCTTGGGAAGATCAGGCTCATTCTTTCTTTTACTAATTTTTTCCTTTCCTTTTTTTTTCCCAGTTGAAATGCTTCATTCTTTCATTTATTTATTTATTTATTTTTACACCTTTATTGGAGTATAATTGCTTTACAATGGTGTGCTAGTTTCTGCTTTATAACAAAGTGAATCAGTTATACATATACATATGTTCCCATATCTCTTCCTTCTTGAGTCTCCCTCCCACACTCCCTATCCCACCACTCTATGTGGTCACAAAGCACCGAGCTGATCTCCCTGTGCTATGCGGCTGCTTCCCGCTAGCTATCTATTTTACGTTTGGTAGTGTATATATGTCCATGCCACTCTCTCACTTTGTCCCAGCTTACCCTTCCCCCTCCCCATATCCTCAAGTCCATTCTCTAGTAGGTCTGTGTCTTTATTCCCATCTTACCCCTAGGTTCTTCATGACATTTTTTTTTTCTTAGATTCCATATATATGGGTTAGCACATAGTATTTGTCTTTCTCTTTCTGACTTACTTCACTCTCTATGACAGGCTCTAGGTCCATCCACCTCACTACAAATAACTCAATTTAGTTTCTTTTTATGGCTGAGTAATATTCCATTGTATATATGTGCCACATCTTCTTTATCCATCCATCTTATGATGGACACTTAGGTTGCTTCCATCTCTCCCAGGGATTCTTTTAAGTACACTTCTAAGATCCCATTTAGGAACTAAGTAGAAATGGTACAATTTATCTTTTGTGTTGCCTATGTAATTGTGAGCAATGCAGGCAACATTTTAACTAATCAAACGATTTAAGTCTTTCTGGCAGATGAGACTTTGCTGATATTGTTTTCATCTATGGATCATCTGTCTACTCCTCATCTGATTTCATGCCCCCTTTTAAAATTTAATAACTAAGCTATGTGTTCCATAGTAGTTTATTAGAAAAAAAATGCTTTTACTCAAGATATTAGTGCTTTATGAATTAGTAATAAAAAGAATATAAAAATAAAATATGTAAAACTTTACTTTTCTTTTTTTTTTCCCACTATGGTACAATAACAAACCATAAGTATGTAAAATGCATTAATTGTTTGATATAAGCATATATATATTTAATTCTATCATTTATACTACAAAGAAATAAATATTATTAAAAACTGGTGTTGAGTAAAATTACTTGTATTTCCTTCATGAACATAATCTTCCATGCAAATGATAGCTGTTATTTAAAATTTCTGTCCTATATGTTATATTCTTTCACATCTCTCCAGAAATTTATAATCCACTAATCTTTCAAGGTCAATGTCCACAGACATTTTTCTAATAACCATAACTGGAAGAAGTATTTCCCTTCTCTAAAATGCCATAGTATTTTATCAGTGTTTTTACCAGAATATTTAGTACACAACCATTTATTGAAATAACATTTTGAAGCATATTTACTCTGTTATTTTTATAAATATCCAAAGGGTAGGAATTTAAGTCTACAACTAAATATGATATTCCTAAAATGTTTTCACATTTTTTATTAAGTACTTATTGTTACTGTTAATTTATTGAATTATAAACAAGAACACTTTTATTTGTTTATTTATTTTTCAGTAACAACTACCCACTCTATTGAGAAATTATCTACTTGTTTCCAAAGAATAATAAGACTTAAATGACCACTTGGGGCAATTCTGTATATTTTCTGTCACTTTATGTTTTTAAGATGAAGTATTTTGCATTTTAATTATTCAATTTCATATTTGATTTTAAGTTTACACATTCACTCAGCACACGATCAAGTTAAGTCTTCAGTGATTTGGAGTTCAGGATGAACAAGCTCTTCACCAGTCCTCATGCCTTTATTTCTCTCGGACCTTCCCCCTCTTGTCTCCAACTTGATTCCAATCATGAAGACACAATACCTCTGGCAGCAGAGAGGGCCACTGATCTGACAATAAGGTTTGGTGATGGTATTAAAGGCACAATCAGGTGCCTTCAGTGTAGAATGGAGAGGCCCCCATGTCTCCTTGATTGGAGTTGTATTAATATCCTTGAACAATTTTGCATTCTTGTCATCTGCAGTGGTTTCTTATTGTAGTATTTATCAAAACCAACCCAATCGTCCTTGAGAGGCAACACATGTAGCGTTTTGGTCTCTAGCAGCAGTTTCAAGTCACCAGACGTTCTCAGGTTTCAGGATCTCCTAAATTTGCTAAACATCATCGTGTTTTGTTTATCATAGCACTTTCAGACTGATGGGAATTTCCCAACAAGAAGTAGCACATGAACCTCTTTGATGTGGGCTTTTGAAAACTGAGTGACAATGGAGTCACCTGTGAGCAATATCCTATTGCTCGCAGATGAAGGGGAAGTGCCCTATCAGCGCCTTATGAATACTCGTTACATGTTTTTTGTTAAAAGTATTGTTGCATGTTATAAGAATGAGTGTAACGTGAAAATCTATTAAATGATTGAACACCACACTGGGCCATATCCAGACTTTGTGAAACTCTAATTATACATAATTTCATAGTCCACAAAATTATGAATGTTAAATGATGTATGAAAGTGAATATTTGAAATGATAAAATAAATTACAACAAACTACAAATTAGGAAAGGATTATATCACAAACATAATGAGAGCCAGAACAAAAGATATTAACTTTCTGAAAGAAGTATATTTTTCCTACCCTTTCGTTCCTTATTTTTTAAATTTTCTCTCATAATACAAAAAATTGTAAAATAAATATATTCCACAGAGAGAACAGAAATAAAATTCAATCTTTTCTTTAACATGGTTGATTAATATTCTTTATTAGTATTGGTCATTTAGAGAAATTTCCTTCAGCTTTGCAAAATTTAATTGGTAATGTCATGTACATGTTTAGACTTGTCAAACACAGGAAAACTTCTTCAAGTGTTTTCATTATATGGTCTGAGAGATTTCAAGATATTTTAACTATCCTTACTTAATGACTATTTATAAATAATTTTTAATTCCTGACATTTATTCACTATTTTGCTGTCAGCTTCAAATTGGTTTATTATGAAATTACGTTATTGCAATATAAAGTGTATTTTACTATGATATCAAAGTTCACTGTGCCTATCAAAGTTAAATAATTCCTCAAAATGAAGATGTTATCAGTATTCTTTTAGGTGTACAATTCAAAGTTTATTAGTATATTCACGGAGTTGCAAACATCACAATCCATAGCATTTTCACAATTCCAAAGAAAAGCAATACCACTTAGTCACTACCAATTTACCCCTAACACCCCAGCACTTAGACAACCACTAAACTGTTTTCTGTATTTATAGGTTTTCCTTCCATTACATTGCATATAAATAGAATCATACAATAAGTGTTTTTTCTGACTTACTTCTTTCACTTAACAGAAATTTCATATTAACATAAATATTCAAAGTTTTGCCATGTTGCAGCATGTGTCAGTACATCACCTTTATTGCTGAATAATACTCCATTAGGTGAACATATAACATTTTATTCATTCTGGTATCCATTGATGAAAACATGGATTATTTCCACTTTTTGGCTTTAAGGAGTAATAATGCTATAAACCTTCATATATAAGTTTTTCTGAGAACATACATTTTCATTTATGTTGGGAATATACCTTGTAGTGTAATTGTTACATCATATGGTGACAATATGTTTAACATTTTGTGAACTAAATAAGTACTTTATTATCTGTATTCTTTTGTGCTTTTCAGACCATACAAACTGTGCACTACTTAACTATTATTGCATTTCCCTTATTTTCCATTTCTAGTTTGGCAGTGTTCTGATTCTCACAATGTTCTTTATCTTTTGTTGTAATTTTTCATTAGGTATAATTTAGTGACTATCATGATTCCATTCTCTATCTTTGTAAGTTGACTATCAAATTTTACTTTCTATTTCATATATAGAAGTTTTCACATTTCAAAGTGTGTGACATCTTCTTCCTTTCACTTTATGCTTTGGGTCTCAACTAAAATAGCATTTTCAATTATATTTTAATTTTATATAATCATTTTTTCTGCAAAACAAGTAATTTAATCAGACAAAAAGCATATGGAAGAGTAATTCTAACTCTTTAAAATTGACATGATAGTGTATAGACTTAAATATTTAGGTATTACATTAACTCATAGCAAATATATATTTACTCATATACTATAACTTACATAGTTTATATACTCACATGATATATAAGTATACTCATATGCTATATATATTGAAGGCACCCTTTCAAGTGAAAAACCCTGAAGCTTAAGCTTCATTACATTCAAGGTAGCTCTGTCCAAAATAAGTTTCTCACAAATGGTGACACCACATTAGTATTATACCACACTAGTCAAAATGTGGAATTTTGTTGTATTTACTATAAATTTACATAATTCAGATTTATGGTAAAATTATACATTCATTTATTCATGCATTCACTTAAGAAATAGTAAATTCACACATATATGTGTTCTGAATAAGTGGTAAATAAATGAACATAGTCTGTGTGAAACAGCAAGTACCCCATCAAATGGTATACTAAAGAGGTTATAACATGTTATACTGATTGCTATGAAAGTAAAACAGGTGATAAGAGAGAAAATAACTGACATGCTTTAAGGGAAGGGGGTCAGCCAAGTTTAGATTGCACATGTGAAGATGGCTGCTGAGGTAACATGATATTTAAGCCCATCAAAAAAATAGTAGAAGCTAATAACAAACATGCATTATATATATTAATTTCTTTATATTGTGATGATTAATATATTTTGATGTAGGACTTTTGTAATGGCAGAAAAGAGAGATAAAAAACCTCTTTTCATCAAAAGTACAATTTCATTAGTGAAAACTATAAAAAATAATATCATTTAAGGGCTGTGGAAATTGTCCTGAGGGATTACAGTAAATGGAGAATCATTCATTCAATCTACAAAATCCCAGTGAGAAGAGCAAGAGCATCTGTGGCATGTGAGTCAGACTTACTCTCTTACTCCCACCCTAGCTCTGAGCTATGGAAGCAGTATACAAGGTGCTCTACTTTGGGTAGGTGGGGTCAAGAAGGTGGGAACTCTTTCACCTCTCAGCTCCAGTCTGGTCCATGTACTATTATTTCAACATGAGAAGGAAAATTTCCTGACATTCTCACTACCCACTGTCCCAAAAACATAGAGCAGAAACTCTACTGCAGGCAGGTACAGCTATGAAGTTGGAATCTCCTAGGTTCCATCCCATCCTCAATTATAGGCCAGAAACTCTACCTCAGCCATAGCAGATTGAGACTACACGGGCCCCAATCATCTTGGCCCCCAGCTTGCTTGTAGGGAAGAAGTGTCCACAATAGAGGGGAAATCCAAAAGGATCAGTGATCACTAGACCACCCCCCATCAAGTGCCTAATAGGAATAGGTGTATCACTCTGGTAATAGGAGGTCTCTGTCTTCTTCTCTCAGACAACAGAATAGGGATTCTGCCCAGGGTAAAGATAAGCCATAAAGGCAAAGAGTTTTGCAGCTCCACTTGAGGTGACTGACTATCTGGAACAAAACTTAGAGAATTCCTTGTCTAAAGGCATTGTTGAAAAGAATGGAAATATTGGGAGACAGAAATTAAGAGGAAATTGGTAGCTGCCTGATACAAGCAGCCAAAAGTTTGAGAGACTCAGGGGAGGTGACAGTTAAGAATAACCCTCCTGTAATCACAGCCAACACTGGGAGTTAGAAAAGTTGTGCATGTGAACTCGGCTGCACCCACTTGGAAGCAATAAAACTGGACACAAGACAGGTGGGAAAGCATTCCTCAAGCTTCACAAGGGGCTTGAAAAGAACCTCTGACCAAACACTGACTGAAAATCAGCTTCCTTAACCCAGTAACAACTGTTAGGAAATGGTTTAAAAATGAAATTGTACTCATCCTTATAGTTTGGAAGATTGTAGACATGGCCACCTGCTCCTTCTCTTCAACCGTGGGTGAGGGAAAGTTTTTAAACTACTAGTCCCAGGTAGAATGTGGGGCAAAAATGTAAACTCCCTGAACTGTAATAGCATTCTCCCAAAGACATATTTCTCCAAATATATGTGAAACAACTTAACTGACTGACAGATTTTAGCATAATCTTTGATCAGTAAATGGCATAGGAAAACACAGAGGTGACAGTTTTGTAGATAAGCTGAAAGATGAAAACCAAGGGAGAAAATGAGCAGGTACACCAGAGGCTGCACACTGCACGAGAAATAGTTTGCAGGATAAGTTGAAGCCAAGTCGTTTAAACAAACAAATAAACAAAGAAAACAACTAAACCAATAATGACAGTAACAACTACCACCAGAGTAGGGAGGCAGATGGGCATCATTACCCAGAAGTGCTATATTATATTATTAAAAAGTCAAATTTTATAAAACCAAACATTGAGACATCAAAGCAAACAAACAAATGAGTAAAAACAAAACAAAGTAGGAAAGTGTGAGCCACACCCAAGAACAAAAGAACAGGCAATAGGAACTCGCCTTGAAGGGGCCCAAGTGTAGACTCAGGATACACACATTTCAAGCCAGCTATTTTAAATATGTTCGAAGAACTAAAGGAGACATTTAAAAATATAAAGGAGGATATGAAGCAATGTTGCATCAATTAGAGAATATCACTAAAGATATTGCTTTAAAAAAGGAACAAAATGGAAATTCGGTATTTAAAAAGTATAATAAGTGAAATGAAAAATTCCCAGTGTCTCAACAATAAATTTTTGGCTGACAGAAAAGACTTAGTGAACCTGATGGTAGTCCAATAGAGTATACAATCTGAAAAAGAGAGCAAAGGAAAGCAGACGGAGCCTCAGAGAAATATGGAACACCATTAATTAATTAGCATACCCATGGTCATCTGCAAGGTTGATGCTTGTTGTCTATTTAAGATTTTTCTCCTAAAATTTCTGAACAGATCAATTACCCATTAACTTTTGGGTTTGTCTTTACCCAGTTGATTTTTGGTAAATCTTTGTATGCCCTGTGTTTTATGATCACCCCACAAAGGTGTTATATATATTCAATCAAAATTAGGTTTCAATGTGAAGATAATGATGCACATATGCACGAAGAGGGTGTGAAATTTTTATTACTCACATAAACATTATGCAGAAATCAAGACAGTCATACCAAGCTGGTCCAAAACTGGTTTGAGACAGCAGGCACAGAAGACTGACATGTGGTATTTATGGTGGTACGAGGTGAGACCTGGCTGAGGCTTCCCATACATGATTTAAACTTTAAACTCCTGGAGGCACAAAAGAAGGGAGCACCTGAACTTTCTCATCAGTTTCCTTGTTTATGGAACAGAATAGGAAGAAGGAAGAGTAAGGCATAAAAGTTGTCAGCAGCCAAAGATCAAAAAATTGTCAGATTCATTTTTACAATTAATTTCTGATGGTTGTCTAATGAATGGAATGTGTCATGTTTCATTTAATTGAATTTCAACTTAAGTAAGCCATTATTGTACCCTATAAGATTTGTAGACTGAAACTGGTAAGGGAGGGGACAATTACATTAAAAACCTTGTTTAAGAGTCCAGGACTGGAAGACCTTGAAGATGGCAGAAGAGTAAGATGCAGAGATCACCTTCCTCCCCACAGATACACCAGAAATACATCTAAACGTGGAACAACTCCTACAGAACATCTACTGAAGGCTGGCAGAAGACCTCAGACCTCCCAAAAGGCAAGAAACTCCCCACGTACCTGGGTAGGGCAAAAAAAAAAAAAGAAAAAAAAGAAAAAACAGAGACAAAAGAATAGGGATGGCACCTGCACCAGTGGGAGGGAGCTGTGAAGGAGGAAAAGTTTCCACACACTAGGAAGCCCCTTCGCGGGCGGAGACTGCGGGAGGTGGAGGGGGGAGCTTCGGAGCCGCAGAGGAGTGCACAGCAACAGGGGTGCGGAGGGCAAAGCGGGGGGATTCCCGCACAGAGGATCGGTGCCGACCAGCACTCACCAGCCCGAGAGGCTTGTCTGCTTACCCGCGGGGGCGGGCGGGGCTGCGAGCTGAGGCTCGCGTTTCGGTTTCGGACGGAGCGCAGGGAGAGGACTGGGGTTGGCAGCTTGAACATAGCCTGAAGGGGTTAGTGCACCACAGCTAGCCGGGAGGGAGTCCGGGGAAAAGTCTGCACCTGCCGAAGAGGCAAGAGACTTTTTCTTCCCTCTTTGTTTACTGGTGCATGAGAAGAGGGGTTTAAGATCTCTGCTTAAAGGAACCCCAGAGACGGGCGCGAGCCACGGCTAAAAGCACGGACCCCAGGGACAGGTGGGAGACACTAAGGCTGCTGCTGCCGCCACCAACGGGCCTGTGTGTGAGCACAGGTCACTATCCACACCCCTCTTCCGCGGAGCCTGTGCAGCCCGCCACTGCCAGGGTCCCGGGATCCAGGGACAACTTCCCCGGGAGAACGCACGGCAGGCCTCAGTCTGGTGCAACGTCACGCCGACCTCTGCCGCCGCAGGCCCGCCCCGCACGCAATGCCCCTCCCTACCCCCACCCCCGGCCTGAGAGCGCCAGAGCCCCCGAATCAGCGGCTCCTTTAACCCCGTCCTGTCTGAGCAAAAAACAGACGCCCTCCAGCGACCTACACGCAGAGGCAGGGCCAAATCCAAAGCTGAGCCCCTGTGAGCTGTGAGAACAAAGAAGAGAAAGGGAAATCTCTCCCAGCAGCCTCAGAAGCAGCGGATTAAAGCTCCACAATCAACTTGATGTACCCTGCATCTGTGGAATACATGAATAGACAACGAGTCATCCCAAATTGAGGAGGTGGGCTTCGAGAGCAAGATCTATGATTTTTTCCCTTTTCCTCTTTTTGTGAATGTGTATGTGTATGCATCTGTGTGAGATCTTGTCTGTATAGTTTTGCTTCTACCATTTGTCCTAGGGTTCTACACGTCCATGGTGTTTTTTAAAAATTTTTTTCTTAATAATTGATTTTAATAACTTTGTTATACTTTTCTTTCTTTCTTTCTTTCTTTCTTTCTTTCTTTCTTTCTTTCTTTCTTTCTTTCTTTCTTTCTTTCTTTCTTTCTTTCTTTCCTTCCTTCCTTCTTTCCCTCCTTTAGACAATGAATCATCCCAAATTGAGGAGGTGGTCTCTGAGAGCAAGATTTATGATTTTTTCCCCTTTACCTCTTTTTGTGAGGGTGTATGTGTATGCTTCTGTGTAAGATTTTGTCTGTATAGCTTTGCTTCCAACATTTGTCCTAAGGTTCTATCCATCCCTTTTTTTTTTTTCTAAATAAGTATTTTTAAATTCAATAACTTTATTTTATTTTATTTTACTGTATCTTCTTTCTTTCTGTCTTTTTTCCTTCTTTCCCTCCTTCCTTCCTTCCTCCCTGCCTCCCTCCCTCCTTTCTTTCCTTCTTTGCTTCTTTCTTTCTTCCTTCCTTCCTGCCTTCATTCCTTCCCTCCTTTCATTCTTTCTTTCTTCATACTTCTACTAATTCTCTCTACATTTTCTCCCTTTTATTCTGAGCCATGTGGATGAAAGGCTCTTGGTGCTCCAGCCAGGAGTCAGGGCTCTGCCTCTGAGGTAGGAGAGCCAACTTCAGGACACTGGTCAACAAGAGACCTCCCATCTCCTCATAATATCAAATGGTGAAAATCTCCCAGAGACCTCCATCTTAACACCAGCACCCAGCTTCACTCAATGACCAGCAAACTACAGTGCTGGACAACCTATGCCAAACAACTAGCAAAAGAGGGACACAACCCCACCCATTAGCAGAGACGTTGCCTAAAATCATAATAAAGCCACAGACACCCCAAAACACACCACAGGACGTGAACCTGCCCACTAGAGAGACAAGATCCAGCCTCATCCACCACAAAACAGGCACTAGTCCCCTCCACCAGGAAGCCTACACAACCCACTGAACCAATCCTATCCACTGGAGACAGACATCAAAAACAGCGGGAACTACGATCCTGCAGACTGCAAAAAGGAGACCCTAAACACAGTAAGATAAGCAAAATGAGAAGACAGAAAAGCACACAGCAGATAAAGGAGCAAGATAAAAATGCAGCAGACCTAACAAATGAAGAGGAAATAGGCAGTCTACCTAAAAAAGAATTCAGAATAATGATAGTAAGGATGATCCGAAATCTTGGAAATAGAATGGACAAAATGCAAGAAACAGTTAACAAGGACCTAGAAGAAATAAAGATGAAACAAGCAATGATGAACAACACAATAAATGAAATTAAAAGTACTCTAGATGGGATCAATAGCAGAATAACTGAGGCAGAAGAACGGATAAGTGACCTGGAAGATAAAATAGTGGAAATAACTACTGCAGAGCAGAATAAAGATAAAAGAATGAAAAGAACTGAGGACAGTCTCAGAGACCTCTGGGACAACATTAAATGCACCAACATTCGAATTATATGGGTTCCAGAAGAAGAAGAGAAAAAGAAAGGGACTGTGAAAATATTTGAAGAGATTATAGTTGAAAACTTCCCTAATATGGGAAAGGAAATAGTTAATCAAGTCCAGGATGCACAGAGAGTCCCATACAGGATAAATACAAGGAGAAATACACCAAGACACATATTAATCAAACTGTCAAAAATTAAATACAAAGAAAGCATATTAAAATCAGCAAGGGACAAACAACAAATAACACACAAGGGAATCCCCATAAGGTTAACAGCTGATCTCTCAGCAGAAACCCTACGAGCCAGAAGGGAGTGGCAGGGCATACTGAAAGTGATGAAGGAGAAAAACCTGCAACCAAGATTACTCTACCCAGCAAGGATCTCATTCAGATTTGATGGAGAAATTAAAACATTTACAGACAAGCAAAAGCTGAGAGAGTTCAGCACAACCAAACCGCCTTTACAACAAATGCTAAAGGAACTTCTCTAGACAAGAAACACAAGAGAAGGAAAAGAACTATAAAAACGAACCCAAAACAATTTAGAAAATGGGAATAGGCACATACATATCGATAATTACCTTAAATGTAGATGGACTAAATGCTCCCATGAAGAGACACAGATTGGCTGAATGGATACAAAAACAAGACCCTTATATATGTTGTCTACAAGAGACTCACTTCAGACCTAGAGACACATACAGACTGAAAGTAAGGGATGGAAAAAGATATTCCATGCAAATGGAAACCAAAAGAAAGCTGGAGTAGCAATTCTCATATCAGACAAAATAAACTTTAAAATAAGGACTATTAGAAGAGACAAAGAAGGACACTACATAATGATCAAGGGATGGATCCAAGAAGAAGATATAACAATTGTAAATATTTATGTACCAACATAGGACGCGTCAATACAGAAGGCAAATACTAACAGCCATAAAAGGGGAAATCGACAGTAACACATTCATAGTAGGGGACTTTAACACCCCACTTTCACCCATGGACAGATCATCCAAAATGAAAATAAATAAGGAAACACAAGCTTTAAATGATACATTAAACAAGATGGACTTCATTGATATTAATAGGACACTCCATCCAAAAACAACAAAATACACATTTTTCTCAAGTGCTCATGGAACATTCTCCAGGATAGATCATATCTTGGGTCACAAATCAAGTCTTGGTAAATTTAAGAAAATTGAAATTGTATCTAGTATCTTTTCTGGCAACAACGCCATGAGACTAGATATCAATTACAGGAAAATATCTGTAAAAAATACAAACACATGGAGGCTAAACAAACAACACACTACTTAATAGTGATGTGATCACTGAAGAAATCAAAGAGGAAATTAAAAAATACCTAGAAACAAATGACAATGGAGACAAAATGAACCAAAACCTATGGGATGCAGCAAAAGCAGTTCTAAGGGGAAAGTTTATGGCAATACAAGCCCACCTTAAGAAGCAGGAAACATCTCGAATAAACAACCTAACCTTGCACCTCAAGCAATTAGAGAAAGAAGAACAAAAAACCCCAAAGCTAGCAGAAGGAAAGAAATCATAAAAATCAGATCAGAAATAAATGAAAAAGAAATGAAGGAAAAAATAGCAAAGATCAATACAACTAAAAGCTGGTTCTTTAGAAGATAAACAAAACAGATAAACGACTAGCCAGACTCATCAAGAAAAAAAGGGAGAAGACTCAAATCAATAGAATTAGAAATGAAAAAGGAGAAGTAAAAACTGACACTGCAGAAATACCAAAGCTCATGAGAGATTACTACAAGCAACTCTATGCCAATAAAATGGACAATCTGGAAGAAATGGACAAATTCTTAGAAATGCACAACCTGCAAAGACTGAATCAGGAAGAAATAGAAAATATGAACAGACCAATCACAAGCACTGAAATTGAAACTGTGATTAAAAATCTTCCAACAAACAAAAGCCCAGGACCAGATGGCTTCACAGGCGAATTCTATCAAACATTTAGAGAAGAGCTAACACCAATCCTTCTCAAACTCTTCCAAAATATAGCACAGGGAGGAACACTCCCAAACTCATTCTATGAGGCCACCATAACCCTGATACGAAAACAAGACAAGGATGTCACAAAGAAAGAAAACTACAGGCCAATATCACTGATAAACATAGATGCAAAAATCCTCAACAAAATACTAGCAAACAGAATCCAACAGCACATTAAAATGATCAAACACCATGATCAAGTGGGGTTTATTCCAGGAATGCAAGGATTCTTCAATATACGCAAATCTATCAATGTGATAAACCATATTAACAAATTGAAGGAGAAAAACCATATGATCATCTCAATAGATGCAGAGAAAGCTTTTGACAAAATTCAACACCAATTTATGATAAAAACCCTGCAGAAAGTAGGCATAGAGGGAACTTTCCTCAACATAATAAAGGTCATATACGACAAGCCCACAGCCAACATCATCCTCAATGGTGAAAAACTGAAAGCATTTCCACTAAGATCAGGAACAAGACAAGGTTGCCCACTCTTACCATTGTTATTCAACATAGTTTTGGAAGTTTTAGCCACAGCAATCAGAGAAGAAAAGGAAATAAAAGGAATCCAAATCGGAAAAGAAGAAGTAAAGCTGTCACTGTTTGCAGATGACATACTATACATAGAGAATCCTAAAGATGCTACCAGATAACTACTAGAGCTAATCAATGAATTTGGTAAAGTAGCAGGATACAAAATTAATGCACAGAAATCTGTGGCATTCCTATATACTAATGATGAAAAATCTGAAATTGAAATCAAGAAAACACTCCCATTTACCATTGCAACAAAAAGAATAAAGTATCTAGGAATAAACCTACCTAAGGAGAAAAAGCCCTGTATGCAGAAAATTATAAGACACTGATGAAAGAAATTAAAGATGATACAAATAGATGGAGAGATATACCATGTCCTTGGATTGGAAGAATCAACATTGTGAAAATGACTCTACTACCCAAAGCAATCTACAGATTCAATACAATCCCTATCAAACTACCACTGGCATTTTTCACAGAACTAGAACAAAACATTTCACAATTTGTATGAACACACAAAAGACGCCGAGTAGCCAAAGCAATCTTGAGGACGAAAAATGGAGCTGGAGGAATCAGGCTCCCTGTCTTCAGACTATACTACAAAGTTACAGTAATCAAGACAGTATGGTACTGGCACCAAAACAGAAAGATAGATCAATGGAACAGGAAAGAAAGCCCAGAGATAAACCCACACACATATGGACACCTTATCTTTGATAAAGGTGGCAGGAATGTACAGTGGAGAAGGGATAGCCTCTTCAATAAGTGGTGCTGGGAAAACTGGACAGATACATGTAAAAGTATGAGATTAGATCACTCCTTATCACCATACACAAAAATAAGCTCAAAATGGATTAAAGACCTAAATGTAAGGCCAGAAACTATCGAACTCTTAGAGGAAAACATAGGCAGAACACTCTATGACATAAATCACAGCAAGATCCTTTCTGACCCACCTTCTAGAGTAATGGAAATAAAAACAAAAATAAACAAATGGGACCTAATGAAACTTCAAAGCTTTTGCACAGCAAAGGAAACCATAAACAAGACCAAAAGACAACCCTCAGCATGGGAGAAAATATTTTCAAATGAAGAAACTGACAAAGGATTAATCTCCAAAATTTACAAGCAGCTCATGCAGCTCAATAACAAAAAAACAAAAAACCCAATCCAAAAATGGGCAGAAGACCTAAATAGACATTTCTCCAAAGAAGATATACAGACTGCCAACAAACACGTGAAAGAATGCTTAACATCATTAATCATTAGAGAAAAGCAAATCAAAACTAGTATTAGATATCATCTCACACCAGTCAGAATGGTCATCATAAAAAAATCTAGAAACAATAAATGCTGGAGAGGGTGTGGAGAAAAGGGAACAGTCTTGCACTGCTGGTTGGGATGTGAATTGGTTCAGCCACTATGGAGAACAGTATGGAGGTTCCTTAAAAAACTACAAATAGAACTACCATATGACCCAGCAATCCCACTACTGGGCATATACCCTGAGAAAACCAAAATTCAAAAAGAGTCATGTACCAAAATGTTCATTGCAGCTCTATTTACAATAGCCTGGAGATGGAAACAACCTAAGTGCCCATCATTGGATGAAGGGATAAAGAAGATGTGGCACATATATACAATGGAATATTACTCAGCCATAAAAAGAAACAAAATTGAGCTATTTGTAATGAGGTGGATAGACCTAGAGTCTGTCATACAGAGTGAAGTAAGTCAGAAAGAAAAAGACAAATACCGTATGCTAACACATATATATGGAATTTAAGAAGAGAAAAAAATGTCATGAAGAACCTAGGGGTAAGACAGGAATAAAGACATAGACCTACTGGAGAACGGACTTGAGGATATTGGGAGGGGTAAGGGTGAGCTGTGACAGGGCGAGAGAGAGTCATGGACATATACACACTAACAAACGTAAGGTAGAATGCTAATGGGAAGCAGCCGCATGGCAAAGGGACATCGGCCTGGTGCTTTGTGACTGCCTGGAGGGGTGGGATAGGGAGGGTGGGAGGGAGGGAGATGCAAGAGGGAAGAGATATGGGAACATATGTATATGTAAAACTGATTCACTTTGTTATAAAGCAGAAACTAACACACCATTGTAAAGCAAATATACCCCAATAAAGATGTTAAAAAATAATAATAATAAAAAATTAAAAAAATTAAAAAAAGAGAGTCCTGGACTGGGTATTCTTTGAAGTAAAATTAGTGCCTTGGTCATTATCAATGATGTCAGAACTACTACAAATGGTATAAAGAATGTCCTGGGGAGGCCTGGTATCATTGAAATAGGTATAGAGACATGTACTACCTTGACTTACATTTTGAGTATCTGTGACGAAAGACAATGGCTCTCCCTAAACTAAAAAATCTTAGTTGCTGCCATTGGACAGGAGATGGCCAAAAAAAATTGTGTAAATGTGCATATATTGCTTATTTTTGGTCAGGGCATGCTTTGCCAAGGTGCCTGCTTGATGTTTGACTAACTGTGCTAATCCTGGTCCTGACCTTTACTAGGGACATCCTGGTTAAGAGATGAAAAATACAGCAACACCCCAATGAGTTTCCTGATTTTTAATGATGGTGATATCATCTATAAAGTGTGTAAACTCCCTCTGACTCACTTAGTTGATCCCAAACAGTTCCACAGGTAACCAACTGTCTTAGTCCATTCTGGCTGCCATAACAAAATACCACAGACTGGGTGACTTATAAATAAAAATTTATGTCTCATAGTTCTGGAGGCTGGACGTCCAAGATTAGGTGCCAGCATGATCAGGTTCCAGTGAAGCCCTTCTCCTGGATTATAGACTGCAGACCTCTAGTTGTGTCCTCACATGGCATGGGGTGATTGGGAGATCTGTGGGGCCTTTTTTTTATAATGGTACTAATCTTCTTTATGAGAGCTCCACACCAATGACTTTAGCATCTCTCAACGACCCCACCTTCTAATACCATTATATTGTGCATTAGGATTTCAACATATGAATTTGGGGGGGACACATTCAGATCACAATACCAAGAGTGACCTCCTACTGGGACTGGCAAAGGATAGAAGACAGAGAGGCCAGCCCTCCTGCATATTGAGTATGGCCAGAGTTCTCAGGTTGTCTCCATCCCATAGCAGACAGGCTTTGGATGTCATGCCTAATGTGTGGGGCATTGGTTCTTGTGACCCCAGGTATAATAGAGAACTAGGTATAGAGGGTCAGGGGCTCAGAGCCTATTAAACCCTCTTTGCAGGAGAGCTGAATATGTGCCCAGCAATTGTCCCTTTAATTAACATAAAATGGGCCCAAGAAGGGCGGTTTATTCATCAGAAGCACATGGGTAATTATGGACATCATTAGTGGTCCTAAGACTCCAACAGGCATGAGAAGAGGTTGCTAAAGCCTCTGGGTGGGATTAATGGAAACACTTCTTGTATTTCAACTTAGAACCCTTTGCTAGAGAAGGTCCCATGTAAGTTGTGCTGATTTGCAAGTAACAGCAAATGTCAATGAAGAGTGTGTTGCCTCTAGAACTCAAAAAGGACTAAAAGATGTTGGGTTTGTGTTAAAGTCATGGGTGCTGGGAGAGTTAATGGCTGTTAATTGATGGTGTCAGGGATGGAACAGCCTTGTTAGGAATTTAACTGAGGTGTTGGGGTTGTACCATGTGTCATAAAATGGTCCATCCCCTTCTAGAGCCTCCTTTGTGAATATTTGTGTATTCTAAATTAGTGTTCAAAAAATTGTCCTCAGAGGAAGATATCATCAGTGTGATATCATACATGAGCTTCTGGAGGAGTTGCATGTGGCTAAGATCTTGCATGCAAATGTGTGTGAGACTACTGAGGTACCTCACAACATGCAAAACTCTATTGTGTTACTTTGAAGGTGAAGGCAAAATGCAACTGTATTAGTTCCTGTAACAGTTTAATTCCTTAATTCCATTTGTAACCTTTATTTACCCTAACAACGTAATATAACAGAATCTTGACAGGTTCTGGGGATTAAGAGATGTGTTTTCTAGTATTTAATAATCCTGTAGTCCAAGAATTACAAACAAGCATTTTATATCTTACTACTGTTTATGTGTCTCTTGCTTTTATTTAATTTATAAATTTCTCAAAATTTTGTCTATTTTTTTAGTATTGTTAAAGAGATTTTTATATGCAATCTGTTTATATATTTGATATATGTGCTAACTATAAACCACAGTAGGTTTTCCTCATGTGCTTTATAATTTTGGATTGTAAGCTCATTATTTTGGCCCACACTCTGAGAAAAACTGTTTCTTGTCATCCCTCAGGGATGATCTTTTTTATACAATAGTTTCTTATTGTCTCTGTACTAATGCCTTTATTTTTCTAGCCAACTCCTTGCTCAGTATGAAGCCTTTCATGAATGCTAAAGATAGATATATATCTAAATTCTAATCTACTTCTCATGTTCAAAGTTTCAATTCCTGCCCCCAGTGAGGCATCAAAACTTAATCTTCGAGATCCCAGGGAGAGGACTGGGGTTGTCTGCATGAACACAGCCTGAAGGGGGCTAGTGCACCACAGCTAGCTGAAATGGAGTCCAGGAAAAAGTCTGGAATTGCCTAAGAGGCAAGAGACCATTGTTTCAGGATGCGAGAGGGGAGGGGATTCAGAGCACTGCCTAAATAAGCTCCAGAGACAGGTACGAGCCATGGCTATCAGTGTAGACACCAGACCAACAGGAAAATCTAAGGCAGCTGCTGCAGCTACCAAGAAGCCTGTATGCAAGCACAGATCACTATCCACACATCTCCCAGGAGCCTGTGCAGCCCACCACTGCCAGGGTCCCGTGATCCAGGGACAACTTCCCCAGGAGAACAAATGTCACACCTCAAGCGTTGCAACATCACTCTGGCCTCTGCTGATTCAGATTCACGTCATATTCCATACCCAACCCTTCCTCCAGCCTGAGTGAGCCAGAGCCCCCTAATCAGCTGCTACTTTAACCCCGTCCTGTCTGGGCAGGGAACTGATGCTCTCAGGTGACCTACACACAGAGGTGGGAACAAATCCAAAGCTAAACCCCAGGAGCTCTGCAAACAAAAAAACAAAGAAGGCAAATTTTTCCCAGCAGCCTCAGGAACAGCAGGGTAAATATCAACAATCAACTTGATGTACCTGCATCTGTGGAATATATGAATAAACAATGATTCATCCCAAATATTAGGTGGTGGACATTGGGAGCAACTGTAGACTTGGGGTTTGCTTTCTACATCTAATTTGTTTCTGTTTTTAGGTATATCTTGGTTTAGTATTTACAGTTTATTAACATTGGTAAATTTGTTTATTGATTTGGTTGCTCTCTTCCTTTATATGTATATATGTATATATATATATATGTATATATAAAACATATATATATGTTTTTTTTTCTTTTTCTATTTTTGTGAGTATGTATGTGTATGCTTCTTTTTGTGATTTTGTCTGTATAGCTTTGCTTTTAACATTTATCTTAGGATTCTGTCTGTCCATTTTTTTAATTGCTTTTTAATTTTCTTATTTTTAATATTTTTTATTTTAATAACTTTAATTTTATATTATTTTATTTTATTTATTTCCTTTATTTTCACTCTTTTCTTCTGAGCCATGTGGCTGACAGGGTCTTGGTACTTCAGCCAGGTGTCAGGCCTGAGCCTCTGAGGTTGGAGAGCCAAGATCAGGATATTTGTAGGTCAGAAAATTCCCAGCCCCACAGAATATCAAATGGCAAAAGTTCTACCAGGGAACTCCATCTCAACAGTAAAACCCAGCTCTACTCCATGACCAGCAAGCTACAGTGCTAGGCAACCCATGCCAAACAACTAGCAAGACAGGAACACAACACCATCCATTAGAGAGAGGCTCCTAAAATCGTAATAAATTCACAGACACCCCAAACCCACTACCAGACAAGGTCCTGCACACCAGAAGGAAAATTTCCAGCTTCATCCACCAGAACATAGGCACAAGACCCCTCCACAAGGAAACCTACACAACCCACTGATCCAACAACCTTACCCACTGGGGAAAGACACCAAAAACAATGGGAACTACGAACCTGCAGCCTGTGAAAAAGAGACACCAAAAGCAGTAAGTTAAACAAAATGGGAAGACAGAGAAATATGCAGCAGATGAAGGAACAAAGTAAAAAAAAAAACAGAAAATAATGAATGAGGTGAAAATAGACAGTCTACCTGAAAAATAATTCAGAGTAATGCTAATAAAGATGATCCAAAATCTTGGAAATAGAATGGAGAAAATACAAGAAACTTTCAAAAGAACCTAGAAGAACTAAAGAGCAAACAAATGATGATAGACAACACAATAAATGAAATTTAAAATTCTCTAGAGGGAAACAAGAGCTGAATAACTGAGGCAGAAAATGGATAAGTGACCTGGAAGGTAAAAGAGTGGAAACATCTATCACAGAGCAGAGCAGAATAAAGAAAAAAAAAATGAAAAGAATAGAAGACATTCTCAGAGACCTCAGGAACAATATTAAAGGCACCAACATTCAAATTATAGGGTTCCCAGAAGAAGAAGCAAAAAATAAAGGGATTGAGAAAATATTTGAAGAGATTACAGTTGAAAACTTTCCTAATGTGGCAAATAGTTAAGTCCACGAAACACAAAGAGTCCCATACAGGATAAATCCAAGGAGAAACCTGCCAAGACACATATTAATCAAACTGTCAAAAATTAAATACAAAGAAAAAATATTAAAAGCAGCAAGGGAAAAACAACAATAACATACAAGGGAATCCCCATAAGGTTAACAACTGATCTTTCAGCAGAAACTCTGCAAGCCAGAAGGGAGTGGAAGGACATATTTAAAGTGATGAAAGGGGAAAACCTACAACCAAGATTACTCTACCCAGCAAGGATCTCATTCAGATTTGATGAAGAAATTAAAACCTTTACAGACAAGCAGAGGCTAAGAGAATTCTGCACCACCAAACCAGCTTTACAACAAAAGCTAAAGGAACTTCTCTAGGCAAGAAACACAAGAGAAGGAAAAGACATACAATAACAAACCCAAAACAATTAAGAAAATGGTAATACGAACATACATATCGATAATTACCTTAAATATAAATGGATTAAATGATTCAACCAAAAGACATAGAATGGCTGAATGGATACAAAAACAAGACTTGTATATATGCTCTCTACAATAGACCCACTTCAGACACAGGGACACATACAGACTGAAAGTGAGGAGGTGGAAAAAGCTATTCCATGCAAATGGAAATCAAAAGAAAGCTCTTAGAGAAATGCTCATATCAGACAATATAGACTTTAAAATAAATTATTGCAGGACACAAACAAGGACACTGCATAATGATCAAGGGATCAATCCAATAAAAAGATATACCAATTGTACATATTTATGCACCCAACATAGAAACACAACAATACATAAGGCAAATGTTAACAACCAGAAAAGGGGAAATCCACAGTAACACAATAATAGAAGGGGACTTTAACACACCACTTTCACCAATGGACAGATCATCAAAAATGAAAATAAATAAGGAAACACAAGCTTTAAATGACACACTAAACAAGATGGATTTAACTGATATTTATTGGATATTCCATCCAAAAACAACAGAATACACTTTCTTCTCAAGTGCTCATGGAACACTCTCCAGGATAGATCATATCTTGGGTCACAAATCAAGCCTTGGTAAATTTAAGAAATTTGAAATTGTATCAAGTATCTTTTCTGACCACAATGCTATGAGACTACATATCAATAACAGGAATAAAACTGTAAAAAATGCAAACACATGGGGACTAAACAGTATGATAGTAATTAACCGAGAAATCACTGAAGAAATCAAGGAGGAAATCAAAAATACCTAGAAACTAATGACAATTAAATCACAACAACCCAAAACCTATGGGATGTACGAAAACAATTCTAAGAGGGAAGTTTATACGAATACAATCCTACCTCAAGAAAGAAGAAGCATCTCAAAGAAACAACCTAAACTTACACCTAAAGCAATTACAGAAAGAAGCACAAAAAACCCCCAAAATTAGCAGAAGGAAAGAAATCATAAAGATCAGATTAGAAATAAATGAAAAAGAAATGAAGGAAACAATAGCAAAGATCAATAAAACTAAAAGCTGGTCCTTTTAGAAGATAAAGAAAACTGTTAAACCATTAGCCAGACTCACCAAGAAACAAAGGGAGGAGAGTCAAATTAATAGAATTGGAAATGAAAAAGGAGTAACAACTGACACAGCAGAAAAACAAAGGATCATGAGATTACTACAATCAACTTTATGGCAATAAAATGAACAAGCTGGAAGAAATGGATAAAGTCTTAGAAAAACACAACCTTCTGAGACAGAACAAGAAGGAAACAGAAAACATAAATAGATCAATCAGAAGCACTGAAATTGAAACTGTGATTAAACATCTTTCAACAAACAAAAGCCCAGGACCAGATGGCTTCACAGGCGAAATCTATCAAACGTTTAGAGAAGAGCTAACACTTATCGTTCTCAAACTCCTCCAAAATATAGGAGAGGGAGGAACAGTCCCAAACTCCTTCTATGAGGCCATCACCCTGATATCAAAACCAGACAAAGCTGTTACACAGAAAGAAAACTACAAGTTGATAACACTGCTGAACATAGATGTAAAATCCTCAACAAAATACTAGCAAACAGAATTCAACAGCACTTGAAACAGATTGTACACCATGATCAAGTTGGGTTTATCCCAGCAATGTGAGGATTCTTCAATATACACAAATCAATCAATGTGATAAATCATAATAACCAATTGAAGGGGAAAAACCATATGATCATCTCAATAGATGCAGAAATAGCCTTTGACAAAATTCAACACCCATTTATGATAAAACCCCTCAGAAATTAGGCATAGAGGGAACCTACCTCAAGATAATAAAGGCCATATGTGACAAACCCACGGCCAACATTGTTCTCAATGGTGCAAAACTGAAATCATTTCCACTAAGATCAAGAACAAGACAAGGTTGCCCACTCTCACCACTATTATTCAACATAGTTTTGGAATCTTTAGCCACAGAAATCAGAGAAGAAAAAGAAATCAAAGATATCCACCTCAGAAAAGAAGAAGTAAAAGTGTCACTCTTTGTAGATAACATGATAATATACATAGAGAATCCTAAAGATGCTGTTAGAAAATTATGAGAGCTAATCAATGAATTTCATTGAGAAGCAAGATACAAAATTAATGCACAGAAATCTCTTGCATTCCTACACACTATTGATGAAAAATCTGAAAGAGAAATTAAGGAAACACTCCCATCTACCACTGCAACATAAAGAATAAAATGCCTAGGAAAAAACCTACCTAAGGAGAAAAAAACCTGTATGCAGAAAATTATAGACACTGATGAAAGAAATTAAAGATGATACAAACATATGGAGAGATATACCATGTTCTTGAATTGGAAGAATCAACATTGTGAAAATGATCATTCTACACAAAGCAATCTACAGATTCAGAGCAATCCCTATCAAACTGCCAATGGCATTTTTAACAGAACTAGAACAAAAAATTTCACAATTTTTATGGAAACACAAAAGATCCCGAATAGCCAAAGCAATCTTGAGAACGAAAAATGGAGCTTCAGACTATACTACAAAGCTTCAGCAATCAAGACAGCATGGTACTGGTACAATCACAGCAATATAGATCAATGGAACAGGATAGAAAGCCCAGAGGTAAACCACGCACATATGGTCACCTTATCTTTGATAAAAGAGGCAAGAATATACAATGGAGAAAAGACTGCCTATTCAATTAGTGGTGCTGGGAAAACTGAATATCTACATGTAAAAGAATGAAATTAGAATACTCCCTAACACCATACATAAAAATAAACTCAAAATGGAGTAAAGACCTAAATGTAAGGCCATACACTATAAAACTCTTATAGGAAAACATAGGTAGTACACTCTGACAGAAATCACAGCAAGATATTTTTTGACCCACCTCCTAGAGAAATGGAAATAAAAACAAAAATAAACTAATGGGACTTAATGAAACTTAAAAGCTTTTGCACAGCAAAGGAAACCATAAACAAGACAAAAAGACAGCCCTCAAAATGGGTGAAAATATTTGCAAATGAAACAACTGACAAAGGATTAATCTCCAAGATATACAAGCAGCTCATGCAGCTCAATATCAAATAAAACAGACAACCCAATACAAATATGGACAGATGATCTAAACAGACATTTCTCCAAAGAAGATATCAAACACATGAAAGGATTCTCAACATCATTAATCTTTAGAAAAATGCAAATCAAATCTACAATGAGGTATCATCTCACACCAGTCAGAATGGCCATCATCAAAAAATCTACAAACAATAAATGCTGGAGAAGGTGGGGAGAAAAGGGAAGCCTCTTGCACTCTTGGTGGGAATGTAAATTGATACAGCCACTGTGGAGAGCTGTATGGAGGTTCTTTAAAAAACTAAAAATAGAACTACCATATGACCCAGCAATCCCCCTACTGGGGATATACCCTAAGAAAACCATAATTCAAAAATTGTCATGTATCACAGTGTTCATTGCAGCTCTATTTACAATAGCCAGGACATGGAAGCAACCTAAGTGTCCATCAACAGATGAATGGATAAAGAAGATGTGGCGGGCTTCCCTGGTGGCTCAGTGGTTAAGAGTCCGCCTGCCGATGCAGGGGACACGGGTTCGTGCCCCGGTCTGGGAAGATCCCACATGCCGCGGAGCGGCTGGGCCCATGAGCCATGGCTGCTGAGCCTGCGTGTCCAGAGCCTGTGCTCCGCAACGGGAGAGGCCACAACAGTGAGAGGCCCGCATACCGCAAAAAAAAAAAAAAAAAAAAAAGAAGATGTGGCACATATATACAATGGAATATTACTCAGCCATAAAAAGAAATGAAATTGAATTATTTGTAGTGAGGTGGATGGACCTAGAGTCTGTCATACAGAATGAAGTGAGTCAGAAAGAGAAAAACAAATACCATATGCTAACACATATATGTGGAATCTAAAAACAAACAAAAAAAAATTGGGTCTGAAAAACCTAAGGGCAGGACAGGAATAAAGACACAGATATATAGAATGTACTTAAGGTCACAGGCATGGGGAATGGTAAGCTGGGACAAATTAAGAGTGGCATGGACATATATACACTACCAAATGTAAAATAGATAGCTAGTGGGAAGCAGCTGCATAGCACAGGGAGACCAGCTCAGTGCTTTATGTCCACCTAGTTGGGTTGGTTAGGGTGGGTGGGAGGGAGACGCAGATACAAGGGGATAATGGGATATATGTATACATGTAGCTGATTCACTTTGTTATACAGCAGAAACTAACACAGCAAGGTAAAACAATTATACTCCAATAAAGGTGTTAAATAAAAATAAAAGTAAAAAAAGAAGTAAAGAATTATTCAGTGTTCTTTTTTTCCCTTGATTTTATCTCCTGGAAAATTTTCTTGTTTGTTTGCAAATTATCTAGTCATTTAATGGGACTTTATGAAGCATTTTAAAATATTTTAAGTAAGAGGGTTTTCAGATTATCTAATCTCTCCTGTAGCCTTTTACTATAAATTTACAATTTCTTTTATGATGTTGAAAGAGCTTCTAAAAAGAGAAAAGAATTACTGCCTGACAGTGAGTCAGTAACTTACTAATTTACTATGTATATATTTTATAACTTACTGCAATATATATATATATATATTTCTTTAATCTTCACTCTTCTGTAAAATAGAGTATGTCTCTAGTTATTTTTTTTTCAGATAAGAAACCTGTGGCTTATTGACATTTATTGGAAATCCTAATTTAGTTTGATTTGTTTCTGTCCATTCATTCATGCATGCATTCATCCATGCATGCATTCATCCATTTATTTAATAATAAATGCACAGTATAGTGGGAGAGATGGATATAAAACAAAAGTAATTGAAACATAATTATCCAATTGTAGTTATAATGATAACTATGAAAACAGATTGCAGTTTGCAGTTAGAGCTTATGGCCATATATGTGATCAAAGGAGACTTCCCCAGGGAAGTAATGTTTAAACACTGACATTGAAATTGTATCAGTACAGACAAAGTTAATGTTGTGTGCATATATGTAGTGTATGAATGGGTGTATGTGTATGTGATGTGTATGTGTATGTGTGTGTATGAGAGACAGGAAGACAGGAAAGAAAAAATATGAGGGTGTTAACTTTGGCATGTAAAGGTATTTTTAGGCTATGACATGAAAAGCCACTAATCCATTTAGAAAACCACAGAAGGATAATATGGGAGGTAAATTCTATAAAAATGAAGAATCCGGGCTATAACCAAAGCATGTTGGACCTCACTGATCACGTTAAAAGCATTAAAAATAAATTGAGTGACTTTATTGTAGTGAATATATGGAGAGGGATAAAATGGTTTAAATTTTCATTGGCTGTACTAGTCCAGAACTTTCTCTATTAATAGTCACCTTAGATAAACATTATTAAGTATCGTGGTCTTCAAAGCTGGTAAATTGGAAATCCATGCATACTTAAAAATTATAGTCATAAACTGGGTAAGAAGGCAGATATAGGAAAGACATTATAACTTAAATGAGTTAATGCTTTCAAATGAAATAGTATAGAAAGAAGGAGTGTAAAAATTAGTGGAGAAATTTTGACCAGTTATATTGAGAGTTCAAGTAATATGTGTGAATAACTAGTTTAAATATCAGTTAAGGCCTGGTTAGGTAGTTTTTCTTGTCCATTATTACAGGGAGTTTTTCAATAAACATTCTCATATTAGTGTCCTTGTACACATATATGAGATTTTCTGTAGGGGAGACATTTAGAAATGAAATTTAAAGGTCACGGAGTACATGCATTTTAACTTTCTTGTATAATTAAAATCTCTCCAAAATAATTTTACCAATATACACTCTAATCATCAATGAGATTTCATTTTCACAACTTCAAGGACATTGTCTTAAGAAGTCAGTGAAGAAACATCAAAAGAGTTACAATTATATAGTCACAATGAGAGCAAAATTAGCAGGTGCCAATCCATGAACCTGCTATGCCAAATCAAGGCAGGTAAGATATTTCTATAACCATATTTCTCTTTCACCAGGATCCAAGAACATCTTAAAAATAGTAGCTGTCTACTGGAAGAAGAGAGAGAAATGGAATGCATGGAAATGGAAATGAGGCTCTGAATGTACCCTCACACCATCCCAAACAAGGATTCAGACTTGAAGTAACAAAGCTGGAAAAAAAGAGGTGCTTTTGATAGTCCAAGTTTTATAAACAGTCATTTGTATGACACTTCGTCTATGCAGGCGCTGTTCTAAGCAAATTACAAATACCTAAACAAAACCTTATATTGTGGGTGCTATTTATTCTTTAACTGTACAAAGAAAATTAAGGCTTAGATATGTTAAGAATTTCTCAGAGAGTTTTCATCTAAAGAACCATAAAAAACTAGCTGCATAGAATGATTTTCATCAGCACTTGATCTACATCAGCACTTGCTGCTTCACCTTACACTTTTATGTTATGGGGATGGCTTATTTCCTTTAACCTCATGAATCAACCTCTGCTAGCTTCAAACTTTTCTTCTACAGCTTCCTCACCTCTCTCAGGCTTCATAGAATTGTAGGGAATTAGGGCCTTGCTCTGGATTAGGCTTTGACTTAAGGAAATGTTGTAGCAGGTTTAATCTTTTATCTGGATCACTAAAACTTTCTCCCTATCAGCAATAAGGCTACTTTGTCTTCTTATCATTCTAGGGTTCACTAGAGTAGCACATTTAATATCCTTTAAGAACTTTTCCTTTGCATTCATGACTTGACTAATTGTTTGGTACAAGAGGTCTAGCTTTTGGACTATCTCAGCTTTCAACATGCCATTCTCACTAAACTTAATCATTTCTAGACTAATATTAGTCATTAATATCATGTCTTAGTGAATAGAATAGCCTGAGGAGAGAAAGATGGGGAAACAGCTGGTCAGTGGAACCGTCAGAACACACACATTTATCAATTAAGTTCCCTTTTTCATATGGGCATGTTTCGTGGCACCCCCAAATAATTACACTTGTAACATCAAAGATCATGGACCACAGATCAGCAAAGCAAATATATTAGTAATATAAGTATTTGAAATATTGCAAGAATTACCAAAATATGGCACAGAGGCATGAAGTGAGCAAATGCTGTTGGAAAAAATGGCAACTACAGATTTGCTCCACACAAGGTTGCTACAAACTTTAAATTTGTAAAAAATGCAATATCTATGAAGCACAATAAAAGGAAGTGCAATTAAACTAAGTATGCTGTATTCTCCATTACAACATTCCTATAGAACAGAGAGAGCACACAAAATAACTACACAATTCTCATGAACGATTGTTGATTTTAAAAAGCAGTAAACATTAAAATCATGTGTAGAATGAAATAAAAGAATTAATAAACCAAAAAAGCAGAAAAGATTTTGGCAAGGATATGAATACATGAATATGAATACACACATATATGTATACATGCATGTATATATGTATTTATGAGTATGTTTATACTCATATAGGACACAGTTTTTCTTGTGATATATGCAACAAGGACTAGGAGGAAACGGAAGTTTTATCGTAAACTCCAATGTACTGCTTTTGTTTTGTTCATGTGTTTTTTGTTGTTGTTGTTGTTTTTTGCCTCTGTCAATACATTATTGGTCAACTTTTAAAAGTTGAAATATTTAAAATTATCAAGGAGAAGCCATGGATCTCTAAGAATGAAAGTAACAAGAAAACTGGCTAAATCAATCAAAAGAAGACTATAAGTACAATAAATATCTTTCTTAGGGTCATATAAGTGGTGTTAAATTCAGAGACTCTTTTGAACCTATTTAATTGGTTAAATTTGGGTAAATAAACACACCCGAATTTTTCTTCTTATTCTGTTCTGAGAAAATATATGAGCAATCACCTGCACCATCTGCTGTTAACCATCTGTTGAGGGAAGGGAGTGGACACATTGGTATATTTGTTTAACAAAATACTATTTTAAAAAATACTGTAAAGTTAGCAACCACCTGAAGGAAAAAAATTTAGAGAATTACTATATTTAGCACAGAAAAAAAGGAATAATTCATATGAGAATAATCTGCAAACTTATGGCCTAAATTTTCAAATAATAGTTAGAAGGTAAAGTTCATATTGATAGAAAATTGAAGCAATTTATTAATGGAGGATTTTCAACAAGTTTTAATTTTCAAATAATTGGTATATTTAAAGGAGGCTATAGTGTCATCGTACTTATCTAAAGACTATTAATAAAGTAATATTTTATTATAATTAATTTGTGTCAACTAAATCACAAAATTCTCATTTTTATCAATTTATTTTACTTTTTTTCAAAATAGATCCATATATTTTTTTGTTTTAGATTAAGAGAAAACATATATGAAAGATAGTGTTTAATAATAGAGAATTTTACCAGCTTTTTCCACTGATGGAAAAACAGGTAAATTTGGTAAATATCATTTCTACATAGGAGAACATTCCAATAATATTCTAATTTAGTACTTGGGAACCTGCAAGAAAATTGTCTTCTAATAAGTGAGAAAAGTTAAGATGACTTTATTTTTTAAAAGAAATTGATATTTATAATTTTATTATCTATTGAAAATATGTCATAATTTTCTATATTTTTGATTTCTAAAATTTAGAAAACTTCAGATGATTTACATTACACCACATAATTTAATAATACACAAAGACCATGAGAAGAAAATAAAAGTTTTCATTACAAATGATTACAAAATAAAAATATGTTGTTTTGTTAAAGTGTTTACATATCTTTCTTAAAGCCATGTATTTCTTGGTCTGCTTTAAAAGAAGTATAAAATTAATTCAATAAAATATGATATGAAAGCAATGGCTTTCAAATTTTTGGCTTTAAAAAAAGAGAACAACTTATTTAAGTAGCATATTCACAGGAAGTCTAGTATATAATATTTTATAAAATTTGAATCAGCCTGGCTTCTCTTATGACTAGTGAGAGTCTCTGAGAACATCATTTCAAAACTAGCCTGATTGAAAAAGTGGGCAGAATTGGATAGCTGAAATTTGATTTTCAATTTTAAAGTTTCTTTATCATTTTAGCTGTTTATTTCTTCTTCCCCACATTCACTTTCCCAACCATAGAAATATGATTCCTGACCCAACAATCTAATCCAACTCTCCTGAATAATGTCGTGGATGATCATCTCATGGCCATTTCCTGGTCACCTCATCTCTTCTTTTCTCTTCTCTTCTCTTCTTTCTCTTCTCTTCCCTTCCCTTCCCTTCTCTTCTTCTCTTCTCTTCTCTTCTCTTCTCTTCTCTTCTTTTCTTTTTTCTCTTCTCTTCTTTTTTTGTTATAGTTATGACATATGAATTTATTTTTTATGCAGGAACATATTTTTTTCTATTTTCTTTCCACTTTAAACTTTTGATTTAGCCTCCCTTTTGTCAGCTTTGATCTTTATGTTTGGTTCTACTTCCTTTTTTCTACTCTTACCATAACCCAAATTCATAGAAACCCAATTTTAATCTTTTCCCCTCTAACTTTATAAACTTTAAGCATATTTTCAATCCTATTTATGTCTATGTTTATAACCACCTTCACTCTGATGACTATAGAATTCTGCAGCCTAAGATAGGTCTCAACATTAATATCTCAACATGAATTGCAACTCCAGCTTAACTGAATTTATTGTCTTCTCCTGAAAATTTATTCTCCCACATAGTTTGTTCTTACTTTAATAAAAACCTACATCTACCTATATACAAAAAGTTGTTTTCTCATTAACCTATACATTTGTTTTCTGCCCTTTTCTGTATGTGTTTTATTTTAAAATAAAAATATCAGCCTAAAAATTGTTAAGTAAAACCCCCATGATCATAAATTTGAGTAGGAAATATCAGAATGAACTCATAATGTATTTTTTCTTCAATAAGGATGACTATTTACTCTACATAAAAGACTTATTAACCAAGCAGCAATGATAATTTCTACTGTCTCAATTATGGTGTCCAAATAATATTTTCTATTAAAGTCAGGAGTCCTGGTAGAAATAACTTACATCTGTGCTGGGACAAAATACTTAGAAAATGAGTCTGGAGTATGATCATACAATAAGGCAAAAACTACTGCAATCATATGTAAAGGAAACAGAAAGAAGAGCTGCACACTGACAAAATAGAATAATTTTCAATAACTATAGTAACTAGAGTGGACCATAGCACACTAAGTCTCAGTGTGTGCAATGATTCAGAAACAAACAAAATAAACTTTGGTCACTTTGAGGCAATTCTAGTGATATTACCAGATATTCTGAATACTAATATATAAAGGTGGGGGTGATAGAAAATCAGGCATTTATCTTTCTTTATTGTTAGAAACTTACTTCAAGGTAACACAAGAGTTGATGAAGAGATGTTTTCCCTATAGGGACATTCTAGCTAATAAGTGAAAAGGGAATGATATTAGAATATTTTCACTTTACAATCCCTAATGAATTAACAGTTCTAAGCAATAATAAACAATGGTGATTTGTATCACAAAAACATAGAAAATTAGACATTGCATACCTTCTCTTGAAAGTACACGAATAAACCTCATATTAATCCAATAAATTATCAAGATGTAACTTCCAGTAAACAGAGAGCAAATATAAACATTTTAAATAAAACAGTGAACAAGCAAATCCAGAAAGGAGGAATGTTATTATATGTTATTTAATGGCCAAATTGCAAAGCAAAAAGAGAGAGAAAGAGAGAGAGAGAGAGGAGAAATGACTATTAATAAGACTCAAATTATGATACTCTAAAAATATATATATTTTCTTTTCTGAATTCAACAACTAAACTGTAAAATAAATATACAGACAGAGGGATTTGATTGCTGATTAGATATAATATTTGATGACATTAAAACATTAATGCTATTCTTTAACATATGATATTGGCATTTTGATACATCATGATTGTCCACATATTTTAAACATAGATAATGAAGTATTTCTATTTCTTCTTTTCTTAATTTTTGTTTTATATTGGAGCATAGTTGATTAATAATTTTGTGTTAGTTTCAGGTGTACAGCAAAGTGATTCAGTTAAATGTACACATGTATCTATTCTGTTTCAAATTCTTTTCCCATTTAGGTTATTACAGAATATAACCTAAATGAACAGTGCTCCCTGTGCTATGCAGTAGGTCTTTTTTCATTATCTGTTTTAAATATAGCTGTGTGTACATGTCAATCCCAAACTCCCAATCTCTCTCCCTTACCCTTCTTAGTTCTCTAAGTCTGTAAGTCTGTTTCTACTTTCTAAATAAGTTCATTTGTATCATTCTTTTTCTTGCATATAAGCAATATCATATGGCATTTGTCTTTTTCTGTCTGTCTTACTTCACTGAGTATGATAATCCAGGCTCATCCAGGTTGCTGTAGATGGCATTATTTCATTCTTTCAATTAAGAAAATGACAATAGGAACATATATATCAAAAATTACCTTAAATGTACAATAAATGGATTAAATGCTCCAACAAAAAGAAATAGACTGGCCTAATGGATACAAGACTTGTATATATGCTGTCCACAAGAGACCCACTTCATATCTAGGGACATATACAGACTGAAAGTGAGGGGATGGAAAAAGGTATTCCATGAAATGGAAATCAAAAGAAAGCTGGAGTAGCAATACTCATATCAGAAAAAATAGACTTTAAAATAAAGACTGTTATAAGAGGCAAAGAAGGATACTACATAATAAACAAAGGATCAATCCAAGATGAAGATTTAACAATTGAAATATATATGCATGCAACATGGAACACCCTCAAAATTCAACAACCATTTATGATAAAAACTCTCTAGAAAGTAGACATAGAGGGAACCTACCTCAACATAATAAAGGCCATATATGACAAACCTACAGCAAACATCATACTCAATGGTGAAAGGCTGAAAACATTTCCTCTAAGATCAGGAATAAAATGAGGATGTCCATTCTCACCACTATTATTCAACATGGTTTTGGAAGTCCTAGCCATGGCAATCAGAAAAGAAAAGGAAATAAAAGAATCCAAATTGGAAAAGAAGTAAAACTCTTACTGGTGGCAGAGGACATGATACTATACATAGAAGATCCTAAAGATGATGCCAGAAAACTGCTAGAGCTCATAAATGTATTTGGTAAAGTTGCAGGATACAAAATTAATACACAGAAATCTGTTGCATTTCTATACACTAACAACAGAAGATCAGAAAGAGAAATTCAAGAAACAATCTCATTTACCACCACATCAAAATGAATAAAATACCTAAGAATAAACCTACCTAAGGAGACAAAAGACCTATGCTCTGAAAACTATAAAACACTGATGAAAGAAATCGAAGATGATGCAGATGGAAAGGTGTACCACGTTCTTGGATTGGAATAATCAATATTGTCAAAATGACTATACTACCCAAGGCAATCTACAGATTCAGTGCAATCCCTATCAAATTACCAATGGCATTTTTCACAGAACTAGAAGAAAAAAATCTTAAAATTTGCATGGAGACATAAAAAAACCCAAATACCCATAGCAATCTTGAGAAATAAAAATGGAGCAGGAGGACTCAGGCTCCCTGACTTCAGACTACAAAACTATAGTCATCAAAACAGTATGGTACTGGTAGAAAAACAGAAATATAGATTAATGGAACAGGAGGGAAAGACCCAAAATAAACCCACACACCTATGGTCAATTAATCTAGAACAAAGGAGCCAAGACTATACAACGGAGGAAAGACAGTTTCTTCAATAAATGGTGCTAGGAACACTGGACAGTTACATGTAAATAAAATGAAATTAGAACATTCTTTAACACCATACACAAAAAATAATCTCAAAATGAATTAAAGACCTAAATGTAAGACTGGATACTATAAAAGTCTTAGAGGAAAACATAAGCAGAACACTCTTTGACATAAATCACTGTAATATTCTTCTGAGCTGTCTCCTAGAGTAATGGAAATAAAAACAAAAATAAACAAATGGAATCTAATTAAACTCAAAAGCTTTTGCACAACAAAGGAAACCATAAACAAAATGAAAAGAAAACCCACAGAATGGGAGAAAATATTTGCAAATTATGTGAATGACAAGGGATTAGTCTCCAAAATTACCAACAGCTCATTCAGCTCATTATGAAAAAAAAAAAAATCAAATAACCCAATCAAAACCTGGGCAGAAGACCTAAATAGACATTTTTTCCAAAGAAGAAATACAGATGGCCACGAGGTACATGAAAATATGCTCGACATCACTAATTATTTGAGAAATGCAAATCGAAACTACAATGAGATATCACCTCTCCCCAGTCAGAATAGTCATCATCAAAAAGTCCACAAACAATAAATTCTGGAGAGGGTGTGGAAAAAAGGGAACCTTTCTACACTGTTAGTGGGAATGTAAATTGTTACAGCCTCTATGGAGAACAGTATAGAAGTTCCTTAAGAAGTTAAATATAGAGCTAACATATGATCCAGCAATCCCACTCCTGGACATATATATGGAGAAAACCATGGTTTGAAAGGATACATGCACCCCAATATTCTTGCACCACTGTTTAAAATAGTCAAGACATGGAATCCACTTAAATGTCCATCAACAGATGAATGGATAAAGATATGGTACATATATAAAATGGAATATTCCTCAGCCATAAAAAATGTAGTATTTCTCTTGATTATATAATATTATGTCTGGGGTCTTCTTTAAAATAATCTAGGTGGATAAGTTAATGAGAATTTAAATTAAACAACACTGTCCACAGTTTGATTATTGAATGGTGATAAAAATATAGACTTTCTTTATAATATATCATTATTTATGGGGTTTTTGAATTTTTCATAAAATAGTAAAATAATACTATTCTTACAGACAGACAGAATAGAAACATTTATATGAATAAGTAAAATGTTTTAAAGATCTTATATATTTTCAGAGAGGTTTGAGAGAATAATTTATCCATAAAAAAGTTTATTAAAAAATAAGAAAACAAAGTAGTGTATGGTATTTTTTTTAAAAGAAACATGATATCGAAACTAAAAAAAGAAAATATGTCTTGTTTTGACTGTCTAATTTTAAGTATAGCCCTAAAAGTAAAGCTTGTTATTTATAAATTAAACTGAGGAAATAATTAAAATGCAGAAAAATACAAAAATATTTAACATGTTAGAAGAAAATGACAACAGTAAAGACCAATCCAAGAGATTCATCACCCATGCTATCAGGATTCTAAAGCAAGAAGTAGAATAAGGTATACAAGGAGGATTATCAAATAATAATAATAAAAAAAAAGAAATGTTCCACTGTTGAGCTTCCCCACTTTTTAGTTTTATTTTTTGCTGTATGCGGGCCTCTCACTGTTGTGGCCTCTCCCGTTACAGAGCACAGGGTCTGGACGCGCAGGCTCAGCGGCCATGGCTCACGGGCCGAGCCTCTCCGTGGCATGGGGGATCTTCCTGGACCAGGGCATGAACCCGTGTCCCCTGCATCAGCAGGTGGACTCTCAACCACTGCGCCACCAGGGAAGACCTCCCCACATTTTTAATCTCAGGCAGATTCATCTGCCTGGTTCTAGCTCTAAAATGAAAATGTATACCTTCACTTGATTGGACTACAATCATCTAAAATTCAATATGACCTAAAAAGAAGTTCATCATTCTCAGGCAAAATAATATTAACAAATCTTACAGTTAAGTTTACTTCTTATGGGTTTGAGTTACAGTTATTTAAAAGTTTAATTCTAATTTTTCTAAACTGTGTAAACTTGGAAAACTATGTTGCTTAGCCTCAGATGCAAAGAACATTTATAGAATCTCTTTCATGGAGTTCTTATGAGCTTTAAATGAGAGCATGCAGGAGGACGGATTAAGATGTCATAGTAAAAAGATTCTGGGCTCACTTCCCCTCATAAGCACATCAAAACCACAACTATATATGCAGCAACTCTCTCTGAGAATGATCTGAAGACTAGCAGAATGGCTTTTCTACAACCAAAGTTATAAAGAAAGAACTACATGGAGTCTGTTATGCGTGATGCAGAAATGATCCAGTTGGGAAACACACCACTGGCAGGTGACCCAGAGAGGAGTATCACAGTCTCAAGGATCCTCCCTGAGGAGTTACATGTTTGGACCACATATAGTAAGCATCCCAGTCCTGAGGTCTGGTGCCAAGAATACAAGATTCTTGGCTGACTTGAAAACCAGTGGGACTTATAGGAGGGCTATGGGAAACTGAGACGCCCCACTTGAAGACTGTGGACACATATTTTCTTGCTCCCTGGCCCAACAGAGAGGCAGCATATTGAAAATTGTCTGGAGCTATGACTTGCCTTCCAGGACTGGCCCAGAGCACACCCCACACACACTACCACCCTGCTCTGGGATCCCACTCCAGCCACTCCTGGTTCAACACTGCTCCCTGTCAACATGGAGACTGCCATCACACTGAGGAGAAACAGAGTTAGCTCAGAAATGGAAAACAAATTACCCTAAAGAATAGGAGGTGAGACATTAAATAACAAATACCTAAAATTAATCAGCTTCCCATGAAGAGGAAAAGTATACTATGAATTTAGAGTACATGTGGAGAGAAAATGGAAATATAGTTTAAAATATGGATTTAAACATTTTAATAAACTGATGAAAACTCTATCTTCTTCACATTTTTTGTTAAATGAATTTTAAAAAATATTATTGATTTGCTGTTTCTTTTTAAATATATGTGTGAATGAGAGAATATATATGAGTAAAATACACTGTATTTTAACAGACAACTTATATCCTATAATGAAACAGTACTAAATCTGAAAAGTTTAAGATTAATAACCTAAATTTGGAATAGCAACCTTAAGAATCCTAGCTGAAGTCATTAGAGGTACTGAGCCACCACTCCATCAGCTGGGCTGCTGCAAGATTTTTGAACCAGAAAATATATATGATAATACATATTAAGTGTTGCTTTAAATCATCATATTTTTGGAATATTTCTTACACATTAGTAGTTAATTAATCAACCATTAAATTACCAATATTCTGTCTTTTTAAAAAAACTGCACCAGTATATATATATATATATATATATATATATATATATATATATATATATATATATATATATATATATATATATATAATAGTGGTACTTGACAAATGCCAAGTTCAGGCCCCCCAACTCCTATCCTATCTAACTCACTTGGAATGTTTTGAGGCGCTGAAACTGGTGTCCTGACTTTTCTAACTTACCTAGAGTTTGGATACCACATGGGGTAAACCTTAAACCCTGTCCTGCTGTATTATGAAATTCCTGACAAATATAGTGGAGAGTGTGGGAAATGGACACTCAAAGAGAGGGAAAAATACCCTGAATGACTGCGAAGTTCTACCCTAATAGTCTACTTTTACAGCCAACTTTTAAGTTCCAGGAAGGAATAGTGGCTCCAGCTACTAGGAGAGTTCCTTTTGTGCACCAAGACAAAGTCTACCCCCAAATCCATATTTTTAAGTACCAGTGAGTTCTAGAAAAAAAGCAGAAGAAAAATTTATAGAGGTAACTATATGCATCTCTATGTACTGTGATGTGGTCTCCTTCTGAATGTGCTAAATATTATTTAAGGAAAGGACTTCTCCTTTAGAAGGGATCATTGAGTCAGGGGAATCAACCATTGGAAACAATTTGGTATCTTTTTAAGGCTTCAAGAGATAGGCCATGGGAACAAGGGCATGCTATTGCCACCTTGTGAATAGTCCACGAAATGCAATGACAATAGAATTACAGCATCAGAATTACTCTGGTAGGAAGAACAACAGAAAACTACCAAATGTGTCATTAACTAGAGATGTCCCAGAATTCAGACTGTATTACAGTGATCTGCTTATTTCATTAACAAATTTTTCTTGAATGTCTAAATCAACACCTGACATGCAGTAGATGTTCAATAAATATTTACTAAAGAGAGAAATGAATCAATGGATGAGTTTTACTAGGGTCAGTGTAAGGTAAGGATGGGCTGTCTCACCCTAGAAAGATTCAATAGGATCTTTACAGATATCAAAATTATCTGACAGGGTAAGTTGGGGTCACCTAAGGAAGAGTGGGTTTATAAAGTGAAATAATAGCTTGGATCAATTGTCAGATACCACAACTACTCCTACCTAAGACTTTTATAGAGGTTTAAAAAATATGGATAAAAATATCCCAACTAATTTGTTATATGGAGAGTATTAATTCAACCTACCTATATACAAATTGCTCTAGAAAACTCAGAGATCTAGGGTCAAGTTAAACATAGTAATTTATATGAGATTTTTATTCTAGTTAAACATAGTAATTCATATTTATATGATATTTTTAAGTCTTAGGGCAATTTCACATTGCAAACAATAGCATTGCTAATGACTACCTAAAAGATATTTGTTGTGAACACTTCTTAGGAAAACATTAAAATATTTATCATGGACATATATTAAATACGTAATAAGTGATATAAAGTATTACTAGGAGGAATTTTGGTAAAGGTAGATGTGTTTGAATTAGGAGTAAGATGAGTGAGTATAATACTAAATTTATGCAATATTTCATATCAGTGTTCTTTTTTTTAGGGTATTTTTATGTTTTTATTATTTTTATTTTTATTTTTTTTAATTTTGGCTGCATTGGGGCTTCGTTTCTGTGCAAGGGCTTTCTCTGGTTGTGGCAAGCAGGGGCCACTCTTCATCACAGTGTGCGGGCCTCTCACTATCGTGGCCTCTCTTGTTGCGGAGCACAGGCTCCAGACACGCAGGCTCAGTAATTGTGGTGCATGGGCTTAGTTGCTCCGTGGCATGTGGGATCCTCCCAGACCAGGGCCCAAACCCATTTCCCCTGCATTGGCAGACAGATTCTCAACCACTGCACGACCAGGGAAGCCCCCATATCAGTGTTCTTATAAACACATATTTTTTCTAAATTTTAAATATGTTGCATATGTAAAAATAAGTTTAGTGTGTTAATATAAGGAAGATTCACATGTATTTTTACATCTAATTATGTTATCAGTATTATTTCAATTTTGCAGAGCAAAACTGAAGGAAAATTACTTTATCAAAGTCATAAAATATAATAAAGATGCAAACTCCAGATGTTAATATTGCAATATGCATCCTCTCCACCCCCAATTATAGCATCTTGTAAAATAGAATGTTGTAAAAGTGTATTTTGGTTATGTTAGAGTTTCTGTATAAAAATGACTAACTGTGGCTCTGGAATTTATTGCACACATGATACTTTACCTTTAACATAACATGGATTTTTATCAACAGTGGCTCAAAAATGTTTATTGACTGACAGTTATGTCTAGGCATTCTTCTTCTTACTGAAAACATAGAGATAATTATGAAAAATGTTTTTATGAAGTTCTTATAATCTAAGAATACATAATAAGAAGGTAAGTAAATAAGTTTGTATGTATATATTAGTGTTGTGATAAAGGTATACTCAGGTTACAATGGCAACACAGCAAAGGATACTAGCTCTACCTAGTTGTTTAAGCAAATCTTCTATTGGGAAAGCTCATCAATATGAGATTGGAAAATTGATAAAAGGCTAAGCAGAATTATAGAACGAGTGATGATAACTTGAACACAGACAAATGGAAAAGGAGACTATAAACAGTTTGATAATATGATAGAATGAAATACAAGGAAGAGAATGTCAGGAAATGACTGAATAAATATAGTATGCAGGACTCTGAAAGCATAATGAGTTCTTAATAAATAATTTTAGTTTTATCTAGGTGATGGGTAGAAAATGAATAAGTATTGAAAGCCTTCCAAAGTAATGTCTACTCTTCCTGATTATAAAACCATCCCAATAATAGATGGCTGAGACTTCTAGGATGCTTCAGCTCTGTGTGTATAGAAACAGTGGATAGAAAAAAACATTGACTTAAGGGACAAGTGATGAGGAATGAAGGGCTTCAACCTGCCTAAACAAGTGTGATCTAAAAATGAACATTCCTTGAATTCTCACCAGACACGGAATCTACTGGTGCCTTGATCTTGGACTCCCCAGACTTCAGAACTGTGATAAATAAATTTCTAAGTCACCTAGTCTATGGTATTCTGCCATAGCAGCCCAACTGACTAAGACAAAAACTAGCACTGATGGAGTGAGGCATGGCTGTAATAAATACCTAAAACTGTGGAAACAGCTTTGGATTTGGGTAATAAGTAGAGGCTGGAAGAGTTTGGAAGGGCTTGCTAGAAAAAGCCTATATTTCTGTGAATGAACCTTTAAAAGTAATTCTAGTGAGAGGTCAGAAAACTTTCTCAGCTCACTTCCACATTCCCTGCCTCAGCCAGCAGCCTAGCCAGTGTGGAGAGATTTGCTGTGCTGATTAAAAATTATAAAAAGAAGGAGGAGCTTCAAGATGGTGGAAGAGTAAGACATGGAGATCACCTTCCTCCCCACAAATACATCAGAAATACATCTACATGTGGAACAACTACTACAGAACACCTACTGAAAGCTGGCAGAAGACCTCAGACCTCCCAAAAGGAAAGGAACTCCCCATGTACATGGGTAGGGCAAAAGAAAAAAGAAAAAAAACAGAGACAAAAGAAAAGGGACGGGACCTGCACCAGTGGGAGGAAGCTGTGAAGGAGGAAAGGTTTCCACACACTAGGAATCCCCTTCATGGGCGGAGACTGTGGATGGCAGAGAGGGGAAGCTTCAGAGCCACGGAGGAGAGTGCAGCAAGACGGGTGCAGAGGGCAAAGTAGAGAGATTCCCACACAGAGGATCTGTGCTCTCACCAGCCCAAGAGGCTTGTCTGCTCACCCGCTGGGACAGGTGGGGTTTGGGAGCTGAGACTCCGGCTTCGGAGGTCACACCCCAGGGAGAGGACAGGGGCTGGCTGTGTGAACACAGCCTGAAAGGGGCTAGTGCACCATGGCTAGCTGGGATGGAGTCCGGGAAAAGGTCTGGAACAGCCGAAGAGACAAGAGACTTTTACTTGCCTCTTTGTTTCATGGTGCGAGAGGAGAGGGGATTAAGAGCGCTGCTTAAAGGAGCTCCAGAGACAGGCGCAAGTCGCAACTATCAGCACGGACACCAGAGACAGGCATAAGACGCTAAGGCTGCTGCTGCAGCCACCAAGAAGCCTGTGTGCAAGCACAGGTCACTATCCATACCTCCCCTCCCTGGAGCCTGTGCAGCCCGCCACTGCCAGGGTCCCGGGATCCAGGGACACTTTCCCAGAAGAACACACGGCATGCCTCAGGCTGGTGCAATGTCACGCTGAGCTCTGCCGCCGCAGGCTCGCCCTGCACTCCGTAACCCTCCCTCCCCCCGGCCTCAGTGAGCCAGAAACCCCGAAGAAGCTGATCCTTTAACCCCGTACTGTCTGAGAGAAGAACAGATGCCCTCAGGCAACCTGCACGCAGAGGCAGGGCCAATCCAAAGCTGGATCCCAGGAGTTGTGTGAACAAAGATGAGAAAGGGAAATCTCTCCCAGCAGCCTCAGGAACAGCGGATTAAATCTCCACAGTCAACCTGATGTACCCTGCCTATGTGGAATACCTGAATAGACCACGAATCATCCCAAATTGACAAGGTGGACCTTGGGAGCAATGATATGTATGTATTTTTCCCTTTTTCTCTTTTTGTGAGTGTGTATGCGTATGCTTCTCTGTGTGATTTTGTCTGTATAGCTTTACTTTTACCATGTGTCCTAGGGTTCTGTCTGTCCATTTTTGTTTGTTTGTTTGTTTTTTTGTGTTTTTTTTGTATAGGTTTCATCACTCGTTATCACTGGTAGATTTTTTTTGGTTTGGTGGTTCTCTTCTTTTTTCTTTCTTTTTTTAATTACTTTAAAATTTTTCTTTAATATTTATTTTTTGTTTTTTATTTTAATAACTTTTATTTTACCTTATTTTACTTTACCTTTTTCTTTCTTTCTTTCTTTTTTCTCCATTTTATTCTGAGCCGTGCGGATGACAGGCTCTTGGTGCTCCAACCAGGTGTCAGGGCTGTGCTTCTGAGGTGGGAGAGCCAAGTTCAGGATATTGGTCCAACAGAGACCTCCCAGCTCCACATAATATCAAATGGCAAATATTTCCCAGAGATCTCCAATTCAATGCCAAGACCCAGCTCCACTCAACAACCAGCAAGCTACAGTGCTGGACACCCTATGCCAAACAACTAGAAAGACAGGAACACAACCCCACCCATTAGCAGAAAGGTTGCTTAAAATCATAATATAGTCACAGACACCCCAAAACACACCACCAAATGTAGATCTGCTCGCCAGAAAGACAAGATCCAGCATCACCCACCAGAACATAGGCACTAGTCCCCTCCACCAGGAAGCCTACACAACAAACTGAACCAACGTTAGCCACTGGGGGCAGACAACAAAAACAATGGGAACTACCAACCTGCAGCCTGTGAAAAGGAGACCCAAAACACAGTAAGTTAAGCAAAATGAGAAGACAAAGGAACACACAGCAGATGAAGGACCAAGATAAAAACCCACCAGACTTAAAAAATGAAGAGGAAATAGGCAGTCTAACTGAAAAATAGTTTAGAATAATGATAGTAAAGATGATCCAAAATATTGGAAATAGAATGGAGAAAATACAAAAATCATTTAAGAAAGACCTAGAAAAACTAAAGAGCAAACAAACATTCATGAACAACACAATAAATGAAATTGAAAATTCTCTAGGAGGCATCAATAGTGGAATAACTGAGGCAGAAGAACAGATAAGTGACCTGGAAGATAAAATAGTGGAAATAACTACTGCAGAGAAGAATAAAGAAAAAAGAATGAAAAGATTTAAGGAAGTCTCAGAGACTTCTGGGACAATATTAAATGCACCAACATTCAAATTATAGGGGTCCCAGAAGAAGAAGAGAAAAAGAAAGGAACTTAGAAAATATTTGAAGAGATTATAGTTGAAAACTTCCCTAATATGGATAAGGAAATAGTTAATCAAGTCCAGGAAGCACACAGAGTCCCATTCAGGATAAATCCAAGGAGAAAGCCACCAAGACACATATGAATCAAACTATCAAAAATTAAATACAAAGAAAAAAATATTAAAAGCAGCAATGGAAAAACAACAAATAACATAAAAGGGAATCCCCATAAGGTCAACAGCTGATCTGTCAGCAGAATCTCTGCAAGCCATAAGCGAGTAGCAGGACATACTTAAAGTGATGAAAGGGAAAAACCTACAACCAAGTTTACTCTACCCAGCAAGGATCTCATTCAGATATGAGGGAGAAATAAAAACCTTTACAGACAAGCAAAAACTAAAAGAATTCAGCACAACAAAACCAGCTTTATAACAAATGCTAAAGGAACTTCTCTAGGCAGGAAACACAAGACAAGGAAATAATGATCTACAATAACAAACCCAAAACAATTAAGGTAATGGTAATATGAACATACATATTGATAATTACCTTAAATTTAAATGGATTAAATGCTCCAACCAAAAGACATAGAATGGCTGAATGAATACAAAAACAAAACCCATATATATGCTGTCTACAAGAGACCCACTTCAGACCTAGGGACACATACAGACTGAAAGTGAGGGGATGGAAAAAGATATTCCATGCAAACGGAAATCAAAAGAAAGCTGGAGTAGCAATTCTCATATCAGAAAAAAGAGAGTTTAAAGCAAAGACTATTACAAGAGATGAAGAAGGACACTCCATAATATTCAATGGATCAATCCAAGAAGAAGATATAACCATTGTAAATATTTATGCACCCAACATAGTAGCACCTCAATACATAAGGGAAATACTAACAGCCATAAAAGGGGAAATCAACAGTAACACAATCATAGTATAGGGGACTTAAACACCCCACTTTCACCAATGGATAGATCATCCAAAATGAAGATAAATAAGGAAACACAAGCTTTAAATGATACATTAAACAAGATGGATTTAATTGATATTTATAGGACATTCAATTTGAAAACAACAGAACACACTTTTCCTCAAGTGCTCATGTAATATTCCCTAAGATACATAACAATTACATGAAAAAAATCTGTAAAAATTACAAACACATGGAGGCTAAATAATACACTATTAATAACCAAGACGCCACTGAAGAAATCAAGGAGGAAATCCAAAAATACCTAGAAACAAATGACATGAAAACACGACCTCCCAAAGCCTATGGGATGCATCAAAAGCAGTTCTAAGAGGGAAGTTTATAGCAGTACAATCCTACCTTAAGAAACAAGAAACATCTCAAATAAACAACCTAACCTTACACCTAAAGCAGTTAGAGAAATAAGAACAAAAAACCCCAAAGTGAGCAGAAAGAAAGAAATTATAAAAATCAGATCAGAAATACATTAAAAAGAAATGAAGGAAACAGTAGCAGAGATCAATAAAACTAAAAGCTGGTTCTTTGAGAAGATAATCATAATTGATAAATCATTAGCCAGACTCATCAAGAAAAAAAGGGAGAAGCCTCAAATCAGTAGAATTAGAAATGAAGAAGGGGAAGTAACAACTGAAACTGCAGAAATACAAGGATGATGAGCGATTACTACAATCAACTATATGCCAATAAAATGGGCAATCTGGATGAAATGGACAAATTCTTCAAAAAGCACAACCTTTCAAGACTGAACCTGGAAGACATAGAAAATATGAACAGACCAAACACAAGAACTGAAATTGAAACTGTGATTTAAAATCTTCCAACAAACAAAAGCCCAGGACGATATGGCTTCACAGGCGAATTCTGTCAAATATTTAGAGAAGAGTTAACACCTACATTTCTCAAATGCTTCCAAAATATAGCAGAGGGAGGAACACTCCCAAATTCATTATACGAGGCCACCATCACCCTGATACCAAAACCGGACAAAGATGTCACAAAAAAAGGAAACTATAGACCAATATCACTGATGAACATATATGCAAAAATCCTCAACAAAATACTAGCAAACAGAATCCAAGAGCACATTAAAAGGATCATACACCATATTCAAGTGGGGTTTGTCCCAAGAATGCAAGGATTCTTCAATATATGCAAATCAATCAATGCAATAGATCATATTATGAAACTGAAGGAGAAAAACCATATGATCATCTCAATAGATGCAGAGAAAGCTTTTGACAAAATTCAACACCCAGTTATGATAAAAACACTCCAGAGGGTAGGCATAGAGGGAACTTACCTCAACATAATAAAGGCCATATATGACAAACCCACAGCCATCATTGTCCTCAATGGTGAAAAATGGAAACCATTTCCTGTAAGATGAGGAACAAGACAAAATTGTCCACTCTCACCACTATTATTCAACATAGTTTTGGAAGTTTTAGCCACAGCTATCAGAGAAGAAAAAGAAATAAAAGGAATTGAGGGCTTCCCTGGTGGCACAGTGGTTGAGTGTCTGCCTGCCGATGCAGGGAACATGGGATCATGCCCCAGTCTGGGAGGATACCACGTGCCACAGAGTGGCTGTGTCCATGAGCCATGGCTTCTGAGTCTGTGCATCCAGAGCCTGTGCTCTGCAACGGGAGAGGTCACAACAGTGAGAGGCCCGTGTACTGCAAAAAAAAAAAAAAAAAAAAAAAAAGAAAAGGAATAAAAATAGGAAAAGAAGGAGTTAAGCTGCCACTCTTTTCAGACGACATGATACTATACATAGAGAATCCTAAAGATGCTACCAGAAAACTACTAGATCTAATCAATGAATTTGGTAAAGTAGCAGGATACAAAATTAATGCACAGAAATCTCTGGCTTCCTATACACTAATGATGAAAAATGTGAAAGTGAATTTAAGAAAACACTCCCATTTACCATTGCAACAAAAAGAATAAAATACCTAGGAATAAACCTACCTAAGGAGACAAAAGACCTGTATGCAGAAAATTATAAGGCACTGATGAAAGAAATTAAAGGTGATACAAATAGATGGAGAGATATACCATGTTCGTGGATTGGAAGAAGCAACACTGTGAAAATGACTATACTACCCAAAGCAATCTACTGATTCAATGCAATCCCTATCAAGCTACCATGGCATTTCTCACAGAAGTAGAACTAAAAAATTCACAATTTGTATGGAAACACAAAAGACTCTGAATAGCCAAAGAAATCTTGAGAATGAAAAATGGAGCTGGAGGAATCAGTCTTGCTGATTTCAGACTATACTACAAAGTTACAGCAATCAAGACAGTATGGTACTGGCACAAAAACAGAAATATAGATCAATGGAACAGGATAGAAAGCCCAGAGATAAACCTATGCACATATGGTCACCTTATCTTTGACAAAGGAGGCAACAATATACAATGGAGAAAAGACAGCCTCTTCAACAAGTGGTGCTGGGAAAACTTTACAGCTACATGTAAAAGAATGAAATTAGAGCACTCCCTGACACCATACATGAAAATAAACCCAAAATCGATTATATACCTAAATGTAAGGACAGACACTATAAAACTCTTAGAGGAAAACATAGGCAGAACACTCTATGGCATAAATCACAGCAAGATCCTTTTTGACCCAAATCCTAGAGAAATGGAAATAAAAATAAACAAATGGGATCTAATGAAACTTAAAATCTTTTGCACAGCAAAGGAAACTACAAGCAAGATGAAAAGACAACCCTCAGAATGGATGAAAATATTTGTAAATGAAGCAACTGACAAAGGATTAATCTCCAAAGTTTACAAGCAGCTCATGCAGCTCAATATCAAAAAAAAAACAAAAACAAACAAACAACCCAATCAATAAATGGGCAGAAGCCCTAAATAGACATTTCTCCAAAGAAGATATACAGATTGCCAAAAAACACATGAAAGAATGCTTAACATCACTAATCATTAGAAAAATGCAAATCAAAACTACAATGCAGTATCATCTCACACTGTTCAGAATGGCCATCATCAAAAAGTCTACAAACCATAAATGCTGGACAAGGTGTGGAGACAAGGGAACCTTCATACACTGTTGGTGCGAATGTAAATTGATACAACCACTATGGAGAACAGTATGGAGGTTTCTAAAATACTAAAAATTGAATGTCCATATGACCTGGCAATCCCACTATTGAACATATACCCTGAGAAAAACATAATTCCAAAAGAGTCATGTACCACAATGTTCATTGCAGCTCTGTTTACAATAGCCAGGACATGGAAGCAACCTAAGTGTCCATTGACAAATGAACAGATAAAGAAGATGTGGCCCATATATACAATGGAATATTACTCAGCCATAAAAGGAGCAAAATTGAGTTATGTGTAGTGAGGTTGACGACATAGAGTCTGTCATACAGAGTTAAGTAAGTCAGAAAGAGAAAAACAAATACCATATGCTAACACATATATATGGAATCTAAAAAAAAAAAAAAAGGTCATGAATAACCCAAGGGCAAGACGAGAATAAAGTCACAGACCTACTAGAAAATGGACTTGAGGACACGGGGAGGAGGAATGGTAAGCTGGGACAAAGTGAGAGAGTGGTAGTGTACATATGGATACATATACACTACCAAATATAAAATAGATAGCTAGTGGGAAGCAGTCACATAACACAGGGAGATCACCTCTGTGGTTTGTGACCAGCTAGAAGGGTGGTATAGGGAGGGTGGGAGGGAGGGAGATGTAAGAGGGAAGAGAGATGGTGATATACGTATATGTATAACTGATTCCCTTCGGTATAAAGCAGAAACTAACACACCATTGTAAAGCAATTATACTCCAATAAAAACGTTAAAAATATAAAATTAAATTAAATTTAAAAAAATTTACTTGTAAAGGCCATTCTGATGAGGTCTCAGATAGAAATGAGGAATATGTTATTGGAAACAGGAAGAAAAGTGATTCTTGCTATAAATTTGGCAAAGAAGTTGGTTGAATTGTGTTCATGTTCTAGTATTTTGTGGAAGGTAAAACTTGCTAGTGATGAAATTGGATGCTTAGCTGAAGAGATATCTAGTCACATTGTTGAAGGTATTGCTTGGCTTATCCTGACTGCTTAATAGTACAATGAGAAAAGAGAGAATTTGTCTCTTATGGCCAAACCTCTGTATGTTACTAAACAATAATAACTCTGACCCAATTTTAAATAGTCTTTAAGGCCTCACAGGAGACTCTGATGAACCCACCTGCCCTCAGACATCCTAAGTATCATAATTCCTTTTATCTTTTTTTGTATATAAAAAGGAAAGAAATGCCCTTGGTTTACTCACCTGAAAACAGGAATCACTTTTGACCTATAAGGTATTATAGTCAGCTGCTAGACCCAGTGAAATGGGGACACCTCCCTTTCCTTAGAGTCATTACAGTCACTGCCCTTTTGATTAGGGCCACCAAGAAATTCATTGTGGAATCCCCTTTAACCACTTTTGTCTCTGTTGCAGTAGAATCTCTCCTGTATTCTCATCACATTTAATATTTCTCAGCCAGCTGCCTCACCTCCTATAATGTCCTTTTGTTAATTGCTCCTCAAGTATCTCTATGATAACATTAACTCTACTACTCTTCTCTCCTCTGTCACTAAAGATGTTCCTCAGGACTGCTGGAGATCAGGGATTGCCTCCTGACTCCTCATGATGATCTACAAAAAATTCCTATAGGTAACGCAGACTTTTCACCGTTCACTGCTGGTTCTTATTTAAAGACGGCAATGGCACATATTTTGCTGAGTATGTTATTGAAACTCCTTTTGACATTATCGATGCCCCATCTTTACCTATGGCTACTTAAGCTCAACAGGCTGAACACTCTTACGTGGGCCTATACTTTGGCCAAGGACAGAACTGCCAACATTTATACTGATAGTAATATGCTTTCTGAGTAGCTCATGACTTTGGAATATTGCAGAAACAACTTGGCTTTCTCACGTCCAGTGGAAATGCAATTTAAAACATCCCCTATGTTCAGGAATTATTAGATGCAATACTTTAACCTGCCACTTTAGCTACTATTTAGAATCTATGGCATTCTAAACTTGACCCTCTAGAAGCTAAGGGAAACAAACTTGCTGATATTTTTACAAGAAATTCTGCCCTTAAAGGGGCCACTAGCTGCCAAACCTGTGACATTGTCCAAAGGGCTATTTCTCCAAATGATAAGTCAGAAAAATTGGCTACAAAAGCCCAAAAATTGACCTCAGGAAACAAACAGGATTGGAAATTCAACAATTAATGGTTTGATAAAAAGACAGACTTCTGGTTTGTACAAAGTAACAAGTCAGTTGTACTGGAGACTCTAAAATTCTCACTTCTCAATGTTGTTCATGCGTTACATCATTGGTCTACTGACAAAATGATAGCATTCATGAATCAGTAGTGGTGGAGGATATTAACAAGACTACAAAAAGTGCCTACTTCACTTGTCCCGCTTGTCTGAAGTATAACTCAGGGGAGCATGTTTACTCTGCTCCCAGACATTTAACAGCTTAATGGACATTTCAAGGTTGAGCAAATAGATTTCATAAAACTTTCTCCATCTTATGAATATAAATATGTTTAAGTCATTGTCTGTATGTTTTCACAGTGGGCCAAAGCCTTTCCTTGCAGACAGACTATACCTTTTCTGTGGCTAAAGTCCTTTTGGAAAAGATTAACCCTATTTGGCGAACTCCTTTTTAACTTCATAGTGATCAAGCAACCCATTTTACCGGCCAGGGCTTTGACAAGTCTGTGCTCTTTGGTTGGTTTTACACTTTCACTGCACTTACTACCCATGATCTTCTGCTTTAGTTGAATACATTAACAAAATTATTAAGACTCAATTGGCAAAATTTGTAGAGGCTCTCCAAATGCCTTGGCCAAAAGCATTAATATTTTTCTTTCTAAATCTCAGATTCACTCCTTTTGGAATTCACACTCTTATTCTTTGAGATAGTCACAGGATATCCAATGCACTTAGCTCCTTCCTCTTTGACCCACAACAGGATAAAGAAGAGATATTCCAATATTGCAAAATCCCAGTTGCTTCTATTAAAAATAACTATATTTTGGTAGAGCCATCTTTTCACAGTGCACTCTTGGGTGGTTAAGACCTTAAGCACTGCATCTTGCAACCTGGAGGTTTCATCTATTGGAAAAGACACCAGAAGGACTCTCTTCAACCTCACTGCAGAGTCCCTTATCAGGTACTGTTAACCAACCCTTGTGCAACCAAACTCCAAAAAATAGACTCTTGGATTCACATGACACAATTAAAGAAAGCACAGAACACTGAGTGGACCTGCACATCATCTGGTGACCTAACAGTAAAAATTTCCTAAAATTGAAGCACACATCTGATGAGACATTTTTCCCAAAGTATCTGAACTAGACCTGTTGGAAGTTTGTCTGCCAAATCCTTGATGATGACATAATAAATTGATGACCTACTATGTCTATGATCTTGATAACGTGTACTTTAGTTAAAAGCATATGAGAGTTCTCCCTCTTACCTCACTAATTACTCGAATGTGACCTCAGTAGGTTTCCAATCTGTGCACTTTTCCTCCAACATGAGACACTACACTCAGGAAAGGTCCTTCTGGTATTGAAGGATAAAAATCTGCTGAAAATGGAAAACCTAACTTTTGGTCAGCAATGCTTTCAGAGAAAGATCTTGATCCAAAGGAGAAAATGTAAAAAATTAATAAACAGAAACCTCAATTAAATAGAATAAGGATGCCAGAGGGAAGAGCTCTCATGCCCTGTGAGTATAGCAAAGCCAACAGGAAGAAGAAAGACTTCTTTTCTTTCCTAGTAAGGACTCAGCCAATGAAAAGTCATAGACTTTTGCTTACAATAGTCTTCCTAACTTCCATTTTCCCTCTATAAAAGTGTTCTTCCCTTGCCATGCAGGGACTTGCACATGGCTTGCCATGACTTCAGATCCTGAATTGCAATTCTCTGCTGATCCCAGATAAACCCGCCTTTGCTGGAGAAATATTTAGCAGTCTACTTGTCTTAGGTCAACACCCACTAGGTTTTGGACTTCCTTGTGACTATCAATTTCTTTTCTCCATTTTAGAACAAGAATGTCTATCCTATGCCTATCTTACCATTTTGTTTTGGAAGCACATAACATGTTTTGATTCACAAGTTCATTGCTGGAGAGGAATTTTGTCTCAGGATGAATCTTACATTGAGCCTCAATCATTATCTGATTTAGACAATAGTTAGATGCAACTTTGAATTTAGACTCTAAAAGTTGATACTGAACAAGTTATGATTTGGAGGGGGAGGTACTGGGATCTGATAAGTGTATTTGGTGTGCAAGAAGAACATGAATTTGGGGGGTCTTGGGGTAGAAACCTGTAGACTAATGATTGTGTCCCTCAGAATTCATATGTTGAAACCAAATTCCCAATGCAATAATATTTAGAGGAGGAGCCTTTGAGAAATGATCAAACCATGAGGGTGAATCCCTCATAAAAGGTATAATGCCCTTATAAAAAAGACTCCAGATTTCTCTCTCACCCTTTTGGCCATGTGAGAACACAGTGAGAAGATGGCTGTCTTTGAATAAGGAAATGGATTCTCACCAGACACTGAATCTGCCTGTGCCTTGATCTTGGACTTTCCAGCCTCTAGAACTGTAATAAATAAATTTCCATCCCATTCTATGATACTCTGTATAGCAGCCCAAATTAGCTAAAACAAAGCTCAGTAATATAATGGAAGAAGGGTGGTACTGTTCCTTTCAGATTGTATTGGGTCCCTAATAATAGATATAAAACTCCCTTGGGAAGTAATATAAATCACAGTAAAAGGGGGAAAGCCTTGAGGTGTATTTTTCTGTGTACATATGCATTAAAAAACTGCTTCTTCTAACTTAATTCTGAATTGGGTTAATGTTATTCCTAATTCCATTAAGTCTACAACATATCTCAGAAGCCAATGTGCTTTTTGTTTGTTTGTTTATTTTAATTTGTATTGATTGTCAATTTCTATTCACCTTTGGATTCTGTGATAATGGAGTACCCTTATATGGAGGGTGGGTGAGCCCACTAGGAATGGTTTTTTTCATTATTTCTTGTCTTGCAGATGTTTTAAATAGTATGTTTTATTTATATCCCAGTAACAGAACTTTCATTGTCAAAAACTTAATAGTAACAAAATAGAGAAATCAAAATATAAATATTTAAAAAATAAAAGTATAGAATGTAATATTTTCTAACAGATGATCTCTTAAGATTACTTTCTTCTTCATCTCTACATTTTTCTTCTACAATTAGTACCCTATACATTTCTCTTATGCTGTCAAGAACACTTAATGACCCAGAAAATATCTAAAGTTTATTAGCATGATGGATATTGCTGGAGCTTCTATGTAAATAGAGTAGAAGATAAAAATTATTTTAAAGAAAATTTAAGTTTCTCTGTTTCATGGTTTAATTTTTACAAACAACTTTTTTTTTAGTAATTATGGAAAATTGAAAATTTTCAAAATTTTAACTAGGGAAAAGGAGCAGATCTTTCTTCTAAGCTCAGAAGTTGGTTCTCATTTAGCATCTCTCTATATCTTCATAGGTCCCATAATTAGCATGACAAAATTTGAAATCTTTGGGATAGGCATTAGGGCATTCAAGAAGGATTTTCAGTTCTGTTTCTATCTACATCTAAAAATTTTACTTTTCAATCTGCTTAATTTTAGTTGTTTTCATGAAACTTACTTTATCCAAAGACATATGAGTGGTAATGGGCAGTTCTAAGTTCTATCCCCTCCCATCCTCTCTTGTTATCTACCAAAGAGAATAGCCATGCTCTTAATTGCAGTTATTACATCATCTGGATATCAGAGTATATATAATGTGAAGCAGAGACTCCAGACAGCCTGCAGTGAACAGATAGTTTATATGGAAAAAAAAAAAACTTTTATTTTTCAAGTGAATTATTTTTTTAAAATTAGTGATATTATCATGGCAATATTATGCATCTGGTCTGAATCAGTGACTCAGTAAAGAACACTTAGCACCTTGTGATACTCTTTTTAGCCTTACAATGATTGTATTTATGTGTTTAATACCTTTATGTTTTATTAAAATACAGGCTCCAAATGGCCAAGTGTCATCATACATATTTGTTCACTACAATCCTATCACTACTTATAGTGTATCTAGCATAGAGTAAGGAACTAATAAACTGGCTTTCCTTTAAAAACAAAACAAAACAAAACAAAACAAACAAACAAGCTAAGATATTTTAAGTAAGACCTTATGAATTCAATTCTATCACTGCTAACTGATATACAAATCAGCTTATTCATAGAGTAATTAAAAGAATCTAGTATTAACAGAACTAGTGATAAATCTGAAGTATTTTAAACAGGCAGAATTCTAAAAATATATAGCCCAATGCTTCACACCTGGTAAACATTTAATAAACAGCATGCAAAGAACATATTCTTTGGGTCAACTGAAACAAATTTGGAATCCTATATATATCATTCACTACCTATATGTTCTTACACCAACCTCAAATATTTTCTTTACCCATTTAGCCTAATAGTGAGAGAGCCTACAAAAGTCCCAGAAAATGCTATCTTTTTAGACAGAAGTAGAATTATCCATTCTTAGCCTCTCATCTCTTCATTCAATAATTCCAGTTCTCTCTTAATTTTCAATATAAATTTTTTTTTTGCTTTACATATGAAAAATGCAACTGATAATGAAGAGTGTAACCTCTGGCATCAGATGATATATGGTTAAATAGAAGTGCCCAATCACCAGCTGTTTAACCTCGAATGAATTAATTACCCTAAGAATCTTGTTCCTCAACTCTATGGAGGTAAATATTGTTTATCATCATTGTATCAAATAAGATAAACTAGATAAAGTGTTTAGTAGAATAAATCGTGTAAAGTCGGTTCTCATAAAATTATCTTCCCAACCTTGGCCTGCAAGTATTTCATAATTTAGTGAGAAAAAAAAATGTGAGAATGATTCAAATATGATATTATCAGTTCAGATAAAGAAAGGTACAGATGCAAGATAGAGGGTAGTGCTTACTTACCAATCAAGATAATGTTGGAGAATATTCAGCAAGGAGGTAATACTAATACTTAAGGAAAAAACTCGAAGGATAATTAGGATTTAACCAAGCAAAAAAGAGAGAATGTTCATATAGCACAGAAGTTAAATGGGGTAAGGCATGTTAAGGCACAGGTGATGCTAAATTGAGATGGAATCCTCTATTTAACTTTGAACTTGAGTAGAGATGTGGTATAAGTCCCACCTTTAAACTGATATTAATAAATGGAAAAATTATAAATATATTATTTTTTTAAAGATGGTAAATGAGTATTTCGATAAGAAAATATCACTAGGGTTAAATATTACTATGATTCATAAAGAACATGTCAAGAAAAAAAAAAGGACAATTTCTTGTGTGTGTGTGTGTGTGTGTGTGTGTGTGTGTGTGGCAGGGTCAATAGATTGAAGACCATGAGGCTATTAGAGAAAAACTCTGTCTCTTGACTTGAGAAAATAGTTTTCTCATGATTAATAAATCAACGTGAGCCTGGAGGAAGTTCCCTATAGGTATTGCCATTTGATCTATTCTTTGTTTCTAGTTTCCTATTCAATAAATTTATCAATAAGTTAAATTAACTATACTTGTGAATTTTGCTGGATATATAGGTTTGAGAATGATAACCATCTTTGATGGACTATAAAATAAAAAAAGATGTTTTCAAACAGAAGGACTATCTGAAAATCATAAATTTTTAAAGAAACAAATTCAAAAATTGTCTTGAACTTAAAAAATCCATCAACCATATAAAAATAACATCTTCATTTCATGCACAATCCTGACTTTAGATTCTGAGATATACTATTTTGAAGAAAATGACAACAAATATTTAAAAGAAAAACAGTTTGTGACTGAATACATTTGAAAAATCCTAGAATACAAAAAGTTAACGAGGTTTGCTTACTAAATAAAGTCCTATATTTTACTTTTGCCAGTAACAATTGTGAATCTCTATAGTGAAATATTAAGTTAAAATTGAAATTCATTTGAAGTGTGAAATTCACCCCTTCCCAAAAAGCATCTTCTGAAATCAGTATTCTTTGGAACAAAGGTTAAACATTTCTAAAAGAGTAGATTGATAGAAATTTGTAGTCAAAGTGATCCTATTAGTGGTAAGTTAGTACAAATTAATCAGAGCAGTGAGCCTTATAACTGATCTCTGCTATTATGATTAAAATATGATACAATTCTGAATACTATTTAACATGTAGATTCTCATTTTTCAAATCGTTCACTTATTCACTCATCAAGTATACAAGTAATACAATATTACTCAATGTATACAGTAGCAGATATGATAATGGATACAACAGTGGATAAGATGGATAGAGATGTTCTCTTTCCTCAATGAATTTATATTCTAGTAGTGGGATAAGGATATTAAACGGACATGATAATTTTTGATTATGATAAGTACTTTTTAAAACAATTAATTAACTAATTTACTTATCTATTTTTGGCTGTGTTGAAACTTCTTTGCTGTGTGTGGGCTCTCTCTCTTGCTGTGGGAAGTGGGGTCTACTCTTTGTTGTGGTGCATGGGCTTCTCATTGTGGTGGGTTCTCTTGTTGTGGAGCACAGGCTCTAGGCACACGGGGTTCAGTAGTTGTAGCACACAGGCTCAGTATTTGTAGCTCGAGAGCTCTAGAGCGCAGGCTCAGTACTTGTGGTGCACGGGTTTAGTTGTTCCATGGCATGTGGAATCTTCCCAGCCCAGGGCTCAAACCCGTGTCCCCTGAATTGGCAGGTGGATTCTTAACCACTGCACCACCAGGGAAGTCCAAGTACTTTTAAGGAAGTACTTGGAATAAGTAATACAAAATATCTAGTTTTTTGTTTTTTTTAATAAAAGGATAATATGACTGTGCCTCCTTGAGGAAACACAGTTTGAGCTAAGTCAAATACTACTTGATGAATTAATGAATGTATACAGAATTAAAGAATAGGTTTAGTAAGGAAGATATGAGTGCAGTTACCTCAAGAATTCCCATGACCAAAACATAATTTTTGCTTCAGTAAGGAGGAAGAGAATGGGGAAGTTATTTTATAGGCATGTTTTATTTTTAGACAATGTTTTGAGGACAACATAAAAATTGTTTTATTTTCAACTCTTCTTCAGTGTATTAATATTTAGAGAGATTCATGTTATTTTTTAATATTATATAAAGTGTTTTTTTCTGTTTCAAATTTATTTGAGTTTTTATATTGCTTATATTTTAGCAGATTTTTTTCATTTTAATTAAAAATCACTAAAAGATGAACAAGCAGGTGCTAACAAAACACTGTTTAAACTTGAAGTCTCTTTTAATGTTTGATGGTTACACATTTATCATAATACTTTAAGAATCTAGATTCATAGGATCTAGAAGAGTTCTATATTCACTCAGGGGAGAAAAAATTGGGAACATAAAGATGAATTCTAACAACCTTGTGATAATATATCTGTGTGTAAGAGAAAAAGAGCTTGATCTAAAGCACTATTGGAAATAAAATAATTTCCCTTCAGCTTTTTATTATAGTCTAAGCTAATGGAATTAGGCACAATTTCTTTAACTGCATTCAGCAGTACCTATGAAATATATAATTGTTCTTTTACTGATTCAAATATTTATGGCAATACATATAACAGTTGAATATTAACAAAGACTCAAGAAAGCCACAGAAAAGAGTGAAAGAACAAGATCCTTAGAGGCAAAATAAACTAACTCCTTTTAAAAATTCTATTAAAAATAAAACTATATATTGTGCACAGATCTTCGTTTCTAATATCATTCTTTAATAAAAGAGACCAGCATTCCTTGGAGAAATAACTGATTACAGGTCTGAAGCAAGATATGTACAAGAGGAGTCTGGAACATCTTCTAGTGTTACAAAGAAAGGAATTACTAAAACAAACAAACAAGAAAATAAGCAAACAAAAACTCTCAGTGATGAGAGGTATGTCAAAGAAATAAGGAGCCAAGTGAAAGTGCTCACAAAACTGAGGTATTTTGAGAAATAAAATAAATAAATAAGTAGTGAATTATAATCCAACATATAAAATAAATATCCGTGAGTCCATACTAATATAAATAATCATTGCATAAGTAAAAGAGGGGAGAAAGACTAATCTCTTTTGCAGAATAATTCCAAGTAATTTATGTAGATACTCCACCCTCTACATGAAGTGTAACTAACACTTTTAAGTGTGGCTTGGATATAGTAGCTTTTCTGCAAGCAATACAATACAGAAAGGAGGAAAACATGTAACTTTCTAGTGGAGCAAGTTGACAAATGTGACAAATCCTGTTGGTTTTATGTACCCTTATCTGATATGATGAGAAAAATGGTACTTTACCTCTGTGGTCTTCCTTCCAAAAAGCTATAACTCCAGTCTACTCATGAGAAAAATACCAGAAAAATCCCAATGGAGGGACATTCCATAAAACACAAATCAGTACTCCTGAAAATGTTCAAGGTCATCAAGACCAATGAAAGTCTGAGAAATCAGACTTAGGAGGAGCCTAAGGAGACCTGACACGTTATTGTAATGTGGTATCTAGATGGGAACGTGTAACAGAAAAAGAGTATTACATAAAAACTCAGGAAATCTTAACAAAGTATGGACTTTAGTTAATAATATGTATCAATATTGGTTTCTTAATTGTGATAAATGTATCATATTAATGTAATATTGTTTGTAATAGGGGAAAAAATGTGCAGCATATGGGCAATCTCTGTACTATCTTCATGACTTTTCTGCAAATCTATAAACATTCAAAAATTTTTCTAAAAAGTAAAATAAAGTAGTTTTTAACAAATAAAATATATTTATATGATGCATAAAAACTATAAGCATTTTGTATCCAAAGGGAACCTGCTTTTCAAAAGGGTAAACAAATTGTAATTTCAGAGGAAATAATTTTTAAATTCTAAAGTAAAGAATTTAAAAAATTTTAAGTGTGAAAGCAGGTTTTTTTCATTAGTAATACAAAGTCATGAAGAAGATTAAGCACAGAATTATAAGACTTCTTTTAAAAACTTGTAAATGGCATAGAAAAACAGCTATAAAATGTATTCTTTGCATAGGGTGAAAAAAAGATAAAATTGTGGATAATTTGTGATAGGATAAACAATAAAGTCGTAGTTTTTGTTTATATCTTTTGAAATTGATGAGACAATATTGGTAAGAGCAATCTTTTTTAAACCACTTCCATAAAATTTGAAATTTTACTGAAATGTTCATCACCATTAAGTTCACATCTTCTTTCATTCCCTAAATCCCTTGAAACTGAATCTGAATTCTGGACTTTGTACAGCAATAGATACTATAGGAAAGGAGAAACAAACTAACAAAAATGGACTGTAATTCAAAACAATGAATTTTAACAGTAGAGTCAGGATTCTGAAAGCCTCAGCCCAAAAGAAGAATTGTAACATGTTGGGAACAAATACAGATAATAGGTAGCATGCTGAGTCTTAAAAAAACAAACAAAAAACACTAAAGTCGGGCTTCCCTGGTGGTGGTGCAGTGGTTGAGAGTCCGCCTGCCAGTGCAGGGGACACGGGTTTGTGCCCCGGTCCAGGAAGATCCCACATGCCGCGGAGTGGCTGGGCCCGTGAGCCATGGCCGCTGAGCCTGCGCGTCCAGAGCCTGTGCTCCAAAACAGGAGAGACCACAGCAGTGAGAGGCCCATGTACTGCAAAACAAAACAAAACAAAACAAAACACTAAAGTCAAAGAAGTATTTTAACCAGTAACCTCAACTTCCTTAAAGGAGTAATTCCTTTAACTGGTAGAGGAAACTGAAAGCATCTGCCTATGTTAGCTTTTGTTTTTTGTCTGGCAACACTAAATTAATAGACAAAAGAGCATAATTCATGGTGTCATAAAGAAATTAATTAATCTTTCCAAGTCATATAGGTAATTGGTGTGGTTTCTTTGATAAACTTGAAGACTTCTTTCTTGTTCACTGTACCAAATTGCTTTTCACTTATTTATTGGGACAAAATCAATATAAGATATAAGACAATATGAATCTCCATAAAAATATAAACACAAAAAAGCAAAAGCAAAGCAAAATTATTTTTGGTTTTATAAGCTTCTGGTGTCATCTTTTTCATTTATTCTAATTCCTAATAAAACATTACAGGTCTTTTAGCTGTACTTAATTTCCACTGGTTATACATTATTCTATTTTATATCTGTTATGTTTACTTTTTTATCAACCAATGCTAAGGAATTACATCTTTGCAAACTATGATAACTTGAGAGCAAGTTTTAAATATTAAGGTCATTTTCCAGCATATTAGAATATTCTGATCAACTAATTGATTTTTGATCAACTTTATTTGACTAAAAATGATTATTTAAAAAATTATGGCCTTTATTTTCCTTATACTGGATAGCTCTGTCAAAAAATAATTTAAGGGCTTCCCTGGTGGTGCAGTGGTTGAGGGTCCGCCTGCCGATGCAGGGGACACGGGTTCGTGCCCCGGTCCGGGAAGATCCCACATGCCGTGGAGCAGCTGGGCCCGTGAGCCATGGCCGCTGAGCCTGTGCATCCGGAGCCTGTGCTCCGCAACGGGAGAGGCCACAGCAGTGAGAGGCCCGCGTACCGCAAAAAAAAATTTTTAAAAATAAAAATAATAAAAAATAATTTAAGGGTATGTCTCAACAAATTAAAATTAAATCATTTTATTCATTCCATCATTGCTATGATTTTGTTAAATTGACATGTATTAGGTGGAGCACAGAGTTTGATTTTTTTCAACATTATTTTTATTTAAAAATTTTAAAAATTAATTTTTATTGGAGTATAGTTGCTTTACAATATTGTGTTAGTTTCTTGCTGTACAGCAAAGTATCAGTCATACGTATACACATTTCCACTCTTTTTTATATTTCCTTCTGATTTAGGTCACCACAGAGCACTGAGAATTCCCTGTGCTGTATAGTAGGTTCTCATTAGTTATAGATGGGCTCAGCAGCAGACCACAAGAGCAACTGAAATAGCAAAGTTTATTATTCACAGGTCCTGGAGGAAGTAACCAACATGCCTGTAGGGGCCACAGTGGGAAGTCAAGGCAGAGTGCCAAGCAGAAAGGTCAACCTGGGGCATACCTTTATTAGGGTCCCTGGATGCAGTGCTTTTGGGTTCCCAGGCTGGGGCCAAATTGGTTAATTCACATGTACACACTGCTGTATTTAAAATGGATAAGCAACAAGGACCTACTATATAGCACAGGGAAGGAACTCTGCTCAATGCTATGTGGCAGCCTGTATGGGAGGGGAGTTTGGGGGAGAATGGATACATGTACATGTATGGCTGAGTCCCTTTGTTGTGCACCTGAAACTATCACAACATTGTTAATCGGCTATACTCCAATTTAAAAAAAAGTTTTTAAAAAAATTGGTCAATTTAAACCAAAAGAACAGGGTTTTGGTAAGCCCCACAGGGAGTATTATCTAAGAGGCATATAAGACAGACTATGCACTGGGAGTCAGGAAGCTGTTAATCATAAGGGCTGTTCGGAAAGTTGCATCAGGAATTTATATTCCCTGTGATTCTGTGTGCTGCTTTCTAGGGTATGAGTTTGCACAAGGGGGCTACTGTTAGTTTAAGGTCCCTGCAGGCTGCTTTGCCAAAGAAAATGGATGCTGAGGCAGAAATACCGTGGAGTGGTGTAGCTAAACTCTCAACATTTTTTTACCCATTCATGGGTAAAATAAATATTAACTGTGCACTTTCTTATATGTAGAGTAACCTGAGATATTTCAGACAAAATTTCTGAAACAACCTTTCTATCTTCTTAAGGAAATTTCTGCCTAGTTCAGAGTTAAAACATAAATCTATTTTAAAAATATATTAATGAGAAATACTGTTAAAAGAAGTCATATAATCATTGGCTAAATGAGTGACATACATTTTTACTATGTGTTTAGGATGAGCTCACAGTATTAAACAGTACAATTGCTAGGACAAAAATTTATATTAGAATTTAAATATTTTAATTCAGCTTTATAGATGTTATTTTTGTGATTTAGATTTTACTACTTTCAGAGATTTTTGACAAACCAAGTACGTGTTATTATATGGTCAATTGACAGCTCACAATAACTTATTTGATAAATTGTAGCACATTGAAATAAGCAATATTCCAGTGATCAGATATTAACCAGGGTTTCAAGTTATACCATGTACATCATAGTTATAATTCTTTAATTTTATTTTATCATTTTAAATCACAAAGTCAAAGGAGTTATATGTATGCTTTAAGGAAAGAGACAAATAGGATAGGTAGCATACTTTTGCCCCTAATATTTTATTGGCCACATAGTAAGGATTGTATCCCATTATTTTCTTAGCATATATTTATATTGTCATATAATTGTAATAAAAATATCTTACAGGCATAGAGCTATTTTGATGGTGGGAGAGAATGAAAAGTTTGGTAATATAATTTCTAATATACCTTATAATTTCTCTTGATTACTCTCACCAGAGGTCATAAATTTATCAACTTCAGTTATTTTATTAAGTAACATCAGTTATCACTATTGATACTTACGTTATGTGTTTATTTTTTATTTTATAATTTTCTTTCCTGATCTTTATTCTTTAGTTCATCAGATTAACTTCTTCTTTGATTAACTTCTTGACCTATATATGTACATCATTAATTTCATTTCTCTTTTTTTCTAATAAATGCATTCCAGGATAAAATTTTCTATCTTAACACTGGTTATCTTGCACACCACTAGAAAAAGTATAGAAATAACATGAGACTTAAAATGATTTGTCTTCTTCTAGAAAGTATTTACATGTGGCAGTAAGCTAGGAGCATTAGTAATCATCATATAGCTAAATCCAATGTCAGGACAGAGACCATCCCAAATTGGACTTGAGTAACAATTTCAGTATTTCTAGTTTTTTTTTCCATTGCTAGGAAATGGTGGATTATGTTTCCTCTGGTAGGCTTAAGGTTCCAACTTTTGCCCTCCCTGTTCCATAAAGGTATGGAAAGTTTTTTCTTAACCTCTTGAACCTTGCCTGACTCTTAATAAGCAAATTGCTCTAAGGAAAAAAAAAAAAAAAAAAACTCCAGATTCTTGGGTCTTTACGCTGGGTTTTCTTTTCTATTCAGATGGCTGACTGATAATTGCCCTGAGAACTCTTTGTGTCTTAACCCGTATCCCCTTTTGTGCTCTTTTAAAAACTTTAGCTTTAAGTGAAAGAATATGAGCGAGCAATAGATCCTCTATATTTTATCTAACATGCTTTCAGTTACATCTTGAAAAAAGTATGATAAACTCCTTGCTGTAGTGCTTTGTTATGACAGTTTTCAATGGCGATCTTAAAAATTCTGCTATTGACTATATATTAGTTGTTGATTTTATTTGCAAATATTCATTTAAAATCTTTATCATAAAATACTACTGAAGAAATAAGATATAGCACCATGCAAATTAAATTAGTCAGTGAATCTTAAGTTTAAAAGTATAGGGCAACGTCCACATTTAATTTGTAAGATATTCCTTTACTACAAGCAACTTTTTAAAATTTACAAACTCAATTTATGGTAATATATTTTTAAAACTAAGTAATTCAGTAATTTATCTTATTTCACAAAGTCTGAGAAGAAATAAAGTTATCTTTTAATCCACAGTGTATTCATTCATACAAGAATTTTCAGCAAGCATAAATTTACTATATGCTAAATATTCTGAAATATTTTTGATAATCATTATTTAACCAGAAAAAGGTTCTCCTTATTAAATATATTTTCCTACTTTTTGCATTCTGATCATATGCACGTAAATTGTTAAATTTATTTCCCTTTCTTAGTGGTTTGTTCATTAAGCTTTAACACATAGTCTGTGTTATTCACCACAAAGAATTTTGTTACTCTCATTCTATTCAAAGCTGGAGGGTCCTAGGTTACCTCCTTTATTGTGTAACTTTTTACATCTCATTAACTTCTTCTTATTGACACTGGTACTTAATGTATACTTTTTGTGCTGCTGTTGCCACAAAGCAAATTATTCTATCCCTCATGACTGCTCTGGTAGCTTCCCACAAAACACCCAGGCTAGTTTCTTGTTTTTTATTGATATTAATTTATTCTGAAATAGTCTTCATTTGTTGCACAAATTCTGCAGTTTAATTAGAGAGTTGTTAAATCTCCATACTTCAGATCTTCTATAATTCAGTATATCACCAGAGACATTGACACCAGGAAATTAACAAGCAAAGTTAGATTGTCAATAGCAGATGGTTACATGCTTCAATATTTCATATATATATATATATATATATTTAGTATTCCAGAAGTTAGCCTTCTATAAAATGTAAATATATCAGGTTCCATACCTATTTTTTGTTAATTTATTTCTCAGTTAATATGAAATTGTACATATAAATTTCATATGTAAAACATCATTCTGCACCTTGCTTTGCTTCTGTTTTGTTCTTTAACTTTTCAGTATATTGTGAGGATCATTACAAAGCAGTATGTGAAGAGGTGTTTCCCTTATTTGAGGAGAGGGAACTGCACAGTATTACATCATTTAGATAGATCTTAATTTATGTAACTAGTTCCTGTAAATTGGTATCAAGGTGGTTTTAATGTTTCAGAGAATATTTTGGAACTGTGGGGGGTGATGTGTCTCAGATCAATTTTTGAAGTTAAGGTTTCTTAAATTTTTGACATTAAAATCTCTTGTGTCTAAGACTTTATGCTCTCAATATCACATTTAGTCCTGTGGAATAAGTTCATTGATTGATTTAGTTTTATAGTGTTTTTCTTCCTTTTTTTTTTTTTTAAGAACAGTACATAAGGTCATACCCAAAGAGTATAGCAATATGAAGAATGTGTGCAATCATACTAAAGTGTTTTTTAATTGTGAAATAGTTCAAATATGTAGAAAGCTCAAAAGAAATGTAACAAATGCTCCTGCATCCCCTCCTCCCTCTTTCTCTCTCTCTCTCTCTCTCTACTCTGTTACACCTAAACCATTATGAACTGCTAGGCCATTTATGAACAGATCTCCCCTTGTTTCTCCTTCCAATACAAGTAACTATTATTGTGATGTAGTGTTTCTCCTCCTGATTGCTGTTTCTGTGATCTTTTTAATATGAAAATTACTCTCCATACTATACATTATTGTTTATTGTGTTGTAAAATTTATAAAATTTCTATTATACTCTATCATATTGTAAAGTCATTTTACAAATGTCATTCATTGCTCAATATTATTATTATGAAGTGCAACTCATATTGATACACATAGAGGTATTTCACTGCCACCATACAAAGATATTGCATTATTACTGACTATATTCCCCATGCTGTACATTTCATCCCCTTGACTTATTTATTTTGTTACTGGAAGTTAATTAATACTCTTAATTTCCCTAACCTATTACACTCATCCCCCCACACCCTTCCCCAGTGGCAATGACTTTTTTTTTGCATATTTATGACTTTGTTTCTCTTTTATGTTTTTTCATTTATTTTATATTTTAGATTCCATATAGAAGTCATATGGTTTTGTCTTTCTCTGTCTGAATTTTTTCCTTAACATAATACCCTCTCAGTCCATCCATATCACAAATGGCAAGATTTCATTATTTTCTATATTGATTCATCTATCAATAGACACCTACGTTATTTTCATACCTTGGCTATTGTGAATAATACTGCAATGAACATAGGGTTACATATATCTTTTCAAATTAGTGTTTTTGTTTTCTTTGGAAAAAATACACAGAAGTAGAATTGCTGGATATTATGGTAGTTCTGTTTTTAATTTTTTGAGCGTCTCCATACTATTTTCCATGGTGGCTGCATCAATTTACATTTCCACCAACAGTACAGGAGGATTCCTTTTTCTCCACATTTTTGCCAACACTTATTTGTTTTCTTTTTGATAAAAGCCATTCTCACATGTTTGAGGTGATATCTCATTGTGGTTTTCATTTGTATTTCCATGATGATTAGAGATGTGAAGCATCTTCTCGTGTCTGTGTTGGCCATCTATATGTCTTCTCTGGAGAAATGTCTATTCAGGTCCTCTGCCCATTTTTTTAATCAGCTTGTTTATTTTTTTGTTGAGTTGTATAACTTCTTTATATACTTTAGATTTTAACCCCTAGTTAGATATATCATTTGTAAATATCTTCCCCCAGTCAGTAGGTGATATTTTCCTTTTGTTGATGGTTTCCTTTCCTATGCAAAAAATTGTTACTTTGATTTAGTCCTAGTTGTTTATTTTTTCTCTAGTTTCCCTTGACTGAAGAGACAGATCAAAAAAAAAAAAATGGGAAAACGAGTGTCAAAGACCATACAATGTATGTTTTCTTCTAGGAGTTTTATGGTTTCACGTCTTATATTTTAAAGCTTTAATCCATTTTGAGTTCATGTTTGTATACAGTGTGAGAGAGTAGTCCAGTTTGATTCATTTACACATAGCTGTCCAGTTTTTTCAATACCATTTATTAAAGAGGCTGCCTTTAGCCCACATTATATTTATGACTCATTTGTCAGATTAATTGACCAGATAAATCTGTGTTTATTTCTGGGCTCACTATTCTGTTCCATTGATCAGTATGTCTGCTTTTGTGCCAGTCCAATACTATTTTGATTTTTTTCTCTTGGTAGTCTAGTTTGAAACCAGGCAAAATGATACATCCAGATTTTTCTTCTTTCTCAAGATTGCTTTGGCTATTTGGGGTATTTTATGGTTCCATACAAATTTTAGAAAGATTTTTCCAGTTCTGTGAAAATGCTATTGGCATTTTGATAGGAATTGCATTAAATCTGTAGACTGCCTTAGGGAATATAGTCATTTTAACAGTATCCAGTTCTTCCAGTCCATGAACATGGTATATCTTTCCACTTGTTTGTGTCATCCTCAATTTCTTTCATCAGTGTCTTATAATTTTCCAAGTAAAGGCCTTTTACCTCCTTAGTCAGATTTATTCCTAAGTATTTCATTATTTTTGATACAATTGTAAATTTTTTTAAATTTATTTTTCTAATAGTTCATTGTTAGTGTATAGTAACTCAGCTGATTTCTGTACATTAAGTTTGTATCCTGCAACTTTACTGGTTTCATTTATTGGCTCTAGTAATATTTGTGATGGCATATTTAGGATTTCTACATATATTGTCATTTCATCTGCAAACAATGACACTTTTACTTCCTTTCCAATTTGGATTCCTTTTACTTCTATTTCTTCTCTAATTGCTGTGGCTAGGACTTCAAGTACTATGTTCAATAACAGTGGTGACAGTAGGCATCATTGTCTTGCTCCTGATCTTAGATGAAATGCTTTCAGCTTTTCACTATTGAGCATGATGTTGACTGTAGGCTTGACATATATGCCTTTTATTATGTTGACTTGTATTATGTTCCTCTACACTCACTTTGTTGAGAGTTTTTATCATAAATTGACATTTAATTTGTCAAAAGCTTTTTCTGCATCTGTAGGGATGATCATTTTATTCAATTTATTAAGTTGGTGTATCATATTTCTCAATTTTTGGATATTGACCGATCCTTGCATCCCTGGGATTATTCCCACTTTATAATGGTGTGTGAACCTTTCAATGTATTGTTGAATTTGTTTTGCTAATATTTTGTTGAGGGACTTTGCATCTATGTTCATTACTGATATTGGCTTATAATTTTATTTGTGGTGTTCTCTGATTTTGGTATCAGGGTGATGCTGGCCTATAGAATGAATTTGGAATTGTTCCTGCCTCTTCAACTTAGGGAATAATTTGAGAAGAATGTATGTTAACACTTCTTTAAATGTTTAGTAAAATTCACCTAAGAAGAAGACTTCTGGTCCTGGACTTTTGTCATTTGGGAGATTGTTTTTTTTTTTTTAATCTGATTCAGTTTGTTACTGGTGATTGATGTGTTCATATTGTCCTAGGAGATTGTATGTTTCCAGGAATTTATGCAGTTTTTCTAGTTTGTCCATTTTATTGGAGAATAATATTTGTAGTAATCTCTTATGATCCATTGTATTTCTCTGGTGTCTGTTGTAACTTCTCTTCTTTCAGTTCCAATTTTATTTATTTAACTTCTCTCTTTTTTCTTGATGAATCCAGCTAAAGGTTTATCAATTTATTTATCTTTTCAAAGAAGCAGCTTTTAAGTTTTATTAAGCTTTTCTATTTTTTTTTAGTCTCTATTTCATTTATTTCTGATCTGATCTTTATTATTTCTTTCCTTCAACTAACTTAGGACTTAATTATTTTTTTTCTTTTTCTAGTTCCTTACATAAAAAGTTAGGTTGTTTACTTGAGATTTCATTGAGGATTTATGTTTATTTACTCCATCCTAAATAAGTGCAATGTTATTCATTTGAGAAACCACATCTTCTGACAGTTCTAGAGAGTTCTTGGCCAATTCCTGCTTAATTGTAGGATTTTCTCATTATGTCAAGCCTTTCTTCATGATACTTGTTTTAGATATACAATCTCTCTCCTCTTTCACAATGCCATTTTCTTCCTTCTGTATGAAATTCTGCATATTTTCCATAGATCTTTTTTACAACTTAATAATTTCCCTTTAGTATCTTACTTATCAACTCCATATTTCTACATCTACACAGTACATTTGAAGTTCTTCTATAGAGTAGTTTTGCCTTTTACTATGCATTCTCAGCCTGTGTTTAAAAATGAATTATCTAGATTAATAGAGCTATAAAGTCTTATGATTTTTAATTTCTTCTTCATTTATAGTTAATTAGAATTTCATTAGTATTTTATTTGCTTTTAAAGATCTAGTATGCATTGAAAAGTGTTCTATTTTATCTAGCATTTCTAAGTGTTCCTCATGAGAAATAAATAATTTTTCATATATTCAGAACCTAAACTGCATATTGCCATTTATTTAATAATGACTAAATCAACTTAAATTTGAGTCAATACAAATTAAATATGTTCAACTTATACCTGGAAACATATATAATCATCTTTCAACATCTCAGTTAAATAGATAAATATGTATGATTTAAGTCTACAGAAGCCTTATATATTAGCAAATTAAAAGAGATAATTTTAGAAAACGATTTCATTGAGGTGAGAGATTACAAAATTTGACTAAAATAGAGTGGTCCTTTAACTATTGTCTTCTAGTTTCCCAGTTTTTCTTCTCTTCATATTTATATTAATATTATAAGTTATTTGTTTTTTCTATTAATAGAGTTGATACATTATTAATGTTATGAGATATATACAATCATTAATAGAGTCAAGAAAAAATATGCTTATTGCTTTATTATTGGTGTTAGAAATTACCTTTATATTTTAAGGGTATTAGTGTAAAATACAATGTTTTTAATAAGAAACGTTTCATTAAGGAATTAAGAGACTTTATAGAGTGAAAGAAGAGATTGGAAGTTCTGTGAATCCCAAAGGTTAATATAAAGTAACAGATAATAAAGTGACAACAAAAGCCTTAAATTTACTTTCAGAAATTTTAAAACAAAAGTATTCAGGAGAAAATTAGAAAAGGTCCAATCATGGAATAGTAAGTTTTGGATTATTGGAGAAGAAAATAATGCAAATTAAATTTGAAAATATTTAAATCATGACCAATACTCAGGTCATTGACAATATGTCATGGCGTTTTATTACAGATAAAATCGATAAATGAATAGAAAGTGATTTTGTCCAATAAATATATTCTTGCTTTACACAACTTGCATGGATATAAGACTGAAATATTTTTATTCACATACAGATAAGCTATAAGTTGTTTTCCAACTGGTAGCATATGAGCATCCTTTGGGATTTCTCCCACATGCTTATATGTTTTTAAATTATTTCCTTATCTTCATTTGCTTCTTCCAAATTCTCTTTCTTAGTATTTTGACATATATAAGTTAAATCTAGTATTGTATGCATTTGAAAATAAAGTTCCATAATACAGTTGTATTAATTTTTAAAAAATTATTTGTTACACCAATACTAGAATGCTTAAAATGACATTATGAAATATAGGTTTTTTTCAGTGAGCTTATTATTCTATTTTTATTTTGTTTACTGAAAAATAATGAAAAATAGTTGCTTTGATTTTATAGAAAGATTCATTTTTTGATTTCCTGCTTTTGTAGCTGTGACCTTGGGGTTTCTACAAAATATTTTATTTCAATAAATACATGAATTTAATCTTCATAGTTACTAGAAGAATTAACACTGAAAATAGAATTTCTGGGGAAAATGTCAAAATTTAGATTAATCACTATTAGCTGATACAATGATATCATTACTTAGAACATCATCTTTCAAATGGGACAGTTTTAAAAGAGAATAAATTAGTAAAAATTCAACATGAATACATTTAATATATCTATCAAAATGTGATCAACAAAATGAGCAAGATTAAACACTGGAGTTCTTTAAAAGATACTAACTATAAATATTTGATATTTGCTTCCCCATATGTGTAACACTTTTATTTCTTAAATGAATACAGTATTCATGACTGCATTTTATTTTTCTGTGGGTGGTTAATTGAAGTATATATATATATATATATATATATATATATATATATATATATATATATGTCTTTGACAACATTACATTACATGAGTGTAGCACAATCTATTTCTGATTTAATGTATTTTCCTAAAAGTTTCACTGTGGATAATGAAGGTTTCTTCCAAAGTCTGAAAGAATTGTAAGTTTCAGTGACATCACTTTTCTGAAATCATAGGAAAGAACATTTATTTTTTTAATTAATAAATAAATGTGAATATTGGGAATTAAGATAATATTTTTCATAAAATCATTTTATTACAGATGTATGCTGAACAGTGTATTTAAAGAGCAACTCAATCATTATGTGTCATGGTTCTAATGCTTTCCCTCTTTGTGTATCTTTTATTTATCTATAGGTCTGATGTACTTTTCAGTTTTTATCTAATCACATCTCTCGGCTTCAATGAAAGTCTGGATACTGAACTAAATCCAAAAGAGTTTGTATTCCTGGGAGCTTTACTTAGATTGTCTGCCAAGAGGGAATGAACCACTGGCCACAGAAAGGAAACATAAATTAGTAGCATCTTCAAGTCAAACCTCCTATTCTTTGTCTTGCCTAGAGCCAGTATAAATCTAGTGTCTCACTTAGTGGTGCAAAATACCTACATTACATTTCCACATCTCTGAACCACTACAAGAGAGAGACTTCCTTTAATGCTTACAACAAAGGGAAGTTCAGATGGAGATAACTGATTTTTTAAGCAAAAAAAAAAAAAAAAAAGCAGCACAATAGTTTGAGTAAGGTAAATATTTTTCTCACCTAGGAATCATACAAGACTGAATTTCAGAAAATTCTTTAAAAATAAAAGAAACTGCTATTCAATATATACAATGAAGATTATCCAATAATATTTATAATATAGCCTCGTCAAAAATGAAAAATCAGAATAAAAATATCATTACAGTTTCAGGAACTTTTTTTATTGCCTGACTGCCAAATTTAAACTATGAAACAGATTTGTTCATTTCTAAATTTCTATGCTTAAGTCCTGTGCATAACTTAAACCTTATGTGGAAGATATGAATTATAAAATAAATTATTAGATGATTTGATCATTTTCTTGCTAAACTCAAAAGTCAAGGGAAAAGAAATGAAGTCAAATTTAGGGTTAAAAGCCAGTGATAATTTTCCCTGAGTTTTATGTAATTGTAAAGTTTTGAAGAATTATTTAACATTGTTATATAACATAATCCTTTTTGTTATTTTTAGATTAGAATGAAAAGTATAACAATCACTTTTTTTACTAGTCTATTCAGAATAATGAATTCTTTAGGTGTCTGTATTGAATAAGATATGAAAGAGTTTTGCAGATGGATCAATGAAGGTGCAAAAAATCTTGAAAATATTTGGGCAACACGAGAAAGAATTCAACATTCAAAACCTTTGCATTGGAGATGAGACTGAGCTCTTTTATTCTCACTCTAATTTCAGCCTCACCATTTAAAAATATGTTGCCTTATAAAAGCAGTAATGATCTGGGAAGTTTATCAGATTTATTTATAAGAAAGCAAACAGCTCAGTTTGAGCTACAATTTGTAGGGCTCTTCATTCTTTCATTATAATCTGAATCTCTTGCACAGAACTCTCTGTACTCTGTGTGGGGAGAAAAGGAGCCTTCACTGTATGCAGTCCTTTTTCACATTATTTTTTTAACGTCTTTATTGGAGTATAATTGCTTTACAATGGTGTGTTAGTTTCTTCTGTATAACAAAGTGAATCAGCTATACATATACATATATTCTCATTTCTCCTCCCTCTTGTGTCTCCCTCCCACCCTCCCTATCCAGCCCCTCTAGGTAGAATTAAAGCACCGGGTTGATCTCCCTGTACCATGCGGCTGATGCCCACTAGCTATTTATTTTACATTTGGCAGTGTATATATGTCCATGTCACTCTCTCACTTCGTCCCATCTTACCGTTCCCCCCTTCCCCGTGTCCTCAAGTCCATTCTCTACATCTGCGTCTTTATTCATGTCCTGACCCTAGGTTCTTCAGAACCATTTTTTTTCCTTTTTTTTAGATTCCGTATATATGGGTTAACATACAGCATTTGTTTTTCTCTTTCTGACTTCCTTCACTCTGTATGGCAGACTTTAGGTCCATCCACCTCACTGTAAATAACTCAGTTTCATTTCTTTTTATGGCTGAGTAATATTTTATTGTATATGTGTGCCACATCTTCTTTATCCTTTCATCTGTCGATAGTCACTTAGGATGCTTACATGTCTTAGCTATTGTAAATAGTGCTGCAGTGAACATTGTGGTACATGTCTCTTTTTGAATAATGGTTATCTCAGAGTATATTGTCAGTAGTGGGATTGCTGGGTCATATGGTAGTTCTATTTTTAGGTTTTTAAGGAACTTCCATAATGTTCTCCATAGTGGCTGTAACAATTTACATTCCCACCAACAGTGAAAGAGGGTTCGTTTTTCTCCACAGCCTCTCCAGCATTTATTATTTGTAGATTTTTTTATGATAGTGATTCTGACCGGTGTAATCTAATACCTCACTGTAGCTTTGATTTGCGTTTCTCTAATGATTAGTGATGTGGAACATTCTTTCACAAGTTTGTTGGCAATCTGTATGTCTTCTTTGGAGAAATGTCTGTTTAGGTCTTTGGCTCATTTTTGGATTGGGTTGTTTGTTTTTTTGATATTGAGCTGCATGTGTGGCTTGTAAATTTTGGAGACTAATCCTTGGTAGGTTGTTTCATTTGTAAATATTTTCTCCATTCTGAGGGTTGTCTTTTCGTCCTGTTTATGGTTTCCTTTGTTATGCAAAACTTTTGTTTCATTAGGTCCCATTTATTTATTTTTGTTTTTATTTCCATTTCTCTAAGAGGTGAGTCAAAAAGGATCTTCCTATGATTAATGTCATAGAGTGTTCTGCCTCTGTTTTCCTCTAAGATGTATATACTGTCTGGCCTTACATTTAGGTCCTTAATGTATTTTGAGGTTTTTTGTGTGTATGGTGTTAAGGAGTGTTCTGATTTCATTCTTTTACATGTAGCTGTCCAGTTTTCCCAGCACCACTTTTTGAAGAGGCTGTCTTTTCTCCATTGTATATTCTTGGCTCCTTTATCAAAGAGAAGGTGACCATATGTGTGTGGGTTTATTTCTGGACTTTCTATCTTCTTCCATTGATCTATATTTCTGTTTTTGTGCCAGTACCATATTCTGTTGGTTACTGTAGCTTTGTAATATAATTTGAAGTCAGTGAACCTGATTCCTCCAGCTCTGTTTTTCTTTCTCAAGATTGCTTTCTCTATTTGAAGTCTTTTGTGTTTCCATACAAATTGTGAAATTTTTTGCTCTAGTTCTGTGAGAAATGCCATTCATTGTTTGATAGGGATTGCATTGAATCTGTAGATTGCTTTGGGTACTAAAGCCATTTTCACAACGTTGGTTTTGCCAACCCAAGAACATGGTATATCTCTCCATCTGTTTGTTTCATCTTTAATTTCTTTCATCAGTGTCTTATAGTTTTATGCATACAGGTTTTTTGTCTCCTTAGTTTGGCTTATTCCTTGGTATTTTATTCTTTTTCTTGCAATGGTAAATGGGAGTGTTTCCTTAATTTCTCTTTCAGATTTTTCATCATTAGTGTATAGGAATGCAAGAGATTACTGTGCATTAACTTTGTATCCTGCTGCTTCACCAGATTCATTGATTAGCTCTAGTAGTTTTCTGTTAGCATCTTTAGGATGCTCTGTGTATAGTATCATGTCATCTGCAAATAGTGACAGTTCTACTTCTTCTTTCCAGATTTGGATTCCTTTTATTTCTTTTTCTTCTCTGATTGCTGTGGCTAAAACTTCCAAAAGTATTCTGAATAATAGTGGTGAGAGTGGGCAACCTTGTCTTGTTCCTATCTTAGTGAAAATGATTTCAATTTTTCACCATTGAGAAAAATGCTGGCTGTGGGTTTGTCATACATCACCTTTATTATGTTGAGGTAATTTCCCCCTATGCCTGCTCTCTGGAGGGTTTTTGTCAAAAAGTGGTGTTGTATTTTGTCAAAAGCTTTTTCTGCATCTATTGAGATGATCATATGTTTTTTGTCTTTCAGTTTGTGAGTATGGTGTATCACATGGATTGATTTGCATATATTGAAGAATTCTTGCCTTCCTGGGATAAACCCCACTTGATCATGGTGTATGATCCCCTTAATGTGCTATTAGATTCTGTTTGCTAGTGTTTGGTTGAGGATATTTGCACCTATGTTCACCAGTGATATCGGCCTGTACTTTCCTTGTGACATCTTCATCTGGTTTTGGTGCCACAGTGATGGTGGCCTCACAGAATGAGTTTGGCATTGTTCCTCCCTCTGTTATATTTTGGAAGAGTTTGAGGATTGGTGTTAGCTCTTCTCTAAAAGTTTGGTAGAATTTGCCTGGTAACCCATCTGGTCCTGGACTTTGGTTCGTTGGAAGATTTTAATCACAATTTCAATTTCAGTGCTTGTGATTGGTCTGTTTATATTTTCTACTTCTTCTTGGTTCAGTCTTGGAAGGTTGTGCTTTTCTAAGAATTTGTCCATTTCTTCCAGATTGCCCATTTTATTGGCATATAGTTGATTGTAGTAATCTCTCATGATCCTTGTATTTCTGCAGTTCAGTTGTTACTTCTCCTTTTTCATTTCTAATTCAATTGACTTGAGTCCTCTCTTTTTTCTTGATGAGTGTAACTAATGATTTATAAATATTGTTTATCTTCTCAGAGAACGAGCTTTTAGTTTTATTGATCTTTGCTATTGTTTCCTTCATTTCCTTTTCTTTATTTCTGATCTGATCTGTATGATTTCTTTCCTTCTGCTCAATTTGATTTTTTGTTATTGTTGTTATTGTTCTTCTTTCTCTAATTGCTTTAGGTGTAAGGTTAGGGTGTTTATTTGAGTTGTTTCTTGTTTCTTGAAGTAGGATTGCATTGCTATAAAGTTCCCTCTTAGAACTGTTTTGCTCCATCTTATAAGTTTTGGGTCATTGTGTTTTCATTGTCATTTGTTTCTAGGTATTTTTGAATTTGCTTTTTGATTTCTTATGTGATCTCCTGGTTATTTAGTAGTGTACGTTTAACCACCATGTGTTTGTATTTTTTACATTTTTTTCCCTGTCATTTATTTCTAATCTCATAGCATTGTGGTCAGAAAAGATGCTTGATATGATTTCAATTTTCTTAAATTTACCAAGGCTTGATTTGTGACCCAAGGTGTGAGCTATCCTGGAGAATGTTCCATGAACACATGAGAAGAAAGTGTATACTCTTGTTTTTGGATGGAATGTCCTGTAAGTATCAATTAAGTCCATCTTGTTTAATGTATCATTTAAAGCTTGTGTTTCATTATTTATTTTCATTTTGGATGATCTGTCCATTGGTGAAAGTGGGGTGTTAAAGTCTCCTACTATGCTTGTGCTACTGTCGATTTCCCCTTTTATGGCTGTTAGCATTTGCCTTATGTATTGTGGTGTTCCTATGTTGGGTGCATGAATATTTACAATTGCTATATCTTCTTCTTGGATTGATCTCTTGATCATTATGTAGTGTCCTTCTTTGTCTCTTGTAATAGTCTTTATTTTTAAGTCTCTTTTGTCTGATATGAGCATTGCTATACCAGCTTTCTTTTGATTTCCATTTACTTGGAATATCTTTTTCCATCCCCTCACTTTCAGTCTGTATGTGTCCCTAGGGCTGAAATGGGCCTCTTGTAGACAGCATATATATGGGTCTTGTTTTTGTATCCATTCAGCCAGTCTATGTCTTTTGGCTGGAGCATTTAATCCATTTACATTTAAGGTAATTATTGATATGTCTGTTCTTATTACCATTCTCTTAATTGTTCTGGGTCTGTTATTGTATGTCTTTTCCTTTTCTTGTGTTTCCTGCCTAGAGAATTTCCTTTAGCATTTGCTATAAAGCTGGTTTAGTGGTGCTCAATTCTCTTAGCTTTTTCTTGTCTGTAAAGGTTTTACTTTCTCTGCCAAATCTCAATGAGCTCCTTGCTGGGTAGAGTAATCTTTGTTATAAGTTTTTCCCTTTCATCACTTTAAATATATCCTGTCACTCCCTTCTTGCTTGCAGAGTTTCTGCCCAAATATCAGCTGTTAACCTTATGGGGTTTCCCTTGTGTGTTATTTTTTGCTTTTCCTTTGCTGCTTTTAATATATTTTCTTTGTATTTAATTTTTGATAGTTTGATTAATATGTGTCTTTGCGTGTTTCTCCTTGGATTTTTCCTGAATGGGACCTCTGTGCTTCCTGGACTTAATTGACCATTTCCTTTCCCATATTAGGGAAGTTTTCAACTAAAATCTCTTCAAATATTTTCTTGGTCTCTTTCTTTTCCTTTTCTTCTTCTCTTACCCCTATCATTTGACTGTTGGTGCCTTTATTGTTGTCCCAGAGGTCTCTGAGACTGTCCTCAATTCTTTTCATTCTTTTTCCTTTTTTCTACTCTGTGGTAGTTATTTGCACTATTTTATCTTCCAGGTCACTTATCCATTCTTCTGCCTCAGTTATTCTGCTATTAGTTCCTTCTTGAGAATTTTTAATTTCATTTATGTGTTATTCATCATCATTGTTTCTTTGCTCTTTAGTTCTTCTAGGTCCTTGTTGAACATTTCTTGTATTTTCTCCATTCTATTGCCAAGGTTTTTGATCAACTTTACTATCAGTACTCTGAATTCTTTTTCAGGTAGGCTGCATATACCCTCATTTGTTTGTTGTGGTTGTTTTTTACCTTGCTCCTTTATCTGCTGTGTATTTTTCTCTCATCTCATTTTGCTTAACTTACCATGTTTGGAGTCTCCTTTTTGAAGGCTGCATGTTCGTAGTTCCCGTTTTTTTGGTGTCTGCCCCAGTGGGTAAGGTTGGTTCAGTGCGTTGTGTAGGCTACCTGGTAGATGGGACTGGTGCCTGTGTTCTGGTGGTTGAGCCTGGATGTTTTCTTTCTGGTGGGCAGGACCACATCTGGTGGTGTGTTTTGGTGTGTCTGTGAAGTTATTATGATTTTAGGCAGCCGCTCTGCTACCAGGTGGGGTTGTGTTCTTGTCTTACTAGTTGTTTGGCATGGGTTTCCAGCACTGTAGCTTGCTTGGTGTTGAGCTGAGCTGGGTTTTAGCATTGAAATGGAGGTCTCTCGGAGAGCTTTCACTGTTTAATATTACATGTCTATAGTGGCTCAATGTACTGAATTCAGCTCTCCCAACGCAGAGGCCCATGCCTGACACCCAGCCTAAGCACCAAGACCTGTCAGCCACTCTGCCAGTTATGCGGGGAGTTTCTTGCCTTTTGAGAAGTCTGAGGTCTTCTGCTAGTGTTCAGTAGGTGTTCTGTAGATGTTGTTCCATGTGTCAATGTATTTTTGATGTTTTTGTATGGGAACACCTTACTCCTCCGTCATCTTGTAAGTCCTCCTCTTCTCTTTAAATACATTATTTCTCATTGAGTATGCATGGAATAATACAAGTCCTTCACTGAAGATTTGCTCTGTGGAATGCAAGGTAGTAACTCAGTTTGACAACAATATGTGTTGATTTCTTTCAGATGGAGCCAGTCAAGTTGGACTTCCAAGTTTCCATCCATAGAAGCTTTCCCTGACTTTTCTAAAATTTACATTGTGAAATGAACAACAGACATAGTTGGAAATTGTAAATGTTTATATGTTCATTTCATGTCAAAAATCTTATCACAGCTCAATTTAACTGCAATTCTCAGAAACAATTTGTAGCACTACTGCAGCCACTATATTTTCATGACCATGCTTTTGCATTTCACGTTGCTTCAAGTTTTTAAAAAAAAAAAATGGTTTCTTTATTCTTTCATTGTAACTGGATCAGTGTCTGATTGTCAACTTGGACATTAAGCTTTATCTAACTTTCTTGGTTTGAAGGAAACCTGTCTTGACACATTCCTTCACTATAGTTTTTCACTTATTTAATTTTTCGTCACCCTTCTAATAGCATTTCCTATATCTAAAACCAGAGGAGGAGAAGTACTGTAACAATGAAGTGTATTTCTCAATGAGTATAGTTATACCTATAAAATTGTTCATAAATAGTGGTTCAAATAGCTAATAGCAAAATGACTAATATTTGCAGGCAAACATCATTTGTTCTTTGCACCATTCATTCATTCTTTATTTTTTTTAACATCTTTATTGGACTATAATTGCTTTACAATGGTGTGTTAGTTTCTGTGTTACAACAAAATGAATCAGTTATATATATACATATGTTCCCATATCTCTTCCCTCTTGTGTCTCCCTCCCTCCGACCCTCCCTATCCCACCCCTCCAGGTGGTCACAAAGCACGGAGCTGATCTTCCTGTGCTATGCGGCTTCTTCCCACTAGATATCTACCTTACATTTGGTAGTGTATATATGTCCATGACTCTCTCTCGCTTTGTCACAGCTTACACTTCCCCCTCCCCATATCCTCAAGTCCATTCTCTAACAGGTCTGTGTCTTTATTCCTGTCTTACCCCTAGGTTCTTCATAGCATTTTTTTCTTAAATTCCATATATATGTGTTAGCGTACGGTATTTGTCTCTCTCTTTTTGACTTACTTCACTCTGTATGACAGACTCTAGGTCTATCCACCTCATTACAAATAGCTCAATTTCGTTTATTTTTATGGCTGAGTAATATTCTATTGTATATATGTGCCACATCTTCTTTATCCTTTCATCCGATGATGGACACTTAGGTTGTTTCCATCTCCGGGCTATTGTGAATAGAGCTGCAATGAACATCTTGGTACATGACTCTTTTTGAATTATGGTTTTCTCAGGGTATATGCCCAGTAGTGGGATTGCTGGGTCATATGGTAGTTCTATTTGTAGTTTTTTTAAGGAACCTCCATACTGTTCTCCACAGTGGATGTATCAATTTACATTCCCACACACAGTGCAAGAGGGTTCCCTTTTCTCCATACCCTCTCCAGCATTTATTGTTTCTAGATTTTTAATGATGGCCATTCTGACTGGTGTGAGATGATATCTCATTGTAGTTTTGATTTGCATTTCTCTAATGATTAGTGATGTTGAGCATTCTTGCATGTGTTTCTTGGCAGGCTGTATATCTTCTTCTTGTTTCTTTTTTTTTTTTTAAACATCTTTATTGGAGTATAATTGCTTTACAATGGTGTGTTAGTTTCTGCTTTACAACAAAATGATTCAGTTATATGGATATATAAACACTACCAAAAGTATATCTTCTTTGGAGAAACGTCTATTTAGGTCTTCTGTCCATTTTTGGATTGGGTTGTTTGTTTTTTTGTTATTAAGCTGCATGAGCTGCTTATACATTTTGGAGATTAATCTTTTGTCAGTTGCTTCATTTGCAAATATTTTCTCCCATTCTGAAGGTTGTCTTTTGGTCTTGTTTATGGTTTCCTTTGCTGTGCAAAAGCTTTGAAGTTTCATTAGGTCCCATTTGTTTATTTTTGTTTCTATTTCCATTTCTCTAGGAGGTGGGTCAAAAAGGATCTTGCTATGATTTATGTCATAGAGTGTTCTGCCTATGTTTTCCTCTAAGAGTTTGATAGTTTCTGGCCTTACATTTAGGTCTTTAATCCATTTTGAGCTTATTTTTGTGTATGGTGTTAGGAAGTGATCTAATCCCATACTTTTATGTGTACCCGTCCAGTTTTCCCAGCACCACTTATTGAAGAGGCTGTCCTTTCTCCACTGTACATTCCTGCCTCCTTTATCAAAAATAAGGTGTCCATATGTGTGTGGGTTTAACTCTGGGCTTTCTATCCTGTTCCATTGATCTATCTTTCTGTTTTGGTGCCAGTACCATACTGTCTTGATTACTGTAGCTTTGTAGTATAGTCTGAAGTCAGGGAGCCTGATTCCTCCAGCTCCATTTTTCATCCTCAAGATTGCTTTGGCTACTCGGCATCTTTTGTGTGTTCATACAAATTGTGAAATGTTTTGTTCAAGTACTGTGAAAAATGCCAGTGGTAGGTTGATAGGGATTGCATTGAATCTGTAGATTGCTTTGGGTAGTAGAGTCATTTTCACAATGTTGATTCTTCCAATCCAAGAACATAGTATATCTCTCCATCTATTTGTATCATCTTTAATTTATTTCATCAGTGTCTTATAATTTTCTGCATACAGGTCTTTTGTCTCCTTAGGTAGTTTTTTACCTAGATATTTTTTTCTTTTTGTTGCAGTGATAAATGGGAGTGTTTTCTTGATTTCACTTTCAGATTTTTTATCATTAGTGTATAGGAATGCCAGAGATTTCTGTGCATTAATTTTGTATCCTGCTACTTCACCAAATTCATTGATTAGCTCTAGTAGTTTTCTGGTAGCATCTTTAGGATTCCCTATGTATAGTATCGTGTCTTCTGCAAACAGTGACAACTTTACTTCTTGATTTCCGATATGGATTACTTTTATTTCCTTTTCTTCTCTGATTGCTGTGGGTAAAACTTCCAAAACTATGTTGAATAAGTGTGGTGAGAGTGGGCAACCGTTTCTTGTTCCTGATCTTAGTGGAAGGCTTTAAGTATTTCACCATTGAGGACGATGTTGGCTTTGAGTTTTTCATATATGGCCTTTATTATGTTGAGGAAAGTTCCCTCTATGCCTATGCAGGGTTTTTTTAATAATAAATGGGTGTTGAATTTTGTCCAAAGCTTTCTCTGCATCTATTGAGATGATCATATGTTTTTTCTCCTTCAACTTGTTAATATGGTGTATCACGTTGATTGATTTGCATATATTGAAGAATCCTTGCATTCCCGGAATAAACCCCACTTGATCATCGTGTATGATCCATTTAATGTGCTGTTGGATTCTGTTTGCTACTATTTTGTTGAGGATTTTTGCATCTATGTTCATCAGTGATATTGGCCTGTAGTATTTTTCTTCGTGACATCCTTGTCTGGTTTTGGAATCAGGGGAATGGTAGCCTCATAGAATGAGTTCGGGAGTCTTCCTCACTCTGCTATATTTTGGAAGAGTTTGAGAAAGATAGGTGTTAGCTCTTCTCATAATGTTTGACAGAATTTGCCTGTGAAGCCCCCTGGTCCTTGACCTTTGTTTGTTGGAAGATTATTAATCACAGTTTCAATTTCAGTGCTTGTGACTGGTCTATTCATATTTTCTATTTCTTCCTGATTCATGCTTGGCAGGTTGTGCATTTCTAAGAATTTATCCATTTCTTCCAGGTTGTCCATTTTATTGGCATAGAGTTGCTTGTAGTAATCTCTCAGGATCTTTTGTATTTCTGCAGTGTCAGTTGTTACTTCTCCTTTTTCATTTCTAATTCTATTGATTTGAGTCTTCTCCCTTTTTTTCTTGATGAGTCTGGCTAAGGGTTTTTTCAATTTTGTTATCTTCTCAAAGAACTAGCTTTTAGTTTTATTGATCTTTGCTATCATTTCCTTCATTTCTTTTTCATTTATTTCTGATCTGATTTTTATGACTTCTTTGCTTCTGCTAACTTTGTTTTTTATTTTGTTCTTCTTTCTTTAATTGCTTTAGGTGCAAAGTTAGGTTGTTTATTCGAGATGTTTCCTGTTTCTTCAGGTAGGATTGTATTGTTATAAACTTCCTTCTTAGAACTGCTTTTGCTGCATCCCATAGATTTTGGGTTGTCGGTTCTCCACTGTCATTTGTTTCTAGGTATTTTTTAATTTCCTCTTTGATTTCCTCAGTGTTCACTTCGTTATTAAGTAGTGTATTGTTTAGCCTCCATGTGTTTGTATTTTTTACAGTTCTTTTCCTGTATTTGATATCTAGTCTCATTACATTGTGATCAGAAAAGATACTTGATACAATTTCAATTTTCTTAAATTTACCAAGGCTTGATTTGTGACCCAAGATATGATCTATCCTGGAGAATGTTCCATGAGCATTTGAGAAAAATGTGTATTCTTCAGGTTTTGGATGGAATGTCCTATAAATATGAATTAACTCCATCTTGTTTAATGTATCATTTAAAGCTTGTGTTTCCTTATTTATTTTCATTTTGGATGATCTGTCCATTGGTGAAAGTGGGGTGTTAAAGTCCCCTACTATGAATGTGTTACTGTCGATTTCCCCTTTTGAGGCTCTTAGTATTTGCCTCATGTATTGTGGTGCTACTATGTTGGGTGCATAAATATTTACAATTGTTATATTTAATTCTTGGATGGATCCCTTGATCATTATGTAGTGTCCTTTTTGTCTCTTCTAATTGTCTTTATTTTAAAGTCTATTTTGTCTGATATGAGAATTGCTACTCTACTTTCTTTTGATTTCCATTTGCATGAAATATCTTTTTCCATCCCCTTACTTTCCATCTGTATGTGTCTCTAGGTCTGAAGTGGGTCTCTTGTAGACAGCAAATATATGAATCTGTGTCTTTTGGTGGGAGCATTTAGTCCATTTACATTTAAGGTAATTATCGATATGTATGTTCCTATTCCCATTTTCCTACTTGTTTTGGATTTGTTATTGTAGGTATTTTTCTTCTCTTGTGTTTCTTGTCTAGAGAAGTTCATTTAGCAGTTGTTGTAGAGCTGGTTTGGTGGTGCTGAACTCTCTCAGCTTTTGCTTGTCTGTAAAGGTTTTAATTTCTCCACCAAATCTGAATGAGATCCTTGCTGGGTAGAGTAGTCTTGGTTGCAGGTTTTTCTCCTTCATCACTTTCAGTATGTCCTGCCACTCCCTTCTGGCTTGTAGAGTTTCTGCTGAGAGATCAGCTGTTAACCTTATGGGGATTCCCTTGTGTGTTATTTTTTGTTTTTCCCTTGCGACTTTTAATATATTTTCTTTGTATTTAATTTTGGACAGTTTGATTAATATGTGTCTTGGCATGTTTCTCCTTGGATTTATCTTGTATGGGACTCTCTGTGCTTCCTGGACTTGATTAACTATTTCCTTTCCCATGTTAGAGAAGTTTTCAACTACCTCTTCAAATATTTTCTCAGTCCCTTTCTTTTTCTCTTCTTCTGGATCCCCTATAATTAGAATGTTGGTGTGTTTAATGTTGCCCCTGAGGTCTCTGAGACTGTCCTCAGTTCCTTTCATTCTCTTTTCTTTATTCTGCTCTACAGTAGTTATTTCCACTATTTTATCTTCCAGGTCACTTATCCGTTCTTCTGCCTCAGTTATTCTGCTATTGATTCCATCTAGAGTATTTTTCATTTCATTTATTTTGTTGTTCATCATTGTTTGTTTCATCTTTAGTTCTTCTATGTCCTTGTTAAATGTTTTTTGCATTTTATCTATTTCCAAGATTTTGCATCATCTTTACTATCATTATTGTGAATTATTTTTCAGGTAGACTGCCTATATCTTCTTCATTTATTAGGTCTGGTAGGTTTTTAACTTGGTACTTCATCTGCTGTGTGTTTTTCTGTCTTCTCATTTTGCCTATCTTACTGTGTTTGGGGTCTCCTTTTTGCAGGCTGCAGGTTCGTAGTTCCCGTTGTTTTTGGTGACTGTCCCCAGTGGCTAAGGTTGGTTCAGTGGGTTTTGTAGGCTTCCTGGTGGAGCGGACTAGTGCCTGTGTTCTCGTGGATGAGGCTGGATCTTGTCTTTCTGGTGAGCAGGTCTACATCTGATGGTGTGTTTTGGGGTGTCTGTGGACTTATTATGATTTTAGGCAGCCTCTCTTCTAATGGATGGGGTTTTGTTCCTGTCTTGCTAGTTGTTTGGCATAGGGTGTCCAGCAATGTAGCTTGCTGGTCGTTGACTGAAGCTGGGTGCTGGTGTTGAGATGGAGAACTCTGGAAGATTTTGGCCATTTGATATTATGTGGAGCTGGGAGGTCTCTTGTGGACCAGTTTCCTGAATTTGGCTCTCCAACCTCAGAGGCACAGCGCTGACTCCGGCTGCAGCACCTAGAGCCTTTCATCCACATGGCTCAGAATAAAAGGGAGAAAAAGTAGAAAGAAGAAATTAGTAGAAGTAGAAAGAAAGAAAGAAAGGAGGAAGGGAGAGAGAGATGGAGTAAGCATGGAAGGAAGGAGGGAAGGAAGGAAAGAAAAGAATGAATATAAAGTAAAATAAAATAAAGTAAATAAATAAATAAATAAAATAAAAAGTTAAATAAATAAAAAAATAAAAAGTTAAAATAAAATATAATAAAGCTATTAAAATAAAAAAAATAATTATTAAGAGAAAAAAAAACAGTCGGATAGAACCCTAGGACAAATGGTGGATGTAAAGCTATATAGACAAAATCTCACACAGAAGCATACACATGCAGACTCACAAAGAGAGGGAAAGTGGAAAAAAAATCATAAATCTTGCTCTCAAAGTCCACCTCCTCAATTTGGGATGATTCATTGTCTAAAGGAGGGAAGGAAGGAAAGAAAGAATGAAGATAAAGTAAAATAAAATAAAGTTATTAAAATAAAAACTAATTATTAAGAAAACAAACAAACAAAAAGAAATATGGATGTCTAGAACCCTCGGACAAATGGTGGAAGCAAAGCTATACAGACAAAATCTCACACAGAAGCACACACATACACACTTAACAAAAGAGGAAAAGGGGAAAAAATCATAAATCTTGCTCTCAAAGTCCACCTCCTCAATTTGGGATGATTCATTGTCTATTCATGTATTCCACAGATGCAGGGTGCATCAAGTTGATTGTGGAGCTTTAATCCGCTGCTTCTGAGGCTGCTGGGAGAGATTTCTCTTTCTCTTCTTTGTTCTCACAGCTCACAGGGGCTCAGCTTTGGATTTGGCCCCGCCTCTGCATGTAGGTCACGAGAGGGCGTCTGTTCTTTGCTCAGACAAGACAGGGTTAAAGAAGCCGCTGATTTGGGGGCTTTGGCTCACTCAGGCCTGGGGGAGGGAGGGACACGGAGTGTGGGGCGAGCCTGCAGTGGCATAGGCTAGCATGACGTTGCACCAGCCTGAGCCGCGCCGTGCATTCTCCCGGGGAAGTTGTCCCTGGATCCCGGGACCCTGGCAGTGGAAGGCTGCACAGGCTACCCAGAAGTGGTGTGTGTGGTTAGTGACTTGTGCTTGCACACAGGCTTCTTGGTGGTGGCAGCAGCAGCCTTAGCGTCTCATGTCTGTCTGTGGGGTCCACGCTTTTAGCCACGGCTTGCACCCGTCTCTGGAGCTCCTTTAAACAGCATTCTTAATCCCCTCTCCTCTCGCACCAGGAAACAAAGAGGGAAGAAAAAGTCTCTTGCCTCTTTAGCAGGGCCAGACTTTTCCCCGGACTCCCACCCGGCCAGCCGTGGCACACTAACCCCCTGCAGGCTGTGTTCACGCCGCCAACCCCAGTCCTCTCTCTGTGCTCTGATCGAAGCCCGAGCCTCAGCTCCCAGCCCCGCTGACCCTGGCAGGGAGCAGAGAAGCCTTTCGGGCTGGTGAGTGCTGGTCGGCGCCGATCCTCTGTGCAGGAATCTCTCCACTTTGCCCCCTGCACTCCTGTTGCTGTGCTCTCCTCTGCAGCTCCGAAGCTTTCCCTCTCTGCTACTCACAGTCTCTGCCCACGAAGGGACTTCCTAGTGTGTGGAAACCTTTCCTCCTTCACAGCTCCCTCCCACTGATGCAGGTCCTGTCCCTGTCCTTTTGTCTCTGTTTATTCTTTTTTCTTTTGTCTTACCCTGGTATGTGGGGGGTTTCTTGCCTTTTGGGAGGTCTGAGGTCTTCTGCCAGCGTTCAGTAGGTGTTCTGTAGGAGTTGTTCCACGTGTAGATGTATTTCGGGTGTATCTGTGGGGAGGAAGGTGATCTCCGTGTCTTACTCTTCCACCATCTTCCTGGAAGCCCTCTTTATTTCTTTTGAAATAATTTTTTTTCATCCTGTAGCATCAGTATGATTGTGCTAAATGATCTTATTTTCATTTCATTAAATTTTCTCAGAAAGTAATTTACAAATGAATATAAAGATATAAATGCATCTTGAAAACATTTTAACCATCATTGAATTAGGTACTGTACCACACACATTTCCAAAATTGCTTTGTCTGTCGGTCTGTGAATAACATTTAAAAACAAGTGATATTATATATATTTTATTATTTTACTACACAAGGATTCTATCCTAAATTTACTGTTTATTGCACTGAAGATCTGCTCTTAAGTTAGATCCACACAATATTATTTAGTAACACATACTAATTATTTGAATAATAATCGGATATAAATAAAGCTCTAATTAAGTTCTTATAATTAGGAATCTTTTTGTTATTCTGTATATGTCATGTTAGTGATCCAGAATACTACCTGTAATAGTTTCAACTGAAAAGCCAGCCTCCAATAAAAAGTATAGTTCAAAAAAAAATGTTCTCATGGAGAATTAACTCCTGTATCATTTTGTAGTGGTTCTCTTTGTACCTAAAAATTTTAATTTTCTTTATTATGAAGTGTGCTGTGTCTGAAATTAATACAGCTGCTCTAACATCTTTTGGTTGGCATTTTCATGGTACATCTATTATAGTAATATCAAAAAAAGTAGGCATGTCTCTAACAAAATATATGCAAGATTTGTATGGGGAAGATTAAAAAACTCTGATGAATGATATCAAAGATCATTTCAATAAATGGAGAGTCATTTCATGCTCATAGATAGAAAAAATATCTTAAAGATGGTGATTATTCTTAACTTCATTTATAAATCTAAGACTATCCTAATGAAAATCTAGGCAAGCTACATTGTAGATACCTATGACTAATTTTAAAGTTTATATGGAAAAGCAGGAGCCACCAAATAATCAATAAAGTGCTGAAAAAGAACAAAGTTTGAGCACTGACACTACCCTACTTCTAGATTTTCAATAAATCTTTTGTTATTAGACACCATGGTATTAGTGAAAAAATAGAAATATAGATCAATTGAACAAATAGCAAGCCCATAGTAGAATCACATAAATATAGTAAACTGATCTTTTACAAGAATAAAGAAAATTTAATGGAGAAATTATTTTTCTCAACAAATGGCTATTAAAAAATTCCAAAAATTAATGTAGAAACAGATGACAGATCTCACAACTTTCACAAAAATTAACACAAAGTACACCAAAATATTAAATATAAAGAAAGACTGTAAAACTTCTAGAAAAGAAAATCTAGGCAAAAACTGATTTGATTTTTGGTTTATGTGTTTTAGATGCAAAAATCAAAGTTACAATCTATGAAAGAAATAAAATCATTTGAGAGTTTACTGAAATGGAAAACTGCTCTGCTGTAGACACTGTTAAGAGAGTGAAAGGACCAGTCACTGACTGCGAGAAATAAAATTGCAAAACACATATAAAGAATTAGTAGAAATAGTGTACAACACTTAAAACTCAACAGTAAAAATAAACAACACAATTTAAAAATGTGAAAATAAGTTCAATAGACACCTCACAAAATAGATATGCCAGTACCAAATCAGTATATAAAGAGATAGTCAATATTATGTGCCATTAGGGAATTGAACAATTAAAACCACAACAACATTGAGACACATTACACACCAATTAAAATGACTAAAATCCAAAAATCTGACAATCCCAAATGCTGGCATAAAATCAGAGAAACAGGAACTCTCCTCTATTCCTGCTGTAAATGAAAAATGGTACAGCCACTTTGGAAGACAGTTTGACAGTTTCTTAGAAAGCCAAATATTGTTTTAATATATGATCCACTCACTGTACTCCTAGCTATTTGCCAAATTGATTTCAAACTTTATGTCCAAGCAAAAATCTGCACATAAATGTTTATAATAGCTTTATTCAAAATCACCAAAAAAGTGGAAACAATCTAGATGTCCTTCAATAGATTAATGGATAAACTATGGTAGTTCCATACAATGGAATATCATTCAGTGATAAAAATGATTAAGTAGTGCTTCCCTGGTGGCACAGTGGTTGAGAGTCCACCTGCCGATGCAGGGGACATGGGTTCATGTCCCTGTCTGGGAAGATCCCACATGCCGCGGAGCAGCTGGGCCCGTGAGCCATGGCTGCTGAGGCTGCGCCTCCGGAGCCTGTGCTCTGCAGCAGGAGAGGCCACAGCAGTGAGAGGCCTGTGTACCGCAAAAAAAAAAAAAAAAAAAAAAAGAATAAGTAATCAAGCAACAAAAATATGGAGGAAACAATAAAGGTCAAATATGACAATTCCACAGCTAACTTCGTACTCAACGGTGAAAAGCTAAAAACTTTTCCTTTAACATCAGGAAGAAAACAAGGATGTCCACTCTTGCAACTTTTGTTCAACAGAGTATTTGCTGTTTTAACTACAGAAATCACACATGAAAAGAGGTAAAGGCAACACAATTGGAAAAGAAGTGAAATTGCAACTATATGCAGATGACATGATACTGTATATTAAAAACTCCAAAGACCACCACCAATAAAACTATTAAGATTAATAGTTTAGTAAAACTTCAAGATACAAAATCAACATACAGAATCTGTTGTATTACATTAAAAATGAACTATCAGAAAACAATCCCCTTTATGGTTGCATCAAAAAGAATAAAATACCTAGGAGTAAATCTAACCAAGTTGAGGTAAATGACTTGTACTCAGAAAACTATAAAACACATTGAGTACATCAAAAATAAATGGGAAGATATACCATGCTCAGGGATTGGAAGAATTGATATTATTAAAATGTCCATAGTACCTTAAAGCAGTCTACAGATTCAATGCAATCTTATCAAAATACCAATGGCATTTTTCACAGAACTAGAACAAATATTTCTAAAATTTGCATGGAACCACAAAAGATCACAAATAGCTAAAACAACCTTAAGAAAGAAGAACATAGCTGGAGGTATTACACTCCCTGATTTCAAACTATGCTGCAAAGCTACAGTAATCAAAACAGTATGGTACTGGCACAAAAACAGGCACATAGCTCAATGGAAAAGCATAGAGAGCCCAGAAGTAAACTCATAATTATAAGGTCAGTTCATTTATGACAAAGGGGCTGTAAATTACACAGTGGCAAAAAGACAGTCTCTTCAAAAATTTGCAACATGCAAAAGAATGAAAGTGGACAACTTTTTTTATTCCATATACAAAAATAAACTCAAAATGGAGTAAAGACTTAAATGTAAGACCTGAAATTATAAAACTCCTAGAAGAAAACATTGGTCTTAACAATAATTTTTGGGTCTGTCTCCTTAGGCAAGGGTAACAAAATAAAAAATACACAAATGAGGCTACATCAAACTAAAAAAAAAAATGTACAGGGAAGGAAACCATCAACAAAGGGAAAAGGCAACCTAGTAAATGGGAGAAGATATTTGCAATTGATATATCTGATGTGGTGTTAGTATCCAAAATATATGAAGAACTCACATAGCTCAATACCAAGAAAAGCAAACAATTGAATTAAAAAATGAACAGAGGGGGCTTCCCTGGTGGCACAGTGGTTGAGAGTCTGCCTGCCAATGCAGGGGACACAGGTTCATGCCCTGGTACTGGAAGATCCCACATGATGCAGAGCGGCTAGGCCCGTGAGCCATGGCCGCTAAGCCTGTGTGTCTGGAGCCTGTGTTTGCAACAGGAGAGGCCACAACAGTGAGAAGCCCATGTACTTCAAAAAAGAAAAAAAATAAAAAATGTAAAATAAAAAATGAGCAGAGTACCTGAAAGACATTTTTCTTTTTCTTTTTTTAGGCATTTTTCAAAGGAGATATACAGATGGCCAACAGACACAGGAAAAGCTGCTCAACATCACTAATCATCAGGGAAATGTAAATCAAAACCACAATGAGATATCACTTCACACCTGTCAAAATATCTATTGTAAAAAAGACAACAAATAACAAGTGTTGGTGAAGATATGAAAACAATGAAACCCTCCTGCACTGTTGGTGGGAATGCAAATCCATGAAGCCACTATGGAAAACAGTAAGAAGATTCCCCCCAAAGTTAAAAAAATAGAACTACAATAAGATCCAGCAATTCTCTCTCCTCTGAGTACTTTTTCCAAGAAAACACAAACACTAATTTGAAAAGATATATGCATCCCTATGTTCATTGCAGCATTATTCACAATAGTCAAGGTTTGGAAACAACCTAAGTGCCCATGATGATGGATAAAGGAGATGTGGTATATTTATACAATTGAATATTAATCAGCCATAAAAAAGAATATAATCTTGCCATTTGGGACAACATGGATCTACCTGGAGGGTATTATGCTAAGTGGAATAAGTCAGACAAAGACAAATACCATACGACTTAACTTATATATGGAGTCTAAAGTACAACACAGAAGAATGAAACAAAACAGAAACAGATTCACGGACATCAAAAATGAACTGGTGGTCACCAGTGGGGAGAGGGTGGGGGCTGGGCAAATAGGTGAAAGGGATTAAGAGGTACAAATTTCTAGTTACAAAATGAATAAGTCACAAGGATGAAATGTACTTCATCGGGAATACAGTCAAAAATATTTTAATAAACTTGTGTGGTGATACATGGAATCTAGACTTATTGTGGTGGTCATTTTGTAATGTATATAAATGTGGAATCGCTATGCTGTACACCTGAAACTAATATAATATTGTGTGTCAGCTATACTTCAATTTTTTTTAAGGAAAATAAATTAATAAATGACATTTTTTTTTGTGAGGCTCTTTTTCTGAATGGAAAGGTGAAGAAAATGTAAATAATCAGATGTGTGATGCCTGAAAAGTAAAGTAAAGCATCTAAATCTTTAAAAGCTTTCAGATCATGATTAATCACTCAAAGCAAATATAATTGTTTTTACTTGTGCCATTTCTTAATAGTTCAAATACACACACACAGAGCAAATGTATACTCACCATATCTTATTGTCAAACATCATATTTTAAGCAAAATCCAATTACTTCATAAGCATCTTCATCCAGCTCAATAGTAGAATGCTGTCACATGTAAGTAGCAAAGAGCTGATTAGAAGCTACAACACTATTCTAGAAGTGGCAATCTCTTCAAAAGATTTTTCTAGAACAGAAAAGCCTAAAGAAATGACACTACTAATTTTATAACGGATTTGCTGGCTAATAATAATTTATATTAAATATGCATTTTAGTTTCCCTTAGTTTTTCATTTTAATGGAAAACATCATATAACATTTTACATGAGCAAATTGTCATAAGCAAGATTAATGTCCTTATTTCTGGAATGTATATTCTAGAAGTTCACTTTTAAAAAGAAACTAACTTGATCACCTTGATTCATTTTATCATTTTCTTTTTCTTTTTTTTTGTTATTTAATTCACAAAACAGAAAACATGGTGAAAATTTTATACTAATATACATTAGACATATAAAGTTTTTAAAATTTCATGAGATAAATGCATTAAGATAGTGTACATATAATAATAACTCTAGATAACAAGGAAGAAAAATCCTTACCCAACAGGAAAGTATAAGCAGAATTTTCATTACTGAGAGAGGAAAAAAAAAAAAAGGAGAGAGGAAGAGAGTAAAAGAGGAAGAAAAAGTGAGAGAAAGTTAGAAAAAGAGACTGTGTGGAGGAAGGGGCCAGTATCAATTTCCCAGGTAAAAACTTACATTTAGGTGAAGACTTTAAATATCTATTTGGATATCTATTATAGAGAGAGGATTACATTTGCAAAAAATAAACAACTACAACAACAAACACACACATTATCATTAATCTAACCTAAATTATCCCCATTAGTTTTGGATCATACACTTTTATAAAATTGAAATAAAATAAAAATAAAGTTAATTGAGTATATCAAAATTAAAGTATAGCCAATGGTTCCTCAATAAAAATACGATAAAAATAATTATTATTCCTTTAATAGTTTTGAAAGTTTTAAAACTTGGTATCTAAATAAATACAAGTCATTAATGAAGGGCCTCAGTTACTAATAAACCAAAGTGGAGAGGTGGTCATTTACACTACCTCTAGGTACTCACTTCAACAGCATCTGAATTACCAAAATTGTTAAAATAATTTTATTGAAGATGAAATTGCAAGGAAAAGGGAAGAGATTCAGTAGCTTGACAATAATCCAACATTCAAAAATACAAATATAAATATTATATTGTTATAATTGTTCTATTTTATTATTAGTTATTTTTGTTGATCTCTTACATGCCTAAAATATAGATCAAACTTTATTGTAGGTATGTATGTATAGGAAAAAACACAGTATATATAGGGTTTGACATTCTCCATTGTGCCAGGCATCCACTATAGTTCTCGCAAAATATTCTCCACAGATAAGGGGGGACATTACATATATTTCAAAATACATGTGAAGAAATATTTTGTTGTTGAAAATGTTTCATACCAAAAAAGTATTGTGCATATGATTTGTAATTAAATAATATATTTATTATTTAATAAATTATTTAATAAATAAATAAATAATATATATTATTAAATAAATAATAATTAAACAGTACAAACAATTTTGTGAGCCATCTTCCCACTCAAAAGTGGTGTTATTTTGACTTAAAAATTTAGAAAATGCTAAAAGTTAGCCAATTATGTATGCACTCTTCCCACATCAAAATCTGTTTAAATGGTTCTCAAAGGGTGGTTTGTGGAAACTTGGTGATCCATGGACCTTTCTGGAGGGTTTGTGGTGTCAAATATTTTTATTCTAATAATTAGATGCCTTTTTCAGTGTTTTGCAAACTATGCACAAAATTGCAGGTGACTTAGCACAAACAAACTATGGAAATAAACTGTATTTAGTCATATTTATTTTATTCTGTACCACTATGCATTCATTATAAGTAAAATGTGTTTTGCATGTCTTTGAGGTGAAAGTAAAAATTACTAATTAAATAATAATTACAATTAAAATTATTGACCCTTTCTTATTTGTCTTTTTAGTATTCTATGTAGTAAAATGAAAAGTACACATATCACTTATACTGCTTTATTTAAGTGGAATTATTCTGTTGAGGAAAAATATTTGTGAGCTTAATTAAAAACTGAACTAAGTGACTCTTTTCCAAATATAATGTATATGTGAAAATTTGAACTGTCTTAAACATTTTTTAAGAAAATTAATGCTTCAAATGTGAGCTTTCCAACATCACATTACATGGATTTTCTGCTGGGATTGGTGATGATATTAATCTTTGATTTTTAATATTATATGATAAAATGTGTCAAAATTTGAAAAATTTGTATCACTCTGTAAACCAATATTTTCCAAATGAGCAACGTATATTTGACAAAACCATAATAGGTAAAAGTTCCATTCAAGGTATAGAATAACACAATTGATATTAATAATTTGTGCATATAACTTTATAAGGGGTATTAATCATTAGCTTTCTTTTCAGGTAATGTATTTGGCTGTTCTTTATATCAAGATTATTGGCATTATAGAATTAATTATGTATATCCTCATATTCAATTTTCTGGAAGATTTTACATAGAATTAGTATTATTTTTTCTTAAATGTTTTCAAAGAATTCATCAGAAAAGCAGCTGAGTTTACTTTTAAAAAGGTTTTAAACTAGAAATTCAGGCTATTCTGATGACTTTTTTTCTTAATTTAGCATTGGTAATTTGTGTGTTTAAAGCAATTTGTCCATTTAATCTGTGGGGTCAAGATTACTAGCATAAATTTATTAATAACATTCCCTGATTATATATTTAATAACTGTAGGATTCAGTGATTTCCCTTAATTCCTAATATTGGTAATTTGTGTCTTTTTCTTTTCTAGATCAAACTAGATAGAGTTTTATCAATTTAATTGATCTTAGAAATACAGATTTGATTTGATTTTCTTTATATTTTTTCAATTTTCTGTTTCAGATTTTTCTATTTTGTATTTATTGTTTTCTTTCTTCTTTTTACTTTTGTTTAATTTTCTCTTCTTCTTCTACTTTCTTATGGTAGAAACCTAGACAATTGATTTGGGAACTTTCTTCTTTTCAATGTTGGTATTTAGTGTTATAAATTTCCCTCCATGTAGTTTACTAGCTCTATTGCCCACAATTTTAATATGTTTTGTTTTCATTTACACTTTCAGAATATTTCTAATTTCCCTTTTGACATCTTTTTTGACTCATGGGTTTTTTAAAAGTGTGTTTTTGTATGTGGTGTTTTGGTGTCTGTTTCTATTGACTGATTTTCTCCTTAAAGGGCATTTTTTCTGTTTTTTTGCATACCTTCTGAGCTTTAATAGAATGCCAGGCATTATAATTTTTTTTTTTTTTTTTTTTTACGATATATGGGCCTCTCACCTCAGCAGTCATGGCTCATGGGTCTAGCTGCTCAACGGCATGTGGAATCTTCCCAGACCGGGGTACGAACCCGCATCCCCTCCATTGGCAGGCGGACTCTCAACCACTGTGCCACCAGGGATGCCCCAGCCATTATAATTTATAACTTGTTGGAGGCTGGTTATTTTTATGTTCCTTTACATGTTCTTGAGATTGTGTGGGATGCAGTTAAGTAACTTAAAAACTTTAGTCTTATCAATATTTGCTTTTACTTTTTGTTAGATTGGATCAGAACAGCTTTTCATCTAAGGCCAATTCCCTTTCATTCTTAAGGCAATAGCATACTGAATACTTTAACCAATGCTCCATGTAGTATGATATTTTTACACTTTGACTGATGGCACACAAACAATTCTGGGCCTTGTGTGAACTCCTGAGATTTTTCTGCCTGCTAATCTCCGTGAGACTTTCCCAGGCTCAGGAATTATCCTCATATGAATTTTCTGGTCTGTATTCTGTAAAGATTCTAGGGAACCCTCACCAGATGTCTGGTACTCTTTCCCTGTGTAGCTTTCTCTTCTTTGGTACTCTGCTTTATGGGGGAAGTCTTCTCAGACAGCAAGCTTGTGTAGGCAGTGAGTTGCCTTGTTTGTTTCCATTCACTCAAAGATCACTGTCTTCTGCTGCCTCTTTTCAAACATATGAAAACTTGTTTTATACTAAATGCGATCTTAGTGAAACAGAGTGATATATTGTATTTTGCAACTAATCCTGAAAAAAATATAAAAACAAAAGCTGTTTGTCTATTTTCTGTGTATTTGCAAGGAAAAATACCACCCTGCTTGTCCAGTTGGGTGTATTAACAAAGAATATTCACAATTTGCTAAAGAGTCTGTTGGAATACTGCTATCCTTTCAGTAAAAGACCACATTTCCCCCCATACTTCAACCAAAACAACAAACCTTAGCAGATTGACTCCAAAGGCAGAAAGAATAATTCAGATATCTTTTATCAAGCTAGATATTTTTTTTTAAAAGGGAAGAATGTAAAACAATTCCACTCATCACTATTCTGGGGAGAAAATATATTTTAATCTGCCAGTTTTGTGAGTATAATGGGCTTAGTATTGTTTGTAATAATTTCACAAATAAATAATTTTAAATATAATATTTTATTCACTAATGTGGTAGATATTATTACCTATAAACTAAATGAACAATATATCTTTAGGTTTCCAAGTATTAAAAGAAGTTAAATATTCCTATAACCAAGATTTTGAGAATTATTGATCTATTTTATTTTCTTAGACATAATTATCATTTTTACTCATTTGAAGCAAACTCATGACACTAATTTTGTTTTTTTTTTTTTTTTTTGGTTCTCAATGTAAATGAGTTAAACATTAGGTTCAACTAAAAAAAATTATATGAGAATTGTGTTAGTGCCAATATTTGAAGATATTTGCTCATTCTTTAAGTAAGTGATTCAACGAAAAGGCTAAAAATCATATGAGACAGAAACATTTGTGTAACTTCTCCCTTGGGTTACTAAAATGGCTTCTTGTCAGTTAGGTTGTGTGTGTGGAATATGAGGGTGTGGTGAGAGAGTTGTACAGGGAATCCCATTCATTCATACCTATCCTGAAAAACTCAAGGTTCTGCTTGTGTTTGAGACAGTTAGAGACACCTATACATGACACTCACCTATAACACCGTCTCTTTCTGAGCTTTATGTAAAAGCATCATAAAGGGGATATCCACTCACGACAAATGCTCAGGGGCCTGCACAAATCCTTATACCACTTAAAAGACCTGGCAATAGAATGTGGAACCATTACTCTATTCTTATTCCTAACAGCATTGCAATTTATCACTCTCCTATCTGTACTTCTTCAGGAAAGAAATATACAAATTTCACCTTGGAGGAATTAGCTGAGCTGCTTTCTGTGCATCTGTAATATATGCATGCATTCTGACTCTGCAGTTTTATTAGTGTGAATCATGAACAGTCATTTCTTTATTTCTTAGTCTTCTACATCTTCCACTCAAAAAAGACATTTAAAAGTCACGTAAAACGGCCGTGGGTCCCTTGAGACTAGTAAATCTCTACCCCTTAACTGATTTGCTACAACGTTAAAATCTTTTCCTGACATGCCTAATACTCTATATAAGAAAATTTTGTCCTTTTTTAAAAGTCTTCCATCAGGATGAGGATTTAAGTTGTATTAATTTAAAATATACCAAAACTTGATGTCATCTAAGATTTTTTAAAAATTGATTAGCTTTATATTAAATTTCTATAATGTAATTGCATATGATAAAATCATTTGTATCTTTGGTGAAAATGGTCTTAATTTATTGGCTTTACAAGAAAATCTAGTTACTGTTTAATTATTCTTTTCCTTGCTATTACAATCTTAGAAACTCATGCAAAGATACGATTTTCTAAATGTTAAATGAATCAAAAATATTTCTTGCAATGAGAAATGTAAATCAACTTAAGCAGTATTTTTAATCCCCTAAATATAAATTAATATATCTACTGTAAATAGCATAGAAGAACATGTTAAAAATGTATTACTTAACGTATTTTATCTTTAGTTTTATGGGAGTACCATACACAAATTTCTCTTTGTGTGTATATGTGTTGTGTGTTTAGGTAGATAGGTTGGTAGATATTCAGTCAACTCAACTCACCTAACCATAACTTCATGAGAAAAGGACAGAAATTATGTATTATAACACTTGTATCCTTTATATCACTAACCAACATATACTGTAAATAGTAGATGATTTGATTGATTATAAGAATAATAGGGCTTCTCTGGTGGCACAGTGGTTGAGAGTCCGCCTGCCGATGCAGGGGACATGGGTTTGTGCCCCAGTGCGGAAGTTCCCACATGCCATGGAGCGGCTGGGCCCATGAGCCATGGTCACTGAGCCTGCTCATCCGGAGCCTGTGCTCCTCAACGGGAGAGGCCACAACAGTGAGAGGCCCACTTACCACAAAAAAAAAAAAAAAAAAAAAAGATAAACTTATTAATACATTTTAAAAATAAATTTATTTAGTTTTGGCTGCATTGGGTCTTCTTTGCTGTGCGCGGGCTTTCTCTAGTTTTGGCAAATGGGGGTTACTCTTTGTTGTGATGTATGGGCTTCTCATTGTGGTGGCTTCTCTTGTTGCAGAGCATGGGCTCTAGGCTCACAAGCTTCAGTAGTTGTGGCATGTGGGCTCAGTAGTTGTGGCTCGCGGGCTCTAGAGCACAGGTTCAGTAGTTGTGGCACACAGGCTTAGTTGCTCTGCGGCATGTGCGATCTTCCCGGACCAAGGATCAAACCCATGTCCCCTGCATTGACAGGCAAATTCTTAACCACTGTGCCACCAGGCATGTCCCCTATTAATACATTTTAATTTTATTCGAGTTTCCTAACTATAAGATTGAAGATTTCATATATGGATAAGCTAGAACCATTGCTCACTTCCAAAGTTTAGAATTTTTATACATTTAGAATGTTTTGATTACATTTATATTACTTTTACTAGGAAAAAAACAAGAAATATAAAAAATATTAAAGATAGTAAAATACTTGTCTGTTATGAAAAATATATATTATTTTCCCATCCAAAAATGTATTGAAACATAATAAAATTTTGAATAGAGTCTCTGCGAAAGTGGCAGTCTAGAAACCATAAAACCTCTCCCAAGACAAGTGACTAAAAAAGTACAATAAACATCTGTTTCAATGCACAAACGTGAATAAATAAATACATTTCCAGGAAATGTTAACAAAGAAATTAACAAAGAAAGAAGTGAAAATGAGAGCAGGAACATATGTACAATCACATCTAATATGATTTACATAAAACAAAATAGATGAAGGAGGCAATGTGCAAAAGGTAATGACTACAAATTTCTCAGAATTGATGAAAACAAGAATCCTTAGATACTGAAATAAATGCACCTAAGCAGGATAAATAAAATGTAACTCACAAACACATAATAATACACATGTTAAAAAAAAAAAAACCTAAGGAGTCATAAATTAAACTATACATATATATATTAAGCTGATCAAATTTTCAACAAAAAATTTAGATTTGCAGATGATTTCATATTAGCAAAAATAGACATCACAAAATATTGAGAAAATATTATTTTTTAAAAGGGAAGAATGGGATATCATTAAATATTGAGAAAATATTATTTGTCCATATGAATGAAATATCATTACATTTATAATGAAATCCAGATCAAGTTACTTCCTCCTCATTTTTTATCGAGAGAAAATTATTCTAACATCAATGATCATGTCTACAAAGTGTATATCTGTGCTATACTATATATGTATTTACCCATGAAATGTTTGTTTCTTCATGCATATATCCTTTGGCATTTTTCATTATTTATTGTTAAAATCTATCCCATCCACATATATGGGATGTAATATTTATATGTTATGTAATGTTTATATTTATACGTTAATAGAGCAAATTGTTCTATATACATTACTATTGATAAAGTTTTATAAATTTATGAATAAGATTCTCACAAGTTTTTAGTAGATTTATTCCCCATACTTAACAGTTTGTTCCCTCTGAAATGGCTTCTTTAAATTATATTTTCCAAACTGTTGTTGCTAATGTATAAGAATGCTATTGATACACATATCAAACACACACACACAAAAACATATATGAAAGCTAGCCCAAATTTGTTATTATAATCAATTCTCTGTAAATGTATTCTTTCTTGATAAATTATATCATGTGAAAACAATAGTTTGTTTCTTCCCTTTTATATCCTCATATAATGTATTATTTTCTTTTCTAATTTTCCTCACTAGAATTTTAAATTAAAATGAAAAGCATTCGTCATTTCCCTTATTTTAAATATAATAATTTTATATTTCTTAAATATTATTTTCAGTAAGTTTTTGGTGGACAAACTTTATCAGATTAAAGCAGACCTCCTGTATTACTGGGCTGCAAAGATATATTATGAATAGACAAATTTTATAAAATTCACTTTTAACATTAATTGAAATAATTTAAAGCTATTCCTATTTTAATCTGTAAATGTTATAAATTACTTTGATAAATATTTTTATTGATAAACCTTATGCTTCTGGGATAAACATAATTTGTTTATTGTATACCATTGTAGACTTTGTTGCTTAAAATTTTACTTTGATAGTCATCTATGGTTTTTCTTACCTGTGCTATCCTCATTTAATTTATTAAAAAGTAATTCTAGTTTCATAAGGTGATTTAGAAAGTCTCTCTCCTTTCTAAAATAATGGAAATTATCTCTTTCTGGATTTATTTTTAGAATCCTCTTTTAAAACAATCTGAGCTCTTTGTGTGTGTGTATGTGTATGTGTTACTTGCACAATATGTTTTTGTTTTGGAGTGGGAAGACACATTTTTCTCTTTACATACCAAAAACTGTACATAATTAATGTACACAACTTGATGAGTTTGGAGTTAAGTATACACCTATGAAGGTATCACCACAAATCTATGCCATAAACCTGTCCATCACCTCCAAAAGATTCTTCCTGTCATTTTTAACCTAACACTTCTGATATCACTTTCAGTACACTACATCTTCTTGAAATAATTTTTCTAATATATATATTGTTTCTATAGAAATTATTCATTGCATTTTCTTTCACAGTTGTCATGGCATATAGCTGTCAATAGTCTTCATATATATTTTTAAATTGTTATTTTCTCTGTAATTTCATCCTCTTTCTCAGTCCTGACTTTACTTGGATGGTGTCCCTTTTTTTTTTTTTTTTTTTTGGTGAACAATATTTCCAATTTTATTTTATACATGCTTGATTTTGGTTAAATAAATATATTGAATTGCTACTTTAATATTATTTCACTAATTTATGCACTTTTGGGGATACTTTCTTGCAACTACTTCCAGGTGCAGGTACTTGGTTAAACTTTTTCAAGGTTCCCCATGTGGATAATGATTTTCTTTTTCTTTTACATTTTTTCTTTCCTAAGATATGCATAGAGATAATAAAATTTCCATTTATATATTTATTGGCATCTCACAAAATGATGAAGTTTCCTCTTTTAGCAATGAATAAAGCTTAAAATGTGATTGGAGCTATTGTCATAGTAAAATCAACTGATCTTACTGTGTCCTGTAGATGCCAAGAAAGTATGAGACTCCCCAGAAGGGAGATAAGAAGGGGGTTTTTCACACTTACGTGAAAATATATTTACTTTTCCCTTTGCCTTGAATAATATTTTAGCAGTTATTTCCTTCTGCATTTTAAAGATAGAGATATATTGTCTCCCGACATATTTTCTTCTCCCTCGTTGTTTTTTAAGATTATTTTACTTGTGCATTATGTACAAAGAAAGATATAGGTACCAAGTGTGTTTATAGTTTCAGTTTTTCTTTCCCCCCAACAAGTACCAGAACAAATATTGTGTTCCTTGTTGATAATGTTTTGTGGATGGAGTTGTGGTTCTCTTTTACTCTTTTCAGTGCAGTTATATTTTATAATTAGCATTTTGTTAACTGTTTTGTAGTTGTTTTGTAGTTCTTTTTTCTCCTTTCTTCTTCTTGTGTTATTTTTTCTTGTGATTGTATGACTATCTTTAGTGTTATCTTTGGATTCCTTTCTTTTTTTTGTATGTATCTATTATATATTTTTGGTTTGTGGCTACCATGAGGTTCATATATAGCAATATATATGTACTCATTTTAAATTGCTGATCTCATAATTTCAAACACATTTTAACAAGCCTGCATTTTTACTCTCCTCCCTTCATGATTACTGTTTTTGGCATAATATTTTACATCTATTTGTTTTGTGTATCCCTTAACTGCTTATTGTCAATACAGATGACTTTACCACTTGTGTCTTTTAACCTTCCTGCTAGCTTTGTATATCGTTTATTTACTACCTTTACTGTATATTTGCTTTTACTGATGAGCTTTTTCCTTTCATAATTTTTATGTTTCTAGTTCTGGCATTTTCGTTTTCTCTTAGAGAAGTCCATTTAACTTTTCTTGTAAAGCTGATTTGGTGGTGCAGAACTCTTTTAGCTCTTGCTTGTCTGTAAAACTTTTGATCTCTCCATCAACTCTGAATGAGAGCCTTACCAGGTAGAATATTCTTGGTTGTACATTTTTCCCTTTTATCACTTTAAATATATAGTGTCACTCCCTTCTGGCCTGCAGAGTTTCTGCTGAAAAGTCAGCTGATAGCCTTGGGGCTGTTCCCTTGTATGTAACTTGTTGGTTTTCCTATATTGTTTTTAATATTCTCTCTTCATCTTTAATTTTTACCATTTTAATAACAATGTGTGTTTGTGTGGTCCTCCTTGGATTGATCCTGGGTGGAACTCTGTGCTTTCTGGACTGAGATGTCTGTGTTCTTTCCCAGGTTAGAGAAATTTTGGCTATTTTGTCTTCAAATATGTTCACTCCCCCTTTCTCTCCCTCTTCTCCTTCTGGGCCCCCTATAATGTGAATGTTAGTACACTTGATGTTGTCCCTGAGTTCTCTTAAACTCCCCTGATTTCTTTTTATCCCTTTTTTTCTGTTCAGCTTCAGTGATTTCCACTACTCTGCCTTTCAGTTTGCTGATCCATTTCTCTGTAACTTTTTCATTTCAGTTATTGTATTCTTCATTTTTTTTTGATTGTTCTTTATACTTTTTTAGCTCCTTGCTAAATATTTTAACTTCTAGCTCTGTGCATCCATTTTTCTTTCAAGTTCTTCAATAATCTTTGGATCATTACCTTGAACTCTTTCTCAAGAGATTGCCTATTTCCACTTCACTTAGCTCTTATGGGGTTTTATCTTGTTTGGAACATGTTCCTCTGTTACCTCATTTTGCCTAACTTGCTGTTATCACTTCTATATATTTGGTAGTTTGGTTATGTTTCCCAGTCTTTGAGAAATGGCCTTTTGTGGGAGAGTTCCTAGGTGTCCCAACAGCACACCCTTCTCTGGTCACCATTCTCTGGTCACCAGAGCTGTATGCTCTAGGGGTGCCCAGTGTGTGGGTTGCATGGACTCTTCTGTTATGACAGGTTGACCACTGTGGTGGGTCTGGTAGGTCTGCTTGGAACCCAGTCCATTTGGTTGCCAGGCCCTGCCTTGTGTGGAGGTCACTTGTTGGTGGTGTTGGGTCATGAGGCAGCTGGATATGGAACCCTGGGGGGTCACGGAGCTAGTGCTGGCTCACTATTGGGTGGAATCATGGTCCAGAAGATCTAGGGCCTGGTGCCCAATGACTGGTGGGTGAAGACAGGTCCTAGGGCTAGTACTAGCCCACTAACTGGCAGACCCCAATGCTGGGGTCTGGTTTCAAGGCTTAGGGCCCCATACCTGGTGTCTGACCAGTGGTGTGTGAGGTCAATTCCTGAAAAAGTTCACTGAGGGGTCTAGGATGTCCTGAGGCTTATACTGGTCTGCTGGTGTTTAGGGAGGTTCCTGCCATGGCAGGCTGCAGGGCTGCGGTTGTCCTGGGGCTAGTGTCCACCCTCTGGTGGGTGAGGCTGGCCCCAAGTCTAGAGGATACTTGATGGTGGGCAAGGCCAGGGACCAGGGAGTCTTGGGCTGGTGCCTGCCCACTAGTGGTCAGACCTGGTTCTGAGGTCTCTGGTTGCAGGGCTCTGGGTGTCCTGGTTCTAGTGCCTGAACACTGGTATGTTGGGCTGGGTCCTGGTCCCTCTGTTGGGTAGGACCATGTCCAGTGGTGGCTGTGGGCTCAGAGGGTTTTAAGACAGCCTATCTGCTGGTAGGTGGGGGGGGGGGCTATGTCCCTATCCATCTAGTTGCTTGCTCTGAGGGGTCCCAGTACTGGTACCTACAGGATGGTGGGCTGGGGTAGAGCTGGGTCCTGAGGCTAGCAAGCTGGATGGAGCATTCCAAAATGGCACATACCAGCACCAATGTCTGTGTGGTAGAAGAGGTTCCCCCAAATGGCTGCCATCTGTGTCTACCTCCCCAGGGTGAACTGTAGTTTCCTCCTGCCTCTCCAGGGGATTCTCCAAGATCAGCAGTTAGATCTGACCCAGGATCCTTTCAAATTACTGCTTCTTCCCTTGGTCCTGGAGTGTGTGAGATTCTGTGTGTGCCCTTTAAGGGTGAAGTCTCCGTTTCCCACAGCCCTGTGGGTCTCCCAAATGTAAGTCCTGATGCCCTTCAAAGCCAAATGTTCTGGGGGCTCATCTTCCCAGCACAGGACCTTAGGGCTGGCGAACCTGATGTGGGGCTCAGACCTCTTGCTCCTTTTGGAAAAACTCTGCAATTGTAATTATCCTCCTGTTTGTGGATCACCCACAAATGGGGGGTATGAGTCTTGGCTATACTGCAACTCTGCCTCTCCTACCTATCTCATTGTGTTTCTTTGTTTATATCTTCAGTTGTAGAAGATCTTTTCTGATAAGTTATTTTCCTTTTCATCAATAGTTGTTCTGTAAATAGTTGTAATTTTCATGTGGCTGCAAGAGAAGCTGAGCTCAGGGCCTTTCTACTTCACCATCTTGGGAATGCCTCCTGAAGTATCTTCCTCGACAGAAATTTTTCTACTGGTTAAGAATTGGGATTCAGAAAATTTCTTAAAAGTTTGCCATTAGAGGAATGAGGAAAACATGTTATTTCTGCAGACCATTTTGAGAGAAAATAAATTAAATTATTAACTTAATTAATAGAGATTATGGCATAAAATGAAACCTTTTAACTTTTATATAAGCTTCCATTATTTTGATCAGATAATTTGCAGAGAGATGTAAAAATAACACAATTCAAAATGGTCAGTCCTTTAATTCATCCCAAAATTTTATATTTGTAGACCTACATGTTCTGGTTAACAAAATAAATATACTAAATTAAAAAAATCTAGTTATATTAAGTCTGTTCTCAGACCACAATGGTAATAAATTAAAAATCAATTATAGAAATGTCTCTGAAAAACCCTGAAATATTTGGAAACAAAATAACACAGTGCATGGTTTGGAAAGTTGTCTATCTGGAGGTCAGTAAACTGCCTTGAAATTTGAGGCCACTGACTTATCTGGCTGTCATCCTTCATGAGCTCTCCTAGTCTGAGCTTCAGTGTCCAGCATAATGCATTCTTGTACTGTTCCTTGAAGAGAGTAGCAATTGTTGACTGTCTTCTTTTCCTCAATTAACTAGACTTAGAGAAAGAAAACTCTTTCATTATATTATATTTTTCCTGAAAGGACACTCTAAAGAGTTTCTTTTTTTTTTTAATTGAATTTTATTTTTTTATACAGCAGGTTCTTATTACTTATCTTATACATATTAGTGTATATATGTCAATCCCAATCTCCCAATTCATACCACCACCACCACCCCCCAAAGAGTTTCTGTGGTAACTTAATTAGATCTATTCTGCTTTTCCCTTCTTCATTTAATATTACCCATCTCTACTATTTTTGGCTTGGTATCATTATAACACTAATATCAATCAAGTGATATATGCTTCTTTATGGTGCTTAATTAAAACTCTGAAGTTTTAATCCCCTCTCCTCAATATACAATTGTACACATATTTAGGTACTGTTATTCTGATGCACATGAAATTGTAAACTATTGATGACTTTTAGATGATGGCTTCAGAGGCTTCATAACAGTTTACTTTACCTATCCGCACCTGACTCCTTTCATATATACATTTTTGCATCTCTTTGTGGTAATCCATCTACTATTTTAAGTCTTCAATTCTGAATCAGTCTCTGGCACTTCCTAAAGCTGTCCCCAGCAATTCTCTTGGGTATAAGCTCTACTATGCTTAAATGCTCTAACATATGAGACCTCATTTTTTCCGAATCAGTGTTACCCAAGACAAGATTGTGACCTCTGATATATACAGACATAACTTTTTGACGTTGGTTTGCATAATAACTCAAACTATTCTATTGCCTGCAACATAAGGGAGGAAATCCTAGGACATATACAATCTCAAAAGTTTTTAGAATATTGATAATATTTTCTGTCTGAAATTTAAAGGTTGAAAATGCAATCTCAATTCCAAAATGATTTCCAATATTCACCTGTGAATATGCAGTAATGTTACAAAAATGAGTCACATATTTTTATTATTTCTTTAAAAGTAGGCATAGTGAAGATTCACACATGACTGTCTCAATTATTTAGATAATCAGTGAAGATTCACACATGACTGCCTTAATTACTTAGATAATTGGTTCAAGATACAGACTGTGCTGCATGTGGACTCATAAGAACTTCAAAGCTATCCAACAAAAGTACTTCAGAATGGTATTTCTGATTACTCTTATCTTTGATGAGAAAAATGTCTAGACTCTCTTATTATACTTTTCTCTGAAGCCTGGTGCTTCTTCCATGAACACTGCAATTCTAGGGGAGACAGGGAGAAGATTTGGAGCAAAGTTTATCTTTTCATCTTTTTTTTTTTTTTTTTTTGCGGTACACGGGCCTCTCGCTGTTGTGGCCTCTCCCATTGCAGAGCACAGGCTCTGGACACACAGGCTCAGCGGCCATGGCTCACAGGCCCAGCCGCTCCACGGCATGTGGGATCTTCCTGGACCGGGGCACGAACCCATGTCCCCTGCATCGGCAGGCGGACTGTCAACCACTGCGCCACCAGGGAAGCCCCAAAGTTTATCTTTTATTCCAGTATAGGGACGAGATGAATATAGAACAGTTTATAGTTTATATGTAATCTTTCCAATGTCCCTTTCTCTATGAATTTTGACATATGACTTTGTAGTTTTTCTTAAAATGAAGGAGATATTTGTCCCACATTTGAATCTGGGATTAATCTTTTCATTTGCTTTGACCAGTAAGATAATGAAGAGATGGAAGTGATGATATGCCAGTTTCATCCCTACACTTCAAGAGTTATTGCATGCTTTTTATTCCTCTCTTGCATTTTTGCCATCTTGAAGAATATGTCCAAACGTGCTCACTGATCCAGGAGAAGGATGAAAAATACCTGGAAAATAGCCAATTAAGTCTGGATCAGCTAATCACTGCTTATATATGAGAAGCAAATATTCATTTCTGTATGCCACTGAGATTCTATTGCTGTTTTTAATTGACAATTTTGTGACAATACTTAATTGGATTAATTGAGTTAACTACTCAAAACTGGACAAGGAACGTAGCCCCTTTTAATTGAGTTTTCTTACACAACACTCACAAAAAACATTTACGTGCATATATTATATTTTGCTAAAGGTTTTAGGGGAATATACTGGATGTATACATGATTTCCAACATCAAAACCTTTACAACTGAAACTATTATGTAGTCCTTTAGTCATCTTGCAAATGAGTTCTCATTATCCATTTTCCTAGGATTTCACCTCCTGACATGGCTCCACCATTGAATAAGAGATTAATTTGCCTCTAAGTTCTCCAACGCTCAGTGGCTCCAGCTCCTCTGTTTATTTCATCATATAGATGAATTAAATCTCCCTCTTACTCCTCAGCTCTGGGTTTATTTTTTCATGTAGAAAGTATTTTTAATGGAGTTTGCTGAACAGAATCATTTAATCAGTGTCTCATCACTTCATATGTAAAAGACATGGCAAAGTTTAGAAATATAAAATTTTCTCTCTCCCTTTCCTGGTTCTTATAGAGAAAAGTGAGCAAAAAAAATATTTATTTTCCCACTGATATAAAACTATGTAAGATCTTTAGATGAAAGAAGTATCTGTAATCATTTTTATCACAACAATATCACAGTAAGTTTTCATTCTATGACATTTATTTGTATAACACTGATGGTTACATGAATACTGTAATACACACACACCCTCACAGAAGTAATCTGTATTTGCCAATTTATTATTGAAAAGTTATTTGAGATATTATGAAAATTACACATATCAAAATTATAGTAAAGGAAAGTCTTCTGATAAAATTATGTTTTATTATAAATTCATTCCCATTAACTTAGAAATGCTAAAGTGATATCTAAAGATAGAAAAATATTAGAAGTAGAATATATGCATCTGGGGCTAAGAAAACAACTATGCTTAGAGTATTAATGTGGTCATGATTAGTATATGGTATAATTTAAAGAAGGTAGATTGATGTGCTATCTTGGTCAAATTCTATTTTTAAAAAATTAGTAGCAACATGAAAACTAATTTGGAAGGGATACAGGAAGACTCATTGGATGTCTACTATATTTATCTAAAAAATAGGATGGCTGTTGTAACGAATATAGATGAGTTAAATTTCATCCTTACTCCTCAGATCTGGGTTTAATTGAAAAATATATAGACTACATTAGGAAGAAATTTAGAAGCAAAATTCATGGAAATTGGATATGGATTAGATGTTACTTGTGAGGAGGAAAGACTAGAAAAAGATTTATCATGGTTCACACTTAAGTGTGAACTGATGGATAGATTATGATAATTTCTATGTTTCCCATAGATTCAAAATACAGTCAATGCTCTTTCATTGAATTAGGAACCTGGTGGTTATCATAGTAGGTCACCTATTCCTGAGAGGGAAAATATGGTGGTCCCACTCAAGATGGGTAATATGCTTGACAACAAATGGGACTTCCTGGAGGTACTAAATCTCATTACCCTGAAGCACTACCCAATATAAGATGAGAAGGTCAATGGCCTGCTAACTCATAAATTTCATCTATCAGATGATGACTCATATCAGTTACCAGAGTAACTTCTTAAGAAATTTTTTTTTTATTAAACTAGAGCTAAGAGAAAAAAAAAAATATATATATATATCTATCTCTGCTGAACTGTTAGATTTACAGCTCAAGGGCTGTCAGTAGTCAAAGGACAAAATCTGGCTGATATTGAAACCAACAGTCAGAAATAGACAGTAAAAGAGAAAGGGGGGAGCTGTTTCTGGTGTTATTCTTGTGTATGGATTGGGTTAAATCTACAACTTTAGTGCCATACATGACCGTGGGATCAATGAATCCCCATTTTTGGCCAAGCTAATTTCAGCTGGGCTTCTGAGCTCAAAGCCAACAGTTATGTTGAATGCTATGTGTACAAATAATTTGCAATTTTTAAAAGAGGGATAACATTCTGCTTATGAAATTAAAGTATATTTCAAATGCTTTGCCAAATCAATATATGCTGATATCTCAAGTATTTAAAACTGTTTTAAGTTTCTTCTATGGTTATCATTACCCTATATTTCACTGCTACATATGTCTACAACACGAGTGTAGAATTTTAAATGCCACTAGTCGTGCCTGGTATTTATATAGCTGTATTTTAGAAAATTTCATAAAAATTGCAATAAAATGTAGAATTCATAACTACTCTATAGAGCAAAATTCCAAGTAATATAATCACGTCTCACTATAAGCCAGAGAATAAAGACAAGATTTGCAGTGAACAATAAATTTAGAATCAAGCTATTGAATCAATAGAAAAAAATTCAAAGTATTTTATTTGTGTGACCTAAAAGAACTTTTGGAATTATAAGGTAATATACAAAATATGATTAATCCATTATAATCTCAGTCTAAACGTATACTTTTTTTTTTTTTTTGCGGTACGTGGGCCTCTCACTGTTGCGGCCTCTTCTGTTGCGGAGCACAGGCTCCGGACTCGCAGGCTCAGCGGCCATGGCTCAGGGGCCCAGCCGCTCCACGGCACGTGGGATCCTCCCGGCCCAGGGCACGAACCCGAGTCCCCTGCATCGGCAGGCGGACTCCCAACCACTGCGCCACCAGGGAAGCCCTAACCGTATACTTTTTTGAATGGCACTTAAGTGCTGGCTACATCAAAGCAGTTAATCAAGGGTCAAAGGGAGAAAGTCTGAAATACATAAAGAATGTTTTTACATTTTAAAGACTACATTTTTCAAATAATTATTTAAACATCAAAATGTTTAGTTTTGTGACTACTAATGCCAGTAGTATTCTTTCAGTAATATTTCCACCACTTTCATGAAGGAATTTAATTAAACACACACAGAGACACACACAATACCATGAATTGAGCATAAAAAAAAGAAAAAGTTGTGTGGAGCTTTGTGAATAGTTAAAAAAAGTCTTGGGCTTCTCTGGTGGGTTTTGTTTTATTTTGGCAACTTCAAGAAAGAGTATGTAAACCTATTATTATATTGTTTATCATATGATGAATTGATTTTGAAAAGCCTTTGTAAATAGTAAAATATGTGGAAAATAATGTCTTTTTAAAATCACCTTTAATCTTTATTGTACTCAAAGACTTTGGTGTATGTATGAAATTGAAACATTATATATATTTTAAAAAACTGAGAGCTTCTGACAATTATAATGATAAATACTATATCAAAGCACCACAAATTTTTTCTTACACTTTTACAGTTCTCGTTAGATCATATTAGGATCAATCTTAAGATACAAAATCTGTATCAATATATTATGTTATTTTCCAATTTTCAGGGAATAGTTTTTCCCTGAATATCCTGTTAGTAATTCAAAGTTTTTCATACTTATAAAAATTTAAAATAATTTCACTGATCATTTATATTTTAAAAAATATTATGTGCCAAAGCACAGAACTATCTATAGAACCTTAAAGAGGTCAAACGTACAGATATTCTCATGAGATTGCTTCTGAGTGTAAATCTGTCCAGATCTTCTGGAAAGTAAGATATTAAAACTGAGTACCTTAAACATTTCCGGATATTTGAATAGAGTAATTTCACTTTCAGGAAACTATCCTATGGATTTTTTTATCATAGGCTAAACAAATCATGTATATCATTTTATAATAGAATAAAACTGGAAAATTAATTGTAAACAATTGCTAAGTAATCTATACCTAGTGATATATATATATATATATAAACAGTATGCCATAAAACAAAATAGATTTTCAAATATGTTTTGAACTTTTTCATGATATAATGTTAATGAAATGTCATTATTAGAAATATACACTTTTAAATTTGATTCACAAATATTTGCTAAGAATTTCTCATATGCCAGATACATTTTGGGGATATATCAGCAAACAAAATAGAGTTTAAAAAGGTCTTTATTTTAATGGAAATTTCTATCTAACAAGCATTTACATTCAATATAAAAATTAAGGAAATTATGTAGCATTTTTGAAGAAAGAATGATATATTAATACCTAAATAGGATGGCCAGAAAAGCCTTCAATGAGAATTATAACAAACACGTGAAAGACATAAGATTTAAACAATAAATATAACCAAAAAACTTACTTATGGTAAGAAGGAACCATTTTCAAAATCCCTGAGTAGTAGCCAGCATATCATGTTCCAGAAACAAAAAGGAGACCCCTGCTCTTAAGTGCATGGAGAGAGGAGGAGTCAGATCTTGACTGGGATAAGCTTGAGGAAAAGCAAATAAGATGGGAATTGGAGACAGAGGAAGAAGTGATCTTTTTGAGGAGTTTTGGATAAAGGGCAGAGAGAATTTGGAGGGAATTGTGGAATCACAGGAGGTTTTTATAAAAAGTGGGAGAATTACAGAAAAACAAAAAGAAAAAAAGCTGAAAAGAGAAGGGAATTTTGTTTAAGTGTTGTCTTTGAATGGGCAAATAAATTTATATCTAGTATAGAAATGAAAGAGATGGACTTATAAATATAGGTAGGTTAAATCTGGAAGACCTGGGGAGAAGTGACTTACTGTTTTACCCACTGAGTCCCATTTATGATGCAAAGACAGAAAAATAAATAAAAATAGAAAACAGGCTTTTAACCTATCTACCCCCAGAAATAATCTTTATCCCTCCACTAATTGACTCCATATTTATTGATCAAATGTACTTATCCTTGATTTATGAATTAATATAAGCTAGCTTGTATATCTTAAAATGGATCTGATTGTTTTCTTGGTCAACTAACTGAAGACTAGGAACAATAGTGGCTTATTAATGAAGCATACATGCTAGGACTTTTCTGATGAAATTCAAAGTTTTATGATAAGATTGATTGCACAGGTTTATTAAATACAAACTACACCCCATCCCTGCAAACTATATCCCTTAAGGGCCAGGAAACACATTCAAGAAGGCAATGAAAAATATATTGGCAAGGGGACCACAAGCATCCTTGGAAATCTCAATGATAAATGTTTTTAGATGCTAGGGATAATGACAATGAAGTGGATAGCATATTTTCCATGTAAATTATCGAATACAAGATAGATAGAGTTCAGTTTGTAACATTCACCAGCAGAGGCAAAATGCATGCAATGACCATAACAGGGATCAGGAATGGAGTGGAAACAAGAGTATTTTGAGCCAGGATCTGTGGTAGTGACTAATTCATCATGAGGATACCAGGAATTATAAGTTTTGATTATCTACTATTTCTTAATCTATATAACAGTAAAGCGTTCTGGTGAACAGAATTCTGACATTAGAGAACACAACAAAGATTCTTAGCCTCTCAGTTAGTTCTGAAAGCTAAGCTAACTCTATACACCAAGATCCCATGATTGAAGTGTCTTCCTTGAGAAAGTACCCTGTGCCACTGCTAAGTGTTAATACTGTAAATATTTCTCCAAGTATTTTCCAAAGGCCTCTATGAGCAGCTTCACAGATGAATGAGCACTGGGAAAACAAAAATACCTAGAATGTTTCAGGGATTATATGACAGAGGATATAAATTGATGCCAATACCTAGAGAACCTAAATACTACTATTGTCCTGTGGTCAGAAAGGAGATTTAGGGAGGTAAAATAGGAAATTAACTTTCAGCCCAAGTTAATCTCACAATATCCCCAATGGACATGCTGAATCATCTGGCAATAATTTATCCGGTTCCTGACCACATTGAACTAGATAATTATTTTCTGGCAACTGAAAATATCCCCATACTGGTATCCTGATCTGTATACTAAAAGCTATTATATTTGCAAGTATCAAATGGAAACTCTTTGATCTGCCTTACTCAACCAAAATAGAGAACCTAAAGCAAAACCACATCCATTGAGTAATTGCAAAGATTAGGGTGACCATTAAATATTTAAAAGATGCAAGGTGATGGGTTCTATCAATTTTTTTAATCTCATATCTAAGAGTAGTGTAAAAAACAACTAGTTATTGGAGAATTATTGCACACATAATCAGATGGTCTCAAACTGCAGTTGACATTCCATATGTGGTACCCTGTTGGAGCAAATAATCATATTCTCGGGTACTGGCATGTAGCTATTGATCTGGAAAGTGCTCTTTTCTCCAGATCTATTAGTGAAAATGATCAGTAACAGTTTGCCGTTATGGAACAAAGACAGTGTCTTAACCTAGAAATATATTAATTTTCTTTCTCTGTATTACAACATAATACAGAAATGATCTGTTATACTGATGACAGGATATGGTGAGTTATACAGTTGACAGAGGTATGATATAAGCCCTTTGAAAATTAAAGGACTTACCATATTAGTAAATTTCTAAAGGTTCAATTGTTTACAGCTTGCCTAAGATGAAAAGCAAGTTACTGTACCTCAAACCACAATCAATACAAAGTAGCACAGTGGTTGCTGGCCTCTTCTGATTTTAATGGTAACCTGTTAAATATGTCAGTGAACTATTCTAATTCAATAACTTAAAAAAAATTAAGGCTGCTAGTTGAAGGTTGGGTCCAGAATAAGAGAAAGTTAGCCTCAGGTCCAGCTGTGTCCGCAAGTATCCTGCAACCTTGTTTTTTTTTGTTTGTTTGTTTTGTTGTTGTTTTTTAAGTATAGCCCCTCTCTCTCTCTCTCTCTCTCATTGTAGAAAAAGCATTTTACATGAGATCTACTTTCCTAAAAATGTTTTCAGTGTACCATACAATATTGTTAAATATGGGCAGGCTCATCCATTCTGCATAATTTAAACTTTATAACCATTGAATAGCAACTCTGCATATCCCCTTTCCCCAGCCCCTGACAACCACAATTCGTCTCTCTGCTTTTAGGAGTTTGAATGTTTTGTATGCTTGATATATCTTGATATGATTTCCTGTGACTGACTTATTTCACTTAGCACAATGCCCTGCAATTTCATCTTTTTGTTTCATATTGCAGGCTTTCCTTCTTTTTAAAGGCTGAATAAAATTCTGTTGCAGGTATATACCACATTTTACCCATTCATCTGTTGATGGACTTTTAGGTTATTTCCACATCTTGGTTACTGTGAATAATGCTGCAGTGAACATGGGTGTGCAAATATCTCAAGATCCTGATTTCAATTATTTTGGTTAAACACCGAGAAATGGAATAACTGGATTGTATGGTAGTTCTATTTTTAATTTTTTGGGTAATCTCCAAAGTGTTTTCCATAATGACTGCAATGTTGCACACTCCTTCAAGAATATATAAGGGTTCCCATATTTCCACACCCTTGTCAACACTTGTTGTCTTTGGTTTTGTTTTGTTTTTGATAATAGCCATCCTTCAAGCATGAGGTGATATGTCATTGTGTTTTAGATATACATTTCCCTGATGATTAGTGATGTTGACTACGTTTTCATATACCTGCTGGCCAATTCTATCACTTCTTATTTTAACTGAGTTTTTGTTTTGCTTTGTTTTGTTTTTTAATTTGCTACTGAGTCATGAGTTTTTAAATATATTTTGGGTATTAACCCTGTTTCAAATTGATGTTTTGCAAGTATTTTCTCCCATTCCATAAATTGCCTTTTTTTTTTGCAGTACGTGGGCCTCTCACTGTTGTGGCCTCTCCCGTTGTGGAGCACAGGCTCCAGACATGCAGGCCCAGTGGTCATGGCTCACAGGCCCAGCCGCTACACAGCATGACTGGGGCACGAACCCATGTCCTCCTGGACTGGGGCACGAACCCATGTCCCCTGCATCGGCAGGCGGACTCTCAACAACTGCACCACCAGGGAAGCCCCATAAATTGCCTTTTGACTCTACTGTTTGTTTTCTTTGCTGTGCAGAAGGGTTTTTTTGTTTTGTTTTATTGATTTTGTTTTTTCTTTTTGATACAATCGCAGTTATCTATTTTTGCTTTTGTTCACTGTGCTTTGATGTCATATCCAAAAATAAAAGAATCATTACCAAGACCAATGTTATAAAGCTTTTCTACTGTGTTTTCTTCAAAGAAGTTTACAGTTTCAGGCCTTAACATTTAAGCCTTTAATCCATTTTGAGTTGTTTTTTTGTATATGGTGTAAGAAATGGGACCAGTTTCATTCTTTTACATGTGGATATCCAGTTTGATATCTTCACCATTTGATGAAGAGACTGTCTTTCTCCCATTGTGTATTCTTAGCATCCTTTTAATTAATTGGTGTTCCTTGTGGTTCCAAATGAATTTTAGAATTGTTTATGCTATTTCTTAAAAAAAAAAAATGCCAGTGGGATTTAAATAGGAATTGCACTGAATCTGTAGTATGGACATTTTAATAATATTAAAACTTCCAATCCATCAACATGAATGTCCTTCCATTTATTTGTCTCTTCTTTAATTACTTTCATCGATGACTGGATCTTATTTTTTTGTTTTGTTTTGTTTTTGAATTTTATTTTATTTTTTATACACAGTTTCTTATTAGTTATCTATTTTATACACATTAGTATATGTCAATGCCAATCTCCCAACTCATCCCACCATCACCACCCACTGCCCTGCTTCCCCACCTTGGTGTCCATAAGTTTGTTCTCTACATCTGTGCCTCTATTTCTGCCTTGCAAACCAGTTCATTTGTACTATTTTTCTAGATTCCACATATATGCATTAATATGCTATATATGTTTTTCTCTTTCTGACTTATTTCCCTCTGTATGACAGGCTTTATGTCCATCCATGTCTCTACAAATGACCCAATTTCATTCCTTTTCATGGCTGAGTAATATTCCATTGTATATATGTACCACATATTCTTTATCCTTTCATTTGTTGATGGGCATTTAGGTTGCTTTTGAGATCTGGCTATTGTAAATAGTGCTGTAATGAACATTGGGGTGCATGTGTCTTTTTGAATTATGGTTTTCTCTGGGTATATGCCCAGTAGTGGGATTGCTGGGTCATATGGTAATTCTATTTTTAGTTTTTTAAGGAACCTCCATACTGTTCTCCATAGTGGCTGTATCAATTTACATTCCCACCAACAGTGCAAGAGGGTTCCCTTTTCTCCACAGCCTCTCCAGCATTTGTTGTTTGTAGATTTTCTGATGATGCTCATTCTAACTGGTGTGAGGTGAAACCTCATTGTAGTTTTGATTTGCATTTCTCTAATAGTTTGTGATGTTGAGCAGCTTTTCATATGCCTGTTGAATGCCTGGGCCTTATGATGCATCAGTTTCAACACTGTTTATTAGGTGGTCATAATTAAAAAACAAATAACCAAATAATATTCAGCAGACATCTTTATATTTTGAGGCAAAGCCAAGAACTCTGTTCATGTTGTTTTTCTAACCCATCTCCTTTGGAAAAGTTGAGGCTTCTTTGTACTGTGTAATGGAAAAAACAAACAAAAACAGAATGCTTGGTGTAGGACAACAAAACATATGTAACCTGAGTTGTGCATTATAAATATAGTATTATCTGTTCCAATAAGCCATGAAATTGAGTAGCCTATCAGTAATTTATTATAAAATCTTAGTATTATATATGAGATCAAACACAAACAATTGTAAAAAACATGAGCGTATTCTATAAGCAAGAAGCTCAGACTTCCAATGTATCTACTCATCCTTCTTAATCCACAAATATGGTCATATGTATAATTTCTTATAACTAGTTGATGATAAAATAATAAAACTTGGGAACAGTTTCCAAATGTCCTGTGCAAAATATTAGCCTTTACTAAAAGTAAAGTGCTAAAAGAATTACAGCTTCACTTATGGATGGCCAAGAAAGAGAATAAAAAAGGGGAACTATTTTAGTGCACATAACTTTAGGAAATACTCTTGGTTGCCACTCTGTGTGGTTGGCCAGTGGTATGGATCTATACCTATTCATAAATAATGAAACATGATTTGGGTAGAAATATGGAATTTAGGTGTAGGATTCTGCATCCAGTTCTAACTTGTTTTTTTTTTTTTTTTTCCCACACCACCAAGCAATTCTTTGGGATACCAGCTGGGAGTCTCACAATTTAATTCAATTTTAACACTATCTACCTGGATCCTATAGGTAAATGCTCAGCCCTTCAAGACTACCTCCCACTTCAGTTGCCAATTTTAAGTACAGGTTGTCACCTGTGATTCTGACTAACTGACTATAGATTGGGAGTTCCAGTGACCCCTCCCTCCTTGGGTTCAATTAATTTGCTAGGGTAGCTCACAGAACACAGAAACATTTTACTTACTTGAGTACCAGTTTATTATATTAATACAAGGATATAACTTAGATGGAAGAGATGAATAAGGAAGAGTGGGGAGCTTCCATGACATCTCTGAGTATGCCACTCTCCCTAAAACTCCATGTGTTCACCAATATGGAAGATCTCCAAACCCTGTCCTTTTGTGTTTATATAGGCTTCATTACATAGGCATGACTGATTAAATCATAAAATGTCATCTTAGCTCCTCACCTCTCCCTGAAGGTCAGGTGGTGAAGTTAAAAGTCTCAACCTTCAAATGTGGCACATATATACAATGGAATATTACTCAGCCATAAAAATAAACAAAATTGAGTTATTTGTAGTGAGGTGGATGAACCTAGAGACTGTCATACAGAGTGAAGTAAGTCAGTAAGAGAAAAACAAATACCATATGCTAACACATATATATGGAATCTAAAAAAAAGAATAATAAAGGTCTGTAGAACCTAGGGGCAGGACAGGAATAAAGACACAGATGTAGAGAATGGACTTGAGGACATAGGGAGGGGGAAGGGTAAGCTGGGACGAAGTGAGAGAGTGCATGGACACATATACACTACCAAATGTAAAATAGATAGCTAGTGGGAAGCAGCTGCATAGCACAGGAAGATCAGCTCCTCAGTGCTTTGTGTCTAACTAGAGAGGTGGGATAGGGAGGGAGGGAGGGAGACACAAGAGGGAGGGGATATGGGGATATATGTATACATAGAGCTGATTCACTTTGTTATACAGCAGAAACTAACACACCATTGTAAAGCAATTATACTCCAATAAAGATGTTAAAAAAATAAAAATAAATAAAAAAAATAAAAGTCCCAACCTACTAATCACATGGTTGACTCCACTGGCAACAGTTCCCATCCTTAGGTGCTTTCCAAAAGTTATCTCATTTACAAAACAAAAGACACATTTATCACTCTCATCTCAAGAAATTCCAAGGGTTTTAAGAGCTCTGTGCCAGAGACAAGGATGAAGATCAAACATATATTTCTTATTATAAATAACTATATCACAGGTAAAGAGATCAGAGTGATGTTGAGGGATGAAGCAAATTTGGGGCTCATATTTCTTGAGGTCATCAATCATAATTTTTCATTCCATAATTTACGGTTCTACTCTGTCTCTCAGGACCTGGCTTTAACAAAGAGGACCTGTTAAAGCTGAACATGTCCTCTCTTTTGTCATTCTCCCACCTTCAAACTCACATAATAGTCCCAATTTTCAGCATAATTTTCTTTTTTTTAATTCATTTTTATTGGAGTGTAGTTGCTTTACAATGTTGTGTTAGTTTCTACTATACAGCAAAGTGAACCAGATGTACGTATACATATATCCCCTCTTTTTTGGATTTCCTTTCAATTTAGGTCACCAAAGAGCATTGAGTAGAGTTCCCTATGCTACACAATAGGCTTTAATTAGTTATCTATTTTATACATAGTATCAATAGTGTATATATGTCAATCCCAATCTCCCAATTTCTCCCATCCACCCCTTTTCCCCCTTGGTATCCATACATTTGCTCTGTACACCTCTGTCTCTACTTCTGCTTTGCAAATAAGATTATCTGTACCATTTTTCTATATTCCACATATATGCGTAAATATATCATATTTGTTTTTCTCTTTCTGAGTTACTTCACTTTGTATGATAGTTATTAGAAAAGTACAACCTTCCAAGACTAAACCAGGAAGAAATAGAAAATACGAACAGACCAATCACAAGTAATGAATTGAAACTGTGATTAAAAGTCTTCCAAAACACCAAAGTCCAGGACCAGATGGCTTCACAGGAAAATTCTATCAAACATTTAGATAAGAGCTAACACCTATTCTTCTCAAACTCTTCCTAAAAACTACAGAGGGAGGAACACACCCAAACTCTTTCTACAAGGTCACCATCACCGTGATACCAAAACCAGACAAAGATATGACCAAAAAAAAGAAAATTACAGGCCAATATCACTGATGAACATAGATGCAAACATCCTCAACAAAATACTAGCAAACCGAATCCAATAACACGTTAAAAGGATCATACATCATGATCAAGTGGGATTTATTCCAGGGATGCCAGTGTTCTTCAATATATGCAAATCAATGTGATACACCATATTAACAAACTGAAGCATAAAAACCATATGATAATCTCAATAGATGTAGAAAAATCTTCCAACAAAATTCAACACCGATTTGATAAAAACTCTCCAGAAAGTGGGCATAGAGGGAACCTACCTCAACTTAATAAAGTCCATATATAACAAACCCACAGCAAACATCATTCTCAATGGTGAAAAGAGAAAGCATTTCCTCTAAGATCAGGATCAAGACAAGGGTGTCCACTCTCACCATTATTATTCAACATAGTTTTGGAAGTCCTAGCAACAGCAATCAGAGAGGAAAAAGAAATAAAAGGAATCCAAATCAGAAAACAAGAAATAAAGCTCTCACTCTTTGCAGATGACATGACACTATACATGGAAAATCCTAAAGATGCCACCAGAAAATTACTAGAGCTAATCAATGAATTTATATACTAACAACAAAAGATCAGAAAGAGATATTAAGGGAACAATCCCATTCACCATTGCAACAAAAGAAAAAAAGTACCTAGGAATAAACTTACCTAATGAGGCAAAAGACCTGTACACAGAAAACTAAGATAGTGATGAATGAAATCAGACAACACAAACAGAGAGATATACCATGTTTTTAGATTGGAGGAATCAACATTGTGAAAATGACTATACTACTCAAAGCAGCCTACAGATTCAATGGAATCCCTATCAAATTACCAATGGCACTTTTCACAGAATTGGAACAGAAAATTTTACAATTTGTATGGAAACACAAAAGACCCTGAATAGCCAAAGCAATCTTGAGAAAGAAAAATGGAGCTGGAGGAATCAGGCTATACTACAAACTACAGTAATCAAGACAGTATGGTACTGGCACAGAAACAGAAATATACTACAGACTATAGTACAAAGCTATGGTATTCAAGATAGTATGGTACTGGCACAAAAACAGAAGTATAGATCAATGGAACAGGATAGAAAGCCCAGAGATAAACCCATGCACATATGGACACCTAATCTATGACAAAGGAGGCAAGAATATACAATGGAGAAAAGACAACCTCTTCAATAAGTGGTGCTGGGAAAACTGGACAGCTATATGTAAAAGAATGAACTTAGAACACTCCTTAACACCATACACAAAAATAAATACAGAATGGATTAAAGACCTAAATGTAAGACCGGATACTATAAAACTCTTAGAGGAAAACATAGACAGAGCATTCTTATATAAATTGCAGCAATATCTTTTTTGACCCACCTCCTAGCGTAATGAGAATAAAAACAGAAATTAACAAATGGGACTTAATTAAAATTAAAAGCTTTTGCACAGCAAAGGAAACCATAAACAAGATGAAAAGTCAGCATAATTTTTCAATGTGACTTCAAGAAATGGTCTCTCCAACAACGATGCCAAAAAGGACCTCTGCCTATCACAGCATGTCTCAAGTTGTCATCTTGATGTCCTGAGTAACGCATAATTTCCCTATTACAAGGATTTCAGTGACACTAATCTAACCAGCCCACGTCACAATCCTTGTAATTATCACTGCATCTTTACCAAATAAAAATCATATACATTGTGCATCCCAGTACTCCACCTTCCATTTATACTCCAAACTAATTAACCACTGATGAAAACTGTAGTCACTCTGATGCTACTCCATACCAGAGAATACACCCTATCCCTTCCAATGAACATACTGACCATAAATAATAATTCCCCTATTGCCTTCAGCATAGTGGGGAATCTAAATCCACAAACAATTCCGTGTTCTGCTTTCTCAAGTTGCTCCTGTTGCTGGTAACTTTTTTGTTCAGAAACCCTAAACTATGTAGAAACATGAAACTGTTTTCTCTGAAAGTCCACAAATAAGAATCAGTTCATATTATATTTGGGTTTTAGTAAATGCAAATAAGTCTAGTATGCAATATTGAAAATTGCACATATACATGTGTAATATAAATGAAAATAAAGGAAGAAAATTTCCAGTTTACATTAAAATATTAACAGAGTTTTGATTTTTTTTTCACTTGTACTTTTGGTGTCATTGCTAAAACCGATGTCACAAAGCTTCCCTCTATGTTTTCTTCTAGGAGTTTTATAGTTTTAAGTCTTACATGTAAGCCTTTAATCCCTTTTGAGTTTTTCCCTTTCTATAAAACTAAACTTTCTTTTCTTTCTTTCTCTTTCTTTCTTTCTTTCTTTTTTTTTTTGCTTTTAATTTATATGAGTATATAGTCATCCTTACATATATGTGGGGGATTTCTTCCAGGACCCACCACAGATAACAACATCCATGTATGCTCTAGTCCCTTATACAAAATGGCATAGTACACAACCCACAATCTGCAGCTGGTTGAATCTGTGAATATGGAACCCACAGATACAAAAAGCTGACTGTACCGAAAAATATACATGTGTAAGTGGACCCATTCAGTTCAAATCTGTGTTGTTCAAGGTCCAACTGTATATAATTATAAATATCAGGATAAAAGACACAAAACCAAAATAATTTGGGGAAAAATATTATCCATACAATTTTTCTCCTATAATATCAAACATGGAAGCAGAAAAAATATTAAACTTGTTTTCTTAATATAAAAGTAGTGATCCTAATTTCCTTTATTTGTTAGCCTTTTGATTTTATTAGCCATAAAAATATTACTTGTTTCAGAGTTTACTAATAAATATAGACTGAAGACAAATGTTGTGTACCTCTAATTAACAGTCATCCCAGAAAACATTTCTTTACTAAGATAATTCTATTTACTAAGATGTTTTATATAGTGTAGAAATTAAAATATTTTATGATAAAGCTGAGGCAATGAAAGTTCCTTAAATCACAGGAATAAAGAATAAACATAAAGGAAAATTTTTGAAGGGGTTTCATTGTCAGATTTTCATTTCTACTATATCTTATAAAATGTTACATTCTTTTCTTGTGATAAGTATAAATTACCTCAATGTTATTGTGGAAAACTTTTATAGGTAGTCAAACTCTAAAAGTTTAATGATATCTCCTATGCATTGTAGCCATCAATTTTTCAGCAGTTCTAATTAATTGTTATATAAAACTCCTTTCAAACTTCTGTCTGTAAGCCACTTACATATATCTAATTTTTTTTCTTTTGCCTAAATGTTGTTTCATTTATCTATCTGCCTCCTCTTTTAGGTAGAGCATTATTAATAAAATCACTGACTCTAGCTGAATATATGTCTTAAATTAGCATTAGCCAGAAATTTTTTTCTATATCAAATGGTGGCAAAATCATCTTAAACTAATGACTGCATACCCTGTTGGCACATATTTTATTTATTCAGCTCCTCTGCACAAAGACACTGAGTATTCGTGACCAGAAATTATCAAACTAAGGAGTGAGAGAAAGAGACAGATTAAGAGTAGTAGAAGAACTTGCCTAAGTTTTGAGACCTACTGTTACTTTGTCACTTAACTTTGAGATTTCTTTCCTTCTCTGTTATATGAGTATTTAAACTTCAAAGTCAAATTATAAACTCTAATTCTTAGCAATTAATTTATGAAAAAGTTTAGATGTAGTTGAGGGCAAGACAGAAATTTATAAATAACTAAAATCTTCACAGAAGATACTGACAAAATCTATTTCTTAGGGGCTTAATAGAAAGCATTGATTTGAAGAGGCTGTAATCTTACTTTTAATTGAATTATTTAATTTTCATTTGAATCCTAAATCCATTAATTCTTTTGAAATTTACTTGTAAAACCTATATGATTATGAACAATGTTTTAAAGATTCTGACACTATCAGATATCAAAAAGAAGAAAAAGAAAAGCATAGCATTTTTTAGTTTTTTCATAAATAAGACAGATGTCTCATTTATGAAAAGACATGAGAATCCAGCTTTACTCAGGAAGAGTAAATTTATTTTTGTGTTTATGTGTGTAGGTGTGTAAGTATGTATGTATGTATGTATTTTAGCTTCACAATCTGGTGAAGGCCCAGTGGGTTATAAGTTTAGGAAGACCACCTAAACTTGGCTCCGAAGGCTTCTCCAGGGGAGGTCAGCTCTCAGCTGCCTGTCTTTTGGGGTCCAAGAGTCAGGTTGGAAAGGTGTTGGAATCCCAACCTTGGGCTATGGAGTCATCACCTCCATGCAGGCTGGGATAGCGGGACAACCAAGTTGAGATAGGACAGGTCTTTGTAGTCTAGACTGGGGCATCACCTGGTTCTCAGGATCATTCTTCTCTGTGTTAGGCTTTGCCTATCTGCCTGTGGCACTGTGTCTTGCTGGTATGAGTGGTATTTGGGGGCTTCTTGGTAGAGTCCTGAGCCAGTCGGAGATGTATCCTCTTTACCTTTTGCGACTATGTGTGTGCAGTGATGCTGAGGAGATAAAAGACGATACTTGCTGGGAGATCAGGGTCTCTGGACTTCCTGAGTAAGGCTCCTGTCAGCTTGTCCATGGACTAGTTCTACTTTTTGGACCTGTGCCCAGGACCTTTGTTTAGGTTGGAGCCGTGGGAGTAGACAGCCCTCACAGATCAATGTCCTTGACTGTGGTCATGGTGACTATGTGGTTGGTATGGTCGTACTGCACTGACCCTGCATTCGCCATCACCAGCCTGTACGGTTCATCTGCTTCAACCAGTGCCTCCTCTCTCTCCTTTAGCATCTTTAACTGAGGTAATAAAACCGGAGCTACTCAGAAATTTTTTAGATGATTCTGTCCTTCTGGTCGATATAATCAATCACACTACATTTTCCTTATACAAATAAAAGTATCATGAATTTTGCCATCATCTAGCTATCCAATTCTTTTGGAAGGAAAGTAGTTGAAGAGACATAAAATAATAAGGTACATGAAAAGAGTGAATCATATGCATTGCAAAGCTAAACCAAATTCACTACGTGTTTCTACTAAACATATCATTATTTTTCCTTGGCATCCTAAATTAAGTTATATCATTATATCATTAATAAAGCTAAGTGAAACATAGCTGGTAACTTTTCCCTGAGAGCTGAAAACTCTATATACTTTCTGACCATGCTTCAGAAGAATAAGAATTACTGATAGCAATAATCATGGTAAGAAAAAGCATACAGGGCTTCCCTGGTGACGCAGTGGTTGAGAATCTGCCTGCTAATGCAGGGGACACAGGTTCGAGCCCTGGTCTGGGAAGATCCATGGAGCAGCTAGGTCCATGAGCCACAACTACTGAGCCTGAGCATCTGGAACCTGTGCTCCGCAACAAGAGATGCCGTGATAGGGAGAGGTCCACCCGCTGCAATGAAGAGTGGCCCCCACTTGCCACAACTAGAGAAAGCCCTCGCACAGAAACAAAGACCCAACACAGCCAAAAGTAAAATAAAATAAATAAATAAATAAAAGAAGTGTATTTCCATTTAAAAAAAAAGTGTGCTCTGAAGGATTTATTAATTGTCGCTCATTTTATTTAGATGAAAGATTTTAATGTATTTTTAATCAGTTAAGTTTCCTTGAAAATGACAACCATGTGGGCGGTTTGATCACAGAGAAAAAATAAGGGCTTAATCAGAAAGTTAAAAACAATAGATATAAGGTGATCTTATATCAACAGTCTCTTTTATTTTACCTGAAAAGAGAGCCAATTTATAGGAGAGCTAAATGAATAGAGATTTTTTCTATTGAATCATTAAAATATAAAACATTTTGGGGCTTCCGTGGTGGTGCAGTGGTTGAGAGTCCGCCTGCCGATGCAGGGGACATGGGTTCGTGCCCCGGTCTGGGAGGACCCCACATGCCACGGAGAGGCTGGGCCCGTGAGTCATGGCCGCTGGGCCTGTGCGTCCGGAGCCTGTGCTCCACAGTGGGAGAAGCCACAAGAGTGAGAGGCCCGTGTACCGCAAAAATAAAATAAAATAAAATATAAAACATTTAAATGTAATACAAAATCGCTTTAAATTCTATTTGTTAATTCATATTTGATTAAATGATTAATATGAAAAAGTCAATTTTGTTTTTTTTTTTTTTTTTTTTTTTTGCAGTACACAGGCCTCTCACTGTTGTGGCCTCTCCCGTTGCGGAGCAACAGGCTCCGGACGCACAGGCTCAGCGTCCATGGCTCACGGGCCCAGCCGCTCCACGGCATGTGGGATCCTCCCGGACTGGGACACGAACCTGTGTCCCCTGCATTGGCAGGCAGACTCTCAACCACTGTGCCACCAGGGAAGCCCGAAAAAGTCAATTTTGTTAACAAATGCTAATGAACTTTTGAACTGCATCTTGGAAAAAAACAATAACTTAAAAATAACCTGTTGTTGTCATTGATGTTATGTTTTTCAAAGCTTCCAACATAAAAGGTAAACATTGGTAATCTCAAAAATGTAACTTAATCAATTTTGATTATTTTTAAAAACTAATTTCAAGGATAGAAAGGGAAAAATTATTATATATATATATATATATATATATATAAAGAGAAATAAAGGGAGGTGTTCAAATGCTTTTTAATGTGAAAACAACATTCAAAGAACTATTCCTTATATCTCTAAGATTTGAGTAAGAAATGAGGCATATCCTTCAAAAACAAGAAGACATGTGGGAATAAATTTAACCAAAGAGGCAGAAGATCTGTATACTTAAATCTACAAAACATTTATGAACAATGTTGAAGATGACACATATAAATGGAAATATATCCAATTCTAATGGATTGGAAGAATTAATACCATTAAAATGACCATACTAGCCAAAGCAATCTGCAGAATCAGTGCAATCCCTATCAAAACACCAATGGCATTTTTCACAAATTTAGAAAAAAAATCCTAAAATTTGTAGGAACCACACAAATCCAGAATAGCCAAAGCAATCTTGAGAAAAAAGAGCAAAGTTGGAAGCATCCCACTTCCTGATTTCAATCTATATTACAAAACTCTAGTAATCAAAACAGTATGGTATTGGCATAAGAACAGTCACATAGACCAGTGGAAGAGAATAGAAAGCCCAGAAGTAAACAGATCAATTAATTTATTACACAAGATCCATCATGTCTTCAAAAAATGGTATTGAGAAAACTAGACAGCCACACGGAAAATAATGAAACTGGATCCCTATCTCACACAAAACAGAAAAAATCAACTCAAAATTGGTTAAAAACTTGAATGTAAGACTTGACACTGTAAAATTCCTAGAACATAGCTCCTTGACATCAATTTTGATTAGGCTTGGCAATTTTTTTTCAGAATTGATAAGAAAAAACTCAAGTAACAAAAGCAATGTAAACAAGTGGGACTATGTTTGATTAAAAAGACTCTGCACAGCAAAAGAAATCATCAACAAAATGAAAACGCAGCCTGGAGAATATGAGAAAATATTTGGAAATCATATGTTTGATAAGAGGTTAATTTCTGAAATATATAAGGAAGCCTTACAGATAATAATAATAACCCAATTTAAAAAATAGACTAAGGACCTTAATAGACATTTTCCCAAAGAAGACATACAAGTGGTCAACAAAACTATGAAAATGTGCTCAAAATTTTATTATGGCAATCCAAAATCAAAACCACAATGAGCCATAACCTTACACATGTTAAGATGGCTATTAAGAAAAAGCAAATGTAACAAGTGTTGGCAAGGATGTGGAACAAATCACTTGTATTTTATACTGATAAAATTCCTTTAACTTACTCTTATCAGAAGAACTAGTTGTTTTTTTTTCCAGAGATAAAAAAGTAATGTTAATGAAATGAAAAATGATTTAACAAATATTAGAAATAGAAAGAACTGTTTACGCGTATTTTAATTCATATTATGGGAAAAGTAAAATTTTGCTTTATTTTCAAAAAACTGTTTGCAATCTTCTAAGAATTCTACCCAAAGTACCTTGACATATCTCTTCTCTTTAATATAATTGGAATTTATTTTAAAGGTTGGCTTAGCTTATCTAAGTATAATGCAGGTCATCTTGGAAATACAGTGTGCTCTTCAGAAATTTTTAAATGTGATTTACTACTAAAAGAATACTGAAAAAATTTATTTAAACTAAATGTTTAAAATTTTTTAATTAATAATTTTAAAAATAATACAAAATAGTAAATGGGCCCAGAAACAGATATGTTTGAATCTTCATACTAACTCTCTAAATTGTTCAAAGTTATTCACATTATTATTTCTACAAGGAAGACCAACTTCCTGGTCAAGGATTAATACATTTGAAAAACTATTGATTATTTTCAAAGTCTCTCTAAAGATAGTTTATCCAAGTATTCCAAGTTCCACTCTATTTGAGCCGAAGTATAGAACCATTGAAGACCAGTCTCAAAATTTAGGAGAGTTACTATAAAACGGATTAATGATCTATAGAACATTTCCTGTGTGTCTGAAGTGACACAGTGAAATCATATAGGGTTAAGTTTGTATTCGTTTTTATTTAAAAAAAATATTATTTTCTAAAGGGTTATCACATTAAAATTTTTCTCTCAGGAACCCTGCCTTTACCAATAAATATAGTTTGGAAAAATACAATTAGAGCTATATAGTCTTTTATAATTTAAAGAAATTCTATACCCAGTGTAATTCTAAAAGTAAAATTGAGAGGGTATGTACTTCATTTGGAACTTTACCTATCACTAGATAATAGTTTTATTGAGCTTTTTGAGAAAAATGTGGTGTTTTCATATTCTAAGAACAAAATATTGAGGTGTGAATTATTATTATTATTATAACTTACCATCAGAAACCCACTTAAACTAATCAGTTACTACTGAAATGCAGATTTCTTTCCATAAAGAAAGAAGCAGGATGTAGACCTCTGAGGACAATGTAGAGGTCAAAAATGCCATTTATAGTTTCAAGGTTTGTGTACTCTTCTGTTAAAAAAAAAAAAAGTCACACCTCCTATCATTTATACATATTTTCCACAAATATATTAATCACGTACTTATGTCTTTCTTCTGTGCAATGTTACAGTTGCTTTAGAAAAAAAATATCTATTCTACTTAGGATTTCAACTCTCCATAAATCTGGATTTTGTTTGATTTGATTATTCCGTAATGTGTTAAGCTGGGTGTAAACTTCTTTAATAATAATCTAGTTTTTGTGTAATCAATAATAATGATTTTACTAGGGAACTTTTGGTTCAGTTTTAATTTTTTCATAAGTGACTAATATACCACTGAGCATGCATGTTGCAAACAAAATAAGGCAGAATGTATGTGTGTTTTTCTTTTTTTTTCTAACCAATAATCAACTTTTCTGATGTACTTATTCCATTACCAATACATATGGAAAGATAGAAAACTGCTTACCATATCATCAGTTATAAATAAGAAACCCATTCTCCATTTACTCAGAGTGGGATTGGGGGAAATTTTCTAATCCATGTCCTTTACCAAGGATTAGGCTAAACCTCCAAATATGTAATCAGAAATCAACATCCTGTAAAGATGTAACCATATCTTATTTGTGGAGTGATGTACAAATATAAAACCCACAAGATCAACCACTCTTGAGACACGAAAATTTATTCCACAGATAAAATAAAGCATTTATTACTAAATGTGCTGCTTCCTGTTGTCGTATGGTCTTCAATATCTATGTTGCTGAATGGATTAGACTGTGTAGGGTATAATCAGAAAACAGCTTTACTTTCCCAGTTGCCTCCAACTGGCTCTGAGACACCTTTTTTTCCCAGCACTGATGGGACAGTTTTCTGGAGTTAAGAAGCCAGTCTCCACAGATCATGCCTATCACTTCCTTTAACGTGTTTTTCTGCTAGCGATCTCATCTAATGTAAATGGAAGAGGAAATATATTCATCTTCACAGCGAGTTCTCTCTTTGTATAAGTTTCCTTCAAAAAATCTCAATGAGGGCTTCCCTGGTGGCGCAGTGGTTGAGAGTTCGCCTGCCGATGCAGGGGATATGGGTTCATGCCCCGGTCTGGGAAGATCCCACATGCTGCGGAACAGCTGGGCCTGTGAGCCATGGCCGCTGAGCTTGCGCGTCCGGAGCCTGTGCTCTGCAATGGGAGAGGCCACAACAGTGAGAGGCCCTCGTACCACAAAAAAAAAAAAACCTCAGTGAACCTCTTGCTTCCCTTACATGTAGGTTGGAAAGAAAAGGGTGCTGGTGTAGCACAGAGGGAGGGGCAATGGAGTAGTTGGGTAAAAGTCCAGATGGGCCATCTCTGAACAAGTCCTGCAGAGGCAGTTCAGCCTCTCTTAGCAAAAAGTACAGGCTTGTGGCACTCATTTTCTCATCCTTGGAGCCTTTTTCATAACTTTGGGAAATGAGAGAAAATATTGTTTATCATTTTTTACATTACCATTCTAGAATGAGTTATAAGCTTGAATCCAGGTAGAAAACTAAGAAGGATAAAGGACAGGAAATATTTTGCTTTTCCAAAAGAATCAGGGTATGGTGTTCCTTTAGGTGATCAGAATATTCCAGTTCCAAATATTACTGTTTCCTTTTACCACTTCTGCCTTCAATAAGCAGAATTGAAGTTAATTTTTTTATTAACTTCAATTTTTTTTATTAAAAATTAATAAGTTAATTTTTTAACTTAATACATAATGCATATTATTGGTTCTAATATTAATTCTCTTTGATCTTAATACTTCACTTTCAAAAGATTTTACTCCTTTATAACAGAAGCAAACTACACCTGAGGTATAGGAAGAGTAATATCTAAAATGTTACTTGACAAACTTTGTTTAGCCAAGTTCCTGTTTGAGAAGAATTTGTTTTTGCAGAGTTGTTGAGGAAAATCAGTGCTGCTTATAAAAAATAAGAAGGCCTTTCATTTAGGGGAAAAATATGTTTTATCTTTCACGTCCCCAATAAACAAAAAAAATAAGCACAGATATTGCATTATTACTTCCCTTATCAAAGGATTCAAATTAAAAGGATTTGGTGCAGATTAAAAGACAATTTTAACAACTAAATGGAATGCTTTATTATTCCCAATATCAAGTATACTACATATTGATAGGCACTGTGATTGTCCAAACAATTGTGGAGCATAATCTTTGGTTTCCAGAAAATTGTAATTTGGTTATAAGTTGGGGAAATAAGATATGAAAATAATAATAATATTAAAAATCAAATGTGTCAAATGATGGTTACATACTTACCTTGATTTTGCAATCTCAAATGGATAAGATCCTCAGGGAAGATATATAGTGATGATAGAATTTAAGTTGAGTGAAAGGGTGGGTAGAATTTAAAACAAGTTTTGAATTTAAAAAGTAATGAAAATTTGCAGAGGCAGGGGAGCATAAAAGATGTTGTTACACAAATCACTGTCATCGCATATGAAATCCTTCTATTGGATATGAAATCATCAGTAGACAATATGTAAACCAGTGAATGTGGCAGTGTTCCAATTTTATTTATAGACTGAACTGTTAAATTCACATAATGTTCATGTATTATAATATTTTATACTTCTTTTGATATTTTTCAACTACATAAAAATGTAAAAACTACCTCATGGACCATACAAATATGGTTGGTGGCCTGTATTTTGCCAATGGCTATACATTGCATTCTCTGTTTCAGGAAAGAGACTAAGCCAGTAAAAGTATTAATATAAAGTTGTTAATTTTTGTTTTTACATGCATTTCTCAAGTAGATATACAGAAAATTTAACAGCTGAAAATGAATGTATGACACATAGATTAGCTTTATTTTGCTGTATAAGAAATTACCACAAAAATTAGTGGTTTTAAAAAGAAAAAGTACCTTTTCATTATCCATAGTTTTGTAGGTCTGAAGTCCAGCATGGCTTAACTGGATTGTTTGCTTAGTAGTTCACAAGGCCAATATCAAGGTTTTGGAACTTATGCTGGGGCTTTGGTTAAAAATCCACTTCCAGGTTATTCATGTTGAGAGAATCCAGTTCCTTGCTGATATAGGAAGTAGTTCCCTATTTTCTTCCTGGCTGTCAGCCAGGGGCTGGTCTCTGCTCCTAGGTGTCACCTGCATTCCTTCTTCTGTGGCTCTTTCCATCTTCAAACCAGCAAAGCTGTGTCAAGTCCTTCTTCTGCTTTGAATCTACCTCCTCTTTTGCCAAAAACTGTAAGAAAAATGTTCTGCTTTTTAAGGCTTATGTGATTAGTTTAGACCAAGCAGCATAATCTCCCTATTTTAAGGTTAACTGTATCATGTAGCTTATCATGGGAGTGATATGTCATTATATTTACAGGTTCTGAGGATTAGGGTGTAAAATCTCAGGAAAGAGTACATTTTTACAATTCTGCCTACAAGAAAATATTTCATATTTGAGAGACTTAAACAAAGGGAATATTAAGTAGGCAGACTAACTGAGAGGAAAGATTAACACATGGAAAAGCTGAATTGTACCATTAACCCGAAGGATGCTACACATTTTCATGTCAACTTTCTAAGAGCAAAAATAAAATAAAATAAAATAAAAGGAAAGAAATAAATGTATGAGCAGGTGAAAAGTTATTAGTGTCTAGAAATTAACACAAAATTGTGATTCCCTTTGTTAGAACTATAAAACTTACTGGTATAAAACAATCTATTCATGCTCTTGGATTCTTTGGGTCTGGAATCCTGACAGAATGCTGTGTTTCTGTTCTGTGATATCTGAAGCCTCAGCTGGAAGATTTGAAGATGAATTTACAATCACTTGAAGGTATTTTTCCCTGGTGTGTTTAATGTTTGATGCTGGTTGCCAGCTGGTATTGTTGACTAGAACACCTTCATGCATTCTCTCCATTTGGTCTGGGCTTCCTTAAAACATAGCAACTAGGTTTCAAGGGTAAGCATTTATATATATATATATATATATATATATATAATCTTTATAGGAGTATAATTGCTTTACAATGTTGTGTTATTTTCTGCTGTACAACAAAGTGAATCAGCTATATGTATACATATATCCCCATATCTTCTCCCTCTTGAGCCTCCCTCCCACCCTCCCTATCCCACCCTCTAGGTCGTCACAAAGCATTGAGCTAATCTCCCTGTGCTATTCAGCAGCTTCCCTCTAGCCAACCATTTTACATTTGGTAGTGTATATATGTCAGTGTTACTCTCTCACTTCCTCCCATCTTCCCCTTCACCCATCCCCGTGACCTCAAGTCCATTCTCTACGTCTGTGTCTTTATTCCTGCCCTGCCACTAGGTTCATCAGTACCATTTTTTTTAGATTAAGAGTAAGCATCTTGGGCTTCCCTGGTGGCGCAGTGGTTGAGAGTCCGCCTGCCGATGCAGGGGACACAGGTTCGTGCCCTGGTCCAGGAAGATCCCACATGCCGCGGAGCGGCCGGGCCCGTGAGCCATGGCCGCTGAGACTGTGCTCCGCAACGGGAGAGGCCACAACAGTGAGAGGCCCGCGTACAGCAAAAAAAAAAAAAAAAAAAGAAAAAAAAAAAAAAGAGTAAGCATCTTGAGAGAAAAAGAACTAGCTAAAATTCACATTGCCTTTATTAAATAATAAGTTTAATTATTTTTAAAAGTTTAAGTATAGTTGGTTTACAATATTATATTAGTGACTAGAGCATAGTGATTCAGTATTTTTACAGATTATACTCCTTTAAAAGTTATTACAGGAAAATGGCTATAACTCCTTGTGCTATACAATATATCCTTATTGTTTATCTATTTTATACATAGTAGTTTGTATCTCTTAAATCCATACCCTAATTTGCCCCTCCTCCCTTTTCTCTCCCTTTTGGTAACCACTAGTTTGGTTTCTATATCAACAACTTTTTCTCTTTTGCATATACATTCATTTGCATTATTTTTTGAGATTCTACATGCAAGTGATATCATAAAGTACTTGTCTTTATCTGACTTATTTCACTGAGCATGATACCCTTTAGGTCCATCCACATTGCCTTTTATATCTAGATTTAGTAGTCACATTGTGTCATTTCTGCTGCAGTGGAAAAGAGCTGCCTGTTCAGTACAAGGGAAGGCAATTGTATCTATTTTTTGAAAGGTGAGTGACAAAGTTAGGGAAGAGCTTGAGGGACCAGATATATTGCAGTGGGCATTTTGGAAAATAAAATGTGCTGCACTCATTGCTCAGGAAGAAGTAGCATTCTATATTATGTTACTATAATTAAAAAATAAGACTGGGGGCTTCCCTGATGGCACAGTGGTTGAGAGTCCGCCTGCCGATGCACGGGACACGGGTTTGTGCCCCGGTCCGGGAAGGTCCCACATGCCGCGGAGCAGCTGGGCCCATGAGCCATGGCCACTGAGCCTGCGCTTAAAAAAAAAAAAAGACTAATAAGAACATAAATATTAATTAAAATAACTATGTTTACAACAAAAGAGAATGGTAAAGATATTCAAAGTTTTTTGAATTGTGTATGTACACCAGAGCATTTTGTACAACTCAGAGTTGTCCACATTGGGCCTCTAGCTATTTGTCAATTACAGTTCAGGTTTTCCTACTCCAATTCTGGTTCTCTTGGTGGTTTCAGCTCATGAGTTTCTGCTCCAGTACACCACGACTCTGTATGTGTCTGTTTCTCCCACTTGGAGGGCAGCAGTTTGCTGCCCCTCTCTTACAGATCCAAGAACGGTTGTTAATTTTTCAGTCTTTTCAGCTTTGTATTTGTAAGGACATAGTGGCAACTTTCAAACTTCTTACATGCAGACCCAGAAACTGTCTCCATCATTTAAAAAATTCTTTCCATTTATTTATTTTCCTCCATAGCACTGGTCTACACTGACATATTAGACATGTTGCCTTTTTAAAAAAATATTTTTCCTCTGCTATCTAAGTATGAAAGTTCAATGAAAGCAGATATTTTGACATTTATAATCACTACTATTTCTATAATACCTATTAACAGTGGCTAGCAATCAGTAAGAGTTCAATAAATATTTGAAGAAGGAAGGAAGGAAAAAACAAATCTATGCCCCAATGTTATGGGAAAAATTAACAAATAAGTACCACATTTTCAAAGAAATGCTGTAATATATAATATATATAATATAAACATATAGTAAGTATACAGATATGTTTGCAATGTGTATGGGGAGTTGGAATTTTTTAAAAGATTAATTTATGTGTAATTCTAGACTCTAGTTACATAGCTGCCCTTTGTACTACATAGACATGTAATCAGTCTGAAACAAGAAATAGAAACCTATTCAAACCAGACTAACATTGGTGGAATGGGAAACAAGATTCTATTGGGAAGATACATGGATATTTCACAAAAACCTAAACCAAAGCAAAAAGAACAGCCAGTTTCACAAGATGCTGAAACTGAGAACTGGAAAGTCAAGAACCAAGATAGTAAAAGGTACAGTTAGGGCTTCCCTGGTGGCATAGTGGTTGAGAGTCTGCCTGCCAAGGCAGGGGACACGGGTTCGTGCCCCGGTCCGGGAAGATCCCACATGCTGTGGAGCGGCTGGGCCCGTGAGCCATGGCCGCTGAGCCTGCACGTCCGGAGCCTGTGCTCTGCAACGGAAGAGGCCACAACAGTGAGAGGCCCTCGTACCGCAAAAAAAAAAAAAAAAAAGATACAGTTACATACAGGAACATGTTTCACTTTGTTTTTATATTTAATTGTGTTTTCTTACACAGTTTGGAGTTTTACTTGTTTCAACATAATTTTTTTTTTTTGCAATTATGGTTCCATCTGATCTGTCTGGGGCAACATCACATAGGTTTATTTTCCTACTTCTGTAGGAAAATAAATTTGTTACACCTCAGTAGGCAGATAGAATAAAATTGTCCCAGAGAATGGCCCTGACTGATTCAGCCCAGACTATAGTTATTCACATGGCTACCTACTAAGATGGAACAGAGAATTTTATGGACTATAGCAGAAATTGCATTTATGCTGGGACAAGTTTACTTTTATGTGTTATATTACAGTGAATTATAAAGATTGGTTTATTCCATTCTCTATGTACTGTAAATTCTCTTGTCTGAAGAGTCCCTTTCATATGATTGCATTCTTGGATCTTATCTACCCACAACAGATAGTTTTCCATATTTTCAAATTTTGTAAAAAAATACTCTTAGCTTCTCAAAAATACCTTCAAATATCTATTTTGATTTATCCCCAGGTTAGGCAAAGTGATTTTTACATACCTCATCTCACCCACACATGAAAATGATGAAATCACTGACTAACAACTTTCTCCTTGAAATGTCTTGCCAGTTTGTCAGAGCAGCAATACAGGAGAGAAAATAAATCAATTAAAAAAATACAAGTAAAAAGAAAATAAAGGTTGGATTTTATTTTCTTTGAAAATTTGAATAAAATTCTCTAAGGCTCTCATCTTCTTATACTTAAAATGAAGATAATAATATTAATTCTACCTGCTTGAGGTTTGGAAACCATGATGTGTTAAATAAATGTAAGGTATAGTTACTATTATTCATTTTGTTAATAATCAAACATTACTGCTATGTTATTTTGATGTCTTTTTATTTTCATAAATAAATATGGGAGAGATAAAGCTTTATAACTTTTTTTTTTTAAGGAAGATGACAAAACATCCAAAACTCATGTGGTTTCACCTAACCACAACTACAAGTTGGACTTTGTTCAGTAGTATATTATGTGTAATGTATTTTAGTTACAAAAGCTATTTCTTTCATTAGTAAAAACGTGACAAGAGCAATCACATTAATTGGTGACTTTTAAGCACTATGAGCTAGCTACCTCTTTCTTTAGCGTATTCAAGGTATCCATTTGCTTTTAATTATTAGAACCACCCAAGTAACTATTAAAGCCTTTGTACCAGTCTCCTATCAGACAGTTAGTCCTAGTCATATTATTTCCAGTAAGAGGAATTCAAATTCCATTATCTCCCATTATCTTACAAGGCATTTTACTTCTGCTAGCTTTAATTAATTTAAAATCTGCTTCACTGGCATTGCTGATTAAAACTAATTGAGTTTGTTGTTTAATCCTATCTAGAAAGTCTTCCCTTACTTAAATAGGTTTACTTACAAATGGAATTGCTTTGGAGGGGAAGTCTCCATAATATCTGGACTAGATTTTATTTTGTCAAATTTATTAATATATTCTCTGAATTTATCTCATTTGGAAAATTTCTCAAATTCTGGAGAATGTAGTTTTTGCATGTTTAGGCAGTGAGAATTGTTTAACAGTGATAAAACTTAATCTTTGCATTTTGATGAAGAAATTGGCAAAAATGAAAAAGCATCAGTTTTCATCTATTTCAATTTGGAGAATAAAAATTGATTTAATTTATCTTTTATTCATTTATTATTTTAAAATATATTACTATTACTTAAAACCAATTATTAACAAATGTTTAAGACTTTAAATTGTAAAATATTACTAAGATGTTAAATATCTTATACTAAATTTTCATAAATGTGTCTATTAGTAAACTTTGTAAGAACCAAGAAAGAGACAAAATAAAGTATTTTTTTGCTTATTCTGAGTTATAAAAAAATAAGACCCCAAAACCAACAAATGTTGTTCTAAATTTACAATTGATATTGTTTTACAAATTTTTCAGCTCATGTAGTTCAACCATTGTACTGTAGCCAAATCTCACAGGAGCTCTTTTAGTCTTCTGCATCCACTGAGAAGATGGCAAAAATATAATCCTCAAAACAGAGAAGAGCTAGGATAAAACACAACTACCAAACTCACTGGCCCACGGTTCACAGTAGGCTGAAATCAACAGATGGTCAGTGCTTGGGCAGTTAATGGTGGGCTTCTTTTGCCTTCAGCTGTGTTGGTCTGTTCCACCTCTGGAAGAAAATATAATTTAGAAATAGTCAAGGAGGAATAAGATCTAATTTAAATCTTTACAAGCTAATACTGGTTTAATTTTCCTTCCATGGCTATGGTAGTGTGAATACTATCATAAGATATAGATATAATGATATCTGGGCAGTTTAGGATTGAATACTCGGTTTCACACTCACTTTTCATGACCCTAAATGATCATAGCTTATTGTTATTTGGGATGTTACTGAGAGATGAATGTAAATCTTGTGCAAGCTTGATATTTAAGTATATGTAACTAATTATATAGCTTACATAATGCAATGAAGTGTTATTGAATTATATTCAGTTCTGCATTCACCTTGATCTTTTTAATGTAAGAAAAACTGAGTTTCTTTAGTTTAAATGTATTCTCTCAAAGAAAGATCATTAACAACCTTGGTCATAAACATGAAGAATATGTAATAGAAAAATTAAAGAATGGCATCTTAAATTTGGAAGAGTGTAGCATGTATAATTATGCCTACCCTGTGCTCAACAGGGGCACAAGAAAAAGTGTCTTATAAAAATGTTTTAGAGAATGTTGTATAGCAATACACTTAAGTGTGGCTGTTTGTAAAAATATCAGATTTTATCTCTTGAGAAGGTAAAGGACTTCCTTTTATACTTGGACATGGGAAAGCAGTAGACTAAATGTAGTGTTGAGTTGGTACATTGCTCTTACTTCTCAAATTCAATGATATTTGATATAAATGAATATTTTACAGTATATATTGCTATCAGTTATTGGAAATACCAATGATATATCAAGACTGATAGTAGTGATAATATCAGGAAAAAGGTAATATTAAAATTTCAAAATGTCATCTAAGGAGAAATGAAGCAGTAACAGGGACTTTTCAGTTATCATTGCTATTTTATTTTATTTTTTTAATGAGAGAAATCCAGTGCACTAAAAGGAAGAATTACTTTTGATGGGAGATGATATTTTCCATCCCAAGAAGTTAAGAAAACAACGATAAAGGAGGAGGAGAAGTGGTCCACATGCAACACTTTAATCAAGTGACAAAACTTGAGCTTGAAAGCTATCTGTAAGCAAAGACTTTTCAGAGTTTAATTATTTTCAAAAAGCATTGCTTCTCATATAATTAGTTCAAAAGGTACTTTTACATATAATGATTGTTAGTGATAAAATAGATTAAATATGCAATGTGTTATTTAAGCATATAAAATTATGTGAATAAGTATAACCATTAAGCAAAATCATTCTTTGTTTTAGAATGTTTATGACTCACCTTTCTGAATATTTTAAGAAATACATTTTCAGACTTTGAAGACATTACTAAAAATGTAGAAAATTAAAATTGGATTATTAAAAGGTAATTTTCAGCAAGTCAACAATGTAAATAAATCTTTGCAAACAATTGTTCAAATGTTACTTCCTGTATTAAATCTATGTTCTGATTAGTCATTTTGCATTCTACTGTAGCTTGATTTGAAATATTTAATTTATTTTTAAGTAATACAGACACTATAGATATAAGTACATCTCTAAAATCAGCTTAAAATATCATTATTAATATGTAGATATTAAAAAAAATGTAGTCTTTGTCTGTAGAACTTCATTTCCTGCATTTCTCATGAAATTCTTTGTTAGATCAAGTAGTGCTCTGATGTTCACTTTATATTTCTCAGAGCCAATCACAGCTAGATAATTCCCTATGTATCAGTGAATGATGAAAATCCTGTGTTGAATTTTAATATCTCCAGTTCTAAGTAATTCAGTGGAGAGTAAAGATCTATCCTAGAAGTACTTTCCTTCAAGCAATGCCACACACTACAGTCATTCAAAAACCTCAGAGGCCAATGGTTCAGCAGTATATGTTTCAAACTGGCAACATGCAAGCAGCAGCATTAACTTTTGATTTTTGCTGGTGCTTGTTTTCTATTTTTAATATTGCGCGTGAGTGTCAGAATTCAGACTGTCATAGAATGGCAAGACCCAAATGCAACGAGATCTGTGGCTCTCCTACAACCTGTCTTCATTTCCCCTTCCCCTCCTTAAGCACGTAACTTATCTCTAATAACTATGATCAGAACTTATGATTCCTACACATTTTGAAAGGATGATGAAAATAAGGAGGGAAAAACACCTTGAAAGGATGATTTGCAGTAAATAAAAGTGCTATGTGGCTTTGTGCCTGTGGCTCTTATCTACCTGTGCTTGTTGACTGAAGACCAGTTCTAATACTCCTGAGGATTTTGCTGTGCATCCAAAAGTAAATCAAAATATGAGAACACTCATAATGGATCCTTGATAATCTCAGTAATGAAAAGATAAGGAAATGTAAACATCCCTGCAAAAGCTATTTACTTTTTATTAAACGTGTTAAACTAGAGATAAACTAATAATTTATACTAGCACTGAGAGGAATAGTTCCTGGAATGGTAAGCAGAGAGTTATATCATTAGATATATTTGAATGTACATAGTTATATGAGACATGAAATGTAGAAACATATCACCCACATGAACTCAGCTTAAAAAAAATTCTGAAAGATCAAAATAATTGTCTTAATACTGATTTACTAAAGCATAAACAGTTTTATCATACCATTATTCCTTAATTTTTCACTTAAAGCTTATTTACTTTTAACTTAAAGATAATTCTAATTAGTTTAGTAATTCAGTTTCCAGTCACATAAACATGATACTAAGGAAAATAACAAGGGGAAGGAAGAAATTTGGAGAGAAAACAAACTATACACAATTAGGAAATGATTACTGACAAGAAAAAGAGGTGAACACGAAATGCAAAAAGCAACAATCTGAGATGATTTTGCACAAGGCTAAGTGGTCCCACATTTCACAGTCAACCTCAAGGCTCTTACTGCAGAAATTTCAGCACAATTACATAATTGTTTCTCAGAACAACAAACCTGAATATTCAAGAAAGACTTCAACACTTTCCCTGAAAAATTTAGAGGAATATACAGCTCTCTTTATATATGCATATATGTGTATAATTTATAAAATTGAAATAGGATTTTTATGAATATCATCTAAATTTGAACCTAAGTATTGAAGCTCCTAGATGAATAATGGATATTAAATAGAAAATTATCCAAAGGGAAAAATAGAAGGAAGGTCTGTCCAAAATTCTCTTAAAATTCATTTGTAGAAAAATGGTAGATTTGGAAAAGAGCTTTTCCGATTTATACACAATAATCTATAAATAACTCCCACACTTCTGTACTTAGAATATTAGAATAATTCATAAAAATATTGTGTTTAAAAGTACCTCAATGGTTGAGGCAAGCATATTCTAAATTTATTGAGTACCTAGGCCTTGCCCATTTGAGCACTGGAAAGATGGTTGAGTGGATGTCTCTGTAGGACAGAAGAATGTGTCACCCTAAAATAGGGCTCTTTGGCATATATTGTTTTAAGCTGGTTACTTTCTGAGAAACAGCATACAGGGAAGGGCTCTGAAAACCAAGTAGGACTTGCCTTTCTATAAGAAACGTTTACATTTGTAACAGAAATCTCCATAAACATGGAGTGTCTCAATCTCTGTACCTAAAACAGGAGGATGACCAAATATCTAGAAACTCTTATCAGTGGAGAAGACAATGACTTAAACCTGCAATACAATCATCCTTGTTTACTGTGCCTTTCCTGGTAACCTCCCATAAATGACTATCTTCACTCTCAACATCCTATTCTGTCTTTAGCTGAGGATGGTATTTAAGGTGAAGGCTTTGGCCATTTTGATGAGTTACTCAGTTTTTTTGAGTCTCTCTCATATATACATGTTATTAAATTTTATTTGATTTTCTCCTATTAATCTGTCTCATGTCAATTTAATTATTAGACAAGCCAGAAGAACCTAGAAGTGTAGAGGAAAATTTCTTTCTCCCCAACATCTACATAATTTAACCCTCTGGGAAGAAAATATCCCAGGATGAGGGTATTTTCAGGGGACCTGTTTACTCTTTTGATATTAAAGCAGAAGAGAGGAAGAATGAACACAGATAGAGTTATTAACTGTAGGGCAAGACACTGGAGAAAGGTGATTGCTTGGGAAATTTCAGTGTTTTGATAGAAATCTCTGCAGCAGAAATATACCTCAAGATTACCTCATACATCTAAGATGCCTGAGGCTGACTTCAGGCACTGTTCAACTGAAAGGAACAAGCAATATGATCACAGTGGAAGATAACAAAGTGGAAGATAACAGTGGAAGATAACAAAGACTCTCATTCCTTCCCCAAATGATTCTCCCTTTAAAAACTTTAGTAATTGAGTAGAGTCTTCAGAGTCGGTTTTTGGACATGAGTCCACATTCTCCCCATTTTGCTGGCCTACTGAGTAAAGCAACCTTTCCTTTTCCAACCAACACTTGCTGCTCTAGTATTGGCTTCCAAGCATGAGCAGCTGAACCTGAGTTCAGTAACAATACCATTAGACAGTCTTGAGTAAAATGCTCACTCTTTGAATGTGTTAAGGAACTGAGCAGCATGACTGACAGCTCCACCAGGTCCACATAAGAGAGAGAAGCAATTCTCCAAAAGAAGAAATGCCAGGCAGATACAAGTTTTGTGCAGTTCATGCTCTCTTGGAACAGTGGTTCTCAAGGGAAAAATAAATGTTTCACATAGAAGAGAGGATATTTGGCATTTTACAAGAGACCAAAAACCCATTTCCTATGAAAACTACTGAGAGATGAACCATGTAAGTCTAAACATGTATGAGAAAACAGAATTAAAAACAAATAAAACTGTTGTTTTTTGTAATGGAATCTCTAATAACAAAATTTTACTACAACTGAAACTGAGCAGGATCCTGTGGGGCCCTCCACGGTACAAAAACCTTTCCATGTCCCCCGTTTCTTGTTTGTAGGGAAAGACTTCAGCCTTCTAGACCTTCCCTTAGTTCCAAAGGACAGATTCTAAACTTACTAATTAGGGAAGGAACAAAGGAGGAACAGTCAAGAAACAATATGCAGTGATAAAGCAGGGTCCTGATTCTTCCTCAAGGGATATACAAAACAATATATATTTGAGTCTTTCTGAAGAACTAAGGCCCCTTCCCAGGTGGAGGATGGTAACTTCAGGCTGAGCACAAGATTCCTAGAAAACCACCCTGTTACCTAACCACCAACCAATCAAAAGAAAGTCACACACCATGAAACCCTCCCTCCACATTTTGTCTATAAAATCTCTTCCCTGAAAACCATTGGGTCTTTTGAGCAGGAGCTGCCCATTCCCTTTGCTTGACCCTGCAGTAAGTGTTTCTTTGCTCCAAACTCTGACGGTTTGGTCTGTTTGGCCTCGCTGTGTGCTGGGCACACGAACTTGCAATTGGCAACAAAATGACAACCACATTACTTCTGACTGATATTTATTAAGCACCCTTGCTATGCCCAGCATACTGTATAGTTTATCTCATTCAATTTTGAACAGAAGCTCAACGAGATAAATGTTATTATTACTCCTATATAACAAATGGGGAATCAAACATTTCTAGTTTTATTAACTTGGTTTCACACCCAGTTAAAAAAGAAAAAGAGAGTGTGCAGATTCACAGTCAGATTTTATTCCAAATGTCATGTTCTTAACTAGATAGCCGGTTACATTTTTTGTTCCTCAATGGAGGAATTGTGCTTTTAAAATCTGTATGCTCAGTGCCTATAATTTCATCTGGCACACCGTATGTGAATTTATGCTTGTTTAATGACTACATAAATGTGGATGTATCTTCTACCTTGGAAGCCTCAAACTTCCCCTTTTGAACTATTCTCAGCATGAAGCTTCCTAAGGAGTAAAGCAATTTCCTTCTAACTTAGTTATAAACCCATAGAAAGATAGCACAGCTGGTATTTTCCCTTAAAATAATACTAGATTCACTTGTCCCTTCTTTCCAAACTATGAATAGAGGGACTTCTACAAGGGGCTAGTACTGCTTTGGCCTTTAAGACCAAAGAAAAATCTGACTGAGGAGTTTATATTCTAGTAGAATGAAGGAGACAAATAATAAACAGTGAACATAGTATAGAGATAATTTACCTACTGTATTAGAAAACAAGTGAATTGGGAAAAAAAAAAACAAACAAACACGGACAACATTAGGGGAACCAGGCATGCAGGAGGTTAGAGAAGAGAAGGAAAGTGGTGATATACAAATAGGCTGTACCACATGAACATGTCTCAGTAATTGCCATGAAAGAGTCAATTCTTATAAAAATATGTGAATTTTCTTAACTTTTATTTTTAAAAGTCCTTTTAATTGTCCCACTTTAGTTTATATTTGAATTTTAACTCATTTTATTATATTGATGCAAGCATAATAACATGTCATGAAAATCTTATGAACTGGAAAATAATTATCATGAACTTAGATTGTACTACACATAAAAATAAGAATTCCACCTAACATTTACATAGTAGTGACTGAGATTTGAACTGTTTACGTAAACTCAGTTTAAATGTTATGACAATGGAGAGAAAAAAATGTGAATTTTAAACATTTTTTAATGTTGGATTCCTACTGACCTAATAGAAAGGAAAAAGCATTAATTTTATTTGCATCAAAAAAAGTAAAGTAGGTATTTTATTGTCTCGTTCTGCAGGACTATATACTGATTTAAGGAAAGGATTAATATTTTCATTTATTTGGGGAATATAGAAACATCCCATCATTCATTTATTAAAGAAAACACATTTGGTCCAGGAAAACACAAATTGATTTAATTAAAAAATCTGGTTATAGCGTCACCAGGTGGCCTTGCATTGTAACAAAATAGCTTCGACAGAGGAGGTCAACGGAAGGCCCACACAAGTAATCTCGGTTCCACGAAAGCAAGCAAAGAATTACAAACTACCACGTTAAGCTTAAGCAAAAAGCAAAGTTTATTTAAGCATAAGTACACTCTCAGAGACGGAGAGAAAGAGAGAGAGAGAGAGAGAGCGAAGTGAAGCAAGCCCAAAGCAAAGTTTATCAAAGCAAAGGTACACTCTCAGAGAGAGAGAGAGACAGAGAGAGAGAGAGAGAGAGAGAGAGAGAGAGAGAGAAAGAGAGGGAGAGCCGGCTCTTGCTGTGAATTGAAAGCAGCATTCCTATACAGGCTTAAGGGCGCTTTTAAGGAGCATTTTGCAGGGAGGCGGGGGGGGGGGGGGGGGGGGGTGGGGTGACAGGGGATCATTATTTGATTGACGGTCCCAAGCTATGTAACAAGTTTACTGCTGCGCATGCTCTCACCTTTGACTTGCTAAGAAACACCCACTCAGGGGGGCAAGACCACATGTAGATTTTATTATAATTATGGTATAATGAGTTTGGTTTTACTATAGGTTATATGCCTGTCTGGTCTGGGCATGCGCAGCCCAAGGAAGTCTCCTCGTGTTACTGTGCCCCTCTTTATCAGGATAAGCTGCCCACCACATGACCATAGTTTCACCCATTCTGGATGGGGTTCAGGGAGAGTCCCCAGATGGCTGGGTGTGACTTGATTTCTTCTTGTCTTTCTCGCCATTGTCACCTCCTTGCTACTAATGTCTAACTACCTAACAAATAGGAATGTTCTTTTGTTATTTTCTCAAAGGATAGTAACTGAGAGAGCTCCTTAGTGGTTTATGGTTTAGAAGCTGTTGAGAACAAATTTGTAATTAGCACATAATGATTTTATAAATACAGGTGCAATCACAATGTTTGAGATGATTGAAAATATAGCTCTCTTAAATATTTACATCTTGTCTGGCAAACTGATTTACTTCATTTAGTTAAATCACAGAAAAACTAAGGAAACTTCAGTCTGATGCTCTGATGCTCTGTGACTTCTGAGTTAGTGAAAGTTAAATGAATTCTTCTTTTGTGATTTATTACCACGGTCATCATTTTAAACCTACCTGCCAAGTTGTTTTTATTTTTAATGACTTTTCATATTTGAATATGTGCTCAATATCTAGCTTACCATCACATAAAAAAATTCATGTTAGAATTGCAGTTCATATAATTTGGTATCTCTTCACAATTCTAACCATGCCCTCATTATAAAGAGCTCTTAATAAAATTTGTAAGGAATATCTGAATGAAGAAATTTATACTTTAAAATCCCTATATTTTTCAAAAATAAATATGAATAAGAATAGCATTAAATTTGGGAACTCTGAATTCAAAGATCATCTCCATCATTTACTCATGACTTTTTCAACTCATTGAGCTTCATTTTCTTGACCTAGAAAAGAGCAAAATAATACCTAACTCACAAGGGTGTCCTGAGAATTAAATAGGCAATGTAGCTGAAATTTGCTTTGTAAATTTCTAGGTATATTATGACCGAATGGAACTATTATTTTCCCAACCATGAAGCAGAGTTTTTTGTTTGTTTGTTTGTTTGTTTCCTCAAAAAACCTAGCTCCTGGCATATAGGTGGCATGTTATAATTTTTTTTAAATGTTGAATAAAAGTCCTCTGGCAGAATAAATTTTAAATGAAGCTCTTTGATAAATGTTTATCACACACACACATTGTTTTTTTTTTTAACAATCCATGCATGACAGTACTCTAAGTATAAGATCTAAATGGAAAACCAACATTTAACCTTAAAGATTAAAGGGAAAAAAAATTGAAAAAAAAAAAAAACGTTTACTACAGAGGAGTTGATCCATTCTGTCAAAAGGCCAGATATCTCTTACTCTTTGCTTCCTTAAAGCTTGCTTCCAGGCATCTGTCTATCTCTTCCTCATTTTCCTTCTCTCTCTTTGTCCCAGACAACTTGTTGGCTGCATTCCTCAATTACTGGACAAATGTAACTTCCTGTCCTCTGCTCATCTACTTTTTAACAGCACTAACAGATGCTATCATTAAGACCCTCTGTGGTAAATCATGAACTAAGTATATTCTTTGCCCTTCTTGTTTTTCATTCTTCTTTAAAAAGATAAGCCATCTGTTTTAACCCTCTTAAAAAGCAAGTTTCTTTATAACATCAATCTTGCATTTATCTTAATAACAAATAGATATTTAAACCCCAAGTTAGGAAGCTTAATTTGCATAGAGCTATTTGTTGGTACTGAAATAAATTAAATTTGAGCATCATAGGCTATATCTCATTTTCTGGTCATAATATCATATTTTAATCATATAAATATAAACAATAAGGATCATGCTTACCAAATTTTACCATATGTAATTTTAGCAAAACTACCCTCTAAAAATATATTGTGGAATGATTCTGAAAACACTAAATAAATATTATGTTTATGAAAACTTCAGGCATAATAACATTACATGGGCAATTGGAAATACTAATTATCTTTATATTCACATATACAAAATATCAGTGCTAGTCTATTAGAACTAAAATATCAAGCTGAACTAAAATATAGGAACATGGAACTTAAATATACATAGTAGATTATTTTAAAAAAGGAAAACCTCATTAATTCAGAATTTTTGATATGCATTAACACTTGTATTTTGTACTCTTTTAATGCCATTAATATACAAAAATAACTTTAAAAGAAAAGATCGTATTATTCCTTCACATTAATGCTGTGGGTCCAGAAAACGATAGTACTTTTTCTATGAAAATGAGCTAAGAGCTTTGAGGGCTGGGTATAGAAAGAAGAGAAATTACCAACTGTTCCTACACTTTTTATTACTGTAACCAACCATGAAATAGCTCCAACAAAATGAGAAACTTGAATATATTTCTTTCAGCAGTAATAAAAACAATTTTACTCATATTATCCACTCTTACGATGGTAAAAAATCTCAGTTCCCCTCTGCCTCTCCTTTCACTGCCTTCTCTCTGTCACTTCTTCCTTTTCTTTTGAAACTCTAAATCTGAGAGGGCCCCAGGGTTTCTTTACAACCTAGGACTGACCCAGGGCTATGGCAGTTCCTAGGCTTTTGGCTTTAAGCATAATAATAATTCAAAAAATTTTATTCCCAGGCACTGTTTCTCTGTCTCCAAAACACACTCGTTTTGCTCTTGTATGCCTTCATAAAATATAACTTTACTGGGGCTTCACCCGTGGCGCAGTGGTTGAGAGTCCGCCTGCCGATGCAAGGGACACGGGTTCGTGCCCCAGTCCAGGAAAATCCCACATGCCGCGGAGCGGCTAGGCCCATGAGCCATGGCCGCTGAGCCTGCGCGTCCGGAGCCTGTGCTCTGCAACGGGAGAGGCCGCAACAGTGAGAGGCCCGCGTACAGGAAAAAAAAAAAAATATATATATATATATATAAAACTTTACAATTTTCATGTTATTTTGTTTTAATATTCTTCAGAGCTATTATCACCTGATATATTACACATTTGTATGTTGGTTTGCCCATCTCCACTATAGCCCTGAGTCTAGAAGGGAGTTTAATGCACATTTCTAGAATGAATGGAAAATGAGAAAAAGAACGAATGAGTGCTGATTACACAGAAGTCAATAAAATACAGTACTATATCATTTTTCTATGCCACTATAACAAATTATCACAAATTTAGAAGCTTAAAGAGGACCTTTTCTGTTTTGATTTGGGATCTTGTATAGCAGTTCTATAGGATAGAACTGATTCTCATCTTCCACCTCTTTTTCTTCACTTTTAATGTCTCTTGTGACCACATTGGACACACTTGATGCCAAAAACTCAGCCTCTGTGCACCGTGTCGAATCAAATCTTAGAGACAGAGTTTTGGGTGAAGTAGAAAAAAATAGTTTTATTGCTTTGCCAGGCCAAGGGGAGGATGTGGTGAGGAGTTTTATAGCAATAGTTCTAAAGCAGGGGTGCCAATAAGATTAGGGTGTGTACAGTGCCAGCTCTCCTTTAATCTGATCCCAAGAAATCTCTTGATGAGTTTCTCTGGTTCCTTTAATCTGGCCTCCAGTGGTCTTCTCTGGAATGAAGAATGATCACTCCATTTGTTGGGGGTTTTGGTTCTGTAAAGAGCTCAAAGATATCATTATGTGTATTCTCTGAGACAGAACCAGGAAGGTTCTGCCCCAAGGCTGCACTATTTTTTCTTGGCTGCTCCTCCAGGGTCTCTGCATCCCCTCCCTTTCTTGATTAGCAACTGTTTGAACCTGCCCTTTGGAACTCAGGAAAGATCACAGAGGTTGAACAGAAAGTTTTCCTTCCCAGGAGTCCCACAATGCTCTGCTCAGTTTCACACCTGGATAATAAGGAATGATCACCCTATTTGCAAACTTAATTCCATCTACAGCTTTCATTCTCCTTTACTGTGAAACCTAGAATAGTCACATGTTCTGGGATTAGAATGTGGACATTTTTCAGAGAGACATTTCTGCTTACCACAAATATCCAAGAACCTGATCCCAGTAGGGCATATAAAATTTAGTGAATAAGAGAGTTGGATTTTAAACAAAATTTGGGGGCAAGTTGTTCTCACTAATAGGAAAATAATACAAGTCAGATTATTACTAAATGCAAGATCTCAAAATAAATACCGGACTAGAATTATATGGGAAAAGGGGAAAAATGGAAAAGTCATTCAAGAGTATATTTACAATACTTGGAGTTTAACAGACTGTTCAAAACATAAAAATTAGTGGATGAATCATAAAGAGAAACTTATAGAATGCATAAAATAGAAATTTAAGCAACCACAAGTATATACATAATTAAAAGGCACAATCACAAATGGGAAATATAGCTTTAGACAAGATGTGGAAAACTTTAATTTATAAAGAATTCTTGAAGTTTACAGGAAAAATACTAAGAAGAGAAAACATGTACCAAAAAGGAAAAAAGTAAGTTATAGAAAAATAAATTAAAAACAAAATTAAATGAAGAAGTTTATCATCAAGGCAATCAATTTATTTATTTATTTTTTAAATCTGACTTCTTTATGGCCTTTAAATTATCAACAGTTTAAATATGACAATACTACATACTCATTAGTACAACAAACCCAGGAATTTAATGTGGAATTTTTAGTAGAATTTCATGAAATATAAAAACATTATAAAACAAGTTTTTCAAACCAGCTGTATTTTTTTTATACCACTTGGTAAATTGTTATCATTATGGTAATTATGGTTGCCATAAAGTTCTAAAAAATATCTCAGATATTTGTGCAGGGGTGAGGATGGTTTTGGATTAGTATTTATGCTTTGCTCTAATCTGGGAATTGCTCTCAGAAAAGAATCATAAAATTCATTACTATGATAATTCTTAGAACTGTAAGAACAAGAAGTAACTGAAAGGAAGATGGAAAGAGAAGGAATGTGGAGACAGGGGGGTATTACCAGGAGCCCTGGGCTCTGGGGCTACTTTGGGATTCTTTCTCCAGCTGCAGTATCAAAGCAGCCAGCTTACAGAGAATGATAGGCTTATGTTACTTCCTGCTAAATACCAAAATAAATAAACAAATAGAATTATTTTTAAATAACAAAAAGATCTAAAATGCATGTAAATGTCATCATTGAATCCAGAATAATGTCTCCTAAAATTTTTAAGAAGATTCTTTTATACTTAAAAATAAATTAAACTGACTTTCCTCACTTTCATCAAATGTGTTTCAAAGTCTACATATTCTGCTATAGTATTTGAGGTTTTATTGGCCAAAAACCCAATAAACCTCATTTAAATCCAATTTTATCTCTATAAAAATAATATCATGTTGAGAAAAAAATATAATTTTCCCTAATTTAAATTCATTGTAGAAACTTCGTAAAATATAAATGATTATGGAAAAGAAAGACTTTTTCATTCAAGTGAGACATGACCTGAAAATATTGTTAATAAATGTCAATTACCTTAATAATATCTGTCCAGTTCTTCTTGCTTGCTTTCTTCCTTCTCTGTCTAGTACAATTTATTCTAATTATGAAATCTACATTTCCAGGATCACATTTTTTCTGTGGCACCTGTGAAGAACTGAAATTCATTTTTAGAGCTAAGAATGCCTAGTAGTCATAGACAGATTTAGATAACAAGTTGGGTATTTTGTCATTTTCCATGTTATTTATTATTTTGCCTTTATCTTCCTTAGTAAAATAAAGTACATTGCTTGAAGTTTTTTCAACCACAATGAGAATGGATAAAGATTTCTAAATAGTATGTTCCCTAGTAATTATGTTAGAAGAGATTTGGGGGGTTTTTGTTTATTTATTTGGGGGAATTATTACTGTTATTTTATGTTTGTTGAGAAAAACATGAGATGAAAATGGCAAGAACCAGAAACAAATTGAATTTTTGGACTTTAAGAGGTACACCCAGTCAAAGTAGTTATAGTTAGGAAACTTCTGAATTCATCCAAGCATAATCAGTTGTCTATGATATGCCTATATGTGATACATATCTGTCGATATATTTTATACATATATTACCTAATAACTTCTTAGTAATTAGGTAGATAAGTATTTATGATGCAGGAAAGGAAAATTTTCTATTCCCCCTTCCTTTCTTTCTGGTTCTTATGACTGGCTGAATAATTAATATGACACGAAACAAATTAACAGAGGAAAAACGTATTTAATTCCTTATGTATGGGAAACCAACATAATTGAGTGATTCCAAGACAGAATGTAAAATGAAGTATATATGTCAGCTTCTTCTAAGAAATAGAATAGGGGCCTGGGATTTCCAAGGACAGGAGGGTCATTTATAGAATGATAAAAAGAAGTGAAGATGTTTGGTAGGTATATGTTTGCCCTGCCATACAGGTGGGGCCATTTAGTTAAAATTTATCTCTGGCAGTAATTATTTTTCTGGGAAAAATGTCTTCTTTAAATTCTTCCAGGTATTTAAGGGAGGGGCAATAGTTTCTCTTGAGCCTCTGGGGTCTCCATTGCCTTTAGCTTAAAATAATTTACATGCCAAAGTGGTACATCTTGGGGAGACCTGTTCTGAACCCCTACAATATTTGCTACTAACTTACTTTTGTTCCATCTTTATACTAGAATATGTGGATTAGTACTAAACTAACTGAACACTTCAATCTTTCACTTTTCTGGGCCTTTCTAAGATACAAAATTATGAATGAGACCAAGAGAAATTCAGAGAGTACTAGGTATGTGAAAGAGGCAAGTGTCCTTAGAGAGGAATGTCCCACAGTCCAGGGCAGTTCTGTTTGTACCTCTGGCACAAGTGACTTTCCTTTGTATTTGTAACTGAGCAAGATGTCAGTGAACTATTTTTTCTTACAAATGCAAAATAATTCTTCGGTTTTATTTCCTTTTTATTCCAAAAGGAAACTTTGTTTTTTTTTTCATATTACACATATCTACAAAAGCAACTTTTAAAGAAAAGCTACTGATGAGTGTTTTCATATAATATTTTTTGTCTGAAAGTGCTTTATAGGTAGTAGAGATAATGATCAGATAGGTGGATTTTTGCTATGACACTCCTAACCAATTCATCCTGAGGTAGTTGACTTATGAACCAGGATCTTTCCCTTCATTAGCCTTCTACCCTGCAGGCTTATCACCCCTACCCAAGAGGGCTAAAATAATCATTATTACACATCACACTGACTATGTCACACATGCCCTTAAATTGGCTTGTATTCTCCCTTCAAATCAGATTTGAATTTGTCACCAGGAAGGCTAGGACATCCCCAGTGATTGTTTCTGCCTATCTCATCTTTCCCCATGAGTTTCTCAAAGAATGAAAGAATGCTTTACAGTTACTAGCAGACTTGTTCTCCAAATTATTTTATAATCTTTGTTATTTTCAGGGAATTGCATTCACTCTTCAAAGAAGAGATAATAATACTGTTCATTCTTTGTCTTAATATAACATTTATTAAAATATTTTTCTCCAAAATACTTAGTATAATAGTCTTTTTATGTGATGAACATGGTTTAACATATTGTTCTCAGAGGGCACACACAGGTACCCTACTCATAGGCCAAGAGATGCCTTTTCTTTGAAAAGCCAAATTCACTCTGTGCTACTACAGATAATCTTTTTGGGTCATTTAGAAGCAGTTAAAATGTCAACTTTCCTAAAAAAAAAAAGCTTCAGTTATGCAAAGGTCAAGTTACCTCTGCATTTAGACAGAATAAATAAAACATTGTACCCATTAAGTTTATACTGCTGAAACATTCAGCCTCTGAAAACATTCAGTTAAGGAAAGGAAAAGGTACAGAAGACCCTGATGAAATAATAACTATTTATTAAGGATTTCTTTCACTAAAGTATAAAGTATATAAAGGTGAATGCTATAGATAAAGATGAGATAAATATTATAAATTATTTACAGTGATACAGCTGTAAGTATACAAATATAGTAAAACAATGGCATACATATGCATATAGACATAGGTGTATATTGAAAGGGTGAATAAGTTAGAATTACACAGGGATATTTTAGAGGTATAAAGAAAAAGGGGAATAATAAAGAGCAAAAAGGAGAGGAAAAGAACAACAACAAAATGTGTGTGTTAAACTGAACTTTGTAGAGGAAGAAAAAAATTTGTTTTCTCTATTTTCCTAAGTTCTATGCTGGAACCTCCCTTATTCAAAGATTAATAAGAAGAAAAAGCAGAAGTTGATTAACATGTGCACCTCCTGTATGCATGGGAGATACCCAGAAAAACTGAGTAAAACTCCCTGAAAGGGCCCAAACCACCACCTTAAATACCATCTTCAGCTAAAGATGAAAGAAAGATGTTGGAGACCAGTTAAGGGAAGGTATATCAGGAAAAGGACAGTGAACAGAGGTAAGGCAGGTATACAGATTTAAGGCTGAGCCTTCTCTGTTGATGAGTTTCTTATGATTTAGAGTCATCCTATTACCAAACTGGTCAACCAGATCCCCACCAGGGTCCTAGTCTGACCAGACACCTCCTGTCTTAAATAGGGAGGTTCTTTTTACAATTGGATTCATGCAGCCAATAATGAAACCAATGCTGAGACAGGAACAGCAGAAGCTTTATTCAATGGCCAAGAATGGAGAAGCTGGAACCTAGTTGGTAAATCAACTGCTCAAACCAATTTGGGTGGAAACACCAAATATATAGGAGGGTCGAAGTAAAATGAAGGGCTTTGAAAAGAGTGGGAGGAATATTCATGAGTTATCTGAGAAGAGGGGTGTGGTTTGCACCTGGAACTGATGCAGCTTTTCTTTTCAGTCCTTGTATGGTCTTTTCTGGTTGTTGCCATGGCAATCGTCAACTGTCATGGTGCTGGTGCGTGTGTCATTTAGCTAATGTATTACAATGAGTTTGTAATGAGGCTCAAGGTCTACTGGAAGCCAAATCTTCTGCCATCTTAGGCCTAGTTGGTTTTAATCAGTTCTTGCTTTTTTTCTCTTTGCATCTTCTTCCTGAAACTTAGATAAGAGTAGTTGGTTTCTATTTGAGGAAGGGACAGGGGTATGATTGTGGGGCCTTGGTACGGTGAGGAAGACACCCTTACAAATGGAAATTTTCCTTACAAAAGGATAAGTTCTACTCTTTTTCCAGATTCTCCTGTGTCTGTAGTTTTACAAAAATTATCAGCTCAAAATAATCCTTATGCCAATACATACCAATCCTTATTTTGTGGTAACATGTTCTTCTATCTTTCAACCTTAAAATTTTATACATAAAAAAATACGGGCAAAAAGTGATGAGACTTGGTACAATCATGTCTAGGTAAAGGCCAGCAGGAGTACATTTCTGAAGCACACTGAGTGTGTTAAAAACAAAACAACACGACCAAAATGGAGTCACTTATGTTAAACCTCATGCCACCAAACTAAGACTTAATTATAGTTTCAACTTCTCCCAGTAATGGGAGTGAATCAGAAATCACCTGGTCAGCATTAGTGAGGTCATCTGCCTGATAGACCCCTGCCTTCCCCTAAAGGAAAGTGAGTTTGCCACAACCAATCCATTTTTTGCTAGTATAGCTTTCTTTTCCGGCTCCCTTCTGCCTATAGAAGTCTTTCAGTTTGTCCAGCTCCTTGGTGCTCTTTCTGTCTGCTAGATGGGATGCTGCCTGATTCATGACTTGTTGAATAAAACCAGTAAGATCTTTGAATTTTAGTCAATTGAATTTTGTTTTTTAACAAGTGTAGTGCAAGAGCAGCAATCCTGAAAGCCATCTGCTAGAGCTGGAATAATGACTGACTCCACTTAAAGCATACAATATTTGCTAATATAATTTTCAGCCAGTTACTTAACCCCTTTATGCTTCCTTTTCCTCATAGAATGGGCATTAGAGCAGCACTCTTCTTACACAGGAATGTAAGGAGAATTAAAGCTGTGAGATGCTGAGTGTTTCTGCCTTGGGGGTACACCCTCAATACTGTCTGCATTAGTTCTCTGGATACCTGATTCCCAATCTACTCTTTATACCCCTTTAAGGAATACAGCTTCTCTACGTAGTTATATACTTTTTTCATCTGTAACCCTGCAGAGGATCAAAGTACTGAACTGAACAAAAATCACTAAAGGTTTGATTTAACATTAAGTAATATTAATCTTAAAATATGTAAAATAAACTCTTTTGAAATGACATTAAGAAAAATTACTATTTTCAATGAAATAAAATTTACATTAACAGCAAATCATATTTATATGTTGCTAATTTTATGTTATTATATCCCAAGTTGATAGTTTTCAAGTTTAATTTTTTTTATATTTTTCGGTGTTTGTTGGCAAAGGCTTAAAATGGTCAGAATCAGCATGAACTACTATCAAATAGAGTGATAATCTGGGTTCAAACCTTCCTAAGTGTTTCTTTCCCCTTCTCTCTCTTTGCCAGCATATTTTAAGATGAATAATACTTTCTCTAAGGCACTATTTCTACATCTAAAGTCTAATAGACCTTTCTATTTCCTTTGTACTCTTTGTTAAAAGCCTTTATAATGGAGAGTACCTTTCTTTGTGTCCAGCATTTTCTCTTATTTGAAGAGAAGGCTGCCTGCAGGCATTCCCTTTGAGTTTTAGGAGGTTGCTATAACCTTCTTTGTGATTAGATTACCAGCAATCTGCTGCTTTCTTGCATAATGCATTTCTAAAACACTAATGAAAGAAAAATGAACCTAACAATGACTTTTCCTAGGTTGAGCTGGGGTGACAGGTGGATCTTTGTTCTGTTCTCAGAAAGAGAACAAAGAAAATATCTCACTTTTACTTCAGTATTATTTTGGAGTATTGTATGCAGTTTTACTTTATTTTAGTTTTTTTTTCTTTTACTCTAGGAAATGCAGTGGACTAGTTTAAAAGGAATGCCAAATTAAAGCTAGAAGATTGCTAAAGTTGTTAAAGTTAATCTTTGATGGAATTTTTTTAGTTTGTGGATTTTCTCTAATATTTGTATCATCACTGCTTAGTCTTTTAAAATTTTTTTCTACTACTTGGTAAGAGTTAAAAAATGCAATAAAATATACAAATAATTTCATGGTACATAATTGTTCTACCAAAAATGTCAAAACCTAAATGTCACTCGTTTGTGGTGAAGGGGACATAATAACCCAAAATATGCCTCTTTGGCATAAGGATTATTTTGATCTGATTATTTTTAAGAAACAGCAAACATAGGAAAAACTCTGAAAACAAAGTAGAAGTTAATCTTTTGTATGGAAAAAATATTGTATTTATAAGGGAAATCTTTATCTGGAAGGATGTCTCTCTCTTTGTACCGGGAAGAGAAGGGAGACCAAATTTCTAGAAACTGTTATCAATGGAGAAGGCAGCTACTTAAATCTGTATAACAATTTTACCCTTGTTTACTCTGTTTGCCTGATAACCTCCTATAACTGGCTTCTCCCTCCCCGCTAGCCGTGACATCTTCTTTAGTCTTTAGCTGGAGATGGTACTTAAGTTAGTGGCTTTGGGCCACTGTGGGGGGAGTTACTCTTCCTGGGTATCTCCCATGAATACAGGAGGTATGTATCTTACTAAACCTGTGTTTGTTTTTCTCATGTTAATCTTTTTTATTATGTGGGGGTCTTAGCCAAGAACCTAGAAGGGTAGAAGGAAAAATATTTTTTGCTCCCCTACTGTTGTATCATCAAGCTAATACACAAAATGTTAGTTTTCCAGCTGATACATTAATATTCAAATTCTGCATATGGAGGGTTGAGAAGTGAATGCTCACATGATGCATTTGGAGTGCAATTCCAGGAAGAGTAATAGTGTCAGTTGTAAGAAAACAACTGGGAGAAAAAACTCAAAAACTAAAACTAAATTTTCTTGGGTCAGATATTGTAGGTTCCTTCTGAGTATGAAAAATAACTTGAATTATATGGGATAGAATATAGAGATGAAGAAATTTATAAATTGTTTATAAATATACTACTCTATTATGTAGAATGTATGTAATAAAGTTTAATTTACTTTATTGTTGCTGCTGTTGTCATTGTTTTACAAACAATGGTGAAACAATTTAGGTGAAGATGGCAATGGAATAGATAAGTATGGATTTGAAGTAGCACATAAGGTACAAAAAAAGAGCAAAATATTCAGATGACTCTAGTATTGTATATAATCACAAACAGTACAGATAAGCAACTCCCAATGGCATCCCAATTGCAGCAGTGTATTGGCTCTGTGTGTGTGTTATAAAGATGTATTGAACTCTCCCTCCTCCTTTACATTCATCACATCGTTTATCTTGGTTGATTCTCTATCCCTCAAACATATTTTTCATAGTGCCCTCTTGTAGACTTTTCAGACATTTATGTTTAGCCTTTCTGAACATCATGATATATCACTGAAAACTACTGGTAATAATTTTAATTGTCATTCAGACTATTTTCCAAATACTGCTGGTACTCTCCCTTTCCATGGACATGTGTTTCATGGATTCCTTTTGATTGTTTGAATATCTTAATAGTTGTGATAGGAAGAAACATTATTGTCTGGAAGGCTGAAGCATTTAGTCACTACTGTGATTCCCTACAAAACTCTTTTTTCTCTGATGTGGTAATAAGTAATATTATGCCCTATCCACAGGGGTCTCTGAGAAACCAAGATGAAAATAGCCCTCAAGGATGTGGTGTGAGGGAATCAATATTGAAAATGAGTTGTGTGTGTCTGTGTGTGTATGTATGTATATATATATATATATATATATATATGTACATATATACATTACATATACATATGTAATGTATATTTATGTATAAAATATGTAATATGTGTGTAGAATATAATATACATATATAATTTTATATAAATATGTATAAAATCAGTGGTGTCTTAGAAAATGAGTTTATGATTACACTGCTGCACACATTATCACTTTAAGTGAGTAAAATTAATTTCCTACAAATAAGCATATTCCACATAACTTCAGGTAACAGTGACTTTCTGTCACTATGTAACTAGAATCCATTGCCTTTAGTTTCAAATAAGATTTTTCTCATTATCCTGCTTAGCCTTTACATATAACATTTTCAAAGTTCAAAATTTTTATGGTGTGTTCAATGCACTTAATGCTTTCATTAACACTCTCCTCAAAATTACAGCTTTTCCAGATTCTGACTGCAGCATGATTTCAAAGCTTACTCTCCCCATTTTAGTCATATCTTTTGGCAGTTCCCAACATTCAGGTGCCAAATTCTGTATTATTTATTCATTTCCGTGTAATAAATTGCATCAAAACTTAGTTTTATACATTTATTTTCTCACAGTTAATCAGTTATCTTGTTCAGCTTATCTGATTGCTTCTGGCTCAAGAAATCTGTCAATTTGGATTGTGGTCTCTTCTGAAAGTTCTACTGTAAGGATAGGAATCCTCTTCCAAGCTCATTTATGTAGTTATTTGCAGATCACAGTACTTTGTCACATGAATCTCCACAAGGCTACCTTCCAACATGGCAGCTGGTTTCTGCCAGGGTGAGTGACCCAGATAGAACTTGAGAGTATGTGCAAGCAGAAGCAAGACTCTTACTAACCTAACATCAGAAGGAGCATACAATATGACATCATTTCTATCATATTCTACTAGTTTCAAGTGTGTCAGTAAGTCCAGCCCATACTCAAAGGGAGCGGATTTCACTAATATGTAAAAATCAGGAGTACAGGATCATCAGGGGGCCACCTTAAAGGCTGTCTACTACAATCTTAATATAATTTTGATTAGAAACTTAATGTATAAACTAATTTGGGAAATACCGACATCTTAAAAATATTGTTTTCTTCCACCTAAAGGTAAGGATTTGTAAATCATAGAAACATTTCCTAAATCTTCTGTGATTTCTCAGTTCATTTTTTCTAAACATTCTGTAACTCTTATTAAGGCTAAAATCTCTAAAATTGCTCATTTTCCAATCTCCCTTACCCAGTTAGTACTTGTGGTCTAACTGCTGAGTTAAACCACAAGTATTTGTTTATGGTACTATCCCTCATCCATTTTTCTCTATAGCTACTAGTTTTCTAATTTTTTTCCAGTCATATATGACAAATCCAGAAAATAGACTGTACCATGGGTTTCTTCTAATTATGTGGAAAAGGATGCAATGTCAGCAAAGGAAAAAAAAACACAAACATTTAGAGTGAGCCTGGTAAAGTGTCTGTGCATATACACACATGGTTACTGTGTTTCCCATAATATGCAGTGAGTGTTCACATAGAAACATAATTTGTGGTTCCAATCTGTAGTAGAGGTTTAGATTCTGAAGACAGTGTCAGGAACTAAAGACCTACAAGTATTAGTATAGTTTCTAACATGCAAAGGAATAAAGAATGTCTTTATATGGTAGAAAAAATTGATTTCAAAGTCCAAGAGTCATGTAAAACCATCATATGAAAAGCCTCAATAATTAATTAAAAGGTTAACCTATCACACTAAAAAGACACCCATTAAACAGGAAGTATAATAGTTATGTATTTATTGACTCATCACAAATGTCATAATTATAATTTATTTATAATTTATAAAATAATATTTAACAATAATTTAATTTATTTATTCATAATTTATAAAATAACTTTATCGTAATTTAATTTATAAATCATAAATTTATATAATAAAGGTTATTTAATTTCTATAATTTATTAATTAAAAGGGCATATCTAAGATGGCAAGCTATTTTGTTATTCAGTCCTTAAAAACTAATGAGGTTGAATTCAATAATTTCTCCTTTTTCATTTTACTGATATGTTATTAAGTTCAGATCAGTTACAAGTGAAATTCATTGCTTATAATACATATACAATTGGATTTATTCCACATTTTTCCATTTTTTAAAATGAGTTTTAAATTATGACTTTTCTAAAATAATTTGAAATCAGTTTCCCAAAAGAAGTTTAGTTCACTAAAATTTTTGGAAGAAATATTTGTTTCTATTACAGCAGTATTTTATCTTTAGATATGAAAGATCCCTTAAAGCTTGGTATACAACAGAATCCCAGTAAAGTTCAATCAGTTTGACAAAGTCACATACAGGATTATTAGCAATCTAATACTAAAAGCAGAACTTCCCAATTATATAGCTCTTCCTAATACATACTGTTATGTGTATAAATTTATGTATAATTAATATGAGGAAATAAGAAAAAGTTTCATAAATCACTTTATACTGTCAGCTGGCAATATATTCAATCAGATGCAAGCAATAAGAGATAAATATCTTTTCATACTACTGGATAACACCATTTGATATAGAAGAACGTGGAGTGTCTTTGAAAGACCCTCCTATAGTGTGTGATGTAGGCCAGGGATCCCCAACCCCCAAGCCATGGAACTGTACTCGTCCATGGCCTGTTAAGAACCAGGCCACACAGCAGGAAGTGCACGGCAGGCGAGAGAGTGAAGTTTCATCTGTATTTATAGCCGCTCCCCATCTCTTGCTTTACTACCTGAGGTCTGCCTCCTGTCAGATCAGCAGCGACATTAGATTCTCATAGGAGTGCAAACCCTACTGTGAACTACGCACACGAGGGATCTAGGTTGTGCACTCCTTATGAGAATCCAATGCCTAATGATCTGAGGTGGAGCTGAGGCAGTGATGCTAGTGCTGGGGAGCAGCTGCAAATGCAGGTTATCATTAGCAGAGGGGTTTAACTGCACAGAGACCATAATAAATCAGTTACTTGCAGACTCATATCAAAACTCTATCTGTGAGTGGCAAGTGACAATTAAGCTGCATCTTATGGAGTAGACTGGACATAAGGAACACACTTCGGGTGTCACTTTCTCCCATCACCCCAAGATGGGACCATCTAGTTGCAGGAAAACAAGCTCAGGCTCTCACTGATTCTGCATTATGGTGAGTTGTATAATTATTTCATTATTTATTGCAATGTAATAATAATAGAAATAAAGAGCACAATAAATGCAATGTACTTGAATCATCCTGAAAACATGCCCACCCCAGTCTGTGGAAAAATTGTCTTCCATGAAACTGGTCCCTGGTGCCAAAAATGTTGGGGACCACAGAGGTAGGCCATTATCAGCCAATCCAGAGACTATAAACATCAATGGTTACTAGAAATTTCAGAGATTTTCTGTATTTGAAAGTATGGATTCCATCATTATATTCTATATACAATTTCCAAAACACATTATTTTAAAAACTGTAACCTATAGACTGTAAACACTGAAAACAGTAGACTTTGAAAAACAAGTAAGTCCTGCAACTACTATATTTATTATGGTGTCAAAGTTGAAGTTAATATTTAAAAAAGAATTGTCAGACTGTATAACAATCCTACATGCTTACTGGATATGGTTCAAGACATGGGTTATGTTCTGCTAATAAGTAAATTATAGAATTAAGTCATGTGTCTCAAAACCTCAATTTTCAATTTCATATTTTATGTCTCCCAATATTAGTAAATACTTCATGATTGATAGAGAGATGTGGTAACCTTTACTAAATTAAATTAAACTTACCTTTCTTAGAAAGAAAACTATTTTCTTTCATAATACATAAATAAAAAGAGAAAGACTTATTTAGAAGTCATGAGTTAGAATTTTCCCTAGCTGAAAGCAAATAAAAAATTTATATTTTTTGTTGCCCACCAACCAAAGCAAAGCTATTTAGACCTGAAACATATAAACAAGAAGATATGTATTTTTAAGTACCTTACAATGCAGTGCATTTTCCTTAAAACTAGAGAGCATTTTCCATTTTCTTCGTGCTTACCTTTTCTTTTATACTTACTATCAACTTAATACAGAGTATAAAGACTTTATTCTTTCCCTGGGAAAGATAGCAATATTTGCTGCTTACTTACACCCTAAAGTTGTATTGTCATGTTTGATGTATTCTTTAAAATGCTCCTTACAAAGAAGAATCATGTGGATCTAGTTTCAACATACCTAAATCAGTGGGTGAAAGATGTGAAGAGTGATGACTGCACAGTGTATTCAGTTTCAAGAAAAGTACCTCACTTGTTTTAACATCAGACACTTTGTTTCTCTAACAGCTGCCAATTTCCAAATTGTACTTATTGACTGGACAAAATGAAACACTTTCTGTTAAGTTTGATTTAATAAATATAAGATGGAATTTTATTAAACTGAAATTAATGTGCTCACTTGATTCACTTAAAGCTCAGTTAATATATTTAGTGGTATTTGAAGCTAAACTTTTTGAATACAACAAATTTCGATAACATCTGAACAAGGGAATGGCATTCCTTCAGTCTGAAATAAATTAACAGCTGTATTTCTGAACAAGATAGTAATGTCTTATATGTCTTTACCTCTTAGGAACTTTCCTCACCTCTTGAAAACATTCTTTAAGCTTATAACAGCACTAGCCCTTAAGAAAAAATTAACTCTAGAACTTGACACTACAAGTTCTTTTGACGTGGTCCTGCTTATGACAGGCTTACAACTCAGCTATAAAAGAATATTTCAAGCTCAATTACAAAATATAGCACAAGTTATGTCCACCCATGGAAGGCGATCTTGGAAAAAGAACATAAAATAAGAGTAAGAAAGAGTTCCAGACCCAAAGAAAAAATGAAATGAAGATTAGAGATAAATAAAAATCTACCAAAATAAGGAAGCAACCTGTAATAAAACAGTTTTAACAAGTTTAAAGACCTAAGGTGAGAAGATCCCATGGGAAGGAGACATAAGAAGCAAAGAAGCTTAGAAGAGCTGAAATTCTTTAGTAGAATGATGAATTGACATTAATGTAACCAGTTCTTACCGAAGCTGCATCAATCTTTGTTTAGGAATTCGTTCAATGGGGATTTAGATTAGTAGCAACAAGCAATGAGGAGGGAGATTTAACAAGAATCAAGTGATAAAAGGCTGGTTACTTCTATTAGGTTTTGATGGTAAATTGAAGCCACTACAGGATTTTAATATTTTATGTGTTTTGAAGTATAACATTTATATTCACATTTTAAATGTGTATAATTTAGTTTTTATGAAATTGATAAAGAAAATATATTAAAACAAGATTTAATAATAGCTTTATAATGAAAAGTAATAGTATCCTACCCCATCATCTCACCTCTACTCGCTAGAAGAATATATTTTAAATTATTTTATTATTTTCTGATTACCTCTATTTTACTAAGTAATATGCTTTACCATTATATATTTTGTCTGTTATAATAAATAAAAATTTAGGTCATTTTAACACAATTCACCACACCCAGTCAACACAAATTTCAGGATAGATATAGAATTAACTTTGCATCTTATACTAGCTCCTTTCCAAATTTAAGGAAAGCATTCATTCATTTGTTTCTTGTATCTACAATACCGCCTGGTCTTGTTTTATTAAGAGCAGAGTTGCCTGTTCAAATAACTGCTGTACAGTTTTTTACACCTGTGTCTTGGGTAGCTTACTCTACTTCATTTTGCCTCTGTTTCCTCAACTGTGAAGAGTGGCTGTTAGAATTCTATTATTTTATGCATTTAAAAAAAAACAGAATTGGCACATAGTAAGTGCTTAATAAGTGTTAGTTATTGTTAGAGTTTTCACTCTTTTTTCAATTCTAATATGCATGTTTTACTATTGATCCTGGATCATGTTTTAGCTGCTAGTGTTTTCCTCTGTGGTATGTGACATATGGTGTATCTAACAAAAGTTTGACCTTGAATTCCATTATATAATTGTGTATCTTACAATTGATTGACTCAAGTTTCTGTGAATTCTTTTGTCATTATTATTGATATTATTAAGCCTCTATATTGAGTCAAAGTTGAAAATAAAAATCAGTATTAGTATTGTCACTATGTAAATGCAGTTTATTTAAAATTATTTAAAATACTATGATTGAATTTTCTTTTATCTTATACTTTAAAATCTTTGTACCTTATTTCAAATTCTGAATCTTTAGAATGTCCTTTTCCTTGGGAAAACTTCCTCCTGGAATTTTTCCATCATTCTGATATAATTTTAACAGCGTTCTTATTAAGCAAGCAGCAGAGAGGAATTCATGAAACACCATTTCACTACTGCTCTGCTGACTTGATGCTTTGTTACTTCAATTCCTTTGGGAAAGTTTTATATCGCTAAAGGACATCATTCATAATATGCCAAGAAATAGGCTGTGGAAATATTTTCTAAGAACTTCTTTATATGTGTAAAAATGTCTTTATTTTGTCAGCATTATTCAGTAATTTAGCTAAATTTAATAAATCTATATTAAATATCATTTTTCTGATGTTTTTATTGCTTTTTATCATCAGTGTTGCTGATGGGAAGTCTAATTCCATTTTGATTATTACTTATTTTCACAGTAATCTGTTTCATAGTGGGTTATTTGGGAGATTTTTTTGGTTTGTTTTTCTTTTTTATGTTTTCTTCCAGGAAGTTTTTATAATTATCCTTCTATATGTTCTGAAATGCCACAATATATGGTTAGAAATGTGTGTGTGTGTGTGTGTGTGTGTGTTCCATGAATTGACCCCTTTCATATAGAATTTTATCATTTGGTTTTGTGAAATTACCTTGCATTATCTTAGGTATTTTCCTCTCCTCTGTTTTTTCTTCTTCTTTCTAAAAGCCTGTCTATTTAAAGACTTGAACCAGATACATTTGTGTTCTACATATATTATTTTTAATATCTTTTCATTTTTCATTTTACTGACTGTTCCACATCAAGGAAATTTAATAAATCTGTGGGTTTTCATTAGGGACAGACATGATCATATTTGTTCTTTAAAAATGTAACTGGCTGCAGTGTAGCCCTTTTAACAAAGGGTTTAGCAGGAGAACGGAAGATAGCCAGAGAACAAGCTCAGATTAGTTTCACCCTTCATAAATCTTCTTTCTTTCCCTTTCTAACTCTGAGAACATTAATTCTTTCACCAATGATGAAAACTTTCCCAAGATTCAATTTATATAAAGTACTTCTGACAGACCTAGAAATAGTATATGTAACTTAAGCTAAAAATGATCTCTGTTATACTATTAAGAATGTATCTATACATAAATATGTAAGAAATGTGTGGCTGATAATTATCTCAGTTAAAATAACACTTTAATACTATTTGAATGTTTAAGTAGGAAAAGAGAAGCAATTTTATTAGAAATCTGCAATAGAAAGTATTATATTATACTGGGAATAAAAGGAGTATGAAAATCAAGGAATTCACAGTGTATTGAGGCACTGGATATGTGAATGAATAAGTTTAAGGTGATATTAAAGTGACTTAAAGGAAATATATAAAGCTAATACTGAAATTCAGGGAATTAATGCAGATGATTCCTAGGTTTGGTTTGTAGGGTTCAGTTAGGAGGTGAAGATATAAGTTTCTTAGAAGAAGCAACTTCTGAATTGATTAGTCCTTTATGGATTGATAGGATTGTATATGAAGCTGGAAATCAGAAAACCATGAATCATACATATAACTTCTATGGTAATCATAAACCTTATTAATTGAAAAAGTATAGCAAGCTCAATATTTTTTAATGTTCCCAGGTTCTTTCACAATGGGTTTACAGAACATAATGTGAAAATTGTGTTTGAGAGTAAAGGTGAAATGAAATGTTAATCAGCCTTGAATGTCAGGCTAAAGACTGAATTTTATAAAGTTGAAAATATTCAGGTAAGTTATAGTAGTTTTCTTTCAAGAAGTGTGATATTGTTATATCTAGAGATGGGAATTAAGAAATCCTTAAAATAACTCTTATATCCTAAATATTTCCCCTGTATTATTTTAGCTTACCACAGGAGCAATATAATTAAAATTACTTCTAAAATATAATGTGCCATCCATTTAGCTTCTATTACAAAGTCTAAAGAGAATAAGCAGCATAACACTAGAAATATTCATGCTGTTGACTTTGATCTTCAGGTAGAACTGCTAAAATGATTTTGTTGGTTAGACCTCTCTTTAAATAATTAGAATCAGATTAGAACTATTGCAAAGGATGCCTAAGATGGTAAGCTTTTATTATTGTCTGTAAACCATATGGGAGTTTCACTCTTTCTCAGTGGAGTTGACTTATGCCAACACATTAACATTATTTTCCTAAGTGTATTTTTAAAGAGGGTTGCCATGTAAGGCATTGCTAAAATTCATCTCTGGAGAAGAGAGACAAGTATCAAGGAAAATGCTATAGAATTGACAGTATCAGGAAGAAAATATCATTGTTCAATATGTTACTGCCTTACTTTACCAATAGGTTTCATATGGAGATAACAAGAAAATATAATTTACTACAATTTTGTAACTGGATGTCAGATGGCATTACTTGGGCTCATCAAATATGATTTTAAGTTTCTATCTGCCTACTGTTTATTCCATCTGTTTGCTTGGTTCTTGCATATATCTTAGCATGTGAAAGTCACTTATTTTTTTTTCTTTTTTTTTAAATATCTTTATTGGAGAATAATTGCTTTACAATGTTGTGTTAGTTTCTGCTGTGTAACAAAGTGAAACAGCTATATGTATACATATATCCCCATATTCCCTCCCTCTTGCATGTCCCTCCCACCCTCCCTATCCCACCCTTCTAGGTGGTCACAAAGCACCGAGCTGATCTCCCTGTGCTATGCAGCTGCTTGCCGCTAGCTATCTATTTCACAATTGGTAGTGTATATATGTCAATGCTACTCTCTCACTTTGTCCAGTTTACCCTTCCCCTTCCCTGTGTCCCCAAGTCCTTTCTCTACATCAGCGTCTTTATTCCTGTCCTGCCCCTAGGTTCATCACAACCATTTCTTTTTTTTTTCTCTCTCTTTTTAGATTCCATATTTATGAGTCAGCATACAGTATTTGTTTTTCTTTTTCTGACTTACTTCAGTCTGTATGATAGACTCTAGGTCCATCCACCTCACTACAAATAATTCATTTTGATTCTTTTTATGGCTCAGTAATATTCCGTTCTATATATGTGCCATATCTTCTGTATCCATTCATCTGTTGATGGACACTTAGGTTGGTTCCATGTCCTGGCTATTGTAAAGAGTGCTTCAATGAACACTGTGGTACATGACCCTTTGAATTATGGTATTCCCAGGGTATATGCACAGTAGTGGAATTGCTGGGTAAAATGGTAGTTCTATTTTTAGTTTTTTAAGGAACCTCCATACTGTTCTCCATAGTGGCTGTATCAAATTACATTCCCACCAACAGTGCAAGAAGGTTGCCTTTTCTCCACACCCTGTCTAGCATTTGTTGTTTGTAGATTTTCTCATGATACCCATTCTAACTGGTGTGAGGTGATACATCATTGTAGTTTTGACTTGCATTTCTCTAATGATTAGTGATGTTGAGCATCCTTTCATGTGTTTGTTGGCAATCTGCATATCTTCTTTGGAGAAATGTCTGTTTAGGCCTTCTGCTCATTTTTGGATTGGATTGTTTGGTTTTTTTGGTATTGAGCTGCAGGAGCTGCTTATATACTTTGGAGGTTAACCCTTTGTCAGTTGCTTCGTATTCAAATATTTTCTCCCATTGTGAGGGTGGTCTTTCCGTCTTGTTTATGTTTTCTTTGCTGTGCAAACTTTTAAGTTTCATTAGGTCCCATTTGTTTATTTTTGTTTTTATTTCCATTTCGCTAGGAGGTGGGTCACAAAGGATCTTGCTGTGATTTATGTCAAAAAGTGTTCTTCCTATGTTTTCCTCTAAGAGTTTTATAATGTCTGGCCTTACATTTAGGTCTTTAATCCATTTTGAGTTTATTTTTGTGTATGGTGCTAAGAAGTGTTCTAATTTCATTCTTTTACATGTAGCTGTCCAGTTTTGCCAGCACCACTTATTTAAGAGGCTGTCTTTTCTCCACTGTGTATTCTTGCCTCCTTTATCAAAGATAAGGTGACCATATGTGCATGGGTTTACCTCTGAGCTTTCTATCCTGTTCCATTGATTTATATTTCTGGTTTTGTGCCAGTACGATACTGTCTTGACTACTGTAGCTTTGTAGCTTCAGACTTTGTCTGAAGTCACAGAGCCTGATTCCTCCAGCTCCATTTTTCTTTATGAAGATTGCTTTGGCTATTCAGGATCTTTTTTGCATTCATAAAAATTGTGAAATATTTTGTTCTACTTCTGTGAAAAATGCCAGTGGTAGTTTGATAGGGATTGCATGGAATCTGTAGATTGCTTTGGGTAGTATAGTCATTTTCACAATGTTGATTCTTCCAATTCAAGAACATGGTGTGTTTCTCCATCTGTTTGTATCATCTTTAATTCCTTTCATCAGTGTCTTATAGTTTTCTACATACAGGTCTTTTGTCTCCTTAGGTCTTTTACTCCTAGGTATTTTACTCTTAGATCTTTTATTCTTTTTGTTGCAAAGGTTAAAGGGAGTGTTTCCTTAATTTCTCTTTCAGATTTTTCATCAATAGTGTATAGGAATACAGTAGATTTCTGTGCATTAATTTTATATCCTTTTACTTCACCAAATTCATTGATTAACTCTAGTAGTTTTCTGGGAGCATTTTTAGGATTTTCTATGTATAGTGTCATGTCATCTGCAAACAGTGAGAGTTTTACATCTTCTTTTCCAATTTGGATTCCTTTTATTTCTTTTTTGTCTCTGATTGCTGTGGCTAAGCCTTCCAAAACTATGTTGAATAATAGTGGTGAGAGTGGGCATCCTTGTCTTGGTCCTGACTGTAGAGTAAGTGATTTCAGTTTTTGACCATTGAGAATGATACTGGTCCTGGGTTTGTCATATATGCCCTTTATTATGTTGAGATAAGTTCTCTCTATGCCCACTTTCTGGAGAGTTTTTATCATAAATGGGTGTTGAATTTTGTCAAAAGTTTTTCTGCATCTACTGAGATTATCATATGGTTTTCGTCCTTCAGTTTTTTAATATGGTGTATCACATTGATTAATTTGTTTATATTGAAGAATCCTTCATTCCTGGGATAGACCCCACTTGATCATGGTGTAGATCCTTTTAATGTGCTGTTTGATTCTGCTTACTAGCATTTGTTGAGGATTTTTGCATCTATGCTCATCAGTGATATTGGTCTGTAGTTTTCTTTCTTTTTTTTTTTTTTTTTGCAGTACACAGGCCTCTCACTGTTGTGGCCTCTCCCGTTTGCGGAGCACAGGCTCCGGATGGGCAGGCTCAGTGGCCATGGCTCACAGGTCCAGCCACTCTGTGGCACGTGGGATCCTCCCGGACCGGGGCATGAACCCATGTCCCTGTGTTCCCTGCATCAACCACTGCGCCACGAGGGAAGCCCTGTAGTTTTCTTTTTCTGTGACATCTTTGTCTGGTTTTGGTAACGGTGTGATGGTGGCCCCGTAGAATTAGTTTGGGTGTGTTCTTCCCTCTGCTATATTTTGGAAGAGTTTGAAGAGGATAGGTGTTTGCTCTTCTCTAAATGTTTGGTAGAATTCACCTGTGAAACCATGTGGTCCTGGGCTTTTGTTTGTTGGAAGATTGTTAGTCACAGTTTCAAATTCAGTGCTTGTTATTTATCTGTTTATACTTTCTATTTCTTCCTGGTTCAGTGTTGGAAGGTTGTGCTTTTCTAAGAATCTATCCATTTCTTCCAGGTTGTCCATTTTATTGGCATATAGCTGCTTGTAGCAATCTCTCATGATATTTTGTATTTCTGCCATGTCAGTTGTTACTTCTCCTTTTTCATTTCTAATACTGTTGATTTGAGTCTTCTCCCTTTTCTTCTTGATGAGTCTGGCTAGTGGTTTTTCAATTTTCTTTATCTTCTCAAAGAAGCAGCCTTTAGCTTTTTGATGTTTGCTCTGTTTCCTTCATTTCTTTTTCATTTATTTCTGGTCTGATCTTTATCATTTCTTTCCTTCTGCTAACTTTGGAATTTTTGGTTCTTTTTTTAATTGCTTTAAGTGTAAATTTAGGTTGTTTATTTGAGATATTTCTTGCTTCTTGAGGTAGGATTGTTTGCTATAAAATTCCCTCTTAGAACTGCTTTTGCTGCATACCATAGGTTTTGGGTCGTCATGTTTTAAATGTCATTTTTTTCTAGGTATTTTCTGATTTTCTCTTTGATTTTTTGAGTGATCTGTTGGTTATTTAGTAGCATATTGTTTAGCTTCCATGTGTTTGTATTTTTTACAGTTTTTTTTTTTCCTGTAATTGATATCTAGTTCATAGCGTTGTGGTCAGAAAAGTTACTTGATACGATTTCAAGTTTTTAAAATTTACCAAGACTTGATTTGTGACTCAAGATGTGATCCATCTTGGAGAATGTTCCATGTGGACTTGACAAGAAAGTGTATTCTGTTGTTTTTGGATGGAACATCCTATAAATATCAATTAAGTCCATCTTGTTTAATGTATCATTTAAAGCTTGTGTTTCCTTATTTTTTTCACTTTGGGTGATCTGTCCATTGGTGAAAGTGGGGTGTTAAAGTCCCCTACTATTATTGTGTTACTGTTGATTTCCCTTTTTATGGCTCTTAACATTTGCCTTATGTATTGAGGTGTTCCTATGTTGGGTTCATAAATATTTATCATGGTTATATCTTCTTCTTGGCCTGATCCTCTGATCATTATGTAATATCCTTCTTTGTCTCTTGTAATACTCTTTATTTTAAAGTCTATTTTGTCTGTTATGAGAGTTCCCACTCCAGCTTTCTTTTGACTTCCATTTGCATGGAATATCTTTTTCCATCCCCTCCCTTTCAGTCTGTATGTGTTCCTAGGTCTGAAGTGGTTCTCTTGTAGACAGCATGTGTACAGGTCTTGTTCTTGTGTCCATTCAGCCAGTCTATGTCTTTTGGTTGTAGCATTTAATCCATTTACATTTAAGGTAATTATTGATATGTTCCTATTACCATTTTTTTTTATTTTTCTGGGTTTGTTATTGTATGTCTTTTCCTTCTCTTGTGTTTCCTGCCTAGAGATGTTCTTTTAACATTTGTTGTAAAGCTGGATTGGTGGTGCTAAATTCTCTTAACTTTTGCTTGTCTGAAAAGGATTTAATTTCTCCATCGAATCTGAATCAGATCCTTGCTGGCTAGAGTAATCTTTGTTGTAGTTTTTTTTTTTTCCATTTCATCTCTTTAAATATGTCCTGCCACTCACTTCTGGTTTGCAGAGTTTTTGCTGAAAGATCAGTTGTTAACTCTTTGAAGCTGATCCTCTTGCCTTCCTCTTTGTAGTAACTTTGTAGATTATATCAGATTTATTGAGATAATTCAGGATAACCTCTCCATCTCAAAATACTTAATTACATCTGAAAGTCTCTTTTACCATGTAAAGTAATGTATCCACAAGTTCTGGATATTAAGGAGTGAACATATTTGATGAAAGTGGGGAGTAGAAGGGAGAGGTAATGAGGCATTATATAGGGTATCTTATCAAAAATGGGAGTATTCTGCCTTCTAGAAGATACCTCTTCTGTGAGATAGAGTTCTCATAGTGTTATTGAATCACTGGATCCAGCCATATATGAAGCTAGCACCACATCTTAACTTTTACTTAAAAAAATTAATTTTTTAACTTATCCCTCCCAACGTTAGTTGGGATATTTTTGTACCTTAAATAAAAATATTTCATATAAGGCCCTGAATGTACATAGGCCTATATAAATTTTTAGCCTCAATTTTTGCCTTTGTAACTCATGTTCTTTCCAATTCAATTACATTTGTGTTTTCCCTGTTCCATCATACCTCACCCTCTCATCTCAGGACCTTAACTCATGTGTTGTTTTATTCACTTGGTTTTCTCTCCTTCCCACTTTCTCCTAGACAATCTCTAGTTATCATTTATTTTTCACTGTACATGTCACTTCTGTAGGAAACCCTTTCTTGAAAGTGCAGACTAAATTGGATAAATATATACTTTTGGATCATTTTAAATTTATTCACAAGAGAATCACAAATGAAGTAAATTAATATTATAATTACCATTAACTTTACTACTTAACTGAAAGTTCTATAAATGCCTATTACTATGTCTGCAATTTAACTTCTGTATCCTCTGAACTTGACATACAGCTATTCAATAAAAAGTTGAAAGCAAAAAATAATAATAATCATCATATAATTGTCGGAGCTCTGAGCTTAAGGTGAATGCATAGAATATGAACAAATTCAGAACGTCAGAGATAATTCTCATTTACTAACAAACGTATGGCTAAGATTTAGAAGGAAGCACCTGAAGTAGTAATATTATTACTTGACCAGCACTTTATTAACCTTCAGCAAACTGGAAAATCCAAATGTATAGCTAAGGTCCCAGGCCGACAGCTCTTTCTAAACTCAAGGAAAATTCTTAACAATTTTGTGAAATACTTTTTTTTTTTTTTTTTTCGGTACGTGGGCCTCTCACTGTTGCGGCCTATCCCGTTGTGGAGCACAGGCTCCGGACGCGCAGGCTCAGCAACCATGGCTCATGGGCCCAGCCGCTCCGCGGCATGTGGGATCCTCCTGGACCGGGGCACAAACCCACATCTCCTGCATCGGCAGGCGGACTCCCAACCACGGCGCCACCAGGGAAACCCTGAAATGCTTTTAATATATATTTTTAAACATATTTATTGTTGTATAATTGCTTTACAATAGTGTGTTAGTTTCTGCTGTATAAAAAAGAGAATCAGGGGCTTCCCTGGTGGCACCGTGGTTGGGAGTCCGCCTGCTGATGCAGGGGACACGGGTTCGTGCCCTGGTCTGGGAAGATCCCACATGCCACGGAGCAGCTGGGCCCGTGAGCCATAGCTGCTGAGCCTGCGCGTCCGGAGCCTGTGCTCTGCAACGGGAGAGGCCACAACAGTGAGAGGTCTGGTAACTGAAAAAAAAAAAAAAAAAAAAAGAGAGAATCAGCTATACGTATACATATATCGCCATAGCCCCTCCCTCTTGTGTCTCCCTCCCACCCTCCATATCCACCCCTCTAGGTGGTCAAAAAACACTAAGCTGACCTCCCTGTGCTATGCAGCTGCTTCCCACTAATTAAAGAGTAGCAGGATGAGCAGTAGAATTGTAATTCAGGCCCTGAGTTAGCCAAGTAAATACACAGAATGCCTCTCATTTCTTCTTTCTGATAGTTGACTTACACAGTTAAATTCCCTGAATTATGAAAAGGGAGAATATCTAAAATATCAAGTCGAATTTTTGAAAGAGTAGTGTTTTGTTTGTTCTTTTTCATATCCTACTGCTCCAAATCTGAGGGTTTGTAGAAAGTAGTAATTATTATAGTCTCTCAAGTGTCACAGAGGGAAAATAAAGAAGAGAAATAGGTCTCCTAAGATTTTTTCAGTCAGGTAAAGGAGGATTTCATTTTGGTAACAGTCACCAAAATAGGAGTCATTGAAGTTTTGTAGGTTTTTTAATTCCCTAATTAACTTTTACACTGACTATTAAATTACCCTCTGACTCTAATTTTGTCTATCAAATTGTTGTTAAAATTATCCCACCAAAATTTTCGGTTTTAAATGCTAACATAAACAACAAACTAAAACATCTGTTTTGTTTTTCTTTTTAACATTTTTATTGGAGTATAATTGCTTTACAATGCTATGTTTGTTTCTGCTGCATAACAAAGTGAATCAGCTATACATATAGATATATCTCCATATTTCCTCCCTCTTGCATCTCCCTCCCACCCTCCCTATCCCACCCCTCTAGGTGGACACAAAACACCAAGCTGATCTTCCTCTGCTATGTGGCTGCTTCCCACTAGCTATCTATTTTACATTTGGTAGTGTATATATATCCATGCCAATCTCTCACTTTATCCCAGCTTACACTTCACCCTCCCTGTGTCCTCAAGTTCATTCTCTACGTCTGCATCTTAATTCCCGTCCTGTTCCTAGGCTCTTCAGAACCATTTCTTTTCTTTTCTTTTCTTTTTGTTTCTATATATATGTGTTATCATACGGTATTTATTTTTCTCTTTCTGACTTACTTCACTCTGTATGACAGTCTCTAGGTCCATCCACCTCATTACAAATAACTCAATTTCGTTTCTTTATATGGCTGAATAATATTCCATTATATGTATGTGCCACATCTTCTTTATCCATTCATCTGTCAATGAACACTTAGGTTGTTTCCATGTCCTGGCTATAGTAAATAGTGCTGCAATGAACATTGTGGTACATGACTCTTTTTGAATTATGGTTTTCTCAAGGTATATGACCAGAAGTGGGATTGCTGGGTCATATGGTAGTTCTGTTTTTAGTTTTCAAAGAAACCTCCATACTGTTCTCAATGGTGGTTGTATCAATTCACATTCCCACCAGCAGGGCAAGAGGGTTCCCTTTTCTCCACAGTCCCTCCAACATTTATTGTTTGTAGACTTTTTGATGATGGCCATTCTGACCAGTGTGAGGTGATACCTCAATGTAGTTTTGATCTAGTGATTAGTGATGTTGAGCATCCTTTCATGTGTTTGTTGACAATCTGTATATCTTCTTTGGAGAAATGTCTATTTAGGTCTTCTGCCCGTTTTTGGATTGGGTTGTTTGTTTTTATGATATTGAGCTGCATGAGCTGCTTGTATATTTTGGAGATTAATCCTTTGTCAGTTGCTTGGTTTGCAAATATTTTCTCCCATTCTGAGGGCTGTCTTTTCGTCTTGTTTATGGTTTTGTATGCTGTGCAAAAGGTTTGAAGTTTCATTAGGTCCCATTTGTTTATTTTTGTTTTAATTTCCATTTCTCTAGGCAGTGGGTCAAAAAGGATCTTCCTGTGATGTATCTCATAGAGTGTTCTGCCTATGTTTTCCTCTAAGAGTTTGATAGTGTCTGGCATTACATTTAATTATTTTATCCATTTTGAGTTTATTTTTGTGTATGGTGTTAGGGAGTGTTTGAATTTCATTCTTTTACATGTAGCTGTCCAGTTTTCCCAGCACCACTTATTGAAGAAGCTGTCTTTTCTCCATTGTATATTCTTGCCTCCTTTATCAAAGATAAGGGCACCAAATATGCGTGGGTTTACCTCTGGGCTCTCTATTCTATTGCATTGATCTATATTTCTGGTTTTGTGCCAGTATCATAGTCTCTTGATTCCTGTAGCTGTGTAGTTTAGTCTGAAGTCAGGGAGCCTGATTCCTCCAGCTCCATTTTTCTTTCTCAAGATTGCTTTAGTTATTTGGGGTCTTTTGTGTTTCCATACATGTTGTGAAATTTTTGTTTTAGTTCTGTGAAAAAGACCATTGGTAGTGTGATAGGGATTGCACTGAATCTGTAGAATGCTTTGGGTAGTATAGACATTTTCACAGTGCTGATTCTCCCAAACCAAGAACGTGGTATATCTCTCCAGCTGTTTGTATCATCTTTAATTTTTTTCATCAGTGTCTTATAGTTTTCTGCATACAGGTCTTTTGTCTCCTTAGGTAGGTTTATTCCAGGTATTTAATTATTTTTATGGCAATGATAAATGGGAGAGTTTCCTTAATTTCTTTTTCAGATTTTTCATCATTAGTGTATAGGAATGCAAGAGATTTCTGTGCATTAATTTTGTATCCTGCTACTTTACCAAATTCATTGATTAGCTCTAGTAGTTTTCTGGTAGCATCTTTAGGATTCTCTATATATAGTATCCTGTCATCTGCAAACAGTGACAGCTTTACTTCTTTTCCGATTTGGTTTCCTCTTATTTCTTTTCCTTCTCTGATTGCTGTGGCTAAAACTTCCAAAACTATGTTGAATAATAGTGATGAGAGTTGACAACCTTGTCTTGTTCCTGATCTTAGAGCAAATGGTTTCTGTTTTTCACCATTGAGAGAGATGTTGGCTGTTGGTTTGTCATGTATGGCCTTAATTATGTTGAGGTAGGTTCCCTCTGTGCCTACTTTCTGGAGAGGTTTTATCATAAATGGATGTTGAATTTGTCAGAAAATTTTCTGCATCTATTGAGATGATCATATGCTTTTTCTGCTTCAATTTGTTAGCATGGTTTATCACATTGATTTGCGTATATTGAAAAACCCTTGTATTCCTAAGATAAACCCTACTTGAATGAGAATGAGATCGAATCTGAATGAGATCCTTGCTGGATAGAGTAATCTTGGTTGTAGATTTTTTCCCTTTCATCACTTTAAATATGTCCTGTCACACCCTTGTGGCTTGCAGCGTTTCTGCTGAAAGATCAGCTGTTAACCTTATGGGGATTCTCTTGTATGATATTTACTGCTTTACTTGCTGCTTTTAATATTTTTTCTTTGTATTTAATTTTTGATAGTTTGATTAAAATGTGCCTTGGTATGTTTCTACTTGAATTTATCCTGTATGGCACTCTGTTATTCCTGGACCTGATTGACTATTTCCTTTCCCATATTAGGGAAGTTTTCAACTATAAAATCTTTCAGTCCCTTTTTTTTTGTCTCTTCTTCATCTGGGTACCCTGTGATTCTAATGTTGGTGCCTTTAATTGTTGTCCCAGAGGTCTCTGAGACTGTCCTCAACTATTTTCATTCTTTTTTTCTTTTTTCTGCTCTGCAATAGTTATTTCCTCTCTTTTATCTTCCAGGTCACTTATCCGTTCTTCTGCCTGTTATTCTGCTATTGATTCCTTCAGGGGAATTTTTAATTTCATTCATTGTATTGTGTAGTTCATCATTGTTTGTTTGCTGTTTAGTTCCTCTAGGTCCTTGTTAAACGTTTTTGTATTTTCTCCATTATATTTCCAAGATTTTGGATTATCTTTACTATCATTACTCTGAATTCTTTTTACAGGTAGACTGCCTATTTCTTATTCATTTGTTTGGTCTACTGGGTTTTTAACTTGCTCCTTCATCTGCTGTGTATTTCTCTGTCTTGTCATTTTGCTTAACTTACTGTGATTTGGTCTCCTTTTAGCAGGCTGCAAGTTCGCAGTTCCTGTTGTTTTTGGTGTCTGCCCCCAGTGGGTAAGGTTGGTTCAGTGGGTTGTTTAGGTTTCCAGGTGGAGGGAACTTCCTGTGTTCTGGTGGATGTGGCTGGATCTTGTCTTTCTATTGTGCAGGACCATGTCCAGTCGTGTGTTTTGGGGTGTCTGTGACTTTATTATGATTTTAGGCAACCTCTCTGCTAATGGGTGGGGTTGTGTTCCTGTCTTTCTAGTTGTTTGCTGTAGGGTGCCCAGCACTGTAGCTTGCTTGTCGTAGAGTGGAGCTGGGTCTTTGCATTGAGGTGGAGATCTCTGAGAGAACTTTTGCCTTTTGATATTACGTTGGACCAGGAGGTCTCTGGTGCACAAATGTCCTGAACTCGGCTCTCCCCCATGAGAGGCTCAGGTCTGACACCCGGCCAGAGCACCAAGACCCTGTCAGCCACACAGCCAGCTATGTGGGTAGTTTCTTGCCTTTTGGGAAGTCTGAGGTCTTCTGCCAGCATTCAGTAGGTGTTCTGCAGGAGATGTTCTTCATATAGATGTATTTTTGATGTATTTTTCGAAAAGAATGTGATCTCCATGTCTTACTCCTCCGCCATCTTGAAGCTATCCCACCCATGTATATTTAGAAGAATATCAAAACACCTGTTTTTGATGGATGCTATAAAACTGTCCAAAACCACATTTCTAGCTCTATCCTCACCTAAAATCTACTAGTGTATGTGCTCTTCGCACATTTATTATTGATTCGTATTCCTATTTCTTACGCTGTTTTAATTATTTCTTTGCCTTGTAAACACCACTTAAATATGTCAAAGGCATTTTTTTCATAGACTAGTTGAAATGCTTCATGGAGATATACTTTCATGTCCCCAACATAAGGAAATAATTTAATCCTGTGTCTACTTTCTAATCCATTCGAATGTAAACGTCATGATAAGAAAGAGCAGATACCTTATTCACAATTTTACTTGTAATGCCTAGTGTTGAGATTAGGACAGTGTTAGCCTCCAATAACTCTTTTGTTGAATGAATGAATGCTTGCAAGGTTGATGAAAGAATAAATGATTAATGAATTCGGTTTTTTTTATTGTGTATATAAGAATGAAAACTTTAAAATAACACCAAATCAAGTTAAATTAAGCTTTTATATATATACATATTTAATATATAAAGCTTTTAATATATATATTTAATTAATATATGTATTTTAAAATTTATTCATTTATTTATTTTCATTGCCACATTTGTTTTGTAGTACAGTTGATTTACAATATAGTGTTAGTTTCAGGTTTAGAGCAAAGAGATCCAATTAAACATATATATATATATATATATATATCGTCTCTTTTTCAGATTCTTTTACCATATAGGTTATTACAAAATCTTGAGTATAGTTCGTGTGCTGTACAGTAGGTCCTTTTTGCTTATCTATTTTACACATAATAGTGTGTATATGTTAATCTCAAACTCCTAATTTATCCCTCCTCACACTTTCCCCTTTGGTAACCATAAGTTTGTTTTCTCTGTGTGTGAGTCAATATATGTTTTATAAATAAGACAATTTGGATCATTTTCCCCCTAGATTCCATATGTAAGCATTATCATATGATATTTGTCTTTGTTGGTCTGACTTCACTTAGTATGATAATCTCTAGGTCTCTCCATGTTGATGCAAATGCCATTATTTCATTCCTTTTTAATGGCTGAATAATATTCTATTGTGTATATATACAATATTTTCTTTATCCATTAATCTGTCTATGAACAGTTAGGTTGTTTCCATGTCTTGGCTATTCTGAATAGTGCTGCTATGAACATTGGGGTGCGTGTATCTTTTTGAATTATAATTTTCTCTGGATATATGTCAAGAGTGAGAACCCTGGATCACATGGTAATTTTATTTTTAGTTTTTCTAAGGAAACTCCATAGTGTTCCCCATAGTGTCTGTACCAATTTACATTCCCACCAACAATGTAGGATAATTCTTTTTTCTCCATGCCCTCTCCAGAATTTATTTTTAGACTGTTTGATAATGACCATCATCATTGTGTGAAGTGATACCTCATTGTAGTTTTAAATTGCATTTCTCTAATAATTAGTGAAGTTTAACATTATTTCATGTACCTGTTTGCCATCTGTATGACTTCTTTGGAGAAATGTCTATTTAGATCTTCTGCCCATTTTTTGATTGGGTTGTTTGCTTTTTTGATAGTGAGCTATATGAGCCATTTGTATATTTTGGAAATGAATCTCTTGTTTGCCACATTATTTGCAAAACTTTTCTCCCATTCTGTATGTGTGTTTTTGTTTTGTTTATGGTTTCCTTTGCTGTGCAAAAGTTTTTAAGTTTCATTAGGTCCAATTTGTTTGCTTTTGCTTTTATTTCCATTATTCTAGGTGACAGATTTAAAATTATATTGCTGCAATATATTTTGAAGTGTGTTCTGCCTATATTTTCCACTAAGGGTTTTATAGTGTCTGACCTTACATTTAGATCTTTAATCCATTTTGAGTTTATTTTTGTGTATGGTGTTAGGGAGTGTTCTAATTTCATTTTTTTACATGTAGCTGTCCAGTTTTCCCAGCTCCACTTATTGAAGAGACTGTCTTTTCTCCATTGTATATTCTTGCCTCCTTTATCACAGATAAGATGACCATATGTGTGTGGGTTTATCTCTGGGCTTTCTATCCTGTTCCATTGATCTATATTTCTGTTTTTGTGCCAGTACCATACTGTCTTGATTACTGTAGCTTTGTTGCATAGTCTGAAGTCAGTGAGCCTGATTCCTTCAGCTCTGTTTTTCTTTCTCAAGATTGGTTTGGCTATTCAGGGTCTTTTGTGCTTCCATACCAATTGTGATTTTTTTTTTGCTCTAGTTCTGTAAAAAAGGTGATTGGTAATTTGATAGGGAATGCATTGAATCTCTAGATTGCCTTGGGTAGTATAGTCATTATTTTTTAACAAAACACTTTTTTTTTTTTTTTTTTTTTGGTGGTACACAGGCCTCTCACCACTGTGGCCTCTCCCACTGTGAAGCATAGGCTCCGGGCACACAGGCCCAGCAGCCATGGCCCATGGGCCTAGCCATTCCATGGCATGTGGGATCTTCCCGGACCGGGACACGAACCTGTGTCCCCTGCATCGGCAGGTGGACTCTCAACCACTGCACCACCAGGGAAGCCCGACAAAACACTTTTATTGAGAAATAATCCATATACCATTCAGCTCACTCATTTAAAGTGTACAATTCAATGGTTTTTGATATATTCTCAGAGTTGGGCACCTTGATGACCATCTAATTTTAGAATATTTCATCACCCCTAAAGAAACCCCATTAGCGCATTAGCAGTCATTCCTCCTTTCTCCCAGCCCACCAGCCTTTGGCAACCACTAATCTGCTTTCTGCCTCTGTAGATTTTCCTATTCTAGACATTTCATATAAATGTAATCATACAATATGTGATCTTTGGTGACTGGCTTCTTTCACTTATCATAACATTTTCAGGGTTCATCCATGTTGTGACAGGTATCAGTACTTTATTCCTTCTATGGCTAAATATCCCAACAAAGTTTATCTATCTCCTCCTCAGTTGATGGACATCTAGGTTGTTTCTACTTTTTGACTGTTATGAATAATTCTGCTTTGAACATTTGTGTACATGTTTTCGTTTGAATGCCTGTTTTCAATTCTCTTGGCTATATGCCTAGGAGTGCTTTTGCTAAGTCATATGGAAACTCTATGTTTAGCATTTAAAGAAATTCCCAAGTTGTTTTCCAATATGGCTATATCATTTTACATTTTACCTACCAGCGGTGTATGTGTATCAATTTCTCCATATCTTCATCAACAGTTCTTACTGTTTACCTTTTTTATTATAGCCATCATAGTCAGTATGAACTGGTATCTCATTGTGGTTTTGATTTACATTTCCTTAGTGTTGAGTATTTTTCCTTGTGCTTATTGGTCATTTGTATATATTCTTTGGAGAAACATCTATTCTGATCAAAAAAGTCTTTGCCCATTTTTAATTGGTTATTTTTGCATTGTAAGCATTCTTTATGTGTTCTGAATAAAAGCCGAATATTAGATACTTTTCCAGTTATGTGGATTGTCTTTTCACTTTCTTGATGGTATTGTTTGCAGCACAAAAGTTTAAAGTTTTAATGTATTCCAATTTACTGATATTTTTGTTACCTGTGGATTTGGAATTCTATTGAGTAATCATTGTTTAACCCAATGTCACGAAGATTTATTCCTAAGTTTTCTTCTAAGAGTTTTGTAATTTAAATGCTTATATTTAGCTTTATAATCTATTTAAAGTTAATTTTGTTGTGTGATGTAAGGAAGAGACACAACTTCATTCTTTTCCATGTGGATACTCAGTTTTCCCTGCATCATCTGTTGACAGACAATTCTTTTCCATTTTATTGTCTTGGCAACCTTATTGAAAATTAACTGTCCATAAATATGAGGGTTTATTTCTGTAGTCTCATTGTTATTCCATTTATTTATATGTCTAACCTTGTACATATACAGTCTTGATTATTGTAGCTCTGTAGTGAGATTTAATTTTTTTTTTTTAGCATCTTTCTTGGAGTATAATTGCTTTACAATGGTATGTTAGTTTCCACTGTATCACAAAGTTAATCAGCTATACATATAAACATATCCCCATGTCCCTTCCCTCTTGCATCTCCCTCCCACCCTCCTGATCCCACCCCTCTAGGTGGTCACAAAGCACTAAGCTGATCTCCCTGTGCTATGTGGCTTCTTCCTAGTAGCTATCTATTTTACATTTGGTAGTGTATATATGTCAATGCTACTCTCTTGCTTTGTCTCAGCTTACCCTTCTCCCTCCAATGTCCTCAAGTCCATTCTCTACCTCTGCATCTTTATCTTATCCTGCCTCTAGGTTCTTCAGAACTTTTTTTTTTTTTAGATTCCATATATATGTGTTAGCATATGGTATTTGTTTTTCTCTTTCTGACTTACTTCACTCTGTATGACAGACTATAGGTCCATCTACCTCACTACAAATAACTCAATTTCAGTTCTTTTTATGGCTGAGTAATATTCCATTGTATATATGTGCCAAAGCTTTATCCATTCATCTGATGATGGACACTTAGATTGCTTCCATGTCCTGGCTATTGCAAATACAGCTGCAATGAACACTGTGGTACATGTCTCTTTTTAAATTATGGTTTTCTCCAGGTAGATGCCCACAAGTGGGATTGCTAGGTCATATGGTAGTTCTACTTTTAGATTTTTAAGGAAAGTCCATAATGTTCTCCATAGTGGTTAAATCAATTTACATTCCCTCCAGCAGTGCAAGAGGGTTTCCTTTTCTCCACACCCTCTCCAGCATTTATTGTTTGTAGATTTTTTGTTGATGGCCATTCTGACTGGTGTTAGGTGATACCTCATTGTAATTTTGAGTTACATTTCTCTAATGATTAGTGATGTTGAGCATCTTTTCACGTGTTTGTTGGCAATCTATATATCTTCTTTGGAGAAATGTCTATTCACGTCTTCTGCACATTTTTGGATTGGCTGTTTTTTTTTGATATTGAGCTGCATAAGCTTCCTGTATATTTTGGAGATTAATCCCTTGTCAGTTGCTTCTTTTGCAAATATTTTCTCCCATTCTGAGGGTTGTCTTTTCATCTTGTTTATGGTTTCCTTTGCTGTGTGAAAGCTTTTAAGTTTCTTTAGGTCCCACTTGTTTATTTTTGTTTTTATTTTATTTCCATTTCTCTAGGAGGTGGGTCAAAAAGGATGTTGTGATGTATGGCATAGAGTATTCTGCCTATGTTTTCCTCTCAGAGTTTAATAGTATCTGGCCTTACATTTATATCTTTAATCCATTTTGAGTTTACTTTTGCGTATGGTGTTAGGGAGTGTTCCAATTTTATTCCTTTACATGTACCTGTCCAGTTTTCTCAGCACCACTTATTGAAGAGGTTGTCTTTCTCCATTGTATATTCCTGCCTCCTTTATCAAAGATAAGGTGTCCATATGTTCAGTGATTTTTCTCTGGGCTTTCTGTCCTCTTCCATTGATCTATATTTCTTTTTTTTGTGCTAGTACCAAACTGTCTTGGTTATTGTAGCTTTGTAGTATAGTCTGAAGTCAGGGAGCCTGATTCCTCCAGCTCTGTTTTTCTTTCTCAAAAATTTTTTGGCTATTCAGTGTGTTTTTTGTTTCCATACAAATTGCAAATATTTTGATGTAGTTCTGTGAAAAAGGTCATTGGTCGTTTGATAGGGATTGCATTGAATCTGTAGATTGCTTTGATAGTCTGTAGATAGTCATTTTCACAATGTGGATTGCTCCAGTCCAAGAACATGGTATGTCTCTCCATCTGTTTGTATAATCTTTAATTTCTTTCATCAGTGTCTTATAGTTTTCTGCATACAGGTCTTTTGTCTCCTTAGGTAGGTTTATTCCTAGGTATTTTATTCTTTTGTTGCAGTGGTAAATGGGAGTGTTTCCTGAATTTCTCCTTCACATTTTTCATCATTACTGTATAGGAATGCAAGAGATTTCTATGCATTAATTTTGTATCCTGGTGCTTTACCAAATTCATTGAGTAGCTTTAGTAGATTTCTGGTAGCATCTTTAGGATTCTCTATATGTAGTATCATGTCATCTGCAAACAGTGACAGGTTTACTTCTTCTTTTCCAATTTGGATTCCTTTTATTTATTTTTCTTCTGTGATTGCTGTGGCTAAAACTTCCAAAACTATTTAAAATAATAGGGTTGACAGGGGGCAACCTTGTCTTGTCCCTGATCTTGGTGGAAACGGTTTCATTTTTTCCCCATTGAGAGCAATGCTGGCTGTGGGTTTGTCATATATAGCCTTTCTTATGTTGAGGTAACTTCCCTCTAAGCCTACTTTTTAGAGGTTTTTTATCATAAATGGGTGTTGACTTTTTTCAAAACCTTTTTCTGCCTCTATTGAGATTATCATGTGTTTTTTATCCTTCAGTTTTTTTAAATGGTGTATCACATTGATTGATTTGCATATATTGAAGAATCTTTGCATTCCTGGATAAACCCCACTTGATCATGGTGTGTGATCATTTTACTGTGCTGTTGGGTTCTGTCTGCTTGTATTTTGTTGAGGATTATTGCATCTATATTCATCAGTGATATTGACCTGTAGTTTTCTTTCTTTGTGACATCTTTGTCTGGTTTTGGTATCAGGGTGCTGGTGGCCTCAGAGAATGTTTTTGGGTGTGTTCATCCCTCTGCTATATTTTGGAAGAGTTTGAGAAGTATAGGTGTTAGCTCTTCTCTAAATGTTTGATGGAATTTGCCTGTGAAGCCATCTGGTCATGGGCTTGCTCTTTGGGAGATTTTTAAACTCACTTTCATTTTCAATGGTTGTGATTTTTCTGTTTATATTTTCCATTTCTTCCTGGTTCAGTCTCAGAAGGTTGTGCTTTTCGAAGAATTTGTCCATTTTTTCCAGGTGTCCATTTTATTAGCATATAGTTGCCTGTAGTAATAACTCATGATCCTTTGTATTTCTGCAGTGTCATTTGTTACTTCTACTTTTTCATTTCTAAATTCTGTTGGTTTGAGTCTTCTCCCTTTTTTTTCTTGATGAGTCTGGCTAATGGTTTAGCAATTTTTTAATATTCTTTAAGAACCAGCTTTTAGTTTTCTTGATCTTTATCATTTTCCTCATTTCTTTTTCATTTATTTCTGATCTGGTTTTTATGATTTCTTTCCTTCTGCTAACTTTGTTTTTTTTTTTTTTTTTTTTTTTGTTCTTCTTTCTCTAATTGTTTTAGGTGTAAATTTAGGTTGTTTATTTGATATTTTTCTTGTTTCTTGAGGTAGGGTTGTATTGCTATAAACTTCCCTCTAGAACTGCTTTTGTGGCTTCCCATAGGTTTTCGGTCATCACGTTTTCATTGTCATTTTTTCTTGATATTTTTCAATTTCTTCTGTGATCTCTTGGTTATTTAGTAGCATATTGTTTAGTCTCCATGTGTTTGCATTTTTTACAGTTTTTTTCCAGGAATTGATATCTAGTCTCATAGTGTTGTGGTCAGAAAAGATACTTGATAAGATTTCAGTTATCTTAAATTTAACAAGGCTTGATTTGTGACTGATATGGTCTATCCAGGAGAATGTTCCAGGAGCACTTGAGAAGAAAGTGTATTCTGTTGGTTTTGGATGGAATGTCCTATAAATATCAATTAAGTCCATCTTATTTAATTTGTTATTTAAAGCTTGTTTTTCCTTATTTATTTTCATTTTGGATGGTCTCTGCATTGGTGAAAGTGGGGAATTAACGTCCCCTACTATTACTGTATTAGTGTCAGTTTTTCCTTTTATGGCTGTTAGCATTTGCCTTATGTATTGAAGTGCTCCTATGTTGGGTGCATATATATTTACAATAGTTATATCTTCTTGGATTGATCCCTTGATCATTATGTAGTGTTCTTCTTTGTCTCTTGTAATAGTCTTATCTTTTATTTTATTTTTTTGTGGTACACAGGCCTCTCACTGTTGTGGCCTCTTCCGTTGCAGAGCACAGGCTCCGGACGTGCAGGCTCAGTAGCCATGGCTCATGGGCTCAGCTGCTCCACGGCATGTGGGATCTTCCAAGACCAGGGCACGAACCTGTGTCCCCTGCATCGACAGGAGGACTCTCAACCACTGTGCCACCAGGGAAGCCCATAATAGTCTTATTTTAAAGTCTGTTTTGTCTGATATGAGAATTGCTACTCAAGCTTTCTCTTGATTTCCATTTGCGTGGAATATCTTTTTCCATCCCCTCACTTTCATTGTGTATGTGTCCCTAGGTCTGAAGTGGGTATCTTGTAAACAGCATATATATGGGTCTTGTTTTTGTGTCCATTCAGCCAGTCTATGCCTTTTGGTTGGAGCATTTAATCCATTTATATTTATGGTAATTATCAATATGTATATTCCTCTTACCATTTTCTTAATTTGTCTTGGGTATGCTTTTGTAGGTCTTTTCCTTCTCTTGTGTTCCCTGCCTAGAGAAGTTCCTTTAGCATTTGCTGTGAAACTTTTTTTGTGGTGCTGATTTCTCTTAACTTTCACTTGTCTGTAAAGCTTTTGAGTTCTCCATGAAATCTGAATGAGAACTTTGCTTGGTAGGGTAATCTTGGTTGTAGGTTTTTCCCTTTCATCACTTTAAATATTCCTGCTACTCTCTTATGGCTTGTAGAGTTTCTGCTGAAAGATAAGCTGTTAACTCCATGGGTATTCCTTTCTATGTTATTTGTTGCCTTTCCCTTGCTTCTTTTAGTATTTTTTTCTTTATATTTAATTTTTGATAGTTTGATTAGTATGTGTCTTGGTGTGTTTCTCCTTGGTTTTCTCCTGTAAGTGATTCTCTGAGCCTCCTGGGTTTGAATGACTATTTCCTTTCCCATATTAGGGAAGTTTTCAACTATAATCTCTTCAAAAATTTTCTCTGTCCCTTTCTTTACCTCTTCATCTTCTGAGACCCCTATAATTCAAATGTTGGTGCATTTAATGTTGTCCCAGAAGTCTCTGAGACTCTCCTCAATTCTTTTCATTCTTTGTTCTTTATTCTGCTCTGTGGTAGTTATTTTCATTATTTTATCTTCCTGGTCACGTATCCTTTATTCTGCCTCAGTTATTCTGTTGTTGATTCCTCCTAGGGAAATTTTAATTTTAATTTATTTTGTTGTTCATCATTGGGTTTTTTTGCTCTTTAGTACTTCTAGGTCTTTGTAAACATTTCTTATATTTTCTCCATTATATTTCCAAGATTTTGGATCATCTTTATTCTCATTACTGTAAAATCTCATTCAGGTAGACTGCCTATTTCCTCTTCATTTATTTGTTCTGGTGGGTTTTTACCTTGTTCCTTCATCTGCAGTGTATGTTCTGTGTTCTCATTTTGCTTAACTTACTGTGCTTAGTGTCTCCTTTTCACAGGCTACAGGTTTGTAGTTCCTGTTGTGTTTGGTGTCTGCCCCCAGTGGGTACAGTTGTTTTAGTGTGTTTTGTAGGCTTCCTGGTGGAGGGGACTGGTGCATGTGTTCTGGTGAGTGGGTTTGGATCTTTTCTCTCTGGTGGGCAGGGACACATCTGGTGGTGTGTTTTGAGTTGTCTGTGAACTTAGTATGATTTCAGGTAGCCTCTCTGCTAATGAATGGGGTTGTGTTCCTCTCTTGCTAGTTGTTTGGCATAGGGCATCCAGCACTTGAGCTTGCTGGCCGTTGGGTGGAGCTGGGTCTTAGCATTGAGATGGAGATCTCTGGAAGAACTCTCACTGGTTGATATTACATGGTATTGGGAGGTCTGTTGTGGTCTAGTTTCCTGATCTCAGCTCTCCCACCTCAGAGGCTCAGGCCTGACACCCAGCTGGAGCACCAAGACCCTGTCAGCCACATAGCTCAGAAGAAAAGTGAGAAAAATAGAAAGAAAGAAAGAAAGAAAGAAAGAAAGAAAGAAAGAAATGAAAAGTTGTTAAAATTAAAAATTAAAAGAATATTATTAAAATTTTTAAAAAATTAAATAGTAATAAAAAAAAGAAGAGAGAAACCAGACCAATAAACAAATCCAGCAATCATAACAGGCACTAAAAACTAATCTTTGACAAGCATATAAATCAGAAACTAGTCAGTCACATACAGCAAACCCCAAGTCCACTGTTGCTCCCAATGTCCACTGCCTCAATTTTGGGATGGTTCATTGTCTATTCAGTCATTCCACAGGTGCAGCATACATCAAGTTGATTGTGGAGATTTAATCCACTGCTCCTGAGGCTGCATGGGTAAATTTCCCATTCTCTTCTTTGATTGCACAACTCCTCGGGTTCAGTTGTGGTTTTGGTCCCACCTCAGCATGTAGGTCACCCTCAGGCATCTGTTCCCCACCCACACAGAAGGGAGGGTTAAAACAGCAGCTGATTGCAGGGCTCTTACATGCCCAGGTCTGGGGGACGGAGGGGTATCGTAGTTATAATTGGAATGTGGGGTGAGCCTGTGGCAGCAGAGACCACTGTGACATTGCAACTGCTTGAGGTGCACTGTTTGTTATCCCGGGGTAGTTGTCTCTGGATCATGGGACCCTGGTATTTGTGGCACAGGCTCCCAGGGATGTGGGGGATGTGGATAGTGACCTGGGCTTGCCCACAGGATTCTTGGTGGCTGCAGCAGCAGTTTTAGTGTTTCATGCCTGTCTCTGTGGTCTGAGCTAATAACCATGGCTTGCACCCATTTCTGAAGCTCGTTTAGGTGCTACTCTGAATTCCCTCTCCTCACACACCCCAACACAATGGTCTCTTGCCTCTTAGGCAGGTCCAGACCTTAGCCTGGACTCCCACCTGGCTTGCTAAGGTGCACTAGGCCCTTTCAGCCTGTGTTCACTCAGCCAACCCCAGTCCTCTCCCTGGGATTTGACTTCCAAAGCCCAAGCCTCAGCTCCCAGCCCCTACCCTCCCTGGTGGGTGAGCAGACAAGCATCTCAGGCTGGTGAGTGCTGGTTGGCACCCATCCTCTGTGTGGGAATCTCTACGCTTTTCCCTCTGCACCCATAACTGTGCTCTCTTCTGTAGCTCCAAAGCTTCCTCCCTGCACACCTGTGGTCTCTGCCAGTGAAGGGGCTTCCTAGTGTGTGGAAACTTTGCCTCCTTCAAAACTCCCTTCCAGAGGTGCCAGTCCCATCCCTGTTATTTTGTCTCTGTTTTTTTCTTTTTTCTTTTGCCCTACCCAGGTATGTGGGTATTTTCTTGCCTTTTGGGAAGTCTGAGGTCTTCTGCCAGCGTTCAGTAGGTGTTCTGTAGGAGTTGTTCCATATATAGATATACTTTTGAGATATTTGTGGGGAGGAAGGTGATCTCCATGTCTTACTCCTCTTCCATCTTGCAGGTCCCCCCAGTAGAGTCATTGTAACAATACTGATTCTTACAATCCAAGAACACAGTAAAACTTTCCATCTGTTTGTGTGGTCTTCAGTTTCTTTCATCAGTGTCTTTTAGTTTTCAGAGTACACATATTTGCCTCCTTAGGTAGGTTTATTCTTGGTTATTTTACTCCTTTTTATGTGATGGTAAATAGGATTTTTCCATAATTTGTCTTTCTGATATTTTGTTGTTAGTGTTTAGTAATGCAACAGATTTCTGTGTATTAATTTTGTATCCTGCAATGTGATCGAATTCATTGATGAGCTCTAGTATTTTCCTGGTAGCAGCTCTAGGATTTTCTATGTATAGAATCCTTTCATCTGCAAACTATGACAGTCTTATTTCTTCTTTTCCTTTCTTTTGAATTTCTTTTATTTCTTTTTCTTCTCTGAATGCTGTGTCTAGGACTTTCAAAAATATGTTGAGTAAAAGTGGTGAGAGTGGGCATGTTTTTTCCTGATCATAGGGGCAATAATTTCAGCTTTTTGTTGTTCAGTATGATGTTACCTGTGGGAGTGTCATGTATGGCCTTTATTATGTTGATGTAAGTTCCCTCTATGCCCACTTTCTAGAGAGTTTTTATCATAAATAGCTGTTGAATTTTACCAAAATTTTCTCTGCATCTATTGAGATGATCATATGGTTTTTATTCTTCAATTTTTTAATGTGGTGTACCAAAGTGATTGATTTGTAGATATTAAAAAGTGCTTTCACAACTGGGATAAATCTCACTTGATCATGGTGTATGATCTTTTTAATGTATTGTTGGATTTGGTTTGCTAGTATTTTGCTAAGGATTTTTGCACATATGTATATCAGTGATATTTTCCTATAATTTTCTTTTTGTGGTATCTTTGTCTGGTTTTGGTATCAGGGTGGTGGTGGCCTTATAGAATGAGTTCAGAAGTTTTCCTTCCTCTGCAATTTTTTGTAATAGTTTCAGAAGGACAGGTGTTAACTTTTCTCTGGAGAAGTACAGCTACAGTGCAATCACAGACTTTTTGGAAAGATCTCTGAAATAAGAGAAAGTCTAACAAACGCATAGAAAATTATATTTACTAACTTGTATGATTTGTGTAGAGCATAGAAAATTGAGAAATTTTAAAAATAACATCTAAAGAGCTTTATAAAAATGCTTACAAACAAATATTATTTAAACCTTTTCAAAATAATTTTAAACATATTATCCTGTTTGATCCTGACATTAAATCTGTAAATTAAATAAAACTTGGTATATATTGTTGATCTTATCATATCAAATAAAACTGATTACAAATAATTTTTTTTTTTTTTTTTTTGCAGAACGCGGGTCTCTCACTGTTGTGGCCTCTCCCACTGCGGAACACAGGCTCCGGACACACAGGCTCAGCAGCCATGGCTCACGGGCCCAGCCGCTCCGCGGCATGTGGGATCTTCCCAGACCGGGGCACGAACCCATGTTCCCTGCATCGGCAGGCAGACTCTCAACCACTGTGTCACCAGGGAAGCCCCTGATTACAAATAATTTAACTGATCTTACAATAAATTTCCAAGAGTTCTAAGTTTTGATTCAGATTTTAGGAACTTAAAATCACACTACTACATTTTGTTGTTTTTCTGTGTGTGTAGACACACACAGAGATAGAAATGTGTAGAATAACAATACTTTATGATATCAGCACTTATAACACTGTTATTTGACAAACACATGGGTGTGGTGTACGTTTTTAAAAATTTCCAGGCCAGCATTTATCACTGCTGAGGTACAACTTAAAGAAAATCTCTGATGACTGAAATATAAGCTTATTTTCTCACAAATATATTGATATTAAATGACATTAACAAAGAAGAAAAATATTCCATTTAAATAAGCTGTACAATAACAAGGTTTGGATCAAAATAATTATTTGATTTAATTTCACATTTTCCCCCCAGGAAATTTTCCCTCAAAATTAAGTGTAACTTACAAGGGATTTTCACAATGGCATTACCAAAGTTACAATTGTTGCTCGAGCTTTTTCACAAACATTCCTTTAAAAGTGTGGAATTACAGAGGACCTTCAAGATGGCAGAGGATTAAGACATGGAGATCACCTTCCTCTCCACGAATACCTCAAAAATACATCTACATGTGGAACAACTCCTACAGAACACCTACTGAATGCTGGGAGAAGACCTCAGACTTCCCAAAAGGCAAGAAAATACCCACATACCTGGGTAGGGCAAAAGAAAAAAGAAAAAAACAGAGACAAAAAAATAGGGATGGAACCTGCAACTCTGGAAGGGAGCTGTGAAGGAGGAAAAGTCACCACACACTAGGAAGCCCCTTCACTGGTGGAGACGGAGGTGGGTGGGGGGAAGCTTTGGAGCCATGGAGGAGAGCTCAGCAACAGGTGTGCAGAGGGAAAAGCATAGAGTTTCCCACACAGAGGATTAGTACCGACCAGAACTCACTAACCTGAGAAGTTTGTCTGCTCACCCACTGGGGTGAGTGGGCGCTGGGAGCTGAGGCTCGGGTTTCTGAGTTCAGTGCCCAGGGAGAGGACTAGGGTTGGCTGTGTAAACACAGCCTGAAAGGGGCTAGTGCACCACAGCTAACCAGGAATGAGTCTGGGAAAACGTCTGGAACTGCTTAAGAATCAAGAGACTACTGTTTCAGGGTGGGTGAGGAGAGGGGATTCAGACCACAACCTAAACAAGCTTCAGAGATGTGGCACAAGCCATGGCTATCAGCATGGACACTAGAGACAGGCATGAGAAACAAAGGCTGCTGCTGCAGCCACAAAGAATCCTGTGTGCAAACACAGGTCACTATTGACCCCACTCCTCCAGGGAGCCTGTGCAACCTGGCATGGCCAGGGTCCCATGATCCAGGGACAACTACCCTGGGAGACACATGGCACACTTCAGGCTGTTGCAATGTTATGCTGACCTCTGCTGCTGCAGGCTCACCCTCCATTCCATACGCCTCCCTCTCCCCAGCCTGAGTGAGCCAGAGCCCCTAATCAGCTGCTCCTTTAACCCCTTGCTGTCTGGACAAAGAACAGATGCCAGAGGGTGACTAACATGCAGAGGCAGACCAAATCCAAAGCTGAACCCTAGGAGCTGTGCGAACAAAGAAGAGAAAAGGGAATTTCTCTGTGCAGCCTCAGGAGCAGCAGATTAAATTGCCACAATCAACTTGATGTACCCTGCATCTGTGGAATGCTGGAATAGACACCGAATCATCCCAAAATTGAGGCTGTGGGCTTTGCAAGCAACTGTAGACTTAGGGTTTGCTTTATGCAACTGATTTGTTTCTGATTTTTATGTTTATCTTAGTATAGTTTTTAGCACTTGTTATCATTGGTAGATTTGTTTATTGGTTTGCTCTCATTTTTTTATTACTTTTTAATTTTTTTATTTCAATAATTATATTTTTATTTTAATAAGTTTATTTAATTTTATTTATTTTTCTTTCTTTCTATTTTTTTTATCCTTTTCTTTTTTTTTTCTTTTTTTTTTTTTATCCCTTTTATCCCTTTTCAGGTGGCTGAAAAGGTCTTGGTGCTCCGGCCTGGTGTCAGGCCTGAGCCTCTGAAGTTGGAGAGGCTATTTCAGGACATTGGACCACCAGAGACCTCACAGTCCCATGTAATATCAATTGGCAGGACCTCTCTCAGATTTCTCCATCTTAACGCTAAGACCCAGATCCACTCAATGACCAGCACACTCCAGTGCTGGACACCCTATGCCAAACTAGCAAGACTGGAACACAACCATACCCATTATCAGGGAAGCTACCTAAAATCATGCAAATTTCACAGACACCCCAAAACACACAACCAGATACGTCCCTGCCAGCAGAGAGAAGATCCAGCCTCATCCACCAGAACACAGTTACCAGTCTCCTCCACCAGGAAGCCTACACAACCCACTGAACCAACCTTTCCCACTGAGTGTAGACACCAAAAACAACAGGAACTACAAACCTTCAGCCTGTGAAAAGGAGATACCAAACACACTAAGTTAAGCAAAATGAGAAGACAGAGAAATACACAGCAGATGACAGAACAAGGGGAAAACCCACCAGACCAAACAAATGAAGAGGAAATAGGCAGTCTACCTGAAAATGAATTCAGAGTAATGATAGTAAATATGATCCAAAATCTTGGAAATAGAATGGAGAAAATACAAGAAACGTTTAACAAGGACCTAGAAGAACTATAGAGCAAAATAAGCAATGATGACCAACACAATAAATTAAATTAAAAATTCTGTAGAAGCAATCATTAGCAGAATAACTGAGGAAGAAGAATGGATAAGTGACCTGGAAGATAAAATTGTGGAAACAGAAACTGCAGAGCAGAATAAAGAAAAAAGAATGAAAAGAATTGAGGACAGCCTCAGAGACTTGTGGAACAACATTAAATGTACCAACATACAGATTATAGGGGTCCCAGAAGAAGAAGAGAAGTAGCAAGGGGTGGAGAACATATTTGAAGAGTTTAAGGTTGAAAACTTCCCTAATAAGGGAAAGGAAAGAGTCAATCAATTCCACGAAGATCAGAGAATCCCTTACAGGACAAATCCAAGGGGAAACATGCCAATACACATATTAATCAAACTATCAAAAATTAAATACAAAGAATAAATATTAAAGGCAGCAAGAGAAAAGAAACAAATAAAGTACAATGGAATCTCCATAATGTTAATACCTGATCTTTCAGCAGAAACTCTACAAGCCATAAGGGAGTGGCAGGACATATTTAAAGTGATGAAAGGGTAAAATCTATGACCAAGATTACTGTACACTGCAAGGTCCTCAATCAGATTCTATGGAGAAATTAAAACCTTTACAGGCAAGCAAAAGCTAAGATAATTCAGCCTCACCAAACCAGCTTTACTAAAAATGCTAAAGGAACTTCTCTAGGCAGTAAACACAGAGAAGGAAAAGACCTACAACAACAACAACAAAAAAAAAACCAAACAATTAAGAAAATGGTGATAGAAACATACACATTGATAATTACTTTATTTTTTATTTTTTTATTTTTTTTAAACATCTTTATTGGAGCATAATTGCTTTACAATGGTATGTTAGTTTCAGCTTCACAACAAAATGAATCAGTTATATATATACATATGTTCCCATATCTCTTCCTGCTTGCGTCACCCTCCCTCCCACCCTCCCTATCCCACCCCTCCAGGCGGTCACAAAGCACCGAGCTGATCTCCCTGTGCTATGCGGCTGCTTCCCACTAGCTATCTACCTTACGTTTGGTAGTGTATACATGTCCATGCCCCTTTATTGCTTTGTCACCGTTTACCCTTCCCCCTCCCCATAGCCTCAAGTCCATTCTCTAGTAAGTCTGTGTCTTTATTCCTGTTTCACCCCTAGGTTTTTCATGACATTTTTTTTTCTTAAATTCCATATATATGTGTTAGCATACGGTATTTGTCTCTCTCTTTCTGACTTACTTCACTCTGTATGACAGACTCTAGGTCTATCCACCTCATTACAAATAGCTCAATTTCGTCTCTTTTTATGGCTGAGTAATATTCCATTGTATATATGTGCCACATCTTCTTTATCCATTCATCCGATGATGGACACTTAGGTTGTTTCCATCTCTGGGCTATTGTAAATAGAGCTGCAATGAACATTTTGGTACATGACTCTTTTTGAATTATGGTTTTCTCAGGGTATATGCCCAGTAGTGGGATTGCTGGGTCATATGGTAGTTCTATTTGTAGCTTTTTAAGGAACCTCCATACTGTTCTCCACAGTGGCTGTATCAATTTACATTCCCACCAACAGTGTAAGAGGGTTCCCTTTTCTCCACACCCTCTCCAGCATTTATTGTTTCTAGATTTTTTGATGATGGCCATTCTGACTGGTGTGAGATGATATCTCATTGTAGTTTTGATTTGCATTTCTCTAATGATTAGTGATGTTGAGCATTCTTTCATGTGTTTGTTGGCACTCTGTATATCTTCTTTGGAGAAATGTCTATTTAGGTCTTCTGCCCATTTTTGGATTGGGTTGTTTGTTCTTTTGTTATTAAGCTGCATGAGCTGCTTATGGATTAAATGCTCCAACCAAAAGACACAGGTTGGCTGAATGGATACAAAACAAGACCCATATATATGCTATCAGCAAGAGGTCCACTTCAGACATAGGGACACATACAGACTGAAAGTGAGGGGATGTAAAAAGATATCCCATGTAAATGGAAATTGAAAGAAATCTGGAGTAGCAATTCTCATATCAGTTAAAATAGATTTTAAAATAAAGACTATTACAAGAGACAAAGAAGGACACTATATAATGATCAAGGGAATAATTCCAGAAGAAGATAAAAGAACTGTAAATATTTATGCACCCAACATAGGAGCACCTCAATATATAAGGCAAATGCTAACAGCCATAAAAGAGAAATCCGACAGTAATACAGTAATAGTAGGGGACGTTAATTTCCCACTTTCACCAATGCAGAGATCAACCAAAATGAAAATAAATAAGGAAACACAAGCTTTAAATGGCATATTAAGCGAGATGGACTTAATTGATATTTATAGGACATTCTATCCAAAAAAACCAGAATACACTTCCTTTTCAAGTGCTCATGGTATATTCTCCAGGATAGACCATATCTCAGGTCACAAATCAAGACATGGGAAATTTAAGAATACTGAAATTGAATCAAGTATCTTTTCTGACCACAATGCTATGAGACTAGATAACAATTACAGGAAAAAGACTGTAAAACATGCAAACACATGGAGACTAAACAATATGCTACTAAATAACCAAGAGATCACTGAAGAAGTCAAGAAAAAATCAAAAAACACCTAGAAACAAATGACAATGAAAACGTGATGGCCCAAAACCTATGGGATGCAGCAAAAGCAGTTCTAAGAGGAGAGTTTGTAGTAATAAAATCCTACCTCAAGAAACAAGATAATCTCAAATAAACAACCTAAATTTACACCTAAAGCAATTAGAGAAAGAAGAAGAACAACAACAACAGCAACAAAAAAGCACAGTTAGCAGAACGAAAGAAATCATAAAGATCAGATCAGAAATAAATGAAAAAGAAATGAAGGAAACAATAGCAAAGATCAACAAAACTAAAAGCTTGTTCTTTGAGAAGATAAATAAAATTTCTAAACCATTAGCCAGACTCATCAAGAAAAAAAGAGAGAAGACTAAAATCAACAAAAGTAGAAATGAAAAAGGAGAAGAAACAACTGACACTGCAGAAATACAAAGGACCACGAGAGATTACTAAAAGCAACTATATGCCAATAAAATGGACACCTGGAAGAAATGGACAAATTATTAGAACAGTACAACCTTCCAAGACTTAACCTGGAAGAAATATAAAATATAGACAGACCAATCACAACCACTGAAATTGAAACTGTGTTTAAAAATCTTCCAACAAAAAATGCCCAGGAGCAGATGGATTCATAGGCAAATTCTATCAAACATTTAGGGAAGAGCTAACATGTAATTTTCTCAAACTCCTCCAAATATAGCAGAGGGAGGAACACTCCCTAATTCATTCTATGAGACCAACATCACCGTGATACCAAAACCAGACAAAGATATCACAAAAAAAGAAAACTACAGGCCAATATTACTGATGAACATAGATGCAAAAAATGTAAACAAAATACTAGCAAACAGAATCCAATGGCACATTAAAAGGATCATACACCATGATCAAGTGGGGTTTATCCCAGGAATGCAAGGATTCTTCAGTATATGCAAATGAATCAATGTGATACACCATATTAACAAACTGAAAGATAAAAAACATATGATTATCTCAATAGATGCAGAAAAAGCTTTCGACAAAACTCAACACCGATTTATGATAATAACCTTCCAGAAAGTAGGCATAGAGGGAACTTACCTCAATATGATAAAAGCTATATATGAGAAACACACAGCCAGCATTGTTCTGAATGGGGAAAAAATGAAACCATTTTCACTAAGATCAGGTACAAGACAAGGTTGCCCACTCTCACTGCTATTATTTAACAAAGTTTGGAAGTTTTAGCCACAGCAATCAGAGAAGGAAAAGAAATAAAAGGAATCCAAATCAGAAAAGAGGAAGTAAACTGTCACTGTTTGCCGATGACATGGTACTATACATAGAGAATCCTAAAGATGCTACCAGAAAACTGCTAGAGGTAATCAAAGAATTTGGTACAGTAGCAGGATACAAAATTATTGCACAGAAATCTCTTGCATTCCTATACAGTAAGGATGAAAAATGTGAAGGAGAAATTCAGGAAACACTCCCATTTACCACTGCAACAAAAAGAATAAAATACCTAGGAATAAACTACCTAAGCCCACAAAAGACCTGTATGTAGAAAACTGTAAGACACTGATGAAAGAACTTAAAGATGATACAAATAGATGGAGAGGTATACCATGTTCTTGGACTGGAAGAAACAACACTGTGAAAATGACTATACTATCCAAAGCAATCTACAGATTCAATACAATCTCTATCAAACTACAAACGGTCTTTTTCATAGAACTAGAACAAATCATTTACAATTTGTATGGAAACACAAAACACCCTGTTGAGAGTCTGCCTGCCAATGCAGGGGACACAGGTTCGTGCCCCGGTCTGGGAAGGTCTAACATGCTGTGGAGCGGCAGGGCCCATGAGCCATGGCCACTGAGCCTGTGCATCCGGAGCCTGTGCTCTGCAATGGGAGAAGCCACAACAGTGAGAGGCCCACGTATCACCAAGAAAAAAAAAAAAAAAAAAACACCCTGAAGAGCCAAAGCAATCTTGTGAAAGAAAACGTAGCTGGAGGAATCAGGCTCCCTGACTTCAGACTTTAATACAAAGCTACAGTAATCAAGACAATATGATACTAGCACAAAAAGAGAAATATAGCTCATGGGACAGGGTAGAAAGCTCAGCAAAAATCTCACGTACATATGGTCATCTTATCCTTGATAAAGGAGGCAAGTATGCGCAATGGAGAAAATACAATCTCTTTAATAAGTGGTGCTGGGAAAACTAGACAGCTACATGTAAAAGAATGAAATTAGAACACTCCCTAACACGATAGAGAAAAATAAACTCAAAATGGATTAAAGACCTAAGTGTAAGGCCAGACACTATAAAACTCTTAGAGGAAAACATAGGCAGAACACACTATGTCATACTTCATAGCAAGATCCTTTTTGACCCACGTCCTAGAGAAATGGAAATGAAAACCTAAATTAACAAATGGGACCTAATGAAAATTAAAAGCTTTTGCACAGCAAAGGAAACTATAAACAAGATGAAAAGACAACCCTCAGAATGGGAGAAAATATTTGCAAATGAAGCAGCTGACAAAAGATTAATCTCCAAAATATACAAGCAGCACATGCAGCTCAGTATCGAAAAAACAAACAACCCAATCAAAAAATGGGCAGAAGAGCTAAATAGACATTTCTCCAAAGAAGATATACATATTGCTAACAAACACATGAATGGATGCTCAACACCACTAATCATTAGAGCAATGCTAATCAAAACTACAATGAGGTATCACCTCACACCAGTCAGAATGGGCATCATCAGAAAAGCTACAAACTTTAAATGCTGGAGAGGGTGTGGAGAAAAGGAATCCTCTTGCACTGTTGGTGGGAATGTAAACTGATACAGCCACTGTGGAGAACAGTATGGAGGTTCCTTTAAAAACGAAAAATAGAACTACCATATGACCCAGCAATCCCACTTCTAGGCATATTCCTGGAGCAAACTACAATTCAAAAAGAGTCTTGTACCACAATATTCATTGCAACACTATTTACAATAGCCAGGATATGGAAGCAATCTAAGTGTCCATCAACAGATGAATGGATAGAGATGATGTGGCACATGTATACAATGGAATATTACTCATCCATAAGAAGAAACAAAATTGAGTTATTTGTAGTGAGGTGGATGGACCTATAGTCTGTCATACAGAGTGAAGTAAGTCAGAAAGAAAAACAAATACCGTATGCTAACACATATATATGGAATCTAAGAAGACTAAGTGGTTCTGATGAACCCAGGGTCAGGACAGGAATAAAGACACAGACGTAGAGAATTGACTTGAGGACACGGGGAGGGGGAAGGGTAAGCTGGGATGAAGTGAGAGAGTACAATGGACATATATACACTACCAAATGCAAAATAGATACCTAGTAGGAAGCAGCCACATAACACAGGGAGGTCAGCTCGGTGTTTTGTGACCACCTAGAGGGGTGGGATAGGGAGGGTGGGAGGGAGACACACGAGGGAGGAGATATGTGGATATATGTATACGTATAGCTGATTCACTTTGTGATACAGCAGAAACTAACACAACATTGTAAAGCAATTTTACTCCAATAAACATATTAAAAAAATAAAAGTGTGGAATTACTGTTTCAAGTGTTTTAAGGCAGCAGGCTAAATTATGTTCTAAGTGCAATGTGTACAGCATCCTTTCTGGATTTCTAATTTCCCAGTTTTATCTTCTGATTAAATATCCAAGTTATTCTCAGTTTTTTAGTAGAAGTTTAACATTTATTTGTTTACAAATCGCAAACATATATCTTTAGTCTTGGAAAGTAAGAAGGAAGCTAAGTTAGTTCAATTTCTTTCAGAAATAATTTCATTTCCAGTTTCCTAAGAATTGTTAAAGGTTCATATTTTATCACTAGTTCAGGGAATATATTGCCTTATTAAAATTTTGACAATTACACCAATGCAATGTTCTACAAGAAAGGAACTTGGTAACTTTGACTAGCTGGTGTAACACTTTGTCAGAGGAAACACAAGCTCCTCTATGTGAAAGGAGTCATTGATTATTCTTTCCCTTCTCTGTTTTCTTGTACACCTTTTAACTTTTACTTTTGTTTATAAAGAAAAATCAAACATTGCCCTGGGGATACTGATCTAGAAGATCTAAGATATTTACTGCTTTCACAGACTAACACAAGCATCGCGAAGATAGACATTAAATCAATTCAGAGCAGGTGCAATTCTCAGAGGTAAAGCTCATTCAGTAAATATATACTGAAGGGCTCTTGTATGTCAGTAACTGTTCTAGGCTTTAGGGACTCAAAGACCAGATCTCAGAGAATTTAGGAAAGAGTAGCACAGATAGACAGGTAAACATAATTTCTGCTGATAGTAACATCATGACAATCTTTTTTATTTTCTAAATATGAAATTTTTCCATCTCCCTTTAAAATATCCTTGAGAATATAGAAAAATCAAAGTCTGGCAAAAACACTGAATGTTTGCTCTTGCCTGGAGAAGTTTTCCACTAAACGAATGATAGAAAAGATTGAATTTAGAATGCAGTCTTGATTACTCATAACATGCCATATGCTTAACCAGAACAGGCAGACAGAACCAAGAGGAGTTTGATGTAATTGACTCCACCAATTACCCATGCATAAATCTAGAGTGCAGAGGCTGCAAAGATGAAAATGAAAACAAAATTTCTTTCTCCAAAGAAATGCATAGAAAAGAAAAACAACACGTGGATTTCCCTCTAAAATAATTAAAAAATATATTTTGAACCGGTCAGAGACAGAATTGTTAACTCATTTTCTTCTACCCCTTCTGTGGTACAATAGTCAAACAAAATAGTTTCCAACATGTAAAACTCTAAACAATAGAGAACAAGAGTTTAAAAAAGTGGGAGGGGGCATCATAGCTGAAGCATAATTGGAAGGGCCTTGAGGTGAAATGTTTGTGCCAGGACTCAATTTTTGTATGCCACCTGGGACAGAAAAGGTAACATAGACTCAACAACAGAGTGGGTTGTTGGACACATTATAAATAAGCATCCTCTAAGTAGAATGATAACAGTGAATGGTTAGATCTATGTAAACCTGGCGGTTGTGAATCCCTGTCTAGACTAGGAACAGCTTTTACTTAAATCTAGACTATTATATTAGCAAAAAAGATTATGAACATACAATTAATATATAATCCAATTTTTCAACAGAATATGGTTTTTTGTGAGTGAACTATCCCAATATCAATGATGTTATTAAACTCAATCTAAAAGCATTATGTGGTGCTAACAGTGTAGAGTATGCAAAACCTAACTGCATGCTCTATTTGGCTTATAAGACACAGTTTGGAACATCTATAGAATATAAGTTTTTCTATTATAAGAAGAATAGCAATAGCTAGAAGATTAAAATAAAAAAACATTTTATATGTGTCACTATTCTAAAGACTTTACATTTAATCCTTATAAAAAACAGACGGAGAAATAGAGACACGTAAATGTTAAGTAACTTGGCAGGAGTCAAGACATATTTCTAGGCCCATCACTTATCAACAGGCAGCTTATCTATTCTGTGTCCACATTGACTTAACTGGAGTCCTTCTCTCTGAAACAAAGAGAAGAGAAGGTAGTCATTCACAATCCATGGCCTAATTTCTAGGCTTAATCAGAAATTCTTTTAATTTGGCTTTAATGGATTGTGGTAATGTTCCCTACAGCATCACTATTGCAATCACAGACAGAATGGATATTATGAAGATTTTTCGGATAAACTTAAAAAAAAAAAACAAAACTCCTAATCCCTAGAATGGCTCTTTTCCCTTGGTGACTTCCTTTTCTGATCTTATAGCTATATCTTTTACATATCTATTCCCCACTGGTATGTTTACTTTGGATTCATTATTGCTGAAACAATAGAGAAATCTTTTCCTTCAGTAAACAGCATCCTGGCAGAGCAGTATGGCTGACAAATGTCTTCAGTAGCAGATCTGGGGGAGCATCAGAATCTGATCAAATATAATTCCAGACAGGACTCAGATTTTTTAAAAATAAAATATTGTTACTTATTACAATTTATTTCAAATCAATGTGTTAATTTATAAATATTTCTCAAACTAGCAGAAAATTAAATTTTATTCAATTTCCATTGCTACTATGGAGTTTTGTCCTTTTAAAATAAGAGCAATTTGGGCTTGAATATAAGTACTATCTAATCGTTGCAAGGCATTGGGCTAAATATAATTATGACCTTTTCAGCATCATAAACTGAGTCTCAAAATGTTAAAGCATGGTGCACAAAGGAATTGATAGCATGGACTTTTTCAACTCAGACTTTCATTCTCCAAAATAGACGCTTTTTCAATTAAACCATAGTATCTATATATTTCCTTTTATTTTACATATTTTGAGGAGGATTATGAGGAGAAATAAATGTTTCATACATATTATTATGGCTCATTAAATCTCTCCTCATTCAATAATGCAAAGTTTCTTTATCACATATAAACTCAGAATGCATATTCTAACTTCAACTTTACTTCCACATTTAGATGTCTTACTTATAAATTTGGTTTTTATTTGCATTATATAATGTAATAAAAGTAAATACAAATGTTGCTCTCTATAGAAATAAATACAACCATTTTGTATTTTTGTATTGTAATCAGGGATCCCTTTCCCACATTTTTATGTCTTTAATGTGCACTAAGATATCTTAAATACAGCAGTGGTCAGTCAATAAATGTTTCATAGTTACAAATAATTAGGAGAAAATAATTTGCATCTTGGACAGTATATTTCTATGTATATTCACATACAACTTCTGCCTTTTTTTCTTGGCCTGTGTTAATAACAACTCATACCTATTATAAGTAACTTCTACATAGATCTTTAATTTCAGAATTTGTCAAAAGTTCAGGAAAAGATATATAGATGTGAATTAAAGCTGCTGCTTTCATTGAATACTACCTTAAGCTTCCAAAGGGAAAATAGTTTATATGAATTATTTTAAAAGACAAAATGAAACATACATGATATTTGGAATATAAAATTATAGAACTACTTACTGCAAAAAACTATATAATAAAGTATAAATGATGGTCCTCTGAAAATTAAATTATAAAATTAGCAAATGATGAAATAAACCAGAGAAAACTTAAAGCTAAAATTAGATTCTTGTGCAGTAGGACTTGATTACAATCATATAAAGGCATCCTCACCTATCTAAATTATTTGTCTCAAAGAATGAGAACAAAAATAAAACATGAGGTTAAGTATTTATTAGCCAATGAATTATATTAAAATAAGGGTTATAAGAACAAAATAATGCTAAATGTCTAACCAAGCATTGTACATGAAGCAGTACAGTATAATATCCATTATTGGATAAATTTATAAACACCACATTTTGGTCAATTGCCATTAACCCTTTATTAACACAACTTTTTTTTTTCTAATTCAATGTTCACAAAGCAAACTGATAAAATCAATTGCCTGGCTTTACATAGATATGGCATTAAAAAAAAAGCAGATATAAACTGATATTAAAAGCAGTCAGTGGAAGACAAGCTAATGAACACAAAAATGTTACACTGTATGTATATGTAGATGTGCGTATAGATGTGGGTGTCTATATGTGATGTACTTGTAGTTTAACCTATGAATAATCTCTAAGAAAATGTAAAACAAAACAGAATATTAATAATTTCCCTTGGTATAAAAAGCTTTTTAATTCCATGATTAATTAGTTTGTTTTTAATGTAACATTTCAACTAATTTAATATTTAAATGTGCCATTCATAAGTCTCCTGTGAATCATTACAGAAAAAACTTAATCTAGTCACTGGGATATTAATAGAGGAAAATTATTTCCAGCAGTAATAACCAGGCATTCCTTGTCAGTGACATTGATGATATAATAAATCTTCCCTTAACTCTAGTTTCTCAATTGTGATAATGTTACATTAAAAGGAATTCCCAAAGCATTTTCAAAATTAAAGAAATCATGCAGTCCCCTTTTCTATGGACAGTAATAAACCATTCCCCTAATCATTTTTCAGCTGTACTGATTTGCAGCCAAATTTTCAGCCATAGAGGATCACCATCTTATTGGAGTTCTTGACAGTTCTGGCAATGTAAATTCTCTAGAGCATCTCTAGGGAAATAGAATTGAAAACTCCATAAATATGGTATTTTTCACCACTAGCAATGTAAGCATAGTCACTCCCATCTTCTACAGCTTAGGGACACAAAATGAAAAGAGCACGGCAACTCACATTTCAGAAATTAGACAGTTCACCTTTAAAACAGCTCCAGAAAGCAAGTGGACTGTTGGAATGTAAAGGAGTAGGTAAAGAAGGACAGAAAGAGGTTGCTTCAGATTTGCAACATACACATATAAGGCGATCTTTTACAAAAGCTATGGTGTATTTATCTCCCTCTTCTCATTACTTTCATCAACTCTTCTAAAGGCATGTCATGTGTAAGGCACTATGAAAGTCTCTTATCTCAAACTGATACAATTGAGTGTAGGAGGAAAGATACAAAATGAGTGAGTACAGCCAGAAAGAATATAAAGTGCTCACTAAAGGTGTTTCTGGCAGTGTAGACATTAATTAATTAGGATATTACTAACAAAATTAAGATGTCTTTCTTTGGACTCCAGTTGATTTGGTGAAATAAAGGATATTAAAAGCATAAAAAGTAAATTTCCCTACTTCAAACCTATCACATAGAACAAAGATTTTAAAAGAGAGCAGAGAAAGGGAGAACAAACAAAAAAGTTAACGGAAAAGGATAAGCATAGTCTCAGAAACATTAGTGACAAGTTCTGTGAAATCTGAACTCCAAAAGGAGGGTAAGTGTGTCTTAGTGAAATGACATTCTCAAGTGTAACTATGGTAGCATACAGGTTCTACTGTTTTCATCATGCCCATGACATGTACAATCTTTTAACACTATCTTTGTCATGAACATGAAAACAACTGTGATAGATTAGCCACCATACAGCCAACCTAGATCTCTTTGTGCTCCATTTTTCTATCAATTTAAAAAAAAAAATTCTACTTTTAAGTCAACAAGGAAACGGGCCAATTTTCAACTTCAGTGTAGATCTTCCCAATCCCCACCTTCACCTTCTACAACAGTAATATTTTCATACCACGTTAAATTTTCTGCATATAAAATTTGCAGCCACCTGGGGACCCATCAACAACCCCAAAAATCCTTTTCATTCAAAAGTATCTGGAATTAGCCATATGATAATTTGGTCCTATTTGTTATTGCTAAAACTAAATCAGTAATGACTCAGCATACTTCACCTTACCATTTCTTCAAAAAATCATTTTAACTTTACAACAAGATACTCTTTGCATTCTGTAGTTACCTGGCCATGGTTTCCACCTACCTATACAGTTTTTTTTGTTTTATTTTGCGTTGTTTGTTTGTTTTTAGTTTCAGATTATTTCAAATGTTTTCAATTGAGTTACTTTGTGAATTAAGGTACCATCTGCCCAGGTAGCCAACATTTAATGAGGCTTCCAGAGAAAGGATTTTTCTAGAACTACTATAGTCTCTTATTTTAGAAATCTAGCTTTTACCAGGGCTCTTAACAAATGTCAGGGAATGGAATGTTTTTCTTATTTAACATCTGCCTTGCATTTCTTGCACTTACCCATCTCTGACAAGTCTAGTTCTATTTTTTCCAAGTTCTTTTCATAAACTTATCACCTATAATCCACTCCAAGCCTTTGCCACTTTATACGGAGATTGTGTAAACAGTCATTCTAGAATCAAGTTCTCACCATGTTTCTCTTTATCCCCTGCTTTGTCTGCCAGAAAATACCTCAGCCATTATGATTGATGGGTCTGTGCTATGTTTTGAATGTGTCCCCCACTAAATTCATATGATTAAACCTATGCCCCATGGTGATGGTAGCAGGAGGTGGGACTTTTGAGAGGTGATTAGGTCAAGAGAGCTCTGTCATGAATGGGATTAGTGCCCTCATAAGAGAGACCAAGGAGAGTTCCCTTGCCCCCTTCAACCATGTGAGGACACAGCTCCATCTATGTACCAGAAAGTGAGCCCTTACCAGCCACCACATGAATTTGCCAGTACCGTGATCTTAGACTTCCCAGCCTCCAGATCTGTGAGAAATAAATATTTGTTTTTTATAATCTATCCAGTCTATGGTATTCTGTTAGGGCAGCTAAAACTGTCTAGAAGACAATGTTGCTAACAATGCCAATGTGAGACAGCACAAGGATAAGGTGGTTATATCAGACTCACAGAATTCAGAGAACTTAGCCAGTAGGAAACTTTGCTACAGCTTTCAAGGAGACAGAGGAGAAAAAGGCAGAGAGAGGTTTAAGACTTCTAAAGTGCTCCATACGTACTTTCTGGCCAAAACAGGAAGCACTCTGGCCCAGATTCGCATATAAAGACTCTAAGAAGTGTAAATGCTCAGTAAACTTACACACATGGAGGTGTTTTGGCCATAACACATCTCCAGTTTATACTCAGATAGTTACCATAGGGCATGTGACAATATCTGAGTCATGTGTCATATATTGATAGATTCCAGGTCTAGAAAGAACTACTACTTATCATTTCCTTTCCATAGAGAAAAATCATTAATACTTGTCACAGAGCCTCCAGGAGGGCTGGAGAAAGATGACAAGAAAAAACATATAATAATCAGAACTTCATGAAATTTGTTTGAGGAACGGGATAGTTTATTGTTTAAGGAATGGAATAATATAACCTTAATTTGCAAATATAGATTTTTAAAATTCAAATAAGAGAATATAATAAATATATAATATTAGGAGGTTGGATGTAAGATGCTAAAAATGTCTATCCAAATAACTGACTGAAATATTTATCAAAGAAGTTTTATTCATACATCTTATGCCTGATATTAAACATATAAAGAAAAGGGAGGAGCTTTTTTAAAGGACAATTTGAAACACTTTTCTTGCATCTAGATATAATTGTATTTGAAAAAAATAATAATGGTAATAATAATTATTATCAAATAGATGTACTTAACAAATATGAGACTATTAAAACTGTTATCATATAAGAGCATTTAGTATATTTCAAGTAATGTGTGAATAATTTATGTTCTCTTTTTTTCTTTCTCTCTCTCTCCATACATAATATATATATATATATATATATATATATAATCACATTATTCATCAGAAAAATATTTGGAGACATGATTTTCAAAAGGTAAAGTAGCTTGCTCTCAGTCATAGCAGGAAGTGACAGAACAGATGTGCGAAACCAGATCTTTTATTCCAAAACAAATCCTGTCAGTTCTTCCCTGTCTAATAGGAAGTTAGACAGAATCAAATTTATGCTGGTCTCAAAAAAGCTGGGTGTGATTTTTAAATTTTTCTATTCTTTAAATGACTTGCATAAAATTGAATTAAGTTTAGAAATAAGATTAAATATTTAGAAGAATTTCCTGATGTATCCAGTAGCAAGGTGAGCCTGGGATTTCTTTGTCAAATGACTTAAATGATTCAATTTTTGTCCTAGATATACTATTCAAATGTTCTATTTATCCTATTATTAGATTTGGTAAATTGCATATTTTGGGGAGTTTTTCTGTTCATCCAAATTGTCAAATTTGTTAGTATAAAATAGATTTCTACAAGATCAGTGGTGATGTCCTAACAGACTACAAAAACACCTATATTTTTATAGTTTTGGAAATTTATTATGCTTTTTAAATATAAATTTGAAATTTAACTAATGCATGAATGACATAAAAGCTAATTCTAGGTTTTTTTTGCTTTCTTAATAGCTAGAAAAATAAAAATTGTGTTTCATCATATTATCTATATTTTTAAATATAACAAAATTGCTGACTATAAAGGATATATTTCTATGTAAACAATGGCTTTCTCTTATTTATAAGAGCCAACTCTATTTAGGATCAAAACAAATTAACACCATAATTTAGGATGTAAAGCAACTGAATCTCTCATGTATTGCTGGTGGGAAAGCAAAATGGTATAGCCTCTCCAGAAAACAGTTTGGTAATTTTTGTAAAGTTAAATATACACTTACCAAATGGCCCAACAATCCTCTTCCTGGGTATTTACCCAAGGGAAATAAAATGTGGGTATACATACAATTATATACGTGATTGTTTATAGCAACACTATTCATAATTGGCAAAAGTGGACATAACTCAAATGTCATCAATGGCTGAAGCATATAGAGTGATATGTCCATGCTATAGAATGTTACTCAACAAGAAAAAGGGATGAACTACTGATACTTACACTGAGGGAAAGTAGTGTAAATTATTATTCATATTATTTCATAATATGAATATTTTTTGTATATTTTATGAAATTATTATTTCATATTTTATGATCTTATTTATATACTCTTGTAAAGACAAAACTGTACTGCTATAATGTGTATAGTGTGGAGATCTGTGATTGTCTTGGATTAGGGATGAAGGTAAGGTGTTATTAAAAAGGGATAACACAAAAGATTTTTGGGGAAGATGAAACAGTTTTGCATTTGTTTATGCTAGTATTTACATAAATTAATAGTTATGTGTCAAAATTCATAGAACTTTACACCAAAAATATTGTATTGCATAATTTTAAAAGAAAATAAATCATAATTTTAAATATAGTACATTAAAACAAAAATAAAAATGATATATTTTATTTCACTTTGGCTATTATAACTAGAATTTTGTAACGTTTCAGCTCTTTTGAAAATATCTATTTTTTCCCTCCAGATCTTTTTGATAGAAAAGCATCCATAAAGATAACTGTCATATTTCTCAATTTAATTAGGAAGCAAAATGGACTTAGTATTTTTTAACTTTATTGAGGTGAAATTGACAAATAAAATTGTAAGACATTTAAAATGTACAATGTGATGATTTAATATATGTATGCATGCTGAAAAGATTCCTCACATCCAGGTAATTAACACATCCTTCACCTCACATACTTACCTTTTGTGTGTGTGTGTGTGTGTGTGTGTGTGTGAGAGAGAGAGAGAGAGAGAGAGAGAGAGAGAGTATATAAATTCTACTGCCTTAGCAAATTTCAATTATACTGTAGTGTTATCAACTATAGTTACTGTATTATACATTAGATTCTCAGAACTCATGCATCTTATAACTGAAAGTTTGTACCATTTTACCTAGCTCTTCCCATTTCCTTCATCCCCAGCCCCTGGAAACCACTTTTCTACATTCTATTTCTATGAGTTGACTTTTACTTTTTCTTTCTTTCTTTTTTTTTTTTCTTTTTGATTCTACATATAAGTGATACTATGTGGTATTTGTTTTACTGTCTGGTTTATTTCATTTAGCATATTGTCTTCCAGGTTCATCCATATTGTTACAAGTGATAGGGTTTTCTTCTTTGGTAAGGGTAAATACTAATACATTGTATATATATATATATATATATATATATATATATATATATATATATTTACCACACTCTCTCTATTCCTTCATACATCAACAGAAACTTAGTTTGTTTCCATACCCGGGCTACTGTGAATAATGCTGCAATGAAGATGAGAGTACAGATATCTCATTGGTATAATAGTTTCATTTCCTTTGGATATAAACTCAGAAGTCCAGTTGCTGGATGATATGGTAGATCTGTTTCAGTTTCTTGAGGAAACTCCATACTGTTTTCCATAGTGACTTTACAATTTTACATTCCTGCCAACAATATACAAGAGTTTTCTTTTCTCCATATCCACATCAGTATTTGTTATCTCTTATTTTTTTAATGATAGAAAGTCTAACAGGTGTGATATTATATGTCACAGCTATATTGATCAAAACAGTATAGTATTGGCATAAAAACAGATGCATAGATCAATGAAACATAATAGAAAGCCATGCCATGCATATATGGTTAATAAACCCATTCATGTATGTTTATTAATTTATGACAAAGAATAAAGAATATACATTGGGAAAGGGACAGTCTTTGCAAGAAATGGTGGTGGAAAAACTGGACAGCCACATGCAAGAGAATGAAACTATGCCCCTATCTTACACCATACATAAAAATCAACTCAAAATGGATTAAAGACTTGAATATAATACCTGAAAACATAAAAATCTTAGAAGAAAAAATAAGAGGTAAGCTCCTTGACCTTGGTCCTGCAATTGATCATTTGGAATTGACATCAAAAGCAACAATAAATAAACAGAACTATATCAAACTAAAACACTTCTGCACAGCAAAGTTAACCATCAACAAAATGAAAAGGTAATCTATGGAATGGGAGAAAATATTTGCAAATCACAAATTTGATAAGGAGTTAATATCCAAAATACATAAAGAATTCAATAGCAAAAAAACAAATAACAAAATTAAAAATGAGCAAAAGACCTTAAAAGAAATTTTTCCAAAGATGACATACAAATAAATGACCAATAGGTATATAAAAAGGTACTCAATATTACTAATCATCATAGAAATGCAAATAAAATATACTTACTTGATTTGAACATCTGTAGCATTATTAAAGCATGAGTAGCAAAGATATTTACATCTGCTCAACAGGCAAAATAAAACCCAACAACAAAAATAAAATGTAAATTACAAATTATTATTAAAATATGTAATTAAATAAGGCAGGAAACCTGATGGGTCTGAAAAAGTTCTCAGCATGCTTTTGTTTTAAGGTTTTTCTTTATCATTTGTTATTTTTAAATTTATGTTAGAGTTTAATAAACACATAAATTACTCAAAGAAACAAGAAGAGAGTTTATGTGGACCAAAATAGTATTCACATGTCAACAAATTAAAATTCTACTTACACCAAGTCAAGAGCAGGCTAGTATACAACATGGAGAAAACACTGTCAATAATTTAATTGTATTCAGAAACATTCCAGACATTATGTGACAGTATGTATTCTGGAGATCTGGAGACAGACATTTTCACTCAGAGTCGTCTACACACCACATTCCTTTACATCAAAAGCTAGATTGATAAAAGAGGTTTCAGATATGAAGGTTTAATGAGACAGTATATGCCTACATTACCACATGTCTGCAATTAGTAAACAATAAACAGCATTACTATTATCAACATCATCTTTAATATATTATCATTGTTATGATCATTATCATTATTATATTTCCTATCGTTTTGTTTCATCAAGTACTTCCACATATTTTGTTTCATAATTTTTCTAACATTGTCATTTAATGAAATTACTCCCAGATTAAGAATTTTCCTATAGCCAATTTACTCTTTCCTATTAATTACATGAGTATAACAAAGCTGGCAGATCATTTCTTCTTAGAGGTTTTACTTTCCTCAACCTTCAAGATAATGTCTAGCTCTCTTTTTTCGGCTATCTGACTTAACATATAAATTTCTCATTAAGATGGCTTTGGATTTAAAAGAGAAATACAAGTACAGTGGCCTTTCCAACATACTTTACTGAGATCTTTTCCCTGACAATAGCATTTCCTTCCATCCAACTTACTACTAAGATATATTTCAATGTCAGAATTTTTCTCTTCCTCCTCTGTGATAATAAGCCAATGAACATAAAATGTACTTTTGAAAATAAAATAAAATAAAAAAATTAAAAATCCATTAAACTCAAATAAAGACATAAAGTAATTCACCAAGCTCTTCTTTGAAATTTTATACAGGTCTGCCATACGTATACAAACTTTATCCTAACTTCCCTGAGTTGTTAAACGGTTTTGAAAGATAATCTTATAAGATTATAACATGAAATCAAGGACTGCCAAAGAAAAATTTCAAAGGATACTTGTTAAAAAAGAACAAGACAGGGCTTCCCTGGTGGCGCAGTGGTTGAGAGTCCACCTGCTGTTGCAGGGGACACGGGTTTGTGCCCCGGTCCGGGAAGATCCCACATGCCTGTGCTCCGCAATGGGAGAGGCCATAACAGTGAGAGACCCGCGTACCACAAAAAAAGAAAAAAAAAAAAAAAAAAAGAACAAGACAGATTTTATTCAGACCACTGCAGTAGGGGAAAGAAACTTCCATCTAGAACTAGTTTAACTCCACTGAAACAAGAGGTGGGAGGTTTTTCAAGTGTTTGGATAAACCAAAGGAAAATCACTGGAGAACATTAGGGGGAACATTGGCTAATGTGATTAGACTGTCTGTGTTTGTTAACTGGCTAATTGGTACTTATCAAAATTAGTATCTTACCCTCCAATGGAGATTACTTTTCAAAGGGATTCTTCACAGGTCCTTGAGAAAGACATTCCTGGGTTGCAAAAATCAGCAACAGGTTGAGAGAAGATTTACATCTCAAGGGACAGAGAGAGAGTTTATAATTCCAAATTTTCTAAATATATGCTCTAAGAATAGGAAGGGACATATATTGAGAAAGAAACCTGTCTAAATTTTATTCAGGGTGAGGGGAACATTGAAGCCATCTTGGTCTGCACCTCAGGACATAGGATGAGTAGCTACTGGAAAATCCTGTGCTAGTAACAGCAATGACAATAGCAGATGAACCAGACTTGAGCTCCTGGGCTTCGGAATGGAAGTAGAAATGGTACTCACAAACTGAGCACCTGTTTGCCATTTTGCAATAATGATAATATTATTATTATTATAGTTTATCTGGGATAGTAGCATCAAGAGGGAAAACTTACAATTCCTGATAATCTTGAATGCTATAGCTTTTCAATAAATATAGATTTGTCAAAATATAAAACAAATTGTATTCGATTTATACCCTGACACTGTTGATGGGGTCATATCTGTTAGACTCCTTTTCCCAAAAGTTAGTTAAAAGAGTTGTCTGCTGAATTTTTGCATCAAGGGACATTCTTTGGATAAACTTTATCATATATATATGTATATACATATATAGTATGAGTGTATATATATATATATATATATATATATATATATACATAATAATTCAGGTATAGTGCCATTAGTGTATATATATTCCATTCTTATGAGAAATAACTTTTTGTCCCAAAATTCAACCGATTAAGATATTGTGGATATCCTTAAACCTGAATTATTTTCTTTCTTAAGTGTCCACAAGGAAGGTTGGAATATACTTTCTTGTTTGCAAAACAAATTTGACAGAACGTTTTTCATTCTACTTTACTAGGTGTTTTTCTCTGAGGTATGTTAAATTTTTCTCTACTGGACTTCTAATAAACAAAATACACAAACATATAAACAATAATCCAAGCCATTTTAAAAGTGGATAGTAATTTTCTTTCTCTATCTAAGCATTAACTTGGCACAAGAAAAGAATGTGTAAATGAGGAGACAGAGAAGGTAGAAGTATAGAAACCCTCTCCTAAGGACTTGAAGCACCTTTGCAAAAAGGTTTGAAAGGTATCTGAAAGGATCCCCTATGATTGGTTGAAGACTCCAATACATGAAGAGTGAAGTTCTTATAGTTGTCCCTAAACTTTAACCCAATGCTTCATGATAATTACTAATGACTTCCACATGATGGCTGTGCCTTCTCTTAAATTCAATGAATTATATTCTAATTTAAAAGAAATCACAAGTCATTTGAATGGTAATATGGCACACACCTGTTGTATGGCAGCTGTTTCCAGTGCTATAGATATGTTGTGCATAGTTTATAAACATATTTCTTCTGAATAATTTATTAGTTTACACATTTTACTTTTAATTTAAATAAACAAATAGCATATTTGATTTTGAAATAAAGTGAAATTAACTTCTTGGCTGGAAAAGACAACTGTAACTTAAGTATAAGAATTGTTATCCACCTGATTATTTTATTTAAAAAAATAGTATATATGTTAAAACTGCATAGATTTTTATGCCTTTAATCAACTAACCATCCATGAATTCAAGTACTGCAAAACCAAGTTACTGGGTAGAACTGAGGACATAAATTATAGTTTTTATATTATTCACTCTCCTGTCATTTGTGGTAAACACGCTGAAAGTAAAATGATAGAATTATGGCGTTTTCCTACTAAGACTAAAGTTTAATAAGAAACAATGAAAAATTATCATCTTTCCTATTTCACAGTGACCTGTGTATGACCAATGAACAAGTCTATTTTATTATTTTTGCTTCAATAATAATAGATACATTAAGACTTTATACAAATCTAAAATGATGTAATTGTAGAATGTCTATATTTCACTACAAGACTTGCAATAGTCATTCAATTTCTCATATACTGTCATAATAATTATATCTGGAGAGATGTTTAACTTCCCATGCTCTGCCCTCTGTTCTCCAACTTAGGGATAGAAAGAAGTAATGTGTGGGGTTTTGATTCCCTGGTTTAAAGCCAATAATCTGAGATGACGGCCATGATTTTCTTGAGCGCTGATGTTTTCTCTATCTTTGGCTTTCAACTTAAATGAGTCTTGCCCATTAAAGTTATAATGAACTGAAAGCTTAAGTAGGCAAGTATTTAGTTACTGATAATTAAATTAAATATTTACTGATGATTAAACTAAATCAAACACTTCAAACAGTTCCATTCCCACTGAGCCACAGATTTAGGTGATTGTAATTTCGGAAACGTTATTTTGACCCAAGCTGTGCATGGTCATGTCTATATATAAAGATAGACAAAATTGTCTCCTTGATGAAATATAATAGATGAGAGATTAATTTTATTCTCTTTCACTCTTTCTTCTTTCATTCTTTTTTTTTTTTGCTTTTGTTTTTGCTGACTCCCTTACACATTCAACAAGATCATAGGACCCTTTGACTTTGGTTTAATTCAAATACTTTAAGAATAAGGCAACTATCACTTTATTTGCAGCATTGCTTTCTCTGTGAAGCTTATTTGATCTGCTACTTGTACTTAGTTTCTTCCATGAAATACTGTATAGTTTTGTTATATTTTATGTTGTATTTTTATCTATTATTATATCAAAACCAAAAGTATATATGTATTTTATTGGTTGAGAGGTAAATGTTCAGTTTGCTCATCTTTGTTTTTAAGTTACTAACTTGGGGAAAATTATGTGGCAGGTAGAAAGTTGATCACTTTGCATGCATTTTCTCTATTAAGGCCATTATACAGATAAGAACTGAGACTTAGAGATATGATTATATGATTTGAATAAGATACCAAGGCTAACTACATAAGAGTGACCAAATACTGGATAATTGGACTGTGCATCACTGAATCAACAAGATACAAACATAACTAGCGATCTTGGCATAAATGTAGTGGACTGACATTCATAGGTAGAGATATATAATCACAAGACAGGGCCAAAGCAAGAATTTTAAATAGAAGAAAATTCACAAGAATGAGGTTCATATGCATTTAGGAATAGAGTTAAGTATAGGGGTTGAATAATTTTGTTTTTCTAAATTTTTTTCCTAGAAACATTCATCTCTTTTACATATATTTTGATACATTTCTGTAACCATAGCATGCAATTTCCTACTTGACCCTGTGTGTACAAAAAAAATGTGTTCAGCAATATAAACTTTAGAAAGTACATGTGGAATATAAACCTCTATAATCTATTTACACTAACAATTATTTGATTATCCCATTCAATTAAATAACCATTCTTACTTTTAAATGTAAATATATATATATATTTTATTTTTACTTAAAACTTTTAACATAATGTGAAGTAATACAGCTTTACAATAATATTTTTATGTAAAGCAGGTACCTTTCTTTAACTAGTTACTCTTTTCCAAATTTCACTTTTTTTCTTCCTGGGTACACTTATGTCAATTAACAAACTCCTCACATTTCTCCTCATCTAGTTTAAATAAAGTTAATAATTTATTTATACCCATTTTAATGTAATAAAACATTAATTATATTTTCTAGAGGAGATTTGTCTCCTTGTATCTTTAATAGTATCCTGAAAAGTTATTAATTGCCTAAGGTGAATTTAAATACAAATTAGAATGCAAAAAGAAAAAAAATGTAATAAATACCTCCCAAATGACTGATACAATTAACATTAAGTTGTTCAATTAATATTTTCAATATTGCTTACTAATGCTTTTGCTTTAAATATCATTTAATATTTAGGAATTAATTTTATGACATTAATTTTAAAACCATCATAAGCATAAGATCTCATAACTGAAAAAATTTCTTATATAATACTTAAGAAATTAAAATGGGGTATTTATAACAATAGTATTAAAACCTCTAAATTTTTAGGTTCACATCTAGCAATAGACAAAAAGAAGAAAATAATATGTGAAAGATAATTTTGAAACATAAAGAGAGTGAATTAGAAAGATTTTGTACATAAATACATGGAAATATTTTCTATACTTGTGCCTTAATAATGTTTTTGGAAAATTTGACTGGCATTCAATTTATGAAGTTCCTTTTACTGTAAGAATGACTTGTTATTATTTTTTAATGAATGTTCATTTCTTATTCACTTATATACATTAAATTAGCTCATAAAATTTCAGTTGCATACTATAATGAATTATAGTTTGAAAAACATGTCATGTTGCCAGTCTCAAAAGTGTTCTGGCTCATTGATTTTTATATCCTACTAGTATAATTTGTTTAATTCATAATGTTATATAAATAATTTTATTGTTATTATCAGAACAGAAATTTAGGGTATTCCAAAACAATATAAATCTAAAGGTAAATCAAATTATTGACTTTGATGAGTATTTAATTGAGATAAATTCATATCTAATACAAATAAAAATATTTTAGTGATTAGAAGATATGGAAATAGAAATCTAATCTTCAATGTGAAACAATAATTGAGGATTAAAAAAGTGTCTTTTATATATATAATCATAGTCAATGATTATTTTTTGAATTTTATTTATTTTTTTATACAGAGGTTCTTATTAGTTATCCATTTTATACGTATTAGTGTATATATGTCAATCCCAATCTCCCAATTCATAATAGTCAATGATTTTAATTGCCTGTTCTACACTTAATTATGATGCAACCTTAATTTGTTTTCAATAACATTGGAAATAGCAACTGTAGAATGGTATATTAAGCCTGACCATAAAACCTCATATTTAATAACCAACGGATATGAATGGATAAATGTCATATTCCAACATTTTATAAGAAGAGAGAAAACATAAAGTCACTGCATGTCATTTTACTACAATAACTAAGACTGAATAAAATAAAAAACTATATACTGCTGAAACTTTGGCACATATTATGTGTGTGTGTGTGTGTATATATATATATATAGAGAGAGAGAGAGAGAGAAAGTTAAAATATGTTAAATTATGTTACTAGTTTTGAACATTCAAAGAAGAGCACATCTGAATTACATATAATTAATTCAGAAAATATCATTAACTAGCAACTTAGCTATAGGGATAAAAAAAGGAAAATAAGATTTGGTAATTTTCCACATAGTATTTGTGGACCAGCAAGGAAGAAAGAGATTAGGCTTGCAAAAAAAGAATTGGAGTAAATTTTGTTGCTCGAAGGAGGAACTGACTTCCCCTTAAAAGAGGATCTAGAAGCTAGAGGAAGAATGAACACATCTAGAGAGTAAATTAAGGCTGGTTTACCTGTTTCATAATGACTGAGAAGGGAGAAGAACATTGGAAGGTGTCTAAGAAGAGGATAGGGTCTAAATTTAAATGAAAAGCTAATCAAAAATACTATTAAACTTTAATACAAATGAAGTTTTGCAAGGAGCTCACTTTTAATATTCTTTACAAATTAATTTAACAGATATATATGTCCATGTCTAATATATGAATAGCCCAAGTATTATTCATAGTTCCAATTTGCATATTCAAAATCTAAAATATTTTCAAGACTTCATAAATTCCATTGAGTTATGATAGAGTTTTAAAGGGATATCAAACTCTTCCCTTTGCAATTAAATCTTTGTAATAATTTCTGACACCTATAATCATGGAAAAGAAGTCAAATCTTTATTTTCTTATAATAGAATATTAATATTGAAGACACATTTCATTCTGTTTTTTCTCCAAGGTAACCATTTCCAGTGGCTTCTTTTTTTCTCTATTCCTTTTTCCTAGTCCACCCTACTTTGTTTCTCTTTCATCCATTACATGTATTCTCATATCAAATCTTTTACCTTTTACACTGTCTCTCTCAATTCTCTCTTTCCGTTCCCTAGCTATATATTGGTTATAAAATTAGAAAAATAACCTGGTTCCCACCTAATTAATGACATGAAATTCATTGTTTGAAATATTTTAAGCAAAGTTATTTTCTATGTTAACATCCCCTTGTTTGTTTTAGAAATAACTAAAAAATATTTGAAGTAAATTTGCCTTACCTTATTGCTACTGTCACTTTCTGGACTTTCAGAAACTTAACTTATGACAATAAAACTGCATATCCCAGTCCCAAACACACAGGTGTAGCTTACAATCTTCAACCTAGGAAAATTCCCTGCAGGGAACATACATAGCATATGTAGATGTGATAACAAATGCAGGATTGCTGCTGAGTGTGTCAGTGCTTTTTGAAATAATAAAAAAAAAATCACAGGTGGTTTTCTAATGTTCTAAAATAGCTCTAAAGAAAATGTTTCTTACAGGTATGACATTTGAGTGTAATAGGATAGAATTCTGTCTTGCCAATCAAAGCAGATGTGAGATAGATATCAACCTCAGTCATTTTAGGAAGGAAATGATTTGTTGCTGGTCTTATGACTTGTCTCCCACAATCAGTTGTCCTGCGTACTGTGGTTCTATTTCTATTGGGCAGGGGCTCCTATCACAGTTAAAATTCCAGGCTCTCTCAGAATCCTCACTCACTCCTAGGACTGAAGAAAGAGTAAAAAATGTTATGAGTGATTCTGGATGCAGAATAGACAAATAATTGTTCAGCCCTTTTCTTCTTCCTTCTTTCCTGTTTAAGGAATTATTCATAAAAGTCCTCATTCTCATCTGCCTATGGAGACATCTTTCAGCCAACGTTTGGGCCACCTGGACTTAAACACAGGAATTTGGGTTCCTCATGACCAAGGCAAGCGTGAGAAAGTCAGCATACACCAGCTACATGGGGCTTCGTGGAAATCTCAAAGCATCCAGGTGTTATTTTCCCTGTAAGCGGTAATGATTCAATGACTGGGGAAAGAAATGTTTCTGTATATAGTGCATCTGTACATAAAAGGGCATGAAAATTCATTTTCAATTTTCACTATTTTTTCTATCCATATCTAAACTTTAGAATGCAAGTCCCATGTGAGGTAAGGAACATAAGTCTGTTAATTTTGACTTTAAGATATCTGTTCCAGGCCTACATAGGCAGAGCAGAGAGGGCCCTCCACATTGTCTTCTATTTGGGTAATTTTAAAATCTCTCTTTGGAATAACTTGTCTTTAGGAATTGCGTTTTCTACAGAATCCAAAGAGAATATGGAATAGGCTGATAATATGTAAAGTGATAGAAGAAAGACAAAATTTTAAAGGGGATACAAATTAAGTTAGAAGAAAAAACATTAAGCTTTTCTTGAGATAATACATTATATCTTAGAGGAGAGGCTCTTTAGAGATGAAAGGGAAAATGATATCTGAAAGGTTCTGAAACACATATGTAAAAGATAAAATAAAATGTGCTGAATCTTACTGTTTTTAAGAAGGCAACAAAGGGAAGCTGCCTTAGATGTTACTAGACCACAAACTGATGGGGCCCTAAGAAAATCAGATCAAGCATGAGGCTCAGAGTCTCAGAGAACTTACTGAAATGATTCATTTAGAGGTGACACGATGTCAGGAAATTATGAAGAGGGGATCTCTTAAAGCAAAAACTGAAAAATCCAGAGGAAAAGGAATAGGGGTACATCTAAAAGATTAAAATAAGTATAACCAATCTAGACAGATTTCAGGAGAAAAGATTCAGAATATCAGCATTACCAACTCACAGATTACTTGATAAACTACAAAGTGACAATTTTTTTGTGGGTGAGGTTACAGGAATTATTTTTATAACCTAAGAAACATAGTCAAGAAATGTATGGAATTAAGACTATAAGGGAAGGCAAAAATGGAGCATAGAGAGAGAAACAATGATGGATCACTGGATGTTTGATTAATGGGTTAAATATCCTGTGTGCTATTGTTAAACTTATGAAAGTGAAAGTGCAAAAGAATTTTTTGGATGTTTTTGGTATGTCACAAGTATATCCACTGTGAGAGCTTAAGTACTTATTTAATAAATGTACTTTACTAACTTTATATTGTTTAATATTAAATATTTATTAATAAATTTTACAAGTTATATAGATTCATCCTCAAAACACACATAATCCTCTTGTTTTAATATTCTAGGTAATAATGTGCTGTGAACTAAAGAATATAATTAAATCAACCTTCTGCCATCATTTTGCTTCTTTATATATATTTATTGTTGTTTAGAATTACTTTACTTGAATAATTTAAATTTTAATTTAATTGTGAATGGGGAGAGCATTATCTTTTAAATGTTCTAATTTAACCCTGGGTAAGAAAGGTTTAAAATTAGAGGAGCAAGCAGCAGCATGTACAAATATATAGCCAGTGAGTACAGTCAGTTAGCAAGGAAATATAAAGTTGTCCTGAAAAGGTTAGATATACAAGTCCACATCATACAGAGAGTCAGTTACATCAGATGTAGGTCAAAAGCTTTAGAGACGCCCGTTTCTCCCACTCAGGCTATGGCTTCTACAAAACAGAGTTGTGAGCTCCAACACTGCTCATCCTATAGGACTTGCATATTTACATCTCCCCCTGCTATTCCTTAATGTTCCTGCTACTGTGGCTTAATGTCTTGATTTCTCCAAATTTAGTTAGATAAAACAAAATATGGTAAATAGAAAATTAATATTTATAAAATTAAATTAACTTGTCTACAAATAAATGGCACCTAATCATTACTCTTCATCTTGATTTCTAAAACAACAGTCCTGGAAAAACAGTAGATATTTCACAATTATGACAATTGTTTCAGTGTTTTTCTTTTTTTTATTACAATGCAAAATCATTTTTAAAATACATATAAAATCAACTCTGTATCTTTTTAATGTTTTCCTTGCTATTTTTAAACTATATGCTGATGAACTTGTATATCACATTGAAACATAAAACTCACATAATTGGAACATAATGTTTTCAGCTTTTGCATATTACAATGAAAGGCACACCAATGGGCAGATTCAAGTTTAAGTTCAAGTTAAGTTTATGTAGCAGTAGAAGAAGTGTGCATAGTTTTATTATCCATTGACCACATAGGATGGTTCCTATTTCTGTAATTCTTACAAGATACTTGAGCGGCTTCTAATATTCATAAGACTAAATCAATTTGGGCACTTACTCATTTAACCAAGATTCTTTGAACTTACACCACAAGGTAGGTGTGTGGTTAGGTTTTAGGAATACTGCAACAGAAGTGAGACTGCTCAAGGGATTTTTAATGTTTAGGGGAGAAAACTAAGTGAAGAAAACCAAGTCCTTAATTATGGTGAATGCTGAGATCCATGTATGGGGCAATGCACTACAGGAACAAACAAAGAGTAGGGATACCTAATCTCATTTTGTCATGGGTTTAGTAACCAGTGTTTTGGAGGATATTTTTTTTTGTTTTCCCCCAAGTGGATGTGATATCAGAGTTTGAAAGATTAATAGTTAACCTGCTGAAGAAAGTGTGAAGAAAGCCAGTAATAAGAGATGATGGAAGTAAAGCATAGAATAAACAAAAGCAATGGTGTGGGGGTTAAAGGAAGTGGTATTCTCCACTGTTTGAGAAGTCTTTTCTATCATAATTATAAAAAAAATATCCATTTCATCTTAACTTATCAATATCTTTTCAATAGGTGATAGCTGTGCTTCAATGATAACAGTATTATCTGAAAACAAATTCCAGATGATGGGTCAGAAAGCCTTATTCAAAATAGTTGTTTAGAGGTATTTATAAGGTTAGCTGATAGTTTATACACTTATTGGTATACTAATAACTCAGAATCCATTTGCATCACTTCTCAAAATTTTTGTATTCATTCAAATTCAATATTACTGACCTCCACTTTGTTAAAATGAGAAAAAAGGCAAATTTCTACTTTTTCAGGTGACAGAAACATGTCAGTAAAGGTGTGGTTGAGCTGATTCAACTTTTCAAGCCTGGAAACAGGTTGATTTATTAAGGCATCAAATTGCTAATGATTTGGGAAACAAATAATTGAATATAGCTCGGAATAAAGATCAGTGGAGTCTGGATACCAAGGCTAATCTCCCAGAGAATTGAAAAATGGGATGATTCAGCAGAGGAAAATATATATTCCTTGGTTGCTAATGACTGTTTTCATGAAACTGAAAATGCTTTGAGGAAAGAAAAAGAATTAAGAGGATATAAAGCAAAAAGTACCAAGGCCTGTGAATGAGACAGAAAAAAAAAATCACACTGTAAACATAAAGCCCAGTTGGACTTTTAATGATGCTGTATTTAATGGTGCTTTCACATATCTATGACCACTGGTAACTAAATCCATCATTCAAGGGCCTGATGGTGATGGGCAGGTGAAACAGGGCTTACAATGTAAATGAGATAGGTCAGTTCACTGAGATTGATGTTATTTAATCCAAACCACCACCGAAGAGTAACTAGCAGTATAGTATCAATGTCTGTCTTGGAGTAGCTGAAGGCTTAAATAAGAAGAGTCAATACTAAGAAAGGAAAAAGCCTCCTCCCTTCATGGACTATTTAATAAAATACCTCCTTAAAAGCAGGAGAAGTGAAGGGCAGCAACAACCCTGGAATTGGCCATGTAATAATAAGACATGAAACTCCATAATTTATATGCCTCTGACCCAATATGTCATTGACAAAGTGAGCGAGAAAACTCTTCAGGAATGTGTTCCCCATGTACTCTCCTGCTGGTGAATTTTGCTACAACTAAGTTATAGAAAGAAAAGTAAGCCTGGCACATGCTATGAGGAAACATGTTGGAAAATAAAGATTTTAAGGGAAAGTACATAAAAAAAAATAACAGTTATTAAAGGAAGCCAGGCAAATTCAAAATACTTTGAATACAGAGAAGATTTTCATGGCATTATGAGGAACAGCAGTGGATGAAACTTTTCAACTAATTAGTTGAAGGTCTTTAGAATTTCTTTGGAAATGTAATACTTTTGGCAGGAGCCTAAGAAAACAAATGTTTGGGACTCTCTAAAAAGAGATGAAACATGAGGAAGAAAAATTCCCCAAACAGAGAAAAAAAAAAATTTATGATTGATAAGTAGAGAAGAGGAACAATATCACTAACCTTAGAATTGCTAAAGATTAAGCTAGACTCTCAAAAAATAGAGAGAGAAAACTAGAGTTATGTCCCAATGTTACATTATAGGATACACAAGAAAGGATTGTTTCCACTGCCAGTACTGAAAGCATGAAAAATTCATAAGCATCAAGACACACTTTTGGTTAGCACCACATGTTAGAGTACATTTTTAAATTTGCAAAATAGGAGCACTTTGTGTTTTGCCCATTGAGAGATGGAATGATATGAGTAGGTGGAATTTCCACTAGGAAATGGACAGTTCAGTGCCACAAACTCTTGGTAAGTGAATTTTCTCAAATAATTAAAGTTGGTAAATGGTTGACAACACTCATGCTGATTAAATTACTGGTGAACTAAAAAGAAATCAATATTTCCTATTTTGTTCACTTTCTAGTCTATCACCTTTCCACCTGATAACATCAAATCTTGCTAAGAAGCAAGGATGGCTATAACAGGTGGTGAAATTGTTTTTCATTCAATCATTTTGTGGAAATGAGATGGTTACAGCAGTATTCTTAAGTTGCTCATTTATTCTTAGACTTTTTGGAAGAGTAAAATACTTGAAAACTGTGGTATCTGAAATGACTCTAGGGATGCTAAGGTAGCTTTGTTTCTGCCTGATGAAAACACCTCAGGTTCAGTAGTTCAAGAAGGATGCATAATTCTTCATCTCTGAGGGCCATACACTCCCAGATTGGCTATAGATTTGTTAATGCAGTACTAGGTAAAAAAAAAGTCTGAAAATCGGGAGAAATAATACAGAATTTTTTTTCCTTCAGTGGATCACCAAGGGGAGGCATTATTTAGAAGTCCCAGCACACAGTACTAGAAAAAAACTATTAATAAGGTGTACTAAGATTTATTTCGGTTTTAAATTTTCTAGAGACAATGATACCCTTTTTGTCCCCCCTTTGATATAACACTGCTCCTCTCCACTCATATTTTAATTCTGTCCCTTTTGCCCAGACTTTCTCTTTCATCCTCCTCCTATTCTTCTCCTACTTTGTTTCTAATCTATTTTCTCAGAATTTCATATTCATTGGCAATATTTCATAGATGGGTAGGGGGTCCCTGCATTAAAAAATTATGCATATAGTTCATACATTATTTTTCTATGACTGTTTAGGGAAAAGTTTCTGCCAGTTTTTCTCAATTACCCAATTTGGTTCATGCAGTTTAGGTAAGTAGTCTCAATAACATCTTACGTGTCTTCAATGACAACCTGTAAGATCAGGAAGCATAATTAGCTCACCTTGAACACTTTTTAATATCATTATAACATGCATGAAGTTATTTGTTTCTTCAACATCCATTTTTCTTTAGTTTCTCCCTCCTACTAATCTAAAATTTATTTGGGGGCATCTCACTGATTTGTTTTGGAGGTCTATGTGTTAGGTCTATGTGTTAAGACAAGGAAAGCCAAATAGTAAATTCTTTTGAGCAGGACAGACAAATATTACAGTAGTGAACATGCATTATAGACAGAATGTTTGTGTTCTCCAAAAATTCATATGTTAAAATCTAATCTTCAATGTGATTATGAGGTAGGTCATTTGAGAGGTAATTAGATCATTAGATTGAGGCTCTTGTAAATTGGTTTAGTGCCCTTGTGAGAAGAGGCCAGAGAGCTAGCCATCTGAAGATAAAACAGGAAGATGACAATCTGCAACCAGGAAGAGGTTCCTTACCAAAACTCAACGATGCTGACATCCTGCTCTCAGGCTTTCAGAACTAAGAGAAATAAATTTCTGCTGTTTATAAATTACCCATTCTAAGGTACTTTGTTATAGCAGCTCAAACTGATTAAGAGCATGCAAAATAAAATATCAAGAGTGACTCAAAATTTTTATAAGACAAACAGGTTCACAGGTTTTTGTTTTAGATATAATCTTGAAAGTATTGTATACAAATTTCAGAACTCTTGCCAGTCATCTTGTGATCAAGAATGGAACCTGTGTTAGGATAAATAATATATTTGAGGGCAAAACAATAAGATATATATTAAACATGCTGTTATTTCTATTTCTAGAGGAAGAAACTTTCCTAAAATAACATACCTAGTTAGTGAAGGAACTGGAATTAAAATCCAAATAATCTGACTTCAGGGCTTGAATTGTTAACTTCTATCTTACAGCTGCCAGATCAATTCTGTTACATCAAGCATTCTTATGAATTGATAATTTTTCATCTCTTATTTTAAAATGACCATATCCTTTTCATAAATTACATTAAAATACTCATCTGTTGGCATTCACAATTTACATTATGCTTCCTTCAGCAGTTGATTCTTTAAAGATGTATATTTGTAGGTTTAGTTTTTCTTTTAACTGTGTTTCAATGTTTTATGTTTTTCTCCTGTTTTCTTTTTTTCTCTATCACTTATTAGAATCTTCATTGTGCAAAAAAATTTTTTGGAGTCATGTGCTTTTCATTTGTTATTTTTGTTTCTTTTTCATATTCAACTTCTCTTAAATTAAATCAATTGTTAATTTCCTAAACAATAATAAAAAAATAACAATAATGTTAATAATTATTTTAGAACAGGAGTCTCAGGCCAGTTCAAAATACCTATGAGCACCACTTTTTTTTTTCCATTTAGGTATTCAACATTAGGTTTGGGTTATTTAATATCAATTTATATTACATTATTTGGAAATAAGATACTAAGCAAAGGGAAATATGAAAAGTCATCAGAAAAATGTCTCATTTCACTTTTTTCTTAATGGTTGCCAAAATTATCACTTTAGAGGAGATATGACAGATTGAAGGATAGAGAGATAGATGGATAGATGGACATAAATATAAAAATAGATCAATCTACATAATCTAAGTATTTATCAGTCATCTATCTTTTCATCATTAAAGTATTTTAACACAGTGACCTTTAGACTGTGGTTACCCTAATGCCTTGGTAGCCTATGTAAACAAACAAAAACCTAAGCCAGAATTAATGCACCCACATCTGAGACAGTGAAGCTTAAGAAAAGCCAATCACAAACAGCCGACTAGGCTTTCCCAAATAAGGCAACCACGTAAGTCATAACCAGTAAAATAATTGACTTGCTTTGCTTCCATCTTTTCTATACACAAAGCTTGTCCCTAATTCTTATTGGTGGAGCACTCATCACAACTTTTGGTTTAGTGCTACCCAATTCAAATCAATGTTTGCTCAAAAAATTAATTCAAATTTTTAATGTTCCTCAGTTAACCATTTAACACTATCTATTTCTCCTTTTTTCCTTGATTTTTATTGCTATAACTTCATGTTGATGAAGTATATTTTGTGTTCAAGAATATGCTTCTTTAAATTTGGATATATGTGCAATAGCAAGTTTTGGAAATCTTTGTCAAAGACGAGTCCTACCATCCTGCAGGATTTATGGTGTACTATGAAAGTATCTCCTTTATCAACACCTGACATGTCTCTAAAATATTACAACTATTGGCTGAAAGTTATCCATTCTATAGTACACTTGATTTTATTTTCTACCTGATTATGAGGGTGGGTTTCATTTGTAATTCACCAAAATGTTCCCCTTTGGGTGATTTTACCCTGTTATAAAGTAGCCTGATTATAGAAATGCAGTACAATCATGAATATTTCTGTCTTTTCTCCTAATACCTCTCCCAAATGCTATCCCATTTCGCAATTAAAACAAACTTTGGCTCTCAAGCACTGTGAAATTTGCCTGCCATAGTTTCATAAATGATGACAGAGTACAAAAGACCTCTGGGTAAAAGGAAAGGACTTTGCAACTAACAGTAGCCAATGTTAGTATTTTCACGAGTTCCTGGAGCCCCAATTCGCATAAGGCAAAATGAAGAGGAAAAGCTCATGGCTGCACATACTGTGATACATTGTAGTAGGGGAACCCTGAGCATAAGAAAGCTGAATCTTTTATAATAGGCAGCAAGTAGCAAGTATACCTGACTTTTGAACTGGAGAGAGACACTGTTTTATCCTGAACAGTAAATGAGCCTGCCTTTTTCTCTACAGGGAGGCAGTAGTTCTTTTTTCTAAGATGCCAGTTATACAAATATATCTGAAAAGACAGTTCACAACAAATACAGTGAATGACTCTACTCACAAGACACATAGACATGCAGGAGACTCGCAGAAAATCACCTCACAACATGGGCAAGTTCAGTTCTTTCTTTTGTCCTGACCTTCTCTTAATTTCCATTATACCATTATGCTGTTTTCTTGGGAGGCAGATGTGTGATTCAATCACATTTTACAGTTGGGTCTCATATTAACAGACTGGCAGAATTCACTCAACATTTATTGTATATCACTTCACTCAAGTCTTCAAATTATTCAAACTCTTTCTAATAAAAAAGTGGAATACTGAAACAATTCCTGAATATGTGAAACATACTAAAATTAATTTCTAAAGTACTTTTTCACTTTAAAAGACATTGAAAACAAACATTTACTTAAAGCTGAATGAGTCATTGTAGAAATATTTTATTTAATAAACACCCATTTGTTTTTGATTTTCTAGCAGCCTCTCGATTGCTGATATATTTATCAATTGTCAGGGTATTGGTACTGCTCCATTTTTCTCCCAAAGTGATTTCTTTTTTTATCTTGCATTATTTTATCTTGCATTATTATTAAATATTCAATTTTCTATGATGTCAAAGATTTTTGCCATAATTGAACACAAATGGTTTGAGTATTTTCTTCACTACATTGACTTCTGGTACAAAAAAAAAAATCCTGCTTGACTTTTGTGGTATTATTTTTAAAGTTATTTTAAAGTAATATAATTCTCTTAAGGTTAATTTTGTTTTGTTTTGCTTATCTAACTTATTTTCTGTTAATAGATTATTGCTATGTTTTTTGGGTTCTAGACCCTACACCACCAAGCAGTTCTTGGATGCCAGTTGGGTGTCCTACAATTCAATTCAACTATAACACTATGGACCTGGAGATAGCATTGGATCCCACAGGTTAAGGGCTCAGTTCCACAAGACTGCCCCTCTCCCACTTCAGATATAATTTGCAAGCTTGGTTGTTACCTGTGTTTCTTACCAACCAGTTGTAGCTTGGAGGCTCAAATGACCCCTCCTAAGGTTCAATTCATTTGCTAGAGCCACTCACAGAACTCAGAGAACCATTTTACTTACTAGATTACCTATTTATTATAAAATGTTATAACTCAGTAAGAGCAAAAGGAAGAGATGCATTGGGCAAATTATGGGGAAAGGGCACAGAGGTTCCATGCCATCTCCCTGGAGCTCCATGTATTCATCAACTTAGAATCTCTCAAAACCCATCCTTCTGGGGTTTTATGGAGGCTTCATTACATAGACATGATTTATTAAATCATTGGCCATTGGTGATTGATTCAAACTCCAACCCATCTCCCCTCCCTGGAAATCAGGGGGTGGAACCAAAAGTTCCACCCCTCTATTCATGAATGATTCCCCTGCCAACAACCTCTCATAGTTAGGTGCTTTCTAAAAGTTACCTCATTAACATAAACCCAGTTTAATGAGACACAAGACCCAACTGAATAACAGGACACCAATTTTACTTTATAGCTCTGGAGCAATTTTAGGAACTGAAGACAAGAGACCAAATATTATGACAAAAGATGCTGTCATTGCTCTTATCACTCAGGAAGTTCCAAGAGTTTTGGGAGCTGTGAGCCAGTAACCATGGACTGAGACCAAATATTTTCTGTAAGATGTTACAGAAAAACCCGAACAAACTTTTGGCCAACCCAATATATATAAGAAATATAGTTTGGTCATCTGAATGGCTAAAATATATATATATTTTATAAATTACATATTGTACTATGATAGTCTCACATAATCCACATTCTCAAATATCCCTATTCTTCCTTTTGTAGTCACTCTATAACAGATGGTCAAAATCTGTCTTCAACAGCTGTCATATGGTTCTTTCTTTCTCTTCAGGTACATTTGTTTGTCTGCCTTCACCTGTGAATACTGGAAATCCCATTGGGTTGAGTTAAACAAGAGTAACAAAGCTCATAAGGAAAGTCTAATTAGGAAATAATTTGCATCAATAAGGTCGTAAAACACTTATCTGTTTTGAAATACTAGCTAGTCTATTTTTTCATATTTGTTATCATCCACACACCAACACTATACATTGCCATTATTGTTAAATTTTAACATTCTGTTGGGCAAAACAAGTTTAGCTTCCTGCTTACATGCCCCAAGAGCATATATACTGAGAAAACACCCACTATTCAAAATACATAGCAATAAATTAAAAAAAAAAAAACATATATGAAAAGAAGAAACAAGGAATACATAACTGATTTTAAATATAGCAAAATATCTTTATGAAAATTAAAAAATGAAAACACCAAATGTTGAGTGGTATTAATCTCTGGTTGATAAATAGGCAGTGGTACCATACAATATGACTCCCCTGGGAAAAGGGGGGGGAATGATTATCCATGTAAGATTAGGAAAGAAAAGGCAGGAGTGAAGCTTTTCTTGTGATAAAAGACTGCTGAAAAGAAAAAGTTAACAATATGCTGACTTGGGTTAAGACTTCATTAAAAACTATGGTCCAAAAAAATTGGCAAAGAAAGATAGCCAGGAAAACATTATGGGAGCCATGCTGTGCATTCACCTCATGGAGAATCTGCAGAATCACCAATATTCCTGGAGAGCAGTAACTTATAAACATGCTTATAAGATCTGATTCTGTGTTAGGGTCTAGGGACTGTGGGGGAGCAACTGCAATATTGCTAGAGAAGGGAGAGTGTGTACAAAAAGTGAAAGTAAGATGGCCTTGACAGAGAGAGGAAAGGGAATAAACAGAAGGAGACAAACAGAGATGAGAGGAGAGAGAAACTCCCAATCTAAAGTGAGTTTGCAAGTAAAAATTTGACGTAGTAAAAAATAAAAACTAATACCATGAAAAACAGGAATGAAACAATAATGAGAATGGGATTTCACTACAGACAAAATTTATTTATATATAAATTTAAAAAATAAAGTTTGGATTTTCCAAAAGAAAATATGAAACCATAATTTTAAACAAACAGAAGAAAAAAAATTAGAAACTGAGAAGACAAGATTAGGTATATACCCAGAAGAACAAATTAGAAATTTGGGAAACAAAAATTAACATCAAAAAGAAATGTTATATATTGTTAAATTCTGTGCTTAATACTATCAAGGATTCAAATAGTGAATTAAAGTAGTAAAACTAGAAATTAAGAATTTTCTGTGGTAACTTTTTGATGAAAACAATTTTGGAGATAATTTGAGCATTCATATTAACCAACTGGAACATTTTTGTTAACCAATTTGAACACTGTGAAGCCAGTTTGGACATTCCAACTGAATATGTATGTCAAGACAATTTACACCTGCCTGTTGCTTTGTATTCAAGAATATCTAGCTTTCTCTCTCATGGCTCTGTCTCTTTCTTTCTCCTTCTCTTGAAACATCTATGTTTATGTTGGCTTGCCGACTTTCCATTCTGCTGCTAATGGGATCTCTCATGGGATCTAGGGGAGAGCTTTTGACAAGTCTCAGAACTGGTTTTCTTTTTTCAATTTGTGATCCAAAAGCAAGAGAGAAACTTTTATTTTTCATTATTTCTAAATTATATTACATGGAAGGTTTGGTTTTTTATTTCTGCTTTGTGGGGGTTTTTTTGCCACCTAATTGTCCTATCCCTCCTGCAGGTGTATTGAATAGACTAAAACACTCAATTCTCATGACATAACTAATGAACATGCTTAATGCAAGGGATCTTCTAGGTGCCAGAGATACATTTGTGACCCCCTCCAAATCAAAATCACTGCCTGCTGGAACTTGCATTATAGTGTGTGACTATGTGTGTGTGTTGGGAGTTGGACAATAGATACAATAGACAGTAATGGACAAAAGGGACAAGAACAGTGCCAAAGCTTAAGTAGAAATTAATAAAAGTGTTCATATTATTCACTCTACTGAAGCACATTATATGATTTTAATATACTATCTAAGATAATTTAATGTATTTTTCCTCTATTTAAGATAACCTTAACCTTAGAATTATACTGTTTGTTTGACCCACTTGGAATACATCACAAGCTGAGAAATAAATACTATGACTTATGTCCCTATTAATATTTGTCTTTCTGAGTACATTTCCTACTAATTGGCTAACCCAACCCTTATGGTTCACATATACAATTTGGCACTACTTTTGAATGTTAGTTTCTCTTTTTCACCACATGCTTCTTAAGAAAGGAGCCTATTTTTTAAAAAAAGAAAAAAGTAAAATTTTATTGATGTACAGGAACAAAATATCTTGAGACTGATAGCAACCTATCTTCAAAATAATTATAGAAGTTATGCTTCTATAGCAAGAGCATAATGAAGAATTATTTCAAAAACTATAATTAAGAAAAACCCCCAAAATTGTTATGAAATATTAATATTACTATTTCTAATATTAATATATTATTTCTATTTACCTATTAAGAGCATGTAAAATGCCTCTCTTAGTATTCTTTATTTTGTGTGGTAAGTGTACACTTGTATTAGACTATCTCTCTCAAAATCAGAAACATTTTATATTTCTCTTTCTCACTTCAGTGCATAATGTAGCGCAGACTCTGACCCACAGTATAAGAGCCTGAGTGTGTGTGTGTATATATATATATGAATAAAGAAATTATATACAAATAAACAAGTGAATTAATACCTCTACAATTTATCTTTTTAGTGGTATGTGTTTTGAAAATTTGGTGGTGATCATGTTAACCAAAATTTTCAATTATTTCATTTTTGGTTGCCTATGATTTAGTATTGTTCCACATGATAAGCAAAGAAGCAGACAGAGAAACATAATCACCCATTCAACAAATTCAGAAGAACTGAACTACTAGATTAACTCAATTCATAATATATTAAGGGTAGCAATATTATCAAGGAGCAGAACAAACTTTCAATCATTGTCTAGATATCTATAATCATTCTGAAATGGCAAATTCAATATTTATTCATACGAATTCAGAGTTTTCCTCTTTGCTAAATTTGCTCATTTGTACATGTTAATATGTGTGTGCATATTCTTTACATGTTGTTAAAATTTACTTATACAAAATAAATGCCATGATGTTTGGGATTTGAGAATTGTTTCAGAATTATCCAACAGGGAAGGGAAGTGACCACTGAAAGATATAGATAGGAAAAAATTGGTCATGGTTGGTAATTATTGAAGCTGGTTGATGCTGTCATGAAGGTTCTTTTTGCTACCTTCTCTGTTTTTGTTTATGTTTGAGATTTTCCATCATAAGGTATTAAAATGTCAACACCTGTAAATACTAAAAAAAATATTGTTATATTCTGATATTGTTTTTCCTTGATATATCCAAATACCTGGATGAAATTTGGGTATGGTATCCTTCAGGCTCAGCTATTTCTTCCATTATTTGTCCCAGTATTTGGTCATTTATCTGTCCTCAGATGTCTGAAGAGGACTGAAGAAGAATAGTGAAAGCGTGTTTAATTTTCTATGACTTTCAGTATGGTTAGATTTGCCCACATGACTTTTTCTAGTTCTTTGGTGGAGGAAAGTGAGGGGTAGTATTAGATAAAGAGGTGAAACCACACCACATCAATTTCTCACCCTCTCTGTCTGGAGCCGTTTTAAAGATAGTACAATAGAGAGGATTTAAAGGACAAGAGTTTGGGGCAACTACAAAAGTAAAGGGAACAGTGACACTTACTAGACAAGCTTGGAAAACACCAATTTTACTAGAGAGAAATTAATAGTGAGAAGGAGAAAACTGACACTTGACCTTTAATTGGGAATATAAATGTAAAGCATTACATTTTAAAGTGATATGTGCAGTCTCAGATTAAGCAAGTTAAAGCATTTTATTCCTTTAGAACTACTTGGTAATCTCTTTTGTTTTTTGAACCTGAAAATTAATAACAGAAAATAAACTCTCTGCAATAATTTAATTAAAAAAATTAATTGAGGAGTGTGATAGGAAGTTGTACATGTAAGGTTAAAACAGTAAATCATCAAATGTTTAACTTACTATTGATAATATAAAACTTCATTCACTATTATATATTTACTTTAAATTTTAATGTTAAATCCCAATACTGGAGCCATGGAAATAAAGAGGGAGAAATAAATATGGGAAACAAGTTGGAAATAGAGCAACAAACTAAGAAATTAAAGAAAAAAAGAGAGAATGTGTGTTATGATTTACTCAGAAGGTTTTGAAATATTAGGTAAATGACCCTTGGCACACTCCTTTTTTCCTGGATTGTGAATTTAATATTAATACTAAAATGGAGCTTTTAAAATGCTAAGAAGCTACTTTTCCTGGATGAAGAGTATATGATTTTATCTTTTCCATCCAGATCCCAGGACAGTGTGCTTCATACACAGTATGATTTACTAAGAAAATCTGGAAACACATATTTTTTCATAGCTAGATTTGCTATGCTTCTATTTCATAGAATAAATATTAACTCCATATTTAAACACCAATATATATAACAATAAACACTGAAATAAAAAATCAAATATGAAACATATGAAAATTATAATAAAGCTTAAAGTCTGCAGTTGTATAAATTAGTGATTTTTATCACAGATATTCCAATTTTTGCCCCACAAAAGGAGAGAGTTAAATTGCTTATTACTTTCAATCTATAAAATGAGAATTAATTGATATAGTGAATGAATATTCATTGATTGCTTCCTATGGTAAACACTGCTGAAAGAAATAAAACAAAGTCCTGTTCTTGTGCAGCTTATATTCATATCTAGTGGAGAAAGACAGATGGTAAACATATAAACAAGTGAAAATTCACTGTAAGGTCAGGTAATTATTAGGTGTTGCTATGTCAATAAAAACATGTTGGGGTGGGGGGAAACAGAGAGAGATGGAGAGCAAAGATTACCATGGGTTGAACAGACTTTAAATCAAAAACCAATGACTATTGGCTATCTCATATGGTTCAACCTTGTATATTATATTGGGTGTTCAGATAAGCCCTTTCTTATTTGGTAAAAATTGAGCAGATAAAGAACTGAGGGAGAGGCAAACATGGATTTTTTTAGGCAAGCATTCCATATGGAGGGATCAAGTGTAAGGCATAGAGTCTAGGGCAGGCATGCTGTTTTTGATAAGAAGCTAAATGTGCTTTGAACGGAATGAGAAAGAACAGTGTGAGATGATGTCAAGAGGGTCACAAGAGCCTTTTAGAGATTTGCCTGTAAGAAACGTGTATTATTATTCTAACTGTAATAGAAAGCCTTTGAGAACTTTTAAGTAGAGATGTGAGATGATTAGTTACAAATATTTAAACAATGACCATGGTTTTTGTGTACTGAATAATATAGAAGAAAAAGAATGAAAACAGGTAATCAAGCTCTTAGGTTATTTTACAGGTCCAGATTATAGATGATGGTGGCTCAAACAAGAATGGTATTAGTAGAAGAGGTAAGAACTGAAAGGTGGAATGATGTATGTTATAGGTGGAGCAGACAGGATGTATTGTTGAATGGAAAGTAAGAATGAGAAAAAATGAAGAGTTAAAAATGACTCCAAGTTTAGGGGCCTGAGCAAATAAGTGAGTGAAGGTAACACATTGAATTGTGGAACATTACTTACAGATCAGGTTTGGGAGGGGCATTGAGAATTAGATTTTGCCCATGTTAAGTGCCCATCTTCATCTAGATAGGATGTGAAATTATTTTCTTGGGTGAGCGGGCCTGGAAAGTGAGCTTTACCCAGAAAATGATGGGTCTTGTGACACAACAATATATAGAGATAGAAAAATGAGGATTACTTATCAAAAACTTCTTGAGAAACTAGAAAGGGAAAAGGAAGGCAAAGATAGGCTAATTTGCTCAAATATTAAAGGATGTATCATTTCATATTTTTGTCTGAACTTCTGGAAAAGATTAGATAGCTATAGCATCAAGACACCCTAAAGATTTTCCTTGAAACTTCAAAAAAATATTAAGTCATCTCAAATTCTAGAATGAAGTTATACAAATTATGCAGTTATACATTTATTTAAATGCAACCTGATGCAGATGTCATACAATAGGCATATATGGTATCATGTACAGTGGCACAAAGGACAGAGACAGTAGCTTAGTATACTACACTTTAAATCAATCTAATGAATGATTCTTTTCATCTACATGGTTTGTCCTCTTGCTTTATTCTTAGTCCCAGCTGTGATATTTGATAGGAGAAATATCTTTATTTTGGCTTCCTCCCATCCTGTCTCTTCTTATACAAACTATAAGATAGTTTACTTAGAGGTATTGTACCTCCAAGTCTTCATCAGCTAACAAACATGCTTCAAAATATATCAGTCCAAACTGTTCTTTTGCCTTCATTCCTTTGTTATTTCTTAATTTACTTCACCCTATGTGACTTAATATTAATGGAATGTAAGAGCAAAAGAAAATGATTGAATGGCTAACTTCACCATGTTGAAGTTAAAAGAAAATTATTTAAGAACAGAATCCTGAGAAATTATTCCCAGTTTCTTTGCTTGGATGACAAGCACTTTTAGTGGTACTCAAAGTTATCTCTTCTGTGATTTGTGTGATAGTAGCTATGTCTCAGATTTGCTATACATTCTTTTTGGTTTTGAAACTGTATGATGAAGTGGTTAAAGACAGCTAACTTGGATATGAGACTTGAATTTGTTTGTCTAATGCAATCTATGTGATCTTGTTTACCTAGGAAATCTTGTTTTTTAAATAGGAAAATGAGGACAATTAAACAGGATTATATCTGCCTTTAAAATTTTATGTAAGGATGTGTAAACATGGTCTGTAGACATTAAAAAAACAAAAGATTATTTTTATAGCATTTACTAAACATATTTGTATTTCAAGCACATGTTTTGACCCTTGCATATCTGATTTCATATAATAATGAGCTAAATCCCAGTAAGATTCTATTTAAATTTGATTAGGAAAAGCATGACTTCTTTCTAGATAGGTATGCATTTCTTCGTAGTAGGTCATTGTTTGTAGTAACATTTGCAGGTCCCATAATGATGTGTCTTAGAGCCTGTCTTGAAACAGTTGTTTTTGTTTTTATGCTTCTAATTTATAAAGCATATAAAGTGTGGGTGAGTTCATTCCAATGTTTTCTTATTGAAAACATAATAGGTTTCTCTTACACATATGAGGGCCCTGAGAAAAGCCATTAAAGGACTGTGCTAACTTTATGATAATAAAAATAATCCATGAAGCAAAATAAAGAAATAGAAAAACTGCATGTATTTAAGTGATTCAAGTATATACTCATGTTCCTTTGAAATATTCAATAAGTTTAAAAGGAGTTGTTTTAGTTTTATTTCTTAATATTAGAAAACTCTCCTCAAAATGTAAGCCAGTTGTTTTACATGGAAAAAGAAAACAGTGAGTATGAAAGAATATACTGAAAATAAACTGAAAACTAAGGATTCTTCAATGTATAATTTAGTACTGATAAAAGCAGTGAGTGTTAAGGAATAATTTAAAATCAATTTATTTTTCAGGTTATATAGGTATTGGATATTATGCAGTCTTGCTACCAGATATAGATCTCTCCAGATAAAATATCTCTATCAGAACTACATAAACTTAAGTGAACACAGAAAATAGTTATGCAGAAAGATCAGACATATAAAATAAATGTCAATTCTTTTTTAAATGGAAATTAATTTTTTTCTTTTTAAATAGAATTGTGCTTTTGAATTTTGGAGTTGATTGAAAAGTTGGAATTATATTTGTGGTAACTGTAAAAACCAAAGACAGTTCTCAAAGAAGAACTTTGCTCCTTTTAGGAAAACAAAAAGAAGTAACTCTGGTAGAGCAATGATCTATATTATTTTTATCTCACATGCTTAAAGGTAGAGAAAACAGTGAGTTGGTACCTGGAGGTGATTTTATGCATGCATATATTTATAAATCATTCATAGTCCTGTATTAATATTGTATGTATTCTAAATAGAACTCATAAAAAGGTAAAGCTGAAATGAGGAAAATAATTTATAATTATTATTATTTCACATTTAATTTACTCACTATTAATTATTGTAATTTTAATTCAGTACGGTAATATAATACATTATTTTGTGAAAATCTGAATTTAGCTCTTTTTGATAGAGCAAATCAAAGTCCAATTTTAAGTTTCAATTTATTTTATAGTTGGTTTTAATGGTGATCACTTCTAAAAAGCATATTCACAAAGATTCATGTATACAAATGAAAAAACTGCATTTCTGAAAACAGGGGGATATTTAAAAACACTCACTTTCAACATCCTTTCTCCATACAACAATGAACTTCTTTGAAAGCAGCTCAACATTTTTTACTCTCTCCTTTAGCCTTAAGGTACATATTGTTCATCATTTAAAAAACATCTGCTAGGCAGTCTCTACTTACAGTGAGTTATTATCACTAAAAATGTCAGCAAATTTGGAAATGTCTTTCTATAAAAGAAAACAACTCAAGTTTAAGTTCAATGTGAGATATCCAGTGAACTTCCACAGAAAAGCTCTTCAGGGACATTACCTAGTATATTACCGATATTGTAAGTAACTTATTTTAATTTCTCATTTTTATCAATGCAACCATACCAGTTATATAGGTTATATCCTAAAACACACTCCATATTGCCATGATGCACTGGAAAACAAAAACAAAGAGTGAAGTCAGCTCTATTCCTTGTAGATTTTGCTATTCCTTTACAAAAGAAGTGAAACATGGAAGTCAGACATATGTACCCAGAGATTGTGCTGTAGAGTTGCATATTAAATGTCAGTATGTGTTGAATTCTTCTCGCACTTCATTTGAGAGAATGAACATAGTTAGTAGTTGTAGCATTTCCATTCCACATCCTAATGTAGTACACAGTGCATAAATGTTGGGAAATACTATTTTCTGAGAATATTATTTTGTTTTTCTATTTTCAAAACAAGATTAAGTCAACTTCCATTTCCATACAATGGACCAGATTCACTCTCTTACCTGAGACAATAATGAAAGACATATATGGAATACTGGGCATCAGACAATGAAAGATAGTGATACCTGAGGGACAGAAAACAAATGTTGAGAGCCCTACCATTGCCTTGGCTTATTGCAGAAAGAACATTTTCAGGCTTTGTTTCAAGGAAGGGAAAGTCAGGTGGAGCTCAGTGAATTCCTTACATTGAATAGACGGAACTGAGAATCTGAGGAGCTCAAGCATTATTGAGTTCATAAGACAGAGTGCAAGAGAAGAGAAAGTTGCACAGAGAAAGAACCCTGGAATTATAAAGCAGGTACAGCTCAAGTATTCAATAGAGTACTAATGAGCAAATTTATGTGAAAAACTACCCAAAGACAGGGAAAAAACCAAACTAAAAAAGATTAGAAGGAACAGTACCTTGGGCTAACACAGAGCTGAGAAGAGTACCTATTCCTACCATCCAGCCTAGAAAATCTCATAATTCATGGGCATTTGACATTGGTTAGATTATTTTGAAGTGTACTGCTGTGGGAGTAGGACTATCTTTCCTTCTAAGGACATTTGGCAGTTTCTGGAGATGATTATAGTTGTCACAACTGAAGAGGGCAAAGGCTAAGTTTCCTTAATCTTCATCGTAGCACAGAACAACCACCACCCCACCACAACAACAAAGTTTCCTCTCTCTCAAAATGTCAATAGTGTTGAGGTCAAGAAACTCTGTTCTTGGCTAAACACTACTCAGGTTCTGGCAGTCAAAGCTTAAAGGGTTCTAAAGAAATCACACTATTTCCATGTAAATTAACTATGCCCCAAAATATCAAGGATATTTGCAAAACTACAAAAATAGTCAGTGTCCAACAAGGTGAAATCCATAATATCTGGTATTCAGTAAACAAGTTATTAGCATATAAAAAGCAGAAAAATATGACCCATAAGGAAAAGAAAAAAATAATCAATTCAAACCAGCCAGAACTGACACACATATTAAAATTAGCAGCAAGAATTTAAAAAATTATTATAACTGTGTTCCATACATTCAACAAGTAGACATGGGGCTTATAAAAATTAACCATACTGAATTCTTGAAACTGAAACTATAGTATAAGAGATGAAATATTTACTGAATGAGAAAATTAGTAGATTAGACATTACAGAAGAAAAGATTAGTCAGTGAAAACAATTGTAATAGGAAGTATGCAAAATGAAACACAAAGAGAACAAAAGAGGGATTTAAAAATGAATAGATTTTTAATGACCTGTAGCACTTCAAGTGATCCTATTTATATTGAATTTATTGAATTGCTATTCCCAAGGAGAGAGAGGGGAGAACAACAACAACAAATATTAAAAATATATTAATATGTATACACATATACACAAAATGTTTGCAGAAGTAATGGCTGAACATTTTCCAGATTCATAAAAAACAATAAGCCCTGAGATTCAAGGAGGTCAATAAGACCCAAGCATAGGAAATATGAGTAAAACTAACCCCAAGCACATCATAATCACATTGTTTATAAAACTGTGATGAAGAGAAAATCTTAAAAGTAACCAGAGGGGGAAAAAAATACATAAAGAGAAATAAAGATAAAAGTCATAACATCTTCCTTATGGAAAATTGTGCACATGCAAAAATAGGGGAGCAATGACTTAGTGCTGAAAAAAATTAGTGAACAGAAAATTTTATATCCAGTGAAATAACTTTCAAAAATAAAGATAAAATAAGGAAAATTTCAGACATACGAAAGTTGATTTTATCACTAATGAAGAGTCTGGCTCCACAGCAATATCCTCCATATTATTTTTCAAATCTGACCATAGGTAGTTGTCTGGCAGGCTTATTCAGGGAAACCTGCCTTCCCCACACAAGACTTGTACTGAACAAAAATGTTAACTCAAAATGCATCACAGACTGAAATGTAACACTCAAAACTATATGTCTTCTAGGGAACACAGAGGATAAAATCTGTGTAACCCTAAATTATATTTAAAAACTCTTTTATAAAATACCAAAGCATAGCTCATAAAGGCAACATATTGATAAACTGGACTTCATCAAATGTACAGCTTCTGGACATGATCAAAATATCTACAAACAATAAATGCTTGAGAGGGTGTGGAGAAAAGTGAACCGTTCCTACACTGTTGGTGGGAATGTAAATTGGTACAACCACTATGGGGAACAGTATGGAAGTTCCTTAAAAAAAACTACAGATAGAGCTACCATATGATCCAGCAATCTCACTGCTGGGCATATATCTACATACAACATGTTTTGAAAGGATAATGCACCCCATTGTTCATTGTGGCACTGTTCACAATAGTCAAGACATGGAAGCAACTTAAATGTCCATTGGAAGATGAATGGATAAAGAAGATGTGGTACATATATACAATGGAATATTACTCAGCCATTAGAAAGAATGAAATAATGCCATTTGCAACAACATGGATGGACCTGGGGATTATCATACTAAGTGAAGTAAATCAGACAGAGAAAGACAAATATCATATGATATCACATATATGTGGAATCTTAAAAAAAATTGATACAAATGAACTTATTTACAAAACAGAAACAGACTCACAGACTTAGAGAATGAACTTATGGTTACCAGCGTGAAATGGTGTGGGGGAGGGATAGATCAGGAGTTTGAGATTGACAATGTACACACTGCTATATTTAAAATAGATAACCAACAAGGACCTACCTTAAAAAAAATCAAAAATTAAAAAAAAAAAGCTTCTGTTCTTTGAAACACACTGTTAAGAGAATGAAAAGATTGGTCATGGACAGGAAATATCTGCAAATTATCAACCTGATAAAGGACTTGCATTCAGAATCTATAAAGGTCTCCCTAAACTTAAAAATAAGAAAGCAAAACAATCTATTTTTTTCTTTAAAAATGGACAAGGAATTTTAACAAATACTTTACAAAAGTAAAGATACAGCTGGCAATTAAGCATAGGAAAAGATGTTCAACCTCATCAGTGTTCTACTGCAGTCAAGTTATCTCTTCTTGTGCCTTTTAAAAAACTTCCCTCTCATTCATTTCCTTTCTCTCTCTCTCTCTCTCTCTCTCTCTCTCCTCTCTCCCTCCCTCCCTCACTCCAAATATGTGTGTGTGTTTGTATGTGTAAATATGTATGTTTGAATGTATATATTTTGTTGTTACTGTTCATTTTCTTTTCAGAATTTACCTTGATCTTCCTTGTTTATCTGATATTGGCCACGAAGAACAGATCCTACTGTGGCTGCCCTGCGTTTCTGCTTACCAACACATTTAGGAAGCCCGACCCCATAAATCGTTCTTCAGGATTACATATCTTTGCCAGGTTTAAAAAGTTGAAGTTTGCCATTTTTTTTCTATTTCTCATTGTTTGGGTTATTTCAAGGGAGAGGGAGAGGAAAATATTCTATTCCACAATCATTTTGAGATAAGAGATCTTAAAAAAGACCTTAAAATTTAAGGACAGCAGGCTTAAGAATAGAGGGAGGTAAGGTCTAGAATAGTTAAGTTTGGGCTACACAAGAGAATAAAAGAGTTCTGAAGGGATATAGGATTAAAAGCCATTAATTTCAAACTCTACAAAATAAGATATTTTTTACCAATAGCAAGAACAAATCTATTCATATTTCAAATAAACTTGTCCATATCTTGGCATTTCATAATTTAAACATTTATAAAATATATCCCTTCTTTTATAAGCTTTAAACCATTTACCTTGTTCAAGAGTTAACTTAGAAACTCAAACTTTTTTTCTAACTTCAGTTTTTCCCTCCTTGAACACATACTCTGCACTTGCAGTCAGAAAGTTTAAAGTATAATTTTGACTTTATAAGTCCTCTGCTAAAGAAACCTCAGTGGTTTCCTATTGTTTATAGAACCCCTAAAGTTATAATATACAATTCAAGACATCCACTAAACTATCTTTCTTAAGACCTCCTTCTACTAGGATCTCAAATACATATCCCTACACAACAATACTGCAGATCCTGGCATACAACATTCTGTGCTACACCTCTATGCCTTTCTTTCTGCTTAGAATAGAATCCCCTCAAATATTTTTGCCCTCTTCCTTATCCTTCATGACTAATTTAAAGCTTCGCTCTTCCTTGAAAATCTTGCCTGAATGCTGTTTCTTTGTATTATGGCATACTCATGCTTGCCTCAGTATTAGTAGGGTATTGATCAAATTGCCTATCAATATTTACTTCTTAATAGACATCACATTTTCTGAGTTTGTAAAATATATTTACAGTTGTTTCCCTCTACACCTGGAGCATAATAAACACTCAATAAGATGCTTTTGATCTAAACTGATTCCATTCTATTGGCAATAAACTCTGTTAATGATAGGACATGTAGAAATAAATAAGATATCAGGCTGTGTTGATTAGAAGATAAACATACTGTCTTAGAAAAACACAGTTTTATAATATTATATTATAAAAATAGAGTAGTTTAAGTGTGATTCATGAAACACATTTGGAGGAACATCTAATTTGAGAATGTGGTGGTGGCTACTGGATTTTTATATTTTTGTGACTGCAACAGTAAGACAAACCAGGATGAGAGTTGTACTTACCCTAGTGGAACACTAACTGAGAGACAACTACAATGCCAGCATTTTCATTTGCACAAGCTGCACTGTCTTTGAATTGATAATAGTGATGCTGGAGTATCATTATTTTGGTTAATATCATAAGAGCAGTCTCTTTTGTTTCACCAAATAATAAGATAAGGAGAGGTTTGGGTTTAGCTATCATTAACTAAAGGGGTTAAAATCAACCTGCAATTTCTAGAAAAATATTAATATAGGAGATGCATTTATATCAGTCAGAGAGGAGACCTATCACAGTAAATGAACTATGTGCTTACAAATGCACATCTTTCTTCTGTTATACTTGGTGTTCACTGCTGAATGGAAGAAACAAATGAACTAGAAAGTGTTAAGCTTGTTATCCCCTTATTTTTATACTTTGAATTGGGTCATGGGCTGACTCAAGTGATTACTTTCCTTGATGAGTAGCTCTAAAAAAACAGGCAGCTGAGGAAACAAGTTTACTATAGAGCTGACATCAACAAAGAACCAATGAAACCTATAACCAGGTTAAATAAAACAAAGACCTCAACACAAAGACGTATATGTTGTTTTATGCTAGAAGGTAGCATTTTATTTAATTTTCTGTTTATGATCCATGGAAAATTGTAGGTGATAATAACAAGAGTTTTTGTATCAAGGGAATGTTTTAAGCATTAAATAAATTATGATGAATAAAGCCTTCAACTTAATAATAACTGAGTAAACACAAATCATCATTATCATCATCATCATCAATGTTGGTTTAGGAAATAATTAATTTCCAATGAAGTGTAAGAAACCAGCTTAATATTACCATTTTTATTTTCTATTAAGAGATAGGGTAGTTATTGAAAACTATATCGAGATTGGAGTGATAGCTATTTAATGTCCCTGGTCTGGCACTTATATTAGTAAATGAATGTTGTATGAAAAGTTCATTAACTTCTCCAAAACCCCATTTTCTCTACTGCATAATAGGAATAATAATGTCTATCATACTTTTCCCTAAGCTTATTATGTATTATATGTTTTATACATATACATAGAATATAAAGTGTTTTATTTTTTCTGTAGTATTTACAGTCTTTGTGCTCTGTAGTCTGTGCTTCAATATAAAAGGAAACTATCTTAAAATATGCAAGAGTTAAATTATGAGGTAAATATTATACACATTAAAAACTCAAGAATGTGCAATTGCTGAAGATGAAGTGCTTACAGTTATTAAAATTAGGGTATGGAAACACAAAGAGGTAATTATAGTTCATCAGCTCATGTCTAACTATATAACTCAGACTATAACTCAGCTACTGATCTTGGGTCAGAAGCCTATAATCCTCACACTTCATTCTTTTGGTAAGCCAATTTTTTATTATTAGTCATATAGTTTAAATTTAAGCTGGGTCATGGTGATCACAAGTTGTTGCCATCTGGCAGCTGTGTGCCAGCCTTTGTGAGATAAATTTTTCATCAGATTCAAATTCTAAGTGGACAGATGGCCACACTGAAAAATGACCATGACGTTTTAACTAATTGATATCCTTTTTGTGAGACTCAGCTGAGAAACCAAGGCCTGGATGGGTACTGAGACAGAACTCACTAGCCACCCTGGAAGAAAATAGTAGCTATATATAAGAAAATCTAGGTATGGGACTGTGCAGAGAGTTGAGAAAATGCTTCAGTAAGTAAGGTTTTTCTTTCTTTCTTTCTTTTTTAACATCTTTATTGGAGTATAACTGCTTTGCAATGTTGTGCTAGTTTCTGCTGTATAACAAAGTGAATCAGCTATATGTATTCATATATCCCCATATCCCCTCCCTCTTGCGCCTCCCTCCCACCCTCCCTCTCCCACCATTCTAGGTCATCACAAAGCATGGAGCTGATCTCCCTGTGCTATGCAGCTGCTTCCAGCTAGCTATTTATTTTACATTTGGTAGTGTATATATGTCAATCAAGGTTACTCTCTCACTTCGTCCCAGCTTACCCTTCCCCACCACCCCATGTCCTCTATATATGTACCACATGCTCACTTGTATTACTATTATAGTGGTAATTAGTAATAATTCAAAAGTTAATAATTTTATTCCATCTTTCTGATGAAATGTATTAAAATTATAATTAAAATAATTTAATGATAATCTACTTTGTCAAAATTGTATTTTTTTTAATTTTAGCATTACATGTTCTTTAAACACTAAGTCGTAATTAAATAAGCTTCCATTTTTTTTCTCAGTCTCTTGGTATCCTTGTCAATTAACAGTCCTGTTGTCAACACTGAGTTCTTAGTTACTTTATAAGAAGAATACTTCTGGGGAATTCCCTGGCGGTCCTGTCCAGTGGACTCGGCACTTTCACTGGCAGTCCAGATTCAATCCGTGGTTGAGAACTAAGATTCTGCAAGCTATGTGGCACAGCTAAAGTTAAAAAAAAAAAAATTAAAATTAAAATAAAAAAAGAAGAAGAATACCTCTGTAGTTCCCTATAGACATTAAGTCAAATTCAGTGCATAATTCTTCTGTCATCACAATTTTGCCAATAATCATTTATCCCAGAAAATATCTTTTAGTCTGTTTTCTATTTAGCATTAAGGGATTTTTAAGATAACACGAAAAGCAGTTTACACATAACAAATGATTATGCAGCCAAATTTCACATGATGTTTCTGAGTAGTAATACTTCTATACTCCTCAGGAGAACTATTAAATTTAGAAAACTAATTATGCTTTACTATAAATTATAGCATTTCTCTAACTCATAGAAAGTTATTTTTTTCTTAAAAATGACATATCTAGATTTCTTATAACTAAAATGGATTTAAATACAATCTAGGCACACATTGATTTATTTTAAACTCCCCATACCTTACCAAATACATTGCTTTTTAAAAGGTGATAATCTTATAGAGATTACCCTTGGTGAAATAATGGATTATTATACATCTTCCATAAAACTTTTCTGACTTTTCAAATAATTGAAAAGTTTTGGTAGCAATATATGGACATCAAATGCCTTAACAATTCTATTAATCATCAAGGGTTTTAGTTTCATAACCACTTAGAAACTTATGTCAGAAAATTTTATATACATATATATATTTAAGCAGATGTGTAAAGTATAAGCATTCTAACATTTCATATAGTATTAATACTCTTTGTGCTCCATAATTGAGTGCAATTTCAACTGAAATCAGAATCTTCTACTACTAATAAGTGTCAGTCTAACATCATAAAAAGATTTAAATATACTCATTACACTATAGTAGCTACCATGTCCCCAGTACCTCTTGTGTCAATAAAAGTTAAGAGAACAGAGATAATCATGGTATTTACTTTGCATCAGACATTATGCTAGGTGTTTTATATATAGAAACATATTTACTACTAATAAGAAACTATCAAGGTTTATTTTATTATAGCCATTAAAACATGCCACAGATATTAGGTAAATACCCCAAATCAGTTAGTGGAAGCAAAGCCAAGCCTAGAAAGGAACTTATTTTCACTGCAAAGTTCCTTCCCCCTGATTCTATATAATAACTACTAAACTTTCTACAAGTAGGCTTCCAAAGAATTATTAACAGTTTTTTCAGTTAGCAATTAAAAAAAATGCCATTACAGGGACTTCCCTCGTGGTCCATTGGTTAAGAATCCACCTGCTCATTCAGGGGACATGGGTTCAATCCCTGGTCCAAGAAGATCCCACATGCCACAAAGCAACAAAGCCCATATACCACAACTACTGAACCTGTGCTCTAGAGCCCACAAGCCACAACTACTGAAGCCTGAGTGCCTAGAGACTGTGCTCCACCACAAAAGAAGCCAGTGCAATGAGAAACCCATTCACTGCAACAATGAGTAGCCCCCACTCGCCGCAACTAGAATAAGCCCGTGCCCACTAACGAAGACCCAATGCAGCCAAAAATAAATTAATTAATTAAAATTTTAAAAGGTCATTACAAAATTATATGAAAATTATAAACCAATAACTCTCATGGATATAAATGTAAAATCCCTCAATCAAATATTAGCAAACAAAATCTCATGATGTATAAAAAGAAGTATGTACCCTGAAAAGGTAGGGTTTATTCCAGGTATGTAAGACTGGTTCAACTTTTTTAAAATCTAAACAATACAACAAACTAGTGAATATAACAAAAAATAAGCAGACTCACAGATATAAATAATAAACTGGTGGTTTGTTTGGGGAGAGGGGTAATAATAGGAGTGGAAGAATGAGAGGTACAAATTACTGTCTGTAAGATAGGCTCAAAGATATACTGTGCAACATGGGGAATACAGCCAATATTTTGTAATAACTGTAAATGGAATATAATCTTTAAAACTGTATAAAATTTTTAAAAATTAATTAATTAAAATAAATAAAAAACAATCAAGATCATCTACCACATCAACAAAGCAAAGAAGAAAAATCATATGATATTATAAATTGATTCAGAAAAAAATAATTTGACAAAATACAACACCATTTCTAATAAAAACTCTCAGTTTACTAGGCATATGGGGGAACATCTTCAACTTGCTAAAGACCATCTATAAAAACACTTATAGCTAACTTCATACTTAATGGTGAGAAAATAGGGACTTTCCCATAAGATCAAGAAAAAGGCAAGTGTGTTGTCTCTCAGCACCCCTATTTAACATCACACTGGAAGAGCCAAAACAAAACTGAAGAAGCACAATATTGGAGGACTGATACTATCTATTTCAAGACTTACTCTAGGATTATATTAATCAAGACAGCTTGGTATTGATGAGAAAGACACAATGATCAAATAAATAGAATGTGGAAGCTAGAAATAAGCAAGATAAATATAATAAACTTATTTTTGACAAAGGAACAAATAATCCAATGGAGAATGGCTAATCTTTTCAAGAAATCATACTGGGAAAATTGGACACCTGTATACCAAAAATGGAATCTAGATATAGACATTATTCCTTAAAAAAAAAAAAAAAAACTCATAATAGATTTAGACCTAAATGAAAATGAAAAACTATAAAACTTCAAGAAGAAAACATAGAAGAAAATCTATATGACCTTCAGTTTGTTGATACATTTTAAAAAAATGAGAATAATAAAATTATTCATGAAAGAAAAATAATTATAATTTGACCTTATTAAAATTAAAATAACTTCTGTTTTGTGAAAGACACTATTAATTAATTAAAAGACAAACTTTAGGCTGGGAAAATAATTTGCAAAAATGCACACCTGATAGAGGGCTTTAATCCAAAATACACAAAGAACACTTAAAACTCAGCCATGAGAAAACAAACAACTCACTTTGAAAATGGGAAAAAAAATCCAAACTGTTAACTCACCATAAAGATGTGCTGATGAGAAATAAGCAAATGAAGAGATATTCAATAAAATTTTTCATCAGTGAACTGGAAATTAAAACAATGAGGTACTACTACACTCTACATAGTCAAAATCCAGAATCTTAACTACACTAACTGGTAGTGGATTAAGAGCAATAGGAATTCTTAGTTTGTAGATGGAAATGTAAAATGGTACAACCACTTTGTAAGGCAACTTATCCTAGTTTTTTCCAAAACTAAATATACTCTTCCCATGTGATTCAGTAATTGTACTCCTAGTTAGGTTTTAAAACTTATATCCACACAAAACCTGCACATAAATATTTAGAGAAGTTTTATTCAGAATTGATCAAACCAAAAACAGTAAGGATATATTTCAGTAGGTAAATAAACTTGGTGAATGCAAGCAATGGAATATTATTCAGCAATAAAAATAAATTAGTTTTCAAGTAACAAAATGTGTGTATGAATCTTGTGTATAACTCTAAGCAAAAGAAGCCAGTCTGAAAGAGCCACCTACTATATGATTAAAATAATGCAAAATTTTGGAAAATGATAAGCTATAGAGATGGTAAACAGATCAGTGGTTACCAAGGTGGATTGAATAGATGGAGCACAAGGGTTTTGTTAAGGGTAGTGAAAACTTTCTATATAGTACTATAATGGTAAATACAAGGCATTAAACATTTGTCAAAACTCAGAGAACTTTACAGCATGTACAGTAAATTTAAAGCATGAAACTAATAAAAACATCATTTAAGAGGCCATCAGGATCTCAGAATGGAATGTAGAATGTGACAAAATAATCTAAATATATTAAAATGTATGAAACAACTTCACTGAAAGGGATGGCCAAATAAAGCATTAAATTATATAAATGTTAAAATAAGTGGAGTCTGTAAAGTCAAAGTCAAAAGGAATTGTACGAAAGCACTGAGTCTCATTGAAAAAGTCCCCACTCCCCACCATGGGGTAGAAGTTAATAGTTCTGAAACTACTGCACAAGTATAATGGGGCTGAATGATTAAGTAAACAAATGGAACATGTTGGGAACAAAGTTTTTCACTACTGGGATGGAATGTTAATGTAGGTAATAGGAAGAGGCTAGAATAATCCATGTTGTACAGAATTAGAGTAGGAGAATCTGCATAAATCCATATTTAGTGTAATAATGACATGGATACCTACAGAAATATTAATGTGTATGTCTATATACACAGGTTAAACACAGGTTAGACTATAGACATTTATTTCCATGCTTTGTCAGTTGAAGGACCTTGAACCAACAACGTTCTACTAGCCTTGAGAATTTCTATCATCCAGACATGGGTTTTTAATACCATTTCTCATTAAAAGGAATGGATGGTTCTAGGACTGTATGAGGAAATATACAAAATGAACATGAAGCATATTTTTAGTACAAGAATGCACTCACTCAAAAAAAAAAACAACACAACGAAACTCCTTATATTAATGGAGTTATAATTAAAGTGATATAGAAGCCAATCAGAATAGTCCCAATGCCAACTATGAATGACTTGAGCAATAAAATAAAATAGCACTGAATTATAATCCAAAACATCATATAAATACCCAGGAGTCCATACTGACATAAACAAATTGTTGAACAAATAAATAAGTGAAGGAGAAAAGACAAATCTCTCTTACAAAAGAATTCCAAATATTTTATGTGGATACTCCACCACTGAAGCATAATTCCCCACTCCTTAGGTGTGGGCTGTGCATAGTGGCTTTCTTCTAGTACAGGATGGAAAATGAATAAACAAGAGTAAATTTATAGTAGTGAAGGCTGACAAACACTACCTATGCTGGGTGATTAAAGTTTATATTGAGTTCTTTTGGAAATATTTTCCCTTGATATGATATGATATCCTCTCAAAAATCTTTTGCCCAAGTCTAGTCATGTGGGAAAAAAAAATCACACAAATTCCAATTGAGGGCTAGTCTACAAAATAACTACCTGGTCTGTACTTCTTAAAAGTCAAGGTCAGCAGAAACAAGAAATGTCAGAGAAACTCACAGCCAAATGTATCCTAAGAAGACATTAATAAATGTAATGTGTTAACCTCAGTGGGATCTTGGAACAGACAAATACATTAGGGAAAAACTAAGGATCTATATAATGCATCAGCTTTTCTTGGTAAGAATTATCAATTTTTTTACTAGTTGTGACCACTGCAGCCTGCCAAGGTAAGATGTTAAAAATAAGGGAAACTGGATATGGGATTACAGCAATTCTCTGTATTATCTTTGCAATAATTTTATAAATTGAAGAGTTCTATAAAAAAATTAAGTGTCAAAATATTTGTACCAACGCTATTATTAAGATTACCAATATATAGATGTAAGATATGGTTATTATAGAAATAATTTATATATTAAAAAATTATCTAATAAAATAAAATATATTTCAAATGAATTAAAGTGGTTTATGTACACTTTAATTTTAGAGGGAAAAAACCAATTGAACAAAACATGATATGTATCTATCCCCTCAAATAGATATAGAACATAACTAAATATTTATTTGATATTACTATTCCACTAATAATATTTTCCAGATTTTTATCACTGCATTATCCACATTTACCTTGTATTATATACATGTGTATTGTTTTAACTAGTATATGAGTTTCAAGATCTAAGAAGTGTGTATTTTCCAACTTTGCATTCCATCATTTAACATAATATATGGTTTGTTACTCAAGCAATATTTATTGAAATAATAGCCAAATGAATGAATAAGAATGTATTCTATAAGCATGTAGCAATAGAAGTAATATCAAAACATGATCAGATATGACTATAGAATAGTTTAAATTATGAACCAATCATCTTTCATTGCAAATATCAAAATATAACTTATTTTCATATGTCTGCTGTCTTGTAAATATCATATAAGATTTAAATTAACAGAATAAATCAAACTTACATAATTTTAAAATTGTTAAGAAAATGAGATCAAGAAAAGAACATGTATTCAAAAAGTAAGATGGGTGTGTGCACCAAATTAGCATATAAAATATTAAATGTTCTTATATCTTCCAAAAGTGACCTGCAAAAATATATTCAAGATTTGTAGTAGGTGCTTCAATTCAGAAACATAGCGTTTTAAAATTTTAGAGTCAAATGTGTAAAAAAATATTATTTGCTCTAGACTTCATTTATTTATAATGCAAAAACCAGTGGAAAACATTCTTATATGAGTTCTGATAAATCAAGATTTGTGTCGTGTATAAAATACATCTTTATATGCATCCTTGTAAGTAACACAGCGGTAACTTTTATAAGACAATGTTTACAGTGTTTTAACATATAGGTGTATGACATTGCTTCAAAGTACCATTCAGTCAAAGTAATTAAATCAAAAGTCCAGAAGAATAAGACTAAACCATTTGCTTTATATAAATTAGACGAATCTAGCAATAGATTTTAGAGTATCAAGAAAAATGGCTGGATTTAATGTTTTAGGTAATCTTCTATAAACACTAGTTCTCTCAGTAGTGCTTTTGAAAAGCATTAGGAGATAGTAATTGAGAGACTATATACCTAACAAGTACCTAGAATACAACTAGTCTATGTTGCCCTATAATCAGGTACTTTAACCATTAGCTGATATAAAGCTGATAATTCTCTTGTAAAAATTAAAGATCCTAAAAGACATATATTTACTTAGAAAAATATAAATGCTATGAAGATTAAAATTTTCTCAAATATGTTTGCAGTTTTACTTTAAAATTAAGACAGGTGGAATGCTAATATCTTTGATTTCTATGTCACAGGGCATGGAGAAATGAATTTATCCTGGAAGTATAATAAAACAAGTATAATAAAAGAAAATCAGACATTAATAATTTCCACTAAAGTGTTCATAAAACATGAATCTGTGACCATTGTAGTGTTCGACAATAATGGTACTCTTTAAAATAAAAGAATTTGAAAAATATTGATCTAGATAAGGAAATAATGTCATTTTCTATATGGTGTTATTAAACATAACCTTATAATTTGTTGATGGACACCTGCCAAAAATGTATGACTTTGATTTCAGAATAGCATAGAACCACTTGTAGATGCTGTTAAAGAAGAACGCTGGTAGTCCAAGAAGGCAATTAATGATTTTTCAAACGTCATCTACACATAGCTATTTTCCATTTGGGAACATCATATCATCAGTTCATCTTAAAGTGGTAGCAAATTTTCAGGAATTTATGGCAAAGAATAGGGACTGCACTTTATTTCTGTTTTAACCCCCTGGAAAATACTCTCTGATTTTTTTCAAGAGAAAATTCCTACCAACTTTGATTCTTGTAATCAGATTCCTGTCTCTGTTAATGAGAAACCATCATTCTTATGATGCAATCAGTGGCTTGATTGGCGCACTTGAATCTTCCTTCCCAACACGTACAATTAAAGAAACCACAGGTGAGGATTTTACTGTCTTCCTGTGAGGTGCAATGTAAAACTGCTCTTAGAGCTTTTTCGTCATTGTGTATTTGTGTGTGCTTCCCACTGGATTAGGGGCTCTATCAGATGAGATCACATCTCATTACATTTCTTCTGGACACTTGGCACAAAATCTGCCAATTTTAAGTTCTCAATAAATGTATGTTTAGTTTAAAACAAGTCCTATTTCCTGTGAATTCCAATCCATTAATATAATCTACTTGCCTCTCTCCACCCCTATTATAATAGCCTCCACTATGATTCTGCCATTTCTAGTCTTACTTCTTTTCAGTCTCGTCTCTGTATTGCAGCCAGAGTGGTTTTTCTAACCAGCACCTCTTAGCTTCCAACCCTATATAGCTAAGGGCCCTCAGTGGATCATTAGTGCTCTTGGGATACAATTCACTTTTCCTTTTTTTTACCCACAATCTATAATCATTCACCTTGCCACTTGATAACATTACCAGTTCCATCTTCTCATACCTACTACTGCACCTCTCTCTGTACCCCAGACATATTGAAACACCTTCATCTCCTTGAACATGTCATTCACTTTTTTACCTCTAAAAGTTGTACTCTCTTTTCTGTTTGAAACACCCTTTCCTTAAACGGTACCAGGCTAACACAGAATCATTCTCCATGTCTCGGGTTAAATATCTATATGATAAGAGAATAAGTACAGATGCAACAAAATGTTATAAAAAGGAAAGTAAGGACTTCAGGTTTCTGGTTCTGCATTTAAGGAGCTTGGGAATCATTACTCCATCTGTTCTAACAAGTTGAAAGCTGAACAGACTGAAAACTGTACATTTCCAGTATCTGTAAGAGAGAGGAGGACAGGGCAAACCTGACTGTCAAGACAGACGGTTAAACACAGGGAGTCACATGTTTGGATGTGTTCGCTCCTCTGTTTTCTTAAAGACCTGTGTAACTGTCCTTAAATGTTTCTTAGAATTCACCAATTAAATAATAGTGTGGAGATTTCTTTGTTTAAAATTTTCAGAAGGTGGTCAAAAGGTACAAACCTACAGTTATAAGATGAAGTGCTATGAATGTAATGTACAACATGATGGCTATTGTTAACACTGCTGTATGGTATATAGAAAAGTTGTTGAGAGTAAATCCTGAGTTCTCATCATAAGGAAAAAAAAAACTTTTTTCCTTTTTTTCTGTTTTTTGGTATTTATATGAAATAGTGGATATTAATGGATTGTGGTAATCATTTCACAATATATGTAAGTCAAATAGCTGTACTATACACATTAAACGTATGCAGATGCTTTATGTCAGTTATAAATCATACAGCTGGAAAAAGTGAAAGATAAAACATTAAACATTAATTATAAAAATAAAGTGTTTTCAGTTAGAGGCTATCTTTTCATGTATATAGAGTTATTAATAATATTGATTTCTTATCTTGTACATTTGGTAAGATGTATTTTCAAGGAATCTGTGGATTTCATCTAATTTGGGGAATTTATGGTCATAATGTTACTCATAATAAGTATTTACTATGTTTTCAATGACTGTAAGATCTGTAATGATACCCTCTCTCATTCTTTACACTGGTTAATTGTGTTCTCTCTTTTCTTCTTGATTGTACTTGCCTAACATTTGTCAATTTCAGTTATCTTTCCAAAGAACCAAATACTGTTTCATTGGTATTCTATATTATTTTCTGCTTCGTATTTCACTGGTTTCCTAGATTACCATTACTGCTTCTTCTGATTTATTTTCTTTGGATTTCTTAAGATTGGCAATTTGATCATCTTTAACCTCTCTTTGCTTCTAATATATGTATTTAAAAGTATAAATTTCACACTACAGACTGTTAGCAGCAAATCACACACTTTGATATGTTTGTTTCATTAGCATTCAGTTCAAAATGTTTTCTCTTTTCCCTTGTGATTAATTACTTGACACTAGTTTTCTTTAAGTATGTTTTAGTTTCCAGATGATCTGTAATTTAATTATGTTGTGGCTAAAATATATATATATATGTATATATATATATATATATATATATATAAATTTGATCCTTTAAATAAATTATTAAGCATTTGTCCCAGCCTATGACTTATCTTAGCAAAAGTCCTATGGGCACTTGAAAAAAATGTGTTTACTTCTTTTTTGAATGTTTTATTCTATAAATAGAAATTAGGTCAATTCAGATTATGTTGTTTAGATTTGTTATATCTCTTCTGTATTTTTTCAAATTGTTCTATTTCTTTTTTGAGAAAGGGTTGGTAAACTTTTACTATATTTTTGGATTTGTCTTTTTGTCTTGTTACTTCTATGAACTTTATCATGTAACCTTAAGTTTTGTTAATAGGTGCATACATATTTATGACTGCAATATATTTTCAAAGATTTGATAATTTTACCAATTTTTATTGTCATTTTATATATCTGGTAATACTCTTTGTCTTGAAGTCTACTTGATCAGACATTAATAAAAGTACACCTGATTTTTTTCTGCCTAATTTGGCGATGGTATATGTTTTGCTATCTTCTTACTTTCAACCAGACTGTCTTTACATTCACTATATATCTATTATTAATAGGATACAATGGACCCTTAAAAAAATCCAGGCTAATGATCACTTCCCTGTAATTAGTGTTTAGTCTATTTAATGACACATTTAATGTAATTACTAATGAAATTAGGTTTAAGTTTTTTATTTTGTTATTTGTTCTTCACTTGTTCCCTGTTCTTTCATGACTTCTAATGAGATGATCAAAAAGTTTTTTGGACTCTATGCTATCTCTTCTATTAGCTTTATCATTATACCTCTTTGTGTTAATAGTGGTTACTCTAGACAGCATATGTATTCTTAACTTATCAGAGTCTACCTTGAATTAACATTATTTTATTTCATAAATTGCATTATAATGTCATTTACTTATCTTCCTATTTCCCACTTGCTTTATTATTTTTAAATCTTTTTTAATCAAGGAAATGTATTCCTATGGCAAAAGTCAAAAGCAGGGGAATAAAAACAATGAAGACATATTAATGACATACATTTAGGATTGTGGCTATCTCTACTGGATAGATCAAAAAAGAGAACCATAGGCTTTGTATTTGTAATAATGCTTTAAAAATTATTTAAAATATTGAATATATTTAAAAGACTGACAGAAAAAATGAGTTATATCTACTTTAATTACATAGAAAAATTGCCATGTATATATAAAATACTAAAACACATTGCAACAATTATATATTTCATGTTTTAATACACCTAGAAAGGGTCTGGAAGTATATACCAAGCTATTAATTGCAATTATTATTAATAATATAATTTTAAGAAACTTTCAAAATAACATTTCTATATTTCTGGATTTGCCTTTAATTAATAAAAACATATAAATTTTAAAGAATAGGATAAAACAAATCAACTATAAACAGAAAACAATATAAAAGCAGATAAAAAATGACAGAAATAAAATCCAACCAATGTAATGCAAATATTTTAGACTATCTAGAGTTTTTTTATTATGTTTGTAGTCTGAGTAACTATAGAGTCAGCAATGACAAAGGTATTGAAGGATATAAGAAATATTTCATATATTCTGTAGTTATTTGTCCAGAAGGTGTCAGTAGGGAATGATATCTAGTTCACTGACCAATTCTGAATTTTTCCAAGCCATCACTTTTGTGACTGGAAGTAGAGGACATCAGAAAATTATTTTATTTGTAAATTAGGGTGTGAAGAGGAAGAAAAGTCAGGGAATTTTTACTTCACAGCTTTTACTTTGAAAATGAGTTTAGTTCACCTATGGAGGCTAAAGTTAATTTGACAGAGGATTTAATGAAGTAGATAAAGATCTAGAATTAATAAAGTTAACAATCAAATTAAAATAGCAAACAGCAAGGAGTCAATTAAAGATCTGGCATTCCACTTTTAAAGGAACTTATTTTTCTCATGCATTCTCTAGACACATAGAAGATATTGTTATTCTGCCTTCAGATTAAATGTTCACCTTTTCACAACTCTCTGTGTTTTCTTTTTCTATTGCCTCTTTTGGTTCCTACCATTCTCTTCTTGGACATTCTATGCTAAAATTTCCCAACATAACCTCTTATTTCAATTGCTTTTATTTTTGAGAAAAAAGGTAAAATTGAAATACTGTGGTCAATAAGTAAGTGACAGCAAGGCATAAGTGCATTTTCCCAAGAACATAAGTTACACATATTGCAAGCAATACAGCATGTCTTGCTTCATTACTTGCTTACTCTTCTAATGTTGTTAGAGAGCAGAATTGGTCTTGTCCTTTGAACCTGCCTCAAATCAGATAAACGTATTATGACCGGCTGCAACCAAGGCTTATTACTTGTCTCCCAAGGAATGTAATAAAGTTATTTCTAACATCGCTTCCGTTAAAAAAAAAAAAAAAAAGCCCTCAGTGTATCTAAAACATGCTTAAGTCTCCCAGCAGAGGTTGGAGAAATAATTGTGAAGTTTTGAAAAAAAAAATATATATATAGTTAATATTTTATTTTAAAAAAATTACTGACATATAATTGATTTAGAATGTTGTGTTTGTTTCTGGTGTACAGCAAAGTGATTCAGCTATATATTTTTTTCATATTATTTCCATTATGGTTTATTACAGGATATTGAATACTCTTCCCTTGCTATATAGTAGGACCTTGTCATTTATATATTTTATACACAGTAGTTTATATCTGCTAATCCGAAACTCCTAATTTATCCCTCCTCCAACCCTTTTCCCCTTTGGAAACCATAAATTTGTTTTCTATGTCTTTGAATCTGTTTCTGCTTTGTAAATAACTTCATTTGTATCATATTTTAGATTCCACCTAAAATGATACCATATGGTATTTTTCTTTCTTTTTCTGACTTACTTCACTTAGTAATATTTTATTAAGCTTAATATAGTTCTGGACAGATAATAAGGTGTTGGGAGAAATATCTATTGATTGATCTCTATATCTTAGCATCCTGACTACTATAGAGAGGGAAAATTAATTCTAGCCCAAATTTGTTAAGATTCTGACACTCTTACCATCCTCCTCCTGTTTTAGCCATGTACCTTCATTACTGATTTCAAATTAACCCTCTTAATTAAGGACAAAGATCTGAACAAATATTTCTGATTTTGTTCTCATCACTTCCACTGGGATGCAACTTTTATTTTTCACCTCATGCTGGAAGTTGGGCAGTATCTAATAATGGGAAATTAAGTTACCTTGGGCTACAGTCTTAGACCTTGAATTACTGAGACAAGACCAGGTGAGGTCTCAAGGCATGCTCAATTGTTTTGTGGATGAAGAAGCACACAAAAAGGGACTTCCTCTTATGATTATATTCTCTAAGTTTTTTACCCTGTTTTATTGAGTATAAGACATACAATAAACACGTAATTATATAATGAAATATCAGGTAGTGAAATTATTATGAAATATAATGAAAGATGAATACTTTGTTACATATTATTTTCTTAAATAGCAATGCACTGGAGAAAGGTGGAAGATGGCTGAAGAGTAAGACGTGGAGATCACCTTCCTCCCCACAGATACATCAGAAATACATCTACACGTGGAACAACTGCTACAGAACACCTACTGAACACTGGCAGAAGACCTCAGACCTCCCGAAGGGCAAGAAAGTCCCCATGTACCTGGGTAGGGCAAAAAAATAAATAAATAAACAGAGACAAAAGAATAGGGACGGGACCTGCACCAGTGGGAGGGAGCTGTGAAGGAAGAAAGGTTTCCACACACAGGGAAGCCCCTTCACGGGGGTGGACTGTGGGTGGTGGAGGAGGGGAAGCTTTGGAGCCACGGAGGAGACTGCAGCAACAGGGGTGCCGAGAGCAAAGCAGAGAGATTCCCGAACAGAGGATCAGTGCCGATCGGCACTCACCAGCCCAAGAGGCTTGTCTGCTCACCCGCCGGGGTGCGCGGGGCTGGGAGCTGAGGCTCGGGCTTCAGTTGGAGTGCAGGGAGAGGACTGGGGTTGGTGTGAACACACCCTGCAGGGGGTTAGTGCACCACGGCTAGCCGGGAGGGGTCCGGGGAAATGTCTGGACCTGCCGAAGAGGCAAGAGACTTTTTCTTCCCTCCTTGTTTCCTGGTGCACGAGGAGAGGGGATTAAGACCGCTGCTTAAAGGAGCTCCAGAGACGGGCGCAAGGCGCGGCTAAAAGCACGGAGCCCAGAAACAGGCATGAGACGCTAAGCCTGCTACTGCCGCCACCAAGAAGCCTCTGTGCTAGCACAGGTCACTCTCCACACCTCCCTTCCAAGGAGCTTGTGCAGCCTGCCACTGCCAGGGTTCCGGGATCCAGGGACAACTTCCCCAGGAGAACGCACGGCACGCCTCAGGCTAGTGCAATGTCCCACCGGCCTCTGTCACCGCAGGCTCACCCTGCATCATGCCCCTCCCTCCCCCCCGGCCTGAGTGAGCCAGAGCCCCCGAATCCGCTGCTCATTTAACCCCGTCCTGTCTGAGCGAAGAACAGACACCCTCCAGCGACCTACAGGCAGAGTCGGGGCCAAATCCAAAGCTGAGCCCATGGGAGCTGTGAGAACAAAGAAGAGAAAGGGAAGTCTCTCCCAGCAGCCTCAGGAGGAGCGAATTAAATCTCCACAATCAACTTGACTTACCCTGTGACTGTGGAATACCTGAATAGACAACAAATCATCCCAAATTGAGGAGGTGGACTTTGAGAGCAAGATTTATGATTGTTTCCCCTTTTCCTCTTTTTGTGAATGTGTATGTGTATGCTTCTGTGTGAGATTTTGTCTGTATAGCTTTGCTTTCACCATTTGTACTAGGGTTCTATCTGTCCGTTTTCTCTTTTTTTTTTTTTTTTACTTTAAAAACTGTTTTTCTTAATAATTATATTCTTTATTTTAATAACTTTATTTTATTTTACATTATTTTATTTTATTTTACCTTCTTTCTTTCTAATTTTTCTCACTTTTATTCTGAGCTGTGTGGATGAAAGGCTCTTGGTGCTGCAGCCAGGAGTCAGTGATGTGCCCTTGAGGTGGGAGAGCCAATTTCAGGTCACTGGTCCACAAGAGACCTCCCAGCTCCATGTAATATCAAACAATGAAAATCTCCCAGAGATCTCCATCTCAACAACAACACCCAGTTTCACTCAATGACCAGCAAGCTACAGAGCTGGACAACCTATGCAAAACAACTAGCAAGACAGGAACACAACCCCATACATTAGCAGAGAGGCTGCCTAAAGTCCTAATAAGTCCACAGACACCCCAAAACACACCACCAGATGTGGAACTGCCCACAAGAAAGACAGGATATTTCTGAGGTGGGAGAGCCAATTTCAGGACACTGGTCCACAAGAGACCTCCCAGCTCCTTGTAATATCAAATGTTAAAATCTTCCAGAGATCTCCAACTCAACAACAACACCCAGCTTCACTCAATGACCAGCAAGCTACAGTGCTGGACACCCTATGCCAAACAATTACCAAGACAGGAACACAACCCTACCCATTAGCAGAGAGGTTGCCTAAAATCATAATAATTCCACAGACACCCCAAAACACACCAAAAGATGTGGACCTGCCCAGCAGAAAGACAAGATCCAGCATCATCCAGCAGAACACAGGCACTAGTCCCCTCCACCAGAAAGCCTACACAACCCACTGAACCAACTTTAACCACTGGGGACAGACACCAAAAACAATGGGAACTACAAACCTGCAACCTACAAAAGGATACCCCAAACACAGTAAGGTAAGCAAAATGAGAAGACAGAAAACCACACAGCAGAGGAAGGAGCAAGATGAAAACCCACCAGACCCAACAAATGAAGAGGAAATAGGCAGTCTACCTGAAAAAGAATTCAGAATAATGATAGTAAAGATGATCCCAAATCTTGGAAATAGAATAGAGAAAATGCAAGAAACATTTAACAAGGAACTAGAAGAACTAAGGATGAAACAAGCATTGAAGAACAACACAATAAATGAAATTAAAAATACTCTAGAAGGGATCAATAGAAGAATAACTGAGGCAGAAGAATGGATAAGTGACCTGGAAGATAAAATAGTGGAAAAATCTACTGCAGAGCAGAATAAAGAAAAAAGAATGATAAGAACTGAGGACAGTCTCAGAGACCTCCAGGACAACATTAAACACACCAACATTTGAATTATAGGGGTTCTAGCAGAAGAAGAGAAAAAGAAAGGGACTGAGAAAATATTTGAAGAGTTTATAGTTGAAAACTTCACTAATATGGGAAAAGAAAGAGGTAATCAAGCCAGGAAGAACAGAGAGTCCCATACATGACAAATCCAAGGAGAAACACATGAAGACACATATTAATCAAAGTGTCAAAAATTAAATAAAAAGAAAGCATATTAAAAGCAGCAAGGGAAAAACAACAAATAACACACAAGGGAATCTCCATAAGGTTAACAGCTGATCTTTCAGCAGAAACTCTGCAAGCCAGAAGGGACTTGCAGGACATATTTAACATGAGGAGGGAGAAAAACCTGCAACCAAGATTACTCTACCCAGCAAGGGTCTCATTCAGATTTGATGGAGAAATTAAAACTTTTACAGACAAGCAAAATCTGAGAGAGTTCAGCACCACCAAACCAGCTTTACAACAAATGCTAAAGGATCTTCTCTAGGCAAGAAACACAAGAGAAGGAAAAGACCTACAATAACGCAAAACAATTAAGAAAATGGGAATAGGAACATACATATTGATAATTACCTTAAATGTAAATGGATTAAATGCACCCACCAAAAGACACAGAATGGCTGAATGGATATAAAAAGAAGACCCATATAAATGCTGTCTACAAGAGCCCCACATCAGACCTATAAACACAAACAGACTGAAAGTGAGGGGATGGAAAAAGATATTCCATGCAAATGGAAACCAAAAGAAAGCTGGAGTAGCAATTCTCCTATCAGACAAAAATAAACTTTAAAATAAATACTATTAGAAGAGACAAAGAAGTACCCTATGTAATAATCAAGGGATCAATCCAAGAAGAAGATATAACAATTGTAAATATTTATGCACCCAACATAGGAGCAACTCAATACATAAGGCAATACTAACAGCCATAAAAGGGGAAATTGATAGTAACACAATCATAGTAGGGGACTTTAACACCCCACTTTCACCAATGGACAGATCATCCAAAATGAAAATAAATAAGGAAACACAAGCTTTAAATGATACATTAAACATGATGCACTTAATTAATATTGATAGGACATTCCATCCAAAAACAACAGAATACACTTTCTTCTCAAGTGCTCATGGAACATTCTCCAGGATAGATCATATCTTGGGACACAAATCAAGCCTTGGTAAATTTAAGAAAATGAAATTCTATCAAGTATCTTTTCTGACCACAATACTATGAGACTAGATATCAATTATAGGAAAAGATGTGTAAAAACTACAAACACATGGAGGCTAAACAATACACTACTTAATAATGAAGTGATCATTTAAGAATTCAAAGAAGAAATCAAAAAAAATAGCTGGAAACAAATGACAATGGAGACACGATGACCCAAACCCTATGGGATGCAGCAAAAGCCGTTCTAAGAGGGAAGTTAATAGCAATAGAATCCTACCTAAAGAAACAGGAAACATCTCAAATAAACAACCTAATCTTGTACCTAAAGCAATTAGAGAATGAAGAGAAAAAAACCTCCAAAGTTAGCAGAAGGAAAGAAATCATAAAAATCAGATCAGAAATGAATGAAAAAGAAATGAAGGAAACAATAGCAAAGATCAATAAAACTAAAAGCAGGTTCTTTGAGAAGATAAACAAAATTGATAAACCATTAGCCAGACTCATCAAGAAAAAAAGGGAGAAGACTCAAATCAATAGAATTAGAAATGAAAAAGTAGAAGTAACAATTGACACTGCAGAAATACAAAAGATCATGAGCGATTACTATGAGCAACACTATGCCAATAAAATGGACAACCTGGAAGAAATGGACAAGTTCTTAGAAATGTACAACCTGCCAAGACTGAATCAGGAAGAAATAGAAAATATGAACAGGCCAATCACAAGCACTGAAATTGAAACTGTGATTAAAAATCTTCCAACATACAAAAGCCCAGGACCAGAAGGCTTCACAGGCGAATATCGAACATTTAGAGAAGAGCTAACACCTATCCTTCTCAAACTCTTCCCAAATATAGCAGAGGGAGGAACAATCCCAAACTCATTCTACGAGGCCACCACCACCCTGATACCAAAACCAGACAAAGATGTCACAAAGAAAGAAAACTACGGGACAATATCACTAATGAACATAGATGCAAAAATCCTCAACAAAATACTAGCAAACAGAATCTAACATCCCATTAAAAGGATCATGCACCATGATCAAGTGGGGTTTATTCTAGGAATGCAAGGATTCTTCAATATATGCAAATCAATCAATGTGATACACCATATTAACAAACTGAAGGAGAAAAAACATATGGTCATCTCAATAGATGCAGAGAAAGCTTTCAACAAAATTCGACACACATTTATGATAAAAACCCTGCATAAAGTAGGCATAGAGGGAACTTTCCTCAACATAATAAAGGCCATATATGACAAACCCACAGCCAACATCATCCTCAATGGTGAAAAACTGAAAGCATTTCCACTAAGTTCAGGAAAAAGACAAGGTGGCCCACTCTCACCATTCTTATTCAACATAGTTTTGGAAGTTTTAGCCACAGCAATTGGAGAAGAAAAGGAAATAAAAGGAATCCAAATCAGAAAAGAAGAAGTAAAGCTGTCACTGTTTGCAGATAACATGATACTACACATAGAGAGTCCTAAAGATGCTACCAGAAAACTACTAGAGCTAATCAATGAATTTGATAAAGTAGCAGGATACAAAATTAATGCACAGAAATCTCTCGCATTCCTATACACTAATGATGAAAAATCTGATAGTGAAATCAAGAAAATAGTCCCATTTACCATTGCAACAGAAAGAATAAAATATCTAGTAATAAACCTACCTAAGCAGACAAAAGACATGTATTTTATGACATATAGACAGAAAATTATAAGGCACTGATGAAATAAATTAGAGATGATACAAATAGATGGAGAGATATACCATGTTCTTGGATTGGAAGAATCAACATTGTGAAAATGACTCTTCTACCCAAAGTAATGTACAGATTCAATGCAATCCCTATCAAATTACCACTGGCATTTTTCACAGAACTAGAACAAAAAAATTCACAATTTGTATGGAAACACAAAAGACCCCAAAGAGCCAAAGCAATCTTGAGAATGAAAAACGGAGCTGCAGGAATCAGGCTCCCAGACTTCAGACTATACTACAAAGCTACAGTAATCAAGACAGTATGGTACTGGCACAAAAACAGAAAGATAGATCAATGGAACAGGAAAGAAAGCCCAGAGATAAACCCACACACATATGGTCACCTTTTCTTTGATAAAGGAGGCAAGAATGTACAGTGGAGAAAGAACAGCCTCTTCAATAAGTGGTGCTGGGAAAACTGGACAGGTACATGTAAAAGTATGAGATTAGAACAATCCCTAATACCATAAAAAAATAAGCTCAAAATGGATTAAAGACCTAAATGTAAAGCCAGAAACTATCAAACTCTTAGAGGAAAACATAGACAGAACACTCTATGACATAAATCACAGCAAGATCCTTTTTGACCCACCTCCTAGAGAAATGGAAATAAAAACAAAAATAAAGAAATGGGACCTAATGAAACTTCAAAGCTTTTGCATAGCAAAGGAAACCATAAACAAGACCAAAATACAACCCTCAGAATGGGAGAAATTATTTTCAAATTAAGCAAGTGACATACGATTAATCTCTCATATTTACGAGCAGCTCATGCAGCTCAATAACAAAAAAACAAACAACCCAATCCAAAAATGGGCAGAAGACCTAAATAGAAATTTCTCCAAAGAAGATATACAGATTGCCAACAAACACATGAAAGAATGCTCAACATCACTAATCATTAGAGAAATACAAATCAAAACTACAATGAGATGTCATCTCACACTGGCCAGAATGGCCATCATTAAAAAATCTAGAAACAATTAATGCTGGAGAGGGTGTGGAGAAAAGGGAACACTCCTGCTCTGCTGGTGGGATTGTGAATTGGTACAGCCACTATGGAGAACAGTATAGAGGTTCCTTAAAAAACTACAAATAGAACTGCCATATGACTCAGCAATCCCACTACTGGGCATATACCCTGAGAAAACCATAATTCAAAAAGAGTCATGTACCAAAATGTTCATTGTAGTTCTATTTACAATAGCCAGGACATGGAAACAACCTAAGTGTCCATCATTGGATGAATGGATAAAGAAGATGTGGCACATATATACAATGGAATATTTCTCAGCCATAAAAAGAAATGAAATTGAGTTATTTGTAGTTAGGTGGATGGACCTTTAGTCGGTCATACAGAGAGAAGTAAGTCATAAAGAGAAAGACAAATACCGTATGCTCACACATATATATGGAATCTAAGAAAAAAAAACTGTCATGAAGAACCTAGGGGTAAGACGGGAATAAAGACACAGACTTACTAGCGAATGAACTTGAGGATATGGGGAGGGGGAAGGGTAAGCTGTGACAAAGTGAGAGAGTGGCATCGACATATATACACTACCAAACGTAACATCGTTAGCTAGTGGGAAGCAGCCACAAAGCACAGGGAGATCAGCTCGGTGCTTTGTGACTACCTAGAGGGGTGGGATTGGGAGGGTGGGAGGGAGGGAGATGCAAGAGGGAAAAGATATGGGAACATATGTATATGTATAACTGATTCACTTTGTTATAAAGCTGAAACTAACACACCCTTGTAAAGCAATTATACTCCAATAAAGATGTAAAACAAACAAACAAAAAAATCAATGCATTGTAGATTAAGAAAAAAAGAGAAAATGTTGAAAAAGTTTGGTTAATATTAGGTCACCTGGTCTATCAATGAGAGAATCATAAATAGAAAATACAATCTTTTTAAAATTTCTAAGCCTATTGGCCAGATATCCATTTAGATATCTTACAGTATTAATATAAGAATAATGAATATATTTTTTAAATTGAGGTAAAATTCACATAACATTAAATTGATCATCTTAAAGTTTAAAATTCAGTGACATTCACAGTGTTGCACAAGATACATAAGTATATTTAGTACAGTTAAAGTTTTTGTTAGTAAGTCTGTACTTTCTCAAGAATAATTTCTATTCACAAACTTTTGTTTCATTATATGTTTTTAATTTCTATTGAAAATTGGACATTTTGGGTATGATACTTGGTGGCTCTGAAAGTCAGATGGCCTCCACCTCTTCAAGATTTGTTTCTGTTTCTTGCTCTGAGATGCAGTGTTTTGTTTGTTTAAAGACTTTTTAAAAATAATTTTGTTAAGTCTGTATTATTTGTCATGTGTGGTCTCTGACATCTTTAAGTTTTGTTCAGCTAGTGTTTTGATAGAGATTTCCCTAAATTCCTGGAGCTAAAATGAACAAACCAAAAGACTAAAGAAAAAGCTATCCAACTCTTTGCAGATTTGCTTTATGCTGGGATACTCCTTCAATGCTTATCTGGCTATTTACTACTCTGCTTTAGTCTTCACTTCCTGTGTGCACTTAGCCTAAATACAAGCCATAGGTGTCAACATAGGGTCTTCTCAGGATTTTTCTGAGCATGTGGCCTGGCCAATGCATGTTAACAGCCTTCTAAATTCCCCCTATTACATGAACATTTGTAATGCCCTAATTTCCAGAGAAACTCTCTCCTAGCTTTTTCCTCCTAGACATTTTCTGTGCCTGTTGTTTGCCTCAACTGTCTTCTTTTATCCTAGCGGGCTGTGGATAGTTCATTTGCCTTACAATATTTTCAAGGGATGTCCTCTTTAAAGCTGTCATTCTGCTCCGATCAATCTCTGAATTAAGTGAAACAAAGGGAAGCACTTTATATCATTCCTTCAGGTAGCTCCTAGACAGTTTAAAACAGACAAGCACAATTCTTTGATAATAAGGTCTTCACTTTTCTCTACACAACCAATAATGAGAATCCCACACTGGGAACAGGGGTTGCAATTTTCAAGACTGCTGAGAAAAGGATGGTGGTGGTGTAAGAATAAGTAAAAATGTTACAAATTTTCCTATTGTTTTTAAGTTACCTTTTTCTGATTAACATTTTCTTGGTTGCTGTAAGCCTTTGACTATTTTCCACAGTTTCTAAAAAGTTAATTCTAAGAGTTATTGCTTGACTTTACAGTTGTCTATAATGAATCAGGATCTTGGAGCTGCCTACTCTGCCATTTTCACTGACATTCATGAAACCACACACACCTTTTTACAGTGCATTCAAATAATGGTAGGCTCTAATCACTATTGGTGCATTTTCTTTAATACATTTATTTAAAAATATGCATGATACATTGAAATAATATAGCTTTAATCTCATCACAAACTAGAGATTAGCCTGAAAGTTTACTTGCTTATAAATCAATTAAAAACAAAAAAGAATAATACCAAGAAACCTATGTTATTTCCTATTTTGTAATTATTTTCAAACTCTACCTATGGAAATGACATATATATATATATCCAAATATATACATATAATGAGCCACATCAATATTTTCAATCTTTATGGTTTTAAAGCACTCTCAAATGTATTGTTATAATTTTTTTATGTAAGTACAGACTAAACTAATATAATTTTAATTTTGATGATTTATCACCTCCAATACTTTCTCCATTCTGTTGTTTAGGATTTTTAAACATGTGTGTTTAGAATTCTAAACATTTCTGATCCACCTTCAGTTACATTTATCACTGAAATGAAAATTATTTCCCAAAGAAACTGAGAGCCATTCAACTTTCTATAGCAAGTATTAACAGCTATTCTATCAGAAATTAGGCCAGTCACTGGGAATAGAATGATAAATGAAGTATGCCCTTGAAGAAGTTCATAATTAAACAAAGTAAGGTGAAGGAAATTGATGCGAGCCTTTAGTGGCCCCTGGGAGAAAAACTCTGGAACTTATAATTTTGAATAATCTTGGATAGCCACACTAAAATATTTTTTCTATTTTCTTTGTACTATATGATGCAGAAAAATACTGGTGCTATTTAAAATGAATTTCCACTTCCTAAACATCACTATTTTGTTGGACTTTTGAAAATTAGCAAATACAGCAGCATATTAAAATCATGATCCCAACAGCAAAGCAGAATGAAATCCAACATAATGTATTGGATATTTTAAAGATTTTTTTTAAAAGTAAAACACGTTTCAAACTAGATTTACCAAGCAGCACTAACAACGAACTAACCAATCAAATAAATTGTGAATCAATTTTTAAGTGGGAAAAAAAATAACATATAGCTTTAGAATAAGTACAATGCACTGTCTTGTTCTAAGTATGAAATTTGGAAGTCCCAAAATCTGATTTCATTTTAGAGACCTATTTATGATAGAAGAAGATAATAAACCAGATTGAAACAAAACTATAGGTAAAAATTCCAAATCATGTGTTTCAATTCAAATCCATGGGATATATGATTATTCTTGTCATTTTTCTAATTCATTAATTCCAAGATATATAGATATATATGTTGACATCAAATATCCTTATATTCATGCACGTTCTAACTCTGGGTACACTTCTTGAATTGCATTTATTTTATTTATAATTATATTGTATAAAGATAACGATCAATGAGAGGACTTTTAAACTTATTTTAAATCTTTTAAACTTAAACTTTCTCTATTATCAAATCTCATGGTTTTCTTCTGCTACCACCCCTGAAAACACAACTTTACATCCTTTATTTTTCCATGTAGCTATTCTTTGAAATAATTAGTTTTCTGTCTAATACATGGCTGATAATATGACATAATGTAGCTTGTCAAGTGCCAAATAAAACTCCAAACCATTCAAGCCTTAGAAGGAAATAAAATCATTCATCTAGATACAATTTTATATAAGTCAAGCTCAAGAACTCACAAAATAAATTTACAGTGTTAATGAAAACCATGTATAAAGGCCATATAGTATTTTTTTTTTTTGTCACTCTATCAACCTTAATAGAGATCAGTTATTTTAAGTTAGGACAAGTATATAACAAGAGGAAAAAATCTTCTTATATAAACACAAGATTTCAGCTTTTGTCATTAACATATATTTCATTTTTCTGTCATTTTTGTGTAACCATTGACCATTGATTTCCCAACCATTTAAATAGACTTTATTTTTTAGAGCAGTTTTACTTTCACAACAAAATTGAGCATAAAGTACACACACAAGCAGGTGCACAAACTTTCTTACTATCAACATTTGTACCACTCTGGTACAGGATATTGATAGTGAGGGACGCTGTGCATGTGTGGGGACAGGGGTATATGGGAACTTGATTTTAATGCAGTTTTAGTTATATACAAGTTGGTAATCTCTTATCTGTAACAACTCTTACATCAGCTAATAGGAGTTTTAGAAGTAATTTTGGTCTCACATGCATTTTCTTTTTGTCGAAATATAAAATTTACAATGCTTGTATATACTTCATCTAATTTTTGTTCAAGAATGTATGATAAAGGTAACTTTCCAAAATTTAACTTTCTTTATTATGTTTTATTTTTTCTCTTTTCAATAAAGTACTTTAGAAAATCTGGAAAACGAATATGAAAGCAATATTCAATTACTCTGTTAAATATCAGTATTTAGGATGATAACATTTTCTTCATAAATAAATATTTATTCATCTTTGAAGATGTCCAGTCATCTTAAACACATAAGTAAACTCATGCCTTATGTTATAATTTAAAATGTAATTAATTTTTTTTTGCAAAAGAGGTAGATGTATCCTCTAATGAACATTTTAAATGTCTTTGTATGCTATATGCTATAGTTTTTTTAATTATTAGAGTTAAAATATAATGCTTTCTTTGGCTCATAGAATTTTTTTCTATAAAATAGACATAAAATATCCAGTAAGTTTTTGTTTAAATTATGTAGTAATGTTTTTCACAACAGAATAAAACAAATTCAGATACATTTTTATCTTCTCAAGATTTCACAGTTTGACCACCTAGAAGGTGGAATAGGGAGGGTGGGAGGGAGACGCAAGAGGCAGGAGATATGGGGATGTATAGCTGATTCACTTTGTTATACAGCAGAAACTAACACACAATTGTAAAGCAATTATACTCCAATAAAGATGTTAAAAAATAATTTCACAGTTTAGACTTTAGTATTAAGGTAATACAGAGGCTTTTATTTACTGTTTATTCTTAGGAACCAAAGTTATTATAATTTTCATATAATTTATACATCAAAACTCAATGTTTCGAATAGAAAATTTCCACTGAATTTATCACTGATAACATTTGTTTCTGTCAGAAAACCATTCTTGCTCAATTCTTTCATTTTACTTTTGAGTTGAAGGCTTATCCATATTTGCTTTTGTATAAGAATGTTAACAGAAACATATCTGAATATTTGATTAACACAAACAATATTTTTATGTGAATTTTCATATGGAAGAAATGTCTATCTCTGTAAGTATGTAGAATGAATATGTGATGGACTTCAGATTTGTGTTGAGAGAGCCTGTGTGGGCAGTTACTTTTTTCCTAAAAGTCATTGAATTTCATTATTAACATGATGGTGAAGAAACCATCATACATAATCATATTTTTTTATGTTCATAATTTGATGACAATTCTGTCACCAAATTCATACTTAAAGGTTTTATTGTGAAAATAATTAAAATATTTATTAAGATGATGATACTAAATTTTACCAAAATTTCAAAATATACTGTATTTTTATTGGTATTCATTCTTTCATCCAACAAATATTCAGTGAGCACCTGCTTCGTGCCTGGCACTTTTCTAACTGTTGAGGATACAACAATGACCAAAAGAAAAACAAGTCTATGAATTCAGGGAATTTATTTTTTAGAGTTAGCATCTGCAAAATAAGCACCAAAAAATGATAGCAAGTTAGCTGGTGAAATGTGTGAATGAGGCAGATAAATCAGGGAGGCGACAGGTAGTCATGAGCAACTGGGGTGTTTGTTAGAGGGTCCAGATTAGATTACATGAGAAGAGGTGATATTTAAGTAAGTACCTAATATTTAAGTAAGATATTTAAGTAAGACCTGCAAGAGGCGCTGGAACATGAACATGCCTGTGATGTTTGAGAAAAATGCATAGCATGAATTTGAGCAAAGGAATAACATGATCTGACTTAAGTTACTAAGAGTGCTTTGGTTTATGTACTGAAAATAGGCATGCAGGGGAACACAGAAGTAAAAGCAAGAAGAAAGGTTAGGAGGATATTTCAACAACTCTGGAAAGAAATGATGGTGACCCAGACCAGCATAGTGTGAGATGCTCAATGGGTTAAAAATTTTTTTTGAGAATGAGTTGAGCAATATTTTAGAAGGAAAGCTATATACATAATATATTTTATAGTAATATTTGTACATATATAAAGAATAAAACAACAGATGATCATATAAATAATTGTAATTTAATTTTTAAGTGAATAAATCTTATGACATAAGAATAGTGTCTCTTTTCATCTGGCTGTGGTTATATTTTTAAAATTAATACTGGTCCTAATCTGTCTCTAAGCTATTCTTATACTAGTGGGCTGTAATAATTTGTAAAAAATCTAATTTCCAATTAAAATTCTAAGATGAAGATAAAATATGTTTATGTAGTTTTTAACCAAGACCCATATAATTCAGTTTCTCCTTATGTAATTGTTAAAAGTTAAATAAATATAATTTTAATCAATTTTATGCATAAGACAGCTTTGTCTCTGTCAGTATCTTATGAAGACCAAATGACTTTTTTTAATGGTTCTACCTATTGCTTGACCAAAAAATGCTCTCTTAAGGTATTTTATATAGACTTTTGCTTTAGGAGAGAGTAACTTCCTTTATTTTTATTTTCAGATCACTATTGTCAGAAGTATGAGGATAGATGATTCCTCCTCTTAATAAAATATGTTGGATGGCAAGTTGTCACTTTGGAACTACTACTCCCACCCAAGGCCAGTGAAATTGTTTCCTATAATATCCTCCCTATATTGTTCCAAGTGAGAGTTGGCCAAGAAAGGAAACCAGCAAGATTTAGAAGGCAGAAAGGAAGCAAAAATCATTACTCTTAGTAGGTTATGGTTCACACACATGATGATAAATTGGGGGCAACTATGCCTTATTTCCTCCCACTTGCACTAAAGCTGACCAACAATAGCACAATGCCTGCCATCTAGAACTATAAAAGTGACACTTCCCCTAGATGCAGTGGTCTTCTCAGAGGAAGCAGGTTTCTTAAAGGTGGTTTCTTTCTTTAAAATTATTATTTTTTAATATTTTTATTGAAATATAGTTGATTTACAATGTTGTGTTAGTTTGGGTTGGCTATCAACAGATTAATTAATAAAGAAGATGTGGTACATATATACAATGGAATATCACTCAGCCATGAAAAAGAATGAAATAATGCCATTTGCAGCAACATGGATGGACCTAGAGGTTATCAAACTAAGTGAAGTAAGCCAGACAGAGAAAGACAAATATATGATATCACTTATATGTGGAATCTAAAAAAAATGATACAAATGAACTTATGTACAAAACAGAAATAGACTCACAGACATAGAAAAATTATGGTTCTCAAAGGGGAGAAAGGGAGAAGGATAAATTAGTTTAGGATTAATATATACACACTACTGTATATAAAATATATAACTAACAAGAATCAACCGTATAGCACTGGGAACTATACTTGATTTCCTGTAATAACCTATAATGGAAGAGAATGTAAAGGTGATTTCTTAGAGCTTTCTCAAATGTTCTAGATCTTCACAAGCTTCACCTTCATAGTGCCAACTCAGCTTCCAGATATGCAGGGTTTCTCAGACTTTCCTACAAGTTCCATCTTATCCACCACTGCTGATGCTTCAGGCAGATCCAGTGACTGTTACTCCAGTTCACCTCACCCCCTTTCCAAAGTTTCACTTCCCAGCTCCTCCTACATTTCTGTAAGCACTCATTTCCACACTCTGACTATATTTTACTGACTGCTACACAAGATTATATATTCCTTCTGACTGAATCAGCTAGTGTGAGAAGTCTTTTTAACAATTTCATACTCTATTATGTAGACTGTAGAAGCATATGTAGAAAGTATATGGGTATTCATCTAAATTTATAGAAAAGAAAAAATGGTTACTGTTGTCCCTCAATACATCACTTATTCATGTGTGATTCAGTGTTTTTACATGGAAATTAAATAAATAGCATTGAATAGAGATGAAGAGGAAAAATACTGTTTTAAAAACATGCCATTTACTGACTGGCATATATACTGATATTTATTTTTAACATTTTCTAAGTGGTAACTATGGATTAAGCATAAGATTTAAAACTTTTCATAAGCTAACATAGTGAGTATAGGTCATTCTCTTCCACTACAAATGAAGAGATTAAGGCTTAGAGATGTTAAGTTCAAAGAGCTGTTGCAAAATATGAATCTAAATAGAGTAATTCTAAAACTGAGCTACGTTATACACATATACGGTGGACACTTCACGAGAAAGAAACACATGTAACCCAGAGGAAAGTACATAACTTTTGGTAGCCTTGAATCATTCTCCTCACTATTTTTAGCTGAGCAATTGGGGAGCATTATCTCCTGGAATAATATAACATGTTTAGGTTGACAAGATTTTGAATGTGCGAAATAACCTGTTACACAGAGAACATATTTATTTTAGAATTCAAGAGCACTCATAGAGTTCTCAGACTCTCTGCCTAGAAAATGGGATGAAATGAAAAATATTGTTGTGATATATAATCATCAATCTTAAGGTGAGTGTAGATTTTCTTTTCTCAATAGGAATGAAGCTGAGAGACATAGGTGAAAAGAGAAACCAAGTAAGTTCATTTTTTTCCCCTAGGTTTATTAACCAAATGGCATAGATATCTCTTGAAAATGAGCTCACCTCTCCAAATAGATCCTCTCATTCTGGCATCCACATTATTTAAAGTGATAAACTGTAGAACTTAGTGACTCTGAAGGAGCTATAAAATTCTGAATTTGCCCAATTTGCAGAATGAAATTATCACTAGCAGTAAGAGAATCTGTCTCATTTACTACATCATATAAATAAAAAAATTACATCATTGGTACTCAAATAAAATGGTCTTCTGTCATATTTATTGGTTAATTATAGATTAAATGAGCATTTCTACACTTATCCTTAAGGAAGGGTCATTGTGCTAATTTCACATAGATATTTATAGTTCTATAAATATATATAGTGGGATTATATCTACATAATGAAACTTGAATTTATATCTAACCTGTAAAAGAACAATTTGCAGTTGAAAATTGAAGACATGATGAAGTAATTCTGATAGATTCATTTGATAATTAGCCTACAAAGCTATATAAAGCCATACGAATAATGACTTAGACAATTAATTTCCTTTCTTCGGGAAATAAAATATAGTATTAATATGTGTGTGTCTATTTAAGTCATTTTTGACTAGAATAATCTGATGACAAAATAAACCCAGATTAAACAGATAATATGAGTATAGTTTTAAAATAAATTACAAACAGTGGCACCCATGCAAAAAAAAAAAGTATTTTAAAATATATTTAAGATGCACTTACTGTATTCCTATGATGACCATATTTGTATTTCATTCCATACATATATCAGGCTTGTACTCTGTTTTCTCTGGTGCTACACCTAAGCTTTTGAGTAATGCTTGAGCTAACCCTTTGATCATGCAGGTAAGTTCTATGACAAATTAATTGTCTTGAATTGTAACAAAATCCTATTGACACTTGAAAACCATTCCATGTCTCCTTCATCTAATTGCTCTACCAATTTACTCATTCATTACTCAAAATCTTCTCCATTCTCCTTAAGCTATCCATCCATATTACTTCATTATCATGCCATTAGATGACTTTATCTCCTGGCCATTAAGTGTAAACTATTTCCCAGTATTGATCCTTTCTACAAATTTATGTACATACGTACACATACTTAGTGTTGCCACTTCAGTCTCAGGTATGCTAGCTTCTCATCCTGTTTAAGACAGGCAGCCCCTCCCTATTCATGAGATCTGAAGCCCATCTCCTGCTATCACAACCAGAAATTTGACTTGAATAATTATTTTGTCTTTCTCCTGTGTCTTCAACTTCTCCTTGTCTGGTAACTCTTCTATTCCCTTAAAAACATACACAGCTGTCTTCCAATTCACATATTTTCCCAATCATTTGGTGCTCATTTTCCCCTTCCTCTCTCATTGCTGTTTCCACTATGCTTATCTATTTCAAAAATAAATGTACAAGAAGAAAATACTTTGAAAGAAAATAATATATACACAAAAAATAAAATACTATATATGTTTATAGAAAGAATGTTCAAGGCAGAAATTAATACAATGGAACATAACAAATACTACATATTATGATTCAAGAAAAAATCCTGAAAGAAAAATTACTGTATACTATGTATTTAAACAGTACCCCATTATTGGATAAAATTAACCAAGAAGGCAAATAGTGAGAAATATGATGGTAAAATTATTGAATTTTAAAGAAAAAGCAACATTTCTTTGGCCTCCAGGAGAAATACTTAGTCAAATATAAAGGAGAGAAAAGCAAATCATTGTCATAATTTTTGACAGAATTATTTTATGCTAGAAGATAATTATAGTAACTTCTAAAAGACATTCAAGGAGGAGAAATGTAAGCCAATGATTTTATATTTATCCACAATCTAAAAGCTGCAAACTCTTATAAAGAAACTTGACTCATAAAGATTTAAGATGTCAGGGAATAATCAGTTATTCTGAAAAGTTTAAAGTGGAATTTGCTTTTAATAATCAGAAAGACAGAAATATATCAACTTAAAACTGGAGGTGAAAAGTAAATATATATTTATGTACAGAACTACCCAAAAAATCTTACTTTTTTTTTTTCTAACATCTTTATTGGAGTATAATTGCTTTACAATGGTGTGTTAGTTTCTGCTGTATAACAAAGTGAACCAGCTATACATATACGTACATACCCATATGTCCTCCTCTTGTGTAACCCTCTCACCCTACCTATCCCACCCCTCTAGGTGGACACAAAGCACCGAGCTGATCTCTCTGTGTTACGCGGCTGCTTCCCACTAGCTATGTATTTTATATTTGGTAGTGTATATATGTCCATGTCACTGTCTAACTTCGTCCAAGCTTACCCTTCCCCCCACTGTGTCCTCAAGTCCATTCCCTATGTCTGCATATTTATTCCTGTCCTGCCCCTAGGTTCTTCAGAACCATTTTTTTTTGATTCCATATATATGTGTTAGCATATGGTATTTGTTTTTCTCTTTCTGACTTACTTCACTCTGTATGACAGACTGTAGGTCCATCCACCTCTCTACAAATAACTCAATTTTGTTTCTTTTTATGGCTGAGTAATATTCCATTGTATATATGTGCCACAACTTCTTTATCCATTCATCTGTTGATGGACACTTAGATTGCTTCCATTGCATGTTTTTTTGAAATAGACTTGACTCTAGGGATAGTCTCAGGTATATAAATAAATAATAGACACTAAAATATTTATCTTTACTGTTACCCTCTCCAAAAACAAAGCAATCAAATATCATAGTTAGAAAAAAGTACAAATTTTGTATTCAAAAAGATACATCTTTGGCAAATTTAGTCCTTATTTTAGAACAATCTAAAATCTCTGGTAGTTCATGATCATTTGCCACACAATTATCCACCTTAAATTTTTATGCCTGGAAATGTTTAAGCTACCAAGTTTATAAGACAAATTTTAATATATTTTCCTCTATTAAGAGAGATCTAGAATTTGATATTCACTCTCTGTTCAGTAGATTTGAGGAAGGGTGGTGAAATATGCAGAATTGTCAACATCTCAAAATATTTCTTTTGTTACAAAATTTTCATCTTCATTGTTTCTGGATTGTTTCAATTTTAATCAGCAACCATCACATTTACAGCAACAAAAATTAGTGCTTTATTTCTTAATGTAATAAAGTACCTATGCTATTAAAGGTAATTGTTTGTAGATGATTTAATATTAAATATAACTCCCATATCACACCAAAATAATCAAAAAGCTATTTTCAACATAATTATTATTTCTCATTAGAGTCTTTCTCTGAAATTTTAAATTGAATTTCACATTGTAGTGTAAGGTAATGATTCTTAACAGGTTATTTTATTTTATAATTAAAAAAATAGTTTTGTGAAATGTAATCACCTTTATGTTTTAGTTACATAGACTCTACCCCCCCCCACACACATACATACACTCACACACACAAATTGAGTGCATGTAAAAATTTGTGAAATATCAGTAATGCCTATCGCCCAGTTAATTGTATTGTGCCCATATGAATTTTCTGGTTTTGGTTCTATACCATAATTAAGTAAGATGCTACCTTTAGTGGAAGGTAGATGAAGGTTGCAAGCCACCTCTCTGTACTATTTTTGAAACTTCTTGTGATTCCATAATTATGTCAAAATTAAAAAGTAAAGTAAAATTACTATAATTTTTGTGGCTATGTGAGTTACAAGAAAAAATGTTTTAAAAAATTCAATGTTCCCTTTAAGGACATACTGATTCACTCATTTTTTGAGTGTCCATCAATTTTTTAAAAAAATCTTTCTGAACAAGGAAGAATAAATAAATTCCTGGAGCAGGGCACTATTTTTATTCAAAAGCAGCCATACTGAATTTTTACTCTTTTCAGGTAAAGTTGACTTTGCATCAGTGAGGCCAGCAGATTGAAGCTTTTTAGCAGCAGGAACACTTGAACCTGTTGTAGCAGCTCACTTTGACCCCAGTGACTCCGCAGACCAGCGAACAGTCCCTCAGTGGCCTGCAGACTCACCTCGATGAGCTGATGACAAGGCTGGAGTTGCTGCAGAGGGAGGGCATCTCCAGGAGGACACAATCTGCTTCCTCTCCTGCCCCTTGTGCGTGTCTTAATTTTAAGCAGCAAGGAATGAGAGGGCAGGTGATCTGGTTCTGCTTGAGTGATCCCAACCCATCAGTTCATGTCAAGGGGAAACCATTCTTCCATGCAGTGACTGTTGTGATTGACTTCTAGGAAACACTTGTGGGCACATTGCCCTGTGGCTTCACCCAGAGTAATGTCCTGTGCAAACGTGTGCCTCCATAAAAGGAGCATCTTCAACAGGAAACTGCCACTTTCATATGTTGTTAAAATCAGGCAGGGGGAGCAGTGCCTTGAACCTGGTAACAACCAGGGAAGTGGGGATGTGTCCAGTATTGGGGGCTGCAGGGCACTCTTTAGCCAACCCTGCCCTGAGGTGGGTGTTCACCTGCAACTGCCTGGTGCCTGGGTTTCTGAACACCTGCCTGTGCCCCGGGGCACTGTGCTGCACACTCATTCTTTTAAGAATAACTTCTCCTGTGAAAATAGAAATAGAAATTGATATCATATTTTAATCATTTTACATGAAAACAACATGATCACATAAAAAAAAGAATTGAAAATTTAACAGACTGGTATGAGAAAATCTTATCAGAAATAATTTTTTAAGGGCAACTTTGTTTGCCCATCTAAATTTAGGAAAAATTTATAGTATAGATGTATATATATAGTATATATAGTTCATAATAAGGTAATATAAGTTAAATAATTAAATTTCTTAATGCATAAGGAAATCTAATATTATTTCATAATATATCACATTTCTTTAATTTTCTGTGTTTTGTAGCTTTAAGCTTTCTATTCTCTTGATTTTATCTTCCAGTTTAACAAAGGAAAAACCTTATTTTGTTTAACAAAGTTATAAATAGAAGATATAAAATTAAATATTTCATAATTTTAATTATCCTTGTACTGAAAAGTATTCACCATCTTCTAAAAAGTTATCTGTCTATTGAGAGAGAAATCACTCATTATTTTCTGACTTCTGATGATGTACTAGTTTTTGTTTTTCTGAATACCAGTATTCATTAACTCTTCCAATGGATCAATTCCTGAGGAAGTAGATTTGTCATTATGATTTATAAGATGGGTATCAAAATATACAAGTAAAAAGTAAAATATTATTTTGATTATACTATTTGTATAGTCCATTTCAATTCCTCAGTTCAATTTGCATTATAATATTTAATGTGGTGTTAGTATAATTCTTTACCTTAAAAAATTATTAGTGTGTTTTGTTTCTAATATTATTGACAATAAGTCTCTCAATTCAAATAATCATATAAATTTCAGTGTTTCTGAAATTTATAGTATTCAATTTATCTTATAACGTGGTCCCTATACTTAATTTTAATATTAATTGAGAGTGAATCATGGAATGTAAATCTCTGTGAATAGTGGCACAAGTTAGTATATACAAGCTACTACATGTTGAAGGGAAAGAGTGTAAACTTGTAATAACTTCTAATTTCTTATGAATGATATGAGTTAAACACTTTTACTTCGATCACATAATCTCTATATATTTTCTCACCAAAAAAAAAAAAAGTGAGCTAGTAGCACCTGTCTTGTCTAGATCACAAAGGGTTAAATACAATGACTTCAGAGACAAATTTACAATTACTTTTTTATTTTAAGTATATTCATGTGACAGAGTCTGGCTGAGTATGTGAGAATTAAAAAAAAAGAAATCACAAGAGTACAAAAAATTGAGCATCTTCTATATGCAAAGAACTGAGGTAGTAGGCATGATAGGTTTCTGAAAAGCTTGTACTTTAAAATGAGACATAATGCACAAGTGCAAAAAAGACTACAATGTAATTAGAACTACTTCCTTAAATGCTTTCATTTATAAGGTTTCTTTAATCATTCTTTCTCTAGTGACTTGATTGCTATTTACATGGCCTATTGATGAATGTATAATGTATTTTTATATGCACATTGTGTATGCAAATATAGATAGGTTAGAACTCTGCTTTTATTTCTAATTCTCAGCCTCATTTCAAAGCTTTCAATTTGCAACAAGTGAATTTACATAATCTCCCAGTTATTTACATCCCTTAACCCATAAACTCCATTAAAACATAATTATTTGGGACTTCCCTCATAGTCCAGTGGCTAATACTCCACACTCCCAATGCAGGGGGCCCGGGTTCAACCCCTGGTCAGGGAACTAGATCCCACATGCATGCTGCAACTAGAGATCCTGCTTACCGCAACTAAGACCCAGCACAGCCAAATAAATAAATAAATATTGAAAATAAATAAATAAATAAATAATGTACAATGATCCTGAAAAAAAGTTTAAAAAGACATAATTATTGATTTTTCTAATTTTAATATATCAAACATTAAACCTAAAACTTCTCTAAATAATTAGTCTTAGTAAATAAAATTTAAAAAATCAAACATCAAGTTGTCAATAAAGTTTACACTAACTAAATCATAAGAACTACCAATAAACAGGAATAATTTCTATTGATAATTTACTCTAAATGTTTCCATGTATATATATATATATATATATATATATATATATATATGCCTGTTGGAAATATTTATAACAAAAATCAAAATCCTGTTTCTAACTTGTGTTTGTGATTATAAATAATAACTATACATTATGCAGAAATTGTAAGTACAGATGCAAAATTAAGACATGAAAATACACTTACCATCCTGATTAACAATTTTTTATAATGTTTAAATATAGTTATAATTTTCAAAACTATATTTATATTGGAAATATTACCTCCTAGTCTACTTTTAATCATAAAGTTATTTGTTAATATTTTCCACAAGCAATGTATATATATATATATATAAAATCTCATAAAATGATTACAATAACCACATATTAATCTGTAGTATTGATATGTCATGTTTATTTAACCAAACATCAAATTAACCAGTAAAATACTGCTAATAAACATTCACAAAACTTATTTAGCCTAATCATAATACAAAGTACAATTAAGACTTGAATTGTGCTAATATGCTTCTTCTGCCTTTGATAAAGGTGCAATGTTTTTAAGTGAGTCAAATGTCTCCTTTGTTTAGGTCTTTTATATTTTGATTGGATTTTAGAGATTTGTATATTTAATTTGATTTATCTAATTTCATGGAAATTTAGCAGGTAAGCCTTGAAACAATATAATAGACAATGATGTATGATAAAATGTATGTACGTAATAATTTCTTCCTGCTTCTCAGTCTATGAAGTGTTTTAATATACATTACGTGATTTCATCACATGTAGTGTTAAAATTTATTGTCATTCCACAAATTGATATGTTTAAAAAGATTACATGATTTTTACTTTTTAAAGTATGAAGTATTTTCTGGGATAATGATTAAAAAAAAACACCCAAAGCACACTCACTGCCTTTTAAATCTGTTATTTGCCTCTATACTACACAGGGTTTGCCCAAAGAAGAAACAATAATATGACCTCATCGAGAAACAATAAAGAAGAAACAATAAAATGACCTCATCGAGAAAAGTTAAAGGCAATATAGGGTAAAAAAACATATATTATTTACTTCATTATATACTAAAGCCATAAAAATATATGTTTCTATGCTTAAATTCACCTGAACAGGAACAGAAAAAAATTGTTTTGATCCATATTTTAAAGAGATAAAAGAATTTGGAGATTTTCAGGGAGTGGGAGGTTTGAAGATGGGAATTAACAAAACCAAGTTTGGCAAATCTGGGAGAGTCAACATTGCATCATAAACTTAGTGGGCTAAGATTTGATAGGTAGTCAATAGGGGACAGATGAAGGGGAGTCTGAAAGATTTAATCCTTCCATTTGGTGAAACATGACTGGAGATAATTATCCCTGAAAATATAGCATCTTATAAGATGTTAGCAAGAGAAGATATAGATAATAATGTATATTTGTATCTTCAAGGCTTGATCCATATTCATATATGTGTGACGGGCTTAGTTACTTCTTCTGTTATTTGTACAGAGTGATTGTAAAGGGATTTATTTTCCTCCTGCATTGAGAAATTCTGGAATGATTTCTACAGGAGTAGGAGCATTATCTACCCCCCCAGCACTGGAGACTATCATTAGTTTCAGTAGTTTCAAAGGACATTTTTTTCCTTCTTTTTACCATTTCTACAAATATCAAGTAAAAGATGTTTTAGCTTTTCTCCATCAAGTGAGTACTCAACACATTGCCATTACAACTGGTCACACTGTGAATACCTGAAGAACAAAGCTGAATACAAATAACATCTAATGATTCACATTTATTAAAATGATTCCATCAGCCTCTTCTACTTTATTTTACCAGAGAACTCTTTCTGTTGTTCAGAAAAAAAAAAAAAATTCTGACAGGGTAGATAATAACAATCCTGTGTCAGTGTTCCAGAAAGTCACTTCTTTCAGCTTCTAAGAGGAAACCTGCCTTTCTAGAAAACAAACTGCTGTTGGGGTGTGTTCTTTTGTCCTACCTTGGAAGATAAGTGTGCTCTTGTGATTTAAACCTCAGGAGTTGAGAATTTCTCTCAAGAGAAAGAGTTTAGAGGTGTTATGACCAGGTGTGACTGCATCTGTGCATGCTTGCGTGTCTTTTTATCTCATTGATTTTTCACAATTAGCCCCAGGATTAGTTTGACTTGTAAAAGTCCTGAACTAAAAAGTTCCTTTTGAAATAACAATGTCTTTGTGGGTTTTTTCCTGTCTTAAAGACTAGATAATTCCCCATTACCATTCATTAAAGATTAATGAGCAATAATTAATTATTAATTACTGGGAGGAAAGATTACATGCATTTGCCTTGGGCTTGACAAGCTGTCAAGGATTTCTGCAAAGACTGCCAGAATCCCGAGTTCCAGAGAAGGTGTGACACTGAACACTAAAACTTAAGTGACATTTCTAAGAACTGGAGAAAAAACATGTGAACAACAACAACAGAAAATTTCTCTTTGTTTGTCTTTTACATGTGAAAAAGAGCAGAAGAATGATGAGGATTTTTTTTGCACTGTTTAAAAGGGTCATATTAATTGCATATCATGTAAGAATTCCTTATAACAGTGCCCAAAAGGAAATGATTACTAACAGCAGTAATCAGAAAAAAATCATTAATTACTTATTTTTTAATATTTTCTAGTAAATAAAAATAAGTGTTCCTGCAAATAATAATAATGCATTTAAAGCTATATTTAGATATGAAAAATCTCAAGCACACTGATGATAATTGTGTCTGAAACTCAAACAGAACCGAGAATCTAGCACATTAGTCACACTTTAAAATTTAATTTCTGTATTCAAGATCTGCTCAACTGAATAGAAAATGAGATATTTTGCTATTCTGAGTAGGAGTCCAGCTTAACTAAAAGTTTTTTTTTTTTTTAGTCAAGTTTCCTATGAGATCTTTCAATTCTTTTTTTTTTTTTTTTTTTAATTTATTTATTTTTGCTGTGTTGGGTCTTCGTTTCTGTGCGAGGGCTTTCTCTAGTTGTGGCAAGCAGGGGCCACTCTTCATCACGGTGCGCAGGCCTCTCACTATCGCGGCCTCTCTTGTTGCGGAGCACAGGCTCCAGACGCGCAGGCTCAGTAGTTGTAGCTCACGAGCCTAGTTGCTCTGCGGCATGTGCGATCCTCCCAGACCAGGGCTCGAACCAGTGTCCCCTGCATTAGCAGGCAGATTCCCAACCACTGCGCCACCAGGGAAGCCCCCTAAAAGATTTTTAATGGTAGCAAAATGTGTCTCTTTGATTTGAAAAAATGGATTATTTTGAACTATATTTTTTATCACTGTGAGGAAATCTGTGCAGATCACAGCAAAACATCCTACTTCACTCTTGTTTGCATCAATTTAATGTAAAAGGATGCTTTATTATGAATTGCTAATTTTTACCATTTAAAATATTTCATAAATTATTATTTCTAGAATAATTTTATTCCTATATTTACTAAATTCACCATATAGTTGGCATACTATTTTCTTATTCTTAAACAAAGACAGGAACAGATTAACACTTGAACTTCCTTTACACAGGAAATGTAGCAAAGAATATTTTAACATATTACAAGTGTTAATGTTTTATACTCATGGGCCATTTGTGTTATAAATAATAGGAAATAAGGCTAAAAGTCCCAGAAAGATCAATTATAACCAATTACAAATTTTGTCTAACAAGGTATATGTTATATTTATGTGTTTGTATAGCATATAACTTTTATCAACATGGGCAAAATAAATGTCAGCACAATTTTTCAGAAGAAAAATTCAGAAAAACTAGCATAAAAATATTGTGCCAATTTCTTGCCATCTCCATCAATTTCTAGAACAAACTCATCTAAACGTATGCTTATCATTGCCTCCCATTAAACCTGCACATTTAAATTATGCTCTTGCAACACTGTAGGTTTTTTGGCCCTTGGAACTATACTGATTTCCTACTATTCCATTATTTTTATATTTTAAGCCTCCTCTTCTCATGCCCTTATTTTGCTATATCATTACCCTGTATAATAATGAATGTGGCTAAAGCGTACAATGAATTAATATGAAAGATCTCATATTCTGAGATCCTTAGGTGTTGTATCTTATATAGAAGCTAAAAGACAATCCAGGCCTTCAGTAATTTGACTGTAAGTAGTAATGAGTTAGAGGGGCTTACCCAACTGTGATCCACTGAAACAAAGAACAAAGCTTTGAGATACTTTGGCTTATCCTGAGCCTCCTGTTTCAGAAGTGCTATAACCAAATGATGAGATTTTTGCAGAGACACAGAAATTTGGGTTTATTTTCAGAATCTCTTGTATCAAAAGCTGACTGTCTGATCTGCTTAAGGCCTCTTTGTCTTTCAAAATCAAGAACTGAGAAATCTGTTTCTTACATGCATTCTAGTTGAGAACAGATAAGATCTGGATACTGTCTTTAAGACTGAGAATTTTAGGCACTGACATTGGTCTTTCAATTACCTATTAGACACCAGATATAAAGTCTTTCAGTGTGAAAAAACAGCTTGCTTTTCTGAATGGCTGTGAAAGTTTAGAAAAGTTACTTTATGTAGAGCAGGATTTCTCAATCTCAGCACTATTGATATTTTGGGCTGGATAATTCTTTGGGAGGCTGTACTGTGCAATGTAGGATATTTAGCAGAATCTCTGTCCTCTACCTACTAGATGCCAGTAGTAGCCTACCTGCTCGCTCCTCAGTTGTGCTAAGTTTTTGCAACTAATACTTCTTCAGACATTGCCAAATATCCCTGGGAGGAGGATTTTGGGCAAAACAACCCACAGTTGAGAAACACCAAAGTAGCGTAATACTCTTGTAGCTTTATCACTGTGTTTACTGTAGCTTGTTTGAAGAATTCTTCAAATTCCAGGGTCTGAGTACTACAAAGTCCCAGAGAGAATGCAAGATAAAATCTAAGAAATCTACAACCTCTTTCTGACAAATGTGACAAATAGAATTCATATAAAAACATTGGGCAACAATTCATTCTTTCTGTTTACAGGTTTTTATTATCTTTTTTCTTACAGGTGTTTACACATATATATTCTGGGTGGGTTGAAGTTACTGCCAGTTCTCTGTTTGTCTATAAGAAGAAAAGCCTTTACCCCTTTCTCAAGAAAGCAGAGTAATTAGCCAATTACACTGGTGTATTTATAATTGCAACCATATGTAACTGTGGACAGATTTGGGGGACATTCTTGGAAATTACTTATTCATTCAAATCTGTCATTCCTGTGTACTAAAGAAACAAGTTATCTTAAATAGAGAGATTCTTCATCATAAAGAAGAAAAAATATAAATGGGTACCAAGCTAGCAACTAAATGGAATAAAATCGAGCTATGGACATTTCTGTAAAGCATTTTTAATGATTAATAAATGAAGATTTACATCTGTATACAAATTTATATAATAACCTTAAGCCTGGTGAATTATTGGACAAATAAGACTCAATTGAAAATTTTGTTTAAAATTGCACTAAATGTATTTTTCTTCAGAGTTTAATATATAATGCTATGTAAATTTAATTTTATATAGGCTTTGAGATTATTTCCTAATGAAAAACCTAATTGTTCTGAACTTCCTACAGTTTTCTTACATTGAAATAATGGGTCAGAAAAGTTATCAGTGTTTCCACAAAACATTTAAAGTCATGAGAATGTAAACATGTGTTCAAATAAATTGACTTACAAAAATCAATGTCTATATCAAACTGATTATTTCTGGTTAACTTAACTACTTCAAGAGCTGTTTATGCAAAATTTGTCATAGTTATTCCTATGACAAACATATAGAAGAATCATGATGCTGTAAAATGTAAACTTAAATAAGATTTCCTAGATCCTTTAATCGCTTTAAAATCTTGGGTTAATATTTGAAATGAGTTAATTAACAAATCACCTTTGGTTTGGTGAAAAACATTTAAAGAAACTTAAAATCATAAAAAAAAAAGAATAATAGATCATGGAGAAGGATCTTTGCTTCCTTTTATAGATAGTACATGTATTGAAGTGAATGCCTGTCCTTGTACGATAAGTGTAAGGTCAATTTGATTTTGAAACTAAGCTTTAAATAACATTGCCTTCTAACTACAAATATTTGTGTGTGTATATGTATGTATTTGTATATGCACTTATATTTGTATGCACTTATGTATGTGTATGTTTAAAATACCAATTTAAAAGCTTATTAAAATTAATAATTTAAAAAATTGTATGTATAATAGAAAGAAGAGGATAAGCAGTTTGAACTTGGCTTTGAATATTTAGTCTACTGCTAATAAATGGTAATAATAAGTATTATTATTGCCTCATTGAAATACCACCTCACAACTATTAGGATAGCCACTATTTAAAAAATGACAGCAAATAACAAGGGTTGGCTAGGATTTGGAGAAATTGGAACACTTATGCTCTGTCGGTGGGAATGGGAAATGGTGCAGCTGCTATGTAAGACACTATAGTGGTTCCTCAAAAATTAAAAATAGAACTACCATATGATCTAGCAATCCTACTTATGGGTGTACACAAAAAGAATTGAAAGCAGGGTTTTGAAGAAATATTTGTACACCCATGATCATAGCAGCATTATTCACAATAGCAAAAGTTTAAAGCAACTTAAGTGTTCATCAACAGATGAATGGATAAACACAATATGGTATATTCATACAGTGGAATATTATTCAGATTTAAAAGAAAGGAAACTATAACACACACGACAACATATATGACCTTGCAGACATTAGACTAAGTTAATTAAGCCATTCACAAAAGGAAAAATACTGTATGATTTCACTTATATGAGGTATCGAGAGTGACCAAATTCAGAGACAAAAGGTTGAATGGTGATTGCCAGGGGATGGGGGTAGCTGGGAATGGGTAGCTATCATTTAATGAGCATGAGTTTCAGATTTGCAGGATGAAAAAGCTCTGGTGATCTGTTTCACAATTATATGAATATACATAACACTACTGAACAATGCACTTAAAAATGGTTAAGATGGTAAATTTCGTTATGTATATTTTACCACAGTTTTTAAAAAGTCATTATTTACATTCTGTATAATCTGCCCATTTAGAAGTTTCTTTTCTCATTATAATATCTTATTCCAAAAGCCTAATGACTTTAAGTTTATATTTATCATGCTTTTAAAGTACTTTTTTGAAAAATATGAACAGAAGTTTCTCATGTCTGCAAGAGCTGATGTTATTTTAATGAGGCTACTAAGCCAAACCATTCACCTGCGCTCCACTTTTTATGTTGTTTCTTTTGCCTCACTCTACATTTAGGAAAGTAAAACTGCTGAGGTGGAGGTGTTTTTAACACTAAAAGTAATCTTTGTTCTCCAAAGCGGCCAAAATATGAAAGGCTTGTTCTTCAACTTGTAAACCCTAGCTTGGTACACAGAAGCAAGAAGAAACTTAAAAAGATGTAGGTATATTTTCTAATTCTTATTTAGCCACACTGTTTATTTAAGCCATAATGGGATAAAAGGTATCAGTAAAAAAAGAGAAACTCATCCTATAAAGCTTATCAATTTTATACCAATAAAAATGATGTTAAGAATATTTTATATATATATATATATATATATATATATATATAAAACATATATGTTAGTTTTAACTAACAGACCCAGGAGATTTGGTAAGGGCCTCACTGTATCTATCTACCAAATAATTTAAAAATTGTTATTTATTATATCAACATGGGAGTCCATTTTCTCTAAACTGATATTAAGAGTTGATCTGAAAATAATAATAACAACCAGTCACTTTTTTTTTCTTTCCATAAACAGGTTGTTTCTGTTCTCCTGTCATGTTGTATCACTTTACCTTCTGAATTGGGGTTTCCACGGGGGGAAATATCAAAAGAGAATTTCAGAGAAAAGTACTATAGCAAGTACCTTTGATTATTAATATTGCAAAAACCAGATTTCTGGCATCGTTACTGAACCCATGTTAGGCTGCCTGCCACCCATAAACCAAGAATTTGAGAGGCAAGTGTCAGTAGAAAGGAAAAGTGCTTTAATCAGAAAGCTAGAGATCTGATGAGGTGGTGGACTCATGTCGAGACAGCAACTACAAAGATTCTGCTCAGCCATGACAGTTTTTAAAAGGAAAAACTGGTGCGGGGGTGAGAATCTTAGTGTATCATTGAGGCAGGAGTTTGGGTTCTGCATCATTCTCCACTGAGTGCAGACTGGCTGACTCTCTTCAGATGTTATCTTGCCTACATGACCTGTCTGCAGGATTGCTAAGGGGGTGGTTAGGGGTACAGAGCTAGTCATTTTTTAACTGCTTAATTCTTCATTCTTATTTCTTTTTATCTAGGAAAACTATCAACAGTTTAGACAAGGCATGGTGTGCATTCAGGAGAGCATAAGTCAGGAGTTAGTTTCAATTGATTAGCGATCTCATTCCTATAATTAGGTTCTTTTAAACTTAGAGGGGAACAGAAATGGGAGAACAGAAAAGGGGCAAAAGAGCTTCTCAAGACCTACAGGACTCTTTTCCAAAAGCAGATGACTTTGTGAAAGCAGAATCAAGATACAAAATCCAGTGGATTTGGATTAATCATATAGGAATGAATGAAACTCCTTAGGGAAATTGTCGGTGATCATTTATTTTGAAATGTGGTTCCTTTTTCTGCTATAAAGTATAAGTTTCATTATATTTTTTCCCAGAGGGTAGTTTTTCTTCAGTCTTTAAGTACTCAACTCCTTACAAAGGTCTTTGGCAGAAGTTGTGGGGCAGCACCTGAAGGTCTAAGGTGGGGTGAGGTGTTGGTTCCCGACTACCTTGCTGTGAATGAACTCATATAGTAATGTAGCATCACAAACAGCTTGGGAAGCACACAGGCATCAGTGATACTCATTTTGGAATATCCCAGATGGCTGTGGCCTCTACTATGTTTCAAATGATGAACTTAATGACCTTTCCTTGGGCAGGCAGAGGTGCTTTCTCACATGGCTGTTGTTCTTTTTCTTTTCTTTTCTTTTCTTTCTTTTTTTTTTTTTTTTTTTGTCATCTTGGAAGCAAAGACCCAAGAAAAGATGAGATAAATTTTTAATACACTATTTTCTCATGAACATTTGGGGAAAAAAAATATTTGTTTTCTATATTTTACCTCAATTTATCAGATAATAGAAACAGAAAACTGGAGTAAAATCTTCTTTGGATAGCATCCCATTTTAACAAATATCTCAGGATTCATGAAATGTGGCTGTGGGAAATCTTAATGCAGATTATAAGATTAAAAAAAAACATTTAGGGATATAAAGAAATGACTCTATAGAATTAATTTACTGGCCTTATCTGCCAACACCTCAGAATAGTGACCAATAATACACACAAAGCTTTCCCTCAGGCTCTTTATTTTCATGACAATATGGTTATTTACATATGTTTAAAGGACACATCCTCATTTTTACCACCGTGCTCTATTGCTAGTGGAGCCCCAGACTTAGAGTTGGTACAAATATAAATCATGGCTTTGTAAAGCCACAAGATAGAAGTTAACCTTGCATCCTTAATATCCGTTGACTTTATACTTACTGATAATACAAAGCATATTAATTAACACAACTTTTTGCATATATGTAAATGAATTAGTCAGATACAATAGAATAGACACAATATATTGCTTAAATTCACAGACTACCTTAAGTAGACACTGCTGAATTAGTGTAATATTATAAGTTTTTGTAGAATTATTGTTGGTAATTTTAATTGCACATGTATGATATTAATTGAATCTATGTCTAATTTTCACTACCCATTAAAATGGTGTGAAGAAAAGGTAAAGTCAAATATTTTAAATGATATTAGCACAAGAACACAACAAACCCACTTTATTTGTGATCAGGAATAATGCTTAGGTATTATTAAGATCACAGGTTTCATTGTTGAGGATAAACTAAATCTGGGTGGGAAAAAGGCAAATATATTAATGTGTGACCCTTTCATTATTCTTCAGCATTTTCTATTAAGTCCAGCAAAGGGTCATCTGATTCTCAAGAAATGTAACTTTTTTTTTCAATACTTACTATAGGGTATGAGTTTTAAACTATTGAGAGAGAGAAAGGTTAATTTAAGAAGGTTTAATATGTTTACTTTTTTTTTTTCCTGTCTAACATAGAAGATACCAAGACATTAGGTTTCTGTTGTCTGCTGCACATTATCCAGGTTTGTATCTAAATTAGCTTTGGAAGATTATTATCCATCTAGTCTTTCCCAATTTCTACACACTTTGAGAGGAAGGCACCCTTTGTGGCAGATTCTTTTTTCCAGGGAGTTTTATATCACACAGATTGGAAGACAGAGATAGTGTCTTTTTCTGGAATAAAGTGAAAGGGATTGTTTATTAACAATTTTGAAAGGTAATGATGGTGTCTCCCTCTGTAGCAAAGAGCAGGCATGATTATTGCCCATTATCAAAAGATTGGGGATCTCTATATCAAAATTCTCTGTCATGTAACCCACTGTGTGGATCTAAGACTGCCTTAAGGTGACCCTCAGCTTGGCTAAACTTTAGACAGCCTTCTTCCAGACTCTAGGCCCTAGATCTCCCTTTTCTTAGAGAATTTACTTTAGAAAACTCTTCTTTGCCCCATTGAAATGTAAATCTTCTAGTCTTTTTCCAGGTTTACAACCATCTTTCTCAAGGACCTAGGAGCCATCCTTTTGAAAATGGAATAATCAGAAAGATAGACCCCCTATCTCCCCAGTCACTGTGGAAGGGTAGGAGGCTGATTTAGAAAACACCAATTAACAAACAGAGTTGGCCTCATCACATTGCCACCTCCCAGGTAATGTCCTGAAGCGCTTTTCCACCAACTTACCACAGCACTTAAAAACTCTCATCCTTTTTCTTTCAGTGGAATAGAGTTCAATCTTTCTCCCTTATTGCAGTAGACTTGCTATTTTTCCCGACACCTTGTCTTGGGATTGAGCAAAGATGTTATTTTGGCTCCTCAGGAAAGATTGCAAAGAAGAAAACCTCTGGCTCCCATATGGAGATTGTGCCTGGAATTCATTTTTTCTACCCCTTTTACAATAGTCTGAATAAAGTCTGCCTTGCCTGTTAAACCTACCTAGTGCTATTTTTCTTTGACACATCCAACTTTTATCATATTGCCTTGTGTTGGTAATGGAGCTCATAGAATTTTTTTTAAAAATGCTTTATTCTGATTCCTGATATTTCTGTGAGTAATTAACTGTCCTCTGTCTTTGACCAGAGAGTCTCATGTGTTCTATAAGTATCCATGAAACTGTAGCAAAGATGTTAGCTTGCAAGTAAGACAAAATTATTAGACTCTTCACAGTTCTTGAAACTAGCAATCATATTTCAGCATTTCTCTCCACATTGACTATATAAGTCCTAGTTCCTCATATCCAATTTTAATAAGCTATGCCATCCTGCTAGTTCCCTCATTAATGAGTTGAATGTGACATTGACACATGCTCATTATCTATTTGTATGACAGTGAGGATTTTAACAATTTGAGAACTGTGCTCTTCTTATAGTGTTAATATGCCAATGTGCACCTATCATTTTCAATGACCTAGTTCACACAAGGGATATCTTAAAAAGATGTATAGCTGTTTAGACACCATAGGATATGGGAGAAATTCAGTTCCATAATTTTCTCAGCCTGTTCACTTGCAGGAGGCAAATTCAAATAAGATATTTCACTATGCCTCATCTGTCTGCAAGTAGTAATCTCCTACTGCTTTTATTAAACATTAAAAAGTCATAAAATTATTCCTTTTGTGCTAAGTGATGTACTTGATTTTTAGTTCTTAAGACATTTTACTAAATGCCTTTGTGTGTGTTCCATGATGAGACAGCAACTAGTTTCTCAGTATCTACTATGCACTGAGCTACTCATTGAGGATATAGTAATAAACAAGAAAAGCCTATATTAATGGATTTATAAAATATATAGATGTTTTCATTTGGTGAGGAGTCAAAAAATATATTTTAAAATGTAAATAATGATGGACAAAACAAAACTAATTTTTCCTTAATATAATCTAGCCATCTGGCAGAGATTCCAGGTGGTAAACACTGCCATAGAAAGGAGCATACTCAGAACAGAAACATAAATCTTTGTTTTGTTCAAAAGGCATAGATAAATAAATGATACCAATTCCACACAATCTCTTCCAAATAGAAATAGAGGAAATAATTCCTAAATCACTCTATGAGGCCAGCCTTGCCCTACTATCAAAATCAAATAAAGATATTACAAGAAAGAAAAAGTACAAACCAATATCTCTCATGAACACAGATGAAAAAGAAATAAACAAAAATACAAACAGAAAAAAATAAATGCAAAATGCAATAAATGAAAAACCAAACACGAACAACAGAAAAAACATACCTCAACAAAATATTAGGAGAACTGATCTAACAATGTACAAACTTAAATTTATACCATAACAACATGGGATTTATTCCAGGTATTCAAGTCTGGTCACACATTGAAAAAATGATCAGTGTAATTGGCCTTATCAATGGGATAAAGAAGAGAAATCATATGGTCACAAAAAGCATTTGACAAAATGCACCATCCAATTATAATAAAAAATGTTCAGCAAATGATGAATACAGAAGAACATCTTCAACTTGGTGAAGAACATCTACAGAAATCTAACAGCTAACAAATTTAATGGTGAGAAACTAGGGAAAATGTTCCCATAAGATCCTAATGTACAGATGAAAAACAAGCATATGAAAAGATGCTCAAACTTATTCACCATTGGGGAATTGTAACTTAAAGCAGCAATAAAATGCCACTAAACACCCATTACAATTGTTAGATTAAAAAAACACACACAATACTAATTGTTGATGAGAATGTGGAGTGACAAGAATTTGCATTCATTACTGGTGGAAATATAAAATAATTCCAATTTGGAAGACAGTTTGGGAATTTTTTACAAAGTTAAACTTGTACTTACCATACAAGCCAGCATTCATACTCCTAGGTATTTACACATCTGACTTGAAATCCTATACAGGAATGTTTACAGCAACTTAATTCATAATTCCAAAACTGAAATTAAACAAGATATCCACAATAGCTGAATAAACAAACTGGTACATACAAATTATATAATATTCAGTGATAAAATGAGTGAGCTATCAATTCAAAAAATATATGGAGGAATCTTAGAAGCATATTGTTAAGTGAAAAAAGCTAGCATGAAAAGTCTACATATTGTATGAGTCCAATTATATAGTATTTTGGGCAAAGCAAAACTATAGAAACAGTAAAAAGACTGAAGGTTTCCAGTGGAATGGAAGGGAAGAGGAATGAATAAGTGAAGCACAGGAGATTTAGGGTGGTAGAAATAGTCTTTATGATACTGTGATGGTGGATACATGATATTATGTATTTTTCAAAATCAATAGGATTTTACAGCAGAAAGAGCACCCTATTGTATGCCAGTTTTTTGTTTTTGTTTTTGTTTTTGTTTTAGTCATTTATGAGGGAGGGGAATCTCAGGAAGTAATGCAAACTATGTTGAGAGAATTTAACTGTATTGCAAATGCATGAAAACAACCACAATAAGGTCATTGTGGGGAAAAAGGTGGTCATCTAAGTAATTCTGGAAATGAGTGGAGCCTATAAGACTGAAGGTAGAAGGAAACATACATATGCATTGTAAACTAGTTTATAAAGTTGCTTTCTCTAGGGGTGTGGGTAACAATTCTGATAGTGCTATATATGTGTCAACTTTAATAATATAATAGCCAGTTATTTTACCAGCAAAAGAGGGTTTAGGCCAGAATGGCCAGAAGAATTGCAATTCAGTAAATGCAAGCTAAGGCAGACCACTGGCAAATACTGAGAACAAAGAAGGGGGATTTGCCTTTATAGGGAAAAGGGTAAGAGTTAGGCAGAGCAGTGACAACCAAGCAGTCTATTGGAGGAAACTGGGAGTCCAAAGTATGGAGGTTTCTGGTTGGTTGGGCTGTTACAGTCTCTAATTGGCTAGGCTCTCCTGGGGCTGAGAGAAGTAATTTTCTTCCTGCTGGATAGTAAAGTAGAGGCACCTTCCTGTTGGAGATATAGATGTATATCTCTTCCTATTTGGATCAATTTATGATGATGACAGGGTATGAGAGCTCCCCTTACAGGTCTGTCCTAAGTCCAGTTTTAGCTGAGGTTTCTTTAAATAATCCCACACATGTATACTGGAATTAAACAATTATATGGATACCAGATAGTAGGAATACCCTTTCTCACTTTGGGAGTGGAAACTTACAGATCCTCAAGGGAAGGAGGCTAAAATGATCCATTTTTTAAAAATGGATTAAATGTGAAAACATCAGTGAAACAAAGTTTTTCCTTAATTACAGATGATTATACACAGAAAAGTTACACATAGTTGTTTATATACAGTTTAGTATATACATATATGTATTTCTCTTTTTGTTAGATGAGGTTGCCTAAAATGAGCCATCAGTAACAATGATCACACCTAGAATCTAGATGTTGATTTCTAATACCATTCTCCAATAAAAGGAACCAGAGTTCCTAAGAGAAATCACTGGTTCTATGACTGAAGCAAGGAATATACAAGATGAGTCTGGAACATCTTGCAGTGCTAGGAAGTTAAAAAAAGTACTAAAAGTAAAACAAGAGAACAAACATAAACCTATATTGATGGGAGTATGTCAAAAGGATAAATCAGCCAAATAAAATATTTCCAACAGCCATGTACAGAACCATTTGAGAAATAAAATAAATAAAAGAGCATTGCATTATAACCCAAAGTATAAATTAAATATCCCCTCATAAAATAAATGATTGAATAAATAACTGTGGAAGAAGAGACAAATCTCATGCAAAATAATTTCAAATATACTTTATGTAGTCTACCCTTAATGAGAGGTAACAAACATCCCATTCATTAAGAGTGAGCTATTCACAGGGACTTTCCAAACAGTACAGTATGCAAGGAAGGAATAAAAGGGAAAAATAGTACCTCAACCAAGTAATCAAGGTTTACATCAACAGTAGTAAGTCATATTGATAGTATGTGTCCTACACATGTTATGATAAGAATGCACTTTCCACTGGGGTCTTCCTCCCAAAAATATACTCACCCAGACCAATAACAAGAAAGACACCAGACAAACTTTAATAGAGGGACACTCTACAAAATATATGACCAATATTCTTCAGAACTCTCAAACTCATCAAAAACAAGGGAAGTCTGAGAAACTCTCACAACCATGAGGAGCCTAAGGATACATAAAAGCTAAATGGAACATGGTATCCTGAATGGAACTCTTTAGAAAAAAAAGCATTATGGAAAAACTGAGGAAATATGAATAGAGTTGCTATGAACTTTAATTAATGTAATATATATATATATTGATCTATTAATCATAAAAATGTACCATACTAATATAAGATATCAATAATTGGGGAAACAATTGGGCATGAGAAAATTCTTGGTACTATTTTCTTTATTTATTTCCTGTAAATCTAAAACATTTATAAAAAATAAAGTTTATCAAATTTTTAAGGTATATGCATCAGAAGGTAGCATGGTTCAAAGGAGTATAAGAAAAAGTTAATGAGGAAATATGGATATGGAAAATTTATTTTAAGACTAGAAAAAGTTTCTTCTTTGCCTAGGGTGGGGGGCTAGATGGGTAGAATTGTGCACATGACCTTCTTTCTGTGTGTGGGTCTGTTTGTGAGTGTGTCTGTGTGTGTGTGTGTGTGTGCCTGTGAAAGAGGAGAGAGAGAGAGAGAGAGAGAAAGGACCCAAAGGAAAAATGGACTATAAATCTGTTTCCCAAGCCAGACTTGTGATACAAATTAATACTTTCTCAGAAAATATAATATATTACATTGTATTAATATAATCCCAGTTAACACAATAGTCACAAATCAAGGAGAGAGTTATAAGTGGTGAGTAAGTTATTTAACTAGGTAATTGTTTACAATATAAACAGAATTCAAATAGAATTGTATTTCTAAAAACTCTAAGTTATGAAACTGAAATTATAAGTCATGATAAAGGAGGCTGGCTAAATCTGATTATAGTAGAGTATTTGACTTTTTCCTTTAAATTATCCTCATGTTCATAAATAAAATATTAATATTTTGCTGAGTTTACAAGTTTCCCCAGAAATTTTTTCTAGCTGTATTAAACTTAGACATTTCATGCTTTATGTCTATTCAATTTGAAATTTTAAACCTCAATTGCTTTTCAATATCATATGTCTATATGTTTTATTCTAATATCATTATATATTTACAATTAGAATTATTTTACATTTTAATTTTTTTCTCAATTTTTAGCTATATTCAAATTTTCAAAAGTATTTGTTACTAGTCAATATAAATTATGATCATTCTGTTCTTTAATTATAACCATCACAAAAATACTGAAAAGAAAGGGATTACCATAGGGAAAAAATTATAAAAATAGTATATTAGCCAGTAAACCCAGCAATATATAAAAGGTAATAGGTCATTAATATTAAAATTAAAACTTTATGTTACATTTTATGATATTATTAAATTTAACAAATAATTGTGAAAATAATTAATAAAAATGTCTAGGACTTCATCACAGAAAACTACAAAACATCATTAACATATATTAATAAAGACCTAAGAATGGTCAGAGCAATTGTGAAGATGAATAGAAGCTGGACTATCAGACATCAGTATCTGCCATCAAACTATATTAATTAAAAGAATATGATATTGTTGTAAGTTTAGCCAAAATGACAAATGTAATAGCAGACAGATTACAGAAACACAATTGCTTATAAATGGCCACCTGATTAGGGCAAAGGTAATACCATCAAAGAGACAATAATGCTCTTCCCATAATGGTAGCAATTCAGTTGTATATTTATATGAAAAAAAAATCTTAGCCCTTACTTTATACCATATACACAACAACAATTTCAGTTGACTTCCAGTTGAAAAGGAAAAACAAACAAACAAACCTCAGAATACGTAGAACATCTTGATGACATTAGCACATACAATAATTTCTTGAATAGGACCGAAAAATGTACTACCTATAAAACAATAAAAACTATAAATTGAACCGTATTAAAATTAAGAACTTCAGTTCACAAATGATGCCAATAAAAGACTGAAAAACTATTGACATAATGGAAAGACTTACCGGCAATACATATATCTGACAAATGACTAATATCCACAGATATAAAGAACCTTTACTAATCAATAAGAAAATTGAGACAATAAAATAGAAACACTTTAAAAGTTGTGAGTGTTTTCCAAAATTACATCTCAAAATGATAATAGCACATCAAAAATGCTGAAAATGTTATAAATAAATGAAAAATGTAACCACAATGAGTAGCATTATAGATCCACCAGCATGTCTAAAACTAAAAGATGGAAATATGTGTGACAGGAATGTACAACAACCAGGACTTTCATACACTGTTCGATAGAAGAGCAAATTGTTATAGTCACTTTGAAAAATGTTTCTGGATTCATCTACCAAAATAAGACATAGATATACTCTATACTGAAACTGTTATGCTTCTAGATTTATATTCATATAATCACCGAAAGCTAGGTTCTAGAATCATTCAAATATGACAATTTATAATGGAAAATAACTTATGCCTCCCCAAATGCCTACCAATAGTAGAATGGACAAATAATGAGTGGCATATTCACACCCTGGAATAGTATAGAGCAACAGGAATCAGAGAATTAGCACAAAGATGAATGAATTTCACAAGGTTAATAGTGAACAAAGGAAGCCAGACATAAAAGAACATGTATTGTGTGATTCCACTTGTAGAAAATATTTTTGAAAATTCATGAAACTCATCTATTCTGGTTACCCTTTGTGAGAGGAAATGGTGTTCTGCTTAGGAACATTAAGTGAATGTTAATGACTTGATATCATTTCTGTCTATCTGTCCATCTATCTATCTATCTATCTATCTATCCATCTATCCATATATTTGGATAAACCTCAGCAAGAAGTTAACACACTTCTTGTTATATAAATATAGGCTGTTACAATTATGTTCTAGATGTGGTCATCTCCAAGTAATGCTCCTGGTTGGCCTAGCTCAGCACGGATTAACAGACTAAAGGCAGCACCTGCTTTTTGTGTGGGAGAAATGAGCATGCACAGCTTTGCTATATCTTTATTTTTAATTTCTCATTGGCAGAGCCACCTGTAGTAAAGTAGGGAAAATTATATTTTAGATTGCAACATCATTTCTCAGTCCAGTATTATCAAGCACAGTTACTTTAAGAATTTTCAATCAAATTTTTCAAAATGTTTGAAATAAATGTCAGATTTGTGTTCAACTTACTGACACAGTAATGACATTCATGAAATAATTAATCTGTAGTCATTTAAAATTATTTTACATAATTGTGGTTATCATTTTAACTACACTTTTACCTTTGGTTTCATTTTTCCCCACAGAAAATGAGCCAGAGCACTAATGTGAACTAGGAACTTCCATGGATAGCTTGTATTAATATATTTTAATTTATAAACTGTTGCTTCATTTAATTTTATGGGTATTGAAGCTGACAGAAAGATTAGCTTTTCTTTAAAAATATAGAAAATACTGACAAAAATCTGTCATCATAATGCTGAAGAAATCAACATACATGTTAATACTAGGAGAGAAAGTTTTGGTGAATATAATGTCATAAAGACAAAAGTCATAGAAATGTGACAGATATGTCATATCTAAAAATTTTATATGTATTATTTAAAGTTTATAAAAGTTTTTGTTTACATTGAACATTTTCTAATTTTCAGTTTTCTGCCATTTTAAATAATCCAATAATAAGTTTTAATTTTAACAGGAAACTAGGAATCCTCTAGAAAATAATGATAAAAAACAGGAAATTTTAAGTTATTAAATTGAGTTATATCTTTAATATATGTATTACATACCACTCATATATTAAAATATTTGACTTTACAATCAAAGTAAGTCTTCAAATGATCCACCAAATCATTAACCAAAGATGAATGGTTCTTCTAGCCAGGGATCAAGTCTTATATTTATTTTTATGTCTTCTTGAGAATTGTAGTCAATGAAAGATATTTGTTTATTAAAAACTTTTTAGAAATGAACTAATGACAGGGGCAAAATACATGAGAGATTTCTGGTTAAAATATATAGTAAATGATAAACAAGTTAAATGAAAAAAATAAAGAAAAACAAAAAAAAATAACTCTTCTGCTTTTTAATGCAAAGTGAAACACACTTTTTAATATTTTTATTAAAGAAAGAAAAACAGAGGATTCTCAGCAGAGACAGATTATTCCTGGTCCATTCCCTCAGTCCCACATCTAATCCATCAGCAAAGCCTGTCAAATTTTTCACATGTGCACAGATTTCAATTTTATCATTGCCATAGTCCTAAATCAACCACCATCTTCTTTTAATTAGACTGCTGCAAGAGACTACTAAATTTCGTCCATGGTTCATGTCACTTCACACATGGCAGGGCACATATCAGGTTCAATAAATTATAGAACATAAATCATGTTATCTCTCTTCTTCCTGTTTAAAACTCACCAGTGACTTCACAACACATTTCAAATACATTCAAGTATCTTACTATAGGCTTCAAGGCCCAGTGTTATCTGGCCCTTGATAATCTGTCCATTTTTATATTGGTTATGCTTTGCTTTTTGCATGACTCCCTATGAATATTGGATTTCTCTTATTCACTTTAGCTTAAGAAAATTGTTCCCATTCTTCCTTCAACTTAACTGTCATTCTTCAAAAAGGTATTTTTGATCCTGACAAATATATGTAAATTCTTACTCCTATTTTCTTTCAGAAGCCTGCCATTTTCCTCAGTAATAGATATCATTTGATACATAACTGCAGAATTTAATATATAATATTCCATGAAAATAATAGAAAAGAATAAAACATTGTGTAATAAACCCTACACTTGATACAACAAAACTTTGTCAAACTTGCAACTTTTACCATAATTGCTTTAGCTATTTTCCTTTTTAAATATTTTATTGTAATCTACTACACACAGAAAAGAAATTTCAACAAAACCATATCATTATTATTATGGTTATTGTTAGACTGTGGACACATTAAAACGTGTAAACTTTCTGTATGTTTCCTGCTGCCACTCTGCACATTATCAGATAATTGGCACCTCGAAACAACAAAATATTATTCTCTTACAGTTCTGGAGGTCAGACATCTAAAATCAAGGCAGTGTCAAAATTGCATTCTTTCTTTTATTTTTAGTTAATATAACTTTATCTGATAAAATTAAATATTTAAATTTTATATAAATAACAAAATGCCATGGTAGCCAGACTTGTAGAAAATGCCAAAAAATGTATATAAGTTTTAAATGAAAAAAGTCAAAAAACAGAATTTAGATGTCTTCTTGGAACTATGGTATTTTGCTAATTTTCTAATATTCATTCTAGTTTTACTAACTTTTTAAAATTGAAGTATACTTGATTTACAATGTTGTGTTAGATTCTGGTATATGGCAAAGTGATTCATTTCTTTCTATCTATCTATCTATCTATAAATATATATATATTCTTTGTCATCTTTTTCACTAAAGGTTATTACAAGATATTGAATATAGGTCCCTGTGCTCTTCAGTATGACCTTATCATTATATATAGTAGTTTGTATCTGCTAATCCCAAACTCCTTATTTATCCCTCTCCCAACCCTTTTCCTCTTTGGTAACCACAAATTTGTTTTCTATGTCTAGTTAGTAAGTAAGTCCATTTGTATCATATTTTAGATTCCACATATAAATGATATCATATGGTATTTGTCTTTGACGTACTTCACTTATGATAATCTCTATGTCCATCCATGTTGCTGCAAATGACATTATTTCATTTTTTCTGAAGGTTTCAAGGAATAAGGCTTTCTAGTTTTAGCCTTTTCCAGTTTCTAGTGGACATCTGAATCCGGTCCTTTCCTTATATCTCTTCTACCTCTTGCTTCCATCATCACATCGCTTACTACTCACTCTAATTTCCTGTCTCCCTCTTATAAAGACCTTTGTGATTATATCAAATCCACCTGGAAAACCCAGAAAATCTCCTTATCTCAATACCTTTAAATTAGTTGTATCTGCAAAGTTCCTTTTGACATATAAGTTAACATTCACAAGTTCCAGTAATAAGAACATTGTCATCTTGGGTAGAGCATTACTCAGCCTACCACACTTTACAAGCATTTGAATAAATCTCTTTCTTCGCAATAGCCGAGATAATGAAAATAACCTAAGAGCCCATTAATGGATAGACAGATAAAGAGATGTAGTGTATACATGCAATGGAATGTTATTCAGCCACAAACAAGGAAATCTCTTTTTCCATGATTTCCCTTTTTCATTAAGTTCCTTTCACTCTACAAACCTAGACACATCCTGAAACCTGGATTACTCCACTGCTCCAGTGTCATTCTGAATACATTATCTGAGTAGTGGGGATTACTGTTTCCCATTATCTTCCATTGAGAAATCAGCATAAATCTTCTCATTCTAAAATTTATCAATACTAGCTGAGAAGCTAGGCGGAAGGCATTATGACTGTAAAATGCAAATGCTCAAGATGTCATTTCATGTATGATTATAGTTTGTTTCAATAATCGATTATAGTAAAGTTATTTTTTCCTCTATTGCATTCTTGCTATATGAAAGCTTACCTCTGCAACATTGAATACTGAGCTAAAGAGAGGAAAGGAACAGTTAGAGAAATGGTAGAAGTAACTTGATTATTATCACAAATATTCATTATCTACATTTAATCCTTTCTTAATACACCAGGAAAGAGGTAAAATTATACTTACTTTTCATTTTGAAGGTTAGAAAACTGATAAATGGGTTTTGCGTAACTCGCCCAAAAATGTTACAATAGTGTGTGTGAATCTTAGATTTCTGTCTTAGATTTGTCTTAGAATATCTATACAACTTTTTTTGGCAATGATATTCTTATGGCAAGAAATCAGATGGAAAATATTACTAATTTCAATGTAACTTGATTGAAATTGATACATCACGTAATGATAAAAATGTATTGTCAGTTTATGTTTCATAGAAACAAAAAGAATTTCTACTAATCTGTATTGATGATATTGTAGATACTTGCTGAATATATTAAATGCTGTATATTATATAATTATCTAAGTATTTTATAAAATTGTGAATTATAAATCATCTATTGGATAAAAGGAGTATAGATATAAATATACAAATAAATATAAGTATATAATCACATGTAATCATCTCAAGTTCTAATCTATTTTAATTCTGTTGATTACATTATTTCATGATAGAGTGCATATACATTTATTTGATGGCTAATATATTAGTTTGTGCTGCCATAACAAAATACTACAGAGTTGGTGGTTTAAATAACAGAAACATTTTTCTCACAGTTGTGGAGAATAGAAATTTGAGACGTGAGTGCTTCATGGCTGGGTCTGGTGAGGCTCTTTTGCTGGCTTGCAGATAGCCATATACCCACATGGCAAGGAAAGAGCAGTCCATCTTCCGGTTCTCATAAGGGTACTGATCCAATCACAAAGGTCACTCTCATGACTTAATCTAACTCTGATTATATCCCACAAAGCCCCATCTCCAAATATCATTATGTTAGGGCTTAACGCTTCAACATATGAATGGGGTGGGGGACAAAAACATTTAGTGCATAATAGGGAAATTTTTTTTTTTTTACTTAGTTGGCATTTATAGAACACTACATCGAACAAGAACATAATATATACATTCTTTTCAAGTGCACTTGGTTAATTCACCATGGTAGACCAACTGTTGGGCAATAAAAGAGTCTCAATAAATTTAAGAGGATTTAAATAATGCAAAGTGTGTTATTTGAACACAACAGAACTAAATGAGTTAGAACACAGGGCAATTATTTTCCAAATCCAGATATTTTAAATTTTTTCAAAGCAAGTCAGAGAAAAATTGAACAGGGTTCAATTTTAGGGTTTTAAGGTTCTAACTTATGATTTAAATATATTAATTAAGGTTACAATGTCCTAGATTTTCCTGTCTTTATGTAACTTCTATTTTAGCAGGGTCTTTCAAATATATATTTTATTTGCTCACAGCTATGGTTCAAAATTCATATGTCATACTTTCAAATGATCAGAAATAATCTCAGAGGATATATTTGTTTGGGGACATATGTTTCATTTCATTGACTTTCAATGTGTTTCGTACATTTCTTGTCATTTTGACATCAGCCGTTTCCATCTCATAATGTCTGCACACTAAGAGAGATCCCAGGTCCTAAATTCTTCACTATCTGAGGTGCTGCTCTTGACACTAAATAATTTTCTAGGAAATGGTGTGTCCTAGAAATTGATCCAGAGACATTTAATAAAAGACGTTAATGAATTTCACTGTATTTTAAGACAAAATTGAAGGGAAATAATAACAGAATTGATAAATTAGTGGCATGCGGAATATACCAGATCCATGTTATTCTATGTAACCATTATGGAGAAAATAATTAACTACCTTTATATGGAATATTTGATATGTATGTTTGGCTTAGAAATGAAGGCAGAGGAGAACTGAGGACATGTATGAAATAAGGTATATTTAAAGCATATTTATGGTTTCCTGAGGTTTTAAAGTAAGATAAACTGTCATGTGCTGTGTTGATCTCTTCTTTAATAGATAAAATTTACTTGTGCTCAGTAGTGTAGCTGTTATAGGTAAAACTTCTGGTGCAATCTACATATTTTAAAATTTGAGTTTCACCAATTCCTGAGTGACCTTCCATGAATTATGCACATTAACTTCTTCATCTGTAAAATATAGATGGGAGTAAATGCTTCACAGAGTTTTTGTGAAGATTTAATTAGTATATATATATATATATATATATATATATATATATATATATATATACAAATTGCTTAGAATAGCATTTGGCACCTATAGTAAATATTAAATATGTGTTGTTATTATTGTTGAAACATAACTGATTGGGCTTCCCTGGTGGCACAGTTGTTGAGAGTCCACCTGCCGATGCAGGGGACATGGGTTCGTGCCCCAGTCCGGGAAGATCCCACATGCCGCGGAGCAGCTAGGCCCGTGAGCCATGGCCGCTGAGCCTGCGCGTCTGGAGCCTGTGCTCCGCAATGGGAGAGGCCACAACAGTGAGAGGCCCGTGTACCGCAAAAACAAACAAACAAACAAACAAAACAACTGATCAAGCAGAAGCAAGGAAATGAATCGTTTACCATGGTTGATTAAGAACTAAGGCAGTTCACATTAATAAAAACAAATAGTCATGAGTGGCTTGTTAGTGGAGTATAGGAAAGAGTTTGCTATAACGTAAGACACCTCTGTATATTAGAGAAATGGCTAGTTGAGAGAGAGAGAGAAAGAGAAAGGAAAAAGACATGATTTCTCATCTGTCTGAAGAAATTGATGCAAGGATTACACGGATGATGACATTGTTGACTCTCAACTAAGCTTACGCATATGACTTTAATTTTTCTTGGTGAATTTTTAAAGGAATCCTAAGATTTGGTTCAATCACAGCTGAGATCATTATATTTCCAAAACCAATTCTCCCTTTTCTATGACACAAAATGTGTATATTTGTGTGTGTGTGTGTGTGTGTGTGTGTGTGTATTTTCAAACTTGAGTTTGTTTGTCAGTAAAGGACAAGGAAACTAGGTGACTTTTGCTAAAATGCTCCCAAAACTACAGCATCCTTTGCCTCATAAATGATTAGCTGAACTGTTTGTACCTACATAGCAATCTGGACAAATTATCTGACTTAGAACTGTCATTAAGCTTCTTTCCTCCCCACGTCCCAGAATTTTGGTCTATCCTTGAGCAATAGAAGATATAACAGCTTCCACTTAAAGGCCCTCCTGAAAGTCAGCTGATCTCAGGAAAAGATATTTCCTGATCAACTGTCCAATAACACCGGCTATTTCACACCATCTAGTTCTTTCTAGCCTTGTTTGCTTGTCCCAGAAAAGAAAAGCCCTTTTCCACCTGCCCTTTGAGACATTTGCAGATCTTATGGTTCGGACATTCACCCTACTGCAATGGCCTCCTCATCTCCCCTTACGACAATGATGCTTTTGACTAAAGTTTTTCCTTATCTAAGTCTGGATTTGTTTTATTTGATGTGCCACAAATGGGATCTATCACAGTCTCTCATATTTGTCAGTTTATAAATATGGTACATCCTTAATGTGTCAATTATCTAATCAAATATGACACAGGCATACCTTGGAGATACTACAGGTTCAGTTCCAGACCATCCCAATAAAGTGAATATCATAATAAAGTGAGTCACACAAATATTTTTTGGTTTCCCAGTGCATGTAAACATTATGTATACACTATACTACAGTCTATTAAGTGTACAATAGCATTATGTCTAATACTACAGTCTATTAAGTGTACAATAGCATTATGTCTAAAAAAAATAGCATTATGTTATGTTTAAATAACAATTTAAAAATTTTTATTGTTGAAAAATCCTAAGCCTTCACCAAGTTATAGTAGTAACATCTAAGCCTTCACCAAGTTATAGTAGTAACATCAAAGATCACTGTTCACAGATCACCATAGAGAATTACCAAAATATGACACAGACACACAAAGTGAGCAGATGCAATTGCAAAAATGGCACCCATAGATTCACTCTTGCAGGGTTGCCATAAACATTCAATTCGTAAAAAAACCCCTCAATATCTGCAAAGAGTAATTAAACCAGGTATGCCTGTATTTGTTACCATCCTGCTTATGATTTCCTGGTTTACCAGGTACAAGTTAATAGCAGCAGTGATGTTATTTTAGGTTTTAACATGTTAAAACATATTTTTCCAATATATTTTCCACTCTTTTCACTGTCATTGGCAGGTGATAAAATAATACACCTGCTTTTCAGACACATTGACTTGAGTTCGTATTTATTAAAACAGTTGTACTTCATTAATATATACCATGCAATTTTTATTAAAATAATTAAAGAAATATTTATATACTTGGATAAATTTGTACCTTGAACATCAGATTAAGGATTTCATATATATATGAATACACACACACACACACCCACACACACACACACCTCTATTCTCAGCATTTTCTTATCCACAAATGTTTTAGATTATGTTCTACAGGAGGCCCACTCTTAGAATTTAGGCAAAACCTACAGAGACTGATGGCTAAAGGCTTTTTTAACAAGTCTCCTAGTATCTGAGACAATAGTCCTTCATTTACTGATGAATTAAATGAATATATGACAAGGACCACTAGTCTTGCATTCTTCCTATACTTAAGGATGATCCTCATTTGTACATCAGCCCCCTCTCAAGAAAGTGATATTGATTATTGCTTTACCACCTTGGCTTTCATGAGAGGGACATTTTAAGAGGCTTCTATTTGGCTTTCCTCAGTATGGTAGCCCTTACCAGATAAACCAAGGACCCAATGGGGGTGTGACATCAACTACCAGTACCTCTGTCCCAATTATACATTCAGGAACTAAAAAGTAACCATTGATTAAGCACGCTCAGAGTCCAGTCCCACATGGATACAAATTCAGTAGATATGAGTCACCCTGGAAGGATGCACCTTGGATCAGATAATGCTTTTCAACCAAGTCAAACACTGAAAGGATAGATAGCTGCTGAAGTTTATCTGCTGAGAGTACTCCCAGAAACTAAGACAATAAATCTGCATCAAACTGTTCAACACATAAGAAAATATGCACTAGTTACTTTAATGACATTTTAGAAACTTTACTTCATTCCCAAGATATTAAAAGTATTTGTTGTGGCAAATGTTATCTTCTCTTTGTGCTCCCATCTACTCTTTAGGTGGTGTCTGAATTCTCAATGGCCAATATTTTAATTTATTCTCACTTTAAGTATTAAAGGAATTAGTTTCCACTGTTTGTCTAAATTAAACAAATTAAAAGAATGGACCAGAGACCTTAACAGACTCCTCTCCAAAGAAGGAATTTAAAGTTTCCACTGTTAAAGGAATTTAGTTTCCACTGTTTGTCTAAATTAAACAAATTAAAAGAATGGACCAGAGACCTTAACAGACTCCTCTCCAAAGAAGATATACAGTTGGCAAATAGCATATGAAAAGGTTCTCCCCATCATATGTCATCAGGGAAATGCAAATTAAAACAATAAGATACTACTACACAACTATTAGAATGGGTAAAATCCAGAACACTGACAATATCAAATTCTGATAAGGATGTAGAGCAACAGAAACTCTCATTCAATGTTTGTAGGAATACAAAATGGCACAGGCACTTTGGAAAACATTTGGCAATTTCTTACAAAACAAAACATCTTCCTACCATATGATCCAGGCATTGAGCAACTTGGCATTTACCCAAAGGAATTGAAAACTTATGTTCACACAAAAACCTACATGTAGATGTTTATAGCATCTTTATTCATAATTACCAAAACTTGGAAGTAACCAAGATGCTCTTCAGTAGGTGGATGGATGAATAAACTATGATACATCTAGACATTGGAATATTATTCAGCACTAAAAAGAAATAAGCCCTTAAGCCTTGAAAACATGTGAGAAAACCTAAATACATTTTACTAAGTGAAAGAAGCCAATCTGAAAAGATTACATAGTGTATGCTTCCAACTATATGACATTCTGAAAAAGGCAACACTGTGATCAGTGGTTGACAAGGGTTGTGGGGAAGGGAGGAATAAATAGGCAGAGCATAGAGAATTCTTAGGGCAGAAAAATACACTATATGATACTAAAATGATAGATACATGTCATTATACATTTGTTCAAAGCCACAGAGTGTGTAACACCAAGAGGAGCCCTAGTGTAAACTATGGATTGTGGGTGATTAATGTGTCTGTGTAGGTTCATCAATATTAACAAAGGTACCACTCTAGTGGGGGATGTTGATAGTGAGGGAGGCTATGCATGTATGGTAAATTTCTGTACCTTCTTCCCAAGTTGGCTGTGAACCTAAAACTGCTGTAAAAAAATTGACTTTTTTAGAAATAAAAAGAATAGTCTTCTACAAAATCTATTACAAAATATGTTTTTAGTTTATTTCTTGTGAAGGTGATTATTGTACAGAATCAATTTACAAGTTTGACCAATAAATAGTGAGATGAGAATTATCTTCTCCCTTCTTTATTATAGATTTATTAGAAATGTGTTTCATTATTTTTTATTTAGTACTATCTAAAATTGACTAGACTATGACTATCATAAATTAAGGGATTATAGAATAATATGTTGCTTTTATTTTTTAAATGCGATTGGTCTAATAAAAAATTGAGGCTCTAGTAAAATATTCACACATGCACATGTACTATTTACCTTTAGCATTCTATTATTTAGTTTTGATGTGAGCATTTATAGTGAAAAGTATTGTGCACATGAATGTTAGGAAAATTAAATTACAATTTCTGTCATTGGGATATATATATATATATATATATATATATATATAAAATGTGTTTGTATCTGACATGATTATCTTAAAATTCATTTTACATATTTTATAGTTCTATATTCTGAATTTGAAAAAGTTTTACTTACCAGTATTCCTCTCATGTATTTTATTCAACAATTAGAAGAAAGAAATGATCAGCTATCATTAGAAAAATTACTTTCCCAATAGTTTTAATCCTCTGAAGTCCACCAAGTTAAGCAGAATCTCTTGGCCTACCTCTTTTATAATCAATTATATACAGGTATTTGTATATTCTTTGCCCTTAAAAAGAAATTTTTTTCTGTGTAAACCTTCATCATCCACATAAGGAATTAAACTGAAAACATTATCTCAATATTATTCAGCTTTATAAAAGAACAAACTTTCAGGATGATTGTAATACATAAATGTGTATAATTTAGGAAACAATTTCATTGCTATAGAAATTCACTCACATCAAAATGTAAAATTATAAAATTAAAATAATCTTAAATGACATAAAATTTTAACCATAGAAAGAAGTAAATACACACACACGTAAATACATACATACATGTATGTATGTGCATGTGGTTACGTGTGTATTTACTACTGGTCCTGGTATTTTCTTATTGTAAATATTAACTAGAACTTAAAAACGTCTTCATATTATAGAAGCTTGAAAATGAATTTAATGTGCATCTTTATGAGTTTTTTAAAATGTGCCTGATTTCTAGAAATTTGAAATATGTAATCTGTATGAGGACAAGATTTTATGTTTTCACAGTTTTATAATATCACCAGTCCTTAGAAGAGTGTTTGGCATATAATTCATTCTTAATAAAATTATATTTGGAATAAACTAAACAATAAATAAAGTGTGCTTCATGCACATAATAACTAGAATTTATATATTGATGCGAATTAAACTTTCACTTTTCAATATCTACATCTCTTATAACTGAATGTTTTCCTTAGCAATGATTTAGATTTTGGACTATGTTGAACTGTCACTTTCATAAAAAGTGTTCATCACAGATTTGGGGTTCTCACCTACTCTCTGAGGGAGAAAATTACCTATTATTATCCTATTAGGTTCAAATTATACTTCATAAATTTAGCTTTATTATATAAGTATTAGATAATTATTAATGTTTATTTTCAAAGTAAAATAGCATATTAAAATTGTTAGTTTATTTAGTGGCATGAGAACTGTTCAAGAAGCATTAAAAAGAAAAAAAACAATGAAAGAATTTGTTGACTGCTTAAAGAAGAAATTAAAAGCAGTGGAGGATTTAACTCTATGATGTTTCAAGATCCTACGATACCCTTAGGGAGATTTTTCACAGCTGTTAACAGAATATTAAAAGAGACGGAGATGTGGGCTTGGGATGAAAATTTTAACTTAGATTTCGTATGCTTTTGACTTGAGAATAAAATATTCAAATAGAAGTGTCCCGCAAGAGATAGGAAACTTCTGGTCATGGTAATAGCCATGTATGAGGGTATAAGTGAGGGTTTCAATCTTATAGATATAGTAATTAAAACTCTGAAAATGTGTGATATCTTCCAGAGGGATAATATATGAAGTGGAACAACCCTGCATGAGGAATGGTAAATGTTTATAAGTGTTTAGAGAATAGTTCATCCAAAAGAAGCTCCTAGCAAGAGTAACAATGGAACAAGAGAAATCTGATAAAGTAATGGAAGTCAAAGAAAAATACACTCTCAAATGTGAGATAATTAACTGATGGAAACAATGCCTTCTTCACCAATCCCTACTTTATGTTCCTTGATGTCTTTCGGGAGTATACAAAAACATTTCAGGGCTGATAGTTTTATGTAGGTCAATGGAATAATTTTGTCAATAGTTCAAAATTTATATTTATATATATGATACTGGCTTAAAGACTGTGTCAAGCTGACATATCTTAATAGCGTCAATTTGAAAAGTTTGATTACAAATATGCAACACAGAATCTGTAATTCAGAAGATTTTCCAAGTTTCAAAATTTCATAGGAATCTTGTGATATGAAATATTAAAGCATTTCTACTATAATACATTCATGTGAAAAAATTCAATTCCAAATATTATTTCCTAATAGCTCCATTAAGATGTTTTCTTTGAATTATTCATTGGTGTAATTTTTATTTACTATGAATAAACTTACTCAAAATAAAAAGTATTTCTAGAATAATAAAGTTTATAGCCTTATGAAACTATAACATCATACATGTGAATATAAAAGACATAAGGTAAGAATTTATTGCTGTAAATACTTAAAATAGGAGGCATTATTGTATTCAAAACATTAAAATACCATATCATTATCATGTTACTTAGAATGTTTTTGTTCAATATAGCAAATTTAAGCAGATTTTAAAATTTGTTTACCTAAACTGAGTTTTTATTTTTGAGTAAAATGAAAAAAAATAGAGTTCTTTTGCATATTTCAAATAGAAATAATTTTTGTAATAATTTTCCCTTCAGTCTTATGATATGCCCAATATAAATCAATGACTAAAAAAAGTTATATCATTATAGTACTATAATTTCTGATGAATAATAAAAAGGATCACATATATATGTATATATATATACACATATATATGTTTTCAAACAAAGTGAAAATAAAGCACTCTTGTTTTTATGACTGGTGAATATATAATTATACCACAAGATTCATATTTTAACATTACTACATATTATTAAGTTTATGTATGGAATGGTTAAAAATTAACAAAACCATATAATTGCTCCAAATAATGTTGTTTCAAATATCTAGAAATTTGCAGGAAAAAGAGTTATGTCAAATTTTAAATACCTGGGTAGATTTTAAATTTTATTGTCATTAAGAACACTGCTATATGAATGTTTGTGTCTCTTCAAAATTCATATGTCAAGATAATAATTTCTAAGGTGATGGTAGGGCTTTTGGGAGATGATTAGGTCATGAGGTTGGAGGCTTCATGAATGGAATTAGTACCCTTATAAAAGAGACCCCAGAGACCTCCCTTACCCCTTCTACCATATAAGAACATAATAAGAAGACAGCATCTATGAACTAGTAAGCAGACTCTCATTATACACAGAATCTGCTGGTGCCTTGTCTTGACTTCCCAGCCTCCAGAACTGTGAGAAATAAATGTTTGCTGTTTAAGTCATACTGTCTATGTAATTTTGTTATAGCAGCCTGAAGGGATGAAGACAAATGCTTAAAATTCTGTTGAGAGGGCAGATCTCATGTTAAGCACACAACACAATATTGTTAACAATAGGCACTGTGTTGTACAACAGCTCTTTAGATCTTATTCATCTCGTATAACTGAAATTTTATACCCATTGTCTGACTTATATAGCTCTCCTTTAGCTCTCATATTTCAGTGTTGGTACTATTGTATCCTTTGAATTAAATGAAAAGCCAGGCTAACAATAAATATAAATAAAAAATTAGTTTACATTTTTGCCATGAAAACATACTAAATCACTACATAAATTCTTACCCCACATCCAAAAATTAATAAATAATGCGATGGCATAAGAAATTACAGATCTAATGACTTCATAGTCCATAGTGCCCAGTATTCTCCCTTACTCTCAAAGCAAGAGACATTTGGTTGATTGGTTGATGTCCACCTTGAAATACTCACAAGGTAGTGTGTGTGTGTGTGTGTGTGTGTGTGTGCGCGTGCGCGCATGTGTGCGTGCACATGTATGATGTAGCTCCCTTTCATAATTATCTATTAACTTATTAAATAAATTTTATTGTTTTAAATTCCACATCTCTTAAATACATATTTCTGTATTTACTACCTGCTGAGGGATGTCATACTTTTCAGGTTCCAGAATTTTCTGTTCTGGTGGTTGTTTCTTATACCAGTCCCTGTGAATTACCTGTGTCCCTTAAGGTTTTATAAAGCTTTCCCATTCTGTCCATTATTATCCGTCTAAAGTAATAACCTATATTATGATGAATCTTCCCTATTACTGCTGTCATTTCATCACAACCTAAATTTAATTCCCCAAATTAACGTTTTCACCAGTTAAGTCTTTCTTGAAATATATGACCGAAAAGGTACACCATAAACAGATGCAATGCTGCCAAGATTTTTAAATCCAAGTAGTGTTTTTTAATAACTTCTAAAGATTGGTTACTAAACATAGACACTAAAGACTAGATCTGATTATTGCAATAGGCATCCTTTCCACCCCCAACTACAGCATCTTTCAAAGGATAACAGAACTTGGTAAGAGTGTGTTTTAGTTATATTAGAGTTTCTATATATGAATGACAATTATGGCCTTGGAATTTGTTGTACCCAGATATTTTACCTTTAATAGAACAAGGACTTTATCAAGCAATGGCTCAAAAATGTTTATTGACTGACAGTTATGCCTAGGCATTCTCATTATTGAAAACAGGAAGATAGTTTTTATAAAATGATTTTTCTAAAGTTCTTATAATCTAAGAAGACATAATAAGCAGGTAAATAAATAAGTTCATATATATATTAGTGTTGTGATAAAGGTATACTCAGGGGTCAATAGAAACATAGCAAAGGATACTAGCTCTTCCTATATGTTTAAGCAAAACTTCTAGTAGGAGAGCACATAGAGATGAGATTCAAAAGTTAAGATGATAAAAGCCTAAGAAGAAGTATAGAACAAGTGATGATAACCTGAATACAGACAAATGGAAAAGGATACTACAAACAATTTAATACTATGATAGAATAAAATTCAAGGAAGAGAATGTCAGGAAATGACTGAATATATACTGTAACGCAGTCCTTTGAAAGCATAATGAGTTCTTAATGTGTAATTTCAGTTTTACCTAGGGTAGAAAATGAATGAGCATTGAAAGCTTTCCAAAGCAACATCCTGATTACAAAACTTTCCCAATAATAGATGGCTGAGGCTTCTAGAATGCTTCAGATATGTGTGTACAGAAACAGTGAATAGCAAAACATTATTTTAAGGGCCAGGTGAATGATTTCTTACCGCCTAAACTCGTGGGCTCTCAAGGTGGTCATTCCTTCTCTGGGTGCTTGCAATAAGTTCTAATGCTTTGGCACAGCTCTGGTATGTAAAGGCAAACTTTCCACACAAGCACATGAAATTTGAGACTGTCAATCTTTTACACTGTTGTATTTTGTGTTACAAACACATCCTGATACATAAGAGGATCTCAATAAGATATTGATGAATACTGAATGAATGAATGAGAAGATTAAAGTCATCTAAAGAGGAACCACTGAGAATTGACTTGATTTGATTAAAGGTATTTTTCAACCAAATACATCAGAATTAGTGTTAAAAAATCGACTTTTTTGTGCAAGTTAAATTGCAATGGATGGCTTATCAAGCATTACTACTTTCTGCCATATTGAGAGGAAGTTAATATTATCAGCAATGGCATTCAGAGGATGTCTCATGTGCTTAAATATTGGTAGTATATACAGCTGTAAATAATTTTTAATAACCGGAGCCATATTTTTCAGTTTGAAACATATCCCGGTAAAATTAGGGGGAGGGTGGAATTTCCTAATAAAATTCCCAATTATTGTGAAAACAATGACATATTTGTTTTGTTTTTATCCCTATAGAATAAAAAGCTTCATATAAAAAGAGAGTTGAGGGAATTCCCTGGTGGTCCAGTAGTTAGGACTTGGTGCTTTCACTGCTATGGGCCAGGGTTGGATTCCTGGTTAAGAAACTAAGATCCTGCAAGCCTCTCAGCACGGCCAAAAAAATAAAAATAAAATAGAGAGAGAGAGAGTTGATAGGTAGTGTATCAGTCAGAATAGATAGGGTATGTTGCAGAAACACATATACAAAAGTCCAAAAATTTAGTCGTATTTTTTTAAAAAAATGTTTATCTCTTGGTGGCTTAAAGTCTGTTGTGGACTTGGAAAATGTCCAGGGCAACAGCTTTCTCAGCAATGAGTCAGTGATCCAGGCTGATGGAGTCTCCAACATACTGTAACTAAATTGACTGTAATGTATGACCTTTCCAGTTGAAGTATCAGGGAAAGGGAGGTGAAAAAAATCAAGTATCAGAAATTAAATGCTTCCTCTCAGAAGGGCCACACATGATTGGTAAATACATGGAGTCTGGAAAATCATCCTGAATCTATCTCAATTTCAAGTGAGAAATTCCAACACTTCATTATGAATTATTTAGTGTTTGTGCAAGAAAGTAAGAAAAAACTGGGAGAACTATGTAGCATATTCAAGACAAAACCTTTCTATCTAACTGCAGTCAATATTCTCTCTCTGTGATAAGCTGAAAGAAGAAGTCATAACACTTATCATCCCAAGCTTTATTTCCAATTAGTTGACAAAATTATCCATAGACAAAATTATTTTGTCACAGCCAGAATTGACAAAATGTATACTTTAGTGAAAATTAAGAGTTCATGATTTCCCTCAAGTTCTCAGCTATGTTAATTATTGCATATTCATATTTAAAATGATATATATTTGGTAACAAAAGGTTTAACAATTCTAGAATGAAGAATTCCTTTGATCAGATATAAGCCAATCTTTCTTAATTAATCACAGTGTTAGGCTCTCTCTGTTAGAATTTATACCTGATAACTGTTCTGAAGTTGATCAACTTTTTATTTCTCATTCAGACTACCCTAATTAGCCATAAAACACTTAATGAAATGCTTTAGAGAACATAAAAAATCTGCCATATTTTCCAAAATTGGTGTATTGTGAGAAAGAGTTGAACAAATGTTTTGAAAATTCAGTGGTTTCAGTAGTTTTCTAGTCTTAAAATCAAATGTATTATCCTATATTTGCATTTGTTGACAAGTAGGAATTAAATAACAATGAAAAGGCTGTAATTAACATTCCTCTGGGGGTCAACAAGCATCATCTTGTTATTTTCTTTTAAGGACAATGGAAAAAGTAAAATGAGTGCCTTTAAAAATCTGGGAGAAAAACCGTTTTAAAAAGAAAAGGATGCATTCATTTAAGGAAAAGTAGCAGAAGAAATCCTCAAGGCTAATTGTCCTGAGTAAGTATGTGAATGATTTTAGCTGCCAGGAAATTCAATGGCTGAATGCTTCACTGGCTCTGCCACCCAGTGGGCAGGGTAGAGTGTGTAACTCAGACTATTACCTAAGGGCTGATAGTGCTACACGTGTGTTCATATCGTATCCTTTCCCGCTGATAAGTGACTAACCCCATGTATTAGGTTTATTCAGCAAGACTCAAGTGGTTAAACAAATTAAATTGGTGGTGCCCAACATTAGCTGCTACATGAATTCAAGCTGCATTTCTCCTTAAGAGGGTAGAGACTTCAGAGCCAAAAGGATGCCTGCTGAACTTCATAAGGAAAGAACAAATGTTGCCTGCAGTTCAAAGCCCCCTCTGAAGTTATTTATACTAGTCATTTCAGAATCTTGTTTATTAAATGATGGTAAAACTATGAAATTTAGTCGTATTGGCTCAAGTCCTTATAAAAACGCATATAGAGCTTATCTACTCAAGGGGTTAACTTCTGACTTAGCAATTTTATGATGAACATCATAGGTCTGGATGTAGTCATTCAAGAATTAATTTAATCATTCATTCATTCATTCTCTTATCACTTTACCTCATTACATTACCTACAGGTATTATTTACCTTTAGAAAACAGGCAAGTAGAACATAAACAATTTAACCAAATGGAAAAATCCCATAGCATTAAAGAAAACCCAGGGTGTGTGATAGTAAAATTTTAGAAGAAGAAAATATACTAGAATAAAATGAAGAAAAAAACATGATATAGTATAAACTATTAATAAGTAACTATCTAAAAAATGAAAGAAAATTCTGACAATTGCTAAGTGATTTGGTGTCACACACATCAATGGGATAACCAGATATTATGCAAAACATTTTTTAGATACAGGTACTTTCTTCCCAGTAATTTATTTTTTTCTACTTTTGAGTAAGAAATTTTGTCTAGGGCAGCAATGTGTCCAGTTTAAGTAACAAAAAATGGAGCAATTTCACTAATTCAAATAAACATACAGATTTAAATACAGCATTTGCTCTCGATAATGTGTGTCAGTGAGCTTAGTCACTGACAGTTGGGAAGGACTAGACTGTATTCCAAAATGAGCATACAAATTCATAGCACCTATCAAGAGATTCAGCAGCCTATCAACAAGAATAATGCACCTACCATCCCAACACTGCATGAAGCGAGAGGACAGGAGACAAGGGCATTCTTAAGCAACAAATTCTGAAGACAGACCAAAGTGTTATGCATATCAAGCAAGTTGTGAGATCAACATGCAGAAAATATCACAACATAAGTTAATGTCAGCGAATGACACCCTGAAAACACCTTTTCATAGTAGCCCTGACAACTCGAGCATCTGCAGACATTACCTCCAAGTGGAAAGTCACTTGGTGCAGCAGAAGGGGCCTATGGTTAAAGGAACACATTTGACAGGTATACAAAATAAATGTGAATTATAAAAAAGAAAATAATCTATGTCTGTCTGTGTTAATAGGAAACTGGATTTCTAGAAGATAATTTTAAACTTTAAATAGGAATGATATTAATAGATTTTACTTTTTAGATAATACAATGATTTTTAACCTTCTGTACTTTTCTGCTAACTATCAAAATATTTTATTGAGAAACTTAGAGGGCTGAATACTAAGAAAAAGCTATGTCTTTATTTAGAATTCTAGTAAGAGTTGAATATTTATATTTGTGTTCTTTCTCCCATTTTCTTTGACTTTCCCCTGTTTTTATACTTCCCTCCTCTTGTCTAGCCATTACGCGCTCCTCATGATTTGCCTCATATTCTTAAACACTTTTACTTATCCATTTAATTAGATTTATCCTCAATTACAATGCCTTTCTTTGTATTCTGAGTGTTTTTACCTCTCTAACTTTCAATGTTTTGGCATTTTATAAGTTATTCATTGGGGTTGCTCAACTATTACATGAAAGGGATAAACATTAAAATATATTCCACATCCCTTATGAATCGAGTGACAAGATAAATTTATTATCTACTATATCATACATTTTTATAATATTTCATAACAATAACCTAGATATTAATGTTCTCATTTTACAGATGAGTTAACCTAAGACCAGAGAGGTAGCTCACTTCTTTAAATGTAACAGCATAGCTTGGGAGTTTTAACTGATAAAAGGAGGAATCTGGGTTTATTCTATGAGGTCTTTGTCCAGAACTTCTTTAAATGGAACTGGTATTTTACCCACAGCACTTCCCAGTTTAGATTAGCTATTTTTATTCTAGCCTCAGGAATATCTTCTCTAGCCTTTCAAAGAGTATTACAGCATTATTCTCACATATAGAAAATTTAGAGATCTAAAGGGAACGTTTAAAATCCTTGATCATGATTTTGAACTATTAAATAAGTCCTAATTCCTATTAATAAAAATGTTTCCCAAGCAAAGGCAACAGCAACAATACCCAACGTATTGCCAATGTTGTTATTTTCAATTATAGATCATCTCAGAAAAATCAGTAGGTAAGAAAAATTTTTTGAAAAAGGGAAAAGCCTTTCTACTTTCATTTTTGCTGTTCAGAGTCAGGACACATGGGCTTAAAACTTACCTGAGAAGGATTTCCCATCAGAAGTTTTATTGTCACACCATCATTCCCTTAACCTGAGGGAAATAATTTTGTCTACATTTGTCACTGCTAGTAATAAGTATCTGTATAACAAATGAAAAATTATTGTCCAAACTGACAGGGCCAACTGTGGGCACAGAGGAGGGATTTGCATCTGGGGTAAACCAAAAGAAGACAAAACCTAAACAGTCGTGTTGATCCAAAGGGCTTGAGACAAACAGGAAAATCCAAATAGGAAACACAGAACCAACCCTGAGTAAGTGAAATGAAAGCAAAGGGAGCATGGGAGGCCGAGGCCAGAAAACGAGCATCTGGAACATAGCCACAGGATGAGCTTGCAACCTCAATTGTAGGCAGGGATAAAACTCTAATGTATAACAAGCCAACTTGGACAGATGTTCAGAAACAACACTGATTAAAGGATAGTTGTTTAGCTGAAAAGTTAATTCAGATAGATGAGTATTTCACTGCAAATGAAAATTTCATTTTGCTCTATATTAACACCTTCCATAGATAATTTGAAGCTAAATTTGAGGTTATATTTTCTGGAATATTTTCAGCATTTCAGGAAGCAATTTTAATTTTAAATGCTATTTTCATTGAAGAGCAAAGAGAAAATTAATAAGTATACTTTTCTGTATTTTAGAACAATTAAACAATTGTGATTCATCTCTTTAAATTTTATGTTCTACTTCTTCAGGAAACACATGCAATGCAAACACAAGTGTATATAAACACACAGCAGTCTAATGTCTGCTGCAATCTGCAGAATGATCCAATGCTCAGGATATCCAACATTTTATTTTCCTTTTGTTAAATATATGAATTCTGATGTGCAAATACAAAGTAGCATTTGGATCATATTTTCACCATAAATTAGCATCTGGAAGTCATTAACATAATTATCAACCTTAAAGATATTTTAAATTGCATTTTTATCGTTGAAAAAGATAGTTAATGGTACCAACAGATAGAAGCTCCAATAAATGAATAACTTTATATGAGTCAGATAAAAGCAAAATAAAAACGTAATAAAGAATAACTATGTAAAGGTATAATAGGGGACAGAGTTGTGTTAATACTAAAATCAAAGTTATATTCACATAATTTTTTCTAATTTTCGTGAAAACATAAATATACATTTGTAGTTTTAGATGAGTTGTATTTTTAATTGTTGTCACCTAACATTTTTCCCAAAAACGTGGTAACAAGTAGTTCAACAACACATTTATCAGTGAAGATACTTCTCTCTCATGCAAACCTCAAAACCAATAGGAATTCAGATTGAATCTAGTTTTGCCATTTACTAACCTGGTGTCACAATTTGCAAGTATTCGGTTTTCCATTTTCCTTTCTCTTTTTTTTCATCACACCCAGATGGATGGGTAGGGAATTACCCAGTGAAATAAGCTGAACCGGATGCTATGCTGCCCCACCGAGATTTCCCTTCTGGAGAAAGAATTTATTCCCTCAGCTGTTGGACATTCTGCCAGCCCATGGCCCTCAGCTATCAGGCTTTTCCAGGGATAGCTTAGCCTAGTGCAATTCACACCCACTTCCCAGGGCAGCCTCACACTCAATGACTCACCAAGAGAGGTTCAGATATAACGGCCTGCCCCTCCCCCCACCTCTAGATAATATTGAGGGTTCATACAGCTGTACATTTGTACAGCATTTGGTAGACCTACACTGCAGCCAAGCTTCTCTTTTTGTCCAATCCTGTTTCATTCCCCTCACTTCCACAGGTTTTGACCCCTAGGGATGAAATGTTGTGCACTCTGATCTCATTCTCAGAGTTGGCTTCCCAAAGAATCTAACCCGTGATATCAGAAATTCCTTATAAATATAGTACACTTTATCATATAACTAAACATATACACAGAACTGACCAAAAGTCTAATCCCATCATAGCTTTAAGCCTTTTTTATTCCAGTCATCATAAGAAGCCCAAGAATTCCAAAAAATTCCCCTTCATCATAAGGTTTGTGCATTCCCTGCAACTCCCATATCACTCACCATCTCAACTCCTCAAAGTCTTCCCCTGAATCGTTTGTAATTTATGGACCACCGACAGCAAAATTCTCTATATTCTCAAATTCCTTTCTGAACAGTTTCTTCAATATCTTTTTCTGAGTAAAAATCTTCTTTTCCCTTAGAGCATTCTTTTCTCTAGAGTCCTTTCCAATGGTATCTGTTTTCTCTGCAGCCTTACTTATATCATAGATGATCTCCCTGCTAGTCTTTGCCATTTCTAAATGATTTTCTATACTCAATCCGCACTCCCCGAATTGAAACAATGTTATTAGATTCTATCCCTTGTCATCCTTCTTTGTTGTAGTCATAAAAAGAAATATTAGATCATTCCTTCTAATTATTGTAAAATATGGTTCATTATTACTCTTAAAAAAGCTGCTATCAAATTGTTGGTGACTTCAATACCTTTGTAACTGATCCTTACTATAACCTAACCTCTGTTAAAAATCCAGAAATAACAAAATTAAAACCATCAAATCAATAAATAATATTTAGTAAGAGTTTCTTGTGCATATAACAAGTTCACGACCTGGGAGCTTTCACATTCAAAACTGATATGAGACTCAGGGACCTGACATTACAGGATGGCTTATAAAGTGAAAATGAGGAAGTTGTTTAACCTTTACAGTGATTGGTTATTACAATGGAGGTTTCCAGATGGCAGGGGATTGTTTAAAAGTAACTATCTTACATCATTTTAGGAAGATGACTTAAATTTCTTTTATGGTTATCGGAGGCATTTATAAGAAATAACCTAAGATTCACTTATGTTCATGAAATAAGCTAGATTTAGTTTTGTTTACATGGCTTAAATGGCTTTATCTGCTCATGGAATTTTCACATCCAGTTTCCATTTTGTATTAATACCTCTCCATTCTTGAACTTTTCACATCCAATAGTCTCTTTCCCCTCTTTGCCATCTGATGCTATTGTTATATTGTAGAATTTTCATTACCAGTGAATGTGCCCCTTCAGTTTCAAACATTGTCTTCCTCTCTTCCTCCAAAGACACTTGTCTTTCTAACCATCCCCTCTCATTCCTCAATTCCAAAATTATTTGACCACATAAGAAACTCCAACACATTGAACCAGCCAGCTTTTATTGTTCTGTTCCTCAAGCCCATCCCCTAGGTTATGAAAGATTAACATAATCTCAAATAACTATGTGAAATGTGGTTTATTTGACAGCAAGGGATAAACAAATATTAAAGAAATTCCAGATAGCAGTGATGCTGGGTATCTGCATTTTAGAGCTGTTCCATTTATTTTCTTAGCAGTAAATTAACTCCTATATGTCTGGAGCAGACCAGGTTGGGATATTTGGTAGTGGTGGTTAAAAACCACCTGTGGGTGCTCTGGTTGTTTTTCCTGATAACATGCCCATGTGCAGTATTATAAATTATGCAATATTATTATAAAGCCTTACCCAAAATGCTTCAACTCTGAATAACACTGAAGATATTTACTATATATTTGTTACTGAACTCCTATGTACCTGCACAGTAACAAAAATATGATTTACTAAGAGTACAGAGGTCTCATTATATTTTGTTATTATGCCTCTCTTTTAAGTTGCTTAGAATTCCAACTTGTATTCCAATACAAAAACTGTTCTGAATATGTATGTAATTTCAGACCCTCCTATCACCACTCATGCGTTCCTGGTTAAATCCAGCTCTCTCTGAATCTACACCTAGGCAGCTAAACAAGATTGTAGAAAAATGACAAAGCCATGCTGATTGGAACTTAAATTTGTGTCACCAAATAAAGGGTTGTATGGCAGACAATTGCATCTCATTTCCTTAGATTATTCTTATTCTAGGTGAGATTTTACACCTCCTCCCTCTTCAAACCTCCAATGTTCTGCCACATTTTAACTTTCTGATAATAATATCTACATGTTCTCACCCCTATATCTACACACATATTTGAACTTTTTAGCCATATATCCTATTTTCTAACCCTATATCTCCCTGAATCCTGTCTCCCTCATATAAAATATATCCAATCCAAAAGTTATATCTTCTCTCACCTAAGTTATCAAATAGTCCTTCTTTAAGGAATCATTCTGTTTATCATACAACACTCCGTAATGTCACAGTATTGTAAAGTTCTCTTGACTCTGTACCCTCTAGCGACTCCCCTACCTCCCTGTTCCCTTTTACCACAAAAACATTTAAAAGTTTTTTATTAGTGTTTTAAAAACACTAATTTAAAAAGATGCATGGGGCTTCCCTGGTGGCGCAAGTGGTTGAGAGTCTGCCTGCCGATGCAGGGGTGCCCTAGTCCGGGAAGATCCCACATGCCGTGGAGCGGCTGGGCCCGTGAGCCATGGCCGCTGAGCCTGCGCGTCTGGAGCTTGTGCTCTGCAACGGGAGAGGCCACAACAGTGAGAGGCCCGCGTACCGCAAAAAAAAAAAAAAAAAGATGCATTTACCCCAATGTTCATAAAAGTATTATTTACAATAGCCAAGATATGTAAGCTACCTAAATGCATATCAACAGATGAATGGATAAAGATGTGGTATATACACCCAATGGAAAACTACTCAACCATAAAAAAGAATGAAATAATGTCATTTGCAGTAACACGGATAGACTTGGAAAGCATTATGCTAAGTGAAATAAGTCAGACAAAGAAAAACAACTACTGTATGATATCACTTTTTTGTGGAATCTGAAAAATACAACAAACTACTGAATATAACAAAAAAGAAGCAGACTCACAGATATAGAGAACAAACTGGTGGTTACCTGTGGGGAGAGGGAAGAGGGGAGGGGTAGTATAGGGGTAGAGGACTAAGAGGTTCAAACTATTATGTATAAGATAAGCTACAAGGATATATTGTACAGCACAGGGAATATAGTCTATAGTTTATAATAACTGTAAAAGGAGTATAACCTTTAAAAATTGTGAATCACTATATTATACACCTGTAACTTATATAATATTTACAGCAACTATACTTCAATAAATAAATAAATAAATATGCAGTCTTTAAAAAAAGGTAGTATAACTGCTCTCTGTACTTCCATTCCTCAAATTCTATCTTTTTTTTTTATTTTTTTTATTTTTTTTTATTTTTATTTTTTTTGTAATTCTTTTTTTTAATTGTAGCACTTGTGCTTAATTAAAATTTAACCTAAATTTTACTGGCTATAAGAGAAAATATACTGGATTCATTTATATAATAACATATTTTGACATAAATTTCAAATGAAAATTATTTTCAAATGTATTTTCAATTACTCTTCAGTCACTATTTACAGATGATTTGAAGTATATGGATTTTTTTTTTCATGTACAAATCATCCTTGAAAAATGAGGATTCTTTTACTTGAGTAGGACTTATCTTAATCCAGAGATCAGATCTAGGTCCAACAGACAAAATTTTAAAACTTAAAATTTTCTAATAGTAAAAGGCACTTAAAAGGTTAAAACCTCCTAATAGACCAGCATTCCGACTATAGAATCAGCTGATTTATGGGTAGTGAGCATTTTTTTTTTTTTAACATCTTTATTGGAGTATAATTGCTTTACAATGGTATGTTAGTTTCAGCTTCACAACAAAATGAATCAGTTATATATATACATATATTCCCATATCTCTTCCCGCTTGCGTCTCCCTCCCTCCCACCCTCCCTATCCCACCCCTCCAGGCGGTCACAAAGCACCGAGCTGATCTCCCTGTGCTATGCGGCTGCTTCCCACTAGCTATCTACCTTACGTTTGGTAGTGTATATATGTCCATGCCTCTTTATCGCTTTGTCACCATTTACCCTTCCCCCTCCCCATAGCCTCAAGTCCATTCTCTAGTAAGTCTGTGTCTTTATTCCTGTTTCACCCGTAGGTTTTTCATGACATTTTTTTTTTCTTAAATTCCATATATATGTTTTAGCATACAGTATTTGTCTCTCTCTTTCTGACTTACTTCACTCTGTATGACAGACTCTAGGTCTATCCACCTCATTACAAATAGCTCAATTTTGTCTCTTTTTATGGCTGAGTAATATTCCATTGTATATATGTGCCACATCTTCTTTATCCATTCATCCGATGATGGACACTTAGGTTGTTTCCATCTCTGGGCTATTGTAAATAGAGCTGCAATGAACATTTTGGTACATGACTCTTTTTGAATTATGGTTTTCTCAGGGTATATGCCCAGTAGTGGGATTGCTGGGTCATATGGTAGTTCTATTTGTAGCTTTTTAAGGAATCTCCATACTGTTCTCCACAGTGGCTGTATCAATTTACATTCCCACCAACAGTGCAAGAGGGTTCCCTTTTCTCCACACCCTCTCCAGCATTTATTGTTTCTAGATTTTTTGATGATGGCCATTCTGACTGGTGTGAGATGATATCTCATTGTAGTTTTGATTTGCATTTCTCTAATGATTAGTGATGTTGAGCATTCTTTCATGTGTTTGTTGGCACTCTGTATATCTTCTTTGGAGAAATGTCTATTTAGGTCTTCTGCCCATTTTTGGATTGGGTTGTTTTTTTTTTTGTTATTAAGCTGCATGAGCTGCTTATAAATTTTGGAGATTAATCCTTTGTCAGTTGCTTCATTTGCAAATATTTTCTCCCATTCTGAGGGTTGTCTTTTGGTCTTCTTTATGGTTTCCTTTGCTGCGCAAAAGCTTTTAAGTTTCATTAGGTCCCATTTGTTTACTTTTGTTTTTATTTCCATTTCTCTAGGAGGTGGGTCAAAAAGGACCTTGCTGTGATTTATGTCATAGAGTGTTCTGCCTATGTTTTCCTCTAAGAGTTTGATAGTTTCTGATCTTACATTTAGGTCTTTAATCCGTTTTGAGCTTATTTTTGTGTATGGTGTTAGGGAGTGATCTAATCTCATACTTGTACATGTAGCTGTCCAGTTTTCCCAGCACCACTTATTGAATAGGCTGTCCTTTCTCCACTGTACATTCCTGCCTCCTTTGTCAAAGATAAGGTGACATATGTGCGTGGGTTTATCTCTGGGCTTTCTATCCTGTTCCATTGATCTATCTTTCTGTTTTTGTGCCAGTACCATACTGTCTTGATTACTGTAGCTTTGTAGTATAGTCTGAAGTCAGGAAGCCTGATTCCTCCAGCTCCATTTTTCGTTCTCAAGATTGCTTTGGCTATTCGGGGTCTTTTGTGTTTCCATACAAATTGTGAAATTTTTTGTTCTAGTTCTGTGAAAAAGGCCAGTGGTAGTTTCATAGGGATTGCATTGAATCTGTAGATTGCTTTGGGTAGTAGAGTCATTTTCACAATGTTGATTCTTCCAATCCAAGAACATGGTATATCTCTCCATCCATTTGTATCATCATTAATTTCGTTCATCAGTGTCTTATAATTTTCTGCATACAGGCCTTTTGTCTCCTTAGGTAGGTTTGTTCCTAGATCTTTTATTCATTTTGTTGCAATGGTAAATGGGAATGTTTTCTTAATTTCACTTTCAGATTTTTCATCATTAGAGTATAGGAATGCCAGAGATTTCTGTGCATTAGTTTTGTATCCTGCTACTTTACCAAATTCATTGTTTAACTCTAGTAGTTTTCTGGTAGCATCTTTAGGATTCTCTATGTACAGTATCATGTCATCTGCAAACAGTGACAGCTTTACTTCTTCTTTTCTGATTTGGATTCCTTTTATTTCCTTTTCTTCTCTGATTGCTGTGGCTAAAACTTCCAAAACTATGTTGAATAACAGTGTTGAGAGTGGGCAACCTTGTCTTGTTCTTGATCTTATGGAAATGCTTTCAGTTTTTCACGATTGAGGACGATGCTGGCAGTGTGTTTGTCATATATGACCTTTATTATGTTGAGGAAAGTTCCCTCTATGCCTACTTTCTGCAGGGTTTTTATCATAAAGCTTTGTCGAAAGCTTTCTCTGCATCTATTGAGATGATCATATGCTCTTACTACTTCAATTTGTTAATATGATTGATTTGCATATATTGAAGAATCCTTGCATTCCCTGAATAAACCCCACTTGATCATAGGGTATGATCCATTTAATGTGCTGTTGGATTCTGTTTGCTACTATTTTCTTGAGGATTTTTGCATCAATGTTCATCAGTGATATTGTCCTGTAGTTTTCTTTCTTTTTGACATCCTTTTCTGGTTTTGGTATCAGGGTGATGGTAGCCTCGTAGAATGAGTTTGGGAGTATTCCTCCCTCTGCTATATTTTGGACGAGTTTGGAAAGGATAGGTGTTAGCTCTCCTCTAAATGTTTGATAGAATTCTCCTGTGAAGCCTTCTGGTCCTGGGCTTTTGTTTGTTGGAAGATTTTTAATCACAGTTTCCATTTCAGTGCTTGTGATTTGTCTGTTCATATTTTCTATTTCTTCTGATTCAGTCTTGGCAGGTTGTGCATTTCTAAGAATTTGTCTATTTCTTCCAGGTTGTCCATTTTATTGGCATAGTGTTGCTTGTAGTAATTTCTCATGATCTTTTGTATTTCTGTGGTGTCAGTTGCTACTTCTGCCTTTTCGTTTCTAATTCTATTGATTTGAGTCTTCCCCATTTTTTCTTGATGAGTCTGGATAATGGTTTATCAATTTTGTTTATCTTCTCAAAGAACCAGCTTTTAGTTTTATTGATCTTTGCTATTATATCCTTCATTTCTTTTTCATTTATTTCTGATCTGATTCTTATGATGTCTTTCCTTCAGCTAACTTTGGGGGATTTTTGTTCTTCTTTCTCTAATTGCTTTAGGTACAAGGTTAGGATTGTTTATTCGAGATGTTTCCTGTTTCTTAAGGTAGGATTGTATTGCTATAAACTTCCATCTTAGAATGGCTTTTGCTGCATCCCATAGATTTTGGGTCATCGTGTCTCCATTGTCATTTGTTTCTAGGTATTTTTTTGATTTCTTCTTTGATTTCTTCAGTGATGACTTCGTTATTAAGTAGTGTATTGTTTAGCCTCCATGTGTTTGTATTTTTTATAGATCTTTTCCTGTAATTGATATCATGTCTCATAGTACTGTGGTCGGAAAAGATACTTGATACAATTTCAATTTTCTTCAGTTTACCAAGGCTTGATATGTGACCCAAGATATGATCTTTCCTGGAGAATGTTCCATGAGCACTTGAGAAAAATGTGTACTCTGTTGTTTTTTGATGGAATGCCCTATCAATATCAATTAAGTCCATCTTGTTTAATGTATCATAAAGCTTCTGTTTCCTTATTTATTTTTATTTTGGATGATCTGTCCATTGGTGAAAGTGGAGTGTTTAAGTCCCCTACTATGATTGTGTTACTGTCGATTTCCCCTTTTATGGCTGTGAGTATTGAGGTGCTCCTATGTTGAGTGCATAAATATTTACAATTGTTATATCTTCCTCTAGGATTGATCCCTTGATCATTATGTAGTGTCCTTCTTTGTCTCTTCTAATAGTCTTTATTTTAAAGTCTATTTTCTCTCATATGAGAATAGTTACTCCAGCTTTCTTTTGGTTTCCATTTGCATGAAATATATTTTTCCATCCTCTTACTTTCAGTCTGTACGTGTCTCTAGGTCTGAAGTGGGTGTCTTGTAGACAGCACATATATGGGTCTTGTTTTTGTATCCATTCAGCCAATCTGTGTTTTTTGATTGGAGCATTTAGTCCATTTACATTGAAGGTAATTATCAATATGTATGTTCCTATTCTCATTTTCTTAATTGTTTTGAGTTCATTACTGTAGGTCTTTTCCTTCTCTTGTGTTTCTTGTCTAGAGAAGTTCCTTTAGCATTTGTTGTAAAGCTGGTTTTGTGGTGCTGTACTCTCTCAATTTTTGCTTGTCTGTAAAGTTTTTAATTTCTCCATCAAATCTGAATGAGATCCTTGCTGGATAGAGTAATCTTGGTTGCAGGTGTTTCTCCTTCATCACTTTAAAAATGTCCTGCCAGTCCCTTCCAGCTTGCAGAGTTTCTGCTGAAAAATCAGCTGTTAACCTCCTGGGGATTCTCTTGTATGTTATTTGTTGTTTTTCCATTGCTGCTTTTAATACGTTTTCTTTGTATTTAATTTTTGACAGTTTGAATAATATGTGTCTTGGCATATTTCTCCTTGGATTTATCCTATATTGGACTCTCTGTGCTTCCTGGACTTGATTAACTATTTCCTTTCCAATATTAGGGAAGTTTTCAACTATAATCTCTTCAAATATTTTCTCAGTCCCTTTCTTTTTTCTCTTCTTCTTCTGGAACCCCGATAATTCGAATGTTGGTGCATTTAATGTTGTCCCAGAGGTCTCTGAGACTGTCCTCAGTTCTTTTCATTCTTTTTCCTTTTTTCTGCTCTGCAGTAGTTATTTCCACTATTTTATCTTCCAGGTCACTTATCCATTCTTCTGCTGCAGTTATTCTGCTATTGATCCCATCTAGAGTATTTTTAATTTCATTTATTGTGTTGTTCATTGTTGTTTGTTTCATCTTTGGTTCTTCTAGGTCCTTGTTAAATGTTTCTTGCATTTTTTCTATTCTAGTTCCAAGATTTTGGATCATCTTTACTATCATTATTCTGAATACTTTTTCTTGTAGACTGCCTATTTCCTCTTCATTTGTTAGGTCTGGTGGGTTTTTATCTTCTCTTTCATCTGCTGTGTGCTTTTCTGTCTTCTCATTTTGCTTATCTTACTGTGTTTGAGGTCTCCTTTTTGCAGGCTGCAGATTCGTAGTTCCCATTGTTTTCGGTGTCTGTCCCCAGTGGCTAAGGTTGGTTCAGTGGGTTGTGTAGGCTTCCTGGTGGAGGGGACTAGTGCCTGTGTTCTCATGGATGAGGCTGGATCTTTTCTTTCTGGTGGGCATTTCCACATCTGGTCGTGTGTTTTGGGGTGTCTGTGGACTTATTATGATATTAGGCAGCCTTTCTGCTAATGGGTGGGTTTGTTTTCATCTCTTGCTAGTTGTTTGGCATAGGATGTCCAGCACTGTAGCTTGCTGGTCGTTGAGTGAAGCTGGCTGCTAGTATTGAGATGGAGATCTCTGGGAGATTTTTGCCATTTGATATTATGTGGAGGTGGGAGATCTCTTGTGGACCAGTGTCCTGAAGTTGGCTCTCCCACCTCAGAGACAAAGCACTGACTCCTGGCTGCAGCACCAAGAACTTTTCATCCACATGGCTGTTATGATGTCACTCTCCATGGATGTCCTTGTATTCCAGTCCGAGGGGCTTGTCTGCCTACCCGCCAGGGCTTGCGGGGCTCGGAGCTGAGTCTCAGGTTTCAGAGATCAGATCACAGGGAGAGGACTTGTGGCATGAACACAGCCTGCAGGGGTTTAGTGCACCACGGCTAGCCGCGTGCGAGTCTGGAGAAAAGTCTGGACCTGCCAGACAGGCAGGAGACTTTTTTTTCCCTCTTTGTTTCCTGGTGCACGAGGAGAGGGGATTAAGAGCGCCACTTAAAGGAGCTCAAGTAACGAGTGCAAGCCACGGCTAACAGCCGGAGCCCCAGAGACAGGCATGAGATGCTATACGGCTTTCATTATTGATCATAATTAATTTATATTCATTTAAAAATATTTTTGTATAGATTTAACCATATTATTTAAGACTTGATTGAATTTCACTCAGATTTTAACCTATTCACAGAGGTTATCTGGAAATTGAATTTATACTTGCATAATGATACAGCCTCCTATCATTTTCCAAATTTGAAATCAATTTATTCATCTTGAATATTAATAATACATAATATTTCTTTCTTTTGAAAGTGTTTAGGTAAGTTTATTTCTTAATATTACTATTAAAATGCATTTTATTTAATTTGATGCCATATTACTCATAGAATCATCTATTATTAAATTAAAAATAAAAATTAATAATAAACCTTATAATTTCTGTCATGGTGATATATTTTTTCTAGTTAAAATATTATATTTTAACAGTTCATTGTGCACTTATACATAATCTGCTATACTTCAGAAAGTGTGCTGGGCTTTGAGGATTCCACAGTGAATGAGAAACAAGTGGACCTTTGACAGGATACAAGAGTGCTGAAAACTTATCAGAGAAGACTATGAATGAGAGAAGAATATTAATTGAACCTTGTTTATTATAGAGCAGATCCCAAAGGAAAACCAAGTGGATTTGACCAGTAGGTACTTGCAAAGTCCCAGAAGTTCAAGGCATAAGATATCAGGTAGAACAGGAAAACAGAAAAAAATCAGCTTTCATATTGGTTAAGCTTGTAAGTTTTGTTCCCTCCAGCTTTAAACCTTCAATTTCCCCAACTGCATTTCAGGAATAGACATATTTTCTGTAACATTTTTCAGCTTAATTTCTCTGGGGGAAGAAAAAGTGGGTGTGAAGTATAGAATTGAAATACTGGGGAAAATAATCACTCAGAGAAATGGGTAACCACACTTCTTCTTTTGGCTTCGTTTTTACTCAGACCAACAATTATAGGATTTGGGAGATTTATTCCTGGGAAAAACTGAGATGGCTTAGGGAAAGGACCTCTAACTATTAATATATGTGGATTGCACTTATGTAAGTCACTAATTGATCTTCATTTATAGATTGGTAGAATGGTGCAGCTGTTAACATAGCATAGAATTTCCAAGTAAATATGACTGAAAGGCCAGCAGAGGACATGTGAGGGAATCTTCCAATAGTAAAGAGAGACCAAAATAAATAACAGAAAAGTAGAACTCTGATGAAACAAAAGTAGAAGGAAATAAGAAAAATGAGTGTTAAAATCTATGCTTCATATTTCAGAAATGTAATAGAAAGTGATCATTTAGAACAAAGAATTGGGAGCTATTAAAAATGTAGAACAAGAAAGTAGTCTTAAAATATTTTTTTAAAAAATGGTAAGAATTTTAAAATATCACATTTGATGAATAAAACTCAGAACTTCTTAAGGAAAAAAAAATGAGGGAAACAATGAAACAATTAGGAATCAATTAATAATAATGATAGAAACAAAAGAGCAGAAAAAGACTAAGGAATATGTTTGTATTAAAATAAACAAACAAAAACTTCACAGAACTGAAGGACATGAGTCTATTAGTTGAAAGGATACAATGAGTGCCAATCTCAATGTATAATGATGAAGATGATGATGATGATGATACCAAGGTATCAGTATAAAATCTCTAAACATAAAGTATTTAGCAAATATCTTAAGCTTTTAGAGAAAAATAAGTGAAAAGTTGTTACATGAAAATTGTTGAAAATCAGAGTTAGGAAATAATTTAAAATACAATACTGGATGAAAATATTTTCTACATAAAATTCTTTACCCACATTTATTAGTTTCCAAGGGTTGTACAAATTTGTTGGTTTTAAACAACAGAAATGTATTCTTTCACAGTTGTGGAGGACAGAAGTTCAAAATCAAGGTGTTCTGAACACATTTCCTCCTCTGGCTCTAGGGTGGAATCTTTCCTTGACCCTTCCATTCTTAGTGGCTCCAGTCATTCCTGGTTTGGGACTTCATGGCTTCAATCTCTGCTCCAATCTTGACATGGTCTTCTCTCCTCTGGGTCTGAATCTCAAATTTCCCTATGCCTTTGTCTTATAAGGACAATTTCACACTTGAATTAGAGACCATATTAAGTCCAAAATGATCTCAACTCAAGATCCTTACCTTAATTACATCTGCAAAGACACTTTCTCCAAAAAAAGGTCATGTTCACAGGTTATGGGTGTTACGAAACAGACATATCTTTCTTTTGGGGGCCATCATTTAGCCCACTATACCTAGCAAACCATGTATATAATAAAGGCTTTTTATATAAGCAATTACTAGAAATTTCACCTCCCTTGCACTCTTTCTTGGAATTTAATGGAGACTGGGTTGCACCAGACAATAAATTAACCAAGAAAAAGTACTACAAGCTACCTAGTGGGCAAAAGTTCCAACAGAGGAGAGCATGGGTAGAAATTCCAAAATTAAAGAACAGTCTCATGACATTAGCAGTGCATCAGCTCACAGAGTCCAAATTGAAGCAGAATATAATAAGTTTCCGAGAGACAGGATACTAGAAAAAGAAAAATGGAACTTACACATTTGAGCATTTGAAAAATATTGGCAGGTATTTGGCAGATCTGGTGAAATAGCTAAAACAACAACAGAAATTTTATAAATGAAACTAGTATGTAAGGAGAATACTAACTGCAGAAGAAACTAAAGAAATATATAATAAAGAAAATAATATGTGACATTTTAGCTCAGAAGAAACTATAATATAGAAAAAGATACAGATTGACCACTGATTTAACTAACAATTTTCATAAAACTACATTGAAAGAATGAAAAGAGGGGACGTGTTTTCAGAGAAATAAGCATGTAAAACGTCCATTCTGTGATACAGGATGTTGAATATAATGTTAAGTTAATAAAGGGCAGAACAGCAGTGTCTTATGTTACTTGGAAATATGAAGATAAGGGAGGGAGAGTGGGGAGAAAAGTACCAGATTAGGGTTCTGCCCTTTTTCATCATCAGTCTTTTTGTTCAGTATGACCTTTAAACTACGTGCATATAACATTTTAATTATAACTTCAAAAAAATTTAATGTTATTGGACTGTATGACCTTAACTGACATCTGGGTTAACACTGTCACTTAAAATTTAGAGTATTTTGTATTTTATAAATTATATAATTTGATCCTTTAAACAAATTTGAGCAAGAGCAGATACTGTTTTAATGCTGAAGATATTTGGAAAGTAGGTGGCATTTCAAAGACACATTTAATCAATGACAATGTTTAATATTGTTTATTTTCAGTCTAATATTGTTTATTTCCCAGTGTAACTCACTCTATTCAACATAGAACAATTTACTTTCTCTCCTTTAATCTTTTATTTTCTGTTAAAAAAATATTATAACATTGCATGTGTGTGTTTTTTTTTCTTTTTCTAAAATTCCTAGAAATTACTTGGAAGTTCTCTTTGAATTTTTCTCCATGACTTCTTATCATTATTTTCCCCTAAACCCATTAAATTTGTCAGAGCATGGATGTTTCTCCCCTAAAGAAACCTCAGAAATACACAGCTACCACGTGTAATTGGGCACTCTAACAGAGATTACACTTATAAAATAGAGCTTAAGGTTTCAGATCTTAAATTTATCAACTGAAAATGATTGCCTGAGGCTGTTTACATCAAGTACTGTCTCATCAGTACTCAGCAACACTGACAAAGCATAAAAGAGGGAAGAAACCACAGACACACAGAATGGATGGAAAAAACAGATCCATGAACAGAAAATCAACACCCACAACGCTTCAAGGACCCTGGCTACAAAACTTCTCTCTTTTAATGAAATTCTCCATTCTTAAATCCATCTTGAGGTAAGAAAATTGTATGCCTGTTTTGTCTTCTCTGCATATAAGCATCTCTGCACACAACTCTACACATAGAGTTTAAAGATGGTATTTTTTTAATTTAGTTTTGTTTATTCTTTTAAATGTTTTAGTTTGAAATACAGGTTAAGGCAGTATTTGCATTTTTATCTTGAATAATCCTTCCTTGGTATTGAATTTTAGTTATCACTCAGGACTCCATGTCACTAATTTTAGTGCATTTTTATTTTTCATTCATCTCAAAGAAACTAACTAGTCATTTCACTATAATGAAATCAAATAATCTATGATTTATTATCAATCAATATTCTATCTGAGATCTAGATTTGCTTAGTGAAAAGATAGAAATGAAGAAAGAATAATTTTTTTTTTATAGTTCTTTTAAAGGCATCAAATATAGAGGAAAATTTGAAATTGGAATAAGAATGCACAAGATACAGGGAATAATGTTTATGATAAGATAAAATCATATTCTTCTGTTGTGATTATAAAAAATCCAAGTGGATTCCTTAAAGTTAATAGGCTATACTTTAATTATATATATATATATATATATATATATAAAATATTCTGTACATTGTCCAAGCATATTTCTTTACTTTCACATAAATATTAATTAGATGAGGTACTAGATATATGCCACATATTAAAATACCAATAAGTAATAGTTTCTTTGTTGTTATAACCTTATCACTCTACTAGTGTAGCTATCAGAAAACATTAACCTTGCCAGAACATCTCACTTAAACCTTGATAGCTCTGAAACTGGCAAATCCTGATATTTAGACAAGGCAATCCCTCTTTTACTTGGCTTGAATATTCTGAAAGCAGTATTTGTTATCTATTGCTGCATAACAAATTACCTCAAATTTGCTCTTAAACTAGTAAACATTTATTATTTCCCAGATTCTGTTATGAGAGATCAAGGACTAGCTCAGCTGAGTCATTCTAGAACTGGGTTTCCCATAAGTTTATCATCAAGTTGTTGGTCACTGCTGCAGCTACTTCAAGGATACTTTCCCAAGTTCATTCACATTTTTGCTGGCAGGCAACAAGGCATCTACATCTAAACTCACTCATATATATGTGGCTCCTTGTCATGTGGACTTTGTGTTGGCTGCCTGAGAGTCCTTGCAACATAGCAGCTGGCTGCCCTCAGAGTGAGTTATGAAGAGAGAGAGAGAGAGAGAGAGAGAGAGAGAAACTCAAGAGGGAAGTTGAAATCTTTGATAACCTAACCTTCTATTCACTAGAAGCAAGTAACATAACCTAGACAGCATGTGAAGGAAAGGGAATTTAGCTCCACCTCTTCAGAGGATAGATATCAAAGAACCTGTGAACCTGTCTTTAACTGCACCCCCCCCCAGGAGTTATGTTATCAATATTTGAATTGAAATTGTAAACACTCCTTACAAAATCTAAGCTTATGCCTGTGTTACAATCATCAGCTACTGACATTTTTCAGTCCCTGCCTTTTTGGGACTGCCAGTAATTACTCCCTGTCCTTGTCCACCACAGGGTAAAAAAATCCAAGTTAGTGATCAGAAAATCTTTGCTTTTTTATCCATAATGGTCACTATGCAGTGCTGTCAGTGCTAATCTCTCCTCATAAAATGATAAGTTCTGCTCAGTCTGGAGAGCTTATATTTAGGAAGGACTAAAAAGTTATCCAAGCTAAACCTCTTGGGACACAATGGGAAACCTTCCTTGAGGACTGTTTTCCCTCCTTCTGCTTCCCAAGTGTGAGCTACTCTAGAGCATTTTCTTATACTATAAACATTCTATGTACATATGCTCAAGATCTGATTTTTTCTATCTCTTCCATAGAGAATGAATTTCTTAAAAAAAACAAGCAACAATATTTGTGCCAACATATTGTCTGGATTGTCATGGACAGTCTATTACTAACCTGGAATAATTAGAGATTCTGTTTCTGTTTTCCCTGCTTCACCAAATTTGCTGATTTATTTATGGTAATTCTAACATTCTCTCCTATTAATAGGTTATTACTAATAAGGAGTTATCCTGAGACTAAATGGGATATTGACTCGGCAGTGCAGGAACTAGAAGGATTTCTACAGAGCTAAGTAGGAGATAAAATACAGCCAACTTGTTCCCTTGTTTGGGTCATGAAACCTCCTCAACCTTTTCCTAATTACCTTGTCAGTTTATGATCCCCACATCTAAAAGTTGTTGAAAAGGTTAAGAACAAAAATTAAGTGAAGTGGGGCTTCCCTGGTGGTGCAGTTGTTGAGAATCTGCCTGCTAATGCAGGGGACACGGGTTCGAGCCCTGGTCTGGGAGGATCCCACATGCCATGGAGCAACTAGGCCTGTGAGCCACAATTACTGAGCCTGCACGTCTGGAGCCTGTGCTCCGCAACAAGAAAGGCCGCGATAGTGAGAGGCCCACACACTGCGATGAAGAGTGGCCCCTGCTTGCCACAACTAGAGAAAGCCCTCACACAGAAACAAAGACCCCACACAGCAAAAATAAATAAATTAATTAATAAACTCCTACCCCCAACATCTTCTTTAAAAAAAAAAAAATTAAGTGAACTAAAAACAAATAAGCACCAAAAGAGACGGGTAAAAAGGAATAGTTCATTTTTAAATTACAAAACATCAATTTAGCTACCACAGGGGGATAAAAACAACAACAAAGGACTACATGTCCATTGATAGAACTTAGATGACTTTACAAGGTCATTCATCATCAGTATTAACAGAATTAGTGGCCTTTGGCAGACATCCTGAAAGGTGAGTCTCACCTACTCAGATCCCTACTGCTAATGAGGATACAGGTAGAAAAGATACAGACATACATATATTCGTAAGATTATTTTTACCTTCCTGCAAATCTTAAAAAAATAAAAATTAATAAAGGTAACAATATCTCATTCTTTTATTTACTTTTAATTATTGTCTGTTTGATTTTGCTAAATCTGAGCCTAGCAACTAGTCTTGAAAATGGTATTCCAATATGTCGTAGCCCTCCTGCAGGTACATCTGACATACTTTGAGTGCCCTATTCCCATTTTATTTTTACTTCTTCTTTTGTTATTTCCTTCTAGAAATAGACTCATAGATTTATAGAATGTTGTTATGTTATTCAACTTTTATTTATATAGAATCTCCTCTTTCGATGCTTCCTAGGACCTAGATGTCAAATCATATAATGTCTTTTGATGTGAAATAATATGACAAACATTTTAAAATGATACTGGTCGTCAATTGAAATGACTATGTTTAACTGGTGTTGTTATGATAAAAACATTTTTTGGAAAGATTCAAATTCCCAGTTCAAAATAGACTACTTCCATAAATGATGAGTGTTTTCTCTTTCAACCTTACCTTTTCACATGTTTCCTGAATATATATTGTTTCACACATTGTTGTATAATTGTTTTATTCATTGTCATTATTAAATAGCAATATAATGTAAAATGCCTAGTGACCTATCTGGTATATAAAAGTTAATGAATGTTAGTTTTCTCCATATTTCCCTTTACCCAACCTAGGTGATTATATCTTTGCTCCTATCAAATTCTAATGACAAATCTCTATACAACATTTAAAATCTTAAATAATATGAAATTTGTAAACTGTATGATTCTGTTTTATGCATAATCATTATCATCACCATTATCATTATTTTTGAAATGCATAGACTTACTCAGCACAAGGCACTCTCAGTTTATCAGAAACTCTCATTTACCTTTTACAGAAGAAAAAAAAATTAAGTCAGAGAGGTTAAATTACTTACCAAAAGACCTAGGATGTAGAAGAATTAGCAGTATTTTTGATATAAAATAGTATTCTTTTAACTAGCCCACACGAATGAATGCATATTTAGGACAGAATAATGAATTTATAATCTCATTCTTTCAGTTGTATAGTATTTAACATGTTATTCTTACCCACATTTTTGAGTTAACCTCTCTACTTTTGTGAAATGTTTTCTCCCTCTTATTGTCAATTACCACAGTTACTGAAATGCAGTATTATTTATATTTTAAAACACTGGGTAGGATATATAAAAACCAATGCTTTGGAATTTGAATCTTCCTAATTAGATAGATGACTATCTAAATTGATTTTAAACATGCTGAATGTCAGTATCCTTATCTTTCCAATAAATATATTTTATATAACTTCTTGAAGATCATTGTTTATTGCCACAAATAACTGATTCCATTGATTTGAACTTAATATGCAATATGAAAATTTTGTAACTATGTGATGATGGATATTAATTAGACTTCTTGTGGTGACCACACTGCAATATATACAAATATCAAATCACTATGCTGTATACCTGAAACTAATATAATGTTATAAAAATATGCAATATGATATGAGAATTAGATGAGAAACAAAATTTGTTTAATACTTTAACTTAAAGAGTATTATAAAAATTGTCTTTTCTTCTGTTCCATCTCTTTTTTTTTTTTATTCTGAGACTCATTGACAACTTTCACTCAATTTCTTTTTTAAAAATTTTATTTATTTTTTACAGTAGTTCCTTGCTTATCTATTTAAAATATAGCAGTGTGTACATGTCAATCTCAATTTTTACTGTGGACCTGTAGTTTCACCTGAGATCACAGAACACTTAATGAAATGCAAACCTTACTGAGTTTCCTAATAACTAGTTCTTTTTCAGAAAAATCTATTATATTGATTAGCTCTCCTGTGCATAACATCAAGACATTCACATTAGTTGTGGGTGGTAGCAGGTACACTATCTGTGGTATAAGGTCGAAGAAGTCTGTTAGTAGGAATTTTGAAACACTCATTACCACAGGTAATACCTGGCTACTCAGCATGTGTTTCCACAGGATCCCAGGTAATTCCTCAGATATTTATGATAGTTTGCTTGTTGAGTTTGTATCTCTAAGGTACTAGCTCTTATGTGAAATTGGATATAGTTGTCTGTACTGTAATATAGTCTGTGTTGTAAGTGGAAGTGTGTTTTTATACGCCTAGAGCCTTGATTTCTCTCATATTTTAAATTAGCTGCTCTGAATAGAGACAGCATGATTTTTTTAAATGTCTTTATTGGAGTATAATTGCTTTACAATGGTGTGCTAGTTTCTGCTTTATAACAAAGTGAATCAGTTATACATATACATAGAGACAGCATGATTTTTGAGAAGACATCTGTAATACCTTGTCCATCTAGTCAGTTTTCAAGAATTCCTGTATGTGCATATGTAGGGAGTATGTATATGTATGTGTATGTTGCATAGCTATGTAATTCAGCAACTGATAAGACAGACATTTTCATATGATTAATTAATAAAATTTTATTAAGTAAACATAATGGTATCAAAGCAAAGCCTAATTGTTCATAAACTTAATTGAGGATTTTATTATTGTAGCTCAGCAGCTGTTAATTCTCTGTACATCCTTAACTTTAGTAATTAAAGCAAGAATCTGAGAAAGAAAGGACTAAAGTTTCTAGATTGTCAAGATTCTAAGTTTGTATCCAAACCATAGAAAATAATAATAAAAAGAAGTGTAGATGAAGCCTAAATATCAGATATGTGAGAAAACTTGGTTCCCTAAAACATGCAATTTCATTACAAATTATGGTATAGAATTTTCTTCCTACTTTGTAGAATATATTTCCCAAAACCCGTGTTACAGGATAATCATGATTGAATAAATTAAATAATTATTAGAAAAAAATAGATTTAGGTGGACACAAAAGTTATGAATACATAAAAAACATTTAGCTTCTATTTTATTTCTACAATTAAATGGTTTATTTGCTATAAGAATACACATTATTAATATTTTAAACATTTAATTAATAAAAATGGCACTGTCCATAAATTTCCAAAAACCATATCTTCTTGTTCAGATAACCCTTCACCAGAGTTTCACTGGGCAGTTATCTGTTCTTTATTATGTTTCTGTCATGATAGCCTAGAATAACACTGTGGTAGTAAACAGCCCCACATATAATTGGGTAACAAAACCAAGTTTATTTTCCCTTCATGTTACATGCCTGCCACAGTTTGCCAAGGGGGCCTCTGTTCATCTTTGTCCTTCAGTGACCCAGGCTGACAGTGATTCCATCCACACACACGTTTCCATGATCACAGCAACAAAACAATACCACAGCAAAGCATACTCCAGCTCTGAAAACTTCTACCTGGAGTAGAGAGATGACACACAGTTTCTGGGACAAACCTAGTCACATAACTAAGAGTAAGTTTAAGGGACACTGTTGTGTAATCCTCCCACAAATGGGGAACTGAATATTTGTGAACAAGGATTTAGTCTACCACATCTAGAAAATATGCATTCTCATGGCCGTTTTCTCTGACTTTTGTCTTTCCTCAGTTTAGGTGTTCATTCAGTGAACTTTTGATGGCACTCTCTATGTACTAGGGATTGTAATTAGGTGTTGTAATATAGAAATAAAAATGCAAATTGTGTTAGTAATGAAGAAAAACAAATAAATAAGAAAATGTAAAAATAATTTGTCTTTCTATGATCAAGATAATTTTTTAATATTTCAGAAAAACACTTGGGTACATAAAAATACCATATAACAGAATGTATTATTACTGTCTTCACCTTTTAAGAAAACTTGTGTCAGTGAAAATATGATACATTGTGATTTACAACAACAACAAAATCCCTCAAATTTTTTGAAACAATAAAAGAGGTATAGCACCTGCTCTACAAAGAATGTTCCAAGTAGGGGAAGCTAAAGTGCCATGTATATGAGTCAGAAGCTGAATTAAATCTCTAAGAATCCAACTCCTTTCTCTATTGTACTCTGCCACCTGAGGTGCCTGTTTCATCCTAAAATTATGATCTGTGGTAGTGAGCAAATTGCTGTAGCAGTGCCTGCTGTATCTTTGAATATCACACCATTTAGCCAGGAGAATAGTGATCCTTTAACCTTAGAATTTCCTAGCATATATTTACAACTTTATCTGATTGAATTGGGTCACATGCCCATTCCAGACCTAATAAAAATTACTGATGAAATTATACTGAACTGCTTAGACCTAGAGCACAGGAAGAATTCCGTTCTCCTAAACAACATAGGCTTTATGGATAAAGGATGACTCTCCAGTGAAAGCTGAAATAGTTACCAAGAGAAGGAGAGTAATCACCGTGACCATCTACTGTTAAAATTTTTGCCTCTGACTTTTTTCACATATAATTTTCTTAATGGTTTCTAAATGCAGTCCCTATATCTAAGACATATATTTTATTTGTATTAAAAAGCTTAATCCAAAAAGGCTCTCATATGAATAAAAACTTTACATCAGATGTCATATTTTAGCATAATTGCTGAATTTAGTTTGGAAAATGTGTTAACCGATTATAGTCTATTGTACCTTATATATTAATCATAGTTATAAGCATATATCTTTCAGCCTAAAAGTATATATATATATATATATATATATAAGTATATATATATAATGTATATGTGTATATATATATATAATGTATATGTGTATATATATATATAAGTATATATATATTATGAATATGTGTATGTATATATATATATATAGGTTAGTGGAAATTTAAAATTGAAATGTGAATAATTTTTCTTTAACTATGCCTGAGTCACCTTCTAACAGGCTGAACTCCCCACTGATGACAAAGATCCTATCTGGGGATGGGAGGACTACCTGAAAGACATGGAAGGTGAAAAAAGCAAGCATTTATTTTGTCAGAGTGAGGAGAATTGGAAGAGACCAGGACAGAGTGAGTTCCCTGTGTTTATGATTTTAGGCTGAGGGAAGTCTATGGTCACAGCATGTCACATGATGGCAAAATTTATAATAGAAAACTATAGTATTTCTGACGGACTGAAGAACTAGAGGACAGAGAGTGGGAAAATGTAACTACTGAAAAATGAGGGAGGGGGGCTGGAAAAGAGGAAAAACATAAGAAGAACCCCAAATTATCTTCATATACTGACAAAGTCTCCAGATGATTCCTGAACTACCTATGAGTAGGTCCAACTAAAAGTAGCTCACAACTAAGGAAAACAAAACAAAACAAAATGAAAACCAGAACTGATTTTTGACTTGCCAACCACCATGAAGAGACATAGAGTGCAATTTGATTCCAACCAGGTTAACTGCCTTGTAAAACAAAACTAATTTTTATTTTGTTGTTTACATTATTGGCATTACTTACATTAGCCAAGATAGGGAGGTAACTCGTGTCATCGACGGATGAATAGATTAAAAAATATGATATATATTTATATATCATATATGTATATATATATATAATAAAATATTATTCAGCAATAAAAAGGAATGGAATCTTATCATTTGCAAAAAATATAGATGGGCTTGAGAACATTATTTAAGAGAAATAAATCATACAGAGAAAGACAAATACCATATAATCTCACTTATATGTGTAATAAAACACACACACACACTCACAAAACAGCTCATAGTTACAGAGAAGAGACTGATAGTTGCCAGATGCTGGAGGTGAGGGGTGGGTAAAATGGGTGAAGGAGGTAAAAGATAAAAACTTCCAGCTATAAAGTAAGTCTTAGGATGTAATGGACAGCTTCATGACTATAGTTAATAATACTGTGTTGCATATTTGAAAGTTGCTAAGAGAGCAAATCTTGAAAGTTCTCATCACAAGAAAAATAATGCATAACTATGTACGGGGACAGTTGTTAACTAGATTTATTGTACTGATTACTTCCCAACATATACAAATATCAAATAATTATATTTTACACCTGAAACTAATATAATGTTATATATCAATTATACCTCAATCATTTTATAAAAGAAGTGCTATTTGAAGATAAAAAGTACTTCTTCAGAGAACTGTAACAGAGTCTAGAGTCTAACTCTATTGCAATATTATTTAGTTGCAATCTGAAATTTTACAATACACACACAGACAAATACACCCAAAGCAAATATGTGCTCAAGGGAAATGGCAAAGGCCATACCCAAGATGATACAGATATTGAAATGATCAGAAAAGTAATATAAAGCAGCTATTATAACTATGTGCAAGAAAGTAGGAAGGTTAAGTGAAAACATGCATATAATGGATGAAAAGATAAGAAATTCCAACAGAGAAAAAGATTCTATGTAACAGAACCAAATTTAAACATTTCTAGCTATCTGTTATTTTTGTCCACATTTTTATGAGTTTATTTAATTAAGAATAAATGTAATAGATTGACATGGTCTGTAAAGATATTAATACTATGACAAATATATTGTACATATTTATCAAGTTTTGAGTCAACATATGTTAAATATTTTATTAAAATTTTTCACTTAAGGGGCTTCCCTGGTGGTGCAGTGGTTGAGGGTCTGCCTGCCGATGCAGGGAACATGGGTTCCTGCCCCAGTCTGGGAATATCCCACATGCCACGGAGCAGCTGGGCCCGTGAGCCATGACCATTGAGCCTGTGTGTCCGGAGCCTGTGCTCCACAACAGGAGAGGCCACACAGTGAGAGACACGCATACTGAAAAAAAAAAATTCACTTAATACCTGGATAGTCACTCAATTCATCATTAATTGCATTTAGTAATGTATTTGGTGGTTGATCATTTTGCACAAATAGCTGGAAAACTTTGGTACAAAAAATATATATATTGTATTTAATTTTGCTTTCTATTATCTCTGTTTCAATGTGGTTTTTTAAGGAATTTTCTTTCAAAAGAGCAGCTCTCAATTACTTTCTAAATAAAATTAAAATCATATATATTTCCAAAATAGTTTTTAAATTTAGTATTATTTTTTATTGGTTATTATTGTTGACTCAGGAGAGTCGTTTACAACCATACCAGAGTTTTTGAAAGTAGAGACATATATTGTAATCTAAACTTTGTCATTAATTCCTCAGATATGCTCAGAATACATTTTTACTGCTTTCTGACTTGGTTCCCTTGTCTTTCAAACATAGATAATGTTATCATTTCTAACCTTACTTAGTTAACATGGTTTTCACAACGAGGAAATAAATAAGGCCTATAAAACTTGTTTGGGGGGTTTCCGGGAAGATGGTGGAAGAGTAAGACGTGGAGATCACCTTCTTCCCCACAGATACACCAGAAATAAATCTACACGTGGAAAAACTCCTACAGAACACCTACTGAATGAGGCAGATGACCTCAGATCTCCCAAAAGGTGCGCAAGGAGAGGGGATTAAGAATGCTGCTTAAAGGAGCTCCAGAGACGGGCGAGAGCCGCGGCTAAAAGCGCGGACCCCAGAGACGGGCATGAGATGATAAGGCTGCTGCTGCTGCCACCAAGAAGCCTGTGTGTGAGCACAGGTCACTATACACACACCCCTTCCGGGGAGCCTGTGCAGCCCGCCACTGCCAGGGTCCCGGGATCCAGGGACAACTCCCCCGGGAGAACGAACTTAGGCTGGTGTAATGTCATGCCGGCCTCTGCTGCTGCAGGCTCGCCCCGCACTCCGTGCCCCTCCCTCCACCCCAGGCCTGAGTGAGCCAGACCCCCCGAATCAGAGGCTCCTTTAACCCCGTCCTGTATGAGCAAAGAACAGACGTCCTCCTGCGACCTACATGCAGAGGTGGGGCCAAATCAAAAGCTGATCCCCTGGGAGCTGTGAGAACAAAGAAGAGAAAGAGAAATCTCTCCCAGCAGCCTCAGAAGCAGCGGATTAAAGCTCCACAATCAACTTGATGTACCCTGCATCTGTGGAATACATGAATAGACAACGTATCATCCCAAATTAAGGAGGTGGACTTTGAGAGCAAGATTTATGATTATTTCCCCTTTTCCTCTTTTTGTGAGTGTGTATGTATATGCTTCTGCGTGAGATTTTGTCTGTATAGCTTTGCTTCCACCATTTGTCCTAGGGTTCTATCCGTCTTTATTCTTTTTAATTTTTTTCTTAATAATTATTTTTATTTTAATAACTTCATTTTATTTTACTTTATCTTCTTTCTTTCTTTCCTTCCTTCCTTCTTTTAGACAACAAATCATCCCAAATTGAGGAGGTGGACTTTGAGAGCAAGATTTATGTTTTTTTCCATTTTTCCTCTTTTAGTGAGTGTGTATGTGTATGCTTCTGTGTGAGATTTTGTCTTATAGCTTTGCTTCCACCATTTGTCCTAGGGTATTATCCATGCGTTTTTTGTTTTTTTCTTTTCTTTTTCTCTTAATAATTATTTATTCATTTTAATAACTTTATAATATTTTACCTTTCTTTATTTTATTTTAATTTATATTCTTTCTTTCTTTTTTCCTTCCTTCCCTCCTTCCTTCCTTCGTTCCTTCCTCCCTCCCTCCTTGCTTTCCTTCTTTCTTTCTTTCTACCTCTATTAATTCTTTCTTTCTACTTTTTCTCCCTTTTATTCTGAGCCATGTGTATGAAAGGATCTTCATGTTGCAGACAGGAGTCAGTGCTGTGCCTCTGAGGTGGGAGAGCCAACTTCAGGACACTGGTCTACAAGAGACCTCCCAGCTCCACATAATATCAAATGGTGAAAATCTCCCAGAGATCTCCATCTCACCAGCAGCACCCAGCTTCACTCAACGACCAGCAAGCTACAGTGCTGGACATCCTATGCCAAACAACTAGCAAGACAGGAACACAACCTCACCCATTAGCAGAGAGCTGCCTAAAATCATAATAAGTCTACAGACATCCCAAAACACACAAACAGACGTGGACCTGACCACCAGAAAGACAAGATCCAGCCTTATCCAACAGAACACAGGCACTAGTCCCCTCCACCAGGAAACCTACACAACCCACTGAACCAACCTTAGCCACTGGGGACAGACACCAAAAACAACGGGAACTATGAACCTGCAGCCTGCAAAAAGGAGACCACAAACACAGTAAGATAAGCAAAATGAGAAGACAGAAAAACACACAGAACATGAAGGAGCAAGATAAAAACCCACCAGACCTAACAAATGAAGAGGAAATAGGCAGTCTACCTGAAAAAGAATTCAGAATAATGATAGTAAAGATGATCCAAAATCTTGGAAATAGAATAAAATGCAAGAAACATTTAACAAGGACCTAGAAGAACTAAAGATGAAATGAACAACAAGGAACAACACAATAAATTAAATTATAAATGCTTAGATGGGATCAATAGCAGAATAACTGAGGCAGAAGAATGGATAAGTGACCTGGAAGATAAAATAGTGGAAATAACTACTGCAGAGCAGAAAAAAGGAAACAGAATGAAAAGAACTGAGGACAGTCTCAGAGACCTCTGGGACAACACTAAATGCACCAACATTCAAATTATCGGGGTTCCAGAAGAAGAAGAGAAAAAGAAAGGGACTGGGAAAATATTTCAAGAAATTATAGTTGAATAATATGGGAAAGGAAATAGTTAATCTAGTCCAGGAAGCACAGAGAGTCCAATACAGGATAAATCCAAGGAGAAATATTTCAAGACACATATTAATCAAACTATCAAAAATTAAATACAAAGAAAACATATAAAAAAGGAAAAAGAACAAATAACACACAAGGGAATCCCCATAAGGTTAACAACTGATCTTTCAGCTGAAACTCTGCAAGCCAGGAGGGACTGGCAGGACATATTTAAAGTGATGAAGGAGAAAAACCTGCAACCAAGATTACTCTATCCAGCAAGGATCTCATTCAGATTTGATGGAGAAAGTAAAACTTTACAGACAAGCAAAAGCTGAGAGAGTTCAGCACCACAAAACCAGCTTTACAACAAATGCTAAAGGAACTTCTCTAGACAAGAAACACAAGACAAGGAAAAGACCTACTATAAGGAGCCCAAAACAATTAAGAAAATGGAAATAGGAATATACATATCAATAATAACCTTAAATGTAAGTGGACTAAATGCTCCCACCAAAAGACTCAGATTGGCTGAATGGATACAAAAACAAGACCCATATATTTGCTTTCTACAAGAGACCCACTTCAGACCAAGAAACACATACAGACTGAAAGTAAGGGGATGGAAAAAGATATTTCATGCAGATGCCAACCAAAAGAAAGCTGGGGTAGCAATTCTCAAATCAGAAAAAATAGACTTTAAAATAAAGACTATTACAAGAGACAAAGAAGGACACTACATAAGGATCAAGGGATCAATCCAAGAAGAAGATATAACAATTGTAAATATTTATGCACCCAACATAGGAGCACCTCAAAATATAAGGCAAATACTAACAGCCATAAAAGGGGAAATTGACACGAACACATTCAGAGTAGAGGACTTAAACACCACACTTTCACCAATGGACAGATCATCCAAAATGAAAATAAATAAACACAAGCTTCAAATGACAGATTAAACAAGATGGATTCAATTGATATTGATAGGGCATTCCCTCCAAAAACAACAGAATACACATTTTTCTCAAGTGCTCATGGAACATTCTCCAGGAAAGATCATATCTTGGGTCACAAATCAAGCCTTGGAAAATTTAAGAAAATTAAAATTGTATCAAGCATGTTTTCTGACCACTATGCTATGAGACTAGATATCAATTACAGGAAAAGATCTGTAAAAAATACAAACACATGGAGGCTAAACAATACACTACTTAATAACGAAGTCATCACTGAAGAAATCAAAGAAGAAATAAAAAAAATACCTAGAAACAAATGACAATGGAGACACGATGACCCAAAATCTATGGGATGTAGCAAAAGCCATTCTAAGAGGGAAGTTTATAGCAATACAATCCTACCTTAAGAAACAGGAAACATCTCGAATAAACAATCCTAACCTTGTACCTAAAGCAATTAGAGAAAGAAGAACAAAAATCCCCCAAAGTTAGCTGAAGGAAAGACATCATAAGAATCAGATCAGAAATAAATGAAAAAGAAACGAAGGATATGATAGCAAAGATCAATAAAACTAAAAACTGGCTCTTTGAGAAGATAAACAAAATTGATAAACCATTAGCCAGACTCATCAAGAAAAGCAAGGAGAAGACTCAAATCAATAGAATTAGAAATGAAAAAGCAGAAGTAACAACTGACACTGCAGAAATACAGAAGATCATGAGAGATTACTACAAGCAACTCTGCCAAAAAAATGGACAACCTGGAAGAAATGGACAATTCTTAGAAATGCACAACCTGCCAAGACTGAATCAGGAAGAAATAGAAAATATGAACAGACAAATCACAAGCACTGAAATTGAAACTGTGATTAAAAACCTTCCAACAAACAAAAGCCCAGGACCAGAAGGCTTCACAGGCGAATTCTATCAAACATATAGAGAAGAGCTAACACCTTTCCTTCTCAAACTCTTCCAAAATATAGCAGAGGGAAGAACACTCCCAATCTCATTCTACGAGGCCACCATCACCCTGATACCAAAACCAGACAAGGATTTCACAAAGAAAGAAAACTACAGGTCAATATCACTGATGAACATAGATGCAAAATTCCTCAACAAAATAATAGCAAACAGAATCCAACAGCACATTAAAAGTATTATACACCATGATCACGGAGGGTTTATTCCAGGAATGCAAGGCTTCTTCAATATATGCAAATCAATCAACGTGATACACCATATTAACAAACTGAAGGAGAAAACCCATATGATCACCTCAATAGATGAAGAGAAAGCTTTTGACAAAATTCAACACACATTTATGATAAAAGCCCTGCAGAAAGTAGGCATATAGGGAACTTTCCTCAACATAATAAAGGCCATATATGACAAACTCACAGCCAACATCGTCCTCAATGGTGAAAAACTGAAAGCATTTCCACTAAGATCAGGAACAAGACAAGGTTGCCCACTCTCACCACTCTTATTGAGCATAGTTTTGGAAGTATTAGCCACAGCCATCAGAGAAGAAAAGGAAATAAAAAGAATCCAAATTGGAATAGAAGAAGTAAAGCTGTCACTGTGTGCAGGTGGTATGTTACTATACATAGAGAATCCTAAAGATGCCACCAGAAAACTACTAGAGCTAATCAATTAATTTGGTAAAGTAGCAGGATACAAAATTAATGCACAGTGATCTCTGGCATTCCTATACACTAATGATGAAAAATCTGAAAATGAAATCAAGAAAACATTCCCATTTACCATTGCAACAAAAAGACTAAAAGATCTAGGAATAAACCTACCTAAGGAGACAAAAGACCTGTATGCAGAAAATTATAAGACGCTGATGAAAGAAATTAAAGATGATACAAATAGATGGAGATATATACCATGTTCTTGGATTGGAAGAATCTACATTGTGAAAATGACTCTACTACCCAAAGCAATCTACACATTCAATGCAATCCCTAACAAACTACCACTGGCAATTTTCACAGAACTAGAACAAAAAATTTCACAATTTGTATGGAAACAAAAAAGACCCCGAATAGCCAAAGCAATCTTGAGAACGAAAAATGGAGCTGGAGTAATCAGGCTCCCTGACTTCAGACTATACTACAAAGCTACAGTAATCAAGACAGTGTGGTACTGCCACAAAAACAGAAAGGTAGATCAGTGGAACAGGATAGAAAGCCCAGAGATAAACCCACACACATATGGTCAACTTACCTTTGATAAAGGAGTCAGGAATGTACAGTGGAGAAAGGACAGCCTCTTCAATAAATGGTGCTGGGAAAATTGGACAGGTACATGTAAAAGTATTAGATTAGATCACTCCCTAACACCATACACAAATAAGCTCAAAATGGATGAAAGACCTAAATGTAAGGCCAGAAACTATCAAACTCCTAGAGGAAAACATAGGCAGAACACTCTATGACATAAATCACAGCAAGATCCTTTTTGACCCACCTCCTAGAGAAATGGAAATAAAAACCAAAATAAACAAATGGGACCTAATGAAACTTCAAAACTTTTGCACAGCAAAGGAAACCATAAACAAGACCAAAAGACAACCCTCAGAATGGGAGAAAATATTTGAAAATTAAGCAACTGACCAAGGATTTATCTCCAAAATTTATAAGCAGCTTATGCAGCTCAATAACAAAATAACAAACAACCCAATCCAAAAATGGACAGAAGACCTAAACAGACCTTTCTACAAAGAAGATATACAGACTGCCAACAAACACATGAAAGAATGCTCAACATCACTAATCATTAGAGAAATGCAAATCAAAGCTACAATGGGAGGTCATCTCACACCAATCAGAATGGCCGTCATCAAAAAATCTAGAAACAATAAATGCTGGAGAGGGTGTGGAGAAAAGGGAACACTCTTGCACTGTTGGTGGGAATGTAAATTGATACAGCCACTGTGGAGAATAGTATGGAGGTTCCTTAAAAGACTAAAAATAGAACTACCATATGACCCAGCAATCCCACTACTGTGCATATACCCTGAGAAACCCATAATTCAAAGAGTCATGTACCAAAATGTTCATTGCAGCTCTATTTACAATAGCCCGGAGATGGAAACAACCTAAGTGTCCATCAACAGATGAATGGATAAAGAAGATGTGGCACATATATACAATGGAATATTACTCAGCCATAAAAAGAAACGAAATTGAGCTGTTTGTAATGAGGTGGATAGACTTAGAGTCTGTCATACGAGTGAAGTCAGAAAGGGAAAGACAAATACCGTATGCTAACACATATATATGGAATTTTAGAAAAAAAAATGTCATGAAGAACCTAGGGGTAAGACATGAATAAAGACACAGACCTACTAGAGAATGGACTTTAGGATATGGGGAGGGGGAAAGGTAAGCTGTGACAAAGCGACAGAGAGGCATGGACATATATACACTACCAAACGTAAGGTAAATAGCCAGTTGGAAGCAGCCGCATGACACAGGGAGATCAGCTCGGTGCTTTGTGACCGCCTGGAGGGGTGGGATATGGAGGGTGGGAGGGAGGGAGACGCAAGAAGGAGGAGATATGGGAACATATGTATATATATATAACTGATTCACTTTGTTATAAAGCAGAAACTAACACACCATTGTAAAGCAACTATACTCCAATAAAGATGTAAAACAAAACAAAACAAAACAAAACAAACCAGAAAACTTGTTTGGAAATAGAAGCACTATATAAAAAGAAATCTGTGACTACACCCTGGCTTCTGACAGGTTATTTTAAGCAACATAATGCTAAAACAAAGACATTTTATGTTACATTCCATACCATTTGTCATCTTAAATGTTGTAGAAGATAATAAAGAGGAATGCCTTACTATGCTCAGCAAGTATTGAACTGCTACAATTTCTTCCTACACACACACACACACACACACACACACACACATTTACATGTGCCTTAGTACACATAAGCACAAGTAAGTCTTCCCAGAAAATTCAATGTTGTATGTGGCTTGGTAAAACCAGAAGCATGAAGAGCCAGGACATAAGGAACATCTCAAGAAGTTGCAAAAGTAAACTAGCAGAAAACTCAGCAGGTAAATGTGAAAGACAACTGTTAAAACAAGTGATTCATAGGAAAAGAGAAAAAGTTGGAACAAATCAACTGGAAATAAGCTCCAGATGAAATAATAATCTATAAGCACACAAGATACGCTGGACAAGCCTTTATTTCTTCACGTGTACTGGAGAAAATTGCCTTTAAGTTTCCATTTTTAATCTGTTTCTCTCCCTGACTCCAAACTTCTTTTTCCATTTGACTGAATAAAAGTCTTACTGCAACAAAAGACCACAGCAAGCATTTATCTAAGAAAACAGAGCAACAATAACAAAAAATTTTTTGAACCTCTCTTCTCAAGGAGGTTTTCTTACTGATATTGGAGAATATACCAACTGAACTTCCCAAGGTGGGGAGAATGGGAAAGAATCAATATGCCTTTTGTAACTTTTCAAAATATTGTTGACTGTTTACACTGTGCAGATAATCTGACAGTGGGATAAAGGACTCATATGACAATATTATTTCATGTATTCTTCACAACGATTAAAATTACAATCATATAAATAGAATTTAAATGTTGTCAGTTAAATTTTGAATAGAATACAACACAGTAAATGTTTTAAACCTTTCTGTAGTCAATTTTATTAGAAAGTATCCTGAAAAAATGTAAATGTACATTGAAATATTTTATATTTCTGATATACTCAAAGAGGAATGAGTTTTGTTTTACAAATAAAAATCCTGATGAAAATCTTCATTTCCTTTCCTCTTGTTTCAACATATAAATAAATATTACATGTAATATAATTGATTTTTTATGTAGTGTGAGATATTTTTATAATATAGATTAACTATCTTTATTCAAGCTATTTATCTACATGATCAGAAAAGCTATGTGATTCAGCATTAATATTTTAAAGTTTTAAAATTAATATCATCAAACGCCTACAAATTCAAATATTTTGTAATGTACAAGATTTATTATAATATGTTACTATCTGAATTAGTGTGAATTCTACATGCACAAATACAATAGAGAACGATCAAAATATATATAAAATTTCAAATTAAACGTGGCAATTGGGTTGAATTAAATAGGTGGCTAAATAACAGCACTTCTAAAAGGGACTAAAAGTGGGGAAAAAATGGTCTTCCCTGGTGGTGCAGTGGTTGAGAGTATGCCTGCTGATGCAGGGGACACAGATTCGTGCCCCGGTCCGGGAAGATCCCACATGCCGTGTAGCGGTTGGGCCCGTGAGCCATGACTGCTAAGCCTGCGCGTCCAGAGACTGTGCTCTGCAACAGGAGAGGCCACAACAGTGAGAGGCTTGCATACCGGAAAAAAAAAAAAGGGGGGGAAAAAGCTTTTTTCCATTTATGTAATTTTTTAAATTAATTTTTATTGGAGTATAGATGATTTACAATGTTGTGTTAGTTTCTGCTGTAAAGTGAATCAGTTATACATATGCATATATCTACTCTTTTTTAGATTCTTTTTCCATATAGGTAATTACAGAGTACTGAGTAATTTCCTGTGCTATACAGTAGGTTCTTATTAGTTATCTATTTTATACATAGTAGTGTGTATATGTCAATCCCAGTGTCCCAATTAAAGATAAATATTTCGCTGTTTATCATTCTAAGAAAATAAGTCAGTGAAATGGCTTTAGGGAAAGCCTTACTACCGACACAAGTTAAATTAAAATTACCCTTTACATAACACACATGGCAAGATGTTTCCGGGTTGCATGGAAAGAAAAATTGCCTCTTCTTTCTTCATCATTTTCTAAGATTATCTTAGTTGCTTCAAGTTCCTCAGTTTTTGTCATTAAACACTCCTCTTTTTATCTCTGTCTTAACATCCTCCAGTATTCATGTCTTAGAGATTTTCATATCTTCATATTAGTAGTACTTGAAAACTTTTAAAAAATAGTAAGATATTTTGTACAGTTTTATGTTTTCACTCTGTTGTCTGAAAAAAGAATTTATTTTCTGTTAAAATAGACAATTGATAAAAAAATCTCTATTATTAAAAATATTATTTGAAGTCTATCAGGTTTTCTATACTCATTAGAATTATCTAGATTAATAGATCTCTCTGAAGTTTTGAGTGTTATACATACAAGATAATATAATGAATTACTGCCTGTATTAGTGCTTGAAAATTTCCTCTCTCTCAACCATCCAGCTGCATAACTATTAAGGAATATTTCCCCATAATCTTAAATGTCTCTCATCCTACATTCTTGTAAAGACAATTAGCAGAGCATAAAATCATATGTCTGTAGTGTATATATGTGATAAAGAACTGGAATATACTTGTTATAACCTGGAAATTGTGGCCCCAAACAATATTCTGGGAAAGAAACAAAAAATGAATATCATGGAAGGAATACATTCTAGGGGTTATAGTTTTATCAATACCCCATTACTCACCATGGCAGAGATATATGTCAGGGTAGAAAACAGACCTGCAATTCATTACACCAATATTGGATGCATGTTATTAAACACTGAAAAGAGAACTCTGAGCTAGGTGTTTGAATTTGTCTTGCAGCAGTATATCTGAAAATGGAATTCCATTAGCACACTGGTGTGTTAACACAATAAAAGATAGCGAGGTATTTTCTCTGTTAAAAATCTCTGCTGAGAGATCACCCTTTCTTCAAGATTAAAAAAAAAAGTGTAAAAGAAAGAATATCTATAAACACAACACTGGGCTTATGAAAAAGTAAGGCTGAGGGGAGATAAAAAGAAGAAATGGAATATAATATTAAAGACTAAGATAGACGTCGGAAAGCATATAACAGAGAAAATTATTTTAAAAATTTCTCATTTTATCAGGATGTAACCAATCACTTTGGCACCTTAGAAGTTTCATATTTCAAAAGCATTTCTTTCTTCTACTAAATCTTCATTATTTTCTAATAGTCTTGTCCTAAGCATATCACCTATTTTCTCTTTTCCTAACATATGATTTATTTTTTTTTATTTTTATAGATTTTCCAAAACTAAAAAAGTAAAACTGCCAAACAACTATCACTTTTAAAAGTCGAGATTTATTTCATTTAATACAAATGGTAAGAAGCTACAATAAGAAATCAATATTGGTAAGCAAATCATATAGCTCAGGGAGAAGCTTATGGATCATGTATTCTCATATGTCAGGCAACTATATTCCAGCTTACAGGGAAAAAATATAGATCATAATAGGATGCATTGGGGATAATTGTCATATGTTTGTATGTTCTTGGAATTCATTTTCCCTATACTAAATTTTTCACAGAAATAAATATAAAGCTGCCACTCACATTTGTTTAACAATAATTAGTCATCAGTCATTCTGAATGATGATAACACTGATTATTCAAGAGGTAGTATGGAGAGATGCCTGCAAGAAATATGTCTAGTGTGGGCTGTGAAATCTGGATTGCTTCATAAGAGAAGATGGATGCGACTGGGAATTAAGGTTTTATTTATCTTCAATATGCAGAAGAAGAGAGACATACCTCTTTAGCTTGTCTAAACTACTGAGTAGTCACCACATTATATTTCATGACAGAACTGTAGGCTTTTGATTATTTCATTAAATATAGCCATTAGGTTATTCCCTTGGCTAACCAAGGAAAAGTAGGTTCATGCAAAAGCTTTTTTTAGCATACACCGGTAAGATATACATTTGGAAAAATATCTCTGTGCTTACTACAGCAAAATATATTTAAAAATTCAAAAAGTGTAAGAAAATAAAGACTTAATTGAAAGAAATTTTATAATATAAAGAAAAATTACACATTTTTAATAACATTATTAATATTTTAAATCTCCATTGAAGAACAAATTTGTTTCAGTGCAAGCTCAAATAAGCAATATATAAACAAAAGAAACTCTCCTGATATCATAGGGACAGTAGCAATAAAACTAATGATGAATTAAATAATAGATATGAATATCAGAGGACAAATTTCTAATTTACAGATAATTACCAGTTTTGAAAAAATAGACTGAAGCATAAAGATCAATGAATATAATGTAGTTACTGTCATCATCATAATCATTATCATATCACCATCATGTATATGATAAAAAGGTATATATATATATATATATAAAGGTATAGTCTAAACACAAAATTGTCCATATAAAGACACAATTATAAAGATAAAGCTAATGCCAAGATAGATCCTAAATGATTTCTAATAAAAATATACATTTAAAAATCTAAAAATCACATGGATATAAAAAACTTACTTACAGAAGAGCAAGCCCCAGCTGGCTTCTGAACATTATGATATTACGTGTGTATGTGTATATATATATATATATATACACATACGTGTGTATGTGTATATATATATATATACACATACGTGTGTATGTGTGTATATATATACACATACGTGTGTATGTGTATATATATATACACATACGTGTGTATATATATATACATTCTGCATATCTAAATAGCAAATTCATAGAATAAAAATAAAATAGAATTGATATAAATAATAACACAGTGTTGAACTAGACACACTAAATGTTTTATTCTTTTAAGCAAATTACATTCAGAAGGAAGAAACATAGACCTATAATACATTCTTGACAGACAAGATTCAAAATCTTTATTAAAGTTTTGTGCTCTAAAATTTCATAGTCTGCTATAATTCCACTTTCTTTAGACGGGATTCAACAATGATAACGTGTCCTGCATACTTTTATCTCTTGTAGTTTTTCCTTCTTCACATTTATTTTTCTTGCAAAACATGTAAGTTGACCATTACATGTTTGTTTTTTGTTTGATTTTCTCTGATAGAAAATATATTAAAATATTAATAACACCAAGAAAAATAAGTATTTAGATTCTGATGCTTAATTAAATTTCTATATTAATGTTGTTTCATAGAAGTCTAGCAAAATGACAAATTTTCTTTATTCCTAAAAGGAAAGTAAAAGCTTATATTTTTAATCAATCATTCTTGAATATTTTATTTAGCTGACATAAATACACTAATTGTTTATTATATTTTCAAAGTAATTCATACAATTTAGAATTTATTTTTCTAAACAGTTACTCTTTTCCAGGTGTAGTTCAAGTTCTAGGCATACAAGTGTGTACAAACAACAGCAAAACAAACTCACAAATGAAAAGCACCAGAATCACTGTCTTTATGAAGATTATGATGAACATACATACATATTTATTAGAGAAAACATTTAACTTACATAAATCTTAATACTTTTAGATACAGAATGCTGAATATGTTATTGTCTAATTTTATATAATTTATCATTAATATATTTCAATAGTGGCATTTTTTTTATATTAAATAGTCTTTTGAGTTGACTGAAATCTGAAAATCAAGGGAAACATTACATTTTCATAGGTAAAAGGAGAAGAATCCTATGTATCCGTTTGAATCTGCTCCATCTCTTAGTCACCTTTTTGGTAAAATTAACCTTTAAATAATGCATTTATTCCCTGAAATCAGTGGAAGTTCTGCATACTTCACATAAAAATTGAGCAGATTTTTAGTGGTTTTATCCACCACTCAGTTAAAGGATACTTCTGAGGCTTGTGATGTTGTTATCTTTAAGTCATTCATCCCTGACAAAGGGATAGAAAGGGAGCCTAGGAACATTTTTGTGTTCTTTTTGCAAACGTTGTGTTCAAAAACAAATTGAAGTTATTCAGAGTCTTTGTATGAATGCTTTAAGCTTCAGTTAAAAGGTTATTCTGATCTCTCAACTTAAAACTGAGGTCAGCTAATGTCATCAGATGTCCAAATATGACACTAATTTTCATGATACAAATTGTGTTTTTAAAATAGAGTGTTGAACAAGACACACAGTAAAGCCAAAGTTATCTTCTGTAGATATCAAAATATTGAGATCATTATTCTTGTTTAATACATCTATCTTTATTTTTTTTAATTCCTTTTTTTTGTTTGTTTGGTTCAGTTATCTTCTGTTCAAATATTACATCTGAATATGTAGCTTAATAGTTCTACCTATCCAAAGGTCATTAAAAAAATCTATATTACAAAAGCTTAAATGTGTTAAACTCTCAGAAATTAAAAAAAAATCTATCTTAGAAAAATGATAGAACTCGTACCAGGAAAAAGCAAATGTTGAAATGTTTCTACACAAAGCCAATTTCAAGTTATGCAAAGGCGATAGCCATTGGAAAATGAAAAGACCTTAGTTTCAACACAGGCTTTTCAACTCACTATAGCTGTGACCCTAAGCAAGTACATTAAAGTTTTTGGAACCATAGATTCCCTAATTAAAATAAACTAAATCATCTCATGGCTTAATACTGGACTCCCCAAATACCATCATTAAAATATGTTGATCAGGCAAAACTAAATTATTAACACTACTCAGTTAGAGTAAGCACCATTTTGACCAAAATTTAGTACTGTCTCAATCTAAGAAATTAGATGCTTATATTTATAGAGTTTTGGGGCCTGGACTTGTTACTTTTAAGACGGATCTTACAAGGAGAGGAGGTAGTGGAGGATGGCCAGAATTCACGACATAATAATTTTAGATTGGTGGCCATAGTATGACAAGCAACTTGAAGTGTGTCTTGATGAGAAAGAGATTAATATTCATAAGTAGTGTGTTTGTTGGTTTGCAGTCTCATTTGCCACAAGTATTTCTTGAAGCATGTAGCTAAGTTAATTTTTCTTGATCTCAGTATTACATAACACATGGTTAGAGTGAATAACGGCTCTTAAGTTTAGGAAGTAACAAGTTCAGGGAGTAATGCTGGTTTCAGGTCTTACTGTTTTTTTCGGGGAGAATTAAACAAGGAAACATACACCAAGCAACTTATATAATGACCAGTTCATAACAGATGCTTAATAAATGTTACTTCCATTTCCTTATTACCTCATTCCTTAAAATAAAGAAATAAATGTTCAGAATCTTGTGTTTAAAGTGTGATATTACTATCAACAATCTATGTAAAATTAGAAAAATACATTTATGCTTCTGTGTGTGTATACACATACATAATATTTTTTTTCTGATTTGAATTCCTTACCTGGGAGATGCATATTATAATTCTCTAAGTATCTTAAGGCAATAAAATCCAGTTAACACATAAATATATTTTCACATTGATGAAGAAAATCCAATGTTATATTTGTGAGGAAAGGAATGTCACCTTACATAATGCTATATGTAATTTCACTTTGTTATGAGAAAATTATCTCAGTCTTCCATTAGCTTTGTTCCTGTATAAGGAATATGTAAGAAGCTCTTTCTTATCTTTGAAGAAATTGATACAATATCAAGGCCATTCTTTCTGGCCATCTCCACACTCCAAACCAGCTGGCTGGAAGCTGCGCCCCTGACATTGGTTTCCTTCACTTATATTCTCCAAGCTCCAGATATTCATAGTATATTTTTTTGGATTATGACCCACATGTTTCTTAGGGGGAGGGAGGGTGGATGAAACTTTTTCTTACTCATTTTGCTATGTTTTTCTCCAGAATTCTGGCCTGACCTCCAGATTTGAAAAAAATAGTATTTCTTTTTTATATTATCCTTTGGTTTATACTCCATTCAGCCTGACACTTGACATATATATGTGCCACTTTCCTATAGTATCTGCTATTCTGAGTAAAATATTTGCTACCTTTGACTTTGATATCTGCCATTCAGCTTAAATGGATTTCTGGTCCGGAGAGTATGCCCAATACTGCCACATTCAATAAGTCTTGATCAAGGTAAAAAACTAGTATCCCCAATATGACAAAAACATGGATGGAGATACATTTCACTAAGGAAAACACTTGGCTATTATTTAGAAAATTTTATCAGGAATTGTATCAGAAAATTATATCACTTAACTAGAAGAATCTTATAAAAGTAAAAAGTTATGCATTCATCTTGCCCAAATTTACCATATACAATTTCGATATGTGTCCTTTTCTTGTGTATCTATGGTTGTAAAGTTTGATTAGATTGAAAGAAATATAATGCTTTGAAGACCCACTGGTTTATTTATTTTTTATATTATTTTACATATTTATTGGAGTATAATTGCTTTACAGTGGTGTGTTAGTTTCTACTTTATAACAAAGTGAATCAGTTATACATATACATATGTTCCCATATCTCTTCTCTCTTGCATTTCCCTCCCTCCCACCCTCCCTATCCCACCGCTCTAGGTGGTCAAAAAGCACCGAGTTGATCTCCCTGTACTATGTGGCTGCTTCTCACTAGCTATCTATTTTACGTTTGGTAGTATATATATATGTCCATGCCACTCTCTCACTTTGTCACAGCTTACCGTTCCCTCACCCCATACCCTCAAGTCCATTCTCTAGTAAGACTTTGTCTTTATTCCTGTCTTACCCCTAGGTTCTTCATGACATTTTTTTCTTAGATTCCATAAATTTGTGTTAGCATACAGTATTTGTCTTTCTCTTTCTGACTTACGTCACTCTGTATGACAGACTCTAGGTCCATCCACCTCACTACAAAAAACTCAATTTCGTTTTTTTTACTATGGCTGAGTAATATTCCACTGTATATATGTGCCACATCTTCTTTACCCATTCATCCAATGATGGACAATTAGGTTGTTTCCATCTCCTGGCTATTGTAAATAGAGCTGCAATGAACATTTTGGTACATGACTCTTTCTGAATTATGATTTTCTCAGGATATATGCCCAGCAGTGGGATTGCTCTGTCATATGGTAGTTCTATTTGTAGTATTTTAAGGAACTTCCAGACTGTTCACCATAGTGGCTGTACCAATTCACATTCCCACCAGCAGTGCCAGAGTGTTCCATTTTCTCCACACCCTCTCCAGCATTTAGTGTTTCTAGATTTTTTGATGATGGCCATTCTCACCGGTGTGAGCTGATATCTCATTGGAGTTTTGATTTGCATTTCTCTAATGATTAATGATGCTGAGCATTCTTTCATGTGTTTGTTGGCAGTCTGTATATGTACTTTGGAGAAATGTCTATTTAGGTCTTCTGCCCATTTTTGGATTGAGTTGTTTGGTTTTTTTTTGTTATGGAGCTGCATGTGCTCCTTGTATATTTTGGAGATTAATCCTTTGTCAGTTGCTTCATTTGCAAATATTTTCTCCCATTCTGAGGGTTGTCTTTTGATCTTGTTTATGGTCTCCTTTGCTGTGCAAAAGCTTTGAAGTTTCATCAGGTCCCATTTGTTTATTTTTGTTTTTATTTCCATTTGTCTAGGAGGTGGATCAAAACGGATCTCTCTGTGATTTATGTCATAGAGTGTTCTGCCTATGTTTTCCTCTAAGAGTTTGATAGTTTCTGGCCTTACATTTAGGTCTTTAATCCATTTTGAGCTTATTTTTGTGTATGGTGTTAGAGAGTGTTCTAATCTCATTCTTTTACATGTACCTGTCCAGTTTTCCCAGCACCACTTATTGAAGAGGCTGTCCTTTCTCCACTGTACATTCCTGCCTCCTTTATAAAAGATAAGGTGACCATATTTGTGTGGGTTTATCTCTGGGCTTTCTATCCTGTTCCATTGATCTATCTTTCTGTTTTGGTGCCAGTACCATATGGTCTTGATAACTGTAGCTTTGTAGGATAGTCTGAAGTGAGGGAGCTGGATTCTTCCAGCTTCGTTTTTCGTTTTCGTTGTGAAAATTTTTGTTCAATTTCTGTGAAAAATGCCAGTGGTAGTTTGATAGAGATTGCACTGAATCTGTAGATTGCTCTGGGTAGTAGAGTCATTTTCACAATGTTGATACATCCAATCCAAGAACATGATATATATCTCCACCTATATGTATCATCTTTAATTTCTTTCATCAGTGTCATATAATTTTCTGCATAAAGGTCTTTTGTCTCCTTAGGTAGGTTTATTCCTAGATATTTTATTCTTTTTGTTGCAATGGTAAATGGGAGTGTTTTCTCGATTTCACTTTCAGACTTTTCATCTGCAAACAGTGACAGTTTTATTTCTCTTTTCTGATTTGGATTCCTTTTATTTCCTTTTCTTCTCTGATTGCTGTGGCTAAAACTTCCAAATCTATGTTGAATAAGAGTGGTGAGAGTGGCCACCTTGTCTTGTTCCTCATCTTAATCGAAATGCTTTCAGTTTTTCTTCAATGAGGATGATGTTGGCTGTGGGTGTGTCATATATGGCCTTTATTATGTTGAGGAAATTTCCCTCTATGCCTACATTCTGGAGGGTTTTTATCACAAATGGGTGCTGAATTTTGTCAAAAGATTTCTCTTTGTCTATTGAGATGACCATATACTTTTTATCATTCAATTTTTTAAATATGGTTTATCACATTGATTGATTTGCATATATTGAAGAAGCCTTGCATTCCTGGAATAAACCCCACTTGATCATGGTGTATGATCCTCTTAATGTGCTTTTGGATTCTGTTTGCCAGTTTTTTGTTGAGGATTTTTGCATCTATGTTCATCAGTGATATTGACCTGTAGTTTTCTTTCTTTGTGAAATCCTTGTCTGGTTTTGGTATCAGGGTGATGGTGGCCTTGTAGAATGAGTTTGGGAGTGTTCTTCCCTCTGCTATATTTTGGAAGAGTTTGAGAAGGATAGGTGGTAGCTCTTCTCTATATGTTTGATAGAATTTGCCTGTGAAGCCATCTGGTCCTGGGCTTTTGTTTGTTGGAAGATTTTCAATCACTGTTTCAATTTCAGTACTTGTAATTGGTCTATTCATATATTCTATTCCTTCCTGATTCAGTCTTGGCAGGTTGTGCATTTCTAAGAATTTGTCCGTTTCTTCCAGGTTGTATATTTTATTGGCATAGTGTTGCTCATAGTAATCTCTCATGATCTTTTGTATTTCTGTAGTGTCAGTTGTTACTTCTGCTTTTTCATTTCTAATTCTATTGATTTGAGTCTTCTCTCTTTTTTTGTTGATGTGTCTGGCTAATGGTTTATCAATTCTGTTTATCTTCTCAAAGAACCAGCTTTCAGTTTTATTGATCTATGCTATCATTTCCTTCATTTCTTTTTCATTTATTTCTGATCTGATCTTTATAGTTTCTTTCCTTCTGCTAAGTTTGGGATTTTTTTTCTACTTTCTCTAATTGCTTTAGGTGCAAGGTTAGGTTGTTTATTCAAGATGTTTCCTGTTTCTTAAGGTAGAATTGTATTGCTATAAACTTCCCTCTTAGAACTGCTTTTCCTCCATCCCATAGGTTTTGGGTCTTCGTGTCTCCATTGTCATTTGTTTCTAGGTAAGTTTTGATTTCCACTTTGATTTCTTCAGTGATGACTTCGTTATTAGGTAGTGTATTATTTAGCCTCCATGTGTTTGTATTTTTTTACAGATCTTTTCCTGTAATTAATATCTAGTCTCATAGTGTTGTGGTCAGAAAAGATACTTGATACAATTTCAATTTTCGTAAATTTACCAAGGCTTGATTTGTGACCCAAGATATGATCTCTCCTGGGGAATGTTCCATGAGCACTTGAGAAGAAAATGTATTCTGTTGTTTTTGGATGGAATGTCCTATAAATTTCACTTAAGTCCAACTTGTTTAATGTATCATTTAAAGCTTGTGTTTCCTTATTTATTTTCATTTTGGATGATCTGTCCTTTGGTGAAAGTGGGGTGTTAAAGTCCCCTAGTATGATTGTGTTACTGTCGATTTCCCCTTTTATGGCTGTGAGTATTTGCCTTATGTATTGTGGTGCTCCTATGTTGGGTGCATAAATATTTACAATTTTTATATCTTTTCTTGGATCAATCCCTTGATCATTATGTAGTGTCCTTCTTTGTCTCTTCTATTAGTGTTTATTTTAAAGTTTATTTTGTCTGATATGAGAATTGCTACTCCAGCTTTCTTTTGGTTTCCATTTGCATGGAATATATTTTTCCATCCCCTCACTTGCAGTCTGTATGTGTTTCTAGGTCTGAAGTTGGTCTCTTGTAGACAGCTTGTATATGGGTCTTTTTTTTGTATCCATTCAGCCAGTCTGTGTCTTTGGCAGGGAACATTTAATCCTTTTACATTTAAGGTAATTATTGATATGTATGTTCCTATTCCCATTTTCTAAATTGTTTGGGTTTGTTATTGTAGGTCTTTTCCTTCTCTTGTGTTTCTTGCCTAGAGAAGATCCTTTAGCATTTGTTGTAAAGCTGGTTTGGTGGTGCTGAACTCTCTCAGCTTTTGCTTGTCTGTAAAGCTTTTTTCTGCATCAAATCTAAATGAGATCCCTGCTGGGTAGAGTAATCTTGGTTGTAGGTTTTTCTCCTTTGTCACTTTAAATATGCCCTGCCAGTCCTTTCTGGCTTACAGTGTTTCTGCTGAAACCTCAGCTGTTAACCTTATGGGGATTCCCTTGTGTTTTATTTGTTGTTTTTCCCTTGCTGCTTTTAATATGTTTTCTTTGTATTTGATTTTTGACAGTTTAATATGTGTCTTCACATGTTCCTCCTTGGATGTATCCTGTATGGGACTCTCTGTGCTTTCTGGACTTGATTAACTATTTCCTTTCCCATATTAGGGAAGTTTTCAACTATAATCTCTTCAGATATTTTCTCAGTCCCTTTCTTTTTCTCTTCTTCTTCTGGAACCCCTATAATTCGAATGTTGGTGCATTTAATGTTGTCCCAGAGGTCTCTGAGACTGTCCTCAGTTCTTTTCATTCTTTTTTCTTTATTCTGCTCTGCAGTAGTTATTTCCACTATTTTATCTTCCAGGTCACTTATCCGTTCTTCTGCCTCAGTTATTCTGCTATTGATCCCTTCTAGAGTAATTTTAATTTCATTTATTGTGTTGTTCATCTTTGCTTGTTTCATCTTTAGTTCCTCTAGGTCCATCTTAAATGTTTCTTGCATTTTCTTTATTCTATTTCCAAGAGTTTGGATCATCTTTACTATCATTATTCTGAATTCTTTTTCAGGTTGACTGCTATTTCCTCTTCATTTGTTAGGTCTGGTGGATTTTTATCTTGCTCCTTCATCTGCTGTGTTTTTTTCTGTCTTCTCATTTTGCTTATCTTACTGAGTTTGTGGTCTCCTCTTTGCAGGCTGCAGGTTCATAGTTCCCATTGTTTTTGGTGTCTGTGCCCAGTCGCTAATGTTAGTTCAGTGGGTTTTGTAGGCTTTCTGGTGGAGGGGACTAGTGCCTGTGTTCTGGTGGATGAGCCTGGATCTTGTCTTTCTGGTGGGCAGGGTCACGTCTGTTGGTGTGTTTTGGGGTGTCTGTGGACTTATTATGATTTTAGGCAGCCTCTCTGATAATGAGTGGTGGTGTGTTCCTGTCTTGCTAGTTGTTTGGCATAGGATGTCCAGCACTGTAGCTTGTTGGTCGGTGAGTGAAGCTTGGTGTTGTTGTTGAGATGGAGATCTCTGGGAGATTTTCACCATTTGGTATTATATGGAGCTTGGAGGTGTCTTGTGCATCAGTGTCCTGAAGTTGGCTCTCCCACCTCAGAGGCACAGCACTGACTCTGGGATGCACCACCAAGAGCCTTTCATCCACACAGCTCAGAATAAAAGGGAGAAAAAGTAGAAAGAGAGTAAGAAAGAGGATAAAATAAAATAAAATAATGTTATTAAAATAAAAAAATAATTATTAAGAAAAATTTTTTTTAAAAAGTTAAAAAAAAAAAGAAAAGAAAACAACAAACAAAAAACGGACAGATAGAACCCTAGGACAAAAGGTGAAAGTGAAGCTATACAGACAAAATCTCACACAGAAACATACACATACACACTCACAAAAAGAGGAAAATGGGGAAAAAATAATAAATCTTGCTCTCAATGTCCACTTCCTCAATTTGGGATGATTCGTTGTCTATTCAGGTATTCCACAGTTGCAGGGTACATCTAGTTGTGGAGATTTAATCCGCTGCTCCTGAGGCTGCTGGGAGAGATATCCCTTTCCCTTCTTTGTTCACACAGGCCCCTGGGCTCAACTTTGGATTTGGCCCCTCCTCTGCATGTAGGTCGCCGAGGGCGTCTGTTCTTCACTCAGATAGCACGGGGTTAATGGAGCCGCTGATTTGGGGGCTCTGGCTCACTCAGGCCGGGGCGAGGGAGTGTCACGATGCAGGGTGAACTTGTGGCAGCAGAGGCCAGCGTGACATTGCAGTAGCCTGAAGCACACCGTGCGTACTCCAGGGGAAGTTGTCCCTGGATCCCCGGACCCTGGCAGTGGTGGGCTGCACAGGCTCCCCAGAAAGGGGGTGTGGATAGTGACCTGTGCTCGCACACAGGCTTCTTGGTGGCGGCAACAGCAGCCTTAGCGTCTCATGCCCGTCTCTGGGGTCCACACTGTTAGCCATGAATCATGCTTATCTCTGGAACTCCTTTAAGAAGGGCTCTTAATCCCCTCTCCTCCGGCACCAGGAAACAAAGAGGGAAGAAAAAGTCTCTTGCCTCTTCGGCAGGTCCAGACTTTTTCCCAGACTCCCTCCCAGTTAGCCGTGGTGCACTAACCCCTTCAGGCTGTGTTCATGCTGCCAGTCCTCTCCCTGTTCTCCGACCGAAGCCAGAGTCTCAGCTCCTAGCTCCACTCGCCCCAGCGGGTGAGCAGACAAGCCTCTCGGGCTAGTGAGTGCCAGTCAGCACCAATCCTCTGTGCGGGAATCTCTCCGCTTTGCCCTCCACACCCCTGTGTCTGTGCTCTCCTCTGCAGCTCTGAAGCTTCCCCCCTCCGCCACCCGCAGTCTCTGCCCCCGAAGGGGCTTCTAGTGTGTGGAAACCTTTCGTCCTTCACAGTTCCCTCCCACTGGTGCAGGTCCCATCCTTATTCTTTTGTCTTTGTTTATTCTTCTTTTCTTTTGCTCTACCCAGGTACGTGGGGAGTTTCTTGCTTTTTGGGAGGTCTGAGGTCTTCTGCCAGCATTCAGTAGATGTTCTGTAGGAATTGTTCCACGTGTAGATGTATTTCTGATGTATTTGTTGGGAGGAAGGTGATCTCTGTGTCTTACTCTTCTCCCATCTTCCTCTAATCCGCCTACTGGTTTATTTTTTAAATTTCTTTCACCATTCAGGTTTCTCTTAGTTGAATAGATTCTGCTGAATGGTTACACTTATAGGAAACTATGTAGAAGTTTCAAGTCTGATCCCTAAGTGCCTCTATTTGCTAGCTGTGTGACCTTGATTGAGCAAGTTACTTTTCTTCATAATTTTTTAGTTTCCTCATTAGTAATAGTGTATTAACAATAACACATTTGAAAAGTTGTAAAAAGGACTAAAGGAGTTAATATAATTGAAATGCTTAAGGCAATACCTGGAATATGATGAGTAATGCATGAGTTTATGCTATTATTACTGTGCTTACTACCATGAGGAATCCAGCTCCTGGTTAATTCCTACATGTGATTTTTCAGGTCTAACTGTAGGCAGTTAGAAAGTCTTTGCCTGCCAGACTTCGAGGGGAAAGCAGCCTCCCCCACAACAGATTCGTTGCACCACCCGCACATTGCAGTCAAGGACTCAGGGCCCACTGGTTGGTCATGCTTCCCACACTCCCAGCCCTGGTGTCTTCATTCCTATGTCTCTTTATTTGAGGCTTTGTGCAGAGGTCTTTTTTCTTTTCTTTTCCTTTATTATATTTTCTTTTCTTTTCATTTCTTCTTTACTTTTCCACCCAGAGGTCTTTTTTAAGCACCTCTGCCCAAGTCCTCCTTTTGGGGGAGAAAAGGGAAAACATGGATACTGTTCTCCTCCTCTTACTCAGCACCAGTACTTTTCCACTCTTAGCTTCCCCCTCCTCACACTTCCCGTTTATCCCAAAGTCCGTAAAACTGCCTGATCCTTTTAAGTCTCCCTCAACCACAAGATGACTCCCACATCTGTGATGATCCACCTGACCCTCCACTGTCCACCATTCTATGCAGGAACATGGAATGTGGGGAGGCTCAGCACTTTCTCAGCTCTTAGACTCTTGCTTAGGCTATAGCGGTAAGTGATTAAAGGCCTATCTCTTTCTTTTGTGGCTTGCTGCTTTAATTGGCTGCTCTGAAGCCTGGCAGTTCAGCTCTGTCTCCCAGTTCAGCTGAGCTCCTAGCATATGGGCAATGAGTGATTCTCTTTATTTAAATGTTGGCAATGTTGTTCTTCTGAAACTCATCAGTGTTTGAATGTTATAAGATCTATTCCAAAGCAAATGTCAGTGTTCACTTCTTTAGATCTTAACTGACTAGATTAAAAATATTTGAGCACTAGGACTCCCCAAAATAGGGAATTTAGTGTAGCATTATAAAACAGTTTTCAATTATAGACAAAGCCAAGAAATTTTATTGTAAGGAGGATTTATGATAACAGAAAATATTCTTCAATAATTCTGGACAATTTAAAATAAAGAAGGTGGTACCTCATCTTAAAAAATTCAAAAAATAAAATAAAGTGTTAGTCCCCAATTATGAAAAATAAATAGATATATGTTGTTGGGAAAACAAGAAATTTTAAAAATTACCTATCTTGTAGTAACAGTAGTAATTGAGACTATGGTTTCTAGAGTGTAAATGTCCAGGTTCAAATATAACTCTGGCACTTTATCTGAGACTTCAGTAAAGTATTTAAACTTTGTTTCCAGTTTTCCACATCTGAAAAACAGGGACAATAATATTATCCTAATGTTGTTGTAATAACTGAATAAACTAATGTATGAAATGCTTAAATATCTTCTATAATATAACACATATTACACAGATCAGTTATTATTAATAAAATTGTTTTCATTACTGATTTAGAATAATAATAATGCTATTATTCAATAGTTATTTAACAAAATTTATATGTACTTCTATTTTATGGAAGTACTGGGCAAATCAATTAGATCATCAGTTTTTAAATAACAAAATATCTATATATCTTATGAGAAAATAAAAATAGAATCAATCTATTAGACAAAGGGAAAATTGGACTGCTAGGCTGAAGATTAGAAAGATGGACTATTTGATCTGAGTGCCACATACTAGGATTTCACAATTCTGGGGTAAAAGCTATTCCAAGCTGAAAGAAAATTAAAAGAGCAGAAAAGTTGTGACTGGAATTTAAGTTACCCATGGGATGTGGAATGAGAGGTGGGCCAAGAAGTAGTCTTTAGTCACATTAGTTATAATGCTTCAGGGACTCCCCTGATGGTGCAGTGGTTAACAATCTGTCTGCCAATGCAGGGGACATGGGTTCAAGCCCTGGTCCAGAAGATCCCACATGTCATGGAGCAACTAAGCCCGTGCACCACAACTACTGAGCCTGCACTCTAGAGCCCACATGTCACAACTACTGAAGCCTGAACACCTAGAAACCATGCTCCACAATAAAAGAAGTCACAACAATGAGAAGCCCACTTATTACAATGAAGAGTAGCTCCTGCTTGCTGCAACTAGAGAAAGCCCATGCACAGCAATGAAGACCCAACACAGCCAATAAATAAATAAATAAATAAATAAATAAATTTATATTAAAAAAAGAACTCTGAGATAAAATTAGTTCCAATCAAGAATTCTATATCCCTCCAAACTATCAGTCAAGTATAAAGATATTTTAAAAAATTATAATGCTTCAGGTTATGCTAAGAACATTGTATTTTATTTTGTAACGACTAGAGGGAGACAACTTTATTTTTCAACTAGGAAGGATAATGATATTTTTTATACTATAATATTAACTATTTTACAAGGATAAAGAATAGATTGAGGACAAGAATTTGAAAGCAAAGAATACTGAGGAGAGGATAAAATGGTCCAAGTGTTAAATGCTAAAGGTATGTATTAAAACAGTGGTGTTCAGAATAGAATGAAAGAAGAGGATGCTAGAAAGATATTTTACACAAAGACACAAATGATTGAGCAATTTATTGAATATGGTAGAGAAAGGGAAAAGAGGAGAAATAGGAGTAAAAAATAACTGAGGTTTCTTATCTGACTTTCTGGGAGATAGTGTTGCTACAAGGGCAAACAGAAGAATGAATATCTGTAAAATTCTTATTTTATGTCATTATTTTGCTAGGTCTTTTAATAATGCCTTTCAATTTTAGAGCATACTGCTTAACTATCATGACAGTCCTAGAGGTTTTATTAGAATGCTGCAAGCATTTCCTCCTAAACATTGGTATAGATGTCTGCACCTGGTTTTCTACAATCCCAATAACATGCCTATTTCTATTAATATATAAAGGTCTTATTCAAAAAATGCACAATTATCGACTGAATATTCAGAACATTATGGAGTACATCTGACTGCAAAACACTACTTGAAAACTATTTCTCAAGAGCAGCAACCCTACCATTCCAGAATCTATAAAATGATCCAGAAATAGCCACGACTTGTGTACAACAGACTTTGTAGTGAAGCTAAACTCTACAAAGAAAGTATCTTTGGTTAAATGTCAACTTTTCTTCAACATGTGTTTTCAGAACAACTAATGTACAAAATCAACTTATAGACAGCAGTGGAACTTTAGAAAAAGTAAACCTTAATGGTCTCAATGAAAGCAACAGTGAACAAAGAAGCGTTTATTTCAGCAAATGGTCCTGTTGAATAGAAATGGGTGATCTGTGCTAAGTCTGCATCCTTTTTTTGAACAAACACAGTAAAACTTGTTCTCCAATAATGAAGACAAGATAATGAGTCTCAATTACAACTTTGTTCTCCAGTACAATGAGTTTACCAACTGGCAGGACAATAAACAACACTATTTAAGGAAATAAATGCAATATTCCTAAGATTTATATTTACCAAATTTTTAAATCAAATATACAATATAAATTTAGAGTGAAAATATTTAAGTGTATATGCTCATTGTAAATTAGATCTATGAAATTATATACCGGGGTGTAAACTCATGTATTAAACCTGAATATGAAACAATGACAAACTAGTGTCATGCCAGTTAATCAGTATAGAACCCTGCTGACATTTATATGTTCCTAAGGTACCAATCTTCTGACTGAGGAGCTAACACTTCTGCACCACAGATAACTAGAGCTGTTATTTCCTCTTCTCAACTCTTGTACCCTTTTCTTCAAGCAAAAATCTCTCCAAAATCAGAGAGTCTTCAAAAGTATAATAGGAAAGGGGATAATTTAAATACATATTGACTCTTTGTTTCTATAAATCCAAGTAAAGGAGAAGCTTTAAGGAAAAAAAATCAAAATATATTGTACAACTACTCTAAGGAAAAAATATTTTCACTCACACTAATCTCATTTAAGGATAAATGCTGGGCTTCCCTGGTGGCGCAGTGGTTGAGAGTCCGCCTGCCGATGCAGGGGACACGGGTTCATGCCCCAGTCCAGGAAGATACCACATGCCGCGCAGTGGCTGGGCCCATGAGCCATGGCTGCTGAGCCTGCACGTCCGGAGCCTGTACTCTGCAACAGCAGAGGTCACAAGAGTGAGAGGCCCGTGTACCACAAAAGAAAAAAAAAAAAAAAAAAGGATAAATGCTATACAAATTGACTTACATGAAAGCTGAAGAAAGGAAAATTGATTTCATGCTGTATGAATATGATTCACAATTTTACACCCTGTTTAATACACTTAGTGTTCAAGATAAAATATTTTTGTTAATCACAGTGTCTTATGATATTTTAGTATATACTAAAAGGTCTTGTTTATTCAGATTACAAAAAAGAATGAGTAAGCTTTGTGGCTTAGAATATAAATCACAATAAGTAAAATCATTTTAATTACTATTTTAAAATCTGCTTAGAATTTGACACTTCTTAGACAATTAAATAATAAAAAAGCAATTTGTATTCTTTTCCATTAAGAAAACTTTCAAGGTGGGGGGAAGTACATATTTAAAACTTTATTTTTTTTCATGAAACAAAAAAATTCATTGAAAAAAAACCCATTAAAATTATATTTTAATTCCACATTCAGATGTTACATTATTTCTTGTCTGATGTTATTTATTTATCTACATCTTTATTGGACTATAATTGCTTTACAATGGTGTGTTAGTTTCTGCTTTATAACAAAGTGAATCAGTTATACATATACATATGTTCCCATATCTCTTCCCTCTTGCATCTCCCTCCCTCCCACCCTCCCTATCTTATCCCTCTAGGTGGTCACAAAGCACCGAGCTGGTCTGCCTGTACTATTGGGCTGCTTCCCAATAGCTATCTGTTTTATGTTTGGTAGTGTATATATGTCCATGCCACTCTCTCACTTTGCCACAGCTTACCCTTCCCCCTCCCCATATCCTCAAGTCCACTCTCTAGTAGGTCTGTGTCTTTATTCCTGTTTTACCCCTAGGTTCTTCAAGACATTTTTTTCCCCTTAAATTCCATATATATGTGTTAGCACATGATATTTGTTTTTCTCTATCTGACTTACTTCACTCTGTATGACAGACTTGAGGTCCATCAACATCACCACAAATAACTCAGTTTCGTTTCTTTTTATGGCTGAGTAATATTCCATTGTATATATGTGCCACATCTTCTTTATCCATTCATCTGTTGATGGACACTTAGGTTGTTTCCATGTCCTGGCTATTGTAAATAGAGCTACAATGAACATTTTGGTACATGACTCTTTTTGAATTATGGTTTTCTCAGGTATATGCCCAGTAGTGGGATTGCTGGGTCATATGGTAGTTCTATTTGTAGTTCTTTAAGGAACCTCCATACTATTCTCCATAGTGGCTGTACCAAGTCACATTCCACCAGCAGTGCAAGAGTGTTCCCTTCTCTCCACACCCTCTCCAGCACTTATTGTTTCTAGATATTTTGATGATGGTCATTCTGACTGGTGTGAGATGATATCTCATTGTAGTTTTGATTTGCATTTCTCTAATGATTAACAATGTTGAGCATTCTTTCATGTGTTTTTTGGCAGTCTGTATATGTTCTTTGGAGAAATGTCTATTTAGGTCTTCTGCCCATTTTTGGATTGGGTTGTTTGTTTTCTTTTTGTTATTGAGCTGCATGAGCTGCTTATAAATTTTGTAGATTAATCTGTTGTCAGTTGCCTCATTTGCAAATATTTTCTCCCATTCTGAGGGTTGTCTTTTGGTCTTCTTTATGGTTTCCTTTGCTGTGCCAAAGCTTTGAAATTTCATTATGTCACATTTGTTTATTTTGTTTTTTATTTCCATTTCTCTAGGAGGGTGGGTCAAAATGGATCTTTCTGTGATTTATGTCATAGAGTGTTCTACCTATGTTTTCCTCTAAGAGTTTGATAGTTTCTGGCCTACATTTAGATCTTTAATCCATTTTGAGCTTATTTTAGTGTATGGTGTTAGAGCGTGATCTACTCTCATACTTTTACATATACCTGTCCAGTTTTCCCAGCACCACTTATTGAAGAGGCTGTGCTTTCTCCACTGTACATTCCTGCCTCATTTATCAAAGATAAGGTGACCATATGTGCATTGGTTTATCTCTGGGCTTTCTATCCTGTTCCATTGATCTATCTTTCTGTTTTTGTGCCAGTACCATACTGTCTTGATTACTGTAGCTTTGTAGTACAGTCTGAAGTCAGGGAGCCTGATTCCTACAGCTCCGTTTTTTTGTTCTCAAGATTGTTTTGGCTATTTACGTTCTTTTTTGTTTTCATACAAATTGTGAATTTTTTTATTCTAGTTCTGTGAAAAACGCCAGTGGTAGTTTGATAGGGATTGCATTGAATCTGTAGATTGCTTTGGGTAGTGGAGTCATTTTCATAATGTTGATTCTTCCAATCCAAGAACATAGTATATTTCTCCATCTATTTGTATCATCTCTTTAATTTCTTTCATCATTGTCTTATATTTTTCTGCAAACAGGTCTTTTGTCTCCTTAGGTAGGTTTATTCCTAGATATTTTATTCTTTTTGTTGAAGTGGAAAATGAGTGTGTTTCCTTGATTTTGATTCCAGATTTTTCATCATTAGTGTATAGGAATACCAGAGATTTCTGTGCACAAATTTTGTATCCTGCTACTTTACCAAATTCCATTGATGAGCTCTAGTAGTTTTCTGGTAGCATCTTTAGGATTCTCTATGTATAGTATCATGTCATCTGAAAATAGTGACAGCTTTACTTCTTCTTTTCCGATTTGGATTCCTTTTATTTCTTTTTCCTTTCTGATTGCTGTGGGTATAGAACTTTCAAAACTATGTTGAATAAGAATGGTGAGAGTGTGCAACCTTGGTCTTGTTCCTGATCTTAGTGGATGAGGATGATGTTAGCTGTGGGTTTGTCATATATGGCCTTTGTTATGTTGAGGAAAGTTCCCTCTATGCCTACTTTATGCAGGGTTTTTATCATAAATGTGTGTCGAATTTTGTTGAAAGCTTTCTCTGCATCTATTGAGATGACCATATGTTTTTTCTCCTTCAGTTTATTAATATGGTGTATCACATTGATTGATTTGCATATATTGAAGAATCCTTGCATTCCTGGAATAAACCCCACTTGATCATGTTGCATGATCCTTTTAATGGGATGTTAGATTCTGTTTGATAGTATTTTGTTGAGGATTTTTGCATCTATGTTCATTAGTGATATTGTCCTGTAGTTTTCTTTCTTTGTGACATCTTTGTCTGGTTTTGGTATCAGGGTGGTGGTGGCCTCATAGAATGAGTTTGGGATTGTTCCTCTCTCTGCTATATTTTGGAAGAGTTTGAGAAGGATACGTGTTAGCTCTTCTCTAAATGTTCAATATTCGCCTGTGAAGCCATCTGGTCCTGGGCTCTTTTTATGTTGGAAGGATTTTTAATCACAATTTCAATTTCAGTGCTTGTGATTGGCCTGTTCATATTTTCTATTTCTTCCTGATTCAGTCTTGGCAGTAGTGCATTTCTAAGAATTTGTACATTTCTTCCAGGTTGTCCATTTTATTGGCATAGAGTTTCTTTTAGTAATCTCTCATGATTGTTTGTATTTCTGCAGTGTCAATTGTTACTTCTCCTTTTTCATTTCTAATTCTATTGATTTGAGTCTTTTCCATTTTTTTCTTGATGAATATGGCTAATGGTTTATCAATTTTGTTTAGCTTCTCAAAGAATCAGCTTTATTTTTTTGATCTTTGCATTCATTTCCTTCATTTCTTTTTCATTTATTTCTGATCTGATCATTATTGATTTCTTTCCTTCTGCTAAATTTGGGGTTTTTTGGTTCTTCTTTCTCTAATTGCTTTTGGTACAACGTTAGGTTCTTTATTCGACTTGTTTCCTGTTTCTTAAGGTAGGATTATAATGCTATAAACTTCCCTCTTAGAACTGCTTTTGCGGCATCCCATAAATTTTGGGTTGTCGTGTCTCCTTTGTCATTTGTTTCTAGGTATTTTTTGATTTCCTCTTTGATATCTTCAGTGATCACATCATTATTAAGTAGTGTATTGTTTAGCCTCCAGGTGTTTGAATTTTTTACAGATCTTTGCCTGTAATTGATATCTAGTCTCATAACATTGTGGTCAGAAAAGATACTGGATACAATTACAATTTTCTTAAATTAATCCAGGCTTGATTTGTGACCTGTGATATGATCCATCCTTGAGAATGTTCCATGAGCACTTGAGAAAAATATGTATTCTGTTGTTTTGGATGGAATGTCCAATCAATATCAATTAAGTCCATCTTATTTAATGTATAATTTAAAGCTTCTGTTTCCATACTTATTTTCATTTTGGATGATCTCTCCATTTGTGAACGTGGGGTGTTAAAGTCCCCTACTATGAATGTGTTACTGTCAATTTCCCCTTTTAAAGCTGTTAGTACTTGCCTTATGTATTGAGGTGCTCCTATGTTGGGTGCATATATATTTACAATTGTTATATCTTCTTCTTTTATTGATCCCTTGATCATAATGTAGTTTCCTTTTTTGTCCTTCTAATAGTTTTTATTTTAAAGTCTATTGTGTCTGATATGAGAATTGCTATTCCAGCTTTCTTTTGGTTTCCATTTGCATGGAATATCTTTTTCCATCCCCTTACTTTCAGTCTGTATGTGTCTCTCGGTCTGAAGTGCATCTCTTGTAGACAGCATATATATGGGTCTTGTTTTTGTATCCATTCAGCCAATCTGTGTCTTTTGGTGGCAGCATTTAGTCCATTTACATTTAAGGTAATTATCGATATGTATGTTCCTATTCCCATTTTTTAATTGTTTTGATTCTTTATTGTAGGCCTTTTCCTTCTCTTGTGTTTCTTACCTAGAGAAGTTCCTTTAGCATTTGTTGTAAAGCTGGTTTGGTGGTGCTGAACTCTTTCAGCTTTTGCTTGTCTGTAAAGTTTTAATTTCTCCATCATATCTGAATGAGATCCTTGCTGGGTAGAGTAACCTCGTTTGCAGTTTTTTCTCCTTCATCACTTTATGTATGTCCTGCCAGTCCCTCTGGCTTGCAGTGTTTCTGCTGAAAGATCAGCTGTTAATCTTATGGGGATTCCCTTGTGTTACTTGTTGTTTTTCCCTTGCTGCATTTAATATGTTTTCTTTGTATTTAATTTTTGACAGTTTGATTAATATGTGTCTTGATCTATTTCTCCTTGGATTTATCTTGTATAGGACTCTGTTTTTCCTGGACTTGATTGACTATTTCTTTTCCCATATTAGGGATGTTTTCAACTATAATCTCTTCAAATGCGTTCTCAGTCCCTTTCTTTGTCTCTTCTTCTGGAACCCCTATAATTCGAATGTTAGTGTGTTTAAAATTGTCCCAGAAGTCTCTGAGACTGTCCTCAGTTCTGTTCATTCTTTTCTCTTTATTCTGCTCTGCAGTAGTTATTTCCACTATTTTATCTTCCAGGTCACTTATCCATTCTTCTACCTCAGTTATTCTACTATTGATCCCTTCTAAGCATTTATAATTTAATTTATTGTGTTGTTCATCATTGCTTGTTTCATCTTTAGTTCTTCTAGGTCCTTGTTAAATGTTTCTTGCATTTTCTCTATTCTATTTCCAAGATTTTGGATCATCTTTACTATCATTATTCTGAATTCTTTTTCAGGTAGACTGCCTATTTCCTCTTCATTTATTAGGCTGGTGGGTTTTTACCTTGCTCCTTCATCAGCTGTGTATTTTTCTATCTTCTCATATTGCTTATCTTACTGTTTGGGGTCTCCTTTTTGAAGGGTGCAAGTTCATCATTCTCATTGTTTCTGGTGTCTCTCTCCATTCGCTAAAGTTGGTTCAGTGGGTTTTGTAGGCTTTCTGGTGGAGGGGAGTAGTGCCTGTGTTCTGGTGGATGAGGCTGCATATTGCCTTTCTGGTGGACACATCCACATCTGGTGGTATGTCTTGGGGTGTCTGTGGACTTATTATGATTTAAGCAGCCTCTCTGCTAATGGGTGGGGGTGTGTTCCTGTCTTGCTAGTTGTTTGGCATAGGGTGTCCAGCACTGTAGCTTGCTGGTCATTGAGTGAAGCTGGGTGTTGATGTTGAGATGGAGATCCCTGGGAGATTTTGGCCATTTGATATTATGTGGAGCTTGGAGGTCTCTTGTGGACCAGTGTCCTGAAGTTGGCTCTCCCACCTCAGAGGCACAGCACTGACTCCTGTCTGCAACACCAAGAGCCTTTCATCCACATGGCTCAGAATAAAAGGGAGAAAAATTAAAGAAAGAAAGAAAGAAAGAAAGAAAGAAAGAAAGAAAGAAAGAAAGAAAGAAAGAAAGAAAGAAAGAAAGAAAGAGAGAAAGAGAGAAAGAGAGAGAGAAAGAAAGAAAGAGAGAGAGAAAGAAAGAAAGAAAGAAAGAAAGAAAGAAAGAAAAAGAAAGGAAGGAAGAAATGGAAGGAGGGCAGAAGGGAGGGAGGGAGGGAGGAAGGGAAGGAGGAAGGAAAGAAGGAAGGAAGGAGGGAAGGAAGGAATGAAAGAAAGAAAATAATGATAAAATAAAGTTATTAAAATAAAAACATAATTATTAAGAAAAATAATATTGTTTTTAAAGAGAAAAAAAAATAGGACAGATAGAACCCTAGGACAAATAGTGGGAGCAAAACTATACAGACAAAATCTCACACAGAAGCTTACACATACACACTCACAAAAAGAGGAAAAGTGGAAAAAATCATAAATCTTGCTCTCAAAGTCCACCGTCTCAATTTGGGATGATTTGTTGTCTATTCATGTGTTCCACAGATGCAGGGTACATGAAGTTGATTGTGGAGCTTTAATCCACTGCTTCTGTGGCTCCTGGGTGGGATTTCCCTTTCTCTTCTTTTTTCTCACAGCTCCCGGGCCTCAGCTTTGGATTTGGCCCCGCCTCTGCATTTAGGTCACTGGAGGGCGTCTGTTCTTCACTCAGACAGGACGAGGTTAAAGAAGTAGCTGCTTCGGTGACTCTGGCTCACTCACACCTAGGGGAGGGAGGGGTACGGAGTGCGGGGTGAGCCTACGGTGGCAGAGGCCAGCGCGACGTTGCACCAGCCTGAGGCGCGCCATGCGTTCTCCTGGGGAAGTTGTCCCTGGATCCCGGGACTCCGTCAGTGGTGGGCTGAGCAGGTTCCCCAGAAGAGGGATGTGGATAGTGACCTGTGCTCGCACACAGGCTTCTTGGTGGCGGCAGCAGCAGCCTTAGCATCTCATGCCCATCTCTGGGGTCCGTGCTTTTAGCCGCGGCTCACGACAGTCTCTGGAGCTCCTTTAAGCAGGGCTCTTAATCCCCTCTCCTAGTGCACCAGTAAACAAAGCTGGAAGAAAATGTCTCTTGCCTCTTTGGCAGGTCCAGACATTTCCCTGGACTCCCTCCCGGCTAACTGTGATGCACTAACCCCCTGCGGTCTGTGTTCACGCCGCCAAACCCAGTCCTCTCCCTGTGCTCCAACCGAGGTCCAAGCCTCAGCTCCCAGCCCCGCCTGCCCCAGCTGGTGAGCAGACAAGCCTCTTGGGCTGGTGAGTGCTGGTCGGCACCAATCCTCTGTGTGGAAATCTCTCCACTTTGCCCTCTGCTCCCCTGTTGCTGTGCTCTCTTCCACACCTCCGAAACTCCCCCCTCCGCCACCTGCGGTCTCTGCCTGTGAAGGTGCTTCCTAGTGTGTGGAAACCTTTCCGCCTTCACAGCTCCCTCCCACTGGTGCAGGTCCCATCCCTATCCTTTTGTCTCTGTTTATTCTTTTTTCTTTTGCCCTACCCAGATATGCAGGAACTTTCTTGCCTTTTGGAAGGTCTGAGGTCTTCTGCCAGCGTTCAGTAGGTGTTCTGTAGGAGTTGGTCCACGTGTAGATGTATTTCTGGTTTATCTGTGGGGAATAAGGTGATCTCCGCATCTTACTCTTCCACCATTTTCCCCTTGTCTCTGTTTGATGTTATTTTAATATAAACACTGACCCTTAAGTTTTTTTTTATTGTGGTAATATATATATAACATAGACAGGAGATCAAAATGGCAGAGTAGGAGGATGCAGAGCTCAACTCCCCCAGATGAACACATCAAAAATACTTCTACAATTGGAGCAATTCTCAGTGAAAGCAGTCTGGTGACCTGCAGAAAGACTCATATAATGAAGGCTGTAAGAAAGATTCACACATTTGGATTGGAAGGGAAGAGAAGGTTTCAGGATGGGACCTGTTCCCCTAGAAAGTGAAGAGGAATTACACAGGCTCAGAAATCCTCTCTGAGGAGGTAGCTGGTTGGACCACATGTTGGGTGCCCTAGCTCTGGAGTCTAACACGTGGAGAAGGAGTCCCCTAAGCTAGTGGAAAACCCAGTGGGACTGAGTTTGGGGCTGAAAGAAACCTAGACTCTGCCCATGAAGAGCACACACATGCATGCTTGCCCCCAAAACAAGGTGACGGAAGCAGATTTAAACTGTCCGAGTCTCTGTCCGGTTTCCTATGACCACTCCAGTGCATGCCACAGCCTGAGCCAAGCACCCACTTGGGCCCCTCTTACTCCATGACAAAACTCCACATTACAACAAAGGCTGCCATGGCTGAGGAGAGTGCACAGTTGTGGGGGGAACGGAGGCCAGCTTGGACCTGGAATGGGAACTAAATTGGGCAAGGGGAGACATTACAAGTGCTTGTGCTGGCAGCAGATCTTGAGCACTTAGGAACTGGTGTGCCGGTACTGTCCTGCCATGTGACTTGGCCCACACCATGTGCTCCAGCACTGCTCCCTTCTAGAACAAAGGTGTCAATGCTAGAAGAGTGGAGAGTACACACTTGAAGGTAGAAGACCAGCTTGGAACCCACCCTTAGGGTGCTTCTCCAGTAACTTGGTACCCAACCTTGCTCCCAATTAAAGGCCACTGAGCAGAGGAGAAACCCTGGCTTATACCTAACTCTGGCTCTAGCCACTCCATCTCCAGCTTCACATCTTACCAAGTTGATAGCTGTCAGCATACCCCCAGGGGAAGACATGACTTCTTTTCATGTCAGAGCCAGCTCTCACAACAAAGCCATTGGACACTTGCAGACTGTATCAAAATACTCCCACACAAAGACAACCTTTCAAGACTGGAATAGGTTAAGTGTTTCACCTTATTTCATAAAAACAGAGAAAGTTAAGCAAAATGGGAAAACAGAAGAATTTGTTTCAAATGAAAATAAAATGGGTCAATGATGAAATCAAGGAGGAAGACAGAAAATACCTCAAGACAAATAAAAATAAAAACACAACTTTTGAAAATCTATGATACAGCAAAAGCAGTTCTAAGAGGGAAGTTTATAACAATACAAGCCTACCTCAAGAAACGAGAAAAATCTCAACCAAACAACCTAACCTACCATCTAGAGTAATTAGAAAAAGAATAAACAAAGCCCAGGTCAACAAAAGGAAGGAAAAAATAAAGATCAGAGAGGAAGTAAATGAAATATAGCCCTGAAAAAAAAGAACAATAGAAAAGATCAATGAAACAAAAAGCTGTTTTTTGAAAAGATCTACAAAATTGATAGCTTTGCTGGGCTCATTAAGAAAAAAAGAGAGAACACCAATAAACAAATTAAAAATGAGAGAGGAGACATAACAACTGATACCACAGAGATACAAAAACAAAAAGGAAAATATTGTAAGAGAATACTACTAACAGTTAAATGTCAACAAATTGGACAACCTAGAAGAAATGGCTAACTTTCTAGAAGCATACATTCTTCCAAGAGTAAATCAGGTTCAAATAAACTATTTGAACAGTGAAATTGAATTTATAATAAAAAAACACCAACCAAACAAAAGTCTAGGACTAATTGGCTTCACAGGATAATTCTACCAAACATATAAAGAAGAGCTATACTATATTTCTCAAACTATTCCAAAAAATTAAAGCGTAGGGAACATTCTTAAATTCATTCTACAAGACCACAATTACCCTGATACCAAAGCCCAACAATGACACTAAAAACAACAACAACAAAACAACGACAAAATTACAGGTCAATAGTTCTGATGAATAGCTATGCAAAAATCCTCAACAAAATATCAACAAACCAATTTCAACAATATATAAAAAGGATCATATGCCATGATCAAGTGGGATTTATTCCAATATTGTGAGAATTGTTCATTATCTGCAAATCAATCACTGTGATACACCACATTAATAAGGAAGAATAAATCACATGATTATTTCACTGGACACAGAAAAATCATTTGACAAAATTCAACATCCATTCATGATAAAAAGTCTCAACAAAGTTAGCATAGAGGGAACATACCTCAACACAATAAAGGTCATTTATGACAAACCCACAGCTAATATCATACTCAATTTTGAAAGTCTGAAAACTTTTCCTCTAAAATCAGGAACAAGACAAGGATGTCCCCCTCAACACTTCTGTTTAACATTGTATTGAAAGTTCTAGCTGCAGCAATCAGACAAGAAAAAGAAATAAAAGACATTCAAATTGGAAGAGAAGAAGTAAAACAGTCACTATTTGAAGATGACATGATACTATATATAGAAAACCCTAAAGTCTCCACCAAAAACTATTAGGACTAATAAATTAATTTAGTAGAGTTGCAGAATATAAGGTTAATATAAAGAAGTCTCTTGTATTTCAATACGGTAATAATGAACTATCAGAAAGAGAAAGCAAGAAAACAATACCATCTAAAATTGCATTGAAAAGAGTAAAATACTTACAAATAAACTTAACTAAGAAAGTAAAAGACCTATACTCTGAAATTTATAAAACGTTGATGAAGGAAGTTGAAGAGGATTCAAAGAAATGGAAAGATACCCCATATTCATGGGTTGGAAGAAATAATAATGTTAAAATGTCCATAATATCCAAAGCAATCTACACTTTTAGTGCAATACTTATCAAAATATCCATGTCATTTTTCACAGAATAGGACAAATAATCCTGAAATTTATATGGAACTGCACAAGACCTGATAAGCCAAAGCAATCTTGAGAAAAAAGAACAAAGCTAGAGATATCATTTACCTGACTTCAGAATGAACTATAAATCTACAGTAGATCAATGGAACAGAATAGAGAACCCAGAAATAAACACATGCACTTATGTCAATTAATCTATGACAAAGGAGGCAAGAATATACAATGGAGAACAGACAGTCTCTTCAACAAATAGAGCTGAGAAAATTTGATAGCTACATAGAAAAAATGAAATTAAAACATTTTCTCACACCATACAAAAAATAAAACTCAAAATGGACTAAGACTTAAATGCAAGACCAGAAATCATAAAACTTCTACAAGAAATCATAGGCAGAACATTATTTGACATAAATTGTAGCAATAATTTTTTGGATCTGTCTCTTCCTATGGCAAAGGAAAAAAAGCCAAAAATAAGAAAATGGGACCTAGTTAAAGGTAAAAGCTCTTGCACAGAAAAGGAAACCATCAACAAAATGAAAAGACAAACTACTGAATGGGAGAAAATATTTGCAAATGATATGATGGATACGGTTTAATATCAAAAGTATATAAACAGCTCAGACAACTTAATAACAAAAATGGATATAAAACCTTAATAGAGATTTTTCCGAAGAAGTAAACAGATGGTTAATAGGCACATGTAAAGATGCTCAACATCACTAATCATCAGAGAAATGCAAATTAAAACCACAATGAGATATCATCTTACACCGGTAAAATGGTATAATCAAATAGTCTACAAATAACAAATGTTGTGGAGGTTATGGAGAAAAGAGAACCCTTGTACACTGTTGGTGGGAATGTAAATTGGTGCAACGACTATGGAAAACTGTATGGAGATTCCTCAAAAACTAAAATTACAACTACCATATGATTGGCAATTCTACTTTTGGGTATATATCCAAAGAAAAGGAAAACACGAATTCAAAAAGATATATGTACCCTAATGGTTAGAGCAGCATTATTGACAATAGCTAAGATATGGAAGAAACCTGAGTTTCCATCAACTGATGAATGTCAAAATTGAGCCCTAAGCTTTTACCATATAAATCTAACCTAATTTTATTTTTAAAAAAAAGCCTTACACTAGACATTACTTAAATCATTCAATCAGTAAACCTTACATATAACACTAATCCATACAACTGAATTTAATTCATATATTCTAAAATTTGCTCAGGTGTCCATTTCAAAGTGTAAAATAAATACTGAAAATGACTATACTACACAAAGCAATCTACAGATTCAATGCAATCTCTTTCAAACTACCACTGGCATTTTTCACAGAACTAGAAGAAAAAAAATTCACAATTTGTAAGGAAACACAAAAGACCCCGAATAGCCAAAGCAATCTTGAGAAAGAAACATGGAGCTAGAGGAATCAGACTCCCTGACTTCAGACTACACTACAAAGCTACAGTAATCAAGACAGTATGGTACTTGCACAAAAACAGAAATATAGATCAATGGAACAGGATAGAAAGCCCAGAGATAAACCCACAAACATATGGTCACCTCATCTTTGATAAAGGAGGCAAGAATATACAGTGGAGAAAAGACAGCCTCTTCAGCTGGGAAAACTGGACAGCTACATGTAAAATAATGAAATTAGAACACTTCCTAACACCATACACAAAAATAAGCTCAAAATGGATTAAAGACCTAAATGTAAGGCCAGAAACTATCAAACTCTTAGAGGAAAACATAGGCAGAACACTCTATGACATAAATCACAGAGAGATCCGTTTTGATCCACCTCCTAGAGAAATGGAAATAAAAACAAAAATAAACAAATGGGACCTGATGAAACTTAAAAGCTTTTGCACAGCTAAGGAAACCATAAACAAGATGAAAAGACAACCCTCAGAATGGGAGAAAATATCTGCAAATGAAGTAACTGACAAAGCACTAATTCCAAAATTTACAAGCAGTTCATGCAGCTCAATATCAAAAAAAACAAAAACCCAATCCAAAAATGGGCAGATGACCTAAATACACATTTCTCCAAAGAAGATATACAGATTGCCAGCAAACACATGAAAGAATGCTCAACATCATTAATCATTAGAGAAATGCAAAGCAAAACTACAATGAGATATCATCTCACACCAGTCAGAATGGCCACCGACAAAAATTTTACAAACCATAAATGCTCGAGAGGGTGTGGAGAAAAGGGAACCCTCTTGCACTGTTAGTGAGAATGTAAATTGATACAGCCATTATGGAGAACAGTATGGAGGTTCCTTAAAAAACTAAAAATAGAACTACCATACGAACCAGCAATCCTACTACTGGGCATATACCTTGGAAAACCATAATTCAAAAAGAATCATGTACCAAAATGTTCATTGCAGCTCTATTTACACTAGCAAGGACATGGAAGCAACCTAAGTGTCCATCAACAGATGAATGGATAAAGAAGATGTGGCACATATATACAATGGAATATTACTCAGTCATAAAAAGAAATAAAACAGAGTTATTTGTGGTGATGTGGATGGACCTAGAGTCTGTCATACAGAGTGAAGTGAGTCAGAAAGAGAAAAACAAATACACAATGCTAACACATATATATGGAATCTAAAAAAATGGTCATGAAGAACCTAGGGGCAAGACATGAATAAAGACACAGACTTACTAGAGAATGGACTTGAGAATACAGGAAGGGGGAAGTGTAAGCTGGGACAAAGTGAGAGAGTGGCATGGACATATATACACTACCAAAGGTAAAATAGATAGCTAGTGAGAAGCAGCCCTATAGCACAGGGAGATAAGCTTGGTGCTTTGTGACCACCTAGAGGGGTGAGATAGGGAGGGTAGGAGGGAGGGAAACTCAAGAGGGAAAAGATATGGGCATATATGCATATATATAACTGATTCACTTTGTTATAAAGCAGAAACTAACGCACCATTGTACAGCAATTATACTCCAATAAAGATGTTAAAAATATAGTGAAAAAATCATTGGTGTTTAAAACTGCCCAGACCATTGTAGTTGCTCAATATAATCATTCAAATGGTTAGACACATTTTATACCAAAGTACTCACTGCTGGCAACATAAATACTAAACAAAGTATGTAATTACTACAGAATTTCTTGAACCAATCTTGTTTAAAAAGCTTACAAATTCCTTCAAAGTTCAGGGATTTGTAAATCTGGGATTGCTCAGTTGAGCAAGTGCCATCCACATATTCATGGATTCATCTATCGATATTGGTGTAGATGTTCTGGTCAATCAGTGGCCAAAGAGGTGTGGGAGGGGAGGCACTAGTATATATTTATTCACAAAGTAATGCATTTTAGAGTGTATTTTCTATTCAGATTATAATATTAAAGAAAATAATTATTCTACATTTGCACATCAAAATTTGATAACTGTTTCTGGCAAATAGAAGGCACATCATAAATATTTGGTACTAGATAAACATATAAATACATAAATAAATAAACTGTAGATATGTGACATTTTCCTAAGAATTTTATAAAAATAGCTTTCCCAAAAGTAGAACCATTTCTTGTTTATCCATAATTAAAATTTACAAAAATTCTCTGACAGGATGTAAACAGGAATAACGTACTTGTATAGATATTACAAAGTTACTAAAAAACACTGCCACTCTATTTTTGTCATTGGTAGAATGCTACATTTGAATGTCTATTTCTCATATCAGGGGACATATTAAAATAAGTGCCACTTGATCATTTTGCAATATGATTCAAGCACTGAATCCTTATGTTGTACACCTAAAACTAATATATATATATATATATAATGTTATATGGGAATTATACCTCAATCAATCTGAAGAAAAATGAGAAAAAAAATTTTTGAAAATTGCATCTATATAAAAGTAATGTGAAAAACCTCAGGAAGTAGCCATGTTTTTTAATCAATTAGAATACAGAATGAATAGAATATGGAATGAATATCATACAAGAATGAATTTCCTTAGAACCAGGTTAGTGTGATAAACCTGAATAGGTTTGGTATGAAAAACAATTATTTTAGCCCTGGTTTCCTAGAGAGTGGGACCAGAGAAAGGATCTAGGTGTGAGGATTTTATTGGGGGAATATGATGCCCAAGAGCAACAGTATAGGACACAAGACTGCAAAGGAGGGAAAAAGGGAGAACCAATGCAAGGATAAGTTGGCCAGTGTTATGGGTAGTGAGCTACTCAAGAATTTGAGGACTTTTGAAAAATCTCAGGTGTTTCTTATCACTTATCAGTTGTATATGGGTGGGCAGGGAAACTCCTGTAGTGCCCCAGACCACTGTGTTGGCCGAGAAATGTTGAGGGAGGAGGTGAGAAGCCGATGGTATATGTCTGAGGAGAGGTTCTAACTTCTACACAGGTGGTTTCCACAGAGGTGACTATAATGTAATAAAAAGCAGGAGGATCAGAGAGATTCTGAACTGCTGCTTAAGAGGGGATGAAAATGACATCTCAAGAGAGATGATCATAAGCTCATTTACTTACGAACAACAAAGTGTAACAAGTACACAGACTGTTGATGGTTAATTATATGTGCCAACTTGACTGGGCTAAAGGGTACCCATGCAGCTGGTAAAATATTGTTATGAGAATGTTTCCAGAAGAGATTAGCATTTGAATTGGAAGACTGAGTAAAAATCACCCTTACCAATGCAGGTGGGCATCATCCAATCATTTGAGGGCCTGGGTAAAACAAAATGGCAGAGGAATATCAAATTTGCCTTATGCTTGAACTAGGACATCCATCTTCTTCTGCCTCGGACATCAGCTCTCTTGGTTCTAGAGCCTCTGGCCTCAGACTTGGACTCTTACATCATTAGCCTGGTTCTTGGGCCTTTGGATTCAGATTGGGACTTACATCATTAATCCCCCACCCCACCCCTTGTTCTCAGGCCTTTGGGTTTTGTACTGAAATAAACCCCTGGTCCTATATTTTAAAGGGCAGATCATGGAACTTCTCAGCCTCCATAATCATGTGAGCCAATCCTTCAAAATAAATCTCTTTCTATATATCTGTATATATTCTATTGATTCTGTTTCTCTGGAGAATGCTGACTAATACACAAACTCATCTCAAAAATAATGTTGCCCCTACATAAAATTATTTTTAAAAAAGTAAGCATTATATCAAATTCTAGTTGATAAATGCATACACTGTTAAGACACAAACATGGGAAATGTAAAAATTCATTTTTTCTTCAAAGTCATTCAAAGTGCCACCATCTCTGTTTCAATCATATAAATCCCCTTTATTAATGTTCTTCACCATATTTATGTCAGCATGAAGCATAGCATGTATCATATAATACAAATGTTTACAAAAATATCATTACAGTAGCAATCTGAAGGTTTTGTTTTTTTTTTTTTTTTTTGCGGTACGCGGGCCTCTCACTGTTGTGGCTTCTCCCGCTGCAGAGCACAGGCTCCGCACGCGCAGGCTCAGCGGCCATGGCTCAAGGGCCCAGCCGCTCCGCGGCATGTGGGATCTTCCCGGACCGGGGCACGAACCCGCGCCCCCTGCATCGGCAGGCGGACTCCCAACCACCGCGCCACCAGGGAAGCCCATCTGAAGGTTTTAATAAGGCTGTATAATGTAGTTTTCACAATTTAAAATATAGCTTAAAAGATAAGACTCATTTTCAAAAAGAAAATTGTAGTTCACGAGATGGAATAAGCTATGCATTCAAGCAATTATTAAAGTCAAGTTTTATACACATGTGTAAATATATACATATAATTTATTTGTTTTTATTGAGCTATAATTTACATACCAATTAATTTATCCATTCAAAGTATATAATTCAATGATTTTTACTATATTCACATATATGTGCAATCATCACAACAGTCAACTTTAGAACACTTTCATAATCACAAAAAGAGACCCCAAACTCTTTAACTACCCTCCTTACCCCACACTCCATTCTTCACATGTAGCTTATTAAACTGGACTATACCAAGTTGGATGACAAAATTGGTACATAATCAGTTCATTGCTTACAGAATTAAATAAGTAATGGAATTTTACTATCTTAGTCTGGGCTTCTTCCACATTTGAGTATGGATTCATTCTCCTTTGAGTTCTCTGACCACATAATTTTTGACCGAAAAATTCTATGTCTAGGTTTGCATTCCCTCTTCTCTTTTTGCACTCTACGCAATGCAGAAAATGTATGACTATTTTAAATGTGGTTTATTTCATCTTCCTGATCTTGTTCTTGTTCTCATTTTTATTCTCCCACTCCTCCTCCTCTTTACTTTCTCCTTCTTCAGAAATGTTTCATCCATAACAGTTTGCATCCTCAAAATCTCAAGGAATCAAATATTATTGCATAATTTTTACCTGTTAGTGTTCTAATTATGCAAAGGTAAATATGGGAAGAAATGGGCCAACCAAGGAAGAACCTGCTCTATGACATCTTTGGCAAGTAAACATCCAACCTGTGTGTAAAAGCCTCCACACAGGGGATATTTTTATGTCATATGGAAATTCATCCTGCTCAGAAACAACTCTAGTTTTTCTTTATGCTGTCATTGAAATATGTCTCATTAATTTCCAAAGATTATTTCTTATTATTCCTATTAGAATACATACAATAAATATAAGCCTTCTTCATATTTTAACTATTTGAGTTTAACTGTTATTTCACTTTTTAAGTTTCCTTCATAAAGTCAAATATACTCATTGCCTTCAATCATTCCTATGATGTACTCTAGATTTCTATCTCCTTAACCCTTTTGTACTTCATCATGCTCTTATTAAACTGTGACATCCAAATCTTAGGATACAGTTATTTGCATATTATTTATGGTCATTTTTTCCCCCTGAAATCACTAATTCTTCTCATGCAGTATCTTTTAGGGTGGCAATTTTGGCCCCCTGCTAATGCACATTGAACCTACTGTCAACTAAATATCTTGGTATCTTTTAAAATATCTGAGCAAAAACCAGTTCCATCACACACCATTCTCCACAGCTGGCATTTTATTTTTGGTTCAAAGCTCTTCACACATTATTCTCTCTCTCTCTCTCTCTCTCTCTCTCTCTCTCACCCCTTTGCATATCCTTCACATTACAGAGGTAAGCTATTTATGTCCTTATCCAAGAAGCCAATAAATCAGTAGAAGAGGTCAGTGACCATGGCTTATCTCTAAAGAAAGACTTTAGATTAAAATCAATTAATCTTTGACCATTCTAGTGCTATGAATATTCCCATCCAGAATATTCAGCCTAAATCATTCCTTTTTTTTTTTTTGCGGTACGCGGGCCTCTCACTGTTGTGGCCTCTCACTGTTGTGGCTTCTCCCATTGTGGAGCACAGGCTCCGGACTCGCAGGCTCAGTGGCCATGGCTCACGGGCCCAGCTGCTCCGCAGCAGACCTCCCAGACCGGGGCACGAACCCATGTCCCCTACATCGGCAGGCGGACTCTCAACCACTGCGCCACCAGGGAAGCCCCCTAAATCATTCCTTTTTAAACGGGCATAATGAATTAATTTGGTTGTACAAAAAATGTCAAATGAGCTTTATGGAAACAATATGATATATCTAATGTCACCATGCAAAACAGTATATGAAGTTATTTTCATCTAAATTAGTAATACTTGCCACTAACTTTCCTAAATATTCAAAAGCCTGTACACTGTGGAATATAGGAACAGTTTCCTAAATCTAGTACTATCTTTCATCATCTATTTTCTGGAGTGAAAATATTATCTTACCTCTTATCATTTACCTCTCCTCTTCAGTTAAGATAAACTATAAATAAGCAGTAATTTGTACCCAGCTGAAAAATAGCATTATAAAAATGACCTGTTTTTCAATTCTGAAGCTCAATGATTGTAATTAAAACTTTTAAAATAATAATTCGGAAGTCACAAATGATATTTTTAAGTTTTACTCTTTGTTTTAGCTACAACAAATTTGTCTCATTGCCTCACAGATTATCCCTCACCATTAACTCATTATGCACTTTTTATCTCTGTTTCTTCTTCATCTTGCTCCTACTTCAGCACTGACCTACCACTGTTGCCTTCCTTTTACTTTAAGCTATTTCATTCTTTTGTTCCTCCTCCTACTTAATCTAGCCACACACACACACACATATATATATATATATATATATTACTTAAATGGAATTCATAAATCCAGATTTTCCATTTCCCTCATATATATTCAATTACACTGTATCTTAGAAGATGTTATTTCTTGCATATTCCTATATGTAAAGTAAAATACAGTCCTATAAGGTTGATTAATTCTCAAAAGAGATAGAAAATTATCTTAAATAACACTACTATATAAACAACACACAAATTAGTTTTCCAGAAGCCCTTTAGAAAAGAAATGTTACTTTTCACCTCAGTTTGTTTTTTCACATATTCCATGATTTTCCTTAAAAATCTTCATTTAATTGCAACTAGAGACCCACAAATAATGTCTCTTTTCCATCTGCTCTATGATGATAAGGGGAAAATTTATATAATCACATCAGTTAATTAAATATTCAAGGTAATTTAATAAATGTTATAGTATATATGAAATTGTAACAAATGAGGTGCTAATGAGAGTCATATTAGCACGATTAGTTCCATAATTAATTCCAAGGGAATTAATAACTATTATGACATTATTTTAAGGTTTCATTTTTATACAATATGAAGATGGAAATTATTAGAAATTTTACTACATTTCTGTCAAAACGTTATAGTTAGCTAAAATCAGTATTCTTTCTTTTTTAGTTCATCTTCGTATTATTAATAATTTAAATCATTTTTTATTTATATGAATAAAAATGGAACACCTAATCTGTTAACATTCATAGTTAATGTAGGTGTAAATTACAAAGCATTTTCTATTTTTCCTCTAATATCTTTTGAGTTATAATTATGGTGTTCTACTTTCTCTGTAAATCTTCTCATTTCCCTTAAACATTTTTTATGGTAATTTTGAAGAAAGGAAGGTTTAGAGACAAACTGAGAATATTCATTCTTTCATTTATTCATCAATTTATTCATAAATATTTCTTAAATTCATGCTTCTCTGAGCCTGTAACTAAGGCAGATACAAAATATTTTGAGAAAGCCTTTTCTTTCTGTAAGCTAGCAATCTCTTATTTAAAAAACATTAACACTGTAAGAAATATTGTGGTGTCTTACCATTTATGTGTCCCTACATTTAGTTTTGCTGACAACAGTCCTGATTTATGCCATTTCTCCTACTGTAAATTTGATTAGCACTTCTTTTACATTCATAATTGTCCTCCTTTAGGAGCAATTACATGTTCAATCTAGGTAAACCACAACCAAGACCAGAATCAAGGAGGTTGTAACTGGCAGGCATTATATATAATATTAAATAAAAATGTGTCCACAGTTCAAATTTTATGACAATTTTTCTTAAATGATCTTATTTGACCAGGTATTCCCCATCCAACCAATATAATGACCAGGTAAACAGGTTTTTATCATAAATTTTTACCCAAGATTCCTAGAGAGAGGAAGCATTTCCTACTTTGATATGTCATCATGCTAGCTATCAGGCTCTCAAAAGGCAACTCATCTGAAGCCTTCTCAAATTTTAATAAGAAAAACCATTTTCTCTTATCTCCACATCAACACCAACACTTGTTATCTCAGTCTTTCTGATGACAGCAATTCTAATAGGTATGAGGTGATATTGTGGCTTCGAATTGCATTTCCCTGATGATTAATGATGTTGAGCATCTTTCTTGTGCCTGTTAGCTATTTGTATGTCATCTTTGAAAAAAATGTCTATTTACTTCCTCTGCTCATTTTAATTATTTTTTATATTGTTGTATAAATTCTTTACATATTTTGGATATTAATCCCTTAACAGAACATGGTTTGCAAATATTTTCTCCATTCCATAGCTTGCCTTTTCACTTTATTGTTTCTTTTTCTATGCAGAATTTTTTTTAATTTGATGGAGTCCTACTTGTTTATTTTTCCTTGTGTTTCCTGTGTTTTTTGTGTTAAATTAAAAAAAATCATTACCCCAAATGAATGTCAAGGAACTTCTACCCTACATTTTCTTCTAGGAATTTCATGGTATCAAGTCTTATGTTTAAGTCTCTAATTTTTATGAGTTGTGTAAGATAGGGGTCCAATTTCATTTTTCTGCATGTGTTTATCTTTTTTTTTTCTCAATATCATTTGTAGAAAAGATTATCCCTATTGAATGTTATTTGACTCCCTTGTCAAATACTAGTTGACTGTATATGTCAAGGCTTATTTCTGGGCTCTCTGTTCTGTTTCAAGGATGTATGTATCTATTTTTAAACCAGTAACATACTGTTATAATTACTATAGCTTTGTAATGTAGTTTGAAATCAGGAAGTGTGATGCCTCTGGTTTGGTCCTCTTTTTCAGTATGGCTTTGGTTATTCAGGGCCTTTTGTGATTCCATAAAAAAATTAGGATTTCTAAGAAAAATTCCATTGGAATTTTGATAGGGATTGCAGTGAATCTATAAATGGTTTTGAGTGGTATGGACATTTTAACAATATTAATTCTTCCAATCCATAAACATGCACTATCTTAGCATCTGTTTTCTTCCATTTCTTTCATCAAAGTCTTATAGATTTTATTGTACAGCTCTTTCACTTCTTTGATTAAATTTATTCCAAGTATTTTGGTTTTGATGCTATTGTGAATTAGTTTTTTTTTTAATTTCTTTTTCAGATGTTTTGTTGTGATTGTATAGAAATGCAACTGATTTCTATATGTTAATTTTATATCTTTACTGAATTCATTGATTAGTTCCAAAGTTTTGGTTGAGTCTTTAGAATTTTCTATATATAAGGTCCTGTCATCTGTAAAAACAACAGTTTTACTCCTTCCTTTCTGATTTGAATAAGTTTTTTTTGTTTTGTTTTGTTTTGCCTAATTGCCCTAGCTAAACCTTCTAGTACTATGTTAAATAAGAGTGGTGAGAGTGGTCACCCAAGTGTTGTTCCTGATCTTAAAGAAAAAGCTTTCAATTTTTCACCATTGAGTATGATATTAGCTGTGGGTTTTTCATACATGACCTTTATTATGTTGACATAGGTTTCCTCTGTACTCAGTTTGTTGAGGAATTTTATCATTAAAAAATGTTATATTTTGTCAAATGCTTTTCTGCATCTATTCAGATGATCATGTGATTTTTATCTTTCATTCTATTAATGTGTTGTATCCCATTTACTAACTTGTGTATGTTAAAACATCCTCACATCAGAGGGATTAATCCCACTAGAGATCATGGTATATAATACTTTAAATGTGTTGTTGAATTTTGTTTTCCTAATATTTTGTTGAGAATTTTTCATATATATTCATTAGGGATATTTATCTATACTCTTTGTTTTTTTTCTTGTAGCATTCTTATCTGGCTTTGGTATCAGAGTAATGCTGGCCTTGTAAACTGAGTTTGGAAGTATTTCCTCTTTTTCAATGTTTTGGAAAAGTTTAAAAAGGATTGGTGTTAATTCTTCTTTAAATATTTGGTAGAATTCATCAGTAAAGCCATCTGGTCCTGGGGTTTTCTGTGTTGGAAGATTTTTGATTACTAATTTAATAACTTACTCATTACTGGCCTATTCAGATTTTCTATTTCTTCCTGATACAGTCTTGGTAGGTTGTGTATTTCTAGGAATTTATCTGTTTTTCTCTAGGTTATCCAATTTGTTAGCATATAATTGTGCATTGTAGTCTCATGCATTTAACCACTATGGAAAACAGTATGGAGTTTCCTCAAAAAATTAAAATTAGAACAAACAGATGACCTAGTAATTCCACTTATGATATTTATCCAAAGAAAATGAAAATAGGATATCAAAGATTATATATATGCTCCCATGCTTCTTGTAGAATTACTCACAATAACCAATAACTTAAGTGTCCATCAACAGATGAATGGATAATGAAGTTGTGAGATATATATTTTATATATATATATATATAATATCATATATTATTCCACTGTAAAGGAAATCTTGCCATTTGTGACAAGAATGAAACTTACAACATTATTCTAAGTGAGATGTCAGAGAAAGACAAATGCTGTATGATATCACTTATATGTGGAATCTGAAAAAGCTGAACTCATAAAAATACGGAGCTGTATGGCAATTAAGGGGGTTGAAAAACAGGAGATATGTTGTTTAAGGACACAAAATTGGAACTAGTAGATAAATAATTTCTAGAGATCTAATGCACAGCATAGTAAATATAGACAACAATACTGTATTATAAACTTCAAAGTTGCTAAGAGACCAGATCTTATTTTTCCCATCACTAAAAAAGAAATGATAATTATGTGACATGATAGAGTTTTTAGTATATTGCAATATATAACTGTATCAAATCAACATATTGTACACATTAAACTTACATAATGTCACATGTCAATTATATTTCAATAAAAATAAATTCAAAAGGAAGAAAAAGCTTTCTTTGGGGATTATCAGCACAGGCTTTATGGATACAACTTGTTTTATGTGCTCAACTTCCATAGCTGTGGCAGACGTGACTTACTACAATACAGATTACACAAATGAAGAGTTTAAGCTCACAGGAAGGAGAAAAGAAGAAAAGTAACCTGAAGGAAAGTAACTTGAGAAGACAAACAAAATGTGTGTTGTGTTTATTCATTTGATAAGCAAAAATTTTTTAATTTAATTTATATATATATTTATGTATTCCTATGGTCTTCAGTGACTTCTTATTTTTAGTTTTTAATTGTATATCCCTCCCTAGGTGTGAGATTAAAAGCAAAGTTTATATTAATTAGGGAAAATTCTGGTTGCATGGGAGGGTGATGTTTTTGGAGACATATATATTTGTTGCTCATGGTTATGGTGTATTATACATTATTTTACAAAATAAAATATAAAAATAATTATGACAGTTTTCATCAATTCTAATTTTTCTTCAGAATATATAGTAACTGAGCAATAAGAGAGGATGTTTTAATCTGGTAAATAACATAAATATTTTAAAAAGATACTTAATAACATTTTTTTTCTATTATACATAAATGGACAATAAATGCCATTCTTAGATTAATAAGATTTAAATGTAAATTCAACTATAATGTTCATATTTCCGAAAAAGAACAAAAATAAAGAGAAGCAGAACTACATATAAAAATGGTTTGGAGAGAGATTAATGTTAAAAACAGCAACATAAAAACAGAAAACATAAGAAAATCCAATAATTCAGCTATTATAATGTCAAAATAATTTTTATTATTAATGAAATTCTTTTGATAGTATAAAATAATAAAAATACAACTTTATCTTAATTTTAAACAATCATTAAATAGAATAATATTGAAAATGTAACAATGGTCATATATACTTACAATTATCAAACATATTGGTCAATGAAAGCCAGACACTAGAATTCTATCACCATTGATTAATTAACTGATATATTTCTTATATTAATAAGATTACATCCTTGAATAAGATAATCCAAATAAACTAATGGAAAACAAAGGCAGCTCCATAAAAATAGAGGCCCAGCTCCTTCAAAATAAACTTAAGTTCATGTTTTTAAATATCCAACCTTTTGTCGTTTAACTCTAGTTCATGTGCCTGATGAACAGTGAGGCCAAACAAACCAAAATATTGGAGTTTGGAGCAGAAAAATGTTTACTGTCAGGGTCAAGCCAGGAGAAGAGATGGCTCATGCTCAGAAAACCCAAACTCCCCGATGGGTTTCAGGGGAAAGTTAAAGTTTTTTAAAGGCAAATTTGGCGGGTGGGTTTTGCTTGTGTAACATTCTTCAGATTGGTTGGTGTTGAGGTAACAGGGCTGTGTTCCAGGAATCTCAGTCATCACCCTTCTGGTTCTGACCAGTCTGGGGTACACATGCTTATGCTCACCCTGAAGTTACCATCCTCCACCTAGGTGGGGGCCTTAGTCTCTGTAGAAGAACTCAGAAGTATGTATCAGATTTTATGTATATCCGTAGAGTAGGATCCAGGAACCCTGCCCCATCACTTCAGCATTGTGACTTGACTGTCTTTCCTTTGTTTCTGCATTCCCTTATTCCCCTAATTAGTAACTATTTGAATCTGCTATTTGGAACTGGAGGACAGTTTAGGAGGCTGAATCCTTTTTCTTACAAATAAGAAGCAGGGAACATGGAAAGGCTTTTGTATTTGGGAGGGTTCCATAGAGTCCTGCTCAGTTTTGCTTTGAGATTGAACACAATCTTAATCTATCCCCAAGAATGACAACCCAGGATTCTTTGCTTGTTAAAAGCTAGTTAGATGATACTGATGGATAGCCAGATTTGAAAGTAATTATTATACCTCAAGTATTTGAAATTACTTATTTAACAGGGGAAAACAGAGTAATTTGAGCTGGAGGTTGGCATAATAATGACAACTACAATAACATCAAGTGAGTCCTTACCAAGTTATAGGCATTAACCTAAGTGCTTTATATGGATAAATCTTATTCAATCCCTAAAGTACTATATATATATATATATATATATATATATACTTTCACATTAAAAAGTTATTGGCAATGGAATGATTATAAATGCTGGAAACAAGAAAGTGTATCTCCAATGACCAAATGGAGTCTATCAGATCAAGCAGAGTCATGTGCTTTGAAAATCTGAAAACAACATTCTCTTGACATAATTAAAAGGGACCCAAATACTATATCCTAAAATAATTAGTAAAAGGGTAATAAAAATAAAGTGCTAAATAAAAATATTCTTCACAAATAATTTATATGACCTTTTATTTAGTGTTCATAGGTTCTTTGTTTTAAAGATTGAACATATTTTATTCAAATATTTATCTTATATGATTAGCCTCTTGCCATAGGCAAAATTATAAATGAAATGTTACAGTAAAAAGGGCAACATGAGTAAATATTCTTGGAAAAAAATAAAGTACTGTAGGTATAATTATATTTGGAAAACACTGACCGGATAATAAACACATTTTCTAAATGTTTCTAATGCACAGGTGTACACATGCTATTGCTGTTGTTAGAATATAGAAACAGTTATGACCAATATTTTGTAGGTATAGTCCACTCTAAAGTTCACATGGATTATCATAAACTCTAAATCAGTTCTACACACACACACATACAAAACTTTATTTTTTGCTTTACAGAGGAGGCTGACTTAAGGTTGGCTTCTAACTTATTCTCTTTCACTGAAAGTCTAACTTCTTTAACTGGGTAAGAGGTTAGAGAAATGGGTGGCAGAAATTTAATCAGGAAAAAAAAATGTGTCAGGGATCTGGAATGAAGACGATCATCTTTCATGATATGGACTCCTTTCCCAAGTTAAGGGGTCACACTTCATTGTTAGATGATTGCCCAAACCTAGTTGAGGCTGACCTAGTCATAAGGTATAAGCTCTCTTGTGGTCTTTAATGTTGGACTATTTGTATTGTTTAATCTAATTAATGGGGATATTTTGTAATCTTGAGAAGGTTAAGTAATTGCCAGAACTGCTGTTTCTTCCCTATAAATGGAGATATTCTTACCTTATGTGGAGGGTTTCTATAAGAAATAAAAATGGGGCTTCCCTGGTGGCACAGTGGTTGAGAGTCCGCCTGCCGATGCAGGGGACACGGGTTCGTGCCCCAGTCTGGGAAGATCCCACATGCCGCGGAGCGGCTGGGCCCGTGAGCCAGGGCCGCTGAGCCTGCGCGTCCGGAGCCTGTGCTCCGCAACGGGAGAGGCCACAACAGTGAGAGGCCCGCGTACCGCAAAAAAAAAAAAAAAAAAAAAAAAATGTAATGGGAATAGCAAAGTACTGATACATAATAAATACAGAATAAGATTTTATTGTTATTTTTATTGTTTTATTTTTACCATTAATATAGTTAGAATTAACATTTTAATTATTTTTATCTACTCATTTATACTTTTACTATCAAAATATTATTCAAATGTGGTTTGTTATGTATAGTTATCACATAGCATAAATATTTGTTCATACCAAAGGATTTATGAAAACAAGACACTAGATCAGGTTCAGGCATTTACTATCAGTGTCCAAATGTACTTGTTTTATTAAGACAGATTGTATTTTCTACATGTGTATAATAGAAATTATCTTCCTGACATATTTGAAGTTGTTTTTTGAAATTTCTAATTAGAAAACCCATATAAAAGCACAATGTGAATTCTACACTATACCAATTAAAGTCATCTTTATTATTGAGAAACTATTTTTGAAGATAAAAGTGGTAAATGTAAGGGCATTAAAATTATCTTAGAATAGCTTTCATTGCAGGAGCTCATTTTCTTTTTCAAAAATGAGGCTATTTATTAATAGAGTTAAAAATAATTGCTTCCTTTTAACTGTCACACAAATAATACTAATTGAAGTGATGGCTTATAGGCAAGTAAAACTAGATCCAATTGAACCTAAGTTTAAAATCACACGCTGTAGTTGAAACAGTAGTCACTATAGTGCTGTATCATGCACTTTTCTTTTTCTTCTATCTATTCCCACAAAGAAAATAAACATCAGTGGAGACATTACTTAGATAATACTATTCTGTCCAGTGAAATCACAAATAAATTAAATAACCATATGATTAGAATCTTGTACTTTATTTTATCAAATGGAGCATATTTAATAGTTATAACTCTTATTTAATGAAGTTGTAACAGGGAACTATATTTTCATGATCACACTAAAATAAAATTCTTCAGGAAAATAGCTATGCATTTTAGTTACTCTACTGAATGTGAGAATAGTCTAATAGCTAACTACTTCTACACATAAAAGCAACCATAAAGAAAACAAGGGTCAAATAGAGAATAAATAAAATTGTGAAGAGAATTTTTAAAGATGATGTTTTAAATTGAGAATTAAGGGTATTGAGAATTTTTTGTGCTATTGAATTCTATACTAATGGACAATGAGAAATGATTAAAAATTCTCAGCACAACTTCGAAAACAAAATGTTTAATGCAAATCATGCTATCATTACAAAAATGCAAATTAATATTCACAATTATTTAGAAGAATTTAAGATATTTTGTCAATATTTTGGAGAGTTTTTCCTAAGAAACCAAATGGCTATAATACATGCAATAAGATCGATAAGTGGGAATCAAAAGATGACTATACTTCCAATATACAATGAGCCCAGTCACCCATCAGCTGACTAAAATAATAGCCATGAGAGAAATAAAGAAAATAAACAGGTAACCTCTCATTTAACACAAAGCATTTGGTGAACATTATTGACATTTATTTAAAAACTCTGTCCTGGACTTCCCTGGTGGCACAGTGGTTGAGAGTCCGCCTGCTGATGCAGGGGACACGGGTTCGTGCCCCAATCCGGGAAGATCCCACACGCCACAGAGAGGCTGGGCCCGTGAGCCATGACCGCTGAGCCTGCGCATCTGGAGCCTGTGCTCCGCAATGGGAGAGGCCACAACAGTGAGAGGCCTGCATACCGCAAAAAAGCAAACAAACAAACAAAAAAAACCAAAAAAAACTCTGTCCTGCTGCAAAGCTTTCTAATACATCAATCATTCCTAAAATATTTCATTTTACTAGTTCTATGTAAGATACTGTTACAGTTAAAGATGTTCTATATAATTTTATAAGATTAATCTAAGCTGAGTTCTTAGTTTACATACATTCTAATGACATAATACAGCCTAGAGTTTATACTCACCTGGTATAAGTTCTGTGGATGTGCAAAGGTGTAAAATTATGGAAATAAAAGCCAAAATATTGAAGAAAATGCAATCTATCTACTAAGTAAAGCAACTGAAAACCAAGGTTTTTGTTTTGTTTTGTTTTTTCCATTTTGCCAGCAGGTCTTGATTTTAGTCCTAGGCAATTATGTTTTATTCCATCTTAAAATTCCAAAAGACTGGGAAAGACCTGGGGAAATATTTGAATCTAAGGTGTTTGTTATGTACCTGTCATTTTTATCCCTCACCACTAAAACTAGGTGTAGATAGAAGAATCTTGAAATATTCAATTAGAGTCATATATTGCCACAGATAAATCACTTTGGAATTCTACCTCTATGTAGCTGAGGGAAATGATCAGAATACTTCAGAATCTGAAAGAAATCCATAGCATAATTTGTATTAAATTGCTCTCTTAGGAGATAAAGCTTTCAAAATAGCGGAAAATAGGAAGATGAAGCATTCACAGATGTGGCGTCTCCTTTTCTTCTCTGGGAATTTGCATTGGTCCTTCCTCACACTGTCTGGGGATCTGATAATCATGTCTCAATAGAAAGCACTTATACTGGCTATATCCTTGCTTTTATTCTAGAACTGTTTAGTCATACCTTGGCAAAAAATTGAGCCAAATGAACCAATATTTCTATATAAAGCTTGAAAAACAAAGTTTCAGATTACAGTAATAACTTTGATTTTTAGTAATTATTAATTAATAACTAATCAAATTGATAAGTAATAATTTTTATTATTTATTTTAAGTCCAGTTATACACATTTTTTCATGTAATCTTCACAAATACCTGCATATCTAATTACTATTGTCATATAAATTTCACATTAAGAGAACAAGTCTTAACATTGCCTGTATGAGAACTCAAATGTTTGATTATAAAGCCCATAATTGTGTTCTGATAAGCAGTAACTATAAATATACGGGGTCATATGTTTAGGTTTTCATATATTCTTTCCATATATATCATCAAACATATCCATTGGTTCTGCATTAATATTCCAAGAAGTTAAAATTTGTTAAGACAAGAGAACTCAAAATACTGTGGTAGGAAACCATACTGAAACCAGCAGTGATTCACCAATAAATAATCTCAGCACATAATTCAGTTAGATACGGGAGGATTTTGTTGTTGCTGTTGTTGTTGTATTGTTAATTTGTTTTATATTTTTCTTTATTTTTAAAATCTACCTGGGAATGAGGCTTGGAAAATGGCATCTCATAAATTTTGCTATGATGCATTTTCATTTTTATTCATCTAAAAGTAATTTCTAATTTTCCTGTGTTTTCTTCCTTGACTCATTGATTATTGTGTGTTTAATTTTCACACATTTACAAGCTCCCTAAATATTCTTATGGTATTGATTTCTAGTTTCCCTCAATTGTAGTTAGAGAAAATACTTTGAATGATTTCAATTCTTTTAAATTTTTTGAGATTTGTTATATGGTCTAACATATGCTCTATTATGGAAGAGTTCCATGTACACTTTTGAAAAGAGTGTGCGTTCACCTGTTGTTTGGTGGAATGAACAGTAGATGCTATTAAGTATAACCAATTTATATTCTTGCTCAAGTCTTCTACTTCCTTGATGATCTTTTATCTAGTTTTCTATCCATTATTAAAAGTGGGATACTGAAATTTCCAATTATTATTTGTTATGTGTCTACATATCCCTTAATTTTTGTTAATTTTTGCTCCAAATATTTCGTTGCTTTGTTGTTAGGTGAATTTATGTCCAAAACTGTTATGTTTTCTGCATGAATATACCCTTTTATCTTTGTAAACTGTCCTTCTTTCTTTGTAATAACAGTTTTCATCTTAAAGTGTATTTTGTTTGGTATTACAATAGCCACTCTAGCTCTCTTTAGGGAACTGAATAAATGATATATGTATAGTTTCCATTATTTCACTTTCAGTCTATTTCTATCTTTGAAAGAAAAGATTTTCTCTTTTTGACAGCACATGATTTGATCTTCTTTTTCTTCTTTTATTTTTAATCCATTCTGGTAATCTCTGCCTTATATTTGGAGTAGTTAATCTAATAACACATAAATTTATTTTTAAAAGTTAGGATTTACATCTGTCTTTTTGCTATTCTTTTCTGTATGTATTTGTTGTTGCTTTTATTGTTCCTCTCACTGCCTTCTTTTGTGTTAAGTAGTTATTTCCTGCTGTGCCATTTAAATTCCCTTGTCATCTCTTTTGCCATATTAATTTTTTTTTCTTAGCGGTTGCCCTGATAATTGCAGTGAACACTTTATATTATAAAAATCTAGATTCATATTAATATCAACTATGAAAGGCAGAATAATGCCACCCCCTAGATGTCTGTACTGTAATCCTGACAACCTGTGTATATGCTGTTACATGACAAAGGGAACTTAAGTTTGCTGATGGAATAAAAGTTGCTAATCAACCGACCTTAAGATGGGTATATTATCCTTGATTATTCAGTAGGGCTCAATGTAATCAGAAGGTTCCTCATAATGTAAAAGAAAAGAAAAGGCAGAAATGTCTTTTTCAGAGTGATGCATCATGAGAAAGAGTCAACTAGTTAGTGATGGCTTTGAAGATGGCAGGGAACCTTGGGCCAAGGAATGTGGAGACTCTGGAAATTGGAAAAGGCAAAAAAAAAAAATTCTCTTAAAACCTCCAGAAAGAATGCAAAGTTGCTGATATCTTGATTTTAGTACAGTGAGAATTCTGACTTGCTTAACGGTAAGGTAATGTATGTGTTTTAAGTCACTAAGTTTGTGGTAATTTGTTACAGCCTAAATGGGAAACTAATACACCAATTTAATTTCAGTTATCTCCAAAAATTATGCTTGCATAAAGGTCCTTTCCCTCCTTCTTCCTTTGTATAGTTCTTGTCATACAAATTATGTCTTTGTACTTTGTGTGCCAATCAATACAGGTTTATATTTGTTTTATTCAGTTGTCATTTTAATCAGCCAGAAGAAGAAAATTACATTTATATATTCTGTTATACTTACCTCTGTAGTTATTTCCTATTGCCCTTTCTTTCTTCGTGGATCCAACTTACTATTTAGAGTTCTTTCTTTTAAACTTGAAGAATTTCTTTTAGTATTACTTAGAGGACAGGTAAACTAGTGACATCTCAATTTTTCCTTACCTGTGAATGGTATGAATTTCTTCTTCATTCTTGAAGGGCCATTTTTCTGGATGTAGAATTCTTGGTTAACTATCTTTTCATTCACACTTTGAATATGTCATTTTACTGACCTATGGTCTCTGTGGTTTCTGATGAGAAATGAGCTGTTTATCTTACTGAAGATCATTCTTATGTAATACATCATATTTCTCATGGTCCTTTCTAGGTTCCCTCTTTGTCCCTGGCTTTTGACAGTTTGATTATCACACATCTAGGCATAGATCATTTTTATTTTATCCCACCTGGAGTTAATTAAGCTTTCAATTTGAGGGAGTTTCTGCCATTATTTTTCAAATATTTCCTAGGCTTTCTCTCTCACTTCTCTGGTATTTCCATGTGTGTGGGAATGCTTGATAGTGTCCCACAATTCTGAGAATTTCTTCATTTTTCTTCCTTCTTTATTATTTCTGTTACTTAGAAAGCATAATCCCAATTGATCTATCTTCAGTTTTGCTTCTTCTTTGTGCTTTTCCCTCTTCTTTGTGCTTAAATGTGAGGTTGAGTCCCTGTAGTGAATTTGTCATTTTATTATTACAATTTTTAGCTCAAGAATTTGTTTTTTTTCTTTTTAAAAATGTGACCTCTTTATTGTCATTCTCTATTTAAAGAGTCAATCATTGTCAGTTTTTTCTTTATTTTGTGAACATAATATTCTTTACATTTTGTACATATTTATAGTAGCTGATTACTGTCCTTGTCTAGTAGGTACAATATCTGAGTTTCCTCAGTGACAGTTTCTGTAGGCTCATTTTTTCTGTTTATTTGTCACACTTTAGTATTTACTTTTGTTTTTCATAATGTATTTTTGAAAGCTGGACATTTTAAATAATCTAGTGTGCCAATTCTATTAATCAGAACCAACCATCCCAGTACTGAATTTGTTTGTTCTTGGTTGCTGTTGTTGTTGTTACTATTGTTTGCTTTTTTTAGGGACTTTTCTTAACTAATTCTGTAAAGTTTGTATTATTTTACTAATTTTCAGAGTTCTGAAAAAGTTAATTTTTACCATTTTTTCTCATTGCTTTCATGGATGAGTAAACTTTCAGACATCCTTACTCAGGCATTTTGATGTATTTCTCTAAGCATACATTTTTGTTTCAGCAGAAAACCTCTAGGTGACCTAAGTAATTGAAGAATATACAAAAGCCATTCACTCAGAGAAATTTAAGTGACTGAAAAAATAATTGGAATTTGAATTCCAGTTTGATACTTACCACTTTGCCTTTAGGAAGGAATAATCTTGTATTAGTATTGCTAACTTTAACTCCACGAATTAGGGCCTCTTCCTCCTTTAAAGACAGTAGCTAATGTTTCTTGTTTACTTAGATTTTTATTCAGTCAGGTCAAGATAGTTCACTTCTCATCTCTTGAAAGTGAATTTTAGAAGATCAAATTAATCATGTTGTCAATAAATCATTGAATAACATATCCAATTATAATTAAAGCAAGCAGATACTTTTTATAGCTTTATTGTGACATAAAATAATTATTTGTTTTCTCCTGAATTTTCTCTCATATGCTGGATCCTAATATATCCCAGGGAATGAATGCCATGGTGCCCTTTGTTTGATAATGGGAGCTTATTTATATTATTGAAGAAAATTTCTCCACAAGTGTACTTTGGAACATATTGTGAACAAAAATGGAATGTGATTAATATTACTCTTTATGACCAAGATTATTGAGGGTTTACCTTAGAAGAGAAGGGTATGGTAGACTACTCATACCTGAGGAGTTCTGTCATGCCTATGTGTGATATTTCAAGTCTGAACCTAGGCACTAATAAGATTTACTTGGCAGATCTCATGGTGAGAAGCTGCCCTCCTCACATCAGATGTAGTATACAGACAGTGCATTGCAGTTTTTGAAGAGAGTTGCAGTCAAGGACTCAGTCTTCTGCCCTCAAACCAGCCATTTTCAGACATATATATGCACTCCTATCCCAGGTAACAAGGGTTTCACTGATGCATTATTCTCTACTTTGACTCAATACCTTTCCATTCCTAGCCTCTCCCCCACCCTTTCCCTCAGCCCATGGGACCATAAAGAGATAAAAGCCCTTTATTCAGGGATCCTTGGCCCTGAGATGATTACCCCTGTCTGCATTGCATCCACTTGACCTCACCTGGTACCATTCCATGGGAAAAAAAACAGAACTCTGAGGAGCCAGAGCCTCTTTTTTCCTCTTGCTTGTACTATCTCAGTGAATAAAATCTTGACTGGAACTTGGATTGGTGTCCTATTTGATCACTTTAACACTTGCTTGTTTGAAAATACTTATTAAATCTCTTTCTTTTTTTGAAATAGGATTAATGAGAATTGTAATTTGGGGTTCTACTGTATTCTTTAATGAGTGAAACATTTATTAGAATTATGTCTGTGAATGACTAGCTTAATTTTAAAAGTTATACTCAGTAACAGGTCACTTTATGGTTTGTTGAAAATTTTCCATAGTCCACAGAAATTCAGTTTGTTTTTCTCTCTTCCCTCCTAAAGAATAAATTTCTGTCATAACAATCTTGTGAACTCTTTTATTGTTAATATCTCTACAAGTTTTCTAAGTCACTCATTATCAGAAACAGATTAGTGGAAAATTTAGAGAATTCACATACTCAATACTAACCCTGAATACTGTCCTTTTCTGATTTTTTTCCTGCTTCTTAGGTCCACATTTTCTAGAACATGTTAATAATGCTATTGGATCACTACTCAAATTATTTCTCTCTAGTCATTATGACTATACTATCAAATCAATCCCAAAGTTCTTTTATCATATAACTTTAATTTGCTTCTCTGGTATTTATTTGAGTGATGGAACCACAGCAATTATATCTCTAGTAGATTATTTTTCAGTGGACTTTGTAATTTAGTTGCTCAGAATCATCCCATGAAAATCTGCTATCGATAACATTTTACTTTTTATGAAGTTAGGCCACAATTGCTTATAAAATTATGCATTTGTCAGGCTGGATTAAATCCTAATTACATAATTTGGGCCACTTTGTAATATTTTAGAATTTATCATTGAAATAATTTTATGTAGAACAGCATTTACCTCGCCCGCCATATCCAAACTCAATGGCTTTCCCTAATAACTCACAGAGTAATCTCAAATGTGAATTCCATATTTAAATTTTTACTTTTAGGTAGATATTAGTAATAATGTCATAAATCTGGTACCACACATTCAGCAGTTTTACAGTCATGGTAAATGTATACTCCTGAATAAGCCATAAGAGTATGACAATTTTTTGAGAAATATATTTATTTCATTTTATATAAAAAATCTCATAAATCTTTTTATCTGATGCATTGTATGCATTACATAGATTCTCTCAACCTTACCTGTCTTCTCAGTCACCGGTTACCACCTTTCTCATTGCAGTCACTAGAGTTATTGAAGCCACATCTACCAAGAAAGTCTGCTACAGGTTCCACTGATACAGCTCTTGCATGATTTTCGTAATACCCATTGTGCCTGGGGTTGATCCAAACAGACCCAAGAAACTTTAGCTCCTCCCATATGTTTTATATTTAGATGTAGCACTATGTTAAAATGTGTCAAATCTGGCTTCCCTAGCAACTTCCTAAAGGGAACTGCAATCTGTAAGTGTGGAAGAAATTGGCTCTCTCTGAAACAAATTATGATCAGTGGAAATAGCAGAGAAGAGAGAACTGGTAAATTAATTATTTTCCTTTTCTTTCTTCAATAGAGAATTCTGAGACATGGCTTTTCTGTACAAGAGGCATCTTATATGATCAAGCAATGGGTCATGTCTTTTCATATCTCATGAAGCAGTGACCACCTTAGTAGCATGGGACATGTTTATAATTCTGTACTTTATGTGACACTTTGCTTTTTCATAAATCTTTCAAATAAGTCTTCTTCCCAGCAGGGACAAAAAACCTTATGCTGATAATCAGCCTCAGCATCTGATTATAAGCCTAACAACCTTATAAAATGCACTTCATATAAATTTTTTATAGATTTTCTCATTTGAAAGCAGGGGTCTGCAGGGAGAAAGAACATTGGTTAAACTAGTTTGAAAATATCCTGAAATGTCAGAATAAGCAAAAAAACCTTTTCATCTTTTCCAAAGGAAAAAAGTCATGGAGCAAGTTTCTTTTTTCACAAGACATATCCCCTCCAACCACTATCATTGCCTCCAAGACCTATGCCAGATTTAGGTCTCAGTATTACCAAATGGGAAAGTACAAGCACTGCTCCATCTTTATCTGAGATCATAAGAATATCCCCATTCCAATTATGAGGTCCTCACTTTTTCACAAAAATGTCCTAAATCTCACATGATAAATGTTGTGAGATTGTTAACTCAAATGACATCGTAATTGTACAAACAATGTGATTATATTTTGCATCGAATTTTCATCATCCTTGACCTGGACCTATAGTAAATAAGAGATGCTTTTAAGGCCACCTGAGGAGGTCTCTAGTTTCATGTCACGATTTGAGCTGAGAAGTTAAAAACCTGAGCTTGTCATTTTCATTATGTAAGCACTCCAGGGTACTTAAAAAAAGCTTTCCCTTCTCATAATCCTTGTAATTATCATTATTTCCATAGCAGTTGAGTGAGCAGCAACTTGGTCCCTGAGGGCATTTGCTTATAAGCACTTAATCACAGTCAACCACAGGTGATAATTTGATTAATGGTGATGTTCCCACATGCTGAGGATTGCTAGAATCCCATTTCCCATTAGCAAGATATTTAAATCCATTTCAAATTCCTTATTGATTGCCTGTTTCCTGAGCTTACTCCTGGAGTTAATTAGTTTACTGGTCAGCCCCTGTCAGAAGATAAATCAGACCAGTATTTCCTACAGAGAAAAACTTTATAGAAAGAACTTTGAAACATGTTAAACAAGTATTAAGAAGATTGAACAGGCAAAAAGAAAACACTGAGGTTATACAAAAGTAGAAAGCATGGAAGTAGATAACACACTTATACCTGAGGGTACAAAGGTACAATGTTGGGAATAATAGTACTAAGCAGTGTGGAGAAATTGATCATATAAAGCTGAGACTCAGATCTCTAAATAAGTGGTTATTAGTAATTCATGATCTTAGGAGCTAGGAATCCAGATTACTGAAGAAACAACATTTTCCAGCTATTGCTAGAGCCTCAGAAACTCCAAAAAAAAAGCACTATAATAGATTTAGAACTTATTTCATCAAGGAATAAATACCAGCCTACTGAGACATGAACCAGAAATTAATTCCAAGTGCATTACAACTCTTCTCCCAAGGAGTAATCCTCCTGGTGAGCAGAACTACAAGCCACACCCTTAGTTATCTACTCCATATGGAGGAAGGATTTACTGCAAGTATGAGATATTCACTAATTCTCTGGAAATGGCAAGTGCCTGGGCAAGTTTTTCTGGGTCCTGACAGTAAAAATTAGAAGTTAAATGACAAAGAGATCTGGGTACAAGGTATGTAGATGGATTTATGGACTCAAATAATTAGAAATTTTGTGTCTCATGTGAATTTGTACTGGAGATAACCCATCAGAACGTTGCCACTCAACAACTAGGTGGTTATGTGAATATTATTTGATCTATATGTAAGCAATCTCAGCGTTTGTGTAGTCTCATGAATAGAGAATCTATGGTAACAAAGATGAAGGCTATGCAGATACCCAGCTGCATGGGCTACCTCTCCAGAGATTCTCTACTTACCGCTACCACTGTGCCTGCAATTTTCCAGAAGCATAGATCAACACTGAGCCTTCAGCACAATTACTTGAGAATACCACCTTGTTATGTTGTGGCAAGGCAATTATATTTGACCATTCCATCTGAAGAAAACCATACATATTACATATATGAGTTTGCTTTCTTAGTCAAAGTGCCTCAAACAGCACAATCATCTGAAGACTTATAGAAAGCCTTTTCCATGCCAAGTGGCAGGAGCCACTCTAGTGTGGCCTGGTGCCAGCTGAGGCTGCCTACCAGTTATAGTAGGGTATGAATATGCTTTAGAGATGCACTAACTAGGGCAGCCCCACAGAAGAACCCAAGGTGTAGTAAGTGGTGCTAATTAGTTAGATGGGGTGAAGCAGAAATGATGCTCGGTCAGGTAGGTCAGGTAGGTAGAAGGTAAGCCAAAAAACGAAAAAAAAAAAACAACAACAGCAAAACCAAAACCTGGTGTTTGCCAGCACATCATTACTCAGAGAAAGTCTGGCCAGAAGTGGTTTGGCCAGACCATATCTCTGTCCTTCCTACCCAATTCAATGTGGCATTTTCTTTTAATATTTAGTTGTAGAAAATATTTTTTGTTATCTCAGGACATTCTCAGAGATAGTTACTCTATGTGCAGTGGTAGTTTCAGTGTGTCATGGGAGGATATTAGCCCAGGATCTTTCTACTCTGCCATCTTGTCCCCTTCTGAGACTACAATTCATATTTAGCTATTTAATTCCATTTAGGTCATCAGTCTTATAAGAAAAAAAAATAAAGTTCTTTCTTGTTTTTTTTTCTTTCAGAGGTATCAAAAAATATCTTGCTCCTTAACAGATCACAGGATTGTGAGCATCTATTTAGAACTGAAAATGTGCAGTACCATAATAATAATCTACAGTAAAGGAAGGATCAATCTAACATTTAACATTATAAGTCATTCTTATTCTTGCACTATAATGTCAATAATTTAGATATTTCTACCAAAGTTTTAATTATTTTAAAATATGTTTCAAATAAAATTTCAAATTTGTGCAAATATCTCTCTATGATGATGACTTTGAACTTCAGATAAATACTGATTTTTATCCTTTGAGCATTTAGCTTTTGGTCCAAATACTTATTCAGTATACCTCTAATTTATACCTCTACTTTACCATATCCTAGCATGAAGTCCTAGCTTTACTAAGCAAGAGGTAAGTATTTGTGTAACTAATCCATTAATTAGAAAAAAGTCCAAATATTATGTTTGCTAACTTCTAATTCTCTTTCATTGCTGATTTTAGGCTCTATAAATTATAAGATATTAAGGAATTGCTTGCCACAAATGAACTTATTCCTATCTCAAATTTATAGCAATGGATTCCAGGGTGCATCCATCTTTTTTCTATAATGATGGTTTATCCAATTGTTAAGGGAATACATATAAACGCAAAAAATTTTAATGCAAATAAAAAACTCTGATACCTCACATTTGGGTAGATTCAACACTGTTAACATAAACTGACACTGAGTTTGCAGTGATTTCTTGTATCTGAAAAACTTTGGCTAAACTCAGGTGACATTGTGTCCATATAAGTAAGACTTACTAATCTCTCTCAGGATTCCTAAATCTTAAACTTAAATAAAGAAACCTTATAAAACAGTAACTCTTTAGCCTGCAATTACAAATTTATAGCAAAGCAGAAGAAAATTTTTTAAAAAAGCAAATAACATAGTTCAAAAAAGAAAGTCCTTGGGGGCTGTTTATTGCCCCTCAACAAGTTGTCCCCAACCTTTTTGACACCATGGACCAGTTTCGTGGAAGACAATTTTTTCATGGACGAGGGTGGGGGGCGAGGGGTGCTTCAGCTAGTAATGCTAGTGATAGGGAGGATGGGGAGAGGCAGATAAAACTTCGTTCCCTTGACTGCCGCCCACCTCCTGCTGTGCGGCCCTGTACCTAAAGGGCCATGGACTGGTTGCAGTCTGCAGCCTGGGGGTTGGGGATCCCTGCTGTAAACCAATCATGAGTCCCTCTTAGGTGCCTGGGAGAACTTAAACTTAACATATTATATTGACTGTTTTTGTCAGCTGGAATCATTCCACACCAAGGGAAATATTCACTCAGTGCAGTCTTTCGGATACACCTGAAAAGTAGGCTAAATTTAAATGTTAAACTGTGGCTATTAACATAACATTTTTAGTACATCCAAATTAAATGCATTTGTTATCTTGTATCCAAAATATTTGCCTTTATATGGATAATTTTACATTTATCTATAATATGCACCTTTAAATGCCCACTGAGATATTCATTCTCAGTATCAAAAATATATAAGAAAAAAATCCAACATCCATAGTATGAGGTAGGTTTAGCTTGGTCTTTCAGGGTAAAATAGGAGATGGTACTCCACATTCTCAGAATGCAAAATGTTCTTCTTGCTCATCTACAGAATGGCAATGCAGAAAAGATGAAAATACCCTACATCTAGTCAAAAGTAAGATTTCAATTCCATGTTGAAGGTTATCTGCCTATGAAATAGAACCATATACTTCACATTCTTATAAAGTTTTTTATCAGATTGATGTCACAAAGTATAATTAGCAATTTGGAAAACTAGCTATCTTTTTTAAATATCAGGGATTTATACTTATTTTACTAAGGTTAATGTCCTGTATAAAAATAGTTTTTTGATTCATCTTGAAAGTACAGGTGCATTCAAACAGTAACTAGCTTATTCTGCTATTCTCTAATAGAACTGCTACTAATATTCATAATAATATACATAATAGCACATTTTGAATGGTGTGTTCCCAGGTATATTCTAACTCATTTAGCACTCATAATGCTTCAAAATAGATAAAAAATTCATTTGGAGATGAACTATATAATATCCCCAAGAGCACAATCATTCAATCAATTACTTTTTCATCAATATTTATTATCTCTTATATGCTAAGGGTACAACAATTAACAGATAAAATTCCTGTACTTCTGGAGATCACAAGTCTCTGGCTTCTTCCATGAACTACTTAAAAAGCAGCAATAATATTATCTTTCTGTATTTTCTTAGAAAGGTATGCCCTCACTACTCATGAATCTTTATGTTATGTATTCAGAGAAACTCTCCATGCCAAAACTCTATTGTTGCAAATTTATTTATGCTTGTGAAATATCTTGTGATAGTGAACTCTAAGTCAGAACAGATTATTTATGAAAACGTAAAGTCTAACTACATTGACTCTGAACATACTTGCATCAAATGGATCTAGGTTTTCCACTTCCTATCTGAAATAAGACAATCTTCCCTAGCCTAAGGCATAGTTGAAAGACAATATTCAAATATCCACTTAAATCTTTGATGGAAAAATATAAAAGTTTCATGTAAAAGGAAAAAGAAAATGCTGTGAGCCAAAGTGAGGTGATTAAGATGGCTATTATCTGGCTGTTTTAGATTTTGAATTCAGATAGCCAGGCATGCATTACCTCCTATCTTGTAAATCTCCAATTGCAGAGGTAATGCTCTGTGCTCATTTATGTGAAATCAAAGTTAGACCCCCAAAATGGAATCTTTATACAAAATGCAATCTCTCAAGCATTGGAACGTGGTGATGGAGATTTTACAATAAAGCTTTGAGTTATAATTCCAAGGCATAAAGGCTAGAAAAATAAGCAGGAAAAAAGGACATGTCATCTCTAGGACATCTGAGATTAGTGTATTTTGTGTTTTTTATATTATATTTCATCAAAATGAATGTACACAATTCTTTTAAAAGTCTGACATTTTATCCAGACTTGAATCAATCTGGAAATACTGAATATTACCTCAGACTATTGAATCGCATTTCTCAAAGTTTCTTTAGAGATTACCTAAATGATCTCTGTCTCCAAACAAAACAGAATACACCATAAGAGATAAAAAGAAACCATGTGCTTAAGGCTGGAGGGGAAGAAGTTTCCACCTTCACTCACATTTTCAGTATTTAAGGGTTACCAGGTCCAGGGATACCGTCATTCTTTGACGCTCTTTTCTGACTGTGACAGGTTTTGTATTGTTTAAGTAAAGTGTTTCAGAGGTTCTACACTTTTTCACTAAACCAAAAAACGAGAGAGAGAGAGAGATATTTGGGGATATTGGTGCCACTTCCCAGAAGTGACCCTTTCCCCTCCTCATTCCCTTTCTACTTTTTCAAAAGTCCCAGTAAAGGAAAAATTGTTAAGGGATATTTGCCAGGGATGCAAGCAGAGTCGACTGCGTCCTCAAGTGCTGATGTCTAATTGAAGTATCCTTCCTAAAAGTTGAGCGCGATTCCCTTTACTCATGCACTATGAAGTTCACAGTTGCCCCCCCTAGTGTCCCCATCGCTTTATTGCAGAATGCTTAGTCTAGAGCCACACAATATAAAGAGTGGTTGGCAATCTTACTGGAAAATTGATTAGGGAGATAATTTAAAGGTACAAACCCAGGACTTTTCTACAGAGATTCTCATTCAGTTGATCTTAGGATTGGACAGGCATTTGTATTTTTATTTTTATTCTCTAGATTATTCTGATGCACTGTAAAGTCAAGTCACAACAAGTCTGAGCCTCAGTTTTCTGTAGTGGAGATAATTCTTGCTGTACTGCCTTACAGTGATTATGGGAGAATCAAGTAACTCAATGCATTCAAACATGCATTTAGTGTACTGCACGATCACAACATGTTCTCTACAGTAAGGTATGGTAGTTTCAAGCATTTCAGTATGATCATGTACTTTAAGGTTGGTTGCTGACTGTACAATTCCAGATAAAACATAATTAATACATATTTTTAGTCTTATATTAAAATCAAGACAATATTACAGAGGCAATGAAAGCATTCTTCTATTTTACCTAACTTAGCAAAGCAAGTAAATACTTAAAACGAAAACAAAACAAAACTTGATGATCCTTTGGTTGAATTGGCAAATCTATTACTATATTTGTATCATGGAGACAAAACTTAAACATGATGCTTCAGATACCCAGAGTTTATTCTCCAACAGTTGTGAAGTTGAAACGTATGCCAACTGCTCATGTAGAACTTTAGACTATTCTTATTACATGCTCTTTAAAAAAAATCAACAATGAAGTAATTCAAATATTGTACAAAATTCAAATAGAAAGAATAGATAAAACTGAGGGAGTTTCCATCTTGGTACATTATACTGAACAAGGCAGTTAAGTCCATAAAACTGATATGGCAAATTAGTTCCAACTGGCTCCTTCTGATGCTGAAGTGAGAGCAAATCCAACTATCTGATAATGACACGAAAAAACACAGTGAAGACATCTCACTGTAGAGGCAACAAGCAGTGGATGAAGCTTCCTAGTTCTGCCTTATTATTTTTGAACATACTTTTCTGTTCAAAAAGTTTCAGCTCATTTAGCACAGTAAAAAGAACTGTGAAAATGATCTAATGACATTACTTTCCATGGAGTGGATTTTGATGTTACAGTTTTTATTCATTTATTTATCACAGCAAATCCACCTTAAGGTATGGGAAAAAAGAGTAATGCTTCTTTCTACATTCAAATTTCTCAGTGGTCAAATGAGCACAATTTGAGTACAATTCAGAGAGGTAAGAGCATTTCAAGAAAATATATTGTTTAAAGTAATTATGGAAAAATGTACCTTCATTCTTACTATATAATAGTATTTTATTCTTAAAGTAGAGATACTTAAGTCAACATGATTGGTTTTGGCAATTATTTTGGCAATTATTACTCTGCGTTGCCATCATAGTTGATTTTTTAATCTTTATTTTTGACTGCACCAACTACTCAAAGGAAAAAAAAAAAGGAATATTGAGAAAATGACAAAATACAAATCTGTGAAGAAAATTTTAAACATAAAAGTTCTATGAAGAGTTATCTTACAACAAAGAGTGAACATTGCTTTGTGACAGTCTTCATCTTTTCTAAATCAGTAATTGGAAGTTTAACTTTTGTAATTCACATCTTCATGCTTTTCTTGCCCTCCCCCAGTATACAGTTTTTCCATATTTATAAGCCCCTCTTTTCAGCCCCTCTTTCCTAGTTTAATCAACAGTCTTTCCTTTCTTCCCCTCACTAAGTGGAGTATCACCTACCACCATTTATATGTTCTATGAAAATAAGTGACAGAATGTTTATTTCTGAGTTTGAGTAGTGTGCTTAGATATACTTATATAAATATTTTAGGACAGTGGTGAGACATTTTTAACATGTCACTGGTATGTTTAAGAACATTAACAATGGACTTCCCTGGCGGTGCAGTGGTTAAGAATCCACCTGCCTATGCAGGGGCCACAGGTTTGAGCCCTGGTCTGGGAAGATTCCACATGCCACGGAGCAGCTAAGCCCATGCGCCACAGCTACTGAGCCTGAGCTCTAGAGCCCATGAGCCACAACTACTGAGCCCACGTGCCACAACTACTGAAGCCCATGCACCTAGAGCCCATGCTCCACAACAAGAGAAGCCACCACAATGAGAAGTTTGCATACCACAACAAAGAGTAGCCCCCCACTCGCCACAACTAGAGAAAGCCCGCACACAGCAACGAAGACCCACCACAGCCAAAAATAAATAAATAAATAAATAAAAAGAATATTAACAACAAAAAACAATATCTTCTATGCTAGGCACCGTTCTTAAGTGCTTAATTTCTGAACTAATTTAATCCTCACACCAAGCTAAGTGAGGTGCGATTGTTCTTGTTTCAAAGCCTGGATTCAAACCCAGGCATTCTGATTTGAGAGTCTAGGGTCATACCACTTCCACCAAGACCTTTAACTACCTTAATCCACTTAAAACCTTTACCAAGAGCAAACACCATTAAAGAAAAACTGTCACTGAAATCATCTCTTTTAATGCAAACAAAATCAAAACCTGAATACTTTATTTAATCCAGTGCAATAAATATATCAGTTGAAATCAACACATTGCTGGACACTTAGGTAATATTTTTAAGAACTCTAAAATAATGCAAAGTGCCCTGCAGATTTCAGTATAGTGGGATTTTTCCTATTTAGCGTTTGCACCATTTCCGACCTTAGTGTCTATTACTTTTGGAAGAAAAGAGATGAACTCTGTCTCATTTGTCTTTTTTCAAAGATTTGGTATAATTCTTGCCCTGTATAAAAAGGAGAAAAACCTTTCCAAATTGAAAATTTAAAAAAATGTAGAGAAACTATGGGAGAGATGCCCCCAAGATTAGGGTAAGAGGTAGGATCAATAAGACTTAACTGATTAGGCCTTATTTTAGTAGATAAGGCCCAGAGTTTTCAGAATTTCTAGAATAGAAAGAAACAAATAGAATATCATATCAAGAAAGAGTTAATACTTCTGTGAGTAAGTGCAAAATGAAGGGTTATTAAATATAAGTTTCAAATCATCCCATAAAAGCTCATATTAGAAAATAAAGTCATTCAAAGTAACTCTTAAAAATTAAAATCAAGTAAACATAGATTATTATAACTTTGGTTACTGAAAATAATACATAACAGAAATGTGTTTGTGCAATATTAAAAAATAGCAGTAAGATATGTTTGCAAATTAAAATTTCCTTAATTAATGGTTAGACAAATTTCCTAACTATTGACTTTTCTATAAAATATTTAAATGCATGCTAAACTTTGAGGGTTAAAAATGTCTTTATCTCCTAAAGTGAATGATCACCATATTTTATATTTTTTTGCATAAAATTGGGATGTTTTAATCATTTGGATATAAAAATATGGTCTAGATAAATTATATATATATATATTTATCCTTATTATTTATATAGTCATATATAATTTCAAGCAACAGGATATGACAGAATAGTGTTTCCTTTTTATTCATTAGAAATGTCATGGTTTGACACATTACTTTAAAGATAAATCATACTCTTGTTCCTCATTTAATACATCAAAGTGCCATTTTAATAAAATATGATATATTAAAAAAAATCACTCCTTGCAGAAATTAAAGAATTCTACTATTACAGAGAATATAGCTGTTAACTAGGAGAAGCCTCTTAATGTATGGATGAAATAACTAAGTTAGACTATGTAACTTGATTCAACCATTCAGCTATATACTGGCAGAGTGATGATAGAATGAAAGAATATCTAGTCCAAAGTTCTGTCTGCATGCAGTTGTCATTTATACGGTTATCATTTTGAAAGGTGTGAATTTATAAATTAAGGATGAGTATTAGTGATGTATTTAACATATATGTATAAATAACCCAACCTGTTTTTTTTCCTAACTAAAAATTTATCTTTTCCATGATTCTCTTCATTTTGAAGCTCTCTCTCTTTTTTTAAAAATTTAATTTAATTTAATTTTTTTGCGATATGCAGGCCTCTCACTGTTGTGGCCTCTCCCGTTGCGGAACACAGGCTCCGGATGCAGGCTCAGCGGCCATGGCTCACGGGCCCAGCCGCTCCACGGCAGGAGGGATCCTCACGGACCGGAGCACAAACCCGTGTCCCCTGCATCGGCAGGCAGACTCAACCATTGCGCCACCAGGGAAGCCCTGAAGCTCTCTTTTTATGGTTTATTCCCTAATTTGTTACTGAAGGTTTATTAAAAAACAAACAAACAAAACACAGAATTTACAATCACATTTAATATGATTTTAGAGTTCTATTGGGTACTAATGAAAATTCATCAGATTATTTCCTGAAAACTCATTTATTAAGTAAAATCATCATGTCGTATAACAGATGCTTTTTTTGGAAAGGTCCAAACTTTGGAACAAAGTAATTAAAAATCAACCTAAGCTAAGAATACTTTGGCCATATTTTAATTATCGTTATTTTTACTCTAGAATCCCATTAAATTCACTGAGTGTGATGATTTATTTATTGATTTGTCCAATGCATTCATTCATTCAATCATCAAGCTATCATTCAGTGCCTGTGATGGTGTTGACATGCTTGTAAACATTGAGATATTTAGGACAGTGGTTCTGGTTTTCAAAACTTATATTACTCTAGGATGGCTAAGTAATTACAGAAAACCAATTAATTAAACAAGGTACAATACATGTGACCATGACACATATATCAGCATGTTTGAAGACCTTTTGGATGAGGTGGTACTTGAGGTGAATCCTTTGGAATAAAAATGGACCATTTAAATGAAGAATATTATGATAGTTTCTGTGCAGGAGTTGGTGAGTTGGTGAAGACCATATGCCAAGTTCTTCAGGACTCCAAGAGCACCTTGTGGTGACAGGAGTGTTGCCAAAAGATATAGAATTAAAGAGTATGAAAATGAGCTTAAGGAACTGGGAGACAGAACTGAAGAGCCAATATGTACCTAAGTTTCTGAAAAAAAAATTTTAAAAACTGAGAATCAGCATACAAAGTGATTGTAGTAGGCAGAACAATGGTACTCTAAAGATATTCACATCTTAATTCCTAGAACCTGGACTAACTTGCCTTACATGGCAAAGGAGTTTTGCAGATGTGATTTTTGGTACAGATCTTGAAATAGTGAGATTATCCTAGATTATCAGGGTAGTTATCATCTAATCACATGAATACATAAAAGCAGAAACCTTTCTTGGCTGCAGTCAGAAAAAGATGGAAGAATAATTAAAGAGATATGGCATTAGAAGGAAGAGACTTGCCCTTGCTGGCTTTGAAGACGGAAGAAGAGGGTCATGAACCAAGCAATGTAGGTGCATCTACAAACTGGGAATAGCCTTGAATTTACAACCAGTAAGAAAGAGGGGCCTCAGTCCTACAACTGGAACTAAATTCTTCCAATAAACCAAATAGACAAGGAAATGAATCCTCACAAAGCCTCCAGAAAGGAAAGTAGCCCTACCAGTACCTTAATTTTAGCCAACTATATTCATGTCCAACTTCTGACCTACAGAATTATAAGGTAATATGTTTGTGTTGGTTAAGTCACTAAATTAAATTTGTGATAATTTGTTATGGCAGCAGTAAAAATTAATTCAAAGTTAATACCCCTAAACTGTGGCATAAGAGAGCTAAGCAAACCTTCATACAGCACAAAGTTGTGAGACAAGAATTCAATCCAGGGACCTCAAAAGCAGGGCCCATTATCTTAATAAATTGCATTATTATAACTGAATCCCTAAAGAAAACACATTTCTTTTGGGTAACTAAAGATAACTCCAAACACTTTCTATACTTACATCTCCAATAAAAACTCAAAGCAAAAATAGTAAAACCCACAAATTTTCTGGAAATAAATTGAAAGATGAAATAAATATGTACAACTAAAAAAATACTATTAAGAACCAAACATGTAAAAATATGTAAATATAGAAAACACAAACACATATATTCTCAAAGGTAACTTCTGGGAAAAGTAGAAATCAAAGTCATAATTGCATAGATTAATAATTTATCAAAAAGGATTACTGTTTGGAAAATTTACTTAACTGAAAAGACCAACAACCTCTCCTGTTTAAAAAATCAGAGAAAAATATAAAATTAAGGTTAAATCACTTTTAATATACAGTTGGCTAAGACAAACCTGAATTCTCCCAAATCAAAAACTGAAATAAAAATATTAAGTGTAAAGCAGTAATAATTTTTAGCTAAAATCACAATTAGCCCTCAGAGCTGCATGTTGGAATTTTTGATGTCCAAGAGAGATAGAACCTTTGGCTTTTGGATTAATAAAAACATGAAACTTTTTATAGCCCCCCTTTATGTATATAAAGCTATTAACCTGGAATTTTGAACCTAAAAAAGTATCCACAGCATTGAAAGAACACTAGAAAACATATAGTCAACTGTCAAAAGAATAATAATAAGTTGTGATTTAATGAAAGATATAGATTAAAACCCCACATTTGATTCCCATGTATACAGCATAACAGTCAAAACTGAAACCTAACATCATAGTAAAACAGTAGAACACCACAGAAAGTAGAAATTTTAAAAGGAAACAGCTAAAAAAGATAAAAATAAAACAGACTTCTCATGAGCAAATGTAAATGTCAGAAGCCAATATATTTAGGTCCCTGTAATATTTGAGAAGATAGAGACAATGTTTAATCTTAGGCTTTATAAACTAGAAGGCATATTAAAATATTTAGGGAAAGAGACTTCTGGCTTCACTCCAGGAAATAGAAAGCTGTAAAGAGATTTTTCTAACAACCTAAGAATAAGTTTGATAATTTAAAAACTCATGATTTTTCTTGAGTTCACTAGGGTGTTCAGGAGACAACAAACTACCTTGAAATCTAAGGAAATCTGAAACATGTGGGGCTCCTGTGAACAGAAGCCCTTCTGTCCCCCATTTCTTTTGGGCAAGACTCCAGCCTCCATGACATTCCCTGAGTTCAAAGGGTGATATGAACAGCTGCTAATCAAGGGAGGAGCAGCCAAGAAACCACCAGAGGTAAGATTATGGGACTAGAGAAGCTCATCAAGATTAGGAGACAAACACCTGAGATTAAGGGAGTGCAAGCCCTGCTCACACCCTAATCTTGTCAGAGACCCCACGTTTGAATGACTGTTATAAAACCATTCATCAAATCCTCTGGGGTTAAGACACATAGTTTTTGAGGCAGAAGCCTGGTGTGTTCCCCTTTGCCTGGCAAAGCAATAAAGCTATCCTTTTCTACTTCACCCAAAACTCTGTCTCCAGGATTTGATTTGGCACTAGTGTACAGAGAGACCAAATTTTCGGTAACAAATCCAAGGCAAGAGGGGGCATGAACACTGGCTCATCCTTGGCTGAGAAGAAAATGGAAGTCTCCCTACAAACAGGTAAGAAGAAGCCAGTTAATGTGTTTGACAATTTTCTAAAGGCTGAAAGTGGGCTAACACATGTGTATAGAATCTAGTGGGAAAAGTTTACACCTAACAAAACAGGTGGGGAACTTCAGAAGAAAGAAACTATATGTGATGAGGTGGGGAAGGTGGTGTGCTGAATTGGGCAATTGGGATTGACATGTATACACTGATGTGTATAAAATTGATGACTAATAAGAACCTTCAGTATAAAATACAAACAAACAAAACAAAAACAACTAATACTAAATTTTCTTTGGGTTATTTGTACGTTAATATAAATGTTTCAGACATTACATGAAATTCCTAAAAATCTTACATGTTCTGGTATAATGTTTTAAGTCATAATTCTAGTTATTACTTTAAAATGTATATCTCAGAAATAACTAAATTTCCTTGTCAATTGCATTTTTATGAACTTTCATCAAATCATTAACCATGGTCTTTTTTAAGTCTTTTGTCATTTACAGACAGTTCTGGGTGTACTCTGATGCTTCCAAAAATATTCCTATAAAAGAGTTTAATCTTCAAGGAATTCATGGAAAAGACTGACAAGTACAGATTTCTGGTAACTGACTATACTGCTGAACTGAATGAATAAGCATTTTCAGAACTCTAATGGAAAACTGATGAATTCATAAAAGTGCTAACAAAAGATCAAGATGAAAAAAAAAATAATTACATGGGGCTGAATCAACTGATGAGGATGTTTATAATGTTTGTGACTTTCTGTTTGAAAAAAAAAAATCCTACAAGGACTCAGAGGCAAAAAGTATACAAATCAATTTTCACTGCAAAATAAAGGAGCTGTTACAGTGGAGGATTACTGGACTGAATGTCAATATTATGACATAGTATGAGTGTGTTTTGTGTTTGGTAATTGCAATCATTGTTTCTTTGTTGTGATCATCCATTTACTATGCTTGGTGTCAGTGTATTTATCTCTTGTAAAAATAAAATACTGTGTGTGTGTGTGTGTGTGTGTGTGTGTGTGTGAAAAAAAAAAGAAAAAGAAAGAAACACCTGCATGTTTCAGAAAGTAACAGAGAAATTAAATCCAGAGAAATAAAACAAAAAGAAACTATATGAAAGGGTCCAAAGGACATATCTTAAAATCAAAACAAACAAAACTTGGTAACAGAGATAAAGAAGTCTTTGAAGGAGTTCCTCAGTAGACTTGACACAGTGTGGAAAAACTAAGTGAACTTAATGGTAGAACAATAAAAATTACTCAAATTGGAACAAAAAAAGGAATGAGAGATTAAAAACAAAAAGAGAGAGAGAGAGAGCAGATTCCAACAGGTAATGATATAAAAATGTCAAATGGTCTATCATATATGAAACTGGAATCCCAAGAGGAGAACATAAACAGGGAAGAAGAAAAGATCAAATAAAAATAAGAAATTAAAAAAAACCCACAAAAACGAGGTGGAGTCACGATGGCAGTGTGGGAAACCATGAAGTTAGTGTCTTCCCACAATTAGGGCACCTGCCGACCGCTGCTGTGGGACTCTGATACCAAAGGAGATGGGAGGAACCCCAAAGTGAACTGGTAAGACATAGGGGGACTGGTGGGGGAGGAGAGTGGAGGCCAGACAGGATCAGCGCCCCTGAGGCAAGGGAGCTCAGGAGAGGTAGGTGGGAGTGACTCTCTGGGAAGAATGGTAGAGGAGCGGAGTGTGATTGTCTCACCCACTTGGGCCGGGGAGCCTGCTGAGCTCCCAAGTAGGTATTCCCCTCCAAAGCCATATTCAGGCCATGTGGGTCCTGGAGGCATAGGAGGCAGGCCATGGAGATCAGGATAGACAGGCAGGAGGGGCCACCCAGGAGGAGTGTGAGAGGAGTAGAGGGTGTTTGCCCCACACACTTGAGCTCAGGAAGCCTGCTGTGCTCCCAGGTGAAGTTCCCTGCTCTCTGAGACCAGTGGTGGGGGCATGACTGGGCACCTTCTGTTCCTTGAGCCTAAGCCCCAACCCCCACATCCCCCAGGGACTTTTTCAGCCCTGTGGGTCCTGAGCATTCACTCTGTGACCATGACTTCCCAAACCTCACCCTTGCTTAGGCCCTGGCCTCCACAGCCAAGGCCTTTTCCATTTCTTTTTTCTTTTATTTTCCTTCCTCCTCTTTTTAATTATTGTGGTACTGATGTACTTTCTGGCTGTTGATTCATATATATTTTTATTTGTATATTCTTTCTAACATATCTGTTAGTTTCCTAGTCTAATTTTATTTTTTACATTGTTATTGTACTTTTTTTTTTTTTTGGCCACCCCGCATGGCTTGCGGAATGTTGGTTCATGAGCCTGGGGTCAGGCCAAAGTTCCTGCAGTGGGAGCTCCAAATGTGAACCACTGGACTAACAGAGAACCTCAGAGCCCAGGGAATATTCATCAGAGTGAGGTCTCACACAGTTGCTCATCTCAGCACCAAGACCCAGCTCTTCACAATAGCCTAAAAACTCCAGTGTTGGAAGCCTCAGGACAAACAACCAGTAAGACAGGAACACAAACTCACCCACTTAAAAAAAAGAAAAGAAACGGCAAAAATATATGTCACAGATGAAGGAGCAAGATAAAAACCTACAAGACCAAATAAATGAAGAGGAAATAGGCAATCTACCTGAAAAAGAATGCAGAGTAATGATAGTAAAGATGATCTGGAATCTCAGAAATATGATGGAGGCATGGATTGAGAAAACACAAGAAATATTTAACAAAGATCTAGAAGAACTAAAGAACAGAGATGAACAACACAATAACTGAAATGAAAAATACACTAGAAGGAATCAATAATGGAATAACTGAGGCAGAACGAATAATTAAGCTGGAAGACAAAATGGTGGAAATAACTGCCAAAGAGCAGAATAAAGAATGAAAAGAATTGAAGACAATCACAGAGACCTCTGAGACAACACTAAACACACCACCATTCGAACTGTAGGTGTCCCAGAAGAAGAAGAGAAAAGGAAAGGATCTGAAAAATATTTGAAGAGATTATACTTAAAAACTACCCTAACATGGGAAAGGAAATAGTCATCCAAGCCCAGGAAGCACAGAGACTCTTATACAGAATAAACCCTAGGAAAAACACACCAAGATATATATTAATCAAACTAACAAAAGTTAAATTCAAAGAAAACATATTAAAAGCAGCAAGGGAAAAACAAAAAATAACATATGAGGGAATCCCCATAAGGTCATCAGCTGGGGGGAAGTGAGAGTAGCATTGACATATATACACTACTGAATGTAAAATAGTTGGCTGATGGAGAGGATATGGGGACATGTGTACGCATATGGCTGATTCGCTTTGTTGTGCAACAGAAAACACATTATTGAGAAGCAATTATACTCCAATAAAGATCTATTAATTAAAAAAAAAGATAGATGTTAGCTCTTCTCTAAATTTTTGATAGAATTCAATTGTGGAGCCATCTGGTCCTGGATTTTTGTTTGTTGGAAGATTTTTAATCACAGTTTCAATTTAAGTTCTTGTGATTGGTCTGTTTATATTTTCTATTTCTTCCTGATTCAGTCTTTGAAGGTTGTGCTTTTCTAGGAAATTGTCCGTTTCTTCCAGGTTGTCCATTTTATTGGCATAGAGTTGCTTGAGGTAATCTCCCATGATCCTTTGTATTTCTGCAGTTTCAGTTATTACTTCTTTTTCATTTCTAATTCTACTGATTTGGGTGTTCTCCCTTTTTTTTCTTGATGAGTCTGGCTATGGTTTATAAATTTTGTTTATCTTCTCAAAGAATCATCTTTTACCTTTATTGATCTTTGCTATTGTTTTCTTCATTTATTTTTCATTTATTTCTGATCTGATATTTATGATTTCTTTCCTTCTGCTAACTTTTTCTCAAACTCTTTGAAATATAGGAGAGGGAGGAACACTCCTAAACTCATTCTATGAGGCCACCATCACCCTGATACCAAAACCAAACAAAGATGTCACAAAGAAAGAAAACTACAGGACAATATCACTGATGAACATAGATGCAAACATCCTCAACAAAATACTAGCAAACAGAATCCAACAGCACATTAAAAGGATCAGACACCATGATCAAGTGGGGTTTATCCCAGGAATGCAAGGATTCTTCAGTATATGCAAATCAATCAATGTGATGCACCATATTAACAAATTGAAGAATAAAAAACATGATCATCTCAATAGATGCAGAAAAAGCTTTTGACAAAATTCAACACCCACTTATAATAAAACCTCTCCAGGCATAGAGGGAACTTACCTCAATATAATAAAGGCCATATGTGACAAACTCACAGCCAACATCATCCTCAGTTGTGAGAAACTGAAACCATTTCAACTAAGATCAGGAACAAGACAAGATTGCGCACTCTCACCACTATTATTGAACATTGTTTTGGAAGTTTTAGTGACAGCAATCAGAGAAGAAAAAGAAATAAAAGGAATCTAAATCAGAAAAGAAGAAGTAAAGTTGTCACTGTTTGAAGATGACATCATACTATACATAGAGAATCCTAAGATGCTACCAGAAAACTACTAAAGCTAAACAATGAATGTGGTAAAGTAGCAGGATACAAAATTAATGCACAGAAATCTCTGGCATCCCTATACACTACTGATGAAATATCTGAAAGTGAAATTATGGAAACAGTCCCATTTACCATTGCAGCCAAAATTTTAAAATACCTAGGAATAAACCTCCCTAACGAGACAAAAGACCTGTATGCACTGGACCTATGGACTGATGAACAAAAGGACCTATGCACTGATGAACAAATTAAAGCTGATACAAACAGATGGAGAGATATACCATGTTCTTGGATTAGAAGAATCAACATTGTGAAAATGACTCTATTACCAAAAGCAATCTACAGAGTCAATGCAACCCCTATCAAACTACCACTGGCATTTTTCACAGAACTAGTACAAAATATTTCACAATTTTAATGGAAACACAAAAGACCCACAATAGCCAAAGCAATCTTGAGAAAGAAAAAGTAAGCTGGAGGAATCAGGCTCCTGGACTTCAGACTATACTGCAAATCTACAGCAAACCAGACAGTATGCTACTGGCACAAAAACAGAAATATATATCAATGGAACAGGCTAGAAAGCCCAGAGATAAACCCACACACTTATGGTCACCTTATCTTTGATAAAGGAGGCAAGAATATACAATGGGGAAAGACAGCCTCTTCAATAAGTGGCACTGGAAAAAGTGGACAGCTACATGTAAAAGAATGAAATTAGAACACTCCCTAACACCATACACACAAAAAAACCTCAAAATGTATTAAAGACCTAAATGCAAAGCCAGACATTATGAAACTCTTAGAGGAAAACATGGGCAGAACACTCTATGACATAAATCACAGCAAGAGCCTTTTTGACCCACCTCCTACAGAAATGGAAATAAAAATAAACAAATGGGACCTAATGAAACTTAAAAGCTTTTGCACAGCAAAGGAAACCATAAACAAGACCAAAAGACAACACTCAGAATGGGGGGAAATATTTGCAAATGAAGCAACTGACAAAGGATTAATCTCCAAAATTTACGAGCAGCTCATGCAATGCAATATCATAAAAACAAAAACACAATCCAAAAATGGGCAGAAGACCTTAATTGACATTTCTCCAAAGAAGTTATACAGATTGCCCACAAATACATGAAAGAATGCTCAACATCATTAATCATTAGAGAAATGCAAATAAAAACTACAATGAGATATCATCTCACACCAGTCAGAATGGCCATCATCAAAAAATCTACAAACAATAAATGCTGGAGAGGGTGCGGAGAAAAGGGAACCCTCTTGAACTCTTGGTGGGAATTTAAATTGATACAACCACTATGGAGAACAGTATGGAGGTTCCTTAAAAAACTAAAAATAGAACTACCATATGACCCAACAATCCCACTACTGGACATATACCCTGAGAAGACCACAATTCAAAAAGAGTCATGTACCTCAATGCTCATTGCAGCTGTATTTACAATAGCCATGACATGGAAGCAACCTAAGTGTCCATTGAGAGATGAATGGATAAAGAAGATGTGGCACATATATACAATGAAATATTACTGAGGCAGAAAAAGAAATGAAATTGAATTGTTTGTAGTGAGGTGGATGGACATAGAGTGTGTCATACAGAGTGAAGTAAGTCAGAAAGAGAAAAACAAATACCGTATCCTAACACATATATATGGAATCGAAATATATATATGGTTCTGAGAAACCTAGGGGCAGGACAGGAATAAAGATGCAGATGTAGAGAATGGACCTAAGGACACTGGGAGGGAGAAGTGTAACCTGGGATGAAGTGAGAGAATGGCTTTGAAATATGTACACTACCAAACGTAAAACAGATAGCTAATGGGAAGCAGCCACATAGCACGGGAAGATCAGCTTAGTGTTTTGTGACCACCTAGAGAGGTGGGATATGGAGGGTGGGAGGGAGGGAGATGCAAGAGGGAGGAGATATGGGGATATATGTATATGTATAGCTGATTCACTCTGTTATAAAGCAGAAACTAACACACCATTGTAAAGCAATTATACTCCAATAAAGATGTAAAAAAACTGCCTAAAAACAGAAAACAAAAAAGAAACAAAACAAAAGAAAGAAAAGGAAATTTAAAAAGAAGGCAGAAGACATATGGGAAGAAATAACAGTTCTGATTTTCCAATAGTGATGAAAATCCTCAAAATACAATTCAAGAAGCTCAGAGATACCAGATAGAATAAATATCCCCCCAAAGCTCATGAAGATGTATTATATTCAAGCAGCTAAAAATCCATGTAAAATGAGTAGCTTTGCTGCAGTCAATAAAAACGGAATGTTCCACAGAGAAAAACAGATAAGAAATATAGCATATTTCTCATTTAAAAAATATGAGACATAATATTGAAATACACAAAATGAAACACAGACATACATACACTCACAAGGCTAACCCATAGGCAAATATATTTCAAAAATGAATAAGAAATAAAGACTGTTCCAGAAAAACACAAATTGAGAGAATTCATTACCAGCAAGCCTGCAGTAAAAAAGTGTTGAAGATATTTTTTCAGAAGTATTACAATACCAGTTAAAAGCCTGCATCTACCTGAAAACAAAGATCTCTGACAATGGTTAAAATGATGGTACGTATGGAAAATTTTTTGATTGTTGTTATTATTATCTTTATTTTTTACAATTTTAGTTTTCTTTTTTTTTAATTTCTATTTATTCATTTTTTGGCTGTGTCAGGTCTTAGTTTTGGCACACAGACTCTTTGCTGTGGTGTGCAGGCCTCTCTCTAGTTGTTGTTCACAGGCTTCAGACCATGCAAGCTCAGTAGTTGTTGTGCATGGGCTCTGTATTTGTGGCATGCAGCCTCTCTAGTTGTGGCACATGGGCTCAGTAGTTGTGGTGCACAGGCCTAGTTGCACCGTGGCATGTGGGATCTTAGTTCCCTGACATCCCCTGCATTGCAAAACCAATTCTTAACCACTGGACCACCAGGGAAGACCCTGTTATTATTATTTTAAATCTCTAAAAATTAGTGGAGAATTAAAAAAAAAAATCTATTCTAATCACATTGAGCTTTCAATCAGAGATTTTTAGTGTTCAGTCCAGCAGGATTTTATGTAATTATTAAACTTTAGTTCTTTAATACTTGTTTATCCAAGTAATAAAGGAAGTACCCATGAACTACTAAAAATAATTCTTTAAGGGATAGTAGCTTAATTTTGTAATGTCAGTAGATCTGGAAAGTAAAATTTTAATGTTAAAACTTTGCATAGTTGAAGTATTCATTGTTGAACTTTAATTCATGGTTGAAGTTTCAGAATTTCTTTGTAATTAAAGGTTCTAGGTTCAGAAGACAAAAGCCAAATTTACGCTGCTGGCTTTACTATTGTCAAGATGTTACTATTTCGATATAGTGTAGTAAAGGACAATAACTACTGATGAAAAACAAATATATATCTTGGAACTTGCACAGAAGTCTCTAAGGCCACAATAAAACTATTAGTCTACAGCTGTGCATCACAATAACCAAATGCATCTAAATTTGTAAATTATCATGCCATTTTTCAAAGAGCTTTCATATCATCTCTATGAGGTAGTTAAATTTTGTCAGTCTAAGATTCGGAAATGATCTGAATCTCACCAACTGATATCTGCTTTACGTCTACAACATCCTCATGAAGTGTTCAGAAAGACTCTAATTGAGGAACTTTGATGCTAAGGAGTTCATTAGTCCTTCAATCAACATCTTTGCAAAACTTAGTGAGTCTTCTAAGCCTTACTTAAAGCAGGATCCTACCTTCATTAGAATTTCTTAAAGTCATTTAAAACAGTGGAATCTCAGTGGTCAAGGTGGCTCTTATTTTGCAGAATTTATGTCAACAAAGGATATTTTGAATATGCAATAATTATCAGTACAGAAAAAGGAGAACATTTTTCATATTTTGGTAAAATTTTTTATAAAGAAATTCTGTAATATTGTCATTGACAGATATTACTTACACTGCCGAAATAGCTATGTTTTCTCTTGACAGCAAATATTATCAAGAAGAGTTAAGTAGGACTTCCCTGGTTGTCCAGTGGTTAGGCTCTGCTTTTCCACCATAGGGGGTGTGGGTTCAACCCATGGTCAGGGAAATTCTGCATGCTGTGAAGTGCAGCCAAAAAAAAAAAAAAAAGTTAAGTGAAAGTTCCCTGAATGTGGTGATTATAAGTTTTTCATTGCTGTAAACTTCAAAAGCCAAGAACTCTGTTTTAAATAATATTTAATAATGACAGGGAATTTAGAGCTCTCTGTTTTCCTTTTTCTTAACCTACTTGTCCTAAATATAGCTCATCTTACACCAGAAAAAATACATAATTTAATAATTATCTATACATAGATAATAAGAAAGAACAAAATAATAAACTTGTATATCATATATGTATATGTGTGTGAGTGTGTATACACATTTTTTTCCTCAGTTGGCAAATATTCACATCTATATATCTGATATTTATGTAACAATAGCATCTTGCCATTTGGAGAATTTCTACTAGAACAAACCATGTTGTGTTGAGGACTGTCAATCACAAATACTCTCTTGCCACAGAGATAGATTGATTGCATAGGTGATATAATCAACATTCACCATTTGAAGGGCCATAAATATGTGGTTTATGCTTTGTTTAGAATCTTGTGTTAGGATAATTTCTTGCCTAATAAAAATATTTTCCCAAAAGCTGTAGTTAGGAATTCACTTCCCCAGCCTTCCTTGCATTAGGTCACAGAAATATGTTTAGGGGTTTGTCATCCAGACTCATCCGTAGGAGATGTAAATCAGAAACAAACACTTTGAGGATGCTTCTGTCAGAGAAAAGCTATTTTCTAGCCCTTAGTGTAGCAGAGCAGTGGTAGGTAGGGCAGAAATACTGATCTTCATTCTTTACATCAGCTTTGCAAGCTTTGGTATCTATGACCAGCAGTGGAGGAAATGGCACCTTGATTGGCCACTACCTGGCTGCTTCAAAGCTCAACTGAAGGTCTCTTATGGAGATTAACTGAACTGTTCTTGATATTTATATTTACTGCTAAACTAGTCGGAGTCCATTCTGCAATTTGCAAATTTAACTTCTACTTATAGTGATACTTAAACATGAAAATCTCCTGCAACTGCTAGCTGAATAACTTCTCATATAGAGAAAATGGGTTTAAGGAAATTGAGCAAAAATACAAAAAATGGTATGGATAAAAGACACATCAAAGAGATCTGAGTGCCTCTATTGCAACTAATTATACAAGGCATTATTTGCCTTTTTAGGTATATTTTTACTTAAGGTTTTTAGAACTGTTCTTGTTGCATACAAAGTAACGTTTATATTGCCATTGTATTCAGCAAACAAAAACTTGTTGAATGTAGATTTCAATAAATAACAATCAAATGAATAATTAATAAATGAGTAAATTGATATATTTATATTAGAGTACATCAAGGTAGGTTAAAAATATTACTTTATGGTCTGTAACTGATAGTGAGACTTCACTCTGCTGCCAGTTAATAACTTCCTCTGAAGAAAATTGTGATTTATGATCCCAATGAAAAAGTAAAGACTCTCACATAATAAGATATGTTATTTGTTATAGTTCTGTTTCTGGTTACCAATTTATCTGGATAGGTGATGAAAAGAAATATACTAATACATTTATTTATTTTAAGTATTTGGTAAAGCAATAATAGCTCTAGAGAGATTTCACAAAATCTGCAGAAAACAAAAAAAATGTTAAGTTGTTGATGTTTGTACATATTTCTTTGAGATTTAAAAGGTAAGATTGGTTGATCCAATGCTAAGTCCCTGCCTCTTGTGGCAGTTTAAGGGTGGAATGAAAACCTTTACTGTGATACAGCAACTTTGGCAGTGGACAAATTAGAAGCACACCACAGTTTTGATGACAGGAATGAAACAGAAACTTTAAATGAAGGTTGTATTATTTGCAAATGCTTTCTCCCACTCTGTGGGCTGTACTTTTTTGTTGTTTATGGTTTCCTTCATTGTGCAAAATCTTTTAAGTTTAATCAGGTCCCATTTGTTTATTTTTTTTTTATTTCTATTACTCTAGAACGTGGATCCCAAAAGATACTGCTGTGATTAACCCAGACTGTTCTGCCTATGTTTTCCTCTAAGACGTTTATAGTATCCAGTGTTATATTTAGATTTTTAATCCATTTTGAGTTTATCTTTGTGTACAGTGTTAGAGAATGTCCTAAAATGTAGCTGTCCAGTTTCCCCAGCACCACTTATTGAAGAGACTGTCTTTTCTCCATTGTATATTCTTGCTTCCTTGGTCATAGATTAATTAACCAAAGGTGCTTGGGTTTACTTCTGGACTTTCTATCCTGTTCCATTGATCTATATGTCTGTTTTTGTGCCACTTCCATACTGTTAAAATGCCATTGTTATTTCATAGGGGTTGCATTGAATCTGTATATTGCCTTGGGTAGTATAGTCATTTTGACAATATTGATTCTTCCAATCCCAGAACATGGTATATTGCTCCATCTGTTTGTATCATCTTCAATTTCTTTCACCAGCATTTTGAGGTTTTGGGGTACAGGTCTTTTGCTTCCTCAGGTAGGTTTATTCTTAGGTATTTTATTCTTTTTTTATGTGATGGTAAATTATTGTTTTCTTAATTTCTGTTTCTGATCATTCATTGTTAGTGTATAGAAATGCCACAGACTTCTGTGTATTAATTTTGTATCCTGCAACATTATAGAATTAATTGATGAGACCTAGTACTTTTCTGGTAGCACATTTAGGATTTTCTATGTATAGTATCATGTCATCTGAAAACAGTGACAGCTTTACATCCTCTTTTCCAGCTTGAATTCCCTTTATTTCTTTTTCTTCTCTGATTTCCGTGGCTAAGACTTCCAAAACTATGTTGAATAAAAGTGGACATCCTTGTGTTATTCCCGATCTTAGAGGAAAGGCTTTCAGCTTTTCGTTTTTGAATATGATGTTAGCTGTGGCAAACGAAGCAAACAACAAGGGATTAATCTCCAAAATATACAAACAGTTCATGCAGCTCAATATAAAAAAAAAAAATCAAAAAATGGGAAGAAGATCTAAGTAGACATTTCTCCAAAGAAGACATACCAATGGTCAAAAAGCACATGAAGAAATGCTCAAATATTTGCTTCAACTAGCAGTTCAATTGTTTAAACAGAATCAGTAGAGCTGCTTTTTCAATTGTTCTACAAGGAAAACTATTCACCTTTTCCAAATAAAAATACACCACAACAAATGATCATCTGAATCAGCGACTGTCTAACTTACATATCCCAGAATATTTCTGCATTGTAAATTTTCATATTTATTATTTCTTATTTTGTCACAATATCTATCAAATGTAATATCTCTAACTAGCACAAATTATTTCATCAAGGATTATTTCAAAATTGCATCATTTCACTATTTTAATCATATTATTCCTTTTGCCATACAAGTAATAATATATACTTTTCTTTTTTTTAACAAGATAGCTTATTCAAATGTTATTTTACCTAAAGGCTACTATGTCTCATCTAGTAGAATTTAAAAGACTAATAACAACAAATACATAAATGTGTCACATGTGGAATTCAAAAGCTGCTTTGTAACCAGTAGTCTCAGCACATATTGTTTTATTGCTCTAAAATTTTAAAAAAGTTCTAGCTATTTAGGAAGTAGGAAAGTATTACTCAGAAGGACAATCATATTGAAAGTGATATGTCAGCTCCAAGTACTGAACCATCATAAACAAACTCTAGCATTTGCGATCAAGGAAGTTTTGAATTAAAAAAAATGAATACTTTTTTTACAGAGACATAATGTGTACCTCAGATAAAAGTAATTGCTAAAGACCTAGAGAGATGATTATGTAGATGAATGTAATTTTGTTTTTGAAAACTTAAGATTTTTGTAGGACAAAAATCTCTCTTTTCCAAAGTACTAAGCAGACATAACTTAATAATATGAGTAATTTAAAAGAAACATTAGAAATGCAATTCATCAGGCATCTATTGTTTTCTGACTCAATCTTGAACTTAAAAACATTTAAAGTTCACAATGTTCTACTTTTCCAGTTTTTTTTTTTAAATGGTATTCCATTATTGTTATCCACTTTCAGAGAAAAATAGATAATTGAACTCAAGGAATATGGGTATGATTAAAACGCTAAAGGCCAGAGGATTTGTATTTTTCATTAAACACTAGAATGGAAATGGTAGATTGAGTTCAACATGATTATTTTATCATAACATAAACAGTGAAATGTAGACTTCAAGGTTTTTTTTATATTGTCCACCTTCCATCTATTTTGTAGCCTACAGAAACAAACAAAAAATCCCTTAATGGCATTCCCCAAAACCTGAAAAAGGTATACAATTATTATCTCCCTTCATTGTCATCACTGTCCACTTTGTTTTTGTTTTTTTTGTGGTATGCGGGCCTCTTACTGTTGTGGCCTCTCCCGTTGCAGTCGGAGCACAGGCTCCGGATGCGCAGGCTCAGCGGCCATGGCTCACGGGCCCAGCTGCTCCGCGGCATGTGGGATCTTCCCAGACCGGGGAATGAACCCGTATCCCCTGCATCGGCAGGCAGACTCTCAACCACTGTGCCACAAGGGAAGCCCTGTCCACTTTGTTTTAATAAAGAATTTGGAAATCAGACATATCCTGTCAAATATCCATGGGTTCGTTTTTGTTTTTGTTTTTAATTTGATGAATAACCTTGGTAAAGTGTAGATTTAAGGAATAAAATTAATATCAAGATTATATCATGACCTTGCATTCAAGAATTTGCATTCAGGTTTAGCTTCACACTGGTTAGTCCCAAGAGAAGCAGGGTAAAAATACTGGGTCACAGGTACCCATGTGACCATAAAGCTAGACAAGAAATAATGCTAAAATAAGCATAGGTAATTCAAATTTCAAATAAAAGTCAAGAAAATACTTTAAGTAAGTAAAGAACTTATGCAAGAAAGCTGTGTTTGGGTAAAAAGAGAAGCAAAAAAATAACTATAAGGGAAGCAATAAGGGAGGTAATGCTTACCATATACTTACCTATTCTGGGCTAAGTTCTTTATAGATGCCTTGCACTGTTTAATTTTCACAAGAATCCTCTGGTGGAGAAATTATTTTACCCATTATGGAGATGAGGAAATCAGTCTTGAAAATTGATTAAGAACTTATAAATGGCACCTGTGAGACTTAAATACATGTCTCAGTTGTATATTTTGCTTTTCCTTGTACAACATGGTTTACAATGTATCTAAAATTCTTTTGCCTCTTGAGAATGGAGACATATTCTAATGAATCAAATTGATTTATGTTGCCCTCCTACAAATTAAAAATAGAGAGTCCATATTGGGGGATGTGGAAAGGGAACGGTGGTAGATGGAAGAAAGCATGGGTTTTGGAATTAGACACACATAGTTTAAAATTCATTCACTAAAATATCACTAGGTTTTAACCATTATAAATTCTACTGGTTTTGTTTTTATGCATAGCATTTTGGAAAAAAAAAGAAATGTGGCCATAAGCGACCATTCTTTCCTTCCATTTTCTCCAGTCTTTCAAATCATATTGATTGAATACAAAGAGTTTTAATCTAATTTGGCATAAAGTAGATAATTTTGTCCCAGCTTTTACCATTAGGGGGTGTACTATTAGTAATAGTATATAGAAAGTGATCATAACATTAAACTTTTGTGGGTTTTGTTTGTTTGTTTCCTTGATACTTTGAGCAGTTTTCCAAATAGCATCTAGATTAGATATGGTTCTTATTTTCTCCAAAATGTGAGAAAGTCAATAGATATCATTTTCTGTTTTCAAGTGATTTGTTGAAACATATTAGTTAGAATAAAATTGATTTCAATTTAAAAATTAAATCTGGCCTCAAAAAGCCTGATTCTATTATTTAGAGCCAGAATTATATTGCTGTTATTTTTTTTAATGTGGAGATAAAATATCAGAATTTCTTAGAAAGCCAAACTGTAATGCAGATAGCATGATACTTGATGATTTTCTTCATTCATCAGAGAAAACACTCAATGCATTATCATTAATATTATTTGGAAAAAGATCCAATTCATGTAATTCTATGTAAAGAAGCACTTTCCACAGTTAAATTCAGTGAAAGGACAGATTAAGAATCCATTACTGGTGTGGGGCTAATGGTGGACTCTGGGAGGGCTCAGGCCAAGGAATACTTCCAGGAACTTCTGCTGCCAGTGTCCCTGTCCTCACGGTGAGACAGAGCCACCCCCGCCTCTGCAGGAGACTCTCCGACACTAGCAGATTACCATGTTGAGGACGCTCACACTGCTGCACAGCCACGGTAGATTGATTTCTGAGCTGGGGACACCCTCTTTCAATTATTAAAAGTCTGAAATGGAAAATTAGGAGACGAGGGGAAGATAGCAGAAGAGTAAGACACGGAGATCACCTTCCTCCCCACAGATACACCAGAAATACATCTACACATGGAACAACTCCTACAGAACACCTGCTGAACGCTGGCAGAAGACCTCAGACATCCCAAAAGGCAAGAAACTCCCCACGTACCTGGGTACGGCAAAAGAAAAAAGAATAAACAGAGACAAAAGGATAAGGATGGGACCTGCACGAGTGGGAGGGAGCTGTGAAGGAGGAAATGTTTCCACACACTAGGAAGCCCCTTTGCGGGCAGAGACCGTGAGTGGTGGAGGGGGAACTTCGGAGCTGCGGAGGAGAGGACAGCAACAGGGGTGCAGAGGGCAAAGCGGGGAGATTACCACACAGAGGATCGGTGCTGACCAGCACTCACCAGCCCGAGAGGCTTGTCTGCTCACCAGCCGGGGCAGGCGGGGCTGGGAGCTGAGGTTCGGGCTTCGGTAGGAGCACAGGGAGAGGGCTGGGATTGGCAGCATGAACACAGCCTGCAGGGGGTGAGTGCACCATAGCTAGTCAGGAGGGAGTCCGGGGAAAAGTCTGGACCTACAGAAGAGGCAAGAGACATTTTGTTCCCTCTTTGTTTCCTGGTGTGCAAGGAGAGGGGATTAAGAGTGCTGCTTAAAGGAGCTACAGAGACAGGTGGGAGCTGCAGATAAAAGCGCGGACAACAGACACGGGCATGAGATGATAACACTGTTGCTGCCACCACCAAGAAGCCTGTGTGCGAGCACAGGTCACTATACACATCCCCCTTCTGAGGAGCCTGTGCAGCCCGCCACTGCCAGGGTCCCGGGATCCAGGGACAACTTCCCCGGGAGAACGCAGAGTGTGCCTCAGGCTGGTGCAACATCACACCGGCCTCTGCCGCTGCAGGCTCACCCCACACTCTGTGCCCCTCCTTCCCCCCAGGCCTCAGTGAGCCAGATTCCCCGAAGCAGCTGATCCTTTAACCCCGTCCTGTCTGAGTGAAAAACAGACACCCTCCGGTGACCTACACGCAGAGGCAGGGCCAAATCCAAAGCTGAGTCCCTGGGAGCTGTGCGAACAAAGAAGAGAAAGGGAAATCTCTCCCAGCAGCCTCAGAAGCAGTGGATTAAAGCTCCACAATCAATTTGATGTACGCTGCATCTGTGGAATACATGAATAGACAACGAATCATCCCAAATTGAGGAGGTGGACTTTGAGAGCAAGATTTATGATTTTTTTCCCCTTTTCCTCTTTTTGTGAGTGTGTATGTGTAAGCTTTTGTGTGAGATATTTTCTGTATAGCTTTGCTTCCACCATTTGTCCTAGGGTTCTCTCTGTCTGATTTTGTTTCTCTTTTTTCTTAATAATTATTTTTTATTTTAATAATTTATTATATTTTATATTACTTTATTTTATTTAACTTGATCTTCTTTCTTTCTTCCTTTTTTCCCTTCCTTCCTTCCATCCTTCCTCCCTCCCTCCCTCCCTCCCTCCTTTCTTTCTTTCTTTTTCTTTCTTTCTTTCTTTCTTTCCTTCCTTCTTTCTTTCCTTCTTTCTTTCTACTTCTATTAATTATTTCTTTCTACTTTTTGCCACTTTTATTCTGAGCCGTGTGGATGAAAGGCTCTTGGTGCTGCAGACAGGAGTCAGTACTGTGTCTCTGAGGTGGGAGAGCCAACTTCAGGACACTGGTCCACAAGAGACCTCCCAGCTGCACATAATATCAAACAGCAAAAATCTCCCAGAGATCTCCATCTCAACACTAGCACCAAGTTCCCTCAATGACCAGCAATCTACAGTGGTGGTCCCCCTATGCCAAACAACTAGCAAAACAGGAACACAACCACACCCATTAGCAGACAGGTTGCCTAAAATCATAATAAGTCCACAGACACCCCCAAAAAACCACCAGATGTGGACCAGCCCACCAGAGAGACAAGATCCAGCCTCATCCACCAGAACACAGGCACTAGTCCCCTCCACCAGGAAGCATACACAACCCACTGAACCAACCTTAGCCACTGAGGAAAGACACCAAAATCAGCGGGAACTACAAAACTGCAACCTACAAAAAGGAAACCCCAAACACGTAAGATAAGCAAAATGAGAAGACAGAAAAAAACACAGCTGATGAAGGAGCAAGATAAAAACCCACCAGCCTAACAAATGAGGAGGAAATAGGCAGTATACCTGAAAAAGAATTCAGAATAATGATAGTAAAGATGATCCAAAATCTTGGAAATACAATAGACAAAATGCAAGAAACATTTAACAAGGACCCAGAAGAACTAAAGATGAAACAAACAATGATGAACAACACAATAAATGAAATGAAAAATACTCTAGATGGGATCAATAGCAGAATAACTGAGACAGAAGAATGGATAAGTGACCTGGAAGATAAAATAGTGGAAATAACTACTGCAGAGCAGAATAAAGAAAAAGAGAATGAAAATAACTGAGGACAGTCTCAGAGACCTCTGGGACAACATTAAATGCACCAATATTCGAATTATAGGGGTTCCAGAAGAAGAAGAGAAAAAGAAAGGAACTGAGAAAATATTTGAAGAGATTATAGTTGAAAACTTCCCTAATATGCGAAAGGAAATAGTTAATCAAGTCCAGGAAGCAGAGAGTCCCAATCAGGATAAATCAAAGGAGAAACAGGCGAAGACATATATTAATCAAACTATCAAAAGTTAAATATAAAAAAAACATATTAAAAGCAACAAGGGAAAAATAACACACAAGGGAATAACCATAACGTTAACAGCTGATCTTTCAGCAGAAACTCCGCAAGCCAGAAGGCACTGGCAGGACATATTTAATGTGATGAAGGAGAAACACCTGCAAAAAAGATTACTCTACCCAGCAAGGATCTCATTCAGATTTGATGGAGAAATTAAAAACCTTACAGACAAGCAATAGCTGAGAGTTCTGCACCACAAAACCAGCTTTACAACAAATGCTAAAGGAACTTCTCCAGGCAGGAAACACAAGAGAAGGAAAAGACCTACAATAACGAACAAAAAACAATTAGGAAAATGGGAATGGGAACATAAACATTGATAATTACCTTACATGTAAATGGACTAAATGCTCCCACCAAAAGACACAGATTGGCTGAATGGATACAAAAACAAGACCCATATACAGGCTGTCTACAAGAGACACACTTCAGACCTAGAGACACATACAGACTGAAAGTAAGGGGATAGAAAATGATATTCCATGCAAATGGAAACCAAAATAAAGCTGGAGTAGCAATTCTCATATCAGACAAAATAGACTTTAAAATAAAGACTATTAGAAGAGACAAAGAAGGACACTACATAATGATCAAAGGATCGATCCAAGAAGAAGATATAACAATTGTAAATATTTATGTACCCAACATAGGAACACCTCAAAACATAAGGCAAATACTAACAGCCATAAAAGGGAAAATCGACAGCAACACATTCATATTAGGGTACTTTAGCACCTTGCTTTCACCAATGGACAGATCATCCAAAATGAAAATAAATAAGGAAACAGAAGCTTTAAATGATGCATTAAACAAGATGGACTTAATTGACATTTATAGGACATTCCATTAAAACCAACAGAATATACTTTCTTTTCAAGTGCTTATGGAACATTCTCCTGGATAGATCATATCTTGGGTCACAAATCAAGCTTTTGTAAATTTAAGAAACTGAAATTGTATCAAGTATCTTTTTCCAACCACAATACTATGAGACTAGATATCAATTACAGGAAAAGATCTGTAAAAAATACAAATACATGGAGGCTAAATAATACACTACTTAATAACAAAGTGATCACTGAAGAAATCAAAGGGAAAATCAAAAATATACCTATAAACAAATGACAATGAAAACACAATGACCCAAAACCTATGGGATGCAGCAAAAGCAGTTTAAATAGGGAAGTTTATAGCAATACAATCCTAACTTAAGATACAAGAAACATCTCAAATAAACAACCTAACCTTACACCTAAAGCAATTAGAGAAAGAAGAGGGAAAAAACCCCAAAGTTGGCAGAAGGAAATGAATCATAAAGATCACATCAGAAATAAATGAAAAAGAAATGAAGGAAACAATGGCAAAGATCAATAAAACTAAAATCTGGTCTTTGAGAAGATAAACAAAACTGATAAACCACTAGCCAAACTCATCACAAAAAAAAAGGGAGAAGATTCAAATCAACAGAATTAGAAATGAAAAAGGAGAAGTAACAACTGACACTACAGAAATACAAAGGATCATGAGAGATTACTACAAGTAACAATATGTGAATAACATGGAAAACCTGGAAGAAATGGACAAATTCTTAGAAGAGCACAACTTTCCAAGACTGAACCAGGAAGAAACAGAAAATATAAACAGACAAATCACAGGCACTGAAATTAAAACTGTGATTAAAAGCCATCCAACAAGCAAAAGTCCAGGAACAGATGACTTCACAGGTGAAGTCTATCAAACATTTAGAGAAGAACTAACACCTATCCTTATCAAACTCTTCCAAAACATAGCACAGGGAAGAACACCCCCAAACTCATTTGATGAGGCCACCATCACCCCTAAAACAAAACCAGACAAAGATGTCACAAAGAAAGAAAACTACAGACCAGTATCCCTGACGAACATAGATGCAAAAGTCCTCAACAAAATACTAGCCAACAGAATCCAACAACACATTAAAAGGACCATGCACCATGATCAAGTGGATTTTATCCCAGGAATGCAAGGATTCTTCAATATATGCAAATCAATCAATTTGATACACCATATTAACAAACTGAAAAATAAAAACTATATCATCACATCAATAGATGCAGAAAAAGTTTTTGACAAAATTCAACACCGGTTTATGATAAAAACCCTCCAGAAAATAGGCATAGAATGAACTTATCTCAACATAATAAAGGCCATATATGACAAACCCACAGCAAACATTGTTTTCAATGGTGAAAAACTGAAACCATTTCCACTAATATCAGGAATTAGACAAGGTTGCCCACTCTCCCAACTGTTATTCAACATTGTTTTGGAAATTTTAGCCACAGCAGTCAGCGTAGAAAAAGAAATAAAAGGAATCCAAATTGGAAAAGAAGAAAAAAGCTGTCACTGTTTGCAGATAACATGTCACTATACATAGAGAATTCTAAAGACTCTACCAGAAAACTACTAGAACTAATCAATGCATTTGGTAAAGTAGCAGGATATGAAATTAATACAGAGAAATCTCTTGCATCCATATACACTAATGATGAGAAATCTGAAAGATAAATTAAGGAAACACTCCCATTTACAATTGCAACAAAAAGAAAAAAAAATACCTAGGAATAAACCTACCTAAAGAGACAAAAGACCAGTATGAAGAAAAGTATAAGACAGTGATGAAAGAAATTAAAGACAATACAAACAGATGGAGAGGTATACCATGCTCTTGGATTGGAAGAATCAACATTGTGAAAATGACTATACTACATAAAGCAATCTACAGATTCAATGCAATCGCTATCCATCTACCACTGGCATTTTTCACAGAACTAGAACAAAATATCTTAAAATTTGTATGGAGACACAAAAGACCCCAAACAGCCAAAGCAATCTTGACAATAATAACAGAGCTGGAGGAATCAGGCTCCCTGACGTCAGACCATTCTACAAAGCTACAGTAATCAAGACATTCTCATACTGGCACAAAAGCAGAAATATAGATCAATAGAACAGGATAGAAAGCCCAGAGATAAATCCATGCACATATGGTCCCCTTATCTTTGACAAAGGAGACAAGAATATACAATGGAGAAAAGACAGCCTCTTTAATAAGTGCTGCTGGGAAGACTGGACGCTACATGTAAAAGAATGAAATTAGCACACTCCCTCACACCAAAAATAAATGTAAAATGGATTAAAGACCTAAATATAAGGCCAGATGCTATAAAACTCTTCAAGGAAAACTCAGGCAGAACCCTCTATGACATAAATCACAGCAAAATCCTTTTTGATCCACCTCCTTGACCTATGGAAATAAAAACAAAAATAAACAAATGGGACCTAATGAAACGTAAAATCTTTTGCGCAGCAAAGAAAACCATAAACAAGACAAAAAGACACCTCACAGAATGGGAGAAAATATTTGCAAACGAAGCAACTGACCAAGGATTAATCTCCAAAATATACAAGCAGCTTATGCAACACAATATCAAAGAAACAAACAATCCAATCCAAAAATGGGCTGAAGACCTAAATAACCATTTCTCCAAAGAAGATATACAGATTACCAATAAACACATGAAAGGATGCTCAACATCATTAATCATTAGAGAAATGCAAATCAAAACTACAATGAGGTGCCACTTCACCCCAATCAGAATGGCCCTGATCAAAAAATCTACAAGCAATAATTGCTAGAGAGAGTGTGGAGAAGAGGGAACCCCCTTGCACTGTTGTTGGGAATGTAAATTGATACAGCCACTATGGAGAACAGTATGGAGGTTCCTTAAAACTACAAATAGAACTACCATACAACCCTGCAATCCCACTACCGGGCATATACCCTGAGAAAGCCATAATTCAAAAAGAGACATGTACCACAATGTTCACTGCAGCACTATTTACAATTGCCAGGATGTGGAAGCAACCTAAGTGTCCATCAACAGATGAGTAGATAAAGAAGATGTGGCTCATATATACAATGGAATATTACTCATCCATAAAAAGAAACAATATTGAGTTATTTGTTGTGAGGTGGATGGACCTAAAGTCTGCCATACAGAGTGAAGTAAGTCAGAAAGTGAAAAATAAATACCGTATGCTAACACATATATATGGAATCTAAAAAAAAAATGATTATGAAGAACTTAGGGGCAGGATGAGAATAAAGATTCAGACCTACTAGAGAATGGACTTGAGGACACAGGAAGGGTGAAGGGTAAGCTGGGAAGAATTGAGAGAGTGGCATGGACTTATATATACTACAAAATATAAAATAGCTAGTGGGAAGCAGCCGCATAGCACAGGGAAATAAGCTCGGTGCTTTGCGACCACCTAGAGGGGTGGGTTAGGGAGGGTGGGAGGGAGGGAGATGAAAGAGGGAAGAGATATGGGGATATATGTATATGTATAGCTGATTCACTTTGTTATTTAGCAGAAACTAACACACCATTTTAAAGCAATTATACTTCAATAAAGTTGTTAAAAAAAAAATTCAAAGCCACAGTGGGGTATCACCTCACACCTGTTAGGATGGCTGTACTCAAAAGGACAAAAGAATGAGTGTTAACTCAAATGTGGAGAAAAGGAAATCCTTGTGAACTTCTAGGTGGTAATAAAAATTGGCGCAGTCACTACGGAAAACAGTTGTGAACGTTTCTCAATTATACCACACTAAAGGTGAAAAAAAATCTATTTTAAAATGAAAAGCAACACCAAAAAGCAAAACCACAGGGCTTGTGGGGAAATGGAGTAAGGCCCAATACTCAAAAACTGTCATTGGTACATTAAAAAATAAGACCCTGCTATGGACTGAATGTTTGTGTTCCCTGAAAATTAATATGTTGAAGCCCAATGCCCAATGTGATGTTATTTGGAAGTTATGTGTTTTTACTTCAGGAAGTAATTAAGTCAGGAGGGTGGAGCTCTCATTAATGGAATTAGTGTCCTTACAAAAAGATACCTGATAGCTTGCTTTCTCTGCTCTTCCCCCAGAGAATACCTCTCCAGGAAACAGCTCTCACCAGACAAGTTCTGCCCCCTTGATCTTGGCCTTCCCAGCCTCTAGAACTGTGAGAAATAAATGTTTGTTGTCAAAACCAAAAAAAAATAAATAAAAAATTCTGTGTATACAATGTCCAAATCTGAATGACATCATAGTTGGATTAAAAAATATAAAAATATATTGGACATAAAAATAAAGATATATATGCTGCTCCATGGTTATCTCACAAGAGACTGTTGCTAATATCTGTCCTTTTTCTGACACTGTAACTAAAGTATTCTTTCTTTTCTTTACATAAATTTACTAGGTTTGATTCAATGAGCTATTCTGGAAAATATCTCCTGGATACTTTATGCCAGAGTATGTAAATTTAACATTTAACGTATTTCAGAAATATTTTAATTAATTATATCTTTTTCAAAACAAATTTTTGAGTTTTAATTGCAATCAACTACAAATACTTAAAGTGTATAATTTGATAAGTTTTGACACATATATGCATCCAAGAAATCACCAAAATCAAGTTAAGGAATATAGCATCACCTAAAAAGTGTTTCCTCATGCCCCTTGTAATCCTTTTTCTCTGCCTCTATATTTTCATTCCCCCATCCCTAGAGGGAAAAAAAAAAAAAAACTGATTCGTTTTCCTGTCACTACTAATTAGTTTGCATTTTCTATATATATAGAAATGAGATGGTCCAGTATGTGTTCTTTTTTCTGTGGTTTCTTTTACGTACCATAAATATTGTGATATTCATCCATGTCATTGTGTATACCAATAGGTCATTCCTTTCTATTGCAAAGAAATATTTTACATAAGTATATAAAATGATTATTTGTCCATTCACCTGTTGATGTACATTTGGATTGTTTTTGTTAATGCAGATAAAGCTCCAATGAACATTTCTACATGTGAATTTCTATGATCATGTAGTTTAATTTCTCTAGTGTAAATACATAGTTATGGAAAAATTTAGTGTACACTTAACAAGTTATAAAACTGATCAACTATTTTCCAATTTTATATTCCCAGAAGCAGTGTATGAATATTCTAGTTGGTGTACATCTTGGTTGATACTTGATATGGTTAGCCTTCTTATTTTAGACATTCTAATAAGTGTGAAGTGATATTTTATTGTGATTTTAGTCTGTATTTTCCTGAATACAAATGATACCGAGCATATTTTTAGTTGTTTACTTGGCTCATCTTTATCTTCTTTGGTGCAGTGTCTATTAAAATTTTTTGCCTATTTTTAAATTCACTTTTTCTTCTCAGGTTTTGAGAGTCTTTTATTCTGGAAACAACTTTTTAATTGGATATATGATTTGCAACCATTTTCTTTTAATCTTTGCCTTGTCTGTTCCTTCCCTTAACAATGTATTTCACAGAGCACACATTCTTAATTTTTATAAAGTCCAATAATCTCTTTTTTTAATGGTTTTGCCTTTGTGTGTTTTACCTATGATAGCTTACTTAATCTAAGGTCACAAGATATTTTTTCCTGTCTCTTTTTCTACAAATTGTATAACTTAGTTCTTACCTTTAGGTCTATCATTATTGTGAGTTAAATTTTGTGTGTGGTGTACACATGATTAGAGATTCGTTCTTCTTCTGCTTATTTTTGTATAAAAATACTCATTTTTCCAGCACTAGTTGTTGAAAAGACCATCCTTCCTCCAATGAAATACCATAGTACTCTTGCTGAAAATCTATTGCCACATGTGTGGCATATTTCATATTTCAAGACTCTCTATTTCATTCCATTCATATTTCATTCTCCATTTTATTCCATTTCATATTTTAGGACTCTATATTCCATTGATTTATAGGTTTATCTTTCTCTCCCCAGATTACTGGGGACTCGTATTCAGCATTTTCCTAGATCTCATCACTGCCTAACATTTGCTTCTCTTCAACTCATATCCTTGATGCATACTCTGTCTGAACTAGACTGCTACTTATCTCTCAAATGTCACTTAGACTTCTTTCCATATCCCTTAAACTTGCTTGGAGTATTCTTAAAGACTGGTTTGAATTCCATTTATTACCTCCTTCATACATATTTCACATCTTTTTTAGTTCTGGCTCAAATTCTAACTCTTCTGTGGAAACTTTTCAGTATCACAAGAATGAATATTCACTATTTTAAACACATATTCTCTTTTGAAAACACACATTGCTTCAGTTCCTTAAGACAGAAACCATGCCTAACATATTTCCAGGCACAAAATTAGGACTTAATAAATATGTCTTCAATTGAGTGATATTTTATATCAGAATTATTTCTGCAATATTTAAACTCCTTTACTATAATTTTAAGTCCTTGACTTTCTGGAATATGGCATATTCATACTTGTACTTCATATTACTCAATAATTTATAGCCTAAATGCATAGATGAATAATAATTCATTTTCTTAGCTGAATTTTGCTTTCACTTTTGTCCATTATCTTGTTATCAACTTGAGTTTGTTTCAATTTAATCTATTCAGATTAAATTTCAGATATCTTCAGTCAAAAGTTTCATTCCTAACACAAGTGAACCACTAGTTAGTTTTATTTTTTTGTATTATAATTCCCTCAACTCTAAATTCATATCATTGAAACTGGCATTATCTAAGATAATTTATAAAATTAAAAATTAATCCAATGTTTGAATAAAAAGGGTACAAGTGATTTTCTCACAAATTTTAAAAACACTTTTGCATATATCTATCCTTATTAAAGGCTGGTTCCAGTTTTTAAAGTATAGATAATTATGCTTTTTAAAAAATAACATTTTATTATATATCTTTAATGTCTTTATTATAAGTCAAAAAGCTACAAATGAGACACATATAAGTAATTTCACTTTTATTAAATAAATATGAAGCCTCTTAGGATTTCCCTAATTTTCCACAAGTTTATATCCAAGCAAATCACACTTCAAGTGTTTATTTTAATGGAACGCAAGTGTTACAAGTATACATAAAATAATATTCAATGTTCAATAATTTAATATACTTCCTTTAATTACTAACATCTACCTATTTTAAACATTAAAATCTTCATACAATTAAAAAACCCCTTTCATTCTGATAGCAATCCCCCTCATAATATCAAATTACATGATAAAATCTCCTAACCAATATAAATAACTGCAAGAAAAAATATTTTAAATCATCACTTTCAAGTAAAGATTTGGATAAACAGATGGGATTTTTATCATGCCATGAAGGTCAAAACATTTAAGACTCAAGAGGAATGACATTTTAAAAATCAAGAACCCCCTTCAATGGTTGTCCCTCCTCTAGGCCTCCAGAAGTTTTATTTTCAATTTATGATGATCCATGCTTTAAATTAATTCTGTTGTTGAAATTTGACAGACCAAAAAAAAAAACAAAAAACAAAACAAACAGGTTTATCTTAAGGGGATAAAGTTCATAATATAAACAAATATATTTAGTGATTATTTGTATATTTTAAAACATAATTTTAGCAACTTCTGATAGTAAAACCATTATGAGATTCCAATCAATAAATTAGGGCTAGAGTCACTAAGTGAAGCTTCTTGGTAATTAAGCAACCAGTTCATGAATATATTTGAATAATATGATTGTGTCATTGCAGAGTAAATAAGATAATCTGAACTGTTTATATGCCTTAATAACTGAATTTTCAGTCATATTAGAACTTTCATCTTATATTGTTTTAATGATTAATTTCTACTAATCAAATATATAATCTTGCTGCTATACTTGTATTATAAAAATAAATGAAACACAGTACATTGAATTTATGCTTTCTAAATTTAATATTAACAAGGAATAATAAAGATGTTACTTATAATCTGTTCTAAAGTTTGTAAATCATTTTATAGATGAAAGGATAATTAAGAAGCAGTTGTTTTTGTAAATAGTTAAATATATTTCCCTGATTTCTTAAATCCTGTTTATTTCCTTTTTATCTATAACCACACTTTACTGAAACTTTGCAAACAAGTTAATAACCCTTATCCATTTTATTAGATAACTTCAGATTTTATATAACAACCTGAGATAGAATAAAATCTTCATTAATTAGCTCATTTGTACATTTAATTTCAGTAAAATACTTAGTTTTTTTAAGGTTAATATGTTATTTCCACTGCTTTATTCTTTTAACCATTAGTAATAATTTCTCAAATTTTGTTTTAAAAAAGAGTATTCTAAATTTGTTCAAGGTGAATGGAGTATGCTTAGCAAAGAATATTGTATTAAAACCAATTAATCCAATCCATTTGTTAATATTTTAAAAATAGATGAAAACCAATGTGTATATTTACTTTCCAAACTGAATAATTTTTAAATGAATAAATTATAACTAAACATTTTTATTCTTTTCAAAAAGTTAAGAATAGTGTATTTATATAAAATAACTAGTCTCATTTTCTTTTAAATGGCTGCTTATAATTGTTAATGCATAGTTCTATTCCACATATATATTCTGGTCATAATTACTGGAATCATTTCCAGTTATGGATACAAAAAGCATCTCAACAGTTCCTCAATTATCATAAGGATTATTTAATAACAAATATTTCAATTTTATAGATGTAACCATTACAGCATGAGATGTCCAATACTCTAAAGTTTTCTGATCTGCTTGATAAACAATTACCATTTTGAAGCCCTTGAAATAACTCAGGTTTTTATATAAATAATAGTTTATTTAACTCCTATAACTACTTCACCAATGATGTAACCTAATGAAAAAAAGGTGAGAAAAAACTAGTATAGGGTGGCCCAACAAATGATTGACAGAACATAAACTTTTATGTGATGACAAAACTGGTGCTTTAACTTCAATATGCATATTAAACACTACAAAATAGATCTGCAAATGGTACGGAGCTATGCCAGTCTCTACAGGAAATCTGTGTTTCAAAGAGCCTCAATTCTTCTATATATTGACTGATTAAATCTACCATTTTCCCACACAATAAATATTAGGATATTCAATAAGACTTAAGTTTATAAATGCTCAGAGCACTTTCAAATTCCTAATGTCAACTTGATCTACCACTCTAATAGCTAGCCTCCTCACTGAAGCTCTACTAGGCATTAACATAACTTTGCTAGTCTAAAAAATGCTCAACCTTAAGCCAAAATAACACATTTGTCTTCAAAAATTTATTACAGAAAACATAATATATTTAAAATAGCTATACTTAGTTATTAGGCATATTATTTCTATAAACTTGTCCAAAATTAATTGGTTTCATCTGAAGTCATCTAACTTTGTCACTTAGTGTGAAATATAAAAATGCTATATATATATATATATATATATATATATATGAAATGAATAAATCAATGAACTGAATGTTCCTGATGATGATACATTTGTGTGTTTTTAAAAAAAATAGTGAAGTACACTTTCAGAAAATGCACATAAGTGTCATTAGTTTGAAACTCAGTGAACTGAATAAATGCAGGTAAACAGAATTCTCATAAAATAGGACATTATCAGCAACAGAAGAACTTTGTCACCTCTGATCCTTTCTAATCATTAACCTTTAGCATTAACACCACCATGACTTATAAAAGCATAGATGTTTTATCTGATTTTATATAAAAGAAGACATAGTTTTTTGTACTTGGCTCTTTTCTTCAGTATTATATTTGTGAGATTTGTCATACAATGGGGTCACAAACGCATACCACTAGCACAGCACACTTGCAGATATAGATTTTGTGGGGTGGAAGAGGGAAGTAAAAGCAGGGAAGTTGCAGATGCCCACAATCCCCCTAACACTGATTATTCCACAGTATTAGTTGGGCAGACGTGGTCCCTGTGCAACTTTTCAACGTTGCCTTACCCTTCAGCCTATGACCTTATTCACCTTCAGCTTCTGTTAAATGTCCTAACAAGGAGATCAGTGACTTCTTCCCCCACATCTCAGCAAGGTATTTCTTTCTTTAGTGTTCTTATACTTGGGAAGATTTTGCTCTTCATTTCAGAAACTTTCAGCCTAGTTTCATCCTTCCAGAAATTATTCATAAGCTATATATTTTTAAGAACAGTTCTGTTTCTTGAAACAAGAATTGTTTTCCTATTTTGTTAAATGAAAAAAGCATCTTATATCTAAATGTGAATTCCACAGTCTTTTGTATATATAAATTTTAAGTCCTATGAAAAGTTAAAAATTTGCTAACAAAGATGAAGAATGCCTTTGCTAGACATAACTGAGGAAATAATCAGTAAACTTGAAGATAGTCAATAGAAATTAAAATAACTGAAAAAAAAATAAAAAGAAGTGAGGAATCAACAACAGCAAAAAACCCAAAACAGGATATAACTTCCAAGTGGTGTGGGATGATTTCCAATGAAACAGCACATGTGTAACTGGAATTCCAGAAGAAGAAAAGAGAATGTAGTAGAAGAGTATTTTAGAAAATAATGGGTGAGAGTTTTCCAAAAATAATAAAAGACGTTAAATATTAGGTCCAAAAAGCTCAGCGAACACAAGAGAACATTAATAATAATAATAATAGTAACAACTATAACAACAACGACACAACTAGAAAAAACAAAATCAAAGCAATAAAAGACAAAGATTAATGAGAACATCTTGAGGACAGCTAGAGGGTGAAAAACGCATTACCTATACCTTTGCCTTTGTTGGGAATGTTTGCCAACAGTTCTCTTATAACCATATTATCATCTCAATATATTTGAGAATGTATATTGTGAATGATTGTTCTGGATTATCATGATAGTTGCCCAACTCCAAAATTGCTAAAACTCATTGAATGCACACATTAAAATTTTATCTTACATTTACAGTATAGCCATTTGATGTCCCAATCCCAATCTTGGTCCCCAGTCTTGGATTTGTCCAGGATGATGGACCCTGGACCATAATTTTACCTTCTCTAACTCTGAGTCTCCTGAAAGCTCTCTTATTTCGTTATTGTCTCAAATGTCTTTTTCATAGTGCAAATATTTCTGGAGGAAAAGCAGCTCTGTGTGTTCCACTCACTCCCCTAGATTTTCTTTTTCCTCTAGGTTATATCCGTGTTTTTCTTTGTTATTTTGACAAATCTGTAAAGTTTTCACTCAATATGTTTCATTTGCATTATTTTTTAATATCATTTTCAGGTTTTCTAACAGTGGTCAATAAGAGATCACTTTATGCATCCTAGTCAAACAGTTCGTAGTGATCTCCATATGCTCATCTTTTCTTTGTATTAACAGTATTTCTTGATGAACTGCAATTTCTTATATTAACATATTACAAGCTATCAATTTTCTTCTCTATGATTAGAAATTTTTTTGTGTTTCTTAACCAATATATTTTTACCTCAAGGCCATGAAAATATTCTCATATTGTAGTTTTGATAAGCTTTGTAGTTTGTTCAAATTTAGTTTCTAAGCCATCAGATTTTATTTTATTTTATCTTATGAGTAAACTGTCACTTTAATTTTTTTACATAATTAATGTATTAACCTAGCAATATCTGCTTAAAATTTTATTCTTTCTCTATCCCACTACTCTATTCTGCTCTGTTCCACTCAGTTTTTGCCCTACATTAAGCACAAATGTATTTTAGATCCGAACCTAGATCTATTGGTCTGTCTATCTTTCATGAGTTCCACAAATACTTGATTTTTGTATTAGAAAGATAATTCCTAAGATATCTTTCAGAATATTCTCCAAAATTCTAGGAGAGTTAGTCCTTTCACCTTAAAATTATTTATCAAGAGTTTCTTGGCTATTCATGGTCTTCTTTATTTTACTATACGTTTTAGAATCAGTGTGCTAATTTCTACCCCCAAAAAACAGATACTTGAATTTTTATTGAAATTGAAATAGTACAGATAGTGTTCCAGGATAAGTACCCAACCCTTTTTCAGTTTTCTATTTATAATGTATTCAGGAAAGGATTTGTATGCACTCTATAAATTCTGGTCAGTATAATAACCTGTCAGTTCTAAGGATGTCAATCTCTTGTGGAATGATGCCTGTATCACTTCAATGTTGACATTTTCTGCTCAGCCAACTCGTTATTAGGCTAGCTAAGGTAGGAGATTATTAGGCTTATCAGAGTTAAAGGATTTTTCATTTTTCCAGTTTACTGGAAGACCCTGTTATTATGAATTTATCCTTTAAAATATTTGAGGGAGCTAGCTCATATTTACAACTTTTCTTCCTTTGTTTGCCTAGGACTATGTCACCTCTCTCACAATCACTGGATATGGATGAGAGTCAGATTTATTTCTGACCTTTAACCTGTAAGTATAGCCCCTTGGAGATCCAGCTAAATATGCAGACGATGTACTCTAAACTCTTCTGCTTTTAATGGGTTCCACATTTTGATTGATCTATCTCTTCATCCTGCAAAGTTGTCAAAATTCTCAGCTTTGGGGAGATTTAAGGCTGTCTGGACAACAAACATCATTTGACCTCTGTTTCCTCTATGGATTTTTTTCTTAATATTTTGTTGGAAATTCTCTCATTTTCTTAATCATATGAAGAATATTTTAGAATGTATTCTACAATATTTTATCTGTTGCTTTTCAGTAAAATAGTTCGTTCAAATAGTCCAGCTTGTCATATTCCAAGTTAGTCTGTACATTCCTTTTATCCTGATTACTCATAGCACTTAGCATAATATCTTTCTACCTTAGGTACTTGACAAACACCTATTAAATGAATCAAAGAATGTTTCTTCCCTTCTTTTCTTTATTCTATTATGGGTAAAATTCCTCTTTATTTCATCATGGTGTATGTATGTGCATAAAAACAACTCATATTAAAACAGAGCTGTGGCTTGGTTGCTGGTATAAGTGATACGTTGTGTAAAGTAGCTTAGAGTTAGTACAGGTTTCCCCTGCTATCTGAAAGTAGTGCTTTCCTATGAAACCTTTCATAAGCCAAAATTGCATAAAGGACACATCTTGCTAGTGGATGCACAAAACAAATCAAGACAAAGGACAGATGCTCCCAGACACAGTTCAAAGCCATGGAAACTTGTTGCTGAAATATTTAATGTAGTTCCCAAGGAATGAGCTTGGCAGTGCCACTCTCTCTGCCCCTCTGCTACCTTTTTAATGGCTCTCTGCAAAAAAAATGCTGAACACTATTTTCAATTTTTGCCTTTTTTCATAAAAGCAAATATCCTTTTTGGATTTCTTTCAGGTTGTGAAAACATATATTAATTTAATTTTTTTCTTTTTTACAGAAGTGAAGTTGCATAAAGGGAACTTTCAAAAAGCAGAGGGTACCTGTATTTAGCTTGCTTATATGAAAACATTAATAATGACTAATAAAGCAGCCAGACTTTATTAAAATTCTGTAATGTGATATGAATTAAGAGGAAAAAGAAGTTATATATTCAGACAGTTTCTCATTTTCCATAAGAAATGATTCTCCTTTGCTACTGAAGATAAAATGTATTAAACAGATGTATGATAGGCTGGCATCAGTAAAATATAAGCAATTTAAAAAGAACACAACACGAGTTGACATTTGAACAATACAGGGCTGGGATGCCAACCATCACACAATAAAAAATCCAAGTATAACTTTACAATATTCCCTCTGTATCTGTGGGAGGATTAGTTCCAAGACCTGCTTTGGATACCAAAATCCATGGATATTCAAGTCCCATAGTTGGTCCTCTGTATCCGTGGTTCCATGATGGTGGATCCAACCAATCGTGGAGCATGTAGTACTGTAATACATATTTAGTGAAAAAAAAAATCCATGCATAAGTGGGCCTGTGCAGTTCAAATCCATGTTGTTCAATGGTCAATTGTAAATACATATAATCTTAAGAAAAAACTTGTTAAAACTTACTCTGTAATTATGTGGAAAATCATATTGTAAAGGCTTTCCCTTAATTATGTCTACAGCTGATGAAAATGAGAGAATAAAGGTAAATTAGAAGGCACATAAATATGTTTAGTATTTGCCATTAACACCTGGCAGATCAAGCAATTTAAGTAATAATTTTATCCTAATACCCAGTAAATGTCTATTAAATCTAAAACATTTCTTTTTTGTAGAAAAGAAAGAATTCATGTTGGGATAAACTCTATTGCAGACACCCAACTTGAACACAAAGCATACATTTGATCTTCAAGTCAAATGTCCACTTATCCTTGTTATGCAAATGAAATTAATATATACAAAATAGTTTAAATAGCACAATAGAGTTCTAATCTATTTGAATTTGTTTTGAACAATTTATTAGGAAAAATGAATAGATTGAGAATCTATGCTATAATAAAACTAGTTAGAGTTTATATTTTAGGTTCTAACACAGATTAATGCCAAAATTCACTTATAAAGTTTATATCAAATGTTTATTTTGTATTATAATAAGAAGCCAACTAATCATTTCAAAAGAAGAGAAAAAGTTATTAATTAATAAACAAATTATTTCTTAACTGCTAAAATTGCTTGCTATGTTAAGTAGTCCTTTCTTAAATGAAAGAGAATTCATATTTTAGCCAAACTTTTGTGGCTGGTCAGCAAATAAACTAGGACATATTTTGTTTGTTGTAATTTTATTTATCTTTCACCAAATGGAATGATAGCCCAGGTGAAAAAGCTATAAAAGCATATCAACACAGTTCCAAACTAAAATATAAATGGATCCCCTCTGCTCACCCATAGAACATTTTCAATAAGATATCTAAATAATAATAAAATAGTTCCTTATATCTTCCAAGTAACAAAAACAAAGTAACCACTTTATTTTCATGTGTGTTCAGTCTTAGAATTTGGTAGTAACTGTTATAATAACAGGCAGGGAAGTCTTCCCAAATTGCTTTCAAAAGCAAAAAAATTATAGAGATAAAGGGAAATTACATTAAAAACACACATTGTTGTAGACTTTCTTTGACAAATTTGGTATTGACATGTCTCCAGAACCTAATTTTAATGTTCTGTTGGTATTCAAGTGGTGAAATTTTGAAGTACTTTGCCCTTGTGACAGATCATTGCAGAAAGCATTTCATTTTCAATTTAAGCTTATTCCCCAGAAGTAAGAGACTATAAACCCTTTCTCTCAAAATAGGGATGGATCTTCCAGCACCTGAAGTAAGAAAGAGTCTTAATTGGGGTATGTTATAGCTTAAGCTGTCAAATCTCTATGAAAAATGTATTGCTGTTTATTAGATATACAAAACATACATTACTCTCCTCCTTGATGATTCAGTTATGGTCATTTACATTTCACACCTGAAAGTTATTTATACATAAAAATACTCCATTATTAGAAATTATATGCTATTAGAGAACACTGTTCATGACACCTGAGCTGTTTAAGTTTTCCTTAACCCCATTAAAAAACCTCAGCAATCATTTATATGTATTTGCAATGAAACTGACTATTTCATATTAAGCTACTTTTTATTTAAAGATCAATATTAACTCATCATCTACTATAAGTCCACCTATTTAGACCTTACTAGACCTTAGTTCCTTATTACTATTTACTAGAAGACTTAAATATATCATGCATATTACCTGTCACTACAGGTATCTGTCAGTGTTTTATAAGAATATGCTCAGATTTTTATGCTAGTAGAGTTTACACAACAGGAAATACAACTGAGCATCACTGTAGTCTAAAGTGTCACCCCAATTGTTTGGAACAAGCTGGAAAAAATATCCCAGATTTCAAGTCACCCATATTATACACAACAGTTAAATATAAATTTTAAATTTCCACATCTATAAACAATTTCTTTAGTCATTATTCTTGACCATGCTCCATTATGATATATCCTCTTTTCAAAGGTAGTCAGAAATTTCCTCATGTAATTAGATAGCAATGAACTTTGAGTCAACTTCAAAAACTGCCAAACAATCTTATGAATCAATTTTTTGAGAAGCAAAAGCAGAAAAGGAAACACTATAGAGAGAAATGAAGAGCCAATTTCCCATACAAAATAGAAAAGACAAATAAGGTTCCTCTTAAAGAGTATAAACAAAATCAACAATTTGCTTGCTATTAATTAATTATGAAGAACACGTTAACACATGCATGCACACATCCCACCATGGTAAATATTGGTAGCATTTATGCTCTACATACTCTTTTAAAGTTTATTTTGAGTATATTTTCCACCTATCTGAAAGACTGAACTATAAGGTGTGAAACTGGGCACACTTTTATTTTGCTTTGATTCCCATGTATTACTATTGAGTTTAGACATCTGGTAAAGAGCCCTTCCCTTCGTTAGGTTTGTATGTATATACATATTTTTTTCAGGATAGTGCTTATAAAGTTTTATATTTCTTAATATTATTGGAAATAATTTAACATTGCCAAACATCAATAATCTTTGTGTAGTCACAAAATAAAAGTTTATCTTTAGCCAATATCTTCTTCTCATCACATTAGAATGAAAGAATCAGAGAGAGAGGGTCTGAATAATTTCAACAGTGTTGTCTAACAACTTAGAAACCTGTGCCTCAAGAAACTCAGCTATTACAGAATCAGACAGTGGCAAGGGTTTTCAGAGCTCAGTTTTGAGCATGTTGAGTTGAGGTGCTTCTTGGATATCACAGTGGAGATATTTAGTAAGTCATTGAATAGCTGGTTCAAAAACAGAACAAAGCCTGAAGTTGCAATAAGTACTTCAAATTGTCAGCTCAAAAGTTTCAATATAAGCTAGTCTAGTGGATACAAACACTCATCCAGGTGAAAAATAGAAAGAGAAAGGTATTGAACACAGAATATTGAGGCACATTAATATTTAAGAGATTCTGTAAGAAAAAATTGAGCCAACAAGGTAAGAAAATATGAATGACCATCATGGCAAGAGGGTAGAAAAAAGAAAGTGATCTCTTGAAAAAGGAAGGTGACAGTACTTCAAGGAGAAATGAGGGATCTGTTTCATTAAATGTTCTAAAGATGTGTGCCAATGGTGATACACAACTAGAAATCTTCAGGGATTGAAAGGGCTTAAAGAAGTGAGATTGGTGGAATCATTCTACCAAGGCCCTCTATGAACTCATCCACATCAAGCCCTGAGCAAAATGAATACAATCAAGTAAATCTATATTCTGGTAGAAAAATTAGTTTTGCCTAGAAGAATTGAGTATACTACTAGAAATCACTTTAAAAATTTATGTTTTTTAAATTTTTTTGGCTGTGTTGGGTCTCAGTTGCAGCACGCGGAATCTTTGTTGCGGCATGTGGGATCTTTCATTGCAGTGTGCAGGCTCTTCATTGTGGCATGTGGGCTTCTCTCTAGTTGTAGTGTGTGGGCTCCAGAGCACGCGTGCTCAGTAGTTGAGGCACACAGGCTTTCTAGTTGTGGTGCATGGGCTCCAGAGTGCGTGGGCTCAGCAGTTGCAATGCATGGGCTCTCTAGTTGTGGCACGCATGTTCTAGAGTGTGTGAGCTCAGTAGTTGTGGTGCACAGATTTAGTTTCCCTGTGCCATGGGGGATCTTATTTCCCTAACCAGGGATCAAACCCACATCCCCTGCATTGGAAGGCAGATTCTGAACCACTGAACCACCAGGGATGTCTACTAGGAATCATTTTTGAAGGTAAAGTAAGACACACATGTACCTCATAGCTAGTCCAGGCTTTGGAGAAAAATCATAACTAATTTGAATAATACAAGTAATTTACTTATATTAGAAATTCATTTGTTCAGAAGACAAAGTTCTCAGTAACACATTTTATCTGTTAGAGTTCAATGATGAGTTCAACATTTCCTAAAGTTGAAAAGTATACATAGAGAGACAAAATTTTACTAATTAGGAAATCTCTCGTTAGAATACTTCTTAATCAGAAAATATTTTATTTTAGTGATAGATAATGATTTAGAAGAAAGCCTGATGTACTATGATACATACTATGATGGTATATTTTTAACATTAAAAAGTCTTTTATTACAGAGATACCCAGACAGCATGGAAAGGCATAACTGTGAAAAAAAAATAGTGAATATAATATAAATATGCAAATACAATTTTGTGTGCATATGTAGCTCAATAGATGATCATTTGATAGATAAACTGATATAATTAAATCTATCAATGTCTCCATAGATGAAGGTGGCTCCTAAATATAGATATATAAAAATTATTTTTAACTTTTTATTTTATATTGGAGTATAGCTGATTAACAATGTTGTGACAGTTTCAGGTGCACAGTAAGGGGACTCAGCCATTCATGTATGGGTGTCCATCCACCTCCAAACTCCCCTCCTATCCAGACTGTCACATAACGTTAAGCAGAGTTCTCTGTGCTATACAGTATGTCCTTGTTGGTTATCCATGTTAAATACAGCAGTGTGTACATATCAATCCCAAACTCCCTGACTATCCCTTCCCCCCATTCTTCCCCCATGGTAACCATAAGTTTCTTCTCTAAGTCTGTGAGTCTGTTTCTGTTTTGTAAATAAGTTCATTTGTATCATTTCTTTTTAGATTCCTCATATATCATATAATATTTCTCTCTCTCTTACTTCACTCAGTATGACAATCTCTAGGTCCACCCATGTTGCTGCAAATGGCATTATTTCCTTCTTTTTAATGGCTGTAATATTCCATTGTATTTATATACTACATCTTCTTTATTCATTCCTGTGTCAATGGACATCTAGGTTGCTTCCATATCTTGGCTATTGTAAACAGTGCTGCAATGAACATTGGGGTCCATGTAACCTTTCGGACCATGTTTTCTCCAGAAATATGCCCAGGAGTGGGATTGCAGGGTCATATGGTAGCTCTATTTTTAGTTTTTTAAGGAACTTCCATACTGTTTTCCATAGTGGCTGTACCAGTTTACATTCCCATCAACAGAATAGGAGGGTTCCCTTCTCTCCACACCCTCTCCAGCATTATTGTTTGTGGATTTTTGATGATAGCCATAAAAATGATTATTTTTAAAGGGTAATTTTTAGAAAGACCTCTGAAACTGCTGTGCATTTTAACATAGCAAATTAAGGAAAAATACTTTTTATTGGATAAGTTTAGAAAATGGATGAAGAAGAGACAGATGACTTGAGTCATAAATAAGAAAATCAATCTTTGAAATGTAAAGAGTTTTTAAATTATTATTTGAACAAACTCATGATACAATTTTATGGGAAATTTACAAGATTTTTAATCTTATAAACATTACCGATAATCTTAAAAATGATAACCTGATAAATGATAATCTTAAAAATGGTGACCTGATGTTTATTGCCACAGGTTAATTTCCTCTCTTTCACGTCAAACATCAGGCAGTCCCATTTGATTCCTGGGTCAAATGAGGTCAAATTTAGTGTAGGAGGAGCAACATAAAATGATAACAACATATTTTCTCAAAAGGAACAAAATTAATCTTAGACATGGAAATATTTATATTGTTTAACACTTGTGACAGTTTTAAAAGTTAAAAGTAAAATAAGATGATGATATAAGACATGAAACCTAGGAATACAGAGTAACTTAATAACATATTGACCATCATTGATTTGATTTTCTTCATTGTGTCTTTCTGACTTGTAAAGCCGTTTTAAATTTCACAGTTGAATTTTAGGTTCTTAACTCCATTTTTTTTTCCTTTGAGTCAAGATTACAGAGTTAACACACAAGGCCCTCAAAGTCCCACTATAGTTATAGAAAGAATGAATGCTACCAAAATTATGAATAGAGGGAGATTCACTCAGGAAGAGATCCCTTGACACTTGCAGATCCAGACAGATTTAGGACTTAGAAATACCAAGTAAAGAATGAGAGCAATATTGAGCAGAGCAGAAATCAAGGATTAGATTAAGATATCTCTATGAAAGAGTAGGTAATTCCTGCCAACCCTTCTTCATTCACTCCCCTTGCAGACAATAGCAACAGCTAACCTCTGGTATAGAAGTGTGTTCCCCACCATATCAATCTAAATAGAAAATTCCAAAAGGCCAACAAATATATACAGTACTCATAAGCAACTTTTTAAAGCTTTTAGGCTTAAATTTGAACAAGGATTGCCAGTATAATGAGCATTTTTCAATAATTTTTGTTCTTCAAAATTTGAACCCTTTCTATAGGAATGATATTCACACACATATTCTCTCTCTCTCTCAACAGTGACAACTGAGGTGATCCCTGGGTCAATTTCCTGACACAGAGTTGTCAGAAATTACAGTATAATTGAAATCCTGGGACTTTTCACTTTTGGAGGCACTGTTTTTGGAATCTTAGTGTAGGCTGTACATCCTCAATGCTCGACAATATTTTGGGTTACTTATTGTTTGATAAACATTTGTTTAATCATACTTGCATAAGCTTTGGTTATTTACAACTAAGATCATTGATACATAGGTTAATAACTGGATTAATGGTGGGCAAGAAAACTTTAGGGACATTATAGAGAGCTGATATTTGTTCTTGTCTGTTTGTGGCTGAAGGCAGAGCACATTCAGGTTGGATTAAGACATGGGATTCTGGAAGCCCATGACACTCAGTGACAAACAGCTAATTAAATTACCTGTGGTAACCTAGAATGAAGTGTCTATTAATGACAAGGCTTTGAGAGATTGAGTCACCTCTCAAAAAGAACAGAGTGAAGGGCATGAGGAATTCAAGGCTCTAGGGTGGGCTGGTTGCTTTTAATTTTGCTGGACAGCTTTAAGACAATGTGTAACAAGCTCACAGTTCTAAATTCACAGTTCGAAACTCATACAGACAACCAAAAATTTTCAGTGTCTCTCATTTCTTTTTGCTTCTAAGCTGAGATAGATGAAAATCAAACTAAAATCTTGATCCTAAGGGTTTTTAATTTATGTAGGTTGAATTAAAAACCTGACAATGCATCAAATGTGACAGAGTTTTGGTAGGGAAAGAATAAAACACTGAATGTAGATATAAGGACATGTTGAGAGATTTGGACACTTTAAAATACACCAAATAACCAAACTCCAAATTTCCAAATGAGACATTACCCCTGTCTGATATGATTATCCCTATCCTATTCAAAAATCTTAAAATTATTTGAACAAAGCAGTTTCTTACAAAGAGAATTTAATCCTTCCCATATTCCATACTCAAGACCTGTCTTATTGTCTTCAGACCACTAACTAAAGTCAAATTCCAGCAGATGCATAAAATTACATATTAAAACACATGAGAAAAAAAAAACTTATACCCAAAAGAAGATTATAAGATTTTGTTACATATTTTTTAAACAGGAATCTATATGAGATAATGTATTTTAAGTGTACTGGATAAAGAAAAAGAAGGAAGAACATATTCTTAAGTGAAGCTGAACTATAGATATGGGTGTACTGAAAGAGATTCTGGGTTTATTGTGCTGGATTGCATAGATATGATCATTTACTTGGATGGCTACTGAAATATTGATTCCAAGGTCATTCACATTAACATTAGTGAACAATCTAGAAATTCTTTTGAATATGTAGAGGAAGGAAATGAAAGACTTAGGGTTGTATTGTTATGTATGATATCCTAATTCCCCTCACCAAAGCATTGGGAACACCTTTACTGAGGAGAGGAAATGCATCTGTAAAAAGACCAGGAGTGGCAATTCTCCTGGGGGTGTGCTTACTGATGGGGGATAATGTTACATTTGACGTATATCTCAGATTCAAAGTAGAAATTACAGGAATAGGACTAGAGAAATAATCAAACAGATTTGATAAACAGGAATCTTTGAAGATGACTAATTTTTCATGGAGTCTATAAGACTAAGGTTAATATTTTACCAAATAGATTCTTTGTTATTATTAATAACCAAACATTGTACTAAGTTTGGCAAATAGAGCACTGACAATTTTTTCCATACCTACTTTTGGTTTCTGTACCTGTTACTTCATGGACTTACAGTGTCTAGAATTAAGATAATGGCAGGTAATCTTGAGAAATGACATACAAATATGAACTATAAATATTTCTACTATCACTACTGAAATTCACCAGCAAACATTTACCAGGATCATTATTCACCACTGAAAGTAAATAGCCAACATTTGGGAAATTGATTGGATTGGACACTGGGTCTCAGCTAATGTTAATTTCTGTGGTTCAGGACAACACTCTTTTCCACTGGTGAGACAGAACTTATAGATATTAGGTGATAATTGGAATTTTCACTTAGCACATAATTGCCATTTTGGGCTGTTAAATCCCTGGTTCCTGACTTTATGTTTGAAATATTTACACACAAATAACACTATTTATGTTAGGAAGAACCAAATGAAACCCGCTAGAACTGTACTCTTCTTCCAAAATAGTAAACTAAAAGTGGAAACATACTCTTGGGCTCATCGTAAACATTATTACTCTTGAGTTTTAGAAGACCAAGGAAAGGTGGTGATTCCTATCTCATTCACTTGTAATTCCTGTTTGACTAAACAGAACATAGATGAGACAGGCTTTTAGAAATACACTAGGCTTGTTATAAACTAAATCAGTTCAATTTCACCTGTTAATTCAGCTGTCTACTTTTACTGAGGAAATTAACACAGCCCTTGACTTGTATGTAGACATTATCTACAATGTCTTTTTATACCTATCTGATTATGCAAAGAATCTCAGAAACTGTGTACTTTCACATACTAGTGACATAAGTGCAGACTAAGCCCAAAAAGTCAAGTCCCTGTTGGGTCAGTTAGTCCAAAGTGACCTGGAACTTCTTTCCATACCATAGGATGTCACACTGTCAATTACTGTGACATCATTCTGCTAGTACTTGGGAAGCTAGAATCAACATTCTAGATGACACAAAATATCCCAAGTTATGAGCCAAAAAAACAACAAAAAAAGATAAGCTACCCAATTCAGTGATGTTCCTGGAAGTCTAGTGATCTTAGGATACATTGAAATAAAATTTCCAAGGAAAAGAACCAAGCCCTGCCCTCAGAATCCTTTATTATTGTAAAAGATACCAATTGCTTACTTTAGGAATTTGGAGACAACATAGATACCATTTGAGTGTGCTACCCAGAACTGTATATTAGGAAACTTAGAAGGTTTCTACCTATATGAGGGATTAGAACAATAAATGTTGTCAGTCTGTTCCAGACTGTGGCATAGACATCTCTATTACTTGACCACTTGAGAAAACAGATACAATGTTCAGGCTACAAAATTTCCTTCACTGTGCAATTCCAGGAACACCATTCAAAGTTGATCGAAATGTGAATGATGCCTCTAAAATTAGGGAGCATCCAACTGTCACAATTATACATAATGACCCTGACAATTATATGGAAAAGTAGGATTCTCTTTAAGTCTGTGAGAAAATCTTATGGGGAATCCAAAGTTGATTCCCCTATTTTGGACCATGACCTCTTTAGGAGACAAAAGAAAAGGTGGACTTTCTAAAAAAGTGGCTCTTAGCTTTTCTGGGCTCTGATAGAAACTGCATGCTTTACTCTGAGACTCCAGGTGATCATACCACTTGAGTGTCTTCATGACTTGATCCTGATCTGATCCTTGAAGACAGGTATACCCAGCAATATTCATTATTGAGCATTATAGATGGGACAAGGTTCAAACAGATTTTGAAGACACAAGTAAGTTGCATAACATATAACTTATTAACCTAAAATACGTGCCCTACCACTCTTCCCTCAATCTACACTTATGGCTTCCTGGGCATACATATATAGTTGATGTAGAAAAATATATTGAGCTTATTTTAAATAGAGACCTTTAAAATTTTCTAGGACCAGAAAGGAATGGAATATTTTAGTATTTAATCTCAAATGAGATGAAAACAAAGAAGGGAAATCATTTTGTACTGAGATGTTAATGATTATCACATTGCCATCTTTATTAGAAAGAAGAGATAGCTGGAGGTAAGGATGTCTACCATTTGGGGTTAATGTTTTGAATATATTTTAAGTGAGTTAGTAAGGGTAATATTGGAGTTCATATGGTTAACTTTGTGGAAGAGTTAAGTAAAGAGTCCAGAAGCATGATTGTTCCATGTGAATGTTTAACAAAGGCTTCAGCTGTGGAGAAGCTTGTGGATGTCAACTACCCGCTTATCCTATACCCAATTTTCACATAAGAGATTCATGAACCAAGTGACAGTGTTGGCAGGGACAAATATTATAGGTGGCCCAACATTGACTTCCCCTTATCAAGGATGAACTGATTAACAAAACAAGTAGATGTAATAATATAGATAATTCTCTAGTGACAGGAACAAATCTCATGTGCCACAATACCTCAGGCAATCAGATTATATAACAATTATTTTACATTTAATATTTCACATCATGAACACGAGCCATTATTGATTTGAAATTACTGCTACATGTACCATATTTTAGTGAGCATCCCTTCAGCAAATTCCCTGAATGTGCTATTTAATATCGTGATCTAATCCACAAAAATATTTATGACCATAAAATGTTAAAGATATAAGGCTGTATACTACCGCTTATGGGATTCATTGTTCTTAACATGCACTCCATCTTTCAGCAGCTGCCCTAGAGTGTATGGAAATTAATATAAAATATTCCAATTAGGTGACCACATCTTATAAACTTTATTTCTTACCCTAAAAAAACAAATGACTAATAAAGGATATCATTTTTCCTCCCAGCCCTGATGTTTCCTTTTAATAATGTTCTATCCACTAAACCCCACCCCACACTTTTCCTTAACTACACATTCTCAGTTTTCCCTTTTTTCCTTGTTTTATTCAGAGCTGAGCCCAATCTATCACCCCTACTAGAAGACCCCACTATAATAACCCCTTGAATAAGATCTGTCTCACCATTCTTTGACAAGTGTCATGAATATTGTGTGCTTTAGTATCGCCCAAGCCCATTCCACTATCAACAATTCCTGAGATAATCACAAGCTTTCAGACTGGCTTTCCAGAATGTCCACTGATTTATTAGATTATTTTCTCAAAATAGCAGCCAGTATGCTCCTTTCAAAAGGTAAGCTTGGTATGTTATTACTCTGTTTAAAACCCTTCATAGGCTTACTGCAATATACAAAATTAAATACAAGGTCATCTAACTTTTTAGTACAAAACCTAGAACAAATTTTCTACACTATTTGGCCTTTTTAAACCAATCTGATCATTTCTCCAACCACTTTCTTCCTTTCTCATTCATTGCAGTAATATTGGTTATCTTTTAGAATCAATCTTTTTCCAAATTCTCATTGATTCCCCTGTGGTTAGAAGAAAAAAGATTATTGTCCACTTTCCACTCCAAATAATTTTTTATCTACTGAAGGCTAGAGGGGAAATTTTAGTGTAATAGGATTAGGTATGTTTTTCCATATTAACCCAATATGTTTTCTTAAAATACATATCTCTGCTCACTTGAAATATAAAAACAAACACATATAGATTAACAGTAAATGTATGGAAAAAAATATACCACTGATCAAAAGAAAGCAAGAATTTAATTTCAGACAGAAGAAACTTCAAAGCAGGGAAAGTTATCAGGGGGAAAGAGGCATTATATAATGATAAAACTGTCAATTCTCCCAGAAGACATAATCATCTTTAATGTGTGTGTACCTAACAAAGTGCGAAACTACATAGGACAAAAATGAACAGAACTTCAAGATGTAATAGATGAATCTACTGTCCTAATTGGAGATTTCAGCACCCTTCTATCAGAAATGACAGAAACTCAGTAGAGACATAGTTGACCTCAACAACACCATCAGTTCTTCCCAATCTGATCTGCACTGTATAGCTCTGCTCTGCATTTTAACAGAGCCTCCCATTAAAGACAATGTGAAGTGATGTATGGAAGATCTTAGTAAAAAAGAGATCATATTATAGAAAATATTATATTGAAAATAAGTTGGAGTTTGGAGAGTGTGAGAAATTAAGTAAAAGATAAGTTGGAAAATTTTCTAGGAAACTTAAAACTTTTCAGAATGACTAGGTCAAGACATTTTTTTAAATCTTAAATAAATCTCAGAATTCTTCAACATGCCAGCAAATTAGTGTCTAAGGACCGTGATAGATTACATTAATGATCTCACTATTTTACTCATCCATGCCACTACAACCTATTATTTGACTTTGCAGTTTGTCCCATTTAAAATGTTGAATATATTTTTCCACATCTTGACCTTGACTTTTGCAAATGACTGACTTTAGCCTATTGAATGTTAGTAAGAGTAAGTTGATCAATGGCTAGAAAAGCACATGTGCAGTTGGGATTTCTATCCTGTGCTACAGCAAAATCCATGAGAAGAATATCCCTGTGCTAGCCTACTAGTCCCCAAAGACAGATGAAGGGCATGTGGAGTACAGCTGAGTTTAGCCAAAACCCCCATAGGGAAATGCCCAGAATTGCTTGTATGCTCAATAAAATTGCATTAAATCATTTTTTTGTAAAGACAATTGATAACTTTGTATATATAGATTTTCTGATTAAAGAGGTGTTAAAAGCATATACTATTTTTATTTTCTCTGCTATTTATCATAAAAGAATATGAAATAAAACAAAATTTAAAGGCCATTACATAGCATTCAGAAAGAAATTTTAAATAAAACTCAATGACAATTGCATTGAGTAAAGTTCTAAAATGAATAGGAACATATTGGTAACCAAGATGGAAATTCTGGTGGTCATTCTTTGGGAGGAGGAGTGGAAAGGAAGAGGAAGGGGGTGATTAGAGAGGTCAGGGAAGAGATACTCTCAGAAAGATGAAAGAGATCTAGTCACAACATCTACTCACATTTCCTTTCTCTGTCAGTCTTCTCCTACATTCAAAATCCTGCATTTTCTTACAAAACTTCTGTATCTGACTTTACTAGCCAAGATTTAACCTAGAACAAAGGGTCACCAAAGAAGCTTTAGGGCTTAGCAGAAAGGAGAGCTGATTAAGGAGGCTAAAGAGTTTGAATTTGTGATGATTCTTGCTGAATTTATGAATATATTTTTTCATAGAAATAAACTCATTCTCGTTATTTAGATTTTAAAGTACTCAGTGCATAACTATGGCTCAAGGTCATTATTGAAAAAAAGAGCCTTTGGTGGGCAAAACAAGAAAATGTTAATATTGTGTATGAGATTGCTAATAAGGTAATGTGTTCATATGTTATAACTTTCACAAAACTTAGTTGCTTTAGAATCTCACTTATTCTTAATTGAGGCCTGCCTGTGTATATTAAAATAACAATTTAAAAAATCCCATCTTGCATAATGGGTTAAATGCATACAATTTCCAAGTTTAAACAAGTTCTGTGCATAAAATGAAAATAAATATTTTTAAAGATTTTTTCTATTTTTTTTGTTCTGATTATTTTAAAATATTATGAATTTGAAGACTCAAAATACATAGATAAGTGAATAAAAAATACATGAATTATATTCTATGTTCTATCTGTCACTATAAATTGGAAATGGAGAATTATTTAATAGTAATTTATTATAGTCACTAAACGTTGAAATTCAGCAGCAAATATAAATTATTCATTTTTAGTGCCAAAATAGAAACTAGATGAACAACTGTTAGCATTTAAATATCTTTATTCATTAGAAGTAATAATAATTTGATTCAAGTATTATTTGCATTTTTATTTCCCACAAAATATTCATGTTTTTAAAATCTTCATTTGGCTAAACATAACACAAAGTTTTGCCATACATAATAAAATGCATGGATTTGAAAGAGGGATAAAGTGCTTATGATTATTTTACCATTTTTTAAGATGACAAACTTAAATATGTAAGGAGGGACTACTGGTAAGTGACTAAAAATTAATATATTTTAAAATGGAACTTGAAGTAAGGAAACACTTGAAAAGTTTTGGCCTTGAATATACAACTATCAAAATTAGAATTTCAGAATGGCACTACCAGGTCAAAGTCCATGTACACCAGTTGGTTAATATTTTCCAGAGGACTTTCTTGATGGTTGTTGGTTTCGGGATCTGAATCACTTCACCACCACATCTGAGGATGACAGAGAAGAAACCTCAGGGCTTTGATTAGGCTCCAGCTGGCATGATAGAGGGCCTTTCTTGGCTGCATGAATGGAGTAGCCCACTCCTTTCAAAGAGTTTATGTTCTCCTTGCAGCTTCTTTTCTACTCTTTGTCATCTTTCCTTATTTGGCCAATTCCTCTCTGCAGTTGGTACTAAGGGTGGCTGCATCATCCACACTCTTGTCACATGCCCTTAGGCTAAACAAGGCTTCCTGGGCAGTAAATTCCAGCTGCAACAAATTGTGAAATTTTTATAGTATCTAATATATAGGGTGAGAATTAAATAAACAAACATATGCAGAATGTTGAGCATAGTGATTAGAATATATGTTAATTAGTATCTTATGCATTTTAGTTATTATGCAAGTTAATACAACATACTACAGTAGGAGTTATGAGTCCAGAGGAAAAGTTATAGCTTCCAGATAAGGGGAAAGATAAGGGGATAAGAAAAATTCATGGCTGAAGAAGACATTAAGTATTTGAATATGTAGACATAGTGGAGGACTATCAGTGATAAAAGTGAAGGAAGCATGGGTAAAAACATAAAAGAAAATGTATACTTAATACAGAAAGTGATAGGTAATTCATTAGATAGAATTTCAGAATAAGTGAAAATTAACAAAGAACAATACATTTTATTATACTAGCATAAGGTGTTCTTACATGGTTTTCCAGTTGTGAAAAGAAATCTTGCCCAAATCTGAATCTTGTTTTTTTCACTAACTAGATGTATATCCTGAGAAGGTGACTTAGACTTTATATACATTGTTTTTTTCCATCTATAAAATGAAGTATAATAGTTTCCATTTCATGAGGTCGTTTCAAGAATTAAATGAAATTCATATTAATATACATATGTAGCATATATATATATGCTTACCTATATGTAATATTGCTTAGAATAGTTTTTGACATGTAGTGAATGTTCATTAAATATTAGCTATTTCAATATCAAAATTATTAATAATATAATCAAAAGAGATTATCAATAAATTGATAGGATGGGCTTATTAAAAACTGATGTCTTAAGCCTTAAAGGAAGGCATGCCCTTACCTTAAGAGACATGAGAGAAGGTAGAGATTCAAGCTGAAAAGATGGAACTTACAGTTTGGATGGTATTAAATTTAAGGTTCTTGTAGAATTTTCAGTCACAGTTGTTCAGGTGACAATTAAGAGGTTTAGGGTTTAAAGGTTTTTAGAAATAATCAGAGATATAACTGTGAAGTATGCTTGAGTAAAGAAAGGCTGGGATGCGTGAAGGTTGGAAATAGAAGGCACACTCATGGATAAAACAAATTATCCAAGGCCACTGGGCTAATGAGTAGCAAATTTGGGATTCAGAGTTAGTTTGATAAGTGTAGATGACTTGATTTCTTTGTAACTCAATTACCTATAGAATGATGGGATAAGATTACAGAATGTCTTTTTTTTCCCTGTCAAGAAGAGTCTGATAAATTTTAAATATGGACAATTGATTTGGGCACAATTTATTTTCTAACAAAAGTAGAAAAAATAAAATATTTGATTCTGTGAACTTTATATTATGCCACTTCAAAACTATCTTCATGGACCACAGTTGTTGTTGTTGTTTTTAAGTAATGGTATTACCAATTATTTTAAATTAATTCCTTTTTTCAAAAGTTTATTTCTATTTTTTAAAAATGTTTGTCAGGAAAAACAAAAAAATAAGAGATTACAAGGCCAATATATTCAATATTAAGTATGATGTTGTATTTGGTGTAGCATTGTAGCTTTCTGTGGCCTACCACATATATAAGATGCATACACAAACGTTTATGTATGAACTATTTATCTATTTTACATTGCTTAAAATTTTCAGTTAAAATCATTTTTTCTTGATGATAAAGCATTTTCTTACAATTGTAGTAAATGTCTATCCTTTAACGTTCAAATATTAACGCTGATAAAATTGTCTAATTTTCCTATTGTAAAAGTAAAGAAAATTACATTTTTTAATGAAAATACTCAAATAGTACCTATTATTTTTTGGACTTAAGGTGTTTGAAACTTTATATTCATTTAGCTGAAGGACATGGTCAAAAACAAACACATTCATACATATGTATTGGCTTTCTCTAAGACTATTTTTGTTTTATTTCTCTCATTACTACCTTATTCTTTACTTATATGCTTTATTTACCAAAATATTCTAAAATCTCTAGATGGGACACAATTATAGTAAGATTTTTTCATTAAGAACTAGCTAATAAGAATGAAGTATAAAAAAGACCCATTATAACTTTATAATTGACTCTTCTACTTACTTTTTTCTAAGCTCTCATGCTCCTTTGTGCTACTGTTCTCATTCTCTAGAAATTCACAGCCATCGAAAGAATATTCTCCTATTCCTTGTCTCTGTGTCCTAACTTCCCATTTATATTCCAATACACTTTTATTTGGTCTTTGTTCCTGCACTTCCTATTAAACTACATGCGTTAGCTTACCACTGCATTATAATTGCTTAATCCAGCAAACAATTCATTCTTATATTATTTGTGATAGTAATTGCTTAATGACAAATTACTACAATTTTTTGTGCTTAAACAAACAACATTTATTATCTCAGTTTCTGTGGGTTAGGAATCTGGGCATGGTTTACTTGGATCCTCTAAAGCTATGTTTCTCACAAGGCTACAATCAAGGCATCAGCCAAGGCTGAAAAGATCTTATAGCTTGATTGAAAGTAGATCTGCTTCCAAGCTCACTTACGTCATTGTTGACTGAATTCACTTCATTCTGGGCTATTGTACTGAATGAAAATAAAACAAAATAAAAGTTATAATTTCTTTTTTTTTTTTGGCTGCACTGTGCAGCATACAGAAATCTTATTTCCCCAACCAGGGATCGAACCCCGGCTCCCACAGTGAAAATGCTGAGTCCTAACCACTGGACCTACAGGGAATTCCTGAAAAGTTATCATTTCTAAAATGACCACTGTTTGTCAGACACTGATAAGGCACATAAATTAAATATTTTATTTAAATAAATTCTATTAGATATTATATATTGTTAATTTTGTTTAGATAAATACTATATATATTCATGTAATAAAAATTAGAGAAAACAGGCAAGCAAATGAAAGTAAGTAAAATAAAACACCAATTTCTGTAAGCAGTCCTGCAAGCATTTGGTGGACCACTGAATCTTTTTAGACTCATAACATGCTGAGTTTCTTTCTTACTACCAGGAAGCCTGTCCCTTTTCTCCAGACGTTCTTATTTTAGATACAATCAGTTCTTGCTGTTCACAATAATTATGTTCTCTAAAGTCACGGTGAACACTAAATTAGCAAATATTGAAGTACTGCTGCTGGGAAAATATAGGGTTAGGTTCCTGTGAAGCTCCAATCACAACAACAAATACAAGACATAACCTTGTTTTATATGCACTTCTGTTTAAGAACGTCATATATATTGTTGATTCATTAACATTGAACTTATGGTCAACAGCATTATAACTCATGCCTGAACTAAGCTTATCCAACCACACTTATTTTTTTCCATGAGACAAAGTCATGAGCTTAGGAGTATCAGACATCACTTCAGTACTATATTTGGGGACAATTTTCAACAGCAAAACCACAGACAAAAAAGAAAAAAAAAAAGGATCAAAATGCCACACACACACACACACACACAAAAGGTGCTAAATAGACTGAAAATACAACACTTGTTTATACTAGGAGAACTTAAACAAAAAAGCAGAGCATTGCCTTATTAAACCTTGTTCAGTGAAGAATGTGCACCTTGGATTACTCAAATTTTTCAGCTCTCGGTGCATGTCCTCAAATGACTGTAAAAGCATTATGAGTCCAATATGAGGGTTACAAACAAATTTTAGTGAACAGGTAAATTAACAAATATGAAATCAACAAATAATGATGACCGTATTAAGATTCTTCTTACTCTGTCAATCAAGCAAGGTTTGATATGCTGTTCTTATTAATATTTTTGAATATTGTTTGACCATTTGAATTATTTTCTTTCCCCAATTTTCTATTGGGTGCTATAAGCTAAACGCTTCTCTCTTCTTCTCTATTTTCCTACCTTAGGCTATTATATGCAGCAAAGACAGCAATGAGAAAGTGCTTTCACTTTCTCCCTTTTATACTCCTTACCAAGGACAAGGAACATGTTTTCTAACCAGAAGGATTGAGATGGATTTACATTGAGATGGGCATACAAAATTTAAAATCTTCCTCTTATTTTTATGGAGTTCTTACATTCTTATACGATTAGAAGATACAGTTTTCTAGTTCTGCTGGTGACTATGTGGGTTCATGTACTCAGTTGAATAGTACCTCCTCCAAAAATCATGTCCACTGGAACCCGTGAATATGACCTTATTTGGAAAGGAGCTCTTTGTAGTTGTAAGCAAGTCAGAATGAGATCATACTAGATTAAGGTGGGCTCTAAATCAGATGACTGTTGTCCTCAAAGGGAGAGGGAGATTTGGAGAGATATGCAGGTAAGATGGATGAATGCAGAAACTGGAGTGATGCAGCGATTGTCAAGGAATGCCAAGGATTGTTGGTGGCACCATGAATTAGGAAGAGGCAAGAAAGTTTTCTTCCCTACAGCTTTCAGTGGAAGCATGGTGGCCGTGCTGACACCTTGATTTCAGATTACTAGTATCCAGTACTCTGAAAGAAAACTTTTTTGTTGTTTTAAGCTATCCAGGTTATAGTAATTTGTAATGGCTGCTCTTGGAAACTAATAAGTCAATTTAATCCTGGAGTGAAATATTAGGGAACTGACATAGTTCTATGCCAAGTTCCCCAAATAGCTATACAGTAAGTCCCCTACATATGTACCTTCAAGTTGTGAACTTTCAAAGATGTGAACATGCCCCTGTATGCCAGCTGTTGTACTGTACTACTGTACTTTTCAAGATACTGTACTGTAAGATTAAAAATGTTGTCTTTATTCTTTGTGTTTGTTTTTTATATATTGTTTGTGTGAAAAGTATTATAAACCTATTACAGAACAATACTATATAGCCAATTGTGTTAATTGCGTACCTAAGGTAACTTTGTTGGATTTACAAACAAATTGGACTTTCAGACACACTCTTGGAATGGAACTCCTTCATATGTAGGGGACTTACTGTATAAAGAATGTGTACTTATTCCTTTGCATTATTTTCAAATATAACCTTGAGTAGGAGAATGAAGAGAAATGGGAGCAGGTGAGTAATTTACTGTTTCTTTAAAATATCAACATTTTGTTTTCTCACTAGGAAGGTCATATTTATTAACATAAATATACTAGCAATTATAAATGAACTCTGGAAAATTTGCTGAAAAATACTTTCTAAGTTTGAACAAAGAAAATCATCGAATACTTTGGAGTTGTATCTTCCTAGAATTGATATCTTTTTGCTGATTTCAAGACTGTTTTATTGCCATTTATAAATGTATAATGTCACTTCCTCCACCAACCTGTGAGCACCACATTTGGAGGGACCATATCTATTATGATTGCTATTTGATCCTCTGTTATTTGAACAGTGTCTGACATATGATTATCATTCAATGTGTATCTATTTAATTATAAATTATTAAATGAATGTACAATTTGTACAATCCTTTTGGACACTAGGGTGATGTTTTTTTAACATACCATTGCAAAAGCCAAACATGAAGTCATGACACTGGCAACATATCTAGTAGGAGAAAGGAATAGAAAATTAGGGGAAAAAATGCAAAAAAACAATTTTATATATATATATATATATATAACAAAAGAAAACCTAACAAGTTTCTATTTTTTCCCCTTGATTGACAAAGAATAAGAAAAATATAATACCTAAGAACAGAGAAAGCCTTGAGAAAAAGATCTGGCCCATGAGGTAATAAGGCAACTACACACACCACATGCTCAACAAAACAAAACAAAACCCAAAAAACAGTTCTACTGTGACTGTTTCCAGATGGTGGCATTTTATTTTGTTTGTTATTACTAATCTGTTTATTCTAAATGTTATTCCATAAATATGTACTACTTTATTATCTTAAAAATTTACAATACACAATACCTAATGGCAATTAACTTAAACATAATACTTAATGTTGAGCCTTAATCAGTGTCCAATGCATAGCCATCACATTGTAAATTGTAACTACCATCATTGCTATTGTCATTATTGAAAAATTATCAAGGGTCAGTGCATGCTATGAGAAAATACAGGGCTGAAGATTGGATCCTGGAGATAACAATATCTATAATCTCAGAAATAAATTATGTGTGTGTGTGTGTGTGTGTGTGCATTTACATATACCCATTAATGAGACAAGGAAGTTTTATCATTTTCTTATGTGTTTTATAACTATGTATATAATGATTAAGTGTTTGATGGTCTGTCATTAAAGTGTAATGTGTAAGAGCAAGTAAATCAACAATCTCCATAAGGGAATGATCTGATAAAATGATAAAAATGATTCAATAGATGAGTCCAAGTTCTGATTATTTTAGCTAATGGAATGTAGCTTTGATTAAGTGCCTTGAAAGCCCAATAGCTTCTTTTAAACTCTATAGAATCCAATAACAATACAGTCAAATGTTCAGGTAACTTGATTTTACTTTGGTAAATTCAAATGCAAGGGAAAAAAGAAACTGACTTAAGATCAATTGGTTAGATCCTTAAAAACCTAGAATTAATTTTAAATTAAATTAAAAAGATTTATTTTTAAAAATAATAAAAAGTATAATTTATGGAATTGTAAAGTTAGTATTGCACGAATGGCAAAACAAAAACATCAGTGCAGTTTAGTAGTAACTGTCTAATTTCACTAACAGCCATTTTACTATAAATTCAATTCAACAGAGTAACTACTACTTGTATATTCCAACTAGATTAGCAGACTCCGAAAATACAGTGTTTACAATAATCAAACACTCTTTTAGTTCCTATGACATAAGATTGGCTCAGAGTATGTTCTCAATAAATCTCCCTTTGAAATGATTTTTATTAAAGTTACAATTGATTTAATAATAAATCAATAATAGAACTTTTAAATTCCTGTTGTTATTCAAACTACATTTATTAAGCATTTCATTTTTGTTTTCCCTATATTGCTTAAAGGAAAATATAAATATTGAATTACTAGTTTACACTACTTCCTGCCATATTCTCATTTTTATTAATCTATTTATCTGTGTATGGTGGGCATATTTATAACTGTTTCCCTGTGTACATAAAATGATATCACAATAGGAGGATTTTGAGTAGAAATTTATTTTCACCTCCCTACCTTATATACAGATAAATAAATTTGGATTTAGGAAATTATCACCATGATAATATTAAGATGAATAGTAAGAGTATATATATAGAGATATATACATATATGTGTGTATATATACATATATAAGTACTTGCAGTTAAAATATATATTCTAACACTGCAGAAACTGAGGTGATCAGTATAAGTACCAAACATTCTCTAGACAATTATACTGAAAAGATAACAAAGAAGAATTATTTTCCTCTTATTTTCAAAAGAGAAAATGTGTATCGCATTAAATAAGTTATTATCAATTTAAAAGAGAGCCCCTTAAAACTATTTCAAAATATGTGCTTTTCTTGGAACAAGTCTGAAGTAGACATTGGGGATACAAATGCAATTTGAAACATTGTATTTCTACATTACTTATATACTGTTATTACAGTTTCTCTCATAGTTAAAGAAGAGATGGAGCACTGAACTTTGTGTCAACCAGAGGGAATAGAAAAACAACCCCAGAATTCAATACTGTTTAGTCCAATTTATGAAGTGATTTGAGGCAGGTAATTCAGATACTGGAAAAACTGTCTTTCACTTAAGTAGCAAAAAATCTAATTTAATGCAGTTGATATCTTCATTCCAGCCAGGAAAGCTGTTTCATCTTCATTTTAGTCTAGATTGCTATATGAAGTGACAGTGAGTTTACATGCTCTGGTTGTATATTTATTTTTTAAAAAGAGCTGAAATGCCAACATTTTTCAGTTCCATTTGCCATTTCATATTTCATTCTAGGAAGGCTCAAAGTCTGAAATGGACATGGTGATATCATTAGTTTAAATTAACTCAACTTCACAAAGAGGAAATGATGATTAGTTAAATAATTAGCACATGTCTAAGGATTGAGGATGTTAACATGTTTCCCTTCTGATATCTTAATTAATCAAAATTATTTATTAAAATTCATTCAATTAATGCTTTTAAATAACTGTTACCAAGGTTTGAATGCCAAGTCTTTCTGATATGTTTTTTTCTCTTTTCTGCTCTCAGACTGGCATTTTTGTTTCAATTTCTATCTATCTATAAATCTATCTACCATCATCTTCTACATCTCTCATTTAAAAGATCATTTATTACTAAAATACTGAAACACATAAGTACTGAATAGTAGAAACAAGAAATGTAACTATAAGTAAGACAGAGGAGAAGGTTCTCGCAACACACATTAGAATCAGAAATGAGACTTCCTCTGAGCCAAGAACTCTTATCACTCAAATCAAATGATGGTAGGAAAATGGACTTTGCAAATACAGGATGCAACTGTAAAACAATGATACAATTATTGTTATTATCTGCCTTTCTATTTTAATTCATGCACAGCTTGTTCATAAGTAATTTATTTGGGTCTTTCCTTGCTTGAAACATTATCTTTGCAATATGTCTTGCATCTATTTCTATTTTTCAGTACCTTGTGATTATACTAGACTAATCTCAAATAGTTTTCTTGTCAAATAATTTAGCTATCCTCAAGTAATTGATTGATTTTCTCTGGAATAGTTACATTTTTTCCATAAAATCAACCTTATTAATATTCCACCACTACCCCAAAATTATTGGATAAAGTATAAACTAAATTTCTTAGAATTCAAGTACTTCTACAATCTAGTAAATCTCACCCTGATTGACATTATCAAGAGTCTTCCATCCCTATTTTCAGATATAAGTTTCAGAAAGACTCATCTTTAAAATCTAGAAATGTAGATGTATATGAATTATATGAAGTAAAAACCTTATACCTTCAAAAGAAATGTCCTAGAAATTTAAAATAATTCATATATGTAACTAGACATCAGCTAACAAAATAAATCTCCAAATAAATCAAAGAAAAACATCTAGAATATAGGTATTTTGATAGGAATCTCTGATGTTCACTCCTTTTTACTACGTTTTTATTCTCCCATATTCATTACTGTTGGATAATGTGCTGCTCTATTTCCTATCTTTTATTGTCATCAGTATTTGTTGTACTCCTGGACACATGATTCTCTTTGAATTAGACAATCTTTGTCAGCACCATTACCTAGGAGTGTCAGAAAAACTCCAGATTTCATTTCTTCCATGCCTGTCCCAACCTGGTTTAATGAAAGTTGTCCACAACTCCCAAATAATGCAGTCAATCAGTGTGGTGGTCTGCCTAGTTAACGAAATATCCTAGACATATCAGATATCAAAAGAAAATAGGTTATATATATCCCAACAAGTTTTAAGAGTGAGATAAAATACATATTTAAAGCATTTTGCTTTATACTGAAAGAAAAATGGAGATGAAGAATTTCAAAGCATTTGGCATCAACCTATTAACAGAGCTTAGTACATTACACTGTGACTATGACATAAACAGGCAGGTTCTATTTGTGAATAGAGATTACTAACAAAATATTTCCTCAAAAAAAGAGATTCTATAGGATCCAGTTTTGACAACTGTGGTATGAAGTGAACATAATTTCAAACTCAAATATAAATAAAAGTAAAAATAATGAGTATTATTCATTGCTGAGAGTACTGAGCCAGACTCACCCAAACCCCTTCTAACCAGTATCTGGATTGGTCCTGGGCTCACAATTCACAGTAAAATCAAAGTTTTGTGAAAAAAAATAAAAGTATATATATATGTATATATATATATGTATATAAATATATAAAATGAAATATATAAAAACTTATAAATTAGAATTTTTTGTTTTTTCAGTCCACCCCAGTTAATACACAATGCTTAACTCTCTCTATCCACAACCATAGATATTTGGAAGGTTGGCCATTCTCTCCATAGTGTCATCTGTAATGTTTGCACGGATCTCTTTGTTACCTACTTTGAGCAAAGTGATAAATAAGTAGTATGATTTTGATTATGAATTTGACTAATGGATACTTTTTTTTCTTCCTTTACAATGCATAGATATTAGTCTTGATCTCTGGTGTGCAATTTTTAGGAAGGAAGGGCTGTAAGCCAAGTTTAATTCAGTAATCAGGCAGAAGACTTCTGGAGTCAAACAGTTCATATTTAAATGCTTACTTCAGCTATTCTAAACCTCTGATCTTGAACAACTCTCAGAATCTTCATCTCTAAAATGGAAATAATTGTACCTACCATATATTTACTGTGAGGATTCAACTTAAATTGTTTGTAATGTAGTAGTTGTTCAAGATATTAATTCTTTTATTTTCTTGCTTTATTCTTCCATTCTCATCCTTTTGTAACAAGACTGCTCTCATGTTAAGTTCCCACCTTTTCAGAGGAATCTTCTCCTACCCTTCTTTTCTTCTGCATAAACTGTTATTTTTCAAGTTTATATTGTATTGCTGTTAAATACATTAAATAAGGCACCATAGAATTTGCTTTTCATCTGTCTGAACCTCAATTTCTTTATAAGTAAATAAGGTTGAGGAGAGGTAAGAGTGCCAAACATCACCATTGTTGAAAAGATTAAATGCAAAGTACAGAGTACAGTACTTTACCTGGCATATGTTAAAAAAAATCATAGACATCATTATTAAAATCATGAATGATTACAGCATTTAAGAAACCTAAATATACATTCTAAAAATTTTTAAAGTTGACGAAAATCACATCTGGTCTTCCACAGACATTTTGCATAAGCAGTTCTTACTGTGTTAAAATATTTGTTCATCAAATATAAAAAGGAATTGTGATTTTGCGATTAATGCTTGTGTGTGTAATGGAGACAATTGCCATTTATAATACAGGACAGTTTATGACTTCTAGCACTCTGTAAAGATCATTGTTTATGCATATTTTAAAAAATTAAAGCATTAAGATTTGATGCAAAAACAACAACCACTATCTTAAACTTCACCTTTCACTAGTGTGAAAATATATAAATCATGTCTGTAATTGTTTTCAGTATTCATCACTTAAAAATCTCAAGAATCCCAATCTTTTAAGAAAATCAAGTAAAAGAGCCAGTTTTACCTACATAGTAGTGAAGATATACATTAATATAAAAAATAAGCCTGATGAAATGTTCTTAAATGACTGCCCTTCCAAAATGAGTATGAGAGACTTGAACAAAGAAGATATGAGGATTTTGTATGTGTGTGTGTTTGTGTGTTCCTGATCTGATAACATGTGTTCTCTGGTTAGTATATATAAGTTTTAGTTTTAAATTATGTGATGGGTAGCACCATAATCTACTCAATACTTATTTCCTCTGAGGTCTTTTTCTAGCTTTTGTTATTATTACTATCTACATTTTAAAAGTAAAGAAATTGGATTCAAATAAATTAAGTAATTTTTCCTTGACCACCCCAGTGGTAAATAGAAAAACTTGATTCCAAATCTTTATGCTTGAGTTGGTGCTTTGTCCATAGTGTATTGGAGTTAACACCATCCTTGCATATTTAGCATAGAATACTGAAAAAATAAGCACTTTGTGTTGAAACTTAATTTAAAAATGTGAATTAATTCTTAAAAGAAGTGTTTCCCTAAAAATATTATACTTAGAATAATTTTGCTTCTTTAATCAAGTTAAGCAGGAAAACACTGAGTCGATTTGATATTTGAAAAAAGATTTCTTAGTATGCAGTATGGTTTCCTAGTTAATATGTGGATGAATAAAAATTAGATGTTACTATGTGCTTTTGATAAGAAATATACTACCAGCTTTGAGAGCTAGTATAAAATGTTTTCTATATATTCAGTTTTTTCTACTTATGTATTCAAATGAAAGTATTAATATTTATTTTCAAAAACACTTGGGAGAATGAACATTTTGAAAGGTAATTATAAAAATGCTGACATTCGACCTTTACAAAAATATCACAATAAGAAATATTATGAGATCAGAGATCAAATTTTGAGAATTCTTATTAAGCCAGTGGACTTGAAGCATTATTGGGATATCCAAGGCACATTCCATGAGCACTTCTAACAATTTATCCATCTGAATTTGTAAGAAGGTATGAGTTTCTATATCATAATTCAGAAACACTTCAATTTCAGAGATGTTCAAAATATATGGGGCAATAAAAACAATGTTGATTCTGTAAAAGTAGTCAGTTTCTGTTAATCAAGAATGTGCTCCTCAATTCTTCTCTGTATCTCTGGTTTCATAATCTCAGAAGCCCAGTAATGAAAGAATATATTAGACTTCCTGGTGTCTGAAGCTATGATCTGTTTACTGAGTTTTTCTCAATCAAAAATCCACAGGGGATCCAATACTGTTACTAATGCTTAGAGGATGGAACAGACATGTAAACAAATCACTCCAATAGGGTATACTAATGGGAGGATATGTGAATTGCTATTGGGGTTGTATACATGCGTCTTGATGCAATGTTTAGGGAAGATACTATTAAGGAGATGGCCTTTGGAATGGCTCTTTAAAATACAAGCACTATTAGCAATAAAGCAAGATATCACAGGCATTCTAGTCATGGACTAATGATAGAATTATTTTGGGCATTTGGAGTATAGAGTGCATGTAGAATAGGTGCAAAGGAGGCAAGAGAACATATTTGAAGCACAACTATTTCACTGTATCTGGCTAAGTAGTGGAAAAATGATCTTTTTATTGCATTATGCATAGACATTATCATATCCATCCCAGGACATAGAACAAAAGGAGAAAATCTCAAAACACTTAAAACATCAACTTCACTTTAATTCCAAAACTTGAGAAAGAATAAAGAAAACAAATAAATGAAAGGAAACTCTAGGCCATCTTATTTATGAAAAAGTACTAATTAAATTTTAGCTAATTGAATCTTACAATGTATTATAGCAAAATAAAAATGCAGTAATTTATCAATATGATTCATTGCATACACCAATCAAAGGAATAAAACATTATGATCCTATAAAATTTAAATCTAAAGTTGTTCAACTCAACTATAATTCCTATAATATCAAAATAAAATAAAAATAAACAGGATAAGGTTACTTGACATTTATATTCTTTCAAGACCCTGACATTATTACTCTACTGTCTTTTAACTGCTGTTGTTGATGCTGAGAAGTTACCCATGGATCCCACTGTTATTCCTTTATAAGTTACCTGTCTTTTCTTTCTGCTTGTCTTTATTTTTTGAAGTTTTACTATTATGAATGTCTAGGTTTGGTTTTCTTTTAATTTATTGTTTGAAGTTCATTGAACTTCTTTGGTACACTCATAGTGCCTTTGGCTTTAGAGAACTTTCATCCATTACCACATGGGTATTTTTTTCTTTTTAATTATTTATATTATCTCTGACAGTATTATGTATATTGGACTTCCCATTCTGTTATCAATGAGTCAGTATCTTGAAGTTTCCTATCTCTTTGTTTCACCATAATAAAGTGTTCTGGAAAATTTCTTTGAATCAACTTTTAATGCTCTAATTCTATCTTCTGCTGACTTTCATCTACTCTCTAATTCTTCCATTAGTTTTCTATTTCAATTACTACAACAATTTGTACTAAAAGTTTTAAATGTACTATTTTTCATTATGATTGTTATCTCTAGTTTCTTGCTCAATATTTAAAACCACTCTTTAATTTTTTTAAAAAAATTGGACATGCTTATTTTATAATCTTTATCAGATGATCTATATAACTAAAACCTTATGGAACTCATTTTTCTGTCTGATAATATCTTAACTCTCTTGTAGGATGTCCTGCTCCCATGCTGATTATGATTTTTGACAGTGGGCTGAAGTTGTCTTCCTCCAGAAGGAATGTGCATTCAGTCCTACCAGTCATTTGAAGCACTACTAACCTAGGAATCTTTTCATTTAAATTCTCCCCATGAGATGATTTTATCACAAAATAAAGGTAATATGGATTAAGTACACAAAATTATATAAGGACTGATTGTGGTTATAAATTGTCCTGGAAGATGCTCTCTTCAGCACTAATCCATACAGAGCCATTGAGATCAGAAATGGCTCATCTTCTAGCCTTGTATTGTAGATTTATTATTATTTTTATTTATCTTTTTTTTGAAAGGAGTAAATCTCATTGGATCTTAAATTCTGATTAATTTCCAATTACTGCTCCAAACCTGAGTGAGCACTATACATTTTCTCCTGTGCAGCCATGTACCCTGTGGAGCCTTGAAAATGAAAGCTCAGCATACCCAGGGGTCGGCAGACACCATCAGTGTAAAATCTGTGGTGCTTATTTTTCTGCCCAAATATCTAATTTCACTTTGTTTTTAATCTCTTATAATTTTATTTATCCCTCAGATTTTTAGAAGTTTTAATTATTTTCAGATTGCATAATCAAATATACTGATGGAAAGCATGCATTTCAAATAATTCCAATCTTAAATACGTAACTGTTTTGTTTAGCATACATTTGTTTATGACTTTTAATTTTGAGGAGGAGAAATTAGACCTTTTATTAGAATATAATTTTATCTTATTTTATCTTGATTTTTTAACCCAAAATTACCATGTATATAAATGCAGTGTGTATTTCTGTTTTATTTGTTTGCTTTCTGTTAATAGTCCCTTGACTTCCTTTATGTCAATGTTTCTTTAGCACTTTACTTCTCACAATTATTCCATAGTTGGGTTTTTATATGAGTATCAGAAGCAAACCAAATTATAGAAGTCTATTTTATTATTGAGGTATAGTTGATTTACAATATTGTGTTAGTTACAGGTGTACAGCATAGTCATTTTTTTTGCAGATTATATTACAATATAGTTCATTACAGGATATTGGGTATAACTCCCTGTGCTATACAGTAAATTCTTGTTGCTTATCTATTTTATGTAGAGTAGTTTTTATCTGTTAATCCCATATTCCAAATTTGTCCTTCCCCCCTTCCCTTTCCCCTGTGGTAACCATAGCTTTTTTTCTATATCTGTGAGTCTGTTTATGTTTTAAATATGGAATTATTTGTATTAGTTTTTAGATTCCACATATAAATGTTATCATGCAGTATTTATCTTTCTCTGTCTGACTAATTTCACTAAGCATTATATTTTCTAGGTCCATCCATGTTGCTGCAAATGGTATTATTTCATTGTGTATAAATACCACATCTTCTTAAGTCAGTCATCTCCTGATGGGCACTTGGATTGCTTCCATGTCTTGGTTATTGTAAATAGTACTGCTATGAACAATGGAGTACATATCTCTTATAGAATCAGAGTTTTCTTTTTTTTTTTTTTTTCTGCATATATACCCAGAAGTGCAATTGCTGGATCATATAGTAGTTCTATTTTTAGTTATTTTAAGGAACCTCCATACTGTTTCCATAGTGGCTGCACCAATTTACATACTCACCAACATTATTATTATTTTATTATTATTATTTTTATTATTATTTTTTGCAGTACGTGGGCCTCTCACTGTTGTGGCCTCACCCGTTGCAGAGCACAGGCTCCGGATGCGCAGGCTCAGCAGCCATGGCTCACGGGCCCAGCCGCTCGGCCACATGTGGGATCTTCCCGGACCGGGACACAAATCCATGTCCCCTGCATTGGCAGGCAGACCCTCAACCACTGTGCCACCAGGGAAGCCCCAACATTCTTATTAGAACTTAATCTTCTCTCTTATTCAGGAAGCATGGAAATCCAGGACTGCCATGAATGTTCTACTTGGTCAGAGTGCCAGGCTTATTCAGCTATGATGCTCTATCATATTTGGCTCCTATCCTGAAGGTCATGTTGGTTCCAAATTGTTGTTGGAGTTCTAGCTATTATATTTACACTCAGCCAATAGGAAATAAGAAAATACATTTTAATGTCCTTTTCATTCAAGATTAGTTCCGCAAAATTGCACATATTACATCAAATTACATTTTGAACAAATTTAATAATATGGCCACACCTAGTTGCAAGTCAGTCATAAATATTTAATCTTACTATCTGTTAAGTCTTCTGATTTACAAGAAAAAATTTATAGGAATATTGTTTGGGAAACAGACACTCTTTATTCCTTTTTGTGTGTGTGTGTGTGTGGTACACGGGCCTCTCACTGCTGTGGCCTCTCTCGTTGCAGAGCACAGGCTCTGGATGCGCAGGCTCAGCGGCCATGGCTCATGGGCCCAGCCACTCCGCGGCATGTGGGATCCGGACCGGGGCACGAACCTGTGTCCCCTGCATCGGCAGGTGGACTCTCAACCACTGCGTCACCAGGGAAGCCCCCACTCTTTTTTCCAATCTGTCAAGGCTCCAAATTTTGTGATAATTAGCCACTGAATATGCTTCCTTTAGCAAAGCTTCATTCTCTTCATTCTCTATCCCCACTTGAAGACTGATTGGCTAATTCTAGCTGAGTACTTCTCTCTTGAAAGACTTTAATAGCAATGGCAAAAATGGATGAACAAGACCAACATTTTAAAGTTTCAACTATTTCTCTTAATGCTGCTTTTGACTCTATCTGAGAATGGAATGAGACAACTTCCATTTTATAACAAGCATCATCAGATTGTCAGCCTTCAATATTTGAGTACTTAACACTTGTGACACATCTGCTATGATTCTAATGTCACATATTTTTAGTTCTGTCATGTGCAGAAATCTTCTAGATTCCAATTATTTTAGTTATCACAAATCACCTTATGAGAATTTCAAAACATACAAAATAAACAGGAGTTAAACAAGATAGGAGTTTTCTTTTCCCTGATCTTGAAAAAGTCTGGAAGTAGGCATGTTAGTACCAGTATGCCACTCCATATCTACAAGGATACAAGACTCCTTAATCTTGTTTCTTGGTAAACTTTCTATTCCCAAGGTCATATCAGAGGCCAAAATGGCTGGTGGATTTCCATCCACTACATCCACATTATATTTGAATTAAGAGAGGAAGAAGAATGCTCTCTAACATTAAAGATGCTGCCTGGAATTTAGAGACACTCTTTCTGCTTATATATCTGGGAAGGGAAAGTTTAAGAATACAATCTACATTTAAGGAAAGAAAAAAGGCAGGTGACTTGTTTTAATGTCCTTTTAGGTATGTTAATCACAGACTTCCTGGCAAGGAAACTAATGATATTTGCTAGCAGAGTTTGTATCTATAGGACATATTTAGCAGGAGATAATTAGCAGATTGTCTAAAACTGTTTATAAGAAACAATTATAAAATCTATGGATCTGTGGGGAAAGTCTCCCTGGAAAATGTCCCTGAAGAGCTATTACTATCTGAATATAAAATGGAAATGTTTTACAACTGAGATTACTCTCTTCTGTATAAATACTGCAGATGCTCACCTAACTCGATACCTCACATTTAAGTTGGGACAAGAGCAAGTCTGATGCAGTGAGAAAGAGCCCAGGAATCCCAGTGGAAGACCTGGACCATTTTTCACGATTCCTTGTGATCACTTGATAAATTGAAATTACCGGTAAAATTTAATACTAGGTAAGATTTCTGATTTGTCTAAGACATCTTGACTAGCCAATACAATATAATACTTCATTCTTCTTGGCCAGTACTTAGTCACATATGGATACAAATTAGGCTAAAGTATTTTATTCTGAGAGACCATGTGTCCAGCTAAATATCAGGAATTCTGATTTTACCTTAAAGAAGCAGGGTAACTAGGATAGGATAACTAGAAGGATAAATAGGGATCTCTGTAATTCACTTATTTTTTATGAAGTATAGTTGATTTACAATACAATATTAGTTTCAGGTGTACAACATAGTGATTCAATATTTTTATAAATTATACTCCATTTAAAGTTATTAAAAATAATGGCTATATTTCTCTGTGTTGTACAGTACATCCTTGTTGCTTATTTATTTTACACATAGTAGTTTGTACGTCTTAATCCGATGCACCTATCTTTCCCCTCCCCCCCTTCCCTCTCTTCACTGGTAACCACTAGTTTGTTTTCTATATCTGTGAGCCTGTTTCTGTTTTGTTTTATCATATCTGTTTGTTTTCTTTATTTAGATTCCACATATAGGTGATAACATAAAGTATTTGTGCTTCTCTATCTGACTTATTTCGGTAGGCATAATACTATCTGGGTTCATCCACATTGCTGCAAATGGCATAATTTCATTTGTTTATTTATAGCTGAGTAATATTCCTTTTTTTAATATACTACATTTTCTTTATCCATTCATATGTTTATAGACATTTGGGTTGCTTTCATACCTTGGCTGCTATAAATAATGCTGCTATGAACACTGGGGTGCAAGTATTAGTGTTTTCATTATTTTCAGATATATATTTCCTTCCTTCTGCTGACTTTGGGCTTTGTTTGTTCTTCTTTTTCTAATTCCTTCTGATGGCAGTTTAGGTTGTTTACTTGAGATTTTTCTTGTTTCTTCAGGTATGCCTGTAGAGCTATAAATTTCACTCTTAGAACTGTTTTTACTGCATCCTATAGATTTTAGAAAGTTGTGTTTTCCATTTTTATTTGTCGCATTATTTTCTGATTTCCTCTTTGTTTTCTTCATTGACTTATTTGTTTTCTAGTAGCACATGGTTTAGTCTCCACGTGTTTGTATTTTTCCCATTTTCTTCCTGTAATTGACCTCTAGTTTCATATAATTGTGATGGAAAAAAAAATGTTTGGTGTAATTTCTATCTTCTTAAATTTGTTGAGATTTTTTTTTGTGGCCTAACTTATGTACTTGAAAAGAATGTGTATTCTATTGTTTCTGGATGGAATGTCCTCTAGATATTTATTAAGTCCAACTGGTCCACTGTGTCATTTAAGACCACTCTTGCCTTACTGATCTTCTGTCTGCATGATCTGTTCATTGATGTAAGTGAGGTGTTAAAGTCTTTTACTATTATTGTATTATTGTCAAGTTCTTCCTATTTCTCTTAATATTTTCTTTACATATTTAGGTGCTCCTGTATTGGGTGCATAGATGTTAATGAGTGTAATATCTTCTTGTGTTGATCACTATATCAATATATAATGACTTTCTTTATCTTTTGTTATAGAATTTGTTTTAAAACCTATTTTGTTTGACATGAGTATTGCTGCCCCCACTTTCTTTTCCTTTTCATTTGCATGAAATATCTTTTGTTATTGCTTCACTTTCAGTCTGTGTGTGTCTTTAGCTCTGAAGTGAGTCTCTTACAAGGAACATATAGATGGGTCCTGTTTTTTGAAACCAATCAACCACCTTATATCTTTTGACTGGAGCATTTAGCCTATTAACATTTAAAGGAATTATTGATAGTCATGTACTTATTTCTATTTTATTACTTGTTTTCTGGTTGTTTTTTAAGTACTACTGTGTTCTTTTCCTCTTCTTTTTGTTTTTCCCCTTGTGATTCAATTATTTTGTTTAGTGGTATACTTGTGTTTCTTTCTCTCTACTTTTTGGGTATCTATCATAGATTTTTTTTTTGATATGTGGTTATGGGGTTCATACACTTTGACCTATATCAACTTGTTTTAAACAGGTAATCCTTTAAGTTCAAATGAATTTTAAAAGATCTATATTGTTTACTCCCTTCCACTAGTTTGTGTTTTTGATGTCATATTTTACAACTTCATGTTATCAGTTTTCTGATTATAGTATAGTTATTTTACAATTTTTTGTCTTTTGATCATTATACTAGGTTATTTAGGTGGTTGATCCTTAGTCTTTACTAGTGGGATGTTTCCTTTCCTATAAATACTTCTTCTTACAGCATTTTTTTTTCCACTTAGAGAAGACCCTTTAACATTTCTTTTCAGGTCAGTTTTGTATTGATGGATTCTTTAGTTTTTGTCTGTCTGAGAAATTCTTTATCTCTCCATCTATTCTAAATGATAATCTTGCTGCTTAGAGTATCTTAGATTGCAGTTTTTACCCATTCAGAAATTTAAATATATCATGACACTCCATTATGGCCTGCAGAGTTTCTGCAGAAAAATCAGCTGATAACTTTGTGGGGGTTCCCTGTATATGACTCTATTTTTCTCTTGCTGTCTTTAGAATTCTTTCTTTTCCCTTAACTTTTGCCTTTCTTAATTATGTGTCTTGCTGTGGGTCTGTTTCGGTTCATCTTGTTTGAGAACCTCTCCTACTCCTGTACCTGGATATCTGCTTCCTTCTTCAGATTTGGGAAGTTTTTAGTCATAATTTCATTAAATACATTTTCTACCACCTTCTTTATCTCTTATTCTTCTTCTCAGGCCTCTATAATATGAATGTTGGTATGCTTGTTATCCCAAATATCCTTTAAATGTTTCCATGTTTTTTAATTTGTTTTGCTTTTTGCTATTCTGATTTGGTGATTTACATTATTTTATCTTCCAGACCACTTATGTGTTTTTCTGTATCATGTGTACTACTATTAATTCCATCTAATGTGTTTTTCATTTTCAGTTATTTTTTTCTTCAGTTCTGGGTTGTTTTGTTTTATATTTTCCTTGTTAAAATTCTTCCAGTGTTTTTTTGTTTGTTTGTTTTTTTCTTTAATTCAGTTAGCATTCTATTACTAATGCTTTGAATTCTTTATCTGGTAAATTGTTTATTTCTTTTTCATTAGTTGTTTTTCAGGAGTTTTCTATTGCTCCTTCAATTGAGACAAATTCTTCTGTCTTCTAATTTTGCTTAGCTTTCCCTTTCTCTATGAAATTAAGAGAAACAGTTACCTAATGTAGTCTTGAACAGGTGTCCTTAAGTGAAAGTGTCCCTGTACAGCTTGCATGTGCCCAGTGCCTTGGTGGGAGAGCTAGATTTGATGTGAAAACAACTCATGTCTTTCCTCAGAGTGTGCTTCAGTTATCACCTTGGTAGGAGGTGGAGCTGGAGAAGCGGGGACTAAGTCAAGAGCTAGATGTGATCCAGCGTTTTCCCTCTACTCAGTCACTGTCACCATACCCTACTGGGAACAGGGTCCAGGTCTCAAGTTACTGGAACAAAAGCCCTGAGTTTTGGGACCAAGCTGGCTTTATTTCCTTTAAGTGTGTGCATTTCTTCATCCCAGCACTTCTACCCCCACTCCAGAGGGGAGCAGTGCTAGAGCAAGAGGGGTTGGCATGGGTACTCAATATTTGTCAGATTATGGGCTGTTGTCGTCCACCCAGGGTCAGAGATCCAGATTTCTTCTGATGTTCTCCTTGTGAAAGCACTAAAAATGACTGCCTCCACCTTGTTCAGTCACCATCTTCAGCCAAAGTCTACTCTGTCTCTCAAAGCTGGGCTCTACCCCCAATCCTAGTGTGGAGCAGTGCTGCAAGGCAGGCAGGTCTTGGGTGGTCTCTCAGCATGTGTTGAGGTGCAAATTGTGGTGATCTGGCTGCAGAGAGAAATGGGGTTTCTTCTGATGAGCTGCCTGTGTAAGTTCCAGCAATGGCTGTCCGTGCCTTGCTCAGATGCTGATTTGGGTCTGAGTCATGTGAGTCTCATCTATCTCAGGGTCAAGCTCCCAAGCAGGGATGGAGTGTTTATTTGGCACAGGCTAATGTGCACACCAGGGTGGTCATGGGAAACTAACCAGCCACTCCTGCTGTTTTCAATCCACCCTACCTCAGGAGCAAACAAGCAAGTGAATGTGCCTCATGAGTGGAGTCCAGGTTTCCCACAACCTCTTGTTAGTCCCACTGGCCCTCCAAACAGCAAAGACTTGTCTTCCCTGTGTCAGGGCCCAGGACTGGGGTGCCCAATAGAGTCCCTTCCCAGGGTGTCAGGGCCTGACCTGATTATTTCTCTTCCTACCTGATTCTATGTGGATCTTTCCTACAACCTTGGTCATACAAGAGTATTTATGTCAGTGTCTAATTAGTTTTCAGTGATAATTGTTCCACATGTGGATGAATTTTTGATATGTTTATGGGGGAAGGTGAGTTTCCAATCCTTCTACTCTACCATCTTGATCCCTCCAAGAATCTGTAACTGACTTCCAAATATATGTCCTATATAAACTCTCATAAATGTGCATCACAATATATGTATAAACATGTTCACACATTAGAACTGATATTTTGGGAGTTGTAAAGAGTACTGAAAACGGTTACCTTTGTTCCTTTTTCTCCTCACCTGCAAAGTCCCATTGGCAATAGCTGAAGGAGTAGAAAGAATAACACTGGTCCTCAGCTTTTCAGTCACTGGGATACAGATGTCAGCAGGTCCTTCCAGATATTCACTCAGGCCAGAGTCGTTCTTTTTGATATGTCTGAAGGCCTGAACATCTACAGAAAATGCTGCCTTATTCTTGATTCAGGATTTTCCATAGCTGGTCACTTGGTTTTGTCTTCAGGTGACAACTGTCTCCTTCCAGTCTAGAGCTGAGCCCATGACTTTGTTCACATCATGATGACATATCCAAAGTGATGCTAGGATTCAGGATTGCAGTAGGCAAGGAAGGGCAGCAAGCATGCATTCAAGATGCTGAGGCTGTCTTCCACCAACTGTCTTCTCTATTATTTTTTAAAGTAAATATAGCATATAAAATATGATTTTATTTTTATAAAATATTTCTGCTAGTCAATCTGAATAAATATATAAAAATATACCTGGTTGAGTTAATGTCATCTATTATTATTTCTGAGCATTAGAATTAGGCTGATTTTTAAATACCAGTCTGTTAGTTTCCTACATTGCCTTAATTCTTCAGGTAATCGTATACTTTAAAAATGAGATATTTTTTCTGAATCTCTTAAGTAGTAAAGCAATATGAACTCTATGAAAACACAGATTTAAAACAATTTCCCTGTAGATACTGGCCCTAATTCCACACCTACAAAACATTCTGGAAATACAATGGTTTACCTCATAATTTGTTAGAAATTTAACAAAAAGTATATTATTTTTGAAGAATTTTATATTTAAAGCATCTATATCTTATACATCTCATGTTTTTCTATGCAAGTACTTATCAGCAAAAATAACTACGCTTCAAATCAAGCATAGCTTGTTACATCTAACCTCTCCTGCATAAAATAAAAACTTCTATATCAATATCAACAGATATATTCACAAGAGAATATAATGTTAAAATCTAGTGCTGCTAGAATAATTTCTGTTTAACTCACACTGTTTCTAAAGTCAACAAAATCCAGATTATCTACTAAATCTGTTTTGCATTCAACAAGCACCTTTACAATCACTTTGTAAAATACATTTTTGGAAGAAGTTTATTTTCCATCAATTAAGTACAGATTCCATGCATCCTAAAGATCAAAGGCTTATCTGTACTTGCACCCAGGTATACCACAACAGTAAAAAGTTTATATTATTTTTCCATGCTTCACTGGTGCATATGCATAGCAATAAGAAGTGTCTAATTCTATGCACACAATTTCAGTAACTGAGGTGAATTGGCTTTCCTGTTTCCTTTGGCTCAAATTAATAACTTACAGATCTCTTCAAAATGCAATATGATTAGTCATCATTAATCAAGTTAATAAATTGACTAACAAGAATCTGCCCCATGATCACTCTCTAGAGAAGTACATTAATCTATGTATACACTTGTACCTTCCACCCAGAGAGAGGTCACTTATACTGTCTGCACTGCTGCCATATTAAGTGCATCCCAGACAAGATAAACATCCATCTTCCTTCAAGAAATGCTAGTTTAGGCCCCTGGCTAACTTAGGAGATTGCAATCTTAGCATGAATATGGGAGAGACTTTCAAAATTAAAGCAAAAAAAATAAACAAAACAAACAAAAAAACCCAAACCCCCAAAAAACAGACTTCAAATGGTTAACATTTCTTCCAAGTTAGGAGGCTAGCTTATTAAAATGAATGCTTCTTTTCCAAAGCAACAGATTAAGTGTATAAAGAATAAAGTGCATTTTATTATATCCCTTTTGATTTAAAATTTTGTAATTTAGCACAATACTTATAATACCTAAAAATAAAAAGATTTTTAGGCAAGCAATCATGAAATGTGTCAGAGTTAAGCTACAGAATTTTTTAAAGAGAAAAAAGATGTTTTACAGTTTCTAGATCATTTGTCATAATATAACAATTCTATAAATATGGTGCATTCAAATTTAAAAGCTGTAAGATTCAAATCAGTTCAAATTAAATGATGAGAAAGAAACATAAATCTTCAACTAGGTATTCAGAAATGTATTAAAACCACAATGTCCTTGGGACAATGCATACTGAAAGACATAATGCTGTAATTCTTATAATATGTCTCAAATCAGAGCCACAGCCTGCATGTAAGATAACTTTTGCATTCATTCTGCAATATACCTAACAGTCCAGCCCCTAGTCCTTGCATTTTTTAAACAATAAATTCTGTAAGGCCTAGGGAAAGTGAAGGCCATTTATTTCCAACTTCTCACTGGACTACAAGGCAGCCCTCGGATGTGTTTTTTGCATTTTTGAAGTTGGTGGATAGAGAAAGAAAATAAGTATTTTTATGGTGCTTGTAGCCTGACTTTCAGGAATTTGCTACTCCCACTCTGAGATGTTAGCAATAACACGTTTATATTATACCATCACACTATACTAAGCATGGTTTTCTCCATTTTCACAAATGAGAAACATGGAACTTAGTTGTGGAGCTTAACTTTCTTTGAATGAGTCAGGTGGCAAAAGACATCAGCATATTTGGCTTTAAATTCTTACGCTTATAACTATTACAAGTGTAGTTGACCTACAAATTCGTGTGCTTTATATGCCATGGCTAGATATGACCTTAGTGCTGTGGGCAGTTTCCATCATCCATATATTTGACAAAGTGCTTCATTTCACACGAACTAAAGATGTGAACCTGTATAGGTCAGAACCTGAATTGGAAGCCACTTTTATATTCTTACATTGATGGAATATTTATATTTTTAAAACAGATGTGAGAGGCAAGAGACAGCTTGCAGGTACAGAAAAAAAGAAACACAAAATATAATCTTGGGTAATGTCCAATACTGAAAATAAAGAAGTCAGAGCTGTAGAAGGAAAACCAATGAGAAAACCAGGTGCCACTAAATCAAATTAAGAGAAATTTAAAAATTAAAGATGCATTGAAAATAGAAAAGGGAGTTCCACAATGTCAAAGACATGACTGGAGATGGTGTCAGGCAAAATGTGGATTTCATAAGCTGAAGTTACAGAGGAAGTATGGAGCTAAGAAGATTCCGTTGGACAACAGAGAGATGAGGGCAAATGTGAAAAAAAATTGCTCTTCATAGAAAAGATCTCACGTATCAAATGTGATAGACCCTGCTGGTGAAGAGACACTCAGGGTAGATCTATTGGAAAGGAAATTATTCCAATCAAGATGAGATGATGAAGATATGAAATAAAAAATATCTCTAAAGAAGAGAAGTTTGATTTTATGAAGTATTTCAGATTCATCAATGGGATATTTAAGTTTGCCTTTTATTACACAATCATAATTTTAAATTAATAGACATTGCTCTTGCCTCCCACATTATCCTTCAACATTGATGTAAACACTGATACAATAAAGGTTATGCATATTAGTAGCATGATGACCTGGAAGACTTAGAAATCACTTATGTGGACGCAGCAATATAAGATCTAAAATACAATATGTGAGGACAAATATATATAGAAGAAAATTATATGGAAGAGATTAAATATATGTATGGCTCATTCCCATATTCCAAAACTCATTATATGTAATGGGTATGCTTTCTCTGTAAGCAAACCTAATATCGTCTCTATTAAATGTAAGCTAGTGGGACCAGAAAAAGACCTAAGAAGAAATAGAGTAACATTACAGTAAAACTCTGACATAACATTACTATATTCCTCCCACCTCTGTCTCCTCTTCCAGCTTTGTTCATGGTCACAAATGAGGCAGTACTGCCATAATTCTAGTCAAAAGAAGGTCTGTATCAGAGCTTTAGTGGATGAAATTTTTTCAACCCATTTAAAAGAAACATATCAATAAACATAAGAAAAGATTCTCAACTTCAGTGGTTATAGAAAATGCAAATTAAAATCACAGAATAGCAAAGATCAAAAGTCTTGACGATGCTAAGTTCAAGCAGGTGTGTGGAACATGGGAGCTCTCATATGATGTTAGAGGGAGTACAAATTGGTAGAAGCAATATGGAAGACAAGGAAGCGTCACCTAACTGTCAATATATGAACCCAGTAATTTTAATTCCAGTTATATACTTGATATAAATGTGTGCATATGTTCCTCTAAGGATATATAAGAATATTCCTAGAAGTACTATTTGCAATAGTCCCAAACTGGAAACTACCCAAATGCTCATCAACAGTAAAATGAACAAATGTATGCATTTATATTCATCTAACAGATGATACAAAGCAGTGAGAATGAGTAAGCTGTAAATATGAACAAGAAATCAAATGAATTTCAGAAGCTTAATGTTGAGTTAATAAGTTCAAGATAAAATAGCACTTATTGTATACTGATTCCATATATATATATATATGGAGTACACACACATACACACATATATTGATATATATACACACATATATACGCCTTGGATATTTCAAGAATAGGCATACAAATGGTTACTTTTGGTGATGTAGTAAGTGGAAGGAGGTCTGATGGAGTTTCTGGAGGTTATGGTAAACTTATATATATTAATGTGTGGAGTGTTTCATGGGTTAAGTTCTATATGAAAATTAATCAAGCAAAACTTACTTTTCCATATGTATGTTATTCACCAATTGTATTAGTTTATCAGGGCTGCCACAACAAACCGCAGACTGAGTGGCCTAAACAACAGAAATTTATTTTCTCACAGTTCTGGAGACATGAAGTCCAACATCAAAGAGTCAGCAAGTTTGGTTTCTCCTAAGGCCTCTCTCCTTGGCTTGTAGACAGCTATTTTCTCACTCTGTCCTCAAATGACCGTTTCTTGTTGTGCACTTGTTGGTATGTCTTCCTCTTCTTAGAAGAACACCAGTCCTATTGGAATAGGGCCCTACTCTTTTGATTTCATTTAATCTTAATTACAACTTTAAAGGATCTATCTCCAAACACAGGCATATGGAAGGTTTAGGGCTATAACATATTAATTTGGGGGGTACATAATTCAGTTCATAAATATTAAACAATACATAATAATAATTAGTTCACAAAAAGAAAGAAAAATAAGAAATATAGCATCTACAATCTGAAAAGTACCTTACATGGCAATTTTCTTCCCTCATTCCTTTTGTTTGCTATTCTTGTATTTCTCTTACACAACTTGGCATAAAGAGAACATTAATATTGCTCTCCCTTCTTCACCTCTATGTTTACATCAACTGTATTGTGCATCTGCCTTCCAGCAGAAATAGCATCATTGCTCATGTTTCTAATGAAAAGAGTTGGGAATATTTATCCTGCAAACTTTAGACAAAACATTGAAAAATTTGAGGGTAACAAGTTTCCCTTTGTCTGACCTTCTTAAAATAAAACTACATTAAGAAATTCTTAAAATCTCATCTTTCAACCACATTCAAATTTAAATCAAAGTTGGAATCTAAATTACTGGTGTAGCATTATGTTAATTAATGAATACTTGCTATGAAATTAATTACTAAGAAATTTCAGTGTCATAAACTTTATTAAGCTTAAGAATTTTAAAGGTCAAATTAGAAAACAACTGTTAAAGGTTAAGGTTTTTAACAATTAAATATGTTATAAATCTGTATTGTATATAGAAATGTTTACTCTGAAACAATTTATTAATATTCTATCCAATTTTGTTGAATAATATGCAGGAGACAGTGTCTGATCTGGGATTATACAGCTTGTTCTTAGAACTTAGCAAGCAATTTTAGAAATTTTAGATATCCAAGATAACAGTTTTGAAGTTGGATGAACGATAATCTTTGAATAAAATCAATCTAACACCCAAGATTTTCAATACAAATCATATACAGTATATTTCAAAAGTATACCAAAAGTAAAGGACTGAAATACATGTAACTAATCCATAGCCACAAGGGTTTATGAACAGCTGGCTTATTTTTCACTACCCATAACCCTTTGAATTTAGCTGTCTGTTTTCTACATTTCAACGTGTGGTGCTTATAACATCCTTAATAATCCAAACTACATAGCTGTCATAAATACAAGCCCCTAGTTACAACATATTAAACATATAAATAAGCACATATTAAATACACACAGCTATTCAAGAGTATAGAGTGATTTGCAAATATTATATATTGAAAAATAATATTTAAGTACCTCCATCAATTTCCATTTTCAAGAAAATTATATACCTATTTTTCTACTTAGTATTTAAAAATAGAACAAAGGTGTGGCTTGAACATAGCATATGAAAATGTATCATATTTCCTCTAAACCACACATGCAATGGAAGAAACTCATCTGATCATTTAGCATATCTGTTTGCTTTTCTGAATTATAGCAAATAGGTCAACTTACAGATTCTTTGATAAACCTATTGCATGTTTATGTCTATTGAAATACATTTAAAGGACTATAAGCTCAGGTTCATCAATTAATCTTATGTATAAAGATGCTTATAATACACATTATTTTATATGTATCAGAAGGCTGATATAAAAATTTGATATTTTTTCATACTTATTGATTTAATTAAAAATTAATTGTAACTTGATTAAAAAAACCTACTAATTCCTTCCAGGTTTGTAAAACTATATGCATCCACTAAACTAATGTAAATATTACTTATTATATAATGTGATAAAGTTTGGGGGGGCACTTTCTGCATAACTGGAATTGCCATAGACTTTAGAATATAGAACAGTCAGTCCACTAGGACCTATGGGCCAAATTTGGCCTATCACTTATTTTAGTAAAGCTTCCTTGGAACACTGACCCACCCATTCAAGTACATTTATTTTCTGTGAGTACTTTCTCTCTACAATGCCAGAGTTGTGTAGTTGCAAAGACTGCATGTCTAGCAAAGTAAAAATATGTACCACCTGGCCCTTCACCAGAAAATTGTGCCAAACCTTCATATGGAGGATTATGTGTACATGCAGAAAAGTTAACCTCTTTATGGACAATAAAGAGAATGGAAACTCACAGGGATTTTGCAATTATCAGAAGATGCATTATGTGAAAGCACCTTAGTGTCAATATTAGCGCATATTTATATATTCAATAGATGTTTAACAAAAATTTCATTAAAAATTTATCTACTAATGTACACTGAGCACATAGCAAATGTCAATTAGTCAAGTGTTTATATAAATGTGAAGAGTTCTTTCTGAGTTTCATCTGTCTTGTTACTTAAAATACACCAATACTTTATATCTTACTTTATATTGTAGTTAAAGTTATACCAATAACAAAAATAAATAATAAATTTTATGTTTGAGAATCCCCTTTATTTTCTGAATAATCATAGAAATTATACTTTACTCTTGCACCCCACCTTTGCAAGACCTCTTGTTTTTAAATCCAGAGCCCCACTACTACCTAACTTAAGATTTTGTTCATCTTAATAACTTTCAGATTCTAAAAAAATGCAGTGATGAACATACGTGACTATCCATAAAGTGGTGGGAAGAGGTTGGATTCTGGATATATTTTGAAGGTACAGTCAACACAGTTTCCTGAATAATAGCATGTGGAGTGTGAGAGGAGTCAAGGATTATTGCCATTTATGTTTTTTGTTTTTTATTTTTTTCTGAAAAATAGGGAGAATTGTCCTGCTCTTGACAGACATGAAAAAGACTATGTGCTGTAGATTTTAAATAAAAGCATTAGAAGTTTATTTTCACATATGTTAACTAAACTGTTTAAGCTTTATGTGGGTGATTTTATGTTCTAGACTCTTAACAAATAAAAGCATACATGAAGATGGAACCTAGACTTTTCTCAAATGGATTTCTGCTTAAGTGTATTTGAACAGGACAGAATAAAGTAGGATGGCAGAAAGTTATTTGTTTTCCTATACATTACCAAAAAAATGACAATAAATGGCAGAAGCAAAATTGAACTCAAGTGTTGATCTCAAGATGCCTCAGTTTCCCATATTAGTACATCAATTAAATTTGAACTATTTCCTGAGGATATCAGAATGACAGGAAAATGATTTATATTGAAATAAATTGCTTTCATTAAATGTGTAGAGAAATGAGATAGATATTTCTGAAAATGTATACATAAATTTAAATACATTTTCAAAACACCAAGTATGTAGCATTTCCCACTATTTCACTATGGTGTTATGAAGTCAATTTGATTTCCCAACTGAATGAACATTCTCACAGCTTTTTACTTATGCAATGAAGAAGTGATGGATTGCAATTTATGGTTACACTGTGTAGTTGTCACCAGGGGAAGAAATAGAGCTATATATAAAAGTATACATTTTTTATTTCCTTAAAACTCCATCCCAGTCACCTTCAATGAACATTAGACTCATTCTATGTTACTGTTCTTTGGCCGAAATGAATACACTGTAGAACTTTTCTTTATCAGTTGTATGAGTGGCAAAACAAAACTTCTTTTAAAATAAAATTAAAAGGAAATCTTTTAGGTTAAATAATGAATGGCAATATTATCTTCAAGAACAAAATCAAAGTGTCCTGATGCATGTTACTTAAAATGAAGGTTTATAAACTATTAATTTGTCTGTACCCTGAATATAGTCTGGAGTAATTAAATTATTAAACAGAGTGTGTATTTATGCCCATGTTGCCAGAAATGGAAAGGACGCCTCCCAGGAATAACTTCTCAGAACTGTTACCTGACAAGATTGTACTGCTAATCCAACAGCAGGCTAATAAACCAAGAGATGAGATGTTGGGGCAAGGAATAGTGACTTTATTTGGAAAACCAATGGCCAAGAAGATGGTGGACTAGTGTCCCAAAGAACCATCTTACCTGACTGAGAATTCAGGCTCTTTTATACCAAAAGGAGAGGGGGTGCGACTGCTTATTGCAGACTTCTTGATGTCAGCCAGACCCAGAAGGGGTGTGATAATCTTTGGTTCTTGCAGCTGTTCATGTTTTGACATCTTGAAGTTAATCCTAAGTATTATCATTTAGAAAGCTTAATACACCCTAACATTTAAAGGTATTTTTGTTTGTTTATTTTTCCTGCATAGACAAACTTGATTTATTTTTTAATTGCAAGATGTTTTGTTACTGGAAGTATTATATTTCATATATGATCCATAAGTTTCAAAATAACCTTTTTTTCCCCAAATTCCTGCCCTATGCAATCTGATTCACGTATCATAAGTAACAAAATAGCAATGGTTTTTGTTGTTTTCATTTGTTTCTGTTGGAGCTATGACAGTTTAACTTTACTTGAAATGCTTTCTGATAACTAATGGTTCAAAAATTAACTGGTACATAATCTATAAAAAATTTCAATAACTTACTGAGTAATTGAAAGTTAAAATCAATCTTATTCTCAAACATTTGTTTCATAAATTATTTGCCTGCATGAGAAAGTAATATTTCTCAGTGCTTTAGGTGATAATTTTAATGATTTGATTTTGTCAGCTGGAATGTTTCCAAAGGCTAACCTATTCAAAAAATAATTTTAAAAACACTTTAATCTGTTTCTGAACTTTAAACAATTAATCCATCTACTCTGAAAGTAATAATAGTGGTATTATTGCAAGCAATGTAGATAAATACTGTTCTTTTTTATCATCCCATCATTAACAGAAGTATATCTCAAAAGTGTTACATAATTTTTAGCATCCCTAATATACCATCTTGTCTCACTGTTCTTCACAAACATAAAATAACACATCAAGGTATTTCATCTTAATTTCACTGGAAATAAGAATGCTTGTTTTGAAAAATGTAGAACTAAAAGCTCACAGTGCAAATACATCATTTATATTTATACATTACACATGACTGAGTTGAAGTTTTAAAAAAATCTATGTATATTAATAATGGCAAAATGTGAAACTATCCTTATGGAAATTAACCTAATTAGTTTTACATTTTTGAAGCAATAAAAATGTGGTGATTGCACTAAAATTTTCCTCCAATACATGCTAAATAGGTAGCCAATTATTTATCCTATATGTGCAGAGAAAAATATTTTTTTCTGTTTTTCTTTCATATATTATTATGCTTAGTTTTATATATCAACTTGCCTAGGTTATAGTACCTAGGTATTCAATTAAGCACTAACATAAGTGTCGCTGTGAAAGCATTTTGTAAATGTGATTATTATCTAAAATTAGTTGATTTTAGATAAATGGGATTATCCATGAAAATGTGAGTGGACCTCATCCAGTCATTTGAAAGACCTTTAGAGCAAAAACTGAAGTTTCTTTGAGGAAGAAGAAATCTGTTCATTAGCTGCAGCTTCAACTCTTGCCCTAGAATATCCAGTCTTTTGGTTTGCTCTATAGATTTGCCCACTGCCCAGCCAGAACTTAAAATTCTGTATGCCAATTTTTATCCTTCTATCCTACTGGTTCAATAGAACCCAGCTGATACACGTGTCTTTTACCCTTTGTTGGAAATCTCAAGACAAATTAAATCTGTTAGCCATCATTTATTTATAATTTGGATGGCTGGGAGATATTTTCAATATGGCATGGACAAGAACAAAGCTGATAAAAGTTACAGCTGAACTCATGCAGACTCATTCATGAAGTTTGAGTGATTGGGAACTAATGAGCTGTGTCTTGAAATAACCAAAACAAAGATGTCAAAATTACTCATATGAAGAATATTGACCTACAATTTAACTATCAAATCTAATTTAAAAATTTATTTCAATGATTTGACAGTAAAATAATAAAAATACTTAACAGAGAATGGAGGTATTAAGAGTTTTACTGCCTATTTTAGGAAAAGAATTTTCTTATAAAACTGTAGGAGAGTAATAATAAATAATATTGTAAAGAGTTACACATGAAAACTGCCTGTCATTTACTTCTCCAATTTATTATAATATTATATATTAGTAGTATACAATGTCTAATATTTTATATAATGTTTTATAATTAGACAACAAAATGAGAAGTAGAATCATTGACTTTTGGTTATTTAATACTTCAAACTAACCTGACTGAATCTAGTATTTCTACTAACTATGCAGTCATACAATCAGGAAATATAGACATTCAACCACATGCTTAAGTTAAAATGTTATTGCATAATGTAAAATTTTTTCTTTCAATATATTAGATCTCAATCTAGCTTCTTGATTTCTTGGTGATTATGGACACCCAGAGAAGGCCAAATCGTTACAAATTAAACAGAAAGAAATATAATTATATTTTATTTGCTAATTATTTAAACATAAGAACATACTAACAAAATATTTATTATCTGATGACACCGTTTGTTGCTTTCATATAACTCAATTCCTTTATTATTATGGACATTTTTATTGAGTCTGAAGAGACAGCTTCACACAAGAAAGTATTCAAGGAAACTAGATACATAATTGGAAGTTTGTCATAAAGAAAAATTACTATATTTTAATAATTTTATTCCTGTGTTCACACACATAAAAACAATCAGATATAATCAAAATTTAATCATTTCAAGATAGTTTAGTTTAGTATGATGACCTTTTAAATGGATTAGTTCCACGTCCAATGATATTTCAGAGTAATCGCCAAATCTCTCATTCACAATCATAAAGTGTTATTTTCCCTTTATATGAAATAATTGAGTAAATTACTTCTAGTGATATTTAATAGTCATAAATACAGCTAATATAACATGCATAAATTGATATAACAGTTATAGTGTAATACAAATATATTTAATATACTAGTTATATACTTGTTTGTTTCTATATCAGCAGATAGGAGATAAAAAATGAATTTTTAAAGGCTCTAGAGAGCACTCTAAATTATGAAATTGAAGGTTTTAAGCAGGTACAAAGTAATTTATCTTTATATTTTCTTTCACATTTAGTATGTTGAAAAAACTTAGATTTCTTCACTTTCATGTCAGAATTATATTCTATCACAAGTAGACTTTTTCCTTTAGCAATTTTAAATATATTTGGCTTTTAGGGCATTCACGTGAGTTTTTCCTATCATTGCTACTTATAAGACAGCTATCCCAAGCATCATGTGAAATTTAGCAATATTTTTACGGTTTTTACTCATTCAACTAATATTCCTAAATGACCACCATGTCTAAGGGACTGCTGGGACAGCAATGATGACAAATGCAGTCTTTACTCCTGTGGAATTTACATTCTTATGGAAATTCACAACTCAGTACAACTCAGATACTGTTAAGAGTATATCATGATGAAAGAATAAGAGATGGTAAGAGCCACAGTTACTCTAGAAGAAGAGATTTAAGGAAATTTTGAGTAAAAAGTAAAAGATATATGTTTTGTAAGAATGAATAATGTAAATCTGCCATTTGGGATCAGGGGAAGAATACTCTGTATAGAAGGAACATCATGTGATGCAAGACCTATAGGACTGTAAACTCATTTTGTTATTTCTGTTGCCATTGTTTTATTTCTTCTCCAGCCTTGATTTTAACACATATTCATAGATTCACAATAAATATAGTTTCAAAGTGATGATAAAAAAACAAAAACATTATGCAAGAAGCATTCATTGTTATTCATTATTTATAATATTATGACACAATATGTCAACATATTTTTGGTCATTAAAAGACTCCTGAAAGAATGGCACACTGACTTCTAAGTTGATTTCCCATTACACTCCCAAAGAGAAAGAGTGGGCATAGCAGCTTGCTTCTCCTAGGCCAACAGAAGAGTTTCTCTGCTAGTCTGCTGTGATGGAGTCTTATACGATACAATGTACTCAAGGGAGTGACATCTCTTCACTGTTGCTATGTTTTATAGACTGTAAACAAGTCACAGTTTCTATCTTTACTCAGAGCAAGAGTGTTATACAAACCGGTGAATCATCAGGGCCATTCGTATGTTGTCCTTCCTTTCTTTGTATACCTAGTGAACTCTTACTCATTCTTCAACTTTGGCAAAATAGTTAACTTTTGTTAAAGTATGAGCAGTGAATCTATGGCTGTCTCATATTATCTTTTATAGTTTTAAAATGTTTACATTTTTCTAGGATTCCCTGGTGTTACAGTGGTTGAGAGTCCACCTCCCAATGCAGAGGACATAGGTTTGAGTCCTGGTCCAGGAGGATACCACATGCTGTGGAGCAACTAAGCCCATGCGCCACAACTGCTGAGGCCCAGGCACCTAGAAGCCATGCTCTGCAACAAGAGAGGCCTGCTCAGTGCAGCAAAGAGTGGCACCCACTCACCACAACTGGGGAAAGCCTGCACACAGCAAAAAAGACCCAACACAGCCAAAAATAAATAAATAAAATAAATAAATAAATAAAACTTTTTAAAAAGCTTACATTTTACATGGGTAAATTTTTAAGGATATAAGTGATATCTCTTTACAGGTACAGCCTTCTTTTTAGAGTTTTCTTATTTATCAGGTGGCATTAATCATGCATTTTTTTCCTTGCTCCATTAAGGATAGATAACATATTAAAAAGACACAAAATGAAGAAGAACTACAATCCTGCAGCCTGTGGAACAAAAACCACATTCACAGAAAGATAGACAAGAGGAAAAGGTAGAGGGCTAAGTACCAGACAAAGGAACAAGATAAAAACTCAGAAAAACAACTGAATGAAGTGGAGATAGGAAACCTTCCAGAAAAAGAATTCAGAATAATGATAGTAAAGATGATCCAGGGCCTCGGAAAAAGAATGGAGGCAAAGATCGAGAAGATGCAAGAGATGTTTAAAAAAGACATAGAAGAATTAAAGAACAAACAAACAGAGATGAACAATACAATAACTGAAATGACAACTACACTAGAAGGAATCAATAGCAGAATAACAGAAGCAGAAGAACGGATAAGTGATCTGGAGGACAGAATGGTGGAATTCACTACCTTGGAACAGAATAAAGAAAAAAGAATGAAAAGAAATGAAGACAGCCTAAGAGACTTCTGGGACAAAGTAAATGCAACAACATTCTCATTAGAGCCTTCCCAGAAGGAGAAGAGAGAGAGGAAGGACCCAAGAAAATATTTGAAGAGAATATAGTTGAAAACTTCACTAACATGGGAAAGGAAATAGGCACCAAAGTCCAGGAAGTGCAGAGAGTCCCATACAGGATAAACCCAATGAGAAACATGCCAAGACTCATAATAATCAACTTGGCAAAAATTAAAAACAAAGAAAAATTATTGAAAGCAACAAGGGAAAAATGACAAATAATCTACAAGGGAACTCCCGTTAGGTTAACGGCTGATTCCTCAGCAGAAACTCTACAAGCCAGAAAGGAGTGACATAATATACTTAAAACAATGAAAGTGAAGAAGCTACAACCAAGATTTCTCTACGCAGAAAGGATCTCATTCAGATTCGATGGAGAAATCAAAAGCTTTACAGACAAGCAAAAACTAACAGAATTCAGCACCATCAAACCAGCTCTACAACAAATGCTAAAGGAACTTTTCTAAGTAGGAAACACAAAAGAAGAAAAGAACCTACAAAAACAAACCAAAAACAATTTAAAAAATGGTCATAGGAACATACATATTGATAATTACCTTAAATGTGAATGGAATAAATGCTCCAACCAAAAGACACAGGCTTGCTGAATGGATACAAAAACAAGTCCCATATATATGCTGTCTACAAGAGACCCACTTCAGACCTAGGGACACATACAGACTGAAAGTGAGGGGATGGAAAAAGATATTCCATGCCAATGGAAATCAAAAGGAAGCTGGAGTAGCAATACTCATATCAGATAAAATAGACTTTAAAATAAAGAATGTTACAAGAGACAAGCAAGGACACTACATAACGACTAAGGGATCAATCCAAGAAGAAGATATAACAATTATAAATATATACACACCCAACGTAGGAGCACCTCAGTACATAAGGCAACTGCTAACAGCTCTAAAAGAGGAATTCAACAGTAACACATTAAGAGTGGGGAATTTAAACACCTCACTTACACCAATGGACAGATCATCCAAAATGAAAATAAATAAGGAAAGAGAAGTTTTAAATGACACAATAGACCAGATAGATTTAATTGATATTTATAGGACATTCCATCCAAAAACAGCATATTACATATTCTTCTCAAGTGTGCACAGAACATTCTCCAGGATAGATCACATCTTGGGTCACAAATCAAGCCTTAGTAAATTTAAGAAAATTGAAATAATATCAAGCATCTTTTCTGACCACAACAATATGAGATTAGAAATGAATTACAGGGAAGAAAATGTAAAAAACACAAACACACGGAGGCTAAATAATATGTTATTAAATAACCAAGAGGTCACTGAAGAAATTAAAGAGGAAATCACAAAATACCTACAGACAAATGACAATGAAAACACAATGATCGAAAACCTATGGGATGCAGCAAAAGCAGTTCTAAGAGTGAAGTTTATAGCTATACAAGCCTACCTCAAGAAACAAGAAAAATCTCAAATAAACAATCTAAACTTACACCTAAAGGAACTAAAGAAGAGCAAACAAAACCCAAAGTTAGCAGAAGGAAAGAATTCATAAAGACCAGAGCAGAAGTAAATGAAATAGAAACAAAGAAAACAATTGCAAAGATCAATAAAATGGAAAGCTGGTTCTTTTAGAAGATAAACAAAATTGCTAAGCCATTAGCCAGACTCATCAAGAAAAAAAGGGAGAGGACTCAAATCAATAAAATTCAACATGAAAAAGGAGAAGTTACAACAGACACTGCAGAAATACAAAGCATCCTATGAGACTACTACAAGCAACTCTAGGCCAATAAAAGGCACAACCTGGAAGAAATGGACAAATTCTTAGAAAGGTATAACCTGCCAAGACTGAACCAGGAAGAAATAGAACATATGAATAGACCAATCACAAGGAATGAAATTGAAACTGTGATTGAAAATCTTCCAACAAAAAAAAGTCCAGCACCAGATGGCTTCACAGGTGAATTCTACCAAACATTTAGAGAAGAGCTAACACCATCCTTCTCAAACTCTTCTAAAACATTACAGAGGAAGGAACACTCCCAAACTCATTATATGAGGCCATGATCACCCTGATACCAAAACCAGAAAAGGATACTACAAAAAAAAAAAAAAAAAATACAGACCAATATCACTGATGAGTACAGATTCAAAAATCCTCAACAAAATACTAGCAAACAGAATCCAACAACACATTAAAAGGATCATACACCATGATTAAGTGGGATTTATCCCAGGGATGCCAGAATTCTTCAATATATGCAAATTAATCAATGTGATACACCATATTAACAAATTATAGAAGAAAAACAATATGATCATCTCAATAGAGGCAGGAAAAGCTTTTGACAAAACTCAACACGGATTTATGATAAAAACTCTCCAGATGGTGGGCATAGAGGGAATCTACCTCAAAATAATAAAGGCCATATATGACAAACCCACAGCAAGCATCATTATCAATGGTGAAAAAAAGAAAGCATTTCCTCTAAGATCAAGAACAAGACAAGGATGTCCACTCTCACCACTATTATTCAACATAGTTTTGGAAGTCCTAGCCATGGCAATCAGAGAAGAAAAAAAATAAAAGGAATACAAATTGGAAAAGAAGAATTAAAACTGTCACTGTTTGAAGATGACTATACATAGAGAATCCTAAAGATGCTACCAGAAAACTACTAGAGCTAATCAATGAATTTGGTAATGTAACAGGATATGAAATTAATGCAGAGAAATCACTTGCATTCCTATACATTAATGATGAAAAATATGAAAGAGAAATTAAGGAAACACTCCCATTTACCATTGCAACAAAAAGAATAAAATACCTAGGAATAAACCTACCTAGGGTGACAGAAGACCTTTATGCAGCAAATTATAAGACACTTATGAAAGAATTTAAATATGATACAAACAGATGGAGAGATATACTATGTTCTTGGATTGGAAGAATCAATTTTGTGAAAATGACTATACTACCCAAAACAATCTGCACATTCAATGCAATCCCTATCAAATTACCAATGACATATTTTACAGAACTGGAACAAAAAATCTTAAAATTTGTATGCAGAAACAAATGACTCTGAATAGCCAAAGCAATCTTGAGGGAGAAAAAGCAGAGCTGGAGGAAGCAGACTCCCTGATTTCAGACTATACTACAAAGCTACAGTAATCAAGATAAAATTGTACTGGTACAAAAACAGAAATATACATCAATGGAACAGGATAGAAAGCCCAGAGATAAACCCATGCACCTATGGTCAACTAATCTGTGACAAAGGAGATAAGGATATACAGTGGAGAAAAGACAGTCTCTTCAATACGTGTTGCTGGGAAAACTAGACAGCTACATGTAAAAGAATGAAATTAGAACACTCCCTAACACCATACAGAAAAATAAACTCAAAATGGATTAGAGATCTAAATGTAAGAAACAACACTATAAAACTCTTAGAGGAAAACATAGGAAGAACACGCTGACATAAATCACAGAAATATCTTTTTGATCCACCTCCTAGAGTAATGGAAATAAAACAAAAATAAACAAATGGAACGTAATAAAATTTAAAAGCTATTGCACATCAAAGGAAACTATAAATAAGACAAAAAGACTACCCTCAGGATGGGAGAAAATATTTGCAAATGAAGCAACCGACAAAGGATTAATCTCCAAAATATATAAACATCTCATGCAGGTCAATATTAAAAAAACAAACAACCCAATCCAAAAATGGGCAGAAGACTTAACTAGACATTTCTCTAAAGAAGACATACAAATGCCCAAGCAGCACATGAAAAGCTGCTCAACATGATTAATTATTAGAGGAATGCAAATCAAAACTACAATGAGATATCACCTCACACCAGTTAGAATGGGCATCATCAGAAAATCTACAAACAACAAATGCTGGAGAGGGTGTGGAGGAAAGGGAACCCTCTTGCACTGTTGGTGGGAATGTAAATTGATACAGCCACTGTGGAGAACAGTATGGAGGTTCCTTAAAAAACTAAAAATAGAATTACCATATGGTCCAGCAATCCCACTACTGGGCATATACCCAGAGAAAACCATAATTCAAAAAGAGTCATGCACCCCAATGTTCATTGCAGCACTATTTACAATAACCAGGTAATGGAAGCAACCTAAATGCCCATTGACAGGCAAATGGATAAAGAAGATGTGGCACATATATACAATGGAATATTACTCAGCCATAAAAAGGAATGAAATTGAGTCGTTTGTTGAGACATAGATGGATCTAGATACTGTCATACAGAGTGAAATAAGTCAGAAAGAGAAAAACAAATATTGTATATTAATGCATATATGTGGAACCTAGAAAAATGTTACAGATGAACCAGTTTGCAAGGCAGAAATTGAGACACAGATGTAGAGAACAAACCTATTGACACCAAGGGGGTAAAGCAGCAGGGGAGGCTGGTGGTGGTGAGATGAATTGTGCGATTGGGATTGACATGTATACACTGATGTGTATAAAATTGATGACTAATACGAACCTGCTGTATAAAAATAAATAAATAAAATCAAATAAAAAAAAATAGTGTTCTTTGATGAAGAAGTTTTAAATTTTTGTGTAATCTAATTTGTCTATTTTCACTTTTTTTTCTATTTGGTGTAAAACTCTTATATTTTTAAAATTGCTAGATTTATTTTGTTAATATTCTGTTAAAGAATACTCTGCATCTGTATTCATGAGTGAAACTGTCCTGTAATTTGCCTTTCTCATATTTTCCTTTCCTGGTTTTGTATCAAAATTATACTAGCCTCATAAAATGAGTTGAATAGTGAAAAAAAAAAGACAAACTGTGTATACACACATATCACACATATATGCATGCATTTCTGTATATATATATATATATATATATATATACATATTTTTCTTTTGATTTCATATTCCATGTTGTTCCAGAAAGGATTTATACAGGTACTCAAGTATAAAAAGTAAATTCACACTTTTATTTCCAGCTGAAGTTCTTGTAAGTTGGATGTAATGACATCAGTTTGTGTATGTCCACTGATTGCTGCACAGAAAATACTTAAGGCATGTTTGTTAACTGAACTACAGAGAAAAAAGTTAAGTGAGATTTTCTCTCAAGAGTTTAAAAGATAAAATCCTTTTGATAGGAACATATTATATTCTTCACTGATTATAAGGCTATTTAAATAATTTTAAGTAAAAGAAAAACTGTTTATTTATAATTCATTAGTTTTATGCTTTTGCCTGTTTTGCTTTTTAATATGCCATGAAACCATTGTTTCTCAAAATGTAATGTAATATGTTCCTTAGATATGCTTCATTAGATCTACTAAATCAGAAATCTCATGGTATTGGGCCTAGAAACTGGCACTATAACAATCTCCCAAGTAATTAATATAAACAATAATTAGAAGGATATTTTCTGAGACTTCATGCCTATGCACTGCACAAAATATATAATATAAACAATGAACTTTTATTATTACTCTCACTATAGTGACAGGGCAAAAAAAATCTCATTGAATGCCTGGTCTGAAATAAGGGGAAAAGACAACTTGATTGTGTAGCCAATATTTCCAATAAAGTGTGACTCTCCCTTGCATATAACTATGTTAAACTAAGCCTTACTTTGAAATGACAATAAAAGAGAAATAATTGCACTCTTTTACTTATATACAAAAATTACTGTTTATTTAAAGCACTAATGTAACAGTATTTTTACTTTTTATAAATATTTTTAATAAATAAAATTTAATAACATAGAAAATATGCTTATTGCTTGTATATACTTCATGTATATAAACACATGAAATATGTGATTGTACATATTTTTCATGAATGACCATTCACATCTCCTGAAATTCTGAAAAGGATTTCACAAACTTTCAGATGATAATATATTTTCTACTGTATCTGCTATACTCCCTTATATATTGGTGAAATAAGATATCCTGGGAAATGACAAATTATCACTTTCAAGGATGAAAACTAGCAAAAATTGACCTATTGTAACAAATATATCAAGGGAAGGCAGAATTTACTGAAATTTCCTATTTAAGGAAGTAGATTTTGGTAATAAAATGTACTTTTCTAGAAGATATATTCTTATCTACCTTAGATAATAATGTTAACTTGGGGATATATTAAAAATCACCATTATTGATACATAGCTTATCTTTAGCTATGGCCAGAAAAAAGAAACCTATGAAAAAAATAATGCTTATATTTCTAAAATGTACAGATATTTGACATTTCATAATGAATCTATTTAGGCAGTTTATTCACTGTTTTGCTTTCACAAAATATACTGATATTTTAGAGTTATATGTTATAAAATATCTATGATGGAGGTCAATTGTTGAGGAATTCATGAACATGTTAAGTTTATCTGAAATTGAGCATTTCTGAAGTTTAGGTACAGAAGCAAGCCAAATGTCAACATAGTAAAAAAGCAACATGGTTTCATCTGTTATTCAAATTTGGGCTTTATTGATCAAAATATCAATTTTATTTGTAATCTATATTTGCTTGTGTGGGTGTGTGTGGTGCAAGCTTCATAAATTCATATAAGGATTAGAATTACATTTTTGAGTTTGTTGTTTAAAAAAACTTCAGGTTTTGCAATGAAAATGTCAAAAGACATTACAAAAAACTTTCATAAGTATAGTCTATTCCCTGATAAATCCTGTTCATATTTAATACATTTTCAATAAACACTAGAGAGTTGGCTTCAGCAATACTTTTGCTTTTGTGGTATGAAACTCCTCCTCAAAGTGATATGCAACCAATGGCAAGAAAACCTGTGTTTTTATTGTTAAAACTTTGAAATACTCTTTACTCATTGAATAACAGATACTGCATTAAATTTCTTGAGTGTCTGTCCTGCTACTGCTACTGTCCTATCCTCTCCTTGGCTACCCCCAGTGCTCCCCATGATTAGTCATCAAAAAGGTTAGCATTTGTCTTATGAGCGAACCCCCAAGACTCTGACCCAGCACTTCAGACTTCATTCATTCTAAATGGTCAATATCAATGCGATGATTTCCTCAAAAGTCCAGCTTTGAGGCTACTCCTATTGGCTACTGAAGGAGACACAAGAGAATCAACTTCATTTCCAAGTACTCTTCTCTCAGAGCTTATGCAGTTGGCAGCCCAGGACAGGCACTGATAGGGAAGACCATCCATAGACACTCCCTCTTTTCTTCAATTTCTCACTCAGATGCCAGAGGGAAAAATGGAATCCTTTCAGACAAATACCTAATACTAGAGATTGCTACTTGTCTTAATTAAAATCCCTGACATTTCTTGCTTGGTTAAACAAATTCTTTATCATTAGATAATTTATTCTGTTACAATAATATCTTTACTTCCTCTTCTTTCCTGTTATCTCTTTTTATACTTCCTCACCTTTGAACTCATTTCGATCTGTATTCTATAATTATTTGTATTCAAATCTGCCTCTGCAATTGTATTAGAAGCTTCTCTGAGATAGATGAGCTTCAAATATGATTTCAATAAAGCATATAGCTCCTGGATGTTCAGCATATGTTTCTAGAATAAATGGATCAATGAACTACTTGAACAACTGTCATTAAGAGATGATTATAATTTCTCACTTTTAAATATTCAAATTAAAAAAAGAAACTGCTACTAAATTATCAAACTGTTATTTTATGTGATGCTCATATTGACCAGGACATAAACATATGGATGTAATTTTGAAATGCATCATTCATTATCAGGTTATATTTAGCATAATTCAACAACATGACAGGAGTTTCCCACTCTCTTTAGATTTTAGCTGATTTCTATCAGCTAATGTGACATTCATAAAAAAAGACACAATATCAAGGGACAGGCCAAGGAGAGATGAGCAAATGTACCAGAAAAGAAGAATCTTTTTAATTAAACTGCAGTTCCATCCTCTTGTTGCATAATTTAATTATAGTTTGATTACTTGTTTAGAAATTTTAGCTGTTACACAAGAAAACTGACTATAATTTATAATCATATGGACTATTGTTATTTATAATAATGATCTACTTTTTTCATATTTTATCTTGCCTTAAGTGGATTCCTTGTGGTTGCATCTATAGTGATCAAAAATATGTGAGATCACTTAATACTACATTTTGGTTTTAGATGTTTGCATATGTAAAATGCCCATTAACATTTACACAATATTTTATTTCTTGACAATTTTAAGGTAACACAGTTCACCAAACTATCTAACATATATGTGTGTATGTGTGTGTTTGTATACACACTCACCCTAACCCTATCATTAGATCATTACTATTAACATCAATATAATTCAACCTAAAGTTTTTAATTCACACATTTTTTTATTTTCATTTTTTTAGAATAAAATACATAAAATAAAGTGTAACACAAATACTTTTTTCCCACCTATTTTGAAAGTTGTCTCATATTTTAGACCATATATATTTAATTTTATCATAATGTTCATAATTAATTTAGATAAGCTATTAATCAAAAGCAGCCTGATGTTAATATATGTTTTCTTTGTTGTTAATTAAAGCCCTATCAAGCACTAATTTCAATTACCCTAGAGAGTCCTCAATATGTTTATACTAGTGTTCTAGTAGAGCAAATGTGTATGATTGGAAAAATTCTTTAAAATAGTGTGAGTACTGTAAAATATTTTCAGTGAACCAAAATACCTTTGCATAAACTATTCGGAACCATTTGGTTAGCAAGTTTTAGTCTCTTCTAGGTGTATTGAGATTGTTTCTGAATTTTGTAACTACTAAAGAAAACTGACTTGATTATTTTGAAATACAAATACTTTTATTCTTGTCAGTTATTTGCTTTTATGAGAAAGCTTATGTTAATTTCTGTTAGATGTACAGACTAGCACATTTTTTAAATTTAGGTTTTACAGTAATAGATAACACATCTTCTAACTAATATCTATATTTTCATACTAAATTTTTGAAAACCTACTTATTGCAAATTATAAAATTAGCTATTTCAGTTTAGGCCTTATTAATTTGAAATAGACATATTGACAGATTATTATATGGACAATTTTTAGATGATATTCTAATCACTTTATTCTATTCCCACAAAAGGTATAATATAGGCACAAAAATTTTCCACAGGTAGGACTTTTCTCCCCATAATATAGAGTGATGAAAGAATAGGAATTCTCAGGCCATTCACAAGTAATGTTGTTATTTCTCTCAACTCTTTCAGAGCAGCTCTTTACACTAGATAAAGTGACATCCAGATCTTGGAGGTACTTTTGGATTTTACAATAATACTAATTATTAGAGATTTCAGAACGTATCTGTGGTCAATGGGTCAGAGTGGGCTTAATGGAATCAGGAGATAAATGCTGTTTTGATCTAAGTCTACTATGGTAGATTGATGCATATCTATCACCCATACTATGTTTATTTCCCCACACCCTGTGTGTATTATCATAATATTTTGACTAACTGAAAGAACACCCACAATGTTATCTTGCACAGAGATAATGGTTATGATGTTAGAAAAAGTCAAGTGGAAGTATTCAGAATCTCCACTTCCTCCCAAAATAGTAAATAGAAAATCAATTCTAATGATATAACTTCAAGGGGATTACAAGAATTCGTGTCATATTGAAGGACTGTAAGGTTCAAAGATATTGATTCTTAAAACATCCACATTTCCACTCTCCAGCATAAGGATAGATTGTATTTGAGAATGGCAGTGGACTGTTTTAAGATTTATCATCTGTAAATACAATTACAGCCATTGTTTTTTACGTAAACTTACTGACCGAGCAAATCAAACAGTCCTTGGCAATCAATATGCAGTTATTAAATGGGAAATACTGTTATCTCTAGTCCAAGGAACACAGAATCTCATAATTGGCTGACTATTATCTAGAATAGATAGCAATACATATTTCCTACCTTGGAAGACTGCTGAGAAGGAGAGTTGCAGAATGTTCAGAGGATAACTACTAAAAACAGGCTTAATTTGTAGAGTTTTTTTGTCCCACATGAATTCTCTTACAGAGTTCCACTATAGATATGCTCACTGATCAGGTGTAAAGGTGATTCCAGTCATCCACAGATCCCAACTTATTTGACAGACTCATGGACAAAGTAGGTAGAATGTTAACAATGGAGACTGTACATGGGGTAAAAAACATGGATTCTCTAAACTGGGGCCAATCTAGCCACCACTATTTTTCAGTGCTCAAGTTGCCAGTGGCAGGGAAAAACCCAAGCATTTAATATGGTTCTACAAACAGTAGTGGACAAGCTAGCTTTAGGTGGCAAATTGATTACACTGAACCTTTTCCTTCATTGAAGAACTAGTAATATGTTCTCATGGGAAGAGATGATATATTTGGATTGGATTTCCTTATCTACTATTATTATAGTTGTCTATTCTTACATAACAAAATTTCCCAAATCTGAGCAGTTCACTTCTAAGTCACGTGACATAAGTTAAGGTGGGCTTCTGCTAGGGTATCCACTTCCAAGGTGGCTTCTTCATTCACATGTCTTGTTTCTAATTGACCCTGAGTCAGCCTCCCTGTCTCTGTCTCTGTCCCTCTCCATGTGCTGTCTATCCTCCAAATTCCATTTACATGCATTGGGCTTTTCATAGTATAACAGTTCCTGGGCCTATTTCCCAAATCAACTGTTCCAGTGTTCCAAAAGCAAGCACTCCATGAAGTCTAAGCAGCGGCTGCAAAACTTATCATGACCAAGACTCAACAGTCCAAGACTTATTCTATTGCCTAATCAAGTCACTAAGGATATATTTATCCAAGAAGAGGAAAAGAATAGACATCTCTTCTCAATGGGAAATGGTATCTACGTATCAAAGGGAAGAATTTGTTTGAATCCATCTTAAAGATGAGCCACTACAGTTAGTTTTGTTTGTTTGTTTCTGCTAACAATAGCATATATTATTCATTACCATGGTACCACACAAAATTTATTTAAAAAATGAAGATATTCTTTTAATTATGTATAAAATACACAGAAGTTAACTTTATTGAAGTATGGAATGGCTTATTGAAGACACAGTTATAGGCTCAGAAAGACAAAATTTCTTCCAAGTTTGAGATTATGCCCCACAAGAAGTGGCATAGCATCCAAACCAGGTATCAATAAGCAGTGAGCTCTCTTATATAACTAGAATGTATGTGTTCTAAAATCAAGGAATGGAAATTAGAATGGCAACTCTCACTCTTACACTTACTGATCCCCCCTCATGAAGACACCTCTCCTGACAACTCTAGGTTCTTCAGTTTTGGGAGATGTCATACTCAAATAAGAAATGTTTTCATCAGGAGTTACACAATTCTTCCTTTCAAATGAAAAATGAGACTGACTCTCAACCTTTTGGTTTCCTCTTACCCCTGAGCTAATAGAAATCAATGGAGGTTACTGTGTTGATTGAGACTGAGCTTGACTATCTAAAGGAAATAAGTTTGTTTCTAAAGAATAGAGTTAGAGAGGAAAAGAAATAGAATCTAGGTACACTCCCCTGGCATTCTCTACTTATTGCCATGTCTATATAAAAAAAAATTTGAAATTAATTTTTATCTTATATGGGAGTTTAGTTGATTTACAGTGTTGTGTTAGTTTCAGATGTACAGCAAAGTGATTCAGTTATACATATATCCATTCTTTTTCAGATTGTTTTCCCATACAAATTATTACAGAATATTGAGTAGTGTTCCCATTCCATACAGTAGGTCCTTGTTGATTATAGGAAAATGTTAATAAAAGTTAACTCTAACACTATGCAAGTTAAACCACTAAAGACTTACAATTGATGAAAAATCAAACTGTAGGCAAATAAAATAACTTCTGTTTCTTTCTCATCTCTTAATGTTTTTGCCTATAGACTGTTGAATACCATGATATAATACAAAGACTAAAACCAGAGGGGAAACAAATATCACCTAGAGATCCTGAACTTGGGTCTGAATGCAGCAGGAAATACATATTTATATATAATTTTTTAGTTGGTTGGTTGTCTTCCTCCTTTCCTTCCTTCTTCTTTCTATCTTTCACTCTTCCTTTCTCCCTCCATTCATTCCTTCCTTCTTTCCTTCTTTTCTTCCCTCCTCTCTCCTCTTTGGACAGGGAATAAATTTTTAATGTCATATGAGTGATGGTTTAAAATGTACCATTGCATTTTATTAGGAACACATTTTATTTGCTTTTTAAATTGTACTGGCAATCTAGAAAAATAGTGTATATTGATTGTGACATCCATAATATGGAACATAGTGGACGTTTCTACTTGTTTAGGTGTTAAGAAATTTAACCTCCTTCTTATACATTGGGATTTTTACCACTGTATGTATTTATTCCAATCATATATGCTTATTTGGAACTTTGAATCTGACCTAGTGATTAACATAAGCAGAGACAAAGAACTTCAATTCAACAATGGCAGCAATGGCAGTGATATCAGTTTTGAAAGTTATCTGTAACAAGTGTGCCAACACAGGCAATTGATGCTTGGTAACATTGGTGATAGTGGTGGTGGTACAAGCTGAGACAATCTGTATTAACTTGTGACAAGATGTCCTTATAGATTTCTTCTATGGTATGATTCAGACAGCAAAACTTATTATCTAGATTCCCTTTTTCCTTCCCCGTTTTCTAAGCTTTGTCCTCCTGTTTTGCTGGTGAATTTATGAGCTACCCAATAATCAGTCAGTAAATTCTCCTATTGCTTAAATTAGTCAGAATCCTTTTCTGTTGCATGCATCTGAGAATCCTCTTATAAACATATATTCACAAAGACCTACGCCTTTTAAGTATGTTCTGAATGAAAGACAGAGTAAATATGTTTTAAAAATTGTAATTGATTTTATAAATTCTCTACATCAGTGTGATTGATATTTCCCTCACACAAAATATGAAATCTATACTATGCATACTCCATTAAAAAGTAAGAATTACAAGTCTACCTGAGGATAGTACAATTATATCAATTTTCTATAAAATATAAGTGAACACTCATTTCCTTATTGTGGGAAAAAACAGATATTCATTGGCATATTCTTTGAAAGAAATGTAAGAGTTTTATAGAATACCAAATAAGTATTGATCTCTAGCAGTATTATGAAGAATGCAAGCATTGGTATTACACCACCATTGCTTCACCCTGCAATATTGGAATTATATTTAGTCATAAAAAATCAAAAAGCCTTGAGATGTCATTTTCTTATTATTTAAGGATAACTATATCTACCAAACACTCATAGACACAAATTAACAAAGATGTACTTTCAGATAATACAGTATCTAAAATGTTTCACAAGTACTTGACATAAGTATGATCCTTATATTGGTAATTTCACTTTGACAGCTCACAAGAAGGTCATTGTCTTTGGTTTATGTTGATTGGAAATAATTATTTTTAATGTCATTTAAGCTAGAAAAAATCAGTATTGATTATAACATAAAACTAAATAAATAGAAAATTAAGAGTTGTAAATGAAAGTAGCACAACCATTTAATGTATTTACTATTTTTTAATCTCAAATTTTGTCTGTAAGAACGTTATATACTTTTTAAAATTTATTTAATATTTTGCACATTTATTTGAATATTTTGTTTTTATCATTAATTTTTTATTGGAGTGTAGTTGATTTACAATGTTGTGTTAGTTTCTGCTGTACAGCAAAGTGAATCAGCCACACATATACATATATCCACTCCCTTCTAGACTCCATTCTCATAAAGGTCATTGCAGAACACCGAACAGAGTTCTCTGTGCTATACAGTAGGTTCTTATTAATTATCTTCTATACATAGTAGTGTGTACATGTCATTCCCAATCTCACAATTTATATTTGTGATCCAAAATGTCTAAGACAATACTTTGTACATTGTGGTAATCAAAATATTACTATAATAAGTAACTGAGTTTCATGAACTTGACATAAAATAATTTATTAGGAGAATAATCTAAGAAGAAGGTACCATATTTTTCAACAAGATTTAGAAAGAACGTTTGTGAAAATAGATGATGCACATATATATAATTACTTTTCTTTTTCTTTTCTTATTTTACATTAGAATTGGTTACTGATCAGAAAAAAAGTGGATGGCAAGGCTTTAAAATACCATTTTTATTACAATATTGTGGATTTATCTTACTGGTTTGTCTTCATTTAATTTCAGGATATATATATATATATATATACCACAACAATGTTTTATGGTAGGGTACTATTTGGACCCCTTTATTTATCCTCCAAGAGACTGTATAATTCCTTTTTTGGACTATGTTGTCAAATTGTTTATAATCTTCCCAGCCTGGAGTAATGGTTCCTCTATCTGGTCTTCACATTTGATTTATACATACATTGTTAAGTTCTGCTGAAATATATGTCAGCATAATTTTGTGTATTGACAAATGGACTATGAGTTACTGAACAGCAAGATGTGTAGTTATATCCATTTGAAAGTTCAGTATCTATACTTTATCTGGTATAGTATAGTATCTTACTGTGTATGTATGCATTAATCAATCAATCAATGAATGCTACCTTTATAAGTTTAGAGTTTCTTTTTTTTTTTTTTTAACTTTTGATGCTCCAGTAAACTAGCATGATGTCTGACTCAGTAGTTTCTCTTAGTGCTTGATGGTGAATGAATAAGTACCCACTATTAGAATATAAGAGGGCTAGCCTAGACTCATTACTTTCTTTTTTAGTATTCAAGAAACTTTTCATAACACAAAAATATAGTGCTGAATAAATGCAATCATGTATAATGAGGAACAATATTATAGTTTGTTATAGATAAATATTATATACTTATTATATTTTAACTTTACTTCAGCTACCCTATGTTCTTAGCTCTAACAGAGCATTTAAATAAGAGTTTGAAATTTTCTCTACTATTTTTATTTTACTTGGTTATGATTCATAGTGACATTGAAATTTCAATCTATGGTAGTAATTTTATTGACATAAGGTGATTTACATGCTTTATGCCTTTGGGAGTTTACAAGTTTCAAAGGGATAGTCATATCTTATGATAACTTTATTGAGTAACAATAATGTGTCAGATACTGACTATTCTACCCATAATAACACATTTAATCAAGTAAAAATACTATTGCACAGGGATTATTATTTTTTTGTTTACATATTATGAAACTGGAGCACAGAGAGTGAATAACTTGCCCCAGATAACAGAGCTAGAAAGTGTTAAATCTAGAATTTAATGGCAGCCTGACTCTGGAGTTAACATTTGTAATCACTACCCTCAAATGATGAAGGAGAATAGCTCTATTGGGTAGATTAGGAAAAATGAGTTTTCATGGTTTTGCCTTAGTAGTTCCTAACATAAAAGATATTGTCTTCAAAAATTAAAATTATGATGCTTTCCAGTAATCCCCAGTTTTCTTTGTTTTTGCCCCATTTCCTTCTCCTCTCCCCCAGACATCATATGTGTCACCACAGAACAACTATCTTCCTAGGTAGACCCAGGAGCTCTTGATAGGTAAGGAGTCTGTGCTTATTTAGAGAAGGATGTATTTTCCAGACAGAGGTGTTTCACTTATCTTGGAGAATTATATGTAGGAACTTCCCTTCTTGCCAAAAAATGTTCTCCTCTAGTACTGATTACTGAAAGACTCACAGACCTAGGCAAGAAGGATATCAGGACCTGAAACACTGAAACTCACCCTGAAGACCAAACAGGTACAAATAATTACATAGTTATCTATTTTTTTCACAAATTTCTTCAAAAAAATTGTCTTTTGTTATCTTTCAAGGGAAAATAAAATATAAAAATTTAATCAAATGAAACAAATCCCTAAGTATACCTCAACAATTGGCTGATTGATGAACTGGAGGAAATTTTTTGTTGTACTGATAAATATGCATCTAAAAGAGTTCAACCAAAGCTAAAAGATACATATTTTCTGAACCTACTGAAACTTCAGAAATGAAAAACAAAATCTTCTCCAAAATGTTCAAAATGAACTGATACTTTATCTTTCCATGATTTAAATATAATATTATTTTACATATTACATAATAAAGTACCCCCAAAGAAAAATTACTTTACATCATGAAGTAATTAAGTGTTTCTTATTCCTCCTGACCAACTAAAGATTCATATCTAGATGCTGAATCTACCAATTTTTTCTTTAGAAACAATGTTCATACACTGAAGAAAATTAATATGGGTATAAATATATAATATTATTACTATAATTTAATAGCATGCTTGAATATATGATACATATGATACATGATAAACAAATATATAAATAATATTATAAAATTCAGAGAGTGAATATTTCCATTAGCAACACAGTCAAATATTTTATGGCATACTTTCCTCAAGTAAACTACTTCAAAACAAGTTTAAAAAGTTATTATTCGGGTTCTTTGTTAGATTTTTATATTTATTACTTTGCTAAAAGTTCCATCTTTTTATGATTTTACAATGTATTTAGAAACCTCATAATAACGATTTTATTAACCACAGACATACTCACACACCTCTGCTGTGTGTCAAACATATGCTTAAATTTGTCTAGCCACAAAGGGAAAACTCTCTTCACACCATTCATCAGAAGCTTAAGAAGTATAAGCAAGGAATAATTTTCAGTTCACTTATCTATGTTTTCAGAATAAGATATCCAGGGCTCATAAGATAATATGGTATGTCTTCATCTATCATGACTCATTCTGAAAAGGATTTTGCATCTGATGAGAACTAATGAGTAAATATGATTCTACGTTTAGAGATAAATGTGATGGACAATAAAAATCAGTTCTCCAATATTATGGCTTAGGGACAGTGAATTGATGATTGGTGAAGGTGCTGTTCATATGGATAATTCCTGAATTCTTATTCAGATTATTTACATAAACCCAAACCTAGAAGGAGGTGTAAAAGTATGGATAACAGTAAAATAATGTATACTGGAATTCTCTTTTTACAAGATTCACTTATTTCATTGGGAGTGGACTACTCATTTATCATTACTGAGGCTTTTCAACAAGAATGATTTTGTACAACCTGCTATATTTTATTTTTGGGCTGACAAAACTGAAATATGGGAAAACAGATAAGATTAGACAACCTTAGAAGTTAAACATTAACTAAAATAAAAAAATAAAACATTTTAAACTCACCTTGCAATTAAAGAAGAGAGAGTTTACATAATGAATATAAATTAACTGTAATATAAACTACTATGTTAAAGAATGGATAAAATAAACAAATAATTAGTTAAAAACATATTTAAGTAGCTACTGTGCAAAAGAATGTAAAAGAACAGAAAATGGAAAAGATTTTTAAAGACTGACCAAATACCTGGTTATATGAAAAACTAACAAATAAAAATTATATGAAAAAAAGTAGACCTTTTTTTTACAAAGAAAAAATACTGCTATGGTAACAAATCCAGATAGTGTAGAATTGTTTGGTGCTAATTTTTTCTTATGAAAATATCCTTTACACTTCCACTTTCTATAATATGATTGAAAATAACAAGATATTTGAATTAGCACTTTGTATCTTTGTTTAAGGTAAGAGTTATTTTAAATCAACTAGCATTTTTACCTGTGCTGAGCAAACTAATTTGATAAGCCTCCACTCCCCAAACTAGGTCTCAGGTGGTATTTAATTTGAAAGTAAGCACTTTCTTGCTACATTGAATAATTGTTTAGATATTCTCAGAAAAAAAATATATGCATCTATTTTATAAACTAAAAATCTTGAATAAAATCCCATTAAATAGACAACTAAATTATCCTTTAGACTCCTTGTTGACTTTTGAGCTTCCTCTTCTATGTCATCTCTTTCCTTAAGTAATTAGGAAAAACTCTGACAAATTAGTTTATACAAATGAAAATAAATGAAAAAAGTCTTAGAGTATGACATAAATTTTTCTATTACAGTTGAGCAAAATCACCAAGGTTTAGGACTCAGTTAAAACAATAGCAAAATATTCTTAATATCATCAGCAAATTCTTTGGACCTCAGAAAATAGCTCAAGGAAGATGGGTATATCAGTACTTGAAGAGGAATTCTCTAAAGATGAGATACAAAGGGTACCAGTAGGTAAAGTTGAGGACTAATTTATTCTACACATCCAGGGATGGAGTTTTGCTGCAAAAATAAATAAATAAATAAATAAATAAATAAATAAATAAATAAATAATCTGTGAAAATGGATGAATTAACATAAAGTAATACCAATAATTTAAGCTCATCAATTATTAGTTCAAATATTCATTTATTGAATATATTATTAATTGAACACTATATTTGTGGCATTCTGCTATTCCCTAGATATACAAATATGAATACATTAGAACAGGTCTCTGCTCTCATGAAGATTGAATACTGTAGTAGTAAAGACAAATAATAATGCAGCCTCTAGTTCCATTACTCACTATTTCTTTGAATCTTAGTGTTTGTTTTCTTTTTCTCCCATGATACTTTCTTCCACAGAATATATATTAAAAGTCATACCTAATCTTCTAATTTAGGGCATCCCATTATCATTCTCCTATAAAAAGAAAGAAAGCCTAAACACCTAATATCAGTTTAAAAACATTCACTAATGGTTTGTTTTCATTTTCAAGTAATGTGTTATTAATCCAGTCTAAATATCCTTCCTCTCATTTCACTCTTTCCAGACCCCCATTTCAGTTGGTAAATACTTTCCAATTATTCTTTAACAGGAGTTCTTAACCTCGGAATTATCTTTATCCCAGGGAAAAATGTGGGTATTTTAGGTCACAGTGACTGGAGAGAGCTGTCACGGTTAACCTGGAATGGGACTGAAAAAAACTAAATGGTCTGCAATATGGGACAGTCAAATTAGTAAAGGATCGTTCTACCCAAAAGCCAATAGCACCTCCATGGAGAATCATATGCAGGTTCTCACTTCTTAATGATTTCCACTTTGTTCTCCCTCAAAACAAAATCCTTCCAAGTGCCCTACTTTCTAAAAATATTTCTCCTCTTTCAACATCACAGCATCAACATATCAAGATTGCCCTAATATTAAAGCAAAGAAATGTTTCAGACGACTTTCTCCTTGCCTTGGATAACAACACTTGGGTTGTGTAGGTGAGGATAGCTTAAAGATTTCCAGTATTAAGTCCACAGATCATTCTGTTACTCCTCACTATTTCTGTTAAATTTAACTTTAGATGCTGAAGAATGAAAAGTGAGATATTATTGGTAAAGAGTGCCATTTGTTGGTAGATGTGTGTGTAAGTTGCTGGCTAGAAAGTTAAGACTTAAATCAAGCAGTTACTGAAGCAAGGACAAGTGAAATTCTCAGAGCAGGTTGCCATTTAAATCCAGCAAGTTTAAGAATGATGATGATGGTAAAACTACTAATGAGAGAGAGAGAGAGGCTGAGTGAAAGGCACATAGGAACTGATACTAGCCCAAGCTTGTTGTTTACAGCTCCATTTAAAAAAGAACTGTAGAACAAGAGAGATTGTGTGACACAGCCTAGATCCCCATATTCAGAGATTAGAAAAGGACAATAATCACTGAAGAAAACCTTTGAATTTGACCTTCCTTTTAGTTTATATCAAATATTCTTACAGTCTCAAATTAGGTGAATGAATGTCAACCATGCATAAATTTCTAAGGTTAACCAGGAGTAAGAATTGCAATCAATGAACTTATAAAGACATTAGTTTGGCTCTCCTCCTTAAGAAGGTCCATGGGAACCACAGTCTTCATAATAATATAAGTTTTGGTAAGTTATAATCCCTTTCATTTGAACAATGATAAAGGTAAAAGCTAAGAAATTAACAATGGCAGACGTTATCCTAAGGGCCTTAAATGCAAAGATCCTCTTAAGTAGGCACTATTTTATCTACATTTTACAGACATGGAAACTTAGAGTGGTGTTGGACAGGATGAAATATGTTACAAGATGCTTTTAGTCTCTAAGAATATCAAAATACTTTATTTCATTTTATACCTAAATATATAGTGCATGGGTTCCTACAGTTCATGCAGTTGTGAGTAGCCTCAAACTTTTAGAAATTTATGCAATCAGTAGTGCCATGAAGGTCAGTTGGCAAAAGAATAGAAATCTTCAAAAGAACTCATTTTTACAATACTATCATTGAAGAGGACCTTATTTTTTATCTCTCCATTAACACTGTTCACACCACCCTTATCTTTATGCTTAACCAACTGTCTTGCAAAATAGCACTGAACATTATATTCTATAAGTAGTTTCATGTATAGTCAGAATGACTACTGTAAAATTACCATAAGAAACATTTATGTCTCACATTTATTAAATTCAAGGTTCTACAAATAAAGCACGTGTCTGATAAAAGTTACAGAACACAGCAAAGCTACCTAAACCATTTCCTTAAATTATCTAAAATAATCTTTTCTACTTTATTTTTATGAAAAAGTGTATTTGTTTATGGGGAAAATGCATATATTTATATGTTTAACTGTCCACTGGATATTTCCAGTGAGAACTGAAATCACTGAAACAATTCACACTTACACAGTTAATTTTCTGTCTCCTTTAATCTAACTTTATTATTCCATTGTATCCATCAGCATGTCATTCTTATTCCTAAAATCATTTGAACAGAAATATTCAAATTATAAGCTGCTTTAGTTTTTTCTTCCAGGAACTTCTGGAAAAAACAAAACAAAACATTTAAATGTATATGAAACTGTTCAACTTCTTGATAAATAATATCAAAGGCCTGTTGTATATTTTGGTTGGGAAGGGTTGATTGCTTTTGGATTTGTTTATTTTTTTACCAAGAATCTTTGAACCTCTTGCTCAGAACAAAAAGGGGGGGGGAAGAACACATCAAAAACATTGTACATTTGTATATGCATAAGAACACTTTAACAATATTCAGATCCAAAAATTACTCCATTAAGCTATTCCTGGACTGAACTAAAGAAAAATTTGAAATAAACCTAAAGCTATCTTCTTTTAGATTCTTTACCTCAAAACTAGAAGCTAAATGCTTTTATCTTACTTAACTCTTCCTAATTCTTTGCCCCATCATTTCTCTCTGCCCCTAATCCTCTGAACTGCTCTCCTTCCCTCTTGGCCTGGTAAAAAAATGCCCCCAAACTCAATTACTTCTTAAAGTTAAATCATGCTTAGAACAAGGAAGGACCATTTTAAGATTTAGGTTTACACTGAACTGACAGCTATCATCAAAGACTTTTCAAAACTTATACAAAATAGAAAGAAATTTTCAGAGGAATATAAATTAGTTATAAGGATGTATAACCCAGGGCTCTTAGAGATATGACAATTAATTCAAATGTTAGTGGCAATCTCAAATGTAAAAAATTGGATTGAAAAAACAGAATGAGAAGACTCCAGAGTGACTTAAAAGGACCCCAAACTGAACAGAAAATCAGAAATGCTTGGGAAAACTATAGACATTAAACATGGTATTTTGGAGGATATCTCCAAAGTCTTTCCTATGAAATAGTTTTGCTCTAAGCAAGGACAGGTTGAATCTTTGGGGGACTTTCAAAATAGCTCTCTCAAAATTTTAAGTGGACAACAGGCAAGAGTAGATCCTAAAATATATGTGACCCCAATTCTTTCCTCAAGTTTTGCTAATGTCTTTAAGTCAGATGTAAGAAATTTAATATGGAACAAAATACTAGAATCATACACTATCCTATTGCAAACCTCCAGTACTTTGTTAAACATTTTTTTTAAACCTTGTACCCAATGTTGAGAAACTGAAAGCTTTTCATTTATTTTTATTTTATTTTTTTAACTTTTTAATTTTAAATATTTTGAAAGAGTCTTAGAATAAAAACATAATACAACTCAGATAAATGATGTCTTTACTGATTAGAACAAAACAAAAAATAAAATTTACCACCCTAGTCAGTGAACAAGGTCTCTCGGTACAATACCAAAGATATTGATTTTTTTTAAGTTTCTTGTGTTAGCTAAAGTAAAATAAAATGTTAGTGATCAGTGAAGGTGGTACTAAGAAAATTTAGCACTTCAGTTTCATTTTGTTTTCTTTAACTCAAAAAGGATAATTTTCCTAATATACATAAGGACAACCTTGAGAAAACAACTTCCAGAAAAGATGAGTGAGTACCTCAGTGGACTTGCTATAACAAAAATATGGGCAAGATAACTATAAATCAAACATATCAGAAATCTGGCCATTAATCAATTTATCTATCAAATAAAATGACAACCTCAGTAAGACAGCTGGTTCAGTAATTTTTAAATTGGGACTATTCCCATACTTCTTTCCTTCCCAGCTCAGTGGTGTGATAAACAAAAACCCGTAGCACTACAGGCAACAGACAGGACTAACAGTTTTTGGAGATCTATTAAAATAACTATATTCAGAGTATAGTCAATATTTTGTTTGAACTTGAAGTCTTAGGAAAATCTCTACCATAAAACAAGCCTCAATAAATTGAAATGTTAAAATCATACATATTATGCCTTATGATCACATTGAAAATAAATAAAAAATCAACAACAGAAGTAAATTTGGGTAACTCATATATATATGAAAATTAAAAACAATATCCTAAATAATCAAGGGTCAAAGAAAAAATAGCAAGAGAAACTAGGAAATATTGTGACATGAAAGAAAATGAAAGCACAACCTACCAAACTTTATGAGATGCAGCAAAAGCAGTGTTTACAGGGGAATTTATAGCCATAAGTGTTTTTACTGAAAAACAGAAGAAAGATGTAAAATCAGTAATAAACTTCTAAATCACAAGAGTTAGAAAATGATAAAGTTAAATGTAAAGCAAAAAAAATGAAGATTAAAATTATTAAAAAAAGAATAGTATAACAATTAGAAAATCAGTAAAGTAAAAAATGTATTTTTGAAAAGGTCAAAAAAATTAAATAAAAACTCTTTACCTAGATGGACCAAGAGAAAAAGAGAAGATACAAATTACTAAAATCAGGAATGAAAGAGGAGACATTATAACTGGTCTTAGAGAAGTAAAAAAAGGATAATAAAATAATGCTATGAACATCTGTGTGTTAACAAATCAGATAAAATGGATGCAATAGTCAAATTCCTAGATAGACACAAAGTACCAAAACTGACTCAAGAAGAAATAGGTAGGCTGAATATATTTGTAACATGTAAAATGATTGAAATAATAACTTTAAAAATTTCAACAAGGACAAATTCTGACATCAGATAACTTCAGTGGTGATATTGATGAAACATTTCAAGAATCAATACCATTCACAATTTTTTTCAAAATATAGAAAAGGAGGAAACACTTCTCTACTCATTCTATGAGACAATCATTATGCTGATAACAAAACTAGATAAACACAAGAAAACTACAGAGCAGGATTCCTTATGAATGTATACATAAAATTTATCAGCATATTGCTGGCAACCTGAATCCAGCAATGATTAAAATGGAGAATATACCATGGCCAAGTGGCAATCATTCCAGGCTTGCAGGGTTCATTTAACATCCAAAAATCAATAAATGTAATATACCACATTTATAGAATAAAGGACAAAAGTAACACATGATCACCTCAATAGACACAGAGAAAACATTTTACAAAATCCAACAACTTTTCATGGTAAAAACAAAACAAAACAAAACATAAAACACTTAAACTAGGAGTTGAAGGGAATTATCTCAATCTGTTAAAGAACAACTACCAATAAGCCATAACTTAACGGTGAAATATGGAATGCCTTACACCCATGATCAGGAACCAGGCAAGGATATCTTATCTCACACTTATATTTAATGATAGTACTGGAGGTTTTAGCTAGGGCGATCAGGCAAGAACAAAAGTAGAAGCTGTCCATATTGGAAAGAAAGTAGTAAACTAGCTCTATTTGTAAATGACGTGATCTTACATATAGAAAATCATAATGAATGTGTCAAACTTATTAGAACTAACAAACCAGTTTAGCAATGTGATAGGATAGAATATTAATTTTAAAATTCATTGTATTTCTATCCACTAGTGAAAAATCTAAAAACCTAATTAAGAAAACAATTTTATTTATAATAGCATCTATAAGAATAAAATACTAGAAATACATTTAACAAAAAAGTGCACAATTGACACACTGAAAACTATGAAATATCACTGAAAGAAACTGAAAGGATATACTAAATAAATAAAAGAGATTCCATGTCCATGGATTAGATGACTTAACATTGTTAACGTGACAATACTACTCAAGAAGGATGAGTCTTCCCAATTTGTTCTTTTTAAGAGAGTTTTGACTATTCTAGATCCTTTGTATTTCTATATGAATGTTAGCTTTAGGTTACCATTTTCTTAAAATTAAAAACAGGTGGGGCTTTAATAGAGCTAGTGGGTATCTCTAACAATCATAATCCTCAGACATTCCCTTCGTCCCAGTCCAGACTTGTTACCTCACTCCTTTACACAAGAAACAGTCTTCCTTATTTCTGAGCCCACACTCACTAATTTAATTATGAGATTTTTTTACTGGGCAAATGGAACTGCTAGTTTAAGTGCTCTCCTAATGGTCTTCTTGAAATTTCTGAAGACATCTCTTTTCATAATGAAGTAATGGCTGTATTGAACACTGATTTATCAGTATTCTTGTGCCTAAACTAAGTTCAAATTAAAGAATTTAACAAGGTGTTGACTTCTTGTGGAGGAAAAAAAATCTATTTTCATAGGTTGGATCTTGAAAGTTGAGTTCATTTATGTTTCCACTGAAACATCTAAACCTCTAGCCAAACTAACAAAACTAGACTAGGCTCAATCATTAAAATCCTAGTAATAAAGGAATCAACAACATACCTTAACTCGCTCTTATACTACTCCTAACCTCTCTATTAAAACACACTACACAAGGATATAGGTTTATTTGGAAGCTGGGAGCTGTAAATAAATAAATATAATGCTCTTTTTTTTTTTTTTTTTTTTTTTGCGGTACGTGGGCCTCTCACTGTTGTGGCTTCTCCCGTTGTGGAGCACAGGCTCCGGACGTGCAGGCTCAGTGACCATGGCTCACGGGCCCAGCCGCTCCGCGGCATGTGGGATCCTCCCAGACCGGAGCACGAACCCGTGTCCCCTGCAGCGGCAGGCGGACTCTCAACCACTGTGCCACCAGGGAAGCCCATATAATGCTCATTTTATTTCACTGTATTATGAAGCTGGGATTTGTTTTACCCTCAGTACCTCCTGATTCTGCATATTTTGCAGTCTCAGGTTTCTGCACTGCTTATTTTAGTATCCCTTTAGAATTAGATCAATATAAGCAATATTTGTTTGCCTTCTCCTGGAAAAACATCAAATAGCAAAACATCTAGATAATACCCAAAATTTAGTAAGGAACTCTACTACTTTTCACAAGTCCACAACCAATACCTAAAGGAAACATTACATTTTTCTTATTCAAGATTTATATGACCATTTGTTGTGTTTTAAAGGTAAAGAAAATTCTAAGACTGATTCTATATATCTATTAACTATTATAGTTTAGAAAGGTTATAAGATTTCTGAAGAGAATTTAAATGTTTTCTTAAGTAAAGTTCATTACCTGGATCACGATTTATCCCAAGGAGATAGATGTCTTGTTTCTGACAGAGTACAGGTCATTCATAACTTTCTCAGACCAATAACAAAAAGACAATTAAAAGGAATTCCTGGATTTTATTGAATTCTACCAGCAATGGACCCCAATTTTTCTGAAATCACCGTCACACTATATGACTTAATCAAATCCTTGTTAGGTGAACCTTTTCCCTGGAAACCTAAAGAGGGGCAGATGTATGTGTGTGTGTGTGTGTGTGTGTGTGTGTGTGTGTGTGTGTGAGTTAAATTAGATCTTCAAACATCTGATATGGGTTTACCTAATTATCATAAGCATTTCTACCTCTTCATATATGAAAGCTCTAGACAAGCCCTTAGTGTTCTTAATATTTTTGGAATGACCATAAACCAATAGCTAACTATAGTTTCTTTCTGAGCCCATGTCACATGCCATATCATCTGCTTTGTCTAAAGGTAATAGTCAGAGCAGATAGATAATCAGAGGTTTCTGCCAATTTGATTTTAGCATCTCCTTTCAACTAGTTCATCCCCTCATGGTTTAAAATGGTTGCTCACTGAAAAACACATTTCTTAGCAAGTAGGCTTACACCCTATGAAATTCAATTATTTTTCTCCCTCACATGTTTCCATTAATCACTGGAATGTTTCAAACCCTGCTCCTTTTATTACATTACATGGAAAAGGGAAAATTCATACTTGTCTAATCTCTTGTTCATGAACTATGTTCCTGGTAGATTTATTAGAAAACCCTTTAGAATACAGACTTAATCTTTCTGGTTGATTTTCTGTATTTTGAAATTGAACCCAGAAAAACATCATGGATGTCCCTCTGATAGATCTGACTTCACCCCCAGAATATGACTTCCTGCTAGAGGCAAATTATACCCAGAAGGCAGAAATCCAAGTGCTCACCAGAGCTGTTCATTTAGCCAGAGATTATAGAGTAATGTGAACAGTAATAATGGATAAGCTTTGGGGAGTGGACCATAATTTTGGAATTCTTTTAAAAATAAGGAGGGTTCCTGACCACATCTGAGTAGTCGATACATGAACTTTTGTCTCTCAGATGCTTTATTAAGAGATGGACAATGAGATCAGCTCCTTCTGGGTATCATCAATCAATTCTCCCTTTATGTGATAGTAATAGGAAGAAACATGTGTTTAGATGTAGCACCTACAATTCTAGACACCATATTATTGCAAGAATACATTGCCAAAATTACAAGAGAAAGCAATGCACTCAGGTCTACCATCAATAGCTATGAGAAGGCTTTCCTCAAATTTTTAAACAATAAATATTTCATAAAAATACCTGGAGGCCTATTCTAGAAACAAAGGTATCAAAGGCATTAGAGAAATACAGACCTTGGACTCTGATGGAAAGGGGTCCATATATCACAATTAAAAAGCATATATAGCATTCTTGAACCACTGGAAGATAATCCTTTCTAGAGCCTTCAAGAAGAGGAATATTTAGAAAACTCCAGAAGTATATGATCTTTGTAAGGAGACAGATTCCACTCAAGACCCTTGGATCAACTGAACAATGACATGAGATGTAGAAGGTGTTAACCAAAATTTCAGAAATGGGACCTGATTGAAATAGAAAGGTGTTATTTGAAGTTTGTTAGGATGGCAGCCTGGGAGACACAGATTCAAAGTGTACCTGAATTGTGTTCCACTGAACTGCAAAATGCGGGAGGCTTTTTTTTTTAATATTTGAATTTTATTTCAATAAAATAAAAAGAAATTTTATTTCTTTTTTTATAGAGCAGAATCTTATTAGTTTTCCACTTTATACATATTAGTGTATATATGTCAATCCCTATCTCCCAATTCATCACATCACCACCACCCCCGCCCCCGCTGCATACACCCCTTGGTGTCCATACATTTGTTCTCTACATCTGTGTCTCAATTTCTGCCCTGCAAACCAGTTCATCTGTACCATTTTCCTAGGTTCCACATATATGCGTTAATATACGATATTTGTTTTTCTCTTTCTGACTTACTTGACTCTGTATGACAGTCTCCACATTCATCCATGTCTCTACAAATGACCCAAGTTTGATCCTCTTTATGGCTGAGTAATATTCCATCGTATATATGTACCAATTCTTCTTTACCCATTTATCTCTCAAAGAGCATTTAGGTTGCTTCCATGACCTGGCTATTGTAAATAGTGCTGCAATGAACATTGGGGTGCATGTGTCTTTTAGAATTATGGTTTTCTCTGGGTATATGCTCAGTCGTGGGATTGCTGGGTCATATGATAATTCTATTTTTAGTGTTTTAAGGAACTTCCATAATGTTCTCCATAGTGACTGAATAAATTTACATTCCCACCAACAGTGCAAGAGGGTTCTCTTTTCTCCACACCCTCTCCAGCATTCGTTGTTTGTAGATTTTCTGATGATGCCCATTCTAACTGGTGTGAGATGATACCTCATTGTAGCTTTGATTTCCATTTCTCTAATAATTAGTGATGTTGAGCAGCTTTTCATGTGCTTCTTGGCCATCTGTATGCCTTCTTTGGAGAAATGTCTATTTAGGTCTTTTGCCCATTTTTGAATTGTGGTTTTTTTGTTTTGTTTTGTTTTTTGTTTATTTGTTTCTGTGGTATGTGGGCCTCTCACAGTTGTGGCCTCTCCCGTTGTGGAGCACAGGCTCTGGATGCACAGGCTCAGAGGCCATGGCTCATGGGCCTAGCCACTCCATGGCATGTGGGATCTTCCTGAACCAGGGCATGAACCTGTGTCCCCTACATCGGCAGGCAGACTCTCAACCACTGCGCCACCAGGGAATCCCTGTGTTGTTTGTTTTTTTTAAATATTGAGATGCATGAGCTGTTTATATACTTTGGAGATTATTCCTCTGTCAGTTGCTTCATTTGCAAATATTTTCTCCCATTCTGAGGGCTGTCTTTTCCTCTTGTTTGTAGTTTCCTTTGCTTTGCAAAAGCATTTTTAAGTTTCAGTTTATTTTTGTTTTTATTTCCATTTTTCTAGGAGGTGGATTAAAAAAGATCTTGCTGTGATTTATGTCAAAGAGCCTTCTTCCTATGTTTTCCTCTAAGGGTTTTATACTGTCGGGTTTTACATTTAAGTCTCTAATCCATTTTGAGTTTATTTTTGTGTATGGTGTTAGGGAATGTTCTAATTTCATTCTTTACATGTAGCTGTCCAGTTTTCCCAGCACCAATTATTGAAGAGACTGTCTTTCCTCCATTGTATACCCTTGCCTCCTTTGTCAGAGATTAGTTGAACCCTAGGTGCATGGGTTTATCTCTGGGCTTTCTATCCTGTTCCATTGATCTATATTTCTGTTTTTGTGCCAGTACCATACTGTTTTGATTAATGTAGCTTTGTAGTATAGTCTGAAATCAGAGAGTCTGATTACTCCAGCTCTGTTTTTTCCCTTTAAGAATGCTTTGGCTACTCAGGGTCTTTGTGTCTCCATACATATTTTAAGATATTTTGTTCTAGTTCTGTAAAAATTGCCATTGGTAATTTGACAGGGATGGCACTGAATCTGTAGATTGCTTTGGGTAGTATAGTTATTTTCACAATGTTGATTATTTCAATCCAAGAATGTGGCATATCTCTCCATCTGCTTGTATCATCTTTAATTTCTTTTACCAGTGTCTTATAGTTTTCTGCATACAGGTATTTCGTCTCCCTAGGTCGGTTTATTCCTAGGTATTTTATTCTTTTTGTTGCAATGGTAAATGGGAGTGTTTCCTTAATTTCTCTTTCAGATTTTTCATCATCAGTGTATAGGAATGCAAGAGATTTCTGTGCATTAATTTTGTATCCTGAAACTTTACCAAATTCATTGATTAGTTCTAGTAGTTTTCTGGTGACATCTTTAGGATTCTCTATGTAGAGTATCATGTAATCGGCAAACAGTGACAGTTTTACTTCTTCTTTTACAATTTGGATTCCTTTTATTTCTTTTTCTTCTCTGATTTCCATGGCTAGGACTTGCAAAACTATGTTGAATAATAGTGGTGAGAGTGGACATCCTTGTCTTGCTCCTGATCTTAGAGGAAATGCTTTCAGTTTTTCACCATTGAGAATGATGTTTGCTGGGGGGTTGTTGTATACGGCCTTTATTACATTGAGGTAGCTTCCCTCTATGCTCACTTTCTGCAGAGTTTTTATCATAAATTGGTGTTGAATTTTGTCATAACCTTTTTCTTCATCTATTGAGATGATCATATTGTTTTTCTTCTTCAATTTGTTAATATGGTGTATTCCATTGGTTGATTTGCATGTATTGAAGAATCCTTGCACCCCTGAGATAAATCCCACTTGATCATGGTGTATGATCCTTTTAATGTGTTGTTGGATTCTGTTTTCTAGTATTTTGTGGAGGATTTTTGCATGTATATTTATCAGTGATGTTGGTCTGTAATTTTCTATTTTTTGTAGTATCTTTGTCTGGTTTTGATATCCGGGTGATGGTGACCTCATAGAATGAGTTTGGGAGTACTTTTTCCTCTGCAATTTTTTTGAAGAGTTTGAGAAGGATACATGTTAGCTCTTCTCTAGATGTTTCATAGAATTCACTTGTGAAGCCATCTGGTCCTGGACTTTTGTTTGTTGGAAGATTTTTAATCACAGTTTCCGTTTCATTACTAGTGATTGGACTGTTCATATTTTCTATTTGTCTCTTAGGATGCTTTGTATTTCTGCAGTGTCTGTTGTAATTTCTCCTTTTTCATTTCTAATTTTATTGATGTGAGTCCTCTCCCTCTTTTTCTTGATGAGTCTGGCTAATGGTTTATCAATTTTGTTTGTCTTCTCAAAGAACCAGCTTTTAGTTTTATTCATCTTTGCTATTGTTTTCTTTGTTTCCACTTCATTTATTTCTGCTCTGATTTATGATTTTGTTCCTTCTGCTAACTTTGGGTTTTGTTTGTTCTTTTTCTAGTTCCTTTAGGTGTAAGTTTATATTGTTTATTTGAGAATTTTCTTGTTTCTTGAGGTAGGCTTGTATTGCTATATACTTCCCTCTTAGAACTGCTTTTATTGTTTCCTATAGGTTTTGGATCATCGTGTTTCATTGTCATTTTTCTCTAGATGCTTTTGATTTCCTCTTTGATTTCTTCAGTGATCTTTTGGTTATTTAGTAACGTATTGTTTAACCTCCATGTGTTTGTGTTTTTTATGTTTTTTACCCTGTAATTGATTTCTAAACTCATAGCATTGTGGCCAGAAAAGATGCTTGATATGATTTCAATTTTCTTAAATTTACTAAGGCTTGATTTGTAACCCAAGATATGTTCTATCCTGGAGAATGTTCCATGCGCTCTTGAGAAGAAAGTTTAATCTGCTGTTTTTGGATTGAATGTCCTATAAATATCTGTTAAATCTCTCTGGTCTATTGTGTCATGTAAAGCTTGTGTTTCCTTATTAATTTTCTGTTTGGATGATCTGTCCATTGGTGTAAGTGAGTTGTTAAAGTCCCCCAATATTACTGTGTTATTGTCGATTTCCTCTTTTATAGCTGTTAGCAGTTACCTTTCATACTGAGGTACTCCTATGTTAGGTTCATACATATTTATAATCATTATATCTTCTTATTGGATTGATCCCTTGATCATTATGTCATGTCCTTCTTGTCTCTTGTAACATTCCTTATTTTAAAGTCTATTTTATCTGATATGAGTATTGCTACTCCAGCTTTCTTTTGATTTCCATTTGCATGGAATATCTTTTTTCATCTCCTCACTTTCAGTCTGTGCGTGTCCCTAGGTCTGAAGTGGGTCTCTTGTAGACAGCACATATATGGGTCTTTTTTTTTTTTTTTTTTTGTATCCATTCAGCAAGCCTGTGTCTTTTGGTTGGAACATATAATCCATTCATGTTTAAGGTAATTATCAATATCTACATTCCTATTACCACTTTATTATTATTATTTTTTGTAGGTCCTTTTCTTCTCTTGTGTTTCCCACTTAAAGAAGTTCCTTTAGCATTTGTTGTAGAGCTGGTTTAATGGTGCTGAATTCTCTTAGGTTTTGCTTGTTTGTAAATCTTTTGATTTCTTCATCGAGTCTAAATGAGATCCTTGCTGGGTAAAGTACTCTTTGTTGTAGCTTCTTCCCTTTCACCATTTTAAATATGTCATACCACTTCCTTCTGTCTTGTAGAGTTTCTGCTGAGAAATCAGCTGTTAACCTTATGGGAGTTCCCTTCTATGTTATTTGTCATTTTTCCCTTGCTGCTTTCAGTAATTTTTCTTTGTCTTTAATTTTTGCCAATTTGATTACTATGTGTCTCGGCGTGTGTCTCCTTGGGTTTATCCTGTATGGGACTCACTGTGTTTCCTGGACTTGGATGGTTATTTACTTTCCCATGTTAGGGAAGTTTTCGACTATAATCTCTTGAAATATTTTCTTGGGTCCTTTCTCTGTCTCTTCTCCTTCTGGGACCCCTAAAATGTGAATGTTGTTGCATTTAATGTTGTCCCAGAGGTCTCTTAGGCTGTCTTCACTTCGTTTCATTCTTTTTTCTTTATTCTGTTCCACAGAAGTGAATTCCGCCATTCTGTCTTCCAGGTCACTTATCCATTCTTCTGCCTCAGTTTTTATGCTATTGATTCCTTCTAGTGTAGTTTTCATTTCACTTATTGTATTGTTCATCTCTGTTGTTTGTTCTTTAATTCATCTAGTTGTTTGTTAAACATTTCTTGCACCTTCCTGATCTTTGACCCCATTCTTTTTCTGAGGAAGTGGATGATCTTTACTATCATTATTCTGAATTCTTTTTCTGGAAGGTTGCCTATCTGCACTTTAGTTAGTTGTTTTTTCTGTGGTTTTATCTTGTTCCTTCATCTGGTACATAGCCCTCTGTCTTTTCCTCTTGTCTATCTTTCTGTGAATGTGGTTTTTATTCCACAGGCTGCAGGATTGTAGTTCTTCTTGCTTCTGCTGTCTGCTCTCTGGTGGATGAGTGTATTTAAGAGGCTTGTGCAAGTTTCCTCATGGGGTGCTTTAAAAAGCAAAAATCACAATGTTACAGTTAGTTACATGAGTTGGTTATCAATAATTATAATTGGAGCTGACAAGAAGTAAGGTTGCTTTTCACGTAGGTATTGGTTGGTGTCAGAAATTTTTGCATAGTTTTGGAGGGAAAACTTGAGACCAGAAGGTTGCAGCTGGCAGGTGTTCTGAATAGTGCCAGTGGTGTCCTTGGGTCTGGCTCAGTTCAAAGAAGGTTCAAGTTCTCAGTGGTACAGAGAAGTGCTTGAGACCTGATTGTCATTGGCTGCCCAACTCCAATTTTGTATATCTGAATGGTGATTTCTACATTCAAATTTCAGTTTGTCATCAATAGCTTTCACTGAAGTTTCAGTGAAGAAAACAACAGATTGTTGTATTTTATCTGCATTCTTTTCTTCATTTTCGTAGCTATAAAACAAGTCTCTGTTCTTAATATTGCTTTTTACCTCTTTATCCAATCTTCGATATGAGTTCAATCCTTGGCTACAATTGGCTTGTGAACTGGCTAAATCATACAACAAAATGACTGCTGGATTTGTGCACATACTTTATTTTTTTTCTGAGAACCACCCAGCTTCCCTTAATACTAGTTATTTGTAATGAATCAGTCAATTTCCTGGTTAACTGAATTCAGCCTATATGGGACTTTGTAGGTGGCAAACAAAACAACAGGTCAGACATCCCAAAGTCTAAAAATCTAAAAATCACATCTTACACAGAAAACTAGATTACTTTCTTCAATTAAACATGACTTGAAGATCTTATATGGGAATTCACTTTTGTAACTGAACTTTTAAGAAATAAAACTTGGAAAAGAAAGAGAGAACAGATGGTGACTATTTGGAGTCTCTCTCATTTTCACAGATCTCACAAGTAAGACAAACTTCTCTTTCACTTTAGATCTACCTAATGATCTCAACAGTACAAGTTAATTGCCTGGCACTGGACCATTCTAAATGGGTAGCACCATAACATTATAATACTATTTAGCAAACCAATAGGGTTATTTTGGTAAAAAAAAAAAATGACCTCCAATGTCTGATATTAGATCTCTTGGCACAAAAGTCAACTGGCTTCTACCTGCTGACTAGACCCAAACTTGATAAATTAATTCCTCCCTCAAAGGTATTCACTGATATCAATCAGGGTGCACCCCAGAAGCAAATATCTTACTGTCTACATTAATACAACAATGGTTTTCTACTTTATTATTACAGGAAAGTTTCATCCAGAAAAGAAAATATTGAGAATAAGTTAAGTGTTTCTCCCCATGATTCTTCTTCTCTTCCCCCCAAATGAGCATCAAACTGTTCAACTCTACAAAGGACATCATTGGACAATTGTTTTATTTCCAGGAGTTTTGAAGTCATCAAATAAAATCATCACTTTGTTGTGCCCCCAATTTTAAACCATTATATCATGATCCTTATACAACCAAACCCCTTGATTGAAAAAAATCACCTTAAATCAGACTCTGAAACCTCACAATTATATCAAATTTACTTTTCCCCTCTCTAAGATGCTACTAAACTCTGACAAAGCAGTTCCTCTCTTACTCAATACGTATAAACTCAGTGTTTTCCTGTTAAATTGTTAATTTAGTTGTATTTTTACATGGTTTGCATTAAACATCACTTAGAAACTCCAAAATCAAGATAGACACATTCAACATTGCTGCAGTAGGTTAGACCAATTGCCTTATATAATGAGATTGATCAAAAGAGGAAAATAACATGAGTTGAGCACTTAATATGCTTAAGACTTTATCCTAGGCACTATAACACATTCATTAAATACCTTACAAACACACTTATGACATAGCTATTACTTTATTCATTTTATAGATGAAGAAGCTAAGGCTTAGAAAGATTAAGTAAGTAGTTTGAGGTTAGTCTAGTGTAGAGGCTTGACCTTGCAGTATTTCATCTCTAAGTTTCCATGGATCTATAATTTGAATTTACTGAATAGAAAATAAATTAATGGATGTCCCTGAAATGTGGTTTCCTATTCATCAGGGAGAAATAAAAATTGAGAAGTCTTACAAAGAATACCTTTTTGAACAGAGATTGTCTACAAAAAGAAATGCCAGAATTTATGTTAGAAATGTCTGCTGTCATCCTTAAAATATGATACCCAAATAGACACACCAGGAAGCTTTCATGTGCAAATTGTTAAGTGAAGAGTATTCCACCTTCCAAGTCCATGGAAAAGAACTATTGAAAGACAGATGATTAGATAGACAGATAGATAGATACCATTATCCAAGTAGGACATTTTTCCTGTGTTTATTTTGGCAATCAGTTCAGTACTGGATCAATCGGAAATATTTAACTTACACTGGTAACACATTGTATTAAATTTAACCATGTTCAATATTTTAAAAAAAAGGAAAATAATCAGTTTGAAATATAATATTTACATATTTGACCTTTAAAGATATTATAACTTCAAATAAATTGATCCTGAATAGTGTTTATTCTCCCATATAGGATGATATTTTTTATTAATACAATTCATCTTTTCAAATTTAAATGTGAAAGAATAGTTAAAAAACTTAATATTAGGGGGTATAGAGGAGGAAAAAACTTTACAATAGACTATGGAGAAATTAAATAAAATACAAATTGATTACTTGAATAAATATTATTTTAATTAATTTTCCATATGATTAAGAATATAAGGCATGAAACTGGAAAATGATAAATTGCTATATGAGTACATAGACATATATAAAATGATCAAATATAAATAGGCACTGATGGTTACATATAAACTGTAAATACTAAATATTGGGATAAATTTTCTCTACTACCTCCTGGCAGAAAATAACCTCTTCAAATACTCCTCTAGAATTTTTAACCAGAGAGTATTGAGTAGATCCCAAACACCGAGTTGGTACAGCAGGTAAGGAAAAGTTCAATACCCAAATTCGGTATTTCTCCTGAGTGTGCTGAAGTCAATACTGACAAATCTTTACTCCTTTATTCCCACCTCCTACAAACCCTGCAGACCGGAAGCATATTTGGAGAAGTGAAAGTCCTTTCTTGTCAGATGCCAGAATAAGTGGCTGTAGCTGGAGATGAGGAGATTAGATTCTTCATGGCCAGAGGACATCCAGTGACCAATAGCTTCAAAATACTGAATTACCCATATTTCTGTTATACAATATTTATGTGTTAAATATTGTCCACTGAGAATCAACTTTTAAAATTTTTGGTGACCTTTCTTTAAGTTTACAATTGAAAAGCACACATAAAAATAAATGTTAAATTTAAAACTTAAGAAAAAAAAATTAGATTTTTGTATCAGGAACTCCGGTTGAAGGGCCAGGGGTGAGGGCCCTGCACACACAACACCTTGTGAGCCAGTGAAACCAGATGAAGCACAAAAAAAAAAAAAGAAAAAAAAAAGAAAGAGACCTTCACATAAACAGATTCTTACTGGCTGGTGTGAAAGGTCATTCCAAGATGTGTTGCTGAGGGGGTCTTGGAGCTCTGGCCTGGTGTCAGGCCTGAATCTCTGATGTGAGAGACCCGAGTTCAGAATATTGGACCACTGGAGACCTCCCAGCCCAACATAATACCAATCGGCAAGAGATTTCCCAGAGACCTCCATCTCAACGCTAAGACCCAGCTCCACCCAGTGGCCAGCAAACTCCAGTGCTGGACGCTCCATGCCAAACAACTAGAAAACAGGAACACAACCCCACCCATTAGCAGAGAGGCTGCCTAAAATCATACTAATTTCACAGACAACCCAAAACACACCAACAGACACAGCCTTGGCCACCAGAAAGACAAGACCCAGCCACACCCACCAGAACACAGGCACCAGTCCCCTTCACCAGGAAGCCTTCACAAGTCACTGAACCAACTTTACCGAATGGGGGCAGACATCAAAAACAACAGGAACTACGAATGTGCAGTCTGCGAAAAGGAGACCCCAAACAGAGTAAGTTAAGCAAAATGGGAAGACAGAGAAAAACACAGCAGATGAAGGAGCAAGGTAAAAACCCATGAGACCAAACAAAGGAAGAGTAAATAGGCAGTCTACCTGAAAAAGAATTCAAAGTAATGATAGTAAAGATGATACAAAATCTTGGAAGTAGAATGGAGAAAACACAGGAAACGTTTAATAAGGACCTAGAAGTACTAAAGAGAAAACAATGATAAACAACACAATAAATGAAATTAAAAATTCTCTAGAAGAAATCAATAGCAGAATAACTGAGGCAGAAGAATGGATCAGTGACCTAGAAGATAAAATAGTGGAAATAAATTACTGCAGAGCAGAATAAAGATAAAAGAATGAAAAGAATTGAGAAAAGTATCAGAGACCTCCAGGACAACAATAAAGGAACCAACATTCGAATTATAGGGGTAATGGAAGAAGAAGAGAAAAAAAAAAGGGACTGAGAAAATATTTGATGAGATTATGGTTGAAACCTTCCTTAATAAGGGAAAGGAAATAGTCAATCAAGTCCAGGAAGCACAGAGAGTCCCATACAGGATAAATCCAAAGAAAAACATACCAAGAAATATATTAATCAAACTATCAAAAATTAAATACAAAGTAAAAATATTACAAGCAACAAGGGAAAAGCAACAAATAACATAAAAGGGAATCCCCATAAGGATGTGATGACAGAAACAAAAAGGTGGAGGGGACATGAGGCAAAAAATGCAAATGACCTTTGGAAGCTGAAAAGGGAAAGGAAACAGATTTTTCCCTGAAGCCTCCATATGGAACACGGACTTGCCAATTACTTGATTTTGGCTTTATAAATTCCAAAACTATGCAATAATAAATCTGTGCTGTTTTAAGCCACTGAATTGGTGGGAACTTGTTACAACAACCATAGGAAGCTAATATGTGATTTCCAGTTTAGTCACCCTAATGGAAAGAGACACTCTTTTTCTATACGTCAGGCAAAAATTTCTACAACAGACTCTAATTAGTCCAACTTGAAGCATGTGGGCTTCTTTGAAATGAGCAATAGTTTGACTGTCATCAGAGGAATGGAGTATTCTTATTGGCCTACTTGTGTCATGTTCTAACCTCTTCCTCCAAAGGAAAAATTGTGGGAGAAGTTGTTCTCCCTTTTTGATCCACATGGGTAGTCTCCAATGAGGAATATTGATTTGTTATTTTTTTTTAATGGACAAAGGATATTAGGTGAATAGCATCAGAGGGGAAGGGAAAGAAAAGGAGACAAAAAGAGAGAAAGAGAGGAAGAGTGAGTGAGAGAGAAAGAGAGAAGAGTGAATGAATGAATGAATATAAGGATAAAGACACTGACAGAGAAGAGAAGAATCACATTAAAGAATAGCTCCAAACATTTTATCTTGACACTCAGGAATCACATTCACAAACTTCATATGAAAGCCGAATCAGCTTAACAGTAAATGTGTATAATTTAAAAAACTCATTAAAAACATAAATACATTAATTACAGAATATTCTTGATTATTATATTTTCAACATTCAATGAGAAACATCACTATAAATTGCTGCAATATTTAGCTAAAATCAATAATGAGAATTTTCATGTTTGCAGATAACTCTACAGTATACATATAATATTTCAATATAATGTTTTCATTTATTAAATATAAAGGTAGAATGCAAAAGTAATATGAACTGAAAAGAGCACACAAAGTACCTGCTGATGTGTGCTTATTAGGTATACATGTATACATGAATATCTAAATACATAGATCAAGAGATCATCACCTGAAGCTTTGCTCACCATTGATATATCTTATTTAGTCTTGTAAGTTTGCAACTGGCCCTATGCTGAAGTTTGTGTGTAAAATAACCAGATCTGTTAGTTGAGTACTGTCTTCTCAAGTGTTCACCGTACTCATAAATCAGAGGCAAGAAGCAAGATTGTGGATGAGGGAAGTTCAGACTACAAGCCAAAATCTATAAAATTGGGTAAAATGGGGGCATAATATATTCCCTAAAATATTCCAACATGTTTACATGTGTTTTGAGGGCCTTTATAATCAGTTTATCAGAAGTAATGTAATAAAGAAGTGAGGTACATAATTACCTGCATTAATTAATATGTTATGTTTTCCCAGCTTTCTCATTCAGAACCTATTACAACCTGACAATCATGGAGGCAAATAAAAATTTATAACATCAAAACACAAGACACAATAATCAAGAAATCAAGTAAATATTGTCTTTTCTACAAGTAACTGTGTATTTTACCCTGCCGAAAAAAGTATTGAGCTATAGCCAGATATTAGCAGCCCATCTTGCATATCTTTTTCTGATAGACATACTTTTCTTTGAATGTGGAAATTATTACTATTGCCACAAGAAGTAAATGAAGAACACATACGGTAATTGCTTCGATGCGGGGAGAGTAGGAAATTGTTTCACAGCATCCCTCAAAATAGAAATGACAGTCAGTGATGAAATCCAACTAGACATATTTTTTCCCTTCTACAAAGCACAGATAGGCAGTTTTTCTTTTATCCATTTTCAAAATTAAATATTAGGAGAGCTTATATTTCCCTGATATACTATATTTTCCTATTTTTCCATATATACCATTGTCCATGCCCCTTAATCATTTTTTTTTCATTTTACCAGTCAAATGTCTAAATGTTTATAAAGCAGACATTTTCTCCTTTCAATCTACAATCATTTGTGTTGTGATATAATCAAATAGAATTTTTATTAGTTATCTAGGGCTGGCATAACAATATCAAAGGCTGTGTAACTTAAACAACAGTTACTTTCTCAAAGTTCTGGAAGCTGGAAGTCCAAGATCAAGGTGTTGTCAGATTTGGTTTCTCTTGAGCCTCTGTCATTGGCTTACAGATGACCTTCTGCTTGCTGTATGCTCATATGGTCTTTTATTTGTGTGTGATCATCCTGGTACCTCTTCCTCTATTCTTAAAATGACACATGTTATACTAGATTAGGGCACCCTCATAGGACTTCATGTAACCTTATTTACACCTTTTAAAGTAATGTCCCAAATACAATCACATTCTGAGATACTGATCCCAATTTTGCTCTTTATTGATTCATACATTTTCTTTCTTAAGTGAAAATATCATTATGCCATCATTCAGAATCCAGACTCTTGCAAAGCATAGAAAATCTCAGTTATAATGTCACACTCATTCACTTTTCTAACCTTATTTTCTTCTTCAACAGTAATCTAAATTCAAGCTATACTATATCATGAGTGGTTTCTTGAATATCCTAAGATATTCTTTGGGGGTCCTTTACATGTAAACATGGTATACTGTCTATGTAAAATATACTTCTCAACTTTCCCATTACTTTTCTTTCTTTATTCATTTTTTTTTCATTCATTCTTACAGTCAAAGAGTTTTGAGACCCTAATATATGCTGAGAACTATTCTAAATTTGGGGGATGCAACAGTAAAAAGAAATGACAAGATTTCCTTATTGAATTTACTGTCTTCATTGAAAGACTCTCATTCTCATACAGGAGTCTATTTAATAAGACTTGCCCACTCCCTCCATACATACTGCTCCTGAAACACTGCACAATGCTAACCTCAATGTTCGTTCATACTTTGTTGACAGTATAGCCATTTTTATAGAGTTAAGGTTTCTTAAATTCTAGCAGTATGTATGAAATATGGGAGGATACTATATGAAACATTGTCAGTAATTAATATCTTTTGGTTGAATAAATAAAAGTATTTATGAATAACCCATTTTTATGAGGCCTTATATACTAATAGTCAAAACATCACATTATTTTAAAATGCTGCATAGCCTTAAGAATATTCTACATTGTTAATTTTACTAAGAAAAATTGATACCAGATAAGTTCTCTGATTTTCTTTCCTAGATCATAAAGACTGTTATACAAAATTTCTTAAGAGCAACACATATAACTGCTTTATAAAATAAGCTAGATTTTATGACAAAGTTTTAAATATGCTAGTTTTCAGAATCTAACATTTGTATTCTTTTTTTTTTTTAATGGAAACTTTCACAGCTACCTCTCACCAATAGTCTGACATCCAGTTTATTTGAGGGGAAAACATACACTATTCTTCAGGTCATATTAGCCTCTAATCCTCCTTTTCACGTGTTTTCCCTTGTGTAGGGATTATTACGCTGCAATTAATTTCACATAGCTTGGAAGTCTTCTCCACTGATCTCATATAAACAGATATGCAATCCCTCTCTGCTGACAGTGAAATATGAGCAGATGTATTAAGAATACATTAATTTGAAAAGCCAACTTAAAATTTATTTTAATGTGTCATTGTAAAATGACTTATTAGTTATCAAATAAGATCTATATCTTATATATGTATGTAGATATAGATTTTAATAATAGAAAAGATAGATGGGTTTGCTTTGTTTTGCATGTTGTTTTGTTGTATCATAGTTAGTTCTTCTGTTATATGTCCTGCATAAGCATGTTTCTTTCTTATTTATGTATTTATTTTTAACATTTTATTGGAGTATAATTGCTTTACAATGGTGTGTTAGTTTCTGCTTTATAACAAAGTGAATCAGTTATACATATACATATATCCCTATATCTCTTCCCTCTTGCATCTCCCTCCCTCCCACCCTCTCTATCCCACCGCTCTACATGGTCACAAAGCACTGAGCTGATCTCCCTGTGTTATGTGGCTGTTTCCCATTAGCTGTTTATTTTACGTTTGGTAGTGTACATATATGTCCATGTCACTCTCTCACATTGTCCAAGCTTACACTTCCCCCTCCCCACATCCTCAAGTCCATTCTGTAGTAGGACACAGTCTTTATTCCCATCTTGCCATTAGATTTTTCAGAACCATTTTTTGTTTTTGTTTTTGAGATTCCATATATATGTGTTAGCATATGGTATTTGTTTTTCTCTTTCTGACTTACTTCACTCTGTATGACAGACTCTAGGTCCATCCAACTCACTAAAAAAATTCAATTTTGTTTCCTTTTATGGTTGAGTAATATTCCGTTGTATATATGTGCCACCTCTTCTTTATCCATTCATCTGTTGATGGACACTTAGGTTGCTTCCATGTCCTGGCTATTGTAAATAGAGCTGCAATGAACGTTGTGGTACATGACCCTTTTTGAATTATGGTTTTCTCAGGGTATATGCCCAATAGTGGGATTGCTGGGTCATATGGTATTTCTATTTTTAGCTTTATAAAGAACCTCCATACTTGTATCCATAGTGGCTGTATCAATTTAAATTCCCACCAACAGTGCAAAAGGGTTCCTTTTTTTCCACACCCTCTCCAGCATTTATTGTTTGTAGATATTTTGATGATGGCCATTCTGACTGGTGTGAGATGATATCTCAATATAGTTTTGATTGATTTTCTCTAATGTATAGTGATGTTGACAGTCTTTTATGTGTTTGTTGGCAATCAGTATACCTTCTTTAGAGAAATGTCTATTTAAGTCTTCTGCCCATTTTTGGATTGGGTTGTTTGTTGTTTTGATATTGAGCTGCATGAGCTGCTTGTAAATTTTGGAGATTAATCCTTTGTCAGTTGATTCACTTGCAAATATTTTCTCCCATTCTGAGGGTTGTCTTTTCATCTCGTTTATGGTTTCCTTTGTTGTGGAAAGATTTTTTTAATTAGGTCTCATTCGTTTATTTTTGTTTTCATTTCCATTTCTCTAGAAGGTGGTTCAAAAAGGATCTTGCTGTGAAGTATGTCATAGAGTGTTCTACCTATATTTTCCACTGAGAGTTTTATAGTGTCTGGTCTTATATTTGGGTTTTTAATCCATTTTGAGTTTATTTTTGTTTATGGTGTTAGAGAGTTTTCTAATTTCATTCTTTTACATGTAGCTGTCCAGTTTTCCCACAACCACTTATTGAAGAGGCTGTCTTTCCTCCACTGTGTATTCTTGCCTTCTTTATCAAAGATAATGTGACCATATGTACATGAGTTTATCTCTGGGCTTTCTATCCTGTTCCATTGATCTATATTTATGTTTTTTTGCCAGTACCATACTGTCTTGATTACTGTAGCTTTTTAGTATAGTCTGAATTCAGGGAGCCTGATTCCTCCAGCTCCAGTTTTTCTTTCTCAAGACTGCTTTGGCTATTTAGGGTCTTTTGTGTTTCCATACAAATTGTGAATTTTTTGTTCTAGTTCTGTGAAAAATGCCAGTGGTAGTTTGATAGGGATTGCTTTGGGTAGTGTAGTCATTTTCACAATGTTGATTCTTCCAATCCAAGAACATGGTATATCTCCATCTGTTTGAATCATCTTTAATTTCTTTCATCAGTGTCTTATAATTTTCTGCATATAGGTCTTTTGTCTCCTCAGGTAGGTTTATTCTTAGATATTATTTTCTTTTTGTTGCATTGGTAAATAGGATTGTTTTCTTAATTTCACTTTCAGATTTTTCATCATTAGTGTATAGGAATGCAAAGGATTTCTGTGCATTAATTCTGTATCCTGCTACTTTACTAAATTCATTGGTTAGCTCTAGTAGTTTTCTGGTACCATCTTTAGGATTCTCTATGTATACTATTCTGTCATCTACAAACAGTGACAACTTTACTTCTTCTTTTCTGATTTGGATTCCTTTTATTTGTTTTTCTTCTGTGATTGCTGTAGCTAAAATTTCCAATACTATGTTGAATAATAGTGGTGAGAGTGGGCAGCCTTGTCTTGTTCCTGATCTTAGTGGAAATGGTTTCAGTTTTTCACCATTGAGGACAATGTTGGCTGTGGGTTTGTCATATATGGACTTTATTATTTTGAGGAAAGTTCGCTCTATGCCTACATTCTGGAAGGTTTTTTTAAAATCATAAATTAGTGTTCAATTTTATCAAAAGCTTTCTCAGCAACTATTGAGATGATCATATGTTTCTTCTCCTTCAATTTTTTTAATATGGTGTATCACATTGATTGATTTGCATATATTGAAGAATCCTTGCATTCCCGGGATAAACCCCACTTGATCATGATGTATGATCCTTTTAATGTGCTGTTGGATTCTGTTTGCTAGCATTACATTGAGGATTTTTGCATCTATTTTCATCAGTGATATTTGCCTGTAGTTTTCTTTCCTTGGGACATCTTTGCCTGGTTTTGGTATCAGGGTGATGGTGGCCTCCTAGAATGAGTTTGGGACTGTTCCTCCCTCTGCTATATTTTGAAAGAGTTTTAGAAGGATAGGTGTTTTATAGAATTTGCCTGTGAAGTCATCTGGTCCTGGACTTTTGTTTGTTGGAAGATTTTAATCACAGTTTCAATTTCAGTGCTTGTGATTTGTCGGTTCATATTTTCTATTTCTTCCTGGTTTAGTCTTGGAAGGTTGTGCATTTCAAAGAATTTGTCCATTTCTTCCAGGTTGTCCATTTTATCAGCATATTGTTGTTTTTATTAATCTCTCATGATCCTTTGTATTTCTGCAGTGTCATTTGTTACTTCTCATTTCTAATTCTATTGATTTGAGTCTTCTCCCTTTTTTTCTTGAGGAATCAGGCTAATGGTTTATCAATTTTGTTTATCTTCTCAAAGAACCATCTTTCAGTTTTATTGATCTTTGCTATTGTTTCCTTCTTTCTTTTTTTCATTTATTTCTGATCTTGTCTTTATTATTTGCTTTCTTCAGCTAATTTTAGGGTTTTTTATTCTTCTTTCTCTAATTGCTTTAGGTGTAAGGTTACATTGTTTATTTGAAATGTTTCTTGTTTCTTGAGGTAGGATTGTATTGCTACAAACTTCTCTCTTAGAACTGCTTTTGCTGCATCCCATAGGTTTTGAGTAGTCATGTTTTCATTGTCATTTTTTTCTAGGTATTTTTTGATTCCCTCTTTGATTTCTTTAGTGATCTCTTGGTTATTAAGTAGTGTATTGTTTATCCTCTATGTGTTTGTATTTTTTACAATTTTTTTTCCTTAATTGATATCTAGTCTCATAGCACTGTGCTCAGAAAAGATACTTGATATGATTTCAATTTTCTTAAATTCACTAAGATTTGTTTTGTGACCCAAGATATGATCTATCCTGGTGAATGTTCCATAAACACTTGAGAAGAAAGTGTATTCTGTTGTTTTTGGATGGAATGTCCTATAAATATCAATTATGTCCATCTTTTTTAATGTATCATTTAAGGCTTGTGCTTCCTTATTTATTTTCATTTTGGATGATCTGTCCATTGGTGAAAGTGGGGTGTTAAAGTCCCCTACTATTATTGTGTTACTGTCAATTTCCCCTTTTATGGCTGTTAGTATTTGCCTTATGTATTGAGGTGCTCTTATGTTGGGTGCATAAATATTTACAATTGTTATATCTTCTTCTTGGTTTGATCCCTTGATCATTATATAGTGTCCTTCTTTGTCTCTTGTAATAGTCTTTGTTTTAAAGTCTATTTTGTCTGATATGAGAATGTTACTCCAGCTTTCTTTGATTTCCATTTGTATGGAATATCTTTTTCCATCCCCTCACTTTCAGTCTGTATGTGTCCCTAGGTCGGAAGTTGTTCTTTTACAGACAAGATATATACGGGTCTTGTTTGTGTATATATTCAGTCAGTCTATATCTATTGGTTAGAGCATTTAATCCATTTACATTTAAGGTAATTATTGATATGTATGTCCTATTACCATTTTCTTAGTTCTTTTGGGTTTGTTATTGTAGTTTTTTCCTTCTTTTTTGTTTCCTGCCTAGAGAAGTTCCTTTAGCATTTGTTGTATAGCTGGTGGTGTTGAAATCTCTTAGCTTTTGCTTGTCTGTAAATGTTTTAATTTCTCCATCAAATCTGAACGAGATCCTTGCTGGGTAGAGTAATCTTGGTTGTAGGGTTTTCCTTTTCATCACTTTAAATATGTCCTGCCCCTCTCTTCTGGCTTGCAGAGTTTCTGCTGAAAGATCAGCTGTTAAACTTATGGGGATTCCCTTCTGTATTATTTGTTGTTTATCTCTTGCTACTTTAAATAATTTTTCTTTGTATTTAATTTTTGATAGCTTGATTAATATGTGTCTTGGTGTGTTTCTCCTTGTATTTATCTTGTATGGGACTCTATCTGATATCTGGACTTGATTAACTGTTTCCTTTCCCATATTAGGGACATTTTCAACTATAATCTCTTCAAATTTTTTTCAGTCCCTTTATTTTTCTCTTCTTCTTCTGGGCCCTCTATAATTTGAATGTTGATATGTTTAGTGTTGTCCCAGAGGTCTCTGAGTCTGTCCTCAATTGTTTTCATTCTTTATCCTTTACTTTGCTCTGCAGTAGTTATTTCCACTATTTTATCGTCCAGGTCACTTATCCGTTCTTCTGTCTCAGTTATTCTGCTACTGATCCCTTCTAGAGAAATTTTAATATCATTTTTTGTCTTGTTCATCACTGTTTGTTTCCTCTTTAGTTCTTCTAGGTCCTTGTTAAACATTTCTTGTATTTTCTCCATTCTCTTTCCAAGATTTTGGATATCTTTACTATCATTATTCTGAATTATTTTTCAGGTAGACGGCCTATTTCCACTTAATTTGTTAGGTCTGGTGGGTTTTTCCCTTGCTGCTTCATCTACTGTGTGCTTCTCTGTCTTCTAATTTTACTTAACTTACTGAGTTTGGGGTCTCCTTTTCACAGGCTGCAGGTTCATAGTTCCCGTTGTTTTTGATGTCTGCCCCCAGTGAATATGTTTTGTTCAGTGGGTTGTTTAAGCTTCCTGGTGGAGGGGACTAGTGCCTGTGTTCTGGTGGATGAGGCTGGATCTTGTCTTTCTGGTTGGCTGGTCCACGTCTGGTGGTGTGTTTTGAGGTGTCTGTGGCCTTATTTTGATTTTAGGCAGATTCTCTGCTAATGGGTGGGGTTTTGCTCCTGTCTTGCTAGTTGTTTGGCATAGGGTTTCCAGCACTGTAACTTGCTGGTCATTGAGCGGATCTGGGTCTTGGTGTTGAAACTGAGATCTCTGAGGGATTTTCACCATTTGATATTATGTGGAGCTCTGAGGTCTCTTGTGGACCAATTTCTTGAACTTGGGTCTCCCACCTCAGAGGCACAGTCCTGATGCCTGGCTGGAGAACTGAGAGCCTGTCATCCACATGGCTCAGAATAAAAGGGAGAAACAAAAAAACAAAAAAAAAAAGAAGAAAAAATAAAATAAAGTTATTAAAATAAAAAATAATTATTAAAAAAACATCTTTTAAGTAACAAAAAAATACAGAAAGAAAGAAGAGAGCAACCAAATCAATAAACAAATCCACCAATGATAACAAGCATTAAAAACTATACTAAAAAAAAAAGAAAGAAAACGGACAGAAAGAACCCTTGGACAAATGGTAAAAGCAAAGCTATGTAGACAAAAATCACACACAGAAGCAGAGACATACATACTCACAAAAAGAGAAAAAAAAAATATATATATATATAGTTGTTCCAAAGTCCACCTCCTCAATTTGAGATGATTTTTTTGTCTATTCACATATTCCATAGATGCAGCGTACATCAAGTTGATTTTGGAGATTTTATCCGTTGCTCCTGAGGCTGCTGGGAGAAATTTCCCTTTCTCTTTGTTTGTACAGCACCTGGGTTTCAGCTTTGGATTTGGCTCTGCCTCTGTGTGTAGGTCACCTGAGAGCATCTGTTCTTCCCTCAGACAAGACGGGGTTAAAGTAGCAGTTGATTAGGGGGCTCTGGTTCACTCAGGCAAGGGGACCGGAGGGGTATGTTAGTCAGGGTGAGTCTGCGGCAGCAGAAGCTGTGCCGTGTGTTTTCCCAGGGAAATTGTCCCTGGATCACGGGACCCTGGCAGTAGTGAGCTGCACAGGCTCCCAGGAGGGGAAGTGTGGATAATGACCTGTGCTTGCACACAGGCTTCTTGGTGGCTGCAGCAGCAGCCTTAGCATCTCTTGCCTGTCTCTGGGGTCTGCGCTGATATCCGCTGCTCACACCCGTCTCTGGAGCTTCTTTAAGCAATGCTCTGAATCCCCTCTCCTCACGCACCAGGAAACAAAGAGGCAAGAAAAAGTCTCTTGCCTCTTCGGCAGCTCCAGACTTTATCCCAGACTCCCTCCCGGCTAACTGTGGTGCACTAGCCCCCTCAGGCTGTGTTCACGCAGTCAACACCAGTCCTCTCCCTGGGATTCGACTGAAGCTGGAGTCTCAGCTTCCAGCCCCCACGTGCCCCAGTGGATGAGCAGACAAGCCTCTCGGGCTGGTGAGTGCTGGTCGGTACCGATCCTCTCTGCACCTTGCCCTCTGCACCCATGTTGCTCTGGTCTCCTCCATGGCTCTGAAACTTCCCCCGTCTGCCACCCACAGTCTCCACCCACAGAGGTCCTTCCTAGTGTGTGGAAACATTTCCTCCTTCACAGCTCCCTCCCACTGGTGTAGGTCCCGTCCCTACTCTTTTGTCTCTGTTTTTTCTTTATTCTTTTTCCCTACCCAGGTACGTGGGGACTTTCTTGCCTTTTGGGAGGTCTGAGGTGTTCTGCCAACGTTCAATAGGTGTTCTGTAGGAGTTGTTCCACATGTAGATGTATTTCTGATGTATTTGTTGGGAGGAAGTTGATCTCCATGTCTTACTCTTCCACTGTCTTGAGGCTCCTCCCCCAAACATGTTTCTTATATCTGCTTTTTAAATAGTTTTGTCTCAATTCCACTTATGTCTCAGAAATATTCCAAAGATTGTTTATTCTTAATTTATTAAGCATGATCCCTGTTTTGAAATACAACTTGATCTTATTTATTTATTTAACAAAAATCTATATAGCTTTACTATGCTCCAGATTCTGGATGCTTTTCCAAAAATAACTGAATCGATACTTATAATAACATGTAAGTAGCTACTTCTTTTATCTAAATATACAGATAAAGAAGCTGAGTCCTAAATAGATTAAGTAAATTTCCAAAGAAGTGAGAGAGAATTTGGAGTGAGATTCCAGAGTCTATGCTCTTGTATATGTTATCTCAGTTAAAAGCAGGATATTTTATTGATTTGCGTTTCCTTCTCCAATTAAAAAAATTCAATTATCCATTTAATATGCATCAAAGTAGAAATTAAACATATAATCTTAAAAATCAGTATCATTTTTTCAAATCAAGTATTTGTATCTATATTAGCATGTAACATCATGGAAGCCATAGACTGTATAGTTAACTCTGCTTATTAGGTGTCCAGGATGCAGTCGTTGGTATCAGCGTGTGCAACTCAATGCTGACTGTGCAAGAATGCTTGGTATTCACTAAGTTCATGTAATGGCCTGATTTCACAGAGTAAATATGAAAAATTACATAGCCAAATGGCATTACTTATATAACAGTGGTGTTTAAAATAAAGCATCATTTCCACTAAGTAACAAGGAGGTATCAGTAAAATATTTATAAATATGCTAGGATGTTACAGCAAATTCCATATACATTACTCCTTGTAGGTAAAATATGAACTAAAGATGATGTACATGTTTATTAATGTGACAAATTTAAAAATATTTTACGTAAAATATGATCAAAGGAAAATCCTTGTTAGCACTTAACCTGAAGAATTATGTATTTCTAATGGTTTGCTGCAAAAACGTCTTCCTAAGTAAACATCTCAGACTACCCTCATAATTAAGAGTAGACCTAATTATTACATTGGTTGACAATTTCATGATATCCCCTCATACGATCACTGCTATGTTAAAGCATGTATTTTATTTTTAATTATGTAACTAAATTATATTTTTTGTTCTTTCTTATTTTAAAACAGCTGTGTAGCTCAATACCAAAAAAATAAACCACCCAATCCAAAAATGGGCAGAAGACCTAAATAACCACTTCTCCAAAGATGATATACAGATTGTCAACAAACACATGAAAGGATGCTCAACATCACTAATCATTAGAGAAATGCAAATCAAAACTACAATGAGGTATCACCTCACACCAGTCAGAATGGCTATCATCAAAAAATCTACAAACAATAAATGCTAGAGAGACTGTGGAGAAAAGGGAACCCTCTTGCACTGTTGGTGGGAATGTAAATTGACACAGCCACTATGGAGAACAGTATGGAGGTTCCTCAGAAAACAAAAACTAGAACTACCATACAACCCAGCAATCCCACTCCTGGGCATATACACTGAGAAAACCATAATTCAAAAAGTGTTAGGTACCACAATGTTCATTGCAGCACTATTTACAGTAGCCAGGCCATGGAAACAACCTAAATGTCCATTGACAGATGAATGGATTAAGAAGACGTGGCACATATATATACAATGGAATATTACTCAGTCATAACAAGAAATGAAATTATTTGTAGTGAGGTGGATGGACTTAGAGACTATCATACAGAGTGAAGTAAGTCAGAAAGAGAAAAACAAATACCGTATGCTAACACATATATATGGAATCTTAAAAACAAACAAACAACAAAAAAAAAACTGGTTCTGAAGAACCTAGAGGCAGGACAGGAATAAAGGCACAGAAATAGAGAACGAACTTGAGGCCAGGGGTAGGGAGAAGGGTAAGCTGGGATGAAGTTAGAGAGTGGCATGGACATATATACACTACCAAAGGTAAAATAGGTAGCTAGGGGGAAGCAGCCGCATAGCACAGGGAGATCAGCTTTTTGCTTTGTGACCACCTAGAGGGTTGGGACAGGGAGGGTGGGAGGGAGACGCAAGAGAGAGGAGATATGGGTATATATGTATATGTATAGCTGATTAACTTTGTTATACAGCAGAAACTAACACACCATTGTATAGCAATTATACTCCAATAAATATGTTAAAATAAATAAATAAAACAGCTGTGTAGTTCATGAAGTATGTTGAAGATGCTTAAATAAAACTTCTAACAATGATGTTATGTACTATCTGTCTGGTTCGTTGTTGTGAAACGTGATTTTTTATGACATTTTAATTTGAATTAGTACACAGAAATTGCTGATTCCATCCCTCTGGAAACAATGACAACTGAAAGCATTACATTGTACAATATCCCAAGGCCTAACATTTTCTTTCTTTTATATATTTATACCCAAATTCACATATCCATGAAGTAAAATAGTTATTTTGTTGTGCTTCTTTCCAGCCAAATATATTGCCTATTAATTCTAGTTTCAGCAGTTTATAAGTAGCTATTATGAAAGAGTGCCACTAAGTAAAAATAATTCTTTTTCAAAATAATGAGAGTTTCAGTTGTTTCTTGAATCCCAAGTATTGAGGATTTATCAAAATCTCCAGACTAACTAAACAATGTACCTACCATAGGGGTTCTGATTTTCTGTCTCATGTGCACATACACACGGTTTTACATTAAAGAAAGCTGACTCACTTTGGCAGGAGATTCAATTTACACTGCAAAAAACAGCGAAGACTGCAAATGAACAGTGGTTTTGCAAAAGATACATGATTAAAATGGGAAGCAGCTTTGTTCCAAAATAAATACATCTTACAATGTATATCATTATTTATTTACTAGAAGTTAAGAGATTCACTATATTAAACTGTTTTCTTTAATTCCTTCTTGTGTTTATGCTAACTGAAATATGTAGGAAAAATAGGTAAAATGAATATATTAGAATTGACCAATATTCATCACTACCTTTCAACAGTAAATGGAGATTCTCTATTAATGAAGCACCTGATTGTTTTTATAACAATTTTCTGGAGAAATCAACATTCTCCTTACATGACAATGAAAGACATAGAATAAATGAACAGCTAAAACTTCAATGCAATTCTTATAAAAATTCATGAAAGTTTGAAACTTTAAGTATCCTTATTGATTTTTAATAGATATTATAGTATTTATTCTTTTTAATGTCTACATCTTACTTATTGTTAGCCAAAACATATATTTTAAAAATCTTTTAAATTATACTTTTATTTGTGGAAGACAAATGCTTTGGGGCCATGAACAGAAAAGGAGAACCCTGAGATATTTTTGTGTATTTTATATTAGCTTATGTTTATAAGGATATTGTCTTATGAATTTTAAGTATGTGAATACCATCTTGCATTAATACCAATAATAAATTTTTCATAAATATTATACTTTTAAATTTTGTTTTATACCTCAGGTAGAATCCAAATAGAAAACCATTGGGTTATATAGATAGGCAGTAGATGGATAGATGGTAGCTAGCTAGCAAGCTGGATTTTAAATTAAATTGTTACTTGAATATAAACTGATTTTAGAGAACAAAGAATGTATTATGTCCAAAATATGTTACCTTATGTGTTATATTCACAGAAAAAGAAATGTGTGTGCAGAATGCAGGAGTTCTGAAATCAATATTACAGGCAATTATAAATTAATATGTCTCCTTCAGAAGTGAAATTTCACAATGTAATTACTGCGTTTCTTTACTAAAGCCATAAAAATTGTGAAACTAATGACTTTGATAACAGAATGTTTTTTTTGTTTTTTTTTGCCCCTCCTATTCTGTGTATTTTTAATGAAAAAAAAAGTGAAAATGTGGATTAGTGAACAACAGAATGATCCTCAAATAGTATTTATTTATTATTAAGATAAGATTTATAAATTTTTTTCCTAATCAATTGTGTTTGCTTTAGGCCAGTATCATGTACTTAAGTAAATAAGCAAAGCTGTTATATGTGTTTGTCGGTACTAATTTCAAAGAAAATTCTATATGTATAAAGTCAAAACTTTATTTTTAAATTTTTCATGTCACACATGGTGCCTTTATTTTAGTTATAATCTTTATATTTTCATGAACCTTATTGAATTAGTTAAGGGATAATTCAGATTTAAATTTTAAAATATTCCACTGAAATAATAAAACTTTCTACAGGTAGAAGGCCCATGATAACATCCAGTATTTGTATCTGAAGAGATTGTTTTCATGCAGGCCTAAATGCATTTCTGGAGGCACTTCACTATACAATTATACATCTCTGAATCTACCAGTAACAATTGGACTGATATTTTTTAAAAGTCTTATAAAATAAACATTTAAAGTAGATTCCTTTTGTTTTGGCTAAATAGGACTGACTAAATTTCAAGTAAATATTCTCACCATCTCAAATAAAATCACACCAGTAAAATGCAATTTACCGTTTGAAATAAAAATGTTTTTGGTTCTTGCTGAATAAATTACTGAGTAAATTCCTATTGATTTAATTCGGTAAATATGATTCTAAACAATGCCCCACTAAAAATCCCTTTCATCTCTTCTATTCTCACCTGGAAACTATTGTTTTTATAAGTTGAAACCTGTAAGAATAAACTTTCTTGACTAGAAATTTGACACATAATTTGGTAACTGTGTAACCAAGCAGGACCCTATGGGGCCTTCCCCAACAGACCAGCATTCTGCCTGCCTTTTCTCTGCAGAAAAACTTTAGCCTCCTAGGCCTTCCCCAAGTTACAGAGTAAATTTAATCAGAGAAGTGAGAAAATGCAGAAAGGAAGGAAAACTGTCAAGCAAGAAAAAATAATAATGGTTTAACCATTAAACAATGACATTTTGTTCCTCCTCAAGGGCTATAGATACTATTCTGAGCCATATACTTTGAGCTGTTTGGCATATATGAAACCCCTACCATGTGGAAGATGTTAACTGTAGGCTACCCATAAGGACATAGACCACAGGTCATTTGGAACAAGAAGGTTGATGATGTTGACTCCCAATTACCTCACCACCAACCAATCAGAACAATGTCCACAAATTGATCACACACTCTACACTCCCACTCCCTCACCCTGTTTTTAAAAACCTTTCCCTGAAAGCCTTCGAGGAGTCCAGACCTCTTAATTATTAGCCACTTGGACTCTTTGGTGCCCTGCAATACGTGTTACACTTTCCTTCACCACAACTCAGTGTCCGTAGATTGGCTTTACTGCACGTGGGAAAGGGGACCCAAGTTTGGTCCCCTTCACTTAAAAAAAAAATATCCTTCACTTAAAAATTTATCCTTCACTTAAAAAAAAAATAAAGAAAAAAATTAAAGAAAATATAATCAAAAAAATAATTTACATATACTTTTAAATAATTTACATTTAAATAGTCTGACACAATAAATAGAGATATAATGCTTGAGTATGAAATGTTTGGGCTATAACTGTGTTCTAGGTATGGATTCTTACCATTTTTCCTGGGTCATGGGGACAAACAGTGATTCTGCCCTGCATTTCCTCATTCAACTGTCCAATTTTACTGATTTATGCTGTGGTAAAATTTTCTGGTATTCACTTTACAGCACAAAGAATTTCAGTTTTTTGTGTGTTAAATTCCTTTTTTTGGTTAAATGTGTAAGTGACTTAGGGAAAACTTGACCAGGTTATCACATGCTTCCAGTTTTTAAAGCATAACTATACTCCAAAATAAGTAAGATTCAGATAGCCATTAATCCAGGCTTTTAAATGTAAAATATAATTGTTATTATTACTATATCTGCATAAATGGTTATTTTTACCATATTCATAAAGTGTGATTATTTTGATATATGTTAATGTCCTTTAAACCAGGAGCTACATATTCCACAAATAGATACCTGGAGATCAGAGAAGTTATTTTTCCCTAAAATTCACCTAAATACTTACAGAATCTTTCAGTAATAGGTTAGATTGATAAAAATTATGTGCCAAAATAAAATCAGTCAGTTAAGATTTTCCTGATGAAAAAGCAGTTGCTTTATAGTAGAAGAAATACATGTAGATAGATAAATTCCAAACATAACTCTTTTTGAAAATGAGAATCTTGATGTTGCCTACCTCATAGATTTGTCCTCAGTAAAGCACATAGAATCATGTCTGGCTCTTGTTAACACTTTGAATTATCTAATATAATTTTTTTTATATCAAATGCTTTGAGGAAATTAAATAAGTGATGGCAGATATATTAGACAGTTATTTAAATTTTGGTCAAATTAAACTGCAATTGTAGAATGTTAATGTTGTTGAGGCTGGAATATTTCCCATCTCACACAGAGCTGGCTTAGATCCTATATCATGACTAACATCATTGATTATTCATTAACTGGCTCAATAATTCTTGTGCCATTGATTTCTTAGTAACCCGCATCAATCCATATAGGAACTGACCTTATCAAAAGTAGTAATTTTACATTTGAGCTAAGACACAGCTCAAGAGACATGATTATTGTTATATTACATAATCGAAGAGTGTCTTTATTCACCTGCCATTTTCTTTAGACTCAATAAGGTCTAGCAATTTGGCTTAGCAGTGCAGTCAAGATCTGCCATTATCTATGTGTTGGCATATTAAAGGAACATCACTAAAACAGCTATTTGGAGATCATTCACCTGATAAGATCTGTTCCTTATACTAGTGAAAACGGCTCTCATCCTTTGCTGGATAAGGACTCCACTGAAAAAGCATGATGGAAACAGAGAAAGCACACCACCCAACAAAGTCATGAATATTTATTATATGTTTATAGAGTTTTGGGTAAAATGAACTCCAAGTATTAAAAATCCTGAGATGGATATTTGATTTTGTATCAATTTGTCATGCAACTTGGACACACTTAACATGAGATAATGGGTTTTTGTATAACTATTATGTCACAGTTAACTGAAATCAGCATCATCATCATCATCATTGTCATCTCACCTGTATAATGAGTAAGGTAACTGAAAAAAACAAATCTTCAATTGTCACTAACATGCCATTAAACATATATTTTTAAAACTTTTTATTGACGTACAGTTGATTTAAAATGTTGTGTTAGTTTCAGGTGTATAGCCAAGTGACTCATTAATACATATACAGATACCCACTCTTTTTTAGATTCTTTTTCCATATAAGACATTAGAGAGTATCAAGTAGACTTCCCTGTGCTATACAGTAGGTTCTTATTAGTTATCTATTTTATATATAGTGGTTTGTATATGTCAATCCCAATCTCCCAATTTATCCCTCCCCACCCATATCCCTTAGTAAACATGTTTGCTTTCTACATCCATGACTCTACTTCTGTTTTTTAAATAGTTCATTTGTACCTTTTTTCTTAGATTCTGCATATAAACAATATCATATGATATTTGTCTTTCTCTGTCTGACTTACTTCATTCAGTATGACAATCTCTAGGTCCATCCATGGTGCTGCAAATGGCATTATTCTGTTCTTTTTCATGGCTGAGTAATATTCAATTGTATATTTGTATCACACCTTCTTTAGCCATTCCTCTGTTGATGGACAGTTAGGTTGCTTTCATGTCCTGGCTATTGTAAATAGTGTTTCTATGAACATTGGGGTGAATTTATCTTTTTGAATTATGGTTTTATCCAAGTCCATGCTCGGGAATGGCATTGCTGGGTCATAGGGTAGTTCTATTTTTAGATTTTAAGGAACCTCCACTCTGTTCTCCATAGTGGCTGTACCAATTTACATTCCCACCAACAGTGTAGGAGGGTACCATTTTCTCCACACCCTCTCTAGCATTTATTGTTTGTAGATATTTTCCATTATGGCCATTCTGACTCATGTGAGGTGATATCTCATTGTAGTTTTGATTTGCATTTACCTAATAATTAGTGATGTTGACCATCTTTTCATGTGTTTTTTGGTCACTTGTATGTCTTCTTTGGGGAAATATCTATTTAGATCTTCTGCCCATTTTTTGATTGGGTTACTAGTTTGTTTGTTTTTTTTATATTGAGCTGCATGAGCTGTTTGTACATTTTGGAGATTAATTCCTTGTTGGTTGCTTCATTTGCAAATATTTCTCCCATTCTGAGGGTTGCCTTTTTATTGTTTATGGTTATCTTTTCTGTGCAAAAGCTATGGAGTTTAATTAGGTTCCATTTGCTTTTTGTTGTTTTTGTTGTTTGTTTGTTTTTTTGTTTTAATTTTCATTACTCTAGGAGGTGGATCAAGAAAAGACCTTGCTGCGATTTATGTCAAAGAGTGTTCTGCCTATGTTTTCCTCTAAGAGTTTTATAGAGTCCAGTCTTACATTTAGGTCTTTAATCAATTTTGAGTTTATTTTTGTGTATGGTGTTAGGGAGTGTTCCAATTTCATTCTTTACATGTAGCTGTCCAGTTTTCCCAACATCACTTATTGAGGAGGCTGTCTTTATTCTATATTCTTGCCTCCTTTGTCATAGATTAGGTGATCATGGGTGGATGGGGTTATCTCTGGGCTTTCTAACCTGTTCCATTGACCTATATTTCTGTTTTTGTGCCAGTACCATACTGTCTTGATTAATGTAGCCCTGTAATATAGTTTGAAGTCAAACTATAGGAGGAGCCTGACTCCTCCACCTCCATTTTTCTTTCTCAAGATTGCTTTAGCTATTTAAGATCTTTTGTGTTTCCATTCAAATGATAAAGTTTTTTGTTTCAATTCTGTGAAAATTGCCATTGGTAATTTGATAAGTATTTCACTGAATCTAGATTGCTTTGGGTATTATAGTCATTTTCACAATATTGATTCTTCTATTCTAAGAACATGGTATATCTCTCCATCTGTTTGTGTTGTCTTTGAGTTCTTTCACCAGTATCTTTTAGTTTTCTGAATAGAAGTATTTTGCCTCCTTAAGTAGGCTTATTCCTAGGTGTTTTATTCTTTTTGTTGCAATGGGAAATGTGATGGTTTCCTTAATTTCTCTTTGTGATCTTTCTTTGTTAATGTATAGGAATGCAACAGATTTCTGTGTATTAATTTTGCATCCTGCAACTTTACTGAATTCACTAATGCATTCTAGTAGCTTTCTGGTAGCATCTTCAGGATTTTCTGTGTATAGTACTATGTCATCTTCAAACTGTGACAGTTCTACTTCTACGTTTGCAATTTGGGTTCTTTTTATTTATTTTTCTTCTCTGATTGCTGTGGCTAGTACTCCCAAAACTATGTTGAATAATAGTGTCACAAGTGGACATCCTTGTCTTGCTCCTGATCTTAGAGGAAATGTTTTCAGTTTTTCATCATTGAGAATGATGTTTCCTGTGGGTTTGTCATATATGGCCTTTATATGTTGAAGTAGGTTCCCTCTATGCCAACTTTCTGGAGAGTTTTTATCATAACGTGTGTTGAATTTTGTCAAAAACCTCTTCTGCATTTATGATCATCTTGAGGTGATCATATGGTTTTTATTCTTCAATTTGTTACTATGGTATATCACCTTAATTTATTTGTATATATTGGAGAATACTTAATATCCTGGGATAAATTCCTGTTGATCATGGTATATGATCCTTTTAATGTGTGGTTGGATACTGTTGGCTAGTATTTTGTTGAGGATGTTTGTATCTATGTTCATCAGTGATATTGGCCTATAATTTTCTTTTTTTGTCATATCTTTGTCTGGTTTTGGTATCAGCATAATGGGGGTCTCTTGGAATGAGTTTGGGAGAGTTCTTCTCTCTGAAATTTTTTGGAACAGTTTCATAAGGATATGTATTAGCTCTTCTTTAAATGTTAGAATTTGCCTGTGAAGCCATCTGGTCCTGGAGTTTTATTTGTTGGAAGAAATTTAGTCACAGATTCAATTTCAGTACTTGTGATTTGTCTGTTTATATTTCCTATTTCTCCCTGGTTCAGTCTTGGAAGGTTGTACTTTGCTAAGAATTTGTCCACTTCTTTTACGTTGTCCATTTTATTGGCATACATTTTCTTGTAGTAGTCTCATGATCCTTTGTATTTCTGTGGTGTCCATTGTAACTTCTCCTTTTTCATTTCTATTTTTTTCTTGATTTGAGTCCTCTCCATTTTTTTCTTTGTGAGTCTGGCTAAAGGTTTATCAATTTTATCTTATCAAATAACTAGGTTTTAGTTTCATTGATCTTTGCTATTGTTTTCTTCATCTTTATTTCATTTATTTCTGCTCTGATCTTTATGTTTTCTTTCCTTCTACTAACTTTGGGCTTTGTTTGTTCTTCTTTCTCCAGTTGGTTTAGGTGTAAGTTTAGGTCCTTTATTTAAGATTTTTTTAATTTGTTTCTTAAGGTAAGGTTTAATTGCTATAAACTTTACTCTTAGAACTGCTTCTGCTGCATCCCATAGGTTTTGGGTTTTCATGTTTTTGTTCTCATTTGTGTCTATGTGTTTTTTACTTCATCTTTGATTTTTTTCAGTGTTCCATTTATTATTTAGCAACATATTGTTTAACCTCCATGTGTTTATGTTTTTTACGTTTTTTTTCCCCCTGTTACTGATTTATAATCTCATAGTGTTGTGGTCAGAAAAGATGCTTAATATGCTTTCAATTTTCTTAAATTTACCGAGACTTGATTTGTGACCCCAGATGTGATCTATCCTGGAGAATGTTCCATGAGCACTTGAGAAGAAAGTGTATTCTGTTGTTTGTGGATGGAATGTCCTATAAATATCAATTAAGTCTATCTGATCTAGTGTGTTATTTAGGGCTTATGTTTCCTTATTAATTTTCTGTCTGGATGGTCTCTCCATGGTGTAAGTGGGGTGCTAAAGTCCCTGGCTATTATTGTGTTACTGTCAATTTCCCCTTTTATGGCTGTTAGCATTTGCCTTATATATTGAGGTGCTCCTATGTTGGGTGCAGAAATATTTACACTTGTTACATCTTCTTGGATTGATGCCTTCATCATCATGTAGTGTCCTTCCTTGTCTCTTGTAAAGTCTACTTTGTCTGATATAAGTATTTTCACTCCAGCTTTCTTTTGATTTCCATTTGTATGGAATATCTTTTTCCATCCCTTCACTTTCAGTCTGTATGTGTTCCTAGGTCTGAAATGGGTCTCTTGTAGACAGTGTATATACGGGTTTTGTTTTTGTTTCCATTCAACTAGTCTGTGTCTTTTGGTTGGAGCATTTAGTCCATTTACATTCAAGGTAATTATCAATATGTATGTTCCAATTGCCATTTTCTTAATTATTTGGGGTTTATTTTTGTCAGTCTTTTTTCTTCCCTTCCTCTTTTATTCTCTTCTCTTGTGGTTCCTGCCTAGAGAAGTTCCTTTAGCATTTGTTGTAAACCTGGTTTGCTGGTGTTGAATTCTCTTAGCTTTGCTTATCTGTAAAGCTTTTGATTTCTCTTTTGAATCTGAATGAGAGCCTTGTTGGGTAGAATATTCTTGGTTGTAGGTTTTACCCCTTCATCACTCTAAATATACCCTGCCACTCCCTGCCACTCCCTTCTGGGCTGCAGAGTCTCTGAGAAAGCTGATAACCTTACAGGGATTCCCTTGTATGTTTTTTGTTGCTTTTTCCTTGCTGCTTTTAATATTTTTTCTTTGTATTTCATTTTTGTTAGTTTGATTAATATGTGTCTTGGGATGTTCCTCCTTGGGTTTATCCTGTATGGGACTCTCTCTGCTTCCTGGATTTGGGTTACTATTCTCTTTCCCATGTTAGAGAAGTTTTTGACTGTGATCTCTTCAAATATTTTCTCAGGCCCTTTCTCTTTTTCTTCTTTTTCTGGAACCCCTATAATTTGAATGTTGGTGCACTTAATATTGTCCCAGAGGTCTCTGAGACAGTCCTCATTTATTTTCATTCTTTTTTCTTTATTCTATTCTGCAGCAGAGATTTCCACCATTCTGTATTCCAGGTCATTTATACATTCTTCAGCCTCATTTATTCTGCTATTGATTGTTTCTAGTGTGTTTTTCCTTTCAATTATTGGCTTGTTCATCTCTGTTTTTTTGTTCTTTAGTTCTTCTAGTTAGTGTTAACTTTTCTTGTAACTTCTTGACCCATGCCTCCATTCTTTTTCCAAGATGTTGTATCATCTTTACTACCATATCTCTGAATTATTTTTCAGATAAATTGCTTATCTCGTCTTCATTTATTTGTTCTTTTAGGTTTTTATCTTGTTCCTTTATCTTCAACATATTTCTTTGTTGTCTCATTTTGTCAAAATTACTGTGTTTGTGGTCTCCTTTCTGCAGGCTGCTGGATTGTAGTTCCTCTTGCTTCTGGTGTCTGCCCCCTGGTGTGTGAGTTTGGTCCAGAGATTTGTGCTGTTCTCCCCTTGATAGGGGGTTTGATTTGTGTTGTGGTGATCAGAGCCTGCCCTAGATATTGAGCAGGGCTTCCCCTTTGTTCTGTGGTTGTCACTGCCCTGTCAGGGGTGGAGGTTGCTCCCTAGTTGTTGGTGTTGAGCTCCCAAGATCTGTTTCTTAGCTGTGATTCTGACCTGTGGGGTGAGGAGGCAAGATTGGCACACTCCCACTGGGTGAGAATCCACTGACTGTTCTTCCTCTGGAGCTGTTCACCTGTGAATGTGTTCTGTTTTGTCCCCTTTCACCCATTGTTTGGGTTCACATATACAACAACATATACTGTTGTTGGCACTGCTCTCAGTCTCACCTTAACTGTGTTTATGCTGGCAGTTGGTCCTGGTGTCTCTCAGGTGTTGTTTTCACCTGGCCACCAGAACAGATCTACTGAGGTCAGGTCTCAGTGCTGCACTAGTCATGCACCTGGACTTGCTGTGAGAGCTATTGAGGCAGCTTGGGCTTTGGTCTGGTCCAACCCTGCATGTTCATGTCCATAGAGCCCACAGCTGCTAAAGCCAGACACGTCCCAGCTGCAAGTGCACTTGTTGTCCTTTTAGATGTTTCGCAGGTGCTGAATTTAGGAAGCTGTTAGCGGAGGTGTAACTCCACAGCTTGTGCAGCCGCAAGTGGAGATTTCAGCTCTTCTTCCTTAGCCACACAGCCCTTGGGGCATAGCTGTGGTTTCATCCCCTCCTCTGGGTGGCTTTCTAGTAACGAGAGGTTTCTCTGTTTCCTGGGACAATGGGACTGGTCCTGGTACCTGCTGATGGATTTACTATTTGCAGAAACTATCCATGACCTCCCAGGACAATGTGTTGTGTTCTGGCACCCACTAGTATATTTCCTAGTAGCGAGAGTTTTCCACATACTCCCAGGACAGCGGGCTGGGTCTCAGCACCCACTGGTGATTTCCTAGTTGGAGAAGTTATCCACATTCTTCCAGGACAGCAGAGTGGGTTACGGCACTCACTGATAAGTTTCCGAGTCACAGAAGCTATCCATGTCCTTCCCAGACAGTGGGGCATGTTCTGGCACGCACTGGAAGATTTACTAGTGGCAAGAGGTTTCCATACACACCTGGGAACTGCAGGGCAGTTTCCAGCACCCACTGACAGATTTCCTAGTTGCAGAAACTATCTGCACCCTACTGGGACAGCAGGGGAATATCCTGGGATCTGCTGGAAGAATTCCTAGTGACTGGAGCTGTCTCCACCCTTCCAAATAAGTGGGGAAAAGTCCTGTGACCTGCTGGTGAGATTCCGAGTGCTGGGAGCTATCCGTGCCCTTCTGGGTCAGTAGAGGCAGGGCTTGGTGTTGGCCTATGGGTCTGGAAAAGGCAGCTAGTGCCCAACTCTGGAGGAAAAGATGGTAGTGGTGACTCGCACCCATACTCGGAGCTCAGGTAGGCAGTTCCTGTTGCCTGGGAGCGCTCACATGGAAAGAATTTCTTATGATGGCCCCATCCCTCTCCTTGTGAACCTCCCAAAAATGGTGACTTGCCTTTCTGATGGGCCAAGGCTTCTTCCTAGCACACCCTCTGTTGCCATCGCCCGACTTTTTCAGGCTGTTTCCATACCTAACCCTGGTCCTCTCTGTGGGACTGAGCTTTGGAGTCTGAGCTTCAGCACCAAAATACCACCCTCACCAATAGAGGAGTGTCTCAGGTTTGGGAACATAGGGTGTGGGTGCTGACCCTCTTTGCAGGTTTCTCTCTGTTTTGCTTTCCACAAACCCAATTGCTTCTCTCCCCTCTCAGGCTCCGAAACACCCCTTCCATCCAGTATAATCTCTCCATTGGTGAGGAGCCTTCCCAAGGTGCAGGTGACTTTCTTCCTTCACAGCTCCCTCCTCAGAGTGCAGGCCCCTTACTGATTTTTCTTTTTCCTTTTTTCCTACCCAGTTATATGGAAGTTTTCTTGTCTTTTCGGATATTTGACGTCTTCTGTCAGCACTCAGTAGCTGTTTTGTGTGAATCGTTCCACTTGTAGATGTATTTTCAATGTTTCTGTGGAGGGAGGTGAACTCTGATTCCTACTCCTCAGCCATCTTGATCCCCATCCCTTAACATGCCGTTATATACATATTTTTAATATTAAGTTTTAATTTTACATGGGTACTGGGAATTTTTTCTGGTCTCTGTATTCTTTAAATAGTCAGTAATCACATTGACTAAACATGTGTGCTTGGAGCTAGAGCCTCACATTAACCACCACACTACATACTAGTTGTATAAACTTGGGTAACTTAACCTTTCCATAATCAACTTTTCACTCATAATTCATTAGATAACTTAAAGTTCTCCATGTAAACTGGAAATAAGTAAAAGAGGAGGAAGTGTATCACTGAAAGACTTTAAGAAATAAATATATTAAAAGATGTAAAATTCTTAGAATAATACTGATATGAAAAAATAAATCAGTCAACATGAGTCATTATCATTTTTTATTTCACAGAGGGAATTAAATTTATTAATACAACAATAAAAATATCTTTCTAATATCACAGTAGAAAAATTTTAGGATTTTTTTGTTTGTTTTAACAATCTGTCCAAGCTCTGATATTATACCTTTAATATGGAAGCTAAGATGATGAGTTTTATCAAAGGACTGCCATCAGGCTTCCCTGGTGACACAGTGGTTGGGAGTCCACCTGCCGATGCAGGGGACGTGGGTTTGTGCCCCGGTCTGGGAGGATCCCACATGTCGCGGAGCAGCTGGGCCCGTGGGCCATGGCCACTGAGCCTGAGCATCCAGAGCCTGTGCTCTGCGGCGGGAGAGAGGCCCATGTACTGCCAGAAAAAAAAAAAAAAAAAGACTGCCATCATAAAACAAAACCTCCCAGAAAATCCTGTGAGCATCTTATTTTACAACTAGAAAGAAATTCTATAGAAAATATGCTAAATAAATTACCTACATTCTTTTAAAGTATGTATGTTTTAGTTTGCCACTCATTTGGGGAAAATTTATCTCAACTAAATTCAATGTCATATTTCATCACTAAGAAAAAACTCATATTTTAATGATCAAGAAATTTTTGCTCCCTAATTTCTATATTTCTCAGTTTAAAATATGTAGTTTCCATATATTGATAACAGGGATTTTTAGGTTTTGAGCACTTTCAATGTCCCTTACCTGATATTTCAAAAAGTTGTAATATAACTTTCTATCTCTGCTCTAAATGAAAATTCAGATATAAAGGCATTAACATTTTAAAATTACATGAATGAATTTGTTCTGGCAATTAAAGTAACTAAGTTACTTAATACTTACTAAGGAAATTTGTTTAGTTCATTTCAGATCCTCTAAAATATGTCATTCCAGAAAGACATATTAAGTTATTTTTAGAAATTTCTAATCATCATTTTACTTATAGCTATTTTATTTAAGAGAACAATGTGAAGTCATTATAGTATTTCATATGCTGAGTGCTGAGGTAGTTATGCCTCTCTGTTCTCAGCAGACTAGTATCATTAGCCATTTTTAGTTCCTTCTTTTGAATTATATGTGCATGCATGCATAAGTTTCCCTTTTGTCCTCATATATATGCACATTCAATTTTCCTCATAGGAAGCTATATTAATGTATTTAACATATACTCTATTTGAATGTGTTCTTTATTTTCATATTTTTAATCTAATTAAATGTTATCTATATCAATGTGGCATCATAGAAATCAAGAGAGGACAATGCTACACAGGCAGTGTTTGGCCAAAGTCTCCTGAAAGTGAAGTGAAACTGAAGACCAAATTTGTTCATTGGATTTGGTAACATGTAAATGAGTTTTACAATTGCATGCTCATTGGAGCTGTAAGTCTATATTATAGTCATGTGATTAATGATAAGGAGATGAAGAAAGTAAATGTAAACAACTACTTCTTGAAATTTGAAGTACAGGAAGCTTATCTTGATTTGTTGGTTGGTTGATTTTAATTGGGAAAAAATGCACTGGTATAATATTTATGCCAAAAAATCAGTTGAGAAGGGAAATTCAAAAATTTTGAATAATTTTGAATAATTATCTCTGTTTCCTTTTAAACTGATATGTCTATAGGTAGATATAAGTTTTTAGGTCTATTCCATGTTGTAGGGTTTGGAGCCCAATATTTACACCTATTACTCTAACTGGAGATTCTCAGTAGTACAATTATTCAAAGGAGACAGGGCCTGCTTTCCACTGCAAAAAAAGATATACATAGACATTAATTTTTCCTATTAAATGTTCCTCTCCGTTACAGGCATGTGATCTAGGCTTGACTGATCAGACATTTCTACTAAGGTTCTGCATCTAGAGAGAATGACAAAATAAATAAATAAATAAAAAATTAAAGAGAGAGAGAGAGAGAGAAGGGAAGCAAGGCAAACAGTGGACTCCTTTGTCTAGCTGTTGTGGTAGTGGCAATAGTGATGACAATGTCAATTGCAGTGGCAGCAGTATCCTTAGTGGATCATTCCTGTGATGTGAAATCCATTGAGGTTGTAGTTACCCAGATCTCAAGGTTTCATCTTATTTTTAAGCCTGGCTTATCAGATTTACTACAGATAATGTGAGTTGTATACTTTACTTCCCTGAAGGCCATTAGTGAAAGCCCTATTTATTATAAAATATAACATAGATGAAGCTTAACACATGTGGTTAGCTTAATGAATTTTTACATGTTGAACAAGTAACCACCACTTTTTTATCAATAAAAAGACTTTCCAGTCATTACAGACAGTCTCCTTGTACCTTATCCCAATCAAAACCCCACAACCCTGATGTGACCACTTTCTGAATTTAATGGTACTTATTAACTTGTTTCACTTTATAATTTTGCCACTTAAATGGGCACTATTAAATAACTTAATTAATTTTACCTTTTTTAGGGGTGGCTATATCTTTTAAATCTTCTTTATTATAATCTCCCTCTATGAACTTTTTTTCATGCAATTTTATTTTGTAAAAAAATAATTGGGTCATTTGTCTTTTTCCATTTGACAGATAAAAATTGAAATACAACATACCAAACTTTATGAGATGCAGTAAAAACAGTTCTAAAAAGAAAGTTTAGAGCAATAAATTTTTATATTAGGAAAAATAAAGATCTCAAATAAACAAGCTAACTATACCTCAGGGAACTAGAAAAGAAGAACAAGTTAAGCCCAACATTAGTAGAAGGAAGGACATAACAAAAATCAGAGCAGAAATGAATAAAATAGACACACACACACACAAAAGAAAGTAGAAAATGTCAGTGAAACTAAGAGCTTGCTTTTTGAATAAACAAAATAAATAAAACTTTGTCTAGACTTAACAAGAAAAAAGAGAGAACTCAAAATTACAAATGAAAGAAGAGACATTATAACTGACACCTCATAAATACAAGGTATCATAAGATATTACCATGAATAATTAATACATCAACAAACTGGACAACCTAGAAGAAATTGATAAATTTGTAGAAACGTAAGTCTACCAAGACTGAATTATAAAGAAATAGACCAATTATTACTAAGGAAACTGAGTTAATTTTTGTATATGATATGTGGTAAGGATCAAAGTTCAATTTCCCTTTTATCCAATTATCCAGTTGTCCAGAATCCTTGGTTAAAAGGGCTGTCATTTCTCATCTGAATTGCTATGAACTTTTGTCTAAAATTAGTGAGTCTTTTCTGTTTTGTTCTATCAATCTATTTTTCTATCATTATGTGTATGCCACGGTATGTTGATAAATTTGTCTTTACTGTAAGCCTTCAAGTCAGTTAGAATGTGTCCTTGAACATGATTCTGTATATGTAAAGTTGTTTTGCTATTTTACTCACTTGGTATTTCCATATGAAATGGAAGAAAACAGAGTGTTATCTAATCTCACCATAATTTATTTTTAAAATTCATATTTTAAATAACTTTAGACTGACAGAAATATTGAAAAATGATTACAGATTCTTCTCATACATTCTCAAAAAGATTCCTCTACTGCTAACACATTAAACAGCATGGTACATTTTAAAAAGTTTAAAAAAACTTTGGTAAAATATTATTAACTGCCAGCCTTGTTCAGATTTCACCTGTTTTTCCCCTAAAGAATATTCCATTTTTATTAAGTTATTCATGAATATTCAGATTGTAAATTTTATTGGTTGATTTTTAAACTCTAGGCACAATGATAGGTCATAGGCAAATGGAGATGTTAAGACATCCTATTTACAAGATCACAGTCTATTCAAAATATAGAATTACAGTGCAAAATAAGCAAAAGCCACTTTAGCACCTCTGAAGACATTAATAATTATATTGTATTTATCAGTAAACAAGGAAAAATGAAGCCCTGGTAGAATGTTGTATTTTAAAAGACTCTTCTACTTGAAAATGTAAACTTCAACTTTACCTGATAATTTATTTTCTTATGAATTCATCTGCTTTTCTTTTCATTTCTAAAGCAAAAGGAGGCCATTGTCATGTTATTTATTTAACAACCAGATGTCATTTTAATCACAATTCCAAAGGCATTGTTTTTCCCTTTTAAACTCCATATTGATTGGTTTTATCATCTGAAAAAGTTATTTTTATAAGTAATTTCAAAATAGCTTCTTTTGGATAAAGGCATGCATACAGAGATTAAATTTTATGTAGATAAGAAAGTATCTATACATATTTCAATGATATCAAAAATAGATTATGTGTCAGGGGTAATATTTTAAAATGACATTCTAATAGGGATAATATTTTAAAATAACATTCTAACAAACTATAGTTTTTTTCCAGTTTATTGCTTAAAAAATTAACTACATTTGCTGAAATTGTAATATTAACTCACATATTTGAATTTAACCTGTTAACTTTTATACAATATTTAACAAATATTATCATGTAAGCAAGTCAGCTTTTATTCACTATTTGAGAAAGTTCATAAGTTATTAAATTTGTTACTAATATGCAAACATAAAATACATTCAAAGAAATAACATTCTGTGATTGGGATACTTATATCCCAATATAGATAGCTCTTTTCCAGCTATCTGTATTTATTTGGATGATGGGGGGAAATTCACTTCTCAAATGACATAAGGCAAAATGGGGTCAAAGGAGTGCATGAGTGGGTGAGATGTTTCTAAGTTTCCTCTATGGTGTTACATGTGATCTTTCTTTTTCTCTGAAAACACATATTCTTCCCATTCTAATTACTTAGAAGATGAAATAATTCAGATTCTAGAGGTATCAATTAATAACTTCAGCACTCTTCATTAAAGGAAGGTATGGAGTACTCTTTATTTTCAAGCTTGTTCTGGTTTTATGTCATTGTTTAGCATAAGCTGTCTTCTCTCATTGGACAGATGTGGTAATAAAAAAGTATTACTACATTATGTAACTCACCAAGCCTTTTCAATTTTATTAAAACTACAATGAAAAGCATAGGATTTCTAGATCTTCCCCAAGGTAAGATATAGAGAACACTTTTAGTCATGAATATGCCAGATTTTGGATGACAGTCACCAGTAAGTTTAACAAATTTCAATGCCTCAGTAATATGATAAACAAAGGCACAAAAGGGATCACTGAGACAAAATGGCCACTAAAAGTGTAAAAGCAACTGTAAAAACTGTGTTAGATTGTATAAGCAAATAAGCAAAATTAACTGTATTCTATTCTCAGCCATTATCTTACTATAATATAAATTTCTGTTGTAAATGAAATCAATTTTCTGAAATCCATTTCCTCATTATACTGTGCTGTTTTAAAATTATTTTGACTAATTTCAGATGTGCAAAACCAAGATTAAGAAGATAGTGGTTTATAAAGAAAAGGTCATATTTCAAAAATATAAAAGGAATTCACAGGTAACAAATCTATAATATTTTCAAGAACACAAGTCTTACGTGGATTGTTCTGGATTATTTCTCTACTATCTGTGGCTTTCAAACTCAAGGTTATTTCAAAGAAAATTATGTATTTTGCCATTCCAGCCTTTGCATTTGAGTTCCAGGCAGTAAGCATGAAGGAAGGCAGAAATAGCTTATGTCCTCTATTTTAAAAGTCTTCCTGAAATCACCCACTAATCTTCTGTTCATAGTTCATTAGTCAAAAATTTGTCACATGGCCTAAACTAGCTACAAATAGGACCTAAAATATGTCTTTAAATCACAGTGGCAAATTGCTATAATAAAATTAGTGTTTATGTACCTAAAAGAGAAGAGGAGAAAAGATAATAGAGGAAATTAAACATTTCTGGATAATTGGAACTTAAAAAAATGTTAATTTTTTGATATTGATCTTGCATCTAACGACCTTTTACAAAACTCTGATTAAATCCAATGGCTTGTCAGTTTCTTCTTTGAGATTGCCAGGTATGCAATAACATGTTTCTGCAACTAATGAATGTTTTATATCTTCATTGTGATTCTTTTATATTTATAATTTTTCTTTATCTTAATGAATTGACTACCTTTGCCAGTAAAATGTTAAAACAGTAACTTTAAATAACATAAATTGATTCTGGACTTTAATGGTAATGCTTTAAATAGTTTGTTATTTAGTGCATGGCTTAAGAGTAAGAAATCATTTCTCTTAGTTAATTGTTTTAAAATCTTCATAATTTTTCTATTTAATATGTTAATTTGAAGATTTACATGAATGTAGTTCCTAATTTTTAAGCTATTCTCACATTGCTGAACCAAAATATATTAATGTTTTGTGGTACTTATACTTCTGTATTTAATTTACTAGTGTTTTGTTATATTTTTACATACAGTTCACATTGTGTTTATGTTTAATGTTTACATATAATTATATACATATACACTTTTGGCTTCTTTGAATGTTAACTTGTGACATTGAGTTGGGTAGATTCATTCAAATATTTTTCCTGTGTGTTCAGACAGTGTATATAAAATGGAAATAATCTGCTCCTTGAAGGTTTGCTAAAACTCATCATCATGTAAGTCATATGAGATTTTAGAAAGAACTCTTCAATGGCAGAATGTTTGTGAAAATCTATGTTAGTGGTTTCAATAGAGAATAGGAGGAAAAGAATTAGAAATAACAAGCTAAGACAACACTTTAAAGATATGTCACTGTAAAAGCTTTCATGGTACAGTAGTTGCAGGAAGATTTTGGATAATGTCTAATAAATACCTAGAATAATACTACCCATGTCAGATTGTCTGAGGAATTATTTCTGGAGGAACTGAGTGGCCCAAAGTCAAATTCCTGCAAATACTGACATTTTAATTGTTTCCCTTGTTAAATATGAATAGACATTCAAATATCACCAGATTTGGGAATGAAGTCTCTAACATGACAGAGAGAGACCAAAATTAATAAATGCATAGAAAAGACTTGTCATAATTTTCATAGTACATAGTGTTTAAAATATACTATTTAGATGTGAGATAAAATATTATATTCATGAAATAAGTATATCAGGATTTTTTCAGATTGTCTGAGTTCCTGTGTATTAAACACATGGTGGGGTGGTGGTTGGTGGAGAGGTCAATGGAAGGGCTTAAGAATAAAAGCCAAATCTCAAAGAAAAAAATTGTGTAATATGAGAAAACATACAAGATCAGTCCAGTCTAGAACAACACACACACACACACAAATACCTAGAATGATAAAGAGAAGAAACTGAGACAAGAAAACTAACAAAAAGTGATGCAAATTTACTTAATGTGAGTGAAAACATGTTTCCTTGTTAAAAGAGCCCTTGAGTGATAAACACAATGATTACAGCAAGATCTAATGAAAGGCATGTCATTGAGTATTTAAAGAACATTACAGTAGATTAAAGAACACTATAAATGTTATTTGTTTGTTAGTTGACGGCATTCAAGTATGGAAACAGAGGGGAAGACTATGTTAAAGGTAAAATTAAAATTTTGGAGCACAAAGGACATCAGATTTTTGAAGAGCAAGAGTGACACTCAAAAGCAAATAGAATAAAACCTTTATAATTTTGGTAGTATTAGATTCTTACCTTGGAATTCTGAATAGAACTAAATATAAATAAAGTACAATTGTTTAGAGATATTTTAAGAATCTAAAGTCTCAAAAATATTTGTATTTCACACACTAAGTTACAGGATGCTATTGAAGAAAGTGGCAATTTTAAAGAAGTGAAAGTATAAATATAGAAGAAGACATGAAATCCAGGAGAAAAAGTGGTATTCAACAAAGAAAAAAGAAAAAATTTAAAAATCACCATGCAGGTGAAGGAGTTTCCCAGAACAGCTGTGTTGCAGTTGTATGGGAAAAACTATCAAGCTGTATTATTCAGCACTTCTGCCAAGGTACATCCAAGGGGGGAAATGCTGTCTAAAGAGACAATATAACTGAGACAAAAAGACCAATTCTAAATTTATATGTGAAAGAATTACCAAAATTGAATATACTTGTGTAATTACTATTGTGGTTAAGAAATAAAATAAAAAATTACTAGTGACCCAAAATTGCCCCATTACACACCACTTCAGTCAAAATCACAAGCATCCCATCCTATCATTTTTTTGTTTGTTTGCCTTGCTGGATAAAATTACATCTTTGAGTTTGCTGATTGCTTTATCCGTATGATTGAGTCAGCTATTGAAGCTATTTATTGAATTTTCAGTTCTGTCATTGTATTCTTCAGCAGCAGGATTAGTATTTTGTTCTTTTATATGACATCTATTTCTTTTCTTTTCTTTCTTTTTTTTTTTTCTAAATGAAAGCTTCTTTCTTTCTTCCTTTCTTTATTTTTGGCTGTGTTGGGTCTTCGTTTCTGTGTGAGGGCTTTCTCTAGTTGTGGCAAGTGGGGGCCACTCTTCATCGTGGTGTGCGGGCCTCTCACTGTCACGGCCTCTCTTGTTGTGGAGCACAAGCTCCAGATGCGTAGGTTCAGTAGTTGTGGCTCACAGGCCTAGTTGCTCCGCGGCATGTGGGATCTTCCCAGGCCAGGGCTCGAACCCGTGTCACCTGTATTGGCAGGCAGATTCTCAACCACTGTGTTACCAGGGAAGCACTGGCTTCTATTTCTTTATTGAACTTCTCATTTTGTTCATTCATTGTTTTCCTGATTTGTTTACTTGTCTATCTATGTTATCTTGCATTTCACTGTGTTTCTTTAAGATGATTATTTCGAGTTTTTTGTCCGGCGATTCTTAGATTTCCATTTCTTTGGGTTCATTTCTGGAGTTTTATTAGTTTCCTTTCATGATGTCACATTTGCCTGATTCTTCATGATACATGTAGGTTTGCACTGGTGTCTATGCATTCGAAGAAGCAAATAACTCTTTCAAACTTACAGACAGGTTTCAGCAAGCAAAGATTTTCGTTCAGTTCCCAGGGCTAATGAGATTACCTCCAGAGTCATAGTTATGTTAGATTAGAGCTGGATCACTGAATCCAAGTCATAGCAACACTAGAGGCTATTGCTGGGTCCACAGTGGGTTCTGCAGTTGACATGTCTGTTACAGGGACTTGGGGATGTGTAGATCCTGTCTGGTGCTTGGGTAGATGTTACTGTCTCCAGGACCTTGTTCAGTAGAGTAGTGCTGGGACAAGGGTCTGCTTCAGGGTCTGTGGCTCGGTCTGCTAACAATGAGTCTGTTTACAGATGTGTGGGTGTGTGTGGTTTCTGCCGGGTCCCTGAGAAGGGTCCTGTTGGTTCACTGGTGAGTCCCTCGGAGGGCAGAACTATTCCCAGGCCATAGCTGAGAGGAGCTGGAACTGAGTCCTAGCACTGCTTCAGGGTCCACAAGTGGGTTTGAGATCTAGGAATCTGGTTCTGGAGTCTCCACTGGGCATGTCTCCTACCAAGTCCCTGGGCAGGCAGTGCTGTTCCATGACTGTGGATGGGAGGGCCTGGAGTCAAGTGATAGGGTCTACAGTGAGACCTAGTTTGGTGAGCTTACCTCAGGGGGCACAGACAGGAGTGTCTCTTGTTGGGTGTCTAAGAACTGCTATTGTACTGGGCTTGGGAGGGGTGGGAGCCAAGTCATAGCATTATTTCAGGATCTCTGTCAGACAAAGTTTGGCTGGCCTACCACCCAGGGCTCTAATGCATGTCTCCTGCTGGGACCCTCAGTTGGCAGAACTGTTCATGATCTACTGTTGGGAGTGGTTGAAACCAAGTATAATGCCATTTTAGGAATTCTGGAGACAAAAGTGGTGGTGTATCCCACCAGGTCCCAGGGTTAATAGGACTGATCATGGGCTATGGCTAGGAGGAGTGGGTACAGTTATAGTCTGATCAAGGGCTGCCCCCAAGGGCTCTGGGACAGCTGAGAGAGGCTAGAACCAGGTCATGGATCACCTTAGGGTCCACAGCTGGAATGGAGTTCTATGGGCCTATTAAGTGGCACATGGGCAGCAGAACTCCTGTCAGGTCCCTTGGCATATTGTGCTGGTGGCACAACCAAAGCCAAATGAGACTGTAGCCAAGTCCTCAGAGATGGACATGGAGCTGTTTCTGAGCCTGTAACTGAGACCATGGTTGGTGAGTCAGCCACGCTGGCACAGCCTAACTTCTCAAAATGGCCTCCTTGGCCTTGGACTCCAGTAAGGTTTTACTTCCTTTTAACTGGATCCCAAAGGCCCCATTAAGGTATACTTGTCCATGGATGTCTATGAAATTATTGTTTCTAAGGGGAAACGTGAACAGGGCACCTCTTATTCCACAATCTTGTTGATTTTCCACATATATTTTTAAGTCCATATCTGTGTGTTGAGCCCTTTAAATGGATCCCCTGTATATCTGTTTATATTATTTATTTTGGTCTTGGTTTCTTAGTAAGGTATGTTGGTTTTTGGTTATTCCGTGCCTAGTAGTTTTTGTAGATTACTGGCTATTATGTATAAAATGGTATAAAGATAACTTGAGACTCTAGATGACATTATTTCTCTTTCAAGAGGATTTACTTTTCTTCTAGAAAGCAATTATGATAGGAAGCAATTCTTAATTAGAGTTCAGGGTTAATGATCTAAAACTGAACTTTGGTCTTTATGTTGGTTGATCTATTTTATTCTATTTCAATGTACTTTACTTCTAGGGCAGAGCTCTCTGAAAGCTTTAGATATTTAATAGGGTACCTCCTTCTTGGCAGGCTTAAACTTGGATATTTATCCAAAGTTGTAGTTGAGGAATGCTCTGGTCAGCTTTTTATCCTTTTATCCACCACTGTCTCCTGCTTCTTTCTACTCATCACAATTGTAAATGAGAAAAGATATCTTGTATGTTATATTTGATTCTCCAGGCTCCTCCTCACTTCAGTAACTTAGACGCACAAATGTTTCTGTCCTGGAAGTTTTGTGATGGCTTAAAACAGTAAATTTTTTCTCATTGTTCTCTGCTGAGTGTTAGTTTTAAAGAAGTTGCTTCAGCATTGTTGAAAGCAGAATCCCTTACAACAGTGTTATGCATCCTTTTGAGATAACCTAACCTTCATACTTTATGTTAACCATCTAGAATGTACCACTTTAATTTAATATTTTAATAAGTATATATATCTAAACAACTAAGTTGGACTCATTCATCATAGAGTCAACAAATGTTCAGATTTCTTAATGCTTCAGATAATAATTTTAATATACACTAAAAGTTATTTTAAAACAATGCCTATAACAATATAAATATATATGTATACATATCTATAATATAAATTTCTATTTTATATAATAATTTTACATCATGACTTCTGGCAGTTAACTTAAAAATTGAAATATTGTTGCTATATATAAGATAGAAACACTTAGCTACTCTTTCCTGTCATTTCACCACCATGGGTCCTCTCTCTTTTGCTTAAGAAAAGCTAAAGGGAGGCAATTAAATGAGATTTTTGAGGTTGTGTAAGAGTGTATTTCACAAAGGCATCACCGAAATACCATGACAGAAATATTTGTGAGCCTAAATTATTGAAGTCAAATTAGTGACTTCTATACAGAAAGGGAGCCTAGAGAACTGAGTGTGATAGCATCTCTTCTCCCATTCAAAAATTTGGTGATTAGAAAGAAATTGAAAAGAGTGGGACCAGAAAATGTGGAATTAGTCATTTGTCTGGACCCAATGACATTTTAAAGGGAAAAAAATGCAATAAATTTTTCTACTTTCTATCTATTCTTCATTTTCAAGCTGCAATATCAGTGATAGTATATAGGACATGCAATTTAATGATATAATATTAACAATGATAAATGAAAGCATGACCCAGAGGAGAAGCAAAATGCTGAGGGCTGATTTCAGCTACTCAAAGAGTTGTTATGAGGGTTGACTTCAAATGCTCTGCAGATAAAGAACAAGGTCTAAAAAACTAGTGATAAATACTGACTGAAAGTATTGCCTTTAAGAAAATAAGTATTGCTAGTTAATGTATGACTGTATTTTCAACAGAAAAATGTAACAAAATTGCATTAATTGGTGTAAGGATTATTTAGGTAACATTGGGTAAATTTATTTACTACTTGTTTAATTTCAAGCAAGTATCATTGAAGTTATTACAGCGAATATGTAAACGTATTATAACTTCTGTGCAGAGGACAAATTGTGATAAATGTGCACACTATAGAACTTTAAAACAGATGGTGATCTTTTAATCACACTGATTTATAAGCTTACCAACTTAAAATTCCATTTTATTTTAAATTCTGGAAATACAGGTTAAAGTAATTAATTAAAAATTCTATTTTAAAATGCAATTTGAACATATTAGATTTCTAATGACTGGTTCCATAAAGAGATCTGAAGAGTAATCTTACGTGTTTACTAAAAATAGTGCTATCTTAATCAATTGGCACTATTTAAGTACACCTGAATATTTAAAAAAATACATTTTGGTCATAACACATAATTCATAGGCAATATTTAATTCAATATATAAATAAATTCTTATGCTAGAATTGTGGAAGTTTCTTGAAAGGTCTAGACATAAATGTCAACCTATCTGTTTTTAAATACTGACAGTAAAGTTACTTTGAACTGGAAAGCTAAGAATGTCTATGAGTAAAAACTACTTTAATTAAGTGGAATAATGCTCTGTTATTTGTCAAATTGTTTTAATAAATTATCAAACATTATGTTAAACACAGGCTTAAGTTAGAAAATTTGTTCCAAGCAACTGTGAAGAGTTGTCATGTTACAATCATTGTCCATATATTCTTTAGATATTTATATATATATATTATTTAGATATATTTCTCAGACCACATGAGAATAAATCAGTCTTTATCAAAAGCTTAGTTTATAAAATAGAATTTCTTTCCACTAATTTAGAAATAATTTTTAAATTTCAAGTCAATAATTTTGTTGAATTAGTACTTTGAGCTCAAAAATAAATTTTCAATGTATTTGAATTGGTATCTCCTCCCTTTTGACATTACCCATTTTCATTTATTTCTTCTTATTTCTATAGAATACACTTTCTTCCATTTGCTTCTAATGTGTAATGATATTTATGTTTAATGGTTTTTAAAGACAATTTTTTAGAGCAGTTTTAATCCTGCAACTTAATTGAGAGGGAAATACAGAGATTTTTCCATCTATCTCCTGCCCTAATACAAGCATAGCCTCCTCCATTATCAACATCATTCACCAGAATGGTACATCTTTTACCAAAAATTAATCTACATAGACACATCATAACCACCTTTTGTAGTTTACAAGAGTTAATTTGAGGGTTTGTACATTCTATGGGTTTGGACAGATGTATAGTGATATGTATCCATCAATTTAGTATCACACAGAGTATTTTTATTGCCTTAAAAATTTTCTGTACTCTATTTATTCCCCCTCCCCCATCCTGGCAACTACTGATTTTTTATTGTCTTCATAGTTTTGCCTATTCCAGAATGTCATATGGTTAGAATTATATAGTATTTAGCCTTTTCATATTGGTTTCTTTCACTTAGTTATATGGATTTAATGATCCTCCATGTCTTTTCTTGGTTTGACAGCTCTTTTCCTTTTAGTGTTCAATAATATTCCATTGTCTGGATGTACCAAAGTTTATTTATCTGTTCATCTACTGAAGGACATCTTGGTTGTTTCCAAGTTTTGGCAATTAAGAACAAAGGCACTATAAACATCTGTTTGAAGGTTTTTGTGTGGACAAAGCTTTCTATTCCTTTGGGTAAATAACAAGGAGCATGATTTGTGGATCATATGGTAGGAGTATGTTAAATTTTGTAACAAACCATCAAAATGTCTTCCAAAGTGGCAGTGCCGGTTTGCATTTCCACCAGCAATGTATGAAAATTTATGAAATGTATGAAAACCAGCATTTGGTGTTTTCATTGTTTCAGATTTTGGCCATTCCAGCAGTTTGTATAATGGTATCTCGTTGTTTTAATTTGCATTTTTATTATGACATATGATACGGAATACCTTTTTATATGCTTATTTGCCACTGTATATCTTCTTTGGTGAAATGACGGTTAAGGTCTTTGGTCCTTTTTTTCATTGGGTTGTTGTTCTCTTATTGTTGAGTTTTCAGAGTTCTTTGTCTATTTTGGATAATACTTCTTCATCAGATTTGTCTTTTGCAAATATTTTCTGTTCTGTGCTGTGTCTTCTTATTCTCTTGACATTGTATTTCACAGAGCAGAAGTTTTTAATTTTAATTAAGTCCAGCTTAGCAATTACTTATTATTGATATTGTATCAAGAAAGGAATTACCGGGACCTCCCTGGTGATGCAGTGGTTAAGAATCCTCCTGCCAATCCAGGGGACATGAGTTCGATCCCTGGTCCAAAAAGATCCCACATGCCATGGAGCAACAAACTACTGAACCTGTGCTCTAGAGTCTGAGGACCACAACTACTGAGCCAGTGTGCCACAACTACAGAAGCCTGTGTACCTAGAGCCTGTGCTTTGCAATAAGAGAAGCCACCGCAATGAGAAGCAAGTGCACCACAAATGAAGAGTAAACCCCACTGGCTGCAACTAGAGAAAGCCTGTGCACAGTAAAGAAAACAAAATGCAGCCAAAAATAAATAAATAAAGTTATTTTAAAAAGGTATTACCATAATCAAGGTCATCTAGGTTTTCTCTTCTTATCCTCTAGGAATTTTATAATTTTGCATTTTACATTTAGGTCTATCATCTATTTTGAGTTAATTTTTGTCAAGTGTGTAAGGTCTGTCTGTGTCTAGATTTCAGCACCATGTGTTGAAGAGACTATTTTTGCTCCATTATATTGCATGTTTTCCTTTATTTATGATCAGTTGATTCTATGTAGGGGAGTCTATTTCTGGGCTCTTTATTATGTTCCACTGATCTATTTTTTCACCAATACCATACTCTGTTGTTTACTGTAGCTTTATATTAAGTATTGAAGTCAGGTAATGTCAGCTCTCCTTTTGTCAGTTCAACAAAGAAGAACTTTGTTCTTCTCCTTTAATATTTTGTTTAGCTATTCGGGGTCTTTTTCTTCTCCATATAAATTTTAGAATTAGTTTACTGATATCTATTATATAGCTTGCTGAGATTTTGGTTGGGGTTCCCTTGAATATACAAATAAACTTGGGAAGAACTGACATCTTGACAGTATGGAGTCTTCCTATCCATAATATCTCTTCATTTATTTATTTAAATTGTGTTCATCTCATCAGAGTTTTTTCTCATAGAGGTGTTGTACATATTTTGCTAGATTTGTGTCTAAATATTTCATTTCTGGGGAGCTAATGTAAATAGTATTTTGTTTTTAATTTGCTCATTGTTGATATATAGTAAAACAGTTGAATTTTAAATTTATTTTAATATTATTTGTGCCTTCTCAACATTAGGTAGAGAGGCCAACATGTTAACATAATGTAAAGGAACCTCCATGATTAGCTTTTAAGTTTTAGTATTTTCCATGGTACAAATTATTTATTGCCTTGCCACCAACCACCCCTAAACTTAGTATCTCAAAACATTAACCAATTATGTGGCTCGTAACTGTGAGAATCTGTAGCTGGTATTGTACTATATTAGATGGATCATCTACTGATCTCAGTTGAGTTCACTTATACAAATATTTATATACAAGTTAAGCTGACAGAAAAAGGAAGAAAATTCAATTGTCTAGAAGTTAGCTGGCCCTTGGGTGGGAGGATTTGGATAACTGGGCCATTGTCTTCAAATCAGTATGGTCCTGGTTTTTGCACATATTAGTAGTTTGTACTAAGAACAGTATAAGAGAGGACAAACAACTTCTCTTCACATCACAATTGTTAATATTATGCTGACCAAAACTAGTTACATAACTGATCTCAGAAAGGAAATTGAATGACACAAATAACAAGTATTTGAAGAGAATCTGTGACCATATTTGCTATCACCTCCATGCTTGGTTTCTCTGTATCTATACTTCCTTATCTGCAAACTGAAATTATTAGCAAAGCTTCTGTATAAAGTTCTTATGAGACTTCAGTTAATCAATATTTTAAGTACTTAGAACAAAGCCTAGCAAAGATTAAGATCCGTATTTTTTGTTATTATTATTGATATTTTTGCTAAATAAATATATTCACCAAGATAATATAAGTCCCATGATGATAAATACCATACTGTACTTGCACAAATTTAAATAAAATTAGTGTCTCCTATCACCTACATGGAATATGAGTAATCTGTAAATAAGCTTTCTATGAATAAATTAATTTATTAAAGTGACATCACTTCATTCTGCTATCTTTCCAAATGATAACTGAGGAGTCTGGTTTCTTGTTAAAACCTATGTGTGATATTTTAGGTTTGACTATAGGCAACTATGAAGGCTTTACCCGTCAGACCTCACAGGGGAAAATTACCCTCCCCACACCAGATTTGGTGCATTGCCATGCATTGCAGTATCTGAAGAAAGTTGAAATCAAGGTCTCATGCCCCTCTCTCCAGCCCTGCTCTTATGCATTATTTTCTTTTCTAGCTCTGGTGTATTTCATTTGGGGGTCTCCATTAGAACCTTAGGCAGAGGACTTTCTCAGAAGCCTTTGTTGACATCATCTTATTGGAGGGAGAAGGCAAACTTGAAGACACTTTTTTCCACTCTGACTCACTACTCAGCACTTTTCCCACTCCTAGCTCTTCCCTGCTACCCCTTGCCCCCACGGTTTGTAAAATTGCAACTGCAGAAGCCTTCGACTCAGGGCTCCCTGGCAATGAGACAACATCTGCATCTAAGCTCAACAACCTGACTTAGTGTGTGGGGAGGCAGGTGGAGGTGTGGGGAGTAGCCAATTTCTCCATTTTAACCCTTGCTTAATCACTGTAATTGATTAAAGACTTGACTGTTACTTTCACTTTTGGCCTGTTGCTTTTACAACTCTTGATAGAGAGCTGAGCTGACAGGTATCAGAGTAGCCAATTAAAACAATAAATTGGTGTATTATATATAATTAGACCAAGCATAAATGAAAAAAAGCATGGTAAAATAATTGTGAATTATGGAACCACTATTTTTGTGAGCTTAGTCAGTAAAGCCCTGTCTAAGGAGGTAATGTCAGAAACTCATTATATATTATACACTAATTGATTTATTTGTTTACTTTCTGTCTCCCCACTCTGACTGCAAGTAACATGTGGAAAGGGATTTTGTCTTGTTCTGAGTTGTATCTCCCGGGTCTATAAGGGTGTCAGGTATTATATGTACCCTCTATAAATGTATATTCACTCTATTAATGATGGATATTTTGTATTATCTGTATTCTGTAGCTCAATATAATGTTTGTTATATATTTGTGGAATTATGTTTGTTATATATTTGTGGAATTATGTCCATTATGTTCATTATGTGGAATTATGGCAAAATATATCCACTGCGATGTATTAATGTGTTAGATATCTAACACTGCAAGTAAGATATACTAAACTAATGGCAGAACAATTTACATTCGATGTTTGTTGACCTTATCCTGCAAAATAGTTGATATATCTTCCTGGTATTTAATGACTATTTATTTGCAGTAAGACATTTTCTTCATTCCAAACTAATTACTATGATTTATCCTTGTCCACATTTTGTACTCTTATGATGCTGTTGCAGTGGTCTTTGTTTTTGGTAGGATAAATAAATCTATGAAATATTCGACTTTTCAATATATGAAGGTAGCCATTTGGGAATATTTTCAATAACAGAGTACACTGGTAAGTATGGAATATTTAGATATGGTTTAAATTTTAAAAACTTTACTAGTCGTGCTATTTTTCATCAGAATAATGGAGAAAAAAAACATGTCCTCCAAGCAAACAAATTTAAGCAGTTGATTTTCTGGCTGTGTGTCTGTGTGTGTGTGCACATAATCATGCATGTGTGTCTATGTTTACTTTGGAAAATGTTAGTTGGTGGGGAGGTCAGAAGATTTGGAACAGAGAAAGGACCAAAAGAAACATTTCAATGCTAGCATTTTAAGACCTTTGAGAAATCTCGCAATTTTGATATATATCCTGTGTTTCTAAGGAGTGTAATGGCCTCAAGGAGTAATAGGATCATTAAGCTTCATTACTTTTTTCTTTTGCTTACTTCTGAACTGTAAGAGACTACAGTTTCTGGAGGAAAGTACCTTCTACTGAATATTGGGTTGGCCATAAAGTTCATTTGGGTTTTTCTATAAGATGTTATGAAAAAACCCAAACAAACTTTTTGGCCAACCCAACATATATATATATATATATATATATATATATATATATATATATATATATATATATATATATATATATATATATATATATATATACTATGTTCTCCATTCACACACATTCCAAGTTCATTGTTTGTTCATCTATTTTTTTCCTCTCCATTTAACTTCCATGTCCTGATATATCAACAGCAGGGAGCTTTCATTTGTTATTTGGTTAAATGGCAAATCTTCTGCAACATCATGTTTAATGGCATTAATTTCAGCTTCACTTAGCAAGTTTCCTTTCATGATGGCTTGTCTCCAACCTTTTATATTTTTTTCATTTATTTAATCTAGTTGTCAACTCAGGATATTTGTTAATAAATTGCTAGAATATTTTCTGTCTCTATATGATTGTAATATTTTCTGATTGAATACCTCTTCTAAGACAGCAATCTTATGTTTAAAAATTCCAATTACTAGGATATTTTAGGTATAAAATTCTGATGATTGCACTTCTTGCACCTGCCAAAACAATTTAACCACTTACATTAAAGTGTTCTCATTCTCATTGCACAATTTTACAATATATTATTTGTGGAGTTTCTAAGTAATTGGGTAAACAATGAATCCCATCCTTAGGTTTGTTTGACACTTCTGAAAGATACATCAACCTTCCCCATGGCTATCTTTATCATTTTAATTGAGTTATTGTTGTACAGAATTCTCTAATCACTTGCCCACATAGGCATGGGAGAAAATATATAGGCAAATATAATATAATAATGTATAGTTTTGGAAAGTTTATCTGTAAAACATGAGTATATATAGTACTTAAAGTGTATTAATTAATTTATTTAGCCACAGGTTTCTGAATAAGTTCGATATGTATGTTATCATTAAAAATATATACTACCTAACACTAAGTTCTCATTCCTCATATATTATATTTATACATATTTCATAAGATGTATGTATTTATATATATATAATATATATATATTTTATATATATATATAACAAACTACTGATCCATGAACAGAGTTGATGAGTCTCAAAACCTTTATGATAAAAGAAAGATGGCAGATACAAAATAGTATATTCTGTGTGATTCTATTTCTGTAAAATGCAAACTAAACTACACTGACAAAAGAAGATCAATGCATGACTGGGATCAGAGATGGAAGGAGGAATGGATTGCCAGAGGTCATAAAGAACTTCTTTATAAAGAAGGAATAAAAATGATCTGTAACTTGATTATGGTAGTAAATTTGATGAATGTGTACAACTATTAAAACTCATCAAGTTGTACATTTTAAATTATTGCTTGTTATTTTCATTGTAGGTAAGCTAATATTCAACATATTTCATAAGGTATATACACGTTGATTAATACAGCTTGATTTTTTTTTTTGAGGAAATGAACATTCTAAATAAACCTTAAATCTCCACTTTACCAATCCCACTAACTTATTCTACTACAAGTCACAATTATATCTTCTTTGGATAATAATATCCTCACTGTTCTCAATACATCCACTCCTACTCAGTGTCAAAGATTTTTCATACAGAGGTAAGATAATCCAAATTGATGATGCCTGTCTTGTTTTTAAAATATGAAATATATTTTCTGAGAATCCAGAGTAAATTCCAAAATTTCTACCATGGCCTGAAGGACCATGAATCTTCTGGTAAGCACAGAACTTTCCAGCCTAAACTGTGTCCCTCTTCCCTTAAGTAATCCACTCCAAGCTACACAGTCATTATTTAATGTTATTCAAATATACCAGGTCCCTCTCCACTCAGGGTCTATATCTAAATTCTCATACATTGCACTGTGATTCCTCCATCTCTACCCAGAAATGAGATTAATGGCTCACTGGTTATCACCCTGGAATGATTTGAATCTCTTTCATGACTCTGGACTCTTTTCTGCTATAGTACTTACCATGCTGGATGCTAATTGAACCTCTGTTGTGTCATTATCTCTTTTCATTTTATTACATGAATTTTTATTTAGTTCTCAACGCTATTGGGATATATTTGACATATAACATTGTTTAAGATGTACAACATGATAATTTGGTCTATGTATACATTGCAGAGATTACCACAGTGTTAGTTAACACATCTTACCACAATGTTAGTTAACACATCTATCACCTCACATAGCCATCATTTTTGTGTGTGTTCAGAATATTTAAGATTTACTCTTTTAGCAACTTTTAGTTACAGTATTGTTAACTAGAGTTATCATGATCTACATTAGATCCCCAAAGCTTACTCATTTTATAACTGAAAATATGTACCCTTTGACCAACATCCCCTCATTTCTCCCATAGTCAGCCTCCAGCAATGGTGATTCTACTCTCTTTTTCTGAGTTAAGCTTTTTTAGACTCACATATAAATGAGATCATATGGCATTTGTCTTTCTCTGTCTGACTTATTTCATGTGGCATAGTGCCCTCATGGTCCAACCATATTGTAGCAAATAAGAGGATTTTTTTCTTTTTATGGCTGAATAACATTCTATCATGTATATACATATATATATATAAATCACATATTCTTTATGCATTCATCCATCATGAGACACTGTCAATGTCTTTGGTATTGTGAATAATGCTCCAATGAACATGGGAGTGCAGATATCACTTCAAGATAGTGACTATTTTTCCTTCAGATATACAGAGAAGTGGGATTGCTGGACCATATGATATAGTTCTATTATTAATTTTTTGAGGAACCTCTATGCTAATTTCCATACTGGTTGTACTGATTTACATTCCAACCAAAACACACAAGGTTTCCCTTTACTTCATATCCTCACCAGCATTTGTTACCTCTTGTCTTTGGGTGTTAGTCATTCTAACATATGTGAGGTGTATCTCATTGTGACTATCTGGTATAGAGTTTGCAAATATTCTGCCATTCTTTTCAATTTATTAATAATATCCTTTGCTGTGCAGAAGTTCTTTAACTTGATGTAGTCCCACTTTTTTATTTTTGCTTTTGTTGTTCATGCATTTGGTGTCATAACCAAAAAACTGTTGCCAATGTTAAGTACAGTTTTCACTATGTTTTATTCTAGGAGTTTTAGAATTTCAGGTCTATATCTAACTTTTTAGTCCATTTTGAGTAAATTTTTGTGAACGGTGTAATAAAAGGGAGTACAATTTCATTCTTTTGTAGGTGAATAACCAGTTGTTCCAACATGACTTATTGAAGAGATTACCCTTTCACCACTGAGTATTCTTGACTCCCTTGTTAAATATTAGTTGGTCATATGTGCATAGGTTTACTTCCAGCCTTTTGATTCTCTTCCACTGTACTATGTGTCTATTTTATTCCAGTATCACACTGTTTTGATTACTATAACTTTTTAATATAATTTGACATCTCTGTGTGTGATGCCTCTATCATTGTTCTTCTTTCTCAGGATTGCTTTGGCTGTTTGGAGTCTTTTGTGGTTTAATATAAATTTTAGAATTGTTTTTGATTTCTGGGGAAAATATTGAAATTTTGATAAGGATTACATTGAATCTGTAGATAGCTTCGATGGTATGGACATTTTAACAATATTAAGATTTCCAATCCATGAACACGGTATATATTTTCATTTATTTGTGACTTCTCCACAAAAAATGTCTTTCATTAGTGCCTTATAGTTTTCACTGTACAAATCTTTCACCTTCTTGTCTAAATTTGTTCCTAAGTATTTTACAGTTTTTTATTCTATAGCAAGTGGGATTATTTGTCTTATTTATTTTTCACATGATTTATTGTTAGTGTATAGAAATGCAACAGAATTTGTATGTTGATTTCATATTTTGCAACTTTACTGAATTTGCAGTTAGATCTAACCTTTTTTTTTTGGTGGAGTCTTTAGGGTTTTCTACATATAAAATCATGTTATCTGCAAACAGAGAATATTTTGCTTTTTATTTTCTTATCAAGATACATTTTATTTCTTTTTATTACCTATTTGTTCATGCTAGGACTTCCACACTATGCTGAATAAAAGTGGCAAGTGTGTGCATCCTTGTCTTCTTCCCGATCTTAGAAGAAAAGCATTCATCTTTGCTCCATTGACTATGTTGTTAGCTGTTGGCTTGTCATATATGACCGTTATTATCTTGAAGTACTTTCTTTCTAGTCACAATTTGATGAGGGTTTTTAATCATAAAATGATGTTGAATTTTGAGAAATAAATTTTTATGCATCCATTGAGGTGATCTTATGATTTTTGTCTTTCATTCCATTAATATAATATATATACATTGATTTGTGGATGTGGAACCATTGCATCTCAGGGATAAATCCCACTTGATCATGGTGTTTAATCATTTTAATGTGCTGTTGAATTCAGCTTGCTAGTAGTTTGTTGAGAATATTTTCACCTCTATTCTTCAGGGATATCAACCTATAGTTTTTGGTTGGTTTTTATTTGTTTCTTTCTTTCTTGTAGTGACCTTACCTGGCTCTGGGTATCAGAGTAAATCTGGCCTAATAAAATGAGTTTGGGAGTACTCACTCCTCCTCAATTTTTGGAAGATTTTAAGAAGGATTAGTGTTAATTCTTTAAGTGTTGGTAGAAGTCATCATTGAAACCAACTGATCCTGGGCTTTTCTTTGTTGGGAGGTTTTTGATTACTGGTACAATCTCCATACTCATTCTTGATCTGTTCAAACATTCTATTTCTTCATGATTCAGTCTTTGCAGGTTTAACATTTAAAGGAACTTATTTATTTTTTCTAGGTTATGCAATTAATTAGCTTAAAATTGTTCATAGGAGTCTTTTATAATGATTAATATTTCTGTGGTCTCAGCTGTAATTTATTCTTTTTCATTTCTGATTTATTTGAATCTTCTCTCTTTTTTCCTTGGGTAGTGTAGCTAAAGTTTTGTCAAAAGTTTGTTTACCTTTACAAAAAAAAAGCTTTCTTGATTTTTAGCTTAGCTTTGTTGATTTTTTTAAATTGTTTCTCTGGTCTCTATTTTGTTTATTTCTGCTTTGATCTTTGTTATGTCCTTACTTCTGCTAATTTGGGCTTACATTCTTCCACTATCTAGTTCCTTGAGGTATAAAATTAATTTGTTTATTTGAGAGGTTTTTTTTCTTAATGTAGACATTTATTACTATAAATGTTTTCTCTTATAAGTGCTTTTGCAGCATCATACAGGTTTTTGTACATTGTGTTTCCATTTTCATTTGTTCAAGTAATTTTTTGATTTATTCTTTAACCGATTGGTTGTTCAGGAGGATATTGTTTACTTCCATATATTTGTGAATTTTCCAGTTTTACTCTTGATACGGATTTCTAATTTTATACCTTTGTTGTCAGAAATGATACTTAGAATGATTTTAAACTTTTAAAATTTGCTAAGACTTATTTTGTGACCTAACATGAGCTATCCTGGGGAAAGTTCTGCCTTTACTTGAGGTTAATGTGTATTCTGCTCTTTTGGATAAAATATTCTGTACACATCTGTTAAGTTCATCTGGTATTTATATAGTTCAAGTCCAATGTTTCCTTCTTGATTTTCTGTTTGGATAATCAATTCATTTTTGAAAGTGTGGAATTGAAGTCCCCTACTATTATTGCATTGTTGTGTATTTCTATCTTCAGATCTGTAATGTTTACTTAGTATATTTAGGTGCTACAAAGTTTTGTTCATATATGCTGATAATTATTGTATCCACTTGATGAATTGAGCCCTTTATAATTATATAATGACCTTCTTTGTTTCTTGTTTCTTGTTATTGATATAAATATAACAACTAACTCTGTTCTTTTTTGGATTCCATTTACATGAAATATTTTTTTCAGCCCTAACATTTTAAGACTTTGTGCACTGTTGAAGTTCAAGTGAGTATCTTTTAGGCAACATATATTTGCCTCTTTTTTTTTTAAAATGTTCAGCCACTCTATGTGTTTTGCCTGGGGAATTTAATCCATTTATATTTGCATTAACTATTGATAGGTATAGACTTACTAATACCATCTTAGTTGTTTTTAGTCCCCTTCTTCCCTTCTTCCTCTCTTGCTGTCTTTTGTGAATTAATGATTTTCTTTTGTAGTATCCTTTTATTCCCTGTCTTTACCTTTGTACCTACTGTAGGTTTTTGCTTCATGGTTATTATGAAGTTTACATAAAACTATTATAGATATAACAGTCTATTTTATGGTAATAAACACTTAACTTCAGTTCCATACAAAAAATTTCCCTTTACTTTCTCTCCCACATTTTGTGTTTTAATTCACTATTTACTTCTTTTTATATTGGATATCTATTAAAAATTATTGTAGCTATAGTTATTTTTAATAATTTTGTTATTTAACCTTAAGCTATAGTTAAGTGATTAACACATCACCAGACTACAATATTAGAGTATGCTGAATTTGACTACATACTTACTTTTAGCATTATGTTGTATATTTTCATAAGTGTTATGTTTCTGATTTCTGTTCTCTAATTTTGGCTTGAAGAACTCCTTTCAGCATTATTTGTAAAGCAAATCTAGTGCTAATGAACTCTGTTAACTTTTGTTTATTTGAGAAATCTTTGTATTGCCTTCATTTCTGAAGGACAATTTTGCTGGATATAATATTCTTGGTTGACAGGTTTTTTGTTTTTTTTTCCTTTCAGCATTTTGGATATACTATCCCATTCCTTCTTGGTCTGTAAGGGTTTTGCTGAACTATCTGCTGATAGCCTTATGGGAGTTCCTTTGCATGTAAGGACTTTTTCTCCTTGATATTCTTAAAATTCTCTCCTTGTATTTTATTTTAGATAGTTTTATTATAATTGGCCTTTTGTAGATCTATTGGGGTTTATTTATTTATTTAGGCCATGTCATGTGGCTTGCAGGATCTTAGTTACCCAACCAGGAACTGAACCCAGGGACATGGCAGTGAAAGTGCTGAGTCCTAACCACTGGACTGCCAGGGAACTCCCAGATATTTTTGGGTTTCAATTTTGAGGTGACATGGCTTCATGATTGGTATCCAAATCTCTCTAAGAGTTTGATCTTACCGGTCATTGTTTACTTACATAAGCTTATTCTCCTTTCTCCCTCTCCTCTCCTCTGGGATACCAATAATCTGTAGTTTTTTTTTAAATGGTATACCATAATTCAGGTAGTTTTCTTCACTCTTTTTTATTTATTTATTTATTTATTTATTGTTCCCTGACTGGGTAATTTCAAATGATATCTTCTACTTCACAGATTCTTTCTTTTTCTTGGTCTAGTCTGCTCTTAGTGCTCACCATTGCATTTTTAGTTTCACTTATTGTGTTCTTCAGCTCCAGAACGTCTGTGTGTTTTTTAAGTAATTTCTAACTCTGTTAAACTTCTCGTTTTGTTTATGTTTTGTTTTCTGATTTTACTGAATTTTCTTTCTGTTTTCTTGTAGCACACAGAGCTTTCTTAAGATAGACATTTTGAATTCTTTATTAGACAAATTGCAAATCTCTATTTCTTTGGGGTCACTTGCTGGAAATTTTTGTAGTCCTTTAGTGATGTCATATTTCCTTGTTTATTCACCTCCCTTGAAGTCCACACCTAGAAAATTCAGTCACCTCCTCATGTCTTTACTGATGGTTCTGGCCCTGCTTGAGATTTTGAGGCTTTCTTACATCTTTTAAATAGGTATACTTGCTGCATAATTCTTGTTCCCTCTTGTGGCAGAATTCTTAACTTGTGTGTCTTTTCTCTATCCTGAAAAGCCAGGCAAAGTGCTGAAAGCTTCCCTTTTCCTTTCCCTAGTTTAGTGCTGAAAACACAAGTTTGTGGTTTCTCTCAGGAGCACAGAGTTGTGTTAGCTTTCTGCACATGCTCACTAGCCATCTGCACAGGTTTGTTCCTGACATTTTGGAAGCATACATAAGAAGCTGGTCAGTGTTGGGGATGTGTGGGTGAGGCACCAGGAGAACTGGGGGTACCCATGAGGCACCTGGGGGATCTACAGGTGAGGCATCCCCAGTGACTCATAGGAAGGCTCATGATAGAGTGCATGGTATGGTTAGTAGGATCAGCTTCTCTTTAATGCCCACAAAGAGCCCTATTTGTTGTTCTCCTGACCACTTCCTTTCACCCAGTTTCACAACACATCTCAGTATTCTGGATGGATGAGAAAAAAGTTGGATCTCTTTCACAGCACCCTGTGCAGCTGGGGAAGACAGGTGCCCACTCACATGCTCTCACTTTCCCCTGTGGGAGAACTCACAGATAAGAATGTCTTTCTTGGCACTGAGCTGTACAGCCTTGGGAGAGGGTTATGCCTCTTAACCCCTTCAATGCATCCAACTTTGGCTTTTTTTTTTCTTTCTTTTCTTTTTTTTTTTTTTTTTGCTCCAGTGGTGTATTGGAAATTCTCAGCTGTATTCCTCAACATCCACAAAGTGTCATTTCTGAGTGGTTGTATAAGTTGGTATTCTTTGAGGGGAAAACTGTTATTCTGCAATTTTGATGATGCCACTCTCCTCAGTGTCTATTTAATGCCTTGTATTCTTCATAGATTAAACAACATCTCTGCCTTCTCAACATCCTAATTCTCCAGCATATAGTATAATGGCTATTGCATAGGATGTGCTTACCTAATCCGTGTGGAATGATTTTATTAATATACTAAAATAGTAACTGAGTTTGTACTGTTTCTGATGGGCTATGTTAGAAGCCATGAAAGTAAATATAAAAGAAATCCCTCCTCTTAAGTTGTTTAAATTTTGGTTTGGGTATTAGACAATAAATAAAATGTATACAATACTGTTTGTTTAAATGGTGATTAAGATTAAAGCTCTGGAAACATCAAAACTTTAAATAGGATAATCAAAAAGTTCACAATATATTGAAATGTGAAAAAATGTGAAGGAACTGATAGATAAGGCCATGCAGAGTTCTAGGGAATTGTCATTCCAATGAGAAATTTCAAAATTTATAACAGCCCTGAGGCACTTTCTTGCTATAAGGGAGGAAGAGCAAGGAGGCCAGTGTGGGTAGAGTAGAGAGAATAGGAAGAAAAATTTAAAAGAATATATAAGAGACATAAGGAGAAAGCAGATGATTTATAGACATGTAGGACATTGGAAAACTTTTTGTTTTATTATAAGTGAGATGAAGGCCATTGGAGCTATTTAGAAAGAGAAAAGTGATAATCAAAATTATATTTTAAGAGCATCACCTTTGCTCTTGTTTGGTGATTAGTCCATAGTGAAGAGACAAGAGTAAATGGAGGGGGACCAGCTAGAGGTGTTATTAAAAATCCAAGTGAGAGATATGAGTGTCTTGGATCATGGTAACCAACATGGAGTGTAAATATTGTAAGGTTTTACTGACTCCTGGAGAAGGTGGAGGGCCAGAACTTCTGTTGTTGAATATTGTGCTAATATGTATTCTACTTTGTGGCATAATTAGTTATTTGATGCTATGTTGTGACTTATAAAATTATTTATGCAATGAATGTGCACAGTGATTTGGAAAACCAAACAAGGGTTTGGAGATTATTGGGAGGTCTTACTAAAACTTATTCTAAGTGGCTCTTTGAGGAAAAAAAAAATTAATTGAAACAGAATATAGAGGAAATACCTTTGAACTTTTAATTTTCTCCCTCTGTAATCTAGAATAAAATGAGGACTGGGAGTGGAAAGAACAAGCTAACATAGAACACAATTATCATTAACATCACAGGTTTACTCTACTACCCACTTTCACTCTTATGGAAAGAAATCTGACTGTAAGAAGCCCATTCATAAGATAGATGCATGATCACATTCATAGACTAGCACTCATTTCAATATAACAAATCAAAAAGTAGGAGTTTGAAAATAAGACTACCTTGATGGGTGATTACTTCTTCATAAAATTTTATTTTATATGAGCCAATAATTTAGGTTATAGAAAGTTCTGCCAGTCTGAATTTTAGCATATTCATTCATAGCTCACCATAAAATTTTATTACAAGTATTTTTCTCAATAACAAGTTTGGTGGTTTTTACAACCTTCAAGTTTTATAAAATGGTCATTGGTTGAGGGAAACTTAACTAATTACTATCAGAACCAATGACACATTTTGAATATGTCATTTTACCTTATAATTTTCTAGATTTTTAAAACAAAATTGATGCTTTCTAATATAAATGGACATGTTTGCATGAAACAGGAATTGTGTACTTCTTTAATAATTATTTAATTGTAATATGGAAAATTTAAATAATGTTACAATTGAATATATTTTACATTGGATAATATATACATTTTTTCAGATATAACAATCGACCATACCAAACATACACTTTTTGAAAGGAATAATTCATTTGCACTTTCCTTAATTAGGTCATAACATAGAATGTGTCTGACCTTAATTTTCTCTCTGGTGTGATATACCAGAGATTATAGGTGCATATTAATAAGCCTGGTGTGATATACCCGAGATTATAGGTGCATATTAATTAATGTTTCATGATAAACATTTCAGGGATGAAACAATAACTGAAATATTTACAATTAAAAGACATGTGTTGAGGGTACAGAGGAGAATAATAACACAAAAGAAAATAGGTAAGATTTCCAAAGGAAAGTGACAGTTAAGCTGAGTTTTTAAATAATTATGTTTTGGCAGGTAGAAATGAGTAGAGGACATTTTAGGTGAAGTTGTATGAAAAAAATGGAAAAATTTAGGATACAGAAAACATTACCAATAGAGGATATATAGTTTGAAGAATGATTTAATTATCAAACTGCATGTTTTAAATTTTAATAAGTTAGACAGTTATATAAGTATATATATATATTCTGTGGTATGATTATATATATTTTGTTTTACATTATTGTAATATACTTTACACATAAATATTTGACATATCTCTGGATATATATATATATATATATATGCTTAAATCCATATTAACTATTTATTATGTTAATTTATTTGCAAACTAATATCTACTAATTTGGGAATAGATATTGTGAATAATATGATATGGATTTTGGGCAGATTGGAATATAAATGATACGGCCAGCACTTTCCCTGCCTTTATTAGGTTGAACTCAGTGTAAGGTAGACTCAGGACCACTACTATTTTTTTTCTCTAAATTTGTTGCAAAATGTTACAATATTAACTTCCACTTAATTAATATATATTTATAAGGCCTCATTTTCTTGATTTTTCCTCATCTCCAAAGAAAATAATTAAATTATCTGAAATGTAATAACATTTTTTTTTAAACATGGCAAGAACATAAATATAACATAGAGCTCCTAATAAAAGAGCTGATTGTCAGTACAACAAGAGGAGAAGTTTTGAAAGATGTTCAGTAAATCCATCAATGCTATTGAGAAAAATGGAGGTGTGAGCTGTCATTACTGACAGGTTACTGTGTAGTAGATAGTAACATTATACCTTGCTAGGCAATGGACACCTACATATTTAATGCTAAAACTCATGCAAACATATATACTGGAAAAGGAAAACTCTCCTTTCATGATTACTTTCATAGTTGCATGCTAAACATAAAATGACAATAAATTTTTGTACACAGAATCATGGGATTATATATGCATTTGGTCTATCCTTAAAAATCCTTTGATAGTAATGTAACTCAAATTTTACTGCTTTAGTTAGATAATTTCTGTAGGCAAATTAACATTTTCATTAGTTTCTTAAATTTAAATAGGTGTCTACAATACACTAGATTTAATTTACAATTAAAATAAAATTGAAATTTCAATTTTGGTAATTTCATAAATAAGAATAGTACCTAATAACATCAATCAAGGAGCTGTTAACATGAAGCTGAAAAAATGTTCTACCCTGTGGATTATTTTAGCACTACTTATTTCAAAATTATTATAGAAATATCTTAAAAAGATGGGATGTGTTTTTTCTGATATCTTATTTCTTTAATATTTTTAAAAAGAGTCAAATTTTAAGTAATATATTTATATAGTATATTCTCTCTCTGTTCAATTATGAAAAACTAAAATAGCCTCTTAGTTATTATGAGATCTAAACATGGTTATTTGGGGTTGGAGTATATTAGTTCCATATTGCTACTGCAAAGAAACTTGGAGCCTAAAATAATGCAAATTTATTATCTTACTGGTTTAGAGATCAGAAGTCTGAAATGGGTCTCCCTGTGTTAAAAAGTTGACAGGGCTGTTTTCCTTCTGGAGACTCTAGGGCAGAATACATTTTTTTGCCTCTTCCAGTTGCTCAAATTTTTTGATTCATGGCTATTTTCATCTTCAACACCTCATATGGCCAGTCTAGACTTCCGTAGTCTTCATAACTCTGACATTGACTCTTTTTTTTTTAAATTTTTTTCACTATTTCACTTATAAAGGCTGTTGTGATTACATTGGGCCCATCAGGAAAACCCAGGATATTCTCCAAATTCCAAAATTCTTAATTAAATTAATCTGCAAAGTTGCTTTTGCTGTGACATGTAACTTATTTACAAGTTCCAAAGATTAAGATATAACTTTTTTTTTTTTCCTGGGAGGGTATTAGTAGTACATCTACCACAGGAGTCCCTGAACAATTCAGCAAAGTTAGAACACTTACATTATCAAAATATAAAATTACACCTAAATAAATTTAAGGAATAAGTAATTTAACATGATTTGTAGAACAAGATAATATAATCCAGAATCTTTAACAATATTGTATCCACTGTCTCTAAGTTAAAAACAATGAAATTTATATGTGAGCAGAAAAATGCAATCCATTTTAAAGAAAAGGATAAGTGAAACATAAACATACTAAAAGAGAACTGAAATACTAAAATTATGAGACAAAATTGTTAAAGGAGCTACTATAAATATTCTTAAGAACTGAAAGTAAAACATGGTCACAATGATTTAATTTTATACAGAATTTCAGCAAAGACAAGGAGACATTAAAAAATATTAAGTAAATTTATATAAATATAAATATAATATATTTTATATTATGCAGAAATTTATATTATTTCTGCAGGTAAATTATAAAACTGAGAATTACAATACTAGTAATGGAGAAAAAAAAAGATGGATGACTAAATAAGAGTATGGAGTGGCATAAGAAATAATTGTTGTACTTGGAGTCAGACAAAAAGAAATATGAAAAATAAAACCCATGGAAAACTTAAAATAGAGAGGAAAGAACAGGGCCTCAAGGAATTGTGAGACAAAATTGAGTTGTCTAATATGTGCAAGTTAACTTTCAGAATGATAAAGGGGAAACAACAGGAAAGAAACATATGTGAAGAAATGATTGCTAAAATATTTCCAAATTTGATGAAATATCCAAAAATTCAAGGAATTCCAAGTAGGCTGTATATACAAATACAGAAAAAAACCTCATGTAAGCATGTAAAGGTCAAGATGTTAAAAACAAAAGACATAGAGGAAATTAGAAACCTAATAGAGAAAAAAAAGAAACATTACATAAACATTACATACAGCAGACAATGATACAGATTGGAAATGACATATGTCACCACATTAAAGGTCAGGAAACATAAGACTATTTTTAAAGTGATGAAAGAAAACAATTAATTATCAACCCCAAATTCTATATTCAGAAAAAATATCCTTCAAAAAATATCAATATAATGATATTCTCAAAATCAACCAAAACTATAAAAATAGTACTGATTCAAAGCTCTGTACTTTGTTAGTTTCTTTTCTCTATCTGCAATTATATCTTGAATGAAATCATTCAAGTCTTGGAATTGTATATATTATTTAATTATCATTATGGCAAAGCTGATACTTTCAACTCAGACAAATTTCCTGGTCTCCAATTTGTCTATCTAAATGTTACTTTAGCAAATATATTTATATAACTCAAATTTAACCTATCCAAACATACCTCCTCATCTTTCCTTCGAAACTAGGTCTTGTAAAGTTCTTCCCCATTTTCATATTATGGCAGTGCTGTCCATTCAGTTGCACATGTCAAAATAAAAAATAAGATAAAATAGTTTAAAAAATTGAGGAATTAAGCCTTATTTATCTCTTCATAATTTAAATGTTAAATTTAAACAATCAGAAAATTCTATTATATTCAGAATCTAACCAGTTCTCAATATTTCCATGATATATTTTTGTCTGAATCACCTTCAACTTTTGCCTGTTTTCTTATTATGTCTTACTGATTTACTTTCTTGCTTATAAATTTGCTTCATCTAGTCTATTGCCAAAACAGAAAACCAAGTCATGCTTTAAAAAATTAAGCTTAATCATTTGAGTTCTTGTTCAAAACCCACCAATGAATGGATCTTCTGAAGAGTTTGAGTAAAATATAATGTCCTTACAGTGATCTTCAATACTCTACCTTACTTGCACTCCCTTTAAACTTCAGATATTACTTTCTACCACCCTATCTCTCATCCATTTTCTTCTTGATATTTTTAAAAGTCCCTAATCAAATTCCAGCTCACGGAATTTTAGAATGGTTGATCCCTATGCCACAAAGAATTTTATCAGTATAGCTATATGATTACCATCTCACATCATTCATATCTTTAGCAATTGTCACTTTCTTAGTGAGACTCCTACAATATTACCCTAATTACCAATGCACCTTTATAATTTTCAAAATGTTTATTTTTTCGTGTGTCTTCCCACTCCATCTCTAAAAGTGAAGCACCAGCACTAGGATGATAAGAATAGTTGTCTCCTTGATCACATATGTATCCACTGAACCTAGAATAGCACTTGACACATCATCATTACACAATACAAATATGTTGAGTTAGTGAACACTGAATATCAATTTGTAATTAGCAGTAGTATTTTTCTCTACATACACCAACTTCAAAATTTAAAAGAAAATAAGATAGCATTCATAATCACAAAAACAAATGTAAAATAATTAAAAGTGAACAACACAAAAATCATAAGAATTCTGCAGGTAAAATAAATAAGTCATTTTTATGGCTGAGTAGTATACCATTATATATATATATATACTACATATTCTTTATTCATTCATTTTTGATGGGCACTTCAGTTGCTTCCATATCTTGACCATTGTAAATCATGCTGCTATGAATATTGGGGTGCATGTATGTTTTTGAATTAGTATTGTTGAGCTTTTTTTTTTTCGGTTTGAATATATACCCAGGAGTGGAATTTCTGGATAATATGGTAGTTCCATTTTGAGTTTTCTGAGAAATTGCCATACTGCTTTCCACAGTGGCTTCATCATTTACATTTCCACCAAGAGTGTATAAGGGTCCCTTTTCTCCACATCCTTATCAGCATTTGTCATTTGTGTTCTTTTTGATGATAGCCATTCTGACAGGTGTGAAGTGATATCTCATTGTGGTTTCGATTTGCATTTCCATGATGATTAGCAACGTTGAGCATCTTTTCATGTTCTTGTTATCCATCTGCTTATCATCTTTGAAAAATGTCTACTCAGGTATTCTGCTCATTTTTTAATCGTTTTTTTTTTTTTTTGGATGTTGTATTGTTTGAGTTGTTTATGTATTTTGGAGAGTAACCCCTTAACAGTCATATTATTTGCAAATATTTTCTCCCATTCAGTAGGTTGTCTTTTCATTTTGTCAGTGGATTCCATTTCTGTGCAAAAGCTTTTAAGTTTAATTGGGCCATTAGCAACAATGTGGATGGACTTGGAGGTTATTGTGCTATGTGAAGTAAGTCAGATGGAGAAAGACAAACACTATATGATATCACTTATATGGGGAATCTTAAAAAAAAATACAAGAAACTAGTGAATATAACAACAACAACAAATTGACTCACAGTTACAGAGAATAAACTAGTGGTTACCGGTGAGGAGAAGGAAGGGAAGAGGGGCAATACAGAAGTAGGGGATTAAGAGGTACAAACTATTATGTATAAAATAAACACTAAGGATACATTGTAAGACACAGGGAATACAGCCAATAACTTATAATAATTATAGAGAGAGTATAACCTTTAAAAATTGTGAATCACTCTATTGTACACCTATAACTATAATATTGTACATTGACTATACTTCAATAAAATTTTAAAAAGTTAAGTAAATTAATCTTTAATTCCAAAAATACTATTAGACTAATGAAGCAAAAAATTTTTCAGGAATGAGATCTATCTATCTTTCTATCTCTATCTCTACACTATAATATATATAGTATATGTACTATTATATTATATATATTATGTCTATGTATAATATATATACTATAACATATAGTATATATACTATTATATGATATACATATAATACATTTTTTATTTAGTATGGCAATTATTCCTTTTAATCTAGAAGTATTGTTCTATCTCAGTCAAAATTCCAGCTGGAGTATTTGAGTGTCTGGCAAAACGCTATAATTAATGTAAAAAATAAAATACACAAATCAACTTTGAAAAAAATAGAGGGATGATGGCTTATTAAATATTAAGAAATATTTTGTTGATAGAGAGCAAGCCCTATGTATTGCTATATGGAAAATAAAATATACTAGTTATCCAAAAAAATAATATGCAGCATTTGCCATATTTAATTGTGCACATTGTTTTTGATGCACTCATTATCGATTATGCATAATACAAAAATGCATGCATCAATAATAAATTAATGAATAAGGGGAGTTGATTTTAGCATTTATTATGGAGTATGCAGTTGAAGGCAACCTAGAAAACCATTAATGGGGAACTTAAAAAAAAGTGAATGCAGTCAGAAAAAAAATTTGATGTTAACTTAATAACAAAAATTCTTAAAAAAATAAGCATTGACTAAGAAAAGTATTAAATTATGTCAGGATTACAAATGAATGAAAAACACTTTTTGTACAAAACCAATACTACATATTTTATAAAAATACATTTATATGTGCATATGCTAAAAGCAATATATCTATATATGTAAAGGCAATATATGTAACATTATATATATTTTTAAGTGAAGGAAAAGTAAACTCATTCTAATTCATTAATCATTTGTAGACTGTTGTATGGTGGATGAAATAACCAAAGTTTGTGATCTCTAAGTTGGTAGAATTGGAAAAATCAACCGCAAAAGTAGTGGAAATGAAAAAAGTCATAGAAGTTAGAGCCTGAGGATATATCAATTTATAAAAAGCCACCAGGCATTTATAGGATCAAAGAGACATAAAGTGCTCAAGCTTGGGATTCTAGAGGTTACTGGCTTTCTTCTTTTTAAGTTTCTTTTAAAAATAGAAGATTAACCACCTCCCAATAGTGAATGCTCTTTGGAAGCTTATTTGTGATGACTTAAGATTTTTTTTTTTATGATAGTGTAAAATAGATAAGAACATCTTAAACTGGGTAGCATTGTTGTATTATGGTAAATCAAGCATTTGAGAATTAAGCACATGGATTTAGCAGTTTTACCATGGAAGAGTTATATAACATTTCTCACTATCATATTCTTCATTATTTGTGACAGAAATTCATAGACATCATAGACGTGCAAAACAAGACAGATCTTATTTTCATTTGTTTATAATCAATGTTGTGTGGATAACTTTGGGCTTCATCTTGAAGTTTATTTTAAAATTTATTTTAAGTATTTCTAATTGAAAATTGAATATTTTCTTTACTCTTCCTTATACATTATTTGCTAATTCCCTAATAAATTATAGTAACTCTTCTTAAGTTATCCTCAGTACCATATCTATAAGAACTTCATCATTAAAAATAGCAAAGTTGTTTATAAAATAAATGACTCTTTCAATATTTATATAAAATTGCATGTGGATAAGTAGATTCTTTTATAAAACCTAAATGAAATTTAGAACTGCCTAAGAAGCTTTATTATAATTGGCATAGAACTTCAAATCATAATTTTAATATAAATGTTTGATATAAATATAGAATTTAGGTTTTATTGTATAATTACGTATTTAGTTTTATATTTATTTCCATTGCAAGTTAATATGTGATTAATAGGTGATTCACCTTGCACACCTACCATTTTCTGTAAAACCATGGTCTCACCAATTAGAAAGCCAGAATTTGGCAGTTTCTGTGACTTGAAATTTCATTAATAAGACATGTTTTACCTTTAAGTAAAAGGAAGAGTTTCTAGAATATAGGAATTATCTCTTACAAATTTAATAGACAAGAATACTCCAAATCAATAATATGAAATATCAGAAGCTGACGAGCTCAAACCATACAAAGTACTTTTAAAAGAGGTCATGTGAAATGCCTAAAATTATTAGTGTACTGGTGTCAATTAAAAATAATTTGCATAGTTACACTTTTGGTTTGGATATGTAGAAAGCTGAAAAGATTGTCACTTACAAAAAGAATTTTTTTTTTCCAAGTCTGATTTTTTGCCATCCTCCGATTTAGACCAAATTTTTACTTCATATCATTCTTTTGTTTTGTGTTTTTGTTTTTTTATTGGGGATAAAGTCTCCCATCCCATCCATCTAGGTCACCACAGAGCACCGAGCTGAGCTCCCTGCACTATTCAGCAGGTTCCCACTAGCTATCTGTTTTACACATGGCAGTGCATATATGTCAATCCCAACCTCCCAATTCATCCCCACCCCTGTGCCCACACATCCATTCCTTATGTCTGCATCTCTATTCCTGCCCTGTAAATAGGTTCATCGGTACAATTTTTGTAGATTCCACATACATGCATTAATATATGATATTTGTTTTTCTCTTTCTGACTTACCTCACTCTGTATGACAGACCCTAGGTCCATCCACACCTATACAAATGACCCAAATGAGTTCCTTTTATATGGCTGAATAATATTCCATTGTAAATAAAGCCAGACAAACAGCAAATAAATGACTTTTTAAAAAATCCCATCAAAGAACTGAGATCCCAGGACAAATAACTCCAAATCTTGAGAGAGACATAAAACTACAGAGAGACATAACCTCATAATTTGCCTACCTGGAATCCATGACCCTAGATGTCATATAAACAGGTAGAAAGTTAATCTTGAACATTTTAACAAATTACTGTGGGCCAAGAGAGAGTTAAAGTGAGAGAATGAAGCCCTGAGGCTTGCAGGCATAGGAAACCTGGCACTCTCTTGCAGGATTTTCTTCCAAAATTTTTATCAGTTGAAAACAGAAAATGTTAAGGAGAGTCCTCCTCCAGTGGTGCCACCTGAGGAAAAAGAATAGCAGCCACTGCCAAAACTGCACCTAATCTAATCCATGTTGCCTGCCTCCCAAATGGAACAAAATCATTGATATCCTGGGGGGAAGGTCATGAAAAGCTGTATCACTGGTTGAAACCTGGTAGCTTGGGAAGAGGAGTAGCAGCCACCACCAAAAGTATACTTACACCAGTTTCCCTCATATACCCTAAGATAAAAGAGCCTTCTACTTCAGAAGCACATCAATGCTTTGGAAAGGGCAGGAAAACATGCTAGGGCCAGAATTACAAGTACGGGAGGAGAAGAAAATGTAGTGAAGACCATATCCACAAGACCCAGGCTCAGTGATTACTTAAGACTGAAGAGTATTCAGAACATTAGAGAATCCCCACTTCCCACATCCCAATTACCATGTGAATAAGCATCCAATAAAAATTGTTCTATTTGTGGAATACAACAAGAACAGTGGCAAGAAATAGGTTCCCTCAGATTGACCTCCATCATGAAAATGTGTAGGGCTCCACTAACTTGATCCACAGTGAAACTGGCAAATATTATTAAACAACAAAAACAACATTCAAAATCTCTGTAAAAGTCATAAGGGCAAACAAAAATGAAGGAATATCTGTTCAAGAAAATAAATGAAAATTTAGTTAGGAGATGAGTATTTGTGGTAGAACTGAGACCACTCTCTCTTTCTCTTCACTAAGCTCAGTGTGGTGGACACTCTTCTTCAGTCTCCTTCAGCTAAGCATGAAAATGTGTGGCTCTAATGAAAAGAGAGTTTTAGATTATAGGTTGAAATACAATTTAGACTATAGGTTTTCTCTTTGCAATAAACAAGGAGAAAATATATGCCACTCCGCAAAGGATAGATAAATAAAATTTAGTATATTCAAACAATGGAATATCATTCACTAATAAAATACATGATAAATGTGCCAAATATGGATTTGTCTTTAATATAATATTGAGTAAAAACTGTCATATATAATAATGAAAACTTTGTTGAGGGGAAAAATAAAGCTAAATAATATATTTTAATAGAAAATCATGTACACATATATATAAATACATATAAAAAATAATAAGCACACAATTCTGAGCCATGTAGACCATGTGTGGAGATTTTGGATGAGATAGAAAAGAAGAATTTAAGCAGATATAAGTTACTTTCAGTTCTATTTTTCTCTGTTGTGTGATTGTTTCACCAATGTTCATTGTAACAATAACATGAATAACTGAAAATTAATTATCTAATCAAAAAGATAAGAAGACCATGTGTGTCTAATTATTATATTGTGTCATAGCATTGTAATCTGTCCAATTATGTGCATATGAGACCAATGTAAAATCAGAGGTAAAGCATAACAAGTGGAACAATGAAATCTAAAATGATATTTTCCTTTCAATTTGCATTATAATATTGATATGATTTTTTCTAGGCAACATATATTCATATCATTCAATTATTCCTAAACTTAAATGTCCTTAGCATTGTGTAATTTAGTATGAGGCATACAAAGAAAGATATGCATGTCAACCCTATGTTCCACATGTTAATACATATTAAAATGTATTCATGGGTGTTTTGTTAGATATTTGAAATGAATGGAGGATATTATTGGAAAAGTAAGAAAATTGTTTTATTGACTTGTTGTAGACTAGCAATTCCCACAATGTATTATATTGTACAGCATAATGTAGTTAAGGGGTCAGAGTTATCTCTATGGATATCATAGTTAGAATGATTAAACAGTGAATAAAAATATAGAAGAGTTTAATAGTAAATTCCTTGTTGATCATTTGGTGAATTCAACATTTTTGTTGGAATAGGAATTTAATATATCAAAATTGCTGACAGATGAACACTCAATCCCAATGAAAAAATTTCCTTTAAATTTTTAAAAATTATTTTATTGTCTAAAAGGATTTTTAAAAAAAAAATTATCTAAAAGGATTTTTAAAAAATTATGTGATAGCCTGTCATTGATAATTAAACTATGATGAACATGTGTTTCTTTAGTAAGTTCTGCTTCTCTCAGATAGCCTGTATTATATGAATAGTTACCATGGAAACCATTCTATTGTACTGAGAATATTCAAATGAAGCTGAGAACTTGATGAAACCTATAAGATAAATTAATTAATTAATGATAAAGAACTCAAGAATTCAGTAATAGAAACTATAATATTAATGAGTGTAATATAACACATGGCTAGCTGCATTATCTATACTACATCTTATAGTTAAGTGGAAAAAGCAAGAAAAACTACCTAAACATTTGAAAACTAGTGCTTTCTATGTATTAAGTATATAAAATATTATTAATTACCTATTAAAATGCATTACATAAAAAGCACTTTAAAATTATACTTAATGGAAAAATATTTTCTTTTTTATTACTAAAAAATATAATTAACTTTATTTCATTATTATCCAGTAAGAATACAACTTTCCAGATAGCTTTTATAAAAAATATATATCTAAATTTACCTTTAGAAGCATTGTTAAAAATTCTACAGCATTTACAAAATTATTAGAATTCATATATTATTTGTATGTTTTCTGTATATTTTAATACATAAAATTTAAATAAGTTTGTTATTGTTCTTGTACTTTCAGTAATCCATTGGATAAGACAAATCTGATGATGCAGCAAAGAATAGTTTCTAAAGATCCTGGGATCACTTCACTCATCTTGCATTTCTAAATTTGTATATCACGCATAGCTCATTACAATTCTTTTAAAGATCCACAATAAATCTTTGATTTTTCATTTGTTTACTTTGTAACATGTTCCTTAACATTCTCCAGATATCATGAGAGCAAGGTAAGCTTCACTAAGAAACGAAACTTTGCATTGAGTCAATTTAAAATAAATCTTCTGCTATATATTAATATTTTCCAGCATAAACAAGCTAATTGCATCAGTCTGAGATAGTAAAAGTTCCCATTGAAATGATGGATTAGGGGTTAATTAAGACATCTGTAATGGCTTCATCTTCACATATATCTTGTTAGCACATTGTTTTGCACACATCTTAACTGACAGCAGTCAATTATCAAGTCGGCATGTATAATAACAGACTGTAGACTCACTCGTCTGAAGCAAGAATAAAGATACCCAGTCTCTTGGGCTTCCCTGGTGACGCAGTGGTTGAGGGTCCGCCTGCCGATGCAGGTGTGCCCCGGTCCGGGAAGATCCCACATGCCCGTGGAGCGGCTGCGTCCGTGATCCATGGCCGCTGAGCCTGCGCGTCCAGAGCCTGTTCTCCACAACGGGAGAGGCCACAACAGTGAGAGGCCCGTGTAACGCAAAAAAAAAAAGATACCCAGTCTCAATTCTTTAAGATATTATATGCTTAACACAAATAGGATCCACAATTGTAAAGTCATGGAAAACTGATTCTGTCATGGATTCCAGATTGGGAATGGACACAGAATTACGGTATTCTTTTGACAATAGCCAAATATCAAACACTTATGTAAAACATCTTTTCTCCTACCTATAATTTAAAAAAAAAAGATATATTGATAAAGCTATTGAAGGTCAGTTAACAGAATTATTGAGGGTGTAGACCTGTGTTAAACAGTGTAGAGACAAAAGACTTCTTTCAACAATTTTAAAATTTGAGTCTCTTGCAAGTGCTGTCAAACTTGTAGAAAATAAGAAATGCACTTGATTCTGTTGAAAGAGAATAAACTGGAGAAAGAAAAATAATAACAATAATATACATCTAGGAAGCCTGAATCTATGGATTAATAAAACCTAATATTTTCTTAATAGTTTTACCAATATTATAACATTGTAAAAAATGAAATCATTAGCAACAAACCTATTAGAAATTGTTGAACTGTGATCGTATAATAGTCAAGTCTCAGTTCCAAAATTAATCAGATATTTCTTCCTGAGCCACATAAAATTTCTTGTTTTCCACCTATTTTCTTACTTTTTATGGTTCCTTAGGAGATTGGTTCTTACCACAATTTTGTAAGTAATTCTTACCCAACTGCAGGATGGCTCTTTTAACCAGTCAGATGAGAAATGTCAACACAATTTGGGGAATAATAACACAGAGAAAAATCAGAGTTGCCAATATAGAATAATATTATTAATGGATTTTTGTGACATTTCAGACAACATAGAGATCACTCTAAAAATCATGAAAACAGAATCTTTTTATTGCATAGTTATAAACCTTCATTTATTATTTAATGTGCCCAATTAACAGCATTAGTTGAAAGTTATTTGTTGTGAAATCTGTACCAGAACAAACTATTGGGGTAAAATATTTACAGTAATAATATGTAAAAGCAAATAAGAATTTGTAAAAGCATTGTGTATATTTTGTATTAATGACCTTTATGATGGAGTTGCAAAGATAAAAGGACATTGCAAAGATTTATATCTAGAATTATTCGGATAACAAACTGTTCATCACAACCAGGAGTGGAGATGCTGGATCATGCTTCCCTCTAAAATCAGGAATAAGGAAAGGATGACCATTTTCACCACTTCAATTCAAAGTAGTATTGAAAGTCTTAGACACAGCAGTCAGACAAGAAAATGAAATTAAAAGCATCCAGATTGGAAAGAAAGAAGTAAAACTGTCACTAACTGCAGATAAAATGATACCATATATCAAAAATCCTCGTCTCCACAAAAAAAGAAAAAAAAAAACTATTAGAACTAATAAATGAATTCAGTAAAGTTGCAAGAAACAAGAATAACATATGGAAATCTGTTGCTTTTCTAAGTATTTTTCTATAATAATGAAAGAGAAAATAATAATAGAAAGAGAAAGCAAAAAAATAACTGGTTTAAAATCACATCATAAATAATAAAATACCTAGGAACCAAAGAGGTGAAAGACTTAAACTGTGAAAACTATAAAACATTGAAGAAGGAATTTGAAAATGATACAAAGAATGAAAAGATATTCCATGTTCTTGGACTGGAAGAATTAATATTGTTAAAATATACATAGTACCCAAAACAATCTACAGATTAATGCATCCCTATCAAAGCACCCATGATATTCTTCACAGAAATAGTACAAATAATCCTAATATTTACATGGAACCACAAAAGACTCTGAATTACCAAAGCAATCTTGAGAAAAAAGAACGAAGCTAGAGTTATCATGCTTCCTGACTTCAGCCTATACTACAAAGCTACAGTAATCAAAACAACATGATACTGGCACAAAAACAGATGCATAGATCAGTGGAACAGAATAGAGTCCAGAAATAAACCCAAGTGCCTATGGTCAAATTAATCTATGACAAAGTAGGCATGAATATATGAAGGAGAAAAGACAGTCTCTTCAATAAGTGGTGCTGGGAAAACTGGACAGCTACCTGTCAAAGAACAAGATTAGAACTTTTCATCACAGAGTACACAAAAATAAACTAAAAATGGATTAAAGACCTAAATTTAAGACCTGAAACCATAAAACTCCTAGAAGAAAACATAGGCAGAACACTCTTTGACATAAATTGTAGCAATAGTTTTTGGATCTACCTCCTGAGACAAAAGAAATAAAAGCAAAAATAAACAAACGGGACCTAATCAAAGTTAAGTGCTTTTGCACAGCAAAGAAAAACATCCCCCAAATGATAAGACAACCTACTGAATGGGAGAAAATATTTGCAAATGATATGACTGCTAAGGGATTAATATCCAAAATATAAAGACAGCTCATACAATTCAATATCGAAAAGCTCAGACAACTCAATTAAAAACTTGGCAGAAGACCTAAATAAACATCTTTCCAAAGGAGACATACAGATGGCCAGTAGGCATATGAAAACATGCTCAGTATTGCTAGTCATCAAAGAAATGCAAGTCAAAACTACAATGAAATATCACCTCACACCTGTCAGAATGACTCTCATCAAAAAGAACAAAAATAACAAATGTTGGCAAGGATATGGAAAAAGGGAACCTTCATACGCTGTTGGTGCGAATGTAAATTGGTGCAGGCACTATGAAAACAGTATGGAAGTTTCTCAAAAAATCTGAAAATAGAACTACCATAAGATCCAACGATTCCACTCTTGGGTATATATCTGAAGAAAACAAAAACACTAACTCAAAAAGGTACTATGCACTCTAGTGTTCATAGCAGCATTATTTACAATAGTCAAGATATAGAAGCAACTTATGTGTCCATCAGCAACAGATAAATGGATAAAGAAGACTTGTTATACAATGGAATATTATTCAGCCATAAAAAATACAGTGCTGTCATTTGCAACTATGTGGATGGACCTAGAGAGTATTATACTTGGTGAAATAAGTCAGACAAAGACAAACACTATGTTATCACTTATATGTGGAATCGAAAATGTAAAACAAATGGATGTGTATAACAAAACAGAAACAGACTCACAGATATGGAGAACAAACTAGTGTTTATCAATGGGGAAGGGAAGGGGGAAGGGCAAGATAGGGGTATGGAATTAAGAGATACAAACTACAATGTATAAAATAAATAAGCAACAAAGATATGTTGTGCAGCACAGGAAATATAGCCATTATTTTGTAATAACTTTAAATGAAGTATAATCTATAAAAATATTGAATCACTCTGTTGTCTACCAGAAACTAATAAAATATTGTAAATGCACTATGCTTCCATTAAAAAAATCAAATTAAAAATATTCTGAGGTTTCTTTTAGTACTTTGCCAGCCACATGAGTTGGTCTATAAAGCAGCTTAAAACATGGTGTCTTGCTTCATCAGAGCAAGCAAGTAGTGAGAACAAGAGAAAGAGAACTAGCAGAACAGATGTAACAGTATTTTATAATCTAATCTCAGAAGTAATATTTTCAACATTTTTGCCATATTATTTACTAGGGGCAATTCATTACCCTCAACATACTCTCAAGGGGAATAAATTTCAAAATGACATGAATACCAGAAGATGGGGATAAATATATACACACAAACAAGGAGGGATAAGAAAACCTAAGACATTCATAACAGAGAATAATGTTAAAAGATTTAAGCTATCAGATATTGACTTATTATAAAATTCCAATAACTAAAATTGTGTACTGGATCAAGGATTGGAAAATATCCCAATGAAACAGAATAGAGAGAAGACTATAAAGAATAACCCATGCATTAACCTTATTAATTATATATAGAAATTTCTTCTAAGAGGAAATTTTACTTTCTCTTGAAAATTTCGTGATTGAGTTTCCTGTAAGAGTCTTCCTTTGGAGCCCTATTATGTCAAAGAAAACTATACCCTAGTTTTCCTGTGCCACTGTTTCATTTATTTTAATTTATTTAACAAATACTTTAAAATTGCTGGTATTTTCTTAAGTGAAAAAAATATTTCTTTAGATACAGCACAATGTCTACCATGTTTTTATCCTGATTAGAATTTTAAATTTGCTACCATGTATAGGATATGAGGAAAGGTTTTTTTTACAGTAGTAAAAAATATGTAGAGTTGAATGAAGTAGGGAGATGGAATGAATACTTACCAATGAACTCTTTTAATATTAGAAAATATCCATTTTAGAATTATTTGGTGAGATACTATTGATGTTACCGGAAAATACTTGGAATCTTGAAGGAAGGAGATTAGGTCAAATAAATGGACCACATTTAACTCTAACCAAAGTGTCTTGTCATATGGTAAAATGACTGCCTGGAACCAATTTCAGGAGAGTTGGGTTATAGGAAGGACATTGTGTAGATTTCTGTTAGGCATCTCATCTTAACCTCAGACCAGAGGAAAATAATGCATGCTTGATATATGTATTACAGGAGCCAGCCTAACAACTTGAAAAGCCTATCAAATAAATGATAATGAACTCTACAGTCACATTTGCTCAATCGCCAGTACAATCCAGCAAACATGCAAGTGCAATTTACAATAACTGACCATGAATAGAGTGGCTTATACATTTGTGCTACAGTTTTTATGAGTGCATTTTCTTTTATGGGCAACTTCTATTTTGATAAAAATAGATCCATTTGATACTTTTTGAATTTCTATGAAGAAACTAAAGAAAATATGAATTGTTTTCTTGCTCTTTAACAAGATCAATGAAGAAAGTAATTTCCAATTAACACATTTACTCCTGAGTTTTTTTCCCAAAATAGGTATTCTTAGATGAATTAAACCTTCCTTAAATTAGATATTTCCAGCTAAGCTTTTACCCTAACTAGTTATATATAAACTGTTGGAATTTTGTTTTGTTTTGCTTTATATATAAAATGTTTTAAGTTTCAGTATATTATTTCAGATAAGGTTGTATATCAAAATACTCTCTTGTATTACCAAGCTTTCTTAAACTGTAACATAACAGCATATCCAGATATCAGTATGTCTATGTCAGCATAAATAATAAGTCCAAGCTTCTCTTACTTCCTTTTCCCATCCCATGTCCATGTTAAATCTCTCCTTCCCACTTGCACTATACACTAGCACATCCATGTTTACTTATATTGACATCCTGTTTGCTATCAACGAACTATCCAAGAATAAGATTAAAATATTCCATCTCTCTCTTACCTACAAACCTCACAAAAGCTAAAAAGCAAAGAATTAAAAAAAATATTTTGAGTGTTGTTAAAAGTACAGTTTAAAGAAATTGTGTAATTTAAGTTTGTATAGTTAGTAACTTATAGTGCCTCTCTATTTACTCTTTGAAAAATGATTGCTATTTTATGTGATAGTACTTTTTATTCTTAAGGTTTAAGTCATTCTTAAATATTGATTACTTTTGATCACATCTCTAGGTTTCAATAACAGGTAATATCATTAAAGAATATTTTAACGAATTTAAAACAATTTTACATTTTCAGAATATATGAACTTCCATAATATTTTGATCTTCAAAATTACCATTAAACAAAGAAAAAATCAATCATCATATAGGTTGTGTTACATATAAGGAAACTGGCATACAGAAAAATAAATAAATTGCTCAAAATTAATCTGGCTGCCTGCAACCCCTCTTTACTGATCTCCAACCAGCATTTATTTCACTAGACAATACTGGATTCTCTGATGTTGCATAATTATTTTAAATAAAGAAGTGGTTTTATTGCTGAAAGAAAAGGTGTTGAATGTGTTCAGAGGATTTTAACTCTTTCCTATACACCCAGCAAAGTACAAAGATTGTTAAATATTTTAATCTGAGAAATTACCTCACATATTATATTGTTTTACTCATTTTATACATTAGGAATGGATTCTTTACAAAATAATAATCCCATGGTACACATAAAATTATCAATCTGGAATTTCAATCTAGAATAATCTAACTACAATGTAGTGCTATTTTCCATACTGCAATAATTGTAGATCAAAACTGACTACATTTCATTGTAGAAAGATAAGGATAAAACTCTCAAAACTTTTGGGGGAAATCCAGCTAAAAGGACATGTACTGGACATTTAGGAGTACATTTTTTTAATGTAATGCTATTATGTTTAGTAATTTTCACTGAGAACAGACTGCTCATATCCAGTGGCAGCTTCCTCCTTCCCAAAACTGCTGTTCTAATCTGCTCTAGGTTGGTGGGGTTTTTTTCCTTATAAATAAAAAGGACATTTTTCTATTTTATTGAGATACAATAGGCATATAACATTGTGTACATTTAAGGTATACAATGTGATAATTTGATATACATATATTGTGAGAAGTTTACCATAATAAGGCTAGTTAATGCATTTTTTCACCTCACATAATTACCATTTTGTTGTTGTTGTTATAGTAAGAACATTTAAGATCTATTTCCATAGCAACTTTCAAGTGTACATTACAGTACTGTTAACTATAGTCACCATGCTGTTCATTAGACCTCTAGAACTTACTCATCTTATAAGTGAAAATTTGTGCTCCTTGACCAACATCTCCCCATTTTCCCCACTCCTTGCTCTGGTAACCATCAATCTGTCTCTGAGTTCAGTGTTCATAAAAGGTACTTGAGATATGTTACCAAAAATTGGGCTCAGGGAACAGTGACAAAACCCTTACATTGAAAACCTCATTCAAGACAAACCTAATTATGAATGGGGAAATGCAGGTTCTCATTTTCTATTTTAAAATGTATTTAGTACATAATTTCTACTAGATGGAAATTGAGTGTACCACGTGCCTTGTTATTGTTTAATAGCTTTACACATCAGAATTCTTTATAAAAGTACTCTTAAGGAGAAGTATCCAATACACTTTGCTGTGAATTCAATCTGTGGCAGTCAATTTTCTTTAACCTTTGCAATGTAAACAGACTCTGACCATGCGGTGGCAGAAGGAAAATGTGTTTTAGTATCAGCTTGTTAGTGGCAATTCAGCCATATGTTACTGCATATATGGTATGCAGTAAAATCATATGAGACACCATGCAGATGTTATATTAGATAAGTTGCAGTCACTGTTTAATTTACCATTCATTAACTTTCTTCTGTTGATTGATTTCCAAACATTCATCTCTACAAACAATACTGTAATAACCAATATCATATTCATTTCATTGTGCACATGTGCAATAGTTTCTCTAATTAACACACCTAAAGGAAGTATCACTGTATAATAATAAACATCTGTATATAGAATTGTATTTTTTATAAATTTCTAGATAGTTGAACTAACATCATACAAGGGAAAGTGGCATATATCAGATCTGAAGCAATGGAGTCCAGTCAATTTTTCCTGAGGTGCTACTCATGTTTTTAAGGAGCACAGTGTTTTTCATTTTTCCTCTTCATTACCTATCACCCATTTACAGTTGACGTTGACAGAATCCCCTTCATTGCTGTTTACAGTTCAGTGATAGATATTAGCTGTCAGTCACATAAGAAAGTTTAGCTTGATCATCAGTCTTCAGAATCACACAGATATGGAAATGATAGGACAGGTCAATAAATAAATGGTGCCAGATAACAAATGATAATACAGGACTTTGGCTTTATTATTTGTAAAATTATTGGATTATCAAAATATTGTGTTATATTAAATATGGCCACAAAATCTTTGGTACTACTTCCATTAAGAAATAAAGGCAGTTTCCCCATCCTCTCAACTGATGTTGCAACATGAGGCTTCTGAGAATTATTCTCAGGAGACCTTGAAGTTTCTGCTCTCACATTCTTGAAACTGGAGACTCTCAAGCTATGTAGAAGACTGGGATGTAAGATCATGTGGAGAGAAGCCCAGTCATCCCACCAAATCGAGCCATCCCAACTCAGCCATTAGATAACCTTAGGTGCATGAGTAAGCTCAGGTAAGACCAGCAAAAGAATCATTCAGACAACCCACAGAATCAGAAGAAATAATGAATCATTGTTGCAAGTCCCTAAATTTTGGAGTAGTTTGCTACATAGCCATAGATAACTAAAATTCTTCCTCTTGGCTTTATAAAAATCAAAAACAGTGTTTACCTGGTAAATTCTCTACATGTATGTCCAGTCTCTTCCCCAAAAAAATAACTCCAATTCTGGGTTTATTTTCCTGCAACACATTGCCCTCTTCCCATGATTACTGGCCAATTTTCAAATAATTTTATTACTTCTATTAATAGTAAGCATTAATTCCATTTCTATAGGAATAATATTTATGAATAACAGTAAGTTCATTCACTTTACCTTTGAAACTATAAATTATAGATAGTTTTTTATTTTGAAAAAACTCACTAATCCATATTGCTTACATATATATTTAGATTAAGTCATTCAAATATGTACTTACACTGGTTTTTTAATCAGAATTTAGTTCAATTCTGGAACAATTAAGGCACATGCAGATAACACACTGAAACATTGTTGTCAACACACACAACCCTCGCCTTTGTCCTGCTGAACTGAGATATGATTCACCTTTTGAGATACTTTTCTAACAGACATCAAAATCTCAATGGATAACTACTACGTATTTAAGTCCCTTTGATGTAGCCACTCTGTTAAACTTGGTGTATTGAGCAATTGTCATCTGCAGAAGCTGACATTTAAGGACACTGCAATATGCATAAGTGAGCAAGGCCCTCCTGGGTTGATGATAACAGAAGTTCCATTTGTGGCTTAGTTTTGGAAATCAAAATTACAAAGTAATTATAACCCAACTTAGGCATTTTCATATTGTCTCTTCAGACCAGATCACAGTCTATTCAAGAGGCACTATGCCAAAGATCTATCACTTCTATGCTAATGAAATAGGAAGAATGTTCCTTTTATTAATCCAATGAGTAAAGATCCAATGTTCCCTGGGAAATTATTTGATTATTAAAAGTTTCTTGTTTTTGTCATTTATCCTAGTGGTTTAAAATCTTGCAGCAGTGGAATAGCTCTGTGACTTATAACAAGACCAATCCCCATCTGGGATTCTCAGGCTCAGCAAAAGTCCTGATTTAGCACAGTTATTTGAAGCTATGGGATTAAAAATGTCATCATCTAAGCCTGTCATTGGCCACTGTTTATGTGAGATCTCAGAAACTGGAGTGGATTATGATTAAACAATTATTATAATAACAGCTGTTGAATTACTTTTTCCCATTTAATAGAGAAATAAACTAAGATTTAAATACCTTATCCAATGTTACATTGCGAAAAAAGGAAGAATTGTAAAATTTATCGCAAATCCACTCTAAAACTATTCTTTTTCCCACTATAGTTTGATAATTTTTGACCAAACTTCCTTCAAGTCTGACATATTTATCTGAGCTATTTTTTGGGAAAATATATTGTAATTATATTTGTGAATCAAATATCCTATAAATGCATATCTATGGGCATTCTTAAATTAGCCCTGAAATACTGGGAAATTTAAATCTTAAAAATTTTTAAATGATCTATTTTCTCATACATATGCCCCATACACAAAGATACTGTATGTGAGATGTTACTTCAATATCTCATAAAAATGCATTTTGAATTTAGAGATTTGTGACAAATTTTTATTATGTACATTTAGTTAATAGCTGCACAAAGCAAATCACTCTGGCAGACAGAACCCTGGGGAAAGGGGAGTGGAAAAGTTTTTTCTTACTTGTAAACCTCCCTCATAGTCCCTAGAGAAGACAGGAAAATAGAACTCGGCATTTCAAGTACTTATAATTCCTTGAATCAAAGTAGATACATAATTTTTATTATAATTCAATGTTCATGGGCCCTTAATAAAACACGTAATTGTGAGTTTATTTTAAATTAGACGTGAAGTTTACAAATGAGTGAAAAGAGGTTTAACATTTAATAACTTCAAAAGTATTTTACGTAAAACTTGCAAATTATTTGTTTCAAAATACATCACTCATCCTGGTAATAATTCAGTTGCATAAAGAAGGCTGAAGTGCAAGTTTCTTTGCTAAATTCCACATCCTATGTGGGGAACTATTTGCAAAGAACATCATGTTACCCCAAAATAAAAAGACATTTAAAGTTACTGCGTAAGTATTAGGTACAAATTTTAAGTATATTTTGTTACTCAGTGTAGGATTTAATTTAATGACCCTGACCCTGACATTTAATACAGAAGAGACTATTGCATGTTTTTCATGGAGCAAATCTGAATCACTTTTTCAGATATCTTTTTAACAAATATATGTAAACGGGATGAGTTAATTGCATTTATAGTTCAAAAAATTTTCATGGAAGGAAATTAATTTTTGGAAGACTTTCTTCTACAGACAGTCCAATCTAATCACCTTACAGGATTACCTCCTCAATTCCTTGACCAGAATGGGAAGAGTGTTTGTGCCTAGAGGTAGTGTCTCAGGATCCTTACTAAGGGTTTATGCCCTCATTCCCTCTGAAGATCCAAATGTCATTCCCAGCATTAGAAGGACATTTAAATAATTCACTCTTTCCTGTTTTTCTGACCCAAAGTGCACTAAGTGCACACTAATAGTGGAGCTGCAGCTTAGTCCCGAACAGGATTTTTTCCTATCCATGCTTTAGTCCATGACCTAGTCCCCTGCCTAGTATTCCATTCACTCTTGGACTATGCCTTGGCTTGGTTTGCCTATTTTGACCAGGAATTGGAGTTCTATCCTTGGACCACAGTCTCATAGAATTGTTTAGCAAACTGTTGGATATTCTTAAACCCAATCACTAAAACTATTCTGTTCATTATTTTCTTGTCCTATGTTTCTCTACTACACTCTGATAACTTCTGTAAATATAGATTTGTCACAATTAGTTGTAATTAATCGCCTTAAACTCTCATAAACTGTTTATCTTGTTTATTACCCAGTACTATCATATATTTTACATACATATATGTGATAGTACATATATCATGTTATTTATATACATGTATATGTCTATTACAATATATATTTAATGCACATGTACAGTACATACACTTATAGCAATAACTAATAATAATTGAATAGCTATTTTTACTATGTCATGCAATCTCCCAAGCAATTTTCATATGTTGATTCATAATGCAAGTATTTTACACATTTTACATATGAAGAAACAAAAGCACAAAACACATGGCATTTAAATCATCTTCTTAATTTCATTCAGCTAGTAAATGACAGAATAGTTTCCAACCCACACAAACTGCACAGGAAATATTGTATTATACACACATATGTTGTAAGAAAAATTCAGAATCCTTAAACCCATATATTAGAAGATGGTGTTCTATGGGCTTGTCCTAGGAGATAAGATTTTGCCTTTGTTAGCAAGGTTCCTGATAGTGCCTCAAGGGAATGCAGTAGCTCTCTCTCATTACACCACCTTTTTTCTTGCAATCAAACTTTAGCCAGCAAGTTGGAAGAAAAGATTGCTCTAGGCAGCACTGAGGATTGCTTCTAGCCAGCTATAATGTTTCTAGGAGATGGGAAAACACTAAAACTCTTCATATATCCTCTACCTTCCAGGTACGACAGGGATTGGGTGGCAATTTTTGAAGGTCTGGGCCTTAACTCCCAGTGTCCACTGAGGTTGATCTATCTCTGCAGGTATATAATGATGTGAGATTAAGAATAGCCAAGGAGTAATTGTGGCTTTAGAAATAATTTTCCCCTAATATGATTCTATTTAGAAAATAACTTAAGTAACTGTATATTTTATTATAGTTATAGAAATATTATATATTATAATAATATAAATACAATTACAATAGTGTGTGAGGACAATATTTCCATGTTATAATTTCAATAGAGGTATTTCTGAAAATTTTTGAATTATATTATTTAAAAATCTAAACAAAATATATTTCCTTCAAACTCATGATATACATGGCATAGAGTGACAAAAATTCATATCCAACATTAAGAAAATCATATATATCATTGTTATCTTAACAGACATCACATAGATATTCACTGTAAAATTGGAGCACTCGTCCTTAAATATTTAATTTGCTATGTGGCTTTAGCTGTAGCTTTGGTACCTATTTAGTATGAGACCATATACCATAATCACAGGCATGAATTTCCTTTTATTAAGATGAGGTCTTCAGGAAGTGTGTGTGTGTGTATTATAAATATTTATTTATATTTATATATTTATGTACAGAGATGTGGTATACATATTATACATTAATATATTAAATATTAATTTAATACCATAAATATACTATTAAGGAAATTTATTTTAAAATTTCTAGCACTACATATTTGTGTGATTAAGTATCCTCATATTATTTAACTATTATCATATATTACTATTATTTTCATAATATTGTTCTAAAATTTCTGCTTTAGAATAAATTAAAAGTGATCCTGGAGGATAAATTAAGTCTTCAGGATGTGTAATTTATCATCTACTTTGAGAAAGAATTATTTTCTATTTTTTATCATGCGAGACAATTTGTTCTTAATTCTAAGATAACTGTGAAATTTCTTTTTATCTTCTTTTGTCTCCATGTTTCCTTTGGCAAAATACTTGAATAACTATTAACTAAATTGAATAATACTAATAATGATTCTGTATCATTCCAGTAAAAGTAAAACTCCTAACTCCTGTCTTGACATGCTCCCATTAGATAGTCTCATAAAATTTAATTTTATGGTTCTCTTATATTCTTACAACTTAATTTTGTAAATGTGGCTAAAACTATGAAGCAGTTGTAACAACTCCTAGTTTACATATACTTATAAATTTAAAAACTATATACATTTTTGACTAGTATAATAAAATTATATCTTATTTCTAAATTTTTCAAAAAAAAGTTTATTAAATACTTGTTGAAATGTCATATAACATTTAGGGCAGAAAATTCTGTCTATGAACAAATGTCCAATAATGGTGACAGATTGTTTTTTCTCCAAATAACTTCAAGATAATTTACTCTTTCATGATACAATACATTGCATTGAAACTTATATTTTACACTGTAGATCTGAACTCCTAGTGTTACATAATGAGAGGTTGACATTATGATAAGCACAAGAAGTAATAGCTTGACTTGTCAGAAAGGTTCCAACCTTTTGAATGAATATATGTTATATATATTTTTTTTTCTTTTTTTTAAGGGATCAGAGTAGCCCATAAGAGAAGTACAAATACCATTGGACCAAAAGGACTGTGATGTAAGGAGAGGTGTATGTGTATGTGAAGGGCAATAAAAAATGTTATGAAGTGTATATGGGATTTCATTTCATAACCAATATAAAATTAGGAAAATGAGGTATCTTACTAAGAAGTAGGAGAGCATAGAAAGGCAGTTTGTGTTTGGGGAAATATAGAGAGTATGTGCTGGTGAAAGTGGAAGAAGGATGAATTCTCAGGAGATGATCCAAAAGAAGTAGTATCAAAGACCAATGATTACTCCAGTGCCATATAGATGTCTGGTCAGATGGTGCTATCCAAGGGGTCAACATAATCCATCTGTCATATTTACATTTGAAAAGACTACAGTGACACATACATGAAGGGTTGAATAGGGTTAAGTGGGGGACTGGGTAGAAGAAATTATAGCAGGAAATCCCATTAAAATTATAAGTAATGGGAACTGATATGACATATTTAGTAGTTAATATCAACAGATATTAATGTTTCATTTAATATGTGTGTGTGCACCTATTAAAGGGGGAGTTCAAAGAAGATCTAAGAGTCCTGACACCCAAAGAAGGCTAGATGTAGGTAAGCCTGAAATACGTAGTTTGGTTACACAAAATCTAGACTAAATCCAATCTTGTTCCTACCCCAACATACCTCTTAAAGCTGATGAAAAGAAGGTGTGATCAATAACTGCACTGAGGCTCAGCCGTTTTCTAAGTCTGTTTTGCATTCCCTTGAGTTATAGATTAATTGACAAATTGTGAAACCAGCTTAGTGTTTACACTTTTGACACAATATTGTTCAAGTATTCCCTTGAATTCCTCAGTTATTTTCTATGGATTTTAATATAATTAATACAAATAATTAATTAATACAAATAATTTAACTTTATAAAATATACGTTATAATTTAATATGAAACAAATTACTATAGCTTAATGAGGGTCATCCTTTTTCATGTATTTTATCAAAATTCTTATCTAATCTTCTTGTTAGATTCACCACTGAAATATATTTAATTATTTTGGAAATTTTACCTAAAATTTCAGAAGTGTAATGTGGGACTCTATCTATGAATAATAAAGATCTGTTCTAAACTTTTTTTTTTTTTTGCGGTACGCGGGCCTCTCACTGCTGTGGCCTCTCCCGTAGCAGAGCACAGGCTCCAGACGCACAAGCTCAGCGGCCATGGCTCACAGGACCAGCCGCTCACGAGGCATGTAGGATCCTCCCGGACTGGGCCACGAACCCGTGTCCCCTGCATCGGCAGGCGGACTCTCAACCACTGCGCCACCAGGGAAGCACTGTTCTAAACTTTGTCTTGATAAAGTAATTTCACATGTAAAAAGAGATTGTCAGAACTGCATGCTATTTATTACTAAGTTTTAGTTCTCATAGTTTAATACTCAAATTAATTTTTAAATTATTCTCCACACATGTTTCTTCAATCTATGATTGAATTATCTAATGACTCTGTATATTTACAATCTAGGACAATATGCTGTATCTTTGAGGAATTTTGTTATTTGTTGAAAAGAATCATCTCTCTGATATTTCCAGGCTGGTTACCAATTCAGTCCCTCAGAATGAACATTTAAAATAGTACTTCCTAAAAAAAATCCTTCAAACATTATGTGATCCACTGTATGTCTCTTGCTACTTTCTATAATTGCTTGTCCCTTTTATTCATAGCATATATCTCAAATACATAATTTAGTTTTTTCAAATTTGTTGGTTGTCTGTCTCCCTCTGAGAAGCTCCATTGAGGTCAAGACCATGCCTGTGTTCTTCCATGATATATTCTCCACATCTAACATGAAATATAGTAGGTAGTCAATAAATACTTGAGGATAAGAGCTAAACAAGTCCCCTTCCAAATGGCTGTTCTTCAAATACCTGGAAAATATCTTATTTCCTGATTTTTCTTTCTTCCCCAGGCTAATCATCTCCAAACTTCCTTATGTGACTTGGTTTTGTGACCCTTTTCCATCCTCATTGCTTCCTGAACATGTTCCAGGATGTCTAAATGCCTTTATGTTTTGATTCCCAGAAATGAATGCAATTGCTTCCATCAATTTATGTGTTCTTCTAGACAAATGCACCAAAATGCTAACACTTTAACTATTGAACTAACACCTTAAGCTCAGTTCAAATATTTTGAGGCTGCTGTCTCATCTCCCTATGTTTCTATGTTTCTTACCTGATTGCTATACAAACTGTTACTCAAATATAGTATTCTGGAACATTCATTCAAATTTTCTGCCCAGTTTTTAAAAAGGGGTGGTTTTTAATTGTTTCCTAAAAAACTCTAATAATGTGATTCAAGAGCACACCTCAGAGTGATGATTAAAACACATCCATGGATACTTTAGATACTACATCTCCAATTCAACCAGAACACAACTTTCTAAACTATCTATTTATATAAGCTTTCATTTGGATAAAAAAAAAATAAGTTCACTCTTAACAAATAAACTAGTGTATTGCCAAATTATTCTACTTTTATTTTACTTTGTTTTGATTTGTTACAGATGGTGATAGGTGTGGGTGGGAGGGGTTGGACTTGATGAGTTCATATATAAAGTTTCATCTCCCTGTCCAGATATTTGAACTATGTAAGATATTTTTCCTTTTTTTCTTTATAAACACATTGCAGTCAACAGCATGAGATGAAAACATTTGCAATGAACTTTTTACTTCTATTGTTAAGAGAGTGTCTAAGATATAATACATGAAGGTTCTGTTTGTTATTGTGGTGTTTCAGTGTCTCCCTTCTTTGCCATTTACTGATATTTATCCAAATTCTTGAACAATAAGTTGATGTGGGCACAGTGTTAGCACTACTGATACACTTTAAAGCTGACAGTGTACTTAAACTGCATTTAGGTCAATTCTTCCAAAAGCAGAACCTTTATTTTACAATATTAAAGAGCCAACTTCAACCCATAGCCACCCAGTACTTTCTTACTTTCAAGATGTTGTGCTGTAAAATCATTCAAGGATACATAACTAAAGACTATGGAGCAATTAAGAATATTAGACCAATGTAAGTGTTCTGAAGTGCCATTTTGCAATGTTTTTTTCATCATAATGAGATTCTTATACTTCTTTTTTTTATTTAAACTGAAAAATAATAACAAAAAACTGAGGTATGGCCAAAAAAAATAATAACTGCACTAGATTTATATATTGGTATTTAGTAACTCCTACCAATATCACTGAGTAAACTAAAACGTCCAAGTTCTAGCTGCTGTATGGTCTCAGTGAAAGATAGGATAAATGTTTTCTCTATTGATTATAATGTCAGAAATGTGTTTCTAAAAGAGAGTAGAATATTATGGATCTATGTCTCATAGGGAAAATGGAAGGAAAGTTAAAAACCCAGAGATCAATTTAAATGACTACTTATTATTAGTCCTTCATCCACAAATACTGTACTCACATTTGTTTATTGGTTACTTGCTGTGAGTTTTAATTATAAATATTCTGGTTTGTGAAATGTTGCTTATTTTTCTTCCTTTCGGGAATACATTTTCTAAATTTAGACTGAGCAATATTCATCTCTGAATAAAGAGATTTACATTTGTATTAATGAATCATACCAGTTAGCTTGTAGCTCCACCATGAATTGTGCCACAGCTTGGAACCTCCTTCAAGGCAGTTCATGGGTACAAACTTGATTGTTTCCTGTCTCTCAGAATTATTGCCATTACTTGCCTGATATTCATTGTCTTACAATGCATTTTCTCATCTGTCTGTTTTTATTGTGTCAGACAGAAGATTAAATTTGGTGCCTGTTGCTTTAACTTAACTGGAAATATAAGCATAAAATTACTTTTGATTTAAAAATTGCTTAACTCTAAAATATTCATGTATAAAATAATATTAGTTTATAAAATTATATACCAATATTTGGAATAATATATTGATATATGATAAATAATACATCATAATGTACTATATCATTTTAATAATAATTTTAATATACTAATATGTTCAATTTACCAAATTGTCAATGTTTTTCAAGTTAACAGATTTTGTGTACTATTTATAATGTATATTGTACCACAAAATAGAAATATATTCACTTTTCTTTTCTCCTAAAATTTTAAGTTTGATTTTTGACATTTCCATTTTTGATGTAATGATTTTTGATAAATATTTTTATTAAAACTCTTAGATATTATTTAAAATTTGTTAAATATATTTCCATTTTTTCCTGATATAGCTTGAGTCTCTTATTTATTTAAAGTTAAAAATATTGAAATAAAAAACATACTTATGGATTAAAGACCTAAATGTAAGGCCAGAAACTATCAAACTCTTAGAGGAAAACATAGGCAGAACACTCTATGACATAAATCACAGCAAGGTCCTTTTTGACCCACCTCCTAGAGAAATGGAAATAAAAACAAAAGTAAACAAATGGGACCTAATGAAACTTAAAAGCTTTTGCGCAGCAAAGGAAACCATAAAGAAGACCAAAAGACAACCCTCAGAATGGGAGAAAATATTTGCAAATGAAGCAACTGACAAAGGATTAATCTCCAAAATTTATAAGCAGCTCATGCAGCTTAATAACAAAAGAACAAACAACCCAATCCAAAAATGGGCAGAAGACCTAAATAGACATTTCTCCAAAGAAGATATACAGAGTGCCAACAAACACATGAAAGAATGCTCAACATCACTAATCATTAGAGAAATGCAAATCAAAACTACAATGAGATATCATCTCACACCAGTCAGAATGGCCATCATCAAAAAATCTAGAAACAATAAATGCTGGAGAGGGTGTGGAGAAAAGGGAACCCTCTTACACTGTTGGTGGGAATGTAAATTGATACAGCCACTGTGAAGAACAGTATGGAGGTTCCTTAAAAAGCTACAAATAGAACTACCATATGACCCAGCAATCCCACTACTGGGCATATACCCTGAGAAAACCATAATTCAAAAAGAGTCATGTACCAAAATGTTCATTGCAGCTCTATTTACAATAGCCCAGAGATGGAAACAACCTAAGTGTCCATCATCGGATGAATGGATAAAGAAGATGTGGCACATATATACAATGGAATATTACTCAGCCATAAAAAGAGACGAAATTGAGCTATTTGTAATGAGGTGGATGGACCTAGAGTCTGTCATACAGAGTGAAGTAAGTCAGAAAGAGAGAGACAAATACCGTATGCTAACACATATATATGGAATTTAAAAAAAAAAAATGTCATGAAAAACCTAGGGGTGAAACAGGAATAAAGACACAGACTTACTAGAGAATGGACTTGAGGCTATGGGGAGGGGGAAGGGTAAACTGTGACAAAGCGATAAAGAGGCATGGACATATATACACTACCAAACGTAGGGCAGTTAGCTAGTGGGAAGCAGCCGCATAGCACAGGGAGATCAGCTCGGTGCTTTTTGACCGCCTGGAGGGGTGGGATAGGGAGGGTGGGAGGGAGGGAGACGCAAGCGGGAAGAGATATGGGAATATATGTGTATATATAACTGATTCATTTTGTTGTGAAGCTGAAACTAACATACCATTGTAAAGCAATTATACTCCAATAAAGATGTTAAAAAAAAAAAAAACATACTTATTGTTATATGCCTGCTTTAGTTCATAAATTTATGCACCTTTCAAAATGAAATTTAATTTTATGAGAATAAAAGAGGCATGGGATGGAAACTAGAAAAATAGAAATTATATATTCCAATTAATATTTCTGGTGAGGAAGTTGAGACTTTCTGATGGTAAATGACTCAGGAAAATTCATACATAGGGTCGCTGGTAAGACTTAGAATCACACCTCTTTCTCTAAGTTACTACCCCTTTTTAGTGCATATTATCTACTGAAGCAAGACCTATGGCTTTGAATAAAGCTGTTTTCTTAATTTTATCTTACTGACACAAAATATTATGGCTACATGCAAAGGCAGACATTTTCTTCATTGAGAGTAGAAAGAGATAGATCAGATATTGCAAAACTAGTATTAAAATTGTGTTAATTCTGAATATATTAATGATTCTTCTATACTACACTAGCTTTAAGAAACCCTAGAAAATTATACATTTGAACTGTCATATAAGATATTAATTCAGACACACCATCTCCTCAGAGGTGTGTGTGTCTGAATCTCAGAGGATATATAAAGTAATAAGTGTAAATGTTGATTACAATTATTAGCTTACTGAACTTATTAGAAGGTAATTTTAGTAGTAGAAGCATCACAATATTCTATAAAATCTTATAATTTAAGGCTAATTGAAAACAGCACAAAACAAACCCAGTGATGAAATTCAATGATCACATCTACACATCTATTCCTAAATACATGCATATAATATCAGCTGATAGAGTAATTATGCTAATTACTACACCAAATACTGTCTTCAAAATGCCATGATATATCTCTTTTTTTTTTAAAGAAGATGTTGGGATAGGAGTTTATTAATTAATTTATTTATTTTTGCTGTGTTGGGTCTTCATTTCTGTGTGAGGGCTTTCTCTAGTTGTGGCAAGCTGGGGCCACTCTTCATCACAGTGTGTGGGCCTCTCACTATCGTGGCCTCTCTTGTTGCAGAGCACAGGCTCCAGACGCGCAGGCTCAGTAGTTGTGGCTCACAGACCTAGTTGCTCCGTGACATGTGGGATCCTCCTAGACCAGGGCTCGAACCAGTGTCCCCTGCATTAGCAGGCAGATTCTCAACCACTGCGCCACCAGGGAAGCCCCATGATATATCTTAATAAGCTTTGCTCTATAAATGTATAGAGAAAAAAAATTAAATCAATAAATTTGGCTACATATCTGCATAAAAAGGAAATAGTTATAGACCTCCATTTATTTAGGTCTTTTAATTAGTCATTTTAAAAGACCTAGTGCTACCTGATGTGGTTCACAGAGAAGCAGCAATAGAATCACCTGGTTTGAAATACAAACTCTCCAGCTCTCTCTATACCTACTGAGTCATAATACCAAAGAGAGCAACCGTATGACATTGTGTTAGAGCAGAGGCTGCTCTGTCGGTTGGCCTGTGTGGCCTTTTCCAACCTAACTGGGCTATGATTTCCCATAGGAATATTTCTGACCTATACATTTGAAGGCTGCAAAACGGTCTCTGTGCTCCCTTAGAGAATCCATCCTGAAATCCCAGATGGATGACATCTCTGTGTAACTTACATTATTTTGTATCATTCATTTCCTTTGTAACATGTATGGAAAACCTCAATTAAATTATTATTTGTGCAAAAGAAAATTACTGCAATAACCACTTGCTATTCATCCATTACTTTTATTCATATATATATATATTTATGTGATATATATGTATACGCTTAATGTGAGACAGATGTTTCTCCAGATAAAATTGATAATAATTACAAGATGTAAGAATATTTAAAAATATAGGAAAACACTAATAGAAATAAAACATTCATTGTAAGTGATTATAGTTGAGAGGTAGAAATACGACAGTTGTATATAATGATAATATGTAAATAATAATAAAAAGAAAACTAAATTAAAAGTCCTATAGCATGTGTTTAAAAAGACAAAATGAGGGGGCTTCCCTGGTGGCGCAGTGGTTGAGAGTCCACCTGCTGATGCAGGGAACGTGGGTTGGTGCCCCGGTCCGGGAGGATCCCACGTGCTGCGGAGTGGCTGGGCCCGTGAGCCATGGCCGCTGAGCCTGCGCGTCCGGAGCCTGTGCTCCGCAACGGAAGAGGACACAGCAGTGAGAGGCCCGCGTACCGCAAAAAAAAAAAAAAAAAAAAGAAAGTACAGTGTTATAAGATTAATAGATACTAGGGATAGGTACTAGTCACATGATTAATATAACTAACACTGCTCTATGTTATATCTGAAAGAGAGTAAATCCTATGGGGTCTCATCACAAGCAAAAAAAAAAATTGTTCTTTTTCTTTTATTTTGTACCTTTATAAGATGATGGATGTTCGCTAAAATTAATGTGATAATCATTTCATGATGTATGTAAGTCAAATAATTATGCTGTATAGTTTAAACTTATACGGTGCTGTATGACAATTATATCTCAATAAAACTGGAAGGAAAATTCTACTAAATTAATCTTTGATGCTAGGGAAAAAAGATTAATAGAATAAATATAAATAATCCACAAATAAGAGAAAAAAATGAAAAGGCATGGAAGAATCTTAAATGCATATTACTAAGTGAAGGGTGTCAACTGAAAAGACTACATACTGTATGATTTCAACTATATGAAATCTGGGACATACAAAACAATGGAAACAGTAAAAATATCAGGGGTTTCCAGGAGCTGGGGATTGGGGATGTATGAAGAGGCAAAGCATAAAGGATATTTAGGGCAGTGAACATACTCTGTATGATAACATAATGATGGATACATGTTATTATACACTTGTCCAAACTCATAGGATGTACATTACCAAATGTAAAGAGTAAAGTAAACTATGGATTTGGGGTTATTCTAATGTGTCGATGTAGTTTATCAATTGTGACAAATATACCCCTATTGTGGGGAAAGTTAACAAAGTGTGAAGCTATAAATGTGTGGGAGCAGGAGGTACATGGAAATTCTTTGACCTCCCCTCTCAATTTTTCTGTGAACTTTATACTACTTCAAAATAAAGTGTTAATTAAAAAGATAATTATATTGACAAATTTACTATATATGAGTTTTTCTTTATGTATTATGATTTTCAAAACAAGGGTCAGCCTGGTTTTTTTTTTTTTTTTTTTTCCCTGTAACAGGCAGACAGTAAATAAGCTTTGCAGGCCAAGAGGCAAAACAGAATTTATGTAGGTATTATATAACAATGGAGGGGAAAAAAAAAAAAAAAAAAAAAACGAATATTCTCCTACAAAGTTGTTCTTTGCTTCTCGGAAACCCACTGACCTTTACTCCTGGAAACTCACCAGATGTGTTCTTTGAACTTCTCTATTGGAACTTAAACACTGCCCTCATATTGTGGGGTAACTTGCCATGTGGAGAAGCATGTTAGGAGCACAGGTTCTGGAGTAGATTTACAGATTAACCTGTCTAGAATCTTCACTTTCCCCAGTTATAAAATAAGTAGTACCTACTTCAGAGGTTTGTTTTAAAGATTAAATTAGGTTTGTATTTTTGTTATTGAGTTGCAAGTGTTTTTTGTGTATTCTGGATACTAGGTCTTTATTGGATATATAATTTGCAAACATACCAATCATCCTGAATCTGCCAATAACCATACAAGGTGTAAATCATGGTACGACTGTGGCCTGGAATGACTGTCTAAACAATCCATGCTTCTATAAAGAAGGATAATTTTATTGAGTATACATATATATTGTGAACATAGAGCATTGTATCCACAAGTGGAATATCTGTTTGGTTAACCTAAAATACAGCTAAAATAAAATTTCACATTATGAATGGAAAGCATTTTATATTTGTATGTCTAAAGTGGCAAAGTAGTAAGAACTAACACAGTATCTAGCATATAGCAGCATGTTAATACATGTTTTTCTTTTGGTTACTTGCTATCTCATTCTATTGCTAATGAAGATATCATGCTGTTACTACACAGTTGGAGACTGATTGGAAATCTCAGAAGTATTAAGGAAATTTTGATTGCATTAAATGCATGCCTATGCTAGGTAAGCTTATTTTTTCACTGGTGTATTTTCTGTTAAATAAGGATGTATGTGTGTCTGTGTGTGTGCGTGTATGTCTGTGTGTCTTTTGAAGAATCTTGATTTTATACTGAATGTGATCCTCATATTTTGAGAAATACAGGTAAACTGTTCAATCTACTCAAGCTTATTGGGGACTTTGTTCCACATATATATACAGTCTTAATTTTAGTTAGAGAACTTGAGTATGAAACTAGAGGTATGGTGGAAGGGCATGACTAAATGTAGTCCTTCACATTAATTTTTTATTTTATTTTCTTCCTTCTTGTAGCCTGGACATTTCTTTAAGAATTCCTCCTTTGTTGTGCCTTTCTTCTTGAGCAGAAAAAGGGAAGAGATGTCCAATCGCATATTTGGTTCTTTGCTGCTTCAAGCTCTGCCTTAGAAAATTGTTTGAAAGCTACCACAGGTATGCAGCCTATCTGTAAAACGTAGATCATTTCTATTTTGTTCAAGATGTAGGTATCAATGTCTAGTCTTGTATTCCAAGAGATCCCAATAGTCCTTACATTCCCACCCCTTCCAGAAGCAGTGTGGTTCAGTGATTCTATACCATTGCCTTTGTACAAAAATATGGAAAAACCTCTCTCAAAAAGAAGTGTGGAAAGGACTAAAGAGGGAACTTTGAGGGCTGTCAATGCATTATATTCACCTGTTCCTCATAAACTTTGCCTTCATTTGTTGTATTTGAGACACAGGTAACCAGTAATGAGAAATTAAAGGATTTAATTCTAGAAAATGTCTTTGAAATAATGCTTTGAATAGGATGAAATTAAAATCTATTTTCTAACTACCTATCTAATTCAAAATGCTCTTCTCATGGGCAATCATTCCTACTCCTTTAGCAGTTTCTCATGATAGTTGGTATTTAACTCCAGATTTGAAAATAACATATTTATATTATTATGTATAGATATCTCCATTTTTGACCTTAATATTGTGGAAGGTATAGTTGAACTTCTTTTCCAGTCAAAGCTTGATTATTTATAACACATTTTTTGTTACACCAGTTTTCTGAATTTTCATCTTTATGACTATATATATATTATTCACAACTGAGACATGAACTATTCTCTGATGTATTTTCTTTTTTTTTTTTCTGGATAAGAATTTTTAATTGTTAAAGGAGGAGAGTCTCTAGAAGGTAAATCTGAAGACCTGTGTTACATATAAACTATTGAAGTCATAACCCCAGGTTAGTCAATCTAACTAGGCTGATCATTTGTTTTGATGTGATTTATATGTTACTTTTTTTAAATTTAATTTTTTATTTTATATTGTAGTATAGTTGATTTACAATGTTGCATTAGTTTCAGTTGTACAGCAAAGTGATTCAGTTATACATATAAATATATCCGTTCTTTTTCAGTTTCTTTTTCCATATAGGTTATTGCAGAATATTGAGTAGAGTTCCCTGTGTTACAGAGTAGGTCTTTGTTGATTATCTATTTTATATATAGTAGTGTCTATATGTCAATCCCAAACTCCTAATTTATCCCTCCTCACAATGTTTCCCCTTTGGTAACCATAAGTTTGTTTTCAAAGTATATGAGTCTGCTTCTCTTTTGTAAATAAGTTCATTTGTATTTTTTTTTAGATCACACATGATGTATTTTCTTTTAAATTTTTTTGGGATTCTTTTCCTAATTTTTATTTATTTAATTTTAATATTTATCACTAAATAACCATCACACTTCCTGTCCAAAGGCTGCATCTCCCAATAATAATTTTGAGGTTCACTCTTTGATCCAGTTTGAAACTGTGTGCTCTCCAGACGTGTTGCACAGCACACAGCTTAGGACTGATTTTCAGTGTCCTCTTGGGGCCTCTGTCCTTCCCTTTGGTGTTGGAAACCCCAGGCCCTAGACCCTACAGCTTCCTCTTTCTTGCTTTACTAAGTACATTCATCTTTCAGTAACTTTCTGAGAATGTTGAGAGTATTTGCATATCTAGGAATGGGATTATTTGACATTCACGCTTGTCTGATTATATGACTAGTATAGAATTCTCCCATAGAAAATAATTGCATTAAGAATTTTTCATTTCTTAGTTCTTTATAATGTGGATTTCAGGACTGTTTAATGTGTTCTGGAACTGTAGTTTTCAATCATTTAAATCTGTGTGTGTATGTTTTCTCTGGATGCTTTTGGAATACTGTCTTCTATTTCTGATATTTTAAATTTCACAATTTTACAATGACATATCTTAATATATTGATAGAATTTTAAAAAATTCTCTGTGTTGGACACTCAGTAGACCCTTTCAGTTTGACTGTCCTCAAATATGTGAAAATTTTATTATGTAGTTGATAATTTATTCTCTGTAATTTTCTGTTTTCAATTTTTGATAGTCCTTTCATTTAGTTGCTAGACTTCTTGTTTTAATATTCTAATATCTCTACTAGTCCACAATTTTTTTATTTCTATGTACAGTTTTTAAATACATTTTCTTGGCTCTATATCCAACAATTGTAATGCTTGTTCATTTTTTTTAACGTTTTAAACCCCCAACAGATTCTTTTTTATTATGTAAAATTTCACTCTATACATTCTTATGTCTATAAAGCAATATCTTCTCTGTCAACCTGAGTCATTAAATTTCTTTATTCTTATGCAGTGCATTAGATTTTCCTGTTACTTTATGTTCTGTTTATCTACTTTATTCTTTTATTTTAGTGGTTTTCCTCAAACGTGTATTGGATCTGCATGGTTTCTTTAAACTCAAGTTACATCTCTAAAGAGTTTAATGAAAGCTCTGTCTTTGGTGACTGGAGCTGTGATTGGTGAGCATCATCAATTACCCAAATTGACACCACATTTTTTTTTTTCTTATTTAAGGAAAATTAACTGCCATCAACATTTGACATGTTCTTTTGATCTGGTATGTTTCTTAAAACAAGATTATCCAAACTTATGTATACTGGGGTTAATGTGGCTTCCCTTATTATCAGAAATACGGCATGTGTAACAAATACTTCACTGTTCATTATGCATAATTTCTCATTTAACCCACTTGTTTTTTGTATATTCCTTTGCCTTCACTTATGCTTCACATTTCCAGATACTCTGAATCAACCTTCCCGGAGAGAATAAACTTCCATTCTTTTATCAGGGGGAGGGTTGGTGTTTTAGTTTCCTGCGACTGCTATGAAAAATTACCCAAACTTAGTGACTTAGCAAAAAATTATTCTTTCATAGTTCAGGATGCCAGAAGTCTGAGATCAAGGTGAAGGCAGAGTTGTGTTCCCTGCAGAGTCTCTAGAAGAGAATCTGTTCCTTGCCACTTTTGTTTGTGTCTTCTCTTTTTCTCTATCTTACCTCCCTCTGCCTTTCTCTTTTAAGGATACTTGTCAGTGGCTTTAAAGCCCACTCTTGTAACCCAGAATGGTATCTTCATCTCAAGATGCTTAACTCACATTTTTCAAAAATCCCTTTTCCAAATAAGGTCACATTCACAAGTTCCAATAGTTAGGATGTGGATATATCTTTTGGAGGATCACTATTCTACCCACTACAGATGGGTAATTTTATGACATTTTGGTAGGTAGGTATAGAATTTTTCCTTGTGCAGATTTTATACGAATACTTACATTTTCAATGTTGTACTAAACCCTTTGTTCCTTTCATCACTGAGCATATTCTGGGTTCTAGGCCATAAATTGCTTAACATTGTTTTTGTTACTATAGGCATGGTTTTCACCTACTTCTGCTATGATAATTAGTTGTCCTCCTCCACCTGCTTTGCAGCTTCCAGAATTTATTCAACCTTTCTCAGTTATTGTCACTTTTTCTGATCCCCCTGTCATTGTATTCAATGATTCTTATAAACGTTCATGTATAAGCATTTTAAGAAAGGTTTAGCAAGGACAATAGAAACTTAGTAAGTCATGTACATTGCATTTTCTATGTTTACCAGAAGTATTACAACTTATTTTAGAAAATCATAAACATATTATAACCATGTCTTTCTTGAGAATATTGTCTTTTTTTTAATTTCAAAGATAACACAAGAACAATATTTCTAATTCTAGGCTACATTTGAAACACTGGAGAAATGGTATACGACATTTTAATCTTCATTTATTAGTAAAGTACCATAAGGTTGATTTTGTTTTGCTAGATACTATTAACAGACTAAATTCTCTATAGCATTCTCTACAGCACTAAAATGTCTTCTAAAGTGCCCTTCCTCTAAAACTATTTTTCATACTCCAAATAGATTGTCAAATTTACTGTTTCATGAATCAGCAAGCCTTGACCCTGCAAATAAAATAATTAAAAGAGGGATTGTGCAAATCACCATTCATAATTACTATTTTCTAAAACCTAATTAGATCTGAAATTATTTGTCAGTCCAAATCCACCTAATGCATTCATATGAGTATCTTAGGTTATACATACTGCCTCCTAACTTACCATGCTGATGTTTGTTTTGTCATAAATTTTAATGGTTGAAAATGATCCACCAATCCACAATTTAACAGTTGCTCTTGTGTGGTCAAATTATTGACCAAAATGAAATGTCTGCAGTTCCATTAAACTAACCAAATAATACCTAAAAAAATAAACAAAATATAATAAAACAAACATTAATGAGATAGAAGCTAAAAGACTGCAATATCTTATAGAACTCATAGTAGACTAGTGATCAGGATAAACATATATTGCCCCCTGCTCATGTAACACTGACTAAGTCCATCTACCTTCAGGATTTCAGTCTCTTTATTTCTATAAAAGCATTTGTTCATTATTTTATATCAGAGTCTAGTGTATGGTACATTTTCAAAATTTTGAAATGAACACATTGCTGGCTGGAAGGATTAAATTATGGATGAATGAAAGAATATTTAAAATATTTGCTGAAAAGTAAAAAGCCTTGAGGATAACTTTTTACTAGCACTTGGATTCTAAAATAGAAATAATTTTGTGGAAACTGACAGAATGATTGTTAATATAAACACAAAACTTCATTTATCCTTGAAAAGGAGAAAATGATAGGGTCAGATACCCCTTCTCTTCCATATCTGTTGATTTTTTTTTTTTACCTATGAATTACAGCAGACAATCAGAAAAAGTCTAAGGGAAGAATTGAGGATTCAAATTTTATTTGGCTTTAAAGCCAGTATTCTCTTTATCATGTCTTTTGGTTTAGGTATTTGGGACATTAAACTTTTATAAAGTTACAATGAATTGAATTTTATAAAGCAAATACAATATTAGTATATAAACCTGATGAAGATTATACAGAAATAGTAGAGACAAATAACTGTAATGAATATTGATACTACATTTTTCAATAAAACATTAGGAAACAGAATCTATCACCAAATCAAGAAAGTAACACATCAGGATCAAATGTGGTTTATATGAAGAACAATGAATGGTTTAATATTTCAAACCTATTGATATTTCATCATATAAAATGGTCTAAAGAGAAAATCTATATGGTTACCTCAATGGTTACATAAACAACCTTTAATAAAAGTCATGACTTTGTCAAGTTTTAAAAAAATCTGTTAGTATTTCATTTGGAGTTGAATTAAAGCTGTATATTAATTTGTGTAGAATTGACATTGCCATGGTATTATGTTTTTCTATGTCTAGAATATTCTGTTATTATTTCATTTTAAAAGTTTACAAAGCATTACATAATATTACAGTATGTCAGAAGATTAAGCCAAATAATTTAAAAATAGTTAACAAAATGAGTGGATAAAGTGTCAACATCCAAAGAATTTATTTTTATATAGCCAACATGATAACTTAGAAACTGAAATTTAAATTATGGATTAATTATAAGTAGCACCAAAATGTTTCATATAACTACTTATACATTTTTATAGAAGATGCCCAAGATCTGTACACAGAGAACTATAAAACATTATTGAGAGATGTTAAAGAATACCCCAGATGTAGGGAGGGAATCTTTCATGTTTATGGAGAGACAACACCAGGGAATGGAGTGTCAGGGAAAAGACTGACAGTTGTAACAGTCTCATTCAGCAGCCCAGACATACTAAAATATTATAATTATTTATTCTATGAAGGTCCACTTTTTAGTTGTGTACATAATAAGAAAAAAACCTTTTTATATTTAATTACTTTTCTTTGTTGTTAATTCAAAAGATCAGTCTATACTAAAGCATAGAAGAGAATTAAGGGAAGATAATGTGTTAAAACCTTTATAATAAAAGGATAATGACATCTTTTTAGATATAAAAAACAACACCGTACCAATGTCAAATATACAAATATTGAATTTGTACAGTTTGTATGATCAGTGAGCTCTATGCTTAAGAATAAATATGAAATGGTCTTATGTTGAAAATACCAAAGAAACTTGGAAAAAAATAATACAAATTACCTACCAATCAGAAATCCCAACCTTGACCTTTCAGAGTTCTAAAGTATAAAGCCCTTCAAAAATGTTCTTATAATTCAAATTAAAAATAAATAAACAGATATCAGGGTGATGGTGGCCTCATAGAATGAGTTTGGTAGTATACCTTCCTTTGATATATTTTGGAATAGTTTAGGAAGGGTAGATGTTAACTCTCCTCTAAATGTTTGATAGAATTTGCCTCTGAAGCCACCTGGTCCTGGACTTCTGTTGGTTGCAAGTATTTTAATCACAGTTTCAATTTCAGTACTTGTGATAGTTCATATTTTCTATTTTTTCCTGGTTCAGTCTTGGGAGATTGTACTTTTCTAAGAATTTGTCCATTTCTTCTAGGTTGTCCATTTTATTGCCATAGAGTTGCTTGTAGTAGTCTCTTATGAATCTTTGTATTTCTGTGGTGTCTGTTGTAACTTCTCCTTTTTAATTTCTTATTTTATTGATTTGAGTCCTCTTCCTCTTTTTCTTGATGATCTGGCTAAAGGTTTATCAGTTTTGTTTATCTTTTCAAAAACCAGATATTAGTTTCATTGATCTTTTCTATTGTTTTCTTTGTCTCTATGTCATTTATTTCTGCTCTGATCTTTATGATTTCTTTCCTTCTACTAACTTGGGTTTTGTTTGTTCTTTCTCTAGTTGCTTTAGGGGTAAGTTTAGGTTGTTTATTTGGGATTTTTATTGTTTCCTAAGGTAAGATGGTATTGCTAAAAACTTCCCTCTTAGAACTGCTTTTGCTGCATCCCATAGATTTTGTATTGCCATGCTTTCATTTTTATTTGTCTCTAGGTATTTTTGATTTCCTCTTTGATTTCTTCAGTGATCCATTGGTTGTTCAGTAGCTTATTGTTTAGCCTCTATGTGTTTTATATAAATAGATAACCAGCAAAGACTTACTGCATGGCACAGGGAACTCTGCCCAATACTTTATAATAACCTAAATGGGAAAATAATTTGAAAAAGAATGGATACATATATTTGTATAACTGAATCATTTTGCTGTACACCTGAAACACCACATTGTTAATCAACTCTACTCTAATATAAAATAAAAAATTTTAAAAAGAAGGTAAAAACAAAGCAAAACAAAATTTCTAAAATAAATAAAGAGAAACAGCAAAAATAAAAATAAGGAAAACACATTATAAAATAATAAAATGTGAAAAGATGAAAGAAAAAAAAGGGAGGAAGAAAGCAAGAGAAACAATGACCTTGAATAAAACAATAGAGTAATAGAGATACATAAGTAAATAAGAGTTCTGATTTTCCAATCCTTAAAACTTTACTGTCATTTTTCTTTTACTACTTCAGTTGATTTTTTGGTATATATATTTTTAAATAAAAATCAACATTGGTCATATGATATCTAAGGAAACTTGTTGTATATCATTTGTAAGACTGAGAATTTCTCTTTTATTTTTTCTATTCCTAGGTTGTGAAAAGAATATATCATATATAATTTTGGAACATTATTAAACTCTATCTTACTATTTAGTTCTCACTAAGAAAATCTATATCAGTAGATTTCCTAAACAAATATCATCATGTCATTTCTTTTTTTCCTTTCTTTTTTCTTTTTTTTTTTCTTTCCTGAGGGATATATATTTGGACCAGAAGTCTGGAGCTCCTGTGGTTCTAAACAGCTGGGTAGCTACCAGCTCTGCTTTATTTTTAATATTTTTAACTTTTTTTATTGAAGTATAGTTGATGTACAATATTATATAAGTTAGAGATGTACAATATAGTAATTCACAATTTTTAAAGGTTATACTCCATTTATAGTTATTATAAAATATTTACTATATTCTCTGTGTTGTACAATATATCCTTATAGTTTATTTTATACATAATGGTTTGTACCTCTTAATTCCCTACCCCTGCATTGCCACTCTCCTATTCCTTCTCTCCACTGGTAACCACTAATTTGTTCCCTATCTGTGAGTCTGTTTCTTTTTTGCTATATTTTTCTGTTTCATTTTTTAGATTCCACAAAGAAGTGATAACTTACAGTATTTGTTTTTCTCTGTCTGACTTACATGGTATGGCAAAATTTCATTCTTTTTTATGGCTGAGTAGTATTCCATTGCATATATATATATATATATATATATATATATATATATATATATATATATATATATATATACTTTTCTTCATCCATTCTTCTGTTGATGGACACTTAGGTTCCTTCCATATATTAGCAATTTTAAATAATGCTGCTATGAACATTGGGATGTGTGTATCTTTTGGAATTAGTGTTTTTGTTTTTGTTTGTTTTTTTGGATATATACCAAGAAATTAAATTGCTAGATCATAGGGTAGTTCTATTTTTAGTTTTTTGGGACACCTCTATACTGTTTTCCACAGTGGTATTCCCACCAACAGTGTACAAGGGTTCCCTTTTCTCTACATCCTCACCAATATTTGTTATTTGGGGTCTTTTTGATGATAGCCATTCTGACAGGTGTAAGGTGATATCTCACTGTGGTTTTGATTTGCATTTCCTTGATGCTTAGTGATGTTGAGCATCTTTTCATGTGCCTATTGTCTGTCTGCATGTCCTCTTTGGAAAAATGTCCATTCAGGCCTTCTTCACATGTTTTAGTCAGGTTGTGTTTTGATATTGCATTGTATGAGTTGTTTATATATTTTGCATATTAACCCTTTATCAGTCATATCATTTGCAAATATTTTTTTTCACATTCAATTAGCTGTCCTTTCATGCTGTTGATGTTTACCTTTGCTCTGTAAAAGCTTTTGTGTTTAATTAGGTCCTATTCATTTAGCTTTGCATTTATTTCATTTTCTTTAGGAGACAGATGCAAATAAATATTGCTACAATTTCTTTCAAGGAGTATTCTGCCTATGTTTTCTTCTAGAGGTTTTATAGTATCCAGTCTTACATTTGGTCTTTAATCCATTTTGAGTTTATTTTTACATATGTTGTTAGAGTGTTCTAATTTCATATTTTACCTGTAGCTCACCAGTTTTCCCAGCCCCACTAACTGAAAGTTTGTCTTATCGTCATTGTATATTCTTGCCTCCTTTGTCATAAACAAATTTGACAATAAGTACATGGCTTTAATTCTAGACTGTCTATTCTATTCCGTTGATTTATGTGTCTGTTTTTGTGTCACTACCATACTATTTTGATAACTGTAGATTTGTAGTATAGCCTGAAGTCAGGGAGTGTGATTCCTCCATTTATTTTTTTCTCCTTCAAACAATGTGATACACCACATTAATAAACTGAAGAAGAAAAATCGAGAGAGGTCCTTCAAGATGGCAAAGGAGTAAGATGTGGAGATCACCTTCCTCCCCACAAATAGATCAAAAATACATCTACGTGTGGAACAACTCTTACAGAACACCTACTGAACACTGTCAGAAGACTTCAGACTTCCCCAAAAGCAAGAAACTCCCCACGTACCTGGGTAGGGCAAAAGAAAAAAAGAAAAAAAAAAAAACAGAGACAAAGAATAGGGACAGGACCTGCACCTCTGGGAGGGAGCTGTGAAGGAGGGAAAGTTCCCAAACACTAGGAAACCCCTTCACTGGTGGAAATGGGAGGTGGGCGGGGGTAAAGCTTTGGAGCCATGGAGGAGATCACAGCAACAGGGGTGCAAGGGCAGAGTAGAGATTCCCACACAGAGGATTGGTGCCAACCATCACTCACCAGCCTGAGACGCTTGTCTACTCACCTGCCAGGGTGGATGGGGGCTGGGAGCTGAGGCTCAGGCTCAGGCTTCAGAGATCAGATCCCAGGGAGAGAACTGAGGTTGGCTGCGTGAACACAGCCTGAAGGGGGCTAAAGTTTCGAACTGCCTAAGAGTCAAGAAACCATTGTTTTAGGGTGGGCAAGGAGAGGGGATTCAGAGCACTGCCTAAACGAGTTTCAGAAACAGGCATGAGCTGTGGTTATCAGTATGGACACCAAAGATGGACATGAAACATTACGGTTGCTACTGCAGTCACCAAGAATACTGTGTGAAAGCACTAAGGTCACTAACCACACCACTCCTCCTGGGAGTCTGTGTAGCCCATCACTGCCAGGGGCCCATGATTCAGGGACAACTTCCCCTGTGTAACATACAGCATGCCTCAGGCTGTTGCAAATTCTTGCTGGTATCTGCTGCCACAGGCTCTCCCTGCCTTCCATAACCCTCTATCTCCCAATCCTGAGTGAGCCAGATCCCCCTAATCAGCCACTCTTTTAACCTCCTCCTGTCTGGGTGAAGAAAAGATGTCAGAGGGTGACCTACATGCAGGAGGGGGCAAAGAGGAGAGGGCAAATCCAAAGCCGAATTCCAGGAGCTATGTGAACAAAGAAGAGAAAGGGAAATTTCTCTATGCAGCCTCAGGAGCAGCAGATTAAATCTCCACAATCAACTTGATGTGCCCAGCATCTGTGGAATACCTGGAGAGACAATGAATCATCCCCAAATTGAGGTGATGGACTTTGGGAGCAACTGGAGACTTGGAATGTGATGTATGCAATTGACTAGTTTCTGCTTTTTATGTTTACCTTAGTATAGTTTTTAGTGCTTTTTATCATTGGTGGATTTGTTTATTGGTTTGGTTGCTCACTTTCTTTTTTCTAACATTTTAAATTGTTTTATTATTTTTAATAATTTTTTTTTTTTTTTTTTTTTTTTTGCGGTACATGGGCCTCTCACTGTTGTGGCCTCTCCCCTTGCGGAGCACAGGCTCCGGACGCGCAGGCCCAGCGGCCATGGCCCATGGGCCCAGCCGCTCTGCGGCACGTGGGATCCTCCCGGACCGGGGCACGAACCCGTGTCCCCTGCATTGGCAGGCGGACTCTCAACAACTGCGCCACCAGGGAAGCCCTATTTTTAATAATATTTTTAATAAGTTTATTTTATTTTATTTTATTTCTCTATTATTTTTCCTCCATTTTCTTTAGAGCTATGGCTGACACAGTCTTGGTGCTCCAGCTGGTTGGCAGGCCTGAGCCTCTGAAGCGGGAGAGATGAGTTCAGGATATTGGACCATCAGAGACTTAGAAGCCCCATGTAATATTAGTCAGTGAGAGCACTCCCCAAGATCTCCATCTCAACACTAAGACCCAGCTCCACTCAAAGGCCAGCAAGACACAGTGTTGGACAACTGATGCCAAACAACTAGCAAGACAGGAACACAACACCAGCCATTAACAGAGAGACTGCCTAAAATCATAAGTTCACAGACATCCCAAAACACACCACCGGACATGGTCCTGCCCACCAGAAATACAAGAGCCAGCCTCATCCACCAGAACACAGGCACCAGTCCCCTCCAAGAGGAAGCCTACACAACCCACTGAACCAACCTCACCCACTGAGGGCAGACACCAAAAACAATGGGAACTATAAACCTGCAGGCTGTGAAAAAGAGACACCAAACACAGTAAGTTAAGCAAAATGAGAAGATAGAGAAATACACAGCAGTTGAAAGAGCAAAGTAAAAACGCACCAGACCAACCAAATGAAGAGGAAATAGGTGGTCTACCTGAAAAAGAATTCAAAGTAATGATAGTAAAAGTCATCCAAAATCTTGGAAATAGAATGGAGTAAAAACAAAAAACGTTAAACAAGGAACCAAAATTACTGAAGATCACACAAAGAATGCTGAAAAACACAATAAATGAAATTAAAACTTTTCTAGAAGGAAACAATAGCTGAATAACTGAAGCAAAAGAACGGATAAGTGACCTGGAAGATAAAATAGTGGAAATGATTACTGCAGAGCAGAATAAAGAAAAAGGAATGAAAAGAATTGAGACAGACATAGAGACCTCTGGGACAATATGAAATGCAACAACAGTCGAATTATAGGGGTCCCAGATGAAGAAGAGAAAAAGAAAGGGACTGGGAAAATATTTGAAGAGATTATAGTTGAAAACTTCCCTAAAATGGGAGTGGAAATAGCCAATCAAGTCCAGGAAATGCAGAGAATCCCAAACAGGATAAATCCAAGGAGAAACACGACAAGACACATATTAATCAAGCTATCAAACATTAAATACAATGAAAAAATATTAAAAGCAGGAAGAGAAAAGCAACAAATAACATACAAGGGAATCCCCATAAGCTTAACAACTGATCTTTTAGTAGAAATTCTGTAAGCCAGAAGGCTGTGGCAGGACATATTTAAAGTGATAATACAGAATAAACTACAACCAAGATTACGTTACCCAGCAAGGATATCATTCAGATTTAATGGAGAAATTAAAACCTTTACAGACAAGCAAAAGCTAAGAGAAGTCAGCACCACAAATCAGCTTTACAACAAATGCTAAAGGAACTTCTCTAGTCAGGAAAAACAAGAGAAGGGAAAGACCTACAAAAACAAACCAAAATCAATTAATAAAATGGTCATAGGAACTTAAACATCGATGATTACCTTAAATGTAAATGGAATAATGCTCCAACCAAAAGACATAGACTGGCCATATGTATACAAAAACAAGACCCATATATATGCTGCTTAAAAGAGACTGACTTCAGACCTAGGGACACATACACACTGAAAGGGAGGGGATGGAAAAAGATATTCCATGCAAATGGAAATCAAAAGAAAACTGGAGTAGGAACTCTCATATCAGACAAAATAGACTTAAGAGTAATACAAGAGACAAAAAGGACATTACATAATGATCAAGGGATTAATACAAGAAGAAGATATAATAATTGTAAATATTTATGCACCCAACATAAGAGCACCTCAATACATAAGGCAAATAATAACAGCCATAAAAGGGGAAATCAACAGTAACACAATCATATCAGAGGACTTTAACACTCCACTTTCACCAATTGACAAATCAACCAAAATGAAAATAAATAAGGAAACACAAACTTTAAATGATGCATTAAAGAAGATGGATTTAAATGATATTTATAGGACATTCCATCCAAAAACAACAGAACACACTTACTTCTCAAGTGCTCATGGAACATTCTCCAGGATAGATCGTATCTTGGGTGACAAATCAAGTATTGGTAAATTTAATAAAATTGAAATTGTATCATGTATCTTTTCTGACCACAATGCTATGAGACTAGATATCATTTACAGGAAAAAACTGTAAAAAATACAAAGACATGGAGGCTAAACAATACTCTACTAAATAACAAAGAGATCACTGAAGAAATCAAAAACTACCTAGAAATAAATGACAATGAAAACACGACCACCCAAAATCTATGGGATGCTGCAAAAGCAGTTCTAAGAGGGAAGTTATAGCAATACAAGCCTACCTCAAGAAACAGGAAACATCTCAAGTAAACAACCTAAACTTACACCTAAAGCAATTAGAGAAAGAAGAACAAAAAAACCCCAAAGTTAGCAGAAGGAAAGAAATCATAAAGGTCAGATGAGAAATAAATGAGAAAGAAATGAAGAAAACAACAGCAAAGATCAAGAAGATTAAAAGCTGGTTCTTTGAGAAGATAAGCAAAATTGATGAAGCATTAGCCAGAATCATCAAGGAAAAAAAAAGAAGAAGACTCAAATCAACAGAATTAGAAATGAAAAAGGAGAAGTAACAACTGACATTGCAGAAACACAAAGGATCATGAGCGATAACTACAAGCTACTCTATGCCAATAAAATGGACAACCTGGAAGAAATGGACACATTATTAGAAAAGCACCACCTTCCGACACTGAACCAGTAAGAAATAGAAAACATGAAGAGACCAATCACAAGCATTGAAATTGAAACTGTGATTAAAAATCTTCCAATAAACAGAAGCCCAGGACAAGATGGCTTCACAGGCAAATTCTATCAAAAAGTTAGAGAACAGCTGACACGTATCCTTCTCAAACTATTTCAAAATATAGCAGAGGGAGAAACACTCCCAAACTCATACTATGAGGCTACTATCACCCTGAATACCAAAACAAGACAAAGATGTCACAGAAAATAAAACTACAGGCCAATATCACTGATGAACATAGATGCATCAGCCTCAACAATTTAGTAGCAAACAGAATCCAAGAGCACATTTAAAGATCATACACCATGATCAAGTGGGATTTATCCCAGGAATGCAAGGATTCTTCAGTATATGCAAATCATTCAATGTGATACACCATATTAACAAACTGAAGGATAAAAAACATATGATCATCTCAGCAGATGCAGAAAAAGCTTTTGACAAAATTCAACACCGATTTATGATAAAAACCCTCCAGAATGTAAGCATAGTAGGAACTTATCTCAACATAATAAAGGCCATATATGACAAACCCATGGCCAATATCATTGTCAATGGTGTAAAATTGAAAACATTTCCAAAAAGATCAGGAAGAAGACAAGGTTGCCCTCTCTCACCATTATTATTCAACATAATTTTGGAAGTTTTAGCCACAAAAATCAGAGAAGAAAAAGAAATAAAAGAAATCCAAATTGGAATAGAAGAATGAAAACTGTCATTGTTTGCAGTTGACATGATAATATACATAGAGATTCCCAAAGATGCTACCAGAAAACTACTAGAGCTAATCAATGAATTTGGTGCAGGAGCAGGATACAAAATTAATGCACAGAAATCTCTTGCATTCCTATACACTGATGAAGAAATATCTGAAAAAGAAATTAAGGAAACACTCCCATTTACCACTGCAACAAAAAGAATAAAATAACTAGGAATAAACCCACCTAAGGAGACAAAACACCTGTATCCAGAAGACTATAAGACATTGATGAAAGAAATTAAAGATGATACAAAAGATGGAGAGATATACCATGTTCTTGGATTAGAAGAATCAACATTGTTAAAATGACTGTATTACCCAAAGCAATCTACAGATTCAATGCAATCCCTATCAAACTACCACTGGCATTTTTCACAGAACTAGGACAAAAAATTTCACAATTTGTATGGAAACACAAAAGACCCCGAATAGCCAAACAATCTTGAGAAAGAAAAACGGAGCTGGAGGAATCAGGATCCTGGACTTCAGACTATACTACAAACTACAGTAATCAAGACAGTATGGTACTGGCATAAAAACAGAAATATAGATCCATGGAACAGGATAGAAAGCCCAGTGCTAAACTCACACACATATGGTCACCTTATCTTTGATAAAGGAGGCAAGAATATACAATGGAGGAAAAACAGCCCCTTCAATAAGTGGTGCTCAGAAAACTGGGCAGCTACATGTAAAAGAATGAAATTAGAACACTCCCTAACACCATACACAAACTTAAACTCAAAATGGATTAAAGACCTAAATGTAAAGGCAGACACTATAAAACTCTTAGAGGAAGACATAGGCAGAACCCTCTATGATGTAAATCACAGCTAGATCCTTTTTGACCTACCTTCTAGACAAATGGAAATAAAAACAGAAACAAACAAATGGAACCTAATGAAACTTTAAAGTTGTTGTACCACATAGGAAAACATAATCAAGACAAAAAGACAACCCTCAGAAAGGCAGAAAATATTTGCAAATGAAGCAACTGACAGAGGATTAATCCCCAAGATATACAAGCAGCTCATGCAGCTCAATATCAAAAAAAACAAACAACTCAACCAAAAAAAATGGGCAGAAGACCTAAATAGACATTTCTCCAAAGAAGAATTTCAGATTACCAACAAACACATGAATGGATGATCAACCATCACTAGTCACTAATCTAATATTTCTAATTAGAGAAAGGCAAATCAAAACTGCAATGAGGTATCACCTTACACTGGACAGATTGGCCATCCTCAAAATATCTACAAACAATAAATGCTGGAGAGGGTGTGGAGAAAATGGAACCCTCTTGCACTGTTGGTGGGAATGTATAGTGATAGAGCCACTGTGGAGAACAGTATGGAGGTTCCTTAAAAAAACTAAAAGTAGAAATACTCTACAACCCAGCAATCCCACTACTGCACATATATCCTGACAAAACCATAATTCAAAGAGAGTCATGTACCACATTGTTCATTGCAGCACAATTTACAATAGACAGGACATGGAAGCAAGCTGTCCATCAACAGATGAATAGATAAAGAAGATATGACACATACATTTAATGGAATATTACTCAGCCATAACAAGAAATGAAATTGAGTTACTTGTACTGAGATGGATAGACCTAGTGTCTGTCATACAGAGAGTGAAAAAAAATACCATATACTAACACACACACACACACACACACACACACACACACATATATATATATATATATATATATAGAGAGAGAGAGAGAGAGAGAGAGAGAGAGAATCTAAAAAAAAAAATGGTTCTGAAGAACCTAGGGGTGGGACAGGAATAAAGATGCGGACATAGAGAATGGCCTTGAGGCCACAGGGAGGAGAAAGGATAAGATGGGACGAAGTGAGAGAGTGACATTGTCATATATACACTATCAAATGTAAAATAGATATCTAGTGGGAAGCAGCCACATAGCACAGGGAGATCAGCTCAGAGCTTTGTGACCACCTAGAGGGCTAGGATAGGGAGGACAGGAGGGAGACACAAGAGGACATGTATATGGGGATATATGTATCTGTATTGCTGATTCATTTTGTTATACAGCAGAAACTAACACAACCTTGTAAAGCAATTATACTAAAATAAAGATGTTACAAAAAGAATAAAAATCATATCTAGAATCTAAGAAAAAAAAGTTCATGAAGAACCTAGGGGTAAGACAGGAATAAAGACACAGATCTACTAGAGAATGGACTTGAGGATATGGGGAGGGGGAAGGGTAAGCTGTGACAAAGTGAGAGAGTGGCATGGACATATATACACTAGCAAACGTAAAATAGATAGCTAGTGGGAAGTAGCCGCATAGCACAGGGAGATCAGCTCGGTGGTTTGTGACCACCTAGAAGGGTGGGATTGAGGGGAGGGAGACGCAAGAGGGAAGAGATATGAGAACATATGTATATGTATAACTGATTCACTTTGTCATAAAGCAGAAACTAACACACCATTGTAAAGCAATTATACTCCAATAAAGATGTTTTAAAAAATCATATTATCATCTCAATAGATGCAGAAAAATCTTTTGCAAACTTCAACATACATAAAAACTCTCCAGTAAGTGGACATAGAAGCAACATACCTCAACATAATAAAGGCTGTATATGACAAGCCCACATCTAACATCATATTCAAAGTGAAAATCTGAAAGCATTTCTTCTAAGATCAGTAACAAGACAAGGATGCCTACTGCGACCAATTTTATTCAGCATAGTATCAGACCACTTTTATTCAACATAGTATCAGCAGTCCTAGCCACAGCAATCAGACAGGAAAAAGAAATCAAAGGAATCCAAATCATATAGGAAGAAGTAAAACTGTCACTGTTTGCAGATGACATAATACTATATATAGAAAATCCAAAAGACACTACTTGAAACCTAGTAGAGCTCATCAATGAATTCAATAAAGTTGCAAGATACAAAATTAATATATGGAAATTCTGTTTCATTTCTACACACTAACGACGAACTTTCAGAAAGAGAAGCTAAGGAAACAATCCCATTTACCATCACATCAAAAAGAATAAAATACCTATGAATAAACCTATACAAGGAGGTAGAAGACCTGTACTTTGAAAACTATAAGACACTGGTGAAGGAAACGGAAGATGGCACAAACAGATGGAATGATATACTGAGTTCTTGGATTGGAAGAGGTAATAATGTTAAAATGACCATAATACCCCAGACAATCTGCAGATTCAATGAAATCCTTATCAAAATACCCATGATATTTTTTACAGAACTAGAACAAATAATTTTAAAATTTGTATGGAAACACAAAAGACCCCAAATTTCCATTTCCTTTATAACACAAACTAGATTATAATGGAAATTTCCTGTATACATATACATGAATAAGAAATTTTGAATTTTAATGTAGAGTTAGTTTTCAATATTTTGTTTAGAATTTTCAAGTATGTATAGATTAGATTGGAATATTACAATAACCATATAGATTTATTTGAATAAATTAGAGGGTGTTTAAGGTTAAATAAAGAGACCAAATCCTATGTAGTGGTATATGTTTTAAATTATCCTTTCCTTTAGAATTTGGTAAATTTGATTGTAAAATGATTGGATATTATGTTAATTATATGTCTCAGTATTTAAATTCTAATATAATTTTTTTAATTCTTAGAGCTCTGTTCTGAGTTTCTATTTCTTCCTAAGACACCTCTTGGAGGTAGTATATTTTCTGTGAAAATGTATGTTCGCCCTAATATTTCAAGTTTGTAAAAACAACTGTTTATAAGTTTTTTTCTTTAAAAATTACTGCTGCTTCTGCACTTACATACCCCTTTTTACTTACATTAAGTATTTTGCCTCTTCCAGTTCCTGTCTTCATCAGTGAGGCCAAGGTTTTGTCTTCTTTATAAAGGTTTTGGTCTTGTTTATTTTTACTCTTCTTCATTGCATTTTCCCACTACTCTGTTGGTCATTTTTCTTTCTTTTTTTTTTCTTTTAACTTTTCAAAACTTTTTTATTTTATTCTGTTTTATTTTTCCCCTTTAAAAGACCATTTTGTTTTAAAAGAAATTGATTCTAAATGCCCTCAATTATCTCCTTATTTGCATACTATAAGTTTGTATATATATATTTTGGAGAATAGTTGATTTACAATGTTGTGTTACTTTCTGCTATACAACAAAATGAATCATACATATATATATATCCATTCTTTTTTAGATTTTTTTTCTCATATAGGCCATTACAGAATATTGAGTAGAGTTCCCTGTGCTATACAGTGGGTCTTTATTAGTTATCTATTTTATACGTAGTAGTATGTATATGTCAATCCCAATCTCTCAGTTTGTCCTTCCCCCCTTACTGCCTGGTAACCATAAGTTTGTTTTCTACATCTGTGACTCTATTTCTGTTTCTTACATAAATTCCATTTTTACCCTTTCTTAGATTCCATGTATAAGCCATATCATATAATATTTGTCTTTCTCTGTCTGACTTATTTCACTCAGTATGACAATGTCTATGTCCATCCATGTTTCCAAATTATGTTTTAATAGATTATATTTTTATTTGTTGAATTATAAATATTATATGATATATATATCATCTCTATTGTTATTTTTCTTCCTTTAATTATATACTTAAAATAGCTTTCAATTTCTATAACTATGAGGTTTTTTTAGTAACATTTTTAAAATTTTTAAGTTAATTAATTTTGTCCAAAAAATGTATTTTGTATGCCACAGATTCCTTGGAATTTGTTAAAACCTATATTATGGCCTAAAGTATGGTTAGTCTTCACATATGTTACCAGGGTGCTTTAGAATATTCTGTTCATAAAAATCAAGAGTATTAATTATGCTATTCAAATCCTTTAAATCTTTATGAATTCTTTTATTACTGATATAATAATTCCTGAGAGAAATATGTGAACAGTTTCCAATTATAGAGTGTTACTCAATTCTTTATTTATACTCTGTGACATTTCGATTTATATATTTGAAGTTGTTTTTGCTGTCATTTTGTTGGTGATAAAATCCTGGAATTTGATATTAGACCTCTTCTTTCTAATTTTCATATCTCTCAATCTTATCTTTCAAACAGTGTGCAGAATTATATTTATTTCTCATGCCTATGTTCTGGTTTACAAATTTACATTTTGTCTGATATGAATTTTAATCTATTGAGCAAGGAAATTTTAAAAAACTTAATTTATTATATATTTAAAATCTCGAAGTCACATGTTTTTAGTATTTTTCTTCTTGTCAATCCATTTTCTTAGATTTTTCTGGCATCCAATCCTATTGCTTATTAGTTCTTGTATTACTTTACTCATGAGAGTCTTTTTTTTCTTCCTTCTTTTCCTTCTTCCTTCCTTTCTTTCTTTTACTTTCTGTTTTTTTCTTGCTTGCTTGCTTTTCTTTGTTTCATTTTCTTTTTACTATTTTGTAGTTTTCTTTCCTTCTATTTTTTACTTTTGTTTATTATAAATTTGAACTTTCAGAGTGCTTTTGAAAGTCTTTATAGTTTAGAATTCTGGAAGGCCAAGGTTGGGTTCTGATTGATATGTAATTTGTATTAATTTCTTCCTAACTTCTTGAATATTTTCACACAAGACTTAATTGCTGTTGTTTAATTCTGTCTTGATTCAGATTTGAGACTTTGGCTAGAAGTCAGTTTCTATTTTTGAGCAAATGATTAAGGCCATACACCACCCACTTCCTTTAGTAGACTCTCACACTCCAGGCCATTATACACCCACCTTAGTTGTCCCAGGGCCAGGTATCAAACAACTAGGGGCAGCCCCTTTCCCCAGAAACCTGTGAAATTATCCATAATAGACAATCCATAGGGAGCCCCAGAGAAACCTACTTATACCAACCTACTTACCATACCGAGGCTGCCCCCTACAACTCCAGCTTTCTCGTTTCCTGTCCCAGTGTGCAAACTCCTTTGTGGCCTTGCCTGGACTCCTTTCTCATTTAGAACTGCAACAAAATAATCTTTGCTTTTCATCTATCCAAGTGCCTGTGTGTTGGGTTCACCCTCAAATGAATCTTTACATTTTATAAAACAATTGGCTTTAAAAGCACAATAGCATGGCTATGACCACTGACTTTTGGATAGGTTTTAGGGGGAGAAGGAGTGCTCTTGGATTAGAGATTGATTTCAGAGCTCCTGGCGAGTGGCTTGGGTCAGATCTATCCAAGTGGGAAAGTTGTGCTTTAGCTTTGTTGCTTGCTGGTGGGTCTTCAGGTGGTTGTATGTTTTACTCAACTTTCCTATGGGGGGAGAGGGTTTAAGAGGTGGATGTGGAGGTGCACCTAGGGCAATAGGAGTAATGTGGGTGGGATTTCCTGGGTTGGGTGTTCAGGTATATTACCAGTCACATCTTGTATTTGGTAGATGCCAAGTCCAGGGTCCCATCACTTCTTCAGTGTGGGTGTTTCTTTATTAATATTCAGGACAGAACTCTGGTTTGTCCCTGTTTAGGCAACACTTGTGGAGGAAAGTGTTGGTTGAACTTCTAACACTAAATAAATAAAACCCTCTTCTCATTGTCCAAATTACTCAGTTGGGGAAAGCAGCCTACTGTCTTCTTGATGTTGCATAAGTAGTTGCTAACACCAGCAAACATCAAGCTACCCAGATCCTCAGCAGTATGTGCGGGTTACACCTTTGGAGACCAGTAGCTCATTATTTAATCCAAAGGGGTGTCTGGGACAATGAGATGAATATTTAATCCCTGTACACCCTGTCCCCACCCTGCCACACACAAAAAAATGGCCCAAGTTACCAAATTGTTTAAATAATGTGAGAACCCTAGTTAATGTTCTTGGGCCTCAAGTAAGTATCTCCACATATCATCATACAGAGGGACTGATACTTCAAACGGTGGCATTAACTTTGTTGCCCCAAGAAGCTTGTTATTGCTTTCTTAGGTGCAAATCAATCCCTCAAGGGTGGACTGGGTAACCTTGCTAGATGGCTGCCTATGAGACTGGCCAACCTGCTTCTCCTCTTTGCCTGTGTCAAAAGTTGATTAAAAAAAAAAATGAAACCAACAAATCACTTAAGTAGTAATTAGTAATAGTTTCATGTGCACAAACCAAAAAGACAGTTTGCAAGCTGGGCATCCTCAAACCAAAACATGAGGCTCAGAGATATGTTGTTATAAAGCAGCTGATATAGTGTGAAGGCAGTGTTTATTCTTAACAGTAATTGGTTACAATATTAGAATTTTCTTAAGTGAAAGGGAATTGGTTAGTGGTTGCTTCATATCAATTTTCAGGAACTATTTAAGTTTCACTTACGATTTTCAGAAGCATAAGCAAGAAGTGATCCAGTTCAAGTTAAACTAGCTTGTCAGCAAAATAAGCTAAATTAAGCTTTGTGTGTATGACTAACTGGTTTTATCTGCTCAGGGAATTTGCATGTCTGGATTCTGTGTTTGATATTAACACCTGTAACTGCCTAAAAGTTTGCACTATTGAGTTAGACAGAGAGAGAAACTGAAAACCGAGGCTTTACATGTCTGAAAACCCAAAAAGAGGGAAAAGACAGCAGTAGAGGCTGGTTTGATAAGCTCTTTCACTGAACCACTCTTCAGCTTGTACGTCTGTTGCACTAGATATTTAATCCTTTGGGTATGAGGGGAGGACACCTATGGCATCCCTGTGGCATAGGGAAGGGGTTAAGTCAAATCCATGTTAAAGCTGAAGTTCCTATGGCATAGAATCATTGCTTCTTGTGGGGGCATGTGTTCCTAACCCTGACTGATTTGAAGCTCCAGAGAGGAAATAAATGTATATATAAACATGAACTATGTAAAGAGAACTTCCTTAAAGTATGTCTAGTAAAGACAAAAATGGAAGGAAGAACAGAATGGAGGAAGGAAGGATGGGAGGTTGGAAGGAAAAATTCTGGATATGGCGGGGAAGATGTAAAAAAGAAAAAAAATATATGTATTATTAAATTAAAGTTCCATAATTTGACCCAATTGGAAATACAAAATTTACTAAAATAATTTATAAAAAAAAACATTAAGAGGGTATTTATTTGCTTTTGTACTTCAAGAACAGGTTCTAAATTAAGTTTAACATTTGCTAAAATATACCCATTGGCAGATTTTCATGGATTTATTAAATAGCGATGTTCAAATTACAGTTATTCCTGGAGAATCTCATTAAATTTGAACATGAAATCCCTATAATCTTAAGAGTGTAACTAAATATAAAATAGAGGAAATGTTGTTATACTTCATTTTATAACCTTACCTAAATTTCCCATGGTCAGTACCCATTGGCCTAAAATATCCCACAGTGGGCATAGGTGTTCTGACACAATGAGTACCAAATTAAAATTAAATTATTTACAAGTGGCTTAATAAAAGGAGGTCCCACTGATCCCCAATTAAAATAGTTAGTATGACCCAATGTAAGTAAAAACAGGGCCTTATAAGGATTAAAATTTCATATATAAGACATGAATAATAAAGAGGTGATTATTCCCATTGCTTTTCCACTTGACAATCCAATTTTGCCCATTCTTCAGTCTGGAAAAAAATTATGCATCACAGAGAATAACTACAACTTTAGTGTTGTTGCCCTTCAAGTAATTCTCCTATACTGATATCTGATGTTTATTAAAATTAATAACTCCATCCTATCAGCATCAGGTCAATTATTTTGTTATTATAGATTTGAGTAATATGTTCTATTCAGTGCTTATTTCAACAGCTTTTCAACTAGTTTGCCTTAACCTTCAAAAGGGCACAATACACATTTATTAGACTACCCAAGGAGTACATCAGCTGCTTAGCAATAACACACTATCTCTACACACAAGATCTTAACTACATCTACTTCTATCCAGGAACACAGGTATGACATTATTTTGATGATATATTTTTATGAGATGATTAATTTAATACATTAATTAAGGAAGCGACTACTTTCAAATCTGCCCACCTTAAATGGTGTTCCCTTGGCAAAAGACTCTAGAATATGTCCAAATTATAATCAACAGGTACTCCCATTAGTGCCTTCCAGACTCCTTCAGTAGAGGCTTTTGTAACATCCTTCTTGACCATGGAATTTCTTGGACCACCTATAATAGTCATAACTTGCCCATGGGTTTCTGATATAAATAACTGTCTTTCTTGGCTCTGTGCTATACATGATTGGAATGAAAATTGCTGGTCACATACTGGATTTTCCTGGAAATGGAGGTTCTCATTAATTCTGGGATTGTGGGCTTTAGTACCCATTTTCCCATTAAATCTTGGGTCATGAAAGCAGTACTCCACAAACTTGGCATGGCTATGAATATATTCTTAGTACAGAATAGAGACAAATTCTTAGTACAAAATGGGTCCTCTGGCGTATTCCACCAGAGGACAGAGTGGCCTCCCTTATCCCAGTCCTTTGCCAGAAGTCATGATCCTGGGGGACACATTCCTTTCCCAGATCCCTTGGCTACCTGGGGAGGCCCTTGGGATTAATTGCCTGAATAGCAATGGCAGTTCATGGACTACAAAAATGTCAGTGCTATCATCATAAATGGTGGAGCTCACTATAATGTAGTTGTTTTCCACCCCTTAACTATGATGTCCCCAATAAGGGATGGGACACAAGAGTCAGCACAATTGCCCAAATTTCAGGCAGTCATTTTAGCACTGGATGCCCTTTCTAACACAGCAAAAATGTGCTTCATCTACACATTTACAAACTATTGGAGCATTGCCTAAGAGTTGTCCTCTCCAGGGTGAATATCTTTAGGGATCTCTTTGTCTCACCCATCCCCAATATATCAAAGTTGCACATGCTTCTACGTATAATAAGGCCACAATATAAAGCCTCACTAGATCTTCCTTTCAGAGTTCTAGACATTACTGAGAGTAACTAAAGTGCTCATTTCACTTCTCAGAACACAATGCTGGGGTCTTTGAAATGGCACTGAATATAACTTTCAACTCCCCAGTAGGTCTCAGGCAGCTAGTTTAATGGAAAGACACAGCAGAACTCCTTTTAAAATTTCTATCTGACAAATGGACCCCTATATGGGTCTCCATCTTGTCTCAGGCCTTAATTTCTATTCATTCAAGGCCCCTTGGCTAACTCGCAACGTACATCAGCTTTTAAAAATACCTTCCCTGTGTTTTGTCCTATATTTCAAATGGGCTACGTATTGTTACCATGTATATGATGAGAGGAATCTTAGGACAGTTAAACTATCCTGTATGATTCTATAGTGATGGATATATTTATTATGCATTATAATATGTTTATCCAAACCTCTAGAATGTACAACACCAAGAGTGAACCCTAATGTAAACTATGGGCTTTGGGTAATAATGATGTGTCAGTGTGGGTTCACTGATTGTAACAAGAGTTCCCTCTGGTACAAGATGCTGATAGTGAGGGAGGTTATGCATGTGTGTGGGCAGGAGATTTATGGGAAGTACTCAGTTTTGCTGTGAACCTAAGACGGCTCTAAAAATTAAAGTTTATTAGTTTAAAAGAATTGATAGTAACCATAACTTCTTTGTGTGATTTCAGTATTCTGTTTTTATTTCCCTATTTTTTGTGTTTTGTGGGAGGATGCCCTGTGTATGTATGTATCTCTCTCTCGTGTGTGTATGTGTGTGTGTGTGTGTGTGTGTGTGTGTGTGTGTGTTTGGAGGTCAGCTATTAATTTAAAAGTATACACACACAGTACATTTGTATAACTTTATGAAATTTGTGTATACTATCACTCTTTAATATATACTTTCTCTACTATTTTTTGAGTCAAGGAATGCCCAGGAAACAACCTTTTTTCTTTCTTTTTTCCATGAATTTAAGCTTTCTCAACTCTTTCTTGTTCAGTATGATTTGATGCTCCCATTATCTGTACTTTTTTTCAATCTCACATTGTTTACTTTGTCTTACTATTAGAAAATTTCGCACATATGTATCTGAATCTTTTGGTGTCAATACTCACAGACTGTGAATCCTCTGTGTATTAATTTTTCATTACCTACTGGTAAGAAAATAGAAGGTATACTCTTTCTAGACTTAAAATGATTCAAAACTAACAGTATAGTGAAGCATTAATTTTAGAACTAATGGATATGAATATTTACCACAATTATTATTTTTATAGTCAATGTTTCAGTTTTTAAAATAAATTTTAATGAAATTTTTGCTCACTATTGTTATTTAAAGTCCAACCTTCCCTTCTGATTTCACTTCTCTTTTGGTTGGTGTATATCTTTTCATTGCTCTTTCAATGAAGGTCTGTGGCTTACAAATATTCTGAAAATGCTTGTCTCAAATTATATTTAGATCACTTAAATCTCAAATAATAATATAGCTATCAGATGGATTCTATATTTTTTACCCTCCCTCAGTACTTTTAATGATACATCGCCATAAATTTCTTAAGTTTAGTGTTATTGTAGCTGAAACAATATGACACCTTAGCAGTACTAGTTAGGATGCTATTCACATTTGAGATGTTTAATGGGCATAGTACCATACAATCCTCTCTGGACTTTCCAATCTAGAATTTCTCATAATATTGTATCCAAGAAACATTTTCTTTGTTTTATTTTATTTAAAATTTTTGAGCATGGGAATAATTTATATAATCTATCATGTATTTTCTTGGAGACTTTTAAGGAATATAGGTTAACATGTGCTTACCTATGATCTAAAAATATTAAAGTTCCATTTTTCTTTTTTCATGTACATCATAGTTGGTCAGTCAGATATAACTCTCTTTTTTACTGAAATATAAAATTCACATAGATGTATATAAAAAACACACCATATTCATTTATATTTTACTAAAATCTTCTATAACTGAAGAGTTTTCACAAACCCATCATTTCCTGCATATTTCCAAATGTCTCCTATCTTCCTCATCATTCTAGGCCTGATGCAAGGCTGTCATCCTGGAATCTTTCTAATTGCACATATATAGTAGTTTTACCTATCTCTTTGGGTTAATTTATCTCTTTTTATCTATCACTGAAACTTAATTTTTAATGAAAGGGTTCTTTCTAGACACATATCTAAAAATAACTTATTTGCCTTTAATTGCATTTTCTGCTTATATCTTAGCATTTTAATGCATTCTATGATATTTTGTTTTATAATTAAAAGTAATAAATAAAGGTCAATTCAACTTGTACAGCTTATACAATTTAAAGGCACATATACCTCATTTTAAAAATTATATTTAGCAAACCATAACTCCATAAGTAAAGAATGAATATGATTGTAATAATGATAATACCTGCCACTTTGTGTTTTACCTTTTGCTACTGTACTAGTTTCATCATATATATCACTGCTTAAAAATTAAATTAGGCTTACAGATATAAAATGAATTACCAGTGTAATATTAACTATTAAAAGATAGAGTTTCAAATTCATGTCTGGTTTGGATCAAAGCTCATCTGCCTTACTTACTAATTTACTTGTTTTCTTACTAGTCAATACTACCTTATACCACATAATATAGTCAAATTTACACTATGTTCATCAAACAAAATAAATCTAAAAGAATTCATATTATAAAACACTGGAAATGAAATTCTGGAGAAGGTTCACTTTTCATAGTTCTATGGTTCTAAGTAGTTATTATAATAATAACCAATTCAACTATCATATGCTACTATTTTCTTTTTGTTTTACATTGAATTTACAGAACAATCAACTACAATATGTTTGTTGGTTACTCTTGGCATGTAATTATGCTAGTATTTGAAGAAAACAATTTTTTTCCCATGGGAAATACCTATACACAGGACAATGTATCCAAAGTATCGATAAGGTAATTAAAACACTCAAGTATTAAATGTTTAGAGAGTTTGGCTTGATGAGTCTTAAATAAAATATAGTATATGGAAAAAATTACTCCAGAATACTTTTCTGAGTACAGATTTTTCATACTCTCCCCTCAAAGTTAAGTTTGAGATTAGCTCACAATTACAAATATTACATTGCATAGTCTCCTGACTTTCTGGAAAACAACACAAAGATTCTAAGACACTGAAATAATTTGGAGGCACTGAAAATCTAAAATATAGATTTAGAGAAAAATGAACAAACAGCAACAAAATTGCTAAATCTCTTTATTGACACAGTTTGACTAATAGCTGCAGTAAGTTTTATCAAAATACAAAAAAATTGATTTTATCCATTTACTTGATGAAATAACAAGACTCATCAAAAAGATTTAAAATAAATAGATACATTCATGCCTACATACATACCTACATGTATGCATGCATATATCTATACAAATACATACTTCTCCTTGTAGACTAATTTTAGCTCTTGTCCTTTGAGATATAGAAACTGTTTATAAGGTTCAAATAGTATTCCAGTTGTAGAAAGTTTAAAGACATTTCCCACCAGTCAACCATCATGTAATTTGATTTTTAATTGTTTGTAGTAAAATGAAAAATATTTCATTAGAATGTTGACACTAGGAAAGAAAAAAGAGATATTAATAAAACTTTTTACATGAAGAAATGGTAACTAATTGGATTTATGGGAAAAGAGATGTAGATATTATATTTCAAGATTTGAGGTCTGTATTCCTCCTGTAAAAATTCTATTAACCCTGATATGAAATCAGAAAGAATGTTTTCTTGTGTAAATGATGTCAAATGTTAGGTTAAGTTTGAGGATCCTTTCAAACCATGTAGCAGAGAGTAATCAAACAGTTAAGAGTTTGTATTAGTCAAGTTTTGCCAGAGAAAGACAATCAATGACACATATGTAAGTGGAACTGCCTTACATGATTATAGAAGCTGAGAAGTCCCATGATCTGCCATCTGCAAGCTGGAGACCCAAGAAAGTTGGTGGTGTAATACCAGTATGAGTCTACAGACCTGAAAAATCAGGAGACACAGTGGTATAAATCCCACTCTAAGGGCAGGAGAAGACTGATGTCTAGCTGATGAAGAAAAATATATTTCTCTATGGCAGGATGATCAAATGAAGTCAGAATTGAAACACATGCCCCCATTTGTGGTGGGCCTTTCCCAATGTGCATCTACATTATAAATTAACCAGACCTCATCAAGTCTGGAGAAAAATACTCCCTTTCTTCTGAGGCTAACATTGCAATTTTAAGATTTATATTTCTTTCTCATCCTGTACAGGATGTCATATTGACCGAAACGCTTGCTCTGAAGGTGCATACCTGACCAAAACAACTCTGATGAGGTTTATATATTATGTTAATCTGTCAATACGAAACATACTTCTTTGTCTCAAAATGTATAAAACTGCATCTCTTAACTCCTGACCAGTAGAACAGACCTCAGAGTTTTTGAGATTTGGTCTCCCAAGTTACAATGTTCACTTTGGCTTAAATAAAATTCTCATTTTTCTTCTCATTTTGATTGTTAATTGAATTTTGATGACACAGCTGAAGCAGTGAAGAAAGAAGAAAGAGTAGGTTCCTCCTTCCTCTGACTTTGGTTGGATTCAGGTCCCCAAAGGATTGGAGGCTCTCCACCCACATTGGGGAGGGCAGTCTAAATCTACTTTACTGAGTCTACCAATTCAACTACTAATCTCATCTAAAAACACTTTCACAGACAGACACGGAAATAAGATTTAATTCGGGCACCCTATGGCACAGTTAATTTGACAGATAAAATTCACCATCACAGAGCTGTATTCATCCAGGTTAAAAAAAATGAAAATGAATGTTGTCCCCCCCAGTTAAGAATCTGAGATGAGGAGAAGACTGAAATTAGAAAACCTTCACCTTTGGAGGATATGAGAACAAATTAATCAAGAAAGAAAAGGAAGAGTGGTTAAAAAAATAAAAATTAAAAGCCTTTGAACATTTCTTTAAAGTTTTGCAGACATTTGTAATATAATTTTCATTAATGTGTCCATGTTGAATTTGAACAAAATCATGAGAATTACCCACACCAGTTGAATTTAGATGAGCCTTTGAATTTGGATGAGCATTTCTTGGAAATGCTCAGATTTCAACACATATTCTTGTGTACTCATTTGTAAGAAGCTGAGAATATTCATATGCAAATCTGTGCCTACCTTTAATTTGACTCATGCAGTTTACCATGTTATCCCAACCAACAGGCAGCTATCAAGAGAGCAATGGACATTAAACTACTGAAGTAGCCAAAAAGGATGCTTTTTCCTATGTAGTCTCCTTGCTGCAAATAAACTTTCTGACATCATTTTTTAATCTTCTCTTATTTCATTCAGCAGCTCTAGGTCACCCTCGGTCCTGATCCTGTCTGATTACTAAGCAGATATAGTGCTCAGCACTTGCTGTCAGATGTTGCTGCTATTTTCCCAGTGGGTGCATCCTGTGACCCTAACAAAGATGCATCATACCACTGATCCCTTTGATTGCTGTGCTGATTTCTATGATTGTTGCCATCTGCTATACATATAAACAACATCAACAACAGAAAAAGAAAACTAGTGAAAAAAAAAAAAAGCACACAATTAATGAAATCACTCTCAACGGAAGTAGCCCAAAGTATATATCTTATTTATTGCAACTCACAGACTGGAAATGAACCGAATATTCTAAACATCTAAAGCTTATAAAATTTAAGGTACATTTTAAAAATCTTAAACTTTAATGTATGACAACATGCAACATCCTTGTAATTAGCTTTAAGTGTATAAGACAGATGGTTATCTTTACCTCCAAACAAGTCACAAAAGCAACACAAAAGAAATTGAAAGATCTAAAGAATAGCATCTACAGGAAAACTTATAATACATACTGTCTGAATTCCCTGCCATATTGAATTAGGAAAATGGTTTTACAATTGATACATTTCCAAGTATATTGTTTCAGCTAAAACTCAAAATAAAACATTGAAAGAACATTATTATTCCATATATAGATAGAGAACCCATGATTCTGGTATTCCAAATAACCTCAATGTCATATGTATAAAATGTCAAAGTTAGTATATTATTCTGTTCTCTACTTGTAACCCACTGAACTTTCCAATATAAGATAATAGTACACATCCCAACGCATTTCATTTATTTTTACTCTATAAAATTTAGAGTTTTTATAGATCAGAGTTTGAGACTGAAAGCACAAAGAATAAAGCAGAATTATTTAATTGAACTACAAATGCCATGTGATGATATGAAACTAAAATGAAAATTCAGGATTTGTTTGCAAGAAAAAGGGGATGACAATGTATTTTTTTTCAAAATTCAGGAAGTATCTTTGACATAAAGTGTCCCCTAATTTTTATGTGTATTGAAGTATGCTTCTTATAAATATCACTAAGACTTTAGGGGATTAAGTCTGTAGAAATTTGAGGAATACTGAGCCCTTGATTTTCTTTCAATTTTGCATAGGATAAACACAAAAAAACTGTAGCTTTCTGTTATCACTGAAAGTGAATAAAATTAAAGTGATAAGTTTATCATAAAATATATGAGATTTTTCAATATGCAGATATTTGATCAATAATATTTGTGCACTTGTTATTTGGCCAAAATATGTAATTTCTTTATATCCACAGGTATATTTCTGTATACACTCTTTTTTTTTTTTTACACTCTTCTTTTAATGTATGTTGGTTATTCGCAGATGGTAAACTTGTTTGTCTAGTGAATTAAATAAAAAACTATTAGAAACAATAAAATAATTCAATAAGTTGGCTGATCACAAAAGTAACATACCAGTACAAACATTATTTTATACACAAAAAAAACTCTTATTTACAAATGCAAAAAGAAATAGATTTCTTAAAAACTAGGAATAAACATAATAAAAATTCTAATGAGGGCTTTAAAACGAATATTAAAATACAAAAGCACCGTTTCTTAAAATTGTCCATTCTCCCTCATTATCTAAAATATTTGGAATTGAAGTTAAAATAACAGAATATTTTTACAGATTGAAAAAATCATTATTTGAAAAGTGATTATTTGAATATTAAACTATATAAAAATAAACATTTGAAATATACAAGCAATTAGTGGGAGAGTCCAAAAAGATATAAAACATATTGTTTCACTTAATTAATAATTAAAATTGATTAGTATTGGAGATGATTTAAGTGAATGCTTCTACTTAGTAGAAATATTAAGTATTTTTTTAGAAATATGAAGATTTAGCAGAATCACAGCTTAATTAAGTCAGAAACACTTGGGGTTAGTCCCAGGCATCACATTTTTTTTTTCAAAGTTCTCCCTTCTTCCAGTTAATTCTACTGTGCACCTTTCATGATCTGTGTAAATAAATTCACCTGTAAAATCATCTAAGCACAGAGATTATTTGCAAATAACTGATATTTTCTCCAGTTTCCTTCTTGATTATTCATTTGTTTGAATCTGGGTACATTTTTTGATAATTCATAGTTTCCCACAAACTCATTCATCTTATTTGCATTGATTTTAGCAAAAGGCACTCAAGATTATTTTAATACTCCCTGGTAATTTCCTACTTTGCATTTTTAATATGTTTTATTTGCACTCTGTGGTTTTCCATTATTTTGTATTTTCTTTATTGGGATACCCTGGGTTTATTTATTTTGTTAGTTTTTACTTAAAAAGAACCAGCACTAGGATTTCTTTTATAATTCTACATTTTTCTGTTTTCTAATTTATTAATTTTCATTATTATCTTAATTATTAGTATTCTTCTGTTTCCATGAATTTATTTTATTTTCTGGCTTCTCAGTTAAGCTACTTAATTCATTTTTTTCTTTTTGTTTGTTTGTTTTCTTCTCCCACCTGCATTAGCATCCCTGGAAGAAAACAGAGTGCTGGTCTGTGAGGTAAAATGATATCTCCTTCAGGTGAAAAATCTCAGGGTTCTTCATAGACGAGCTCTCTAAGCAGACACATTCTGGCTGACACACCACACACACTCTGAAGTACTGGTTGCTTTCTTGTATCCTCATATTATCCAGCAAATATCTGGACTCTACATAAAGTTAATTCAGTCCCATCCTCCTTTCGAAGAGACTTCCATGGCTAATTCACCATGCCTCACATGCTTGCTTGCCTTACCTGTCACCTGAGGGACAAGACTCTCAGACAATCTGGGGCACTCAAACCTATACTATTCTGATTGTTTGTTTTATTTTTGCAAGCATTTTTTCCCACACTAGCTTATGCCACCAAGCCCTGTTTTCATGATTTTATGAGTAATTTTTGCTGGATCTACCTCCAAAATATGTTATTGCCTTAAAAAAAGATACTTTGCATCATCCTCACTGTTTTTTTTTTTTTTTTGTGGTACACGGGCCTCTCACTGTTGTGGCCTCTCCTGTTGCGGAGCAGAGGCCCCGGGCTCGCAGGCTCCGGACGCGCAGGCTCAGCGGCCATGGCTCACGGGCCCAGCCGCCCCACGGCATGAGGGATCTTCCTGGACCGGGATACGAACCCGTGTCCCCTGCATCGGCAGATGAACTCTCAACCACTGAGCCACCAAGGAAGCCCTATTTGATGCTTTCTTAAACTGCTTCTGATGATTATGTTTTTGAGTTTTAAGTAGTTACTTATTTACATTATTCTAGATATTAAAATCTTGAGATTTTGTGATTGGACTTCTTTTTTTCTAAAAGAGAATTACTAACTCTTTTAAATTTAAAGGTTTTATCATCTATTACAACAGGATATATAATTTAGGTGTGTGCATATTTAAGGAGGTAGGAAATATGCATAAGATTTATAATAAGGAATGAAATAAAAAATGCATGGCTTTTTGAAACATTATTTTAAATAAATCTAATTATAAATTATTCTTTGAAAGGAATTGTTTTGCTACATTTTCTTTATTGAGAATTTTTTATTGTAAAAAATATTACTTGTACTCTCCTTTTAAAACAGTTAGATATTCACTGCAGAAAAGGAAAAAAAAAAAAAAAAGGAAGAAGCACTTACTTTAAACAAAATGAGATATTTCTTCCAGCACCTAAATCAGATGGTATAATATTTCACAAATTCTGATAACGTCAGGTCTGTAGAAATTCTAGTTAATCCAAAAGTTACTAGATGACACAATCTTATATCCAAAATCTAGACATAGAAAGTTTCAGGAGAGAAAAACGGGATGTCTGCTGTTATAAGGTACTCAAAACCTATTATTCCTTATTTCATATCACAGTACATGGGCTATTTCTTCTGTCACCTACCTCCAGGAAAAATTGCACCTAATCTATCAGAGAAATGAGTCTCTTCAATTCTTAAAATCTTTCTGGGAATTAGATATCACAGTTCCTTTAATGTCAAAAAACCTTTTAATCACGAAGTCTCTCTTTGCACCTAATGCTTTGTACTTTATATTTAGTCCATTTTCTTTTGTGTAACTCAATAGACATATTTGTAATTAATAAAATGTTTATTTGGCAAACAGAGCTTTCCATCCACTTGGGCTTTCTAAAGTAAAATTTATTTGTAGCAAACTTTTAAGAAAGGGATGAGTGACATGGAATTTATAGTTTAGAAAATTGTAGTAATCATAGAAAACAGCAAAGGACACAGCTAGGGGAAAATTTTCAGAAAAGATTTTGAATATTGGATTCCCTGTTACAGAGAATGGGAAGGAAAGTAAGAATGTGAGGGGTGATAAAAAGGTAAGGACTAATAAAATAGGATTGAGTCAAGAATACACAACTTAGATTAAATATGAAAAATAAGGTAGAAAAAGAGAATGATATTTTCAGATAATTTAAAGGTTATCCTAGGAAAGAACATTTAACAAAGGCATATATGTACATGAGTGTGTGTGCACACTCATGCATGTCAATTATGAATATATATAGTATTTACTAATATAAAAATAGTACATACTTTATATATCATTTTAAAAATTGTCCACCTATTTAAAATTAATATTGCTATATAAATATCTGACTGACCACAGATTATTTAGTTGGTTTAACATTACTGTAATTTTAATTATTTGATTACAAAATTTCAGAATGCACACATGAATCAATTCCCCACTAACTACATTTTTTCCCCTCAGTGTACACCTTTGAGAATCTGGACTTTCTGAGTGCATAATAATTTACTTTATGTTAACTACAATGCCATAGATACCAGTATTACTATATATCTATGTCATAATTCTGTATTTAAACATTCCTCAAAAGCAAACTTGGTAATGTTGTGAATTTTTTCCTTGCTAACATAAAAAAAAATATCAAGTAAAGTTATTTCATATTGCACTTTCAGACACCAAGCTGTCTCAAATACTAGCTTAATTATGCATTGTCAAATTATAAATAGCCTCTAATTAACAAGCCTCTCCTTCCATACAATGAGTAATCAAAAATTCTAATGATAATATTCATGGATGAAATAGATGAAAGAAGACACTCAAGTTGTATAATAGATCAATGTAACATAAATCATAAATTGTAATTAAATAGGTCGTTTTAAAAAAGCACAATTCTTTTTTTTTATAGTTTCCTGTCTCTTTTTTTTAATAATTTTATCTTTATTGGAGTGTAATTGCTTTAAAATGTTGCATTAGTTTCTGCTGTGCAACAAAGTGAATCAGCTGTATGTATACATATCTCCCCATATCCCCTCCTTCTTGAACCTCCCTCTCACGTTCCCTATCCCACCCTTCTATGTTGTCACGAAGCACTGAGCTGATCTCCCTGTGCTATGCAGCAGCTTCCCACTAGCCATCCATTTTACATTTGGTAGTGTATATATGTCAATTCTACTTTCTCACTTCGTCCCAGCTTCCCCTTCTCCCACTGTGTCCTCAAGTCCGTTCTCTATGTCTGCATCTTTATTCCTGCCCTGCCACTACGTTTATCAGTACCATTTTTTTTAGATTCCATATATGTGTGTTAGAATATTGTATTTGTTTTCCTCTTTTTGACTTACTTCACTCTGTATAACAACCTCTAGGTCTATCCACCTCATTAAAATAACTCAGTTTTGTTTCTTTTTATGGCTGAGTAATATTCCACTGTATATATATATATATATATATATATATGTGTGTGTGTGTGTGTGTGTGTGTGTGTGTGTGTCACATCTTTATCCATTCATCTGTTGATGTATATTTAGGTTGCTTCCATGTGCTGGCTATTGTAAATAGAGCTACAATGAACATTGTGGTACACGTATCATTTGGAATTATGTTTTTCCCAGTAGTGGGATTGCTGGGTCATATGCTAGTTCTACTTTTAGTTTTTTTATGGAAGCTCCATACTGTTCTCCATAGTGGCTGTATCAATTTACATTCACACCAACAGTGCAGGAGCATTCCCTTTTCTCCACACCTTCTCCAGGATTTCTTGTTTCTAGATTTTTTTGATGGTGGCAGTTCTGATCAGTGTGAGGTGATACTTCATTGCGAAAACAACATTCTTATGGAAACTTCTTTTGGTTCATTGCAAAATAACAGCAATATTATGCAAATTATTATGACTCAATATAAGATTATATTGATCTTCATCAAAACAAATTTGAAAATCTTTTTTTAATAAAAACTCTCTATGCTGTATACTATTAGGTGTTTGTAGTAGATAATGCATTTTAACATAGTATTAAAGATAAGGGCTTCCTTGGTGGTGCAGTGGTTGAGAGTCTGCCTGCCGATGCAAGGGACACGGGTTCATGCCCCAGTATGGGAAGATCCCACATGCCATGGAGCGGTTGGGCCTGTGAGCCATGGCTGCTGAGTCTGCACGTCCGGAGGCTGTGCTTCACAACGGAGAGGCCACAACAGTGAGAGGACCGTGTACCACAAAAAGAAAAAAAAAGATAAAAACATATATCTAAATACATTATCTATATTTAATATATTAGTTAAAATTCAAAGACTCTCTAAAAGCCAAATTATTCATTTTAATCATCTCTTAATTTTTTATATTTAATTATTATTTAGTTATATCCTGCATATTATGTATCCAGTACTATACAAACCTCTCTGAATATAGAAATTGAAGGAAGTTACTTAAAATAATTTTTGTCCTTAGAGACCTGATAGTTTCTGGAAATTCAGACAGATAGGAAATCTATGAGTTTTCAGATGTCCATGAAAATTGAAGCCATATTTGAAACACTGTAGATTTTAGATACTGTTTAGATGCTATTGATTTTTAAATTATTACTTAGTTATTAAAAAACTCCTTCCCCAAAAACAATGCAATTGAGAAAGAAATTTAAAGGTTTTATCAATAATGATAGTGTCATCAATAATGAATTAATTTTTTCTAAGCATCTTTCTCTCTCTCTCTCTCTCTCTCTCTCTCTCTCAGCAAAACCAACTCCATTTTGATTTGAGAAAATATCAACTATTTATTTCAGAATATAGATGCATATGGAAAATCATTCATCAAATACTTACTGAATCCACAAATTTCCACAATCTGTGAATAAAATGGGCACAACCTATTCCTACTACAAATGTGCTCAAAATCTGAGGCTGGATAGGACATAAGAATTAAAAATAACTCAGTAAAAGAAATATCAATTTAGATGTAGACACAGGGTGATATGAAAGAGCTTAAACTCAATTTCATAATGATTATATAAGAAACTGTAGAAGAAATGCTCTTAATCTGACTCCTAGAATACAGAAAGAATATAGTCAACTAATAAAAGCAAGGGTGATGCTTTCTGAAAAAGAGATGAAATTTTAAAAAAAAAAAAGGAAAGAAAAAAAGGGAAAAATTAAATAAACAAAAGAATAAGGAGAGTAAAAAGGAAGGAAGGAAGGAAAGGAAACAGAACAAATTGTTACAAATAAATTGTTACAAAACTAAAGGTTTAAAATATTTTGGTTTTGAAACAAGAACTATTTTCTGCTGTTGAAGCATAACAGCCACAAACTGAACCACAATTGTCCTTGATTTACAAATGTAGTTATAAACACTATTGCACTGTTCAAAAGATTGTAATAAGTTACAGCCTGAATTAACCAAGTATCCAGAAATGAAAACTTCCATATCTTTTGTGAAATCATGTCTTATCCAAATGCCTAACTTGTCATGTTTTAGGAGTTAATGATTAGAGCACAAAATGTTCTGTCAAATCAAACATGAAATTGACAAAGAATGTTTAACTGTCCTATTCTTAGCAAGTCACTGCCAAAGAGCACATTTAATGTAAATAATGATTTGTTCTTTTACACAATAAATTGTCTTTATTTTTCAAATATTTCACACTTTAGAAACACTAAACCAATCTAATATTTTATCCTTAAAATCCTTTAAAAATATTTTATTTATAATAAAATTATATTTGAAAGAATGTATAAAAAATGTAATTGTGAATGATTATCTGAACTTGACACTCAGTTCCAGAGATGTCGCCCTCCAGCCAAGCTGTATGATTCTCAAAGCTCAGGTTACATTGGCATGGACAAAATGAAGAAATAAGCCCAAAATCAACTGCATTATACAGGCTTGGTTGAAATATAAAAATATTAGTTTGGGAAAATCCACAGGTTATCAACCAAACAAGTAGATAAAGCTCTGTGGTCTAGAGTCTATTCCTTTTGGTCAAACAAGTTTTGGGTCAGAATGTCAAGTATATAATGCATCCTCTTTTGACATTATTCAAGAAACTTTTGTAATTTCCAAAATCCTAAATCAAAACACCAAGATTACCCATTCAAAAAAAAAATAGTATCATGAGGAAAATGCCACATGAGGAAATCACATCATGAGGAAAATTTTGAAGTTGATTTTTTTTTTTAATTAACGAAATTCTTCCTAGATTAACATGTACTATATGTTATTTACTTTTTCTTATGTAAAATCTAGGAGTAAACACTTATGAAGATTTTACTAGGGAATTATGTGAACCAAATTAAAGATTTTAGAACCATATAGAACCAGATATAAGTCTTAGAAATAAGAGCTAACTAACTGTTTCTCTGGCTTTGGAAATGTCTTAATGTTCTAAACCTTAAAATATCTTTGTGCAATATATATTTCTAAAAGCAATTTACGTAAGAATAGAGTCACTATGTGCCTCAGTACACTCAAATATCACTCTTTGGCTCAAAACAAACATGGATATGGAGGAAAATAGTATTCTGGGCTTTTTACAATTGGTCTTATCTTCCCACTCAATGTACTTCTATTACTTAGAATGTTCACACAAGATTATCTTAAGAATATATTTGTAAACAAAATGCATACTTGAATACTTTAACATGACTGATACTACTATAGTGACCTGAATGACATTCAGTTTAAGACATAAGTAATAGAAATCTTCTTGAATTATCTAATAAAACATTCATTTCTAACTGATACACTCTAAATCACAATCAAAATGGTTCTTCCTAATAAATAATCTACGTTGTCATTCAGGAACATGCGATAACTAAAATTCCACCATCCCTGCAACCTCTTGTTTCCATAGCTGATGTTGATCACCTTGGTGTAAGACTTTCAAAAAGATGGAGGAGAAAGGTAATGAGAGACCCTTAAAGAGTCTTTTATGAGACATGTTTAGAAGAAGTGAATATTGTCTCCCTCTATATGCTATTTATTGTCAAGAACTCAGTTACATGGCTATATCAAACTGAAGAAAGAATAAGAAAATCTATCAGTATGCCCTCCTGTAGATGAAATAAATGGGATTATAGATATCTAGGCATTTTTTGCCATATTTTGTTCTTCTGGCCATTCTCCACCCTCAAACAAAAAATCCACTCCACCTTCCTAATCCAATAACAATACTAAAAGTGCCATCACCCACTGCTTGTCCAGTAATTCCACATAAAATGCAGTCCTTTCTAACTACTAATGTAGTTATTGGGAAATTGATTCATGTGTTAATTCTGAAATTTTCTAATCAAATAATTAAAATTACAGTAATGTTAAAACAACTAAATAATCTGTGGTCAGTCAGATATTTATATAGCAATATTAATTTTAAATAGGTGGACAATTTTTAAAATGATATATAGAGTATGTACTATTTTTATATTAGCAAATACTATATATATTCATAACTAACATGCATGAGTGTGCACACACACTCATGTACATATATGCCTCAGTTTTATATTGTGGCTTTTATACCCCACTGTTCTAAAGCAAAGATATTCAAATTATGGCCTGTGATCCAGTTGCCTACCTTAGTGTTTTAATAGTGTTTTATTGGAACCCAGCTACAATAATTTGTTTATATTGACTATGATTACTTTCATGCTACAATGACAGGTCTAAGCAGGATGGAATAGTTTTGACAGAGGTATTATGACCCCAAAGCCTAAAATATTTAGTATTTAGCTCTGTAAGAAGAAGTTTATTAATGCCTCCTTTAAAGAATAAATTATTCTTCTACCCAATAAGCAATGGTAAAGAAGAGGTAGAATAACCATTTTGTCATACTTCCACCTAAAAATTTGTATTAAAAGCAAAGAATGGGATATTTGTCACTGGTAGGAAGTTTGACAACCATTTGCTTTAGCAATAATGGGAACCCCTGAATTTGACTTTGAATTTGTTTTGGAAGAATGTTGTCACCCATTGTTCACTTATTCTGCCAGCATTCTAGGACGTCCTTCCTTCCTTATTAGGCTACTTGGCTCTGATGGTTAATTTTCTGTGTCAACTTTATTGGGTCAGGAGTTGCTCAGATAGCTGGCAAAACATTATTTCTATATGTCTGTGAGGGGTGTCCAGAAGAGATTAGCACTTAAATGGGTAGACTGAGTAAAAAATAATTACCCTCATCAATGAGGGTGGCATCATCCAATCCTTTTCGGTATGAATAGAACAAAAAGGCAGAGGAAGGATAAATTAGCCATTTGTTTCAACATTCATCTTCTGCTCTCTGATATCAGCTTTCCTGCTTCTCAGGCCTTTGGACTCTGACCAAGACTAACAATGTTGACCCCTCATTTCTCAAGTCTTTGGACTTGAACTGGGACTTGACTCACACCAACTGTTCCCCTGGTTCTCGAGCCTTTGGACTAGTACTGAATTACATCACTGGCTTTTCTGGTTCTCCAGCTTGCTGGTGGCAAGTCATAGGAATTCAACCTCCTTTATCACATAAGCTGATTCTTGTAATAAATCTCCACTAGTTTTGTTTCTCTGGAGAACTTTAATACAGTGGTTATAACTGATGAAGGTGATTAAGACTTGCTCTCATTGGGGGCTGTACACTTCACACATCTTATTGCAATGCTAGTTGAAGGCTCATGCTTTGTTTGAACTCAGAAAGAAAATAAAAGATTATTTCTTTGGCAAAAAATTTACTAAAATTTAGCAGTTATATTAGTCATGTTTTCTTGATTTTGCTGAGATTCAAAACAGCCTGTAAAATATCAATGACTTTTAACATCAGCAAAAGTTTATTTTTTGATCACATTACATATTGGATGTGAGTCAGCAGCATCTCTGATTTTGCTCCAGGCTACAAGTAAGCTTCAGGTCAGCTTCACTTTTCTTCATTCTTGGTCCAATTTTCTTCATTCCAGGTCAAGCCTTTTGGAGTGGTCTCAATTTTGAACATGCCATTCTCATGACAGAACAGCAAGAATGTTGATTGGAATATACAATGGCTCTTAAAGCTTTTGCTATGACATGGCATAGGCCATGTGCATTCATATTCCACTGGGCAAGAAAACTCAATGTTCTTGGAGTAAGAATGTATGCACAATATATAGAGGGCACTGAAATTCACAGGGAAATCAGTTAGAATGCATAATATGCTCTCATGAATGAGGAATACATAGCATAAACTATAATACAATCTGACTCCTTAAGCCTCAGGTTTTGTTCACTTCCAATCATTTCTTTGCACCAGTAGTTACAATCAAAGCTCTTACCCAAATATACATCTCAAGCCTAACTTATTTCTTTGTATATATATTAAAATGACTCTTTGTCTCAAATTAAAGACACAAGGATTGGGCTATAAGAATTCACCTTTAATTTAATCTTTCCTGCAAACCTGAGTTTTTCCATGTGTATTTTGTGCTTTTGCAATGGGCTTTTGTAACCCATTAAAGACTGGATTCTATTCCTTTTTATTTCTACTTTCTACTTTCTTAAATGTTTTGGGATTGTTTTGCAGGTCCTTTTCTTCTCTTGTGTTTCCCTCTTAAAGTAGGTCCTTTAGCCTTTGTTGTAGAGTTGGTTTGTTGGTGCTGAATTCTCTTAGCTTTTTCTTGTCTGTACAGCTTTTGATTTCTCCATTGAATCTGAATGAGATTTTTGCCACACATAGTGATCTTGGTTGTAGCTTCTTCCTTTTCATCACTTTAAGTATATCATGCCACTCCCTTCTGGCTTGTAAAGTTTCTACTGAGAAGTCAGCTGTTAACCTAACTTGTTAAACAGAGTTCCTTTGTATGTTATTTGTTGTTTTCCTTTATTGATTTTAATAATTTTTCTTTGTCTTTAATTTTTGTCAGTTTGATTAGGATGTTTCTTGGCATGTTTCTCCTTGGGTTTATCCTGACTGGGATTCTCTGTGCTTCCTGGAATTGGTTGGCTATTTCCTTTCCCATCAGAGGGAAGTTTTTGACTATTATATCTTCAAATATTTTCTCGGGTCCTTTCTCTTCTGCTTCTGGGTCCCCTATAATTGGAATGTTGGTGCATTTAATGTTGTCCCAGCAGTCTCTTAGGCTGTCTTCATTTATTTTCATTCTTTCTTTTTTATTCTGTTCTGTGACAGTGAATTCCAACATTCTGTCTTCCAGGTCACTTGACCATTCTTCTGCCTCAGTTATTCTGCTATTGATTCCTTCTAGTGTATTTTTCATTTCATTATTGTATTGTTCATCTCTGTTTGTTGGTTCTTCAATTCTTTTATGTCTTTGTTAAACATTTCTTGCATCTTCTCGATCTTTGCTTCCATTCTTTTTCTGAGGTACTGGATCATCTTCACTATGATTATTCTGAATTCTTTTTCTGGAAGGTTGCCTATCTCCACTTCATTTAGTTGTTTTTCTTGGGTTTTATCTTGTTCTTTCATCTGAAACATAGTCCTCTGTTTTTTCATTTTGTCTATCTTTCTGTGAATGCGGTTTTCATTCCACAGGCTGCAGGATTGTAGTTCTTCTTGTTTCTGCTGTCTGCCCTCTGGTGGATGAGACTATCTAAGAGACTTGTACAAGCTTCTAGCTGGGAGGGACTGGTGGTAGGTAGAGCTGGGTGTTGCTTTGGTAGGCAAAGCTCAGTAAAACTTTAATTGCTTTTCTGCTGATGGGTGGGGCTGTGTTCCCTCCCTGTTGTTTGTTTGGTCTGAGGCAACCCAGCACTGGAGCCTACAGGCTCTTTGGTTCGGCTGATGGTGGACTCCAGGAGGGTTCACAACAAGGAGTACTTCCCAGAACTTCTGCTGCCAGTGTCCTTGTCTCCACAGTGAGCCACAACCACCCCCTGCCTTTGCAGGAGACCCTCCAACACTAGAAGGTAGGTCTGTTTCAGTCTCCTAAGGGGTCCCTCCTCCTTCTCCCTGGGTCCTGTTGTACACACTACTTTGTGTGTGCCCTCCAAGAGTGGAGTCTCTGTTTCCCTCAGTCCTGTCAGAATCCTGTAATCAAATCTCACTAGCCTTCATAGTCTGACTCTCTGGGAATTCCTGCTGCTGTTGCTGGACCCCCAGGTTTGGAAACCTGATGTGGGGCTCACAACCTTCACTCCCGTGAGTGGACTTCTGTGGTCTAATTGTTCTCACAAATTGTGAGTCACCAACCCAGTGGTTATGGGAGTTGTTTTTTGTGATGGCACCCCTCCTAACATCTCATTGCACCTTCTCCTTTGTCTTTGGATGTGGCGTATCTTTTTTGGTGAGTTCCAGTGTCTTCCTGATGATGATTTTTCAGCAGTTAGTTTTGATTCTGGTGCTCTCACCAGAGGGAGTGAGCACACATCCTTCTACTCTGTCATCTTGAACCAATCTCCTCTGAATATTTCAAACACTCCATTGAGTCTGATGAAGATTCATACTTTAAAAATAAGGGACTTACTTTAGGGTTAGGGTCATGCTTTAAGACTAAGGATAAAAATGAAATAGAGTCATTCAAAAAAAAGGAAAAAAAAACTAAACCACTGATCAAAAGATCACCAGTTATTCAACAGAGAGTAATAATTTCAACTTGAGCTATTAGGTTCCCTGTCAATTAACCATAGCCTTGATGTTAATTTGAATCTAATTTCGTATGCCAACCATGATATCCTTGAAATATATTTTCTTTTCGCTAAAAAGTAATATTTTGAGGATGAATAGGTTAGATATTAATATCATGTACATTATTTAAATGCATGTCTTTTGTTTTTATATTTTGCTAAATCAGAAAAAAGTAAAATAACCAGAAGTGTTAATTCTGTATGAAATAGAAAGAAGTATTAATGATATAAATGCCAAAGAGAGAATTAAAAAGAAAATGCTTTTGAGAATCTGCTAAAAATGTAAAATATATTATTATTTGAAGGAAAAATATTTGGCTTATGTACACATTGATATTAATGTCAGCATCTTGAATGACAAGCAGAGCATTTCTTATTTTTCTTATTAACAGAGTGAATAGAATAAACTCTTAACAATAATTATGTTCTTCAAATGAAACCATTATGTAGCTTTTAATATGTGCTTTCTTCATTGTCAAAAGAATGTCTTTGGGAATAAAATGTGATTTATAAATAAAACTATGACTGCTATGATTCCAAAAATTAAGCTGTCCTTCAGGTGTAAGTTAGACACTCTAGTTAGAAGAGTTATTTTTTGTTATTTCAGGAGTATTTGATCACTTACTAAGGTTGACTGAAATAGTAATAAAGATTTTACAAAAGGCTAAGTTAAAACTAAATAGAATCTGGCTTGGGCATTAAACAAATTTTGCTTTCATATCTGGGTGCTTAAAATACTGTCATAGAGGGCTTCCCTGGTGGCACAGTGGTTGAGAGTCCACCTGCCAATGCAGGGCACACAGGTTCGTGCCCAGGTCCGGGAAGATCCCACATGCCTCGGAACGGCTGGGCCCGTGAGCCATGGCTACTGAGCCTGCATGTCCGGAGCCTGTGCTCCGCAATGGGAGAGGCCACACAGTGAGAAGCCCGCATACTGAAAAAAAAAAATACTCTCATAGAAATCTACCTTTAAAATCAATATCAATATTTTATCAGAAATTTTAAGTATACCCATTTTATATAGAGCTGTTTGTTTCAAAATATTTATTATTTAAATAAAATTACTCAAAACTTGTCTTTGCTTATGGGAATTTAATTTGATAAGCTTAATATCTAAAAGCATAGCATTTAAGTGTCAATAATCACATTCAAAACAGTTTCATTGAAGGTGGTGGAGTAAAAAATATCTATACTAAAATATTGATTGGCCTAATTATTTAATTTTCCTTATTATCTAGTTCTGATATGTGAATCTTGTTTTAATGTCTTTTCTGCTTTAAAACACTGAGTTGTGGAGGTTATTTTCTCTGACAGGATCTCTGAACATCCATTATCAGCAGACACTGAAAAGATTAAAACTGTCATATATAGAAGTGTACACTGACAGAAAACTGCTACTTTTGTGTCTAATTTGTTTTGAGGAAGTATTTAATATTATACTGTCCATAATGTTGCTACAGGAGATTTAAATATGGTAGATAATTTGAAAGCACTCAGTGTCAATGTTATGTCACCTACCACTTACTGCATATTTAAAGCAAAATGAATGACATATACTCTTCTGAAAGACATTCAATACATAGATTCTTTTTTGATAGTAACTTTATCTTGCATGCATTTTTCTTTTTCTGTAATTGATAATATAGCAGAAAATAATTGTGATTTATGGAATAGGCTATAAAAATTACATCCCAAAATTCTCATCAAATAATTGAACAACATATAAAGGGTTCAAAATTTTTTTCATAACTAAAAAAATAACATCTTGCTAAATGTGGCTGTGTCTTTCTTGTGGATTTATTTAGATCCCATTAGCATTATGAATATTGAAAAATAATTTATTAGAAGAATGAGTGCAAAAATATTGCTCTGGTAATTTGCATTTAACTTTTGACTATTAGATAACTGAAAAATAATGGTATAATTTTAACATGAATGTTATTTTACTTTTCTTGGTCAATAAATATATTCTGAAATAAGCAGAATAATTAACCCATGTGAATCCAAAATCAAATAAAAAACTTTAAAATAATAGTTCAGATTTTCAAGTTTAATTTTGACTAGGTTGTCCCTGAGTGTGTGTTTTATTATATTGGGGGATCTCAGAACTTTTGACTACATCTTTCTTGTCTTTCAAAAATTTTGTAACAATCTTATCTATTCCTTTAATTAAATAAAACATATGCCCCATCCTCTCTGTCTCTCATCCTTCTCAACTTTCAATTATATGTGTGCTGGATCATTTGGTATCATCCAGTAGCTAGATGACATCCAGGAACTAGATGACAGCACTCTTCATGGTGTAATGGTAGTAAAAGTTTGATTGGAAATATAGAATTTATTTTCTTAAATAGAGTGAAACATGAACACTGAATTAAAAAATAGAAAAAGTTTAAGTGACACTTTCAATGTCTAATACGATGCATTAAAATATGTTAATCAAAGATAATTAAACATGCACAGAAACCTGACATGTAGCCACTTGCAGAAAAAGATTTTGAGAAAATACTCTCACTCTTTCCTAGATAAAGTAGAAAAGTCATTTATTATAAAGAATGTCAGAAAACAATCACAATCCATTCAACAAATTATAAATTATTGGTGTATAGTATAATATAATTAAAAATTTATACCTGGGCTTCCCTGGTGGTGCAGTCATTGAGAGTCTGTCTGCCGATTCAAGGGACTCGGGTTCATGCCCTGGTCCGGGAGGATCCCACATGCCGTGGAGTGGCTGGGCCCATGAGCCATGGCCACTGAGCCTGCACATCCGGAGCCTGTGCTCCACAATAGGAGAGGCCACAACAGTGAGAGGCCTGCGCAAAACAAACAAACAAACAAACAAACAAAACTTATACCTTGTAAGCCATTAAACCTTGAACTGTAGGTTGTCAAAATTTACACACACACACACACACACACATGAACACACCCATACTCAAAACTTCAGCCACCCTAACTTCTGGCAATGCCATCTGACATCAAGTGTAAAAATGTGAACTGCTATGAGGTTAAAAAAATGGATTATGATAGGTAAGATGAAATTGCTGTATTTCTAAGGTGACAAGTAATGGTTCTTCAGGGAAATTGCTCACTGCAAAACACTAAAGTTCTCTTTATTGGCTTATTCCCAGAGTAGCAACTATTTGCCACTGGTCAAGAACAAAGTCAAAGAGACATATGAATGTGATTGGAAGAGTGTAATAGAGTGACACTTAGTTCTCAAGTTTTGACTGAAGGAGAAGAAAGTGATCTTAGACATGAGACAGTGATTCTCAGAAGACTTATTTCATTTGAATCACAAAAAGTGTTAATAAAGCATATATAAGAACTATCTAGAAATATAAGGTATCTTATAAATTATGCTCTATTTGAAATTAATATTTAAGACCACTAGTCTTCTAATAGTTATGTATTGTTTATTAGGTTGGCTATATTTACCTTGTTCACCAAACAAAATTTGCATTATTTCTTGTATTGAGTACTCTTAGTTGTTGTTGCTTTAATGTTACTTTGGTGTTTGTCTTTTCTTTGGGTCTCCCCTTTCCCCCATTCAATTAACATTTAATGTGCTTTGATTGATTTTTTTCATCCACTATCCATTTTCAACTATGATTCAATTACCCAACATTATTGTCCAACATTACTGTGAGAAATAAATTAAAAAATCTATTTAAAATCATAAAATCAAGTTAAATCAAGATATTCCTAGAAAGAAAACGCCCATATCAATATGACAAATATATTAGACAACTGATCAGAGCTTGAATGAGAAAGGACCCAAGGGATTAAAATAGTTCTCATTCTTTTTCAAATAAAATAATCAGTTTATTGTATATTTGGTAATTATCAAAAGGGAGAAATATGTTGTTTTTAGTAAAATATTCACTATCTGAACCCTGCAGTTGATTCCAAATACAAATGATCACAAGCAATGAAGAGAAGATTGAGTATGAGACAGAGCTTCTCAGTAATCCATGGAAAACCTATTACATTTGTAGTTAATTGTTTTTGGTATAATGTTTGTCTACGTTTCTGCTTTTTAAACATAATTTTCCTGTTTTTGTTGTTGTTGTTGTTGTTTTTCAGCTGCGTGCTTACAGGATCCTTGTTCCCTGACCAGGGATTGAACCTGGGCCACCACAGTGAAAGCGCTGAGTCCTAAGCACTGGACTGCTAGGGAATTCCCAAAAGCCTGGTTTTAATACAAAGGATCATTTTATTTATTTTTTTCCATCATTTATTTATTTATTTTTATCTACATAATTTGGAATTATACAATAACCTATTTTTTAAGTAATAAGCTCATATAAAATGGAAGCTTAGTTCATAAGATAAAATTTAAATGCATGCCATTAGTTTCTAAACAAACATAAATAAATGGCAGCAAGGAAATGATTTATACCTATATTTTCATTTTTCATTATGAAAACTATATCAAAACATAACCTTCTTTTACTTGTGGTTTCTAAGATATATGTTACCTCTAGTTTTAGTTACTTAGACTATGCTATAGTGTATAGAGTCTTTGCCAATCTTTTGTTAAGATGAAACCCAAATTAAAAGGAGTGAAGCTCCAAAAATATTTTTCAAATTGTGACAGAAAAAGAGATGAGCTGCCCTGACCCTCCTTCAAGCAAAGACTTGATGTTCTCTTGCAGGGAGTATGATCAGAAGACAGCCTCTATCTGTATGTTGCTTCAGGATTTGCCTCAGTTGCCTGGAGTCATACCTTTCCAGAAAAAAACCATATTCCATGATGGAACAAGGTAGGAATAAAAGCACAGCCATTTCCATTCAATGTGGGATAATTCCGATAGACAATATTTCCCCAAAAATTTCTTACTTGGATAACTGAAGTTTTGTTCCACAGAATCTCAGTTCATTTTCTCTATTTAACTAATATTACTTCTTTCTCTTACCCTTCATAGACCTCATTCCCTAATAAATATCTTGCAATCCAAATTCTATCTCAGTGAGTACTTTTGGAAAACTCAACATATAATTGGAATAATGTGAATTTTTTAAAAAATGAAGTACAGTTCATTTACGATATTATATTAGTTTCAAGTGTACAACATAGTGATTCAATATTACAAAATAATGGCTATATTTCCCTGTGCTGTACAATATATCCTTGTTTATCTATTTTATACATAGTAGTTTGCACCTCTTAATCCTATATTCCTTCTCATCCCTTCCTCCTTCTCTCTCCCAACTGATAATCACTAGTTTGTTCTCTATATCTGTGAGGCTGTTTCTATTTTGTTATATACATTCATTTACATTGTTTTTTAGATTTCACATATAAGTGATAATACAGAGTATTTGTCTTTCTCTCTTGTTTCACTAAGCATAATACTCTCTAAGTCCATCCACGTTATTGCAAATAGCAGATTTCATTCATTTTTATGGCTGAGTAACATTCCATTGAATACATATAACACATCTTCTTTATCCATTTATCTACTGAGGGCACTTATGTTGTTTCCATATCTTGGCTATTACAAATAATGCTTCTATGAACATCGAAGGACATGTATCTTTTCAAATTAGGGTTTTCATTTTCTTCATATATATATTCGTCATAGTACTGGCAGGAAAACAACACATAGATCAATGGAAGAGAGCTCAGAAATAAACCCACAGACTTATGTTCAATTAATCTACAACTAAGGAGGGAAAAATATACAATGGAGAAAAAACAGTTTCTTCAATAAGTGGTGTTAGGAAAACTGGACAGCTACATGTCAAAGAATGAGATTAGAATATTTCCTCACACCATATACAAAAATAAACTAAAAATGGATTAAAGGGCTTCCCTGGTAGCGCAGTGGTTGAGTCCACCTGCCGATGCAGGGGACACGGGTTCCTGCCCCGGTCTGGGAGGATCCCACATGCCGCGGAGCGGCTGGGCCTGTGAACCATGGCCACTGAGCCTGTGCGTCTGGAGCCTGTGCTCCACAGTGGGAGAGGCCACAACAGTGAGAGGCCCATGTACTGCAAAAAAAAAAAAAAAAAAAAAAAAAGGATTAAAGACCTAAATGTAGGACCTGAAATCATAAAACTCCTAGAAGAGAAACAGGCAGAACACTCTTTGACATGAATTGTAGCAGTAGTTTTTTGGATCAGTCTCCTAAGGCAAAAGAAAGAAAAGTCAAAATAAACAAATAGGATCTAATTAAGTTAAAATATTTTGCACAGCTAAGGATACCATGGACAAATGAAAATGTAAACAACTGAATGGAATAAAATATTTATAAATGATATGACTGATAAAAGGTTAACATCCCAAATATATAAACAGGTCATGCAACACAATAACAAAAAATAAATAAAGAAACAAACAGCCCAATTAAAAAATGGGCAAAAGACCTGAATAGACTTTTTTCAGAGAATATATACAGATGGCCAACAGGCATATGAAAATATGTTCAACATTGCTAATCATCAGTGAAATGCAAATCAGCACAATGAGATTTCACCTCACATCTGTCAGAATGGCTATCGTCAAAAAGTCCACAAATGCAAATGTTGGAAAGGATGTGGAGAAGAGGGAACCCTTGTACAATGTTGCTGGGAATGTAAGTTTGTGCAGTCACTGTGGAAAACAATATGGAGGTTTTTCAAAAAAATAAAAATAAAACTACTACAATGTGCATGGTTTTATTTGTTGCAAGGTCTTTTTGATGCCAGGTCTAAGCCACTTTTCTAGCTTTATGTCTATATCTGATGATTAAAGTCTCTTTGGAACCTCTGTGCTGTCTTTTGTGTACTTTGTAATGTATTGATAGAGTACACTCCCACACCCAGTGAATCCTCTATACAAGTGCATAGACAAAGAGATGGAGAGAGAGAGAGAGAGAGAGAGAGAGAGAGCTCCCTTCTCTTATTCCCAGTATGGTGTCTTCCTAAACTCTCTAAATAAATGCCTTTGTATATTGCCCTGTAAGTAAGCAGTTACACAAGCAAAAATTTGCACTGGATGAAAAACATATTTGTTCACTTAGCTGTAGTATATTTGTGCTATTTTGCTATATCATTTTGAATTATTTCACTTACAATCATTGCATAATATTTTAACGCTAGTGGTGGAGTTGAAATAAATAAATAGGATGATATTTGTTTTCTTATCAAGGATACTTGTTTTCTTTTACCAAAGTAGAATGTGGCTCTGTATGCATTAATAGAAGCTCTTGCATCACTTTCTAAAATAATAATTTTAATTTGATTTTGTTATTAAAATGTTTTAAAATGTCTGGTTATTTAAACTATTCATGAAATAGCTAGAGATTTTTCCTCAAATGTAGTAGATTTATCTTAAATTTAAATCCCTGGTATATACTGGACTGTTTCTTAAATTCACCAACTATAAAAGTTATGCATTTCATAAATAAAGTACTTTTTCTTTCTAGATTCAGTAATTATATTTATTTCCTCAAATAAAAATTTCTGTTATTTCATGTAGTTTTAAATATTTTTAAATATACATTTAATAAATACATAATATATAAATTTATGTTATGTACTGTGAAATATCACAGTATCTTCAAATATGTCTCTTGGAGGTGTTGCAGATATTTAGTTCCCCAAAAGGGAGAATAAAGAGATGGATATGAGAGAACAGTAATAATTTTAAAGTCATAAGTGTGTATTTAACAATTACTAGAGAGAAAATATTCACAGAATTTGTTCTAATGTAGGGCAAGTCCTATTATAATGAATACCATGAGAATTCCAAATGTTTTTTTTTGTGTGTGAGGAATACTGTATTAGTTATTTTTCTTTTCTTTTTTCTTTTTTTCTTTTTTTTTTTTTTTTTGCTGTATGTGGGCCTCTCACTGTTGTGGCCTCTCCCATTGTGGAGCACAGGCTCCGGACGTGCAGGCTCAGCGACCATGGCTCACGGGCCTAGCGGCTCCATGGCATGTGAGATCTTCCTGGACCGGGGCACGAACCCATGTCCCCTGCATTGGCAGGCAGACTCTCAACCACTGTGCCACCAGGGAAGTCCCTGTGTTAGTTCTTTGCAACAAGTACAAATCATTCTCTCAAGAAGTGTCATCAAGTAAAATATGTGTCTTATCTCCACTGTCCTGGCAGTTCACAGAAAGTAACAAATTAAGAAATTCAGAAATGAAAAAGTATTCTATGCAGCAGTGGCATACCAACGGGAGGGAGTAATGAGGCAGAGGTCTGCCCTACTGAGGAGGAGTATCCTATCTTTTACATTATTTAGGATTATTGGTATCCATATGTAATAAAAGCCAGACCTATGTTCAGTGTGTCTACTGAAAAGAAATGCACAACTTAAAAGCTGAGAATTATGTTTTACTCAGTGGACTTGCTGAGAATATAAGCCCAGGAAGCAGCATCTCAGAGAGCTCTGTTCCGAAGGAGTAAGGGAGGAGCCAGGATATACAGGTGTTCATATAGTCCAACATCAAAAATTACTGCTGATTAAAGAAAACCAGACCTCTGAAGTTAATGAATTTAGTGCTTTTCTATATATGGGAAGATACAAGAAGCTGGGCACATTAAAATCATTCCTTTGATATGCACCTTAACTATCTTGGTCCAGTATCCTGTTTTTCTCTATCCTCAATCCCCTCAGGGTGCACAGTCAAGGGTGGCTGCAGTGGCTCAAGGCTTGATTGTCACGACATCTTATTTCCTGATATCACAGGCAACATTTTTTGTCCACAAGTACATGACTGTTTTTAAATTGTTTACACACAAGACTGTTGGTGGTATTTCATATCACTCAATTTAAGTTGCTTATCTGGGGAATTCCCTGGTGATCCACCAGTTAGGACTCCATGCATTCACTGCCGAGAGTGTGGGTTCAATATTGCAAAAATCTGGAATTATTATGTAAGAAATTAATGAACAATGATCCAAAAGAAAAAGATTGTGCATTCTATGGGGAATGTTTGAATAGTCTGGGATGTTTGAATCAGATAATAGATAATTGGTATATATTCTTCAAATATCCAATAGGCTATGATATTAAAAGTGGGAGAATGTGGAATAGAGAAAGAAAGGAAGAAAAGAATTACTATTTCTCTAAATCACCAGGTATTTTAACATTCTTCATCTCATTTAAGTATTTTAGTGAAAGCTCTGAAGCAACATTTTCTCCTTCTTTCAGATGAAGAAAATAAGGTTATATAGAATATATAACCTTAAATAATAATAAACACAAGCCAAATAGGTCAGATTCCAATTTGACATGAAGAAGGAATTTTTTAAAAAGGTAATGGGTGAAATACCTGATTAAAACTGATAAAGACTGGAGATACTTCATCAGGAACTATATTCAGGATTATAATCATAATATCTGGGTTTTAAGACCCATTGCAACTCTGAGATTTTGAGGTTTTATGGAAAAAAATATTTACTGACTGAATACAATATGGTATATGAGATATCTTCCTTATAACAGTTTATTTTTAAGCACTGTATTAGTCAGGGAACAACCAAGAAATTGGAAATACACTTAAACATTTACGTCTAAGGAATTTCATGCAGGGAATTAGTTACATAACTGATCAAGGGCCTGAAAATTCAAACTGGATGTGATGAATTATCCTAGAAAATAGTAACAGAAAGAAAAAAAATCTTCTAGGCTGGAGGAAGCAGCGTTATTTGAAACCAGAGAAAAAAGGCACTGACAGAAGGCTCAATTTACTACTGGAGATTCTGCCCAAGAGACAGACAGAGAGAGAGAGAATGAAAAATCTAGACTGCTCCTTTCTTTCTTCTGCCTTCCAGGTTCTATGATGCCCCTCTCTGCTTGGCCAAATACTTAACTGACCTGGAAGATTTGACAATTTGCCTGCAGTGATCAACATTCCAGTGTTCCAGAGCAAGCAGAGAAAGGTAAGGAACAAACCTTGGGGGAATCAGACCGAAACCTGAGTCGTTAGATGGATGTTGTGTTGCTTTTGGACAGCAGCTAAGAACAATCTTGAATGAGTCACTTACTAGGTATGACCCTATGTCTTTATTTTTGAAATAGGAAGCTTTACTATCAGAGAAGCAAAAACTGTCCAATTACACTTTTATGCATATTTCTTTGTGTTTGGATGGGAAAAATAAGTAGAGAAAAGATCTTAGTATAGCCTAGTTTTTCAAATGCTCTTTGTTACATAGTGATTTCATTACAATGAAAAATGGTTTTGATCTATCATCACTTTAAAATGAAATTGATTCAGGGAGGCAAATAAAGTTTGCATCTATCCAGGTTACTAGGGGAATATTGGTTTTCTTAGACATTTAATTAGGAAGAAATGAGTGCAGAACTGGAGTGTTACACTGATACTTTCTTTTCCTGTTTATCATTCACCTGTCTTTCTCATTTGATTTGATGTGAGTTCTCTGCCTTCTAATGTGTAAAACCTTGCAGCAAAGCAAGAATGAACCTGTTGTGGATAGTAAAAAAGTAAGAGAGAAAGGAATCATGGAAAAAAATGATTTCTCAAAAATGATATTGCAATCTTTAAATTTTTTTACAAATAAGGTTTTAAAATGAGAAAGAATAGAATGCTAGTTTAGGAATCTGTGAATGTAAAAGGATTGTAAGTCATATTATTCATCTATCAAAATTTTATAGTGTCCTAACCTGAGGGAAAAGGAAATTTTCTTTGAGACAAATTGTAAATGTAGCTATCAAAAAGTAACATATGCCCCAGTTGGTAGAGATTTAGAAGAAAACTATGTAATGATAAAGAAAGAGGGACTGGCTTCCAGGAAGATGGCGGAAGAGTAAGACGCAGAGATCAACTTCTTCCCCCCAGGTACACCAGAAATACATCTACACGTGGAACAACTCATACAGAACACCTACTGAACTCTGGCAGAAGACTCAGACCTCTCAAAAGGCAAGAAAGTCCCCACGTACCTGGGTAAGGCAAAAGAAAAAAGAATAAACAGAGACAAAAGGATAGGGATGGGACCTGCACCAGTGGAAGGGAGCCGTGAAGGAGGAAATGTTTCCACACACTAGGAAGCTCCTTCCCGGGTGGAGACTGTGGGTGGCGGAGGAGGGGTCCTTCGGAGCCATGGAGGAGAACACAGCAACAGGGGTGCGGAAGGCAAAGAGGAGAGATTCCCACACAGAGGATCGGTGCTGACCTGCACTGACCAGCCCGAGAGGCTTGTCTGCTCACCCGCCGGGGTGGGCGGGGCTGGGAGATGAGGCTTGGGCTTCAGTTCGAGCGCCGTGAGAGGACTGGTGTTGGCAGTGTGAACACAGCCTGAAGGGGTTAGTGTGCCACGGCTAGCCGGAAGGGAGTCCGGGGAAAAGTCTTGACCTGCCGAAGAGGCAAGAGACTTTTTCTTCCCTCTTTGTTTCCTGGTGCCGAGGAGAGGGGATTAAGAATGCTGTTTAAAGGAGCTCCAGAGATGGGCGCGAGCTGTGGCTAAAAGCGCAGACCACAGAGACGGGCATGAGACGCTAAGGCTGCTGCTGCCACCACCAAGAAGCCTGTGTGCAAGCACAGGTCACTATCCACACCCCCATTCCGAGGAGCCTGTGCAGCCCGCTACTACCAGGGTCCCGGGATCCAGGGAAAACTCCCCCGGGAGAACGCATGGCACGCCTCAGGCTGGTGCCACGTCATGCTGGCCTCTGCCACTGCAGGCTCACCCTGCACTCTGTGTCCCTACCTCCCCCTGGCCTGAGTGAGCCAGAGCCCCCGAATCAGCGGCTCCTTTAACCCTGTCCTGTCTGAGCGAAGAACAGACGCCCTCCAGCGACCTACAGGCAGAAGCGGGGCCAAATCCAAAACTGAGCCCCTAGGAGCTGTGAGAACAAAGAAGAGAAAGGGAAATCTCTCTCAGCAGCCTCAGAAGCAGCGGATTAAAGCTACGCAATCAACTTGATGTACCCTGCAACTGTGAAATACATGAATAGACAACGAATCATCCCAAATTAAGGAAGTGGACTTTGAGAGCAATATTTATGATTTTTTCCCCTTTTCCTCTTTTTGTGAGTGTGTATGTGTATACTTCTGTGTGAGATTTTGTCTGTATAGCTATGCTTCCACCATTTGTCCTAGGGCTCTATCCGCCCGTTTTTTTCTTTTTTTTTTCTTAATAATTATTTTTAATTTTAATAACTTTATTTTATTTTACTTTATCTTCTTTCTTTCTTTCTTTCCTTCCCTCCTTTAGACAACAAATTATCCCAATTTGAGGAGGTGGACTTTGAGAGCAAGATTTATGATTTCTTCCACTTTTCCTCTTTTTGTGAGTGTGTATGTGTATGCTTCTGTATGAGATTTTGTCTGTATAGTTTTGCTTCCAAAATTTGCCCTAGGGATCTATCCATCCAATTTTTTTATTATTATTTTTTCTTTTTTTTCTCTTAATAATTATTTTTTTATTTTAATAATTTTATTATATATTATTTTACTTTATTTTATTTTACTTTATCTTCTTTCTTTTTTTCCTTCCTTCCCTCCCTCCCTCCTTCCTTTCTTTCTAATTCTACTAATTCTTTCTTTCTATTTTTCTCCCTTTTATTCTGAGCTGTGTGGATGAAAGGCTCTAGGTGCTACAGCCAGGAGTCATTGCTGTACCTCTGAGGTGGGAGAGCCAACTTCAGGACACTAGTCCAAAAGAGACCTCCCAGCTCCATATAATATCAAATGGCAAAAATCTCCCAGAGATCTCCATCTCAACACAAACATCCAGCTTCACTCACGACCAGCAAGCTATGGTGCTGGACATCCTATGCCAAACAACTAGCAAGACAGGAACACAACCCCACCCATTAGCAGAGAGGCTGCCTAAAATCATAATAAGTCCACAGACACCCCAAAACACACCACCAGATGTGGACCTGCCCACCAGAAATACAAGATCCACCCTCATCCACCAGAACCCAGGCACTAGTCATGTCCACCAGGAAGCCCACACAACCCACTGAATCAACTTTGCCACTGGGGTCAGACACCGAAAGCAATGGGAAATAAGAACCAGCAGCCTGCAAAGAGGAGACACCAAACACAGTAAGATAAGCAAAAATGAAAAGACAGGAAAACACACAGCAGTTGAAATCACAAGATAAAAACACACCAGACCTAACAAATGAAGAGGAAATAGGCAGTCTACCTGAAAAAGAATTCAGAATAATGATAGTAAAGATGATCCAAAATCTTGGAAATAGAATAGACAAAGTGCAAGAAACATTTAACAAGGACCTAGAAGAACTAAAGAGCAAACAAGCAATGATGAACAACACAATAAATGAAACTAAAAATACTCTAGATGGGATCAATAGCAGAATAACTGAGGCAGAAGAACGGATAAGTGATCTGGAAGATAAAATAGTGGAAATAACTACTGCAGAGCAGAATAAAGAAAAAAGAATGAAAAGAACTGAGGACAGTCTCAGAGACCACTGGGACAACATTAAATACACCAACATTCGAATTATAATGGTCCCAGAAGAAGAAGAGGAAAAGAAAGGGACTGAGAAAATATTTGAAGAGATTATAGTTAAAAACTTCCCTAATATGGGAAAGGAAATAGTTAATCAAGTCCAGAAAGCACAGAGAGTCCCATACAGGATAAATCCAAGGAGAAATACGCCAAGACACATATTAATCAAACTGTCAAAAATTAAATACAAAGAAAGCATATTAAAAGGAGCAAGGGAAAAACAACAAATAACACACAAGGGAATCCCCATAAGGTTAACAGCTGATCTTTCAGCACAAATTCTGCAAGCCAGAAGGGACTGGCAGGACATATTTAACGTAATGAAGGAGAAAAACCTGCAACCAATATTACTCTACTCAGCAAGGATCACATTCAGATTTGATGGAGAAATTAAAACCTTTACAGCCAAGCAAAAGCTCAGAGAGTTCAGCACCACCAAACTAGCCTTACAACAACTGGTAAAGGATCTTCTCTAGGCAAGAAACACAAGAGAAGGAAAATACCTACAATAATGAACCAAAAACAATTAAGAAAATGGGAATAGGAACATAAATATCGATAATTACCTTAAATGTAAATGGACTAGATGCTCCCACCAAAAGAAACAGATTGGCTGAATGTATATAAAAACAAGACCCATATATTTGCTGTCTACAAGAGACCCACTTCGGACCTAGAGACACATACAGACCGAAAGTAAGGGGATGAAAAAAGATATTTCATGCAAATGGAAACCAAAAGAAAACTGGAGTACCAATTCTCATATCAGACATAATAGTCTTTAAAATATAGACTATTAGAAGACACAAAGAAGGATACTACATAATGATCAAGAGATTGATCCAAGAAGATATAATGATTATAAATATTTATGCACGCAACATAGGAGCACCTCAATACATAAGGCAAATACTAACAGCCATAAAAGGGAAAATCAACAGTAACACATTCATAGTAGGGAACTTTAACACCCCACTTTCACCAATGGACAGATCATCCAAAATGAAAATAAATAAAGAAACACAAGCTTTAAATGATACATTAAACAAGATGGTCTTAATTGATATTTATAGGACATTCCATCCCAAAACAACAGAATGCACATTTATCTCAAGTGCTCATGGAACATTCTTCAGGATAGATCCTATCTTGGGTCACAAATCAAGCCTTGGTAAATTTAAGAAAACTGAAATTGTATCAAGTATATTTTCCAACCACAATGCTATAAGACTAGATATCAATTACAGGAAAAGATCTGTAAGAAATACAAACACCTGGAGGGTAAACAATAAACTACTTAATAAAGAAGTGATTACTGAAGAAATCAAAGAGGAAATCAAAAAATGCCCAGAAACAAATGACAATGGAGACACGACCACCCAAAATCTATGGGATGCAGGAAAAGCAGTTCTAAGAGGCAAGTTTATAGCAATAAAATCCTACCTTAAGTAATAGGAAACATCTCGAAAAAACATCCTAACTTTGCACCTAAAGCAATTAGAGAAAGAAGAACAAAATGCCCCAAAGTTAGCAGAAGGAAAGAAATCATAAAAATCAGATGAGAAATAAATGAAAAAGAAATGAAGGAAACGATAGCAAAGATCAATAAAACTAAAAGCTGGTTCTTTGAAAAGATAAACAATATTGATAAACCATTAGCCAGACTCATCAAGAAAAAAGGGAGAAGACTCAAATTAATAGAATAACAAATGAAAATGGAGAAGTAACAAATGACACTGCAGAAATACAAAAGATCATGAGAGATTACTACAAGCAACCCTATGCCAATAAAATGGACAACCGGGAAGAAATTGACAAATTCTTAGAAATGCACAACCTGTCAAGCCTGAATCAGGAAGAAATAGAAAATATGAACAGACAAATCACAAGCACTGAAATTGAAACTGTGATTAAAAATCTTCCAACAAACAAAAGCCCAGGACCAGATGGCTTCACAGGTGAAATCTATCAAAGATTTAGAGAAGAGCTTACACCTATCCTTGTCAAAGTCTTCCAAAATATAGCAGAGGGAGGAACACTCCCAAACTCATTCTACTAGGCCACCATCACCTTGATACCAAAACCAGACAAGGATGTCACAATGAAAGAAAACTACAGGCCAATATCACTGATGAGCAGAGATGCAAAAATGTTGAACAAAATAAGCAAACGGAATCCAACAGCACATTAAATGGATCATACAACATGATCAAGTGGGGTTTATTCTAGGAATGCAAGGATTCTTCAATATACACAAATCAATCAATGTGATACACCATATTAACAAGTTGAAGGAGAAAAACAATATGATCATCTCAATAGATGCAGAGAAAGCTTTTGAGAAAATTCACCCATTTATGATAAAAACCCTGCAGTAAGTAGGCATAGAGGGAAATTTCCTCAACATAATAAAGGCCATATATGACAAACCCACAGCCAACATCATCCTCAATGGTGAGAAACTGAAAGCATTTCCACTAAGATCAGGAACAAGACAAGGTTGCCCACTCTCACCACTCTTATTCAACATAGTTTTGGAAATTTTAGCCACTTCAATCAGAGAAGAAAAGGAAATAAAAGAAATCCAAATTGGAAAAGAAGAAGTTAGCTGTCACTGTTTGCAGATGAAATGATACTATACATAGAGAATCCTAAAGATGCTACCAGGAAACTACTAGAGCTCATCAATGAATTTGGTAAAGTAGCAGGATACAAAATTAATGCACAGAAATCTCTGGCATTCCTATACACTAATGAAAAATCTGAAAGTGAAGTCAAGAAAACACTCTCATTTACCATTGTAACAAAAAGAAAAAAATACCTAGGAATAAACCTACCTAAGGAGACAAAAGACCTGTATGCAGAAAATTATAAGATACTGATAAAAGAAATTAAAGATGTTACAAATAGATGGAGATATATACCATGTTCTTGGATTGGAAGAATCAACATTGTGAAAATAACTCTACTCCCCAAAGCAATCTACATATTCAATGCATTCCCTATCAAACTACCACTGGCATTCTTCACAGAACTAGAACAAAAAATTTCACAGTTTGTATGGAAACACAAAAGACCCTGAATAGCAAAAGCAATCTTGAGAATGAAAAATGGAGCTAGGAGGAATCAGGTTCCCTGACTTCAGACTATATGACAAAGCTATATTAATCAAGACAGTATGGTACAGGCACAAAAACAGAAATATAGATCAATGGAACAGGATAGCAAGCTCAGATATAAACCCACGCACGTATGGTCACCTTATCTTTGATAAAGGAGTCAGGAATGTACAGTGGAGAAAGGACAGCCTCTTCAATAATTGGTGCTGGGAAAACTGGACAGGTACATTTAAAAGTATGAGATTAGATCACTCCCTAAAACCATACACAAAAATAAGCTCAAAATGGATTAAAGACCTAAATGTAAGGCCAGAAACTATCAAACTCTTAGAGGAAAACATAGGCAGAGCACTCTATGACATAAATCACAGCAAGGTCCTTTTTGACCCACCTCCTAGAGAAATGGAAATAAAAACAAAAATAAACAAATGGAACCTAATGAAACTTTAAAGCTTTGTACAACAAAGGAATGCATAAACAAGACCAAAAGAGAACCCTCAGAATGGGAGAAAATATTTGCAAATGAAGCAAATGACAAAGGATTAATCTCCAAAATTTAAGAGCAGCTCATGCAGCTCAATAACAACAAAAAAAAACCACAACCCAATCCAAAAATGGCAGGAGACCTAAAAAGACATTTCTCCAAAGAAGATATACAGACTGCCAACAAACACATGAAAGAATGCTCAACATCATTAATCATTAGAGAAATGCAAATCAAAACTACAATGAGATATCATCTCACACCAGTCAGAATGGCCATCATCAAAATATCTAGAGAAAATAAATGCTGGAGAAGGTGTGGAGTAAAGGGAACACTCTTGCACTTTTGGTGGGAATGTAAATTGATACAGCCACTGTGGAGAACATTATGGAGGTTCCTTGAAAAACTACAAATAGAACTACCTTATGACCCAGCAATCCCAGTACTGGACACATACACTGAGAAAACCATAATTCAAAAAGAGTCATGTACCAAAATGTTCATTGCAGCTCTATTTACAATATCCTGGAGATGGAAACAACCTAAGTGTCCATCATCAGATGAATGGATAAAGAAGATGTGGCACATATATACAATGGAATATTACTCAGCCATAAAAAGAAACAAAATTGAGCTATTTGTAATGAGGTGGATAGACCTAGAGTCTGTCATACAGAGAAAGAAAAATACCATATGCTAACACATATATATGGAAATAAGAAAAAAAATGTCATGAAGAACCTAGGGGTAAGACAGGAATAAAGACACAGAGAATTGACTTGAGGATATGGGGAGGGGGAAGTGTAAGCTGTGACAAAGAGAGAGAGTGGCATGGACATATATACACTACCAAACGTAAGGTTGATAGCTAGTGGGAAGGAGCTGCATAGCACAGGGAGATCAGCTTGGTGCTTTGTGACCACCTGGAAGGGTGGGATAGGGAGGGTGGGAGGGAGGGAGACGCAAGAGTGAAGAGATATGGGGACATATGTATAACTGATTCACTTTGTTATAAAGCAGAAACTAACACACCATTGTAAAGCAATTATACTTAATAAAAAAAATAAAAAAGGGGCACTATAGACTATTATACTTGTTAAAAATGGAAGGATTGACACTAAATATAATCCATTACATGAACATTACAATGCCTCTTAAAAATATTAAGAGAGGCAACGTGCCACACATTGAAATAAGTGAGATATCAGAAAATCTCAGAAAATAGATTTATGCCGTTAAAAGTGAGAATTAAGAATTCAAAAGTAAAATATGTGTGTTTTTTTCATGGATTACCACTTGTATTCATATGAGGATATTTTTCTGCTGAATTTAATTGCATTAGTGCTAGTTGGGAGATATCATTGATATTATATTCTATATATGACCAGTAGTGAATATGTCACACCATGGGTCAGTGTTTATGCTGGGTCCACTCCAAGTCTCTTAGGTGCTGGCTGGAGCAACTGATTGTAGAGAGACTTTCTAAAGGTCTATGATGTGCAAGTTCCTGACCTAACTCTCACCCTAAGGGCTCTCTACCCCAGATTGTCTTCCTGTGATCTCTTATATGATAGTTCCAGTTTGTTGCAATAATTCATAAATGAAAATGCCTGCAACTCAGATAATTCTGTGCACGACCAGAACAGCACAACATAAATTATATTTATCAACTTAATCATGTATAAAAATTAGGAAAATGTAAAAGAGTATGAAAGTCTGCAGGTGTTTTAATGTATTAAACAAAAGATGTATTTAATAGAATACTAACTTCAAACAGGAGGCATATTCCTGAACTGATTACTGAAAGTGCACTGTAGTAAATGATTTAAGTCTAACATATTTAATACTTAATTGGTATATGCTGTTCAATCAATACAAAAAGTTTTAATTCATACCAAATGGGTCTTTCCTGTTATGTGAAAACCCTCACTTATTCTCGTGTTATTATGACAATCATAGCATAAGACACAAATTCCTTTTGCACTAGCCATAGCAGGAACAAAAATGTGCACGTTTTATTTAAACAAACAATTATGTTACTAAGGAAGTATGTACCGATTTATTTGAAATGATTTATTAGTGAGTTATTTATAGTATGAAGAGTGCTCTGAAAATGGATTTCTCAGCACATCAAAGCTGAGACTGCCGTTAATAAGGTCTGTGATTTACTCAGTAAGCAAAGATTTCCCCACCAGCAACATTATATTAATCTTTATAAACAATTTTAGATACCAGAATTCATGTATCATTCATTATGTAGTCCCCTGATTACTTTAAAATGTTTTAAGAGACTAGTAATGTGGGCAAGAGCAAAGTAAAATGTATTGAGATGTAGTGTTAACAGAATATGCATATAAATTTGGCATTTATCACTCTGCTGATAAACGTATGCCAGTCTACTTAAGGTAACTTATGTACATCTTACAAACAAACAAATCTTGCCATACAAGCAAATAAAATATTATAATAAATTCATGGTCAAGCCCAAAAGAAGCTATTTTGAAACCTTTGTCATTGACTCATATTTCCTAACACGGCCTACCAGTTTATTTTTAAGCAAAAGAATTGAAAAAATAAAAGAGAAAGGACATGTAAAATGAAAATGAGAGTGCCAGAAGAACGGATGCATTCTAATAAAAATAATATTTTAATGGTATTTGTTTCCAATTTCTTTCAACTGATTATAAATAATAAGCATATTTTTAAGAAAAAAACTTCCCGAGTCAGGAAATAATCTTTAAACTTTTAGCCTTTAAAGCTATTCATCTTTCTTCTAAAGTGTAAATAATCCTGAGCATTTAAGAATCTAAGTACATCTTAAAAGTACCTCTGTTTGACTAGCCCACAGGAATGTTGTGAAAAACACAGGGAATATCTATTCAAGGCAGAATTCAAACTTTCTCATGTCTCTTAAAATAGTAATCCTAGTGTATTAGATATTGACTTGAGTTGTTCACAAAGCTTAGAGTACAGTCCAACATATAAATTCTGTTTAGAGAAAATCGAGTAGAAAATTCTATAGAAGATCCTTGTTCTAAAGTGAGGTCAGATGAGGAGCACAAGTGGAATGTTGCAGAATGATTATGTTGTCATGGAAAAGGGAGAGAGACAGAGAATGTTTGAGTTACCAGAAAAGTTAAAATTATCACTTAACATCTCCTTCCACTGAAATAACAAAAGACATTTTTTAAAGCCAGGCAAGTTTTACCATCAGTAACAGATAATAGGTAACAAAGGTATGATCCATAGTTCAGAAAATTTTAAGAATGTCTAAACAATTTGGGGAGAATAGGATTACATTAAGTATTGATCTTCACGTGTCACAGGACAGGAATATGAGGCTCCTGCTTGGGAAGTAAAAATGCCTAAACACTGAATCCAGCCCTCAATTGTTTAGTAAGCCTGTCAGGGACAATCAGTGGAGCAAATCAAATGACTTCAGGAGCTGTGACCCTACCCTCCACCATTGTTTTTCTCAGACTGTGGTGTGTTTCAGAATAATGTCAGATTGCCCCAACTAGCAATCCAAGCTTTTGATTTAGTTGGTCTGGAGAGGTAGCCTGAGAACCTACATCCCTAACAAATTCCTAGGTGATGCCAACTGCTGCCAGTCTGGAAACCACACTTAAGGAGCCATTTCTCACCTGCACAAATGGACCAGCAAAGATGTTTACTTCACCTGGCTTCACCTGGCAGAGATGTCACTCTGAGTGCAAGAGTGACGTGGTTGCTACAGACTTCTGAAAATAAATTGTAAACTGCAGAGTAGATCGCTTTCTGAGTTTGAATTCCTCTTGGATTTGTTCTAACTGTGACATTGGGAAAGTTACTTAAATTTTCAAGCATTTTCTGAAATCATTTATAGCGTGTTTGATAAATACATTCCCTACAACTAAGTCTATGATTATAATTGAGATCATCTCCATGAAGGTCTTAGCATGATGGCAAGACCAAAATTAGTATTTAATAAATATTAGCTACTTTCATTATTAACGGCAGCTATAATATTAACCATGGATTTAGAATGCAATAACCCAACTAATCTGGGCTACAAAACAAATAAGAAAAGTAAACATACTACTCAGAATTTCCCAGACAGTTCACTATTTCCATAGGGGTTGATTCCCATTTTCTTTTATTACTCTGCCATCAGAGAGACCCTTTCCAGTCTTCAGCAGCAAGAAGGAAATACGATTTAAGGAACTTAACCCACTGAGGCACACATAAATCATCAGGTAAATAAAAACAAACAAGCCAGTAAAGTTTTTTTTTCTTTTTTTTGAGCTAACATTACATTTTTTTTTTACATCTTTATTGGAGTATAATTGCTTTACAATGGTGTGTTAGTTTCTGCTTTATAACAAAGTGAATCAGTTATACACATACATATGTTCCCATATCTCTTCCCTCTTGCATCTCCCTCCCTCCCACCCTCCATATCCCACTACTCTAAGTGGTCACAAAGCACCGAACGGATCTCCCTGTGCTATGCAGCTGCTTCCCACTAGCTATCTATTTTACATTTGGTAGTGTATATATGTCCATGCCACTCTCTCACTTTGTCACAGCTTACCCTTCTCCCTCCCCATATCCTCAATTCCATTCTCTAGTAGGTCTGTGTCTTTATTCCTGTCTTACCCCTAGGTTCTTCATGACATTTTTTTTCTTAAATTCCATATATATGTGTTAGCATATGGTATTTGTCTTTCTCTTTCTGACTTACTTCACTCTGTATGACAGACTCTATGTCTATCCACTTCATTACAAATAGCTCAATTTCATTTCTTTTTATGGCTGAGTAATATTCCATTGTATATATGTACCACATCTTCTTTATCCATTCATCCAATGATGGACACTTAGGTTGTTTCCATCTCCAGGCTATTGTAAATAAAGATGCAATGAACATTTTGGTACCTGACTCTTTTTGAATTATGGTTTTCTCAGGGTATATGCCCAGTGATGGGATTGCTGGGTCATATGGTAGTTCTATTTGTAGTTTTTTAAGGAACCTCCATACTGTTCTCCATAGTGGCTTACCAATTCACATTCCCACCAGTAGTGCAAGAGTGTTCCCTTTTCCCCACACCCTTTCCAGCATTTATTGTTTCTAGATTTTTTGATGATGGCCATTCTGACTGGTGTGAGATGATATCTCATTGTAGTTTTGATTTGCATTTCTCTAATGATTAATGATGTTGAGCATTCTTTCATGTGTTTGTTGGCAGTCTGTATATCTTCTTTGGAGAAATGTCTATTTAGGACTTCTGCTCATTTTTGGATTGGGTTTTTTGTTTTTTTGTTATTGAGCTGCATGAGCTGCTTATAAATTTTTGAGATTAATCCTTTGTCAGTTGCTTCATTTGCAAATATTTTCTCCCATTCTGAGGGTTGTCTTTTGGTCTTGTTTATGGTTTCCTTTGCTGTGCAAAAGCTTTGAAGTTTCATTAGGTTCCATTTATTTATTTTTATTTCCATTTCTCTAGGAGGTGGGTCAAAAAGGATCTTGCTGTGTTTTATGTCACAGAGTGCTCTGCCTATGTTTTCCTCCAAGTGTTTGATAGTTTCTGGCCTTACATTTAGGTCTTTAATACATTTTGAGCCTATTTTTTTTTTTTTACCACAGAATTTCTTCCCTTAATCTCCATGAGGAATTCAAACATAAAATTTGAGGAAAGTAAGATTACATGGAATGGAAACTTGTCTCTTCCCTTTCCTATTTGCCTTAGTCTTTGAATATTGAAACAGAATAATCCTCTTGACACCCCTCTCTTTTTCATCTGTAAACATTAAAAATAAAAAGAGTAATTCCATACATATAAAACTATTCAGCAATCAAAACAACAGGCATCAGCTTAAGGAACTATAACAAATGCCACTCTAAGACCAAAACTCACTTTGGGAGATTATTAGTGAATGTTCTAAAACTCTGACACAATAACACTCATTTATCCCATTTTTTTTTCTCTCCTTACTCTAAAAATATTCAATTCTTTACATCCTTCTTCATCCCATCTACATAGTTTACAACTTTTTTTATCCAATTTTTTATTGGCAAACAGTTGATTTACAATGTTGTTTTAGTTTCTGCTGTATAGCAAAGTGAATCAGTTATATATATATACATATATATCCACACTTTTCTTTGATTCTTTTCCCATATAGGTCATTACAGAGTAATGAGTAGAGGTCCCTGTGCTATACAGTAAGTCATTATTAGTTATATATTTTATATATAGTAATGTCTATACAGCAATCTTAATCTCCCAACTTATCCCTCTCCCCCTTCCCCCATGGTAACCATAACATGTAACTAATGATTTTACTTTAAGAAATTTTTAATTTTTATTTTTAAACATTGTTATTGGAGTATAATTACTTTACAATGTTATGTTAGTTTCTGCTGTATAACAAAATGAATCAGCTATACATATACATATATCTCCATTTCTCCTTCATTTTGCTTCTCCCTCCCACCCTTCCTATCCCACCCCTCTAGGTGGACACAAAACACCAAGCTGATCATCCTGTGCTATGTGTCTTCTTCCAACTAGCTGTCTCTTTTATATTTGGTAGTGTATATATGTACATGCCACTTACTCACTTCATCCCAGCTTACCCTTCCCCCTCACCGTGTCCTCAAGTCCATTCTCTAGGTCTGTGTCTATTCCTGTCCTGCCCCTAGGTTCCCCAGAAGCTTTTTTTTTTTTTTAGTGTCCCTATATATGTATTAGTGTATGGTATTTGTTTTTCTCTTTCTAACTTACTTCACTCTGTATGACAGTGTCTAGGTCCATCCACCTCACTACAAATAACTCAGTTTCATTTCTTTTTATGGCTGAGTAATATTCCATTGTATATACGTGCCACATCTTCTTTATCCATTCATCTGTCACTGGACACTTAGATTTCTTCCATGTCTTAGCTATTGTAAATAGAGCTACAATGAACATTGTGGTACATGACCATTTTTGTTTTTTGTTTTTTTTTAACATCTTTATTAATTTTTTAATATCTTTAAATAATTGCCTTACAATGGTGTGTTAGCTTCTGCTTTATAACAAAGTGAATCAGTTATACACATACATATATCTCCATGTCACTTCCCTCTTTTTTTTTTTTTTTTTTTTCTTGCGGTACGAGGGCCTCTCACTGCTGTGGCCTCTCCCGTTGTGGAGCGCAGGCTCCGGACACGCAGGCCCAGCAGCCACGGTTCACAGGCCTAGCCGCTCCGCGGCATGTGGGATCTTCGCGGACCGGGGCACGAACCCATGTCCCCTGCATCGGCAGGCGGACTCTCAACCACTGCGCCACCAGGGAAGCCCCACTTCCCTCTTGCACCTCCCTCCCTCCTAACCTCCCTGTCCCACCCCGCTAGGTGGTCAAAAAGCACTGAGCTGATCTCCCTGTTCTATGCGGCTGCTTTCCCCTAGATATATATTTTACATTTGATAGTGTATATATGTCCATGCCACTCTGTCACTTATACCAGCTTACTCTTCCCCCTCACTCTGTCCTAAAGCCTATTCTCTAGTAGGTCTGTGTCTTTATTCCTGTCTTGCCTCTAGGTTCTTCATGATTTTTTTTTTTTCCTTAGATTCCATATATATGTGTTAGCATACAATATTTGTTTTTCTCTTTCTGACTTACTTCACTCTGTATGACAGACTCTAGGGCCGTCTACCTCACTACAGAAAACTCAATTTTATTTTATTTATGGCTGAGTAATATTTCATTGTATATATGTGCCACATTTTCTTTATCCATTCATCTGTCGATGGACACTTACATTGCTTCCATGTACTGGCTATTTTAAATAGAGCTGCAATGAACATGTGGTACATGACTCTTTTTCAGTTACGGTTTTCTCAGGGTATATGCCAAGAAGTTGGATTGTTGTGTTGTATGGTAGTTTTATTTTTAGTATTGTAAGGAACCTCCATATTATTCTCCATAGTGGCAGTATCAGTTTACATTCCCTCCAATAGTGAAAGAGGGTTCACTTTTCTCCACACCCTCTCCAGCATTAATTGTTGTAGCTTTTTGATGATGGCCATTCTGACAGGTGTGAGATGTTATCTCATTGTAGTTTTGATTTGCGTTTCTCTAATGATTAATGATGTTGAACATTCTTTCATGTGTTTGTTGGCAATCTGTATATCTTCTTGGAGAAATGTCTATTTAAGTCTTCTGCCCATTTTTGGATGGGGTTGTTTGTTTTTTTGATATTGAGCTGTATGAAATACTTGTAAATTTTGGAGATTAATCCTTTGTCACTTGCTTCATTTGCAAATATTTTCTCCCATTCTGAGGGTTGTATTTTGGTCTTGTTTATAGTTTCCTTTGCTCTGCAAAAGCTTTGAAGTTTCAGTAGGTCTCACTGGTTTATTTTTTGTTTTTATTTCCATTTCTCTAGGACGTAGGTCAAACAGGATCTTGCTGTGATTTATGTCTTAGAGTGTTCTGCCTATGTTTTCCTCTAAGAGTTTTATAGTGTGTGGCCTTACATTTAGACTTGATCTTAGCCAAAAGGCCGAGAAGCGATTGGCCTTACATTTAGATCTTTAATCCATTTTGAGTTTATTTTTGTGTATGGTGTTAGGGAGTGTTCTAATTCCATTCTTTTACATGTAGCTGTCCAGTTTTCCCAGCACCACTTATTGAAGAGGATTTCTTTTCTCCATTGTATATTTGTTACTCCTTATCAAAGATAAGGTGACCATACGTGTGTTGGTTTATCTCTGAGCTTTCTATCCTGTTCCATTGATCTATATTTCTGTTTTTGTTCCAGTACCATATTGTCTTGATTACTGTAGCTTGGTAGTATAGTCTGAAGTCAGATAGTCTAATTCCTCCAGCTCTGTTGTTCTTTCTCAAGATTGCTTTGGCTATTTGGGGTCTTTTGTGTTTCCATACAAATTGTGAAATTTTTTGTTCTAGTTCTGTGAAAAATGCCACTGATAGTTTGATAGTGATGGCATTGAATCTGCAGATCGCTTTGAGTAATATAGTCGTTTTCAAAATGTTGATTCTTCCAGTCCAAGAACATGGTATATCTCACCATCTATTTGTATCATCTTTAATTTCTTTCATCAGTGTCTTATAATTTGCTGCATACAGTTCTTTTGTCTCCTTAGGTAGGTTTATTCCTAGGTATTTTATTGTTTTTGTTGCAATGGTAAATGAGAGTGTTTTCTTAATTTCACTTTCAGATTTTTCATCATTAGTGTGTAAGAATGCCAGAGATTTCTATGCATTAATTTTGTATCCTGCAACTTTATCAGATTCATTGATTAGCTCTAGTAATTTTCTGTTAGCATCTTTAGGATTCTCTATGTATATTATGTCATCTGCAAACAGTGACATCTTTACTTCTTCCTTTCTGATTTGGATTCCTTTATTTCTTTTTCTTCTCTGATTGCTGTGGCTCAAACTTCCAATACTCTGTTGAATAATAGTGGTGAGATTGGGCAACCTTGTCTTCTTTCTGATCTTAGTGGAAATGCTTTCAGTTTTTCATGACTGAGGACAATGTTGGATGTGGGTTTGTCATATAGGTCCTTTATTATGTAGAAGTAAGTTCCCTCTATGTGTACTTTCTGGAGGGTTTTTGTAATAAATCGGTGTTGAATTTTGTTGAAAGCTTTCTCTGTATCTATTGAGATGATGATATGGTTTTTCTCCTTCAATTTGTTAATATGGTGTATTACATTGATTTATTTGTGTATATTGAAGAATCCTTGCATTCCTGGAATAAACCCCACTTGATCATGGTGTATGATCCTTTTAATGTGCTGTTGGATTCTATTTGCTAGTATTTTGTTGAGGATTTTTGTATCTATGTTCATCAGTGATATTGGCCTGTAGCTTTCTTTCTTTGTGATATCTTTGCCTGGTTTTCGTCTCAGGATGATTTTGGCCTCATAGAATGAGTTTGGGAGTGTCTCTCCCTATGCTATATTTTGGAAGAGTTTGAGAAGGATAGCTGTTAGCTCTTCTCTAAACGTTTGATAGAATTCACCTGTGAGGCCATCTGGTCCTGTGCTTTTATTTTTTGGAAGATTTTTAATCACAGTTTCAATTTCAGTGCTTGTGATTTGTCTGTTTATATTTTCTACTTCTTCCTGGTTCAGTCTTGGGATGTTGTGCATTTCTAAGAATTTGTCCATTTCTTCCAGGTGGTCCATTTTATTGGCATATAGTTGCTTGTAGTAATCTCTCTTGATCCTTTGTATTTCTGCAGTGACAGTTGTTACTTCTCCTTTTTCATTTCTAATTCTGTTGATTTTAGTCTTCTCCCTTATTTTTCTTGATGAGTCTGGTTAATGGTTTATCAATTTTGTTTATGTTCTCAAAGAGCTATCTTTTAGTTTTATTGATCTTTGCTACCGTTTCCTTCATTTCTTTTTCATTTATTTTTCAACTGATTTTTATGATTTCTTTCCTTCTGCTAACTTTGTTTTTTTGTTGTTGTTGTTGTTCTTCTTCTTTCTCTAAATGCTTTAGGTGTAAGTTTAATTTGTCTATTTAAGATGTTTCTTGTTTCTTAAGTTAGGATTGTATTGCTATAAACTTCCATCTTAGAACTGCTTTTGCTGCATCCCATAGGTTTGGGGTCATCATATTTTCATTGTCATTTTTTTCTAGGTATTTTTTTATTTCTCTTTGATTTCTTCAGTGATCTCTTGGTTATTAAGTAGTGTATTGTTTAGCCTCCATGTGTTTGTAGTTTTTGAGATATTTTCCTGTAATTGACATCTAGTCTCATAACATTGTGGTTGGAAAAGATACTTGATACAATTTTAATTATCTTAAATTTACCAACGCTTGATTTGAGACCCAAGATATGATTTATCCTGGAGAATGTTACATGAACACTTGAGAAGAAAATGTATTCTGTTGTTTTTGGATGGAATGTCTTATAAATATCAGTTAAGTCCATCTTGTTTAATGTATCATTTAAAGCTTGTGTTTCCTTATCTATTTTCATTTTGGATGATCTGTCCATTGGTGAATGTGGAGTGTTAAAGTCCCCTAATATGATTGTGTTACTGTCGATTTCCCCTTTTATGACTGTTAGTATTTGCCTTATGTATTGAAGTGCTCCTATGTTGGGTGCATAAATATTTAAAATTGTTATTTCTTCTTCTTGGATTGATCCCTTGATCATTATGTAGTGTCCTTCTTTGTCTCTTTTACTAGTGTTTATTTTAAAGGTTATTTTTTCAGATATGAGAATTGCTACTCCAGATTTCTTTTGATTTCAATTTGCATGGAATATCTTTCTCCATACCCTCACTTTCAGTTGGTATGTGTCCCTAGGTCTGAAGTGGGTCTCCTGTAGACAGCATATATACTGGTCTTGTTTTTGCATCCATTCAGCCAGTTTATGTCTTTTAGTTGAAGCATTTGATCCATTTACATTGAAGGTAATTATCGATATGTATGTTCCTTTTATCTTATTAATAATTGTTTTGGGTTTGTTATTGTTGCTCTTTTCTTTCTCTTGTGTTTCCTCCCTAGAGAAGTTCCTTTAGCAATTGTTGTAAAGCTGGTTTGGTGGTGCTGAATTCTCTTAGCTTTTGCCTGTCTGTAAAAATTTTAATTTCTCCATCAAATCTGAATGAGATCTATGCTGGGTAGAGTAATCTTGTTTGTAGGTTTTTCTACTTCATCATTTTAAATATGTCTTGCCACACCCTTCTGGGTTACAGAGTTTCTACTGAAAGATCAGCTGTTAAGCTTATGGGGATTCCCTTGTAAGTTATTTATTGTTTTTCCCTTGCTGCTTTTAATATTTTTTCTTTGTATTTAATTTTTGATAATTTGATTAATATGTGCCTTGGCATGTTTCTCCTTGAATTTGTCCTGTATGGGACTCTCTGTGCTTCCTGAACTTCATTAACTATTTCCTTTCCAATATTAAGGAAGTTTTTAACTATAATGTCTTCAAATAATTTCTCAGTCCTTTCTTGTTCTCTTCTTCTTCTGTGACCCCTATAATTCAAATTTTGGTGCACATAATGTTGTTCCTGTGGTCTCTGAGACTGTCCTCTATTGTTTTCATTCTTTTTTCTTTATTCTGCTCTGTAGTATTTATTTTCATTATTTTATCTTCCAGGTCACTTATCCATTCTTCTGCCTCAGTTATTCTGTGATTGATCTCTTCTAGAGAATTTTAAATTTCATTTATTGTGTTGTTCATCATTGGTTGTTTGCCCTTTAGTTCTCCTAGGTCCTTGTTAAACATTTCTTGTATTTTCTCCATTTTATTTCCAAGATTTTGGATCATCTTTACCATAATTAATCTGAATTCTTTTTCAGGTAGACTGCCTATTTCCTCTTCATTTGTTAGATCTGTTGTGTGTTTCTTTGTCTTCTCATTTTGCTTTACTTACTGTGTTTGGGGTCTCCTTTTCACAGGCTGCAGGTTTGTTCCCATTGTTTTTGGTGTCTGTCCCCAGAGGCTAAGCTTGGTTCAGTGGGTTGTGTAGGTTTCCTGGTGGAGGGGAGTAGTGCCTGTGTTTTGGTGGATGAGGCTGGATCTTGTCTTTCTAGTGGGCAGGTCCACATCTGGTGGTGTGTTTCGGAGTGTCTGTGACCTTATTATGATTTTAGGCTGTCTCTCTTCTAATTGGTGGGGTTGTGTTCCTGTCTTGCTAGTTGTTTGTCATAGGGTGCCCTGCACTGTAGATTGCTGGTTGTTGAGTGGAGCTGGCTGTTGGCGTTGAGATGAAAATCTCCAGGAGATTTTTCCTGTTTGATATTATGTGAAGCTGGGAAGTCTCTGGTGCACCAGTGTTCTGAACTTGGCTCTCCCAACTCAGAGGCACAGCCCTGATGCCTGCATGGAGCACCAAGAACCTGTCATCCACACAGCTCAGAATAAAAGGGAGAAAAAAAGAAAGAATGAAAAGGCTAAAATAAAATAAAGTTATAAAAATTAAAAATAATTATTAAAAAAATTAAAATAATTAATAAAAAGAAGAAAGAAATAAAGAAGAGGGCAACCAAACCAAAAAACAAATCTATCAATGATAACAAGCAATAAAATCTATGCTAAGAGAAGGAAAAAAATACAAACAAAAACGGACAAACACAGCCCTAGGACAAATGGTAAAAACAAAGCTATACAGATCAAATCACACACAGAAGCATACACATACACAGTCACAAAAAAAAAGAAAAAAATAGGAAACAAATATATATATTGTTGCTCCCAAAGTCCACCTCCTCAATTTGGGATAATATGTTCTCTCTTCAGGTATTCCACAGATGCAGAGTACATCAAGTTGTTGGTGGAGATTTAATCCACTGCTCCTGAGGCTGCTGGGAGAGATGTCTCTTTCTCTTCTTTGTTTGCACAGTTCCTGGGATTCAGTTTTGGATTTGACCCCACCTCTGCAGTTAGGTCGCCTGAGGGTATATGTTCTTTGCTCAGACAGGACCTGTTTAAAGAAGCAGCTGATTTGGGGGCTCTGGCTCACTCAGGCCTGGGGAAGGCACGGGTGTGGACTTCAGGGTGAACCTGCGGCCGCAGAGGCTGGCGAGCCGTTGCACCAGCCTGAGGCAAACTGTTTTGTCTCCCGGGGTAGTTGTCACTGGATCACGGGACCCTGGCGGTGGCTTGCTGCTCAGACTCCCAGGAGGGGAGGTTTGGATAGTGACGTGTGCTTGCACACAGGCTTCTCAGTGGCTGCTGCCACAGCCTTAGCATCTCATTCCTGTCTCTGGGGTCCCTAATGATAGCGGCAGCTCATGCCCATCTCTGGAGCTCCTTTAAGCAGTGCTCTTAATCCCCACTCCTCACACACCAGGAAACAAAGAGGCAAGGAAAAGTCTCTTGCCTCTTTGGCAGGTCCAGACTTTATCCCGGACACCCTCCCAGCTAGCTGTGGTACACTAACCCCCTTCAGGCTGTGTTCACACAGCCAACCCCAGTCCTCTCCCTGGGATCTGACTGAAGCTGGAGCCTCAGCTCTCAGCCCCCACCCATCCTGGTGGGTGAGAAGACAAGCCTCTCAGGCTGGCGAGTGCTGGTCAGCACCGATTCTCTCTGTGGGAATCTCTCCACTTTGCCCTCTACACCATTGTTGCCTCACTCTCCTCCATGGCTCTGAAGCTTCCCCCCTCCACCATCTGCAGTCTCCACCCATGAAGGAGCTTCCTACTGTGTGGAAACCTTCCTCCTTCACAGCTCCCTCCCACTGATGCAGGTCCCATCCGTATTCTTTTGTCTCTGTTTTTTCTTTTTCCTTTTGCCCTACCCTGGTACGTTGGGAGTTTCTTGCCTTTTGGGAGGTCTTAGGTCTTCTGCCAGCGTTCAGTAGGTGTTCTGTAGGAGTTGTTCCACATGTAGATGTATTTCTGATGTATTTCTGCCGAGAAAGGTGATCTCCGCGTCTTACTCTTCTGCCATCTGGAAGCTCCTCCCTCCCTCTCTTTGAATTGTGGTTTTCTCAGGGTATATGCCCAGTAGTGGGATTGCTGAGCAGTATGGTAGTTTTATTTTGTAGTTTCTTTAAGGAACATCTGTACTGCTCTCCATAGTGGCTGTATCAATTTACATTCCCAACAACATTGAAAAAGGGTTCCGTTTTCTCTACAACTTCTGCAGCATTTATTGTTTGCAGAATTTTTGATGATGTCCATTCTCACCAGTGTAAGGTGATAACCTCACTGTGGTTTTGATTTGCATTTCTCTAATGGTTAGTGATGTTGAGCATTCTTTCATGTGTTTTTTGGCAATCTGTATATCTTCTTTGGAGAAATGTTTCTTTAGGGCTTCTGCCCATCTTTGGATTGGGTTTTTTGTTTTTTTGATATTGAGCTGCATGAGCTGGTTGTATATTTTGGAGATTAATCCTTTCTCATTTGCTTCATTTGCAAATATTTTCTCCCATTCTGAGGAGTGTCTTTTGGTCTTGTTTATGGTTTCCTTTGCTATGCAAAAGCTTTTAAGTTTCATTAGGTCCCATTTGTTTATTTTTGTTTTTATTTCCATTTCTCTAGGAGGTGGGTCAAAAAAGGATCTTGCTGTGATTTATGTCATAGAGTGGAGCATTCTGTCTATGTTTTCCTCTAAGAGTTTTATAGTGTCTGGCCTTACATTTAGGTCTTTAATCCATTTTGTGTTTATTTTTGTGTATGGTGTTAGGGAGTGTTCTAATTTCATTCTTTTACATGTAACTGTCCAGTTTCCCAGCACCATTTATTGAAGAGTTTGTCTTTTCTCCATTGTATATTCTTGCCTCCTTTATCAAAGATAAGGTGACCATATGTGTGTGGGTATAACTCTGGCCTTTCTATACTGTTCCATTGATCTATATTTCTCTTTTTGTGCAGGTACCATACTGTCCTGATTACTCTAACTTTGTAGTATATTCTGAAGTCAGGGATCCTGATTTCCCCAGCTCCATGTTTCTTTCTCAAGATTTCTTTGGCTATTCGGAGTCCTTTGTGTTTCCATACAAATTGTGAAATTTTCTGTTCTAGTGTAGTCATTTTCACATTGTTGCTTCTTCCAAACCAAAAACATGGTATATCTCACCATTGTTTGTACCATCTTTAACTTCTTTAATCAGTGCCTTATAATTTTCTGCATACAAGTCTTTTGTCTCCTTAGGTAGGTTTATTTCTAGGTATTTTATTCTTTATATTGTAATGGTAAATGGGAGTGTTTTCTTAATTTCACTTTCAGATTTTTCATCATTAATATATAGGAATGCAAGTGATTTCTGTGCATTAATTTTGTATCCTGCTACACTACCAAATTCATTGATTAGTTCTAGTAGTTTTCTGGTAGGATCTTTATGATTATCTATGTATAGTATCATGTCATCTTCAAACAGTGACAGTTTTCCTTCTTCTACTCTGATTTGGATTCCTTTTATTTCTTTTCCTTCTCTGAGTGCTGTGGCTAAGAATTCCAAAACTATGTTGAATAATAGTGGTGATTGTGGGCAACTTTGTCAGGTTCCTGATCTTAGAGTAAATGGTTTCAGTTTTTCACCATTGAGAATAAAGTTGGCTGTGGGTTTGTCATATATGGCCTTTATTATGTTGAGTTAAATTCCCTCTATACCTACTTTCTGGAGGGTTTTTATCTTTAATGGTGTTGAATTTTGTCAAAATCTTTTTCTGCAGCTATTGAAATGATCATATGGTGTTTGTTCTTCAGTTTATTAATATGGTTTATCACATTGATTGATTTGCATATATTGAAGACTCCTTGCATTCTTGGTATAACCCCAGCTGATCATTGTGTATGATCATTTTAATGTGCTGTTGGATTCTCTTTGCTAGTATTTTGTTGAGGATTTTTGCATCAATGTTTATCAGTGATATTAGCCTATAGTTTTCTTTTTTTGTGTGTGTGATATCTTTGTCTGGTTTTGGTATCAGGGTGATGGTGGCCTTGTAGAATCAGTTTGGGAATGTTCCTCACTCTGTCACATTTTGGAAGAGTTTCAGAAAGATAGGTGTTAGCTCTTCTCTAAATGTTTGATAGAATACACCTGTGAAGCCATTTGGTCCTGGGCTTTTGTTTGTTGGAAGATTTTTAATCACAATTTCAATTTCAGTGCTTGGTCTGTTTATATTTTCTATTTCTTCCTCTTTCAGACTGGGAAGGTTGTGCTTTTCTAAGGATGTGTCCATTTCTTCCAGGTTGTCCATTTTATTGGCATATTCTTGCTTATAGTAATCTCTCATCATCCATTGTATTTCTGCAGTGTCAGTTGTTACTTCTTCTTTTGCATTTCTACTTCTATGGGTTTGAGTCTTCTCCCTTTTTTTCTTGTTGAGTCTGGCTAATGGTTTATCAATTTTGTTTATCTTCTTAAAGAACCAGCTTCTAGTTTTATTGATCTCTGCTCTCTTTTCCTTCATTACTTTTTCATCAATTTATGATCTGATATTTATGATTTCTCTCCTTCTGCTATGTTTGGTTTTCTTTTTGTTGTTCTTCTTCTTCTTTCTCTAATTGCATTTGGTGTAAGGTTAGGTTGTTTATTTGAGATTTTCCTTGTTTCTTAAGGTAGGATTGCACTGCTATAAACTTGGCAGTGGCAGGCTGCACCGGCTCCTGGTATGGGAGGTGTGGCTAGTGACCTGTGCTTGCACACAGGCTTCTTGGTGGCTGCAGCAGCAGTCTTCATGTTTCATGCCTATATCTGGTGTCCATGTTGATAGCTGCAGCTAGTTCTCATCTCTGGAGCTGGTTTAGGTGGTGCTCTGAACCCCTCTCTTTGTACACTTAAAAACAATGGTCTCTTGCCTCTTCAGCAGGTCCAGGCTTTTTCCTGGATGCCCTCACAGCTAGCTGTGGTGCAGTATCCCCCTTCAGGCTGTGTTCACGCAACCCACCCAAGTCCTTCCCCTGGGATCTGACTGCGGAAGCCTGAACCTCAGCCCATAGTTTATAACTTTAATCCCTCTCTTGTCAATATCAACTTTCTTGTCCTATCTTGACTGTACTCATCTTTGAGCTCCTAAACACTATTTAGAAAAAGACAGTACTAGGGATTGAAAACATTAGAAATTTGGGTCCCTTAACTTAACTGAGCCATCAATATTACCCAGAAATTCTATATGCCCATTGATACCCCATGCTTTGAATTAATGCTGCAGATTTTGCAATATTTCTCCACTATCTTCCAATCCTACTTCACCACCTCTATCATCTGTCTTATCAGAAAGAAATTCCTTCAATATCTTGTCACTAAACTTTCAAGACTGTGTATACATTTCTTCTTCCCTACTAGTGCAATGAAGGGACCTATCTAACTAAAGCTTATCCTTACCAGAAAAAAGTGGATACCAAAATTTTCCTCCTTCAAGGGGGTGTGCATCTATTATTTTGCCTACCCTGCATAACCCCAAAATCCCTACTGACTTGGTTCCATAACTTTAAACACACTCACATCTGTCTTATCCAAAATGAATATCCCCCACATATGTAATACACACAAAGTATCTCATAATTTCAGATACTTTTTCAGTTAATGCCTTCTATCCTCCCTTTGACTTCTCATTTACTCCTCAACCCATTTCAATGAGACGTCTACCCCTATCACAAGCCCAAGTCTTCCCTAACCAAATCATCAACAACATAGCATTTTTGAGTATGTATTATGGACATTTTGGTGCTGAACATACTTAATTGTACTGAAATATTTTTAAGAGTTAAACTTTTTCTTGAAAAAAATTCTACTAGGATTTAAACACTTCAACTTCATAATATACATAAATATATTCCAATTGCAATGACAATAAAACAGCATATATTAAATAGGATGAGGTATTTATTTATTCCTTCATTTATTCCATAAATATGTATTGAACATATGCGATAGCACAAAAACTGTGTTAGTTTTTCAGACTGCATCATTGATTATGACAGATGCAAAAAAAATTAAACTATAGTTATGCTATAAATGATAAGATGAAAATAGAACCTAATACAAGGCTATGTAACTAGATTAACTTATCTAATCTGAGGAACAGTGAAGGGCTTCTCAGAGCTCTAAAGAAGTTGCCAGAATTAGTTCCATAAGAAAAGAGGATGAGTAGAAGTTTTGAGGGGAAGCAAGGCTTTCCCCCTAGAGAGCTCAAAGGACATGAAAGCAGGCCAGAGAGGTTGCAATATACAAGCAAAAAGACTGTTGAGAGAAGGCGGGATAATTAGATAGTGCCTTGTTTATTCAGGGTCTGATAGATCAAGTGCTTTGGCAGTTTATAGCATGAACTTGCAATAAAACTGTATGAGTGAATAATAATAGGAGGTCTTTTTTGGTAAGGGAGATTAAGAGATTCACTGTTTCTATGACACTGATGATTGTCTTTAACAGATTTTTTCAGGCAGAGAAGGGTTATGATTGATGCCATTCCAGATACAGAAGTGTCATAAGCAAATAAGTCAGGAAGAAAATTGTAATAAAGTGCTCAGTGGTGATATGATCTCATGCTTTCTAAAGTTGGTGTTCTGCCAGTGGGACATTGTGACTACTTTCTGTGTTCTGTACTGGAAAACATAATTAGTCCTTAGATTACACTTTTCACTCTTCTGGGAGAGATTTGAGCAGTGAGCTTTTTAGTCACCAGATAAAAAGCAAATAGCTACCCAATATTTCAGATTACATATTTAAATATCATTTTATAATTCAAATTGGATGCACTCATGAAGATCTACATGTTTTTATCTTTGAAATCTGGATTTATCTTACATTAAAACATATAATATAGATAGATATAGATATATTTGGCAGATGTACATGTATACTTCCATAAGTATTTTTTCACCAGAGAGCAAAAGCCAAGCCAAAGAAAAGAGGAATGTTCTTACCTACCGCTTTCTTTACTGCCCTCTTTTAAGAATAAAGGGTATTAGCAGAAGAAAGGATTTCTTCACTATGGGGAAATTTTTAGCTGTGGCCTGTATTTAAAGAACTGGAGATAGCTGAAGATACCTCTTTGAAGAAGGTTAATTGACAGTTAATTGCTTTATTGTAACAGATTAGGTAAATGCTTGGTGGAATTAGTGAGAGTGATTTCTCAATTCTGAAACAAGGTTGAGTTTTACTGTAATCTCCTCAGTAAAAATAAAGCCTATGTCCAGTCAACAGCTAATCCATGAAGTCTTTAGTTTCAAGAATTGTAATATTGAGGAGAGTGAGAAGCTTTCAGGAAATGGACCAGAAAAACCTACTCTTAAATTCACTTGAGATGGTACTATGGATAGCTCTCACAAATAAGTAAGGATGACATTTTTAGGATTGTTAATCTCAGACCAGTAGGCTAGAATGGCATTTGTACTAATCTTGATAAAAAGGAAGTATAATTTATTTAATATGTAAATAAGAGACATATGGTAAATCAAGAGACATATGTTTACATCTTACATGATTAAGGAATCCTAATTTGTTACTTTTTTTTTTAAACATAAAAGTATAACAAAACTTCCATCTACTCTCTTGTGTGTCATGACTGAAGGCTCTTTAATGGTAAATAGTTCCGGAAAAATACAATAAGAGAGAAAAAGGGATAAGAATAAACAGTTTAATATTTATTACTGTGATGATATATAATTAAAATGAAAAAAATCCCCTCAAAACCACCCTGGACTGAGGACAGGAGGAAGTGGGCACATGTGTGGAATTTGTCAAATAACATTCATTTTCAGGGATCTGAGATGACTCTTCCTCTCTCCCTTTATAATTGAAGAAGTATGGCAAATGGATCCGATTTTTACAAAGAGAAAGAAACAGGAACAAAGATTATGTCAAAAGTAAAGTTAATCTGTACAATTTCTTACAGATAAAGTTTCCCTTTTTCGAGAAAAATATTTATTCTGGCAATGGTAATATATTTTGAATTTCATTTTTTCAACTAAGAATATTATTATTATAATTATATATACTATATTATATTGTAATCTATATTAATTGAGATTATCATAGTGGGAGTATATTTCAGAAATAAATTTACAATGAAAAGATTATATAATACACTCTGTCTGCCCATAGTGGTTTACAATGTAAGAAAAACAATCCTTTTGGAAAGGTTGTACAGCAGCCTGCATTTATTTAAAAAACATACTTATTTGAATAAGGAAGTCAGTTTTTTGACTGATAAATAAAACAAAAGTAAAATTACACTCATATCTTCTGAAGCCTGTGTGCCTAGAGCCCATGCTCTGTGACAAGCTAAGCCACCACAATGAGAAGCCTGTGTACCTCAACGAAGAGTAGCCCCCACTCGCTGCTACTAGAGAAAGCCCGCACACAGCAATGAAGACCCAATGCAGCCAAAAAAATAAAATTAATTAACTAATTTATAAAAAAGAAACAAATACCCATTTCCAATTTTCTTGTAGTTACTATCCCCAACACACCTCTCAGATGCCATATAAATATGCAAAAGTGCATCCTTTCTATTATTATCCTGTCCTACTTTAACATATGTAAAATTCTCAGCAATTGCAATTCTATAGCACATCAGGATTTTTCCCACTTCACCTAATACCAGAGATGGGTCCTCATGACAATAAGGCAAGTTATCTGGATGGCAAGTGATCCAACCACCGACCACCATTTCAGAGCTTGATTCCCAGGACCACCTCCTGTACCAAGTGTCTTAGGCTCAATTCTCATAGATCAGACACTAAGTCAAAGACTCAGGTGCAAATGATATATTAAGGAAAAATTCCCAGGAGAAACCACTGAGGGCTGGGGAAAGCAGAATAGGGAAGGAGAGAAAGCCAAACAACCTTGTAATTTCAGTTGGGTCCCAGACTCAGCCCGATCCTGTGGGGAGCCCTGGAGAATAACTTTTACTTCTTGCATCAAGGAAAAGAGCTGTTCAGCGGAGGGGTTTAACCTCCTAGCAATAAACCTCCCAGCACTTTTATTTCTCATTACAAGAGATTAAACAGCAATCTAGCATTAGATACAAACTGCTGGCCCATGCATTATTTTCATATAACACCATATAATAAAAAAATATTTCAAAGTTGCATTCAGCTTCCACATCCAGGCAGCAGCAGACTGACCATACATATTTATATTTTCCCCCTCAAATTTCTATTGGTATGGCAGTAAAAGAGTGCATGTAACATAAATTTATAATGACATGAAGTTTAAAAGGAAGGTTTATCAATTAAGCAGATTTTTTTTTTTACAGTTTTCTGGAATATAGCAAGCTGATACATTTGTCATGTGATTTATTCTGCCAGGTAGAAGTGTGAGAATTCTTCAAGCTTAGACTCCATAGGCAACTTTTAGGGGAATCATTAATCAAGGATACTTCATGGGAAACCTGATTCAATTATCCTCATCCCCACTTGGCTCCCCTGTCCTAAGGAAAAGGCCATTTGCAAGGCTTTGAATTCAGGCAAAAGACAGAAAGGAAAGGAAAGGAAAGGAAAGGAAAGGAAAGGAAAGGAAAGGAAAGGAAAGGAAAGGAAAGGAAAGGAAAGGAAAGGGAAGGAAAGGAAAAGGAAATAAAAGTTTTCTGAATAGATTGCATAATTTGTCTTAGAAGGGCTGGGTCTAAATGTACAGTGGAAATGTCTAAGAAAACAAGAGGGATGTGTCTGTAAGTGAATTAAATTCCAAACTTCCACATCTTGTTTCTAGAGAGTTCATATATATTGTCAAAAGTAGCAGAATCAAGAATTAGAGGTGGAATCACCACAGAAATGCATGTAACTTAATGAAATTTAGCTGTAAGTCATTAGAAGAGAGGGAGAAGGATAAAAAAGAGAATTTCCCCAAGTAATATTTTGAAGGAAGACAGAAAATTGCTTCTCTTCCAGTGTCAGTTCCCTTGTGACTTTCTGAGAGTGAGTACCTCGCTACCATTTGTGAGTCCAGTATTTATAGAGGATATAGTTTTAATTAAAATAAATGGAATCCAGACACAAGACACCTAGTTTATATGGAGGTTTAAACATGGAAACCTGTCTTTTCCAAAGCAGAGGGAAGAAAAAACCCATTATAAAATATCTAAGAATTTTGATTATGGTCTCCCAGATGTTAATTACTCTAGCATTGTGCAAGAATAATTGTGACTTTATGAAACTTTTATCTAAGATGACTTGACACTTTCCTCAAGCTTCTAACAATACCAATGTCTAAGTATATTGCTTAAGGAACTCTGCAGTGATGGAAATGTTTTATTTCTGGCTGTCCAACTGGATAGCCACTAGACAGATATGACTACCGAGCACTTGAAATTTCATTGTTGTGAATGAGAAGCTGACTTTTAATTTTATTTTAATTAATGTGAATTTAAATAGCCATATGTAGCTAGTGACTATTGTGCTGGACAGGGCAGTTTTAGAATATTCTAAGAACTAAACACTTCTATAATAAAAATGACTACACTTGAGAATTGAAAACAGGAAGGGAAAAGAGACTAATTTTTCCTTTAATACCATTCATGGCTTTTCAAGTTTAAATTTATTACATGCATTTTTTATTATAATAATACTTTATAAGTTAAACATGTAGGGCTTCCCTGGTGGCTCAGTGGTTAAGAGTCCGCTTGCTGATGCAGGGGACGCGGGTTCGTACCCCGGTCTGGGAAGTTGCCACATGCCGCGGAGCGGCTAAGCCTGTGAGCCATGGCCGCTGAGCCTGCGCGTCCGGAGCCTGTGCTCCGCAACGGGAGAGGCCACAACAGTGAGAGTCCCGCGTACTGCAAAAACAAACAAACAAACAAACAAACAAAAACCATGTATTTGCTAAGTATCTACCATACTAGACACTTCTCTCACATTATCTTTCTGACCACCAAAGCAATATGTATGATATATATTATTACTCCATTTTAATGCATCAATAAATCCCAGAGCATAATAACATTAATCTTAGGAAGACTATATTATATTTAGAGTAGATGATGCTATCTGACATATGGGAATTATTCAGAAAATGATTGTGAATGAATGAATGGATGAACGATGTATGGATATAAGGACATTTGCATTTGGAGGATAAACTTGTGTAAACTTTCATTGCAGTATATAAATACACATTTATCTCCTTTTGATGTATATGACATGCTTTTTAAATTAACCTATCTCCTCCTAGTGTGGGAAAAAAAAAAAAAACAGTTACCTGACCTTGGGGCAGGATAATTAGCCCCTCTTGCAGGCATTCTTGATTAGAAATGGGAATGGGAATACAGAAACTGGAAAGTTGAGATGAGAATACTTTATAAGTGTAAAAGGCCTCAAATAATGCCTTATACACAGGGGAGGTACAGTGGATTGTAACAGATACTACATTATGGACATTACATAGATATAATATAGTTATAGAACATATAGATTATATAATATAGATAGATATTACATAATATACATAAATACCAGCATGTAATAAAAACATATTTTTCTTCCTTTAATTTAGAATTTGGAACACAATAACATGGTTATTTGGAACATGGACATTTCCTGGTTAGAGGCAATTGGCTAAGAGAAAAAACAGCCTGTATCTCTCAAGATGTGATCTTGGATTTTCACACTGATATTGTGCTGACATTTTAACCTTTCATTACTGAGCTGTAATTTTAAATATGATTTGTAGCTCTTTGGAATTTCAGTGTATTTTTTCAGCTTTGTTTTGAAGAGTCTCCTTTATATTAACTATATCTGTCATAGATAGTCTGTCACTGGGTATAATAGCCTCATTATGTTAAAACGGAATCACACTATATTATTTGCTCGTATCTCTAACACATCTCACTCCCTTTCTGTTTCTCTCCGTTTTTTAGTGATTCTCAAGGCTGACAATTTAGGATAATAAGTTATTTTAGATAAAGGCCTGTTTACTATCATCTTTGAATCAGTGTGATTGAGGATGTCATGGATGACTTTTTCAATATGAAGCAAATTCAATACTTGGTGATATAGAGCTGTGCGTTGGTGTCATGCTGGAACTGTGCTGTAACGATGCTCTGTGTGGCTCTGTATGATCACTGATCCCTTTGTTCTCTTTCCTGGATATTGCTAATATTTATAGAACTACACTCGATGACAGTAAATTGATCTGGATTGAATTTATTTTTCACACTTTTCTCTGCTTCTGAAAATGCTGCTTATTCTTCAAGGCATGACTGTGTGACAACTACCTTTTATTCTCCTAGTATTCTTCTAGTAATATTATCATTATTCATTTCAAATGTTTTGTTATTGAAAACAATGACTACTACATATAACCATTTAATGCATGTCAGGGTCTAGGTTAAGTAATTTGATGTGTGTGTGTGTACACACACACATGCAAGTAATTTATATTTATGTATAAATATACGTATAAAATAAAAAAACTCATACTGCCCTTTTATAGACCCACCTGTCCCATAACAACTGACAACCACTAATCTATTCTCCCTTTCTATAATTTTGACATTTCAGGAATGTTTTATGTATATATATTCTCAATTTTGTACTTATATATTTATATTTTCAAAGTAATACTCTGAGATAGTCTATATAGTCTCTGTATTTCAGGTGATAAATCTGATAAAACTCAGATTTAGAAAAGTTAAGTCCCATGGCCCATCTACATAGTGCACAATTGCAATTAATTACTTCTATAAATAGTAACAGTAAGTATATTTTAAAGAACACTTTATGAATTGTGAAATGAGAAAATTATTTATGTAAATAATAATTAGTCTAACTTTAGTTAGGTTGTCCAGTCACAAAAGCATTGAGAACTACCCTCTGAGCTACCCTCTGAGCTTCACTCTACTTCTTCCTATCACTTACTTGGATTTACTGCACATGTAATGAGCAGTAAATGTTGCATGTAAGGCTTACTGTCCAGCAGTCCATCTGGAATACTAGACTGCCACGTAGCAACTAAGGTCACGAAAGTCTCCACCTATTTGTGACAGTGCAAATGTGGCTGGGATATGTTTAGACTGGAGTCCATTTTTGAATAATCTAGAAAATATCCTCTCAATTTCTTATGGGGAGGCTAGGCACTTTTAAAAATTTGCTGATAAGAGTTTTCTTTCATATTATTTTTATTATCATTAAATATTTTAATTAAGCTGTTTATTTTGAGATTAATTGTACATTTATATGCAGTTGTAAGAAATTATAAACAGAAACTTTGTACACTTTACCTACTTTCCCCCAATGGTAGTACCTTGCAAAAATATAGTTCACTATAAAAACCAGGATATTGAAAATCATATATCAAGACCATCCTGGTCATTCCAAGAATGCCTCATATGTCCCTTTTATAGACACACCCATCTCCCCCATTATTCACTTCCAGAAGCCACTAATTTATTCTCCATTTCCATAATTTTATCATTTCAAAAATGTTATCTAAATGAAGTCATACAGTACAAATCCATCTACTGAGTTTTATATTTCAGTCATTTTATTTTTCTGTTCTAATATTAATATTTGGTTCTTCATAAAGATTATTTTCTGAGATTTCTATTTTTCCATTTGTTTCAATTTTCATGATTGCATGTTGGAGAATTTTTTTATGACGGCTGTTTTAAACTCTAGAGAGTCAAGTCTAAAATCTCAGTCATCTTGATGTCATTATCTATTGATTTATTTTTTCATGTGAATTGTGTTTTCTGGAGAATTCTGTTTCTCTGGTTCTTTGTACAAGGTATGATTTTTAGTTGAAGTGTGCATGATTTAGATATTATGGTATGAGTCTCTGAATATTATTAAACCTTCTGTTTGAGTTGGCTTTCACTGACAGCACTGCAGCAGGGAAGGGTGGGGGACAATTAGTTATTGCCATATGAGGGTAGATGACCATGTTCCTCACTTGGCCTCTGCTAACATCCAGGGGCAGGGGCTCCTCTTTATTAACGAGTAGGTGTGGGAGCTCTTTCTCTCCTCTAGGAGCCTATCTCTCTCTTCTTCTCTCTATGTCTTTCTCTACCAAACAATGTCTTTCTTTCTGCATTTTAGCCAGAGTTGTAGATTCATCTTTCCAACTGACTTCCTTTTAAAGGCTCTAGAGAATTTTTGATGATGGCCATTCTGATTGGTGTAAGGTGATACTTCATTGTAGTTTTGATTTGCATTTCTCTAATGATTAGTGATGTTGAGCATCCTTTCATGTGTTTGTTGGCAATCTGTATATCTTCTTGGGAGAAATGTCTATTTAGGTCTTCTGCCCATTTTTGGATAGCGTTGTTTGTTTTTTTGATATTGAGTGGAATGAGCTGCTTGTAAATTTTTGAGATTAATCCTTTGTCAGTTGCTTCATTTGCAAATATTTTTTCCCATTCTGAGTGCTGTCTCTTTGTCTTGTTTATGATTTCCTTTGCTGTGCAAAAGCTTTTAAGTTTCATTAAGTCCCATGTGTTTATTTTTGTTTTTATTTCCATTTCTCCAGGAGATGGGTCAAAAAGGATCTTGCTGTGATTTATGTCATAGAGTGTTTTGCCTATGTTTCCCTCTAAGAGTTTTACAGTGTCTGACATTACATTTAGGTCTTTAATCCATTTTGAGTTTATATTTGTGTATGGTGTTAGGGAGTGTTCTAATTTCATTCTTTTACATGTAGCTGTCCAGTTTTCCCAGCACCACTTATTGAAGAGTTTGTCTTTTCTCCATTGTATATTCTTGCCTCCTTTATCAAAGGTAAGGTGACCATATGTGTGTGAGTTTATCTCTGGGCTTTCTATCCTGTTCCATTGAACTTTTTCTAACTTACTTCATTCTGTATGACAGACTCTAGGTCCATCCACCTCACGGCAAATAACTAAGTTTCATTTCTTTTTATGGCTGAGTAATATTCCATTGTATATATGTGGCACATTTTCTTTATTCATTCATCTTTTGATGGACACTTAGGTTCCTTCCATGTCCTGACTATGGTAAATAGAACTGCAATGAACTTTCTGGTACATGACTCTTTGAATTATGGCATTTTCAGGGTATATACCCAGTAGTGGGATTGCTGGGTCATATGGTAGTTCTATTTTTAGTGTTTTGAGGAACCTCCATATTGTTCTCCATAGTGGCTGTATCAATTTACATTCTCACCAACAGTGCAAGAGGGTTCCCTTTTCTCCACACCTCTGTCATACAGAGTGAAGTAAGTCAGAAAGAGAAAAACAAATACTGTATGCTAACACAGATATATGGAATCTTAAAAAATAAAAATAAAAAAAGATTCTGAAGAATCTAGGGGCAGGACAGGAATAAAGACGCAGACATAGAGAGTGGACTTGAGAACACGGGGAAGGGGAATGGTAAGCTGGGACTAAGTGAGAGAGTGGCATGAATATATATACACTACCAAATATAAAATAGATAGCTGGTGGGAAACAGCCATATACCACAGGGAGATCAGCTCTGTGCTTTGTGATCACCTAAAGGGATGGGATAGGGAGGGTGGGAGGGAGACACAAGAGGGAGGAGATGATATGGGTATATATGTATATGTATAGCTGATTCACTTTGTTATAAAGCAGGAACTAACACACCTTTGTAAAGCAATTATACTCCAATAAAGATGTTTCTATATATATATATATATATATATATATGCCATAGAGATATCTTAAATATGTTTGAGGAATCTCATCCAATTTCAAACACAATCCTCATTGTATGCTACCTATTGAAGGCAATATTATTAATCTTCTTGCTCCAAGATTTGATACTTTAGTAGCTTCTGGGTGTAACTCATAGGAGAAGATGAACTGTCTCTTTACACTTGTCCACTGTCATAGAGAAGATTTATGCTTAAATATTTCTAATATGCTGTTCATAACTTATAGATAAATCTTGCATTAAAGATTTATCTATAAGTAATCAAATCTTTATCTTTACTGGAGATGAAGGTAGTTTGAGATTTATCTTTTCAAGTTAGTTTCTTTTAATACATAGTAAGCTAGTAGGGAATCTGGCATTTTTAGTTTGTTTTCCCAACTTTGTAATATTTCACAAGCTTTTAAAAAATAATCATTTAAAATTGCATTTATGAACATTTCTGTGTTAGAGCTATTTGGCAATAAGTAGAACTTAGAGCCTTGAAAAAATATTACGAGATTGTTTCCTCCATTTTCCAATTGCATTTTTAAATTTCTGATTTTAGCTATGTCAGTCCAAATTGATAATAAAAGAATGTTTCTTTCCTCATGATCAGATGGTGGAATGGGTGATTCTGTCTAGTCAAAAAACAAAAAGACATGAAAAATGTTCAGGATGTCATGGAGTTTTCAAATGAGCTGCTCAGCTGAGCACTGTGTTCTGCCTCTGGCTGGTGTGGAGGAGTATGTGTCTGTGCCTCTCAAGTTTCTGACAGAGATTGTGATATTCACAAGTTCTATAACCTAATCAAGGCAAGACTCAGTTCTCTCAACTGTCATCACCCTGAAATTATCAGACATATGGTCCCGTTTTAGCAACCCTCCAAGCTGTCTGTCAATCTAAATCATTTGCTAGGACACTTGAATGTAAGCAGTTGGTGATTCTTGTCTAATTTTCATTCAGCATTTTATCTGTCCCTTTTTGTAAATGACTCCACTTGTGGTCATCGTTCTAAAAATTAAATGTAGATGTTCTGTGAAAAGACCCCTAACATATTTCAGATCACCTAGCTTTCATAAATGTATCCTAAATGTACTGATGCTAGAAACTTTTACAATTATATGCCTCATTTGGCCTTAAAATGATATATTTCACAAAAAAACAATAGAATAAAACAGCTGCTGTGAAGCTCTCTTAAATGATCTAATTGCAAGCGAGCAACCTCAAAACACTGTTGTCATGAATGGAAACTCAATTTCAAAAGATATTTTGTTGATATACATTGATTAAAGAAAAAAGGAATGACAAGGTGGCCTGAAACATCAAGGAACCTCCTTCCCCCACTATCACCCATACACACATGCACACATACACACCACACACACACAGGCATTCAACTCTAATATTTTTCTAGTCTCATGTCCTATAATTAGTATGGCTTGTAATGGAAGAAGATTTATCTATCAATAGTTTTAAAAATATTTTGCTATACGTCTTATTCTAGATTACTTATCTGATTACACATCATAGAATCATAATGAAAAATTCTTCAGCAGCTTAAACATGACCAAATTTTTTCTGTATCACTTCTCATTCAGAGTGAGACTATTCTTATCACTTGAATCTGGGTTGTGCTTGTGCTTTGGCCAAAAGAATTTGATGGAAGTAATTGGTACATTATGGCACTTGGCCACAAGAGGTTTTGATTCTTCTACCTTCTAATTGCTTAGAAGCCTGCTTTGAAACTGCAGTATGAAGAGGTTGATACTGCTACTGACTAGAGTAAGAAAGCAACATGAAGGAGAAGTGAAGTACCCCAGTTAACAACCAGTACTATCTAGCAGACAACAGTGAGGTCTTCTTGGACATCTGATCTTTCAGATAAATACAACCACATGAGTGAAGCCTGAGAAAACAGTACAGGAACAATACAACCAACCCATACAATAAAGAGGAAAAAAAAATAAAAACAGACAATTGTTGTATTAAGCAACAAGCTTTTTTTTGTTTGTTTGTTTTTTGGTTGCAAGGCAAATTTTATTGCGCTACAGTTGCAGATTATATAGACTAGAAAAGGGAAGGTTGCCAGACGGTGGTTTACATTATCTAAAGACTGTCTCGGCTCAGGGTTAACTTCCCTGGGAGAAAACTCATAAAGCCAGAATCATCTGCCGTTCTGCAGGGGAGAGGTTGATGGCTGAGCCAAAATTGTTCTCTCAATCTCCGGAGGTCCTCTGGAAAGATCCGTTAACCAGCACTTGGCATGGTCCTGATCCTGTGTTGATTTGGGGACGTGGTCACATGTGTATCTTTCCCAGATCAGCGCCTGGACCTCGCTGGCTTACTGAGCGCTTAGTCAAGCAAATAGATGGCTCACCACAGCTCACAACAAGTTTAGAAGATGAAGAAGCTCAGCAATAAGCTTTTGAGGTGGTTAACTGTGTAGCAATAGTCAGATGATCCAAATGTAGACATTAAAACACAATATGGGAAATAATGCTTTGCTAATTTTCAAGAATTTGTGGCTTAATATCAAATTCTGAGTGGAATCAAGGTAAAAATCAATTTCTTATATTTATTCCTGGATACATTTTAGACAATGATTTGGTTCAGTGTTATGAGTAGATATCTGAAATAACATTTCTGACTTTACAAAATTTATATTTTAAACTCTTTCTATGCAAGAAAATAAAGAGGATTCAAAATGTGAAAACTTGGATTATAGTACTAATTCTGTCATTTACAAATGTGTGAAGATAATGACTGGCATGTATTTTTCAGTTATTTGTTAATCTGTGAGATAATATATGAAAATATATTTGGGAAATATTCTTAAATTATCTCAAAGAGAAGATAAAGCAAATAAATATAGAAGTATATAGATGTAAATATATTTAAATAAATGTGTGTATATATATATTTTTGCTTGGGGCTGGGACAATACTGCTGTTCACTAGTATAAAGATCTTCTTTTCTGAAAATAAGGAAGAGTCGCACTTCACTGCCCCTTTAGAATAAGGTATAACTATATAATTTGTCCTAGTCAATAAAATAGGAGTTTATACCACTTCCAGTTGGAAACGTTAAGCAGATTATATGGTTTTCCATCTTTCTTTCTTCTTTGTCATTCTGGGACTTTCCAGTTGCTTACATCTAAGTTCTGAGCATATGAAACTACATTTCCTTCTGGCCAGCATTGGACATGTAGGATGAGTAAAAAATAAACCTTGTTACTTTAGGTCACTGGATTTTGGAGTTATGTCAGGTGACTAGGTTATCTTCCTCATCCTGTGTCACCGATACACTGTGGAAATGCATATAAATTTGCATAATTGAATATAATTTAATTCATTCAGAGCAACACTTCTATGTGGTTTGGATCCAACTTTGATTTTATGATAAAATAGTGCCATTTGTTTCAATTTAAATGCATAACCACAGAGCTAAATAAAATGTAACATTTCATTTATCCAACTCAGTGTTACTTTATATTTTATAGTGAATAAAATTATATTGATTATTTTAGTATACTTCCCAGTATTTCATATCGAGTATTATATTCTACTAGCGTTATGAATTACTTTTTTACTTTTGTTAGATAAATAAGATGCAGATTTCTTTTTATGACCAGTTATATCAACATGATAATGACCCATAAATTCCACTAAATTTAGAAACATTCCAGCATTTGGACTTAAATAAATTCTTCTGATCTTCTAAGATGTAAATTACTTTTTGTACAAAACATAGCAACATCTAAAATAACTCTCCAGGTATTCTGCCATTTTTATTTCCCTTGTACTATCAACCTCTGCAAAGTATCATCTATTAAAATATATTTGAACATTTTTTTAAAAAACACTTCTGCTTTAGAAAAACATCATAATGAAAATTGTATTTTTTGTGGTCACAAGTTCTTTTTAATTCCTTCCAATCTTTGAAAACTTATTTTGAATTGCAAATATTTGACATTGTTGTATTATTACTAAAAAAAGATACCTGGAAAATATATAAAATAAACATGATGCTTTCAAATAAATGAATCAATCATGATGAATTAACTTACCACTAGAACATTTTAAGAACCATTTTTGAAATTTTTTCCTGTCATGTGAAATAGATTTTCTAAAATCTGCATCTTCTCTTTGATTGGTTCCATGGTCTTCTAAAATCACTTTTACTTTATTAAAAATTATGTCCATAGAGTAGGATTATTAAAGTTTATTTCAAATGGCACCTTCTTATTTTCATACTTACACTCATGTTTTCACCAATGTCTGAAATTTCTAACATTGCACTTTCTTTTTTTTCTCATGATTTGAAGAAGATTAACTAGTTATCTCATCAATGTTAGAAACTCAAGACTCCATAATTTTCAATTTTCAAGCAGAATTGAAAATTATGAAGTCTTGGCATACTGTAGTTTTATAACCAAACTTTTAACATCCTCTATAATTTTAATCCATTTCTGCACAAAATTTCCTAAGCATTACATCCCTTGACATTTTAGGTGTCTTACTTTTCTAAAAAAATTTTTTTGTGCATTTAAAATATATTTATTTTAACTTAATACAATATTTAATTAGAGTGGATACAATAGGTAACAAATATATACATAAGTTGTATTATTTAACTTAACATAAATTATACTTAGTAATTGAGTTGTACATAAAATTTGTACATATATATTTAATTTCTTTTTTAAATCAGTAATTACACACAACATAAAATTAAGCCCAGATTCCCAGACAAATTTTGTGAAAGAAGTAAAAACAGTGAACTATATTTCAAATTTTTATTGTTAATAGCATATTTTCTTTAATATTTTCTCTTTTGTGACTACGGATTTAGAAGAAATGTATTGAATTTTGTAAAACAGCCTTGTATTTGGCATCTATTTTGAACTCTCTTGTGAGTTTTAATATTATATGATTATTGATCTTTTTCTAGAATCATCTAAGAAAAAATCTATCTTCTAATAATTATACTTCTTAAACCTTTTGTTTTATGGTGCTTGCCAGAATTTCCAAAATTGTGTTAAACAATATTTGTTATATTTATATAGTTTTCTTCAAAAGACATAGAAAACTCACTGTATATACAAGTTTATATACAATGTGATATAAGACAATAATTAAATGTATTACTGAAGTATGTATAGTTGATTAGGCCATGTGATTATATTTCTAAAATGTAATGTATATTTTCTCCAATAGATATGAACATTTAGTTTTTCCTAATATGAAGAGCCAGTCAGCTACAAAAGTAGGCAGAAGCTAATTAAAAAGCCTCAAGTGTTTATTTTCTAGCATTTTATGATTCCATAGTCACCTAAAACTCTATAATAGAGTTTCTTTCTAATGTTGAAGTAGCTTTGATAGTGGCAGATTTCCCATCAACATTTTCTCTTTAATTTGGTCTCATTTACTAATACTTGATGTTGCTGGTTTTTGGCTTCCCTCCTGGAGCAATTCATTATCAGAATATGGAAATGCTTAGCTTTTTCTAGGATAATTCAATTCCTTCACAGTATTTAGCTATGTGTCGTTATACCAGGGCCTTCTTGAACAGGTGATTTATTTTGAATGCGTGTGATTTATCCTTGAAAAATTACTGCTACAAATCTTTTAATAATCAACATTTGCCACTTCTTAATCCTTTTGAAATTATAGGAATGTTCCATTTATCTATTACTTCTTAACAAGCCACATAAATCTTAGTCCCTTAAGCAACAACTATATATATATATATATATATATATATATATATATATATATATATATAATATGCAAGTTGAACAAAGCTCAGTGGTGACATGTCATCTCTGGTCCATTTGGCATCAGCTGAGTTGGCCCAAAGACTGAGGGTTAGGATCAGCTAAATTCTAGCTCTCTCACATGTGTAATAGTTGATACTGGCTATCATTGAAACTTTAGCCAGGAATGTCAGCTAGACACATGACCTCTTTATATTTCCTGGACTTCCTTACAAGATGGTAAATTAAGTTACAGCGTGGGTATCCCAAGAGATAGAGAGCCGTATGGTGGCTTTATAATATTTTTTAACCTAACATCAGAATCATGCAAAATCAATACTACCATATTTTATTTTTTTCAGATACTTGTCATTAAAGCTAGTCCACATTCAAAGGAAAGATAATCAGTTTACAATTTTGATGAAGTATCAGAGATTGTGTGGATATGATTTAAAACCACCAGAGTGGATATCTGCTGGTGATTTTATTGATATGCTATCTAAAAATCTTCAACATTTTCTCAAAGAGGCTTTTGGCTTTGTATTTTCTTGGTTTTTGACTTCCCACATCCTTATAGCAGGTCCTTGTATGTAATCTTTTTTTCAGTCTGGTCAAATTAACACTGTCACAAATTCCTTTCTTTTGTAGAATTTATAAGATATGTTTATCTTGTTTCCATCTCTTGCTAGTTTACATATTTATTTTCATTTATGTTGATAAATTTTGGCTTAATTTTGGTGATACATGAACAAAGATATGAGATGGTGATGCAGCAGTGTTTTGGAAAAATTGTCCTCACTTACAATTGATTCTTCATTTTAGAAAAGCTCAATACCTTTGGATAATTTCTTTTGGTTAACTTCCCCCTCTTATGCAGTATTGTTCTAAGTATTATTTTAGAAAAGAATACATTACTCATGAAGAGTATGAATGTGTTCATATATGAGAGTACCATTCTGTTACCATCACCCATGCACAATGGAGTAAATTGATATAGAATTTGTTGGTTGTATTTTTTTTTTCTGAAAATTTTGGCATTGCTATTTAACACTTTAAAACATGCTGGAGAACCTGAGTCCTGACCTTCTTTCCAAGTAATATCTTTAACTTATTCTTTTTTATATGAATTTTATTTTGCATTCCCTATGTATTTATATAATTATTCCAAAAAAAAATTTTACCCAAAATTCAACAAAAACCTTTGATTTTTATGCTGTAGTATATTTGTAACTTTGGGACTATTTGTATTATTCATTTGAATATTTTCTATATCTCTTATCCTATTCTTTTTTTAAAAAAAAATTTTTTAGAGTATTGTTGATTTACAATGTTGTGTTACTTTCTTCTGTACAGCAAAGTGAATCAATGATACATATACATATGTCCACTCTTTTTAAATTATTTTACCATATAGGTCATTATAGAGTATTAAGTAGAGTTCCCTGCACTATACAGTAGTTCCATATTAGATATTGATTTTATATATAGTAATGTGTATATGTCAGTTCCAATCTTCCAATTTATCCCTCGTTCCTTTTTACTCCCTATTAACCAGAAGATTGTTTTCTACATTTGAAATTCTATTTCTGTTTTGTAAATAAGTCCATTTGTACCATTTTTTTACATTCCACATATATATGATATTTGTCTTGCTCTGTATGACTTCACTCAGTATGACAATTTCTACGTCCATCCATGTTGCTGCAAATGGCATTATTTCATTCTTTTTTATGACTGAGTAATATTCCATTGTATATATGTACCACATTTTCATTATTGATTCATCTGTCAATGGACATTTAGGTTGCTTCCATGTCTTGGCTATTGTAAATAGTGCTGCAATGAACATTGGGATGCATGTATTTTTTTTCAAATTATGGTTTTCTCCTAGTATATGCCCAGGAGTGGTATTGCTGAAATATATGGTAGCTTTATTTTTACTTTTTTTAGGGAAATTCCATACTGTTCTGAAGCATGACTGTACCTATTTGCATTCCCACCAACAGTGTAGAAGTGTTCCCTTTTCTCCACAAGCTCTCTGGCATTTATTATTTGTAGATTTTTTGATGATGCCCATCCTGACCAGTGTGAAGTGATACCTCATTGTAGTTTTGATTTGCATTTCTCTAATAGTCAATGATGTTGAGCATCTTTTCATGTGCTCCTTGGCCATCTGTGTGTCTTCTTTGGAGTAATGTCTATTTAGATGTTCTACCCATTTTTTGACTGTTTTTTTTGTTTCTCTGTTATTAAGCTGCCTAAGGTGTTTGTACATTTTGGAGATTAATCCTTTGTCAGTCACTTCATTTGCAAATGTTTTCTCCCATTCTGAGAGTTGTTTTCTTATTTTGTTTCTGGTTTCCTTTGCTGTGCAAAAGCTTGTAAGTTTAATTAGATCCTTTTTTTTTTTTCATTTTGAATTCTATTTTCATTACTCTAGGAGGTGGATCAAAAAAGATCTTGCTGTGATTTATGTCAGAGAGTGTTCTGCCTATGTTTTCCTAAAAGAGTTTTATACTATCTGGGCTTACATTTAGGTCTTTAATGCATTTTCAGTTTATTTTTGTGTATGGTGTTAAAGAATGTTCTAATTTCATTCATTTACATGTAGTTGTACAGATTTCCCATGACCACTTATTGAAGAGACTGTCCTTGCTCCATTGTATATCTTACCTCCTTTGTCATCAATTAGTTGACCATAGTTGCATGGGTTTACCTCTGGCCTTTCTATCCTATTCCATTGATCTATTTTTCTGTTTTGGTACCAGTACAATGCTGTTTTGATTACTGTAGCTTTGTAGTATAGTCTCAAGTCAGGGGGCCTGATTCCTCCAGCACCATTTTTCTTTCTCAAGATTACTTTGGCTATTTGCAGTCTTTTGTGTTTCCATACAAATTGTAGAAATTCTTGTTCTAATTCTGTGAAAAATGCCTTTGGTAATTTGATACGGATTGCATTGAATTTGTAGATTGCCTTGGGTAGTATAGTCATTTTGATAATATTGATTCGCCTAATCCAAGAACATGGTATATCTCTCCATCTGTTTATGTCATCTTTTATTTCTTTCATCAGTGTCTTATAGTTTTGAGTACAGGTCTTTTGCCTCCTTAGATAGGTTTATTCCTACGTATTTTATTATTTTTGATGTGATGGTAAATGGGATTGTTTCCTTAATTTCTATTTCTGACCTTTCATTGTTAGTGTATAGGAATGCAAATGATTTATGTGTTTTAACTTTGTTTTATTTTATTTTTTATTTTATTATTTCTTTTATTATTTCTTTTATTTCTTTTTCTTCTTTGAGTGTCATGGCTAGGGCTTCCCAAACTATGTTTAATAAAAGTGGTCAGGGTGGATATCCTTTTCTTGTTCATGATCTCAGAGGAAATGCTTTCAGTTTTTCACTGAAGCAAATGATGCTTGCTGTGGGTTTGTCCTATATAGCCTTTATTATGTTGAGGTAGGATCCCTCTATTGCCACTTTATGGAGAGTATTTTTGTTTTTTTTTTTTTATTTTTTTGTCCATAAATGCGTTTTCAATTGGTCTAAAGCTTTTTCTTCATCTATTAAGATGACTATATGGTTTTCATTCTTCAATTTTTTAATATGGTATATCACATTTATTGATTTGCATATATTGAAGAATCCTTGCATCCTTGGGATAAATCCCAGTTGAGCATGGTGTTGATCTTTTTAATGAATTGCTGGACTTGGTTTGCTGATATATTTTTGAGGAATTTTGTCTATGTTCATCAGTGATATTGACCTTTAATTTTCTTTTTCTGTGATATCTTTGTCTGATTTTGGTATCAGGGTGATGGTGACCTCATAGAATGAGCTTGGGAGTGTTCCTTGCTCTGCAATTTTTTGGAAGAGTTTCAGAAGGATAGGTGTTAACTCTTCTCTAAATGTTTGATAGAGTTCACATGTGAAGCCATCTGTTCCTGAACTTTTGTTTTTTGGAAATTTTTTAATCAGTTTCAATTTCATTACTGGTGATTGGTCTGTTCATATTTTTCCTTTCTTCCTGGTTCAGTCTTGGACAGTTGGTTGGGTTGTTTATGAGACTTTTCTTGTTTCCTGTGGTGAGACTGTATTGCTGTAAACTTCCCTCTTAGAACTGCTTTTGCTGTGTCCCATAGGTTTTGGATAGTTGTATTTTCATTGTCCTTTGCTGCTAGGTATTTTTTGATTTCTTTCTTTAATTTCTTCAGTGATTCATTGGTTATTTAGTAACATATTGTTTGGCCTTCATGTGTTTGTGTTTTTTACCATTTTTTTCTGTTAACTGATTTCTAATCTCATAGCATTGTGGTTAGAAAAGATGCTTGATATGATATCAATGTTCTTAAATTTACTGAGGCTTGATTTGTGGCCCAAGATGTGATCTGCACTGGAGAATGTTCCACATGCACTTGAGAAGAAAGTCTATTCTGCTGCTTTTGGATGGAATGTTCTATAAATATCAATTAAATCTATCTGATCTAATGTGTCATTTTGGACTTGTGATTTCTTATTGATTTTCTGTCTGGATGATCTGTCAATTGGTGGAAGTGGGAGGTTAAAGTCACCCACTATTACTGTGTTACTGTTGACTTCCCATTTTATGGCTGTTAGCATTTAGGTTATATATTGAGGTGCTCCTATGTTGGGTACATATGTATTGTATTTAAAATTGTTATATTTTCTAGGATTTGTCCCTTGATCATTATGTAGTGTCCTTCCTTGACTCTTGTATCAGTCTTTATTTTAAAGTGTATTTTGTCTCATATGAGTATTGCTACTCTAGCATTCTTTTGGTTTCCATTTGCATGGAATACATTTTTCCAACCCCTCACTTTCAGTCTATATGTGTCCTTAGGTCTGAAGTGGTTTCTTGTAGACAACATATATACAGGTCTTGTTTTTGTATCCATTCAGCCAGTCTGTGTCTTTTGGTTGGAGCATTTAATCCATTTACAATTAAGGTAGTTATCAATACGTATGTTCCTATTGACATTTTCTTAATTGTTTAAGATTTGGTTTTGTAGGTCTTTTTTCTTCTCTTCCTCTTTTGTTCTCTTCTCTTGTGATTTGATGACTAATTTTAGTGTTGTGTTTGGGTTGCTTTTTCTTTTTGTGTGTGTGTGTCTATTGTAGGTTTCAGTTTGTGGTTACCATGAGGTTTTGATGTAAAAGTCTATGTATATAAAAATGTTGTTTTAAATTTCTGGTCTTCTAATTTCAAATGCTTTTCAAATATCCCACATTTGCACTCTCCTCACAGTTGCTGGTTTTGATATCATATTTGTGTGTGGATGATTTCCCACCTTTATGTATGTTTGCCTTTACTGGTGAGCTTTTCCATTTGTAATTCTGTTTCTAGTCATGGCTCTTTCTTTTCCACTTAGAGAAGTTCCTTTAGCATTTGCTGCTTACCTGGTCTGATGGTGCTGATTTCTCTTAGCTTTCATGTGTCTGTAAAGCTTTTGATTACTCTGAATGAGAACCTTGCTGGGTAGAGTATTCTTGGTTGCAGTTTCTTCCCTTTCATAACTTTAGATATATAATGTCACTCCCTTCTGGCCTGAAGAGTTTCTGCTGAGAAATCAGGTGATAACTTTATGGGAGTTTCTTTGTATATTATTTGTTACTTTTCCCTTGTTGTTCTTAATATTTTTTCTTTGTCTTTAATTTATGTCATTTTGATTACTATGTGTCTTGACATGTTCCTCCTTAGGTTTATCCTGCCTGGGATTTTCTTCATTTCCTGGATTTGGGTGACTGTTTCCTTTCTCATGTTGGGGAAGTCTTCAGCTATTATTTCTTCCAATATTTTCTCAAGTCCTTTCTCTCTCTCTTCTCCTCCTGAGACCCCCTCTACTGTGTGTTTGACATTGCCCCAGAGGTCTCTTAGACTGTCTTCATTTATTTTCATTCTTTTATCTTTATTCTGTTCTTTGGCAGTGATTTACACCACTTTGTCTTCCAGGTCACTTATCTGTTCTTGGGCCTCAGTTATTCTGGCATTGAATCCTTCTATTTTTTTTCTTTTTCATTTTAGTTATTTTATTGTTCATCTCCATTTGTTTGTTCTTTAATTCTTCTAGGTCTTTGTTAAATATTTCTAGCATCTTATCGATCCTTGCCTCCATACTTGGATCATCTTCACTATCATTATTCTGAATTCTTTTTTTGGCAGATTGCATATCTCCACTTCACTTTGTTGTTCTTCTGGTGTTTTATCTTGTTTCTTTATATGGAACTTATTCCTCTGTCACCTCATTTTGTCTAAATTTCTGTGATTGTGGTTTCCATTCTGCAGGCTTGTAGTTTTTCATGCTTATGCCATCTGCCCTGGTAAATGAGGCTGTCTAAGAGGCTTGTGCAGGCTTCCTTATGGGAGGAATTCCACTGGTGGATGGAGCTAGGTCCTGTTCCTTTGATGGGAAGGGCCATACTCAGGAAAATTTTAAGCAGCCTGTCTGCTCATGTGTGAAGCTGTGTTCCACCCTGTTGGTTGTTTGACCTGAGGCTTCCCAGTACTGGAGGCCACAGGCTGTTGGGTGGGGCTAGTTGTGACCTCTGGGAGGGCTCACACCAACGAGTACTTCCCAGAACTACTACTGCCAGTATCTGTCCCTGACATGAGCCAAAGCCACCTCCCACCTTCACAGAGGATCCTCCAATAATAGCAGGTATGTCTGGCCCAGTCTCTTATAGGGGTCACTGCTTTTTTTCCCCTGAGTTATGGTGGCCACAGGACATTGTGTGCTCCCTGCAAGACTGGAGTCTCTGTTTCCCCCAGTTCCATGGATTTCCTGTGATGAAACCCCACTGCCATTCAAAGCCAGATTTTCTGGGGTCTTCTGTTGCTGGACCCGCAGGCTGAGAAACGTGACGTGGGGCTCAGGACTTTCACTCCTGTGGGAGGGCCTCTGTGGTACAATTGCTCTCCAGTCCATGTGTCACCCACCTGCTGGGTATTGGATGTGATCTTATTGAGATTTCACCCCTCCTCCCATTTTGTTGTGGCTTCTTCTTTGTCTTTGAGTGTAAGGTATCTTTTTTGGTAGGTCCTGTGTTTTACTGTTAATGGTTGTTCAGCAGTTAGTTGTGATTTTTGTGTTTCCCTAAGTAGGGGTGAGCCCATGTCTTTCTACTCCACTATCTTGAACTTGAGATCTCCCTGGTTCTGTTTCTGAGCTGTGTTTCTGATCCTTGGTAGGCCAGATTGGAGCACTACTACTGGAAGAAAAGCCACTGAGTTTTCCTCCTTTTGAGATGTTCACCTGTGAGTGCACTCTGTTGTGTCATTTTTCACTCATTGTGCTGGCTCACAAATTACACTGTTGTTGGAACAGCTCTCAGCCCCACCTTAACTGTGGGTATGCTGGTAATTGGCCCTAGTGTCTCTCAGGCATTGTTTTCACTAGGCCACCAGCACAGATCCACTAAATTCAGGTCCCAGGACTGCAGTGATCATGTACCTGGACCTGCTGTGTGAGCCATGGAAGCAGCTCAGATTCTGACCTGGACACATTCCTGCATGGGCATAACCACAAAGTCCACAGTTGCTAAAGCTAGACCTATCTCAACTACAAGAGCACTCATCCATTTAGACGTCCCCCATGCCTCAAGCTTACAAAACCCACAGCAGGTGTGTGAATCCACAGTTCCCACAGCCATGAGGAGAAATTTCAGTCTTCTTCCTCAGTTGCATGGCACCTAGGACTCAGCTGTGGTTTGAGCCCCACCTCTGTGTCTGTTCTTCCTATGACATCTTTCCAAACATGCCCACCCAGGTGGGAGGGGGTGGAGGTGGTGATGCGCATGGAACACAAGCCCACCAGGGCTGGTGGTGCTGGAGGAGGCTTTGGCAGAAAGGGCACATTAGCCTGCTCAGGCAGGCGCCCCTCCTAGTACCTGTGGAGGCAGGGGCCAGTGCATGGGGAAGGGGGTGCAATGGCAGCCCCACCCCTTGTGCACCACTCAACAATGGTGCCCTGCTTCTATGGCAGCATGGGCTTCTTTCACAAACTTTCCCAGTTGTGGAGTTCCTTACTCCCATCCTTTCAGGCTGTCTATTTGCAGCCAACAGTTGTCCCTTCCCTGGGTCTTCTCTCCAAATCCCATGTTCTAGCACCCAGCACCTCTTCACACTAGCAGACACAGAACTCAGCCTGGGGCACTCAGAGTTGTGGCATGGGTCATCAATGTAGGTCTTACTCTGTGCTGCTTGTCACAAACCACTTGCTGCTCTCTCCTGCGAGCCCCCGAAGCTCCCTCTCTGTCCCAGTTGATCTTCCCACCAGTGAGGGAGCTTCCCTGAGTGTGGGAACTTCTCTTCTCCTTCAGCTCCCCACCAGGGGTGCAGGTCCTTTCTCGTTTCCTCTTTTCTTTCTTTCATCCCACTCAGTTGCACAGGGATTCTTATTGTCCTTTTAGGTGTCTAAGGTCCTCTGCTAGTGTTCAACAGGTACTCTATGGAACTGTTCCATTTGTAGATGTATTCTTGATGTACTTGTGGGGAGAAGTGAACTCCTCACCCTCCTATTCTGCTATCTTCCTTTTTCCTATTTTTCCGGGCTTGTCACTAACTATTATATATTCTAAGTATTTCAGTAACTTGTGTATCTGGATATGTCAGTAACTTGTGTATTTATATTGTGCAGTCTCTTTAAACTTAGATTTTTAAATATATAAATATATATAAATATTAAATATTAAATATATATAAATTTATAAATAATATATTCTCTTTACTTGGTTGTAAGCATTTTTAATATTCTCTATTACAGATCTTCAAAAACATGCTTATTTCTTATATGAAAAGCAGTATGGCATAAAGGTTTGCAGTAAATATTTTCTGTTTGCTTCCTCAGATCCACTCTTGATTTAAGTGTTTGTGCTGCAGACAGCAAACTTTATCACTTGGTTCCTTTGTTTTGTGGGTTCCATTTGCATTTAGAGAGGGTATTTATAGTCAGTTCTGCTAAAATGTAATATGTGTGTTTCTAATTTCTAACATTCCATGTAAAATTATGCAATTAAAACCACAGGGCTAGTGGAAAAATGGGTTTGGGTGGTTTAACACTCAAAATCTTACCAGTGATACGTTAAGAAATTAAGAGATAAACTAATGATAATGGTTGCACAGCATTTTACTGTTAATAAGTGTATAAACGGTACAATAAATATGGCTATTTCTCTTGAAAGGGACTCAAACTTTGCTTCTGGATGTGGACATGAAAGAGTTGCACATTGGGAATTATTGTGAAGTTGGGGAAGGAGAGTTACATGACATGGGAGAGAAAGTTGTAATACCAGATTCAAATTACATGGCTCATATCACACACAATGAATGAAGTACAGTCAGCCCTCTGTATCTATGGGTTCTATATCCATAGATTGTTTTCAACCACTAATCAAAAATATTTTTGAAAATTTCCTGAAAGCAAAACTTGAATTTGCCTTTGCACTGACAACTATTTACATAGCATTTACAATTTATTAGATATAATCAGTAATCTAGAGATGATTTAAAGTATTGTAATGGATGTGTATAAGTTTGATGCAAATACTATATATTATTTTATAAAAATTACTTGAATTTTGGTATCCGTAGGGGCTACTGGAACCAATTCCCTGTGGATTCTGATGGGCAACTGTAGCTAGTAGACACTTGAAATATATGTATATGTTTGTTTGTGTATCCCCACACTGCTCTGCTCACTAGGTTTTCTTGTGAATAACAGGAAATTATAAACACACAAAAAAAGAAACATGAAACGTTCCTTACAAATAAGCAAAACCAAATTTTTTCTGCACAAATCTTCTCTAGTATATCAATTGTATTGAAACAAATTCCCATTTTTGAAGCAAGTATGGTATTTACCTGGCTCTTTCCTTGTGTTATTGTAGGCTGCAAATTCTCTGTTCTTCTACTGAGGGCCACAGATCTTTCAAGGAAACCTTCTCTTTCCTACCATTATAGAGGGTGTTAAATCTGCTTCTCAGTTCCAGGCATCTCTCATCTCTTGCTCCTTCTGGCATGGAGGGATGATGTCTCACAATCATCTTTCATTAGTTCTCCTTAGTCCTTCCATTATATCTTTAATCAGTTCCTTCATAAACCTTTACAATTAACACATTCAATTGTGCCATCTGTTTCCAAAATGCATACTTACTAATACAGATGAAACACAGAACTTAGGTAGCTCTGGTTTTAATATTGGCTTATTCATTACCCATTTGTATACCTGGGAAAATTAGTCATTCTGAAATTTCATTTCCTCATCTATTGATGGAAATTATGGTAGAACCTACCTCATAGGATTGTTTAAAGATTTAAAAGAGATAAATACATGTGAAGTGTTTAATGTAGTACCTAGAATGTAGTATGTCTCAAGAATTTTCAATACTATATAGTATACTTTCTTTACACAATCTAATTCAGACTAAATACACATACATACAACACTACTGTTTACAAGAACTTTTATCTTAGTTTTGGAAGCAGTTTAACAATATGCTGCTAATGGACACTATTTCTTTTCTTGCATTATTGCTTAAGGATGCCTTCAACTGTACTTTGATCTTGAATTGTACTTTGATTTTCACAGTGAAAAGGGTCATCATTGACTGTGTCCAGAAGTCATAAATTTGAAAATCATCCCTGATGACATATCCAAAATTACAAACGCTGTCAATTCTATTTCCTTGATTTTATTTTAACTACTCTTTTCTACATGCCTATTTGCTAGTATTTAGCATAAGCTCTCAAGTCTCACCTACACTGCTAAACAGTACCTTAACTATTCTTTTTCCTCCCAGTCTTACCAAATAAATTATTCAGCATATTGTGAGAAAATAAAAGTTTATGGTGTGAAACAATTGATTATTTAATAATTCATTCATACATTTACTTTTTTCTCAACTTTATTGAGACATAACAGTGTGTAAGTTTAAGCAAGATAATGTGACGATTTGATATACATATATATTGCAAAATGATTAACACAATAAGATTATTTTTTAAATGTAATTATGTGAGATACAAAAACCTTTATGATAAGGAAACTTGTGATGACTTCCAGTTGCATCCAGGATAAAACCCAAACTTTTAATATGCATGGTCCACAAAGTTCTTTGTCCTTCAGAACTTTTTCATAATATAAGCATGCAATTCTCTGTGTGTAGGATGTTCTGAGCCCCACAGCCCTCCTTTCCCAGTAACTGCATGTATTGATTTAGTAGATATTTATTAAAAATCTTCTCATTTTCTAAAACTCAGTTCAATTATTATATCAATTATTGAGTATGATAAACTAAATATCTTTAATGAATTATCGTCTGTCTTCCCCATCCCCAACCCCACTTTAATGGGTTGGCATAAAAATTATGTTTTTTAAAATCTTTTCCTTCTGTCAGGTAATCTCCAGAAAATTTTCATTAATAGATTTTGCTCCACACTTCTCTTTCTATCTTATTTGTAAGGGAAAGTTGAAGGTGAAAATTTGTGCAGCAGAATCTTCTAGGTACCTGATACTTTTTGAATATGAACAATATGGAATATAAATATCAGTCTTCATTTCAGATTTGTCTTCACCAACGTGGACTCAGTGTGATAAGGATAAACTCAAGTGTAAAAATTAGGGATAGAGTTAGCAGTACTTGATGGATTAGATTTAGGATGTGAAAGGAGAATGATTAACAGTAAGTCCTGGACTTGTGGTGTGATTATCTGAGAAGATGGTATTTATATTTTCCGAGAGGAAGTAAAATGGGATGTGAACATGCTATAAATCGTAGCAATCCTGCATTATTATTGGCTTATCTTTCTTATAGTTTGTTCTTGTGGTACTGCTCTTTTTTCTTCTCCAAAACTCCAAAATATTTCTGACCATTTATTTCTTATTCTCATAAACTTAAGTTTTATGCAGGGATCCTGCTATTTGTCATTTGCCTTTAAGATCTCTACTCCTCAAATTTTATTATGCATACAAATAAGCTCAGACACTTGTTATAAGGCAGATTCTGAATCAATAGTATGAGGCAAGGCCTGAAATTCTTCATTTCCTACAAATATCTAAAAGACTGATGCAATTGATTCAGGTGTGTTGGAGTAATAAATTATCAGATCAAAAACACATTAATCCAAATTTTTGTATACTGGGGATCTAAATCTGTAGTATTGTGGCATTTTGTCTAAATAATTTCAGGCAACAGGTAGGAGATGAGGGGCTCTAGATGAAATCCTGAAACTTTCAAAAATTACTTCATAAAGAAATTTTGTGTGTCCACATAATTCTCTGCTCCCGTTAGAATAGCCTATGTGAAATGAACTAAAAATCCTTTACCAAGCTGCATAAATCTGACCATAAATATATTTGGGAAGATATGAGGTACATAGGTATATTTGCTAAGTTTCTGTTCTCTGAGCAGTTTATCAAAAGCTCACTTCAAATGGCCATGTTCAGCCATACTGAGTAAACTGTGTATAACAAAGACCTCCTGCCTGTCCAACAAAGGATCACACTAGGCTGGAGCCAGTATTTGTGGACATGAAGGAAAAAAAAAAGACTCAAGCAATTTAGTGCAAAGTAAGATAATGGCTAGCATAGTCAGTTGAATTAAAATCAATGCTTTAATTAACTGCACATGGTATTTTAAAAAGTATAGCACCTGTGAGCTAACATGCTTTTCCGTTATTACTGCATTGTGTGTTTTACATGGAATATCTTATTTAATGCTTACAATCATCTAAAGTAGGTATTATTATTTTCACCATTTTATAATTAACTGCTTAAGATGACACCTCTCGTAAGTGGTAGAGTCCAGAATGTAATCCATATATACTTGACTCCAAAGCACATGCTTTGTACTTCTACTCTGTATCCTTTTTTTTTTTCTTCAAATTTGTATTTGTCAACCCTATACATACGCTACATAACAAGAGCTTATAAAATAGAACTGATCTAGAAATTTTAAAGTATGGAATTTTGGTTAGCATTGGTGAGAGTTTGTGGACACTCAAAATTCCCTGTGCATTTATTTCATCTCATTCATTGCCATTGGATCTGTGTTGTCTTCCCTAAACAGACATTGTGGGTTTTAAGTAAATTATTCTTATAAAATAGTTTAAATACTATTTTTAGCAAATGTATGTTTAGATTTTCTATCCTTACAGTACAGATTCACAGAAATTAAGGCTGTGATTATTCTGTGACTCAAATCATTATGTACCCGCAAATTTATGTTGGTATATTTACATATATAATTAATTCTATATAATGCTAAACTGAGTACGTTTAACGAAATACTTTGGATCTTCATTATATAATGGAGAAAAATAAGAAGTTCATATTTGCATTTTAAAATAATTCATTAATGAAATAATTTTGTTGATTATTTTGTATCCTCCCATTTTCTATAGGTCATATTAAAGATCGGGTTACTAAGAAGACATAGATATCACTTTTATCAATTTTGCCAAATTTTAATTCTCTGACTCAAAATTGCTAGTAAGAAAACAGGCAAACTTATATATCATAATTTCTTAATTATTAATAGCCTCAGAAAATCTAAATAATTCAATATTTTATTTGGAACAAAAGTCGAATGTATGACAGTCAATGACAAATCATTTTGGTGATCTCTTTCTACGAAATGTGTACATTTCTAAATCTGTCTAAAACCTTGAAATTCAAGATATGAATGAATATTGCCACAAATAAGCATTTCAATGAATAAAACCATTTACACTTTAATTTTATATACATAAATACACATATGTATCATGTACTTGTATGAAAAAGTAGAACCATGGATGTGTTCTAGCTTCTGAGATATTATTAGTTTTAAACTGCTTTTTGTGTGTCTTTTGCTCTGTCCATTGAAGAGATAAGCTAATTAGTCTTCTCCCTTTGCATTTTATTGGAACACGTTGCCCTGTAATTTTATATACTATGACACTAATTATATCAACTAGACTTCTTATTGATTATGCCTTCCTGCTCTCCCCCAAGATACTTAACTACATTTGATTATGATTTATTTTGAAGCTGTTTCCTTAGACGATCATCCTTAGTAGCAACACTTTCCCCTCAAAAAAATTCACAAAATGCCTCCAATCACCAGGGGAATGATAAAATACTAAAATATCTCTATAACCTCTGTAAAAAATAATTGAATCGGTTGAGAAGTATATATCAGACAAAAAAATTTATAAAGAAAGTTAAACGATGTTGTCTTCCTATTCATGCTTTTTTTTTTTTTTTACATAAAAGAGAAGTTAGAGCCATATGTTACAATGGCAGTTTCTTCCTTTGTAATACAATTGATGTCTTAAATCCAGGATATCATTTCTGTCATTTCTTCACTCCACAGATTGCACTTGAGTTTCTATTTTATGTTAGGCAATGTGTGAGGAACTGGCCGTACATGGGTGTCAGTAGGTTCAGGGTGCTCTAACAAGAATACCACAGAATGGGTGGTTTAAACAACATTCATTTCTCTCACAGTTCTAGAGGCTGGGTGCCAGCATGGTCGGCTTCTTGGCAAGAGTCGTCTTCCTATTTTATAAATAACCACTTTATTGCTGTATTCTCACACGATAGAGAGATCTTGTGTTTCTTTCCACTTATAAGGAAACTAATCCCATCATAGGGGCTCTACCCTCAGGATCTCTTTCAAATCCAATTATCTCCCAAAGGCCTCACCTCTGAGTACCATCATCTGGGGAACTGCGGCTTCAACACATTAATTGAGGTGGGGGGATGAAAATACTCAGTCTATAGCAATGGGTCAGGAAGAACCAAGCAGCAACCCTTTTGAGATTTCTAGATTAAAGAGTGAGGCAGGCATTCATAAAATAGCTTAACATGTGTGTACATGTGAAACTACTAATGTGGTAATTGCAGAAAGAAGAATTTTTAATGCTTTGGAAGCATAGTTAGAAAGATAACATTTTCAAGGGATCACAGAAAATGTGCCTTAAAGAAACTGATCTGAAATTTTCAATATGAAACAAAGATAGAAAGGTATCTAAGAAAAAGTTGTGTGTACTAGGAAGGAAAAGGTCTTTCCAAGCAGGGAATTCACTCTGACATAAGATATATGAGGAAGAAGTAAGGGGAACATTATTACAAGGTCTGAAGGAAGATTACTGAAAGAAGTTACTGCAGGACATTTGACAAATTACTTTTACTCTTGGTCTTAATTTTCTCACGATGGATCAATGACAATGAGAATAAGACCTTACAAAGTTGAAGTGAATTATATGGTCTTTAGCTACTCAAACTTAACCAGTCTTGCTGTCCTCATACTTCTATAGAAACAGGTAAGTAATGTTTTATCCCAAAGCCTTGGACTACATATATTTCAGAGTTCAATTTTATTTTGCTTTGTTCTACGTGTTAGGTGTATAAAATAGCCCCACCATGGTCTTCAGCAGCAAACCTATTTCTATCTTTTACTGAAATGGATGAATTTTCTAATCAATCTGTAAGTTTTAAGATGTAAATTCAGGTTATGTTTACTTCCTAGAGAGTTGTGGGAAAATATCTTAAATTTAGGAAATTTTTGTATTTCAGTATCATGTTTAAGAAGTTACAAACCTGTAGTAAGACTTAGCCTTTCTCTCTAGGAAATAGCAGAATCAACTGGGATAATGTATATAAAAGCACATTCAAAATTTTAAAGAGCCAATATAATTCAAATTAATTTGGGGAGGAAACAGGGTTTTGATTAAAGCTTTGTTGCCAAGAGGTTACTCTTAAGATCATTATAAAGAATTTTTAATACTTCCACATGCACAATCATGCTTAATCATAAATGCAGACTCATCCTAAATAAAGAAATTTTTATTTTCCCTTTAGGACATGTACCCCCCAAAACAGGAGCAGAGACCATAGTACAATTTAAGGTGCAATTCTACAGATTACTTTATACACATCATATTCATACATTTCTTTTACACTTCAGAAAAATGTTATAATATCATATGATGCACTTCATCCTTATTTTTTTTCTTTACAAACAGTGACAATTAACAGTGAGTACTTCTTATCCTTTTACACTGAATATTACAAGTGCTGTTTTACTTCTTCAGAATTTTTTTAAATGTTTTTTTTTTATTGTGGTGAAAGTCACATAATATAAAACATACTATTTTAACCATATTTAACTGTACAGTTCAGTGGCACTAAGTATATTCACAGCGTTGTGCAACTCTCACCATCATCCATCTCCTGAATTTTTCACCTTCCTAAACTGAAACTCCGTCCCCATTAAACACTAACTCCCTATTCCCCCTACCCACCCGCCCAGCCCCCTAGCCCCTGACATCTAACTTTGTACTTTCTGGCTCTATGAATTTGGCTATTTTAGGTACACTGTATAATTTTAATATAAAATTATAATACCGGAAGCTGGTCATGATTGGCATATCAGAACTCCCTCTTTTCACTCCTTCAGTTCACTGTTATTTTTATGCTCCAAATACTGAAACCTGTAAATAACTGTTTCAGTCCTCAGGCTACAAAAAGATTGATAGAAGAAAGTCTTCTCTAAATCATAGAATTTTGTAACACATAAACATTTTGCAAGGCTCTTGGAAACTACTGCTACCACATTTTTTCAACTATAGGGTTGACTAAATCTAGATCTCCACAGGTTGTTTGTGCTTATTCAAACCATCTTTTTTTCATCCCACAGCAGCCTTTGACCTATAATATACTGACTTTTACAGTGGGTTTACAGAGAATCAATCAGGTTCAGACAAAACTAAAATACAGAACAGTATTCATTATATTATATCGGCTAAGCCCAGCAGGCATGACAAGTAAAACACAGCTGATTGATTTTCTAACCTTTGAAGTATTTTGTATGTAAAGCATACACATTCTACAATACCATGTGTTTAACACTGAAACTGAATCTCAAGTTTAATGATACTGGGCATTGACTGCTAGTTTTGTTTTTTTTTTGCTTTAAGATTATTAATTTCATTTTTTCTCTCTCTCCTATGTGTGTGCATGTATGCATGCATGTGTGTGCCTTAAATAAAGAACCCATTATTATCATTATATTTTACTTCTGAGTCTTTTAATGTTCTAACAAATATGTTCGAAGACAAGTTCCCTATGGTAAACCAAAGAGGGCATGAAACTCATTGGCAAGATCAGCCAAATCAATCTGCTATCTTAGCCATATTGCCTTCCTACCCAATCACTCTCAATTAATTAATGATATCTATTTGAATTTAAGGACTGTTAGTTTTCACAAGAAAAGTTACTGGTTCTACGATATGAAAGAGTGCCATGTTCTTCCTGTAAGATACTAGGAAATGATGATGAAGAGCTAATAAATTGTTATTTCAAAACATTTTGATACTTCATGCTATCAATAATTGACATAGGCTTCATAGCTATCCAACCGATGCTGAGAATGCTAAAAATAATCCTTGACAATGGAAGCATATGAGTCAAATTCTTCCATGACTATTTTGTCTCCCAAGTAGTGATACATCAGAAAACATTCATGGATATATAATTTATTTAGTAATTTTGTGAATAGAGCTATCTAAAATTCATATATTTTTTTCAAAACAACTATATTGAAGTATAGTTGATTTACAATTTTGTGTTAGTTTCAGGTGTACAGGGAAGTGTTTCAGTTATAGATAGATTCTTTTTCAGATTCTTTTTCCATCATAGGTTATTACAAGATATTGAATATTGTTCCCTGTACTGTACAGTAAGTCCTGGTATTTTATATATAGTAGTGTGTATCTATTAATCCCAAACTCCTACTAATTTATCCACCCCTCCCCTTTTCCATTTGGTAGCCATAAGTTTGCTTTCTATGTCTGTGAGTCTATTTCTGTTTTGTAAAGTTACAAAATATATTTTTTATATTCTATATATAAGTGATATCATATGATATTTGTCTTTGTCTGACTTACTTCACTTAGTATGATAATCTGTAGGTCTATCCATGTTGCTGCAAATGGCATTATTTTGTTCCTTTTTATGCTGAATAATATTCCATTATATATAATTGAATATTATTTTATTTCACAACTTTATCCATTCATCTGTCAATGGACATTTAGGCTGCTTCCATGTCTTGGCTATTGTAAATAGTGCAGCTATGAACATTAGGGTGTGTTATATTTTAAATGCAAAAATGAATTGCCCAAATTGTTGTTAACTTTTTTCTAGTCATTATTAATAAAATTGGGTAATTCAGCTATTGATTTCTATCATATGTGGAATAATCTTTCAAGTATCTTACTGACGTTCCTTTAAAGTTCTACAAGATATGGCAATGGCTACCAAAGTTAAATATATTCCTAATGACTTGCCTTTACAAAGGAGACCATTTAAATCTAATATTTGACAGTACTTTTAAAGAAAAGTTACAAATTACTGTGTTAAGTCTCTTCTTGTCTCTCTCATGCCTTCACTAAAACAAAATATATAGCACTGCAACTATTATAGACTAAATTATGTACCTCGAAAATGTGTATGCTGAAGTCCTTACCCCTAGTATTTTAGAATGTGACCATATTTGGAGAGAGGATCTTTATATGAGCAATGAAGTTAAAATGAGGACCTTAGGGTTATCCCTAATCCAATATAATGGGTGTTCTTGTAAGAAGAGGAACTTTGGACACAGACACTGATGGAGGGAGAAGATAGCCATCTACAAGGCAGTGAGAGAGGCCTGGAACAGAAGGAACCAACACTGTTGACACATTCATCTTGGACTTCTAGCCTCCAGAAATGTGAGAAAATAAATTTCTGTTGTTTAAACCAACCAGTCTGCGGTACTTTGTTTTGGTATCCCTAGCAAACTAATACACTGGCCTTATTTGATATAGCCATTGAATTGAATTTTTCTATTCCTGGAAGCACAGCAAAAGATATAGATGGCAATAAGCAGTCAATTAAAGCCAAAAAATTCCAGAAATAATAAAGGAGATTAATATCTTAGGTAATACCATGGATGAAACAGGTGAATGACCAGAAGTGGAAACCATTTATTCCTCTTTATGCAGCCAGGATGTATTGCTTTTTAATTTTTGCTGTTACATGTTTAATGAATAGGTATTATTACTGAGTGTTTAAAATTGGAAAGGCAGCATGATTTAGTGGATAGGCTGATCACCTTAGTTTTCTAACTACATTTACTTCTGACTTACTCTAGTGACCTAATACAAGTCACTTTATCATCATTACCATTTTATTATTATCATTATATTTTTATGACTCAAATGAATCTGGTTTGAACTCATTATAATAGTATGTTTCTCAGTGGACCAGCACATTTCAGTTAATCTATTATTAGAATAGGAATTTCCTAATGAAAAAGAATGCATTTTAGAATGCTGCTACTAAATTAAGCACTATTATAAACTTTCAGTTTCATTGAGAAACTGTGCTAATTTCTGTGCTAATTTCATTGAGTCGATCATGTACTTAGAATTATCAGCATTTGTTTCTATTTATGATTCTCAATTCTTACATTTACTTAAGTATAAGTTATTTTTCAGAGTTAGATTTCTAATCATGTAATATTAATTCTGAGAAAAAAATCATTATTTTTCTATTTTTCAAAGGGGTTGATGTAAATATTATATTTCAATTATTTTGGTACAACATTAATTGACTAGATATTTCTTACTTTACTACAAATAATTTTTTCTTTTAACTACATGAAACCATTTTACAAATAATGTATTATCAATTGTTTTAACTTTATGACAATATTTTGTCCATTATAAATATTTTTGCTTTAATGTATTCATTAGCAATTACTTTCTTAAATATCCTTATGTATGTGAGTACATAAGGGTTTTCATCTATTCATTTAAAAAAATTAAGGGATTTTGCAATTTTGTAACTGCATCTTTAATACATGATTTTATATACTAGACTACAGTTATTTTTTTTAATTGTTTGTTTTGGGATACCTATAGATTCACGTGTAGTTTTAAGCAATAATATGGAGACGTATAATGACTATGTATTATACTTATATAATGACCTTGTATATACTATTATCCCACAAAGCTCTCATCCTGCAAAACTGTAATACAATACTAAAATCAAGATATTGACATTGATGCAGGCAGAATACAGAACATTTCCGTTACCACAAGGATTCTTTATGTTGCCCTTTTATAGCCACACCCACTTCTCTCCCATCCCTAGTCCCCATTAACCTCTCGCAATCACTAATCTGATCCTATAGAATATATTTAGCTATCTACAGAACATTAATCTGTTTTCTATAACTTTGTCATTTCAAAAATTTCATATAGATAGAATCAAACACTATAACGTTTTAGGATTTTTTTCAGCATAATTCTCTGGTTATTCAGGCTGGTTGTTGCATGTTTTAATAGGTTGTTCCTTTTAGTTGTAGTATTCAAGTGTATGTAGTTACCACATAATGTATGTATGTAACCATTTGCTTACTAAAGAATATATAGGTGGTTTCAATGTTTTGGTTATTGAAAATAAAGTTGCTATAAATATTTGTGTATTTTTTAAATAAATTTCTTTTTGGCTGCATTGGGTCTTTGTTGCTGCATGTGGGCTTTCTCTAGTTGTGGTGAGCGGGCGCTACTCTTTGTTGCAGTGCACGGGCTTCTCATTGCAGTAGCTTCATTTGTTGCGGATCACAGGCTCTAGGCACGCAGGCTTCAGTAGTTGTGGTGCTCGAGCTCAGTAGTTGTGGCTCACGGGCTCTAGAGCACAGATTCAGTAGCTGTGGCACATGGGCTTAGTTGCTTCATGGCACGTGGGATCTTCCCAGACCAGAGCTCAAACCTGTGTCCCCTGCATTGGCAGGCAGATTCTTAACTGCTGCACCACCAGGGAAGTCCCTGTGTGTGGTTTTTGGATTAACCCAAGTCTTCATTTCTCTGGTGTAAATTTCTAGGAGGGCAATTTTGGGTCATATGGTAGTTGCATGCCAAACTTTTCCACAGTGGCTGTAGTTTTCCACATTTCCAACAGCAGTATATGAGTGACTCAGTTTATTCACATCATTGGCAGCATGTGGTATAACCTTTATTTTTTTAATTTTACCTATTCTTATAAATGTGTAGTGATATCTCATTGTGGTTTTAATTTGAATTTTCTTAAAGGTTAATCATATTGAACATCTTTTCCTGTGCCTATTTGCCATATATATATATATATATATATATATATATATATATATCCTCTTTTGTGAAATGTTTCTTCATGTCATTTTTCCTTTTCATGATTAAAAAAAAAAACGCCTTGAAATCTAGTCTCTTAAATTTTTTTTAAGTGTACAGTACAATATTTTTAACTATAAGCATAATGATGCACAGCAGAGCTCTAGAATGTTTTTATCTATGTAACTGAAATTTTATACCCAATGAATGGCCCCCCAGCTCCTGGTGACCACCATTCTAATTTCTACTTCTGTGAGTTTGGTAACTTTATATAGCTCACATAAGTGGAATTATGCTGTATTTGCTTTTTTAAATAATTAATTAATTCGTTCATTTTTGGCTGCATTGGGTCTTCATTGCTGCATGCGGGCTTGCTCTAGTTGTGGAAAGCGGGGGCTACTCTTCTTTGCAGTGTGTAGGCTTCTCATTGCAGGGGCTTCTCTTGTTGCAGAGCATGGGCTCTAGGTGCATGGGCTTCAGTAGTTGTGGCACGTGGGCACAGTAGTTGTGGCTCTCAGGCTCTAGAGCACAAGCTCAGTAGTTGTGGTGCACGGGTTTAGTTGCTTCACTGCAAGTGGGATCTTCCCAGACCAGGGCTCGAACCTGTATGCCCTGCAGTGGCAGGTGGATTCTTCACCACTGCACCACCAGAGAAGTCCCTCTATTTGCTTTTTTGTGACTGAATTATTATAATGTCTTCAAGATTCATCCATGTTTTCACATAGGACAGTATTTCCTTCATTTTTAAGATTAAATAATATTCCGTTGTATGTATATACTCCATTTTCTTTAACCATCCATCAATTGACATTTAATTCACTTCCATATATTGGCTATTGCAAATAATGCCATAATGAACATGGGAGTGCAAATATCTCTTTCATATCCTGCTTTCAATTCTTCTGGATAAATATCCACCAGTAGGATTGCTGGATACTATGTTAGTTCGATTTTTAATTTTTTGAGGAATTTTTATACTGTTTTTCATTGTGGCTATACTATTTTATAGTCTCACCAACAGTTTGCAAGTGTTTTGATTTCTTCACATCTTTACTTACACTTTTTTTTTTAATATTTGATAATGACAATGACCATCCTTACAGATGTGAAGTGATACCTCTGGTTGTGATTTTTGATTTGCATTTCTTTGAAGATTATTGATGTTGAGCATCTTTACATATAGATGTTGGCCATTTTTATGCCTTCTTTGGAGAACTGTCTATTCAAGTCCTTTGCCCAGTTTTCAATCAGGTTATTTGGTTTTATGGTATTGTGATGTAGGAGTTCCTTATATACTTTTAATATTAACCCTTTCTCTGATATGTAGTTTGTAAATACTTTTCTTTCTGTAGATTGCATTTTCATTCTTGATTGTTTCCTTTGCTGGGCACAAACTTTTTTAGTTTGCAGTCCATTTTGTCCATTTCTCTTTCATTGCCGGTGCTTTTATGTTATAACCAAGAAATCATTTCCAAGACCAAAATCATGAAGCTTCCCCTATGTTTTTTCAAGGAGTTTTATGGTTTCGGGTCTTACATTTAACTTTTTAAATTATTTGTTTTGTTTTTTGTGTGTAGTGTAAGATAAGTGTTAAATTTAACTTTCCTTCTTTTGCCTGTGCCTATATAACTTTCTCAACAGCACTTATTGTAAAGATTGCCCTTTCTTGGTTGTGTATTCTTGGCACAGTTGTGGAAGATAAGTTGACCACATATATGTTGGTTTATTTCTAGGCTCTCTATTCTGTTCTATCAATCTATATGTCTGTCTTTATGCCAGTACCATAAAATTTTAATTTGTTTTAATTTGTTATAGCTTTGTAATATGTTTTGAAATCAGGAAGTGTGAGGCCCCCAGATTTGTTCTTTCCCAAGATAGTTTTGACTATTCAGGGTTAATTTTGGCTCCATATGAATTGTAGGATTTTTCTTTTTATTTGTATAAAAAATACATTGTGTTTTGGACAGGGAATGCATTTAATATATAGATCACTTTGGGTAATATAGACATTTAAACAATATTAATTTTTCCAATCGATGAACACAGATTGTCTATTTATTTTTATCTTCCTTAATTTCTTTCATCAATATCTTGTACTTTATACCTAAGTATTTTATTCTTTTTGTAAGTCAATTACAATAAACTTATTTTTGTTTGTTGATTTTGTATCCTGCAACTTTACTGAATTAGTTTATTAATTAGTTCTTATATCTCTATTTGTGAATTCTTTGGGATTTTTACATACAAAACCATGTCATCTATGAACAGAGATAATTTAACTTATCCCTTTCTCATTTGGAATGCCTTTTACTTAAGTCATTTTTAACTGAATTTTATTCTTCTTATTATTGAGTTTTGAGAGTTCTTCATACAATCCAGATAATAGTTCTCTTTTATCCATTTGATTTGCAAATATTTTCTCCCACTAGGTAGCTTTTACTTCATTATTTTCACAGTATTTTTGTGGAGCAAACATATTAAAATTAAAGTTTGAATGCTTTCTGTTCTTTTGTATAACAATTAATTTTCTTTTTTTAACTGAATATAATCGACTTACAGCACTGTATGAGTTTAAGGAGTACAGCATAATCATTTGACTTACCTCCGTTATGAAATGATTATCACAATACGTTTGCTGAACTTCTATCATTTCATACAGATAAAAATTAAAGAAACAGGAAAAAAATATTTTTCCTTGTGATGAAAACTTGTAGCATTTACTCTCTTAACAACTCTTTTGTATAGCATACAGCAGTGATAATTATATTTATCATATTCTACATTACCTCCCTAGAACTTATTTATCTTATAACTGGAAGTTTGTACTTTTGACCTCATTTACTTAATTCCTACTCCTATTCTGCCACTGCCTCTGGTAACCACAAGTCTGATTTCTTTTTCTATGAGTTTGTTTGTTTGTTTTTGTAGTACAATTGACCTACAACTCTATGTTAGCTCCTGTTTTACAACATACTGATTTGATATTTCTATACATTACAAAATGATCACTATGGTAAGTCCAGATACAATGTCATCATAAAAAGATATTACACAGTTATTGACTATATTCCCTGCATTGTACGTTTCATACTCATAACTCATTTATTTTGCAAGTGGGAATTTTTACCTCTTAATTTCCTCATTTATTTAGTTCCACCCTCCAAACTCATCCTTCAAGCTCTCTCCTATTTGTTCTCTGTATCTATAACTCTGCTTCTCTTTTGTTATGTTTGTTCATTGTTTTTTGTTTTTGTTTTTGTTTTAGATTTCACATATGAATGAAATCATATGGTATTTATCTTTCTCTGTCTGGCATATTTCACTTATCATAATACACTCTAGATCTATCCATGCTATTGCAAACGGCTAGATTTCATTAGTTTTTTATGGCTGAGTAATATGTATATACCACATCTTTATCCACTTATTTATTGATGGACTCTTCCTGTGCTTCCATATCTTGGAAATTGTAAAAATAATGCTACTGTGAACATAGTGGTTCATATATCTTTTCTAATAGTGGCCTTATTTTCTTTGGACAAATACACAGGACTGGAATTGCTGGATCATATGGTAATTTTATTTTTAATTTTTGAGGAATCGCCATATCATTTTCCATAGTGTAACACCAGTTTACATTCCCACCAAAAATGCACAAGGGTTCCCTTTTCACACCATCCTGGTCAACACTTTGATTTGCATTTCCCTGATGATTAGTGATGTTGAGCATCTTTCCTTGTGCCTGTTATTCATGTGAACATCTTCTTTGGAAAAATGTCTAATCAGATCTCAGCCCATTTTTATTTTATTTATTTATTTTTTGTTTGTTTTTTTGTTTTTTGCTGTACACCAGCCTCTCACTGTTGTGGCCTCTCCCGTTGTGGAGCACAGGCTCCAGACACGCAGGCTCGGTGGCCATGGCTCATGGGCACAGCCGCTCCACAGCATGTGGGTTCTTCCCGGACCGGGGCATGAACCCGTGTCCCCTGCATCAGCAGGTGGACTCTCAACCAGTGTGCCACCAGGGAAACCCCCTCAGCCCATTTTTAAAATCAGGTTGTTTGCTTTTCTGATGTGCAGTTGTATGAATTATTTAAATCTTTTGGCTATTATCCCCTTATTAGATGTATGGTTTGCAAATATATTCTCCCATTCAGTAAGTGGCCTTTTTGTTTTGTTGATAGTTTCTTTACTGTAGAAAAGTTTTTAGTTTGATGTAGTCCTATTTGTTTATTTTTGCTTTTGTTTCCCTAGTCTGAGGAGACATATCAATATCTATCTACATATATATATATTACTAAGACTGATGTCAAAGAGTATACTGCCTAAGTTTTCTTCTAGGAATTTTATGGTTTCAGGACTTACATTAAAGTCTTTATTCTATTTTGAATTTATATTTGTGCACGGTGTGAGAGAGTAGTCTGGTTTGATTTTTTGCGTGTAGCTGTCTAGTTTTCCTAACACCATTTATTGAAAAGATTGTCTTTTCTCTCTTGTATATTCTTGCCTCCTTTGTCACAGATTAATTGCCTGTATAAATATGGCTTCTTTCTGGGCTTTCTATTCTGCTCCAATGATCTGTGTATCTGTTTTTATACCAGTACTATACTGTTTTGATAGTATAGTACTGGTATACTAGTACTATACTGTTTTGATAGCTTTGTAGTATGGATTGAAATCAGGGAGTGTGATATCTCCAGCTTTGTTTTTCCTTTTCAAAATTGTTTTGGCTAGTCGGTATCTTGTGTTTCCATAAATTTTTAGAATTATTTGTTCTAGTTCTATGAAAAATGCCATTGGTATTTTGATAGAGATTGCATTGAATCTGTAGATTGCCTTGGGTATGTACCACGGCTTGGGTAGTATGGTCATTTTAACAATATTAAGTCTTCCAGTCCATGGACAGGGTATATGTTTCCATCTGTTTGTGTCATCTTCAATTTCTTTCATCAGTGTCTTATAGTTTTCTGAGTATAGCTATTTCACTTCCTGAGTTGTATTTATGCCTAGATATTTTATTCTTTATGATATGGTGGTAAATGGAATTGTTTTCTAATTTCTCTTTCTGATATTTTGCTGTTAGTTTATAGAAATGCAACAGATTTCTATATATTAATTTTGTAGCCTGCAACTTTACCAAATTCTCTATTGAGCTCTAGTAGTTTTTGGGTGGTGACTTTAGGATTTTCTATATATAGTATCATGTCATCTGCAAACAGTGACAGTTTTACTTGTTTCTTTCCAATTTGGACTTGTTTTATTTCTTTTTCTTGTCTGATTGCTGTGGCTAGGACTTCAAATATCATGTTAAATAAAAGTGGTGAGGGTGTGCTTCCTTGCCTTCTTTCTGATCTTAAAGGAAATGCCTTCAGCTTTTCACTGTTGAGTACTATAATAGCTGTGGGCTTATCATATATGACCTTTATTACATTGAGGTATGTTCTCTCTATACCTACTTTGTTTAGAGTTTTTGTCATCAATGGATGTTGGGTGCTGTCAGAAAAATTATTCTGCTTCTATTGAAATGATCATATGATTTGTATTTTTCAATTTGTTCATGCAGTTCATCACAATGATTGATTTGATTATATTGAATTATTTTTGCATCCTGGAGATAAATGCAACTTGATTATGGTGTATGATCCTTTTACTCTATTGTTGACTTTGGTTTGCAAATATTTTATTGAAGAATTTTTATGTTCACCAGTGATATTGGGCTGTAGTTTTCTTTTTTCTCATATCTTTGTCTGGTTTTGGTATTAGGGTGATGCTGGCCTTGTAGAATGAGTTCAGAAGTGTTCCTTCCTGCTAAATTTTTGGAATTGTTTGAGAACGATTGGTGTTAACTCTTCTCTAGAAGTTTGGTAGAATTTCCCTGTGAAGTCATTTGGTCTTGGATTCTTGTTTCTTTTGAGTATTTTAAATTACTGATTCAAGTTCATTACTGGTAATTGATCTGTTCATATTTTCTATTTCTTCCTGGTTCAGTCTTGGGAGATTCTACATTTCCTGGAATTTGTTCATTTTTTTTAGGTTGTTCATTTTTTTGGCATGCAATTGTTAATAGTGATCTGTTATAATTTTTTGTATTTTTGTGGAATCAGTTGTAACTTCCTCATTTTCATTTCTGATTTTATTGATTTTGGCCCTCTCTCCCTCTTTTTTCTTTCTTTCTTTCTTTCTTTATTTTTTTTTTTTGTGCTACATGGACCTCTCACTGCTGTGGCCTCTCCTGCCATGGAGCACAGGCTCCAGACACACAGGCCCAGAGGCCATGGCTTATGAGCCCAGCTGCTCTGCAGCATGCGCGATCCTCCCGGACTGGGGCACGAACCCACATCCCCGCATTGGCAGGTGGACTCCCAACCACTGCACCACCAGGGAAGCCTTTTTTTTTCTTGATAAGTCTGACTAAAGTTTTATCAATTTTATTTTTCTTTTCAGAGAACCAGCTTTTAATTACATTGATCTTTCCTATTTTCTGGGGGGTGGCTGGGTTGTTTTGTTTTCCTCTATTTTATTTATTTCTCTTCAGGTATTTATGATTTCTTTCCTTCTACTAACTTTTGGTTTTGTTTGCTCTTCTTTTTCTAGTTTCTTTAGTTGTAAGATTGGGTTGTTTATTTGAGATTTTTCCTATTTTCTGCAGTATAAACTTACCTCTTAGAACTGCCTTTGCTGTGCCCATATATTTTGGATCATTATATTTTTGTTTTCATTTGCCTACAGGTATTTTATTGATTTCTTCATTGACCCATTAGCTGCTTAGTAGCATATTGTTTAGTCTCCATATATTTGTGGGTTCTTTTGCAGTTTATTTTTATTTTTTTCTTGTAGTTGATTTGTAGTCTCATAAGGCTGTGGTCAGAAAAGGTGCTTGATAAGATTTCAATTTCCTTAAATTATCTGAGATTGTTTTGTGTCATAGCATGTGGTCTATTATGGAGAATGTTGCATATGCCTTGAAAGAATGTATATTTTGCCGCTTTGGATGGAATATTCTATATGTATCTATTAGGTCCATTTGATCTAATGGCATTTAAGGCAAATGTTTCCTTATTGATTTTCTGTCTGGATGATCTCTTCATTGATGTTAAGTGGAATGTTAAATTCCACTAATATTAGTGTGTTACTATCAATATTTCCCTTGATGTATATTAATATCTGTTTTATGTATTTAGGTGCTCATATGTTGGGTGCATATATATTTACAATTGTTATATCTCCTTCTTGGATTGATCACTTGATCATTATGTAAGGTCCTTCTTTGTCTCCCATTACAGTCTTTGTTTTAAAGTCTACTTTGTCTGATTTAACTATTGCTACCCCAGGTTTTTTTTCATTTTCATCTGTGTAGAATAACTTTTCCATCCCTCATTTTCAGTCTGTGTATTTCTTTAGATTTTGAAATGAATCTTTTGTAGGCATCATATATATGGGTCTTGTTTTTGTATCCATTCAGTCACTTTATGTATTTTGATCTAAATATTTAATCCATTTATATTTAAAATAATTATCAATAGGTATGTACTTATTGCCATTTTGTTAATTATTTTGGGGTTACTTTGTAGTTCTTTTCTGTTCCTTTCTACTTTTATTCTCTTCCCTTATTATTTCCCTTATAAAACTTATCTTTAGTGTTATATTTGAACTCCTTTCTGTCTTTTGTGTGTGTATCTATTATACATTTTTGGTTTGTGGTTACCATGAGGTTTATATATAGCAATATATGTATATATACACATGATTATTTTATTTTGGTGATCTCTAATTTCAAATGCATTTTAACATCCTTGAGTTTTTACACACCTGCAACCATTTACTGTTTTGACATATCTTTTCGTTTTGAATATCCCTTAACTACTTGTGAATATTAATGATTTTACTACTTTTGTCTTTTAATCCTCCTACTAGCTTTGTACATAATTGACTTACTATTTATTTACTAACTTTTATTTATTTGTTTGTTTGTTTTGTTTTCAACTTTAAATACAGTTTTACTTAAGACATTGAATTTTCCACTTACAATCAAGTGCTTATAAAAGTGCAGTTATTTCCTTTTCTTGTGCACACTTTCCATGTTCAAGAATCAAGAATGCTCAGTTATTTACTATAGCAGCTCAACTGTAAAATTGCCATGGAATTTGCTACAAAGTTGGGTCCTTCAATGTTTTGCATGGAACAATGCTTAATCTATGCTAGGTTGGCTTAATCAACCTCTTCAGTGTTGGGCCCAAAGGAGACACCACCAGACAGAGGAGCTCCACCACTAGGGAAGCCCACAGGCATTCCTCCTGGCATTCCTCTTTGCATGCCTCCTGTGCTCTGATACAGCTTGGTAATGATGGGGATACAGAATTTTTCCATTTCTTTCTGCTGATCTTCAATAATACCTTTATATTTGCCTTTACCACTGGAATTTTTCCTTTTCTATTATTCATATTTCTAGTTGTTGCCATCTCTTTTTCACTTAGAGAAGTTCCTTTTAACATTTCTTGTAAAGCTAGTTTGGTGGTGCTGAACTCTTTTAGTTTTGCTTGTATGTAAATCTTTTGATCTTTCCATCAAATCTGAATTAAAGTCTTGCCAATTATAGTATTCTTGGTGGTAGGTTTCTCCCTTTCATCACTTTAAATATATTGTGCCACTCTCTTCTGGTCTGCAGAGCTTCTGCTGAAAAGTCAGCTCATAACTCCTAATGGGACTTCCCTTGTGTGTAACTTGTTGCTTTTCCTTTGCTGCTTTTAATAGTCTCTCTTCATCTTTAATTTTTGCAATTTTTAACTACAGTGTGTCTTGGTGTGGTCCTCTTTGGGTTGATCTTGTGTGGGACTCTCTGAGCTTCCTGGACCTGGATGTCTGTTTTCACTCTCAGGTTAGGGAAGTTTTCAGCTATTATATTTTCAACTATGTTCTCTGCCCCTGCCCCTTTCTCTCTCTTCCCCTCCTGGGACCCTGGGACCCCTATCATGTGAATGCTAGTATGCTTGATGTTGTATCAGAGGTCTCTTAAACGAAGCTTATTTATTTTTATTCTTTTTTTTTTTTTTCCTTTTTCTTCTATTCACCTTCAGTGGTTTCCACTACTCTGTCTTCTGGCTCGCTGATCCTGTCTTCTGAGTCATTTAATCTACCATTGATTTCTTCTAGTGTATTTTTTATTTCAGTTATTCTACTCTTCAGCTATGTTTCATTTGTCTTTATATTTTTAACTCTTTGTTATAAACCTCTAACTTTTTACTCTATCATCTAATCTTCTCTCAATTTCTTTCAGCATCTTTATCATCATTACCTTGAACTCTTTGCCAGGTAGATTGCTTATGTCCACTTCAATTAGTTCTTCTTCTTGGATTTTAACTGGTTCCTTTATTTAGAAAATAGTCTTCTGTTGTCTCATTTTGCCTAATTCACTGTTTTTATTTCTATGTATTATGTAGGTTGATTTCATTTCCCAGCCTTGGAGAGTGACCTTTTGTAGGAGATGTCCTATGTGTCCCAGCAGCACACACTCCTCTGGTCATCAAAACTGTATGCTATTGGGCTGCCCCCTACGTGGCTCTGTGGTTCCTTTTTGTGTCTAGCTGACTACTGTGGGAAATCTTGTAGTTGTGGATAGCCCCCAGTCTGGTTGGTTAACAGACCCTGCATTATGTAGAGGCTGCTGGCCAATTGTGGGTAGGGCTGGCTCATGAGGTAGCTGGCTGCAGCCCCAAATACCTTACGCTAACACTATCTCCAGGACCCCCAGGACCCTGCAGCAAGAGACCCTGGAATCTGACTCTGTCCACCAGTAGCCAGCATTATCCCCAGGTACACCCTGGGCCCCAGACTGACCACGAGCAGACAGACACAAGCTCCAAGCCACCTAGGACCCCTTAGCTGACCACCCTGGGATCCAGCCATACTCAGCATTGGGCTGACATCAGCTTTGAACACCCCAGACTGTAGCTTACTGTATCAGGAACTGGCTCCACCCACCAGCAGGACAACACTAGATCTGGGACCCCTAGCTCTGCAATCAACCACCCTAGGACTCAGCCCTGCCCAACAGTGGGTCAGCACTTGCCCTGATTGCAGGGCCTGTGGATCCCGAATTTGCTATCAGTCCCACTGGTGAGTGGGCACTGGGTTTGTACAGCTGGCTGTGGGGCCCCAAGGGGTCCTGTGGCTAGTGTCAGTGCACTAGTGTGTGGGGCTGGGTCATGGGCCCTCTGGTGGACAGGGCTAGGTTTGGGGTGGCTGTGGGCTCAGGGTTCTTAAGGCACCTGGCCTAATGGTGGAAGGAACTGTGTCCTCTCTTGGATAACTGCTTGGTCTGAAGCTTCCAGTACTGGTGCCACCAGCCATGGCTGGTGGGCAGGACTAGGTCCCACAGCTAATGAGCCAGAGTGAGGATTCCAAATTGGTGCTTGCCAGCACCAGCATCCTCATGTTAGAATGAGCTCCCCAAAATGGCTGCTGTCCGTGTCTATGTCCTCAGGGTGAGCTCCAGTTGCTTCCTAAGGCTCTCCAAGTTCATTAGGTGGTTTGACCCAGGACCCTTTCAAATTATTGCATCTCTCTTGGGTCCCAGATCATATGAGATTTTGTGTGTGTTCTTTAGGAGTGGATTCTCTTTCCCTCAGCTCTCTGGATCTCCCAAAAGTAAGCCCAGTGGCTTTCAAAGCCAAAGTTCTCTGGTCTTATCTCCTGATTCAGGATCCCCAGTTTGGGTAGCCCAATGTGGCACTTGGACCCCTTACTCCTTGGGGAAAACTTCTACAATTGTAATTATCCTCCTGTTTGTAGGTCACCCACCTGAGGGTATGGGTCTTGACTATACTGCATCTCTGTCCTTCTTACCTGTCTTGTGGTTTCTTCTTTATTTCTTTAGTTATGGAATATCTTTTCTGTCAGTCTTCTGGACTTCCTCATCAATTGTTTTTCTGTAAATAGTTGTAATTTTGGTGTGCCTATGGGAGGAGGTGAGCTTAGGGTCTTCCTACTCTTCCACCCTAGCCACTCCCTGAGGAATTTTTCTATTATGGACATTTTCCTATTATGTTATGGGTCTCTGGATCTTATATAAACCATCTCTTTTAGATGTTTTTTCTGATACTGTTTTTGCTTGAGAAAGGTTGGGCACTCTCTCCTTAATACCAGGTGGAAGTGAAATTGCAGGTTCCTCACTCAGTCTCTATTGATACCCAAGGTTGGGGAGGGGCTTCATTACAGCTGGTCAAAGATGGGATCTTTATTTCATCTCCATAACCACTGTGGTGGATGTGTATATATTATTGCTGTGCAAAGTTGAATGTCCTGACTCTCCAGTAGACAAGCTCTGAAACTACCTACTGTAAAGAGGGAGGGATACTCTATTCCTTCAGGGTGGACATGGAAGTTCAGGTTCTGCATGTTGTTTCCAGTGATACCACGTGAGGGAGAAGATAACTTGTTACTGCCAGGAAGAGGTGAGAACCCTGGCTCCCTACTTGGCCTTTTTGATACTACTCAAACAGTATAGTTGAGTACATCCTCACAAACCCTCAAGGTTGGAAGTTCAGGTTCCCCTCATTGCTTCTGCTGGTGTGGGAAGGGTTGAGATTTTGTTTTTTTCTGAGGTGTTTACAATTAATAGCACTGTTATTATCTAAAAATATTTACTTTTTGCTAAGTTTCTCCTTTACCTAGAGAGAGCAAGCTTTGGTTGGGCTGTTTTTGACTGTGTCTGTTGGTGTTTTTAATTCTCAGCTTTTTCAGCTTAAAGTCTTTGATTTATGAGGTAAAAAGAAAACCCAGGGAACTCACCACTGTGTTGTTCCTTGGATCTTAAGTTTCCTAGCTTCCCTGTCTTCTTCTTTTTCTTTAAGTCTTAAAATATTTTATATACAACGTCCAGGATTTTTAGTTGTATTTAGCAGAAAATGTAGGACAAATGTATGTCTACTTCATTTTTTCAGAAGTGGTAGTTAAGTTTATATTTTAAGACATTTTTTGAAAGACACATTTTTATTTTCCATATCACATTTGTAGGAACATTTATATCAATTTCAACTACAATAAAAGAAAGCATCTTTATAACACTTTTCTTCTATTGATACTTAGTAATAATGAAGGGGATATGCTTGATTTATCATTCTGGAGAGAGATCGGGTTATATATTTAATGTCTATTGTTTTAGTATGTTTGCCTTGAAATAGGAGGAGAGATTAATCAATCTAGAGAATTAACAATTAGACCTTGCCTTAGTCTATACTATTTGAATAATCAACTTTTTCAGGAAAATTATTAACAAGAACTACTTAGTAAGCCTTTCAAAATTTAAATGTTTGGAGGCAAAATGTAGAAAAATAGGCCAATCTGGAAAATTGATTACAATTATTTTTAATGTCAGCTTGAAATTTGTTCAAATTTGTGAAAGTAATCAACTGACCTTTGAGAGTTTACTCAAATATACAAAAATACAATTGAAATACATTACAAAATATGGAAAATGTTTTATTTATTGAACTGTTAATATGGGATGGAAAATACCTTCAGGAGTTTTGAACTTTACAATGATCTTCATTTGGCCATGTGTCCCTTCCTTTTATCCTCTGTCACCATTACTGTACTGAAGGATATACAAGAGAATAAAAATATCAACATCAGTTTTTGAAGGATTACCCAGACATGGAAAGGAAGGCACACATATTACTGTTTAAATCAAGCTTTTTTATTTTGAGGTTATTGTATATTCACATGCAGTTGTAAAAGATAATATAGAGAAATTCCATGTACTGTTTACCCAACTTCTCCTAAAGTTGACATCCTTCAAAAACTATAGGACAATATCCCAAGTAGAATATTGGCATTGATACAGTCAAGAAACAGAGCATTTCTATAACCATCCAGATGTCTCATGTTGTCCTTTTATAGTCATATCTGCTTTCTTCTCACTCATTTCTCCTTAACTTCTAACAACCACTAACTTGTTATCCATTTCTATAATTTTGTCATTTCAAGAATATTATTTAAATGGAATTATACTGTATGTAACCTTTAGGGATTTGTTTTTCACTCAGCATAATTCCCCAGAGATTCAGACACATTTTTGTGTTTTTTAATGTTTTTTTCCTGTTTATTGCTGAATAGTATTCCCTGATTTGAATGCACCATAAGATTGTTTAATCATTCTCATATTAAAGAACATCTGGGTTGTTTCCAGGTTTTGGTTATTATTAGTAAAGTAACAACTTTATTAAACATTAAAGTACAGGTTTTTATGTGAACATAGGTTTTCATTTCTCTTGAATAAATTCCTAGGAGAGATATTTCTGGTGGTTAGCTGTTTACATATCACTACTTACCTATCAGACTGACAAACATAAAAAATATATATACACTGGCAACACCAAATGCTGATGAGGATGTAGAGAAACGAACACTCAACCCTTGCTGATGAAAAGGTAAAAACATATAACCACTCTAGAAAACACTTTGGAAGTTCCTTCAAAATCACAAATCAATTTTTGGTCAACTTTTTGGAGCTCATGACAGGCTCCCAGGTATCTGGAACTGTGGAGTTAAAACAGTCCTTTGGAGAAGCAGTTTCTACACATTTCCTTATTGTTTAGCTCCACACGTAAAAAAAAAAAATTAAGTACACCTTAATAAATACACACTTACATGCAAATTATTTATATACCCTATGGTTCTAGTACAAAATGTACATTGAAAAATATATACAATATATACATTTTTAAAAATACATAAAAAATGAATGTAAATCAAATGTCAAAATTCTAATTTAATTATTTGTGTATTTTTTCACCACACACCGGTGGCTCACCCAACATAGTCCTTAGTGTTATTCCCAAATGTGGAGATAGCCAATTTAGAGTCACATAGCATAGCAGCTCAAGTAGAAAATCTATGCATTAGAGTAAATGAAGCATTCCCCTTTTGGTCTCTAGTCCAATTGTCTTCTACAAGGATATTAGAGTGTGAGCATTGAAATCCACAATGGTTGGAGGTTTATTCTTTCATGGAGTTTGGAGAAATCACAAACCTGTAAAAGTCTGAGTCTTCAGCAGCAGCAGTCAAAGAGTTTTGTAATTTATGGAGTATCTCCTGTCACTGTAGTAATATAAGCAGGAATATATTTTAGGTCCAGTATACCCAAAATAAATATTAAGGCTATATTATGGCTAACTCATTGCCCTAAATTATTTTCTGATATATTATTTTTAGAGAAAATTAGTTATCTCTTATGGAGTCTATGGAAGTCAATGACTATTCTATTTAGTACATATTGATCGTTTTCTTAAGATCCAGATTAAGAATTATAGCAGGTGAGCTGGAGTACTGTTTCATGCCAGAAAGAGATGTTGATACAATATTTTCAAATGGAGAAAGTACTTCTAGCAGAAGAGTAGACGGTAAGGGAGTTTGGAGGCAGTGAACAGGCAGTCATTTAACCATGACAGTTGGTATTGGTCCCAGGTATCTCTGTGGCAGTCCAGAAGAGGATACTGGGTTAAATAAAGCATATGAAGATAGAAGAATGATTATAAAGTTTATTTATTGTGATAAGCAGGGGTTGTTGACTCAATTATTTTAAGTTAGGGAGGCCAAGTAACCAAAGATCAACCAAAAAGATGGTGAACTGCTGTCAATTATGTGCAGCCAGTTCCCCAGGATGGACTTTTATTAAAATAAGTCAGTCTGAGTGACTTCCAACTTAAAACAATTTTCATATCAAGGCCACAGTACTTATAAAAGTTTCAGAAGGAACTAATCCTTCACTTTGGGGAAGAGTTCAAAGTGTCTTTGTTCAATAGACATGATGATTTTGTATTTCTATAGAACCATAATGAGCAGAAAATGGCTTCAGTGTTTTGTTTTGTTTTGTTTTGTTTTTTTGTATTTCCAAGCATATTAGAGGAATGGGCAATCAGTTTCATAACTGAGTTAAGAGAGCCCGAAGGAATATGCCTACTATTTCTTCACAAAATTGGAAATAAAAACAAAAAAAAACAATAAATACCTCAACAATAGAGCTCCCTGCCCTAGTGAGAAAAAAATCTAGTCAAAATTACACCTGAGGCCATCCCTGGTGTAGAAAGGAAAGAAACATTGTCTTAGTTTTCATCACGAATATGGGTTCCATATCAAAATCATTAAATGCTTCACATCCTTCTAGCACTGTTAGAGAAATAGACAAACATTTGCTAAAGTACTAATATTCTCCAAAGAGTGCTTACAGTTGAAATAAAACTTACACAAGAACACAAAATTAAAAGACATACACCTTAATAGGATAAATCAAGGGATTTGTTACCAGGCTAGATATTGAGCTTGTTAATATTAAATTTAGAAAGAAAAAAGACTCTCTTCAAGGTAACTTATTTATGCAATGACTCAGTATTATTACTTTAGATTCCTTTAAATCAAAACAATCAGAGAATAAATAGTTAACTACATCACTTATGTGAGGTGATGACCATATTAATTGTCTTGATCTTGTTAATCATTCCACAATGTATATGTATATCAAATCATCAAGTTATACACTTTAAATATATACAAATTTTTATGTCAATTATTCCGCAATAAAGTTAGAAAAAAATAATAAAAACACTTAAAGACAGCAGCAACAGGTGTCCCCGAAACATGGAGTCTTGAAGCCCAAGTCTTACCACAATCAGGATGAGGGAGTGGTGAGTTTAGGTGGGGCTATTGGCTATGCCCCTGCTTGCGGCCTATCTGCACATCACCGCCCCTCCTTCCGCCACCCCCAGCTTTCCTCTGTTTTTCACTCATTGAAGTCATCAGGCAATTTTTTTTACCTAAAAGGGACTGAGTATCTTCTACTAAGACTCTGTGGGTGTGGTTTGAAGTCCGGAGATAGTCGTACTTTTATATGGTTTTACAATGTCCAGCTATGATTGGTGCAAGATATGGGAAGTCTGACCCTCAGGTTTCATCGAGTGATTGTCCTCAATTTCCTAGGTTTTGGCTTCAGTGACAAACCAAGACCACATGACTATTCCATATTTGAGAAGGCCAGCATCATGGAGGTGCTTTTGTGGCATCTGGGGTTCCAGAACAGTAGGATCAACTTGTTGTCTCATGCCTGTGGGGATATCTTTACTCAGGAGCTGCTCTATAGGTTCAAGCAGAATAGATCTGGTCAACTTACCATTAACAGTCTCTGTCTGTCAAATGGAGGTATATTTCTTGAAGCTCACCTTCTTCTCCTTCTCCAAAACCTTCTCAAAGATGGAGGCATGCTGTCACCCATCCTCACGTGACTGATAAACTTTGTATTCTCTTGAGGTCTCTCCTCAGATTTGGGGCTGTACACCTGACCCTCTGAGAGTGAGAGTGAGCTGTGGGACATGTGAGCAGGGATACGCCACAATGACAGGAACTTGGTTATCAACAGTCTTTTGCAGTATATCAATCAGATGAAAAAGTTTAGAAGACACTGGGTGAGAGCTCTTGTCATTGTATCTATTCCCATTCATTTTATCTAAGGGCCATTGGATCTGGTAAATCCCTATCCAGAGTTTTTGGAGCTGTACAGGAAAATGTTGCCGCAGTCCACAGTGTCATTCTGGATGACCATATTAGCCACTATCCACAGCTAGAGGATCCCATGGGCTTCTTGGATACATATATGGGCTTCATCAACTCTTTCTGAGCTGGAAAGAGTAACTTCCCTGTATTACCTCCCCTATTCCCTTATCTGTTGTGTATTCCACTTAGGAAGAAATGCCACAAAAATCTCCTGGTTACCAAACACTATTCTCTCACAAAAGTCCACCTGACTCACACTGGTGAACAGCATATACTAAAAGGCTAGCAGAAACTCTACGGGTGACCTAATAGTTCACCTCCCATTCCTTTGACATCTGATCAGGTGTGACATCTGATCAGGCCTTTGTCTTTGTGTTATTAGGAAATTCTGATGGGCATACTACTCACCGATACAGAAAGACAGACAGACATTCTTTTGCATAAAAGTCTTTGAAACACTTCTATGGACTTTTCTGAAATATTATATTTAGAAATGCTCATTTCTGGCCCAACCCTGATTGAAATTACGTGTAGTAAAGAATAAGGAAGTGCCACCTTAACCTTGCCTAGAATGGCTTTAAGTTCTCTAAGCAATACAACTTTAACTGAGAGCAAGTCTCCCTTGTCATAACTTTGGATTTAGTTTAATTAGCTTCTTCTAATTGAAGACATTTTGTTAGATTTTGATTTAAATAAAGCAGTATTCTAAGTATAATTTAAGACTATGATTTACCTACATGTATTTTACATATATATTTTTTCTTTTATAAGGATACTAAACCAGCAGACACTTACTCTGGCAGAGTAGTTTAATGTTATTAAACATGTTTTATTTCTGAATAAATTGAACTAAATCCAAAATATTTACATAATTTCCTAAAACCACAGGACATTAAGGACAGTAGCATCTGTGTTGGAGATTTACCATTATTTGCTATTAGAACTGGTCTTTCCAACTAATAACAGTTGGACTCTTCATACCTCAGTGCTTAGAAGCATGTCTCCCTGAGCTAGAGTGGAGAGGAAGGGAACATTGTATAGTCCAAGTTAGCAGGCTGAATATAGGCTGATTGCTTAACTTCTCTTTGGTTGCCACAGAGAGAGTTCCTCACGTAACTCAACAACTCCTGTACTTCACAGACAGGAAAGTTCCAGAAATTTTAAGAACAAAGTCTGAAAGGTATATGATCAAGTGGTGCTGAATACTTTTATTTTTTAAGCCACAGTTTCGTTGTCTTAGTTAAAACAGGATTATTAAGTGATTATTTATATTTTTTAATTAGTAACTTCCAGCATAATGACTGAAACTGGAATAAGTGTTTATTTTTATTAATAAAAATGAATTTTGACCAAAAAAGATACCAACAACAGCAAAAATACAATAAAACATGTATTTGTGAACATGCTCAAAAATGAGACAAATCAAAGCTCAGGAGGGCACATGTAAAAGGACATTTATTGTTCTTGGAAAACACAAAGGAAATAATTAATGGAGATGCTTTTTTTATAATAACTATAAACTGACAACATATAAAATTATGATTATCTATGTATAACATAGATATAATATGTATAATATTATATACAGATATGTGGATAGATAGAGATATAGATGTAGATCTCACTATGTGCCAAAGAGATGGCAGGTTTTCACAAGTAAAGGAGTAGAATTTCTGTTTTAGGGGATAAGGAAGAGCAATTGTGACAGAAAAGGAGGTGCCAGACAGTATTTAGGAGACATAGTAGTTAAATTTCTTAGTATAATTCTGACAACATTTATAGTTTTCATGAAAATAACCAATATATCTATTAAGAATGATCGGAATGCAGCGAAGTGAGAGAACTCAAAGAGCAGTAACAAGTTAATTTATTTAAACTCATTAGTTTTGCTGAAATGTTTAAGGTATCAACTACATGGTGACCCAGAACAGTGCCTTTTATAAGTATTTAATTACAAATACCCAATAGTGATATTTTGCATATCTCTGTTGCTGCATCATGACATTGACTGTCAGTGACTTCTTTAGCACTGGAAATAGGGTTATTAGAGCATTTAAAACTATTCAGACTAGAGAACCAATTCTAGGATTCTAGAAAGCCCAGAAAAAATCCAGAAAGCTCATCTGTAAGATTCTGTTCTTTTAGAACAAGTCCTGCTACTGAAATATGTATCAGTTACAGTTCTCCAAAGAAACAGAACACACACACATTGTAGTCACTATGCTAACATTAGTAAGATATGTATATGTAAGAATGTGGGAAATAAATCTGTCAGAACTTCAGGGACCTTCAACTTCAGTGAAATTTCTAGAAGTCCAGTGGTGTCCCTTCTAAGGTGAAGGATAAGTTGTGACATCTGTTCCCTAACAACCAGAAAAAAGGCACAACACTTATTTTGCCTCTGGATTTGGAGGCAACATATTCTTCTTTGTGTTTACTACTCCAGGCCATTTAACAAGGGACCCAAAAAGCTGCTTGTTTTGTATGGGGCCCATAACATACAGTCCTGAGATGAACAAGGAGATCATCAATCACAGAGGCAGAGAAATAAGTCTCAATAAAGGGAGGATGAACATCTAATAGTATGCAGATGAGGGTGAAGGGCAGATTTCTGAAGCAGTTAGCCTGAATAGATTAGAAAGAATGGGCTAGATGAGGTAGGTAAAATTCAAGGGGCGAATTTCAGGATAAAAAATATTGACATTTATAAGAAAGGCAGTTGATCAAAAAATATAATAAGATTTTAGAAGTCTCCCCTGAAATCCTAGATTACAAGTTCTTGCACTTTCAAGTAAGTTTGTATTTCCTATGGCAGTTTCACCTAAGGAATGAATATAATTTTTTTGTATGTAGAAAGATTTATTTTTTCTAATAGCAAGATAGTATGTCATCTGTATAAGATTATTTTGAATGTGCTACAAAACTTGCCTCTGAATTTCAGAGTGCATTAACTGATAATATATCAAAAGACATGAGCAATGTCTTAGTAGGACCAATTTGGAGTATATCAGTTTAATTGCCTCTCATGATATAACTTTGGTTGTTACACTTATAATACCTTCATGTACCTGGGCTGTGTGATTATACCACCTGTTTCAGAGGATCCTAAAGAGGAAAAAAGATGTTGTAACCTAGTCTAAATTATATACTCTAAATTGGAAAAGGAACGTAGGAGGGAGAATTTCTCCTGCTCTACCCTAGCCTAGCTCAATCTTATTTAATTTGGGGAGATATAATTTCATGTTTTAATGACATAGAATACAAAATATTTTAAAAATGTGTGTCCTCAGAAGAAATTGTTGTATAAGCCATATTTAAATGTAAGTCCCATACATCTGAACATCCTTTTAAAGATTTTCAAGTCAGAAAATACTGACCCAAGGAGTTAGTGTCACATATTTTCTTTTTTTCCTAAACTCTAGAAGTTACCTTTAAATTAACAAGTAAATGATTTGGGCAAAGAATTACATTAATTTGGTACTGAAAATTTATGAATAAATAATTATCTCATATAGCTATGCATTTTTATTTAAAATGTGTTGGATTAACTTTATTGATGTAGATTTTTGTTTTTGTCATGGAAAGATAATCAAAGTCACTTAATTCCATTTCCCATTATTAAATTATGACCATCAAGATTGTCCTAAGAAAACATTTGTGTAGCAAAAAGTTGTTGCTGATTGTATGTAAGATGCAAGGAAACAGATGCAAATAAGTTAAAGAGATAAATCCATCTGATAAGAAATAACAATATTTTCAGAGGCTACTGTATCTCACTCTCATGATCAAAGAGAGATTTATCTTTTGTGCACCTGTGGCAGATTCATGAGAATGGCTAGGTAAGAAAGTAAAATTAATTGGACATAAACGATACTTCTTTGTTTAAAATTGTACTACAGTAACTTAACCCTTTATTGATTATTTGAATCTAATATCAAAATCTAACCCAGGAGTAGGAAATTTTTATAGATCATGCTTCAGTGTTGTAGAACTTATAAGACCCGATTTTTAATGGATATTTCCTAGAGGAGTGTAGCTAGTTATGAAATATACCTTTACAGAAAGTCCTATATGTAGTCAGTTACTCACCAACCTGTAATAAGATATTAAAAAATATATTAATTTTAGTTATATAATTAAATATATGCATCCTATACTATGAATAAAATTAATAATATAAACTTATGTGTTTAATATGCCACCTTTGTTCTCTCATGTAAATGTATGTAGACATAGTAGCCCTTATAAAAAACACTCTTTACACACTACATATATTATTTAAAAGTTATAAATTTTACCATGTTGACCCAACCAAAATAAAAAGTTTCTACAATTCTCTGAAATTTGCAAATCAATAACACAAGATCTCTAAATATATAGGTGGTCATTTAAATTTACATTATTTGTAAAGCACTCATTTCCTAATATATCACTCTTCTAACTTACTACATCAGAAGACTTGGTCTCTTGACACTACTCAAAATCCACCGATACATATAAGTAAAAATGAATCTAAATGTCTAGTTTTCTCGGATGATCATCTCTCTAGGCAATATTTATAAAAGCACAATGTAGCACCACTGATCAATTTGTGTGACTGAAGGAACAATTTTGTATGGCTCCATACAAAGGCTCTTTTTTCACAGAGAAATACCTTCTGGAGTTATACATAGGCTTCCCTTAAATCTACATCACTGAGTATAAGAGAAACATTACTCCTAGTGTAGGGTCAGTTATAATAAGGAGGTTGCCATATACAAACACATAATTAAAGGTACTTATTTGAACTACACTAATTTGGATTTATGATTATTTTTAAAATGCTGAAGTCGAAGGTTACCTTTAAAAAACACATTTCCTACCTACGTATTTGCCACATTAAAAGGACAGGTACCATATTTAGGGAAATTAAATATCCTCAATACTCTCAGGCACTGTAATAGAACACATGACACACTTGATAGTAAATAATGGGTATGTGCTTACCTTCACGGAGAAGACTATTAAAATTCTGTGTATATACATATTATTAAAATTTTGAATCATTATTTCTATGAACATGAAGCTACTGAGTCCATTTGAAATTTTCTACAAATCAAATAGTCAAAATAGTCAAACAGCATCATAGTTAACTTTTTTCTAGGAGACAAGTGAAAAATATTAGCCGATTATTCTTCACGTTTGTGGTGGGGTACAGAAAATGACTTGAATAGCATTATGAAGGGGTTATTTTGGCATAAAGAAAAAGTAAAAAAAAAAAAAGAAAACCTTAGTTCACAAGGTTGAAAACAAAGGAGATGAGTAGGCTTGTTACATTCTACTTACTGTAACTATGGAAGCAATCCAGTTACATTTTGTCAAGGATGTGGGTCACCTTAAAGCCAGGAAGATATCACAAATAATACCACAAAATTATTTGTTTCCACAAGTCTTGATGATTGGATGTAACTGTGTGTTCTGTGATAGCCATAGACAAGTATTAGAGTGGAAATATTTCATGATCTGTCCAGATTTATTTCCTATGTTCTTTCTTTCAGCTCTTTCCACTTTCAGCGATTCCAATGGTTAAAAACAATTCTAAATTACCAAGTACCCAATATATTTATAGTGTTCTGGCTGAGACCAGGTGCATAAAAAGCAGGCCAAAAATACTAAGTAAAACTTTATGGAATTGTTACATTAATAAGTCAAATGAAAGTAAAATATTGGCAATTCATATGTTTTAATCTAACATAATCATAGAAGAATTGTACACTTTGAACTGAAATGGTCACAAAGAGACTATCATGTCCAATTTTCAATTTCTAGTGGGGAAAATGATTTCCATCATGATGATATGACTTATCCAAGACCACAAAAGGAATGATAGGCATACATAAATGTTAATTTTATTAAAGCAGAAGAATTAAGTAGACCATAAATTTTATGCCAAATAAATTAATCACTTTAGAGATAATTTAGGCAGTGTGTATTTGTTTAAGATATGGTTTCTGACTATAACGGGTATATAGAAAGAAACTATATACTGAATATATTTACATGGCTGAAAATATACTTTATGTATGAATTTTAACTACACTAATTTGGAAAATGTGATCATTAATAAAAAGCTAATATGGTGTATTGCCTCATATACCTTAAATCACATAATATAGATAGGTGTGACACTGAATTCCTTATTCAGTTGTGCTAGCTTTCATGTTAAGGAAAATACATTAATTTATACAACTGATATTTATTGATGTCTATTAGAAAATAACTCCATTAGGTACTATAGATATAAAATGTATATATCCTGTTCCTAGTTCTTAAATGCCTAATAGCATATGTTTTTTGTTTGTTTGTTTTAAATGAAATATTCTATTTTTCAAAATGTGAGTTTACTTAGTGAGTTAATTAATATTTAAAGGTATAAAATAAGCCAAATTTCAAAGAGATACATTGATAGAAATGTCTGAATTAATTCCTCTGATGAAACTAGACAGCTTTTCATAGAACTTTTAAAATTTTTTATACAATTTTTATAGGTTACTTTTCATTTACAATTATTACAAAATATTGGTTATTTTCCCTGTGTTGTACAATACATCTTTAAACCTATTTTACACCCAACAATTTGTACCTCCCTCCCACCAAGCCACCTGTATATTGTCCCTCCCTCCTCTCCCAACTGGTAACCACTAGTTTGTTCCCTATATCTGTGAGTCTGCTTCTTTTTTGTTATATTCACTCATTTGTTGTATTTTTTTTCCTAAATTAGTGTAAATTGCTGACTTCCTTCCTCAGAATTACCACAACAAAAGACCAAAATAATGGAAATAAGAATAACTGAGATAAAGTCTGGGAAATAGATTTTTTTTTTCTTGGAAATGTTGTAATGAGGAGGTAGTTTGTCCAGACTACATATGTCCATCAGAGTATGATACAGGAAATAAACTTCTAATTCTGCCCTTATTTCTTTCCTACCTTGTTTTAGGGTATTCAGAGCTTGTCTTTCAAGTGATATCTCAGCCCTCTGTTTTTAGAACAGCAGAGGGTTAAAATCAGGACAATTCAGAAGCCTGCTCAAAATGAGAAGCTGAAAAAAGAAATTGTGGACTGACTAGTTTTGGAATGTACATTTCCCACCTCTAACCCTCTCTACACACAAAGCTGAGGAATCTAATCATGGACAGTGATTCTTACACTTGGATGTACATTGAAGTTACCCGGAAAGCTTTAAAATAATTCACGCAAAACTAAAAATGAGACTAATTAAATCAGAATCTCTGGATGAGATACTGTTATCAGTATTATTTAAACTTCCCCAGAAAGTTTCCTGGTGGTCCAGTTGTTAGGACTCTGTACTTTCACCGCCAAGGGCCTGGGTTGAATCCCTGGTCAGGGAATTAAGATCCCACAAGCCACACAACCCAGTCAAAAAATAAAAGAATAAAACTTTCTCATATAGTTCCAATGTTCATTGGAAATTTGAGAAACATTGAAAAGAAGAACTTCTTCTTAATGTTGTTTCTCCCTGGGAGACTGAGTGTAAATCTCCTTCCAAAGAAGTTATTCTGTGATATGAGAAATAATAAATAATGTTTCTTCATGCCTGTAGCTCTCTACCCCTTGTGTTATTTGAACCTAGCCCATTCTTTGTGGCTATAGTCTTGATGCAGACTACAGTGTATCCTTTGGTCCTTACCTAATTCTCACTGCAAGAAATAGGAGCTTACAAATAAATCTGTAAGCTATCTAAGGAATACTTTTATTTCAAAAGAAATCAGCAAATAGATCGATCACAGATTCATTGAGAAGCAGATGTTTTGTAACTTTGGAAGAACAAATAATAATAAAACTTCATATACTAAACACAATAAAAAAGATACATGTACTAATACTATCATCTACAAACTGCAAAAGAAAAATAATAAATATCAAACAAAAATGCATAGATCAAAAACAGAGCTGAACTAACACAGTAGATAGGGTAATTAAAGAATGTTTGCCCATGGAAAACAAATTAGAAAATTAGAATATCAGAGTGAAAAATTCTTGCAGAAGTATCAAGAAAAGATAAATCAATAAAAGTTATATAATAGAAATGAGGAGAAATAAAATATAAGGTAGAAGTTTTAATATCTGGATTATAGGATTTATAAAGTGAGAAAAAATTAAAACTTGGGACTCAGAAATATTTGAATAGATTGTATAATTAAATGTCCCAGAATAAAAAAAGTAATATACTTGTAATCTTTCAAAGTTAAAGACCCTTTAAAATGCTAAAGAGAAGATATAAGGAACATTTCAGAGCTAGATACCCATAGTAAAATTTTAAATTATCAATGACAAAAAAAAATTATAAAATCTCAGAGAAGAAAATAATACTTCCATTAAAAATAAATCAGGGCTTCCCTGGTGGCACAGTGGTTGAGAGTCCGCCTGCCAATGCAGGGGACGTGGGTTCATGCCATGGTCTGGAAAGGTCTCACATGCCATGGAGCGGCTGGGCCCATGAGCCATGGCCACTGAGCCTGCGCGTCGGGAGCCTGTGCTCCACAACAGGAGAGGCCACTACAGTGAGAGGCCCGCGTATCACAAAAAAAAAAAAAAAAAAAAGCAATTGGTATTGCCTAGTAAAGTTAACGATGCACATACCCTGATCCAGCAATTCCTTATCAGATGTACACTGTAAAGAAGTTTTCATATGTTCACCAGGGAGCCTGTAAAAGGATGGTCTTATAAATACTGTTCCCAATGGCAAGACACACACAAAAAGTACAAATGGTAGATTATATAAATTTGTCTCATTTCATTCATACAGTTGAAAATGATAAAGCTGTGAATAAATGAAATATAAATACTACCTTCAGCAGCATAGATAAGTCTCAATAACATAATATAGAGAGAATAGAATAGTAGAATAAGTTTAATTCTACTTCAGTAGAATTAGTTTCAGTAGAATAAGTTTAATATGATTTTATTACAAAAATGTGCAAAGCTAAATATTATATTGTTTAGAGACATAAATGTAAGTGGTAATGTAATGGATAAAATTTAAACACAATTATAGTATAGGATTACTACTGAGGAATGAGGAAGCTATACTCCTTCAAAAAGAGGGGAATTCTAACAATAATGACAAAAGTTTATTCCTTGGGATAAGTGGTGTTTATTAATTTAAATGGGGATTTATTTTATCACATGTATTTTAAATCAGTTTAATAAAATACGTGGAGAGACAGCCTTTGGAAATGCATTAAAAAGAAGAGGATGAGTGAGAAAAATATAATAAAAATGTATAAAATGCCTATCTATTTCTTTAAGTAAGGTTGACTCAGTAGACAGTAATTGAAATTTTCTTCTCCAATTACAGGTGTAGACTATGGGCATTCAGTGTCACATTCATTTTACTGAATCACTATAAGTTAAGAACACAAAGAAAGCATTTTTCTTTTACTACATTCTGAGTCTGAGTTTTGGGTCTCAGATAGGAAGTATGTACTTGGGGCACAGTCACAGGTTTACAAGTTTCCCAGTGAGAGCCATCTATGGCTATTGGCCAGGAAAGCCACCATCAATAGACCAGTGATCTAAAATGTAAACTAAACCTTAGGAAATTTTCTCCAGGCTACATTGCTGGATAATGTACATATATTTACTGTACTCCCTGCATGTACTTATTATTGCTTATCCTACTTATTATAGCTTAGGTAAGATAATCATTGTTTTCATAGATTTTAGAAGTGTGCTTTTTATTTTTCCACATAATTTCCTAGGACATGTGTAGAGGAAAATAACACAAAATCACATATAAAATAATCTTTTAAATTAATGTTAAAAGACAAATTAATCTTCCTAAACTAGAGTAGGTTAGTAAGAGATTAAGATCATCAAGGACCTTAATCTTTAATTCAATATTGAATAAATTTCATAGAACAAATAAATTAAGATTTGAAAAATTTTATATCATCCAAAATGTTTTCTTAGGATATCACTACACTAATTCCTATAAAAATTAGAGATTAAAATTATTTTGAAATTAATTTTACATTAAAATAACATGAAATTTAACCACAAAGCAATACTTTATTGAAAGGATTTTATTTTCATTAATTAAATGTCATTTAGATATTGATTATGCTTATAATATAAAGTTGAGCTTTAACTGACTTCAAAAATGACTATTGATAGGGAGAGTCATGTGTACATATGTAAACTATGCTTAAATTTTAGAGATGCTGGAATATAGAAAAGTTATCAAGCATACATATTCTGTAATGGAACAAGCACAGCTAGAGGAATCACAACATTTGACCATAGTGTTACAAGTTTAAATACATTAAACTAAAGGTGGAAACAATAGGTTTGTGTGTGTGTGCATGTGTGTTATCCTGTATGGGACTCTGTGCTTCCTGGACTTGGGTGGCTATTTCCTCTCCCATGTTAGGGAAGTTCTCAACTATAATCTTTCAAATGTTTTCTTGGGTACTTTCTCTTTCTCTTCGCTTTCTGGGACCCCTATAATGCAAATGTTGTTGTGTTTAATGTTGTCCCAGATGCCTCTTAGTCTTTCTTCATTTCATTTCATTCTTTTTTCTTTATTCTGTCCCACAGCCATGAATTCCACCATTCTATCTTCCAGGTCACCTGTCCATTCTTCTGCCTCAGTTATTCTGCTATTGATTCCTTCTAGTGTATTTTTCATTTCAGTTATTGTATTGTTCATCTCTATTTTTTTTTTTTTTTTTTTTTTTGCTGTACACGGGCCTCTCACTGTTGTGGCCTCTCACGTTGCGGAGCACAGGCTCCAGACACGCAGGCTCAGTGGCTCCGCGGCATGTGGGATCCTCCCGGCCTGGGGCACGAACCCATGTCCCCCGCATCGGCAGGCAGACTCTCAACCACTGCGCCACCAGGGAAGCCCTGTATTGTTCATCTCTCTTTGTTTGTTCTTTAATTCTTCTGGGTCTTTGTTAAACATTTGTTACATCTTCTTGATCTTTGCCTCTATTCTTTTTCTGAGGTCCTGGATCATCTTCACTATCAATATTCTGAATTATTTTTCTGGAAGGTTACCTATCTCCACTTCATTTAGTTGTTTTTCTGGTGTTTTATCTTGTTCCTTCATCTGATACGTAGCTCTCTGCCTTTTCATCTTGTCTATCTTTTTGTGAACGTGGTTTTTGTTCCACAGGCTGCAGGTTTGTATTTCTTCTTGCTTCTTCTCGATGTGTGCTCTTAAACAGAACTGTGTTCATGCTTAGAGAAACCTGAAAAGTCCCTAAATTCTTACCTCTGGCTTATTTTCAGGCTCTGTACACTCACAAAGTAAATCTATGGCAGAATTATAAATTGCTTGGCTGAGTGTTGAGGGTGTGCCTCAACAAACACACTGAGGCCCTCAGTTTCTCAGAGCCTCATTGATAGCAAGCATTTAATGAAATCCCTGTCCCTTCACTAGCTGACTACTAAGCTAATTGAGAGATTTTAGTGACCACACATGACATAGAATACACAGTTTAGAGAATTAATTCATAAAGTCACTAGACAAACAAAAAATAACAACAAAGCACAACAATAGAAAATCCTGTCCAGACTATATAATCTGTTTCTAGAGGTACAACATTATATTATTTTAAATGTCCAATTTTCAAGAAAAAAATAAAACACATGGAAAACAAGAATATATATAAGACAAATTATAAATAATACAAGCCATCAGAGCAAATCCCTGGGAAAGCCCAGATAGTGGAAATCTATACAAAGACTTTAAATCACCTATTTTAAGTATTAACAAACACCAAAGGAAACCATGTTTAGAGAAATAAATTATGTATGAGAATATATCACTGAATAGAGAATATCAGTAAAGATATAGACATTATCAAAAGAAACAAAATTAACGTTTTGTATGTTGAAATGTAAGATGAATGAAATGACTTTATTAGAAGATCAACAGCAAGTATGTGCAGATCAAAGATAAAATAAACAAATATTAGAATGAAGATCAGTTCATATTGTCATATATGAGGAGTAGGGAAAAAAAAGAGTGAAGAAAATGAAAGGATTCTCAAGACCTGGGGGAAATATTGAAGCATACCAATGTCTACAAATTGGAAGTCTCAGTAGAGAGGAAATAGAAAAAGAGTCAGGAGGAATATTTGAATAAATAATAGCCAAAATTTCCCAAATTTAATAAAATATATTAATTTACACTTCCAATTAGCTCAATGAATTCCAAGTAGAATAAATGCAAAGAGATCCACACTTAGATCATAATCAAACTTTGTCAAAAGACAAGAGAAAATCTTGAAAACAGCAAGAGAAAAATAACTCATTGTGTACAAAATATTCTCAGGAAGGACTATATGTTGGTCAATAAAAACAAGTATTAATAAATGTAAGGGAATGAAATTAGACAAAGTATGTTCTCTGATCACAATGAAATTAAATTAGAAATAAATAACAAGGAGATATGAGAGATTCACAGATGTATAACATTAAACAACACTCTTCTAAATAAAAAGTATAACAAAGAAAAAAATGACAAGAAAAATTATAAAATAGAGATTAATGAAAATGATAATACAACGTGGCAAACTTATGTGACACAGCTGGGCAGTATTTATAGGGAAAATAATAACTATAAAAACCTAAATTTAAAAGAAGAAATGTGTCTAATTAATAATCTAAACTTCTTACCTAATTACCTTAAAAATTATTTTTAAAAAGCAGAGTAACTAAAAATCAAGCAGAAGGAAGGAAATTATAAATAATAGAACATAAATAAATAAAATACAGAATTAAAGCAAATAATAAGTAAATGAACAAACACAAGTTGGTTCTTTGAAAAGATTAATAATATTAAAAGCATCTACCTAGACAGACTGAGCAAAAAATCAACATAAAATCAGGAATGAAAGACAAAACATTACTACCAATGTTACTAAAAGCAAGAATTATAAATACAATACACTATGGAAAATTATATGATAACAAATTAGATAACCTAAAAGAAATTAATGTATTCCTATAAAGATCCAAAGTACTGAAATGGACACAAAATAAATGTAAAATTTGTATAGACTTATAACAAATAATGAGTTTGTATTAGTAAACAAAATTTATTTCATGAATAAAAGCATAGAACCAGATGATTCACTGTTGAATTTAACAAAATATTTAAAGAAAAACACTTTAAAAACTTTTTTCTAAAAAATATAGAATGGGAGGGAACATTTCCCAACTCATTCAGTGAGGCCAGTATTACTCTGATACCAGAAACAGAGAAAGACATCACAAGAAAGGAAAACAAGGAACCGGTATCCTTCATGAATATAGATGTCAAAATACTTAACAAAATTCTAACAAACTAAATCCAGGGACATATAAAATGGCTTATACACCATGACCAAGTAGGATTTACACCAGGAATGCATGATTAGTTCAACATATTTATGGAAAAAATGAATAAAATATGCCATATTATTAAGATAATGAGAAACAAAAACATGACCATCTCAATAGTTACATCAAAAAAAAAAAAAAAAAGCATTTGGCAGAATCCAGCACCTTTTCATTACAAAAAAAAGCACTCAACTAGGAATAGAAGGAAACGTCTTTATTCTGATCAAGTGTACATAAGAATACCCTCACTAACATATTACCACATTGTGAAAGATTAAAAACCCCTTTTCTAAGATCAGGAACAAAGCAAAGGTGTCTGCCTTCAACACTTTTATTTGACATTGTGCTGGAGATTCTACTCAGGATAATAGAGCAAGAAAAAAACATAAAATGCATCCAGATAGGAAAAGAAGGAGTAAAACTATCTCCATTTGCAGATGCCATTATTTTGTACATAGACGATCCAAGGGCATACACTAAAAAAATTATAGCTAGTACAAAAGTTCAACAACACTGTGGGATACAAGATCAATATATAAAAATCCACTCTGTTTGTACATACTAGTAATGAAAAACCTAAACATAAAATTAATATTTACAATAGCAGCAAAAGAGTAAGATACTTTAGAATATTGTAACAAAAAGTGAAACACTTGTACACTGAAAACTACAAAGTACTGTTGAAAGAAATTAAGGAAGACTTGAATAAATGGAAAAATCCCATGTTAATGGTTTGGAAATGTAATGTTGTTAAGATGGCAATATTCTCTAAATTGAGCTACAATGTCAAAGCAATCTCTATCAAAATACCAGGTGAATTTTTTGCAGAAATTGACAAACTGATTATAAAATTCATATAGAAATGCAAAGGACCCAGACTAGTCAAAAAATTTTTTAAGAAGAAAAATGTTGGCATACGTTTACATTTTTCCTATTTCAAAACAATACAAAGATACAGTTATTACGACTGCATTTGAAAGAAATGAAGATAGATACAAATAACCTGTAAGTATATGAAGAGATGCTAAATAACATTAGTCATTTGGAAAATGCAAGTCAAAACTATGAGACACCACTTCACACCTATCAGGCAGGCTATAATAAAAAAAGACAAAATCAAATATTAACAGGAATGTGGAAAATTGGATCCCTCATACACTGGTAGAAATGTAAAATCTTCCATCTGCTTTGGGTAACAGTTTTGTAATTCCACAAATAGATTAAATGAAAAGTTATCATAATCCAGCAATTCTACTCTTAGTTATACACTCAAGAGATATAAAAACACTTGTGAATGCAAAAATGTGTACCCAAATGCCCATGGAAGCATTATTTACAATAACAAATGTGCAAACAACCCAAATGTCCATCAATTGATTAATGGATGAGCAAGGTGGAAAATAAAATGGAGTATTATTCAGCCACATAAAAGGATAAATTAGATGCTACAAAATGAAAGAACCTTGAAGAATATGCTAATGAAAGATATCAGATACACAAGGTCACATATTGCATGGTTTCATTCACATTAAATGTCCAAAATAGGGAACTCTATACAGATAGAAAGTAGATTACTAGTTTCTAGGGGAAGGTGGGAGTGGAAATGGGGTGTAACTGCCTGCGGGCTGGGGATGATTTCTGAGTTTAGAGAGTGGTGATGATTGCAAAACTTTGCAAAAATAAGAAAAAAAAATTAAAAAACACTGAACTGTACACTTTAAAGATTCAATATTATTGTATGTGAATTTTTTCCCATTAAAAAAAGGGGAAAAGATCTTGTGACTGCTGAAAGAGAATGGATTCTTAAGGTCATTTTTTCTTAAGCTATTTGAATGGTATGTTAAATGATCTACACTCTCAGAGGCAATGCAGGGAAAAAATTAATGGTGATAAGCACTTACATCTAATGATATTGCCAGTAATTAACGATTGCTCAGTTTTCCAGTTACAGTTGTGGAGGGAGAAAAGGAATACTATTTTTAATTGCAAATCAATAAAGACAATGAAGTAATAAATTACCCCCAGAAAGAATACAACATGCCCAAACACCAGGCTCTAGCATTCTTTTCCAGTTTTTCCTTTGATTTTGTCTATCTATATGTCATATCTTCCCCAAACCTCAAAAATAATAATTAGAACTTTTGGGAGAGTGCAGGAAGGAGGTATATTTAAGGTGGTGAAATGAGCTAATTTGAACATATACAATTTTTATATATGTGGTCAAATTCCTTCAAGCAATGCTAAAATAGAGTTTTTCTAGTACTAATAAGTAATCTCTAACAGTAAGATATTTAAAAATAAAATAGAGAAGATAAATTATTCTTAAGCCTTTTCTTAAGGGTTGTCTCAATATCTCATTTAATGGATGAAAAGAATATACAATATGATTAGAATTAATTAAACTAGTCCTTACAGAAGAATTTCAGACATTCGTTGGAACTTTTAATAAGCTGAAAAACTAGCTTAAGAATAGTATATATAGTATTAGGTATTAGTTAAAATGAATTTCAAGAAATATCTAATAAAAATAGTGATTTGGAATCAATGTTTTCAATCCACAGGGCTTCAAGAGAAACTTTTTCTTCTCTATTGATGTATATATATTTTGTATGTTTTTTTTAAAATCCATCTACAAATATTGTCTCAGACAATATTTGTCAGAAACACAAAAGATGTCAAAACAAAGAAAACATTCTTCAACAGTGCAATACCTTTTTCTATGTAACTCTACATTCATTGGATTATGAACTTCTCTTTCATATGTATGTATGTATATACATATATATCTATATATGTTTACAAATAAAAATCAAAACAGTACCACAGGGATATATGTGTACATGCCTTTGTACTCTTAAATCTGTGAAAGATTCATATTTTTCATTTTCTATTAAACAAAGCTTTTTTTTTTTTTTTGCAGTATGCGGCCCTCTCACTGTTGTGGCCTCTCCCGTTGCTGAGCACAGGCTCCGGCCGCGCAGGCTCTGGCGTGCAGGCTCTGGACGCGCACGCTCAGCAGCCATGGCTCACGGGCCTAGCCGCTCCGCAGCATGTGGGATCTTCCCAGACCGGGGAACGAACCCGTGTCCCCTGCATCGGCAGCTGCACTCTCAACGAATGCGCCACCAGGGAAGCCCCTAAACAAAGCTTTTAATGTTGAACATTTATACAGTAAGTAAATTTAACTATAATTGCAAATCCTTACCTGTCATACTTTCTTAAATATGTGAAATGCTTTAAATGGAGATGTAGCAGTATAGGCCAGTAAAAGAAATCTAAATTAAACCAAGAGTTTTGATTTTGTTATTTTGTTCTCCTTTATGTTTTATGTGTGTGTGTGTGTGTGTGTGTGTGTGTGTGTGTGTGTGTGTGTGGTTTCAAGCACATTTTTTTTCCTTTGTCAGAAAACATTGTATGGTGATGAAACAAATCTTGGGAAATGTACTTTTCTTTTATAGTTGCTAGGTAGGGCCAATACTGGAATCCCAGTTTTTCTGGAAAAAGATATATTGGATTATCTGATTACCTGAGCTTATTCTGTGTGACAACAGGAGTCAGGTTGAAAGGAAAAAGGAGGAGAATATTTCTATTTGATTTTGGATTGTATATTCTATATTTTTTCCTGAAATGACTTGCATCATTTTATTCAGAACTTCTTGAAAAAACACATACTTGGAAAAAATTATATATTTAATAACAAGACATTCAGATCAAATGTACCAACAGTAATAGGGGTTTGAATACTGGATCCAAAAGTGATTAAATTTAAACCTGTTATATCTCCAGGATCTCTCATCTCCCAATCACACTACCTCGGAGAGAACCATCAATATTACCACTTCTTATATTAGAAATATTTCACTGAACAAGGAAATTGTATTACTGAAGTTATATTCTGTTTGGGGGAAATGTTAATTGTACAATTAAAAGGAACTCAGAGTAGGTACAATATTAGAAGCAAAAAGATATGAGGAATCCTAACCTATCCACATACACTTTTATGTTATACCTAAGGGTTCCAACTATAATATAAATTCCATGGATATTCTGATTAATGAACTAGTGGGCTGCTTGAAACATGAAAGCAGTAACTTTAATAGGCAAACACTGGCATTAGCATTCAGTGATATCTTCCTACCAGCAGAAATCTAATAAACAAAGGAGTATGGAGAAAAGATAAAAGAAAGACAGCATGCATTGAAACAATGCTTTTTAAGTCATTTGGAGACTTTTCTTTCTAATTCTTGCTTTCTTTAATGAACTTTCTTTAAAGAACTGTTGTGACTCACTGCAAAGGAGTGAAAGTTATATTGGCACAGGGTTGTTTCAAATTTCATTTGCCTACAGCAAGGTTTTGAAAACTACTAAAACTGTTGCATGGAATGTAAGAAAGTAGTTTTCCAGTTACTAATGTCATTCTTACAGCCTCACTGATCAAAACTCATCTTCTCAGGAATAAACTAAAAGCTTATCCACCAAAATGTGTCTCACATTTTTCCGGTGTCAGAACATGGTAGTGTATATATATAGTATAATGATTTCATTATATGCATTTTTATTAAATCCTGACTTTTTTGACAGACATTTCAAATTTGTCTCATTTTAATCATGCTTCATTTTTCAATGATCTTATAAAGTCATTACATTCTTTTAGCCCCTTTGCCTCCTCTTGTTTGATACAAGGCTAGTAATAAAATCTTTGCACCCCTTCTTGATCCTTCTTTTATACATGGATGGGTAGCTCCCTGCAGATGGCTTGGACTCTGCTACAAGTGGTGCTTCCCTTTCAGGCAAGGTGTTTTTGTTTGTGGGAGAGTTTCTCTGACAATTTTACTAATTTTTATACAGCCAAATGGCAATTTTGATACAATCTGTAATGGTAGCTGTGTGTGCATTTGTGTGGTATGGTTGTGAGTGTATTTGTGGTATGGTTTATGCACAGTGTATGTATGGCTCCAGTATCGCTCCTTCTCAAGGCTCTTCAATCTGTAAACCAAAGGACACACAATCACATGCCAGCACTCCAAATGGATGAAGCCAGTGGAAGAGGTTGACTATACTGAAGGCTGGAGCTGGAGCATATACAGTGTGTGCTTCACCAATAGGTTGACTGATTCTTTTCTTTAGAAACTGTGGTAGCAGTCATCTGAGTTCTCAGTTTTCAAGAGAATCTATAAACCCGCATTGTATTTGTTTTCCTAAGATTTAAAATACGTTTTGTATGTATCAACTGTGTATGAATTTCTGTTTTTTAATTTTTTAAATAACCTTTTGGCTAGACAAAATACATGTATAGGCCAGATTTAGCATGTGGGCTCCTATTTGTTATTTCTCCTTTAGGATGTATTGAACAACTTCTATTTTATCAAGTTCAGACTATCCTTTATGATATTACATTGAGGTTCTCCTGGATGACTCTATCAAAGATGGGAAGTTCATTTTAGCCAAGAATGTAATGTTAGTTAATGACTTAGTTCAGTGCTAAACATGTGGGTTAAAGTCTAAGATGCTTTGATGAAGGGTAAATATATCTGTACATTTTCATCTTTTACCTTAGTAAATTCTCCCATTTTATGATTTCTATTAAATACTATGCTTGCATTTTAACGTAAGAATAATGTTGACATTACTTACATTGATAAAGCTAACATTCCAGGCACACAAGCAACATTTATCTTTTGGTTTCACACAGCCTCTGGTATGGTATGAAGAATTTGAATATTACATGGATCTTACTTAGTTTGAGACAATGGATTCCATCTACCAGATGACATTGTATTTGCCATTACGTACTCAATAAAAAGTAAATCGTGTATGTAGATTGTAATAAAACACCAAAGGACAAAACTTTACATTTTTGGATAATGAACAAAGGATCTTGAGTAACACAAAATAAACTATAATTTGCCCATTTTATAGAGGACACTGCTTCTGGCTCAGAATATAAAGCTCTGAAAAGAATCCACTGGCCAAGAATAAAGTGGGGAAAGAGTCCCAGTTGCAACCAGAAACCATGGACAGCTTTTACTTTATACTGACTCACCCTTCTATTAGTGGGATAGTGTTATACTGATTATTTAATTATATATAATTCCTTTTGTTCCTACAATGCTCATATCTCTGCAAGCAGTACCACATTAAAATCTTTGGTGTAAATTTTTTCCTCATTTTTTTATATCCAGTTACTTTAAGAATCCCTAAAATGATGACTATGTGTCAAGGAATTTCAAATGATATCTTCAAGAGTAAAAATGAAGTTTCTCATTACTACAAATTTGAAATGAACTTATTTTGGTTAAAAACAGCTTTTTTAGAGCCAATTATATTATGGAAAAAGTGGCTTGAGGACACAGTTTCATATATATGTTTCAGTTCACTCAGTGAGAATTAATCATTCAGACTCTAATGGCAATGAGTCCTTCAATATTCCACTGCACTTCCTCTTCAGAACTTCCATTCATGGGATCATTAATAACCTGCGAAAAATTTACCATAGTATATTTAATTTTCTACCTATTCAATAGGTAATATCACCTAGAAGCTCTCATTATTTCACCCTAGCTAGTATCATTTCCAAATTTCTTTCTCCTTTTTTTTTTTTTTATAGTATTTCCCTTTCTTTGTCTGCATCTGGGATACAAAATTCCTCCATTTTGTGAAGCCTCTTGGGTTGTATCTTTGAAGACTACATGAAATAATTGGACATTTAGTTTAAAGTAAACCAAAATCAAATTAAAATAGAATGAAAGGTCATGTGGTAATAATGGGCTTGTTAGAATCCCCATTTTGTCAATGGACGTGGGGATAGGGAACTCTCAGGAAAGGGGATTGAGGAAAATCTGGCAACTGAAATGTACATGCTAACTTAACATACAGAGTTATATTAAGTGCTAAATAAACACTATATATGTGATTCAGAGTATTTGTTTTTTTCTTAGCTCATATTCTTTCAATTTATCATCATTGAGTTCAATAATACGTGTAATTTCGTTCCTGAGTAAATATTTTAACATTGCTGAATTTTCACTGATTTGTTATTGCTTTCTTTCAAACATTCTCATTCTGGGGATATAAAAATCTTAGATGTTAATTTTTCTCACACAACAGAAGACTGAATTCTAATAACTTGGAGTCCTTTTCTTAAGCTGGCAATTTGGCTACTTTTTATCAATTAATCACGTTAATTTTGTTGTTATTTCAGCAACTAAAACCCAGGTAAGTAGATTTGTAAGAACGAACTTTTTAAGTGGTACCTGTTAGAAAGCTAAATTAAATTTCAACTATATATTTGTGGAATTAAAAATAATTGAAAACAAATTTTAGCATGAGCAATGTTGGATAATCTCAATTTAGCTTTTGCTTTCAAAATAGTCATATGTATCAATATTTACATAATTTTAAATTCATACATTTGTTTCTTAATGAATACTTTGATTAAATATTCTATTGTAGTAAAACACCAATAACATTACAGAATGAAATAAAATAAATCGTTTTTTAATATAATAGAATATAATATTCTACACGTATATCAATTATCTGTGGGAGTCTATTAGAACTGAAATGGAATGGATAACAATGCCAATATAAAATAAAGGTAGACGTACACCCTCATGAGTATAGAAGAAATATTATTTTATGTAAAAATCTTAGGTGGGAACAAATACTGCCTGTAAAGAATATCATATGAAATAAATCAAATATAATCCAGTTCCACTTATACTGAATGAGAAATATAAGATCTTTTTCCAAAACTTATAACCTTAACCACTTTCTGTGGTTGTTTGTGCTTGGATTCTATTTCAAGCCATATTTTTTCCTTATTTAATTAGATGAGAAAAGAAGGCATACATACACTTCATAATTTGGCCAACTCATATCTTTATATAGAATTAAAATCAGATCAACCCAAATGTGTGCATTCTGGCCTTTAAACACTTAAGAACTATGTTGGTCTAGATTTTCTTTTAGAAGGGATAAAGAACAAATGTTATGAATGTAAATTTTACCTTAAAACTAAAAATACCCTGAAGCATCACCAACAGTAGAATATGTCAGAATGAAGTACAATGAATTACAGTAGGTTATGAACACTAGTACAACATTGCTATAATAAAATCAACAGAGATATTCTTATCAGGATTCTACCATTACATGACTTTAATAAGTAGTCTAACTTAAATACCCTGTTATTTAAAGATAAATACCTTTCATTAACTTAACAGTACTTCCAAAAAATTGCACCTGATTATAAAAGAGTTCACATATACATACAGCAGTATTCACAGCATGGGTAGGGGAAGGGAAACAAAATGCTGCAACAATTTCAAATTTTAAATTGAAAACACCCTGGAGTATATTGATATCTACAATATACAGTTATGTATACATCTACATCTACAATGTATTTTATTTTTATCTATATCTACATCTACCTTTTTATGTACACACTTATATACATAAATACACGTGCAGTCACATACACATTTTGCAGCTTTGTTTCACAGTATTTCCAGTTCTGTAGACCTATATATCATTTTCTCAGTTTTTGTTAACCTTCAAATAGCTACTTCAATAAAATCATTTTTATTTTCAGTTAGTATTTGTAGATAAATCTAATTATTTATTATTATGTTTCCTGTTATTTTATAATATGTTAAGATATTATCTACTGTTTTCATAAATATCTGAAAATGTTTATTTTATATTATGAATATGATGTAATTTTAAATTATATATTTTTATTTCTCACAACTGGCTTGTGAAGAGACTAATCAGTTAAATTCACAAGAAACTATTATGGGCTGAAAGTTTGTGTCCCCCCAAATTGATATGCTGAAACCTTAACTCCCAATGTAACTGTATTTTGTGATAGGGCTTTTATGGAAGTAATTTAGGTTAAATGAAGCCATAAGAGTGGGATCCTTATCCCACAGGATTAGTGTTCTTATAAGAAGAGACACAGGACTCACTTGCTCTCACAGTGCACACAAAGAAGAGGTCACACAGCAGATGGTGGCAGTCTACAAACCAAGAGAAGATGTCACAGAATGAAACCTACCATGGTGGTACCATGGTCTTGGATTTCTAGTCTCCAGAACTGTGAAAAATAAATTTCTGTTTGTTAAACCACCCAGTTCGTGGCACTTTGTTATGGCAACCTGAGTAGACTAAAACAGAAGTAAATACACATGGAGAACATGAGATTCTAGCACTAGGAGAACTGCCTTTCCCACAACAGACTTTGTGCACAGCCAATGCACTGTAGTCTTTAAAGGCAGTTGCAGTCAAGGACTCAGACCTCCTTCTGACTGGCCATACTCTTATGTATACCTGAGCTTCTGAGCTCAGATACCTCCATCCACAAGCTTCTTTATTTGGGGCCCTCAGTGGAGGCTTCTCTCGTGTTTCTGTGAACACCTTTTGGAAGGGGAGGAACTTTGAAGACACCTTTCTTCCTGGGACTCAGTACTCAATATATTTCCACTCCTAGACTTTCACTTCTTTCTCCTATTGACCCCCAGATATACAAAATGGTAGGAGACTTCTGCAGGGCTCCTTTGGCAGGGAGACAATCTCCTCATCCCATCTCACCCCATCTGCAGTAATAAATCTGACCTTCACTTGGCACCCTTCTTGAACATTAGTGAGCTTTTGATTTTTCTTCTTGCTTATACTATTGCAGTAAGTGACTTAAAGCTTGACTGTGACTTCATTTTGGATTGTTTTAATTGACTATTCAACACCTGGTTTCTCAACTCTCTCCAGCATAACTCAGCTCTTGTTAATTTATTTCTTTAATATATCGTAAAACAACTTTAAAAAGGTATTGTTGAATCCAGAATCTGTCAGAATGAAGCAGTTTGATGACAATTTTATAGATTAAAAATGATATGTGATCAACCCCATGATATTAGAGTGAAATTTTTAACTCTAATTTTATATTAAAGTTTCTCTTATAAAATGATCAAATATATGCACTCAATTATATTTAAAGTTGGGGTAATGCATGTTCAATAAATAGCTCATAAATGTAGTGATTAATGAAAGTACACTTGGTAGAGACAGTTCATTGTTAGTGGCCTTTCTCTGACTCCTCTCTTACCAAAAGGAATGTAGATGTGATGGCTGATTACCAAACGTAAGTCACCATATTGAAATATGAGTGTCATTGTGACATGCTAGGAATAAAAGCACTGATAAAAAAAGATGTCAGATTCCCTGAATACATAGTGAAATTATCATAGAACCACTGAAATGCATAATACCCACAACTCAACTTTTTATTTTATTTTATTTATTTTGTTCTTTTCTTTTAACTTCTTTATTGGGGTATAATTGTTTTACAATGGTGTGTTAGTTTCTGCTTTATAACAAAGTGACTCAGTTATACATATACATATGTTCCCATATCTCTTCCCTCTTGCATCTTCCTTCCTCCCACCCCCCCATCCCACCCCTCCAGGTGGTCACAAAGCACTGAGCTGATATCCCTGTGCTATGCGGCTGCTTCTCACTAGCTATCTACCTTACGTTTTGTAGTGTATATATGTCCATGCCTCTCTCTCGCTTTGTCACAGCTCACCCTTCCCCCTCCCCATATCCTCAAGTCCGTTCTCCAGTAGGTCTGTGTCTTTATTCCTGTCTTACTCCTAGGTTCTTCGTGACATGTTTTTTTTCTTAAATTCCATATATATGTGCTAGCATACGGTATTTCTCTTTCCCTTTCTGACTTACTTCACTCTGTGTGACAGACTCTAGGTCTATCCACCTCATTACAAATAGTTCAATTTCATTTCTTTTTATGGTTGAGTAATATTCCGTTGTATATATGTGTCACATCTTTATCCATTCATGCAATGATGGGCACTTAGGTTGTTTCCATCTCCAGGCTATTATAAATAGAGCTGCAATGAACATTTTGGTACATGACTCTTTTTGAATTATGGTTTCCTCAGGGTATATGCCCAGTAGTGGGATTGCTGGGTCATATTGTAGTTCTATTTGTAGTTTTTTAAGGAACCTCCATACTGTTCTCCATAGTGACTGTACCAACTCACATTCCCACCAGCAATGCAGGAGTGTTCCCTTTTCTCCACACCCTCTCCAGCATTTATTGTTTCTAGATTTTTTGATGATGGCCATTCTGACTGGTGTGAGGTAATATCACATTGTAGTTTTGATTTGCATTTCCCTAATGATTAATGATGTTGAGCATTCTTTCATGTGTTTGTTGGCAGTCTGTATATCTTCTTTGGAGAAATGTCTATTTAGGTCTTCTGCTCATTTTTGGATTGGGTTTTTTTTTTGTTGTTGTTATTGGTCTGCATGAGCTGCTTATAAATTTTGTAGATTAATCCGTTGTCAGTTGCCTCATTTGCAAATATTTTCTCCCATTCTGAGGGTTGTCTTTTGGTCTTCTTTATGGTTTCCTTTTCTGCACAAAAGCTTTGAAGTTTCATTAGGTCCCATTTGTTTATTTTTGTTTTTATTTCCATTTCTCTAGGAGGTGGGTCAAAAAGGATCTTGCTGTGATTTATGGCATAGAGTGTTCTGCCTATGTTTTCCTCTAAGAGTTTGGTAGTTTCTGGCCTTACATTTAGGTCTTTAATCCATTTTGATCTAAGTTTTGTGTATGGCGTTAGGGAGTGAGCTAATCTCATACTTTTACATGTACCTTTCCAGTTTTCCCAGCACCACTTATTAAAGAGGCTGTCCTTTCTCCACTGTATATTCCTGCCTCGTTTATAAATATAAGGTGACCATATGTGCGTGGGTTTATCTCTGGGCTTTCTATCCTGTTCCATTGATCTATATTTCTGTTTTTGTGCCAGTGCCATACTGTCTTGATTACTGTAGCTTTGTAGTATAGTCTGAAGTCAGGGAGCCTGATACCTCCAGCTCCATTTTTCGTTCTCAAGATTGAATTGGCTATTCAGGGTCTTTTGTGTTTCCATACAAATTGTGAAATTTTTTGTTCTAGGTCTGTGAAAAATGCCAGTGATAGATTGATAGGGATTGCATTGAATCTGTAGATTGCTTTGGGTAGTAGAGTCATTTTCACAATGTTGATTCTTCCAATCCAAGAACATGATATATCTCTCCATCTATTTGTATCATCTTTAATTTCTTTCATCAATGTCTAATAATTTTCTGCATATAGGTCTTTTGTCTCCTTAGGTAGGTTTATTCCTAGTTATTTTATTCTTTTTGTGGCAATGGTAAATGAGAGTGTTTTCTTGATTTCACTTTCAGATTTTTCATCATTAGTGTATAAGAATGCAAGAGATTTCTGTGTATTAATTTTGTATCCTGCTACTTTTCCAAATTCATTGATTAGCTCTGTAGTTTTCTGGTAGCATGTTTAGGATTCTCTATGTATAGTATCATGTGATATGAAAACAGTTACATCTTTACCTCTTGTTTTCCGATTTGGATTCCTTTTATTTCCCTTTCTTCTCTGATTGCTGAGGCTAAAACCTCCAAAACTATATTGAATAAGAGTGGTGAGAGTGGGCATCCTTGTCTTGTTCGTGATCTTAGTGGAAATGCTTTCAGTTTTTCACCATTGACAATGATGTTGGCTGTGGGTTTGTCAAATATGGCTTTTATTACGTTGAGGAAAGTTGCCTCTGTGCCTACTTTCTGCATGGTTTTTATCATAAATGGGTGTTGAGTTTTGTCAAAAGCTTTCTCTGCATCTATTGAGATGATCATATGGTTTTTCTCCTTCAATTTGTTAATATGGTTTATCATATTGATTGATTTGCGTATATTGAAGAATACTTGGATTCCTGGAATAAACCTCACTTGATCATGTTGTACGATCCGTTTAGTGTGCTGTTGGATTCTGTTTGCTAGTATTTTGTTGAGGATTTTTGCATCTATGTTCATTAGTGATATTGTCCTGTAGTTTTCTTTCTTTGTGACATCTTTGTCTGGTTTTGGGAGCAGGGTGATGGCGGCCTCATAGAATGAGGTTGGGATTGTTCCTCCCTCTGCTATATTTTGGAAGAGTTTGAGAAGGATAGGTGTTAGCTCTTCTTTAAATGTTCAATAGAATTCACCTGTGAAGCCATCTGGTCCTGGGCTTTTGTTTGTTGGAAGATTTTTAATCACAGCTTCAATTTCAGTGCTTGTGATTGGTCTGTTCATATTTTCTATTTCTTCCTGATTCAGTCTTGACAGATTGTGCATTTCTAAGAATTTGTCTATTTCTTCCAGGTTGTCCATTTTATTGGCATAGAGTTGCTTGTAGTAATCTCTCATGATCTTTTGTATTTCTGCAGTGTCAATTGTTACTTCTCCTTTTTCATTTCTAATTCTATTGATTTGAGTCTTCTCCCTTTTTTTCTTGATGAGTCTGGCTAATGGTTTATCAATTTTGTTTATCTTCTCAAAGAACCAGCTTTTAGTTTTATTGATCTTTGTTATTGTTTCCTTCATTTCTTTTTCATTTATTTCTCATCTGATTTTTATGATTTCTCTCCTTCCTCTAACTTTCCAGTTTTTTTGTTATTCTTTCTCTAATTGTTTTAGGTGCAAGGTTATGTTGTTTATTCAAGATGTTTCCTGTTTCTTAAGGTGGCCTTGTATTGCTATAAACTTCCCTCTTAGAACTGCTTTTGCTGCATCCCATAGGTTTTGGGTCTTCATGTCTCCATTGTCATTTGTTTCTAGGTATGTTTTGATTTCCTCTTTGATTTCTTCAGTGATCACTTCGTTGTTAAGTAGTGTATTGTTTAGCCTCCATGTGTTTTGTATTGTTTAGCCTTCATTTGTTTTGTAATCTTTAAATACAGATATTTTCCTGTAATTGATATCTAGTCTTATGGTGTTGTGGTCAGAAAAGATACTTGATACAATTTCAATTTTCTTAAATTTGCCAAGGCTTGTTTTGTGACCCAAGATATGATCTATCCTGGAGAATGTTCCATGAGCACTTGAGAAAAATGTGTATTCTGTTGTTTTTGGTGTGTACTAAAAATATCTATTAAGTCCATCTTGTTTAATGTATCATTTAAATCTTGTGTTTCCTTATTTATTTTCATTTTGGATGATCTGTCCATTGGTGAAAGTGGGGTGTTAAGGTCCCCTACTATGAATGTGTTACTGTCGATTTCCCCTTTTATGGCTGTTAGTATTTGCCTTATGTATTGAGGTGCTCCTATGTTGGGTGCATAAATATTTACAATTGTTATACCTTCTTCTTGGATTGACCCCTTGATCATTATATAGTGTCCTTCTTTGTCTCTTCTAATAGTCTTTATTTTAAAGTCTATTTTGTCTGATATGAGACTTGCTACTTCAGCTTTCTTTTGGTTTCCATTTTCGTGGAGTACATTTTTCCACCCCCTTACTTTCAGTCTGTATGTGTCTCTATGTCTGAAGTGGGTCTCTTGTAGACAGCATATATATGGGTCTTGTTTTTGTATGCATTCAGCCAATCTGTGTCTTTTGGTGGGAGGATTTAGTCCATTTACCTTTAAGGTACTTATCAATATGTATGTTCCTATTCCCATTTTCTAAATTGTTTTGAGTTTGTTATTGTAGGTCTTTTCCTTCTCTTGTGTTTCTTGACTAGAGAATTTCCCTTAGCATTTGTTGTAAAACTGGTTTGGTGGTGCTGAACTCTCTCAGCTTTTGCTTGTCTTTAAAGGTTTTAATTTCTCCAACAAATCTGAATGAGATCCTTGCTGAGTAGAGTAATCTTGGGTGCAGGTTTTTCTCCTTCATCACTTTCAGTATGTCCTGACACTCCCTTCTGGCTTGCAGAGTTTGTGCTGAGAGATCAGCTGTTAACTTTATGGGGATTCCCTTGTGTGTTATTTGTTGTTTTTCCCTTGCTGCTTTTAATATGCTTTCTTTGTATTTAATTTTTGACAGTTTGATTAATATGTGTCTTGGCATTTTTTTCCTTGGATTTATCCTGTATGAGACTCTCTGTGCTTCCCAGACCTGATTAACTATTTCCTTTCCCATATTAGGGAAGTTTTCAACTATAATCTCTTCAAATATTTTCTCAGTGCCTTTCTTTTTCTCTTCTTCTTCTGGAACCCCTGTAATTCGAATGTTGGTGTGTTTAATGTTATCCTAGAGGTCTCTGAGACTGTCCTCAGTTCTTTTCATTCTTTTTTGTTTATTCTGCTCTGCAGTAGTTATTTCCACTATTTTATCTTCCAGGTCACTTATCCGTTCTTCTGCCTCAGTTATTCTGCTATTGATCCCATCTAGAGTCTTTTTCATTTCATTTATTGTGTTGTTCATCATTGTTTGTTTGCTCTTTAGTTCTTCTAGGTCCTTGTTAAATGTTTCTTGCATGTTGTCTATTCTATTTCCAAGATTTTGGATTATCTTTATTATCTTTATTGTGAATTCTTTTTCAGGTAGACTGCCTATTTCCTCTTCATTTGTCAGGTCTTGTGCATTTTTATCTTGCTCCTTCATCCACTGTGTGTTTTTCTGTCTTCTCATTTTGCTTATCTTACTGTGTTTGGGGTCTGCTTTTTGCAAGTTGCACATTCGTAGTTCCCGTTGTTTTTGATGTGTGTCCCCAGTGGCTATGGTTGGTTCAGTGGGTTTTGTAGGCTTCCTGGTGGAGGGGACTAGTGGCTGTGTTCTGGTGGATGAAGCTGGATCTTCTCTCTCTGGTGGGCAGGTCAACATCTGGTGGTGTGTTTTGGGGTGTCTGTGGACTTATGATTTTAGGCAGCCTCTCTGCTAATGGGAGGGGTTGTGTTTCTGTTTTGCTAGTTGTTTGGCATAGCGTGTCCAGCACTGTAGCTTGCTGGTCGATGAGTGAAGCTGGGTGCTGGTGTACAGATGGAGATCTCTCGGAGATTTTCACCTTTTGATATTATGTGGAGCTGGGAGGTCTCTTGTTGACCAGTGTCCTGAAGTGACTCTCCCACCTCAGAAGCACAGCACTGACTCCTGGCTGCAGCACCAAGAGCCTTTCATCCACATGGCTCAGAATAAATGGAGAAAAAGTAGAGAGAAATGAATAGTAGAAGTAGGAAGAAAGAAAGAAAGAAAGGAGGGAATGAAGGAAGGAAGGAAGGAAGGAAGGAAGGAAGGAAGGAAGGAAGAAAGAAAGAAGAAAAGAAGGAAAGAAAGAAAGAAAGGAGGGAGGGAGGGAGGGAGGGAAGCTGGGAGGAAGGAAAGAAGGAAGGAGGGAAGGAAGGAAAAAAGAAAGAAAGAAAGAAGATAAAGTAAAATAAAATAAAGTAAAATATAACAAATTTATTAAATTACAAATAATTATTAAGAAAAAAAATTTTTTAAAAAGGATGGATAGAACCTTAGGACAAATGGTGGAAGCAAAGCTATACAGACAAAATCTCACACAGAAGCATACACATACAAACACAAAAAGAGGAAAACGGGAAAATATCATAAATCTTGTTCTCAAAGTCCACCTCCTCAATTTGGGATGATTCGCTGTCTAAAGCAGGGAAGGAAGGAAGGAAGGAAGGAAGGAAGGAAGGAAGGAAAGAAAGAAAAAAAGAAAGAAAGAAAGAAAGAAGATAAAGCATAATAAAATAAAGTTATTTAAAAAATTAAAAAAAAAAGTACAGATAGAACCCTAGGACAAACGGTGGAAGCAAAGCTATACAGACAAAATCTCACACAGAAGCATACACATACACACTCACAAAAAGAGGAAAAGGGGAAAAAATCATAAATCTTGCTCTCAAAGTCCACCTCCTCAATTTGGGATGATTCATTGTCTATTCATGTATTCCACAGATGCAGGGTACATCAAGTTGATTGCGTAGCTTTAATCCGCTGCTTCTGAGGCTGCTGGGAGAGATTTCCCTTTCTCTTCTTTGTTCTCACAGCTCCTAGGGGCTCAGTTTTGGATTTGGCCCCGCCTCTGCCTGTAGGTCGCTGGAGGGCGTCTGTTCTTCGCTCAGACAGGACAGGGTTAAAGGAGCCGCTGATTCGGGGGCTCTGGCTCACTCAGGCCAGGGGGAGGTAGGGGTACAGAGTGCAGGGTGAGTCTGCGGTAGCAGAGGCCAGCATGACGTGGCACCAGCCTGAGGCGTGCCATGCGTTCTCCCGGGGGAGTTTTCCCTGGATCCCGGGACCCTGGCAGTAGCGGGCTGCACAGGCTCCTCGGAAGGGGGGTGTGGATAGTGACCTGTGCTCACACACAGGCCCCTTGGTGGTGGCAGCAGCAGCCTTAGCGTCTCCCGCCCGTCCCTGGGGTCTGCACTTTTACCCGCGGCTCGCCCCCATCTCTGGGGTTCGCGCTTTTAGCCGTGGCTCACACCCATCTCTGGGGTCCGTGCTTTTAGCCGTGGCTCACGCCTGTCTCTGGCATTCGTTTAAGCAGCACTCTTAATCCTCTCTCCTCAAGCACCAGGAAACAAAGAGGGAAGAAGAAGTCTCTTGCCTCTTCGGCAGCTCCAGACCTTTTCCCGCACTCCCTCCCGGCTAGCCGGGGTGCACTAAGCCCTTCAGGCTGTGTTCACACAGCCAACCCCAGTCCTCTCCCTGTGCTCTGACCAAAGCCCAAGCCTCAGCTCGCAGCCCCGCCTGCCCCGGCTGGTGAGAAAACAAGCCTCTCGGGCTGGTGAGTGCTGGTTGGCACTGAACCTCTGTGTGGGAATCTCCCCGCTTTGCCCTCCGCACCCCTGTTGCTATGCTCTCCTCTGCAGCTCCGAAGTTCCCCCCTCTGCCACCCGCAGTCTCCACCCGCGAAGGGGCTTCCTAATGTGTGGAGACCTTTCCTCCTTCACAGCTCCCTCCCACTGGTGCATGTCCCATCCCTTTTCTTTTGTCTCTGTTTTTTCTTTTTTTCTTTTGCCTTACCCAGGTACGTGGGGAGTTTCTTGCTTTTTGGGAGGTCTGAGGTCTTCTGCCAGCCTTCAGTAGGTGTCCTGTAGTAGTTGTTCCATGTGTAGATGTATTTCTGGTGTATCTGTGGGGAGGAAGGTGATCTCCGCATCTTACTCTTCTGCCATCTTCAGAACACACCCTCAACTTTTTAAATTATAGGATTAAATGTCTTTTAAAATGATTGTTTATTAGGATTTTTGGTATAAAGGTTAATATAATCTTCTCTCTCCCTCTTGCTGTGTGTGTCTCTCTCTCTCTCACACACACACAGTAAATTTATACACATTCAATTACAGTCACTGCACTATATTTTGGAATTTACTTGATTTTCTGTTTTTAAGTTATTAGGAAGATAAGAATTATCAGAGTATCAATATCTAAATAATGAGAGGACTGGACATACTAGTTACTGACTCTTCAATATATAACTTTTTCATTAGTAAATGGGTGGGAGATGGAAACAAAAAATGGTCTCAATGAAAATTGAAAGAAAAATCAAACTTCTATATTAATAAAATAAGAAAACTGCCTATGACAATCAGGTTAAAAAGTCTTCTAAAATAAAATAAATTTTACTAAGCCCATTCACTTTATTTTAGAAAGTTGGAACTTTTCTTGATCACAAATTCACATGAGATTTTAAAAAGATAAGGTCTATGAGTGAAAACCAGCAGTGTTAATCATGTTAGAGAGTTCATCAATTGACTCTTCTGTGGTTGGAACACTGTTTCCATCTTTACATATATTGGAGATCTTAATAAAAAGAATAATGAAAAGATGAATTTAGGAACTGTTTATGCATATATTCCAATCATAAGTGATAAAATCTATTGTTTCAAAAATCATTATACAGTAAGCACTATTTTATCATAATTATATTGTTAAAATATTTTAATTGGAGATTGTTGCTGCATCTAGACTGTATCATTACAAACATTAAGAGTAAATAAATTTGGAGAAAATGGAACCCTCCTGCACTGTTGATGGGAATGTAAATTGATAGAGCCAATATGGAGAACAGTATGGAGGTTCCTTAAAAAACTAAAAATGGAACTACTTTATGACCCAGTAATCCCACCAGTGAGCATATAACCTGAGAAATCCATAATTCAAAAAGATACATGTACCACAATATTCACTGCAGCACTATTTACAATAGCCAGGACATGGAAGCAATCTAATTGTCCATCGACAGATGAATGCATAAAGAAGATGTGGCACATATATACAATGGAATATTACTCAGCCATGCAAAGGAATGAAACTGAGTTATTTGTAATGAGGTGGATGGACCTAGAGTCTGTTATACAGAGTAAAGTAAGTCAGAAAGAGAAAAACAAATACCGTATGCTAACATACATGCATGGAATCTAACAAAAACGGCCCTGATGAACCTAGTAACAGGACAGGAATAAAGATGCAGACGTACAGAATGGATTTGAGGTCACCGGAGCAGAAGGGGAAGCTGGGAGGAAGTGAGAGAGTAGTATTGACATATATACACTACCAAATGTAAAATGGATGGCTAGTGGGAAGCTGCTGCATAGAACAGGGAGATCAGATTGGTGCTTCGTGACAACCTAGAAGGGTGGGATAGGGAAGGTGGGAGGGAGGCTCAAGAGGGAGGGGATATGGGGATATATGTATACATATAGTTGATTCACTTTGTTGTACAGCAGAAATTAACTCAACATTGTAAATTAATTATACTCCAATAAAGATACAAAAATACAAAAAAATTTAAAAAGAGTAAATTTATTCAATTAATTATACTTTGATTTATATAATAAGAGCTCTATATATTAAATTATTTAAGATAAATATTTAAGAATGTGTTATTTGTTTAAAATAATTATGTCTTTTATTTATGTCATAATGATGTACATGTTATATAATTTTAATGAATACTGAGTATTAGACTAACTTTATTATGGTTTTTGCAGTCTATATATTAACTTACTAAGTAGTACTTTGTTGTTTGCTTATCTAGTTAACAATATATTATTTTACATAGAGAGGGTATAAGTTATTAACCATCACAATGTGATAATTTAATAAATCATTACCTAAAATATTCTGGTTGCTGAAGGAGTGGTTGAAAGCATATAAAGAGGGCTTCCCTGGTGGCGCAGTGGTTGAGAGTCCGCCTGCCGATGCAGGGGACACGAGTTCGTTCCCCGGTCCGGGAAGATCCCACATGCCGTGAAGCGGCTGGGCCCGTGAGCCATGGCCGCTGAGCCTGCGTGGCCGGAGCCTGTGCTCCGCAATGGGAGAGGCCACAACAGTGAGAGGCCCACACACCGAAAAAAAAAAAAAAAAAAAAAAAAAAAAAGAAAGAAAGCATATAAAGAAAACAAGAAATTTAATTAAATAACTCAGAGTGATGTGAAGGATAGAAATTAGAAAGGCAGAACAATTTATAGCTGGAAAAACCTACAATGTAATTTGTGTAAAAATAAATGTAATTTTTTCTAGCTGCCCTTGAATCACAATATAAGAAACAAATTAATATTTTTTTTCCAAAGTATAGCCAAGAAGAATTCACACCATTTGGCTTTCAAAGTTGGTTGATTTGACTTAAACTACACACACAATATTGAGGCAGAAGTTTCAATATGTAAAAGATATCTGGATATGTAAAAGTTTGCATATGTAAATGATATTTGATTGGTCAAGGCTAACAAAAATCATACACTAATGTAGAATGCTTTATTTTGTAGAATATGAAGATATTTTCCCTTTAATATAAAAAGGATTGTGAATTAAATGAAATCTTATTATATTTACAGGTGCTGAAATGTTATGACCTACTGTGAGAATGACATTAACATTTTAATCACAATTACTAAAAGTACCAACATTTCCTTTCCATGATTTCTTGTGATACTAAATAAATGTCTTGCTCTTGTTCTATCTTTTCATCCATATATCAGTGAATTTATAGCTGATATTTGTATATTTTCTGAGAACAGAATTTGTAACTCAGATGACTAAAGAAGCCACATAAGCAAGGTATTGGATGATGATATGAAGATTGGTTAAGAATTATGTCTTCCTTTCGTTATTTTATTATTTATTTATTTATTTTTTTGTGGTACGTGGGCCTCTCACTGTTGTGGCTTCTCCCGTTGCGGAGCACAGGCTCCGGACGTGCAGGCTCAGCGGCCGTGGCTCACGGGCCTAGCCGCTCCGCAGCATGTGGGATCTTCCCAGACTGGGGCACGAACCCGTGTCCCCTGCATCGGCAGGCGGGCTCTCAACCACTGCACCACCAGGGAACCCCTCCTTTCGTTATTTTAATGCAGATACATTTTTTTTTTTACACAATCTAAGCATGTCTGAGTATTCCATGCTCTCTGAGGAAATATTACACCCCCTTTTATAAAACACTATAGCCACCTTGTTCTATGTGTTGGTTTCAAACTTTTGGCAGAGATTAGGTACTAAAATATTTCACTTTTCTCTAATTCTATTAGGACAAAATATATCAAGTGCACTGATAAATTTTAACTGAATTTATCACCACATCATGGAAACTGCAAAAAGATATGAGGAGTGTGACGGACTAGAGACCATGTCCTACTTAAGAGGGATAACAGATAACTTGGCTCCCACCAATTATTACCTTTGAAGAATGTTAGACCAGTTTTGTCAGATAAACCAATTTTTCAAGAAAAGCCAGAAAGCTTGATACTTACAAGAAATTTCTGAAGTTTAAGACTGGCAGATGTTTAATTAATCACCGAACACTAAGCTCCAATATTCTACCAACCACAGAACATGTGATTGAGGGGATGCTCAATCGTGCTGACAACAAATTTATGACCTCTGTGTCAATGCTGCAAAGCTTATTATCCTTTATTACCTTTTAGAAAAAATCCTCACTGTAATTTTTTTGTTGGTTATCCCACACCCTTTCCCTCACCCATAATGTTCATATTCTGAGATGAAATAGAGGCAGAAAGACACTAAGTAAATTGCCTAAGATTATAAAATATGTAAACTGTGGAGTCAGGATTTAATAAAGTCAAATTTTCTGATTTCACAGTCTGATTTCATAGTCTATGATTTTCCACTGAGGTGTTTGTTTCAGCCAAAATATATTTGGCTATGCACATTCATTTATTTAAAGGTAAGTGGAAAAACATATGTCAATTATTTCTGTTCCCAGTGATCTTCCCTATCAAGTACTTCAACAAATACACCACTACAAGTCTACTAGTTCCAAAATTGCACATACTATTTTATTTTATGTATTTTAATAAATTTATTTTATTTATTTATTTTTGGCTGCATTGGGTCTTTTTTGCTGCATGTGGGCTTTCTCTAGTTGCAGTGAGCAGGGCTACTCTTCATTGTGGTGCGTGGTCTTCTCGTTTCAGTGGCTTCAGTGGCTTCTCTTGTTGTGGAGCACAGGCTCTAGGCATACGGACTTCAGTAGTTGTGGCTCGCAGTCTCAGTAGTTGGGACTCATGGGCTTAGTTGCTCCGTGGCATGTGGGCTCTTTCCAGACCAGAGCTCGAACCCATGTCCTCTGAATTGGCAGGCGGATTCTTAACTACTGTGCAAGCAGCGAAGCCCTACACATACTATTTTAAATAATCACATCACAAAATTACTAATAACTTATAGTCTATTTCTACAACAACCATTAATAGTACTGTAGTTGTCAAAATTATTAAAACCACAAAACAGCTACTCCATTTACATAAATGACTGCTACATTCACAAATATTCATATATACTGTGATAGCATCTACACATTTATTCAGTGCTATTTAGGTGGTGTTATGCCTTCTAAATAAATTATTCCTTAATTCTCAATTTATATATATATATATATAAAACGTAATTATACATGATCACAATTGTCAGAAAAAAATAATAAAGAGAAGGAGGAAGAGAAGATCTGAAGACTAAAGAGTGGTACCTATTTTTCGATTGTTCCACATCTAGTGAATAGAACTAGGATCCTTATTTGAGTCTCTGTGACAACAAAGATTTCTGCTACCTCATATTCAATATTTTTACTGGTTTATTCATTATCTGGGGTCAAATTTTTATAGGATAGACTCAAACTACAATATATTCTCCTCATTTAGAGTGCCACCCTTGACTTTCTCAAATTTAAACACTTTCAAGATACTCTATCAAAGACGTAAAATAGTTTTACTTTGAATAGATTTTATATATTGTTGTCCTTATTTTTTAGTCTTTGAATATTAATAACATATGAATGTGTATTGTAGCTTTAAAAAATATTTCCAAGGGCCTTAGGAGAAAACTCTGGGGAAGAATTCTTTACTGATTATTGATGAAACACAACTTACAGGCCATTCACTCTTGTGTTCACAGCCATTTAGACATTCTTCCACAAAACAAAATGCAGTAGTTTTTAATCATCTTCCTCCAGATTTTCAAGAAAAACTACTTTGTTTGTCCCCAAAGTAATATTAGGCACAGTTTCCTTTGCTGTGCATCAAATATTTGAACCACATTTTTATGTTATGTCTGACATCAGCTTTAAACAATTTTGAGAATAAATTTTTGAACATACTCTTAGTTTTAAAAGTCCTACCATGCCATTCCTCCTTTAGCAACTTCTTTTTTGGTTGAGGCCAAATTATAGGCATTGGTTGTATTCATTCTTAATCTACCTTCTCTCCCTGTTATTATGCACTTGTAAGGCTTTTAAAAATAATTTGTCTCTTTCAACATCCAGAACAAATGCCAATTCCTTTTTGAAAAATGTTATTATCTTGATATAATAGATCATTTGCTGTGTCCCAAAAGAACGTCAAATATAATTTAGTTTAATACTTAATACATCTTTCAATAACCATTTTTTAAATGTTCTTCTCTCCATTATACTTTAACTAACTTGTAGTGAGAGACTCTGTATTATTCATTTAGGCATCACCTTAGGCCAGTATCTAATGGGTCTTCAATAAACATTCTTTAATTTAATTTGGGCTTTTCCCTTTAAGATATTATTTCATTGGATGGAGACACAGTTCACAATTAAGTTGTTCTATTATAAAAATGGGAATTAACAATACTTTTTATTTTAATTTAGAAATCATCTTGTAGAAAATAAAGGTACACTCTTTATAATAATAAAGTTTATTATGAAACAGGTATAGGTCATTTGATGGGTCATATCTTCTTATTTGAAAAACTAATAATAAAATAAAATATTCATATTTTTAGTACATAACCATAAGTTCCCATGTGCTACTGTACCCTCTTTATTAATCAAATATATTTCAGAATTAAAATAAATTTTTGTAATATTATTTTATTCTTTGTAAAACTCCTGTACCATTTTCAGTAAAGTTATTTAAATCAGAAATTCTAAAGAACAGGTGAAAATTTGCTCACTGGAATCAATAGTTTCACAGATAAAAACTGTAAAATTTGTTGTGAAATCATTACTGACTTTTTATGAGTTAATAGCAACCCATTATTTCTTCTTGACAAGGTAAATATGTACTATTATAGGTAAAAGAGTTGACTAAAGCTTGTCCTAAATATATGTAAAATAATGGTATAGACAAATATACACACACTCAATAATTAGGACACTTCAAGTCCATTATGATTATTATGCTCCAAATGTTTATTGAAAATAATATTAAATATCAAATATGTAGCAAAATTTGTATTTGCTTTTATAAAAGCTAGTAATCTAAAATTAAAAGTTTCATGTGTACAAAAATGCATTTTTATGTTAAATTAAACTTATATAACACAAATGTTTGCCATACACATTTATTTTATTATAAAGTAAAAAAAAAAAAAAAACATGAGAAAAATCAAGCTCAGTGAGTGACAGGAGCCATAGAAGTATGAGAGTAAGTTGAAAAGAAAAGGAAGAAAACATGTTTTCATTTGTCAAATAACTAGTAATTCAATACAGAAATATGTTTCATATATAAAATTAACTTGGAATGGAAGACTGCATTGCAACTTCCTAATTTAAACCTAAGCAGGAAGAAACTTACCTGTCACATCATCATCACCAAACACAGGCTTGCAAATCAAAATGAACTTGGCATGGTGTGACATTATTTTTAATTTGTGGAAAAAAATGTAAGATAAAAGCAGTATATAATGCAAACCAAATTCTGAGGTCATCCACCCAGTTGCACATCTAAGGATCATAGAACTATTGATACTTTGGATTGTCACAAACAACAAACAGCAAAAATGCTACAATATAAATTATTAAAAGAAGTTGAAGGATGGTCTTCGAATATTTTGCTCTATAAAAAGCTTAAAAACATGAGACAAAATATAAAGAAAGTAAAATAAGGATGAAAAATGTATAGCAAGTACATGTCATTTAAATTTGATGTTTAGTCATATACTCATTTACATCACAAAATAAATTGCTCATTTTATAAGCCATTATTGTGTCATTAAACTTAGAAAGTGTGACCCTTTAACCATGTTTCTGTGATGAATATTTCAACTAGTTCTCAAGTCTGATTTAAGTATTTTGTTTATTATTTTAGTCCAGAACAGAATAGCTAGTTGTTGAGCTGATATATGATAATATTAGTAGCTTACAATTACAGTCAATAAATCATTCTTCACATTAATAAATTGTTTTGCATTAGTTTTTTATTTTCAACTGTTTTTAAGTCTTATACTCTATCTGCAATTCTATACATAAAATGTTCCTTGTAATAGTGCTAAGAATATAGGCATACCCTTTATTTGTTTTATTTTCCATTAAAATTACATATAGAATAATACAACATATATAAATTTCATTAAATGATCTTTTGAATATGCATTTTCTACATATCTCATTTTTTAATGGAAGTTATTCCCATTAATATGAAATTGAGATACATACATAAGATATACATACAGAACACTAGACAATGAAAGTAACTACTGAGATTAATATTTATCATATTACTGCACAGGAAGGAAAAATATCAACTGCCTAGAGACTACTGAATTTGTTCATTCTATTTCTTTTGTGAAAATTTCACCAATTTATCCTTATAATAACATCTGTTACTGAGGCTTCTAAGACAAAGTTATATGCCAGCCAAATAAAATATATTCTTGTAAATTTACACTTATAACCATAATCATCTAGCTTATTATTCCTCTAATATTTGATTCCTATTTTCTGAATATGACATAAAGCAAAGTATAATACACAATTTCAAAGAAAATACAAACAATAGATAATCTATGCTAAAATCATGTTTGTATTGCATTGTTTAAAGACACATCTATTATTGCCTCAACTATATCTACATATAAAGGAAAAATGTTAGAAATAAGTGGTATTTTTTATATAGTAGAAAATTTAATCACGAGTTACTGTAGCTTGTCTAGAATTTGTATTATCACAGTCATATTTTTTCAGTTATCAATATTGTCTGATTTGAATCACACTAATTTTTTTCCTGTTTTTCTACAGGCTGAATATAAACTTAATGTGTCAGCTATATCGTGACACTTTGCAAAAATATATACTTTTTAAGGCAATACAACATACTGCCAAAACTAGTAGAAAGAAAATGTATATATTGGGTTTTTCCTCAAGAAATCAAACCATAGCTATGAAAAGTTGTTCTTTGAATGTTCTTTTATTTTGTGGAAACTAAATCCATTTTTGGTAATCTTTTTTACTGATTGTAATGTTAAAAATATAATTGTGATTAAAGATAGCTCCCTAATAATAGAAACTAAAGAAGGAGCTACTTCTCCCTTTAAATATTTTTTTCTTTAATTTTAATCGGCATTTGCCAATGTTGAGATTTGCTCAGCCTAAACATTGCTTATTTTTTAAATCTGCCAAATACTTTAATTTTTTTAAAATTTTATATTTGGATAATAAAATTTGAAACACTTGTAAGGAGAGAGAAACTTGGACTACTTTAAGGAATTGAAGTGTCAAAATTTCTTATTAGAATTTTTTGGGGGATAAAGATATTTTATTATGCCACATTCAGGTACCATTTCACACTCTTTCACTTCTCACAAATATACCTTTGGAATGATTTGGAAAGGATCAAGAGCTGACAGATGTCTTCAAGAAAACAGTTTTGGATTTAAGTTTTAGAAAGTTGCAAAACACTATTTCCAGCATAATGACATTTAAGTAAAATTGTTTAAAAAAATCCAGATTGTTCAAGAATAGGAATGAAATAATGTAATTAACTCTAGAAAGGGAGAAAAGGGAAAGGGATAAAAGAGATAGGGGTTGGATAGTGTGTTGGTATTATTTGTAACTTTTCTTTCAATTTAACAATATTCTGGAGAAAATGAAATTTACATCAGCTTATATTGCATTAGTTTTATACATCTCTGTGTTTGAACATTTTATTTTAAAAAGAAAAATTTTAAATATTACAGTGCAAAATTTCAAACTATAAACATTATGAATAATGCAAGAACTACCAACAGTAGGAGCATTATATTTTAATAAATGATGGAGCTCTAACTACCCAATAGGAATTTTACTAAACACTTTACTTGTATTATTTATTAAATCCTCTCAATAATCACATGAGGTAGACACTATTATGTACCTTTTACTGATAAAGATTTTGAGGGTTAAAATAGTGACTTCTCTATCTCGCTAATTGCTATAAACCTTGTACTTAGAAATGCAGCCGACTTTTAAGAAACTAATAAATATTTAAACTCAACCACAAATATTATATAGAACAAATATAGCAAGGCATAATTCTAGGGATATAACAGTGAATAAAACAAAATCTGCTTTCTTATATCTTCTAATCTGGTGGGAGAGACAGACAACAACATTTTGATGAGAAGTGTCATGAAGAAAAATAAATCAGGTTAAAGAGGAGAAAAAGTGAATGAATAAATAAATGAATGAAAATCATTTGTATATTATAGTGTTTGGAGAGACAGTACTCTTTGCATCTCTGTGTTCTTACCCTTTTTGCCACGTATGGCAGATTGCAAGCCCTGACTGCTTGGCTATATCTCTGATTTGTCTCTCAAATTTGAGAGCTGAGGTAATGTTTCTATCCTCCCTTGAAAAAAGAGCAGACTTGCTAACCGACTGCTATAAAAGTAGTGGATTCCCCAAACTCAGTGCTCTTCAGCTGTGATGCAAACTCGCTGCTTGTGTAGCATCCACCTGGGTTTATCATGTTGTCCTGTGACAGATGGGGACAAGTAGGACCAATGTAAATATGCTGACACTTATGCTCCTTTCTGTACTGTGAGCAATAAAAACTATTGTTTCATCCCTGAGACTCTCCTGTGTTCTACTGGCATCCATGAAATAGTAACAAGTTAGCTTAGCTTGTAAACTGAGTAAAATCAAATCCCAGACCTAAAGTACACAATTCAAGCTCTGTCATCAGGAGGAATTCCTTTCATCACTGTCTCGAATTTTAGGTCCTTAAAGACTGAATTTTATCTCTTGGAATACTCCTTACAACTATCTGCAAGTTCAATACTATATGATTGAAAGCACCTTAAAATGTTATTCTAAATTTCTAATTGGGCAGATTCCCAAATAAGGAATAAATTAATTAATTGAGCAGATTTTCAGTTAAGACTTTTAAAAAATTTTTTCCTGGAAAGAGAGATAGAAATACAATTGTATATGGATCCCTAGACTATGACTAATGGCTGTAGAGTCAAGGATTTGGATTATCGATGGAGAAGTGTGAATATCATCCAAAGACAGTATTCTTTTCTAGGGAAAGCCTTAGTATGTTTTTGATTGTATGATGGATAGTTGTATCTTGTAAGTGGAAGTATTCATTTGTTATTGTTTATATTTGGAGATTAAGTACTATTTAAAAAGAGATGTGTATGGGTTCCAAATTAGCAAGGAGTAGGCTGTGTGTCAAATTAGCTTGGCTAAACTGTGTTTCCCAGACTCCCCTCCTTAATATATCTGGATAGAATGAGCTATAAGACATATTTTCTTGTGAGTGTTGGAGGACAAAAGGGAATAAATCAGCACCATTTGGTAGCACAGACACCTCTCAGTTACTCAGAGAAACACTATTATGTTTCTATGAAGGGATTTAAAATTTTTTTAATTGCTTTTTTAATAAATATTTATTTATTTATTTTTTGGCTGTGCCTAGTCTTAGTTTTGGCACAAAGAGTCTTTATTGCCACGTGTGGGATCTTCGTTATGGCATGTGGGATCTTTAGTTTAGGCACGCAGGCTCTTAGTTGTGGCACGCGGGATCTAGTTCCTTGACCAGGGATCAAACCCGGGCCCCCTGCATTGGGAGCATGGAGTCTTAACCACTGGACCACCAGGGAAGTGCCTATGAAGGTATATTTTTAAAGTGAAGTCCCTAATAAGTTTACAGGTATTTCAGATATTGCAGATTTTGTCCCAGACCACCACAATAAAGTGAGTCATGTGAACTTTTTGGTTTCTCAGTGCATATAAAAGTTTTGAATATACTATATTGCAGTCTATTAAATGTATAATAGCATTATGTCTAAAAATGTATATACCGTAATTAAAATATTTTCTTGCTAAAAAATAATAACCATTATCTGAGCCTTCAGTGAGTTGTAATCTTTATAAAATATTATCATCAAAGATCACAGATTGCTATAAAAAATACAATAATAATGAAAAAGTTAGAAATATTATGAGAATAACCAAAATGTGACTCAGAGACATAAAGTGAGCAAATGCAGTTAGAAAAATGGATCTGATAGACTTGCTTGATGCAGGGTTTTCACAAACCTTCAATTAGTAAAAAACACACACACACAAAAACAAGAGCAATATGTGTGAAGCACAATAAAGCAAAGTGCAATAAAATGAATTATGGTTACATGTTAAATTATAGAGAGAGATTATCCTGGGTGTACCTGTTTTAGTTAGTTATAAATTATTAAAAGTGTGATTAGGCCCTCCTCAGAGAGAAAGAGATGGACTCTCACCTGTTATGACAGCTTTGGCCCATAGCTGTGTGCTTTCAGCCTGGTCTAGATCTTTCCAATTTGGGGCTGGATTTTGATACTAAAAGTAATTCCAACGGAACAGAATCTTAAGTATGTTTTATTATAAATTTTATGGATTTTCTGGAATTGGTTTTCTAAACTGATTCTATCTAAAGACAATAATGGCCCTGTTTCTAGTGGTAAAGAGAATTGATAGTACATGGTATGATATGATAAAGGAGTTACTCAAAGTATTGCCTCTGGATACCTGTAACTGATTACCTATAGGAGAAGAAGCTCATGTGAGGCTTTTAAAAGAGAGTCTAGAGGTCCAACATGAATGAAATCAAAGAGACTGAAATAGTATAGATGTTTTTCTGTTGGATTTGAAGGACCACCCTATTATGTTTTGGAGAGGGACACATGGCAGGATATCGGAACCTCTTGGACTTAAGCACTTCAGTCTTATAACTAAAAAAAAAAAAAAAAAAAATTGAATATTGCTGGCAATGTTTGAACGTTAAAGAGACCTCCAAGCTTCAGATGGAATTGCATTCATTACCAAAATGTGGATTTCAACTTGATGAGACTGTAACTGTGAAACAATAAATTTGTATTATTTTTATTTTAAGCTGTTTAGTTTGGAATAACCGTCATACAACAATAGAAAGCTAGTATTAAGAATAATATCTAGGTGTTATTAATCAAATATTATATGCATGATTAGAGCAATCATAAAGTACAAATATATACGCAGAAAATAAATATGCGTATGATACATATGTATTAGCAGAGAAAGACCAAATATGATCCACTCATATTTTCTCCTCCTGGCCAAGCAAAGAAATTGCATTCCCCAGTGTCTTGCAGTTATGTGGGGGTTATGTGGCTGGGTTCTGCTCAACAGAATATAAAAAGAAATTGTATATGCAATATCCAGTCCTGGCCATAAAATATATTTTGAAATTTACCAAGTCCCCGCCGTGGAGGAATAACACATTGTAAGGCCTCTAGAACTCTGGGTCATTATTTGTAACTCTCTGTAGTACATTCTCAGTTACAAAGGATTGGGGCTTGGGGAAATTATAGCTTCTAGCTACGTTAAGCCACAAAAAGTTGGGATTGTTTGTTGTAGAAGCTAGAATTAATTTATCCAATCTTCTTCTGCATCTGCATGGTTACCTGAAAGACAGTATAATATATAAAATCTGATTTTTAAATTTAAAAGCCTGAATGAAATACAGGTATTCCATTTGCTAGATATGGGGCTTTGGACAGGGTGTTATGCAATTACAAAAATGTATTTGCTAGAATATTTTTCATTCTCATTTTCCTTCTCCTTCCACTCCTTTTCCTCCTCTTTCTCTTCTAGGCCTCCCCCTCTCCCTTTCTCTCACCATTTCCTTCCTCTTCTGCTTCTTCTCCTTCTCTCCTTTCCCCTTCCTTTCTTTTCTTCTTCCACACTTTGTGCTATTTGTATTTGTCTGTGTAAGTTTTACCGACTTATCTAATTTCACCGATTCTTTTCTCAGTGATGTCAAGGTTCATAGGAGCCCATCAAGACATTCTTCATCTCTGTTATACTTTTGTTGTTTTTGTTGTCATTTGCAGAATTACTATTCAATTATTTCTCAAATTTTCCTTTCCCTGTTGAAATTTATCATCTGGATATGTGTGTTATTTACCTTTTCCATCAGAGCTTTTAACATAGTATTTGTATTTTTTAATTCTCTATTAGTTCCATCATCAGTATCATATCTGAGTCTGGTCCCAATTATTACCTTTTTATCTTTTTAGCCCAATTGTTTGTACTTTCTCATATGCTTCCTTTTTTTTTTTCTTGTCTTGAAAACAAAACGTCTTGTAGTAGAGAGTAGATAATGGGATTTTTTTTAATTGACATGTAATTCACATATCAAGTAATTTATTCATTTAAAAAGTATAATTTAGTGATTTGTGTTAGACACACAGCTTGTTCAATCATCACTTCTATCTAATTCCAAGATATTTTTATCACTCTAAAACTACCAGACCCATTAGCTGTCAACATTCCCTCCTTCACGCTGCCCCTAGAAATCAATAACCTACTTTCTGTCTGTTGATTTGTGTATTCTGGACATTCTATATAAATAGAATCACATAATATGAGTCTTTTTTTGTGTCATGTCTGTGAGTATTTCATTTCTTTTTGTGGATGAATATTCCATTTTGTAGATAGACCACATTTTCTTTATCCATTAGACTATTGATAAGCCCTTGGATCATTTCCACTTTCTGGCTAATATGCTTAATGCTTCTCTGAATACATGTACACATTTCTTGTATACAACAGGTGGACCCACATTTTCAATTATCTTGGTTATATGTCTAGGAATGGAATTTCTGGGTCATATGGTAACTTTTTCAGTAACTGTTGTCCAAAGAAGTTGCACCATTTAATATTCCCACTAGCAGTATATGAAAGTCCAAGTTTTTCCATATTCTTTTCTTTTGTTTCGTATATTCTCTTTTACTTACATTTCCAGCTGAATTTTCAGAACATTTTGTCAATTTCTGTAACAAAGCTTGGATATTTTAGGCAAATTCATAAACATACAATATCTTTCCATTCATTTGTCTTTAATTTCTTTCATCAGTGTTTGTATTATAGATATAGATTAGCAATTACTAATAGCTTCTTTAGTGTATTAAAATCTATGACTTTTTTATCAAAGAGTTCATTTCACAAAAGTATTCATATATGTTATTACTATATCATTGGTTTGAATGAGAAACAGCAATTATCAATACTTGTATTCCTACCAGAAGAAAATTCAGCTTTTTAATAATTAATGTTTATTACAATTTATTTTCACATTTAGTACCCCAAATTAAAAGACTAAAAATCTGTGTAGTTACATTCTGTAAACTGAATATCTTCCAGGATATCAAATGAGAAACATGAAATTCTGGAGACATTTTCAACACCATTTTGTTATTTCACCTTATATAAGAGAATATCTACAATTTCTCAAATGAGGTAATGAGAATGAAAAGCAATCATCCAAGCAGACGTGTTTTAAAATGGCAGCTCTTTTGCAAAAGAGATATTCTAAAGACGTATGTCGAAATAAGGTAAAATCTTAACATAATGAGACTTAGGAGAGCTTAGTTTGAGAATGCATTTCAGAAAAATGTTGGCTGAGATACAATGAAACACATCTTGAGTTTTAATTTTGGATTAAGATTTAGACTAGATCATACTGCTATTGCAAAAATCACCCACTGAGTAATACTACTCTGTGTGCTCCACAATCACCATCATCCCACAAAGTGCGGAAAGGCACTATTTTTTTTTAGATTATTGAACTTTCATTTTTTCACACCTCCTTCACATGCAGCTGGAGTGGCTTAAAGTCTCAGTAATAGGTTTGATTCATTGCTGCCGCTATAAACACTTGGCTTTCATATTTTTAGATTTTCACTAACAGAGATAAAACATATTAAGAGTTCATATATTTTAGAAGGCATTTTATAGTATTATTGATCTTTTAAAAAATTTATTTATTTTTATTTAAATTGTCCTTCCTTGGAAGAAAGAATGATCAAGTAATTTATTATATTGTACATATTATTAAACTTTGTATATATACATACATTTTAAATTTAATATGCTACACATATATACTTCTATGTTATATTATATATATACATATATATATAATGGTGTATATATACATATACATATCAGTGCCTTATATATGTGTTCATGTCTATGTGTGCATAAATACTTTTAACTTCCAAGGTATGGAGTCAATTTGAATTTAAATCTAGTAGTAAATAAATATTAATCAAATATATTAAATCCTACCCCAATCAGCTACAAGTCTCTCTCTCTCTCTCTCTCTCTCTCTCTCTCTATATATATATATACATAAGAATTAACACAGTGAAGAAGAAAAGTATGCTTTTTATTTTTTTATCACAACTTATTAACCCCATAATCTGTAAATATCTGTCAAAGTTATGAATGAATAGGATAATCAAGGTACAAAGTTAATGATTATATTTTTCTCTTCCATAAATGAGCTTATTAATATGCAGATTTTGTGTCTTCTGGAAGCATTCATAATTTATCTTCTACAAATTATTGTGACTGCAGACTTTCCAAGCTAACAATTTCATTTAACATTAAATTTTCATTCCTGTTTTAGCACCTATATACAAATATTAAAAGTAAAACTGTACTGGGAAAATGTACTTTTAACTATTTATTTTAGAAAGTACTAACTTCATTATATAATAAGCTTAAACTACAATATTTTATTAGGTTAACATTTATGAGCAAGATTACATTAGGATATTTTCTGTAATCTGTAACTTCTACCATATTATTTCATATGAATTATTTTACACATGAATTCATATATTGAAGTATTTTATAGTTGCCCTACACAGGTGGTATGAAGCACTGCCATGAAAAATTAGGTTCAAATGTCAGAACTGATGATACCACACACTCACCAAGAAAGTATGAAGAGATTACTCACATATAAGTTTTCCTGGGGAGAGCAGGATGGGCTCTTAAGCTGCTCTGAAAATTACTTGAGAGAGCAGGGAAGGGCAACCGGCTTTGGCTCTTATTGCAGTTACAGGGCAGGGCTGACCTGAATTCAGTTTGCAGGGGCTTGAATAGTTTTCACTTCCCACAGGTGCCAAGGAGGGAGCACCCGGGCTCTCTTACCAGCTTACCTAGATGTGGGAAAGAAGGACAAAAAGGAGTGATGGGGCTTGAAGTCTGTCAGCAGTCAAACATCAAAAATGGAGTCAGACTCTACTACAATGTGATATAAATTAACTATCTGTGATAAAGTATTATTTACCAAAAACAGAAAACTCTTTTGAATTTAACTACAAAGAACATTCTTTAAAATAGCTACTGACTCAAAATATATAGTTATATTCTTTACGGTGAGTAATATAGAATAATTTATGGATTCCATGCATCATATTTTAAGCAAATTTAGTTGAAGAGATTTATCACTGTAAAACTCTGTTTTTAACATAGACAATATGTCTGTCTTGTTTGCTGCCAGTCTGCTTGGCATTTTCCAATTTTCTTAAGCATATTTGTGTTTTGTCTTTAGGAAATAAAATTTTATTATTCCAGTTTCTTACAGGGTATCATCATCAAATAGATTTTTACTCTTATCTATGTGGCTTCCTTTCAAAGCAGATGGTAACACCATGTGCATTTTCTTTTCAAACTAAAATTATTTTTCTTGTCTTTTCATGTCTTTCATAGACCACCTAATAGGATAAAAAAAATTGTTTTACCTGATGGATATTCACAGTGATGTTTCTGCTTCTTCAAGATATGCCAAACATATCTTCCAGGCAGTGCAAAAAAAGAAACAAAAAGAACATAAATATCCAGATTATCAGAGTTACTTTATTTATTCATGACTTTTTTTCTTTTGCAATTTGCAAAATGCATTATATGTAACGTGGCTTTTTATGATCCTACCCTCCTTAATTAGGCTGTCAAACATAGGTTGTAGGATTGATATGTTTATAAATGCATGAAAATGATAATAATCATAATTTTAATGAATCTGAACAAATTATTTATAGTAACATGAACAGATAAATTAGTAAAAACTGTCAAAAGACACACTCAGAGATAATTTTACCATACTCTTATTCTTATGAGGTTACCATTTCTTAAAAATATTTCTTTCATAACATATATCCATATACATTTCAGAAAAAAGTCAAGGAGATATTATTCACTTAGGCCTTATGTTGTTAATAATAATAATTCTGTATTTTTAATCAGTGCTTCACCGGAATTGTCTTTAATTAGTATGAGAGAACTAATACTGATAATTTTTAGACTAGGAGCAGGTGTCACTGAATTATCCTTTGTTCCTTTCCTCAGGGAGAGAAATAATTGACTAGACATGGAAAAGACTAAAGCCAGTGACTTTCTAATGTTCTATTTGAACATTCTATTTGAATGCCAGGGAAGATAGCACTGGTGGAACTGTCCTAAATTTACATACAGAATGTAGTCCTTTAGTAGATAAAATGGCTATTTGAGAATGGAGAAGGGAAGGACACTGGTTAAGATTATTAACAAGAAGATTCTGCCAACCAATGTATGAGATCAACCTAATATTATTCAATAATCAGAACCACAGCAGGAAAATTCTCAGTATCATTTATGCTAAACAGAAGGCTCCTCACTCATATTTCCATTTCACTCCAATCTCCCTAAAAAGGGGCTCTAACAGATATGTTGGGTGAAATGGATCTGGTGTCCAACTGAACCTAAATATTTCTATAATTTGGTAGATTTTATCACCATCATGGGGGAGGGTGGTTTTAAGAGCTTAACAATTCAGTGAAAGAAATGAAGACAGAAAAAATATTTTCTTTTTCTTTCTTTCTTCTTCATTAATCAAGCACCATTTTAAATGGGAGGATTTAGGGAATTTCAACTTAGAAACATAATGGAATTCTGCCTAAAAAGAGACCATTAAAGTAGATATTTAGCAATTTTTCCTCCAAGAACACACTACCTTCTTCGATTAGTCCTTTTCATTCATATATTTTCCAAAGAGCTAATGGTTTCACGTATAATACTCATCCTGTGACTTAAGTTAATTGGTCCAGGGGTTAGCAATACATGAGAAGGCTGGGACATTCATTTGTTTTCCTCAGATTTTGGAACATGGATTTGATAGTAACTTTTTTAGTGTTTCATTATGAGGTAAATATTTTGGGAATGATTGAAGTTTATTTTTCTGACATGTGCTCAAAGTCAGAGGAAAAATGAATGAAAGAAACAATTAGTTTAGAAGTTTGAAAATAATAAGATGATTATCAAAGTAGAGATATGTATTAATATTGGGACAGGAGGATAGAAAAATCCAACCTGACTGATTCAGTAGAAAATTATTGAGTGGGCAGTATTCTGGCCAAATTTTAAAGGATACATACGCTTTCACTGAGGAAACAAGAGAGGAAAGAGGACAAACTATTTACCAATATAGAAAAGTTTGATAAAATGCTGTATATTCACAAGTAGTTCAGTATTGTGGGAGCAAGTAATATATTCAAATAAGTGACTGGAATTAAAGTCAGACAGGTAAGCAACTCTGACATTATAAGTGGACGTGTATGGGAAGTAAAAAAAATCCATACATTTAACTTAAAATGAGGAATGACATAAAAATATTTCATGTGACCAATACTATCTTAAGGTCAAGGATTGAAAATGGTGAATCCTGAAACTAGGAGACTAGAAATGAGGCTTTTGAAGTATTCTAGAAAGAGATAATTTTCCTTTAAAAAAGTAAGTGATTTGGGGATAGAGAGGAGGATGGAATATTATAAACACTTAGAAAGTTATAATTTGGAGGCTTTATTACTTGTTTGTGTGTAGGATATAACATGAGATAATTGGTATAATATTCATGATTTGGGTGCTAAAATTTTAGAAAAATTCGAGGTTTCTAACTATGAGTTTAATTTTAGACACATTTAACTTAGTAGCTGCTAAGGTTTCCAAGGTAATTGCATGTTTATAACATGTGAGTTAGAAATTTGTAACAACTCTAACTATAGCAACCTTGGCACAATGACATTTGTGATCAGATAATTATTTGTAGTGGGGGGATATTCTATATATTATAGGATGGTTGGTACCTTCCCAGGCCTCAACCCACTAGGTGCCAGTAGCACTGCCTTCTGGTTGTCGTAACTAAAAAGGTCTATGAGCATTGCAAAATGTCCCCAGACATTGTAAAATGTCCCTTGCAGGGAGAAGAAAAAACATCCCTGATTGGGAACCGCTGAGTTAGAGTAACAGCATAATTTGTAGGCAAGTGGGTAATTGCCACATGGTGACTATAGAATAAGAAGAGAATAAACCAAAAGGCAGAACTCTGCAAACCATGGAATGGTAAAGAATGGTGTCTTTGTTCATATTACTAAAAAAAAAAAAAAAAAAAGACATAAACTGGGTGTTTATAAACAGCAAAATATGTTGCCGTTGTATTCTGTCTTCCTTTCTATCCCCAAATCACTTACTTATTTAAAGGAAAATGATCTCTTCTAGAATATTTCAAAAGCCTCATTTCTGGTCTCCCAGTTTCAGGATTCACCATTTTCAATCCTTGACTGTAAGATGCTATTGGTCATATGCAATATTTTTATGTCATTCCTCACTTAAAAGTAAATGTAGTGATTTTTTTTCTTTTTTAACTTCCCAGAGGCTGGAAGTCCAAGATCAGAATGCCATTATGTTCGGGCTCTGGTGAGAACCCTCTTCCAGGCTATAGACTGCTTACTTCTCCTTATAACATTATATCCTTACATGACAGAAAGGACAAGGGAGCTGTCCAGGGTTTCTTTCCTAAGAGCACTAATTCCATTTATGAAGACACCACCCTCATGAAATAATCACCTCCCCAAAGTCCACCTACTAATACCATCACTTTGGGCATTAGGTTTCAACACATGGATTTTGGGAGGAACACAAAATTTCAGATCATAGCGTCAAGGAAAAAGAATCTGAAAGATGACTGGAAACAAGCAAATAGTTAAGCATGAGGTGGTTGAAGACAAAGTGATAACACAAAAACCAAGGGTGAAGAGAGTCAGCAGGAGACCAAAAAATAATTATATAAATATTAGGTTAGAGATAAGACTCTTCTAAGAAACCTTTTTAATGAAAGTATAATTTCAAAAGTGCTATGCTCATATCTTTCAGTCTCTAGATGTGATGATGGGATTTCATGTGAGGAAGTAACCAGTGTTGCAAAGGAGGAAGAATTTTCAAGAATCATATAATCATTTTTACAGCCTTGAAATGCTTAATTTATAATGTTTAGCTACTTTTAGCAACATTTTAAAATCCTAAAATATGTCTTCCCTATAACAAGAATAATGTTAGTTAATAATATACTCAGAAACAAGTGGGAGGAAATCATAAACAGCTTTGGTGAACAGTTAGGTAGTATATAAAAATGAGTGGATTTTTTTGAAATGTTGAATTAACTTTTAAAGAAAAAATAACTACAGTTGAAGTGTATAAGAGAAGTATTTTAGGTATCAACTTTACATTATAAAAGGCATAGCTTTGAATATTTATACTTCATTTAGTAGAATTCATGCAAGTAGGTCTCTCAGAAAGAAATCCAAAATTATTTCTGTATAACAAATGCATTAAATAACATTTGAATATACAGTTTTGCACTATGTTTTGTAAGAATCAATTTGATTGTTTTAAGACAATAGTAGAAGAATGATTTTCTGGACAAACTACCAAAAAAAGACAAAACTAGTTAGATATCTTGAACACCTCTGTTCATAGGGGACAGTGAAGCAGTGGGAACATGAAAACTTGCTGTAAAACAATTTCCTATGATTTGGAAAAGGAGTGGCCCCAGTAAAGACCTTGGTGTCTGTCTGTTTATTTGGCACCAAGCAGGACATGAATCCCAGTTTCCTCCTTAGCACCCACCCTTTTTAAAAAATACATTTATTTATGTATTTGTTTGTTTTGTTTTGTTTTCTGTAAGGTTGTTTTTAATTTTAAATTGATTTTATTCAGATATCTAAATAACATTTGAAGAAGGAATGTGAAGTTGATTATGTAGAATGTGTGGCTCCCATTTTAGTATTTCTGATGGAAAAGGCAGAAGAGAAATTTAACAAAAAACAGTATAATGGGAGCTCTCATTGTGACGATATAACACATGCACAGAACTTTCTCTAATCAAAAACATTAAAAAAATTATTTTAGAGAAAATCTTGTAAATATACAAAAGTAGACACTAAAAGAGAATACTGAATCCCCTTATATTCATCACTCAGCTCAATAATTATCAACTCATGGTTATTGTTCTTTTAACTACATCTCTATTTCATCACCCTTTTCCAGATTTTTTTTTTAACATCTTTATTGGAGTATAATTGCTTTACAATGGTGTGTTAGTTTCTGCTGCATAATAAAGTGAATCCACTATACATATACATATATCCCCAAATCCCCTCCCTCTTGCGTCTCCATGTCACCCTCCCTATCCCACCCATCTAGGTGGACACAAAACACTGAGCTGATCTCCCTGGGCTATGTGGCTGTTTCTCACTAGCTATCTATATTACATTGGTAGTGTATATATGTCCATTCCACTCTCTCACTTCATCCCAGCTTACCCTTCCCTGTCCCTATGTCTTCAAGTCCATTCTCCACAACTGAGTCTTTATTCTTGCCATGCCCCTAGGTTCTTCAGAAGCTTTTGTATTTTTTTTTAATTCCATATATATGTGTCAGCAAATGGTATTTGTTTTTCTCTTTCTGACTTACTTCAGTCTGTATGACAGTCTCTAAGACCATCCAACTCACTACAAATAATTTCGTTACTTTATATGGCTGAGTAATATTCCATTGTATATATGTGCCACATCTTCTTTGTCCAATTCAGCTGTTGATGGACACTTAGGTTGCTTCCATGTCCTGGCTATTGTAATTAGAGCTGCAATGAACATTGTGGTACATGACTCTTTTTGAATTATGTTTTATTCAGGGTATATGCCAAGTAGTGCGATTGTTGGGTTGTGTGGTAGTTCTATTTTTAGTTTTTTAAGGAACCTCCATACTGTTCTCCGTAGTGGTTGTATCAATTCCCACCAACAATGCCAGAGGGCTCCCTTTTCTCCACATCCTCTCAAGCATTTATTTGTAGATTATTTGATGATAGCCTTCTGACTGGTGTGTGATGATACCTCATTGTAGTCTTGATTTGCATTTCTCTAATGACTAATGATATTGGGCATCCTTTCATGTGTTTTGTGGCTTCTTTGGAGAAATTCCTATTCAGGTCGTCTGCCCATTTTTGTATTGGATTGTTTATTTTTTTGATATTGAGCTGCATGTTCTGCTTGATATTTTGGAGATTAATCCTTGTCAGTTGCTTCATTTGCAAATATTTTCTCTCAGTCTGAGGGTTGTCCTTTCATCTTTTTAATGGTTTTCTCGGCTGTGCAAAAGATTTTAATCATCATTAGACCCCATTTGTTTATTTTTGTTTTTATTTTCATTTCTCTAGGAGATAGGTCAAAAAGGATCTTGCTATGATTTATGTCATAGAGTGCTCTGCCTATGCTTTCCTCTAAGAGTGTTATAGTGTCTGGCCTTACATTTTGGTCTTTAATCCATTTTGAGTTTATTTTTGTGTATGGTGTTAAGGAGTGTTCTAATTTCATTCTTTTACACGAAGTTATTGAGTTATACTAGCACAACTTATTGAAGAGGCTGTCTTTTCTCCATTGCATATTCTTGCCTCCTTTATCAAAGACAAGGTGACCATATGTACGTGGGTTTATCTGAGCATATGTGTGTGGGTTTATCTCTGGGCTTTCTATCCTGTTCCATTGATCTATATTTCTGTTTTTGTGCCAGTACCATGCTGTCTTGATGGCTGTAGCTTAGTAGTATACTCTGAAGTCAGGGAGCCTTATTACTCCAGACCCATTTTTCTTTCTCTAGATTGCTTTGGCCATCTGGGGTGTTTTGTGTCTCCATATGAGTTGTGAATTTTTTTGTTCTAGATCTGTGAAAAATGCCATTGGTTGTTTGATAGGGATTGCATTGAATCTGTAGATTGCTTAGGGTAGTATAATCATTTTCACAATGTAGATTCTTCCAATCTAAGAACATGGTATATCTCTCCATCTGTTTGTATCATCTTTAATTTCTTTTGTCAGTATCTTATAATTTTCTGCACACAGGTCTTTTGTCTCCTTAGGTAGGTTTATTCCTAGTTATTTTATTCTTTTTGTTGCAATGGTAAATGGGAGTGTTTCCTTAATTTCTCTTTCAGATTTTTCATCATTAGTGTATAGGATTGTGAGAGATTTCTGTGCATTAATTTTGTATCCTGGTACTATACCAAATTCATTGATTAGTCCTAGTAATTTCTAGGAGCATCCTTAAGATTCTCTATGTATAGTATGATGTCATCTGCTAACAGTGACAGTTTTACTTCTTCTTTTCCAATTTGGTTTCCTTTTATTTTTCTTCTTTGAGTGCTGTGCCTAAAACTTCCAAAACTATTTTGAATAACAGTGGTGAGAGTGGGCAACCTATTTTATTCTGGATCTTAGTGGAAATTTTTGCATTTTTTTTTACTATTGAGAACAAGGTTGCTGTGTGTTTGTCATATATGGCCTTTATTTTATTGAGGTAAGTTCTCTCTACTCTATAGGGTTTTTTATTGTAAATGGGTGTTGAATTTTGTCAAAAATTTTTCTGTATGTACTGAGATGATCACATGCTTTTTATCCATCAACTTCTTAATATGGTGTATCACATTGATGGATTTGGATATATTGAAGAAACCTTGTGTTCCTGGGATAAACCCCACTTGTTCATGGTGTATGATCCTTTTAATATGATGCTGGATTCTGTTTGCTAGTATTTTGTTGAGGGCTTTGCATGTATGTTTATCAGTGATATTGGCCTGCAGTTGTTTTTCTTGTTTTTTATTTTATTTTTTTTTGTGACAATTTTGTCTGGTTTTGGTATCAGGGAGATGATGCCCTTGTACAATGAGTTTCAGAGTTTTCCTCCCTCTGCGATATTTTGGAAGAGTTTGAGAAGGACAGGTCTTAGCTGTTCACTAAATGTTTGAAAGAATTCATCTATGAAGCCATCTGGTTCTGGGCTTTGGTTTGTTGGAAGATTTTTACTCACAGTTTCAATTTCAGGGCTTATGATTGGTCTGTTTATATTTTCTATTTCTTCAAGATTCAGATTCAGAAGGTTGTGCTTTTCTAATAATTTGTCCATTTGTTCCAGGTTGTCCATTTTAATGGCATATAGTTTCTTTTAGTGATCTCTCATGATCCTTTCAATTTCTGCAGTGTCAGTTGTTACTTCTCCTTTTTTCATTTCTAATTCTATTGATTTGAGTATTCTCCCTTTTCTTCTTGATGAGTCTGGCTAATGGTTTATCAAAATTGTTTATCTCCTGAAAGAACCAGCTTTTAGTTTTATTGGTCTTTGCTATTGTTTCCTTCATTTCTTTTTCATTTATTTCTGATCTTTATGATATCTTTCCTTCTGATAACGTTGTGTTTTTTGGGGTTTTTTTTGTTGTTGTTCTTCTTTCTGTAATTGCTTTAGGTGTAAGTTTAGGTTGTTTCTTTGAGATGTTTCTCCTTTCTTGAGGTAGGATTGTATTGGTGTAAACTTCCCTCTTAGAGCTACTTTTGCTACATCCCATAGGTTTTGGGTTGTCGTGTTTTCATTGTCGTTTGTTTCTAGGGTTTTTTTTTTTTCTTTCCTCTTTGATTTCCTCAGTGATCTCTTGGTTAATTAGTAGTGTACTGTATAGCCTCCTTGTGTTTGTATTTTTACAGGTTTTTTTTTCCCATAATTGATATCAAATCTCATAGTGTTGTACTTGGAAAAAGTTAGTTGACACAATTTCAATTTTCTTAAATTTACCAAAGCTTGATTTGTGACCCATGATATGGTCTATCCTGAGAATGCTCAATGAACACTTGAGAAGAAAGTGTATTCTGTTTTTTTTTTGGATTCAATGTCCTATAAATATCAATTAAGTCCATCTTTTTAATATATTATTTAAGGCTTATTCTTCCCTATTTATTTTCATTTTGGATGCTCTTTCTATTGGTGAAAGTGGGGCTATAATGTCCACTACTCATGGACTTTAACTTGTGTTACTGTTGATTTCTCCTTTTATGGCTGTTAGCATTTGCCTTATGTATTGAGGTTTTCCTTTGTTGGGTGCATAAATATTTACAATTTTTATATCTTCTTCTTGGATTGACCCCTTGATCATTATATAGTGTCCTTCTTTGTCTCTTCTAATAGTCTTTATTTTAAAGTCTATTTTGTCTGATATGAGAATTGCTACTCCAGTTTTCTTTTGTTTACCATTTGCATGGAATATCTTTTTCCCTCCCCTCACTTTCAGTCTGTATGTTTCCCTAGGTCTGAAGTGGGTCTCTTGTAGACAGCGTATATACAGGCCTTGTTTTTGTATCCATTCAGCCAGTCTATGTTTTTGGTTGGAGCATTTAATCCTTTTATATTTAAGGTAATTATCAATGTGTATGTTCCTATTAACATTTTCTTAATTGTTTTGGGTTTGTTTTTGTAGGTCTTTTCCTGCTCTTGTGCTTCCTGCCTAAAGATGTTGCTCTGGCATTTTCGTGTAAATATGGTTTGAGTATGATGAATTCTCCTCGCTTTTGCTTGTCTTTAAAAGTTTAAATTACTCCATTGAACGTGAATGAGACTTTTCTTGGTAGAGTAATCTTGGTTGTAGGTTTTTCTCTTTCATCACTTTAAACATGTCCTGCCACACCTTTCTGGCTTACAGAGTTTCTGCTAAAAGGTCAGCTTTTAAGCTTATAAGGATTTTGTTGTATGTTATTTGTTGCTTTGCCCTTGCTGCTTTTAATATTTTCTTTGTATTTAATTTTGGATAGTTTGATTAATATGTGTCTTGGCATGTTTCTCCTTGGATTTATCCCATATGGGACACTTTGTGCTTCCTGGATTTCATTGACTATTTCCTTTCTCTTATTAAGAGAGTTTTCAAATATAATATCTTCAAATATTTTCTCAGCTCTTTCCTTTTCTCTTCTTCCTCTTTGACCCCTATAATTTGAATGTTGTTGTGTTTAATGTTGTCCCAGTGGTCTCTGGGACAGTCCTCAATTCTTTGCATCCTTTTTTCTTTATTCTGCTCTGCAGTAGTTATTTCCACTCTTTTATCTTCCAGGTCACTTATCCATTCTTCTGCCTCAGTTATTCTGCTATAGATTCCTTCTGGAGAAATTTTAATTTCATTTATTTTGTTGTTCATCATTGTTTGTTTGCTCTTTAGTTCTTCTAGGTCCTTGTTAAACATTTGTTGTATTTTCTCCATTCTATTTCCAAGATTTTGGATCATGTTTACTATCATTACTCTGAATTCTTTTTCAGGTAGACTGCCTATATCCTCATCATTTATTTTGTCTCGTGGGTTTTTACCTTGCTCCATCATATGCTGTGTATTTCTCTGTCTTCTCATTTTGCTTAACTTACTGTGTTTGGGGTCTCCTTTTTGCAGACTGCAGGTTTGTAGTTCCCATTGTATTTGGCATCTGCCCCCAGTGATTAAGGGTGGTTCAGTGAGTTGTCTAGGCTTCCTGATGGAGGGCACTGGTGCTTGTGTTCTGGTGGATGAGGCTAGATCTTGTCTTTCTGTTGGGCAGGACCACATCTGGTGGTGTGTTTTGTGGTGTCTGTGAACTTATTATGATTTAGGCAGCCTCTCTGCTAATGGGTGGCATGGTTTTTCTGTCTTGCAAATTGTTTGTCATGGGGTGTTCAGCACTGGAGCTTGCTGGTCGTTGAGTGGAGCTGGATCTTAGCATTGAGACAGATCTCTGGGGGAGCACTCACCCATTGATACTACATGGAGCTGGGAGGTGTCTGGTGGACCAATGTCCTGAATTCGGCTCTCCAATATAAGAGGCTCAGGCCTGATATCCGGCTGGAACACCAAGACCCTCTCAACCACACAGCTCAGAAGAAAGGGAGAAAAATAATAAAGAAAGAAAAAATAAAATAATTAAAATAAAATATTAAAAAATCTTATTAAAATAAAAAGAAGTAAGAAAGAAAAGAAAGAGGAGAGCAACTAAACCAATAAACAAATCCACCAATGATAACAAGCGCTTAAAACTATACTAAAAAATTAAAATGGACAGACAGAATTTTAGAACAAATTGTAAAAGCAAAACTACAGTGACAAAATTACACAAACACGCATACACATACACACTCATAAAAAGAGAAAAAGAAGGAAAATATATATATATAAAGGAAGAGAGCAACCAAAGCAATAAACAAATATACCAATGATAATAAGCTCTAAATATTAACCTAAGATAAACATAAAGCCAGAAACAAATTAGATGCAGAAGGCAAACCCCAAGTCAGTGGTTGCTCCCAAAGTCCACTGCCTCAATTTTGGGATGATTGTTTGTCTATTCAGGTATTCCACAGATGCAGGGTACATCAAGTTGATTGTGGAGATTTAATCTGCTGCTTCTGAGGTTGCACAGAGAAATTTCCCTTTCTCTTCTTTGCACAGCTCCTGTGGTTCACCTTTAGATTTGGCCCCACCTCTGAATGTAGGTCACCCTCTGGCATCTGTTCTCCACCCAGACAGGAGGGAGTTAAAGGAGCAGCTGATTAGGGGGCTTTAGCTTACTCAAGCCAGCGGGAGGGAGGCATACAGAATGCCTGGTGAGCCTGTGGTGGCAGAAGCCAGAGTGACGTTCCACTATCTTGAAGCACACCCTGTGTTTCCCCAGGGAAGTTGTCCCTGGATCATGGAACCCTGGCAGTGGCAGGCTGCACAGACCTCCATGAAGGGAGATGTGGATGGTGACCTGTGCTTGCACACAGGCTTCTTGGTGGCTGCAGCAGCAGCCTTAGCATTCATGCCCATCTCTGGTGTCCACACTGATAGCTGCAGCTCACGTGCATCTCTGGACCTTGTTTAGGTGGTGCTCTGAATCATCTCTTCTAACTCACCCCGAAACGTGGTCTCTTGCTTCCTAGACAGTTCCAGACATTTTCCCGGACTTCTTCCCAGCTAGCTGCGGCACACTAGCCCCCTTCAGGCTGTGTTCACACAGCCAACCCCAGTCCTCTCTCTGGGTGCTGACCTCCAAAGCCTGAGCCTCAGTTCCCAGACCCCACCACCCAGGTGGGTGAGCAGACAAGCCTCTCAGGCTGGTGAGTGCTGGTCTGCCCCGATCCTCTGTGTGGGAATCTCTCTGCTTTGGCCACTGCACCCCTGTTTCTGTGCTCTCCTCTGTGGCTCTGAAGCTTCCCCCATCTTCACCCCATCCCTGCCAGTGAAAGGACCGCCTAGTATGTGGAAATTTTTTCTCCTTCACAGCTCCCTCCCAGAGGTGCAGGTCCCATCCTTATTCTTTTGTCTCTGCTTTGTTTTTCTTTTGCCCTACCCAGGTACGTGGGGAGTTTCTTGGCTTTTGGGAAGTCTGAGTTCTTCTGCCCGCATTCAGTATGTGTTTTATAGGAGTTGTTCCATATGTAGATGCATTTCTGATGTATTTATGGGGAAGAAGGTGATCTCCATATCTTACTCCTCCACCATCTTGAAGGGCCCCCCTATTTATTTGTTTTCATTATTGGCTGTGTTGCATCTTCATTGCTGTGTGCAGGCTTTCTCCATTTGCTGTTAGCAGGGGCTACACCTTGTTGTTGTGTGTGGGCTTCTCATTGTCATGGCTTCTCTTGGTGCACAGCATGGGGTCTAGGTGCACAGGCTTCAGTAGTTGTGGCATGCGGGCTCAGTAGTTGTGGCATGCGGGCTCAGTAGTTGTGGTTCGCAGTCTCTAGAGTGCAGGGTAAGTAGTGGTGGTGCACAGGCTTAGTTGCTCCATGGCATGTGGGATCTTCCCAGGCCAGGAATCGAATCCATGTCCCCTACATTGGCAGGCGGATTCTTAACCACTGCACCACCAATAAAGCCCTCTTGTTAGCCACCTTAATCTTACTTGAAGCCCTCACTGTTAGACATTGAAAGATATATCTACTCCAAATTGTCTGGCTCTCCTCTACACATTTGGCCGCATTCTCTTTTTAGTATTGACAGCTAATGGGAAAAACATATTGTGTACAACTTTCCATCTTTTGCCAATGAAATAAGTGACTATCTCATAAGAAAAAGTGTTTGTTTGCATTTGTAGTAGACAATCCACCATTTTAATTACATTTTCTTAGGAAGGGAGGAAGCTATATTTTTAGTTTGGTTTATAAATATTAATTAAAAATAAATATGCTTCCAGCGACTTCCCTTCCTGTCCAGTGGTTAAAACTCTGTGCTTCCACTGCAGAGGGCATGAGTTCCATCCCTGGTAGGGGACTAGGATCCCACATGTCACGCCACAGAATCAGAATCAGGCTTGATCCCTGAATCAGTCCTACTCCCTTCCCACCTTTAATAGAGGAATCAGAGGAAAATTTCCCTGGGCCAAAAAGACTCCCCAAAACTATTATTTCTCATACTGGAAGCCTGAATCCACCATTGCCATTTTAAGTACTTAATAAAATTTGTAGGGGGCATTCAGTTAAATGTGGCAGATGCATGCATATATTGACCTCCACTGACTGCAAAAAGACACTAAATAAGTAAGTAAGTAAATAAATAAATAAATAATTTTCCAACATTATTTACCTAATGTTAGGATAAAGAAGGAGTACATAATTTATTTTCTATACTGAAAATTTTACATTTTTTGGACACCTAAAGACCTATATTTTTAATTTTTTAAAACTGTTTAATTGCTTTACAATGTTGTGTTAGTTCCTTTGTTGTGAATCAGCTGTATGTATACATATATCACTATATCCCCTCCCTCTTGCACCTTCCTCCCACCCTCCCAATTCCACCACTCTAGGTGGTCACAAAGCACAGAGCTGATCTCCCTATGTGATGTAGCTCCTTCCCACTAGCTATCTATTTTACAGTTGGTAATGTATATATGTCATTGCTACTCTCTCACTTCGTCCCAGATTACCATTCCCCCTCCCTGTGTCCTCAAATCCATTCTCTATGTCTACCTCTTTATTCCTGTCCTGCCCCTAGGTTCATCAGAACTATTTTTTTTTAATTCCATATATATAGTGTTAGCATACGGTATTTGTTTTTCTCTTTCTGACTTACCTCACTCTGTATGACAGATTCTAGGTCCATTCAACTCACTACAAATAACTTAATTTCATTTCCTTTTATGGCTGAGTAATATTCCTTTGTATATATGTGTCACATCTTCTTTATCCATTCATCTGTTGATGGACATTTAGGTTGCTTCCATGTCCTGGCTATTGTAAATAGTGCTGCAATGAACATTGTGGTACATGACTCTTTTTGAATTATGGTTTTCTCAGGGTATATGCACAGTAGTGAGATTGCTGGGTGGTATGGTAGTTCTATTTTTAGTTTTTTAAGGAACTTCAAAACTGTTCTCCATAGTGGCTGTATTAATTTACATTCCCACCAACAGCGCAAGAGGGTTCCATTTTCTCCACATCTTCTCCAGCATTTACTGTTTGCAGATTTTCTGATGATGGCCATTCTGACTGGCGTGAAGTAATACATCATTGTGGTTTTGATTTGCATTTCTCTAAATATTAGTGAGGTTGAGCATCCTTTCATGTGTTTGTTGGCAATCTATATGTCTTCTTTGGAGAAATGTCTGTTTAGGTCTTCTGCCCATTTTTGGATTGGGTTATTTGTTTTTTTGATATTGAGCTGCATAAGCTGCTTGCATATTTTGGAGATCAATCCTTTGTCAGTTGCTTCACTTGCAAATATTTCCTGCCATTCTGAGGGTTGTCTTTTCATCTTTTTAATGGTTTCCTTTGCTGTGCAAAAGCTTTTAAGTTTCATTAGGTCCCACTTGTTTATTTTTGTTCATCAGTGATATTGCCCTGTATTTTTCTTTCTTTGTGACATCTTCGTCTGGTTTTAGTATCAGGGTGATGGTGGCCTCATAGAATGATTTTGGGAGTGTTCCTCACTCTGCTATATTTTGGAAGAGTTTGAGAAGGATAGGTGTTAGCTCTTCTCTAAATGTTTTATAGAATTCACCTGTGAAGCCATCTGGTCCTAGGCTTTTTTTGTTGGAAGTTTTTAAATAATAGTTTCAGTTATTCAGTTATTTTCAGTGCTTGTCCCTGGACTCTTTATATGTTTTATTTCTTCCTTGTTCAGTCTCGGAAGGTTTTGCTTTTCTAAGAATTTGTCCATTTCTTCCAGGTTGTCCATTTTATTGGCATATAGCTGCTTGTAGTAATTTCTCATGATCCTTTGTATTTCTGCAGTGTCAGTTTTTACTTCTCCTTTTTCATTTCTAATTCTGTTGATCTGAGTACTCTCCTTTTTTTTTTTCATGATGAGTCTGACTAATGGTTTATCAATTTTTTTTTTTATCTTCTCAAAGAACCAGCTTTTAGTTTTATTGATCTTTGCTACTTTTTACTTCATTTCTTTTTCATTTATTTCTGATCTGATCTTTGGGATTTCTTTCTTTCTGCTCACTTTGGGTTTTTTTTTTTTCTTTCTACAATTGCTTTAGGTGTAAGGTTAGGTTGTTTATTTGAGATTTTTTGTTTCTTGATGTAGGATTATATTGCTATTAACTTCCCTCTTAGACCAACTTTTGCTGCTTCCCTTAGGTTTTGGGTCATCATGGTTTCATTGTCATTTGTTTCTTGATTTCATCAGTGATCTCTTGATTATTTAGTAGCATATTGTTTAGCCTCCATGTGTTTGCAGTTTTTACCATTTTTCTCCTGTAATTGATATCTAGTCTCTTAGTGCTGTGGTTGGAAAAGATATTTTATATGACTTCAATTTTCTTAAATTTACCAAGTCTTGATTTGTGACCCAAGATATGGTCTATCCTGGAGAATGTTTCATGAGCACTTGAGAATAAAGTGTATTCTGCTGTCTTGGATGGACTTTCCTGTAAATATCAGTTAAGTCCATCTTGTTTAATGTGTCATTTAAAGCTTCTGTTTCCTTATTTATTTTCATTTTCAATGATCTGTCTTTGTTGAAAGAGGTATCTTAACATCCCCTACAATTCTGTGTTACTGTCAATTTATCTTTTATGGCTGTTAACATTTGCCTTATGTATTGAGGTGCTCTTATGTTGGGTGCATATATATTTATAATTGTTATATCTTCTTCTGGGATTGATCCCTTGATCATTATGTAGTATCCTTCCTTGTCCCTTGTAACATTCTTTATTTTAAAGTCTATTTTATCTGATATAAATATTGCTATTCCAGCTTTCTTTTGATTTCCATTTGCATGGAATATCCTTTTCTAACCCTCACTATCAGTCTGTATGTGTCCCGAGGTCTGAAGTGGGTCTCTTGTAAACAGCAGGTATACAAGTCTTGTTTTTGTGTCCATTCAGCCAGTCTGTGTCTTTTGGTTGGAGCATTTAATCATCTTACATTTAGGTGATTATCAATATGTATGTTTGTATTACCATTTTCTTAATTGTTTGGGGTTTGTATTTTTAGATCTTTTTCTTCTCTGTGTTTCCTACCTAGAGAATTTCCTCTAGCTTTTGTTGTAAGGCTGGTTTGGTGGTGCTGAATTCTCTTAGCTTTTGCTTGTTTGTATAGGTTTCAATTTCTCCAATGAATCTGAATGAGATCTTTGCTGTGTAGTGTAATTTTTTGTAGCTTTTTCCATTTCATCACTTTAAATACATCCTGCCACTCCTTCTGGCTTGCATAGTTACTGCTGAAAGATCACCTGTTAAGCTTATGGGGTTTTTGTTTTATGCTATTTGTTGTTTTTCCCTTGATGCTTTTACATTATCTTTGTATTTAATTTTTGATAGTTTGATTAATATGTGTCTTGGCATGTTTCTCCTTGGATTTATCCCATATGAGGTTGTCTGCCCTTCCTGGACTTGATTGACTATATCCTTTCCTATGTTAGGGAAGTTTGTAATTATAATCTCTTCAAATATTTTCTCTTCTTCTTCTTTTCCTCTTCTTCTTCTCGGACACCTATTATTCTACATTGGTGTTTTAATATTGTCCCAGTGGTCTCTGCGACTGTCCTCAATTCTTTTCATTCTTTTTTCTTTATTCTGCTCTGTGGTAGTTACTTTCACTGTTTTTTCTTCCATGTCACTTATCCATCCTTCTGCCTCAGTTATTTTGCAATTGATTCTTTCTAGAGTATTTTTTAATTTCATTTATTGTGTTGTTCATTATTGTTTGTTTGTTCTTTAGTTCTTCTAGGTCTTTTTTAAATGTTTCTTGTATTTTCTCCATTCTATTTCCACGATTTTGGATCATCTTTGCTGTCATTTCTCTGAATTTTTTTTCAGGTAGACTCCCTATTTCCTTATTTCCTCTTCATTTGTTAGGTCTGGTGCGTTTTTACTTTGCTCCTTCATCTGCTGTGTGTTTTTCTGTCTTCTCATTTTGCTTAACTTATTGTGTTTGGGGTCTCCTTTTTGCAGGCTGCAGGTTCATAGTTCCTGTTGTTTTTGTTGTCTGTCCCCAGTGGCTAAGTTTGGTTCAGTGGGTTGTGTACGCTTCCTGGTGGAGGGGACTGGTGCCTGTGTTCTGGTGGGTGGGGATGGATCTTGTCTTTCTGGTGGGTAGGGCCAAGTCCTCTGGTGTGTTTTAAGGTGTCTGTGACCTTAGTATGATTTTTGGCAGCCTCTCTGTTAATGGGTGGATTTGTGTTCCTGTCTTGCTAGTTTTTTGTCATGGGGTGTCCATCACTGGAGCTTGCTGGCCATTGGGTGGAGCTGGGTCTTAATGTTGAGAAGTAGATCTCTGTGAGTGTTCTTGCCAATTGATATTATGTGGGGCCAGGAATTCTCTGGCGGTCCAATATCCTGGATTCAGCTCTTTCATCTCAGAGGCTCAGGTGTGACACCTGGCCAGAACACCAAGACCCTGCCAGCCACACGGCTTGTAAGAAAAGGCAGAAAAAAAGGAAGACAAAAAAAAAAAAAGAACTGATAAACCCCAAACCAAATGTTAAAAGTAAAACTAAACAGACAAAATCACACAAAGAAAAATACAAACACACTCATAAAAAGAAAACAACCAAACCAAACCAAACAAAACAAAACAAAAAAACAATAGTCAGTGCCCAGGAAAAATGGTAAAAGCAATCCTAAAGAGATAAAAATCACATAAAGAAACATATTCATATACACTCAGAAATAGAGAAAAAAGGCAAAAAAAAAATAAAAATTACAAAATATTAAAAAAATAATAAAATTTAAAAAAAGAAAGTAACCAAATCTATAAACAAATCCACCAATAATAACAAGCACTAAAAACTAAACTAAGATAAATATAAAAACCAGAAACAAATCAGATGCAGAAAGTGAACCCCGAGTGTACAGTTGCTCTAAAAATCCACTGCCTCAATTTGAGGAATGTTCATTGTCTATTCATGTATTCCAGAGATGCAGGGTTCATCAAGTTTATTGTAGGGATTTAATCCGCTCCTTCTTAGGCTGCATGGAAAAATATCTCTTTCCCTTCTTTATTTGCACAACTCCTGGGTTTCATCTTTGATTTTGGCCCTGCCTCTCTTTGTAGGCCACCCTCAGACATCTGTTCCCCCTCCAGACAGGAGGGGGTTAAAGCAGCGGCTGATTAGGTCTCTCTTGCTCACTCAGGCTGGGGAGAGGGAGGGTTATGGTAGTCATAATTTGAATGTGGCATGAGCCTGCAGTTGCAGAGGCCAGCTTAACATTGCAACAGTGTGAGGCATGCTCTTTGCTCTCCTGGGGAAGTTGTCCCTGGACCTTGGGACACTGGCAGTGGCATCCTGCACAGGCTCCCGACGGGAGTGTGAGTAATGACCTGTGCTTGCACACAGGATTCTTGGTGAAGGCAGTGACAGCATTAGTGTTTCATATCTGTCTCTGTGATAGCTGATAGCCATGGCTCATGCCTGTCTCTGGAACTTACTTAGGTGGTGTTTTGCCTTCTATGGGTGCACAAAGCAGGAATCCCCTCTCCTCATGCATCTTGAAACAATTGTCTCTTGCCTCTTAGGCAGTTCCAGACATTTTCCCTGACTCTCTCCTGGCTAGTTGTGGTGCACTAACCCCCTTCTGGCTGTCTTCATGCAGCCAACCCCAGTCCTCTCCCTGGGGTCTGACAACCATAGCCCAAGCCTCAGCTCTCAGCCCTCACCCACCCTGGTGGGTGAGCAGGCAAGTGTCTCAGGTCAGTGAGCACTGGTCAGCACCAATCCTCTGTGCGGCAATCTCTCCTCTTTGCCCTCTGCACCCCTGTTTCTGTGCTCTCCTGCATGGCTCTGAAGCTTCCCCCACTGCCCAGCCCCTGTCCCTGCCAGTGAAGGGGCTCCCTAGTGTATGGAAACTTTTCCTCCTTCACAGCTGAGTCCCAGATTTACAGGTTCTGTTCCTATTCTTTTGTGTCTGTTTTTTCATTTGCCCTACCCAGGTATGTGGGGATTTTCTTGCCTTTTGGGAAGTCTGATGTCTTCTGCCAGCATTCAGTAGGTGTTATGTAGGAGTTTTTCCACATGTACATGTATTTTTGATGTATTTTTTGGGAGGAAGGTGATCTCCACGTCTTACTCCTCTGTCATCTTGAAGGTCTCCTCTCTACTATATATAAAGCCAAGTGGGCATTTTATTCTCTTATAGTCAGCTTTCCTGTTCTAACATAATACAGAAGTCTATTGATTCATTATAACACATTAGATTTACGAAGTTTAAATCACGGAAATGCTGAAAGAAACCAATATTGGGATATTAATTAGACTGGATGAAGACAGTAAATTCAGACATGTAAGGGATTACAACAGATATGTAATTACCAAAGAAATGAGATGGAGAATATGAGTGCCAATGTATGAGAATGACTATTTCACTCCACATATGAATACTTAGGGATATTTGAAAAACTGTTGAAATAGAGTTTGTATTATTTTTTAATTTTAATTTTGGTTATGGGTTATAAAGGGCAGTATTACATGTTATTTCACCATTTTATGGTTTGTCTCTTATCTTCTTTACTGAATGCCTTCCTTTTTTCTTTAGAGAGGTTGGCTTATTTATTTATTTATTTTTACATCTTTATTGGAGTATAATTGTTTTACAATGGTATGTTAGTGCCTTCTTTATAAGAAATTGAATCAGTTACACATATACATATATTCCCATATAATTTCCCTCTTTTGTCTCCCTCCCTCTATATCCCAACCTTCTAGGTGGTCACAAAGCACCGAGCTGATGTCCCTGTGTTATGCAGCTGCTTCCCACTAGCTATCTATTTTACGTTTGGTAGTGTATATATGTCCATGCTACTCTGTCACAGCATACACTTCCCCCTCCCCATATCCTAAAGTTCATTCTCTAGTAGGTCTGTGTCTTTATTCCCATCTTTCTTCATGACCTATTTTTTTTCCTTAGATTCCATATATATGTGTTAACATACGGTATTTGTTTTTCTCTTTCTGACTTACTTCACTCTGCATGACAGACTCTAGGTCCATCCACCTCACTACAAATAACTCAATTTTGTTTCATTTTATGGCTGAGTAATATTCCTTTGTATATATGTGCCACATCTTCTTTATCCATTTATCTGTTGATGGACACTTAGGTTGCTTCCATGTCCTGGCTATTGTAAATAGAGCTTCAATGAACATTTTGGTACATAACTCTTTTTGAATTATGGTTTTCTCAGGGTACATGCCCAGTAGTGGGATTGCTGGGTCCTATGGTACTTCTATTTTTAGTTTTTTAATGAACCTCCATACTGTTCTCCATAATGGCTGTACCAATTTACATCCCCACCAACAGTGCAAGAGGGTTCCCTTTCCTCCACAACCTCTCCAGCATTTATTGTTTGCATATTTTTTGATGATGGCTATTCTGACTGGTGAGAGATGATATCTCATTGTAGTTTTGTTTTACATTTCTCTAAAAATTAATAACATTGAGCACTCTTTCATGTGTTTTTTGGCAATCTGTATATCTTCTTTGGAGAAATGTGTATTTAGGTCTTCTTCACATTTTTGGATTGGGTTGTTTGTTTTTTTGATATTGAGCTGCATGAGCTGTTTTTAAATTTTGGAGATTAATCCTTTGTCAATTGCTTCATTTGCAAATATTTTCTCCCATTCTGAGGTTGTCTTTTGGTCTTGTTTATGGTTTTCTTTGCTGTGCAAAGTTTTTAAGTTTCACTAGGTCCCATTTGTTTATTTATTTATTTTTTTAACCTCCATTTCTATAGGAGGTGGGTCAAAAGGATCAAGCTGTAATTTATGCAATAGAGTGTTCTGCCTATGTTTTCCTCTAAGAGTTTGATAGTTTCTGGCCTTATATTTAGGTCTTTAATCCACTTTGAGTTTATTTTTGTGTATGGTGTTGGGAGTGTTCTAATTTCATACTTTTACATATACCTCTCAAGTTTTCCCAGCACCACTTATTGAAGAGGCTGTCTTTTCTCTACTGTATATTCTTGCCTCCTTTATCAAAGGTAAGGTGACCATATGTGTGTGGGTTTATATCTGGGCTTTCTATCCTGTTCCATTGATCTATATTTCTGTTTTTGTGTCAGTACCATACTGTCTTGATTACTGTAGCATTGTAGTATAGTCTGAAGTCAGCAGCCTGATTCCTCCAGCTTTGTTTTTTGTTCACAGGATTGCTTTGGCTATTTGGGGTCTTTTGTGTTTCCATACAGATTGTGAAATTTTTTGTTCTAGTTGTGTGAAAAATGCCAGTGGTAGTTTGATAGGGATTGCATTGAATCTGTAGATTGCTTTGGGTAGTAGTCATTTCCACAATTTTGATTCTTCCAATCCAAGACCATGGTATATCTCTCCATCTATTAGTATCATATTTAATTTATTTCATCAGTGTCTTATAATTTTCTATATACATGACTTTTGTCTCCTTAGGTATGTTTTTTCTTAGATATTTTATTCTTTATGTTGCAATGGTAAATGGGAATGTTTTCTTAATTTCACTTTCAGATTTTTCATCATTAGTACACAGGAATGCAAGAGATTTCTGTGCAATAATTTTGTATCCTGCTACTTTACCAAATTCATTGATTAGCTCTAGTAGTTTTCTGGTAGCATCTTTAGGATTCTCTATGTATAATATCATGTCATTTGCAAAGAGTGACAGCTTTACTTTTCTTTTCGGATTTGGATTCCTTTCATATCTTTTTCTTCTCTGATTGCTGTGGCTAAAACTTCCAACACTATGTTGAATAATAGTGGTGAGAGTGGGCAACCTTGTCTTGTTCCTGGTCTTAGTGGAAATGGTTTCAGTTTTTCACCATTGAGGATGATGTTGGCTGTGGGTTTGTCACATATGGCCTTTATTATTTTGAGGAAAGTTCCCTCTATGCCTACTTTCAGCACGGTTTTTATCATAAATTGGTGTTGAATTTTGTCAAAAGCTTTCTCTGCATCGATTGAGGTGATCATATGTTTTTTCTCCTTCAATTTGTTAATATGGTGTATCACATAGATTGATTTGAATATATTGAAGAATCCTTGCATTCCTGGGATAAAACCCACTTGATCATGGTGTATGAAACTTTTAAAGTGTTGTTGGATTCTGTTTGCTAGTATTTTGTGTAGGATTTTTGCATCTATGTTCATCAGTGATATTGGCCTGTAGTTTTCTTTCTTTGTGGCATCTTTGTCTGGTTTTGTATAAGGGTGATGATGGCATTGCAGAATGAGTTTGGGAGTACTCCTCTCTCTGCTTTATTTTGGAGGAGTTTGAGAAGGGTAGGTGTTAGCTCTTCCCTAAATATTTGATAGAATTTACCTGTGCAGCCATCTCATCCTGGGCTTTTGTTTGTTGGAAAATTTTCAAACACGGTTTCAATTTCAGTGCTTGTGATTGGTCTGTTCATATTTTCTATTTCTTCCTGGTTCAGTCTCAGAAGGTTGTGCATTTCTAAGAGTTTGTCCATTTCTTCCAGGTTGTCTATTTTATTGGCATAGAATTGCTTGTAGTAATGTCTCATGATCCTTTATATTTCTGCAGTGTCAGTTGTTACTTCACCTTTTTCAATTCTAATTCTATTGATTTGAGTCTTCTCCCTTTTTTTCTTGATGAGTCTGGCTAATGTTTTGTCAATTTTGTTTATCTTCTCAGAGAAACAGCTTTTAGTTTTATTAATCTATGCTATCATTTCCTTCATTTCTTTTTTATTTATTTCTGATGTGATCTTTATGTGATTTTTCCTTCTGCTAACTTTGGGGGTTCTTTGTTTGTTTTTTTCTTCTTTCTCTAATTGCTTTAGGTGTAAGTTTAGCTTGTTTATTTGAGATGTTCCTTGTTTCTTAATGTACACTTGTATAGCTATAAACTTCCCTCTTAGAACTGCTTTTGCTGCATCCCATAGGTTTTGGGTCATCGTATGTTCTTTGCTATTTGTATCTAGGTATTTTTTGATTTCCTCTTTGATTTCTTCAGTGATCTCTTGGTTATTTAGTAATGTATTGTTTATGTCCATGTGCTTGTATTTTGTACAGATTTTTCCTGTAATTGATATCTAGTCTCATAGCGCTGTTGTCAGAAAAAGATACTTGGTATGATTTCAATTTCCTTAAATTTACCAAGGCTTGATTCATAGCCCAACATTTAATCTCACCTGGAGAATGTTCCATGAGCACTTGAGAAGAATATGTATTCTGTTGTTCTTGGATGGAATGTTCTATATATATCAGTTAAGTCAACCTTGTTTATTTTATCATTTAAAGCTGTGTTTCCTTATTTATTTTCATTTTGGATGGTCTGTCCTTTTGTGAAAGTGAGGTGTTAAAGTTCCCTACTATGATTGTCTTACTGTCAATTTCCCCTTTTATGGCTTTTAGTGTTTGCCTTATGTATTGAAGTGCTCCTGTGTTGGGTGCATGAATATTTACAATTGTTATATCTTCTTCTTGTATCAATCCCTTGATCATTATTTAGTGTTCTTCTTTGTCTCTTCTAATAGTCTTTATTTTAAAGTCCATTTTGTCTGATATGAGAATTGCTAGTCCAGCTTTCTTTTGATTTCCATTTGCATGGGATATCTTTTTCCATCCCTTCACTTTCAGTCTGTATGTGTCCCTAGGTCTGAAGTGGGTGCCTTGTATACAGCATATATATGGGTCTTGTTTTTGTATCCATTGTGCCAGTCTATGTTTTATGATTGGAGCATTTAATCCATTTACATTTATGGTAATTATTGATATGTATGTTGCTATTCCCATTATCTTAATTGTTTTTTGGTTTGTTATTGTAGGTCTTTTCCTTCTCTTGTGTTTCCTGCCTAGAGAATTTCCTTTAGCGTTTGTTGTAAAGCTGGTTTGGTGGTGATGAATTCTCTCAGCTTTTGCTTGTCTGTAAAGGTTTTAATTTTTTCCATCAAATCTGAATGAGATCTTTGCTGGGTAGAGTAATCTTGGTTGTAGGTTTTTCTCCTTCATCACTTTAAATATGTCCTGCCACTCCCTTCTGGCTTGCAGAGTTTCTGCTGAACGATCAGCTGTTAACCTTATAGGGATTCCCTTGTGTGTTATTTTTTTTTCCCTTGCTGCTTTTAATATTTTTGCTTTGTAATTAATTGTTGATTGTTTGATTAATATGTGTCTTTGCATGTTTCTCCTTGGATTTACCCTATTTGGGACTCTCTGTGTTTCCTGGACTTGACTATTTCCTTTCCCATATTAGGGAAGTTGTCAACTATATTATCTTTCAAATATTTTCCCAGTCCTTCCTTTTTCCTCTTCTTCTTCTGGGACAACTATAATTCGAATGTTAGTGCATTTAATGTTTTCCCAGAGGTCTCTGAGACTGATCTTTGCATTCTTTTTTCTTTATTTTGCTCTGCAGGAGTTATTTCCACTATTTTATCTTCCAGGTCACTTATCTGTTCTTCTGCCTCAGTTATCTGCTATTGATCCCTTCCAGAGAATTTTTAATGTCATTATTGGGTTGTACATCATTGTTTGTTTGCTCTTTAGTTCTTCTAGGTCCTTGTTAAACTTTTCTTGTATTTTCTCTATTCTATTTTCTGGATTTTGGATCACCTTTACTATCATTATTCTGTATTGTTTTTCATGTACACTGTCTATTTCCTCTCCATTTGTTAGGTCTGGTGGGTTTTTACCCTGCTCCTTCATCTGCTGTGTTTCTCTGTCTTCTCATTGCTTAACTTACTGTGTTTGGGGTCTCCTTTTGGCAGGCTGCAGGTTCGTATTTCCCGCTGTTTTGATGTCTGTCCCCAGTGGCTAAGCTTGGTTCAGTGGGTTGTGTAGGCCTCCTGGGGAGGAGGCTAGTGCCTGTGTTCTTGTGGATGAGGCTGCATCTTGTCTTTCTGGTTGGCAAGCCCACGTCCGGTGGTGTGTTTTGTGGTGTCTGTAGCCTTATTATGATTTTAGGCAGCCTTCCTGCTAATGGATGGGGTTATGTTTCTGTCTTGCTAGTTCTTTGACATAGGGTGCCCAGCACTGTAGCTTGCTGGTTTTTGAGTGAAGCTGGGTCTTGGCTTTGAGATGGAGATCTCTGGAAGGTTTTCAACCTTTGGTATTAAGTGGAGCTCGGAGGTTTCTTGTGGAGCAGTGCCCTGAATTTGGCTCTCCCACCTCAGACGCACAACCCTGACAACTGGCTGAAGCACCAAGAGCCTTTCATCCACCTGGCTTAGAATAAAAGGGAGAAAAAATAGAAAGAAATAAAGAAAAAGAAAGAAAGAAAGAAAGAAAAAATAATTAAAATAAAAAATAATTATTAAGAAAGGAAATTTTTTAAGTAAAAAAAAAAAAAAGGATAGATGGAACCTTAGGAGAAATGGTAAAAGAAAAGCTATACAGACAAAATCACACACAGAAGCATACATATACACACTCACAAAAATATCAAAAGGGAACAAGATATATATCTTCTGCTCCCAATGTCCACCTCCTCAATTTGGGATGATTCATTGTCTATTTAGGTTTTCCACAGATGCAGGGTACAAGTTTATTGTGGAGATTTAATCCGCTGCTCCTGAAGATACTGGAAGAAATTTCTCTTTCTCTTCTTTGTTCACACTACTCCCGGGGTTCAGGTTTGGATTTGGGCCCGTCTCTGCATGTAGGTCACCTGATAGCGTCTGTTCTTCACTCAGACAGGATGGGGTTAAAGGAGCAGCTGATTTGGGGACTCTGGCTCACTGAGGCCAGGGGGAGGGAGGGGTACAGATGTGGGGCAAGCCTGCAGTGGCAGAGGCTGGCATGAAGTGCAACAGCCATGCATTCTCCCAGGGAAGTTGTCCCTGGATCACAGGACACTGGCAGTGGTGGGCTGCACAGACTCCCAGGAGGGGAGGTGTGGACAGTGACCTGTGCTTGCACACAGGCTTCTTGGTGGCTGCAGCAGCAGCCTTAGCATCCCAAGCCCATCTCTGGGGTCTGTGCTGATAGCCACATCTTGCACCCTTCTCTGGAGCTCCTTTAAGTGGTGCTTTTAATCCCTTCTCCTCATGCAACTGGAACCAAAGATGGAAGAAAAAGTATCTTGCCTCTTTGGCAGCTCCAGACATTTTCCCAGACACCCACCGTGCTAGCTGTGGTGCACTAACCCCCTTCATGCTGTGTTCATGCAGCCAACCCCAGTCCTATCTCTGGGATCCGACTGAAGCCTGAGCCTCAGCTCCCTGCTCCCATCTGCCCCAGTGGGTGAGCAGACAAGCCTCTCGGTCTGGTGAGTGTTGGTCACCACCCATACTCTCTGTGGGAATCTCTCCACTGTTCTCTCCACATCCTTCTTGCTGGGCTCTCTTCCATGTCTCTGAAGCTCCTCCATTTCTGCCACCTGCAGTCTCTGCCTGAGAAGGGGCTTCCTAGTGTATGGAAACCTTTCCTCCTTCACAGCTCCCTCCCAGTTGTGCAGGTCCCATCCCTATTCTTTTGTGTCTGTTTTTTTCCTTTTTCTTTTACCCTACACAGGTACATGGGGAGTTTCTTGCCTTTTGAATGGTCTGAGTTCTTCTGTCAGCATTCAGTAGGTGTTCTGTAGGAGCTGTTCCACATGTAGATGTATTTCTGATGTATTTGTGGAGTGGAAGGTGATCTCTGCATCTTAGTCTTCCACCATGTTGAAACTCCCTAAGGTTGGTATTTTTGTTAATTTTTCTAAAGGTAGGTATTTCCATAGTCAAATCAGAAAAAAAAATATTTTTAAGTGAGGGTATTCTACCTAGGCAAAGGAACAGCAGGAGGATTGGACATTATGTCCTAATTCGATAGTGATGACTCTGGTCTGGCTAGAATAAAGAATGCTCACTGTCAGAGAAGGATATTAGTTGTATGGAGAAGGTAAGATCAAAAGAGTCTTAAAGAAAATTTTTCCAGATATGAGTCAATGGATATTAGAACTATAAAAGATTTAGAATAGAAAAATTGATCTAAGGAAGGTAGTCTTGTGATAAATAAAGTGGTTTTCAAAAGAGGAAATTGTAGACTGGGAATCCAACTAAAGAAACATTGAGTCAGCAATTCAAGGTAAAGGTCATCAAGGTCCAGAATAGTGTGGTAAGCATAGTTATGACCCCCTAAAAACATATCCTCTTCCTAGTCTGTAGAACCTTCAAATATTACTTTATATGAATAAAATGAAAAAGAGAAAAAAAAAGATTTGTAGATGTTAAGGATTTTGAGATATGGAGATTATCCTTGATATCTGAGTAACCCCTAAATGCAATTACATATATCCTTAGAAGAAAGAGGTAGAGGAGTATTTGATATTCAGGGGAGGAGAAGACAATGTGACCACAGGGGCAGAGAGTAGAGTGATGTATTCACAAACCAAAGAATGTCATTGACCTCTAGAACCTAAGAGAGACAAGGAATAACTCTCCCCTAGAACCTCAGAAGAAAACATGCCCCTGCTAACACCTTGATTTTGGCCCAGTTAAACTCATTTAGGTTTTTCAGTGTCCAGAACTGTGTGAATAAGTCTGTTGTTAAGCTAGTCTGTGCATGATAATAATTTGTTAAAGTCATTTTAGGAAACTGATACCAGTGGGGTGTTATTTAATTGCTTATTCAGAAATAATACTCACAATCTCTTATGGCAACTTTGTCGTTAAGGTTGTATTAAAGCATTCAAAAGCAGGCACTTCAAAATATATCAGATACGTTTAAAATGCAGCATATAAACTACCTTTGGAACTTGGGACAGGTTTTTAATGTCTCTAAACATTAGTTTTCTCACCTGTACAATGGAAATACTGATCCTTAGCTCACAGTATTATCATGAAGAATAAATAAGAAAGCATATGTGATATACTTTGTAGAGTATAAATGTATCCCATATTGTAATATAATTATTATTATAATATTATTATTTTATATCTATTTTCACTTCTCTTAATTTCACAAAGACAAAACTTTGCTATTTACTTACTTATTGTATAGCTGATGTTCAATACATTTATTTTTGAATAGATAGATGAATAGGGAGAATGAATAATAAAAATCATTTTTTCAGAATTTGGTTACTAACTAATAGCAGGTGGAAGATAAATATTTAATTTAGTTTTTTTTTCCATTTTGTTTTTCTTCAAAATATAATATCTTAATGATAGTTTTTTTTTTTAAAGCTTATATGAATACTTCAAATTAACCATAGAGAAAAGTTACATTGAGTTCTTGGGATTTACTTAGTTTTGCAAATGGTGAAATTCTAAGGTGAGGGGGTTGATAATACACAGGTAGGGAACCTGATACCAGATTTAAATCAAGTTTTGGTCATGTAAGATATGTGGAAATTGTTATATAAATATATGCCAAAATCATGTTGCCTTTAGTGCCACTTTAAATGATATTTTACTGTGTTTATAATGATTAGATTTGTTTCTGGAAAATTACCAGATGCTCATAATGTTAAGGTCAATTCAATGTTTATTTTGTGTTGAGGAGGCCATTCATCAATCCCAGTTTTCTACATTCCTTCTTCGGGCTTTGCTTGCACTTGATAAATTTTCCATCCTCTGTTAGATTTCTAATTAGTAAATGTTTTGCCAACAATGTACATAGAACATCTTCACACAGTTAAGATTTTCTGGTAGTCCTGAAGCATAGCCTGAACATATCATGCTGCATGCAGGCCTTGTGAATACATATGCTCTGTGTTATCACTCCCTTGCTTGTTCAAATTATTTCATTTTAGATTTACAGATAATGTCATGAAGCACTGACTTTTCTTTTTCTATCACCTTTCCACATAATACTGTGCAGTAAGTTATTTTATCATCCTGGTAAAATGTTGTTAAAATGGAATGCAACTGTTTTGAGATGTGTTATAAGCAACAACCAATATCTATCACAATCAGAAGTGAAGTGGATGAAGAAAATGACACACAACTATATTTCAAACAATTCAGATAGTTATTTGATAATTCCCTTTATCATTACCATATTTCTTTTCTTCATTCCCATATCCAATTTTTCACATGCATTATGATATATGTTTCCTGCTCTGAAGGGGATAACGTAAATTAATATCTAAAAATGAAATGCTGTTTTTTAAGTAGTCACATTACTTTACACTAAAATATCACACATTAGAATTATTTTTAAATTAGATTAATGTTGCTGAAAAAGAATGATTTTATTCAGTCTTATAACATATACAAGTCTATACAAAAGATTACAGTCCCTATAGAAATTTTCTTGCAAAGTATGGGTTATATAAGATCTACAATTAACAGTGTCCATAATATAAACTTGTAGCTTTACTAAAAGTTGTTGAGTTCTTGCAAAATGACATTTCAGCTAGTCATTGATATTTGTTGATTATTAGAAGAAAATACACTAGTTGAGAAACTTGATTGCTAATTATAAACTGTTTAATTTATAAAGCATGCACTGCATTCCATCATTTAGAGTGTTTGTAACATGTTCCTATCAGTAATTATACACTAAACTACTTTCAGCTGGTTAAAATAAGCACTTTCATAACAGCAAGGTAAATTCCTTTATGTGGACTCAACCTTATTTTTAAGTCTGCTTGACTCATTTGTTTAAACTGAAATAAGGTCATTTCAAAACAGTGTTGTCACAAGATCAATATCTTTGAAACTATGCTTTGGCTTTGATTGAGCATTTTTGTAGAACCAGAGCCCATTATCTGGTGATAGGATGCCAGATTTGCTGACATTTACTTTCAGTTTTAAACATCACCATAATAATTTCCACTGTTATCGCTCATTAAATATTACACTAATACTTTTGACATGTGAACCATTATTATTATGTCTTGATTGAATTATTTATAGAAATATGCATCCTCAATATTATTTCTCTGCTCAATTTCATACAATCACATGCAATAAAGTATTATGAATTATATAATTAGAGAATGATCAATATAAAATGTTTATTGGACAGCAATTATACAGAGAATTCATAATCTTGATGGAGAGGAAATAGTGTGAAACTCTTGAGTCCCTGATATCACTGCCTGGACACCAAAGGCATGCATCTGAAGTGACTCTTAACTGAATATTACTGTCCTCAACTCTACTTTGTGACTCAGTTTTTGATCACTCTGATTCTCCTTGAAAATGCTCACTGCAGTATCAGTGGTATGTCTGGACATCTTTTTATATATGTAGCCTGAAATCCTAAAGCTAACTCTGTTCTTGGACCAAAATAGCATTGTTATGGTGTTGTTGATTGTCATTGAAGAAACTACAGGCACCTTAGATCTCTGTTTTCTGTGCTTCAGGATTTTCTTTCATCTTCTTAATCATACCCTTCCAGATCTGGATCTGTCTTCTCATTTATAGCCTCTTTTTCTCTGTCTCATCTAGAATTTTCATTCCATTATTAACATAAATGCCATTCTTATTCTGTTTATGGAAATGTCCATCTCCTTCCATGCTTAATTAAAACTTGGCTCTCTCCTATTGATGTTTTTATCCAGATTTGTCAATAAGAAACTGTGCTTTCTTCCATATCCTACTTAATAAAGAATCCAGAGTTAGAATTAGCTTAGTATTATTTGCAGACCACTACTTCTTAATTCAGAAAGAATAAACTCTGGTCGTCTGGGATTTTATGCAATCTCATTCCATCAATTTCATTATGTGCCATCCTTGACATCTTTTAACTTTCAGGGTCAATTCTCTATTTTTCTTGAGAATATAGGTACAAAGGATTTCAGTTTTATTCCCTTCCATTAAGTATGTGATTACCCAGGACTGTTTGAAAACCCACTTAGAATACTAAATGAAATATAAAGGAAGAAGTTCCTGGATTTCAAAAATTTAGTTATTTTCATTTATGTTCTATAGCAGTGATAATGCTCTATACATTTTCAACACAAACAACTATGCCACTTTAAAAATTCTAAAATTCACTAGCCAAACATTTAATATGATTTCTTGTCTTTTAATGATTTTCTTTCTTTATATGTGAAAACTACTCTTCTTTAACATTCTCAAGGCCACCATTTTCTTACTCTTTTTTGTCAGTATCTCACAGCCTCTTCTTGTATTCATATAAGTTCTAAGTATCATCGACCCAATATTCAAACTCATGCATTAAGTTTTACATAGGATAATGGGAGACACAAAGTCAAGGAAGACATAAGACCTACAACATGTTCATGGGCTCACGAGCTGATTGGGAGAGAATATTCTGTTGAAAAGTGAACTGATGATGAATGTGGACATTTGTGTTAAGCTGGGTAGAGTAAAACAAAAACAAAAACAGACAAAGTATTTCAGACATGGGTTTAATAAAGGGAATTGGTTGAGTTTTTGATGGGCTAAAACAGCAAAAGTCATGGTTGCTGAAGGAGCAGATGAAAAGAGAAGTAATAGTATTTGACCAGCAGGTTGCTTGTACCTTTCTGCTGGAGCTCACCACCCACACTGCCCACTTTACTGAGAATATTGACCTTTCAGTGTTTGAACCACTGAAGAATTATTTTTGCTTCTGTCACCATTCTTACTTCTCCATCAACTTCCTGTATCCACTTCTGTTATTGGAGTTCAAGTTAAGACATTTATCTTTCCTTTCTGATTTTTTATCTCCCAACAGAGCCTCAAATCAGCAGAACCTAGTTTGAATCCATCACACAATGGAGACTGAGAAATGTAATTTAAAGATTTTTCAGATCTAGTTCTACAAAATTTAGCACACAGAGGCATGTATGGTGCTTAGTACACATCAGATGTATAACCAGCATTAAGAAGTGATTGAAAAAGTGAGTAGAAGTAAGATAAAGAAAAGTAAAAATTCATTTGTACATCTTACTAAGTTTTCGGAGTTTATCTAAATTTTCTCTGTTGTTAAATTTCTTAACATAATCATTTTTTTTGTAAGTGGTACTGCCTCTACGTAGGCACCATTTTTCATATGGGAATCAATGGAACTGTGATTGGCAATTGGTGTTTTTACATGGCATAACATCTTTAGTCCTTTATTCTTTTAAATTCATAAAGCATTCAGACTAAAGTCATGACATATAGGCATTAAAGGGAATAGCATTTGCCTTAGATAAACTAATTTGTGTAAAGCAACCTAATTTTACTGAAAATTTCTTCCAGAATAACATCCTACTGCATATTAATGAACAACTTTGCAACAGCATTAGAAATCATATTGAGAAATTCGAGCCTGATGGACTTTGCTTGATACCAGGCATGAGAAAATAATTATCTTATCATCCAAATCTTCCAGTAGAAAATTCATTCTGATATTCCCTTTTGATATCATTGACATCAGAGAGATATTCATAAAACTATCTTTAAAGTTTCAATTAGGACATTAATTTACTAGAATGATTTAGTTTTATACAATTAGTATAACTAAAGTATGTATAATATCCCTTTTCATCTCTCTATCAATATTCTATTATATTTATCTATTTATTCTTAATGTTTAACATGTATTTTATTTTAATTGAATAATAAGGAACTCAAAATAGCAACAGTGTCACCAATTAGGCAATATAAATTATATATATATATAAAAAATCTTAAATAATTCATAACTGTGTGCTAATTTTCTGAACTTTAGAGGCAAATATGTTAAAAGTGTTTCATATATGTAATCGATATTTTTTCTAGGTAGCCTATGATCTGGTTGTTTTCCTAGTAGAAATAGCAGGTTTACAAGGATCAATCGAAACTCTAGCTCTGAAAAGATAGCCTTTGTTCCCGAAAAAAAGGAAGAAATCATGCAAATCAGTTAAGGTATATGGAAAAGCATCAGAAAGAGCTCCATTCGGAACCTTAGCTACAATAGAGTACTTGAGATGACTGGGTGCTCACTTATTTATAGATTTTTCCTCATTTATTCTTATACCAGGAATTCTGCTGAGAGAACCAGACTTGAAACTGCATGAGAAAATCATGATTTCCAGGAAATATTTTTAAAATCCCAGTCAGGGTCTAGAACTGTTTTCTCTGATGCATTCATCACTAGCTACATGCAGCAATTTAAATTAATCAAAATTAAATAAAAGCACAAGATTACTCTACCCAGCAAAGTTCTCATCCAGATTTCTTGGAGATGGTAAAATCTTTACAGACAATCCAAAGCTAAAAGAATTCAGCAACACCCAACCAGCTTTACAACAAATGCTAAAGGAAATTCTCTAGACAGGAAACACAAGAGAAGGAAAAGACCTACAATAATAAACTCAAAACAATTAAGAAAATGGGAACAGGAACATACATATTGATAATTACCTAAAATGTAAATGGATTAAATGCTCCAACCAAAAGACATAGACTATCTGATTGGATACAAAAACAAGACCCATATACATGCTGTCTACAAGAGACCCATTTCAGACCTAGGGACACATACAGACTGAAAGTAAGGGGATGGAAAAAGATATTCCATGCAAATGGAAATCAAAAGAAAGCTGGACTAGCAATTCTCATATCACACAAAAAAAGACTTAAAAACAAAGACTATTACAAGAGACAAAGAAGGACACTACATAATGATCAAGGGATCAATCCACGAAGAAGATATAACAATTGTAAATATTTATGCACCCAACATAGGAGCACCTCAATACATAAGGCAAATACTAACAGCCATAAAAGGGGAAATTGACAGTAACACAATCATAGTAGGGGACTTTAACACCTCACTTTCATGAAAGGACACATCATCCAAAATGAAAATACATAAGGAAACACAAGCTTTAAATGATACATTAAACAAGATGGACGTAATTAATATTTATAGGACATTCCATCCAAAGAAAACAGAATACAAATTCTTTCAAGTGCTCATAAAACATTCTCCAGGATAGATCATATCTTGGGTCACAAATCAAGCTTTGATAAATTTAAGAATATTGAAATCATATCAAGTATCTTTTCCAACTACAATGCTATGAGACTAGATATCAATTACAGTAAAAAAAATATGTAAGAAATACAAACACATGGAGGCTAAACAACACACTTCTAATAACCAAGAAATCACTGAAAAAATCAAAGAGGAAATCAAAAAATACCTAGAAACAAATGACAATGAAAACACAGTGACCCAAACCCTATGAGATGCAGCAAAAGCAGTTCTAAGAGGGAAGTTTACAGCTATACAAGTGTACATTAAGAAACAAGAAACATCTCAAATAAACAACCTAACCTTATATCTAGAGCAATTAGAGAAAGAAGAACAAAAAATCCAAGTTAGCATAAGGAAACAGAAGCATAAATATCACATCAGAAATAAATGAAAAAGAAATGAAGGAAATTATAGCAAAGATCAATCAAACTAAAACCTGGTTCTTTGAGAAGATAAACAAAATTGATAAACCATTAGCTAGATTATCAAGAAGAAAGGGAGAAGACTCAAGTCAATAGAATTAAAAATGAAAAAGAAGGAACAAATGACACTGCAGAAATACTAAGGATTATGAGAGATTACTACACGCAACTCTATGCCAATAAAATGGACAACGTGGAAGAAATGGACAAATTCTTAGAAATGCGCAACCTTCTGAGACTGAACCAGGAAGAAATAGAAAATATGAACAGACCAATAACAAGCACTGAAATTGAAACTGTGATTAAAAATCTTCCAAAAAACAAAATCCCAGGACCAGATGGCTTCACAGGCAAATTATGTCAAACATTTAGAGAAGAGCTAACACCTAGCCTTCTCAAACTCATCCAAAATATAGCAAAGGACGAAACACTCCCAAACTCATTCTACGAAGCCACCATCACTCTGATATCAAAACCAGATAATGATATCACAAAAAAGAGAAAACTACAGGACAATAACACTGATGAACATAGATGCTAAAATGCTCAACAAAATACTAGCAAACAGAATCCAACAGCACATTAAAAGGATTATACATCATGATCAGGTGTGGTTTATTCCAGGAATGGTAGCATTCTTTAATATATGCAAATCAATCTATGTGATACACCATATTAACAAATTGAAGGAGAAAACCCATATGATCATCTCAATAGATGCAGAGAAAGCTTTTGACAAAATTCAATACCCATTTATGATAAAAATCCTCTAGAAAGTAGGCATAGAGGGAACTTTCCTCAACATAATAAAGGCCATATATGACAAACCTACAACCAACATCATCGTCTATGGTGAAAAACTGAAACCATTTCCACTAAGATCAAGAACAAGATTGCCCACTCTCACCAGTATTATTCAATAGAGTTTTGGAAGTTTTAGCCACAGCAATCAGAGAGGAAAAAGAAATAAAAGGAATCCAAAGCAGAAAAGAAGAAGTAAAGCTGTCACTGTTTGCTGATGACATGATACTATACATAGAGACTCCTAAAGGTGCTACCAGAAAACTACTAGAGCTAATCAATGAATTTGGTAAGGTAGCAGGATACAAAATTAATTATCTATTTAATAAATAAATTAATTTATTTCTTTATAAAAAAAAATAAAAGGAATCCAAATCAGAAAAGAAGAAGTAAAGCTGTCACTGTTTGCAGATGACATGATACTATACATAGAGACTCCTAAAGATGTTACCACAAAAGTACTAGAGCTAATCAATGAATTTGGTAAAGTAGCAGGATACAAAAGTAGCAGGTTGCTTAAATTAATTAAGCACAGAAATCTCTGGCATTCCTATACACTAATGATGAATAATCTGAAAGTGAAATTAAGAAAACACTCATTTTTTACCATTGCAACAAAAAGAATGAAATATCTGGGAATAAACCTTCCTAAAGAGACAAAAGACCTGTATGCAGAAAATTATAAGACACTGATGAAGGAAATTAAAAGATGATAGATGGAGAGATATACCATGTTCTTGGATTGGAAGAATCAACATTGTGAAAATGACTCTACTACCCAAAGCAATCTACAGATTCAATGCAATCCCTATCAAACTACCACTGGCTTTTTTCACAGAACCAGAACAAAAAATTTCACAATGTTTATGGAAACAGAAAAGACCCCACATAGCCAAAGCAGTCTTTAGAAAGAAGAAAGGAGCTGGAGGAAGAAGGCTCCCTGACTTCAGACTATACTACAAAGATACAGTAATCAAGACAGTATGGCACTGGCACAAAAACAGAAATGTACATCAATGGATCAGCATAGAAAGCCCAGAGATAAACCCATGCACATATGGTTACCTTATCTTTGATAAAGAAGGCAAGAATATGCAACAGAGAAAAGACAGCCTCTTCAAAAAGTGGTGCTGGGAAAACATGACAGGTACATATAAAAGAATGAAATTAGAATACTCTCTAACACCATACACAAAAATAAACTCAAAATGGATTAAAGATCTAAATGTAAGGCCAGACACCATCAAACTCTTAGAGGAAAACATAGGCAGAGCACTCTATTACAGAAATCACAGCAAGATCCTTTTTGACCCACCTCTTAGAGAGAAACTTAAAAGCTTTTGCACAGCAAAGGAAACCATAAACAAGCCAAAGAGGCAACACTCAGAATGGGAGAAAATATTTGCAAATAAAGCAACTGATGAAGGATTAATTTCCAAAACATACAAGCAACTCATGCAGCTCAATATCAAAAAAACAAAAAACCCAATCCAAAAATGGGAAGAAGACCTAAATAGACATTTCTCCAAAGAAGCTATGCAGATTGCCAACAAAGGCATGAAAGAATGCTCAACATCATTAATCATTAGAGAAATACAAATCAAAACTACAACGAGATATCATCTCATACCATTCAGTATGACCATCATCAAAAAATCTACAAACAATAAATGCTGGAGAGGGTGTGGAGAAAAGGGAACCCTCTTGTATTGTTGGTGGAAATGTAAACTGATACATCCGCTATGGAGAACAGTATGGATGTTCCTTAAAAACTAAAAATAAAAGTACCATACGACCCAGCAATCCCAATACTGGGCATATACCCTGAGAAAACTATAATTCAGAAAGTGTCATGTACCAAAATGTTCATTGAAGCTCTATGTACAATAGCCAGGACACAGAAGCAACCTAAGTGTCCACCAATAGATGAATGAATAAAGAAGATTTGGCACATATATACAATGGAATATTACTCAGCCATAAAAAGGAATGATACTGAGTTATTTGTAATGAGGTGGATGGACCTTGAGAGTGTCATACAGAGTAAATTAAGTCATAAAGAGAAAAATACCATATGCTAACACATATATATGGAATCTAAAAAACAAAGAAAAAAATGGTCATGAAGAACCTAGGGGCAAGACAGGAAATAAAGATGCAGACCTACTAGAGAATGGACTCTAGGATATGAGGAGGGGAGAAGGGTAAACTGGGACAAAGTGAGAGAGTGGCATAAACACATATATACTACCAAACATAAAATAGATAGCTAGTGGGAAGCAGCTGCATAACACAGGGGTATCAGCTTGGTGCTTTGTGGCCACCTAGAGGGGTGGGATAGGGAGGGCCGGATGGAGGGAGATGCAAGAGGGAAGAGATATGAGGACATATGTATATGTATAACTGATTCACTTTGTTATAAAGCAGAAACTGACATACCATTGTAAAGAGATTATACTCTAAGATGTTAAAAAAAAAAAGAAAAGAAAAAAATAAATAAAAGTAAAAATTCAGGTGCACAAGCTACAATGTCATGTGCTCTATAGTCATATGTAACTAGTGGTGATGACTATTGGATAGGACAAATGAGGGACAGCCCATCATCTCTGATAATTCTATTTGATAGTGCTGTTATGAAACAAGATAAAGGGGGAAATGGTAGTTTTTCAATTGTGACCAATGATACTCATCATTGGTGAGTTCTTTCAAAATAGCTAATAAATACGGTCTCAAACAAAACATACGATATTCTTTCAATTCCTACCTAGAAATAAGATTATCTTCGGTATAAACAGTAATAGAAATAGGAGATATTAATGTCAGAATTTAGTTTGAAAATCTATTGCCTATTCTGGAAAAATCAAAACTTCCATATACTTTTTAAGAATATCCTATTTCTTTAAAAGAGATAGAATTGACACATATACATTATGGGATGGAATCAAAAGAGAATAAATGGCATATAAGAACTACCAATCTTAGATTTTCTTTTGTAGAGCCTTTTGTTTCTTTAAACATAGAACAGTTCCACTGAAACATACCTCACCACACCACATTGGTATGATAGAGCAGAAATAAAGAGTAGCCAGTTCAAATACAGTAACTGATTATAAATGTAATCCCTAAGTTATCACAGACTATCCAGTTACAATTCATTTGGTTTTCTAAAACTTGATCTTTACCACTAACACTGAAGGAGTTTTTTTCTTTTGACCACTGGTTTATAGTTTATTGTTTGCCCTTTATTCAGGTCCCTTTCTCTATAGCAAAGTATGAAGACATAATCCATGATTCATGCAGATGCCTAAATTTTTTGGGATATGATTATTCTCTCTAAAAGTAGTTAAACAGAATCTTAGAAATTTGATAATCCAGAGGAATTCTTCCTGAGATATTTATAGTAAACAACTTGTTTACTACTATTAGATGTTCACTTCCTCAGGTCTGAAATAAGGAAAAGTGTCATAGTATCCTCTTCATGTGCTTATTTGGGGAAATTAAATTAATACCCCATCAACTGAAAACAAAGTGAAACAAATGATAATCTCCTTCACATAGTAATTATCTCATATTCTCCTTCACTTGGTAATTATCTCATATAAGCCTAAGAGACTGAAAATAATGAATTATGTATCATAGATCTTCAAGAATATTTTTGAATAACTCAAAGCAAGAAAAGTTAAATTAATAAATTTTAATCATGTAAATTTCACAAATATGAATTAGTAACTACTCATATCATACAAATCAATATAAACCAGAATATAAACACTGGTCAGAAGTGTGGCACAAAGTTTAATATGCATTAAACATACCTCCTAAACAAAGAAAAAAAAGGATTTTCTCACTAGGAGCTCTGGTCTGAAGTACTGTGTGCAAGACCTCCACAAAGAGCACGATATGAGCAAATGAAACTGGATGAAGTGCAAAGGAATAAAAGGGTCCTTTGAAGCACAAAAGTTTTGAATTTTGATGAATTGTAATTTCTCATTTTTTTCTTTTTTTTGCTTATGTTTTTGGTGTCACATCTAAGAATCATTTGCCAAATCCAAAGTTATGAAGATCTACACAGAATAGTTTAGTCTTATAGGAGTTTGAATCATTAGGCCTCATATTTAGGTCTTTGAATCATTTTGAGTAAAATTTTGTATATGATTATCCAATGTCCTAGCACCACTTGTTGGAGCATCAGTTATCTTGATATTCCTGTCAAAAATGAACTGACAGGGCTTACCTGGTGGCGCAGGGGTTAAGAATCCGCCTGCCAATGCAGGGGACACGGGAATGAGCCCTGGTCTGGGAAGATCCCGCATGCAGCAGATCACCTAAGCCCATGTACTACAACTACTGAGCCTGCACTCTAGAGCCTGGGAGCCACAACTACTGAAGCCCGTGCAACTAGAACCCGTGCTCTGCAACAAGAGAAACCACTGTAGAAACCCAAGTACCACAATGAAGAGTAGCCTCTGCTCACTGCAACTAGAGGAAGCCCACGCACACCAACAAAGACCTAACGCAGCCAAAAATAAATTAAATAAATAAATAAATAAATTTATTTAAGAAAAAACTACCTTTTTTTTCTGTGTAAAAATGTTTATTTGTACTAATTCTTAGAATACAGGAATTAAGGAAAGAAAGAAAGAAAAAAAATGACACCTCAACTCCAAAATGACAGTGAATTAGGGTCTGCCCACAGCCAAGGGGAAGGACACCCCAGGGTGTCCTGGCATGGACCGTCCCCCCCCCCCACAATACTTAATGTCAGTGACACGAGGCAGAAAATTGAAGAACCAGGGTGTGAAGAACTTACCAGCTGCTAGCAAGTGTGCAAGGGAAGAAGGGGATGTCTATGTGGTTTCCCTACCACCCAGGAACCAGGATACACAGAGCAGGAGGCAGAGTCTCGCAACTCAGTTGAGGGCAGGAGCTGAAGGCCCAGGTCCAGGGAGAACATAAAGGGGATAGGTAGTCTATCTATCCAAAAGAGGTAGGCTTTTGCATTAAGTTAAAAACAGGCACATTATCCAACATCTCTCTGTGGCTCCCAAGCTGTTGGCCTGGCCCCCTGATACTTCCCCTCTCCCTACAGAACCAAAGGGAATAAGGAGGGGAGGCAGAAGACAGGAAATAACAAGGGTGTGGAATGCTTCAGTCACTAGAGACCAGGGCCTGTGATAGTGACTCAGGCAAGCACAGGAAGAGTCAGGGTGAAGCTGCTACTCGAAGCTGTCCTCTCCATTGGAAATGGCAATTAGGGTCAGATTTCCATCCACTGCCTTTAGAAAAACCACGTCCTTCTTGCTCTGGCAGCCCATCTGGGGCATGAGTCTTGTGACACTTGGGTCTTGATGGTAGGTGATGGCCTCATAGGAGAAGTCAATGCCCTGGACTGGACAGCAGGGGGACTTTTGCTCAAGGGGTCTTTACTGCCAAGCTTATGTCAGCACTTTATCAACTGTAATCTTCACATCCTGGTACAATAGAAGGTGTATCTTGTGGTTTATTCTCCCCAGGGACGTTTCATTACAGCAGTTTTGCTGCCACTCAAGGGAATGACAAGCCTAACGGTGATTTACAGCCAGCGTTTGGAGAACTGTGGAAGCTGGATCTCTTCAGATGTATTATGTTCTGCCTTTTCAATAGATATGAGCAATAGTTCAGCCAAGAAAAAGAAAACCTACTTTTTTTTCATGTTCAGGCTTGTCCTATTGGAACATTCTTTCTTGGGAGCCAGTCCCATGTAAAGAAGATCAGGCTAGACTCCTGAAAGACCAGAGGTCACATGGAGAGAAATACTGGTAGATGAGAAGCCATCCTGGATGTTCCAGTTCAAGATGAACTTGGGCTGAATGCAATCACGAGTGATCTTGGCTACACCATGTGGAGCAGAAGAACTGTTAAGCTGAGCCCAGTCAACTCACAGGACAAAAAGAATTTCTCTGGCATCAATGCAGCTGGTTGGTGCATGACTGCTGGATCTGACTCCATAATATTGGAGCTCCTTGTTAGACTACAGAATAAAACAACATTCATGATGATGATGAAAAGGTCAAGACGAATGGATCCATGAAGGTTCTTTTTAAACCTGAACGTTCTATAAAAGGAATCCTTCAATTCTCAATGCATTTGGGTCCTTGCTTCTCTATTAGTTGTCTGTACAACTATGTTTAATATGCATTAAATTCCATGAATGCTCACTGAAGGAGATATGTGGATTGCAGCAGTCAGTAATATACATTCAGGAACTGGAGAAATTATGGGACATTTCCATTTGAAAAAAAAATCATATGATTATCTACATGTGTAGCATTGAGGAGTAAAGTCTACAGTGTATGTAGTTTATATCTCAAAAGACCAAGTTGAGGATAATAGTAGACATGCATGTTCTGTTCTTTTCAGTAAAAGTTCCTTTGTCTTTCCAGCCACCATGTGGAAAAAATCAGTTGTGCCTTGATTTACAAATTTATTTCAATATCCTGATCTATAAATGTGTTCCTTGTTTTGAACATCTTTTGAACAAATTATAAAATCTACCTGGTTCTTTATCATGAGTTAAGCAACATCTTTAACACATGTTTATTTTTATATATGCATGATATCTATGGTTTTTATTTTTTCTGAAAATTATTTTTGCAATAGTCACTAGTAAGGTCAGTATCCTTCCACTAGGATGGATTTTCTGTATGAAATGGGAAATAGAGGCATTTCAATACCTTGTGGTGCCTATAGTGAAATCTGCTTCTTCCTTTCCCTCGGCGTCATGAAGAAAGAGTTAGCCAAAAAACTGCTTCACCTCTTCACAACACCCTCACCAACTGCTGGCAGAAATCAACAACACAGTTTTTCACTAACTATAAATAATAAAGAGTGTGTTGTCTGCATTCATTAGTAATGAAAAAATATATGAATAAAGTTAAATGGTTCTTTATTTGGGAATCCCAGGTACTTTGTTGTGAGTACTAGAAATTGGAATCGGATGTCAAAATCATTAATTCCTGTATATGTGACAATAATTTCCTCAAAAACCTAGGAAGGATTTTTGATGTTTCTCTATTTCTTATTGCTTGATGAGACTTTCTAGAACAATGAGAACATCTCCAGCTTATCTCATCACCAGTAAATACTTCAAATTGAGTGTGAAGCAATTCCAACAAGCATCTGTTTGCTTGTAGAGATTAGGTACATTTAAATAAATTTTAAAATTTATTAAATAAAAAAATAAATTAATTAAATAAATAAATACATTTAAATTAGAGACTTCTGTCATGTATATTGAGCACTTACTCTGCAATATAAAGTTCTAAGTACTGAGGTTATAACTGTAAGCAAAAAAGAAGAAAAAATAATGATAAACGAATATAGTATAATATAACATCAATTAGTGCTAAATGTTATAAGGAAAAATGTAGTATATAAGTAATACCTAGTGTTATGTGTAGGGCAGATCTTAAATTCAGGTGATCAAGGAAGTCACTGAGATCATGTAATTTGTACATAAATTGAAATGAAAAGGTTTGAATATACTTAATAAGAAGATTAAATGCAACAACTGATTGTTTCTTGTCTTTATTAGTTCAAATAGAAAGAAAACATACTGAAAATGACACAAAAGACCAATTCTTTGTCATGCTTCATAATGGCACTGAGCTAATCCAACTGCCAACTTCCCACTGATTTCAAAGGATCTCTATGCCCAGATCAGCTCTGCAGAGATGCAGAGCTATGTGAGAAATTGCATTAAACATACTTGACATCCAATATGCTTGATTCGGTATTTTTAACACAGATGAACATAACATTCTCTCAGATTAAAAAAAAATAAAAATGGAGAATATTTGTATGGCACTCTTGAACTTGAAGTTGTTTTGCAGATTTCCCACTGGTGATTTTTTTAGTAAATAATTAAAGAATTCTTATTTTTCTTCAAATAAAGTGTTACTGAAAACTTGCATGGAAATAGAACCACTCTGCATCACATATCTTGAAAAATAATTTTTACCTACTAAGAAAAATAAATGATTGACTTACAAGCCTAAGAGATAAAATTGGATCATTTGATATTATTGTGCAGTACAAAAAAATACATGTGGATAGTTAGATATCGTTCAGAAATTCTTTATTTTATTTTACTTTTTTTCTGTTTTTAAGTAAATCTACTGAGAGTGGTAGATGCATGATTGAAGAAAATGTATCCACTAAATTACACAAATATCACATGAAAATTCAGGTTCATCCTCAAACATGATAAAAATCTCAGCATATATCCTTTATTTAGAAAAAAAGATTAAATTTTAGTCTCCATCGTTAGGTATTCTTCACATCACTGCAGAGCCTTTCCTTAAAGAAACATAGTAGGTCTGAAACACACATAGGCATCTATAAATATCATGTTTCAATATATTCTCTGAGGGGTAGAATCTTCTTAGATGACAAGTTTCAAAAGTTGCCAAATGATTTTCCCTCAGCCATAATTATCATCATATACTATATTTGCTTCCAAAATTCTCTAAGTTTTAAACTTCATTTATATCTCTATATGTTTTTTGTCTTATTCTATTTGTAAATAGGCCTTGAGAGCACTTATCACAACAAAGATTTTCATTGTTTGAATCCTGGGTTATCAGAAACATGTTATCAAACACCTTTTACTAATCACATAAATAAAGGAATAAGACTTAATCCCTAGGAATTCATGTCTTAAGTCTTAGATATATAATTTGTGATTAAAATAATAAAAAATAAAAAATAGAATCAGTATACATTTTGCAATTATAAATAATATAAGATTTAATTGACACATAACTCTAGTACCATAGGCATACACATGTTATATATCTGTAAGATATAGATGTATTACTTGTTAAGCATTATCAATCACGTTTTTCATCTTATCTATTACAAACTTTTCTTTCCATGTTCAATGTACATTCCCAAATAATAGTTTATGTTTAAAAAAATGACAGGTTGTTGTTTACCAGAAAAATTTTATTCTTCACAAAAATGAAGGGAATGTTTTCTGTCTTGATCTATCTTTCAAGAGAGAAATCCTACTGATTTTATGATGAGCTTCAAGGGGCACAGAGCAAGATGAAACAAGCCTAGCACTACTGAAATGTGCCAGGCTTCAGGCATGATTTGGTAAATCACTGTGGTCTCTTAAAAGAGAACAATAATATATGGTGTTTGGGAAATTAATACTATGAATTTCCCTCCACTTATACTCACAGTGATATTTTTTGTGAGTGACTTTCTTGTTCCTGAAACAAAATTCATGATGACTTGCAAATTGTTTTAGTAATGAAACTTATTTTTGTAACTCATATAAGAAAGTAACATAGAAAACAGAACAAGTTATATCTGTAGATTAAATAATTTGTTGCATTATTTAGGATAAATTCCATATTGTTCTGGAAGTGTGTTTTTAACCATGCACCCCAAAATTTAGTCATTCAACCAACTTTTCTGTAAAATTGACCAAGCTCTTTATATTGGACTAAATATGAAAGATACAAAGGTGATTTAGACAAAGTTTATTCTCTATGGATGTTTACAACCTGGCATGGAGAGTTAAAAAAAAAAAAACTTGGTAAATATGTAAAGTAGGGCTTATCAATACAGCCTTCAGCAATGATAGAATTATTGAATGTCTGTGCTGTTCATTAGAGCACCCACTAGGCATGTGTGGCTATTGATCACTTGAAATTTGGCTAGTATAACTAATAAACTAATATTTAAATTTTATTTAAATTTAACTAATGTAAAATAAATAGCCATATTTGTTTAGTGCCCATCTTATCGGACAATGCAGATATATGATAAGACATTTTAAATGTTGTTGTATATTGGGAAATAAATATACATTATACATTTTCATAAAAAAAACAAAAAAACTGATTTTTGAACATCTTCCTTCTGGCACTTTTTTTAGAAGATGGGGATGTATCTGAGAATAAGACATAGAGAGTAAAGAAGTTCATTTCTAGAAGAGTGAAACAGAAAATAAATATGTACTATGTCTGGTGAGATAACTGTTATGATCAAAGATGCTAAAAGAAGGTAAGATAATAAAAAGTGTCTACAAGGTACTCATTATATGTGGGGGGAAAGTTAGGATTTTATGATAAATTAATATTTGAGTACAGGTTTCAGCAAAATGAGAATAGAGAGTCATGTTGATATTTGAAGAAAAATATTTCAGGGAAGATATAATAATGACAGGTGCAAAGACCCTGTGGCAGACACACTCTAAGAAAGCTCCATAATCCCCAATTCCTGATATCTAATGTCCTTGTTTCATCTTGAATGTGGGCAGAAACATGACCTTCTATTAATTAGTAGAATAATGCAAATGTAATTAGATGTCACTTCTCTAATTATGTTGAAAAATGTTGTAGTATCTACCTTGTTAGAACACTATCTCTTTGACTGGCTTTGGTGACACAAGTAGCTATCTTGAAGAGGATCACGGGCAAGAAGCTGAGGACAGCTTTCAGCAAGCAACTAGCTAGGAAATGAGGGCAGCCTCTGGTAGAGAGCCAGGTCCTTCAGAGCCACTGAAGAAACCAAAGTTCTCAGACCAAAAAGCTTCAAGGAACTGATCTCTGCCAACATCTGAGTTTCAAATCAGATCCTTCCAAATCTAACCTCAATGAGACTGCCACCACATCTATGTTGCTTGCAGCCCTGTGGAGCCCTGAAGAAGATGACCCAGTTAGGTCATGCCTGGACTCCTGACTTTCAGAGGCTGAGATGTTAAATGAGTATTTTAAACTGCTCTATATTTATGGCCATTTTGTTATGCTGCAGTAGGTAACTAATACAGACCTTAAGGAAAGACCATATTTTGCATGTTCTAAAGCAGAATGGTAGTGAACGGGGTCAAAGAAGAAGAAAAATGTCAGAGTTTGGGAACTAATTTGAATTTTGATTTAACTTGATTAAGAATAAGATTATAGCCATTTAAAGTGTTTTATTCAGAAGCTTATCATGCTGTGCATTTAGAAATATCCGTATATATACTGGGTGAAGAAAAGTCCACCAGAGGTGGGGGGGGGGGCAAACATAGTAACAAGGAGGCCTGTTACTTGGCTATTGGAATAATTTTGATGAAAAATGAAGATGTCCTGAACTAGAGTAATAGTTGTGAAAGTGCTGGGAAGTGGAAGAATTTTGAATAGTTTGGAAAACATGGCACAAAGGATTTGCTATTACTAATGAATTGGAATGTGAGTTATGAAAGAATGAAAGAGATTACAATGACCCTAAGATTTTTGGATTTCTAGCTTTGTACAGCAATTTTCATTGAACACATCTATTTGTGATATTTTTTAATATAATTATTCAAAAATATATTTTGATTATTAGTTCAACTGTACCTATATTTAAATGCCTACTTACTATATGTCAGAGTAAAGTAAATGACATTACATATACACATAAACACAAATTGGGCAGGCCTACCAAAATCTATTATCAAACTTGTGTGTTTATATATTTTGCTTCTTACTGTTTTAATAGGGATTATTAATATGAAATCAGTGGATTTAAACCATAAAGAAAAGGAATGTGAATATATTATAATGGTATATCATTGAGGAGGAAAACAAGTGCAAAAATTATTAGGTTTTTACTTGTTTATTAATTCATTAAAATTTTCAATACAAGTAATAAAATATATTCTATCATCTGTTAAAATAACTACATAGTTGTTTTAGTGTTATATTTTAAAATCAAATTAAAACTCTAAAATGCAGTGAAAAGTGGCCTCATGATTCACTTTTTCTAAGAACAACCAAATACTGATTACAAATACAAACATATTTACATACATAAACACAAAAAGTATTTTAAAGTGTATAAACCCCCAAATATATCATGGATACATATTTTTGGCTTCATTTGTATAATCTTGTGTTATTTTTGTTCAACTTTCTCTTTTCTTGCAAACACAGAACATGTACAAAATTTTCAGTAATAGAAAATTTAGATAATTAGAATAATTACATAATTATAAATTAAATGAAATAGTCTTTACAAAATAAGTAAAATCATATTTTCCTAAACAGGCATATTTAAAACCATTCTTCATAGACTCAGCCCCATTATCTCAGGAAAAGAGATGAACTGCAATAGTAACTTAATGATAACGTATGAATAGCATAGGCAGGATTGGTCTTTGATCATGCAAGAGTCACTTCTTTTATGAAGTGGCTTAGTATTTCTTCTTCAAAAATCCTCAACACAATACAATAGAGCAAAATCAAATAATATATTTAATATCTATCTGTCATCTATCAATCTATTTATCTATATATGTATAGTCATACACATACATATATGTGTGGAACAAGGTTTCGTGAATTTATTTCTTGAATGGATGTGTTTTCATCTTTGACTTATTTAGCAAATAACAGTTTTAAATAATTCACACATGATTGTTGCAGAATAGTTATTACTTATTTAATAAAGTTTAAGTACACTGGAAATCAAGCATAAAATTATTTGTAGTACAGACTTTTGAAGATTAGTAGCTGTTAAAAAATCTCACATCTTAAGAAAAACAGAGTAAGATTTTTACCCATGATATCTCAACCACATGTGTAATTCATTGGCCTAGAAATATTATGGTGGTAGATCCCTAAATCACTTGACTGTGGATATAAATATATTACTGATTAGTGGAATGTGTTGTGTGAGGTTACAATGGGAGGGATAAATTAGGCAAAATCAAAAGTGTACATGTACCCTTTATGGATAACAATATGTAATAGTCTAAATTAACTTTAAAGAATATTGCATGGTATTTTGAAAAGCATTATAAAGTTTTACAGAAATAATTCAAATAACATACTTCTAAGAATAAATTTTTAAAAGTATAATGAGTTGTGTCCCTTTCTGCATTTCAGGATCTCTTAAATATAATATTTCAGTGAAAAATTACACATCATATTTTATTTCTCTAGCAATAAATGGAATATTTTCAAACCATTATTTGTATTTACTATTTTTCTTTAGATCTTTCTCTTTTAAAATGTGGTTATATATGATGCTTATGGAAATCAAGAATTATAGATACTCTCTGGAACACTGGTGCCATTCCTTCTCTCCTTTAATCATGAACATAAATGGAAAGAATATAGGCTCAGCCACTTGCAATGAAGTTACATGTTAGGCAGTAAGTAGTTTTCATATGTAATCTCACTCACAGGTTATAAAATAAAGTGCAAAATGGAATAAAAGTGTTGATAGAAAGTATGCCAATGAACAAGTGACTTTTGTCTGTTCCTCCCCAAATGTGGTCTAAGAAAATTCTGATGAACACCTACTAATTTATTATTTCTGAGCATTAGGTTTGGACATCTGTATTTTAACTCAATCGTTATGCACAATAACATTCAAAATGCACTTAGTTTTATTGTCTAAAAATATAGACTATTTGTAAATTGGATTTTATAGTTTCATAACGTTACCTTCCTAGACTCCCTTGTTGCTCTTTGTTTTATGATTAGCTTGAAATATGGAGTCTCATAAATGGGGAATGAGGGAATTAAGAAATATATGCTTCTACCAAAATACCATGAATCTGAAATATTATTTAAAAAGCATCTTATTTTGTTATGAAATTATCATGTAATTATAGATAACATGCAAACAATTATTATCTTTCTTTTTGAAAATCAAAGAATAAGAAAAAAATGTATGCCATTTAAAGCAGCTGACTTCCTTAAAGGAAACAATCAATTCTGAATGTCTTTGTATTTGAGTAATATTTGTCTCTATTGGGAAAAACAAAAATTCCTAATGTACTCTCTCCAGGGAAAGGTTATCAAATGTTTATTTAGAAATTAATTTTTTTTATTTGAGTGAACTCTTATTAAAAAAAAGAAGCCTAAATAAAATGCAGACAAAAACATGTTCCACTTTCTGCAGCCTCCCTTAAATCACCCTGTGGAATTCTCCATGACTTTACATAACACAATTTGAAAACCATCCTTCTAAGCACGTAAGCAAACTAAAATTCCTTCAGTGTATATAGGTAATGAAAACATGTGATAGGAGTTAGGTGTAAGATAATAAGTGTGATATGGCTCATGCTGCAATAAACCATTAGAATGCTTAGACACACTGCCTTTAAAACACTGTAAAGTGTTTTAAAGAAGCTAAAAAATGCACAGCTCAGGGCAAATCATAGCATTTGCTACCACCACTTCTCTATGTTCTAGAGAATGTATCGTGTCTGAAGTTTCAACAAACTCAACTACTACTTAATAACCATTGCTATTGTTAAGTTTCTTACAAGTGTTTAATCTGAAAATTATATTAATTTTGCTTCTCCAGAATCTCCAATCTGGTGATGTTATACATTTACTTACAGTCAAGTAACTGGATTTACCTTCAAGTCTGCAGAAAAATTGTCTTCCAGAGTGAAAGTCCAGGTTATAATCATCATAGTTAAAAACTCCAACATTACTGAGTAAAAGATTAATAATCTTTCTTAATGTTAAATATTTTTGCAAGTAAAATTATGAACTAAGTTTATAAGTATATATAGAGATGGATATTTTTTATAAGGGTATTCAAAATTTATTTTATTTCCCTAATATATGTGAATACATGTTTTCAGATTTGTACTTTTCTTAATGAAAAGTAAAGATATAAAACTTAAATAGACAATGTTCAAATGTACACTCTAAGAGCAAGTAGTTACTATAGAATGTAACATCCTTAAAAGGCAGAAATATTATTTAATAACCACAAGTGTATCTTATCTAATAGCAAAAATGAAAAAGGAATTTCATACTCAGTAGGAAGCTAGAAGACAGCATTTGCATTTGCCATACAGTACTAAGATGTACTGAAATTATATTGACAATATCCACCCAAAGAAGAAAGGATATGATTGCCAACTACCATTTTATTCTGAAAAATTCTGAAAAATATGGATACGGTAATTAACAGCTACCTAATGTCACCCCAAAGAAGGATGCTTAAGAAAACCATGACTCATAAGACAACAGAGCTGACCTATTTGTCATACCTGTGATGGTCAGGTTTTAAAAAGGAAGAAAGGGGTTTCCCTGGTGGTGCAATTGTTGAGAGTCTGCCTGCCGATGCAGCGGACACGGGTTTGTGCCCCGGTCCAGGAAGATCCCACATGCCGCAGAGCAACCAGACCTGTGAGCCATGGCCACTGGGCCTGTGCGTCCGGAGCCTGTGCTCCGCAATGGGAGAGGCCACAACAATGAGAGGCCCACGTAGCACAAAAAAAAAAAAAAGAAAGAAAGAAAGAAAGAAAGAACTAGAAAAACAGCACTGTCTCTTCAGTCAACTTATAGCAATGTTCAGTGTTTTTAAAAAGCGTCTTTTCTGCTAAGTCTAATCAGTAGTCATTTTCTAGCTGGTGTACTAGAGACCCAGCTAAAGCATTCTCTCCCTAAATGTGATTATAAGGCCCCCTGTACAGGTGAAAGACATCTTGTCATTTCTCTTGTTAGACTTTTAAGCCAATTTTAAAGCCCCCCAAAAGATCTAAAAAACAAGTATTATTTGATAATTCCAGTTGTAGCTATGTTACTGAGTCCAAGCTCCTACTAGCTGCTGCACAACAGGCCAATAAATCAAGAGATGAGTTGCTGGGGCAAGGAATAGAGACTTTATTCAGAAGGCCAGCAGACTGAGAAAATGGTGGACTAGTGTCCCAAACAACCATTTTTCCCAGGCTTGGATGCTAGTTTCTTTTATAGAACAAAGAGGGGGAGGTAAAGAGGTAAATTTAAACGTTGATAAGTTGTTGCAAATATTTCCTGGTTCTGGCCAGACTCTGAAAGGGATATGTTTCTTTCTTCCTTCCTGCAGGCATTCACAGGTGGGCCTGGTCAGGATGTTTCCTGTGAACTTAAACAATGGCATTTTAGCTTAACACTCAGACAGTGGAAGTAGGGTTTCCTGGAGGTGTGACATTATGTATACTTTGATCTACAGACAGCATTCCTTTAGTGATTAACTTAGACCACAAAGATTAAAGTAAAAGAAAAGATCCAATATGGAGTCAGATTTGTTCTTCCCTATTACAGCTACAGGTATAGGAAGGGAATAACTTAGAATGTAGTCACCAACACAAAGAGCCACAGTGTGTCTCTGCAGTGGAGTTACAGAAAGCCCAGCACCACATTTTAATACAAAAACAGAACAACCCTTTTGAGCAACTGCACTGGACACAATGAATCCAGGAATTAGAATGACACAGTGCTGGATATTAACATTTGCAATTACACTGACAGAAGAAAATATGATTTTATCATGCATTGAAAATAAAATGTGTACTAATTTGTTCACTTAATAAATAATCTCTTTACATGATACTGTGATATATGAATGTACCTCTCTTAACATGACACAGAAAAATGTGAAAAAAGAAAATGTTAGTACAGAAACGATATATCTAGAAAGGAGAAACTGCATTAGACTTAAATTTTCCAGATGTCTGAATATTTTGTGTTTTAAATCTAACATTTAAAAAAAAGTTTCAGGAAATGAGATGATTTTCCCTTTATCCACATAATATATAATAATCAGGAAAATAGTTTCATATTACATATAATATAAGCATATTTTATATAGGTATAGGTTGAAGATAGAATATTTTAGTATATGGTATGTGATTTTTTACCTACAAAAGGAATAAACAACACATTAATATTGCTTGATATATATATATATATATATATATGCATATATGTCTACATATATTTTTAGGACAGCTCTAGTGAATTGCTTGTATTTGTTCAATTTCCATCTGGGCCATGAAAGTGACCATCTTCATTTTCTCTAACAATTTGAAAAAAAATTTCATTCCAGTTAAAAGTAATGTTAAAAAAATTTTTAAAGTCCAGCATTATCTTTTATTTCAAAGTATTGTGCATGATTTAACTCTACATAAAACATGCTTTAAAATAATAAAGTCTTTCTGTTTCTCTTACTCTAACTTGTTATTTGGAATAGCTACAGAATTTCAAATCTACTGACAAGCCAGGAATGCTAAACATTGGACTTGAGGAGATTTCCTTGCTATCTGCTTGTCTGCTGGTTCCTTCCTGTATTAAGGAATTTAATTATGGAAAAACAGATCATAGACCAAGCGAGTGCACTAACCCCAAGTATCTGGGTATATATTCAGTCCTTAGTATACCCAGGACTCCCTTCTATGATGACCATGTTAGGGCATTCATCCTTCATAGATATCTTTTTCTATTTTCTTTTTTGTTTGTTTTACTTTCTATTTAAAAAAACAATTTAGATTCACTGAATCTAAAAATTGCAAATATAGTACAGAGAGGTCCCATGAACCCTTCACCCTGTTTCTCCCAATGATTGTATCTCATATAACTAATATTTAATATTAAAGCTAGGAAATTGACATTGATAAATGTGTGTGTATAGTTCTATGCAGTCTCTCTTTCTTGTGTATAGATTCATGTAAGCACTAGCACAAGCAAGATGCATGACTATTTCCATCACCATAAATATCTCTCTCTCTAGCCACCGCTCTATGTACTTCCCCTCCACCATCCCTAACCCCTGTCAACTACTAATTTATTCTCCATCTCTATATTTGTGTCATTTTGAAAATGTTATATAAATGGAATCATGCAATATGTGACCTTTATAGATTGGATTTTGCAGTGAACATCAGTGCCTTTGAGATCCATCCAAGTTGCTACATGTAATTATAGCTTACTCCTATTTTTTCCTGAATATTTCATGGAATGGATATATCACATATTGGATAACCATTCACCTACTGAAGGACATTTTGGTTGTTTCCTGTGCTTTGACTATCAAATATGAATAAGGCTACTATAAACATTAGTGTCAGAATGTTTTGTGGATATAAGTTTCATTTCTCTGGGATAAATGCTCACGAGTGTGATTGCTGAGTTGTATACAATTGTATGTTTTCCAGACAGCCAAACTGTTTGTCCAGAGTGCTGTTGCAATGTACATTCCCACCAGCAAGGTATGAGAGATCCAGTTTCTCTGTATTTTTGCCAGCATTTGGCAGTATCACATGTTTTTATTTTTTTTTCTTTTTGGGCTGTTCTGATAAGTATGTAGGAATTGCTCATTGCTGTGTGAGTTTTCATTTCCCTATTAGCTACTGATGTTCAATACCTTTTAATGTTTCCACATACCATTTTGATGAATCAGTGAAATGTCTCTTCTTTCACCACTTTCCTTATTGGATTTTTTTTATTGTTGTATTTTGATAATTCTTTCCATTTCTAGATATTACCCTTGCATTTGTGGGATAGATCCCAATGGTTAAAGTATGAAATTCCTTTTATTTATTTCTAAAACCTGTTTACCAATAGTTTAAGGATTGTTGTGTCTATATTTTTGAGGGATATTGCTCTTTAGTTTTTTTTTTCTTTTTGTACTGTTTTTGTCTGATTTTGATATAAAGGTAATACAAGTTTCATAAAATCATTCCACATGACTGTCAGCTATTAAACTTTTGAATAGAATAAGTTACCAAATAATCCAAATTTTTCAAATGTCACTTTTTCTTTCTGTGTGAATTTGTGTACATTAAATTTTTAAGACTTTATATATTTAAAGCAATTTTAGGTTCAGAGAAAAATTAAGGGGAAGGTACAGATATTTCTTATATATACCTAATCTCTAGCCAGGCATAGGCACTCCCATTAGCAACATTTCCCACCAGAGTAGTACATATACTACAACTGATGAACCTATATTGACACATCATAATTACCCAAAGTCTATAATTTACATTGAAGTTCAATCTATGAGTTTGGACAAATGTTTAATGACATGTACCCAACATTATAGTATTGTACAAAGCATTTTCACTGCCCTAAAATCTTCTGTGTTCTCCCTATTCATCCCTCCTTCCCAACATCTGGCAACCACTGATCTTTTCACTCTCTCCATAGTTTTGCCTTTTCCAGAATGTCACATGGTTGGAATCATACAGTATGTGTTCTTTTTAGGTTGGTTTCTTTTGCTTAGTAATATGCATTTAAGATTCCTCCATCCATGAATTTTAATTGCTTGATTTCATTTTAGTAATGAATAATGTTCCATTGTCTGGATGTACCACAGTTTATGGATCTATTTACTTACTGAAGAACACCTTAGTTGCTTCCAAGCTTTTACAAGTATGAATAGAGCTATTACAAACAACTGTGTGCAGGTTTTTGTGTGGATATAAGTTTTTCATTACTTCAGGTAAATACCAAGGAGTATGATTGCTGAATCGTATGGTAAGAGTATGTTTAGTTTTGCAAGAAACTGTCAGTCTTCCAAAGTGGCTGCACCATTTTGTATTCTCAACAGCAATGAATGAGAGTTCCAGTTGCTTCTCTGCATCCTCATCAGCATTTGGTGTTATTGGCGTTCTGGATTTTGGCCATTTTAATAAGTGTGTAGTGTTATCTTACTGTTGTTTTAATTTGTATTTCTCCGATGACATATGATATAGTGCATCTTTCATATGCTTATTTGCCATCTGTATGTCTCTTTTGGTGTGGTATCTGTTAAAGGCTCTGGTTCATTCTTAAATCAGGTTTTTTTGTTTTATTATTGTTGAGTTTTAAGAGTTCTTGTGTATTTTGAATAACCATCCTTTATCAGATGTGTCTTTCCCAAATATTTTTTCCCCAGTCTATGGCTTGTCTTCTCATTCTTTTGATGTTGTCTTTCACAGAGCAGAATTCTAATTTTAATAAAGTCCAACTTATCAATTATTTCTTTCATGGATATTCCTTTGGTAATGTATCTAAAAAGGCATAACCATACCTGAAGTCTCTAGGTTTTCTACTAAATTATATTCTAAGATTTTTATTGTTTTATGTTTTACACATAGGTATATGATTCATTTTAAGTTAATTTATTTGAAGATTGCAACATGTCTAGATTCTTTATTTTTTCTTGATGTGGATGTCTATTTACATGAAATGATTTTAATATTAATCTGTAATATAGCCACCCAAATTACTAAAAAATACTTAGCATCACAAGAACGTATAACATTTATAACTGAATACACAATGAACATTTAAACATTATTTGTATAAATACATTTCATAAGATAGCATAAGTGTATATATGAACAAAAGTCTGCCTTATATATTACCCAGAATATATAACCATATAGTAGAATAATTACTACATATTTATTAATACATACTTGACAGTTATTTATGAAGTGTTTTAAGTTAAAATATACCTGTTTTACTATTAACAGTTACTGTCAGTGAAGAAAATGCCAATGCTATACATAGATAAAATGGACTTTTTGTGCTTATATCCAGAGAAAATTAAGTTAAATTTGCACTTGCACTCAATGATATATGAAATTAAAGCACTGTGTTTATTTAAATAAGAACTTTGATTCTGAAATTATTTCCACTCCTTCCTGTGACATCAAATTTTTTCAATCATGAATTATTTCTATTATCATAAAGTTGTGCTCCAAATTTCCTATCTTAAAACAAAATTCCCTGAAAAGAAAGTCTCTTACTCCAATATTTCCTTTCTATGATACTCCTTACTATACTCTACACAACAAAAATTCTGAGACAGTTGTCCAGAGTTTTTCTCTCAACACTTTCACCTTTAATTTTTTGTCAACTACTCTACTTGCACTTTGACTCCCACTACATCATTGAATTGTGTTTATCTGGTTATAAAAAGCATCCCTATTGTCTAGTCCTGTGTCCATTTCTATTTTCTTCTCTATTTAATGAGTTTGATCCATTTGCCCACATCTGCCTTCATGAAACATTTTCTTCTCTTGGCTTCATCCCTAAATCCATAACTGCCATCTAATCATGAGAAAATATCAGAAAAACTCCACTAGAGGAATATCATACATATCGACCAGTATTTTTCAAAAAGGGAGAATGTCATCCAATCGAGAGCCCTGAAATACATTCACACAAGTATATTCAGCTGATCGTTAACAAAAAATAAAGCAAAGAAAATTCAATGGAGAAAAACATAAGCTTTCAATAAATAATGCTGGATGTACATATGGACAATTGGATGTCCATATGGGATAAAAAAGAACATATATACAGGCTTTATACCTTTCACAGAAATTAAATGAAAATGGATCACAAATATTAATTTAAAATGCAAATTATAAAATTTTAGAAGAATACACAGAATAAAATCTAGGTGATCCTGGGTTTTGCAATGAATCTTTAGGTACAACACCAAAAGCATGATACATGAAAGAAAATAATGATAAGTTATAATTTATTAAAAATGTAAATTCTTCTTTTTGAAAGATACTGTTAAGAGAATCAAAAGCTAAGCCACAGACTTGGAGAAAATATTACAAAACATATACTTTTATACAAAGTGGGTCAATGGATAAACTGTGGTACATCCATACAATTGCTTATTATTTAGAGATTTAATTTAATGAGGTATCAAGGCTCATTTAATTAAATCTCTAAATAATAACCAATTATTATAATAATAATCCATCAAAGAGACATTGATGGATTGAAAGAAACCAGTTTGCATCCCTTCACTGTCCAAAGTAGAATGCTCCCACGAAAAGATTAACACACAAAAAAATAAATTATATGCTATATCCATCTGAACTTTAACATTTGAATGTTTGCTATTTACTACACTTACTTACAACGAAACAAAAATTTTCATGAACAATTCTAGTATTAGTATGCTTGGGTAATAGTGAATAACTTGGTCAGGTTAGTTGCTAAAGCTATCTTCAACTTTTTAATCATATTTATTTTTATATGATTTACACATTTCCTCTGTTTCATAATGATCCGTCATTTGATCAGGATTGATATAGTATCTGTTAAGAGTTTTCATTAAAATTTGGTATGTAACTTAAATTTCTCAAGTCAAATGGCTCTACAAATCACTGTCAATGAGCTTATTGACATTATAACTAATTGGCCACACATTATTTATTGATTAAGGATCTTAGACAGGGAGACAATAAGATTTAGAACTCAGTATATTTTAAATAGTTCTGTATATGATTACAATGCATAGCCAGATTCAAGAACTTGCAGGAAAGAATAAAAACTTCAAATACAGAAAAACTTTAGAATAAATTCCTTTTCTGTGACCTGCAATAATTAAACTGAGATCAAGTATTTGACATCTCCAAATCTCCATTTCTCTATTTCTTTAACATTCAAACACTGTGAGTGCTCCAGAAAATTTTATTCATGCTTTTCTCTTTCCTCCATTCCCCTTCCCTCTTATCTCTTCTCTTGCCTCACTTTTGTATTTTCTCTGTCTTCCTAGGTGACCACATCCGATTTTATGGATTTAATTACCACTTATATGTGACTAATTCAAGAACTCCAGCTCAGAGCTTTTCCAAAAACTTCACAATCTTATTCAGTACATTTTTCTGCCTTTTTGACATTTCCACATTGATAAATTTATAAATGTCCCAAATCCAACCTGTAAACAAATGAATCTCTGGTTATCCCCTTCCCCCTTTTCCTCCCGCAATTTTCCATCTCTCCATCCTTCCAATTTCTCAAGTCCATAATCTTGAAGTATTTCTTAAATTAACTCTTTTTGTCACACTCCATATCCAGTCTACTTGCAAATTATTTATGACTCTATCTTCAAAATGTATGAAAGAAGGCACTTATCTCCTAATCATCTATTAATTCCTGAAGAATCTCTCACTAAGACTATTTCAACAACATCTTCACTGGGCTTTCTGATCCTACTGTGCCTCTCCCAATAATCTACTCTTCATAAAGGAGCCAGATCTAGTCATCTGAATTATGTCCCTTTTTTGTTGTTGTTCAAAGCTCAGTGGCTTCCCAATACACTGAAAGTGAAAGACAAGATATTTACATTGATTCTCACCATTGATCACATCTCCTATCTGACTCCCTAGCTTACTGTTCTCAAGGTACTCTGACTTTCTTGCTATTCTTTGATCATGCTTTGCACTTATTATTTCTTCTTCTCAGGATACTCTTCATAGATATATTTGGCTTGCTTCCTGAATCCTCACATGGCACTCTTTCCGGACTCTCTGATCACTTTACACAAAATAGCATCCCCCCAATCTCCGATACTTTCTACCTCCTTTAATCATTCTTAGTTCTTCACCATGATACTCATCATCAACTGATGTACAATACATGTATTTGTTTATATAATTGTTGTCCATCAATCCCCACAAAACTATAAGCTGTAACACTGAAGGGGTTTTAGTTACCGAATCCTCAAGACCTAAACTAGCACTTGACACGTAGTAGGCTCTCATTAAATATTTGTGAGATGAAAAAAATTACTATTTTCGTCCTTGATATGAAGTTAAGAATTCTAAATTACAGGTTGTCAGTGAAGTTTAAATTATTACCTTGATACATGATGGATGATCAGCGGATATTAGTTTCTATCTTTCACTCTCTGAATTGCTTTACATTCATATTATATGGACAATGTTTATTGAATATGTACCTATAACAGGATTTACTACTCTTGCAAATTTGTCAGAACAGGAATTCAGGCATTGTTGAATTACATGGAATTATCTCTCTGATTACATATTCTAAAGTGTGTCAGCTGCAATTGCCTGTCTCTTTGTGCTGGCTTCTTTCTGTCTCATCTGTGTAGTGGCCATGAAGAGATTTTACCCTTTAATTGACTCAATTTTACCTGAAGAAAAAAATTGAAAGCCCTATAATTATTAAATATATTTATTTCCATACAGTTTGTTTTGTTGTTTGTTCATTTTTAATGATCAACTCTTCAAAATTTTATTTCGCCATTGAAGAATGGGGTTTGTTTGTATAGATTACAAGTACTGTAGTATAGACACCACCTGCAGCAGTTTTCCACTCCTGGATAAAATCATTGAAACATAAACTGGTATTACATGTCCAAAGGGAAATCCACGATTTTAAATATCTATGAAATGCCTACTATTCCTTGTGTTACATATGCCGGGCCCAGTCTTTCCCTTTCATTTCTGTATTTTATGATTACTTTTAACTATTTGAAATGAAAAAAAAAAGTTTCCTTCATTTTAAAATCATCAACACTGAAATAATACATTTATTTAACAATAAAAATTTACTTTTGATGTAAAAAGGGGAATCTACTGATTTTTGAAAAGAAAACATTGTAAAATCTATTTACATTTACTTTACTTCCTATTTCCCTAATAATTTTTATCTTGAGCGTAGCATATGAATAAACAATTTTGAAATAATACACACGTTTCTAATATCTGTTATAATCATTCATTATATTTATATTATATATTTAATTATATATTTATATGTTAATGCTAAAAGTGCAAGATTAATACAATTTAAAGACCACTACTCCAGATTATCTGTCTAAAAGAGCACCTGACACACAGTAAACATTTAATACATATTTGTTGAATTTAATTGGAATCAAATTTCCTTGCTTTATCTTATTTCTACACTCTGAAACATTGTGGTTATACCTCTAAACAAAAACTTATCATTTCCCCTTGTATTTATTCCTTAATTGATTAGACAAATATTTGTTCTATGAACTCTCACTATGTTAGGAATTTGGTATGCTAAGTTGAATAAAATATAGCCCTTGCCTTTAAACAGTTTATATCATATTGGAAAAAAATTAATTCTGCACAGCAAAAGAAACAATCAAGAAAATGAAAAGGCAACCTACATAGTGGGAGAAAATATTTGCAAACCATATATCTGATAACGAGTTAATATCCAAAATATATAAAGAACTCATAAAATTGATTAACAAAATAACAAACAATTTAAAAATGGGCAGAGAAACTGACATACAAATGGCCAACAGGTACATGAGAGGTAGATATGTAAATTGGTGTAGCCACTATGAAAAACAATATGAAGTTTCTCCTAAAATTAAAAATAGAACTACCATATGATCTCACAATCCTAGTTCTGGGTATATATCCAAATGAAATTAAAACCATATTTTGAAGTTACATCTGCACTCTCATTTTCATTACAGGATTATTCAGTAGAACCAAGATTTGAAATAAACTAAGTGACAGTCAACAGATGACTGGATAAAAAAGATATGGTATATGTGTACAATGGATTAGTTTTCAGCCATAGAAAGAAGAAAACCCTGATATTTGTACCAACATGGATGGTCTTTGAGGACATTATGCTAAGTGAAATAAGTCAGACAAAGACAAATACTGTATGATATCACTTATTTATGAAATCAAAAAGCCAAAATCATAGAAACAGAGTAGAGTGGTGGTAACCAGGGTCTGGGGAATGGGGGACATAGGGGGATGTTGGCCAAAGGGTACAAACTTCCAGTTAGAAGAAGAGGAAGTTCTGGGAATTTATTATTGTGATTATAGTAAATGATATTGAGCAATATTCATAAGGAAACATGGGTAAGAGATTTAATAAAACCGGAGAAGGGTTTTGCCTGTCTTTAATGAGGGGATATTTGTGTTCAGCAGTAAATTTAATTTTAAATGAATCACCAACAGTTAATAGATATGAGGAAAAGACCATTCCATGCAGAGGAAGCAGTATATGCAAAAAAGTACAGATCTTTTGACAGATTCAAAGTAAGGTAATTATATTTGGGCTGGGGTATATAATATAAATAACAATAATCACAATAACAATTATTTTTGCTTTTACTGAATGCTTTGCTGCCAGAATTGTTTTATCCCAGTCAGATACACAATTTTGTTTGCTTACATTAATTTTCATGGCAAGTGTTAAGTACATTTATTAGGGATTTTTTGTTAATTATTTCTATTTTTCTTGGGAAAAAGGCCACATTTGTCACCTTATCTCTACAAAGAGTAATAGTTGTGTGAATTTTAAGATTCAGAGTCAAAGGCTTGGTGGGGGGAGCTTCCAGGAAGATGGTGGAAGAGTAAGACGCGGATATCACCTTCCTCTCCACAGATACACCAGAAATACATCTACACGTGGAACAATTCCTACAGAACACCTACTGAATGCTGGCAGAAGACCTCAGACTTCTCAAAAGGCAAGAAACTCCCCACGTACCTGGGTAGGGCAAAAGAAAAAAGAATAAACAGAGACAAAAGGATAGGGACGGGACCTGCACCAGTGGGAGGGAGCCGTGAAGGAGGAAAGGTTTCCACACACTAGGAGCCCCTTCGTGGGCATAGACTGCAGGTGGGAGAGGGGAAAGCTTCGGAGCCATGGAGGAGAACGCAGCCACAGGGATGTGGAGAGAAAAGCAGAGAGATTCCCGCACAGAGGTTCAGTGCCAACCAGCACTCACCAGCCCGAAAGGCTTATCTGCTCACCTGCCGGGGTGGGCGGGGCTGGGAGCTGAGGCTCGGGCTTCCGTCAGAGCGCAGGGAGAGGACTGGGGTTGGTGGCATGAATACGCCTGTAGGGGGTTAGTGCACCACGGCTAGCCAGGAGGGAGTCCGGGGCAAAGTTTGGACCTGCCGAAGAGGCAAGAGACTTTTTCTTCCCTCTTTGTTTCCTGGTGCACGAGGAGAGGGTATTAAGAGCTCTGCTTAAAGGAGCTCCAGAGACGAGCATGAGCTGTGGGTAAAAGTGGGTACCGCAGAGACAGGCATGAGATGCTAAGGCTGCTGCTGCCGCCACTAAGAACCTGTGTGTGAGCACAAGTCACTATCCACATCCTTCTTCCGGGGAGCCTGTGCAGCCCGCCACTGCCAGGGTTCCTGAATCCAGGGACAACTTCCCCAGGAGAATGTACAGTGAGCCTCAGGCTGGTGCAACGTCACTCCGGCCTCTGCCGCTGCAGGCTCGCCTCGCACTCCATGCCCCACCCTCCCCCTGACCTGAGTGAGCCAGAGTCCCCGAAACAGCTTCTCCTTTAACCGCATCCTGTCTGAGCGAAGAACAGATGCCCTCCGGCGACCTACACACAGAGGCGGGCCCAAATCCAAAGCTGAGCCCCTGGGAGCTGTGAGAACAAAGAAGAGAAAGAGAAATCTCTCCAAGCAGCCTCTGAAGCAGCAGATTAAAGCTACACAATCAACTTGATGTACCCTGCATCTGTGGAATACGTGAATAGACAATGAATCATCCCAAATTGAGGAGGTGGACTTCGAGAGCAAGATTTATGATTTTTTCCCCTTCTCCTCTTTCTATGAGTGTGTATGTGTATGCTTCTGTGTGAGATTTTGTCTGTGTAGCTTTGCTTCCACCATTTGTCCTAGGGTTCTAGCGGTCCATCTTTTTTTGCTTTAAATTTTTTTCTTAATAATTATTTTTTATTTTAATAATGTTATTATATTTTATATTATTTTATTTTACTTTATCTTCTTTCTTTTTTTCCTTCCATCCCTTCTTCCTTCCTTCCTCCTCTTTTCTTTTCTTTTTTTCTTTCTTTCTTTCTTTCTTTCTACTTCTACTAATTCTTTCTTTCTACTTTTTCCCCATTTTATTCTGAGCCATGTGGATGAAAGGCTCTTGGTGCTGCAGCCAGGAGTCAGTGCTGTGCCTCTGAGGTGGGAGAGCCAAATTCAGGACACTGGTCCAAAAGAGACCTCCCACCTCCAAGTAATATCAAATGACGAAAATCTCCCAGAGATCTCCATCTCAACACCAGCACCTAGCTTCACTCAACGACCAGCACGCTACAGTGCTGGACATCCTATGCTGAACAACTAGCAAGACAGGAACACAACCCCACCCATTAGCAGAGAGGATGCCTAAAATCGTAAGTCCACAGACACCCTAAAGCACACCACCAGTCGTGGACCTGGCCACCAGAAATACAAGATCCACCCTCATCCATCAGAACACAGGCACTACTCCCCTCCACCAGGAAGCCTACACAACCCACAGAAACAACCTTAGCCACTGGGGACAGACACCAAAAACAACGGGAACTACGAACCTGCAGCCTGCAAAAACGAGACCCCAAACACAGTAAGATAAACAAAGAGAGAAGACGGAAAAACACACAGCAGATGAAGGAGCAAGATAAAAACCCACCAGACCTAACAAATGAAGAGGAAATAGGCAGTCTAACTGAAAAATATTTCAGAATAATGATAGTAAAGATGATCCAAAATCTTGGAAATAGAATAGACAAAATGCAAGAAACATTTAACAAGGACCTAGAAGAAATAAAGATGAAACAAGCAACGATGAACAACACAATAAATGAAATAAAAAGTACTCTAGATGGGATCAATAGAATAATTGAGGCAGAAGAACGGATAAGTGACCTGGAAGATAAAATAGTGGAAATAACTACTGCAGAGCAGAATAAAGAAAAAGAATGAAAAGAACTGAGGACAGTCAAGAGACCTCTGGAACAACATTAAACACACCAACATTCGAATGATAGGGGTTGCAGAAGAAGAAGAGAAAAAGAAAGGGACTGAGAAAATATTTGAAGAGATTATAGTTGAAAACTTCCTTAATATGGGAAAAGAAATAGTTAATCAAGTGCAGGAAGCACAGAGAGTCCCATCCAGGATAAATGCAAGGAGAAATACACCAAGACACATATTAATCAAACTGTCAAATATTAAATACAAAGAAAACATATTAAAAGCAGCAAGGGAAAAAAAAAAACACACAAGGGAATCCCCGTAAGATTAATAGCTGATCTTTCAGCAGAAATTCTGCAAGCCAGAAGGGACTGGCAGGACATATTTAAAGTGTTGAAGGAGAAAAACCTGCAACCAAGATTACACTACCAGCAGTATCTCATTCAGATTTGATGGACAAATTAAAAACTTTACAGACAAACAAACACTGAGAGAGTTCAGCACCACCAAACCAGCTTTACAACAAATGCTAAAGGAACTTCTCTAGGCAAAAAACACAAGAGAAGGGAAAGACCTACAATAACGAACCCAAAACAATTAAGAAAATGGGAATAGGAACATACATATCGATAATTACTTTAAATGTAAACGGACTAAATGCTCCCACCAAAAGACCCAGATTGGCCGAATGAATACCAAAACAGGACCCATGTATATGTTGTCTACAAGAGACTCTCTTCAGACCAAGAGACACATACAGACTGAAAGTAAGGGGATGGAAAAAGATATTTCATGCAAATGGAAACCAAAAGAAAGCTGGAGTAGCAATTCTCATATCAGACAAAATAGACTTTAAAATAAAGACTATTAGAAGAGACAAAGAAGGACACTACTAAATGATCAAGGGATCGATCCAAGAAGAAGATATAACAATTGTAAATATTTATGCACCCAACAAAGGAGCACCTCAATACATAAGGCAAATACTAACAGCCATAAAAGGGGAAATCAACAGTAACGCATTCATAGTACTGGACTTTAACACCCCACTTTCGCCAATGGACAGATCATTCAAAATGAAAATATATAAGGAAACACAAGCTTTAAATGATACATTAAACAAGATGGACTTAATTGATATATATAGGACATTCCATCCAAAAATAACAGAATACACATTTTTCTCAAGTGCTCATGGAATATTCTCCAGGATAGATCATAACGTGGGTCACAAATGAAGCCTTGGTAAATTTAAGAAAATTGAAATTGTATCAAGTATCTTTTCTGACCACAATTTTATGAGACTAGATATCAATTACAGGAAAATATCTGCAAAAAGTAAAAACACATGGAGGCTAAACAATACACTACTTAATAACAAAGTGATCACTGAAGAAATCAAAGAGGAAATCAAAAAATACCTAGAAAAAATGACAATGGAGACACGACGACCTAAAACCTATGTGATGCAGCAAAAGCAGTTCTAACAGGGAAGTTTATAGCAGTACAGTCCTACCTTAAGAAAAGGGAAACATCCCAAATAAACAAGCTAACCTTGCACCTAAAGCAATTAGAGAAAAGAACAAAAAAACCCAAAGCTAGCATAAGGAAAGAAATCATAAAAATCAGATCAGAAATAAATGAAAAAGAAATGAAAGAAATGATAACAAAGATCAATAAAACTAAAAGGTGGTTCTTTGAGAAGAAAAAAAAAAAAGATAAACCGTTAGCCAGACTCATCAAGAAAAAAAGGGAGAAGATTCAAATCAATAGAATTAGAAATTAAAAAGAAGTAAAAACTGACACTGCAGAAATACAAAAGATCATGAGAGATTACTACAAGCAACTCTATGCCAATAAAATGGACAACCTGGAAGAAATAGACAAATTCTTAGAAATGCACAACCTGCCAAGACTGAATCAGGAAGAAATACAAAAAAAAAAAAACAGACCAATCACAAGCACTGAAATTGAAACTGTGATTAAAGTCGTCCAACAAACATAGGCCCAGGATCAGATGGCTTCACAAGAGAATTCTATCAAAGATTTAGAGAAGAGGTAACACCTATCTTTCTCAAACTCTTTCAAAATATAGCAGAGGGAGCACCACTCCCAAACTCATTCTACGTGGCCACCATCACCCGGATACCAAAACCAGACAAGGATGTCACAAAGAAAGAAAACTACAGGCCAATATCACTGATGAACATAGATGCAAAAATCCTCAACAAAATAGTAGCAAACAGAATCCAACAGCACACTAAACGGATCATACATCATGACCAAGTGGGGTTTATTCCAGGAATACAAGGATTCTTCAATATACGCAAATCAATCAAAGCGATACAACATATTAACAAATTGAAGGAGGAAAACCATATGATCATCTCAATAGATGCAGAGAAAGCTTTCGACAAAATTCAACACCCATCTATGATAAAAACCCTGCAGAAAGTAGACATAGAGGGAACTTTCCTCAACATAATAAAGGCCATATATGACAAATCCACAGCCAACATCGTCCTCAATGGTAAAAAATTGAAAGCAGTTCCACTAAGATCAGGAACAAGACAAGGTTGCCCACTCTCACCACTCTTATTCAATATAAGTTTTGGAAGTTTTAGCCACAGCAATCAGAGAAGAAAAGGAAATAAAAGAATCCAAATTGGAAAAGATGTAAAGCTGTCACTGTTTGCAGAGGACATGATACTATATATAGAGAATCCTAAAGCTGCTACCAGAAAACTACTAGAGCTAATCAATGTATTTGGTAATGTGGCAGAATAGAAAATTAATGCACAGAAATCTCTGGCATTCCTATACACTAATGATGAAAAATCTGAAAGTGAAATCAAGAAAACTCTCCCATTTATCATTCCAACGAAAAGAATAAAAGATCTAGGAATAAACCTACCTAAAGAGACAAAAGACGTGTATGCAGAAAATTATAAGACACTGATGAAAGAAATTAAAGGTGATACAAATAGATGGAGAGATATATCATGTTCTTTGATTGGAAGAATCAACATTGTGAAAATGACTCTACTACCCAAAGCAATCCACAGATTCAATGCAATCCCTATCAAACTACCACTAGCATTATTCACACAACTAGAACAAAAAATTTCACAATTTGTATGGAAACAAAAAGACCCTGCATAGCCAAAGCAGTTTTTAGAAAGAAGAACGGAGCTGGAGGAAGAAGGCTCTGTGACTTCAGACTATACTACAAAACTACAGTAATCAAGACAGTATGGTACTGGCACAAAAACAGAAATATAGATCAATGGAACAGGATAGAAAGCCCAGAGATAAACCCACACACATATGGTCACCTTATCTTTGATAAAGGAGGCAGGAATGTGCAGTGGAGAAAGGACAGCCTCTTCAATAAGTGGTACTGGGAAAACTGGACAGGTACATGAAAAAGTATGAAATTAGATCATTCCCTAACAGCATACACAAATATAGGTTCAAAATGGATTAAAGACCTAAATGTAAGGCCAGAAACTATCAAACTCTTAGAGGAAAACATAGGCAGAACACTCTATGACATAAAACACAGCAAGATCCTTTTTTTGACCCACCTCCTTGAGAATTGGAAATAAAAACAAAAGTAAACAATTGGGACCTAAAGACACTTCAAAGCTTTTGCACAACAAAGGAAACCATAAAGAAGACCAAAAGACAACCCTCAGAATGGGAGAAAATATTTGCAAATGAAGCAACTGACAAAGGATTAATCTTCAAAATTTATAAGCAGCTCATGCAGCTCAATAACAAAAAAACAAACAACCCAATCCAAAAATGGGCAGAAGACCTAAATAGACATTTCTCCAAAGAAGATATACAGACTGCCAACAAACACATGAAAGAATGCTCAACATCATTAATCATTAGAGAAATGCAATTCAAAACTACAATGAGATATCATCACACACCAGTCAGAATGGCCATCATCAAAAAATCTAGAAACAGTAAATGCTGGAGATGGTGTGGAGAAAAGGGAACCCTCTTGCACTCTTGGTGGGAATGTAAATTGATACAGCCACTATGGAAAACTGTATGGAGGTTCCTTAAAAAGCTACAAATAGAACTACCATATGACCCAGCAATCCCACTACTGGGCATATACCGTGAGAAAACCATAATTCAAAAAGAGTCATGTACCAAAATGTTCATTGCAGCTCTATTTACAATAACCTGGAGATGGAAACAACCTAAGTGTCCATCATCATATGGATGGATAAAGAAGATGTGGCACATATATACAATGGAATATTACTCAGCCATAAAAAGAAGTGAAATTGAGCTATTTGTAATGAGGTGGATAGACCTAGAGTCTGTCATACAGAGTGAAGTAAGTCAGAAAGAGAAAGGCAAATACCGTATGCTAACACATATATATGGAATTTAAGAAAAAAAAAATGTCATGAAGAACCTAGGGGTAAGACAGGAAAAAAGACACAGATCTACTAGAGAATGGACTTGAGCATATGAGGAGGCAGAAGGGTAAGCTGTGATAAAGCGAGAGAGAGGCATGGACATATATACACTACCAAACGTAAGGTAGATATCTAGTGGGAAGCAGCCGTATAGCACAGGGAGATCAGCTCGGTGCTTTGTGACCACCTGGAAGGGTGGGATAGGGAGGGTGGGAGGGAGGGAGATGCAAGTGGGAAGAGCTTTGGGAACATATGTATATGTATAACTGGTTCACTTTGTTATAAAGCAGAAACTAACACACCATTGCAAAGCAATTATAATCCAATAAAGATGTTTAAAAATAAAAAGGCTTGAGAGGATGCTCATAATAAAACCAGGACAAAGCTTTTTAAATATTTAGTTTTATAAGCAGAAATATAGATTTGAATATATGTAAATTACAATCCTTTTACTTTCATTTGCAAAGTTAAAAAGAAGGCAGGCTGGTTGGAGTGGTCTTTTTTTTTTAAAATCACATCAATTCAATTAATATGATAAGCAGTTTTGTTTGAATTGGCTGATATTTGTTGATGACCCTAGGTAACTTTTTAAAAAGTAAGTCTATTGTGCTTTCACTCAATTCTTATTTTCAGTTCTGGATTCCATTACCTGAGAAATGTTCTAGTAAATAAATCATAAACTGATAATATTTATCCATTCTGGTAACAAACATTTCTTGAACTCTGGCAATGTGCCATATTTCTTTTTATATAGATAGTGGTGAATAAAGACGGCTGCATTTTGAAATATTAATTTTAAATTTGAACACGTTTGAGGCTCAGAGAGAAGCATCTCAATTGGGGAATCTATAGGTTGTGAGAGAAGTGATGTGAGAACTCTTTGGGACTGGGCTTTTTTCCTTTTCTCTTTCAATAATGTCATATAGGTTATTGACACCTCCCTCTACTTACTAGAAATGATTAATCAAGCACCTGTAGTTAACTACAGGTGGTATCATAGCTTAGTTCTTGTTTTCAGAGATTTTACACTTATTTTATTAACATAGTATCTATCTGTGTGCAGAAAAATAATTTATAGGCACAGACTCTGTCTATTGAAGAAAAATAGAATTAATGTAATTCATAAAAATGGTTGAACTGGTTAATGAGGCAATAAAACTAGTTCTAATGGCAGCAATCTATTTATCTCAATAAATAAAGTGCACCTCTGCTCATCATAGGAAATTAAATGACCGTGGCTAATGAAAATTTTAATTCTTATTTAATTGAATACTTGAAACTACTCCCTGCTATGCATTATTGCTATTTGTGAAGATGAGCATATCTCACATACAAATCCCTTTCTTGATTCCTATTTAACAAAAAATTCTGTTTCGTTTAATTTTTTCTAGGCAGTTGGAAATCTTGAGTATCAGGTTAAATATTTTAAAATTACAAAAATAACTGTGTTGAAAACAAATTTAACACAAAGTTTCTAAAATGAATATTGCTGAATCCTCAAATATACTATTGGGTTAGTGTTTAAAGACTTTAGAAACAGTACTGGATTTCCCCTAAATTACAATACAGGGTTGCAGGAAATGTGAAAGCAAACTGTGTTCTCAAGATCCCCAAAATAGTCAAGCACAAGAAATCAAAAAAGTCATGGGATGTTAAATCTCCTGCTCACTAGAATTTGATCATCCGACTTGCCTCCTAAATAACCGTTATAACAATGAAGTAATGAAAATATCAGAGAAAGATTTAATTATAGTAAGTATTCCTCAACGATTAAACTTAAATCCAGGAAAAATACAGAGGGCGAGATCCAGATGAATAATTTAGAGATGTTAGAAATACACAGATAAGAAATACAGTTCTCTAATAGCTTGTCATTATATCTAATGTGGAAATATATAGAAAACCAATTGCCTACCTCAGAATAAAAACTCAGTAGGAGATTCAGTAGAGAACAGGACTTGACAATTCCTTCCCTGACATTGAGCCCACCTACCCAGTCACTGCTGGAGCCCGTGGTAACTTTGATTGTCAAGTCTTCTGTTTGCAGTGTTCTAATTGCCAGTGTCTGTTCCAGGTAATCTGACATTTAATCAAAAGTCAGTGTACATTCCTTTAAATCAAGTTTTTAATGCTAAAGTGGATATTGGGTGTTACATTACTATTAGACATAGAATTCAGCTACCTCGCAGGTTAATCAGAATTTTTCTGTCTTTCTCCTGGTAACACATATTTCCACCTATAAGTAGATATCCATGATTAAATTTTTTTTTCAAGTAGCATTTTCCCCCTAAAAGTTATTCAGAAATAGTGCTGCACCATTCATGCATACAAATACAAAAAAAACCAATTAAACTGCAAAATAATGTGTGTGTTTGTGACTATATATATATTGCATATAAACACAGACTCATATATACATCTGTGCATATAAGTGTATATGTAATAAGAGTTACATGAATTTGTGTGTGAGTGTGTATGTGTAAAAAAACACACACTCACATACACACCTATGATATTTTAGTGTAACACATAGCTTTTTGGTAATATGAAATGGTTAAAATTGTAAAATATTCCTTTTCTGGTTGTATATTCAGCAACATGTTCCTCCATACAGATGCAGTAAACCAGCTTCACCATAATTTGCAAGTAACAAATCTAATTGAATTACACATACCATGTTGAACACAATGCAGTTAAGAAGTGCAAATTCAAGCTTAGAAGAGGAGCTGTTCTTGGAGTATTTCAAATCAAATTTTCGGGGGAATGAAAGCAATCAGAGAAAAATAAACTATTTTTCCACATTAGAAATATAAACATAAATATACATATATATATAGATAGCAAAGGAACACATTTCCTTAAACTAGCAAGAGCTAAACATTATTCATAGACTATGAATATCACACTCTATTTATTTTAACCCACAAACCATACTATATATTGCTATATAATCTAGTCTTACTAAATATAAGATATTCAGATAGAATGCCCAATTTTTCCATTTGTAAATGTCATTACCATAAGAAACATGTCCAATTATGTAAATCAGCTGAGAAAAGTGACCTACTCTTTGGAACTCAGCAAAGTTGGTTATTTACAACCTCAGGCACTCCTATCAATCAAAGCTTCTCATGCCCGAAAATAAAGATGAAATTTTCAGGTTACTGTGTAACCAGAGAAATGTGATCATATGATATTGTTCATGAACACCTGAAGTGTTATTGCAAACAGAAAAAGTGTCTCTCAATTCATGCTGAATAATCAACTTTAAAAGGAAAAAAATAGCGAGCCCAATATTGAAAGTTCAAGTACTAAGAACAAGTCTTCAACAATCAGCAAAAATCAATAAAGATAGCATTTTTCTTTCATGATAACAGCTATTGATATCATTTCAATGCCCCCAATTAAAGTTAAGAGCATAACATAATACCACTTTACAAAAAAAATCTGTACAGATGTACACTAAAAATACTGACCTAATAGTTCTTAGTAACTTCAAAGAAGAATAAAATCTGAAATAAGAGGAGGTGCCCCCTTAATAGCAATCAATTGACAATGTCTTATGGCAGGGGCATAGAAAAGAAATACAACTGCTATGAAATTATTCCCAAGGGCAGCTCTGTCATGAGACTGGAACTGTTCATTCTTTAAAGGAACTTCCAAAATCACATAGTATTTTACCCATTATAATGATGATGAATTTCAAAAGAAAGTATAAACAGCATGGTAAAGGAAAGACTGTATATATATATATATATAAAATATATATATATGTAAAATATATATACATATATATTTTTTATCAAACAAATTGGTATTGCATATAGGATAGGCAGAGATTAAGGTTTCAGGAACTTTAAAATTTGTACATTTTCTTCTAACATGAATATAAGAAAGAGACTTCATCACATGTCTCAAAAGTGTGTGTGCACGCAGACACACACACACGTATTTATTAAATAGCAATAATAATATACATAATATGACAGTAATATATATTATCTATACATATATAAACAGTTCAATTATTTACTAAAAGCTTGCTTTTCATCTCAGTGACATAAAATAATATGACATTTTTTACTTATCTCCAGATATATCTTAGTTTTAATACCTTAAAGAAAATCTAAATCTTACTGAATAAGAAACTAAAGTATAATATATGGCCAGGCAACCAATTAATCAGTGCATACTGAGTGCCTTTTATTTAATTCTAAAAAAAATTCTATACTAGGGACTGCAAGATATATATATATAAAAAATCTGAATTATTCTCCTGGAATTTTCAAGCTATTTGAAAATGAAGAAAAAATAGAACTTAAAAGTTTGAATATAAGCATTATATAATTATGTGTTAAAATATAGTTCAAAAAATGGAGCTCAAATGGAAATTATGTATTCAGTAGTTGAAGAAGTGACAATACAATAGGTTCTTAATTAATAAATGCTGTTGAATACATGGCTGAAAAATTATGAGAAGCAACATGAAAGAGTAGGGAGGTAAAAGGGAAGAGAGTGAAAAATACTGACCATTTTTTAGCTATATTTTAAAAGATGAATCAATTTACAATGAAAATAAAGTTGCAAAAATGGTATTTTGAAGGTTTAACTGAAGCACACAAGGAAACAGAAGTCAGTACAATATGTTTATAAAATATGTGATCAATTTCTTTGAAGACCTGAGTGAAGAGTAGTAAAAATAAAGATTGAATATATACAAAATGGTGGCCAGAATCATAGCAATAATAAAGGTTTTACACCAATAGACAGTCTAGAAAATTAAAATGGACTCTTTATTGGTGTGATTTAGTTTTATTAGAGCAATATTAAATCAAACACTGAGATCATAATTCTGTTTTAATATGAAGATCATTTCCATATAAATTGTAGTAACATTCTTAGCCAGAACTGAAAAATAATACACTACGATATAATGGGGAAAAAACTGTACTAAAGCAAAAAAGCTTGGTCATGCTCTTTCCTTGGTTCTTCATTTAATAACTCTTTATATGCAAAATTTGCTGCTCAAAAGTTGTTAACTGTATCTACTAAATCAACATATTTGTGTTTCAGAGCCTCCATCTGCAAAAGAGGATTTATAATGCTTTCTTCATCTATATAAGGTTGTTTTATGGATTAAATTAGATAATTAATATAAGGAAGTTGGAATTTAGAACACCACACATATCTGGCATATAGAAGGTACTTAATAAGTGTTATGTTAAAATTATTGATAATCACATTATCTCCACCACCAGTTTCCTTCATTTTGATTAGATTTTTAATTTTGGCTCTAAACTGTTGTCCCATTTATTTACATATTTTCATAAGAGTACTTCCTCCACATTCCTATGAATAACTTACAAAGAAAAACAAACATGCACTTGCAGACAAAATTGTGGGGAAATGTTCTGAAAACTGGTACAAATTTTAAGAAAAAAGAAGTCAGCATCAACATGTATTACATGCCAAAAGACAGTTCATATATCTTGACCTGGTATCACTACTACAGAACTATTAATAAAAATGTGTGGGAGTTATATGCAAAATGACATACAAATATTACTTATAATGTAGTACTATTGGAAGCATTGAAATGTTCATGTAGATAAATGGTTAATTAAATTATAAATTATGGCACATCTTCCTAATGAAAAACTATATGCCTATTAGAAATGGTAATTAGAAAAATTATGAAGTACTACTGAGAAAAATGAGTATCATGTGTTAAGTGAAAAAAAGGCATTATAATATGAATGTACATTAAGAAGGTAATTTTGCAAAGGATGTATATGCATAATAAAAAACACTGAAATGGGATGCATACAAAATAAAACATTAGCTATGTTAACCTGGTGGAACCAATGATTTTTCCTATTTTCTGACAATCTGTAATGTCTAAATATTTTTCAAATAAAAATTATTCCATTTTCCCTTGGTTGCTTAAAGACTCAATGCTAATTCCATATTATTCAAAAAGGAAAATATCAAATTCTTACCACGTCAGGGAAGGTATATCACCAATTTATCATAATCTACTTTGTAGGCTCATATCCTGTTATTCCAGTTCATGTGTATGATTTTTCTGTTATGTGAAGTTTCTTATTATTTCTCTAAACGTCATGCATAGAAAGTTCTGCTCCTGAAGGAGTGAATTATGGATTAACATAAATATGATAATAATACGAATCACACTGTGGGATTTCAAACATGATATGATTTAATACCTATGCTTAATTTTGCTCAGGTGTAAAATAGGGATGAGGGGTGATAAAAGTATGTACAACATAGACTTTTTAGTATTAAAAGAGTTAATACAAACAGGGCACTTAGAAAGCTTACTGGCATTTGATCACTACCATCAAAAAAAAAAACAAAAAAAACCTAAATTTTTTTTAAAATTTAGGTTTAATCAAAAATAGCTAAACTCATTCAACACTTACACTTTGTGTTTTTTCTTTCCTTTTAAGCAATTCCATGCATGCTTTTGTTTAACCCTCTCAAGAATTCTATGATAAGGATACTATTATTATGCTGATTTATATATGAGGAAACCAAGGCACAAGTGAGTTGAATAACTTATCTGTTATCAAAGAGCTAAGGAGTACAAAAAGGAAGAGGTTCTTTACTTAATACTGGACATATTTTGTCATTATTTTTGCTGTTATGAAATTAGGAACCAAAGGAAGAGCATAGCCAAGTTTTCTGACCTCCAATCCAATTTTTTTTTCCCATTATATCATACTATATTATTTAGCAGTCCTGGAAAAAATGTCATTCTAATATGTTTGGTTATGATGTTCATAGAAAAAAATGATTTATAATCTGTTAATTTTTATTAAATTATTATCTAATAAAATCTAGTTAATTCTTATTTTCAGAGAATATTTTTAGGTAGTAGAAGCTTTAAGTACCCTGGGTAATACATGAATTTCTGTTCCTCAAAGTTATAAATTTTTTCTCCAAATATAGATTAAAAGAGGTATGGGGTTTTTCCATTGTAACCTTTTTTTTTTTTTTGATGTAAAGTTTAGTGGTATTAAGAACAATCATACTGTTGTGAAACCATCTCCCCATCCATCTCCAGAACTCTTTTCATCTTGCAAAACAAACTATAACCATCAAACAATAACTCCACATTACCTACTCCCTGCAGCACTTGAAAAACAGTATTGTACGTTAACTCTGTGAATTTGATTAGCTACTTTATACAAGTGAAAGCATACATTATTTGTCCTTTTGTGACTGGTTTATTTCACTTAGCATAATGTCCTCGTGGTTCATCCATGCTGTAGTGTAACAGAGAAGAACAAACCTGATTCCATATTAGATCTATTCCTTTTGCTCTAAGCTTTGTGCTCTGTTGCCTGTGCTTAGCCACTCACTCTGCACCTTTGTAAAAGAATGCTTCCCATAGCCTGAAATATACATGATAGCACATTCTCAAGGCTCTACCTACCAGGCTTGACCTTTAAAGGCATAACACTTTTCATTCATATAGAGATAAAAAGTTGCAAAACAGAGAATCTATTTTGTTGGAGGTTTATAAGAACATTGTGACCAGAAAAAGTGGACAGCTATAAGAACAAAGGATTCAGGCACCAAGACCTTTGCAATAACCAGCCACACACCCCCCTCTTTCAGTATAAGAGAAACCTGAATTCTAACTCAGGAAAGATGGCTCTTTGGGGCACTAGTCTGCCATCTTCTCAGTCTGCTGGCTTGCCAAATAAAGTCACTATTCTTTGCCCCAGCACCTCATCTCTCAAGTTATTGTCCTCTCATGGGGCCAGCAGTATGAGCTTGTGTCATACTGTAACAGTAACATGTATCAGAATTTTTTTCTTTTTTAAGGCTAAATAATATTCCATTATGTGTATAAACCACAATTTATTTATCCAGTTATCTGTCAGTGAACACTTGGGTCACTCCCATCATTTGGCTATGGGGAATAATGTCATTAAATCACAGGTGACACATATCTCTTTTGAGCCCTGCTTTTAATTGTTTTGGGTATATACCCAGAAGTGAAATTGTTGTATCATATGGAAATTCTTTTTTAATTTATTGAGGAAACACCACACTGTTTTCTATAGTGACTGCACCATTTTACATTTCCACCAACCGTGAACAAGACTTCCAATTTCTCCAAATCCTTGTCAACACTTGTTATTTTCTGGGTTTTGATAGTAGCCATCCTGATAAATGTGAGGTACTATCTCACTGTAGTTTTCATGTGCATTTCCCTATGATTAGTGATGTTGAACATCTTTTCATATAGCTGTTAACCTTTTGTATATGTTCCTTGGAGAAATGACTATTCAAATATTTGCCCATTTTTAAATCAGGTTGTTTGTTTTCTTATTATTTAGTTGTAGGTGTTCTCTATATATTCCAGGTATTTACCGTTTATAAAATATATGATTTAAAATATTTTCTCCAATAGGTAGGTTTCCTTTTGATGCACAGAATTTCTTTTTTTAATTTTCATCAAGTCTATTTTTCCTTTTGTTGTCTGTGACTTTGGTATCATATACAAATTTTTTTTTATCCTTTTCTTTTTACCTTGTTTATGTCTTTAGATCTAAAGTGAGTCTTTGTAGATAGTAAATTGGGATCATGTTTTTTATCCATTGGGTCCAGTTATATTTTTATCCACAAAATAAAAACTTACACATTATTTGTTTTCTCAATGTTATTGAGTTATAGTTGATAATTAAAAATTGTATATACTTAATGTATATAAATTAATGATTTGGTATATGAATACACTGTAAAATATTCACAACAATCAAGCTACTTAACATATCCATCACCTCACATAGTTAACTTTTTTTTTTAGTGAGAACACTTAACAACTACCCTCTGTGCATATTTCAAGTATGCAATACCATATGGTTAATTATAGTAAAATTATTGTACCTTAGATCTCCAGAGCTTACTCACCTTGGATTACTAAAACATTGTACCCCTTGATCAACATCTCCCCTTTTTTTCATTTTTCTTCCCTCAGTCCCTGGTAACTACCATTCTATCAATACTTTTGGTTTTTATGAGTCTTACTGTTTCAGATTCCACATATGAGCTCATGCAGCATTTGTCTTTCTGTGTCTGCTTATTTCACTTAACATATGTCCTCCATGTTCTGATGGTGAGAATGTAAGTTGGTACAGATATTATGGAAAATAGTATAGTGGTTCCTCAAAAAATTAAAAATAGAACTACATTATTATGATCATTGCGAACCACCTTACCTTCTGAGTATATATTCAAAAGAAATGAAATCAGTATCTTGAAGAGATATCCTCACTCCCATGTTCATTTCAGCATTATTCACTGTAGCCAAGATATGGAAACAACCTAAATGCCTGCTGATGGGTAAATAGATAAAGAAAATGTATATGTATATACACACATATATTTTGCATTTATGATAGCATGGGTAAAACTGGAGGATATTATTCTAAGTGAAACACACATTTTTCATTACCCTAGTTAATATTTGCTATCATATATATATTTATTTATGTATGTATGTATGTGTGTGTGTGTATATATATATATAAACAATCAATACGTTTTCAGATGCAATATTTTCTTTAGGACTTAGTTTCCACAAACTGCAGTTCAGTTTCCTGAGGACGTACAAGGAAGTTCTGACCTGAAATAGCATCATGATTGGGCTAAATATTTTCAGAAATCTTCACCACTGAAATTCTCTAAGTTATTAAGTTGACTAGAGGAAGTTTCTTGGTGACCTAGTTTTAGGATTCCTGACTTTCACTGCCATGGCCTGAGTTCTGGTTCTAAGGCTGAATATTGCTGATGGCTGATGTAGAATTTCGAAGAAAGAGATTCTAGACAAAGACATCCATCTAGCTAGGTCCCCACAAGATGACAAGGACTTATTCGGAGTCAGGATCATTGATTCATCTAACAGACTAAATGCAAATAAATTAATGAATACAATAAAATGTTAATTTTTCCAATGCTAGATATGACATTCCAAAGAGGGTCTTCAGCCTGACCAGCCCACTCTATTCCTGCGGATACACTACATGGAAGGGCAAACACTCATGATGTGGTTTGGTGAACAGAATTTGAAAAAAATATACATTGTTAATAATGTAACTCAAAGTTATAATGTCAGGCTCTGGAAGACTTATGTACATATCTTTGCCATAGGATTATACTTGGCAGGAAATTCAGATGATGGGTTCAGTCTGGCAAGCCATTCTTTCTCCTACACAGGGCTTGAATGGATAAAGCCCTTCTGAATAATTTAACATTTTGGTTTAGACTCTGTCCTTGAATATTACATTAACTTAAAATTTTAGTTGCACTATGTTCTTGATTTAGTTCACATATTTGTGTTCTTAAAATATAGTCCTTAATATATTTGTACTCAAAGAATTTTGAGTATAAATATATTTAAATCTCCAACCTACTTGAATATTTTTAGATTCTGATGTGACTTGGTGATTTGTGTCATTTAATTTTTCTGTACTTTTATAATATATCTGTAAAACCAGATGCACACTGGAATGCTGTCGTAAGTTACATATGTCATTTTCTTCACTTACATGAGGAGAGAGCAGCAATATTGATCATCATTGAGTTTAAATAAGTGTTTGAAATGTAACTGTATCATGTGTGACAATAAGCAATGCGGGTTTTATAGAAGTGGGGCAGAAAGTGCAATTGTTCAACTTATGGAAGGATAATTACTGAAATACAGGAGGAGTCAATTGGAAGATCACAGGGATACCCATATCTTGGCTGCTGAGGGCTCTTGAAGCTTTGAAACTATCCCTCCTCTACACAGTAGAAGAGAATACCTTATGCAGGTCACTCAGTTTAATATGATAGACCAAATTGAACACTTTCATTTTCAGACTTATCTACACTGACAAAACATCCTAAAATAGGGGATTACTAGTGTTTGAAGCCATGAAAATTGGTCCCCATTTTCAAACCAGATAGCTTATCCTAGCTGTTACAGCCTTCCTTCTCAAGTTGGTTTTATTTAAGCAGTTTAGCAGTAATAGACTTATTTGAGCAAAGGGTGTATTTGAGGTTGATGTCTGTTCAGAAGTCATTTCAACATAACATGTTCTTGCCTACTTCAAGCATATGTTTTAAATAGTTCAGAAAAGAAAGAGCTACAAAATCTATGGCTAATTAAAAGCTATTGAGAAGTTATAGATTAAGGCTCAGTCATCCATATCCATATCTACCCAGTTAAAAGAGAGAGAGATGGAAGGAAGAAATCCAGTTAGTTGACTAACTGGAAGACAAATAAGTAGGTAGATACATACATACATACATAGCTATATACATACATACATACATACATATATACATACATACATACATATGTATGTGGCCCTGATATTTATTTCCTTTATCTGAGTAGTTATTTATGACTCTATGTTAGATAATACTTTTTACACTGCTCTTTATTCTTTAAAAAATTCAGATTTACAAAGTGATAGTAAGTTTGAGAATTGGTTGATGTCAAAAATTTTGATTGACAGTTGTGGCCCTATGAACTGGCTAGGAATTTGGCTTTCCACAGAAAGAGCATAATTATTAAAATCAGTAAAAAAAAGAAAAAGAAAAAATTATGAATAAAAGGATAACATGTAATTTTATTGACATAAACTTTAGAAGTAACCAGGTTTACTGTAATAGAAAAATGTTTCTACTCATATAGCATTTTCTAAGACATTATTGAATTTCATTACAATAGTTCTTTATTATAATTTACAATCATTTTTGAGGTTCTGTTCTATAGGTACATTTGCCCATAGTGCTATAATTACTGTTTTCAAAGAGCTTTTTAAAAATAAATTACTGAAAAAAGTATGATAGGGAATTCTCACCTAAGCCCTCACATAATTCAATTCATTATTTATGCTTTGAATATTGAAGTATTTAAAAATTATTTTAGAATTATGAGACACTACAACCAGAATATTGAGTTGTTTCCTCTGTGCTAAGTCTCAAAAGATTTTAAATCATCCATGGTCATGTTAATAAATGCTGTTAATGTTTTTAATTTTTTATGCAATTTTGAAAGGTTACTTTCCATTTACAGTTATTATAAAATATTGGCTATATTCCCCTTGATATACAATGCATTCTTGAGCCTATCTTATAGCCAGTGCTTTGTACCTCCAACTCCCCCATTCTTATATTGCTCCCCCCACCCCACCACTGGTAACAACTAGTGTGTTTTCTATATCTGTGAGTATGCTTTTTCTTATATTCATTAGTTTGTTGTATTTTTTATATTCCTTATATAAGTGATATCATACAGTATTTGTCTTTCTCTGTCTGACTTATTTCACTTAGCTTAATGCCATCCAAGTCCATCCATGTTGCTGCAAATGGCAAAATTTTGTTCTTTTTACGGCTGGTATTCCATTGTGTATATGTAAACATACATATATACACATACACAAACACAACACATCTTTATCCACTCATCTGTTGATGGACACTTAGGTTGTTTCCATATCTTGGCAATTGTATATAATGCTGCTATGAACATTGGGGTGCATGTATATTTCCCACTTAGTGTTTTTGTTTTTTTTCAGATATATAAAATATATACAGGAGCAGAATAGCTAGATTGTATGGTAGTTCTATTTTTTTATTTCTTTTAACTAACTTCCATAATGTTTTCTATAGAGTTTGCACAAATTTACATTCTCACAAACAGTTTATGTGGGTTCCCTTTTCTCCACATCCTCACTAACTTTTGTTATTTGTAAACTTTTTGATGATAGCAATTTTGACAGACATGAGATGATATCTCATTGTGGATTTGATTTACGTTTCCCTGGTGATTAGTGATGCTGAGCATCTTTTCATGTGCTTATTGGTCATCTGCATTTCCTCTTTGGCAAAATGTCTATTCAGTTATTCTGCCCATTTTTAATCAGGTTGTTTATTTTTTTTGATGTTGAGTTTTATGAGCCATTTATATATGTTGGATAATTTTTTCTTGTTGTTGTTGTTGGTTTTTGTTTTTGTTTTTTTACGGTATGTGGACCTCTCACTGTAGTGGCCCCTCCCGTTGCAAAGCACAGGCTCCGGACGCGCAGGTTCAGTGGCCATGGCTCACGGGCCCAGCTGCTCCATGGCATGTGGGATCTTCCCGGACCGGGGCATGAACCCGTGTCCCCTGCATTGGCAGGCGGACTCTCAACCACTGCACCACCAGGGAAGCCCTATATGTTGGATATTTATCTCTTATTGGGCATATCATTTGCAAATATTTTCTCCCATTCAGTAGGTTTGTTTTTTTCATTTTGTTGATGGTTTATTTTCCTCTGAAAAAGCTTTTTTTATTAGGTCCCATTTGCTTATTTTTGCTTTTATTTACTTTAGGAGACAGATCTAAAAAATATATATTGCTGTGATTTATGTCAAACAGTGTTTCCCTCTAGGAGTTTTACAGTATCCAGTCTTGCATTTAGGTCTTTAATCCACTTTGAGTTTATTATTTATTTATTCTTTTTTTTTTTTTTTTTTTTGCGATATGCAGGCCTTTCACTGCTGTGGTCTCTCCCATTGCGGAGCACAGGCTCTGGACGCGCAGGCTCAGCGACCATGGCTCACGGGCCCAGCTGCTCCGTGGCATGTGGGATCTTCCCGGACCGGGGCACAAACCCATGTCCCCTGCATCGGCAGGTGGGCTCTCAACCACTGTGCCACCAGGGAAGCCTGAGTTTATTTTTGAATATGGTGTTAGAGAATGTTCTAATTTCATTCTTTTATGTGTAGCTGTTCAGTTTTCCCAGCACTACTTATTGAGGAGACTATCTTTTTCTAGTTTATGTTCTTTTCTCCTTTGTCATAGATCAATCGGCCATGCATTTGTGAGTTTATTTCTGGGCTCTATATCCTGTTCCATTGATCTATGTATCTTTTTTTTTTTTTGCCAGTACCATATTGTTTTGATTACTGTAGCTTTGTAGTATAATGTGAAGCCAAAGAGTGAGATTCCTCCAGCTGTTATTCTTTCTCTAGATTGTTTTGGCTATTCCAGTTCTTTTGTGTTTTGATACATATTTTAAGATTATTTGTTCTAGTTCCATGAAAAATGCCATTGATATTTTGATTGGGCTTGCATTCTATCTGTAGATTGCCTTGGGTAGTAGGTCATTTTAACAATATTGATTCTTCCAATCCAAGAACACAGTATATATTTTCATCTGTTTTTGTTGTCTTCAATTTCTTTCATCAGCATATTTTAGTTTTGGAGTACAGATCTTTTGCCTCCTTAGGTAGCTTTATTCCTAGATATTTTATTATTTTTGATGCAGTGGTAAATCAGATTGTTTTCCCATTATTGAACATTTATTATTTCCCAGAAACTCTAAACACATTGGTGCCTTATAGTTCTCATACCAACCTAATGAACTTGATAATATCCTGACTTTGCAGATGAGCAAACTGAGACTCAAATCAGCTTTCCTAAAACTGCAGTTTGTAGGAGAGAGTACCAGGGATCAAATCCTTGGCTGTTTGATTCAAAAGACTATATTTGCTTTTTTTACCTGTGGCAAAAATGAAATTAGAAAATTCTCTAACACCATACACAAAAATAATCTCGAAATGGATCAAATACCTAAATGTAAGTCCAGACACTATAAAACTCTTAGAGGAAAACATAGATAGAACACTCTTTGACATAAATCACAGCAATATCTTTTTGATCTACTTCTTAGAGTAATGGAAATAAAAACACAAATAAACAAATAGGACCCAATTACACCTAAAAGCTTTTGCACAGCAAAGGAAACATAAAAAAAAATATAAAGACAACCCACAGAATGGGAGAAAATATTTGAAAAAGAAGCAGCCTGACAAGGGATTCATTTCCAAAATATATAAACATTTCATGCAGCTCTATGTCAAAAAAACAAAGAAACCAATAAAAAAAATGGGCAGAAAATCTAAACAGACATTTCTCCAAAGAAGACATACAGATGGCCAAAAAGCATATGTAAGATGCTCAACATCACTAATTATCAGAGATGCAAATCAAAGCTACAATGAGGTATCACCTCACACCAGTCAGAATGGTCACTATCAAAAAGTGTACAAACAATAAATGCTGGAGAGTTTGTGGAGAAAATGGAACCCTCTTACACCATTGGTGGGAATGTAAATTGGTACAACCATTATGGAGAACAGTATGAAGGTTCCTTAAAAAACTAAAAACAGAACTACCATATGCCCTAGCAATCCCACTCCTGGACATATACCTGGAGAAAACCATAATTCAAAAAGATATATGCACCCCAATATTCAGTGCAATACTATTTACAATAACCAATACATGGAGGCAACCTAAATGTCCATCGACAGATGAATGAATAAAGAAAATATGGTACTTGTATGCAGTGGAATATTACTCAGCCATAAAAAAGAATGAAATAATGCGATTTGCAGCAACAGGGACGGACCTAGAGATTGTCATACTGAGTGACGTAAGTCAGAGAAAGACAAATATAATATGATATTGCTTATATGTGGAATCTAAAAAACATGATACAAATGAACTTACAAAACAGAAATAGAATTTCAGATGTAGAAAACAAACTTTTGGTAACCAAGGGGGAAGTGGAAGAGGGATAACTTCGGAGATTGGGATTGACATATATACACTACTATATGTAAGATTGATAACTAATAAGACCTACTGTATAGCACATGGAACCCTACTCAATACTCTGTAATGACCTATATGGGAAATGAATCTAAAAAAGAGTGGATGTATGTATATGTATAACTGATTCACTATGCTGTATGGCAGAAACTAACAAACACAACATTGCAAAACTACTATACTCAAATAAAAATTAAAAAAAAAAGATTATTTTCTCATCCCCTGGATTCTCCTGTTTTCTGATTATTTAGTCTGAGTAGAATTATACTGTTTAAAACACTGGTAAAGTCAACTACAGAACAAAGTCCATATAATGCCCGATTATATTCTTTCTGCTGACACATAGCATGTACTTTGTCAATATACCCAATTCCTTGCTCCTTGCAGATGGTGTATCAAAGCTCTCCCCTACCCCACTCCTTAGGCTGGTCATCTCTATTTGATGGAATCACACAAAGAGTATCCAATCTAGTATGTACTCTCACAGATGAGGCAAATTTAGCACATAAGTTTAACACATAGACAACAATAATCAATATGAGATGAGATAAATATACAAATTCTATCAAAGCTCTAAGAAGTAATTGATTCTGCATGTGACGGTAGGAAAATGCTTCCAGAAGTCTTGCAAACTGAGGAATGAAGCTTAGAAATGTTAATTAGTTTAATTTTACTAACTGGTTTGTTAGAAAAGACCAATCTAATTGTTTTCTAAAATATATACCTAACTTCCACAGAAACATGTTTTGGTCTGTTAAAAATCTACATATTTTTAGTAGCATAGTTGCCATACCAAAAAAAAAAAGTGAGCATTTTGTCAAATATATAAATTCTCCTAATATTAAAAAACAAATGCTGAAAGAAGAATCCAAGAATACACAAAGTGAACTCATTCCTGCTTATGATTTTCTATGAAATAATTAAAATAGGTGGGCGGCAAAAGGGATAATGTTGAACTCATGCATATTCAGTCAGAATGCAGTTAGAGGGAAATGCAATCTCAGGAAGCACTTTATAGCAGGGTCAAAAATCAGAAACTCAATAGAGATGAGTGCCTTAAGGTTATTGCCAAACTCCTAAGGCACATCTGAGCTGGTGGACCAGAATCATATATATTGTTACACAGAAAATAAAGTAAAAGGAAAAATTAAAAAGTCAGAAAACACTCTATTGTTGAAGCATTCTTTTTTATGTAACCACATATTTTTTTCCCTATTTGCAGTAGGTCCTGGCTCTTAAAGGTTCTAAACTATGCTTTTTTTTGCCTCTGCATCACTTGTCAATGAAGTCATCTAATTTAATTTCCATTCAAGGTATTCTGACAAGGCTGGGGTCTATTATGAAAGACATAAAATAGACATATTTGTTATGTGATTTGTTCTCTTTTCCTGTTAAACTTGCTGTAATGGCTAACTGAAACTAATGCATGAACAAGCATCCCCTGGGCACAATTGCACCTTTTCTTTCTTCAAACTGACTAGCCTCTTGTTAGCTTCATGCATTTCTTTGTATGGGTTCTCTTTTCATTTTACTGTAGTTACATTATGGTATTTTTTTGCCTCCTCTTTATTTTTTTCATTTTTGTACATTCATCTTGGTTTGCCCTTCATGTCTATTGTTTCCTCCATATATTTAAAAATATAAGTTTTTTTAAAAAATTAATTCATGTCTTTATTCATTCTTGCTTCTCTTTTATCCCTTCTAATCCATTTTTGTCTTTTTTTTTTCCTATAACTTCTTTTATGCTGCCCCCGTCCTCTTTTCTGATTCTGCAATTTATTATTTTTTGTATCCTCCCTATTTTCCTTCTTAAAAATACCTTCTAATGTCTTTCATCTTTGATATTTTCAATACTGTTTTGTCTTTGTTCTTATATTGATTTAACAACACTGTTCTCATATCTTCATGTTATTTAGTCTTGTCCATTGCTTATTGCTATCAATAAGGAAGAAGACAAAATGAACTATAAGTGTTTTCTTGCTTCATATTTATTAATTTATACCACCTGGTCAGCCTGGCCACTATTACTCACTATTTTGAACAGACTGGACATGAGCTGGTAAGATTTCTTGGACTCAGATAAGGTAAGTGATATTTTAATTTAGCAATCATAAATGACAGATACAATAGATTGCCTTTGTTACTAAAAATGAAATTGTTCCATAAGAGTAAGTAAGAGATACAATTACCCATGTTAACATTATTGTTACACACCATGCTATTTCCTATACAGAAACAAATTAAATTTAGATTGAGCCTATTTAAATCTATGTCATGTTCTATTGTAATTAGGAATTTCTATGGAGGTCTAGAATTAGGATTACTATTTTTATTTTAAATAATTGCCTGAACGTGTTAAAACTTCATTGTCCCCTGCCACTGTGATGTAAAAAATAGTCCATATAGAAAAATATATATTAAAGAGAACACCAAAAAGCTTTCTATAGATTTTTGGATATAGGATCTTATCCAGTGACAAGTGAGTGAATAAAAATAGATGGGAAAGTACAGGGACTTGGAAAACTAAAATGGGTTTTATACACAGAATCAAGCTATTCATTAATTATTCAGTTATATATTCAAAGTAGAAGTTTATAAAAGTTGTCAGATATTTGAAAGATTAAATAAAAGCATATAATGTAAACAATTGTACCTTGTAAAATATAATGCATGAGTGAATGTTTATTATTGGTATGAGAAGGAAAAAAGAAACATTTACAAATGTCTACTTAAGATCCATTTAGACATTGTAACCTCCAGAATTAAAGACCTATCATTCTGTGTGTTTTTATAATAGACTAAGGGGATTATTATAAGGCTGTGTATGCTTTGGAAATATATGTATTCACTTTATTTGTATTATATAAATAATATCCATTTGGTAAAGAGAATGTCATAGGAATCAAATAGCTTAAAGGACTTTAACCAGACTGTTGAAAAATTCCAGATCATTATTTCTCATGAGTGTTAGAAAACATTATGCAAATATGGCACACATTTTAAAAGCAATTATTTTTCAAAATATCAAAGTTAGTTTTCATATTTTTAGCAGGAGTCAAGCTATTATATTTTGTTGACAAAAATTTCTGGTAATATGATTGTTTTGAAACTCAATCCTCAAATTACAGTTACATTTTGACAGCTTTTAAATAGCACATGACCCGCTCAGAGTAACGTAAATACAGCTTTTACTCAATTTTGTATTATTTTATTGGATATAATTTAGATAATTTCCAAGATAAAAAAGCTAATTATCACTTATCCATAGGGAGAATGTTCATTAGGCCTTGAATAATGCTTTTGGTTCCACAGAGGAAACAAAAAATTAGACTATCTAATATTCACATAGTCATTGAATCTTGATCTTTTCCTTACGTATATGGAAAACATCAACTATACTTATTTTTCACAAATTAGGTATATTTTGATGCTGAAATCTTATCTGTTTGGTTTGGGGAGAAATTTTGAGTCTTTCCTTACCCAGAGTAGTACAAAGGCCTGGAATCTATTGATACATATTACCTTAGATGTGATCTTTATGTTTTCATTGGTCTATACCAGCTTATTGACAAAATAACTATTATTCTAGTCTACAGAGTGACTTTAGTTCTATGACTCTGTTCCTTTTATATTGTTAGTGGGGCACATGAATCTTTTGTGAGGACCCACTTTGTGGGATAGGTTGTTTAGTCATACCAGACAAAACCAGTGGCTACCTCTTTTCAGTATTGTAACTGAATGTTCTTCACCCTATGCAGCTTGCAGGACTCTAGAAGTTTACATTCTTCCACCATAACGTCACAGGGTGGGTGCTGTTTTTGTTCTGTTTAGTTCTGTAGTAGAGAAAAACAAACCTGATGACATATTGGATCTATTCCTTTAGCTCTAACCCTTGTGCCCTGTTGCCTGTTCTAGTTATGCTGGTTCTTTGTAAAAGAATGTTGCCTATAGCCTAAAATATATATGATAGAAAGGTATAACACTTTTCATTCATATAGATATAAAAAGTTACAGAACAGAAAATAACATTTGTCTTGTTAGAGGTTTACAGGAATATTGTGATCAGACCTAAGTGGACAGCTGCAAGACCAAGGGATTCCTTCACCAAGAAGTTTGCAACAACAAGCTACAACCCCTCCCCTTTTAGTATAAGAGAAACCTGAATTCTAAATCAGGTAAAATGGTTCTTAGGGACCATAGCCCACCATCTCTTCAGTCTGCTGGCTTTCAGAATGAAGTCTCTATTCCTTGCTCTAACACCTCATCTCTCGATTTATTGGCCCTTTGTGCTTGTGGCAAGTCTGGACTTGATGACAGTTACAGTTAAAAAGAATTACTGACTCACTTTATATTTTTTCTCAAAGTCTGCAATCTAATCTTTTACACCAGGATATATAGCACAATGTCTTAGAGGTTTACTTTGAATCTTTTGCACAAGCCTCTTCTGAGGGAAGGGGGCCATGAGGAAAATCAGAAAGTAATCATAAATTTGACCCTCCTCACATGTGCTTTTATTTTTAAAGCAGGGTTCTTTGCATGCTGTGCTGAATAGTAACATAAGTATGGCATAGAGACCTGTATTTCTATGCTAATTGCTCCCTGTAAGCATCTTTGCAAGTTAGAACTTCTGATGTAATATTTGTGAGAAAATCTAAGAGCAGAAAGAAAGATGAAGTAGAGTATGTTGGGCCTTGTTTGATTCATGTTTTCCATAATTTTATGAAGTAAATTCTTTTATAGGTCATCTTGTGTCTATCTAGAGAAAATTAAATTTTAAATTGATCCTTTCACCCATCCCTATGATATTGGCATAAATATTATCATGGAAAAATGATTTCTTATTTAGATATTATTTTTCAATTTGAGGCTATAGGAGGTTTGCAAGCCTTACTGTCTACATTCTAAATGACTATGTTTAAGCATGACATTAATATATTAATTATTTCCAGAAAACATGTGTTCTTACATTAGACATTTTCAATCATTAGTCAGCCAGTTGGATCGAATGACAATAACCTGGAAATTCAACTAACAGTTTATGTTTCTCTATCTGATCTTATCATAATCCTTTGTTTTCTAGGGGAACATCATAGTAGAAGAGAGCTTCGGAATATGAGCAGGAACAATATTATGATAACTCCTCAAATAATGAATAAATGTTTTCCTTTGAAACATTAAATGTGTTTTGTTGTTCTATTTTGTTTTGTTTTGATGAATGTGTAGGTGTATGTGGGGTCTGTGTTCAGAGGAGAGGGAAATAGCATGAGGATAACATTAAGAGTTATCCACCTCCATAGCTCCCCAAATAACTCTATTTAGGTGGGTTCTAATGGTGCAAATAAGGAAAAGACACTCAATCATCACCTAAAGAAATCTCTACCATTGTCTATTTTTAAATCTCTGACAGGTCCAAAAATCCAAATAAATGAAGGCTGGTTTGAAGAGGGTACATAAGAACTAAAGTAGTTTATACAGATATAGGAAATAAATTAGGAAGCAGCTGCAGTAGTCCAAGCAAAATTAATGTGTGTATATATATATATATATATATATACACATTACATTAATATATATATACACATTAATTTATATATGTATATATATACATTAATTTATATATATATTATATATAATATATATATAATTTATATATTATATATAATTATATTTATATTATATATATATATATAATTGAAATAGCATTGTAAGTAAGAATGTTAAGACTAAAAGAGGTGTTGGACTTGGCAGGATGTGGGAAGCAGACCAGATTATAAACAGCAGGATTTGTTGACTAATTTAATATGGAAGTAAGAGAGAAGAGGATATGACAGAGTTTAGGAATAGTAGTACATTAATGGTGACATAACTAATGACTAGAATCACAAATATGTTACATATTTACAATATTTTGTTTTATCATGCAATATGATCTAATTGTGATTTTAGGCACAAATAATAAATATCATAAAATATTCCCCAGTTTTTGTCTTAAAACTAACTGGCTGCTATCTAAGTCCATGAGAATTGTGAACTAACTTTCCTGTGTTTCTTTTCAAGCCCCTGTGCTGGATTATATTTTGGTCATTGTGACCTTATCTACTGGACTGTGAAAGCAGCCGTCCTGGAAGGACACCTTTGAACAAGCTGTAAACTCTCTACTTTGGACAGTCTCACATTTGCACAACCCCTCTATTTCCCCGAGAAACACCATGTTTGGGGTCAGGACATGATGATTCACCCTTTTTTAGGGTTTCTTACCATTCTTACTGGTTTCTTACCATTCTCTTAGGAGAGCCTTTTCCTCATGTTCTCAGAAACTGCTATATTTCTCAGCATTTAAGGCATGCAGGCAATAAAGAGTTACCAAAATAGGGAAAATTCTGACAAAAAATAAAACATCAGCACTTTTTTTTTTTTTTTTTGCAGTACACGGGCCTCTCACTGTTGTGGCCTCTCCTGTTGCGGAGCACAGGCTCCGGACGCGCAGGCTCAGCGGCCATGGCTCACGGGCCCAGCCGCTCCGCGGCATGTGGGATCCTCCCAGACTGGGGCACGAACCCGTGTCCCCTGCATCAGCAGGCGGACTCTCAACCACTGCCCCACCAGGGAAGCCCAAAACATCAGCACTTTTAAAAATAGGTTTTGAAAGTAATTTTAGAATTACTTTGTTTTGAAAACATATTTTGTTGATATAAATATAATATGATATACAATGGAATCCTATAGTAATGCATAAGTTTTATATAAGCATTAATATTATACTAGCACTGAAAAATAATTTAAGGTTATTTAATGAGAAACAATCATGTATTTATATACTGGAAAATACTAGGCTACAAAACCCTGTATAAGCTAATACCATAATATATTTGAGTAATGGTGGTAACTAGAAAGCAAGACATAATATACAATAAATTTGAATGAATTTCTACATAGCACATGCAGATTTGGTAAATAAGAGTAAATATTCATACAAAGCAAGCAGGAAAATATAAATTTTAACGAATTCTTATATAGTTAGCCTCAGTACATGTAGACAAACAAATATTTCACTAAAAATAGTTCCCAGTGCATAAAAAAATGTATTTGAAGGAATTCTAATGGCATTCCCATTGAGTCAGTGAAAGTAAATATAACTAAATATTAGTTCACTGTAAGCAGTAAGAAGTATTTAAATTAATGTTTACTAGTCACAAGCGTTAAGGAATATCATAGCTTTATGACAATAGCAACAGGATCCTTTAAAAACGTTCTCAAACATTTCAATCTTTATTTTTAAATCTAAGAAATCACATCAGCAAAGCCAAGTCATCATACCATTAAGGTCTGAAACCGTGGTTGTACGCTAGCCATTTTTGTCAAAGGATTTTATAGCAGGAGGGGATCTGGTCCACTCTTGGAAAGGTTTCATAGAATGTCCGCAGACCTTTTCTGGAACAACTCCTCTCCCTCAAAATCCTTCATTCACAATCCAGAACTGGGGGTTGGGGAGTATGCAGGATTAACCAGACTCAGCATAGCAATTAGTGTCTGTAATAAATAGCCATTTGATGTAGCATACTTTTCATCTCTTTTCTTCTGGTGGGAGGGGAATTCCATTTTCCATGATCGTAAAGTATATACTTAATGCTGACATTTGTGATTCGTTTTTTTGATACTAAGATCTTGGAACTCTTCAAATGTCTCAATCAAATATGTAATGGCCCCAGTGCAAGCAGTGGGAATTATACCTTCTTCTTCTCTTCATGTGTAGCATCAAACTCACTGTATCTTTAAACTTAAAACTCTTTGTTACTGGTATTCTAAAGGAATAGAGCATTTAGAATTGCAATAGGATTGCAGCTCCTGTGCTATTCCTGTTGTTGGAGACACAGAGAATGATGGTAAGAAGCCACTAAGGCAGAAAATCTGGAAGAGATTGGAGGGATATTCATTCCATCAATTTAGATGAGTTCATTCCACCTATTTAGAAAAGCTCTTTGTCCCATTCTTCTTCATTTTCGTATAATACTTGCCTAAGATAGAAGATCCTTGAACAGCAGAAACTTCATCAGTAATATTGACTATCAATTTACACAAGTATTCATTTCTTTCCCTTTTCACAGTTTTCTGTTTTCTGTATAATAAACATCTTTTATTGGTTTCTGCATCTTCATTGCTCAGACTATCATAATTAGAAGAAATCCTAAAAGTGTTGTATATCCACAGCCTCCACCAAATAAACTGAATGCCCTTTTCATCCACTGTGATTACTAGCAATGACACTGAGTAAATACTTTCTAAATAAGTATAATAAGGTCTTCAATTTTAAATCTTTCCCCATGTTAAGCTTTCAACCTGACAGTCCTGCTTGTTGTAGACAGCCCGTCTGTCATTAATAGTAACCTGTCACCTACAGGCATAGAAGCTTAGAGCTGCCAAGTTCTTGGACTTGACAGAGTCCTAAAACTATAGGTATATCCATAAAAAGTAGCTGAGTAAATATTTATGCTGATACAATTTTAATGGTTTTGCCCCACCACCCAACATCAATTACAGAAAACAGTCATGTTTAGTTATCCTTCTCATAGTATGGCTCCAACTTTCACTAAGAGTATCCCAAAGGAGTGAAAGGATCTTAGAATATTCATATTATCATTAATTTCAAAATGTGCTATTTGATAAGAATATTAAATTATTTGCTGTTTATTTATTTCAAATATTATCATTGAATAAATTTATTTCAATAGCCATATCAGATCATAGATTAACAACAAAATACTCCTTATACTGTGAACAAGTAATACAGCCTTACATATGTTTCTTCTTAGCTGACTCCTGGGCAGCACTGAGTGAATTGTTAGTGTTGATTCATAGGTGGTAAGACTGGGGTAAACAGAGACTGCCAAGTTTTTCTGACAGAATGAGTTCTTCTTTTTATAGGGTAATAATCAACAAGTATTTCTTTAGAATCTGCTCTATGCAGCCTACTGGATTAAATATTATAAGGATATAGAGAAACAGTGGTACTTATATTGTAGTCATTATAATTAAGCTAGGGTTATAAAGATTAAATATCTGTGAGTAGATAAGGAAAGATAAGATAAATAGGTTGGTTAGAGAACCTTCATAGGAAAGCAAGCTTTGAATTAGTTTCTGTTGGAAAAGATGGAAAGGAATTGTCAGAGTTGTGGAATAAGGTATTTTTTTTGGAGAAATAGCATGAAGAAGGGCACACCAGGAGATAGTAAGTTGTAGAAGACATATTTGTATAGAAGCATATTTTCTAGTAGGTATTCTTTAATAAAGTATTCACTAAAGATGATATTTTCTCCTAAATTTAGCTCTCTCTTATTTTGTAGCAGAATCTATGTTAATATTTCTTGCTCTATTCTTACAAAACTGCATTAATATTTTATTGATTACTTCAAAAGATATTAAAGTAGCACCATCTCTACAAGGAATAGACTAAATTTTACCCATTAAATAACAAAATGCTAGGTAAGAGAAACAATGAATCTTGTGGGCACATTTATATGTAAAGAAAGTCAAATGACTGTGGAATGCTTTGGAGAAACCTATATCCTATATTTTGGGTGGGTAAAAGATAATCATCAATACAGCTTTCAAGCACGTTAGATCTATTATCTGGGATATTTAGTGAAATAAATTTAATCAATTGTTAATATTTAAAATAAGACACAAATAAAATGTTTGTTATATTTTTTTGCAATTAATCATACTATGAATATTCTAAAATATAAGGTAATGATTACACTTTACAAATTCAAAAAGAAAAAAGAGTTTAATAAGTATATAAGCCATTTTTAATTCCAATAGTAGTCAAAGAAATCCAAGTTAAATTAAAATGAGACTCTTATTGAAATGCTGAATATTTTAAAAATGATAATGTTTAGTGGTGATATGCTGAAGAAGTACTTTTATGAAGAAGAGAGTAACAGAAGACTCAACTAACAGAGGATAACAGATAGGTATTTATGTCTCATAAAACAAAAAGACTGAGGTCAGGCTGTTCAAGACTAGATTAACAGTTTGAAGATGTCACCCACTAGGAACCTCAGCTTTGCATCTCCTTTTACCCCACTACATGAATCCTTTGTCTTCATGGCCATCACTTCAAGATCACAAGCCAGATGCAGCAGAATTTTACTGCTGCATAGTTTTTTATTCATAAGCACTATAATTATTATTTTTATAGTGTGCATTTTACAAAAATATAATTGTATTTTATGTCTTATAATCTTGCTCTTTTGACTCAATTTTATATTAACTTTTACATTGGTTGTATCTAGTTGTTGAACGAAGCTAGGTTCTTTCTTCTTACTGTATGCTTCACTATGAAACTTCTGACTTAGGTGTCCATAGATCATCTTTCTTTTAAATATTTTCCATCCCTTTATATGTTTGTACTTCCTTCTTAATAATATTGTTAGATATTTCTTCTAGATTATTAATTCTCTTATTAGCTCAGTACAAATATGCTATTCAATACATATCATGAGGCTGTAATTTAATTGTTTAATTTTTATAACTAGGAATTTTGTTTTTAAATAAAGCTTAATATTGTCTCATATTTTCAAGTTTTCTTTATAACTTTCAGCATATTAACCATATTAAATTTATATCCTAGGACTGATAATTACAATATCTGAAGTTTTGCACTCTTAATTCTATTTTTGTCATGAATGATTTGTGTGTCTTTCCTTAAATGTTTTGTGATATTTGATGATGAAATGCTTATTTATTGTAAAATTTGCCTGCTAGATTTCTTTGAGTCTTAGTATGGAGGTAGATTCCTCACATAAGTTTAACATTCTTTTTTTTTTTAACAACTTTATTAGAGTATAAATGTTTTACAATGGTGTCAGTTTCTGCTTTATAACTAAGTGAATCAGCTATACATATACATATGTCCCCATATCTCTTCTGTTTTGCATCTCTCTCCCTCCCAGCCTCCCTTACCCACCCCTCTAGGTGGTCATGAAGCAGAGAGCTGATCCCCTTGTGCTATACAGCTGCATCCCACTAGCTATCTATTTTACGCTTGGTAGTGTATATATGTCCATGCCACTCTCTCACTTTGTCCCAGCTTACCCTTCCCCCTCCCCGTATCCTCAAGTCCATTCTCTAGTAGGTCTGCATCTTTATTACCGTCTTGCTCCAAGGTTCTTCTGACCATTTTTTTTTCTTTTTTTCTTAGATTCCATATATATATATGCTAGCATACGGTATTTGTTTTTCTCTTTCTGACTTACTTCACTCTGTATGACAGGCTCTAGGTCCATCCATCTCACTACAAATAACTCAGTTTTGTTCCATTTTATGGCTGAGTACTATTCTATTATATATATGTGCCACATCTTCTTTATCCATTCATCTGTTGATGGACACTTAGATTGCTTCCATGTCCTGGGTATTATAAATAGAGCTGCAATGAACATTTTGGTACATGACTCTTTTTGAATTATGGTTTTCTCAGGGTATATGCCCAGTAGCGGGATTGCTGGGTCGTATGGTAGTTCTATTTTTACTTTTTAAGGAACCTCCATACTGTTCTCCATAGTGGCTGTATCAATTTACATTCCTACCAACAGTGCAAGAGGGTTCTGTATTCTCCACACCCTCTCCAGCATTTATTGTTTGTAGATTTTTTTGAGGATGGCCATTCTGAACGGTGTGAGATGATAACTCATTGTAGTTTTGATTTGCATTTCTCTAATGATTCATGATGTTGAGCATTCTTTCATGTGTTTGTTGGCAATCTGTATATCTTCTTTGGAGAAATGTCTATTTAGGTCTTCTGCCCATTTCTGGATTGGGTTGTTCGTTTTTATGATATTGAGCTGCATGTGTTGCTTATATGTTTTGGAGGTTAATACTTTGTCAGTTGCTTCATTTGCAAATATTTTCTCCCATTCTGAGGGTTGTTTTTTTGTCTTGTTTATGGTTTCCTTTGCTGTGCAAAAGGTTTTAAGTTTCATTAGGTCCTATTTGTTTATTTTTGTTTTTATCTCCATTTCTCTAGGAGGTGGGTCAAAAAGGATCTTGTGGTATTTTATGTCATAGAGTATTCTGCCTATGTTTACCTCTAACAGTTTGATGGTGTCTGGCCTTACATTTAGGTCTTTAATCCCTTTTGTGTTTATTTTTGTGTATGGTGTTAGGGAGTGTTCTAATTTCATTCTTTTACATGTATCTGTCCAGTTTTCCCAACACCACTTATTGAAGGGGCTGTCTTATCTCCACTGTATATTCTTGCCTCCTTTATCAAAGATAAGGTGACCATATGTGAGAGGGTTTATCTCTGAGCTCTCTATCCTGTTCCATTGATCTATTTTTCTATTTTGTGCCAGTACCATACTATCTTGATTACTGTATCTTTGTAGTATAGTTTGAAGTCAGGGAGCCTGATTCCTCCAGCTCCATTTTTCTTTCTCAAGATTCGTTTTGTTATTTGGGGTCTTTTGTGTTTTCATGCCTTAATTATGTTGAGGAAAGTTCCCTCTATACCTACTTTCTGGAAATTTTTACCATCAATATATGTTGAATTTTGTCAAAAGCTTTCTCTGCATCTATAGAGATGATCATTTGGTTTTTCTCCTTCAACTTGTTAATATGGTGTATCACATTGATTGACTTGCATATATTGAAGAATCCTTGCATTCCTGCGATAAACCCCACTTGATCATAGTGTATGATCCTTTTAATGTGCTATTGGATCTGTTTGCTAGTATTTTGTTGAGGATTTTTGCATCTATGTTCATCAGTGATATTGGCCTATAGTTTTCTTTCTTTGAGATATCTTTATCTGGTTTTGGTATCAGAGAGATGTTGGCCTCATAGAATGAGTTTGGGAGTGTTCCTCTCTCTGCTATATTTTCGAAGAGTTTGAGAAGGAGAGGTGTTAGCTCTTCTCTAAATGCTTGATAGAATTCGCCTGTGAAGCCATCTGGTCCTGGGCTTTGGTATTGGAATATTTTTAATCTCAGTTTCAATTTGAGGGCTTGTGATTGGTCTGTTCATATTTTCTATTTCTTCCTGGTTCAGTTTCGGAAGGTTGTGCATTTTTCATAGTTGGTCCATATCTTCAAGGTTGTCCAGTTTATTGGCATATAGTTGCTGTAGTAATCACTCATGATCCTTTGTATTTCTGCAGGCAGTTGTTACTTCTCCTTTCTTATTTCAAATTCTACTGATTTGAGTCTTCTCCCATTTTAGGCTGATAAGTCTGGCTAATCAACTTTCTTTATCTTCCCAAAGAACCAGCCTTTAATTTTATTGATCTTTGCTATCATTTCCTTCATTTCTTTTTCATTTATTTCTGATCTGATCTTTATGATTTCTTTCCTTCTGCTAACTTTGCGGGTTTTTTGTTGTTTTTCTCTAATTGCTTTAGGTGTAATGTTAGGTTGTTTATTTGAGGTGTTTCTTGTTTCTTAAGGTAGGACTGTATAGTTATAAACTTCCCTGTTAGAACTGCTTTTGCTGCATCCAATAGGTTTTGGTTCATTGTGTTTTCATTGTCATTTTTTCTAGGTATTTTTTGATTTCCTCTTTCATTTCTTCAGTGATCTCTTGGTTATTAAGTAGTGTGTTGATTAGCCTCCATGTGTTTGTATTGCTTACAGATTTTTCCTGTAATTGATATCTACTCTCATAGCATTGTGGTCAGAAAAGATACTCGATATGATTTCAATTTTCTTAAATTTACCAAGGCTTGATTTGTGACCCAAGATATGATCTACTCTGGATATTGTTCCATGAGGACTTGAGAAGAATGTGTGTTCTGTTGTTTTTGGATGAAATGTCCTATAAATTTCAATTAAGTCCATTTAAAGCTTGTGTTTCCTTATTTATTTTCATTTTGGATGATCTGTCCATTGGTGAAAATTGGGTGTCAAAGTACCCTGCTATGATTGTGTTACTGTCAATTTCCCCTTTTATGGCTCTCAGTATTTGCCTTATGTATTGAGGTGCTCCTTTGTTGGGGGCAAAAATATTTACAATTGTTATATCTTCTTCTTGGATTGATCCCTTGATCATTACGTAGTGTCATTCTTTGTCTGTTGTAATAGTCCTTATTTTAAAGTCTATTTTGAGTGATATGAGTATTGCTATGCCAGATTTCTTTTGATTTCCATTTGTATGGAATATCTTTTTCCATCCCCTAACTTTCAATGTATGTGTCCCTAGGTCTGAAGTGCATCTCTTGGAGACAGCATATATATGGATCTTGTTTTTGTATCCATTCAGCCAGTCTATGTATTTTGGTTGGAGCATTTAATCCATATACATTAAGGTAATTATCAATATGTATGTTCCTATTACCATTTTCTTAATTGTTTTGGGTTTGTTACTGAAGTTCTTTTCCTTCTCTTGTGTTTCCTGCCTAGAGAAGTTCCTTTAGCATTTGTTGTAAAGCTGGTTTTGTGGGACTGAATTATCTTAGTTTTTGCTTGTCTGTAAAGATTTTAATGTCTCCATTAAATCTGAATGAGATCCTTGCTGGGTAGAGTAATCTGGGTTGTAGGTTTTTCTCTTTCATTACTTTAAATATGTCCTGCCACTCCCTTCTGGCTTGCAGAATTTCTGCTGAAAGATCAGCTGTTAACCTTATGGGGATTCCCTTATGTGTTAACTTGCTGTTTTCCCTGGTGCTTTTAGTATTTCTTCTTTGTATTTAATTTTTGATAGTTTGATTAATATGTGTCTTGGCATGCTTCTCCTTGGATTTACCCTGTATGGGACCCTGGACTTCATTAACTATTTCCTTTACCATATTAGGGCAGATTTCAACTATAACATCTTCAAATATTTTCTCAGTCCCTTTCTTTTTCTCTTCTTCTTCTGGGATACCTATAATTTGAATGTTGGTGTGTTAGTGTTGTCCCAGAGGTCTCTGAGACTGTCCTCAATTATTTTCATTCTTTTTTCTTTATTTTGCTCTGCAGTAGTTATTTCCACTATTTTATCTTCCAGGTCAATTATCCATTGTTCTGCATCAGTTATTCTGCTCTTTGTCCCTTCTGGAGAAATTTTAACCTCATTTATTGTGTTGTTCATCTCTGTTTGTTTACTCTTTAGTTCTTCTAGGTCCTTGTTAAATGTTTCTTGTACTTTCTCCATTCTATATCCAAGATTTTGGATCATCTTTACTATCATTATTCTGAATTCTTTTTCAGGTAGACTGCCTATTTCCTCTTCATTTGTTAGGTCTGGTGAGTTTTTGCCTGCTCTTTCTTCTCCTGTGTGTTTTTCTGTCTTTTCATTTTGCTTATCTTACTGTGTTTGGGGTCTCCTTTTCACAGGCTACAGGTTCATAGTTCCTGTTGTTTTTGATGTCTGTCCCCAGTGACTAAAGTTTGTGTGTTGTGAAGGCTTCATGGTTGAGGGGACTAGTGTCTGTGTTCTCGTGGATGAGGCTGGATCTTGTCTTTCTGGTGGACAGTTCCACGTCTGGTGGTATGTTTTGGGGTGTCTGTGACCTTATTATGATTTTAGTCAGCCTCTGTGCTAATGGATGGGGTTGTGTTCCTGTCTTGCTAGTTGTTTGGCATAGGGTGTCCAGCACTGTAGCTTGCTGGTTGGTGAGAGGAGCTGGGTCTTGGTGTTGAGATGGAGATCTCTGGGAGATTTTTACCATTTGATAGTACATGGAACTGGGAGGTCTCTTGTGGACCAGTGTCCTGAACTTGGCTCTCCCACCTCAGTGACACAGCCCTGACACCTGGCTGGAGCACCAGGAGCCTGTCCTCCACATGGCTCAGAATAAAAGGGAGAAAACAAAGAAAGAAAGAAAGAAAAAGATAAAATAAAGTTATTGAAATAAAAAATAATTTTTAAGGAGAAAACATTTTTTTAAGTAAAATTAAAAAAAAATGGACAGAGAGAACCCTAGGACAAATGGTAAAAACAAAGCTATATAGACAAAATCACACACAGAAGCATAAACATACACACTCACAAAAAGAGAAAAAGGGAAAAAAATATATATATCATTGCTCCCAAAGTCCACTTCCTCAGTTTGGTATGATTTGTTGTCTATTCAGGCATTTCACAGTTGCAGGGTACATCAGGTTGACTTTGAGGATTTAATCCGCTACTCGTGAGGCTGCTGGGAGAAATTTGCTTTTCTCTTCTTTGTTCACATAGCTCCTGAGGTTCAGCTTTGGATTTGGACCTGCCTCTGCGTGTAGGTTGCCTGAGGGCATCTGTTCTTCGCTCAGACAGAATGGGGTTAAAGGAGTAGCTGCTTTGGGGGTTCTGGCTCACTCAGGCTGAGGGGAGGGAGGTATATGGATGTGGGGTGAGGCTGCTGCAGCAGAGGCCAGCATGACATTTCACCAGCCTGAGGCGTGCTGTGCCTTCTCCTGGGGATGTTGTCCCTGGATCATGGGACCCTGACAGTGGCGGGCTGCACAGGCTCCTGGGAGGAGAGGTGTGGAGAGTGGTCCTTGCTTGCACAGAGGTTTCTTGGTGACTTCACCATCACTCTTAAAGTCTCATGCCCGTCTAAGTGGTCCAACCTGATAACCGTGGTTCTTGCCCGTCTCTGGAGCTCTTTTAAGGGGCACTCTTAATCCCGTCTCCTTGTGTAACAGGAAATAAAGAGGAAAGAAAAAGTCTCTTGTCTCTTTGGTAGCTCCAGACTGTGTTCACGCGGCCAACACCAGTCCTCTTCCTGGGATCCAACTGAAGCCCAAGCCTCATCTTCCAGCCCTTACCCATCCAGGCGGGTGAGCAGACAAGCCTCTCGGGCTGGTGAGTGCTGGTTGGCACTGATCCTCTGTGTGGGAATCTCTCTGCTTTGCCCTCCACACCCCTGTTGCTGTGATCTCCTCTGTGGCTCAGAAGCTCCCCTCCTCCGCTACCAGCAGTCTCCGCTCGTGAAGGGGCTTCCTAGTGTGTGGAAACCTTTCCTCCTTCACAGCTCCCTCCCACTGGTGCAGGTCCCTTCCCTATTCTTTGTCTGTGTTTTTTCTTTTTTCTTTTACCCCACCCAGGTATGTGGGGAGTTTCTTGCCTTTTGGGAGGTCTGAGGTCTTCTGGCAGCATTCAGTAGGTGTTCTGTAGGAGTTGTTCCACATGTAGATGTGTTTCTGATGTATTTGTGGGAAGGAAGTTGATCTCTGTGTCTTACTCTTCCACCACCTTAAAGATCCTCCCACATTCATTTATATTAGCTACCTAGTTGACCACTCCAGGTCTCCCTAAAAATAAATTCTGATCTTGAGAATTTTGGATCATAGTGGTAGTGTTTATTTGTGCTGCACACCAATATCCAGACTAGATTGTAGATAGAAATTCTCAGGAAAAATGATTTGATTTGATTTTTCCCATTTCTACTTTTGAGGATAGTAATTTTTATTTCAGTTGATAAGGAGAGCTTAGTTAGAGGACATGTCATTCCTTATTCACTCTTAGGGGAGGGCTAGTCCTATGGAAGAACAGTTTAGGGAGGATACTTAGTAGCCTACTCACCTTAATGATTGTTTGTTGGTTTTGCTTCCTAGCCTTTGATGCTTGTGAGAGAGATTCTGTGCTAACTTATTTGGTGGCCAAGCATTTTTCAACTGATTTTCAGTTCAACAATTTATTTAAGGCATTTTTTACTGTTATTTGTGCAAGATTTTTAATATATTTCATCAGGAGAGTCGATCCAGATATTTAGTCTAAAATACAACAAGGAATGGACCTGTGTGCAGTGCCTCAACAGAGTGTAGAAATAACTAGTTTTGACTGGAAACAGAGTGGAAAGTAATAACGTCGGCCTATTATTTAAAGGCCTAAGAATTAAATTTTGGCAATACTTAATAATATTTTCTAGCCATATTTCATATTATAAATCTAGTATATTTTTATTATTTTGATTTTTTATATTAACTATTTTAAAACTAAATTATTATTATTCTATTAACTATTTTAAAACTAAATTATTATTTATTTTAAAACTAAATTATTTTTAAGGAACTATTACATTATTTGCCTCAAGTAACAGCTACTTTTATTTTCAAATGGATAGACACAAAATGTATATGATGTTGATATTGATTTACCTAAATTATTCCAATCAATTTCAGTCACAATAACTTCATTTTAAATGTTCATTTTTAAATTAATTGGAAGATAAAACTTGAAAAACTTTTGATTTTCAAGCCCAAAATTAAATTGGTAGGATTTGTTTTAATTTATTTGGGCCAACTTTCTAGTTTCTGTTCCAAATGGAATGAATTAAGTTTTTGCAAAACTAATTTGTACAAATTAGCCAAAATATATATTTTAAAAATATTTAAAAATAAAAGTAAAGGGCTTCCCTGGTGGCGCAGTGGTTGAGAGTCCGCCTGCCAATGCAGGGGACACGGGTTCGTGCCCCGGTCCGGGAAGATCCCACATGCTGCGGAGCGGCTGGGCCCGTGAGCCAAGGCCGCTGAGCCTGTGCGTCCGGAGCCTGTGCTCCGTAACGGGAGAGGCCACAACAGTGAGAGGCCCGCGTACCGCAAAAAAAAAAAAATAAATAAAATAAAATAAAATAAAATAAAATAAAAGTAAAATTTCAAATACAGATAAAAGGATTTAAACAATCTTAAACAGTTTTGTAATGCTAGCAGAATATTTCCTAAGGAAACACAAATAATACATTTCTGATATTCAACTCAGATGTACACAGCAGAGTATCAAAGAAGGGTCCTTTTTTATTAGTAATATTTCACTAAAACTTGGAATAGAGTCAATTTTTCTTTTTAATCTATTCAGAATTTATTTGGGAACAATAGGTGAAAGAAGAATATGTAAAGGGATTATCCAGCTCTACACTATATTTCAGTGCCATTCAGATGGGAAACAGCATTTCAATGTGTGTGCCATTTGTTCCTGCATCCTGCTTATGGTGTCTTTCTTTTATTAGAGCTGTGCTCTAGAATTCTAGAAAGAGGCTATAAGCAAGATGCGGTAAACAAATAGTGTTAGAATGGTGAGTGAACACTTACTTCCTACTTCTTTCTGTTTTCAGGAGGATCTCCACCAAAATGAACAGCCCTAACTGTCTCAGTCCACCTTACCCATACTTCCTCTTTCCTACTGCAATTCTGCATGTATCTGTCATGCTGTTGTTTTTATAAGAACAGATTTTTCCCTGGTTGAGTGAAGCTTGCAGTAGTCTCACAATGGTTATTATTGTGTTCAAAGACTAATCCTTGTGTTCACTATACAGGATGCCTACATACTTAGCAATGCCCTCCACCCTATACTTCATCCATAATAACATTCATATTTTTGGGACTTCCCTGGTGGAACCGTGGTTAAGAATCTGCCTGCCAGTGCAGGGGACATGGGTTCAAGCCCTGATCCAGGAAGATTCCACATGCCGTGGAGCAACTAAGCCTGCATGCCACAACTACTGAAGCTTGCACACCTAGAGACTGTGCTCTGCAACAAGAGAAGACACCACAATGAGAAGCCCATGCACCACAAGGAAGAGTAGTCCCTGCTCGCTGCAACTAGAGAATGCCCACATGCAGCAACGAAGACCCAACATAACCAAAAATAAATAAATAAATAAATTTTGTTTAAAAAGAAAAAAATAATGGATTTCACCAGTTTTTTTTAAAAAAATCATATTTTTGTATCTGCTAACCTTATCTTCTGTTTGTCTCTTCATTGGTTCTGAATTTGGGTAGAAAATATGGTCAATATTCATGTATTTGTTCCCTCTCAAACCCCAATATGATATAAATATCAATATATAGAATTTCAGGACTTAAAACTTGTACTAAATATCTTATTGAAACAACAAGAATTTATTTAGAAAATAGATAACATAGTATAATCCTCTAGCATCTAATTTATGTATTACAGTTACCGAAAAACAGAAAACTGTATAAAATGATTTTCCATGTTATTTCTGGCTAATTTCTACTTTTAGTCATTCTGTTTTTACATAAATTATAGGGGAAAGAGTCTACTTTAAGGAAATGCTTTATTTTGTGAAAACTGCAAACAAGCTTAAAAACTGTTTATAAATATTTTTTCAATATTCATGAAAGGAAAGTAGCCTGTTAGAAAATAAGTATCATAAGTGAAGGACATAATAGCCGACCAGAGATAAGACATCTAACACTAATTTGATTTTATTTTATCTAGTCATCTGATATTGCTGAAGAATTATTGTTTCTAGTAATACAAAATTTGCAGAAACATAAATTCTTTTTTCTTTCTTTTCTTTTTTTTTTTTTAACAAAGCCTATATGTTCTCGGACATATTATTACTTAAAAAAAATATTTGCTGAGGAGGAGCAGGACCTATTGTCCAAAGGAAAATCTTGAGAGAACTTTCTCCCATAGACAAGATTCATGGGTCCAGGAATCAAGGGGTATAAATAAGAGTGACACCACTCAGTATTACCTCTAGTGATCCTCTAGCAATTTTTTTGCTTCTTGTTCTCACAACTTTATGTTCTGCCGGTCCAGACATCTTAATTCCAAAAGGAAGTATGCTTTCATTGGACAACACAACAGTGATTGTATTTAACTGGAAACTAATACTGCCACCTGGCCTGTTTGGGCTTCTTTACATCATAGTATTAAGTTACAGGACATCAAGGAGAAGAGTGAACATCACCCATGGACTTTTTATCCTTTGATAGGGAAAGAGTTACTGCATAAGCAGGACAGTTGTATCATTTTAGGCAGAAATATGACCATGTTATTATCTTTATGTGAAGATGAATTATGGTGGAAGGAGGTATATATGTGTGGCAAGTTAAAGAGTAGACTGTGATGATTAAGTTTATGTGTCAACTTGGCTAAATTATGGGGCCAACTGTTTAATCAAACATCAGTCTAGATGTTGCTGTGAAGGTGCTTTATAGATATGATTAACATTTAAATCAGTAGGTTTTGAGTAAAACAGATTACCCTCCATACTTTGGGTGGACCTCATCCAATCAGTTGAAGACATTAAGAGAAAGGTCTAAGATTTCTGAACAAGAAAAGTTCTGTGTCTAGACTACCTTAGTACTTCAGGTTGCAGCATCAACTCTCATGGAAATTTCCAGCATGCTGACCTGCTCTGAAAATGTTATTGAATTGGTTCAGCTGCTTACTGCTTTTCAATACTCACAAATGTTGATAGAAAGGAAAGTGGACTTTAATCACCAGAGTGCTGGCAATCTGGTGAGATGGTGGAATCAGTATCCCCCAAAAACCACCTCTGAAGATTCTGCTCAGCCATGAAATCTTTCATAGGGAAACAGGGAAGTAATCTCAGTTAATGATTGAGATAGGGGGTCAGAGTTGTCTCCATCTCCCACTGTTTTCAGGCTTCTGTGCAAGTTTTTCAACTCCTCATGATCTTTCCTTAGATGACATCTTGTTCACACAGCTTGCAAGATTACTGAAGGGGAAGCTACGGAAGAGATCTAGTCATCTGTTAATTACTTATTCTTCACTTCTACTTCTTTGATCTACAGAAAGAACCAACATGTTAGGCAAATATTGTGTGATCAAAAGATGTGCCAGGGCTGGAGATGAGTAGAGCATTGGGGTGTCTGCTTTAAGATTAGTGTAAAGACAAAGGGCTGCCTCCTGCAGAAAGCTCTTTCTTTCAGAGAGCTTTTTCCTGCCAAAACTGCTTACAAAAATGTCTGACTTGACAACCCCACAATCCCTTGAGCCAAGTACTTAAAGTCAGTTGATAGATAGATAGATAGATAGATAGATATCTGCAGAACCCTGACTAATCCTCTCGAGAACTCTGACTAATGCATAAGGTAATATTTAAATAGCATATTTTGTATGACACTTTATTTGATGACTGAATTTAACTATTTAAAATCATAGAGAATGAGTCATATGTTTTTGCAGGCTACCAGCATCTATGAGAATCTAGATTCTTAGAGAGTTTTGGAATATTTGGTCTAAATTCTGTAAAGTTTACCAAAAGAAGAAAAACAGGTACACATTAAAATATGATGTTTTCAAGGATCACAAAATTTGCCAACAGATTTGAAATAAAAAATTCAAGGACTTTCTTTTTCTTCTTTAGCTTCTGACTCCAGGACAAGTATCACCAGCTTAAAAGCATTAAGTTACCTTCAGTCAGGCAAGCACTCTACACAATAGCCTTCTTAAGCACTTTGTCTGAGCTTTGTAGTAATAAAAAAAGCCCTAAAGTATCTCACAAAGTGTACATGACTTTTAGAGCAAGAAGAATCTTTTGTATGGTTTTGGAATTGAAAATGTAAATTACAGAGGAGTGGTATTTTTAACTTTTCCATGAAGATGGAAAATAAAATCCAGAATTACTTGATTAAGAGAGAAACAGATTAATGCTTTATTGCTATAGTTAAACATGTCAAATCTCTGCAATTTGGGGAAGAAAATTATCTTAAAATAATTTTGTATTAAGTATCATCTGCATATTGAGAGAGTGTGGTGTGGTTTATGTGAGGGGTGTGTTCTTAACAGTTTGGGGTACTTAGTCTTTCATTTAGTTTAAGGTCCATGTAGGAATCTACAATGCTCTGAAACAAACTAGCCATTCTTCCTTCTTACCTCCATATTTGAGTGACAACTATGTTGGTTATAATGTCCAGGGTTCTCAACTGTATTTAGTGGTAGGATGAGGGAAAAGTACATCTATTTTGCCAGAAATAATAAATCCTTTCATGCTATTTAAAACTCATAAAATTTATTTTGCATACAGACTGTAAGGGTAAATAAAACATTTTTTTTTCCACTTAGAAAAAGCAGAGACCATTTCACCCATCTCTCTTTTCTTACACTGTTTCCTTAGATACATGTTGTATTTGGATCCTTACTCTAACCTTTGGAGAATAGATAAATCTCTAGGGATTAAACCTTGTGTCAATTTTTTACAATGTAGAAAAATCTCCAAAGTCATGATCCAAATAACCTCTACATATGTAAACACACACCTCTGGAGTTAACTCAAAGCTCTTTCTACTGAGATGGACAGGTGACTGCTGTATGGTGTAGCCTTTATGTCTTGAGGAGATAAGAGAAATTAATGTACTATTGTTACTGGGTTGGCCTGCGTTGTGTCAAAATAGCTTCAACAGAGGAGGTCAGTGAAAGACCCAGACCAGCAATCTCGCTCCTTGTGACAGCAAGCAAAGAATTGCAGACTACCACTCCAAGCTTAAGTGCAAAGCAAAGTTTTATTAAAGCGTAGTTATACTCTCAGAGAGTGAGAGACAGCGGGCTATTTCTGCGAAGTGAAACCAGCATTTCTGTGGGGACTTAAGGGTGTTTTTAAGGAACGTTCTTTGAGGAGGCTGGGTGCAATCATGGGTTAGTGACAGGGGATCATTATTTGATCGACAGTCCTGAGCTATGTAACAAGTTCATTATTGCACATGCCCTTACTCTTGATTTGCTAAGAACAGCCCACGTGGGGGGCAGGGCAAAACCACATGCAGATTTTATTATAATGATGGTATAATGAGTTTGGGTTTACTATAGGTTATATGTCAGTCTGGATATGCGCAGCCTGGGGAAGTTCCCTTGTGTTACCATGCTCCATTTTTATTAGGATAATTTGCCCACTACATGATCATAGTTCAGCCCATTCTGGATGGGGTCACGGGACGGTCCTCAGATGGTTGGGGCGTAACTCGACTACTCCTCTCTTGTCTTTTCACCACAGTCACCTCCTTGCTGCTAATGTCTGACTAACTACCTAACATTGTCTTCTACTTTGCTCTATAAATTATGTGAGATTTTGTAGTCAGTTTCTTGCTACCTTACATGCATATGATCTATGATTGTTTACTGCCAAATAGAAATTGTCACTTGCCACCTGCCTCTGAAAGGATTAAGTCACTAGTCATTGCAGTTGCTCACCTTCTGACCTTCAACACACCCTGAAAGGAGTTCAGGGTCGAGATCAAGAATGAGGCACTGTGTGCTCTGGGAAACACTGGCAGAACAGGCCTTCAGATAGTTAGATATTTTCAGAAGTTTCTATGAGCCCAAATTCTTATATTCTTACATGTAGAAAAGCACTAAAATCATTAAGGGAGACATCTGTTCCTTGTGACTAGCAGCAACCCTCTGCCAAATGTGTGCTTGACTGCACTTATCCCCCTTCTCTAAATTCGTATATAATGTTGACCTTCCCTGCTTACTTCTTTGGAGCAGTTCCTCAGAATTATCTGTGAGGCTGTCTCCCAAGTTATAGTCCTCATTTCTCCCCAAATAAAACTTAACTCACAATTCTGATGTTGTGCATTTTTTTTCAGTTGATATTACTCAACAGTAAATTGTGTCTTCTCCCTTTTCCATAGTGAAATGAAGGAGTCTTTTTATTGGCAGGATTGTTTTATTTGTCCAACAGTGTTTTAATATGAACGGTTGTCTGATAGTTCCTAAATTGAGTGGACCAGTTGAAGGTTTTTGTGGCCACTCAACAGTCAATGAGAGAGAATGAATTATAAAAGTAGCTCTTCTAGCTTTCTTTTCTTTAGGGAATGCTATCCATACAGTGAATAGTCCTCTCCAAACACTAAATTTTATTATTAAATATGTATGTTAATACTGGCTCATCAGGATTACTATTAGTTTTAATGTTAAATGCTGATATGTCTCTGTCATGTTAGGAACAGGTATATATATATATATATATATATATATATATATATATTATGTGGACAAGGAAGTGCAGGGATTAAAACTATCTTCCCTCTCTGAAGTCTGGAACCCTGTTCCCTTCTATGATACCTCTGCCCTTCTCAGTTCTATGTCTCCATCTCTCTCTGCCTGAAGCTGAACCCTGGGGATGGGAAAGCAAGGATCTTTTAAATGGGCAATTCCCTTCCTTTGGAGGGTTCCCTACAGGGAAGGATGAAGGTTAAACTGCTTTAACAGGTTATGAATTACCACCTCAGTCTGAGGATATTGGATGAAGCATCCTGGCTCAGATTTCACTTAAAAAAAGATTCCTTTCACACACCAAGTAGCTAAAGAAGCAGAAATAATAATAATAATAAAAAAAAAACTGTTCAAGCAGAGGATAAATGAGAACCTGCACAAAAGACAGTGATCCTGTATAAATATATCAGAATGGAAAGTAGCTGTGCTACTCGCTTGGAAAAGAGTAACGAAAGTGTAGTTAGACTATATATATTTCATGGAAAAACAAAAAAAGATAATGCCATATAACTCTACATTTTTCTTGTTAAAATGAAAGGAAAGCAAGCTTTTTAAATTTGGATCACCAGTGAATCTGATGCAATTAAGAAGCTACCAGAGGTCATCTGGAGGATCTGAAATCTTAAGAGTATATATGCCTTATCCCCAGCTGATATCACCAATTTAAGGTTTTCTTTCCATGCTCCAGGAAGTGCTACGTGAGTCTGTGGAAACACCCCTCAGAGTGTTCTCGAGTGGTCTTGGCCTGTAGCAGCTTGAAGCAGGGTTTCGGTCCAGGACATAGCTCAGGCTGCGGCAGTGAGATTACCAAATCCCAGCCACCAGACCACCAGGGACCAGTGGCCAGTCACAAGGCCCTGGCTCCTCAGCTGTGTAGAAATAAATTTCCACATAGAGACAGAAAGTAGTGAGGCAAGTAAAGTGTTTATTAGGAGGAAAAATAGTACAGTACATGTGGATAGACACATGGGCGGTCTCAGAGAGAGAGTATCACCCTCGTGGTAGTTTGAATCACTTTTATGGGCCATTTTTTCCAGGTTTCCTTTGACCAATCACCTTGTTTTGCCTGGTTCTGAGTCCGTAATTGGTATATCTCAGGGTCCATCTCCATGGGTGTGCTCCCATCTCTTAGCCCGGTTGGATTCTAGCAAAGAGGCCTATAGGTGGTTGACATCACTTACTATGAGGTGACGCCTCCTCCCTTTTGATCTCCAAGGAGCCTTTCTGCGCGTGTGTAGTTGGGGAGATCTCCTTGACTTCAAGAATGAGGAATATGTGGTTTTTTATCTCTTTTCTGGGCAGTGCCCAACCTCCTCCAACATCCTGCTTTTATGGTGTTTCTGCTATTATGGAATTTCTGTCCATAAGGGAGAAACTGTTGAGACTGGGACCCATCTAGCTTCTACCTCAAGAGTGCTTACACCTCCATACAAACACTACAAGGTTATACGTTCTGACACACACACCTACTGTGTTGAATCCTTCTGACAAAAGACTTTGCTTGTTTATTGATGCAAGCACTTTAGGGGCCTATTAATCCAACACCCCAGGAGACGCCATGGCCACAAAAGTTTAATTATCGATCAACCCTGGAAATGAAGGCAGGGATAAAAGCACAGGGCCCACCAAGAAGAATTGCAAACAACTATACTTCAAGCCTTTCTGCAAAATGAGAGCTGAGAGGAGTGCACCTTTGTGCTCAGTAATCAGGTGAGTTCCCCACTAATTTTCATCAGTGGTTTGTTGAAATTTCTTCATACTTTACAGGAATGGATCCAGGGGCAGGTCAAAATTTCCCTCTGGTTTTGTCTACTTTCTTTGCAGCTCTTTTCAACTCTTTTTGTGTACTATTCTACTACAAGTTAGTGAAAAAAAAAAAAAAGGTTGACAAGAACAAAGATTATTGCTGATGGAAGTAACTCCTACTCTGGTCAACCTATGAAGGGAAAGAAGGAAGAGGAAAATTAATGTGTCACTATTGTAGGGAGCTAGGGTTTTGGAAAAGAGATTGTAGAAAGAATATGCAGATGCTATCAGAAAAAACAAGAGACAGAGCCACTCAGTAGGGAATAATTGAAAAATGGCTCAAAATTGACAGATTGGGAAAGTCTTGGAGTTAGGAACTGGTGAACCATATGTTTCTATAACTTTTCCTCTGGTTAAACTTTCTTACCTCTCCTGATAGATACTTGTACTCTGACATTTCCACTGAAATTTCTCTCTTTTTCCATCTGATGACAGATCAATACAGGTCCTTTCTATTTCTGATTACCTTTCACCTTGATCCCTTTTCACCCTGGTTCCTGTACAGATAGATAGGACCACTGAAAATGTGACATGCTTTCTTAACTTCTCCTGATTCTCCTGTAATCTACTGAGGAAAATCTTACCATGAAAATTAAAAGCTACCATATTCAGTACTCAGGCACATGAGGCTTGATTTGGATATTAGGTGCCTTCATTTTAAAAAGCGGGGGTAGGGACTAGGAGTGAGTAAGAATCTCACTCCAATCTCAAGTGCACTCTGAGCTGAAACATCATTTTGGGCCCTAGGGGATGATAATACAGGCTTACCTTTTTTTATTTTTTAGAGTGATAAAGCTTTTATTTTAAAACACCATTTTAAAAAATTGAAGTATACTTGAGTCACAAGGTTGTGTTAATTTCCACTGTACAGCAAAGTGATTCACATATATATATATATGTGTATATATATATTTCTGTGCATACACATATTTCTGTGTATGTGTATATATATATATATATATATATATATATGCACATTCTTTTTATAATATACTTTTCCATTATGGTTTACCATAGGATACTGAACATAGTTCTCTGTGCTATACAGTAGGACCTTGTTGTTTATTCATGATACAGGTTTAATTGCAGATATTGAGCCAATAAAGTAGCTTATCAAAAGGATAAACTATGGACATGTGTAAACAATATCCTGTGTCAAAAGCTCAATTAGAAGGAATCAAATCAATTATAAAAGAATTAAAAATACAAAGTATACAAAATCTTAGGGCAATAAATAATTTTGTAATCAGTTTCAATAGTTCCTTTATTCCACATAAAGTATGCTTTTTCAATTATCCTTTGAACAGCTTATATTATCTGCTGATTCATCCACATCACATAAATAAAATACAGATTTAACATTTGTACATTCTCATCATTTTCTCCTTTCCTGAAAACTATCTCTTAATATTTTTAGAGGTCTTCCATTGGGATGCTCACTGGATTCACCTACGAGAGCCTGGTAAACATTGTCAACAGGGAAGTGTACGTCCTGGGTGGTATAAAACCACTTATCTTTTCTCAATTTCTAGAGGTGAATCCAAAGCAGCAATAGAATTCTGATTCCCTCTTTTTCAAATTTTAATTTTCCACTTCACTAATTTTGTTTTTCTTTCTTCAAAATCTAATAAGTCAATCCCCATTTAGAATTTGGCTCTAGGTTCTGTCACTTCATGATCTCTGTAAATTGATTGGTGATTTATGGACATCTATTTTCTGTTGGGTAAAAAATGACAGAATCTTTATTGTTTTTAGATTTTCTCTTTGACAGCTTACCTCTTTTCCTCACAAATCAATTAAATCAATTTTGTGCCCACTAAAAAGACTCACTCACAAAACTAATTCATTGGTGAGTTTTGCATTTCTGTGTTTGTATTTGACTCATGGCTAAAATTTTAGAACTGAAAAAATAAGCTGTCTTTCCCTGTCTTTCTGTCTCTTTTTATGTTCATAATTCAGAAAAGTATTACCCATTGTGTGAGCATGTATTATTTTCCTGCCTCCTAGTGATATTTATAAATTAGATTATAAAAGATTCTTAAAGAAACACTACTCAGATTGGCTTATTGAAATAAATATGTGATTTATAAATTGAACATTACTAAATTTCCCAGAAAATAACAAAGTTGTACTTATAATACTTTCAATGTGCTATGAAAGTATTAACATAGAAACATTCCTAAATATTTTAAGAATCCAAATTCACATAATTTAGGTAAAATTTTTGCTACTGAGACTTTAATAATTTTGGTTTACTAAAAATATATATGTCATATCTGGTTATCAATGTTATATATAGTACCAGCATACATTTGTATTCTAGTTGGATACTTTCTTCTTACTGATTAACAATGCCTATGTAATGTTTCAATTTAATGTTTAAAATTATGAGAAAAATGTATGTCTGTATTTAACTAAGTTGAATTGTTATTCTGATGAACATTAATACAACAGTAGTTATATTCTTAGTATATAAATTTAAAAATAATTTCCAAGAGTTTTAGGTAGCTTAAAATCATGGACTACTATTAAAATGAGTTTATGGCACCCATTATTAATACCTAGGTTATTTTTAAGTAAGAAAGAATGCTGAAACATGAATTGGTAAGTGCAATTTTGTATAATTTTACTATTTATTTTTACACTAAATAGAGACTATGTATTTGAGTCTGTAAATAAGGGTTATTTTTTGTCACTTTGAGAATGTGATAATATTAAGAGGTGGAGCCTTTGGGAGGTTATTAGGATCAGGTAAGGTCACAAGGGTGCAGGCTTCGTGAATGGGATTAGTGTCTTTAGAAGTCACAATGGAGCCTGTTTCCTCCCTGTGCTTTCAACCATATGAGGATGCAAGAACAAGTTGGCAGTCTGCAACACAGAACAAGGCTCTCACCAGAACCTGACCATGTTGGCACCATGATCTTGGACTTCCAGCCTCAGAAACTGCGAGAAATAAATTTTGGTCATTTATGAGCCACTAAGTTTATGATATTTTGTTACAGCAGCCTGAACTAAGACAACAACTTTATCTAAAACCTGGTGGCAAAAGACTTTAACACCTACAGAAGCTAGGAGTTTCCACTTAGTTATGGCTTCAGGATGGCCTGACATTTTTTCCTACTCAAAAGCAGATTCTTAAAGAGTGGTAAAGTCTCTGCTGACAGTCGCATTTCTTTGGGAAGATAAGAGCATGTCAAATCAGAAAAAAAATCTTTTATTTACAATATTACTCATAAATTTCTCATTAATTTTATTTATTTATTTATTTGTTGTTGTAGGGGGCAGGAGTTTTATTAATTAATATATTTATTTTTGCTGTGTTGGGTCTTCGTTTCTGTGTGAGGGCTTTCTCTAGTTGTGGCAAGCAGGGACCACTCTTCATCACGGTGCGCGGGCCTCTCACTATCGCGGCCTCTCTTGTTGCGGAGCACAGGCTCCAGACACGCAGGCTCAGTAGTCGTGGCTCACGGGCCTAGTTGCTCCACAGCATGTGGGATCCTCCTAAACCAGGGCTCGAACCCGTGTCCCCTGCATTAGCAGGCAGACTCTCAACCACTGCGCCATCAGGGGAGCCCACTCATTAATTATAAATTACATAAATGTTTGCAAAATATTTCACTTAGCATAATGCCCTCAAGGTCCATCCCTGTTGTTGCAAATGGAAATACTTTATTCTTTTTTTGTTTAAATCATATTCATATATATATATATATATATGTATATCTCACAATTTCTTTATCCATTCATCCATCAGTGAACACTTAGGATGTTTCCATATCTTGGCTATTGTAAATGATGTTGCAATAATCATGGGAGTGCATATACCTTTCCAAGTTAGTATTTTCATTTTCTTGGGATAAATACTGAGAAGTGGAACTGCTGGATCATAAGGTAGTTCTATTTTTTATTTTTTTGAGAAACCTCCATACTCTTTTCCATAAGGACTGTATCAATTTACATTCCCACAAACAGTGCACAAGTGTTCCCATTTCTCTACATCATCACCAACACTTACTTTCTTTTTGATAATAGCCATTCTAACACGTGTGAAGTGAGATCTCATTGTGGTTTGGTTTTGACTTGCATTTTCCTGATGATTAGGGATGTTGAGAATCTTTTCATGTACCTATTGGCCATCTGTATGTCTTCTTTGGAAAAAAACGTTTATTCAGATCTTCTGCCCATTTTTTTTAGATTGCTTTACTTAATTTCTTATTGCTTTATAGTTTGCTATCGACTTGCTGGATATTTCTATGGCTACATGTTGTCTAGGGAAGAGTAAATATGACAATGAAAACCCTTAGAAAGTTGTAATGTTGCCATAAAAAGTAACAAAAGAGCAATTGTAAGGGTAAATGAAAATGCTTTTCTTTGTTTATAAAGGGCAAAGAGACGACTTACCCTGTCTTTTCTGAGTGTTTCCTTGGAGACACAGTAAATCTGATTGTTCCAACATTGGAAAATAGAAAAACCTCTCTAGGGGTTAAGGCCAGCCTCAATTTCTTCAATTTAGAGATATATCCAAAGTCACTTGCTAACTAAACTTTAGATATGTAAACAAGTACCCCCAAAATTAAATCAGAGTTTTCTCTCATGGGATGGATAGGAGACTGTTGTAAAGTGCAGACTGTCTTTTCAGATGAGAGAAATTATTGTTCTATTTTCTACTTTAGTGTATAAATTGTGTGAGATTGTGTCCTAATTTGTAGTCATTTTCTCACTACCTTACATGCATGTGATGTGTTAATGTCTACTCAATAATAAATTGTTTGTTCTCTCTTCTATATTGGTATGGAAGGATCCTTTTGTTGCCAAGATTGCTTCATCTTCCAAGTAAATTCCACTAAATTGTGTTTGTAAATGCACTGCCTATATACTTAATAATGGTTTTTGAAGAAGGCATTTTCCCTCTCTAGGAAAATGTATACACACATAGATTTTATTTCTTTCTTTAAAAACTCATGACATATACTTATTGTCTAAATTGCTCCCCACCCCCAACTTAACCATATAAACTCAAGTACTATTTTACCCGTTTGCAACTAAATTACAGTCATGACACAACTCATAAATAATCTTACATACATGTTTAATATATAAAGATATTCTCCTACGTTACTCCTATACCACTGTCATACCTTACAACATTATCCATAAATCCATGATATCATCTAGTACTATCCCACAAGCAAGATTTTTTTTTCAATTTTCTCTATAGTTCAATATAATCCAATTATCCCTTCTTCCAGCAAACTAAATATTTTACTTGCATATATTGTAACCTCCTGCACTAGTTAACATCTTTAGAATGCTATTACAGTAAGTCCCCTACATACGAACCTTCAAGTTGTGAACTTTCAAAGATGCAAACATGCGTTCTAGCCCCTGTATGCCAGCTGTTGACTATACGACTGTACTTTTCAAGGTACTGTACTGTAAGATTAAAAATGTTTCTTTTTTTGTGTTTGTTTGCTTTTTATAAATGTATTATTTGTGTGAAAAGTATAATAAACCTATTATAGTACAGTGCTATAGAGCTGATTGTGTTAGTTGGGTACCTGGCTAGATTAGTTGGACTTACGAACAAATTGAATTTACGAATGTGTTCTCGGAACTGAACTTGTTAGTATGTAGGGGACATACTGTACGTTTTTTTCACCCACTTCCAAATTCTTTTGTTCAGTTTAAATGTCATTGAATATATACCACCAAGGGATTTTTAAATTTTATTATATGGAAACTTTAACATGGTCCCTCTCCACAGATTTATACTAAATTTAGAATAACTATATATTTAACTTTAAACATAACTACATGTTCTAAGTATAATTAGTCATAATGAAAAAATTAAAATCAACTTTTTGAAGTAAAATTTACATGTGATTATTGAAATATTTTTAAACCCTTTACTTTCCCAGTCTTAAGATTTATGAGCTGAATTATTTTTCATTACACCAAGATATATGCAACCCAAACAGATTTACTCCAAGAGTCTGTATAATTGGTTTATGTTTTGTCTTTATGCAGTTCATTAGATATATTTATAATACTATTATAAAGAATGTGGGGGGGGGACCTTGAAGATGGCGGAAGAGTAAGACGCGGAGATCACCTTCCTCCCCACAGATACATCAGAAATACATCTACACGTGGAACAGCTCCTACAGAACACCTACTGAACGCTGGCAGAAGACCTCAGACCTCCCAAAAGGCAAGAAACTCCCCACCTACCTGGGTAGGGCAAAAGAAAAAAAAGAAAAAACAGAGACAAAAGAATAGGGACGGCACCTGCACCAGTGGGAGGGAGCTGTGAAGGAGGAAAAGTTTCCACACACTAGGAAGCCCCTTCACGGGCGGAGACTGCGGGGGGCGGAGGGGGGAGCTTCGGTGCCGCGGAGGAGTGCACAGCAACGGGTGCGGAGGGCAAAGCGGGGAGATTCCCTCACAGAGGATCGGTGCCGACCGGCACTCACCAGCCCGAGAGGCTTGTCTGCTCACCCGCTGGGGCGGGCGGGGCTGCGAGCTGAGGCTCTGAGGCCCGGGTTTCGGTTTCGGACGGAACGCAGGGAGAGGACTGGGGTTGGTGGCTTGAACATAGCCTGAAGGGGTTGGTGCACCACGGCTGACTGGGAGGGAGTCCGGGGAAAGGTCTGCACCTGCCGAGGAGGCAGGAGACTTTTTCTTCCCTCTTTGTTTCCTGGTGCGTGAGGAGAGGGGTTTAAGAACGCTGCTTGAAGGAGCTCCAGAGACGGGCGCGAGCCGCGGCTAAAGGCGCGGACCCCAGAGACGGGCGCGAGCCGCGGCTAAAAGCGCGGACCCCAGAGACGGGCGCGAGCCGTGGCTGAGAGCGCGGACCCCAGAGACGGGCGGGAGACGATAAGGCTGCTGCTGCCGCCACCGAGGGGCCTGTGTGCGAGCACAGGTCACTCTCCACACCCCTCTTCCGTGGAGCCTGTGCAGCCCGCCACTGCCAGGTTCCCGGGATCCAGGGACAACTTCCCCGGGAGAACGCACAGCGGGCCTCAGGCTGGTGCAAAGTCACGCCGGCCTTTGCCACCGCAGGCCCGCCCCGCACTCCGTGCCCCTCCCTCCCCGCCGGCCTGAGTGCGCCAGAGCCCCCGAATCAGCGGCTCTTTTAACCCCGCCCTGTCTGAGCAAAAAACAGACGCCCTCCAGCGACCTACACGCAGTGGCAGGGACAAATCCAAAGCTGAGCCCCTGGGAGCTGTGAGAACAAAGAAAAGAAAGGGAAATCTCTCCCAGCAGCCTCAGAAGCAGCGGATTAAAGCTCCACAATCAACTTGATATACCCTGCATCTGTGGAATACCTGAATAGACAACCAATCATCCCAAATTAAGGAAGTGGACTTTAGGAGCAAGATCTATGATTTTTTTCCCTTTTCCTCTTTTTGTGAATGTATATGTGTATGCTTCTGTGTGAGATCTTGTCTGTATAGTTTTGCTTCCACCATTTGTCCTAGGGTTCTATCCGTCCACGGTTTTTTAAAAAAATTTTTTTTTTCTTAATAATCAATTTTAATTTTAATAACGTTATTATACTTTACCTTCGTTCTTTCTTTCTTTCTTTCCTTCCTTCCTTCCCTCCTTTAGACAACGAATCATCCCAAATTGAGGAGGTGGTCTCTGACAGCAAGATTTATGATTTTTCCCCCTTTACCTCTTTTAGTGAGGGTGTATGTGTATGCTTCTGTGTAAGATTTTGTCTGTATAGCTTTGCTTCCAACATTTGTCCTAAGGTTCTATCCGTCCCTTTTTTTTTTTTTTTCCTAAATAAGAATTTTTTAATTCAATAATTTTATTATACTTTATTTTATTTTTACTGTATCTTCTTTCTTTCTGTCTTTTTTCCTTCTTTCCCTCCTTCCTTCCTTCCTCCCTCCCTCCCTCCTTTCTTTCCTTCTTTCCTTCTTTGCTTCTTTCTTTCTTTCTTCCTTCCTTCCTTCCCTCCTTTCCTTCTTTCTTTCCTCATACTTCTACTAATTCCCTCTACTTTTTCTCCCTTTTATTCTGAGCCGTGTGGATGAAAAGCTCTTGGTGCTCCAGCCAGGAGGCAGGGCTCTGCCTCTGAGGTAGGAGAGCCAACTTCAGGACACTGGTCAACAAGAGACCTCCCAGCTCCACATAATATCAAACGGCGAAAATCTCCCAGAGACCTCCATCTTAACACCAGCACCCAGCTTCACTCAACGACCAGCAAGCCACAGTGCTGGACAACCTATGCCAAACAACTAGCAAGACAGGAACACAACCCCACCCATTAGCAGAGAGGCTGCCTAAAATAATAATAAGGCAACAGACACCCCAAACACACCAGCAGACATGAACCTGCCCACTAGAGAGACAAGATCCAGCCTCATCCACCACAACACAGGCATTAGTCCCTTCCACCAGGAAACCTACTCAACCCACTGAACCAACCTTAGCCACTGGGGACAGACATCAAAAACAGCAGGAACTACGAACCTGCAGTCTGCAAAAAGGAGACCCCAAACACAGTAAGATAAGCAAAATGAGAAGACAGAAAAACACACAGCAGATAAAGGAGCAAGATAAAAATGCACCAGACCTAATAAATGAAGAGGAAATAGGCAGCTTACCTGAAAAAGAATTCAGAATAATGATAGTAAGGATGATCCGAAATCTTGGAGATAGAATGGACAATAGAATGGACAAAATGCAAGAATCAGTTAACAAGGACCTAGAAGAACTAAAGATGAAACAAGCAACGATGAACAACATAATAAATGAAATTAAAAGTACTCTAGATGGGATCAATAGCAGAATAACTGAGGCAGAAGAACGGATAAGTGACCTGGAACATAAAATAGTGGAAATAACTACTGCAGAGCAGAATAAAGAAAAGAGAATGAAAAGAACTGAGGACAGTCTCAGAGACCTCTGGGACAACATTAAATGCACCAACATTCGAATTATAGGGGTTCCAGAAGAAGAAGAGAAAAAGAAAGGGACTGAGAAGATATTTGAAGAGATTATAGTTGAAAACTTCCCTAATATGGGAAAGGAAATAGTTAATCAAGTCCAGGAAGCACAGAGAGTCCCATACAGGATAAATCCAAGGAGAAATACGCCAAGACACATATTAATCAAACTGTCAAAAATTAAATACAAAGAAAGCATATTAAAAGCAGCAAGGGAAAAACAACAAATAACACATAAGGGAATCCCCATAAGGTTAACAGCTGATCTCTCAGCAGAAACCCTACAAGCCAGAAGGGAGTGGCAGGACATACTGAAAGTGATGAAGGAGAAAAACCTGCAGCCAAGACTACTCTACCCAGCAAGGATCTCATTCAGATTTGATGGAGAAATTAAAACCTTTACAGACAAGCAAAAGCTGAGAGAGTTCAGCACCACCAAACCAGTTTTACAACAAATGCTAAGGGAAATTCTCTAGGCAAGAAACACAAGAGAAGGAAAAGACCTATAATAATGAACCCAAAACAATTTAGAAAATGGGAATAGGAACATACATATCGATAATTACCTTAAATGTAAATGGACTAAATGCTCCCACCAAAAGACACAGATTAGCTGAATGGATACAAAAACAAGACCCATATATATGCTGTCTACAAGAGACCACTTCAGACCTAGAGACACATACAGACTGAAAGTAAGGGGATGGAAAAAGTTATTCCATGCAAATGGAAACCAAAAGAAAGCTGGAGTAGCAATTCTCATATCAGACAAAATAGACTTTAAAATAAGGACTATTAAAAGAGACAAAGAAGGACACTACATAATGATCAAGGGATCGATCCAAGAAGAAGATATAACAATTGTAAATATTTATGCACCCAACATAGGAGCACCTCAATACATAAGGCAAATACTAACAGCCATAAAAGGGGAAATCGACAGTAACACATTCATAGTAGGGGACTTAAACACCCCACTTTCACCCATGGACAGATCATCCAAAATGAAAATAAATAAGGAAACACAAGCTTTAAATGATACATTAATAGATGGACTTAATTGATATTTATAGGACACTCCATCCAAAAACAGCAGAATACACATTTTTCTCAAGTGCTCATGGAACATTCTCCAGGATAGATCATATCTTGGGTCACAAATCAAGCCTTGGTAAATTTAAGAAAATTGAAATTGTATCAAGTATCTTTTCTGACCACAATGCCATGAGACTAGATATCAATTACAGGAAAAGATCTGTAAAGAATACAAACACATGGAGGCTAAACAATACACTACTTAATAATGAAGTGATCACTGAAGAAATCAAAGAGGAAATCAAAAAATACCTAGAAACAAATGACAATGGAGACACAATGACCCAAAACTTGTGGGATGCAGCAAAAGCAGTTCTAAGGGGGAAGTTTATAGCAATACAAGCCCACCTTAAGAAGCAGGAAACATCTAGAATAAACAACCTAACCTTGCACCTCAAGCAATTAGAGAAAGAAGAACAAAAAACCCCCAAAGCTAGCAGAAGGAAAGAAATCATAAAAATCAGATCAGAAATAAATGAAAAAGAAATGAAGGAAACAATAGCAAAGATCAATAAAACTAAAAGCTGGTTCTTTGAGAAGATAAACAAAATAGATAAACCACTAGCCAGACTCATCAAGAAAAAAGGGAGAAGACTCAAATCAATAGAATTAGAAATGAAAAAGAAGAGGTAACAACTGACACTGCAGAAATAAAAGAGATCATGAGAGATTACTACAAGCAACTCTATGCCAATAAAATGGACAATCTGGAAGAAATGGACAAATTCTTAGAAATGCACAACCTGCCAAGACTGAATCAGGAAGAAATAGAAAATATGAACAGACCAATCACAAGCACTGAAATTGAAACTGTGGTTAAAAATCTTCCAACAAAGAAAAGCCCAGGACCAGATGGCTTCACAGGCGAATTCTATCAAACATTTAGAGAAGAGCTAACACCTATCCTTCTCAAACTCTTCCAAAATATAGCAGAGGGAGGAACACTCCCAAACTCCTTCTACGAGGCCACCATCACCTTGATACCAAAACCAGACAAGGATGTCACAAAGAAAGAAAACTACAGGCCAATATCACTGATGAACATAGATGCAAAAATCCTCAACAAAATACTAGCAAACAGAATCCAACAGCACATTAAAAGGATCATACATCATGATCAAGTGGGGTTTATTCCAGGAATGCAAGGATTCTTCAATATACGCAAATCTATCAATGTGATAAACCATATTAACAAATTGAAGAAGAAAAACCATATGATCATCTCAATAGATGCAGAGAAAGCTTTTGACAAAATTCAACACCATTTATGATAAAAACCCTGCAGAAAGTAGGCATAGAGGGAACTTTCCTCAACATAATAAAGGCCATATATGACAAGCCCACAGCAAACATCATCCTCAATGGTGATCTTTCCACTAAGATCAGGAACAAGACAAGGTTGCCCACTCTCACCACTTTTGTTCAACATAGTTTTGGAAGTTTTAGCCACAGCAATCAGAGAAGAAAAGGAATCCAAATCGGAAAAGAAGAAGTAAAGCTGTCACTGTTTGCAGATGACATGATCCTATACATAGAGAATCCTAAAGATGCTACCAGAAAACTACTAGAGCTAATCAATGAATTTGGTAAAGTGGCAGGATACAAAATTAATGCACAGAAATCTCTGGCATTCCTATATACTAATGATGAAAAATCTGAAAGTGAAATCAAGAAAACACTCCCATTTACCATTGCAACAAAAAGAATAAAATATCTAGGAATAAACCTACCTAAGGAGACAAAAGACCTGTATGCAGCAAATTATAAGACACTGATGAAAGAAATTAAAGATGATACAAATAGATGAAGAGATATACCATGTTCTTGGATTGGAAGAATCAACATTGTGAAAATGACTCTACTACCCAAAGCAATCTATAGATTCAATGCAATCCCTATCAAACTACCACTGGCATTTTTCACAGAACTAGAACAAAAAATTTTGCAATTTGTATGGAAACACAAAAGACCCTGAATAGCCAAAGCAATCTTGAGAACGAAAAAAGGAACTGGAGGAATCAGGCTCCCTGACTTCAGACTATACTACAGAGCTACAGTTATCAAGACGGTATGGTACTGGCACAAAAACAGAAAGATAGATCAATGGAACAGGATAGAAAGCCCAGAGATAAACCCATGCACATATGGACACCTTATCTTTGATAAAGGTGGCAGGAATGTACAGTGGAGAAAGGACAGCCTCTTCAATAAGTGGTGCTGGGAAAACTGGACAGGTACATGTAAAAGTATGAGATTAGATCACTCCCTAACACCATACACAAAAATAAGCTCAAAATGGATTAAAGACCTAAATATAAGGCCAGAAACTATCAAACTCTTAGAGGAAAACATAGGCAGAACACTCTATGACATAAATCACAGCAAGATCCTTTTTGACCCACCTCCTAGAGTAATGGAAATAAAAACAAAAATAAACAAATGGGACCTAATGAAACTTCAAAGCTTTTGCACAGCAAAGGAAACCATAAACAAGACCAAAAGACAACCCTCAGAATGGGAGAAAATATTTGCAAATGAAGTAACCGACAAAGGATTAATCTCCAAAATTTACAAGCAGCTCATGCAGCTCAATAACAAAAAAACAAACAGCCCAATCCAAAAATGGGCAGAAGACCTAAATAGACATTTCTCCAAAGAAGATATACAGACTGCCAACAAACACATGAAAGAATGCTCAACATCATTAATCATTAGAGAAATGCAAATCAAAACTACAATGAGATATCATCACACACCAGTCAGAATGGCCATCATCAAAAAATCTAGAAACAATAAATGCTGGAGAGGGTGTGGAGAAAAGGGAACACTCTTGCACTGCTGGTGGGAATGTGAATTGGTTCAGCCACTATGGAGAACAGTATGGAGGTTCCTTAAAAAGCTACAAATAGAACTACCATATGACCCAGCAATCCCACTACTGGGCATATACCCTGAGAAAACCGAAATTCAAAAAGAGTCATGTACCAAAATGTTCATTGCAGCTCTATTTACAATAGCCCGGAGATGGAAACAACCTAAGTGCCCATCATCGGATGAATGGATCAAGAAGATGTGGCACATATATACAATGGAATATTACTCAGCCATAAAAAGAAACGAAATTGAGCTATTTGTAATGAGGTGGATAGACCTAGAGTCTGTCATACAGAGTGAAGTAAGTCATAAAGAGAAAGACAAATACCATATGCTAACACATATATATGGAATTTAAGAGAAAAAAAAATGTCATGAAGAACCTAGGGGTAAGGCAGGAATAAAGACGCAGACCTCCTAGAGAACGGACTTGAGGTTATGGGGAGCGGGAAGGGTGAGCTGTGACAGGGCGAGAGAGAGTCATGGACATATACACACTAACAAACGTAGTAAGGTAGATAGCTAGTTGGAAGCAGCCGCATGGCACAGGGATATTGGCTTGGTGCTTTGTGACAGCCTGGAGGGGTGGGATAGGGAGGGTGGGAGGGAGGGAGACGCAAGAGGGAAGAGATATGGGAACATATGTATATGTATAACTGATTCACTTTGTTATAAAGCAGAAACTAACACACCATTGTAAAGCAATTATACCCCAATAAAGATGTTAAAAAAAAAAAAAGAATGTGGTATGGTGGAAATACCTTGTTATAGTGATTTTATTTAGTTGTCTCTCATTATCATTTCCCTGACATAAAAAAAATAAAGCCACTAATGAAAAGTCATCAATTTCTTCCTCCTTTCCCATGGAGTATGTTTTCTCTACATAGAATGTTATAAGATTTTTAAATTGATATCATTTATATTATTTGTGCCATCAGCAAATCATGTCTAGGTTTGTGTCTTCAATTTACATATGCATATAAGTATGCATTTATTCAACAAGGACAAATGTTTAAAATCAGAAGATGTATGTTGTTCTTCAGAATAATGAAAAGTTCACTCTTTTTACTTCTTTATTTTTCTCTACACAATCATCAGTTCACATACTCTGGTTTTGCTTTCTGGATCTACAGTTATATTATTAATGTATTACACCCTCTTGATTTTTTTCTCATTTTTTTTTAACTTTTCACTTATTTCTATTTTGTACATGTTATAAAATATTTCTCTGATTGAAGCCTCCAAAACATTAGTATTTTTATTAAAATAAAAATTTTATGAAAGTAGAATTTAAATCTAAATAATCAGATCATCAATATTCAGCTGAATGAGTTTTGACACTTGCATATACTCATGTAATCACCTGAAAAAACACAAACATTCATTACATGTGATGGACTGTGAGAAAATCTTGGCAGTTGGGACTGTGTGTGGGACTTTTTTTTTTTTTTTAATTGTAGTTGCTTTACAATGTGGTGTTAGTTTCTGCTGTAGAGCAAAGTAAATCAGCTACATCCCCTCATTTTCTGGATTTCCTTCCAATTTAGGTCAACACAGAGCACCAAGTAGAGTTCCCTGTGCTATACAGCATGTTCTCATTGGTCATCTATTTTATACATAGTAGTGTATATATGTCAATCCCAATCTCCCAATTAATCCCACCTTCTCTTCACCCCCTGGTATCCATATGTCGATTCTCTACATTTGTGTCTCTATTTCTGCCTTGCAAATAAGTTCATCTGTATCATTTTTCTAGATTCTATATATAAGCAATATTATAGGAAATTTGTTTTTCTCTTTCTGACATACTTCACTCTGTATGACAGTTTCTGGGTCTATCCACATCTCTGCAAATTGCACAATTTCGTTTCTTTTTATGGCTAATATTCCATTGTATATATGTACCACTTCTTTTTTATCCATTCTTCTTTGATGGACATTTAGGTTACTTCCATGACCTGGCTATTGTAAATAATGCTGCAATGAACATTGGGGTGCATGTATCTTTTTGAATTATGGTTTTCTCAGGGTATACACCCAGTAGTGTGTTGGCTGGGTCATATGGTAGTTCTATTTTTAGTTTTTTAAGGAACCTCCATACTGTTCTCCATAGTGGCTGTATCAATTTACATTCTCACCAACAGTGCAAGAGGATTCCCATTTCTCCACAACCTCTCCAGAATTTATTGTTTGTAGATATTTTGATGGTGTCCATTCTGACTGGTGTGAGGTGATACCCCATTGTACTTTTGATTTGTACTTCTCTAATAATTAGTGATATTGAGGATACTTTCATATGTTTGTTGGCCATCTGTATGTCTTCTTTGGAGAAATGTCTATTTAGGTCTTCTGCCCATTTTTGGATTGGATTTCTTATGTTTTTTTTGATATTGAACCGCATGAGCAGTAATCCTTTGTCAGTTGCTTCGTTTGCAAATATTTTCTCCCATTCTGAGGGTTGTCTTTTGGTCTTGTTTATGGTTTCCTTTGCTGTGCAAAAGCTTTTAAGTTTCATTAGGTCCCATTTGTTTATTTTTGTTTTTATTTCCATTTCTCTAGGAGATGTGTCAAAAAGGATCTTGCTGTGATTTATGTCAAAAACTGTTCTGCCTATGTTTTCCTCTAAGAGTTTTCTAGTGTCTGACCTTACATTTAGGTTTTTTATTCCATTTTGAGTTTATTTTTGCTTGTGGTGTTAGGGAGTGTTCTAAATTCATTCTTTTACATGTAACTGTTCAGTTTTCCCAACACCACTTATTGAAGTGACTCTTCTCTCCATTGTATATTCTTGCCTCCTTTGTCATAGATCATGTTACCATAGGTGCTTGGGTTTATCTCTGGATTTTCTATCCTGTTCCACTGATCTATATTTCTGTTTTTGTGCCAGTACCATTCTGCCTTGTTTACTGTAGCTTTGTTGTATAGTCTGAAGTCAGAGAACCTGATTCCTCCAGCTCCATTTTTATTTCTCAAGATTGCTTTGGCATTTGAGGTCTTTTGTGTTTCCATACAAACTGTACAATTTTTTTTCTAATTCTGTGAAAAATGCCATTGATTATATCATAGGATTGTATTGAATCTGTAGATTGCTTTCTGTAGTATAGTCATTTTCACAATATTGATTCTTCCAATAAAAAAAACATGGTATATCTCCATCTCTTTGATTCATCTTTTGTTTATTTCATCAATATCTTATAACTTATTGAATACAGGTCTTCTGCATCCTTACGTAGGTTTATTCCTAGTATTTTATTCTCTTTGTTGCAATGGTAAATGGGATTTTTTAAATAATTTCTCTTTCTAATCTTTCATTATTAGTGTATAGGAATGCAAGAGATTTCTGTGTATTAATTTCATATCCTGAAACTTTACGAAATTCATTGATTGGCTCTAGTAGTTTTCTGGTGACATCTTTAGGATTTTCTATGTGTAGTATCATGTCACCTGCAAAGAGTGACAGTTTTCCTTCTTCTTTTCTAATTTGAATTACTTTTATTTCTTTTTGTTCTCTGATTGTCCTGGCTAAGACTTCCAAAACTATGTTGAGTAAAAGTGTTAAAGTGACCACCCTTGCCTTGTTCCTGATCCTAGAGGAAATGCTTTCACTTTTTCACCATTGAGAATGATGTTTGCTGTGTGCTTGTAATATATAGCCTTTATTATGTTGAGGTAAGTTTTCTCTATGTCTACTTTGTGGAGAGTTTTTTTTATCATAAATGCCTGTTGAATTTTGTCAAAAGCCTTTTTTGCATCTATTGAGATGATCATAAGGTTTTATTCTTCAATTTGTTAACATGGTCTGTCACATTGGTTGATTTGGCATATGTTGAAAAATCCTTGCGTTCCTGGGATAAATCTCACTTGATGATGGTGTTTGATCCTTTCAATTCGTTGTTGTATTCAGTTTGCCAGTATTTTGTTGAGGACTTTTGCATCTATGTTCATCAGTTATATTGGCCTGTAATTTTATTTTTATGTTATATCTTTGTCTGGTTTATTTATCAAGGTGTGAGTGGCCTCATAGAATGAGTTTGGGAGTATTGCTCCCTCTGTAATTTTTTTGAAGAGTTTGAGAAGGATAGGTATTAGCTCTTCTCTAAATGATTTATAGAATTTCCTTGTGAAACAATCTGGTCCTGGACTTCGGTTTGTTAGAAATTATTAATCTCAGTTTCAATTTCATTATTTGTGATTGGTCTGTTCATATTTTCTATTTTTTCCTGGATCCGTCTTGGAAACCTATATATTTCTAAGAATTTGTCCATTTTTCCAGGTTGTGCTTTTTATTGGTATATAGTTACTTGTAGTAGTCTCCTATAATCCTTTGTATTTCTGGGGTGTCCATTGTAACTACTTCTTATCTATTTCTAATTTTATTTTATCAATTTGATTCCTCTCCTTTTTTTTTCTTGATGAGTCTGGCTAAAGGTTTATCAATTTTGGTTATCTTCTCAAAAAAAACAGCTTTTCATTTCATTAATAGTTGCTATTGTTTTATTTGTTTCTATTTCATTTACTTCTGCTCTGATTTTTATGATTTTTTTTCTTCTAATAATTTTGTGTCTTGTTCATTCTTCTTTCTCTACTTGCTTTTGGTGAAAGTTAGGTTGTTTATTTGAGATTTGTTTCTTGAGGTGGGGTTCTGTCACTATAAACTTCCCTCTTAGAACTGCTTTTGCTGCATCCTATAGGTTTTGGGGTGATGTGTTTTTGTTGCCAGTTGATTCTAAGTATTTTTTTGATTTCCTCTTTGACTTCTTCAGTGAGTCATTGGTTATTTAGTAGCATATTGTTTAACCTCCGTGTGTTTGTGGTTTTTACAGTTTTTTTTCTGTAATTAATTTCTAATCTCCTCACATTGTGGTCAGAAAAGGTGCTTGATATGAATTTAATTTCCTTAAATTTATGCATGCTTGATTTGTGAGCCAAGATGTGCTCTATTCTGGTGAATGTTCCATGTGCACTTGAGAATAAAGTATTTTCTGTTGCTTTCAGATGGAATGTCCTATAAATATCAATTAAATCTATCTTGTCTAATGTGTCATTTAAGGCTTGTGTTTCCTTATTAATTTTCTGTCTGGATTGTTTGTCCATTGGTATAAGTGGAGTGTTAAAGTTCCTGACTATTATAGTGTTACTGTCAATTTCCCCTTTTATGGCTGTTAACATTTGCCTTATGTATTGAGGTGCTCCTTGTTGGGTGCATAAGTATTTACAATTGTTATATCTTCTTCTTGTATTGATCCCTTGATCATTATGTAGTGTCCTTCATTGCCTCTTGTAATAGTCTTTATTTTAAAATCTATTTTGTCTGATATGAGAATTGCTACTCCAGCTTCTTTTGATTTCCATTTCTGTGGACTATCTTTTTCCATACCCTCACTTTCAGTCTGTATGTGTGTCTACATCTGAAGTGGGTCTGTTGTAGACAGCATATATATGGGTCTTGGTTTTGTATCCATTCAACCAGTCTGTGTTGTTTGGTTGGAGCATTTAATCCATTTACATTTAAGGTAATTATTGATATGCATGTTCCTATTACAATTGGAACTTTTCTTAATTGTTTTGGGTTTGTTTTTGTAGGTCATTTACTTCTCTTGTGTTTCCTGCCCAGAGAAGTTCCTTAAGCACTTGTTGTAAAGCTGGTTTAGTGGTGTTGAATTCTCTGAGCTTATACTTGTCTGTAAAGCTTTTGATTCCTCTGTCAAATCTGAATGAGATGTTTGCTGGTTAGAGAAATCTTGATTGTAGATTTTTCCCTTTCATCACTTTAAATATATCTTGCCACTCCTTTCTGGCCTGCAGAGTTTCTGCAGAAAAATCATCTGATAACCTTATGGGGATTCCCTTGTATGTTATTTATTTTTTTCCCTTGATGATTTCAATATTTTTCTTTGTAGTTAATTTTTGTTAGTTTGATTAATATGTGTCTCGGTGTGTTTCTCCTTGGGTTTATCCTGTATGGGACTCTCTAAGCTTCCTGGACTTTTTTGACTATTTTCTTTCCCATGTTAAGGAGGTTTTCAACTATAATCTCTTCAGCACCAGATCCTACAGGCAGTTAGCTGGAGCTGGGTCTTAGTGTCAGAGATGGAGACCTCTGGAAGAGCTCAAGATGATTAATATTCACTGGGGCTGGGAATTCTCTGGTGGCCCAGATTATTGGACTCAGATCTCTTAACCTGGAGACTCAGGCCTCACCCCTTGCCAGGAAACCAAGACTGCAAGCTGTGTGGTGCAGCCAATAAATAAAAGAAAAAAGAAGAGAAGAAAGGAAAGCAGACAAACAAAACCCATGCCAAATGATAAAAGCAAAACCAAACACACAAAAAAAAAAAAAAAAAGAAAACAAGAAAACAAAAAAAACAAAATATCCCAAAACCAAAATAAACAATAAAAACAACACTAACAAAAAGAAAAAGCGAAAGTAAACTAAAATAAAACAAAGAAAACTTAAAACACACATAACAATCAAAAAAAACAAAACAAAACAAAGCAAAACTTTCAGTTATACATATATATGTGTATATATATATACGTGTATGTAATATACATGTATGTATATATATATTTATGTGTATATATATGTGTGTATATATATATATATATATATATTTCTTTTTCAGATCATTTTCCATCATACGTTATTACAAGACATAGAGTATAGTTCCCTTTGCTATAAAGTAGGTCCTTATTGTTTATCTATTTTATATATATATAAAATAGTGTGTGTCTGTTAATCCCAAACTCCTAATTTATCCCCCATTCCCCTTTGGTAACCATAAGTTTTTTCTCTACTCTTTTAAAAGTTTTTCAGAGTAGATGGTCTTGTTCTTATGTGTGTAATTTAAAATAATCACCCCAAAATAGTAACTGAATTGTTCAATAATGTGAGAACTTTTGGCTACTAAAATGACATTTAGGGTACTCTGGGTTATATTTGGCTTGTAACACAGAGCAAAAATATATCCAACACTTTCCCCCAAATTTCCTAACTGTTGTAAACTAAAAGCCTATTTTTTTTAAGTCTAAATTGATGTGTAATAACTTAGAAGTCATGAGAAGTCTCATGGTTTCAATTGTTTTACTTTGATTTTCTTTCAAAGTGCCGCTTAGCAGGTGTGAACCCACACAAACCAAAACAAAAAAGAAAAGGTGTTTGCACAGAATCTTTGGAAACTGAGATGCATGGTACTCACAGCTTTATTCAGCAACTCAAGTGGGCCAGTATGTCCAGAATTGCAATCTATCACATTAACAAAATGGTGACTCCTCAAGCAGTTGGAATAAAATATTTAAAAACTAAAGAACGAAGAAAGCTTTTAATGACTCTTGTGTTTATGATTTCTGGCTTTACGATATCTGTGTGTGTTTTTGTTTTTAACAAGGATGGATGTGTTCTTTATAAGGAAGAGAAGTTTTGTAAAACCCCAAATGCTCAGGTTAAGACCCAAGGATGAGAAAATGTCTTCCTCACAGAGTATTCTTACTTTAAAAAAATGATTTTGAGTACAATGACTGAGAAACAAGTTTCCACTTGTCTAGATAATGCAGTTTGGGATCGAAAGATACATCTTTAACACCATGTCTGTTTTACCTGGTTATATGTTTAATATCTTTAAAAGGGTCACTTCAGAGGTTTTGTACACATTGTCTTTTATTTTGTGTCTGTTTCATGGTCAATAAAGTTCGCCCTATTAAAAAAAGCAAAACAAAACAAAACAAAAAAGGCAAAAATCAAAACAAAGAACAAAAACAAGAAAAAACACAAAACAACAAAAAGTAAAGTTAAAAATAGAAAAATAAAAATATATATTTTTTAAGACAAAGAAAAAATAAAACTAAAAAATAATTTAAAAAAACAAAAAAAAAAACCACAACAGAACAAAATGAAACAAAAAACAAAGCAAATCATATTAATAATAATAGTAATAATAACATTTTCCTGAGGCTTCTACTCTCAGTGTCCTTGTCCCCATGTTGAGCCAGAGCAAATCCCTGCCTTCCCAGCAGGCTCTCCAATACTTCTAGGTAGGTCTCTGGACCCACTGTGGGCTCAGCTCAGACCCTGGCCAACTCCGGAGTGTATTTTTCTGCAAAGTCCACAGCTGTTAAAGTTATACCTGTCTTAGTTATGGGAGCACTCATTGTCCATTCAGATATTTCACAGATGCAGGGTTTATCAAGCAGTTCATTAGGAATTAATCTGCAGCTTGTGCAGCTGCATATAGAGCTTTCTGTTTCTCTTCCTTAGTTGCACAGCCTTTGGGGGTCAGCTTTGATTTTGGCCCCACCTCTGCATGTGTGCCACCCTCAGGAGCCTGTTCCTTGTCCAGGTGAGAGGGGGTGAAAGCAGTGGCTGGTTGGGCACTCAGGCTGATTGTGTCACTTAATCACTCAGGCTGGGGAGGGATAAATCAGCCACAGCTGGGATGTGCATGAAGTGCCTGTGGTGGAAGACACCAGCAGGAATTTGCACCAGACTGGGAAATGCTCACTCTGGTGGGAGTCCCTCCAAGTGCCCAAAGAAGCAGGAAACAGTGGGTGGGAAAGGGTGTTGCCATGGCGGCCCTGTGCATTGCTTGCCACTTAACAATGGCATCTCATTTCCAAGGCAGCCCATGCTCCATCTAAGAGCATTCCTGGCCATGGAGCTCATCACTTCCATCCTTGTAGGTTGTCTCTGCACAGCCAACAGCAGTTGTTTCCCCAGATCTACACTCCTAACCCCACACTTTAGCACTCAGCTCCCACCGACATTGGTGGCTTCCTGTCCCAGATGGGGCATCCAGGGATGATTCTGGAGGAGGCTTTAGGGGCACCCAGTGTAGATTCTGGAAGAGGCTTTTGTGTGGGCAGTGCATGCAGGGCTGTCATATCCTGTGCTATCAAAGAAGGCTTTGGTGGTGGCAGTGCTCAGGACCCTGGAGACTGCAGGAGTTGAGGAGGCCTTGGCTTGAGGGCAGGGCAAGCCTGCTCAGATGGGTGCCCCTGCCAGTGCCTGTGGAGGCAGGAACCAGCAGGTGAGGGAGGGAGTTGCAATAGGAAAGAGAACAGTCTTTTCTCTTCTATGAACATCTCATTATTTTCTTGAATTTGTTTAATTTAGATTTCTTTATATCCATAATTCTCAAATGTGTTTTAAACTTAAAATTTTGCAGCTTTTGTTTGCTTGTGTGAAAGTGATGATCTCTTTTGACTATATACATCCTAAACAGAAGCCAAAGCCCTAATTAGAGTTAAAACCATTTAAAATCCCCAAGTTTAATATTTGTTCTGTTTCTCATATCTACAAGGTAGCATCATATTTATCTCTAGGTTTTGTCCACAATATCTAGGGACAATTTGTAAAGTTTGCTCTTCACCAAGTTAATTCAGTTTATCAAGTGAAAATTCCTACCCTCACTTTGTCCAAAAAATATTTTATTTCTTCTATTTCACTTTGTGTTTTCTTACAGTTTTTTAATGCTATTAATGTGTTTTTGATCTCTTTGTCAATTTAATTTTCTCTCCATATGGATTTCTGTTCCTATTTAAAAAAACACATTGATTAAATCACTAGGATGCTCAACATTTTTTATATATTTATAAGTATGACTTCAGAAGCATGCTATTAGAACCAGGCAAAACAAGACTAAGTGGAATGCAATCATATATTGTATTTCCTAATTAAGCACAAAAACTATGGGCCTATGTGATAGAAATATATGAAAATATTTTAGAACACAATGAAGCAGTAAACAGTTTAATTTGACCCAATTAATTGGTAAGGATCTAGGATTGAGGTTAAATAATTTTATATACTGTAATTAGACAATGAAGTTGGTACAAATGAAAAGAAAAATAAAAAGTAGTTTATATATTTTGTCTGCCATCACAAAATACCATAGACTAGGGAATAAACCACAGACATTTATTTTCTTACAGTTTTGGAGGCTTGAAGTCTGTGATAAGGTTGCTGACATGGTTGTTTTCTGGTGAACCACATATTCCTGGCTTTTAGGCACCCACAACTTTGTAAGCTCACATGACATTCTTGTGTGCACATGATGGGAGGAGGGGGAGAAAGGACAAAGCTCTGATGGCTCTTCTTATAATGACACTAACCTTATCCTAGTGTCCCATCCTTATGATCTCAAGAACCTTAATTACTTCCTTGTAGGTCATATTTCCAAATCTAGTCATACTGGGGGTTAGGACTCCAACATATGAATTTTGAGAGGACACAATTCAGTCCATAGCACCACATGGCATTAAAAGAAAAAAATTGATGACCATGGCAGTATTGGACATGAGATAAAACAGGTACTTGCTCTATAGCTCCAGCTCTCAATCACTGGCCAAAAAAACCCATGGATGTTGGAACGCTTATCCAGCTGAGAAGTTAACCCATAATTGTTTTAAAAGTAAGCTTTCATTCTCTGTTTAATAAGTACATTACCACAAGCCATGGTAATGTTAAAGAGAAATAAGGTAAATTAAAATTACAGTGTACATTTTATGTTCATGGTTTAGTAATTGATGACTATTTGGTAATTTAATTTTTATTAATTATTAAAAAAAAATGTATCCATACATCACCAGACATGGACCTGCTCACAAGAAAGACAAGATCCATCCTCATCCACCAGAACACAGGCACTAGTCCCCTCCACCAGGAAGCCTACATAACCCACTGAACCAAACTTAGTCACTGGGGGCATACACCAAAAACAACAGGAACTATGAACCTGCACCCTGTGAAAAGGAGACCCCAAACACAGTAAGTTAAGCAAAATGAAAAGACAGAGAAACACACAGCAGAAGAAGGAGCAAGGGAAAAACCCAACAGACCTAAAAAATGAAGAGGAAATAGGCAGTCTACTTGGAAAAGAATTCAGAATAATGATAGTAAAGATGATCCAAAATCTTGGAAATAGAATAGTGAAAATACAAGAAATGTTTAACAAGGACCTAGAAAAAATGGAAGAACAAACAAACAATGATGAACAGCACAATAAATGCAATTAAAAATTCTCTAGAATGAATCAATAGCAGAATAACTGAGGCAGAAGAACGGATAAGTGACCTGGAAAATAAAATACTGGAAATAAATACTGCAGAGCAGAATAAAGAAAATAGAATGAAAAGAATTGAGGACAGTCTCACAGACCTCTGGGACAACACAAAATGCACCAACATTCGAATTATAGGTGTCCCAGAAGAAGAAGAGAAAAAGAAAGGGACTGAGAAAATATTTGAAGAGATTATAGTTGAAAACTTCCCTAATATGGGGAAGGAAATAGTTAATCAAGTCCAGGAACACAGAGACTCCAATACAGGATAAATCCAGGAGAAACATGACAACACAAATATTAATCAAACTATCAAATATTAAATACAAAGAAAAAATATTTAAAGCAACAAGGGAAAAACAACAAATAACATACAAGGGAACCCCATAAGGTTAACAGCTGATCTTTCAGCAGAAACTCTGCAAGCCAGAAGGGAGTGGCAAGACATATTTAAAGTGATGAAAGGGAAATAACTACAAGCAAGATTACTCTACCCAGCAAGGATCTCATTCAGATTTGATGGAGAATTTAAAACCTTTACAGACAATCAAAAGCTAAGAGAATTCAGACCCACCAAAGCACCTTTACAACAAATGCTAAAGGAACTTTTCTAGGCAGGAAACACAAGAGAAGGAAAAGACTTACAATAGCAAACCCAAAACAATTAAGAAAATCATAATAGAAACATACATATCGATAATTAACTTAAATTTAAATGGGTTAAATGAACCAACCAAAGGACATAGACTGGCTGAATGGATACAAAAACAAGACCTGTATATATGCTTTCTACAGGAGACCCACTTCAGACCTAGGGACACATACAGACTGAAACTGAGGGGATGGAAAAAGATACTCCACAGAAATGGAAATCAAAAGAAAGCTGGAGTAGTAAATCTCATATCAGACAAAATAGACTTTAAAATGAAGACTATTATAAGAGACAAATAAGGACACTATATAATGATCAAGGGATCAATATAAGAAGAAGATATAACAATTGTAAATATTTATGCACCAAACATAGGAGCGCCTCAATATAAAAGGGAAATACTAACAGCCATAAAACAGAAAATTGACAGTAACATAATTATAGTACAGGACATTAACACACCACTTTCATGAAAGGACACATCATCCAAAATGAAAACAAATTAAGAAACACAAGCTTTAAATGATACATTAAACAAGATGGACTTAGTTGATATTTATAGGACATTCCATCCAAAAACAACAGAATACACTTTCTTCTCAAGTGCTCATGGAACATTCTCCAGGATACAGCATATCTTGTGTCACAAATCAAGCCTTGGTAAGTTTAAGAAAATTGAAATCATATCAGGTATCTTTTCCAAGCACAATGCTATGAGACTAGATATCAATTATGAAAAACTCTAAAAAATACAAACACATGGGGCTTCCCTGGTGGCACAGTGGTTGAGAGTCCACCTGCCAATGCAGGGGACATAGGTTCGTGCCCTAGTCTGGGAAGATCTCACATGTCACGGAGGAGCTGGGCCCGTGAGCCATGGCCACTGAGCCTGCACGTCCAGAGCCTGTGCTCTGCAACAGGAGAGGCTGCAACAGTGAGGGGCCCGGTACCACCAAAAAAAAAAAAAAAAATATATATATATATATATATATATATATATATATATATATATAAAAACACATAGAGGCTAAACTATACACTATTAAATAAACAAGAGATCACTGAAGAAATCAAAGAGGAAATAAAAAAATACCTAGAAACATATGACAATGAAAACAGATAACCCAAAACCTATGGGATGCAGCAAAAGAAGTTCTAAGGGGGAATTTTATAGCAATACAATCTTACCTTAAGAAACAAGAAACATCTGAAATAAACAACCTAATCTACACCTAAAGCAAATTAGAGAAAGTAGAACAAAAAACACCAAAGTTAGCAGAAGGAAAGAAATCAAAAAATCAGAACAAAAATAAATGTAAATAAATGAAGGAAACAATAGAAAAGATCAATAAAACTAAAAGCTGCTTTTTTGAGATAAACAAAATTGATAAACTGTTAGCCAGAGTCATCAAGGAAAAAGGAGAAGACTCAAATCAATACAATTAGAAACGAAAAAGGAGAAGTAATAATTGACACTGCATAAATACAAACAATCATGAGAGATTACTATAAGTAACTATATGTCAATAAAATGGACAACCTGGAAGAAATGGACAAATTCTTATAAAAAGCACAAACTTCTGAGACTGAACCAGGAAGAAATAGAAAATATAAACAGAAAAATCACAAGTATTGACATTGAAACTGTGATTAAAATCTTCCAACGAACCAAAGCCTAGGACCAGATGGCTTCATAGGCGAATTCTACCAAACATTAAGAAAAGAGTCAACACTGATCCTTCTCAAACTCTTCCAAAATATAGCAGAGGGAGGAACACTCCCAAACTCATTCTAAGAGGCCACCATCACTCTGATTCCAAAAGCAGGCAAAGATGTCACAAAGAAAGAAAACTACAGGCCAATATCATTGATGAACATAGATGCAAAAATCCTCAACAAATACTAACAAAAAGAATCCAACAATACATTGAAAGTCTCATGCATGATGATCAAGTGAGGTTTATCCCAGGAATGCAAGGATTCTTCACTATACACAAATCAATCAATGTGATACTCGATATTAATAAATTAAAGAATAAAAACTATATGATCATCTCAATAGATGCATAAAAAGCTTTTGACAAAATTCAACACCAATTTATCATAAAAACCCTCTGGAAAATAGGAATAGGGGGAACTTCCCTCAACAAAATAAAGGCTGTATATGACAAACCCACAGCAGATATCATCTTAAATGGTGAAAAACTGAAATCATTTCCACTAAGATCAGGAATAAGACAAGGTTGCCCACCCTCATCACTGTTATTCAACATTGTTTTGGAAATTTTAGCCACAGGAATCAGAGAAGAAAAAGAAATAAAAAGAATCCAAATCAGAAAAGAAGTAAAGCTGTAACTGTTTGCAGATGACATGATACTACACATAGAGAATCCTAAAGATGCTACCAGAAAAAACTAGAGCTAATCAATGAATTTGGTAAAGTAGCAGGATACAAAATTAATGCACAGGAATCTCTTGCAATCCTATACACTAATAATGAAAAATCTGAAAGTGAAATTAAGGAAACACTCCCATTTACAATTGCAACAAATAGAATAAAATACATAGGAATAAACCTACCTAAGGAGAAAAAGACCTGTATGCAGAAAACTCTAAGAGACTGATGAAAAAAATTAAAGATGATACAAATAGATGGAGAGATATACCATGTTCTTGGATTGGAAGAATCAACGTAGTGAAAATGACTATAGTACCCATAGTAATGTACAGATTCAATGCAATCCCTACCAAACTACCACTGATATTTTTCACAGAACTAGAACAAAAAATTTCACAATTTGTACGGAAACACAAATGACACCGAATAGCCCAAGCAATCTTGAGAAAGAAAAATGGAGCTGGAGGAATCAGGATCCCTGACTTCAGACTACATTACAAAGCTACAGTAATCAAGACAGTATGGTACTGGCACAAAAACAGAAATATAGATCAATGGAACAGGAAAGAAAACCCAGATATAAACCCACACACATATGGTCACCTTATCTTTGATACAGGAGGCAAGAATGCACAATGGAGAAAAGACAGCCTCTTCAATAAGTGGTGCTGGGAAAACTGAACAGCTACATGTAAAAGAATGAAATTAGAACACTCCCTAACACCATACACAAAAATAAACTCAAAATGGATTAAAGACTTAAATGTAAGGCCTGAAAGTATAAAACTCTTAGAGGAAAACAGAGGCAGAACACTCTATGACATAAATCACAGCAAGATCCTTAATGACCCACCTCCTAGAGAAATGGAAATAAAAACAAAAATACACAAATGAGACCTAATGAAATTTCAAAGCTTTTGCACAACAAAGGAAACCTAAACAAAAGACAACCCTCAGAATGGAAGAAAATATTTGCAACTGAAACAACTGACAAAGGATTAATCTCCAAAATTTACAAGCAGCTCATGCAGCTCAATATAAAAAAAAAAAAAAAAAAAAAAAAAAACACAATCCAAAAATGGGAAGAAGATCTAAATAGACATTTCTCCAAAGAAGATATACAGATTGCCAACAAACACATGAAAGAATGCTCAACATCATTAATTATTAGAGAAATACAAATCAAAACTACAAAGAGATATCATCTCACACCAGTCAGAATGGCCATCATCAAAAAATCTAGAAACAATACTTGCTGGAGAGGGTGTGGAGAAAAGGGAACCCTCCTGCACTGATGATGGGAATGTAAATTGATACAGCCACTATGGAGAACAGTATGGAGGTTCCTTAAAAAACTAAATATAGATGTACCATACAACCCAACAATCCCACTACTGGGCATATACCCTGAGAAAACCATAATTCAAAAATAGTCACATACCACAATGCTCATTGCTGCTCTATTTACAATAGCCAGGACATGGAAACAACCTAAGTGTCCTTCGACAGATGAATGGATAAAGAAGATGTGACACATATATACAATAGAATATTACTCAGCCATAAAAAGAAACAAAATTGATTTTTTTGTAGTGAGGTGGATGGACCTACAGTCTGTCATACAGAGTGAAGCAAGTCAGAAAGAGGAAAACAAATACTGTAGGCTAAAACATATATATGGAATCTAAAAAAAAAAAAAAATGATGATGAAGAACCTAGGGGCAGGATAGGAATAAAGACACAGACCTACTAAAGAATGGACTTGAGGATACTGGGTGTAGTATGGGTAAGCTGGGACAAACTGAGCGAGTGGCATGGACATATATACACTACCAAATGTAAAATACATAGGTAGTGGGAAGCAGCCAAATAGCACAGGGTGATCAGCTTGGTGCTTTGTGACCAACTGGAGTGGTGGGATTGGGATGGTGTGAGGGAGGAAGACACAAGAGGAGAGAGATATGGGGATATATGTGTATGTATAGCTGATTCACTTTGTTATAAAGCAGAAACTAACAAAGTATTGTAAGGAACTTATACTCCGATAAAGATGTTAAAAAGAAAAATATTACTATGTCCTCTTGAAAAAGAAAAAAATAAAATTTATCCAGATGATTAATAAATTATTCTATCATTAAAATACTTAATCAGATAATTGAATTTAGCTTATCATTTTAAGTAGAGATGTATAAGAAACTTTAATAATTTCAAAATAATAGTGAACTATTTACAATAACTTGAATTATTATACTCACAGGTTGAATTTGTCATGTACAAGTAATATTTAGGTAATAATAATTGTTTGGTCTTTGTGTTTTGCTTATGTTACCCAAAATATTATGAGAAAAATAACTTTATTTTCCTGACTCACCACCTGTAGAAACTGGGTCCCAAAATGTTCCGTCTTCTTAATGTCGTGCATATATTAATTGATGGAGTTAGGTTTTGGATCCAGGTATCTAATTCCATTGTTCATACTCTAAATAGCTATGCAATACTGCCTCTCACAGTAAGAAGTGCTATCATTAAATTATTAAATGTTTAATGTTATCATTGCTGATTAATATTAACTTTCAAAGTGAATAATGAATGAAGTATTGAATTCATGAATTAATGAATAAATAAATGTACATAAATTCTAATGAGTTTGATTTACTAAACTCTACTTTACTTAAAGTCATTTTAAATTTACTCTATTTAAAAAAAGAATAAATACATTTATATGTCAAATTTTAAAATTTAATAAAAATATTTTTATTTGCTCACTTAAATTGATCATTAATTTTGAAAACAGTAGTAACCTCCAAATAGTGATTTATTTTTATATAATAGCTAACCGCATATTGACATGATTTTGTTCTGAGAATTTAGAATGTTCTATATCTCTTTTCTGCTGTAAATGCATTATGTATGAAGTTCAGGGATGCATTTCTTTATTTTTGACAATTAAATGGAATAAATTTAAATTAAATTCTTCTCAGATGGGATATTTGGAACATAGTTTTTCTGCTTACTCTCCAATGATATCAAAATGATATTTAGGATTTATAGTTGAAAGAAATGAAATGAGCACAATTCCCAAACTAATCCCAATTAGCAGGCACTCAACTGGTGTAGTTCTTCTTCACTGTAGGGACAGGATACTGAATGCTCATAAAGTCTATTAAACTCTATAACTCTCTGCATGCACAGCAGCCTCCACAAGTCCTACTGTTAACATTCATTTATATTCTGGAAACACTTGTGTCATCCACACTTTCCAGGTTGCAGGCAGTACATGTGCACCTCTATCCCACATGGCTTCCATTCCTAGGCATTTAAGCCCTCTCTTATAGTGTGTTCCATATCAAATTTAAATTGAATGACATTTTTTCTTCTTGAAGCCAACAAAATAATGTATATTGACAAGCATTATAGAAAATATTAATACAAGATATTAGTGAAAGGAACAAGGGAGATTGGCATTAAAGCATCCACAAATTATATCATACATATGACTGTATGACTGTTTCCCATGTTCAGGACGGCATGGTACCTAACATGAAATAGGGTGGAAACTGCCATAGAAAGAAAATATTCTGAAGAATTTTACCCTAGACTAATTCTCTTTGAAGATTTTTCCTTCTTGTTTAGCATAGATACATTTAATTGGTCAAGGTCTGAGAACATTTGTAGGATATTTCTAAGAAAGAGAAAGGTGTAACTTATTTGCTTTTTGATTAAGAATACCCAATTTGGAGGAGAAAAAATTGGCTTAAATTCCCATCCCCTCTACATAATAGATGAATTTGATCAACTAAATTAATGTTTCTGAACTTGAATTTTTGATACATAAAACAAATGCATTTCACTTCATATTTTTAGAACTTGAAAGATTATATATATATACTCATATATAATATATATAAATATATGCATTTTGCACAGTTTGCTGCATATAATAAGGACTACCTGAACTGTATTATCTCCCATTACTCTAAATTTCTATAGCTTTGTTTGGACTTTTCATATGCCTTTTGTCATTTGATACATAGTTTTACCCGTATTTGAATATTCTGATAAGCTTTCAACTATTTAAGGTCATGACTCAATTTTATTTTGGTGCACCTGCATTATATATATATATATATATATATATATATAGCATAATAATAAAAATAATGCACATTTATAAGGCATTTCCTGATAGAGTCTAATAGAGTTGCAAATATTCACCATAAAATTTTAAAAAACAGGGAAGTTTGGTTTTGGAGGGAGTGAAATAATATCTTAATAACATCTCAATAATATATTTATTATTTAATTGTTAAGCCTTTATACTAATATTACATTTGAGAATATGGATTATATTTCAAAGCTATTAATAGGTTATTGTAGGAAACTCATCAGTCACATCACCCAGATTATGAATGCTTTTTATCCCATTTCTAAGAATTCATACCACCATCATTTTGTAACTGAGTCTGTCATAATGAAATGCCAGTCTCCAAATATTAAACACATTAAAACTGTGATTCTAACATGGATCGATTCATTTTAAAGATGATTAGCCTATGTATTCAAATATAGAATTCAGGTATCTACTTACTGGATGAAGCTTCAGTAGTAAATATTGGGTCAGGCTACGGAATTTGAACTTGTAACAATAATAACAGATGCTTCTGATAAAGGAGATACTTTTCTGCTTTAGAAAAATATTCTTCCCTTCATTTAATATCAATACATACATTTCTAAAATCAAATGCATTATTTGCATTAAGATTATTTTATTAATGTTTGCAATTACTTTAGAGAGTCAAATGAAGTGGTGTTGACAGGCATCTGAGAGATCTAGGGGATTATCTGTCCCTGACTCAAGAGTATACCACCAAGGTACCTTCTAGCTTCCTTCTTTTAGTCACAGGAAACACACATCTTACAATTTTAAATTAGACATTTGTGTCTTGCTGTTAGCTATGAAATAAAATTTTCCCTAGTCTCTTGCAAAATACCATTCAGTCAAAAAAATTGTGTATTTAAAAAGTGACTGTCGGGCTTCCCTGGTGGCGCAGTGGTTGAGAGTCCGCCTACCGATGCAGGGGACACAGGTTCGTGCCCCAGTCCGGGAAGATCCCACGTGCCATGGAGTGGCTCGGCCCGTGAGCCATGGTCGCTGAGCCTGCGCGTCCGGAGCCTGTACTCCACAACGGGAGAGGTCACAACAGTGAGAGGTCCACGTACTGCAAAAAAAAAAAAAAAAGAAAAAAAAAGTGACTGTCAATTCCATGGTAATATTTTTATGTTTTTAATTTGTTTGCAAGATACTTGCTTAGAAACAGGACTGTCCAGTTCAATATTAGACATTAGGAACCTATTGTTGCATAAATAGTTGGTAGTTATTTACAGAATTTATTTGTAATTAAAAATTGACTTTAAAAATCCATACAAATTATTTTAGTTGACTGCTACACTAAATTGAACAGCAATTCCAGCTATGGAAGCAAAATACTGTGAAAAATTCAATTTACTTAATTGTGATATTCAACAGGTTCATGAGTAAAACTGTTTTCACATTGGTACATGATAGGAACATTCAATAAGATCATTTTATATTCCTATATAAGCAACATATCTTTATGAGGTAAAATAAACCTAAGGAAAATGAATAAAAGCTTTCATAAATTGCAGAGCTTTCTTAAAAGAAATTGCAAATTCTAAGTGTCATGGTACAAATGATGATCAATAGATTTAAATATATCTTCTTTATTTGTTCCAGGTATCAGAAATGAAATGTTTTAAAAATAGTGCCTAGGTACAATTTTATGAGTTGCATATTTTATTTAAATTTGAATTTGATTTAAATTAGAAGTTATTTAAACTATTCATTAAATTGAAAAAAATCACTCTTTTTGCACTGCCTGTTGATTCAAAAATCAAAGTTCCAACAAATTCCTGGTTCATTTAAAATAAATTCCAAATTTCTTACTAAGGTTTACAGAGTTGTGTAGGATCTGAACTTTTCTCCCTTCAAGACTGTATTTCATACCATTACTTCCTATCTCATTAGTCTCTCTCTCTCGTCTCTCTCTCTTTCTGTGTTTTCTGGTAGGTTGTGTGAGCTATAAGTTCTGGTTAACCTCATGTTTTACCCTGTAATTATCTTGACATACTCCAGATCATTAGATATCCAGAAACTTCTCTGAGTTAATGGGTACCTGAATCTTTGAGAATTGTATCTCCTTACCTCTGTTTCACACGTCTTACTAAAGTATATTAAATGTTTGTTACTTCTTGGACATTAGCTTTAAACAACTTAATACACTTAATGTAGTGGACAAATGTGTCATTTTGAGGAGTAAGACAGTTAAGATTTTCATGGTCTATATTATGACAGCAAAGGAGAGGTGAGAAAAGACTGTAAAAGTCTATTTTTGGCTTTGCCATATTAAAACAATGACTACTTTTAGTCCTTGTAATTTTTTTCAAAAATAAATAAAAAGAAACATTTTCCATGTTTAAAGCTATAACCCAGGTGCCAGATGCTATGTTACTTTGCTCTAGCAAGGAATTCTATCTGGATCCACAACAGAAAATGGAGTCACAACCTGATCAGGTATGTGATGAGTCATAATAATTCACCAATCTCCACCTGTCTCCTTACAAGTCAGTCAGATGAGTTGATGGGGTTGTGACAGTATTGGCTCCTCTTCCCCTTGCATCTTTTACAACTTTGTGGCACTTTTCTCTACAATTTCTGGAGCGATTTTGTTTACTATCTTAGGAGGAAAGGGACATTCCAGAGGCTTCTACATGACCCTTTCTACTATTATGAGAGTTCTTCCATGGTTCAAAGTTCTCAATGAGTGAATGCTGTCAGTTGCTAACTATTTAAAAACTGAAGAAAAAAAAAATAAGAGTGTGCCTGTGGGCCTGCTGGGACTACTGGAATTTATATTAAGTCTGTATTATTTATTATTTATCTGATAATTTAGTATAATTAAATTATCCACTTAATTGTCTCCATTCTCCAATTTATTTTATCAATTAAGTTCTTATCCCCAAAAATAGTAGTCATTCAATACTTTGATTTAAGAATATAAAAACAAAAACATTACCAGGATTTAATAAAGGTAGTCATCTTTACAATGCTTCAGAAACTCATTTATTCCCCAATGGATACTAAACCCAATACCATGTTATGTCTAAATCTATCTGTTAAAAAATTCACATGGAAACTACTTTTGGTTATTAGATTTTGAATTAGGTAGAGTACATCATTTATACCATCCAGGCATGTAATCATTCATTGATTTAATATGCATTGTAGGAGAGCCATCAATGGAAATAGAAGGTTGATATTAGAATGCGAAATTGCATAAAAGAAGATGAATGATAAGAAGAAATTTACCATAATTGTATCTGTTTTCTCCCTCACACAGGGTCTTGGCTCAAATGGTCTTGGCTCAAACTCTATAAGCAGAATTTAAATACTCTATATTGTTAAAGGGTTATATAACATATTTTTAATTTAAAATGTTCAGTTGTTAGAGAAACAATTTAAGAACACTGAAGTGCTTTGAAGTGCTTTTCAGTTATGAATCTGTATATATTTTAAAATTGAATTGTTGGATGTAAATGGATTTATACAATGATAATAAAGTTTGTAAAAAATTCATAGGCACAGATTTGTATTTCAGTCTCCAGCCCCACACCCCAACACAGATATACAACTTACAAACTATAGAATTACTGGAGAAATAAAATTAAGAGAAAGCTCTTCTTTTCCCTCATCAAATTTATCAGTTAAGTTTATCAGCCTGACAGTTTATGTGTTTGGTAATAGTTTGGTCTTTTTTATTATTTTGGTATTGGAGAAGGTTAATATATGGAGTATGGGACTAGCCAGGAAAATTATTTTGTTATGAAACAATGTCTGGAAGAAGTGAGTGTCTGTAGTTGACCCAGAGAAGTGTGGATGGGGTCATTCAGAGAACCAGAATAATGCCTTGATTAGGAGAAAGGAATAACAGGAAGATTCATACAAGGATTCCAAAGGAGAATGTAACTCACAATATCAAGAGTTTATAATGTGTAAGAAGTTAAAGATGAGAGAATGAGTCTGTTTTTCTTATTTTCTTAAGAAACTGTTGAGACCAGTGAGACTAAAATTTGCCTTAAAATAACACAACTCATAAGTGGCAGAGAAAGAGCTTGAGTTCAGACTTTCTCACAACAACATGTGCCCATTTCCTCCTTGAAGACCAGACAATATCTGGTTGAGGACTAGGAATTATTAGAATTTAATATGTTGTATCTGTACCAGGAGAAATTTACTTCAATATGAGCATGAGCCAGGGGATTAATTAAAACAATTAGCATAAGACAAGAAAGGATCATAAAGCTAGGAGCTCACTCATCCCCAAACCAGCAGATAGACTCACTGATGTCACCTCTCTTTCCCCTCAGGATACAGCAGGATAACTGATGTTTGAAAGATAAACAATTACTCATTTTTACTCAATCCATGTGGTGTAAGATATAATGAATAGATAGATGATAGATAGATAGATGATAAATAGATAGTTGCCCCTACCTTTATCCATGACCATTTTCTCTGCGATCACCTCCTTCCTTCCCTCCTTGCTTCAACCAGTTCTTCAAAATAAATGTCGTTAGTAGTTTCTTTTTGTAAAGCCTTTTAAATTGTCCCCTTTCTCCTCGGCCACAGTTAAAGAGTCAAGCTTCTCTCCTTTGTCCCATCATGGTATCCTATGTATATAACTGATCTTTATCTTATGATAGTATATTACTTGCAACTTATTGTATTTTTGCTTTTTCAATAAAATCTGAACTATTCTGTGCAAAGACTGTGTTTTACTTACCACTGGGCCAAGAACGGAAATTATTTAGAACTTAGAGGTATAATTTTTTAAAGGAATGCTAGTTAATATCAATAAAAACTTCAATATATGATAGATATTTTTTAAAAAAATCAAAGTTTATTTTTCATTTATATAAAATATAATAGATGGTGGGATTTTGCTACAATTCATACCCTTTAGGACATGGATGTTCAAGAAAATGCCATCTTTACCATGTGTCTTAACATTGACATCCAGCCACCAGTCCAAGGAAGAACACTGTGGAGTGTATGTGGTAGATTTTGTATGAACAAGCCTGAAGTAGTGTACATTACATCTGTTAGTATTTCATTGGCCATAACTAAGTCATATGGCTACAACTAACTGTAAGAAAGGTTCTGAAATGAACTCTAATGTGTAACCTAGAAGGAAGTTAAAAAAAAAGTTTTGGTGAACAACTAGAGAGGCTTTACCACAGAAGTGTTATGTAAATTTTAGTTGAATGATTTAATGAATGAGAGGATAACTGAATAAATGTATGAGTGAAATCAATATTTAATCAACCTGGTCAAGCTTCTCTGGAATCACCACAGCTTCCCACTATCTTTTCAAAGTTTAAAACTTTGTGACATTTGGTTTGTGCTGTTCTCTGCAGTAAGACTGGGTATCCATAAGCTTGGAATGAATAGCAAAAAGAAAGTTCCAGTTTTCAAACTTTTAATCTTTAAAATATAATAGTTAAATGACACATTAGGTGCTTCAGATAAATTCTCAATTCTCAAAAATGCTAATGCACAAATATTGTTATGTTATTTTTCAGATAAGTATATAAGAATATCATGGGTTATTTGCCAATCTTACTCAGCTAAAACTGGGAGACTATATAAGCCAAAGCCTGTCTCTTCTCATGGCATATGGCTACCTCACCAACATGCTCCTCTTTAAGATACAGTAGATTTACACCCTCTGCTCTCTCATTCCTGAGAGTACACTGACCAATTTTAGGTGATGTATTCTGGATAACGATCATAGAAAAGTAAAGTTCTTCTCTGATTTTTTTTTTAACTCTTCTGGAAATAATGATGTATAACAAAGTAAGCAATCCTACAGACAGTTATGCAAGATCAGAAAATAAGCAAGATAATCATGTTTTCACAATATGTTGTGTAGCATATTTAGAAATTATAATAATATTTGACATATTGATATTTTACATCTGAGCACAAGTTTTAACAAGAACCAAGGAAGCAGATGTCTTGTGATGTCTCTGCTTCTTTTGTAGTTTTATGCCTTTTGAAGATTTCTTGGGGAAAATAAAACAAAAGTTTGATGTTTTACCTCCTGAATCCACTATCTTTTGCATCTGTCTCTACCAGATATTAGACAATAACATCTTGCCAGCTGCATTTTGTCAATTTTAAGGGAAATTCTACCTCTGCCTGCACACATGGCTATTCTATTAATGCCAGCAAAGGGTGAAGTAGAATATAGTCAAAGGGATCATTAAGCCATTTTTATCTCGATGTTATATTATAAGTTCATCATTACTTAGAGTAAAGGGGAATATGTAAAGAAAGTAAAGATTGCTTTCTATGTGGTGTGTATTAAATACTGAAATATACATAGCAGATATACTGAACTAATGTTATGATGACATCAGAAGGAATTACTGAATTACAAATGTATGATCATGACAAAAATTGAAAATAATTTTTAGAGTATTAAAACATTGAGAAATCAGTCAACCACTATTCATAACTATTTTTACCAAGCATTTTGGAGAACTAGAAGATTATACAAGAATGTATATTCCAATCATTATATATCAGTAAACCTACATTTATCTTAGAAGATAACTACTCAAGAAATTTATTGGACCAATAAAATTTATTACAAATATTTGTTTTACTTTAGGACTTCCAAAACTATGTTGAATAAAAATGGTGAGGGTGGGCCTCCTTGTCTTGTTCTTAATCTTAGAGGAAATGCTTTCAGCTTTTCACTGTTGAGTATGATGTTAGCTGTGGGTTTGACACATAGGGTCTTTATTATGTTGAGGTATGTCCCCTCTATGCCCACTTTCTGAAGAGTTTTCATCATAAATGGATGTTGAATTTTATCAGAAGTTTTTTTCTGCATCTATTGAGATGATTATATGGTTTTTATTCTTCAATTTGTTGTGGTGTATCACATTGATTGATTTGTAGATATTGAAAAAAATCTTTGCATCACTAGGATAAATCCCACTTGATCATGGTGTATGATTCTTTTAATGTATTGTTACATTTGGTTTACCCGTGTTTTGGTGAGGACTTTTGCATCTGTGTTCATCAGTGATTTGGTGAGGACTTTTGCATCTATGTTCATCAGTGATTTGGCTTGTAATTTTCTTTTTTGTGATATCTTTGTCTGGTTTTAGTATCAGGGTGAGAGTGGTCCCATAGGATGAGTTTGAAAGTTTTCCTTCCTCTCTAATTTTTTGGAATAGTTTCAGAACTATTTATTTAGCAATAAAACATTTAGCAATAAATACTAGGTAGAAAACATGATGTCATAGATAATGTAAAATAACTGAGATGGTTCTTGTCCAGAGATGGATAGGTTCTATTAACTATAATAACTGAAAAAGAAATAAATCATGGAAAATTCAGACAGCAATTCATTTATTCTATAATATTTAGTGAGTACCCATGATATGCAAAAGTATTTTAGCTATCTAAATACTTGGAATATGTCTGTGGGGGAAACTGACGTAAAAGAAAAAAAAAAAAGCCAAGCCTGAATATCAAAGTCTATATCCTGTAGATGGTGGGAGAGACTATTCAAACACTCCTGATTCCTTGATAATGTTCTTAAACACCTGATTGGCAAATGTCCAAGGTCTTTTTTTCAAATTTCCAGAGGCCTAGTTACCTCATGGTGCCAACTTCTATTTGTATTACCACTTCTAGAGAGAAAAATAGAAGTTATTTTACACAAAGCATGAAAATTCTTTAATAATAGGAACAAATTCTCTACTATATTTTATAAAGTCAATAGATTATTGATTCTGGACTCTCAAATGTTTTTGACTGTAATAAAACAAATTACAGAATAAAAACATGAGTTTACAGGCAAACATAATATTATTGCATAACAGATACTATATTAATTGAGTACTCTATGTCATTTCTGTTTATTACTATTTAATAGAACCCCAGCTTTGATTGAGCTGTAATATTAATATACTTGGGAATAAATCATAATTAAACTAAGGCAATATTTACCAGTAATTGATCTAGGGATGGTTATCTGATTGTTTGCCACATAATACCTGGAGCTCAATTAGCCATAATGCAGAAAGAAGTAACAAGTCTGAGAATCAAAGCCAACATACTGGGGAAGATTTGAGCAAGTCTGCGTCATTGAGTAACTGAAGAAAATCCTGGTCTGCCTGCCTCCAGATACCTTAATAAAAATAGAATTTTTTTTATGATTTTATCTATGCATAGTCTGGCTAAAACATATGCCATGTGGATGGTGACAAGGGATTACATTACAGACAAGAAATCTAGTTTCCTTACAGGAAAAATGAAGACCAAACATTGACTTAAGTTAACTCATAGGGAGATTATAAAATAAAGCCTTTAATTTTATTCATTTATATAGGCACTTTTATTACAAAAAAAGAGGAGGAAAGTAATAATTACTTCTGGTATTTCTTAAAATGGAAAATGTGCCTCAAATATTCTGTGAATTATAGTAAGGCATTCTTAACTATAAGTGAAACTATGAATACACATTTCTTACAGAAATTATTAGCTTCTTTTTTAAGTAAGTGTGCAAATTTATTTCCATACCCACAAATCTAAAGCCTGTATTATTCAGATTTATATAGATCATTAATCCTAAAATTTTGACTTCCACAATACCTTTGCAATTTTGACAGTTATTGAAGACTTCAAATAGTTTTGTTCATGTGTGTTATATTTATATATATTTACCAAAGTAGAAATGAAAATTGAGAAATTTAATTATTTACATCATTTTAAAAATTAAAAATAGTAAACTTGTTAACATATTTTATGAGAAATATTTTCTGAAATCATAAAATAAATTATTAGAATAAAGTTATTGTTTTATATTTTTTCCCAAATCTCTTTAATATCTGGCTCAATGGAGGAAAGCTGTTTTCTCATCTTTGTTTTTACAATCATATTGTTGAGATATGCTGTTTTGATAGTAGTATCTTAAAAGAATCCTTACAAAGAAATGTTGTTGAAACAAGCCAGCCTTTTCAGATAACTGTGGAACTCTTTGATACTACACCAAAACTCAGCTAGCAGTAGTTTCTTAAAATATAGTTATAATGTTGAATCTGAAATCGTCTGAAATTATTGAACTCTTTTACATTCAAATGCATTGTTCTGTCTTCCATTTGAATGCACATTTTACCCTTGTATGAATATGTAGCACTTTGTGTGGCTCATTTGGGAATTATTTACTCACTTTTCAAATTTTCTGAATTTTGATAAATTCCATTGTGATATACAAAATATAACATGAATTGATATCATGACTCATCAGAGATACCTTTAAGTATCAAGATGTTACCAAGTTCACAATACAGGTAAAACTTTCCAAATTCTAATGTTACTTGAAATCTTAATTTATAATTAGTTAAAAAATAATATTGAATCATTTTTGTTGAAATAGCTCAATTAGTTTATTTTAAAGAAATTTCTGCTAAGTAGCCAAATCTGAAAAAACAGAGTGTTTCTATTAGTTGTTATTTCATGTAAAATTGTTTCTCATGAAAATAGAATATGGTTTATTTTTTTAAACTAAAGTAGAATCACAATTGCTTCCTTTGGAGATAACCATCATACTTGGTAACAAAAGAAATTTATTTGTATCTCCCATTCAATCATACTGAATATTAAAATGTTATGTACACAAGGTCTGCAAATTAATAAAACTGAGTATATTTACAGCTTCATCAAGGACATTATTCAATAAAATTGGTTTTTGCTGTTGTTGGTTGTGGTGTTAGTGGTGGTAGTGGTGGTGTTGGTAGTAGTGAGCCTTCCCCATGCTTACCCCTCCCAGGATATGGCGTTGAAGAATTCAATGACTACCAGTGCAGTTTAGTGCCACTACCTTTATATGTAATCAGTCATCAATAGTCTTACTCAGCACTATTTTGCAACATTGCTGGAATGGTTCATGGTTCACACAGAGGTTCACATACTGCCCTTAGAAGAGTACTGATGTAAAGCAACCTATAAATGCAGTGATATTACTGCATTATTCTATTATTTAACTTATAGCTTATTTATAGTAGCAAACTTAACCTATACAATTTAATTGACATGAATTATGAATTAAATAATGGCACTTGACAGCATTTTTAGAAGGTAATGAAACTTCTTTAAGAGAAAAAGATTTGTTTCACATTGTTTTAGTTTTTGATTACAAATCAGCAAAAAAAACAATATTTTATTTCTAGAACAAAAGTTGTTTCATGGTTAAACTTTCAATTTACCTGAGACTCAGCATAGCAAACAACAAATTCCAAGTTTCAATTTCACTCCTATTGTATATGTTCAATTGTGTGTCTTGAAACACAAAAAATATTTCATTTATTACTTTGTTTTGTTCCTCAAAGAAAACAGAACAATATAAAATATGCTTCTCATAAAATGGAAAGTCAGTACAAATGAAACATACTTCTGGGTATAACTAAACTTAGTTTACATAATTTCAGTATAACTTTACTGCAAAACAAGAGCTTCAACATATGTTACACATATTGATATACTAAATATAGATATATTTAAAGTCTTCGCTATGGCTTCCCTGGAGTGGAGAATTCTGGTATGCACAGTGCGTTCTTTAGTATAATTGAAAATGATGGTTTACAATATGAATTTGACAACAAATTATAGAATGTAAATCTGCAAGCAATATTATATAATCAGTCATCAAAGGAAAATACTTTGAAGTATATGCTTTAACTTTCAGATTTTAATTAATGTAGTGTATTGATCTTAAATTTTATGCATATTTAAGAGCTTTCATGGATTTGTTTTTAAAAAGAAGCTGATTCTCTAAAATCATTTACAGGAATATTTGTAAGTGAAATTCTTTTATTTATTCTTATCTACAACAGTCCAAATTAGAGCAGTATTTTTTTGTAAATATTCATAAGTGGTGTATCTTTGAGTAATATTGAGAAATAGGCAAATGACAGGCTGATTTTATGCAACTATGCAATTAAAATATTTGCTCTGACTGTTTTCATAGGGTAAGAAACCCATAACCTTACTTCTTTACAATTTCAATTAGACCACAAATTAATTGAAGACAAATTGCTTTGTTTTTTTGTATGAAAGTAAAAGGAAATGATAAAAAAATGTATTTTACATGGAGTTATAAAATATAACAGTGGTCAGGTCAAGGCACATCCAATTTAAAGTATTAATAGAGAGTAGAAAAAATAGCATCCAACATGTATTTCTTACTACTTTTCCTTTAAATCTAGGTATTGCTATACCCTTGAAGCAATCTGTATATGTTCTCTTTCCCTCAGAAGAGGGGTAGGAGAAATCCAGAACTCAGTGACAGTGATTGCAAGAAATTATCACCAATAATCAAGTTATATAATTATTTTTTATTTTGTCTCATAACCACTGAAAATGTGATATCAATAATATTGTCAAATTTTCAACCAATTTCCACTATTACTACTTCTACTTCTTTCATACATTAATTACTGATTCACAATTACCAGAGAGAAATTTATGCTCTGTCTAAATTTTTACATTTGAATGCCAAATTATGTGGGAACTTTATTTCAAACATGATTAATTCATCTTATATTTTATGAATTTTATAGATGAGTAATGGAATGTATCAGGAAATATAAAGGCTCTGGTCAATGGACTTCATTTTATACATTTATTTTTATTTTTTCCAGCTTCATTGAAGTATAACTGACAAATAAAAATTGTATATACTTAAGAAAACAATATGGTGGTTTATTAAATATTTACTGAACATCTACTGAATGCTAGGTGTTTGAAATGGATTGGATAGTAAAAACTAGACTGGAACCCAGCATTCAGGATAATTACAGCCTAGTGGAAAAGACAGACATTTATCAAATATTCACAGAAATTAATGTAAAAGTGCAACCATAACTTGTACTTTGAGTGGTACATGTTTTCATTAAAACATGTGGCACAGCAGTTGAGAGTCCACCTGCCGATGCAGGGGACACGGGTTCGTGTCCCGGTCCGGGAAGATGTCACATGCCATGGAGCGGCTGGGCCCGTAAGCCATGGCCACTGAGCCTGAGCCTCCGGAGCCTGTGCTCTGCAACGGGAGAGGCCACAACAGTGAGAGTCCCGTGTACTGCAAAAAAAAAAAAAAAAAAGTCATAAGAGATATATTAGAGAGGTCATTTATGCTTATTTTATTTTAGGAAGATACAATTGAACTGATATGTGAAATACAAGAACAAGTTTACTACTTAATAAATATTTATCTCAGAGTAGTAGAAAACAGCTTTACATTCAGATGAAACAGCATAGGCAAAGACACTGGCAGGAGAAACTAAAAGATGGCCAGTGTGACCTGAGTGAAGAGATGAGAGATGACAGCTAATGCAGGAGGTAGTGGTGAAGACAGATGAAGAAAGTTTTTAGAACTTGGTAATGAATTGGATATGCATGCCTTATGTAAAAAGGAAGGTCAAATAAGACTCCTAATTTTCTGACTTATGCAATGATATAAATTCACTGGGATAGATGACATGGGACATTTGAAGTGAATCAAGGTTTATCTTTTGGAATGGAGAGGAGAAAAGGTGGTATGGAAAAGAGAATAAAAATCAGTAATTTGGTTTTGTACACTTGAAGTTTTATTTTCCCTGAAAATACCTAAAAGAAATATGAAATAGGACAATGAATAAAAAAGTGGAATTAATTGAAGAACTTTTAGGTAAATTTTCTAGTCTTCTTCATAGAGGTAAATATTGAAACTTTGGGCTTTAGAAATAAATAGTGAGGGGAGAAAGAGTCTTAGTACCAAGACTTGGGGGAACTCTAGGAGGCTAAGTCTGAAAAGGAGAAATAGGCCAAGAGGGCAGGGGAAGCCCCAGGACAGTTGTGTGGTACAGAAGCCAAAGTAAGACAATATTTTAAGAAGGAAGGGTGATCAATAGTGTGCATGTCACAGAGAGATAAACTAAATAAGGTGTATGCCTTATATAAGGTACCTAAAATAGTCAAACTTATAGAAACAAAGAGTAGAATGGTTGTTGCCAGGGACTGGGGAGAAGGGAATTCATGGAGAGTTGTTATTCAATGGATATAACTTTTCAGTTACTCAAGACAAGTAAATTCTAGAGTTCTGCTGTACAATATTGTACTTATAGTTAACAAGACTATAATTGTACACCTAAAACTTTGTTCAAGTGATAGATCACATTTTATGACTTCCTACAATTAAAAAGAAAATAAACAAATGGAGAGTAAAAATATCCATTGGCTTTAGAGACATGGCAGTGAAATATAACATTTATAGGAGGGTTTTTGAAAAAATGGTAGCATGAAAGCCAGTTCAGAGTGGATTAATGAGTGAATGAAAGGTGATGAAACAGAGAGAGCAACTCTAGGAAGATTGAATGAAAGAACAGGTAAAAAAGGAAGAGTTTAAATCCAAGAGAGTACTATAGGTAACACATTCTTTAACAATGTCAGCTTTACTTTCTAAGATTAAATAAAAATACTAATAGTTTTCAAAGATTAAACATTAAACAGATGTTATAGGTCACATATGGGAAGTACTGGAAGAGAAACTTTTGTGGGTTGGAATTTTGGATCAGGATCATTTGTGGTAAAATATAACATGAGATCTATTATATTTTCTGCCAGTATAATATGCATTTAACTATTAGATTTAGAATTCTACATTAATGTCAATATTTTTAACATAATTTATAATATAATTAACATATCATGGAGGAACTATGGCCTCTGGAGATATCTTAGCATTTAATGGAAAATTGATGAAATATCAAAATAATGAAATGACCCATTATTGTAATAATGAGTACCTAACTGAACTTTGTTTAGAATTTTGATTTTTAATCACATATTTACTGACTATATTCCTATAATATGGAATTTTGGTTTACATTTCCAAAGTTGATACATACATCTATATAAAAGTAGATATGCATGTATATACCTGCACACACAGTTCTGGAATATCTCTTAGATATATTAGTATTTTATATTACCTCTTCATTAGTGAGATGCTTTACACATACTGACTTTTTTAAATCATTGGATTTAAAATCAATGGACAGTTTTAGTAAGTTTTTGATATCGTGTGTGAAATGTTCCTTTGGTAGTGAATATCACTTTATCTTTTTTTTTGCAGTACGCGGGCCTTTCACTGTCGTGGCCTCTCCCATTGCAGAGCACAGGCTCCGTATGCACAGGCTCAGCGGCCATGGCTCACAGGCCCAGCCGCCCCACGGCATGTGGGATCTTCCTGGACTGGGGCACGAACCCGTGTCCCCTGCATCGGCAGGCGGACTCTCAACCACTGCACCACCAGGGAAGCCCTATCACTTTATCTTTACTTAGATTTTCCCATATATATATTTTTTTTCAGATAAAAATTAGAAATTCATTTTCCTAGGAGAAAATCAACAGTGGACTCTGCATAATAAAATGTACTAACAAAATCAGAGATTTAAAAAATGTATTCTATTTTATGATGCAATAATGCATGGTAGTGTTGACCTAACCAGTCAAGATACATGTCAAGGAGATGGGGTGTGAGACATACTGTTGGGATAAACTAATCTGGGCTAGCTGTCACACTGCACACATACAGGCTGATCATTTAATTTGATTACAGTTTAAATTTTTGACCTACATGGAAGTCTAACCAAGTAGCAGAATATATCTGAAGTTCACAAAATCATGCTAAATGTGGTTTATCTAGAAAAATATTTGGTATGTCGACTAAAAAATGTATTCACAACCTAAAAGTTGAGGGTTATGTTTTATTCTCCGGGAATTTTTAGGACTTCAAGCCCCGGAGGGAGCATCTCAAGTAACCTTGAGAGAACTGCTCCGAGGATGCCAGTGGTAGGAGCTAGGATATATAGGAGTTTTGCAACAAAGGGCAGGTAGTCTGAATATCAAAAGATTATTGTTAATTAAAGAAAATCGGATATGTCAAGTTAAGGAATTTAGCACTTTTCTTGTATGGGAATATGCAAGAGTCTGAGCTCACTGAAATCATTCCTTTAATATGCACCTCAGCTACCTGGGGCCAATATCCTGTGTTTTCACACCCTGAGTTTCCTCAGGGCTCACCTTGGGGAGTGGCTACAGTCTGATGCCTGCTAGATGGCAGGTATTCTTTCCTTCCTGAGTTCCCTCAGGGCTCAACAGCTCACAGTTGGCAGAGGCTGCAATCACTGATGACTGTGACATCCTTTGTTTACTGATATGGTAGGCAGTATTCCATTTATCAGGTATAAGGCAAATCCAATAGCATAATGAGGATGAGTTGGACCATGGCAGGATAGTGACAAAGGCTAGGAGAACAGTTCCTGCTTCTCAGTAGCTAGCAGAGACGTTTTCACCAAGCTAGATTTCAAGAACAAGACTCAAGTTTCTGAGCATTGGGTAACATTCAGATTTATGAGGAACTCAAACCTTGGAATAACCTAAATTGTTAACATAAAGCATTGGCTCAGGTGTGTAAGACAGGAATTTAGTACCATAACTGGAGCAAAAAGTCCCCAACGTTGAGGAAATTAAAGGAGTTAGCTATATATATGGATTATCAAAATTAAACTAAAATTATTTACTATTTATAAAAAAATAAAATAAAGACTACTCAGAAGCAAAATATGTCCTATTTGTTAGCCTTACTTGTCCATGGAGACTATACATGGGGCTTTCCTAGGAGGAGGTGAAGATTAAAAAGAATCCTAATAGCACAGGCTCAGGAACTGAGTGTCCTTACCCATGTTTCTAAGATTAATACTTGCTTGATATTTTATATTCTTGGTTCTGGTGGAAACCTTAGTTAATGGGTGAATCCTGTTTATACCTGATTATAAAGATTAATGAAATGGATTCTTAGAAACAGAACGTCAGTGAATATATTTTACAACTCTGCACACTTTCCCTCTTTTCCACCTGTAGAAATACTTTATTATTGAGCTTTAGTTTATTGTATTGTAAAAAGATAAATCACAGTAAGCAGATATCCATACAAAAGTTACCTAAAAAATACAAAATAATATACTAGTTCATCCATTAATATGATATATCAAAACTATAAGCTCTGATTTAATAATTTTAGAGCACATATGAAAGTGGCTATCAGAAATAGGGGTCTAGCTTTTCTTCTGTTGGTTATAAGTGATCTTGGATATTTCTTAAAGGAGACAAAAAAGTAACAACTTGACTCAATGGCGTGACTCTTTATCATCATTTGTTGTATGTAAACAAAAAGGCAAGTGTCATTCATTTCTATTCAGTTTCCAGATTAAAGATAAGAGTTGGGAATTGGCACTGTTTTGCAAAATAGCATAGTATTGTATTAAGATTCCTGTTACTGTTGTAAAACATTACCACAAACAGTTGCTTTAAAGAAAGAAATTTTACTATTGCATTTTTGAGGTAAGAAGTGCAAAATGAGATTATCTGGACTAAAGTCAAAGTAATCTCATGACTCTATACTTTCTGGACGCTCTAGGAGAAAATCCATTCCCTTGCCATTTCCAGATTCTAGAGCCCGTCTGCATTTCTTGGCTTGTATCTCACTTCTTCTGTCTTCAAAGCTAGAAACATAGCATCTTCAAATTCCTCTCTGATTCTGCTTCTTTACTCACATCTCTTCCAATGACACTTTTAAGGACCCATGTGATTACATTGGGTCACCCCAGGTATTTCAAAATAATCTTCATATCCCATAGTCCTTAATCACATCTGCAAAGTCTTTTCTTGTGATATAAGGTAATACATTCACAAATTCCAAGGATTAGGATGTGGATATCTTGGTGGAGACATTATTGTGCCTACCACAGGTATTATATTACTTTTCCATTAGCAAAATACATCTTATCATATTAAATAAAATGAAGGAAAAATTTTTATAAATTCCAACATATATTTAATGAAGCCTCATTAACAAGATCCTCATTATTAATTTTTCTTTGAACACCTGAATCCTCTCTTTATCACAGTTACTTGTAAGCACTCCACTGGCACCTCCTTAACATATTTCTATTATACTTTATAGCTGTATGAATATACACAGAATGTTTTTTATGATATATATATAATATATATTTATGAATATATATACATATTATATATAATATGTATATATTATATATATATAAAATCTCAAAGGTTTAGCTGATTTCAAATCAAAAAGTATATTAGTTACTTAATTCAAAAACAAAAATATGTAGTCCAATAGGCAAACCACATATTCTTCTCATTATGATCTTACTCTAATTTTCATTTCATTTGTTTCAAGCCATGACAGGTGCTGAAAGCTAATAATACATATTTTAACAACAGATATTCGAGGTCATTAATACTGGAATTAACTCCAGAATCAAATACCAGATGAATATATTTCCTCCAGAATGTTAAGGTGTATCCGTGAGTATCAAATATCATAACTATGTCATCTGTTACATTTAAATTTATAAGGCAAAAAGTGTTACATAACTTTGGAGTGAGAACTAAAATTTAAAAAAAAATCATAAATGAAACTTAAGGTCTTAATAAAGAGAAGGTTAACTTGTGTATGAATGTGGATTGGCTCTGGAGATTGGTTCAAAATGGGGGAGTAGAAGGACATGCACTCACTTCTTCTTGTGAGAGCACCAGAATCCCATCTAAACTGCTGAACAATCATTGACAGAAAGACACCAGAACTCAACAAAAAAGATACCTCACATCCAAGACAAAGGAGAAACTGAATTGTGATGGGGGGCAGCCATGGGAGGAAGCCACAATCACGATAAAATCAAATCCCATAACTGCTGGATGGGTGACTCACACACTGGAGAACAATTATACCACAGAAGTCCACTCACTGGAGTGAAGGTTCTGAGCCCCACGTCAGGCTTCCCAACCTGGGGGTCCAGCAAGTGCAGAGGAATCCCCAGAGAATTGGACTTTGAGACCAGTGGAATTTGATTGCAGGACTTCAACAGGACTGGGGAAACAGAGACTGCATGCTCTTGGAGGGCACACACAAAGTAGTGTGTGAACAAGAACCCAGGGGGAAGGAGCAGTGGCCCCACAGGAGAATGAACCAGACCTATATGATAGTGTCAGAGGGTCTCCTGCAGAGAGGGACAAGGACAGTGACAGCAGAAGTTCTGGGAAGTACTCATTGGCATGAGCCCTCCTGGAGTCCACCATTAGCCCCACCAAATAGCTTGTAGTTTCCAGTGCTGGGTTGCCTAGGGACAAACAACCAACAGGGAAGGAACACAGCCCCACCCATCAGCAGACAAGTGGATTAAAGTTTTACTGAGCTCTTCCAACTAGAGCAACACCCACCTCTACCCACCACCACTTCCTCCCATCAGGAAGCTTGCACAAGCCTCTTAGATAACCTATTCAACCAGAGGGTAGACAGCAGAAAAAAGAATAACTACAATTCTGCAGACCGTGAACTAAAACCACAATCAGAGAAAGACAGAAAAAATGAAAAAGCAGAAGACTATCTCCCAGATGAAGGAACAAGATAAAACCCCAGAAAAACAACTAAATGAAGTGGAGATAGGTAACATTCTAAAAAAAAAAAAAAAAAAAAATCACAATAATGATAGTGAAGATGATCCAGGACCTCAGAAAAAAATTGGAGATGAAGATGGAGAAGATGAAAGCAATGTTTAACAAAGACCTAGGAGAATTAAAGAACAAGCAAACAGAGATGAACAATACAATAACTGAAATTTAAAAAAAAAATACACTAGAAGGAATCAATAGCAGAATAACTAAGGCAGAAGAATGGATAAGTGACCCGGCAGACAGAATGGTGGAAATCACTGCCTCAGAACAGAATAAAGAAAAAAAAAAGAATGAAAATAAATTAAAACAGCCTAAGAGATTTCTGGGACAACATTAAATTCACCAACATTTGTATTATAGAAGTTCCAGAGAGAGAAGAAAGAGCAAAAAACCCAAGAAAATATTTGAAGAGATTATAGTCATAAACTTTCCTAACATGGGAAAGGAAATAGCCATCCAAGTTCAGGAAGCACAGAGAGTCCCAGGCAGGATAAACCCAAGGAGAGACATGCTGAGACACATAGTAATCAAATTGACAGAACTAAAGACAAAGAAAAATTATTAAAAGCAACAAGGGAAAAATGACAAATAACATACAAGTGAACTCCCAAAAGGTTAACAGCTGATTTTTCAGCAGAAACTCTACAAGCCAGAAGGGAGTGACATGATATATTAAAGTGATGAAAGGGAAGAACCTATGACCAAGAATACTTTACCCGCAAGCCCCTCATTCACAGTCAAAAGAGAAATCATAATCTTTATAGACAAGTGAAAGCTAAGAGAATTCAGCACCACCAAACCAGCAGTATAACAAATGCTAAAAGAACGTCTCTAGGCAGGAAACACAAGAGAAAGAAAAGATCTACATAAAAAAACCTAAAACAATTAAGAAAATGGTAATAGGAACATACATATTGATAATTACCTAAAATGTGAATGGATTGCGTGCTCCAACCAAAAGACACAGACTGGCTGAATGGATAAAAAACAAGACCGGTATATATGCTGTCTACAAGAAACCCACTTCAGACCTAGGGACCAGACTGAAAAATGAGAAGATGGAAAAAGATATTCCATGCAAATGGAAATCAAGAGAAAGCTGGAGTAGCAATACTTATTTCAGATAAAAAGACTTTAAAATAAAGAATGTAACAAGAGACAAGAAAGGACACTACACAATGCTCAAGGGATCAAACCAAGAAGATATAACAATTATAAATACATATGCACTCAACATAGGAGCACCTCAATACATAAGGCAAATGCTAACAGCCATAAAAAGGGAAATCAACAGTAAAACAATAATAGTGGGGGACTTTAACACCTCATGTACACCAAAAGACAGATCACCCAGACAAAAATTTAATAAGAAAACAGAAGCTATAAAAGACACAATAGACCAGATAGATTTAATTGATATTTATAGGACATTCCATCTGAAACAGCAGATTACACTTTCTTCTCAGGTGCACATGGAACATTCTCCAGGATAGATCACATCCTGGGTCACAAATCAAGCCTCAGTAAATTTAAGAAAATTCAAATTGTCTCAAGCATCTTTTCAAACACAATGCTATGAGATTCGAAATAAATTACAGGAAAAAAACTAAAAAACACAAACACATGGAGACTAAACAATATGCTACTAAATAACCAAGAAATCACCAAAGAAATCAAAGAAGTAATCAAAGAATACCTAGAAAGAAATGACAAGAAAAACAAGATGACAAAAAGCCTATGGTATGCAGCAAAAACAGTTCTAAGATGGATGCTCATAGCAATACAGTCCTACCTCAAGAAACAAGAAAAATCTCAAATAAACAACCTAAACTTACACCTAAAGCAATTACAGAGAGAAGAACAAAAATAACCCAAAGTTAGCAGAAGGAAAGAAATCATAAAGATCATATCAAAAATAAATGAAAAAGAAATTAAGGAAATTATAGCAATGATCAGTAAAATTAAAAACTTGTTTTTGAGAAGATAAAGAAAATTGATAAAGCATTAGGCATACTCATAATTAAAAAAAAAGGAAAAAGACTCCAATCAACACAATTAGAAATGATAAAGAAGTAACAATTGACACTGCAGAAATACAAAGGATCATGAGAGATTACTACAAGCAACTAATATGCCAAAAAAGTGGACAACCTGGAAGAAATGGACAAATTCTTAGAAAAGTACAACCTTCCAAGACTGAACGAGGAAGAAATAGAAAATATGAACAGACAAATCACAAGTAACCAAATTGAAACTGTGATTAAAAATCTAACAAACAGGGCTTCCCTGGTGGCGCAGTGGTTGGGAGTCCTCCTGCCGAAGCAGGGGACACGGGTTTGTGCCCTGGTCCGGGAAGATCCCACATGTCGCGGAGTGGCTGGGCCTGTGAGCCATGGCCACTGGGCCTGCGCGTCCAGAGCCTGTGCTCTGTAACGGGAGAGGCCACAACAGTGAGGCCCGCGTACTGCAAAAAAAAAAAAAAAAAAATCTAACAAACAAACTCCAGGACCACATGGCTTTGCAAGTGAATTCTATCAAACATTTAGAGAAGAGCTAAAAGCTATTTAGCTCAAACTCTTCCAGAAAATTGCAGAGAGAGGAACACTCCCAAACTCATTCAATGAGGCCACCATCACCGTAATACCAAAACCAGACAAAGATGCTACAAAAAAGGAAAATTATAGACCAATATCACTGAAAAACATAGATGCAAAAATACTCAACAACATTTTAGCAAACAGAATCCAACAACACATTTAAAACATCGTACACCATGATCAAGTGGGGTTTATCTCAGGCATGCAAGGATTCTTCAATATACGCAAGTCAATCAAGGTGATACATGATATTAACAAATTGAAGAAGAAAGCCATATGATCATCTCAATGGATGCAGAAAAATCTTTTAACAAAATTCAACACTAATATATGATAAAAAAATCTCCAGAAAGTGGGCATAGAGAGAAACTACTGCAACATAATAAAAGCCATATATGACAAATCCACAGCAAACATCATTCTCAGTGGTGAAAAACTGAAAGCATTTCCTCTAATTGGGAACAAGACAAGGACATCCACTCCTATCACTATTACTCAACTTAGTTTTGGAAGTCCTAGAAAGGGCAATCAGAGAAAAAAGGAAATAAAAGGAATACAAATTGCAAAAGAAGTAAAACTGTTCCTGTTTACAGATGACATAATACTATACATAGACAATCTTTAAGATGCCAACAGAAAACTACTAGAGCTAATCAATGAACTTGGTAAAGTTGCAGGATACAAAATCAATGCACACTAATGTCTTGCATTCCTACACACTCACAATGAAAGATCAGAAAGAGAAATTAAGGAAACCATCCCATTCACCATTGCAATAAAAAGAGTAAAATATCCAGGAATAAACCTACCTAAGGAGGTAAAAGACCTGTACTCAGAAAACTGTAAGACACTGATGAAAGAAAACAAAGAGGACAGAAACAGATGGAGACATATACCATGTTCTTGGATTGGAAGAATCAATATTGTGAAAATGACTATAGTACCCAAAGCAATCTACATATTCAATGCAATCCCTATCAAATTACCAATGGCATATTTTTTTTACAGAAGTAGAACAGAAAATTTTAAAATTTGTATGGAGACACAGAATACCTTAAGTAGCCAAAGCAATCTTGAAAAAAGCAAATGGAGCTGGAGGAATCAAGCTCCCTGACTTCAGACTGTACTACAAAGTTATAGTAATCAAGACAATATGGTATGGGCACAAAAGTAGAAATATAGATCAATGGAACAGGATAGAAAGCCCAGAGATAAAACCACTCACCTATGATCAATTAATCTATGACAAAGGAGGCAAGGATATACAAAGGAGGAAATATAGTCTCTTCAATAAATGGTGCAGGGAAAATGGGGCAGCTACTTGTAATAGAGTGAAATTGGAACACTCCCTAACACCGTACACAAATATAAACTCCAAATTGATTAAAGACCTAACTGTAAGACCGGGCACTATAAAATTCTAGAGGAAAACATAGGAAGAACCCTCTTTGATGTAAATCACAGCAAGATCTTTTCTGACCTACCTCTTAGAGTAATGGAAATAAAAGCAAAATAAACAAATGTGACCTAATGAAGCTTAAAAGCTTAGGCACAACATAAGAAACTACAAACGAGATGAAAAGACAACCCTCAGAATGGGAGAAAATATTTGCAAATGAAGCACTGACAAAGGATTAATCCCCAAAATATATAAACAGCTTATGCAGCTCAACATTAAAAAACAAAACAAAAAAAAAAACAAAAAAAAACAATCAAAAAATGGGCAGAAGACCAAAATAGACATTTCTCCAAAGAAGAGATACAGATGGCCAAGAGACACATGTAAAGCTGCTCAGCATCACTAATTATTAGAGAAATGCAAATCAAAACTACAATGAGGTATCATCTCACACTGGTTAGAATGGGCATCATCAGAAAATCTCCAAACAACAAATGCTGGAGAGGGTATGGAGAGAAGGGAACTCTCTTGCACTGTTGGTGGGCATGTAAGTTGATATAGCCACTATGGAGAAAATTTTGGAGGTTCCTTAAAAAACGAAAAATAGAATTACCATATGACCCAGCAATCCCACTACTGGGTATATACCCAGAGAAAACCATAATTCAAAAAGACACATGCACCCTAATGTTCATTGCAGCACTATTTAAAATAGCCAGGGTGGAAGCAACCTAAAAGCCCATCGACAGACAAATGGATAAAGAAGATGTGGTACATGTATACAATAGAATATTACTCAGCCATAAAAAGGAGCAAAATTGGGTCATTTGTAGAGACGTGGATGCACCTAGAGGCTGTCACACAGAGTGAAGTTAAGTCAGAAAGACAAAAACAAATACTGTAAATTAACGCATATACATGGAATCTAGAAAAATGGTACAGATGAACTGGTTTGCAATGCAGAAATATAGACGAACTGGTTTCCAATGCAGAAATATAGACACAGATGTAGAGAACAAATGTATGGACACCAAGGGGGGAAAGCAGGGTGGGTGGGTGGTTGTGGTGGTAGGGTGAATTGGGAGATTGGGATTTACATATATATACTAATATGTATAATATAGATAACTAATAAAAACCTCCTGTATAAAAAAGTAAATAAAATAAAATTCAGAAAAAACACAAACAAACAAGAAATGCATTGAAGGTTTTGAAGTGGAAAAATAACAAATCCGAGAATGATTTAAGATGTATTTTTTCATTTATTTTGATGGTAGACTATGGATTTATTTGACTCTAAGTTTTCAAATTTCAAATTCTATAAACACTCCTAGCAGTGTTTAAAATACCATGATATAGAAAACGTTAATTATAGCAATCTAAAATATGTGAGAATAAACCTCAAATACAAATGTATCAAAACCACATTATATGTCATAAGATTGATACTGTTAGGTCTGTTTGCTTGAAAATTATTCAGGGAAGAAATATTGTGTTTTAGGAGAGCTAGTTAAAATTCTTATATATGAACCAAGAATAAAATCTATTCAAATCTATCCAAATAATAGATTCAGCCATATGTTTTTAAACAAAGTAAAATTCACTCTCATGTATAATGAATTAATTAGAACAAGGGTCTGGTTAGTTTAAAATTAGCTCAGGATAATTTTCTATTTTCTAATGCAAAATGTCTCTTTCCATGTGCAGTACAAACAATGCAAGTTATTCCATTGAACCACCAAAAAAATGCCATATTTCTTTATTCTTCATTGTTAGTTCTAGAAACTACAGTTAGAGATGTAATACAATATCACCAAAGTAAATAACATATTTATATAAAACAGCTAGACATGGTTGTTGCTTATGTTTTATTTTCTACAAGGTATAAAATGATTGAATATTCATGTTAACAATCACAAAGCTGTCTTATAATATAGCAGTTTCAACAACAAAAAACATATATGTGCAAAACATCCTGGATCCAAAATTAAATCCACAATAGAAAAATAAATCAACTTTTAAGATATATACCTCAATTTGATTGTAACTTTGCACTAGATATATCTGTAACATCTGGAAGTGTTTTATCCATAGGGGAGTCTCTGCCATGCATTGGCATTAATATGTAGTTATGAGTAAAATCGAAGTTTTAAATTATATTTAAATATAAGGAAACTTTCTAATTAACCAAAATCTTGAAATGAGAGCCTTTATTGACCAATAGTGTGCCTAGCTAAGAAATCTATAAAACTAAATGCTTAGAAGTTAAATTAATTTTATGGCATTGAATGCCAGTTGATACCGGACTTGATGATATTTCTGCTAATAAAGTCATAGTTTGCTTTTGTGTCCTACAATTTAACTGAATTCTGGTACTATCTACCCTGAGATAGCCTCAGATCCCACAGGTTAAGGACTCTGTCTCACCTGACAGACAAACACACACACACACACACACACACACACACACACACTTCAGATGCCAATGTCAAGCCCCAGGTTGTCGCTTATACTTCTGACCCACCAGCTATAAATCAGGGTTCCCACAGTCCCCTCCTCCGTAGGTTCAATAATTTGCTAGAGCAGTTTACAGAACTTAAGTAAACTGTTTACTAACTGTTACATCAGTTTAACATAAAAGGATACAATAAAGGATACAGGTGAACATCCAAATGCAAGAGATACATAGGGCAAGGTATGTGGAAAGGGGCATGAAGCTTCCATGCTCTATCCAAGTGTGTAACTTTCAGCACCTCCACATGTTCACAAACTCAGAAGCTCCCTGTTCCCCATAGTCTTGGGATTTTTATGTAGGCTTTATCACATAGGTGTGATTGATCATTAACTCAATTTCCAGACCCTCTCTCCTCTCTGTAGAATGGGAGGTGAGGCTGAAAATTCTAAGCTTCTAATCATGACTTGGTCTTTCTGGTGACCAGCCCCCAACCAGGAGCCCGACAGTCACCTCATTAGAACAAAATACACTGATATCATTCAGAAATTTCCAAGAGATGTAGGGGATCTGTGTTGAGAACCAGGGTCAAAGACCAAATATCACCAAATAACTTCTTTTAACTTTTCTTGCAAGGCAGGTCTACTGGCAACAAATTTCCTCAATTTCATTCATCTGAGATTGCCTTTATTTATTCTTTAATTTGATGGATAATTTTTCATGATACAGACTTCTAGGATGGTACTTTTTCTCTCAACACTTTAAATATTTCATTGCATTTTCTTTTTGCTTGCTTGGTTTCTGAGGAGAAGTTGGATATAATTCTTATCTTTGTTCCTCTATAGGTAAACTGCTTCTTTTTTTTTCTGGCTTTTCTCAGGGTTTTTGTTTGTTTGTTTGTTTGTTTGTTTTATCTTTGATTTTCTTTAGTCTGAAAATGATATGCTTGAATGTATGAGGGTTCTTTTTGACATTTATTCCACTTAGCATTCTCTGAATTTGCTAGATCTATGATTTTGTGTCTAAAATTAATTTGTAGAAATTATTGTTTCAAATATTTCTTCTATTCCTGTCTCTTTTTGTTCTCTTTCTTATGCATATGTTACACCATTTTTAGTTCTCTTATAGTCCATCATAATTCTGTTTTGGTTTGCTTTTAGGTTTTCAAGGATTCTATTACTACATTTGAAGGTATTCAAATTGTGGTTGAGCCATCTTGACCTATCACCTTGTTGTGTCTAATACAATCCTGCTCATGACGAGCAATCTGAGTCATGTGGTCAATTTGTGTTTAGTATTCAGGTATCTCCTTTCTAAATGGCCCCAAATCATGCCAAAAGTTATTGTTCAAAGAAATTCTCATCAACTCTACAAGTTACTTTTCCCCCTCACTCAGCTCCAACATAGACCGTCTACTGAATTTCATAGCCTACCAGGTTGAGTGTACTGCAGTATGGAGCTGCCATACAATCTCTTCCTACTATGGGTCTTATTCAAGTCTGGCTACCTTTTCTGTTATCCAGTATATCTGTAGAAGCAGCACTTTTTTATTTTTTATTTTTTGCGGTACACGGGCCTCTCACTGCTGTGGCCTCTCCCGCCGCGGAGCACAGGCTCTGGACACGCAGGCCCAGCGGCCATGGCCCACAGGCCCAGCCGCTCCACGGCATGCGGGATCCTGCCGGACCGGGGCACAAACCCGTGCCCCTGCATCGGCAGGCGGACTCTCAACCACTGCGCCACCAGGGAAGCCCTAGAAGCAGCACTTTTAAAAAGAGAAGAATGCTGCCTCCAGAACCTGAAGAGGCACCTCCTCTATGTCATAAAATATATGAAATGACATTTTCCTCTTTACTCTCAAGTGAATATACTGACATGCCACTGAGCAACGGAAACCTAAACATGTTATAGATATAGAAAGCTGCTGAATCTTTACAGAGTTTATCTTTCACCTTTGAGAATGCAGATGTTTTCCTAAACAACCAGTGTGATTTTCTAAACAACCACTTGCTTATTCTGACTTGTCAGCATAATATCACTAATGAATGTTTTAGTGATATTGGTGTCTCCACAAAGATATTCCTCATAGCCCTGATAAATGGTAGTTATTTTGGGTTTTCCCATGGAATGTAATCTTCTGATAGGTCTTCTAGTCAGGCATATAATGTCCATTTCAGCTTGCTTTCTTCTCTGAACCATATGTCATGGCAATTCTTGCATTTCAACTTTGCTCAGTGTGGGACATCCTAGTAGCAATTCTCACCATCTGGAAAATTGTTAGAGTGCTACATCCTGTATGGAGAGTATACTCTCAACAAAACAAAACAAAACAAACAAACAAAAAAAACACAATACTCTTTCTTATCTAATTTTATATACTACTCTATGAGACAAGGATCCTCAAAATTTACTCCCCTGCTCATTTCGTCAGATACTGCTGTTATAAAGTAGCTAGCTATTATTTGGGAAATAGCTGCTTTCCTCCCTTACGTGCATTGGCATATCTCAAACTGAGTCCTGCTATAACTTAATCTTAATTTTAAGTCCAGTGGCCAGGAGGAAAGAAGGGAGCAAATCCTGAGGGGAGATATTTTTTTCACTGTAGGGTAGAGGCTTCTATATTGTCTTTAAGTGCAAAACAGAAAGAAATTCTACTTTTTAACAGGTAGGAATGGATTACATGAGCAGGCTCTAAACGTTCAAAGAAATCTTCAAAATTAAAATCTTCAGGGCATCCATGCAGATGTAACCATTTGTTGTGTCGAGGAACCAGGTTTTTCCAATTAGAACCCTGACATTGTCAAAAATAGTTGCTTTTGTTAGACATTTAATCATAAATGATGTTTAGCCACTCACTCTTACGTCCTGGACTTGGTCTTGAACTTGTTCCTAGCCTCTATCATTATGATGTAAAAGATGGGAACTTCTTTGTATGAAATTAAGGATTCCCTCTAACTTTCACATCTTGCTTTGAACCTGCTGGTAGCCGAACTGTTTATTATTTTGCTTTAGAGCATTAATGGCAGTTAGCAATTGTCATCTAATCTTATTTTACTTATAACTTCTATTTCTTCTTTATATCTCAAGCATTTGATACATAGCACCATCTATTTTATTCCTTTCTACCAGTACACCCTGCCAATTCACCATCAGTAAGGGTTTTGAAAGTTGAATAGCCAGGGGCTCTCTGTTTTCCATTTCCTGCTAGTAATGGCAGTTATCATTTCAAACTGGATTAGCTTATAATTTACTTTCTCAGGCTGCTTCTGGCATCAACTCTTGAGGTTCTCTAGAAGCAGAAGTTTTAATGGAGTCTGGGGTACCAATTATTTATTATGTAGGAACAACTGTGCAAGGAACAAAAAGAGGCATGGATGGTTTAGCAGTCATAAAGGCTTTACAAAACCTTGTCCAGATTAGTAAGGTGTTGTGGAGCAAATAGGTTTCCATGTTAAGCTGGAAGTCCAGGCATTTACAGTCTTAAATTTTTCAGGAAATGACCTCAGGCACGGCAGTTAGTTTCTGAAGCTGAGTTAGACCTTGAAGGAACTAAAAATGGAATTTGAGTGCTGATCGCATTTCCCATAGACAGGTATCAAATCTTCCCTTAAAGGGGAACTGGACAGAGTATCTTTCTGTCTAACACACTGGCAAAAGAAATTGCAATGTGGAGAGGGTTAAATCAAAATATGCTTCTAGAAACTGAGCTTGAAATATTTCCTAGCTTATATTCCTGATGTTTACAACATCAAGAATTCAATAAAGTCTTCCAAAATTCATTAGAGAAAGTAGTATCTATTTTCAGAAATTATTACAGCCTCCAAAGAATCGTGGATATATGGGAAATGTAGAGAAAAGGCACATAAATGAGATTGGGGGGATGGAGAAAAGTGAAATCAAATAATAATTAAATGTAGTGATTGGTTTCTGTTCTGAATTTTGATGGTAGGTTTTTTTTTCTAATTATTATTTTAAAAATAGATTAGAGAGGAAAAAATCACCCAAGTAAGGGAACAGGATTGGCAAGGTCAACTTTTGTAGTATACAATTGGCTGAAACAATGCACGCTGGAAGTGAAATATCTGCTTTAGCAATAGGTATTAAGCTAGTAGTTAATTTAGCCCCTTGATTGAAGCCCAAGTGAAAATTTCCAAGAAATGCACCAGGAAACACGGGATAAGTTATGCATGTTGAATCATCAGGAATTTGTTGAGGAGTATTTTAAACACTAAAATGAAGAGTTTTAAATCAGCTTAATAATTTATATTCTATTGCTTTTGGTAATATTGAGAATAAACACTACACAGGGCTTCAGATATACACAAACAAGCCTGATGCTGCTGGCTGTTTATGTTTTATATTTTTAGGTAAGAAAGTGACATAAAAAGCATGATCACTTACAGGTATTCTGTTCATAAAATATGATTAAAGAAATAAAGTTTTTCTACATCTTGAATTAAATATGAGTTACAGAGCATACACAAATTATACATTAAATGTTACAGTGAATTCCCAAAACCATCTAAGGAAGTAAACATCTTAGAAAATGTAAAAAATTGATGCTTTTAAAAAATGCATAAATTTAAATGAAAAGAACATAATGAAGCTTTCTTCCCAGGATCTTAGTCATTTTGCTGCTTCTGTTTCTGAAAGGTACACATTTGTGTGAACTTTGAAAGTTAATACAGCCATATATAAAGGAAAAAATCAATGCTACATGTCAACATGTGTATATTATAGCTGAGCTTAGAGAAAAAGAAAATATATCCTATATCTATGTGCTGTTTTTGATATCTTTAATTGCTGAAATGCTATTTAATTAAAGCCATCTTTCTAATAGAAAATATTTGTTCTTCATTTAACCATCACTTAACAAACTAAATATGGTGATGTCCTTTTAAAATCTAATAGAATATTGAATTTTATAATTTTACCTCATCATGCAAAGACTGTAAACTCAATATTACCTTATAAACAATGGTTGCAACTAAGAGAGTATCTTTCATCCAAAATGTTTATTTTAGTTTATTTCTCCAATTTTTTAATTATTATTCAGATGTCTCAGGTATTTGAGTGGGAATATAGCATGAAGGAAAAGTACCATTTACTGAATGCTATCATGGTCCTTGTGCTGAGCTAAATCTTTCACCAAAATCAACACATTTAATCTTAAAAATACACCCTGTGAGATCATTTTTTTGCCCTTTTTGAAAAGGAAGACAACCTGTCCCTCCCTTAAATTAGGGATAGGCTTTTCTCAGGTCCAAGAGGAGGGATGGGCTTTCATAGTGTCCAGAGAAATTCAACTGAAATGAAAAACCAATACCAAAAAACCTTAGAAAAGATTATTCCAAGATCATCATTGTTGGGACACAATTTTGCATGAGTCTCTTGTGAGCAAGAGCAAAGGACTTACAAAATTTTGTTTCAGACTACATTTTCAATACTTTTGTATCATAAACAGTCCTGTACAGTTTAGTATAAGCTCTCCACTTCCACTGTAGTCTCAGTAATATTGATGTTGCCAGTTTTTATGTTTTGCACTAGCATTTGTGGTTGGGGTACAGAGAGGTGTCACTGTGGTTTTACTATATAGTGCCCTAATGATTAGTCATTTGAACATCTTTGTGCTCATTGGTATTTAGGATCGTCTCATGTAAAATTCCTTTCAATTTTTGACATTTTTTTTTAAATTAGGGGGTCCTGATGAGACCACATGACCATAGTTCTCCAGCATTATATGTTGGTACAAGTTCTCTGAGAAGGACACAGCTTTCTCCACTCATCCCGCATAAAGAGCATAGTCACATCCTTGAAAACCACTGACACCTGAGACCTTGCTTCCGTCTGCTCAATAGCCATATCCTGTCTCCCGGCTCTTTCTCCTGAGAAGGAACAGTCTCCAGAAAACAAATATCGCCCAGGCTTCTGCGGTTCCACAGCCTCTTGCCTGCGGAACTGCTCCTGCTGGACTGCTGCCCCAGGGGGCGGGACTCCTCCCAGGGTGATGCGTGGATTGACCTCAGGCCTGGAAGCTGCTCACCCCAGCGGCAAAAGCTTGGTGCCCCATTTTTGACATTTAAAAAATGGATTGTCTGTCTTTTAAAAAAATTGAGTGTATTTTATGTATTATGTGTAAGAAACTTTTGTCAGATTGATGCACAGAAACTATATTCTCCCTTCTGTGACTTGTCCTTTCACTATTTTAATACTACATTTTATTTTAAATTTAAAAAAATATATATTTTCATTTATTTTCTTTAGGGTTTTTCCTATGACTAACTATAAAAAGTATGAAATTTCAAAGCAAAGATTCCACTGAAAGTGCTACCTTCTCCCTCCTAACACATTTTCTTTTTTTTTTTTTAGGTTAAAAATATACATAAATTTTTTAATTTTTAAAATTTCTCTAATAATTAGAGATATTTTTATCTGAGTGTAGTTGATTTACAATGTTGTGTTAGTTTCAGGCGTACAGCAAACTGAATCAGTTATACATATATCCATTCTTTTTTAGATTCTTTTCCCATATAGGCCATTAGAATGTTGAGTAGAATTCCCTGTGCTAATACTACATTTTAATACGTAGAAGATAATAAATTAATGAAATTCATTTTAGAAATCTTTGCTGTTTTGGTTTGTATTTTTTGTGTTCTGGATTAAAAAAAAAATCCCTTTGACCCCCTCCATATCATAAAAATATTCTTCTTTATTATCTTCCAGGAGACATAATTTTGTCTTGCAACAACTTCAACTTGATTGTGATTTTAATTTTTAACTATATAGTATAATTTCTTTAAGTAACTTTTTTTTTGGTTTTTGTATCTATTTTCATGACAAATATTAGACTATAATTTCCTTTTTTATAAATATCCTTGTCAGATGTGCATAAAAATATTATGCACTCTTTACAAATTTTGTTGAGAAATTGTTCTTTATTTTTTCTTTACTATGAAATAACATATAGATTTAATATTATTTTGTTCTATATGTTTGGAAAATTCACAAGCAAAATCATGTAAGTCTGGAATTTTCTTCTTGAAAAGGTTTTTACATTCGGATTCAAGTTTTTAATAAATATAAAATTGTTCATACATTTGCTTCTCTTATAGTTTTTATTTGTTGTGTTTTTCACAGAATTCCTCATTACAACTAAGTTCTCAATAAATGTATTCACAAATTTTTAAAGAATATATTCCTTGGTCTTTTAAAATTACTATAAACATCTATAGCATTGCTTCCACTCCATTTGATTTGGAAATTGCTGACGTCTCATTTTTCCCTTAAAAATATTACTAGAGTTTTAGTAATTATTTTAGTTTTGATGGACACTGTTACATACCACCCAGATCCTTTTTCCCTTAGCTGCTGAGATTACTGCTGGAAGATGGACCTAGGTTATTAACCATCATTGTCGATTGCCTCAGAATTGAAGAATTACTTCATCCAAGGTCATCAGTCTTTCCAGGAACAGATCCATCCAAAGAATAATCAATACAAAGATACAAAATCTCAGCCCATCAAGACAACTGGGGACAAATCTAAAGGGTTTTCCTAACACTAAAGCTCCTGCTGAGTTGAACTAAAGCCTTCATTGGGCTGTATGGTTCTATAACCTGATTGTGCAGGACCTAAGGAGCTAGAACATAAATTTAGATAATAAAAAGCTTATCATATGTAAGCCTGCTCCCAATATACATGCTTTAGCAAGAAAATTTGTATAAATATGCTGCTAGGATAAATCACAAAAGCAAGGAATAAACAGTGGCATAAACTGAGGTAAAAATAATACAAAGTCTGTAGTAGATGGTAAAAGAAGGGATTGAAAGGCTGAGAGAAATGGGACTACTGAGTGAATTCACTGAAGCCAACAAACACACCAAATGACTTTGTTCCACAGGAGTGCTCAGATGATATATCTGTCACTTACCAAGACCCCAAGAATGTGCTGCTGAAGGGGCCTCAGCATAACCAGAAATTCCCATGGCGACTCAGTTCTGTAGGCAAAGATTGATAGTAGGAGATGTCATTAGAATGTGTGACCCATTAAAAGTAATGTAGTAATTGTAATAGAGTAACAGCAATAGTATTAGTAATAGTAATAGAGTCTCCACACTATTACTCCACTCCTAGTAATGATACTAGGAGGTATCATTTAACTCAGACTACAAGTTGGCTTTTCATAATAATTGGTAGAGTAGAGCTTTTCACAGTCACTTAGCCTCCTTTCTGAATTTTCCTTCATTTTTTCTACTGTTTCAAACTAGATATTTTCTACTGGCCATTGTCCAGTCCACTGGATATTTTCTACTGGCCATTGTCCAGTCCACTTATCCTCTCTTCCGCTGTTTCTAACATTCTTTCAAATTCTTAAATTCTTTCAAATTTAAGTTCTAATTTATGAATTTTAATTATTGTGTGTTTTTAGTTTTAGAATTTCCACTTGCTTTTACTTTTCTGGCCAATTCTTCTTTTCATTGATTTTCTTCAATATTTTAATAACAGCTATAAATCTGCCTTTAAAAAACTACAACATATAAATGACTCTAGGTCTGTTTCCATTGCATTTTTTCTCCTGTTGAACTTTAGTCATATGATCCTGTCACCTGGAATGACTGCACTAATTCAATGTTGAGTTTGGCATATGAAAAACTTATGGTCTGGGGGGAGCAGTATTACTGTTCTCCTTTTATTTTCCTCTGGAAGGCAAGTAAAGTACAGGCAGATCAGTTTGATCAAATCATGATTAGATTTCAGAATTTGGAAAGGTTATACTATTTCTGGTTTGCTTAATTCCTTGGACACAGAACTTTAGAGACAACATCAGAAAGTTTGTGTTTTACTAGAGCCCCACTACTTGGCATGCCCTTATTTCTGTGTCTTGACTTCCCTAACTGTGGGTCTGACACAATTTTAGCTTGTTGTTTTTTAACACCACAGTAGTTGCTTTCTATATTGTGTTTCCTTCTCTAAATTGATACTTGACAGCTTAGGTCTCAGCAAAAACTCTGAAAACTAATTACATCTATAATGTAATGTGGATAATGTGATGCATTTTTCTCAGGTCCCTTTTCTCAAGGATTTAATCTCTTAAATTCTGGCTGACCCAGTAGCCTTGATGTGAACATTTTCTCAACCTTGTCGAGTGAGATGGTTATACTTTCTAGGCTGCTGTATGCCCCATGCTGTGAATGACTAAATGTCTTCATGAGGATGGGGAGGAGAAACAATGGGAAAAGTAAGGCTCACTTTAATGGATTTATTTGATCTCTAAGATATTTGTTCCTAAAGCTATGACAGTCTTGGTCAATCATTGAATTTCTAGCTTTTATAGTTCTTTATTGTGGAAGAACTCCATCATAGTCAGAAGAGATACCTTAAAATCTAAATGTTTTCTGAAATGTCAATCCATTTTATAGTTTCTCCATTCCTAGGAATGTTTCATTTCTCGCGCCCATCTCCTCTTCATTAATACAGTTGTATAACATTTTCCACATTCCTTCAAAATAGAAATATATCTTCCCCCAGTTTTCTTTTTCTGCCAAATCTCTATTTACTGTAGCTTTCTTGTGGAGAGGATACATATCTTATATGTCTTGATGTTGAACAGACCTCATGCCTCATACTTGACTGAATCATTGCTGCAGTTATTGAAATGGGAGATGTTCTGTTTTAGGGAGTATATTTATCCACCTGATATAATTCTTAAGTTTTTAGTTATATAATGGATGGTAAGATTTAACTGTCATCAGCTGCTTAAATTTTTCTGCATACTTATTCTCAAAAATAAATTGAGAGTATTAGTTTATTCTAGTTGCTATACTTACAAAAAGATCCAGTTCAACCCATTAAGCATAAAGACAGAATAAAACAGAACTTTCCAAGTTTTAATGCTTCTGTTTTTATGATCTTTGAAAATTTTATGAATTTTAAAAAAAGTTTGTGTAATATATTACATAAGGGGTGATTATTTTCATTGCTGAAAATCATGTCAGTGAATTAGAGATTTAAAATTCTCTTCACAAATAATTCATTTTAATGTGATCATATTAGCATCTTAAAAATATATGAAGTATACATTTAAGTGTAAATATTTGCATCTTTTCTGTTTAAACAATTGACAGAAAGGTACTTTTTTGAGAATAAGAACCGTTTCTTCTCTCATACATATGCCACATAATAAACGTGTTAAGAAATGTGAGAATATGTTTGTCTTCCATGTTCTTGGTAATTTTTCCCCAGGACATCACTGAAGATATACAGATAATTTTGATTTCTTTAGAAAAAATAACAAAAAAAACTTGTAGTTCCTGTTCCTTTGGTATAGATGTTATCTTTGATATGAAGAATTCCCAAGTCTCCAGACTTCAGCAACTTCAATCTAGGATTCAGACTTCTGAAATGGCATAGCGTATGACTTTCAGCTAACATAAACTTGAAAATTTCAGGAAAACATTCTAAATGAGGTCAGATAGAAGCTAAGGTCTGAAGAATCAACAGAGTACCCAGAAAAAGGAGTTAGTTGTTTTCCAGGAATATTTATCAGGTCCCAGGGAGCAAAGGGTATACAGAGGGTTCTGACAATTGTGTTCATGTTAGATTCACTACTTGCTTTTTCTCCTATAAACATTCCCATAAATCCCTCAGCCATTCAGATACACAGATAAAAATAACATATTATGGATTAGTTATTGAGAGATCATGTGGATTTTTTTCTTGTCATAAGTTTGATTTGTGACTATTTCTATTTTATTATTCCATTTAAAATTAAATATGGATTAAATAAACATGTTAATTACAGTATTAATATCATGACAAACCCCTTTAATGTAGAATTATTTTTTCAATATTATAGCTTAATATGTTTTATATTATGAAAAGTCTTCCTCTATTCCAAAAATAGCTAATCAGCATGGAATATTTAAATCATGGACAGTATGCTGTATGTTGAGTAATATTTTGAGCAAAAAAAAAATGAATTGGGTCAATTACTTTATCTTTCTTAAGAATTTTTAAAGATGAATTCTTGAGATGAGGATATAGTTAATATCTAAAGCAGAAGTGGATAGGTTGCAAGAAGAGTGATGAAAGTAGTGTGGGTTAGAGGAAGTTGGGGTAGAATTCTCCCAGAAACTCTAAATTATAAGAAAGTAGACAATTTGATTTAAAAAGAAGATATGATGTTGCAGCTTTATTTACAATAGCCAGGACATGGAAGCAACCTAAGAGTCCATTAATAGATGAATAGATAAAGAAGATGTGGCACATATATACAATGGAATATTACTCAGCCATAAAAAGAAATGAAATTGAGTTATTTGTAATGAGGTGGTTGGACCTAGAGTCTGTCATACAGAGTCAAGTAAGTCAGAAAGAGAAAAATAAATACCATATACTAACACATATATATGGAATCTAAGGCAAAGGAAAAAAAAAAAAAGAGTCATGAAGTACCTAGGGGTAAGATGGGGATAAAGACACAGACCTACTAGAGCATGGACTTGAGGATATGGGAAGAGGGAAGGGTAAGCTGGGACAAAGTAGGAGAGTGGCATGGACATATATACACTACCAAATGTAAAATAGATAGCTAGTGGGAAGCAGCTACATAGCACAGGGAGATCAGCTAGGTGGTTTGTGACCACCTAGAGGGGTGGGATAAGGAGAGTGGGAGGGAGGAAGACGCAAGAGGGAAGAGATATGGGAACATATACATATGTATAACTGATTCACTTTGTTATAAAGCAGAAACTAACATACCATTGTAAAGCAATTATACTCCAATAAAGATGTTAAATATACATATATATGATGTCGAAAAAATTAACATAAAATATAGAAAGTAGAGATGGTGCATTGGGCACATGTCCAAAATGAAGATTAAATAACATGAGAAAGAGAGAAAAAAAGTGCTATAAGAGAAAAATCAATTCCTAAATCTTCCTCAGCTCCCATAAACTTATTTTTTAAAGGTTTATGAATGTTTACTTTATGTTCTCAATCTATATAAAATGTTATATTTTTAAACATGACATTAACTTAATGTTTCTATTGAAATAAATAAATTTGAGGATTTTTGTTTTGAGATATTGAAGATGGTTTAATTTTTTTTTTTTTGCTGTACACAGGCTTCTCACTGCTGTGGCCTCTCCCGCTGCAGAGCACAGGCTCCAGACGCACAAGCTCAGCGGCCATGGCTCGCAGGCTCAGCAGCCATTGCTCACGGACCCAGCTGCTCCACGACATGTGGGATCTTCCCGGACCAGGGCACAAACCCGTGTCCCATGCATCGGCAGGCGGACTCTCAACCACTGTGCCACCAGGGAAGCCCAAGATAGTTTAACATTGAGTCCTTTCCCAACTGTCCCAACATTAAGAGAGAAATTTACATATCAAATATATTAACTAGTGACTGGAGTCCATAACTGTATTATCTGAAATAAGGAAGAATGTTGCTTAAGAGTTTCTGCACCAAACATTCTAACACTAATGATATTTATCAATAACAGATAATATAAGTGTTCCTTTAAAGATGATTTAAAACTAAGTAGACACTATAGTACTATCTTTGAAATTCAAAACCAATTTTAAGTAGTCAGAAATTTTAAGAAAGAAATGCTCAGGAACATCTCCTATAGTTTACATTAAAATTCAGTAGGACCTATTGCTTGTTGACTACTGGTTCATAATAGTATTTAACTATTGTGTTAGTGCAGAAGATATCACATTTAGTCCAAACCAAATGATAAAGGCTTTCAGGAAAAGAACTGGTAAATATATTTTATTATGTAAGAAACTCTAAAGATAACATCAGTGTTAGTTACAATGAACAGAATATTTTATGAAATAGTAAATGAATCATCAGAAATGTATGTGGGAAAGATGATGCACATAAACAAGGAAATATATACAAACACACATAACACGGATCTAGAAAAATTTCAGACTTGACCATTGCGTCAAATATTTCATCAGATTAATATTAATTTAAAAATGGTAGTCTACTCGGGGACAACATTAAATGCACCAAAATTCTAATTAATTATAGGGGTTCTAGAAGAAGATGAGAAAAAAAAAGGGACTGAGAAAATATTTGAAGAGATTATAGTTGAAAACTTCCCTAATATGGGAAAGAAAATAGTCAATAAAGTCCAGGAAGCTCAGAGAGTCCCAAACAGGATAAATGCAAGGATAAACACACAAAGACACACATTAATCAAACTATCAAAAATTAAATACAGGGCTTCCCTGGTGGCACAGTGGTTGAGAGTCCACCTGTTAATGCAGGGGACACGGGTTCGTGCCCCGGTCCAGGAAGATCCCACATGCCACAGAGTTGCTGGGCACATGAGCCATGGTCACTGAGCCTGCGTGTCCAGAGCCTGTGCTGCACAACGGGAGAGACCACAACAGTGAGGGGCCCATGTACCAAAAAGAAAAAAAAAAAAAATTAAATACAAACAAAAATATTACCAGCATCAAGGGAAAAGCAACAAATAACATACAAGGGAATCCCCATAAGGATAACAGCTGATCTTTTAGCAGAAACTCTGTAAGCCAGAAAGGAGTGGCAGGAGATATTTAAAGTGATGAAAGGGAAAAACCTAAAACCAACATTACTCTACCCAACAAGGATCTCATTCAGACTCAATAGAGAAATTAAAATTTTCAGAGACAAGCAAAAGCTAAAAGAATTCAGCACCACCAAACCAGCTTTACAACAAATGTGAAAGGAAATTCTCTAGGCAGGAAACATAAGAGATGAAAAAGACCTACAATAACAAACCAAAACAATTAAGAAAATGGTAATAAGAACACACATATCGATAATTACCTTAAATGTAAATGGGCAAAATGCTCCAATGAAAAGACATAGACTGGCTAAATGGATACAAAAACAAGACCCATATATATGCTGTCTAAAAGAGACCCACTTCAGACCTAGGGACACATACAGACTGAAAGTGAGGGGATGGACAAAGATATTGCATGCAAATGGTAATCAAAAGAAAGCTGAAGTACCAATTCTCATATCAGACAAAACAGACTTTAAAATAAAGGCTATTAAAATAAACAAAGAAGGACACTACAAAATGATCAAGGGATCAATCCAAGAAGAAGGTATAACAATTGTAAATATTTATGTACCGAACATAAGACCAACTCAATACCTAAGGAAAATGCTCACAGCCATAAAAGGGGAAATCAACAGTAACACAATATTAGTAGGGAACTTTCACCAATGGACAGATCACCCAAAATGAAAATAAATAAGGAAACACAAGCTATAAATGACACATTAAACAAGATGAGCTTAATTGATATTTATAGGACATTCCATCCAAAAACAAAAGAATACACTTTATTCTCAAGTGCTCATGGATATTCTACAGGGCACATCATATCTTGGGTCACAAACCAAGCCTCAGCAAATTTAAGAAAATTGAAATCCTATCAAATATATTTTCTGATCACAATGCTATGAGACTAGATATCAATTTTTTAAAAAAAGCATCTGTAAGAAATACAAACACATGGAGGCTAAACAATATACTACTGAATAACCAGAGATCACTGAAGCAATCAAAGTGGAAATCATAAAATACCTGGAAACAAATGACAATGAAAACACAGCAACCCAAAAAGTACAGGATGCAGTGAAAGCAGTTCTAAGAGGGAAGTTTATAGCAATACAATCCTACCTCAAGAAACAGGAAACATCTCAAATAAATAACCTAACCTTACACATAAAACAATTAGAGAAGAAAGAACAAAAAAACGCCAAAGTTAGTAGAAGGAAAAATATCATAAATATCAGATCAGAAATAAATGAAAAACAAATGAAGAAAATGATAGCAAAGATCAATAAAATTAAAAGCTGGTTTTGTGAGTAGATAAACAAAATTGATAAACCATTAGCCAGACTCATCAAGAATAAAAGGGAGAAGACTCAAATAAGTAGAATTAGAAATGAAAAAGTAGAAGTAACAACTGACATTGCAGAAAAAAAAATGGATCATGAGAGATTACTACAAGCAACTATATGCCAATAAAATGGACAACCTGGAAGAAATGGACAAAATTTTAGAAAAGCTCAGCCTCCCAAGACTTAACCAGGAAGAAATAGAAAAAGACCAATCACAAGCACTGAAATTGAAACCCTGATTAAAAATTTTCCAATAGGGGCTTCCCTGGTGGCACAGTGGTTGAGAGTCTGCCTGCCGATGCAGGGGACACAGGCTCATGCCCTGGTCCATGAAGATCCCACATGCCATGGAGCGGCTAGGTCCGTGAGCCATGGCCACTGAGCCTGCACGTCTGGAGCCTGTGCTCCACAACAGGAGAGGCCACAACAGTGAGAGGCCCGCATACCAAAAAATATATATATATATATATTCCAACAAATCAAAGCCTAGGACCAGATGTCTTCACAGGTGAATTCTATCAAACATTTAGAGAAGAGATAACACCTATGCTCTCAAACTCTTCCAAAATATAAGAGGGTGAGGAACACTCCCAAACTCATTCTATGAGGCCACCATCACCCTGATACAAAAACCAGACAAGGATGTCACAAAGAAAGAAAACTACAGGCCAATATCACTGATGAACATAGATGCAAAAATCCTCAACAAAATACTAGCAAAAAGAATTCAACAGCACATTAAAAGGATCATACACTATGATCAAGTGGGGTTTATTCCAGGAATGCAAGGATTCTTCAATATATGCAAATCAATCAATGTGATAAACCATATTAACAAACTGAATGATAAAAAACATATGATCACCTAAACAGATGCAGAGAAAAGTTTTGACAAAGTTCAACATCCATTTATGAACAAAACTCTCCAGAACATAATCATAGAGGGAACTTATTTCAATATAATAAGGGCCATATATGACAAACCTACAGGCACCATCATTCTCAATGGTGAAAAACTGAAACCATTTCCACTAAGATCAGGAACAAGACAAGGTTGCCCACTCTCACAACTATTATTCATCATAGATTTGGAAGTTTTAGCCACAGCAATCAGAGAAGGAAGAGAAATAAAAGGAATCAAAATCATAAAGATGTGAAACTGTCACTGCAGATGACATGATAGTATACATAGAGAATCCTAAGGAGGCTACCAGAAAACTACTAGAGCTAATCAATGAATTTGGTAAAGTAGCAGGATACATACTTAATGCAGAGAAATCTCTTGTATTCCTATACATTAATGATGAAAAATCTGAAAGTAAATTTAAGGAAACACTCCCATATACCATTGCAACAAAAAGAATAAAATACCTAGGAATAAACCTACCTAAGGAGACAAAAGCCCTGTATGCAGAAACTATAAGACACAGATGAAAGGAATTAAAGATGATACAAATAGATGGAGAGATAATACCATGTTCTTGGATTGGAAGAGTCAACACTGTGAAAATTAGTATACTACCCAAAAGCAATCTACAGATTCATTGCAATCCCTATCAAACTACCAATGGCATTTTTCACAGAAGTAGAACAAAAAAGTTCACAATTTGTATGGAAACTGAGGAGACCCGGAAGAGCCAAAGCAATCTTGAGAAAGAAAAACAGAGCTGGAGGAATCTTGTTTCCTGACTTCAGATTATACTACAAAGGTACAGTAATCAAGAGAGTATGGTACTGGCACAAAAACAGAAATATAGATCAATGGAACAGGATAGAAAGCCCAGAGATAAACCCACAGACATATGGTGACCTTATCTTTTATAAAGGAGGCAAGAATAGACAGTGGAGAAAAGACAGACTCTTCAATAAGTGGTGCTGGGAAAATTGGACAGGTACATGTAAAAGAATGAAATTAGAGCACTCCTTAACACCATGCACAAAAATAAACTGAAAATGGATTAAAGACCTAAATGTAAGGCCAGACACTATCAAACTCTTAGAGGAAAATGTAGGCAGAACACTCTATGACATAAAATACTGCAAGATCGTTTTCGACCCACCTCCTAGGGAAATGGAAATAAAAACAAAAATAAACAAATGGGACCTAATGAAACTTAAAATCTTTTGTACAGCAAAGTAATCTATAAACAAGACAAGACGATAACCCTCAGAATGGGAGGAAATATTTACAAAATATTTACAACAGAAGCCACTGACAAAGGATTAATCTCCAAAATATACAAGCAGCTCGTGCAACTCAATATCAAAAAAAACAACAACCCAAACCATAAATGGACAGAAGACCTAAACAGACATTTCTCCAAAGAAGATATACAGGCGGCCAACAAACACATGAAAGGATGCTCAGCATCACTCATCATTAGAGAAATGCAAATCAAAACTACAATGAGGTATCACCTCACAGCAGTCAGAATGGCCATCATCAAAAAATCTAAAAACAGTAAATTCTGGAGAGGGTGTGGAGAAAAGGTAACCCTCTTTTAGTGTTGGTGGGAATGTAAGTTAATACAGCCACTATGGAGAACCGTATGGAGGTTCCTTAAAAACTAAAAATGGAACTACCATATGACACAGCTATCCCACTACTCGGCATATAACCTGAAAAAAGCATAATTCAAAAAGAGTCATGTAGGGCCTCACTGGTGGCGCAGTGGTTGAGAGTCCACCTGCCGATGCAGGGGACACGGGTTCGTGCACCGGTCTGGGAAGATCCCACATGCCACTGAGCGGCTAGGCCTGTGAGCCATGACTGCTGAGCCTGCGTGTCTGGAGCCTGTGCTCGGCAACAGGAGAGGCCACAACAGTGAGAGGCCCACATAGTGCAAAAAAAAAAAAAAAAAAAGAGTCATGTACCACAGTGTTCATTGCAGCACTATTTACGATAGCCAGGACATGGAAGCAACCTAGATATCCGTCAACAGATGAGTGGAAAAAGAAAATGTAGCACATATATACAATGGAATATTACTCAACCATAAAAATAAATGAAATTGAGTTATTTGTAGTGAGGTGGATGGACCTAGAGTCTGTCATACAGACTGAAGTAAGTCATAAAGAGTAAACAAATACCATATGCTAAGACATATATATGGAATTAAAAAAAAAAAACGGTTCTGAAGAACCTAGAGGCAGGACAGGAATAAAGCTGCAGATATAGAGAATGGACTTGAGGACACGTATAGGGGGAAGGGTAAGCTGGTACGAAGTGAGAGAGTGACATGGACATATATCCACTACCAAATGTAAAATAGATAGCTAGTGGGAAGCAGCCACATAGCACAGGTAGATCAGCTCAGTGCTTTGTGTCCACGTAGAGGGGTGAGGTAGGGAAGGTGGGAGCTAAATGTAAGATAGAGGAGAAATTGGGATATATGTATATGTATAGTTGATTCACTTTGTTATACAGAACAAACTAACACACGATTGTAAAACAATTATACTCCAATAAAGATGTTAAAAAGAAAAATAGGAGTCTAACACATTTTCCAATTCCATGAAGATATTCTTAAAGACTCTCAAATTTTCAAATCTATTCTTCTTGGCTAATGCCATGTGAAAGGGATCCTTACTTATGAGCTGAACTGCAGATACTCCTTGCAGTTTTTTTTGTTCCTCCTTTCTACTCTCAAAATAAAATGTTTTCTAGGCCGTTTAAGCCAACTTAAGCCCTACTTACTAAAAATATGCACTACCATCACCCTGAACATTCCTTAATATGATGCAACATATCAGAGGACTGATTGTAGTGTGTGTGTGTGTGTGTGTGTGTGTGTGTGTGTGTGTGTGTGTGTGTATTATATATATATATATAGTGTTTTGACATCTTAAAAAAACTTTCTGGATGATGAGAGACTGCCCCTCCATAGGCCAGTCCATTCTTAGACATAACAAACGGTCCAGCTGAGACCATTATGTGAAACTATCAAATCCAGAGGCATACCTCTTCTTTCTGATCCATGTACCTCAAAGGGGAATATTCTTCTGCTATAATTATCTCTCTGTCAGGCACCAATCAGTTCAAGACCACTCCTATAGCCCAAAGCTCACTGAAGAAATTATTCAACTAGCCAATATTAAGCTGTCTACTATGGCCCAAAATGAAAAGCCAATAGAAGCTGCTTTCAGCAACCCCATCCTCACACCTGTCTTCTGCCTCCTCACCACCCTGATGCTTTTCCATGTGGTTCTGCATGTCAGGCCATACCTCCTGTCTCTAGACTTGGGAGTATAATAAACTTTGTTTGCTTGAAAAACAATAGAGCCTCAGAAGTATTTTTTAATTCTATCATTTCAGAAAATTTAAGTTTCAAAGTTGTTTGTTTAAAATTCAATTTGTATATATTTCATTTTTTATACTTTATTGGAGTATAATTGCTTCACAATGTTGTGTTAGTTTCTGCCGTACAAAGTGAATCAGCTATTCACACACATATCCCCATATACCTTCCCTCTTGCGTCTCCCTCCCACGTTCCCTATTCCACCCCTCTAGTCATCACAAAGCACTGAGCTGATCTCCCCATGCTATGCAGCAGCTTCCCACCAGCCACCCATTTTACATTTTGTAGTGTATATTTGTCAATTCTACTCTCTTGCTAGGTCTCAGCCTCCCCTTCCCCACCTGTGTCCTCAAGTTGGGTCTCAACATCTGCATCTTTTTTTCCTGCCCTACCACTATGTTCATCAGTTCCATTTTTCTAGATTCCATATATTTGTGTTAGCATACAGTATTTGTTTTTCTCTTTCTGACTTACTTCACTCTGTATGACAGACTCTAGGTCCATCCACCTCACTACAAATAACTCAATTTCTTTCCATTTTTATGGCTGAGTAATATTCCATTGTATATTTATGCCACATCTTCTTTATCCATTCATCTATTGATGGACACTTAGGTTGCTTCCATGCCCTGGCTATTGTAAATAAAGCTGCAATGAACATTGTGGTATATGACTATTTTTGAATTATGGTTTTCTCAGGGTATATGCCCAGTAGTGGTATTACTGGGTCATATGGTAGTTCTATTTTTAGTTTTTTAAGGAACATCCATACTGTTCTCCATAATGGTTGTATCAACTTACATTCCCACCAACAGTGCAGGAGGATTTCCTTTTTGCCCTACGTTCTCCAGTATTTATTGTTTTTAGATATTCCGATGATGGCCATTCTGACTGGTGTGAGGTGATACCTCATTGTGGTTTTGATTTGCATTTCTCTAATGATTAATGATGTTGAGCATTTTTTCATGTGCCTATTGGCCATCTGTATGTCTTCTTTGGAGAAATGTCTATTTAGGTCTTCTGCCCATTTTTGGATTGGGTTTTTGTTTTTTTTATATTGATTTGCATAAGCTGCTTTTATATTTTGGAGATTAATTATTTGTCAGTTGCTTAGTTCGCAAATATTTTCTCCCATTCTGAAGGTTGTCTTTTCATCTTGTTTATGGTTTCCTCTGCTGTGCATAAGCTTTTAAGTTGCATTAGGTCCCATTGTTTAGTGTTGTTTTTATTTCCATTACTCTAGGAGGTGGGTCATAAAGGATCTTGCTGTGATTTATGTCAAAATCTGTTCTGCCTGTGTTTTCTTCTGTGAGTTTTATAGTGTTTGACCTTACATTTAGGTCCTTAATCCATTTTTGTAATGAAATGCTATTCTTTTCCTTTTTATTTATTTATTTATTTTGGCTGTGAAGGATAATTAATAGAGATGCAATAAAAACCCTGAATTGAATATTTACACTTACACAAGTTTACAACCTTTAAAAGATTATTAATAATTTCTTAAATTCTTAACAACCTTTTTAATGTTCATCAATATATGTGTAGGCAATTAAAATGCATGCTTAAAAACTTCCTTTCTACTGTATGCATTAACCATCAAGCTAACCATCCTGAACTATCAAGTCACTACCTTAAATAAAATCCATATTGCCTGCCTTCACTGAAAGACTCCTCCACAGTTTGGCTCCAATTAAACTTCTAAAAATCATTTTCCTCTTTATCTCAGTACCAATACTGATACATCTAATATTTCCTGTATAGTATGCTTTATTCATTCATATATAAGATATTTTATCCCTGGAAGATATTAATTATAGTTATATTTATTCTAGTATTAAAAATAGTTTTTCACTTTTTCTAGTGTTCTTTTTTTAATTGTAAAATTTATGGAAATTTCTATTACCACAGAAGTCCAAAGCAGTTTGAATATGAAAAAATTGAATAAAAAATTAGCAAATCAATTTTCCCTTTATTAAAGAGTACTATATTTTATAGTACGTAGAGGTTACACAATTTTTCACCTGTGTTTATGCTATCTAGAAAGAATTAGAGAAATGAAATTACATGTTTTAAAATATTTTATGTCTATAAAAATTACATACATAGTAGTCATAATGAAAATGAGAGAGTAAATTATTTTTGCTTTTTACAACATTTAAGTCTAAGAAGGAATGAAAATCTATAGTTGTATTTACATCTTTAGAATACAAAGAACTGTATAATCAATATTCAACTGTAGTCACTGTAAGTCATTAAACCAAAAAAAAACCAAAATAAAATTGAGTAATAAAAGTTAAAATCCATGCATTATTACAAGATATTTAGTTATATTTCTGTAATTTTAGGAAAATTTCCTAAAATTTTAGACACTTATGTGTTGCAGTAACGTATATTGTTGAAATCTTTTCTCTTTGGGTGCGTTTGAACACCACCTGATCCTTTTGTATTCTGGGAAAGACTGTGGCTTGCTTGTCAAAGCAGACACAAGCATAAATTTTAAAACATTGACTGAAATGTTATTATATAATTTTCAACAAACACTGTGTTTACAGCTTTTCCAGCATCCTACAAAGATCAACTCTTGACTCTTGTAAGAACTTCACTGTAACACTATTGGTTGTATTTGATGACTAATGTGAAATTAGTGAACAGCATATGCTAGAAGGTTGAATATCTGTTTAAAAAATCCATTTTCTTATTTCTGTTGCTTATCAAAAGAGGGATTAAACACAACAAATATCTCAGGAAAACAAAAATTATAATAAGACAAATATGTATTTCCTAATAAAATAATCACCTACTATATTTCATAGCTATAGAAATGTACCCAGAGAAAAATAAAAAAAAAATAAATTGTCTAAAAAACATTTATTGAAATGGTGCAACGTTTTGAATATTCTGATAGGAAAACTTGAAGTCTATAATGGCCTATTTCAAAGTGTGTGAAAGTTCCTAGTTATTTATGAATATTTGAAATTACTTTCTTCATTCCTTGTTAATTGCTTGTGACAGCCAAGAGATAAAATATGGGTATCCTATTATATAATGTAAGAGAACAGCTGCAACACAGTCTGCTTCTGCTGATGCTCTTGACAATGTGTCTCCTAACGCCCTAAAATCAGTTTCTCCAGTCATGGCTGTTACTTCACACTTTCAGGCTTGAACAATTGGCCTACTGAAATATTCAAGTACCACACTGAGGCAAATCCATTTCCACCCATTGCAAAGAGATAGCAAGACAAATTTGCAGTGAGGACAGAAAAACAAAGCAAATTATTGACAGTCATGGTTGTCCTGGTTTCTTGAGGAAAAACCAAAATATGTTAACTTTTTGAAGAAATTATCAACACTGTTCATAGGTAAAATTGTTCTAGGAAAATTATTTAAGGTATTCAAAGAAAGAAAGGGATTATAGAAAAGTCAAAAAAAGTATTACAAAGATGAAACAGGTAAAAATTTAAGTCTAGTGTAAGTAGTAATTCACTTGTTAAAATTATGGAGGTCAATGACAGGAAACCCTTTGAAGATATTTTGCTTGTTCCATGGGAACTTTCATGTGAGCCTCTACAACAGATTAAAATTTTTCTCTAGACAGGTGTCATATGACTTGAGTCAGGGACCTTTCCTCACTCCACCAAGATAAATCTCCCCACAGATTAATATCAGAATCAAGATGTACAGTGTGTCTCTTGCTAGTGAGGACTAGCAGTTCATGAAATAATTTTCCTGGGGAAATGCTTATACCCACCATCTTTAATCTTTTTTTTTTTTTTTGGTGGTATGCTGGCCTCTCACAGTTGTGGCATCTCCCATTGCAGAGCACAGGCTCTGGACGCACAGGCTCAGTGGCCATGGCTTACAGGCCCAGCCTCTCCACGGCATGTGAGATCCTCCCAGACCAGGGCACAAACCCGCATCCCCTGCATCGGCAGGTGGACTCTCAACCACTGCGCCACCAAGGAAGCCCTCATCTTTAATCTTTTAAACTTAGTTTAGACAAAACTCTTAATCTAACATAGGAAAATACACTTCCTGATCAATTGTGAGCTCTGTGAACCTGTGTCTTTCCTTTTAAAAGGCTGTATGTTTGCATATAGATAAGTCTTGATAAATGATTCTTGGATCTTGATGGAAGTAGATAAAATCAAAGGCATAGTGGAAGGAAACAAATATATCTTATTTCTGTATATCAATTTATATTTACCATCACATATTAGCAATAGTAAAAATACTTAATCAAAAGTTTTGAGTTGAATAGAACTCTTCTATATAAGTACTTTCACTCATAATTAAGAAAAGGGTTCAAATCTGCTATCAACATATCTAATTGATATGCTTATATAAATGAGCCTCAGGACAGAGTGAAAATATGCTCAATTACTTGGAACAAATACCTCAGGACAAAAGAAAAGTAGAAAACACTCTATAACTAAGTAGATTTTAGAATATGTAAAATGTAATCCTAGAGAAATTAAATAAAGCCAGAAAACAGTGAGAAATGTTAATTCTCAACAGAGACAGCTAGAGACATATATACACAGAGGTTAGTACTAGAGTTTTAATAATATTAAATGTTTATTAAACTTTTTAATTTTAGTTATACTTCAGAAAGTATAACTGAGCAGTTTATGAAAATAGAGGAACTTCATTACACAAAATTGGTAATGAATCGTAAAAGATTATCTGGCAGAACATGTGATAAGAGGAGAGTTTACTCACTCCTGAGAAAATAAATGGATGAGAGAAACTGATATATGTAAAACAATCACCAGGTTTTGCTTAAGTCTGCCTTTCCCTTAGAACAGTGCCTATTTTAACAAGAATCACACTGATTTCCAGATTATGGAATCTAAAACTCAAAAGATATTTATTTTTAAAACAATGTAAAAGTTCTTGATTTATTTTTAAATTATGAATATGGCAGTAAAGAAAAACATTATTACTTTGATGCGGGTGGAAATCTGTATAGGGTAGCCATTGATAACATATTGCAAGTTAGCTCTTATTTATATAATTATTGCTAATACTTCATGTCAGTTCTTTAATTTTCTTTCCCATATGGATAGATTGTTTGTGTGTACTGTATTTGTATTTCATATGTTGTTGAATATAAAGTTTTCCAAATCATTTCTTTCAGTTAACAATAATATATCATACAAATAATCATATCATTATATAGTTAGAAAAAATAGGTTTAGTGATGTTGTAATATCTTAACCATCATTTACTATTTACTATGTTCACTGTGTTACATACCCACATAATTATATGTTGCTGAATCTCAGGAGACATGCAATTTTTACATATATCACTAAGGTTTTCCTTAAGTCAGTTTCCTGATTACAGGATCAGATTACAGATAAAAGGATATCAATAGTTGCATGGCTTTTGATAACTACTGTGAATCTTAAATTTTTTTTCACAATTTACCCTCTCAAAATATTAAAAATATTTAAATTCTTACTACTCCATATAAACAAATATATAAAAGTTTCTTAATCAGCTAAACATAAATAGAATCTACCTTAGGCTACTAGTGAAGTTCACCATTCCGACAATATACTTACTGCCATTTCTTTTCTTTCTTTCTTCTCTTTTTTTGGGGAGGAGGAGTTAACCAGTCTTACACATTGCCTTGTATTGAAAATAGGTGTTACATATATATTTTTGCATTGCATATGATTTCAAATTATCAAGTGATCCATCCTAGTTGTTGCTGATTTTAACTGAACAACACAGTCCTATAGAGTTGAAATTAAAGTTCTCTTTCATTTGATTTCCCATTCCCCAGCTTGTGAAATATCTAATACTGCTTGTTGCATATTATTCAACATTTTAGAAATTTCACCTTTATATGTATATTTAGATTTATAGGATTATGTAAATATTATGTATATTTTAGAACATTATATATAATACATAATTAAATAAAATCCAGAAAAAAATATATGCACATGATTACCTTTAAGTATTATATAATAAATGCATAATGATCTATGACTTGTTTCTTTCTAAATTAATAATATATTAGTAACATTGTTCAATTTAGCATATATTGACTTGTCTCATACTTTATTAGCTATATAGTAACCCATTTTTGGAAATAGCAAATATAAATGCTGATGTTATGGGTTGAGTTGTGTTCCCCAAAAAGATAAAGAAGTCCTAAACACCAATACTTCAGAATATGAAACTATTTGGAACTAGGGCCATTGTAGATGTAATTGGTTAAGATGAGGTCATACTGGAGTAAGATAGTGTCCTATTTCAACATGATTGGTGTCCTTACAAGAAAAGGAAATATGATGTGAAGAGAAACACACAGGGGAATATCATGTGACAACAGAGGCAGAGACTGCAGCTCTCCAACTGCAAATCAAGAGTACCAAGGAATGGCAGCTATGGTGAGAAGCTGGGAAGACAGAAGGGAGGATATTCCTTAACAGTTTCAGAGTGAACACAGCCCTGCTAATGGATTTGAGTTTGGACATCTAGCCTTCAGAACTGTGAGATAATGAATCTCTGTTGGTTTAAGCCATGCAGTCTGTGATATTTTGTTATAGCAGCCCTGGGAAATTAAGACTGCAGATTTGGAGATTTTTGTTTGTTTGTTTTATTTTGCTATTGTGTTCTGTGTGTGTGTGTGTTTCTATATATGAGGAACTATTTTCATAGGATGGAATTCTTAAGTAGAATTGCATTGTTTTAGCAATGCCATCCAAACATTCTCCCCCAATTTAGTATTGCACAATAAGTATATAACATTCGTTTTCCTCCAATATTGTACAGTCAGGGTAGGGTGGATTAATATTTAAATTTAGGAAAAAGAGCTACTTTGGTATTACGTTAATTGGCATTTTTCTGCTCATTAGTAAAGTTGTATATTACATTACATGATTATTAACACTTTATGTTTCTCCTGTAGTGGACCCCATATTTAAATATATTTCTGCCATTGTCTGATGAATTTATTTGCCCCACCACGTTTCATGAATTTATATATGGTGTATATTATATACCTTATCAGCCATATACACTATGATTAATCTTCCTTTGATTCACTGGAATTAATACTACTTGAAATACCTATGGCTGCTTTCCCTTTAAAATGGTAGAATTGAGTAGTGACATCAGAGATGATATGGCCCCCAAAAGCCCAAGGTATTTTGGGTATAGCTTTTTACAAAACAAATTTCTTGATCTCTGTTCTACATGGTATTCAGAATATTTATGAGTGGTCAAAATATGATAGTATTGGCACAAAAAATATACAATCTAGAACAGAACCTGTATTCTAGAATTTAAAATAAACTAATTATTGCATACATTTAATTAATTAGTATGTCTTTTGAGTAAGAAGTAAGGATTAATATTGATCAGAATAAGGATTTATCTTAATAAAAGATTAAATTGCCTCAAGAAGGTAAAGTGGTACCTTGATTTAAAACAAACAAACAAACAAAAACTCCTTTGTAGGTCTATGGGAACTTATGGGGAAGGATAAATGAGAAAAAAAGAGATGGACCTATATGGAGATCAGATTATTTAAGGAACACAAAAGGAAAGAGACAATTCACAGAGATTACCTCCTTTAAAAATGTTAAATATATTTATCAAAGCTGTACTGCAAAAAATCCACAAATAATTTTGCAGTAATGATTGTATCATTTTCTGCCAATGCCAATATAATAAAAAAGTCCTGATCATGAAGCAAATATTAATGTGCAGCTTGGCAGCACTGAAAAAATCGAGGATGTGATAGCAACATGTGATCTTGCAGATAAGAACTTTGCCATGAAGGAAAAACAAACTTTAGTTAAAACAATTTTCTTGAGTTTGCATCCTCAAGATCTGCATCCTTGAATCTGCTTCTGCTCATCTATTTCTTCTCTTGTTCTCTGATAATGACAGTATAAGTCATATTAAATACTGCCATATAGTTTTAATTGTTCTATCTGCTTGCAACTCTCTAAGATAAACAATAACACAAACAAAATTCAGAAATGAGTTATCCCTGCCTGCTAAAATATGATTGCTTAATCTTCTCAAAGTATAATTCTGTGAAATTTATTTCCTGTTAAATACCATCATCCTACCACCACCACCACCACCACCACCACACGCATTACCTCTTCTGATAGAGTAGAGAATTAGATAAGAGAGAAAAATATGTTGCTGTTAGTGTGTGTAGAAATATGTGACAGAGACAATATTCCAAATCAGGGAATAAAACAGATTATTTAACAAATTGTTGATTAAAAAGAATTCCAAGTCGAGGAACTTATCAAAGAAAAATGGGGTTAAGATGACCATTTTTCTTCTTTATTCACCTCTTAATATAAAACAGTAATTAATGAATAATTACTGATAATTAACAAACAAAATTTTAATGTAAAACAAACCTGAATTCCTGGGATAAACTTCACCAGTTCATGATTTTTTCTTTTTAATATTGGTAGGTTTGCATATATTTTCTTAAGTTCTTTTGTTTTCTTAATGTCTTTCTTTTTTTTTTTTTTTTTTTTTTTTTTTGCGGTACGCAGGCCTCTCACTGTTGTGACTCTCCTGTTGCAGAGCACAGGCTCCAGACGTGCAGGCTCAGCGGCTATGGCTCACGGGCCCAGCTGATCCGCGGCATGTGAGATCTTCCCGGACTGGGGTACGAACCCGTGTCCCCTGCATCGGCAGGCGGACTCTCAACCACTGCGCCACCAGGGAAGCCCAATGTCTTTAGATTTAAGGACACATATAGTCTCTTGACTCTGAAAGTGAAGAGATGGGGAAAAAATCTATGCAAATAGTAACCTGAAGAAAGCAAAGGTAGCTATACTGATATCAGACATAATAGACTTTAAGTTAAAAATTGTCATAAGACTTAAATAAGGACATTATATATAATGATACTAGGATCAACTCACCAAGAAGCTATAACAATTCTAAATATATATATACACCTAACATAGGAGCAGTTAAATATATAAAGCAAATATTGAGAGAACAGAAAGGAGAAATAGTAATACAGTAATAAAAGGGGATTTTAATACTATACTTTCAATAATGGGTAGAACATTCAGAGAGAAAGTCAGTAAGAAAAAAATGAACTTGAAACAACACTATAGACTAAATGGACCTAGCAGACATATACATAGCATTGCATCCCAAAGCAGCAAAATATACACCTTCTTAAGTGCACAAGAAACATTCTCCAGGATAGATCACATATTAGGACACAAAAAAAATCAATAAATTTAAGAAGATTGAAATCATGCCAAATATATTTTCTAACCACAATGGAATGAAATTAGAAATCAATAAGAGAAGGAAAACTGAAAAATTCACAAATATGTGGAAATTAAACACCACACTCTTGAAAAACAAATAAGTCAAAGAGCAAATTAAAATGTAATTTAAAAAATATACTGAGACAAACAAACATGGAAGTACAATGTACCAAAACTCATGGGATACAGCTGAAGCGACTCTAAGAGGGAAGTTCAAAGTGAAAAATATCTGCATTAAAAAAATATATATATAATAGACATATGACTTTACACCTCAGGGAGATAGAGAAAATATATGTCAAAAGTTGGCCAAAAGAAGAGAATAATAAAGATTAGAGCAGAAAAAAATGAAATGTAGACTAGGAAAACAATAGAAAAAATGAAGGAAACCAAGCACTGCTTTTTTTTGGTTCTTTTTAGTGAAACAAATGTTTATCAGGAGGAAAAAGAGTACACGTGAACAGGCACACACAGGCCAGCTCAGAGAAAAAGTTACACCATCATGGTAGTTTTAATCACTTACATGGGGCATATTTTCTGGGTTTCATTTGGCCAATCATCCTGCTTTGCCTGAGTCTGAGTCTGTATTTGGTTTATCTCAGGGTCCTCCTTTGTGTGCGTACATATCTCTTAGCCAAGGTGGATTCTAGCAAGGAGGCCTATGGGTAGGTTGACATCACATCCTCCAAGGAGCATTGCTGTGCATGTAAAGTTGGGAAGGTCTCCTTGACTTCAAGAATGAGGAATATGTGGTCCTTTTATCTGGGCAGGGCCCAGCCTCTCCTATTATCCTCCTGCTACTGTCTTCATCCTGGAGTATCTGTCCACAGGGGACAAACTCCAGCTGCTCAGCCTGGAGCCCATCTATCTCCTGCCTCATTATCATTTGCTGGATTGAAGTAAGACTTTGCACCAGTCCTGGGCAAAGTCCTGCTGGCCCTCGGATTCTTTCCTCACTCTTCTCCTACTTGTTCCGAGCTACAGATGGACTTCCCTGTGAAAGAGGTTTTCCAAGCTTCTTTTTTTTACACACACACACACACACACACACACACACACACTGTGTTTTATTTTTACAAGAGATAAATAAACTGACACCAAGCATTGTAAATGGATGACCACAACAAAAGCAACAATGTTTGCAATTACCAAACACGAAACACACTCATACTATGTCATAATATTGACATTCAGTCCAGTAATCCTCCACTGTAACAACTCCTTTACTTTGCAGTGAAAATTGATTTGTATATTTTTTGCCTCTGAACACTTGTGGGATTTTTTTTTTTATTCAAACAGAAAGTCACAAAAATTATAATCATCCTCATCAGTTCACTCAGTCCCATGTAATTAATTTTTTTTTTCATCTTGATCTTTTTTTAGCACTTTTATGAATTCACCAGTTTTCCATTAGAGTTCTGAAAATGCTTATTCATTCAGCACAGCAGTATAGTCAGTTACCAGAAACCTGTACTTGTCAGAGTCCTTTCCATGAATTCCTTGAAGATGAAACTCTTTTATAGGAACATTTTTGCAAAAACATCAGAGTACACCCATAACTGTCTGTAAATGACAAAAGACTTAAAAATGACCATGGTTAAAGATTTGATGAAAGTTCATTAGAATGCAATTGACAAGGAAATTTAGTTATTTCTGAGATATACCTTTTAAAGTAATAACTAGAATTATGATTTATAACTTTATGCCAGAACATATAACCATTTTAGAAATTTCATGTAATGTCTGAAACATTTATATTAACATATTTCCATACAAATAACCCAAGAAAGTTTAGTATTAGTTGTTTGTTTGTTTGCTTGTTTTTCTTATACTGCAGGTTCTTATTAGTCATCAATTTTATACACATCAGTGTATACATGTCAATCCCAATGGCCCAATTCAGCACACAACCATCCTCACCCCATCACAGTTTTCCCCACTTGGTGTCCAAACGTTTGTTCTCTACATCTGTATCTCAACTTCTGCCCTGCAAACTGTTTCATCTGTACCATTTTTCTAGGTTCCACATACACGCATTAATATACAATATTTGTTTTTCTGTTTCTGACTTACTTCACTCTGTATGACAGTCTCTAGATCCATCCATGTCTCAACAAATGACTCAGTTTCGTTCCTTTTTATGGCTGAGTAATATTTCATTGTATATATGTACCACAACTTTTTTAAACATTCATCTGTTGCTGGGCATTTAGGTTGCGTCCATGACTTGGCTATTGTAAATAGTGCTGCAATGAACATTGAGGTACTTTTGTCTTTTTGAATTATGGTTTTCTCTGGATATATGCCTAGTAGTGGGATTGCTGGATCCTTTGGTAATTCTATTTTTAGTTTTTAAGGAACTTCCATACTGTTCTCCATAGTGGCTGCATCAATTTATATTCCCACCAACAGTGCAAGAGAGTTCCCTTTTCTCCACACCCTCTCCAGCATTTGTTTTTGTAGATTTTCTGATGATGCCCATTCTAAATGGTGTGAGGTAATATCTCATTGTAGTTTTGACTTGAATATCTCTAGTAATTAGTGATGTTGAACAGCTTTTCATATGCTTCTTAGCCATCTGTATGTCTTCTTTGGAGAAATGTCTATTTAGGTCTTCTGCCCATTTTTGGATTGTGTTGTTTGTTTCTTTAATATTGAGCTGTTTATATATTTTGGAGATTAATCCTTTTTCCATTGATTTGTTTCCAAATATTCTCTCCCATTCTGAGGGTTGTCTTTTCGTCTTGTTTATGGTCTTCTTTGCTGTGCAAAAGCTTTTAAGTTTCATTAGGTCCCATTTGTTTACTTTTGTTTTTAATTCCATTACTTTAGGAGGTGGATCAAAAAGACCTTGCTGTGATTTATGTCAGAGTGTTCTTCCTATGTTTTCCTCTGAGAGTTTTATATTGTTCAGTCTTACATTTAGGTCTCAAATCCATTTTGAGTTTATTTTTGTGTATGGTGTTAGGGAGTGTTCTAATTTCATTCTTTTACATGAAGCTCTCCAGTTTTCCCAGCATCACTTATTTAAGAGACTGTCTTTTCTCCATTGTATATCTTTGCCTCCTTTGTCATAGATTAGTTGACCATAGGTGTGTGGGTTTATCTCTGGGCTTTCTATCTTATTCCATTTACCTATGTTTCTGTTTTTGTGCCAATACCATATTGTCTTGATTATTGTAGCTTTGTAGTATAGTCTGAAGTCAGGGAGTCTGATTTTTCCAGCTCTGCTTTTTCCCTCAAGACTGCTTTGGCTATTCGGGGTCTTCTGTGTCTCCATAAAAATTTTAGGATGATTTGTTCTAGTTCCATAAAAAATGCCATTGGTAATTTGATAGGGATTGCATTGAATCTGTAGATTGCTTTGTGTAGTATAGTCATTTTCTCAATATTGATTCTTCCAGTCCAAGAACATGAAAAAACTCTCCATCTGTTGATATCATCTTTAATTTCTTTCATCAGTGTCTTACAGTTTTCTGCATACAGGTCTGTTGTCTCCCTAGGTAGGTTTATTCCTAGGTATTTTATTCTTTTTGTTGCAATGGTAAATGGGAGTGTTTCCATAATTTCTCTTTCAGATTTTTCATCATTACTGTATAGGAATGCAAGAGATTTCTGTGCATTAATTTTGTATCTTGCAACCTTACCAAATTCATTGATTAGCTCTAGTAGTTTTCTGGTGGCATTTTTAGGATTCTCTATGTATAGTATCATGTCATCTGCAAACAGTGAAAATTTTACTTCTTCTTTTCCAAAATGTATTCTTTTATTGCTTTTACTTCTCTGATTGCCGTGGCTAGGACTTCCAAAACTATGTTGAATTATAGTGGTGAGAGTGGACATCCTTGTCTCATTCCTGATCTTAGAGGAAATGCTTTCAGTTTTTCACCATTGAGAATGATGTTTGCTGTGGGTTTGTCATATATGGCCTTTCTTATGTTGAGGTAGGTTCCCTCTATGCCCACTTTCTGGAGAGTTTTTATGATAAATGGGTGTTGAATTTTGTCAAAAACTTTTTCTGCATCTATTGAGATGATCATATTGTTTTTATTCTTCAATTTGTTAATATGGTGTATCACATTGATTGATTTGCGTATATTGAAGAATCCTTGTATCACTGGGATAAACCCCACTTGATTGTGGTTTATGATCCTTTCAATGTGCTGTTGGATTCTGTTTGCTAGTATTTTGTTGAGGATTTTTGCATCTATATTCATCAATGATATTGGTCTGTAATTTTCTTGTTTTGTAGTACCTTTGCCAGATTTTGGTATCAGGGTGATGGTGGCCTCATTAAATGAGTTTGGGAGTGTTCCCTCCTCTGCTATATTTGGAAGAGTTTGAGAAGGACGGGTGTTAGCTCTTCTCTAAATGTTTGATAGAATTCACCTGTGAAGCCATCTGGTCCTGGACTTGTGTTTGTTGGAAGATTTTCAATCACAGTTTCAATTTCATTACTTGTGATTAGTCTGTTCATATTCTCTGTTTCTTCCTGGTTCAGTCTTGGAAGGTTATACCTTTCTAAGAATTTGTACTTTTACCAGGTTGTCCATTTTATTGGCATAGTGTTGCTTGTAGTAGTCTCTTAGGATGCTTTGTATTTCTTTGATATCTGTTGTAACTTCTCCTTTTTCATTTCTAATTTTATTGATTTGAGCCTTCTCCCTCTTTTTCTTGATGACTCTGGCTAATGGTTTATCAATTTTGTTTATCTTCTCAAAGAACCAGCTTTTAGTTTTATTGATCTTTGCTATTGTTTTCTTTGTTTCTATTTCATTTATTTCTGCTTGGATCTTTATGATTTCTTTCCTTCTGCTATCTTTGGGTTTTGTTTGTTCTTCTTTCTCTAGTTCCTTTAGGTGTAAGGTTAGATTTTTTATTTGAGATTTTGGTTGTTTCTTGAGGTAGGCTTTTACTGTTATAATCTTCCCTCTTAGAATTGCTTTTGCTGCATCCCATAGGTTTTGGATCATCGTGCTGTCATCTTCATGTGTTTTTAGGTACTTTCTGATTTTCTCTTTGATTTCTTCAGTGATCACTTGGTTATTTAGTAACTTATTGTTTAGCCTCCATGTGTTTGTGATTTTTTACATATTTTTCCCTGTAATTCATTTGTAATCACATAACGTTGTGGTCAGAACGGATGCTTGATATGATTTCAATTTACTGAGACTTTATTTGTGACACCAATATGTGATCTATCCTGGAGAATGTTCCATGTGCACTTCAGAAGAAAGTGTAATCTGCTATTTTTGATGGATGTCCTATAAATATCAATTAAATTTATCTGGCCTATTGTGTCATTTAAGGCTTCTGTTTCCTTATTTATATTCATGTTGGATGATCTGTCCATTTGTGTAAGTGAGGTGTTAAAGTCCCCCACTATTATTGTGTTACTGTCAATTTCCTCTTTTATAGCTGTTAACTGTTGCCTTATGTATTGAGGTGCTCCTATGTTGGGTGCATATATATTTATAATTGTTGTATCTTCTTCTTGGATTGATCCCTTAATTTTTATGTAGTGTCCTTCCTTGTCTCTTGTAACGTTCTTTATTTTAAAGTCTATTTTATCTGATATGAGTATAGCTACTTCAGCTTTCTTTTGATTTCCATTTGCATGGAATATCTTTTTCCATCCCCTCACTTTCAGTCTGTATGTGTCCCTAGGTCTGAAATGGGTCTCTTGTAGACAGCATATATATGGGTCATGTTTTTGTATCCATTCGGCAAGCCTGGTCTTTTGGTTGGATCATTTAATCCGTTCACGTTTAAGGTAATTATCGATATGTATGTTCCTATGACAAATTACTTAATTGTTTTGGGTTTGTCTTTGTAGGTCCTTTTCTTCTCTTGTGTTTCTCACTTAGAGAAGTTCCTTTAGCATTTGTTATAGAGCTGGTTTTGTGGTGCTGAATTCTCTTAGCTTTTGTTTGTCTGTGAAGCTTTTTGATTTCTCCATCGAATCTGAATGAGATCCTTGCAGGGTAGAGTAATCTTGGTTGTAGGTTCTTCCCTTTCATCATTTTAAGTATATCATGACACTCCCTTATGGCTTGTTGGATTTCTGCTGAGAAATCAGCTGTTAACCTTATGGGAGTGCCCTTATATATTATTTGTCATTTTTCCCTTGTTGCTTTCAATAATTTTTCTTTGTGTTTAATTTTTGCCAATTTCATTACTATGTGTCTCAGTGTGTTTCTCCTTGGGTTTATCCTGTATGGGACTTGCTGCACTTCCAGCAGTGAATTCCACCATTTTGTCTTCCAGGTCACTTATCCGTTTTTCTGCCTCAGTTATTCTGCTATTGATTCCTTCTAGTGTAGTTTTCATTTCAGTTATTGTATTGTTCATCTCTGTTTGTTTGTTGTTTAATTCTTCTAGGTCTTTGTTAAACATTTCTTGCATCTTCTTGATCTTTGCCTCCATTTTTTTTCCAAGGTCCTGGATCATCTTCACTATCATTATTCTGAATTCTTTTTCTGGAATGTTGCCTATCTCCACTTCATTTAGTTGTTTAGTTGTTCATTTAGCCTTTTCATCTCTCTGTGAACATGGTTTTTGTTCCATAGGCTGCAGGATTGTAGTTCTTCTTGCTTCTGTTCACTGTCCTCTGTTGGATGAGGTTATCTAAGAGGCTTGATGGGAGGGACTGGTGGTGGGTAGAGCTGACTGTTGCTCTGGTGGGCAGAGCTCAGTAAAACTTTAATCCACTTGACTGTTGATGGGTGGTGGTGGGTTCCCTCCCTGTTGGTTTTTGGCCTGAGGCAACCAAACACTGGAGCCTACCTGGGCTCTTTGTTGGGGCTAATGGCAGCTTCTGGGAGGGCTCACGCTAAGGAGTACTTCCTAGAGCTGACACTGCCAGTGTCCTTGTCCCCACGGTGAAACAGAGCCACCCCCCACTTCTGCAGGAAACCCTCCAACACCAGCAGATAAGTCTGTTTCATTCTCCGGGATCCCTGCTCCTTCCCGTGGGTCCCAATGTGCACACTACTTTGTGTGTGCTCTCCAAGAGCCAAGCACTGACTTTTGAGAAAATTGACAAAACTTTAACTAGACTAAGAAAAAAAAAGTGATAAAACTCAAATAAAGAAATTTAGAAATGAAAGAGGAGACATTACAATTGACACCACAGAGTAAATAGGAATGAATAGGTCTATTATGAATAATTATATAAGAACAAATGGGATAACTTAAAAGAAATGAATAAATCCCTAGATACATACAACATATAAATATTGAATTATGAAGGAATAGAAGATATGAACAGATCAATAACAAGTAGAAGACTGATTCAGTAATCAAAACTTACCAGTAAAGAAAAGACCTGGACCAGATAGCTTCATTGGTAAATTCTCCCAAACATTTAAATAATTTACACGAATCTTTCTCCAACTCTTCCAAAAACTGAAGAGGAGGGAACACTTCTGAACTCATCTTTTGAAGCCAGCATTATCCTCATACCAAAGCCAGACAAAGACATTACAGGACCACTTCCCAAGTGACGGTCACACACCTGCAGCAACACTGTGGGTGGACTCTGTGGGGCACGCCCCGGATTGCCTACTGCCCATCCTCCAAGCCAGGTTTTCCCTGGATCCGCCAGCAATGGCAGGTAGATGGCAGGTTAGCTATTCTCAATTACTTCTAATTCTTATTTTAAAAATAAACCAAAGCCTAGCATAAAATGCCTCACACAAAGACTTTGATAAAGGCAGCTCTGCATTCCAGTGCACATTATTTGTCAAAAGGAAAAAAGGCTTTCTCATTTTGAAATTCAACAGGACAGTCCTGGATGCTGTTACAAACTATCAAGATGTATCCTTCAGGTGAACTTGCTATCAGAGTGACGGTACTTCCTCTTTCAGTAAAAATAAAAATGAAAGGGTCACCTGTTCTCCAGCCCTTTTCTCTACCCCTGTATTTCCCCACCCCCACCCCCCCCAATAAAAATAGGAAACACTAGCAAAAAAAAAAGACATTACAGGACAAGAAAATCAATAGCCGAGATGAACATAGATGCAAAGATTCCTGAACTACTAGCGAACCAAAGCCAACAGCCCAATAAAAGAATCATAATACAATGTGACCAGTAATGTTTATACCTATGATTCAAGAATGGTTCAACATATGCAAATAAATAAGTGTGATACACTATATTAACAGAAGGAAGGATAAAAACTTTCAGTGAATGAAGTATAGAAGAAAAGAAGAGAAAAGTTTTATGATATTGGTCTTGGCAATGGTATCTTGAGTATGACACCAAGAACACAGCAACAGAAGTAAAAATAGATGAGTAGAACTATATCAAACTAAAATCCTTCTGCAAAGGAACCAATCAACAGTGTTAGTCAATGTTTTATAAATTCCTTTAGAATTTAATAATAACAATGCTTAAAAATTAATAACATTTTATGAATGTGTTTTAGATATATATATAGAGATAGATAGATAAAGAAAACCTCCTCCAGACAGTAGATAAAATGACCTATCACTGACAGCTTATTAAAGAGTCAGAGATTACTAGTAATTTTCTCTTTGTCCCTTGATTTGTTTCATTATTTTGTTTTGATATAATATTAATATTTTGACCTCTTTTCTTTCCTTACTCCCACTTTGATTTATTTTGCTCCATATATTTATTCAATTAGAAACAATATCCAGTTCCCAATATGTTCATCTCACAGAGACATCATCCTGCCTCATTTCTTCCTTGTTTCAGAATCAGCATCTTATCCTTCATGTAACTGATAAACTCTGATTAGAGATAAAATATATTTTGTCAACATTAAATTTTATGTGCCTGGCAAATAAAATTATGAGTCTCTCAAAAATAAACTCTGGAACTCTATTAAAACAAGTGATTTATACCTCAAACTTATATTGTTTAAATTGGGAAATGCTAAATCTTAAATTTACCTTAATATTTTAATTGATTTTAACTCACTTATATCAAATGCAGAGTTAAATCTGTACACTTCTAACATTTAAAGAAAATTGATTAAGATTTTCTCTTTCACTAAATATTAGAATTTTGTCTATAATTTGTTTTGTTTTGTTTTGTTTTAGTTTTTAAACCTATAAACTTTTCTTCGTTCAAGTCTTTTTTTAATTAAAATATATTTGACATATGACACTGTATATATTTAAGGTGTATGACATATTAATTTGATACATATATACATTGTAATATGATTGCCATTGTAGCAATAATTGGCACCTCTATCACATTACATAATTATTCTTTCTTTTTAGTAGTTGGTATTCAGTCCTCATATTTTCACATAGTTGAGGTCATAATATCTATACAAATTTTTTATAGATGATTCATAACAATTCACAATGATGAGTACTAAGTAAATAACATTTTGTTAAGAATGTGTTGAAAATTTTCATTCCTCAAATATGAGCTTGCTCTTAAAAATATACAGGCAGTGCTGAATTGTCCAAAGCAGTCATTAATAGGCATATCAGAAACACAGCATATATAGATCAAGACCTCATATTAATCATTTCTTTCTACTGCCTGCCTGACAAAGTTCTTTCTACTATCAGTGAGATTAATGAGATTATTTAAAAGGTCTCTATACTTCAACACATAGCTGCATTAATACAAGTAAAATGCAGCCCTATGAAAATTTTAAACTGTGTTATTTGTGAAATACAACAATGCAAAATTTCCCATTGTTGGAAAGGGGGAAATTAATACAAACAAAAAAAAAACATATTATTTCCATCTAAGATCTCTGGAGAAAGTAGAATTTATGGCATCTCAGATTCTGATCTGCTGTTGAACCATGACATGGCCTGAATCTGATGTGAATAAATCATAGCTATGTAGCTTCTAAAATTAGAAGATGATATTTCTGATTAATAAGTTAAAAAAATATGAATGTACTGTCAGTTTTCAGACCAGAATGCAGCTAGAAGAAGATTTGACAGTACATTCAATGTAGGAAAGTTATTGCCACCAATTCTGCTGCTGCTATTATTATTATTATCGTTTTGTGTGCCTGGTTGTGTGAATGACTTTTATTTGTTTACAGGAAAGAATAATTTCAAAATATATACAAATGAAGAGTTATTTATAATTGATTCTACCTGTACTAATTATTGGTGGCATATGCTGACACATTATTTTTCTTTTCATTGCATGAGCAATGTGAACATCGAATGGAAGAATAGAAAACTAATTCTCACATGAATTTTGTATTACTTATATATTTGAAAAAAGAGACTTGGTGTTTAATGTTTAAACAGTTTGTTTAAATATGATTATCACCGGGATATTTTTTAAACAGTACACTTCAATTTTTAAAAATTTCTCTTAAAGTATATTCAGATCACATGTGAAAAACTTGTTTATCATTCAGAAAACTTACTGTGTTGTGGAAGGCAAAAGGAAAGAGAGGGACTCAGCTTTTAACAAAGTAGTTGGTAATATGCTCTGGTCTTTATTTGTCCTTGGTCAGGACCAGAATACTAACAGCCTGAAAGATGGATCCTTTTGTATTTCAGTGTTTCTGAAGTGTTCTTTAAGGAATTCTTTTATTACACTCACTATTTAAACAGCATGAGATTTCCTTTTCTCTTGTATTCTCTATATCTGAAGCATTTTACTGGCATTTTCATTCTTCAAGGATATTGGAGTCAACAATTTGTTATTTCTCCTTCAAACTGGGGATTATAATCTTCACAGTTTGGGTGAGGAACGTGAGATAAAGGAACTAAGTGTGGGCAAACATTTATATTTGCCATTTAATTTATATATTTCCTCAATATTGTACACCTTCTTGATATTCTCTTTGAAATAATATACTCCTTAGATCATAAATTCCTGAGATTGGAGATATATAATTTAAACATGACTGTGGTTTTCCCATTCATACACAATCAATAATGACTACTAAATAACTAGTGTGTCCCAGCCCTGAGATATGTTCAAAGAGGATATAACTTATGTAACTTAATGATAATGAATTAACCACTTGCTAAGTGCAAGGCGCTGTGGTCCATACTATGTATTTGTGAGTCCCTTTAATAACACCATTCAGGAGAGCATTACCCACTGGCCTGGGGAAATTGTTCTCCATTTTTGATTTGGTAAGAGAGAACAAGCTTACCAAGGGAACTCTGCATTGTAACTGAATAGCATCAGCATATTTTCTTATCTAGTCCTGCTAAAAGGAAGATTATTCAATTCTGAAAATTATCTTGTTTGATGACGGGGGAAGTTCAATTCTGCAAGAAATAAAAGAATTGATGAGAATTTAATCCAAGAAATTCTGAAATCAACCTCCAGCATATTCCACAAAGCCTTATCTCCCCACTAGACAGCTTTTGTTATTAAACATTTTTATTAAAATTGAAAAAAATTAAGCACAACTATTGATATTTTGAATAACAGTGGTATATTAGTATCATATTAGCTCTGTAGCTGAAAAAAGTACAATGTATCCCACCACTGATAGAATCAAACTCACCTTCCCAGCCTTGATATCAGAACATAAGGCAATCTGACACCTATGTCCAGCCTACATCATCCTTCTTCATTTCCTGACAGAGATCCTCCACTTTAACTAATCTAAGCAAAATGAAATAATGAATCTAGCCGTTAAGTTTAGTCATGCCAGCTTTTTTTTTTTTTTTTTTTGCAGTACACGGGCCTCTCACTGTTGTGGCCTCTCCCGCTGCGGAGCACAGGCTCCGGACGCGCAGGCTCAGCGGCCATGGCTCACGGGCCCAGCTGCTCCGCGGCATGTGGGATCTTCCCGGACCAGGGCACGAACCCATGTCCCCTGCATCGGCAGGCAGACTCTCAACCACTGCGCCACCAGGGAAACCTGTGACAGTTTTTTTTAACAAGGATTATCTTTGTCACATTTTCTGACTAGTTTTTCAAAAACCTACTCATTGTTTTTAATAATAGTATTTTATTTAATATTGAGTATAGATATATAGATAGATATCCAATATTTAGTATTGTATTGATATGTACCTATATGTTAATATTAAATCAGATACTAGGGTGAACGATGAAGAATATAAAAGTGTACTCATGACCCAGGTTAAGAAAAAATATATTTTAATCATATATAGAAAGCTTGTATACTCCAATTCCATCTCTGCTTCCTCAGAGAGAAGAATTTTCCTGTATTTACCCTTGTATTCTCTTTTATAATTTCACCACATATACTTATATCCTGAACAATGGAACACTTAATTTCACGTTTTTGAAATTAGTTAAATAGAATTATGTATGCATTCTGAAACTTTGTTTTTAGTTAATATTGTCCTCATATTCATCAATATTGTCTCATAGAGCAATAATTCACTCTATATGGTATCCTATGCATGACTGTATTTCAATCTATTTCTCTCTGCTACTGTTGATAGATACATCAGTTACTACTTTTTGTTTTAAAAAATCGTTGCTATGAACATTTTTGTGCATTTTGCCTGGTGCATATGCAGAAGTCATTCTCTGCAAGAAACACAGTCGTGAAATTACTGAGTTATAGAGAAATTTTCAACATTTCTGGACAATGCTAGAATGTTTTTCAAATTGGATTTAGGAAAATTCAACACCTTCTGCTGTGGATAATATTTATTGTTTCTCTACATTGTCACCAACACTGAAAACTATTAGCCTTCTAAAATATTTGCCAAGCTGGTGTGTATCTCATGTGGTTGACTATGTGATTCCTTGATCACTAATGTATTTCAGGCTTATAGACCATAGGTTTCTTCTTCTAGGCTATCCCTGTTCAAAATGTTTGCCCATTTTCATATTAACAGGTTTGCCATTTATCTTCATTGGATTAAGAATTCTTTATCTTTTATTATCTATATGAATGCAAAGTCTTTTCCTAATTTGTACAACCTGATATACTTAATTTCAATGTAGTTAAACTTACACAGATATTTTTTTATTCTGACTTACTGCTTTGTCATGTCAGGAATTTAATTATGTGGACCTGTTTTTGACACATTCATCAAATCATTTATTTCTACACCCATAAATTATTGTTTGGTTAATGTAGGTTTATGATATTTGATAACTGGTAAGCTATATTTCTTACTGCATCCTGTTCATGATCTTTTTAAATGTCTTGGTTACTGTAAGCCATTGTTCTTCCATATACATTGTGATCAGGTTTTAAGTTTTCACATAAACCTGTGGTGTTTTCCTTTAATTTGTTTAGAATCCATGATAAATATTGGGATAATTGATATGTTTATGATATTAGATCCTACAGCCCAGGATGTGGTATAGTTCTTCACTTATTTATGTATCTTTAATTAATTCAACAAAATGTAATCAAATTATTTTTGAATGACAATTTTACTTATTTTTATGGTTCTTATATCTTTTTTTGCATACTTTAAATCTTTATTTTATTTTTTTAAAAAAGAACTTAAATAGAAAAATTGAATGTTTGCCAATTATTTTTACCATGAGAAAAACCGTTAGAGAAGGATAATAAAGGTGGGGAAGTTCACATTTATACATTTCTACTTCTAGGGTTTGCAAGGACTGTAAAGATGGTCATTCTGTCAGCTCTGGGTGACACTGGTTCAAACTTGCTGGAAACCACAGTTGGGTCAATGTGTGGTCATGCATATGAGAAAGAGACAGAGCCACATCTTCCAAATAAATCAGGAGTCTTCCAGTTCAAAAAGCCATGACCTCAGGGCAAAACCAAATCCCAAACTGAGACAAATGGTCAAGGCTCAGGAGTGAGCTTTGGTGGCATGACATACTTCCCGAAGTGTTATTTGTCATCCAGGGACAAAGATGGGCACCTTAGAAGTACTTTTATTGTTCTTTATGAACACTATACTAGCTAGAACCTCAAGATTAGTGTTCAATAGTAGTGGTGATATTTTGCATTCTTTATTTCCAAATCAGAAAAATATATCTCAATATTTTATTACATATTAGGTTTACCATAGACTTTCATTGATATAGTATCAGAATGAGAAGAACACTTTCTATTCCTAGTTTTCTGAGATTATTTTTTAGTCACACATGAGTACTGATATTTTTCAAATGTATTCTCTGCATCTATTTAGATGACCATTTTTTTGTTCTCTTTTATTAACAGGATGACACTGATTGATCCACAAGCTATAAATTTTCAGTATCATTCAATTTGTAATATTTTGTCATTTGTATTATACTATCTTCTTTAACTTATGTATGACTCAGAAATGTGCTTATATAAATGTGTTTATATTTCTTTGTGTTTATCTCTACCATCTTATTTGTATTCTACCTCCCCATACCCCTTCTTTTCATATTTATATTCCCTCGTTAATTGCTTTTTTTTTTTTTTTTTTTTCCTGGTATGCCGGCCTCTCACTGTTGTGGCCTCTCCCATTGCGGAGCACAGGATCCGGATGCACAGGCTCAGCGGCCATGGCTCAGGGGCCCAGCCACTCCACGGCACGTGGGATCTTCCCAGACCAGGGCACGAACCCATGTCCCCTGCATCGGCAGGTGGACTCTCAACCACTGAGCCACCAGGGAAGCCCTAACTGCTATTTTTGTATTGATTTTTTTGCACTAACTTTTTTCTTCAAGTCATCTGAAAGTTGAACACTATAATTCTAATTGAATTGCTTTTAATTTTAAAATACATATATCTGTTTTCAATATTTGAATTTAATCAGTGTATATACTCTCATTCCAAATAATACAAAAGGTTGTAACTGTTTGATTCTCATCACCTTCCTCTTGTGTATTTATTTATGTGGTATTTCAGTTTGAAAACTTGGAAACTCAAAAGCAATTATTATTAATTTTTACATTCAATAATCATTCATGTTTAACATATTTATCATTTTATTTGCTTATTAATGCTTCTTATAATCCAGCTCTTCCACTGAGATCTATTTTATTTTATTTTATTTTATTTTATTTATTTCTTTATTGAAAGAGGTGGTACGTGGGCCTCTCACTGTTGTGGCCTCTCCCGTTGTGGAGCACAGGCTCCAGACACACAGGCTCAGTGGCCATGGCTCACAGACCCAGCCACTCCGTGGCATGTGGAATTTTCCTGGACCGGGGCACAAACCCATGTCCCCTGCATTGGCAGGTGGACTCTCAACCACTACGCTACCAGGGAAGCCCTAAATTTTATTTTATTTTATTATTATTATTTTCTTTTTTCAGTACGCAGGCCTCTCACCGTTGTGGCCTCTCCTGCTGTGGAGCACAGGCTCCGGATGCGCAGGCTCAGTGGCCATGGCTCACGGGCCCAGCCGCTCTGCGGCATGTGGGCTCTTCCCGGACCAGGGCACGAACCCGCATCCCCTACATCAGCAGGTGGACTCCCAACCACTGTGACACCAGGGAAGCCCCCTAAATTTTATTTTTAATCATCTTTACAATTTCTATTAATGAGAGTCATTGTAGTAAACACAGCTTTTGTTTGATCAAAAATATATATTTTTTGTCTCTTTCACAAATGATGAAATGAGGCAATATTTCATCATATGGAAGCTATGTGTCCATTATCTTCTAATTTGCATTATTTCTGAGAAGCTGTGGTGGAAAATCTCGAAGATGGACCACAGTTATTCCTACCTCCTGATTCTCCTTATGTCCCCCGTCTGTAACTTATTCCAGTATGGGAAAGACCTATGACTTGCTTCCACCCAAGAGAATTTGATAAAAGTTGCCACAGTGTTAAAAGTTGTAACACTTAAGTAACAGTAGTGTTACTTAATATTATAATGTCAGTTTTTCAAGCTCTCTCCCTTGCTGGCTGAGGAGAAGCACACTGCCAAGCTATAATCTGGTTTTTGACAAGGAACTTATGGCAGCCTTTGGCTATCAGGCAGTCAGATGCCCACGCTCTCAGTCTGAAAGCCTACATGCAACTGAATGCTGCCAACAATCCACATGAGGTTGGAAGTAGCTCCTTCCCCAGCTGTACTTTCAGATGAGCACACAGACCTGACCAACACCATCACTGCAACCTTGCAGAGGACCAAGCTAAGTCATATCCAAACTTCTGGCCCACAGAAGCTGTGTGAGATAATAAATGTGGTTTTTTATTTGTTTGTTTTGCTGCTAAGTTTGTGGTACTATTCTTATGCAACAATGTATGAAACACATTTTTAATACTTGAAAGAGGTTGCTGTGGTAACAAATATTTAATTATGTGAAGGTAACTTTGGAAGTGGGCAATGTGCTGAGGCTGAAAGAATTTTGATGATATGACATATAAAGCTTAATTTGTCTTGAACATTTATTATTAGAAATCTTTATTTTGAGGGTACTGTCACTGAGAGTGCAAAAGGAAGTAAAGAACATGTTGAAAATTGTTGTTTCCAATATGTTGTGACAGAAAACAGTAAAAGTTTGCTTATAGTTAGGTAGGAAGCAGAACATGTAAGTGATAAATTTGGTTGGGTAGCTAAGGAGTTTTTCAAGCATAGTGTTGAAGCTACATTTTGTTTCTTCGTGTTTCTTATTGTAAAGTATAATAGACAACAGATACTTTGAGACACTGTTAAACAAAAAGGAAACCTGACTTGATTCCCAACCTCTTCAATTTCATGGAAGATCCAGAAATTCAGAAAATTACTTCCGTGAAAACTCTGCCAACTTAGTTGAAAGAGGCAGAGAGAGTAAAATGAAAATAGTTTTTTGGGGGCTCCAAATTCTATCAAGAATCAAGTTGGTAAAATGTGCTCAGCTTCAACATGTGATACATTTCATGAACTACAAAGGATGACTCAGAGGACAGCAAACCAGAGTCCAGAAGAGAGAGATAAAAAGTCAATGAGAATTATTTTGTCAAACTGGATTTCAGAATTGCACTAGACCAGTGGCTACATTAGTCCTCTAAGATTACCCCTTTTTGAATGGTAATTTTTATAACTGTTATCTATAGCTATCTTACTACTATATGTTGGATACATGTGTGGGAACAGATGGTAATCTGCAGCAGATACACTCTCAGGTGGGTCCCAATTATCCCCCCATCCTTGTATAAGATCCTCCTCTTGAATGTGAACAAGACCTATGCCTTGCTTCTAACCAGAGTAATATTAATTTTATTAGGTTTTCTCCAAATTAAAAATTCTCATTTGAGTTGAGTCTCATTTGCCCAGGTATTAGTTTCTAACTTAATGTTTTTCTTGGGTAATTTTTGTTCTATTTGATTAAATCTACTTGGTTATGTTTTAAAGTCATTTGATCATTATTTACACGTTCAGTCCAATTTTTTTTTATCAAACACAGTAAATATTTCACATTCTTGACTTCTAATATGTGATGTGATCGTAACAGTAAAGCTTAGCCTGTCTATTATTTAATTCTTGCTTTTATTCATGCTTCCTTGTTTCCTTATATTTTTGAACTCCTACTTCTTGAAAAATTAAGTGTAGGCTTTGTGAATACCTAAGTTGCAATTGTGTTCCTTAGAGAAGATTTGTGATTTTTTTTATGGCAGGAACTTGTGCACAGTATAATTCCTATTACTACTTTACAGTATATTCATGACTTGAAATTTTAATGATGAACAAAGTGACTTTTATTAGGGCTGAAAACTTGGCTCGGGGTTTGCTTGTGTTTACCAAATCTCTGTGGAGACTTTCCTGTGCATTTAGCATATTTTTCAAGCAGGATATTGTCTGAAATTTTCTCAGCAGTGGGTAAAATTATTTAAAATTTATACTTCATTAATGCCCTGGGCTATAGGATACCACTTTTTTGCCAGAGGGAGAAGGAAGTGGGAGTCTTCTACTATGGGTGGACCCTGCACAATTTTCTCTAAGGCCATGAAAAACAGACAAACAAACTTGAATTCTCCTACTTCCTCAAATGTCTTCAATGCAAATGCAAGTTTTTGTCTATTCTTGCCCCTCTGGGTTCCTGCTTTCACTTAATATTTGGCTTCAGAGTATTAACTATGAACATTAAATGAGCGTTTTAACAAAACATTTTAGCAACATTTTTACATTCTTTCAGAGGATGGGTTGATCAGGGTTAAAAACCAGACAACCTGTTAGAAACAGAATTTCCTCCTCATTTTTCATACTTTTATTCAAATTTCACAGGCTTCATGACCTAAATCCCACGTACCTCCAACTTCCTTAAATTATTTATGAAACTTATAGTCTAAAACACTGCTATTGATGGAATTGTGTACTCTCAGAATTCATAACTTCCAATGTGACCACTCAGGAAGGAAGCTCTCATCAAAGATGTGACCAACACTTTGACCTTGGACTTCCCACACTACAAAACTGAGAGAAATAAATTTCTGTTGTTTGAGCTACACAATCTATGATATTTGTAATGGCAACCTATGCAGAAATATATGGATTTTGGTATTGGGGGTGCGGTGCTTCTCTAACAACTACTAAACATGGCAGTAGCATTGGAACAAGGTAGTGGGTAGAGGGTGGAAGAGTTTTGAGGTGTCAGTTAGAAAAAAATGAGGTTAGGGCAACTCTAGCGAGGTCTCAGATGGAAATGAGAACATGTATTGGAAACTGGAGAAAAGACAATCCTTGTTATAAAATGGCAAAGACAAATAAAAATAAACAAACAAAAAAACACACTTCAGCTGAAATGTGTTCTAGTGTTTTGTGTAAGGTAAAACTTGTGAGCAATGGAATTGGATATTAGCTGAGGAGATTTATAAGCAAAGTTTTAAAGTAGCAGATTGGTTCCTTTTGACTGCTTATAGTAAAATGTAGAAAGTGAGAGATAAATTAAAGAAATAAAGGTTAAGCATAAAGAAACCAAAACTTAAGATATAGAAAATTCTCAGCTTATCCATATTGCAAAAACATGAGAAAGTGTGTTCTGAAGAGGACACTAGGGATGTAGCTGATAAAGAGATCATGAGTGTGACTCATGGACTTATCACCTATCTCAGCAGATGCCAGGAATATAAATGAAATTATACCAGCAAAAAAAACTGCCAGTCTGAATTAAAAGGGACAGAGACAGTGCAACAGAATAAAATAAGTTTGTTAACCTTCTTGTATTCTACAGGGTTGGATGATGGAGTTATTGGATCATGGCTACAAATGTGTGTTATTTTTTCAAGGAAAGGAAGAATGACCCCAATGGTGATTCAGAGATTAGAGAGCTACATGGCTCCTTAAGATACAAGGATTGATGAAAGACTCTTCTACTTGTTAACATTTTATGTTTTTTACAATCTTCTTAGGAGGACCTAGTTTTCTATCTTCCAAAGTATGATATGTATTGTTTTCCATCAGGTTTAATATTTAATAAATATTTGAAAATTGATTCTTTTTTGGAAATGAAAATAAAAAGCTTTCTGACAAGAATATGACTTTCCCTACTTTTAGTGATTCTTAAATTTTACTTTTTATTGGACATAGCTGGATTTGGCCACCAGATGGATCCATCTTAGTGTTCTATTAGATAAAAATCTCTGCTTTCATTAGAAAAAACTTAGGGGAATATAGGAGTGAAATTCTTCTGATGACTAGATGCTAGTATTCTTATAATGACTTTAGACTGAAATAAAATAGGTCATGGCTTGTAGACACATAATTGAAATAATTCTTACCCTAAGTACATTATTGGTCCATACTTATGCCTGAATTTCATCTGAAAAGCAAGGACAATTTTTCTGTCAAATAATTCCAAAATGACATTGCAAGTGTACTCTTTACTTCAGTTTTAAGGAGATTATTAGACAAATCATTATCTAATGCAAAGTTATTAATACTTCATGTTGACTTTCTTGAAAATTACACAAAATAATCCTACCATAAATGGTCCTTGGCATATTAGATTTTGCAAAAATACCATCCCTTTCTCTATCTTTACTTATTTTCCTGACATTACATTTCTTAAGACAATTGCTAAATCAAGGACAAGAGTTCTGGCCTTGACCCTATAATTAAGTCAAATATTTTCCTTAGCCAAATCTCTACCATCCTCTAGGTCTGAATTTCCTTTAATACAAAATGAGAGTTCTGGTAAATAGACTATCAAACCTTCAATTTCCTCTAGACCCTTAGATTCTCTGCCATATATCTCATTGTTTTGATTGCATAGTGCCTACCTTATTACTTCTATATAGTTAATTACTTGACTAGTCACCATGACATTTATTTTCTACATTTTTCTATTGTTATTAAAAGCCCCAATGAAAAAATAGTTCAAAATTTGAAGATAACTTTCCTTTTATGGAATCATTCCAGCCCTGGAAGTAACCATCAGAATAGCGGACCTCAGAGTACTAAGGATGAGAAGCAAAACTTTTGAAAGTGATTCTATAGGAACAATAATTTGATGTACACATCTACATTTTGACTCCCATGTCTTCTTGAAATTGGAAATACATTGCTATATGTATAAACATGACCTTAAAACCTTCCTTTAGTTATACAGAGATAATGAAATATGCCACTAGGGATTATAACCACAGGGGGAAATTTTCATTCCAAGATTCCTTTTTCCATTTCTGTTGGGTTTTATCATAACACATAACATAAAACTCAATCTTTTGTTGTTTTTTCAACTTGTCATAAAACTTTAGGTAAAATAAGAATATGTGGTTAGTAAAGCAACATCTTGCACTATTTTTTTTGTATCTTTATGCCCTAAGGGAGGAAAAAATGGCTTCAAGATGCAGAGGAAAAAAAATGTTTTGCAAAAAGAGTTAGAAATGATACAGAAATCTTTCTCAGAAATCTTTCTCTTTCCACCTCACTCCAGTCTCTGTGTATAGGAAGGCTGGGTGTATAATAGATTTACTTATAACTAAGCTTCGGTCAGTGTTCAAGAGGCAAGGTGTTGATGCAAGAAAGGTTTTTCTGGGGTCTTTGATTTTGAAAACATAAAAGAAATCAAGATTACGTCTACTGAGAGGCAGAGCAAATGCAAAAAAGATGTATATTATCAGAATGATGTGGCAAACTTCATCTGAAGGAATAAGTGGCTAAATCTCATTGGATCAGCAGAGTTGGAGAGAGCTGAATCAAGGAAGATGATGTGCTATTTGGTCTGACAAAGCTTAACTGAAAGAGCACTATGCATTGCTGAAAAGGTTTGGCAGCATAATGAAGACTGATTAGACACATAGAAATGTCTATTCCCACCTCATCATTATGGGCAGGGGTCAGGATATTGGTGAAAAATTTAAATCTATGTTGAGATTATTAAGTCAAATTTTCTGAAAAACTAATATATTTAAGTAAGAAACCATCTTTGAATAAATTAAACTCCTTGTCATCAGTAAAGCTAAGGGTTTAAATACAGCAATTGCATTTTTTAAGAGAAAATGCATTTCTTTACAGTTGAATTATATTAATTGTTATAACTATAGAAGCCAACCTGTTACACCTACAACATTTTTGTTCATTTGATTGTCACATCAATGATTTGCATTGATATGACCACATAAGGTCAAAAGTTAACTTGAATTTGGAGTTCTAAGTGTCACTAAGCTGAAAAAAAATCTCTACTTTCATATAACATTGAAAGGAAAAAGTGTACAAGGAGCAAAGAAACAGATCTATTCAACTTAAATTAGCTCCATGCAAAGTAAATATTACTTGCTATAGAAAAAAGAAAAACAAAAAAATACTTCCACAGATGTTTTTCTTGTTAGGTAAAAATCACATTTTTAAGAGGAAGATTAGTTTTTTAAAAAAACAGAAAAAAGAAAATCTGTGATTCGTTTTGCCAAAGACATGTAAGTGACTTATGTATCATGAATCATGAAATGATATTAAGGATGGTAAAACTAACAAATGTTTCACAACATTGTCAAAGTCACAGTGTTCAGTGTGATTGAACTGAGTCATGTGCTGTAAATTATGTGATGATACCAATATCTGTTTGTTCATTTTTTAAGAGAAGCAATATTCAAACATTATATAATTTAGTTAAAGAAAAAAAATAAAGAGATATGGGTTTAACCCAATAGGAAAAGAGGATGAAATCACAGTACACTTTATAAATAGTGTGTATGTTCTGGGGACAATAAAATTATATACCGTCTAAACACTTAAAGTGAAAATTTGAATGTCCCTATGATGTATCTAAGCACTAATGGTTAAATTGTATACAGAAGGATTTTAAAAAATTAAGTAATTTTATTTTTTATAAGTAGTCATAGGTCAAAATTTTTTTTTAATTAAAAAAATAGTAGTCTTTGATCACAGCAAAATTGAGTGCAAAGTACAGATTTCTATGTACTACCCTGCCCCCAAGCATACACAACATCCCCTATTGACATCCCACACTACAGTAGTACATTTATTACAATTGCTAAGCATATATTAACACATTATTACTCTCTAACATCCATAATTTACATTAGGTTCACTCTTGGGGTTATATGTTTTCAGGTTTGTATAAAGGTATAATGACATATCCACCACTGCAGTGTCATACAGAATAGTTTCACTGCCCTAAAATTCTCTGTGTTCCCCTCCTTTCTCCTGCTAACTCCTGGAAAACATTGATCTCTATACTGTGTTCATGGTTCTGTCTTTTACAGAATGCCATATATTTGCAACCATACAATATGCAGCCTTTTCAGATTGGCTTCTTACACTTAGTAATATTTATTTGTTTCCTCCATGTCTTTTCATGGGTTGGTAGATCCTTTCTTTTTATCACTGAGCACTATTCCATTGTCTAGATGTACCACAGTTTATTTATCCATTCACCTACTGAAAGGCATCTGGTTCCTTCCAAGTTTTAGAAATTATTAATAAAGCTGCTATAAACATTATTGTTAGGGCTTTTGTGTGGACATAAATTTTAATTCACTTGGGAAAATTCTAAACATGGACTGACATCTATACACTATTGATACTATGTATAAAATAGATAACTAATGAGAACCTACTGTATAGCACAGGGAACTCTACTCAATGCTCTGTGGTGACTTAAATGGGAAGGAAATCCAGAAAGAGGGGACATATATATATAAGTATAGCTGATTCACTTTGCTGTACAGTAGAAACTAACACAACATTGTAAAGCAACTGTACTCCAAAAAAATTTAAAAAAAAACATGAAATTGCTGGTTTGTAGAGTAAGCATATGTTTCGCTTTCTAAAAATCTACCAACATATCTTACAAAGTGGCTGTGCCAATTTTCATTCCCATCAGCAATGAATGAGAGTTTCTCCTGCTCCACAGCCTGGCCAGCGTTTAGCATTGTCAGTGTTTCAGATTTTTACTATTCTAATAGGTATGTGATGATAATACATTGTTATTTTAATTTTCAGTTCCCTAATGACCTGTTATATTGAGCATCTTTTTTATATGCTATTTGCCATCTATGTATTTTCTTCGGTAAGATATCTGTTAAGGTATTTTGCCCATTTTTTAATCAAGTTGTTCATTATCTTACTGAGTTTTAAGAACTCTTTCCATGTTTTGGATAATAATGCTTTATCAGATACATCTTTTTCAAGCATTTTTCCAAGTCTATGGCTTCTATTGGGTTGGCCAAAATGTTCATTCGGAGTTTTCTATCAATATCTTACAAAAAACTAAAAAAAAAAAAATTTGGCCAGCCCAATATTTTAATTATTTTGATATTGTCTTTTGTAGAGAAGAAGTTTTTAATTTTAATGAAGTGCAGCTTATCAAACGTTTATTTTAAAGATTATATCTTTTGTATTGTATCTAAAATGATATCACGATAACCAAGGTCATCTAGGTTTTCTCCTATGTTATCTTCTAGAAGTTTTATTCTTATGCATTTTATATTTAGCTCTATGATACATGTTGAATTAGTTTTTGTGAAAAGTGTAAGGTCTGTGTCTAGGTTGATATTTTTACATGTGAATGTCCAGTTGTTCCAGCACCATTTGTAGAAGAGTCTATCTTTGCTCCATTGTATTGAGTTTGCTCCTTTGTGGAAGATCAGTTTACTATATTTATGGGGGTCTGTTTTGGGGCTCTTTATTATTAATTCAACAATACCACTGTGCCTTGATTTTTGTAGAGTTATAGTTAAGTTTTGAAGTCATATTGTGTCAGTCCTCCAACTTTGTTCTTGTCCTTCATTATCGTGTTGGGTATTCTGGAATTTTTGTCTCTCTATTTAAACTTTAATATTAATAATATTCAGCAAATACTCAGTAATTGGAAAGATAATTTCAGGTGAGTCCAAGATTCTATTGTGTCTATACTATGAAGCAAATTTGGATCATACTTTGTATTAGCTGATCTGCATGAGATTCCTCCGTTGCATTATAGTAATATCATAGATGCTTTATAATCATTAACAGCTTAGACTCTAGAATAAAATTTCTGGGCTCATATCTATGCTATGTCACTTACTAGATGTATAACCTTGCAATGGTTAAATTCTCTGTGCCATAATGTTCTCATGTGTAAAATGATAAAAGCTGTATCTATTCCATAAAGTTGTGGTAAGGATTAGATGAAGGATGACATTTATAAAATTTCTGTATCTGTTAGCACTTGCTAGTACTTGTCTCAGGGGCCTACTTTTTCTGTTGTGCCAAGTTCCTATTGTTCCTGTCATATTTCTATATTGTGGTAAGTCAGGAATGTATGCTGATTTCTCTGTGGTTGTGTTTTCCTGTCTACTAGTGAAGATGCTTCTTACCCACTCTCTATGTTTTTACTCTTGAACCCTCAAAATCCATTCTCCAAATAGCAAGTAAAATGAAGTAAAACTATAAATCTATTTAGGCTACATCTTTGCTTAAAATCATCAAGTTCTTCTGATTCATCTTACAATAAAATCCACAAATTTTGTTTAGCCTATAAGGTTTGATCTCAGTTAAATACAGTTAAAATATTTCTTTAGAAATCTCTTGTTGAACTACTATAAGAACCAATCCCAGCATCAACGTTTTATCTCTATATCTATACTACACACTTGCCCCCTCCCACACACACACACACACACACACACATCACCACACTTTTGCACATCATAGTAACCTGTTATAAAGCATTTTTCAGTTTGTTATTTTGTGGTTTATTTGTTTACTGGATTATGATTTTCACCACTATTTAGAAAGTAAACTCTATGAAATATGACTTTTTTGTTCATCTAAAAGTTAAGTCTAATACAAGCCTGACCCATGGCATATAATATGAATAATTATTAAATAAAATAATATAAATAAAAATAGTTCCCTGTGGGCTGCCTAATGATTTTTCTTCAAGAGATTTCAATTTAACAGTAGCAATTCATTTTTTTCAGCTAAATGGCCATGATCTTGGATTTCCATTTATCTCTATATACTCAAATGTGGACAAATTTAAACTTTTTACATATTGCTGTGGAGGGAAACATGAGATAGATGGAAGAAATAAAAAGGAAATGAGCTAGAAAATATACAATTATTTTTTCCCAGGTTTATATTCCTACCTTACTTCTATAATCCACACTGATGATGTAGATTATAATTACCAAAGAAGTTTTTATTTTATTTTTTTAAATTATTTTTTATTGGATTATAATTGATTTACAATGTTGTGTTAGTCTCAGGTGTACAGCAAAGTGAATCAGTTATACATATACATATATTCACTCTTTTTTAGATTCTTTTCCCATAAAGATCATTACAGAGTATTGAGCAGATTTCCATGTGCTATACAGTAGGTCCTTATTAGTTATGAATTTTATATATAGTAGTGTGTATATGTCAATCTCAATCACTCAGTTTATCTCTCCCCCTTTCCCCCTTGGTAACCATCAATTTGTTTGCTACATCTGCGACTCTATTTCTGTTTTGTAAATAAGTTTATTTGTACCAATTTTTAGATTCCACATATACGTGATAGCATATGATATATGTATTTTTCTGTCTGACATACTTCACTCAGTATGGCAATCTTTAGGTCCACCCATACTGCTGCAAATGGCATTATTTCATTCTTTTTATGGCTGAGTAATATTCCATTGTATATAGGTACCACATCTCCTTTATCCATTCATCTGTTGATGGGCATTTAGGTTGCTTCCATGCCCTGGCTATTGTAAATAGTGCTTCAATGAACATTGGGGTGCATATATCTTTTTGAATTATGGTTTTCTGCAGTTATTTGCACAGGAGTGGGATTGCTGGGTCATATGGTAGTTCTATTTTTAGTTTTTTAAGGAACCTCCATACTGTTCTCCATAGTGGCTATACCAATTTACATTCCCACCAAAACTGTAGTAGGAGGGTTCCCTTTTCTCCACACCCTCTCCAGCATTTATTGTTTGCAAATTTTTTGATGAAAACCTTTCTGACCAGTGTGAGGTGATACCTCATTGTAGTTTTGATTTTCATTTCTCCAATAATTAGTGATGTTGAGCATCCTTTCATGTGCTTTTTGTCCATCTGTATGTCTTCTTGGAGAAATGTCTATTTAGATCATTTGCCCATTTTTTGATTGGGTTGTTTTTTTTTTTTTTTAGTTTTCTTTTAATATTGAGGTGTATATCCAGATCTACAAAATCAGAATTTTCACAAGTGTAGCCAATTACTTACATCTTTATGGAGCTCTACAGATTATCCTGCTTTGCATTCTGCCTGTAAATAGGGCAGCTTTGGGTCCAAATAATAGTTGGCTTTTAGAACAAATGTAAAATCATTACCTGCTATTTATGCTAATCTATTGAATATGAAATATCTGTTAAAACTTCCCAAAACAATCAGTTTTGAATGATCTATACTTCCCAATGGAAGTATCAGATCAGAGTGAATTAGACGAAGCAGAACCACTGTGAAAAAGTCATTATTTATCTCCAAAGGACTGAAACAGGGGAAAAAATAGTGCATGTCTTATCCCATCTATCATGCACACAATTTTAAATAGGTTGTAAGAAAACTGCAGATTAATAATAGATTTCTCTCTCAGAATTTTGGAAAATGTTTTAACTTATTAAATTACAAATATTCAGAAAGACTCATTATATTTGAATCCTGGAAACAAATAGGCAAAAAGACTTTGAGTCATCTTATACCACTATTTTTATCAACTATATACCCACTTAAAGGATATCAAAATCATTCTCCAAAATGAATTTTGAGAAGTTGTAGTAAGAGTAACATTATTATGGGAAACCAATCAGAAAGCCAACTTGATAGTCTGCTGCCCCAAACTATTGTAAACACAGGCATTGGTAACCGATAGACATATCAGTGGAGCTTAGGTACCAACCATTTAGTAATGGTAGTGAAATGTGGTCTCAGTGTGGTGTCTGATGACTCAGTTTGTTGTATATGGAGACATGGTTGAAGGGACTTGTTCAAGACCTAGTATATTAAGGTATATTTGTAGATATAGTCATTCATTCAATCAATATTTATTGAGTACCTACTATGTTCCAGGCATTATCTGGAGATATATCAACAACGATAAAAATAAAACACAAATTAGTCCTTCTCAGTTGGAGTAAGACATAGTAAACTAAATAAATAAGTTAATCATATAGTAAATTACAAAGTAATAAAGTGCTGTGAGAAAAACTAAAGGAAGGAAATGAAACTGGGTGTACTGGAGAGAGAGGTTACAATTATAAATAAGGTGGTCAGGTGGGGTCTCATTGAGAGGGTGCTATTTGAGTAAATAGTTGATGAACTTGAGGAAGTAAGCCAGTGGATATTATCAGAATACTTCAGGAAAAGGAAATAGTGCAAAGACCTTGATGTGGGAGTATGTCTGGAGTGTTCAAGGGACAGTAAGGAGGCTGAATAAAGAGTAGTTTATAGAATAAGCTACTCAGTAAGGAGCTAAAGTTAGAGGGATTAACAAGAGACTGAATTGCATAAAACCTTGTATGACATTTACTTGGAGTAGAATGTGGTTCCATGGAGGCAGTGGAGGCTGAAAATATACTGACATGATGTGATTAAATATTTAACAGGAAAACTGTGGTGACTACATTGAGAATAAAGAGTAAGATTGCAAGAATATAAGCAGGAGAAACAGATGGAGGCCTTTACAATCTACTGAGTGAAAAAAATTGTGTCTTGAACTAGAGTGATAGTGGTAGAAAATTTGATGGTGACAGATCTGAGGTTTAATTGGAAAGATTTCCTAAATGATTGGATATAAAATTGGAGAAAAAAAAAAAGGTCTTTAATCTTGAGCACATTAACTCTGATTGGGAGACTGTGGTAGGAACAGGTTTGAATAAAATGAATCAGGGCTGGACAATATTTTGATGCCTTTTAGGAATCCAATTTGATTTGTAAAGACAAGAGGTAAGTAGGTAGATTCTTTTGTTTTTTGAAAACATTGTGGAGAACTAAATTTCTTAAATATATTGGAATTTTTAAACTATTTTCACATATATTTAAACCAAATATTTTGAATATGACTTAATAAAATATCTAATATTCCTTCTAATATCAAACTTTTATTTTAATCAATTTGTGAACAGTAAACATATATATCTATTCTAGCCATGAATATTCTAGAGGTTTTGACATAATATTTTTTAAAATGATTGTTTTTGCATTCACCTTAAGTATTAAGCAAATAGGTAAACATTTTTTTACTCATTTCTCTGGAAAAGGTAAGAAAACTCTCATATGAATAAACTGCATATTAATATCTATCTTTGAATATTCATTAACAACTTAGGAGCAGTTCTAATTTGGGTTGATTTGTTATTACTTTTTAAAGAAAATGTATAAATCCCAGAAAGGGTGTCATTATAATATTTCATACAGAGAAAAGCTAAGAAAAATTTTTGATTTTGCTGATCATCTCATCTTAGTAAAATAAATACTAAGGCTTTCTTAAAAATTTACTTTTATAATATGTTATTTTATGATAAATAAAACAAGTAAAATTTTTACAAAACCATGTTGCAACACTTCTGTCAAATCCTATTAAATTTTTCATAAGTGACTCAATACTAGAAATAAATTGTGATGTTTAAGTATGTAGTACTATATTTTATTAATTCCAATATACCTATAACATCAGGATAAGCCTTGTAATTTGAATTTCCTGAGCTTTATTTTTTTAATGGTACTTAAAGGTTTTAATTATTAAAATTTAGACTGAATAAATTATAGTATACTAACATTTATTAAATTGTATCACATATCAAACACCATACTAGTTTTTTAAAATATGTATACAGTATTCTTTCCCTTTGTAAATGAAGATACTGAGTTGTAGAGAAGCACAGTCAATACCTAAAATGACACAGGTAATGACAGAAACAGGGTCATTCCCAGGTCCTACTGTGTCCAAAAGTGTGATCTTATTCACTATACTGTATTTATTTCAACAAGTTTCCATGAATGTCATTGCCACATAGATTGAAGGTTTATGAAGCCCAGCTTTTACCTTCTTAAGGCCAAGTGGGGCTATGGAGATGAGGGGAGGCAAACAGAAGAAAGGCATATTCTGGCACTTTATATTTTTAGTTTCCTCAGAGACAAATCTACCATAATTAATGACCAATTTTAATGCCTTGGCAGTGTCTTTATTTTCTCCCACAGTCAGTTATAATACATAGTCCAAGCTTTCCTGAGCCAACTCTGGCACAACTGTCTTGGGCATTCTCACCAAGTAGTGGATTTCAATAAGAGTAACAAGAGGAACTTCATTCCTTGCATTTACACTAAGTCCTTTGGGTTTCTGAGATATCAACAGTATTTGTTATACATGCTGCAAAAGTTGGAATTCACATCAGTTTCTAACTTATAATTTGAATCTCTACTCAGTTACATCAAGAATATGGGATGAAAAAGAAAACTAATATTTATACCTGTTCTGTTCCTGACCTATGAATAATACCTATTCATGATTGAAACTACACCCCCAGCAGTGGACTTAGATGGAACATCAGACTCTATATCTATGCTTAAATCTCCAAAAAGATATTTGGCCTGTAAAGCAAAAATATCACGTTGTGGTGATAAGTGTACTTAAATCTCAGTAGCACTACTGGAAGTGGCCTGTCACGCCGAATGAATATGGTCAGGCCAGCCACCCAAGTCTTAAATGACTATGGAATACTCACAAGTGAAAGCAGAATCATACATAACCGGATATTGCTTTCATCATGTTATTTAAAAATACTATGCATTTCTTGAAGTATAAACTATCAGGGTGATTTCCTTTCTGAATGATATGAGATTCCAGTAACTACCAAGGAGGCTTAATGCTGATTTCCACTTGGGAAATAATCTGGTCCAAAATTTTTGCTTAAAGATAATTCTGATCTCAAGAAAGAACTATAAAATATGTAGATAAGGCAGTCAATTCCAATAACAAAACCGAAAAGGAAAAGATAAAGTATATTTTGGAAAGTAAAGGAATTGGAGGAGTAGGAATGTGTAAAATGGCAAAAGAAAAAGATGACTCTAAATGAGCAGGAGTGAGGGGAGAAAAGGAGCAAGATATGGGTGTGAGGAAAGAACTCTCAGGAGTGAAATATTGCAAATTCAACTTCCTAGCCATTGAATTCTATGTGGCTTTCATTCTATATCACTGTGGACAGAGCTTTGTGGTTTCTGCCTCCTCCCAGCAATGGAGATCAGACTGAGAAAATAAACTAGATTTAACTATAGTTTACTGGCTAGAGAAATGGAGGTAAAACAAATAAATTTAGTATGACTTAAAAAAAGAAAGGAAAAAATGCATTTACTTAATGTTACCAGTGTTTTCAATTTCTACTCAATCACATGTTAAAGTGTTTAAATGGGACCTAAAATCTAAAAACAGGGTTCTGTTTGTTCTACCAGCAAAACAAATATCCAATCAATGAAACAAAATATTTTAGGCAGTTTGTTCTTCTTTTAACCTCAATGAAAAAATTTAGAGTAACCCTTTATATCCCCTCATTTTCATATTCTCCATATTTTTATGAAATCTAAAAGAATATAAAACACATTTTTCTTATTAGTTAATATTTAATTCCAATACATATTGTACATAGCAATGTTATCTTAAAGATTTTTCTGGCATAAGATCTTGGTGTAATTGAACACATATCAGTCATAATTATGTCATGTTAATGTCAATTTGGTTTGAATACAGTCTAGCTTTCTAAATTATATTTTTAGAAGGAGAATTCTTAATTATTTTTGTGTTTCATGAACATCCTAACTTGATGGTTTTGGAGTAAGTATTCTATGTATGCATTCATCCTTCTTTGGCAAAATCACCCAGCTAAAAATAATGTACCTATATCCTTAGTGCTGGAGTTTCAAAGATAATTAAATCACAAACATAGAACTCATATTAGTTGAATAGGGAAAACATGACAAAGAATTTGGGAGGATGTGATAGATAATATAAAAGAGATTTGTGCTAAAGAAAAACAAATGAAATAGAGAGTGATTCTTTCTGGATGGTTTGTAAAATGTTCTAGATAAGCATACTCAATCTGGTTCATGAAAATATTTCACATATTCACAAAGAAAGCAACAGCAATGCAGTTATATTGTCTAATTGTATTTCTTTCTTTTTGGATTTGCAAAACTAACACCATTAATAAAATTTTGTTTAAAAATCACACACTGATAAAGTGTTATGAACAAGTGTCCCTTATCCTCACAGAGTTCTGATTGTCATATTACACCTATTTTTCTTAATTGTAATAGGTTTACCATTTTGAATATGTTAATTAATGTTTTGTATATTCATGCTTCTTTTCCATCAAGTAAAATTACAGTAACTATTGTGCCTATATAAAACATATATATCCAAACAACCAGCATTTTGCAAATAATTGAACAAAGTGTGCTCTATACTTTCTCTATGTTAAAGTACAGATTTTCTGTCTTAAAAAACATTTCTTTTTCAAAATTTGAGAAAAAACACACATAAATAATTCCATTGGATTAAAAGCGCTAACATATTATATTTTTAAAAGACCTCAACCTTAGAGACCAAAGAATTTTACAGGTGTCATTTAAAAGAATGTATTTTTACTCTCTTGGAAACTTTGTACTTTGTATTTTTACTCTCTTGGAAACTTTGTAAATATTTATTTCCTTTATTTCAAGTGCAAAACAACATTAGTCAAGTTATGTCAGTAAAATTCCTAACTCATTCAAATCTTATTTATAAGCTGTATTTAGTAAGTTAGAGATAGCTTAATGATTATTAATGTAACATAATATTTACATAGCATTAATTTTAACATAACAATTTTACAACTATAGTGAAGGAATTTCCTTAATGCATGGCTACTTTTTCCCCATAGAACAAAGCTATAAAGAAAGGAGTGATTAAAACCATAAATTGGATCTATGTTTTTCTATTAAATTATATAATTAACATGACAATTGGTTTAATTTTAATGTAAATAGTCACCTATAAATGATTTATCTATATTTTTAGATTAATAAATCTACTTTATTCCTAGGTTTTATAAATATGCATGGAGTTGTATAAATAGACAAATAGAGTTTCATTTCTTAATGTATTGCTTTTTCTTCTGTGCCTTAAAATTCTCTTTGGGTTAGCATAATATTTTGAGTAAAGATTTCAAATATACATCAATTTAACTGTGGCTAATTACAGAAGTAATGGATATTTGTTGTTGATTCCCTTAACTTTTTAATCAGTGATGTACAAGAAATGTAATTTCATTTCAAGTTTCATTAGATGAAGAATACCTTTATAACCCCTTAATTTTTGGCCAGATCTGCCATTATATTGCATGCTCAGGATTTACATATTTGATATGTTCTGACTTTCTTTCTAATAATTTGAGAAGAAAGCATCCATAAATTATGTACTTAAACATAAATAAAATATGGAGCATACTTTGTTTAATTATTTAAAAAATACTGATTGGATATATATGCTCTATATAAACACAATAATTAGATGCTAATAATTAGAGATTATTATGCACAATAACTAGGTGTTAGAATTTTTAGTATAAATTGAAAGAAATAAAGGAAGAACTGAAATGTTTTAAGCACCAAACTTGTGTTTGGTACATAATAAATGGTCATTAAATGCTTGCTAAATAAACATATTGTCACTTAACACATTTTTTCTCTTTTAAAATCATCCCTTTAGGTAAGTATTATCACTATCAAAGTTGGGGTCAGGAAGTTGCATCAAGAAGGCTAACCTCTCAAAAAATCAAATAAAATATTAACTTGTCAAAATATACTGTGTAAGTAAGTTAAAGCTGACTACCAGCAAAACGCTGTGCCTTCCCTTTGATTTTTACATATGATATTACACCCACAGCTAGGCAGCCAATTGTAATTAAACCTTTAACTCTAAAACAAGAGAGAATAAGTGTTCACAACTGATTCCTACACAAAACTACTTTATTGGATTAGTTACATCCTTCTATATCTGCACCACACCTGCACACATCTTTTGAAACCAAGATTATTATATTCATGATGGTAAACTTTCTAAGAAGTATTATGGTGCTTGACAAGAAATTCTCAGAATCACCTTCAATTTTGTTTTCCATCGATTAATGGGAATTATTCTGTACCTACAGAATCAGTATTTTATAAAGACTCAGATGTTTTAAATCATAATATGTCAGGATTTAAGAGACATTCTCAATAGATTAATCTATTTAAGCAAAAATTGAATTAATTTATTGACCACCTATTATAGGTAAGACACAATTTTAGAAATGGTCACTGTTTTTTAGAAGTTTGAGTTCACTATGCTTTCCAGACTGCAAATTTTAGAATTATCTGTGCAGAGATATCTCCTTTTGTTAAAATTCCTCTTAGACTCATATTTTCTTATCAAAGCTCACAGTGTAATATACTCTTGGTTTCTTATACGTACAGGTCAATCACAATTAAGTGTTTCATTCTGACTTTAATTGAACTATGACAGAATCAGTGTTCAATTCATTATTCAGATAATCATCAACTTTTTGCTATTTTGCTATTGTGGTTATCACAGTAAAATTTCTAACTAAACACCTTCGTTAATTTAAAAATTATTATTAATTGCAGTCCACACCACAGTGGTTCAACTGAAGGCGATCAGACTTGTTCTAATTTTAGCTCACACTGCCAATTGCTGAATTGTATAATTTCTTTTAACCAATATTTATTGAGTAACTGCCAAGTTATTTTCTGGATTTGGAGCATCCATAGACATATAAGCATGGGCCCTGACATCAAATGTGTAAAATCTTGAGGTGAAGGGAAACGTCTATCAGTTAATCTCATTACAATCTATTAAGGTGTAAAATCTACTCACAAGGGTCTCCTAAACCAAAATGGATGCAGTTGTATACTATGATAAAAGCAGTGCTGTGTGGTAGTAGAAAATCTGTTGATCCTGAAGTTCATGGTTCACCATATTTTATATGAATACTATATATGTGTATCATTTCTATTTTCTGAATGAAATAAGAACAAAGAATAAGGGTTAACTTTGCAAAGCTATTTTGGCAATTAAGGAAGTATATGTGGCAAGAGCCCTGTGAGGCAGCATGGGATTATAGGTGGGATTTGAAATGTAGTGTCAAATGTACTAAGTCTGATAGCTGTGCGTTTAACTTGGAGAAATTATGAAGATTCTGGAAGCCTCCACATCTTCATCTAAATATTTGAATATGTATTTATTATTTGTGTAGAGTATCTATCACACAGAGGGCACTAAAGAAGTAAAAATATGAATGGCCCTCTCTTTATAAACTGTGAAATTTGTACATATTTTCTTCCCAGTTTTCACCACATCTATGACACACACAACTGCTGTTTTGTGTTACTTCTATCTAGTCAATTACTCTCAATTCACTGACACTTTTCTTGTCTTAACTCTCAAAAAAGCATTCAATGCACACATTCCAGAAAAAAATCCGAAGAGAAACTACTTTCTTTTCTAGCCCCATTGTCTAATAATTTCCTATATAGGTACTAAAGTCCTGAGAACAGTTTCTAGACTCATACAGAAGTTTACTGGATCATTCTAGCTTAAAAATATGTTTACCCAGCTAAATGTTTTAAGTATATAAATGGATGATATGTGATATTATAAATGTAGACAGTACACAGATGGTCTTTTTTTTTTTTTTAACCCACTCAGCCACCTTATGTCTTTTGATTGGAGAATTTAATCCATTGACATATAAAGAGATTATTGGTAGGTAGGCAAGTGTTGCCATTTTGCTACTTGTTTTCTGGTTGTTTCTGTAGTTCTCTGACTTTTGTCTTCTTTTAGTGTCTTCCCCTGTGGTTTGATACTTTTTAGTGTTAGTTTTAGTTTAGTTTAGTTTTTAGCATGTATTTAGTTTTTAGTTTTTAGCATGTATTTAGTTTAGTTTAGTTTTTAGCATGTATTTCTTTTGCTCTAGTTTTCGAATATATATTGTAGTTTTTTTATTGTGATTACCACGTAGTTCATATATGTTGACCTATGGCTATATCACCTTGTTTTAAACTGATTATCATTTAAGTCCGAACACATTCTAAAAGCTCTAGATTTTTACCCCACCCCCATGTTTTGTGTTTTTGATGTCATATTTCACATCTTTATGTCTATCCCTTACCTATTTACTGTAGTTATAATTGATTTTACAAATTTATTTTTTTAACCTTTGTCCTAGCTTATTTAAGCCTTTACTATAGATTTGCCTTTACAGTGGGATTTCCACAATTTCTTATTTCTTGTTGTAGTCTCCTTTTTCACTTAAAGAAGACTATCTAACACTCTCTAACTTTTTTGTTCTGTCAGTTTAGTATTGATGAACTCTTAGTTTTTCCTAGTCTGAGAATCTCCTTATGTTTCCTTCAATTCTGAATGATAACCTTGCTGGGTAGAATATCCTAAGTTGTAAGGTTTTTTTTTTTTTAATTTTTATTTATTTATTTATTTTTGCTTTTAACATTTTAAATGTGTCATGCCACTCCCTCCTGGCCTTCAAAGTTTCTGCTGAAAAATCAGCCGATAGCCTTATGGGGGTTCCCTTGTATGGGACTCTTTGTTTTTCTCTTGCTGCTTTTAGAATTTTCTATCTTTCATATTTTCCATTTTAGTTTTAATATGTCTTGGTGTGGGTATTTTGGGGTTCAGCTTGTTTGAGATTCTCTGTACTTCCTATACATGAACATCTGTTTTTTTCTTCATGTTCAGGAAGTTTTCAGCCATAATTTCATCCCTTCTGGGACCCCTATAATTTGAACATTAGTAGATTTGATGTTGTCCTAGAGGTCACTTAAACTATTCTCATTTTAAAATTTTTTTTTTCTTTTTGCCATTCTGATTGAGTGATTTCCATTATTCTATCTTCCTGATAGCTTATGCATTTTTCTGTATCACTTAATATGCTGCTAGTTCCCTCTTCTTTTTTTAGTTTCAGTTACTGTATCCTTGAGCTCTGACAGGTTCTTTTTATATTTTCTAGTATTTTTTTGAAATTCTTGCTGTGTTCATCTATTCTTTCCCCCAGCTCAGTTAGCATTCTTATTACTATTCTTTTGGAATCTTTATCAGGCAAATTATTTATGGTTTCATTAGGGTTTTTTTCCAGAGTTTTTTCCCTGTTCTTTCATTTAAATCATACTCCTCTGTATTCTATTTTGTTTACTTTTCTTTGTCTCTATGAAATTGGGTGAAACAGTTACCTATCTTGGTTTTGAAGGCATGTTCTTTTGTGAGAGCATCCCTATGCCATCTGCATGTGCCCAGTGGCTTTGACGGGAGAGCTGGATCTGAAATGAACACAAGCCGTGTCTTCCCCCTGGGGTGTCCTTGGCGGGAGGTAGGACTGGAGTCAGAGAGGCTAGAGTCAGAGCCAGGTGCAAGCCAGGGCTTCTCCTATGCTCAGTGGGTATCATCTCCATTTGGGTGCAGGAACAGGGCCCAAATGTCTGAAGCAGGAGACCTAGGGGAGTTGGGTTTCTCCCAGGTGTGATGGCATTCTCTGCCTTGATTTGTGATGTTACCAGTGCTGGATGGCTTGGGGCTGCACTTCTGTGTTCCTTTCACTTTTCCCTTGATGTGCATGCCTTGGTTAGAGGCTGGGTCAGGTGCAGAGAGGTTGGTGCAAGACTACTGAGCTGGTATCACACTCTCCAAATTGTGCACAAGGACATGTGCCTGCTATGGTAGTCTTCACACTGGAGCTAGCTTAGCTCTCTACAGAGTATGTGCAGGGACACACCAGCTAGCAATGATTGCCTCAGCCCTGGTAAGAGGCAGGGCAGTGGTCCCAGCTGGTTCCATTCCCTCCAAATGTGTGCAATCTCCTTGGCAGCACTGCCTTCTCCTTAGTGGGGAGCAGCATCAGAGCAAGAGGGGCTGGAGCAGGAACCTGGTGTGGGCTGGGTGGCATGCTCTGGTGGTCCTGGCAAGCTGGACAGAGCCCCAGCCAGTTTTCTATCTGCTGTGACTGAGAGTGAATACGTCTGTACATGCATTCTTTAAGAGTGGAGTTTCAGTTTCTTACAGCCCTCCAGTAAGCTTCACTAGTTTTCAATCCAGCTAAGGGGGCTCATCTGTCCCATATCAGACCCGTTTCTGGGGTGTCTAATATGTGATTCGAACCCCTCACTCCCCAAGCCTATAATACCACTTTCCTCTTCTGTATCTCCCCATTAGGGGTGTGGGTTTTACTTAGATTGCTTCTTCTGCCTTCCTACCAGACTCCATGTGTAGTTTTCTTTTTATTCTTGGTTGTAGAAGAGCTGTTCTGCTAGTCCCATGACAATTTCAGTGAGAGTCACTCTATATATAGTTGTAGTGTTGACGTGTTCAGGAGGGGATGTGAGCCCAGCATCCTCCTACTAGGCCATCTTAAACTCTGCACCTAACTTTGTTGACACTAACACCTAACAACATATAACAGACCATTCAATTAATTTGTGATATATATCATGTAATATATATATATATATATAATCATGTTTTATATATAGTATATATAACATATATTTTTAACATGTAATATATAATGTTCTGTTTTGTGATGGAAATTTCATATGCACTCTATGACTTTGGGGAGGAAAAGTGAAGACAACACCTGCATGGTATCCAGAACTTGTTTAAAGAAGAAACAATTCACAATTCAATTCTCCACACAACAAAATGCTAACTTTTTAACTGGTCCTGTAGCATAAATGAGAGAGCACTCATATACTCTTTTAAGCTATAATGGAAATGCATTCAATGTAATTGAGTAGCTGACTGATCATATATCTCTATTAAGGCAATTTAAGTGTTGTAACAGATTTCTCGGAATCCCTTAGAGCACAAAATTATTTTCTGTATAATTTGAAAATTACCTTTGAAGCAAATAATGGAATAGAAATAAACAACAAAAATAATGCAGTTTATAAATGTTTCCTCAGTGTATTTGAACAATATTTCTGAAATGCATAGTTATATTTTATCCTCTCGCTTCCTTTGATCTTCATAGCCTCAGAGTATGAGAATGAATATGCATATCTGTCTAACTATATATCTATCTCTGCCTATATATAAGCTCTGTATTTACACAAGCATATATAGACAAACATACATATAAATATATGCATTAGAAAAGAAATATATTAAATATCTTTACACACAATCTACACACAGACACAAGTATGGGGTGGGGGGTAGGGTATCACATTTGAGAAGGAATATAAATATATCAGATTGAAATGTGCCCAGATGGAATAGTGTCATCCTGATTGTAGAATATGAGGACCCATAAACCACCGTTGCAACACATACTGTAGGTAATAAATATAGTGAGTATATACGTGCTTTCATATGTTTTTTTCCTGGAATGTTCTTAGTTATGTTGCAGTTGACATGTACATATTGCTTATTTGCTTTTAACTAAGCAGCAGTTTCAAATATTACATGTAGATAAAATGTAGGTAGCAAAGCTTTATATCCTTACTTGCTGCCTTTTAACAGTACCTACAATTTATTTATATCATACATATGCCTACTTGTCTCTCAGAATTTGTATTTTGGCTTAACTGTGAACATTTTCCCTGCATTATAAACTCTTTCTTGTTACATAGTTTCACGATTTTGAAGTAGATTCAAAGATACTAGATTAGACAATGCTATTAATACATTGAAATATGAATTACTAAAATGATTTTTAATAAGCTAAATTAGTGGATATGGACTATACATTAAGCCTCAGGACTGATGACAAATGAACATCTATCTTTGTAGTTTTGGGGTATCATTAACATAAAATCAGGGTCTCATAGGAACTGGCTTCACATGTTCTGCATTCAGTGGCTCATTGATAGCCTGATCAGTACATTACAGTTTTCATTATGGAGTATTTATGTATTGTATATTAAGGTTAAAGACTGAACTTGTGAAATAACCATCTGCTCTTAGAGCTATTAGACTACCATTTGTTTAAAAGAGATTTTAAATAGAGAAAAGTAAAATCAGTATTGATTAGAAATTCTGTAGAAAGTATCCTTAGAATAATAATTTCATTTATTTAGATTTAAATACCAAGTGATGTTTATTGATAATTTAATTAAATGATGAAACTAATAAAATATTTTCTGTTGCAATTATAAGATGTTATCAAGAGAAAATTAATAATATAAAACATTTATTTACATATTATCTGAGACTATACAGTACCATAATAAGAAATACCTCTCTATTTCCAGAAAAAAGTGAGAAATATCTGTAAGGATGCATAAACATAAACATGTAAAATTTAAAAAATGCTCTTAGTGAAAACCAAATAAACAGTAGATTCATTTCAATTGCAATGTAAGGGACAGCGAAACAATCAACTTTCTCATTCTATGCATTTTGTTTGAATAAACACAGCTGAGGAGTAAATTGCTTCCTGTGTTAACTACATATTGAGAATGCTTATCTTTCAAGATCTACTATGATGCAAAGCCACAATATCTATTATGTGTTTCTTATAGACCTTTATGTTTTCTAATTAAAATGTTTCTTCTCAGTATTGAGTTATTCCTTAGACTCTCAAAAATGTTGAGACCAGATTCTGTCATCCGCTGTTCCTGATATTATATCTCAAATTTGAAAAGTGTCCTATTAATGCCTCTTTCCTAGTCATAATTAACTGTTGAATGAGGCAGGACCAGGAACTTGAATGTCACTAAATGTGTTTGTTAATGTTCACATAAATCTGTTAATCAAAAATATCTTTGGCAGATGATGTTATATAATGTTATATGTCAATTATATGTCAATAAAATTGTTAAAAATAACTTTTATGTTATGTGTATTTTTACCACAATAAAAACAAATAGAAATTATTGTCTATGTGAAGAGAATTCAATAGGCAAAAAATATTCTTTTTTAACCAATGGTGTTGAAGCAACTGATATTTCCATGTAGAAGACTGAATTTGGACCCCTTCTTTACACTCAAAAATTAATTCAAAATGTATCTTAGGCCTAAATGTAAGATCTAAACTATATAACTTTTAGAAGAAAACATAAGATTAAATGTTTACACAGGATTAGATCTTGGGTTAGGCAAAGTCTTTTCTAGTGATCCTAAAACACAAGTGGCAAATGAAACTAGGTAGACTGGACTCCATCAAAATTTAAAATATTTGTGTTTCAAAGAACACCTTCAAAAAACTGATAAGATTACCCATAGTATGAGAAAAACTATTTGTAAATTATATATCTAAGACTCCTGTGCTTCTTTTTTTCTGTTCTCACTAGTGCCCCATATGTTATCCATCTCACTAGTTTCTAATTTGCCATTACTATATTTCTTTATGTTCAAATGAGCAAATATATGTATTTTTCCTAATTTTTCCTTCTTTATTTCACAAAAAGACACATACCGTAGATATTCTTTTGCAGTTTGAATTATCCACTGGATGATATATCATGAAAATCACTCATATAACTTCACAAACATCTTCCTCCTATATAATTTTTGATAATGCCTAATACTCCACTGGATAGAGACACCATCATTTATTAAGCCAATTCTCCTATTTATGAGCAGTTAAAGTTTTCCTAAAGTTTTACAACTAAATCTATGCATTCTTTAATGGCATTGGCCACAGGTCCTTTTGGCCATTGGAGGCATATATACAGAGTAAATTCCTAGAAGTGAGATCATTAGTCAAAGGTCAAAATGTAACTTATTAGATATTTCCAAATTCTGCTTCATAAGGACTGTGCCAAAGTGCATTCCCATCAGCAATATATGCAAGTGAAGTTTCCCCACAACCAGCCAATGGAGCAATTTTTATTTTTTTGTTAATCTGATAAGTGAATATATTGATCATCATTTTAATTTTCATTTGCTATATTATTAGTGAGAGGAACATATTTTCACATATTTAAGGACCATTATTATATGTTTTGAAAAGTGGCTATTCATTAAATTTACCAAGTTTTCTATCAAATTTTTTAAACATCTCCTCAATCTTTTGAGGTTACTTTGAGCCTTTTGTCTACATTAGATATAACAAGTATTTTCCTCCAGTTTGCTAGTTATATTTCTATTTTTAAAGCTGCTTTTGTTTTGGAAGGTAGAGGGTTTTTTTTTGCTGTTGTTGTTTTTGTTTTTTTAAAGTGAAATTTATCAATCTTTTCTTTTATTGCATCTGAATTTTGAATTGTACTTAGAAAGCCTTTCCCTATACTTGGATTAAAGAGAATTTCTTCTATTTTATACATTATTTGCAAGATGTCTTTCTTTATTTGATCCAGTTGGAAGATATTTTGGGGTATGATTACAAGATTAGTCCTCATTCTCTCATTCTATCTTTTTCAAAATAGCTAACCAGTTGCCTTGACGCCTTTTACTTAAAAAAATCTCTGCCCCAGATTTCTGAGATACCACATTTATCATATAGTATTAAACTTTTATATATATTTAGTCCTTTCTACTGGTATACTTATTCATCTGTCATAATTTTGCTATTTTGACCACAGAGTTTTCATAGTAACATAAGTCCTTCCTACAATTCAACTTTTAATTGTAGACCTCAACAACTTGACAAAAATTTTGTTACATTGCATGTGGAAGTTTTGGAGACATAGGTAATCTTTATTGAACTTGGGAATACAGGATATTCAGATGTCTTTCTTGATATTTTTTATTCTCATTATGGAGAAAAAAAAACTTTTCAAAGAGCTACACTTAAATCATAAGAGTAAGTTCAGAGCTTGGGAGAGGTGAAACAGAACTGCTTAAAAAAGGCATTAACAGAAGAAATAAATTGCCTGAAAGTTAAAATCCTGAAGAAAGAAAATGAAGAAGGATCAGGAGATACTCTTCAAGAATATAATTGCAAATTTTGAATTGAGTAGCACTACTATAGTTTGTTTTCCAGTGTCTTAGTATTTACTGAAAATAAATAAAAGCATATGTAACATCTTATAAAAAAAAGGATTGCACACTGATGTTTATAATATCTTTGTTCATCTAATAGCCAATGTATGAAACACTCAGGTATCCATCATTTTGAGAGTAAATAAACAAACAATGGTGTATTCATATGATGGAAGACTACTTAACAACAACAAAACAAATCAACATACAAAACTAATTCATGATAGAGAAAAAGAAAATCAGACCAGTGGCTGTCTCTGGTTGTTGAGGGTAGAAACTGTCTGAGAAGGGGTAGGAGGAAACTTTCTGAATTTATGGTAATATTGTATATTGTGGTAGAAGTCAGCATTTTTGTATGCAAATGGGCATGCATTTGTATATGTTATGTATTTGTCAAAAGTTAGCAAATATACACAAAGATTTGTGCATCTCACCTGATTGTAAAAGATTAATTGAAAAGAAGTATGTAAACTGATATTGAATTCTAGCTAATGGTATGTATGTTGAACTATTTAAGGAGAGATGTAGGATTATATTTGGTGTCTGTAATTTGTTTTGAAATGCATCATAAAATAACATAGACTAAAATGATCAAAGGTGGATAGATTATAAATGTGATAAAATTCTATGTAAATATATTTAAGAAGGACGAATTATATTTCTATCTTTTTCTTCTGTATCATTTCAAGTCATTTTACATCTCTGGCTTCAGTATTTTATCCATATGGAGATATGGGTATATGCGTCATGTTACTATTTAAGAAAGTTGATATAGAAAATAAATACGATCCAGACAGGCATGTCCAAATATATCTGAATAACATAATTTCAGAGTATAAATTTAATTCTAAAAATAGAAATAGAAATAAGACTTCCAGTGAAAGACTTAGACATTTGGGGAAAAATAAATAAATCATGCCGCCTAAGGTCCCTAGCAAAGTTAAGAGAATTGTATGTATATTTAGTATTCACTAATACTGTAACTGCAATAATCACAGTCTTTCTCATGTCTCTATTATAACATTCAGACAATAATCCTTAAAATGCCACAAATCTTGAAAAGAATATGGATCTTTAATTTTGGTTTAGTTAAAGGGGTTCTCCAGAGAGTTTTAACATACATCTTTCCTAAAAAAATCTTTTATCTCTTTCTCTCTATGTGTCCCCATTGACTTGCAGGCTTTGAATCTTTTCAAATTCTCCTTTTACATCCTTCTCCTTAACACACATCTTCCACAATTTTTAATTTTTTACTTAGGCTACATCTGCCATATACAGTTCACATGCAAGAGCTATGTCCATTTATTTATTTATTTAATCCCCATTTCTTGAGTCAATTATAAACATTGAGTTAGGACCTAGTACAGGTAAATGAATTCTTTCTCAATACAATAATATTTTATAGAAGAGCTAAAATAGATTAAGGACAAATAGGGACGGTTTTTGATATATAAAGGGAAAAGAAAGTGAGACATAGTGAACATTTTATATGTGCTAGTAACTGATTCTGCATTTTGCATAGAATATTATACAAAATACACTGGGATAATATTTGGGATGGTAATAATTTTGTCTCCATTTATTCACAAGGAAAACAATGCCATGGAAAGTTTGTAACCTATCTATTTGTCATTACTTATCTCATTTGCTTTCTACTAATTTTTTTCTCCTTCATCAGGGACTTAAAATGAGAAGTAATTAGCAAGATTTTAATATATAAAATTACTATATTATAGATGAAGTTAATGCCCTTTACAACATTAAAATTTAGTAGAAAAACAAGTTTGCATGTTTTATAAACTACAAAGAGTAAGTTTTAAAAATAGCAAAGAAAAGAAGCACATAATTTTGCCCCTTTGATCAGAGAAAGAAGTCCACAGGGAACTAGTCTTGTGCTGAGCCCTCAAAGATGAATAGATTTGGCAAGTCAAACAAAAATCAGAGAAAACAGAGGAAACAGGAGGTTCAATAACACAGACACTTGGAAACACATAGCATAATGTAAGAGGAACACAGGGGAGGGTGGGACAAATTGGGAGATTAGGATTGACATATATACTACCATGTGTAAAATAGATAGCTAGTGGGAACCTGCTGTATAGCACAGGGAGCTCAGCTCGGTGCTCTCTGATGACCTAGATGGGTGGGATGGGAGGGTGGGAGGGAGGTCCAAGAGGGAGGGGATATATGTATACATATAGCTGATTCACTTCTTTGTACAGCAGAAAGTAACACAACATTGTAAAAGCAACTATACTCCAATAAAATAATTAAAAATAAATAAATCTTTTTTTTTTTAAATAAATTGATGGGAGATGAGGTACAATTGAAAGCATGGTAGGAATAAGACAGAAGAGATTTTTGGAGCCAAAATTTCAGCTGTATGATATAAAAAGATGAGTGCTATTTCAGAAGTAAGGAAGGAACATTTGTTCTTGAAATGCATAGGGGGGACTGGTTAATACCCATAGGAGTTATTAAAGATGTAACCTTGAAGTGGGCTTCACAGAGGAGAATTTCATTGTTTGATCCCTGGTAATTCCTTGATCCCTAGCAACTTCTCATGTACTCTGAGCGCTGGGAAGGAGAGAACTTTCATTTTTCTTGCATCTTCCTGCAAGTGGGGAAATGAGATTGAATGGAAAGGATATGAAAAAAATGTGGTATTAAAAATACTTCACAAAAAAAAAACTTTACAAATGTTATAGAACTTTGGTTATTTATCTCCTTTATTGATTGAAAATACATAAAAATTAATAGAGAGAATTTCTAGATTTAAGTGTATTAATTTCCTCTAGAGGTGAACCTTGGACACATCACAGGTTGAGTTCTAGATCACAGCAACAAAGAAAGTCTCACAAATGTTTTGGTTTCCCAGTGTATATAAAAGTTATGTTTATACTATACTGTAGTGCATTAAGTGTGCAGTTGCATTATGTTTAAAAACAAACTCTAAAAAAAAAGCATTAATTGTAAAACAAAGCTGTTATAAGAATGGTGCCAATAGACTTGCTCATTGCAGAGTTGACACAAGTCTTCAATTTGCAATATCTGCAATGTGCAATAAAATGAAGTAAGCTTGTACTATATTCACATCTCCTCCAAGTCATATAACAGATATTTTCAGACTAGTTGCTAAATATATTCTAACACATTCTGAATTATGTAGTGTAGATTTGGTAAAAATATGTTAGAATATTCTCATTTTTGCTTCATTAAAATACTCATGAAGAGGTTATTGTCCAGTCCATTTTCACATTAGTCTGAATACCAGTGTTTTGATGTTGCATTAGTTGGAATAGTTTTTGAATACTGCATATTCAAGCTGAATAAATGTACCTTTGTCCACTCTTTTTAATATCAATTGATATAAAAATAAATTATATATTTTAGCATATTTATTGATTCAATAAAACATTCATAAAATTTTGTTTAAATTTCAAGTTATTTTATAACCTTAAATAAAATAAGTGAATTATATTTTCAACTATTTAATGTTCACAATTCCCTAATGGAAAATGTATTAGCTCTTGCAGCAACAAAATATTTCACAAGGTATGTTTTTCTTACAGTTTTAAAAATTTCCTTCTTGCAATTCTAGGTAGGTTACAAGTTGTATTTGAACACCTTCAATGTACTTATTTTTCCTGCGTTTTCTCAAATGGCTTCATACAAAATTAAATATGATATAGAAACTCATCTTAAAACACCAAATAATTCCATTGTCTGATAAAATAATTTGAAAATAATTTCAAACAATCATTTCAGAATGATTTGGAAAACAAAATTCATCATTATATTGTAAATATAAAAGAAAAAGAAAAATTGTGCTAAGATTTGCAGGGAAAAAGAGAAGAAAAAAATACTCAACTATGTACACCCTGAGGAAATGCAGAAAACTGTTAAGAAAATTAGATGATTGAGGGCTTTGGTTCTTTTCTTTTGTTTTCAATAGTGAATGTAAAAGTATACTGGGATATATGTCAATGTTTATTTTTATTGTAGTTGAAATTGGAATTATATAAACATTATAGTAATCTATGAGGCAGTTTTACTTTTGACAAATATCCCACTGAATTGTTAGCATTATTGGCTTATCACAATATATTAAAATTTTTTTCTATCCTTCCAGAAATACAGAAAGAAAGGATGCTATTTGCATTACAGTTTGTAGTAAGACCCCCACATACTAGAATTTCATGGCTTAAGTCAATAATTACTTTAAAAAAGAGTATTTCTTAATTTGTGCTTTATGATGAGATTGGAGGCCAGGATTTAATTAAATTTAATAGTTATTCTGGTGTCAAAATAACAAATTATAGGAACAGTCATACAATATCTGAATAATCGTAATCAATTTGTGACACCAGAAGGAGTATCCCCTCATTGAACAAACCCATTTGGTACTCCTCTTATTATCCCTGCTTCTTAGAGATTATGTTTTTGCGTAATTTCCATCTGAGGGTGGGAAGCACCTGTTACTTGCTTTTCACCAATGGAATATGGCACAGGTGTTGAGAAGTCACTCTGTGATTGTTACATTATATAAGATTGTGCCTTGCTAACAGTTTTAATCAAGACTCTCTTCCTATCTGCATTTGAGGAAATAAGTGACTGTGTTGAGAAGTTAATATGGCAAGAAGATGACACCAGTAGCTAGGAACTAATGGTGCCCTCCAGCTGACAGTCAGCAAGAAATATTACCTTCGTTCCCTACAACAATGAGGTAATGAACTCTCTGCCCACAAAATGGAGTGAACATGGAACTGATTCTACGTAGTCAAATCTTCAGATGAGAATACAACCGAGTTGACACATTGATTATAGCCATGTGATACCATAGTCAGAGAACCCACTCTCTCCAAGCCTGGCTCCAGATCCAAAAAATTATAATAAATGTCTGCTCTTTTAAAATTTAAGGTTTTGTAATTTGTTACAAAGTAATAGATAACTAATACAATTCCCAAAACTTTTTAAACAAGAAGACTAACACAACAATATAAAGCAATTATACTCCAATAAAGATGTTAAAAAAAATATTGCAAGAGCAAAGAGTAAAAAATCAGAACTTAAGAAGTGTCAATCTTTATCATAACTTTAGAACGTAAAAAGTCATCTAAACTCTGAACAACAATTTTCTCATTTTTAAAAAATTGTGATATAATTGACATATTAGTTTCTGGTGTACAATATAATAATCCAACATATATAAATATTGCAAAATGACCACCACAATAAGTCTAGTTAACATCAGTCACTACACATAGATATAATTGTTTCTCCTTGCAATGAGAACTAAAATTTACTCTCTAGTAACTTTCAAACATACAATACAGTATTATTAACTATAGTTACCATGCTGTATATTACATCTCCAGGAATTATTTATTTTATAGCTAGGAGTTTGTACCTTTGACAACCTTCACCCACTTGACCCAACCTGAAACTGTTCGCTGTAACTGTGAGTTTGGGTTTTTCTTGTTTATTTATATGTTTTTAATTCCGTATAGTCATCATACTGTTTTTATCTTTCCCTGTCTGGCTTATTTCACTTAACATAATGCCTTTGGTGTCAGTCTATTTTGTGACAAATGGCAGGATTTCCTTCTTTTTTATGGCTGAATAACATTCCATTGTGTAAGTATATAAATATATATACCACATATTCTTTATCTAGTTATTCATCCATGGACTCCTGAGTTATTTCCATGCCTTGGCTATGATAAATAATGTTGCATTGAGCATAATGATACAGATATCTTTTTGAGTTAATGTTTTTATTTCATTTGGATAGATACCCAGAAGCAGAAATGATGGCTCATATAGTAGTTCTATTTTCAAATTTTGAGGAAGCTGCATACTATTTTCCATAGTGACTACACTAATTTACATTTCCCTTTTCTCCATATACTCATCAACATTTGTTATCTTTTGTTTTTTTGATAATAGCCATTGGAAAATGTGTGAGGTGATTTCTCATTGTAGTTTTGATTTGAAATTTGCTGATGATTAGTGATGTTGAGCATCTTTTCATGTACCTATTGGCCATGTGTATGTCTTCTTTGGACAAATTTCTATTTAGATTGACCATTTTTAAAATTAGATTGTTTATATTTTTGCAATTGAATTATATGAGTTCTTTATGTATTTTAGATATTGTTTATCAGATATATATTTTGCAAGTGTCAATATTTTCTCCCACCTCATGGGTTTCATTTTGTTAATGGTTTTCTTTGCTGTGAAGACACTTCGTAGCTTGATTTACTTCCACTTTTTTATTTTGGCTTTTGTTGCCTTTGCTTTTAATGTCAAATCCAAAAATGTTTTACCAAGACCAGTGTCAAGGAGCTTACTGCCTGTATTTTCTTCAAGGATTTTTATATTTTCAGGTCTTATGTTCAAATCTTTATTGATTTAGAGTTGATTTTTGTGTATGGTGTAAGATAGGAGTACAGTGTCATTATCTTGCATGTGGCTGTCCGGTTTTCCTAACACCTTTTATTTAAAGAAGTATCCTTTCCTCACTGTATACATTTGGCTCCTTTATTATAAACTAAATAACAATATATGCATAGATTTATTTCTGGGTCCTCTATTTGGTTCCAATTACCTATATTTCCGTGTTTTTGTCCATACCATATTATTTTGATAATTATAGCATTGTCATATAGTTTGAAATCAGAAATTTTGATGCCTCCAGCTTTGTTCTTCTTTCTCAAAATTGATTTGGCTATTCAGGGTCTTTTATGGCTCCACACAAATTTTAGGATTGTTTTTTCTATTTCTGTGAAAAATGACATTGGAATTTTCTTAAGTATTTCATTAAATTTGCAGATTGCTTTGGGTAGTATGTTCATTTTCACAATATTAATTCTTCCAATAATTATTAATCTTTTATCTTTTATAATCAGTGACTTTGACTATTAAAGAAAATCATGCCACATTATTTTTTTAAATGTGAAATGTACGTGACATGATACTAATAAATTACTAATTTTATGCTAATCAAAATAGAAATGATTTGTAAGTGTGTGATTTTATGGTTACCATATTTTAAAAATATACTTTGCCACATATTTCATTGAAAAGATTAATTTTTGTAGAAACTATAATAAAATGAGATTTCTTTAAATACAGTCATGAAAAGTTGGTGAGACATTTTTTAAGAAACAATTTGAAAATAACTTGGGGTATACACCTCTTCCTACTGGCTTACATGGTTATCTCTCTTACAGTGGCCAGCATCATTATTTTCTCATTTTAATAAACACCACATGCATAGGGAAAAGTCCTGGTTTATGTTATAAAGTAATTTTACCAATTTTCTGCTATGCCTTCAGACTCCTAGTTAACCCATTTGTATTTTGAAATCTTTCTGTAATTCCAATGGAATAAAATGGTAATTGTGAACCCAAAGTGCATATCCAATAAGAAAATATATAGACATTTCAGAGTAGCGTAGAAGGGAAAATGGTTTTAGATAATTTAGAAAATGTAAATGCTATTTCTAATCTGAGAGCCCTTATTGCTGTTATTGACTGGTTTTATACCAACTGGGAAATCTAAATTATTTCTGTAAGACCTCATTTCAATTAGTAAAACATAAAGTAAAATCAGTCCATTTTATCATCCTTCATTTCCCTAAAACAAAAAAATACACTATGGTCATCAAAGGCCCAGTGTGTGTTAACAAAGAATACCCACTAGTGTTATAAAAGGCATGTGTCAGATGAAATGTCTGGCATTGTGTAGATAAACCTTGATGAAAAGGCAACTACGAAGGACAAACCAGTTAACATTTAGAATATATAAAGTCAATTTTGAATAAAAGAAGAGGGAAATATAATAGTATAAAAAAGAAGCAAAATTATTTCATACAATGAAATAAAGCAGGGGAAGAATGATGTGTAACAAATATTTGAAAGGCTGTTTAATCAAATGAACACTATTTTATACCTTGGAGTATTGCATAAAAGAAAGTGAGAATAGATTAAAAAGCACACACAGAGTACATCAAAGTGGCAGAAACCTTCAAACAATTTGCATTGTTTCTCTTCAAATAAAAAGATTTTATATGATTATATTATTTTAACTATAATGTTGCCCCATATTTAGCAATGTTGTGGATTATGCTATTGAAAGGGCTTTCTGTACTGTGGAGATGACAGCGGTGTTGTCTATAACTAATAGTACTGGAATATCTAGTCAAGGGCCAACAATGCAAAATGGATGGATAACTGTTTTCAGCAGCCTACACTTTTTATATTACTGTACTTCTGATTCCCTTCAAGCCAGTTTATCTCACTGGTAGTGTCAATAGCCACTTGAATGGCTTGTCTAGTTTAATGAAATTTTGATAAATGATAGTTCCCTTGTATGAAAGAATCTAATAAAGTATCAAGCAAAGCATTTTATTTGCTCAAATCTGTGTGAAATAGTTACAAATCTTCAAAGTAGAGTGTTTAGTACATGGAAGCTTACATTGCCAAAATCATGGAGATTGTAAAAAGTGCCATAAATATCTACTAATTCACACTCTTTACTCCCTAGATTCAGAATAAGCTGACAGAGTTAGAGGTGAAATTATTGGATCAAGTCTGTGCATCTAGACAGAAACAAAGCCAGAATAATTCCAAGGATTTATTCACACAAACCCCAGTCCTTTCCCACTATACCACACTGCGTTGATGTGTATATTAACTAATTTTAATTTTACTAATATGTTTGTTATTCCTTTTAAGCAGTCCAAGGAGAAAAGAATTCCATATTTTATTTTCTTTCTATTTTTATTTGAAGAAAAAGTTTTACTTCTATAAAAATTCATACAAAATTAGCATATTTCAGAATTGTCATATTGATGGTTGATCAGAATAATTATTTTATAATAAAGAGAACAACTATTCATTATACTCATGCCAATTTTTACTTGTGAAATTTATTTTATTATACATTTAAAATATTAATGAAAATGTTTTGAGAAAAAACAAAAGAGAGATGAAAATATACACTCATTAATATTTGCCAAGTAAAAATTTTTTTAGATAGTATTTAATGGATGCTCTCAAATTAGATATACATTGTGAAAATATGCATAACAAGGTTATATACTTGACAAACTTAAGTATAAAGAAACTGGATATATTAAAGGAGGAATTGCATATAAACTAATATTAATGCAGCAGAAATAAAATATCCATAAACCAAATTTAGAAGCTGAAAAAAATGTAAGAGATGATGATAACAGAGTTTCTCAAATAATATGTTGTCATTATAACAACTTTAATGAACTTTTCATTATTAAATATTGTTTTATTTCTATTATATCTTCAAAGTGAATTTATATTTTAAAAAATAACTAAATATTACCTGCTTTTAAATCTTTTTCTCTCATTTTTTATTTAATAGTCTCATAATCATTCATATTGTATTTCTGAAATTCTGTGATTTTGTTTAGTCCATCACTCATTCTACCCAGAGTTCTCAGACATTAATCTTCAGAAATAAAAAAAAAAATACAAAAATAATGTGTGATATTATTTAAACATTGCAAACATACAGAAAAATCTACTCACATCATACTTAAGTGAATGTATAGAAGATATTCACTGCACATTAAATATATGAAGCACACTGCAAAACATCATGGACTATATGACTGCACTTTTTTACATACACACACAATTAGACCTAATAAATAAATTCAGTAAAGTTGCAGGAAAAAAAATCAACATACAAATTCATCTGTTACTAAACACTAAAATTGAACTATCTAGAAAGAAAATTAAGAAAATAATTCTGTTTACAATAGCATCAAAAAGAATAACATACTTAGGAATAAACTTAATGAAAGGTGAAAGACTTACACACTGAAATCCAGAAAAATATTTCCAATTTTTTTTGAAATAAATGAAAGATACAAATAAATGGAAAGATGTTTCATATTCATAGTTTGAAAGATTTAATATTGTTAAAATCTCCACACTGCCTAGAGCAAACTATGACTCAGTGGAGTCCTATCAAAATCTCAACAGCATTTTTTTATACAAATAGAAAAAAATTCTAAAATTTATATGGAACCACAAAAGACCCCAAATAGCCAAAGAAATCTTGAAAAGAAAAACAAAGCTGGAGGCATTACACTTCATTATTTCAAAGTATTTTACAAAGTTAAATTAATTAAACTAGTGTGATACTGGTATAAAAACAGGCATATAGACCAATGGAACAGAATACACTGCTCAGTAATGAAAGCATACATATATGGTCAACTGATCTTTGATAAGCGTGCTAAGAATCCACAAAAGAGAAAAGAGAGTCTCTTCAAAATAAGACATTGAGAAAACTGGCTACCCACGTACAAAAGAATGATAATGGATCTTTAACTTACATCATGCATACAAAAAAACTCAACATGGATTAAATACTTAAACATAAGACTGAAACTATAAAACTCCTAGATGAAGACCTAGGGGAAAAGCTTCATGATACTGCCCTTGGCAAAGAATTCTTGGATATAACACCAATAGCCCAGCCAACAAAAGCAAAAACAAACAAATGGAACTACCTCAAGCTAAAAAGCATCTGCAGAACAATGGACACAAGAGTGAAAGAGCAATCTACACAATGCAGGAAAATAATTGAAAAATTTACATCTGATAAAGAGTTAATATCAAAAATATGTAAGGAATTCCTTCAATTCAATAAAAACAAACAAATAACCCAATTAAAAAGTGAGCAATGGAAATGAATAGACATTTTCTAAAATGGTCAACAGATATATGGAAAGATGCCCCAGATCATCAATCATCACAGACATGCAAATCAAACTACAATAAGGTATTGACTAACATCTGTTAGGATGGCTATTACTTAAATAACAAATTATGACAAGTTTGGCCAGAATGTGGAGAAATTAGAAGTTGTGCAGTATTGATGAAAATGTAAAATTGTACAGCCAGTATGGAAAACAGTATGGGGGCACTGCAAAAAAAAATTAAAAACAGAACCACCACATGGTCTAGAAATCCCATTTCTGGGTATTGATCCAAAATAATTGAAATCAGGATCTCAAAGAGATAGCTGCACTCCTAAGTTCATTGGGACATTATTCACAGCAGCAAAACAATCTAAATGTCCATCACAGAAGCATGGGTTAAAAAAAAAAGTGACATAAACATAGGATGGAATATTATTTAGTCTGAAAAGGAAAGAAATCCTGAAATATACAATATATGAACATGGGGGACAGTGCTAAGTTAAATAAGCCAGTTAGAGAAGGAGAAATACTCTCTGCTGCCACTTACATGAATTATCTGAAATATCCTAACTCATAGAAGCAGAGATGGATAGTGGTTGCAAGGGGATGGTGGGGAGAGGGAAATGGAGAGCTCCTACTCATAGGTATAAAGTTTCAGTTACACAAGATGAACAAATTCTAGACATGTGCTGTAACATATCATGTCTGTAGTTAACAATACTGGACTGCACACTCAAAAAGTGTTAAAAAGGTAGATTGCATGTTAAATATTCTTACTAATTTTTTTTAAAAGTGTAAGTGAGAAAAAATAAAGCAACTACTGAATTTGTTGAGGCACTTTTTTTTATAGACTACATGTATCTTTTAAATATCTCATGACAATAATCACATGATTATGATAGAATTTAAGCTAAGGATATTATTTGATCAATAGAACAAACTGACATATCTGTAGTAGGACAGTTTCCTAAGTATATGTTTTACCCAGAATATTAAAATAGCTCCATAAATGTAAAATTTTAGTAGGGAGAGACTAATAAAAAAGTGGTACAGAATGGAGTTAAGATGGTGGAGGAGTAGGTGGACATGGAGTTCATCTCTCTCCACGGATGCATCAGGAATACATCTATAAATGCATCAGTTCTCACAGAACACCAGCTGAAAACTAGCAGAAGACCTTGGACACTGGAAGGACTATAAAGATCCTTCTATAACTGGGTAAGATAAAAAAGAAGGGAGAAGGAGGAGGAGAGGAAGCGGGATGGGAGCTGCACCCCAGGGTGGGGGAGCTGAAGAGGAGAGATTCCTGAATCTGGGGAAACCCTCTCTCTGGCGGGAAATCAACTGGGAAAGAAGGGAAGCATTTCAGGCTGTCAGAGGAGGGTGAAGTGGCCTATATGTGTCAGATGGGACAGAGTGAGAACTACACAGACAGTCTGTACCATGGCCCTACACCCTGGACTGGGACATGTGTTCACAGGTTTGCAAGGGGGCTGGGAGCTGGAATGTGGGGATTGGAGAACAGGCCTGGGGTAAGAACTGCAGTTGGCTGCGGGAGATGGACTGAGGGGACAGGAGGGAGGAAATCTGCAGCAAGGAATGCCTACAGAGGAAGACCGGACTGCTATGGAAGCAGGCACTACTGCTGAGTCACACGCAGGGGGAGGAGGCAGTAGTGTAGCCTCTCTCTCCCCACACTCTGGTGCCTGCTGACGGACAATAAAAGGAGCCCTCTCAGGGCTGGCCCTCATGTGCCAGCTGCCGAGCAATAGAAAAAGCTCTCTCAGGGCTGACCCTCATGTGCTGGCTGTGGGACAAAAAAAATAAATCCCTCTCAGGGCTGGCCCTTGAGCGCTGGCTGTTGGGTAATAATAAAACCCTCTCAGGGCTGGCCCTCATATGCTTGCTGCTGGGCAATAGTAAATCCCTCTCAGGGCTGGCCCTCACGTACCTGCTGCCGGGTGCCACAGAAAACCTGGTCAGAGCTGACTCTCAAGTGCCATATGGCAGACGCCAAACAACACCCTTGTTAGGGCCATATCTTTTGTGCCCATGGCCCCCAGTCTCCCTGTGCCTTTGGCTCTACAGGGGCTCCCTTGATCCAAGCAGCAATACCAACTCTGTGCCCTCTCCTCACTGGGGCAGACCCAAGAGCCCCAAGGCAGCCTCAGAACCAGACTCCTGTGGCTAAGCCACACTCAGACGTGGAGAGAAAACCAAAGCTGAACCCCAGGGATGGGATGACTAAGGAAGAGGATAGAAAATCTTTCCATCAGCTGCACAAGCTGCATATTAAATTCCCGTGATCAGCTAGATTAACCCTGGGTCTATGGAATATCTGAGTAGAAAATGAGTGTTTCCACAAATGAAAATGGTCCAGCTCTGACAGCTGTGGACTTTGGGGGCAAGCACATGCAGGAATTGGGCCAGGCCAGAGTCTGAATCATCACCACAGGACCCACTGCAGGTCCAAAGAACACCCTAGAGACAGAGGAGGGCCTTTTGGGGAGACAGAGGTGGGCTGTGGCTCACAGCAAGTGCAAGGACACTTACAGTGGAGACCCCAGTGAAACATAATTATTACTATTATTTTTATTATGTTTTGATTCATTCTGTTGTTGGTTCTGGCTTTATTTTTTTTTTTTTAATGTTGTTTCTGTATTTCTTTTTCTTTAGATTTTTGGGATCTTCGTGATTTATAACATATTTTTTTTAAATTTTTGTTTTACATATTTCTACTTTTACTTTGCTTTCTGGTTCTTCTGTGTTCTTCTCCCTTATTTGTTTTTTTTTCTTCTTCTTTAATATATTTTTTATTTTTTTATATTTCTATTTCTATGTTGCTTTTCTGTTGTTCTGTGTTTTTTCCCCTTTCTTTTTTTTTTTTTAATCATTTTTATTAGTTTGTTCTGTTTCTTTGATTTATTCTTCAGTAGGCACACTGCTTTGGTTTTGTTTTTAGGTATTGGTTTTTGTTAGTTTTGATTCTAATTGATTTTGGTTTTGAGTTCTGTTGTTTATCTGGTTGTTCTCTTGCTTTTTGTTTTATTTGGTTATGTTTTTGGTTCTCTTGTGTGTGTGTCTTTCCTTGTTTCTGTTTTTGTTTGCTTGACTTTGTTTTTAATATTGGGGTTTTGTTTGTCTTTTTTCCCCCTCTTTTTATATATTTCTATGTCTATGTTGCTTTTCTCTTTTTCCATATCCTTTCTCCTTTTTCTTTCTTTTTTTTTGTGGTACGTGGGCCTCTCACTGTTGTAGCCTCTCCTGTTGTGGAGCACAGGCTCCAGATGCACAGGCTCAGCGGCCATGGCTCACGGGCCTAGCCACTCCATGGCACGTCTGTTTTATTTTGTTGCTTCATGCTTCAGTTGGCATTCTGCTTTGGTTTTGTTTTCTACTTTTGTTAGCTTTCTTTTTAATTGTTTGATTTCATTCTTGGGTTCTTTTGTTTAGTGTTATTTTACTTTTTGTTTTATTTTGTTCTGTTTTTATTTCTTTTGTGTGTGTGCATGTTTCCTTGCCTCTTTTTCTGTTTGTTTGATTTTACTTTTTACCATTTGTCTGGTGTTTTGTTAGTCTTCTTCTTCTTTTTTTTTCTTAATCCCCTTTATTGCCATGTCGAGTGATTTGTGGGGTCTTGGTTTCTGAACAGAAGTCAGGCCTGTGGGTCTGGGGTGGGAGCACCGAGTCCAGGATGCTGGACCACCAGAGAATTCCCAGCACAGAGAATATTAATTGCTGAGAGCTCTCACAGAGACCTTTATCTGAATCCAAGACCTGGATCCACCCAACTGCCTGAAGCTCCCATCACTGGACACCTCATACCAAACAACAAATGAAACAAGAACACAAACCCACCCATCATCACACACACTACCTAAAGTCATACTAAACTCACAGACACCCCAAAACACATCACCTGATATGGCCCTGCTCATCAGAGGGAAAAGACTCATCTCCACCCACCAAAAACAGGCACCAGTCCCTCCCATCAGGAAGCCTACAGAGCCACTGGACAAACCTTACCACCAGGGGGCAAAGAATAGAAGTAACAGGAACTAGAACCCTACAGCTTAGGGAAAGGAGGCCTCAGATACTGTAAATTACAGAAAATGAGACAACAGAAAAATATCTTGCAATCAAAGGAGCAAGATAAAAGCCCACAAGACCAAATAAGTGAAGAAGAAATAGGTAAACTACATGAAAAAGAATTCAGAGTAATGATAGTAAAGATGAACCAAAATCTCAGAAATAGAATGGAGGCACAGATTGAGAAGATACAAGAAATGTTTAACAAAGACTTAGAAGAACTAAAGAACAGATGATCAGCGATGAACAACACAATATCAGAAATGAAAAATACACTAGAAGGAATCAACAGCAGAATAACTGAGGCAGAAAAACAGATAAGTGAGGTGGAAGATAGAATAGTGGAAATAACTGCAGCAGAGCAGAATAAAGAAAAAAGAATGAAAAGAAATGAAGACAGTCTCAGAGACCTCTGGGACAGCGTTATGTGCACCAACATACAAATTATAAGCATCACAGAAGAAGAAGAAAAAATGAAAGGGTCTGAGAAAATATTTGAAGAGATTAGAGTCAAAAACTTCCCCAACATGGAAAGGAAATAGTCAAGTCCAGGAAGCATAGAGAGTCCTATACAGGGTAAACCAAAGGAGAAAAATGCTGCAACACATATTAATCTAAATAACAAAAATTAAACACAAAGAAAACATATTAAAAGCAGCAAGGGGAAAGCAACAAATAACATACAAGGAATCCCCACAAGGTTAACAGCTGATCTTTCAGCAGAAACTCTAGAGGCCAGAAGGGAATGGCAAGGTATATTTAAAGTGCTGAAAAGGAAGAAGCTACAACCAAGATTACTCTAGCCAGCAAAGATCTCATTCAGGTTCAATAGAGAAATCAAAAGCTTTACAGACAAGCAAAAGTTAAGAGAATTCAGCACCACAAAACTAGTTTTACAACAAATGATAAAGGAAATTCTCTAGGCAGGAAACACAAGAGAATGAAAAAACATTTGCAAAAACAAACCCAAAACAATTAATGAAATGGTAATAGGAAGATACATATCAATAATTATCTTAAAGGAAAATGGATTAATGTCCCAAGCAAAAGACACAGACTGGCTGAATGGATACAAAAATAAGATTCGTATATATGCTGTCTACAAGAGACCCACTTCAGACCTAGGGACACATACAGAATGAAAGTGAGGGAATGAAAAAAGATATTCCTTGCAAATAGAAATCAAAAGAAAGCTGCAGTACCAATTCTAATATCAGACAAAATTGACTTTAAAATAAAGACTATTACAAGAGAAAAGGAAGGACACTAAGTAATGATCAAAGTGTCAATCCAAGAAGAAGACATAACAATTGTAAATATGTATGCACCCACCATAGAAGCACCTCAATACATAGGGCAAATGTTAACAGCCATAAAAGGGGAAATCGACAGTAACACAATAATAGTGGGGGACTTTAACACCTCATGTACACCAATGGAGAGATCATCAAGACAGAAAATTAATAAGGAAACACAAGCTCTAAATGACACATTAGACCAGATGGACTTAATTGATATTTATAGGACATTTCATCCAAAAACAAAAGAACTCACTTTCTTTTCAAGTGCACATGGAACATTCTCCAGGATAGATCACATCTTGGGTCACTATCAAGCATCAGTAAATTTAGGAAAATTGAAATGATATCAAGCATCTTTTCCAACAACAATGCTAAGAGGCTAGATATAATTTACATGAAAAAAACCTGTAAAAATTAAAACACAGAGAGAATGAGCAATATGCTACTAAATAACCAACAGATCACTGAAGAAATCAAAGAGGAAATAAAAAAATACCTAGAAACAAATGACAATGAAAACATGACAATCGGAAAACTGTGGGATGCAGCAAAATAAGTTATAAGAGGTGAGTGTATAGCAGTACAATTCTACCTCAAGAAACAAGAAAAATCTCTAATAAAAAACCTAACTTTACACCTAAAGCAATTAGAGAAAAAACAACAATAGAAAAACAAACAAACAAACAAAAAAAACCCAGAGTAGCCAGAAGGAAAGAAATCATGAAGATCAGATCAGAAATAAATGAAAAAGAAATGAAGGAAACAATAACAAAGACCAATAAAACTAAAATCTGGTACTTTGAGAAGATAAACAAAATCAATAAACCATTAGCCAGACTCATCAAGTAAAAAAGGGAGAAGACTCAAATCAACAGAATTAGAAAAGAAAAAGAGGTAGCAACTGACACCACAGAAATACAAAGGATCATGAGAGACTACTACAAGCAACCATATGCCAATAAATGGACAACCTGGAAGAAATGGACAAATTCTAAGAAAAGTACAAGCTTTCAAGACTGAACCAGGAAGAATTAGAAAATATGGACAGACCAATCATGAGTAATGAAATTGAAACTGTGATTTAAAATCTTCCAACAGGGGGCATCCCTGGTGGTGCAGTGGTTGAGAGTCCGCCTGCCGATGCAGGGTACACAGGTTTGTGCCCCGGTCAGGGAGGATCCCACATGCCGCGGAGCGGCTAGGATGTGAGCCATGGCTGCTGAGCCTGCACGTCTGGATCCTGTGCTCTGCGATGGGAGAGGCCACAGCAGCGAGAGGCCCGTGTACCCCCAAAAAAACGAAAATAAAAACAAAAAAAATAAAAATAAAATCTTCCAACAAAGAAAAGCCCAGGGCGAGATGGCTTCACAGGTGAATTCTATCAAACATTTAGAGAAGGGCTAATACCTGTCCTTCTCAAACTCTTCCAAAATATAGCAGAAAGGAACACTCCAAAACTCATTCTACAAGGCCACCATCCCCCTGATACCAAAACCAGACAAAGATGTCCCCAAAAAAGAAAATTACAGGCTAATATCACTGATAAACATAGATGTAAACATCCTCAACAAAATACTAGCAAACAGAATCCAACAACACATTAAAAGGATCAAATACCATAATCAAGTGGGGTTTATCCCAAGCATGCCAGGATCCATCAATATATGCCAATTATTCAATGTGATACACCATATTAGCAAATCGAAGGATAAAAACCATATGATAATCTCAATAGATGCAGAAAGAGATCTCGAGAATATTCAGCACCCATTTATGATAAAAACTCTCCAGAAAGTGGGCATAGTGGGAGCCTACCTCAACATAATAGAGGCTGTATATGACAAATGTACAGCAAACATCATTCTCAATGGTGAAAAATGAAAGCATTTCCTCTAAGATCAGGACCAGGACAAGGATGTTCACTCTCACCACTATTATTCAACATAGTTTTGGAAGTTTTAGCAATGGCAATCAGAGAAGAAAACAAAATAAAAGGAATCCAATTTAGAAAAGAAATAAAACTCTCACTGTTTGCATATGACCTGATACTATACATAGAGAATCCTAAAGATGTTACCAGAAAACTACTAGAGCTAATCAGTGAATTTGGTAAAGTAGCAGGATACAAAATCAATGTACAGAAATCTCTTACATTCCTGTACACTAACAACAAAAATCTGAAAGAGAAATTAAGGAAACACTCCCATTTACCACTGCAACAAAAAGAATAAAATAGTTAGGAATAAACCTACTTAAGGAGGCAAAGGACCTGCATGCATAAAACTATAAGACCCTGTTGAATTAAATCAACAATAGAAACAGATGGAAAGATATACCATGTTCTTGGCTTGGAAGAATCAACACTGTAAAAATGACTATACTACCCATAGCAATCTACAGAATCACTACAACCCCTATCAAATTCCCAATGCCATTTTTCACAGAACTAGAACCAAAAACTTTATAATTTGTATGGAAACACAAAAGACCCTAAATAGCCAAAGCAATCTTGAAAAGAAAAACGGAGCTGGAGGAACCAGGTTCCCCATTACAGACTATACTACAAAGCTGCAGTAATGAAGACAACATGGTGCTAGCACAAAAACAGGTATATAGGTCAATGGAACAGGATAGAATGACCAGAGATAAACCCACACGCATATGGTTACCATATCTTTGACAAAGAGGCAAGAATATACAATAGAGAAAAGACAGCAACTTCAATAAGTGGTGCTGGGAAAACTGGACAGCTACATGTAAAAAAATGAAATTAGAACACTTCCTAACACCATACACGAAAATAAACTCATATTTGATTAAAGACCTAAACGTAAGGCCAGACACTAGAAAACTCTTAGAGGAAAACATAGGCAGAACACTCTTTGACATAAATCACAGCAAGATCTTTTATGAACCATCTCCCTGAGTAATGAAATTAAAAACAAAAATAAACAAATGAGACCTAATAAAACTTAAAAGCTTTGGTACAGCAAAGGAAACCATAAACAAGACAAAAAGGCAACCCTCAGAATGGGAGAAAATATTTGCAAATGAAGCAACTGACAAAGGATTAATCTCCAAGATATACAACAGCTCATGCAGCTCAATTTAAAAAACAAGAACAAAAACAATAACAAAACAACCCAATCCAAAAATTGGTAGAAGACCTAAAAAGACATTTTTCCAAAGAAGACATACAGATTGCCAACAAACACATAAAAAGATGCTCAACATTACTAATCATTAGAGAAATGCAATCCCAAACCACAATGAGGTATCACCCCACACTGGTCAAAATTGCCATCATCAAAAAATCTAGAAACAAAAAATGCTGGAGAGGGTGTGGAGAAAAGGGAACCCTCTTATACAGTTGGTGGGAATGTACATTGGTACAGCCACTGTGGAGAACAGTATGGAGTTTACATAAAAAACAAAAAATAGAACTACCAAATGACCCAGCAATCTCACTCCTGGGCATATACCCTGAGAAAACCATAATTTAAAAAGATACAGGTACCACAAATTTTTTGCAGCACTATTTACAATGGCCAGGTATGGAAGTAACCTAAATGTCTATTGACATTTAGGTTATATCAATGGATAAAGAAGATGTGGCACAGGTATAGAATGGAATATTACTCAGCCATAAAAAAGAAGGAAATTGAGTTATTTGTGGTAATGCAGATGGACCTAGAGTGTGTTACATAGAGTGAAGGAAGTCAGAAAGAGGAAAACAAATACCACATGCTACCACATATATATGTAACCTAAAAAAATGGTACTGATGGACCTAGTGGCAGGGGAGAATTAATGATGCAGACGTAGGGAACGGACTTGGGGACACAGAGCTGGGGAAGGGGAAGCTGGGTCTAAATGAGAGAGTAGCACTGACATATATACACTACCAAATGTAAAATAGATAACTAGTGGGAAGCTGCTGCATTGCACAGGTAGATCAGCTCTGTGCTTTGTGATGACCTAGAGTGGTGGGATACGGAGAATGGGAGGGAGGCACAAGAGGGAGGGGATATGGGGATATATGTATACATATAGCTGATTCATTTTGTTATACAGCAGAAACTAACACAACATTGTAAAACAACTATACTCCAATAAAGATGTATGAATTTGGGAAAAAATGTGTTACACCTGTGAGAATGAGTGTAATCCAGCTGAGAGCTAATGAACCACATTAAGGGCAACAGCACTCAAAGGATATAAGCAACTTGGAAAAATTTGCAAAGGAAGATTGTGATAATAACAAAAGATTTTTGAGTACCTGCTTTCTGTAAAGTATTATACTAAGCACTTTACAAACTTTTAATCACCTCACATCTATGAAGTACATTCTACTATTCCTCCTGTTTTGCAGATGATGAGACAGATTTATGAATATAAACCAAATATTAAGCGGTAAGTGCAGACATAGAATGGAAGTAAGAATTTGATGTCAAGTAACATTCTTAAATACTATCATATACTGGCTCCCTAGATATCCCTAATATTTTCTTATCTCATTGTACCTCTATTTGTCAATTCCTATTCTGCTGTTCTCTGGCCTGTGTGTCTAGATCAAAATTAGATTGAAACCAAATTCCTAATTCTCTTACACCCCTGTCCTTCCACCATGCTTACCTGGGAATGTGTCAGCCCTCTACTTGTGCTGTATTTTGCTTTTATTACTTTTAAACACAAACATTCAGTACTGCTAAAATTGAACATAAATATTCAGATTACGTCACTATACAAATATGATTTTGACCTTGGTTACTTTTTCAAACAGAAAAGAATCCAGTGCCACTCATAGTTTCCCATCTTTTCTCATCCTGTCCCCCAGTCTTGAAGTCTGCTTAATTGAAGAACTAAAGCTTTTTTTTGCACGATCTCCTACAACCTCCTGACACCTCTTTCACTACCTAGATATATGTATCTACTCTCTTTTTGTGCAAATCATCTACATATACTATTTTATAGATATCCCAGAATAATATCAAGCCACTATTTCAAAATTTATTATTGTCTATCTCTTGGAAATTTTTCTTTCTGCAGTATTCTGGGCCTCAGTTCACAGCACTATGATCTATCTAGCTACTAATATTAGAAAATTGGGAGCTATGGTTAAAGACGTATTTCTTTCAAACTAATGACTTATTTATTAAATATGCTAACATTGGGTTGTTCTCCATTCTACATATGTGAAAATTAGGCTAATATTTAGGTCTTTGATATCAGCACTTAGGTGACTGACTAAAATTTCTAATGTTGTATAATGGCTCAACTTTTTTATAAAATATTTTGATACTGCATACATTTTTACTACATAATAAAATAAACTATTAACTCATTTGTATATTTCCATAAAACATATATGTGCCAAAGAAGAGCATCAGGGTCTATGAAGTTGGTCACAGAAGGATATGGGCTAACACAAACTTTACTGCTGCAAATGATATAATTTTATAAGGTATGAAAGTTATGAAGGCAAACTCTAAAAAACTTACAGAACCTTTTCTAAATATACATAGTACACTTATAAGAGAAAGTGAATTAGAGACAAGAAAAGGGTAAGTGCAGGAATAAAGTAGACCAGCGCTAAGATAAGGCAGTATTTGAAAACTTGTGCCTGTGTATAGCTGTATCCTAGTGTCTGATCTTAATTTTTGGATGCTGAAGCTCTGCTGGCATATATGTGATATCTTCTGTAAATGCCCTGTTATCTAGTTTCCAGTAATTCTCACAGTCTTGCTTTGAAATCTGGACCTTCTCATTCCCTTCAGTTTGGCCTGGCATCAATGGTTCTGAACTTGCTTTATTCTCTAGAAACTTGGTAACCTTAGTCTATTTCTTTACTTATTAATGAAAAAACAGCTACCTATATCATCAGAATATATTAATAATACACTCCATTATTCAAAAAAAAACATCATTACAATGTTATTAAGTGTTGGTAAAACTAAACTAATATGAAATTTACAAATAAATTTTCATAATAACTTATTACAACTGAATCATGGATTCTGATACTTCTATTACTCAGAAAGACCAGGACAAAGAATGGATTACTGGGACTCAACAGAAGAATGGTGATAATATGAAGTGTTTCTGAGGCCATAGTCCTCCGACTGGACTTCTGGTATGAACATTTCTCCTCCTGAAGCATTTAATCCCCAAGGAACACTGGAATATCAACTTTGAATCTAAAAGTTGTTTGTTGTACAATGATATAAATTGACATTTTTACAGGTTTTAATGGTTTTAAATGGGATTGATAAAAAAACATTTTTACACAATCTCTTGTTTAAAGGGGAAGGGATGAAGATAATATGTCTCATTAAAAGTATTAAAAAAATGTATAAAGAATAATCTTACCTAAGTTATTAGAACTGAAACTGAAGAATTCTTCGCTTATTTGATGTCATATGTATTGCAGATCCTAGGAATTAAGAATTACACTCTCCCCAATTAATTCTGTCTTTTCCAAGCCAAATGAAAAATTGACCAGTGGGCTATAGCCAGAAGTGATTTTGCCACTAAGGAGCAAATGGAATACATAAACAATCAATTTTTTTTTTTTTTTGCGATATACGGGCCTGTCACCACTGTGGCCTCTCCCGCTGCGGAGCACAGGCTCTGGACACGCAGGCCCAGCAGCCATGGCCCACAGGCCCAGCCGCTCCGGGACATGTGGGATCCTCCCGGACCAGGGCACGAACCCGTGTCCCCTACATCGGCAGGCAGACTCTCAGCCACTGCGCCACCAGGGAAGCCCACAATAAATTTTTTTATTGCTTATTTCTCCTAATAACAACTGGATCTTGCATGTTCTTAGTTTTGATAGGGTAGTTCCAGATATATCTTAGTTTTTCAAACTGAAACAAATATTCAGCTTAGGTGTCCATAGAAGATAAAAATCACAAGTTTTCACATGACAAATTACAAAAATAAATAGAGTATCACTGGTGATTTTGGATAGGACATTAATGAGATCATGATTTGGCTGCTGATTTATTCCATATTTATCTAAAGGAAAAACTCATCAGATTTTAAAACCAATTGTTTTCATTTAAGTTATTGTACATTCATGTAAACATTTAGGAAAAATATAACAGTGTTATCTGGTGAGTAAGAAAATGTCAAATTAGGGGAATGTCCTAAGATCAATATTATTCATTAAGTACATTAAAGTAGGAAAAATTCCCATGAATTATTGAAAATAATAACATAATAATCAAAGTTATCTAAAGTAAAATTCTGGAATAAATTTTGAAAAGACTTCTGTAAGAATATAGTACAGCCATCAATTTATTTAAAAAAGCTTTAAAAAGAGACAATAAGGAAGAAAACCTAGTTAAGCCTAGATAAAATGAGATCTTGTTTTTAAGTAAGTTTAAAAATGAAGTATTAGGTATAGATGTGTGGCATGGGTTTTTATGTGTTTGTCTGGTGAGTTTTCTTCTGAGAATATTAATTTGTTTGCTTGCCAATAACTTGTTTGCTTGCCAAATACCCACTATTAAAGGCTATTGAATATTCTAAAATTACTTGAAATTTTATTTTACAAATCTGAATAATTTTGAATAATAGGTACAAATTCATTAATGACAAATGAAAATAGATCTGGGAAAATTGTTCATTTTCTTGCTCAATACCCCAGGTTATCATGAATATAATTTTTTACTGAAGGCTAGAACATACTTGGGCTGTTAATCAAAACTGTTTAGCTGAAAGATGGGGAAAATTGTTGAGGTTAAGCATATTTTCGAATCAGCTCAAGCAAGCAGTTCATTTTGAGCCTATCTGATTTAATTATACTCTAAAGACTAAGTGAAAGGCTTGATTAATTAAACTGAGAAGATAGTGCTTGTTTAAGTAATTCTTTCCTGTTGGCACATACTGTCAAATATTTCAGTTTTTTTTTAAAGCTGTAAATTGATCACATGATAAACTCAATGACACAATTTAGTAAGAAAAATCTGGAATAATCGTACAATGTAACCATAATGTTTTGATATAGACAAAAATGATCCCTCAACAAATTTGAAGGTTATAAGAAGACATCTTTTCTCTATATACTAGAGTCGTTAGTATTATCTATAGGTCCTCGGATTTTTCATCCACTTTATTCATGAATTATTTAAAAATTAATATGGCTGCCATAAATCTGCTATATCTGTAACGAATGTATTCTTCCCATATTTTATTAGTAGTCCTCCAATAACTTTAAAAAATAATATTACGTTTTTTAGTAAAGTGAGTGGTATACAGCTTACATCACAGCTCAAAGAATACCTTCCCCAATGAAGTTTTCCTAACATTCCTCATTTGCAAGTATGAGCTTTACTTTCACTGTAATCTCAAATTTAAATGTTTATAAAATTCTGTATTATTATGTGATATAGAATGATTCTACTACAAGACCGTGAAATCTTAATAAAGTTATCTTATCTTGTTTAAAAAACGAGTGCTAAGTATAATGCCTAGCAATTAGAAAATACAAAATGAATACACTAGATTGATATTTAACTTAATAATAAAAATATAATTTATATTAAGTTTAGTACATGCAAAATACATTATGCAAGATATCTCATTTAATTCCCACCAAACTCAAGTAAAATAGCCTGAAATTATTATCATTTATCAGATAAAGATTATGACACAACACTTAAGGATACATAATGCCACTGTTCTGTGGAAATGCATAGGTGCAAGCAGAAAATAACTTTATTTAAATCCATTATGTATATACAATCTTAGGCATTTTCAATGACTTTGCTTTCAGAGTATAGAAAATGTCTGGTAACTTCAATGATGGAGTACTTATGTTTAGATTATTCAGTCATGTTAATCATCAGTCTTCTGGTGAGTCAAGGGGGTCACCTTCCTAGTAACCTTTTGAAGGTGGTCTCACTTACCATGAGTTGAGTAAGAAGCTTCTTCCTCGCCACCAACAAGAGGTACAGTCCAGGGAGTCTCTCTCACCTAACAGTCTTACCCCTTTGTGGTTTCTCCATCCTCAACCCTTTATATTCTCTAGAGATAAATGTGTGGCTTAAGATCACATACTAAGTGTTCAGCCACCTCTTGAAAGTACTGCATAGACATGCAAGACAGTTTATCTTATGACTTCACCAAACAGTAGTCAGAAAGAGTGCCAATTTAACCCTCTGTTATAGCTATCTTCCTTAAGATCAAGTGTCTAGTAAATGAAAGCTCAGTGTTGAAACCAATACCTTTAGGTCAATGACTATAAAGCTCAGTTTTAAACCCTGACATGATTCTGAGATATACCTTATACACTTTAACGTGAATTCCTGTCATCCTCATCATCTTGTTATACATATACTGTAATAAAGGAATGTTATAATGGTAACATTTCATATTCCTTTTCCACATGGCTTATTAGATTCATCTATATTGGGGATAACACATTTTAAAACATCAATCAAGTTAGTCATAGGTAATTGTAGGAGTTCAAGCATTCAAGTCTATGCAATATAGGTCTCTTTGTCAGAAAGAAGCATTAGTAATCTCCAATGAATTGTATCTTCTATGAAAAGCAGTTTCACATGAAAAGCACATTAAATGAATATTTTGTTAATTCCTCCTTATTTACTGTGGATATACTTTTTTTGTAGTTAAGTATCAGTTGAAGGTGTTAACCAAATTTTTTTGAGCCCAGGAAAACAATTAAATAATTATATTACGAGTGGAAATGTAAAGATATGATGTAATTCCACATGCTGTCAATTTAAATATTTAAATCATTTATAGTCATTGTTACATTAGTTACTGTTGCAGAAAAGCAGTATAGATCAGAAGCCAAAATGGTTAAATTTAGGCAATTAAAGTAAAATTTTGAATTATCAATGCCAGAGATATTACGTGCTATTCCAAGTGCTAACATATTTTTTTACTCATCCAATTAATTGTTTGCTTATTTTTTTTTATAATTCTCAAAATACTTTACTAATTTTATACTCCAAATTTGTCAAATGGCTATTGGGACCATATATGGAGACATACACACTGCATAACATTTTTTGAACCTTTAGATCCATATGATGGAGAGAATTCCAATTATACTTTGGGCAGTATAATAGATAATTCTCTATAAAAATATTTTCCTTTTTAAAAATAATGATAGCCACTGGTTAATAAATATTTTAGTATTTCCATTTCAGTAGAGAAAGTAACAATTTTTAAAATGCACTACAGTTTTCTGATATTTAGAAGCATATAATTTCCTCATTTCTAAATATTTAAACACAAAAAAATCAATGCTAGCCTCTCTTTGATTCAGAGCTTCACTCACACTGTCCTTACTTAAAAGTATCCTTACCTTATCTGGACTCAGAAAGAAAAATTGCTTTATAAAAACAACATTATTACATAATGTTTCTACTATAGCATATATCAAAAGCATATATAATATTATGTACCAGGGGAAATTTCAGGATGGAGAGAAATAGTCTTCAACAATCTCTCCCTCTGGCTCTGGAGATATAGTTCAGGTTTACCAAGATTTTTATAATATTTACCATACCCTTATATCTTACAAAAAGTTACAGAATGCCATGTTTACATTATATTTGTTTACATTGTATTTACATTATATTTGACACTCATTTATAATGAACACTTTATAAATGTCTTGCCAACAGGATTTGTAATAAATAAATGTAAAGGATTCATATATCCCACCTGTGCCTATTTGTTCTTTATTATTCTAGGTGCCCAGTATATGCTGAATGATAATTGATTAAATGATTGATTTCTAGCTTGATCGATTATTGATAGCAGCAACAGAATGATAAAGGAGGTATAAGAACTCCTACATTTGGTTTCACCTGTGACATAATGGACTGGTTAATGGATTGGTGATCCAGATTGGTGGATCTGCTGATCTTGGTTGGCCTGAGTGGGCAGCTCTAAGCAGGAGGTTGCAAATGGACCAGTTCTAAATGTCAATCATCCTCCTGGGACCTATGGGCTACCCAGGGAATGATTTTCTCATTGTGATTATAGCATCTGGAGGAAGTTGGAACCAGGTTAAACATCTTAAAGCCTAGATTCAGAAAGAGTACAATGACAATATCTCATGTCTTATCCAAAAGTGAAGAGGGAGCAAACTGCATACTACCATTATGAGAAGAATTTCAATGATTCACGACAAATGTTTGATTACAGGGAGAGGTAACAAAGCAGGGCCCATAATTCGATCAGCAAAACTGAAATTTTCAAAACCGGGTAAAATGGAGGAGTATAAAGGGGATCATTACTTCTATCAAGGGAAACTAGAAAAAACAGATAAAATACAGAAATCAACAGTTCAGAGGAATTAGAGAGTTGCCAAAATAAGAAGGAGCCAAGGGGCTGAGATCCCAGGAAATGGAGAATCCCAGAGAAATTAGTTTACCTTCTACAACTGTTTTTTCCCTGGCAATATTTGTTGACATGATTATTGGCAAAATGCTGAGAATATGACTTTTTCCCTTGTTGTGGGCTACTGCTTATTAACATAGAAAACAGCAGAGCTTTCTTCAAAGATGTGTGGATGGAGAGAAGGAATGGAAAGTAAGGGGCCTCAAAAACATTGTCTTAAAATAATTGTCTAAATCTAAAGCTGTGTGAGAGAGGAAGCTGAATAATTTATGCAAAGTGAGTAGAATTTTACTGTTCAGGAGACAAATGCTACCAGAGTGAGGGTCTCAAAAGAATAAATTTTAGAATAAAAAGTATTTCATATGGATGTGCTAGAGAGGTAGACATTAAAAACAGAGGTGAATCAGAAATATAATGAATGTTGCCAGAATTTCAACCTGGCTTTGATTCCACTTAATTCTTAAATGAATTATGGTGATTAAACCACCCTAATCTATCTTTCTAGTGGAGGAATAAGGGACCTCCCTATGTAGAAAATAATAATAATAAATTTATCTTCCTATTTTTCTATTAATTTACTGTATAAAATTCAATCAAAAACCCAGGTACAAGAAGACAAGGCTGTATGACCAAAACAAAACAAAACAAAGAAAATAGAAAATATAATCAGAACTAGAGGTTTTCCAGACACTGAATTTAGGAGATAATGATTTTTTAAATAACTTTAATTAATAAAGTCAAGAATCTACACATAGAGGTGGGAGAATAATATTAAAATTTGAATCATTTTATCAGCCAATTAGAATCTATATAATTATAGAGAAATTATAGAAAAGTATATTGAATTAAGAAAGCAATAAATTCCAGCAGAAGTAATGGTAGACACAATTTGTAAACTTAAACATAAAGAAAAAAATAATAAGAAATAGAGCAAAGAGCATAAGCAACATATCCATATAAAAGTAATTTGAGGCCCAAATGGGAAAAATAAGTGAAAAGAGGGCAGAATCTCTTTTTTTAATAAAATAATAGATGAAACTCTTCCAAAAGTAATGAGTATCCTCATGTTTAAAAATGTCTGTCTACAAAAATAAGGATAAATACAAAGAAAAATCAAAACTAGGCTCATCATATTCAATCACTAAAACCCAAGGACAAAGAGAAAAATCGTAAACTGAGCTGGAGAGAAATGATACTTTCTATTTGAAGATGCAATAATAAGGCTAACCGTTAAATTCTCAGGAAAAAGATTTAGCCAGAAGACAATGAAATTACACAATTTAAGAGTTGAAAGAATATAAACCTCAACTTAAAATTCTATGTGCAAAAAAAAAAAAAATTCCAAAGAATGTAAAATAAAACTGTTTTCAGACACATTTATCTATAGAGTTTATGTAAATCCAGTTGAAACTCCAAGTTATTTTGTGGAAATACAAAAGCAGTTTTAAATTTTAATTAGAAATATAAAGATCCAAGAATATCTAAGATAATACTGAAGAGGAAGAACAAAGTTGAACACTTAAAAACAAAATGTGAAAAATATTTATTTTAAATATATAACTTAAGACAAGGAAGTACTAGTGAAAGAAAAGAGAGACCAATTAAAGAGAATGAGGAATTCTTAAAGAGATCCACAAATATATGATTCCCTATTTTATGATAAAGTTATCTCTACCATATAATGTGGAAAAGAGTGTATTTTCAATAACTGTGCCACATTAATTATCTATATAGAAAAAAGTGAATATTGATAACTATTTCACAACATACACACAAAAAAAGTAAATTAGAGCTGAAATTAGAACCAAATGTGAAAATAAAAACAATAAAGTTTCTAGAAGAATTCAAATAAATATCTCTTGAATTGCTACAGACAAAGATCATTTAAAGAAGATGCAAAAAAGCATCATAAATGAAGAAAAAAGACAAATTGGACTACACTAAAAAAATATGTTCAAAAAAGGACACAGTTCAAAAGTTGAAATTGCCAACTATAAATTTGGAAAATATTTGTAATAAATATATGTAAAAATATGCATTCTGTATACATATATACATACAGATAACATATATATACAACATATATATAACATGGACATAGAGTTTATAATGAATATGGAATATATAATGAAATTCTGTAAAGAAATAAAATAGACTCAAACATCCTAATATAAATAAGGACAAAAGACTTTTAAAAACATTCCATCAAAGACTGTATTTGAAATGCTCAGCATTATTATTCATCAGAGAAATTAAAGAAAACCAAAATACAATATAAACATAAAACAGTTTAGCTAAAATGAAAAAATATAAAGATAATACTAAATATTGGTATGATATATAGATCAGTTAGATCTATTAGGCACTGCTGGAGGAAAACATGGTTTGGCATACCTTCTTTGGAAAACTCTTCAGCAATATCTACCAAAATGTGCATACACATACACTATTGCCCAACAGTCTTACTCCAGAGGGCATATATGCAGAAATGCATACATATGTTCACTGAAAGTTTTATACAAAAATGTTCATGGGTAATACTATCCATAGTATCACTAAAATGGAAACAACCTAAATATCTATCACCAGTAGAAGAGATACATATATTATGTGATATTTTTGCAGTCAGATGGCATTTGCAATGAAAAAATATCTGCAATTATCCAGAGCAATATGTTGATTCTCACACAAAAAAATTGTTACACAGAGGCAACCAGGCATAAAAAAATACATAGTGTGGGCTTCCCTGGTGGTACAGTGGTTGAGAGTCCGCCTGCCGATGCAGGGGACACGGGCTCGTGCCCCGGTCCGGGAGGATCCCCCATGCCACGGAGCGGCTGGGCCCGTGAGCCATGGCCGCTGAGCCTGCGAGTCCTGATCCTGTGCTCCGCAACGGGAGAGGCCACAACAGTGAGAGGCCCGCGTACCGCAAAAAAAAAAAAAAAAAAAATGCATACTGTATGATCCTATTTACATAATGTTCTGAAAAATCAAGCTATGTGGCAGCAATAGAAGCAATGATGATAGTGACTCTTAGGAGTGTGGGAAAACTAAAAGGGGACCAACGGACATTCTGTGGTTGTTAATGTCCTTTTTCTTAATGTGCTGGTAAAATTGATCTATACAACTTATAATTTACACATATTTCTATTTATAATTATATTCAATCCAAAAAGTACATCAAACATTTTAGTTACTATATAATTATAATCCCAGCTTCAACACTTATATTCCTCTTTGGATTTTTTTCTTTCTCCTCACTATTCGCTTTCTATTATCACAGGATTGCCCTGTAGAATCAAAACCGGGTGTGTTATATCATCAGAGGACTTACCTATCATCAAAGGACTTGTTTCTATAATCTAATTATGAAGTAAAAGGCATTGCAGTGATTTTCACAATTTGTGTAAAGTTTTTTCTGATGAAGAGACAGTAAACACAGTCTTGAGTATCATTGATTAGATGAATGGTTATCCTGGGTGTTCTAGTCCATGTGAATAGCACATGTTAAGGTTTAGAGGCAAAAGGAAGTGCAGAGACTTTTGAAAATCGCTGAAAATTCACTGTCACTGGAATGTAGATATCAAAGGTAAAGGAGTTATGAGAGTTATGTTTCATAACATTGCAAAGAAAAAATCATGCAAGAGATGGAACACATATCAAGGCATTTCTATATATTCTAAGAATAATAAAGGGCTATGAAATACCAGAGAGAACTGATTCCTATTTTCATCCTTTATTAGTTATTTTTACATATATTTTACATCTTCTTGCATATCTCTTACTAACAGAGTTTTCACTTTCAGTTTTTTTTGGTTGATAAAGTATGAATGAAAGTGTAATTTCCGAGTGGAAGTTGTAAGCACCAGTGCTTATTTTGTCACAGTTTCTCTTCCAGACAGTGACTGCTCAGTTAATCTAGCTCTGGGAGGGAGGACAACAACAATTCAATTGCAGAGCCCCAGCAGACCAGAAGTCCTAAATTGCCAACACACGGTAGCACTTACAGGAAGCTTATTGAGTATATGTATAAAGACTGGCATTAGGCAATCTATATATCACTTGGAGAAATGTGGGCTTTTTTGTTGAGTTAGGACCCTGGGATTTACTGAACCCAACCATAAACAAGGGGATTAGCACTGCCAAATTTCATTGCAGAGCAAAGGGAAATTCACTTCAAACAAGCAGAGATTCATTATATGGAGTTGTCAGACATTGGCAGTTGCAAACTTTTCATTGTAGACTTTTTTTCTCCATATCTTGTCTCTGAGCCAGCATTATAAGCCAGAAATTTAAACACCAAAACTTGACTAAACTCCAAATTTTGTAGCTTACTTGTATGCAAGGTTTGGTTTTATTTAGTCAGTTTAGTTTTGTTTTGGTCACCTTAATATTCTTGGGTCATTGCTAGGCCAGAGTCCCCCAATTCCCTCCCCACTCCCCAGACTCAATCTCTATCTCAGGATGAACTGGTCCAAGGTCAAAGTGGAACTGAGCAAGTGGTTTTGGTGCTTGTAGACAGTTTAAATTTCCCAGCTCTATCTTCCCTCCAAAATATATTTTCAAACTCGTATTGATTATAACATAATCTCTGCACTAGGGTTCTCCAGAGGAACAGAACCAATTGAAAAATAAATTATATATATATATATATATATATATATATATATAAAATAATCCCATATATATGTAGGATTTATTATAAGAAATGACTCACACAGTTCTGGAGGCTAAGTCCTACAGTCTACCTTCTGCAAAGTGGTGAACCAAGAAAGCCAGTGGTATAACTCTGTCCTAGACCAAAGTCCTGAGAACCAGGTGGCCATTGGTATAAGTCACAGAACTTAAAGACCTTAGAAACGGAAGCTCAAGGGCAGGAGAAGGTGTATGTTCCAGCTCAAGAAGAGATAGTGGGAATTTGCCTTTCTCCACCTTTTTGTTCTATTCAGGCCCTCAGTAGATTGGATGACTCCCACCTCCATTGGCGAGGACAAATGTTTTTTACTTGATCAACTGAATCAAATGTTAATCTCTTCTGGAGACATCCTCACATACACATCCAGAAATAATGTTTTACAAGCTACCTGGGTATCCCTTAGCTCAGCCAATTGACATTAACATTAACAGTTAGAATCCCTAAGCATAACTGTGATTTCTTGCATCCAAACTAAAGGTGGTGGATTCTATCCAACATCAGAAAACAAGGAAAACAGAAGTCTTTTTTTCATGGAGAACAAAGCTTCAACTTTAGTTAAAACGGAGGAAAATTTAAACGATCATAATACAAAATCCAAAAATTATTAAAGAAAAGTTGATCGCAAAACATTGGTCTTGGAAGTAGTTTACATTAAAAGAAAATTTGAAAAGAATGCCTTTAATTAAAATTGCTCAAATAACAGTCTTTGTCTCCAGAAAACTCCTTTCTTCTTCAACCTTCTCCATAAACTAGGTATCTCATGTTTTTAAGTCTCTCCTATATCTGTCACAATAAAGAAAACAAAAATACAACTTTTAAAAGGCATATTTACAAAACTAGTTTTCTCTTTTTTTCTCAATAAAAGCAAACAATAAAATGCCTTAGAGGTCATCTGGTCAAACATGGTATTTTATAGATGAGAAGAGTAAGATACAATGATACATCCTCATGACCTAATCATCTCCCAAAGGCCCCAATTCCAAATACCATCAATTGGGAGGTTAGGATTTCAACATATTAATTTGGGGGACACAGATATTCAGACCAGAGCAGCTACCAAAGAATAACATAGATTAGAATGAGACAACTCTAGAGAAGATTGTGTTAGAAATCGTACATATTGTGACACAGAAGAAAAGTTATGAAAGACTGAACTTTAAAGCTGTGATAGATTGAGAAGGAGTAAACTGTGAAACAGAGTACGTGCATTGAAAGGAGAAAGGCTCAGGTGATCCTTGTATTTCTTGCTTCATTAATTCAGAGAGTGGTGGAACTGTCCTCAGTGGTGGAGAACAGAAACAAACAGCAAAGTGAAAGAGGCAGAGAGTGATGTTTTCCAGTCTGAGCATGTTAAGATCCTTCTTTTCTTTTTCTTCCACTCACTAAACTTGCCAAATAAGCCTATGCCATTTTTTAATGGGAAAATATCATATTCATATTGAAATTACTTTGACATTTCTCAGTTGACAGTACACAATTTTTTCAAATAGGAAAATAAACTATTTTAATGTTTGAGATGCCCTTAAGACATTAAAATGAAGAAGAACATTATATAGCATTTCCATATTCCAGAGAAGCACAGACTAGAGGTTTTGAGCTTTAGGCATAAGGTTATGGTTGGAAATGAAGCTGTGTGTGGATGCTTTCATTCATTCTTGCCTTTCTCTCTTCCCTTATCCATTCATGCCATGAATATTTTGTGCCATACATTGTGTTTCAAGCCTTGTGATGGATGCTAGGAAAGACACTGTGCCGAGAGAGAGAGAGTACTCAGAGTAAGAAACAAAAATAGATAAGCATGTATCCAAAGGTGAACTGACTTCTGATTACCAAATAGGGAAAAAATGAAATATATTCAGAAAACAGGCTAAAGACATAGGCAGAAAACTAAGAGAGAATTATGTCATATGAAGAAAATATCAAGGCAGAGGAAGAATACTTTTACCTGATTCTGTATTGTTTAAAATAAAAATTTCTTTACTCTCTATTGTTCTACATCAGTGATGTTCAAATTTGTATTGGACATAAAAATAATTCTTTAACAATAGCTTAAATGAGAACCTAAGGAATTGACCTGACATTGAGTGCTTTCCAAGAGCACACACCCCGATTACTCCCTTATCCCATAATCCCTCAGGTGGTCTGGAGGAGCTTGAAGAACCACAAGAAAAAACCCTATTCAAATATCATATCTTGGATAATGCAAATTAAGACTTCAATATGTTATTAATAAAATGGTAGGATTTTTAAAAGGCAGAAAATTACACAGCACAGGCAGGGGTGTGGAACAACTGACTCTCTAATGCAACATAGGTGGTCAAATAAATCAGTACAAGTACTTTAGAAAAGTTATTTGTCAATATCTACTGAAGTTGTATACATCCATACAAATGACCAGCAATTCCTCTTTAGGTATAAACCCATGAGAAATGTGTTAATGTGTTCATCAAAGATGTACTAGAATGAACTTAGTGGTATCTTTTGTGGCATCTGAAGCTGGAAACTACACAAATATCCAAAAAAATAATAGATGAGATCAATAATTTTGTGTATTCATACAAGGAAATACTATAGAACACTGAGAAGGAAAAATATTATATGGGATGATATATCTAAATCACACAGTGTGTTAAGGTAATAACTCCAGATACAAAAGAATACATGCTGAATTATTCTATTCATATAAAAAAATCAGTCAAAACTAATGAAAGGTGTTAAATGCTGTAATAGTTTAACGTCTTGGGGAATTGATGACTGGAAAGGGACATGAGGATGTCTGCTGGGGTGCTGGCAACTCTTTTTTCATTGCATAATGATGACATAGATTTTTCATCTATAAAACATGTATGAAACTTTAGTAAAAATTAACATAATTATACACTTATGATAGGTGCAGTTTTCTGTATGGATATCTTACATTAATTAGAAACTTAAAAAGCTAAAAAATATTAAGTGTGAATATAATTTTTGGCACTTCAACTAGATTGCATATTTACTGAAACAAAGATAACATCATTTTCTATTTCATGTCTATCTCCAAACTGTCAATAGAATATTTATTTAGTACATTTTACAACTGCATATGGAGACTTTTGAAAATAACAGATGTGTTTCTTGCATTTTGAACAAATAATTGTAAGCTATTGTGACAAACTTAGAAAATAAATTTTCATAATGCAACAACAATTTTCTACTTGAAAAAACACTATCCATCATTTCTTATGGTCACTTTTGATTTAAGACTGTCAACAAATTCTTCTAAGATATTGTAAATGGATTAAATTGGGGACTAGAAAACCTTAGTGCATGCATCTAATTTTTCTTCTTTTAAGAGATAGCTCCATTCTTTCAAGAGAGGATACACCATAAAATCATCTTGAAAGAAGCTCATCTGCTTCTAAAATCTCTTCTCCACTATGAATTAATATAAATGAAATTGCATGCTTATCATTTCTAGGAGCTAGCATGAATTAACTTGAATCTAGTGATTTAGTCAAGAACATACTGCAACAACATTTTGAAAACCTTTGTTTTGTCATGGTAAATGTTGTAGAATAATATATATTCAACCTATACAGCATCCCCAAATTTAGGCCTTTTTCTTGAATTAATACTTAGGTTCAAATACTTATTTCCATATCCATTAAGTAACATTTTGAGGTTTCATTATTATTAAATAAAATCAGTGAAAAATCCTTTTGTTTCATATTTGAAAGGAATTGTAAGGAGAAAACATGTGACTTACCTGTCAATCATAAATTTACAACATATTCTCATATTCATCTCTGACCTATTATTTTCTCCTCAGTATTTTTCACTGTCAATAATTCTCTACATTTCATTTATCTTGTTTATTCTTACACCTTTAATATAATGGAAGATCATTTAAGACAACAATTGTTATCTATTTTGTTCTGTGCTCTACACTGGCATTTGGAACAATACAGAATACATAATAGTAGGTGTTCAACAAATAGTTTTGAATGAGTGGATGAACTGCATACAACTTAATAGGCTCAGGTTAATTATTAGAGTGGACTAAATCCACAGAAGATATTTGAACTTTCAGCAAACTGGTTTTTGCTGATGGTTTCCAAAAGAACTTGGATAACTAGTTATGTTCTAACTCTAAAACTATCCTTAGGTGGATATGAACGCAGTAAAACTCTTTGGATTTGAGGCTCTTCATTCATCCTCTTCATGTTAGAATGAAAAACAAACCTAACAGGGGGATGGACCAAAGCTTTTCCAGGCCTCCAGCCAGGGTTTCTGTAATAACTTTTGTTGATCATCAGCCAAAACACTTTTTAATTGCCTTGAAATCTTCCATATAACTGCCTTGTCTTCAAAGAAATGTGATATTCTGATGACAAAACGGCATCTATTTTCTGACTTGTCCTAGAACCAAGCACAAGATTTAATTCATAACAGGTGTTTCATAATATTTCTTAAGTTAGTAAACATGGTAATACTGTCTTAGAAAATTTCTAAATATTCTGTGTAACTATAGTTTGTAACTATTATTTAACTCCTGTTCCATGACTGAGTGTCCACTAATATGAAAGTTTTGGAGGGGGGATACACATAGTATAGACTTTCTAATTCTTTTAGGAAAGTACAGACCTGATGAAGATGTGAAAAAACTGTGGGAAAAAAAAAATTCACTCCAAGAATAGATTTTCAATGAGATTTTTCATGTCTTCATTTTGATTCTATGTCTAAAATATATTTTCTAAATATGTATTAGTATACAGTACATTTTGTTCTAGAAACTTGGATTTTTTGGACTCACGTAGTTTACATTCTATCAAGGGGAAACAATCAATAAATCTAATAAGTAAATTACAAATTTTAATTAAATGTAATACATGATTTGATTTTTAAAAAGACAAGATGAGTATAGAGCATTGAATATTAGCCCCCTCAAAATATGTTTATAATGGAAAATAATCTGAAAAAATATATATATATATGTAAAAAAAGAAGTTTGTCCAGTTCCTAATTTAGGAACCTGTGAACATGACCTTATTTGGAAAAGGGGTAGTTCTAGATGTAATTAAGTTAAAGATCTAAAGATAAAATCATCCCAGACTTAAGTTGGGACCTAAATACAGTAACAAGTGTTCTTATAAAAGAAAGGCAAAGGGAGATTCGAGACACAGAGATATACAAAGAAGAAAGCCACGTGAAGATGGAGGCAAAGACTGATGCTATGTATCCAGAAGTCAAGGACTTCCAGGAGTTCATACAAACTAAGAGACAAAAAAGCATTCTCCCCTATAGCTTCCAGAGGGAGCAACTTGACCTGCACTTTGTTTAGACTTCTAGCTCTGAGAATGTAAACCTCTGTTGTTTTAAGCCAGCACATTTGTGGTAATTTGTTATAGCAGCCCTAGGAAACAAACACAATAAATAAGGGGCATACGGATTGCCATGGGTGGGAGGTGCTAGTGGCCACATTGAGGAGGTAATATTTTGGCAAGACTTAAAAGCAACTCACAGGATTAATTATAAATAAAGTTTTGAAGCACAACCTGGTTATACATTTAAAATTGGGAGATGACTATAAAATCAGTTATCGCTTTAGAATCAATTTAATGTACATTAACATGGGCAAGTCACATGTGAGTTAATAATAAAGAAACTTTCAACACTGGCAAAACCTGTGCAAACTCAAACACAAACATAGAGTTAGCATGGTGCAGTGATTAATATCATGGTCTTCAGATACTGAAACTACTGATTTTGAGTCCAAGTCCCCCATTTACTCTGTCCATGACCTTAGGCATATTATCCTGTGTCAGTTTTCTCATCTGTAATAGAGGAGTAATAATATGTTCATTGTAGAGATTATGTGAGTTAAAATCACAATTTAAAACAGCACCTGACAAACTGCAGTTGTTAGCTGTTATTTTACAAGGAAGAGAAATTTCTCTGAAAGGTGTAGTAATTGGTAGCAATACAAGTAATATCCTAAAGGAATTAGATTCTTCTGGAGACATGACAGGAGAAAGGAGAGCTATTTTATACAACCCTGATTTTAAACACCTAAGTATAGATCTAGATATTGGTCTTATTAGGAAAAAATGAGGCCTGAGTTAGGAGGAAAATTTTTCATTTTGGGATAATTCAGCATTATTGCCATGACATTTCATAAGATGGATAATAGAGATTCAATTTTGTTTATTAATTGAGCATGGTACCCCCTTTTGCTGCAGTTTCTTCTACTAGGTCAGTAATAATATTAATACCTCATGAGAAAATGTAGAGAATTGAGTGAAGTGTTTAAGTCAAATTCTTCCACAGGCTAGTTGTAAATTAGTTATTTCTGAAACTAGATTCTCCCTCCTACTACTGGTGTATTAATTTCTGTGAACTGCACAGGACTCTGAGGAAGAAGGAAGAGGGAGTGATTAACACATCTTTGGTAATTGTTCTATGCTTGGCTGTTCTACTCTGTTTATCTACACTGCCTGCTGCTGTCTCCTGCCAACTCTCATCAGTGTCCCATCCAGGCGCATCTCTGTGGAACAGACAACCTGCTGCCGAGTAGGATTCTAGGCAAGTTCTGTCTGCCTGACACTCTTCAAGAATACTGAGGCTTCCTTAGAAATTTGTTAGATGCTAAATTTGGAGGAGCTAAATGGTGATGTTGCCCATCCATCCTTTATATTTGCTCCATGATTCTTTAATGCAGCCTTCATGCCTCTCTTTTCCAATTGTGTGAAATATATTGCATTCTAAGCAACTCTCTACAAATGTGAACTCTCACAATTACCACTGACAGATTCTTAATCTTTTTGAAGTAAAAATCTCAGTGCTCCCATTCATTTCAATTGACTTTGTTTCTGTCTTTAGGTGAAGATTTTAAATAAGCTTCTCAAGTGTTTGCATATGAGGTGGAGAAAAATGGGATAGTTTTCTGGTCTATCCCATTATTCATCTGCCAGTCTTTGTCAAACCATTTGAGAATGTAGAGGAGGAAATTATTCTCACTCTAAGGAAAATGGGCTTCACCGTCAAATTAATTATCCAGATACAAGCTTTTTACTTACAATAATTTTTGGGACCAATTAATTAATTATGCTCACTCTATTTTAAATACATCAAGAGAAAAAAGGATTAGAAAACAATGACCAAGAAAATTAAGCAGACCAAAGTCTTTTCCTTGAACAGAGGTCACATGACAGGAGTGTTATTAAATTTCCCCATGACAAGATATTGATGAGGATTTGTTTATATAAATAAATTGCCACTAATTATGTAAAGGCTAATTGATTTACATATTCTATGATATAATTCTATTCACAATTATCATCATACTGTTGTCTTATTGCCTAGTATTTTTTTATATAGTGCAGTCAAATGTGATTCAAATGAAGAAAATAGTATAATTAGAGCACTTTGTTCACCAACTAACTTTCATTATCATAATCATCACATTTTACAAAATAAAAATAACAAGAGTAATTTCTAATATCACTGTTAGAAATACACAGTTTACAAAACTATATATTATATATATATATATATTCATAGCCCTGATTAATATATGTGCATATACACATACACATTACATATTTATGAGTTATTTTAGAGCTATCACCTTCAAAAAAATGTCATGGGAACTTCCTATCAGATATCAGCACTGTCATACAGAGGGCAATCAGTAAACTTTGTGTTCAAATAGTTCTAAGTTTGAATACCATCTCCTCTATTTAGCTGCTCTGTGACTTGGAATAAGACATTTAACCTCATTAAGCCACAGCTTTCTTACTTAACAAAAGGTGAAATGACTAATATGCACATTTAAGATTATTCATGGGATTAAATATGAAAGTTAAATGTAAAATATGTAGAGTCTATTTCATGGTACTTGATGAGTAAGTTACCCCTTGTTTAATTAGTTACTTAAATCTTGCCCAATATAAAATAGTTTTTCATTGAGCATATGTATTTTTACAACTTTATACAACTGCTATTTCATACAATATTTTTAGCATACATTATCATGTATTCTTATTATAAGAAAATAGCTTGTATGGAATATTTTTAAATATAATAATTGCAACTAAAGTGATTTCTCAGTGTCTATATAATTCCCCAAGAGGAATATCAGTCACAAAAATCTCAGTGTAATTACTAAAGCACTCTCAAATAGCTTCAAATATAATGAGAGTGTATGGGGAAAGTCATGTGCTTCTGAAAGTGCTGACTTACTCCAGGAAATTAGTTGAAACAATGGGAAAAAAATCTGACCAGCAGATAATTAAAATGGTGGATTTCCTCTGCACAAACTTAATTATTGCTTCTCTATATTTGTATTCAGTTAGTCTCTTCTTTTTACCTTTGAAAACTATAGACCGAAGCATAGTTCAAACTCTCCATGCATTCTTTCCCTCACAGGGTGAAGCTGTCCTTTCCTCAGCATGAAAGCGTTGGACCATATATTGCTCTGTTCTACTGCTATGAAGTTAAGTTCCTACTATCTTATGGAAAATCGTGTCATTAGAAGACCAAGCATGAGGCATAACAGTTTTATATACTGAACATACCAAAATAAGAATGAAAGTAGAATGACAGAAAAAAATAAAAATAGTGTTTTGTAGAATCATTTTTGTGAAATTTGTGCATGTAGTTTTCCATAGGAAGAGTATTATATATTAATGCTAGTTGTGCAAGCAAAGTAATTATATACCTAAAATATGTATGTGTGTTTTTAAATAAACTATTAAAATATAATTGTTTCACCAAGGGGTATTGATTAGTTACCTTCAGTTATTTCTAGAGCAAGCAGAATATATTGAATTAAAGCAGATACTTTAAAAAATATATTCTTTAAAATATAATTTTTTAAAAATCCTGAGTAAAAACAAGAGTTTTTAAGAAGAGAGATTAGATAGATATTTTAGAGAATATTCTGAAAAAGACTTTGAACTAACAGAAATTTTACAAGTTGATTATTATGTTCAATTTTACTTGACAATTTATGTTTGTTTGTTTTTTTTCCTTCTTGAATATAGAGCTCCAGTTCATACTGTTCTTATATTTATCAGACACAATTAAGTAAGTTTTTGGCTCATTATTATCCTGAGGGCAAGATAGAGGAAGAATGAGAAGGTTAGAAAGGATAACAAAATGAGTAAATAACATAAATTTATTCAACTGTCTGCAATGAATAAAATCATGTTGGAGACACTGTTTCCTCGGGAAGTTTGTAAAGGGAGAAAATGAGCAAGTGATATTTAGTTGTTGTCCATCTTTGCCAAACTGCTTCTGGGTATCATTTATTAGAATGTTTTTGTTGATGTTCAAAACAAATTGTAGGATTGGACTGGTAAGATAGTGCTGAATTTGATAGAGGAAAAGGAAAACAATCTTTTGCACATAGTTAGATATTATCGGATAGGTGTTCCAACTTCATAGCACTGTGCATTCAAAACACAATGAAGACTTTGCAGGTTGTTGTGGATATTTTGTTTGTTTCTTTTCTTTTTTTTTTTGCGGTACGCAGGCCGCTCAATGTTGCGGCCATGGCTCACAGGCCCAGCTGCTCCACGACATGTGGGATCTTCCCAGATAGGGGCACCAACCAGTGTTCCCTGCATTGGCAGGCGGACTCTCAACCACTGTGCCACCAGGGAAGCCCTGTTTCTTTTTTTGTTTTACTTTATTTTTATAATGCTGATCATGACACACCAACAGGTCATTGTCTTCAGTTTGAAGAAAACTTTGCCCAGGAGCTGCATTACATATCTAATTTCTCCTGAGGAAACTTGCCAATGTGGAATCATCGATCTCTTGTGTCCAGCAACCCTGATGTCTCAGTGAATATTCAAGTCCCTCCTTGAGATTTTACAGGGGACATAAAACCAATACCTGAATTCTTTATTTTATGTTTGTATCACTTCTTCACAATTCCACTATATGTAGCCAGGTTTTCACTTCCTCTTTTTCCAGAAAACTGCTTTTTCCTTAGTTTTAGAATCATATTTTTCCCAGGCACTGAGAGCTCTGCCTTAATATGGGAAGGGCATCCACTCCAAATTATTAAAGAAGCTGTATGACCCTTATCCAAACCATTGCTGTCTCTCCATTGAGACAAAGAATAGCCTGCTACCTAAACTCTGTTTGCTTTTGTCAATTGCCCATACTCCCTGTCGAAGTCAGACTGCTCTTTTTGAACTATCACTCAGATCATATCATTCCCCATGTTCAAATTTACCCCCTTGCTCTTGGAAAGAATCTACCACCAGTAGGATAGATCTATCACCAATAAGGATAAAGTAAACAATGTTCTTATCATTTGGCCCTTGATAATCCCTCAAACTTCATCTCATAATCCCCAACCCCATACTCACTATGCTCCAGTCACATGGGTCTTCTCCCTCTTCTTAGATCACAAAAAATGATTGTTCCCACCTTAGTGCCTTTTCTCTAGATACCTCCTTTGTAACTTTTAAGCCTACATTGTATGAATCTATACAGTATAAATGCAGTATTTTTTTTCTTCACCACACTGTTTCAAACATTGTTAAACTTCATTTAGCCATGAAAATAATTATTTAACTACAGTTTAAATGGAAGTCTAATAAACTGCATTGAGAGTAACAGTTTTGAGTCACTAAGAAAAGAAAATCTGTTTAACTATTTGACTTGTATCCTATCTTTTAACCTACATAGAAATAGTGCTCAACATTGAATTTGCTTCCTTTTAGTACAAACAATTGACTTGTTTCTGCAAAACTATTTTAAATTTTGCTATTGATTTTCAGGTTTTAGAAGCAAATTATAAACAAAGTTGAATAATTAAAATCATAGATCCATATGTCAGTATTCAAATATGCACATTTAAAAGTAATGATAAATGGGCTTCCGTGGTGGTGCAGTGGTTGAGAGTCCGCCTGCCGATGCAGGGGACATGGGTCCATGCCCTGGTCCAGGAAGATCCCACATGCCATGGAGCGGCTGGGCCCGGGAGCCATGGCCACTGAGCCTGCGCGTCCAGAGCCTGTGCTCTGCAATGGGAGAGACAAAAACAGTGAGAGGCCCACATACCGCTAAAACAATAAATAAATAAATAAAATTCAAAAAAATAAAAATAAATAAAAGTAATTTTTTTTGAAGTTAGAAAGGAAGAGTGTCCTTGTGCTCACATGAACCACAGCCATCCCCCGCCTCTGCAGGAGACCCTCAAGAAGTAGCATATACATCAAGAATACATCTATACGTGGAACAACTACCAAACACCTACTGAAGGCTGGCAGAAAACCTCAGACTTCCCAAAAGGCAAGAAACTCCCCATGTACCTGGGTAGGGCAAAAGAAAAAAAGAATAAACAGAGAAAAAATAATAGGGATGGGAACTGCACCAGTGAGAGGGAGCTGTGAAGGAGGAAAGGTTTCCTCACACTTGGAAGCCCCTTTGCGGGCAGAGACTGCAGGTGGTGGAGGGGTGAGCTTCGGAGCTGCATAGGAGAGAGCAGCAACAGGGGAGCAGAGGGCAAAGCAGAGAGATTTCTGCACAGAGAATCGGTGCTGACCAACACTCACCAGGCTGAGAAGCTTGTCTGCTCACCCGCCGGGGTGGGTGGAGCTGGGAGCTGTGGCTCGGGCTACAGCTGGAGCGCAGGGAGAGTACTGGCAGCCTGAACACAGCCTGAAGGGGTTAGTGCACCACAGTTAGCTGGGAGGGAGTCCAGGGAAAAGTCTGAAGCTGCCGAAGAGGAAAGAGACTTTTTCTTCCCTCTTTGTTTCCTGGTGCATGAGGAGAGGGGATAAAGAGCACTGCTTAAGTGAGCTCCAGAGACAGGTGCAAGCCACAGCTAACAGTGCAGACCCAGAGACAGGCGTGAGATGCTAAGGCTGCTGCTACCACCACCAAGAAAGCCAGTGTGCAAGCACTGGTCACGCTCCACACCTCCCTTCCGGGGAGCCTGTGCAGCCCATCACTGCCACGGTCCCGGGATCTAGGGACAACTTCCCCGGGAGAACGCACGGAGCGCTGCAGATTGGTGTAACATCAGGCCGGGCTCTGCCACCGCAGGCTCACCCTGCACTCTGTACCCCTTCCTCCTTCTGACATGAGTGAGCCAGAGTCCCAGAATCAGTGGCTCTTTAACCCCGTCCTGTCTGAGTAAAGAACAGATGCCCTCCAGCAACCTACATGAAGAGGCGGGGCCAAATCCAAAGCTGAACCCCGGGAGATGTGCAAACAAAGAAGAGAAAGGGAATCTCTCCCAGCAGCCTCAGAAGCAGCGGATTAAAGCTCCACAGTCAACTTGATGTATCCTGCATCTGTGGAATACCTGAATAGACAACGAATCATCCCCAATTGAGGAGGTGGACTTTGAAAGCAAGATTTATTATTTTTTCCTCTTTTTTTCTTTTTGTGAGTGTGTATGTGTATGCTTCTGTGTGAGAGTTTGTCTGTATACCTTTGCTTTCACCATTTGTCCTAGAGATTTATACGTCCATTTTTTTCTTACTTTTTTTTTAAAAAAGTTCTTAATAATTATTTTTTTAATTTTACTAATTTTATTTTACCTTCTTTTCTTTTATCATTATTATCATTGTCTTTTTTTCTTTCTAATTTTTCTCCCTTTTTTTCTGAGCCATGTGGATGAAACGCTTTTGATGCTTCAGACAAGAGTCAGTGCTGTGCCTCTCAGGTGGCAGAGCTAACTTCAGGACACTGTTCCACAAGAGAACTCCCAGCTCCACATAATATCAAATGGCGAAAATCTCCCAGAGATCTCATCTCAACACCAGAACCCAACATCACTCAATGACCAGCAAGCTACAGTGCTGGACACCCTATGCCAAACAATTAGCAAGACAGGAACACAACCCCAGCCATTAGAAGAGAGGTTGCCTAAAATTATAATAAGCCCACAGACACCCAAAAACACACCACCAGATGTGGACTTGTCCACCAGAAAAACAAGATCCAGCCTCATCCACCAGAACACAGCCACTAGTCCCCTCAACCAGGAAACCTACACAACCCACTGAACTAACTTTGCTGCTAGGGACAGACACCAAAATCAACAGGAACTATGAACCTGTAGCCTGCAAAAAGGAGACCCCAAACACAGTAAGATAAGCAAAATGAGAAGACAGAAAAACACACAGCAGATGAAAGAGCAAGATAAAACCCACCAGACACAACAAATGAAGAGGAAATGGGCAGTCTACCTGAAAAAGAATTCAGAATAATGATAGTAAAGATGATCCAAAATCTTGGAAATTGAATAGAGAAAATGGAAGATATATTTAACAAGGACCTAGAAGAACTAAAGATGAAACAAGCAATGAAGAACAACACAACAAATGAAATTAAATATACTCTAGAAGGGATCAATAGCAGAATAACTGAGGCAGAAGAATGGATAAGTGACCTGGAAGATGAAGTAGTGGAAATAACTACTGCAGAGCAGAATAAAGAAAAAGAATGAAAACAACTGAGGACAGTCTCAGAGACCTCTGGGAAAACATTAAAGGCACCAATATTTGAATTATAGGGGTTCTAGAAGAAGAAGAGAAAAAGAAAGGGACTTAGAAAATATTTGAAGAGATTATAGTTGAAAACTTCACTAATATGGGAAAGGAAATAGTTAATCAAGTCCAGGAAGCACAGAGAATCCCATACAGGCTGAATCCAAAAAGAAACACATCAAGACACATATTAATCAAACTGTCAAAAATTAAATACAAAGAAAACATATTAAAAGCAGCAAGGGAAAAACAACAAATAACACACAAGGGAATCCCCATAAGGTTAACAGCTGATCTTTCAGCAGAAACTCTGCATGCCAGAAGGGACTGGCAGGACATATTTAAAGTGATGAATGAGAAAAACCTACAACCAAGATTACTCTACCCAGCAAGGATCACATTCAGATTTGATGGAGAAATTAAAAGCTTTGCAGACAAGCAAAATCTGAGAGAGTTCAGCACCACCAAACCAGCTTTACAACAAATGCTAAAGAACCTTCTCTAGGAAAGAAACACAAGAGAAGGAAAAGACCTACAATAACAGGCCCAAAACAATTAAGAAAATGGGAATAGAAAAATACATATTGATAATTACCTTAAATGTAAATGGATTAAATGCTCCCACCAAAAGACACAGACTGGCTGAATGGATACAAAAACAAGACCCCTATATATGCTGTCTACAAGAGACCCACTTCAGACCTAGAGACACATACAGAATGAAAGTGAGGGGATGGAAAAAGGTATTCCATGGAAATGGAAACCAAAAGAAAGCTGAAGTAGCAATTCACATATCAGACAAAGTAGACTTTAAAATATAGACTATTAGAAGAGACAAAGAAGGACACTACCAAATGATCAATGGATCAATCCAAGAAGAAGATATAATAATTGTAAATATTTATGCATCCAACATAGCAGCACCGCAGTACAAAAGGCAAATACTAACAGCCATAAAAGGGGAAATCGACAGTAACACATTCATAGTAGGGGACTTTAACACCCCATTTTCACCAATGGAGAGATCATCCAAAATGAAAATAAATAAGGAAACAGAAGTTTTAAATGATACATTAAACAAGATGGACATAATTGATTTGTATAAGACATTCCATCCAAAAACAACAGAATACACATTTTTTCTCAAGTGCTCATGGGACATTCTCAAGGATAGGTCATATCTTGGGTCACAAACTAAGCCTTGGTAAATTTAATAAAATTGAAATTTTGTCAAGTAGTTTTTCCGACCACAACACTATGACATTAGATATCAATTACAGGGAAAAGATCTGTAAAAAATACAAACACATGGAGGCTAAACAATACACTACTTAATAACGAAGTGATCACTGAAGAAATCAAAGAGGAAATCAAAAAATACCTAGAAACAAATGACAATGGAGACACGACAACCAAAAACCTATGGGATGCACGAAAAGCAGTTGTAAGAGAGAAGTTTATAGCAATACAAGCCCACCTTAAGAAGCAGGAAACATCTCGAATAAACAACCTAACCTTGCACTTAAAGCAATTAGAGAAAGAAGAACAAAAAAAACCCCAAAGTTAGCAGAAGGAAAGAAATCATAAAAATCAGATCAGAAATAAATGAAAAAGAAATGAAGGAAATAATAGCAAAGATCAATAAAACTAAAAGCTGGTTCTTTGAGAAGATTAACAAAATAGACAAACCATTACAAGACTCCTCCAAAAAAGAAGGGAGAAGACTCAAATCAATAGAATTAGAGATGAAATAGGAGAAGTAACAAATGACACTGCAGAAATACAAAAGATCATGAGAGATTACTACAAGCAACTCTATGCCAATAAAATGGACAACCTGGAAGAAATGTACAAATTCTTACAAATGCACAACCTGCCAAGACTGAATCAGGAAGAAATAGAAAAAATGAACAGACCAATCACAAGCACTGAAATTGAAACTGTGATTAACAATATTCCAACAAACAAAAGCCCAGGACCAGATGGCTTTACAGGTGAATTCTATGAAACATTTAGAGAAAAGATAGCATCTATCCTTCTCAATCTCTTCCAAAATATACCAGAGGGAGGAACACTCCGAAATTCATTCTATGACGCCAGCATCAGCTTGATACCAAAACCAAGCAAGGATGTCACAAAGAAAGAAAACTACAGGCCAATATCACTTTTGAACATAGATGCAAAAATCCTCAACAAAATACTAGCAAACAGAATCCAACACCACATTGAAAGGATCATACAACATGATCAAGTGGGGTTTATTCCAGGAATGCAAGGATTCTTCAATATACACAAATCTATCATTGTGATAAACCATATTAACAAATTGAAGGAGAAAAACCATATGATCATCTCAATAGATACAGAGAAAGCTTTTGACAAAATTCAACACCAATTTATGATAAAAAACCTGCAGAAAGGAGGCATAGAGGGATCTTTCCTCAACATAATATAGGCCATATATGGCAAACCCACAGCCAACATCATCCTCAATGGTGAAAAACTGAAAGCATTTCCACTAAGATCAGGAACAAGACAAGGTTGCCCTCTCTCACCGCTCTTATTCAACACAGTTTTTGAAGTTTTAGCCACAGCAATCAGAGAAATAAAGGAAATAAAAGGAATACAAATTGGAAAACAAGAAGTAAAGCTGTCACTGTTTGCAGATGACATGATACTATACATAGAGAATCCTAAAGATGCTACCAGAAAACTACTAGAGCTAATCAATGAATTTGGTAAAGTAGCAGGATAAAAAATTAATGCATTGAAATCTCTGGCATTCCTATACACTAATGATGAAAAATCTGAAAATTAAATCAAGAAAACACTCCCATTTACCATTGCAACAATAAGAAAAAAATATCTAGGAATAAACCTGCCTAAGGAGACAAAAGACCTGTATGCAGCAAATTATAAGACACTGATGAAAGAAATTAAAGCTGATACAAATAGATGGAGAGATATACCATGTTCTTGGATTGGAAGAAGTAACATTGAGAAAATGACTCTACTACCCAAAGCAATCTACAGATTCAATGCAATCCCTATCAAACTACCACTGGCATTTTTCACAGAACTAAAACAAAAAACTTCCCAATTTGTATGGAAACACAAAAGACCCCAAATATGCAAAGCTATCTTGAGAACGAAAAACGGAGCTGGAGGAATCAGGTTCCCTGACTTCAGATTATACTACAAAGCTAAACTAATCAAGACAGTATGGTACAGGAACAAAAACAGAAAGATAGATAAATGGAACAGGGTAGAAAGCCCAGAGATAAACCCATGCACATATGGTCACCTTATCTTTGATAAAGGAGGCAGGAATGTGCAGTGGAGAAAGGACAGCCTCTTCAGTAAGTGGTGCTGGGAAAACTGGACAGCTACATGTAAAATTATGAGATTAGATCACTCCCTAAAACCATACACAAAAATAAGCTCAAAATGGATTAAAGAACTAAATGTAAGGCCAGAAACTATCAAACTCTTAGAGGAAAACATAGGCAGAACACTCTATGACATAAATCATAGCAAGATCTTTTTTGACCCACCTCCTAGAGAAATGGAAATAAAAACAAAAATAAACAAATGGGACCTAATGAGACTTCAACGCTTTGGCACAGCAAAGGAAACCTTAAACAAGACCAAAAGACAACACTCAGAATGTGAGAAAATAATTGCAAATGAAGCAACTGACAAAGGATTAATCTCCAAAATTTATAAGCAGCCTATGCAGCTTAATAACAAAAAAACAAACAACCCAATCCAAAAATGAGCAAAAGACCTAAATAGACATTTCTCCAAAGAAGATATACAGACTGCCAACAAACACATGAAAGAATGCTCAAAATCATTAATCATTAGAGAAATGAAAATCAAAACTACAATGAGATACCATCTCAAACCAGTCAGAATTGCCATCATCAAAAAATCTAGAAACAATAAATGCTGGAGACAGTGTGGAGAAAAAGGAACACTCTTGCACTGCTGGTGGGAATGTGAATTGGTACAGCCACTATGGAGAACAGTATGGAAGTTCCTTAAAAAACTACAAGTAGAACTACCATATGACCCAGCAATCCCACTAATGGGCATATACCCTGAGAAAACCAAAATTCAAAAAGAGTCATGTACCAAAATGGTCATTGCAGCTCTATTTACAATAGTCCGGTGATGGAAACAACCTAAGTGTCCATCATCATATGGATGGATAAAGAAGATGTGGCACATATATACAATGGAATATTACTCAGCCATAAAAAGAAATGAAATTGAGCTATTTGTAATGAGGTGAATGGACCTAGAGTCTGTCATACAGAGTGAAGTAAGTCAGAAAGAGAAAGTCAAATACCATATGCTAACACATACATATGGAATTTAAGAAAAAAAATGTCATGAAGAACCTAGAGGTAAGACTGGAATAAAGACACAGACCTACTAGATAATGGACTTGAGGATATGGGGAGAGGGAAGCATGAGCTGTGACCAAGCGAGAGAGAGGAATGGACATATATACACTACCAAACATAAGGTAGATAGCTAGGGGGAAGCAGCCGCATAGCACAGGGATATCAGCTCAGTGCTTTGTGACTGCCTGGAGGAGTGGGATAGGGAGGGTGGGAGGGAGGGAGACACAAGAGGGAAGAGATATGGGAACATACGTGTATGTATAACTGATTAACTTTGTTATAAAGCAGAAACTAACACACCAATGTAAAGCAATTTTACCCCAATAAAGATGTTAAAAAAAAAAGATCAGATCAGAAATAAATGATAAAGAAATGAAGGGAACGATAGCAAAGATCAATAAAACTAAAAGCTGATTCTTTGAGAAGATACACAGAATTGAAAAACCATTAGCCACACTCATCAAGATCAAAATGGAGAAGACTCAAATCAATAGAATTAGAAATGAAAAAGGAGAAGTAACAACTGACACTGCAGAAATACAAAAGGTCATGAGAGATTACTATGAGCAACACTATGCCAATAAAACGGACAACCTGGAAGAAATGGACAAATTCTTAGAAATGCACAACCTGTCAAGACTGAATCAGGAAGAAATAGAAAGAATGAACAGACCAATCACAAGCACTGAAATTGAAACTGTGATTAAAAATCTTCCAACAACCAAAATCCCAGGACCTGATCGCTTCACAAGCGAATTCTTTCAGACATTTAGAGAAGAGCTAACACCTATACTTCCCAAACTCTTCCAAAATATAGCAGAGGCATGAACACTCCCAAATTCATTGTATGTGGCCACAATTACCCTGACACCAAAACCAGACAAGGATGTCACAAAGAAAGAAAACTACAGGCCAATATCACTGTTGAACATTGATGTAAAAATCCTCAACAAAATACTAGCAAACAGAATCCAACAGCACATTAAATGGATTATACACCATGATCAAGTGGGGTTTATTCCAGGAATGCAAGGATTCTTCAATATATGCAAATAAAACAATGTGATAAACCATATTATCAAATTGAAGGAGCAAAACCATATGGTCATCTCAACAGATCTAGAGAAAGCTTTCGACACAATTCAACACCCATTTATGATAAAAACCCTCCAGAAAGTAGGCATAGAGAGAACTTTCCTCAACATAATATAGGCCATATATGGCAAACCCACAGCCAACATCATCTTCAATGGTGAAAAACTGAAAGCATTTCCACTAAGATTAGGAACAAGAAAAGGTTGCCCACTCTCACCACTCTTATTCAACATAGTTTTGGAAGTTTTAGCCACAGCAATCAGAGAAGAAAAGGAAATAAAAGTAATCCATATCGGAAAACAAGAAGTAAAGATGTCACTGTTTGCAGAAGACATGATACTATACATAGAGAATCCTAAAGATGCTACCAGAAAACTACTAGAGCTAATCAATGAATTTGGTAAAGTAGCAGGATACAAAATTAATGCACAGAAATCTCTGGCATTCCTATACACTAATGATGAAAAATCTGAAAATGAAATCAAGAAAACACTCCCATTTACCATTGCAACAAAAAGAATAAAATACCTAGGAATAAACCTACCTAAGGGGACAAAAGACCTGTATGTAGCAAATTATAAGACACTGATGAAAGAAATTAAAGCTGATACAAATATATAGAGAGATATTCCATGTTCTTGGATTGGAAGAATCAACATTGTGAAAATGACTCTACTACCCAAAGCAATCTACAGATTCAATGCAATCCCTATCAAACTACCACTGGCATTTTTCAGAGAACTAGAACCAAAAATTTCACAATTTGTATGGAAACAAAAAAGACCCCGCATATCCAAAACTATCTTGAGAACGAAAATCAAAGCTGGATGAATGAGGCTTGCTGACTTCACACTATACTACAAAGCTAGAGTAATCAAGAGAGTATGGTACTGGCACAAAAACAGAAATATAGATCAATGGAACAGGATAGAAAGCCCAGAGGTAAACACACGCACATATGGTCACCTTATCTTTGATAAAGGATGCAGGAATGTACAGTGGAGAAAGGACAGCCTCTTCAATAATTGGTGCTGGGTAAACTGGACAGGTACATGTAAAAGTATGAGATTAGGGCTTCCCTGGTGACGCAGTGGTTGAGAGTCTGCCTGCTGATGCAGAGGACACGGGTTCGTGCCCCGGTCGTGGAAGATGTCACATTGCACGGAGAGGCTGGGCCCGTGAGCCATGGCCGCTGGGCCTGCACGTCCGGAGCCTGTGCTCTGCAACGGGGGAGGCCACAATGGTGAGAGGCATGTGTACCGCAAAAAAAAAAAAAAAAAAGTATGAGATTAGATCACTCCCTAATACCATACACAAAAATAAGCTCAAAATGGATTAAAGACCTAAATGTAAGTCCAGAAACTATCAAATTCTTAGAGGAAAACTTTGGCAGAACACTCTATGACATACATCACAGCAAGATCCTTTTTGACCCACCTCCTAGAGAAATGGAAATAAAAACAAAAATGAACAAATGGGATGTAATGAAACTTCAAAACTTTTGCCCTGCAAAGGAAACCATAAAGAAGACCAAAAGACAACCCTCAGAATGGGAGAAAATATTTACAAATGAAGCAACTGACAAAGGATTAATCTCCAAAATTTATAAGCAGCTCATGCAGCTCAATAACAAGAAACAAACAACCCAATCCAAAAATAGACAGAAGACCTAAATAGACATTTCTCCAAAGAAGATATACAGACTGCCAACAAACACATGAAGAAATGCTCAACATCATTAATAATTAGAGAAATACAAATCAAAACTACAATGTGATATCATCTCACACTGGTCAGAATGGCCATCATCAAAAAATCTAGAAACAATAAATGTGGAGAGGGTGTGGAGCAAAGGGAACACTCTTGCACTGCTGGTGGGAATGTGAATTTGTACAGCCATTATGGAGTACAGTATGGAGGTTCCTTAAAAAACTACAAATAGAACTACCATATGACCCAGCAATCTCACTACTGTGCATATACCCTGAGAAAACCATAATTCAAAAAGAGTCATGTACCAAAATATTAATTGCAACTCTACAATAGCCCGGCGATGGAAACAACCTAAGTATCCATCATCTGATGAATGGATAAAGGAGATGTGGCATATATATACAATGGAATATTACTCAGCCATAAGAAAAACGAAATTGAGCTATTTGTAATGAGGTGAATGGACCTAGAGTCTGTCATACAGAGTGAAGTAAGTCAGAAAGGGAAAGACAAATACTGTATGCTAACACATATATATGGAATTTAAGAAAAAAAAATGTCATGAAGAACCTAGGTGTAAGACAGGAATAAAGACACAGACGTACTAGAGAATGGACTTGAGGATTTGGAGAGGGGTAAGGGTAAGCTGTTACAAAGTGAGAGAGTGGCATGGACATATATACACTACCAAACATAAAATAGATAGCTAGTGGGAAGCAGCCGCATAGCACAGTGAGATCAGCTCGTTGCTTTGTGACCACCTAGAGGGGTGGGATAGGGAGGGTGGGAGGGAGGGAGACACAAGAGGGATGAGATATGGGAACATATGTATATGTATAACTGATTCACTTTTTTATAAAGCAGGAACTAACACACCATTTTAAAGCAAGTATACTCCAATAAAGATGTAAAAAAATAACCACTAGTGGAAAAAAAATTTAAAAAAGAAAGGAAATAAAGTAATGGTCTTGCTGAAACAACTACATAGGAAAACTTTTAAGGGCAAAAGCATGAAAGTTACTAGAGAGGTGATAATTTCCTCATCATACATAATAGATGAATATTGTGCTTTTATTTATTTTCTATGGTAGCTTATGTAAAAAGATTAAATTCTTAAATATTATTATAGCTAAAAACAGAAAAGTAGGAAATATCTAATTATATGTTTACATGTAATTTTAGTCATAATATTCTATAACTGAAAATAGTATCATCCTCATTTTATGGCATTCAATAAATGTTAATTAACAGTTAATTAACAGTAGTTACCATTAGATGACGGGATTACAGATAAATTTTTTCTTTATACTTTTAAAATTTTTAAATTAGACTTTTCCATTAAACTGTGTTTTTTTTTTGAAATCAGAATTGTTTAGAAGATTAATTGTTTAAAAATTTAATCTTAGTTATATTTTGTTTTCGTCATGTTTCATGTCAGACCTCCAAAGAAAAGTTATTTGAAAATTGAACAAAATAACTAAGTCCAAAATAACAACTTCTTTCCCTGTTTTTGTACCAGCTTTCTGTAATAGAAAGTCTTGTAACTGTGTAACTGAAAATTCTTCCCATTTCTGTACATACATGCCACCACTTACATCATGAGGTAGAGTCCGAGCTAGCTTTATGGTCAATAAAATAAAATTCAAGTAATATTTTGAGCTTCTGCCCTGTCATCTTGGAAGCTAAGCATCATGCCAGTGAGGAAGTCCATGCCAGGACTGCACTGTTAGAGGCCTTGTGGACGGAGGTTGACATTCCAACCTCAGCTGCTAACCAGCTGATTCAATCACATGAGCAATCTCACTTTATAAGATGTGGAGTAGGATATCAGCAAAGCTGAGCATACCCAGCCTGCACAGTCAGGAAAAGGAATCAATAATTTTTGATTTAAGTCACTGAGTTTTGGCATGATATATGATGTGATCAAAATATTCCACTGGCTTCCCTTTCTCACTTAGGTTAAAACCTGAAAGTTAGTAAAATGGGATAGATTTTGCTCTGCCTGGCACACTTTAGGTATTATATTTATTTTAAACCAGGGAATAAGTTTCCTAACTTTGAAAAGACATTGACTTTGATAGAATTGCAATGTATTAACAAACACAACAGAGCAAATAGTAGTGCTCAAATAGTAATTCAAATTCAAGAAATTTGAACTCCTCTAACTGGTACTGGCAAGGCATATGCAATAGAACAGCACCTATGAACACCAATAGATTTTAATCCTTCTTGGCCTATTATGGTCTCATTTAGAATTCTTCCAGATAGAAATCATTCTGAGAATTGCTTTCAGTTTTCCAAGATGCCAGCTTAAGCAGTGCCTTTGCAGTGTATCTCCAGGGCATGCACTATGAGGGGAGGGTGGAGGACTGTTTTGATTTTGTAATGACTTAAAGTCATTTGAAGATATTGTATAATTTTCTCTTTCAACTTTATACATAAAAAAATTAGATTGACCTAAGTTTAGCTCTTTGGAGAATTGACATTTCAAATATAACCTTGACCAGCTATAATTTCAAGTGATTTTATCTTTTTCACTCCCTGCAAAATGTTTTGTCCCCTGGTTCTGGAGGCAAATTTCACCTTTTCTCCCTGAAAGTGTCATATTTTCATTCAAGGAAAAAGTCATCTTCAGGATCTGTTCTGCTATCTAAAGATGTTTCTATATCATAGCAAATTGTCAACATATTTCACTAATAAGTTTTGATCTCCTTCATAATTAATTGCTGTTAAAGTTATAATTATATGCATACTTATATATATGACCCTCTGATAGTTTTTACCTATCACATAATTGTATCAATCAAATAACTGTAAGATATATATATGTATATATATATATATGTATATATATATATATAATATGTGGTTTTGATTGATTATTTTCATTATGTTAAGGTAAAAGTATTTTACTGTATAATATTTTAAAGGTACAATTTGCTCCTCTTAACATTACTTTCAAGGACAAATAAGAAAAATCTAACAATCTATTATTCTGAAAGCTAACAGGTTATTTTGATTACATGAGTTAGTCTTACTGATATTTTGTCATATTTTGTTTTTGCCTCCATTCAACACCTTCATTATGCTACAGACTAAGAAATTGACTAAGAAGTACTTTTTAAACACTTATTCTAGTGGTCCAACTGAAATTCATAATATTATACATTTGTTAAACACTAATTTAATTATCACAGTACATTATGAATTAGGCAATGTTATTATTATTCCAACTTTGGATATGAAAAAATAAAAACCAGGGAGACTATACACTAGTATATCTAAATGTCATTTGTTTTGTATTTAGATATTTTGAAGGCATTTTCTTTTATGACAATATTGAAATTATACTTAAGGACTCATTTTATGATTTTGAGCATTCATTTTTAAAACATTCTTGAAGCAATTGGCAGAGTTTTGGTAATAAGCACAATTTTCTTCACATAAAATTTGATTTTCATGGTTTTAATTTAAATTAAACTTATTTTGTATATTTTTTCATTAAGAATTTGTTTTAAAAATTAAAGTCAAAATGTTGCTTTTAAAAATATTATAACTGTATTCCTTTTAATTCAATAATTTTGATACAAAAAATTTTTTTCATATAATCACATTTAAATATATAATACTAAAGATAATGAAAGAATAATGACTACATTTTTTAAATATTAAAAATGAAATTCTAAATTAAATGGTTGTACAAATGCTAATGCTGGGCACAAAGAAAATATTATTTAACTTCATATCCACTCATTTTTAGTCAAAATAATTTATAAAGGTACTTTCACTGAATAGCTTTATGAAATATAAAGGAAAAAAAAGACTTGGAGTTATAAGATGTTTTATGAATCCTAACATTACATTATCCTGGCTAAGAGATCCTAGCAAGTCACGTTAAGTTTCTAAGTCACAGTTTTCATGTCTATAAATTATGAAAAATAAAATGCATTTCTATTATTATAGTATTAACTGAACTATAATTATCAAAAATATCTTTTATAGTTCTTGATAAAATGGAGGTATTTCTTTAAAATATTTAACAAAGTAAAACTAAGATTGTATACTCACTTTGAAACTCTTTTGACATTAACTATAATACTATATCAAACATAATAGATTTTTTGAATTTTATTTTATTTTCTTATACAGCAGTTTCTTATTAATTATCTATTTTATACATATTACTGTATATATGTATATCCTAATCTCCCAATGCATACCAACACCACCAGCACCTACCCCCAATTTCCCCCCTTGGTGTCCATACATCTGTATCTCTATTTCTGCCTTGCAAACTGGTTCATCTGTATCATTTTTCTGGATTCCACATGTATGCATTAACATACGATACCTGTTTTTCTCTTTCAGACTTACTTCACACTGTATGACAGTCCCCAGGTCCATCCACATCTCTACAAATGACCCAATTTCATACCTTTTTATGTCTGAGTAATATTCCATTATATATACGTACCACATCTTCTTTATCCATTTGTCTGTTGATGGGCATGTAGGTGGCTTCCATGACCTGGTTATTGTAAATAGTGCTGCAGTGAATATTGGGGTGCATGTGTCTTTTTGAATTATGTTTTCTCTAGGTGTATGCCCAGTAGTGGGATTGATGGGTCATATGGTCATTCTATTTTTTGTTTTATTTTGTTTGTTTGTTTGTTTTTTTGCAGTACGCGGGCTTCTCACTGTTGTGGCCTCTCCTGTTGCAGAGCACAGGCTCCAGACGTGCAGACTCAGTGCCATGGCTCACGGCCCCAGCCGCTCCGCAGCATGTGGGATCTTCCCAGACCGAGGCACAAACCCATGCCCTCTGCATCGGCAGGCAGACTGTCAACAACTGCGTCACAAGGGAAGCCCTATTTTTCGTTTTTTAAGGAACCTCCATACTGTTCTCTAGAGCAGTTGTATAAATCTACATTCCCACCAACAGTGCAAGAGGGTTCCTTTTTCTCCACACCCTCTCCAGCATTTGTTATTTGTAGATTTTCTGATGACGCTCATTCTAACTGGTGTGAGGTGATACCTCATTGCAGTTTTTATTTGCATTTCTCTAATAATTAGTGATGCTGAGCAGCATATCATGTACTTCCTGGCCATCTGTATGTCTTCTTTGGAGAAATGTCTATTTAGGTCTTCTGCCCATTTTTGGATTGGCTTTTTTTTTTTTTTTTTAAAATATTGAGCTGCATGAACTCTATATACTCTGGAGATTAATCCTTTGTTTTTTGATTCATTTGCAAATATTTTCTCCCATTTTGAGGGTTGGCTTTTTGTCTTGTTTATAGTTTCCTTTGTTGTGCAAAATCTTTTAAGTTTCATTAGGTCCCATTGTTTATTTTTGTTTTTATTTCCATTATTCTAGCAGCTGGGTCAAAAAAGATCTTGCTGTGATTTATGTCAAAGTGTGTTCTGCCTGTGTTTTCCTTTAAGAGTCTTATAGTGTCTGGTCTTACTTTTAGGTCTTTAACCCTAATAGTTTATTTTTGTGTATGGTGTAAGGGAGTGTTCTAACTTCATTCTTTTACATGTAGGTGTCCAGTTTTCCCAGGACCACTTATTGAAGAGACACTCTTTTCTCCATTGTATAACTTTGCCTCCTCTGTCATAGATTAGTTGACCATATGTGTGTGGGTTTATCTCTGGGCTTTCTATCCTGTTCCATTGATCTATATTTCTGTTTTTGTGCCAATATCATATTGTCTTGATACTGTAGCTTTGTAGTATAGTCTGAAGTCAGGGAGCCTGATTCCTCCAGCTACATTTATTTCCCTCAAGACTGCTTTGGCTATTTGGGGTCTTTTTTGTCTCCATACAAATTTTAAGATTTTTTGTTCTAGTTCTGTAAAAAATGTCATTGGTAATTTGATAGGGATTGCACTGAATCTGTAGATTGCTTTGGGTAGTAGAGTCATTTTCACAATGTTGCTTCTTCCAATCCGAGAACATGGTATATCTCTCCATTTATTTGTGTCATCTTTGATTGGTTTCATAAATGTCTTATAGTTTTCTGAGTACAGGTCTTTAACCTCCTTAGCTAGGTTTATTCCTAGGTATTTTTTGTTGTTGTTTTGTGATGGTGAATGGGATTGTTTCCTTAATTTCTCTTTCTGATCTTTCATCATTAGTGTATAGGAATGCAAGTGATTCTGTGTATTAATTTTGTACACTGCAACTTTACCAAACTCATCGATCAGCTCTACTAGTTTTCTGGTAGCATCTTTAGGATTATCTATATATATAGTGTCATGTCTTCTGCAAACAGTGACAGTTTTACTTTTTCTTTTCTAATTTGTATTCCTTTTATTCCTTTTTCTTCTTTGATTGCCATAGTTAGGACTTCCAAAGCTAGGTTAAACAATAGTAGTGAGAGTGGACATCCTTGTCTTGTTCCTGATCTTGGAGGAAATGCTTTCAGTTTTTCACCATTGAAGATGATGTTGGCTGTGGGTTTGTCATATATGGCCTTTATTATGTTGAGGAAATTTCCCTCTATGCCTACTTTCTGCAGGTTTTAATCATAAATGGGTGTTGAATTTTTTCGAAAGATTTCTCTGCATCTATTGAGATGATCATATGGTTTTTCTCCTTCAGTTTGTTAATATGGTGTATCACATTGATTGATTTGTGTATATTGAAGAATCCTTGCATTCCTGGAATAAACCCCACGTGATCATGGTGTATGATCCTTTTAACGTATTGTTGGATTCTGTTTTCTAGTATTTTGTTGAGAATTTTTGCATCTATGTTCATCAGTGATATTGGCTTGTAGTTTTCTTTCTTTGTGACATCCTTGTCTGGTTTTGGTATCAGAGTGGTGGTGGCCTCATAGAATGAGTTTGGGAGTGTTCTTTCCTCTGCTATATTTTGGAAGAGTTTGAGAAGGATAGGTGTTAGCTCTTCTCTAAATGTTTGATAGAATTCGCCTGTGAAGCCATCTGGTCCTGGGCTTTTGTTTGTTGGAAGATTTTTAATCACAGTTATAATTTTTGTGCTTGTGAGTGGTCTGTTCATATTTTCTATTTCTTCCTGGTTCAGTCTTGGCAGTTGTGCATTTCTAAGAATTTGTCTATATCTTCCAGGTTGTCCATTTTATTGGCATAGAGTTGCTTGTAGTAATCTCTTATGATCTTTTGTATTTATGCAGTGTCAGTTGTTACTTCTCCTTTTTCATTTCTAATTCTATTGAGTCTTCTTCCTTTTTTTCTTGATGAGTCTAGCTAATGGTTTCTCAAGTTTGTTTATCTTCTCAAAGAACCAGCTTTTAGTTTTATTGATCTTTGTTATGGTTTCCTTCATTTCTTTTTCATTTATTTCTGATCTGATCTTTATGATTTCTTTCCTTCTGCTAACTTTGAGGTTTTTTTTGTTCTTCTTTCTCTAATTGCTTTAGGTGCAAGGTTAGGTTGTTTATTTGAGATGTTTCTTGTTTCTTCAGGTAGGATTGTATTGCTATAAACTTCCCTCTTAGAACTACTTTTGCTGCATCTCATAGGTATTGGGTCATCGTGTCTCCATTGTCATTTGGTTCTAGGTACTTTTTGATTTCCTCTTTGATTTCTTCAGTGATCACTTGGTTGTCAAGTAGTGTATTGTTTAGCCTCCATGTGTTTGTATTTTTTACAGATCTTTTCCTGTAATTGATATCTAGTGTCATAGTGTTGTGGTCGGAAAAGATACTTGATACAATTTCAATTTTCTTAAATTTACCAAGGCTTGATTTGTGACCCAAGATATGATCGATCCTGGAGAATGTTCCATGAGTGCTTGAGAAAAATGTGTATTCTGTTGTTTTTGGAAGAAATGTCCTATAAATATCATTTAAGTCCATCTTGTTTAATGTATCATTTAAAGCTTGTGTTTCCTTATTTATTTTCATTTTGGATGATTGGTCCATTGGAGAAAGTGAGGTGTTAAAGTCTCCTACTATGAATGTGTTACTGTCAATTTCCCCTTTTATGGCTGTTAATATTTGCCTTATGTATTGAGGTGCTCCTATGTTCGGTGTATAAATATTTACAATTGTTATATATTCTTCATGGATTGATCCCTTGATCATTATGTAGTGTCCTTCTTTTTCTCTTCTAATAGTCTTTATTTTAAAGTCTATTTTGTCTGATATGTGAATTGCTACTCCAGCTTTCTTTTGGTTTCCATTTGCGTGGCATATCTATTTCCATCCCCTCACTTTCAGTTTGTATGTGTCTCTACGTCTGAAGTGGGTCTCTTGTAGACAGCATATATAGGGGTCTTGTTTTTGTATCCATTCAGCCAGTCTGTGTCTTTTGGTGGGAGCATTTAATCCATTTACATTTAAGGTAATTACCAATATGTATTTTCCTATTCCCATTTTCTTAATTGTTTTGGGCTTGTTATTGTAGGTCTTTTCCTTCTCTTGTGTTTCTTTCCTAGAGAAGGTCCTTTAGCATTTGTTGTAAAGCTGGTTTGGTGGTGCTGAACTCTCTCAGCTTTTGCTTGTCTGTAAAGACTTTAATTTCTCCATCAAGTCTGAATGAGATTCTTGCTGGGTAGAGTAATCTTGGTTGTAGGTTTTCTCCTTCATCTCTTTGAAAATGTCCTGCCAGTCCGTTATGGCTTGCAGTGTTTCTGCTGAAAGATAAGCTGTTAACCTTATGGGGATTCCCTTGTGTGTTATTTGTTGTTTGTCCCTTGCTGCTTTTAATATGTTTTCTTTGTATTTAATTTTTGACAGTTTGATTAATTTGTGTCTTGGCTTATTTCACTTAGGATTTATCCTGTATGAGACTCTCTGTGCTTCCTGGACTTGATTAACTATCTCATTTCACATATTAAGGAAGTTTTCAACTATAATCTCTTAAATATTTTCTCAGTGCCTTTCTTTTTGTCTTTTTCTTCTGGAACCCCTATAATTCGATGTTGGTGCATTTAATGTGGTCCCAGAGGTCTCTGAGACTGCCCTCAGTTGTTTTCATTCTTTTTCTTTATTCTGCTCTGCAGTAGTTATTTCCACTACTTCATCTTGCAGGTCACTTATCCATTCTTCTGCCTCAGTTATTCTGCTATTGATCCCATGCAGAGTATTTTTAATTTCATTTATTGTGTTGTTCATCGTTGCTTGTTTCATCTTTAGTTCTTCTTAAACTCCTTGTTAAATGTTTCTTCCATTTTCTCTATTCTATTTCCAAAACTTCGGATCATCTTTACTATCATTATTCTGAATTCTTTTTCAGGTAGACTGCCTATTTCCTCTTCATTTGTTAAGTCTGCTGGGATTTTATCTTGCTCCTTCATCTGCTATGTGTTTTTCTGTCTCTTCATTTTGCTTATCTTACTGTGTTTGAGGTCTCCTTTTTGCAGGCTGCAGGTTCGTAGTTTCTGTTGTTTTTGGTCTCTTTCCCTAGTGGCTAAAGTTATTTCAGTGGGTTGTGTAAGCTTCCTGGTTGAGGGGACTAGTGCCTGTGTTCTGGTGGATGAGGCTGGATCTTGTCTTTCTGGTGGGCAGGTCCATGTCTGGTGGTGTGTTTTGGGATGTCTGTGGACATATTATGATTTTAGGCAGCCTCTCTGCTAATGGCTGTTCCTGTCTTGCTAGTTGTTTGGCATAGGGTGTCCGGCACTGTAGCTTGCTGCTCATTGAGTGAAGCTGGGTTCTTGTGTTGAGATGGAGATTTCTGGGAGATTTTCGCCATTTGATATTATGTGGAGCTGGGAGGTCTCCTGTGGACAAGTGTTGTGAAGTTGGGTCTCCCACCTCAGAGGCACAGCACTGACTCCTGGCTGCAGCATGAAGAACCTTTCATCCACATGGTCAGAATAAAAGGGAGAAAAAGTAGAAAGAAAGAAAGAAAGAAAGAAAGAAAGAAAGAAAGAAAGAAAGAAAGAAAGAAAGAAAGAAAGAAAGAAAGAAAGAAAGAAAGAAGAAAGAAAGAGAGAGAGAAAGAAAGAAAGAAAGAAAGAAAGAAAGAAAGAAAGAAAGAAAGAAAGAAAGGAGGGAGGGAAGAAGGTAGGGAAGGAGGTAGGGAGGGAGAGAAGGAAGGAAGGAAGGAGGGAAGGAAAGAAGAAAGAAAGAAAAGAAAGAAAGTTAGAGGAAAGTGGATAAAATAAAATAAAGTAAGATAAAATAAAATAAAGTTATTAAAATAATTATTAAGAAAAATATTAAAAAAAAACAGACGGATAAAACCCTAGGACAAATGGTGACAGCAAAGCTATACAGACAAAATCTCACACAGAATCATACACATACACACTCACAAAAAGAGGAAAAGTGTAAAGTATAGTAAATCTTGCTCTCAAAGTCCACCTCCTCAATTTGAGATGATTCCTTGTCTATTCATGTATTCCACAGATGCAGGGTACATCAAGTTGATTATGGAGCTTTAATCCGCTGCTTATGAGGCTGCTGGGAGAGATTTCCCTTTCTCTTCTTTGTTCGCACAGTTTCCGGCTCTCAGCTTCAGGTTTGGCTCTGCCTCCGTGTGTAGGTCGCCAGAGGGCGTCTGTTCTTCGCTTAGACAGGAAGGGTTTAAAGGAGCAGCTGCTTCAGGGACTTTGGCTCACTCAGGCCGGGGGTATGGAGGTGTGCAGTTGCGGGGTGAGTCTTCAGCGGCAGAGGCCGGTGTGACTTTGCACCAGCCTGAGGCCTGCCGTGCATTCTCCCAGGGAAGTTGTCCCTGGATCCCGGGACCATGTGAGTGGCGGGCTGCACAGACTCCCCGGAAGGGGGGTGTGGATAGTGACCTGTGCTCGCACACAGGCTTCTTGGTGGCAGCAGCAGCAGCCTTAGCATCTCATGCCCGTCTCTGGGGTCCGTGCTTTTAGCCGTGACTCGCACCCTTCTCTGGAGTTCCTTTAAGCAGCGCTCTTAATCCCCTCTCCTCGCGCACCAGGAAACAAAGAGGGAAGAAAAAGTCTCTTGCCTCTTTGGCAGGTCCAGACTTTTCCCGGACTCCCTCCCGGCTAGCCGTGGTGCACTAACCCCTTCAGGCTGTGTTCACGCTGCCAACCCCAGTCCTCTCCCTGTGCTCCAACCGAAGCCGGAGCCTCAGCTCCCAGCCCCGCCTGCTGCAGCAGGTAAGCAGCAAAGCCTCTTGGGCTGGTGAGTGCCAGTTGGCACCAATCCTCTGTGCAGGAATCTCTCCGCTTTGCCCTCCACACCCCTGTTGCTGTGCTCTCCTCCGCGGCTCTGAAGCTCCCCCCTTCCGTCACCCACAGTCTCCGCCCGTGAAGGGCCTTCCTAGTGTGTGGAATCCTTTCCTCCTTCACAGCTCCCTCCCATAGTGCAGGTCACGTCCCTATACTTTTGTCTCTGTTTATTCGTTTTTCTTTTGTCCTACCCAGATACGTGGAGAGTTTCTTGTCTTTTGGGAGGTCTGAGGTCTTCTGCCAGCGTTCAGTAGATGTTCTGTAGGAGTTGTTCCACATGTAGATGTATTGCTGTTGTATCTGTGGGGAGGAAGGTGATCTCCGTGTCTTACTCTTCTGCCATCTTCCCGATTCCCCCCATAAATTTTTATTGTTATGTTTTTCTTGTCATTTGTCTCCAGGTGTTTTATGATATCCTCTTTGATTTCTTCAGTGATCTCTTGGTTATTTAGTGATGTATAGTTTCCCCTCCATGTGTTTGTGTTTTTTTATATTTTTTCCATGTAATTTATTTCTAATCTCATACTGTTGTGGTTGGAAAAGATGCTTGATATGATTTCAGTTTCCTTAAATTTACATTTGTGACACCAGATGTGATCTATCCTGGAGAATGTTCCTTGTGCACTTGAGAAGATACTGTAATCTGCTGTTTTTGAATGAAATGTCCTATAAATATCAATTAAATTTATCTGGTCTATTATGTCATTTAAAGCTTGTGTTTCCTCATTAATTTTCTGTCGGGATTATCTGTGCATTAGTGTAAGTGAGGTGCTAAAGTCCCCCACTATTATTGTGTTATTGTCAATTTCCTCTGTTATAGCTGTTAACATTTGCCTTATGTATTGCAGTGCTCTTATGTTGGGTGCATAAATATTTATAATTGTTTTATCTTCTTCTTGTTTAGATCCCTTGATCATTATGTAGTGTGCTTCCTTGTCTCTTGTAACATTCTTTAAAGTCCATTTTTTCTGACATGAGTATTGCTACTCCAGAATTCTTGTGATTTCCATTTACATGGAATATCATTTTCCATCCCCTCACTTTCATTCTGTTTGTGCCCCTAGATCTGAAGTGGGTCTCTCTTAGACAGCATATCGATAGGTTTTTGTATCCATTCAGAGAGCCTGTGTCTTTTGGTTGGAGCATTTAATCTATTCACATTTAAGGTAATTATCCATATTTCTGTTCCTATTACCATTTTCTAAATTGTTTTGGATTTGCTTTTCTAGGTCCTTTTCCTCTCTTGTATTTCCCACTTAGAGAATTTCCTTTACCATTTGTTGTAGAGCTTGTTGGGTGATGTTGAATTCTCTTAGCTTTTGTTTGTCTGTAAATCTTTTGATTTCTCCATTGAATCTGAATAAGATCCTTGCCAGGTAGAGTCACCTTGTTGTAGGTTCCTCCCTTTCATCACTTTAAATATACCTTGCCACTCCCTTCTAGCTTGTAAAGTTTCTGCTGAGAAATCAGCTGTTAAACTTATAGGAGTTCCCTTTTATGTTGTCATTTTTCCCTTGTTATTTTTAATAATTTTTCTTTGTCTTTAATTTTGGTCAATTTGTTTCCTCTGTGTCTTGGCCTGTTTCTACTTGGGTTTATCCTGCCTGAGACTCTCTCCCTTTCCTGGGTGGTTATTTACTTTCCCATGCTAAGGAAGTTTTCAACTATAATCTCTTCAAATATTTTCTGGTTCCTTTTTCTTCTTCTTCTGGAACCCTTATAATTCAAATGTTGGCGTGTTTAATGTTGTCCCAGAGGTCTCTTAAGCTGTATTCATTTCTTTTCATTCTTTTACTTTATTCTGCTCCATGGCATGAATTCCACCATTCTGTCTTCCAGGTCATTTATCCGTTTTTCTGCCTCATTTATTCTGCTATTGATTCCATCTAGTGTTTTTTCATTTGTTTTTTTGTTTGTTTGTTTGTTTGTTTGTTGCAGTACACGGGCCTCTCACTGTTGTGGCCTCTCCCGATGCAGAGCACAGGCTCCGGACGCCCAGGCTCAGCAGCCATGGCTCATGGGTCCAGCCACTCTGCAGCATGTGGGATCTTCCCGGACTGGGGCATGAACCCGTGTCCACTGCATCAGTAGGCAGACTCTCAACCACTGCACCACCAGGGAAGACTTGTCAAGTGTATTTTTCATTTCAATTTTTGTATTGTTCATCTCTGTTTGTTCTTTAATTCTTCTAGGTTTTTTTAAAGATTTCTTGCATCATCTCAATCTTTGCCTCCATTCTTTTTCCAAGGTCTTAGATCATCTTCGCTATCATTATTCTGCATTCTTTTTCTGGAAGGTTACCTATCTCCACTTCATTTAGTTGGTTTTCTGGAGTTTTATCTTGTTCCTTCATCTGGGACATTGTCTTCTGCATTTTCATTTTGTTTATCTTTCAGTGAATATGGTTATCATTCTACAGGCTGTAGGATTGTAGTTCTTCTTGCTTCGGCTGTCTGCCCTTTGGTGGATGAGGCTAAGAGGCTTGTGCAAGCTTCCTGTTGAGGAGTAGTGGTGGGTAGAGCTGGGTGTTACTCTGGTGGGCAGAGCTCAGTAAAACTCAATCCCCTTGTCTGATGATGGGTGGGGCTGAGTTTCCTCTCTGTTGGTTGTTTGGCTCACTGCTGAGACAACCCAGCACTGGAAGCTACAGGCACTTTGGTAGGGCTAATGGTGGACTGCAGGAGGGCTCATGCCAAGGAGTACTTCCCAGTACTTCTGCTGCCAGTGTCCTTGTCCCCACAGTGAGCCACAGCCTACCCCACGTCTGCAGGAGACCCTCCAACATTAGCAGGTAGGTCTCTTTCATTCTCCTAAGGGGTCCCTCCTCCTTCCCCCTGGGTCCTGATGCACACACTACTTTGTGTGTGCCCTTCAAGATTGGAGTCTCTGTTTCCCCCAGTCCTGTCGAAGTCCTGCATTCAAATTCCACTAGCCTTCAAAGTCTGATTCTCTGGGAATTCCTCCTCCTGTTGCTGGACCCCAAGGTCTGGAAGCCTGACATGGGACTCAGAACCTTTACTCCAGTGGATGGACTTCTGTTGTATAATTGTTCTCCAGTTTGTGAGTTACCACCCAGTGGTTATGGAATTTGATTTTATTGTGATTGTGCCCCTCTTACCATCTCATTGTGGCTTCTCTTTTGTTTGGATGGGGGGTATCTTTTTTAGTGAGTTCCAGTGTCTTCCTGTCAATGATTGTTCAGTAGTTAGTTGTGATTCCAGTGCTCTCACAAGAGGGAGTGAGTGCAAGTCCTTCTACTCTGCCATCTTGAACCAATCTCCTCCTCAATCATAATAGATTTTAATGTTGTGTCTAAATGTAAGAAAGCTGTTTGTCCTTGCACACAATGAGCATTACACTAAAGTCTCAAATGTATAGACCTATCAGATTGATTTGTTATAGTAAATAGAATAAGAGATTAGCAAAAGTACTTGGCATTTTCTATAGGAATAAGAAAGTTGAGTTCCAAGAATGAATACTAGAGTATCAGAGACAGAAAAACATGAAAAAAATTGAATTTAAAAAGTGTAAAGTGCAAAGAAACTTAAGTGAGGTAATAGAAAGGAATTTGGCATTTTCAATAGTAAAGAGTAGAGTGAGCAAAAGAGAAAATCAAATAATTGTTATGATAGTTCAACTTGAGTTGCTCTCCAAGATAGGAAAGAAAGCAAAGCACAAAAAATGTGATTCAAATGAATTATTAAATATAACAAATAGGTTGATTTAGAAAATGTATGTTCAAACTAGAAAATCAAGATCCAATTATGGTTGAAATTAGGACATTGAACAAAAATCTATTCAATTGAACCTGAGCTGGAAAATATCCTGAATTTGCAAATTAAAAGAATCAACTCTTTGAGGTAAAAGTAGCTAAATAAGCACAATATCATTTGAAATGAAGAAAAAATATATATATAATTTCTGGAGAGAAAAATTGGGTTTTATGTAGAGTCAGATGTGCAAGTTTATGACAGCAACTTTAAGATTCTAGACAAATGGACAATCTAACTGAAAAAAAAATTACCAAGTTTGTCTCAACTAGGAAGATGGAAATGTAAAAAATTTAATGACCATAAAAAATTAAAAATAATCAACACAGTTTAAAAAATAAACGTCAAAATGTCTGGAAGGTTTAAGGGCATTTGGCAAATCTGCAAGTACCTGAAACAAATTTTATGTTGTATAAAAATGTCTCAGAGAATAAGCCAAACAGATAACCTGAAAACTCATGAAGTTCATTAGATTAAAATGACACACAGTAAAATAAAACAAGGGTTTATTTAAAGGATGTGCAATACTGCATTGCTTTGTTTATATCGTTAAAAATAAAAGCCCCTTAAATCTCATCAATAGGACAGTGGTTAAATAAAATATGGTACATCCAAATTATGGAAAACTATGACAAAGTTTAGCAGAATGATAGAAACCTAAAAATAATAATGGAAATATCCTTAGGCATATTTTTAAGAAATAAAAGGAAGTCCAAGAACAGCACATACTGAAAAACAGCATTTGTATAAGGAAAAAGAATTATGAGCATCTGCATTAATAAGCAGACTGAAAAGGAAAAGGTGAGTAGAAAAGGAATGAAAGAGAAACAATTTTTGCTTTGAATTATGATATATTGCTTGATTCTTTTATAATGTTTCTATACATATGTATACATGTTACTTGTGTGCAGAAGTTACTGAAAATCAAAGCAAAATTACCATTTCTATGTGGAACAATTTTATTTATATCGGCTTTTCTCACTTCAATCTCTTAGTTCATCCTGACCAGTTTTGAAGTTTGTCATAAAACATTGGCATTATTAAATAACAATAATTTTGAATAATTTATTTTTATATGAGATTAGAGTCTAGATTTTCTGTGTTGTAATATTCCTCTTTTTCACATAGATTTGAATATTTGTTCTTGTGCAGGAGAGAAACTGGGGGATTCAGAGCTAGTACTTTTGAATGTTGCATGGATTTAAATATGTAAATAGAATGTGTTTATAATCATCAAAGAAGCACAGAAGAACAAATAAAAAATATTAGTTGTTTAAATAATATAACATAGGAGTTCTGCTAACTCATGCTAAATGCCTAATGAGGGTTAGGTAGAGGTTTCTGCTCAATTGCAGTCACTATGCAGCACAGGCTGATGGAGCCACTGCCATCTTGAATGTTCTCAATCTTCAGTCTGCAAGGAGAAGAGAGATGTACAGGTTTTGCAATTTCAAGGAAATACTGTAGCCTGGAATGGGATACTTTGGTTTGTTCACAGCTACTTGGATGTGAATTCACTCAACCCCAAAAAGGCCAGGAAATCCAATTTTATGATGTGCTCCAAAGGAGACAATTTGGGGATATTTAGCAAATAACAGCAATGACCACCACAGTGTTATTGTAGTTGGAAGTTGAAAACTGCTGGTCTATGTAATCCATAGATATCCAGAAAAATATTTGATGTATATATTTATAGATATAATATTTAACTGCATTAATATATTATTAAACTGAGCATCATAGATTTATGGATATAAGAAGGTTGTGTTTAGAATCCTACCTAAGGCATATTAATTTTGTGAACACGGACATTTTAATTGAATAGTATAAATTTAATTTTTTTTTTAAAGAGAGGCAATAGTATGTAAGACAATTGCTTTTTCCTACTTGAACTTGATGTGATTATCTTTATGAGGCTTTAAATACGGTGGTTGCCTAAAACTGAGCATTCACCATTAGTGGTTATAGTTGTGATGGTGGCATTACATGCTCTAGTTTTATGATCACATAATAGTCAAATATATTTTAAAGGATTTTCAGATATTTTAATTCAACACATAATCATAAACATTAAAGTACAGATAAGATTATCCCCTATTTATACATAAGACAACTGAATCTCTGACTAACTTGCTCAAAATTACCGACAGTGCCTTCTTCAGTGTCTCAGGTCAAGGAAATGGAAGAGCCTAGAATCAAAACCTGACCAACAGATCCTACTACAGATTTAAAAAACAAACAAACATACAAAAAAACAAGAGAAAAGGAACCTGTGTACACCATATATAGCATGTAGCTGAATCTTGAAAAAGGTTAAGAAACATATCTTATTAATTAATATTGAATCAAACAACATTCCATTTCCACATCAGTAATGATATGAAGCCTACGAATTGTTTCAAGATGTAAATTGTGATGATTCAATGTTAACCTTGATTGACATGCAATGCCTCGACATACAATGTTGAGGAAACATAAAAAATAACAATAAATACAGTATCATTTTTAGGAAAACAGTCTTCCTTACCCTCATATTTTGCTTGTTTCTCTGATCTTCCACATTATAAGAATACTTTTTAGTACATTTCAACTTTGGTTGAATGGTTAATTACATTTCTTCTCAAATTGATATAGATAGTTCTCTTTACGGTCCTATTCTTGGACTAGATAACCTTACCCACAAATTGCCTACAGAACTGCACTCCACTGTGATTTTTTGGACATAATGGGTCCCACTGTGCCCACTACCTGTCTCACTGGCTTCCAGAGGTGTCCAGAGTCCCTGTGTCTTGTTTCTTTCAGAACCAAATGTTCTTGACACGTCACTGTCAGTACTCTCATTTAGATCGCCTGTTACTGTTTCACTGTTTCCTTGCCATTTCATAAGAAGAACATCTTATTAAAGAGACAGTAGTCAAAGTTATACTCAGGATGTTGATTGAAAACCAACATTGCATGGCACTTCTAGCCTGAGGCAAATGCTCAATCTATTTTTGACAGGTACCATGGTCCTGTAGGTAGGTAAGCAGGATCTATAACCATACATCCCACACTGAAACTGTAATAATTGCAAATTTTAGATAGCTAGGAGTTTGAAGCATATTTAATTATATCATGGTAAGAAAGATTATTTATATAAAATGTCCTGAAGATAGTTATTAAAAACTTTTATGATATAAGACTCAAAATCATAGCAGGTCTTGGGACTTCCCTCAAGGTCCATTGGTTAGGACTCTGCAATCCCAATGGAGGGGGCACAGGTTTGATCCCTGACTGGGGAACTAAGATCCCACATGTTACATAACACAGCCAAAAAATAAATAAATAAAATAAAATCATAGCATATTTGTGTGGGTTTGCAATTCAATATAAATCCTGGATTCATATCAGTTTCACCACAATCAATACTTACAACCCATTTCAGGTAAAATATCCTTAGCTCAAACTATGATATAGGTTCTGCTCTAGGATCCCATTTCATAAGGAAGGAAAATGAAGCTTATCCAGTTTAGGTCATTTCTCCAGAAGGTGATAAAATGAATGCAGACAGCTACCTTCCAAGGCATTGGTGGTTACTGTATCAATAAAGCATGTTCTTTCTCTTATCTCAGAATGCTCTAAGATACAAAACACTCTGATCTTGTCCTAGTGTGCTCTAACGTTTCCTAACCAAGGCACTATTGAAATTTTGGGGCAAATGTTTTGTTCAGGGTAGGGGAATACACATCCTAGGTACAATGTTTAGCAGCAAGTCTGGCAAATACCCACTAGATGCCAGTAGCACCCTACCCCAAGTTGTGACAATCAAAGATGTCTCCAGACAAAATTGTATTTGGTTGAGAATCACTGGTACTGGTATAATAAAAAATCTATTATAATGTGACTGATTTTAACTAGACTATTTTTTCTTTAAAGATAATATACTACCGTTTAAGGATGCAATATGACAAAAAATAACAACAGAATACATGTATATCTTTTCTCTACATATTTAAGAAGAAAATATAAAGGACTATAAATAGAAGAAACTGCAATTTATCAGTTTATTATTACTACTGTAGCCAGTGCTAGTAATAACTTTTTGACATCTTTTTGTATTACATGGATAACTTTTTCTGGGTGATTAGATATGTGATTTTGTCAGATTGTTAGTGACAAAGAATACCTTTGACTTTTGCATATATAACGTGTAAATACAGACCTACATAACAAAAATTATAATGTTGTGCTTACATATGGTTTATCGAGTTGGATACAATCTCACAATTTTTCTGCTGTAATTTAATTTTTTGTTTCTGAAGACTTTGGTATTACTTTTGTTAACAGACAGTTAAGATTTCTAGCAAAACAACTTTTTAATAAAAGTTTAACATTGGAAAACCCTGTATTACTAGATATAAAAATTTTAAACATATTTTTCCCCTCTATCACCTGATAGGGCAACACATTAACTTATTTTTATTTTATTCAGATCCTTTCTCATCTCTGTTCAGAAGTAGTGAATTCAAATGTTTTCTGAATAGAGGTGGAAAAATATACAGACATATAAGAACTAAACATATACAAAAATAAGCTATGTGCTATGTAGAATTATTTTATGATTTAAATAAACTAAAAATGTGGGCAAAATAAGAATGAGAAAAAAGAGATGGCAGTCTGAATTCAAACTCAGAATCTGTCTTTTCAGTTGCCAGCAGGTGAAATCTCTGTTTAATTCTCATATCTTCAGCTGAGCTGCTTAGAATCCACCTGCCCCACAGAAGGTTCCTGATTCAGCCAGACATTTGGGTCTATACACTGTTCATACTCAGTCTACGCACAGATTTAGACCCCCTTTCTTGGCTCTGCTCTTTGAGGTTTTTCCTTCCTCACTGTCCAGAGGCCGTAGGAATCCCGAATTTGGTTCTCTAGTTCTTCAAGCCCATAGGACTGTAAGTTGCTTCCAGAATTTTAGTATTAATGGTGTCAGCTGGTGCCTTTCCTCTGCCAAAAAGCTGGAATAAGAAAAAACAAGAAAACCTTGGCAAACTCACCAAGTATCTTCACTTGTTCCTATTTCTACCTGATTTTGGTTGTTTTCATTGCCTTTAAGTTGCTTTTGTTTGTATGTTTTCTTTTTAATCTTTTTCAGTTTCTATGCAAGTGAGAGCGAGTCTCATAAAGGCAGTTCCTCTATGATTGGGAGCAAATCTGCCAACACTTTCAGAGTTCAAGGTGAAGCTCAGGCTCCAAATCTGAAGTTTTACATTTTTTTCTCCAATCTTGCTGATTTAAGAGCATATTTAACTCTCGTAAATGTACCTACTTTTGGCAAATGGAATTGCATGCTTTACTGATCATAAGTTGTAGAGTGTATATTATTTGTGCTCATTTACATAATTTACTGATTAAAGTACATATTTAATCTATTGACCTTTACACTTATCTTACTTATACAGACCTATAATCAAGGCATCTACTTTACTGGATAACATTTATATCTTATCAAATTACTTACCACTTATTAACCTTTGAAATACTGGAGACTGGCCCATATCCTCTCTGCTAATCAGGGGTCCATAGTTTCTTCTGTCAAAAGTGCATACTTTTTGTTGGATTTGTCTCATCTCTCTGTTCTTTTACTTAAGTTCTATTGCATTAATTAGTCTTTCTTTTCTTTTACTATTCTTTTCTCTCTCCTGTTTTCATTGGCTTTATTTCTGTATAGCCATCTCTCTTTATGCCACATTCTGATCAATTCTACATATACCTTTGATAAGCTCCGAGGTATATGGAGCTAAAATTTGTCCCCTGAATTTTTAATGCGAACATGATCTTGCATGGGCAGGTCAGCTTGATTGTTTAGTCTTTCCTCTGATTGAGGATAACCTTTTAAAATGTATTTTTATTTTGAGTAAATATTCTCAAGTTTGGTATTTGAGAGGGGGAGAGAGGTAAGGAAAGAAACAATTTTAATATGGTAAATTAAATGTTATGACAGGTGTATCCTTAATGTGCTGTAGTTGCATGTAGGAGGGACAATTAACCCATAGTTGCATGGGGAAAATATATCAAAAAACAAAACTGGACATGGTCTATGTGCACTGACTCTTGAAAAATATCTTGTTGCCTTAATAAATTTAACTACTGAAGCAACATTTTTGGTATTTGACATTTTCCACTGTGGGCTGTTCTTTTAAAAATAAAATGATAATTCAGTAAAGCATAAACTGGAGTAATGTTAAAGGTCCCAGATACTCACACATTTTCTTAAAATGCTAAAGATATGAAACCCAAAGAAGTTAATTGATTACCCAATGCCCAAAGCTAGATACTAGCAGATTTGGAACTTGGTTGTGAGACTGCATTTTTAAACTTTGATGTGATTAGGCATAGAGTTTCTTGCCTGAGAATAAAAGTAAAAAATAAATTTTAAAAATTGATGATGGTTTATTAGATTAAGTAACTCAAAGAAGAGAAAGGAAGACCATTTATGAATGAGAGTGGTAAAGTTCTAAATAGATAAATAGGATTGAAATCTAGGACCTCTGACTGAATTATTAGTACATGTCAACCTGTCATACTATCAAGCTTATTTTAAAATGTATTTCTTAACTTCACAAAACACAAATCCATATAACAGTAGACTATTTGTTGTTTTAATGCATAGCTATTATTAAGAAACTTATTGTAGAATAGTATTTGATTTACAGAAAAAATTTGAAGATAATACAGAGATCCCCATGTACCTCACACCTAATTTTCACCATTAGTAACATCTTGCATTATTAGGTACAATTTTTTACAATTAATGAACCAATAGTGGAACATTGTTATTAACAAAACTCCTTTATTTATGTTTTCTTTTTTACATAATACTTTTCCTGTTCCAGGATCCCACCCAGAATATTACATTATATTTCCTCAACACGTCTCCTTAGGCTCCTTTACTGTGACAATTTCTCAGACTTTCCTCGTTTTTGATGACTTTTCTAGTTTTGAGGACTAATTGTCATATCTTTTTTTTAGAATGTCCCTCAGTTAGGATGTGTCTGGTATAGTTTCCATGATTGACTGGGATTATGTTTTTTGGGAAGCAGACCACAGTGGGAATGTGTCGTTATCATCATGTTATACCAAGCGTACAGTCTTTCAACATGGCTTATCTCTGTTGATGTTTACCTTGATGGCATGGCTGAGATAGTGTTTGGAAAATTTCTCCATTTTAAAGTTAATCTTTTCCCCCTTTTCAATATTGTACTTTTCAAAGGAAGTCACTATGTGCAGGCCACACTCAAACAGTGGGAATTTATTTTCCCCCTCCTTGAGGATTCAAGCATCTACATAAATATTTTGAACTTCTCCTGCAGAGGAAATTTGTCCAAAATTTTCAATTTATTTATTAAATCACTTGTTTATATCAGTACAGACTCACGGATATTTATTTTATATTTTAAGTAATAATCCAATACTACTTTATTTTGTTCCCCAATTATTTCAGCTTTGGCTATCGTGGGCTCTTTCAGTCAGCTCCTGTATTCCATTTGAAATATCACCATCATTGTGTGTGTGTGTGTGTGTGTATGTGTATGTGTATGTGTATGTGTGTGTTGAACACTTCCTTATTTTCTGACAGTACAAGATGGTCCAGGATCACCATGTGTAATAGACTACACCCTAATCAACATCCAGCATACTAATCTGTGCCTCTCAGAATGTTAAGGAAATCCAACCTGTGGCAATTCCCATTTATATAGTTAAACTTGGTTAAATATTTTTTTTCTATTTTCCATAGTAGAATATTATGGAGACTTTAAAATGAATTATATAACTATGTCCATCTCTATTGTTATATTTATCTACACATCTATATCTATTTAATATGTATATATTTGTATGTTTATATAATCGATATCTATAGAATATATTTAATGCCCAAGAAAGATAATATTGGTAAAAATGAAAATTTTCAAGAGACTATACTTAGTGTGATCATGACATAAATAAAATTACAGCACCATTGGTTTAAAGAAAAGATCTGTCTGAGTAAATATCAAACAGGTCCTGTTGGTTTTGAAGAATGAGGTAATATGGACCTTTTCTTTCTACATATTTTTTTGCTTAATATTTTGTAATGATTATGTGCTATGTTTATAATAAGAAAAAATGATTCCGAAGGCCATAGTAAAATTCCTAAATGCTGCTGATGATTGTTATGTACTGAATTATGTCTGCCCAAAATTATAGGTTGAAGTATTAAGACCCAATGTGACCGTATTGGAAATAGGAATTTAAGGAGGTAATTAAGTTTAAATAGGGTCATAGGGGGTGTAACTCTAATCCAATAGGCCTGATGTCCTTATAAGAAGAGGAAGAGATACCAGGAGAGTACACACACTGAGGAAAGGCCATGTAAGAACACTGAGAAGGCATTTGTCTGCAAGCGAGAAAGAGAGGCTGTATCACAGACCAGTTATTCTTGATATTGAACTTGGATTTCCAGTCTCCAGAACTTTTAGAGGAAAAAAAAATCAGTTGTTTAATCGACCACGGCTGTGGTATTCTGTAAGCAGCCTCAGTAAATTAATGCAATGATAATAATAATAATGCCATAATTAACAACATTTTACTTAAATTTTGCAAGTGTTCCTATTTGTTTCTTGTTTTTTCCTTTATTTTATTTTAACATCTTTATTAGAGTATAATTGCTTTACAATAGTGGGTTAGTTTCTGTTTTATAACAAAGTGAATCAGCTATACATATACATATATCCCCATATCTCTTCCATCTTGCATCACCCTCCCTCCCACCCTCCCTACCCTTCTAGGTGTTCACAAAGCACCGAGCTGACCTTGCTGTGCTATGCGGCTGAATCCCACTAGCTATCTATTTTACATTTGGTAGTATATATAAGTCCATGCCATTCTCTCACTTCGTCCCAGCCATTCTCTCACTTCGTCCCAGCTTACCCTCCCCCCTCCACGTGTTCTCAATTCCATTCTCTAGTAGGTGTACATCTTTATTCCCTCTTTTTTTTTTTTAATTTCATGTGTCTGTATTAGCAAATGGTATTTGTTTTCCTCTTTCTGACTTACTTCACTCTGTATGACAGATTCTAAGTCCATCCACCTCATTACAAATAACTCAATTTCATTTCTCATTATGGCTGAGTAATATTCCATTGCATATATGTGCCACATCTTGTTTATCCATTCATCTGTTGATGGACACTTAGGTTGCTTCAATGTCCTGGCTATTGTACATAGAGCTGCAATAAACATTGTGGTACAGGCCATTTTTTCAATTATGTTCCCTCAGAGTATATGTCCAGTAGTGGGATTGCTGGGTCGTAAGGTAGTTCTATTTTCAGTTTTTTAAGGAAGCTCCATACTGTTCTCCATAGTGACTATATCAATTTACATTCCCACCAACAGTGCAAGAGGGTTCCCTTCTCTCCACACCCTCTCCTCCATCATTTATTGTTCGTAGGTATTTTGATGAGGGCTATTCTGACTGGTGTGAGGTGATAACACATTGTAGTTTTGATTTGTACTTCTCTAATGATTGATGATGTTGAGCATTCTTTCATTAGTTTGCTGGGAATCTGTATAACATTGGAGAAATGTCGATTTAGGTCTTCTTCCATTTTTGTATTGGGTTGTTTGTTTTTTTGATACTGAGTGGCATGAGTCACTTGTAAATTTTGGAGATTAATCCTTTGTCAGTTGCTTCATTTTCAAATATTTTCTCCCATTTTGAGGGCTGTCTTTTCCCCTTGCTTATGGTTTACTTTGCTGTGCAAAAGCTTTTAAGTTTCATTAGGTCCCATTTGTTTATTTTTGTTTTTATTTCCACTTCTCTAGGAGGTGGGTCAAAAAGGATCTTGCTGTGATTTATGACATAGACTGTTCTGCCTATGATTTCCTCTAAGAGTTTGATAATGTTTGAACTTACATGTTGGTCTTCAATCCATTTTGAGTTTATTTTTGTGTATGGTGTTAGGGAGTGTTCTAATTTCATTCTTTTACATGTAGCTGTCCAGTTTTTCCAGCACCACTTATTGAAGAGGCTGTCATTTCTCCCCTCTTTTATCGAAAATAAGGTGACTATATATGCATGGGTTTATCTCTGGGCTTTCTCTCCTTTTCCATTGATCTATATTTCTGTTTTTGTGCCAGTACAAGACTGTCTTGATTACTCTATCTTTGTAGTATAGTTTGAAGACAGGGAGCCTTATTCCTCGAGCTCCCTTTATCTTTCTCAAAATTGCTTTGGCTATTCAGGGTCTTTTGTGTTTCCATACAAATTGTGAAATTTTTTTTTCTACTTCTGAGAAAAATGCCATTGGTAGTTTGATAGGGATTGCATTGAATCTGTAGATTTGCTTTAGGTAGTATACACATTTTCATAGTGTTGATTCTTCCAATCCAAGAACATGGTATATCTCTCCATCTGTTTGTATCGTGTTTCATTTCATTCACCAGTATCTTATAGTTTTCTGCATACAGGTCTTTTGTCTCCTTAGGTAGGTTTATTCCTAGATATTTTATTCTTTTTGTTACAATGGTAAATAGGAGTGTTTCCTTAATTTCTATTTCATATTTTCATCATTAGTGTATAGGAATGCAAAAGATTTCTGTGTATTAATTTTCTATCCTGCTACTTAACCGAACTCATTGATTAGATCTATTACTTTTCTGGTAACATCGTTAGGATTATCTGTGCATAATATCATGTCATCTGCAAACAGTGACGGCTTTACTTCCACTTTTCCAATTCGGGTTCCTTTTATTTCTTTTTCTTCTCTGATTGCTGTGGCTAAAACTTGCAAAGCAGTGTTGAATAATAGTGGGGAGAGTGGGCAACCCTGTTTTGTTCCTGATGTTAGTGGAAATGCTTTCAGTTTTTCACTATTGAGAATGATGGCTGTGGGTTTGTCATATATGGCCTTTATTATTTTGAGGTAAGTTCCCTCTATGCCTACTTTCTGCAGGGTTTTTATCATAAATGGGTGTTGAATTTTGTCAAAAGATTTTTTCTGCATCTATTGAGATGATCATTTGGTTTTTATTCTTCAATTTATAAATATGGTGTATCACATTGATTGATTTGCATATGTTGAAGAATCCTTGCATTCCTGGAATAAACCCCACTTGATCATGTTGTGTGATCCTTTTAGTGTGCTGTTGGATTCTGTTTGTTAGTATTTTGTGTAGGATTTTTGCCACTATGTTCATCAGTGATATTGGCATGTAGTTTTCTTTCTTTGTGACATCTTTGTCTGGTTTTCATATCAGGGAGATGGTAGCCTTATAGAATTAGTTTGGGAGTTTTCCTCCCTCTCCGATATTTTGGAAGAGTTTGAGTAGGTTAGGTGTTAGCTTTTGTCTAAATGTTTGATAGAATTCGCCTGTGAAGGCTTCTGGTCCTGGGTTTTTGTTTGTTGGAAGGTTTTTAATCAGAGTCTCAATTTCAGTGCTTGTGATTGGTCTGTTCATATTTTCTATTTCTTCCTGGTTCAGTCTTGGTAGGTTGTGCTTTTCTAAGAATTTGTCCATTTCTTCCAGGTTGTCCATTTTAATGGCATATCGTTGATTGCAGTAATTTCTTATGATCCTTTGCATTTCTGCAGTGTCAGTTCTTCTTTTTAATTTCTAATTCTATTGATTTGAGTCTTCACTTTTTTTTTCTTGATGAGTCTGTCTAATTGTTTATCATTTTTTTCTTATCTTCTCAAAGGACCAGCTTTTAGTTTTATTGATTTCTGTTATTGTTTCTTTCATTTCTTTTTCATTTATTTCTGATCTGATCTTTATGATTTATTTCCTTCTGCTAACTTTGGGGGTTTTTTTGTTCTTCTTTCTCTATTTGCTTTAGGTGTAAAGTTAGGTTGTTTATTTGAGATATTTCTTGTTTCTTGTTGTAGGATTGTATTGCTATAAATGTCAGTCTTAGAACTGCTTCTGCTGCATCCCAAAGGTTTGGGTCATCGTGTTTTCACTGTCATTTGTTTCTAGGTACTTTTGATTCCCTCTTTGATTTCTTCAGTGATTTCTTTGTTCTTAAGTAGTGTATAGTTTAGCCTCCATGTGTTTGGTTGCTTTACACATTTTTTCCTGTAATTGATATCTAGTGTCATATCATTGTGGTTAGAAAAGCTACCTGATACAATTTCAATTTTCCTAAGTTTACCAAGGTTTGATTTGTGACCTAAGATATGCTCTATTCTGGAGAATATTCCATGAGCACTTGAGATTAAACTGTATTCTGTTTTATTTGGATGAATGTCCTATAAATATCAATTAAGTCCATCTTATTTAATGTATCATTTAAAACTTGTGTTTCCTGATTTAATTTCAATTTGGATGATTTGTCCATTAGTGAAAGTGGGATGTTAAAGCCCCCTACTATGATTGTGTTACTGTTGATTTCCCCTTTTATGGCTGTTAGCATTTGCCTTATGTATTGAGATGCTCCTATGTTGGGTACATAAATATTTCAATTTTTATACCTTCTTAGATTGATCTGTTGATCATAATGTAGTGTCTTTCTTTGTCTCTTGTAATAATCTTTATTTTAAAGTCTATGTTATGTGATATGAGAATTGCTACTCCATCTTTCTTTTGGTTTCCATTTGCATGGAATATCTTTTTCAATCCCCTCATTTTAGTCTGTATGTTTCCCTAGTTCTGAATTGGGTCTCTTGTAGACATCATATATACAGGGCTTGTTTTTGTATCCATTCAGCTGGTCTATATCTTTTGGTTCTAGCATTTAATCCATTTATATTTAGTGTAACTATTGATATGTATGTTCATATTAGCAATTTCTTAATTGTTGTATGTTTGTTATTGTAGGCCTTTTCCTTCTCTTGTGTTTCCTGCCTAGAGAAGTTCCTTTAGCACTTGCTGTAGTGCTGGTTTGGTGGTGCTGAATTCTCTTAGCTTTTACTTGTCTCTGAAAATTTTAATTTTTCCATCAAATCTGAATGTGATCCTTGCTGGGTAGAGTAATCTTGGTTGTAGGTTTTTCCCTTTCATCACTTTAAATATGTCCTGCTACTCCCTTCTGGCTTGTAGAGTTTCTGCTGAAAGATCAGCTGTTAACCTTATCGGGATTCCCTTGTACGTTTTGTTTTTGTTTTTCCCTTGCTGCTTTTAATATTTTTTCTTTTTGTTTAATTTTTGATAGCTTGATTAATATGTGTGTTGGCATGTTTCTCCTTGTATTTATCCTGTATGGTACTCTCTGCACTTCCTGGAATGACTAATTATTTCCTTTCCCATATTAGCAAAGTTTTCAACTCTAATCTCTCCAAATATTTTCTCAGAGCATTTCTTTTTCTTTTCTTATTCTGGGACCACTATAATTCAAATGTTGGTGTGTTTAATGTTGTCCCAGATATCTCTGAGACTGTCCTCAATTCTTTTCATTCTTTTTTCTTTATTCTTCTCTGTAGTAGTTATTTCCACTCTTTTATCTTCCGTGTCACTTAACTGGTTTTCTCTCTCAGCCTTTCTGCTATTGATTCCTTCTAGAGAATTTTTAATTTCATTTATTGTATTGTTCATCATTGTTTGCTCTTTAGTACTTCTAGGTCCTTGTTAATCATTTCCTGTATTTTCTCCATTCTATTTTCAAGATTTTGGATCATCTTTAATGTCATTTCTCTGAATTCTTTTTCAGGTAGACTGCCTATTTTCTCTTCATTTTTTTGGTCTGGTGGGTTTTTATCTAGCTCCTTTGTCTGTTTTGTTTTGTTTGTTTTTTTTCTCTCTTTCTTCTCATTTTGCTTAACCTGCTGTGTTTGGGGTCTACTTTTTGCAGGTTGCAGGTTTGTAGTCCCTGTTGTTTTTGGTGTCTGCCCCCAGTGTGTAAGTTTGGTTCAGTGGGTTGTGGAGGCTTCCTGGCAGATGAGACTAGTTTCTGTGTTCTGGTGAATGAGGCTGTATCTTGTCTTTCTGCTGTGCAGGTCCAGTTCTGCTGCTGCGTTTTGTTGGGTCTGTGACCTTATTATGATTTTAGGCAGCCTTTATGCTAGTGGGTGTGGTTTTGTTCCTGTCTTGCTAGTTGTTTGTCATAGGGTGTATAACACTGCAGCTTGCTTGTTGTTTTTTGTTGTTGTTGTTGTTGTTTTTGTGGTATGTGGGCCTCTCACCGTTGTGGCCTCACCCATTGCAGAGCAGAGGCTCTGGACGTGCAGGCTCAGCGGCCATGGCTCATGGGCCCAGCCACTCTGCAGCACGTGGAATCCTCCCAGACCGGGGCACGAACCCGCGTCCCCTGCATGAGCAGGTGGACCCTCAACCACTGCGCCACCAGGGAAGCCCTTGCTGGTTGTTTAATGGAGCTGGGTCTTGGCATTGAGATGGAGATCTCTCAGAGATTTTCACCGTTTGATGTTACATGGAGCTGGGAGGTCTCCATTAGACCAATGTTCTGAACTTGGCTCTTCCACCTCAGAGGCACAGGCCTGACACCCAACAGGAGCACCTAGACCCTGTCATCCACATGGCTCAGAATAAAAGGGAGGAAGAAAGAAAGAAAGAAAGAAAGAAAGAAAGAAAGAAAGAAAGAAAGAAAGAAAGAAAGAAAGGAGTTAAATAAAATAAAATAGTTATTAAAATAAAAACTAATTATTAAAAATAAAAAAAATTAAAAGTGTTAAAAAGAAAGAAAGAATGAAGAGAGCAACCAAACCAAAAATCAAATCCACCAATCATAATAAGTGCTACAAATTATAGTAAAAAGAAAAGAAAGAAAAAAAAGGACAGATAGAGCCCTTGGTCAAATGGTAAAAGCAAAGCTATAAAGACAACATCACACACAGAAGCATACACATACACACTCACAAAAAGAGGAGAAAGAAGAAGAAGAAAAAAAAAGAAAAAAGAAAAAAATATATATATATATATCTTTGCTCCCAATGTCCACCGCCTCAACTTGGGATGATTCGTTGTCTATTCAAATATTCAACAGACGCAGGGTACATCAAGTTGATTGTGGAGATTTAATCCACTGCTCCTGAGGCTGCTGGGAGAGCGTTTCCTTTCTCTTCTTTGTTTGCTCATCACCTGGGGTTCAGTCTTGCATTTGTGCCCGCCTTTGCATATTGGTCACCTGAGGGCATCTGTTCTTTGCTCAGACAGGATGAACTTGAAGGAGCAGCTGATTTGGGGGCTCTGGCTCACTCGGGCTGGGAGGAGGGAAGGGTAGAGAATGCGGGGCAAGCCTGTGGTGGCAGAGGCTGGCGTGACGTTGCACCAGTCTGAAGTGTGCTGTGTGTTCTCCCAGGGAAGTTGTCCCTGGATCACGGGACCCTGGCAGTGGCGGACTGCACAGGTTCCTGGGAGGGGAGGTGTGGATAATGACCTATGCTTGCACACAGACTTCTTGGTGGCTGCAGCAGCATCCTTAGCATCTCATGCCCATCTCTGGGGTCTACGCTGATAGCCATGGCTCATGCCCATTTCTGGAGCTCGTTTAGGCAGTGCTCTTAATCCCCTCTCCTAGCACACCATAAAACAAAGAGACAAGAAAAAGTCTCTTGCCTCTTCGTTAGGTCCAGACATCTTCCTGGACTCCCTCCTGGCTAGCTGTGGTGCACTAGCACCCTTCAGGCTGTGTTCACACAGCCAACCTCAATCCTCTCCCTGGGATCTGACCTCTGAAGTCTGAGCCTTAGCTCCCTGCTCCCACATGCCCTGGCGGGTGAGCAGGCAAGCCTCTTAGGCTGGTGAGTGCTGGTTGGCACTGACCCTCTGTGTGGGAATCTCTCTACTTTGCTATCGGCACCCCTGTTGCTGAGCTGTCCTCCATGGTTCCAACGCTTCACTCTGCCACCTGCAGACTCCACAAGTGAAGGGACTTCCTAGTGTGTGGAATTTTTTCCTCCTTCACAGCTCTTTTCCAGTGGTGCAGGTCCCGTCCCCATTCTTTTGTCTCTGTTTTTCTTTTTTCTTTTGCACTACGCAGGTACGTGGGGAATTTCTTGCCTCTTAGGAGGTCTGAGGTCTTCTGCCAGCATTCAGTAGGTGTTCTGTAGGAGTTATTCCACATATAGTTGTATTTCTGATGTATTTGTGGGGAGGAAGGTGATCTCTGCATCTTACTCTTCCGCCATCTTGAAGGTCTCTCCCTAGTTAAGTTTTGTGAGTGTAACTTCCAAAGAGTAATTTAAAGATTTAAAAGTTTAAATGCAATTACTGTTTTATTCAAAAGACAAAATTATCATCTTGACAAATAAGACCATTGAGGAACATATCTCAGCATTTATTACAACATATATATATATATATATATATATATATTTCTTTTACTGTCTATATAATTTGTACTACTTCAAAATTTTGTTTGGTTTGTTTTTACATGCCTGGTTTTATTAGAAACCATTATGAATCTGCTGTAAACATATATATTTTTTTCATTTTGTATTGTTAATCAATTCTTGCATTGATTATGTGTGAATCAAACAATATGTAAATCCTAAGGTCATGATACATCATGAAATTAATTAACTTGAATTTCATGTATTTGCACAATATTGCTTACATAATTTTGTTGTCATGTTGTTGTTGTTGGAACATATCAAGTATTATTTTTTCCCATTGCAGAACCACGGTTATTACTCACACTTAACTAGTTTGATAGTGTTCATTGAATAGCTTAAGATTTTCCTAAAACACTAAAATGAGATAATTCATACTGTTATGACTATTGTGGTAATATTACCAAATGTTTGTCAATTTCATCAAAGGCATGACTATTGCTGATTATAATATTTTTCCACACAATATTCTCTGTTTGTAGTAATATTTTAAACAGGCAGAACAAGGAACGATGTTTAGAATAAAATGTGCAAATGCCAAACACGTGAGTTCTGCTGCATTAGGAAGGTTCACTCAGCTTGTTATCATTTTTAGCCAATTGTTGATGCATTACCAGAAATGGTCAAATTTTCAAAACAGATCCACATGAGTCACAAGTTTTCCCCAACATTAATTTGTTAATAATGATTAGAGAATGATACAAACAACTAAGAAACAACCACAGATTCGTCATCAGTCTCTGGAAGTTCCAGATTTCCACAAGTTTCTTTTAGCACTCTGGGATGTAGTTTTATTTCAAAGTGACAAATGACAACTATATGTTGTACAGATTAACACAAGGAAGTCACTTAGGTTTGGGTTCTTTTGGGTTTTTATACTGTGGTTGTCATGTAGCTAGAGGACCTATGGGACCTGCCTGCACCAATCACTTGATAATTTCCATTGTTAATCAAGCTTCATCCCATAAATCCAAATCTCAGTTTCATTTACAGTAAAAAATCAAGTTAGAAAAGAACTTAGAGAAGAACCCAAATGCCCCTTAGCATGTTTACAAATACCTCTTGTTGGGGGTTCAAAAGTGGGGTTCCTAAGGATGTAGAAAGGAAATTAGAGACTCACTATTAGCTGTTTTCTTCCTAGTTGCCATGTAGGAAGTCAATGGAGGAAACTGAATCTCATTTCTTAAAAGGAGAGAGAAATTCCAATTTTTATATGAAATTTCCTATGCATAATAGTGGGAGAAATGTTGTATAGGATTTAGCCCATAGGCTGCCAGATTGTTTCTTCTACTATAGACATAGTGAAGTCTTCCCCCTCTCTTACTGTTTTCCTGAATCAGACACAACTTTGGATTTGCTCAGTGAAGAGCATTGTGGCACCATCGTTTTAACATTTTAATTATGATGTTTGTCTTCCATTAAAAGAAAGCAGACAAATTGGATAAAATAAGAGGAAGATATGTTATTCTGTATAATAGGAATACCAAAGGCAGGGCAATTTGTAGATTGGTTGATTAAGCTGCCCAGCAACTGAGCTTCTCTCCTTGTTCTTCCCTTTGTTTCATGATATTCCCAAGGTTCCTTCCTCATAGAATGTCAAATAATAGCATAAAAAAAAAATCACTGGCCTATGAACCCTTTTAAGAGTGAGATAAAATTTTAGGAAGCACCCAGCAGCCTTTCTCTCATATCTCAATGACCAGAATTTTCAAATATGTCCCTGCCTCAGCCAATCGCTTGGTGAAAAGATTAAACCTACCACGACTAATTTTGAGCAATAAAGATAGGAAGGTGGGCTTTTGAAGCTACCAAGGAACATTGCTTCTACAGAAAGACATGGCCTCTTTCCAGGTGTACTGAGTCAAGAATAAGAAAAGAAAGACAAGCAACATCTATCTCATTTCCTCCTTACAATCATTTCAATTAATATAACCTATGCGAAGCTATTTTCTTGGCCAGTCCCACAAAATTGCTGGCTGATTTACTCATTTTAAGACCTGTGTCTTTCTTTTCTTAAGTTGCCATCATGTTACAATATGTCATCAAATTATTGTCCTGAATAAATTAGAACAAATTTCCTCTCTATATCTTCATATGTCACAGCAATGTTTTTGGAATAGGATGGATGTCTTGACATTTACCAACATTAAGTTTGCCAATGTTTTAATACTTTCAAATTATATGATGGTACAGAATGTGATGGTGTCCTCTGTAGCCTTTGGCACAGTATTATAAATAGAAGAGATTTGACATATATTAATTCATCGATTTAAATATCAAATTGTTAATAGTCTGAAGTAGGTTCATGTTTACATCTGATGTATCCCTTCAAAACTAGTTTCATATAAAGCCTAATACTATAAAATTCTTTTATTTCTGCCTCTACTGGAAATTTACACCTTTTCTGAATACTTCTTTTTAGAATGTAGTCTCCATTGCTGCTATTTTCCTACATTGCACTCTTTACAACCCCTAAGATAAAAACCAAAATTACAATCTTAGGACATGACTATTATTTAGAAAAAAAATTAATATGTGTTTGCACTATATCATTCGCACTATACATTTATTATTCAATAAGATGTTTTAAATATTTATGCTTCCTAATATGGGTGTGTATATGCAGTGGTATCTTCAGAGTTTTTGTTGTCATTTGTATATTTCTACAAATAATACCACAAATAAAAAATACATAATGCACAGCATAAATCACTAAGAATATAAAATTTCAGAATGCTTAAATTAGAGCACGAGTTTTTCCTATAGGAAAATTAAAGGTTTCTTTAAAGGTTTTTTTGATGTGGGGGAGAAAATATTATGAAGAGAAAATTGTCATTTGTAATTTTGTTTTCTCCACAATCTTAAGCAGTTTCTATGGGTAAGCTAGGAGCCATCATGGAAGAAGGAGGTCTTTTGCAATACACTAGAAATTATTTGGAATATCTTAAGAAGCACGAACATACAGTCATGTTGAGACAATCCCAAGTATTATTTCCACTCTGTTATCGAAGACAGATAAATGTATCAGAATATGTCTGACATTTACTGTGCACTATCTGTCAGTTATTTTTCTATGTGCATTTCACATACTAATGGTTTGATCCCCACAACAAACCTGGAGAGGAATTTCATCAATTTCCGTATTTTACCTGTGAAGTCACAGAAGCATAGTAAAGTTTAAACATATCACTTATGATCAGGTCTTATACATGGTAAAGTTGGAACCAACATCTCCTCAGGGCTATACAGGGATTTTATATGAATTAGAATTCAAAAAGCATCTCTTTTTAAGGAATCTCCATACTGTTCTCCACAGTGGCTGTATCAATTTACATTCCCACCAACAGTGTAAGAGGGTTCCCTTTTCTCCACACCCTCTCCAGCATTTATTGTTTCTAGATTTTTTGATGATAGCCATTCTGACTGGTGGGAGATGATATCTCATTGTAGTTTTGATTTGCATTTCTCTCATGATTAGTGATGTTGAGCATTCTTTCATGTGTTTGTTGGCACTCTGTATATCTTCTTTGGAGAAATGTCTATTTAGGTCTTCTGCCCATTTTTGGATTGGGTTGTTTGTTTTTTTGTTATTAAGCTGCATGAGCTGCTTATAAATTTTGGAGATCAATCCTTTATCAGTTGCTTCATTTATGGAGGTTCCTTAAAAAGCTACAAATAGAACTACCATATGACCCAGCAATCCCACTACTGGGCATATACCCTGAGAAAACCATAATTCAAAAAGAGTCATGTACCAAAATGTTCATTGCAGCTCTATTTACAATAGCCCAGAGATGGAAACAACCTAAGTGTCCATCATCAGATGAATGGATAAAGAAGATGTGGCACATATATACAATGGAATATTACTCAGCCATAAAAAGAGACGAAATTGAGCTATTTGTAATGAGGTGGATAGACCTAGAGTCTGTCATACAGAGTGAAGTAAGTCAGAAAGAGAGAGACAAATACCGTATGCTAACACATATATATGGAATTAAAAAAAAATGTCATGAAAAACCTAGGGGTGAAACAGGAATAAAGACACAGACTTACTAGAGAATGGACTTGAGGCTATGGGGAGGGGGAAGGGTAAACGGTGACAAAGCGATAAAGAGGCATGGACATATATACACTACCAAACGTAAGGTAGATAGCTAGTGGGAAGCAGCCGCATAGCACAGGGAGATCAGCTCGGTGCTTTGTGACCGCCTGGAGGGGTGGGATAGGGAGGGTGGGAGGGAGGGAGATGCAAGCGGGAAGAGATATGGGAATATATGTATATATATAACTGATTCATTTTGTTGTGAAGCTGAAACTAACATACCATTGTAAAGCAATTATACTCCAATAAAGATGTTAAAAAAAAAAAAAGCATCTCTTCTTCCATTAAAGTGATTGTGAGTATAATATTAATTTCTTAATAAAATGTAAATTAATGGTAAATATCTGGCATATAAATTATAATAATAAAATTATTAAACATAAAACAAAATGAAATTTAATCAAATTAATTAAGAATTCAAAGCCAATATGATATATATTTTTAAACAAATGATTATACATCTTGAAATATCAGAAATGAAATTTACTGTGGAAATTTCGGTGTATTTTCCTTACTCAGTAATTTTCTTTTCTATAGAACTATTGATAGATTTTGCAGACTTTTTTGTGGCAGTAAACCTTAATTAGCTTTTTTTAAAAGACACTTTTAGAGCAAATTTAGGTTTATTTCAAAATTAAGAGGGAGATACAGAGATTTCCCATATACCCCATACTACCACACATACATAGCCTGCCCCATTTCAAAATTATTCATCAAAATGGTACATTTTTTGAATAGGATGAACCCACACTGACATATTATTATCACCCAAAGTCCATGCTTTACTTTATGATTCACTCTTGGTGTTGTACATTCTTTGGGTTTGGACACACTTTTAATGACATATATTCATGATTATAGTATCACATAGAATATTTTCACTGCCCTAAACATCCTCTGTGTTTTGCCTATTCATCTCCCCACCCCCTCCACACTGATATTTTTACTGTCTCCATAGTTTTGCCTTTTACAGAATGTTATAGAGTTGGAATCGTACAGTATGTAACTTTTTCAGATTGTCTTCTTACACTTATAAATATGCAAAGTTACTCCATGTCTTGATAGCTCATTTCCTTTTAGCTCTGAAAAATATTTCATCATATAGATATATCACAGTTTATTTATTCATTCACCTACTGAAGGACACCTTTGTTGCTTTCCAGTTTTGGTAATTATGAATAAAGGTATATAAACATCCATGCACAAGTTTTTGTGTGGAGGTAAGTTTTCAACATATTTGGGTAAGTGCAAAAGAGTGTGATTGCTGTGTCTTACACTAAGAGTATGTTTAATTTTGTAAGAAACTGCCAAACTGTCTTCCCAAGTGGCTGTACCATTTTCCATTCCTACCAGCAATGTATCAGAATTCCTGTTGCTCTACTTCCTTCCCAGTATTTAGTGTTGTCAATGCTGACTCTAATCAACACTGATTTCGGTCATTCCAATAGATATGCAGTGGTATCTTATTCTCATTCAATTTTTTGATCTATTCTGAAAATCACTATCTTTTACTTGGTGCCTTTAGACCATTGTCATTCAAAGTGATTATTGATATAGCTGGATTAATATCTACCATATTTGGTACTGTTGCCATTAGTTGCCTTTGTTCTTTTTTCTTATTTTTGTCTTACAATCTTTTCTTTTGTGGTTTTAACTGAGCATTTTATATTATTCCATTTTGTCTCCTTTCTTAGCCTATCAGTTACACTTTTTAAAAAATTTATTTTAGTGGTTGCCCTAGAATTTTCAATATACACTTGCAATTAATAAAAATCCACTTTGAAATAACATCAGAGCAATTCACGTGTAGCATATATACCTGTATACTTGCTGTTCTTCATTTCAAGTATCTATGATATATATGATATATAAAATATATACTTAAGAAATGATAATCAACACATTGTTGCTATTATTATTTTGAGCAGTCAAGTAGTATCTGTTAGAACAAATAAGAAATATAAAAGTTTTAATTTTACCATCATATACTCCTTCTTTGATTCTCTTCCTTTCTTTCTGTACATATGAGATTCTGACCGATATAATTTTTCTTCTCTCTAGAGAAATTATTTAACATTTCTTGCAAGGCAGGTCTGCTGGCAACAAATTTCCACAATTTTTGTTTGTCTGAGAAATTTTTTTCTCCTTCATAGTTAAGGACAATTTCACAGGGCTTAATTATTTTTTAAATAAATTTTCATTATTAGAAGCAATATTTCCCTCATGAGAATATTGGCAAATTTAAATATGTTCTTTAAAATTATTCAAATCAATATGTGTTCATTGATTGGTATGAGACTAAAATCTAAAAGAGTTAAGCTCTTTAGTTTGTAATACATCAATATAATACGAATAGTAAATATTCAACAGTTAATTTCAAATATAAAATTTTACTTGATGGGAGAAATTCATGATTATTGTAATTTTTCATTCAAAAATTATTGTCAGGATTACTGAAAGGATTATTTAAGTTAATATATGGTGGTGTTGTATATGATAACAAATAAAATGAATTTGATATTTAGTTTTTGATTGTAGACAGGTTGATGATAATAATCATAATTAAAATGTCTTCTTTGACAATTAAAAAATTTTGTTTTTAATAGGTGTGGAACTTGCCATCAATGTCAAGAAATTCTGCAAGAGTAGTGCATGTTTCATGTAACTGAGATTTTACAAATAATGACATTGATTCAACTTTTCCATTTTGAATTCAATTATATTTTCAAAATTATGTTGAATAAATAAATAGTTTCGCAATTTATTCCAAAGTTTTATCAGAATCAAAAACTAGTTAGATGTTAAAATAAAACAGTGAAAAAAAAAGAAAGCAGTGGTGTCTAAATAGATTTTGTGCATTGTTATTTAACAAGGTAAAATAATGCAAAGTTTAAAAATGTATTAAATTTGTGGAGAAACGTCTTTTTTACTTCTACTATAATTTTGTTGCTTATTTGCACAATATTTTCATCTAAATTATTTTAGGTCAGGCTCAATTTCTAGAATAGATTACTAATATATATATATATATATATATATATATGTAATTTCTTTCAATTTGTGTTACCTCCTAAAGAATATTCCAGAAAAAGAAATGTTCAATAATCGGAAAATAATTATTTCAGAAATCCAAAATTTTAACAATATTTGTTCACAGCTCTGCATGGCTTTTATTGTATCTTACTTAATCTTTTATCTTAATCTCGTAATGTTTAGCTTTTGTTACTTAATAAAATATTTGTTCATTTATCAATTACAAGTTGAATTATTCTGGGGAGGGGGTTATCCATGTGAATATTTAACATCATTTGGTATTGATATTTTTCATTTTGCTAAAACTTGCCATAATTTTAGGAAATTTTGCTGTGACTGCAAAAAGATAAAAATTCCCACTGATTCTCTTAAAGTTATTTTGGTCAGTCCTCTGGGTACATGTCATTGTCTCACCCCGAACCAAAAGATATTTATTATATTTTCAGCAGCAGCAGAGTAGACTTATTTGTTTCACAGAGTTAGATTCTGTACTGCAGAAAATAGTTACATTTTTCAGGACAAACTTTAATTTTAATATTCATCACTATTATTGATACACATTTCACTTTATACATGGATTTTTAGAAAATGTTCCCATGCCCTAAATAATACTTTGAGGTAGATAAAGTAACAAAAGTCCAGCAATACTTTCTCCATTTAAACTGATCTGAACTAGTAAATTTCTTACAAAGCCCTACTTACATACCTTTTGGGAATTTCTGGTGTTTTGTCTATGAGATTTTATTTTCAACAAGATCACCTAGATGTTTTATTATCATATTATATTTCCAAGTATCTAGTAATGGCAGAGGGTACTGTTAATTTACTTTAATATGAATTATTTTAATCTCATTTTCTCCTGAAATTCAACATTCTTACACAGAGAGATACTAATAAATTTGCATCTTGCACCAACAGTGATTAATGTGCAGTATATTCTGCTGAAATTAATTGTTCTCATTTTTTACCCCTATTTCCTGCATTCCATATAATTTCTCCAAAAATATATTCCAGAATCAGAATTGTTTAATTGTTTTCTTTTCAGATGGCTTTCTGTTTCTGTGACCTTATCCTTTTCATTATTTTTATTTTTTCCCCAGCATCTGGAGAAAATAACATTGTGCCTTAGTACTTTCAGCTTTGATTTTTAGCATTTTAAATTATTGAATACATGTTAACAGTGGTTAGTTTCTTGCTGAAAAATTTTCCTTAGCAAAATTTTAAAACTCCAAGCTATAATTATGAAACGTTTCTTTACTTATGCATTTGCCATTTTAATTTATGGAATACTAAATGATTATGAGCTATTATATAGTGATTCATGTCATAATAAAATAAAACACTTGTCCATACTATTTTGGATTTAGTATATAAATATCAAATGAAATAAATTGACATATGCAGCATCAAATGTAGTCAATTTTCCAAACTAATGAGTGTAGTTTGTTAATTACTAACAACCAGTAAATCAATTAAAAAATCATGAGTTATTTTAGATGTTTGGGGTCAATGAGATCTTTAAATTATCAAACATATTTTTCCTTTGTAATATGATAAAAATGCTATTATTCCACTTTCTCATGTCATTTTATTTAATTTTGACAAAATTGCCATAATATACTAATTCTGATACAACTGATCCCTGTTTTCTAAAAGTAAGCATGTTTATAACAGGTTTATAAATAATTTCCAATATGCCATCAACATGAGCATGATAAAAATGAAAAAAGAACTTTTATGTGCACAACATGAACCAACTCATAAGAAAACTCCATTTAGAGCCTGCATTCAACCTTAGGCAGGCTAGCTCCAGGGCAAGAGGGCCCAAAGGTATGAAATAATGTTATTTAGATGAAAATGACATTTATCTTTAAATTTCGACCTATATCTTTTGAGGTTCACATTACTTTTTCCCTTCCTGGCTCTTGTTCCTCTATTATCTTGTTTTATTTGGAATTTGATTATAATTACTGATATAGGTTGAATTGCATCCCCCCCCCAAAAAAATATGTTGAAGCCCTGAACTCTACTACTTCAGAATGTGACCTTATTTGGAAATAGGGTCTTTACAGATGAAATTAAGTTAAATGAGTTCATTAGGGTGGACTCGATTCTAATATGACTTTAATAAGTGTAAATTTAGACACAGAGGTGGAATGCCTACCTAGAAAGAAGACGATGTGAAAACATACAGAAAAAAGACAGTAATGCAACTAGAAATATGACCCTGCAAGCCACAGAACACCAAAGATGGCAAGCAAATGTCATGCTAGAATTGTCAAGAAATAATTTTCCTTTAGAGCACAGCCCTGACCACTCCTTGAGTTTGGAGTTCTAGCCTACAGAACTGAGACAATGGACTTCTATGGCTTTTAGCCACCCGGTTTTTGATATCTTTTTATGGCAACAGTAGTAAACTAAAACAGCTACTAAATTATATGTGATAGCTCATATGATTTAAGGGAAAGTTACTTTAAAATTAGGATTTTTTCATGGAATTTCTAAAGACCAGAGATTTGAAAACTTTCAGGGGTCAGATAAATATCTAATAATTTAAGTGTTTGGAAAATATCAGTTTATAGTAGATCAAGAAATTCTTGCATCTCTAAATTTTGTTCAGCATCCAAATACCAAATTCAAAGACATTTTTTGCACTCTAACATTTCTCATTCTCTCATCTTCCTATACATCTACACCTGAATTGAAAAGTTTTAAGTTCACCCATTTTACATTACAAGGCAAAATTTATTATAGCCATTATCCAACTACATTTTAATATTTTCCAATAATTATTGAAAACACAAATGATTCAAAAATTTTTTTCTTTGCTTGAGTATTCATTTATATGGTTTCCCTATAGTGGATTTGACTTGTTATGATAGAAAGAATTCAAAGATTTCGCTCATGGGTCTTCCCTGGTGGCACAGTGGTTAAGAGTCCGCCTGCAGATGCAGGGGACACGAGTTCGTTCCCCGGTCCGGGAGTATCCCACATGCCATGGAGCAGCTGGGCCCGTGAGCCATGGCCGCTGAGCCTGTGCGTCCGGAGCCTGTGCTCCACAACGGGAGAGGCCACAACAGTGAGAGGCCCGCGTACCGCAAAAAAAAAAAAAAAGAGTTTGCTCATGAACTTCACCCTCGGTTGTTACTGCAGTGATTATATTATTGCACGGCAAAAGAGATTTTGCAGATGCAATTAAGATTACTATCCAGGTAGACTTAAACTAATCACATGAACACTTTAAAAATGAAGATATTTTTTCTGGCTGGTAGCAAAAAAGGAAGTCAGAGAGATTCAAAGATTGAGAGGGATTTAATGCGAAGGAGCTGTCCTACTATTGAGAAGGGGTCATGGGACATGGACCTGAGAACAACCTCTAGTTGCTGAACGTGATCCTTGGCCAATAGTCATGAAGAAAACAGAAAATTTATTCTTAATGTCACAAGAAACTAAGTTCTGCCAACAACCTAAATAAGCTTAGAAGCAGACTACCCCAAAAATGCCTCCAGTTAAGCATTCAGCTTGGTTGACATCTTGACTGCAGCCTTACAAGGCCATAAGCAGATAACCTTGTTGAGTTTACCAGAATTTCTGGTTTTCAAAACTGTGATGGTAAAAATGGTGTTATTTTAAGCCAGTCAATTTGGAATAATTTGTCACTCAATGATAGAAAAGAAATGCACTTAATAGTTATTTCTTTGAATAAAATTAAATTTAATTTTACTTTTTAAATGATTCCTATCTAAACTAGTAATAAGTTATGTGTGATTACTTGTCCGTCTGTCATTAAAATATTAAAAAAAATATTACAGCAGATATTCTAGATGCTACATAATTTTGAACATCTTCTGTAGATACACTGCAATCTCCTCATTCTCAAACCACATTTTACCCCTTTCTTGTTTCCTAAATGTAGCAAGATATTTAGGTCAATAAATATTGAAAAATAGGTTAAGAATTGACTTGTACAAATATAAATTCTGTTGAGGATAAAGTATGTGCCTTTGTGGGTATACATATACACACATATACATTTATATATCTGTATCTATATGCACATATTCTCTCTCTCTCTCTCTCTCTCTCTCTCTCTCTATATATATATATATATATATACACATATATATATGTGTGTGTATATATATATACACACACATATGTATCTCACTGGTAAGGAACTATATGTGGTTTGCTAAGATCTGAATAAATTAGAAATTCGGACTTATCTCTAAGTTTTAGCATGTGAAGGTATAGTAAAACTGAACTGGAAATAAGGATATAAGGAATTACTATTGACTCTGCAGCTGATTTGATTTCTAATCTTAAGACAATCATTTAAATATTTTGGGCTCTTGTTTGTTCACTGGTGAAACAAAGGAGATGTGTTTTAGTTCTGTGACTATACAATGTTTAGGGGTATAAACAACTGCTCAATCCAATGAATAGTGTGAACCCTTAAGGGACAAGGAACTCAAATAGTCATATGGTTCAGGCAGATGCAGTTGTGTTGGTTTGAGTACACTAATTGCTGTAACAAATATGTCCTTAACATGTATAATTGTTCAAACATAGTAGACATTTATATCTTCTTAATTTAACAGTAAAAGACATATGATTGTGCACAGTGTTAGGCTCTCCTCCATTTGATGATTCAGAGAATTTGTGCCTCCTCCAACTTCAGCATTTGATTGCTAAGGTCACTCTTACCTGAACCAAGAAAATAACACAGAAGAACACAATAGGCAGTTTTTATGGGTCAAGGATGTATGGTACGTCACTTTTGCTCATTTTTTATTAGCTAGAAGTTAAACACTTGGCTACATTTAATATAAAAGGTAGTGAAAAGGTAGTCTTAGTTTATAACCAGTAATAAGGAGAAATGGTGTTTTGATGAAAAACAGGAAGGTTGCATCCAGTCACTCAGTACCAGCTTGCTCCCTTCTTATTTTCTATATTTCATCTTCATGTTCCTCCAGAGGTGAGGAAACACAGTTTGTCATCCAGTTACTAAATGTAACTAAAAGTCAAAATTTATCTTTGGTGTGATATCTTCTTCATCAATCTGGTTATGGCTCCTGTGATCTAGTGACTTTTAGAATAAATTTATCTTCTCTCCTCACACCATCCTACTCAATATGCAATGGTGTTGAAGAGACAGGAAAAAATTGAAAGCCATCACTCAAAAAAGAAAAATGGAAAATCCAAAGCAATATTATATATCTATCAATTGTAAAAAAGATTTTAACATTGAAAAGGCAGTTATTTTGGAAATGGAGGATCTTTGCTAGGAATGTGGATTTTCTCTCTTAGAAGAACTCCTATGCCAATTGTGCTCTGTGGTCCCTGGATGTACTTTCTTATTCATAATTATCCATGATCTAATCTGAGGGGGACACTGGGGAATCTTCCCTCTTTGGGAAGTGTACTACATTTACAACCATTTTCTAAATGGTTAAATTTAATGGTACTATGACTGTGCTTCTTATGTCTCCTTAGTAATGCAATAACTCAAAAATACATTAGATTTCTGTTCTACTTTATTTTTATCAGTACCATGTCTTAGTAAGCAAAGTACTTTAATAGATACAGTTTTAAAATCTCTTTATTTTTTTTCATCACTTTGGTGATATAAACTGCACACAATTAAAGTATGAATTTAAATAGATTTTGACATATGTATACATCCATGAAAGTTTTACCACAATTAAAACAAGAAATATGTCCAATACCCCAATATCCCATACTCCTTCATATTCCTTTAGCGTCTCTCCCTTTCTCTCCTTCCCATCTTCATTCCAGCTATATTGCCAAGCAATCATTGATTTGTTTACTTGGCAATATAGGTTAGTTTTCATTTTTTATAGTTTTAAATGAATATAGTCACAAAATGTGCAGTTTTCTGCCTAGAATTTTAACTTTTTTTACAAATATTTCATTACTTTTATAAATATTTCATGTCTTCTACAAATAAAGCTGCTATAAATATTTACACATTTGTTGTGGACATAAGTTTTTATTTCTCTTGTGTAAAATACTAGGAAGGCAATGGCTAGATTACATGGTATGTACATATTTATTTTTTTAAAGAAATTTACAATTATTATCCAAAGGATTGCACCATTTTACATTACTTTCAGAAACGGATGAGAGTTTCAGCTGCTCCACCACATTCTTGGCAACAAGTGGTAAGGTCTTTTTTTTTTTTAATGTTTATCATTCTAATAATTGCATTGCAATATATCACTGTTTAAATTTACATTTCTCTAATGACTAGTTATGTTGAACATTTTCTATGTGATAATCTTATTTATTCTTTTTTGAAGTGTCAGTTCAAATATTTGCCCAATTTAAAATTTGTTGTGTATTTTATTATTCATTTTGAGGGTTCTTTATGAAATCAAAATATAGGTCCTTTATGGGATATTTGAATTTCAAATATTTTCTTACTTTTTTTCTCATTTTCTAATAAAATTTCTGCAATAGTATCCTTTAAATAACTTAAATTTTAAAGCATTTAATTTCACCATTTCTTCTCTTAAACTCAAAAAAAATAGAACTATAAAGAAGGTTGAAAATAGTATAACTGTATTCCCAGAAAGAATAGGAAAACAGATTTTGGTGAACTAGACAACCATGACTTTCAAAACTTTCAAAACATCTGTCAGGGTTTTTTTTGTTGTTGTGGTGGTGGTCTTATTCTTGTTTTCCTACTTGTATTGAAGTGTGTGTGTGTGTGTGTGTGTGTGTGTGTGTGTGTGTTTTTCAAATGAAGCTACTGAGGTCTGAGATTTGATATTAAATGAAATTCAAACTAGTTGATAAAAATAAAATATAAGACTAATTTCTCACAACCAAAATTTGACTATTCCAGAACAAAAGCTCTGAAGGACTCTGAGCTAGGTTTGTAGGAAAAAAAAAAGGAACAGACATTTCCCTTATATAGGTAAATAGGTTTTTCACACAGATTAAAAAAAAAAAAATCATGAAATTTGCTTTCTGATCTAAAGGACCAGTTTGATATTTTCATCATTTGTGCCCTTGTAATATGACTTTCAAACTTCATCTTTACCAAAATTGTTTCATATAATTGCATTTTCTAGGCATTCTAGTTTATGAGTGTATTATATTATCCAGGGTTCTCCAGAGAAGCATACACAATAGGATCTATTTATCTATTTGTCTATCTATCTATTTACCTACCTATCTGTCTAGATATTAAGGAATTGGCTCATCTGACTATGGAAGTTAACAAGTCCCAAGCTCTGCAGTCTCTGTAGTCAGCAAGCAGCAGACACAAGTGATCCAATGGTGTAGTTCTCCTAAAAACAAGAGCCAATGGTGGTTTGGCTCACCTTACAGAAACACAGAATAATGTCTGACTAAATATCTAGGAATCTCATGGTTCAGTCAAGTTGACACCTAAATTTAGTCATTACAATAAGTATTATTCCATTTTGGTTAAGCTCTAAGAGAGAACATTAGAAATTCATGAGAAAAATAACAGTAAACCTCTTTCCAGAGGACAGTTAAATGTACCAATACAAATTTAATTTTGTTAATGAAATTATGAACATAATATTAAAATACAAGCAGTGACTGATACAGTATAAAGCATGCATTATGAATCAATATTTTAAAATATTCGACTCAGCTAATTACCCATTTTATTCTAAGTATGTTTAATGTAAATTTGTCTATAAATATGACTGTTTTTCTTTCAAAAATGTTATTTGTGAGGGTAAAAGCCTTGGAAGAGTCTCTCAGGACATAGTTTGATCTTACAAAATATTGCAAATGATTTATATCACAACTGACATGACTCATAAATTCAAGTATTCCCTACTGTATTTCTTGCCCCATTTTTAAATACCAACCGTATAAGTTTATCTCTTTGGTCCTTTGACTATATTTAGCTGTATGTGAATGGTGGAGAGAAGTAAAAGAGGGTTGAATTATTCATTGTGCTGTAATTCTGCATTGATATTAAAATGAAAATATGTAACTAATACACTGAACATAGATTTAGTAAAGCAAAAAAAAAAATTTTGGAAGGACTTCTAGGAAGGCCTAACATATAACTTGGAAAAATACATAAGCATGCATCCCCTCAGGCAAAAAATATATAAAATATATTATTTTACACAAAGCATGTATTTATGGAAATATTCCTTGCACCTATTCTTGTCATAGGAAATTCATTAAAAAGGAAATTAATTTAAAATTATGTCATTTCTTGGGCTCCCCTTGTGGCACAGTGGTTGAGAGTCCGCCTGCCGATGCAGGGGACGCAGGTTCGTGCCCTGGTCCAGGAAGATCCCACATGCCGCAGAGCGGCTGGGCCCGTGAACAATGGCTGATGAGCCTGCACGTCCGGAGCGTGTGCTCTGCAATGGGAGAGGCCACAACAGTGAGAGGTCCGCATACCGCAAAAAAAAAAAAAAAAAAAAAAAGTCATTTCTTTTGTATTTTTAATTTATTTGATAAGCAGACAAGTATAAATCATTAAGGAGAAAAAAATAAAACTTGTAGAAATGCAATGACCATCACAATGTTTTGCAATAATTGAGTCACAATTTACTAGCAGGAGTAGAGAGATAGAAAAGGTCCAAGTTATGACAATGTTCATGATCAACAACTTTTTATGGGTCATACAGGAGCTATATAAAAATGTTTCTTTTGCTGATATTGAACAACACTACTTCTAGGCCTTTACTTTTCTCCTTTTTCTGTATAAATTAAATGAGTCTTTTTCCCCTCTTGCCAAATCATACGAAAATGCTAGAGAAGATGTTGATCATATTTGGACTATAATTTAGATGGTTTGACTTAAATTAGGTCCAAAGGCATAAATAAAATCCACTTGGGGAAAGGCCAGAGGAAGGATCTTTAAGTAATAGGCAGCTTCTCAAAAGATATTGAAACTATGTTACCTCTGAAGTTGCCAACTGTAGTTTAGGAAATGTGGAAATATATGTCACATATATTTGTATTACAGAGATAAAGGGAGCAAATTAATTTTCAATATAAGCAACAAATGATAGTCACAATGATAGAAATTGTAAAGTCTGGGTATTCATTTCTAACTGAGCTTCTTCTCCTTTAAGAAATTCCATGTAAGGCACTAAAGATTTAAATTTTAAGTTCATGACATTGTCAAAATATTTCAAACAATTATGTAAATAACATTAAATTGATCATGGATCTGTTTCAAAGCTATAAAACATTCACTTTTGAAAAAGTGTAGACAGCTGCATTTTAATGCACATAGTAAGAAAATCAATTTTCTTGCCCAGAAATAAGTCCAAAATTCCATAACCCTGAGGTTCTTCTTTCTTTCAGCATCAGGAGTTTGCAAATTAAATTCAAGAACTGTCTAGGAATTGTATAAAAACATAGGGAATAAGAAAGAAAGGTCCTTTGTTCCTTATTTCTTTGAAGAACATATACATCTTGTTGCAGTCATAATGACAACTTTGTTCTCCCAAGTAACTGAATTTTTTTGACAAGTTACACATAAAGTATAACATTATTTTAATATGCTTACAAGATGGAGTAATTTGTCAAATTTGGTACTGCTCAAGGCACTCCTTGCAAAGTATAGACTTTAAAATGTGTAGTACAAAGTAATAGAGGATGATATGATAGTAATTTTTATGTATGAAAGAAGAGAAAGTTTAAACATTACAGTTGAGTGGAACTCATGCCCATTGAGACCATTTAGACTTTCAACACAACAAAAACAACAACAAAAATAAAATAGAGAAAAAGTAACAGTGAAACTTTGAGTTGTCCTCTATTTTCTTGTTTATTTTGTGTAAAGAATATAAAATATCAAACTATGAAGTCCATTATCACACAGGTTTTGCACAATTTGCCCTGAATGCATAGCTTTATATACCTATTAATATTTAGTTACATTATCAACTGACAGAAGTAAGTAGCATTTCTGTTTAGCTCCTTTAGACAGTTACTGACATCCTGGTAAGGATACTTAGTACATAGCACTTGATAAGGAAGATAATGTTCCAATTTAAAATAGAATATAATGCATTCATTCAGAATTTCCTATATGCTTTCCTTCTCCATAAAAGACACTATTCTTTCATATACTTTATGTGTCTGTACTCAAAATGCAGAGACACTGTAGCATATTCTGAATGATGATACAGAAAATCAAAATTTTCTGCATAGGATGCAGAATGTTATCAAAGTTAGAAAAATCAATGCTGTGCTGCACTTTGCTCCATGTGCTGTACACAGAAACTGCATTTTCTTCTCAGAAGCAGCCAAAAGTGCCAAAAATTCAAAGTGAGGAAATAAGATTTTTTTCAAATATTTTAGAAGATTTTTTTTTCTTTAAGTTATCAGCTTCTGTGTCTAAGAAGGGAGACAGAGAGTACCTAGCTGTCCTTCAATTACACTGAAATAAAAAAAAAGTCTCAAATTTGAAATTGGGTAGGTCTGATTTTTAGGTGGTTAGATTTCCTGCATCTTTTCAAAAGAGGCAGAATCAAAGACACAAGAAAACTGGAGCAGATCTTATATGAAGAGCTGTATAATTTTGTCCTTAAGCTATTCTCTATGGACAATATTTAAATGTGATACTGTGTTTAAAATAATGCAGACACAGGCAAAGGAGGAGACTTGTAGCATTATTCACTTACTATTATATAGGTAATAGGTATTATTCAATTTAGATAAATATGCATATTCTAATACTTTCATAAAGCAAGGTGTGAAAGTGCCTGTACTTTAATTTTTCAGTTAAATTGTTTCAACTATCTTGCATATATCAGTATTTCCTTAATGCATACAATTGAAAAATCTTAGTGAGTAGATAAATTATTGAGTGTGATGTTTAAATATTCTTTTTTAAATAAAATACCTGGTAGATATTAAAATGGTATTTTATATGCAGTTAAATCTACTTTTGTGTTTGAAAATTATAAATTAAATTTAATTCAAAATATATGTGTTTAAAATGTGTAGATAATAAATTATTGAAGTATTTTTTATTACACCCAAATGGCAACTTCTTATAAATGATAGCACTCTATAGAAGCCTAATAGTTGTTCTTTTATGGGAGATTTAATTAGTGGACTCTCAATTCAGTGATATATAGCTTCCAAATCTGTTCTCTCACTGAATCTCCACAGGCCTCCTGGGTTCTACAGAGGCACAGTTTAATCTAAATCCTTCAGGGGAAATTGTGTAACAAGTTTTCTTATTTCTGATTGAACACGGCAATGAAAACCACTGCAGTTTCTGTCTTTTGACCTGATTATTGTTAAAGTCACATGGCTAGTGTTCTTGATATGAATTCTAAAGAATTATACCCAAAAGTCACATTGATATTACTCAAATAGCAGGCAGGCTCTAGTTTGACTGTGGGACTGATAAGCCACAAAGTTAAACAGGGGAAGAAAAAAGTTCGTTACTTATGTGATTCTCACTTTCATAGTTTCATGGGAAAATACAAGTGAATGTCTGCCACTGACATCTATTTATACTTAGTAAAACAAAATTAACTCTATCGTCAAAGAAACAGAATTGAATGGACTAGAGAACAAATGGTTCATTTAAATGTTTTATTATGTATGTTTTCCTTCTTAAAAGATTTTATTGGAGTATAGTTGATTTAACATGTTGTGTTAATTTCTGCTGTACAGCAAACTGATTCAATTTTATATATATATATTCTTTTTCATATTCGTTTTCATTATGATTTTCCACAGGATATTGAATATGGTTCCCTGTGCTATACAGTAGGACTTTATTGTTTATCTATTCTATACATAATAGTTTGCATCTACTAATCCCATACTCCCAATCCATCCCTTCCCTGCCCTCCTCCTCCTTGGCAACCATAATTCCCATTCCTTTTTTTTTTAAATACTTTTAAAAAAAATTTATTGGATTATAGTTGATTTACAATGTTGTGTTAGGTTCAGGTATGCAGCAAAGTGAATCAGTTATATATACATATATCCAGGTTTTTTTGGATTCTATAAATAAACAAATAGATGTTTTATTACATATTGGTATTTTTAACTTAGGTAAAAATGCACATTATTATATATTACACATATGTATTTATCCTTAAACAAACTGATAAATTTGTTGTGTATCATCATTACAAATATCTGTGTAATCATTTCTATCCATTTATCCTTTCTGACCTTCTATCCCATAAATTTTGGATGAATTTCTCAATGTTTAAGGGTCAACAAGGCCCTAGTGACTCTATGAAGTAACTTTAACACCTGAAATGGAGACTGGCTGTCAAGCCCAAGTCTTCATTTCTTTTTAGATTCAAATTTTAATTTCTTTCAGAAAGCAAAGGTTTTGGGGGCCCAACAAATTCAAGTTTACTCAACATCTTACACCTTACTGTACAAGAACAGGAGATACATATTCTGATACATGAATGAGGAAAAGGAATAGAGAATAGAGAAGCTGAGGTCGGTGATGGGTGTGGGGAAACATAAGGGTAATTTTACCTATTTATAGTTTTGACTAGAGCTGACTAGAATTTTAAGTACTAGCATCATGTCCTACAAAATTGGCATCACAGAAAAACAATATGTTAAAGCTCTAAAATGACCGAATAATCAAACTGATTTGTTCCAGTACCAATCCAGAAGTGATGAACATCTTGATGATTATTTTGACTTTTTTTCTTGTGACTTACATTTTTTGAGCGGTAAAATTTCTTTAGAATTACAATGCAGTTTGGATTTATTAAGGATTCCTTTTCTAGGATAACAATAAGCAGCAGGTGAATTGAATATACCTCACAAACACAAAATATTTCTAATGATTAAGTACCAGATAATAAGACTTTATATTTCAAATAGATGGCATAGAGATGATCTTGAAATAATTAAACAGATTTTCATATGTTGACTACTAAGTTTTTAATCAAACTTTATCTCTGAAATTTCTGTTCTAGAAAACTTCTGCTATGGTAAAACCATGAATTTATTCAAATAAATACAACATAGTCTAAAAATCTCATGAGTCTTACATTTTTATTCTCTTGCTTACACTGGCCCCTCGATTTGCATGACTCCTCATTCTGTTTTATTTAAAACATATTTCCTTCACAGTTCAAATCAGTTCCTAACATTTCTCCTTAACAGCTTACTCAACTTACATTAGATTTTACTCTTCAAAAAACTGCCCTGCTAGATACATTTTTTCCCCACAGGACCTATTTTCACAATTAGATTGTAAACACTACAGAAAATATATGAGTATTTTTGTAATTCTTATTTATATAGACCTAAAATAACTCATCAATTTAGCATGTATTAAGGTTTGTTCTAGATAATAGTCATATTTTTGTAAAGTATGTTCATTATGGAATTATTAGACAGTTTTTTTGTGTGTGTTTGGGGCAGAGAAAGAGAGAGTGAAAGTAAAATACTCATTTTCTATGAGACATACAATATAGGGTCTCCAGAATGAGAAAGGGACATTACTGTTTAAAAAAATTTTTTTTGATACCAATATATTAAAATATTTTATCAAAATGAAAATGTTTATGTTTTCTTTCATAAAGATAGTATAGTCTTATTTAATAGTTCTAGCAATACTGAAAAACTTAAAACATTTTATTGTTTTCTTTTATTAAATATATCCCCCCCTTTTCTTCTCTCTCCTTCTCTCTCATCTATTTCTCTCCATGACTGCCTAAATGATGACATAAGTGCCTTGCAAATGTGCATGTGTGTTTACATATGTGGATATAATTGTGTAAACATGGGGACTTTCTGTGACAACTCCTCTTTTCATTTAGCAATGTATCCATCTCAGATATACTTTTATATCCTAAGTTAAAGACCATGCTGGAAGTCACCCAGAGTGCATCAGACAGCCAAATGCTTATTTATGATTGGCTCACATGTGGTAACCGCTATTAAATACTTCTAATATCAACTATTCAAATTGATATAACTGACCCTTTATTAATAGCTTCATAAAACTCCATTTTGCAGATATTTCTTATTTATTTAATCAATCCAAAATTGTTGGTTCCAGATTTTTCTAATATGAGAAACCCTATTTTAAACAGCTTTATAACATATCTTAGAATACTTGACTCATATCTCCTTGGGATAAATTTAACAAGTGGCATGAGTGATTCAAATAAATTTTGACACATATTTTCAGAATGTACTCCTAAGAGTAGTTCTAATTTACATGACTTCCAAGATTGCATGAGACTATCTCTTTTCCTTAATCCCCACTATCAAAACCCCACACCAGATTAGCACGTTTATTACAATCAGTGAATCTATATAGATGCATCATCATCAACCAAAGTTCAGAGTTTACATTAGGGTTCTCTCTTGGGGTTGCACAATCTAAGAGTTTGGACAAATGTATAATCACATGTATCCACCACTGTAGTGTCATACAGAGTAATTTAAGTGCCCTAAGAATCTTCTGTGAACCACCTATTCATCCCTCCCTCCTCCTAACCCCTGAAACACTGATCCTTTTACAGTCTCCATAGTTCTGCTTTTTCCACAGTGTCATAGCTGAACACCCTGAAATAGTTGAAATCATATGGTATGTATTCTTTCCAGATAAACTTCTTTTACTTAGTAAAAGAAGTATTTTAGTAATTTAGCATTTAAAGTTCCTCCACACCTTCATGACTTGATAGCTCATGTATTTTTAATATTGAATAATATTCCATTTTTCAGATTTGCCACAGATTTTTTATCCATTCACCTATAGAAGGACATCTTGGTCGCTTCCAAATTTTGGCAATCATGAATAAAGCTACTATAAACATTCATGTGCAAGCTTTTGTGTGGACATGTTTTTAACTCCTTTTGGTAAATACCAAGAAGCATGATTGCTGAGTCATCTGGTAAAATTATGTTTAATTTTGTAAGAAAATGCTAAACTGTCTTCCAAAATGTCAGTACCATTTTGCATTTCCACCAGAAATGAATGAGAGTTCTTGTTGTTTCACATCTTCACCAGCTTTCTATCTTGTTTGTGTTTTTTCTTTTCTTTCTTTTTTTTCTCACCATTCTAATAGGTATATAGTGGTATCTTATTGTTATTTAAATTTGCAATTCCTTAATGACTTATGAAGTAGAGCATCTTTTTGTATATTTGCCATTTCTATAACTTCTTTGGGAGATGCCCAGGTCTTTTGCACATATTAATTAATTGACTTATTTCTTTACTTATTATTGAGTTTTAAGAGTTCTTTGTATATTTTGAATACAATTTCTTTATCAGATGTCTTTTGCAAATATTTTCTACAAATCGTGGCTTGTCCGCTTATTCTCTCTCTCTTTTTTTTTTTTGCAGTACGCGGGCCTCTCACTGTTGTGGCCTCTCCCGTTGCGGAGCACAGGCTCCGGACGCACAGGCTCAGTGGCCATGGCTCACGGGCCTAGCCGCTCCGCAGCATGTGGGATCTTCCCGGACCGGGGCACAAACCCGTGTCCCCTGCATCGTCAGGCAGCCTTTCAACCACTGTGTCACCAAGGAAGCCCCCGCTTATTCTCTTAACAGTGTCTTTTGCAAAGCAGAATTTTTAAATGTTAATGAATTCCAGTTTATCAATTTTTTTTCTTTCATGGATTGTGCCTTTGGTATTGTGTCAAAAAAGCTTCATTTGTGATTTTGTTTTATAAATATGTAAAATATTTGAGTAGTCTAATATTTTGGAAAAAGTCAGTCAGACATATGCTTTAATATGCCTTCTCCATCCAATTCTCTAAAACAGTGGTCCCCAACCTTTTTGGCATCAGGGACCAGTTTTGTGGAAGACAATTTTTCCATGGACCAGGGTTGGAGGGGGATGGTTTCAGGATGATTCAAGCGAATTACATTTAAAGTGCACTTTATTTCTATTATTATTACTTTGTAATAATAATACACATATATATTATTGAAATAATTATACAAATCACAATAATGCAGAATCAGTGGGAGCCCTGAGCTTGTTTTCCTGCAACTAGATGGTCCCATCTGGGGGTGATGGGAGACAGTGAAACACGAAGTGTGTTGCTTATGTCCAGTCTACTCCATAATCTCGTTTTGGTTGCTGTCACTGCAGAAAACCCTGCTTCACAAAGATAGGATGTTGGAAATGGAAACAGGCTTTTCAGTGTTTTCGTAGCAATCTCAGGATATTCTGCCTTTAATCCAGAAAGTATGGAGATTTGAAGTTGTCTCAAATATATTTTTAAGGTCACCGTCATTCTCAAGCAGTTGTTCCTCTTCTAGCATGGACAAAATCGATTCACCTGGCTTATTCACAAATGGGTTACAGATCCACTACTTTCCAGTTCGGGTTTTTTTTTTGTGGTTGGGAAGTTATGCTCAAACTCTTCTGAAAGCTGAGATAGGTGATCATACACCAGCTGGGAGAAAGAAGGCCCTGGCTCAGTCTCTTTCAAAATCCCTGCTAATGTTTGAAACATATCAAAAATCCCAATGTTCATTCTTTACCCCCACAATTCCAGTTTGGCTTTGAATGAAGCCACCTTATCTGCTGACTTGAATACATTTGTCATTCTCCTCTGAAGTGACACATGAGCAGGTTGAATATGTGACACAAGTAAGCAAGTTTTAAGACCCATTCTGTGTCACTGAAATGCGCCGTCAGTGGTGACTCTTTTTCTAAAAGAAATCTCTGGAGTGGCTCTCGTAACTCAAAAACTCTGGCCAGTGGTCTACCTTTAGAAAACCATCTCACTTCTGTGTATAAGAGAAGATGTGTGTTCCATCTCCATCTCCTCACAAAGCTGCACGAACAGACATGAGTTAAGGGCATATACTTTAATGTGTTTAATAATTTTAATCACATCGTGCAAAATGTTGTAAAGTTCAGGTGACATTTTTAGGCTAGCCAGCATTTCTCTATGAATGACACAGTGCATAGACTCACATTCAGAAGCGAACTCTTTGACCTGAGTAGTGAAACGAGACAGCTGTTCAGTCATGGCAGCTGCTCCATCCGTGCATATACTGACATAAAATGACCAATTCAGTTTTCCTGCTATGTAATCTTTCAAAGACTCGAATAGTTCTGAAGCTGTGGTGTTGGTTGGCAACAAAAGTGCACATAATATATCCTCATGTACATCCTCCTGAAAAATATATCATACAAAAAAAGCATTGTTGCCTTGTTGTCAACATCAGTAGACTTGTCAACCTGGATGGCACACCACAGTGATTGGTAATCCTCTCTAACAATTGTGCTTCAATATCCTCTGCTATTTCATCAACTCATCTAGTTATGGTGCTAGCTGAAAGAGGAACACGTGCCCCTTTTTGAACTGCAGCCTCTCCTAAAAGTTCATGACCAATGTCCTTAGCAGCAGGCAAGATCAACTCTTCACCAGTAGTAAAGGGCTTCTTAGCTTTAGCAATGCGGTTAACCACTAACTATTATGCTCTCAGTACAGACACATTTGATGAAGTAGTGGCCTTCAGTAACTGCTTCTGTTCTTTGTGTTCACATTTTTTTTTATTTTGAAAAACACCAAAGGCTTGTTTTTTAATGCAGGGTATTTGGTCTTCATGTGGCAAAGCAGTTTTGGTTAGTCAGTCACCACATATTATACAAAGCGAGCTTGGAGAATGTGAACCACCTGTTGCAATGGACCCGTAATTTAAGTAGAACTCTTGGTATTTTCTTTTAAATGCAGCTTTCTTTTTGTTGGCAGTCTTAGAGTCTTCTGCTGTCTCATCATTGGGTCTTTCCACCTTTTCAAAGAAGCTCTCTAGAAACATTTTTTTTTTACTCATTTTGGGTAGGGTTAGATTAAGGGCTTACCAAAACGGTGACTGAGACAAGTGCACAGTGCAGGAAAGAGGCACGGATGGAAGTGGTAAATAAAATAATGGGCGGGCCACTCACAGACTAAAATAAGTGTTGGATTCTGACTTAAAGTCTGCCACCAGATGCAGCTGTACGATTGAAGTACATCAACTCACTTACCACTATAAAACCTGCCATCAGATGCAGCTTAATTTTCACTTGCCACTCACTGATAGGACTTTGATATGAGTCTGCAAGCAACTGATTTATTATGGTCTCTGTGCAGACAAACCTCTCTGCTAATGATAATCTGTATTTTCAGCCACTCCCCAGCACTAGCATCACCACCTCAGCTCCACCTCAGATCATCAGGCATTAGATTCTCATAAGGAGCACACAACCTAGACCCCTTGCATGTGCAGTTTACAATAGGGTTCATGCTCCTATGAGAAGCTAATGCAGCAGATGAACTGACAGGAGGTGGAGCTCAGGGTGGTAATGCAAGCGATGGGGAGCGGCTGTAAATACAGACGAAGTTTCATGGACTTGTCCATTGCTCACCTCCTGCTGTGTGGCCCGGTTCCTAACAGGCAACGGACCGGTACCAGTCCATAGCCCGGGGGTTGGGGACACCTGCTCTTAAACATATGTACACATATTTTCTGTTAGCACATTAAAAATACCAAACTACTAAACAAATCAGCAAAGAAATTTTATGAAATTGTAGAATCAGAACTAAAATATATCTTTAAGGAAATTAATTTGTATGAAAACCATGCAAATATTATTCAGTTTCTACAACTTTTGGTTCACTAAAAATAATATTTACTGGGTGTCTAATATATGCTGGGCACTAACCTTGGTACTAAGTATATAACAATAAATAAAATATAGCCAACTTATTCATGGAATTTACAATTAAAAAGACAAAAATAGAGTATGGTAAGGTAAATAGAGGGCTCACGGTGGATTGGGTTTGTGAGAAGTCCTCAGCATTAAGATGAGAATGGAACAGAATTATGAAGGAACCGATCATAAACATATGAGGAGGAAGAGTCTTCTATGCATAAGTTTTGAGAGTTTACAGGCTTGTGAGAAGGATGTGTACTTGGTGTAATCAAAGAAAAAAATAAGGAGGCTAATGTGGTGATAGATGAAATAAAGTCAGAGATGAAGAGGGACTGGGAAAGGTCTAGTGTGACCTTATTAATCATTGTAAGGATTTTGAATTTTACTTTACATTAGATAAGAAAATATTGCAGCATTTTTGAACAGAGGTGAAGCATGGTTTAAGTTATATTTTAAAATAAGCACTCAGTCAACTATGTTGAGCATAGTGTGTGTGTGTGTGTGTGTGTGTGTGTGTGTGTGTGTGTGTCTGTGTGTGTTTGTGGTTTGGTGGGAGAAAGGAAGGAAGATTTTCTAAAAAGTACTGGAAGGAGTAAACTGGGACACATTGTAAGTCATATCTCAATAATACACGATTGTTAGGTCAAAAATAAAGAGTTAACTCCAATAAGTCTGTCAAACACAAATGTTTAAAAGCATTTATGTTGATTACAGTTAGAATGCCTTTCATCCTTAGAATTTTTTTTTCTTTTATGTATATCACCCATGTAAAGTTAGTCGCTTTACCTTTTCTATTTTTTTTTCTTTTCCTTTACCATCTCAGTGTGTGTTGAAGTGGTATTCTACTCTTCATTTAGATCCTTATACATGTACATCATAAACATAATCAGACAATAAGTGAATTTATATAGAAGTATAAGGTTTTTCCATGAACCAAATGCCTTTGCTTCATAATGTATGTGCTATACAAAGGAATGATGGAAAGTTCCTGGTGAGGTGGAAGGCGAAGGAGGGATAGAATAGGGTGAAAGAAGTGAAGATCTGAGCTCCTGACTCACTCAGAAGTTCCAACTGTAGTAATTTTGCTCCCAGGGATTGCCTCACCCACCACTCTATCTGTAGACTCAGAGTCAGGAGTATGTCCTGATTTTCCACAGAGAAGGGCTATAATTCATGTATTTTGAATTACAGCTTATATTATTTTCTCCATAAATTTAATTTCTTTTCTCTTCCTATATTATTCATGGGTAATTTAATACTATGATGTTCTTGTTTTGTTTTTTAATAGTTATGATTTCTTACATGGAAGTACTTTTTCTCTAATTTCAATAACATGGAATATAAGAGAGATATCTACCCTCAGTCTACTTCATGCAAGCAGAACACTAGTTTTTGTTCACACCATGTTTTTAATTGTGCCTATATGCAAATTACCAGGTCTCCACAAATAGAATGTGTAGCAAATCTTACAAACACAGATACATGCATAGTTCAAGAGCGAGAGAAGCACTGGATTGAAAACACAACATTAATAGCATTAAATTGTCATTTTTCAAGGTTGGAATTACCTAATGAAATGGCGACTATGAAAATTACTAAATTATCATAGTTAAATGTGTCTTAGATGGCATTTTGACAGCACTTAAACCTACTGGTCTAGCTCAAGAGATGAGGTAGAATACTGAATTATTTTTGAAAATTTAAATTATTGAATATATTGTCAAATATATTTCATAGCATTTTACTAAACAAAGCATGTGTTAAAATATTAAATACATAAATAGTCATGCATATAAAAGTATAAATAAATGTTAATGTTCTCAGACAAAGAAAAAAATAATTGAACAACAGCAAATGGCTATATTAAATATTACCATTTATGAGTCACTATTCAAACTTGAGAGGTCAATAATTTAAAGAATCCTAAAAAAAATACTTGAAAATCTTACTGTTAAATTTCTTCAGCTTTATCTAGGTCTTTTAATTTCATAAAAGATGACGTATGCCAAATATTTAGAGAAGTAGCCACAATCAACATTGTTCCTTTCTTTTGCTCATTTTTATAAAACATGCAATTTAAATAAAATAGAAACACTGCTTCATTGAGATAGACCTCAAAACTTGAAAATTACCTGTAATCAGATTGATAATTATAATAATAAGCAGGAATTTTTCTTTCTAACAAACACCAACAGACACAGACTACTATAGTTCAGACAGTGTATGTATCAAGACTTCTGTATTGTGCTTTTAAAAAAATTATATTACTATTTCCTGTGACAGAACCCCATGAGATAGAAATGGAAATGCCTTTTTCTTGCAAAACAATCAGGATGTGATTGATTATGCCTGTCCATACATGTCTGATGGATTTTAAAGTGATAGTATCTCTAATTGCACATCAAATACCTGATTAATGTTGCTCTGAGGTTTAGTGACCTTTTAAAATAGAAAAGTATTTCACATCAATCCGTGTATTGTTACTCATCAGAATATCCATTTTTACTCATTTGGTTATGTGCTGCTATTGGGCAATGTGTCATTACTCCTTAACAACTGGGGCTTAAACTAGTAAACTGCTTTTACATAGGCAAGAAGCAATGCAGATGTAAAACATGTAGACTCCTCTGATTCACAATGTTCATTATAAGTAGAACATTCTTTTGGAAAACAGGAATCTGAGTAGAGCAGTTTATAACAGGTTTTTTCATGGTAAGCCACAAAATGCCCTAGACCTTAGCAACATCTCTGATAAGATAAAGAAAACTTCACAGGTGCATTAGTGATACACACACAATAGGAATTCATTAACAGTGTGTATGAACAAATATAATACTGACATTTTATGCAACCATGTAAATTTATGCAGTAGTGTCAGAATTAAAAAGCTAAATTATACAGGTAGACAACTAAACTGCAATTATTAGTAAGCAATTTCAAGCATTTAGGTTGTTTACAAGTAAATGTTATGCAAATATGTTTGAATCAAGAATTAAAAGCTAAGCAAACATGCTAAACTTTCAAATAAATGCTAACATAAATGTTAATCTGACACAAATACTCTTTTGTTATTTATTTTACTTGTCAGACACTCTGTGACCTATGTTAAGTAGAAATCACTACGTGCTCACATGTTACAGAGATAGAATAAATCTACATATTTTTAATTCTCATTTTAAATCAAGAGATAAAATGGAATATCACTAAGTAACACAGATATTGAAAATAAATATTTCTTCCAAACTCTGATTTTTATGGCTCTATTGAGGTATAATTGACATAGAGTAAATTGAATAAAGCTTATGATTTCATATGTCTTGACATCTGCATACAACCATAAATCCATCATTAAAATGGTAAAGAATATATCCATTTCCCCCCAAAATGTTCTTATGTGCCTTTTTTTTAAACATCTTTATTGAAGTATAATTGCTTTACAATGCTGTGTTAGTTTCTGCTTATAACAAGGTGAATCAGCTATACATATTTATATATAACCATCTTGCATCTCCTTCCCTCTCATCCTCCCTATCCCACCCCTCTAAGTGGTCACAAAGCACTGAGCTGATCTCCCTGTGCTATGCAGCTTCTTCCCACTAGCTATCAATTTTGCATTGGTAGTGTATATATGTCCATGCCACACTCTCACTTTGTCCAGCTTACCCTTCTCCGTCCCCGTGTCAACAAGTCCATTCTCTAGTAGGTCTGTGTCTTTATTCCCGTCCTGTCCACTGGTTTTTCATAACCACTTTTTTTTTAAGATTCCACATATATATGTTAACATACAGTATTTGTTTTTCTCTTTCTGACTTACTTTACTCTGCATGACAGACTCAAGGTCCATCCACCTCACTACAAATAACTAAATTTCATTCCTTTTTATGGCCGAGTAATATTCAATTGTATATATGAGACAAATCTTTTTTATCCATTCATCTCATGATGGACATTTAGGTTGTTTCCATGTCCTGGCTATTGTGAATAGTGCTGCAATGAACATTCTGGTACATGTCTCTTTTTTTTTTCTGTCCTTTTAATGTTCTGCATAGAACTTTTTTTTAAAACATCTTTATTGGAATAGAGTTGCTTTACAATGGAGTGTTAGTTTCTGCAGTATAACAAAGTGAATCAGCTGTACAGATACATATATTCCCATTTCTTCTCCCTCTTGCATCTCCCTCCCACCCTCCGTATCCCACCCCTCTAGGTGGACACGAAGGATGGAGCTAATATTCCATGCCATGCAGCTGCTTCCCACTATCTCTCTATTTTACAATTGGTAGTGTATATATGTCCATGCCACTCTCTCACTTTGTCCAGCTTACACTTCCCCGTACCCGTGTCATCAAGTCCATTCTCTAGTAGGTCTGCTTCTTTATCCCCATCATGTCCACTGGTTTTTCAAAACCATTTTTTTTAAGATCCCACATATATGTGTTAGCATACAATATTTGTTTTTCTCTTTCTGACTTACTTCACTCTGTATGACAGGTCCATCCACCTCACTACACATAACTCAATTTCATTTCTTTTTATGGCTGAGTAATATTCCATTGTATATATGTGCCATATCTTCTTTATCCATCCATCTGTCAATGGACACTTAGGTTGCTTCCATGTCCTGACTATTGTAAATATTGCTGCAATGAATATTGTGCTACATGACTCTTTTTGAATTATAGTTTTCTCAGGGTTTATGTCCAGTAGTGGGATTGCTGGGTCATATGGTAGTTCTATTTTTAGTTTTTTAAGGAGCCTCCATACTGTTCTCCATAGTGGCTGTATCAATTTACATTCGCACCAACTGTGCAAGAGGGTTTCATTTTCTCCACAGCCTCTCCAGCATTTATTATTTGTAGATATTTTGATGACAGCCATTCTGACTGGTGTGAGGTGAAACCTCATTGTAGTTTTGATTTGCATTTCTCTAATGATTAGTGATGTTGAGCATACTTTCATGTGTGTGTTGGCAATCTGTTGACCTTCTTTGGAGAAATGTCTATTTAGGCCTTCTGTCCATTTTTGGATTGGTTTTTTTGTTTTGTTAAAATTGAGCTGAATCAACTGCTTATAAATTTTGGAGATTAATGCTTTGTCAGTTGCTTCATTTGCAAATATTTTCTCTCATACTGAGGGTTGCCTTTTCCTCTTGTTTATAGTTTCCTTTGCTCTGCAAAAGCTTTTAAGTTTCATTAGGTCCCATTTGTTTATTTTTGTTTTTATTTCCATTTCTCTAGGAGGTGGGTCAAAAAGAATCTTGCTGTGATTTATGTCATAGAGTGTTCTCCCTATGTTTTCCTCTAAGAATTTTATAGTGTCTGACCTTACATTAAGGTCTTTAATCTGTTTTGAGCTTATTGCTGGATATGGTGTTCAAAAGTGTTCTAATTGCATTCTTTTACATGTACCTGTCCAGTTTTCCCAGCACCACTTATTGAAGAGTCTGTCTTTTCTCCATTTTATGTTCTTGTCTCCTTTATCAAAGATAAGGTGACCATATGTGCGTGTGTTTACCTCTGGGCTTTCTATCCTGTTCCATTGATCTATATTTCTGTTTTTGTGCCAGTACCATACTGTCTTGATTATTGTAGCTTTGTGGCATAATCTAAAGTCCAGATGCCTCATTCCTCCAGCTCCGTTTTTCTTTCTCATGATTGCTTTGGCTATTCAGGGTCTTTTGCTTTTCCATACAAATTGTGAAAATTTTTGTTCTACTTCTGTGAAAAATGCCATTGGTAGCTTGATACAGATTGCACTGAATCTGTAGATTGCTTTAGGTAGTAGAGTCATCTTCACAATGTTGATTCTTCTAATCCAAGAACATGGTATATATCTCCATCTGTTTGGATCATCTTTAATTTCTTTCATCAGTGCCTTATAGTTTCAGTATACAGTTCTTTTGTCTCCTTAGGGAGGTTTATTCCTAGGTATTTTATTCTTTTAGTTGTAATGGTAAATGGGGGTGTTTCCTTAATTTCTCTTACAGATATTTCATCATTAGTGTATAGGAGTGCAAGTGATTTCTATGCATTAATTTTGTATCCTGCTACTTTACCAAATTCACTCATTAGCTCTCTTAGTTTTCTGGTAACATCTTTAGGATTCTCTCTATATAGTATCATATCATCTGCAAACAGTGACAGCTTTATTCCACTTTTCCGATTTGGATTTATTTTATTTCTTTTTCTTCTCTGAGTGCTGTGGCTAAAACTTCCAAAACAATGTTGAATAATAGTGGTGAGAGTTGGCAACCTTGTCTTGTTCCTGATATAAGTGGAAATGGTTTCAGTTTTTCACCATTGAAAATGATGTTGGCTCTGGGTTTCCCATATGTGGCCTTTATTTTTTGAGATAAGTTCCCTCTATGCCTATTTTCTGGAGGGTTTTTATCATAAATGGGTGTTGAAAATTTTCAAAAGCTTTTTCTGCATCTGTTGAGATGATCATATGGTTTTATTCTTCAGTTTCTTAATATGGTGTATTGCATTGATTTATTTGCATATATTAAAGAATCCTTGCATTCCTGGGATAAACCCTACTTGATCATGATGTATGATCCTTTTAATGTGCTGTTGGATTCTGTTTGCTAGTATTTTGTTGAGAGTTTTTGCATCTATGTTCATCAGTTATATTGGCCTGTAGTTTTCTTTCTTGTGACATCTTGTTTTCATATCAGGGTGTTGGTGGCCTTGTAGAATGAGTTTGGGAGTGTTCCTCCCTCTGCTATATTTTGAAAGAGTTTGAGAAGGATAGGTGTTAGCTCCTCTCTAAATGTTTGACAGAATTCACCTGTGAAGCCATCTGGTCCTGGGCTTTTGTTTGTTGGAAGATTTTTAATCACAGTTTCAATTTCAGTGCTTGTGATTGGTTTGTTTTTATTTTCTATTTCATCCTGGTTCAGGCTCCAAATGTTGTGCTTTTCTAAAATTTGTCCATTTCTTCCAAGTTGTCCATTTTATTGGCATATAGTTGCTTGTAGTAATCTCTCATGATCCTTTATATTTCTGTAGTGTCAGTTGTTACTTCTCCTTGTTCATTTCTAATTCTATGGATTTGAGTCTTCTCCTTTTTTGTCTTGATGAGTCTGGCTAATGTTTTATCAATATTGTTTATCTCCTCAAAGAACCAGCTTTTAGTTTTACTGATCTCTGCTATTGTTTCCTTCATTTCCTTTTCTTTCTTTTTCTTTTTTTTTTTTTTTTTTGTGGTATGCGGGCCTCTCACTGTTGTGGCCTCTCCTGTTGTGGAGCACAGGCACTGGACACACAGGCTCAGTGGCCATGGCTCACGGGCCCAGCCACTCCGCAGCATGTGGGATCCTCCGAGACTGGGGCATGAACCCGTGTTGCCTGCATAGGCAGGCAGACTCTCAACCACTGCGCCAACAGGGAAGGACTCCTTTTCATTTATTTCTTAGCTAATCTTTATGATTTCTTTCCTTCTGCTAACTTTTAGGTTTTTCTGTTCTTCTTTCTCTAAGTGCTTTAGGTGTCAGTTTAGGTTATTTAATTGAGATGTTTCTTGTTTCTTGAGGTAGGATTGTATTGCAATAAACTTCCCTCATAGAACTGCTTTTTCTGAATCCCATAGTTTTTGGGTCATCGTGTTTTCATTGTTTCTAGGTATTTTTTATTTTCCTCTTTGATATCTTCAGTGATCTCTCAGTTATTAAGTAGCGTATAGTTTAGCCTCCATGTGTTTGTATTTCTTACAGATTTTTTCCTGTAATTGATATCTAGTCTTTTAGCATTGTGGTCAGAAAAGCTACTTGATACAATTTCAGTTTTCTTAAATTTACCAAGGCTTGATTTATGACCCAGTATATGACCTATCCTGGAGAATGTTCCATGAGCACTTGAGAAGAAAGTGTATTCTGTGTTTTTGGATGGAAAGTCCTATTAATATCCATTAAGTCCATCCTGTTTCATGTATCATTTAAATCTTCTTTTTCCTTATTTATTTTCATTTTGGATGATTTTTCCTTTGGTGAAAGTGGGGTGTTATTTTCCCCTACTATGATTTTATTACTGTTGATTTCCCCTTTTAAGGCTGTTAGCATTTGACTTATGTATTGAGGTGCTCCCTTCTTGGGTGCATAAATATTTACAATTGTTATATATTCTTCTGGATTGATCCCTTGATCGTTACATATTGTCCTTCCTTGTCTCTTGTAATAATTTTTATTTTATATTCTATTTTGTCTGATATGAGAATATCTACTCCAGCTTTCTTTTGGTTTACATTTGCCTGGAATATCTTTTTTTATCTCCTCACTTTCAGTGTGTATGTGTCCCTAGGTCTGAAGTGAGTCTCTTGTAGACAGCATATTTATGGGTCTTGTTTTTGTATCCATTCAGCCATTCTATGTCTTTTGGTTGGAGCATTTAATCCATTTATATTTAAATTATCTATCAATGGTATGTTCCTATTACCATTTTCTTAATTGTTTTGGGTTTGTTATTGTAGGTCTTTTCCTTCTCTTGTGTTTCCTGCCTAGAGAAGTTCCTTTAGCATTTGTTGTAAAGCTGTTTTTGTGGTGCTGAATTGTCTTAGCTTTTGCTTCTCTGTAAAGCTTTTAATTTCTCCTTTGAATCTGAATGAGATCCTTGCTTGGTAGAATAATATTGGTTGTAGGTTTTTCCCTTTCATCACTTTAAATATGTCCTACTAGTCTCTTCTGGCTTGCAGAGTTTCTGCTGAAAGTTTAGCCATTTACCTTATGGGGTTTCCCTTGTATGTTATTTGTTGGGTTATTTTTTTCTCTTTTAAATATTTTTTCTTTGTATTTAAGTTTTGATAGTTTCATAGATCTTGACATGTTTCTCCTTGGATTTATGCTGTATGGGACACTGCACTTCCTGAGCTTTATTAATTATTTCCTTTCCCATGTTAGGGAAGTTTTCAACTATAGACTCTTCAAATATTTTCTCAGTCCCTTTCTTTTTCTCGTCTTCTTCTGGGACCCCTATAATTCGAATGTTGTTGCCTTTAATGATGTCCCAGAAGTCTCTGAGACTGCCCTCAATTCTCTTTTTTATTATATTTTTGTTGTTGTTGTTGCAGGACGTGGGCCTGTCACTGTGTGGCCTCTCCCATTGTGGAGCACAGGCTCTGGACGCACAGGCTCAGCAGCCATGGCTCACAGGCCCAGCCGCTCTGCAGCATATGGGATCTTCCAGGACCGGGGCATGAACCCATGTCCCCTGCATCAGCAGGCCAACTCTCAACCACTGTGCTACCACGGGAGCCCTGTCCTCAATTCTTTTCATTCTTTTTTCTTTATTCTGCTCTGCAGTAGTTATTTCCACTATTTTATCTTGCCGGTCACTTATCTGTTCTTCTGCCTCAGTTAATCTGCTATTGATTCTTTCTAGAGAATTTGTAATTTCATTTATTGTGTTGTTCATCATTGTTTGTTTGCACTTTAGTTCTTCTAGGTCCTGGTTATAAGTTTCTTGTATTTTCTCCATTCTATTTCCAAGATTTTGGATCATCTTTACTATCATTACTCTACATTCTTTTTCAGGTAGACTGCCTATTTCCTCTTCATTTTTTTGTTCTGGTGGGTTTTTACCTTACTTCTTCATCTGTTGTGTGTTTCTCTGTCTTCTCGTTTTGCTTAACCTATGGTGTCTGATGTCTCCTTTTACAGTTTGCAGGTTCGTACTTCCTGTTGTTTTTGGTGTCTGCCTCCAGTGGCTAATGTTGGTTCAATGGGTTGTGTAGGCTTCCTGGTGGAGGGGACTAGTGCCTGTGTTCTGGTGGATGAGGCTGGATCTTGTCTTTCTGCCGGGAAGGTCTGTGTTCAGGGTGTGTTTTGGCGTGTGTGTGACCTTATTATGATTTTAGGTAGCATTTCTGCTAGTGGGTGGCATTGTGTTCCTGTCTTGCTAGTTGTTTGGTATAGGGTGTCCAGCACTGTCGCCTGCTTGTCATTGAGTGAGCTGGGTCTTGGCATTGATGAGATCTCTGAGAGATTTTCACTGTTTGATGTTACATGGAGCTGGGAGGTCTCTGGTGAACAAATGTCCTGAACTCGGCTCTCCCACCTCAGGGGCACAGGCCTGACTCCTGGCTGGAGCATCAAGAACCTGTCATCTGCAAGGCTCAGAAATAAGGTGTGGAAAAAAGAAAGAAAAACAAAATAAAAGTTAATAAAATAAAAAAATAATTATTAAAAATTAAAAAAATAAAGTCATAATAAAAAGAAAGAAAGAAGAGAGCACCCAAACCAAAAAACAAATCCACCTATGATAACAAGCATGAAAAACTATGCTAAAAAAAAATGGACAGGGAGAACCCTAGGAAAAATGGTAAAAGCAAAGTTATACAGACAGAATCACACACAGAAGCATATACATACACACTCACAAAAAGAGAAAAAGGAAATATATATATATCTTTGTTCCCAAAGTCCACCACCTCAATTTGAGATGATTTGTTGCCTATTCAACCTTTCCACAGCTGCTGCATACATAAAATTGATTGTGGAGATTTAATCCACTGTTCCTGAGGCTGCTGAGAGAGATTTCCCTTTCTCTTCTTTGTTCGCACAGCTCCTCTGGTTCAGCTTTGGATTTGGCCACGATTTTGTGTGTAGGTCCCCTGAGGGCATCTGTTCTTCACTCAGACACAACAGGGTTAAAATAGCAGCTGATTATGGGTCTCTGGCTCACTCAGGCTCTGGGGAGGGAAGGGTACGGAATGAGGGGCGAACCTGCAGTGGCAGAGGCCAGCATGACGTTGCACCAGCCTGAGGCTCGCTGTGTGTTTTCCCAGAGAAGCTGTGCTTTGATCACAGGCCACTGGCATTAGCGGGCTGCACAGCCTCCTGGGAGGGGAGGTGTGGATAGTGACCTGTGCTTACATACAGGCTTCTTGGTGGCTCCAGGAGCAGCCTTAGCATCTCATGATTGTCTCTGGTGTCTGCATTAATAGCCGCGGTTTGCATCCATCTCTGGAGCTCGTTTAGGCGGTGCTCTTAAACCCCTCTCCTAGCACACCATGAAATAAAGGGACAAGAAAAAGTCTCTTCCCTCTTCAGCAGTTCCAGACTTTTTCCGAGACTCCCTCCCAGCTAGCTCTGGCACACTAGTCCCCTTCAGGCCATGTTCACGCAGCCAACCCCAGTGCTCTCCATGGGATCTGACCTTCCAAAGCCTGAGCCTCAGCTTCCAGCCCCACATGCCCCAGTGGGTGAGCAGAGACACCTCTTGGGATGGTGAATGCTCATTGGCACCAATCCTCTGTGCAGGAGTCCCTCCACTATTCCCTCTGCACCCCTGTTGCTGTGCTCTCCTCCATGGATCTGAAGCTTCTCCCCTGCCCACCCCCAATCTGCGCCAGTGAAGGGGCTTCCTAGTGTGTGGAAACTTTTCCTCCTTCACAGCTCCCTCTCACTAGTGTAAGTCCCGCCCTTATTCGTTTGTCTCTGATTTTTTTCTCTTTTCTTTTGCCGTACCCAGGTACGTTAGTAGTTTCTTGCCTTTTGGGAGGTCTGAAATCTTCTGCCAGCATTCAGTAGGTGTTCTGTAAGAGCTGTTGCAAATGTAGATGTATTTCTCATGTATTTGTGGGTAGGCTGGTGATCTCCACGTCTTATTCTTCCGCCATCTTGAAGATCTCCTCTTATATGCCTTTTAATCCATCTCATTTTTCTGTTTCTCCCCGCATACCCTAAACCTCTTACCTTCTTCATGTAATCAATAGTCTGTTTAATGCTACTATATATTAATTTGCATATATAAAATTTCAGATAAATGGAATCATACAGTTTGTACATTTTTTCTGTGTTATTTTTAAGTCCACATAAGTTTTTGAGATATAAGCCTATATTAATAATTTGTTACCTTTATTACTGAATCATGTTTCATTTTATACAGTTATCAAAATTTGTTTATCCATTCACATAATGATGCATATTTGAGCTATTTCTGTTTTACAAATATGTTATGAATATATATGTATGGGTCACTCTTTGGTCATATGTTTTTATTTCCCTTGGGTAAATATCTAAGACTAAAGAAGTATGTTATTTAGTTTCAAATATTTGGGGATTATCCAGAATTTTTTTTTTTTTATTTCTAATTGAAGTCTAATTTGATCAAAGAGATACTTTAAATAACTTGAATTATTTTTACATGTATTAAGCTTCGCTTTATGGCCTATAATGTGGTCTGTTTTGGGAAATATTCCAGATGTACTTGCAAATAAGGTGTATTCTGCTGATGTTGAATGGAGTGTTGTATAAATGTTAATTAGATCAAGATTGTTAATAGGGTTAAGTATTCTATAACATTACTGATTTTAATTCTTCTTCTGTTTTAGAGGAAATAGTATTCAGATGGTCTCTCTAACTTATAATGTGTCTATCTGCAATTTCAGTTGCATTAGATTTCACTTTATGTATTTTTAAGCTCTATTGTTAGATACATACCCATTTAAGATCAAGTCTTCTGGGCTAATAGACACGTTTACCATTATGAAATAACCATGATCATGTGTTAATATTATGTGCTCTGAAACCTGCATTGTCTTATAGAACTATTCCCACTTTTTTCTTAAAATTAATATTGGCATGATATATCATTTTGCATTCCATTACTTTTATCTAATGTATATTTTTACTTAATGTGAGTATTTTGGTAAACAGCATATAGTTGGGTGTTGCTTTGTTTTCCAATCTGACAATGTCTATCTTTCAGGTGGGGTATTTATACATTTATATTTAGCATGCTTATTGATATGATTGACTTTAAATCTGTCAACTTGCTCTATCTGTTGTAGTTTTTTTTTCTTTTCCCCTCACCTCTTCCTTGTTCCCCTTTTCCTACTTTCTGCCTTACTTTGTATTAACTATGTTTCAAGATTCAGATTTAAGTCATTTATCAGCTTATTATCCATTACTCTTTTCTTTGTTACTTAAGTTATTGCTTAATGGTTTATAATGTATATATATGTAAATTGTCACCCTCTTTCTTAAAGCTGTATTAAACTCCTTCATATACAAGATTCTTACATTATTGTATTTCTGTTTCTTCTCTCCAGGACTTTGTGCTATTGTAGTTATATATCTTAATTCTACCTCTTTTACATCTTCCACAAAATATTGCATTTATTTTTGTTTAAACAGTTAATTATCTCAATATATTTATTAAAAAACATATATATATATATATATATATATATATGTTTACCATTTATAAAGCCCTGATGGTCATTATTCACTTTTATTTACCTAGATTTCTATCTGGCATAATTTTCTTTCTGCTTACAGGACTTCCTCAACATTTTTTTATTGTACAGATCTACTGATAATGAATTTTTTGATCTTTGGCTTGTCTTAAGTATTTCATCTTTGCTTTTGAATAATACTTTTCACTGAGTATGGAATTCTGTATTAATAAGTTTTATTTTCAGCATTTTAAACATGCTGCTTCACTATTTTCTCATTTGCATTGTTTCCAATGGAAGATCTGCTACTATATTTAACTTTGTTGATCTGCACAAATGTCATTTATCTCTGGCTGTTTTTTAAAAATTATCTTTATCATTAATTTTGAGCAATATTATTATGATGTTCCTTGGTGTAGTTTTTGTAATGTTTATTTGTGTGGAGGTTGTGGTGGAAGGTTGTTACACTTCTTGAATCTGTAGATATATAGCTATCACAAATTGGGAAATAGTTTAGCCATTATTTTTCAGATATATTTTCTGCTCCCATGTCTTGTATTCTACAGCAATTCCAATACATGTGTTTTAGGCCACTTAATGTGGGCTAACATGGATGACATGCTCATTTTCAAAAATCTCTTTTCTTTCTGTATTACAATAACATCTTTTGTTAATAACATCCAGTATATTATTCATTTCAGACACTGTAGTTTTCATCTCAATACAGTTAGTTTGGCTCTTTTCCATATCTTCCATTTCTCAGTTTAACATAATTAATTTTCCCATTAGCTTATTTAATGTGTTTATCTCAGTTATTAGAGCTTGTATACCCTTGCCCACTAATTCTGACAACTGTGTCAGTTCTGGGTCAGTTTAGGTTGATTGATCCTCACCACAGAATGTCTTCCCAGTTCTCTCTTGATTCCTTTTCCCTGTACTGCAGCCTGCAAACTCATCTAAGACAGTAAATTAGGGAAATTGTAGATTTTATCTCATTTTTTCCTATTTCTTACTTTTCTCCTTTGCATAATATATATTTTCTTGAAAGTCATTGTTTCACATATTTTTCCCCAATTTTTTAGCTGTTTGAGGCAGAAGGATAAAGCTGATTCCTGCTATTCCATCTTGACCAGAAGTGGAAGTCATGCCTTTTATGTCAAGTCTTCAATTATTGAATTGAAAGGTTTGGAGTCAGGAACACAGTAACTGTACCTAAAAATCTTCAACAATTTAGTTTCCATTACAGCAAAATTGCATTGATATTTACCATTGGCAACTCTTTTGTTGCTGTTGTTGTTTTACCAGTGCCTTTTTATCAATGATGGCAAAATAGTTTTAGAATTATAAAGAATTAAACATTAATCTTGGGTACTTTACACTAGAAAATCAGGTAGATGAATAAATATAGTATTTCTTCAAATACTATTCCCCCAAATAATAGAGTGATTTAATGTACATAAATGATTTGTTAAGAACAAGTGAAAATTTGCCTAAAATACAATAAAAACCTTTTCTTACAGTTATTGAAGTAATTTTGAGACAGTCACAACTTCAGATATTAAGATGCACAAGAGAAGGGAATTGCAGAGATAGATCAACACTGCACTGTTTTTACCCATAGGACATCTTTAAGGCCAAGATGGCAAGAAATTGAGCAAAAGCAAATTGTAAATAGGAACATTTTTATTCAGCAACCTCAGAGTCTTAAGAAACAAAAGTGGCCCTCAAAAATCCACCAAAGATATGGTTCTGATAGCACCTAAGTTTTTCAGTTGGAATTTCTTCAGTTCTATACTTAGAAATGAAGGAAAACTAAGACTGACACTTAGCCTGTAGTCAATTAAATTCCTTATTTGATGTAGATTATCTGACCCTAATTTAGCTCCCTGCTGGAAAATAAGATATTTTTTTTGTTGAGAGCAAATGACAGTATCCTAAAGCTCTTTTGTTTTTCAGATCTAACAGTTGACATCTAATAAAATAAATAAATAAATAACAGGCATTCCAAGACAGAAGATCACAAGAGAAAAAAAGAAAAAGAAAATAGGAAGTCATGAATAATCTTTATATTGGAGTTTTCACATATAGGATTTATAATAACAGTGATTAATACATTCCAGAAGATAGACAAAAATTAAAAACCTTACTAGAGAGCTTAAATCTATGATTAAGAAACAATTAAAAACAGAAATAATGGAAACTCTATTCGAAATTGAGAACAGTGGAGATTGGAAATAGCATGAAGAGAGAATTACAGAATGGGAAGATAGGTAAATAGAAAATATACCATCTGAAAGATGAATAATTAAAAAAAATTAAAATACAGAGAAGGGTGGAATAGACCTGTGGGACACAGTGAAAGGTCTAAGTTATATTTATTTGAACTTGTGAAATAGGAAGAGTGGAGAAACGGAGCAAATACAATGTTTGAAGTGATAATGGTTAGGAATTTTCCAAAGAAATGGAAAAACATTACGCCACATATTTAAGAACCTCCACATATACCAAGAGGAATGAATGGAAAGAAAATTACACCTAAGCACATCATAGCAAAGCTACTGATATCCAAAGATAAATATAGCATGAGTATTAGGGCAGAGATGGAAGTGGATTCATTATATTCAAAACAGCAACAGTGAAACTTGCAATTTTATTCTCCCTATAAATGAGGAAAACCACAAACACACACACACACACACACACACACACACACTCATATCATATTCATAGTGTTGAAGGAAAATGCACTACAATATAAAACGCTACAACTATGGAAATATTTTAAGCAGTCAGAGTAAAATAAAAATATTTTCATACCTGTGGAGAGAATAGTGTTTAGAAAATTGACAAGAATTTATTCTGGAGTATTTTTTATCCTATGGAGAGTGATCCCAGATGAGAATAAGTAAAGAATAAATAAAAGGCAAGATATGTAGCTATATCTAAATAAATAATGGTGTACAAAACTTTAATATTAATGCTGCCTCTTAGACTAAAATATCTGGAAAACTAAAATGCATGACAAACACAAAATGCAAGAGAGTTTAAGGAAGTTAAGATGTTCCAATTGAATTAAACAGAAATATGGGTAAAGTACTAATAAGGTTGGATTTACATTATTACATTGGAAGGAATTAAAAGAAGAGCAGAAAGTGAACAAACAGAAGAAGAGTAGAAAAATACAAACAAGCAGAAGCTAAAATAAGAGAATATTAATAATAAAGTACTTAATCCAAATGTGTCCTAAGGAGAGCTTACAGAAATATAGAAGGGATTGGAAAAACAGAAGACACATTTTTAGATTGAATCTATAAATTAAAATATCAACAACTACATAAAATTCACATGAACTAAATTTCTTAATTATTAAAAAACCCGTAACATGGGTACACACATCTTACAAGAGATACACACATATATAAGTAGATAGGGAGGGTTAAAGGAAAAGTATGGATAAAATAAGATATAGTGTGAAATTTAAAAAAATCTAACCATGATAAACTAATGTATCTATATTAAGATAATTTAAAATATAAATTTAAGGGAAGAAAGATTTATAGAAACAAAGACATATGTATGGAAAAATAAAAGGTTAATCCTCTCACATTATACAACAGGTCTACCTAAACATCTATGTATAACTAGTATTATGGCTTTTAAATGTATAAAGGAAAAATTAACCAATATTGAGGAGAAATACAACAATAATGTCACCTTTCTCATTAAAAATTATTAAGAAACAAAACAAAAATTAAGAAGATAGTAAAACATCTGAACGATCTGATTAACAGTACTCACGTAGAATGCATATTATAAAAGTGCACTGAACAATGACAGAATAAATATTCTTTGCAGTATTCTTTTACCAAAATTGATGACAGGTTGATTTTAAAAATGTCTCTACCAATTCCAAAGGAATAAAACATGTATTTTAACCATATATATTCCAACCTCAGTGGAATTCAGGTAGAACTCAGTAACATCAGATAACTAGAAAAATTATTATCTCTATGTATTATCTCTATATAGCTATAAATTATTATCTCTACATAAAACAACAAAGACATTTACCAATTCAAAAATGAGATTTAGACAATATTTTCAACTATATAAAAAGTGAAGCATATCAAAAACTGTGCATGGAAGCTAAAACTGTGCTTACAGAGAAAACCATAGCTTTAGATACAAATGTTGGAAAAAAAGAAAGGATAAAAATTCAATAATATATGTATACCTCACAACTAGTTAGGAAAATCGCAGGAAATTAAACCCCAAAAACGTGAATAAAGGAGATGAAAATTTCTATAAACAGAAAACTATAACATATTTTCAGACTAATTAAATACCTAAATATGTGTCTTCTAAAAGCCACTGATTCAGAAAAGTCATTTGCTTACATTTGTGAAGCATTTCTACACAGAATTGATTAGAGTTATCCTATGAAATCATTGGTTACCATCCATTTTTAGAGTGTTTTTTTTTTTTTTAATCTGGACCATTTTTAAAGTCTTTATTGAATTTTTTACAATATTGCTTCTGTTTTATGTTTTGGTTTATTGGCCGCAAGACATGTAGGAGCCTAGCTCCGTGACAAGGGATCGAACCCACACCCCCTGCATTAGAAGGTGAAGTCTTAACCACTGAACCTCCAGGGAAGTCCCACCATCCACTTTTAGAATAAAATATTTTTTTAGTCCTCAAGCTAATATTAAGTTATCATAAAATCAATAATAAACATACAAACATTCAAATAAAAATAGGTAAAATATATTTATAGAAACATCACAAACATGATAGTAAAATGACAAATAATTAATATATGAAAGGAGCACAATCCTTAGTCAACAGGAAGATCCAGAATGGAGAGCAACTTAAGGTATGGACAGTTTTGTTGGGAGTTTAAATTGGTACAACTACATTGGAAAACTCTTTGCTATGTGTAATAAAGTTCAATATATGCTTACTCTTTGAAAAAGCAATTCCACTCATGGGTATATACAAAACGTGTGTGTGTGTGTGTGTGTGTGTGTGTTGCAAAAGACATGTTTAAGAATATTTGTTTATAATGGCTCTACACGGAAGCAACACCTAGCTCCTGCAACTGTGTATAGATAATATGTATGGTATATTTTAAAAAAATATTATAAAGCAATGACAGTGGACAGATGACTGCTACATGCAATGACATAAATGAACTTCTATATATTAAACAGAAGAAGCCAGACACAAAAGGATACATACTATCCATCATTGTAAAGTTTAATCAGGCAAAACCAATGAATAGGGACATAAATCAAGCTCAGAGCTAACTTTGGGAACTGAAAAGAGAAGAGACTGGAAGAAGGTATAGGGATATATTGAATGATACTAATATTTTGTTTCTGGATCTGCATGGTGTTCATACAGATCTTGACGTTGAATTAAAATCACTGAGCCATAAAAGTTTTTCACTTTTAATAAATATGTTGTATTTCCATAAAAATTACTTAAAATAAATATGATTAACTTTCCTCCCTCTCTGTCTTCTCTGATCATTGATATATACACTGCCCTGCCCTTTCATTACTCTTACATTTCATTGAAGCATATAGTAATTTAATGCTATAGGAAAAAAGTTCAAATTCTTAGCATAAACAGGTGAAGAATTTTCCACTGAAAAGGAGCAAAGTCTCTATAAAAAATTACTTCAGACTTGCCTCTGTTATTATATTCTTCTAAACTAAATGTAAGAAATGAGGGAAAGAAAGAAGAGAAAATGCAGGGAGGGAGGGATGCAAGAAAGAAATAGAAGGGGAATGAAGGGAACATGAAAGAGGAAATGGGCAAGAACTGAGAGTAGGGAAATTAATGAAATTAATATGCTAAGAACAAAAGGAAATAAGAAAGGAAAACTTTCTATTTGGTCTTTTTGCTAAATATTAAATACTATTATATTAAATACTATTTATAATTTTGATAATTATGTACATAACTATAAACTTTAATGATTATTTTTTTAATTTAAAGACTGCTATGTGTGACAATGACTAGAAAGTAAATCTACTTAATAAATCTCTTTTACTAATTCATAGTCCTTTCATAAGAATTATTTCAACACCTCATCTTCAAGGTAAATTTCTCAGCCTATATTTTAAGCTAAAATTTTCCTTTTGCTGGGGTTTACTGCTTACAAAGTTTTAACAAAATCATATCAAAACTTTTTATATCTAGATGAGTAAAATATAGACATATTTCTCCTTATATTTTAAATCTATGTATTTTTAAGCTTTTTATCAGTGCATTCATACCTTCAATTTTGAGTGTACTATGTTTCATGAAGAGTTGATATTCCTCTAAAATTTCAAACATTTAACATATCTGTATTACTAATTAAGTATATTCAAAGAGAAGTTTTAATGTTTTGAAATATACATGAGTTTTATTAGAACAAATTTGGAAGTGTAAATGTTGTATATATACAAATACATACATAATACTTAGGAGTAAATATCTTCCCAATAAGAAAAAGCAACATGGGTTAGTAGAAAAAATTAATTTAATAATGGAAACAATTATATCTATATCTTAGGATAAAATTTTTACCTGAAATACATAAGAAATGATTTTATTAGTTCTAAGCAAATATTTAATTGACACTAAGAAATGTATTTTGCACAGCTAGTATTTCTAATAGTGGGATATATCTGACAATGCTAACAGTCTTACAGTAAGACTTTTAGCAGTTATGACAGATCTGTCATTACCTGCCATATATGACCTTGGTCTCAGTTATTCATACCGTAATTACTTCAATTGAATCATATGCATTATTGGAACTACACATGTCAAGCTTCATTACCATTGAAAGTGTCTTTTAATATGTTCAGCTGTGTCTCAGCATTGAAACACAAACTGGTATTGTGTATGCAGAGGCACAGAAGCAGAACTGCAGGGCATAAGTAAGACATTAGTGAGCAAATACTCATCATTGAAGGAATGGCTGTAATTTCAAATTTTCTTGAAAGTGACAAGCAAATACTTCATAGGCCTTAAGAAAGGAAAGCACTCCCAAATAGGAAAGTCATCTTATTTTATTACACTGAAACCTGCAACATAATTTTCAATCATTGCCCATAGGAAAAAAGGAAAGAGGAAATTGTCAAATTCCTAGTAATATCTGAAAAAAATAAAGAGAGAGAAAGAGACTACTATAAACAATGTATATCTTGTTTAGATTACCAGTTTGTTAGAACATCCCAGTGATTTTCTACAGGGAAGCTTAAATTTCAAGAACAAGTAAGTACCTTGATTAAAGAAAAAACAAAAACAAAAAAAAAAACCTGTGAATATAGTCAAATAAAACATACTCATGTAATACCAACATAAAAATTTGAAAACATGTGTTTCAATAGCTTGGAATAAATTCTGGAGACTTTAATTAAGTGTCTAAAAATTGCTGGATAACCAATACTCATAAGGACATAGAGTATTGCATTATGTGAAAATGTGAACTGGTTGATATGAATAGAAAAATTAATATAGAAGATTTAGGCTATGAAAGGGAGGGAATTTTAGATATTTTTAAATCATTTGCCATGAATACATTTTTTGTTTATATATGCTCAAAGTTGGAATGTGAAAAAAATATAAGAAATTTAAAATAGCTCATTTAATAATCAAAATATTTCTACCAAACATGAAGGCAAAAGTTTAGAATACACAGGCACTAACCCTGCTAAAGGAGCATTTATTTGTGAAAATTCACAGAAACAGAAACAATAGAAGGAACAAGGGCTCATTTGGCCCATTGCATTTTGGGGCAGAACACAGTGATTTAGCCAAGCTGGATGTTAGTGTTGGAAAGAAACAGAACTTGAGGGTTTTTTAGCTGCATAATTAAAGAAGCTCACACTCTCCCTCAGTAAGAAGCAGTTTATGGAACTTATTAAAATATGATACGGTGGAAACATGGGTCCAGTTCTATATTAAAATTTCATTATGCATGTTTTGAGGAATATCAACTCTTCCCCTGCATGATCACAAGCCTGGCGTCTATCCATTGGGATTGTAGCAGAAAATAAATGATAAGCTTGTCATCAGTATTTATGAGGGAAAAGAAAACAATTGGGTTATAGTGCAATGTACATTGTTCTTCTCTTACATGGTAGTAAGAGAAGAACAATGTTGTCCATTTCAATTCCCTATTGAAGAAAACTGATGGTCACATGGCTTTGGTTTCCATATTGATTTATACTCATATATGCATGAGTATAAATATAAAACAGTATTCTAGGGCTTCCCTAGTGGTGCAGTGGTTAAGAATCTGCCTGCCAATGCAGGGGACACAGGTTCGAGCCCTGGTCCAGGAAGATCCCACATGCCATGGAGCAATTAAGCCCATGCACCACAACTACTGAGCCTGCTCTCTAGAGCCCACAAGCCACAACTACTGAAACCCTCATGCCTAGAACCCATGCTCTGCAACAAGAGAAGCCACCATAATGAGAAGCCCACACACTGCAAGGAAGAGTAGCCCCCACTTGCCACGACTAGAGAAGGCTCCTGTGCAGCAACAAAGACACAATGCAGCCCAAAATAAATAAATTAATTAAATAAAATATCATTAAAAAAAAAACAGAAAAACAAACCAAAAAAAACCAGTATCCTAAACTTGTTCCAGAAAATAGTAATAGATTTAAGGGGGTTTTGCTTTGCAACTTCTTTGGGATCTTTCCAGGGATAATCTGAAGTCAATCTCCCCTACAGAGATCAGGGAGAGACTGAAGAAAGAGGCAGACCACCCTAGATTGATCAAGTGGTAGAATTAATAAGCAAGAGAACTTACTTATGAAGCTAGACTTGGATTGTCACCAAATGAGCAGATTTCCTCACCTGCCCTCCAGAATGTTAAAAAAAAAATAATATATAGAGGCCTTAGCTGGGTTCAGTTGTGTATTCAGTGCAGACAATCTCAACACCACATTTCTATTTCAAGGCTGTACTTTTGGAGCAGCTTCTGGACTGTGGGGAAGGCAAGCTGAACACACATTCCAAGGACAGGGGAAGGGGTGGGAGCCTCCATTTGCCAGGGTCCAGCTTGATATTAACTGGCTTTCATGTATTTTTGATGACCTCCTTCAATAGGAGGAATATATAATCATGGGGTTCAAGGAAGACTTCCACAAGAAGTGTTACTCTGGCACACAGGTTATTTTGAGCTAAAAATAAGCAAGGTCCAAAAGACTCATAAAGATCTTTTAAACTTTCCCCAACTGTTTAAAAGAATTGAATCTGTAGATTGCTTTGGGTAGTAGAGTCATTTTCACAATGTTGATTCTTCCAATCCAAGGACATGGTATGTCTCTCCAACTATTTGTATCATCTTTAATGTCTTTCATCAGTGTCTTATAATTTTCTGCATGGAGGTCTTTTGTCTCCTTAGGTAGGTTTATCCCTAGATATTTTATTATTTTTGTTGCAGTGGTAAATGGAAGTATTTTCTTGATTTCACTTTCAGAATTTTCATCATTAGTGTATAGGAATGCCAGAGATTTCTGTGCATTAATTTTGTATCCTGCTACTTTACCAAATTCATCTATTAGCTCTAGCAGTTTTCTGGTAGCATCTTTAGGATTCTCTATGTATAGTATCATGTCTTCTGCAAACAGTGACAACTTTACTTCTTGATTTCCGATATGGATTACTTTTATTTCCTTTTCTTCTCTGATTGCTGTGGCTAAAACTTCCAAAACTATGTTGAATAAGAGTGGTGAGAGTGGGCAACATTGTCTTGTTCCTGATCTTAGTGGAAGTGCTTTCAGTTTTTCACCATTGAGGATGATGTTGGCTGTGGGTTTGTCATATATGGCCTTTATTATGTTGAGGAAAATTCCCTCTATGCCTACTTTCTGCAGGGTTTTTATCATAAATGGGTGTTGAAGTCTGTCATACAGAGTGAAGTAAGTCAGAAAGAGAAAGACAAATACCATATGCTAACTCATATATATGGAATTTAAGAAAAAAAATGTCATGAAGAACTTAGGGGTAAGACAGGAATAAAGACACAGACTACTAGAGAATGGACTTGAGGATATAGGGAGGGGAAAGGGTAAGCTGTGACAATGCGAGAGAGAGGCATGGACATATATACACTGCCAAACGTAAGGTAGATAGCTAGTGGGAAGCAGCTGCATAGCACAGGGAGATCAGCTCCGTGCTGTGTGACTGCCTGGATGGGTGGGATAGGTAGGGTTGGAGGGAGGGAGACGCAAGAGGGAAGAGATATGGGAACATATGTATATGTATAACTGATTCACTTTGTTATAAAGCAGAAACTAACAAAAAAAATAAAACGCTTTAACAATCAAAAAACTAAAAAATAAAAGAATTGAAGATAGAAGACCTGTTCCAAGAAAGAGTTATCACCCATAGATAATTACAGAAAATATGAACTCAGTGTGGTAGACAGGGAGGAACCTAGCAAGACCGTTTTGATCAAAGTCCTCTCTGTCTCCCATTGTCTTTAGATGGCCCAGCAAATATTTGTTACCAAATATTAACTCTTTTCATCTTCCTGTGAATTACCTTACTTCCCTTTGAAACCCCTTAGACCTCTACCTCCTTCTCTTCAGTCCAGAATGACATATATATGTCATCTTGCTTTACTGTCCTTAGAATTCCTTATGCTTATGTTAATTCTCCATACCTATGTATTAAATTTGATTTTCTCCTGTTAATTGGCCTTATATCATTTTAATTATTCAACCAAGCTAAGTAATCAAAAGGGGAAGGAAGAAAATATTTACATCCCCCACAATAACATCCTTTTCCCCTTCATATATTGCTGTATACATATAATATATATTAAAATTTGAACAATCCTTGGCTACCTTTTAGCTATCTTGTCTTATAAAAATTTAAATAACATAAGGTATGACCGGAACCTACCATTAATAACATTAAATGTAACATTTATTCAATTATTGTATACACTTTTTACCTCTAATATTTCTTTACTATGTTCTTTATGAGCTTGTTATTAAAATGTTTCATTTTTTTACCATTCTAAAGACAATTTTATTATGTTATATTGACATCCTCAAATCTGGTAATAAATATTTTACAGTAATGCAATGTGATTATTTAATGTTTTCTTTCTAATAGTAAATAAAGACCTTGATTTGCTTAATAAGTTATGCCTAGGTAAAATCACTTATATTATCTTACATTTTTATCAGCAAAAGAGTGTCATCTCAGAATCCAGGATCAAAGATCTTCTGGAAATATTAGTAACGTAATTTCTGGGTTTGCACTTAAACTGATATACTGCATAAAAGAATATAGTCTTTTGAAATTCTCATTGCTTCAAATAAATGGTGACTGAGGATGTATGAATACTTTCCTTGAAAGTATCTCTTTAGCTCTGATATGATACATTGTTTGTCAGATGTTTGTTATAGATTTTTTTAAGTATTCAGTAGTCTATTCACTTTGGATATATGTTTCTTTTAAAGTTTAGTACAATCTTTTAAATTTAAAAAGTTGAAGTCTTTCCATACTATTCAGCCTTATGTCTGCATTTCACAAATTTACCACATCCAGTTTCGTTATTCATTATTGTTGAGGTCTTTCAGTATTTATTAATAAAATCAACGGTCTCACATAATTAAAGGTAGGTGAGGACATGGCTCCTTTTTGCTACTGAGATATCAAACTGTGTATTACAATAAATGCACATCCAATATCAAATTATATCGCAAATAAAAGCAGGTATTGACAATATCACACAAAAAATAATCATGTAACTTTATCTTATAGGATTGATAAAAACTTAGATATCCACTCTAAGAAGTATTTTTAGAGTATACTCTAGACAGACCTGACAGTATTATATTTTAGGTTTCAGGTCATCTTCCAGTCAGGCCATGTGACAGAATCCCTTGTTTATGATAGAATGTGGATGTGGTCAATGTTCTAGGCCTGTGACACAACACCAAAGGGTGAGAATAGTTCAGTGTTTATATATCTTCTAGCATGCTTTTTTTTAAAAAATTTTGTAGATAGATTTATCAGCTTTAAAGGTAGATATGTTATGAACAATTATACCGTTTGGTAGAAGACCTCACAAGGATATCACCAGTTTTGTAAATTTTCAAAGCAAATAATCTTTATCAAGACATCATTAGGAGGAAGCATAGGCATCAAGGAATCATTGTTATACAAAATGCTTTCTTGCTCTTTAAATATAATCTTTAGGAAAAGGCCTGATTAAATCACATTCATTTATTAGTTGAGCTAATAAATATTGAGAACTACATATAGAAATCTGTTAGCATTCACCTATGAAAGACTTTACCTAATAAATGAAATAGTTACATAATTCATCAACTATCACACAAACTCACTGTTGACTGGGGAATTTTCTGAGTATTTCAGGCCAATACTCACCTAGGTCAGTACTTAGAGCCCAAACGATGTGAAATAGTGATTCCACATTTAAATATAAATGGATTGGAGAATTCTAGGAAAATAGTATTAGTAGCATAATTTGTGAATCTCCTTTAATGTCTCCTTAAAAATGCAAAAAAAAAAAAATGGACAGAACAACTAGATTAGCAAAACAAAAGATCGACTAACCTAAGGGATATATTGTTCCCACCAGCTGCCAAATACGCATGGAAGGAGGCTGATACCTACACCATTGATAACTGTAAGAGGAGGAGACCGAAGGGACCTTGGGCTTTCCATGGCTCTTGAACAGATAAAACTCTAAAACAGATAAAAAGTACTTACTAGAAAGCACAGCAGGTGAAGGTGAGGACAACAACTGCACCTGGACAGTGATTGTGCAGGTCATACATGAGTGAGTGCAAGGGAAGCTGTGACATGTAACATCTTTATAACTGGAGAATTTGGAGCCTTGTAATCTCTTCCATTTAATATAAAACCTCAAACTCAGAAGAAACTGCCTATAGTAAGATCCAAATTAATCAGGGCAGGGACATTAGAGCAAAACAGCTGAGTCAAGGGAAATTGTTGGGGGTGGGCAGAAGAATGTCTCAGAAAGTAAAAGATCATTAATTCCATCATTCAGCAAAAACAAGAAGAGAGGAAACTTGAAGTCCAGGAAGATAGAAAAGTAATCTTGACCCACTTCTCCCTCTAAGAGAATAAGAGCACTTCTTTTCACATTAAAAATGAGCAAGAGAAAAGCATTTAATGTAATCCCACACAAAGTTTACAAAGGAAAAAAGAGAATAAAGAGCAGAATAACACTTTTACCATTTATGGAAGAATGCTAGAAATGCATTATTATAAAAATAGATGGAAATAATGTTAAAAAATTATAATGTAATAAAATAGATTAAGAAAATTATAGAAGCAATAGAGAAAAACAAAAATTAGTATTAGAAAAACTCATAAATTTGTGGTTCAGATAAAAATAATATTTGAAAATAGAGGTGACAGATCTCAGGAAAACAATGTAATGAAATGTAGAAATTCATAACAAATATAAAGACTAAACCAGAAGGGACTCAAGGGTATATAAGTTCAAAACATGCTTTAAGAGAAGCAAAATGGGAAAGTAGTACAATTTTAAATATTAAAAGAAATGAGAGAAGAAACTAATAGTATTAAAAAGAAGTGAGAGTTATAGTAGATAAGGAAAATGTACAATGTACTTATAGGAATATTCAAAGAAGAAAACAAAAATGAAAGGATTATAACAAATATTCACAACAATACAAGAAAAGTTTACTGAAGTGAAAATGAACTTGAAACTGCATGTAATATATACCTGAAAAAATAAATCAACCCACAGTAGAAAACTCTGAGACATTTTATAGTAAAGATATTGGCTTTAAAAAAATCAGTGGGTATCCAGGCAAAAGGGTAAATCACTTTTAAGTGGCAGAAAATCAAATTGCCATCGTAATTTTTGATAGGAATTTATGCTAGTATAAAGTTGAGTAACATGTAAGATACGCAAGAAAATAATGTGAATCATAGATTTTTAATAAAGACAAAATGACCTTAAAGAATACTCAAGCACTCAAATATGCAAGACATATTCAGGTGGTGTTCTTATGAGCCCTTTCTGAAGAATTTAGTAGACAATGAATTTTAGACAAGAAAATGACTGGTAATAATTCCACATAAGGAACAGTGGCAAACATTAAACATACATTTACCTCTAGAACAGAGTCTAAATTATGGCTATATGGGAGAGAGTAGAATATATCATAACCATAGACTCTCATCATTGCATTTATAGTATAATGATTACACAGCACTGTAAGGCTATTACATTAAGAAAATCTAGATAATAATCTTTACCAATCAGATTATTGGAAGGTCCCACAGACTAAGATATTACATGTGTCTTCATTAAACCTTAATAAGTACCACTAATAGGTTTATATCAAGTAAGTTAAAATATTAATCAAAATGTCTTGATAAACTCTTGTTAAAAACCCTTATTCAAAGACACGTTTATCCTCAATACACCAGCACTTCAAGTGTGGTAAACTGGGAAAAATGTCTGGATTAAGTACAAAGAGACTTGGACTTGTGGATCAATGTTGGCTTCATTTAAATGAACTTCCTAGTACAATCCCAAAAGACAAACAAGTAGAAATATTATGATAAAACCAAATGATTTTATATATAAAGCAACCTTATAGCACACCATCCTTAAAATTTCTGAGGATGATTGCCTGCCAAGAATAATGACTATTTTCTATCTAAAGAATTCCTGAATGAACCCCAAAGAGCATCCTGTGATAACTGTAGATGGAGAGAAATTGCCCTGGTGTAGAAGGATGAAAGACAAGAGAATAACAAGGTCAGAGTAACAGGAATTTACATACAATTCATCCACTCAAAAACAGAAAAAAAGGAATTGTTGAATATCGTGGAAATGCCCAAGCAAGAATGGTGGTTTGGATGAATTAAGTTTCATCAATTTGTCTGATATATAAGATATGATAAGGCCTGTGACTAGGGTATTTTTAGATATCAAAGAGAGTTTAAACAATAACATGAAATATATCTAAGAAACAACAATTTGTACTTTCATTCCTAAATAGCTGTTGTGATACATTTAAGCACCAAATTAATAAAATAATAATTTTAAAGCAATCTAAGTTGTCCATCACAAGGAGGAAACAAGGAGAAAGATATTGACAAAATTATGAGTAGGTAACAATTTTGGAGGATATCTAAGTAAAGAACTGAACATTATCATTTCTTTCCAACAGAAAATGCATCTTCATGTAGATGAGTAGTCCTGCAAACAAACAGGGGAAGCTCTACCCTACAGATAAAAATTAATCACTGCAGATTATATTATAGATTTTTTTTAAATCCCTCCTTTTTGACTCCTAATATAACCATTCACTTAGGCAAGAGTCAGCAACTTGTAAAGGAAGTTGTCTGGGGGAGAAGGGGTTCTGGATATTTATTTGATGCCAAGGTATGTTTTGATAACAAAAGGAAAAGTACATGAAGAAGGAATCAAATTGTCACCATTTTAATCAATTGCCCAATCTCAATATAACTCATATTGGGGAGAAAAAATGCAACATACTTAATGCAAAATTAAACAGTAAATATCATGTATAATACAATATTAAGACAGAAAAGATTAACTTAAGTCAAGACTTTTGTTTTGACTTCCCATTTTAAAAGAATTACAGGGAATTGGAGTAATTTAAACTTCACCTAAAGAGGTCAGTCAGATACATCTGCTCCATTAAACAAATAAGAATATTATTTACAAAAAGGACTGTTAAACGTTGAAAGAGTATGGAGACATATAACCAAATGTGATTGGTCCTGACTTAGATCTTGATATGGGGAAATGAGCTGTAAAGATAATATTAGAGGAAAACTGTTAAGTTGGAATATTTAATGAATTACTATTAAATCATCACAAAGTAGTGATAATTTAATCTTCACAATATAAGGGAATGTCTTCTAGAGAATCCTACTGAAATATTTAGGGGTTGATGATTATATCATTTATAGTTTTCTTTTAGAAATGTTAGCCTTAACTGTAGTTATACACGGGTGTAAATTAGTTTCAATATACAACCTAGAGTTGGTAGCTCCTATTTGAAGTATACTAAGAAAAAATATATACTATAGGCAATTTTTTTTTAGGATTCAAAGAATTGAGTCAGAGATATATCTTTATCTCTGTAGTATAGTATGTCTTAATTAGCCTAATTCATATTAGAAGTATTATAGTTTTCCATTTGAGTGGTGTTCAAGACATGTGGTTTGAAAGGAAATATTGTTCAAGTACTCCCATCTTTCATGAATAATGCTTTAGAAATCTACAAGAGTCAGAAAGTGACCCTTCAAAAGGATGCCCTAGGCCTGGACCCACATCCCATTCTGTATATTTAGCCAGTAAGATTTTCACACAGTCAGATTAAAATGTAAGCTAAAGATTGCCTGTAGAATATTGTCATAATAATATCAAATAAACATTCCACACAAGAGGCTTTACAGCATGGTAAAATGACAAAGTTAAAGCTTTATCAAAATTACAAGTTATATGATTTTTTTTACCTTCTTACGAATGCATGTTCATGTGTGTCAAAATCTCAATCTATCAATACATTTCCTTCTACTTGGTAGCAGGTTTAGGTAGGGGGTAGGGGAAATACTTTTATCCATAACTTGTCTCCAATTATTTAATGTTATTGATATCTGACAAAAGAATGTAAATACCAAAATTGCCTTAACTAAGTTTGCAATATTTTCAAACCATAAATGTCAGTTATTTTCTTTGTTATTATTATTCCCTTCATATTTAAGTGCTCTAAAGTTTCCAATTCTTTATGTTAGGCAAACTTCCTGCAGTTTTGCCTTACTGTTATAACAATATCTTTTTAGTTACAGAAATTTTCTTTAAATGATCTAGTCACAGCTTATTACTTTCTTTACCATAACAAAAATTTGCTTACCTAATTGTTTCAGAGCTATGTATCCTGACATAAACACTAATCAAAAAACAGAAACAAAACAAAACAATAAAACAAACAAAAATAAACCCTAATTTTATGTATTATCCATGAAATATTTTTCAATTTCCTATTTACAAACTACCAGTGCCTGAGAAAACTATGCAGCATAAAGTAGAACTATATTATTTATTATTAAGTTCAGTGGAAGACGTAGAAGTAGGCTTCTTTATTACTTATGACTACCACAGTGATTAAAGTGTATTAGATGGAAAACTTGTGGGTGGAAAAAACATGAAGGATATCTATGAAATATATATTTCTAAAATCTAGCCTATTAAATTTTAAAAGAGAAAAAGTATTCAACCTTAAACAAGAGTCAGTTACATATCTGTATTCTGTTTCAGAAAAAGTTATTCTATTTGTTAAATATGAAGGATATGAGTAAATCAATGGTAGTTCAAATTGTGTGCTTAAACAAATGGGAGTACTTGTAAGCTGATGTCATGACCACATTTGGAATATTTTGCCAATGAAGTAAAGTCAGCTTAGTTAGTAAAAGTCTAATCCTGATAGTAATTCAATCATCCCCAGAAAACGAATCATACTTCTGGGAATCACATCTCATTTTCAGCCAATGCTGAGTGGCTAATAGGGTTGTGTAACATTTTTCAGACTGAATAAGACTTTTCTTCCTAATTAATCATCTAAATGGATGCCCAGGTTTCTTCATCTTCATTTCTGAATATGAATCAATTTCAAACAGAAGCTTAATGAGAAAGATAGCAAGTAAAATTTTGCTTTGGAAACAAGTTATGTACAAAGGGTCAAAATACTCAATCAGCACTGTCCTCATTAGGACTCTTTGCATAAATGAAGACTAAATATTTTTTAGATTAATAGAAAAAATTTATTATAGCATCCATTAGCTTATTTTCCTTTGTGAAATCTAATTATTAAAAATTATCGGTACCTTACTTATTCACATGCAGAGTAACCATTGTTATTCTTCTGGATTACTTTCTGATTACTTTTCTGATTTGTGACACTTAATTGTAAGAGTATTGATATTTGTGGTATAATTTATGGTCATTTTTCTATATGTATAAAAATATCCAAAAATAATGACATTTATACCTAATCAGTCATACTCATCAGTCACATGATTTGATCCAGAGACATGTCTAGTCATCTTCCATACTTCTAACCAAAAAATTAATTTAGTTAGGACAATAATGTTGTAAACACTGCAGATAATGTTACTTTGATATTGGCTTTCAGTTCATATGTTTATTAATATAGTACAATCCTTCCCACCATTCTCGGAGGTATGTAGAGAAGTTTTTACTTGACATTTATAAAGATTTTGATGACTAAGGTGAGGGTCAGACTGGGTAGAGAAGTAGCAAATGATCACATAATTTGATAATGACAATGCTAAGACCTCAGCTCAACTCAGAATATTTTGACCCCTATCTAGTGTATTTTAAGCTACCATATACTGGTTTTAACTTGGTGTATTTTGCTTGAGAATCATCTTAAACCCAAATCTAAGAGAACTTAATAAAAACTGTTATTATTGAACACTCATTAAGGCAAAATATTCAACATTTGTACTTCATCTTATCAATAATTATTCAAATTGTTATTGCCAACCATATTTACATTCACCCTATATATCCATTCTTCTAAATATTTTACTCAAACATTTTTCACTTAAACTTGACCATGACGCTATGATAAAAGTAAAAAATATATTTTCCAATTTGAACATGAGAAAACTGAGATTTAGAGAAGTTGTGACTTACTAAGTTTACATGGCTAGGAGGTTGTAGAACAACATGAATGGTGTTCCACATTTGAGAACTTGTGTTTATAGTGATAATGACAAAGGTGATGGTATGATAATTTAATGAATACAGCAACTATGAGACAATGATGTCAATGATATTAAAATGATTATTGATTAGGAAGATGTTGATGAACAAATAAGTAAGGTGATATTAGAAGGGATAGTACTTGTTTAGGTATATTTTGGGTTTGGAGTTTATTTTGTCTGCATTTAAACATGAGCTTGGTCACTTGTCTTCTTTCTGACCATAAATAAACTACTTACGCTTTAATCGTCTTATTTTTAAAAAATGGGTAAAATAACACCCATTACCTCATAGAATGTTGCTGTCAGGGTTTGTATAGTTATCACATGTAATCCTCAGCAATCACTTAATGAGGCAATTTTATAGATGGTTGGAAGAGCAAATCTTGGGAAATATAGTTAATAAATTTGTTCATGCTTTCATAGCAAGTATGTGAACAAATTTGGATGCATACCCAGATTTCTCTGACACAAAGATCACCTTCTTTCCACTGGGCCACATAGCTTTCCTAGCAGCATACTAAATAAAACACAATATCACTGATGATATATTTGTAGAATCTTTGAATGAAATTTCAATGCTGATGATTTTTAGCCAACTATAGAAATACAGAAATTGCTCTGCCAGAAAGCAATGTGTAACCAATTCAAGTGATACCAATGGTTTTTAGAAATTGTACACAAAAGACTTTTCACAAAATGTTTGATTTTCCCAATACACACATCTGGATATCTCACAGCCTTTTTAAATAGAGAAATATAATATTCAGAAATGTAGGTTTACAAAGCATGGTGGTCATGAACTCTTCTCCATATTTCAAAACTGGGCAGTCAGACACAGAGCTCTCTGGGCAGTTGGCCCAGTAAATCATGTCACAAATATAGTACTGGTCAAAAATACAGCGTGCCAAACTAAACTCCTGATGTTCTGTTTCAACCCAGCGGATTCTATTGTGGCTGATTTTGGAAGAAAGGCAGGTTGGCTAACTGCCATATTTCTCACTCAACCCTGCATTGGAAGCAAAGAGCCAGACTTTGAGAGAAATCTGTGGGGATTTTTAAAATTCATTTCTTTTATAAAATTACATAAATTAATTGAAACCCACTGATTTTGGGGAAAACAATTCAAAAATGAGATCTTTCTGTCTGTTGACTGAATAGTCAAGACGACAATTGGTTCACATTTTGAATATCTTTATGAGCAGTTGAATTTAATTATGTATGGGAAATATAAGTGAAGATACATTTGGTTCCCTAAATTTAAGGAGACAATGCAACTAAACAAATAGCAACCAACTGGTCTCAAAATAGTTTATAACAGGACCAGAAATTCCAAGAGTAACTAAAAGATTACCTTCTTATAGTCTTCTGGTCTAAATATAAGAATAGAGCTTAAGTTGCAGTAGATTCAATGGTAGTCAGTGTCATAATCAATTAGAAAAGAAACCTGATGAGAAATGCGAATACCTACATTGTCAGCATTGGCATAATAATTCATTTTGATTCAATGTATAGAGTTGTTATGCTGACATACAGTTTTCTTGGGTCACACCTCTCTCTGTCTAATCTACTATTGTCTCTACATTTAGTAATCAGCTCTTCAAAATAAAAAGTAGAGAAAAAACACAGGTAAGACATTAATTATTCTCATGTCTTGTCACTCATTTTTAATCTCCCTCAATTTATGTCTCAAATTTCAAAATTGGAAAGTATTTTTCAACTTTTACAAATGAAATAATATTATAAACAAAGTGTGATATTTTTGAGTACCACAGCTTTATATTTCAGAAAATTAGATTATTTCAAAGATGCCGAGAAAATGATGAACAAGAAAAGTAAAAATTATCATCAGATAGATGACTGTAATACTGAAAAACATAACAGTACCAGTATTATTGTAATCCCCTAATCCATCTTGTATTGTTTGTGAGAGACAGGGATATCCTCAGACATTTCCAGAAATACACTTGAATCAAGAAAATAGCTCCATCTTTAGATCTTTTGATGGATTTAAATTTTTTGAAAATATGTGTAAGAAAAAATAGTTGTATTAAAAGGATTTGAATTTAGCTGTTCTATGTTGTTATCAAATTAATAAATGTTACACTTTTAACCTTCATTTCAAAAACTATACCCATTAAGAAAATATTAAAAATATAGGTCCTACCACTTATGGTCACCAGGGATGTTTTTCCCATATCTAGTTTATCATGTAAGTCTGCCTATCTGTTGTCTATCTATCTATCTATCTATCTATCTATCTATCTATCTATCTATTAATTGATGACTTCTGTCCTCTTAAAGTTAAGTAAGTAGCTTAATTTAAATTGAGAATTGGAATCTCAATTGCCTCTGTTATAGACAGCTATTTTACCTAATTTAATCTACTAATTTATTTAACTATCTAACTTTCTACCTATTTTTTTATCATTTTCTATTTATTTGTAAAGTTACTTAGTTTTCAACTTGAACCAGACTAATAAAATTCAAGCAATTTTCTATTTTTTTCCTGAAAATACTTCATTATTTTGAATTTAAAAATTTCAGTATTTTATCAATCCAGTCACATGTTATATAAACTGCTTTACAAATATATTTTGTTATAATTTTATCCAGGGTTATTAATTAACAAGAAAGGCAAGAACAAGATGTTCCAAAAATTGAAGTGAATTCAGGATTGATTTACAGCACAGGTCTGCTGTGAGTTCTCTTTCAGTTGAACGATGAATATATGGTAATACTGACATTTTAAAAAGTAATCAAAGGTATTGAAGTATATTTTACTTCTTCCATGTGAGTCACCCTGAAAGAGAGTAAGACTATTTTATTTGGAATAAGGGGTTTTGAATATGGTATCATCTGAAGTATGCTGACATTTAGTTGGTATAAGCCAGACAAAGGAGATGAATAGGAGAAGTCTGAGTTGCTGAAGGAACTTATTCAAAAAACAGGGCAGTTTCCAAATGACAATTTGGTGGAGACAAAGTCAGTGTGTGAAAGTAATAAATATAATAAGGAAGTATTAAATTTAGCAACAAAGGGATCAAGGTTCTTAAAAATCAAATCAAAAAGCAGTAATATGCTACTTAAGAACAAAAAGTTTTGATAATTGGGGAGCTGTAGTTTATTTTGAAGAGAAGGAGTATTGACAGATGACAAGAAACTCTAAGTCACCTACAGAAATTGTTCATAGCTAAACATCACTCTGATATGATGAGTGATTATGATGCTACTTTCATATCATGATACACCACAGAAGAAACACCCTTTCTTTTATGAAGCTTCACCTAATATTGATGAACTAACATTTTATAAAGTCTCATCTCCATTTTGAGACTATAAGAAAAAACTAGAGTTGCAAAGATTAAAGACGTGTATAAAATATGAATGAGAAGAATTTCCTACTAGCAAATAAAATGTCTTGCAATAATTTCTTCAAGAAATAAAAATATTATATAAAAAATTTAAACTGGCTGACATATATGCTAATGACCAGCACCCTGAGCAAAATACAAAACTGGTGAAAAAAACAGGTACAGTATAATAATCCTTAATTTTATTGTTCATTTTACTTTTTTCTAACACCTCAAATAATTGAATGCTGACATATCTAACATTTTTAAGGCTTGTGTAAACAACAATGAATTTAAAATATTTAAAATATAATATTATATTATACATTTAAAATATAATATTATAAAGAGAGGAGATTCTCCATTCATTTAAAATAATACATCTCACACATCTCACACATCACAAAATATTGCATTTATTTTTTGCCGTGTCATCATTCCTTATCTCTTAGAGTCTTGCATTTTCTATATTTTAGTTCTGTTAATTGGCAGTTTACCAACTGTCTGCATTGTACTCTTTCATCACCTCTGTAAACACCCCTATTTGGAGACAGCATCATACAATATTCACTTACAAATCTTATAAAATAAATGGCTACATTGTGCACTGTATGGGGCATATGTGGGGTTTAGGGGTTTTAAAACCAAAGTTATTTGTGTTCCTCATGCTGTGCAAAGGGATGTTTCAGAGTCTGAGAGAAGAGACTACTTTAAAAAAAGATACAATTCTTAAATGATGTTGCTATTTTATATGGACTCTTGGAAAGAATGATATGACATGCTTGTAACTGTTAATAAAACAAACATGAGACAGTTTGTACGTAAAGTATAAGATTTAGGAATATGATTTTTTCTAACCCTCCAAACCCAAGATTCCAAGGAATATATAAATCTCATGTACAGTATATAATTGTTTTTCATCCAAGCAAAGCAAACCCCTGATCCTTTCTAGTGTAGATGCTCTTTGTATCTACTAACTTAGTTGGGAGGAAGTGTACAGAAGAGAAATTTAAGGATCTGCATGTGGACAAAATAGATTGTGTTTTATATTCTGATAACAAAATAATTTTTGCCTCGTGTATTTTTTATAAAAATCATGTATTTAATGGCATATTCTTATTTTTTAACCATTTTATATGATTATCAAATATGTTGCTGTTGAATTTTATTGAACTAGCTGTAAGTCAGAAAAATGAAGTAGCTTCTCATGCTTTTCTATACTAAATACACAATATCAAGCAAAGGATAACAGAACAACTGGCTATTTATGTGCTATCACGTTATTATACACATCAAAAAATTCACATACTCCTGATTTAAAAGAAATTTCCTGGTGTGATTTTCACACTTCTCCATATTTTTAAATTTAATTTTTATTTTTTATTGAAGTACAGGTTATTTATAACATTCTGTTAATTTCAGGTGTGCAGCATAGTGATTTGGTATTTTTACGGATTATATTCATTATAGATTATTACAAAATATAGGCTTTAATTCCTTGTACTATACAGTATGTCATTGTTGCTTGTCTATTTTATATATAGTAGTTTGTAACCATTAATGCCATACCCCTAATTTGTTCCAACCCCTCTCTCTTCCCTTTGGCAACCACAAGTTTTCTATATCTGTGAGTCTGTTTCTGTTTTTGGTATATATTCATTTATAGTATATATTTTTTAGATTCCATGTATAAGCAGTATCATACTGTATTTGCTTTATCTGACACTTCACTAAACATAATATTCTCTAGGTGCATCCACATTATTGCAAATGTCAGTGTTTCATTCTTTTTTACCGCTGAGTAATATTCCACTGTATACCTAGGAATATACCACATATTCTTTTTTTTTTTTTTAACATCTTTATTGGAGTATAATTGCTTTACAATGGTGTGGTAGTTTCTGCTGTATAACAAAGTGAATCAGCTATACATATATAACTATATCCCCTCCCACTTGCTTCTCCTTCCCACCCTCCCTATCCCACCCTCAAAGTGAACAAAAAGCACTGAGCTGATTTCCCTGTGCTATGCGGCTGCTTCCCACTAGCTATCTATTTTACATTTGGTAGTGTATATATGTCCATGTCAGTCTCTCACTTTGTCAAAGCTTACCCTTCTCCGTCCCTGTGTCCTCAAGTCCGTTCTCTAGTAGGTCTGTGCTTTTATTCCCATCCTGCCCATAGGTTCTTCAGAACTTTTTTTCAGGTTCCACATATATGTGTTAGCATATGGTATTTGTTTTTCTCTTTCTGACTTACTTCACTCTGTATGACAGACACTAGGTCCATCGACTTCACTACAAACAACTCAATTTCGTTTCTTTTTATGGCTAAGTAATATTCCATTGTATATATGTACCACATCTTCTTTATCCATTAATCTGTTGATGGACACTTAGGTTGCTTCCATGTCCTGGCTGTTTTAAGTAGTGCTGCAATGAACATTGTGGTACATGACTCTTTTTGAATTATGGTTTTCTCAGGGTATATGCCCAGTAGTGGGATTGCTGGGTCATATGGTAGTTCTATTTTTGATTTTTTAAGGAACCTCCATACTGTTCTCCATAGTGGCTGTCTCAATTTACATTCCCACAAATAGTGCAAGAGGGTTCCCTTTTCTCCACATGCTCTCCAGAATTTATTATTTGTAGAATTTTGACTGGTGTAAGGTAATACCTCATTGCAGTTCTGATTTGCATTTCTCTAATGATTAGTGATGTTGACCATTCTTTCATGTGTTTGTTGGCAATCTGTATATCTTCTTTGGAGAAATGTCTATTGAGGTCTTCTGCTGATTTTTGGATTGGGTTGTTTGTGTTTTTGATATTAAACTGCATGTGCTGTTTGTAAATTTTGCAGATCAATCCTTTGTCAGTTGCTTCATTTACAAATATTTTCTCCCATTCTTAGGGCTGTCTTTTCATCTTGTTTATGGTTTCCTTTGTTGTGCAAAAGCTTTTAAGTTTCATTAGGTTCCATTTGTTTACTTTTGTTTTCTTTCCTATTCTCTAGGTGGGGGGTCACAAAGGATCTTCCTGTGATTTATGTCATAGAGTGTTCTGCCTATGTTTTCCTCTAAGAGTTTTATAGTGTCTGGCCTTTACATTTAGGTCTTTAACCCATTTTGAGTTTATTTTTGTGTATGGTGTTAGGGAGTCTTCTAATTTCATTATTTTACATGTAGCTGTCAGGTTTTCCCAGCACCACTTATTGAAGGGGCTGTCTTTTCTCCATTGTATATTCTTGCCTCCTTTATCAAAGATAAGGTGACCATATATGCATGGGTTTATCTCTGGGCTTTCTATCCTATTCCCTTGATCTATATTACTGTTTTTGTGCCAGTACAATACTGTCTTGATTACTGTAGCTTTGTAGTATAGTCTGAAGTCCAGGTGCCTGATTCCTCCAGCTCCGTTTTTCTTTCTTAAGGCTGCTTTGTCTATTTGGGGTCTTTTCTGTTTTCAAACAAATTGTGAAATTTTTTGTTCTAGTTCTGTGAAAAATATCATTAGTTTGATAGGGATTACATTGAATCTGTAGATTGCTTTGGGTAGTAGAGTCACTTTCACAGTGCTGATTCTTCCAAAAAAAGAAGATGGTACATCTCTCCATCTGTTTGTATCACCTTTAATTTCTTTCATCAGTGTCTTATAGTTTTCTGCATACAGGTCTTTTGTCTCCTTAACTTTGTTTATTACTAGGTATTTTTTTTCTCTTTGTTGCAATGTTAAATGGGAGCGTTTCCTTAATTTCTCTTTCAGATTTTCATCATTAGTGTATAGCAATGCAAGAGATTTCTGTGCATTAATTTTGTATCCTGCTTCTTTACCAAATTCATTGATCAGCTCTAGTAGTTTTCTGGTAACATCTTTAGGATTCTCTATGTATAGCATCAGGTCATCTGCAAGCAGTGTCAACTTTACGTCTTCTTTTCTGATTTGAATTCCTTTATTTCTTTTTCTTCTCTGATTGCTGTGACTAAAACTTCCACAACAATGTCAAATAATAGCAGTGAGAGTTGGCAACCTTTTCTTGTTCCTGATATTAGTGGAAATGGTTTCAGTTTTTTACCATTGAGAGCGATGTTGGCTGTGGGTTTGTCATATATGGCCTTTATTATGTTGAGATTAGATCCCTCTATGCCTACTTTCTGGAGGGTTTTTTTAATCATAAATCAGTGTTGAATATTGTCAAAAGCTCTTTCTGCATCTATTCAGATGATCATATGGATTTTCTTTTTCAATTTGTTAATATGGTTTATCACATTGAATGATTTGTGTATAGTGAAGAATCCTTGCATTCCTGGGATAAACCTCACTTGATCATGGTTCCTGACCTTTCAATGTGTTGTTGGATTTTGTTTGTTAGTATTTTGTTGAGGATTTTTGCATCTATGTTCATCAGTGTTATTGGCCTGTAGTTTTCTCTCTTTGTCACAAAGATGTGACATCTTTGTCTGGTTTTCATAGCAGGGTGATGGTGATCTCTTGGAATAAGTTTAGGAGTGTTCCTACCCCTGCTATATCTTAGAATAAGTTTGGGAGTGTTGCTACCCCTGCTATATTTTGGAAGAGTTTGATAAGGATAGGTGTTAGCTCTTCCCTAAATATTTGATAGAATTCGCCTGTGAAGCCATCTGGTCCTGGGCTTTTGTTTGTTGGAAGATTTTTAATCAGATTATCATTTTCAGTGCTTGTGATTGGTCTGTTTATATTTTCTATTTCTTCCTGGTTCAGTCTCCAAAGGTTGTGCTTTTCTAACAGTTTGTGCATTTCTTCCAGGATGTCCATTTTATTGACATATAATTTCTTGCAGTAATCTCTCAGGATCCTTTATATTTCTGCAGTGTCAGTTGTTACTTCTCCTTTTTCATTTCTAATTCTATTTATTTGAGTCTTCTCCCTTTTTTTCTTGATGAGTCTGGCTAATGGTTTATCAATTTTTTTTTATCTTCTCAAAGAACCACCTCCTAGTTTTGTTTTTTTTTTGATCTTTGCTATTGTTTTCTTCATTTCTTTTTCATGTATATCTGATCTGATCTTTATGATTTCTTTCCCTCTGCTAACTTTGTTTTTTTTGTTTGTTTGTTTGTTTGTTTTCCTCTTTCTCTAATTGCTTTAGGTGTAAAGTTAGGTTGTTTATTTAAGTTGCTTTTTGTTTCTTAAGGTAGGATTGTACTGCTATAAACTTCCCTCTTAGAACTTCTTTTTCTGTATCCCATAGGTTTGGGGTCATCATGTTTTCTTTGTCATTGTTTCTTGGTATTTTTGATTTCTCCTTTGATTTCTTGGTTATTCATTAGTGTATTGTTTAATCTCCATGTGTTTGCATTTTTTACAGATTTTTTCATGTAATAGATATCTAGTCTTATAGCATTGTGGTCAGAAAAGATACTTGATATGATTTCAATTTTCTTAAATTTACCAAGGCTTGATTTGTGACCCAAGATGTAATCTATCCTGGAGAATGTTCCATGAGTATTTGAGAAGAAAGTGTATTCTGTTGTTTTTGGATAGAATGTCCTATAAATATCAATTAGATCCATCTTGTCTAATGTGTCATTTAAAGCTTGTGCTTTCTTATTTATTTTCATTTTGGATGATGTGTCCTTTGGTGAAAATGGTGTGTTAATGTACCCTACTATTAGTATGTTACTGTTGATTTCCCCTTTTATGGCTGCTAGCATTAGCCTTATTTATAGAGGTGCTCTTATGTTGGGTACATAAATATTTACACTTGTTATATATTTTTTCTTGGATTGATCCATTGATCATTATGTAGTGTGCTTCTTTGTCTCTTGTAATAGTCTTTATTTTTAAAGTTTATTTTGTCTGAATGAGAATTGTTACTCCAGCTTTCTTTTGGTTTTCGTTTTCATGAAATATCTTTTTCCATCCCCTCACTTTCAGTCTGTATGTGTCCCTGGGTCTGAAGTGGGTCTCTTGTAGACAGTATCTATACAGGTCTTATTTCTTTTATCCATTCAGCCAGTTTAGGTCTTTTGGTTGGAGCATTTAATCCATTTACATTTACGGTAATTATCAATATTTATCTTCCTATTACCATTTTCTTAATTGTTTTTTTTTTTTTATTTTTGTAGGTCTTTTTCTTCTCTTGTGTTTCCTGCCTAGATAAGTTTTTTTTAGCATTTGTTGTAAAGCTGGTTTGGTGGTGTTGAATTCTCTTAGCTTTTGCTTGTCTGTAAAGGTTTTAATTTCTCTGTTGAATATTACAATATGAGACCCCTGCTGGGTAGGGTAATCTCGGTTTTAGGTTTTTTTCTTTCCTCATTTTAAACATACCCTGTGACTCCTTTCTGTCTTGTAGACTTTCTGCTGAAAGATCAGCTTTAACCTTATGGGCATTCCCTTGTATGTTATTTGTTGCTTTTCCCTTGCTGCTTTTAACATTTTTTCTTTGTTTTTAATTTTTGTTAGTTTCATTAATATATGTCTCGGCATGTTTCTCTTTTGGTTTTTACAGTAAGGGACACTCTGCCCTTCCTGGACTTGATTGACTGTTTCATTTCCCAAATTAGGGAAGTTTTCAACGATAATCTATTCAAATATTTTCTCAGTTCCTTTTTTTCTTCTTCTCCGACCCCTATAATATGAATGTTGTTGTGTTTAAATGTTGTCCCAGGGTTTTCTGAGACTGTCCTAAATTCTTTTCATTCTTATTTTTTTATTCTGCTCTGTGGTATTTATTTCCACTATTTTATCTTCCAGGTCCCTTATTTGTTCTTCTGCCTCAGTTATTCTGCTATTGGTTCCTTCTAGAGTATTTTTAATTTCATTTATTGTGTTGTTCATCATTGTTTATTTGCTCCATAGGTTTTCTAGGCCCTTTTTAAACATTTCTTGTATTTTCTTCATTCTATTTCTGAGATTTTGGATCATCTTTACTATCATTACTCTGAATTCTTTTTCAGGTAGACTGCCTATTTCATCTTCATTTGTTTGGTCTGGTGAGTTTTTACCTTGCTCCTTCATCTGTTGTGTATTTTTCTGTCTTCTCAGTTTGCTTAATTTACTGTATTTGGGCTCTCCTTTTTGCATTCTGTAGGTTCACAGTACTCATTGTCTTGCTGTCTGCCCCAGTGGCTAAGTTTGGTTCAGTGGGCAGTGGAGGCTTCCTGGTGGAGGGGACTGGTGCCTGTGTTCTGTTGAATGAGGCTAGATCTTGTCTTTCTGGTGGGCGGGACTGCATCTGGTGGTGTGTTTTAGAGTGTCTGTGAACTTATTATGATTTTAGGCAGCCTCTCTGCTAATGGGTGGGGTTGTGTCCCTGTCTTGCTAGCTTTTTGGTATGGAGTGTCCAGCACTGTAGTTTGCTGGTCCTTGAGTGGAGCTAGGTCTTAGCATTGAGACAAATATCTCTGGAGAGCTCTCATCGATTGATATTATGTGGGGTCAGGATGTCTCCAGTGGACCCATGTCCTGAACTTGTTTATTCCACCTCAGAGCCTCAGGCCTGACACCCAGCTCAAGCACCAAGATCCTGTCAGCCACACGGCTCAATAAATCTGTCCAGTGCAGTTTTTGCTTTGGTAATTCCTATGCACATGGAAAAAGAATTATGTCCCACAGGATTCCAGTGGAGGTGCCACTCATGCAAGTCACAGGTCTCAAGTGATGCACTTTGGCAGGTATATCATATAAGAGATGCTGTGTTCTTCTTACTGCATCCAATCAGGGGTACAAAATTTCAATTTGTTGCACTCCTTGTGATGTTAACTTTGTTTACTTGATTCATTCAATGAAGATGGTCTCTGCCAGATTTCTTAGCCCTCAGAATCTAAGATCTGGTTGCTAAGTGGGCTCCTTGTTTTGGGATGTTGCCACTCCCAGTCCCGCTCAGTGGATAAACCTGAGATGATGGTGGCTTCGACTAGGGTGGCAGAGGTACTAAGAAGTGGGGAATTCGGGGGAATTGCCTGATGGTCCAGTGGTTAAGACTCTGTGCTTTCAGTCCCGAGGGTGAAAGTCTGATCACTGGTCAGGGAACTGGAGGCTCTTGGGAAAAACCTGCTTCTAAACTTATTCAGATTGTTGGCAGAATGCAGTCTTGTGGCTACAGTTCCAACATCCTGTTTCCAGGCAGCCTGGGAGCTGGGAGCTTCTCTCTGTTCCTACAGGCTTCCTGACCTCCTTCCTGACTGTTACTCTTCAAAGTGTCAGGTCTCAGAAAGAAAAGATTAAGAAATTGCTGCAAATTGGAGTCAACTAAAGAGATAACAGCTACCTGAGTTTGACCATGAGGTGACTTGACTTAGCAAATGTCTTCTAAACTTCACATTTTCAGTGTTGGTTGAGACACAACATTCATCTTTACCTATCTCCTGAGGCTCCAGTAAAGAGTCATAAGATGCATGGTAAATCCTTTTAATTAGTCAGTTTTCCTACTGTGTGTGTGTCACAGCAGGGTGATGTCACGACCACATATTCTCAATCCAATACTTCATTGATGCGCACTTGGGCTGCTTCCATGTCTTGGCTACTGTAAATAATACTGTTATCAATATGGGGGTGCATGTGTCTTTTTGAAATATAGTTTTCATTTTATTTACAGATATACACCCAGAAATGGAATTACTGGATTATATGATAGTTCTATTTTTAATTTTTCAGTAACTTCCATACTGTTTTCCATAGTGGTTGTACCAATCTACATTCCCACCACTTATGAGGGTTCCCCTTTCTCCACATACACTCCAAAGTCTGTTATTTGTAGACTTTTTGATGACAGTCATTCTGACAAGTGTGAGATGATATGTTTTTAAACCATTTTGAGTTTATTTTTGTATATGTTGTGAGGAAGTGTTCTAATCTTATGTTTTCACACGTGGCTGTCCAGTACCATTCGTTGAAGAGACTGTCTTTTCTCCATTGTATACTCTTGCCTCCTTGTCATAGATTTACTGACCATAAGTGCATGGGTTTATTTCTGGGCTCTCTATTCTGTTCCACTGATCTACATATCTGTCTTTGTGCCAGTACCATTCTGTATTGATTACTGTCATTTTGTAATATAGTCTGAAGTCTAGGAGAGTTACACCTCCAGCTTTGTTCATTTTCTCAGGATTTCTTTGGAAATTCAGGGGTTTTGTGATTCCATATAAATTTTAAGACTATTTTTTCTAGTTCTGTTAAAAAATGTCATGGGTATTTTGATAGAGATAGCAATAAATCTGTAGATTGCTTTGGATAGTATGACCATTTTAACAATATTAATTCTTCCAATCCAAGAGCAAGGGATATCTTTCTATTTCACTGCCTCATTTTCAATTTCCTTCATCAATGCTTTATAGCTTTCAGTGTATAGGTCTTTCATCTCCTTGGTTAAGCTTATTCCTAGGTTATTTAGGTATTTTTATGTGATTTTAAATGGATTTGTTTTTACCTTCTTTCTCTGATATTTCATTATCAGTATATAGAAACACAACAGATTTCTGTATATTGATCTTATATCCTGCTACCTTGCTGAATTCATGTATTAGTTCTTATAGATTTTGGGTGGAGACTTTAGGGATCACTGCATAGAGTTTTATGTCATCTGCAGATAGTGACAGTTTTATCTATTCTTTTCCAGTTTGGATGACTATTTTTTTCCTTGTCTGATTACTGTGGCTAGGACATCCAATACAATGTTAAATAGGAACAGTGGGAGTGGCATCCTTGTCTTGTTCCTAAATTTAGCAGAAAGGCTTTCAGCTTTTCACTTTTGAGTATTAGCTTGTTGTGTGTTTTTCATAAATGGACTTTATTATGTTGAGATATCTTCCCTCGGTACCAACTTTGATTAAAAATTTTATCTTGAACGAAGGTGGAATTTTGTCATCTGTTTTATGTGTCTATTGAGATGATCATGTTATTTTACCATTACCCTTTGATGTGGTATATCACATTGATTGATTTGCCTCTGTTGAACCATCCTTGTGACAACGGAATAAAGCCAACTGGATCATGGTGTGTAATTCTTTTTATGTATTGCAGGATTTGGTTTGCTAATATTTTGTTGAGGATTTTTTCTTCGATATTCATCAAAGATATTGACCTGTTCATTTAATTTGTCTATAGCTTTTTATTACTGAGGTACTCCCATCTTTGTAATCTTGAAACAATCACTAATTAATTACATTTGCTATCTGATAATTTCCTTATCCCTCAAGAAGTTTCTGCTTTTCAGAGAGAACAGCAGTTACAAAACTTGACAATTCATTACAAACATAATGCAAAAATAACTGGGGAACAGCAAATTACTGTCTTTGTGTTCCTGACAAAACATTTAATATTGATGAGGATCTAACTTTTCATTAAACCAAATAAGATAATAACTTGTGTTTATGGTATTAAGTTAGATACAATTTTACAAAAACACTTTAAAAATCAGGATTATAATCCAAATGGAATAAGAATTCAGTAACAATTGTTTTGTTTTACCATAAACATGATATGCTTCTAATTTTTATAATAAAAATACAAATGGGCTGGAGCTTCAAGATGGAGGAAGACTAGGACATGGAGATCACCTTCCTTCCCACAAATACATAAGAAATACATCTATATGTGGAACAACTCCTGCATAACATCTACTGAATGCTGGCAGAAGACCTCAGACCTCACAAAAGGCAAGAAACTCAGCACGTACCAGGGTAGGCAAAAAAAAAAAAAAAAAAGAAAAGAAAAGAAAAGAAAAAACAGAGACAAAATAATAGGGATGGGACCTGCACCTCTTGGAGGGATCTGTGAAGGAGGAAAGGTTTCCACACACTAGGAAGCCCCTTCCTGGACAGAGACTGTGGGTGACAGAGTGGGGAAGCTTTGGAGTCATGGAAGAGAGCACAGCAACTGGGGAGTGGAGGGCAAAGCAGAGAGATTCCTGCACAGAGGATCGGTACTGACCAGCACTCACCAGTCCGAGAGGCTTGTCTGCTTACCCACCGGGACAGGTTGGGGCTTGGAGCTGAGGTCTGGACTTCGATGGGATCCCAGGGAGAGGACTGGGGTTGTCTGCATGAACACAGCCTGAAGGGGGCTAGTGCACCACAGCTAGCCACGAGGGAGTACGGGAAAATGTCTGGAGCTACTGAAGAAACAACAGACTTTTTCTTGCCTCTTTGTTTCCTGGTGCGTGAGGAGAGGGGATTAAGATCACCGTTTAAAGGAGCTCCAGAGAAGAGTGAGAGCCACGGCTATCAGCACGGACCACAGAGACAGGTATGAGATGCGAAGGCTGCTGCTGCAGCCACCAAGAAGCCTGTGTGCAAGCACAGGTCACTATCCACAACTCCCCTCCTGGGACCCTGTGCATCCTGCCACCGCCAGGGTCCCATGATCCAGCGACATATTCCCTGGGAGAATGAATGGCATGCCTCTGGCTGGTGCAATTTTACACTGGCTCTGCTGCTGCAGGATTGCCCAACATCTGTACCCATCTCTCCCACCTTCCTAATGAGCCAGAGCCACCAAAACAGCTGCTCCTTTATCCCTGTCCTCTCTGAGCAAAGAAAAGATGCCCACAGACCCACACTGAGGCGGGTCTAAATCCAAAGCCTAACACCAGGAGCTGTGCGAACAAAGACGAGAAAAGGAAATTTCTCCCAGTAGCCTCAGGAGCAGTGGATAAAATCTCCACAATCAACTTGATGTACACTACAACTGTGGAATACCTGAATAGACAATGAATCATCCCAAATTGAGGAGGTGAACTTTGGGAGCAATGATATATATATATATTTTTTTTCCCCCTTTTTCTCTTTGTGAGTGTGTATGTGTATGCTTCTGTGTATGACTTTCTCTGTTTAGCTTTGTTTTAACCATTTGCCCTAGGGTTCTGCCTGTCCTTTATTTATTTATTTTTTTATAACTTAAAATTTTTTTCTTCCTAATTATTATTTTTTATTTTAATAACGTTATTTTATTTTACTTTTTTATTTTATCTTCTTTCTTTTTTTTTCTCCCTTTTATTCTGAGCCAAGTGGAGGACAGGCTCTTGGTGCTCCAGCCAGGCATCAAGGCTGTGCCACTGAGGTGGGAGAGCCAAGTTCAGGACACTGGTCCACAAGAGACCTCCAACCTCCATGTAATATCAAATGGTGAAAATCTCTCAGAGATCTCCATCTCAATGCCAAGACCCAGCTCCACTCAATGACCAGCAAGCTACACTGCAGGACACCCTATGCCAAACAACTAGCAAGACAGGAACACAACCCCACCCATTAGCAGAGAGGCTGCCTAAAATCATAATAAGTCCAGGGATACCCCAAAACACACCACAAGACGTGGACCTGCCCACCAGAAAGACAAGATCCAGCCTCATCCACCAGAACACAGGCGCTAGTCCCCTCCACCAGGAAGCCTACACAACCCACTGAATGAACTTTAGCCACTGGAGAGAGACACCAAAAACAACAGAAATTATGAACCAGCAGGCTGCAAAAAGGAGACCACAAACACAGTAAGTTAAGCAAAATCAAAAGACAGAGAAACACACACGAGATGAAGGAGCAAGGCAAATACACACCAGACCTAACAAATGAAGAGGAAATATGAAGACTACCTGAAAAAGAATTCAGAATAATGACAGTAAAGATGATGAAAAATCTTGGAAATAGAATGGAGAAAATACAAAAAACGTTTAAAAAGGACCTGGAAGAACTAAGGAGCAAACAAACAGTTATGAAAAACACAGTAAATGAAATTAAAAATCTCTAGAAGTGTTCAATAGCAGAATAACTGAGGCAGAAGAATGGATAAGTGAACTGGAAGATAAAATAGTAGAAATAACTACTGCAGAACAGAATAAAGAAAAGAGAAAGAAAAGAAGTGAGAACAGTCTCATAGACCTCTGGAACAACATTAAACACACCAACATTAGAATTATAGGAGTCCCAGAAGAAGAAGAGAAAAACAAAAGGACAGAGAAAATATTTGAAGAGATTATAGTTGCAAACTTCACTAATATGGAAAGGAAATGTTAATCAAGTCCAGGAAGCACAGAGAGTCCCTTACAGGATAAATCCAAGGAGAAACACACCAAGACACATGCTAATCAAATTATCAAAAATTAAATACAAATAACAAATATTAAAAGCAACAAGGGAAAAACAATAATACATAAGGGAATCCTCATAAGGTTAACAGCTGATCTTTCTGCAGAAACTCTGCAAGCCAGAAGGGAGTGGCAGCACATATTTAAAGTGATGAAGGAGAAAACTCTACAACCAAGATTACTCTACCCACCAAGGATCTCATTCAGATTTGAAGGAGAAATTAAAAGCTTTACAGACAAGCAAAAGTTGAGTGAATTAAGCACCACAAAATCAGCTTTACAACAAATGCTAAAGGAATTTCTCTAGGCAGGCACCACAAGCGAAGGAAAAGATCTACAATAGGAAACCCAAAACAATTAAGAAAATGGTAATAGGAACATACATATTGATAATTACCTTATATGTAAATGGGTTAAGTGCTCCAACCAAAAGACATAAACTGGCTGAATGGATACAAAAACAAGATCCGTATATATGCTGTCTACAAGAGACACATTTCAGACCTAGCAACACACACAGACTGAAAGTGAGGGGATGGAAAAACATATTCCATGCAAATGGAAATCAAAAGAACGTTGGAATAGCAATTTTCATACCAGACAAAATAGACATTAAAACTAAGACTATTACAAGAGAAAAAGAACACTACATAATGATCAAGGGATCAATCCAAGAAGAATGTATAAAAACTGTAAACATTTATGCACCCAATATAGGAGCACATCAATACATAAGGAAAATAGTAACATCCATAAAAGGGGAAATTGACAGTAACACAATTATAGTAGGGGGATTTAACACCCCACTTTCACCATTTGACAGATCATCCAAAGTGAATAAAAATAAGGAAACACAAGTTTCAAATGATACATTAAACAAGAGGGACTTAATTGATATTTATAGGACATTCCATCCAAAAACAAAAAATACACATTCTTTTCAAGGGCTCATGGAACAATCTCCAGGATAGATCATATCTTCAGTCACAAATCAAGCCTTGGTAAATTTAAGAAAATTGAAATCATATCAGTATCTTTCCGACCACAACACTATGAGACTAGATATCAATACAGGAAAAAAATCTGTAAGAAATAAAAATACATGGAGGCTAAAAACACACTACTTAATAACCAAGAGATCATTGAATAAACCAAAGAGGAAATCAAAACATAGATAGAAACAAATAACAATGAAAACACAATGACCCAAAACCTATGGGATGCAGCAAAAGCAGTTCTACAAGGGAAGTTTATAACAATATAATCCCACCTCTAGAAACAGGAAACATCTCAAATAAAGAACCTAACCTTACACCTGAAGCAATTAGAGAAAGGAGAACAAAAAAACCCCAAGTTAGTAGAAGGAAAAATCATAAAGATCAGATCAGAAATAAATGAAAAAGAAATGAAGGAAAATGGTAAATATTAATAAAACTAAAAGCTGCTACTTTGAGAAGATAAACAAAATTGATAAACCATTAGCCAGACTTATCAAGAAAAAAAGGAAAAAGACTAAAATCAATAGAATTAGAAATGAAAAAGGAGAACAACTGACACTGCAGAAATACAAAGTATCATGAGAGATTATTACATGCAAATATATGCTAATAAAGTGGACAACCTGGAAGAAATGGACAAATTCTTAAAAATGCGCAAATTTCCGAGACTGAACCAGGAAGAAAAAGAAAATATGAACAGACCAATCAAAAGCACTGAAATTGAAGCCGTGATTAAAAATCTTCAAACAAATAAAAGCCCAGGACCAGATGGCTTCACAGGCAAATTCTATCAAACATTTAGAGAAGGGCTTCCCTGGTGGCACAGTGGTTGAGAGTCCACCTGCTGATGCATGGGAAATGGGTTCGTGCCCCGGTCCAGGAAGATCCCACATGCCGTGGAGCAGCTGGGCCCGTGAGCCATGGCCACTGAGCCTGTGCATCCGGAGCCTGTGCTCCGTAGTGGGAGAGGCCACAGCAGTGAGAGGCCTGCGTACCACAAAAAAAACCAAAACAAACAAACAAAAAAAAAAAACCAAAAACATTTAGAGAAGAGCTAACACTTATCCTTCTCAAACTCTTCCAAAATATAGCACAGGGAGGAACACTCCCAAACTCATTCTACGTGTCCATCATCACTCTGATACCAAAACCACACAAAGACGTCACAAAGAAAGAAAACTACTGGCCACTATCACTGATGAACATGAATGCAAAAATCCTCAACTAAATACTAGCAAACAGAATCCAACAGCACACTAAAAGGATCATGCACAATGTTCAATTGGGGTTTATTCCAGTAATGCAAGGAGTCTTCAATATACACAAATGAACCAACGTGATACACCATATTAACAAATTGAAGGAGAAAAACCATACGATCAACTCAATAGATGAAGAGAAAGCTTTTGACAATATTCAGCACCCATTTATGATAAAAACCCTCCAGAAAGTAGGCATAGAGGGAACTTTCCTCAAAATAATAAAGGCCATATATGACAAACACACAGCCAAAATCGTCCTCAATGGTGAAAAACTGAAAGCATTTCCACTAAGATCAGGAGTAAGACAATGTTGCCCACTCTCACAACTATTATTCAACATTGTTTTGGAAGTTTTAGCCACAGCAGTCAGAGAAGAAAAAGGAATACAAGGAATCCAAATTAATGCACAGAAATCTCTTGCATTCCTATACACTAATGATGAAAAATCTGAAAGTGAAATTAAGAAAACACTCCCATTTACCATTGCAATATAAAGAATAAATATCTAGGAATAAACCTACCTAAGGTGACAAAAGACCTGTATGCAGAAAATTATAAGACACTGATGAAAATGTTAAAAATGATACAAAGAGATGGAGAGATATACCAATGCTCTTGGATTGGATGAATCAACGTTGTGAAAATGACTATACTACCTAAAGCAATCTACAGATTCAATGCAACCCTTATCAAACAACCACTGGCATTTTTCACAGAACTAGAACAAAAAAAAATCACAATTTGTACGGAAACACGAAAGACCCCGAGTAGCCAAGTCAATCTTGAGAAAGAAAAACAGAGCTGGAGGACTCAGGCTCCCTGATATCAGACTATATTACAAAGCTACACTAATCAATCTGGTATGGTACTGGCACTAAAACAGAAATATAGATTGATGGAACAGGATAGAAAATGCAGGGATAAACCCAGGCACGTATGGTCACCTTATCTTTGATAAAGGAGGCAAGAATATACAATGGAGAAAAGAGAGCATCTTCAATAATTGGTGCTGGGATAACTGGACAGCTATATGTGAAAGAATGAAATTAGAACACTCCCTAACACCATACACAAAAATAAGATCAAAATGGATTAAAGACCTAAGTGTAAGACCAGACACCCTCACACTTTTAGACGAAAACATAGGCAGAACACTCTATGACATAAATCACAGCAAGATCCTTTTTGACACATCTCCTAGAGAAATGGAAATAAAAACAAAAATAAAGAAATGGAAACTAATGAAACTTAACAGCTTTTGCACAGCAAAGGAAACCATAAACAAGATGAAAATACAACCCTCAGAATGGGAGAAAATATTTGCCAATGAAGCAACTGACAAAGGATTAATCTCCAAATCATACAAGCAACTCATGCTGCTCAATATCAAAAAACAAACAAACAACCGAGCTTCCCTAGTGGTACAGTGGTTATGGATCTGCCTACAAATGCAGGGGACACAAGGTTCAAGCCCTGGTCTGGGAAGATCCCATCTGCCATGGAGCAGCTAGGTCCATGTGTCACAACTACTGACCCTATGCTCTAGAGCACATGAGCCACAATTACTGAGCCCACGTGTTGCAAATACTGAAGCCTGCATGCCTAGAGCCATTGCTCAGCAAAGAGAGAAGCCACCACAATGAGAAGATTGTGCAACACAATGAACAGTAGCCCCCACTCTCCACGACTAGAGAAAAATCCCACTCAGCAACGAGGACCTAACACAGCCAAAAGTAAATAAATTAAAATAAATAACTTTTAAAAATAAATGTTTTAAAAAAACAAACAGCCCAATCCAAAAATAGGCAGAAGACCTAAATAGACATTTTTCCAAAGAAGATATACAGATTGCCAACAAACACATGAAAGAATGCTCAACATCATTAATCATTAGAGAAATGCAAATCAAAACTACAATGAGATGTCATCTCACACCGGTCAGTATGGCCATCATCAAAAAATCTATAAACAATAAATGCTGGAGAGGGTGTGGAGAAAAGGGAACCCTCTTGCACTGTTGGTGGGAATTGATACAGCCACTATGGAGAACGGTATGGAGGTTCTTTAAAAAATATATAAATAGACTACCATATGACTCAGCAATCCCACTACTGGGCATATACCCTGAGAAAACCATAATTCAAAAATAGTCAGATACCACAATGTTCATTGCAGCACTACTTAAAACAGCCAGGACATGGAAGCAACCTAAGTGTCCATCAACAGATGAATGGATAAAGAAGATATGGCACATATATACAATGGAATATTACTCACCTCTAAAAAGAAATGAAATTGAGTTATTTGTAGTGAGATGGATGGATCTAGAGTCTGTCATACAGAGTGAAGTAAGTCAGAAATGGAAAAACAAATACCGTATGCTAACACATATATATGGAATCTAAAATAAGAAAAAATGGTCAGAAGAACTTAGGGGCAAGACAGGAATAAAGATGCAGACCTACTAGAGAATGGACTTGAGGATATGGGGAGGGGAAAGTGTAAGCTGAGACAAAGTGAGAGAGTAGCATGGACATATATACACTAGCAAACGTAAAATAGATAGCCAGTGGGAAGCAGCCACATAGCACAAGGAGATCAGCTCAGTGTTTTGTGACCATCTAGAGGGGTGGGATAGGGAGGGTGGGAGGGAGGGAGATTCAAGAGGGAAGAGATATGGGGACATATGTATATGTATAACTGATTCACTTTGTTATAAAACAGAAACTAACACACCATTGTAAAGCAATTATACTCCAGTAAAGATGTTAAAAAAAAAAAAGTCTCGATAAGAAAAAAAAAATGGAATACAATGTTTTTTGTCATCTAAACCCTGACTTAACAGGAAAATAAATGTAACCAAAGTCATATAATATATGGTGAGTACAATACGAGTTTTATAGAAGCTTTTATATTTGTCTGGAGTAGTTGGGGAAGAAAAGGAAGAAAATAAAAATAGATCAGTTGAGAATCTACATAGTATGTTGTCTTATAATGTCTAATCACTATTATCAATGTTCTACAAGTGAAAGAAACAAAAAGAGAATTACTTATATTGATTCATTTATTATTTTATTTTTAACAACACTTTATTTTTTTAAATATTCTTTTTAAAAAATGATCACTAGGGGCTCCCCTGGTGGCGCAGTGGTTGAGAGTCCGCCTGCAGATGCAGGGGACACGGGTTCGTGCCCCGGTCCGGGAAGATCCCACATGCCGTGGAGCGGCTGGGCCCGTGAGCCATGGCCGCTGAGCCTGTGTGTCCAGAGCCTGTGCTCTGCAATGGGAGAGGCCACAACAGCGAGAGGCCCGTGTACCGCAAAAAAAAAAAAAAAAAATGATCACTAGGAGCTAAAGTATATGCTAGAAATCACGGACATACGAATATAAACATTTGATTCTGGGCATTCGATAATGTCAAAGAACTTTGACAGTTGTATAAAATCAAATATAACATGATAACTGTATGCTATATATAAGATAGAATGAGGTTAGAGATAGTGCAAAATAACATAACTTTCAGCAAGAATCAAATCTGAAGTAGACTGATACCTGTGAATATCCCCTTTCCAAAATTCTTCATCCCCAGAAGGGTGATATTTAACTTTGGTTCTCAAAAACAAGCAGAGTTTCAGGCAGAGAGGATTAAGTAGGATGTTATAGTAGAGAAATTAGCATGTTCAAAATTAAAGTATACATTAATGTAGTGGTAACAAAAATACACCACTCAGATTTGCTGCTGAGGGAATGTATTTGGCGGACAATCACAGTTGCTGCATTCTGAATCCATCAACACGTTCTTGCTTAGGCTATACTTCCCACATGCAGCTCTCCACCAATGACTAAAAACAGTAGGCCATACCTACTAGATATGAAAATCCTCTGTCCTGAGACTTTGGATCAAATACACCCAGATGGGGCTTCCCTGGTGGCGCAGTGGTTGAGTGTCTGCCTGCCAATGCAGGGGACACGGGTTCGTGGCCTGGTTTGGGAAGATCCCACATGCGGCGGAGCAGCTGGGCCCGTGAGCCATGGCCACTGAGCCTGTGCATCCAGAGCCTGTGCTCTGCAACGGGAGAGGCCACAACAGTGAGAGACCCACGTACCACAAAAAAAAAAAAAAAAAAAAAAAAATATATATATATATATATATATATATATATATATATACACCCAGATGTTTTAGGCAAAACCTTCCTAGAACTACACTGCAGTGTGAGAGACTATGCAGCCTCCTTATTTTCATCTCTTTCACAGACTGCAATGCATTCCCACAGCTCTTCTGCCCTCTCTGGCTGCCTGTCTTTTTTCTGTAACATGTGTTTCGCAATATATTACATTCACATTCGTTCCTATTTTGGTATCTGTTTCTCAGATGATCTGAACTAACTAGAATATTATGGGGAAATGTGAGCAACACATTATATTTACATAGTGTCATGTTCTGCATCAAGTAAAGATGATTTATATCTCTTTGAATTATTTAGTTAATATATAGGAGATTGAACAAAGCTCTGGTTAAAGACAGATAATAATCATTATACCTCTTCCTGGGGCAGATTAAAATGAATTGATACACCAAAATGAGTCACTTACCAAGTTGTTAGTATAGTGTTATTATTCTAATAAAATACCAGTAGTTAATGATTGTAGCTATCCTATGATCTGTCCGATTTTTGCAGAAACTTGACTGGGAATTAAATTGCGATCTGATAGGGACCTTCATACCTGCATTCTTTACGTCTTTGGAAGTGGCAATAATCTTAGCCAGTTCACCCAGGTTTGGTATTGTTTCTGAGTTACTTTCTTGGATATGTTGGCTAACAGTTGCATGGGTTTTCACTTAGCCTTTTCTTTCTAATGACTCCACTATGAAGGACCAATGTAAGTTTTCAGCTTCTATGTATATCTATTATAAGTATGTACTCAGAGAACAAAGGAACTGCCACAGAATAGCCCCCATCCATTAGATCCATTATGAGAAGGAATTAGGCAAGGACTTCACTTATCATTTTGCTCTATATGATCCTAATTTAATAGTGAATAAATGAGAGTGTTTGGACTTTCCTGTGATCATGTCGGGTGAGACCAACATCCCTCAGAATATGTTTGTATTCCCTTTCCCCCTTCCTTCAGTGTACAGTCAGTTTGATATGGCCATAGCCATATATCACTCTAGGAAAGGACTGGGATTAATAGATGCTATATACAGTCTTCAAGAGGGTACAGTCTTCCATTCAATTGATGGGCCTCTGGCTCTAAGAACTGGCTCAAATCCAGATATTGGGCAGGGAAATTGGGACTCTCTATTGCAGGAGCTGACTTTATGGCCACTTCTTGTTGAGTTTTGAGGTTGTGTAAGTAAAACAATTTTCTCATTGACTGTCCATCTATGTTCTTAGAGCACTATCTTTAATAAGCTATTGTCACAGATGTCTATGATTCAATGTCCCTGTTAACCATTTCTAGCTTGCTGTCTATTAAGATAATTACATCCAACTTGTTGCCAACAGCTAAGTTCCATTACCTGCTCTATTATTCTGTAATTTCATTATCCATATTTATACTTAGGCAGCTAAGTTCTAGTAGCATCCAGTTTCTACCATCTGCTCTACTAAGCACAGCCACCACTAAATTTCTCAAAAAATTCCACTGATCTCCCCTTAGTATTATAATTTTTCCATTTATTGAAATAGTTTCCTTTGGATCTTCTCAGAAAACATAGTTGGCTAAGCTGTCCCTGTCAATGCAAGAAGCTGGAGTAGGTATCCTCTAATGTTTAGTCATTATTGGTTGGGAGTGGCTTTGGATATTTGATGAGCTTTCATTTCTGCCTTGCCCTGAGCAAAAACCATACACCCTTGTGAAACCAGAGAAAGTCTTTGGGCAGAAATCCAGGTGCTTTCAGTAAGAAACCATTGGCTTGTGCAAAGATATGAATGATAAAACGTTAATGGTTGAGACATCAAGAGGTGTCAGCTACACAGGTGTCACCAGCAAGGATAGCTATAATCCTCCCAATTTAAAAAAATATCCTCCTTTACATACCTATCCACTGTGCTTTTGAGATATATTTTTAAAATCTATCTGTATGCCAAAAGACATCAAGTTAATCACTTCTAAATGACTCATAGTATTTTATACTAAATATCCGTGACATTTTATACATAAATTTCTTCATGCTGGACACTACAATTGTTTCCAACTAATTGACAAACATTCACTGATAACACACCATTCTAATTCAAGTCCTACTATAGACGTGTAAGTTTTCCTCAAAGAAATGTATTTATAAATAGAAAGCTGGATAACAAGACAAGAATTCACTTCTTACTACCAGATTTGTTTCAAGAATGCTTGCAACAATTTACACTTCTACAGAGCATAGTTAGCCATGTTAGACAATTTTTGCCTTTTGATTTTTTTTAATTTTATGGTAATTCATTGCTTTTTAATTTTTCTAGATCTGATGATATCTTTCTTCCCCTTTACTTGTTTGCTTTTAGGCTTTCACTTTGAAGAACTGCCATTCCTATCCTTTGCATATTTTTTCTTATTTTTCTTCCTTTTTCTTCTGACTTGCATATTTTCTTGCATATCATATTGATTAATTTCACATATTAGAAAGTAGAAAGACTTATAGTAGTTGTTTACTGATAGTTAGCCTGTACACAACTCAGACTTAACCCTGAACTCTGGCTGGTTGGGATACACCAAACTAGTATAAAACAGTGTTTGATAATTAATCTCATGATTACACATGGTCACAGTTTCAGGCTGAATCCTGTCAGATCATATACAAGAGAGAGCCAAGATAGAATAGACACATTTTTGAAAAGTGAACTGATTTAGAATAATTTCTCACAGAAGGTGATGTAGAACTTTCAGTGTGAATGTAACCAGATTTATCGTGTTCTAAAATATATGTACCTGGGGCTTCCTTGGTGGCGCAGTGGTTGAGAGTCCGCCTGCTGATACAGGGGACACGGGCTTGTGCCCCGGTCCGGGAAGATCCCACATGCCGCGGAGTGGCTGGACCCGTGAGCCACAGCCGCTGAGCCTGTGCGTCCGGAGCCTGTGCTCCGCAACAGGAGAGACCACAACAGTGAGAGGCCCGTGTATCGCAAAAAAAAAAAAAAAAAAAGTACCCAAAATATTATAACAAGGCCTGGAGTCTATACAGCATAACCTCTACAATGTTCAGAAAATCCCACATAAGTTAACATATAAAGAATGAGGAAAATGTAACAAATTCTCAAAAAAACCCAGCAGAACTCAATCCTGATATTACAAAAATATTGGACTTCCCAGACAACTACAAAATGTATATTACTATAACTGTGATCCATGAAATGAAGGTAAATACATTTGAAATGAATTGAAAGACATATTTATTAAATGGATATAAGCTAAACAATATAACAAATGGAAACTTCATAATTAACATATATGAAGTTTAAAAAATACTCAATTGTATAGTAGCAGAATGGAAGTTATAAAGGAAAGACTCAATTAAATTTAAACTAGAGCAACATAAACTATCCAATATGAAGAACAGACAAAATTAAAAAATAAAAACAAATACCTGAAGTTCTAATATCCAAATGTATTTATGTCATTGGAATCTCAAGTGAAGAGGAGAATGAAATTTGTCCAGAAAAAAATGAAGAAATAATTTCTAAACTTGGTGTAAGACATAAATGTACATACTGCATTTACAGAAAAAGCTCAGTGAACCTCCAATAGGATAATGTAAAACTATGACCAGACGAATCTTAATGAAACTGCTGAACACAAAAGATAAAGAAAACAATTTGAAAGCAGCAAGAATAAAACACTAGAGCCAAACAATACATACAAGGGCAGAATGATTGAAATGTTACTGGATTTCTCAATAGAAATCACAGATGGCAAAGACATTGCGACAATGTAGATACAATTCTTAAAGAAGAGAACTGTCAAACCTAAGTTTAATATCTCTTAAGATATTTTTCAGGATTGAGGATGAAATAAATAGATTCTCAAATGACTGAAAACTATGAGAAAATTTTGCCAATAGGCTTGATAGATATGAAATGCTACAGGCGGAAGATAAATGATATCAGAGGGAAACTTTGATCATCAAAAATGAAGAAAGAGCAACAAAATGGTAATTATCTAGGCATGTATAAAAGATTATTACTTTCATCTTTTAAAAAAGTATTTCCAGTATTTATTATGATATATATATATATACGTGTGTATACACATTTATATAAAATACAGCAAATATAGAATAGTGACATTAGAAATTCTATTTATAGAGATAAGACACTGGAAAATGTAGAGTTTCATAATATTATTCTTTATCTGCTACATAAACTTTTTTTTTTCTTATTTTTTGCGTTATGCGGGCCTCTCACTGCTGCGGCCTCTTTCGTTGCGGAGCACAGGCTCTGTACACGCAGGCTCAGCGGCCATAGCTCACAGGCTCAGCCGCTCCACGGCGTGTGGGATCTTCCCGGACCGGGGCACGAACCCATGTCCCCTGCATCAGCAGGCGGACTCCCAACCACTGCGCCACCAGATAAGCCCATAAACTTTTATTTAAGATATAATATCCAGAACCATCCTTTCCATTTATATAGTAGCAAAACATGCTATATATATATATATATATATTGACTTATAATTCAACTTTCATTCCAGTGATCTGTCCAAATGTTGAAAAATCAGGATTTTTGAATGGTGAAACAATTTTTTAAAAATTATTTTACATATACACATTATCGAGACAATGAAGTTTTAGCAATTTATGGATATGAAATGTGAATGAGCAATTTTATATTGTGAGTCTGATTATAATTTGGGGAGATTTGATTGGATCACATTTATAATGAGATTAATAAATGACACAGGTCTACTTTTTGTTTGTTTGTTTCTAAATTAGTCACTCCTGTACATATACACAACAACAAATATAACAAAGCCTGCACATTTGTTGGATGTTCTTCCTTTCATTCAGTAACTATTAGACTCTTCACAGAAAGACTGATATAGCCAGAGAGGGAGAGGAAGAGGGAAAGAAGTTATAGTCCCTTCTAGTTGCTTGGGTTTTATGCAATTAGTCATTTTTGTGCTTTGCATCTAGTTTTAAGCATGATCATAACATATTTATCTTTAAAATGCCTACTTGTTTCAAATTATTGTGAAACCAGAGAGAGCTTTACTCAGGCAGATTGTTTTGCAGGGCAAAAGAACTACAGTTCACTAGTGTGATTTGCTAGAAATTCATTTCGTGATTTTAACAATGATAACACAAAACACCGATTAAAAACTCAATTGACCTTTGGCAAATTCGGCAGCTGTTTGTTCAGGATATCAAAGCAATGCCAATGAGAAAACAATTTATAAGGAGAGAGAAAAAAAAACAGCGACAAAAGTAATTGAAGAAAATAAAACAATCAATAAATAACTGAGGTATACTATTCTCGTTTTGTTCTCTCTTGCTTCTCGTCCAGTTTTTGGTCCTGTGAAACCAGTCCATTTGAATGTCATTCACTTTCAATGAATTGAATCGGCCATGCTATTCATGAGAATAGTGAACTTATATTCAAATATACTTTGTACTGGATTTTCTCTACATGCAGTAGTGGCTTTTTTTTTTTTCTACTATTAAGTTAACATGTTCTCTGATGCCAAATGCACTTTTATATTCACTATTGTAAATAGCTTAAAGAATATTTGTATACTACATATTTCTATAATGTCATAATAATTAGATTTAATGTATTATAGAGTGTGAGTATTTGAAGTTAATGGCATCTTAAAGTTCTTTATATTCTCACTGTGAGTCTCAAGTACAGGAATTTTTACCCCCTGAGACCACTAAGGACCCCCAATTTCAATCTTTGAATATCCCTTAAACTCTGGCAAGAGGATGCAGAGCTTTTAGAAATCATACCCTGAAAAATGCTTACCTTTCTGCTCACATGGAGAGCACATTATTGCTTCCATTAACACACTGTGAATATACGGTCTTATATTGTTTTGAAAAATGACAAAATTACCCCAGAGCATCAGATTCTGGCTGTTGTTTCTTTCTTTCTTTTCTTATGTTTTTTTTCTTTATATTCAGTATCAAATGCGGGTGGAAATAGAAATAGCAATAATAGAATTAATCAGAGATGGACCCTATAGTTGAGTCATATAAGTACTTTCCCTTTCAATGTAACTTAGAAATATTCCATATATATACTTTTTTTTTTTTAACATCTTTATTGGAGTATAATTGCTTTACAATGGTATGTTAGTTTCAGCTTCACAACAAAATGAATCAGTTATATATATACATATATTCCCATATCTCTTCCCGCTTGCGTCTCCCTCCCTCCCACCCTCCCTATCCCACCCCTCCAGGCGGTCACACTATACAGAGGGTATTAGGATGATTAATGGAAATTTGTGTTTTCAAGTGGTCATACTCTAATAGGAGAGGTAACTTAAAAACACATGTATGATTGATAATGTTAGTAGTCTCAACAATTCATTCCTCCCCTGTAAGAGGATCAAACAATCCCTTCCATTGTCGTGTGTAGGCAGAGAATACTTCCCCACCTCACATTCAGGCATGACCCATGTGACTTTGTTTGTTTGTTTTTTAACATCTTTATTGGAGTATAATTGCTTTACAATGTTGTGTTAGTTTCTGTTTTTATAACAAAGTGAATTAGGTATATGTATACATATATCCCCATATCCCTTCCCTATAGCGTATCCCTCCCACCCTCCCTATCCTACCTCTCTAGGTGGTCACAAGCCACCTAGCTGATCTCACTGTGCTATGCAGCTGCTTCCCACTGGCTATCTATTTTACATTTGGTAGTAGTGTATATATGTCAGTTCCTCTCTCACTTCATCCCAGCTTACTATTCCCCCTCCCCGTGTCCTCAAGTCCATTCTCTAAGTCTGTGACTTTGTTGAATCAATGTAAACAGAAGTGACAACGTGCCAATTTTGACCTGATCATTTAAAGGAACCCATGTTTCTGCTACTTTTTACTCTTTCACACGGCCTCAAGAGCAACATCTTCCAAAAAAATATTTAATCTTCAGTGCTAGTATCAGAAGAAGAAATATGGAGAAATTTCAACAACTCAAGTTCAGCTATGATAAATAATGTAATTTGAAAATACATTTTTTTGTTATACACTAAGATTTTGAATTATGTGCTAATGAAACAAAGCTGAGGGATACAATATTGTTATAATATAAACACTCAGTGTTCAATTCTATTTACATTGGTGGAATATTCTGAAAGACACAGAATGCCTATGCATTTTTTTTCAGTCAGTATTTCAAAGGACCTTTAATTGGCATTAATATAGTTTTGGAGATAAAATAACTGATCTCTTAGCCACCAAATGTCACTCAGAAAATTGAAATAATACAAATAATTGTATGTGATAGGATTGTCAATAATTTTATATTTGCTCATAATCTGACTTCTGCTGTACAAAATGATGGAGAGTTTAATTTATATATTTATCTCATCAACTTGTATATGTTATCATTTATTTCAACACTGAATTCTTTCAGTTTTGGAAATGTGTCTTTTTTGGTGTTTATCTTCATTTTTGTCAGTTATTTACAATATTGCATATCATAATTTCTTTATTATAAGTCAAATAATTAATATGCTTAAAAATATTGATGACCAGTGCTTTCAATGGAAGAGCACACAAAATTTTATCTATCAGGTGGCCTGAAAACAACTTTAGTCCTATAACTGGAATTTTCTGACAATGATTTAAGAAGAACTGCCTGTGCTTTTGGTGTGACAGTCAAGACATCATTGCAAGGCCAATGTCATGAAGCTTTTAGCCTATGTTTTCTTCTAGGAGATTTACAGTTTCAGGACTTATACCTAAGTATTTAATCCATTTTGAGTTGATTTCTGTGTATCATGTAAAAAAAGTCTAAACTCATTTGTTTATATGTAAATATCTAGTGTTCCCAACACAATTTGCCGAAGTCTCAATCCTGCCTCCATTGTATACACTTGAGAAAATGTCAAATATCATTTGACCATGGAAGTGTGTTTCTATTTCTGGACTCTATTCTATTCCATTAGTCTATAGGTCTGTCTTTATGCCAGTACCATACTGCTTAAATTACTGTATTCTTTCTAAGGGTTTTAAGTTATTTGGGTAATTTTGAGATTCCATATGAGTTTAATGACATTTTTGTCTATTTCTGTAAAGAATACCATTGGGATTTTGATAGTGATTGCATTGAATTGCACATCAAAAAACTTCTATACACTGTTTGTAGGAATAGTACATAGTAGCTACCACAGAAAACAGTATGGAAGTTCCTCAAAAAATTAAAAATAGAAATACCAAATGATCCAGCAGTCTTACTTCTTGGTATTTATCCAAAATAATTGAAATCAGAACTGCAAGGAGATATTTTTCACTCCCATGTTCATTGTAACATTATCTACAATAACCAGGAGGAAACAACCTAAATGCCCATCAGTGGAAAAAGGAAAAAAAAATGTGGTATGTATGCATGATGGACTGCTCTTCACCATTAAGAAAGAAACTCTGCAATAAGGAATAATGTGGGTGAATCTGTAGGACATTACACTATGTTAAATAAGCGAGTCACCGAAGAAAAAACACTGTATTATTCTACTTATATAGGGTACTGCAAGTAGGCTAACTCATAGAAACAGAGAGTAGAATGTTGGTTGCCACTGTGGTGGGGGAAATGAAGAAGGGATATAAAGTGTCAGTTATGCAACATGAATGAGTTCTAGGGATCTGCTGCACAGATCTGTGCCCATAGTTAATAATACTATATTGTACACTTAAAACTTTGAGGGCAAATCTCACATTAATTGTTCTTACTACAGTAAATAAAATTTAAAAAGAAGAGCTACAGTAAATCTATTAACATATCATATAAATTGAAGTTTTACTTCATTCTGGCATAATTGAGAGTGTGGTTCCACTATGGAGTTTCTCTTAACTCTCAAAGTTGAGTTCCTGGAACTACATGTTTTGGAGAGTTTAAAGAGCAATTCATTATTAGGATTATTACTAGTATTATATTTTTGTCTCCTAAAGTATGATATTGGCCAAGTCATTTTTACATCCCTTGAAAAGTTTTTGTAAGACACTCATTACCTTCCGCTTGGTTGTGCCACATATCTTTTACTATATTATTTCCTTCCCAGGTCTCATTACCACTTTATATTAATAGTACTGAATGCTACTAGCACTTTAATGTCAAACATATTCTTGTATTACAACATTTTTATATTATATAACTGAGACATTGCTAGTTAGTTTCATTTTTTAATCTTGGAAACATATTACAGTCATTTAACTAAGTAGTATATCTACTATCCAGAGACAAATTCAAGCAAATATATAACAATATAAATATATAACAATAAAATGTTATTTTTTTCTTTATTTCATCTGTCCTGTATTTTCAAACCATAGCATACTTTTACTATAATGTTTTTTACTTTATAATTTTTCTATTCTGACAAGCAAATAGTTACTGCAATCTAATGCTTCTTTAAGTAGAACATTGTAGATTGTAAACAAAATATGAACCATAATGGTGCCTGTTTTCCTTAATGCTATACCACTAATACCTAGACACTGCCTAGCATATAGTAATCAAATGGATACAAGTAGAAGGAAAGGAAAGAAAAGGAGGATGGAAAGAAAAGGACGAAGAGCCAAGGTAGATATTGAGTTGTTAACCAATTAACACAATATGTCTACTTCTCATTATCCACTCATATACATCTAAAAACAGAGAGACAATTTATAATTTCCAACATTAGTTTCTATTGTTAGCTTTCCTCCTGACCTGTGTGAAATTAAGTTAAATATATATATATATATATATATATATATTACATTTGAGATCCTAGTTGAGAAGCAAAATGTACAGATTTAGCAATCAAATACAAAATACAAAATTCCATTTCCCCTTCATTTTCCCTCACCCATTTCATTGTATCCCCCACCTTCCACCTCTGTGTCCTTCCCTCCCGTACATGAAGACCTTACTAGTGTATTAGAGTTGGAGACTCAGAGAAGAGAAGATACCCTCAAATACAGAAGCAGTGAATGTTTCATTAGGAGCACTTTTGGACCATGGTCAAGGGTAGCAGGATTGTGGGAGGGATGCATTAGAAGTGGGTTTATTATAACTAACATTGCTTAGAATTGTCAGCAAATGGTAATAATTTAAAGCATATGGATTTTTAGATTCTCTACTGCTCCCACTCTTTCTTGCTGCACATTCTAAGATATTGTATTTTACCATAGAGGGACACATTTACTTTATTTAAATAATAAACCATACATATATACATTATATATTTTATTCTACTTTTCAATCAAAACCCTTCTGCCTTGTATTCTCATTCTTCAGTTGCTACTTACCCAGGAAAGATATTGAAGATCATCAAGTCATACTCAGGCACCATCACAATGGCACCATGTTTTTGTTTATTGGGTCTAGTTGGGAGCTCATGTTTTCCATGCTAGCTACTAGCTTTTTGAAATAATAGACATTTCTAGAAGTTTTGGATCACACTTCTTCATATCTTTCATTTCTGGTATGCTTTTTATTTACCTCCACGTTTGCTCTTTATACCTTATTCTCATATCCATCTACCTAAACAAGAGTCTTTAACACAATTCAAACTGGGTGATCATAGAAAGTTGGGATTTATTTATGAATAAATATGTACAAACCTTGACATAAATCACTTTTTAATGTATAAACTAATATTGCCAGTTCATACTTATATTTATGACTTCTTAACATTTAAAACATTCAAAATTACCTCAAGGAAAGATGAAAAGTGAAACTAATGATTATGTATATATGGGAGATGAACATATGCTAGGAGCATTAAATCCTACCACAGAGAATCTTGTCATCTGCCTAAAAAAAAAGAAATTGGGCTTGCCTTGTGGCACAGTGGTTGGTAGTCCACCTGCCGATGCAGGGGACACGGGTTTGTGTCCTGATCCAGGAAGATCCCACATGCCGTGGAGCGGCTGGGCCTGTGAACCATGGCTGCTGAGCCTGCACATCCGGAGCCTGTTTTCTGCAATGGCAGAGGCCACAACAGTGAGAGGCCCACATACTGATAAAAAATAAAAATATAAAAAAAATAAAAAATGAAAAAAAAGAAGTTGATTGGATAGTATACTGGGTTAACTAGTATCCCTCAAAACTCATGGCCACCAGAAAAACAGAATGTGAACTTATATGGAAAAAAGAACTTTGCAGAGGTAATTGGTTAAAATCAAATAGCCAGTTGAATTTAACAGCAAACTAAAAGGATCATATAACATGACTAAGTGGGATTTATCCCAGGAATGCAAGGATGGTTTAACATACACAAATCAATCAATGTGATAAAACACATTAACAAAATGAAATTTCAAAATGACATGATCATCTCAATAGAAGCAGAGAAAGTATCTGAAGAAGTCCAACATCCATTCATGATTAAAACTCTCAAAAAAATAGGTATAGAGGAAATCTCCCTGAACACCATAAAGGCCAGGTATGAAAAACACACAGATAACATATTAATGGGAAAATATGAAAAGCTTTACCTCTAAGATCCAGTACAAATCAAGGAAGCCCACTCTAACAACTTATTGTCAACATAGCACTAGAAGTCCTAGCAAGGGTAAATTAGACAATAAAAAGAAATAAAAGGTATTCCAATCAGGAAAGAAGTAAAATCCTATGTTTGCAAATGACATGATCATATATACAGAAAACCCTAAAGACGCAACAAAAATTGTTAGAATGTTTCAATGAATTCAGTATAGTAACAAGATACAAACTCAACACATAAAAATCAGTTACAGGGGGACGAGGGGAAGATGGCGGAAGAGTAAGACGTGGAGATCACCTTCCTCCCCACAGATACACAAGAAATACATCTACACGTGGAACAACTCCTACAGAACACCTACTGAAGGCTGGCAGAAGACCTCAGACCTCCCAAAAGGCAAGAAAGTCCACACATACCTGGGTAGGGCAAAAGAAAAAAGAATAAACAGAGACAAAATGATAGGGATGGGACCTGCACCAGTGGGAGGGAGCTGTGAAGGAGGAAAGGTTTCCATACACCAGGAAGCCCCTACGCAGCCAGAGACTGAGGGTGGCGGAGGGGGAAGCTTCGGAGCTGCGGAGGAGAGCACAGCAACAGGGGTGTGGAGGGCGAACCGGAGAGATTCCCGCACAGAGGATCGGTGCCGACCGGCACTCACCAGCCCAAGAGGTTTTTCTGCTCACCTGACAGGGCAAGCGGGGCTGGGAGCTGAGGCTCCAGCTTCGGTCGGAGCACAGGGAGAGGACTGGGGTTGGCGGCATGAACACAGCCTGCAGGGGGTTAGTGCACCACAGCTAGCCTGGAGGGAGTCCAGGGAAAACTCTGGACCTGCCGAAGAGGCAAGAGACATTTTCTTCCCTCTTTGTTTCCTGGTGCGTGAGGAGCGGGGATTAAGAGCGCTGCTTAAAGGAGCTCCAGAGACGGGCACGAGCCGAGACTAAAAGCGTGGACCCCAGAGACGGGCATGAGACACTAAGGCTGCTGCTGCTGCCACCAAGAAACCTGTGTGCAACCACAGGAAACTATACACACCCCCTCTTCTGGGGAGCTTGTGCAGCCCGCCACTGCCAGGGTCCTGGGATCCAGGGACAACTTTCCCAGGAGAAGGCACGGCACGTCTCAGGCTGGTGCAACATCCCACCGGCCTCTGCTGCTGCAGGCTCGCCCTGCACTCCTTACCCCACCCTCCCTCCAGCCTGAGTGAGCCAGAGTCCCTGAAGCAGCTGCTCCTTTAACCCTGTCCTGTCTGAGCGAAGAACAGACGCTCTCTGGCTACCTACACTCAGGCGGGGCCAAATTCAAAGCTGAGCCCTGGGAGTTGTGTAAACAAAGAAGAGAAAGGGAAATCCCACCCAGCAGCCTCAGAAGCAGTGGATTAAAGCTCCACAATCAACTTGATGTACCCTGCACCTGTGGAATACATGAATAGACAACGAGTCATCCCAAATTGAGAAGGTGGACTTTGAGAGCAAGATTTATGATTTTTTTCCCCTTTTCCTCTTTTTGTGAGTGTGTGTCTGTACCTTCTGTGTGAGATTTTGTCTGTATAGCTTTCTTCCACTATTCTCCTAGGGTTCTGTCCATCCATATATTTTTTTTCTTTTAAAAATTATTTTTTCTTAATACTTATTTTTTATTTTAATAATTTTGTTTTGTTATCTTACTTTATTGTATTTTATTATGTCTTTCTTTCTTTCCTTCCTTCCTTCCCTCCTTCCTTCCCTCCTTCCTCCCTTCCTTCCTTCCCCCCTCCCTCCCTCCCACCTTCCTTCCATTCTTTCTTTCTTTCTTTTTTCCTTCTTTCTTTCTTTCTTACAAATTGTTCTCCCTTTAATTCTGAGCTGAGTGGATGAAAGGCTCTTGGTGCTGCAGCCAGGAGTCTGTGCTGTGCATCTGAGGTGGGACAGCCAACTTCAGGACACTGGTCCACAAGAGACCTTCCAGCTCCATGTAATATCAAATGGCAAAAATCTCCCAGAGATCTCCATCTCAACACAAATGCCCAGCTTAACTCAATGACCAGCAAGTTATAGTGTTGGACACCTTATGCCAAACAAGGAGCAAGACAGGAACACAACCCCACCCATTAGCAGAGAGGCTGCCTAAAATCATAAAAAGTCCACAGACACCCCAAAACACACCACCAGATGTGAATCTGCCCACCAGAAAGACAAGATCCAGCCTCATCCACCAGAACACAGGCACTAGTCCCCTCCACCAGTAAGCCTACACAACCCAATGAACCAACTTTAGCAACTGGGAACAGACACGAAAAACAATGGGAACTACAAACCTGCAGCCTGGAAAAAGGAGACCCCAAACACAGTAAGATAAGCAATATGAGATGACAGAAAAACACACAGCAGATGAAGGAGCAAGATAAAAACCCACCAGACCTAACAAATGAAGAGGAAATAGGCAGTATACCTGAAAAATAATTCACAGTAATGATAGTAAAGATGATCCAAAATCTTGGAAATAGAATAGAGAAAATGCAAGAAACAATTAACAAGGACCTAGAAGAAATAAAGATGAAACAAGCAATGATGAACAACACAATAAATGAAATTGAAAATACTCTAGAAGGGATCAATAGCAGAATAACTGAGGCAGAAGAACGGATAAGTGACCTGGAAGATAAAATAGTGGAAATAACTATTACAGAGCAGAATAAAGAAAAAAGAATGAAAAGAACTGAGGACAGACTCAGAGACCTCTGGGACAACATTAAATGAGCCAACATTCAAATTAAAAGGGTTCTAGAAGAAGAGGAGAAAAAGAAAGGGACTGCAAAAATATTTGAAGACAATATAGTTGTAAACTTCCCTGATATGGGAAAGGAAAGAGTTAATCAACTGCAGGAAGAACAGAGAGTCCCATAGAGGATAAATCCAAGGAGAAATACGCCAAGACACATATTAATCAAACTGTCAAAATTTAAATACAAAGAAAACATATTAAATGCAGCACGGGGAAAAACAACAAATAACACACAAGGGAATCCCCATAAGGTTAAAAGCAAAACTTTCAGCAGAAACTCTGCAAGCCCGAAGGAACTGGCAGGAGATATTTAAAGTGATGAAGGAGAAAAACCTGCAATCAAGATTACTCTACCCAGCAAGGATCTCATTCAGATTTGATGGAAAAATTAAAACCTTTACAGAGAAGCAAAAGTTGAGAGAGTTCAGCACCACCAAACCAGCTTTACAACAAATGCTAAAGGAACTGCTCTAGGCAAGAAACACAAGAGAAGGAAAAGACCTACAATAAAATACCCAAAACAATTAAGAAAATGGGAATAGGAACATACATATCGATAATTACCTTAAATGTAAATGGACTAAGTACTCTCACCAAAAGACGCAGATTGGCTGAATGGATAAAAAAATCAAGACCCATATACATGCTTTCTACAAGACACCCACTTTAGACCTAGAGAAACATACATTCTGAAAGTAAGGGGATGGAAAAATATATCCCATGCAAATGGAAATGAAAAGAAACTTGTAGTAGCAACTCTCATGTCAGACACAATAGTCTTTAAAATAAAGACTATTAGAAGAGAAAAAGAAGGACACTACATAATGATCAAGGGATCAATCCAAGAAGAATATATAACAACTGTAAATTTTTATGCACCCAACATAGGAGCACCTCAATACATATGGAAAATACTAACAGCCGTAAAAGGGGAAATCAACAGTAACACATTCATAGTAGGGGACTTTAACACCCCACTTTCACCAATGGACCGATCATCCAAAATGAAAATAAATAAGGAAACACAAGCTTTAAATGATACATTAAACAAGATGGACTTAATTGATATTTATAGGACATTCCATCCAAAAACAACAGAATACACATTTTTCTCAAGTGCTCATGGAACATTCTCCAGGATAGATCATATCTTGGGTCACAAATCAAGTTTGGTAAATTTAAGAAAATTGAAATTGTATCAAGTAACTTTTCCGACCACAACGCTATGAGCATAGACATCAATTGCAGGAAAAGATCTGTAAAAATTGCAAACACACGGAGGCTAAAAAATACACTACTTAATAACGAAGTAATCACTGAAGAAATCAAAGAGGAAATAAAAAATACCTAGAAACAAATGACAATGGAGGCACGACGACCCAAAACCTATGGGATGCAGTAAAAGCAGTTCTAAGAGGGATGTTTATAGCAGTACAATCCTACCTTAAGAAACAGTATACATCTTGAAAAAACAACCTAACCTTGAACCTAAAGCAATTATAGAAAGAAGAACAAAATACCCTAAAGTTAGCAGAAGGAAAGAAATCATAAAGATCAGATCAGAAATAAATGAAAAAGAAATGAAGGAAACAATAGCAAAGATCAATAAAACTAAAAGCTGGTTCTTTGAGAAGATAAACAAAATTGATAAACCATTAGCTAGACTCATTAAGAAAAAATGGTAGAAGACTCAAATCAATAGAATTAGAAATGCAAAAGGAGAAGTAACAACTGACACTGCAGAAATACAAAAGATCATGAGAGATTACTACAAGCAACTCTAGGCCAATAAAATGGAAAACATGGAAGAAAAGGACAAATTCTTAGAAATGCACAATGTGCCGAGACTGAATCAGGAAGAAATAGCAATTATGAACAGACCAGTCACAAGCACTGAAATTGAAACTGTGATTAAAAATCTTCCAACAAACAAAAGCCCAGGACCAGATGGCTTCACAGGTGAAGTCTATCAAACATTTAGGGAAGGGCTAACACCTATCCTTCTCAAAATTTTCCAAAATACAGCAGAGGGAGGAACACTCCCAAACTCATTCTACAAGGCCACCATCACCTTGATACCGAACCCAGACAAGGATGTCACAAAGAAAGATAACTACAGGCCAATATCACTGATGAACATAGATGCAAAAATCCTCAACAAAATAATAGCAAACAGAAATCAATAGCACATTAAAAGGATCATACACTATGATCAAGTGGGATTTATTCCAGGAATGCAAGGATTCTTCAATATACACAAATCAATCAATGTGATACTCCATATTAACAAATTGAAGGAGAAAAAACATATGATCATCTCAATAGATGCAGAGAAAGCTTTCGACAAAATTCACCACACATTTCTGATAAAAACCCTGCAGAAAAGAGACATAAAGCGAATGTTCCTCAACATAATAAAGACCATATATGACAAACCCACAGCCAACATCGTCCTCAATGGTGAAAAACTGAAAGCATTTCCACTAAGATCAGGAACAAGACAAGGTTGCCCACTCTCACCACTCTTATTCAACACAGTTTTGGAAGTTTGAGCCACAGCAATCAGAGAATAAAAGGAAATAAAAGGAATCCAAATCGGATAAGAAGAAGTAATTCTGTCACTGTTTGCAGATGACATGATACTATACATAGAGAATCCTAAAGATGCTACCAGAAAGCTACTAGAGCTCATCAATGAATTTGGTAAAGTAGCAGGATACAAAATTAATGCACAGAAATCTCTGGCATTCCTATACACTAATGATGAAAAGTCTGAAAGTGAAATCAAGAAAACATTCCAATTTACAATTGCAACAAAAAGAATAATATCTAGGAATAAACCTACCTAAGGAGACAAAAGATCTGTATGCAGCAAATATAAGACACTGATGAAAGAAATTAAAGATGATACAAAGAGATGGAGAGATATACCATGTTCTTGGATTGGAAGAATCAACATTGTGAAAATGACTCTATTATCCAAAGCAATGTACAGATTCAATGCAATCCCTATCAAACTACCACTGGCACTTTTCACAGAAACAGAACAAAATATTTCACATTTTGTATGGAAACACAAAAGACCCCGAATAGCCAAAGCAATCTTTAGAACGAAATATGGAGCTGGAGAAATCAGGCTCGCTGACTTCAGACTATACTACAAAGCTACAGTAATCAAGAGAGTATGGTACTGGTACAGAAACAGAAAGATAGATCAATGGAACAGGATGGAAGGCACAGAGATAAACCCACACACATATGGTCACCATATCTTTGATAAAGGAGGCAGGAATATACAGTGTAGAAAGGATAGCCTCCTCAATAAGTGGTGCTGGGAAAACTGAACAGGTACATGTAAAAGTATGAGATTAGCTCACTCCCTAACACCATATACAAAAATAAACTCAAAATGGATTAAAGACCTAAATGTAAGGCCAGAAACTATCAAACTCTTAGAGGAAAACAGTGGCAGAACACTCTATGACATAAATCACAGCAAGATCCTTTTTGACCCACCTCCTAGAGAAATGGAAATAAAAAGAAAAATAAACTAATGGGACCTAATGAAACTTCAAAGCTTTTGCACAGCAAAGGAAACCATAAAAAAGAACAAAAGAGAACCCTCAGAATGTGAGAAAATAATTGCAAATGAAGCAACTGACAAAGGATTAATCTCCAAAATTTATAAGCAGCTCATGCAGCTCAATAACAAAAAAACAAACAACCTAATCCAAAAATGGGCAGAAGACCTAAATAGACATTTCTCCAAATAAGATATACAGACTGCCAACAAATACATGAAAGAATGTTCATCTTCATTTATCATTAGAGAAATGCAAATCAAAACTACATAGAAACAATAAATGCTGGAGAGGTTGTGGAGAAAAGGGAACACTCTTGCACTGCTGGTGGGAATGTGAATTGGTACAGCCACTATGGAGAACAGTATGGAGGTTCCTTAAAAAAACTACAAATAGAGCTATTGTATGACCCAGCAATCCCACTACTGTGTATATACCCTGAGAAAACCATAATTCAAAAAGAGTCATGTACCAAAATGTTCATTGCAGCTCTATTTACAATAGCACAGAAATGGAAACAACCTAAGTGTCCATCATCAGATGAATGGATAAAGAAGATGTGGCACATATATACAATGGAATATTACTCAGCCATTAAAAGAAAGGAAATTGAGCTATTTGTAATGAGGTGGAGGGACTTATATTCTGTCATACAGAGTGAAGTAAGTCAGAAAGATCAAGACAAATACCATATGCTAGCACATATATATGGAATTTAAGAAAAAAAAAAGGTCATGAAGAACCTAGGAGTAAGAGAGGAATAAAGACACAGACCTACTAGAGAATGGACTTGAGGATATGGGGAGGGGGAAGGGTAAGCTGTGACAAAGCGAGAGAGTAGCATGGACATATATACACTACCAAACGTGAAATAGATAGCTAGTGGGAAGCAGCCGCATAGCACAGGGAGATCAGCTCGGTGCTTTGTGACCACTTAGAGGGGTGGGATAGGTAGGGTTGGAGGGAGGGAGATGCAAGAGGGAAGAGATATGGGAACATATGTATATGTATAACTGATTCACTTTGTTATAAAGCAGAAACTATCACACCATTGTAAAGCAATTATACTCCAATAAAGGTGTAATTTTAAAAAAAGAAAAAAATCAGTTACATGTTTATACACAATTAATTTTTGAAAAGGAAATTAAGCAACAAAAATAAAGTAAAATTCATAGGAATAAACAACCAATTTTACTTATGCACTGAAAATTTTAAAACATTGATATAGGAAATTAAGAAAAATAAGCAAAAAGACATCCTATGTTCATGGATCAGGAGCTTAATATTGCAAAAAATGTCCATATTACCCAATGTGATCTATAGATTCAATACAATCCTTATCAAAATTCCAATGGCACTCTTTATAGAAATAGAAAACTCAATTTTAAACTTTATCTGGAACCACAAAAGGCTCTGAATAGCCAAAACAGTCTTGAGCAAGAAGCACAAAGCTGGAGGCATCATACTTCCTGATTGCAAAATATATTTCACAGTTACAGTAATCAAAACTGTATGTTACTGGCATAACAACAGGCATATAGGCTAATAGAACAAAATAAAAACCCAGAAAATAATCCAAATATCTTTGTCTAACTGATTTTCAACAAGGGTGTCAAGAAAACCCAATGGTAAAAACATAATCTCTTCAGTAAATGTTTTTTGAAAAACTAGATATCCACATGCCTCCTTATATGTAAGACTGGAAACTGTAAAACTACTAGAAGAATACAGAGAAAAAATTTCTTGACATTGGTTTTGGCAATAATTTCATGGCTATGACACCAAAAGCACAGGCAAAAAATGCAAAAATAAACTTCTGACTGCAACAAACTAAAAAGCTCTGAACAATAAAGGAAACAGTCAACAGAATAGAAAAAGCCACCTTTGGAATCAAGAAAAATGTTTGTAAACCGTATATCTGATAAGAGGTTACTATCCAAAATATATAAGGAATTCCTACAACTCAATAGAAAAATAACAACCTGATTACAAAAATAAAAATTGGGCAGGTGTTTGGAAGATGGCGGAAGAGTAAGACGCGGAGATCACCTTCCTCCCCACAGATACACCAGAAATACATCTACACGTGGAACAACTCCTACAGAACACCTACTGAAGGCTGGCAGAAGACCTCAGACCTCCCAAAAGGCAAGAAACTCCCCACGTACGTGGGTAGGGCAAAAGAAAAAACAGAGACAAAAGAATAGGGACGGCACCTGCACCAGTGGGAGGGAGCTGTGAAGGAGGAAAAGTTTCCACACACTAGGAAGCCCCTTCGCGGGCGGAGACTGCGGGAGGCGGAGGGGGGAGCTTCGAAGCTGCGGAGGAGTGCACAGCAACGGGTGCAGAGGGCAAAGCGGGGAGATTCCCGCACAGAGGATCGGTGCCGACCAGCACTCACCAGCCCGAGAGGCTTGTCTGCTCACCCGCCGGGGCGGGCGGGGCTGCGAGCTGAGGCTCTGAGGCTCGGGTTTCGGTTTCGGACGGAGCGCAGGGAGAGGACTGGGGTTGGCGGCTTGAACATAGCCTGAAGGGGTTAGTGCACCACAGCTAGCCGGGAGGGAGTCCGGGGAAAAGTCTGCACCTGCCGAAGAGGCAGGAGACTTTTCCTTCCCTCTTTGTTTCCTGGGGCGTGAGGAGAGGGGTTTAAGAACGCTGCTTAAAGGAACTCCAGAGACGGGCGCGAGCCGCGGCTAAAAGCGCGAACCCCAGAGACGGGCGCGAGCCGCGGCTGAAAGCGCGGAATCCAGAGACGGGCGCAAACCGCGGCTAAAAGCGCGGACCCCAGAGGCGGGCGGGAGACGTTAAGGCTGCTGCTGCCGCCACCAAGGGGCCTGTGTGCGAGCACAGGTCACTCTCCACACCCCTCTTCCGCGGAGCCTGTGCAGCCCGCCACTGCCAGGTTCCCGGGATCCAGGGACAACTTCCCCGGGAGAACGCACAGCGCGCCTCAGGCTGGTGCAAAGTCACGCCGGCCTTTGCCACCGCAGGCCCACCCAGCATTCCGTGCCCCTCCCTCCCCGCCGGCCTGAGTGCGCCAGAGCCCCCGAATCAGCGGCTCTTTTAACCCCATCCTGTCTGAGCAAAAAACAGACGCCCTCCAGCGACCTACAGGCAGTGGCAGGGCCAAATCCAAAGCTGAGCCCTGGGAGCTGTGAGAACAAAGAAGAGAAAGGGAAATCTCTCCCAGCAGCCTCAGAAGCAGCGGATTAAAGCTCCACAATCAACTTGATATACCCTGCATCTGTGGAATACCTGAATAGACAACCAATCATCCCAAATTAAGGAAGTGGACTTTAGGAGCAAGATCTATGATTTTTTCCCTTTTCCTCTATTTGTGAATGTGTATGTGTATGCTTCTGTGTGAGATCTTGTCTGTATAGTCTTGCTTCCACCATTTGTCCTAGGGTTCTATCCGTCCATGGTTTTTTTTTTTTTTTTTTAATTTCTTTTTCTTAATAATTAATTTTAATAACGTTATTATACTTTACCTTCGTTCTTTCTTTCTTTCTTTCTTTCTTTCTTTCTTTCTTTCTTTCTTTCTTTCTTTCTTTCTTTCCTTCCTTGCTTCCCTCCTTTAGACAACGAATCATCCCAAATTGAGGAGGTGGTCTCTGATAGCAAGATTTATGATTTTTCCCCATTTACCTCTTTTAGTGAGGGTGTATGTGTATGCTTCTGTGTAAGATTTTGTCAGTATAGCTTTGCTTCCAACATTTGTCCTAAGGTTCTATCCGTCCCTTTTTTTTTTTCTAAATAAGAATTTTTTAATTCAATAACTTTATTATACTTTATTTTATTTTTACTGTATCTTCTTTCTTTCTGTCTTTTTTCCTTCTTTCCCTCCTTCCTTCCTCCCTCCCTCCCTCCCTCCTTTCTTTCCTTCTTGCTTTCTTTCCTTCTTTGCTTCTTTCTTTCTTTCTTCCTTCCTTCCTACCCTCCTTTCCTTCTTTCTTTCCTCATACTTCTACTAATTCCCTCTACTTTTTCTCCCTTTTATCCTGAGCTGTGTGGATGAAAAGCTCTTGGTGCTCCAGCCAGGAGGCAAGGCTCTGCCTCTGAGGTAGGAGAGCCAACTTCAGGACACTGGTCAACAAGAGACCTCCCAGCTCCACATAATATCAAACGGCGAAAATCTCCCAGAGACCTCCATCTTAACACCAGCACCCAGCTTCACTCAACGACCAGCAAGCCACAGTGCTGGAAAACCTATGCCAAACAACTAGCAAAACAGGAACACAACCTCACCCATTAGCAGAGAGGCTGCCTAAAATCATAATAAGGCCACAGACACCCCAAAACACACCACCAGACGTGAACCTGCCCACTAGAGAGACAAGATCCAGCCTCATCTACCACAACACAGGCACTAGTCCCCTCCACCAGGAAGCCTACACAACCCACTGAACCAACCTTAGCCACTGGAGACAGACATCAAAAACAGGAGGAACTACGAACCTGCAGCCTGCAAAAAGGAGACCCCAAACACAGTAAGATAAGCAAAATGAGAAGACAGAACAACACACAGCAGATAAAGGAGCAAGATAAAAATGCACCAGACCTAACAAATGAAGAGGAAATAGGCAGTCTACCTGAAAAAGAATTCAGAATAATGATAGTAAGGTTGATCCGAAATCTTGGAGATAGAATGGACAATAGAATGGACAAAATCCAAGAATCAGTTAACAAGGACCTAGAAGAACTAAAGATGAAACAAGCAACGACGAACAACACAATAAATGAAATTAAAAATACTCTAGATGGGATCAATAGCAGAATAACTGAGGCAGAAGAATGGATAAGTGACCTGGAAGATAAAATAGTGGAAATAACTACTGCAGAGCAGAATAAAGAAAAAAGAATGAAAAGAACTGAGGACAGTCTCAGAGACCTCTGGGACAACATTAAACACACCAACATTTGAATTATAGGGGTTCCAGAAGAAGAAGAGGAAAAGAAAGGGACTGAGAAAATATTTGAAGAGATTATAGTTGAAAACTTCCCTAATATGGGAAAGGAAATAGTTAATCAAGTCCAGGAAGCACAGAGAGTCCCATACAGGATAAATACAAGGAGAAACACGCCAAGACAATATATTAATCAAACTGTCAAAAATTAAATACAAAGACAGCATGTTAAAAGCACCAAGGGAAAAACAACAAATAACACATAAGGGAATCCCCATAAGGTTAACAGCAGATCTCTCAGCAGAAACCCTACAAGCCAGAAGGGAGTGGCAGGACATACTGAAAGTGATGAAGGAGAAAAACCTGCAGGCAAGACTACTCTACCCAGCAAGGATCTCATTCAGATTTGATGGAGAAATTAAAACCTTTACAGACAAGCAAAAGCTGAGAGAGTTCAGCACCACCAAACCAGCTTTACAACAAATGCTAAAGGATCTTCTCTAGGCAAGAAACACAAGAGAAGGAAAAGACCTATAATAATGAACCCAAAACAATTTAGAAAATGGGAATAGGAACATACATATCGATAATTACCTTAAATGTAAATGGACTAAATGCTCCCACCAAAAGACACAGATTAGCTGAATGGATACAAAAACAAGACCCTTATATATGCTGTCTACAAGAGACCCACTTCAGACCTAGAGACACATACAGACTGAAAGTAAGGGGATGGAAAAAGTTATTCCATGCAAATGGAAACCAAAAGAAAGCTGGAGTAGCAATTCTCATATCAGACAAAATAGACTTTAAAATAAGGACTATTAAAAGAGACAAAGAAGGACACTACATAATGATCAAGGGATCGATCCAAGAAGAAGATATAACAATTGTAAATATTTATGCACCCAACATAGGAGCACCTCAATACATAAGGCAAATACTAACAGCCATAAAAGGGGAAATCGACAGTAACACATTCATAGTAGGGGACTTAAACACCCCACTTTCACCCATGGACAGATCATCCAAAATGAAAATAAATAAGGAAACACAAGCTTTAAATGATACATTAAACAAGATGGACTTAATTGATATTTATAGGACACTCCATCCAAAACAACAGAATACACATTTTTCTCAAGTGCTCATGGAACATTCTCCAGGATAGATCATATCTTAGGTCACAAATCAAGCCTTGGTAAATTTAAGAAAATTGAAATTGTATCAAGTATCTTTTCTGACCACAACGCCATGAGACTAGATATCAATTACAGGAAAAGATCTGAAAAAAATACAAACACATGGAGGCTAAACAATACACTACTTAATAACGAAGTGATCACTGAAGAAATCAAAGAGGAAATTAAAAAATACCTAGAAACAAATGACAATGGAGACACAACGACCCAAAACCTGTGGGATGCAGCAAAAGCAGTTCTAAGGGGGAAGTTTATAGCAATACAAGCCCACCTTAAGAAGCAGGAAACATCTCGAATAAACAACCTAACCTTGCACCTCAAGCAATTAGAGAAAGAAAAACAAAAAAACCCCAAAGCTAGCAGAAGGAAAGAAATCATAAAAATCAGATCAGAAATAAATGAAAAAGAAATGAAGGAAACAATAGCAAAGATCAATAAAACTAAAAGCTGGTTCTTTGAGAAGATAAACAAAATAGATAAACCACTAGCCAGACTCATCAAGAAAAAAAGGGAGAAGACTCAAATCAATAGAATTAGAAATGAAAAAGGAGAGGTAACAACTGACACTGCAGAAATAAAAGAGATCATGAGAGATTACTACAAGCAACTCTATGCCAATAAAATGGACAATCTGGAAGAAATGGACAAATTCTTAGAAATGCACAACCTGCCAAGACTGAATCAGGAAGAAATAGAACATATGAACAGACCAATCACAAGCACTGAAATTGAAACTGTGATTAAAAATCTTCCAACAAACAAAAGCCCAGGACCAGATGGCTTCACAGACGAATTCTATCAAACATTTAGAGAAGAGCTAACACCTATCCTTCTCAAACTCTTCCAAAATATAGCAGAGGGAGGAACACTCCCAAACTCCTTCTACGAGGCCACCATCACCTTGATACCAAAACCAGACAAGGATGTCACAAAGAAAGAAAACTACAGGCCAATATCACTGATGAACATAGATGCAAAAATTCTCAACAAAATACTAGCAAACAGAAGCCAACAGCACATTAAAAGGATCATACACCATGATCAAGTGGGGTTTATTCCAGGAATGCAAGGATTCTTCAATATATGCAAATCTATCAATGTGATAAACCATATTAACAAATTGAAGAAGAAAAACCATATGATCATCTCAACAGATGCAGAGAAAGCTTTTGACAAAATTCAACACCCATTTATGATAAAAACCCTGCAGAAAGTAGGCATAGAGGGAACTTTCCTCAACATAATAAAGGCCATATATGACAAGCCCACAGCAAACATCATCCTCAATGGTGAAAAACTGAAAGCATTTCCACTAAGATCAGGAACAAGACAAGGTTGCCCACTCTCACCACTCTTATTCAACATAGTTTTGGAAGTTTTAGCCACAGCAATCAGAGAAGAAAAGGAAATAAAAGGAATCCAAATCGGAAAAGAAGAAGTAAAGCTGTCACTGTTTGCAGATGACATGATCCTATACATAGAGAACCCTAAAGATGCTACCAGAAAACTACTAGAGCTAATCAATGAATTTGGTAAAGTGGCAGGATACAAAATTAATGCACAGAAATCTCTGGCATTCCTATATACTAATGATGAAAAATCTGAAAGTGAAATCAAGAAAACACTCCCATTTACCATTGCAACAAAAAGAATAAAATATCTAGGAATAAACCTACCTAAGGAGACAAAAGACCTGTATGCAGAAAATTATAAGACACTGATGAAAGAAATTAAATATGATACAAATAGATGGAGAGATATACCATGTTCTTGGATTGGAAGAATCAACATTGTGAAAATGACTCTACTACCCAAAGCAATGTACAGATTAATGCAATCCCTATCAAACTACCACTGGCATTTTTCACAGAACTAGAACAAAAAATTTTGCAATTTGTATGGAAACACAAAAGACCCCGAATAGCCAAAGCAATCTTGAGAACGAAAGAAGGAACTGGAGGAATCAGGCTCCCTGACTTCAGACTATACTACAAAGCTACAGTAATCAAGACGGTATGGTACTGGCACAAAAACAGAAAGATAGATCAATGGAACAGGATAGAAAGCCCAGAGATAAACCCATGCACATATGGACACCTTATCTTTGATAAAGGTGGCAGTAATGTACAGTGGAGAAAGGACAGCCTCTTCAATAAGTGGTGCTGGGAAAACTGAACAGGTACATGTAAAAGTATGAGATAGATCACTCCCTAACACCATATACAAAAATAAGCTCAAAATGGATTAAAGACCTAAATGTAAGGCCAGAAACTATCAAACTCTTAGAGGAAAACATAGGCAGAACACTCTATGACATAAATCACAGCAAGATCCTTTCTGACCCACCGCCTAGAGTAATGGAAATAAAAAGAAAAATAAACAAATGGGACCTAATGAAACTTCAAAGCTTTTGCACAGCAAAGGAAACCATAAACAAGACCAAAAGACAACCCTCAGAATGGGAGAAAATATTTGCAAATGAAGCAACCGACAAAGGATTAATCTCCAAAATTTACAAGCAGCTCATGCAGCTCAATAACAAGAAAACAAACAACCCAATCCAAAAATGAGCAGAAGACCTAAATAGACATTTCTCCAAAGAAGATATACAGACTGCCAACAAACACATGAAAGAATGCTCAACATCATTAATCATTAGAGAAATGCAAATCAAAACTACAATGAGATATCATCTCACACCAGTCAGAATGGCCATCAGCAAAAAATCTAGAAACAATAAATGCTGGAGAGGGTGTGGAGAAAAGGGAACACCCTTGCACTGCTGGTGGGAATGTGAATTGGTTCAGCCACTATGGAGAACAGTATGGAGGTTCCTTAAAAAACTACAAATAGAACTACCATATGACCCAGCAATCCCACTACTGGGCATATACCCTGAGAAAACCAAAGTTCAAAAAGAGTCATGTACCAAAATGTTCATTGCAGCTCTATTTACAATAGCCTGGAGATGGAAACAACCTAAGTGCCCATCATCGGATGAATGGATAAAGAAGATGTGGCACATATATACAATGGAATATTACTCAGCCATAAAAAGAAACGAAATTGAGCTATTTGTAATGAATTGGATAGACCTAGAGTCTGTCATACAGAGTGAAGTAAGTCAGAAAGAAAAAGACAAATACCGTATGCTAACACATATATATGGAATTTAAGAAAAAAAATGTCTGTAAGAACCTAGGGGTAAAGCAGGAATAAAGATGCAGACCTCCTAGAGAACGGACTTGAGGTTATGGGGAGGGGGAAGGGTGAGCTGTGACAGGGCGAGGGAGAGTCATGGGCATATACACACTAACAAACGTAGTAAGGTAGATAGCTAGTGGGAAGCAGCCACATGGCACAGGAATATTGGCTCGGTGCTTTGTGACAGCCTGGAGGGGTGGGATAGGGAGGGTGGGAGGGAGGGAGACGCAAGAGGGAAGACATATGGGAACATATGTTTATGTATGACTGATTCACTTTGTTATAAAGCAGAAACTAACACACCATTGTAAAGCAATTATACCCCAATAAAGATGTTAAAAAAAAAATTGGGCAAAGGACCTGTGTAGGTATTTTTCCAAGAGAACAAGCAAGTAGCCAATAGGTATATGAAAAGGTGCATAGTTTCACTTATCATCACCTAAGTACAAATCAAAACCATAAAGAGATATCACCTCACACCTGTTAGAATGGCTATTATCAGAGAGACAGAGATAGTAAGTGTTTGTGAGGGTGTGCAGAAAAACCAACTCTTCTACACTATTGGTAGAAATGTCAATTGATATGGTCATTATGGAAAATAAAGTGGTATTTTCTCAAAAACTTTAAAATAGAATTACTTTATTTTCCAGATATATATCCTGGGTCTATATCCAAAGGAAATGAAATCTGGATCCCAAAGAGATATCTGCAATCTATGTTCATTTCAGCATTATTCACAATAACCAATACATAGAAACAACACAAATGTCCATTGATAGATGACAGGATTAAGAAATGTAGTATATCTGTACAATGGAATATTATTTAACCACGATAAAGAAGGATTCCTATCATTTCTGCCAATATGGATGGATCAGGAGGGCATTATGCTAAGTGAAATAAGCTAGACACAAAAGGACAAATACTACATTAATTCACATATGTGGAACCTAAAAGAGTTAAATCCTAAAAGCAGAGAGGAGAAGGGTGGTTTTCAGAGGCTGTGGAGAGAGGGAAATAGGGAGATGCTGATCAAGGCGTACAAAGTGTCAGTTATGCAAAATGAATAAATTCTAGAGATCTAATGTGCAATGTGACTTTAATTATATTTAATAATACTGCATTGAATACTTGAAATTTGCTTAGAGAGTAAATAATAAGTGAAAGAAAAAATTAAGGAAAGAAAGGAAGAAGAAGAACAAAAGAAGGAAAGAAAGAAAGAAAGAAAGAAAGAAAGAAAGAAAGAAAGAAAGAGAAAGAAAGAAAAAGAAAGAAAGAAAGAAAGAAAGAAAGAAAGAAAGAGGGAGGGAGGAAGGAAGGAAGGAAGAAAGAAAAGAGAGAGAGGGAGGCAGGGAGAGAGGAAGGAAATCGTATTGATGTGTGGTGATGGATAGACAGATTTCCCCCACTATCCAAATGTACAGAGTTCCTATAAAACCTTTCTCAAGCTGAGATGGTATGAAGTGAAGAAGTGATTACCTTAGGGCACATCTTCCTAATGGCTGCACAAAGTAAATTGAGATCAAGCACAGATGCTCACAGACACAGTTCAAAGTTATGAAGCCTTGAGGCTGAGATGTTGAGTGTAGTTCCAGGGGAAGGAGCTTGGCAGTGCCACTTAACCATCTGGGTGTGTGCTGCCTCTATAGACTCACTGCAAAACAAACACTGAATGCTATTTTTAATTCTTGCCTTTCTTCATGAAAGCAAAAATCTTCTTTGAATTTCTTTGTTAGTGAAAATAGGCACTAATGTAGGTCTTTCATAAAAGCCAATAGGCTCAGAGCAAACTTTCAAAAAACGGGGTGTTCTTTTATTAATTAACTTAATCATCATGGTTATTTCACAATGTGAAGATACCCTCAAGTTTCACACCTTAAATATGTATAATTTTTAGTTGTCAATAATACCTCAAATAAATTATATTTATTATGTATTTAGTTATAAAGTTTTAATATAGTAGATATATGCATGTGTATATAATCTGAATTTAAATAATTTAATTTACTAAAAACTGGAACTTTATATTACAAAAAGCAGAAAAGTTAAACAGGTTTTGAGAACAAGTAAATTGGTGTAAAATTTCTCATGAGATATCATTACATAAAGACATGTACAGTTCAAAGGTAAAAAACAAAAAACTGTGCTTTGAGATTTAAGTTTAAGTGAATAAGAAAGTGTGGACGAGAATAAAGAAGATGTAGAATAGAATAAAATATTAGAAACTTTGTAAGAGTTTACTCAAAGATTTTCAGGAAAATCAAGACTCTAAGAAGAAATAATATCTTAATGAAGAAATAAAGTATCTTAATATCTAAATAAATAAATATTTTATTTTATTAAATAAAATATCTAATGAAGAAATAAAATATCTTAATGTCTTCCTTAAAGACTCTAGGAAGAAATAAAACATCTTAAATTGAAAAAAAAATCACTTTCAAAATATTGAGTTTCCAAATTGGCAGGATTTTTCAAGTTTTAAAGAATTTTGAGGAAAGGAGAAATGGCTAAATAATATCTTGTGTAAGTTAATGTAAATGATACAACCAGACCACAACTTTAAAAAAAAGAAGAAAGATAAACAGGTATCTTTGAGGTAGGATTTGCATTAGGACATGAAGCCATGAAAAAATTAAAGTTGTATAGAAAGACAAAATATGAATAGCAATACATTTTACAATTCCAGAATATAGAGAATAATTTCATTTTTGCCTATTTTTTATTATCTTCCTATCTGGGGAGTCTTCCCTAATTCAAAAGGTTTATTCACAGAATAACTGAATGTGTTAAACATGTTCTCAACAATGACTAAACCAAATTCCAAGTGCATTTAGAATTACATTCATAGAATTTGTTCAGAATGCAATCATATACACCATTATTTAGAGGATATATTTATAATATATTACAGGAGATAAATACATCAGCAAAAGACTGTCTTTATAATACAGTATCTTGTGTGAATATATTTTATATAGATTATGATTTCCTATTCATAAATATGCACTATGAAAATAAATTACAAATCATAAATATAACAAAATAACCATGGCAAGAAAGAAAACAAATATAAATGCTTGATTTTTTGCGTACTACAGATTTTACACAATTTTATTATCATATAAATAGCTCACATATATAATCTTTCATGTGTTAATTCTGATAAATGCAACAGTAAAAATTAAGATTATTAATAGAGTCTGCTTTGAAAGGTTTGCTACAAGTTATATCTACAGCCCTCTTCAGCATGGTTGCATTGTGCTCAGAAAGTTTGTGCATTTTGTTAGTGATTTACGATATCTGGTAACTTGTGTTTTTATAAACTGTTAAACTATACTTTTTTCTTATTCTAAACTTTTGATGCCCAGATTTTTGCAAGTTACAAATCTTTACAAATATGCTGATCATAAAAGAATAAATTAAAAACTGTAACATTCAAATGTAGTAATTAAAGAAAACAACTATTCATAAGCACTACAATAAAGTCTGTAGTGAGCTAGTCATATTTTCTTTGTTATTATTAACATTACACATATCATTTTTATCTTATTAAATAAGTAATTTATTAATTTGGTGAACATTTATTATGTAAAAGCATCTTCCATGCACAGGTCATTGAACTACACAGGAAAATACAATAAAACAATAATGCATTCACCTAACTCAGGAGATTTACTCCCTGTTTAGAAAAATATGCATAAGGAAAGTATTATAATAAATTATTACAAAAGCTATGGAAAAAGCAAGTTGGTGGTAATATTGGAATACACTAACATAGCCTGGAAGTCAGGGAAGACCTCTAATAAAAGTAACCTTCAACATAACCTTGGATATGAGTTCAGGTCAGGTTGACTTGGGTGTGGATTAGGATTTTAAGAAAAAGGAATCTATATGTACAAATACACATGTTGCAAGAGAACATTTCTGGAACTTGAGATCACTGGGTATACTAATGTATTGAATGCTGGAGTTTGTATAACTAGAAATATAGCTTGGATGACCAATGAAGATAAGATTAGAGAGGTTTATAAATCAGGGTAAAAAAATGATACAACTGAAGGCAAAAGAGAGATGTTGAAATGTTTTAAACAGAGAATAAATATTTACTATACATGCAATTAGAAGATCAATCTGAGGAAATATATTGGCTATTATTTCTTCAAGTATTTTTTCTTCCCCATTCTCTTTCTCTTCCCCTCTGGGATTATATTAGGCCTCTTATATGTCTTATTCTCTCTATATATCTCCTGTCTTTCTTTGGATGTTTTACTTTCGGTAATTTCTATTAACACAACTATCTGACAATTTATAATTACTTCTGACATCTCCATTTGACTATTTCAGTTTTCACCTCTTTGCTGAAATCTCCTGTGATGGTTAATTTTATGTGTCAAATTGCCTGGATCACAGGATGCCCAGGTATTTGGCTAAATATTTTGGGTGTGTCTGTGAGGATACTTCTGGATGACATTAACATTTTAAATTAACTGGAGAAAACAGAATGTCCTACGCAATGTGTGTGGGCCCAGCCCAATCTTTTAGAGGCCTGACTACAACAAAAAAGTCTGAGTAAGGGAGAATTTATTCTTCTCTGTCTGAATATATTGAAGCTGGGACATCTATCTTCTCTTGCTGTGAGACTGGAATTTACGCCATTGGTTCTCCTGGGTCTCCAGCTTGCCGACTGAAAAACTGGGAACTTCTCAGCCTCCATAATGATATGAGCTAATTCCTTATATTAGATCTCTCTATAACATATATTTTATATAAATATATTAAAATTTATTTTTATATAATACATAAGATATATTATAAGAAATATATCATATTGGTTCTGTTTCTATAGAAAACCTAGGCTAAGACATCCCCCTATATTCATGTATGTTGTACACCTTTCCCACTACATGCTTTAATATTTATATCAAAGGTGTTTAAAATCTCCTGTATGATAGTTTCAATATCTGAGTCATTTATGAACTGGTTATATTTTTTGCTTTGTCTCTTTATATTAGGTTGACTCCTCTTGTTTTTGTGTGTGTGTTCTTAAATTCTTAATAGAATGTTAGTTGTTTTGTGCAGTCAAGCTGTAGAGACAGATATACAACAGTCTCAGCTATTTCTGAATAAAAAGCTAGGTTGCTTGGTGCTCAGCAGTTCTTTATAATTTAGCTGATTACATTTTATTGAGGCCGTGCAGACATTCTTTTCCCCGTCCTCCACCACAGTTGAGATGATGCTCATGTTTAATCATTCTCCAGAAGTGACTTGTCCTTTTCTTGAATTTTAGGTTACATGGTTGTTTTGTGACCTCAGATTTCTGATGGGACTCAAAAGAAATATTTTAGTTTAATCAGTGTTTACTCATTTTTTGTGTGATAAACATATTAATTGCAGCTTTATACAACCTAAGGGAAATTGGAAGTTCTCACTTTTTAAAAAAATCTCCAATATCACAGATTTACTCCACAAGTTTTCTTCCTTTGTGTAAATTAACGTTCCCAATACAACTCTAAAGTTGACTGATCTCTTGGTCTCAATGTTCTACTTTTGCAGCAAATTTTTCTGTTGATAGAGACCTACTTACAAGATGGAATTGCTTTTAATCCAAAGAGATGCTTATCTGATTTTTGATATGATTTTAATTTAAAATGTGTTTTAAAATATTTTTGTCCAGAATGATATGCAGTTCTTGGGAGGGAAGGAAATGTTGCTTGTTTTCTTACACTCTCTTCTTGACATTTGCACAGTTTTTTAATAGCATTGCACTTGACCTTTAAGCAAAATTCACCACATTTTCCCACTCTAACTTCTAGAAAAATCTCCCTTGCTTTAGATTAACCTCTCTCTTTCTTGTTCTCCCTCTCTCTCTCTCTCTCTCCCTCTCTCTCTTCCCTTTATCCAATACATTCAAATACATATAAACTATGACCACCAACTAATATATCTGGAATTCAAAACTACCCTGAGTTCTAACTTTGTTTCGAGTTAACTACTAGATATTTCCACTCAGATGTTTTAATGGACTTTAGGCAAAATATATCCCAAATGTAATTATTGATATTTCCCATAAAGTTTCTTTTCCTTCAGACTTTCCAGTTTATAAATGATGATGCCATTCAGCTGCTGAAAATGGAAAGTGAGCCCCTGTGGCTCTTCTTTCTCCATCATCCACCTGTCAATTACCAAGTTATGTTGACTTAACTTCAAAATATATTTCAAATCTATCCAATTTTCTCTTTGGCAACTGCTATTTCTCTAAATCAACTTACAATTATTTCTTGACAGTGATTCCTCCTAATTGTCTCTTCACTTTCAACCCACCCTGCTCCTCTATTCCATTCTCCTGAAGTTAAATTTTCTTCTCAAAATGAAAATAAATGTGTATTGTTATCTTTCTTAAAATTCTTTGAGGGCCCCTCAGTAAGCATGGTATAAAATTCAAATTCCTAAATTTTACCAAGTCCCTTCATGATCTGGAAACTCTTTAGTCTCTTTTTGTATCAGTTTTACCCTCCTCACTAATTTCCAGCCATGCTGGCTTACTTTCAGATGATTGAATCCACTAAGCTCTTTTATCATATCTGGACATAGAAGCACATGATGCTTCCTCTAACTGCAGCGCTCTGCACTGACCCTTTGTTGATAGCATTTTGTTTTTCTTTCAGGTCTTCCCTTATATATAAATTCTTCTGACATGCCTTCCATGAGCCCCACTACAAATTTGGTAAACCTCATACTATTCTATATTTTCTATAGATAAATAATTACAGTTCGTAGTTTTGTGTGTATTTGATTATTGCTTCAATGTCTTTTTCTCCTATACTGTAAACTTTAGCAGATCAGGACTTGTGTCTATTTAATTATCACTGTATCCTCTGTACTTATAACAGTAAAGGAATACAATCGATTTATAATACATATTTTGACTGAATGAGTGAATGAATTTTTAAAGGTATAGTATTATGTTTTAGCTTAAATTAACAAACAAAAGCATTAAATTTGCTCCTTTAAAAATTTGATGTTTTATAAAATGCCCCAAAATAGGGAAACAGTTTACTAATTTATGATATATTATATGGCTGGCTTTAAGTGATGAAAATGTCTTTAAGTGTTAAATAATCATTTTTAGAAGAGTCTATAAAAGTAAACATTATATATTTGGCCAAATATTCCAAGCAATAACTTTATATTATTAGTATAATCTTCCATATAATGGGGAACAAGAATCTACCCTAATTATCTTTAGCCGCAAGAAAATCTAATAAATATACAGTGCGGTTTCAGAACAGAAAAAAAAAAAAAAAAAAAAAAAAGCATGTCACTGTAACTTTTCCCTATTCTAAATGTTCCCTGTTGTCTTTCTCTTTTCCCAGGGTTTGTTGTTTCACTTAATATTCTCTCTTTATTTTGTTGTTATTGCTGTACCTATATATCAAATTTTATATTATGTTAAACTAGATCACAAATAACCCAGCCATTAATTTCCATTCTCTCTTTGCCTGAACAATCAATAGGTAAATTCACTTATGCTTCAGTGAGTATAATGACATTAATTCAAATTTTTAAGGGTTAAATAACAAAATTGGATAATAAAAAATGTTTCTTTCCAAATAAAAGCAGCTGTGGTGCAAAAGTAAAGGCTGAGTCTATTTACACAATAGTACTTTAAGGGACATATCTCTGCCTTCCTTAACTTCTCTGTTGTTCTTTAGCATTTTAAAATGCATCTCACATATACATTCCTCTAAAGGGAAATGACAATAAATTTCTAGCCAAATTTCCAGTTGCAGTGACAATATTTTGCAACAAAAGTATCACTGATAAATTTTCAAAATAAATAAACATAGTATTAAAAGGCTTGCTTCTTTTTCTAGAACATACTGTTTATATTTGAGTTTGTCAGGAATTAAATAGCCATGAATTTTTAATGAAGAATGGATGAATATGCCAATCACTTGAGAGTTATTGATACATCCATATCCATAGTATATTGTCTTATTAAATTATTCGTGTGCTTTCCTTAATAGGGTTTATACATTCAGTATTAATAATAGATGACCATTATAAATTTACTCCTATTGTTAAATCCTATTTATACTCTTGCAGGAACATTATTAAAACTGGTTTTATAAAACTTATTTCTTAAGGTGTAAATGTATGTGTTACTGTTCTTTAAAATAAAATTATATGTGACTAAAATTTCTAAAGCACTATAAATAAATTGTTCATTGACAGAAATTACTGTTTATCTTGCACAGTTCTCCTTGAATGTGGCCTCAGGAATGATTTACTTATCATTATACAAGGAATACATATAATACTAATCTGTTAAAAAAGAGACATTACTCACCTTGCATGCTCATCTTTAGTGAAATGCTAATCGAATTTAACTTCCAGGTCTGAGGTAATCTTTATTTTGCATAAATGAGCTGGAAAACTTACAGTTTGCCAATAGATGCAAGCAATTTAAAACTTCAATATCTACTTGTGTGTTTTGATTCTCAGACGCAGAGACAGCAAAGGAGTAACCCTGGATCAGTTTGTCCATAAAGTTACAGTAAAAATACCATAAATTTTTGAGTGATAAATGTGTCTGTCGTACTGCAATTTTGAAAATAAGAAATAGACTTTCTCAAACAGTGTTCTGCTAGAGAAACAAAATGCAAATAGGAAAAGTTACTTCTTTGATGTAAATGTCCAATGAAATAGACCCCAAACTCTTTGCATTTATCCTGTCAATATCAAAATGCCTGAACACCCATTTCACGCTGTGCAGCCTTGACTAGGACAGTGGAGAGAAATGAACAAAATCACCCCTTTCCTGCCATTAATAACCTATAGTGAGAGAAACATACACAGCCAAATATTCAAAGGGATAATTATATATTACAAAACATGATCTGCACTTTGTTGGAAAATTACACCACATTTTGAGAGAGTATTACAGAAGGATACATTTTAGGTTCAGGATAGAGAGAAAGACTCTGAAGAAATAACATTTAAGTTGAAGTCTTAAGGATAAGAAAGAGTTAGTCAAATATATAAGAAAGAAAGAATATTCCAGAAGAGGGAATATTATGTGCTCAGGGAGAAGATACATGTTATTAAAAATTTACTATTTAAAAATTTTCATTCTATTATTCAAAAACTTTATACTTGGTTTGGAGGTTCCAATGCAAACACAGCATACATAGTCCCTGCCTTTATGAAACTTGTCACCTAGTGAAGTAAAGATAATTAAAACCGTTATTAAAGAGCATGGGTCAGTGATAGTCAGATTAAGAGGTGCCAAACCCAATCTAATGTGTAGGTTGTGACATGGAAGGATCCTCATAAGAACTGACATATCCAAATGAATAACAGCTTTAGTCAGGATAAAGAGAGGCACATGTAGTACTTGTGATGTGGCTAGAGAAATAAATAGCACTTTTCCTTTTAAAGGGTCTCTCCAGACAAGTTTGTGCTTTAAAACTGTAAGGCCTCAGCAGGAGAATGACGTGAATTGATTTATATTTTTACATAAATAAAATTGGTTTTACATAAGGACTCTATCTATAGGTGGAGACTAAATACCTTGAAAAGAAAACTTAAATATAGGAAAACAGTTAAAATACTGTTGTAATTTTCTGAGTATTCAAGGACACTGGTCTGCTGAAAAGTATAACAGAAAATTTGAAAGAAATTTAGAAGATAGAAAGGAAGTTTAGCAGGTAGCATTGACAAGAATTAGCATTTATTCAGTAAAGTTAAATTAAATTGCCAATATGTCATTTAAATATTGTTCTGTATAATATATCAAATGTATTTATAACAAAATAACTACAGTGTGTATCTCTGACCTCTAAAATAATTATCCAATTTTTTGAGTTTCTATGTTTTTAAAGGTATTTAAATGAGTGTGTTAATTCCTATAGTAAGAAAACATGAACTTTTATATAATATAGGAAAATTTGTTGAAAATGTCAGCTATTCAATTGATTGCATTTTCCCACTGAGTAACCCAAAAGAGTAATTTGCAGAACTTCTTTGATAATAACTATAGATAAAAATGTCCATTATTTTTCTTTAAAGGCAAAAATATATAAAATTCCAATTTCATTAATTTGTTCATTATTTGGGTTAAAGTGCCTGTCAAAAAATTTATAATAACATAAATTATATTCTTTTTACTTTATTTCTTCTTCACTTTTGAAGCATAATTTAACAGGCCACAAAATTCTAGACTGTGTTATTGTTTTTGTTTTTCTCTCAACACTTCAAATATTTCTCTCCAATCACTTCTTACTTGATTGGTGTCTGAAGAGATGTTGGATATAATTCTTATCTTTGTTCCTCCATAAGTAATGTGTTTTTGTTTTGTTTTGTTTTTCCTTCTGGCTTCTTTCAGGATTTTTTTCTTATCTTTGTCTGTATTTTTGAAAATGACATGCTGAAGTGTAGTTTTGCTGGCATTTATCCTCCTTGGTAATCTCTTTCTGGATCTGTGGTTTGGTGTCTGACAATTTAAGGAAATTCTCAGCCACTAATGTTTCAAATATTTCCTCCTTTCCTTCCTTCCCTTCCTTCCTTCCTTCCTTCCTTCCTTCCTTCCTTCCTTCCTTCTTTCCTTCTTTTCTTCCTCCCTTCCTCCCTCTCTCCTTCCCTCCCTCCCTCTCTCTTTCTTCTTTCTTTCTTTCTTTTTTTCTTTCTTTCTTTCTTTCTTCTCTGTTTCCTTTCTTTTTCTCTCTCTCTTTCTTTCTATTTTTCTTTTTCTTTCTTTTCCTTCTGGTATTCTTACTATAGGTATGTTACATATATATATAGGTATGGTTGCCCCACCATTCTTGGGTATTCTTGTCTGTTCTTTTCAGCCTTTGTTCTCTTTGCAGTTTGGTTTTTGAGGATTCTATTGATATATCCTCTAGCTCAGAGGCTCTTTCCTCAGCTGTATCCAGTCTACTAATAAGCTCATCAAAGTCACTTCATTTCTGCTACAGTGTTTTTTATCTTTAACATTTGTCTTTGGCTCTTAAGATTTCTATCTCTTTATTTACACTGCCCATGTGTTCTTGCATAATGTCTACTTTTCCATTAGAGCCCTTAGCATATCAATCAGAGTTCTATGATAATTCCAATATCTGTGTCATGTCTGGCTCTGATGCTTGCTTTCTCTCTTCAAATTGTGTTTTTTTGCCTTTTGGTATACCTTGTAATTTTTCCTGATAGCCAGACTTAATGTTCCAGGTAGAAGGAGGTGCTGTGAGTAGGCGTTAGTAATGTGACGGTGAGCTCTGAGGAGAGAGGCAGAATTCTATAGTCCCATGATTAGGTCTCAGTCTTTAAGTGAGCTTATGCCTCTGGACTGTGAAATTCAGAAGTGTTTCTCAGGGTTTTTTGTGTCCCCTATTTAGGTGGGACAGAATGGCTAGAGTGAGCTGAGCTGGATATTTTCACTCTCTGAGTTAATTAGGCTCTGATAATACCCCAATAGGTTAGGTTCTATTTAACTAGAGAGCAGGCCTTGTTTAAAAAAAAAAAAAAAAAAAAAAAAAAAAAACGTGCTCCAGTGTAGTTCAAAATGCTACATTTTCCCCTTCCACTGCTGGAAGAACAAAAGTATTTTTCTCTATGTTTACTACTGGGACTTTGACAAGCTCCTAGAGGTTTACACCACAATATTGTGCCCCCCTACACCCCATGACTAGATCCATTTGGAGTTTTAAACTCTCAGAACTGTCCACACTGAGCCTCTAATAATTTGTCAATTAGAGTTCCTGTTTTCCTACCCTGACACTGGCTCTCAATGTGGTTTTCACTGCACTGGTTCCACTGCTCTGGCAAATTTCAGCTCTCTATTTGCCTGTCTGTGTTTCCAATCACAGTGGTTTGCCCCGTGTCCTTCTCTTTGTATTTTTGTTTTGTTTTGCGGTATATGGGCCTCTTACTGTTGTGGCCTCTCCTGTTGTGGAGCACAGGCTCCGTGCAGGCTCAGCGGCCATGGCTCACAGGCCCAGCTGCTCCACGGCATGTGGGTTCCTCCCGGACCAGGGCACGAACCCACGCCCCCTGCATTGGCAGGCAGACTCTCAACCACTGCGCCACCAGGGAAGCCCCTTCCCTTTCTTTAGGACCCAAGAAAAGTTGTTTATTTTTTGTTCTATTCAGCTTTTTACTTGCTATTAGAATGAAGTGGCAACTTCCAAACTTCTTATTTGTGGAATCAGAAACTATTATATCTGGTAAATATAGAAGGTATATTTTTACAGGACTCCTTGTCTTTACCATTATCTTCCCAATTTTGAAGTTAGATCTTTTGAATATTGATGCTATCCATAGTTAATCTTAAGTTCTTCATGTCTCTTGTCCTTTGTGAGAGCTAGTTTTATGAAAGAAATTAAGTTTGATCTAGGTAAAATATATGTCTAATTCCAAACTTTAAGAGCACTTGTTTAAACTCATGCATTATAGGTTTCATTCAGTTTCTGAATGAATATAATTTTATGTCTAACTTTTAGATTACATGCATCTGGAAATCAGAGTACACATAGCTATATCTTAAACTGAATTAGGTCAAGGATGTTTCTTTTGTTTTATTGGTAAATAATACACATAAAATAATTCCAAACTATAGCAACATTTTCTCAAGGATGTATTTTCTCATTTAGCAGGGAGTGGGGAAGAGATCATTATCATGCAGTTTGATATATTTTCTATAAAATATCTACCTAAAAAGAAAAAAAAAGGTAAGAATGTTTTCTATCATTAGTTTTACTTTTGTGTTTCTGGAATGCCTAAAATAAATTCCTGTTATATTAATGTTTTAAAATATCTACTTGCATCATTTTCTTTTTTCAGTGCTTAAACATTTTCAACTATATTACATGGTACCCATTTTTTCTTTTTCCAGATGAAAGGAAAAGGTCTCATTAGTTCTCAACAAATCCAAGGTCACTATTTATTGTTTTAGGGCAACAGGTGTAGGATTTCTAATTTATGGTGCCCTTTGCAAGTTTTATGCAACATACTTGATTTCTGCAGGCTTCTCCCACATACTCACTTGCAGTTTCCTATCACTTCCTATTCTACACATGTCATTCAGAGAACTCCATTAACACCAGGGTAGTTCTTAATTACCTTTTTGTTATCATGGGTGATTTGCTTTACAGATTCTTTTTTATCTGATAAAATGTTCCCTTTTCCAATTTTTAAAGATTTAGTTTAATCAGATCTCTGAGCTTATGAATACCATGTTTAAAGCTATTTAAAGTCTGTTTAAATATTTGATGATACTATGGAATAAGTTGAAAATTTGCTGAATTTTTGTTTTTATTCAAAAATATTAATAGCTTTTAAAGTAATGAGTCTAAACACATTTACTTTGCAAACAAATTACTTTAGACTATACATTCAGAATCATTTTTTAAATAAAGTACTGCTTTCTTTAAATAAGAGAGTCTAGAGCAGATTGGTACTAAAGGAAGTGTTGCTGGTAATTGAAAATCAAAAGTCTAGAAGAAAAATTCCTTGTCAATGCCAAAATACATCTAAAGTGTATGTCTGGATATTTTCCTTCTTTTGCACTTCACTTTGTCTCAAGGGTAAAAATCCACTTGATTGTAAATGGAAAAAACAAATCTCTCATTGAATTTAAAAATTAAAAGTATTTATCCTTCTTATTATATTGTCTCTATATTTGTAGCAGAAACCTTCTATGTCTTACACTGTCATACTTATTCATGGGAAATAATTAATGTTTAACTTTCTCAAAACTGAATTCTACTAGTGCACTTCCAGGCCGTAAGATAATAGGTTTCTGAAGCACTATAAGAAATGTCTCCAGTTAATCCAAAATCACAAATATCCTCGCTATATACATGGAATATAGAATGCGGAATAACCTCATAATAAAAAGAAGAGGAAGAAAAGAGTATAGTAATTGAAGACTGGTCTTTTCATTTTACTTTAGAGGCATTGTATTCAGTAATATATGTCCATTATACTTCTTCTTAACCATACTAAAACTCTATCCCTACATTAAAAGCATCATCGATTCTATTCTCATGCATCTGCCACGTGTGTGGTGCCACCTGTTCTGTGACAGCATAGCTCCAACACCTGGCCTTCCTCCTTTCTGTATTATTCATCAAACACATGTGTAGAGGTTTTATGTTTGCAATCTGTTCCTCATGTGAATCCTCAATTTTTTGTGAAGTTGTGATGTATAGGTGGTTAAGAATAGAACTAGAGAGATCAGTTGGCTTTATGTATAGCCTGACTAGGTGTCTGCCTATATAGTGTGATCTGAAATCTGCCTGCAAGCTAGCACATCCTGAAATATGCCTCAGTCAATCCAAAATGATGCCTGGAATGTGCCAGTAGAGCAGAAATGCACTTCTTATTTCTATACATTTTACTTTCCCAAACAGTAAGTTGAGGAAAAATAATTATGTAATTCAATTAGAATTAGAAAGAGATATATAAGTCAACTATTATAGTGGATATAAGGTAAATGGAGTTATTGTGATTTTGAGTATAATGACACAAAAATCTCAGAAAATAATAAATAAGAAGCAGTAGCATTTGTAAAGGAAAAAACTAATATGTAACCACAATTAACCTTTTGGTGTTCTTGATTCTTAACTCTGTGTGTACATATGTTTGAAATAAATATATGTACATATATTTATATATATGTCATATCTATTTAATTTAAAACAGATTTATCTTGAAATAACATGATAAAAACATACATAATTATGGATTTATTATTTTCATAAAAAAGTGGTTTCTTATTTGACAAACTTTTGTTTGTCATTTTGTTCTCAGGGCTTGATTTAGTGTCTAGTACATAATGCAGTAAGTATCTATTTAATAAACTAAAAACTTGTTTGTATACATGATATATATTTGTTGAATTATTTTCTTTAAAAGTTGTTTTCTTTACTATATCAGAGAAGTCTAAATCTGTGGTCTTACTCACTGGTTAGCAATAACTTTAAAATTATGACTGTGGGTCTCCACAGGAAATACACTGCTTCCTAAACTATGTTTTTATAAATCAGTAGAGAAAAGCTATTTCCATTTTCAGAAAATGGGATGTGGAGGCATTCTAGGTTTTTAGTGGATGGAACCAGAGGTGCTTGGAATCCTGTTAGACATGGGACTACCCTGTATACCAAATAATTATTTTGCATTTTCTATGATGATAGTATGTCCCAATGTCTATGAATATAAATGAAAAACTTATTTGTTGGTATCTGAGCATAGGAATCAACTTTGTTTTATACAAAAAATCCTTGTGCACATTTTATTATAAGTTTAATTCTAAAATCCAACTGTCTTGTGAATTGGGGGGAGTTTGTTCTTCATTTTATTCAGAACTTTATCATAGTGATTCATTATTTAAGTAAATCAACCTACTAATGGTTACTTTACTATTGTACTGGATCAACAATATTAAAATATGGTTTGTTTTCACATGGTGATTGCAGCTGCAAATGTGAGTAGTTCATTATTATTTAGTTTAATAGTACCTAAGCATATTAAAATGCATATTTACTATGAAGTATTTATATTTAGTTCTTTTTATTTTTAGAGTATTATATTTATTTGGAAAAGTATGTGCATAAATAGATTATATTATCCTTAAATTAACTTTTAAGAGAGTGTCATGGGTTGAATTTTGTCTCCAAAAATGATAGGTTGGAGTTCTAATCCCAGGTGATTGTCTGTGGGATGTCTGTGAATGATGTCTGTGAATGTCTACCTGGACATAGGTTCTTTGCAGGTGTAGTCAAGTTAAGAATGAGTCATATTGGATTAGGGTGAACTCCAAGGATTGATATTTTAAAAAGAGAAAGGAGAAGGAAATTCACATACAGAAGCAGAGAGATACACAGATACCTAGGGGAGAAGGCCCTGTGATGACAGAGGTAGAAATTGGAATTATGCTCCCACAAACCAAGGAATACTAAGGATTGCCAGATTGTCCCTCTAGAAGACAGGAAGAGGCAAGAAAGAATTGTTCCCTAGAGCTTTCAGAGGGATCATGGCCCGGCTAACATCTTGACTTTAGACTTATAGCCTCCAAAACTATAAGATAATACATATCTCCTGTTCTAAACCACTCATTTTGTGGTACTTTGTTGTGACAGTTCTAGGAAACTAATACAGAGAGTAAAAGGGGTGTTAAAAAGTGTTTTCAAGGAAAAGATGAAGATTGGGTTCACAGCAAGGAAAACCATGGAAATATTCATAAATTTTTATAGACTGTACTGTTGACTTTCATGACCCTTCAGGATGTGCTGGGAACTTACCTTTTCCAACTGATCATTTCACAACTACCATTGTTGCAATTTACCATTATGTGAACACACACAACATCTTTACGTGTGCTCAAAATTCTGCCAGAAATGATAATCCCCTTATCTCTTTATGGTTAAATAATAACTATTTCATACAGCACATCTCAAAGGCAAACAAACTCCCTCCTCTGTATCCTACCAACCAAGTGTGTTGCTAGTATGATACTTTGTGTTTTCTTTTTTTATAACAAGTAAACAAGTATATACTGACTTGTATTATGTTTTCATTATACAAATATATTCTTCCATAATTTTTTGAGAACAGAAACTACATCATATTGATCTTTGAATCCTCAACTTCACTGACCATAGTACTTTGAATACTATTTGTAATCAATTAAATAGTTAGATAGATAGATAGATAGATAACTGTGTTACAGAAAAAGTGTTTTTAAAAGAAGAGCTCTAGGAGATTAACTATTTTTCTGGGAGAGTGTCAAAAAATGGAATCATAAAAATTTAAACAATAAAAGAAGTTGAGGATGACCATTAAAGAATAAGACTAAGAAAGCATTTGATTTAACAATATGACAAACAGTGAATAAAAGATGCATATGACTGGAGCAAAAGCATATTTTGTCCAAGGTAGGCAAGGCAGAAAGCAAAATTTACATTTCCTATCATTGCCTACCATGTTTATGCATAGATGACCAAGGCCTGGGAATGACCTTCATGATGTCATTAGATGATGGACCTGAGTGACTTAACATTTTTTAACAAGTTATGTAATCCATGCCCCCCCCCAAACACGTTTATGCATCTCCCTTCCTCTTCCTCCTCCTCCCTTCCACTTAGGATATGAAGACTAGTGTCATTGCTTCAGAATTAGACTATTTCAACAAATAAGGCAATTTTATTATAGATATCATCTGCAATACATATTTGGTAAATCTTAATAACATCCTCTTACACCTACACAATAAATTACTAGTAAAGACTGCTTTAGCTGTGACATTTTCACTATTTGCATTATCATAAACTCTTACATAGGCATACATTCCAATTTTGAAAAGAAAAGTTTTTACAAACAGTATGACATTTGATTGAATTGAGTAACTTAAAAAGAATGCATTACTAAAATATTTTCTAACATCAGATTTCTCTTAAACAAGCAGCATTAGGAACGTTTATAATTGTAACTAGCACTCTTCCCTCAAGATAGCTAATATGTTATTTCTGTATACTGATTTTCTATGTGTCTTTCTCTCTCTTCCTCTCTGTCTTCCACAGTTAGTGACTTAAATTGTCAAGTTAAAACTTTAATTTCCTCACACTCATTGTTCCTCAGTGCACTATTCATAACCTATAAAGAGATGAACATGGCATTTTATAGTCAAATTTGAATATATTTTTATAAAACAATATTTTAAAATCACTCATTTATTCTTATTCACTAAGCTATTTGTATTTTGGAGAAGATTGCCTGATGTCTTTAAACCAAAGATATAAATAACTGGAATCCCTGGAATTTTAAACGGCATAGAAACTAACTGGGTAGATGACCCCATGAAAAATTCTCAATAACGCAGGGTGCCTGGGGCTCCACTCCATATATCTACTTGATCTGACTTCTATCTCAGGTGTTGTTGTTGCATTTTGTTTGTTTGTTCTTTTCATTTTGTCGGAGCTCATATATTTTCTTTCAGTGCTTAAGTGAGCATAAAACAGTTGAAAATCATAAATGATTATAAAGATAGCTAATATTGTATTAGTTGTACAGCAAATTTTAATAATTTCACTGAGCACTGGTTTAACACTTTTAAACCAGTGCTTCAGAACTGGAGGTCATTTTGCCTTCCAGGAGACATTTGGCAGTGTCTGGAGACATTTTTGTTTGTCACTACAGGAGTAGTGCTCCTGGAGTCTAATAGATAGAAGCCAGGGATGCTTCTAAACATCCTACAATGCACAGAAATTCTCCCTGCAACAAAAAATTTTCTGGTCCAAATGTCAATGGGACCAATACTGAGAAACTATTATTTAGTCTTTTCACAATTCGTATGAGATAGGTAGAGGTTGCCTCTAGTTTAGTGACTGAAAAACATGAAGTGATTATAAGGCTAACAATTTGACAAGATCACAAAGGAAATAAATTATTGAGCTAGAACATAAACCTAGACAAACTCAAGCAGTTTGACAAAATGTACATGGTTGTAGCAACTACTATGCTGTCTCACTGACACTATGATAGACAACTTAAGGAATGACTTGCAATGACACTTAACTCCTGGTGTTCATACTATTGTATAATACCTTCTGGGTGTAATATGGACCTAATAACTTGTTTTTAGAATGGAATGCAGCAAAAATTTTGGAAGATCACTTCTAGCATTAGGTTATGAAAGACAGTGACTTCTCACTGTGGTTTTGATTTGCATTTCCTGGATGATTAGTGATATTGAACACTTTTCATGCACCTGTTGACCATTTTTATGTCTTCTTTGGAAAACTGTCTACTCAAGTCCATAGCCTACTTTTTAATCAGGTTATTGCATTTTTGCTATTGAATTACAGGAATTCTGTATATATTTTGAAGATTAACTCTTTATATTATATATGGTTTGCAAATATGGTCTCTCTTTCTGTAGGCTCCCTTTCCACTGTCAGTTTTTTCCTTTGGTGTGTGTAAACCTTTTTTTTATGTAGTCTCACTTATTTATTTTTGTTTCTGTTGCCTGTGATTTGCTGTTGTATCATGGAATCATAACCAAATTAACTCAGAAAGAGAAAGACAACATATCACTTATATGTGGAATTAAAATATTACACAAATATACTTATCTATGAAACAGTAACAGACTCACAGACATAGAGAACAAACTTGTGGATGCCAAATTGGTGGGGGTTGGGGGAGGGATGGATTGGGAGTTTTGGATTAATATATGCAAACTATTATATATAGGATAGATAAACAATAAGGTCCTATTGTCTAGCACAGGGAACTATATTCAATATCCTGTAAAAACATAATGGAAAAGAATATGAATAAGAATATATATATATATATATATACACACATATATGTATATATATAGATAATTGAATCACTTTGCTGTACACAAAAAACTAACACATTTTAAAACAACAATACTTCAATAAAATAAAATTTTTAAAGTTATAAAACATGAAATCATAGCTGAAACCAATGTTATGAAGCTTCCCTTTATGTTCTCTTTTAGTAGTTTTATAGTTTCAGATCTTACATTAGAGTCTTAATTCTATTTTGAGTTAATTTTTGTATATGATGGTGTAAGATAAAGGGCTAATTTTCTTCCTTTGATTGTGTATTTCCAGTTTTGCTAGTATCAATTTGTTGAAGAGGCTGTCCTTTCTGTGTAGTGTATTCCTTGCAAGATGTCAAAGATAATTGATCCTATATTAAAGAACTTAACTCTGGGCTCTCTATTCTGTCCCATTGAGCTATATGTTTCTCTTTATGCCAATGCCATATTGTTTTGTTTTGATTACTGTAGCTTTGTAATATAGTCTGAAATCAGGAAGTGTGAGGTCCCCAGATTTGTCTTTCTAAGGATTAAATTGGTTATTCATGGTCTTTTGTGGTCCATATGAATGGTAGATTTTTTTCTTCTATTTCTGAAAAAAATGTCTTTAGGATTTTGATAGGGATTTTATTGATCTGTAGATCATTTTGGGTAGTATAGAGATTTTAACAACATTAAGTCTTTAAATCCATGAACATGGGAAGCCTTTCCATTTCTTTGTATCGTCTATAATTTATTTCATCAATCTTTCATAGTTTTTAGTACATAAGTCTTTCATCTCCTTAAAAATAGAACTTCCATATAACCCAGCAAACCCAGTTCTGGGTATTGATGCAAAAAAATTGAAAGCAGAATTTCAAAGAGATATTTGCACTCCCAGTTTCATTGCAGCGCTATCCATAATAGCCAAGTTGTAGAAACAACATAAATATCTATCAACTGATAAATAGATAAAGAAAATGTGATATGTACATACCATGGAACATTATTCAGCCTTAAAAAGAAGGGAATTCTGCAATATGCAACAACAAGGATGAAACTTGAAAACATTAATGTAAGTGAAATAAGTCAATCACAGAAAGGCAAGATTTTTGTTTTAATTTAATTTTTATTTATTTATTTATTTTTGGCTGCATTGGGTCTTCATTGCTGCATGTGGGCTTTCTCTAGTTGTGGGGAGTGGGGGCTACTCTTCATTATGGAGTGCAGTTTCTCATTGCAGTGGCTTTTCTTGTTGTGGAGCATGGGCTCTAGGCACGTGTGCTTCAGTAGCTGTGGCACGTGTGCTTCAGTAGTTGTGGCATGTGGGCTCTAAATCACAGGGTCAGTAGTTTGGCACATGGACTTATTTACTCCACGGCATGTGGAGTCTTCCCGGACCAGGGCTCAAACCTGTGTCCCCTGCATTGGCAGGCGGATTCTTAACCACTGTGCCACAAGGGAAGTCAAAGACAAGTATTAATACTTCATGATTCAATGTATATGAGGTATCTAAAATGGTTAAATTCACAGAATCAGTGAGTGAAATGGTCATTACCAGGGACTGGCAGGAGGGGGAAGTGTACAGTTACTAATAAACTGGTATAAAGTTTCAGTTAAGCATGATGACAAAGCTTTAGATATCTGTTGTGCAATATGGCACTTACAGTCAATTTTAATGTATCATACACTTAAAATTTTTTTAAAATGTTAGATCTCATCTTAAGTGTCCTTATCACAGAAATATAAAATAATTTTTTAAATAAAACACTTTTTTAAAAATGACTGTCTTTTTTCATTTAAAAGTCATTTAAAAATGAATTTAAAAATGACTTTTTTCTTTTTTTAAAATTAAAACATAGTTTATTTACATCATTATATTAGTTTCAGGTGTACAGCACAGTGATTCAATATTGTTATAGATTATACTCCACTTAAAATTATTATAAAATATTGGCTATGTTCCCTGGGTTGTACAATATATCCTTGTACCTTAATTATTTTATACATAATAGTTTGTGCCTCTTAATGCCCTATGCTCATCTTGCCTCACTCCCTTCTCTCCCCATTGGTACCCACTAGTTTGATCTCCATATCTGTGAGTCTTTTTTCTGTTATATTCATTTGTTTATTTATTATTTTTTTAGATAAGTTCACTTAAAATGCATCTTTGAAAAATGTTCACAGCGTTTTATCTTTTTTAGAGAAAGAAAGTACACTGTAAGCTATATATATAAAGTACCTTTAAACTGCTTTCTGCACATTATTGGTGTAAATAAATTAATGAAGTAAAATAATTTAGTGGATATTTAATATTATCACTGGCAATGTAACTGTCATAAGTACTACAGCATTAATCCATATACAAGTCATCTTTTAAATGTAACATGTCAATCACAATGATTAGAGATCAAAAGTTTTATTATTTTGTTATTGTCATAAGTGCTGATGTAAGTTAAATAATAGCTAATAAATATTATAATTGCTCAATCCCCAAAATATGTAACCTGGTTTTAAAGTCTAAAGAAAAGAACATTAATTAACAAAATTGGCAGAAGATAGTGAGTAACTTAACCACTCTTTTTGTAAAATTACATATCTTCTAACTGAATATTCTTGATCAAGATTGTAAATATACATAACCTACCAGTTTGATTTACTTCTCTCATCATATGAAACTTTAGGGACCTGCTCTGTCAATATTCTACAGAAATCAAGCATAAAGACAAGCTCTTCTTGTGTAATTTACAGCTATGATTTATTATTGTAGTTATTATTCTTAAATATTTATTAATTAAATATCAGTAAAATAGGAGCAGGAACATTGCTGTGTCTTGAGCTCTCCAAACAGTGTCTGGTACACAGTAACGCCCAGTCTATATCTGTTGTCATATTAAAACTGTAACTGTTTTAAAACTATATTAAACTGTATTTAAACTTTTTAATCACAATAAAAAATACACAATAATATAAAAAATATCAACAATAAAAATGTAAAAAAGAAAAATTATGATTCAGAATACAGCAGTAATATAAGGCTTTCTAGTTATGTTTCTATGTATATTAGTTAATTCAATTGTGAATTAATCAAAAATCTGTGTTAAATGCCTACTCTGTGTCAAGCACAATATTAGACTCTAAGGACACGCTATTGGAAAAGAAAGAAAACAGACATTTTTATACTAATGGACTCTTACAGAAGAGTTGGAAAGACAGAAATTAAACTAATTAAAATACAGTTATATACTAAATTAAGTGCTTTAAGAAAGCAGGGTTCTATGAGACAGGAAGACCATTTTTTTAGGAGGAAGCTGTCAAGGAAAACCTTGTAGAGGAAGAGACATTTCAAGTTATTACAGAATGGTGAATGGCTGTTACCAAAAAGACAGACAGAGAAGTGTTCCAAGCAGCAAGTACAAAAAGTACAGGCTCCAAAGTTTCAGGGGGAAGCCATAATCTTGCTAGAATCTTGGATCAATATCTACTAATTATTAAAGGGCTGATGGAACCATGTTAAGAACAAATGATCTCCAAGTACATTTGAGCAGTTAACCTACAAAATTGAAAGAATTTAAGGATGTCTTGTCCTAACACCACTTTATGCTCCACTTTTATCCTAATAAAAGTGATGCATTGCATTATTGTACTCTTTAATTTTTTTTTGTTAATTATGAAAATGTGTTCTTTACTAAGTCTTAAAGTGCTGCCAATTTATATGCTGTGAGGCTGCACCTTGACTTCCATGTACCAGAACGTTCACAACAATTTGTCTCGAGGCAATGTGGTTATGATAATCAAAAAGCTGCTAGGCACAGAAGTCATTTAAAAAGTGCCACCCAAAGGCCTTCTATATGTCTTCTTTTAGAAAAAAATAAATGTAGTTTTACCATTATCCCTGGTGCCTGAAGACACAATAAAACTTTCCCCATAGCCTTCCCAGTTCCAATATCATATTCTTTTTTTCCCGTTTACAAAATTACTCTAACTGTACTTGAATCTTTCAAATAGCAAATCTGTTAGTACATTTGGGAGACTATTAGATTTTATTCCATGTTTTTAATACATATTACTTTGGTACTTATTTTTTGTAAAATCTTTGGAATTCAGCCACAACTAAAGATAGACACAGCCCTTCTCTAGTAGAATTTGAGGTGATATAAAGACAATTAAAATAGGTAATTATACTAAGGTGCAAAAAGTATTGTGATGGGGTAATATTGGATGAAATAAAAGTGAAAAAACAGGTAGAACTTAGTCTTAGGGCCAGAAAAGTGTTCTAGAGGAATATCTATTTAAAGGAAAGATTTGAAAGGTAAATATGAATTACTCAGAAAAAGTGGAGAAATGCGGAGAAGTATGGGTGGTGGGAGAATGAGTAATAAAAGACTCATTTTTGGACATAATATATGTGCAAAACTTAAAAGGAAGAGACAGCAGGTCACTTTGGTGGGCAAAGATAGTTCAGTATATCTGAGGTACAGAGTTTATGGGTATTGAATGTGTGATAGAGAAAAGGCAAGATATTAGGTTGGAGAGAAAGGAAAAGCTTTATGATATAAGACCCCATAAGGCAGGCAGCCTTATTCTTAAGACAATGGGAATCCAAAGAAGGAAATACAGCTGTGCAGAAATTATTTAAATTACGATCTTACTACAGTGTTCAAATTGAATAAACCCATTTAACAGTCTGTTGTACTAATTCAGGCAAGAGATGATCTGATCATTGTCCTTACTAGACAGATGAGTAGATATGAATTTGCTAGATGCTTAGGAAATGAAAATGTCAGTACTTGGTGTTTGAATAGTGTCAATAAGGACAAAAAAAGAAATAACTGATGATTTCCAGGGTTTTAGCTTTGAAAATAGGTTTAAAAATGGAGTCATTTATTGTGAGGAGAGAACCTCATGTTAGAACTAAATATAATATATTTAATTTTGATTGTATATGGTGATGTGTCAAGCAGAAATGACCAATGAGTAAGAAGCTATAATTTCTACCATTTTTCAGAGTAAAGTGGAATGTGTTAATCTTCTGAAAATATTAATGTACTTCCTTCAGTAATTTTTCTTCAATGTTGATCCATTTCATACAAAGGGATAGATTACTTATGCCTAAAGTTTGTTTCACAACTGCTCTTAAGACAGAAAATGAGATAATATTGAGGAGCCAAGGTAAGACATGAGATGCTAACTTATGAGGTGGGTGAGTTAGACAATGAGTTATCTGGAAGTACCTTGAATTATGGTACCCTATAAATGTTTCAAAAGCAATTACATTCACCTGTATTTAGTGTGGCAATACTCAAAGCCACCCATATGTTCTTCTGGAAATCTCTTTACCAAGATTGGCATGATATAACTTTTTGATGTTTTTGATAACTTTCCAGGCACCTCTGTATTCTCTGGACAAGTCAAAGAGAAAGACTGTGGAAGAAAAATTTGGAGAGGGAGAGGGAATAAATAGAAGAACAAGAATGTTCTCTTTTGTGAGGACACATCTTCTTCAACTGCAATTTTCAATCCTGGATGTACAAGGGATAAGCCATGGAAGTTTTAAAACCTCCTTGTTCTAGGTCCACCTAATAAGCACAAAATCAGTAGCTGTGGATTCAGGTGCCAGGCATAGTTCTCTTTTAAAAAGCCCCATTATTTATCTTGAGAACTACCCTTTATTTGGAGCAGCCAGTTTATTATTTCTATTGAAAAGGGGAAAATTCAGGAAAGATTAAAATATTTTTGATACATATTTTTTCTTTTTAGACATATTATAATTTATTTGACCAAACCACATGGCTTGCAGGATCTTAGTTCCCCAACCAGGGATTGAACCCTGGACGCTGACAGTGAGAGCACCAAATCCTAACCACCGGAACGTGAGGGAATTCCAGAAATATTATAATATTTAAGTGTGAAATGTCATAAGGACAATTGGACTTAAACATATTGGCTTATTATTTTCCTAACAAATAAGGGTTTTCTTTTGGGAACACAATTCCTGAAAGCACAACAGTAAGGTTATCTACCTTGAATCTAATGCTGATTTCTTGAAAAAATTTTGTTTTTTAATAAAACCTATTAATGGTGATTTGTTTTCTTTCTTGGAGTGATACTATAGGCCATTTAATAATAGGTAATATGTAATAATACATAATATGTAGTTTGTCTCAGACTAAGGTTGGTTAAGTATCCTTAAAAATAATATTTTTTTCATAGAAATAAGACAAAGAACAAAAATAAATCCTAATTATAATATTTTGAGAAACACTATTTTATATCAGCTACTCCTTAGATAACCAACTGGAGTAAGAATTTATACTGTATTTAGAAAAGGGCCTGCCCCAGGCCCCACAATTTCTAGTTTACTTTTTCTTCTACTCAGGGAGAGCCAGGCAGTGATCATAACTCTTTGGTGCTCCAGACCGAAGCAGAACTACACCAAAGCAGAAAGAAGGGGTAAAATTAAAACAAGACTGACTGAGTTTTTCTGTATTTTTTGTGCTTGGGTTTTCTTACCTTAAAAATGATGAATCTCTTCAACCTGATTTTATTAAGCTAAGTTAGCTACGAGTTGCTTATAATAGATTAAATTTTCTCTCTGATTTTCTAATCAAAGATCCCTGACTTAAATAAATCTTATACTTCAGTATCTGAATGAGTACTATAATTTAATTAAAGTTAATAGGATTCCATAGAGTTTTTACCTATTACACTAAGATAAAAGCTGAACCCTGGAACTTCAGGAGGACCAGCTGAGCTCCATCCACCCAGAGCCACCCAAAGAAGTTATTTAAAAATACATTTGTTGGCAGACATAGAAGACATAGCATCTCTCCAGGTAAAAGTTAACAATATTTTGAAACACACATAACATTTTGAAGAATATCTATTATTGTGTTGATAACATAACAAACATTATTATATATTAATGTAAAACCAAATAGACATCTTTGTTAAGTAGGATTTTAATGTGTAGGTCATCTTTTCCAAATATTTATATTGCTTATTCTAACAAAAGTTATATCAGCAAAACATTGTTGCTATAAACTACCAAGTGAGAATGGAAATTGATTTGTTATATAAAAATCAACTCAAAAATATTTGTTTAAATTCTGTTTTTACATTAGAATAAAATTAAGCTAAAATAAAATTAATTATATTGTATAGTTCTTACTCTAAGTGTGATATTCCAGCAACTTCATTTCTATGTAATTATTTTACCATGTGCTTAAACAAATAAAAATAAAATGTAATGAAAGAGCTTTGAATAGTTATTTTCAAGGTAGGTAACAAAAAACAGTACCATAACCTGAAGTAAAATAAATAGATTCATATGAGGATACACCTTTGAAAATGAAGTATGTAGATGACAGCAGCCTTAACTTGTTACCAACATTACATTTATTTAACTATTATTAATTGAGTGTCTACTATAAACCTGGAAACAGAGATAGAATAGTGACAATATCAGGCAAAGCAGAGAGCGTACAGTCTAGTGAGAAAACTGTTAAAACCATATGCTTATTTTATTAGCCAAAAAAAAAAAATTCTACTTCAACCTTCTTTAAAATGTGTAAAAATTTAACATTATTCATAATTTTATCTTAACTATGAAGCATATGTGGAAATATGCCACATAATTAATAATAAAAGTGTTTTAGATCCAAATATATATTTTCTCCATAGCCCCTTTCAAAAAGTAGTAAAATAAATTATCATTTAAAATGACAAATAATATTTACAGACTCTGGAAAATAAGGAAAATTGTAGTACTGACTTTACCAGAAAGAAATATGACTTAAGACTCTAATACAAACTTGTTTCCTATTTTTAGGCAATTATAACACCTTAAAAAATCAGCATATAGGAAAATGCTTTTATAGTTGCCTACTTACACCACAAGTATTAACACTGTGTTAAGTATCCTACCCATAGGTCTCTGAGCTCCCTCAAAGTCCTGTCATGATTTTGATCTGCTATGCCAAAGTCTACTTCTGGTTAACTCACAGTCTGTGCATTTAGTGATTGTGACACAAAAGCATTCTGAATGACTTCATGGAATTTAAAATTCATATAGATTGTTTAAAAACCATGTTACTGGTTTTCATGTGGAGACTTATTAGCAAAGAAAGGAAAGTTTCCCCAGAAACATTCAAATTGATTAAAGAAATGTCAATCATGCCTAGCCACTAGAAAGGGAAGGTAACCCCAGAACAATTCTTAATTTAGACAAGATGGCATATTAGCATGGGGTTGATGATCCTCTGCCCACAACTCCACCAGGAAGAGTATTAAACCACACTTATCATAGAAAATTAAAAAATAGACTTGGGATTAGGCTGTGTGTGTGTGTGTGTGTGTGTGTGTGTGTGTGTGTGTGTGGTGGTTGGAAAGGTGGGATTTGCTGTAAAGAAATCTGGGAAGAAAGCAAGACAGTTGCCATGGGCTGAGTTTTCTAGCAGTGTCCTTCCTATTCCCAGGTTTGTCCCATTCATCATCAGTTCAGAATAAGAAAATACAAATGCTCAGATCAGGAGTGATAATCAAACAGTATGAACCCAGGAGAAGTGTGGAGAAGATAATGAAAGGGGAAATCTAACTAGTTAGGTCCTAAGCTGATGACACTCCCCAAACCAAAGGGTAACAAAATAACAATTGATTCACCTTTTCAGGAAAAAATAAAGTTCTCAAGATACAACTTCTGAAAGTTTTACTTGATTCATGGTCATTTCTTTAAGGAGAGAATATGGCAAATAGGGTGTGGTTGAGTCTGGGCTGAGAATGGAAGAATCCCCCTTCCCACAGGCACTTAATAATATTGCCAACCCACTCTCAGATATCTGGGAAGGCAGTATTAGGTGGGTTCTAGGCTTTCACCCCTCCTTCTACATACTCATTTTGTGTTTTGGTTTAAAATTGTCTCAACCTAAGAGGACCTTACAAAAAAATTAATAAATTGCAAGTGGTGCATGAACTGTAAAAGAAATATCTAAAGCTGATTAGTGTATGGCATAAGTTATTAATTAAATGGGGGCAAACTAATCCAGAATTGTAAAAATCATAAGAAAACACCCTAATAACACATCTCTGAATTTCACCTCAGAGATGTTGTAAGCTGGAAAGAGGTTTGCTCTCATCCTTAAAATAAGGAGAAAGATGGAAAAATTACAAACTTATTTTTTTTTCTAACATACCAGGGAGGTTTCAGGCAAACCATATAAACTTAAAATATAAGGAGTGATAGACACCTGCAGGTAAAAACAGGACATAAATATTTGCTCACCTGGGGTACATACTGCTATGTGCCATATAAGCCAGTTAAAAAACACAGCTGAAAAAATTTAATCAATTTCTAAACCTAAGTGTGAATTATGTGAGAACTTGAAATCTGTGGAGTCTGCTCTTGTAGGGGGATTCACACCTATTTGCAGGCTTTTCCTCTTTTAACCCCATAAGGAATTGGCAGATAGAAGTGGAGATAATCCTAAGAATGCCTTTATGGTGATGCTGGCTGGGACAGGGAAATAGCAGGTATTGCTGAAGTTCTACACAGACCATCCCATCCCCTCATTCTTCAAACAAAATGTTTAATCTGTAGAGGGAAGAACAACAAAAATCTTTCCCTTGGAGCACTGGTGCAAATACATTGCACATTGGGGAAAGAGAACAGGGGTAAAAGTAACAAAAAGAGATAATAACTCTGAACAATAATATATGCTGGGTCCAGAACTATCATTTAGAAGAAAACTTGCTCAGGTAATAGTCCCCACACCCCCAAGACCGAGGGACAAAATGCCTGTCTGAAACTGAGGCTTAATCAGAACATTAGAGAATGCCCCACTTTTCTGCCCCCACCACCATATGAACAAACATCGCGTAAAAATGATAGTGTAACAGAGATGAGAGAGCTGCAAAAGGCAGAACTTCTCTGGGTTACAGTATGAAGGAAGGACTAAAAAGCCAAGAGGGTAACAGCCATTAAGGAAGAAAACCTCTGGTCCTGCAGGTATGTTCATCAAATGAATACTATCACAGGTGTGTTGTACCAGAAAATCCACATCTAAAATGACAATGCTGAAAATAATGAGCTAAATGTTTGTCACAGTTTGACATAGCTATCCAAGGATTCTATGGAATTATAGGCTGCTTTAGTGGCAGAAAGGTCCCTTTTATACCAAATGGATACATATTAAATCTATTCAACACTGATTGTACCACATTTTGATTTCTGTTGCAAACCTGAAGGGCAACCTTTTAGAGAGGCCTACCGCAAGCAAACGTTCAATAGGTTGTAATTTAATGTGACAGTACTCAAAACAATTCAAAATGAATTTGTTTGAAAAATCAAGGCATGTTTAATCATGAGAAAGAAAAGCCTATGGAAGATATCCTATGTGTTCAAAACCACTGAAAGGATTTTCAGATGGAAAATTCCACATTTTGTGTATGATATTGAAGGATAGACATCATTAGAACCAATGTGAATAAATCATTGAGATATATGCTTTCATTCAGAAATAACTTAATTCATCATAGTAGCCTAAAGATAAATATACCACTTTGGAGTTGTACCATTAAAGATACTCAAGTATATGTTAGATAATCAATATTGGGAAATATTATTAAGTAATTTACCATTATTAGATGAAATTATATTTAATACCACTGATTGTATTACTGTATCAGAGGTGACACATATTCCAAGTTTTTCAATTCAAATTTTATATTGATGTCTTTTGAGAAAGAAAACTCATGATATTTAGGTTAAAAATTCTATGTAATATTAGATGCTAGAAATTTCCTAAGCTAAATTATTTGGCAGGAGTAGTGCTAACTTTTTAGTTCAATGGAAATACAAAATTCAGAAGAGAGCAATGTAAACAATTCAGAAAAAATCTTTTCAAAATGGACAAGAGATTTATTTTTATTTATTAAATATACTAAAAATAGTGAAGCTACTTTGTATTATGTATCGCTTATGTTTTAAGAATGCACTTTCTTCTAAAGGAAAGCGACCTCAATACATTCCATGAATCATCCTTTAGACAGGAAGCACTCCGATTTGCCAATATCGGTGAATGTGATCCTCTCATTAGTTTTCTTTTTGTCTCTGTCTTCCACAAGATTTAGATACATTTAAAAATACCATTTGACATTCAAAGAATATATCGTAGCTTATATTTAAATATGAAAAACTCTATAATTTAAAGGAAAATTTGACAATGTTTTGTAGCTTGTGTTTATAAGGAAGACTTCACGAAACAAGACGCAGAACTAAAAATGGTTTTTGGTTTTGCTTCTGCAAAAAAGGAATTTGCTGTCAGGAATAACAGAATGTGAAACAAGACTTGCAATTCATCAATACAATTTTTGTTTAAGCTGCAGCAGAGTTTGCTGAACAAATGTAGTGGGATTTGTGTGCAGGAAGGGAAAACTATTCTGGATTCACACAAAAGGGCTATTTGTTCACTGCAGAGTCCTGTGGGTTGTGTATGGTGACAAAGCAACACCTGTAACCCTGGCTTATTCTCCTGAGTTGAAAAAGCACAAGAACATTATCTGTCTATGTTTCCCAGTAAGAGATTGCCTGGAATTAAATTTAAAAATAAATATAAAAAAACATGTAGCAAGCACTATTTTTTGAATAAAATTATCTCAATTAATTATTAAAACTCTAGGTTAAAGTAAAATCCAATGAAAAGGCAACTGAGTTTACTTAATAAACACAAATGAACTACTTGTTTTTACTATTTTAATAATTTTTCAATAATAATTATGTTAATTCATATATTATATTTCATTTAATTCACATAAATGTCAACACATCCAAACCTAACAGTTTTAAGCAACTTTGGGGAAAATGAACAGGCAAACTATATAATCAACTTTGTTTTCTGCAATGTTTCTGTTTTCTGTTACTTTTACATTTATCAGTAATTGATGCAAATGAAACCAAGCTATAACATGGAGAAGCTCCTTTCTTGATCAAGCACCTGCATCTTGTGTCCAAGAATGAAACCAAAACAAACAAACAAAGAAGCAAAAATCCCTGATCACTCAACATAATGTACTTGGAAATGACACATACTCCCAATAGCCAATGGCACACACATTCCAATTAACAAAGCAGGTTGCACTGTTAAGCCTTATATCAGTATAATTCTGCTGCAGGAAAGGGCCCAGGAGAAAAAGGAAAGAAATATTTTTAATCAATAATAGAATCCAGAACATATGTAGATAAAGATATAGTTGTATCTTAACACTCATGTAGAGATCTCAGTTCACATCCTCATCCTCAATTTCAGATAAGTGTGCTGGAACTTAGTATGGAATTTTAACAGACTCTGGTTGGATAAGCCAGGTATTTCTCCACAATTATTAACAGTTAGTATACACGAATGGCACACACTTAATTGAAAATGAAAAGCAAAGGAAACACTGTCCTAAAAATCATAATTAAAAATTGCACTGAATTGTAAGCAAATGTTTATTAACCTTCAACGTGGCTATGAGAAAATATAATTATGAGCACTGGAGGGGATGGACAAAAAATACTGAGGGTGATCTCAGTGAGATTTTTAAAATTCATCAGTATCTTGAGAAATTGATTACATTGGTGTATACCATCAATAATGTGACAGTACCTATGACCCAAATCTCATAATCAGTGCATCATTAATTTATCTTAAGCTTCTCTTAAATTAACAATGAGGATTGTGGTATATTTGTCTCTTAATTTAAACATTTGTTTAAAAAAAATGAAATAGAGAAAAAGGTCCAGAGAAAAGAAAGTAGGAAAAATATTACATGCAGAACACCCAAAGAACTAGAAAAAAAATTTAAAAACAAAAGAAGAAAGATGTATATATGAAAAATTATTTGGTAAATAGAACAATCTGATTTAAGAGCTGTCAATGATAGAACAAAAGGGGAGTAATAAGATAGGCAATTGATACCTTTGAGACAAATAAATACCATAGAAAACCTAGTGAGTATAGTTTATATATCTGCCAACACTTCCATCTTGGGTCAAGAAAAGCTGATTTGTTACATAAATTGTGAGTGATGAGGATTAGGAAAATGCAGGGCCTTTGTAGACTATAACAAAGAAAGGAAATTAAAAAATAAATAAATAAACTCTGTATTCTTATATACAACCTACATACAATTCCTTTGTACCTAAAAGGGGATGATATGTTTTAATTGAGCAGTAAAATAGAATTAAAAAAAATTATATTCACATTGCGACTTCCTGAAGAAGAATAAAAAGGCAAGGAGTTCTAAGTTACAGACAGTGAACTATCAAAGAATATGCAAGCAGGAAGTCTTCCAAGAAGTATCAAAAAAAAAAGAAAGTATGATTTGAACAAATGGATTAGTGAATAATAAGAAAACCTATCGTTCTTATGATTTTTTTTTGTTTTAGTATTGAAAGACTTTAACATTGACTACCTATGTGAGCTACAAGGGTTCTATATTCCCAAATCAGAACATTTATTTTGACCCTTATGTTCAAAATAAGTGAATGTATATGTGAACTTCAAAGAAATAATAAGTGGGTGAATTTAACATTTGTAAGTTTAAAGAAAATAACTTTTGAGATGGAAGGTATTTTCACAGATTATGATGAGATCTAGTTAGATTTTTATATAGTTATTCTTTGTTTGTTTGTTTTACCTTTGTTTTGCCCCTTTCCTGAGTGTATGGACACTGTTTTTTAAGTATCATGCTAGAAGTTTAGCAGGGGAGCTGTGGGGGGGTGGTTTATAAGAAGATCACATGGTAAGTAGACGTAATTACAAAAGAATATTTAAAACTCTTCTTCCACCTTGTAACACACAGAAAATTTGAAGTTTGTGATGCACCTCTCAAGCAACCAGAGTAATGTTGTTGAAAACAGGATTTAACTGGAAATGGGAAGTAGTATTAAAAGATTTATATAGAGTTGAAGCTAGGCTTAATGTCAGTCCTTTCTGTAAACACAACATTGAATTATAAGAAAGTAAAAAGTATTTATGTACTCAGCCATAAAAAGAAAAGAAATTGAGTTATTTGTAGTGAGGTGGATGGACATAGATTCTGTCATACAGAGTGAAGTAAGTCAGAAAGAGAAAAACAAATACCATATGCTAACACATATATATGGAATCTAAGGGGAAAACATTTTTAAAAAGGTCATGAAGAACTTAGGAGTAAGACGGGAATAAAGACACAGACCTACTAGAGAATGGACTTGAGGATATGGGGAGGGGGAAGGGTAAGCTGTGACAAAGCGAGAGAGTGGTATGGACATATATACACTACCAAATGTAAAATAGATAGCTAGTGGGAAGCAGCCACATAGTAGAGGGAGGTCAGCTCGGTGCTTTGTGACCACCTAGAGGGATGGGATAGGGAGGGTGGGAGAGAGGGAGACGCAAGAGGGAAGAGATATGAGAACATATGTATATGTATAACTGATTCACTTTGTTATAAAGCAGAAATTAACACACCATTGTAAAGCAATTATACTCCAATAAAGATGTTAAAAAAAGTATTTATGTTTATAAAGTGAGGATAATAATATCTTTGTCATATTGTTACATTTCTTCACAGCTTACTTCATTTTTATGCTAGTCTTATTTAATATTTGAAAAAATACAGAAACTTTTAGAATCGAAAGAATCCCTAGGTAGCATATATCCATATCTCTCACTTTGAAGAGAGTAGAAGAAAGTTTATAATATCTGGATGAGGTGTCTAATGTCATGTAAGGAATTAGTAGCAGATCTGGAATTTTACTATAGTTTTAAAACCATGGTAAATTGTGTTGTAACGCATAATCTAATTTATGTTTACTTATACACACTTGGAAGTGGTTTACAATTTATCTAGGTTGCACTGAATGAAAACCACATACTATGTCTGTTCAGCAAATTATTTATCCTTAGTTCTGCATTTTCATGAAGTGCCAAGAGGCAAAGAATAAACTCCAATAATAGTGCTCTCTTTAGGTATATTGTACTCTATCCTTGCTGCACATTACCAACCTTATGAGTAGGTGTTAGGATAGATAATCCTCTGCTGTAAAGGTACACAGATGGACCCTTAAAATAAAAGCATATTAACCTTACCTGCTTTTTATGGGCTGAATTGTGTTCCCTCCCAAATGCATATGTTCATTGATATATTCTAAACCCCAGTGCCTCATAGTGTGGCCATATTTGAAGATGGGTGGTTGTCTTTGAAGAGATGATTAGGTTAAAATGAGGTCTTTGAGGTGGACCCTAGTCCAATAGGACATGTGTCCTTGTAAAAACAGAAGATTTGGACACATAGATAGAAACATGAGTTACATGTGCATGCAAAGGGATGACCATGTGAAGACACATCTGCAAGCCAAGGAGGGAGGCCTCAGAAGAAACCAATCTTTCTGATACGTTCATCTCAGGCATCCAGCATGAATAACTGTGAGAAAAGAAATCTCTGTTGTTTAAGCAAGCCAGTCAGTGGTAATATTTTTTTTTGGCAGCCTTACCAAACTAATACGCTGCCTGTTTTAATTTGTGAATATGCATCATATGTAATTCACTGTTTTGGGCCTTTTGGTTTCTATTATTTATTTATTGCTACAAATACACTTGTCATTGTTTCACCTTCCCTGGAATAACCAGTTCAGAAGCAGGAAAAAATAAGAAGTTATCTTTTGTGTACAAGCACCATGTGCAGCTTGAAGCTTCTATACATAGTATGCTGCTATAGCTAAGAAGATGTGTTCAGGAACATAGCAATAGGTCTCGTTATCCTGTCTCATCTCAGACTATTAGAATCCATCTCGCCTCAGAGTTCTGCTGACCACAATTCCTGACAGAAGGTCCATCATTCCAATTCAACCTAAAATATCATTTATATATATTTCCTAACCTAATCCAATCCTCCTTCCCTTCCTGCTCTCTCCATACCTCTTACTACTTAAAAACAACCACCTTGCCTATATTTGCACAATTTACTATTGTTCTGAAAAAACAGCTATCAATTGCACAATAACTTCCCCTATAGCCTCATTGATCTGAAACTATTTTTGTTGTTTTGAATACCAGTACTTGGAGGGTAAACTGATACCTCTTTGCTTGCAATTGTTGCTGCTGCTGGACCTTTTCTGTCCTAAAATATAGCAACAAAAACAACAACAAAAAAGTAACAACAAAATTTCTCTTTCATGTATATTACACAAGGTTCAAACATTCTCACCTCTCTTAAATACATTCACCTATTTACCTCTTAGTCATTCTCTTTGCAATCACTGAAGAATTTAAATACTTTGTAATCTTTCTTCTCATCTCAAACTCTTATTTTCGACAATATCAAAATCCACATGTATAACATTTCATCAGTTAGAATGCTCATTTCTCTATTAGTCTTCTTTTAGTTTCCTGAAGTAGACAAGCTCTTTTCTACATCTGAGCCTTTATATCTATTTCCCAAAATTATCTTTTCATGCACAAAATTTTAACGCTAACTACAGCTTAGAAAATATAGATTCTATATCATGCCTTTTCTAGGTCAAAAAAGGTCATAAAGGAAGAAAAAGAAAGAAAGAAAATAGAGAGAGAGAGAAAGGAGAAAGAAAAGAGAAAGAAAGAACAAAGGAAAGAAAGAAAGATCAGAAGGAGGAAGGATAGGATGGGATTTGGGCATTAAGAGCAAAGGATGATTAATATAAAAGTGAAGCCCCTAAAACTTTTTGAAGTATAGAGCAGGAAAGAAAATATAATCTAAACCATATTTCCCATCCTACTTTTAATATACACAACTAGGCATGTTATTTTTAATCCACATGTCTTTAACTCTCTACGTTAAAAAAGTAAACCCCTTTGGCCATGCTCTAGACAAAATTCATTTTTAAAAGACTTTACCCAACTATGGCCTCAGGAAAAAAAAATATTAGCTACTGAAATACATAAATTTCAGAACTTGTGAAATGTGCATAATGGAATACAGAATGAAAGTGATGTCATCAAAATTTGGTGTCTGGCACTTTTTAGTCAGAAGACAAAGTTTAAGGGGAAGAGTATATCTAAAATTCATTGAAGTAACAGGACAAGGATAACATCATGAACCATTTCCAAAGAATTAAAAGACCAATTTTTATTTTTTGTTATGAAAATATTGGCATGTTATGCTTCATAATTACATCACATGTGAAGCCATACCAGGAGTCAAAGATAATTCAGGAAGTTGATTAAAAAATATACCTTTCAGCCATCTTGCTTTCAGTTTATCTGAACCTGACACTTGCAGCCGTTTGCCGTTAATATTGAGGCAGTGAAATGATTTTTATTAAAACACAGTTAGTGTAGTCAATTTGTTTCCAAAACTTGGTCTTGGCTAAAAGGGACATTTCTTCCTGAATATTCGCCACCCAATTCCACAGTGTTTGTATTTGCTTGGTTTGAATATTCAATTTCTGGTTTTCAATTGAAAAATTCTTATGGAAGAGATTTTTTTTTTTTTTACTACAGAAGGTAACAAAAACACCACACAAAGTAGATGAATAAAATCTGCAGAAATCCCATTTAAACAACAAGATTATTTTTCCTGAATAAAACAAAATATATTATTTAATACTCTTAGATATTTGATAGATTTTTCAATCATAAATGCTCCTGTTTAGGATGGCACTTCCAAATCATGATTTTACTCCACATCTTTATTTTTCTGCAATTTCCCTTTTTATTTTCACTCTTTTTGCTCACTTGTATATAAATATGATATTTCCTGGTTTGCAAAAATTTTGAAGAATACTTTTTGCCCAAGTGTGTAACAATAACATATACTTAATAGAAAAGGAAATCTGGTTTCTGATATAATAATTTGCCAGTTTTCTTCTCACTATATTTTCACTGCCATCACCATTCATCTAACTTTAACTTCTAAGCCCCATCTGTTTAAAAATAAACTTTATAATTGTGTTACAGTGTTTGGGGAAAAACAAAAAGGAAAAGGGAGAAAGTATCTTCCTGAGTGGATACCTTTTATAAGATAATTTTAGAGGAATGTTTACTAATGGAATTTGTATTAAATTTCACACAGGAAATACAATAATCTTTAATATAGAAAGGACACACAAAGAAGACATAAAGATGTAAAAGGTCAAAAAACTTTAACTGCTTGGTACAAAATAAAAGTGAAAAGATGCCACGGATATACACATATACATTCACACACATTTATTGGTAAAAGCTTGATAGCAAGTGAAAATAAGTGAGAGCATAAAATAAAAGATACAAGCAAAAAATGTAGCAGAAAGGAATGAGACAGGAGGGATAATAGCTTGCTATAAATTAGGACTGAAATAAAATTAATGATGTTTTTAGTAGCCAAGCTACTGAATTAATATTTTAGACTTGTCTTGAAGGGAAAAAATGGGAGAAAGAAGTCTAGACATTTGGAGAGTAATGGAGATGAGACTAATTGCAGTTTTAAAAGTCTGATAAGAAAATAGAGTACACCTAGAATTAAATATGTAAAATGGTAGAGTTCAGGTATAATTTGTAATAAAATAATAAAATAATTATAAGCTCCTAAGAATGTCTTAGAAAATCATATAGCACAGAGAGAAATATAGCCTTAGCTTCAGAGAAGCTAAAAAGCTAATACCCAGGAAATTATTTCTCATCTAAATCTAATCCCAATAAATACCTCAATAATATAAACATTTACTTAAAGGAAAGAATACAAACATTTTGCCTAGCTGGCAATAATACATTGGGAGATTTCTTTGTAGGAAAATACATAATTATTTTGTCTTTTGAAGTAAATATGCTGATAATGAAACCAAACAAGCAAATACACAAATATATAATGAAACATTTTCAACATAAAGCCATAGATATTGAAAATCTAAAAAGGAAAATGTTTTTCCATGTGAACATCAAACATAAAAAAAGCTGAAGTGACTCTACTAATGTCAGAAAAAGTATATTTCAAACAAACACAATAGTACCGAACATGCATAAGGCCCATTCATGTTGACAAAACAGTTTAATATTATCAAAAATACTTACAGTGTGAAATATATATGTATGCAATCATATAGATCCCAGATAAAGGAAAAAAGACATAATTAAAGGAAGAACAAACACATCCACAGACAGTTGTAGACTTTAACAATGCCTTGTCAATAACTGAAAGAAAAAGTAGACAAACAAATCTGAAATGGTGTAGGTAATTTGAACAACACAAATGACCATGGTGATGTAATATATATGTATAGAAAACCCCATTCCACAAAAACAGAGTGGATTCCTCTCAAATGCATATGAAATATTCACTAAGAATGAAAAAAAACAATGTCTCTATAAATTTCATGATATTATGTGAAGCATGTTTCCTGAAACACAAACGTGTACTAGTAGAAATAATTAACATCAAGATATTTAGCAAATCTTCAAATACTTGAAAATGAGACACAACACATCTCTATAACAGTGTCAAAGAAAAAATTAAAAGAAAACTTAAAAAAATGCATTTTAATTGAATAATATTAAAAACACATCATTGTGATATTTGTAGGATATTGCCCTAGCAATCCTCAGAGGCAACTGTATGACTTTTAACATCTAAAATAGGAAAGAAAAGAGACTTAATTAAAAAAAAAATCTGACAATAACAAATGTTGATGAAGGTGTGGAACCACGTAAACTTTCTTACTGATTGGAGTAAACAGGTCCAAACATTTTTTTTTAAACACTTGGGCAATTCTCATAAACTTAAAGATTCACTTACCCTCTAATTCAGCAATTCCAATCTAGACATTATTATTTTTTATTATTTTTAAATTATTATTTTTTTATTATTTTAAAAAAATTATTTTATGGTAGCATATAGTTAATTAACAATGTTATGTTATTTTCAGGTATACAGCAAAGTGATTCAGTTATACATATACATATATCTATTTTATTACATATTCTTTTCCCATATAGGTTATTACAGAATATTGAGTAGAGTTCCCTGTGCTATACAGTAGGTCCTTGTTGATTATCTATTTTATCTATTTTATCTATTATATTTATATTTTTATATATATATACATTAATCCTAAACTCCTATAGATATTATTTTTTTAATGAAAATATGTTCACAGTAAGCCTTATCCAGGAATGTTCAAGGTAACTTTACTCATACTAGCAAAAATCGGATACATGCCACAATTCCATCAACAGGAAAACAAATACACAATCTATTCTATTTATACAATGGAATACTATGCAGAATTATGTGGATAATATCAAGAATATTAAACTGAGTAAAAGAAGTTAGATACATAATTATACATAACTACATAATTCCCTTTGTAAAGATCAAGAACAGACAAACACATGGAGACAGAAATCAGAAATGCTTATGTCAGCAAACGTGGGCATTAACTGATAATGAGCAAAAGGAAGACTTCTGGGATCAAGAAAATATATATTGATAGGGATGTGGGTGATACAGGTTTTTCCTTTGTCAAAACTAATCCTAGTGTAAACAGGGTCAGTGGGTTTCACTGATTTTCAATTATGTCAATAAAATAAACAAAAATAATGTCTTACAAAAATAAAAATCCATTTATAGGAGCAAAACACACAGGAAAAATAAATGGAATCCAAACGTGACACTAAATATCACAAGGGAATAAAACAAAAGAAGAACGGGGGTGGGGGGAAGCACTAGAAAAACAACACCAAAACAATTAACAAAGTGGCAATAAGTACATATTTGTCAATAATTACTTTAAATGCAAATGGACTAATACTCCAATCTAAAGACTTAGAGTGACTGAATGGATAAAAAAAAAAAAGATCCATATATACACTGGCTACAAGAGACTCACTTCAGATCTAAAGACACACAGACTGAAAGTGAGGGGATGGAAAGATGTATTCCATGCAAATGGAAATAAAAAAATGTCTAGAAGAAAATGTAGGCAGTACTCTCTTCAATATCAGTCTTAGTCATATATCTTGGATATGTCTCCTCAGGCAAGGGAAACAAAAGTAAATTTTTTTTTAAAAAATGGGACAACATCAAACTAAAAATCTTTTCACAATGAAGGAAACTATCAATAAAATTAAAAGGCCACTGACTGAGTGAGAAAGATATTTGCCAATGATATATCTGACAATGGGTTAATATAAAACATATACAAAGAACTCATACAAATAAACATAAATAAAGTGACCCAGTTAAAAATGAATATAGGATATGAATGTATATTTTTCTAAGGAAACATATAAGTGGCCAACAGGCACATGAAAAGATTCTCAACATCACTAGCCAACAGAATAATGCAAGTCAAAACCACAATGAGATATAACTACATACTCGTCAGAATACCTATTATCAAAGATAACAAATAATAAGTTTTGGCAAGGATGTAGAGAAAAGAAACCTTCATACACTATTGTTGGGAATGTAAACTGGTGCAGCTACTATGAAAAACAAAATCTAGATTTCTTAAAAAATGAAAAATACAACTACCACATGATCCAGCAATTCCATTCCTGGGTATTTATCCAAGGAAAACAACACACTCAGATATATGCTCCTTTATGCTCATTAAAGCATTGTTTACAATAGGCAAGATATGGAAGCAACCTAAACGCCCATCAACAGAACAATGGATAAAGAAGGGTATCCAATGGAATACTACTTAGTCATCAAAAAGAATGAAATTTTGGCATTTGCAACAACATGCATGGAACTAGAGTGTATTATGCTAAGTGAAATAAGTCAGACAGAGGAAGACAAATCCTGTATGATTCCACTTATATGTGGAATCTAAAAAACAAAACAATGAACATACATATAAAAACAGAAATAGTTATAAATACAGAGAACAAATAAGTTGTTGCCAGAGGGGAGGATGGTAGAGGGAAGAAAGAAATAAGTGAGGGAGATTAAGATGTACAAACTTCATTTGCAAAATAAATGTTATGGGTACAAAATGTACAGGGAAATATAATCAATATCTATGAAATATCTTTGTATGGTGATATAACTACACTTATTGTGATGATCATTTTGAAATGCACAGAAGCACCAAATCACTATGTAGTGGTAACAGGAACTAACATAAAGTTGCAGGTCAAGTATACTTCAAAAACAAACAAACAAACTCAGAGAAATCAGATATGTGGTTACAACCAGAGGTTAGGGGTGGGGGAGTATGATTTGGATGAAGGCAGTCAAAAGGTACACACTTCCAGTTATGAGACAAATAAGTACTAGGAGTGTAATATACAACATAATAAGTTAACATTGCTGTATGTTATATATTAAAGTTGCTGTATGTTTACATGAAAGTTGTTAAGAGAGTAAATCCTGAGTTCACATCACACACAAAAAAAATTATTTCTTTTTTGTATTTTGTATCTATATGAGATGAGGGATGTTCACTATACTTTTTGTGATAATCATTTCATTTTGTATGTAAATCAGATCATTATTCTGTTCATCTTGAACTCATACAGGGCTATATGTCAATTATATCTCAATAAAACTGGAATAAAAAAATAAAAACATGTTTGAAGTTACCATCACTCCATTAGGAAAACCTAGAATATGCCAAATTTATATCAGTTGTGTGAACTGAAGAATGGTGAACCACTGTAGTTGAGAATATAAAGGAACTTAAGCCATTCTATTTATAAATAGTTGTACTCAAAGTAGGTGTAGGTAAAAATCCTGCTTCTTAAATACGTCAACTTCAGCAATTCTCACATACATAGATGTTTGAGGAAATTCGTCACAGAGTTGTTTATGGTAGAGGGAAGTTGGAGGCTACTCCGAAATCCAGCACTGGGGGAATAAAACTGTGATGGATATACACCACTGTACACAATGCAGCAGTTAGATACAACCAATATGAGACATGCACACTCACCCAGACATGGACATCCTCCAACATGGATATTCCCTAAAGATATTATTGAGAGAAAATTAGGGTCTATTGAAAAATACTACTTGCAAATATTACAAATAAATAAGTGCGGATACAAGTAGAATTGAAGACTTGGTGGCAGGAATTTGGAGTGGTTGCTTCTGACAGACTTTATTTTTTCTATGAAGTAGAAACAACATGTTATGAAGTTACCATCACTCAATTAGGAAAACTTGGAATATGCCAAATTTTGCATCAGTTGTGTGAATTGAAGAATGGTGAAGCAGTGCAGTTGAGTGAAATAGGAGGCAAAGTCATCTGCTGAGAGTCGTGCAGGTAGAAGAGTGTGGAGAACAGAAAATTTGCCCATTAAAAACTAGACAAAACAAATGTAATAATAAAAATTTCAACAAGTATTGAGGTCCAGCTGAGGTCAGTGACTATGAATTTATATTGCTAACAATCTTCTCGGTGTGTGATTTTTCTCCAACTGTTTTGACCTGTGCAGTAGGAGGCTGGGACAAGGCTGATAGTGTATCAGTAATAAAAGGAAAGAAAGAAATGCATTCATTTATTCAGGTAAATAGACCGATTCTTCTTATTTTTTGTTAAAGTTATCTAGGTGATACTTATTTTAGATTTAGTTGATGCTCCGAGTGGAAAGCATAAAATGAGACAAGATTAAAAATGGCAGAGCTTGAAACAGATAAATTTAAAGAAGGCTAAGTTATGTTTGGAAAGCTAATCAAAAGTATGATTTCAGGTAGTTACCTTAAAAAAAACCTTGCTTTGAAATGGAACAGATACTATGTAACTTATGAGGGATGTATACTAATCTTGCCACTATCTAGTGAGCTTTGTGAGTTGAGATCACTTCCCAACCCTTTTGAACATTCTAACATCAACAAAATTAAATGATCAGATTATTGGTCTTTACATCGCTCCCAGATGCAGTCCAAGTAAGGCAAAAGATTCTAGCTGAAACCTCCCAAATTGCCACCCACCAAATTCTTTCTTTTTTTTTTTTTTACATCTTTATCGGAATATAATTGCTTTAAAATGGTGTGTTAGTTTGTGCTTTATAACAAAGTGAATCAGTTATACATATGCATATGTTCCCATATCTCTTCCCTCTTGCGTCTCCCTCTCTTTCACCCTCCCTATCTCACCCTTCTAGGTGGTCACAAAGCACCGAGCTGATCTCCCATTTTACGTTTGGTAGTGTATATATGTCCATGCCACTCTCTCATTTTGTCACAGTTTACCCTCCCCCCCATATCCTCAAGTCCCTTTTCTAGTAGGTTTGAGTCTTTATTCCTGTCTTACCACTAGGTTCTTCATGACATTTTTTTTTTTGCTTAAAGTCCATATATATGTATTAGCATACAGTATTTGTCTTTCTGTTTCTGACTTATTTTACTCTGCATGACAGACTCTGGGTCCATCCACCTCATTACAAATAGCTCAATTTTGTTTCTTTTTATGGCTGAGTAATATCCCATTGTATATATGTGCCATATCTTCTTTATCCATTCATCTGATGATGGACACTTAGGTTGTTTCCATCTCCTGACTATTGTAAATAGAGCTGCAATGAATATTTTGGTACATTACACTTTTTGAATTATGGTTTTCTCAGGGTATATGCACAGTAGTGTGATTCCTGGGTCATATGGTAGTTCTATGTGTAGTTTTTTAAGGAACCTCCATACTGTTCTCCATAGTGTCTGTACCAATTCACATTCCCACCAGCAGTGCAAGAGTGTTCCCTTTTCTCCACACCCTCTCCAGCATTTATTGTTTCTAGATATTTTTTTGTTTGTTTTTTGTGATACACGGGCCTCTCACTGTTGTGGCCTCTCCCGTTGCGGAGCACAGGTTCCGGACGCTCAGGCCCAGCGGCCATGGTTCACGGGCCCAGTCGCTCCGCGGCAGGTGGGATCTTCCCAGACTGGAGCACGAACCCGTGTCCCCTGCATCGGCAGGCAGACTCTCAACCACTGCGCCACCAGGGAAGCCCATTTCTAGATTTTTTGATTATGGCCATTCTGACTGGTGTGAGATGATATCCCACTGTAATTTTGATTTGCATTCCTCTCATGATTAATGATGTTGAGTATTCTTTCATGTGTTTGTTGGCAGTCTGTATATCTTCTTTGGAGAAATGTCTATTTAGGTCTTCTGCCCATTTTTGGATTGGGCTGTTTGTTGTTTTGTTATTGAGCTGCATGAGCTGCTTGTAAATTTGGAGATGAATCCTTTGTCAGTTGCTTCATTTGAAAATAATTTCTCCCATTCTAAGGCTTATCCTTTGGTGTTCTTTATGGCTCCCTTTGCTGTGCAAAACTTTGAAGTTTCATTAGGTCCCATTTGTTTATTTTTGTTTTTATTTCCATTTCTCTAGGAGATGGGTCAAAAAGGATCTTGCTGTGATTTATGTCACAGAGTGTTCTGCCTATGTTTTCCTCTAAGAGTTTGGTAGTTTCTGGCCTTACATGTAGGTCTTTAATCCATTTTGAGCTTATTTTTGTGTATGGTGTTAGGGAGTGATCTAATCTCATACTTTTACATGTACCTGTCCAGTTTTCCCAGCACCAATTATTGAAGAGGTTGTCCTTTCTCTACTGTATATTCCTGCCTCCTTTATCAAAGGTAAGGTGACCATATGTGTGTAGGTTTATCTCTGGGCTTTCTACCCTATTCCACTGATATATATTTCTGGTTTTGTGCCAGTACCATACTGTCTTTTTTATTTTTCTTTTTGGGGGGAGGTACATGGACCTCTCACTGTTGTGGCCTCTCCAGTTGCTGAGCACAGTCTCCAGACGCACAGGTTCAGTGGCCATGGCTCACAGGCCCAGCCGCTCTGCAGCATGTGGGATCTTCCCGGGCCAGGGCATGAACCCGTATCCCCTGCATTGACAGGCAGACTCTCAACCACTGTGCCACCAGGGAAGACCTACAATACTGTCTTGATTACTGTAGCTTTGTAGTATAGTCTGAAGTAAGGGAGCCTGATTCCTCCAGCTCCATTTTTCGTTCTCAAGATGGCTTTGGCTATTCAGGGTCTTTTGTGTTTCCATACAAATTGTGAAATTTTTTGTTTTATTTCTATGAAAAATGCCAGTGGTAGTTTGATAGGGATTGCATTGAATCTGTAGATTTCTTTGGGTAGTAGTCATTTTTACAATGTTGATTCTTCCAATCCAAGAACATGGTATATCTCTCCATCTATTTGTAACATCTTTAATTTCTTTCATTAGTGTCTTATAATTTTCTGCATACAGGTCTTTTGTCTCCTTTGGTAGGTTTATTCCTAGCTATTTTATTCTTTTTGTTGCAATGGTAAATGGGAGTGTGTTCTTGATGTCACTTTCAGATTTTTCATCGTTAGTGTATAGGAATGCCAGAGATTTCTGTGCATTAATTTTGTATCCTGCTACTTTACTAAATTCATTGATTAGCTCTAGTAGTTTTCTGGTAGCATCTTTAGGATGCTCTATGTATCGTAACATGTCATCTTCAAACAGTGACAGCTTTACTCCTTGTTTTCTGATTTGGAATCCTTTTATTTCCTTTTCGTCTCTGATTGCTGTGCCTAAAACTTCCAAAACTATGTTGCATAAGAGACGTGAGAGTGGGCAACCTTGTCTTGTTCCTGATCTTAGTGGAAATGCTTTCTGTTTTTCACCATTGAGGATGATGTTGGCTGTGGGTTTGTCATATATGGCCTTTATTATATTGAGGAAAGTTCACTCTATGACTGGTTTCTGCAGGGTTTTTATCATATATGGGTGTTGAATTTTGTCAAAGCTTTCTCTGCATCTATTCAGATGACCATATGGTTTTTCTCCTTCAATTTGTTAATATGGTGTATCACATTGATTTATTTGCATATATTGAAGAATCCTTGCATTCCTGGAATAAACCCCACTTGATCATGGTGTATGATCCTTTTAATGTGCTGTTGGATTCTGTTTGCTAATATTTTGTTGAGGATTTTTGCATCTATGTTCATCAGTGATATTGGCCTGTAGTTTATTTTCTTTGTGATATCCTTGTCTGATTTTGGTACCAGGGTGATGGTGGCCTCGTAGAATGAGTTTGGGAGTTTTCCTCGCTCTGCTATATTTTGGAAGAGTTTGTGAAGGATAGGTGTTAGCTCTTCTCTAAATGTTTGATAGAATTAGCCTGTGAAGCAATCTGGTCCTGGGCTTTTGTTTGTTGGAAGATTTTTAATCACAGTTTCAATTTCAGTGCTTGTGATTGGTGTGATCATATTTTCTATTTCTTCCTGGTTCAGTCTTGGTAGGTTGTGCATTTCTAAGGATTTGTCCATTTCTTCCAGGTTGTCCATTTTATTGGCATAGAGTTGTTTGTAGTAATCTCTCATGATCTTTTGTATTTCTGCAATGTCAATTGTTACTTCTCCTTTTTCATTTCTAATTCTATTGTATTGAGTCTTCTACCTTCTTTTCTTGATGTGTCTGGCTAATGGTTTATCAATTTTGTTTACCTTCTCAAAGAACTACCTTTTAGTTTTATTGATCTTTTCTATCAATTCCTTCATTTCTGATCAGATTTTTATGATTTCTTTCCTTCTGCTAATTTTGGAGTTTTTTTGTTCTTCATTCTCTAATTGCTTTAGGTGCAAGGTTAGGTTGTTTATTCAAGATATTTCTTGTTTCTTAAGGTAGGATGGTATTGCTATAAACTTCCCTCTTACAACTGCTTTTCCTGCATCCCATAGGTTTTTGGTTGTCGTGCCTCTATTGTCATTTGTTTCTAGGTATTTTTTGATTTCCTCTTTGATTTCTTCAGTGATAACTTCGTTATTAAGTAGTGTATTGTTTAGCCTCCATGTGTTTGTATTTTTTACAGATCTTTTCCTGTAATTGATATCTAATCTCATAGCATTGTGGTCGGAAAAGATACTTGATACAATTTCAATTTTCTTAAATTTATCAAGGCTTGATTTGTGACCCAAGATATGATCTATCCTGGAGAATCTTCCATGAGCACTTGAGAAAAAGGTGTATTCTGTTGTTTTTGGATGGAATGTCCTATAAATATCTATTAAATCCATCTTGTTTAATATATCATTTAAAGCTTGTGTTTCCTTATTTATTTTCATTTTGGATGATCTGTCCATTGGTGAAAGTGGGGTGTTAAAGTCCCCTACTATGAATGTGTTACTGTCGATTTCCCCTTTTATGGATGTATTTGTCTTATGTATTAAGGTGCCCCTATGTTGGGTGCATAATTATTTACAATTGTTATATATTCTTCTTCGATCGCTCCCTTGATCATTATGTAATGTCCTTCTTTGTCACTTCTAATAGTCTTTATTTTAAAGTCTATTTTTCTGGTATGAGAATTGCTACTCCAGCTTTCTTTTGGTTTCCATTTGCTTGGAATATCTTTTTCCATCCCCTCACTTTCAGTCTGTATGTGTCTCTAGGTCTGAAGTGGGTTTCTTGTAGACAGCATACATATGGGTCTTGTTTTTGGATCCATTCAGCCAGTCTGTGTCTTTTGGTGGGAGCATTTAATCCATTTACATTTAAGGTAATTATCATTATGTAAGTTCCTATTCCCATTTTCTAAATTGTTTTGGGTTCGTTATTATAGGTCTTTTCCTTCCCTTGTGTTTCTTGCCTAGAGAAGTGCCTTTAGCATTTGTTGTAAAGCTGGTTTGGTGGTGCTGAACTCTCTCAGTTTTTGCTTGTCTGTAAAGATTTTAATTTCTCCATCAAATCTAAATGAGATCCTTGTTGGGAAGAGTAATCTTGGTTGCAGGTTTTTCTCCTTCATCACTTTAAATATGTCCTGCCAGTCCCTTCTGGCTTGCAGAGTTTCTGCTGAAAGATCAGCTGTTAACCTTATGTGGATTCCCTTGTGTGTTATTTGTTGTTTTTCCCTTGCAGCTTTTAGTATGTTTTCTTTGTATTTAATTTTTGACAGTTTGATTAATATGTGTCTTGGTGTATTTCTCCTTGTATTCATCCTGTATGGGACTCTCTGTGCTTCCTGGACTTGATTAACTATTTCCTTTCCCATATTAGGGAAGTTTTCAACTATAATCTCTTCAAATATTTTCTCAGTCCCGTTCTTTTTCTCTTCTTCTTCTGGAACTCCTATAATTAGAATGTTAGTGTGTTTAATGTTGTCCCAGTGGTCTCTGAGACTGTTCTCAGTTCCTTTCATTCTTTATTCTGCTCTGCCATAGTTATTTCCACTACTTTATTTTCCAGGTCACTTATACTTTATTCTGCCTCAGTTATTCTGCTATTGATCCCTTCTAGAGTATTAATTTCATTTATTGTGTTGTTCATCATTTCTTGTTTCATGTTTAGTTCTTCTAGGTCCTTGTTAAATGTTTCTCGCACTTTGTCTACTCTATTTTCAAGATTTTGGATCATCTTTACTATTATTACTCTGAATTCTTTTTCAAGTAGACTGCCTATTTCCTCTTCGTTTGTTAGGTCTGGTGGGTTTTTATCTTCCTCTTCATCTGCTGTGTGTTTTTCTGTCTTCTCATTTTGTTTATCTTACTGTGTTTGGGGTCTCCTTTTTGCAGGCTGCTGGTTCGTAGTTCCCATTGTTTTTCATGTCTGTCCCCAGTGGCGAAAGTTTGTTCAGTGGGTTTTGTAGGTTTCCTGGTGGAAGGGACTAGTGCCTGTGTTCTGATGGATGAGGCTGGATCTTGTCTTTCTGATGGGCAGGTCCACATCTGGTGGTGTGTTTTGGGGTGTCTGTGGCCTTATTATGATTTTACGCAGCCTCTCTACTAATGGATGGGGTTGTGTTCCTGTCTTGCTAGTTGTTTGGCATAGGCTGTCCAGCACTGTAGCTTGCTGGTCGTTGAGTGAAGCTGGGTGCTGGTGTTGAGATGGAGATCTCTGGGAGATTTTCGCCATTTGATATTATGTGGAGCTGGGAGGTCTCTTGTGGACCAGTGTCCTGAAGTTGGCTCTCCCACCTCAGAGGCACAGCACTGACTCTTGTCTGCAGCACCAAGAGCCTTTCATCCACAAGGCTCAGAATAAAATGGAGAAAAAGTAGAAAGAAAGAGGATAAAAGAAAATAACATAAACTAAGGTAAAATAAAATAGTTATTAAAATAAAAAATAATTATTAAGAAAAACAATATATTTTAAAAATTAAAAAAACACAAGAAAACAAATAAAAGACAGATGGATAGAACCCTAGGACATATGGTGAAAGCAAAGCTATACAGACAAAATCTCACACAGAAGCATACACATACACTCTCATAAAAAGAGGATAAGGGGAAAAAATAATAAATCTTACTCTCAAGAAGTCCACCTCCCCAATTTGGGATAATTCGTTGTCTATTCAGGTATTCCACAGATGCAGGGTACATCAAGTTGATTGTGCAGCTTTAATCCGCTGCTCCGGAGGCTGCTGGGAGAGATTTCCCTTTCTCTTCTTTGTTCGCACAGCTCCCAGGTTTCATCTTTGAATTTAGCCCTGCCTCTGCGTGTAGGTCACCAGAGAGCGTCTCTTCTTTGCTTAGACAGGACGGGGTTAAAGGAGCCACTGATTTGGGGACTCTGGCTCACTCAGGTCAGGGGTAGGTAGTGGTACAGAGTGCGGGACAAGCCTGCGGCGGCAGAGGCAGGCATGAGGTTGCACCAGCCTGAGGCGCACCATGCATTTTCCCGGGGAATTTGTCCCTGATCCGGGACCCCAGCAGTGACAGGCTGCACAGGCTCTCAGGAAGGGAAGTGTGGATAGTGATCTGTGCTTGCACACAGGCTTCTTGGTGGCGCCAGCAGCAGCCTTAGTGTCTCATGTCTGTCTCTAAGGTCTGCTGTTAGCCGCAGCTCGTGCCTGTCTCTGGAGCTCCTTTAAGCAGCGCTCTTAATCCCCTCTACTTGTGCCCCAGGAAACACAGAGGGAAGAAAATGTCTCTTGCCTCTTTGGCAGGTCCAGACTTTTTCCTGGACTTCCTCCCGGCTAGCTGTGGTGCACTAAACCCCTGCAGGCTCTGTTCACGCCGCCAACCCCAGTCCTCTCCCTGAGCTCCACCGAAGCCTGAGCCTCAGCTCCCAGCCCCGCCTGCCCCAGCGGGTGAGCAGACAAGCCTCTAGGGCTGGTGAGTGCTTGTTGGCACTTATCCTCTGTGTGGAAATCTCTCCATTTTGCCCTCTGCTCCCTTGTTGCTGTGCTTTCCTCCACGGCTCTGAAGCTTCCCCCCTCTGCCACCCACAGTCTCCGTTCACAAAGGGGCTTCTAGTGTGTGGAAACCTTTCCTCCTTCACAGTTCCCTCCCACTGGTGCAGGTCCTGTCCCTATTCTTTTGTCTCTGTTTATTCTTTTTTCTTTTGCCCTACTCAGGTACGTGGGGAGTTTCTTGCATTTTGGGAGGTCTGAGGTCTTCTGCCAGCGTTCAGTAGGTGTTCTGTAGGAGTTGTTCCATGTATAGATGTATTTCTGATGTATCTGTGGGGAGGAAGGTGATCTCCGCATCTTACTCTTCTGCCATCTTCCCCCTCTCCTCCACCAAATTCTTAAACAAAGATACACTCTGCTGAAGTTAGTTAGGTAAACATTTGTATGTGGGAACATAATAATTAGACAATGTTTACTTTTGAATAAGAATCTCAAGCCTGTTAAGCTAGAGAATTTAGACTGCATTCTCTTTATCTTCATTTCCTGCACTAAGAAGACTTTGAAATTAGATGCTGGTGGTCACCAAAACCTAGCTGGACCTATTCTTGTCCATAAAATCAAGGCTGTAGGGCTTCCCTGGTGGCACAGTGGTTGAGAGTCCACCTGCCGATGCAGGGGACACAGGTTCGTGCCCCGGTTCAGGAAGATCCTACATGCCATGGAGCTGCGGTCCCGTGAGGATGGCCGCTGAGCCTGTGCATCCAGAGCCTGTGCTCCCTAACGGGAGAGGCCACAACAGTGAGAGGCCCACGTACCACAAAAAAAAAAAAAAAAAAAAAAAAAATCAAGGGTGTAGAGGCAGTTAACATTTGCTTTCTGATTTATCTGAAATAGAACTACTATGGAAGTTATGCATTTATGAATATACCTATTCATTATGTACTCTCTGAATCTTTTGGTTGCTTCTAGTCTTTTCTATGGATCCATTTTATCTCAAATACCTTGCCCAGAGTAATCTGAAAAACAAACAAACATATTATTTTGGGAGTTCATTTTTCTGAAAATAAAAGTAAAAGGTATATAAACCATGATTCTTCTTTGTGAAAAAAATCCAGAAGTAGATACAATGAAATAAATTAAAGTTTCAAGCCCAGAACTAAACCTCATGTATAAGACATGCACCGAGGAAGCCATAAATCTGATATCTCAACCAATAAAATTTAAAGTAATCCCATTTGTTTTTTGCAGACACCACAATTAAATTACCATAAGAGAAAAGAAATATGGGCAAAAATATTCTAATTATTTTTTAAAATGTGTACCCTAAACTATATTTTCCTGAAAGGTGAAAATAATAGTGTGAGGGAAAATGGTTTGATAAAAGTGAAATTAGGATTTGCTATTGTTTGATTTCTTTTTAAATTTTGACTCAAGAAAAATAGTAACAAAAGATGCAAGATGGCAAAATTAAAACATTTCTCAAGCTCATCTAACATCATCACACATGTTAATGTTTAATCTTCAAAATAAAGAATACTATATACATACATACATATTATATGCGTATATACATATATATTTATGTGCGTAGACAATCTACATCCACACATATACAAATGTATGTTTGCTCACATATATCTAGTTTTTTTGTGTTTTTTTTTTTCTTTCAGGTCCCAGGATTATATTTCCTACCCTTATCCTTTAGCTAGACAGTGCCATGCAACTAATTTTGGCCAATGGTTTGGGGCAGAGATGGCATGTGTCTCTTCATGGCCAAAGCTTTCAATTGCTAGTGCAAGATTATTCTCTCTTGTGGTGATCATGGAAGCATGTGTTGAGATGTTTAAGCCACAAAATGGAAGTCAACTCCCTTGGCAATAACCCAGAAAAACCTGCAGCAGATTTTGTATGAGCAAGGGAAAAAGTACAAAAAATAAATAAATAAATGAACACAAACAAAACCTTAAAGTCCCTCAATTAAAAACAGAGGGATACTGGGCTCCCCTGGTGGCACAGCGGTTGAGAGTCCGCCTGCCATTGCAGGGGACACGGATTCGTGCCCCGGTCCAGGAAGATCCCACATGCTGTGGAGCAGCTGGACCCGTGAGCCATGGCTGCTGAGCCTGCATGTCAGGAACCTGTGCTCTACAATGGGAGAGGCCACAACAGTGAGAGGCCCAAGTACTGCAAAAAAAATAAATAAATAAATAAAATTTTAAAAAATAATAAAAAAAAAGAGAGATACTTTGGCTGCATTAGCTACTAAGATTTTATGTTTATACAGAACACATAGCTTATATTGACTGAGATAATAATCATCATAAGAGTTTCCATTTTTTAAGTATATTGAGAGCCTTAATGATAATACACCTAAAATAGCTCAACAGCAGGCTACGGTGGTTTCAAGTAGCTCAAGAATGCCACATTTTATGATATAATATGTGCTCTTGTTTTTATAAATATGATTACCATTGTTCTACTATTCTATGAAAAATTTAAAATATTCATGATTCTCATCACCTTGTAGGCAATTTTTAATCATCAAATTTATTATCATGTTGACAAACTGGTAGGTGTTATTTTCCTTTTGTTTCTCAATCAAAGCAAAATCAATTTTTTAAAAAGTTTTAGATTTATTTTTCTTGAAATTGTTTTCCCCATTCTCTTTAACGTAAAATAAATGACAGTACCAGTTTATAATCAGAAGTTGCTTTTTTCTGTTTCTAATAGGTTATTACTTATAACTTTTGTTATAGATTTTTCAGAGATATTTGTTAAAACTCTGAATGTCAGATTAAACAGGTCCACTTATTTTGGTCTTCATTTATACTGAAGTTCAACTTTCTATGGAAGAATTTGGACTGTTTCAACTAGTGTGTCACTGACTGATTGATACACCTTAGAACATGGAGATTCTTCCGCTTTATTGTTTTTCAGTGTAACATGGTATGAAAGTACAACAATATTGAAAAAAATATCTGTGCTCTTAATGTCTCATCAAAGGTTCTGATCAATTCTGAAGAGGTTATTCTTCCATAAACAGATGGTTGTATGTGAACTCAGCCAAGGCAGCCAAACAGATATTTGTACTGAGGTCATCCCACCACAGATTAGAAGATGCGTAAATGCTAATCCAGATCTGAGCTAGATAACATTTTTTTTCAGTAAAATTGGATCAATTAAATAACCTGATTTTTGAAAAGCAGTTTTCAGAAAATCACAGCTGTTTGAAAATCACAGGCTAGGCTCTTCACTACAACATCTCAGTGCTTCTAATGTTGATATTTTATAAAAGTAAAAAATAAGTTACAACTATTTTTTGCCACATTCTGAAATTCCTAACTTTGTAGAAAAGATGATTGTAAATGATCTTTTATTCAAATCTAAAAGACATAATTATCTTGTTAGGAAGGGCCACTTTAGAGTTATTAGTGGCTAACTGGAGTGATAGAAGATCTGTTAATTTATTGGTCACATTTGTAAAAAAAATTTTTTTCTACAGAATATCAAGTAATTTCAATGTTTCAGTGATTAATTCTCTAAATTACATTTGGTTGTTGTCCATTAGGAAACAAATATCAGCCTTATGGTATAAATCCAGTCATAATTAAATAATATGTTTATTTATTTCATTCCACAAACATTTATGAATACTTAAATGTGCCAGTTACCCTTCTTTGTCACCCTTAACTACTATAGCTTAATTGAGGAAAATAATAAGGGTGTTGCTATATATTTCAAGGTCAGGTCATCAGATTGGTGATTTTCATAGTGAAGACAGCAAATACTGATGCATCTAGAAGACTGTTTTAGAAAGAGACTTTGACTTTTTCTGTCATATATAAAGTGCCCCAAATTTTATAAAGCAAATGCACATTTCATTATAATTCAGTCTCTAAACTTCCTTAATGTGGGAGATGAAAAGATGCCAGAGACTCCCTCTTTACTTCTATTTGACTGTTTGTCACTTTCATAAGAAGTTTCCCTTGTTTAAATCCTCCTGATTGTCTTATTTTCACTTAAGATTATACTCCCCCAAACCAACTTACAAGTATATTCAAGTATGGCTTGTGGTTACTTCTATTTTTATTATGACTGACTGACCATTCAGTTAACAAAATTGATACATATGTTCTCCTCCAATCCCATTTTACTTAATGTTTAATTTGACTCTTGTTAATTACATTTAGACAGAAAAAATCGTACTTCATTTTCAAAACAAACAGCTTTTTATTAAAGTACAGTTGATTAACAATGTCTTGTTTGTTTCAGATATAGAGCAAAGTGATTCAGTTACACATATGTATCTATTCTTTTTCAGATTCTTTCCCATTATATGTTATCACATATATTGGATAGAGTTTCCTGTGCCATGCAGTAGGTTTTTGTTGTTTACCTATTTATGTTGAGTAGTGTGTGTCTGTTAATCCTAAACTCCTAATTTATTCCTACCCACCCCTTTCCTCTTTGGTGACCATAAGTTTTTGTTTTTTTGGTCTGTGAGTCTAAGAAATAATAGTAACAGTAAGTAAAACTTTCTTTTATCTCAGTTGATTTCAGATGGATCCATTCACCTGGTAAATAAATGTTATGGGAAACATTCAAGATACATAATTTAGAACAAAGGCAAAATAAAGTTATATTCAAACAGCCACTGTATGTTATGCAGAACTATACGCAATTGTAACTAAGAAATAAGGGCTTATAAAACCCTCATTTCCAATGAACTTGATATGGGTTAGTATATAAGAAATATAACTAAAATTTTACAAAAACACTAAGAGGAATTTTTATGTCCATAGCCACTAAATGTGTAGCTGTGTCAATGAATGCTATAGAAATTCTGATAAAGGCCACTTTCCCTGGTGGACTGTTGGCAATGGACACCCAAAATTTGGACAGGAAGGTGGGATTTTAGTTAGCACAAGAATATCAAGGGCGTAGATATGCAATTTTTAAAAGTCATGTGATTCTTTGTGATGTGTGCATATAATTTTCTTGTCGGGAAAAGGCATGAAGATATATTAGGAAAAGTAAACCTGAGCAGGTTAAAAAGCATTCTGAATATCAGTCAGAAGATTTATATTTCTTACTTTAATACATGGAGAACCACTGAAGACATTTGAAGAAATACATGTAAATAATATCTTGCATTTGTGTAAAAATAATTTGTGTAAAAATAATTCAGTAAGAAGTGTAGATTAGAGAAACTGTCACGGTTTATGATTTGAGAAGAAAACTGCAAATTGTCTAGGCACAATTTTGTTGCTTTTGGGAGGTAGTTTTACAGACACTTGAATTTAAAGGAGACTCTTACTACATGGAATATATTAGTAGGAAAGAATGAGTAATGAGAACAAAAAACTATTCATAAATATTCTAATCACATTATTTATAATGATTAAGCATGTAAAAATTACTTTCTCAGACACAAACTTGAATTATACATGTATGTATATTAATGAGTAAAATTAATATTTATACTCCTCTACTAAAGAAATGAGAATTAACTTCTGAAATTGAGTATGCCAAAATTATATTGTATCTTATAATGTGTTATTATAAAGTATTTAAATTATGATTTTGAAAAACATAAACTTGGAAAATACTTATGATATAATGCTAAATAAAGAACTAAAAACAATATGTAAAGTGCATAGATAAAAGATGTTATAAATGTACCAAAACACTAGCAGTGCAGTGAGACTATGATTTTCTTGACTTTTTTCTGTTTTTTTAAACTTCTATTAAGTGAGTATATGATATATGCATTATTAAGTAAGTATATATGTGTTATTGAAGCAAAATACAATAGTAAAACCAAAAACAGGAAATAGGAGAGAGTTCAATCTTCACTTAAGAACTAGGTACAATTTAATCAGTTACTTAGCATCTTTTTGACTCAGATTACTCATTTTTATTACAATAAATATTGCCTTAAGTGATATTTAAGACCTTTTCACAAAATATTATTTTAATAATTTAATTTGATACTCCATGTTGATAAATTTGGTTTGGTGTAATTTTGTTTCCTGCTTATCATAGACAATGACACATGATAGTTGTTCAATAAATCTTAATTAAATAAAGACACCAAATAAAAGCAACAAAAGCAAATATAAACAAGTGGGACTACATCAAACTAAAAAGTTTCTGCACAGCAAATGAAACCATCAAAAGGTGAAAAAGCAACCTATTAATGGAAGAAAATATTTGTAGATCACATATCTCATAAGGGTTTAATATACAAAAAATATATAAAGAACTCATACAACTCAATAACAGAAAAGCAATCTGATTAGAAAATGGGCAGAATATCTGAATAGACTTCTTTTTTCAAAGAAGACCTACAGATGGCAAACAAGTACAAGAAAAGATATTCAGCATCATTAATCATCAGGGGAATGCAAATAAAACCACAATAAGACATCACCTCACACCTGTTGGAATAGCTATTATCAAAAAGACAAGAAATAACATGTTGACAAGGATGTGGAGAAAACGGAACCTCATACACTATTGGTGTGAATGTAAATTAGTACGTCACTATGGAAAAATGTGGAAATTCCTCAAAAATTGAAAATAGAATTATTTTATAATCCAGTAATTTTACTTCTAAGGGTTAATCCAAAGAAAAAGAAAACTAACTCAAAAAGACATATGCACCCCCACATTCATTGCAGTATTATTTACAGCAGTTAGGATATGGAAACAACCTAAGTGTCCATCAAGGGATGAATGGATGAAGAAATTTGGATTGAATATATATATATATATATATATATATATATATATATATATATATATATATATATATTACAATTGAATATTTCTAGCCATTAAAAAGAACAAAATCTTGTCATTTACAACAACATAAATGGGCCTTGAGGGCATTATGCTAAGTGAAATGTCAGAGAAAGACAAATACCATATGATCTCTCTTATATATGGAATCTAAAAACAACAACAACAAAACCAAACAAAGAAACCAAGTTCACAGATAGGAAAACAGATGTGTGGTTGCCATAGGCAGGGGGTGGGGAGTAGGATAAATGGGTGAGGGGGGAAAAAAAGAAAGTTAAAATTTTAAACAAGGAATATCAAAATGTCAAAATCGATACATGTGTTGTGCTTAGATAGTTAATCAAATCATAGAATTAGAGACTATATTAAGAGGCAATCAGAGAAGGCAAATATTTCAACAAGGCAATTTTAGACATGAGGGAAATCGTAGTCAAAAAAGTGAAATTACTTCCCAAAGATCACACAAAGATCGAGAAATTCCCTTCTAAATTTGAATGCTCAGAAAAAAATGCAGAAAGTTTTGTTAAACCTGTATTTTTAAAACTATGATTGTATTTGCTATTAAACAATGTTAAAGCTGCCATGTATTTCATGTGCTTAAAAGTACCTCAATTACTTTATTTTGTAAATTTTGTAATATCCTAAGTATATTTTATATAAAATATATTTTATATTTAAATACATGTATTTAAATATAAAATATATTTTATATAAAATATACTTAGGATATTTTATATACTTAGGCTATCTATTCAGTCAAGTATAATTGTAAATAAACATAGAGTAACATCATGTATTTGTAAATTATGCCCATAAATTCTTTATTTCATTTAATATACCTGAGAATAAATACAAACATATATACACATATACATGTATCTGTCTATATATATGCACACACTATATATAAACACACAAACTTACAATTGAAAATATACATATTTCATAGATATTCTATTTATTTAAAAAATTATTTTATAGTAATGATGCCTTGAATGGAAGTTTATGGATCAGAAGAAGGTAACATTCTCTCCTGCAGTATCTATCAGAGCTCTCCAGGAGTGACTTAGGCACTGGGATGAAGCTGGCTTATTATTTCTCTATGTCAGTGACAGGGAGAGAAACAACAAACCCCTGGCAAATACACCTGTTCTCAAGCAGAAAATGAACTGATTTTGTTCTCTCACGAGGGCTATTTGTGCTAGATGTGGCTAATGGTCACAGGTGGTCTGATCCAATCTTTTCCTATTTTAGTTGAGAAATAGCTTTTCACACTTAGGACAGTTCACTTCTATTTAGCTCTGAAAATAAGATGTCCTTGCATTCGTGACAAAACTGAATTCACCTTCCTTTTATCTTGATCATATCGCCTCAAAAATTGACCTTGGAAAAACTTTTCATATTCAGAGGGTAAAAAAATTGTCTATAATATACACAGCAAAAAGTAAGGTATAGATGTGGTAATTTGATCAAATTTTACTATTAATTTCACATTCAATATTTATTTTCACAACTTAATACTCAAAATGTTCTATACCAAGTATTCATTGAAATAGTTATTTTGATATGAGCTATGTGTCAAAAATGATTTTATTTTCATAATCCTCAATTAAACTATTAGTTCAAACTTATTATTGATATAAATTAAAATTGTGCATGGAAAACAATTAAGGATATTCCTAGCAAAGGTAATATACAGAGAATAAGGTCATGGATCTGGAAGTGGAGTAACTAGATGTATGGTCAGACATTTTCTATTTATTTGGCAATATTTCTGAATTTTAAAAGTAAAGACTAAAGTAAAGTAATATTGAATTCATACTAACTTCTTTGTGTCTGAGTGGGGGGAAAAAAACAGTTATTCCCTAATATTCTAACAAAAATCACAGCCACATCAGGATTAGCTGTTTCTTTGAGTCATTGACTCTGCTCTACTATGCTTGCAATCACAGATGTCCCTGAGTATCAGCAGGAGATTGGTTCCAGGACCCCCTCCCAAGGCCCCCTCCCCCCCGACATGAAGACACCAATATCCTCAAACACTCAAGTTCCTTCTGTGAAATGGCTAGTGCAGTACGCTCTCCATATCCGCAGATTTAGAATCCGTGATACGGAGGGCCGACTGTACTAATAAACCAAGTGTGGGAGAGATAACCTAAATGTCAGATTAAGAGATCAGCTATCTCTGAATCAGTAAGTTTTGAGGAATGGATCACATTGGGACAAAAGCTATGTATTTATTCTTTCTAATAAGAACACAATACAATGAATAAAATAGAAGAATTTAAGAAAGCCACATCTTTCAGGATTCTTAGCTCATTTGCATTTTCTCACTTTCAGGATTCTTTCAGTCTACCTTAATTGTTTTCAAGTCAATCAGTAAAAAAATGAATGTTTTAGGTACTTCAAAATTATGTTTAGTATTCAAGTAAGTTATAAATGAAAGACAATCTGCACGTATTTTATGATATTCTGGTAAAAATATTTAAATCAAATATTAAAATGTATACTATTTAAACACAATAATGTTACTGTGAAGATTTTGCTCAGGCAAAATTATTAATACTTTAAGATTTTATTGATATATCATTTTCCTCCAAGGTTCTGTGCTATGCTATTCTCTTAAAGCTGTTTAATGCTCTTTATATTTTATGTTCCTAAGGCTCGTATTTTTACAAATATGTGATTTAATTTTCAATGGGGGCACTTGAAAAGAAATAGAAATGCATTCTATAATGACAAACTCTGAAAATTGTTGCACACATATCCTTACATTTTCTGATGCCACAGAACAATGTTCACTCATTTCTTTTGCCATTCAGCACCACCCTTCATAGACATTAATAAATTGTTTTTTTTTTCTAAATAACCCATCCCACTGATAGCATGCCTGATTATTTTTCCTCATAAGCTTTAGTTTGTATATGTCCCACTTCAACTAATTATCCCTTTATCACTATAAAATGTAGCTCTTTGACTTCTTCACTTTGTAATATATTATGCAAACTTCCATTAAGTATCCCCATTTTATAAATTTTATGAAAATCTTATAAAAAAATGTTTGCTCTTTCAGATAATTAATAACAAAGTTATCTGAGTCTTCCATCAGGAAGTTGGTGTTTATGTTGATGTTTACCATAAACATTCTCCTATGGTCTGTTATTTGACAATCCATTACTATAGTTCTGATATGGGTTTATATTATATTCATGAATTCAAGCATATGAATTTATATTGTACAAAAGTTATATGACACATTATAAAACTCTTTGCTAAAATCAAAACTGTTACTCTTCTTAATACTTACAACTAGTTTAATTTACAAATAAGTTTTTTTCTTAAATATACTTCATTTATTATACATGATTTATTTGCCCTGTCAGGGATTAAATTAAATACATATTTATAAGCTACAACATATGTTGTTTCCTTTATCCAAGGCACTACATTTATTTAGTTCCTAAATGTGCACATGTTGTAGAGTACACTTAGTGTCACAGATAATTTGGTGTGGAATTTTGATATTATTCCAATAATTATTCTAATAGAGGAATATAGATCATGGGTACTAACCATTTTATTGAGTTTATATACCACTTCTTCCAAAAAGGATTTAAGATGTTGGTTAAATTATGATTTAGGATGAATGTGAGTAAATCTGGAAGAATATGTATTTTCATATGTTTGATTGAATAAGGCTACTAACTCTTGATTTTTTGCGTTTTTCTGAAAATTTTCCAGAGTCATTTTTGTGTCAAGAAATTTTAAGAGAAAAATGCATTGGTGGGACCTCATTTAAACAGTCAAAAGAAAGATAACATGGCACAGTATAATAACTATAAGACACAGTCTAGATAAACCTTGATTTCTGTGATGGATTATCATATCTGAACCATGATAATTCATCATTTAGGTATGACTTTGTGGTACAAACTATAACTCAGAATAAATGTTCAGTAATTGACAGTTATTTTTACTTTTCATGATTATGACAAAGCAATTTCCCAGAATAACTAATAATTTCCTATATTTTTCTATCTATATTTTTTGTTTTATTTGATTGTTTTGTTTTACATCTTTCTACGTAAGATTTCTATAATTCATAACAGAAGGGAAAGTAATAGAAAATAAATTAAATAAAAAACAATGAAATGAATTGCAATACTCTCAAAGCCAGATAACAAAATGTATTGATGTGAATCATGTTAAGTTTAGTGATGCTTGGTCTATGGTCTATGTTGGTGAATGTTCCATGTGAAGTTAATAAAAACATGCACTCTCCTGATGCTGGATGCTGTACGTTATGGCAATTTGGTCAAGTTGATTGATTTTTTGAGATCTATATCCTTACTAAATTTTTGTAGGTGTGTTCTCTATTTTATTAAAAGGAGAGTTAAAGTCTAGAGTTATAATTGTGGACTTATCTATTTCTTTAAATTTTAAAAACACTTTTACTAACTGTATATTTAAACTCTCTTTAAGTGCACATGTATTTAGAATTGTTACATCTTCTTGGAGAATTAACTCCTTTATTATGTAATGCCGGTTTTTATCCTAGTGATATTCATTTTCTGATAACTACTGTGACATCTACTCTGTCTTTTAGTTAGTGGTCCACCCTTTTACTCTTAACCTATGTTATTGTATTTAAAGTGACATTTCTGTAGTTAGAGCAGAATTAGGTCTTCTTTTTTTCCTCAATCTGACAATCTCTTTTAATTGGCTAGTTCAGAACATTTATATTTTATGATTGTTGCTATGTTTGGATTAAAATGTAACATCATGCCAGCTGTCTTCTATTTGTTGCATCTGTTCTTTTTTTTGTTTTGTTTTTCCCCCTCTTTATCTGCCTTCTTTTGGATTAATTGATCATATAGTATAATCCTGTTTACCTCCATGTTGACTTATTTATACATACCTCTTTTTAAAATATTGTTTTCTTTATTTTTTGCAGTTGCTTTAGGATTTACAATATAGTTTTAATTAACCAGAGTCTACCTTCAAACAGCAATACACTTCTTCATGTATAGGAAAAGGACTTTACAACAGTATGTTCCCAATTTCTCTCTCCCATAGCTTGGTTTAATGCTGTCATATATTTTTTTTCACATATGCTATTAAAATATATTGCTATTAATTTCCCGGGCTTATTGGACCAACTGTTTTGTGTTATTGCTTTTCTCAACACATATGATATTCTTTTTTACCCAGTGTATAGCTACCCAAACAATGGCTGTGCATCTCTTTAGAAAAGAATTAGGAGATTCATTACCAATAGAAATTTACATTGTTGTTTCAGAGCTTCTTTTTCCCTCAGTCAAAGTTTACTGAGTCTGAGAACTGGCTCAATATGGAAACAGGACAAGGGATCATGATATTTTATTGGTACCACCTCCCTTAGCCTCTAGATCACCCATGTTAACTAGAGAATCAGACTCTTTAGGTAGAAGGATGTAGATCACCTCACTAGGTAAGCAGCCTAGACCTGCAAAGCTCTAGCTAAAAATAAGGGGGATTTAGAATGGTTGGTAGAAATGAGGAGAAAATAAGTGATGAACAACAGTTGCAGCCTCAAGACCAATGGTACATTTTTCTCACCAACTTTCCTACTGTATGATTCCCCAGAATCTTAAGGAGCTGTTCCCAGATGGGATAAAATTACTGTACAAAGCAAGAGGACTTGAGCAATGCAAAGGATGGATAATAGTGTATGCTGTGGTCTGACAGCCTACTCTCTTTAGGAATTTGACACATTTCCAGTCAGACTGTTAGTTGCTGATAGCTCTTAGTTGAGCACTTACGTGGGGAAGGTTACAACCCCTAACCAGCTAACCTTAAAACATTGACTGCTAGTGCAGGGTAGAGTAGCCTAGCCCTCCAATTTCAATACTCACAAATTCTAAGGTACCATCAGCTCCAGAGCTCCTGCTAGGATTGGCCAGTGTGTCTGATGTTGAGTCACAGTTCAATGTCTCACCTTCTCCAAATTTGCCCCACTTATCCTCTTATATGTACTGTAGTAAGAGCACTCTGCATATCTGAACTGCTTGCAAATATCTTCCTTACAGTTTATTTCCCAGTGAAGTTGGCCTAAGATGCCGTACTAGTAGTAAAGTACATTTTTTCTTGACTATGTATGATTTCAGCGTTTTGAATAGATTTTCTGCTTCATTCACTTTTTAGACCTAATGACCTTGAACTGTCAGCCAGAAACTTCGTGTGATAAGACTTCAAGCATATAGCATTTGTGATTCCCTTTCTTCCAAGTTATCCAGCCTCTCTCATTTATTAATTCATGTATTTTGCATTTCTTCATCATTTATTCCCTGGTTTTATTGTTTTCATTGTTGTTTTGGAAGAGTTAATACTTAAGGCATTTACTAAACTTTACCTCAAATTCTCCAAGTATTGGATAAGCATAGTAGTACTTGAAGAAGTGTTGTGAGAAATAAATGAAATAATGTATATAAACCATTTTTAACAGAATCATTCATAATAGCTATAATTGTTATTTTATATCCTCTCTTTTCTGTACTTTAACATAAGGATGTCGAGGTCCTTGGCATATGGATCTTTTATAGGATATTCCCAGTCAATTCAGCCAAACACTCTTATTATACATTTGTTAGTCCTAGTCCATGACACTAGTTTCCATAAGGAATTAAGAAAGAAATAGGAAAAGAAATTCCCGTCATATGAAACAGGAAAATTTTCAGTTCCTAGTTACAATTAACAAAGCTGTTTATAGAGGGTAGACAATTTGAGTGAGAGAAGATGTGTCTTTTTTGCTTCCCAAAGCATAGAAATATATATGAATTTATGTGTATGTATGTATATGTATATAAATAAACACACAGAGATATATATATGACATATATATCCACAGGCACATACACACACACACACACACACACACATAGTGGGTTTGGGTCTGCCTTTCTTATGGGAACTTGAAGATAGATAGGATAGGATCAGGAAAAATAAACTGGAAAAACATAAAAATAGGGGGTTCGGGGGAAGATGGAGGAAGAGTAAGACACGGAGATCACCTTCCTCTCCACAGATACACCAGAAATACATCTACACGTGGAGCAACTCCTACAGAACACCTACTGAACGCTGGCAGAAGACCTCAGACCTCCCAAAAGGCAAGAAACTCCCCACGTACCTGGGTAGGGCAAAATACAAAAAGAAAGAAACAGAGACAAAAGAATAGGGACGCGACCTGCACCAGTGGGAGGGAGCTGTGAAGGAGGAAAGGTTTCCACACACTAGGAAGCCCCTTCGTGGGTGGAGACTGTGGGAGGCAGAGCGGGGAGCTTCAGAGCCACAGAGGAGAGCACAGCAACAGGGGTGCGGAGGGCAAAGCGGAGAGATTTCCACACAGAAGATTGCTGCCCACCGGCACTCACCAGCCCAAGAGGCTTGTCTGCTCACGCGCTGGGGCGGGCGGGGCTGCGAGCTGAGGCTCGGGCTTTGGTCGGAGCACAGGGAGAGGACTGGGGTTGTCTGCGTGAACACAGCCTGAAGGGGTTAGTGCACCACGGCTAGCCAGGAGGGAGTCCGGGAAAAGGTATGGACTTGCCGAAGAGGCAAGAGACTTTTTCTTCCCTCTTTGTTTCCTGGTGCACGAGAAGAGGGGTTTAAGAGCACTGCTTAAAAACTCCAGAGACGTGCGTGAGCCACGGCTAAAAACGCGGACCGCAGAGACGCGTGTGAGCCGCGGCTAAAAGCGCGATCCCAGAGACAGGCGCGAGCCGCGGCTAAAAGCGTGAACCCCAGGGACAAGCAGGAGACGCTAAGGCTGCTGCTGCCACCACCAAGGTGCCTGTGTGTGAGCACAGGTCACTATCCACATCCCTCTTCCGGGGAGCCTGTGCAGCCTGCCACTGCCAGGATCCCGGGATCCAGGGACAACTTCCCTGGGAGAACGCACGGCGGGCCTCAGGCTGGTGCAACGTCACGCTGGCCTCTGCCGCCGCAGGCTCGCCCTGCACTCTGCACCCCTCCCTTCCCCCGGCCTGAGTGAGCCAGAGCCCCCCAATCAGCGGCACCTTTAACCCTGTCCTGTCTGAGCAAAAAACAGACGCCCTCCAGCGACCTACATGCAGAGGCGGGGCCAAATCCAAAGCTGAGCCCCTGTGAGCTGTGAGAACAAAGAAGAGAAAGGGAAATCTCTCCCAGCAGCCTCAGAAGCAGCGGATCAAAGCTCCACAATCAACTTGATGTACCCTGCATCTGTGGAATACATGAATAGACAACGAATCATCCCAAATTGAGGAGGTGGACTTTGAGAGCAAGATTTATGATTTCTTTTCCCCTTTTCCTCTTTTTGTGAATGTGTATGTGTATGCTTCTCTGTGAGATTTTGTCTGTATAGCTTTGCTTCCACCATTTGTCTTAGGGTTCTATCCATCCTTTTTTTATTTTTTTAATTTTTTCCTTAATAATTAATTTTAATAACTTTATTATACTTTACCTTCTTTCTTTCTTTCTTTCTTTCTTTTCTTCTTTCTTTCTTTCTTTCTTTCTTTCTTTCTTTCTTTCTTTCTTTCTTTCTTTCTTTCTTTCTTTTCCTCCCTTCCCTCCTTTAGAAAATTAATCATCCCAAATTGAGGAGGTGGACTTTGAGAGAAAGATTTATGATTTTTTCCCCTTTACCTCTTTTTCTGAGGCTGTATGTGTACGCTTCTGCGTAAGAGTTTGTCTGTATAGCTTTGCTTCCACCATTTGTCCTCAGGTTCTATCAATCCCTTATTTTTTTTTCTAAATAATTATTTTTCAATTCAATTCAATTCAATTTCAATTCAATTCAATAACTTTATTATACTTTATTTTATTTTACTGTATCTTCTTTCTTTTTTCCTTCCTTCCCTCCTTCCTACCTTCCTTCATCCCTCCCTCCCTCCCTCTTTTCTTTCCTCCTTTCCTTCTTTTCTTCTTTCTTTCTTCCTTCCTTCCTTCCTTCCTTCCTTCCCTCCTTTCTTTCTTTCTTTCTTTCTTCCTACTTCTACTAATTCATTCTCTCTACTTTTACTACTTTTTATTCTGAGCTATGTGGATGAAAGGCTCTTGGTGCTGCAGCCAGGAGTCAGTGCTGTGCCTCTGAGGTGGGAAGGCCAACTTCAGGACACTGGTCAAGAAGAGTCCTCCCAGCTCCACATAATATCAAATGGTGAAAATTTCCCAGAGACCTCCATCTTAACACCAGCACCCAGCTTCACTCAACGATGAGCAAGCTACAGTGCTGGACAACCTATGCCAAACAACTAGCAAAACAGGAACACAACCGCACCCATTAGCAGAGAGACTGCCTAAAATCATAATAAGTCCACAGACACCCCAAAACACACCACCAGACGTGAACCTTCCCACTAGAGAGACAAGGTCCAGCCTCATCCACCAGAACACAGGAACTAGTCTCCTCCACCAGGAAGCCTACACAACCCACTGAACCAACCTTAGCCACTGGGGACACACATCAAAAACAACGGGAACTACGAACCTGCAGCCTGCAAGAAGGAGACCCCAAACACAGTAGATAAGCAAAATGAGAAGACAGAAAAACACACAGCAATTGAAGGAGCAAGATAAAAATGCACCAGACCTAACAAATGAAGAGGAAATAGGCAGTCTACCTGAAAAAGAATTCAGAATAATGAGAGTAAACATGATCCAAAATCTTGGAAATAGAATGGACAAAATGCAAGAAACATTTAACAAGGACGTAGAAGATCTAAAGATGAAACAAGCAATGATGAACAACACAATAAATGAAATGAAAAAGACTCTAGATGGAATCAATAGCAGAATAACTGGGGCAGAAGAACGGATAAGTGACCTGGAAGATAAAATAGTGGAAATAACTATGGCAGAGCAGAAAAAATAATGAAAAGAACTGAGGACAGCCTCAGAGACCTCGGGGACAACATTAAACACACTAACATTCTAATTATAGCAGTTCCAGAAGAAGAAGAGAAAAAAAAAGGGACTGAGAAAATATTTGAAGAGATTATAGTTGAAAACTTCCCTAATATGGGAAAGGATATAGTTAATCAAGTGCAGGAAGCACAGAGAGTCCCATACAGGATGAATCCAAGGAGAAATACACGAAGACACATGTTAATCAAACTGTCAAAAATTAAATACAAAGAAAGCATATTAAAAGCAGCAAGGGAAAAACAACAAATAACACACAAGGGAATCCACATAAGGTTAGCAGCTGATCTCTAAGCAGAAACTGTGCAAGCCAGAAGGTAGTGGCAGGACATACTGAAAGTGATGAAGGAGAAAAACCTGCAACCAAGATTACTCTACCCAACAAGGATCTCACTTAGATTTGATGGAGAAATTAAAACCTTTATAGACAAGCAAAAGCTGAGAGAGTTCAGCACCACCAAACCAGCTTTACAACAAATGCTAAAGGAACTTCTCTAGGCAAGAAACACAAGGGAAGGAAAAGACCTATAATAACAAACCCAAAACAATTTAGAAAATGGGAATAGGAACTTACATATCAATAATTACCTTAAATGTAAATGGACTAAATGCTCTCACCAAAAGACACAGATTGGCTGAATGGATCCAAAAAAAATACCCGTATATATGCTGTCTACAAGAGACCCACTTCAGACCTAGAGACACATACAGACTGAAAGTAAGGGGATGAAAAAAGATATTCTAAGCAAATGGAAACCAAAAGAAAGCTGGAGTAACAATTCTCATACCAGAAAAAATAGACTTTAAAATAAAGACTATTAGAAGAGACAAAGAAGGACACTACATAATGATCAAGGGATCAATCCAAGAAGAAGATATAACAATTGTAAATATTTATGCACCAAACACAGGAGCACCTTAATACATAAGGCAAATACTAACAGCCATAAAAGGGGAAATTGACAGTAACACATTCATATTAGGGGACTTTAACACCCCACTTTCACCAATGGACAGATCATCCAAAATGAAAATAAATAAGGAAACACAAGCTTTAAAGGATACATTAAAGAAGATGGGCTTAAGAGATATTTATAGGACACTCCATCCAAAAACAACATAATACACATTTTTCTCAAGTGCCCATAGAATATTCTCCAGGATTGGTCATATCTTAGATCACAAATCAAGCCTTGGTAAATTTAAGAAAATTGAAATTGTATCAAGTATCTTTTCCGACCACAACGCCATGAGTCTAGATATCAATTACAGGTAAAGATCTGTAAAAAAATACAAACACAAGGAGGCTAAACAATACACTACTTAATAGCGAAGTGATCACTGAAGAAATCAAAGAGGAAATGAAAAAATACCTAGAAACAAATGACAATGGAGACAAAATGACACAAAACCTATGGGATGCAGCAAAAGCAGTTCTAAGAGGGAAGTTTATAGCAATACAAGCCCATCTTAAGAAGCAGGAAACATTTCGAATAAACAACCTAACCTTGCACCTAAAGCAATTAGAGAAAGAAGAACAAAAAAACCCCAAAGTTAGCAGAAGAAAAGAAATCATAAAAATCAGATCAGAAATAAATGAAAAATAGAGGAAAGAAACAATAGCAAAGATCAATAAAACTAACAGCTGGTTCTTTGAGAAGATAAACAAAATTGATAAACCATTAGCCAGACTCATCAAGATAAAAAGGGAGAAGACTCAAGTCAATAGAATTAGAAATGAAAAAGGAGAAGTGACAATTGACACTGCCGAAATACAAAAGATCATGAGAGATTACTACAAGTAACTCTATGCCAATAAAATGGACAACCTGGAAGAAATGGACAAATTCTTAAAAATGCAGAAACTGCCAAGACTGAATCAGGAAGAAATAGAAAATATGAACAGACCAGTCACAAGCACTGAAATTGAAACTGTGATTAAAAATCTTCCAACAAACAAAAGCCCAGGACCAGATGGCTTCACAGGCGAATTCTATCAAACATTTAGAGAAGAGGTAACACCTATCCTTCTCAAACATTCCAAAGTGTAGCAGAGGGAGGAACACTCCAAAATTCCTTCTACGAGGCCACCATCACCTTGGTACCAAAACCAGACAGGATGTCACAAAGAAAGAAAACTACAGGTCAATATCACTGATGAACATAGATGCAAAAATCCTCAACAAAATACTAGCAAACAGAATCCGACAACACATTAAAAGGATCATACATCATGATCAAATGGGGTTTATTCCAGGAATACAAGGATTCTTCAATATATGCAAATAAATCAATGTGATACACAATATTAACAAATTGAAGGAGAAAAACCATATGATCATCTCAATAGAGGCAGAAAAAGCTTTTGACAAAATTCAACACCTATTTATGATAAAAACCCTGCAGAAAGTAAGCATAGAGGGAACTTTCCTCAACATAATAAAGGCCGTATATGACAAACCCACAGCCAACATCATCCTCAATGGTGAAAAACAGAAAGCAGTTCCACTAAGATCAGGAACAAGACAAGGTTGCCCACTCTCACCACTCTTATTCAACATAGTTTTAGAAGTTTTAGCCACAACAATCGGAGAGGAAAAGGAAATAAAATGAATCCAAATCAGAAAAGAAAAAGTAACGCTGTCACTGTTTGCAGATGACATGAGAGTATACATAGAGCATCCTAAAGATGCTACCAGAAAACTACTAGAGCTAATCAATGAATTTGGTAAAGTAGCAGGATACAAAATTAATGCACAGAAATCTCTGGCATTCCTATACACTAACGATGAAAAATCTGAAAGTGACATCAAGAACACACTCCCATTTACCATTGCAACAAAAAGAATAAAATATCTAGGAATAAACCTACCTAAGGAGACAAAAGACCTGTATGCAGAAAATTATAAGACACTGATGAAATAAATTAAAGATGATACAAATAGATGGAGATATATACCATGTTCTTGGATTGGAAGAATCAACATTGTGAAAATGACTCTACTACCCAAAGCAATCTATAGATTCAAGGCAATCCCTATCAAACTACCACTAGCATTTTTCACAGAACTAAAATAAAAAATTTCACAATTAGTATGGAAACACAAAAGACCCTGAATAGCCAAAGCAATCTTGAGAACGAAGAGCGGAGCTGGAGGAATCAGGGTCCCTGACTTCAGACTATACTACAAAGCTACAGTAATCAAGAGAGTATGGTACTGGCACAAAAACAGAAAGATTGATCAATGGAACAGGATAGAAAGCCCAGAGATAAACCCACGAACATATGGTCACCTTATCTTTGATAAAGGAGGCAGGAATGTATAGTGGAGAAAGGACAGCCTCTTCAATAAGTGCTGCTGGGAAAACTGGACAAGTACATATAAAAATATGAGATTAGATCACTCCCTAAAACCATACAAAAATAAGCTCAAAATGGATTAAAAACCTAAATGTAAGGCCAGAAACTATCAAACTCTTAGAGGAAAACATAGGCAGAACACTCTATGACAGCAAGATCCTTTTTGACCCAACACCTAGAGAAATGGAAATAAAAACAAAAGTAAACAAATGGGACCTAATGAAACTTCAAAGCTTTTGCACAGCAAAGGAAACCATAAACAAGACCAAAAGACAACCCTCAGCATGGGAGAAAATATTTGCAAATGAAGTAACTGACAAAGGATTAACTTCCAAAATTTACAAGCAGCTCATGCAGCTCAATAACAAGAAAACAAACAACCCAATCCAAAAATGAGCAGAAGACCTAAATAGACATTTCTCCAAAGAAGATATACAGACTGCCAACAAACACATGAAAGAATGCTCAACATCATTAATCATTAGAGAAATGCAAATCAAAACTACAATGAGATATCATCTCACACCAGTCAGAATGGCCATCATCAAAAAATCTAGAAACAATAAATGCTGCAGAGGGTGTGGAGAAAAGGGAACACTCTTGCACTGCTGGTGGAAATGTGAATTGGTACAGCCACTATGGAGAACAGTATGGAGGTTCCTTAAAAATCTACAAATAGAACTACCATATGACCCAGCAATCCCACTACTGGGCATATACCCTGAGAAAACCAAAATTCAAAAAGAGTCATGTACCAAAATGTTCATTGCATCTCTATTTACAATAGCCCAGAGATGGAAACAACCTAAGTGTCCATCATCAGATGAATGGATAAAGAAGATATGGCACATATATACAATGGAATATTACTCAGCCGTGAAAAGAAATGAAATTGAGCTATTTGTAATGAGGTGGATAAACCTAGATTCTGTCATACAGAGTGAAGTAAGTCAGAAAGAGAATGACAAATACCATATGCTAACACATATATATGGAATTTAAGAAAAAATATATGTCATGAAGAACCTAGGGGCAAGACAGGAATAAAGACACAGACCTACTGGAGAATAGACTTGAGGATATGAGGAGGGGGAAAGGTGAGCTGTGACAAAGCGAGAGAGAGGCATGGACATATATACACTAACAAACTTAAGGTAGATAGCTTGTGGGAAGCACCCGCATAGCACAGAGATATCAGCTCGGTTCTTTGTGACGACCTGGAGGTGTGCGATAGGGAGAGAGGGAGGGAGGGAGACACAAGAGAGAAGAGATATGAGAACATATGTGTATGTATAACTGGTTCACTTTGTTATAAAGCAGAAACTAACACACCATTGTAAAGAAATTATACCCCAATAAAGATGTTTAAAAAAAGAAAAAAAAAACATAAAAATAAATATGCCTGCAGATTTTCCTCAGTCCTTTTTCAAGGAAAGAGATAGAAATGATTTTTGGCTTCATTCTTTATTTCCAAACCGATTAACAACAGTAGAAAAAATCGGGAGTAATTCAAAGTAAAATAGATTTGTAAGTGAATAATACACTATTATGGAAGCCAGCAAAGTTTTTCTCTATAGGGCTAGACTGTAAATATTTTACGTTTCCAGGCTGGCCACCTAAGTTCTCTTGTGCATATTATTCTTTGTGTTTGTTTTGTTTTCATTTATTTTTGCAGCTCTTTTAAAATGTAAAAAATATTTTTAGCTCATGAGCGATGCAAAACAGACCATGAGCTAGATTGTGCCGGGGTGGGGCGGGGTTGTGCTTAGTTTGCCAAGTTCTAATTTACAGCATTCTCTATACTGTATAGGTTATGAATGTAGTAAGTGCAGCCAGTGATGTCTGAATGGGATATGGATTCAGCAAAGGAAAGAACACTCTATGATAATAAACTTGACCTCTGTTAATTCAGTCGAGCACAGTATATAGGCTAGGAGTAGTAAACACATTTCTTGCTTGAGCTTTCAACTATTGAGTCAGGATGGTTATAATTAGAACCAATATGCTCACCATTATTTAGCACCCTGATTTTACATACAGAGTGACACCTTGAGCAAAGAAAACATCAATATTTTTACCATCTCCCCTTAATAATGCAGTTTGGAGTTTCTTAGTAATTATTTTTTTTCTATGACATTCTTAAAATGTGACCTGTTGATGGAGAGTAATCATGGATGATGATGATAGCTTAGATATTGATGCTGCCCCCCATGTTTCCAAAACTTAATTGAAATAAGGCTGACTCATTGTCAGAAATAATAAAATCTTGGCATTCTGTGCTGTGACTAATAAATGGCTATGGAGTAAAAAAAAAATCTATGAGATGGAACTGAGAGAATTAAAACTTTTCTAAAAACAGGAAGACCACAAGCAAGAATTTCCCCCAAATTATAATGAAAATAAATATAAATTTTACTTTTAGTCATTGGAAGCTTCAACAAGAAATGTATGTCCCTTCAACAGTTTATGATACAAGTCCAATACTTGCTGCCTTCTTTTAACTATTTCAATAATGTTATTCAAGATAATGATATGATGATGATTAGAATAATAGTCTGAATCTCTATAAAATGTATCAATTTGATTGAATTGCAAGTAACTTGAATTCCATATCCCTTAGCACTTCCAAACACACTTTTAGACTTGAAGCACAAGTCAATCTAGAATTTGATGCATTTATTCTTTTATTGAATTGCATGAAAAGATAAATTAAGAATTTATTAATACCAAAGTTAAATTTGTAATGGTAGAGAGCTCAGGGCATTTGACTTAAAAATCGCTATTACAGCAATGAAGATAATTGTCTAAGGTTTAGCCAGTAGCTTCAGGTATAAAAATGTGCATTATCCTGGCATAAGGGAAGTTTTAACTAACTGACCCTTAGATTTGCAAAAACATCCTGGAAAAATGTATGTAAGAAACAAAGTCCATCAATCTATTGTAAAGATTTTTCATTAAGTATGCTGTTTGGATGTCTCACCAAGTGTTGACTCAACATTCCCAAGAGTGTGTTGAAGGTAATTTTCATAGTTGGGAAAACTATTCTGGGTTGCTTAATTATTCTTTTTGATGGTTTGTTTGGGTTTTATATTTCTAAAATTTGGTATAACATTTTTTAAAACATCCTTACTTTAGAATTTTGTCTATAAACTACTAAGGAAGAACCAGAGACATGGAGATGTTAAGAGGCTTGCCCTTCGGGCGAGTCGGTTAAGAAGAAATGAAATTCTAAAGCACAGATCTCTTTTCTTTAAGTCGTCAGGGTTATTTATTGGAGGATATTGTATAATTTCTAACATTGTATTGAAATTCTATACATATAATATGAAAAAACATTTATTACACTAAAATTAACATAAAAAACATTCTTTTTATTTAAATAATGTGTTAAGTGATGGGAAAGTTAAGTTGTTCTAGCATGAGACCATTTGCTTTTTGATCTGAAAAGTAATAAATTGAGTAATATAGGTACTGAGTAATATAGGTAGTGATTATTACTACTTAGTTTAAAAGATGATATGCATGTTATTTTTTTCTTCTGAGGGACAGATTTTGAGACTTAAAGTTGTAGTTGTTTGCATTAATAAGTTTTTAAATTTAGTTTACTATTGCAATTGAATTATTTTAAATGTATTTTGAGTACCAAAAAAAATTTAGGAGTCTTGACTATTGTATGATTTTATCACATTGCATATCCTTTGTTGTATACCCCAAACAAGCTCTTGTATATGCAACTCTTTTCATCAGCTGCTTCTTAAAATCATAAAGCCAATTGTTCATTTAAGCTAGAGAATGAACACCGGGCATGTTCATCCATCTAAACAAAGCACATTTCCAACAGAGTTATAAGGACAGATTATTCTTTAAACTGAGGTGATGGATGTGAATGTTTCAGAAATTATTAATTATTGAAAAGCACACAGTTTAATGTATTGCTCTCCATTCCTCTAATCTTATTTTTGAGATATATTATTGACTTTGGAGTATTTTTACTATTATTTTCAAAACAACATTAACATTAAAGTGTTCCCAGATTAACAGAAGGTAACTACAACCATGAAAAAATGCATTAAAAAGATAATTGAACATTAAAGAAATAAAAACTCCATATACAGGATCGTTTTAAAGATATCTATTTACCCATAGTGAATTAAAACAAACTTAAGGTACATTAATTAATTTTGTTTTAACTAAAATTTATGTGTCAAAAATAGAACAAGAAATTCTCAATAAAGTTTAGCCATGATATTAAAAAAAATAGAATAGCAAGATCACTGTTGTGCCTAACTCAATTAAATTCATTTAATCTTACAGTGATATTCTTACCTCTTGTATGAGCCCATGCTACTATGAAAAACCTACAGGATATGCATAGTAAATTTTAAAAGACAGTTTGTATTTACAAAAGTGCAAAATAACAGAAATGATCTTCTCTACAAGTAAGTTAGTCAGTTAAAGTGTTGTCCTTAATGGAAAGGAGCGTCTCTTTTATATGTATGAGGTGAAAATTTAGCGCAAGTTGAGTTCATGCGAACTAAGAAAGAAAAATGTTCAAAGTGTAAGTTAAATAATTTGTCCTCAGCTTTGTGTGTGTGTGTATGTACGTGTGTGCTTTGAGGGGCGGGGGAGCTTTCCTCACTACTAATTTTCTTTTGAAATAAAAGGTCAGAATTTGAATGAAAATGAAAAGGGAATTAGTAAAACTGTTTACAATGTACAAATAAGAGTAGAAATTGGAGATAATAAGTATGCTAATGAGAAGACAGAAATTAGTCCAAGAAAAATTGTGGCACACAAAGTACTTTTCTTTTTTAATCTTTAGAAAGGTAGTTCATGCAATTAGAGGTAATCATTATGTTCATAGAGTAGTACACAAAGACTTGGAATGATCTCCAGTTGCAGCAAGCAATTTATCCACATTGCTGAACATTATCCTATATCTTTGCCTGTTCAATTTTGTGCACCCAAAGTCTTAATTTTGACCTAAAACCCTGTCTCTGAAAAAAAAAAACTTTCTATGTTTGAAAAATCACATCCTCTAAATATTATTTTTAAATATTCGTTCTTAATTGTTTTTCAAATTTATTTTGGGATATTAAAATTTAGAAATTCTATCAGAATAAAGATTTTCATGTTAGTAGGCCTGCTTTATAATTTTATAGAGGTTCAAATAATACAGTTTGTACCCTTGTGTTGGCTTCTCCTGTTCAATAGTTTAATTATGGGATTTATCTATATTGTTGACAATTATTTAAAGTATTAATTCTATACTTCATACATATTAAGTGTTGAAGAAATTTTAGCTACTGTTAGGAGTATTTTACTTCTTTTTTTTCTCTCTCTCTCTTTTCCTATCCTTTTCCGCCTCCTTCCCATTACTTTCTCATTCATGGAGCAGTAATCTTCCCCTGTTTCTCAGTTTATACTTTTTTTGGTGAAAAATAAATCCAGTTGATTTGTAAAATGGACCCATGGAAAATATCTTTTTAAAGTTCTTGTTCATCAGAAAGTTATTTTATCTATACCCTCACTTGATTAGAATAGAAATCTCCACTATAAATAGTTTTCACTAAGAAGTTTGAAATTATGGCTCCTTTTTTTTATTCTCTTTTCATACTGATATTAAGTTATTGTTTATTTCCAATCCTTGTGTACTTTTTTTTTCACTCCGGAAGGAGTTAGGATCTCTATTTTACTTCTGTTGTTCTGAAAATTCACACTGACTTATGCCTTGGGCTGCATCTTTCTTTTATTTCTTTCTTAGGGTCCTGTCTGGACCTTTTCACTCTTGAGATGATTACTTACTGTTGAAAAAATGTTTTCCTGGTTCATTATTTGAATATTTTCCCCTTCATTTTATGTATTCTTTCTTTCAGAAAATGCTGTTAGTTGGAAGTCAAACTTCCCGAATTCATCTGTTTTCCTTTCTATGCCTCAAATTTCCTCCTACACTCAATGATTTTATCTATTTAATTTTCAAACTATCAAATTACTTATTTTGACTCTGGTATTCAATTTTTTGTGATCTTTTATAGGGGCAATAACTTTTCTGTTTGAGGCCATAAATTAGAGTTTACATTCCTGACAACTTATTTTATTGAATTTACTGTCTTCCTTTCCTCTCTCTACTATTATTTTTGATTTGTTTTGTTTGGCTTCTTTCCTGATGAATGTTTTCAACAAATTCTACTGATTCTTTTTTGGCTTTTCATATTTAAAAGTTAAATACTAAAAATGTGAATGAAAGTTCTGTTAAGAACAGGTTTGCTTATCTGGTGGAATTGATGGTGAGAGAGTGAGATTATTTAGTGGAGGCACACTAAAAGTCAGTATCCATATGTTTTCTCTCTAAAACTCTAATTTTTCCAGGAAAGAAGATCCTTGAAATCACTGAATAGGGGAAATCAATCTTGCAGAGTTCTCACCTTTCATTTAGCTACTTTTTATTTAATATCCTACCTTCTCTCTACTAGTTTAATTCTGCCGTACACTGTGCCTATGCCTACCAGTCCAGAGATTTTTGCTTCAATTTCTCCAATTTATATTCTTCCTGATTCTTAGGATGAATAGATAGAGAAGACATTTGTGTTTCTGATTGGTTGTAACTTTCTGAGGATATGATTTTTCTTTCTCTATGTTCTTTAGATCAACCTCCCACCTTTTACTGCCTGTTCTCACGCCTATCTTCCACAGTACCTCATGTAACCACTTTCTGTACATTTCAGGAGTTCTTCAGGGAAAGCTGTCTTATTTCTAATTGAGACCACCCTCTGCAAGCAGCAAGGATTTCACTCAATCTGCTTAGGTGCTGACCACTCTGCCCACTTCCAAATTTATCTCTTCATCTATCTGACATTTCATGAGAAATTTATAATGAAACTCTTTACCAAAAAGTCAAAATTACCAGTAAGCATAGTGATAATGGAATATCTCGTAAGTTGCATACCATGTCCCATTGGCCTACAGAGTTATAAACATCTACTAGCTATTACAAATCAAAAGCACTTGGCTCAAACACCCATAAAGTGGACATAAGAATATTGGCTGATTGCATTCATGCAAATTTTTTATACCTGAATTGATCGCATTGAATTATATATTTAAAATCTTGGTTTGAAAAAAAGACCCAGAGGTAGAAATTTTAGGTAATTTTTGGAAATCTTTTATAAATCATATATATTGTATCCATCCATGTATTTTGTCCAGTTCTTTCTATTATGAGTATGATTGCATATTTCCTAAGTTCAGATGGTAGAAGCACCTCTTAAACTGACCTGTGTTTATGTAGATTATTCTGGTAAATATTACACAACTTTTTTTTGTTGTTTTGTTGTTCTGTGTTTCATTAGTCTTCTCAATGAGCACAATCAATATACTTTGTTTTCATGCATATCTGATCACAACTGGTGGCCTTACACAGGAGAGGGAAACCATACACACATTCTAAAAGGTACTGAATAATTCTACTCTCCTCTTGTGTTTCACCTTTTTCTAAAATTAACCACTCTTGAAGAAAAATGTAGCACTTTGGTTCAGCTGTTTCAAGAGTAGCAAGAATTTTATGTTAAACTAGCTTGTCATTTAAATGTATTCTTTGCTTTCTAACTGACTTAGTTAACTATTCTTCTAAAAGTTCCATCATTTTACTAAAATGCTCATACTGACAAACTAGATAAAAATATATCTTAATAAAAATTTAAATTATATAGTTAATTTTTATATATTTTGAATCATTTTATATCATTGTATAGGAAAACCAGGACACCAGAAACAATTTTTTTTGTATTTAACAATTTGGAACACTCAGTAACTTTCAGGTAAATATTTCATAGAACATTTCGGAAAACTCAAGTTTCTGAACTCTTGTTCAGGATGTAATGTAATAATTAAGTAACAAACTTAATTATTGTATTTTATATTTTTATTTGAAAACATTGCTATTACAATATTTTCCTATGTAATATATTTTAAGAAGAACCATGTAATCATAAGGGTATATATGCATTTTCCTCACTGAGATATAATTAAATTATAATCCTACATTTATGCCGTATTTGAAAGTCTAATCTTCTTTAGGATCATATTCTCATTGGAGATGTAACCATTCAGGCAAAATAATTAAGAAAATCTGTCAATGTGAGCAATATCAATGTATAGTCAGAAAGACTATATATTTTTTTGTTAAGTAAACAATACTCCTGGGGAGGGGGCAAGAAAATAATTTAGCTAGCCATCTCTTATACTTAGGGCTATACTAAAATTACTTTTATATCTGAAGGACAGCTTGGCAATTCACAGCATTTCAAAATTTGTACCCAAAGCAAATTTTTATAGAAAAATTATTGAGAAGGTAAAAAGGAGTTAGTAACAAAAAATGCTGACACATCCATAACTAGACTCATGCAACCAGGCTTTACTATAATAAAGCACAGTTTTATTAAGCACTTAGTTAATTGCCACATTAAAATGATAAGACCCAACTTATAAAAATGACATGAGAATGCAGGCTTCTTTTGCTGTGTTAACTGAAAATGCAAGCTGTACACACCATTTAATTAAGAAAAACGTAATCAAGCAATAGATAGTGTGGGTATTCAGTTTGGAACAAAACCTGCAGGTGTGTGGGGATAAGGAAATGTGATCATGACTTTGTTAGCTGACAGTACCATTTACTGGAAGTGGTTCAAGCTAAAGGTTCATATATTTATCAAACCGAAATCAATAGAGGTACTCGGAGGTTTTATGCTGTAGATATTACTTACTTTTAATTTTTAGTTTAGAGTTGCGTTTAAGACATGTATACAGTAATCCTACCTGAAGACCATATACCCAGTGTAATTTGAGGCTATTTGTTGAAAGCCAGCTTAATAATAATAAATATTTAAGTTACTCTATTGCAAATATTGAACTAAGGACTTTATATGGATTGTTATTTCTCTCAACAATACTTTCAAGTTCTTTCCAGTTTTACAAATGGAGGCTTGGGGACATTACATAACTTTTCTAAAGCCACACAACATGTAGTGGAGGAGACAGATTCCTAACAAAGCAAATATGCATGACTGTGTAGCTTGTGCATTTAAATTTTATGGCCTCTATCACTGTTTTAATTCAAATATCACCTGTGAAATAGTGGTCATTTTCAAGCTCTATGATATGAGATCTGGGGCAATAGATTCTTGTGTATAAGTTTACCCTAATTTCTTTAACTTTCTTTCCAGGAATAAAAAAGACAAGGGAGAAATGATAGTATATGTTCAGAGACTGTAAGGGTGACTGAAGACGATGGGAAATGTGGTTTTCCCTTGTGGTTAATCTGGAACACAAATACAATTATCCTTCACCAGAGCTGATTCAAAATTCAAAAACTTACTCTTGTCTCCTTTTAAAAATGTGAGATACTGCCTATTACAGACATTACATTAATGAAATGAAAGCTGTACTTTTTTAAAGAAATAAAAGTCTTTAGCTGGCCCTCCCAGAGAGTTATTCATCTCCATCACAGAATTATAGAGTAATGACTCACCTAATCCTCATAAAATGTTACAAAAGAGTGAGCAGTAGACAGTCATTAGGATTAAACTCACAGCTAATTCACTGGGTTCTTAAAATCTTTTCTTAATAGAGACCACAAATTTTTAGAATATTTTACTCTCCTTCAGATTCTTTGTCAACTTTCCACCATCCTCCCCCATTTTTTAGAAAATTATACCTGAATTTTAGCTCTCACTTGGATCCAAACTATGATCAAGATAGTCTAGGCACCATGGTAAGAAAATTTAAATATGCCTTACAGAATATACTATTTCTTAAATTCAACAATATTTTATACTAAAAAAGCAAGTAAAATAAAATTTAATATTATATTGAAATTTTGCTGATCAAGACATTTGCTCATAAAAAATTCTCCTTTAGTGATGACACAGTAAAATTTTAAAATTAAAATGACAATTGTCATTTTTCTTCAAATATTAAAATCCTTGACCACCAAAAAGTTATGATTTGTGTTCTTAAGGTATAGCTGGGAAACTGAAGCAGCACAATATTTAGATAATTTTTGCTACATTAAATAGCACTATGCTAGATAACTGAATGATAATATAGTTTACAGCAAAATTATAAAATATTTTAAACTTCTAATGTAACATTCTATAAATGTAGTAAGAAGAAAGTTAAGAAACATAAAGTGAGAATTTTAATGAACAACAAAAACTACAAAACAAAAATTAATATATTTCTCAAAAATAAGTTTTAATAAGTGCATTTGGAATTTATAAAATAACACTGCCAGAAAAAAATCAATTAGTTTACCTGATTCTCAATGAAGTGTTTGTCTGTCTTCAAGATGACATAAATGAGACACTGTGAAACAGTCATTTGGTTTTAAGTTCCTTATGAGTGTCCAAAAGAGCAGACAATAACTATATTCTTTTTATTCACTATTTTTCTCTTTCCAGATAGTGGATCCATTTGCAAAGCTTCTACATTCAAAATTCTGCCAAGTTCCTAAGGGTTCTTTCTCTCTTCATGGCTCACTTTCACTGAAACTAAACTTTAATGCCTCAGGAAAGAATTTGGTTTAATGGATTGCAGATGCATATTTTCCAAGTGGTATACACTTAACACACAAAAGACCAATGAATTGTATGTATATATGTTTTTTGTATGGGGGTATATTTATTGGCATTATTCCATAAAGTAGTCTTTATGGCATTATTCCATAAAGTAGTCTTTTCATTCTATCTACTCTACTTATCTTGGTCACCTTCTTTCCTTACTTCGTCAATGAAGAATAAATAAGAAATGTCAAGAGATAGTCCCATAGGGAGAAATTCTATTTTAGTGAAAGGAGCTAAAGATATTTGATCAAATGACAAAGTTTGCCTCCTAACTTTGTGTCTCAGACATTATATAATATTGAACAAGTCACTTAACTCTTCAATATTCATTCTTCAACTAAAAATGGAGATAGTTTGATGTGTCTCAGTGAGGCTCATCCCTCTCACCTCCACTCATTCTCCAGTCATCTTTTATGACTCAGATATCTAAATTTACCCTAAATGTCATTCCATATCTTTCTTTTCAGGATAGATAATTGAGGTCTCTGTAGTCAGCAATTTTTTTTCTGTAAAGGGCCAGATAGTAAATCATTAAGGCTTTGAGGACCATGTAATTTCTCTGTCACATTTCTTTTTAAAATTTCTTCCTTCCTTACTCTCTTCTTTCCTTCTCTCTGTACTTCTTTCCATTCTTTACTTCATTACTGTCTTCCAGTGTTTTTCTTTTTATCTTTTACAATATTTAAAAATGTAAAAATTATTCTTAGCTCAAGAGCCATGTAAAAAGGAAAAAAAATCTACAAAAACTAGAACTAACAACATACTTAATGGAACAAAACAGGCAACATTTTTCCAAAAATTGGGAAGAAGACAAGAATGTCCTCTCTCACCACTCCTATTCAACATCATTGTGCAAGTTCTAAATAGTGCAATAAGACAGGAAAAGGGAATAAAACTATACTAAATGGAAAGAAATAAATATGTCTTTATTTGAAGATGAAATTATTGTCTGTATAGAAAACAACATAGAATAGAGCAACAACAAAACCCCTCCTTAACACAGAAGTGAGTTATACAAGATTGTAGCATAAAATGATAATATACAGATATAAATTGTTTTCTTATATAGAAACAAATAAACCCTTAAATTTGTAATAAAAATACCATACAGAACTTTATCAAAGATAAAATACTTAGTCATTAATCTAACAAAATATACTTAAAAATATGCATGTGGAAAATTACAAAACACCAAAAATGATTTTTTTAGTAATTAAATATATGGATAGAGATTCCTCAATCATTGGTTGAAAGACTTAGAAGTGTTAAGATGTCAATTTTTTCCAACTTGATCTAAACAATCATTATCACCCTATTCAAAATCCCAGAAAACTACTAGTAGGTACCAACAAACTGATTTGAAATTTATATGGAAGGTCAATAGACTTGAAAGAATCAGCACATCATTGAAAGTAAAGAATAAAGTTACAAGACTCACACTACCTGATTTCAAACTTTCTAAAGGCTATATTAACCAAGAAAATGTGAATCGGTGGAAGAATAACACAGAGATTAATGGAAAAGAATATAGATAACAGAAATAAACAACCCAAGTACCCAACGACAGACAAATGGATAAAGAAGATATGGTATGTATATATTCAATGGAACACTACTCAGCCACAAGAAAGAATGAAATTCTGTCATTTGTAGCAATGTGGATGGACCTAGAGAATATTACGCTTAGTAAAATAAGTCAGACAGAGAAATACAAATACTGCATGACATCACTTATATGTGGAATCTAAAAAATAAAATAAACAAATGTATATAGCAAAATAGAAACAGACTCATAGATATAGAAAACAAACTAGTAGAGAGAAGGGGGAGAAACAAATTAGGGGTATGGAATTAAGATATACAAACTATTACATATAAAATAAATAAGCAACAATTGTATATTGGATAGCACATGGAATTTTATCCATTATCCTGTAGTAACTTTTAATGGAGATAATCTGTAAAAATACTGAATCACTGTGCTGTACACATGAAATTAATATAATATTGTAAATCAACTATACTTGGTTAAAAAATAAAGAATATAGATCCCAGAAATAGATCCAAACAAATATAGTCAACTGTTTTTTGACAAAGAATCAAATACAAATCAATAAACATAATCTTTCCAATCCATGGCATGGGAAAAATTGGTCATCCATATGCAAATAAAACTTAACCTAGACCTTACTCATTATACAAAAAAAAAGACTTAAAATGGATTCTAGACCAAAATGAAAAACACAAAGCTATTAAACTTCTAGAAGATAACTTAGGAGAAAATCTACATGATCTTGGATTTGGTGATAAGTTTTTAATATGTAACACCAAAAGCAATATCCATGAAAGAAAAATACAGTTAGACTTTATTAAAATTAAAAACTTGTTTATGAAAGACACTGTTAATAAACTAAGAAGACAAATCATAGACTGGGAGAAATACTTGCAAAATACATGTCTGATAAAGGACTTGTATCTAAAATATACCAAAAAAATCTTAAAATACAGCAATAAGAAAACAAAAAAATACAATTAAAATGGACAAATATCTGAACAGACATCTCACTAAAGGAGACATACAGATGGGAAATAAACATATCTCAAGATGCTCACATCATTTATCTTTAGGAAATTAAAAATTAAAACAGCAATGATTTTTCCAAACTCACATTTTACAATGGCTAAAATTCAAACAAAACAAACAAAGACTCTGACAATATATAATGATGTGGAGCATCAAGACTCTCATCAGTTTCTGGTGGGAATAAAAATTGATACATTTACTTTGACAGTCTGGCAGTCTCATAAAATTAAACATCATCTTAGCATATGATCCAGCAATTGCCTTCCTGGGAATTTACACACTAACTTGAAAACTTATGCCCACAAAAATATATGCACGTTTGTAGCAGCTTTATTCATAACCACCAAAAATGGAAACAATGAAGATATTCTTTAATAGGGAATAAACAACTTCATTTTATCCATATGAATATGGATATTATCCAGTGATAGAATGAAATGAACTATCAGGCCATGAAAATACATAGATAAATCTTAAATACTTACTGATAAATGAAAGAAGCTAGGCTCAGAAAGCAACATAATGTATGATTCCAATTATATTTTATTCTGTTAAAGACAAAACTATAGAGAAGGTAAATGGATCAGTGATTGACAGGGACCTGTGTGGAGAAAGTTAATAGGTGAAACATTTTAGGGCAATGAAACTATTCTGTGTAATACCATAATTATGAATATAAGACTTTAAGCATTTTTCAAAACTTATGGAACTTTACAGCACAAAAAGTAAATTTATTATATATACATGTATTTTTTGAAAAAAGAAAGCATTCATGAGATCATGAATTTCCTATGCAGAGTGCAGAATGTGACAAAAATATAAATGTAGTACAAATGTATGAAACAACCTCACCAAAAGGAGTGGGGAATAAGGGGCTAACCTAAGTCACTTTGGGAATAAGCAGATTCTGTAAAACTAAAGGCAAAAGAATCTGTACACTCTTGCTGATAAAGTATCACGTGGTATTATGGAGAGTATATTTGAATGTTGCTAAGGGAGTAGACTTTTAAAGTTCTCACCACACACACACACGCACACACACACACACACACACATTGTAACTATGTGAGGTGATAAATATCTTAACTAACTGTATTGTGGTAATCATTTTGTAATATATACATATAAAAATTACTCTATTAAGTATACCTTAAAGTTACATAATGTTATATGCTGATTATATCTTAATATAGCTGGAAATACATATAAAATATATATTTTTAAAATTCTGAAACCATTTTACAAATAATTTGACTCTTCAACAGCAGGGGTTTGAACTGCAAGTCCACTTATATGTGGATTCTTTTCAATACTGCAGTTCTACACGATCTGCTGTTGTTTGAATCTGTGGATGTGGAGCCCCAGATACAGAGGCTCGAATATGAAGTTACACACAGATTATCAACTGAACAGAGGGTTGCACTTCTAACTCCTGGATTATTCTAGGGTCAACTGTATACTGTAATTAAATGACTGAGTAAATGAAAGGCAGAATCTTGGATCCAGATTTCTCATTGCTCGCATGAGAATTTATAGGGGAGGAAGATCAGATGATGTATGTTGTAATGGATTAGAGTTTGAGACATCAGTATGAACTCAGGTTTCATTTAATATAGATGCAGATGGTTATACATGGAAATATTTATAAATATGTGTACACATATCTATCTCCTTGCTCTGTCAGCTAAAAGAGCCTAGATGTGAAAACTTCCCCAAAGCAAAAAGCATATCTCATATCCAGCCCTCGGTTTCTTATATGATTTTCCAATTTAAACAAACAAAAGCAAGGGTAATGGAAGAAATCACTAATTCTAGGACTGAGGCAGGGAATATAGAAAATGAGCACAGAGCATCACATATTGCCAGAGAGTATGAAAATGCTGAGGGAATAAAACAGAAAAAGAAAGAAAATCCACAGTGTGTGTGTGTGTGTGTGTAAAAGTGACATAGGAATAAAATGAAAGAGCTCTCAATTGACAAATTCGCAATTATTTAGCAACAAAGTTAATAAGGTAGTATGGAATCATAATATAAACTATAAAATAAATATCCATGAGTCTATATTGATATAGACTGAAAAATAAATGAATAAGTAAACAAATGAATAAATCTCTCATGCAAAAGAACTCTAAATAACGTATGTAGATACTTTGCCTTTAATGAGGTGGCTCATAACTCCTATCCCTTGAGTGTGAGGTATACACAGTGATTTACTTTCTAAAGCAAAGGAGAAAGGGTAAACAAAACAGTAAGTTTATAGTGGAGGAACATGATAAACAACATTTCAAGCCAGGTGATTAGTATTAATAATTAGTCATACTGTTAGTATGTACTCCTGACTAATGTGATGAGAATCTTACTTCCTTTTGTAGTCTTCCTCCAAAAACACACTTCTTCACTGTAATAGAAAAACAACAAACAAATTCCAATGATTGACAATCTATAAAATATTCTACCAGAATTCAGTCATCAAAGTACAAACATACTTTGAAGATATTGCCGGTTTGGTTCCAGATTGCCACAGTAAAGTTAATATCATAATAAGGCAAATCACACAATATTTTTGTTTTCCTAGTGCATATAGAAGTTATGTTTACACTTTACTGTAGTCTATTATGTGTGCAATAGCATTAGACTAAAGAAACAATGTACATACCTTAATTTTTTAAATACTGTATAGCTAAAAAATGCGAACCATCATCTGAGACTTTAGTGAATCATAATTTTTTGCTGCTGGGATCATAATTTTTTGGTGCAGGAGGATCTTGTTTCAATGTTGATGGTTGATGACTGATCAGAGTGGTGGTTGCTTAAATTTGAGATGTTCATGGCAATTTCTTAAAATAAGACACAATGATGTTTTTTACATCAATTGACTCTTCCTTTCATGAATGATTTATCTATAGCATGCTGTGCTGTTTGACAGCATTTAACCCACAGTAGAACTTCTTTCAAAATTGGAGTCAAGCATCTCAAACCCTGCTGCTGCTCTATCAGATAATGTAATATTCTAAATAATTTGTTGCCATTTAAACAATCTTCACAGCATTTTCACCAGGAGTAGTTTCTATTTAGAAAAGTCACTTTCCTTGCTCATGCATAAGAAGCAACTCCTCATATGTTCAGTTTTATGAGACTGTAGCACTTGTGTCACATCTTCAGACTTCACTTCTAATCCTAGTTCTCTCATTATTTCCACCACCTCTACAGTTACTTCCTCCACTTGTCTTAAACTTTTAAAGTCATTCATGAGGGTTGGAATCAACTTCTTCCAAACTCCTGTTCATGATGATATTTTGACCTTTACCCATGAATCACGAATGTTCTTAATGACATCTATAATGGTGAATCCTTTCCAGAAGGTTTTAATTTACTTTGCCCAGAATCTGTCAGAAGAACCCCTATCTATGGCAGCTATAACCGTACAAAATGGATTTCTTAAATAATAAGACTTGAAAGTCAAAATTACTCCTCCACCCATGGGCTGCAGAATGGATGTTGTGTTAACAGGCATGAAAACATTAATCTCATCCATCTCTATCAGAGCTCTTGGATAACCAAGTACTTTGTCAATGAGAAGTAATATTTTGAAAGGAAACTTCTCTTCTGAGAAGTAGGCCTCAACAGTGTGCTAAAAATATTCAGTAAACCAGGTTGTAAACAGATGTGCTGTCATCCAGACTTTGTTGTTCCCATTTATAGAGCACAGTCAGAGTAGATTTAGCATAATTCTTAAGGGTGCTAGGATTTTCAGAATGGTAAATGAGCACTGGCTTCAACTTCAAGTCACCAGCTGCATTAGCCCCTAAAAAGAGAGTCAGCCTGTTCTTTGAAGCTTTGAAACAAGGCATTGACTTCTCTTTAGCTTTGAAAGCCCCAGATGGCATCTTCTTCTAATAGAAGGCTGTTTCTTCTACATTGAGAGTGTAGAACATTTATTAATTATTCTAGCTCTATCTTCTGAAAAATTTGTTGCAGTTTCTACATTAGCTCTTGCTGCTTCACCTTGCACTTTTATGTTTGGAGATGGCTTTTTCCTTAAACCTCATGAACTGACCTCTGCTAACTTTCAGCTTTTCTTCTCCAGCTTCCTAACCTCTCTCAGCCTTCACAGAATTGAAGAGAGAACCTTGCTCTAGATTAGGCTATAGCTTAAGGGAATGTTGTATCTGGTTTGACCTTCTGTCTAGTTCACTAAAACTTTCTCCATATCAGCAATTAGGCCGTTTTGCTTTCTTATCATTCTTGAGTTCACTGGAATATAATTTTTAATTTATTTTAAGAACTTTTTCTTTGCATTCACAGCTTGGCTGTTTGTCCCAAGAGGTCTAGCTTTGGGCTTATCTCAGTATTTGACACGCCTTTCTCACTAACCTTAATCACTCTTTCACTTGAACACTTAGAGGCCATGTAGTGTTATTAATTGGCTTAATTTCAATCTTATTGTGTCTCAGAGAATAGGGAGGCCCAAGGAGAGAGAGAGCAATGAGGGAACAACTGGTAGGGGAGCAGTCAGAACACATAACATTTATTAAATTTGCCATCTTATACATGCACAGTTTATGGCACCCCAGAACAATTACAATAGTAACATCAAAGGTCACTGATCACAGATCACCATAACAAGTACAATAATAATGAAAATGTTTGAAATATCTAGAGACATAATGTGACATAAGGTTAGTAAATACTGTTAGGAAAATGGTGCCAATAGATTTGCTTGATGCAGGGTTGCACAAACCTTCAATTTGTAAAAAAAACACAATATCTGTGAAGTACAATAAAGTGAAGTGCAATAAAATGAGATATGCCTATAAAAGTCTAAAAAACTGTCACAATCAAGAGGAGCCTGAGAAGACATGATTATTAAATGTATAATGGATGGGGTCTTGGGACAGAAAAAGGATATTCATTTAAAAAATTAAGTAAATTTGAATAAATATGCATACTCATTAATTATAATATATGAATATGTGTTCACTAATTTTGACAAATGTATGATACAAGTGTAAGATGTTAATAAATGGTGAATATAACTGTAGTTTCCATACTATTTTACTTTTTAACAGCTTTATTGAGATATAATTCATATTCCATACAATTCACCAATTGAAAGCATAAAATTAATACTTATTAGTATTCCACAGACACATGTAACCATAGTTACAATTAATTTTAGAAAACTTACACCACCTCAAAAAGAAATCCTGTACTCTTAATCTCTCACCCACTATTCTTCCAGTTCACCTCCCCAACTATAAGCAAACACTAGTTTACTTTCTGTAAATATAGATTTATTATTCTAGATAATTTATTTGAATGAAATTATGCAATCTGTGATCTTTTGTGACGGGTTCCTTTCACTTATAATAATGGTCTCAAGGTTCTTCCTTGTTGTAGCTTGTATCAGTATTTCACTCCTTTCTGTAGTTGAAAAATATTCTATTGTATGTATATAGACATTTTTACCCATTCATCAGTTAATGGACATTTGGGTTGTTTCCAACTTTCGCCTATTATGAAAGCTGTTACTATAAACATTTGCATGCTGATTTTTGTGTAGAAATAATTTTCAACAATTTTTTCTAATTTTTTTTCTCTCAGTCTTCTTATTGTTTCTCTTTTGATAACTAATTATTGCATAGCAATATATTTTTAATATGTAAACAAGATATATATTAATAGACCACTATGTCTTAGTCTTAAACATTTTTATACCTTGGTCAATATTTGGAAATATTAATTTGCATTATGGCATATGTAAATTTTGTGTTGTAACGAATGTATGAAATGTGACATGTAATCACCTTACCTCTTTGTTAGCAAGAGCTGAGAAGCCCCAGAGATGTATGATTGACTAGATATCTGTATCCAAATGAGTTTCATAAATTTTAAAGCAGAGCTTTTAGATGTATCTGTCATATCTACTTCCTTCTACTTGTATTCTAAGTATTTAAAATGAAGATATTGTGTAGTATGATTCATAACCCTATCAGAAATGTTAATTTCCTTCTTTATGACTCTGTGACATATGTTCTATACAGCTTAGAACAATTCTGATAAAAATGTTAAAAATGTATAAGTTGCTCTCCTCCTCTTCTTCTTCTTTTTTTTTAATAACATTACTGAAACATAATGCATAGTAGCCAAAAGGATTCCATATAAGCCCATGGCAGTTCTCAGAGTCTTATAAGCAACAACATTCATTATAACTTCAACAAATATTCCAATTAACCTTGATGCCTAAACTCCAGCTAAAATGATGTCTAAACATCTATAACAAGTAGATGGTTTACTACCCTATAGACTACAATATTTCCAAATTCTTGGACATAAACTGAAAGGCATAATTTCTTACATTTCCTTACCTTTATTAGTCATTTCCTGTAATTTTCTTATAGTCAGAGAAATTAGTGTTCTTTATTATTAAATTCACATATTGTCCCAATCAGTGTAGTTGAATGATTGTATAATTACAAACATAACAACAAATTAAAAAAATTAGTTTTTCTTTTTCATTTTGTTAATTAAAAATCCACTTTTGTATCAATATCCATGTCAATACCTAAATAAACTTGAATTAAAGATGGCTATAATATAATTTAGACCAAAGAGGTTTGATTTAAAATGAGCTAAAATGTTTTTTAAGTTATAGCCACAATTGCTATATAGCTTACTGCTTCTTAACGGGCAACATACACCTGAGATAAGAATATTTTCTATTACTTTTTAACTGGATAAAATTCTTATTAAATTCATGTGGAAGGAAAAACAATGCTATAATGCTAGATGCCTTCCCCTTCTCAGTCTTGAGCTCTTCTTTCCCTTTTCTTACACTGGACATGAATTAGCAGCTAGCTACTTTAATTCACTAATCTATCCATTTAATTATTCACAGCACACATGAAACATCTGTTATATAGCAAATACTGAGTTTTATTAGCTAAACCACTTTTTTTTAATTATGAAAAATGAAGGCTCATAATACGGACTAATGTCCTTGATGCTCCCTATGAGTTTCTATTGATAACCCTTTATTTTACCATTTTAACGGGGAAAAAAAGGAGGAAAATAGAGTACAAAATATTTTATGAAACATGTAAGAGATAGAGATAGCTATAAGATAAAATATGCAAATGAAGAAATACATATATAAATTTTTCACAAATAAAAATAGTAATGTTCACTTGCTATCAGACTCTCATCTAAATGACAGTTTTTTGAGGGTAAAGTTTAGCTCAGATGTAGTGCTAGCTCCTCTCCATCTCTTTCATTGTTTTAAATTATTTCTTTCACCATTGTCACTCATCTTCCTCAAACATTCTATTGCCTTTTTAACAGAATGCTTAATTAATCAAATGCCTATTTAATAAACACCTATTTTGTGATAGATACTGTAGAATTAGAAAAAAAAATTTCTCACAAATGATTGGAAGACAGGGACACACATACAGTTATGGTACGTTAATATAGTATTTATATACTTATGTTATAGTGGGCTGTATGGTGGCCACCAAGAATATATGTCCACATACCAATTCACAGAACTTGTGAGTACTATTTTATATGGTAAAGAGTGATTATTACTGTATTCAACAAAATATGTGATTCATCAAGAATTTTGAAAGGGTATGCTTATTTTGGATCATCAAAGTGAGCCCTAAATCTAATAACAAGCATCCTCGTAAGTGTAAGGAAGAAAGAGACTGATAGATAAGAGTAGGCGATAATGTGACCACAGAGGCAGAAGTTGGAGTGATGCAGCTATAAGTCAAGGAACACCTGGAATTATCAGAAGCTGAGACAAGAAATGAATTCTCCCACAGAATCCCCAGAGACAACAGGGCCCTGACAAATTTTGGGCTCCAGAACTGTAAGAGAATAACTTTCTGTTGTTCTCAGCCTCTAATTTTGTAGTAATTTGTAACAGCAGTTTCTGGGGTATGTATGTATGTGTATATACATATATACATATGTATATGTATATATACATATATATGTAAGAAAAAATAAAAACAGGTATTAGAGGTATGTACAAGAAGACTGGCTCCCATTAAACCACTTAGATTTCAACCCAAACATCACCTCTCCTATCTGCTTTCATTCACTATGTTTTATATCTCCCGTTTAATATCTTTCATATCAGTTATCCTCTTTGAAAATCATTTTTTCACTAATTTATTTGTCTATCTTTTGTTTGTTTGTATATTTTCCATGTCTTGTCAATAGAACACAAGGCCCTTGAGGTCAAAGAACTTATCTTTCAAATAATAAGTGATAAATACATGTAATAAATGAAATAAATGGAGAGTCTTGCTGGGAAAGAGGGTAGACTAGAACCCACTTGTACTGTTTTTTTCTGAAGAAACAAATATCAAGACACTAATCTTACTTATTAGATTAACTGAATACTCTATTTCAGTATAAAATACTGAAATGATAATTCAGGTGTTTGCCCCTTCCTAACAAAAAGTACTTCTTTCTCCTACTTCTTGTAAAGATCTATTATTTAGTTAACTATGGTGGAAGTTTCTGTTAACCTTTATTTCTTTACCTCTCCTAAATCATCATTAATCAAGTTAATTGCCAATTTCAAAAGAAGTCATCTAAAGCATCAATGCATATAGTATGATCCTCTTTTGTAAAAAATATACCTCAATATATGGAAACACATGCTTGTACATTTTTATTCAAGTAGAGATAACAAAGCATAAGGATACACATCAAGAGGTTAAAAATCGGTTACCTAAAGGACGTGAAAGTGTTTTTTGTGTGTATGTGTGTGTGTTTTGAAGAAGGAGTAACAGAAGAGATTAACTTTGCATTTCTACATTTTGTATTGCATTTCAATTGTTACAATGTACATTATTTCTATAATTTGAAGGTCAAAAAATTTTTGAAAGAATAATTCTTCTTTGTGTTCTTTTTTAAATTTTATTCTCATTCAAATTCCAACTATCTTAACTCAGCTTGAAGTTACCTTAGCTTTGAAATAGAGTTTTTTCTCATCCTTCTGCATCTTCTCATTTCAGTCCATCCTACACATTTCTTAGATGTAGCTTCATATAACTCAAAAACCTATTATCTCTCTTTAAAGGCTATAAAATTATTAACAAAAGCCTATATCACATTCATAATGTTCAAAATGAGGCTCTTTTAAACTTACTATTCTACTACTTTCCTATCCTTTATAGAAAAACCTCATGTTATTTCCAATGATAGAGACATCATGGATTTAGCCATTTGTAATTATCTAAGCAGACATAAGCCATCTGATATTGAAACAAAACTACATATTCATCTTAAAACCTCATGCTTTTTTTTTAATGTATTAAAGATTCTTGTGAACTTGGATTTTTAAAAGCAGTAGTAAATTTTTCTAGTACTTTACAAGCTGTTTTTCCCTATGTGAGCTCATTTGATACTGACTGTGCTGTGTTAGTCAGATATTAGTATATTTATTTTATAACTGAGGAACCTAAGGCTCACAAACATTAATTTGACCAAAATCATACAAAGCTGTCAATTGAACTTCAGTTTTCTGCCTCTAAAATGTGTATTCTTCCATTAAACAATAATTCATCTCATCATTCTCAGTTCTTTCAACTTGATTGAAAATTCTTTGATAAATAAAGGTCCTGGCTTTATTTATCTTTATATCTCCAAAAGTAAATGAGAAAATACTTTGAAAGATAATTTCAATAAATGTTTTTAATTAAGTAATGTATTTGTCCTTCAGACAAACTGATTAAATTCTTTTTTTTTTTTAGTGGCATACCCAACCTTCATTTTTTTTTACTTACTTACTTAATTTATTTTTTGGCTGTGTTGGGCTTTCTTTAGTTGAGGTGAGCGGGGACTACTACTCTTATTTGCGGTGCGCAGGCTTTTCATTGTGGTGGCTTCTTTTGTTATGGAGCATGGCTCTAGGCACACAGGCTTCAGCAGTTGTGGCACGTGGGCTCAGTAGTGTGGCTCACAGACTCTAGAGCGCAGGCTCAGTACATGTGGCGCACAAGACTAGCTGCACCGTGGCTTGTGGGATCTTCTGAGACCAGGGCGCAAACCCATGTCCCCTGCATTGGCAGGCGGATTCTTAACCATTGCACCACCAGGAAAGTTGCCCTGACCATATTCTTAATGATATCACTTTAGACAGTACCAGAAAATATGGTTATATGCTTAGATAGTTTTAATCAGTTGAATAAAACAAAGATTCTGTACTAAAAATTTTCTGATAGACTGGAAGAATGGGCTAAAATTTAATGGGATAATGCAAAGGTTTTATACTTTGTTCCAAAACAGAGCTCTCTGAATAAAATAGATAAAATGGCATGTGATAAATCTTTAAGATTATTTAACATATATATGCTTATACAGTCAATTCTTGTTATTTATGTTTGTCAATAGTCATGTTCTATAAAGATGCTAGAAACACTAATTTAGTGAATACTGAACTATGGTTCCTTGATAAAATACAGGTGAGTTAGGTTCCTGTGAGCTTCTGGTTACATTTCCATCCACTGATCAATATATTACCTTGTTTTATATGTGTTTCTGTTTAAAGACAGCTTATGTTATTATTGATTCTTTATTATTATACAATAGTGACTCTGTCATTAAAATCACATTAAAATCATTAAAATATTATTGACTCTTTAACATTAAAATAACAGCAGCATGGCTTCCCTTGTGGCACAGTTATTGAGAATCCACCTGCCAATGCAGGGGACACGGGTTCAAGCCCTTGTCTGGGAATATCTCACATGCTGCAGAGCAACAAATCCTGTGTGCCACAACTACTGAGCCTGCACTCTAGAGCCTGTGAGCCACAACTACTGAGCCCACACACCACAACTACTGAAGCCTGCACACCTAGAGCCCATGCTGCACAACAAGAGAAGCCACTGTGATGAGAAGCCCACACACCACAGTGAAGAGTAGTCCACGCTCTCTGCAACTAGACAAAGCCAATGCACAGCAACAAAGACCCAATACAACCAAAAATATAATTTAAAAAAATTTCTAAAAGAAATAAAAAATAACAGCAGCACTATTACTCATGACAATAAAGCTAATCTAACAAATATTTTATTCATAAGATCATCATAGCCTTCTTTTGATTAAGAACACTAGACAATACTTCAGCACTATGTTTGGGGGTTATTTTTAAAACAGAAATTACCAACAACAACAACGCAAAAACTTGACAAGCCTGGTATTAAATAGATCATGAAAAGAACACTTGTTTACAGTATGAGAGCTTAAATAAGAAAGAAGAATGTCCCTTCTTCAGCCTCAGCTGGGAACTTGCGTACTGGGTGATGCCAATTTTCACTGCCGTGCTCAAGTGCATGAATGGCATGCAGTGAAAGTGCCACGAATATTGATCTGAGGTTACAAATAAAGTTTAGCAAGCAGGTAAATGTGCAAATACAGAATCTGCCAAAAATGAGGATTGGCTATATTTATGCATATCATTTTAGACAGTTTAATTTTCTTAAAAAATGCATGTTTTGTGTTAATGTGAGATCCAAGAAAGTAAATAGGTTCACCCTGTCTGTTTTTGTTTTTTGCTAATATATCTAAAAGGTTGTGATTACTATCTTATAAATTAGTAAAATTGAGGGGCTTCTGATGTTTTTGGAGTCAGGTGAAAATTATACACTTCATCTGTAGAAGAAATGTACATGGAAATAATAGTTTGCACATAGTTTCAGGTAGTTCATGAAGTTTAGGGACACATAGTCACACTATTGTAAGTTCCCTTGGCTTAGAAAATTACATTCAGTTTTTTTTGTGTTTTTTTTTTAAAGTATGTCCTTGTTGGTTATCTATTTTAAGTATAGCAGTGTGTACATGTCAATGCCAAACTCCCAATCTATCCCTCCCCACTTAAATGTTCTATTAAGCACATTTCTAAAAGATTATAAAAATAAAAATGAAAATAAATATAAGACAAAATGAAAACTAGAAGCTATATAGCATGGCTCAAAAAAGCAAGACAGTTAAACCAGAGAGTTTTTTAATAGTCATCTGCATGTATATTAAAGGCTACCATATGGAAATTACTTTATTCATATCTATGTAAGAATTCATAGCACAGAAGAATAATTAATGAGGGGAAGCTACAAAGGACTATAAAAAGTAATCCCTGGCCAACAAAATTATCCAAACATCAGTGAACTTCCCCAGAATGTAAGTAGGTACCTGTCCCTAAAGTCTTTAATAAAATTATAAATGATTATTTGTTGGATATATTGAAGGTATTCAAACATCATATGGGATTTACAAGGATACTTAATGTTGATTATTTAGAATCAGAGATTTCAAAATTTATGAAGGTTAAATTTTATTTTTTCTTTAAGTCAAATATTAATAAGCAAGAAGAAATAGTTCACAAATAAAATAATGTCTTTCCCTTTCCCTGAAAATGAAACTTCAAAATAATGTATTAAAGTTTTAAACTTTTGATTTTTTTTAAAACTGTTATATCATATAACAATGTTTTGTTTGAGGAGAAATTTATTGGAGCTACAACACTCTTACATCCAATTCAAACAAAAACTCCCTTTTAGTATAAAGAGTATCATCCAAATGAGCTGCTCTTATTTATTTTTAATATAAATGATATTAAGCAACTTACATTTACTAATATAGAGACCCCAGCTTAACTTGGAGATATTCTCTATTGTATAAATGGGTAAGAATAATATCTTTATTTATGTTGGGTTTTATAAAAATTAATAAACAGAAAGCTCAGATAGAATTGGAAGACCAGAATTGGGAGCTCTCATGGCCTGCAATGATAGTTGAGCCCAACAGGAAAAAGAAAGACTCTTCTTTTCTGGTGAGGACTCAGCCAATGAAAAGCCATGGACTTTTTGTTTACTATAGCCCTCCCATCTTCCTATTTCCCTTCTATAAAACACTACTTCTCTTGCTATGTGGGGACTTGCACATGACTCACCATGTTTGCAGACACTGAATTTCAATCTTCTGTTGATTCTGAATAAACCCATCTTTGCTGGAGAAATATCTAGCAGTCTATTTGTTTTAGGTCAACAAGTCATAACAATTATTTCATTTCTGAATTTCTCAACATCATTTTTTACATTAAAAAATTATTTTGTAGCTCATTTTCCAAAGTAAATTTCACTTTTATTTTTGTATTTCTTTTCAAGTTTTTCCATAAATCACAATATGAGAACAATCATAAAATACTAGTTTCATAATTCAATGGGCATTCAATAAATGTAAAGTGTCTTATTTTTATTGAAAACAACTCTGAAAAATCAGTCCAACTATTTGTGTTGATTTCTTCACTGATTAACATTGTTGAATTGAGACTGAGAAAAATTCTCTGAGAAATTATAACTTGGATTGTCAATCAATGGGTAAATAAATATGTCCCTTTGATAACTTTATCCTCAAAATTTTCTCAGCAAATAAAATCAGCTATCCTTAGAGGTATTCAAGAAGTGAAAAAAAATATCAGTGGATCTGAGACAGAAATAAAAATAGAATATACAATCATATGATTAAAATATATTTCAAAGTTATTTCCTGTTAATGTTAGGTTATTACAATCTGAAAGGAGAGTAAATCAAGATTATTATAAATGTGTTGATAACAATAGGGAAGTATTTTATATATTTTAAAATATTACTATCCCTCTTGTATATACATATACAAAAACCCTTCAACATCAGGGACAGTTGTAAGAGGATGTTTTATAATTTATACACTGTTTTTGTGAAATGTATCCTTTTTCACACAATAAAATCATATGAAACTTTGTGGATTTCTTTTCTATTTCACTGGGATGGAGGAGAGAGAGCGTGGAAGTTTTGCAGAAGTAATTCTAACAAGTAACTGAGCTCTGTTTTACAGTATGGTAGAATTTGTGTCTTTTGGGTAAAAGTATCCAGAGAAAATATAATAAAAGGAATCCTTAAAGTTATGGGAAAATAACATATTTCATTCATTGAATTTTTCTTTCACTATGTTTTTTGAGGATTTGCTTCCAAGATTACTTACATGGTTTTTGCAGATGCAATTCCTTCTTGGGTTTCTGACCTGAAGCCTTAACTTGCCAGCTGTCTATTGGCTGGAACCTACTCTAAGTTCTTTGCTGTATTGACGTTGAAGATCAGAATATACCACCCCCAAAATATGCCTCTTGGCATAAATGTTATTTTGAACTGGTTAATTCTAAGAAATGGCAAATACAGGAAGAACTCTGAAAACTGAGTGGAAGTTACCCTTTCATAAGGAAAGGGAAATCTTCATTTGTAAGGGTATCTCCCTCTCTGTACCAGGAAGAGGAGGATGACCAAATCTTTAGAAACTCTTATCAATGGAGAAGGTACAGACTTAAATCTGCATAACAAGCATAACATTGCTTACTGTGCTTTTCCTGGTAACATTCCATAACCTCTCCCTCCCCCATCCCCAAAATTTTCTTTTGTCTTTATAGCTGGAGATGGTATTTAAGGGGATGACTTGGGCAATTTCAGGGAGTTACACAGTTGCTTCATTGTCTACCATGTATACAGGAGGTGTACAAGTTATTAAACATCTGTTTTTCCCTTGTTAATCTCTCATTTTATTATGGGGATGGTGTCTCAGCCAAGAACCTAGAAAAGTAGAGAAAAAATTACTTTTCTTCTGCAGAGACTCCTACAATATTGTGATTTATAAGAAATATACCTGGCCATTCAGATGACCAAACTATATTCCATATATATTTGGTCTTAATCCATGGTCCCTGGCTTACACCTCCATAAGCCCTTGGGATTTTCTAAAGAATGTGGACAATGGAGGCAACATTTGTCTTTTGTTATTATATTTGGTTTCTTATGCTCAGTTCCTAAAAAGCTTCAGAGCCATAAATGTGAAATACGTGTTTTGTTATTTATAACAAAACAAACTGAGTTTATGTTAATAAGTGACTTAGGGGGAACCAACATTGAGTACAGGATTGGAATCTTCAGTCCCACCCACTGATTTCCAGGGAGGACAGAGGGCCTGGAGTTTGAATCAATACCAACGGCCAATAATTTAATCAATGGTTTAATATCTATGTAATAAAGTCTCCATAAAAACCCAAAAGAAGGGGGTTCAGAGAGTTTTCAGGTTGGTGAACGAGAACACTTCCACATGTCTCCATGCCAGGCCCCAAACTCCAAAACCGCAGAAACTTCTTTCTTCAGAACCTCACCCTATGTATCTCTTAAACTGGCTATTGAGTCATGTCCTTTGATATCCTTTATAATAAACCAGTAACCTAGTGAGTAAACTGGTTTCCTGAGTCCTGTGAACTCAGTCCTGTGAATTAATAGTCAAGGAGGAGTTCATGGGAACCTCTGATTTATAGCCAGTCAGTCAGAATACAGTTAACAACCTGGACTTGCCATTGGCATCTGAAGTGGGGGAAAGCAGTCCTATGGGACTGAGACTTTAACCTGTGGAATCTGGTAATATCTCCTGGTAGATAGTGTCAGAATTGAATTGAATTGTAGGATACCCAGCTGGTGTCCCAGAATTGTTTGGCATTGTGAACCCCCCAACCCCCACCACTGACATGTTGGAATTGGTAACCAGAACACTTATCTCTTTAACATGGTAACTTGCTTCATCAAAGCCAGAAAGGAAGAGACTAGTAGCAAGATGGAAGTCAGTATTTCTCGTAATCTAATAAAGAAAAGACATCTACTCAAAGTTGAGATATTCTAAGAAGCAAGTTACTCAAAGGGATGTGATTATACAAGGCTGAGAATAACAGGAGTTGGGATTATGGGTTGAGGTAGAGCATTTCAGAAGCTACCCAGCAAACTATGCATCCAATAAATATGAATTTACTCTTTTGCCCTGGGCACTGTTTTAGCTACTGAGGATACAGTGGTGAGCAAGACAGATCAAACATCTTGCTTCATAGTACTTAGTCTCCTTTAAGAATAATAGTCATACTGCTGTTAAAGTCAGCCATGTGGGCAGGACAAAAGAATGATTAAAGGAAGGTCTTGGAGAACAGTTGGATGGCTATAATAATCCAGAAGAGGAAAGATGAGTGTGACATACAGAATTTAGATTAGGTTAATTTATAGCCTTGGGCAACTGGTGACACTACCAAAATAGGGTATGTCTAAAGTGATGGAAGGTATAGGGTAAAATGGATGAATCATTTGAATTTGTTGAATTTGAGAAGTGTGGATGCCAACATAGAAAGTGCCACTAGGCTACTAATTACAGAATTTCTGGAGTTCTAACCTAAATACACTCTGAAAATCACATCACATAATATCTACTTTCTAATACCTTCAAATAAATTTTATCAACCTACATCCATTCAGAACTCATCTTGTGTTCTTTCTTATTTTTTTTATTCTTTTTTGTTTTGTTTTCTTCCATGACTGTCCTTCTCCATTTTCCTCATTCATCACTGTGCTCAAGACACTAGATTTAATATATCTTCCTAATATCCTTTCCACAGTTGATTTTTATACTAAAAATCTACACAGGCATTAAAAAAAGACTTTCCAAACTACCTTCCATGCATGGATTTTCCATCTATCCTTAAAAATATGATTTTGGTTTCAGAGTACATATATTAAAATTTATGTTAATAGTATCATAATTTTCTCATTCTATTTTTTAACTTTTTTATTGAATAATATGCTATAGCATTTCTCCATATATGTACATCTGGTTTGTTACTTCTGGCAGCTGCATAAATTTTCATCAAGTATACACAATTTATGTTTACATTCCTCTAATAATGAATGAACTAATATCTCTATCTGAGGCTTTCTCAACATAACACTTTAGTAAATACCTTAAATGTGGCTCCTTGATGATGTGTCCCAGAGGTTTACTGTGCTAAATACTTTGGAAAACCATTGCTAGTATGTAGTATATACAAAAATTCATTTTCATAAGTAATTTCAAAGAGCTCTCCTGCAACTCTTTATGCTCTCATCAGCATTTAAAATTATTTGACTTTTTTTAATGTTCACAATCTGATAGATATACAGTTATCTATCTCATTGTATTTAAATTTGCATTTTTCAGATATAAAAAACTCTTGTGTCTGTTTATAAAATTATTAGCTATGTAAAAGGGTTTTCCTCTTTTATGCTACCAATTGAAGACTACCATATGTTGTATAAATATATATCTTCAATTTTAGTAAGTAGTGTCAATCTTCTAAAGCAGTACCATCTATTTTCACTCTCGTAACAATGTATGAGTAGTCCAGCTATTCCACATCTTACTAACATTTTCCCCCAGCCTATGCTTAATTAAATACACACACACATCCACACATCCACATGCAAATCAGATACAACCATTTCTAGAATTCCTGCAGATTTCTCACAGTGTGTTTGTGTGTGTGCATGTGTGTTTGTGTTTATGCATGTGCACACGCATATGTCTCTATATATGAGAGAGAGTGGAAAACATCAAATAGACCATCTTCACTGTTCAGTGTTGGATTCAGAGAAAGGAACCAGAAACTCATCTATTTGAAAAATATTCCCAAAATTTAGAAAGTAATACTTTTTATCTTTTAATATTTTAATTCTATGAATATGAAAGACTTTCACTCCCTCATCAAGATGCTCCTAGTGTATATGCTACAATTTAAAACTTTTTCCTCCAGATACATTCTTTCTAAAAGCAAGTAGAATTGCTAACATAAGTTCAATGTACTTTTTTCTTTAGTACTAACTGATGCATATATATATACATGTGTAACAAACTTGATGTTTTGTTTCAATTTTTTGGTTTATATTTTCTGACATCCACAAAATATTTTTTAGAAATATATTTGGAAATTTTGTGGATTAATGAGGTTTGCCTTCTGAAAAAAATAGTTCTTAGAGCTAAGTTTGTAGATTCAAATATGTCAGAGAGGAATATCTTGGAGCGACTTGAGTCTTATAGTTTTGAACTGACACTTTCTTCTCCTGACCTAGGATGTGTATTTTGTTCTTCTTCATAGCTTCTCTGCATACATTTGCATCCACAGCCTTTATTCCAACAGTTGTTATCATCATTACTTGTGATTCCTAAGAGTTTAGCCCCTCTATGGTTATTTACCAACAGGTCTAGATGCTTCTTTTGGTGGCACAAGGTAACACTCCAGGGTTGACAGTTCACAGAAAATGACCCTGCTGTCCTAACTCTAAATAAAGTAACAAGACTAGTGGTTGTCATACTCTATTCCTTGATAGGAATCAGGTTTAAAAAAAAAAAAAAGATTTGCTTAAAATGACCTTACAATAATTTATTTAAATTATGTGTTATTGCAAAAGAAGCTAGTAAGCCATTTTTTGTCATATGTGCTTACTATGGAGATTTTTTTTTTGTGATTTAGAAAACATTTTTAGTACACCCTTCTATATAATATTTTGTAAGGTTGGCTGTCAGTAAGGAAATCACCTTAAACATATTTCTTCAAAAAAATATTGTTGCTACAAAAATTAAACATGCAATATACTATAAAATGTTATAATTAATTCAATTTTAAGAAATTAATTTAAAATATTTTGTTTTCACATATGCTAAAAATGTGTATGTTCTATGCATATGGTGTAAACAATTCCCTTTTGTATTTTTCTCATAAAATTTAAGATAAGCAAAGTAATTTTAGGAATACAAAAATATGAGTTTTGAATACTTTCTAATATTGAAAACATATATATAATGGGCTGGGAAAATTTTGAAAGTATTCATTTGTTTTATTTTTGCATATCTATTTGAATTAATATAATGAGAACTATCAGAGGTTGGCAATTTTAGTTAGAGTATGTGAAAATGCACAGAAATAGAAGGTAAAATTCACTAGGAAAGGGACTTTTAATTATGTGGAGTAAAAAAAAAAATAGTGAAAATAATACGAGACCAAAAAAGTGCTATCTTTATTTGTTTTCATTTATTTAATATATTTTATTTCTTTCTTGTTTGGAATTTTAAAAAACTTTATCACAAATATATGCACAGGTCCAAATTCATCAAAATATAGACATTAAATATGTGAACCTTTTTGTATATTAATTATATTGATATTTTTGTATATAATTAATATACTTTTGTATATTAATTCCTCATTAAAGTTGGAAAAAAAATAACCTCTCTCTATCCTGAGAGAGGTTAAATGGACCATCATGTAAAAATTCAGATTATGAAAAAAAAAATCAGATTATGGTTCAGTTGGTCTTTTTTGGATCTTGGCAGTAGAATGACTGTATTAGTTTCCCATGGATGCTGTAATATATTACCATATACTTTGTGGTTTAAAAGAACTAAAATTTATTCTGTCACAGTTCTGGATGCCAGAAGTCCAAAATCAGGGTGTCAACATGGCCACATTTCCTCTGGGGTTCTAAGGGAGAAGACATTCTTTGCCACCTCCAGCTTTTGGTAATTGTTAGCATTCCTTGCCTTGTAGAAGCCTCACTCTGTTCTCTGCCTCTGTGGTCACAATGCTGCCTCCTTTTATATCTATCAAATATTCCTTTTCCTCAGTCTTAGACAGACACTCATCATTGGATTTAGAACCCACTCAGACAATCCAGGATAATCTCCTTATCTCAAGTTCCTTAACTTAATTACATCTACAAAGACCCTTTTCCCAAATAAGGTAACATTAACAGGTTCTGAGAATTAGGATGTGAATACATCTTATTGAGGAACCACCATTCAACCCACTTCAATGACCTAAAGAGAAAGGCACTCAAATAAATAAATAAATAAATAATGTTTCATATGCAGTTTGGAAAAGAAAACAACTCTTTAGTAACATTTATACTATTTTATAATCATGTTCCTTCTAAAATTATCTTTGTTCCTATCTTTCATTCCTATCTGTGGTTTTCCTCCCAGTACCTTCTCCCAGTAATTTTTCTCTATTCCCCATATTTTCTTCTATGTTTCTTTAACTGATTAAGCTGAGGTTTGTGTAATGGAGGCACTTCAATGTATAGGAAAAATAGTACAAGAATTTCTGGAAAACATGCAGAATCAGGTAAAGCTACATGGAAATAAGCAGCAGACTTCTATTTTAGGAAAAATCACAGAGGAATTCTCAACATGGACCTTCAACTCTGAGGGCAATCCTTATGGAAAAGAACACAGAAGATTTAAAGAATATTAGTCCATGTTTGAAAGGAGTTGAAATATGTGTTCAATCCAGCCAGTGATTGGTGGAGAGTTTCAAAATACATTGATGTAATCAATGAGTAATATATACATGAGAATTAAGGACAAGTAATGAGAAGACAGAGACCAGGAAGACAGAGAATACAGCTTTGAGGTACAACTCATGAAGCCACCTCTGTCAATGAGAATAAAAATTAGTCAAATAGGGCTTCCCTGGTGGCGCAGTGGTTGAGAGTCCACCTGCCAATGCAGGGGACATGGGTTCGTGCCCCGGTCTTGGAAGATCCCACATGCCGTGGAGCAGCTAGGCCCGTGAGCCATGGCCGCTGAGCCTACGCATCCGGAGCCTGTGCTCCGCAACAGGAGAGGCCACAACAGTGAGAGGCCCACGTACCGCAAAGAAAAAAAAAATTAGTCAAATACATAGTGGACTGAAGTAACAGGAAGGATACAATAACTAGAGGCATAAGAAATAAATTGAATTACTAAAGAGCAGGAAAGAGATAAGACTCTAAACTGATTCTCATTAACTATGAAATAGGGAATAAGACAGAAGGCCCATACATAAGTGATCAAGAATAAAAAGCAACATCCATGAAATTTGACATGTGGCAATTTATTTTCCCACTTACAATGGCCAGACTTACTGGGTCTAGAAAGGACAGAGCTGAGAGTGTAGCCATCATGTTAGAGAAAGCAATAAATGAAATTATTTTATAGTTCTGTATGCTTTCTTTTCAAGTTAAAGAAAAATAGTAAAATTCATCCAGTAAAGATAAAATAAAGCATATAAAACTTAAATTGTCTTCACAAGGGATGGCTATCAATGAGGTTAGAACATAAAAAGAAAAAAATGAGTTCTTGAAATTTTAATCTAAGTTACTCTGAGAGAAAATAACTATTATAGGTATGAAAATGGATATATTTATCTCTCATGTAATTAAATACACACACACATTAACCAAATGTTATTTTTAATAAGCTGGGCATTTTACAAGTTTGAAAAAATTTGGTAAATAATGAAAATAGTGAAATTATTGAAATTATAATATGAAAGGGGGCTATAATAATGATATGTAGGCAGAAGCTTGAAGACTATGTTAGATTTCTTACTTCAGGAATAAATGAGTTAATTATGTGGGTTGTTGCACCTATGAAGCTAAAAGCTCTTTGAGGTCATGGTGAATAATCTTGTATCACCCTTATCAATGGGCACAATATTTTGTGAATAATATTTAATCAAAATATTGATTCAATGAATAAGTGGATAATTAATTAATAGGATAATAATTAATAGGAACCTCTCCAAGACTATTTATGTTTCCCAAGCAATAGAAGCAAGAAATATGGGACAAAAATAGAGGAAAGAGAGAAATTAAGAGATGAAGGAAAATGGAAGTGAGTAAAAATGCATTTGAATCACAAAATGACTAAAACCTGAGAAATCTACAGCAATAACGTCTTGTTAGGTGAAACAAAGTTTTGAATTGGGTCCTTTCTTTCCAGATTTTGACAAAGTGAAACTAACTCGAAGAAGGTTAAATGTAGACATTGAAAAAGGGGTAAAAAGTCCATGAAACCACCCTTTCATGGCAAAGATATAAAAATATGGGAGTTAGACTATGTGTGAACACCGTTCTTGAGAAGGATTTCTTTGGAGAGAGCTATTACCGTCAACTGTGAATCCCAAACCGCAGTAGAGGCAGAAAGGAAATGCTTCCTCTTTTACCTTAAGACAAGGAAGAGAAGAATTGTGAAATCCGTATTGTGAGAGTTTAGCAAGTGTTTTCATACTAAACAAGGTATGAAAAGACACAGAAAAATAGTGTCTAAGTAAATGTCTGAGAAATCTAAAGAACAAGATTAACTATAGTTTGAGAGTTACCTGTACTCAGAGTGGATGAAGGATGCACAAGTTCTCTATATCTAACAGGGCCACCCAGTGAGTGAGAGCTAAATATAGACTTTCATATACTGGGGCTACAAAAGGAATGACAAATAACTAGCCATAAAACTTAGTAATTCTTGTGGGAATTTAAGATACTTAGAGCAATAGACACTGCAGGAGTGAAGGTGGGGTGTTGGTGTCTTCAACAATGCATAGAAGTGCCCAGAAAAAAGAAAATTACACATACCTTAAGTACAAGGAACAGAGATTATAGATAACCACAGTGTTATAAGTCTAGCACACATTCACTCCCAAATCTCTTATTTTGCCTCTCAATATTCCAACTTTGGAAGCTTCAGAAACTTAAGGTAACTAGCTGGATGACAAGGATTAGAAACAGGAAAGATGACAAGGTCAAAAAGTAGAAGCCAGGGGCTTCCCTGGTGGTACAGTGGTTGAGAGTCCGCCTGCCGATGAAGAGGACACGGGTTCGTGCCCCGGTCCGGGAAGATCCCACATGCCGCGAAACGGCTGGGCACGTGAGCCATGGCCGTTGAGCCTGCGTGTCCAGAGACAGTAAATAAGTAGAAGCCATCTACACACTATTTATCCTGGAAAAGGCTAAAGAGGAGGAATAGGAGAAGGCTTCAACTACAAATCAATCTTAGAGTTTTGACTATTATAAAGAAATTGACATTCTACTTATTAAATTGAACCTGATTTTATCATCTGTATTAGTTTTCCCATTGTTATTGTAAACTTACCACAAATTTTGTGACTTAAAACAGCATAAACTTATTTTACAATTCTGTAGGTCAAAAGTTCAATGTAGGTCTCACCGGGTTAAAATCAAGGTGTTGGCAGGGTTGTTTCCTTCTAGGCTCTAGGGGGAGTCCTTTTCCTTATGTTTTTCCAGTTTCTAGATGCCATACACACTCCTTGACTCATTGCCCGCTTCTTTCATCTTCAGAGTCAGCAATATTGCATCTCTCTGACCATTTTTCCATAGTCATATCTCCCTCTAACCGTAGTCAGGAAAGGTTCCCCGGTTTTAAGAATCCATGTGATTACATCCTAGATACTCCAGGATAATCTCCCTGATTCATGGTCCTTAAATTAATGACATTTGCACAGTCTTATTTGCCATACAGGTAACTTAGGTTGATCTGACTAATGCATTTACTCAAGTACAGCAGAGAATTGCAATTTGTGGTCTGCAAATATGATGAGCAACTTGCAAGTCCCCAGAAAAAAAAAAAAAAAAAAAAAGACAGAACTCTTTTATACAGGGGAAAAGAAAGTTAGGAGGGATACAGTAAACAAAGAGCCCATGGCTCTTCATTGGCTGAATTGTGACAGTTTCTCATTAGCTGAACTCTTGCCAGGAAAGAAGTCTTTCTACTTCCTTTTGGACTCCACTACCTTCTCAGTGTATGAGAGCTCCCCATTCTGGTCTTCTGATTTTATTTAACTGAGTTTTCTGCTTATTAATTTTTTACATTTTCCATTTTTGTATCAAAAATTTTATCTAGAAGTTCACTGATCAAGAATTAAGTTTTCTAGTTTCAGCTGCTTTTACTCCTTCATTGCCAGAACGGAGCTTTCCTGGATAAAGTGTTGTATGTTGGAAAGTGCACAGATTGCAAACATATTGAAGACAAACTTGAGTAACTCTCAGGCAGTTTTGAAATCTAAAATCTATATGTTATCAACATCATAAACACTGGATATCACTGAAGCTTTATGTCATCATTAAAGGTCTGGCACATAAACTTTCAACAAGGCCTGCTACAGATATCTCAGAAGAACTGTCTCATCAGATGTTGTCTGTTTCAATCCCAGAAAATCTTTACTGTTGGGTCTCTTAATTGATGTTTAGTGGCACAGGCTTAGTTAGCAGTACCTCATAGGGGTCTTTCCAATGAGGTTGAAATGTACCCTTCTGGAGATATCTTTTTAACAGAGGAAATTTTCAGGTCACAATGTGTGATCCTTAAGTTATTCATCTCCTAAGTACACATGTGAAGATTCCTCTGGCAAAACATGGTTACTTTTAATAGAAACAATTAGGCCTTTGCAATATTAGAGTATCTCTCCTTTTATCAGCAGTGAGTCAAAAGGGGAAGGAGTGAAGTGCATTGGGAATTCTGAGACCATCTTAGAGAGTGAGGGTTTATGAGTTCCAGTTGGGGTGGATCGAAGATTTAGAAGGACCAATGGAGATACTTTAGGTCAAGGTATTTGAAGGACCTCTACAAATTTTGTCAACTAGGTCTTAATAATGTCATTACTATGTTTGACTAAACCATAGAAGTGACGGTGATAAGTGCAGTGAAAATGTTGTAAAACTGGTTAAAGAGCAAAGACTTGTCAAAGTGCCTGGTTAGTAAAATGGTTTCCTTGATTTCGATGAAGTTCTAAGGGAGTTCCACAGGTAGGGATAATATTTCCAAATGAACATTAGCCTCAGAAGAGGCAGGAGCCTGTCTGCAAAGGAAGGCTTCAGTCCAGCATGAAGACATACAGACAATGACTAAAACATATTTTTATATCCATTAGATGGAGGGAGTTATAAGAAACCCATTTTCCAGAACTTGAATGGTCCATTAGGCAGTTAAAAATATTGGAAAGAAGTATGAACAGGCTTCCCTGAGCTGTACTTTGAACAAGTAGGTCAAGTAGGGTAAGCACCTTTTGCAGCCTTATTAATTTTTCCACACATATATTGATTCATGAATGGTATCATTTTGTCAGTAGACTAAAGGTTTAATGTATGTACATAAAGAGGCATGGGGATTTTAGAGTCTGGGTTGTTATTTGGTCCAAACCAGAGCTTTCTCTCTTTATCAATCCAGAGCTTTCTCTCTTTAGCAACCAGAGTTTTCTCTCTTTGCTTTTCCTTTCCTGAGGCCAATTATTAGACTTCTCTAGTCAGTTCTTCTAAGTCATCATTTGGGGAAACATCCTTTTAGACCATGACAGAGGTTTGATTGCTGCTAGTCCCTAAAAAGCAGCATTCCTTTTAGAAATGTCAATAAGTTGATTTACCTTAGCTTCCAGAGAGTCAGTTTTAGCATGTCTCCATATCTTAAGGCAGGTAAAACTATTTCATCCAGTAATTCCTAAACATAACATCTATTTTAAATTTCATTTCTGCTGAAAGTCAGGAAGCCATATTGCTTCCACAACATTACAAGGTCTTGAGCTACTCTGAAACCATATCTACCATCAGTATAAATATTGGCAGTTTTGTCCTTGGCTACAGTACAGGCACATGTAAGAGTGTATAATTTGGCCTGTTGGGCTGACATAACCATAGGTAAAGATGCTGCTTCAACAACATCAAAAAGAGTTTCAATAGCATACCCAGCACAATATTTGCCATTGTCACCTTTTAAATAAGAACTGTCTGTGAACTATGAGAAGCCAGTATTACCCAAAGGAATTTCCTGCAGATTATCACAAGGAGTCAGGTGGTGATCTGTCAGTTAAGCAGACAAGAGGGACTTCTTCAGGGACGGAGGGGAGAAAAGTGGGAGAGTCAAGGTTTTTGCAACATAAAAGAGGGAACAGGTAACAAAAGTATTTCATAGGAGGTAGGCAACTGACTGAGAAATGTTGAGTGTGATGAGAATTCAGGAGGACTTCTACTACATTAGGTACAAAAATGGATAAAGTAGATCTCACAACAATTTCTTGGTGACCTTCACCAAAAGCGTAGTGACAGTAATAGCTCTAAGGCAAGGGGTGTATTCCCACGCCACAAGGTCTAAATGCTGGCTATTATACCCTGTGGGTTTATGGTGGTTTCTCTGTTTTGGGGTGAGTATGCCAAGGGCATCCCCTTCTTTACTTATATGAAAAATAAAAAGGGAATCTGATAATTGGGATGCCCATGGACTGGTAAGCTCATTAAACTCTCCTGTAAAACCTTAAATGTTATGTTGTCAAGTTCTTCCCATAAAACTGGGTCAAGGTTTTTTTGTTTAGAAAAACATACAGAGGTTTGGCCATTAGAGAGAACTTTGAAATTCAACTTCAGCAATAACCAACTAGTCCAAGAAAACCTCACAGTTGGTACTTAATTTTGGATTTGGGGAAACTAAAGTCACTTCTATAAGTGACTTCTACCTGGATCTAGGTATAGCCCTTGTTCAGATGCCCTAAATATCAAACCTGGCTAGGAAAGATGTGACTTTTTGGTGACCTTATTTAAGGCTAAAAGCTATAGCTCCTGGATGCTATCTTACTGTGAAAAGGATTGAGAAGGAGAATGAAGAAGCAAGTCCTTCATATAGTGCAGCAAAGTCAAAACTCTGGCCTTCAGAATTTGTGAGAAATAAGGTCTCTGAGTAAAGCCACAAGGCATTAATGTCCAGGTGAATTGTTTTTCTTCCTAAGTGGAGACAAAAATGTATTGGCTAGCTTCATCAACTGGAATATGGAAAAATGCACTGAATAAACAATTACAGTAAAAATTTGCTTTCAAGGGAGTAGATGTTAGAAATGTATGAGTGTTAGTTACAATAGAGTGTCAAAAGGTAATTTTTTTGTTTTTGTTGCTCTGACATCCTGGACAAATCTCCACCCTCAACCCTTAGGTTTTCTCACAAGTAAAATAGGAGTATTACAGAGTCTAGTACAATAGATAATTTGAGTCCTGTAATCTTCTACTATATGCTTTATATCTTGAAAGCCTACTTTACTTATAGAATATCAATTAATTCTGGGGAAAGGTTTTGAGGATTCTATTTGATTCTTGATGGGAGGTGTGCTGTGAATTTTGCCAATATCATTTGGAGACTTTGCCCATAAGGACGGTAGTATCTGATTCAGTAAGGACAAATAATCAATATTTTTTGAATTTGCTCTAGTACTGTCAGAGATGAAGCAAATAAGAGATGTTAAAGGCTCATTTGATTCACCTGGTTGTCTGCTTTGATGACTACTGCCAAGTTCTATAATTATTTTCCTCTTTTGGAGGAAAGAAATGTTGGCATGATTCTTCTCTAAGAAGTCTCAGCCTAATAAATGGGTAGGGGTGGAAAAATTATGGATATAAGGATGTATATCCCTCAAAGGTCCTAAACAAAAGGAGGTTGGTTCAGAGATAGGAACCTCTTGGGGTACGTTAGAGATCCCCACAATTGAACTGCTTTAGTCCTCTAGAAAAAGGCTCCTCTTAATCAGAGGGAGGATAGGGAAGAGCCTCTGTAGTTTCTTGAGCCCTGTCATTAAGAATTGGGAGAACTTGTGAATGATGGTTAGAGGGCTGAAGATGCCTAAAACAATTTGTCACAATCTCCTTTCCAATATTCTGTTTCTTTGTAATAATAACAGAATCTAGGTGGGTTTTGGTTTTGCCTAGAGGTATTTATTTGCTGAAGTTGATGATGAAGAATTTTAGTGATCTTCATTTTAGGTGACTCATCTATAACGCAAGAGAGATGGTTTGCCAGATTGACTAAGTCTGGAGTGGACAATATTTCCCATTCCATCTTGGTCCTTTTAGTAGAGGAGAAAGGTCCTGTTTCATCTTATTAATAAATATAAAGTTAAAGGCTACCTGGGTGGAATCAACATTAAAGGAGACTAGATTTTTTTTAATCCTTTGGAATTGCTCAATGAAGTTACCTAACAATTGCCAGAGCCTGATTATATAATAAGTTAGCAGGCTGACCTCCCTGTTGTAAATCTAGGACCTTTCAGTATTTTCCCAAATAGCAGTTTCCACCCAATGCTAGACCTAGCCTTCTCCAATAAGCATATGAGCTAGCTGATATAAGTCAGAGAAACCAGGTTGATCAGTTTTAATGACTATATGAAATTCCTCAACAAATCTGTGAGGATCTTTGGTTACTTTGGGGAAATTGTCAGTATGACTTTCAGTTCAGCTTTAGTCCAGGGAATATGTTAAGAAGGCTTAATTTTAAAAGAACAGTTATGACAAGTTCAGAGGAAAAGGAAGTGGAGACAGTTTCAGGGAAAAGGGGAAGTTTGGTGAGAGAATTAATATGGGGGTATTGAGGGTATAGTTGAGGTGCAGGTGGTGTAGGAGGGAAGGAGAAGGATGGAGCTGCCAACAGTCTGACCATGAGGAGTCAAGGGAGTAACAAGATAACATCAGAAGTTGAACCTGAGACAGAGAAATCAAGGAAGAAAAATACTGGTCTTTGGAACTCATTTTTAACTTTCTTTAATTTTTTGTATGCCTGGGTTAATCTTAAAATCTTATTTTGCAGATAGGCAATTATAGGCTCTTGATAATTGTTTGGAAGCCTGCCAAAACCAATCAAAGTTGTTTTACCACTTAGTTTTGAAATTTCAGAGCCATGGTGGTCCAATTTGTTTTTACAGTAAGTAAATTTGGGGGTTTCAAAAGCTCCCCAAAATGGCCATTAATATTCTAAAATGCCTTTGGTTAGGTTGATCCAATTAGTTAGAAATGTGCATGAGAAAGGATAGTGGTTTGTAAACATGAAATTGGCCAGGGGCCATGTTGGGAAGTGAGGGGTTCCCTCTAAATATTTAGATAACTGGGATCCCATTTCTCAGGGACTTTTCTCTAGAGTAAAGAATAATTTTCAAACCACCTAAATACCTCCAACAGCTCAAACAGCCTACAGTCCTAATACCAGTCAGTTCTAAGGGATGAGATTGGTCCCAGAGGCCCAGGACAAAGGCTGCTCAGTACAGTTGTGATAGAACAGCACTTATTCCAAAGTAACAGACTGATAGCTAGTTGGCAGAGTTTCAGTGAAACAGCCCTTGTTCCTGAAGGAATGGGCTGAAGGCCAGCCAGTACCAGTTGGCACAGTCAGATTTCAAAATCTGACCAAAGTGCCAAAAAATACTCATATATAGAACAAAGCCTTAATCAGAAATGATGAAGTCTTAAAATAGATCCCAGATACAACTCTGAAGAGCTTCAAAACACTAAGAGGGCAGAAGCTTGGATCCAGAAGAAAGACTCACCCTCAAGCTGCAGGGTTAGAGAGAAAAGCAATGAGAAACAATGGGCTCAATATGTTACCACATCTGTTTGCTCACTAGATTTGGAGTCACTGGAAGTACACTAAGGAATAGAGCCTGAACCAAAGACAAAGAGAAAAATAAATCAAGGGCTGGAAGAAGGTATTTGAAGGAGGCAATGGATCAAGTTCCTGGGAGATGACATTTCAGGAAGAAACAAACCAGTCAGAGAAATAAACTGCACAAATTACCTAGGAAGAATTTGGGAACAAGACATTTTATTCCCAAATGACTTCTAAGGCTCTCTAAATGTCTCTGTAAATTCAATATGTAACCACCCTAATGTTTGCCTTTGTACACACACGTGCTCAACCAACAGTAAATGAGGAAGGCTCAATGGAACTCCCATTTATTCTATGACATGGAGAATGTCTACTCTCATTGGGTGTCATCCAACCAACAAGCCAAATAGGTTACTAAGAATAATTAATTTATTTAAAATATCTTAGATATCTATAGGTTAAGTACTTTAAATTTATCAAGTTCATATTATATGAGAAATTTGATAGTTTATTATGACATTTGTTTAGTATAATGTCAATCTTTGCTTTTAGAATAAAGAGGAGCTCTGAAACTGAATCAACATCTGAATGTATACAGGTTCCCTAACTTTTCACCTTATAATGTAATATCTCACTTACTTTCCTCAATTCCTAAAATAAGACCAGCAATAGTATCAAAAACTACTTACTTCCGTATTCACAGCTCCCTATTTTAGCACCATCGTATATGCCAGTATTCACTGGCCCCTGACAAGAAGAATATCTTCCCCTTTTCTTTCAAAAGATGGGATCTCACTATTGTCTCTGACACTGGCTAATTATTAGCTCTATGGGAAAAATTAAATTTTAATGTCATTTTAAAACACCAGGGTCTTTCTCAGTATGATAAGGTATCATAAAGGTTTAAATTGTTTTGGTAAGTTGGCCACCTGTTCAGATGTTTAAAAATTAACACAGTCTTTCCAACTTCACATGTGTTCATCTTTTATATTGATATATGTAGTCACTATATTAATATGGTTTGAAACAGTCCCTCTTTAAGACACCTGCTGAACACGTATTTTAAACTGCAAATGTTATTCAAATTTTTCAAAAATAATTTATATATTTCAAAATCTTCCACGTGACACCTTGTGAGAAGTGCCACTAAGAAATTAAAATTTCTCAGAAGGAAGTAACCTAAAATTGGAATAACCTAAATATAAAATCATATAGTAACCTCTGGGCTGTAACTAACATTCAACATTTAAAATAAAAGCAGACAGTGCACACTGTCAGTTAACCACATGCCTAATAATAAACTTTTGAAGATATTCTATGAATTTCCTTTACCTAAAGTTCACCATAAAGAAAAGATGACTAGTTAAATAGTTTGGCTGGAGCTTTAACTAACTATTTTGATAAAAACAATCATATTCTATCATAAGTCAAATGTGTTGCCTTATCATTAAAGATTTCCTACGTTTAATTGAACCAGGAGAAAAAGGTTATAGCCACAAACCTCATTTCTATTAATGCATTTATTTAAATATAAGATGGAATTGCAAGTAAGTTTCTATTTCAAACACTAGTTATAGACACTTTTCTTGTGAGACACTACTGTAATATTTAACATGCCTAAAAACTTACTGTATGTAAACTATTCCAAGAGAACCATGGAACCACATAAAGAAAATAAGAGACAAATCCTTTGTTCTCAAGTAGCTTACAATTTATATGAAGTTTATCTTCATGGATATAAAAAATTATACAGCAACATTGTTTTGAAAATAGACCCACTTCAAAAAAAGTGTTACTTTACAGAAATTGAACCATGTTAAGAAAAGCTGAGTAGAGTTTGATGATGAGACTGAGGAGAATCTCCTAGGATTAAGAGAAAGATAATAGAAAGATAAAAGTTTTGTGTTAGATTCAAACATTAATTAATTAATATTCAGCAAATATTATTGAAAGTCTCTCATGTATCCAACAACTTTCTTCACACTGGAGATGTAACCATGAATAAGTCAGACATGGAATATGCCCTTATTGAATTTAAGGTAATAAGCTGACATAAATGCAGTGATAGGAGGAATACAAGCTGCTATGAGATCACCTACCCAGGGTGAATTTCCAAAGCCAGACAAGGATGAAAACTTTTAAGGAATAGTAATAATAATAATATAAAATTGTAATAATAGTAATAAAGATATAAAGAGCTAAAATTGCTCAAGAACATACACTATGAAGTGCATTTGTATGTACTTTTTAGGTATAATAGGAAAAAATATTCTGACACTTGTTAAGATGGAAAGGCAGGCTTTATTCTGAGGGACTACTACAGTGGAGATTTGTAGTAAGGGAGAGAGATTAAACTCAACTCTGAAAACAATAAGTTCAAATGGAGATTTATAGCCAAAAGCCAGGGTGGGGTCAGTGGATGAAAAATTACTAAAACATAATATTAAGGGTAAGAGGATTATGACTAAATCAATTTTACAAAATTTTTGCTAAAGGCAGGCCAAAGTGATAAGATATTGAAGATGGAGGATAAGACATTTGATCATATTTTCAAGGATGGGGGATTTTCACTAAATTGATGCAGTAAGATCTTACTAAAATTGGACTAAATTGGCTTAGGGCAGAGTCCAAGGGCAAGACCTAGACAAAAAGAGGTCTCAGAAGAGCTTTGTCAAAGTTTGGTCAAAAGAGAGAGGCTTTGTCATAAGTATTAGGCCACTTATCCTCATAACATGTAAGACAGGCATTAGTAATGGCATGGTTTTTTTTTGTTTTTTTTTTTTACTGATAAGATAACTGGGGAACATCTAGGTAAAGTCAATTGCTGATGATCACAAGACAAGTAAATGACATAGCTAGGTCTCAAGTCCAAGCTATCTCTCTGGAGCCTGGGCTCTGAGTCTTCTAACTCAATAGATATTTTCCCAATCAGAGAGATGTCATGCACAACTTATTGGAATTGCAGAGGAACATGTCAGTAACCACATTTTATAATTTAGGGTATATGTAAGATTCATTTCCACATTGTTTTTGTTCATTTTAGTTTGTGTGTGTTTGTGTGTGTGTGTGTATCTAAACCATTTTATTTATTTATATAGCATTTAAAAATTACCCATTATCTTTATGAAACTGAACTACAAAAAATTATTACAAAGTCTTCATTCTATAAATATACCTAGGTTTTCACAGTCTTTTTACTCTAACTTTTTACTATAATTTGGCCCTGAAAGTATTTCCAATTCTCCATTTCATATTATTTCAAATTTAATATTCACTTTTTAAAATGCTATTCCTGAATTTTATTTCCTATGACCAAGTTTAAATGGAAATTACCATGTCTTATCTGCCCTATTATTTTTTAAAGGAAATTTTATAACAATTTATGTTCTTTTTCATATTTATATGACAGGGCCCATTTATTTGAATATTTTATTTTTAACCATTATAATTTCCTTTAGATATTAAATTAAATAGGTGAAATATATATTTATTGCTGACTTTTATTGATTTTATTTTTGTGTGTTGGAATGTTTCTATGTTTCTATTTCCTATTTTATCAATCTGTATTCCATTTTGTGAACTGTCAGTATTCTTGCCCCATATTTTAAATCGAGATCTTGTTTTTTGTTCACATTTACTGAGTACATACTGTGTGCTAGGCACTGTGGATACAATAACATTGTCTATAACTGTGAAGGGGAAGTCAACAGGGAATGAAAAGGAATCACAGTAGAGTGGGATGAGTATTGGGTATGGTGAGAGCAAAGAGAGGCCTCTGTCTTGCCTCTCAGTGATCTCTGGATAGAATGATTTTTTAAACTGCCTGTGGAAAGAATGGGACTTAGTTATGAGTTGGGAATGTTTTTGCATTTAATTTAGATAGTAGCATGTTTAAAGTCTCAGAAGGGTAGGAATATGGTGATTCCAAGTAATATGTGGCTGAATCGAAGTGTAAGTCTAGGAGTAGGGTGTGATGAAAGATGAGGATCCAGAGGTAAGCTGAGAGTACATGATGAAAAGCAGTGCAGTCTACCCCAAACTGCTTATACGCATGCTTATCTTATCAGCTTGCATTCTATTTCTATTTTAAATGTCATAAGTATTTAACATACTTTCCCAATGTGTTTGCTTCTGTTTATAATGTGTTGGGCATGCATATATTTTCTTCCTTGTAATCAAATCTGTCCCACTTTTCCTCTACCATTTCTTCCATTTTTCTACAGTAATTCAACATTGTTTTTAAAAATAAATGGATGAGGCCATCCTGTACTGCTTATATTTATTTATTTCTGAATTAACTCATCATATTTAATACACTTACAAAGGAAACTACATATTTGATGGAATAGAATAGCAACAATTGTATTTATTTTAGTAATTAAATGTGACCATATCTAGAATAATAATTTCAAGAACTCTTCAGCGTTCCCAGTAGTACCTCATGAATATTCCATAAGCTGTTGAAAATGGAATGTTCCAAGACTTCACAGGTGGTTTGGAAACCCCATATAAATGGAAAATTTTGAGTATTAGAATTATAGCTCAGTTGGTGTTACAAACAGCTTCTTCCCAAGTAAAACCAGCTGCATTCTGGAGAGTTTCCACAGCACAGGGCCATTTAAAGCTGTTTATGCTGCTAGCAATTCTCATTATAATAAATGTACCTGATGATACAGTAGTTTCATCTAGATCCAAGTTGTCTTTGATACAAAGCATGGAAAATAATTGGTAGGTCATTTCAGACACTTATTGCCTGATAATAGTATTTACTGTTGTTAAAAAAGGCCCCAAATGGATTCACTTGTGCTAAGCCTTATGTCAGCAAACCAAAACTTAACATCTAACTTATTTCAGCCTCTCCTAAGAATATAACCTTTAACCAGTTAATCTGGTATTACCTGGTCAGCACTAGTGAGGTAATCTGCACAAGAGACAGACTCCTTCCCTCCCACAAAGGAAGGTGACCTTGCCTGAAACAATATACTTTTTTTTTTGTCTTGCCCCCTTTCTAACTATAAAAGCCTTCCATTTTGTACAGCTATTCAAAGCTCCTTTCTAATTGCTAGATGGATGCTGCCTGATCCATGATTGTTGAATAAAGCCAATTAGATCTTTAAATTTACTCAGATTGAATTTTGATTTTTTAACACTGTTAAAGGTTATTATAATACTTACCAGGGAATTTCAGAAACATGTTGATATTCCTAAAACCAAATATTGAGAAACACAAAAATACAGATATTATATTTCAAGTGAAATTGTTTATTCTTAAAAAAAAAACAAAAATAAAAAAACAACTATACTTTCAATCATCTTGTTCAGGAGCATAGATTTATTTTAACACTTATTAGTGATATTTTGTGGCCCTAAAATAGAAAGGATGGAGGATGTACTGATTTCTGACCACCCGTGTCTTTAAAACTCTTATTTTCTAATACAAGGAGGAAGTAAAGAGAAACAGTTATTGATACCACCACGGATAAAATAATGCTTAATGTGTCCTTATTGATATCATGTTTTGGACTCTATTTTAAGCATTTTACTTATATATTAACTTATTTAATATCATAAAAACTTCAAGAAGCATATATTATTGTCCTCACTTTTATACATAAGAAAATTCAGACACAGCAATATTATATAACTGTTCCAATATTATGAAGATTCTGAGTCATAGCTATGGCTCAAACCCAGGCAGCTGGCTCTTAACTATCCTAATACATGACAGAAACCACGTGTTAGGTATGTGTCATATATAAAGTTATTTAGTTCTTACAACATTTTGAAATAACTTGTTATCCATGTGTGACAAATGAAGCAACTAATATTTAGAACAATTTAATAACATGGTAAGTTGAACACAGATAGTTGATGGCAGAACAGGACCCAATCTAGCTTGAATATAATGGCCTATGCAATGTTGTGCCTAATTTTCCTAAAGCAAATTTCTCACTCCAAGAACTATAGTAACCATGATGCATGTAAATAATAAATTGAAAGGATCATTGAAGCCATTAAGTCCTAATTTTATCTAATTCTTTATTATTGACCTCATAAAACTTTACTAGAACAATACTCAAGTTTACCTTTGTGCCTTAATTCACTGTCATCTCTTTCTTTTTCTCTTTTTCTTTTTTTTTTTTATTTTTTTTAACATCAGACAGATGTGATCATTATTAGCATATAGTCATAAAAGAGAAGCAGGAACAAAGGGTTTGAATAATTAGGAAATGAAAATTATATACAAAATGGTAAGAATTTGCCCTTGCATAAACTATGACCTGTTTGAAATCAGTATGCATTTCATACTGTTAAATATATAGTGAGAGAAAAGCACAAATTATTATATAAATACTCAAGTTCTATGGGCATTTTTATCTCTTTATAGTGTATTTGTTATATGATATTTGATTCAGATACACATCCAAATCATGGGTAATTATTATTCCTCTTTTTTTGTTAACCTATCACTGACACATAATATTAAATTGATAACATGTTAATTTGTCCTTAACAGTTGTAGCTGCACTATATCACTGTCTGGAGTTTATTGGCTGGTAAAAGATGGTTACATTTTAACCAATACACCTCTAAAGATTTTACTGAGTGTTCAGAGCTAAAAGCCTTCACAGAGTTTGCTTCCCACTCTCCCCTCATTTAAGAAAAATACTGTCTAATTATTTCTTCAATTGAGAAAGAAATGGAGATGAGAATGTTGTATAAATTTTTGGTTTATCCAGAAATTTCATAGCCAAATAGCTATAACACACAAAATAAATTTAAAACTTTGGAATCAGAGATCTATAGAGACTTGATACTGTGGTTAATTTCTTGATGATATTAAGATTACCTACTAACCCTACTGAATATTTTGATTTGAAAAGATGTGCAACAATAAAAAAAACCCTAAAACAAGTGAAATATTGAATATACATAATTTTGAAAATGAGTAGTCTAGAAAATTATAACTCTAAATATTCGAGTTTGTATCCTCAAGAAAATATTCTTATTTTAAAACATAAAATCAAAATTAATTTATCAATCTTTAGAAATATAATGATAATTTCTTTTTTAATTAATTAATTATTTTGAAATTTTGAATTTTATTTATTTTTTTATACAGCAGGTTCTTATTAGTTATCCATTTTATATAAATTAGTGTATATATGTCAATCCCAATCTCCCAATTCATCACACCACCACCACCCCCTGCCATTTTCCCCCCTTGGTGTCCATATGTTTGTTCTCTACATCTGTGTCTCTATTTCTGCCCTGCAAACCGGTTCATCTCTACCATTTTTCTAGGTTCCACATATATGCATTAATATACGATATTTGTTTTTCTCTTTCTGACTTACCTCACTCTATGACAGTCTCTAGATCCATACACGTCTCTACAAATGACCCAGTTTCATTCATTTTTATGGCTGAGTAATATTCCACTGTGTATATGTACCACAACTTCTTTATCCATTCATTTGTTGATGGGCATTTAGGTTGCTTCCATGACCTGGCCATTGTAAATAGTGCTGCAATGAACATTGGGGTGCACGTGTCTTTTTGAATTATGGTTTTCTTTGGGTATATGCCCAGTAGTGGGATTGCTGGGTCATATGGTAATTCTACTTTTAGTTTTTTAAGGAACCTCTACACTGTTCTCCATAGTGGATGTATCAATTTACATTCCCACCAACAGTGCAAGAGGGTTCACTTTTAATATCAATAAATATGATTAGAATTCCAAGTTCATCATTTATTTCATAAATTCATCTTGACTCTTCATTTGTTGGAAATTATATCAAACAATGCCCATATATGTTAGTCTTTTAACTCTCCTTTTTCGTTTATAAGTGCCCCAACTCTTTTTTGTTCTGGAAATATTTGTGATAAAGAATGCAGGATATCTGTTGTAAAGAATTCTCCACCTGCTGGATTCTGATAATTGATTCCCTGTGTTGTGGCTTAACTTGGCCCTCTGTCTGTTTTGTTTCTTTTAAAATTTTAAGGCAGAAGCCTTGCTCAGATCCATGTTGGAGTTGTGGCATGATTAACTAATAGAAAATGCTCTATACTTCCTATTACACATCAGAGTTGCACAGTATCTGGTGGTTTCTCTCTTGGTACTTTTAAGATTGATCAGGGGTTTCAGGTGTTATCATCCCAATTTTTCCAATAGATATAGCCTTCACCTCACTTGGTCAGGTTGACAATAGACAGGTGCTGACAGACTCCAGATGTTTCTTGAATTGGTTGGTGCTGTCCCAGGAGACTGCAACACTCACACATTGTACACTGGATGATGACAAATGAAGACAATGCTGCAGATTCTCAGGAATCTGTAATTTTTTAATTCTATATATGTTTTCATCCTAAAAGTTATACATTCCATAGTTAATTTATTTCAGTCTGGGATAATTTTATTGTTGCTCCTCTTCTTTTTATATCAAAATATTCATTAGGTTTGGTAGACTATATATACATACAGATATATTAGACTTGGTAGACTTTATATATTATATTTATATAACATATCTAATATATATAACATATATAATATGATGTATAATATATTTTATATTACACATACTATATATTATAATTATACATATATGTTATGTTATATATACAAATAAAATATATTATATATAGTACAAAAAGATAATTTTCATATTATATATCATATGTAACATAATATATTATAGTTTTTATATTATATATGCTATATATATATATATATATATATAATATATAAATATATATAATATTCAGGGCTATCCAAGAACTAATCACATAGATACAAAAGATAGATACATCCAAAGAAATTTATTGTCAGATTGGCTCACTCAAACATGGAGGCTGAGAAGTTCCAAGATCTGCTCTCTGCAAGCTGGAGGCCCAGGAAAGCTGGTAGTGTAGTTCCAGTCCAAGTCTGAAGCCTTGCGAACCAGGAACACAAATCCAAGTTCAGAAGTTGGATGTCCCAAGTCAAGTAGAAAACAAATATACCCTTTCTCCACCTTTTTGTTCTATTTGGGCCCTCAACAGACTGGATAATACTCACCCATTGGTGAAAATATCTTCTTTTCTCAGTCTATTGATTTAAATGCTAATCTCTGGAATGTCTACTCTCACAAACACCCTTAGAAATAATGTTTTCCCAGCTATCGAGGAATCTGTTAGTCCAGTCAAGCTGACACATAAAATTAACGGTCACAAGTATACACACATATATGGATTTTACTTAGTATTTCTTGTAGAGGGTATGCTCTTTGAAGTGAATTTAGTGTTCTTGTATATGACTTAATTATATTTTGAAATAATTATTTTTCTATTTGAGAATCTCACTGAAACTTTCATAGAAAATACCATTCAACATATAATTTGCATATTACCCATAAATTTTCAGTGTTACACCTTATGCTTAAAATTAGTGAAAAAGTGTTTATTAGTGCAAAATATTTATTGAATGCCTTCTAAATTCCAAGAATTATCAGCATGAAGATGCATAGTAAAAAGCAGTGAAAAACTCCTACCCTAAAAATCTTATATTTTCATTAATTTGTGTTTTTCTATTTTGTAAAAATCTCATTTATTTTATTGGCATTTATATATTTTATATTTTCAAGTGACTAATATGTAAGAATATTGATATTGGAGAGTTCAAATTACCTTGGCAACCTCATTTGCTGAGGACTTTAAAGACAATGAAGACCAAGGAGAGTTTTCTCATTTTAATACCAAAGACTGCAGCATGTTAGCATATTTTCAGTTAAAAAGCATGGGAAATCTTTGTCCAACCACATCTAGAAAACACAGTAACTTTCTCCTTAAGAGATATATATTTGCCAAACTGTAATGTATAAAATAAGTGTTTGTTTTAAAATATTGAAATTCATTCTGAAACTAAAAGAAATTATTAATTTTTGGTTATGTTTTATTTTCTAATAAGGTAAGGATATATTTTATTTTTCTCTGAGAGTGCCAAAATAATTTGAATATAAGGGGAGTGGTAATTGCCTTTATTTTTATTATTTTCTTTGGAAAGAGATTAAAAACTTAAAATAACATATGTATGTTTCATTCCAAAATTAATAGGATAAACTCAACTAAGGAAAAAATAAAGTATAACTGTACAGCCTGCCCCAAACTGAAATGTGTGTAAAGACTGACACCACTCTGAGTATTATCATAATCATGCATTAAGATGAGAATCAGAATAAATTAAAACCATTGAATAATTGGCCTAAGAAAGAATATGTTGAGATTAGCTATGCCTGTTCATAGCTATAGGGACTGGTTAGTAAATAATATCAAACTGCTTCACAATATACTATTAAAATGTAAGATCTAATGCCCTTCTCTCAGGACAATGTAAAAAAAAAAAGAAAGCATTATTCTAACAAATATTGTACCTTCTGACCTTGACAGTACTCATGCTTTTTCCAAAACTGTATATATAATTAACATTTATTTGAAGGATACATAAAATTGTACATGTATCATATCAAATATAACTAATGATTATAAAAAGCATTAAAAATTATTTTTGCTACTGCTGAGACACTCTTGGACTAAGGACCATGATGTGTCATTGTATTATTGACACATTAATGCACCCAGACTTCAGTTTCAACTACAGTACTTACTTCCATAGACTTGTCAGTAAGAAAAAGACATGAGTGGCTAAGACTGTGTGACTCATGTAGCCCACATGATAATGATTATGACAGAATTAAACAGCCAAACCTTGAGCTGAGCCAGTGTAGAAGGCAGTGCCATGATATATACATACACACACAAAAAAAATATCTGTTTTCAGGTTAAGAAATTGAGACAAGAAACAAACAGAAGATCAACAAATTTTAACTTTACCTCCCATTATTTCAAAGCATAGGAAAGGATAATAAATCTGTGGGTCAGAGAGCACAGAAGGCTCAGATTAAAGAGAGACAGTAGAACAAGCAAAATCAAAGAAAGAAACAGAAAAAGGAATAGGGTGGATGAAAGAAAAGGAGACAGAGAAGGGATGGAAGGAGAGAGAACGTTCTTTGGAAAGAAAATAGGATTGATTTCTAGCTGTACAAACTGTTAAAATATTACAGATCTTCCTTGACTTACTGTGGGGTTACATCCCGATAAATCCATTATAAATTGAAAATATTGTTAAGTTAAAAATGCACTAATACACTTAACCTACCAAACATCATAGCTTAGCCTAGCCTATCTTAAACACACTCCAAACATTTACATTAGTCTACAATTGGGTAAAATCATCTAACACAAAGTCTAATTTATAATAAAGTGTTGATTATGTCATGTAATTTATTAAATACTGTACTGAAAGTGAAAACCAGAATGGTTGTCTGTGTCCAGAAGGGTTGTACATTTATGGGTTGTTTACTCTCATAATTGCATAATCTAACTGGGTGCTGCAGCTTACTGCCCAGCACCACGAGAGAGTAAGGACTCCCTATCGCTAGCCTAAGAAAAGATTTGAAGTTAGGTTTCTATTGAACGGGCATCACTTTTACACCATCTTGAAAAATCTTAAGTTGAACCGTCATAAATCAAAGACAATCTGAATATAAATGTTTCAATATTTCGTATCAGTTATTAAGTAGGTGCTACCATAATTCACTTAGTGAGACCATATTGACTCAGATAGCTTTGGCTCCTCTTCCTGGACTCCCTAGACTACACATGGTCTAACAATCTTAAAGGGTAAGATTGTAAATGGTACCCATATTTTATCAATTGTCAAATAATTTTATATTCTGATAATAAAAAAATTATCAGCATGGATTTTGTAAAATATTCAGGAAGAATAAAATAGCTAAGTAGTTAATTAAGTAGTTAAGTAGTTAATTAATGTATGAATAAGGAACTATGTAAGAAACTTAGTGGGTTTAGAAAATTAGTGAGTTTTTTCCAAAGACAGAAAAAGCATGACATCTACCTAAACTTGAGTTCAACTTGTTGGGAAAGTCAATCCTACCATGTGCTCAGGAGAGAGAACCACTTATTTATGAATAGTCTTAGTAGCTACCATAGGATTGTTTCTGATTCTTTAGTGATAAGTATCAAGGGAAGGAGCATTCTCTCTATCTATCTATCATCTATCTATCTATCTATCCTCTATCTATCTATCTATCATCTATCGTCTATCTATCCATCTGTCATATTTTCTAAATGCTGTAATAAAGTATACATAGCTTTCAGTGTTTTTCAATCATTCTAAACAAATCTTACTTCAGTTATGCTTTGATAAGTTGGACAAACATAGAAGGCAAAATGAGATAAAGAGCATCTTATTGAGTGTGGACCATCTTATACTTGTGCATTACCTTTTTTGTTTATCTATGCTCAGCATTTCGAAAGAAGGAATGGTCTTAATAAAACATCAGGTTCAATTAAACAGACCTATGTACCAGGCACCATACTAGTTGATAAAGACAGTGAAATAATTATGGCACAGTCCCTATCCTCAAGGAATTCAAACATAAGAGGAGAATGGTATCAGCCTTGATGCTATCAGCCTTGATGATGATGAAGATAAATCATTGTTATGAAAGGTCACTTAACTAAAACTAGGAGGAGGGAAAAGGAAGAAAAATCAAGGATTTTCCAACAGCACATGAAACTTCAACTAAACAGACTTGTAGAGTGAGGCAGGTAGACCCAAGTCCCCCACCTTTAATTATACATTCTCTATCACATGACATTGCCCTTAGAGAAAACAGCCACCACAGCTCCTCAGATTTCTCTGTGGAGGAATTTCAGTTAGACTAATACTCCTGTCCCAACCCCTTCCCCTAGAGTCCTCATTTATTCCTCTCCAAGGAAGAAGTGAGTTATCCAGCTAATGAGTTTGAAAGAGCACTCCACTTTGGAGCAAGCCTGCATATGGACAGATGTGTCTGACCTGCTTTCTCAGCTTTGTGGTGAGCTTGGGGTGCTGGTGATGCTCTGTGGGAACAGCTTGAAATTCTCCTAGTAACTGGGTAAATAAGTTGGTTCAGTTCTAGAAGGTGTTCTCAAATCTGTTTGGCTATGTATCTAAGCCATGTCCTTAAGCCTTTGATCTATTTTTTTATTACCAATAAAGCTGACTATTTGGTCTCCATGTGTAAAACTCCTGTGTCTGTTCCTCAATTTATTCCAAGCATAGGCAGTAAAGAGGGCTAGTATTTAGGGACTTATTCACATTTCAATCATCACTTCCAATTTATTCTCTGAGGTTGTTTCAGTACATACAGTTTCATTTTGGTGATTAGTTCAGGAGCCTAAGCCCTGGTTCAAATTCAGTTTGGGACCTAATAGTATCTCCTTTCCAAGTCATAGCCAAGAACTATGCATCTAACAGGGACTGTAATTTTTTAATTGAATTAGTTGCTTTGATAGTATTAAGTCCAAATATTTCACTAAAATATGTACTATTTGACTTATTTTTTCTTTGTTTTCTCCTTTTTTTCAAGCAAAAATGTTGTCCATGATAGAGGCGAGAAAGAACCCGGGGTTACAAAACTCTGCCAGGAAAAAGAAGCTAATGCTAGTGTACATAGATTATAAACAGTAAGTAGTCAACAAGTATCTGCAAAATGTTCAAGGATGATGATCTCACAGCACTGGGTATTTGGGTAAACAATAGTCTAAATAAATAATATTCACATAAGTCATAGCATATTAATAAATTTTATCTATGCAATATAGATGCTAGGATCTTAGAAAAAAATGTTTACTTTTTCAAACTCTGGGGCATTAAAACATACTAAATCTGTGTGCTTGTTTGAACAAATTAATAAATTATTTTGTGTGAATTTTTTTTTTTCTTGGTACACGGGCCTCTCACTGTTGTGGTCTCTCCCGTTGCAGAGCACAGGCTCCGGACACGCAGGCTCAACGGCCATGGCTCACGGGCCCAGCTGCTCCTCGGCATATGGGATCTTCCCGGACCGGGGCACGAACCCGTGTCCCCTGCAACGGCAGGCGGACTCTCAACCACTGCACCACAAGGGAAACCCTTGTTTGCATTTTTACTTACTTATTTTCGTTCTTATAACTGATACTTCAGGCACTGTAAGAGTAAATAAATCTTAAAAATTCCTAATTTATGTCCAGGGATTAAGTTATTCACTAAATATGTCCAATATGTCCTTGCTTTGAGGCTGTAACACATACAGATAAAGACAAAGCTGAATACTTCTGTTGTTTCTTATTAGCTTATCTTCATTTCCTTGTAATATTCCTATATTTGACTGATTATTTTTACACTCATTTACAAATCAATTAATTTTTATTAAGTAAAAGAAGATAATTCCTAGGTTGTTTTCTTTAAGGTTTTTAACAAACATCTATCTTACTAATGGAGACCTTTGCATGACGCAGTAAAAATAATATGCTACCAATTAGAATTAATATTATTCAAATAGATAGAGGCCACAGCAAAAAAAAAAAAAAAAAATAGAGACTGGTAAATAATTTAAGCCAGTACTGATAAGAGGTAAGAAAAAAATAAAACAGATGTGCTTCATTGATTTTAGCTTTCTTGCCAATGTGAAGTAAATAACCACATAGAATATGCTATTTTGACAATACTCATAGAGGTATCTTTTAAAAAGATGGTTTCTGAGAAGGTAAGCTGGGAGATATTAAAATAAATTATTTTATTATTTTCTTCTTGGAAAAACAATATTATGGTCAAAATTGATGTACTCTTTCCTTGAGTCTCTTCCTAGAATGCTTTCCCAAGTTGCCTTCAGTTTATCATCCAGCAGTATGCTCCCTGCCCCACTCCCCTCTGTTTCTCCTTTAGGAAAGCACCACTTCTGTTCATAGATCTTCAACCAGAACAAAAGGTTAGCCTAAAATGGCTTGGATATAATTCAGACAGTAGAGGCAGAAAGTACTGTGAACTTTTAAAACATTTTCACAACACAAATGCACATTTCAAATTGGAAATTTCTGTAAGATAAGATAAGGCCCATAGTGTTCTTTTATTGATGCACTATGCAATGCAATTTTTATACTCTCATATCTCCTGTAATAGAAATATGACCTGGAGCTACACATAACATTGATATTTGGAACCATTACAGGCCTTTGTAAAGTGTATTATGCCTTGGTGATACATTCAGAAGAAATCCAAAAGCATATAAATCTAACTATTGCCCTTAAACTACACCCTTGGGTGAGATCCAAGTTTTCAGAATCTGAATCTTTCTTAGCACGTTAGAATTTTAGAACCATTGGCTGTTCCTCAAATGAATGTTTGACCTCTGCCCAGATGGGAACTGGAAAGGATAAGAGAAGAGCATAAAGATGGAAAAGCTACTTTTATAATAGAGTCACCACAGTAATATTAAGGAATAGATCATCTATACATATAAGCATGTGTGTGCCCCCCATACACATGCTCGTGAAAACACATATGTATAAAAATTCTTTATCAACATTTTTCACTTTGACCTGATTTACTTTTCTAAATATCAACTTTCACCATTTGATATATTGACTATGTAATAATTTGTCTTTTGTCTTATTCACCTATGTATCTACAGTGACACATAGTAGTTGTTAAATAAATAACTATGATAATCAATAAGTGCATACAAAAGGAGACTATGTTATTTTCCCTTATTCCATTATACTCTCTCTCAAAACACAAGCTCAGTATGAATTTATTTGATTTTTAAGCATCTTGGCATTTGTGTACCTATTAGATGCCCAATACTTCCTTGGTACTTGTGAGGCTACAAATAAGAGTATGACAAGAAACTGTCAAACATATCAGTTTTGCGAAATCTCTCTTCTGTTTGAATGTCTCATTTTATCAGTTTTCAACGGAGAAATAATCACCATTACCACAATGTTATGTAACAGATAGAATTTTATTGCTTAGTAGGGAAAAAAATATATATATAAACAAAACCAACAAAATTGGTTACTTTTATTTTAAGTACATAAATACATGTGGGTAAATTTATATAAATGTATAACTAATACAAATTTTGCTGGTAAAAAAAAATATATGTGGGGAATCAGAGAATTATTTGGACAGGAGATATGATGATAACTATAAAACACCATTTTAATGTTTTCATTCAGTGGAATTTCTAGATTAAGGGAACATTTTTAAAACCTTTACATTATGGATAGATGTTCACTTGTGACATGGATATTACAGGTATAAATATAATTTGATTTGATCCATGTAAAATTTGAAAGATGATTATCTACTTAGATGAAATATAGTTATGACTAGAGGCAGAATCTTCTTTTTTAAGAAAGACATTTTAAGGATTCTTCATACTATCATTCAATTATTTTTAGATTAAGAATTTCCTTTTAATTATCTATATATCATGTTATTCATCACCCAAATACATTTGTATCTTTCCTAATATAATGCCAGCACATAGCAGATTCATAATTTTAACATCAGAGTTTGACATACTTCTATGGTTTATATTGTAATTATGCTTAAATTGAAATGCATGCTGACATAATATACCATATGAATTGTAAATATTTAACTACTTTTACAGAATTTTTTTGAAAAACAGATATTATTTGATAAAATTGATTAATATACTAATATAATAGAGCATATGATTGTAAAATAACCTAAACTTATTCAATTAAAATAAATGTTATATATTTGTATAATTCAGGATTAAACACATTGTAGAAAATATTTCCCTGATTTTCCTTTCACTTTGCTCTCAGATGTCATGCTTGTTTTGAGGCAAATATCTTAGCACTAAAATATTTTAATGCAGCCCTTACATTTGTTTTACAAATAAGGAAATATTCAAAAAACATTATTCTAAAATATTTTAAGTGATTAATAATAAAAACAGTCAATTTTCAAAAATATGAACTGATTTTAAAATTGATAAAGTAAAAAAAATGTTTCTTAAATTATATAATGACTCTGAGTCTAAGGATTGCATTTTAAAATAAACAAATCACACAAAAGTACATTTTTTAAGACATATTTATACTTGCCCCACCAGGGTTAATTATCTTGTAAGCATGTTACTAAAAAACATTGAGTTAGTAATTAATTTTTGTCATCAACTAAAAGAACACAGAGATTACAATGTGTGTGAATAAGAATTGCAAACATGCTATTATGAGTGTCAACATTTTACATTGCAGGTATAAACACCTATGAAGTGCTCCAAGTATACTATTCTTTTTTGTGTGCTTTCTTTACTTTTCAGACTGGGTCAAGATAAAAATGGAGAAGTCAAAAAAAAAGTGCAAAATAAAAGATGTTCATAATACATTATGCTGCTGTCACACATATGCTAACAAAGTTTTCCACACACCACTTTGAATTCGTAGAGAAAATTTGTGTACAAGAAACTGTGGAAGATACAATTCAATTTGTATATTATTACAGCCAACTTCAAAATTGAGGTTGTTCAGTGTTTCTAACTCTACTTTTTCTTTGAAACTATAATTTGTTGGTGGAGTGTTACCTTCCATAAACATTTTGGAGATAATAAACTATTACTTTTCTGAGCCCAGTTATACTCCTTAAAATAAGTCAATTGTCAACCTAATTTCTCTTCCTCCTTCCCCTCTCCTCCTCCCCCCCTTCTTTCACTTTCTCTCTCTTTTTCTCTCTCCCCATCTTTCCTTGAACTAATGTTTACATTCCCTTTGTTGTTTTCAATATCCTAATAGATTTTGTTTTTTAGTAGTGTCAAAAGGATGGAGCATGGGCCTAATCAGTATTTCCTTTGTGGGAAGTGAAGGAAATGAGAAACGATTTCTCATAATGTGATATCTACTGAAAGAAAAAAAAATAGGCAAAATTGTATGCAAAATTAGTTTAATGTTCTAGAAAAGTAAAAATGTGAAGCAGTATAGGTAAAGCACTGCAGGAAAAATATGTAACAGACTATTTCAAGTGGAGAGATCATTGTGGATAATAAATACCTTCTAGATTTCTTGCTATTGTTTGAAAAACTCAATGAGAAAGTATTTGTCTTTAATTTACAAAAATATTAATTTTTATAAAAAATAGTAACATAATACCCCACTGTGTTACTTGTTCAATGTATTGCAGAGTTAGAAAATTGTCTTTCTACCTTGTTCAAAAATCTTTCATTAAAAGAATATAATTATCCTCAATTATAAGAAGTTGAAAAGTGAAAATACAGACTTACAGATAAAGAGTTTTGTATCTGCATTACCAAATGATTTAAAAAATAATTAATGAAAGAGAAATTTAAGTGGAAAATGTATTTAAGGCATTTAAAACACCTTTACACTTTTTAAGAAATGATTTACCCATATCCTTAAAGGTACAGTTAGTTTTCAAGAGTGATACATGGTCTGCTTTCTGTCACAAGAATTGTGTGGATGAAAAAGAACTAGAGATGTTCAACAATAGCCCAAATAATGTGACACATAGGGCAGAAAAAAAAAAAAAAAAAAGATTCCAAGCAAAAATAAATGTCTTATTTGTGTTTGTAAGAAGAAAGTATATTAGGAAATTAACCAGAGAAAATTCACATATTGTTAAAAGAAAGTATGATTAAAAGTAAGAGGAAAAATCTAGCTAAAAAGTATACTAATATAGAAAGAAAATCCTACAATCTTCCTTTGTTAAATTAAAATAAATAAATAAATAAATAAAACTTTGTCTTATATAACTTAGATGTTAGCACTGTGAGTGATATTTCCTTGATTATTTAGTTGAAAATATTTTTAATGTGAAAGAAATACATAAGATAGTAATTCAAAGACTACAGGAAAAAATGAGAAAGAAAGTAACTATCATGCTAAATCTCACTACTCACAGATTATCGTTAACATTTTAATGAGTGACACACATACACCAAATTAATTACACATCAAGATGGTAAACTGGGGCAAAGACCGCTGTTTAGAAAGACACAAAATATCTCTCCATTTTTTAAAACGAATTGTCACCATAGCTGTAAATTTTATTCATATAGGCAGTACTCTTTTCTTCATAATATTCTTATATCTTATATATATATATTTTGCTTTTATGAATGGTTTTGTTCATTATATTACCTATTTTTTTAATGTAGAAGATATTTATTAATATATATTAAAATTCATTGAGGCAATTTTTGTAATTTAAATAGTCATATATAATGTTTTATTCAGTCAAGTACTAATTTAGTCAAGTGTTAATGTTTATTTTATCAAAAAAATTGGTACTCTATAACTGTTTTACATAGTATATATATTTATTTGTTTAGTTATTTTTTTTTTTTTTGCTTAGGTATGTTGGTCAACTTTTTCTTCGTGCTTATTTACTATTTCTAATACATTAAGGTTTCTATTCAAATGTTACCTGTGTTCATAATGTGGTTCAATTAACACTCAGATTTTTCTTTCCAACAAAATTTATTGGAGATTGGTGCTTCCCAAACTTTGCACCTAAGTACTGGTGAATTTCACCAGTGTTAATGCATTATCTCAGCTTAAATGGTACTCTAGAAACTAATCCACTGGCGAAGAGAGTACAATAGTTAAATGATACCAGTTTTGTGCAGCTCTAAGATTGTCAGTGAACTAACGGCAAAGAATCTCTGAATGGCATTCTCTAGGCAGTTATGTTCATACAACAGTATTTCAATTTCCACTGCAGGTTTTTAGTCATTTATGAAAATAAAAATCTCAAGATAAAACTGAAATCATAGAGATTATATTTTGGTCTTTCTCTCTCTAGATACAAAGTCATTCTATTACAGATGCATATCAAATTGGGCTTATAATAAGTACTCTCTAAAATAATATAGTGCTTGCAAATTTTCTTATTCTAGGGAACTGTAAATTGATAATGTGATGGCTTGTCTCAGTATCCCTTCATGTATTAAATTTAAGCTGTCAAGTCTAGAATCATTAAGTTATTCCTATTTATCTTCTAATATTTAAAATATGCAAACATATTTATAGATATTAAAAAATTAAAGTAGAGATAGAAGATAAAAACAGTTAAGACTATAGATTTTTTTCACATACCAGATACTTTTTTGAGTCACATATTTAATGCACATATTATCTTATTTCTGGAAGAGGAAACTAAGGCACAGAGAGTTCACAGAGTATGACTGAATTTACAATGCTAGGAAATGTTGAAGCCAGAATTCTAGCCCAGCAATCTGGTTCCAGAGAAAGTACTCTTAGGCACCATATTATACTCCTCCCAATGCAGTCACACTTTGTAGTCATCAGTCTATTGTCACTCAAAAGCATACATTATTCATTTTATTGCTGATTTTAATAAATTAGAAAAATCGAGGAGTAGAAAAATCCACCAGAGTGAAAAACTCAAGAAACTGTTTGTAAAATGATGGTAATATTTGCCAAAGTATTTAATTATAAATATTAATTTATTATTGTTACTACAAAAAATACTGGATATCCCAGTTGAGCATACTTGGGACATGTTTACACTGAAACAATTTTGCTGTTTATCTGAAATTCAAATTTAATTGCACAAACTATATTTTTATTGGCTAATTATGGCAACCCTAATTTCATAAATTAACAAATATTACAAATCATAAAAAACCTTAATTTACATTAAAAAATTAATGGATTATATTGCATAGCTTCAACTTTTATAAACTCAAATATTTTTCAATTATACATTTCAAAGGTTTTAATGATTATAAATCTAAAGACAAAAAAATTCTAAATTAGTGTTCCACTCTCATTCATAGCAAAAGACACAGAAGGTAGTTTTGTCATGGTTTATACCCCTCAGAAAGAGATACAATTAAAAAACCCAGAAACATATACACATACGTATATATGAACATGAGTGTGTATAAATATGTGTATATATACATTCAAAACACATAATTGAGCTAAAGAAACAAAACAAATGTCTCCACAGACCAGAAATGGAAAAGACATTCTAAATTTCAACGGAAGAGAGATCAATATCATCTATGTCTCACATCTGGAATCTGGGTTTGGCCCTTGATATGTAAACACTGAAAGTGCTGCATGTAAGAAAGGAAGAAGCATGAAACATAAGAAAACATGATGTTCTAACTCACTGGAAATCAGAAAAATGCAAATTAAAACATCAAGGACAACATAAATGTCCATCAACAGAGGAATGGATAGGAAGATGTGGTATATATATATACAATGGAATATTATTCAGCAATAAAAAACAATGAAATAATGCTATTTGTAACAACATGGATGGACCTAGAGATTATCATACTGAATGAAGTAAACAAGACAAAGACAAATATCATATTGATATTGCTTATTTGTGTAATCTAAAAAACAAAATGGTACAAATGAATGTATATATAAAACAGAAATAGACCCACAGACATAGAAAACAAATTTATGATTACCAAAGGGGAAAGGGTGGGGGGAAGAATAAATTAGAAGATTGGGATTAACACATACATACTACTGTATGTAAAATAGATATACAATGAGGACCTACTGTATAGTACAGGGAACTATCCTCAATATTTTCTAATAACCTATAGGGAAAAAGAATCTGAAAAATAATTGCTATATATATATATATGTGTGTGTGTGTGTGTGTGTGTGTGTGTGTGTGTGTGTATAACTGAATTAATTTGCTGAACTCTTGAAACAGACACAACATTGTAAATCAACTATACTTCAATTAAAGAAAAAAAGAAAGAAATTTCAGACCAGAGCTTATCTAAAGAAAGGAAGTGCCTTTAGCAGATTGTTTCATAATTTAAAAAAAAAAAATGCCATCCAGTTATAACTATATGCATATTTTTAATCCACCCTTTCCTTATCGTTTTCTTTCACTGAATAAAAAGCTGCTTTCTGAAACAAACAAAACATAATGAAATGGTATTTCTTCCCCTTGTTATGGGCAAAATTTTTAAATGACAATATTAAGTGTTGGGAAGGATGTAGAACAAAAGCAACTCCCATCTGCTGCTGATCTATCTGAATTAGGAAGATGACTGAGAAGGCAATTTAGCAATATCTAATGTTATTTGAAGCTATGCATACTCTTTGATCAATTTCCTTATGGTAAGATACCTGTAATAGTTTTGCTCAACAACTTTTGCTGGGAGGTAGGTAAATGGGTTTATGCTATAATATTTTTAAACTTTTTTTTTTTTTTTTTTTTGCGGTATGCGGACCTCTCAATGTTGTGGCCTCTCCCATTGTGCAGAACAGGCTCCTCCGGATGTGCAGGCTCAGTGACCATGGCTCATGGGCCCAGCCGCTCTGTGGCATGTGGGATCTTCCCGGACTGGGGCATGAACCCATGTCCCCTGCATCGGCAGGCAAACTCTCAACCACTGTGCCACCAGGGAAGCCCTAAAACTTTTTTGAATCCTTGAATTGTTTGATAATAATTATTGAAAGTAAGGTAAATTAAAAGAGGATATTTTTGAACAGCTACTGGAGGAAAATTCCTCTAAATCTAACTAAATTTATTTCCAGAACCAAGGGAAGTTAGAGACAATTGAGCAATTTTGCAGGAAAAGTATTTTCAATCTAGAATTCTAAGCAATGAAGGATACTTATGTAGGATGAGTACAAATACACATTATCATTTGTATGATATTATTTATAATATCATATATTAACAATTTTACCCAGAAAGACAATGAATGCTGTGCACTAGTAAAACAAGGATGTAAAAGTTGGGAAGAGTAGGACCTTCAAGATGGCAGAGGAGTAGGATGTGGAGATCACCTTCCTCCCCATAGATACATCAAAAATATATCTACATGTGGAATAACTCCTACAGAAAATCTACTGAACCCTGGCAGAAGACCTCAGACTTCCCCAAAGGCAAGAAAATCTCCAGGTACCTGGACACCCTCAGGTGACCTATACATAGAGGTGGAGCCATATACAAAGTTGAACCTCAGGAGCTGTGTGAACAAAGAAGAGAAAGGGAAATTTCTCCATGTACCCTCAGGAGCAGCAGATTAAATCTCCACAATAAACTTATGTACTCTGCATCTGTGGAATACCTGACTAGACAATGAATCATCCCAAAATTGAGGCCATGGACTTTGGGAGCAAGTATAGACTTGGGGTTTCCTGTATGCTACAGACTAGTTTCTGATTTTTATGCTTATCTTACTATAGTTTTTAGTGCATTTTATCATTGGTGGATTTGTATATTGGTTTTATTGCTCTAATCCTTTTTAAATTAATTTTTATTTTTTATTTTAATAATTCTTTTAATTTTTATTTTAATAAATTTATTTTATTATTATTTTTTCTTTCATTTTTCTACCTTTTCTTCTGAGCTGTGTGGCTGACAGTATCTTGGCACTCTGGCCAGGTGTCAGGCCAGAGCAGCTGAGGTGGGTGAGCCGAATACAGGACATTAGACTACCAGACACCTCCCAGCCCCATGTAATATCAGTTGGTGAGAGCTCTCCCAGAGATCTCTGTCTCAACACTTAGTCCCAGATACACTCAATGACAAGCAATGACAAGCAATGGCATGGGGTGGACACCCCATACCAGAAAACTAGAAAGACAGGAGCACAACCTCATCCATTAGCAGAGGCTGCTTAAAATCAAACCAAGGTCACAGACACCACAAAGCACACCACTGGACACAGTCCTGTCCACAAGAAAGACAAGATGCAACTTCATGCAGCAGAACACAGGCACATGTTCCCTCCAACAGCAAACCTATGCAACACACTGAACCAACCTTACACACAGGGGACAGACACCAAAAACAACGGTAACTACAAACTTGCAGCCTGTGAAAAGGAGAACCCAAACACAGTAAGTTAAGCAAAATGAGAAGACAGAGAAATACGAAGCAGATGAAGGAGCAAAGTAACAACCCACCAGACCAAACAAATGAAGAGGAAATAGGCAGCCAACCTGATAGAGAACTCAGAGTAATTATAGTAAAGATGATCCAAAATCTTGTAAATAGAATGGAGAAAATACAAGAAACGTTTAACAAGAACCTAGAAGAACCAAAGAGCAAACAAACAATGATGACAAACAAATAAATGAAATTAAAAATTCTCTGGAAGGAATCAATAGCTAATAACTGAGGCAGAAGAAAGTGTAAGTGACCTGGAAGGTAAAAGAGTGGAAATAACTACCATGGAGCAGAATAAAGAAAAAAGATTGAAAAGAATTGAGGACAGTCTCAGAAACGTCTGGAAAAACATTAAATACAACAACATTTGAATTATAGGGATCCCAGAGGAAGAAAAAAAAAGAAAAGGTCTGAGATATATTTAAAGAGATTATAGTTGAAAACTTCCCTAATATGGGAAACAAAATAATCAGTCAAGTCCAGGAAGCACAGAGAGTTCCATACAGGAAAAATCCAAGAAGAAACACACCAAGACACATATTAATGAAACTATCAAAAATTAAATACAAAGAAAAAAATATTAAAAGCAGCAAGGGAAAAGCAAGAAATAATATCAAGGTAATCTCTATAAGGTTAACAGCTGATCTTTCAGCAGAAACTCTGCAAGCCAGAAGAGAGTGGCAAGGCATATCTAAAATGATGAAAGGGAAAAACCTACAATCAAGATTACTCTACCCAGCAAGGATCTCATTCAGATTTGACAGAGAAATTAAAACATTTACAGACAAGAAAAAGCTAAGAGGATTCAGCACCACCAAACCAGCTTTACAACAAATACTAAAGAAACTTATCTAGGCAGGAAACACAGGAGAAGGAAAAGAACTACAATAACAAACACAAAACAATTAAGAAATGGTAATAGGAACATACATATCAATAATTACCTTAAATGTAAATGGATTAAATGCTCCAATCAAAAGACATAGACTGGCTGAATGGATACAGAAACAAGACCCATATATACACTGTCTGCGAGAGACCCACTTCAGACCTAGGAACACATACTGACTGAAAGTGAGGGAATGAAAAATGTTATTGCATGCAAATGGAAATCAAAAGAAAGCTGCAGTAGCACTTCTCATATCAGAAAAATTAGACTTTAAAAAAAAGACTATTACAAGAGACAAAGAAGGGCACTACATAATGATCAAGAGATCAATCCAAGAAGAAGATATAACAATTGTAAATATTTATGCATGCAAAATAAGAGCACCATATTACATAAGGCAAATGCTAGCAGTCATAAAAGGGGAACATGACAGTAACACAACAATAGGAGGGGAGTTTAACACCCCATTTTCACCAATGGACAGATCATCCAAAATGAAAATCAATAAGGATACACAAGCTATAAATGATGCATTAACCAAGATGGACTTAATTGATATTTAAAGGACATTCCACCCCAACAAATCACAATACACTTTCTTTTCAATTGCTCATGGAACATTCTCCAGGATAGATCATATCTTGGGTCACAAATCAAGCCTTGGTAAATTTAAGAACATTAAAATCATATCAAGTTTCTTTTCTGACCACAACGTTATGAGACTAGATATGAATTACAGGGAAAAAACTGAAAAAAATGCAAACACATGGAGGCTAAACAATACACTACTAAATAACCAAGAGATCACTGAAGAAATCAAAGAGGAAACTAAAAAATACCTAGAAACAATGACAGTGAAAACAAGGTGACCCAAAACCTGTGGGCTGCATCAAAAGCAGTTCTAAGAGGGAAGTTTATAAAAATACAAACCTACCTCAAGAAACAAGAAACACCTCAAACAAACAACCTAACCTTACACCTAAAGCAATTAGAGAAAGAAGAAGAAGAACAACAACAACAACAAAAAAGTCAGAACGAAAGAAATCATTAAGATGGGATCAGAAATAAATGAAAAAGAAATGACAGCAAATCAACAAAAATAAAAGCTGGTTCTTAGAGAAGATAAACAAAATTGATAAACCATTAGCCAGATTCATCAAGAAAAAAAAAGGGAGAAGACTCAAATAAACAGAATTAGAAATGAAAAAGGAGAAGTAACAACTTACACTGCAGGAATACAAAGGATCATAAGAGATTACTACAAGCAACACTATGCCAATAAAATGGAGAACCTGGAAGAAATAGACAAATTCGTAGAAAAGCACAAGCTTCTGAGACTAAATCAGGAAAAAATAGAAAATATAAACATATTATTCACAAGCACTGAAATTGAAACTGTGATGAAATATCTTCCAAAAAATAAAAACCCAGGATCACATGGCTTCACAGGAGTATTCTATCAAACATTTAGAGAAGAGCTAACACCTATCCTTCTCAAACTCTTCCAAAATATAGCAAAGGGAGGAAAACTTCTAACCTCATTCTGTGAGGCCACCACCACCCAATACCAAAACCAGACAAAGATGTCATGAAGAAAGAAAACTACAGGCCAATATCACTGATAAACATAGATGCAAAAATCTCAACAAAATACTAACAAACAGAATCCAACAGCACATTAAAAGGAAGATACACCACAATCAAGTGGGGTTTAATCCCCAGAATCCAAGGGTTCTTCAATATACACAAATCAAACAATGTGATACACCATTTTAAAAAACTGAAGGCTGAAAACCATATGATTATCTCCATAGATTCAGAGAAAGCTTTCAACAAAATTCAACACACAATATGATAAAAACCCTCCAGAAAGTAGGCATAGAGGGAACTTTCATCTACCTAATATAGGCCATATATGACAAACCCAAGCCAACCTTGTTCTCAATGGTGAAAAAGTGAAAACTTTTCCTCTAAGATCAGGAACAAGACAAGGTAGCCTACTCTCACCGCTATTATTCAACATAGTTTTGGAAATTTTAGCCACAGAAATCAGAGAAGAAAAAGAAATAAAAGGAATCCAAATCAGAAAAGAAGAAGTAAAACTATCACTGTTTTCGGATGGCATGATACTATACATAGAGAATGCTAAAGACATTACCAGAAAACTACTAGAGATAGTGAATGAATTTGGTGAAGTAGCAGGATACAAAATTAATGCACAGAAATCTCTTGCATTCCTATACACTAATGATGAAAAATCTGAAAGAGAAACTAAGGAAACTCTCCCATTTACTATTGCAACAAAACGAATAAAATACCTAGGAATAAACCTACCTAAGGAGACAAAAGACCTTTATGTAGAATACTATAAGACACTGATGAAAGAAATTAAAGATGATACAAAAAGACAAAGAGATATACCATGTTCTTCGATTAGAAGAATCAACATTGTGAAAATTACTATACTACTAAAAGCAATATACAGATTCAGTGCAATCCTTATCAAACTACCAATGACATTTTTCTCAGAACTAGAACAAAAATTTTCACAATTTGTATGGAAAAATAAAAGAGACCTCGAACAGCCGAAGCAATCTTGAGAATGAAAAGTGGAGCTGGAGGAATCAGGCTACCAGACAATACTACAAAGCTACAGTAATCAAGACAGTATGGTACTGGCAGAAAAACAGAAATATAGATCAATGGAACAGGTTAGAAAGCCCAGAGATAAACCCATGCATATATTGTCATCTTATGTTTGATAAAGGAGACAAGAATATTCAGTGGAGAAAAACTTCCTCTTCAATAAATGGTGCTAAGAATACTGGACAGCCACAGGTAAAAGAATGAAATTAGAACACTCTCTAACACCATACACAAAAATAAACTCAAAATGGATTAAAGACCTAAATGTAAGGCCAGATACTATCAAACTCTTAGAGGAAAACATAGGCAGAACACTCTATGACATAAATCACAGCAAGATCCTTTTTGACACACCTCCTAGAGAAATTGAAAGAAAAACAAAAACTAAACATATGGAACCTAATGAAACTTAAAATATTTGCACAGCAAAGGAAACCATAAACAAGATGAAAAGACAACCCTCAAAATGGGAGAAAATATTTGCAAATGAAGCAACAGACAATGGATTAATCTCCAAAATATAAAAGCAACTCATGCAACTCAATATCAAAAAACAAACAACCCAATCCAAAAATGGGCAGAAGACCTAAATAGACATTTCTCCAAAGAAGATATACAGATTGTCAAGAGACATATGAAAGGTTGTTCAACATCATTAATCATTAAAGAAATGCAAATCAAAACTACAATGAGGTATAACCTCACATTGGTCAGAAAGGCCTTCATCAAAAAAATCTATGAACAATAAACACTGGAGAGGGTGTGGAGAAAAGGGAACCCTCCTGCACTGCTGGTGGGAATGTAAATTGATACAGCCACTATGGAGAACAGTATGGAGGTTTCTTAAAAAAATAAAAATAGAACTACCATACAACTCAGCAACCCCACTACTGGGCATATACCCTTAGAAAACCATAATTCTAGAAGTGTAATGTACCACAGTGTTTATTGCAGTTTTATTTACAGGAGCCAGGACATGGAAACTACCTAAGTGTCCATCAACAGATGACTGGATAAAAAGATGTGGCACATATATACAATGGGATATTACTCAGCCATAAAAAAGAAACAAAATTGAGTTATTTGTAGTGAGGTGGATAGACCTAGAGTCTGTCATACAGAGTGAAGTAAGTCAGAAAGATAAAAATAAAACAAAAACAGAAAAACACAAATATCATATGCTAACCCATATTTATGTAATCTAAAAAGAAGAAAAAGATTCTGAAGAACCTAGGGTCAGGAGAAGATAAAGACGCAGACATAGTGAATGGACTTGTGGGCACAGGGAGGGGTAAGGGTAAGTTGAGATGAAGTGAGAGAGTAGCATTGACATATATACACTACCAAATGTAAGAAAGATAGCTACTGCGAAGAAGCCACATAGCACAGGGAGATCAGCTTGGTGCTTTGTGACCACCTAGAGGGGTGGGATAGGGAGGGTGGGAAGGAGACACAAGAGAGAGGGGATATGGTGATATATGTATACGTATAGCTGAATCACTTTAGTTATACAGTAGATACTTTAGTTATACAGCAGAAACTAACACAACATTGTTAAGAAATTATACTCCAATTAAGATGTTAAGAAATATAAATAAATAAAAGTCAGGAAGTAGCAAGACTTGGAAGTGCAGAAAGCAGGATATCCAACATAGGTGATAAGTGAAGTAAAATCTTAGGATGACAGTATCAGAAAAGTCCTAACATAAGATTTGTGTAGTGAGCATAGTGAACAGAGTCTAAAGTAGAAAAAGGAAGTCAGAGAGCTCTATCAGTGATGGTTCTAGAAAGAAGAAAATGTAATTAATAGATAACAAAATGCAGTTAATTGTTTTAAAATTTTGTAAGGACTTTGGAGTCAAATGATTAAGAGAGCAGAGAAACCCAAGGCCACATAATTTTAAAGAATTTAAAATTAATTATGAAAATTATACAATGAAGGTTTAGCTATATGCAATATTTATATATAATGATATTGACACTGAACATTGTTGTATCCAAAAAAAATGTGATAAAATCTTAAGAGAATTTGGGAATGTGCTTCCATACTAGAAAAAACTGAAATGCAATAATTTATAATAGAAGAGGAAAGCACAATTTTTTAGAGTAAAAAAAAAAAAACCTCTTTCCTTAAGAAATATTGAGTGAATATTAGAAGAATGAATTTGAAATTTGAAAAGTAATTTCCTCAGGGGCACAGAATCATGCTTAGGAAAGGATAGGCAGGAAACTATCATAATTTGTCATATAGTTGTAATATTTAAAATTAAAGATGTGCTTGTATTACTTTGAGGAAAAGAGAACTAATTGAATCTAACAAACTGCACAACCTTCACAGAGAGTATTATAAAACAATTTTTAATATATATAAGGGAGACAAGAATTAATAGAGAAATAAGATTTTGATTGAATAGTGGTTTCTGCTAAGCAGCATATTCACAAAATGAATACAGTAAATCAAAATAAATGAACCAAAGTTACTATACCAATAGGAATAAGCTTAAAAGCATAAGGGTAGGTGTAAAATGCAAGGTGCAAACTTAATCTATGATATCTTTATTACAATTTGAAGAACTGTGAAAAGTACTAAATGTTTTTGAATACTGACATATATAATAGTAAAACAAACAAAATATGTTTGAGAATTGTAAAAACTTTGTACAACATACTGATTGGCTCGTGGTAAAATAGAAAGAAAATAAATTGAACAGAGAATCCATGGGGTTATATGGATAATAATAATAATAAATAAAAATTAATAATAAAGAACAAAATATTAGTATTTGACAGAACTGAGACCTATGGTTCAGGTTTTTTTAGTATATGATTATTATATTTTTTCTATAAGATTAAAATATTTAAAAAAATTAAAAACAGTATTATATATGTATATACATTAAATGAAATATATTTAAATTTATATAAATGTATAAATATATATTGACTAGGTGCAAACAACACCCTAGGCAAGGTGTTACATGCTTACCATATACATCTCTTTTAAACCTCTTGGTAAGTTAATTTGAAGACAATGAAATCAAAAATTAAAAATAATAAAATTCTCCTGCCAATTAAATGGTAAATATGAAATTCAATTAGATTTCCTATGACATCAACACCTACATATTTCTACTCTGTTCTATTGCCTTATAGTCCAAAATAAGGCAAATTTACAGTATCCCCAATTCCTGGCCCAAGATTTCTCAATTTCTAAATAAAGAAAGAAGAGGACCAGTACACAACTATTAGAATGACCAAAGTCCAAAACACACACAAGATAAAATGCTAGAAGGGATTTGGAACAACAGGAACTCTCATTCATCTCTGATTGGAATGCCAAAAGTGCAGTTACTTTGGAAGACAGTTTGGTGGTTTACAAAACTAAATGTACTCTTAACATATGTTCCAGCAAAGGTAAGAAGAGGAAAATTGGACACACACATACAGATTTGTAAAGAAAGGGGACAATGTGAAGACATACAGGGAGAAGATGGCCATGTGGTAATTATGGCAGGGTGATGCACTTACAAGGAACACCAAGAATTACCAGCCAACACCAGAAGCTCTAGAGACAAGGAAGGATTCTCCTCTGCACATTTCTGAGGGAGCATGGTCCTGCCAACACCTTGATATCAAATTTTGTAGCTTTCAGATCAGTGAGGCAATAAATTTCTATTGTTCTAAACCACCCAGTTGGTGGTACTTTGTAACAGGCAGACCTAGAAGTGTAAATTACACACAAAAAGATAAAAGACAGGATATGATGTGAATGGGGCAGTAATGTATAGTGGAGAATGGGACAGGGTAAATGGGCACAAATTAATGCAGCCTAAAATTTGTTCAGATGGGCATAGTTGCCTATGGGAGTTGGTGGATAGAAGGTGGTATTCATAGTGTATGACACACAAATTAAGAATTTTGGAGCAGGGACCATGATTAATCATGACAAAACTCAGGGCATTGAGAGTGAGTACTATTTGGGAAGAAAGGAATATGTTAATGTTAATGAAATAGGTTATAATGATAAGAAGAGGAGAATAGAGCAAATGTCAGTGGTCCTTATCTTAAAGATTTTACTGATACATGTGGATGACTAGAAATTCTAAAGATTATTCATTTCAAAAGAATAAGGTTCAGTATATTTTGATACTATGTGCTTCACAAGAACCATAGTTTATGAAGTCAGAAATGAGATAAATTATATGGGGCCAACAGTAATGAGTATCTGAAGGCATTGCCTGACAGGGTATTGCAAAAAGGCAGTCACGAGTAAACTACAGGAGAACCTGTGTCTTCTGAAGATGGCAAGTCTTCAGTTAACTCAAGTAATTTAAGGGAATATTAGAGGACTTACTTGAGGAGAGGAATTTGGTAACTCTAGACCTTGGGTTTCAGGGGCCACAGTGGAATGATTTGGAAAATTCTGAAGAATTGGAGACTGGATATGAGCAAAACAGAATGTGGATATGACAATAGCTGGTAACATGGTGACATGGGAAGATTTCCCTTTTGTGTATGATTGAGTCTTCTATGTCTTGACAGTTTTACTTCAAGTCATTTCATACAAGAGATTGAATCAAAAGAATAATCATTAATCCAGAATATTTAGTTGAATGTAATGTCATGTAGGTGATTGTATCTTCTTCAATCAGAGATAATATTGATAATGAGAATGTATGCCTCAGGATACAATTTAGTCACTAGAATCATGAGTTACTTATACTAACCTCTCCTTCAAAGCATGGTTCGGAAGCCTGAGGGAGTAGGGAGTTATAAACCCTGCGGGTTTATTTATTGAAAGAGTCAGATTCCAAAGAGAAACAAGAGATGTTCATATAGAACCTCATGCTTAATGTGTGTTGACCATAAATCTCTTTGAGATGCCTTCCCAATACCTACTTAATATAAACACTCAAAATTTCATATACTCTTGTTCAAAGCAGATGATTACAAATGTTTGTAAGATCATTTATCAATATCTCAAGACAGCTTCCCTGCCCCCACCACACACACACACATACACACACACACACACACACACACACACACACACACAAACATGATTTAATTTCCAGGTCCTAAAGCAGCATCTAGTTTTTGCTGGGCAGATTTCTCTTAATAAATGAATAAAACATATCATGAAGAGATCATTCATGTACTTGAAAATATACTATATAGATTTGGAGGATTCAGATTCTTCATTTATTTTGGTAGATAGTTGGCATGAAGGTCATTATAAATGAAGATAAATAGAAAGGTGATATGATTTGGGGCAGAGGCTGTTTGTTAAATGTAAGAAAGTGGAGCTTAGAAGCTGAATATTTAAATATGTAATAGTAGAAAGAAAGGGAGAACAGATAGATATAGAGAACAATGGAAATACTGGTAGATTTCATATTAGATAACTGAGAACTCTGACACTATAGGGCTAGAACTTTGACTTTTTGAGCTTTAGTTTTGGGAACTCTGAAGTGCACATAATGTTGATTTATTGGCTGGTTGCAATGAGAATTAGAGATTGCAGGAATCCTGAGACCTAGCTTATTATTGAGTGGTTTCCAAAAATATCACAAAGCATGCTACCTAAATCAAATAGACACAATTAGTAGAGATTAATCAATGGCTTATTTGACTCAAAGGTCATAATCAATAAGTATAACAAAATTTTTCTCAAGAATATTAGAAACTTTTTATCTATTAATATAGAAATATATAGTTGGTCTTAATTGATGAATATGAGAATAGATTAAAGAAGACAAACTAAGAGATAGACAAATATACATAATTGAAAGATACATACATACATAGAAATTTTTACTCATATATATTATCTATATATATAAGTATATAAATATATTACTTTTATACATACTATGTATATTTACTCAACCACTTTTGACTTCAAACAATATTTTTTCTCTGCTATGCCTCCCCTGGTTCATGTAAAATTCATAATTAAACTGCATGACTAAAGAAGTAAGATTTTTAAACTTTTTTAAAACAATGAGTATGCTATCCTTCTAGATTTCTGTGATTCTCTCCAATACATAAACATGATTCTTTCACATCAACTTAAATAGAAATTATTTTATGGAATATCTTTACTGAGTCTTTCCAAATAATTTGACTTATTTTTAATAGAAGTAACAACTCTGCTTTATTATCATATTCTGCTTTTTATACAACATTTAACTAAATTATAACATTTCAATAACACAAAATGGCATAAACTAATTTGGAAACAAATAACTGACATCTGATGATCATGTAGATTAATTACAAGAAACAAAAGTGTATGGACAGAGAACCAGAGAGGAGCTTCAAATGGTGGAAGAGTAAGATGTGAAGATCACATTCCTCCCCACAAATACCTCAGAAATACAACTACATGTGGAACAACTCTTACAGAACACCTACTGAACACTGGAAGAAGGCCTCAGACCTCCCAAAAGGTAAGAAACTCCCCACATACCTGGGTAGGGCAAAAGAAAACAGAGACAAAAGAATAGGGATGGGACCTACACCAGTGGGAGGGAGCTGTGAAGGAGGAAAGGTTTCCACACACTAGGAAGGCCCTTCATGGGCGGAGACTGTGGGTGACAGAGGGGAGAAGCTTCGGAGCCACAGAGGAGAGCACAGCAACAGGGGTGCGGAGGGCAAAGCAGAGAGATTCCCGTAGAGATGACCGGTGCCGACCAGCACTCACCAGCCCGAGAGGCTTGTATGTTCACCCACCAGGACGGGTGGGGGCTGGGAGCTGAGGCTAGGGGCTTTGGAAGTCAGATCCCAGCGAGAAGACTGGGGTTGGCTGTGTGAACACAGCCTGAAGGGACTAGTGTGCCACAGCTAGCTGGGAGTGAGTCTGGAAAAGTCTGGAGCTGCCGAAGAGGCAAGAGACTTTTTCTTGCCTCTTTGTTTCCTGGTGCGTGAGGAGAGGGGATTAAAAGTGATGCTTAAAGGAGCTTCAGAGATGGGCGTGAGCTATGGCTATCAGCACGGACTACAGAGATGGGCATGAGATGCTAAGGCTGCTGCTGCAGCCACCAAAAAGCCTGTGTGCAAGCACAGGTCACTATCCACACCACCCCTCCAGGGAGCCTGTGCAGCCCACTACTGCCAGGGTCCTGTGATCCAGGGACAAGTTCTCCAGGAGAACACACTTCATGCCTCAGGCTGGTGCAATGTCATGCTGGCCTCTGCCACTGCAGGCTGGTCCCACATCCATACCCCTCCTTCCTCCCGGCCTGAGTGAGCCAGAGTGCCAGAATAAGCTGCTCTTTGACCACATCCTCTCTGAGCGAAGAACAGATGATCTCAGGTGACCTACATGCTGAGGTTGGTCCAAATCCAAAGCTGAACACCTGGAGCTGTGCGAACAAAGAAGAGAAAGGGAAATTCCTCGCAGCAGTCTCAGGAGCAGTGGATTAAATCTCCACAATCAACTTGATATACCCTGCATTTGTGGAATACATGAATAGACAATGAATCATCCCAAATTGAGGAGGTGGACTTTGGGAGCAGTGATATATATATATATATATATATATATATATATATATATATATATATATATATATATATATATATATATACATATATATATATATACATATATATATATATATTTCCTTTTTTTTCCTTTTTAGGAGTGTGTGTGTTTCTGTGTGTGATTTTGTCTGTATAGTTTTGCTTTTACCATTTGTCCTAGGGTTCTGTCTGTTATTTTTTGTTTGTCTGTTTGTTTTTGTACTTAAAAAAATGTTTTTTTCTTAATATTTTTTTATTTTAATAACTTTATTTTTTTTTACTTTATTTTACTAATTTTTATTTTATCTTCTTTCTTTCTTTCCTTTTTTTCCACTTTTATTCTGAGCCGTGTGGAGGACAGGCTCTTGGTGCTCCAACCCGGAATCAGGGCTGTGCCACTGAGGTGGGAGAGCCAAGCTCAGGACACTGGTCCACAAGAGACCTCCAACCTCCACGTAATATCAAATAGCGAAAATCTCCCAGAGAACTCCATCTCAACACCAAGACCTAGCTCCACTCAATGACCAGCAAGCTACAGTGTAGGACACCCTATGTCAAAAAACTAGCAAGACAGGAACACAACCCCATCCATTACCACAGAGGTTGCCAAAAATCATAAGCCCACAGACACCCCAAAACACACCACCAGACGTGGACCTGCCCAGAAGGCAGACAAGATAGAGCCTCATCCAGAAGAACACAGGCACTAGTCCTCTACACCAGGAAGCCTACACAACCAATTGAACCAAACTTAGCCACTGGAGAGAGACAACAAAAACAACAGAAACTACAAACCTGCAGCCTGCAAAAAGGAGACCCCAAATACAGTAAGTTAAGCAAAGTGACAAGACAGAGAAAACACAGCAGATGAAGGAGGAAGGCAAAAACCCATCACCTAACAAATGAAGAGGAAACAGGCTGTCTACCTGAAAAAGAATTTAAAATAATGATAGTAAAGATGATCCAAAATCTTGGAAATAGAATGGAGAAAATACAAGAAATGTTTAACTAGGACCGAGAATGAAAGAGCAAACAAGCAGTGATGAACAACACAATAAATGAAATTTAAAATTCTCTAGAAGGGATCAATAGCAGAATAATGGAGGCAGAAGAATGGACAAGTGACCTGGAAGATAAAATAGTGAAAATAACTACTGCAGAGCAGAATAAAGAAAAGAGAATGAAAAGAATTGAGGACAGTCTCGGAGACTTCTGGGACAATGTTAAATGCAACAACATTCGAATTAAAGACGTCCCAGAAGAAGAAGAGAAAAAGAAAGGGATTGAGAAAATATTTGAAGAGATTATAATTGAAAACTTCACTAATATAGGAAAGAAGTTAGTCAAGTCCAGGAAGCACAGAGAGTGCCATACAGGATAAATCCAAGGAGAAACATGTCAAGACACATATTAATCAAACTATCAAAAATTAAATACAAAGAACAAATATTAAAAGTAGCAAGGGAAAAATAACACATAAGGGATTCCCCATAAGTTTAACAGCTTATCGTTCAGCAGAAACTCTGCAAGCCAGAAGGGAGTGGCAGGACATATTTAAAGTGATGAAGGAGAAAAATCTACAACCAAGATTACTCTACCCAGCAAGGATCTCATTCAGATTTGATGGAGAAATTAAAATCTCTACAGGCAAGCAAAAGCTAAGACAATTCAGCACCACCAATCCAGCTTTACAACAAATGCTAAAGGAACTTCTCTAGGCAGGAAAAACACGAGAGGGAAAAGACATACAATAATAAACCAAAAACAATTAAAAAATGGTAATAGGAACATACATATCGGTAATTACCTTAAATGTAAATGGCTTAAATGCTCCAACCGAAAGATATAGACAGGCTGAATGGATACAAAAACAAGACCCATATATATGCTGTCTACAAAGGACCCACTTCAGCCCTAGGGACACATACAACTGAAAGGCAGGGGATGGAAAAAGATATTCCATGCAGATGGAATCAACAGAAAGCTGGAGTAGCAATTCTCATATCAGACAAAATACACTTTAAAACAAGGACTATTACAAGAGACAAAGAAGGACACCACATAATGATCAAGGGATCAGTCTAAGAAGCAGATATAACAGTTGTAAATATTTATGCACCCAAAATAAGATCTCCTCAGTACATAAGGCAAATACTAACAGCCATAAAAGGGGAAATCGACAGTAACACAATCATATTAGGGGACTTTAACACCCCACTTTCACCAGTGGACAGATCATCCAAAATGAAAATCAATAAGGAAACACAAGTTTTAAATGATACATTAAAAAAGATGGACTTAATTGATATTTAGGAACATTCCATCCAAAAACAATGGAATGCACATTCTTCTCAAGTGCTCATCGAATATTCTCCAGAAGAGATCTTATCTTGGGTCACACAACAAGCCTTGGTAAACTTAAAACAAATTGAAATCATATCAAGTATCTTTTCTGAGCAAAATGCTATGAGACCAGATATCAAATAGAGGAAAAATTCTGTAGGAAATACAAACACAGGGAGCCTATACAACACACTACTTAAGAGATCACTGAAGAAATCAAAGAGGAAATCAAAAAATACCTAAAATCAAATAAAAATGAAAACACAATGACCCAAAACCTATGGGATGTAGCAAAAGCAGTTCTAAGAGGGAAGTTTATAGCTATACAAGCCTACCTTAAGAAGTAAGAAACATCTCAAATAAACAATCTAAACTTACACCTAAGCAATTGAAGAGAGAAGAACAAAAAAATCCCACATTTACCAGAAGGAAAGAAATCATAAAGATCAGATCAGAAGTAAATGAAAAAGAAATGAAGGAAATGATAGCAAAGATCAATAAAACTAAGAGCTGGTACTTTGAGAAGATAAACAAAATTGATAAACCATTAGACAGACTTATCAAGAAAAAAAGGGAGAACACTCAAATCAATAGAATTAGAAATGAAAAAGAAGTAACAACTGATAGTGCAGAAATACAGAGGATCATGAGAGATACTACAAGCAACCTTATGCCAATAAAATGGACAACCTGGAAGAAATTGACAAATTCTTAGAAATTCACAACCTTCCGAGACTGAACCAGGAAGAAATAGAAAATATGAACAGACCAATCACAAGCACTGAAATTGAAACTGTGATTAAAAATCTTCAAACAAACAAAAGCTCAGGACCAGATGGCTTAACAGGCGAATTCTATCAAATATTTAGAGAAGAGATAACACCTCTCCTTCTCAAACTCTTCCAAAATATAGCAAAGGAACACTCCCAAACTCATTTTATGAGGCCACTATCACTCTGATAACAAAATGAGACAAAGATGTCACAAAGAAAGAACACTACAGACCAATATCACTGATGAACATAGATGCAAAACTCCTCAACAAAATATTAGCAAACAGAATCCAACAGCACATTAAAAGGATCATACCCTATGATCAAATGAGGTTTATCTCAGTAATGGAAGGATGCTTCAATATACATAAATCAAACAACGTTATACACCATATTAACAAATGGAAGGAGAAAAACAACATGATCTTCTCAATAGATGCAGAGAAAGCTTTTGACAAAATTCAACAACATTTTTAATAAAATCCCTCCAGAAAGTAGGCATAGAGGGAACTTTCCTCAAATAATAAAGGCCATATATGACAAACTGACAGACAACATCATCCTCAATAGTGAAAAACTGAAAGCATTTCCACTAAGATCAGGAACAAGACAAGGTTGCCCACTCTCACCACTCTTATTTAACAGAGTTTTGAAAGTTTTTGCCACAGCAATCAGAGAAGAAAAAGAAATAAAAGGAATCCAAATTGGAAAGGAAGAAGTAAAGCTATCAATGTTTGCAGATGAATGATACTATACACAGAGAATCCTAAAGATGCTACCAGAAAACTACTAGAGCTAATCAATGGATTTGGTAAAGTAACAGGATACAAAATTAATGCACAGAAATCTCTGGCATTCCTATACACTAATGATGAAAAATCTGAAAGTGAAGTCATGAAAACACTCCCATTTACCACTGCAACAGAAAGAATAAAATATCTAGGAATAAACCTACCTAAGGAGACAAAAGACCTGTATGCAGAAAATTATAAGACACTGATGAAAGAAATTATAACTGAAACAAATAAATGGAGAGATATACAATGCTTTTGGATTGGAAGTATCAATATTGTGAAAATGTCTCTACAAAAGCAATCTAAAGCAATCTACAGATTCAATGCAATCCCTATCAAAGTACTACTGGCATTTTTCACAGAGCTAGAACAAAAAATTTCATAGTATGTATGGAAACAAAAAAGACCCCGAATAGCCAAAGCAATCTTGAGAACGATAAATGGAGCTGGAGGAATCAGGCTCCCTGACTTCAGACTATACTACAAAGCTACAGTAATCAAGAGAGTATGGTACTGGCACAAAAACAGAAAGATAGATCAATGGAACAGGATAGAAAACCCAGAGATAAACCTACACACATATGGTCACCTTACCTTTGATAAAGGAGGCAAGAATATACAGTGGAGAAAAGACAGACTCTTCAATAAGTGGTGCTGGGAAAACTGGACAGGTACATGTAAAAGTATGAAATTAGAATGCTCCCTAACACCATATACAAAATAAACTCAAAATGGATTAAAGACCTAAATGTAAGGCCAGGCACCATGAAACTCTTAGAGGAAAACATAGGCAGAATGCATTAGAGAAATGCAAATCAAAACTACAATGAGATATCATTTCACACCGGTCAGAATGGCCATCGTCAAAAAATCTAGAAACAATAAATGCTGGAGAGGGTGTGGAGAAAATGGAATCCTCATGCACTGTTGGTGGGAATGTAAATTGATACAGCCACTATGGAGAACAGTATGGAGGATCCTTAAAAAACTACAAAAAAACTACCATATGACCCAGCAATCCCACTACTGGGCATATACCCTGAGAAAAACATAATTAAAAAAGTCATGTACCAAAATGTTCTTTGCACCTCTATTTACAATATCCAGGACATGGAAGCAACCTAAGTGTCCATCAACAGAAATTTCAAAAGAAATTTGCCAAATTTGTAGCATTATTCTTTCACCTTGTGAAATTCTCCTTTAGAAGAATGAATTTTAAAGAACAGAGTTCAGTTAATAGAGCAAGCCATAGCCGTTATTTAAGGGCACAACTATTTTTTTATCATTGACCACATGCTCATATGTCTCTTTTAAATTCTTTCCCTTTCTTTCTTTTTTTTAGCTTACTTACTTAATTTAAGAACCTGTTAATCATCCATCATAGAGACTTAAGACTCTAAGCTGTTTACAGGTAGAGGAATCTGGAAGGGTGAGAATTACAGTCCTTTTTTTTTTTTTTTTTGCTGTATGCGGGCCTCTCACTGTGTGGCCTCTCCCGTTGCGGAGCACTGGTTCCGGACGTGCAGGCTCAGCGGCCATTACATGGCTTACAGGCCTAGGTGCTCAGCGGCATGTGGGATCTTCCCGGACCAGGGCACAAACCTGTGTCCCCTGCATCAACAGGCAGACTCTCAGCCACTGCACCACCAGGGAAGCCCTACAGTTCATGTTATAGCAAGCAATTCCGCAGAAATGATAGAGACTTCTGAACTATTTTGTGTAACAGGCCATTTGAGAATCTGATAAAGACTATTAAATTTCTCTTTAAATAGTCACATTCGTATGCACTAAGTTTTTATTCAATTTAAGAAGTTTTGCAGATTCCTGAAATGCATATACAGTCTTCTCTGGAACTTATTACTCACTAATAAAAATAATTTAGGGAAACTATTATAACACTGATATTCCTCCCAAGCAATGGCATTATTCAGAGTATCATGTGGCAAGTGGCAAACGTATTCAAAAACTTTTACTGAGCACTCAGACTAAACCAAGAACTATAGTTTATTCCTGAAAAAAGCCATAAATAAAGCATAAGTTACCCTCAAGGTGATATAAAGTATCAATTACAGGACAGGGTAGCAATTTCTTAAATTGATACTAATGAAATTATAACACAGAGAAAGGGAGGTAGATGCAAGTACAGTTTTCCCGTATACTCCAGCAGAGTGCTTGCCAGTTAAACACACAGTCTGACCCCAAACAGGGACAGAGACTAAAGTTCCCATAAAGGTAAGGTCATGAGAGTTCTTTTGGCAGACCAGGAAATATGGACTTTATCCATCAGAGAATGAATTGCCTAAGGCAATACATCCTACTGTATAAAAAGCATTTGCCTGAAAAAAATATATTTAAAATTAAGATTGTAAAAATAAGACATATATCTAACATGTTATCAATTTATTTTAAATACTGACAATAATGTAATTAAATTAATAATTTAACTTATATTTTAATTTTTTATTTGAAAATTATCTTCTGTACTTTTTCACAGGTAGTTCCTCCTTCTTTTCTAAGAATAATTTTTATTCTTTTTAAAAATTAACTGCAAGGATCATTATTTCAGTTCAGGTAGGGATTATAGTGTTCAGGTGTCTGGAAAAAATTAAGCCTTGACGGTCTTGCTACCACATATTGAAGATTGTTCCTAAAATGATGACTGCACTTCAAATAACTTTTTGGATTTTTCACATTAAGTACTTTCTTTATTTCAATATCATTTTGTCCTTTCTCACTGATACTGTGTAATCTTGTCACTAACAATCAGCTATAGCCTTTAGCTTTATCTAGAACATCACCTCACACATTGCAGTGAATTTTCTTTCAAGTTTTAATTCTACTTGCACAAAACAATCTTGAATATCTTCTACTTAGTGAAATAGATGTTTCATGAGCTCTAAATTCCTCAGAATCCTTTCATGTCACCTTGGGTGAATGACCTAACTTCAGTGTGTTTAAGCTTCCACCTTGTGTGATAACATGTAGATAATAAAGTTCACACAGAAGCTGTGAAGATAATTGTATAGCACTGTACAAATGTAAAGTGTTGTATAAACAAGACAAAAATGAATGATTAAGTTATTTAATTTCATTCTGGCTTTCTCATAAATGTATCTTGCCAATGTGTTGCTATAACCTCAAGTGGACACAATAATTTTGCTTTGCCAACAGACACTTTAAGCAACTCCCGTGCACATGCAGACATGCTGTACTTGGCACAAGATTTTGTTGATGCACCTATTCAGTGTATCTTCTAATCATGCTCTTTTTTTTTCTTCTACCTTAAAAATAAATGGGTTTCTTACAGCTGAGTTCTAAAGCCTGAAAAACAAAAATGCAAGGCACTCTTTACCCTTGGAAAAATGAAAAGAGCTTAAGCAGATGTGCCTGCGATAAAAGCATATCTTCAAAATTCTAAATGTTCTTTACAACAGTTCTTATGGAGTAATGCACTGCATTACAATGAGAAGTGAAATTCAGAAGAGTAGTTGCAGGCCATTTCTCTAGAGGGTGACTTCTCGTTCCTGAGAAGATTACCTGTGAGATATTAGAATGTAAGAGAGAAGAATGGCTTTCAAATACTGTGCTTCTTTCCAAAATAATTATATAGAATAAAAAGAAAAATGCTTAGCAGCTGTTTTAATTTAGGGTTCAGGGACATCGAACGTAGCATTCATGATTTTTTAGATATTTAATTTCTACAATGAGTGACATGTGCTTCCTTACTAATGCTATAAAAAGTTATAATACCTAACTTTGCCACCAAGGAGTTTATAATCCAGTTCAGTGTATTTCAAGATAAAATACAAGGTGTTAACAAGAAACTAGTAATATTATAGTCTTATAATATTTTAATGAAGAAATTTATAAGCACATATATATCACTTTTTACCTGGAATTGATCTAGGATTGGTTGGACATCAACATCAACTCCTTCCACAGGATCCCCTATACCAAAATGCAGTGATTCTTAGAAAAATCCAGGACTATTATCCATCCTTCTAATGCTTCTTCTGCATAGGTTTTAGTTCTTCCAATCCCTCATTTCCACCTGTTAACTTTATTGAATTTACTAATGTACAAATCATTTTTTTCAAGGCTATGTAGAGGATTTAGAACAAGGACTAATTAAACAGACAAAAGGACCCTTATAACAGCTTTCATCTCTCTTGAATGAGAGGAGTAATTTCAACAAATTACAACTGCTTTAAGAATAATAAACATAGGAATGCCCTACAAAAGTCTTTAATGATAAAAAAATTTCCTTAGAAAATTTGTACTACTTGTTATTTAGATGTTTTTAAAAATTATTAAAATGATTTCCCATGATTTATTATACATATTTCCAAGTTCACTAGAGTAATTCAGAAGAAATGCTAATGTGTGTTATAGGCTACAGGTCAAGAACTGGTACCCATAAAATAAAAATATCTAACTATACGTTCTATTGTTTCTTCCACTGGAACATTATATATATATATATTTATTTATTTATTTTATTTTATTTATTTATTTATTTTTTTTGCGGTACACAGGCCTCTCACTGTTATGGCCTCTCCTGTTGTGGAGCACAGGCTCCGGGCGCACAGGCTCAGTGGCCATGGGTCACGGGCCTAGGTGCTCAGTGGCATGTGAGATCTTCCCGGACCGGGGCACAAACCCGTGTCCCCTGCATGGGCAGATGGACCCTCAACCACTGCACCCCTAGGGAAGCCCAGGAACATAATAATTTTGACCAATGTTAGTTCTTCATTATGGATGTGAATGTCCAGTTAATTCATCCCAGCTCTGCCTCTTTGAAGCATTTTATTTATGTCATTTGCTGAAATGGCATGCTTCCTTCAATGCTGAGTTGAAGTCTCTCCTTGTTAAGTTTTTCTTAATTTCCTCAGCCTTCTATTCATGACACATTTTGGAACATATGTGTTACTAACTCTAAACTAGCACTAAATATACTACAGATTGTCTTGCAGTTTTTGCTTTTTCTTGCAAATACCTATCCTATAAAGTAATGCATTTTGGATTTTAAGAAAATGTTCTATTATCAATAAATCAAAGTGACTATTGAAAGCCTATATATTCTGAACATTTTCTTTTACTCTCACCACCAAAACTACTCAAAAAAGTGGGAGTAAAGAGAACAACATGATTTAGGCTTTAAAAGTATAATCTATCTTTAAAATCTTAAGAGATTAAATATAAGTGAAGAATAAGATACAAGCCACTCTAAATATTTGAGCAATATGTATGATAAAGAAGTAATGAATATCTAGTCTATTATGAATTTGGAAAAAAGTAAAATATTAATGAAAAAAAATTTTTGTTCTTTAGTAAAATAATATTTATTGAGCATGTACCAGACTTTGTGTTGAATAAATCATTAATCCTACAGAATAGATTTACATTGTAAAGATCTTGCAGAAATTGATAAATGAGTAAGTAGTCTTCTCCTTGAATTAGTTACCTTAAACCTAGCTTTAAAAATGGGATAATCTGAATACTACCACTAAGGAGTTTATAATCTCTTTAACTAGGGGGAAAAAGAAGAAAAACTCTATACAGGTAAATAATTTTTAAAAAGTTTAAAACACAAAACAGGATCAAGTAATAATATAGAACAAGGAAAATAAAATAATATGATATTTAAGGTCAATTTACTTAGTCAATAAAGATTTATTAACCACATATTTTGTGCAGGGCACTGTTGTGCTGAGGAAATAGTAAGTGCAAAAAAGACCCAGCAACAAGGTCCTACTGTATAGCACAGGGAACTATATTCAATATCCTGTGATAAACTGTAATCAAAAATAATATGAAGAAGAATATATACACACACACATATATAAATAACTGAATCACTTTGATGTACAGCAGAAATTAACACAATATTTTAAATCGATTATACTTCAATAAAATAAATTATTTTTAAAAAAGACCCAAAGAAGAGGGACCTGCTGGTCTGTTTTAGGAACAGTGAGAAGGTCAGTGGGGCTTGAAATTAGAGTGAGGGGAGCATAATGTGAGTACAAAGAGTAATACGAGAAAATATTCAAAGAAACAAAAATTACCAAAGTTTTTAATCTAAGCACCTAAAGCAGTGAGATTACATACACTGAGATGTGGATTACTGTGAGGGAACAGGTTTGATGACAAGATTAGGAAATAATGAAAAGAATGACAGGGTTCTGTTCCAAGATGGTGAAATAGGAGGCTTCTGAACTCACCTCCTGCCATTGACTCAGCAAATCTACAGCTACACATGGAGCAATTCCCATAGAAGAAAACCCAGAAATTATTTGAGTAACTCCTATGCGACGATGAAAATATCCACATTGAACTGGGTAGAAAAGGCTGAAACACACTCCCACCTAAACCACATCCCCAGCACAGTCATAAAATCATGAGGGAACTCACAACTCTCAGCTTCTCCCTGAGGAGCAAAGGCATTGGACCCAATATATAGCACCTCATCTTGTAAAGCTTCCACCAGGCCACTGAAACATCAAGATCTGAAAGCCAGTGGGGCTTGCATCCATGAGACCTACAAGACAATAGCAAACAAAGAAATAGTTCTTAATTGGCTCCTGAGGACTCACTGTGCCTAATCAACAAAGATTCAGGCTCAGAAAAGAGGGAGCAGACAGAAACACACTGTTCCCAGTCTTTCCCTGAAGGAGGTCTATTTGCATACTTCAGAAGGTGCTGTGGTATGGTCAGGCTTCTAATTTAGCACACATCAAGGAGCTGACTGTGATTCTCCAGAGAAACCAAGGAGTTCCAGCAGGTTCCATCTCCAAGTTCTCCCTCTGGCCCACTCCAGGTTGCCAGTGTCTACTTAGAAGGAGTTGTGCACTTATCAGGTGCCCAGCGATCTCTGGTTCAACAAGCCTTTCATATTTTTCTTATGTATGATATATTTCAGAATCACTGTTCTAAATAATTGTTTCAAAAGGAAGCAACTTTAACACAGAAAAACTGAAATGAAAGAAAGTGTTTAATATGTAATGAATTTTACAAAACATGGACTATATAAAATAATGATAAATTAATAGGTAATTTGTAGGGCTATAAAACAAAGAAGGAAATAAAATGCCTTAGAATTCTGTGTATGTTAAAAATTTAAAACTAACCAATCATTAAAATAATCTAAATAGAATGCATTTACTCCAAATCAATAGAGAAGAAATAAGGTAATTAAAACCCAATTTATTGACAACCCCAAGAAAGGAATAGGATATTCACAATACACATATTTGACAACTTTAAAACATATAAAGTGTTCCGGGAAATCCATAAGCAAAAAAGTCAGATAATGAAAAAAAGAGGATAAAAATATTTTAAAAAGACACTTCACCAAAAAATGATATTATCAAAATGCCTAATTAATATATGTAAAAATTTTGTTCAACTTCATTAGCCATCAATAAAATGACAATTAAAATCACAATGCCTTAAAGCTAAACCGCAGAATGTCTCAAATGAAAAAGGTGAAAAATATTAATTGTCAGTGTCAGTAAACATGGGGAGCAACCAGAATTCTGTGTACCATTTGTCAGAGTATACATTTGTGCAACCAATTTGGAAAATTATTTGATGATTTCACTTGAACGTATATCTTCAGATGAAATGTGGAATGGGTTTACCAAAAGATATGTACTAGTGTATATAACAGTACTATTCATAATAGTCCCAAACTGTTAATTATTCAAATGCCTTTCAGCCATAGAATGAACAAGTTAACTGTGGTGTATTCACAAATAAAATAGAGCCACGAGAGTACAGAGTCTACAACTACATGGAAAATAAGGATGGTTCTTTTAATCATAATATTGAATGAAAAATCATACAAAAAGGACACATACTCCATAAATCTATTCATCTAAAGTACAAAAAGAAAAACTCATCTATGTTGCTAAAATTTTGAATAGTGGTTCCTCATGACTAGCTAGAGACTGGTAGGGAGCATGAACGTCATGGAATAATGGTGATACCCTGTTTCTTAATCTGAGTGCTGGACATATAGGTATGTTCAACTTGTGATATTCAATGATTTTTACATTTATGTGCATTTTGATTTGCATATTATATTTTGATGAAAAGTTTTAAAAAACTCTAAAAACATTTCCCTATCAATACTAAAGAATTCAGGAAAGAAGAAAATGAAAAAGATAAATAATCAGCATATATAAAAACTATTCCAAATATATCAAGCCTCATGGTGAATTCAAATAGATTAACCATTCAGTTAGAATATAAACATAGGCAATCTTTTAATGAAATATGTATTTAACTCATAAACTCACCAACGGGTTGAGAGTAAAATAAGATAAAATGATACAAGAACATTCTAATCAAAATGAAGATGGAGGGGTTACATCAGGGTTTCCCAACAGTGACACTATTGATATTTGGGGCTGGATAATTATTTGTCAGGAAGGATTGTCCTTGTAGGTTCTTTAGCAACATCCCAGGCCTCTACACACTCAATGCCAGTAGCACTACCACACCCCTGTTGTGACGACCAAAAATGTCTCCAGATATTATAAAATTACCCCTAGATTACAAAATCTCCCCCAGTTGAGGACAGCTGAGCTACATTAATATGATACAAAGTAGACTTTAAGGCAAAGCTATTAATAGACTTAAAGAAAGTTATTGTGTAGTTTTAAAATATTTAGTTCCTATTTTAATTCAATAATATTTACTAAACTCTTACAATATGATAGACACCAGGGAAACAATAAAAAAGCAGATAAAATTCTAGTTGTCACAGAGCTCATACTCTAGTGGGGATCAACAAACAATAAAAAATAAATAACTCATTGATAAGAGCTAGAAATAAAAATACAACATAGTAAATGAATGGATTTTGATATAGTGAAGTGTTATTTTATATAAAGTTCCCAGAGAAGATTTATTTAATGAATTGGCATTTCAAAAGATACTTCAAGAAAATCATGTTTACTGAAGATTGTTTAGGAAGAAGGCAAAGCAAGTATTATACTTGCATACGTTCTGAAAAAGGAGCTAGACATATTTCAAGTAACAAGAAGGCAAAGCAAGTATTATACTTGCATACGTTCTGAAAAAGGAGCTAGACATATTTCAAGTAACAAAATCATGTTTACTGAAGATTGTTTAGGAAGAAGGCAAAGCAAGTATTATACTTGCATACGTTCTGAAAAAGGAGCTAGACATATTTCAAGTAACAAGAGAGAGGAGAGTGTGGATTGTTTAGGAAGAAGGCAAAGCAAGTATTATACTTGCATATGGTCTGAGAAAGGAGCTAGGCATATTCCAAGTAACAAGGAAGGGAAGAGTGTGGCACAAGCAGAGTAATAGAGAGTAACTGAAGTAGAAGATAAAAGTAGTGTGGTTGGCTGGTCAAAGAATTTTGAATTAATTGGATACAGTGATTCTAACTTCATATTAGCTAAAAACAAAGAATGAAAATACACAGAACTACTATTGTTAGAATTTCAAACAAATTTATGAAAATCTATAACCACCTTTGGAGACTTTAAAACACCTCTCTCAGCAGCTAAAAGGTCAATCTGACAGAATATTAGCAAAAAAGGTTGAACAACATAAATAAATGGCTAGCTTCATCTAATAAACATATCCATAAAATTGAGGGTAAACCCTTTATCCTTTATTACCCTGTATTCCTAATCTTAGTGAATAGCATTATCTAAGTCACATCATCACCAAACTCAAAAACTGGGTTGTTACAGGTTAACCTTTTATCCTGTCCCCTCCAATCTCCCATATTTACACAATTATTATCTCAAGGCTATCTTCAGAACTGCACTCATAGGTTTTTCTTCCTCTCCAACTGTTTTGCAAAAGTCCATGAACCTCTCACCATAATTTGCCTACAACACAGTTTCTGGAAAGCACAAGCTGTTTTTAAAAATCTATTCTTCATGCTAACAATATAACCTTCTTAAAACAAAAATAATACCATGCAACTTCCATACTTAAATCTTTCAACCAAGTCAAGGATAAAGCCCAAATTTACAGCAAACTCCCTTTCTTATTAATTCTGTCCAAATTATTTTTCTTATGTGGGTCTTAGCTTAAATGTCACTTCATCAGAAAAGGCTTCCTTACCACATCTTAATTTAAATGAGTTTTCTTATTAATTCTTAATTCTAGCTTTCTGAATTTCCATTTCTTTTTATTTGGGGAATTTTTAATTATATATTTATTTGTAAAATTAATACTTTAATATCAATCTTTCAATCAGACTGAAAATGTCATCCCTTTAAAGGCATATTTTATTTTGTTTACTCCATAAACTTAGCATAGTGATTAAATGAATGACTGATACCCTAGGATATCCAATGTTGTATCATGCTAGTCCTATTGAAGTCACACTAATCACTCCTATCTACCTACTAAAACATTATCATATTCTCTAAATTTACTATTTCACAGTTCTGTGTTTTTTGCTCAGAAACCTCATTACCTTTTCCCTCAAATGCCCTTCATGCTTACATGGTTAATCTGCTAAACACCTATAAATTTTTCAGGAACCAAATAAGAATCATCTCTTTAATTAAGTCATTTGGCCTTTCTATCTCCATTGTACTGTCCGTGGAACAGTGAGCATAGAAATCACAGCAGTCACTTTAGAAAAGATAAGTTAATATAAATATTTGTTAACTAAGTATTGAAGAATTTAAAAGACAAATAAAGGTACATGAAGGTGTTTTCTTAGGTAGGCTGCTACAGGGAACAGCTACATCTCTAATGCTGGAGGAACAAAAGGGGTTGGAATTTTTAAATCTTAAGAAATTTAGAGGAAGAGTCTTTCAAACTTTAACTCTGATGTCTGAGGAGAAAGTTCCTCTGCATTGGGTTATATGGTTCTGGTTTCATAAGTGTTGTGGAGATTGCTACTAATGGAATGAAGTGCCATGTTTAGGATAACCATCACTGAGCTCTGCTAAGGTGATGGTGACAGAAACAGGAAACAGACCACAACAAAATGATACATTCCTTTCTTTCTCTTTCAGACTTCTAGCTTCTGTCACCATCTATTGCAGAGACTTAGAAGGGAGCTATCTTACCTAAGAAAATATGCTTTGCAGAGTCTGAGAGTATAGAAAGTGTGTTTAAAGAAAATAAGATAGTAACTTAATAATTGGCAAATAGCTCTATATTTTTATTGTAGTTATTTTTGTAAACTTTTCTTCATTTACTTTTTTGACAAATGTTTATTCATAACACACTCTGTCAGGTTCTACAGCTAGAGTGATAAATAGTAATTACTGAGATCCTGCCCTTAAGGTGCTTATTGTCTGAGTTTTCTGTTCCACTAAACTCCATACACTTTTAACCAGAGAACACACCTTTAAAGCATATATTATTTTAAAATATAGAATATTTTAAATATACAAAATATAATACTACAGGAGACCATGACTGCAGTGACCCAGGTCTCTTTAGAACTGTGGTTCTCAACTGAGGATGATTTTGTCCCCACACCAGTGTACATTTAATAATGTATGCCAATAGTCAGCAAACTATAAGCTGATGGCCAAATCCTGTGAACTACTTGTTATTATAAATAAAATCTTATCGGAACATGGTCACACCTGATTTTTAGGAAATGTTTACGTCTGCTTTCATGTTCCACAAGCAGAGGTGTGATTGTGACAGAGACTGAATGATCCACAAAGTCTGAAATAGTTAGTATTTGAAGCATTAGAGAAAATATTTGCCATTCTCTAGAACACATAATTAAAGTTTAGTACCAACACTTAAAAGGATATTATATAGGTAGATTTTTTAATGTATGTATGTAAATATATGTCAACAAAATTAACCAGAGGAAAGTTATTAATTTACACTTCAAATTGGAATAAATTTTGTGTAAATAACCAACTTCCCCAGAGCACTAAAATATTCAATTTTCAATTTTCACTCTAATTTAAAACATTTTCTGAAAAGAAATGAGGGAAGTCTCAGAGACCTCTGGGACAACATTAAACACACCAACGTTCCAATTATAGGGGTCCCAGAAGAAGAAGAAAAGGAGAAAGTATCTGAAAAAATATTTGAAGAGATTATAGTTGAAAACTTCCCTAACATGAGAAAGGAAACAGCCATCCAATCCAGGAAGCACAGAGAGTCCCATACAGGATAACCCCAAGGAGAAACATGCTGAGACACATATTAATCAAACTAACAAATATTAAATAAACAAACAAAAAAATAAAAATCAGGAAGAGAAAAGCAACAAATAACATAAAAACGGAATCCCCATAAGGTTATCAGATTATTTTTCAGCAAACACTCTGCAGGCCAGAAGGAAGTGGCAGGATATATTTAAAGTGATGAAATGAAAAAGCCTACAACCAAGATTATTCTAGCCAACAAGGATCACATTCAGATTTGATGGAGAAATCAAAAGACTTACAGACAAGCAAAAGCTAAGAGAATTCAGCACCACCACCCAGATTTATAACAAATGTTAAAGGAGCTTTTCTAGGCAGGAAAAACAAGAGAAGAAAATGACCTACAAAAACAAACCCAAAACAATTAAGAAAATGGTAATATGAACATACATATCAATAATTACCTTAAATGTAAATGGATTAAATACTCCAAACAAAAGACACAGACTGGCTAAATGGATAAAAAGGAAAACCTGTATATATGCTGTCTACAAGGGACCCACTTCAGACCTAGGGACACATACAGACTGAAAGTGAAGGGATGGAAGAAGATATTCCATGCAAATGGAAATCAAAATAAGACTGGAGTAGCACTACCAAAGTTAAACAAAATAAACTTTAAAGTACAGACTGTTTCAAGAGATAAAGGACACTACACAATGATCAAGGGATCAATCCAAAAGAAGATATGACAATTATAAATACCTATGAACCTAACATAAAAGCACTTCAACATAAGGCAGATACTAACAGCCATAAAAGGGGAAATTGACTGTAACACAATAATAATGGGGAACTTTAACATTCCATTGACACCAATGGAAAAACCATCCAGAAAAATTCATAAGGAAACAAAAGCATTAAATAACACATTACACCAGATAGAGTTAATTGATATTTATAGGACATTCCATCCAAAAACAGCAGAGTACACTTTTTTCTCAAGTGCACATAGAACATTCTCCAGGATAGATCACATCTTGGGTCACAAATCAAGCTTCAGGAAATTTAAGAAAATTGAAATCATAACAAGCATCTTTTCCAACCACAATGCTATGAGATTAGAAATCAATTACAGAAGAAAAAAAAACTGTAAAAAACAAAAATACATGGATATACAATATGTATATACAAATGTATGGATGGATATACAAATGTATGTATATACAATACATACAATATGATACAAAATAACCAAAACATCACTGAAGAAATCAAATAGGAAATCACAAAATACCTTGAAAAAAAATGACAACAGAAACACGACAACCCAAAACCTATGGGATGCAGCAAAAGCAGTTCTAAGAGGGAAGTTTATAACACTACAATCCTACCTCAAGAAACGAGAAAAATCTCAAAAAAACAACCTAACCTTACACCTAAATCAACTAGAGAAAGAATAATAATAATAAAGAAAGTTAATAGAAGGAAAGAAATTATAAAGATCAGAGCAGAAATAAATGAAATAGAAACAAAGAGAACAATAGCAATGATAAATAAAATTAAAGGTGATTCTTTGAGAAGATAAATGAAATTGATAAACCATTAGCCAGATTCATCAAAAAGAAAAAGGGAGAGAACTCAAATCAATGAAATTAGAAATGAAAAAAGGAGAAGTTACAACTGACACCACAGAAATACAAAGGATCATAAGAGACTACTACAAGCAACTATATCCCAATAAATAGACAATCTAGAAAAAGTGGAAAAAATCTTAGAAAAGTACAACCTTCCAAGACTGAACTAGGAAGAAGTAGAAAATATGAACAGAACAGTCACAAGCAATGAAATTCAAACTGTGATTAAAAATCTTTCAACAAACAAAAGCCCAGGACCAGATGACTTCACAGGCAAATTCTATCAAACATTTCGAGAAGAGCTAACACTTATCCTTCTCAAACTCTTCCAAAACATTGTAGAAGGAACACTCCCAAACTCATTTTATGAGTCCACCCTCACCCAGATACCAAAACCAGAAAAATATATCACACACACACAAAAAAAAACACAGGCCAATATCACTGATGAACATAGATGCAAAAATCCTCAATAAAATCCAAGCAAACAAATCCAACAACACATTAAAAGCATCATACAACATGATGAAGTGTGATTTATCCTGGTGATTCAAGGATCCTTCATAGTAAATTAATCAATATGATAAACCATATTAACAAACTGAAGAATAAAACCTACATGCTTATCTCAATAGATGCAGAAAAAGCTTTCAACAAAATTCAATACCCATTTATGATAAAATCTCTCCAGAAAGTAGGCATAGAGGAACCTACCTCAACCTAATAAAGGCCATATATGACAAACCCACAGAAAACATTATTCTCTGTGGTGAAAAACTGAAAACATTTCCTCTCAGATCAGGAACAAGACAAGGATGTCCACTCTCACCAGTGTTATTCAACATAGTCTTGGAACTCCTAGCCACAGCAATCAGAGAAGAAAAAGAAATAAAAGGAATCCAAATTGGAAAAGAAGTAAAACTATCACTGTTTGCTGATGGCATGATACTATACATAGAACATCCTAAAAATGTCACCAGAAAACTACTAGAACAAATCAATTAATTTAGTAAAGTGGCAGGATACAAAATTAATACACATAAAACTCTTGCATTCATTCCTATACACTCACAATGAAAGATCAGCAGATAATTTAGGGAAACAATCCCATTTACCATTGCAACAAAAAGAATAAAATACCTAGGAATAAAACTACCTAGGGAGGCAAAAGACCAGTACACAGAAAACTATAAGATACTGATGAAAGAAATCAAAGAGGACACAAACAGATGGAGATATATACCATGTTCTTGGATTGAGAGAATCAATATTGTGCAAATGGCTATACTACTCAAAGTAATCTACAGATTCAGTGTAATCCCTAAAATGTTACCAATGGCATTTTTCACAAAACTAGAACAACAAATTTTACAGTTTTTATGAAAACAAAAAAGACCCTGAATATCCAAAGCAATACTGAGAAAGAAAAACAGAGCTGGAGGAACCAGGCTCCCAATTTCAAAACTACAATAATCTTCAAAGGTACTACAAAGCTACAATAATCAAAACAGTATGGTACTGGCACAAAAACAGAATATTGACAAATGGGACAGGATAGAAAGCCCAGAGATAAACACATGCACCTATGGTCAATAATCTATGAAAAAGGAGGACAGAATACACATTGGAGAAAAGACCACCTCTTCAGTAAGTGGTTCTGGGAAAACTGGACAATTACATGTAAAAGAATGAAATTAGAACACTCTCTAACACTACAGAAAAGTAAGCTCAAAATGGATTAAAGACCTGAATGTAAGGCCAGACACTCTAAAACTCTTATAGGAAAACATAGGCAAAACACTCTTTTACATAAATTACAAATTCACATAAATTGAATCTTTTTTGACCCATCTCCTGACGTAAGGAAAATAAAAACCAAACTCAACAAATAGGACCTAATTAAACTTAAAAGCTTTTGCACAGAAAAGGAAACCATAAACAAGATAAAAAGACAGTCCTCAGAATGGGAGAAAATATTTACCAACAAAGCAACTGACAAAGGATTAGTCTCCGAAATATATAAACAGCACATGGAGCTCAATATCAAAAAAACAAACCAACCAATAAAAAAATGGGCCAAAGACCTAAATAGACTTTTCTCCGAAGAAGACATACCAATGGTCAAGAGGCACATGAAAGATATTCAAAGTCACTAATTATTAGATAAATGCAAATGAAAACTACAATGAGGTATTACCTCACACTCATCAGAATGGCCATCATTGAAAAATCTACAAACAATAAATGCTGGAGAGGGTGTGGAGAAAAGGGAACCCTCTTGGAATGTAAATTAATATAGCCAGTATGAAGAACAGTATGGGGGTTCCTTAAAAACCTAAAAATAGAACTACCAATTGAAACTACCAACTTTCAATCTCACTACTGTTTCATATACCTTAAGAAAACCATAATTCTAAAAGACACATGCACCCCACTGTTCATTGCAGCACTATTTATAGTAGCCAGGACAGGGAAGCAACCTTAATGTCCATCAATAGAAGAATGGATAAAGATGTGGTACATATATACACTGGAATATTACTCAGCCATAAAAAGAAATGAAATTGGGTTATTTTTAGAGACATGGATGGACCTAGAGAATGTCATACAGAGTGAAGTAAGTCAGAAAGAGAAAAACAAATATCATATATTAATGTATGTATGTGGAATCTGGAAAAATGGTATAAATTATCTTATTTGCAAAGCAGAAATAGAAACATAGACAGAGAGAACAAAAGTATGGACACCAAGGGTGGGGTGGGGTGAATTGGGAGATTGGGATTGACATGTATACATTATTGATACTATGTATAAAATAGATAATTAATGAGAACTTACTGTATAGCCCAGGGAACTATACTCAGTGCTCTGTGGTGACCTAAATGAGAAGGACATCCAAAGAAAGAGGGGATACATGTATATGCATAGCTGATTCACTTTGCTGTACAGTAGAAACTAACACAACATTGTAAAGCAATTATACTCTAAAAAAATTTTTTTTAAATATTTTCAAGCATTTTTTTCAAGGACATTTAATGGAGGTTTAACTGATACAAGTTTTGTTTGTTCATTTGTTTTTCAGTTCCCTATACTATTCGAACAAGTGTGTCTTCTTAAGCTCACTAGATAAGAGACGTTTTCCCTAGGGGTAGTTGAATTTGGTAGTATTTGGCAGATCATTTTTCACTGGAGACTTGACATATAAGATTGTACTTTATTTCTCCTTATGTGCCTGGTACTTCTGGAAGGACAATATCTTTTTTGTTTATTAGCACATTGATAATTAATTCATCAAAACATACTGCTGTAAAGGATACATTTAGCAAACATTAAATAGAATCTCAATCCATAGATGAGCAAAATTTCTGTGTGAACCTACTAATTTAAAATGTTTTTCATTTGACTTAATATGCTACTAGCCTATGTAAAAAAAAAAATAAATTGCAAAGTTAGTGCAAAAACATAAGTAAACTCAACTAAAAAGAAAAAAATCACACTCTACATTGCCTTTTAATGTTTATTATTTTCATATGTTCAGAGATAAAGTATTACTCACTGAAATATATCTCTCATTTGAACTATCATTGAAATTATAAAATTGTTTGGGGACATTGCATTAAATATTTAATTATTTTGACAAATTTTTTTCTCTTAGACTTCTTTTTACTCATGTCATTTCACAAAGTGACAATATATAGATTTATTTATTTTACTTCTTTTTAAATTTTTTTAGAAACCAGTCCCATGTTTCTCTGAAAGAAATATTTTCTCTTTCACAAGTTGTATGAAGTGTAAGTACATATCATCTCTGCCCTTTCATACAAGAAAAGGGCAAAATCCTTCAAAGTATTCTTTTCTAATTGCATGCATTTTTCTTTATTTTTCTTTACAAGATGAGAATATAATAAGCTGACCTTCCCTAAAGCTGAATTTCCTTTGTGACATTAAAAATTCAACTAGTTCAAACCCTTCAGTCATTATATAGTATATTGTCATTCATACAACAAATATTTAGTCAGCCTTTACTACCTGTTAGGTTTAGGTTGTTTGGGATCTACATAATTGAAAAGGGGAGATCTTTGTCTTCAAGGTGTTTTCAGCATGACAAAGAGTCGGGAAAACTGACAATACATGGTTAACTCTAGCACAATAGTACATGATTAGAAAAATTATAGTGTAAATGCTAATGAACTATTTTAAGAGCCAGAGTAGATTTTATTGAAGAAACAATGTATAAATTTTTATAGAAATAAAGACTTTTTTCAATAAATATAGGTAAAGAGGAGGACAAGTCATACCTGGCTGTGAGAAGATTATGTGGAAATCTTTATCTTGAGAGTCCATTTAAAGAGTTTAATGTTTATCTGTGTATCTGGAATAACAGATGTCATGCTAGGAAATGAGTATTATGAAAAATGTCAAATATGACTGCATAAAATATGCTGAAGTGTGATTTTACTTTGAAGACAATGAGGAACTATAAAGTAATTTTGAGCAAAATATAAACATTTAAAATATTATTGGGATAAAAAAATGATGGAGAAAATCCTACACATAAGATAGATAATTAAGAGCTTGTATCTATACATCTTATTTAGTGATCAGATAAGGTAGATGAGGAAGAAGGAGGAATAAAAATTATTGCCAGGTAACAGGTGTGCTTCTGGATTGTTTCTGACACAAGGATAGCAGTGCCATTATCAAGGGGTAAGTTTGGTAGAAAATCTAATACAATATATTTGATAATTACATGCAGAGTTTTAAGTGTCAGGTAAGTCTACTAACTAGAGATTGTTTATGAGCCTCTTAGCATTAGGTGAAGTCATTTATATATATATGCAGTTACCCAGGAACAGTGTATGAAGAATGAAGAAGAATATTTGGAGAACATGTATATTTATAAGATGTTGGAGGAAAATCATTCCATAAAAGAGGAGACAGTTTGGGAGTTTCTTACAAAACTAAGGTGTAATACCCAGCAATCCCACTCATAAGTATTCACATAACTAACTTGAAAACTTATATCCACAGAAAAACCTGCACACAAATATTTATAGCAATTTTATTCATAATTTTTAAAACTTGAAGGCAACGAAGATGTCTTTTAATAGGTGAATGGGTAAATAAGGTGTGATGTATTCATACAATGCAGTATTATTCATCAACAAAAAGAAAAAATCTATAGAAATACAAAACAAAACAAAACAAAATGAAACATCGAGGACCTTAAAAACACATTAAGTGAAAGAAACCAATCTGAAAATGTTAAATAATGTATGAATTCAATAATGCAACAATTTGGAAAAGGCAAAACTATGGAGACTGTAAGAAGATCAGTGGTTGCCAGAGGTTTAGAGGGAGTGAGGGATGAACAGGTGGAACAAAGGGGATTTTTAGGGAAGTGAAGTTATACTATATGATACAGAAATAATGGACATGTGTAATTACACATTTGTGAAAACCCATAGAAGGTACGATACAAAAAGTGAACCCTAATGTAAAGTATTGACTTTAGTTAATATTTGTATCAATATTACTTCACTGATCATAACAAAAGTACAATGCTAATACAAAATTTAAATAATAGGAGAAACGGGGTCAGAGACAGAGCATGTGGGAATTCTCAGTAATTTCATATCAATGTTTTGTCCTATAAAATATTTATTAATATAGAAATAGTAAATAAATATTATCATAAAAGTACTGAAAAGCATAAAGAAGGAAATAAAAGTGACTTGAAATTTCTTAAAAGAAGTGAAAAATCGTCTATTGGTCTTTATATTTGAAAAAGCAAAAATGACTAAGTATAATATCAAAAAAACTAATGATGGTTGCTCATTGTCAGATAATGAAATAATGTATACAGGTAGATTTCACCATCTGGTAGCTTGCCTTAAAATTTGTGATATAAATAAACAAGATTATAAAAGCTGAATATTGAGAGGAGCCATGACCCATTCTTTATTTTGCTAGAGTATTTAAAACAATTTTTAAAAGACATTTACCAAGACATTCAAATATTTTCTTTCCTCCATGAACACCTGTTTAATACTTTGAACAACTAATAGTATTGTGTAATTATATATTACCTGCCAATGTTTATTTCTTGAAGTTTAGCTTTTTTGAACAGTGATTCTGTGAAAACTGAGGGCTTTCATTATCTATCAGATTCCTTTTCCTTCTCTTACTCTTTTCCCAGATTCATAATATATGCTAATAATGACACAATAGCAGCAGGATAATAACATACTCTCATTCATTCATTTAAAAACTTGTAATAGGGTCTTCCCTGGTGGCACAGTGGTTGAGAGTCTGCCTGCCAATGCAGTGGACATGGGTTCGTGCTCTGGTCCGGGAAGATCCCACATGCCGTGGAGTGGCTGAGCCTGTGAGCCATGGCCACTGAGCCTGTTTGTCTGGAGCCTGTGCTCCGCAATGGGAGAAGCCACATCAGTAAGAGTCCCGCGTACTGCAAAAAGAAAAAAAAAAACTTGTAATAAATTTCTACCATGTGCCAGAATTTACTATGATGAGTGAAAATAAAAGAAAATATTGTTTATAAATTTAGATATCACAAAGTCCTGTAAAATACTCTGTCTCAGTGAAATCTTCCAAAAACTATGGAAGTTATTGGTATTAATTTAAGAGAGGGAAAATAGGAGTACATAGTTAGCAGGTAGTAGCTGACATTTGAACAAATAACATTGTATTTTAAATATCACATAAGTTTCATAATGGTGCAGAGATTTTTAAATTAAATATTGAGAGTTAAATGCTTTTCTACTTGTCACTACACTTTATTACATTCTGTTCCTTTTCTACAAACTCAAAATTTGCACAAGCTATAGCATAGTTTATAACTTTTAACTGAAATATTTTAAGAACATTTATTTGTCCATTTGACTTTGGTTGGTATCAAAGATATCATTAAATATATGTACTCACTCTTTATACATGCTATCATTCTTTTTTTCCTTTTTTTTTAGTGCTTTTAAGTTTTTGTTCAGTTTTATTGAGATATAATAGACACATAACGTTGTGTTACTTTTTTAATTAATTAATTAATTAATTTATTTATGGCTGCGTTGGGTCTTTGTTGCTGCGCACGGGCTTTCTCTGGCTGTGGTGAGTGGGGGATACTCTTCTTTGTGGTGCACAATCTTCTCATTGTGGTGGCTTCTCTTGTTGCTGAGCACAGGCTCTAGACACGTGGGCTCCAGTAGTTGTGACTCATAGGATTAGTTGCTCCACAGCATGTGGGATCTTCCCGGACCAGGGCTTGAACTCTTGTCCCCTGAATTGGCAGGTGGATTCTTAACCACAGTGCCACCTGGGAAGTCCCCATGCTACCATTCTTAAAGAATAATATATATATATATATATATATATATATATTAAAATTTCTGTTTAGGAACAGCATGGCTAAGTGATGAAAATGTAGTTATGACTGATGAAAAATAGAGTATGATAATATGATTATGCTCTGGTGGCTTTCACTTCTCCCCAAGATCTGAATTTGTTCCTTGTTTACAATAACTTTTCCTCTAATAAGTTTTCCTCTAAGTTAGTCCAAGTAAATAATTTCTTGAATAAGTCACCAAACATAGGCAACAAGAACTAGAATAAGTAAGACTATCTTACATAAGAAGATTATTCACAGCAAAGGAAATAGTCAATAAGTTGAAAAGGAAACCTACAGAATGAGAAAAATAATATTCACAAAATATACATCTGATAGGAATTAATTCCAAAATGTATAAATAATCCATACAACTCCAGAGCAAAAAAGCAAATAATCCAAATGAAAAGTGAGCAAAGGATCTGAATAGATATCTTTCCAAAGAAGACAAAAAACTGGCCAACATTGTATATGGAAAAAGTTGAACATCACTTATCATCAGGGAAATGCAAATTAAGACCACAATGAGATATCATCTCACACACATTAAGATGGCTTTTTATCAAAGAGACAAGAGATAACGAATCTTAGGAAGATTGTAGTGAAAACAGAACCCTTATACCCACTGTTGGTGGGAATGCAAATTAGTACTACCATTATGGAAAAAAGTATGGTGGTTCCTAAAAAAAATTAAAAGTTGATCATATGATCAAGCAATACCACTCCTGAGTATATATTCAAAGAAATCAAAATCAGTATCTGAAAGAGATAACTTCACACCCAAGTTTATTACAGCATTATTCACAATAGCCAAGATATGGAAATAAATTTGTCCAGCAACAGATGAAAGAAAAAAGATGTGGTATATATGTACAATGAAATATTAATCAGCCATGAGAAAGAAGGAACTCCTGCCTTTTGCAACAACACGGATTGACCTTGAGGACATTATGCTAAGTGAGATAAGCCAAACAGAGAGTGACAAAACTGTATGATAACACTTATATGTGAATATGAAAAATCTGAACTTGTGAAAACAGAGAGTAGAGAAGTGATTACCAAAATATGGGGGGTGGGGAAATTGAGGAGATATTGTTGAAGGGTATAAATTTACACCTGGTAGACAAATAACTTCTAAAGATCTAAGGCACAACATATTTATTATAGTCAACAATACTGTATTATAACTTCAAGATTGCTAAGTTGCTAAGAGACTAGATGTCAGTTATCCTCAACACAAAAAGAGATAATTATGTGACATGATAAAGGGGTTAGCTAATGCGTCTGCATCAGTCATGCTGCACTATACAAATGTATCAAACCAAGAAATGGTATGCCTCAAACTTACACAATGTTATATTCCAATTATATCTCAATTTTTTAAAAATAAAAAATCTAGTTATATACAAAATAATTTGTAAGAAACTGAGCACATGCATATCTAGATGCCCTTAACTAATGATTGATGTCTTCCAGTAAAATGTCCAGATTCTTTCAATATTAAAGGTTCAGTACTCCCTCTTGAATATTATAGGCACTATATTAACTATTTTAGACCAAGTAGATATACACACAAATGTACACAGATTTCCTAAAATAAATACTATTTTTTTTCAAATGATAAAACATCTATACTCTGACTTCTGATAACTACTTCTCCAGAAGTTCTGCCTGATTACCAACTACCTGCAGTCCCCAGAACAACTTATTCTCTTTCATATTTTTAAACAAATTTCCCCTCTTTTCTGGAAAGTATTAGCCATTTTGTCTACCTGGCACATATTCATTCATCCTATAAAATCCAGACTAATCATTATGTCCTCTATGAAGATTTCCCTGACTTGCCTTAAAACTTAACTCAATCCTTTGTTAGTTCAGTGCTTTTCTGTATCATTTCTATTGGATAGTATGCTTGTGTGTGCATGTCTGTCTCTGTGAGTGAGTGTGTGTATAGAAGTGAATTACTAGAGAACATGATTACGCCTTTATTTTTTTTTCATTTCTAATATTGCTCTATTTTTTTAAATAGATCTTTATTGGAGTGTAATTGCTTCACAATACGGTGTAAGTTTCTGTTGTACACTAAAGTGAATCAGCCAAATGCATACATACATCCCCATATCCCCTCCTCTTGAGACTCCCTCACATCCTCCCTATCCCACCCTTCTAGGTCATCGCAATGCACAGAGCTGATTTCCCTGTGCTATGCTGCTGCTTCCCACTAGCTAACTATTTTACATTCCGTAGTGTATATATGTAGATGCTACTTTCACTCTACCACAGCTTCCCCCTCCCACCATGTGTCCTCAAGTCCATTCTGTATGTCTATGTCTTCATTCCTGCCCTGCAACTAGGTTCATCAGTACCATTTTTTTGTTTGATTTTAGATTCCATATATATGCATTAGCATACAGTATTTGTTTTTCTCTTTCTGACTTATTTCACTCTGTATGACAGACTCTAGGTCCATCCACCTCAGTACAAATAACTCAATTTCTTTCCTTTTTATGGCTGAGTAATATTCCATTGTATATATGTGCTACATCTTCTTTATCCATTCATCTATTGATGGACATTTAGGTTGCTTCCGTGTCTTGGCTATTGTAAATAGTGCTGCAATGAACATTTTGGTACATGTCTCTTTTTGAATTATGGTTTTCTCAGGGTATATGCCCAGTAGTGGGATTCTTCAGTCACATCGTAGTTCTATTTTTAGTTTTTTAATGAACCTATATACTGTTTTCCCTAGTGGTTCTATCAATCTACATTCCCACCAACAGTGCAAGAGGGTTCCCTTTTCACCTCACACTTTCCACCATTAATTGTTTCTAGATTTTTTGATAATGGCCATTCTGACCAGCATGAGGTGATACCCCATTGTAGTTTTGATTGGCATTTCTCTAATAATTAGTGATGTTGAGCATCTTTCATTTGACTCTTGGCCATCTGTATGTCTTCCTTGGTGAAATATCTCTTTAGGTCTTCTGCCCATTTTTTAATTGGATTGTTTGTTTTTTTGATATTGAGCTCCATGAACTGTTTGCATATTTTGGAGATTAATCCTTTGTCCATTGTTTCATTTGCAAATAATTTCTCTCATTCTGAGTGTTGTCTTTTTGTCTTCTTTATGGCTTCCTTTGCTTTGCAAAAGCTTTTAAGTTTAATTAAATCCCATTTGTTTATTTTTGCTTTTATTTCCATTACTCTAGGAGGTGGGTCAAAAATGATCTTGCTGTGGTCTATGTCAAAGAATGTTTTTCCTGTTTTCTTCTTAGAGTTTTATAGTGTCTAGTTTTACATTTAGGTCTTTACTCCATTTTGAGTTTATTTTTGTGTATGGTGTTATGTAGTGTGCTAATTGAATTCTTTTACATGTAGCTGTCCAGTTCTGTCAGCACCACTTACTGAAGAGGCTGTCTTTTTTCCATTGTATGTTCTTGCCTCCTTTGTCATAAATTCGGTGACAATATGTACATGGGTTTGTCTCTGGGCATTCTATCCTGTAGCATTGATCTATATTTCTGTTTTTGTGCTAGTACCATACTATCTTGATTACTGTAGCTTTGTGGTATAGTTTGACATTGGGGAGACTGATTCCTCCAGCTCAGTTTTTCTTTCTCAAGATTGCTTTGGCTATTTGGGATCTTTTGTGTTTCCATACGAATTGTAAAATTTTTGTTCTAATTCTGTGAAGAATGCCATTGGTAATTTGATAGGGATTGCATTCATCTATTTTTGAACTGAAGTATAATTGATTTGTAGTATTATAGTAGTTTCAGTTTACAACATAATGATTCAATATTTTTATAAATTATACTCCATTTAAAGTTACTATAAAATAATGGCTGTATTTTACTGTGCTGTACAATATATTTTTGTTGCTTATTTATTTTATATGTAGTAGTTTGTATCTCTTAATCCTTTACCCCTACTATGCCCCTCTCCCCTATTTTCTTCACAATGGTAACCACTAGTTGGCTCTCTGTGAGACTATTTCAATTTTCTTATATATATTCATTTGTTTTATTTTTTTAGACTCTAGGTATAAGTGACACCATAAAGTTTTGTCTTTTCCTGTCTGACTTATTTCACTATGCATAATATACTCCAAGTCCATCCATGTTGTTGGAAATGACACAATTTCATTCTTTTTATAGCAGAGTAATATTCCACTCTGTGTGTGTGTGTGTGTGTGTGTGTGTGTGTGTGACATCTTCTTTATCCATTCATATGTTGATGGACACTTAGGTTGCTTCCATATCTTGGTTTTTGAAAACAATGCTGCTATGAACATAGGAGTGCATGCATCTTTTCAAATTAGTAATTTAGTTTTCTTCAGTTATTTGTTTTAATAGCTTTTTGGTAGACTCTAGGATTTCCTATATATAGTATCATGACACCTATAAGTAAGGACAATTTTACTTCTCTCTTCCAATTTGGATGTCTTTATTTCTTCCTGTCTGATTGCTATGGCTAGGACTTACTTACAGTACAAAAACATTAAATAGGAGTGATGAAAATGAGCATCTTTGTCTTGTTTCGGGTTTTAAAGGAAAGGCTTTCAACTTTTCACCATTCAGTATGATGTTAGCTGTGGGTTTGTTATAAATGGTCCTTATTATGTTGAGATATATGCTCACTCTATACCAATTTTAATGAGTTTTTGTCATGAATGGATGTTGAATTTTGTCAAATGTTTTTTCTCCATCTATTGAGATGATCCTGTGATTTTTGTCCTTTCTTTTGTTAATGTAGTATATCACATTGATTGACTTGCAAATATAAAACCATCCTTGGTTCTCTGCATAAATCCAATATGATCAGGGTATATGATGCTGATTATATATTGTTGAAATTGGTTTGCTTGTATTGTGTTGAGAATTTTTGCATCTGTATTCGTCAGAGATATTGGTCTGTAATTTTAATTTTGGAGTTTCTTTGGTTTGGGTATCAGGGAATGGTGGATTCATAGAATGAATTTGGGAGTGCACATTTCTCTTTAATGTCTTGGAAGAGTTTGAGAAATACAGTTATTAGATCTTTATATGTGTGGTAGAATTCCCCTGTGAAGCCATCCAGTACAGGGCTTTCATTTGCTGAGAGGTGTTTTTTGTTTGTTTGTTTGTTTGTTTTTATTACAAATGGGAATTCACAATTAGTGATTAGTCTTTTGGGATTGTCTATTTCTTCCTGATTCAGTCTTGGCAGGTTATATGCTTCTAGAGATGTGTCCACTTTGTAGATTGTCCAATTTGTTGGCACATAACTGTTTATAATGTTGTCTTATGAGTTTTTGTATCTCTGTGTTATTGGTTGTTATTTCTCCTCTGTCATCTCTTATTTTGTTTATTTGGGTCCCCTCACTTTACTTCTTGAGAAGCCTGGTTAAATGTATATATAGTTTGTCATTTAGGACTACTGTTTCCTTATTGATTCCATTTGGATAATCTGCCCATTGGTGTAAATGGGTTGTTAAAATCCCCTACTATTATTGTATTATTGTCACTGTCTCCCTTTATGTCTGTTAATATTGGCATTGTGTTTATGTGCTCCTGTATTAGGTGCACATATGATAATGAGTGCAATATCCTCTTCTTCTATTAATCCCTTTATCATTATATAATATCCTTCTTTTATTTATTACAGATTAAAAAAAAAGTCTATGATGTCTGATATGAGAATCCCTACCCCAGCTTTTTGTCATTTCCATTTGCATCACCTATTTCCATCTCTCAATTTTTCTTGAATTTTATTTCATTTTTTTATACAGCAGTTCTTATTATTTATCCATTTTATACATATTAGTATATATATGTCAACCCCAATCTCTCAGTTCATCACAACAGCAGCAACCAGCCTCCCCACCCCCCGCTTTCCTACCTTGGTGTCCATATATTTGTTCTCTACATCTGTGTTTCAACTTCTGCCCTGCAAACCTGTTCATCTGTACAATATTTCTATGTTCCACATATATGCATTAATATATGATATTTGTTTGTCTCTTCCTGACTTACTTCACTCTGTAGGACAGTCTCTAGATTCATCCACATCTCTACAAATGACCCAATTTCATTCTTTTTTATGGCTGAGTAATATTCCACTGTATATATGGACAACATCTTCTTTATCAATTCGTCTGTTGATGGTTATTTAGCTTGCTTCCATGACCTGGCTATTGTAAATAGGGCTGCAATGAACATTAGGGTGCATGTGTCTTTTTGAACTATGGTTTTCTCAGGGTATATGCCCAGTAGTGGGATTGCTGGGTCATATAGTAATTCTATTTTTAGCTTTTTAAGGAACCTCTACACTGTTCTCCATAGTGGATGTATCAATTTACATTCCACCAACAGTGCAAGAGGGTTCCCATTTCTCCACACCATCTCCAGCATTTGTTTTTTGTAGATTTTCTGATGATGCCTATTCTAACCAGTGTGAGGTGACACCTTACTGTAGTTTTGATTTGCATTTCTCTAATAATTAGTGATGTTGAACAGATTTTCGTGTGTTTCTTGGCCATCAGTATGTCTTCTTTGGAGAAAAGTCTATTTAGGTCTTCTGCCCATTTTTGGATTGGGTTGATGGTTTTTATAATATTGAACTGCATGAGCTATTTATATATTTTGGAGATTAATCCTTTCCATGGATTGTGCTTTTGTTGTTTATCTAAACATCTATTTTAAAAACCCATGGTTACATAGATTTTCTCCTATATTATCTTCTAGATATGGGATTGCAAGGACGAAATTGGATGTTTTAGTTAGGAGAAATATGATAATGGTTTGCAATAAGTTTGTGATATTGAAAAAGAGAAAGGGGACACATTTGACATATACTAATTTGCTGACAAACTGTTACTGTATATCTGTTCATCACCCAAGATAATTAAGTGCTGATATAAGCAGGCATTTAATGACTTATGAACATAGAAGAGTGACTGAATATGAATATATGAAATTTATCAGAGCTTCCCAAATTACACTGTTAATGTTGCCTTTAATTGAATAAAATGCAGGCTCTTGATGGGGCAAAAGCAAAACAACCATTTCTTGGAAAGCAGGGAATTCATGCTCTCAGAACAGACAGAAGAATCCAGCTGATTATTCTTAATTACCTGTAGAGAACTTTTTATTTTAGTAGAAGAATTACTAGAACTGTAGTTATTTTATTTTTCCCATACTAAATCACTTTCTTGTTAATGCCCTTACTGCTAATAAGTATGCTAAGGTTGTGACTTTCATATTGTAAAATGTAATAAGGAAGGAAAAGAAACATAGCAGAAGAAAAATGAACAATAGGAAGAGTGTAAAAATTTAATATTACTGGACATAGGTCTCTGGTTCATATTACAGTTTAATATTTTACAATCAAAGCATTTGAGGCAGTCAAATTTGACATTTTTATTCCTATTGGACAAATATTTATCATTTCTTCAATAAATTTTCCTTAGATATATGGTGCCCATTATTTTAACAAATGCATACTCAGAAATAACAGTAAGCAGTCAATTATAAACACCGATATGAAAATAAGTACAAATATAATGATATCAAAATTACTCAGGAGGAAAATTAATAAGGCTAACTACTGAAGGAGATAAGTTATGGATAGGGAGATGGTTAAACGTCAACTTGGGTATTATAGATGATAATCCTCGAATTTTCTACAGCAAGAGGCCGTCAAGAAATTTGCCTAAGTGAGGAACTTGTTTATTATTTATTGCTTGAGTTAATTCCCTCTCTGTCAATCAGTCTCAATCTTGCGTGCTCTCTCTCTCTCTCTCCACAGCCCCCCACACTGGCCTTCAACATACATGAGCATGTGTGAGCTCGCATACACACACACGCACATATTCTACTGCATATGGAACAGAGAAAATTGGTAATCTGGAAGTTGCCCTGAAAATGTCACTAGTAACCACATACTAGGTGCTTGAATCTCACCCCTCTCCAATACATATATGGCATTTGACAATGAAAATTGACTAAATGGGCTTTTTGAACATTTATTTTCTTCCTAAATGCTAATTTTATCCATTCCCTTTGTCTCTGATTTCATAATAAATATAAAGTATTAATATTCATTATGTAGTTACAATATGCAGAAAAAATTACAAATAGGGAAAAATTACACCAATTTATTCACATAAAAGTAGAGAATTGGAGTATTTTTTCACCCCATACACATTGAGTGTGTCTATTTTTGACATTTTTCAATTAGACAGGAAAAAAAGTTGTCTCCTTGAGGTTTCATTCAAATATGTTCATTATCAAAGATTCGCTTTCAAATCTTGCTAGCCAAATATCTGTTTCTGTTTTTGTAGTAGTTAACAAGAAAATGAATATAAAAAGTTTAGGGCAATGCAACTTTAATTAAGCGTACAATACCTTTCATTATGGCAACTGGGAAAATTATTTTTTCTTGTAACACATCTTTATATATTCTTTGACTCTTTCCAGGGTCCTGAGCATAAAAGTAGGAATGGGTAAAGAGAAAATTATATTTTAAATATATTATATCTTGTTGTATCTTAAATCTTGTATATTTTAATTTTTATTTTGTAAAATTTATCATCACTTTCTTATTGGCTTTTCCATTGGTTCCATGTTTAGAAATTCCTTGCTTAACTATAAGTAAATGTTTACAGCTAGTTTCTTCTATTAGATTGCTGTTAATGTTAACACTTTATGTTTTATGTTGTGTAAGACTGAATTATTTTATAATTAATTCTCTTAACATTAGCATATAATCCCTTCACCCTTCATTTGTAATCCTGCCTCCATTATTTATTAAATTATTAAATATTTCTTAGAATCAAGTTTTTAAGGGATTATTTTGTACTATTCAGTCTATCCCTGGCTTAGCACTATTGCTATTTATTTTTATATAATTTTTCCGCTAACTGAATAAGTTTTATCTTCCCTGGATTTTTGTTCTTTGCTTTGTCAGTTGATGATTCTCATTGATTCATTGATGTCCCTATCCATTTTTAAGCACCTACTCTATATCATAGCCTGTGTTGTGTACTAGGGAATAGAGGAAGGCTTCAGGCACTAGGGTCATGATGTGCAGAACTAGAGGAACAGTTCTCATAGCTAGCCTCCCGTAAGTTCATCTGTATAACTGATCCTTGAGTCCGTTTTTATAGTAATCTTTGCTTTCCCAAGCATATTTCTTAGTTATTAAAATCTCATTATATGTTTATTAACTGTTATTTTTTATAAGTACCATAATGTTAACATATTTTTAAAAACATGTAAAATGCATGGTATTATTGTCTCAAACTTAACTAAATACTTATTTCACTGACCAGCTCCATCTTGAGTAATAACATCATTACTCACTTGGTCAATCAAATGTGATATCTGAAGCATTAGTGAGCACTGTCTTTTGGCTCAATCCCTTCATTTAATCAATTCCAAGTCTCTTTTTATTAACTCCAAAATTAATCATATTCCTTTCTTTTTCCCATTGACATCATGATTCATTTCAGTCTCTTGTTGCTGGACAATTGAATAATGTTCTACTGAAAACTCTGGAATTTGCCTCTCTCCAATAGAACCCAAATATAATAAAGTCATCATATTCAGTAAAACTTTAGAAACCCTGCATATACTATACCTCACAGATATTTGGAATTTTAAAATATCAACTTTGAATTTTTCTATACTCCTCATTACCTATGACAACAGTTCTCAAAGTGTTCTACAGACGCTGGACATCTCCACGGCATTTTTCAGGGGATCTTCAGGGTCAAAAATATCTTCATAATAATATTAAAAGTGAACATACCTTTCCATTGTATTGATATTTTGCACTATTGTTGTAAAAGTAATGTTGGGTAAAACTGCAAGCACATTGGCATGAAATCAAGCCAATGGAGCCAGAGTACTCTAAGAACCATGTTCTTCACTGTTACACAGTCTGTCTTATTTTTTAAAGTAACTGTTGCATAGGTTCATTTAAGAATGTCCTTGGTAAATCAGTACAAAATGTTAATTGCATTAAATCTTGACCCTGGGTACATTTGATTTCATCACACTGTGTGGAAAATGGGAAGTAAACATAAATAATTTCAGTCTTATCATGTAACAGTTGTCTTGAGGGAAACACATGAGTGCTTGTTTGCAGTATAAGCTGAACTACCTGCATTTTCATTGAACTCCATTTTTATTTTTAAAAAATGAACAGGGAAACTATGTAGACTTGGGTATTTGGTAGACATTTTCTCAAAAAGGAGCAAAGATAGTCACTTCAATGAAAATAAATAGCAGTATCTGATATCAATATTAACATGCATGCTAATTTTTTTTTTTTTTTTGCAGTACACGGGCCTCTCACTGTTGTGGTCTCTCCCATTGTGGAGCACAGGCTCTGGACGCGCAGGCTCAGCGGCCATGGCTCATGGGCCCAGCTGCTCGGCGGCATGTGGGATCTTCCCGGACTGGGGCACGAACCCGTGTCCCCTGCATCGGCAGGCAGACTCTCAACCACTGCGTCTCCAGGGAAGCCCAACATGCATGCTTTTAAATGAAAATTAGAGCTTTGAAAAACTTGTTAACTATCATAGCATCTAAATACTTACAAATTTTACAGAAAAGATTAGTAATGATATTAATTTTTTGATCTAAATTGAAATGTTGGTATATTTAAGATCTGCATGATGCAGTTAAATAATATTAAACTATTATTTTAACGTTTTCTCAGTGTTAATTTCCACTACAGAGATGATGCACCTTAAATATCCAACTAGAGAGACTAAAGCTCCTTGGATTCAACAATTTTTTTTAAGAGTGTAAAGAATTCTTGAGGCCAAAATGTTGAGCATTGCTTGTCTACAGGATAAAATCTAAACTCTTTAGATAGTTATATATTAATGTCAGCACCAGCTTCCTTTCCCAGAAATTTCACGAGTGACTCCTTCACACACCATAGACACTAAATAATCTATTGAAATGCCATATCTCTGCATACTTCCATGAAATCTTTCAAACGATTCCTCCATCATGTAATGCTCCCCTTCCTCACCTGGCATATTTCCATTTATATTACAAAATATTTAAACATTATTTATTCATATTGTTTCCTCTACCCATCCAAATGTGGAATCACTTACTATCTTACATATGTTCCCTCAATACTGCATAATATACCAATTATTATATATTTTAAATTGCATCATAGTTTTCAGTGTCCTTTTTGTTGATAAATATTAATGGACTGTGAGACAATTGAAAACCAACTTTGCTATATTTTACTCAGGTTTACTCTTTAAACTTATGCTAGGATAGCTAGCATGTAAAAACTAAACTACTGAGTTTTACGGGTAAACCCTGGAGTCTCAGATTCAGTATCAACATTTATTTGAAAAATAAAAAGTACATTATTTTAAAATTAGGATATATAGATATCATTGAAATTTGAGTAATAATAGTATATTTTAGGTTATAACATGGCTTAACATTAAAGAATGTCAGCACCTTTCTTCCAGCTTTTATCAGGTTCTAGTACCCATAACTTGGTTTTTTGATAGGTAATGTGTTGACTTCTTAAAAATATATGCCTCTGTGTGTTCATGTGTAATATGCTGACTTTCTCATTGTTGCAATAGTAATTCTAAAATGGCTGCTAGTTAATCCATATTCCCATTTATTATAGAAATCAGAGTATTAAACAAATCTTCAAAATGTGCAGCCTCTATTGTACATGCATAATTGAGAGAATTCAAACTGCTGATTCCAGTTATACAAAATTCTTCTAAGATGGAAATATAGCTCATATTGAACCTGGCATGCGTTTCTGTAGAAAGCATGTTGCTTATAAAACTTATTTTTCAATGTGTATGTGTACAAGTTAACTTATAATGTCATCAGTGTCTAGTGGCTAATGTACATGAACAGTTTTTCAGTTGCATAAAAATTATAACATTCATTATTAAATTATGTGTATATGTACGTTTTTAGCCTAACATTTATCCACCTTTCTTCTGGTGAAGTTTCTATAATATTTCTCTGGTAAATGTTCCTTCCTCGCTCTCAGTATATGGCTACTCTTAGGGTTGGCTCACATCCAAATTCTTGGAGCACATAACACAGACCTGTTCCATCAGAGTACCAAGTCATTGGCTACAGTGATCAATTCAGAGATACATACAAATCAACCAAGTCAAGGAGAACCTTATAGGAGCTATTACTTGACATATTTGGAAAGAAGTTCACTTTTTCCACTGAAGTTGTCAAAATGTAGAGGTGGAATCCCTGTCTGGGAATCGTGCCAAAGGGAGGTAAGCAGAGTCATGAGAAGAAGAAAGATTGATTTCTAATAAAATTATCTCAGTCCCTGGATCCAATTGTTACTGAAGCCAAAACCACCTCTGAACTTTCTGGTTGTACAATATAATAAATTATTTTATTTCTTAAAGGCAGGTTGATTTCGGTTTCTATTTAATTGAACAGTGGTAACTTACACAGTAAAATTAACTCTGCTTTTAGGCCAGTCTTGCCAGAAATATGTCACAAAACAGAGAGATGATGCATGATGACTCTGTTAAGGATATCACTGATTATGTCATAGAAAAATATGGTAACAGGAAATAGTATTTTGTTCCTGAAACACAGAACATGCTAAATTTCTTAACATATTTTCCCCAATAACTTCATGTACAATTTAGGGAAAAAATTGTGTCAGTTAAGTTGAAACAGACATTACAGCTAAATTACAATGTAATCCTTAATTATTTTTAGTATGTCTTTTTATGATGAAAAGAGAAAAGCAATTTTAATGCAGTGTCATTAGTTATCATTAGTTTTTAAATCTTCTGAATAGTGAATTAAGAAAGACTCTTGTAAAAATGATACAATAGCCATATGTATATCTCTGCTACCTCTAGTTTGCTTAACTCTAAAGCACAACAACAGTAATATTTTCTAGAGGTTACTGTAATTTATATTAAACTATTCAGTAGGTAAACCCAACTCAAGTGGGTTTTTTTTTTACTATTCTACATTCATTTTATTATGTATAAAAACTTCTGTCATTATTTTAATCACTATCTCTGCTAAGCCTGAGTAAGATGCATGTCATACAAAATATATTGAACCACTGTGTGAAATTTAGCAAGATGAAGCATAGTGCTTTACTTATAAGTAACACTATTTTAATATTTTACTTATGTTCTATAACCAGTTTAATGAAGTTTGCCCCCCTCTTTTTAGGTTAATAAAATAATATTTCCACAACTGAAAAGCTTAGCTAGGTACTTCAATTCTTTAAAAATATTATATTAATGGAAAATGGAAAATGGAAAAATATAAATATTACACTCTGGTTTGGAACACATATAATGAACTTAAAACTTATATTTCTTACTGACAAAGAAAGACTATGATAGTTGTGCATGATTCCTTAAACTAGATGTGAAATTCATTAATCATTTTAAAGTATACAATCCACTGGTATTTAGTGTACAGTTCATTGGTATTTAGTGTCTTCACAATGTGCAATCACCAACTCTCTTGTTTCAAATTTTTTTAATCACCTCACAAAAACACCACATACTCTTTACATAATCATCCATATACCTACATACTATTCTCTGTTAACCCCTGACCTGCTTTCTATCTCTATGGGTTTGCCTATTTTAGACATATAATATAAAAAGAATAATCCAATATGCCAGATTTTGTGTTTGTCTCCTCTCACTCACATAACATGTTTTCAAGGTTCATCCAAGTTGTATCATGTATCAATATTTCGTTCCTTTTTAAGTTCCTTTTTGATGTTATACATAACAGTATATACAACAATTTGTTTATTCATTCATCTGTTGAAGGATATTTAGGTTGTTTCTACCTTTTGGATATTACAAATAATTCTGAAATAAGCATTTGTGTACAAATTTCTGTGTGGACATAATGTTTTCATTTCTCTTGGATATATGCATAGGGGTAGAATTGCTGGGTTATATGGTAATTCCATGTTTAACTTTTTGATGAACAATCAAACTGTTTACTATAGTGGCTGCACCATTTTACAGTTCTCCTAGCAGTGTACAAGGATGCCTATTTCTACACATATTTGCCAGAACTTGTTATTTTCCGTTTTCTTGATTAAAGCCATTCTAATGGACATGAAGAGTTGGCTCACTGTGGTTTTTGACTTGAATTTTTCATGATCAATAATGTTGACCTTTTCCTGTGCTTATTGACCATCTGTATACCTTCTTTGAAGAAATGTCTGTTTAAGGCCTTTGCCCAATTTTAAATGTTTTTTTTTTGTCTTTTTTATTGTCAACTTGTAACAGTTCTTTGATAGAACACTTACAAGTTCTGGGTGCTAAACACTTAACAGATATATGATTTGGAAATACTGTCTCCCATTCTGGAGTTTGTGTTTTCATATTCTTGATATATCCTTTGATGAAAAAAAAATAATTTTATAGAGTCCAATTTTGTATTCATGCTTTTCATGTCAAATCATAAAATTCATTGCCAGATCTGATGTTATGAGCATTTATCCCATGTTTTCTTCTGAATTTAATAGTTTTAGCATTTATATTTAGGTCATTAATCCATTTTGAGCTTTTTTGTTTGTTTGTTTTTGTTTTGTTTTGCATATGGATATATGTAGGTGCCCCACATTTTTTCTTTTGCATACTGTTATCAAATTGTCTTAGAATATTTGTTGAAAGACTATTTTTTCCCTATTGGCTAGTTTGGAAACCATTGTTGAAAATCTTTTGGTCACAAATATTTGGGTTAATCTGGGCACTTTCTTCTATTCTATTTGTTCATATGTCTATGCCTTATGCCAGTACTTTATGTTAGTACCACACCATGTTGATTACTTAACCTTGTAGCAAGTTTTGAAATCAGGACGTATGGATGCTCTCACTTGGTTTTCCTTTTTAAATATAATTGTAGTTATCTGAGATCCCTTGGAGGTTCATATAAGTTTTAGGATCCTGTTTTGCCTTTCTAAAAAAAATAAAATTTTGATAGTGATTTCATTGCATCTGTAGACTTCTTCCCCGGGAGAACACACGGTGCACCTCAGGCTGGTGCAACATCACACCGGCCTCTGCAATCTCAGTCTTGCCCTGCATTCAGTACCCCTCCCTCCTCCCGGCCTGAGTGAGCCAGAGCCCCTGAATCAGTGGCTTCTTTAACCCCGTCCTTTCTGAGAGAAGAACAGAAGCCCTCTGGCAACCTACATGCAGAGGCGGGGTCAAATCCAAAGCTGAACCCTGGAGGCTGTGCAAACATAGAAGAAAAAGGGAAATCTCTCCCAGCAGCCTCAGGAGCAGCAGATTAAATCTCCACAATCAACTTGATGTATCCTACATCTGTGGAATACCTGAATAGACAATGAATCATCCCAAATTGAGGAGATGGACTTTGAGAGAAGATTTATTATTTTTTTCCACTTTTCCTCTTTTTTTTGTGTGAGTATGTATATGCTTCTGTGTAAGATTTTCTCTGTATAGCTTTGCTTTCACCATTTGTCCTAGGGTTCTATCCGTCCGTTTTTTTTTTCTTTTTCTTTTTTTATACTTTAAAAAACATTATTTTTCTTAATAATTATTTTTTAATAACTTTATTTTCTTTTTTCCTCTTTCCTTCTTTCTTTCTACTTTTTCTCCTTTTTATTCTGAGCTGTGTGGAGGACAGGCTCTTGGTGCTCCAGCCAGGAGTGAGTGCTGTGTCTCTGAGGTGGGAGAGCCAACTTCAGGACACAGGTCCACAAAAGACCTTCCAGCTCCACATAATATCAAATGGCAAAAATCTCCCAGAGATCTCTATCTCAACAGCAACACCCAGCTTCACTCAACGACCAGCAAGCTACAGTGCTGGACACCTCATGCCAAACAACTAGCAAGACAGGAACAAAACCCCACCCATTAGCAGAGAGGTTGCCTAAAATCATAATAAGTCCATAGATACACCAAAACACACCATCAAACGTGAACCTGCCCACCAGAAAGGCAAGATCCAGCCTCATGAACCAGAACACAGACACTAGTTCCCTTCACCAGGAAACCTACACAAACCACTAAACCAACTTTAGCTACTGGGGACAGACACCAAAAACAATGGGAACTACGAACTTGCAGCCTGCAAAAAGGAGACCCCAAACACAGTAAGATAAGCAAAAGTAGAAGCCAGAAAAACATACAGCAGATGAAGGAGCAAGATAAAAACCAACCAGACCTAACAAATGAAGAGGAAATAGGTAGTCTACCTGAAAAAGAATTCAGAATAATGATAGTAAAGATGATCCAAAATTTTGGAAATAGAATAGACAATATGCAAGAAACATTTAACAAGGACCTAGAAGAACTAAACATGAAACAAGCAATGATGAACAATACAATAAATGCAATTAAAAATACTCTAGAAGAGATTAATAGCAGAATAACTAAGGCAGAAGAAAAGATAAGTGACCTGGAAGATAAAGTAGTGGAAATAACTACTGCAGAGCAGAATAAAGAAAAAAGAATGGAAAGAACTGATGACAGACTCAGAGACTACTGGGAAAACATAAAATGCACCAACATTCGAATTACAGGGGTTGCAGAAGAAGAAGAGAAAAAGAAAGGGACTGAGAAAATATTTGAAGAGATTACACTTGAAAATGTCCCTAATATGGGAAAGGAAATAGTTAATCAAGCCCAGGAAGCACAGAGAGTCCCATACAGGATAAATCCAAGGAGAAACATGCCAAGACACATATTAATCAAACTGTCAAATATGAAATACAAATAAAACATATTAAAAGCAGCAAGGGAAAAACAACAAATAACACACAAGGGAATCCCCATAAGGTTAACAGCTGATATTTCAGCAGAAACTCTGCAAGTCAGAAGGGACTGGCAGGACAAATTTAAAATGATGAATGAGAAAAAACTGCCACCATCCTCTACCCAGCAAGGATCTCATTCAGATTTGATGGAGAAATTAAAACCTTTACAGACAAGCAAAAGCTGAGAGAGTTCAGCACCACCAAACCAGCTTTACAACAAATGCTAAAGGATCTTCTCTAGGCAAGAAACACAAGAGATGGAAAAGACCTACAATAACAAACCCAAAACAATTAAGAAAATGGGAATAGGAACATACATAATGATAATTACCTTAAATATAAATGGATTAAATGCTCCCACCAAAAGGCACAGAGTGGCTGAATGGATACAAAAATAAGACCCATATATATGCTGTCTACAGGAGACCCACTTCAGACCTAGAGACACATACAGACTGAAAGTGAGGGGATGGAAAAAGATATTCCATGCAAATGGAAACCAAAAGAAAGCTGGAGTAGCAATTTTCATATCAGACTAAATAGACTTTAAAATAAAGACTATTGGAAGATACAAAGAAGGACACTACCTAATGATCAAGGAATCAATCCAAGAAGAAGATAAAACAATTGTAAATATTTATGCACCCAACATAGGAGCACCACAATACATAAGGCTCATACTAAAGCAACATAAGGGGAAATCGACAGTAACACATTCATAGTAGGAGACTTTAACACCCCACTTACACCAATGGACAGATCATCCAAAATGAAAATAAATAAGGAAACAGAAGCTTTAAATGATACATTAAAGAATATGGACTTAATTGATATGTATAGGACATTCCATCTAAAAACAACAGAATACACATTTTTCTCAAGTGTTTATGGAACATTCTCAAGGATAGATCATAACTTGGCTCACAAATCAAGCCTTGGTAAATTTAAGAAAATTGAAATTGTATCAAGTATCATTTCTGACCACAATGCTATGAGACTAGATATCAATTCCAGGAAAAGATCTGTAAAAAAATACAAACACATGGAGGCTAAACAACACACTACTTAATAACGAAGTGATCACTGAAGAAATCAAACAGGAAATCAACAAATACCTAGAAACAAATGGCAATGGAGACACGACAACCCAAAACCTATGGGATGCAGCAAAAGCAGTTCTACGAAGGAAGTTTATAGCAATACAATCCTACCTTAAGAAATAGGAAATATTTCAAATAAACAATCTAAACTTGCACCTCAAGCAATTAGAGAAAGAAGAATAAAAATGTCCCAAAGTTAACAGAAGGAAAGAAATAATAAAGATCAGATTATTAATAAATGAAAAAGAAATGAAGGAAATGATAGCAAAGATCAATAAAACTAAAAGCTGGTTCTTTGAGAAGATAAACAAAATTGATAAACCATTAGCCAGACTCATCAAAAAAAAAAAAAAAGAAGAAGGCTCAAATAAATAGAATTAGAAATGAAAAAGGAGAAGTGACAACTGACACTGCAGAAATACAAAAAATCATTAGAGATTACTACAAGCAACTCTACGCCAATAAAATGGAAAACCTGGACGAAATGGACAAATTCTTAGAAATGCACAACGTGGCAAGTATGAACAAGGAAGAAATAGAAAATATGAACAGACAAATCACAAGCACTGAAATTGAAACTACGATTAAATATCTTCCAACACACAAAAGCCCAGAACCAGATGGCTTCACAGGTGACTTCTTTCAAACATTTAGAGAAGAGGTAACACCTATCCTTCTCAAACTCTTCCAATATATAGCAGAGGGAGGAGCACTCCCAAACTCATTCTACAAGGCCACAGTCACCATGATACCAAAACCAGACAAAGATGTCACAAAGAAAGAAAACTACGGGCCAATATCACTGATGAACATAGATGCAAAAATCCTCAACAAAATATTAGCAAACAGAATCTAACAGCACACTAAAAGGATCATACACCATGAGCAAGTGGGGTTTATTCCAGGAATGCAAGGAGTCTTCAATATATGCAAATCAATCAATGTGATACACAATATTAACAAATTGAAGGAGAAAAAACCATATGGTCATCTCAATAGATGCAGAGAAAGCTTTCGACAAAATTCAACACCCATTTACGATAAAAACCCTGCAGAAAGTAGGCATAGAGGGAACTTTCCTCAACATAATAAAGGCCATATATGACAAACCCACAGCAGACATCGTCCTCAATGGTGAAAAACTGAAAGCATTTCCACTAAGATCAGGAACAAGACAAGGTTGCACACTCTCACCATTCTTATTCAACATAGTTTTGGAAGTTTTACCAAAGCAATCAGAGAAGAAAATGAAATAAAAGGAATCCAAATCAGATAAGAAGTAAAGCTCTCACTGTTTACAGATGACATGATACTATACATAGAGAATCCTAAAGATGCCACCAGAAAACTACGAGAGCTAATCAATGAATTTGATAAAGTAGCAGGATACAAATTTAATGCACAGAAATCTCTGGCATTCCTATACACTAATGATGAAAAATTTGAAATTGAAATCAAGAAAACACTCCCATTTATGATTGCAAGAAAAAGAATAAAATATCTAGGAATAAACCTACCTAAGGAGACAAAAGACCAGTATGCAGAAAATTATAAGACACTGATGAAAGAAATTAAAGATGCTACAAATAGATGGAGATATATACCATGTTCTTGGATTGGAAGAATCAACATTGTGAAAATGACTCTCTTACCCAGAACAATCTACAGATTCAATGCAATCCCTATAAAACTACCACTGGCATTTTTCACAGAACTAGAACAAAAAATTTCACAATTTGTATGGAAACACAAAAACCCCGAATAGCAAATGCAATCTTGTGAACGATAAATGGAGCTGGAGGAATCAGGCTCTCTGACATCAGACTGTACTACAAAGCTAGAGTAGTCAAGACAGTATAGTACTGGCACAAAAGCAGAATGATAGATCAATGGAACAGGATAGAAAGCTCAGAGGTAAATCCATGCACATATGGTCACCTTATCTTTGATAAAGGAGACAAGAATATAAAATGGAGAAAAGACAGACTCTTCATTAAGTGGTGCTGGGAAAACTGGACAGGTACATGTAAAGTATGAGATTAGATCACTCCGTAACACCATACACAAAAATAAGCTCAAAATGGATTAAAGAGCTAAATGTAAGGCCAGAAACTCTCAAACTCTTAGAGGAAAACATAGGCAGAACAGTCTGTGACATAAATCACAGCAAGATCCTTTTTGACCCACCTCCTAGAGAAATGGAAATAAAAACAAAAATAAACAAATGTGATGTAATGAAACTTCAAACCTTTTGCACAGCCAAGGAAACCATAAACAAGATCAAAGGCAACCCTTAGAATGGGAGAAAATATTTGCAAATTAAGCAACTGACAAAGGATCAATCTCCAAAATTTATAAGCAGCTCATGCAGCTCAATAACAAAGAAACAAACAATCCAATCCAAAAATGGGCAGAAGACTTAAATAGATATTTCTCCAAAGAAGATATACAGACTTCCAACAAACATATGAATGAATGCTCAACATCATTAATCATTAGAGAAATGCAAATCAAAACTAAATGAGATATCATCTCACACCTGTCAGAATGGCCATCATCAAAATATCTAGAAACAATAAATTCTGGAGAGGGTGTGGAGAAAAGGGAAGACTCTTGCACTGCTGGTGGGAATGTGAATTGGTACAGCCACCATGGAGAACAGTATGGAGGTTCCTTAAAATATTACAAATAGAACTAAAAATATGACCCAGCAATCGCATTACTGGGCATATACCCTGAGAAAACCATAATTCTAAAAGAGTCATGTACCAAAATGTTCATTGCCGCTCTATTTACAATAGTCAGGAGATGGAAACAACCTAAGTGTCCATCGTCAGATGAATGGATAAAGAAGATGTGGCACATATATACAATGCAATATTACTCAGCCATAAAAAGAAACAAAATTGAGCTATTTGTAGTGAGGTGGATGGACCTAGAATCTGTCATACAGAGTGAGGTAAGTCAGAAAGAGAAAGACAAATACCATATGCTAACACATATATATGGAATTTAAGAAAAAATAATTGTCATGAAGAACCTAGGGGTAAGATGGGAATAAAGGCACAGACCTACTAGAGAATGGACTTGAGAATATGGGGAGGGGGAACCGTAAGCTGTCACAAAGTGAGAGAGTTGCATGGACATATATATACTACCTAATGTAAAATAGATAGCTAGTGGGAAGCAGCCACATAGCACAAGGAGATCAGCTCGGTGCTTTGTGACCACCTAGAGGGGTGGGATAGGGAGGGTGGGAGGGAGAGAGATGCAAGAGGGAAGAGATATGGGAACATATGTATATGTATAACTGATTTAGTTTGTTATAAAGCAGAAACTAGCACACCATTGTAAAGCAATTATACTCCAATAAAGATGTAAAAAAAATGACATTTCAGGTTTTAAAAAGACAACTATATGTAGAATATGAGAGTGAATGGGTTCTATATCTAAACTTACCTCAGCAAAAGACAATTGGAATGCAATAAAAGTCCTAAGGATTAGTGTTATAGCTTAATACCTAATGCATAGACATTTTATTTCTAATATCTGATATACTTTATATTTGCCTAGATGCAAGTTATTAACAAAACACTCATAACATCCATATTTTTCTTGTTTGAACAAGATAAACCATTTTTCTTTTATACTTACAGGCAGGAAGAAATTTAGAAATGGTGAATTTGTTTTACCCAAATTAAAAGCAGCTGAACTCATCTCAAAGAGCATTTCCAATTCAGCTTTCTTGGTTATTTATATCTATAATTATTAACTGATGTTCCAAAACAGATGATTTCATAAGATCAAATTATGCACACACACACACAGAAAATGCACATGTACTTTTACTGGAACACTTCTGAGTATTTAAAAAGCTAATATACATTGTACATCTCCAAGTGAGGTTAAGCATGCAATATTCCCCAAACTTATTTCATAAAAGTGTTTTTTTAGCTGAACCTGTATGAAATTAAATGTGAACATTTTATCTGAACAAATATTTGGGAAAACTGGCTGAATACATTATCTTTACTCCTTTAAGGAATTGAGAATACTTCATTTTAATTCTTCTCATGGTTCAGTATGGATATACAAAGAAAAGTATATATATATATGAAATATAAATATAATATATATGTGTTATAAAATTAAGATAATTTTAAATTTCCATAAATTTTGCACTATCTTAATTGTATTCATTTTGGTGGTTTAGGCCAAATGTGCCAAACAAAATACATTGGCAAATTATTTGCACTATTTGCAAAATATACTAAAGTAAATAAAAATATTGAGCAGAAAATGAGCTAGCCATATTTAAACTAAAATTTTCAACATTTATATTATTTTTATAAACAGGCCACTCAACAAATATCCTCTTAGTATTTCCACCTAATGATCTTTTCTTTCTCCTGTTTATGTTGTATTTAGACTTTTTTTCCATCTGGGCGTTTCAAAGGCCATTTTTATCAAGCTTTCAAGGAATAATCAGTATGATTTTTAACAACGACTCAATATAATTAAATTGGATTTTATGTTTTTACAGTTCAGGTGATACATTATTTAAGTTCAAAAGAAGAAATGTTCGGACATAAAAAATTAATTGCTTAAAAATATGAGTACACAGGTATTTTCAGTTATGTCTTAGTGTTTTAATAACTAACTAAACAAAACTAGAACAAGATTTTTTGACGTAATTTGGAAATTTTTTTCTTTGTAGAACTAACCAAAATAGCACATGTAATTATAGTGATCCTTTAGGAACAGAGAAAAACATTCACAAGTTCAGAAAATGGTTTTAGACACATGGGGTTCCATCTGCTACCTGCTCTACTTTTAAAGTGCGAAACCCATATCATGGTAGAGTCAGTAAGCTGTATTCAGAATCTGAAAATCCATCACTACCAGCTCTGCAAAAGTAAATATATTCCTCTATAGAATGGGAATTTTCTTTCCTGACCATCATTTTCCCCCACTTTCACAATAAAATCTGTTTTAATAGCTTGCCCCAACTTACAAAAAAATCATACTTAAGTGTGTTACTTTGGGTTAAAGCATCAGTATTCCAGGAGGCTCTTGTAAAATACAAATTTACTATCAGAAATATTCAGCTAACATCCCACCTGTTTCAGACTGTCTAGCACATATGATTCTGAAAGTTTTTTCCTCAGGATCACTTTACATTCTTAAAACTTATTAACGACCCCAGGGAAATTTTGCCTCTGTTTGGTTATAGCTACCTATATTTTGGATTCAAAAATTTTAAATAACACGTTTTATAAATATTCACTGATTAACTTGAAAATAGCAATAATAAACCAACCACTCATTAACATCAATCCCATATATATATATATTTTGTGTGTGTGGTACACTTGCCTCTCACTGCTATGGCCTCTCCCATTGCGGAGCACAGGCGCTGGAAATGCAGGCTCAGCAGCCATGGCTCACGGGCCCAACCACTCTGCGGCATGCGGGATCTTCCCGGACCGGGGCACGAACCCATGTCCCCTGCATCAGCAGGCGGACTCTCAACCACTGAGCCACCAGGGAAGCCCAATCCCATACTTTTAATGAAAAAAAACACATCTTTTTATGCTGGTCTCAGCATTTTGATAGTGAAGCTATGGAGTAGGAATGCCTAGAGCACTTGTCTGAACTTGTACTACTTGTGGGGGCCCCAATGGACAGTTCCTTAGCCAGAACTTATGTTGTGGTTGAACCAACATTTTACTCCTTATGATTGCAAGATGCAGCTCAGCAACAATCATTATAGAACTTTGAAAAAACAAGGTGTATAACTCATAAGTCCTGAAGCATGCACGGTACACCTGGGGCCACATATCAAGATCATGGGGAGAGTGAGAGAGAGTGAACCCGCAGTTCTGCTTTTATGCGTGTAAAGGGTGAGGTGCCAAGGGTTTTGCAGATTCATCCTTTACTGGCAAATTTAAAACATAAGAGTGAGAATTAAAGCACGGGAGGGGAAAAGTAGGGTCATTCAAGCAGTCACTTACCTAGGTTAACCAGGGTTTTCTAAAAGGAGAACTTTACGGTTGGGGCAACCAGACTCTTTATCTAGTTGTGTAGTTGGTAATATATTTATTTCAGATGGATATCTTTAGAATGGATTCCTTGGCAATAAAAAGCTTAATGCCAGCTTTAGTTTACAATCAAAAAACCAATTATCAAGTACCTACACTATAAGATGAAAGTGATTCTTGAACAACACGGGTTTGAACAGTGAGGGTGTGCTTTTTGGTGTTTTTATGAATGCTAAATGTTACATTACTATACAATTAGTAGTTGGTTGAATCCTCAGATGAGGAACTGCAGATATAGAAAACCAACTGTAAAGTTACACAGAGATTTTTGACTGCTCAGATGGTGGGCACCCCAACCACTGTGTTGTTCAAGGGTCAACTATATCTTCCCAAACAAAAAGAATGGTGTGAAGAGTGTCATTGCTTTACAGTTTTGTAAATTTCTTTAATGCTGGATTAATAAAAGACAACTGGATTGTCATATTAGCTCTGCATTCAAATTATTCTAATAATAGGTCATGTATTTTTTGGAAAACTTCACCAAAAAATCCTAGTCTTGTAAAAATAGTTTTGACTTGATATACACCCTGGAAGTATTTTCTGGTGACTCCTAACCTCCCCTAGACTCTTCCAGAGTCTTTGTCAAGTCAAAACTATGGTCTAGCAGATAGCACTATCTCTAAAAAAGCCTCCGGGGTAAATAGAATACAGATGTAAATCCTGGGAGAATAAAACCTGGACAGAAGGGTCTCAAGATGTCAATGAACATCTGGGAAAATGTATTAGAATGGAGATTATGTGAAGTTTCCAAACCAACTTCACTCATTTTACAGATATTCTCTGAGGTAGCTCTATCAAATATATTGTTAATTATTGAGATAAGATGCTTTCCTTGGCTTTTTATATTTAGCTTCATTTCTTACGTTGAAGTTGAATTAACACACTGAAATTATTGTGTATTGGGATACACTTTTATTAGTCTTTCCTACATTATAATAATATTGTCATTAAAAAAAAAAAAGAAAAGCAAAACACTGAGTGCAAAAGATTACCATGTCCTATGACATGTAATTATTTCCCTTTCAGTCAGTTATGTTCCCTTCTTGAACACTACAACTTAAAGGGTACTGCAAAGGTACTGAGCCCAATCATGTATAATTGTTTTCTTCTTAGTTGAAAATTATCCACTTTTAACTTCAAAATGTATAAAAGCTGAGATAAAATAACCCAGTCACCGAGATCCAGAAACCATATACTTCAATATTTTTATCAGTTTCCTTTATACTTACTTTACTTTCCAGTTCTCTATATGAAAATAAAACATAAATTTATTACATATTTTATCATGATATATGAAGAATATAATATAGACAAAATCTGAATCCTATACTTAAATAGAATATATCTATATATTCTACTGTCTCTGGTTCTACTGAAAGTAATTAGTACATACATTACTCCATATCTTTGAAAGACAAAATCTAAAAACTAGAATAATACTTTAATCATATGTAAAAATATAAAATAGTCACATAAGTTCACAAATGTAAACAAAATTATATAACATATTGTGGCTTTAACAAAGGGGTTAAAGAGGACTTCCCTGGTGGTCCAGTGGTTAACACTCTGTGTTTCCACTGCAGGGTGCATGGGTTTGATCCCTGGTCAGGGAACTAAAAAAAATTTAAAAAACAAAACAAAACAAAAAGGAGTTAAATATAATTTTGTGAAATAACTTTGAATCTTATGTTATACACAAGCCATAGAATTTTTCTTAGGAAAGAAAGATGTTCCTAAATGTGATATTACAGAGTGAAAGAACAAAGAAATAATACAAAGAAGCATATTTGAGTAGTTTTAGGGTAGGAATTTATATACAATTTAGATTGTCCTATTAGCATATAAAATGAAATTTCTGCGAAAAATATAAGATGACTTTCATTTAAAAATGCTAAAACATATATTAAAATGTATAAAATCAGGACAGGTTAGTCTGTCGAGATGATTATTGAATTTAGAATTTCTTGGATGAAAATAATGACAGAAATTGAAGGAATTGTTAAAGTCATATATACCTTCGGGTATTCACATTATACAATGGAAACAGGATGTAGGAGAGCATGTAGAGGTTGTTCCTGTGTTTCCAAGAGATGAGAGAGTCGAACACATTGTGTGTGGGCATTGATTGCCCTTTTGTGATAAACGCAACAGGTGTGCTGCTGAGAAAGTTCTAGCGTCTACTCAAATGTGGTCGAGCTATAAAGTCTCTGCAGTTATTAAGGACTGAAAGAGAGACATTTTTAAAATCTATCATATGTCATTTGTAAAGAAATAAGACTCCGGAGAAAGATGTGTACCTTTGGAAAAGAAAATACAGTTTTACAGGTCTCTCCATTGCCACGTGAAGGTATTTAGTGAAGGTTGGGTGGGCTATTACAAATTTCTGCAGAATCTGAGGCTGTCACTGGATGACTAACAATCAGCCCTTCTGCTCTGCAGCCTTACTGAACCCTGAGTAGTAGACCAGGTACATGTCACTTAAACTTTACAATGTCAGAGAACATTTAATAAAGACATAAAATTTTGGATTTTGATTCAGAATATGAGGAACTCCTTTACTTTTTGATAAACACCCACTTCAAACTTATTAGAAGTTACTAAACTAAAGGTAAAGCAATGTTTTTAAAAAAAATTTGTATGAAAATAGAAAATATTTAAGAAATTGATTTTATTGGTGTCTGACTTTAAATACCAATTTTCACTGGTGTAAGTATAATTCAGAAGTGTAATCATTCCCATTGCCCCTACATTTAAGACTACAATTTGGAGATACACCATGTTTTGGTATGTGTTAGCAAAATTAAATGTCCTTCTTTTCCCTCTTAAGCTGGGAAACTTAGAAGAAATGCAGAAATAATACCATCCTTCTGGCGTTCCCATTTGTTCTCCAGTCTTTTATACTTTCCCATATATTTCACATATGGTGTTCTATATATTTAGCAGCAACAGTGCAGGTAACATATATTTACAACAGGTATTGATGAATAAAAACAAATTAAAATGTATCAGCTCCTACATTTTGTGGTAGAATGGTTCCACTGTTGAGTTTTCCAAGCAGCTATGACAGTTTGCTTTCTACAGTTATTCAACAGCACCAACACTAGGAATCCAAACAACTGTGGGAAGTGTTGCTGCCCCTCAGGCTCTGAAGATGAGGACCATCTCTTCATGTTCTCAGAAATGTATTTATAAACATACATTTAATAACAATGCATATTATTTAATTCTCATATTTACACTACTGAGTTATTATCCCCATTTCCATACAAAATGAAACTGCCAAAAGTTAAAAAGCTGATAAAAATAGAACTGACATATATACTGAGGTCTTTTCACCTGGTTTAAATAAAAAGTTTATTAACCTAATTTTCTTTTTCTTTTTTTTATTGGATTTATCCCTTGATCATTATGTAATGTCTTTCTTTGTCTCTTGTTACAGTTTTTTTTGAATTTTATCTTATTTATTTTTTTATACAGCAGGGTCTGATTAGTCATCAATTTTATACACATCAGTGTATACATGTCAATCCCAACCTCCCAATTCATCACACCACCACCACCACCCCACACCACATTTCCCCCTTGGTGTCCATACGTTTGTTCTCTACATCTGTATCTCAATTTCTTCCCTGCAAAACCAGTTCACCTGTACCATTTTTCGAGTTCCACATATATGCATTAATATACTATATTTGTTTTTCTCTTTCTGACTTACTTCACTCTGTAATGACAGTCTCTAGATCCATCCATGTCTCAAAAATGACCCACTTTCGTTCCTTTTTAGGGCTGAGTAATATTGCATTGTATATATGTACCACATCTTCTTTATCCATTCATCTGTCGATGGGCATTTAGGTTGCTTCCATGACCTGGCTATTGTAAATAATGCTGCAATGAATATTGGGGTGCATGTGTCTTTTTGAATTATGGTTTTCTCTGGATATATGCCCAGAAGTGGGATTGCTTGGTCATATGGTAATTTTATTTTTAGTTTTTTTAAGGAACCTCCATACTGTTCTCCATAGTGGCTGTATCAATTTACATTCCCACCAACAGTGCAAGAGGGTTCCCTTTTCTCCACATCCTCTCCAGCATTTGTTGTTTGTAGATTTTCTGATGACACCCAATCTAAATGTTGTGAGATGGTACTTCATTGTAGTTTTGATTTGCATTTCTCTAATAGTTAGTGATGCTGAGCAGCTTACCATGTGCTTCTAGGCTATCTGTATGTCTTCTTTGGAGAAATGTCTATTTACGTCTTCTGCCCATTTTTGGATTGGGTTGTTTGTTTTTTTAATATTGAGCTGCATGAGCTGTTTATATATTTTGGAGACTAATCCTTTGTCCGTTGATTATTTGGCAAATATTTTCTGCCATTCTGAGGGTTGTCTTTTCATCTTGTTTATGGTTTCATTTGCTGTGCAAAAGCTTTGAAGTTTCATTAGGTCCCATTGGTTCATTTTTATTTTTATTTCCATTACTCTAGGAGGTGGAACAAAAAAGATCTTGCTGTGATTTATGTCAAAGAGTGTTCTTCCTGGGCTTCAGTGGTGGTGCAGTGGTTGAGAGTCTGCCTGCTGCTGCAGGGGACACGGGTTCGTGCCCCAGTCCAGGAAGATCCCACATGCTGCAGAGTGGTTGGGCCCATGAGCCATGACCACTGAGCCTGCATGTCCGGAGTCTGTGCTCTGCAATGGAAGAGGCCACAACAGTGAGAGGCCCGTGTACTGCAAAAAAAAAAGAAAAAAAAAAAGAGTGTTCTTCCTATGATTTCCTCTAAGAGTTTTATAGTGTCTGATCTTACATTTAGGTTTCTAATCCATTTTGAGTTTATTTTTGTGTATAGTGTTAGGGAGTGTTCTAATTTCATGCTTTTACATGTAGCTGTACAGTTTTCCTAGCACCACTTATTGAAAAGACAGTCTGTCTTTTCTCCATTGTATATCCTTGCCTCCTTTGTCATAGATTAGTTAACTGTAGGTGCATGGGTTTATCACTGGGGTTTTTCTCTTGTTCCATTGATCTATGTTTCTGTTTTTGTGCCAGTACAATATTGTCTTGATTACTGTAGCTTTGTAGTATAGTCTGAAGTGAGGGAGTCTGATTCTTCCAGTTCCATTTTTTTCCCTCAAGACTGCTTTGGCTATTCGGGTCTTTTGTGTCACCATACAAATTTTAAGAGTTTTTGTTCTAGTTCTGTAAAAAAATTCAATTGGTATTTTGATAGGGATTGCATTGAATCTGTAGATTGCTTTGGGTAGTATAGTCATTTTCAAAATATTGATTCTCCAACCCAAGAACATGGTATATCTCTCCATCTGTTTGCATCATCTTTAATTTCTTTCATCAGTGTCTTATAGTTTTCTACATACAGATCTTTTGTCTCCGTAGGTAGGTTTATTCCTAGGTATTTTATTCTTTTTGTTGCAATGGTAAATGGGAGTGTTTCCTTAATTTCCCTTTCAGACTTTTTATCATTAGTGTATAGGAATGCAAGAGATTTCTGTGCATTAATTTTGTACACTGAAATTTTACCAAATTCATTGATTAGCTCTACTAGTTTTCTGGTGGCATCTTTAGGATTCTCTATGTATAGTATCATGTCATCTGCAAACAGTGACAGTTTTACTTCTTCTTTTCCAATTTGTATTCTTTTTATTTCTTTTTCTTCTCTGATTGCCATGGCTAGGACTTCCAAAACTAGGTTGAAAAATAGTGGTGACACTGGACAAACTTCTCTTGTTCCTAATTTTAGAGGAAATGCTTTCAGTTTTACACCATTGAGTACGATGTTTCCTGTGGGTTTGTCTTATATTGCCTTTATTATGTTGAGGTAGGTTCCCTCTATGCCCACTTTCTGGAGATTTTTTTTATCATAAATCAGTGTTGAATTTTGTCAAAAGCTTTTTCTGCATCTATTGAGATGATCATATGGTTTTTATTCTTCATTTTGTTAATATGGTGTATCACATTGATTGATTTGCATATATTGAGGAATCCTTGCATCCCTGAGATAAATCCCACTTGATCATGGAGTATGATCCTTTTAATGTGTTGTTGGAGCCTGTTTGCTAGAATTTTGTTGAGGATTTTTGCATCTATATTCATCAGTGATATTGTTCTGTATTTTTCTTTTTTTGTAGTGTCTTTGTCTGGTTTTGGTATCAGGTTGATGGTGACCTCTTAGAATGATTTTGGGAGTGTTCCTTCCTCTGCAAGTTTTTGTAAGAGTTTGAGAAGCATGGTTGTTAGCTCTTCTCTAAATGTTTGACAGAATTCACCTGTGAAGCCATCTGGTCCTGGACTTCTGTTTTTTGGAAGATTTTGAATCACAGTTTCAATTTCATTACTTGTGATTCATCTGTTCATATTTTCTATTTCTTCCTGGTTCAGTCTTGGAAGGTTATACCTTTCTAAGAATTTGTCCATTTTTTCCAGGTTGTCCATTTTATTGGCATAGAGTTGCTTGTAGTAGTCTCTTAGGATGCTTTGTATTTCTGTGGTGTCTGTTGTAACTTCTCCTTTTTCATTTCTAATTTTATTGATTTGAGTCCTCTTCCTCTTTTTATTGATGAGTCTGGCTAATGTTTTATCAATTTTATTTATCTTCTCAAAGAACCAGCTTTTAGTTTTATTGATCTTTGCTATTGTTTTCTTTGTTTCTATTTCATTTATTTCTGCTCTGATCTTTATGATTTCTTTCCTTCTGCTAACTTTAGTTTTGTTTGTTTGTTTGTTTGTTTGTTTGTTTTATATTCTTTCTGTAGTTCCTTCAGGCATAAGGTTAGATTGTTTATTTGAGATTTTTCTTGTTTCTTGAGGTAGGCTTGTATAGCTATAAACTTCCCTCTTAGAACTGATTTTGCTGCATCCCATAGGTTTTGGATCATCATGTTTTCATTGGTATTTGTCTCTAGGTATTTTTTTGATTTCCTCTTTGATTTATTCAATGATCTATTGGTTATTTAGTAACGTATGGTTTAGCATCCATATGTTTGTATTTTTTACGTTTTTTCCCTGTAATTCATTTCTAATCTCATAGTGTTGTGTTCAGAAAAGATGCTTGATATGATTTCAATTTTCTTAAATTTATTGAGGCTTGATTTGTGACCTAAGATGTGATCTATCCTGCAGAATATTCCGTGTGCACTTGAGAAGAAACTGTAATCTGCTGTTTTTGGATGGAATGTAGTATAAATATCAATTAAGCCTATCTGGTCTATTGTGTCATTTAAAGCTTCTGTTTCCTTTTCTATTTTTATTTTGGATGATCTGTCCATTGGTGTAAGCGAGGTATTAAAGTCCCCCACTATTATTGGGTTACTGTCGATTTCCTCTTTTACAGCTGTTAGCAGTTGCCTTATGTATTAAGGTGCTTCTATGTTGGTTGTATATATATTTATAATTGTTATATCTTCTTCTTGGATTGATCCCTTGATCATTATGTGGTGTCGTTCCTTGTCTTTTGTAACATTCTTTATTTTAAAGTCTATTTTATCTGATATGAGCATTGCTACTCCAGCTTTCTTTTGATTTCCATTTGCATGGAATATCTTTTTCCATCTCCTCACTTTCAGTTTGTATGTATCCCTAGGTCAGAAGTGGGTCTCTTGTAGACAGTATATATATGTATCTTGTTTTTGTATCCATTCAGCAAGCCTGTGTCTTTTATTTGGAGCATTTAATCTATTCACGTTTAAGGTAATTATCGATATGTATGTTCCTATGACCATTTTCTTAATTGTTTTGGGTTTGTTTTTGTAGGTCCTTTTCTGCTCTTGTGTTTCCCACTTAGAGAAGTTCCTTTAGCATTTGTTGTAGAGCTGGTTTTGTGGTGCTGAATTATCTTATCTTTTGCTTGTCTGTAAAACTTTTGATTTCTCCATCGAATCTGAATGAGATTCTTGCTGAGTAGAGTAATCTTGATTGTAGGTTCTCCCTTTTCATCACTTTAAGTATATCAGGCCACTCCCTTCTGGCTTGTAGAGTTTCTGCTGATAAATTAGCTGCTAACCTTATGGGAGTTCCCTTGTATGTTATTTGTCATTTTTCCCTTGCCACTTTCAATATTTTGTCTTTAATTTTTGCTAATTTGATTACTGTGTATTGGCATGTTTCTCCTTTGGTGTATCCTGTATGGGACTCCGTTCATGAACTTGAGTAGTTATTTCCTTTCCCATGTTAGGGAAGTTTTTGACTATATTCTCTTCAAATATTTTCACGGGGCCCTTATCTCTCTCTTCTCCTTCTGGCACCCCTATAATGTGGATGTTTTTGCTTCTAATGTAGTCCCAGATGTCTCTTAGGCTGTCTTCATTTCTTTTCATTCTTTTTTTCTTTATTCTGTTCCACAGCAGTGAATTCCATCATTCTGTCTTCGAGGTCACTTATCTGTTCTTCTGCCTCAGTTTTTCTATTTATTCCTTCAAGTGTAGTTTTCCTTTCAGTTATTGTGTTATTCATCTCTGTTTGTTCTTTAATTCTTCTAGGTCTTTGTTAAACATTTATTGCATCTTCTTTTTTTTTTTTTTTTTTTTGCGGTATGCGGACCTCTCACTGCTGTGGCCTCTCCCGTTGCGGAGCACAGGCTCCGGATGTGCAGGCTCAGGGGCCATGACTCACGGGCCCAGCCACTCCACGGCATGTGGGATCTTCCCGGACAGGGGCACAAACCCATGTCCCCTGCATCAGCAGGCGGACTCTCAACCACTGCGCCACCAGGGAAGCCCTATTGTATCTTCTTGATCTTTGCATTCATTCTTTTTCCAAAGTCCTGGATCATCTTCACTATCATTATTCTGAGTTATTTTCCTGGAAGGTTGCCTATCTCCACTTCATTTAGTTGTTTTTCTGGGGTTTTATCTTGTTTCTTCATCTGGTACATAGCCCTCTGCCTTTTCACCTTGTCTATCTTTCTGCGAATGTGGTTTTTGTTCCACACACTGCAGGATTGTCATTCTTTCTTCTGCTGTCTGTCCTCTGGTGGATGTGGCTATCTAAGAGGCTTGTGCAAGTTTCCTGATGGGAGGGACTGGTGGTGGGTAGAGCTGACTGTTCTCACCTAATTTTCTTACTAAGTTTGTGCTGATAGCTAAAAAAGGCTATTGAAACTCAGTGTGAACACAAAAGACATTCTCCATGAAGAATGAACCATGAAGAAATGGTTCTTTTTTCATAAGAGCTGTAAATAACATTTGAAAAATCATTCACAAATTTTCTTTCCCAAAATATCTACTTTGATTATATTACTGTTATTTCACTGTTTTTTGAAAGTGGCATATAATCTGTAGCACATACTAACTCTTCATATTTCAATATCTTGTTTTTAAACTGATTCATGTGTATGGGCCATGCATAGCCAATGAAGCTTTAAGCCCCTAAAGGGTATTTGTTTTTCATTATTACTCAAAGCCCTTCACTTGTTGTTGCATATGTAGCAGTGCCTCAGTAAAGACTTGTTTACTAACAAAATAAGTAAAAATTTTAAAAAATGAACTGAAAATTAGTGTGCTCAATATAATATATAAAAATGGTAAGCTGTTTCATACTAGAGCAAGATTAAAAAATGAGAGCACTTGGCAAAAGATTTTCACAGATTTATAAGAAAAGAAGCATTGATCTTGCTATCCTTTTCCCCTCCCCCCTCAAAATTTATGATCTATTTAGTTTAGATCTAACCTTCAACAGATGTTATAAGAAAGTATTGCTGTGGAGCATCTTTTAATGTACTTATTAGCCCTTCATATATTTTCTCTAGTGAAAAGTCTATTCAAGTATTGTGCTCATGTATTAATTGGGTTGTTTTTCTTATTTCTGAGACACAAGAGTTTTGTTTTTTTAATGTTCTAGACATAAATCCCTTATGAGACATATGACTTGCAAATTTTTCTGAATCTAATCTGTGGTTATCCTTACATTTGATTAATGATATATTTTTATCATGTTTATTGGAATATAATTGCTTTACAATGTAGTTTTAGTTTCTGCTGTATAACAAATTGCATCGGCTATATGTATACATATATCCCCATAATCCCTCCCTCTTGAGCCTCTCTCCCACCGTCCCTATGCCACCCCTCTTGGTGGTCACAAAGCACTGAGTGCTGATCTGCCTGTGCTATGCAGCTGCTTCCCACTAGCTATCTATTTTACATTTGGTAGTGTATATATGTCCATGCCACTCTCTCACTTTGTCCCAGCTGACCCTTCCCCCTCCTGATATCCTCAAGTCCATTCTCTAGTAGGTCTGCATCTTTTTTTTTAACATCTTTATTGGGGTATAATTGCTTTACAATGTTAGTGTGTTAGTTTCTGCTTTATAACAAAGTGAATCAGTTATACATATACATATGTAGGTCTGCATCTTTATTCCTATCTTGCTCCTATGTTCTTCATGACTTTTTTTTTTTAGATTTCATATATTTGTGTTAGCATACGGTATTTGTTTTTCTCTTTCTGACTTACTTCACTCTGTGTGACAGATTCTATGTCCATCCACCTCACTAAAAATAACTTAATTTGCTCCACATCATTAGTCATTAGGGACATGAAAATTAAAACCACAATGGATACCACTTCCTATGCAGTCAAATGACTATAATAAAATGGAAACAAAAGCAAGTGTTGAGGAGAATGTGGAGAAACTGGAACTCTCACACATTGGTGGTAGAGATGTAAACTGGTGTAACTGCTTTAGAACACAAGTTTTCAGTTTCTTACAAAACTACCATATATCCCATCAATTCCACACCTATGTATCTACCCAAGAAAAATGAATCTATGTACACAAAAGGACTTTTAAATGAATGTTCATAGCATTTTTATAACACAAAAGCCCCGACCTACATTCAAATATGCATCAATTTGTGAGTACATAAACAAAATATGGTCTATCTATATACTGGAATACTCTTCAGTAATAAAAAATAATTGAAGTACTTATATATGCTACAACATGGATGAACCTAAAAATTATTATGCTAAGTGGAAGAATCCAGAAACAAAAGATTACATATTGTATAATTCTCTATATATGAAACATCCAGAAGAGGCAACACTACAGAGATATAAAGCAGATCAAAGGTTACCTGGAACTCAGATTTGGAGCAGGAATTGACCATAAACAGGCAATGGAGGTGGTGAGGAGGGGGGTCTATGGGGATTTGTTGGGGTGATGAAAATGTTTTAAAACAAGATTGTGGTAATTTTTGAACATCTATATAAATTTACTAAAAATCATCAACTTGTACTGTTACAATGGTTGAATTCTATGAGTTGTATACCTCAGTAAAGCTGTTAAATAAAAATAACAAGCACAGAATGGAAAGTGGGAGGTATAGATGAATCAAGTTTGGCAACATATTGATAATTTTTGCTGGTGGATGATGGTAATGAGGGATCATTATACTTTTCTTTTTCGCTCTTTTTGTACATTCAAAATTTTCAAATAAAAAATGATTTAAAAAAGAAGGTATTGTCATCTTTTCAGATAAAAATAACAAATGGGTTTTCATTAAATATAATAGATTCACAAAATATGCATAAAATCTTCTTGAGTTATGCTGCATATATGACCAAAAAAGAAATCCTAATAAGAAAATTTCAGGATCATAAACAATATTAATTGAAAGTCTGCATATTACATATCTCAGAACTAAATGTTAAAGTGATTTAGCTAGAAATAATTCACAAGCTTGTGAGAGCAAAATATACACTATATTTCCCTATTTTCCTTTTAAACCATTCAATATGTAAATTCCTTTGATAATTTGCTTTTACTTCAAGTTATTTCCATATTGTGTTGATACAAATTCATTCAAAATCCAGTTTTTGAGGTCTTTCTTTCCTTCCCAGATTTCCTATTATGCTCTTTAAGACCTCATGTATATGATTAACAGTGTCCCCTACACATTTTTGTGTATGGTTTTATGACTTTACTCACAATCAGTGGTGAGTTCTCATCCACATTGACTGTCTGTAGTGTTTTTCAAATGGTGACAGGTACATAGGTAAGGAATGTATAGAAATTGTTTGCTGAATCTTCAACTTCATTTCTGAACAGCTACACAGAGACACCTAGGAGATATTCCTTATTCCCTTGGCCCAGACAGTTATGTTGACCCTGGTGTCAATGTGCACAACTGACATTCCCATCTCCTTCATGGCAAATTCCCAAATCTCTTTGAGTGTACAAGGGACACACTTCTAGAAACCCACTCCATGGATGTGCTTCGGGATATTGATGCTATATTCTCTGGTCGCCACCTCATTGATGGTAGAAAGACCCTTCTTGCCACCATTCTTTGCAGGAGCCATTCTGTCGGGCCCAGGTGGAAAGCACATGCCCCCACACATTTTTTTTTTTTTTTTTTGGCGGTATGCGGGCCTCTCACTGCTGTGGCCTCTTCCATTGCAGAGCACAGGCTCTGGACACACAGGCTCAGCGGCCATGGCTCACGGGCCCAGCTGCTCCGCGGCATGTAGGATCCTCCCGGACCGGGGCACGAACCCGTGTCCCCTGCATTGGCAGGTAGACTCTTAACCGCTGCACCACCAGGGAAGCCCCCACACTTTTAAATATTTCGTTAAACCTTACTTTCACAATTTGAACCTAGTTGAAACCTGTCATTTTATAGAAACACTAGTCTTTCTCAGTCACTCATCGTAATTATGTGTGAAGAGTTAAAACAGATCTCCTTAATCTTCAATGACATTACTATTCCATATTTTTATAAAAAAAATATACATATAGCTAGGGCTTCTTCAGAGGGGAAGGGGCAGAATTCTCATCAGGCAGGCACAGCTGTGCTGCTCAGCTTCCAGTGTACAGTGCCAGGTGCAGTGGCTCTGCACATGACCTGCTGCTTCCATCATGAGTTGAGTGTCCTGGACAGCACTTCTGCACACCATCCAGAGCTGAGGTGTTGCCATAGCCATTTCATACTGGAAACTCTGGTCTGAAGTGCCGGGTCCAAGGTCTCTGCACATGACACTCTGTGAGCACATGAGACAAACTAAGCACAAAGGAAAAGAAAAAGGGAGAAGGAAAATTATATAGATCAGAAACTCAGATCTATGAGGAGAACGGAAAAGCATTCGAGAAGGAATAAATGAAGACTGGACATAGTTGCAACTCAGAAGCAAATTACTGAGGTGGAGAATTATAAAACTTTTCTTATCTCAGGAAATACACCTTGTCTATTTCTGAAGGGAATATGTGAATTGAACAACTGAAATGTTTCTCAGGGCATTTTTATCTGATTTAAATAGAAAATGATTCAATGGAACAATTTCACTTTTTTATTATAAAAATAAGAGTGGAGGAAACCTTCAAGAAAGTGGAGGAGTAAGATGTGGAGATCACCTTCTTCTCCACAAATATAAGAGAAATACATCTACATGTGGAACAACTCCTACAGAACACCTACTGAATGCTGGCAGAAGACCTCAGACTTCCCAAAAGGCAAGAAACTCCCATACCTGGCTAGGGAAACAGAAAAAAAAAAAACAAAAAACAGAGACAAAACAATAGGGACGGGACCTACAACTCTGGGAGGGAACTGTGAAGGAGGAAAAGTTTCCACGCACTAGGAAGCCCCTTCACTGGAGGGAGTGGCTGGGAGGAAGCTTTGGAGCCATGGAGGAGAGTGGAACAATAGGTATACAAAGGGTAAAACAGAGAGATTCCTGCACAGAGGATCAGTACTGACCAACACTCACCAACCTGAGAGGCATGTCTGCTCATCCACTGGGGCGGGCATGGGCTGGGAGCTGAGGCTCTGGCTTTGGAGGTCAGATCCCATGGAGAGGACCGGGGTTGCCTGCCTGAATACAGCCTGAAGGGGGGTGAACCACAGTTAGCCAGGAGGGAGTCTGAGAGAAAGTCTGGAATTGCCTAAGAGGCAAGAGATCATTGTTTTGGGGGTGCACGAGGACAGGAGATTCAGAACACCACCTAAACAAGCTCTAGAGATGGGCGCGAGCCATGTATCAGCATGGACACCAGAGACGGGCATGAAGCACTAACGCAGCTGCTGCAGCCACCAAGAAGCCTGTGTGCAAGCACAAGTTACTATCCACACCACCCCTCCTGGAAGCCTGTGCAGCCCCCCACTGCCAGGGTCCCGAGATCCAGAGACAGCTTCACTGGTAGAACACATTGCAGACCTCATGTTGTTGCAACATCACGCTGGCATCTGCCACCGCAGACTCGCTCCTCAATCCGTACCCCTCCCTCCCCTCAGCTAGAATGTGCCAGAGCCCCCTAATCAGCTGCTACTTTAACACTGTCACCTCTGAGCAAAAACAGACGCCCTCAGACGACCTAGAGGCAGAGGCAGGGCCAAACCCAAAGCTGAACCCCAGGAGCTGTGCGAACGAAGAAGAGAAAGGGAAATTTCTCCCAGCAGCCTCAGGAGCAGAGGATTAAATCTCGACAGTCAACGAGATGTATCCTGCATCTATGGAATACCTGAATAGACAACGAATCATCCCAAAATTGAGGGGGTGGACTTTGGGAGCAACTGTACACTTTGGGTTTGATTACTGCATCTAAGCTGTTTCTGGTTTTATGTTTATCTTAGTTTCGTATTTAGAGTTTATTATCATTGGTAGATTTGTTTATTAATTTGGTTGCTCTCTTCCTTTTTATATATATAGAGAGACATATACATTTTTTTTCCTTTTTCTCTTTCTGTGGCTGTGCATGTGTGCACTTTTTTGTGTGATTTTTGTCTGTATAGCTTTGCTTTAACCATTTGTCCTAGGGTTCTGACTGTCCTTTTTTTTTTTTGGTAAAGTTTTTAACACTTGCTATCATTGGGGGATTTGTTTTTTGGTTTGGTTACTCTCTTCTTCCTTTCTCTTTTTTTTTATTACTTTAATTTTTTTTAATTTTTAATATTTTTTATTTTAATTATTTTATTTTATTCTGCCTTTATTCCTTTTTTTTCTCCATTGCTTCTGAGCCATGTGGCTAACAGGGTCTTTGTGCTCCGGCTGCATGTCAGGTCTGTGCCTCTGAGGAGGGAGAGCTGAGTTCAGGACATATGTCCACCAGAGACCTCCAGGATCCATGTAATTTCAAATGGTGAAAGCTCTCTCAGGGATCCCCATCTCAAGGCTAAGACCCAACTCTACTTAAAAAAAACGAGCAAGCTAAAGTGCTGGACACATTATGCCAAACAACTACCAAGACAGTAACACAGCCACACATATTAACAGAGAGGCTGCCTAAAATCATAATGTCACAGACACCCCAAAACACACCACAGGACGTGGTCCTGACCACCAGAAAGACAAGATCCAGCCTTATCCACCACAACACAGGCACCAGTCCCCTCCACCATGAAGCCTACACAACCCACTGAACAAACCTTAGCCACTGGGGGCAGACACTAAAAACAAGGGGAACTACAAACCTGCAGCCTGCAAAAAGGAGATCACAAACACAGTAAGTTAAGCAAAATGAGAAGACAGAGAAACACATAGTAGATGAAGGAACAAGATAAAAACTCACCAGGCAAAACAAATGTAGAGGAAATAGGCAATTACTTGAAAAAGAATTCAGAGAAATGATAGTAAAGATGACCCAAAATCTTGGAAATAGAATGGAGAAATATGCAAGACACGTTTAACAAGGACCTAGAAAAACTAAAGAGCAAGCAAACAATGATGAACAACACAATAAATGAAATAAAAAATTCTCTAGAAGGAATCAACGGCAGAATAAATGAGGTAGAAAAACGGATAAGTGACAGCGAAGATAAAACAGTGGAAATAACTACCATGGAGCAGAATAAAGAAAAAAGAATGAAAAGAATTGAGGAAAGTCTCAGAGACCCCTGCAACAACACTAAACACACCAACATTTGAATTATAGGGGTCCCAGAAGAAGAGGAGAAAAAGAAAGATACTGAAAAAAATATTTTAAGAGCTTATAGTTGAAAACTTTCCTAATATGTGAAAGGAAATAGTCAATCAAATCCAGGAGGCACAGAAGGTCCCATACAGGATAAATACAAGGACAACAGGCAAAGACACATATTAAACAAACTATCAAAATTAAATACAAAGAACAAATATTAAAAGCAACAAGGGAAAAACAACAAATGGCATACAGGAAAATCCCCATAAGCTTAACAGCTGATCTTTCAGCAGAAACTCTGCAAGCCAGAAGGGAGTGGCAAGACATATTTAAAGTGAGGAAAGGGAAAAATCTACAACCAAGATTACTCTACCTGGAAAGAATCTCATTCAGATTCAATGGAGAAATTAAAAGCTTTACAGACAAACAAAAGCCAAGAGAATTCGGCACCACAAAACCAGCTTTACAACAAATGCTAAAGGAACTTTTTTAGGCAGGAAACATAAGAGAAGGAAAAGACCTACAATAACAAACCCAAAACAATTAAGAACACGGTAATAGGAACATACATAACGTTACTTACGTTAAATGTAAATAGATTAAATGTTTCAATCAAAACACATAGACTGCCTGATGGATACAAAACAAGACTCATATGTATGTTGCCTACAAGAGACCCACTTCAGACCTAGGAACACATACAGACTGAAAGTGAGAGGATGAAAAAAGGTATTCCATGCAAATGGAAACCAAAAGAAATCTGGAGTAGCAATTCTCATATCAGACAAAATAGACTTCAAAATAAAGACTACTACAAGAGACAAAGAAGGATACTACAGAATGATCAAGTGATGAATCCAAGAAGAAGATATAACAATTGTAAATATTTATGCATCCAAAATAGGAGCACCTCAATACATAAGGCAAATACTAACAGTCATAAAAGGAGAAATTGACAGTCACACAATCATAGTATGGGACACTAACACCCCACTTTCACCAATGGACAGATCATCCAAAATGAAAGTAAATTAGGAAAAAGAAGCTTTAAATGACACATTAAACAAGACAGATTTAGTTGACATTTATAGGACATTACATCCCAAAACAACAGAATACACATTCTTATCTTGGGTCACAAATCAAGCCTTGGTAAATTTAAGAAAATTGAAATCATATCAAGTATCTTTTCTGACCACAACACTATTAGACTAGATATAAATTACAGGAAAAAATCTGTAAAAAATACAAATACATGGAGGCTAAACAATAGAGCACTTAATAACCAAGAGATAACTGAAGAAATCAAAGAAGAAATAAAAATAACACCTATAAACAAATGACAATGAAAACATGATGACCCGAAACCTATGGGATGCAGCAAAAGCAGTTCTAAGAGGGAAATTTATAGCAATAGAATCCTACCTCAAGAAACAAAATACATCTCAAATAAACAACCTAAGCTTACAGCTGAAGCAACTGGAGAAAGAAGAACAAAACAAAAAAAAAAAGTTAGCAGAAGGAAAGAAATCATAAAGATCAGATCAGAAATAAATGAAAAAGAAATGAAGGAAATGATAGCAAAGATCAATAAAACTAAAAGGTGGTTCTTTGAGAAGATAAACAAAATTGATAAACCATTAGCCAGACACATCAAGAAAAGAAGGGAGAAGACTCAATACAATAGAATTAGAATGGAAAAAGGAGAAGTAACAACTGACACTGCAGAAATACAAAGGAGCATGAGAGATTACTACAAGCAACTGTATGCCAATAAAATGGACAACCTGGAAGAAATGGACAAATTCTTAGAAAAGCACAAACTTCTGAGACTGAACCAGGAAGAAATAGAAAATAGAAACAGACCAACCACATGTAGTGAAACTGAGACTGTGATTAAAAATCTACCAACAAACAAAAGCCCAGGACAAGATGGCTCCACAGGTGAATTCTATTAAACATTTAGATAAGAGGTAACGTCTGTCCTTCTCAAACTCTTCCAAAATATAGCAGAGAGAGGAACACTCCTAAACCCATTCTATGTAGCCACCATCACCCATACACCAAAACCAGACAAAGATGTCACAAAGAAAGAAAACTACAGACCAATATCACTAACGAATATAGATATAAAAATCCTCAATAAAATACTAGCAAACAGAATCCAACAGAACATTAAAAGGATCATACACCATGATGAAGTGGGGTTTATCCCAGCAATGCAAGGATTCTTCCATATATACAAAGCAATCAGTGTGATACATCATGTTAAGAAATTGAAGAGTAAAAACCATATGATTATCTCAATAGATGTAGAAAAAGCTTTTGAAAAAAATCAACACCTATTTATGACAAAAAAAACCTTCCAGAAAGTAGGCATAGAGGGAAATTACCTCAACAAAATAAAGGCCATATATGACAGACCCACAGCCAACATCATTCTCAATGGTGAAAAAGTGAAATCATTTGCACTGAGATCAGTAACAAGACAAGGTTGCCCACTCTGACCACTGTGTTTCAACATAGTTTTGGAAGTTTTAGCCACAGCAATCAGAGAAGAAAAAGAAATAAAAGCAATCCAAATTGGAAAAGAAGAAGTAAAGCTGTCACTTTGCAGATGACATGATATTACACATAGAGAATCCTAAAGATGCTACCAGAAAACTACTAGAGCTAATCAATGAATTTGGTAAAGCAGCAGGATACAAAATTAATACACATAAATTTCTTGCATTCCTATACACTATTGATTAAAAATCTGAAAGAGAAATTAAGGAAACACTCCCATTTACCATTGCAACAAAAAGAATAAAATACCTAGGAATAAGGAGACAAAAGACCTGAATGCAGAAAACTATAAGACACTGATGAAAGAAATGAAAGATGACACAAAAAGATAGAGAGATATACCATGTTCTTGGATTGGAAGAATCAACATTTTGAAAATGACTATACTACCCAGAGCAATCTACAGATTCAATGCAATCCCTATCAAACTACCAATGGTTTTTTTTCACAGAACTAGAACAAAAAAGCTCATGATTTGTTTGGAAACACAAAAGACCCTGAATAGCCAAAGCAACCTTGAGAAAGAAAAACAGAGCTGGAGGAATCAGGATCCCAGACTTCAGACTATACTACAGAGCTATAGTAATCAAGGCAGTATGGTACTGGCACAAAAACAGAAATATAGATCAATGGAACAGGATAGAAAACCCAGAGATAAACCCACGCACATATGGTCACCTTATTTTTGATAAAGGAGACAAGAATAGAAAATGGAGAAAAGACAGCCTCTTCAATAAGCTATGCTGGGAAACTGGACAGTTTCATGTAAAAGAATGAAATTAGAACTCTCCCTAACACCATACACAAAAATAAACTCAAAGTGGATTAAAGACCTAAATATAAAGCCAGACACTATCAAACTCTTAGAGGAAAACATAGGCAGAACCCTCTATTACATAAATCACAGCAAGATCCTTTTTTACTCACCTCCTAGAGAAATGGAAATAAAAACAGAAATAAACAAATGGAACCTAATGAAACTTCAAAGCTTTTGCACAGCAAACAAAAACATAAACAAAATGAAAAGACAACCCTCAGAATGGGAGAAACTATTTTCAAATGAAGCAACTGACAATGTATTAATCTCCCAAATTTACAAGTAGCTCATTCAGTTCAATATCAAAAAAACAAAAACTCAATCCAAAAATGGGCAGAAGACTTAAATAGACATTTCTCCAAAGAGGATATACAGATAGCCAACAAACACATGAAAGAATGCTCAACATCACTAATCATTAGAGAAATGCAAATCAAAACTGCCCCAGTTTTGCACTGGTATCACCTCACACCAGTCAGAATGGCAGTCATCAAAAAAGCTACGAATGATAAACGTTGGAGAGGGTGTGGAGAAAAGGGTACCCTCTAGCACTATTGTTAGGAAAGTAAATTGATACAGCCACTATGGAGAACTGTATGGAAGTTCTCAGAACTAAAAATAGACCTTTTATATGACCCAGCAATCCCACTACTGGGCATATTCCCTGAGAAAACCATTATTCAAAAAGGGACATGCACGCCAATGTCCATTGCAGCTCTATTTACAATAGCCAGGACATGGAAGCAACCTAAGCATCCATTGACAGACTAATGGATAAAGAAGATGTGGCACATATTTACGTTGGAATATTACTCAGCCGTAAAAGGAAACAAAATTCAGTTATTTGTAGTGAGGTGGATGGGCCTAGAGTCTGCCATACAGAGTGGACTAAGTCAGAAAGAGAAAAACAAATACCTTATGCTAACACATACATATGGAATCTAAAAAAAAAAAAAAATGGTTCTGAAGAACCTACGGGCAGGATAGGAAAAAAGACGCAGATGTGGAGAATGGGCTTGAGGATACGGGGAGTGGGAAGGGTAAGCTGGGATGAAGTGAGAGAGTGGCATGGACATATATATACTACCAAATGTAAAATAGATAGCTAGTGGGAAGCAGCTACCTAGCACAGGGATATCAGCTCGGTGCTTTGTGACCACCTACAGTGGTGGGATAGGGAGGGTGGGAAGGAGATCTAAGAGGGAGGGGATATGGGGATATATGCAGACATATAGCTGATTCACTTTGTTATAAAGTAGAAGTTAACACACCACTTTAAAGCAACTATACTCCAATAAAGATGTTAACTAACTAACTAACTAAATAAATAAATAAAATGTGCATATAAAATGTCTTTGCCTTTTGTGCTATTTAGTGAGGTCCAGCTTCAATCTTCCATCTCTATCTCTGTTTCTGTTTATTTTCAAATAACTAGATATTCTACTTCATTCCTTGAAGACTTACCCCTTGTTCAAAATCTTCCTTTGCACATCAGAAAGGTTTTATGATCTGTTCAATATCCTGGCCTCCCTGCTTTATAATCCATACATCTCCAGTGTTTTGGTTTTTTTTTTTTTCCCTCTGCATTCTGCTCAGCTTCCTTCTCCATTTACCTTGCCATCACCTGAAAATCTTCAATCTCTGAAATCACTAAATCAGATAATGTGGACTTTTCCGCTTTAAACACTCTGTACTTTTATCATATCTATGCTTTCATATCATTAAAATCTCCACCATATGGACCATTCCACACTTTCCTATTTCTCAGTCACTTCCTTACCTGTAGTCTATAATTTCAATAATATTTTGTCATAGGCCACAAGTCTCTTGCTCACTATATATCCATCCTATTTACCTGGATACCCTCTACTTGATTGAATTTAAGTACCTGTCAACAGTCTCCTAAGCATGTCTTGCCTTCAACCTTCTCTTTTTCTAATTCTACTCTTCTCTTCTATTCTAATAAAATTAGAATAACAATATTAATTATTATGAAATACAAATCTGATCACATTTTTTCCTACTTAGAACTCACTTTTAGCATAAAGTTCAGAATTTTTTATGGCCTAAAAATACGTTTGTGACCTGAACTCCATCAGCCTTGCAGATTCACCTTTTGTGATTGACTTTGCTCATTCCTTTCTTTCTCCTCAAGGCCTTTTTATTTGCACCTCCCCATACCTACTACTCTGATTTGACATATTTGCTTCCCTAGTTCAGATTCATCCTTTAGATCTCAGCTTAAACATCAACTTTTCTAGGGAGGGGAGCTGTAGCTATTTACCCTATATATGTCACTTCATTGATATCTTTGGTATGTTCACTACCACTGGGTATACCCCCTCTCAAAGCACTACAAATGATCTTTTCCAAGGTATCTTCTTGCTACTGGAGGGTATGTTCCTTGAACATACAGACCTGTTCATCTTGATCACCACTGTATCTTAACCACATAGAATAACACCTCACATATTATAGGTGCTTAGCATATAGTGTTAATGAAGGTTAATTTTCTACTAATATGACAGAATAGTGATCTAAGAACAACAATAAAATAAATGACTCAGTCTGTGAAAATGTTGAAATTAGATATGAGAGTTAATGTATATAAGGTATGTACATATAATTTTTTTTTGTAATTACAGAACCATTTGGGAAAAACTATTACTATTGATAGATTTTAACACATTTATCTGTTGCTTATTAATTCTTGTTTTTAGTTTATAACATATGCTTCTTAATTATTGATCAATATGAGTTACATGTTTCTCAGTATTCTCATGTAATTATCTAATGTTAAGCCGTTCAAGGGAAAGTACTACAGCTTTATTCAATCTTATTTCTCTCCAATAACATGATAGATCTTAAGGATGATTCCATGTGAACCCTCCTAAAGCCTGACTGTTATCCCTGAAGTAGCAGAAACGTAGATGCCTTCCAAATATCGTCTATCCCTTCTATCTTAGAAACAGAATCTAAATTTTATTTAATAAAGCAATGTTCCCAGCCAGAAAGGTACATTTCCTAGCCTCCATTGTAGCTAAATATGGTCATTTAACTAAATTGGGGTCAGTGAGATTAAAAAGAGAAATATTTGATGGAAGGATGCTTAGTCAGTTAGGAAGTGTAAATTAGGCTATTTCCTGCTTTTCCCTTTCCCTTTTTCATAAAATGAGCAATTGTAGCCCTACCAACTAGAAATGGTAGCCCTACCAACTATCTAAGAATATGAATTGAGTTTGAAGATAGAAATAATATTTCACAAATGTGAAAGAGATGATAGAAAGAGCTTAAGTCCCTTTAAATTCAGCAAGCTTGCAAGACTCAAAAGAAATACCCTAAGTTGGTTAAATATAATTTGTTGTCACAATTACCATCTCCTCAGAAATTTCTCTGTGTGGCAAAACTTAGCTGAAAATTACATATCCTGTATATCATCACAGGTAGGATTATATATGAAATGTTGTTTCAAAATTAAAGGAATTTGTGAGAGATTTGGAAAGTACTAACCCCAAAATCCATCAATTTTCTTGTCTTTACATAAAATTGGCTATATTCTTCCATCACTGCTTCCTTGGTATCTGGTTTTTTCAGTACAAATTGTTATCACTGGGCTTTGTTTAACTGGACTTCTCATTGTTGCTTCAAGATATTCTCCCTTACTCTCATCTAAATCTCTAGCTTTTATACTCATTTACTTATAGGTTTTATGACGTTTCTTGTTCTGGTAATTTAACACACCCTGTTTATTCCCCAGCTCCTACCAATCCATTCCATTTCTGTCATGTTTATACTAATTTAAATATTAAAAGAACAACTTTTCTAACTCTTAGCCCTTTCCATTCTATCCACAGCCCTCCAATGATGATGTCAACCCTATCTCAAACACTCTCCTAGTCATACATGAAAGCATACCTTGGCATTACTAGTAAGAGCAATATTTTCATAAATCCAGTGTCATCCTATTCTCTGACTACCTCTTCCCAATTTTCAAGCTCATTCATTCTAGTATTACCAAATCCAACATTCTCTCAAGTCCATTAAGAGCTCCAATCCATTTATCCTATAACCTTTTAATTTTTACTAATTCACATGATTCCTTCTTTCCATTTCTAACCTTTCAATAGAGATCACTTTAAAACATAAGCCACATGACCTGCCATTCTCTTCTTTGTCCACATTTTTCCAGTCACATTGACTGCTACACTATTTTCAAATATGCCAGGAACAACCCTGCTTCAAAGCCTTTATAGCTATTTTTCTTTTTGCCTATTCCCCAGATATTTATTTAACCGGGTCACTCACCTCTTCAGGTCTTCAAGTCTTTGTTCATCTCATCTTCTCAATTAGGCTTACCTAACCAAACTATTTCATAAATCTTTCTGCCCTTCATTCCAATTCCTGCTTACTGTACTCTTGTTTTTCTTTCTACTCTTCCTTTTTTCTATTGATATTATAACAAATTATAACAAACTTAATGGTTGAAAATAAAACAAATTGATCATCTTATAATTCTGTAGGTAGGATTTCAACATGGAAGTTCAGGGCAAATCAAAATGTCAGCAGGACAGTGCTCCTTTCTGGAGGGTCCAGAGGAGAATCTGTTTCCTTGCCTTTACCAGTTTCTAGATGCCAACAACATTCCTTGGCTCATGACCACTCTCCTCCATCTTCAAAGACAGGAACTGTGGGGAATCACTCTGATTTTCCTCTATAGTCACATTTTCCTATGTTTCCTTCCTCAATTTTTAGGAACTCTATGATTACTTTGGACACACCCAGAGATAATCCAGGATAATCTCCCTATTCTAAGATCAGTTGATTAACAATCTTAATTCTAACTTCAACATACATTCTCTTTGTCACATACCATAACATTTTCAAAGGTTTGTAAGAGTAGAATGTGGACACTTTTGCGAGAACACTATTTACATTCCGTACCACGTATACATAAGTCTGTTTCATTACTATTCTGTTCCATTTATCTATTTACCTATTTTTACACCAAAACCACAGTCTCAGTTACTGAAGTTTATCATAAAAATATTGATATCAAGTAGTTGAGTCCTTAACACAGTCCTTTATTATTATTATTTTATCTATTCTAGGTCCTGTGGTTTTTGATAAAAAGTATAGAATAGACTTCAATTTATGTACAAATGCACTTTGGGAATTTTATTGGGTTGCCTTGAATGACTATGAAGATAATTTAAAATGAGTAAGAATAAAACATTTTTTAAAGGAAACAAAAATGAGTTTCCCAATTTATTTACATAATATATTTATTCATTTATATAGGTCCTGTTCAATTTCTCTTGGTAATATTTTATATTTTCATGTAGAAATATTAAATACCATGTATTACTATTTTATTTTTTATACTATTGCAATGGTACAATTCTTAAATCTTTGTTTTCAAGTCTTTGCTACTAGTATATAAGGACAATTGATTTTTCTGTATTGACCCTATATCCTATGAGAAAGGTAAATTCACTTGTTTTAATAGATTTAAGTTAAATTTCTTAGGCTTTTCTATATAAACATGTATGTTGTCTTCCAATAGCAACATTATTACTTATCTCTTTCTGGATCTTATGCTTTTTATTTTATTGTCTTGCCCTACTACAGTCTAGGACCTCCAGTATAATGTCAGATAGAAGGTGTGAGAATGAGGAAAGTTACCATTTACCCAATCTAACAGCAAAGGCACTTGATATTTCACAATTAGGATAAGAATAGCTGTAGGATTTTATTGCCAGCATTTAGCAGATTGAAAAAGTGCCTGTCTATACCTAGTTGTCTGAATGGTATTTGTATTAAATAGCCATTTCTCTTATAATTAATTTGAGAAGAAAGAAAAATGTTATATTTTATATTTACTCTAATATTTACTATTTTAGGTGACATTAATTTCTTATTATAGATCCGATGTTCTATTTTATGCCATTCCCTTTCATACTGAAAACATTTTTTATGCATTTCTTGTAGTGTAAGTGTACTAAGAATTCATTAAGCTTTCATTTATGTTAAAAGGTCTTTGTTTTGCCCTCTGATTTAAGATATATTGCTACATGTAGAATTCTGAACTTACAGGTTTTTGTAAAGAATCTGAAAGTTTTTATTCCATTTTCTTCTCTCCATTGTTTTGCTGAGAAGTCAGTCATCTTTCATATTATTTTTCCCCTTTGTGTAATGTATCTATTTTCCCCTCCACCTGCATTCAATTTTTTTTTCTATTTTGGTTTTCAGCAATTTGACTATAGTATGTCCAGATATGGTTTTCCTTCTTTTCATCCTGCTGGGTTTTGAAAAATTCTTGGGTCTATATGGTATGCTTTCAAAATTTTGAGAATATTTTAACCATTGTTTCTTCAAAAGCTTTTAGTCCCCCTTCTCAACTCACTGCAATTTTATCATTTAACTGAAATTAGACTGAGAGAAGTCACCAATAAGTGTCTGTATGCTATATCCATCTAATGCTCTTTTCTTTATTATTATTTTTTGAATCTTTTGGTTATAACTGTCACTGTTGACTATTTCTTTCTGACATCACTTTCTACCTCTATGACTTGTGAAAGATGACTTTTTCCAGGTTCTCCTCCAATATTTCAAACCTGTATTCTCTGTCTCTAATATTAGATATTCTTTATTATTATTAGCCTTAAATGATTGTGTCACCTAGACATCATGCCTTTAGCCTATTCATTTATTGTTATATATATTTTCTGGTGATTTCTGACAAATTTTATCTTTGACCTTGAATTCTTATTAAGACTTACCATTATATCCAACTTGCATTGAAACACTGCAAGCAAGTAAAAGCAGAACTCATTCGCAATTCTCTTTTTATGTCTTTTTCGACAGCATCTCCATTTATGCAATCACCCAAGCCAATGATTTTGGTGACCTTTCTAAATATATTCTCTTCCTCATTACTAGCCACTCTGATCAGTCATCAAGCCCTGCCAATTCTAACCCCCACTCTTATTTTTGTAATTTAATTCAGGCCCTTATCACTGTGACCTTAACCATTATAAAAGATCTGGACTTCTTTTTTCTATTCTCAGTTCTATTAAACAGCCTTCAAGGAAATGTACACATTACAAAATACAAATTGAATCTTCTCCTTTCACGGTTGTAAACCATTACACATTTCTCCATAATCAAAAAATACTAAATTATCTCTTCAGTCTGGAATAAATGTCATTCTTAACATGCCCCTGTATACCTCTCCAATTCTGACTCTTAATTCTTTTAATTAATAATTCTTCTTATTATTTTCTCCACAGCAAGATGATATGTCACCCACCCTATGAGGTGTTTTTTAACAAAGCTATTCATTCTCTTTCTTATTTTGCTTCACTTTTGAACAGAATAGTAATTTGCATTTGCCAACTTAATAATATTAGTCCATATCTGTGTACTTTCCTGTATTTTCTTCCTTTCATATTGTGTCAGCAGTGTTTAATAGAGCTCTTGGCTTATGATAGAAACTTATATTGCTTTTTCTTTTTTAAGCTTTCAGTCACTTTCATTTTTTTTCTTTTCTCTGCTCTCCTTTTCCTTTTCAATTTTTTTTACTTTTGCTTTCTCTCCCATAATAATATTCTAATAGTAGAAAATTAATAAAAGATGTATTTACCTGTATATGAAAAATGTACATTCCAACTGAGTGATTTTTTTTTCTTAAAATCATGATTATGTAAAGTTAAAATGGCTATGATCAATGGCCTAAATACTTCCAAACCAAGCACAGTCTGGAGTATATATCACTTAATGCTCTTTTATTCAAGTGCTTAATTTAATCATGAGAATTTAATAAGAATTTGATGTTTTTATTTTTTTCTCATTTTCAAAAGTATTTCCAAAAAATTATGTTGAAGATATAATGAACTTTTGTGAGCGTATTTTAAATTATTCAACTTGGGAAAATCAGTATTTTTTGCAGTTTATTGCCACCATTCCATATGAAGATGTTTATGAAGACATTTAAGATATATGAAGATATTTATTTAGATGATGTGGAGTTTAAAAAGATGGAGTAAAGATTAACACAAACAACTATATCTTTACAGTTTAGTTAAGGATCAAGTTCTTACAAAGATTATGATTTATCTTTCCTTTAAAATAGAAATATTCATTTTTCTCTATACTTTAGTTACTAAATATATTTAAGCTTTGAAATTATGACATGGAATAAAATAATGTTAAACTTTTGGGTTTTCCTGGTGGCACAGTGGTTGAGAGTCCGCCTGCCGATGCAGGGGACACGGGTTCGTGTCCTGGTCCGGAAAGACCCACATGCCGCAGGGCGGCTGAGCCCGTGCGCCGTGGCCACTGAGCCTGCGCGTCTGGAGCCTGTGCTCCGCAACAGGAGAGGCCACAACAGTGAGAGGCCCGTGTACCGCAAAAAAAGAAAAAAATGTTGAACTTTTTCTTATCCACTTCTATAAAAAATTAAGATATAAATATACTAAATAAAATTTCATAAATACCATGTACATTTTTTTCTGATTAATCATTTTCCCTTCTGAATATAACATTTGCATTAAGAAATATAGATTTTTCTTCATATTTTGTTCAAGTCATAAAAATCTTAAAGATGATAATTTTTTTTTTTTTCCTTGTTTCAGAGTGTTCTCATGGAAGATTTTCTCCTCCGGACATATAATTGAGTTAGTTGACAAAATATTTGGTTAGTGGAATATAACAAATATTTTTTTCAGAAGGAAGAGAGGAAATGTAACAAAACCTATTATTTCCATGAAAAAAATATACATAAATTACTAAATATAACAACCTTATAGACATATACAGAGAGAGTGAAAGGGAGAGAGAGAGAGAGTTCTGTTTCCTCTAATAAACATGATATAGTTAGACTTGACAAACTGCAACTGATTTCAAAATTAGTGTTATATGAATATTTCAAGGTTTTTTTTTTTTTTCATTGATACTTAACTTCAGTACTAATCATTAAGAATAAATGGGGGAAATGTGTGACTTTAAAATATTAGGCTCATTTTCAGCAAGTGTTAATTACCTAAATTTTATCACAGTCACAAAATCAGGGATATTTCAGTCTTTGAAAGTATTTTTGGCAGTACTATTGTTTGGAGATAATATGAATAATAACTCCCCCCCCCGCCATAAAGCTATCACCTAATTTGATTTTGGTTAAATCCTAATTGGAAGAGAGGTGCAATAATTTATTTGCATTATTCCCAATATAAATTAGTTTTATCTATTACACAGTGAAAATAATAATAATGTTTATTTAACCCATTTCTAATTTTGTTTATTTAAAAGTTAAAGTGAAATCAATAGATAATTACATCTCCAACACTTTTTCTCTCTGAACAGGAAAGTATATGTTTAATTTTGTCATTTTTGTTTGTTTTTTTCACCTACTAGCATCCTATGTTTTGTAGAATATCCCATCATTTTCCCAGCTAAAGTGCTTAGAAACCTTGCTGCAAAAAAACACAAAAAATACCCAGACATCTTTTCATTAAATGCATATTAAGCCATTCTAAGTACTTTTTACAAATAACAATAATCCCAGAAATTGTCTCTTTAAAATGAGAGGGCAAAATACATAGTTGAAAAGAACAAAATCCACAATAAGAAATGATATAATCAACTATATAGAGTATATTAAAACTTAAATTATGTATTCACAGGATAAAATAATCACCACTTGTTTTATATGTTAATTGTTAATTTCTACTTTATGGGAAATTACTGAAATTATTGTAACACCAAAATTGATATCAGCTTTTGTCTTGTTTTCTGAGACAGCCATCTACATCCCTCTATGCCGAACTTGCTGACTGCCTTGTAAAAAAATAAATAAACAGAAAACTGAAATAAATAGTTAGGAGACCAGAAAGGGGGAGTTCTCAAGCACTGCAGTGACAGAAAAGCCCAGCATGAAGAAGAAAGACTCCTCTTCTTTCCTGGAAAAATACTCAGCCAATGAAAATCCATGGCATATTTTTTCATTATAGCCCTCCCAACTTCCCTTCCCCCTCTATAAAAGTGTTCTTCCTTTGCCCTGTGGAAACTCACAGATAGTTTGCCATTGTTGCACACTCCAAATTGCAATTCTTTGCTGATCCTGTATAAACTTATCTTTATTGAAGGAGTATCTGGGTATCTATCTGTTTAGGTAAATATTTGGTGGCCCATGTGAGGAACAGAGATGATCCCATTAGGCTCCCGGACTGGTAAGCAAACAGCTGCAATACTACAATTGAGCCCATTGTGTTCAGTGCTTTTCTTGCCAACCCTGCAGTTTGAAGATACTTCTTCCTTCTGGATCCAAACTCATGCTATCTTTGTCTTTTAAGTTCCTCAGGCCTTATTTGGGATCTATCTTAAGGTTTTATTCTTTATAGGTAAGGTCTTGTTCTGTATGGGAGTACTCATTTGTCACTTTTGTCTGAATTAGAGATCAGCCGGTTTCAACCAGACCTGGCTGAGGCACCATTGGCCAATTCCTTTGGAACAGAGGCTGTTGCATTGAAACTGTATCAGTTCAGCCTAGGAGCTGTTCTCTGGAAAGTGGGTGAAAAGTCTTTTACCTGGCTGCTCCAGGACTAAGCCATTTCCTTAGAACTGGCAGGTATTAGCTTGCAGACTGTTTGAGTTGCAAGGTGCAGAGCAGCTGTTTGAATTGCATGCAAATTATTCTTTTGCTCTAGAGAAAAATTCATGAAAAATGGGATCCCAGTTATATAAATATTTCTTAGATAACTACAAGGACTCTGGCTGATTTTATGTTTAAAAACTGTGGTCCTTCCTCATGAGCATTTCTCACTAAAAGGACCCATTGGACCAAAGATAATTTGGAATATCAATAGCCTTTTTGGAGAAATTTTAATATCCACAAACTTAATTTTCTCAAAATGAAACTGAACTACAATAACGCAAAATTTTCCAAAACTGGGGATAATGCTTATTTCAATTGGTACTTTGAAGCTTCCCAACTTTTATCAAGAGCCTAAAATTGCTGTTCTGCAGAAAAAGATTTAAAAATAACGTATCCAAACAAATAATTTAAAAAAGATAAAATTGCTTCCAAAGATTCAAGCTCTTCTTCCTTGGCATCTCTATCTCAGGCTTTACCTATGATACCATCTTGTCTCTCTGTTGGCTCGTCATGGCCAGACTGTACCTCCAGCTCCATCTTCCTCCTTTCCTTCTACACCACCTGAATCTCAAATACACTCTCAATTTCTCTCACTAATTCTTTTGCCAAAGTTCCACTTTTCTACGAAGCTCACCCCCCTTCCTTTTCCTCTGAACTTGTCATAACAAGTCCTTTTAAAATTAAGCTTTCTGAGGATCCAGAGTATAAATATTTATTTTTTTTTAATATTCTCTGGACTAAACCTGTGACTAAAGCTAAACTGTGAGTCATAGTGAAAGGTTTTTCCAAAGTAACCAAATTTTCTCACAGATTTGTTGAAGAATTAATAGTCATTCAAACTTTTCACCTTGTTTCTCTGACTAATATCAGCTAGTTCATATGCTTGTTGGTGAAGGCTGGGACAAGCATTGGATGAATACTACTAATTGAGAAAATCTTGAAAAATGTCTAGAATCACAACAGGGAGTCCAGCCAGCCTGCTAACTTATTATATGATCAGGCTTGGGAAATCGCTAGGGACTTCACTGAGCAATTCCTAGGGCTTTAACAAAGGCTGTTGACTGGAAGAAAATTCACGATTGCACACAAAAATCTGACTCATCTATCCATGACTATTACAATTGACTTCAGAAATTTAAAAAAAAAAGTTTGGTTGCATCTCGAGCCTTGCAGGATCTCAGTTCCCTGACCAGGGATTGAACCCTCACCACAGCAGTGAAAACCAGGAATCCTAACCACTAGGCCACCAGGGAACTCCCAAATTTGAATATTTTTAAAGAAAATTCTGGTCTTCCTTCAGATGTTGATTCCATTCAAGTAGTTTTTAACTCTGTGCTTTTTAGTTGGCTGAACCAGGACCTTTCCCTTCTAGTAAAAATAAACAGGATTAAATGGAACGCTATGATCACTCTAGATTTAGTTAATCTGGCAAACTTGCTCTCTAACACACTTAAGAGCCACCTAAAAGGAAGGTCACCAAAATTTGTAATCTTCAAATCCACCAGTTGAATGTCCCCAAATGAAACTAAAACCATGCTAATGTATGCTATTATTGCAAAGAGCCAGGGCATTGAAAAAGACAGTTACAAATTTAAGTGTTCTAGGTAATTTCAGTTCTCTGACCAGTCTTTCCAAAGTCCTCTGAGTTCTCAATGACATGACTCCAAGGAACTACAGAAACCCTTCACAATTCTTCCTTTTAATCAGCTTGTAGAAACATTTCTCCAGATTGGGGGCAAATCTCTTCTAGATTTAACTGTCATCAGATCACACTCTCAGTGCTTAACCCCACTGATATAAAGCAGCCCCTGCCTCAGAACACTAAAACAGTTCAAATATTTGAGATTGCTAATGAACTTCAAGGGGTTCCTGTCTCTGAACCCATTTCCTTTTGTTCAGGCTTTTCAAGAGACTCCTACTTTTTCCTTCTTAGTTTCACCACCTCTATTCACTTATTATGCTGTGACATCTTACAGAAGTCCCATGCTAGAATTTCTTTGTCCCAAAAGAGGGAAATAATTCTGGAAATTGTGAGTAGTCATCAAAGAAAACCAGCAAGTGAATTAAATAACCTCTGATATCTTTTATTTGTTCTGTTTCCTAAAGTACCAAAGCTGATCCTGAGACACTGATCATTTGTCCCAACTGAATCAGCTACCATGCTTATTATAGGAAAAATCTCCAACTGATACTGGCAAAATTCACAGTGTACCTCCTATAAAGATTTAAAGAGATTCCTCAAAATATTTTCCCAAAATTAATCAGTGCTCTATAAGTAAAGAAGTTCTTCAAGGCATAAAGCTATAATAGAAGATTATAAGGATCAAGGCTTCATTACTCATTTTCTAGCCCATGTAACACCCCCATTTTACCAGGAAGCAAACCTATGGACCAAAGGTGGAAGTTAAACCAGGACCTCCTATCAAACAACATTGTTTTCCCTTGACCCCCTGTCATTCCTAACCCTCATACATTACTAACATCCACTTCAACAGGAAGCAAGCTCTTTACTATAATTGATTTATGCAGTTCATTCTTTAGCATTCCATGTATAAAGCTAGCCAATACATTTATCCTTCACTTGGAAAGAAAAAATAGTTTACCTGGATAGTAATGCCTCTGGATTTACTGAGAGCCCTTATTTCTCACAAATCCTGAAGGCTGATAAGGATATAAAGTTCCCAAGAGTGTCTACTTTGTTTCAATATATGGATGACTTGCTTCTTTGATTTTCTCAAGCCTCCTTACTAAGGAAGACAATATCCACTTGCTAATGATTTTAGCCTGAAAAGGACAAAATTTGGCCAAAGAAAAATTGCAGTTTGCTCAAACCCAGGATTGATATTTAGCGCATGATATCAGAAAAAGGGCTATATCTAGATCCAGATAGACTTCATGGTATACTAAGCTTCCTAAAACACAAACTAAGTGACAACTGGGAGGTTTTCTTGTGTTAGTTGGTTATTGTCAAAATTGGATTCCAAATATCTGTCTTATGTCCAAATCTCTGGATACTTTATTCAATAATGACAATGCTAACACAATTTTATGGGAAAAACTGGAAAACATATTCCTCAAGGCCTTAAAGGAGAGTTTGATGAACCTAGCTACCCTTGGGCATCCAAATTATCAGATTCCCTTTCTTCTTTTTGTGCATGAAGAAGAAGGGAATGCCCTTTAGGTACTCATCCAAAATCATGGGGACCATTATCAACCCATAAAGTATTAAAGGCAGTAACTGGACCTTGTGGAATGGGGATAACCTCACTACATTAGAACTATTACTGTTATTGCCCTTTTGGTTAAGGCCATTGAAAAATTATTGTGGGATCCCCTTTAATCATTTTTTCTTTTACCTCATGCAGTAGAAGCTCTTCTGAATTCTCATCACACTCCACATTTCTCAGCCAGCTGCCCCACCTCCTGTGAAGTCTTTTTGTTAACTGCCCCTCACATAACTCTCTTACTGTTGTAGTAACCTTAACCTGACTACTCTTTTCTCTCTGTCAACTAATTCCTCATGTCTGATTAATGCTGACAGCCCACACTTGAGGTCTCCTAATAATCTACATGAAATTCCATTGGGTAATGTTTACTTCTCATAGTTCACTGATGGTTCTTATTTAAAAGGTGACAGTGGCATATATTGCATTCAGTACGCTATAGAAACTCCTTTTGATACTGTTGAAGAAACATTTTTAGCTTTGGCTACTTCAGCCCAATAGGCTGAATTATAAGCTCTTACACAGGTTTGTACTTTAGCCATGGGCAAAACTGGCAATATTTATACTGATGGTAGATACATGCTTTTGAGTAGTTTATGATTCTGGAATGTTGTGGATGCATTGTGACTTCCTTACTTCCAGTGGAAATAAAATTAAAATGTCTCCTATATTCAGGAATTATTGGATGCAATACTCATACCTGCTGCTTTAGCTATTGTTAAGATTTTAGGCCATTATAAACTTGACTCTCTGGAAGGTAAGGGAAATCATATTGCTAATATTTCTGTGAGGAATGGTGACTTTAAGGAAACCAACAGCAGCTAAACCTCAGTCATGGTCCAAAAGGGTATTTCCCTAAATGATACTTAGTAAAACTGACCAGTGAAGCCCAACAATTGACCTCAGAAAAGAAAAAAAAAATAAAAGTTTGGAAATTTAACAATTGTTGGTTTGGTAAAAAGAGAAAGCTCTGGTTTGGACCAAATAACAACCCAGTCCTACCAGAGATTCCAAAATTTCCACTTCTCACCACCCTACATGCATTAAATCATTGATTTACTGACAAAAGGATAGCAGTCAAAAATCAATATTGGTGGGAAAACATTAGCAAAGCTGCAAACTTTCCTATCACACTTGTTCCACTTGTCTAAATTAAAACCCAGGGAAGCTTGTTCATACTGCTCCCTGCCAGTTCATACTACCTAATGGACAATTTCAAGTCTGACAAATGGATTTGATATAACTTCCTCTGTCTAATCGATAATAAATATGTTTCAGTCATGGCTTGTATATTTTCACACTGGACTGAAGCCTTCCTTTGCAGATAGGCTACTGCCTCTTGTGTGGTTAAAGTTCTTTTGGAAAAGATTATCCTTATCTGGGGAACTCCTCTCGAATTTCATAGTGATTGGTGCCTCAGCAAGTCTGTGCTGTTTGGTTTGTTTTACTACACTTTCACTGTGCTTGCTACCCTCAATTCTCTAGTTTAGTCAAACAAACTACTGGCAATATTAAAACTCTACTGGCAAAATTTGTAGAGACTTTCCAAATAGCTCAGCCAAAATTTTTGCTGTTGGTTCTTCTAAATCTCAGATCTACCATTTTTCGAACTCGTAAACTTTTACCCTTTGAGATAGTCACAGGATGTCCAATGCACTTGGCTTCTGCTTCTTGAGGAGATAAAAGGAGAAATATTCCAATATTGTAAAGACCTAATTGCTTCTATTAAAACTATCCTTAATCTTTTCATTTTTGCACTCTGGAGACTAAGACTTTCAGCATCACACCCTGCAATCTGGAGGTTTTGTTTATTAGAAAAGACATCTCCCGGAGAATTCTCTTTAACCTCTAATGGAAAGGTCCTTATCATGTACTGCTAAACAATCCTTGCTCAGCCAAACTCCAGGGAATAGACTCTTGGATTTATGTGACATTCCTAAAGAAAGCACCAAACCTGAAAGTAAAGATTTACCCAAATTGAAGCACATGACATATGATGAGACAGATTTCCCAAGATATCCAGACCACGTCTGTCAGAAATTTGTCACCAATTTTTTATGATGACAGAATGCTTCAGATGATCTCCAATGTCTATGATTTTGATAACATATGGACTTCAAATAAAATGGGGCAGAGAGTTTTCCCTCTTACCCCTCCTTATGACTCCAGTGTGGTTCCAATCTGTGCACTTTCCCTCTGACATGAGACACTACACTTGTGAAAGGTCTTTTTTGGCATCGAAGGACAAAAAAAAACATGAAAACTAGAAAACCTGACTCTTGATCAGCAATGATTTCAGAGAAATATCTTTATCAAAAGGGGACATATAAAAAATTAATAAACAGAAACCTCAATTAAATAGAGTTGGAAGAAAAGAACAGAGGCCTCCCATACCCTGTAATGGCAGCCCAGTAGGAGGAAGAAAGACTCCTGTTCTTTCCTAGCAAAAACTCAGCCAATGAAAAGTCATTGACTCTTTGTTTATTATAGCCCTACCAACTTTTTTCCCCCTCCATAAAAGTGTGCTCCTTCCCTTGCTCTGTGGTTACTTGCATGCGGCTGCTCTGGTAGCACAATCTGAATTACAATTCTCTGTTAATCTCAGATAAACCCAGCTTGGTTGGAAAAATATCTGGCAGTCTATTTTCTAGGTCATCAATGGTTATAACAGAAGTTATTTCTCTAAGTGGCTTTTTATTTCCATTATCTCTTAGAACTCTAACTTCTTCTATTTTGCTCATGTATTACAGTAACTGTGATTTTCTTTGGATCCAAGTTAAAAGTAATTTCTGCATCAAAATAAGCCAATAATACCACTGTAGTTCATAAAGAATACTAGTAAACTATTTGTTTTACTGCTTATCACTTTTTAGTTGATATCTTATAGGCTGTGTATCGAGTCATTTTGACTCTACCCAGGTGAGAGAGTTCTTTCCACCTTCTAATTAGATTCCTTTGGTCACTTATTACACTTCTTCACATGAATATCTTTTAAATTGCTCTCTGGTGTTTCCCTTATGCAACTTACCATTTCTCAAAAACTTAACAAAAATTTTCCCTTTCTTTTCATTTCCTATCTCCTAGGAAACTATGTGAAAACTTCATCCAGGCTGGAAAGAGTTCTAATGTTTATATTGGCACATGTTAATCCTCGTAGCAGAAGGCTCTGTTTGTTTGTTTATTTTTGTTAATTGAATTATATTTTGAACTATTTTTTTATGATTTGTAGTATGTTAGTATTTTCTGAGAAGTGTACAATATACTTAAAGAGTCATGGCAGATAGTTTTCATATTTTCTTCTTTGGCTTATCTTTTCAACTGGGAAATCCTCACTTCATAAAGAAACATTTGCCTTTCAATGACAATTTGAGACACCCCATTTTCTGGCTAGCATAAAGTAGTTACCACTAACATTATTGATATTTTTTACTTTACTGATACATTATTTAAGATGCAGTTTCTGTCTAAACTATGGAAAATGAATGCTACCTTTTTCTGGCTTCTCTTTGGTTTAGTTTTTCCTTTCCTCAACTTTTCTTTGATGTATTGCTTAGTTTTCTTAATCTTAAGCATCCAGTCTGCTGGATGGTAGCCAAATAACTGAGAAACTAAATATTCCTCATTATTTGTTTTCTTCAATCCTTACACTCCAGGACAGAAACCCACCCAAAGGGAGCTCCAGAGTAGGCTTTGACCTAAAGTAGGAAAGGGTAAATCACCCCTCTGGGTTAGTATATGCCTCCCAACAACGTATTTTCTTGGCATCTGTAGGTTTTACTGATGAGATAAGGAAGAGGTTCTCCCAAGAGGCAAGAGGCAGAAAAAACACTCTGAAAGGATCAGCTTCCATCATTCTGATTGACAGAGTGGCGAGGTTTATCCCTGCAGTCTGCAAGGCTATGATTTAAATCTTAGCAAACAATGAACAGAGACAATTTTTTTTGTTCTTTTAGTATTTTTTCCCATCCTCATTTCCGGTGCAATTGTAACAGAATGTGCTAAACTCCACATTGAACTTCTGAGATTTTGAATTTTAATCTTTCTGTCACCAACTTGCAGTGGAACCTCAAGCAGGTGACATATCTCAGTTCACTGTTTTTGTTTCCTTGGCAACTCGCTGAAATGACAAATTAAGGAAAGTAAATACACTAAATTGAAAACATGCCTTATTTAACACAGTCATTTCTATAAAAAGAGTAAAAATAATGTTAAAGAATTTGTGTATATAACACAAAGAATTACCTTTTAGCAAAATTCAGTAATTTCCTAATTCAACTGAAATAATCTAAAGAGAATAGTAAATGTATGAAGAAAAATGTAAAATAGAAATATCAGTAAGAAAACTCCCTTTGCCAATAAGAAGTGAGTATTGATAACATGAAGATGAAAAAGTGGGATATAAATGAAGAGATCCAAATTTCATGACTATAACTTATTCTTGGTCATGTGCTAAATATTTTCACATGTGACATTTTATTCAATTTTCAAATATACACTATGCAATTGACATGCATTTTACGATGGACAGACAGACCTCAACCCAAGCTAATGCATCCTAAGAAAGGAGAAAGGCACAGCAGTTTTTAGGAAATGATTCTGCTGATGTACATACGTTATTTATTTATTTATTTTTGGTCCTACATATGGCAAAGAGAAAAAAAAAATCTGGTGACGAATGGCTAATTATTGAGCAACTGAGTCAGTCAGTTTAGTTTAGGAGCTATTAAGGTAGATGCAGTCTCCATTTGTTTAGATAAAAAGTGTTCTAATTATTGTAACCATGAGAAAAGGGGACAACTTACAAGTTTTGGAGAAAATTTGTTGAGTTTCTTGTAGTTAGACACCAAGTAGTAATAAATATCTTAATGTGAGACCACTAGAAAATTGGAATTATTTAATTTATTTAATGTATTAAAATTTCTGCAGTGGGAAAAGATTGCATATATTTGTGTGATTTGGTCTAGATTTCAGACAAATTTTTGTCATTTTTTTTCTTTTACTATATGGAAGAAAGTAGCTAATTTGGAACATCTGGAAGAGTCAAAGTTTTAGCCTTTGTAAAATAGCCTTATCTTCAATGAGACCTTTAAATTTTGTGCATTAAATTCCGAGAGTTTCATCTTGGGGGTCCTCAATTTTTTTAATTAATTTTTATTGGCATATAGTTACTTTACAATGTTGTGTTAGTTTCTACTGTACAGCAAAATGAATCACCTATACGTCTACATATGTTCCCTCTTTTTTGGATTTCCTTACCATTTAGGTCACCACAGAGCATTGAGTAGAGTTCCCTGTGCTATACAGTAAATTCTCATTAGTTATCTATTTTATACATAGTATAAATAGTGTATATATGTCAATCCCAATCTCCTAATTCATCTCGCACCCCCTTCCCCCTCGGTATCCACATTTGTTCTCTATGTCTGTGTCTCTATTTCTGTTTTGCAAATAAGATCATCTATACCATTTTTCTAGATTCCACATATATGTGTTAATATATGATATTTGCTTTTTCTGTTTCTGACTTACTTCACTCTGTATGACCGTCTCTAGGTCCATCCACATCTCTACAAATGACCCAGTTTTGTTCCTTTTCATGGTTGAATAACATTCCATTGTGTATATGTACCACATCTTCTTTATCCACTCATCTGTCGATGGACATTTAGGTTGCTTCCATGTCCTGGCTATTGTAAATAGTTCTGCAGTGAAAATTGGGGTGCATGTCCCTTTTTGAATTATGGTTTTCTCAGGGTATATGGCCAGTAGTGGGATTGCCGGGTCATATGGCAGTTCTATTTTTAGTTTTTTAAGGTCAATTTTTGAGTGCATCCCTGACAAACTTGGCATTATAAGAGTTATTTACATGGCCACATATTCTAAAAATAGTTTGAATTTACTGGACAGTAGGTTTACATTAAGGTTTAGGTAGAATGCCAACTACACAATTTAAATCACCAAAAACACATTTTATATATATATATATATATATATATATATATATATATATATATATATATATATACTTTTTTTTTTTTTGTCTAAAGTAATACACACTTGGGATCTGAAGAGCGATATCAACAAGATGGCTAAGTGGGAGACCCCAGACTGTGTCCCTGCAATAAGATCAAAAATTAGACAACAATAAAATTAGATCAACAGCTAAATCCACAAGCAAAAATAGCTCTGGGAGAGACCTGGAATCCATATAAGAAAATTCAACAACACTGAACAAAAAACCCTTGACAATAAATAAACTGGAGAAGGAAAAACTTTTATTTTGCTCACATAATCCCATCCTCTAAGGCATAATCGCTTAGCACCAAGGGAGAACTCCCCTGTTAAAAACAAATTCCCCTCACCAAAAAAAAAAAAGAGTGGGTTGATCAACAATTTTCCCAGACTTTGGGGGCACTGCACAAATGCCCTGCTTCAGTTTCATCTCACCCAGAGACCAGTAAAACTGAGACTATATAGACAGCTAGGGTAAGGAGGAAAAGCAGAAGCTATCATTGTCAACCATACAGCAAAAGCCACTGCAGTACTCAGTGACCTGTTCTGAAGTGACAGTTGCATTGGACCCCCTGCTGATTTCAACAGCTTTCCCCTCACAAGGGACTTCTTATGACCTGAGTTTCAAAATATTCACATGTTATAGACGTATTTAGAAGTCCATAAATATTACCAACAAGAATAGATTCTTTACTTTGTCTTTTTCTCTACAATCTTTATTACTTATCTGAAAATGTCTAACAATTAGCACAAAAAAAGAATCATTGGAGATCTGGAAAAATATGTTTAGCTTTTAAAATATGCATGAAATACATAGAAGCTAAATAACTTATTTCCTTACTACTATAACCATATAGAAGAAAATATGTTTTGTAAAAGTCCATTTCACAATTCCACACAAAAAAAATTCTCAGCAGTTTCTAAAAAGCTGTATATACATGTACCTTAGGTAATTTGTATAGCCAGTACAAAATAGGAAGATGAAAAGTCCAAATGAAATACGACTTTGTTGCGAATAGATAAGATTTAGAACCAGCTGCTGAAGAGTAGGGATATTTAAGAGGAAAAATAAAAGAAATGGAAAAAATTCATCTCAAAGAAACACTATACCCAGAAAAACACTTTTTTTAAAATAGTGAACATATTGATAGGGCCTTTATTAACAAAGAGTCTTTTGAACATTTTACATTTATTCTTACCTCTCCATGAGTTCTATATATCTAACCTCATGTTAGAGAAGAATGTATTGAACTAGAGAGGTTATAAAAGTGTGCAAGTGTGTATAACTAGTAAATAGTGAAGCTTTCAACCAGTGTTCTTAATACACTATTATACAGGGAATCTAAAAAGTGTTGTTCAATCTCATTTGCTATGGTCTTCATGTTTGTGTCCCCACCACCATTCATATGTTGAAATCCTAACATACAAGGGTGGTGGTGTTAGAAACTGGAGCGTTTAGATGGGGATTACATCATGAGGGTAGCGCCCTCATGTGTGGGATTAGTGTTATAATGAAAGAGATTCCTCCCTAGCCCTTCCACCATGGAAGAATACAACGAGCATTCTGAGAGGTGGGAGAGGACCTGGCCCTGCTGGCACCCTGACCTTGAACTTCCCACCTCCAGAATTGTGAGTAAAAAGTTTCTGTTGCTTATAAGCAACCTAGTCTATGCTACTTTGATATAGCAGCCTAAACAAAGAATGGACTGAAAATAGAATTAACAAGCAATTAGAACTTGGAAAGAAAAGCACCTATGAATTTTGAAAATTATGGAAGAAAGATTGAGCACTTACAAGTACCCAGGTTGATTACTTAAAAGAAATAGACAGCCAGATATTTCTCCAGCAAGGATGAGTTTATTTGAAATCAGCAGAGACTACCAATTCAATATGTGCAGCCATGGAGAGGCACATGTAAGTTCCCAAACAACAAGGGAAGGAAAACACTTTCACAGAGAGTGAAAAAGAAGTTGGGAGGGTTACAGTAAGCAAAAAGTCCATGGCTTTTTATTGGCTGAGTCTCTGAGGGAAGAAGAGGAGTCTTTCTTATTCCTGTTGGGCTCTGCTGTCATCAGAGACATGAGAGCTCCCTCTTTTAGTATTCCCAACTTTACTTAATTGAGGTTTATGTTATTATTTTTTCACTCTTACACCTTTTGGTGTAAAATATTATTTTATAATTTATAAATAATTTTAATATATAATTTATATATAATTTATAATAATATAATTTTCAATAATATTAGAAAATATTATTGAAAGCTTGGCTAATCAAGAGTCAGGTTTTCTAGTTTTCTAGAATTCAGAAGAGCCTCTACTGTATGAGGTAAAAGAAAAAATGATTAAAGGGGATCCCACAATAATTTTTTCAGTGGCATTAACCAAAAGGGCAATAGCAGTAACAGCTCTAACGTAGTGAGGTTATCCCCATTCCACAGTGTCCAGTTACTGCCTTTAATACTTTATGGGTTGATAATGGTCCCCATGATCTTGGGTGAGTACCCAAAGGGCATTTCCTTCTTCTTCATGTACAAGAAGAAAAAAGGGAATCTGATAACTGGGATGCCCAAGGGTAGCTGGGTTCATCAAACTCTCCTTTAAGGCCTTGAAGAATATGTTGTCCAGTTTTTCCCATAAAATTGTGTTAGCATTGTCATTATTGAATAAAGTATCCAGAGATTTGGACATAAGACAGATATTTGGAATCCAATTTTGACAATAACCAACTAACCCACGAAAGCTTCCTATTTGGAGCTTAGTTGGGGTTTTGGGAAACTTAGGATGCCACGAAGTCTATCTGGGTCTAGTTATAGCCTTTGTTCTGATATAAGATGTCCTCAACATCATACCTGGGTTTGGGCAAACTGCAAATATTCATTGGCAAATTTATGTCCCTTTAAGGCTAAAAGCATTAGCAAGTGGATGCTGTCTTCCTGTGAGGCGGCTTGAGGAGAGCAAAAATGTAAATTATCCATATATTGAAACAAATTGGAACCTCTCTTGGAACTTTATATCATTCAGATCAGCCTTCAGGATTTGTGAGAAATAAGAGGGTCTTGCAGTAAACACTGAGGCATTACTGTCCAGGTAAACTGTTTTTCTTCCCAAGTGAAGGCAAAAAGTTATTGGCTAGCTTCATGGACAGGAATACTAAAGAATGAACTGCATAAATCAATTACAGTAAAGAACTTGCTTCCTGTGGAAGTAGATGTTAGTAATGTATGAGTTTTAGGAAAAACAGGGTGTGAAGGGATGTCAATGTTGCTTATTGATTGGAGGTTCTGGACTATGGTCCTACACCCTTAGGTTTTCTCACTGGTAAAATGGTTCATCCCATTAAGAAGCATAGAGTTAATAGCTACTTGAGTGGAATGAACACCTGAAGGAAGACCAGAATTTTCTTTAAAAATATTCTGAAATCAATTGTAGTAATCATGGACAGGTGGGTCAGATTTTTGTGTTCAAGCCCGAATTTTGTTCCAAACAACAGGCTTTGTTAAAGCCCTAGGAATTGCTCAGTGATGTCCCTAGCTATTTCTCTAGCCTGATCATATAGTAAGCTAGCAGGCTCGTCTCTCTGTTGTGATTCTAGACATTTTTCAAGATTTTCCCAATTAGCAGTGTTCATCCAATGCTGGGATTTCACCGACAAGCATATGAACTATCAGATATGTCAGAGAAACAAGGTGGAAAGTTTGAATGACTATATTAAATTCCTTAATTTGTGAAGAAACTTTATTATTTTGGGAAAACTTTCCACTATAATGAAAATGAGTATACAGTGAGTATATAGTAAGTACCATAGCTCACAGTTCAGCTTTAGTCCAGAGAATATAAGAAATTAAATATTTAGCCTCTGGATCCTCAGAAGGTTAATTTTAAAGGGACTGGTTATGGCAAATTCAGAAGAAAAGGAAGGGGGGAGAGGTTCAGGGAAAAGTGGAACTTTGGAAAAAGAATTAGTAAGGGAAATTGAGAGTGTATTTGAGGTGCAGGTGGTGTAGAAGGAAAGGAGGAAGATGGAACTGGAAGTATAGTCTGACCATGATGAGCCAACGAAGAGACAAGATGGCGTCACAGGTGAAGCCTGAGATAGAGATGCCTAGGAAAAAGAGCTTGAGTCTTTGTGAGCAATTTTGTCTTTTTTTAATTATTTGTTTGCCTCTGTTATTCTTAAAATCTTATTCTGCAGAACAGCAATTTTAGGCTCTTGATAAAGTTGGGAAGCTTCAAAGTACCAAGTGAAATAAGCATTATGCCTTGTTTTGGAAAATTTTGTGCTATTGTAGTTCAGTTTAGTTTTGAGAAAATTAAGTTTGTGGATATCAAAATTCCTCCATAATGGTCACTGATACTCCAAACTGTCTTTAGTCAGGTACGTTCATTTAGTTATAAATGCGCATAAGGAAGGACCACAGTTTTAAACATAAAATTTGCTGCAGTCCCAATAAAAACCCATTAACTAGGCTGGGGGAGAAGTTAGGTGGGCTTAAAATACTTAGATAACTTGGATGACATTTTTCCTCTAGAGTAAAGAATAAATTTCAAATGCTTAAAAAACTTACAACACAAAGAGCTCAATTTATATAGTTTACAAGCCAATCCCAGCCAATCCTAAGAAGACAGTTTGGTTCCAGAGGAGACAGGCAGAAGGCTTTTTTTTTTTTAAGCCACCCTCCAGAGGATAGCCCTTCCAAAAGTATAAGCCAAAGGCTAAAAAACCAGCATAGTTTCATTTGAATCAGCCTCCTTCCAAAGGAAGAGGTGAAGACATTTTTGGCCAGCTTCATTTGAAACCATTTGATCTCCAGATCAGACCAACATGCCAAACAAGTACTCACATACAGAACAATACCTAACCATAAAGAATGAAACCTTGAAATTGATCTCAAATAAAGCCTGGAGAGCTCGAAAGGCAAAAAGAGCATGAGTTAGATCCAGAAGGGAGGCAAACCTTTAAACTTCAAGGTGGGTGAGAAAAGCAGAGAACACAGTGGGCTCAGTTGTGGTATTATACCTTGTTTGCTCACTAGCCCAGGAGCCTAATGGGGTCTTCTCTACCAAAATAGTGACCTAAAACAAATAAACTGCCAGATATTTCTCCAGGAAATATGGGTTTATTCTGGATCATCGGAGAATTACAATCTGTGGTCTGCAACCAGGATAAGTCACGTGCAGGTCCCCGAATGGCAAGGGAAAACAAACACTTTTATAGAGCAGAAAAGGAGGGTGGGAGGGCTGTAGTAAATAGAGTCCATGGGTTTTCACTGAGTCTGTTTTTGCCAGGAAAGAAGAGGACTCTTGCTTCTTCCTGTTGGGTTCTGCTATTGTTGCAAGGCATGAGATGTCCTCCTTCTGGTCTCTCAACTATAATTGATTGAGTTTTCTGTTCATCAATTTTTTACAGTATAAACAGACATTTGAAATATCACATTGGTGGAAAACAAACTGTCATAGAAATTGGTACATATAACATCAAGACAATCTTTTCTAGAAATAAGTTTCCCAATAAAAGGAATTGACAACTCCTGTATAGACTCTGTAACAAATAGTATGGAAACCAGAGTGTAAACTGATAAGAAAGCAAAATCTAAATGTGATCTGGACCAAAACATCAACAATTTCCTTAGATATATTTGGCTGAAAGTGTTCTCAATCCCTTATGATGAGCTATTACTAGTGACTAAGAGAAATGCACCTGGAAGTTTCACTGTTAGTTTGATATATCCTTCCATAACTGTGGAACTCTTATTTTATTTAATTATCTTTTAGATATTCCTCTCATTATCTTATCAAATTATCCAATTAATTACTCAGTAAATAATAAATGAGTGATTGAATGAAAAACAGGTTCTCAGCCAGTGTAATCTTTACATTTTCTATTCCTATTAACTCAATAAAACCCAACGATGCAGCACGTATACAGAGGATAACAAAATATAAATTGGACACTGGGAAATGTTCAATTTTGTGCCTTCCTTCTCTTAAAACTAGAATCTTTTCATGGAGGAAAACTTTTTCTTAAATAATACAGAACAAGAGGGTAACTGATCACTTCCTCTCCATCATACCATATATCTAATCAATCACAATATCCAAAAGTTTCTTCTTCATTCTCCAATGTTTCATTTTCCTATATTTTAGTATTTCCACTAGTCTCAAGTTAACCAAAGTATTTGCCATTTTACTTCTAAACTCTTCTCAGTGTCACCAAAGTGATATCTTTAACTAAAATTTAACTAAAATTTACCTGTACATGGCAAACTGTTTAGCCTTCCTAAGCTCTGCTTTCCCACCTCTTCCCTGTTCTAACACTTTATTTAAGCAGCCATTTTTCATAAAGTAAAAACTCATTAAAGAATCATTTAGTGTTTCATTGCCTTATCTCTAAGCTTGTTTTCCAAGTTGCTCTCTTTATTTAATCTAATCATTCACACTGGATAACTAACATATTATATGGAACGTTTCCTCTCTGAGTAATTTAACCAATTTTTAAATTTTATTTTCAAAGATCTTTCTAATTGAAATCTGGAGAATAGATTAGAGAGTAGAAATTTTGAAACTGGGAAAACTATTTACAAGACAAACACAATAGTAGAGAAGAGAGATGAACTAAGGTAGTACTGGTAAGTGAAGGTAAGAACTAAGACAGTAAAGTAGCTAAGTCTCAAAGGTAACATTATCTTCATTGTTTCTTTTACTTCTGGACACATGTTTTTTTTTGTTTTTTGTTTTTTGTTTTTTTAATTTGCTTGACTTTCTATGTACTGACTACTCTTTTCCTTCAAAGCTCTTCAAAGAAATTGTAAAACCCTTGTTGGACACGTGAGGTATATACATGAGGTAATGGATTTTGTCTTCCTGAGTTCCAATCTGTACTAATCGTTGTCCAGTACATTGTACTGAAGACATCCTATCATTTCCAGAATATACAGGATGTGCTGTTTTTTCTTGTTTTATTTGGTTTTTGTTTGTTTGTTTTTGTGTTGTTTTAGTGCAACATAATTCCAGAGACTTTTTGAGAAAGATAGTATATAACACAATATTTTTGAGAGTTTGCATTTATGGAAATGCTTTACTCTACCCTCATACTTGAAGGATAATATAGGAAAGTTTGTAAACGATTATGTTAGAAATAAATGTTATTTGGATTTTAAATGATTCTTCACCTTACAAAACTTTCAGGTTTGCTTTGTTAAATTAACACTGTTATTTAATATAATTCTTTCAGAATAAAACTAACTCTCTCTCTCTTTCTTTCCCTATCTCTATTTATATTTTATGGAAGTTTTTATGGTCACTAATTTTTCTCAGGTATTTCAAAATTTTGTGGCCATTATACCTTAATATGGGTATTTTTCAGATTATTTGCCCAAGTACTTAGTGCAAACTGGCCATTCCCTGCCCCTCCATTCTGGGAAATTTTCTTGAATCATTTATTTTATAATTTCCTCCTGACCAGGCTTTCAATTTTCATAGAAATCTTCTTAGTAAAATTTTTAAATTCCCAGGACTGATCCTCATGTTTTCTTATCATTTCTTTCTTATTATTTTTATATCACCATTTATTTCATTTTACTTTCTCAATGATTCCCCAAAATGCCTCTGTCACTACTTACATTTATGTAATTTATGTTTCAGTTAACAATTTTCTAATTTCAAAAAAATGCTTTCTCATTGTTTCTTTATCATTGCTCTAGCTTTAAAAATTAGAGAAAATCTCTCTGTTCTCTTTATTGATTCTGTTCCTTTTATGTTTATTTTTATTTGATGTAGATTTTCTCAGGTGTGTGACAATTATTGGATGCATTTCATAATATACTATGAAGCATGAATAAGCACTCTGGAAAATCTGTGAGCCTGGATAGGCATTGTGACCAAATGAGATTCAGTGTAAAAAGACTGGGTGGGGACTTGCAACTATCAATGCTTATAAATCTTTCTCTCAGCCTGTCATTGTCACCAGAAAGGAAAACAGCTTTCTTCCATCTTGAGAATATAAACCTATATATATTAGTTCACTGGGAGCTGATATGGCTACAGGCTGCACTTGCGGTAGCCTGTTTTTAATATAGAATTTGACTTAATCTCTCCACCTCTAATGAGCCCCTCATGATGCCTTCAGTGCTTTCTGAAAACCCGAGTTCACAGTCTTTCAGATTTGATGTTTCAAGAACATAAAACTCTCCTTTTTTCAAGGCAGATTGAAGTGGGTTTGATTTTCAACAGATCCTTTCTCTTTTGGCTCCTCCCCTCACTCCCACACTCTGAAGTTCTTACTGCCTCCATTCTTTGCACATGTGCAGGTCCTCACTGAGAGACTGAGACTTGATCCTCATGAGCTTCCTCTGGCAAACACTTGGGCCTCTGTTTCATTTTGTCAAAACTGACATTTTGATTATGTCAGTTGCAAATTATTTCTCAGTTTTCCTTTTTTCATAATTTATTGACTTTCTTGTTTTGATATTTCTTATCTTCAGTTGTTTCTTCTTCATCCTTGGGGGTTTATACCATTTTAAAATATGATTCAATCATTTTAATGTTTTCATTTATTTTGCATTTTTCTGTAGGAAGTCGAGATAATCTATGTTTAGCCAAAAGTCCAGGTAACATATTTTAAATGGAATAAAGCATCAAGAAAGTAAAATATAAATGGTTACGAAAAAGGTCAGCAATGAAAGACATGCCCTTTAGTGGGAAAAGGTAACACAAAGCAGTATGGTGATGATGGTATGGGTAAGGACATTTAAGGGGCTCTCAATTTGACTGATGCCCTAGGTAAGGGACATGATTGAACTAACTGGCCTCATGGGTACAGGTCATCTCAAGGCATTCTCAATATCAAAAACCTGATAAAGATTGTAGATTTCAGTCTTTGATAGGTACTCAAGTACTACATTACTGAGAACATTTTTAAATGCTTTTTGATGATAACTGTCTCCAGACAGATCAAGATTAACTAGAATGCTCAAACTGGATGAATGTAACAGCCTCTGAATTTGTCTCTGAATTCAATCTTGTACATTTTAAATGATTCTAGACATCATAGCTAGAGTATCTCTGTAAGGCTGTAGTCTTTGAAAATTTAGAAAAAAAAATATGTGTAAGCATCCTCTATAAATCTATACTTTATTTCCTAAACTGAAGAATGGAGAACAATTACAATTCCTATGGTTTCATGTGCATGTTGTAAAAGCAATAACACAGAGCCCTATACTTAGAAGGGTATTGGATTAATGTTCAGATTTTGCCATCCTAAAATTATTGACAGTTTTTGGACAAAGAGTCCCATGTTTTTGTTTTGAACTGGGTCTTGCAAATTATATAACTGGTCCTGTTCTTACTTCACAGGGCTGTTGTAAGAACTAAAGGAAGCAAGCAGTACAGTGCACCATAGATATTAATCCTTCAGTAACACCAGAAGTCAGCCTTATTAGTATAATTATTATTAGTAGCTATAGTAGTAGTAAGAATAGCACTTTATTCAGTAGTACTTGATTACAACATGCTTATTATTCACTCATTCTTCTACATAGAAGCATTCATTATTTCTTATGTGTTAGACACTGTTCTGGGAAATATCTTTAAATCACCTGTTTAACTGTATTCTCAATTAGACACTAACATTCTTGAAAAAAGATAATTTATCTTGAAAAAAGAGAATTTATTAAGTGCCTTGCTATTTAATTTTTAATTTAGTTCTGCCCACCCACTCATTCCCCTTGGCAAATATTGCTAAAATTATGATTCCTTTAAATATATAGGAATGTATAAAAAATGTATAAAATGTATATAGGAATGTATAAAAAATGTATAAAATGTATAAAATGTATAAAAAAATGTATAAGGCATCATACATACTATATCCATTAGGGACCAGGTAAAATTCTCAAATTTGACTTAATACTTAATATTGACAGGTTAAAATGGGACACTCATGCAATTGCATTATCTCACAAAATTGAAATCCCTTAATGACCATACTAGGAATAGTCACTTCTACCAAATAGCATGATGGTATAATGTCCAGTGATAGACATAATTTAAATAATTATAAAACTCTAAAATTCTTTTGCCACAATGTACAAAATATCAAATCACAATTGTATTAAATCTTTTAGGAAGATGGTTTCTGTCACAGCAAGGAAAGAATAGAATTTATTTTGCTTTAAAGGCATTTCCTATTCAGAAGCTCAAAAGTTAACTCCAAATACCTCCACTTACAAAAAGGTCCAATTAAGCTGAGAGATCTTTGAAAATCACCCTTGTTAGCGATATTGGGAGATTATTGCCAAGAAACCAGATTTTTTTACCTTCAGTTTGTATAGATTCTATATGCTCAGTGGGTTATACAATGTCCATAAGGTACTTCAATTCTCCAAATTGTGTAAAAATTGTAATTTGACTCTGAGGACCTTGCCATTTAAGAGATTCTAATTTTCTTGAAAATATTAATTATGTGTTGCTATACATGAAATGATCTACCCATGTGCCCTTGTGGTACTTTGAATCACTTATATGGGACATTTCTTCCAGGTTTCCTTTGGCCAATCATCTTGCTTTGTCTGGTTCTGATTTAATATTTGGTTCATCTCAGGGTCTTCCCATGTGTGCATGTGCATCTCTGAGCCAAGAAGGATTTTAGTGAAGAGGCCTTTGGGTAGATTGACATCACTTACTGTGGGGTGACACCCCTCCCCCTCCCTTTTGACCTCCAAGGAGCCTTTCTGTGCATGTGTAGTTAGAAAGGTCTCCTTGACATCAAAAATGAGAAATATGTGGTCTCTTTAACTCTTTTCTGGGCAGGGCTCAGCTCCTCTCTCACTCCTGCTATTATCTTCACCTTGGAGTATCTGTCCACAGGTGACAAACTCCAGCTGCTCAACCTGGGGCCCACCTATCTCCTGCCTCAGTTATATGTTTAAAAAATAGTGGTAGCTAGCTATATTTTAGTTTTCAGTGTGTCAGAGCCTAAATGTAGTGGTAGATAATTTACTTAGAGTTTGAGTAACAGTCAAAAGTCAAAAGTTTTTGTAACTGTAACAGTCAATGCTTACTGCTTGATAATGCAAGTTTCCCTATTTCCTCTTCATATTCAAAAGCCAGCAACCCAATTTTAACTTCATGCAAAGAACATGAGATGCTGAATTTCCAAAGAAAAATAGCAGTTCTAGACTGTTCACAACTTTCATTTGTATGAAGTTCTTATTCAGTCTTTCAATAACAATTAAGTTCATTTCCTTGCAAAGAAAAATGGATGTGAGTATGAGTTCATGATGGAACACCATGGATACCTCTACACAGGCAAAGCCATGTGGTGCATTTGTAGGGAAGTCTGTGAATACACAAACCTTTTAATAGCCCTGGTTAATAATTTATAAATGCTGTATTTTTAAAGTTTGTTTTGCTTTCAGTTACTATTTCAAAGAGAATCACAAAATTATTTCTTTTTTTTTTTCTTTTTCTTTTTTGCAGTACGCGGGCCTCTCACTGTTGTGGCCTCTCCCGTTGCGGAGCACAGGCTCCGGACGCGCAGGACCAGCGGCCATGGCTCATGGGCCCAGCCGCTCTGCGGCATGTGGGATCTTCCCGGACCGGGGCACGAACCCGTGTCCTCTGCTTCGGCAGGCGGACTTTCAACCACTGTGCCACCAGGGAAGCCCCAAAATTATTTCTTTACCACACAATTTGAACAATGCTAAATATTCCTGAACTGAAATATTCTGTGATATTTTGTCTGACTATGTGGATAATAAAGAAATAGCTGTTACAGCTAGTCTCAGGGACAGATAAAAATTGTATTTCAGTTCCTCCTAAAGCAAAAGTCTGCCGTGCAAAAAGTACTAGTGGCAGCTTTCCACCTACAAAGAAGAGAGAAATAATGACTTTCCACAATGACACATTTTCAAACTTTCCAAATTACCACAGCGGTATAAAACATCAATGATGTAATTTAGTAAGCTATATAAGTCAACTCTAAATTTATTGCTAGAAAGATTTTTATTAGAAAACAATTATACTTGTCCTAAAACAATTATTAATTTCTTAAGTAGTTAGCCCAGTTTTAAAAGTACTTATTTTGATTTATGTATAGTGCCTTATTTCACAGGTCACTAATTTTTGCTTGAACTATCAAGCAAATATTATTTGAAAGACTCCTTACAGTGTATTAAATATACAATGGTGAATAAGCCATTGTTGCTTCCCTCTATGAGCTTACATTTGAGGGGAGGAATGCAGACAGGAAATAAAGCTCAAGTAGAGTATGATAAACCTTAACAAAGAGTATACAGGTTTTGTTTCAATGGTACTATGCAGTCAAGAGTTGGTTGTGGCTATTTTGCCTTTTTAGTTAAACCCATGCAGGTACCAGAAGAAAACGTTAAGTAAATGTCAAATGAAGAGACATTTGGGGTTGCATAGGCAGCCCTTCTTTGCAAGTAATTGAACTCTGAAATGACCCAGAAGGCTATTGCCAGCAAATAAATAATTCAATAGGCATTTTAAAGGGGGAAAATATACCATATCTGTGCTAAAAATCTGTCAATGTAATTTTAATTAAACTTGTATTTTACTCAACTTATTTTGAGTGGAATCCATAGTTACCTTTGCTACTTCTAAGACCCATACAGTATTGGTATGAAACTGTACTTAACCACATAGTTCTCTAAACAAACGTTTGTTTTAAAAACTACCATGGATACAATATAATACATCACTTTGAGAAAATATTCTCCAAAATGTTTCTTTGGAGGGTTACATATTAAGGTTAATTAATAACTATATGTTCCAATATATTTTTGACAAATTAGTATGGATACTCTTCAGAAAAAAAGTGTATTCATTTATTTCATCAAATAAATAAAGGAGTATAAAGTATTAATTAAAAAATCATTTTTTAAAGAGCAAATATTTAAGGGAAGCCAAGTACTCATGGAAAATTTATCTATTTTACCTCAAATGATCTTTGATAAAGTCCAATTCTAAGCCCAAAGTCTCCTAAAAAAATATTCTGAAGAAACTGTTGAATAGATCCCATTTCTTTTAGACCTTCTGTCTGAGTCTTATTAATTTTGACTCTTCTCTTCTAAGAGCACCTTAGTCATCCATTGAAAAGATCTGGCTGATGCTTCAATAAAATGCATAAAAGTTCACTGCTACTTTGATCTGCAGGCAAAGAATCATGACATCCTGGGACACATGGGTGATAGCCTTCCTTATGTAATTCTGATGAACTGCATCAAAGTGCCCTTCAGTTTTGGTTGCCTCAGTAGCAGAGAAATACAGACAGATTGGAAGGACTTCAGAGAAAAAGCTCAAAATGACTAAGGGAATCAAGTGGCATTATAAGTAGAGATTGAAAAAAAAAAAAAAGGATGAAGAACTTGGTCCAGTGATAACTAAAAAGTTACATGAAAGTATCCAGAAACTTGGCTTAAATACTATGGAAGAAAAGAACCAGCTAATTTGGTATTAAGAGAAATAGTATAAATAGAGGAATATCCAAAACGTTACCAGGTGATTTTAGATGGTAATAGTTTTTAGGAGGTCAGTTACTCAACTTTATAAATATATTCAAAAGTATATGCACACATTTTACTTGACAATAATATATTGATCCAAGAAACTCTTATTATGTTCAAATGCATTCTACAATCAATAATTATTCCAAACTTATTTTTAAACATAGAAAGTAAATGATAGGGGTTAAATGATTTACATAAAGATAATAAATTGAATAAAACAGGAATACTTAGAAAATTATCCTAATATATCAGGAACTGTCCTAATTACATACACTAAATAACTAGTCTGTGAGATTATTATTATTATTCCCACCTTACTATTAAGGAAACTGAGCAAATAGGAGGAAAGATAACATGCCAAGGTCACACAGCTTGTTAATAGGAGACTCAGGATAAGTTGCTGTAGGCATCAATATTTATGATTGCATCCAGTAAACCTGTTGCTTCTCTGGATGTCAGTACCTATCTAATTCATCACATTCATAGCCTTCCTGATCAACTCACTCAAAATAAGTATTCGCATATCTGAAGATCAAGGTAGTGGGTTGCCATAGACATATGCCACCCAACGAGGCAGGCACTAGCAACATAGCACTACTGAGTGCTTGAAATGTTTACTCCAAATTATATGTCTGCTATAAATATAAAAAAACACAATGATTTTCAAAGACTTAGAAAAAAAAGAATACAAAATATCTCATTAGTATTTGATATTCATTATACATTAAAATGAAAATATTTTGGATATATTGGGATCAATGAAGTATATTATTAAAATTAATTACACATGTTCTCTTTACATTTTTAATGTAGCTATAGAAAATTTTAAATGATATATGTGACTCACCTTTGTGTCTCGTATTACATTTCTACTGGAAAACATTCTTTAGATGAGCTCCGTGGTCTTTTCTATTTCATGTCTATAATTCTGTGGAAATGCTGTAAAATGAGGTTCCAGAAAACCTTTCAAAAAAGGATTTTAATTCTTATGACTGATTCTGTTGATAAATCTGAAGAAAGTATGTTATTAAATGAATGTTCTTTTCTAATTATTATTGAATTTCCTCTGTTAGTGTTCAGTACATTCCTATCCAAAGTAAGTGAATATTCTTTTAAAATTGACATGGTTTGAAATTTTCTGTTCTAATATGTAACAACAAAAGGGTTTTTTTCTATACTAATTTTTGACCTAGCAATTAAAAGAAAATGCAAAATGAGTGTAATACAAGATAATAGCTTAGAAATAAAGTTAAAAAGCATAGCAAAAGCCTAGTTAGAGTCTTCATGTGGCCTTGGATTTTTTTCCAGCTATTTTTATACTCATATTAGCAATCAGAAGAAGCCTCAAACTTTAAATGTGCAGTATTTTAATACAATAATTTTAATTTGCAATGGTCAGTTTGTGAAAACCAAAGAATAAAAGAAGATAACAATTGTCATCCTAAAAAACATATCTAAACTTCAATTAATTCTGGAAAATTGAGGATTAGGTTGACTCTGCCTATAATTGTCAATGAATTTGAAAGATTTCAGGTGCCGAATTTCAAATGTGTTATTCTATGTTTCTATTCAATATATTATTTTAGTTACCTTTAAAAATGTATCCTAATGTACCTTCAAAACACCCCCAAAATGCATATTAAGTATTATGTTCATGTTTATAAGTAAATCCCAATTTAAATTGGGATTTATGAGCCTTGAACAATGCAGCAATTGTTACTATTTAATTTTTTAAGTCATAATTTTCTATTATTTTTTTTCATACAGGGCTGTTTTAATCATGAAAACTAAAACAATTAGTTTTTATTACAATGTTAAAGGAAAATAGGAACCCAAGTTTAAACATAATGAGAATGAATACCATTAAAAATTGTGTAGTGTGCTCTCTTTTTACTCATTTTACATATTAACTCAAAGTTTATTCACATCTAGCTGTTCAGCTTACAGAAAAAAATAAATCAAACATCATCAAAGTGACAAAATGTTTTGATGAATATGACAGAAGACATCCGATTCATTGTATTTTATATCTAACAAGGGCACCCTACCTGTCATTTATCTTTCATTCATGAGATATAATAATTTTCCATGGTTGCAATATGAAGAAAAAGGATAGTTGTTAGTGAAAATTATGTTAAAGGTTTTATTTAAAGTCAGCTAGATTTAAATTCAGCTAACACTTAAAATATGTATGCTATTAGTAAGCTTAGATAAGTAAAGTGAAATATTAGAAGGATTTTGAATTTATTCTTGAGACAATATTACCCATGTCTTTTTTAAACCTAAACCCAAACTAGAAATATCCTAGAGATCCATTTTGCCATATATACTAGCATATCTTGATGCCAGTATATTTGAAGGTTTTAAGAGTAAAAACATAAATATTTCAAATCAGTAATGCATTTCTAAGATGAAAAATTCCAAACTATATTTAGTTTTAGACTCTAGTGTTCAGTCTTTAAGAGGTTTTAGTAAACAGGAGATATACATGGGCAATGTTAACACATTAAATTTTGTCTAAAATCCCATTGGGTTTAGTTGATAAGCCTTTTCATGTATAGGTTCTCCTTCTACCTCTCTTTTTTCTCTTCATTACAATTTTTTTCTTGATGAACTTGGGTCATTTTCCCAAGCATAGTCTAAAGTCTGAATTTTGTTTAAGTTATGCCCAAGGTGTTCTTACTCTTTTGTTTCGGATTTCCTAAAAAAATGCTAATTCGATCTAGATATTTGATTAGATTCAGGTTTGAAATCTGGGACAAAAATTCTTCATATGCCTTGTTTTATTTCAAAAGTTCATCTTAAGCTTTCTTTAGCTCCTGTGACATGCTTAATAACTAACTCAGATATCCAAAAGAGGTCAATGTCTTTGTGATACTGGAAAGTCCTTTTAAAAGTATAGGCATTATAAATACCATTTTTATCCATTTATTGAAATATGTACCACCAAGAGTCCCAAGGATAGATATATTTTACCTGGGTGAGATATGAAAAGTGTTAGTTACTTCAAGCCAAGGTATTGTGATGTGGTTTATGATGTTGTTTCTGATAGTAGTTTGGATAGTAGTTTCTGGTAAATAAAGGTCAGAGAAAGAAATAAACATGTGGGAATAGACCACAAGTAGTATTTGAATTAAAATACTTAGAAGCTTAAAATATCTATGTATTTGTTATATTATTGGAATAGTCTTTCTTATTTACCATATATTTATTAAATATCTACAGTGTTACAGAGACAGTTCTGTGTATTCACACCAGTGAACAGAAAATATAAAAAACTCTAACCCCATTGAGTTTATATATATATATATATATATATACCCTTCATTTTAATTAACATGTTCTTCTATTTAGAGTATTTATTCTTCATTTATGACTCACCTTTAGAGGTTTGGGTTTAATTTGGCTCTGATCTCAAACTGAATGAATTTAATGGTTTCAATTTAACCCATTTGTCCACATCACTGGGCTACAAATTTCTGGTAATAATACAAACTTGGAAGCTTTTGCTCAGGAGAAGCCTGGGATTTGCACAGCATTGCCAAACAGCTGGCAAATATTTGGCCTAGTCACTTGGCTCCTAACAGTACTATTAATTTCTTATTTTCATAAATTTAATATTCCACAAAATTGTGGAAAAAAGAGAAAATGTTTCAGTTAAAGTGCTGTTCATGAAATTGGATGGAAGGAAGACTAGGTTTATACAGAGTAAGACAACTGCAATTTACAAATAATTAAGACACCAAATGAGTCTAGGAAAAATTTACATGTAACTGAGATACCTGTCTTTTTCTTACATTATCTGGATAATTCTATCAGTTCTCCACTTGAAAGAATTATCTTCATGGCCAACTAATTTTGAGAATGCTTTCATACCTGATCATAATCACAGAGGTACTACTCAAAATGGTATTATACCCTTATTTCCCTTGTAACAGCTTGCTACAAATGAGGACAAAGAAAAATATACATCTCATATGTAAAATATTCCTCATATAAAGAGGCAAAATATGGCCTTTATGTTTGCAAAAACATGTTTTGCATGTGTTTGCAAAATTTGGCCAATTGCAAAATTTGGCCTTTTTAAGAAAAAGTTCTTATTTATTACTAAAGTTTTATCTGGATTCACAAGGAAAAAAGAAAATTCTCCAGAAGGTAATCAAAAAAAAAAAAAAAAAAAAGGAGAGTTCTATGTGGCCTTGTTACAGTGCAGGTGCAAAAAGAATCACATTGAATAACAATTTAGTATATTTTACCTGACTGACTAATAATTAATTTGCTTTTTAAAAACAATTATGTATGGGGCTTCCCTGGTGGCGCAGTGGTTGGGAGTCCGCCTGCTGATGCTGGGGACATGGGTTCGTGCCCCGGTCTGGGAGGATCCCGCATGCTGCAGAGCGGCTGGTCCCGTGAGCCATGGCTGTTGGGCCTGCGCGTGTTTCACAACAGTGAAAGGCCCATGCCACCAAAAAAAAAAAAAAATTATGTATGCATTTAAGATTTTTTTTGATGCCTAGACTGTGGGTCCTACAGACATTTTATAAATAACTTGTTGGCATACCTAAATAACCATGTTATAATAAACAGCTTGTTCCAGGACTTTAAAAAATATTAAACCTGAATGTTATTAACAAATCTTGGAGAAAAGTTTATGTGATGGTTAAATAATACTTAAGTAAAATTTAAGATGAGATAACACATAATATTTTTTTTCATCTTTCTTATTGATTCTCCAGTTTGGAGAGAATGAACAGGATATTTCACAGCATCTTTGTGTTTTGTTCTATAATATTACATGGAAATGGCCCCATTCACAAAGTGAGTTTTTTTTTTTTTTTTGGACTGTCATTCTATAGGATCAGTATAAACTGTAGGAGATTTGGGTGTGTGTGTGTGTGTGTATGCGTGTGCATGCACATGTGTATACACATCTAGTTACTGTAAAAGATTCAAATAAGAAGGCGCTTAATCAATTATAATTGCTTTGTCTGTCCTCTTCAGGAAAGATTGGAGTGTTGATAAACAACAAAACCAGATTAACAATATGCATTTAATTATATTATTTCTATTATAGATCATTATCTTCTAAAAATATCTTGATTTTAAAATAATTGAATCAACTATTTCACTTCTTAAAATATTTAAAATTATGAGTCTTTAACAGTCTATTCACCCAATAATCTTAAGGAAGTGCTAGAAGTATACAATATTGATAAAATATTTTCTTTGTCATCTTTGAGAAATAAGTTAGTTAACATAGTCACCACCAAAAGTTTTATTATGATAAATTATTAGTCAAAGGATTTTCTTATGAACATTAAGCTCATTAACAACTTTAAAAGTTTTCATGTGTTTTTCTGAGCACTACCTAAAAAATGTCCCACAGCAGATACTGTGCCCTACAGGTAGCAAGCATTGCCTGATTAATGATGCTGAACTAACACCAAGTACAATAGCTAGTCATTACCCCAGAAGACATTCTGGTTCAGTGCAATATTTGCATAAATAGCAGCTGAGTGATAGTTGATGAACACAAACCAAAGAGAAATCTCAAACATATCTGAAGCCTTTTACCAAAAGAATGGAACAAATACATTGAAATTGATAAAATTTAGCCTTTTAGAAAGCAAACTAATTTATCAAAAATCCATAAATATATACTTGCTATATTAAAACAATATTTGTGTTTGTGAGTTAAACTATAGCTGTGCATGCCTAAGTATTCTCTATACATGTGAGTATATACATGTGAGTTTTATAAGGTTTTCCATTTGAATTATTATAATAGATTCCCTGTGTCAAACAGTTCTTCAGAAGAAGGAAAAGATGAAAGGCAAATATATATATATATATATATATATATATATATATATGGTAGTTAAGTGGTAAGTTTAAAAGTAGACATATAAACATTTCTTACACAATCCTTGAATGTGCCAGCAAACATCAATCCATATTTAATGGATAATAAAATTGATCTAAATAATTTAAATAAGCTACGTGAGCAGTTTTTATTTTCTCATACAAAAGAAAGCAAACACGTGAAATGAATAGCTTCCCTTTCCTATAGTAAGAAAGCTGCACATCCTAATGTTTTCTTATAATCAAATTGTTATGTCCTAGATATATGAGATAGAAACTCATGTGCCTCCTAGAATGAATTAATCTCTAATATATCTGATTATAGAGATTTTAATGAAGGATTTTTTTTCCTTTCTCACAAAGATGAAACACAGTATTTAAGAACCAGTTTCCAGTTGCAAATACTAACTGTGCTTAATTCATAAACAAAAGCAATAGTTTCAAGAAATTCATTCAATGAATAAAAGATAGGAAGCACAAACATCTATGAGGGAAAAAGCAAAAGAAGTTCAAACTTCAATCTCATTATTCTGAATGCACACTTTCAATGGTGATTTCAAACAACATAATGGAGAAGAGGTAGAAATAAAGAAAGCAAGAAAAGAGCGATTTTTTTTAGAAGAATGGTGTTTATTTTTTATGTGCAAATGAGGTGACATTTAAGAATTTACAATTTTCTGTTATATGTTTCCTAAGTTCTAAGTTTGTGTAAATCTTGTAAAAATACTCCTGAATACTAAAAATTCTAAGGAAAGACAGTATTTTACTATGGTTAATATCTATGTTGGATTCAAAATCTCTAATAATATTTAGAGGTCAAGAAATTACTTTTTCAATTCAAAAGTACCCTTAGGTATAAGTAAACCAATATTTCACGATAAATATTGTAATTTTCACCCACTTGTGATTAATATATATTTGTTGCATAAATGTTTTCAGATTAAATAAGATTTATCTACAACGTATATTGAATGATCCAACATTGGACTCACATGAAAGGACAACTTAATTAGCCTTAATTATCAAGGACAGCCTAATCTGCCTGGCATTTGGACATTTGCCCAGTGGTCTGTTGAACTCAGGTGTACAACCTTAGTTGAGGGATCATGTCACAGCACCATCTGTTACTGATTCTGCCCAGATTTTTCTGCCCTTTGTGCTTGACTTGCTTAAACATTTCTACTTGGTTTATGAATTTATGGTCATCTTAGACAAAATTGTGAAGCAGATGATGTCTGTCCTTGGTACCCACACATTTCACCTTTAACCTCCCCTCAACTTTGTAGACATCCTATGACCTATTCCCCAGGTACTCATATGCTGTCCAAAGTCTTAAGCCATAGCAAACCATCTAAAGCTGGCCACATTTAGCAGTTCTCCAACCTCAAAATTATTGCTTCAGCAGCGAACTATTTCAGTCAGTATTCTTAGTTGTTAGCAACAGACACCAAATATGACTATTCTAAGCAAAAATATAATTCACTGGGAGAATACTGAGAATCAAAAAATTTTTAGGAACAGGGAGAAATTAAGTTCTGAGATTGAAGTAAAGGCTTCAGGATAGCTTGAGAGTCTAGGCAGCAAGCTCAGTAGCTGTTTTAAACAAGCTGAAGTTCATTTCAACACAAACACCTTACATAGTTTATTCAAGACTTGAATATCAAGAAGTCCTAACAAAAAGAGCTGGAAAAGGCAAACACCAAAATTCTTTCCTTCTGCTACTTTTCTTGATAAATCTACTTGTTTATAGTAAGATATAGGTGATGATAGTTGAAGAAATAGAAGAGTAAAATCCTATAATAAGAGAATTATCTATAAATAATTATGTGAATGAGTGTTTCTCTGAATCTGATTTGAGACAAATCAAGTCCGCTTCCATGGTAAAGTCAGGCATCATGTGGTCAGTATAATCTCCAAGAGTCTTTAAGTCATTCTTGAACACATAACCCACATGATTCAAGGTTTCTTGACCAATAACTGAGAAGTAAGAAAGACTTCAGGTATCAGTATGAAATGTTTTTTTTTTTTTAGGACAAAGGGAAAAAAAACCTGACAACAATAGAGAATTTACAGTAAAAAAGAATGCATGACAAAAACATCAAGGAAAAAACATGGTCAGCTTCCCTAATAACCAAATAACTTTATATTAAAGCACAATCAGTTTCCATTTTTAAATACTCAAATTTGTATGGACTTAAAAAATAAAACTGGCAGCTAAAAGCGCGGACCCCAGAGACGGGCGCGAGCCGTGGCTAAAAGCACGGGCCCAAGAGGCGGGCAGGAGACGTTAAGGCTGCTGCTGCCGCCACCAAGGGCCCTGTTGCGAGCACAGGTCACTATCCACACCCCTCTTCCAGGGAGCCTGTGCAGCCCGCCACTGCCAGGGTCCCGGGATCCAGGGACAACTTCCCCGGTAAAACGCACAGTGGGCCTCAGACTGGTGCAACGTCATACCGGCCTCTGCCGCCGCAGGCTCGCCCCACAATCTGCGCCTCTTCCTCCCCCCGGCCTGAGTGAGCCAGAGTCCCCGAATCAGCGGCTCCTTTAACCCCGTCCTGTCTGAGCAAAACACAGACGCCCTCCAGCGACCTACATGCAGAGGCGGGGCCAAATCCAAAGCTGAGCCCCTGGGAGCTGTGAGAACAAAGAAGAGAAAGGGAAATCTCTCCCAGCAGCCTCAGAAGCAGCGGATTAAAGCTCCACAATCAACTTGATGTACCCTGCTTCTGTGGAATACACGAATAGACAACGAATCATCCCAAATTGAGGAGGTGGACTTCAAGAGCAAGATTTATGATTTTTTTCCCCTTTTCCTCTTTTTGTGAGTGTGTATGTGTATGCTTCTGTGTGAGATTTTGTCTGTATAGTTTTAATTCCACCATTTGTCCTAGGGTTCTATCCGTCCCTTTTTTTTAAAAATTTTTTTCTTCATAATTAATTTTAATAACTTTATTATACTTTACTTTCTTTCTTCCTTCCTTCCTTTCTTTCTTCCTTTCTTTCTTTCTTTCTTTCTTTCTTTCTTTCTTTCTTTCTTTCCTTCCTTCCTTCCTTCCTTCCTTCCTTCCTTCCTTCCTTCCTTCCTTCCTTCCTTCCTTCCTTCTCTCCTTTAGACAACGAATCATCCCAAATTGAGGAGGTGGACTTTGAGAGCAAGATTTATGATTTTTTCCCCTTTACTTCTCTTTGTGAGGGTGTATGTGTATGCTTCTGTGTAAGATTTTGTCTGTATAGCTTTGCTTCCACAATTTGTCCTAAGGTTCTATCCGTCCCTTTTTTTTTCCTAAATAATTATTTTCTAATAACTTTATTATACTTTATTTTATTTTACTGTATCTTCTTTCTTTCTTTCTTTTTTCCTTCCTTCCCTCCTTCCTTCCTTCCTCCCTCCTTCCCTCCTCTCTTTCCTTCTTTCCTTCTTTTCTTCTTTCTTTCTTTCTTCCTTCATTCCTTCCTTCCTTCCTTCCCTACTTTCTTAATTTCTTTCTTTCTTTCTTTCTTTCTTTCTTTCTTTCTTTCTTTCTTTCTTTTTTCTTCCTACTTCTACTAATTCTTTCTCTCTACTTTTTCTCCCTTTTATTCTGAGCCGTGTGGATGAAAGGCTCTTGGGGCTCCAGCCAGGAGTCAGTGCTGTGCCTCTGAGGTGGGAGAGCCAACTTCAGGACACTGGTCAACAAGAGAACTCCCAGCTTCACATAATATCAAACGGTGAAAATCTCCCTGAGATCTCCAACTCAGCACCAGCACCCAGCTTCACTCAACGACCAGCAAGCTACAGTGCTGGACAACCTATGCCAAACAACTAGTAAAACAGGAAAACAACCCCACCTATTAGCAGTGAGACTGCCTAAAATCATAATAAGTCCACAGACACCCCAAAACACACCACCATAGACCTGCCCACTAGAGAGACAAGATCCAGCCTCATCCACCAGAATACAGGCACTATTCTTCTCCACCAGGAAGCTTACACAACCCACTGAACCAACCTTAGCCACTGGGGACAGACACCAAAAACAACGGGAACTACAAACTTGCAGCCTGCAAAAAGGAGACCACAAACACAGTAAGATAAGCAAAAGTAGAAGCCAGAAAAACACACAGCAGATGAAGGAGCAAGATAAAAATGCACCAGACCTAACAAATGAAGAGGAAATAGGCAGTCTACCTGAAAAAGAATTCAGAACAATGTTAGTAAAGATGATCCAAAATCTTGGAAATAGAATGGACAAAATGCAAGAAACATTTAACAAGGACCTAGAAGAACTAAAGATGAAATAAACAATGATGAACAACACAATAAATGAAATGCAAAAGACTCTAGATGGGATCAATAGCAGAATAACTGAGGCAGAAGAACGGATAAGTGACCTGGAAGATAAAATAGTGGAAATAACTACTGCAGAGCAGAATAAAGACAAAAGAATGAAAAGAACTGAGGACAGTCTCAGAGACCTCTGGGAAAACATTAAAGGCACCAACATTCGAATTATAGGGGTTCCAGAAGAAGAAGAGAAAAACAAAGGGACTGAGAAAATATTTGAAGGATTATAATTGAAAACTTCCCTAATATGGGAAAGGAAATAGTTAATCAAGTCCAAGAAGCACAGAGAGGCCCATACAGGATAAATCCAAGGAGAAATATGCCAAGACACATATTAATCAAACTGTCAAAAATTAAATACAAAGAAAGCATATTAAAAGCATCAAGGGAAAAACAACAAATAACACACAAGGGAATCCCCATAAGGTTAACAGCTGATCTTTCAGCAGAAACTGCAAGCCAGAAGGGAGTGGCAGGACATACTGAAAGTGATGAAGGAACAAAATCTGCAACCAAGACTACTGTACCCAGCAAGGATCTCATTCAGATTTGATGGAGAAATTAAAACTTTTACAGACAAGCAAAAACTGAGAGAGTTCAGCACAACCAAACCAGCTTTACAACAAATGATAAAGGAATTTCTCTAGGCTAGAAACACAAGAGAAGGAAAAGACCTACAATAACGAACCCAAAACAATTTAGAAAATGGGAATAGGAACATACATATTGATAATTACCTTAAATGTTATTGGACTAAATGCTCCCACCAAAAGACACAGATTGGCTGAATGGATACAAAAACAAGACCCATATATATGCTGTCTACAAGTAACCCACTTTAGACCTAGAGACACATACAGACTGAAAGTAAAGGGATGGAAAAAAATTTCCCATGCAAATGGAAACCAAAAGAAAGCTGGAGTAGCAATTTTCATATCAGAAAAAATAAACTTTAAAATAAAGGCTATTAGTAGAGAAAAAGAAGGACACTACATAATGATCAAGGGATCGATCCAAGAAGAAGGTATAACAATTGTAAATATTTATGCACCCAACATAGGACCACCTCAATACATAAGGCAAATACTAACAGCCATAAAAGGGGAAATCGACAGTAACACATTCATACTAGGGGACTTTAACACCCCACTTTCACCAATGGACAAATCATCCAAAATGAAAATAAATAAGGGAATACAAGCTTTAAATGATACATTAAACAAGATGTACTTAATTGATATTTATAGGACACTCCATCCAAAAACAACAGAATACACATTTTTCTCAAGTGCCCATAGAACATTCTCCAGGATTGGTCATATCTTGGGTCACAGATTAAGTTTGGTAAATTTAAGAAAATTGAAATTGTATCAAGTGTCTTTTCTGACCACAGTGCCATGAGACTAGATATCAATTACAGGAAAAAATCTGTAAAAAATACAAACACATGGAGGCTAAACAATACACTACTTAATAACGAAGTGATCACTGAAGAAATCAAAGAGGAAATTAAAAAATACCTAAAACAAATGACAATGGAGGCAAAACGACCCAAAACCTATGGGATGCAGGAAAAGTAGCTCTAAGAGGGAAGTTTATAGCAATACAAGCCCACCTTAAGAAGCAGGAAACATCTCGAATAAACAACCTAACCTTGCACCTAAAGCAATTAGAGAAATAAGAACAAAAAAACCCCAAAGTTAGCAGAAGGAAAGAAATCATAAATATCAGATCATAAATAAATGAAAAAGAAATGAAGGAAACAATAGCAAAGATCAATAAAACTAAAAGCTGGTTCTTTGAGAAGATAAACAAAATTGATAAACCATTAGCCAGACTCATGAAGAAAAAATGGGAGAAGACTCAAATCAATAGAATTAGAAATGAAAATGGAGAAGTAACAACTACACTGCAGAAATAAAAAAGATCATGAGGGATTACTACAAGCAAATCTATGCCAATAAAATGGACAACCTGGAAAAAAATGGACAAATTCTTAGAAATGCACAACCTGCCAAGACTGAATCAGGAAGAAATAGAAAATATGAACAGACCAATCACAAGCACTGAAATTGAAACTGTGATTAAAAATCTTCCAACAAACAAAAGCCCAGGACCAGATGGCTTCACAGGCGAATTCTATCAAACATTTAAAGAAGAGCTAACACCTACCCTTCTCAAACTCCTCCAAAATATAGCAGAGGGAAGAACACTCCCAAATTCCTTCTACGAGGCCACCATCCCCTTTATAGCAAAACCAGACAAGGATGCCACAAAGAAAGAAAACTACAGGCCAATATCACAGATGAACATAGATGCAAAAATCCTCAACAAAATACTAGCAAACAGAATCTAACAACACATTAAAAGGATAATACACCATGATCAAGTGGGGTTTATTCCAGGAATGCAAGGATTCTTCAATATACGCAAATCTATCAATGTCATAAACCATATTAACAAATTGAAGGAGAAAAACCATATGATCATCGCAATAGATGCAGAGAAAGCTCTTGACAAAATTCAACACCCATTTATGATAAAAACCCTGCAGAAAGTAGGCATAGAGGGAACTATCTTCAACATAATAAAGGCCATATATGACAAGCCCACAGCCAATATCATCCTCAATGGTGAAAAACTGAAAGCATTTCCACTAAGATCAGGAACAAGACAAGGTTGCCCACGCTCACCACTCTTATTCAACGTAGTTTTGGAAGTTTTAGCCACAGCAATCAGAGAAGAAAATGAAATAAAAAGAATCCAAATCGGAAAAGAAGAAGTAAAGCTGTCACTGTTTGCAGATGACATGATACTATACATAGAGAATCCTAAAGATGCTACCAGAAAACTACTAGAGCTAATCAATGAATTTGGTAAAGTAGCAGAATAGAAAATTAATGCACAGAAATCTCTGGCATTCCTATACACTAATGATGAAAAATCTGAAAGTGAAATCAAGAAAACACTCCCATTTACCATTGCAACAAAAAGAATAATATATCTAGGAATAAACCTACCTAAGGAGACAAAAGACCTGTATGCAGAAAATTATAAGACACTGATGAAAGAAATTAAAGATGATACAAATAGATGGAGAGATATACCATGTTCTTGGATTGGAAGAATCAACATTGTGAAAATGAGTCTACTACCCAAAGCCATCTACAGATTCAATGCAATCCCTATCAAACCACCACTGGCATTTTTCACAGAACTAAAACAAAAAAAATTCACAATTTGTATGCAAACACAGAAGACCCCGAATAGCCAAAGCAATGCTGAGAACGAAAAACGGAGCTGGAGGATTCAGGCTCCCTGACTTCAGACTATGCTACAAATCTACAGTAATCAAGACAGTATGGTACTGGCACAAAAACAGAAATATAGATCAATGGAACAGGATAGAAAGCCCAGAGATAAACTCATGCACGTATGGTCACCTTATCTTTGATAAAGGAGGCAGGAATATACAGTGGAGAAAGGACAGCCTCTTCAAATAAGTGGTGCTGGGAAAATTGGACAGGTACATGTAAAAATATGAGATTAGATCACTCCCTAACACCATACACAAAAATAAGCTCAAAATGGATTAAAGACCTAAATGTAAGGCCAGAAACTATCAAACTCTTATAGGAAAACAGAGGCAGAACACTATGACGTAAATCACAGCAAGATCCTTTTTGACCCACCTCCTAGAGAAATGGAAATAAAAACAGAAATAAACAAATGGGACCTAATGAAACTTCAAAGCTTTTGCACAGCAAAGGAAACCATAAACAAGACCAAAAGACAACCCTCAGCATGGGAGAAAATATTTGCAAATGAAGCAACTGACAAAGGATTAATTTTCAAAATTTACAAGCAGCTCAAAAAGCTCAATAACAAAAAAAACAAACAACTCAATCCAAAAATGGGCAGAAGACCTAAATAGACATTTCTCCAAAGAAGATATACAGACTGCCAACAAACACATGAAAGAATGCTCAACATCATTAATCATTAGAGAAATGCAAATCAAAACTACAATGAGATATCATCTCACACCAGTCAGAATGGCCATCATCAAAAAATCTAGAAACAATAAATGCTGCAGAGGGTGTGGAGAAAAGGGAACACTCTTGCACTGCTGGTGGGAATGTGAATTGGTTCAGCCACTATGGAGAACAGTATGAAGGTTCCTTAAAAATCTACAAATAGAACTACCATATGACCCAGCAATCCCACTACTGGGCATATACCCTGAGAAAACCAAAATTCAAAAAGAGTCATGTACCAAAATGTTCATTGAAGCTCTATTTACAATAGCCCGGAGATGGAAACAACCTAAGTGCCCATCATCAGATGAATGGATAAAGAAGATGTGGCACATATATACAATGGAATATTGCTAAGCCATAAAAAGAAATGAAATTGCACTATTTGTAAAGAGGTAGATAGACCTAGAGTCTGTCATACAGAGTGAAGTAAGTCAGAAAGAGAAAGAAAAATACTGTATGCTAACACATATATATGGAATTTAAGAAAAAAAATTGTCATGAAGAACCTAGGGTTAAGACAGGAATAAAGACACATACCTACTGGAGAACGGACTTGAGGATATGGGAAGTGGGAAGGGTGAGCTGTGACAGGACTAGAGAGAGGCATGGACATATATACACTAACAAATGTAAGGTAGATAGCTAGTGGGAAGCAGCCACATGGCATAGGGATATCGGCTCGGTTCTTTGTGACCACCTTGAGGGGTGGATTAGGGAGGGTGGGAGGGAGGGAGACGCAAGAGGGAAGAGATATGGGAACATATGTATATGTATAACTGATTTAGTTTGTTATAAAGCAGAATCTAACACACCATTGTAAAGCAATAAAGATGTTAAAAAATAAAAAAATGAAACTATTTAGAGCTCAAGAAAATAGAGAATTAGGCTGTTTCATGCAGGAATAGTTTGATGTATTAATTGGCCCAGCCTTACTGATAGCTATTAAACACCTTCTATCAGCATTTTAAAATGTAAAAATAATGAAACCCAACAACAGCCCTCTAGAGATGTATCAGATAATAACTACTGATGAGAGCAAAGATGTATTCACAAATTTATTATTGCAGTATACAAATAAAAAATTTGAAACACTTTATCCAACAAATGGAATACTATGCAGTCATTAAAAGAGCTATGATCAATATGGGGGAATGTTCAGAATATATTAAAGAAAAAAGGCCAGTTACAAAAGCAACATTCTAGAATTTATAAATTATCTACATTATGTGAGTTACATGTGAGTTGTATCTAGTAGATTGCTAAGGCTGCTATAACAAAGTACCACAGAATGGGAACCTTAAACAACAGACATTTATTTTCTCAAAGTTCTAGAGTTTAGAAGTCCCAAATCCAGGTCTAGGCAGGATTGGTTCCTTCTGATGGTTATGTAGGAAGTACCTGTTCCAGGTCTCTCTCCTTGGCTTGTAGACAGACATCTTCTCCCTATGTATCCACATTGTCTTCCCTCTGTATGTATCTGTGTCCAAATTTCCTCTTCTTACAAAGACAACAGTCATATTGATATAGTACCCATCCTAATGATCTCATTTTAATATAATTCTGTAAAAACCCATCTCCAAAAACATTCAGATGTACTTGAGGTTAGGACTTCAACATATGAATTGAGGAGAGGGGCAGAATTCAGCTCATAACATGAGCATCCATATTTAAAAGTGTTTTTAAAGATAGCAGTGTTTGTACATGTATAAATGTGTATGTGTGGTATGCACATGTGTGTATGTGTGTGTGTACATGTATAAAAAGGGAGTATAGCAGGAATGCATATTCAAGCATTTCTACTGAAATACCACATATATGTCCCTGAAAAACCTCCATTCTACAAAACTACACATTAAAAAGTAATGGAGATGAATGGATAAAGAAGATGTGGCACATATATACAATGGAATATTAGTCATAAAAAGAAATGAAATTGAGTTATATGTAGTGAGGTGGATGGACCTAAAGACTGTCATACAGAGTGAAGTAAGTCAGAAAGAGAGAAATAAATACCATATGCTAGCACATATATATGGAATCTAAAAAAAAAAAAAAAAAAAGAAAATAAATGGTTCTGAAGAACCTAGGGGCAGGATAGGAATAAAGACGCAGATGTAGAGAATGGACTTGAGGACACGGGGAGGGGGAAGGGTAAGCTGGGACGAAGTGAGAGAGTGGCATGGACATAGATACACTACCAAATGTAAAATAGATAGCTAGAGGTAAGAAGCTGCATAGCACAGGGTGATCAGCTCGGTGCTTTGTGACCACGTAGAGGGGTGGGATAGGGAGGGTGGGAAGGGAGATTCAAGAGGGAGGAGATGTGGGGATATATGTATGGCTGATTCACTTTGTTATAAAGCAGAAACTAACATACCATTGTAAAGCAATTATACTCCAATAAAGATGTTAAAAAGAAAGTGATAGAAAAAAATAAGTAATGGGATTTATGGGAAAATTAGGGATAGGAACAATCAGCTAAATCCTATGAAACTGTATAACCAAAGCACCAACAAAAACAATAACCTTTATAAAAATACTTGAATAGTTAAGTTTCTTTGGGCATTTTACCTGTCATCAGCAGTGAGGAGTCCCTTTGCAGTCTTAAAACTGGGGGTCATACTTTCTCCTTTTAAATGAAAATTCTGAAAGATATTTTTAAAAAACAAACAAACACAGGAATACATCTTTACCATTTCCTTATATCAGCACTTTTGAATTCTCCAGACATCTTAACATTTTAATTGAAAGTGTAGTATTTTTTAATCCTCTAAACCAGTCACTACTCTTACAAATTATTTTCAGCTCTTTTGGAGGTTCTCTCTGTATTTGATTGTAAAATGTTTGCCCTGATCCCTTTAAAATATTAATGTGTTGAGAAATAACATGTAAGTTCAGTAATACAGAAGTGTGGCATCTGTAACAATTAAGATATACAAACTAGAAATTACAACAGTTTTACTCAAGACGAACAATTAGTTTGTGCTAAAGATTGACATTTATAAGACTGAAAGTAAGACCATGTTAACTTAGTTGGTTACATGCAGAAGGATGGAGTTGACTGCATTCATCTTAAAGGAGGTTGACAAACTGATGAAAGTGTAATGAACACTGTGGAACTTAAAGCTTTAGGAAGTTAGAATATGTGGTAAGAATCTTCTCTTTCATTTGATATGTTCCTTGTATACAAAACAACAATCTTGATCCTCTTTTAACTGTTATGATCTTAGTTGAATGTTCAGGTATCTTCCTTTTCCATTCAAGTTTTCCTAAGCCTTCCAAAATCCTTAACAGCTTTCCTGACAAAAAGATCTGCACACAGCAAGTGAGAAGTTATAAACTGCAATTATTTCCTAATTAAGAGGAAGGCATACTTAATGCCTCTATATGAAGATAAATGTGGTCCTGAATATAGTATTTTTTTCCTGAAATTTTCTCCTCTGAATTTTTTACAAGTTGTAAAATGACTGTTATTTCAGAAGCACCAGGACAATTATTTAAAACCTCACCACCACCCAGAGTACTTCTGCATTTTCTGCTATGGCCTTCATAGTTAATGTAAAATAACAAAAAATGTATCATGCTGTCAAAGAACATAATATTGGTGCAAAAATCACAAATATGTGTAAATGATTAACTTCAAATAATTGATTTAGAACCAGCCAATTATAGCAGGAAGAGAAAAATAAAAAGCCCAACACCTAGATGAAGAAATGTACAAAAACAAAAAATAATCAAATAAACAGGAATACTTTACTCCCTTTATCATTTAGTCTAGAGACTAGCCTTACACCAATATGTTGTTTTAGAAGAGATAGCAACCTAATATTATTAGGGAACTTTTAAGTATATGATTTAGAAAAATTCTTTTCTGTGAAGTTCTGAAGATTGGAGTTTACTGCATCTATCTATATCTATATATCTTTGGAGAGATAGTTTTACTATAGAAAATGTGTGCCAAATCCAATGTAAGGGCAGAAAATGATATTTTTTAATGTTTTGACCAATTTTACTAAAGTTAGGGGACAGAAACATGAGTATTATCTGTTGTATTATTTTATCAAAGAAAAGGGACTAGAACTTTTTTTCAAGAAATCCTCAACTTGTAGCAGCATCATACTCAATTTCAATGCAATCCCGTTGATCCGATTAAAAGAAGTTAAACAGGTGCATTATGTATTTCGCTTTGAAAGGAAAAGCAACAGACTTGATCAAAACATGTCTCCCCATGGCTGCATTGTCAGACACGCCCACTTTTAGGATACTAACAGAAAATGTGAATGAGAATTGCTGTTTCCCAGAATTGTTAAATGAGTACCTAATAATGGGTATCAAATGTTCTTTCCATTTTCCTCCTAGTCTAACTCTGTTTACAAGATTCAATAAAAGGATCAGTAGGGCTTCCCTGGTGGTGCAGTGGTTGAGAGTCCGCCTGCCGATGCAGGGGACAGGGGTTCGTTCCCCGGTTCGGGAAGATCCCACGTGCCGCGGAGTGGCTGGGTCCGTGAGCTATGGTCGCTGAGCCTGTGCATCCGGAGCCAGTGTTCCGCGGCGGGAGAGGTCACAACAGTGAGAGGCCCGTGTACTGAAAAAAAAAAAAAGAAAAAAAAAAGGATCAGTAATTTTGACTACAAATGTATCTGGCTTCCCGTTACCACCTACCTATGTTAATCCTGTGTGTATTTTATATATGTGTGTAGAAGCACTGAGTGTTCTTTTCTCAATTGTGCATTATGAAGAAGTCTTAATAGCATAATATAAATAATATCTTCATTATACCATGAAATAACTCCAATACTCTTTGAATTGTTATTGAATAAATATATCGTTCCAACAAAGAAAACATCAAATCATATTATTAAATTTGTGAACTAAACTTTAACCATATACATAATTATTTATTCAACTCTTATTTATTGAGTACCTGTCCATGTCCTGGGTGATTGCAATATAGCAGTAAACAAAGGAGGACAAAAAATTGCCTGTCCTCATCACAGTTCTATTCTAGTAGTAGTAGAAAAACAATAATCAAATACAAAATTGAAATGCGTGTGTGTGTATGTGTGTGTGTGTGTGTGTGTGTGTGTGTGTGGTGGTATTGCTTTTGTTTGTGGAAAAAATATAGAGAACAAAGGAGTGATAGAGTACATGATGGGGAGAGTGTCATTTTCAAATATGATTATAAGAAAGGTCTCATTTATGTGGTATTTTGATTAAGGAAATGAGAGATGTGTCCATGCTGATGCTTGCAGGAAGAGTATCCCAGGCACTGGCTGCAGCAAGTACAAAACCACACCAGCAGGGATAAGACATTTGGGGTATAGCCAGTAGGTAGAGCTGAAGCAAATGCGAGAGTGTATGAATGCCAGGGAATGAGAGGTGCAGAGAAATAGATTATTTCAGGCCTGCTAGATCATTGTAAGGATTTAGCTTTTCTTTCAGTGAGATGGGAAGTTATCACAGGGTTTAAAGCAGTGCTGTGGACAATTTCTCCTGCTGGGTCACATGATGAGACTAGGCTGCTCGAGAACAAGTTTGTAACACGGCAGAACAGTTGCAGCTAAAACAAGCCTCTAGGTGAAAGATGATTATGACTTGAACAGGGTGAGTGAAATGATGTGACCATATTTTTAACATATGTTGAAGACAAACCCAATAGGGTTTGCTGTTGGAATGGAGATCTGGTATAAGAAAAAGAAATGTGAGAAACGTTACTACAAGGTTTTTGGTCTTACCACGAAAAAGAGGGAAGTGCACTTTCTAAAATAAAGATTGTGGGAAAAACAAGTTATGAATGGGAATCAGAAGTCTGGTTAGGGATGCTTTAAGTTGCTTTGCCTGTAGGTATCTAAGTGGTAAATTTGAGTATACAGTTTCATATGTCAGCCTGGAGTTCACAGAGAGGTAAATTCCACTTTCACTGTTATCAGTTCATAGATGGTATTTAATGCTGTGAGAATGGATGATATCACAAAAAGAATGAGTGCAAGGAAATTGTGGGTAGGTTAGAGGACTAAGAGTTAGGGACATTCCAACATTTAGTGGTTGAGAAGATAAGGAAGAATCAGGGGAAAAATCTTTGAAGTGTTGGTCAGTGAAAAAGGAAGAAAATCACATATTTATGATTCTTTGAATTATATATATATTTGTTATATTATATATAAATTATTGATCATATATAATGTTATAAATATGTAATAGTTCAATTATTTGATTAATATAAATAATCATTTAGCTATGTACTATATCAAATATAATATTTTCTAATATGTAAATTACAGATATTATAGACACTATATATTAAAATAATTTTTTTTTCTGGACATTGATTATAAAAGAAATATAAATACTAAAACTAAAATTGATGCCCTTGAGAAGGTTTTCCTTTTTCTCAGTTAGGCAGACAGGGAAGGGCTGTCACCTTAATTCAATCAGACTGATTCAGATCGGAACTGGATTGAAGTTTCAGTTAAATTCAGCCTACCTCTCTTTTCTAATATCTCCAGGACAAGGTGTATTGTGTGTTTATTGCAGGTCATCCCTGTATTGGGACTTTGCCTCCTAAGTACCACTGAGGTGAGAGGACTCAGTTTGGCTGTCCATCCCCCTCCACAACCCAGCATTCCACATCATCATCTGAGCATTTAGAAATGTCCTTTGGGGAAAACAGCCATGAGCTTGGAGCTCCTCTACTTGCCAACCCAGCATGTCAGTCCACATGTTCATCACAAGATTTGATGTCTTCTCTTCCCCCAGCTGATTAATCTACCTAGATTAATTTTGTGTTAGTTTTCCTAGATTATTTCCCCCTCTCTTTGCATTCAAATTACCCTAGGGTCAGAAAAGGTCTGACAATCTCAGGCTTACCTAACAAGGGTTCTTTCCTGTCTTTCATTTTGGTTCATCTTGTCTTCTTAATCTCCAATATTTTAGAAAACACAAATTTTTAAATCATCTTGTATTTTTCCTAGTTGTTGCCGTGGAAGCATTTTGTCTTGCTAGAGATTCAACCTTACTTCTAAGGGGAAGCCTAATTATTCTTTGTCCTTATCCACCATTTATAGTATTTGAGCATTTGAGAAAAGCTAATGAAGGATGAGAACTTCAACACGAGTGATGGGGCAGTACTGCATTGTATAACACTGTGTAGGTAGTATTGTATTAAAAAGCAAGGAGATCGGATAGGGGAGACGATTCTAGCAATGGCAAGTGGTGTGACTTTAAGCAAATTTTCTAAGTTCTCCAAGCATCGCATCCTTATTAGAGACTCAATAAAGGGAGCTATAATGAACATTTTTCTTACTTGCCTTTGTTTAATTCCTTCACATTCTGATGAAAGCAGTTTTTTCTTGAGGAAACAACCATTTCTAACTCATTCTGAAACCATTTTTGTACATTTGATTCCACCTCTAGCTTCGGGGAGGGACCTATGACCCCAAAAACTAATCAGAGCATTTTATTCCCCTAGCCAGTAACACACTTAACTAGGGCAAGAGGCTCCTTGCCAAGGGTCCCATGCAACCCATTTTGATAGTCTTCTGAGAATTGTAGTAAAAGACATATCTTTTAGCTTATTTTAGTTTATTTTTGGAAAGAACAGAGTAGAAGCCTGAAACTATGGGTCTCCACATTACGACCTCATGGCAACATTCCCTCATCTGAGTGATGCAGCCCTTGGGAAAAGAGCCGGGAGTCTGAGACAGTGAGTCCTGATGGTTTCACAGGAGCCACCAGATCCAGATGAACCTGATCTCTTATGAAATTTCCAGTGAGCTAGTCTCTTAAGCCTGTACAGCTGAATCCTTCACTCATAAAACAAAAAGTGCCCTGGCTAATATTTACAAGATCTCAACAGCAGCAAAAAAGTAAGCAGTTTCTTTCAGTAATAAAAAACAAACAAACTTGTGGAAAAAGAAGAATTCCAATTTCTACAAAAAATTCTGCATTTTCTCTAAGAAGATAAGAGAAGTTTTTTTTCTTTTAACTGAAAAGACTGACTCTGTTAGCAAGTTCATGCTTTCTTGTATAAGCTACAATCTCGCTATCATGTACTGAAAGAAATGAGAAAATTCCATCAGTCAAATAAACTGGATTCTTCTCCAACAGTCAGTTTTCTTACCTATGTATTAGTGAGGTACTTCATCTAAAAATTAGTATCAATGGTACTCATTTGCAGTGAGCATCAATAAGAATATTGTAATCTGCATTTATAGAGCAAAATGCATAAATCATAGATTTTTATTATTTTTGCATATTATGAAAAACTATTACCATTAATATAAAATTTAGATACTGAGCTCTTAAAATTTATATTTGACATATTAACAGTGAAGCCAAGTTAGACATCATATGAAAAAATTTGATTTGTTTTCCTTCGCCTCAGGCATCAGAAATTAGATCTATAGATGAAAATCAGAGAGAAGATTTTGACTTAATACCACTTTCAACAATTACCACTGCTTAAAGTGGAAGTAAGCCAGGATAAATAATTATTAGTTTTATTTTTGCCTTTGGCTATGAAATTTTTTAAGTTTGTGATTCTTGATTGATAAATGGTGAAAGTTTAAATAATTGTTCTTAGAAATATAAACTGTATAGGAGAGAATTGATATTTTAATTGGTTAAATTGTGATAGGTTTTAAATATCTTCCCTTATTGTGAAAAAAAATTGAAAATAATTGTTAATCCCATTTTTATTGGTGAAAAACTGAGGCTTAGGAAGGTGAGATAACTTGCCTAAGGCCATAAACTGGAAAATTATAGAAGAGGATTACATCCTACAATTCATGTGTCTTTCTGCTACACAATCATGTTTATTCCATATCACACACATGACACTTCTTCCCAAAGATGGAAATATTGCCTTGACATAAGTAAATTATTCAGACAGATGCTTGGAGAGTATAGGCTTGAAAAATAAGACAAAAGGATAAAATTTATAAATATGTAAAATAATTACAAAGGAAGAATATAAATAAATTTTTTTTTTGGTAAATTTTATTTATTTTTAAAACAATAAATACAAATAATAGCAACATATACTCATAATTCACCAAAAAATCTAATGGAAACAGCCACATTTGGCTTGACAGAGCCAAGGGCTCAGGAAACAGGAACTTACAAAGTGCTATCTCAGAACTAATTGGCACCAGTCAGAATCATATTTAACATCTATGCTAACCTGTAAGATTTTCATCATTATTTTCAGATTCTTCAATGTCAATAATATAGTCTTCCTCCATATCAAAAAATTTAGGGCCAGAGTTGATCATCCTGAAAATTTTTTAAGATCTTTTTTGTGAATAATATAACCATTTCTAGAATAGAGGACAATATTTCTGCTAAGGGCAGTTGCTAATAATAATATCACTTGTATGTTCTGAACATAGATATATCCTAGTTCAAGCTTGAAAGTTGTATAAAAGAGTAGAATGTACTATCTATGTATTTTTTCCATAAAAGTAGATCTAATAGTTGATAATATTTTACTATACACTTAAAAATTTAAGAGGGTAGATCCTGTATTATGTTTTTCATAACAATAAAAAAGAGAGAACATTTAAATGAAAATAACTAAAGCCTTGAGGACATTTCATAATTGCAAATTTCCACATTTCGAAGGTGAAATAGTTCAGCGCCTTACAAATCATGTCAGTTACTCAGGTTCTTAGAGTTTTGTTTTGTTTTGTACTGTAATCCTGAACATATTGGTTTAGAATTTAGGTGTGTTCTTTTAAGATTGCCTGGTACAGTTTTAGGCATTATACCCACTTGTGGAATCCGGCTTGAGAAGATCTCCCACAGGTCTTTTAATTTGAAAAGAAATCATTTCCCAGAATGTCATGACCAGACTTCCAAGTCTTATTTGCCAATCTAGGACAATATGCCATATGCCTTTGCCCCAGCTCAGGGTTGGCTTGGAAAGCATCTGACAATTTCAGACTCTCTACTGGTAAACACTGTCTACAAGTAAATTAAAAAATCAAATTATTAAAATAAAATAATTAATTTCAAAAAGAAAAAGGATAGGGAGGGTGGGAGGGAGACACAAGAGGGAGTAGATATGGGTATATATGTATAGCTGATTCAGTTTGTTATAAAGCAGAAATTAACACACCACTGTAAAGCAATTATACTCCAATAAAGATGCTAAAAAAAAAAAAAGAAAAGGGAGAATAAAGGGGGGGTTGGGAATAGCTATTGGGTAGAGTTGGCAAACAATTCTGCTCCATACTTCTTACGCTGTGCCATCTTCCACAAAGCGTGATCAAATATTTATGATTTGTCAATTATTCTACGGGTTAAATTTCTAAACTTATGCATCTTAAAATTATAAAAATAAAATTTGGTTTGTGTATTTCTTATTCAAACATCTGATCTTTAAAGCTATTACTGCATAATGTAGCAAGGAAAATGAAACAAAATGTAAGAGTATGTCAAGAGTTTTAAAGTTAGCCTGAAGAAATAAACTCTCTTTTGAGTAATTTCTGCCTGCTAAATTCAAGTTTTTTCTCAGTATTTCAAATTTCCACCAATACCTCATAATGTCCAAGCATTCTTTAGTATATATTGCAGAAATAATTGCAAAGGTGGCTTTAGAGTGGAAAGGAAAAGAATCTTATGGTCCTGGGACCCTTAACTGCCAGGGCTTTTGACAAGGATTTACAATCTTGAATCCTTTTTCTTAAAACATACCTCCAAGATTATATAAGCATTGGACCTCAAAACATTTCTATCCTCCACTGAGGACATGTATTATGCAATCTTATTGAGAAAGAATCAGAGTTCTTACACTCAAGGAAAATTGCGTCTAGAAACACACTAATCTCCACGAAGTTGTGGGTCATATGTCCTGAAACCTACACTGGTCAATTTTTTTTTAACATCTTTATTGGAGTATAACTGCTTTACAATGTTGTGTTAGTTTCTGCTTTATAACAAAGTGAATCAGCTATACATATACATATACATATACATATATCCCCATATCTCCTCCCTTTGGCGTCTCACTCCCATCCTCCCTATCACACCCCTCTAGGTGGTCACACAGCACCAAGCTGATCTCCATGTGCTATGCGGCTGCTTCCCACTAGCTATCTATTTTACATTTGGTAAAATATATAAGTCCGTGTCATTCTCTCACTTTTTCCCAGCTTAACCATCCCCCTCCCCGTGTCCTCAAGTCCATTCTCTATGTCTTTATTCATGTCCTGCCCATATGTTCTTTAGAAATATATATATATATATATATATATTAGATTCCATATATATGTGTTAGCATATGGTGTTTATTCTTCTTTTTCTGACTTACTTCACTCTGTATGACAGACTCTAGGTCCATCCTCCTCACTACAAATAACTCAATTACTTTTTTTATGGCTGAGTAATATTCCATTGTATATATGTGCCACATCTTCTTTATCCATTCATTTGTCCATGGACACTTAGGTTGATTCCATGTCCTGGCTATTGTAAATAGAGCTGCAATGAACATTGTGATTCATAACACTTTTTGATTTATAGTTTTCTCAGGGTATATCCCCAGTAGTGGGATTGCTGGGCAGTATGAGAGTTCTATTTTTAGTTTTCTAAGGAACCTCCATACTGTTCTCCATAGTGGCTGTATCAATTTACATTCCCACCAATACTGCAAGAGGGTACCCTCTTCTCCACACTCTCTCCAGCATTTATTGTTTGTAGATATTTTGATGATGGCTATTCTGACAGGTGTGAGGTGATAACTCATTGTAGTTTTGATTTGCATTTCTCTAATGATTAGTGACATTGAGCATCCTTTCTTGTGCTTATTGGCAATCTATACATTTTGGAGAAATGTCTAGTTAGGTCTTTTGACCATTTTTGGATTGGGTTCTTTGTTTTTTGATATTGCGCTGCATGAGCTGCTTGTAAATTTTGGAGATTAATCCTTTGTCAGTTGCTTCATTTGCAAATATTTTCTCCCTTTCTGAGGGTTGTCTTTTCGTCTTGCTTATGGTTTCCTTTGCTGCAAAAGTTTTGTTCCTTTAGGGCCAATTTGCTTATTTTTGTTTTTATTTCCATTTCTCTAGGAGGTGTGTCAAAAGGATCTTACTGTTACTTATGTCATAGAGTGTTCTGCCTATGATTTCCTCTAAGATTTTTACAGTGTCTGGCCTTAAATTTAGGTCTTTTGTTCATTTTGAGTTTATTTTTGTGTATGGTGTTAGGGAGTGTTCTAAATTCATTCTTTTACATGTAGCTGTCCAGTTTTTCCAAAACCACTTGTTGATGATGACATCTTTCTTCATTGCATATTCTTGCCTCCTTTATCAAAAATAAGGTGACCATATGTGCTTGGGTTTATCTCTGGGCTTTCTATCCTGTTCCATTGATCTATCTTTCTGTTTTTGTGACAGTACCATACTGTGTTGATTACTGTAGCTTTGTAGTATAGTCTGAAATCCAGGAGCCTGATTCCCCAAGCTCTGTTTCTCTTTCAAAATGTTGGTTTGACTACTTCATGGTCTTTTGTGTTTCCATGCAAATTGTGATTTTTTTTTTGGTCTAGTTCTGTGAAAAATGACCTTGGAACTTTGAGAGGAATTGCATTGAATCTCTGGATTGCTTTGGATAGTATAATCATTTTCACAATGTTGATTCTTCCAATCTAAGAACATGAAATATCACTACATCTGTTTGTATCATGTTTAAATTCTTAAATAAGTGTTTTACAGTTTTCTGCATACAGGTCTTTTGTCTCCTAGGTAGGTATATTCCTAGCTATTTTATTCTTTTTGTTGCAGTGGTAAATGGGAATGTTTCCCTAATTTCTCTTTCAGATTATTCATCATTCGTGTATAGGAATGCAAAAGATTTCTGTGCATTAATTTTGTATCCTGCTACTTTACCAAATTCATTGATTAGCTCTAGTAGTTTTCTGGTAGCACGTTTACGATTCACAATATATAATATCATGTCATCTGCAAACAGTGACAGCTTTACTTCTTGTTTTCCAATTTGGATTCTTTTATTTCTTTTTCTTCTCTAATTGCTGTGTCCAAAACTTCCAAAACTATGTTGAATCATAGTGGTGAGAGTGGACAATCTTGACTTGTTCCTGATCTTAGTGAAAATGGTTTCAATTTTTCACTATTGAGAACAATGTTGGCAGTGGGTTTGTCATATATGGCCTTTATTATGTTGAGGTAAGTTCCCTCTATGCCTACATTCTGGAGGGTTTTTATCAGAAACGGGTGTTGAATTTTGTCAAAAGTTTTTTCTGCATCTATTGAGATGATCAATGGGTTTTTCTCCAAAAAAATGTTAATATGGTGTATCACATTGATTGATTTGCATATATTGAAGACTACTTGCTTTCTTTGGATAAACCCCACTTGATCATGGTGTATGATCTTTTTTAATGTGTTGTTGGATTCAGTCTGCTAGTCTTTTGTTGAGAATTTTTGCATGTATGTTCATCAGTGATTGACCTGTAGTTTTCTTTCTTTGTGACATCTTTGTCTGGTTTTGGTGTCCGGGTGATGGTGGTTATGTAGAATGAGTTTGGGAGTGTCCCTTCCTCTGCTATATTTTGGAAGAGTTTGAGACTGATAGGTGTTAGCTCTTCTCTAAATGTTTGACAAAGCTCACCTGTGAAGCCATCTGGTCCTGGGCTTTTGTTTGTTGGATGATTTTTAATCACAGTCTCAATCCCAGCACTTGTGATTGGTCTGTTTATATTTTCTATTTCTTCCTGGTTCAATCTTGGAAGGTTGTGCTTTTCTAAGAATTTGTCCATTTCTTCCAGGTTCTCTCATGCTCCTTTGTATTTCTGCAGTGTTAGTTGTTACTTCTTTTTCATTTCTACTTCTGTTGATTCGAGTCTTCTCCCTTTTTTTCCTGATGAGTCTGGCTAATGGTTTATCAATTTTGTTTATTTTTTCAAAGAAACAGCTTTTAGTTTTATTGGTCTTTGCTATCATTTCCTTCATTCCTTTTTCATTTATTTCTGTTCTGATTTTTATGATTTTTTTCCTTCTGCTAACTTTGGGGGGGTTTTGTTCTTCTTTCTCTAATTGCTTTAGTTGTATGGTTAGGTTGTTTATTTGAGGTGTTTCTTGTTTCTTGAGGTAGGATTGTATTGATAAAAACTTTCCTCTTAGAAATGCTTTTGATGCATCTCGTAGGTTTTGGATCATCGTCTTTTCATTGTCATTTGTTTCTAGGTATTTTTTGATTTCTTCTTTGATTTCTTCAGTGATCTCTTAGCTCTTAAGTAGTGTACTGTTTAGCCTCCATGGGTTTGTATTTTTTTACAGATCTTTTTCCTGTAATTGATATCTAGTCTCATAGCAAGGGCTCAGAAAAGATACTTGACATGATTTCAATTTTCTTAAATTTACCAAGGCTTGATTTGTGACCCAAGATATAATCTATCCTGGAGAATGTTCCATGAGCACTTAAGAAGAAAGTGTATTCTGTTGTTCTTGGATGGAATGTCCTATAAATATCAATTAAGTTGGGCTTCCCTGGTGGCGCAGTGGTTGAGAGTATGCCTGCTGATGCAGGGGACACGGGTTCGTGCCCTGGTCCGGGAAGATCCCACATGCTGCAGAGCGGCTGGGCCCATGAGCCATGGCTGCTGAGCCTGTGTATCTGGATCCTGTGCTCCCCAACGGGAAAGGCCACAACAGTGAGAGGCCCGCATACCAAGAAAAAAAAAAATCAATTAAGTCCATCTTGTTTAAGGTATCATTTAAGCTTGTGTTTTCTTATTTATTTTCAGTTTAGATGATCTGTCCATTGGTGAAGTTTCGGTGTTAAAGTCCTCTACTATGATTTTGCTCCTGTCGATTTCCCCTTTTACGACTGTTAACAGTTATCTTATGTATTGAGGTACTTCTATCTCGGGTGCATAAATATTTACAATTGTTATATCTTCTTCTTGAATTGATCCCTTGATCATTCTGTAGTGTCCTTCTTTGTCTCTTGTAATAGTCTTTATTTTAAAGTCTATTTTGTCTGATATGAGAATTGCTACTCCAGATTTCTTTTGATTTCCATTTTCATGGAATATCTTTTCCCATCCCCTCACTTTCAGTCTTTATGTGTTCCTGGATCTGAAATCAGTCTCCTGTAGACAGCATATATATGAGTCTTGTTTTTTGTATCCATTCAGCCAGTCTATGTCTTTTCATTGAAGCAGTTAATCCATTTACATTTAAGGTAATTATCGATATGTATGTTCCTATTACCATTCTCTTAATTGTTTTGGGTTTGTTATTGTAAGTCTTTTCCTTCTGTTGTGTTTCCTACCTAGAGAAGTTCCTTTAGCATTTGTTGTAAAGCTGGTTTGGTGGTGCTGAACTCTCTCAGCTTTTGCTTGTCTGTAAAGGTTTTAATTTCTCCATCGAATCTGAATGAGATCCTTTCAGGTTAGTGTAATCTTGGTTGTAGGTTTTTCCCTTTTATTACTTTAAATATGTCTTACAGTCATCCACTCCCTTCTGTCTTGCAGAGTTTCTGCTGAAAGATCAGCTGTTAACCTTATGGGGATTCCATTGTATGTTGTTGTTTTTCCATTTATGCTTTTAATATTTTTTCTTTGTATTTAATATTTGATAGTTTGCTTAATATGTGTCTTGGCATGTTTCTCCTTGGGCTTATCCTGTATGGGACTCTCTGCACTTCCTGGACTTGATTGACTATTTTTTTCCCCCCATATTAGGGAAGTTTTCATCTATAATCTCTTCAAATATTTTCTCAGTCCCTTTCTTTTTCTCTTTTTCTTCTGGAATCCCCACAATTCGAATGTTGGTGTATTTATTGTTGTCCCAGAGGTCTCTAAGACTGTCCTCAATCCTTTTCAATCTTTTTTTCTTTATTCTTCTCTGAAGTAGTTACTTCCACTCTTTTATCTTCCACCTCACTTATCTGTTCTTCTGCCTCAGTTATTCTGCTAATGATTCCTGTAGAGAAATTTTAATTTCATTTATTGTGTTGTTCATCATTGTTTGTTTGCTCTTTAGTTCTTCTAGGTCCTTGTTAAATGTTTCTTGTATTTTCTCCATTCTAATTCCAAGATTTTGGATCACCTTTGCAATCATTACCCTGAATTATTTTCAGGTAGACTGCCTATTTCATCTTCATTTGTTTGGTCTGGTGTGTTTTTAACTTGCTCCTTCATCTATGGTGTGTCTCTGTGTATTTTCATTTTGCTTAACTCACTGCATTTATGGTCTCTTTTTAACAGGCCACAGGTTTGTAGTTCCCGTTGTTTTTTGTGTCTGCTCCCAGTGGTTAAGGTTGGCTCAGTGAGTTGTGTAGGCTTCCTGGTGGAAAGGACTAGTGCCTGTGTTCTGGTGGATGAGGCTGGATCTTGTCATTTTAGAGGGCAGGACCACATCCTGTGGTGTTTTTTGGGGTGTCCATGACCTTATTATGATTTTGGGCAGCCTCTCTGCAATGGGTGTGGTTGTGTTCCTGTCTTGCTAGTTGTTTGGCATAGGATTTCCAGCATGGTAGCTTACCCATCGTTGAGTGGAGTTGGGTCTTAGCATTGAGATGGAGTTGTCTGGGAGAGCTTTCATCATTTGATATCACATGAAGCTGGGAGGTCGCTGTTGGAGCAATGTCCTAAATTTGGCTCTCCCTCCTCAGAGGCACAGGCCTGACCTGCGGCCGGAGCGCCAAAACCTTGTTAGCCACAAGGCTCAGAAGAAAAGGGAGAAAAATAGAACAAAAGAGGAAAAAAGTAAAATAAAAAGAATTAAAGGTATTAAAATAAAAAATAAAGAAAAATATTAAAAAGTAAAAAGCAATAAAAATAGAAGATAGCAACCAAACCAAAAATCAAATCCATCAATGATAACAAGTGCTAAAATGTATACTAAAAAAAAAAAAAAAAAAAGACTGAATAACCGAGGACAAATGGTAAAAGCAAAGCAATACAGACAAAATCACCCAAAGAAGCATACGCATACACACTCATAAAAAGAGGAAAAGGAATGAATATATATATATATATATATATATATATATATAAAGGGTGGAAGAGAGCAACCAAATCAATAAACAAATCTACTAATGATAATAAACTCTGAATACTAAACTAAAATAAACATAAAACCAGAAACAAATTAGATTCAGAAAGCAAGCTCCAAGTCTATGGTTGCTCCCAACACCCACCTCCTCAATTTTGAAATGATTCATTGTTTATTCAGGTATTCCACAGATGCAGCGTACATCAAGTTGATTGTGAAGATTTAATCTGCTGCTCCTGAGGCTGCTGGGAGAAATTACCCTTTCTCTTCTTTGCTTGCATAGCTCCTGGGGTCCAGCTTTTGATTGGCCCTGCCTTTCTGTGTAGGTCGCCTGAGGGCATCTGTTTCTCACCCAGACAGGACAGGGTTAAAGGAGCAACTGATTAGTGGGCTCTAGCTCATTCTGAGAGAGCGGTACAGAATGTGGGTCAACTCTGCAGTGGCAGAGGCCAGCATGACATTGCAAAAGCCTGAGGTGCACTGTGTGTTCTCCCAAGGAAGTAAGTTTTCCGTGGATCATCGAACCGTGGTAGTGGTGGGCTGCTTAGGCTCTCGGGAGGGGAGGTGTGGATAGTGATCTGTGCTTGCACACAGGCTTTTTGGTGGCTGCAGCAGCAACATTAGCATTTCATGCCCGTCTCTGGTGTCTATGCTGATAGCCATGGCTCTTGCCCATCTCTGGATCTCATTTAGGTGGTGTTCTGAATCTCCTCTCCTTGCGCAACTGGAAACAATGGTCTCTTGCCTCTTAGGAGTACCAGACGTTTTCCCGGACTCCCTTCCAGCTAGCTGCAGTGCACTAGCCCCCTTCAGGCTGTGTTCAGGCCACCAACCCCAGTCCTACCCCTGGTAACTGACCTCCAAAACCAGAGCCTCAGCTCCCATCCCCAGCCTGCCCTGGCGGCTGAGCAGACAAGCCTCTCAGACTGGTTAGTGCTGGTCTGCACTGATCCTCTGTGCAGGAATCTGTCCACTTTGCCCTCTGAACCCCTGTTGCTGCCCTCTCTTCCATGCCTCCGCAGCTTCCCGCATCCTCCCCACCCTGTCTCCACCAGTGAAGGTGCTTCCTACTGTGTTGAATCTTTTCCTCCTTCACATCTCCCTCCCCAAGGTGCAGATCCCATCCCTATTCTTTTGTTTCTGTTTTTTTTCTTTTTTCTTTTGCCTTACCCAGGTACGTGGGGAGTTTCTTGCATTTTGGAAAGTCTTAGGTCTTCTGCTAACATTCAGTCGGTGTTCTGTAGGACTTGTTCCACATGTAGATGTATTTCTGATGTATTTGTGGGGAGGAAGGTGATCTCCACGTCTTACTCCTCCATCATCTTGAAAGTCTCCCCCCCTACACTGGTCATTTTTGAGTTCACTATTGTGATCTGGCTTTGGTAGAGGGAAAAGGGAGTGTCAGAACTACATCTCTGCCATTTACTTTCAGTCTCAAAGTAGCTGAATATGGTGGGCAATTTGCTTAACAGTGTATTGGTCTCTCTATATTTCTACCTCCTCTCTATGAATCATGTGGGTAAATTTGTACCACACAAAGCAGACCTTAGGAAAACAAGAATATTTCCTCAGACTCAGCTCCCACCCTCATCTATACTCTAGTACAATAATACAGGTCATTTTAGAAGTGATTAAATGCAGAATATACCCACAGCCTTTCTAACTATCTCTGGTATGCCTTTGGTTTTTTGCACAGAGAAGTCTTCAAAGAGATCTCCTTCCAGAATTCTAGATCAGAAGGGGTGCCAAAGTCCTCCATTAAATATCCTCTACTCTTCTCCTTCTCCTAATGTTTGGTCCCTAAGGATGAGATGGGAACAGTATAGTCATACTTAACTTCATCACTCTTAATTCTCCACAACACTTGGGCTACAAGCTTCATATTTCATTAAGCAATGACTTTCAAATAGTTTCTAATTGATGTCGATATATGGTAAACCAGAACGTGTGTGTGTGTGTGTGTGTGTGTGCGCGCGCGCGTGCGTGTGTTACCAAACTGAAGCAAAGCTTTTATAAGCAATCTTGCCTTTGTTTTCTGCATTTCACTCTACTTTTCTACCTGTGTCTATTTCACTTAAAAAAATTTAGTTACAACCAGAAAATTGATTTCAAGACCTAGTGATGAGTCTCTACAATGGTTTAGAAAATCACACCATCCTACTACATAGAGCAATAAGGTTCATAGTTTAGCTCTAATTAGAACAATCTCTACTATATAATAGACCAGGAGATTTAGATCTTGGTATGTATATGAGGTTTAAGGAAATTTTTAAATATCATTCTTAAAAAATCCTCAACACCGAGGTTTCACAGATATTATCTTGCTAAAAGAGGGAATATAAAAGTATTAAGATCCAGATTGATACTCAAACTATCTATCCCAGAGGTCTACAAACTTTTTCTTAAAGGTCCAGATGATAAATATTTTAGGCTTTGTAGGCCATACAATCTCTTTTGCAGCTCTTCACTTCTGCCTTTGTAACATGAACATAGCCATAGACAATATGTAAAAAAATCACTGACTGTGGCCCCATGTTCTAATAAAACTTCATTTAACAAAATAAGTGGTAATTTTCCTATTATTGTTCTAAATAAAAATCTTATTTTTTTCTCTCATAACAGTATATTCTCCAATTATTTATTTATTTGTGTGTTTTCCTGTTTTTCACATTTTCTCCCCACTTAACTCCAAGCTCCATGAAAGTACAGACCTCTTTTGTCTTTTATCTTTGCATTCCCAGTACCTAGCACAGAGTAGAGACCCAATAAATATTTGCTGTGTCTTTTGTCAGCTCCCAAAAAGGCCAGCAGAATAAGCAAAGCCAGGTTTAATCGATTTATATGTAAAGGAGAATAAGACAGAGACAGAAGCTTAGCAGACCTTTGGATAGACATAAGGAGAGGATATTTATTTCCAGGTTTTGGTATTTAAAAGAAAGTTACTATGAACACCAGTGTACAGGTTTTTGTGTGGACACATGTTTTCATTTGCCTAAGCTAAATGAGCAAGAGTAGTATTTCTGGGTTGTATGGTTAATTTTACAAGAAACTTCCAAGATAGTTTCAATAATGGCTTTATCATTTTACAATTCCATCAACAATTTATAAGAGACCTAGTTTTTTGTTGTTGTTGTTGCTTTTGCAATACGCGGGCCCCTCACTGTTGTGGTCTCTCTCATTGCGGATTGCAGGCTCCAGATGCGCAGGCTCAGCGGCAATGGCTCACGAGCCCAGCTGCTCTGGGGCATGTGGGATCTTCCTGGACCGAGGCACGAACCCATGTCCCCTGCATGGCAGGCGGACTCTCAACCACTGCACCACCAGGGAAGGCTGAGACCTAGTTTTTTTACATCCTCTTCAGCCCTTGGTATTATCACTATTTTATATTTCAGCTTGCCTAATGGATGTATAGTAGTATCTCATCATGCTTTAATTTGCATTAACAGCTAATGAGGCTGAACATCTTTTCATGTATCTTATAAAATGGAGGACAGATTATGACAGAGTTTATAAATTTGGATTCGTGGACCCAAAAAAGACTGAGTCTTAAAGCAGAGTATTGATAAGGAAATTTTTATTTCGTTCAGTCATGAATTTCAGTAAAAGATATTTCTTTGAACAATTAATTATTTTTCTCTGATATTAATATGAAAAAGAAAAGAATATATGTTTCTTCCCAAACACTGGATCAGAAAAACATGTTAATATAGATAAAGAAAAGAATATTGATATCAATCAGTTCTCAATTAATTGAATGATAATTTGAATGTTATTATTTTGAGGTGTTTAGTTATTTTCTTATATAATAGCAGTATATATCAAATTAGAAGTCTAAAATTTTAAATTCAACCAAAGTGAAATTAAGAAAGTAAATATTGACAATACATCATATGCATCATTTCAGAGGTAAATAATACACAATAAATATCATTATTTTTTCTTGATATTTTGTTAACAGAAATTATGACATTTAAACTTGCATCCCTGTTTAGCATATTGCAGCACTAAAGTGATCTCAGAGTAACATAAAAGAAATATACTACTGCTATATATTGAGAAGTCTTGCTTTGGAGTCGTAACATTGCCATTCACCAGAAGTTTGTCATGGGTAACCATTCAAAATTTTAGTTTGCTCTCGTGCATAAAGGAATAAAATTTAAGGCTACTCACAGGGTAAATATAAAGATCAAATGATATACTATATAAAATACCTCTTTCATATGTAAGAGCTAAAACTCTATATAAATGTACGATGTTAGCAGTTTTTAGAATGACTCCCTGTTTGATACAGTATAGTGGTTAACAAATATGTCTAAAGTTGAATGACATAGGTTGTAAAACAAAGTTTTACCCCTTACCACGTCTTAATCTATCTAAGCACCAGCTTCCTCACTACAAAGCATGATAATAAACTTGTATTCAGAGAAATCAAAAATAAGAGCTTATAAAGCGCTTCAAACAATGCTTGACATAGTAACATGATGTTAGTCATTACTAAATTACTAAGTCCTATTATTATACATATATATGTTTTAAAAAATCTATATTTTGCTTTCCTTCTTATTTTGCTAGTAGCTTACAAGACTGAATCTTTCGGTAGATGATGAACTTTGCAATAGCAGGGATCAAGAAAGCCACCATGTATTTGTTTTTTGTTTTTTGTTTTTCCTTAGGTTTTGTGGTAATTTTTATGGGAATCAGTTAATTGTATATAATTTCAAAAAAACAGGCATATCAATGGGTGATAGTGAAAGTATAAATAAAAAAGATTTTTTACTCAAATCGTTTCTGTATAGATTACAGTTATAATATATTTAAACATACATTGTAGGCAGTTCAATTTTTTCTGAGGTATAATTGACATGTAACATTATATTATTTCAGGTGAACACATATGATTACATATTTGTATACAATGCAAAATGATCACCACAATAAGTCTAGTTAACATCTGTCACCATACAGGGTTACAATTTTTTTTTTCTTGTGTTGAGAACTTTTAAGATTTACTCTCTTGGCAACTTTCAAATATACACTATACTATTAACTGACTATCATCACTGTGCTGTACATTACATTCCCATGACTTATTCTATAACACTAATTTTGTATCTTTTGAACCTGTTCACCCATTTTGCCACCTCCAATCCCTCTTCCTCTCTAGCAACAACCATTCTGTTCTCTGTATTGATGTGTTTTGTTTTATTTTATTGGTTGGTTTGATTTGTTTTTTAGATTACACATATAAGTGAAATCATATGGCATTTCTTTGTTTTGTTCTGCCTGACTTACACCACTTGGCATAATACCTTCTAGGTCCATCCATGTTGTCAAAAATGAAAAGATTTCATTCTTTTTTTTTTTTTACAACTGAGTAATATTCCATTATATATACCAGATCTTCTCTTCATCCATCAGTGGGCACAGGTTTTTTCTACCTCTTGGCTATTGTAAATAGCATTGTGATGAACACAGGGGAACATATATCTTTTAGAAATACTGTTTTCATTTTCTTTGTATAAATACCCTGAAGTGGAATTGCTGGGTCATATGGTAGTTCTATTTTTAATTTTTTGAGGAACCTCCATAATGTTTTCCATAGTGGCTGCACTAATTTACCTTCCCACCAAGAGTGCATAAGAGTTTATTTTTTCCACATCCTCACCAACACTTATTTGTTGTCTTTTTGATCATAGCCATTGTAACAGGTGTGAGGTGATATCTCATTGTAGTTTTGATTTGCATTTTCCTGATGATAAATGATGTTGAGCATCTTCTCATGTAGCTGTTGACCATCTGAAGGTCTTCTTTGGAAAAATGTTTATTGAGATCCTCTGCCCATTGTATAGGGTTTGTTTTTTCTGTTATTGAGTTGTATGAATTATTTATACATTTTGAATATTAACCCCTTACTGGCCATATGATTTGCAAATATCTTCTACTTGTTTATTTTTGCTTTTGTTGCCTTTGCTTTTGTAATTAGGTCCAAAAAATCATCACCAAGACCCAGGTCAAGGAGCTTACCATCTGTATTTACTTCCAGGAGTTTTATGTCTTTAGATCTTATATTTAAGTCTTTAATCCATTTTAAGTTAATTTTGTGTATGGTGTAAGATAATAGTCTAGTTTCCTTCTATAGCATGTGGCTGTCCATTTTTCCCAACACAGTTTATTGAAGAGATGTGCTTTCTCTATTGTATGTTCTTGCCTCCTTTGTTGTAAATTAATTGACCATTTACGCATGGGTTTATTTCTGGGCTCTCATTTTTGTTCCATTGGTTTATGTGTCTGTTTTTAGGATTATACCATATTATTTTGATTATGATAGCTTTGTTATATAGTTTGAAATCAGGAAGTATAATGCCTCCAACTTTGTTCTTTCTCAAGATTGCTTTGGTTATTCGGGGTCTTTGGCTATTTCTAGTTTCATACCAATTTTAAAATTGTTTGTTCTATTTCTGTGAAAAATGTTATTGGAATTCTTTACAGGGATTGCATTTGAGTCTGTAGATTGCTTTGGGTAATATGGACATTTTAACAATATTAATGTTTCCAATCCATGAGCACAACATATTTCTATTTACTTGTGTCTTCTTTAATTTTTTTTCATCAAAGGACACCCATTCTTGAACTCTGCCAGGATCTAGCTCAATGACTTGGTTGTATGTTGTGGCTCATAGATACTTATTAATGAATCAATATGATATGAATCAATAATATAAGTTTAATAACGATATAAAGTTTTATTTTTCTTAGTATTTATGTTAGTACTATGAATAATGTGTAATTTACAAATCAGGAGGCTTCAACCTTAGTCTTCTTTGTTAATTGCTTTAGGAAAAATTTCTTTCATATTGATATTTTCTACTCTACTTAAAGAAACTGGTAATTAAAGTTCTTTTTTAACTGTGTATATATTTACTCTTCAACCTGTACAGTAAAGAGAAAACAGAAGATTTTTAAAACAAAGCTTTGGACAATTTGTGGTCCCAGTTTTAGAGCCGAGACTATGATTCTTATAAACTCAGAGAAAATATATAGTTTGGGGGTAGACACAAGAAGTAACAGCTCCATATATATATTTTTTAATTCCACTAAGTTCAAATGTATTTCCAATCTTTGTCTTCGTCTTAATTTGGTTTATTTGTATATACCCAAATAATGATATTTTAATTAATTATGCTGGACTTTATTTTATTTTTGGACCTTTAGTTATGGATTAATATAAAAGCAAAGAGCATGATGATGTTCACAGTCAAGAATAAAACTTCCCTGAAATATAATACTGGAATTTCAAATTTCTAAGTGAGTACTTGGAAAAATAAAAATAAAAAAGTCAATGGAAATGTTTAAGGAAGGGCTATTCTCTTCACTTTAACTGAAACCTTTCTCTTTTATTACCTATAAAGGGGACAGACAACTCCACTTAGCCTCTTCTTAAATAAGTTTTCTTCAGTAAGGGGCAGGAGGATTTTTCCCCCCGGTACAATTATTAAAATAAATTATTTTTGTTTTTCTTTAGATGCTTTGCCTTTGAGATGGGCAAGAATGAACACAGAGCTAAGCAATATTTAAATGACCCATGTCAATTTTATTTTTGCTAATTTAATACACCTTATAGTTACTGACATATAATTTAACATTTATACCCTAAACAGCATAAGTCAGATACTGTTTCCTCATGGAGAGTGTAGCATAGAAAAATACTGAGAGAATATTTGTCATATAGAATTAATTATTGCAGAAAATCAGAAAAGCAATATTACAACAAGCTTTGGAAATAACTTCGCCTAGAATCAGGATGCTGGATCTTACATAATTCAGAACCCTTAAATTTATTATAATGAAATTCTACCTGCATATGAATGGGAGGTACAATAAGACCAAAGATGAGTATAATTGTAGATTTCTCCCTCTCTCTCTCTCTCATACACACATACACACACACACACACACACACACACACACACACACACCTTCCAACTTCTACTAGGAAGGTTGTCAGTTATTTAATTTAAGATAATTGACAGAATCATTGAGGTGTTAGTTCAGAACTGCTAACGAATATCATATCTGTACTACCATTTTGTCAGAAGGGCACAGACTCTCACTTCACCTGCCTGGAAAACACTTCTATCTCCTCTTTGCCAAATCAATTGCTACCAAATTTTCAGGATGTCAAATGAACCTCACTTAAAAAAAAACAAATGAACAAAGAAACAAAAAACTCTTATTAAAACATATTTGAATAATCCAGTTTAGAGGAATTTCTCTTTTACTGAATGTAATAGCATTTAAAAGCTGAAGCACACAATTGCATTTGGATTGTTTTTGTTTTCTTCTTTTTTTTAAATTTCATTGTTCATCATTGATTTCAGGTTAGTTAATCTTGTCTTCCTATTATTACTTTTACATCAACCAGAGATAGAAATATCCAAGTAAATGCTCTACTGGTTGAACACTTTGAGGCCACTTGGATAATAACATTTAACACACCAAAAGAAATATTTTCTAAAAATGATTTTTGGGACTTGAGAGATCATGCCTGCTCTAAAACCTGACAGACTTGTACTCTTATTACTAGGCATTAAAGGGATGTCAAATTTAGAAGTCTTCTTTTTTCCTTCCTCCTTCCCTCCTTCTCTTCCTCCTTCCTTCTTTACTTCCTTGCATTCTGTCTTTACATATTCTTTCTTAAGTCTTTACTCTTCTGCAATATTTCACTTCATTGATGGCATTTATAACAAGGGAAGTTTCAAAATTAATCATGTGATTATAAAGATAAGTTTGATGGTCAATGACTAAACTATTGAGTTTCTCTTCAAGCAGACTTTGTGTTTTGTTATCAAGATATCTTTATTGTTTTCCTTAGTCAAAGGAATATTATTCTAGAAAGGAAAATTGAGAGATATAAAGCTATCTTATAAGTTCATTCAAGAATGTGACATACTGTTTTTCAAAATGCTTATTTTATGTCAATAAATAAATATTACTGAACATCCTGAGAACAGGCTAAAAAATAGCAGCCTTGATGAATGAACAAGGTCAAATGTATATTTTAACATATTTTTTGGATCAAAGGTTGGACTTCAGTCAGTCTGCGTACTTCTGGTACTCTAAAATTTAGAAAAGGATAACAACATTATAGTAGTGTACAGATGATAAATTTCACCCAACAGAATTAGAGTTTAACTAAACTATCAAAATTATTTTATTTATAATTCACAGATGTTAAACTGATTTCTATGGAACATTTGGAAATACAGTTAGGTAGAACTCCCTATCTTGTACATTATTGATAAAAAGTGTATAAAAGCAAAATTTCTTAAATTTAATTAAGCTTTAACATATGTTTGATTTAATTTTTCTGTTAGCTGTTACTGATTTATCCATGTTTAGTTAATATGTCAAAATTAATTGCACTGTGTTAATTTGCACAAAAGTATGCATAACATATTCAGAAATACATTTCTTTTTATTTAATATTGTTCACTTTTAATACCAAAGATCAATGTATTTATTTAATGAGAAGAGGTTTCACAGTGTTTCATTTAAATGAAATTTGAATTTATTTTATGTAACTGAAAAGTTTGATTGAAAGGGGTTTTGGTATAGTTTAATAAGACACTTTTCTAGAAAATTAAGGAAAATATTTAATTTTTTTTGGTTTGGTTTATATTTAGTTTTTCATTTGCTTGCTGTTATATATAATGACATATGCTACAGGAAGACTTAGTAATGTGAAAGGAAGAGATAGATTATCACATACATAAAATAAATTAATGTATAAATAATATAAGCAAAGTAATTCTTATATTTTACCTAAGTAGACTGCTTCACAGTTTATAAGGTACATTCACATATAATCTTTTTGACTTGCTAAGTAAAATTGGGAGGCAAAAAATGAGTTGAGGGGAAAATGTGACCAAAGAAGTAGAGTGAATAGAATCAGCCAGTTGTGAAAGGCAGGATAATATTCCCCCAAAGACACCTATGCCATAAGTTATGGAACCTGTGAATATGTTAGGTTACATGGCAAAGAGTCATAGAAGTTGAATCTGGAATCAAGGTTGCCAACCTGCTGAATTTAAGATTGGGAGATTTTCCTGGATTATCTGTTTGGGCCTAATATAATTAAAAGAGTCCTTGAATATGGAAGAAGAAAGCAGATAAGAACGTCAGAATGATATGATGTTAGAAGGACTCAGTCACCTATTGCTGGTTTAAAGACAAAGGAAAGAGGCCATGAACCAAGGAATGTAGGTAGCCTGTAGAAACTGGAAAAGGCAAGAAAAGAGATTCCCATGTAAAGCCTCCAGAAAGGAATGCAACCTTACTGACATCTTGATTTTAGCCCAATGAAACCCAAGTCAGACTTCTGACCAACAGATCTGTAAGATAATTAATTTGTAATGTTTTAGCCACTAAGTTACTGGTAATTTGTTAGAGCAGCAATAGAAAACTAATGCATCAGCATTCTTTTACTGATTATTATCATATCTATTCTCCTAAGCTAATATTAGACTCCTTTTGTCTAATAAGAATAATAGTTTTAAAAAATGGGTTCACTTGATTTTATTTGTGAATTCAGGGAAAAATGGAAACTTTATATTATCAACCACTGGAATCTTTAACATTTTACTTATTTTTTCACTTAGGACAATATATATTTTTGTTTATTTAAGGCATTCTTACATCTCAGTTGAATTTTTCTTTCATTTCTATGCTGTTTATTTTTTATCTTTTAATTTTTTGTTGTTTTTGTAAGTAATGTTTCTTCTATTATATTTTACTTGCTTTTAATGGTGCTAACTTTTGTTATGTTCATGTTAAAATCAACCAAATTTCTGAATTTAATTTTTTTTTTTTTAGCAATTTTTCATTTAAGTCTATTTGAGCTTCAGGTAATAATACTATCCTTAAGTAGTGAATTTTTTTCCTCCTTTAAAGTATATTTCTTTTCTTTTATCTTTAATTGCATTTTGTTAGTAGTTCCAGGACAATGTTAAATAATATTCAAGATCATTAGCATCCTTGCTTTTTTCTGACTTAAATCATGCTATTTTCAGGATTTCATCATTAAGTATGATGCTTAACATTTATTTGATTGTTCGTTTTAATTTTATGGTCATACAAAGCAAATAGAGCTAAATTCAGTATGCAACTCTGCTGCAGAACATTAGAAATGCAAAGTAAATATGAGATAGTGATTAGTCAGTCTGATAAACACATTTTCTGCCTATGGAGAAGTACATTCTTACTCTGCCCATTACACATTGTGAATAGCACAGGATTGAGTGGGGTCACATATTATCACAGACAGTGTTATCTACTGATAATCCTGGTAGGTAAATGTGAAGGCAACATATGTGCAAACTCCAAGAGTTTTTCAAATTAGAGAGAAAAAATAAAAATGTGGAAGTTTGAAGAATAGAAGACTGTCCAGAAAGTAGTGAGAGAAGGGAAATCTCAAGGTGGGAAAATTTTTGAACAAAGCACTCCCATTAGAAAACCATGGTGCACATTTTATTTAAATACACCTCCTCCTCACCTTTGATTGCAGGCTAAAATAGTAAATGGTAATATTTAAGAACTAACTTTTAGCAGGCATTTTGGAATATTTTTGGAAGATATTTCCCCCTAAATTGTAATTATTTTAAGATAATTTCCAAATTGCAGGAAAGGCTATTACACATACTTATACTGGTGAATAGAAAAGGAAAGCTTGGCATTGTCTTCAATCACCCTATTACTCAGATCAGAGCAATGGAACTAACATCATCTTAAGGAAAGATGGGAGTGCTGAAATTCCAGACTGTGATTAGCATGGAGCCATGGGGAAATGAGACAAACTCTTGTCCTCATAAAAATTACTTATTAAAGACACTGATTCCTGATGGATCTGAACTGGGACTTGGAAATCAGGATATTATAAGGCAAGATTCAATTTATGATGAAGTTATTTTGTGAATATCTGAAATACAGAATATTTTCCCTTTAAAATTACACAAGTAATTCTATTACAAGTATTTCCGTTTTCACTGTCGTGTGTGTGTGTGTGTGTGAGAGAGAGAGAGAGAGAGAGAGAGACGTATATTGACATGTATATTACAGTACAAGAGCATTGTTATTTGGAAAATTTTCTGAAATCTTCATTTATTTGAGTTACCAAAAAACTTTTAAAACATAACTTCATCTTTGCCATAAGCAAAAATTGTCCCCCAGTGGAATAAAATTTAATATTGAGAAACCATGTTTCCCTTACAATTAATTTGATCTGCAGGAAGTTTATGGAACTCATCATTTCAATAAGCAAGAGTAATCTGTTGTCTTAGTCCATTCTGATGTAACAGAATAAAATAGACTGGGTGGCTTTTAAACAACAGAAGTTTATTTCTCGCAGCTCTGAATCCTGGAGAGTCCAAAATCAAGGTACTGGCAGATTTGGTGTCTGGTGAGATCCTACTTTCTTGTTCATAGATGACCATCTTCTCCCTATAATCTCACATGATAGAAGGGGCAAGGGAGTTCTCTGGGATCTCCTTATATGAACACTAATCCTATTCATGAGAGCTCCATCCTCATGACATAATCACCCTTTAAGTCCCTACCTCCAAATGTCATCACATTGATGTTAGGATTTCAATATATGAAGTTGTGGGTTGGGCAGGGGGTTGGTGGGGACACTAACATTCAGTCTTTAGCACCTGTCTTTTATGAAAACATATATACTACACATTTGAGTAATATCCAAATATGTAATATAAGACAATTACAGTACCCCATTATATAATTGTATTTTCATATTGATTAAAATACATACTTACCTAGTCATGGTTTTATTTATAATGGCTCAGAATTTTTCAAGACCAAATACCTCAAACACTTTATTTCAATAATTATGACGTCTAAAATGCAAATCAACTATCAAACTTATACCTATATAATTCAAAACATTCTATTTAGTTTTTAAAGTTACATTTTTAACTTGGAAGTGAGTTCAAAAGAAGAAATTAGACTAAGGTAGGTTATACCCTCAGCCTATGAGTTATTAGAATTTTAATAATTCAAAAAAAAAATATGACACAGTTTGGGTAGTCCAAGAAAGAGATTCACACCGGAGTTTCTTTGGCAGACTCTTCATTAGCGAGTGTTCTTGGAATCAGTGATTCCATGATGAAGGGGAAAGAGCAGTATGGTTCAGAGGGAGAAGTTCCGACAGCCAAAGTATGGCCATGTCTGGAGCTAGTATGATTTATCAGAGTTATCCTGTTGGAAACCAAAATAGCCAGACCTTTATATTGTGCCTCTATCAGCCACTGGATATGAGCTGTGGGAAGAGTATGACTTGGATCTCCAGATCTATACAGCAGAGGGAATCCCTGAAGGACCTGAGAGCTGAAGGCTATCTTCCAACAGCACTGCTAGCAGCACTTTCACTACTTTTAATAGAATCTAGGATACATCACAGTGTCCACCACTTGTACTGCTTGTACCCACTTCCTATACATTTTGGCAGCAGTTTTTCCAAAGTTCAGATGGGCCTCTGTTCATGGGGAATCTTAGAAGTAGGAGATTAGTAAGACAAATTAAAGCCCCCCCCCAATGTTTTAATGTTGCAATAGATACCTGTCTTCTTTTTCTCTTATTCATCCTCAATTCTGCTCCTCTTCAGCTTATAGTATTTCCTGTGGCAGTCTTGCAGTATTTCCTGATGACATGACACAGATGCTTGTGCCCAAGGGGTCACCATGCCCTTCTCAGGCAGAAGTTAATGTATTTACCCATTTACCATCAGAATTGGGCAGGAATGTACCAAAAGACATCCAAGCGGGTTCTCTGGGTGCCAAATATATCCCTTCCTGACCACATTGTGTAACAGAAGTTCTACCTCTGTCTGATGATCAGGGTTCCTGATTCCTGACAAATTGCTGACTCCTTTTTTTTGCCTGCTTATCCTTTGCATGAAGTCCAAAGTGATCAGGTGTCAACGTGGTCACAGGACAATTAACATAAAAATAACATTCAAGCCTTTATTCACTTGCTGCAACAGTGTAAGCAAGAGACAAAATAGGCACTGCTTTCCCAATGATCCATTTTTCCCCATGGAATGGTAGCAGATGAGAGTCAGGTAAATTAGGGCAGATGAGGGAGCTGTCTTATTAAAAAGGGGTCCTGAATAAACTCCTGCCATTTATTGTTTTACTTTTTTGTAACTGGGGTCTGGAAGAGAAGAGTAGGAAGGAATAAGAGTGCAAATGTTCCAAGTCAGAGGGGAAAAAGTTGTCTCAGTCAATATCCCCTGTTAAGGAGGTGAAGGAAGAGCATCTCAGTTGATGCCTCCTGATTAGGAGGCCTCTGAACAGAGGTGCCTCAGAGAAGAAAGTGGATATGCATGGCTGATCCAGGGAAAAGACCTGAGTCCTTGATGATAACTATCTCCAGAAATCTGTAAGGCATGGCTGTACACTAAGTCTAGTGAGGGTAGGGATTTCCATGAGGCCTGCCAAGCAAAGCCTTTGTAATTGCCAAAACTTTGGTCTGAAAAGTCATACAAGATTTTGACCTGAAGCCAGACTCCTTAACAAATAGCACCAGTCTCCTAGAATTCAGTCGAACTCTTGCTATGTCCCTCGGCTTAAATGTTTCTTCCATTGGGACCCAATCTTTCAGAAATAGAGTCAGATTCCACAGGTAAAGGGCTCAGTTCCAGAGACTGTCCTCCAGAAAGACAATTGCAAGACCATGTTGGCAACTGTGCTTCTGAAAGACTGCCTACAAATTGGAGATTCCAAGGACCCCCCTCCAACTCAGGATGCCAATAGAAAGTCTAGGTTGTTATCTGTACTTCAGACCAATTGGCTATAAATCATAGGTTCCCATTCCCCCCCACCTTGGGTCTGATTAGTTTACTAGAACGGTTCACAGAATTCAGGAACACCCAGTTTACTCACTAGATTATTAATTTATTATAAAAGAATATTGGAAAATAAGAATAAAGAGCAAGATGAAGAGATTCCTAGGGCAAGGCTTGGGGAAAGAGCTCAGAACTTCCATGCCCATGTCACTCTCCTCAGTCTCCGCGTGTTCACCAATATGGAAGCTCCCAATACTTGTCTTTTTGAGTTTTTATGGAAGCTTCATTACATAGGCAAGATTGATTAAATCATTGGCCATTGGTGATTGATTCAACCACCAGCCTCTCTCCCCTCCCTGGAGGTCCAGGGTGGGACTGAAAGTTCCAACCTTCTAATCACATGATTGGTTCCCCTAATAGTCAATCCCCACCCTTGGCTGGAATCAAAAGTCACCCTCCCTGAAGAGTTTTCAGGAACTGAGGGCAAGAGATCAAATATTCCAAGGGTTTTGGGAGATGTGAGCCAGGGACTATGGTTGAAGCCCAAATATATATGAGAAGTGTGTATTTTCTCATCTAAATGGCCAAATACATTTTTTCCTATAAGTCACAATATCACAGGGTACAGGTTCTTCAGTGCTCACTTACATTGGCCATCACTTTTTCCATATTTTTAAAAGTTAATCTAGTAGAGTCCACATCATATCCTGAGATCCTTGCCAGAATCTTAAATTCTGCATCTTAAGCAAATACTACTAAATCAATAAACTCTCATTTATTTAGTTGGATGTTCCAGCTCTCATGATCAAGGACCCAAGACTTAAGTCCACTCACGATGTCATGATCTGTATTAAATCCTCTAAATTAAAAATATTTGAAACTCATAAACAAAAATATTTATAGCTTAACAATGTTTAATTGAAATGAATTTAATAAATTTTATTAATGTTCTGTAATATCTTCAGATTCTTATGTTTATATATCTTAAAACACCAATATTTTGAATACCAAAAAGGGGATAATACATTTATAACTCTATATTTGAGGCAGTTAGAGTGTAAAATTCTCCCTTTATCTTTTAAGCTCCCACACAATCCCATAGCTGATCTGCATCAAAGTATAATGTTATCTGTGTGTTAGCAACAGTGATTGCAACTTAAGTTTATCAAGGGAGAAACTATAGATAACTAAATATAGCTTTATAAAATAGACTGAGTTATTTCTTTACTATTTTATTGTCCCAAATGTACCTTTTGGCATGGATGAGACTTAACAGTAGTCTCTTTCACACAGTCGTATCCTGCTAAGTGTAATGGAAATTCTCCTAGAGTGCTGAAAGAACCTCTGCGCTGTTGGCAACATTTCCCTATGCCTGATCTTGTGACAGTAGTTGTCCCAGATGACTTTCTCAAGGATATTTGTATAACAAACAGCCTTGTATGATGAATATAGTAAGTTTCCCAAAGCCAGAGGGCAGATTTCCTGTTCAGGATTATAATGTGTCCTTCTGAAGAGACAGTTTAGGCAGGCTTTCTAGAATTCCCTTATATGATTTTAGGATTTCCTAATCTCAGGGTTCATCAGCTGTGACACAGACCCACTGCGTGGGCAGCATCCACCAAGGCCTGCTTCTGCATTGTTCTCATGGGTTTTCAGCTGTGTTTTCTGTGTCATATAACAGCTTACTACAATTTCATGGCTTAAGACAACATGCGGTTATCATCTTACACTTTCCATGGGTCAGGGATCCAGACAAAGCTCAACTTGGTCCTGTGATCAGGGTTTCACAAGGGTGCAGTTAAGGTGCCAGCCAGGATCCTTGGTCATCTGGAGTCCCAAAAGAGGAAGAATCTGCCTACAATCTCCTTCAGGTTTTTGTGCAATTACTCGTGGTTGTATGACTGTGGCCCTCAGTTTTCCTTGTTGTTCACTAGTGGTTGCTCACAGTTCTTAAAGGTCTCCTGCAGTTTACTGACAAGTGGGTTCTCCAACACAGGGTTTACTTCATCAAGCCCATAAACTGGATTTGGTATCCAGCTCCAATCTACTAAGATAGAGTCTTACTTAATATAATGTAATCATAAGGTGACATGTTATCACCTTTGCCATATAGTGTAATCTAACCATAAAAGGGCTGTATTATCATGTTCACTATATTCCTTTTGTTAAGAGCAAGTCATAGATCCCTCTCACACTCAAGGGGAGTGGATTACACAAAAGCATAAACATGAGATGGGTTACCTTAGGATCTTAACATCACAGTGCACTAGGGGAACTGAGGCAAAAACATGGTGTCTATGGCCTGGGAGCAATAAAGCCCTTTGCTTCTGATCAGGAGCTCTGTGTCTTCTGCCAGCATCTATGTATCTGTGGCAGGACAATATTTTAGTTCACAAGTATAATAAAATCTGACTCTTTATAGTTCTTAACATTATTTTTTTCTAATCTAGTCTTTGATATATTCATAGGCTAATAAGAGCGTGAGATAATATTATCTTGGTCCATTTTCCCCCTTAGTAGTAGAAGATTATCCAGAGCAACTTCTATGTAACTACATAGTATCTCCATCTTCATTACTACAGAAAACCAGAAATTTTATATTTGTAAGGACAGGTACAGTTGGAAGCTGGTAGTTCACATCTTTTTTTTTTTTTTTTTTTTTTTTGCGGTATGCAGGCTTCTCACTGCTGTGGCCTCTCCCGTTGAGGAGCACAGGCTCCAGACGCGCAGGCTCAGCGGCCATGGCTCACGGGCCCAGCCGCTCTGCGGCTTGTGGGATCTTCCCGGACCGGGACACGAACCCGTGTCCCCTGCATCGGCAGGCCGACTCTCAACCACTGCGCCACCAGGGAAGCCCGGTAGTTCATATCTTAGTCTTTACCTGTGTAAGGGCTCTTCAATCTATGACTTTAATGTTTAAATCAATTTTAATCAATTCACCTAGAGTATAGTTACATTACCAATTTACTTAATTTGAATCTTTTTAGACCCCTAGAGTACAACCAAAATGACTGTGGGAAAGGTAATATACCAGAACTCAGTAATGAAATTTAAGGCCAGTGAACTGAATGGAACATAATCTCTCTTTTCTAAACTTGACAGATTCTCATGTCTTTCTAGAAACAATAAATACACCATCAAGGCGGTTTTGAAATGCAGGTTGCTTTAAAACTTGTGATAAAATGGCTTGTTTTTCTATAGACTACTTCCAATATGAGTTCAAAGATCACCTGTTGAATAGCCCATAAAAGGTCCATTATGTCATTTTGAACGCATCTGTCTGCCAAACATTCAAGATCATAATAAGAAATTAAACAGTTTAAAGAAGATAAAGTTGTGAAAGTTAAGTGGTGAGACAGTGCAGTGCTCTACTGTTAAAGAAGTTATTTCAACAGTATAAAGTGTTGACGGCTCTTTTGCAGCTTGTCTTAAGCATAGTCTTGTCCTATTGTCAAAGAAATACGGTGTGTAGTTCAACCAGGTATATTCTGTCTCCATAATTTGAAAGACTTCCATTCCTCTCTTCTAAATTATTCTTTCTATATTAATTCCAGAATTTAACAATAGTAGCCATTCATTGCCATTACATTAAAATAAAGAAGACAAAAGCTTCCTCCTTCATGCTATAGGAAGCCTCTTGCTGGAGATGGGAAAAAATAAAAGATGTCTTTACTTTTCTTCAATCCCTGTAAATCTCCACATGAGCACTGCATCTGATTCTTAAGTGTTCCTTTTCTTTTCAACACCTCTCCAAGCATTCATTTTAAACTCCCAGAAAAGAAGAAAAGATTCTTCATTTTTTCATGAGCCATGCAAAATCACTGGTTTCCTGGTTACCAGTTTCAATCCCACTACAAATCACCAGAGTCACCTTTTCACCTCAGAATCCTCAACAGCTTCCAATCATATGTTTGTCAAGGTTTCCCATGCTTTAGAGTATAGAAATATCCCCTGGTGAAGTTGTGAGAAATACAGTCTTTCAGGCCCATGCCCATAGTGGCTAAGTCATAGTTCTGCATGATTTTGCACACATTCTAGTGTATAATTTTCTTAAAAACATTTTACTAGCAAAGCAGTTGTGTCTTGTTAAATGTTTAATAATCAACCCTGCAGGAAAAGAAAAAAAAAGAAAGAAGGCAGGAATAATGAAAGAAAGAAAGAAAGAAAGAAAGAAAGGAAAGAAGGAAGAAAGGAAGGAAGGAGGGAAGGAAGGAAAGAAGGAAGGAAGGAAGGAAAGAAAGAAAGAAAGAAAGAAAGAAAGAAAGAAAGAAAGAAAAGAAGGAAGGAAGGAAGGAAGGAAGAAGGGATGGATGGATGGAGGAAGGAAGGAAGGAAAGAAGGAAAGAAAGAAAGCAAAGGGACAACATTAGAAATTTGCAATTACCATGTTAATACTTCCAACATGGCCAATATCAAGCTACCAAAGTTATGTTATTGGAAACAAAATGAAGAAAATAGGTGCACAAATAGGTCTCTAAGCCAGTAGGGATCAGCTCCAGCACACCACTGCACCTAGATGACTGTACTTCTACTAAATTGCTTGCACTCATATATTATTTACTGCTAGAATCTGTGCTTTACTTGCTCCCTCTTTGGAATTTAGAACTTTCCTTTACATCTGCCTGATCATTTCCTAAGGCTACTAATAATCCATCTGGGAAGCTATTGTCCAAGCAGCAATCCCAAAGTTAGGGGTGAATATTTCTTTCATATGAATCACCACATTTTAGTGCAATTATCTATTTAAATGTCTATTTTTACCTTAAAGTATGTTATCAGGAACTATATCTCATTTATCTTGGTATCACCAGAGTGTAACAAAATGTAGGAAATAAATGTTTCTTTATAAAACTCATAACCCACCATAAGCAATTAATACTGACTCACCAATATCCAATATTAATTTATCATTGATTTAATATTGAGACATTTGAAATACATCAAAGAGAAGTTGGGATAGGGAAGTGATAAGGTGACTAGTGGATTTTAAAAGGATGGATAATTGGAAAAATATAAGCAGTGCCTTGCTCAGAGAAGTCAACTGGCAAATTTTTGAGGTTGAAAACTCACTGCTGGTTTTATAAATAGTATAATTGTATTTTATTCTAGTAATCACTTTTTTAAAAATGGATTTTTTTTTTTATTTTTATTTTTGTCTGTGTTGGGCCTTTGCTGCTGCACACAGGCTTTCTTTGGTTGCAGTGAGCGGAGGCTACTCTTCGTTACGGTGAGCAGGTTTTCATTGTGGTGGCTTCTCTTGTTGTGGAGCACGGGCTCTAGGAGCATGGGCTTCAGTAGTTGTAGCACATGAGCTCATTAGTTGTGGCTCATGGGCTCTAAAGCATAGGCTCAGTAGTTGTTGTGCACGGGCTAAGTTGCTCTGCGGCATGTGGGATCTTCCTGGACCAAGGCTCGAACCAGTGTCCCTTGCATTGGCAGGCAGATTCTTAACCACTGTGCCACCAGGGAAGCTCAGTAATCACTTTTATAATTACACCAGCCAAGAATAATGAAGGTAATCAAATTTTAAGATTTAATGCATAAGCCTGAGGTCAAGGAGAAGGTATTAACCTCCTATGTTATTTTCTTCAAAGCTTCAGTAGCTAGTCAATACTAAAATCTAAATATAAAACTGAATAGAGTATAAGAAAAATATCATTACTGAATGCATTTTAATAGTATATCACTACAGAGTACTCATGTTTCAAGCCTTTATACCATGTTAACTCATATACCTATATTTTCCTATAGAATGTAGTATAGTAAATGTTTCCTACCTTTAGAGTCAAACTTTAGAGTAGAGAAACTAACTCAATGGATTCTTCTGATACTATGTGCATCTCTAGGTACAACTTCATAAAGTGAAAGTCTGAGTATTGTCAATTCACAAGAACAATTAATTAGTTGTCCTTTTTATGAATAAAAAACAAAATCTAATTTTGTTAGCACTGAGATTTCCAGGGTTTTCTGTTAAAGAAGTGACCATGGAGGACATTATCTTATCTAGTACTTTAGGGTTCTTCAAATTCTATGGTTCTGATATTCTAATTTGTCAAACCTTGTCTGCAATAAGTACACAGTCTATGTTAAAATGGCAACAGAGGTAAACTTTCTGATTCTATATATCAGTAATTACACTTAATTTTAAATTAATATCATGCAAAAATCTTGTTAATTTATCATTTTAATTGAAATTCCTTTTGAAGTTATCAAAGAATTTAGAAATTTTAATTAATTACAATTTTTCTTTTTCCTTCAGGACAGTTATGTATTTCCTCATGCCTCATAGTTGTCATTCAAAAACTTAGAGGTTACAAATTTCTAAAGGTAACCTTAGAAAAACTTATTTCTTAATTTCAAATAGATTAAAATCTGAAGATGTTTAAGAAGGTCTAAAAAAACCTCTTCTTTCCCATATCATGTTCACATCTAGAAAAGATTAGCATATGTTGTTCTGATAAATATTCTATTTTTTATCTATTTTCTGTTTCTATTATTAATTTTCTATTAAATGGACACACTGAAATGTGAGATTGTAAACATTTTATCAATCAGATTATATATATAATATATACACATATTCTTTTTTATACTTCTTTTTATAAGAGCTCCCCCCCAAAGAAACACAATATTTAGAAAACTAAGCCAAAGAACCAAAAGGTATTGAATCTAACAAAATTGTTTGGAAATAAATGAATACTGTTGGATTAAATAAATGACTTTACTAATAATATATCAGAATATTAATTTACCAGATATTACCTATCACACTAAAATAGTGCAGCATAACACCTGATAATATATAAGAAAATAATTTACATAGCCATCACCAAACTTATTTTAGTATACTGAAGAAATAAAATTATAATGATAGTATAGATGCCTTTGAATTTTATATTTGTTTTCTTTTATATAAGAAGAGTGAGGTAGTGGGATTTCCAAAAGGCAGTTGTAGAAGTTTGGTTGACAGTCTTCCCAGTTAAACATCATTTACTTGTGAACATTATAATAAAAACTATTGAAATCTCTGTAAGTTATCCTGATGACATACAGAAAATTAATAAATTTCATTCAAGAAAATCTAAGACATCTTAGTAAGAACACTGTGAGTCCATAGCATTTGAGCCAAGAGTTATTCTCATCCCCCTCCCCAGAACAGTATGACAGAAGCTCTGCTCTGATTAGCTTCTGTCACAAAGGTGGGGGTCCCTCTTTCCCCAGCTCCCAGTCTAGGCCTACAGTTTCACTGTAGGTGAAGTAGATCAGCAACATGTCTCATCCTACTCAGCTCCATGTTGCAAAAGTTAGATTCCAAAAAGGTGAAAGTGAGAGGATAGAGGCTGACTCCTATCCCATCTCCATTGTGGGGCAGGAAAACAGTCCCAGATTGGACCTAGTCCAGCCAAGCATTTAAACAAATAAAAAAGAAAAATGTAAATAATAAAATCAAGATCTGAAGCAAGGAGTAGTATTAAATGCACAGAGTTGCTATACTATGTTATTTAACCAAAATAATAAAAAGACTTAGCAATCTGGTGGAAAGTATTAGTATCACAACTTGTTAAAATGCATTCAAGTGTCCATTTTTCAAAACAAAAAAAGCATGAGGTGTGAAAAAAAAAACAGGAAAATGTGACTTATATACAGGAGAAGAGAACAGAAATATTGTTTGCATTTCAGGGAAGCCCAAAAGTTGGGTTTAAGAGACATACGCTGTAAAGCAGATATTGTAAATATACTCAAAATATAGAGAAAATTGTGTTTAAAGAATTAAAGGAGAGTATGATGACAATGTCACATCAAATAGAAAATAATAATCAGGAGATGGAAATTTTGAAAAGAAACAAAATGAAAATTCTGGAGTTGAAAAGTACAAAAATTGAAATAAAATATTCACTAGAAATGCTTCACCGATTATTTGAACTGGCAAAAAACAAATTTGTGAACTTGAAGATAGATTGACAAAAGTACACATTGATGAACAAAGAGAAAAAAATAAAGAAAAATGAACACAGCTTCAGAGAAATGTGGAAAACCATTAGCACATCAATGTATTTGCAACAGAAATGTCAGAAGCACAGGAGAGAGAAAAAGGAGCAAAATAATTTTGAAGAAATAATTGCTTTAGCTCTTTCCAAATCTGATGAAAGAGATTAAATTACACATCTCAGAGGCTCAATGAACTCAAACTAGAGTAAATACAAAGATACACACACAGACACATCATTATAAAATTCTTTATAAGCAAAAGCAAAAAGAAAGTCTTGAAAACAGCAAGATAAAACAACTTACCACTTACAGCTCCCCCTTCAATAAGATTAATAGCCAACCTCTCATTAAGAACAATAGAGCCCAGAAGGCAGTGGGTAAAATAATCAATGTCCCACCCCACTCCCCTAAGAAAGCTTATCAAGCAAGAATGCTATACTATACCTAGGAAAAAATTCAAAAATAAAGATGAAATAAAGACATTTCTAAAGGCAAAAGCTGAGAGAATTAATTGCTAGGTAACCCACCTTCCAAAAAATACTAAAGGAATTTCTTTAGGCAAAATCATATAAATCCAGATAGAAATTCAAATCCATGTGAAAAAGAAAAAAATCACCAGTAAAGGTAATTATGTAATTATAGAAGACAGTATAAATATATATTACTTTACTTCTTTTCTTTTAACATATTTAAAAAGCTATTTTATAAAACTATATATCTATATATAGATTTATATATATAATATAACTATACATATATATAATTGTATTGTTTGGCTTATAATACATAGAGATGTAATAGATTTAGCACCAACAGCTTAAAGAAGGTAGGTGAAAATCAAGCTGTTTTGGAATAAGGAAATACCACCGTATATGGTAATTAAATCCTCAGGAAGAAATGAAGAGATACAGAAATGGAAAATGGTAAGTTTAATATAATAAACACTGTAAATATATACTTGCTCTCCTTCCATCTCTAAGCTTCTTTAAAAGACATAAAATTATAAAAATTAATTCCTGGAACAATGTATTCAATGTATTTGTAAAATATGTAGATGTATTATGTGTAATAACAATAACACAAAAGAGGGGAAAATAGAGCTATGTAGGAGTAACATTTCTATATCTCATTAAATTATGTTAGTATAAGTCTAAAGTAGATTCTGATAAATTAATATATATGTGGTAAGCCCTAGAGCAACTACTAAAGATATAATGGAAAAATCTATAGTGGATAAGACTATTAAAGTAATTACAATGTTAAACTAAAACCCTTTAACTTAATGCAAAAGAAAACATTAAAGGAGGACTGGAGGAACAAACAACATATGAGGAAAAAAAATTTTAATAAAATGACAAACAATTCCAATTATGTCAAAAATAAAACTAAATGTGAATGGATTAAGCAATCTGATGAAAAAACACATTGTCAGACTGGGATTAAAAAAAAGAGAGACCCCAACTATATATTTCCTACAAGAGACATACTTTACATAAAATATACAATTAAATGGAAAGTAAAATATTTTTTAAAAGATCATGCAAACAGCAATCATAATAAAACTGAAGTGTCTATACTAATGTCAGAAAAAATAGACTCTTAATCTAAAAATATTCCTAGAGATAATGAGCATTATTTTATAATAAAAAATATCAATCCATCTTGAAGATATAAAAATTATAAACATATATGTACCTCAAATACATGAAAACAAAAGACAGACATAAAAAATAGACAATTCAGCTATGGTAGTTGGAGACTTCAATGTCTCACTTTTAATAATGGATAGAACACTAGGCAGAAGATTAACATGTATACAGAAGACTTGAATAACACTATAAACCAACAAGTCCTAACAGATATACAGAGAGCAAAATACCCCAAAATGGCTGAATATACATTAATCCAAATGCACATGGGGTACTCTCTGGAATAGACAATATTCTAGGCTATAAGTGAAGCTAAATGAATTTTAAAGTATTGAAATAATACAAAGTATGTTCTGTAAATACAATGGAATAAAATTTTAAAGATCAATAGCAGAAAGAAATTTGTGAAGCTCACAAATATATGGAAAAGAAACGAAACACTTGTTTGACCAAGGGGTCAACTAAGACATCACAAAAGAAATTAGAAAATACGTCAAAATGAATGAAAATGGAGACATAACATACCAAAACTTATGGATGCAGCTAAATCAGTTCTTAGAAGGAAATTTACAGCTGTAACTCACTGTATTAAAAAAGTGGAAAGATGTCCAATCAATGACCTAGACTTGCACCTTCAAACACTGGAGGGGAAAAAATAGAGCAATCAAGCAGAAACACGGAAATAATAAATATTATAACAGAAACACATGAAATGGAAAACAGAAAAAGAAACCAAATGACCCAGCAATCCCACTCCTGGGCATATATCTGGAGAAAACCATAATTCAACGAGATATATGTACCCCAATATTCATTGCAGCACTATTTACAATAGCTAGGACATGGAATCTACCTAAATGTCCATCGACAGAGGAATGGATAAAGATGTTGTACATATATATAATGGAATATTACTCAGCCATAAAGAATAATGAAATAATGTCATTTGCAGTGACATGGATGGGCCTAGAGATTGTCATACTGAGTGAAGTAAGTAAAGACAGAGAAAGACAAATATCATATGATATCGCCTAATATGGAATCTAAAAAAAAAAATGGTACAAGTGAACTTATTTACAAAACAGGAATAGACTCACAGATGTAGAAAACAAATTTATGGTTACAGAAGGGGAAGGTGCAGAGGAATAAATTGGGAGTTGGGATAGACGTATACACACTACTACATACAAAATAGATAACTAATGGGAACCTACTGTATAGCACAGGGAACACTACTCAATACTCTGTAATGATCTATATGGGAAAATAATCTAAAAAAGAGTGGATATATGTGTATATATATATATATATATATATATATATATAGTTGATTCACTTTGCTGTACAGCAGAAACTAACAGAACATTGTAAATCAACTATACTCCAGTAAAATTTAATTTAAAAAAGAAAACAAAACAAAAAATTAATGAAAGCAAAAGCTACTTCTTGGAAAACATCAACAAAATTGGCAAATTTTTAACTAAATTTAACAAGGAAAATGAAAGAAGACAAATTGCTAAAATCAGAAATTAAAGTGGGAACATTAATACTGACATTACAGAAATGAAACAAATTATAAGGGAATGTTATGAACAATTGTATGTCACTAAATTAGGTAATTTTGACTGAACAGCTAAATTTCTAGAAAGACACAAATGACTGAAAAAGACAATTAAAAATAGATAAAACAAAGAGGTTTATTGCTTACTAAGAGAATAAAGGATACAAACACATGATCTTCTAAATAGATGCAGGAAAAAAAACTAACATTCCAATAGTCTACCATAATAAAAACATTTAAACATAAATAAATAAGTGGAAACTTCCTTAATCTGATAAAAAGTTATCTATCAAAAAACCCACAGTTATGGACTTCCCTGGTGGTGCAGTGGTTGAGAATCTGCCTGCCAATGCAGGGGACACGGGTTTGAGTCCTGATCTGGGAAGATCCCACATGCTGCGGAGCAACTGGGACCATGAGCCACAACTACTGAGCCTGTGCGTCTGGAGCCTGTGCTCCACAACAAGAGAGGCCGCAACAGTGAGAGGCCCGTGCACCGTGATGAAGAGTGGCCCCCGCTTGCCGCAACTAGAGAAAACCCACACACAGAAACAAAGACCCAACACAGCTAAAAATAAATAAATAAATATATAAACCCACAGTTAACATAATGCTTAATGTTAATGAAAAAGTAAAAGCTTTCCCTGAAGACTATTTGCAGACTGATTTCTAACTATATGGAGATTTCCCATGGTAGGGAAAGAAGTATGCCTTCATCTTGATATATATCTTTCTCAAATGTCTATGTGTACATTAATCCCCACAGTGTCCATGTTTCTTCCTCTGTAAAATGAAAATACAAAGGGGCAAGATCAAGATGGAGGAGTAGGAGGATGCAGAGCTCACATCCCTCCAGGAAAACATCAAAAGTATATCTACATATGCAACAATTCTTACTGAAAACAAACTGGAGACTGATATGAAGACTGTTGAAAAGCCAAATCTGTAAGACAGAAATCCACAAGGAGTCAAGTAGAATGGAAGAAAAAGTAATCAGGTAAGGGCCTGTGCCCCTGGGAAGGGAAACAGAAGAGGATGGGGATTACACAGGCTTGGAGATCATCTCTGGGGAGTGAATGGTTCAAACCACATATTGAACTCACCAGCTCTGAGGTCAAATACCAGGAGGGTGAGTCCCCTTAGCTGGTTTGAAAACCAGTGGGACTGACAGTGGGGCTGTAAGAAACCTACACTCTGCTCATGAAGATTGTAAACACACTTGTTTACTACTGAAACTAGGCAGAGGAAGCACATTGAAACTGGTTGGGACTCTGGCCAGTTTCCTTTGACTACCCCAGTGCATGTGACAACCACAGAGCAGAGAACTTGCTCTTGTCCCTCATGTCCCAACAATACTCCCCTCTAGGGCAAAGGTGCCAATGCTAGGAGGGAGGAAAGCACACACTTAAAGGGAATAGAACCAGCTTGGTCCTGGCCCTGAGGGTTTCTACTCCCACAACTTGAGCCTTGCTCCCACACCAATAGGATGGTATTGGTCTGAGCAGAGGAGAGGCCCCATCTTACAACTGGCTCTGCCTCTATTCCCTCCATCTCCAGCTCCACATCCTACCAAAGTGCTGTCAGCACTCCCTGGGGGAAGAGATCACTCATGGTCACATCACAGCAAGCTCTCTCATGAAAGCCACTGGGAACACAGACTGTACAGATATGCTCCACCACTTCAAGACTGGGATAAGTAACTGCTTCACCTAATGTCATAGAGATAGAGAAAGGTAAGCGAAATGAGAAGATAGAGGAATTTGTTTCAAACAAAAGAAGAAAAAAACCCTGAAAGAAGCAACTAATGAAAGAGTGATAAATAATTTACCAGATAAAGAGCTGAAAGCATCAGTAGTAAGAATGTTAACTTAACTAGGGAAAAAAATAGATGATACAGTGAGAATTTTAACAAGGAACTTGAAAATATGAAAAAGAAGCAGAAAGAAATGAAGAATACAATAACTAAAATGAAAAATACACCAGAAGGAATTAATGGGAGAGTAGCTGATACATAACACATAAGTGACCCGGAAGATAAAATAATGGAAATCACCAAACAGAACAGCAAAAAGAAAAACAAATTTAAAAAATGAGAACAGATTCTGGAGAAGATGGCAGAAGAGTAAGATGCAGAGATCACCTTCCTCCCCACAGATACATCAGAAATATATCTACACGTGGAACAACTCCTACAGAACCCCTACTGAATGCTGGCAGAAGACCTCAGACTTCCCAAAAGGCAAGAAACTCCCCACATACCTGGATAGGTAAAGAATAAACAGAAATAAATAAAGAAAAAAGAATAAACAGAAATAAAGAAAAAAAATAAACAGAGACAAAAGAATAGGGATGGGACCTGCACCAGTGGGAGGGAGTTGTGAAGGAGGAAAGGTTTCCACACAATAGGAAGCCCCTTCACAGGTGGAGACTGCAGGTGGTGGAGGGGGGAAGCTTCAGCGCCACGGAGGAGAGCGTAGCAACAGGGGGACAGAGGGCAAGGCAGAGAGATTCCCGCACAGAGCATCGGTGCCAACCAGCACTCACCAGCCCGAGAGGCTTGTCTGCTCACTCACCAGGGCGGGTGGGGGCTGGGAGCTGAGGCTCAGACTTCGGTTGGATGCCGGGAGAGGACTGGGGTTGGCTGCGTGAACACAGCGAGAAGGGGGCTAGTGCACCATGGCTAGCCAGGAGGGAATCCGGGAAAAAGGTTTGGAGCTGGTGAAGAGACAAGAGACTTTTTCTTCCCTCTTTGTATCCTGGTGCGAGAGGAGAGGGGATTAAGAGTGCTGCTTAAAGGAGCTCCAGAGATGGGCGCGAGCCGTGGCTAACAGCGCACACCCCAGAGACGGGCATGAGACGATAAGGCTGTTGCTGCCACCACCAAGAAGCCTGTGTGCAGATTCAGGTCACTATCCACACCACCCCTCCCAGGAGCCTGTGCAGCACACCACTGCCAGGGTCCCGTGATCCAGAGACAACTTCCCTTGAAGAACACACATCATGCCTCAGTCTGGTGCAATGTCACGCAAGCCTCTGCAGCCGCAGGCTCGCCCCGCATCCGTACCCATCCCTCCCCGTGGCCTGAGTGAGCCAGAGCACCCGAATCAGCTGCTCCTTTAACCCTGTACTGTCTAAGCGAAGAACAGACACCCTCAGGGGACCTACACGCAGAGGCAAGGCCGAATCCAAAGCTGAACCCCCAGAGCTGTGCGAACAAAGAAGAGAAAGGGAAATATCTCCCAACAGCCTCAGAAACAACAGATTAAAGTTTCACAATCAACTTGATGTACCCTGCATCTGTGGAATACCTGAATACACAATGAATCAATCCCAAATTGAGGAGGTGGATTTTGGGAGCAAGATATATTATTTTCTCCCTTTTTCCTCTATTTGTGAGTGTGTATGTGTATGCTTCTGTGTAAGATTTTGTCTGTATAGCTTTCTTTTCACCATTTGTCCTAGAGTCCTGACCGTCTGGTTTTCTTTTTGATTTTTTTTATTTTAATTTTTTTCCCTAATAATTATTTTTTATTTGAATAACTTTATTTTATTTTATCCTACTTTATTTTATCTTCTTTCTTTCTCTCTCTTTCTTTCTTTCTTTCTTTCTTTCTTTTTTCCTTTCTTTCTTTCTAATTTTTCTCCCTTTTATTCTGAGCCATGTGGATGAAAGGCTCTTGGTGCTCCAGCCAGGAATCAGTGCTCTGCCTCTGAGGTGGGAGAGCCAGCTTCAGGACACTGGTCCACAAGAGACCTCCCAGCTCCACATAATATCAAACGGCAAAAATCTCCCAGAGATCTCCCTCTCAACACCAAGACCAAGCTTCACTCAACGACCAGCAAACTACAGGGCTGGACACCCTATACTAAACAACTAGCAAGACAGGAACACAGTCCCATCCACTAGCAGAGAGGCTGCCTAAAATCATAATAAGGCTACAGACACCCCAAAACACTCTACCAGACGTGGACCTGCCCACAAGAAAGAAAAGATCTAGCCTTATGCACCAGAACACAGGCACTAGTCCTCTCCCCCAGGAAACCTACACACCAGTGAACCAAACTTAGCCACTGGGAACAGACACCAAAAACAATGAGAACTACGAACTGCAGCCTGTGAAAAGCAGACCCCAATCACACTAAGACAAGCAAAATGAAAAGACAGAAAAACACACAGCAGATGAAGGAGCAAGGTAAAAACCCACCAGACCTAACAAATGAAGAGGAAATAGGCAGTCTACCTGAAAAATAATTCAGAATAATGACAGTAAAGAGGATACAAAATCTTGGAAATAGAATAGAGAAAATGCAAGAAACATTTAACAATGACCTAGAAGAACTAAAGAGGAAACAAGCAATGATGAACAACATAATAAATGAAATTAAAAATAATCTAGAAGGGATAAATAGCAGAATAACTGAGACAGAAGAACAAATAAGTGACCTGGAAGACAAAATAGTGGAAATAACTACTGCAGAGCAGAATAAAGAAAAAAGAATGAAAAGATATGAGGACAGTCTCAGAGACCTCTGGGACAACAATAAACACACCAGCATTCAAATTATAGGGGTCCCAGAAGAAGAAGAGAAAAAGAAAGGGACTGAGAAAATATTTGAAGAGATTATAGTTGAAAACTTCCCTAATATGGGTAAGGAAATAGTTAATCAAGTCCAGGAAGCACAGAGAGTCCCATACAGGATAAATCCAAGAAGAAACATGCAAAGACAAATATTAATCAAACTGTCAAAAATTAAATACAAAGAAAATATATTAAAAGCAGCAAGGGAAAAACAGCAAATAACACACAAGGGAATCACCAGAAGGTTAACAGCTGATCTTTTAGCAGAAACTCTGCAAGCCAGAAGGGAGTAGCAGGACATATTTAAAGTGATGAAGGAGAAAAAACTACAACCAAGATTACTCTACCCAGCAAGGGTCTCATTCAGATTTGATGGAGAAACTAAAACCTTTACAGACAAGCAAAAGCTGAGAGAGTTCAGCACCACCGAACCAGCTTTACAACAAATGATAAAGGACCTTCTCTAGGCAGGAAACACAAGAGAAGGAAAAGATCTACAATAACAGACCCAAAACAATTAGGTAAATGGGTATAGGAACATACATATGGATACTTACCTTAAATGTAAATGGATTAAATGCTCCCACCAAAAGACACAGACTGGCTGAATGGATACAAAAACAAGACCCATATATATGCTGTCTACAACAGACCCACTTCAGACCTAGGGATACATACAGACTGAAAGTGAGGGGATGGAAAAATATATTCCATGCAAATGGAAATCAGAGGAAAGCTGGAGTAGCAATTCTCATACCAGACAAAATAGACTTCAAAATAAAGACTATGACAAGAGACAAAGAAGGACACTACATAATGATCAAGGGATCGATCCAAGAAGAAGATATAACAATTGTAAATATTTATGCACCCAACATAGGAGCACCTCAATACATAAGGCTCATACTAAAGCAACATAAGGGGAAATCGACAGTAACACATTCATAGTAGGGGACTTTAACACCACACTTTCACCAATGGACAGATCATCCAAAATGAAAATAAATAAGGAAACACAAGCTTTAAATGATACATTAAAAAAGATGGACTTAATTGATATTTTTAGGACATTCCATCCAAAAACAAAAGAACACACATTTTTCTCAAGTGCTCATGGAACATTCTCCAGGATAGATCATATCTTGGCTCACAAATCTAGCCTTGGTAAATTTAAGAAAATTGAAATTGTATCCAGTATGTTCTCCGACCACAACACTATGAGACTAGATATCAATTACAGGAACAGATCTGTAAAAAATGCAAACACATGAAGGCTAAACAATACACTACTTAATAACGAAATGATCACTGAAGAAATCAAACAGGAAATCAAAAAATACCCAGAAACAAATGACAATGGAGACACGACAACCCAAAACCTTTGGGATACAGCAAAAACAGTTCTAAGAGGGAAGTTTATAGCAATACAATCCTACCTTAAGAAACAGGAAACATTTCAAATAAACAACCTAACCTTGCACCTAAAGCAACTAGAGAAAGAAGAACAGAAAACCCCCAAATTTAGCAGAAGGAAAGAAATCATAAAGATCAGAACTGAAATAAATGAAAAAGAAATGAAGGAAACAATAGCAAAGATCAATAAAACTAAATGCTGTTTCTTTGAGAAGATAAAAAAATTGATAAACCATTAGACAGACTCATCAAAAAAAAGGGAGATGACTCAAATCAATAGAATTAGAAATGAAAAAGGAGAAATAACAACTGGCACTGCAGAAATACAAAGAATTATGAGAGATTACTACAAGCAACTCTATGCCAATAAAATGGACGACCTGGAAGAAATGGACAAATTCTTAGAAATGCACAACCTGCCAAGACTGAACCAGGAAGAAATAGAAAATATGATCACACCAAACACAAGCACTGAAATTGAAGCTGTGATTAAAAATCTTCCAACAAACAAAAGCCCAGGACCAGATAGCTCCACAGGTGAATTCTATTAGACATTTAGAGAAGAGGTAACACCTATCCTCCTGAAACTTTTCCAAAATATAGCAGAGGAAGGAACACTCCCAAACTCATTCTACCAGGCCACCATCAGCTTCATACCAAAACCAGACAAGGATGTCACAAAAAAAGAAAACTACAGGTCAATATCCCCAATGAACATAGATGTAAAAGTCCTCAACAAAATACTAGCAAACAGAATCCAACAGCACATTAAAAGGATCATACACCATGATAAAGTGGGGTTTATTCCAGGAATGCAAGGATTCTTCAATATATGGAAATCAATCAACGTGATACACCATATTAACAAATTGAAACAGAAAAACCATATGATCATCTCAATAGATGCAGAGAAAGCTTTCAACAAAATTCAATACACATTTATGATAAAAAACCCTGCAGAAAGTAGGCATAGAGGGAACTTTCCTCAGCATAATAAAGGCCATATATGACAAACCCACAGCCAACATCGTCCTTAATAGTGAAAAACTGAAAGCATTTCCACTAAGATCAGGAACAAGACAAGGTTGCCCACTCTCACCAATCTTATTCAACATAGTTTTGAAAGTTCTAGCCATAGCAATCAGAGAAGAAAAAGAAATAAAAGGAATTCAAATTGAAAAAGAAGAATTAAAGCTGTAACTGTTTTCAGATGACATGATACTATACATAGAAAATCCTAAATATGCTACCAGAAAACTACTAGAGCTAATCAATGAATTTGGCAGAGCAGCAGGATACAAAATTACTGCACAGAAATCTCTGGCATTCTTACACACTAATGATGAAAACTCTGAACATGAAATTAAGAAAACACTCCCATTTACTCTTGCAACAAAAATAATAAAATATCTAGGAATAAACCTGCCTAAGGAGACAAAAGACCTGTATGCAGAAAATTATAAGACACTAGTGAAAGAAATTAAAGATGATACAAATAGTTGGAGAGATATATCATGTTCTTGGATTGGAAGGATCACACCTTGCGAAAATGACTCTACTACCCAACACAATCTACAGATTTAATGCAATCCCTATCAAACTACCACTGGCATTTTTTACAGAACTAGAACAAAAAATTTTACAATTTGTATGGAAACACAAAAGACCCAGAATAGCCAAAACAATCTTGAGAACGAAAAACGGAGCTGGAGGAATCAGGCTCCCTGACTTCAGACTATACTACACAGCTACAGTAATCAAGACAGTATGGTAGTGGAACAAAAACAGAAATATAGGTTAACGGAACAGGATAGAAAGCCCAGAGATAAACTCACACATATGGTCACCTTATCTTTGATAAATGAGGCAAGAATATACAGTGGAGAAAAGACAATCTCTTCAATAAGTGGTGCTGGGAAAACTTGACAGGTACATGTAAAAGTATGAAATTTGAACACTCCCTAACACCATACACAAAAATAATCTCAAAATGGATTAAAGACCTAAATGTAAGGCCAGAAACTATCAAACCCTTAGAGGAAAACATAGGCAGAACAGTCTATGACATAAATCACAGCAAGATCCTTTTTGACCCACCTCCTAGAGAAATGGAAATAAAAACAAAAATAAACAAATGGGACCTAATGAAACGTAAAAGTATTTGCACAGCAAAGGAAACCATAAACAATACCAAAAGACAACCCTCAGAATGGGAGAAAATATTTGCAAATGAAGCAACTGACAAAGGATTAATCCCCCCAATTTACAAGCAGCTCATGCAGCTCAACAACAAAAACAAAAAACCCAATCCAAAAATGGGCAGAAGATCTAAATAAACATTTCTCTAAAGAAGATATACAGATTGCCAACAGACTCATGAAAGAATGCTCAACATCATTAATCATTAGAGAAATGCATATCAAACCTACAATCAGATATCATCTCACACTGGTCAAAATGGCCATCATTAAAAAATCTAGAAACAGTAAGTGCTGGAGAGGATGTGGAGAAAAGGGAACTCTCTTGCACTGTTGGTGGGAATGTAAATTGACACAGCCACTATGGAGAACAGTATGGAGGATCCTTAAAAAACTACAAATAGAACTACCATACGACCCAGCAATCCCACTACTGGGCATATACCCTGAGAAAACCATAATTCAAAAAGAGTCATGTACCAAAATGTTCTTTGCACCTCTATTTACAATATCCAACACATGGAAGCAACCTAAGTGTCCATCAACAGATGAATGGATAAAGAAGATGTGGCACATATATACAATGGAATATTACTCAGCCATAAAAAGGAATGAAATTGAGTTATTTGTAGTGAGGTGGATGGACCTAGAGTCTGTCATACAGAGTGAAGTAAGTCAGAAAGAGAAAAACAAATACTGTATTCTAACACATATATATGGAATCTAAGAAAAAAAATCATGAAGTACCTAGGGTAAGACAGGAATAAAGACACAGACCTACTAGAGCATGGACTTGAGGATATGGGGAGGGGGAAGGGTAAGTTCTGACAAAGTGAGAGAATGACATGGACATATATGCACTACCAAACGTAAAATAGAGAGCTAGTGGGAAGTAGACGCAGAGCACAGGGAGAACAGCTTGGTGCTTTGTTACCACCTAGACGGGTGGGATATGTAAGGTGGGAGGGAGAGAGATGCAAGAGGGAAGGGATATGTGGACATATGTATATGTATAACTGATTCACTTTGTTATAAAGTAGAAACTAACACACCATTGTAAAGCAATTATACTCTAATAAAGATGTTTTAAAAAATGATAGGTATGAAGATCACGTAGCAATTTGGACAAATGTGTATGATAAAAGTTAAATAAACAAAGCAGGATGCAAAGTATTAGGCGGTTTGTGTTTGATTCCAAATAAAAAGCATAGTAAAAAAAATGTAACGATCATAAAAATTTATTAATAAAAAAAACTCACAGAAAATGAAAGTGTATGGACATAGTAGTTATGGGTGCATTTACTGCTGTTATTTATTTACCTCTGAAATACACTTTTTAACAAACATAGTGATTCCAAAAATTGTAACATTTCAATGGAATAAATTCTAAATCTCTCTTTAACACAGGTAAGAGGCAAATATATTGGTCAACTATATCTATTGTTAAAGAAATTTGCCAAATTTGTAGCATTATTCTTTCACCTTGTGAAATTCTCATTTAGAAGAATGAATTTTAAAGAACAGATTTCAGTGAATAGAGCAAGCCATAGCCATTATGTAAGGGCACAACATTTTTTCTTTCTTTTTTTTAGTAACTTTTTTTTTTTTTTACATCTTTATTGGAGCATAATCTCTCCACAATGGTGTGTGTTAGCTTTCACTCCACAACAAAGCGAATCAGCCATACATACACACACGTTCCCATATCTCCCCACTCTTGCATCTCCCTCTCTCCCACACTCCCCATCCCACCCCTCCAGGTGGTCACAAAGCAGTGAGCTGATCTCCTTGTACTATGCGGCTGCCTCCCACCAGCCATCCATTCCACACTTGGTAGTGTGTATATGTCCATGCCACTCTCTCACTTTGTCACAGCTTACCCTTCACCCTCCCCATATCCTCAAGTCCAATCTCTAGTAGGTCTGTCTTTATTCCCGTCTTACCCCTAGGTTCTTCCTGACATTTTTTTCCCTAGATTCCATATATATGCACCAGCACATAGCACCATAATATATACCAAAATGTTCATTGCAATACTATTTACAATAGCCAGGACATGGAAGCAACCTATGTGTTCATCAACAGATGAATGGATAAAGATGTGGCACATATATACAATGGAATATTACTCAGCCATAAAAAGAAATGAAATTGAGTTATTTGTAGTGAGGTGGATGGACCTGGAGTCTGTCATACAGAGTGAAGTAAGTCAGAAGGAGAAAAACAAATACTGTATTCTAACACATATATATGGAATCTAAGAAAAAAAAATATCATGAAAAGCCTAGGGGTAGGACGGGAATAAAGACACAGACCTACTAGAGCATGGACTTGAGGATATGAGGAGGGGGAAGGGTAAGCTGTGACGAAGTGAGAGAGTGGCATGGACATATATACACTACCAAACGTAGGGTGGATAGCTAGTGGGAAGCAGCCGCATGGCACAGGGAGATCAGCTAGGTGGTTTGTGACCACCTAGAGAGGTGGGATAGGGAGGGTGTGAGGGAGGGAGATGCAAGAGGGAAGAGAGATGGGATCATATGTATATGTATAACTGATTCACTTTGTTGTAAAGCAGAAACTAACACACCATTGTAAAGCAGTTTTACTCCAATAAAGATGTTAAAATAAATAAATAAATAAAATAATAGTAACTAAAAAATAAAATAATATAATAGTAACTATGGGAAAAAATAAATAAAATATAAAATGAGAACAGATTAAGGAACCTCTGAGACAACATCTAGCATACCAACATGTACATGACAGGAGTCCCAGAAGGAGAAAAGAGAGAGAAAAGGGTCAAAAATATATGTGATGCAATTATGACTGAAAAATTCCTGAAGGTGGATAAAGAAACAGATATCCAGTTACAGGAAGCACAGTGAGTCCCAAACAAGATAAACCCAAACAGACCCACACCAAGACATATTATAATTAAAATGGAGAAAGTTAAAAATAAATGAGAACTCTAAAAGGAGCAAGAGAAAAAGTGAGTCCTATACAACAGAACCCCCCAGAAGGAGGTCAGCTGGTTTTTCTGAAGAAACTTTACAGGACAGAAGGGAGTGGCATGACATATTTAAAGTGCTGAAAGGGAAAAACTTACAACCTAGGATTCTCTACCCAGCAAGATTATCATTCAGAATTGAAGGAGAACAAAAGAAATTCTCAAGGAAGCAGAAACTAAAAGAGTTAATCTATACTAAAAAGACCTTAAAAGAAATATTAAAGGATATTCTTTAAGTGGAAAAGAAAAGGCTACAAGAATAAATAAGAATTTACAGGAAATGGAAAATCCCACTAGTAAAGTCAAATATATATTAAAGGCTGTGGATCAACCACTTAAACAAGCTAGTAGAAAGATTAAAGGAAAAGAAAAATGTAAATCAAGAGTAATTATGATAAACAGTTAAAGGATAAACATGAAGATGTAAAGTACAACATCAATAGCACAAAATGTGGGAAAGGGGAGTTAAAAATGTAGTTCTTTTAGAATGCTTTTGAACTTCAATTACAGCCAGTTTAAAACAAGCAGATATAGTTATGGGTCAACATATATGAAACCCATGGTAACCACAAGCCAAAACCCTAGAGTAGATACACAAAACAAGAAAGAAAGGAACACAGGCATACCACTAATGAAAGTCATCAAATCACAAAGGAAAAAACTAAAAGAGGAATGAAAGAAGAGAACTATAAAAACAATGAGAAAACAAGTAATAAAATGGCAATAAGTACATACCTATCAGTAATCACTTTAAATGTCAATGGAATAAGTGCTCCAATCAAAAGAAATAAGGTGGATGATTGAATAAAATAAAATAGACCCATCTATATCCTGCTTACAAGAGGCTCACTGCAGAGCTAAAGACAAACATAGATCACACATAGATCTATGTGAGAGAATGGAGAATGATATTTCATACAAATGGAAATGGCAAGAAAGCTGGGGTAGCAATACTCATATTAGAAAAAGTGTATTTTTAAAAAAGTCTATGACAAAAGACAAAGAAGTGCATTGTATAATGATAAAGGGATCAATAAAAAAAAACGGGATACAACATTGGTTAATATATACGCACCCAGTATAGAAGCCCCTAAATATATAAAGCAAATATTAACAGACATAAAGGGAAAGATTGACAATAACACAATAGTAGGAGACTTCAACACCCCACTTACATCAGTGGACAGATCATACACACAGAAAATCAATAAGGAAACAGTAATCTTAAAGGACACATTACACCAGTTGGACTTAGTAGATATCTACAGGACATTCCATCCAAAAACAACAGACTACCCATTCAAGTGCACATGACACCTTCAGAATAGATCACATCTTAAGTCACAAAACAATTCTCAACAAATTTAAGAGGACAGAAATTATATCAAGCATTTTTTCAGTGGAACAGAATAGACATCCCAGAAATAAACCCATGCACTTATGGTCAATTAAACTACCACAAATGTTGCAAGAACATACAATAGAGAAAAGATAGTCTCTTCAATAAGTGGTGCTGGGAAACCTGCACAGTTACATGTAAAAGAATAAAATTAGAATATTTTCTCACTCCATATACAATAATAAACTCAAAATGGATTAAAGAGTTAAATGAAGGACCAGACACCATGCAATTCCTAGAAGAAACCATAGGTAGAACACTCTTTGACATAAATCGTAGCAATATTTTTTTTGGATCTGTCTCCTAAGGCAAAGGAAACATAATCAAAAATAAACAAATGGGACCTAATTAAATTTAAAGCTTTTGTACAGCAAAGGAAACCATGGACAAGACAAAAAGGAACTTACTGAATGGGAGGAAATATTTTCAAATGATACAACGAATAAGGGGTTAATAGCCAAAATACATAAACAGCTCAATATCCAAAAAACAAGCAACCTGATAAACAAGTGGGCAGAAAACCTGAATAGGCATTTTTCCAAAGGAGACATACGTATGACCAGCAGGCACATGAAAATAAGCTCAAGATCGCTACTCATCAAAGAAATACAAGTCAAAACCAAAATGAGATATCACCTCACACCTGTCAGAATGGTTAACAGCAAAAAGACCAGAAATAACAAACATTGGCCAGGACGTGGGGAAAAGGGAGCCCTAGTACACTGTTGATGGTAATGTAAATTGGTACAGCCACTAGGGAAAAACAGTATGGTGTTGCCTAAAAAATCTAAAAATAGAATTACCATATCATCCATCAATTCCATTCCTGGGTATATATCCAGAATATACAAAAACACTAATTTGAAAAGATACATGCACCTCAATGATTATAGCAGCACTATTTGCAATAGCCAAGGCATGTCAGCAATTTAAGTGTCTATCAACAGATAAATGGATAAAGAAGATGTGACATATATATATATATATATATGCATATATATATACACACACACACATATATATACACAATAGAATATTACTCAACCATAAAAAAGAATGAAATTTTGCCATTTGCAAGAACATGGATGGATCTGGAGGGTATTATGCTTAGTGAAATAAGTCAGACAGAAAAAAAAAACAAATACTATATGTTTTTGTTTATATGCTGAATCTATAAAATAAAACAAACAAATGAATATATGAAACAGAAACAGACTCACAGCTATAGATAATAAACTAGTAGCTTCCAGTGGGGAGAAGGAAGAGGAAAGGGGCAAGATAGGGTATGGAATTAAGAGGTACAAACTACAATTCATAAAATAAATAAGCTACAAGGATAAATTGTACAGCACAGGGAATATAGCCAATATTTTGCAATAACTTTATAAAGAGTATAATCTATAGAAATATTGAATCACTATGTTGTACATCTGAAACTAATATAATATTGTAAATCAACTATACTTAAATTTTTAAAAAATGAAGATAGAGAAAGCACAAAAATCTCCTTATCCCTTCCCCATTCCTATCAGTTAAACAGGGAAACTGAACTTTAGTAACAACAAATGCAGGGAAATCTACACAGTGGACATGAAATAAATCTTAGTAATTGTAAAGATTATCAAGAATAACATCGCCCAATATAACACCTTATTTCATACTTGCAACTGTTACTCTATAGATTTTTAAATGTTTGAAAAAATTGAATGAGCAGTATTTGCTTATGCCATATCTGAAAGAATAATAAACTGGGTTACCACAGGGTTTACTGATTCCAGAAACAGAATTATTTAACTCCTTACTCATAAATGAGAGGGGAAAATGGAGCATTATATAGAAATATATTAAGTGTATTATATATGGTATGCTGTACTATAATAAGTGGAATATAGTATGCTAGATTTTATTACTGTATCAATTATGTATTCCCTTCTCTGTAAAACCCCTTGCCATGTGACCTCCTCTTCCTTCTGTGAGAGGAATATTTCCCACCACTTTGTTATACTTTGGGATGTGAATTGACTTGTTCATTAAAGTGAGAATGAAATAGAATTATGCTTCAGAAATTACCAGCCTTTGCATATTTCCATCACAAGAATACCTTATACTAAATAAAGGTAGACCCTTTAGTCTGTGCTGTGGTAGAAGGTACATGGAATAGAGACACAGGCAACCTGTATCTGACAAGTTGCTGTAAGGCACTGAGGTGTTTTGTTTGTTTGTTTCATTTTTTTAACAGAAGATAGAAGACTAAATTACATGTTTTTGGAAAATAATCATAAAGACATGAAAAAAATAGTCCTTTTTATATTTTTGATAAGTGAGAACAAACAAAGCCTCCCAACCATCTGTACTATATCTGTCCCCTGAGATCATTGATAGCACCAACATCTTACAAATGAAGACTTAGTTACTCCTAAGAAAAATAACTTCTTAATGATGCTGAGTTCTAAAACCTGAAATAAAAGTTGCAACAGAGATTTATGGTCACATATTTAAACAATGGTGCAAGCAAGACTATTAACCGTCTGAGCTTTCTATTGGGAAAAAAATACAGCAAAAAATAAAAAGACTTCTCTGAAGAGCCAGAGGAATATATTAAGAAATAATGTGTGCAAAGAGAACATGAAAATAGGAACACAAGTCAAGGTCTGAAATATGTGATGTTAACAGCCCATGTGCTGATGCTGGGTTTACACGCCTAGCAGGAAGCCAACGGGAGCTGTGAAACTCAGGCATCATGGTTCATTTGTAGGGTTGGCAGAATGGTAAGTCCTGAACCAAAGCAATCATCAACAAATGTAGTCAATAAATTGCTAAAAATACTTCACAAGAAATCATCGTTAGCTCCCAGTTTAGTGCCCCAAATCTTTGGTGAATAATTTGCATTTAATAATTGACAGATATTTGTCCCATGTTGCTCTCTAATATGTTTGGAATAAACAGGTGGAAAGCCTGTTAGATCCTAAAAGAAACAAGGAAAGTTGAATCATATATATGATATACATATATATACAAATATATTTTTAGTTAAATCTGGAAATTTAACTTAAAAATACAATGAACATATTTCAAAGAATGAACATACTTAAAAAAATAGATTTCCCTTCTTATGTTAGCTTTTTATTTCTGCAGTAAAAAATAACCCTAAATCTGGTGGCTTAGAACAGCACAAATTTATTGTCTCATTGTTTTGTAGGTCAGAAGTCCAGTAAGGGCCTTATTAAACTAAAATCAAGGTGTTAGCAGGGCTACATTTCTTTTGGGGGGCTATAAGGGAGAATCCATTTCCTGCTCACTTGAATTAACAGAATTCAGTTCCTTGTGCTATAAGACTATAAGGCCATTCTCAAGTTCTTTAGGCTACTCCTTCCTCCACCTTCAAAGTCCATGGCTCCTGGCCCCATCCCTCTATCTTCAAAGTCAGTGACAGCAGTTTTATTCTCTATCAAGCTTCCTCCTTCTTCATTCTCTTTTCCCTAACCCCGTTGGAAAAAGTTATTCATTTTCAAGGAATCATGTGATAAACTGAGCCTTCTTGGATAATCCACTATAATCTTACAGTCTCAAGGTCTGTAACCTTAATTACTCCTGGAAATTTCATTTTGCTATGTAATGTAATCTATTCAGGGGTTCAGGTGATTAGGATGTGGGTGTCTTTGGAGGGACAGTATTCTGCCCACCAAACCTACTAAATGGTCAATCCAGCATTCATTAAAAAGAAAAAAGAGCGAGAGAAGAAACGAATATAACTAAGACAACATTTAGGCACAGGAACTGACACTTGCCTAAATCACAGGAAACCTGAAATACCAGCATGAATTTGTCAAGGTTTAGAAAGTAAAGAACTCCTTAGGTGACAAAGACTGGAGACTGACAGACACACCTCTACTTCTACCTTATTCCTCCATAGCTGCCTCTATAATACAGGATCTGAAATCCAAAAACTCAAGTTTCAAATGATAGTACTCAGACTTCTGAATTTTTATCAGCCTCTACCCTAGTGTTTCTGTAAGCTTCATTTCTGGATCGCCTACAATAGAAGGACTTAAGGGCTTCCCTGGTGGCGCAGTGGTTGAGAGTCCGCCTGCCGCTGCAGGGAACACGGGTTCATGCACCGGTCCAGAAAGATCCCATATGCCGCGGAGCGGCTGGGTCCGTGAGCCATGGTCACTGATCCTGTGAGTCCGGAGCCTGTGCTCCGCAACGGGAGAGGCCACAAGAGTGAGAGGCCCGCGTACAGCAAAAAGAAAAAAAAAAAAAAAGAAGGACTTAAGCTTCCAAAGACTTAAGCTTCCAAAGTGATTCTTATTCACAAAATTTTAAAATTTCTGCTACAGTAGCTAGAAATGCCTTTAGAAATCAGGGTTTTTGACAAACCATTTAAAAGCATTGGATAAAATAGGTAAGGAAAGAGGAAAAATGCTACAGGAGTTAAATATACAGTTATGTTTACTAATTACCTCTTTCTTTTTAGTTTAATATCTAAAAAAACAAAGAAAAGATATCTTAATAAAGGACTCCAACCATTTCTGTTTACAATATACCTATCAATGAATATTTTATTTTGAGAAATTAAGTAGACTGGCCTAGTATACACTAAGATATAGTCAGTAGTTTTAAATTTTATTAATGGAGAGAAGTCTAATGATTACTAATAACTATTATTTTGAATTAAAAGAGTATTATTTTAATATTCATTTGGAGTAATTGCTAATTCTGTATTTGGACATCTAGTGGGAATGTAACACTTCAACTTTCATGTTAAAATCTTATTGATGCTTCTGATCCTAAGTAAATAAAAAAATTAAGGTGTCTATGAAGGTAACAATTGTTTCCATCCATATTATTTATATCACTCTTTCATAGTCCGTATCTTTGCATAGTGATGTGAGGACCATGTGCTTAAAGATGTTTTCAAATAACTTATTTCCGTTGATTTTTAAAATAATTAATGGTTATAACTAAGATCCCACTTTGGAAAAGCAGCAATATTTTACAACCATCAGATGTCAGAGGACTTTATTTTTCAACTATAATATGATGAATTATTAGGTTGTTTGCAAAAGCAACATGAACTTACTTAGCTGCATGACAATTAGCTTACTGATCTTTGTTCTACCTTTTCATGCAAACAAGGAACAATTTTAAGGACATTTAAAAAGCAGTAGCAAATTTTTAATATCATGTTTCTATGCTAATAGTAAAAACAAAAATCTAATTAATTTAGCCTTGCTGCAGAACCATAGCAGAGAGATTCTAAACAGGGTGTTAATAAACAAATGCCTCGCCTTGTAAAAAGTGCCTGAGTGATCTATATATACCCACACAGCAGGCTTAGGAAAACTGTGAGGAAGGCCACAAGCCTGGACCTTCAATTACCCTGTAAATCACTCCTGCTTCATTCTCCAGGCGATAATGGGACCAAAATGAATGAGTGGTAGCAGAACACCCAAAGGTCTGTGAAAGAAAGATACAAATAAAACTGCATAGCCTAGCTCTATCAGAGACAGCATAAAACAATAAATTTAACATCATACCTGGAGCGAATAACAAATATTGAAATTGTAGGTTTCTAGAGGCTGGTTGGAGGAAAGAGACAATATAATCTAGAAACATTCTATCAAATGTCACCATTTTAAAACTGCAGGTTTTTACACGAAGTTTGTGAGGGTGGGGGGTATTATTCAAATACATTTGTATCATGTTAAATTTAATTAAGATGACTTATCTTGTAAATAATTATTTTTCTTGTTCAATGGATAAATAAAATGTATATAAATCTTACCTGGTAACAAAATTGTTACCTAAATTTTCAATTCACAAGATACCGAAAACTTCATTAGTTGGTATGTTCTCTATGTTGCAAATATTTTGATATATATAATCAGGAAGCATGAAACCACAGGAATTAGGACACCATACGAAAACCAGGAATTCTGAAGAAGAAAAAAAAAGAGATTAAGACCAGAGGCCCTTCACAGACCCAGGAAGATAATGAGTGGTTTCTGGAACCAAGTTCTCAGCCCAGAGAATTAAATACTGTAGATGCAGAACAGATACCTGTGTTTTTAATGGCCAGCATAGTGAACAGAACCCTTTGAGTTTGATGTACAGAAATTTAGGGTTTTATGGTAGGCTTAATTAATAAGCACATCTCTGTGTTCCTACATGTGGCATAAGTCACCTAGTCAAATAATTAAAAGGTATACTTTTAGGTAGCATTAAACAAAAATATAGTGCTCAGAAGACCCATGCTTCAGTAGCTGCCCCATTACATGAGGAAATCACTATTCTCTCTGTGCCTGAGATTCCTACCTGTAAATGAGGATCAAATTCATTTGATTCAAGTGAATTCTGTCAAATTCATTTTAATGGACACCTTTGTTGTCCCACCCAGAACCTTTCAGATCCATTTTAGCATTTATGTATTAATTTCCTCTAGCTTTGGTATACTTTTGCTTTTCCTTACAATAGCTTATAGCTGCAACTCTTCAGAGAAGTAACCTTGGTGTCTTAGAGCCCATAGAGAGCCAGAGTTGCCTGGAGGATACAGTACATCACCCTGCATGCACAATCCTAGCAGCCCTGAGATAAGAACTGATAGGTATAGTAATATGAAAACCCAGCTTACTGACAGCTTCCAAGGCATAATTTCCCCAGCAGAGTTTCCTTGATGTATCAGGCTGAAGCTACACTCTGTGAGATTTTTCCTGAAATTTCACCCACGTCTTCTTCCTTGACTTCTTTTCTATCTGTCCTGCTTCTTCCACTCTTTCATGAGATTTGCCTGGGAAAATTTCTTTAATACATCATTTGCAGAAGAAACCTTGCCTCACTGCTTTGGGGTAGCCCAACCTAAGACACTTACAATGCTGAGTTTTAAAATGACTCTATTTCAACACAGAAACATTTAGTGTTAGATGTGCCTCCTCAACTCTAGATTCTACATGTACTACTTGTTCCAGAAAAGAAATAAAATATATAACTTCACACTTTCTCTATGAAAACTGGGTAAGGTATTTTTGCTTGTATTTATTTGTTTGTTTTTATGGACTTTAATGAGTCCTTTACCACTTATAAAATACATGCAAGCTCTTAAAACTATAAAGCACAATGCAATTGTAGAGTATGCCTTTCCTTAGTAATATGTATTTAAGGTTCTTCCATATCTTTTGGATAGCTTAAACCATTAATAATAACAATGAATATCATTCATTTGTAGCACTGAATAATATTCTATTGTCTGGCTGTACCACAGTTTATTTATCCATTCACTTCCTGAAGGACATCTTGTTTGCTTCCAAGTTTTGACAATTATAAATAAAGCCACTATAAACATCTATGTGCAGTTCTTGGTGGAAACATAATTTTCAACTACTTTGGAGAAATATCACTGAGTGTGATTGCTGAATCATATGGTAAGAGTATGTTTAGTTTTCTAAGAAACCACAAAACTGCCTTCCAATGTGACTACACGATTTTGCATTCCCACCAGTCATGAATGTGAGTTTCTGTTGCTCTGCATCTCACCAGCATTTGGCATTGCCAGTGTTAAAGATTTTGGTCATTTTAATAGGTGTGTAGTTGTTTCTTATTGTTGTTTTCATTTTTGTTTCCCTGATGACATATAATGTGGAGCATCTTTTCATATGTTTGTTGGCCATGTGTATGTCTTCATTGGTGAAATCTGTTAAGGTCTTTGGCCTATTTTTTAATTGGGTTGTTTGTTTTCTTATTGTTGAGTTTTAAGAGTATTTGTGTGTGTGTGTGTATTTTGGGTAATAAGCCTTTATCCAATGTGTCTTTTGCAAATATTTTCTCCCAGTCTATGGCTTGTCTTCCTATTCTCTTGACATTTTATTTCACAGAGCAGAAGTTTTTAATTTTAATGAAGTCTAGCTTATCAATTATTTCTTTCATAGATTGTGCTTTTGGTGTTATATCTAAAAAGTCATCCCCATGCCCAAGGTCATCTAGATTTTCTCTTATGTTGTCCTCTAGAAGTTTTATAGTTTTGCACTTTACATTTAGGTTTATGATCCATTTTGAATTAATTTTTGTGAACTAAAAATGAACTTAAATAAAGAGCACCTTATATAAAAGTTAAAACACACACAATAAAAGAGTAGATGTTAGCTATTTTCTAATACAGTCTATTGAATAAAAGATGCCCTTTTTATTTCAAAACAGAAAATTTAAAAAAATAATTACTTTTAAAAAATTCTAACAAATTTTTATTGATCTACAAGTGTTGAGTTCAGTAATAATTGTTGGTTTTACAAGACAATAAGCTATAATTCTTTTCCCTCAAGGAAGTCCTAATCAACAAGACATTTGAATAATTCTCTAATACACTGACCAAAAATGGTTTATACTAAGGACTGTAAGTTATTTAGAAAGAAGTAAATTATTATTCCTGGTGAGAAAAAAAAAGTTTAAGGAAAGCATCCTAGAAATGATAAAATATGCATACATGTCTGATTGAGTAGTATTGAATCATCTAGGAGAGGGAAAGAGATTTTTCCAGAAAGAGATAGCATAGGGGAAAAAAAAATGTGAGAAACCTACAGTGTATATGGGAAATGCTGCTATGTGGCTAAAACATAAGAGCATGAAGGAAGGTAGCAAAAGTTTAGAAAGGTAGATTATAAAAAATATGTTTGATATACCAAGGAGTATGACTTTATCATTTTGGTAATCTGAAATCATAACATATTATATTTAAAAACTTTGTAGAATCAAGAGACCTTAAATATGTTTGTAGACTAGATGGAAGAAACCAATAGAGATATTGTAGGTATAAGGGGTGAGGTGGAAAAAATAGTATCAGTGGTTTGCCCCTGAAAAGAGAAGGGAATGAATAATACTGGGTGTGAGAAAGAGGCTTTTATTTCTGGCTCTGAGGAAAAAGGGGGGAAAAAAAAGTAAAGATGAAATATTTCATAAACTTATTAGTATTTTTGTTAGACTGTTCTGTAGAACCTTCCTACTGTGATTAGGTATTACAAGAAAAATATTATTATCTGAATAAATTGAAAAATGCTAGATTAATGAATGGTATATTTTTCCTTAAGACAGAAAAACTCAAAGCCTCCAGCCTATCCATTATTAATCTCCTAATTAGACATCCTTTTTGCAATATTTTCCAAAATTGGCAGACCACAGAATGCTGTTTTCATGAAGTACCTCATATGATTGTAATTTCCAGAGTTTCTAATGTGAGATAAGTGATTTATATGCTATAGTCTTGAATATTGTCCTCCATCCCCAGAGTCTGTCAGTCACTTATATTATGCAGCATAAGCACTATGTATCTAGGTAATTAGCAAGAAAGTATGGGCTCCTGATAAAATATACAAGCCATGGTTTCTGCAGCTGAATTGCTTACTCCAATAGCAAGAGATATTTCCCAAACAAAATAGGACTAACAAGTTTGAGAATTAAATCCTGAATTACATGATACATATAATAATTCACATAATTATTCAAAGAAAATTAATAATGAGGCTTAGCACTCACAACAAAGTTGTCATATATCTGTCCACAGGGTATTATACAGACAATGGAGATCTGATCTTCCCAAATTCAGCCATTGAATGATTATAAAGAAACTTTCCACTTTCTGAAGCTCTGGAGTATAAATAATTATAATCTATGAAGTCATATGGAAAAGACTAAACATAAAAGATCATACTTGGGATAATACTCTACTAGTACAGTTAAGAATATTAAGAGAAAATTACTAATATATGTTGAAAGTGCATTATACAATAAACTGAAAATATAGAGATAATAATGCAGAGATTAAGGAAAAATTCAAAGCCAGTAGAAGAACACTGAAAGCATGTGCTTGGAAGGAAATAGAAATAGTCAATATTACTAGAATAGAAGGAATCAATATAGGTAATGTGGTTGGAAAGTTAAGTGGGAATCTGCCTAGAAGCCATGCTAAACAGACAAGGAAGGATTTGGAGTAAATGACTAACATGTTTATAATTATGAATTAGATATGTTGAATACAAAAGCCATTCTTTTACTCTGTTTAATAATATTCATTTTTCCAGGTTTCATTTTAATATCAGGCATACTTTAAAACTTTTAAATCAACTACATAAATACTAAAAAAATAATTCTTCATATATTTTTAAAAAGAACTTGCCCACCCAGAATACATATATTGAAAACAACATGAAATAAATCAACCATCTTATTCAACAACCAAAATAAGCTTTTCATTTCCTGAAAACTAAGCCTATCATTTCATTTCATTTAACTAACAAATCCCTATAGGTAAGATCATTAAAACTATGTTATATCAAATGTGTGTTTCAATTATTTATCGTACCATAACAAGTCACTCCAAAACTTAATTGCTTGAAACAACATCAATTTGCTATTTCTTGCAATTCTGAGTTGACTGGGCTCTGATGGATGGCTCTTCTGCTCCATGAGGTATCAACTGAAATCACTCACTTGAACTAAGCAGGTGGTCAAACTGGGTTAAAGATCCAAACTGCCTCACACTCATGTCTGGTCCCTAGTGTTCTTACACAAGGCCTCTCCACATGGCAGTTTGGGGCTTTCTTACAGCACAATGGTCTCAGGGTAGTCGTTCTTCTTACAAGAGACCTCCCTTCCCCAGAAAGCACATTAAGGCAAGCTTCCATGCATCTTAAAGTTTAGGCACATACAGAATTAAAACCAAAGTTTTTGCCACAGTTTTTGGTCAATGTCAGGCCAGCTCATATTTAAAGTTAAAGACTCCGCATTTTGATTGGAGAAGGGAGGGATTAATATTGGGCATCTCTGATCACTATTTACTACAATAAGTATATATTATAATAGGCACAGTTTATTTTTCAGTAAAATTAAGGATCCTCCATTTCCATAGCTAGATATTAGAAGTATTAGAAGGCTCTATTTGACGACCACCACTAGACCAGGTAAGTTGAAATAGTCACTGGTAAGATTATAGAACTAGAGTTTGAATATAAGATTAAACTCATCCCGGACAATCAAAAGTTCCACCCATATCCCACATTGATTAGTCTTTATTTTTAATATGAAGCTATTCCTATTGGATGGTCCATGAATTTATAATTTTGTTCAAATAATTTTGAAAAATGATAAAAGGTACTTCTATTATCCTCTTAAAGACTTGGCAATGTTATATTAAAAGTTGTAAATAACTTTCTGATGGAATCTCAGTCTTACAGTCAAAATACAAGTTGAATGTAAGGCTGAGTTTCCATCAGAAAGAATTTCTATAAGTGGGGTTCTTTTTAATTGAAGTATAGTTGATTTACAATGTTATATTAGTTTCAGGTATGCAATATAATGATTTGATATTTTGAGAGATTATACTTCATTTAAGTTATTATAAAATATTAGTTATATTCCCTGTGCTGTACCTTACATCCTTGTATCTTATTTATTTCATACCTAGTAGTTTGTATCTCTTAATCCCCTTCTCCTATCTTGCCCATCCACCACTCCTCTCCCCTCTGCTCACCACTAGTTTGTTTTCTGTATCCATGAGTCTATTTCTCTTTTGTTAAATAGAAATGGAGCTCTTAACCTGCCTGCATTTCAGGGAGTCAGTGAACTTTTGAAAATTTTGCACATATATATTTTTCTGTGCAGTTGATTCATTAGCTCTCTTTTCAATTTTGGTCCCCCTAAATTTTACATATCTCATTTTCTAAAGTCAGAAGAGATATATTTGAACCATAACTTGATCAATCTTAACTAAATGTCTCATTTGTCAAATAAAAATAATACTACCTTGAAAACAATTGTATGAATATCAATTATCACTTGTGAAATTAGTTAAAATAGTTATTAAATTATTAAAATAGTTATTTTTAGAAACCTTTGGTTTTTAAATTATGATTTTTCTCACATGGGATCTGAATTACAAAAACCATTAAGTAACCCTTTGTCACATTCAGATAAATCTCTTTAGTGCTTTAAAATTATTGTCTTATTTGGTTCTCACAGCAACACTATGAAAAAGATTTTATTAGGATTCCCAATTTACTGATAAGAAAATTTGGAGGATAAAAATTTTACTTACTGTTACATAGTCATCTAATACAGTAGACTGTCTTATTATTTCATTAATATTTAAGCCCTCTCTCTTTAGAAGAACTATATATTTCCTTCTTAAATTCAGATATGACCATGATACTTGGCTTATCTAATACAATGTAAGTACAAGCACCTGTCATGTCTGGGCATAAGCTTTCAGAACCAGTATAAAGTTCACCATGTTCTCTTTTACCTACTTCTGTGATCTTGGTGGGTGAGCCAAGAAGAGGCCTTCATAAATGAAGCAGATGTGGAGAAGAGTACCCTTGCAAACCCTTGAAGATGAAAGAGCTGTGAATGAGAAATTAAATTTAGTTATCTTACATCAAGAAAAAAATTGGCATGTGTTTGTTATCATAGCCAAACTTACCCTATCCTGACTGGTTACACAGCCAGTGAAGTGAGAAGCTAAGATCAGGACCAAGCCAATATGGCTTCCAAGCCTGAACTTTGAACTATGCAATATTGCCTTTCTTGATTTTACAAATGACCTTTTTTTCTTTTCTTAATTTTTTTTTCAATTCTTTACATTAACCCTTTAAGTTTTCTGAAGAATATTACACTGTTTTCTTAAGGGGACAGCAACTGCTTTGGTGCTAGTTTTCAGAGAACAATAGTTGGAAATAAGCATGAGAAACTGCCATAAAAGGCAATTTGAAGTTTGGGATAACCTCCAACACCAGAATGGGAAATCTATCAGAAGTGCTAAAAATATTCATGCAAAGTTAATTGAGGGAAATAAAAAAAGAAATGTGGAACATAGGCTGTCCATAGAACTTCTACTCTTAAATTGAGGTTGCCTTATTAAAATAATTAAAACTTAGAAAACCTTTAGTACATAAAAATTTCTGTAAAGGTTTTGTAAAAGTACTTATAAAAATTTTTTTCTACTTGTACTCTGCCAAATTACTGAAAGAAACTGAAAAGATCAAGATCCTTTTTCTGAACTAAAGTGGCTAAAAATTGCTTTGATGATGAGGATGATGATGATGATGGTGATGAAGATGAAGATAGGAGATAACATTTATCAAGGTCTTAGTGTGTGGCAGGTGATCTGCTAGTGATTTTCCTTTAGCAACCTTATCTGATGGGTGTGATTACAACCTCCATCATATAGAGGGAAAGCTAGCATAACTAAAGGAAGTATGCTGAAATTGGACCCAGGCAAACTGTCCTCAGAACTCCCATGCTTAACCACTCTAGTATATTTGCCCTGTGCAATCAAGATGAAACCTGTTTCTTCTCAGGTAAAGATTTCTTATGATGCTGGATTATAGACAGAAGTTCTTAATCAGAATCTCATTTCTCTTATTTCTGACGAAGACAAGCAAATTTGCAGTTAACAATGGGCAGAGCTGGACGGTCCTCCAGTTAAGCTAGGACACAAAATCTAGGGTCAACAGTCTTCACAATAAGGGCTCAATACTTTTATATTTGGAGGAAAGGTTCTATTTTTTAACTTGTATACTGTTATTGTATTTCAGTTATAAACTAAGAATACTACAGTGTTCAGTATATAGTAGTCTCCAAAGTGTTCATATGACACAGAAAATAATCCAAAAATAAGCTGATTTGGGCTACTATTGTATCAAAAATCAGCCTTATATAAAATAGAGGTTGAATGGAGCAAAATACTGCTTTAAGTAAGGTATAGGAGAAAGAAAAATGGACTGGAGAGAGAGGAGAATCATTCTGTGAAATTCTACATGTTTGATATATTTCCTTTGTTAGTTTTAGTTTTAAAGTCTGAGTTTAAGGTCAATTAAGCATTTGTTCAATTATGCAGAGAAATAACTAATGCAATCACAAATTATAGTTAATAGACATTTAAATATTTATTTTATTATTATACATAAGTTTTTGTGTGCAGCATGCATTTCTATTGGGAAGTAAATAATATCAACTAGAATTGTATTTGTTTGTAGTTTTTTTTTAATTTTTATTTATTTATTTTTTGGCTGTGTTGGGTCTTCATTTCTGTGCGAGGGCTTTCTCTAGTTGCGGTGAGCAGGGGCCACTCTTCATCGAGGTGCGTGGGCCTCTCACTGTTGCGGCCTCTATTGTTGCGGAGCACAAGCTCCAGATGAGCAGGTTCAGTAGTTGTGGCTCACAGGCCTAGTTTTTCTGCAGCATGTGCGACCTTCCCAGACCAGGGCTTGAACCTGTGTCCCCTGCATTGGCAGGCAGATTCTCAACCACTGTGCCACCAGGGAAGCCCTGTAACTTTCTTTTTCTTTAGAAATTATTTGTGAAAACACAGTATTATGTAAGACTAAATTTATGTATGTCTTTTTTTTTTTTCTTTTCTTCCGCCAGTCTTCTAGGGCATGTGCTTATCTTACAAAAAGAAGTATTCATTAAAAAAAAAAAAATCTACACAAATGGATTTCAAGCTTTAATTTAGGTAAATCAGGAAAATGCAAATATAGTATTTGTCATAGCGGCATAGTGGCTTAGCTTTGCTCTCTGATGCCTTTCATATATTTCTAGTTGCCATGGCTTCCTGCCTATCATGTTCATGACAAGCATTCAAAGCAGAAATACTGTAGGAGGACTGCTTGTCTGAGAACACACATACTATTTAAGGCCTTTATTCCTGGCTCACTGACACTATTCACCCAAACATAAAGAGTGAATGGTCAAACAAGCAACACTTATCTTTAGTTTCGTTTTGTCAATGTCAAGACCCTTTAACCTGGCATTTTTATTTTATACAGTGTTTTTTCTTTCTGTGTTCCTTATGCATTATCAAATCAGTGCCTCCTAATGGTCTGTAAGGATCATAACACCATTTATTGCATCGTTTTAATAAAAGTACACTTGGTGAGCCTCCTAATGCAGTAGTTTGGATCTGCAATAGTTAATCTAGGGCACAAAATATTTTACTAACCTAATATTTTCTTCAGTATATCAGTCACTTTCCCATTTCTACTGCAATTACAATGTCTACATTTGTCTTAGACAGAAATGGTCTCTAAATGTGCTGTCTGATACAGTAGCCACAAGCCACATGTGGATTTTTAAATTAAAATAAAAATTAAATTAAATTAAGGGTAGAATAGACAGAAAGTCCTATTGAACTGTGCTGGTTTCTAAGACAAAGATAAAATTTGTAGGATATATATTAATATGAGAACTTAAAATGATTTTTAATTAAACATTTTATATTATTTAAAATAAAATATATTGTCTTAAAATATTATCTTGTTGATTTTAAACAGATTTTTAAGTTTGCAAACCCCATGTTATACTTTGAAAATCTGGTCATTTGATATAAGTAGACTTTCTTTTGTAGCCTTTCTCCAGAAGGCATCTAGTATTTTGAACTGGAAATAGCAAGCAGACAGAACATTTTTTTTATTATTGAACTTCCAATTATAGCCCATTATAACTAAAATAATCTCTTTTCTTATTCATCTGCCTCTGAAGACATTTCTAGAATATACATCATATGAGATATTACTATCACATTTTTTCTTTGAAGTTAATATATATATACATACACATATATAACTTATATATATTTTTCTTCTTTCAGCTTGAATAGTAGTTTGACTATCATAAAAAGTTTACTTTTAGGTGGCAGGAATGTACAGTGGAGAAAGGACAGCCTCTTCAATAAGTGGTGCTGGGAAAACTGGACAGGTACATGTAAAAGTATGAGATTAGATCACTCCCTAACACCATACACAAAAATAAGCTCAAAATGGATTAAAGACCTAAATGTAAGGCCAGAAACTATCAAACTCTTAGAGGAAAACATAGGCAGAACACTTTATGACATAAATCACAGCAAGATCCTTTTTGACCCACCTCCTAGAGAAATGGAAATAAAAACAAAAATAAACAAATGGGACCTAATGAAACTTCAAAGCTTTTGCACAGCAAAGGAAACCATAAACAAGACCAAAAGACAACCCTCAGAGTGGGAGAAAATATTTTTAATATTTGTAAATATTTGTAAATGAAGCAACTGACAAAGGATTGTTTTGTGTGTATATATATATACACGTGTATATATATATACGTATATATATGTATAGATATATGTAGATATATACGTATATATATATGTATATATATATAAAATGGATGTTAAGAAGTTGCCCAAATCCTCCTTTGGGACTGGCAGTTTATTTGCCCACCACTGGGAGTGCTGCCAGCAGACAGCCTTCAGCTTTCAGCCCTCTTTGGGAATTACCTCTGCTGACGATGCCTTTTTGCCCAAGGCCAACCCCCTTTCCAGGGCAGGCCGCAGTCAATGATTGAGTAACAGCAGTATATAATTTCTGTCCCAAATTTGAGAAAGCTCCAAAAGTCTATCTCAACTTCAAAGCTCCCTGGAGAGTGAAGTAATGCCTTCCTGAGTGTGCATCTTAACCCAAATTCTCCTTGTGACAGTTCTGCCTTTTTCCCTTCTCTTCCAAAGGTGGTGAACTCACAAACACTTTCGAGTGAACTTCTTGCCTGCTTATCCCTGGCTCAGAATCGATGTCCTTTTGTACCTAACCTATGACACTTCCTGAAAATTTGACGTTTGTACAGGTGCTATCTTTTGTGAATTTTGTTGGATTGCTTCGCTTTCCCAAACCTCGCATTCCTCATTCTTGATATTAGGGCTTTAACCCTGCCTGTAAAGGTAATCTGGAGGATTAAACGAGAAGATGCATATAAAACAGTTAACCAAATTTCTGAAAACTAGAAATCACTTAATAAATACTAATTGTAAAGAAAATCAGACAAATTTCAACTCATCCTCCCACATATGAAAAATGATATTTATGACTGCATTCTGCCATTTTTACACAAGCTAAATAATTACCCACATAATTATTGGCAGTTTTCAGGTCAATTCTCTGTTTTAGTTTGGTTACCCAAATCCTATGGTAGAAAGATTAGGATTCCCATATACCTATTCTTGTGAATATACTTCAAGAACCGTAGTACTGCATCTTGAAGTCTAAAAAAGCTGACATTTCTACCAATAATTGACCATGAAAAATCCTCAAGAAAAAAATGCTTAACAATCTGTAATTTACATTTCTCAGTGGAAACTGATATTATGTTTATATTATAGCACAGATAACATTTTTAGTAGAATAATTGAGCCAAATGAATCATGACTGAAAATCTGATTACCAGAAGGCACCATGCTGATATCATAGACCTCACATGCTTTCTTCTTTCATCTTGTTGCAATATCAGATTTCTTCTGATATTTAGTAGGTATGCTTTGGTCTCTGTTTCTGATTTTTTATAACTATTGCTTTGATATTATAATACAATAATTGTGAATGATTAGCCTTAAATTAATTTACTATTTCAAAGCAGAATCTACAAACAAGGACAACTGTTTCTAATAAATTTATGTACAACTAACTAATGTGCAATTTGTTGCCTGTCAAATCATTGGAAATTATGTTCTTGCTTCATGTAAAATATAATTAGCCAATACTTTCAGTAGGCTGTGCAAGCAGAGGAAGTATTACCAAATTGGGACTACATAATCTAAGTTTATTCTCTCTTTGATTTTAAAAATAATTAAAGAAGCCCTATCTCCTATTCAAATGAAATCAAATAAAATAATTTAGCACATTCTTCTTGTGTCTGGCTGTATCATTTCTGATTTGATGACAAGCAGTGCAAACAAAATATGTAAAAGGAACTCACTTAGCATCTACTAACTAATAAATCATATAGTCTACTCAGATATATATGTATATAGATATACTTTGGCCCAAACTCTGTTTTTTTTAAAAAAACAGAAAGTTATTTGTTTTAGCATATTTTTGTATAATGGAAAATAAATGTAAACATAGTCTAAAATTTTAGGGTACAGATCTTTACTTATATATTCCATACATAATTTTATCTATAATCTTTGGTGCTTAGTTCCTTTTTCCTTTTTACTCTTTCAGTTCTCTCATATTCACAGGCTTCCTTTGATAAGCAACCAGAAGCATGAACTGTCTGTGTAAAAATACAATTCCAAATCACATAAAGACTGCCAAAAGTTGACCAAAGGTCTTCCCTGGTGGCGCAGTGGTTGGAGTCCGCCAGCCGATGCAGGGGTCACGGGTTCGTGCCCCGGTCCGGGAGGATCCCACATGCCGCAGAGCCTCTGGGCCCGTGAGTCATGGCCGCTGAGCCTGCACGTCCGGAGCCTGTGCTCCGCAATGGGAGAGGCCACAACAGTGAGAGGCCTGCGTACCGCAAAAAATAAAAAAATAAAAAAAAAATAATAAGTTGACCAAGGTTTGGAATAACATCATTAATTAGCATTTATTAAGCATCCAAAATGATCTATGTACCATCCTACTACCAGATTTCCCTTTTAGACATAATATCTGCCCAGAATTATTCCTATTTCATAAAGGAACTATCCTAAGAATAAACACACTGAACAAGTTTTACAATCAAAAAATCATTTTAATATAGAGTAGACAGAAAGTTTGGTTCTGTAGTGCAGAGTGAAAAGGGAAACTTTGCCGTGATTTAAAAGTAGTTCTGAGTATATAGTTTCCGTTCTTTTTTTTTTTCTTTGTATTTTTTTTGAGTCTTTCTTCTTTTTTTTTTTAATCTTTTTATTTAACATCTTTATTGGAGTATAATTGCTTTACAATGGTGTGTTAGTCTCTGCTTTATAACAAAGTGAATCCGCTATACATATACATATATCCCCATATCTCCTCCCTCTTGCATCTCCCTCCCACCCTCCCTATCCCACCTCTCTAGGTGGTCACAAAGCACCGAGCTGATCTCCCTGTGCTATATGGCTGCTTCCCACTAGCTAGCTATTTTACATTTGGTAGTATATATATTGAGCTGAAACCAAGGCAATTTCGGTGCCCTCTAGTACATAGTAGGTTCCTGACCTACCTTCCAGTTCCTTCAGGTTACACCTCCTCCTCTATAATTTTCTCCACACATGCCAAACAGCTCCTCTTTCATCTCTCTTATTTCCGTCAATGTTTTTCCTCCCATCTCAGTTCTGTCACCATCATTCTGTGTGGTTTTTAGGAAACATGACTGCAGACTTTGGCAAAAATCAACCAAGTCCCAATAAACAATTGGCTCAATTCTGATCAATAAAACTGAAGTACATCCAATAGGCCTGCCCACTTTATGGCTTACCTCTTCAAGGTTAGAGGGACAGCCATTGTTGAAAATATTTATGAAGAGGAGAAGAGGAAAGCCATCCTTGACAGTGGACCTCAGGTAACAATAAATCTGTCTTTAATTTTATTACTAACAGATTTCCCTTGTTTCCCTACATTGCCCTTTCAGCCAGAGTATTAATGGTTATGTATATCTTGCGAATTCTGTGATAAGCCCAGAGTATCAGAAGGAAGCTGAGGGTCAAAAGTAAGCCCTAAGTCTGAGCCTGCCTGAACCTAAAGCAGACAAGAAAGCAGTTTTCTCCCTACTTCTCCATATGCATAAGTTGCTCATTCAGACTATCAGACAGTCATAAAAATCTCTTGGAGAGGATTAATGAAGTCACGGTCAAAAGCCTCTGAGAGGGAGGCACCAGACCTCTAAGTATAGTGAGTTTTGGTTTTGCAGATTCACTAATGCCAGAGGAACAGAAAAGGAAGGTGAAGGAAAAGCTCCATACTAGGAGAAAAGTATTCTCTCTTCTGGAATGGGAAGTGAGCTGAGCACCATGGGATATTTAGAAGACATTTTATTAAATACTCCAGAAGACCTATAGACCTGTGATCAGTGATTTAAGAAATGATACTAAAAAAACATTAATTCACAGTACTGTGTTCCTTCCTCAGAGTCTATATGCACCGCTAATTGTGGCTGTGATTAAAAAGTCTGGAATATTCAAATTTGTGTCAATTAAAGAATAGTGAACAAAGATAGAACAATATGCTGTTCTTCGAACACACACACACACAAAACAAACAAACAAACAAAACAACTTCTGAATTGCCTGGTAGAGAGACAGAGCTATATTTAAGAAATGGATACCAGTAGGAATCCTACTGTGGAAAAGGATAAGGGGATGCCTTCAGTATTTGTCCAGTAGGGTCATAATATTTGAAAAAGTGTTTTGGGTCATCTGGTGGAGGGCATGATCTTCTAATAGTTAATGAACTATTTGGAAGGACTGAATGTGGACAATATTATTTTTGAGAGGGCTTTGGAGAAACATAATAAAACTGCTTAAGGTAATTATGAATATTAGAGACAGGGCTGAATCTCTCATTGGACCAGTGACAGTGTTTTTTCATATAAGGATATAGAACATATCACATTCATCAAGGGATGAGCAGCAAGTCCCAAACAATGCAACCTCATAATGTTGGGATGACTGCTATGAAGAAAAATAAAGGGAATGAATGGTGGCAGAGACTGCTGTGGAAAATAACGTGGTCAGGGAATGTCTTATTGAGGAGATGACATTTAAGCAGACACTTGAAAGCAGTGATGGATTGATCCATTCAGATTTTGGGAGGAAGAACAAACTGGACCCAGAGAACAGCAAATGCAGTATAAGAAGAGGCTCGCAGCAAGGAGTTCAGGTGGCTTTATAAATGATTATTCCTGTATAACCAAACCTTATTAATGTGGCTGAAATATAACCATTCAGCTCAGCAGAGGCTAGCCAGGAGCTTTGGTGGTGAATGCAAGGAGAATTGGTGTCTCTGGTCTTTAGCAGTGATAAATAGGGAAACATATATAACCATTCAGAATTCAGGGAGGTCATCTAGATAATGTTTCTGTTTTAAATGTTATGGATGGCAACAAGACTTTCATATTGCACAAAAATGCAATTTTGGAAGCCCTATACTTAAGTGCTTTCTGGGGAAAGACTTCAGTGACTGTTGCTAGTTGGAGCCTATCAGAATTGAAGGCATAATACTCTTTCTACATAAGTATATGATTCTAAAATAGGTGTGATATGGGAATGTTATAGCCTTCCAAGTGTGAATTGATATGAATACTATCAGACAACACAGTGTGGCGGCTTTAGCCAGAAATAGAAAAAAAGAAGTAGTAAATCCATGATTCACATAGTACATTGCTGTAATTATTTAATAACCAACTATAATAAGAACAAGCTATGATGAGAAGAGATGAAGGTTTTCTCTGAACACAGAGCTTAAGCCAATTAGGCAGTTACAGAGCTTCCTAGAAATAGTGATGTCTAAAGAATTAGCTGAATCACAGGTATACTCTTACTTTACTTTGGTCCTGGTTAACTCCTACTAATCCTTCAATTCCAAATTGAACTGCCACTTTTTCAGATGCTGTTTTTGTACTTTCTTATAACATAAATTATTTACCCCTTGTTATTTTATTTCATTGCATCTTATTTTTTTTATAAAATTTGTCATAAATTATAATTTTATATCTACTTGTGTATTTTCTTTTTTCTCTTTATTTCTATTTTTTGCCTTCACAACTAAACTGTAAATTCTGAAGATTAGTTACTAATTTATTTTGATCAAAATAGCCCTCAATGAATATTGGTTGAATGAATTGAGTAGGCACAAACTTGGAAAAGAGATGAAGGTAAACATGAAAACAAATTATCAGGAAAAGGCATGAAAAGCCACAAAAAGAGAGAAAGTGTTTATTGCTTTCATGAAACTAAGAGACATTCCATTTGGGTGAGGTGAAATATACAAGCAGCTAAGTGCTGGGAAACATAAGGCTCAGCAGGCAATCACAAAGGGCATGAGGTAATGTTTGCTTATTCATAAAAAGCAACCAGGAAAGTGTTTATGCGTTTACACATCAAAGTAAAATGAACAGATCACTCAGTTTGAATCATGGAGAATGGATTGAAAAGAAGCAAAACTGGAATGGAGAGAATGGGGTACCTGATACAGTAATCTACAGGTACAGTCTACAGAATCAAGATTGACTAAATTGCTGTGGGGGCAGAGAATGGAGATAAATAAATGTCCTTGTGATACTCAAGAGCCATAATCAGCAACACTAAGTAACAATTGAGCTAAAAAAAAAAAAAGCTTGAAGAGAAAATTACATTTTTATACATGATGAATGGAAAAATAACTGAAATTTGAACTGATAGAAAATATCAGAAAGAAAAATATTGGCAAATTTTACTATTTCTTATTTTAAAACAAACTATAAAAAGGCAAAGAAAATCAGAAAATATTTATGGTGAAAACAACAGGAAAGGGAGTTAATTTCTCTATAATATAAAAATTCCATGTAAATTTTACATAACTCAGTAAAAGCCAATTAACAAATAAGCAAATGAGAGACAGAATTTCACCAAAGAGGAGCTATATATATTTGTTAAGCCTGAACAACTATTCAACATGAGTTATTATCAAAGACATGTCTAAAATCACAATAAAATGTGTCTAGTATATTATTTGGAATCATCAGCCAATAAAATGATAAAAATTTCACCAAATCACAAAAGTAGGAAGGATTTATTGCATGTAACATACTGTATAAAATACTGATGAGACAAAAGCAACCTAAATTACTGTGTATTATAAATGCAATTCATTTTTAGAGAACACATCCTGATTCCTAGTGATTTTCTATTCCTATTCTATTTTCCCATAAACATTATACCATTATAATATTGTTCGTATAAATATGCATGAGGTTCATTTGAATTGTTCTATTTCTCCTTCACTTCTTTATGATGATGATGATGAAATATTTCAGATATATAAAAAGTGTACAGCCCTCTTTTTTCAAGCACTTATTCCTTATAAATAATCATAACGTGCATATTTTTACCTGTAGTTCTAGTCACGTTTCATCAGATTTTCATAAAACACAGTATTTGTAAATTAATTGGCTAAAAGGGCAAATAAAGCAGACTATAAATTACAGTATGATTTCTCATGTTTATAATGAGCATTTAAGATAATCCGAGTGTGTATTTGAAGAGCATTTTCTTTTCAACGTAGATTACGAAAATAAAAGTACCTTTGCTTGCTTAAATGATATTCCTTTCCTCATGCTACTTTTACCTGAGATTTAAAGTTTAGCCAACCAAAACCCAACCTTTAATTACCATTTAATTAGAATGTCAAATCAAACACATTTAATTGTTTGGATTCCCCATAAAGACCTTGAGTGCAGCAGGTGATGATAAGTGTTTTGCAGATGTTTACCAAGAGAAAATATTAAAACAATGGTCATCCATAGTTAATCAAAATTACTCTAAAGAAGGCATTTTTTGGCTCATGGGTAAGATAAGACAAAATAGGACCAATAATTTTTAAAGGAAAAAAATGTTAATTTCTATGAGCTTCTTACAGGTTCTTTCTAATTCCTTATATTTTAGTAACAATAGAATCATCAGAATGGAGTTTTTCAATTATAAAATTGATTACTCACCCTTGTTCCACCAATTTCTGCTTCCTTTAGTCTATGAAGAGATAAACTTCATCATCTTCCTCATCACAAAACATCATACAAACTATCAAGGACTTAATTTTGTGTGACATCAAAACAAAGAAAATACAAAGTCCCAAGTACTGACCCTTACATACAGTCCTCTTTGGCCAGCCCAGCAGAAACATTGGACGGAACTGTGGTTAACTCTTGCTCTTAAAATACTTTTATAGTTCTAGATATATGTATGTATGTGTATATATGTATATGCATGTGTGTGTGTTTATTTAAGATAGCAAGATCCTACTCTCTGAGAGTGCAAGAAACAATGTTAATGATGAAACATTATAAGAAATGTCCTAGCAAGGAGAAAAGCATTATACTTCAAAATGACCAAAACAGGGAAAAACCACAGGATGGCAAATACATTGCAGTACAACAGAACAAGCTAAACCTACAGATCAGGCATGCATTGAGGTGTAGAAATCCTAAGAAAGCTAATATAAACTTTCACTGCACCAGTGGATATCATTCAGTCCAACAAAAGCAATCTTCTGAATAATGGGAATAACATTAAGGAAAAGTCATAATTACATGGGTGGATACTTCACACTACAAATCCTACAGGGCTACCTAGTTCTTCAGTGATGCATGTCATATGTACTATGGAAGAATAACTTCCTTACAAATAACTATACAATCAGAGTGCAGATAATGGAGACCACAAGGCAACAGTATTGAAATATTCAGTCCCTAACTGCTCTGTGTCTGGAAAGTGATTGGGACACTTCAGGCGGCATTAAATACTTTAATGTCAGGAGGTGGCAATGGATGAACGTGCCTTTGTTGAACCCATTTAATATGGTAATGAGAAACATACTGCTGTAGATAACATCTGTGAATATAAAAGGCCACAAAGTGGCTAAAAACAGTGACAAATCTAGATTTATTCTTATTCCAAAATGATGAAGCTACTATTAAACAGCTTATTTTTCCCTCTACATAGAATTAAAATTAATGCCTGTCATAAAAACATATATGAGTACTAAGTTGGACAATTATTCCTAGTTATTGACCAAACAGTGTTGCCATCCCATCAGCCCACTGACATTACATAATGACAATGTTTTCTCAAAGATGTCAGAAATAATCACAGAAGCTTAATAATATTAATCTTGAGTTATATTTTTCCAACACTTACTAAAGATCCAAATAACTGTTAGAAAGTAAGAGCATGTATTGTTTTAAAATAAACATGTTTTGTTTTAGAGTAATTTTATAATATGTCAAGGTAAACTTTAAATTGATAATCATTAGCTACTTCCTTAATGTAAGAATATGTTAATTTTTTAACTTCCAGTGGGAAAGTATATTTTCAGATCAGTTTGTGTATCAAGCGACTGATCTCTTCCCTGATTTTATAAATTTCAACTTACTTGGATGAATAGTCTAAAATCAATTTCTGTTGCTTCATTTTCACTCATTTCCTCTCAAACCTTTTGACATATGATGTTCATTTCAAAATGCTGATAAAGTTGCCTTCTCAGTGATCACCAAATGACTTATTTGATGTTTGATCTCCATCAAGCACTTACCGTCACCCATCTTTAGCCTCTTTCTTGGTTTCTACAGCACAGATCTCTCCTAGTATTTCTCTGAACTCACTGCAAGCCATATGCTTGATACCTTCTGTTGTCTCTCTCTTTCTCCAGTATTTCAAGTCTAGTTATGCCCATTTTCATTCCTTAATCCACAGACTCTTCCATGCACATTCATCACCTCACATGACTTCCATGCTCATGTTTTTGCAAGTGATTTCCAAATTTGGCATACTGGACTTCACAGATACTGCCCTTTTTTTTACAGGTTGAAGGTTTGTGGCAACTGCGCGTCAAGCAAGTGTATTGACTCCATTTTTCCAACAGCATTTGCTTGCTTCATGTCTTTGTGTCGCCTTTTGTTAACTCTTGCAATAACTTAAACTTTTTCATTGTTATTATATTAGTTATGCTGATCTGTGATCACTGATCTTTGATGTTACTATTGCATAAAAATTATGATTGGTTGATGATAATTACTTCAGATGATGATTAGCATTTTTTAGCAATAAAGTGTATGTAATCAAGATATATACATTTTTTTAGGCATAATGCTGTTGCACACTTAATAGAAGAAAATATAGTATAAACATAACTTTTATATGCACTGGGAAATAGAAAAAAAATGTATGACTAGCTTCACTGCAATTTGTTTCATCACAGTGGTCTGGAACCAAACCCAAAATAGCTCTGTAAACGTGCTTTATCTCCCAAGCTCGATACTCCAAAGACACAGTGTGCAGTTACCTTAATCTCAACACGTCCCAAAGAAAACAGTATTTTCCCTGCAGACCTAAGTTCTATTTCTTAATGATTTTACTTTATTCTCAATTGCTTAAATTTGAATATTTTACATCATCAATAAATCCTTCCTTTCTTATAACTTCAGTTCCCAGTTCCTTAAATTTTATGTTGGTTATCTCTGTTCTGAAATTGTACAATAATTCCCAACTGGATTCCACAATTCGCAACATTTCTTGGTAGTTTTGTCAACATTTTCTTTCTAAAATCCTGGATCTGTAAGTGTCATACCTCTACTAAAAAACTTAATTCAGTGAAGAATAAAGCTTAAATTTCCTAGATTTCCATCATCTGACTTCAGTTACTCTTACAGCCTTATCTCCTCAAGGCATTGATACCAATTCTCCTTGCTTTCTAGCATAGTTATGCTAAATATTGTCTTTCTGCTGGCTTTAGCTTTCCAGAATACCTTTCACTAGGGATATATATATATATCCCTATAGAAGTTTTTCCCAAGGCTCAGCTTTCAAGGCTCAGTTAATTACTGTCACTTAAGGGAAACTCTGCAGAGAGGATTAATTAGGTTAAATCTCTTTATTCTTGTTTTTCTCTACCCCTTTCTGTATATCTGATTTACAGCCTTAGTAAAATAATAGTATAAGAATATATAAATCTTATGTGTTCTCACTAAACTAAACTAAATTGTGAACTCATCAGAGCCCATATTGATTTTTTATTGACTAATTTTGGGTAGCAAATAATCATTTATTGACTAATTTTGGGTAGCAAATAAACAATAAATATTTTTAATTGTGTAAGTTAATGAGTTGTTTTCAGCTAGTGTTACTTAAGAAACTAGATAAGCAACAGAATAAATTTTTAACCACCCTCTTGTTTCTAATATACCATAATACTCTACTACCTATTAATCAGTATTGCTGTGTATACTTCTACTGTATTTAACAGACTGCTTATCAACTAAGCGCAATAGTATTTGTGTTCTCAATGATCTTTCAAGGTCTGTGAGGTGTGCAGTATTCAGCTCTATCCCCTCTCCCTGTTATATGTGTAATGAGGCAAAGAGTAGTAGTGATAATAGTATGAATTTAATAAAGTATAAACTCAAACAACTAGCATTCACATTAAAGGCATTTAAGAATATTCAGTGATAGGCTTCCCTGGTGGCGCAGTGGTTGAGAGTCCGCCTGCCGATGGAGGGGATACGGGTTTGTGCCCCTGTCTGGGAAGATCTCACATGCCGCGGAGCGGCTGGGCCCGTGAGCCATGGCCGCTGAGCCTGCGTGTCCGGAGCCTGTGCTTCGCAGCGGGAGAAGCCACAACAGTGAGAGGCCCGTGTACAGCAAAAAGAAAAAAAAAAAAAATTCAGTGGCAATATGGAAAAAGATATAATTTTATTTCTAATGTGTCAGGGAAAGTAAGAAAATTTTCAATTTGAAATGCTATATAGCCAATCTCTTTGATTTAAAGCATGCTTCAAAATACTGCCTAGAAATACAAATATCTTCCAAAATGAATATATTGCCTTGTTTACTAACTGTTATTTTAAGTAACTACTCAGAAAGAATAGAACTGTTATATAGCGAATGGTATACTATATAGAAACTCTACTTAGTATTATCTATTTTTATACTACTTTTTTCCATGATGCATTGTTTTTTCTTTTGTAATTGTTCAGCATTTCAGCATGTAAGTCTGAGGTGTGGGAAAATGTCAGAGTGTGAAAGTGTGGCTGTCTCTGTACATTCTAAGTCTGCATTTATTACTCATATGTCGATCATGCTGTCATCCCACAGGGGCATGCCAACTGAAAATTTCCCTGTGTTTCAGCTTTTATGTAAAAAATGTATTATGCAAAATGAAGAATTGGCAGCCAAGAGGTAAATGGTGCTAAATGTCAACTGACAATATCATGAACCCTTGCACATGGGAAACTATATATTTTTACTATGTGACACTGTATTAACTGCAAGAACAGCTTTCAGTACTCTGATGTCTTGGAAGCAAGATTCTTTAGGAGAACAAAAATTGACTGCATGCAAATTTTTCTCACACTATTTAGAGAAATTTGTCTAAGTTTTAATAATATAATCCAAGATTGTTACTAAATCATCACATTTATACATTTTGGAAGAAACATTCATACATAGAAAATATGAAATTTCTCATAAAAATATTAAACTGTGATAATTACTGTGAGAGATTAAAAAGACAAATATATGATTACTGCCTACAAAAAATATTCAGCTTAGCAAGTGAAAATGCATGAATAAATATACTTTTTAAATAATTATAAAAATTCCAATCTAATAATCAGCCACATTTTATTCCAGTTATTTTGGGATTTCAGTTTTGTCTAATTTAGAAATGCTTATCACATGCTAAGTGCTATACAGGATATGTTATGAAAGAATTATTCACCAATGACAAATTTGTCATAAAATCAATTATGTAAACTGAGATCTCTTTTTGTATTTTTGCTTTTTCTATTGCCCTGGTTCTCTTTTAAGCACCAGTATCATACTGTCTGAAATTATTTGAAGTTTAGAATACACCTTATTATCTGGCCTTACAGTTCTTTATTAACTTTGTTTTACAATATTTTTTACTTTTTTTTCCATGTAAGACATTTCTATCAATAAAAAAAGAACATGGGATTTTATTGAAATTTCATGAAAAGGTGATATTCATCCAAAGAGAATTTTATTCTAGTTATCAATTAATGTATAACAAACTACCCCTAAGTTTAGTAGCTTAAAATGACATACATTTTATCATATCATATGATTTGGGAGGGGTCAAAAATTTGTATGGAACTTGACTAGGCAATTCTGCTCCACGCAGGTTCAACTAGGGTAACTTGGTGATATTTGAGTCTGACTGAGCTGGTCTGAAGGTTCAAACACAGTTTCATTCACATACCTAATACCTAATTATTCACATATATAATAAATCACATGCCCATAATTCCAACATGGATAGCTAGAAATCTCCCTCTCCATTTAGTCTCAGGGTTTCTCCATATGATTTCTTTGGCAGGGTTTTCGAACCAGATGCATGTCATCTCAGGATCCAAGAGACCAAGGCTTAAGCTTCCAGCTTCTTAATGGCCTGGTTTGGGAAAGAGTCACTTTTGCTCTGCTGTACTCGTCAAAGCAGTCATAGGCAGTCAAGATCCAAGGGGAAGATAACTAGATTCCACTGCATGAAAGAAAAGTGGCAAAGAATGTGTGGCTATTTTTAATCCATCATAGTTGGCCCTCTTCCCACAAATCATTTGCATTATTCCAACATATCAAATACAATTACCACCTCCAAGCCTTCCAAATTCTTGATTCCAGATCAAAAAAATAAAAAAGGTAATTTTCCCACGTAAGATATGATATGTAACATAATACACAATACAAGGCTGAAAGTCACCCAATACAGACTTGTGGTGCCACAACAGGTGTTGAATTGTTAAAGCACTGATACCTACCAGCTGAACTATTCCTGGTTGGTAGGACTATTCCCAGGGCATAGGAATGCATATTTTTGGTTCTTACTCTGCAAACCCCAAGGCTGCTCCTGGACCAGAAATCCTGAGCAACAGAGAAACTAGGTGTTCCCCAACTCATATTGGGCTACTAACTTATAAATATATAATGTGGTGTCCTGAGTTTTTCCTGCTCTTACCCATGGTGTGCTCTGGTGCCTGCCCAGCCTTCAAGTTGAAGCTGGCTCCACTCTGCTGAAACCTCAGCTACAACATGTACCAAACAGCTCTGTGCCTCTCCATACTGTGAAAAATTGAGAATTCAGAGGACAGCATGTTTTCTGTTCCTTCTCTGCATGTAAATTACCCCCCCAAATGGCAACAGCAGTGTCAGTGAGCCCCCTCCTCCATTCTACAACATTATTATTCAATGAAAAATAGATTACCAATATGCTGTCATTTTCGTATCCATTTAAAATATTTGGTTGATCTGAAAATGGAAGAAATAGGATGTTACATGAAAAACTAAAATTTATAGATTTGAACAGAAATAATACATTTGCTCTACCAGTTCTTATGCAAATATTCAGACTTTGCAAAATTCACTGATTTTCATTAAAAATAAAAAAAATCAATAATGCAGCTTGTTTACCAGGAAATGCTACATTAAGTCTGTTACAAAATAACTTTTCAGCTGAATTTATTTTCACAGTATCTGCAGAAAATCACAGAGAAGAATAAACAGCACTTTTGAAAATATGTATTTATGATCTTATCAACTTAACTACAACTTTCTTTATAGCATTCCTGCTTCAGTCTATATATCTGGAATTTCTCTAGTCAAAAATTCAAGGTCTATGTCCCTGGAAATGTATGGCTTTTTTAGCAACTTGAAGTAGCTTCTGACAGAGCCATTTATAATCCATTAATTACAACCCACACAGCCCACATCATTATGTGAATTGTGCTGCAAGGCCTTACCACCTGCTCATCTGTACAGAGCAGATCATATCCATGTCATTCACTGAGCACTTCATTAAATTATTCTTCCATTATTACAATCATAAGACTTCACCAATGAACCATATTTGGAAAAAACCCAATTAGAAAAATTTCCAATGCCTGAATCCTACTGGGATTTAGATTTCTGGCTAAACATTTTTTTGATTTATATTTTTGGTTAATTATGAAAAGGGGATCCTGTTCTCTTACTCTACTTAACAAGTTATTGTCAAATATGGGAAAAATCATTGCTTTTTTAATTCTTGTTTTAAAACTATCTTATTAACTAATCTTATTAACTAATCTATTATTATCCCTGAGGGCATTTGAATAAATGTTTTTGCCCTTTCTAGATAGAATGTCTTACCTTTAAAATAAAAAGCGTTAGGTGTTTTTTTTATTATTTTATATCTTAATTTTATTATTTATATCTTTATATCATTATATCATTTATATCTTTATATCACTACTTTATATCTTATCTTATTACATTGGATGAAAATTCAAGATTAATGCAATAGCAAATTTCTTAAAATTAAGTGGAAATGCTAATAGATATACTTATGACATACCAAATAATACTTCTGTTCATATTTTATCAAAATATTTTATCAATGTTATATATTTAATTTTATCCAAGTTTTATCATCTACCACGTAATTATATTTTTCCCTTTGACCTATGGTCAAATGAATTATGTTAATACATTGAAACATTAAAAGACTGATTATGTTATCGTTTCTGAGCACTCCCAGAAAATAATCCTGCATGATTATGCATTGCTGGATTTGTTTTGCTAGTTTTGCTATATATATATATATATATATATATATATATATATATATATATATATATTTGTTTTGTTTTGTTTTAAACTAAGATGTTGCCTTTATTGTTCAAACATGAAATGTGTCTTTCGTATACTTTTTTTTTTTTTTTTTTTTGCGGCATGTGAGCCTCTCACTGTTGTGGCCTCTCCCGTTGCGGAGCACAGGCTCCAGACGCGCAAGCTCAGCGGCCATGGCTCACGGGCCCAGCCGCTCCGCGGCATGTGGGATCTTCCTGGACCGGGGAACGAACCCGTGTTCCCTGAATCGGCAGGCAGACTCTCAACCACTGCACCACCAGGGAAGCCCTAGTATTCTTTTTTGTACTACTTTTGTCTTGTTTTGGTATCAGAGTTTTCCTAGCCTCATAAAATAATTTAGAAATTTGATATCCTAGTCTATACGCTAGAATGCCTTTAAAATATATCTTTAAAAAAACATTCTTGGCAAATTTTTAAAAATTTACCCTAAAAGTCATCTGATCCTGGTGCATTCTATTCAAGATAACTATTAGACAAATTATTTTATTACTCCTAGGATATTGTAGTTTTATTCTCCACTTCTATAAGACCTACTAAACTTTATATTTTCTAAAAATCTTCTATTTTATTCTGATTTTTAGAAGTATTTTCTGAAAATATATTTACTAAATAGTTCAATTATAATTCTATAAAATTTTGACTTTAATTTTGTAGATTTTTCTGTTCTCAAATTAACTAGGAATTTAAGTTTTAATAATATTAAAAAGAAACTTTTATTGTAAATTCTGCTATTTAATTTACTAATTTTTTATTTTATCTCTATTATTTCCTCTTTCTTATTTTTATTTGATGTGGTCTGTTTTATACTACATTTATCCTCTGTGGATGCTTGATTTTGGCTGTTGTTTTCATTATTTGAGTCTTTGAGTACTTTGTTATATAGGTAAGTATGTTGTGGCATACTTTTTGAATCCATTCACATTTTAAAATCTCTTTACTACTGTGCTACCACCACAGTTCCTACGAGAAGAGCAAGTTGCCTAGTATTTATTTGTTCAGTTACACATTTCCATTTTAAGCTCTTTAGATTGGCCTATTTTTATTTATCAGTTAATGTATGGGAAAATACTTTTAGTTCAATAGATTTTACCTGATAATTTATTTTCAACTAATTTTCTTCAACACAAAGTAAGTCAATTTATCAAAACATCTTAATGCAGAATATTCTTATTTTTTTTTCCATAATATCTTTCAATGTTTGTGCTCAGTTTTCTTTCTATTCCTTTCTTTTCTCCAGTATAATAATATCTTACATTTTCTTATTTTTACAACACTGGTTCATTTATCTGCACTGTTCAGAATGACTTTAACTCTGATACAGTATTTTGTTTCTATCATTATTCATCTGTTGTCTTTTTTTTTTCTTCTCAAGGGAACAATTAACAATTCAATTTACTGTTTTACTAATTCTTTCTGTTACATCTTTTTCTTCCTCCCCCCCCCACCACAGAGCACATGTTCTGCAATCTTACTGATAACAAAAAGCAAATTTCTAACATATATTTTTCTATTCTTTGTAATTTCCCCCACCAGAGCATCTCCTGATCTTTGGATGCTACCATAATGTCTTATTTTATGTCATTTATTTCCATATTATTAGTGGAAAGAATAGTTATGTGTCCACTCATCCCTGAGTGAAGTGAGGAATAGTCAAGCTTTGAAGACAGCTGGGTAACATTTTAGTGTTTTAGTCTGCTTGGGCTTCCATGACAAAATGCCATAGACAAAATACTACATGTATATATACTTCTCAAAATTCTGGAGGCTAAAAGTCTAGATCAGGGTGCCAGCATTGTTGGGTTCTAGTGAATGTCCTTATCATGGCTTGCAGATGGTTACCCTCTCCTGTGTCCTCACAAGGTAGAGAGAGCAAACTCCCATCTCAACCTCTTCTTCCTCTTACAAGTACACTAATCCCATCATGAGGATTCCATATCTATGACCTCATATAAACCTAATTACCTCCCAAAGGCCCCACCTCCAAATACCATCATGCTTGGTGTTAAGAATTCACCATATGTATTTTGGGGTTATATAAACATTCAGTCCATAACATTCCACCTGGACCTCCAAAATTCATGCTCTTCTCACAGGCAAAATATATTCATTATATTTCCAACAGCCCCAAAAGTCTTAATTCATTCCAGCATCAACCCTAAAGTCTATAGTCCAAAGTCGTGATGTGAGAGTGATGCCAGCAAAATGGTGGCATATGAATTTTGCCTCTTTTGCTCCACCCCCAGAAATATCAATTTGAACAACTATCTGCGTGAAGAAATACTTTCACAAGAGCCAGGGATTACAAGTGAGGGATTACATAACTAGGGTGGAACACAGAAATAAGAAAGGACCTATTGAGGAGGGTAGGAACGATAGATTCACACCACTTCCACTACCCCTTGCTCAAGCCTGGGAAGCCTAGCTGGAGAGAAACACATTCCTCATAGGAGAGTAAAGTGAACCTGACTTCATGGCAGACCCCAGAGCTGGCCAACCTGGGTACCAGGCGGAAACCCAAGGCCTTAGGTGGTTCCTCAACAGGCTCCCACCAGCCCATGTTCCCTCTCACCCTGACACTTGCAGACTCCAGCGGTTCCAGGTAGATGCTGTGGCACCAGCCTCCGCATGGGCTCCTGGTAACCCAGGACTCCATCTTCTCAGCACCTGCCAACTCCATGAGCACAGGCAGGTCCGGTAAGGCCAGGCTCTCAACAAGCTCCCAGCTCATTATGTCACCCACCAGCTCCAGTGGCCCCAGATGGCATCTACAGCACCAGGCTTCCAGCAGGCTCATATGAACACAAACCACCTTTTCACCCAGGGCCTGCCAGATCCAGAAGCCCTAGGTACCCCAGCAGCACCAGATACTGGGAGGGCTCCTACAAACACAAGCTGCCCTTTCCACCTGGTTCCTTCTGACTCCAGCAGCTCCCATGACTTCAGGTAGCTTCCTTGGCTACAGGCTTTCAGAGGACTCCTGCAAAAACAGGCTCCTGGACCAACGGGACACTGGCCAGCTCCAGCAGCCCCAGTAGGCTCAGTGGTCACAGGTCATTCCCGAAGCTTAGACAGCTTGCTTAGCTCCAGGCCCTTAGAATATTCTCCTGATCCCAGGCCCCCGATCCATTCCAGTGCTGCTGCCTCCTGTGGCCCCAGGCAGCTCAGGTTGCCCCAGGCTCCCAGCCTATCCAGTGAACTCCCATGACAGCAGGCTCTCTGTGGGCTCCCATGAACACAAGTTCCTGACTCACCCTAACACTGGCCAGCTCACATGACCTGGGAATGATCTAGTGGTGCCAGGCTACCTGCAGGCTCCACCCAACCCAGGTTCTTGGCACATCCCAGTGTAAGGTGGCTCCTGTGGCCTCAGGTTCCCAATCAACACCTACAAGTCCAGGATCCAGGGGGACATCTGTGAACCCAGTGTTCTGATGGAGGCCAGTGCCAGGCTGATTAGTGTCATCCCAGGCTTTCCACCTATCCAATATTCAAGCACCAGGCCATCCACCTATCCAAGCACCAGGCCATCAAAGGACTCCAGCAGCAAGTTCGCCATGGAGACCACCAGACTGCCCACACAGAACCTAAGGAGCAGCTGACTGGTGAAGGGATTTACTTGCCAAAATCAGTCTGTAAAGACTGGTATAGTTGCCTACCACCTCAAATGTGCAGATACTAAGGGAAGGCCACAGAGATCATGAATAATCAAAGAAACATGACACCCAAGGAAACTAATAAAATTCTAATGTGTGCTCCTATCATGGAAATCAAAACCACAATGAGATATCACCTCATCAGAAAATTAGCTATTTTCAGAAAGACAAGAAACAACTTGCTGTTCAGGATGTGGAGAAATAGGAACACTGCACTGTTGGTGGGAATGCACATTTGTATAACCAGTATGGAAAACAGTATGGAGGTTCCTCAAAAAATTTAAAATAGAACTGCAATAGATCTAGCAATTCTACTTCTGGATTTCACAGGAAGTGAAAACACCATCTGCAAGGCATAACTGTACCCCCATGTTCATTGCAGCATTCATGACAATAGCCAAGACATGGAAACAGAGTAAGTATCCATCAGTAGATGAATGGATAAAGAAATGTGATATATTGTGTATATATGGATGTGTGTATATATATATATATATGTGTGTGTGTGTGTGTGTGTGTGTGTGTGTGTGTATAAAATGGAACATTACTCAGACATAAAAAAGGAAAATGCTGCTTTTTGCAACAACACTGATGGAACCTGAGGGCATTATGCTAAGTGAAATGAGTCAGACAGAGAAAGACAAATACAGTATATCTTCACTTATATGCAGAATCTAAAAATCTGAACTCATAGAAATAGAGAATAGAATGATAGTTGCCAGGGGCTAGGGAAGTGGAAGAAATGGGAAGATGTTGGTCAATGGATATAGACTCCCAGCTATAAGATGAGTAAGTTCTGTGGCTAGATGTACAGCATGGAGACTATAACTTAATTAATTAACAGTAATTATATGAAACTGTATAATTAAAAGTCACTAACATAAATGTTAATTAAATGTTACCACCATATGCAAAAATGTATATATATTTATGTATACATACATATATTTATAAACATATATATATGAATGGAAGTGTTACTGTTTTGCAATATATATGTATATCAAATCATCACATTGTACACCTTACATTTACATTTGTTATGTCAATAATATATCAATAAATCTAGAAAAATGTTTTTAAATAAAGTCCAATGTCTTATCTAAAATATCATCTAAATCAGATATAGTTGGAATTTGAGATCTGATTTGTCCTGAGGCAAAATTCCTCTCTAGCTGTGAATGTGTGAAACCAGACAGTTTTTATGTTTCCAAAGTATAATGATGAGATAGACATAAGATAGGCATTCCTATTCTAAAATGGAGACAACACAATGATAAAGGGAATGATGGGTCCTAAGCAAGTTCAAAACCTAGCAAGGAAAATACCATTAGCTGTTAAGGCTCAGGAATAATCCTTTTTGATCTGATGCTCTGTTTTCTGGACCTACAGGGATGGCAGTTCCATCTTCCAGACCCTAAGTACTACCTTGAACTTTTTCTAGGCAGGATTTGCGCACGCAAGACTCTGGGAGGCCCTGTCCCCACAGCTCAAATGGCCCTGCCCTTATGGTTCCAGATAGCCACAATCTGGTCTGCTGAAACTGGGGAGATGGACCCCCACCTCACCTTATAACCATAGAGGCAGCCCTGATGATCGTCGAATCACGTTCACGGTCATTCTTCCCTGTCTTGAAGAATAAGGCACATTTGTGGCTGAAAAGATTTATGATATGGTCCTGTACAGTCTAAGAAGACTGTCAGCCTTCCTTCATTTCATCCCTTCACTATCCCCTTTAGTTCATACTGGCAGTTTTTGTGTTTTGTTTTGTTTTTTTCTTGAATGGCTGATTTAGTCCAGGATTCACATCCTTACTTGTCTCCTTCTCATATGACTTTTTGTCCACACCCTTAGTGTTCTCTTCTGAACAGGCTTTCTCATGTTTTGAAATACTGATAGGCTGAGAATTTTCAAAATCTCCAAGTTATGGTTCCTTTTTGCTTAACAATTTCATCTTCAGTTTATCTCTCTCCTGTCAGGAGGAACTGAGACCCTCCTTCAAAACTTTGTTTAGAAATCTCCTCAGCTAAATATACAGATTCATTGCTTGCAAGTTCTACTTTTCACAAAAACACTAGAACACTGTTCAGTCAAGAGTTTGCAACTAATTAACAAGAATTATCTTTCCTCCAGTTTCTGATAACATCTTCCTCATTTCCATCTGGGACCTCACCAGAATCACCCTTAACATACATATTTCTACCAACATTCTGTTCATAGGTATTTTACATATTCTCTAAGAAGATGGAAGCTCTTTCTATAGCTCTCCTCTTTCCTTCTTGAGCATTTACCAGAAACACCCTTAACAGTCCCTTCATAACAAAGTAGGCTTTTCCTAGCTTGTACCTCAAAAATCTTTCAGCCTCTACCCGTTACCCAGTTCCAAAGCTATTTCCACAGTTTTTAGGTATTTGTTACAGCAACACCTCACTCTGGTTACCAAAATGTGTCTTAGTCAGCTTAGTTTGCCATAACAAAATGGCTTAAAAACAGAAATCTATTTCTCACAATTCTGGAAGCTAGAAGTCCAAAATCAGGGTGCCAGCATGATCAAATTCTAGTGGAACTCTCTTCCTGGCTTGCAGATGGCCACCTTATGCAAGCCACCTGCTATGTCTTCACAAGGCAGAGAGCTCTGATCTCTTCCTCTTATTTTAAGGACATAAATCCTATCACAGTGTTTCTACCCTCATGACCCCATCTTAACTACTTCCTTAAGGCCCTACCTCCAGATGGTTTCAAATTGGGGGTTAGGGCTTCATCATATGAATTTAAGGAGCACACAAACATTCAGTCCATCAAAAGTAGGGTTATTCTTCTGTCACTTGGTTGGGGTTAAAATTCTCCTTTCTGGTTTTAAGCTTACATAACCAGGAGGTATATATACTTTTCTATTTCAGTGGTTATTGTTATTCCAAGAAAAATAAAAGCTATTTCATGACAGAATTCTCTTCTATGGACCCTTTAAATCAGTTAATAGAGTTCAACATAATTTTGGGCACATACATATGTAATGTTTGCTTTATTGAAAAATGATGCAGTGATCCCTGAAGATGAAATGGTAATAAGGTAAAAGGTAATAAGATAAAAGGTAATAAGGTAAAAGGTAATAAAAATTCTTACCTAATTATATATATATAATATATATATATATAACAAAGTTCTTGATTTGAATTTAAATAACTGTTTGTAGCATGTACTGCTGCGTGTAAATTTATGACTTGTGCTAAGTATCCTTTTTTCCGCAAAATGTCTTAAGTCCAAATACTTGGAATTGCTCTCTTATATACTAACTATAAGGTAATCACACAAATTTTCATAAATATATGTTCTTGCATACCAGAAAAAAATAAAATATAAAGCATATAATTTTAAATGTATTAAAATATAATTTACAACATGAAAAAGCAGCGTAAATGTTAGACTTTTTCTCTCAACCATCTACTACTTGTCTAGAACTATTGTACCCGCAAATGAGCAAGCACTGCCACAGTTAGCAAGGCTCTTTTTGGAAAATGTGAGTATCATGGATCTTTTTTAATGCAGCTTTCCAAGTTTCAGTTTTTTGGCTAACCTTTAATACTTACATGGTCTATTGTTCAATATCTGTATGTTTTGTATTCCCATATTTCTATTTGTCTAATCACTAATTTTCTGTGTCCAATCATTGCTAATATTAAAAACTTTGATTCAGTTTACATTACTGTTTTAACGTTTTGGACTTTGAAAACCAAATGGCTCATATTCTGGTTTGCTTATTTATGTCTAGACTTCATATATATATATATATATACACACACATACATACATACACATACACATATATATACTTTGCTGTAAGTGTCATTTGCAAATATTTTAAGTCTAAGTTCACAAATTTTCCTTTCTCATTATTTACTTAACACTCTTGCTATCATCACTCAGGTATGTTTGCCCAGTATACCTATAGGGCCACCACTGCATTGCTTATATGAAATTTACTTGCATATTTTATCTCTCCAGTTAGAATGGAGGTCTTTTGTGGGTAGGGATCACATCTCACTCACCTTTGTGCCGTTGGTGCATAGTATACCACTGAAAACTGATAAATGATCTAGACAGTTTCATGAAATATATGCTATAGGCTATAGGTCCTATATTATCCAGAACCTAGTGCTATTCGTGGAAATAACCAGTAGTAAAGGCCTGGGTCAAGTCCCTGTTATTTAATGGCTATGTTTCTCAGACAAATTAATGTCTGTAAACCAAGCTAAATTATTTGCTTACCTCAAAGAGTTGTTCAGGAATTAACTGAGTTACGGTAGGTAAGCCACATAGCAAGTACTGAATAAATGTTAATCATTATTATTATCTGAGTATGTCAGTTAATTCGTAAGCAGTATTCTGAAGGGCAGCATTAATATTAGCAGAATTACTTTTCAGTGAGTTTTCATCAAAATGAAATTGAAAATTTTGTTTGTTGGTGACCTAATTCTAGTAACTAACTTTAAGTGGGGTTTAGGAGAAGATCAGTGGTAGATATATATGATGCAGCCATAAGGAAGATTTGAAACTCCTAATGCTTTGTAGTGCAAAAACTCACTAGCTCATTAAAAGCACATTAGCAAGTCCACATGTTTGTAAGACTATGGTGATCTGCATGTCTATTACTCTATCAATGTTTACTGCTCTATTTAGTGCATCTTTCTGGGCTATCATTTTATCTTTAAATCTATCATACTGGGTAAATATACATGTGGATGAATGGATGTGTTTCTGTTCCAATAAAACGTTATTTACAAAAACAGGAAATAGACTATAGTTTCCCAAGCCCTGCTTTAACATTTGGGGGAAAAAAAAAAAAAGTATCAGTCTTCCCTGGTGGTGCAGTGGTTGAGAATCTGCCTGCCGATGCAGGGGACACGGGTTCGTGTCCCGGTCCAGGAAGATCCCACATGCCGTGGAGTGGCTGGACCCGTGAGCCATGGCCGCCTAGCCTGTGCATCCGGAGCCTGTGCTCCGCAACGGGAAAGGCCACAACAGTGAGAGGCCCGCATACCGCAAAAACAATAAAAAGTATCATCAAATTTTACCAAGAAAGTATTATGGAGAAAACAATTTGAAAACATTAACTTGATTTTTTACTTCATCTTTGTTTTGTGCCATCTTAGCCTATCCATATCTAATGTTGTGGCTGGACCAGCCCTTGTGATTCTTACTATGATTGCAGGATACCGTTAGCAGTAACAACAAGTGAACTTCAGGGAAAAAAAAAAAAAAAAGAACAAGGCTTTATTACAACTACTGGAGGGTACAGGGCACACCTGAGTTCACACAATAAGGTCACAGGTAGAGAGAGAGAGAAAATGTGAGGGACTGGAGGTTTGTTTTTATTGGGGTCTAATGTGGAAGCCTAGAGTTTCTGGAGTTGATTCTACTGGTGAATTTGAAACATAACAGCGGGAATTAAAATGTAGGAAGGGGAAAACAGGGCTCCTAAATGGTAATTTATTGAAATCAACTAAGAGCTCTAAAACAATGGAGGCTGGGGGGCTGGCTCTTTATCTGGTCATGTGTGTGGCAATGTGTTTATTAGAGATAGCTGCCTTTGAAGTGGATGCCTCTTTGAAGTGAATACTTAGGCAATCAAAGCATAAGTCAGGCACTTGCATTACAAAGAAGAAAAACCAACTATCAAGGCTTATATTATAACCCTTTATAACATTCTTTTGCAGGTTTCCACCTCCACCAAGCCAAGAAATTTATTATCTAAAGGAAGAGGAGGACATTATCTTGTGTAAAAAAAAAGTGAGTAAGCTAAATTTCATTATCATTCTTTTATTTATTTATTTATTTATTGTCAACTAAAGATTTGAACTGGCAAACTTGATAATAAACTTTTAGATAAGGGAAGACCTAATCAGGCAGGAAGTAGAAAATAGAAAAACTGGTCCCTTCCAGTTGTTGAGGATTGTTTTAAAAATAGAGGAGAGACTCTGTTTCTATACTTCAATACAAAAAAAAAAAAAAAGAAATAGAGGAGAGAGAAACAGAAGTGCAAACAGCTCAGAATGTGTCCATCACAACTTCAGAAAAAATACAAAAAACATACATTCCTTCAGACTCCAGGATTCCATAGGAATGGTGTGCTAAAGACAAAGTTTACTGTCTACCACTCATGTACGAGACTCTAGGAGGAAATCACCTTCTAGGCTATTCCTTCACACCAACCCAGAGGATGGCCCCATCAAAGTACAGTGCTGTGTCGACTGAAAAAAAAAAAAAAAAAAAAAAGCACAACCTAAAACTTGATAATTGTGTTTTATTCTGCAGGCTTACTGAGAACTATAGCCTGGGACATAGCCTCTCAGATAGCTCTGAGGGACTCTTCCAGAGAGGAAGGGAGAAGCCAGGATGTACAAGAGTTTTTGCTGGGGATAAAAAATGTAGTTGAACATCAAAAGATTAATGCTAATCACAAAAAAACAGACATCTCAAGTTTATGACTTTAATGTTTTTCTATGTATAGGAATATGCAAGAATCTGGAATTATTGAAATTATTCCTTTGATATGCACCTTAACTACCTAGGGCCAGTGTCCTGTTTTCCTCCATCCTGAATTCCCCTCAAGGTGCACTGTTGGGGGTGGCTGCAGTGACTGATGGATTCATGGCTCAACATCTGAGTTTACTGAAATGGCAGGAGATATATTTTGTCCACAGCTGCATACATCATGGTTACTTGAATCCAGTTTTGACTTTACCAATTGCCTCAATACCCACAGTCAGCCATTAGTCTGCAGAACCTTCTGGTGCTCCATAGAGGAGACTGAGAAAGTAGTTGATGTCAAGGTTAGCAGCCTGAATAAGGTCTGCTCTTTCAAAGGGAAAGTTTTCCCAGAAGTTGAGACTGCATGATAAGCAGAGGAGTCCAGGATTCAGGAGGACATGGGAGACACCCTGAGAAGCCTATGTGTGTAAGTTAAGGAACACCTGAGTCACTCAGGAAGCACCACTGATGCAGGAAAAAGCAAATGTTTGGTAACATCCCAGGTCACATCCAAGGTCATGTCCCAGGTCATGTCCAAGTCTATGGGATAGCTGCCAAGTGTGGGTTCTTGGCTTCACACAGGAAGTAATTCAAGTGTGAGCCACAGTAAAGAGAAAGAAGGTTTATTCAGGGAGAAACACACTCCATAGACAGTGTGGACCATCTCAGAATGTGAGAGAGGTACCAGGGGGTTGTCAGTTTTTATAAGGGTGGGTAATTTCATAGGCTAATAAGTGGGAAGAATATTCCAGCTATTTTGGGGAATGGGTGGGGATTTCCAGGAATTGGGCCACCATCCACTTTTGACCTTAACATGGTTGGCCTTGGAACTATCTTGGTCCATCTTGGACCTAGTTGGTTCCAATCAGTTTATGTCATGTCTTAGGGCTATGTCATTCTTTTAAAGGTTGTGCCCTGTCCCCTTCCTGTCTCACCACCAGTACCTGGACTAAGGACCAGACAAGAGTTACTATAACCACTACAGCAGAGGCCATTAGATCGGCAAAACCTTACCTGCCTCCATATTCTGAAACACTTCTTTGGGACAGGGTGAAGAGAAGGTGGGAGGGCTTGCATATCTCAAAGGTAACAGACAAATCCTTTTTGCCTAAAAAGAATGAACATGTAAAATAGACTACTTAAATTATTATAAAACTAAATTTTCAAAGTTGAATTAAAAACTAGTGTTTTTCATTACATATTAGGTAGAAGGGCTTATTTGTAAGATTGAATCAGTTACAGAACAAGTGCAAAAGCTCAGTTTTCTTTGCACATGTGAGTGGTTTCAGTATAGTGTATTGATTATACAATTCTGACTTTTAGAAAGCTAACCCTGAAGGAAGTAAAAACAAAAAGCAGGGGGAGAAAGCCAGAAAGGGGAAAATTTCTGAGGCAGGGAGAACAACTAGGAGATTTGGTACATTATGATGAGAATTTAAACTAAAAAAAAAAAAAAATTGCAATAAAAATGATGAAAAAGAGATGGATTGAAATTGGATTCTAACATTTTTATTCTTTTTAAAATTTTATGGCTTTATGATTTAATATCATATCATAAAAATAAGTGACTGCATGATTAGTGAAATATTTTTTTCTAACCTCATATTCATTTTTTAAAGGACAGATATAAATGTATCATGCAATTCCCTCCAAGTTTATTTTTCTCATTTCATTTTTTCCTTGACTACATGTTCCAAAATGTAAACTGAAGTCAAAGTCTCGACAATGTCTAGATAAAAAATTTAAGCTGTAGTGGGGAGAAACTTGCCACCCCAAAGTGTGTCTCTTTGGCTTGAGGATTATTTTGGGCTGATTGTTTTTACGAAGGAAATGTCTCAGGAAGAGCATTTACCTCCTCTTCTTAACTTCCTAAAATAATTAAGATAAAGGGCCTGTTCTAGCAGAACTATCATCATAAATAACTAACATATAATATGAGCTAGGTGAGGTAGACTTGGGGAAACTTAGCAAGGCCTGTTTGATCAAAGTCCTCTCTGTGTCCCATTGTCTCTGCATGGCCCAGCAAACACTTGTTTGCCAAACATTTGCTCTTTTTCATCTTCCAGCAAATTGCATTCCTACCCTTAGAAGTCTCAAACCCTTTTCCCCCTTCCTTCTATCTGATGGCAAATAAGCTTCAATTACTTAACTTGTCATTGGGCTTCATATTCTTATGGAACTCCCAGAGGTACATAATTAAATTTGATTTTCTCCTGTTAATCTGTGTCATATCAATTTAATTATTAGACCAACCAGAAGAAGGGTAGAGGAAAGTATTTTTCCTCCCCCCACAAAGCTATATACTAAAATCTATTTAACTGATAAAATAGTAAGACACATTGATGGATTTAATTGTGAAACAGGTAGTGGATATTGAGGAAAAGAAAGCAGCTGAGGTTGACTCTAGTGTTTCTTATTTGTAAAATTAAGTAAATGATGATATCATTAAGCAAAATGGCACAGGAGGAGTAAGACTTAGAAGTAAAGGCTAATGAATATAGATTGAATCATGTCAATTTGAAATTGTCTGTTAGATACACAGAAGATAGTGGAAGGTAGTGGATCTCAGAACAGAGGAAGAGTATAGATATGGCAAGGATACATCTGTCAGAAGAACAGATGATTCTGAAGATGATTTCACTCAGAAACAGCATATGGGGAAAGAAGTGAGACAGTGTCTAACAGAGAGCACCAAAATTTACTGTGTGTATAAGGAGAGAGATCTGTTAAGAATCCTAAGAGGAGTAGTTACATTGATGATAGGAGAAGACCATGGAAAGGTAAGCTCATGAGATGCAAGGAAGAGGAAAGTTTCACAAATATAGTTGGGTGAGTAACAATTTCAAAAGCTAATAATAGTTCAGACTCAATGAAAATTTAAGACCGGTTTTTGCATGGGTGACTTCAGTAGCAACAAAATTTTGGAATGGAAGTCAAAAGCTGTGGTTGAGATGTGAATTGATTTGAGACAATGGAGAATTTTATTCTTGTTTTGTGTTATTTTCAAGGAGTCTGGAAATTAAGAGAAATTGAAAGAAAAAATAATAGATAAGGAGGGAGGCTGAGGCAAAATGAATTAAAGAAGGTTTCAGATACAGATAAGTTTAATCTCGGGGCACTGAAGGAAGCAAACACTTTAAGCACTGTCTTGCTCTGTTTATTTGCTCTGGACCAGGTTGAATAGGAGAATATGGAGAATTAAACTTTGTAATAGTTGCTATAGGAACTAGAAAAATGTCTGACTATGGGCAAGTACATATGTGGCAGCATGGCATTGGTATTGTAGGTGATATTTAGAAACCATCCAGTTATAATTATTCCGTTCTGCATTATTAATTATCACCTCAGTAACGTAAAAAAGAAAAATTTCATTTTAAGAATCCAAAAGTAAGAAAAAAATTCTATGGAATTTTTCGTGAATTGATCTCATTTGCTTATAAAAGTAAGAGTTCAGGGAATGTTTATTAGCAAACACTTAGAAAAAATCATGTTTTTTTTAAGGTTCTATAAGAACAAAAGTTGTATCAAGGATCTGACAAGTTTCAGTAAAATTAGTACAAAATCAGCTGTATTATTTAGCTAAACTTAAATTAGTACAAAGCTTCTTAGAATTAAAAAATATTTGTCATCAAGTGTATCTTATAAAATTGGAAGAGATGTATTTACCATCTGCAGAGGTAGATCTCCTAAAATAGCACTTGATAAGGAATAGGAAGACTTTAATTTAGGAATACTTGAAACCAAAATTGAATGATATACAATGTAGCTACAATATTATTCTTTATTTTAATTTGTATTATGGAATATCAGCATGATATAGTTTTTAATGCTGGACTTAGTATGAGAAAATCTGAGTTTAAATTATGGTTCAGCTCCCACTGTACTTTTTTTTACTTGCAGCCACTTCAGTAGTCAAAATCAATTGTTAGCATGGCTATGGCCACATTAGACCATAGCTAAGACAGTGGGTTTTTTTTTTTTGTTTTTTATCTCTATTTGAATGAATTATGGTATGAAGGAATAGGTAAGTCATGTTTCGAGACTAGACAGTGTTAAAAAAAAAAAGGCACTTATTGTTACTGTTTTTGTACACATTATTAACTTTTAAGGCCTCTTTATACACTAAAGTTTGTATCTCCCATGAATTAAATTTAGGGAGCAGTTTCATCCTACAGTAAAAAATAATAATTATTCCCTTTATAACCCTAAATTGATTTATGAAAGAATCCACATATAGTTTTTCATGATCTATTCAACTAATCAGCTAAAGTAAAAATATATGAATTTACTCTTATGAAAACCATGAGGCCCATTTTGCATCTAGGAAGTTAACAGAATCACATGGGTTAGCAAGGAGAGTGATGTTACAGCCAGAGTAATGACATTACAGAAATTTCATATCTATAGCAAATGCTTCAAAGCCTTTCCAAACTACACACAAGCTTTTCTTTCCTCAGAACAAATATATGAAAATTAAATGAAAAACTAAACCAAACAAACTTTTACTTTCCATGTAGAATTGGTATAACTAATGAGGAATTTCTCATATTATTATAGTGTATGTGAAGCACTTTGTCTAAAACAAGCTTAATTTTTCTTTTTGATAAGACAGTACAGTTTCTAACGTGATTTTCTTAGATACAAGAACAATGAGGTGTCTACCTGAGATTCTCTTTATATTATATTGAAACAAAATACCAAACACACACACTCACACACAAACACACAAGCACACACTTTAGAATGATATTTATTAATTTTCATTTTTGAAACAAGCTATAGTTGAGAGCTCTGTTAAAGTAATATTGAAGTTACAGTTTGTGTTCAAACCACAATAAGGGAACTCAAATTCTCAATATCAATGGTTATATAGCTGGTAGTACAGATGTTATCCTCTAGTTAAGTGGTTCTCACAAAAGCTTTTCCCAATGTATCTCCTACCTCCCCCAAAGGAAACAACAGCAAAATCTACAACAAAAACTGGCTGTGGACTGGAAAACAAAGTAATATCACTTACTTGTGAATAGAATGGTGCCCCATCGTAGACTGTTTGTCGCAAAATATTAAGATGTTGTGTCAAAACCACTATTGTAAAGTGGACACAGCAATTCAAAGCAAAACTTCTCTGCTGATTTTGCATTGTTATATATATGAAATGGCTAGTATAAACACCATAGAAGCCTTGCAGTATTTTAGGAGACAAAGTATTAATCAACCACCGGGGAGCTTACCCCATATCAGACCCCCTGAGGATTCTGAAAGTATTTTCAGCAGAGCAATTCCAATGCCTTTGGCAATCAAAGGGTTTTGGTATGTTAAATTCAACTGCAATTTTCATTGAGTGTGGAGAGGGTGCTCTGGAATGCTTAATGTAGCAACATGCAGCTGCTAAAAAAGTATGGATTCTGTTGTTTATTCTCACATTTATCTTACCTGACAGAATCCTACTGATGTCCTAGGGTTTTAAAGTCATGAAACGCAAAGAGCGCCTGTTTTTTGGCAGTTAGACAGACTGCATATTTACAAATAGAACTGAAAACAAAAGACAGCCAAAAGTTGTCACAAGTTCTCAAATTATTTTGTGGTAAACCAGCCTTGAACTTGGTCTAATGTTAGGTGACCATGAAAATGATTGGATTAAATTTTCCTTCTATTATCCATCACCTTTTGGATTTCTTGAAACAGTTTATTCCATTTTAATAATATTAAGTATTTTCATTACTACATACAGTCACTCAACTAGAGAGATATCTTTTTAAAAAATCACTGATTATCAACTGACAACTGAAATAGAATAACTGACCTAGCATATCTGCCTTGAATTTGGAGAGTTAAAGGTAATTAAGATAATTTACCTAAGAAGTTAGAAATATAATAAATAAATGAGCATATAAATGGACCAATAGCATTCTCTACCAACTTTTTCAAATACACTGATCTCATGATCTAATTTTAACCTAATTTAGAGTGTGGGAATGGGGTTGAAGAAAAGGAATGGAAGTAAAAGGGAAAGCAGAAAGAGATGTTTCTCATTTACAGAGAAAGCAATTATAATGGAATGAAAATGTACCAGAGTTAAATCACCTACCAATTTAGCTCTTTCCAGTTCCTGCTCATCAAAATCCTTCAATACCAACATGTTGAAAAATATAGAAATGGTATAGTCATGCATAGAATATTTATCAAAGAGAATAAATATTTATTATGTGATATTGTGTTTGAATATATGAAAAAACATAAGTAAAATTCATGGAATCTAATATGAGCATTTAGAAGACATACCACTCTTCTAATTAACACCACTTTAATTAATTTAAGTAATATTAGAATATTGCATTTGTACAGATGAATATGAAGTAATTTTGCTATGTTTTTATTGTCTATAAATACTGCATCAACTCTGCAGCTGCAGCCAAGTTATTAATGTTCACAGGTCAATTTTCAGTTATAAGATACAGTGTACATATATAGAATTTTCAGCACTGTGTTTATATGAGTTATTGCAGATCCAGGTGGTATGCTTGGTCCCAAAGAAATGAAATGGGATTAAGCCCAAGTGACTAAACTGTGCTCATGCTCAGGAAATGTCTCAAATTATTCTCTTTTAATTTTTATGTAATTTGTTTTACCTCTTCTAGACCACACAGAATTTCCACTGTTTCTTTTTTTTTTTTTTTTTTTTTTGGCGGTACGCGTGCCTCTCACTGTTGTGGACTCTCCCCTTGCGGAGCACAGGCTCCGGACGCACAGACTCTAAACCACTGCGCCACCAGGAAAGCCCTCCACTGTTTCTTAAATCTTCTGTCCTTCCATTCTAAATCCAATGCTCCTTATTTCCATTTGTTAGCATTTCTATTCCTTAATAAAAATGTTAATATTGTAGCTATCGTTAGACGCCATTCTGTGTTGTTGCTATTGTTGTTTTTAAGATATTACTAAATTAAACTTTTCCTCTTCTTATTGAAGGATTATTTTAAGAGAGTTGTCTCTGCCCGTTTGGCAGGACAGGTTAGAATGCAGCTGCTTTTAGACTAATTTCTCTAAGGATTACCAAACCTTACTATAATTTTTGATATTTCTTACAGATCCTTTTATAACACAAACAGAAAATATTATATGTATTTGTTGATAAACATATCAATACATTTTATACATTTTTTCACATCCTAAAAGATTTAATTTTGCCCTCAGATGCAACTGCTGCTAATGCAAAATCTGATGTCATTTTGACTTTTGTTGTACCGTAGGTAACCTTGCTTTTGTCTCTGGATACTTTTAGAATTTTTCAACCTCCTTAGTGTTCTGACATTTGACCTGGGTATATTTAAGAGTGACTCTTGAAAATTTTTTCTTCTGCTTTTTTTCAGTGGAGACTTTCAGTATAAAGACCCACATATATTTTTTTCCACTCAGAAAACTTTTTTGTATTGTTGTTCTCATTAAATGAATAATGGACCTAGTAGGTACTTCTCCATATATATATTTTTAATATTCTTAATTCCACATTTTCCTTTATTTTGTATTTTTAAAACTCTGCAATTTTGACTCTAAACATTTGCATATTCTCTTAACTTTGTCTTCAAGATTAATGAAGCTCAGTTGGTAGGTATATCGTTTTGCCATAGAACCACCTAGATTCAGAATGTGGATAACTAGCATTGTGTCATTACTAGCTGTAATAGTCTTAAGCTAGTCAGCTTCTCTCTGCTTCAGTTTCCTCATTTGTGAACTGGAGATGGTAAGAGTATCAAATGATTTGTTGTGAGAATGAAATAAGTTAAGAATATATCAAGTTTACAGAACAGTACCTAGCCTATCATAACCACTAAATAAATAAACGTTGTCTACTTATTTTATCAAGAAGTTGGGTTTTAGCCCTGCTAATGTATTATTCAGTTTATTCAATAATTTCTATTTCAAAAATCAAGCAAATTTTACTTTCTCTCTTTGCTCTTTACTTAGTTACAGCAAGGTCTGTTTTTCAATGTGTATTTTAGACTAACCTAATCTTTCCTTAGACATGTATTAGAAAGTAGTGATATGATTGTTACTTTTAATGTTTTCTTCTTGAATTACCTGGTATCAACCTTGTCTTTTTTTCATGTCCTTGTTATTCTATCTACATATAATAATCTTTATTTCTTGCTTTATTTTTTTTATGAGAAAGACCAGGTCATTTAATATAGGATGTTGATACAGGTTTTCTCTTCAGTTCTAAGAGATGGCTTCCTAGTAAGGAAGGCTGATGAGTTTCTCCATGTAAGAGGATGGCCATGGGCAGGATGCTACCCTGCAGAGTGCCTGAACATAGCATGACTGCCAAAGTTCAGAAACTTTACTCTTTGACCACAAATGAGGCAAAGATGGTCTTGCATGTTTTCTAAACTTTTTCCCTCAGAAACAATGATTTCTTTCTCTTTGTCCCCAACACCCACATTTGGAGCTACCCATGGCCTCTCTGTCACTCAATTTAAAGAGTGGGTCTCAATTATAAATCTGGCCACAACAGTTGCCGCCTGTGCTTTGTATGTAGGGCAAGGGGGTAGAAGAAGGCAAGCTCAGGCCAGCTCAGATGTTTTAATTAAAGTTTGGTAATAAATTACCTAGACAATTTCCTCTCATCTTCTCTTCTTTGGATTTATTGATTCTGAACTTAGAGCTTGTCTGCTTGGGGAGGAAATTTTATCTCTGCTGTTTGCAGGTGCTGGTTGCTTTCCTCATTTATCTTCCTAAATCCAACCCAGTTTATTTTTTTCTAAATTCAAGGAATTTTCTGATCAACTGCAGTATACATTTTTTAGAATGTTATGGTTGCATCATTTTATTATTTTGATATAAGAACTCATTATCTAAGAATAATCAGTTCCAGAAAAAAAAAGTCACTCAAAGTAAATCCACTTAAAGCAAAGATTAAAATTTTATGTGTAGAGAGAACAAAATAGGGTTTGGGAGATTAGCTTAAAAATAAAAAAAAATAAATAAATATTTTCAAGATGCTGTGTAAATTTTTCATCATCAATGTTTATTATTTTTGTATTGACCTGTTTTGTATTATTTTACATTTGATTCTAGCAGTTGCAGTTCTCTGACACCACTTCCATCACTTTCATGAAATCCTGCATCTTTCTTCAGAATTTCAACTTTGATTGTTAAAAATATATGCATTTTTATTGTATTGGGGGATGTTTGAAATATAGGATTGTGAAGGAGATAATAGCTGAAGCAATTTTGATATGATAGACCAAAGAACAGCTGAAGTTAAATGGGAAGAAATATCTGTGGTCATATTATAAATGGTCCTTTGGCAATGACAATTTTAGCTCTATATGCAGCCTCATGGGGGTTCCACCAATAAAGACTCTGAGAAGGAAAACACCTATGTACATACTCTATCAATTCAATAGAATGAATGAAAAGGCTTTTAAAATTTTTGTTCTTCATTTTATTTTTAGTTTTGAATATTTTGGTGAACTTTTACTCTTTTCTATATAAAAAGCTCTATTTTCTGGATTCCATAAAAATCAATATCTCAAATATTTTCTAGCTAAGTAGCTAATTATATTTAAATCCTATTGAGTATTTTTTCTTACCATCCTTTCTATAATATTATTTCCAGTTAAACAAATGATAAGTATTCAAATAAGAATTTAGAGGTAAATTCTTAAGACAGTGGTTCCTAAATTTAAAACAGTAATCAATCAACATTCATTCTGTATCATTTCTATCTATTACTTATATATACACATATTCTTTATGCTCACTTAATTTAAGCCGACCTCACTGGCAGGAGGAGAAACACTAAGATGTTGTTTTATTGGAAAGAATCCTGGACGCTTCCTTACCATGAGCTCTTTTTAATAGGGTAAGGCCTGAATGATTGCTGCTTTCTATGTAAAAACCTCCTACCCATTATGAAATTTTCCAGTTTTTGCCCACCAACAATTAACAAAAGGCCCAAACTCTTACTAGTCTGTTACTTTCTGCATGCTAGTTTCTTGGGACATTTTCAGGAGGTCTGGGACAAAACTGCACTCTCTTTTTGTCAAATCTTTTCAGTTTTGTCTTGATTGAAATATATCTTGTTCCTATCTACAGGTATTCTCTGCTTACATATTCGTAAGAGTGCAGTAAAGATCTTAGTTTATCTACCCTATTTTCATAACCTACTTTTACACAGATAAATTTGCTCTATATATAATCCAGGGTCTTTTCATGGTACAAACCCATAGTCAACTGCTAACAAAGATTGTTATTTCATGGGGCAAAACACAGTAAAATTTCTCTGATACTTACAGTATATGTAAAACTTCGTAAATAACCTCTGTTATTCATGAGGGAAACTTGTCCTGTTAATAAAATATGTGCAAATGATTTAAACCAAAAGTTTTGATCATGTTAACAGTTTCAGTGATTATTACCAAAACCTGACTAGATCTAAAATAATTTTTATAAGTTTGAATCTTCATTAATATACTTAATATAATTCCCAAGTAATTCTAACCCACGAGAAGCATATATGGATATGGAGTATAAATGTTAATTCTCCTCATTTCCTATAAAATTCAAGTTTGATTATGTTCATCCTTTCAGTAGAGAAGAAACAACTGAAGTAATACTCTTATTCATTAACTAGGATGAGAGAATGATTGATTGATTGCTTAATATTTAAACTGTTCTTCCATGTGCATTGAATTAACTCCTCTGTTGATAGGGTAGCTGTCATGCATACTGCTTAGACAGCTTAAATAACGAATTATTTCATTAAAAGAACTGCAGTATCATCATTGTTATTTGTTATTCATACAAATTATGCTAATGATTACCATGTCATATTTTAAGAAGCTTAAATGGAATCCTTTAAAATTAAACAATAATTTTAGGACAGTAAAGTAATACACTAAGACACCCCATGTGCAAAATAGGGGTTATGTAAGCCATGATTTTAGAAAACGGCCTTTAGTGTTAACTATATATTTCATTTGTTTATGTATCCTGGAGATTATGTGTATATATATATATATATATATATATATATATATATACACACAATACATATATGTCAAATATTTATATAAATAAATTTATTTATGGATCCTGAATATATTCATATTTATTTGGTACCATTTGTTTATGATGATTCATAAATGATAAGGCTTGAATACTTTTTTCTTTCTTAATTTATAGGCTCAATTGTTAACTCAACTGTACTAAGTATTGTTCAGACCTAGTATCTGGACTAGTGGAAGCCAGTTGAGAGTCAGAACTTGTGTAGCTCTTGTATTTCTTATGTACTAAGATAACTGAAGAGCCGTATTCCTAAACTTCCAGATATTCAACTACTTTTCTATCAGAGGGAAAATAACACTGTTACAGGCACTATTAGAAAAGGGCAGACTGATTCATTTCAACTTTCATTCAGGGTATGCTATTTGTAAAACACTGTGCTAGACACTGTGGGGTACATAGGAATGAGAAAACCATCATTATTTTCTATATCTTTATAATTTCAGATGGAGATGAGTGATATAACAATTAAGCAGAGAATAATGCAGAACAAAATAAAATGTGTGTCATAGAAATTATACATAAATTACCATAACAGTTTAAGAAAGGAGCAATCATATCCAATTGTAAGGAATCAAGAGAGGATTTACAAAAATGTGGGCTTTCTGAGTAGGCCTTAAAGGATATTAAGGGATGACCTTATAGGATATCAATGTAAAGGATTGATATAATTTACACAGTTAGAGATGAGGTACTAAGATATTCTAGTTAAAAGGAAAATATTTAGGAAAACTTAAGGCATGCTTAAGGGATGGCAACTAGTTCAGGGTTAGAAATATAAACACAGTATGTATTATCTGATCACTACTTTATTTCATCTCTGATTTTTTATCACTATTACCTCTAAAGAAGTAAAATTCCACCTGAGAAGCAAAACCTGGGGAAGATGGGTCTTCCTCAGTTCTATGACTACAATACTCTAGGTTTTCTGTGTGTGTGTGTGTGTGTGTGTGTGTGTGTGAGAGAGAGAGAGAGAGAGAGAGAGTGTCTATAGGAAAAAGCCTCTTTTATGATGCCAACCCTAAATGCAAGCTCCATATTCCTGAAGTAACTAAATGAATGTGCAATATTCTGGTAAGACTTCCAAGGTCAATAGTAGTGTGATATAGCTATTTATCAACTCTTCTCACAAATTCTCCAAAAAATAAACAATAAAGTATATATAAGCAGAGGAGTAGCAACTACTTGCCAAGTACTTTCTAGAAAATTCCATGAGTGTCTTCTGGATAGGGTGAGGGACATAATTGAAGGGCAGTATCCTTTCCTGTGCTATTCCATCATCACTACACCTGGAAGAGGACCTTGTCTGGTTAAGTAAGGGAGGACACTTAGACCACTGCTATTATTCCTATTTCTGATAAAGTAGTGACAAAGTTAAGCTTAGGATTATTCAGAGAGCATTAACATGTTCAAATCTTGAGGCTCTGTTACTTCTGTAGGATACAAAAATTTGGTCACATCAAAAAGGTTTCAAGTGGTCTCTGTCCTTGCCCCTTGCATGCAGTCATATCAAAGAAAGACATGATAAAACATGGTGGGTGAGGAAGAAAGTTTTACCTGCTATAACTAACAATTTGCATTTGGCCCCTATCCACTTCCTGGAGATTGCTAGCTTTTCAAATTGGTCTTGATTTGCATGGCCTGCTCTGAAAGATCTGAGACAAATATGTTTGAATCAAAATCAAATGTTACTTAAATATAAACTAATCCCTTGCTAAGCTGATGTTGATATTATGTTGGGGGAAGATCTCCATTAAAGAATTTAAAATCCTTTGTAAATTCATAAGTATATTTCACTAATACCAAAGAAGGAAAAAAATTGTTCCTTTTGTATTCAAATCCTGACTTTGCTACTTACTAATTATTGACTCTAAATGTATCACTTTACACCAGTTATTTTTGATTTCAGCTAAAGGACATCAACTCTGTGAGATCTGGCTTCCTTCTTTATAAATTGGGTAACAAGAATTGTTATTTATAATATTGCTAATATTAATACTCACATTTTACAGATGAAGAATTCAAGCCACAGAGAGTGTAAGTAACTTCTCCAAGGTCAATATAGCTAGGAAGAGTAGACCCAGACTTTGACCAAGGCACTATCTCTGGAGTCCACGCTCATACCACTATGCCAAGAGGAGAAATCAGCAAAGAAAACTGGAAAAGAGTATCATCACAGGGACAGTAATTTGGAATGTTTAAAATATATATTACCAAATTGTATTTATGAATAGAACAATAAACACCAATTAGTCTGTTATTAACATAGTAAGTTTGTGGAAAGCAATTTTGAAGAAAAAATTAATATATGTAGCAAGGTTCTGTATCACTAAAAACACACATTAGAAATTATCCAGTCATACAACAGAAGGATCATGGAGCAAAGATTTAGAAGATAATGTTTCTTTCTTTATTCCTCAGTGGTGACAACATCTATAGGTTGGAAGAGATCAGAAAAAGTCATGTGGACCATGTGGTAGCTTCAGCTACCACAGTTCCACATACACCTTTTTAGATAACTATTCTGAGGCAACCATCTAAGTAGTGGTTCTTTCCATTAGATGAGTCAACATCGTCTGAACAACGTGTTTCAATGGCTGTCAAGATATTGAAAGATAGTCAAGAAGCTGTTCTTAAACTATAGCTTACTGGGCACATTTTCAGATAATTAATGTTCAGAACATTATGATTTAGCTAACTATTTCTGAAAATAGCACATTTTAATGTATAACATAATCTCATACCTTCTTGACATCACAGAACACTATAAAATCATATTGCTGACTTTTTTGAGTAGTTTTGAGAACAGTCAATTTGAAAAGAAAAAATCTTGGACTGAGAGTAAAATATAAAATAATATTTCATGCAGGATATTTTTGATCCATTAGTATTCAAGTTCTTGGTCCTACTATTCTTAGATGTCATGACCTTTTTGTTTCCTATTCGTCACATGCATTGTATTTAATATAATATATTATGACTTAATTTGAATTCATTAAACTATACAATTAACTGTATATATTTTTGGCTGCCTTTTTCCCCAAAATGATTCTCAGAGATTTACACATTAAAGGCAAATGAAATGTCCTTGAGAAAGATTCAGTAACTGGGCCTTAGTAAATATTATAAAAACAATAATTTCTTCATCAGTATGGGGAGCCAGTCTCAAAAAGCCTAAAGAATATGAATTAAATGTTCTCTGGGAGAAATGGAGAAGGTTAAAATTCATTTTAACTGATAGGGTTTCTATGGGAAAATAAGCGATGCAGACAATACCAAATACAGTTTTACTTTTATAGTCTTCCCAAATATGTCTTCTAACGGGAAAGTAATTATTTCCGTTGTAAACTAGCTTCTTATAATAGTTATAGATTTTATATTTAATTATCCTTAATGAGATATATATGAGTTTAAAAAATATTAAATGAAAAAATCTAACAGCTTTCTTTTAAATGCAGTACAACCCATGAATTGCATTTTTTTTTTTTTTTTTCCAGTACGCGGGCCTCTCACTGTTGTGGCCTCTCCCGTTGCGGAGCACAGGCTCCGGACGCGCAGGCTCAGCGGCCATGGCTCACGGGCCCAGCCGTTCCGCGGCATGTGGGATCTTCCCGGACCGGGGCACAAACCCGTGTCCCCTGCATCGGCAGGCGGACTCTCAACCACCGCGCCACCAGGGAAGCCCCAACCATGTATTTTTAAAGTTCTGTTTTGTTATTACCATGTTTATTTAACTTAGTTGGTTAGTGTGTACTGCTAACGAAGCTGAGGGCATGGGTGACATCCATGTTCAGGGCAATTAGTTTTACTCTGTCCACAGACCCTAATCCTAACCTAAGGCAAGTTGTACTAAAATTGAATGTCCTCCATTACAAGGCAGACACCACAGGGAAATATGTGGTTCTCTTATCCCAACTGGAAAAATAATTTGGTTTCTATGTCTGAACAAGTCAAATCACTGTATCTTACATAAACACAGCACATCATTATTTTTAAAATTACCTTTATTGTATGTTATTTTTTCTCAAATTGTTTTAAAACAAATTAGTTCATTGATATTAAATCCTTTTATTTTGATTACCCCTTGCATATACTATACTCTGAATCACAGAGAGATGAATGTTGCACTTAGAGTCATCATCTTACAAAAATAGTCTCAACTTTCATTTTATTCTCCAAGAGTCTACAAATAAAAAATATCATTTGAACATTCTGTTTTAACATTAAGTTTGATCAATGACCTTTATTCATTGCAGTGGTGTTTTTTTGAGTTTGGTTTAAGTTTCCCATAAGTGTCTTGAGCTTTGAGAACTGCGCATATATCTCCTACCATTAGTTAGTCCCTAAAAGTGTGGCTGAATATTTTAAAAGAGCTTATAAATCATTACAATTAACAACTTTTCGAACTGTCCATCCAAAGCAAATGGCTTGACATGCCATCTGTTATTTTTCCTTTAACGCCCTCTAGTCTGTTTCTCTAAGGCAGCCATTTAACATTTAAAATGATGTTCCTTTTTAAGATGTGTGATGGGCTGAGGAAGACAAGCTTTTGTTTTAATTATCAACAATTTCTGTGATGCGATATAATTTTTTCAGTACTCAGGGCCCTTTACAAATCAAAAAGAATCCAAGTAAAACAGTAATTAATGTCAAATCACTAGTCACAAAAGGCCCTATTTAATTAAAAAGTTCTAATCTTTGATTAAACCTCATCACACATTCTCCTGATTGCAAACTGTTGTCTGAAAATGGGATGTAATTGCGTACACAGTCTATTGTCTCTCTAAAATGACACCTGCAAATTATATAAAATGACTATGGTTTGCTTAAAGTTTGAAAATTATTCTTAAGCTATATTTTTATATTGATTGTTTTTCTCCTTTTGCCATTATAATTGGAAGCCTTCTTTTTCATTGAATAACATACCAGCTAAAAAATAGAGTCAAGTAAATTTACCTATGATTTATTAAAAATCTGTTGACAAGGATATTTTGGACCAACTATTTTTTGAAGTTGAAATTAAAGAGAGTAACTTTATTCTTATAAATTCAATATAAAAGTGGTGAGAAAAATGCAATTTTGGGTCAAATTACTATGACATATTTTATGCTTATATCTAGAAATATTTAAAAATCTAAGTGATTTTTTTTAAATTCCCACTTTTTTTAATACTTCTCATATTGTAAGACATAGTGTCTTTTATTGCATATTGAAACCACTGATTGTTAATTCAGTTTTATATATGCTTTCCATTACATTTATTTATTTTGTGATCATAGTGTTAGATTTAATTACAGTTCTCCTAAGTTTGGACATAGAAAATGTATTATTTTAATTAGATCATTTAAAAATAGGTATAGGCAAATTCCCTGGCAGTCCAGAGGTTAAAACTTGGTGCTTTCACTTCTGGGTCTGAATTTTATCCCCAGGTTCGATCCCTGGTCAATGAACTAAGGACCTGCAAGCCAGGTGGTGCAGCCAAAAAATAAATAAATAAGTGAATTTGGTAAAGTTGCAGGATTCAAAATTAATACACAGAAATCCCTTGTATTCCTATACACTAATGACAAAAGATCAGAAAGAGAAATTAAGGAAACAATCCCATTACCATTGCATCAAAAGAATAAGATACCTAGGAATAAACCTACCTAAGGAGGCAAAAGACCTGTACTCAGAAAACTATAAGATACTGATGAAATAAACCAAAGATGACACGAACAGATGGAGAGATATACCATGTTCTTGGATTGGAAGAATCAATATTGTGAAAATGACTATACTACCCAAAGCAATCTACAGATTCAATGCAAACCCCATCAACTCACCAATGGCATTTTTCACAGAATTAGAACATTATGGTTTAATCACAAGATAGTGAATATAGTCCCCTGCATTATACAGTAGGACCTTGTTGTTTATCCGTCCTATATACAATAGTCTTCATCTGCTAATCCCAAACTCCCAGTTTATCCCTCCCCCACCCTCCCCTCACTTGACAACCACCAATCTGTTCTCTGTATCTGTGTCTGTTTCTGTTTTGTAGATATATTCGTTTGTGTCATATTTTAGATTCCACATATAAGTGATATCATATGATATATGTCTTCCTCTGTCTAACTTACTTCACTTAGTATGTTAATCAATAAGTCCATCCATGTTGCTGCAAATGGTATTATTTCATTATTTTTTATGGCTGAGTAATATTTCATTATATGTGTATATATATATGAACACCACATCTTTACCTGTTCATCTGTCGATGGGCACAGGTTGTTTCCATGTCTTGGCTATTGTAAATAGTGCTGCTATGAACATAGGGATGCATGTATCTTTCAAATTATAGTTTTGTCTGGATATATGCCCATGGGTGGGATTGCTGTATCATATGGCAACTCTATTTTTAGTTTTTTAAGGAACCTCCATATTCTTCTCCATAGTGGCTGCACCAATTTACATTCTCACTAGCAGTGCAGGAGGGTTTCATTTTCTCCACACCCTCTCCAGCATTTATTTGTAGATTGTTTAATGATGGCCATTCTGACAGGTGTGAGGTAATACATCATTGTAGTTTTGATTTGCATTTCTCTAATAATTAGTGACAACATCTACACTTTAAATAAAAACTTATTTTGTATAGTTACCACATGAATATAAAAATAGAATATGTAAATACTTTTTATTATATTGATTAAAACCATATAAATTTTAATTGAAACTTTAACAGCAAGCTGTTGTACTTATGATAGTTTGTTATCTCATAAATTATTTTTAATTCTAAGATCAAGCTAATGACTAAAGAAATAGAAATGCTGTCTTGAGTCTTCATCTTAAAGTAGAATTAAGCTCTTGATTATTATCATAACACATCTTAAACTATAGCATCAAGTCATTTATATGCATGATACATATGAGTGAAGCAGTTTGCTAAAATTTGTGGAGCTGACACTTCAGTAAAAAATGAAATTAACTTCATAAAGATAATTGAAAGAGTAAAGCAAGCTGAAAGGCATATAAAATGATTCAAAAATTAATGCTGTCAAGTATTTAACATACGGTGTCAAAATTGATAACTATCTATGGAAAATGAAAATATAAATATAAATTCTTATTGAATTTTGATGGCTTTCTTCTTTGAAAACTTAACAGACTATTATAATTCTTTTATACATAATAATGTAATAAATTGTCTAATTCTGGAGACAGTTCCTGTGATAAGAAAAATTCTACTAGATCAGTTAAACGGGCAATGAGACTTTATTAAAGACCTTGCAATAAGGGAGAAAGACTGAACTCAACTCCACTGAAAAAAATTGCAGGAGAGTTTTTAAATGCTGGGATGAGCTGGTACAAAAGGACTAGAGGACATTAGTGGTGAGGTTTGGTCACCGAGGTTATCTGTATTTGCTCATTGTTACTATAGAAATTAGCTGGAAGGTAGGGGATTAATTACCTTTAAAAGAGATGACTACCAAGTCCTCCAGAAATATATTCCTTGGTTGTCGAATATTTACATTTCAAAGAGGCAGAGAAAGAATTTACAGCTGCAAGTTTGTTAAGTAAATACCCTATGAAAAGTCAGAGACCTGGAGTCACGAACAAGTCTGTCTGCAGTTTAGTCAAGCTAAGGGGAATGTTAAGGTCTTCTTGGTCAGATGATTTGTTTCACATTTTACTTAAAATGAACATTTTGTGAAGAGGTGGAGATGACACTAATAATAGTTTGTCAATTTTTTCTATTGCTCACTTTGGACTCCAATGAGTCCTTGTTAATTATTATATCTTAAATACCAGGATTTTAAAAAATATTAGGCTTCTTCCAAATGTGATTCCTATGACACCAGCACTGAACTGGATCATGTGTTATATCATCTGTCAAAGACTCATTTAATGTCATTACAGTACCCTAAAGTAGATATTTCTATTATCTCCATTTTATAGTTGAGGAAATGGAAGTACAGAAACATTAAAGTAACTTGCTCAAGATCAAACACCTAGCACTTGCTTGAGCTGAGATACAAACAGGAGCAGTGTTATCTGAAAAACTCGTTCACCTCTTGGTGGGTGTTGAGTCAAGAGACAAAACAAAGGCAAAGAGTAGAATGCTTGCAACAAGAAAGGAAAACACAGGGAATCTTTCCCGAAGCAATGTCTCCCTGAACAGCAAAATTCAGGAAGTTTTAAGCTAAGGGCACATGCATATTAATGAAGGGGCTTGAGCAGAAGAGAATTCAGCATAGAATTGGGGCAAATGTCGAGAGTCCAAGCTTTAGCTTTACCCCTGGGTTTAACATCCATGGATTCAACCAACCAAGAATGGAAAATATTACAAAAAATACTAGAAAATTCCAAACTGCAAAACTTGAATTTACTGCATGCCAGGAACTATTTACATGACATTTACATTGTGTTTACAACTACATGCATAACATTACATTGTATTAGGTATTATAATTAATCTAGAAATTAGTTAAGGAATACTGAAGGATGTGCATAGGTTATATGCAAATACTACTCCACTTTATGTAAGGGACTTGAAAATCCACTGATTCTGGTGTCTGTGGAGGTCCTGGAACCTATCCCCACTGGATACCAAGGGATGACTACAAGTAAACAAATACATTTCTGGATTTAATTTGAAAAGCATCTTTCAAATGATGAAATTAACATCACCTGTGAAAAGAATTGGGACCTAGTTAAACATAAAAGGTTTTTCACTGCAGAATAAACCATTGACAAAATGAAAAGACAACCTACTAACTTGGAGAAAATATTTTGAAATGATATGATTGACAAGAGGTTAATAATGAAAATATATGAACAGCTCATACAACTCAATATCATAGAAAAAAGAACCCAATTAAAACATGGTCAGAAGATCTTAATAGACATTCTCCCAAAGAAGATATGCAGATGGCCAACAGGCACATGAATGACTACATTGCTAATCATCAGAGAGATGCAAATCAAAACCACAATGAGATATCTCCTCATACCTGTCAAAATGGTTATCATCAAAAAGCCTACAGATAACAAATGTTGGGAGTATGTGGAGAAAGGGGAATACTATCCCATTGTTGGTGGGATTGTAAACTGGGACAGCCACTATGAAAAGCAGTATGGAGGTTCCTCAAAACTCTGAAAATAGAACTACTATATGATACAGCATTTCCACTGCTGGGTATATATCTGAAGAAAATGAAAAAAAAAACTAACTCAAAAAGATACATTCACCCCAAAGTTCATACCAGCATTATTTACAATAGCTAAGATATGGAAGCAAATTTTAGTGTCCATCAACAGATGAGTGAATAAAGATCATATATACAAAATGGAATATTACTCAGCCATAAAAATAATGAAATTCTACTATTTGCAACAACATGGCTGGACCTAGAAAGTATTATGTTTAGTGAAATAAGGCAGAAAGAGAAAGACAAACACTTTATGTTATCATTTATATATGGAATCTAAAAACAAAAATGAATGTATGCAACAAAAGAGTAATGGACTCACAGATATAGAGAACAAATTTGGGGTTACTAGTGGAGAGAGGGAAGTGGGGAGAGGTGAGATAGGAGTTTGGGATTAAAGAGAAACAAACTACCATGTACAAAATAAATAAGAAACGAGTATATATTATACAGAACAGGGAAATATAGCCATTATTTTGTAGTAACTCTAAATGGAGTATAATCTAAAAAATATTGAAACACTATGTTGTACACCCAAAAGTAATATAATATTGTTAAATCAGCTATACTTCAATTAAAAAAAAAAGAATTGGGGCTTTTTGTTTTTTGGCCTTGGAAAACAAAGTAGAAAAATCTAAATAACACTCTGTGTATGTAAATTTTTCCTTTATATTGATTTGACATTTTACATTAGGCCATGTCATTTACCTTTTCCTTATAGGATGATTATGATTATGAAAATGATGATGATGATGATAAAAACTGAATTTATTATTATAACTCCTGGGCTAGGTAATTTGCATTCAGTAGCTGATTTAACATTGAAATATCATCATGAGCTGTTTTTTTCCCCAATAGTGTTGATTTGATTTATTTCATTAGATCAATACCACTTACTTTTATTTTATATTACAATAATAGTAATAATAAAAACATTTGTTTGTCACTTATTACTTGTCAAGACTTGTATCAAACTTTTACATCTAATAGCGCATTAACTAATTAACACACAGTCACAGATAGAATAAGAAAATGGCCTGCAGTAACACAGCAAGTAAATGGTGGAAACAGGATTCAAATTGAGGAAACCTTGCTTTGTAACCTTCACCCTCAAATGCAAAGCTCAGCTGCCTCATCTAATATTCCCAGTTTTATATTATTAATACACAGTGAGTAAAAATAAAATAGATTCAAAATGTCATGAATCCTTTCCTTATATATCTGATAGCTCTGTGACCCTGGGAAAGTTATTTGATGTCTCTGATCCTGTTTCCTCTTTGAAAAATGAGAATGATAATTTCTGACACACCTATTTTAGGAGAGAATTGCATAATTAAAATAAGCATAAAAGTGTTTTATGAACTGAAAGATAGAATACAAGTTCTAGTTAATATCATATTTGTCATTACCTTCTCCTCCAAATATAAATATATAAATAAAAATAAAAATGAGTCTGGTAGACCCAGAAAGTTACAATTTAACCCCCAATTTTCAATTGAGGAAGAAATGCTTCATTTTATCCTTAAAAAGTGAATAAGTGCACTTAAACATATATTTAAGTTAAAAAACTTATTTTTGAACCCTTTAAACTTTTCCTACATTTATTTCATGTTTTTAAGCTTAATAGATTTATTTATTTAATGTAATATATTTATTGTTGTATAAGCAGAGCATTTGATTTAAGCTGTGGTTTGCTGCTTTATCAAGGTACTCAGTCTTACATAGACAAAAGTTTTTACTAATAAAAGAAAAGCTTCCTAAAAATCAAGCATACAATTAATCTTTAGAAGTGCATGCCTTTATAAATAAAAATATAAATTATATTAATTATCAAATTATTTTTAATTTGTCAGTTTGTCAACTGACAAAAATGTTTGATAATATCCACTAATGGGAAGATCCACAGAAATAGACAGTGCATACACTGTGGTGAGATTCTAATTTGGTCCTGCTTTATGTCTATAAATGTTGACAGTTTCAAATGTAAAGAATAACTGCAAAAATAATGAATAAAATAAAAAATAATAAAGGACTTTCATGTATCCTTCATCCAGCAAGCCCAGGTTTCCCAGTAAAGTCCTTTGTAGATCCAATCTGGAATCATTATAAAACCCAGTTGTATGTCACTGTCTTTGAACTGGGAACAGTCCTTCAATTTCTCCTTCACTTTCCCAAGTTTGGCATGTTTGAATATTACAAGTCAGTTATTTCTTAGATTTATTTGTATGACTTTCTTATTGTCACTGTAACAAATTGCCACAAGCTTAATGGCTTAAAGAAACACAAATTTAAAATAGTATTTTACAGTACTAGAGGTCAGAACCAAATGGGTCTCACTAGGCTAAAATCAAGGTGTCAACCTGAGCGTTTTTCCTCCTAGAAGCTCTAGGAGAGAGTGCTTCTTTCCTTTTCCTTTTTTTTGAGTTAGAAGCCACATTCATTTCTTTTTGTTTGTTTGTTTGTTTGTTTCGGTACGCGGGCCTTTCACTGTTGAGGCCTCTCCCGTTGCCGAGCACAGGCTCCGGACGCGCAGGCTCAGCGGCCATGGCTCACGGGCCTAGCCACTCCGCGGCATGTGGGATCTTCCCGGACCGGGGCACGAACCCGTGTCCCCTGCATCGGCAGGCGGACTCTCAACCACTGCACCACAAGGGAAGCCCTGAAAGTAAGTTTTATATACCATAGCCATTTACTTCTAAATATTTTAATACATATTTTCTGAAAATAAGAATATTGCCTTACATAACCCCAAGTACAGTTAGTTATTGGCATGAAAATATGTAACATTGATACTTCTTTTATCTGATTGACTATGTGTATTCCAATTTTGTCACTTTATCCAGTAATGCCCTTTATAGCATTTTTTAAAAGAACAGGATTCCGTCTAGAATCAGGTATTACAATTAATTGTCATGTTTCTTTAGTCTGCTTTAATCTGAATTATTTCCAAAGCCTTTCTTTGTCTTTTATGACATTGACATTTATGAAGACTATAGTTCCCTTAACTTTCTAGTACATTATGTCTATACATTATTAAAATATGCATTTCTTTGGACATAGCTAATTAACTTCTCATAAATTAATTTTATGTGAAAATATTTCCACATGTATAGAAAAATATGTTAATAATTGTGTAAATTTCAACATTTTAAAATAAAACATAAAAAGAAATCTATATATCTATTAAGAGATAATTAGTTATACACATGATTATGTGTCTACACAATGAAACCCTACATATTTATTCAAAAGCTTAATGTTTTAGTATGGAAAGATGTGCTTGATTTATCATTACTGGGAGAAAAATAAATTATATAAAAGAGTGATAAGTACTGTAATTACATACATACCCTACCTATGTGGTATATCTTACCTATGTGGTAGGGTGCTGCTGCTTTTATAAATACTGAATGAACCACATTTTGAAAAATTTTATATTACTATTATTTTGTACTAAAAACTGTTTCATATCAAATACACAAATGTAGAATATTTTTCAAATTATATTTTAATTCTAATCTAAATAATTAAAACCTCTCTTACTAAAAAAAATTTAGAAATTTTACAATTCAGCAGTTTTCTGACATTAGATATCTATAAGAATTTTAGTGAAATCTAAAAATACTATTGAAACCTCAAATATTTTATGCATCATGGGATTTCTAATAGCAATTCTCTACAAATTCAGAAAAACTGTATCCACTGGCATTTTGGAATATGTAAGGTTATTATTAATTAATTTAACTGAAAAATTTTGGCAACATGTCCAGTATATAGTCCAAATTGCACGCTGAAGATAAATGTCTATGTGTTAAATATCCAAATAATGTGTAGAAGTTATCTTTTGCATCAACCTGTAGACATTCAGCAGAGAAAGCCCCATGTAGAAATGCCCTCACATAATCAAGAAGCATGACAATTTCCCCCACACACACACCAAAATCATGCAATAGGCAACAGAATATTGCTGCTAATTGGTATATATTTTTCTTCTAAAAGTGAAAATTCTAACCTTTTACTTGACAGATGTTTGGGTAAAATGCCTGTAACATTTTGAGAGCTTATCTGTGCTCTTTACAGTTGTGTTTATACTTCTACACATTCAGGAGCAAATAAATGAAAAAGTAAACAAAAGTAAAAATATGACCTAGTTAGCTATTTACCGATAAACATATAGATCAAAAGCCAGTTAATTTCAAATATGTAAAATATTTAGTAGATTAATCAAATAAAATAGCGACCTAGAAAGCACATTTCTAAACATTTGGAACATTTGAGAACAAATGGCATGTAGGATGGTCAAGAGATTAGTAATCATAAATAAACAAAATTATGTATTTTTAAAACAAATATAATTCTTTTTTTTTTAACATCTTTATTGGAGTATAATTGCCTTACAATGGTGTGTTAGTTTCTGCTTTATAACAAAGTGAATCAGCTATACATACACTTATATCCCCATATCTCCTCCCTCTTGCGTCTCCCTCCCACCCTCCCTGTCCCACCCCTCTATGTGGTCACAAAGCACCAAGCTGGTCTCCCTGTGCTATATGGCTGCTTCCCACTAGCTATCTATTTTACATTTGCTAGTGTATATATGTCCATGCCAGTCTCTCACTTTGTCACAGCTTACCCTTACCCCTCCCCATATCCTCAAGTCCATTCTCTAGTAGGTCTGCGTCTTTATTCCCGTCTTGCCCCTAGGTTCTTCATGAGCATTTTTTTTTTTTTTAGATTCCATATATATGTGTTAGCATACAGTATTTTAAAACAAATATAATTCTTAAATGCTCACTATACCCGTTTTTGTTATAATTAGCTACAAAATGGACTAATAATATAATAGTTGTGAGAACTGTTTTTTAGAGTTAGTAAAATCCTTCCCAAATATCATCTGGTCCTCAAAAATTTGGGAAGGAGGAAGGAACATCAGATATTTTACCACTATTTCTGAGACGATAAAATTTAGTCTCTGGGAAGTTAACTGATTTACATACTGGACCAGATGAAACCAAAATCTCCCAGCAACACTTTCGACATCATTAATGATGCAGCCTATGCTGAACAGCCCACCCCTACACCACACCAAGGATCTCAGAAACTTTTAGGCACATTTAAGACTGCCAATGATCCTACGTATTTTATTATTCACTTTGGTTATATTTATGAGTGTTTTGTTGAATAAAGTTATTTATTTATTTATTTTGCGGTACGCGGGCCTCTCACTGTTGTGGCCTCTCCCGTTGCGGAGCACAAGCTCCGGACGCGCAGGCTCAGCGGCCATGGCTCATGGGCCTAGCCGCACAGCGGCACGTGGGATCTTCCTGGACCAGGGCACGAACCCCTGTCCCCTGCAACGGCAGGCGGACTCTCAACCACTGCTCCACCAGGGAAGCCCAATAAATTTATCTATTAATGCTTTTGTTGAAAATGCTCACTAAGAGTACATCAAGCAATTAGCTTTGTTTAGTTCTTTTGTCATAGATATCTTAAACCCATGAAGATGAATGACAGGTGTATTTAATAGGGCAGAAATGAAGACAACTTTGAGTTCCAATAATTTAATCCACACATTTATAAAAAATAGTATTTTATTAATGTGGCACTCATCTAATTGATTCATTAAAGAAACCTATCAAATATTGGACCTTACACATACAACAATATTGAGACATAGCAATTAGGATGCCTTATCTGAAGACTAAAGTCACAAAAATAAAAGTGGAAGGTACTAATAAATCTTTTCCCTTTGAAATATTATGTTACAGCATACCAAGTCAATGGCTTCTTATTTCATGTACCTATAAATTAATTCTTCTCTTTAATGTTGACTGGTTTCCCACAACACACTAAATTAAAATGGAATATTTGTCATGGACCTACCCCAAGGATGATGCTTTTCTACTTGAAGGATAAATTATGAAGAATGTAACAATAGAAAACAAAAGAAAGTAATTACAAGCAATCAATTGTTTCTTGTGGAACTCCAGTGTTTTGGAAAACTGAGTGATCTCTGTAAGTAAAAGACTTGCCAGGTGGGAAGAAGAGCAAAAGCAAACATGGAAATTAATATTGTGTATATGAGAGAGAATGAAGTGACTGAAATTAAGACACTGGTGAGGGGAAATGGTACTACTAGGTTATTAATGTATTTTCTTTAACATAAATTTGTATGTTTTCATAATAGAAAATTTATAAAATTGATGATAGTAAGAAGTCACCCACCACCCTACCACCCAGACAAAAATGCTTATCTCCCCACTTAATTTTATGTACAAATGTGTATATACAAGTTTTAAAAAAGTTATAATATTATATATACTGCCTTATTAAATGCTGTTTAATGTAAGTTTTTGTGTTGTTCTATTTTATTACTTTTTCTTATACTAACTTTTGAGTAGAATGCTAACATACAGCTGTTCTGTAAATTATTTATCTAACCCCATTGTATAAATCCCTTTGGCAAAATGCTCTTCCCAGAGATGTTCACATCCTAATCCCTGGAGTCTGAAAATATGCTACAGTTTGTGAAAAAGGGGACTTCACAGGTGTAAATAAGGTTACAGACTTTAATTGGGAGAGATTGTCTGAATTATTTGAGTGGACTCAATCTAATATGAACCCTTAAAAGCAGAGGATTTTCTCCAGCTGGAGGCAAGAGATGCTGCACAAGAGGAAGTTAGAGAGATTCAAAGCTTGAGAAGAAGTTGGCTTTGCTACTTTGAAGATGGAGAGGGCAATTTGACAAGGAATACAGACAGTCTCAGGGAACGGAGAAAAACTCTTGGCTGACACTAGCAAGGGAATGGAGGCCTCATTCTCACAGTCACACAGAAGTGAATTTGACCAACAACCCTAAATCATGGACAAAGGACTTTACTTGTCTGCCTTCTTCACTATTATGATTCCAGAACCTAAAATGTGCATCTTGTTTGCTAAATCAATGAATGAATTATATTTCTGCATTTGTAGATTTTTCTTTAATATCACTTCTACAATTTGTTTTGGCCTCTTGTGAGATGATTCTTTCATATATATATATATATCTATATATATCTATATATATATATATGAAGGAGCCAGAAGTTCTGTATTAAATATGTAGTATTGTTAGAATGAGAAATTTAGAAGAGGAATCTATTTTGTAGGAGGAAAGAAATGCAACAAACTGGTTACTAGAAATAAAAAGAATTCATTTAGTAAAATCAGGAAAGCACTGTATTGTTTAGCCAAACTTACAGAAAGAGAAACAAAATAGGGAGAAGAAACATGCAGACTGTGGAAATTGCCCATTTACTCTGGTACAGGAGGGAAGAAGCAAGAATGCAGGACGGCGAGTAAAAATATATGGAGTCAAGGTTTTATTCAAGACTGAAGAGTCACTCCTGGTTACAGGGAGGAGTGTAGAATGAGTCTGTGTAATAAAGGAAGTCATGAGGAGAGAAATGTATATCATTTGTAAAAACTTAAATTGCGTCCAAATGCTGAATAGCTTCTGGGATGCTGTAGAGCTGTGTTTTCTACTACCGTTGGGCTACAATATTTGCCTACAAGTCAAGGAATTCTGCTTTCCATGCTGTCTTGCTCCTCTTCCCATCAACTTGCTCTCTGAAAATGTCACTTAACCTAGAAATAGCAGAAGCCCACCCTTATGTTGAGCAGTGGGTTTGGAACTTGAACAAATGTAGCAGCTGCTGCTCATTTGCTCTCTTAGCCCACAGGGTGGAGCCCACCCAGAGCAGCACGGGGGAACATCACTTGGAGATAACACTTAACAATATATTTTCATCATCCTTGAAATTCAAAAATTAAAGGACTATTTCTGTGTTGGCTTTTACATTTTGCTTGGTAGTCAATAAGCTATTTTAATTAACAAAACTGGGTCTTTGTTTACCCCCAAACTTTTTCCCTCATATTTTATGGTTATAGATCTTCCTTGTTTTCCCATTCTATTCTGTTCTCTCTTTTACAAGTTCTGTTATTTATTATTGTGTTCTGTTAATGGATACCCTGCACCTGTCATTGTATTTAGTTTTCTCTGATTTTATTTCTCTCCATGGGCCCCTTTTCTCTGAGTTACAGAAAAATATCTGATTTTTTCATGTATTTCTTTACATTTTTTCTTTAATATTCTTTCTGTTGTTGACTGCACCTACTGTAGTTTTACATTTTGCGGTTGTGACTTTTCAAATTTTATACTATTTCTCTTTCATGGCTACTTCTTCAAGTTTCTTGGATTCACTATCCCCAAAAATAGTTTTGAGAATATGAACTAAAATTTTGGAAAGACTTTCTGCATTAATTCCACTTCACAAGAGAATATATGCTTCCTGAATGTGGTCCCGAAACTGCCCTTCTCAGTACCTATCTTTCAGGATGATACACTTACCCTGTTCACCTTCAAAGAGGGAGATGATTGAGGGTAAAGACAATTTCCCCAAGAGAATGATCAGATCCTCAGATTTTGATCAGACCCAGACAAAAGTAAAGGCTCAGTCATCTGCTGCACATCCCAGAACTACTGATAAAACAAAATATGCAGCCACCCTCTCCCCACAGCCTACTCTTTCGGCTTCTTCTCTCCAGTGTATAAGATATTTATATTTTTCCTAAATCTCTTCCTCTTACTCCCAGGGAAGTGGCTCTGGGGAGCTAAGATTTGAGAAGTTTCCTTCCATCTAGTTCCATCTCAACTGTATCCATAAAACACTCCTCATTATTCAAATACGTCATCATTGCCCTTTCCACATGATGCACAATTTTCTTTATTTTTCCTTTATTTTTCTAATGAATTTTCAATGACAATTTAGCAAGGTTTGAAGCAAGGGAGGGATAAGTGACATCTGCACATGTCACCAATTCACTTTGAAACTAATATTTCCGATTAAACAAGATTTTAGACTTGGATTAATCAGGATATTTATTTCTTTTAATGTATGTGTGCATTTCAAACAAAGTACTTTGATTACCTTTTCTTGAGTGTTTTCATTCTTAAACGAAACTACTTGGAGTGACACACTATGCTGTCCGCAGTGCTCAAGAGTCTTCTAATCTGGGGTCCGTGGAACACAAGGAATTCCATGGGTTGCTTATTCATAAATGCTCCCTTAAAAATTGTATTCTATTTTCAGTGCATGTTTTTATATACAAATGTACTGGAAATCAGTTCTAAAGCATTCAACAAATTCTTGGAAGGGCCCATGACTCAACAGTCTAGTGACCACTTTTGGAATATTGTTAATTTATACTTGTTGAAATGGCTGTCATAAAATAAACTTTTAAATCTTCACTATGTACATGCCCTTCTCTGACTGCTTTTGGCTGTTCACAGAAACAGTGCCTTTTACCTCTAACTAGACAGAATTGTATGTCCATCTTTCACCATTGAGAGTGAGAAAGATCTTTATATCTCAATGGCCTTTTTGTTGCTAAACCTGAGTAGTAAAATGAAGAGGCTGCTCCCTAGGCAACCTTTTACTTCCCTGCTGCTTGTGAGATTCACTTGTATCACAATAGTTATAATCAATTAAGCTTTCCACTGCAAATGAGGCTTCTGATCAAAGTACAGGAAGCTTTTTCTTTTAAAAAATGGATTTTTCAATTATTAAAATATATCTCATATAGTGCCGTGCATCACATAAATTCATCTCACCTCTCTTAAAACTTTAATTTTAGCAGAGCAAAGCTGCTTTTGGATCTTTTTCCAAAACAGAATTATTTCAATATTTGTACACAGTAAGTTTGCTAATCACGTATGTAAAATTCCTACAAGTGTTTGTGAGAATATTTGTACAAACCAAATTTATAGATCACCATCAAACTTATTGGAAAGGGGTTCTATAGCATTCAGGAGATTCTCGAAAGTATCCTTGTCACAAAAGAGTTTAAGTAACACTGTACTTTATTGATACACCTTCAGAATATAGTTAATTTATATTTGTATAAATGGCTGAACAGTGCAATCATTTTAAATTCTTTATTTTTTATGCTTTTCTCTGGTTCCTATGCCTCAATCAAATCATTTAGAAGGAAAAAAATAGATAATCTCAACTTATCTAATTATTATAGCCAATACATTCAAGAATTTAATCTGTACATTTTCTAAGATGAGTTGGCCAATATTTAAATAAGTACTCAAGCATTTAAATTCCTTTTGTTTAATACTATATTTATGTTTGTCACATAACAAACTTATACTGTGATGACCAACTTTAGTGAGAAATAAAGATATATTACTCATTTACTGCCAAAGTTGGATTTAAGTTGTTCAATGTTTAATTAAAATATTGCACATCATTATATTCCTATTTTAGTATTGGCAGTTTGTAAGTGACCATGGGCTTTTTTTCTCTCATCTTTTCTAGAAACAGTTAACACTGACTCAGAAAGATGTGGACACTCTCGGAGAATCTGAGGTTAGAAATTAGGTTTCAGCAGCTCCAAAAATCAACCCAGCCATGGTAATTTTAAAGATGATTCATCCCAGTGATTCCTCTTACTTAACGTTTAGCATGATTTCAGAAACACCGCTTGAGTAAGAGCAGAAATAATTTTATTGGATGTGTACTTTTTATGTATATTTAGGAGGGAAAAACTAAACAAAGGTGCTCTACCTAAAGCAAAATTCTGATATTTCCAGGGTGACAGACAATAGCTTTTTAACAGTGCTTGATTTTCAATTGAACTGCTCAGAATATTTAAAAGATAAGAGGAAATAATATGCCTAGCTCACTGAAAAGAGTCATTTACATAAGTAGATCATAATTATCCAAGTAAGACCTTGTTGCTGAGACGTGGGAGGGTTAATGATTATGATGATAATTAAAATGCAGAGGATTTGTAGAGCACTTACTTATTTGCTTTCTGAAGAGCTCAGGGTACTTCTCATATATTCTATTCTTCTCATTGATCTCTGTGTGATAGCTATACAACAGTATGTTTAAATACCTCAGAATAATGGAAGGAAACATCTGACCTGTTATAACCATAAATGATTATAATCTTTTGGGTTTTGCCTCACCTGAAAGGCAGGACCTCCAATGACATAGCTTTTTGAAACATCACTTCAGGTCATCACAGCAAAACTGACTCTGAGGAAAGAGTGCCACCTACTGAATCAAATTGCCCAGGTTCCCTCCAAGGGCTGGTCTCTCAGTTTTAGAATTGTCCTAACATGCTCAACTATAAGAAGTAATGGGATTGCTGCACCATGCATGAAATACTTATTATTTTTGTTTCCAGCTTCAGTCAGTTTATTTTAACAATCCACCCATCACATCTATAATTTAACCATTTCATTCAGAAACTTTCCATTTGTTTTGAAAACTAGTATACAAAGACTGAACAAATCTAACTTTGTTATTTAATGAAGGGAATTTCCAAAACAAATACCTGTCTTTTTTATTGTCGAAGTGGCCACAAGGGGGAGCTAGCATGCAACTTCTTATGGGGCAGGAGAGTTGAGGTTTCATAATTAATTGAACCCTTTTATTCCTGGCTAAGGCAGGAGAAGATACAAATATGCTATTTGAAATTTATGAAGCTCAAGATAATTTTTCTCAGAATTACATTTTGCACAATGCAATCCAACTCCCCCTTTTAATATATGCTAATACATTAGATATAATGTAACATTTTTTAGTCTGACAATTCCTGTTTCTGCATGGCCTAACTCTCAGGTACTCTACACACAATTACATGCACACAGTTTGTTTAAACCACACCAAATAATTTTAAACTGTAAAACTTAAATACAAAAATTTTAAATTACCTGAAATTTGTCTCAATATTTTATTTTATTTTTAATTTTTTTTTTTACTCTAGTACTTGGTAGTTTTATTAGTTTATTTATTTATTTATTTGCTAAAAGACAACAAAAACAAAACAAATAGTGTATGCAATCAATTAAATTGTTGAAATCTTTAAGTGATTGCCTCATTGATTTTCCATCATTGGAAACACATACACAAATAAACACACAAAAAATGAGATGAGAATTAGTGATAAGAAAAGTCTGGAACATATTATCCGGCAGGAAAAAATATATATATGTTGCAAGCAGAAATATTTCTAGAATAACTTTTACTATTTTAAAATAAACATCCTGATATGTGTCCCAGTTCAAAAGTTGATCATTGGTGACTAATTTATGAGTGTTTCCTTCCTATTGACATATATTTATAATACATAGCACCAGTTGGAAATTTAGTTTATTTACTGTGTGAATTTCAAATTAATAGAACTTCCATGTTTTTGTAGGGCTAATCCTGTATTTAATTTCGACTGTTCATTGGGAACTCACTTCCTATGTGTGGGAGGAGGGAACATGTATATGAACATGTTATATTGTAACATAACATACATATCATATAGAAGGGACTTGAAATATATCATTTCCTGAGAAATATTTTTTAATAGCAAGATTTAATAATTTTAATAAAAATGAGAAAAAATAACATTTAATTTAATATACTGTTTATTTATGGATATAGTTTACACTTTTTCTTAGCTGTTATATAGGAGAGATTTAGTTCTCAAAAATATTTTTAATTATAAACCATTTCTCCTGAAACTTAAAAATTATAGTTAATTTACATTACTTTATTAAAATTAATATTTATCATAAAGGGGAAAGATATGTTTTAGTGATTGTCCTGTTAGTAGTGTGAATTTGTCATTTGTTAAAAGGGGAATCTTTGATTAAAAGACAGCAGTTGGCTAATAGCTGTGTGTTAGAAGTGAGACTCAAATATCTCTGAAAGACAATGGAGACTAGAACTAGCTGTGAATGAAACACTATCCTTCACCTGTGGATTTAAATATGATATGGCAATCTTTGATACTTATTACATCTAAAACGTTTAGCTGTTAAAGTTATTTTTGAAAATTCTCTGTTAAATAAAAATATATGAAATCAAATATTGAAATAATGGTAAAAATGATGGAAAAGGAAATAGTGGAGAGAGAATTTTTCAGTCATATAAACAGTGGCTGTGTTGAAACTATCAGCAACAGAAATTTCTCTTAGGAACTGTATCTTATTGAATTCAACAATACAACAAACAGGACAAATTTTGGAAGAATGTTATAACTGCTACCATTTTGGCTACATACATAAACTCTTGGGGCTACATGCATGAACTCTTGGAACTACAACTACAGCTAGTCAATCTGAATTTTAAAGAGTCTCTCAGAGACAAAATTAAATACCTTATATAACAAAAAGTCATAAAATAGCATTTTAAGATTATTAATGATATTCAATTATTGATTTAATGTAATAACATTAATCAGCCTTTATCAGTCTATAAAAATAGACCTTAATACTTCTCTGTTTGAAGCTGTTCCAACATAATCAGTTTATTTTAAAACTCACCTAGAATAGCATATCTTATTAATGAAATAATGTTATGTTTATATGAGTATTTCTCAGTACTTTTTCTCAATGAGTGTGCATATATTTATATTTTGATGGAATCACACAAGATTTTTGGATGTTCAATATATGTATAATAATAAAGGAATAATATAATTTTGGTTTAAGGTTGAGACTATCATTTGCAATTACAACTCATGATTATCAACCAGTCTTTTCTTAGAAATATGAGATTCTAGGTATCGTGAGCTACAGTCAACTCTGTGGTCCTCTGGATTCCTCAGCTAGAACGCTTATGTCCATAGCCTTCTATGGTATAAAAAACAATAGGATCTTTGAACTGTTTAACAATATTTATATCATCTCCTTTTTAAAAAATTGAGCTCCATATTTTAAGAATAGTTTAAAAAAATACTCAAAATGGTATCTTAAAAAGAAAAATTGTTTGGGGAAAAATAGAATATAAGAAAGGGTTACAAATTAGGAGTGACTACAGTTTTAAAAGTTGTATCTGGCTAAAGGGAAGTCAAACAATTGGAAGCTGATTTCATTTCCTTTAAAAATGAAATAGGGATGAGACATAAAGATTAAAATTAATAATTGTGGGTACATGTCAATCTTTAACAACAGAACTCAATACTTCAAATTAATATATGAGTAAGGTATCTAATATGTAGTAGTAGTTCTGTTTTGCTCCCCTTGGATGAAACCCTGGGGTATTCACCATAATCATGGTAGTTCTCTCTATATACACTAGGGGGAGGTGTTACAATTACTCTGGAGGGGTGGTGGGCAAATTGGTGTCTATGTGTTTCATATCTCTCACTGGTCTCTTCTTAGACACTGTGGTTTTCCCCTCGGTTGCATAACAACACTTCTAATTAAGAATAATCAATAAGCCATATTAACCTTTCCTTGGAAGTTTTTCATCCTTTTGTTTTTGCTTTATTGTAAACCTCAAGTAAGGATGTTTTATGACTTTCCTTGAATTAGTATGTATTGCAAAAATAAAAATCATAGATTTTTCATATTTAAAAAATAATGAGGGGCTTCCCTGGTGGCGCAGTGGTTAAGAATCTGCCTGCCAATGCAGGGGACACGGGTTCCAGCCCTCGTCCAGGAAGATCCCAAATGCCGCGGAGCAACTAAGTCTGTACACCACAACTACTGAGCCCGTGTGCCACAGCTACTGATGCCCGAGGGCCTAGAGCCCGTGCTCTACAGGAGAAGCTACCGCAATGAGAAGCCCCTGCTCCCGCAAGTAGAGAAAGCCCACACGCAGCAACGAAGACGCAACACAGTCAAAAATAAATTTAAAAAATTTAAAAGTAATGATTAAAAATGAGTGTGCATTCTCTATTCTTGATTTAAGTTAACGGCTGCTTTTAAAGCCTCTACACTTCAGATTTCAAGGTACATGCATTAGAACAGAGATACTAACCCCTTCCTGAGAAATGTAACGGTGAGGTTTCGTGCGACGGTGCGGTTAGGCACCCACTCAGCAAAATAATCCAGATGTCAACAAAGCTGTAGCTCCCCTGTTTAGCAAAAGTATGTGCATGACAAACTATTTAAAAAATATAAAGACAGTTTAGGATTTGAAGGTCTGGCTGTAAAGAACACTTCTTTGAATTTTTAAACTGTTAAAGACAGTCTCTTAAGGGAGTGGTGAATTTTGGATCCAGATCACACTGCAAATTCAGACTGTAGGTTATCTCATTGAATCCTCTGGGAAATAAATAGCTCCTTTACCTGAATCTTTAAGCAATTATCCCAATAACAATCATCAGAACTTTCTTGTAATTGGTCTGGATTTGATTTTCTTTGAATTTTGAATGATTTATGTTACAGACTTATACGTTAGTCATTCACAAGTTATAAATGGCAACTTTACTTCAGTATTTATGAATTGCGATCAATACTCTAGCAATCAAAACACTCACCTTTTCTATTTCAATACTTCAATTTTCTTTGGCGTTCTTTCCCAGAACGGCTGGATCACGAACAAAGCAGTCATCGCTTGTGGATGTTTGTGATAATAGTTTGGGGAGAAAGAATCTCTGAGATTAAGAACTGCAGAAGAAGTAGATGAATCAGGAGTCTCTCTCTCTCTCTCTCTCTCTCTCTCTCTCTCTCTCGCTCTCTCTCGCTCTCTCTCTCTTTCTGTGTGTGTGTGTGTGAGTGTGTGTGTGTGTGTGTGGTGGTAGTGGTATTACTTAGAAAGCATGAATCTTTTTTTTTCTTTCTTTATTAAGGTGCATTATCAGTAACTACCAAGTTAGAAAGGATGAATCTTAACAGATCTCCCACTGATCGGTCTTCACGGTTATGGTTCAGTTTCTACGCAAAGAAGCTTTGGCAAACGTGGTCATCAACACTTATTTGGTCTTAAGGATATAACATTCAAATTTCCATATGGACCTTTAATAATAAGGTCGAGGTAAACAAAACCCCTCGAGAACTATTATGAGTGCGTGTATGGATGTCCGCTTTACTTTAAATCTGGGCTGAGAATGCTGGAGACTGAAAACGGTAAAGCTCTAAGTATTATTTAGCCAGATTTGAGTTTTAACAAGCTACAAAGCTTTAATTGACCGTAAGCCTTTCTCCTTAGAGGAGAGGCACTTTTCCTCTGGGGAGACACGGTCTCTCTTTCACCTTTTGCTTTCTTCTGAAACACTATATAATCAAGTGACTTTCCTTGCCGCGGTGCCTGGGGACAGCTGATTTTTCTCCGAGGATAAAGAAAGTTACATATTGATTGCTGTTGCTCGCGGTGTGTTGGCACTAGCGCGGGGCAGAAGCGGGCGCGCTAGCCCTCGCATTTACACACACTCACTGAAATACACAACACACACACCCCGCCTCAGAAACACACACACACCCCACGTACATACACACACACCCCACGTACATACACACACATCCCTCTGCACCTCATTTAGATGGGTCCATGCGCAGGCAGAAGATCTGCGCCTCCCTTGGTGTGAATGAGTGTATGGTGCGCGCGCGCGCGCGTGTGTGTGTGTGTATACAGAACCCTATCAGGTAAACCGCAGCTACCCTATTCTGCAAGCTCGCTGCGATTCCGGTTTCCGTGTACACCGGATAAAACAATAAATAAATCGCTGCCAGACTTTTTTTTTTTTTTTTTAAATTCTCTCTTTTCCAGAGGAAGACGGTGGAGGCGTTTCTCCCGGTAGTTAAAGACTCAGGAGACCCTGCGGCAAGGCCCTGGGCAAAGCCGCCACAGCACACACGGGGCTCGGCTAGCCCGGCTGGTCTCCCACGTAACTGATCTAATCAATGGCTCTGAAGCTCGGAGGCTCCGGGCTCCGCCCCCGCCAGTCTCTCCGCCGCCTTCCATTGGGCGCGGGCCGAGGAGGCAGAGTCTTGCTCCTCGCGCGGATTGGCTGGCAGGAAATCAGTATCAATGTTTAAGCGGCGGCGTGAGGTGAATAGACTCAGTCAGCAAGAGACGCTGGGGAGAAAGCAGGGACTGCGAGCCCCGCGGATGCGGCAGCGCGGAGGGCGGCTGGGGAGACGCTACTCCAACTGTTGAATTTTCACCTTTCATTTCCACCGATGCTTTGCTTGCGGAGATGGATATATTTGCTTTGAAATCCGCACGTCTTTCGCAGGCTGTGAGCTGATCGTGACAGGCACCAGACTGAGAGACCACCCGTGACAAAAAAGGAGGACCCCCCCCCCAAAAAAAACCAAAAAAGCAAAAACCTCCACAACGGACTGCACAATTAACTACGCACACCGGTGTTGGACTTTGTGAATAGAGAACATTGAGAGGAAAATCGTGAAATATGATGCGGGGCTAATCTGTGAACAGTCACTGTAATCCAGATTTGTTTTTCTTTTTTTCCCCCCAAGACTCTGAAAGATTTGGGGGTTCCTTACGCCTAACAAAAAGGGAAGGTTTTTTGTCGTTGTTTTGTTTTGTTTTTGTTTTTAAATAAATACACCTTGCAAAACAGACGCCTTGCTATCCAGAGCCTCGGACTCCGGCAGAAAGAGGTAGAGTAAAAGTGCTGCTGGATTCAGCTTCACCTCCTTCCTTCCCTCCCTCCCTTTCTCTCGCTTTTTCTTTTTCTCCAAAACATGAATCTGGCTTTTCTTTCTGTAGAGTGAGTCAGAGAAAGCGTTAGGAAGAAGCCACAACTAATGTCTGTGAAGGGAGGACGATGAGGCGAGAGTGAATACGATTCGTTCCGCTACTTCTGACTCATCCGGCAGATCGGAACACCTGCATTTCTGGATGTGTCATTCCCGTTTGTCGAGGCGCCTCGACAACCCGAAATAGTGTGTAGACAGACCCGTGCCTAGTATCCCCTGGGCGGTAGCTACCCGGGGAGGGCTCCCCTGGCTGGACCGCCGCGGCCGCAGCTCCTCGCCCGCTGCCCTCGCTAGTCGCCCAGAGAGACTGCGAGAGCGAGACTGCAGAATGCATCACGCCAAACCTTGATGCGTTCCTTTCATCCAGCCCACTCCTCCTACTATAGAAAAAATTGAAGAAAGAAAGAAAAAAAAGCCCGCACTTTATTCGCTTCAAATATTCACCACTTTTATTCCTCTCCAAGGTTTTCTTTTCTAGATGAAGAGACCTGGGAGGCAGGGCCATTGGAAGGAGATGCTGAATAGAAAGAAAAGAGAGGCACTTGACAGCCCAGCCCTGTGAATGCAGAGACTGTTTTCCTTCTAGCGAGAGACAGGGAGAGTGTGTGTGCGAGGACTGGGAGGGTGGCTCCCCCTTCTTTTTTATTCCTCCTCTCCCTTCCCCTTCAAATCTGCACATCCAACCATGAGTTGCCTGTTGATTTCCTTTCGCCTGGGAAGAAAAGCAAACTGGAATTAAACTGCATCGAGAGAAGTCCTTGCTTGTGGGGAGAGAATGGGATGGTAGCGGCGGCTACTGGCTCAGCGTAGAGAAATTACAGAGTGTGTTCTACCAACAGAGGCGGAGATACATCTATACATTTTTTCCCCTCCCAGTAGACTCAAACCGCAAATGCTGATCAGGCTGTGGCTTTCTTGACTTGGGGAAGAGCCTTTTCCGAGGAAGAGAGGGAGGAGCCTCGTGGAGGGAGGAAACTACAAATCGGGACACTAGTTCTTTGCGCTGCATTTCCTCCCCTCCCTTTGGCTGCTCGGAAAGGAGAGAGAGAGAGAGAGGAAAAAAATATATATCCTTGGCTGGGAGATGCAGTCTGCCGCCACCGCTGCCTCAGCCAGCAATGCAAGATTAGATCTCTAAATGCAGCAAAACACCGCCTGAAAACAGACCAACCCGCGAAGCAAGCAGATAATTCACAGGGCTCTGGCTATTTTGAAGCTTCAAATATATTTGACTGTCTCTTCGTTGTTCCTCATCCCCAGCAATTTCATCACAAGAGAGGAGAAACAAGTAAGGATTTCACTTTCTGATCTGCCTAGAGACACACCTCCCCGCTCCCTCCCCCACCCGATGTGAAGAGTATTCCGGAGGCAAAAAGCTGGAGTGGATTTGCAGCGCCCTAGCGGGAGCGAGGAAAACCTACGGATTCTTTAGCTCATTATCATCCTTCCCAAACGCGATTTCCTTCTTATCGCTTGTCTCATCGCTCAAGTTTGAGTCGCCCGAAGTCCGGGCGGGAGAGACAAAGCTCCGGGCTCGCCCCCAGCTGCAGGGAGCCGCCGCCTTGCTCAGTGCCCCTGCAGCTCTGCTGCACCGCTGCTTCTCGCCCAGTGCGGATGCTGTAGATCAACAGGTTCAGGGAACTTGAGCGGAATAAAGAGAGACCGCCGGGTGCCGCAGCCCGGGAGCGGAAGGAAGGAAGGATCCATAGACTTGTGGCTTGGATCGGGGTCGCACGCTGCGCCTGGGCCCCAAGCTGGCGCGCACCCATCCACTCGCCCCTCCAGTCCGGCTGCTCCTGACAGCACCCCACCGGTCTGGGATGTACCTTTCCATCTGCTGCTGTTTCCTCCTATGGGCCCCTGCCCTGACGCTCAAAAACCTGAACTACTCCGTGCCCGAGGAGCAAGGGGCCGGCACGGTGATCGGCAACATCGGCAAGGATGCTCGACTGCAGCCGGGGCTTCCGCCCGCAGAGCGAGGCGGCGGTGGCGGGCGAAGCAAGTCGGGTAGCTACCGGGTGCTGGAGAACTCGGCGCCGCACCTGCTGGACGTGGAAGCCGACAGCGGACTCCTCTACACGAAGCAGCGCATCGACCGCGAGTCCCTGTGCCGCCACAACACCAAGTGCCAGCTGTCCCTCGAGGTGTTTGCCAACGACAAGGAGATCTGCATGATCAAGGTAGAGATCCAGGACATCAACGACAATGCTCCCTCCTTCCCGTCGGACCAGATTGAGATGGACATCTCAGAGAACGCGGCCCCCGGCACCCGCTTCCCCCTCACCAGTGCGCATGACCCCGACGCGGGCGAGAATGGGCTCCGCACCTATCTGCTTACGCGCGACGACCACGGCCTCTTCGCGCTGGACGTCAAGTCCCGCGGCGACGGCACCAAGTTCCCAGAGCTGGTTATCCAGAAGGCCCTGGACCGCGAGCAGCAGAACCACCACACGCTCGTGCTGACCGCTCTGGATGGCGGCGAGCCGCCGCGCTCGGCCACCGTGCAGATCAACGTGAAGGTGATTGACTCTAACGACAACAGCCCCGTCTTTGAGGCGCCGTCCTACCTGGTGGAGTTGCCCGAGAACGCCCCGCTGGGCACCGTGGTCATTGATCTGAATGCCACCGACGCCGACGAGGGTCCCAACGGCGAAGTGCTCTACTCTTTCAGCAGCTATGTGCCCGACCGCGTACGGGAGCTCTTCTCCATCGACCCCAAGACCGGCCTGATCCGTGTCAAGGGCAACCTCGACTATGAGGAGAATGGGATGCTGGAGATCGACGTGCAGGCCCGAGACCTGGGTCCCAACCCCATCCCGGCCCACTGCAAGGTCACTGTGAAGCTCATCGACCGCAATGACAACGCTCCGTCCATTGGTTTTGTCTCCGTGCGCCAGGGGGCGCTGAGCGAGGCCGCTCCGCCCGGCACCGTCATCGCTCTGGTGCGGGTCACTGACCGAGACTCGGGCAAGAACGGGCAGCTGCAGTGCAGGGTCCTGGGCGGAGGAGGGGCGGGCGGCGGCGGCGGCCTGGGCGGGCCGGGCGGTTCCGTGCCCTTCAAACTTGAGGAGAACTACGACAACTTCTACACGGTGGTGACTGACCGCCCGTTGGACCGCGAGACACAGGACGAGTACAACGTGACAATCGTGGCACGGGACGGGGGCTCGCCTCCACTCAACTCCACCAAGTCGTTCGCCGTCAAGATTCTGGACGAGAATGACAACCCGCCTCGCTTCACCAAGGGACTCTACGTGCTGCAGGTGCACGAGAACAACATCCCAGGAGAGTACCTGGGCTCGGTGCTTGCCCAGGACCCTGACCTGGGCCAAAACGGCACAGTGTCCTACTCCATCCTGCCCTCGCACATCGGCGACGTGTCCATCTACACCTATGTGTCTGTGAACCCCACCAACGGGGCCATCTACGCCCTGCGCTCCTTTAACTACGAGCAGACCAAGGCTTTTGAGTTCAAGGTGCTTGCTAAGGACTCCGGGGCGCCCGCGCACTTGGAGAGCAACGCCACTGTGAGGGTGACAGTGCTAGACGTGAATGACAATGCTCCGGTGATCGTGCTGCCAACGTTGCAGAACGACACGGCTGAACTGCAGGTGCCGCGCAACGCCGGGCTAGGCTACCTGGTGAGCACCGTACGCGCCCTTGACAGCGACTTCGGCGAGAGCGGACGCCTCACCTACGAGATCGTAGACGGTAACGACGACCACCTGTTTGAAATCGATCCATCCAGCGGCGAGATCCGCACGCTGCACCCTTTCTGGGAGGACGTGACGCCGGTGGTGGAGCTGGTAGTGAAGGTGACTGACCACGGCAAGCCCACTCTGTCGGCGGTGGCCAAGCTCATCATCCGCTCGGTGAGCGGCTCTTTGCCCGAGGGGGTTCCCCGGGTGAACGGCGAGCAGCACCACTGGGACATGTCGCTGCCGCTCATAGTGACTCTGAGCACTATCTCCATCATCCTCCTAGCGGCCATGATCACTATCGCCGTCAAGTGCAAGCGCGAGAACAAGGAGATCCGCACTTACAACTGCCGCATCGCAGAGTACAGCCACCCGCAGCTGGGCGGGGGCAAGGGAAAGAAAAAGAAGATCAACAAAAATGATATCATGCTGGTACAGAGCGAGGTGGAAGAGAGGAATGCCATGAACGTCATGAACGTGGTGAGCAGCCCCTCCCTGGCTACCTCCCCCATGTACTTCGACTACCAGACCCGCCTGCCCCTCAGCTCGCCCCGGTCGGAGGTGATGTATCTCAAACCGTCCTCCAACAACCTGACTGTCCCTCAGGGACACGCGGGCTGCCACACCAGCTTCACCGGACAAGGGACTAATGCGAGCGAGACCCCGGCCACTCGGATGTCCATAATTCAGGTAGGAGACTCTTAGCATAACTGGGACTTTACATTTTGCTGGGTTTGGAGCTGTCCTGAAACCTTTGGAACAGGACTAGCCACACTGCTAGTAGCAGTGAGCAGGGAACTTTTTTAAATGAAAAGGATTTACACTTTTGTCACTGCGTGTACAACATATTCTATACATAACTCCTGCCGTGTAAATAGTCAAGAATCTACAAGATGTAAATGTCTTATTTTTGCATTTTTAAAGTTTATTTTTATAGGTTTTAAAATGTTGCCAGAGTTCACTATTTCATAGTTTATTTTACTTTATTTGTTGGTCTACATTTCTCTCCACAACAGAGAATTACTAGAGAGAGAAAAAAATTGTTTCAGTTAATTGACTTTAATTTTTTTTATTTCATTAAAAAAAAATCTGATGGCAAAAGAAAGAAATGTATACCCCAATATTAAGAAGTAAATTACCTGAAGCACAACATAGCAACCGGTCAGAATTCCAGAGCCTGAATCAATTTGATATAAGGTTTCATTCCCCACTCCCGGAAAAATATCAGTTTTTATATTTAAAAAGTGTTTTATATTTAAAAGTGCTCATGAATCTCATTTATTCTTCAGCTGAAACTGTAGCACAATGCATTAGTGTAGCTTAAGGGTTGGAACTGTGAATTATGCTCTGAAGATCTTTCAAAAGTTTGAAAAAATATAGGCTCTGGATAATGACTAGTATCTATCTATGAAAAGTTTATATTTATTTTGTCCTGTGATTTTTTTTCCTGGTCTTCTACCTTGGAGTCATTGAGGGATGAACAGAGTACACTAGAGGGGTGTACTCACTCTGTGCTGTTGAAAACAGGAGGCAAAGCTGCACTAAAGACACTGGTGCCAAAAAGAATTCAAGGTTGCATTTAGTTTGCATACTGAGTATTTTCAGTATATCTAGGTGATATTTAATATATATTAGATAGTATAATTTAAGGTTATTGGTATATGAAAAAAACTGACCCAGCATGGACACTAGACTCTAACAACAGCAGGTGACTATACTGTGTCTAGTTACTACCTAGTTTCTTTTCTCCACATACTGAGTTGTGTTATGAAAAAACCTTAATTCTTGCTTATTATGAATGCATGTTGCTACAAATTACTCTGGATGAACAATGCTTGAAATACAAAATTGAGTTTAACTGAAAGTGACATTTTGGGAGGAAGATTAGTCTGGGACAAATGAAAATAATTTGTTCACAGTTTTGTGCTTTGAAAAAGCAAATACTGTTTTTATTATTAAAACAGAGTAGTACAATTTCATAATCTTATACTTTTTAACATAAGTGTAACAAATACTAAAACTCAGCAGAACATTTTCTTATAATAGGGTAACGTCCTTGTAAAACAGACTCGTACTTGACGCTACCGAATACTAGAATATCCACTGTAGTATTAAATCACAACTTTTACAGTGTTTACTACACACCAGTAATCATGAATTTTTGGAGATCTATATAAAACTGAACAAGATATTCCTCCCATAAAAACTGTAGTTTCTATGAAAGTCTATGAGTGTGTAAAACTGGTATTTATGATAATTTCTTTAGAGGGATATATGTTAAATATATATATAGATCTTTTGCAGTCATTTTATAAATACACATTTGTTATATATCTTTCTTATATTTTTACCATTGACAGTTAAAAAGATATCACAGAGGGTTAATGCTTAATCTTTCACTTCAAGTACTATGAGTTGAATTCTTATTTAGGGTCCAGTAAAAATGAAGTTTGTGCAGCAGAATTCTCAGCAAGCCTGAATCCTGGTCAGATTAGTGAGGAACAATGTTGGATAGAAGTATCCAGGAGGTTTTGAGGGACAGGGGTCCCTATACAGTGTTTACACCTTACTGTTCTTGAAGCTGGTCGTTGCCCAAGGGATGGATGATGATGATTCCTCTCATTAGCAGTAAAACTTGAGCCAAAGCAAATCTCACACACACACACACACACACACACACACACGCACACACACACACACACACACACACACAAAGGGAGAGAGAGAGTTTAAACAGCAAACAAAGGAGACAAACTTCCTTGCTATTCCCTTTCTTCTGGAATCTTAATTCATGCCATAAAGACACAGAAAATGTTTAAGTTCTTGAATTTGTTTCCATAGTGGCTCAGTTGCCCATATTGCTTCTGCCCTGGAAATATCTTCAATATAAAATGTTAAAACAGGCTCTTTTTTTTTTTTTCTATTGAATTTTTGTTGTCCTATAAGGGATGCCTTTTAAATTCCTAGTATGTTAATTCCTTTTAAATGTGTCAGGTTTTTCTCAGTGCCTATTATGGAGAAAAGAGTAAGCTGACTACAGTGACCTTGCTGTCCTTCTTTTTTTTTAAACTAGTGTGCTGCACTTTGTGCTGACGTGACATGCCCAAATTAAAGTGTTCAGGTGTCTCATATTCTTGTTTCAAGTGCATTTATTAGCGTGTGTTTATTTAACACAGCCTGCTGAGGAAACACACTATTAATCTCATGTATATTTCTGAAGGAAGAATTTTAATTCACAGTGCAACTGGGCTGGCAGCTACTAGGTCTGGTTTATCTTTATTTTCCAGCATCTTGGGTGCTGTTTAGAATATTCCCAGAGTATTTCTATTGATGGAATGAAAATAATATCATAATTGTTTTGAGATAGAATGGTAAAGAGTGGTGATATGAAACAGGAACTCTAGGACTTAAAAGACTCATGTTACAGCTCAAGTTCAAATTTCTCAAAAGATTTTGTGTGAATCGCAGGGTCTAAAATTTTAAGATTAAGATATATAGGTTTGGGAGCATAAGAGTATTTTTATTGAAAATGGATACAGAACAGTCATGTAAACTGGTGTAGAAACAGTGGTTCAGGGGAAAGTATTTTATGGCAGATTTTCTTCAAGTTTCTCAGTCCAAGTAAAGTCAGCCTATGAACTGTTTAATCACTATTGACTAGTGATTAAAATATCCTCAGTGGTGTGAATCATAATATAACATTGTTATAATGAGATATTTTATTTATTTTAAAGCTACAAAAGTGATTTGTGAAAAATAGGAACATAGATTTTGTGATAGGTAAGGCAAACATATTATTAAGCAAATTTATAAAAGCACTCTTCATAGGAGCAATTTCCATGTGAATTATTTCATAGGTTAATATGAGAATCTGAAATCAAGTAGAGGTCATTACTAATTGTCACGAGTAACTGCTAATCGTGGTTTATCAAGAATTATTTGTCCCGGGGTAACTTTTCAACAGGTGTTTTCAATGAAGGTCATGCTGTGAAGAGGGAGGAGGCTGGGGACTTCTCACTGGTGGGAGAAATTTCCAGTTTTGTTGGAACATCTGTATTTTCAGAATTTTTTTTGGTAGCACGTAAAATGTAGTCATTTTAATATGCTGTCATAGAAGAAAATATATTGAGCCAGCAGAATAAGATCTATTGAAATACATTTTTAAAAGGTATACATTCTTACACAGTGTTTTACAGTTCAGTTTTAAAAGATTCACATTTCGGTTGACTTTAGATTTTTTATGCTGGAAGAGGAAATCCTTTTGATATAACTGGACGGCCTTTTCAATAAAAGCAAATTAAACACTTATAATCAATACAGATATATAAAAATGAGATTGAGGAATAGAGGGCTAAAGTATCATAGTGTAGACAATAAACTCAGTATTTTAGAATGAAAGGGTGAAAGAAAAAGTCTTTCCTAGCAACATTAACCATTGTCTGCCTTGTTACTACTTCTCTAATACAAGAGATTCTTGGCTTGAGACTCAGATGAGTTTTCAAGGCCATGATGTTCAAAAATTCATACTCTAGTATGTTAGTGATTTCAGTAACAAGCACAAAGTGTGTGAACAATTTTTTCGTTTACGATTTTAAAGAGTTTTTACAGTGTTATTCCAATATGGCACAGTTTGATCAATTACATGCATTTATTTCCATAAACTTGATATACGTCTCTATTTCTAGGGGTTTGGTGGGCTGAGAAGGAAGGGGATATCCCTTTCTTACTGCATGCCTCTAGTACTATCTTGTCCACTTTTCTTTTTTTTTAGAAGTTTTTTAAAAGATAGGATTAATTTCTACTTCAAATTAACATGAGTACACAATCATAAAATATATATTTCTGTTTTACCATATATTAAAAGTAGCACAAATAAAGTGGAAGCAAGTTTAACTAAAAAGATAATGCTTAAAGTGGTTTGAGTTTCTTTGGAGAAGAGTTTAAAATCCAAATTATTATAATCATTCTTAATATATTATTTTTATTCTTAGTTTTGTGTGCACCCATGAAAATCTCAGCTTCAACGTAAATCTCTCTACATTTCTCTATTTTATAATAATATGAAAACACAAAACACATAACTTTTTTACTATATGAATTAGAAACCTGAGAATCTCATTTTTAATATTAGTTGATCTAACTACTCATGAGGTATTAACTTCTTTACCGATTAGTTTTTAGTTTTCAATACAATTCTCAAAATATTAGCTAGGTAGTACTTTATCATCCTTACAGTCTTATCCTTACATTCTTATCAGTCTTTTAAAAATGTAAGAGTAAGATGATTTTTAATTTTACTTAAGGTCTTTTAGTGAGTTCTATAATTTTACTTGAATTCTATGACTGAATTTTATAATATCAATAAATATTGTCATATAGAAATCTGCACGGATGATGACTTTGAAATTTTATTCTTGGCCTCATCACGTTATTTAAGGCTGTGTGCGATCATGAAAAGTATCAGATCATAGAAAAGTATGCCCTAAAATTCCTATCTCAACTTCTTGAACATATTTTCTGGTCAAGAAAAAAATTGTACATGTTCTAAAACATTACCTATTGCCTATAACTATATTGATCAAGCCACACCCAAAAAATAAAATAAAAACATATTTTCTAGAAACTTTTCTTTATAAAGTTGATATTATAATGCATATTATTCACTGTTTTATGGTACACAGATACACATTTATATATGAGGCTAAAATAAATGAATTATTCTTAAAAGAATCCCAAATATCATCCCCTAAAGGACTAAGAAATATACATATCTTAAAAGAAAAACTCCTTAAAAATCTCCAGATAAATATTTAATATTGTTGAAAATACAGTGTTTATACTTTATCGTGTTTCACTACCATTGTCAGGTTTCAAATTTTACAGTTGTTGCTGCTTGTGTAATATAATGCAGTAAAAATATATCTATAAAAGATGTAAATTAAGAAAATATTTAAAAATTTTAAGATTAATAAAGGTTTACATGCATTTACTGCAGTGAAGGTCATCTCTGCCCATATTTATGAAAATGTGAGGAATCAAACTTCCTGGCAAAATTAACATATGTGTATATGTATATATATGCCTTTATATTTTCAGTATAATGTACATAAATACTCAAGCACAAATATTAGCCCATTTTTATACTTTCTTAGTTCAAAGGTAGTTCTCCTCTTATTAAGGAGGAACTCAAACCTTTATTTTTCTTTGAAAATATTTTAAAACTTGATGACTCACTGTTTTAAAACTTCAAACATTTTGAAGTTCCTTAAAGTAGAGCTAGTTATTCCAGAGCAATTAAGGAACACCTGGTCTTCAGTGAACAATAGGTTGGAGTTTAGGTAGATTGAGAGAAAAAAAAATTCATGCAAGTTTCTGATTCTTTGGTGAGGATGGTGGGATGGCTGGAGGAACTGTGAGAATATATGCTGGGAGTCTGATGATGAAACAACAGGACGAAGGTGAAGCCACTAGAACTGGGTTCATGCCAGTCGGGAAGTGAAGCTTAACACCCCTATGCTGAGAAGTCTTGCAATACACTCAATTCTTACAGATGCACCTGCTAATTATGATATTAGTCATTGCTCCAGAATGTGTTCCCTTCAGTGATGCTTCTGTTTAATAAATCCCACAGGGCATTATCTTAAAGCCATATTTTAGTAAAGCCATTAGGGAATTTTTTTTTTCTATTGAATTCCTTCAATCAATGACTCTATATTTGTTAGAGAATAGCGTCAAGGTAATTTTGCCTATCAATTTGAAGATAGTGTGACTTCTGCCACCCACCTACAAAACACTTAAATCTTCATCAGACCTACACTAATTTATTGTCAACCAGTTTAGAAGAGGAGACGCTGACAAGAATTCCCTTCAGTGGCACACAGTATTTTACAGTTAGTCATAGCTTTCACCAGTAGCTTTGATGGTGATATATTGCTATCCTTTGGTCTCCTGAAATAAAGAATCTATAATAAAGGAGTCCTTAATGACATCAACATTCTGTACCATGACTAAGCAGAAGTCTGCTCTCACCTCCTTGCTACTGCAGAAGTATAAATTCAATATTTTTAAGGTAAAGCAAAAAAAAAAAAATGTAACAAAATACAAATGCAAAGTTGTGGCATTGTAGGTGGCATTTTTCACTTGTGTGCCCCATGGTTTCCCAGTGATAGACTGTAAAATTGGTTTCAGACAGTGTTTGAGAAAATCTATTGATATACATGTGACACACTTCTATTTGTTCTGGTCCTAGTGATATTCTGATTACTGGTATTCAGAGGCTCTGCCCTGGATATATTCCAGGGAGCTTTATTGTATTGAAATGACTCTTACAGTTCATTGAGCATCTAGCATAAATGTACTAAATATGATTGGCACGTTTGCGTATATTTATTCAAAAAATAAGGCAGTTAAACAGCATAATTATGGGAAAATGAATCATAACAATAAAAGACCATTTAAGTTAACAAGCTTTGTGATCAAAGGATAAATACAGGTTGGATAAATTAGACTTTAGATGTAACTAATCTACATAAATAGACTTTGGTCTGATTAGGGGAAAGGAATATATTAAAATAATTTAATGGTATTAGAAATGCATTTTATTTCAGACATTATGAAATATTTAAAAACGAGTTATTTTCTTTATGTTTCTATTTGATGAAATGGTCATGAACCATATTTGTGTTGAATGAAAAATGGGCAAAGTAAAGATGACTATTATCTTGTAAGCTTCTGTTTGGTAGAATATACCCTGTCTGAACAATATTTATTGTCTTTTAGACTTTTAATGTTTTTGATTGATTTTTAATTAGTGGCACACATTAAAGGGACCATTTAAAGGACAGTTTCTTGTTTACTTCCTTTATCAGCTAAAAGCAACCTTTGTAAAATATGAAAGTGTGAGCATTAAAAGTCTATTTCAAGTTTTCAAAGCTATATATTCATAATTGTTTTGTAGGTATATACTGTTTTTAAGAAACACTAGATACATGTTTGTAAATTATATTAATACTTAATGTAGGCAATGACTTTATGTTCTCAAACTTTCTAATGCTATTTTGATGGCATATATATGTTTAAATAACAGATTTAACTTAGGTGACTCAACTAATTTCTTTCCAACAACTGTGGTGCTTAGATATGTTTTCTTCAGCTTCATTTAGTGGTAACTTTTTAAAAATGTAATTTAAGCATAAGTCATCAATTGGTATACTTCTTTACAATATTTCTACCTGAATCCTTAATAATCATTGCTAAGCAATGATTGGGTTGGACTTATACCCAGAATTTTTATGCCCTCCAATTCAATAAAACTCAAATTGAAATATACACATATATCCTAAATTTTGATATCTTTCTTTTATAAAGCAGAAACACAAGTATTTTATTGTAGGGAGACATGTTCACAGGGTCAAAATTTATTTTTTTATTGTTATAATCCAATTTTAGAATGTCTTAGAAAAATTCTTAAATTTTTATTTATTTGCAGTACGAACACTTGTATCAGTTTTGAAACCTAAAATTATAGTTTTCACTCTTAAGATATATTAATTCCTTTTCTCTTCACAGACCCCAATTTAAATACCTTTGCTGAAAGCTCTTCATTTCATTTACCACAGAATATTTTACCAGAATATACTGAGATTATTTTAGGACTGCATATTTGGTAGACTTTTGCTATTTTTCCACAACACCAGAGCAATTGCATATACAGAGCTGATACTTATAAAGGCAGTTCACCTATAATTACCATGAGAAGGATTATCTAACCACAGTGTAAAGTGATCAAAATGCACTTTTACTGATGTCCCCATTTCAGTAGATGAGGTAACAGTAAGAAGTTAGAATGCTTGAGAAATAATATGTTTAAAATCTTAGCAAAACTTACTAAGAAAAAATGTTATCCTTTAGTACTTGGAAAAACAGGACTTAACTTTAAAAGGGGATATTTTCCATTTCAAACTTGATAATTGCTTAGTGATACATCTTTATATAAATATGAGGCATAAAAATTTTCTGAAATTTTGAAATTTGAAAAATAATTAGCTTTGATTTCAATAGTTCTATCAGCAAAACCCCAAAAGATTATCTAAATATTGGTGAATTCTATTACTGTGTCTTCTTGAGGCACAAAATTCTCTCTATTTTGCTTTAGCAGTTTTGCATCTATTTAAAAATAGTTTATCCAAAATTAACTTATTGAATTAAGAATGTGAATAAGAGGAGTTATAAGTCATGCAAAATGAAAGAGAAATCAGCCATCTATCATTACTAACATTCCCATTAAGACAGAATTAAAGATTATATGCAAACTTGCCTTCACATAGTTTGAAGGCAAGACACTTGATTTATTTATTTTTATTATTATTTTAGCTTTTCATGACCTTGTGTAACATTAATGAATTGCTTTTTCTTTTTATTTTAAGCCAACTCTTACTCTCTTATTTTAATCTTCATTGATTAAATCAGAAATTTCTGATTAATGAGAAATTTTGGAGGTACAGTTGACTCTTACTTGGCATGGTATATGCGTGGAATGCATTTGTAATTTTAGGAACTATGAAAATATTTTGGTGCTAATGCATGAACCTAAATGTAGATAAAGACAGGATGACTGAGAGCAGATATTGTATGAAAAATAGGAAATACTTTAATACAACACATATATTGAAAAAATAGTTTATAACCTTGCACTTTTAGTGTTGGCAGATGCACGGATAGTAATTATTAGCTAAATTTCGAGATCCTGAACTTCTAGGAAAGCTACTATTTATTCCTAGATAATAATAAGGCAGGAAATAAGAGAACTATCCTACTAAACAAATCTCACTCACAGGCAAGATAAGGGTTATTGACAAAAGCCTACTCTGCAGTGTGGCCCTGATATCAGGTGTGCCAGTACCAACAAATGAAGCAAAATGGCTAAGTTGGGAGAAACTAAATGACAGGAAATACATTTAAGGAGACATTTTTTTTTCTGATTTTGAGCAATAGACTTTCCATGATTTCTTTTTTTTATAATTAAGGCAATTACATATTTATTTGGGTTAGAATGCATGCCTGGTTCCCTATCTCAAAACGCTATTTGTTACCACCTGTGGCTATTTCTATTTAAAAAAAGAAACATAATTACTATGAGTCTCAGCAGTCTTAGAGTAAATTTTTGCAATTACAATGCTTCCCTTGGGCAGATGTGTGAAAATGGCAGATTAATTCCTGCCAGGATCTTTCTGTTCCTCGTGCATTTTTAGGTTTGGTGTTGCCTGCTTATTAGAGTGGCTCTGTTTGCTCTGGTTAAAGGTTATGTCAGTGTTTCCATAGTAAATCTCTAGAAATGAAGATCCACAAGTCAGCCATTAAATTTTGCCTTAGGTGAAAAGTTGACATGTAACTTCTCAGCAAAGGAGTAGATAATATTTTCCATCGCACTCCTCTGTTGTCTGGTTAAGTTTGAAGTAAATGGTAGTAGGACCATTTGACAGTGTTGAGAAAGCAGGACTTAGACTAGCAGGCAAAAAGAAAAGTGCACTCTTTTGAACTATAAAATAATATCTAGTCAACAGAAGTGGATGGAAGTATTTTAATTCTGTGCCTGATCCTAAAGCTACTTAATGCATAAGAATTTTAAAGAGCCACAATAAAAATATTGAGGCTGGATAGCTAACGAGATTTAACATTCTATCAATTTCCATTCATTCCTTCTTTTGATTGTGATATGTTAACTCTATTCTTTTTTTTCTTTTTAATTGGGGTATAGTTGCTTTATAATGCTGTGTTAGTTTCTGCTGTACAGCAAAGTGAATCAGCTATATGTATATATATATATCCCCTCCCTCTTGAACCTCCCTCCCCCCACCATCCCACCCATCTAGGTCACCACAGAGCACCAGCCTGAGCTCCCTGCGCTATACAGCAGGTTCCCACTAGCTATCTATTTTACACGTGGTAGTGTATATATATCAATCACAATCTCCCAATTCATTCCACCCTCCCTTCCCCCTGCTGTGCCCACACGTCCGTTCTCTATGTCTGCGTCCCTATTCTTAATAAAGATCTAATTGATCTACACACAAAATAATGTTATTAAGTCTGAACAGTTTTAAATCTCTGGGTCAGTGTTGTAACTCTTTATTAGTAAAGTTAATTTGTCACAAAGCAGTCTAGATAGGAGAATGCTTGAGGACAGTGACCACATCCACCTTGCTTGTCGTTATAGTTGAGAGAACCTAGCATGGTTTCTATTGCATAGTGGGCACTTAAAATATGAATTATTTGTAATGTCTTGTGATCACTGATCAGATATGAGCAGGAGCTTGGATTCAGAATTAGAAATTACTAAGGTCAAACCTAAGATATTACATACAGAAACATGCTGAAATAAGGATCTGTTGCTAAATAATCTATTTTAAGGTGGCCTATTTGATAATTTTTATTTAATAGTTGTTACCTTTTTAATAACTACAATGAAAATTCCTATACAGTTCTATTGATAATATTACCAATTCATGGAAAAAAACCAGGTGATCAAGGTTCACAATTATGAGCATCAATCTTTTCAGAATGTGTTTATATTTATGCGTGTGTATGTTAATCCATATATATATCCATAAATGTATTTACATTGTATCAAGAGAAATAGTGGTGGTAAGAGAGTATCTTTCATCTTTTGTTCTGTTCCTTGGTATGGTTAATAAAATATTGAAACTATGCAATTCAGGTGTTATATTAAGGCTTTGAAAATCACACAGCTCTAGTAAATTAAGAAACTAATGTGATCCTTTTTTCTATGTTTTAATTAATTTTAAGATAATTATATTTATAGAGACCATAAAATATACACTTATTTTCTATATGAAATTTTAATGAAATTATAGATAAACTGTAAATAGTAATTTTGATTACATTTATTTGTATTTGTTGACAAATACATTTATTTGTATTTCTTATGATTTAATCACTTTGGTACCAGCAATTTGCCATTTGATGACGGGAAAAGAAAATCACCATGGGCAGTTATCAAATGTATGTAATAATACAAACTCAACTTACAAAACTTTTCTTGAAATTTCAGAATCTATCTTGCGTAGGTAATGTGAAATTTCAGTGCCCATTTTGGGGAAACATAAACTACATGTTCATGTAAACAGTATTTTCCCATTTCAGTATTGTTATTTAAAATACATCCACAACCTGCAAAGTTGTTCAATCCATAATCATTAATTCAAGAATAAGTAATGAAATAATTTAAAACACTTAACTGAAATACTTTACTACTTTTAAGCTACCGTAGGACTTAATTACTATTTATCTGAATTTTAAATTTTGATAGCAAAATTCAAGTCAAACAATAAGGAGGCTTAGTAGAATAAAGGCTTCAAGCAGAACGAGCTTTCAAACCATATTCAAAATTTAATTATCCTCATTTGCCAGAATAGCTGAGATTCAAAATGATGGGGGAAAAAAACAATAGAAAGGAGCATAGAAATATAAATTTAAGAAGTTTAGGATTCATTGTCAATTACCATTTATAAAGAAGAGAAGGACTTTTGGAAAGCTTAAACTAATAGTGTCAAATATTATGTAACATTAGCCTACAAATAACAAGTTCTCAATGGAGACATATATATCCACAATTATCTAGACATTATAGTTCAAGTCTATCTGTAAATTCACCCTGGAATATTTGGCATTTTGGGGAAAGAAGGCCCATCAGCAGTCAGAGCTGCTCTCTCCAGAAGGAAAACCAGGGTGGGTCTTGGTTTCCTGGCACTACAAGAGGCCTGTGTATCTGGGGAAGATATTCTTTTACACATAGTGGATCAGAAGCTGGACCTGTAATACTTCATAATCTGTCTGAATTTTAATTCTTTCTCAGAATGTGCTTGTTCTTGAACTATCATACATGTGTTTTTTTTTTTTTTTTTTTTTTTTTTAGAAAAAGAATACAGCTGAGAAATCTTCTGGAAAGGTGGCTTCCAGATAATGTTGGTAGAATGTGAATGTTTCGCAAATATACTAGTTTTCATGAGTTTAGTCTTCACATAAAACCGTATAATCTAAACACATGTATCATCTGCTTAAATTTTTCAAAAGTTGTTTATATAACTGAAAAGTATTATCAAAACACATAATTTGAGTGAAGCAAATGGAAAGGAATTATTATTTTGTCTTATACTGACCTGTTCTAATTCTTTTCTTCCTATCTTTGCCGTCTGGTCTCTTTTCTGTGATATCCATTCAGAAAATTTATTTTTACAGGGATACCTTAAGAATGTTGCACATTAGTATATAGCTTAAATATTTTAAAAGAATGTAGATATATAGGTTGATGAGACCATGGTGGTATTTATCAACAGATTAATATTTAACTATAGAGTTTTCCCTCAGTATTTGTGAGGAATATGTTCTAGGACCTCCGTGGATTCCAAAATCCAAAGATGCTCAAGTCCCTTATGTAAAATGGCATAGTATTTGCATATAACCTACACACATCCTCACATATACTTTAAATTATCTCTAGGTTACTCACAATACCAAATGCAATGTACATGCTATGTAAATAGTTCTAAATACAATGTAAATGCTAGTTAAATAGTTGCCAGCTTGCAGCAAATTAAAGTTTTGCTTTTTGGAACTTTCTGGATTTTTTTTTCCCCAAATACTTTCTGTCTGAGATTGGTTGAATCTGAGAATGTGTAACCTGAGGATACGGAGAGCTTGACTACATATACATTTGGACTTGAGATTATATAGTTATTTTACATAGTGGAGCTATATGGGGTGGGTTGGATTTCAGATGGGTTGGATTGATAGTATTATGTTTAACATTATTAAAATGCATTTAATAGACAAGAAACATATTTATTTAGTTAAAACTAAAAAGCTTCTTGGATTTCCCTTAATCTAGACTTGAGTATATATTTTAAGAAGTAAATTATTGATGTTCTTTTTTGTGTAAAAACAATAAAATAAACCTCTCCACATGACTCCCTCTTTTTGTTCTTCAGGCAAGAGTGTTCGCTATTGAGATAGAGTAGAGAAAGAATCCTCCATCTGCCACTCCCGAAAATAGAATGCTTAGTTTTTTACCTCTGGATAAATCTTCTTCATATATTTATGCCTATGCAGGTCAGAGAAATAGACTAACATATCAGTTCATAACATAAGGAAGGTAAATTTATAGTTAAACTTCGTCAACAAATTCATTAAAATTATTTTCATTTGAAATTTTCCATTAAGCCTCAGTGAACCTCAGCTTTATTTAAATACTCATTGTTTAACTAGAGAAATTAAATCTCCAAGGACACATCTGTTTTTTAATGATATTATAGTTTGGGTTTTTTTGGTGAAAGCGTGGGATGATGATGGAAAGGCACTAGGGGTCGGAGAAGGAAAGGAGCTCTAATTCAATATCCCCAGGTAATATGATATAAATAATTGGAAAAAGGAGATATTATTTCAGTTGGTTAATTGTAATAAACCTACCTTATTAGAGCATTAAGGTAGAATCAACATGTTGGGAAACAGATAAAAGGTGCATGAAAGCATTTAAAATTCAATCATTATGTTTTATTGCACCTATCTGCTCCCAGGAAATGTAATTGGAAATTTGATTCATTGACCTTTAGTTGCCATTTTGGATCACAGTTCCAAAGCCTAATGTTTTCAAGTTGGACATTTGAAGTTAATTTGATAGAACCATATTCAATACATTTTTAACCCAATTATCTTTTTGAACAAAATTTCAAAAAGTAAAATCAGGCTTAATAGGCTGGTGTGTATTTGACAAAGCATCAGCACAGTTATTTAATCCTGAATCTGGTTAAAGCAACTAATGTTCAACTTAAGGTTTCTATTAACTAGAAGGACTGGGAAACTTTTTACTGTTGTTTTATTCACAAACTCCTGCTTCTCATTAATTATTTTCTGGATCTATATTACACTACATTTATAGTTACAACATCCAATTACACTAAAATTACTTACCATGACATAAGAAAAAAGCAGTATTTAGTATTACAGGTGATTATCCTTAATTTCAAAAATTTGGGCACTTCCCAACCCCTTTCACCAACATAAGTATGATACCACAGGACCCTCCTAAAATATTTATGTCTTCACTCAGAAGGGTGATATATGACAAAATTATATGCCTAACAGGAGAAATACATTATGTAAATTGATCATGATTTCTTGTCAGCGTTTGTGTACTTCTCTGCTCACTGAAGTCCATGTAACTTGGAAAAGAATCATGATTAGATGGGTGTTTCTTCAGCCTATGAGATCAGATTTCTGAAATGTTTATATAGTGATGAGCCAGATGTACACAGCTTAACCTTATAATCCCATTTCACAGCTTTTCCAAATACTTGGAAACTTGTTAAGTATGAAATTGATTATTTTGGCAGCATAATTCCATTAATAGGATTCAGATCTTCCTTATTTACAATCCAGCGCTGTTGAAATAATCTAGTATGTTAAATTGACATGGAAACTGAAAAAAGAATCCATTTAAGGGCTCATTGACAGGGCAACTTTTCTCTAAAGCTTTTTAATTTTTTTTTTATTGACCATAATATTAGAACACACATGGTGCAGGTGAATGATGTAAAAGTTTTAGATACTATGCTACCACCACTTTGGTGTGAAGCAATTAGTACTTGGATTTCTCATAATTCTATCGTAATCTTGATAAGCCATGTAAGACCATGGATCTGCCCTTTACAAATATTCCTTTCAGCATTATCTCAGTTGCAAGGCCTTGCATGTCATTTGACATGTGAACGTATTTTAAATGCACTCATCCTTTTTTTTTAATGAATAGAGGCAATACAGAATAATTTAATAATGTGTCATGATTTTCATTATGCTTATTTATAGGTTCTGCAGTAATAGATGGAGAGCTTATTGTTATGCTTTCAGTTTGAGCTATTTATGCACCATGCTACTAGGTGCACCATTTCATATTTTTGATGTTCTGTCCTCTCAAGAAAAAGGGTATCAGGATCCGTAAATCAAATTAGACTGGGAAGAGTTTCATACTTTGTCTTTTTTATATTAAGTTCATAGTTTTATAAACTACCTGACTCTGCTTGAATAAACTCATGCTCCTTCAGAGAAAGGAAAAAACTATTTTTCAAACTGTATATTACAACCTGATCCTCTGTTTTGTAAAGAAGGAAAAAGAAAACAAACAATCAGTGACGAGAAAAATTCTTCTTTTTTGGGAGAATTATCTACTTTGTGTTTTATATTTACACAAAAATGTGTCTAATGGACCCAAAATAAGGAGACATAATATTCTTAACATCTCTAATCATTGGGGAAGGGCAAATCAAAACCACAGTGAGGGGGCTTCCCTGGTGGCGCAGTGGTTGAGAGTCCGCCTGCCGATGCAGGGGACACGGGTTCGTGCCCCAGTCCGGCAGGGTCCCACATGCTGCGCAGCGGCTGGGCCCATGAGCCATGGCCGCTGAGCCTGCGCGTCTGGAGCCTGTGCTCCGCAACGGGAGAAGCCACAACAGTGAGAGGCCCGCATACCGCAAAAAAAACACAAAACACAGTGAGATATTACCTCGCACCCGTCAGAATGGCTACAATCAAAAAGAACACAAATAACACATGTTGGCAAGAATGTGGGGAAAAGGGTACCCTTGTACACTGTTAATGGGAGTGTAAATTGTTGGAGCCACTGTGAAAAGCAGTATGGAGGCTCTATGACCCAGCAATTCCACTCCTGGGTATATATCTGGAAAAAAAAACAAAAACACTAATTTGAAAAGATATATGCACCCTAGTGTTAATAGCAGCATTATTTAAAATTGCCAAGATATGGAAGCAACCTAAGTGTTCATTAACAGATGAGTGGATAAAGATGTGTTTTATATATATATATATACACACACACACATACAATGGAATACCACTCAGCCATAAAAAAAATGAAATTTTGCCATTTGCAGCCACATGGATGGACTTGGAAGGCATTATGCTAAGTGAAATAAGTCAGAGAAAGATAAATACTGTGTGATGTCACTTATATGTGGAATCTAAAAAATATAACAAACTAGTGAATATAACAAAAACGAAGCAGACTCAGATACAGAGAACAAACTAGTGGTTACCAGGGGGTGGGTGGGGGCAGGATAAAGGTGGGAGTACAATCTATTGGGTGTAAATAGGCTCAAGAATGTATTGTACAACATGGGGAATATGGTCAATATTTTGTAGTAACTGTAAATGGAAAGTGACCTTTAAAAATTGTATTAAAAAAAAAACAGAAAAACCTTACAGGTCTAAAAATAATCAAAAGGACTTGGAAAAAAAAGAAAATCACTGTTTCTACCAGGAGAGGCACCTAACCATTCTTCATGGCCAAAGATACTGAAAATTAATTTCCATATTAATTGGCACAAGTCTGAAAACAGGTATTCTGAAAAGCTAAGGAACTTGTATTTGTCAAGGTAAACCAGAGAATATTTGTCCAGAAAACCTGGCATACCCAGAAATTATTCAGATAATGACATTAAATTTGTAAGAATAATTATACATTTTAATAAAATACTCATGCAAATCCCTACCAAAAAACCCACATAGAATTAGGTAACCACTAAAGAAGAGCTCTTCAAGGACAATTGATATGTAAATATGTATTGAAAAATAAGATTTTTGGAACCTTATTTTTTGTGTGTGACATATTTCAAAGATGAAGTTGCTCCACTGAGACTGTGCCTCAAGACCTGTGTGGTCATTGCTGGTCTAGTGTCTTTTGGATTTCAACTACTGTACTATCAAACTGGGAATTTATAGTCAGCCTCCAGGGATGAATTGGCTACATTTGACCACAGGGCCAGTTATTCCCTTCCTGCTTGATTTTAAGCAAGTTAACAGTTTTCTTAGAAGAAGATACTTTACTCTTGGGAAAAACAGTTATATACAAAAGCCTGATATGCAAAAATTGTTTTATTCATTAAAATAATTTCAAGTTATTTTCCAGTATATGTGACTTTGAGTTTCTCTTTTCATTTTTTTTATACTGACTATATTTTTTCCCTAATTTTAAGAGGAATTCTTACTTATTGCAAAAATTCCACTAAAAAAGCCATACCTAAAACAGTGTCCAGTATATAGTTAGAACTCATTATACACTTGTGGACTGAAGATAAAGTTGAATTTAAAAAGTTATAATTGCTTATAATTTAGAACTCAGAGGTAGCTATTGCTAACTTTTTTGGTTCAGTCCACAATCCCTTCTCTAATTTTGAAATCTAAAGGACTCAGGCCTGAACAGATTTAAGGCTATTTTAAATTTTTATTTATTCCACTTAGTGTTAATATCAATATTTATTTTACCGGAGAAATATTAATATGTTTAATTTTGAGGTGTTATACCAGTCGCCGCTGGGATGAGTAATACGTGACATACACCCACGCAAACACACACATAACTAGATTTTTACAATAAGTGGCATATACTACACAACATTGTAGCCAACTATATTTCAATTTTAAAAAGTGGTACATACAGGGCTTCCCTGGTGGCACAGTGGTTGGGAGTCCGCCTGCCGATGCAGGGTGCGCGGGTTCGTGCCCCAGTCCGGGAAGATCCTGCGTGAGCCGGTGAGCCATGGCCGCTGAGCCTTCGCGTCCGGAGCCTGTGTTCCGCAACGGGAGAGGCCACAACAGTGAGAGGCCCGTGTACCGCAAAAAAAAAATAAAGTGGTACATACAAAACATAATATATTAAAGCTGCTTTTTCCTCAAAATTATATAAATGTAGCATAGATATCTTTATTTGTCGATGATGTAGTTTCATATAAATGGTGGAATTCTTGGCCAATTAATGGATATCTTATAGTTCATATAATTCATCCGTCTCTGACTGACGGATTTTTTACACTGAGATTCTGTTCCCAATGACTTGGTTTTAAAAAAAACAAAACAAAACTTGCTTTTCAGTTCAGAGCAAGTTGCTTAACTTCTTTTTTCTGTTTTCTTATCAGGTGTAATAATATTTGTTACTCATAGGGCTGTCATAAGTGTCAAGAATGAAATATGATTGTGCCTATAAATAATATTGATGATGCTAAATTCTGAAGAAATATTAACATATTATTATTTTCTTTAACAACAAAAAACAAAATATTCTGGAGCAGTTAAACTTTAGGATGCTGATATGTAGACATATTCCTTGTAAAAACAAAATTTCAGTTGGCCTCAACGTTAGCATTTGTACAAGAGTATAGTTTTATCCCAGATTACTTATGCTTATAAAAAAGTAATTTTCCTGGAATGCAAATGTATTTTACTGTACATTTCTATTTTGACTTCTTGGAACCAGAAGTGATCACTTTTGTTTTACTGTTAAATAGACATTTTAAAATGTGACTGATTTTTGATAGACTATCTTGTGAAAATTAATTTTTAGATGTCTAAACATTTTCCGGTACGCGGGCCTCTCACTGTTGTGGCCTCTCCCGTTGTGGAGCACAGGCTCCGGATGCGCAGGCTCAGCGGCCATGGCCCACGGGCCCAGCCGCTCCGCGGCAATGTGGGATCCTCTGAGACCGGGTCAACGAACCCGTATCCTCTGCATCGGCAGGCGGACTCTCAACCACTGCGCCACTAGCGAAGCCCCTAAACATTCTTAAACTACGAAAGTTAACTCTGAAGTTGTAAGATAGTTTTAAGTCTTCCTTAAGAACTGTGCATTTTATGCAGGGAGATCCTGCAGGAAGAAAAACTCACAGTAGGTAGAAACTGAAGAGAATTTTCCACAAAAGAACTGTTTTAGGGCAATGAATACTAGAAAGTTAGAGACATTTGACAGCTCCTGATTTCATTTACACTTCTTTTCATGTGAGAAAATTGAAGCACAGAAATGTTACCGCAGCTTGCCAGGAATAGAGAACTAATGTCATCTGACTCAGAGTTTAGGGTTTTTACTCCTACACCAGTTGGGATATCATATTTGACATTCATTTCTATTGAGGTATCTATAGATTATGGGAACATCTTATAGCATGAAAATTGCTGCAATAAAGTAATACAACTTAGTCCCTAGACTGCAGGTCAATTTAGAAGAAAATTCTTTAAGGCTTCCACATAGGAAGTGTCAAAAACTCTGCTGGAGCCTATGTACAACATGTTGTCACAGGGTCTTTCAAACGGGAAACCAGCAGTAGTGTCAAGAGGTTCTGTAGTTGTTCCTATAGTATTTTCATTTGTAGTGAAAATACTTCCAAATTTTGGAGACTCCAGAAGCAGCCCTGGATTCTCAGATTTGATCACAGAACTGGTTTTGATTCTTTTATTCTAATCAAAATTGTCCAGTAGATGTCATTGCTTTTATTTGTGTTTAATTCAGAGCTGCCCAGTTATAGGAATAAAGCTATTCAAGGGGCTGTGACCTGGTATTAGAACTCTGTAGGGAGTGTTGATTAACAAGCATGATTAGAATGAAAATAATCTGTAAAACACAACAGACAATGATAAATAGAATAAAATAGAAAGCAAAGGACAATACACACAAACGCAAGATGTACTTGCATATAGTACTTGCAGGTTTTTTATTTGAAAGAGTGCAAAATGTTGAGTCAAAGTAACTCGTTCATATTACTTACTCATATTGGAACCTCCGGCTAGCCTTTCATGAATTCCACAGGCCTCAGCTTCTCCATACATAAAATAGAAATAATTATAATGGCCCCATCCAGTGAGGCTGAAAGGAAATAATACATTTGGAAGAGTTGAAATACTGTGACGACATCAACCTCTAAAATATGTAAGGAAGCACAGCAGAGTTCTCAGAACTGAAGAGTTCTTTACTCTGGGAATGAATTAGTTACTCTTATTCTAAGTGCACTCTAGAGGAACCTGTAATACAATTCAGGAAACTTCATGCATCTGAGTGCATTTTGTTTTAGGTGTTCCCATGATGGTACTGTTTCCGCAGTTTTAAGTTGTTTGGAATTGAATATAAACATGCTATAAATCACCTAAAACCTAAATCACTTAAAAATATAAATCATTTTTCAATCAGGTACCTTCCAAGTGCATACTCTGTGAGGAAGTCTGTGTCCTTCGGAGGATGAAAATGACGTGTTTTTTCCTAAACCATGACCTAATTAAGCCTAGTGCATATGTAAAAATGCCTCATTACTATTTTATCTACAGGAGTGAGTAGAGTAAAAAAATATTAATTATATGGTTAAGAAGTGAGACTTCGTCTTTCTAAGTCAGGAGCCTGCAATTTTTTTTTTTTTTTTTAATGAAGGGCCAGATAGTATATATTTTAAAGTTCGGGGATTGTACGGTCTCTGTCACAACTACTCAACTTTGCTATTGAAGCATGAAAGCAACCATAGACAACATATAAATGAAAGGGCATGGCTGAGTTCCAATAAAACTTTATTTTCAAATACAGAGAATGAGCCCCTTAGCCAGCCAGAATTCACCAACCAATTTTGTAAGTCATTACTAACTGTTAATAATATTTCTTAATTTTTTTTTATTTGAGTGTTTGCTAAAAAACTGCACTATGTAGACTTTAAATAGTTTCTAACAAAATCAAAATGATTATCTGTTATTTCAAAACCAGTTATTGGAGGAATGCTGGCTTATTGTCTCATGAAGTGATTCTCTAGATAACATTGCTTCTTTCACTAGAGGAGAAAAATTCTTAGAATTAAAGTCTTCAAGCAAAGAAAGAGCTGGGGATTCTTGAATTAGGTATTAAGTGACAGTCTGATAAAGAGTAGAGATATTTCATTTCATTTTATGCTAATGTTTAAAAATATGCTAACATTAGTAAAGACACTTAACTTTATTTTAATTTCAGGTATGAACGTCAACCTGAAATAGCTATTTCCACTGAATCGTGCATTTTAAATGTGATACTTATATTTCAGAGGGAAAATGAAAAATATTCTAGTAATCTAATACTTACAAATTTGATTAATAATTAATTTTTTTTCAAATTTAGGAATTTCTTTTTCTTTTTAATATTCATTTCTGAGGACAAGTCTTCCAAATTCCTTGTATGTTATCTCCTAAATTTTCATAACTGTGCTTTCAAATTACTCTTGTTTTTAAGACAGAAATTCAAATCTAAAGGGTTATTTTTTTAATTTATAATTTTATATAATTTTTATGTTTTGGAAGGGGTTAGTAAGTTATCTTTGAAACTCATGCAAAAGGTTGGGGACTCAAAATTCACCCAAAGTGTATACTAGTTATTGTAAAATATATTGGCTGTTTATCTGGTTGGCTGAATCGTTACTTATAAAGAGTTAAAAATTCTCTATGCTTATCAAGATTTAGAGGAAGGAAAACATTAGAAAGCTGCTGATTTATTCAATTTCACCTTGAATTCCTCCTATTTTTTCTCCTATTAAGAATTGGAATGCACCTGGACAGTTGATGACTTGAAAGGCTGATGCAAAATCAGATAAGAAACAGATCTTGTTGATCACTCTTTGTTGCATTTGCAAAATGTAATCATTTTTTAAATAATAATTGACTATCTTCTGATCAACAATTTAATATTTTGAGCAGCAAGACTGGTGAATTGTGTTTACCAAAATCATTGCATTCATAAAGTTTTTAATTTTAGTGTATTGTGAAAAAATAAACTGATGAAATGGATAGCAAGCATACAGTTTGATTTACTTTTTAAATTAGTTATTTGTCTTTTAGGAATTTCACATGATGATCGACTGAATGTAATACCTTAAATTTGCACTTTAAAAGTGAGTGTTCAGAAATGCCTATTTTGGCAATTGATAATATATGACTATAATTATTGTAATTATACAATTAAGCCTACTGTATGCATTAGTATATTTGATAATAAATGGCCATTATTACCTTTTTATGTTATTGACCAAAGGAAAAATCTAGTCATTAGAGTTAAATATAATATTAAGCATATTAAAATAATTTAATGTGAAAGTATAAAAGGAAAGGTAGAGTGCATAAAGAGCCATTTTGTTATTAGGGGTATAGTAGTACTATTTTGCTTAGTATGTAACAATAATTTTTAAGATCATTTCAAGGCAATTCACATTAATTTCTCATTAACTTATTTTTGAAAATATTGGTATGGATCATTATATTTCTCAGAGAGGCAGTATATCAACTGACTTGTCCTGGCAGTCTCTGGCAAGTGTTATTGTTCTACAATGAATTGGGTATATGACAAGCACTCCTATGAAAGTCAGCTGTAGTTTCTCTGCTTAAAAAAAATGTGGACAGTAATAGTATTGTGTCTCCTAGGGCAATTGAGAAGAATGAATAATAAATATCAATAATACCACTTTGTAGATCCTAATGTAGGACAGCATACTCCAAATCTCCAAGTACAGTATAGACACAGTTATACCATTTACATGTATTTAGATTCAGTGAGGTATAGTGTCAAGGCATGCCCATATTAGCTAAGTGAATTGGACTAAAGCTGGCTTAAATCTAAATAATTCAATTTTTAAAAATTTCCATATGCTTAGTAGCAAGTTTCTTAAAATTAATAAAATAAGATTTTAAGGAAATATATTTTGCAGAAAGGAGCATTCAAAAGAATGTGTCACTAATTTGTCTCCCTCTTTTTTTACTCTTTCTCTTCATATATGGAGTATTCCAGAAATTCAGGCTTGTAATGAATTTTTATTGGCAATGTATAATTTTTGAGTTGTTAGTCTTAGAGGCCCAACTGCAGAGAACGTAGTTTCACATATTCCCTCCAGGGGGAAAATTCTTCTGCATTCTTAATAGAGATGGGAAAAGAATATGATAGGAGGAAAGCAGAGGAGAGTTTCCTAAGACTAAATTTCTGGCAAAGAGTTAGCAAGAAAACAGAAAACAACTCCAAACTTCCCCCGCCACTTGGAAGGAAAAGGGAGGACTGAATATTGGTTAGAGTTGAGATGGAGAGGCTTACCACCTTGAAGAAAATGGATTAATTAAGGATGTTGAAATTAACAATCTTCTAGTAAGTTTGGATTCTTTTCCTAAAATATCCGCTCATGGCATAATGTGCTGCTGTTGCTAGTGGGAAAGTACAGCTAGCATTCAGTGGTGCCTCGGTGGCCTCTGGGCTCCACCCTTCAGCAAATATATAAAAAGAATGTGCAGCATTCTCTATTTTGTATGCTTTTATAGATAACAAATAGCTCTCATCTTACCTTTTGCGTACTTAGATTTTCTTCTTTCTTGTCAAAGATGATTTTCTTTAAGATTCACAGATTACATAATTAAATTCTGGCACACCAGTTATTACTGAACTTATCAGTGCCATTTATAAAAGGGTTAACATTTGCAAGAGGTTTTCAGATACAGCCACATCACTTTAAAAATGCATCTAAGTCATCCTAATTGGGCAGTAGACTTGCAATTCTCACTTAACAGGATATGGCTGTTCTTGTCCTCCCATTTTTAACTTAATGTCAGTTTTTGCTAAATGTGGTAAGAATTTCTCACTTTTTTTCTTATACCTTTAGTACATAAGTGTGGACCACACTATATTTGTATAAAATGTATTATTTTGAAAATCACTGATAAATACAGTTATTGCCATACGTCATGCACTATAGAAATTTCAGAGCTATAGGTGCTGTCAGATAATTTTATAAGCGGTGGCTTAAAGTGCTGTTGGCTACTTCAGCAATGTGGAAAGAACCACACCATATATTCTGTTGAAGGCAGAGCTATCAGAAGCAATGTTGGTATGAAAAAGTTTAAAGTGAATTATTCACCTCTTAACACTCCCTTGTGTTCAGAGTGCTGCAAAGAGAATACTGTTATCAATGGGAAAAGCAGTGCCTTTGAATTAAGGGAAAAGTTCAACTTGTTTCGTTTTGTTTTCAACCCAGTGGCATCAATATATGCAATCAATCTTCTCTCCCTAATTCAAAGGAATTTTCAAAATTTCACTCCCCTGTTCCTCTGGATTAGGAAAACACTGATCATCTAAGTATAACTGAAGCTATAATGATGTGATTCAACACCATGACTACACATCAAACCCAAAATTAGTCTGTGAGAAGTTTTATCTTAATGATGACTTCAAAGAGTCAAATATACACTTTCATTTTTCTTCAATAATTCCAATTCTAGATCAATACCTCTAGAATGAAAGCTTTCTTCGTATTTGTATTGCAACCTCTGGGAGAGCCTTTTTGTATTTGACATATCTGTCTGCTCTCTTATATGTTACAAAATTATAAAAAGGATGTGTACTCAAATATATAAAGCTTATACAGATAAACATAAAGTAGAAATTTAATATTAAATATATAATTGTTGAGACAGATGCTTCTAGAACTTGGTGCAAAATGCTACATCTTTTGCCCCTCATTGTCTAATCTGTTGTCAGTCTTATTCATTGTAATTTTTTTTTTTTTGGTATGTAGGCCTCTCACTGTTGTGGCCTCTCCCACTGCAGAGCACAGGCTCGGGACGTGCAGGCTCAGCGACCATGGCTCACGGGCCCAGCCGCTCCGCAGCATGTGGGATCTTCCCAGACCGGGGCACGAACCCGTGTCCCCTGCATCGGCAGGCGGACTCTCAACCACTGTGCCACCAGGGAAGCCCTTATTCATTGTATTTTTAATTTCAAATATTATAGTGTTCACTTTTGGAAGTTTCATTTTGCGTCTTTTGGGCCATCTATTTCTCACCTTTAGGCCCAAGATTGGGATACTGCAAGGGAGGTTCCTGGGGCTCAAAATTTGAGGCACTTACTCTCAGGGTCATGCTTTTACATTCCTGATCATATTTTCAAAATTCTAATAGATTTTAAGGTCCTTATTGGTTAATTCTGTCATCTTTTTCATGCCTGGGTCTGTTTTTATTGATTGATGGGTTTTATTGATTGATGGGCTATAACCTAGGTATGGGTTATGTTTTCCTGGTTTACTTCATGCCTTGTAATTCTTGATAGAATATCAGATACTGTGAATTTTACGTTGGTGGATACTAGATTTTTTATATTGTGCATGGTTTGAACTAAATGTGTGTTTGTGGAATGAATTTACCTGCTGAGTCTCTGTCCCAAAGGTCTCCTCTTTGGTAAAGAAACAGATGTAGAAAAGCAAAATAATATCAAGAATGCCAGCAGTTTATAAACTACTGTCTTCTGTGTTTACACAACAATGATTCTGGAAATGCCAGAGATGTTTGGTTTGTCAAAATTGTTCTCTCCATAGGAAATTTCCTGACTGTCTCATGACTCTATAATGGGAAATATAAAATAATTCTGTTAAATAGAACCGAGGTATTGTGCATGTATTTTTCACAGTTATTGCACTAACCACAGATTGAATTCTAGAAACATTTACTTAAACAGTATCTGTGATGGTGAAAAATAACTATAGAATCCAGTTTCCTAATGCTCACAATACTTTTCTCTGTTCCTTTTGCAGGGATACATTTGGAGAATAGTACTCTGATACTTTTCTTAGAAATTCTTTAGAAACTGAGATTCAAAAAGATGAGGTCTTTGTTTTTGTCATCCCATAGTTATCTCATTTTTTAGAAATTCAAGTATTGTTTTACAACTTACCAGACTTTCATCCAGTTATTGTTATTTCATGATCATTACAGTGCTGCTTATAAGATTAAAAAATAATTTAAAAGTGGGAATTCCCTGGTGGTCCAGTGGTTAGGATTCTGTGCTTCTACTGCAGGGGTCCTGGGGTTTGATCCCTGGTTGGGGAACTAAGATCCTGCAAGCTGTGTGGTGCAGACAAAAATTAAAAAAATAAAAAAGTAAAAAATTTAAAAGTTATAATAGGAATGGTATTTTATAACTAAGGAATTTTCATATATTATCTCATATAAAACCACACAACTTAAATAGTATTATCCTAATTTTACCATCAAAGTTGTAAAATTATTTTGACTATTCTGTATACGCTTTGGTGCAACTTAGATGCTAATAATTTCATATTCAATGTCTTTAGTCTTTACAAGGATATTCTATTCACTTACTTACAAACGTAGAATCAATTTCATGAGGTATTCTCCAAATTAAAAAACTCACCATTTCTAAGGATGGTTCCTAGTTCTTCATGATATAGCCATATTTTTTCATGCATTGAAAGAAAAAGCTACTTCTTTGCAATAAATGCAGTCTGAAATCTTTATTTAAAGTATCTATTTTATGTCTGGGTAAATGAGAACTGCACGCAAGGAAAACATCTTTGAAAAAATATGAAAATTGAGCTAAATAATTCATATTTAAGACGACTGTCTTATAGAGTGTTGCTTGGGTTTGTTAGTGTGGCTAAATAGAGGTTTATATCTCAAATCCATTTGTAGTCTGTCCAAATGAATATGGGATTTCTAAATAGTGTTTTGAAAGTTGGCTCTGTATAATTTTAAAAGACAAAGTTCAGAAATACTCTTTATTGAGACTAATGAAAGAATTTGTAGTTTTATAATCCTCTGTGAGACAGAAAAAATCCTCAGTGTATATGAGATGCATATGATCACCTTATATGTATGTTTGGAATTAATTTTTATTAGCATCCAATAAAATGAACCTTTTTTGGAATGTAGAATTCTGTGTTTTTTGTTTTTTGTGATTTTTTTCATATATAGCTTCATGAAACTAATACCACAACCAGGACAGTTCTATCACCGTAAAAAGCTTCCTCATGCTATATCTCTATAGTCAACCTTAACTCCTGGCATCTACTGATCTATTCTTTGTTGTAATAGTTTTTGCTTTTTTGAGAAATCTTATAAATGGAATCATACACTGTGCAACTTTTTTGAGACTGGCTCCTTTCACTCAACATAATGCTTCTGAGATTCATCCAAGTTGTTGCCTCAGTAGTTCATTATTTTATTGTTAAATAGTTTTTCACTGTGTGTATGTACTACAGTCTATCTGTTCACCTATTGAAAGATATCTGGGATGATTCCAGTTTTGGCAAAGAGAGCTCTTGAAATACTCATGTACAGATCTCTGTGTGATCATAGTCTTCATTTATTTAAGGTAAATACCAAATTATTGGGTTAATTTTGGTCTTTTTTTTTTCCCTATGAATGATACTTTTGGTATCATGTCTAAGGCCTCTGCCTAACATTAGGTCACATAGATTTTCTGCAGGGTTTTCTTATAAACTTTTATAGGTTTATGTTTTTCATTTAGATCTATGGTCAATTTCAAATTTTTATGTTTTTGTTTTGTTTTGTTTTTACAAAGTGTTCATTTTTGCTGAATTGCCAAGGTTCATTTCTATTGAATTGCCTTCTGCAACTTTGTCAAAAATTAGTTGGCCGGATTTCTGTGAGCTTCTGAACAGTCTCTCCTGTTCCATTGATCTATGTGTCTTTTCCATTGACAATACTACACTGTCTTGATTTATGTAGCTTCATAGTAATACTTTAAATAGGGTAGTGTGATTCCTTCAAATTTAATCTTCTTTTTCAAAATTATTTTGGCTATTACAGTTCTTTCTGTTTTAAGTTCTAGAGTCCTCTTGTCTATAGCTATAGAAAATCATGCAGTGAATATGAATGGAATTATGTTACATGTATAGATTATTTGAGGAACATTGATGTCTTTACCATGTTGAATTTTTCAATCCATAAACGTGATAAACCTCTCCATTTATTTAGGCCTTCTTTGATTTATTCCATCAGTTTCTGTAATGTTCAGTATACAGATTCTGTACTTATTTTTAAAAATTATCTATTTGCTTATGTATTTGACTCTTAGGGACATATTATAAATGTATTGCTTTGGATATTTAAGTTTCCAACTAGTTCATTGCTAGTATATAGAAATATGATTGATTTTTGTGTGGTGACCTTGGACATGGCAACATTGCTTAACTTATTTACTCATTCTGAGAAGTTTTATTTGTTTGTTTTTGTTTGTCTTGATTCTTTCTTATTTTCTGTTTGAATAATACTATTATCTGAGAATACAATAGCATTGTGAAACATTTTTTTCCTCCTTTTCTAATTTGTATGTCCTTCACTTGTTTTTCTTGCCTTATTGAACATATTAGGACTTTCAGTGCAGTGGTGAATAGAAGTGGTGAAAGCTTTCAGTCTTTCAAGTGTGATGCTAGTTATACTCTTTTTTGATAGATGCTCTTTATGCAGTTGAAGAAGTGTCCTTCTATTCCTATTTGCTGAGAATTTTTATCATTAATAGATATTGAGTTTTGTCAAATGCTGGATATATTTTTAAATGTTCCATTTTTACTATTCTAAGAGTAAAAAATATCTATTTTGACTCTTTTTGCTATCCATTTTCAGATCAACTTCTCTAGATACATGTAAGTGGTCATGTCAAATTAATCTACTTCCACAAATAAAGCTTTCCCAATTTCAGGCAATGTGGTTCAGCTTCAGTAGGTGCTTTCTTTTGGTCTTTTTCAGAGACACTCGTTTTTAAAATCACGATTTTTTTTAGAGTCCTAATAGATGAGCAAGTAGTAGAAGATGGCACATCTTAGGAATAGTTTATTATTGACTACTGCTGATAAAAATTATGATTTCAAGTATCATTTATAAATTTACTACAATTTGCTGAGTACTAGAAGAGAAGTGCATAAAGGTAAATAATCAAAGAAACCATTCATATCATACAGACTTTTCCACTGTGTGTTTATTTACTTGATTACTTGTTTATTTGTTTATGTTTTCTGACAAAAGAAAGAATATCTAAATTTTTATCTTCATCCAAAAAATAACAAAAAAATCAAATTAGGAGGGCCATTCAGTTTTATAAGTTAGTTCATATTTAAGTGATCATTATGAGCAAATGATCATTTTAAAAAAACAGCAAAATATTTGTCTTTTTATTTCTGAGTGAAATAGATTAAAAAGATAATCATATCCTACAGTTTATTTCAAAGTGTCTGCTTTAGAACTTTTTTGTAACTAGCCATCAATTCCAGGGATCCATTTTTTTAAATAATAAACAAATGATATGTTTTAAAAATAAAAGTTAATAGTTCCTGTGTTCAAGTTGTGTTTGAAGGGAAAACATTCTAATTTTATCCTTGTATGGAAAAGGATAAAATTTTCAAAAGTTATATTTTAATTACTCATATGAATATTTTAATTACTCTGCTGAGACCTAAAAATCTACAAGTGTCTGACCTCAAATTTTACTTTCTTTCTAGACTTAATGGTTAAGAATTATAAACGTACAAGATAGAATTTGATTTTTAGAATACAGTGTTGGAAAATAGCTGAAAGCCCTTATATTTCTAAATTAAATGATGCTGTAATACATTTAGCTTTTTTGTCTATTTTCTGTTTGTTTTTCTATGTAAATACTGTTATTTTATTTCAGATTATTTGAAATGAGTTTTCAGACATCCTTGGAGCCTGGATAATGAAAATGTTATTTTCTATATTAAAACTAGTGTGTTTTTTATAGTGAATTAGTCATATGTTTATTAAAGGCCAAATGACTATTTCATTATGGTAATTATAAACAGACACAGCCTCTCACATTCCTACCTATTTTAATGAATGAATGCTGGCAGACATTATTAATAAACTCCTGATACTCTGCTACTGATTAAGTTGCAGACTTCTAAAATTATACTTTGTGAAATTCTACAATAATAAACCAACTTTCTTTAGCCTGTTTTTACCACCCTCCACCCTCATTTCTCCTCCTTTGTATATCCTTTTGTTTTTCTCTTCCTCCTCTCTTTCTATTTTTCCCTTGCCTTTCTCCCTGCCTTTCTTTCCTTTCCGAAATTCTTCTTTTCTAACTTCCTATTGTTTTTCTTCTTTCATCAGAACAATATTTGGTAGCATTACCATCACCCAGTGCTCATCAAACACGCTGATACATACATAGAAACATTCATAGACACGTGTGCACACATACTCACATATAATTTAAAACAGCTCTTCACTCAATAGGAACTTAAAGTATCTTATTTTATAAGAACTGCCCAGAACTTTGATATTATGCAAAAAATTTTAGATACTGTCCCTATTAGAACAAGGGAAGAAAAGTTTTCCCAGTCAGTCTCCCTGTGTCTAACTGAATAGGGATCCACATCCTATGAGGTCCCACCTAATCAAAGCCATTAAAATCACAAGATTACTTATAATAGCCCTTATATTTTCTAACTAGAGTTTACACTTTCACTTTACATTTTACTTGCTCCTTAATACCCCGGATTCTGTTTTTCTGAAGTGTTCTAAGATACTCAGGCTTAGCTTTTAACTGACAGCAATAATGATGCATGTTTTTGACCAATTCAAAAAATGAGCTAGATGATTTTAAGTTTAAATGTGGAGTTTCTAAGTAATTTTAGTTTTTAAAATTGGCAAGACTCTTTTGCAAACATTTTTGCTCTTGGTGTTGGTTTCCACTATTACTTTTACTAGAACATAAAGTTATCCTTAAAGATAGATAGTTTGTTATGGAAACAATTAAGGTGCTTCACAGAATCTGGAAATTAGTAAAAACATGTTAATAAAAAATGTCTGCTACCAATTACTAGTTAAAGTGGATTAGAAATGAGAAATTAATCTACCTTGTTTACCTTCATCTTTGCATTTATTTTGACAAAGGTCATTTGAACAACAGCAAGAAAAGATTATAGATTAAGAAATTTGTGAGGGTTTTTCCTGTCCCCCAACTTCTAAAAGACAGTGAAACTTAGATAGTAGTTTAAGCTATTACTGTTAACATGTTTTTTCCAATAATAGTTTAAAAAGCCAAATAATTTAAATTATTACATGGGATTAAAAAAAAGAGTCCTGTTAGTTTAAATTAGTCTTATTTATAAGGAAAAATACATACTGCTCTACATTAAACCTTACCTTGGTCCCTCTGCTTCATGAATTGTACGCTCCTGTGTCACTGATACTTGCATGCTGGATGATCTTGTAGGAACCCATAGCTGCTTCAGAGCACAATGGTGTGACATGAAGTGAGGCAGAAAACAGGAGAACCTTTGTTGCTGAGTCAGCTGCAAGAAGAAGTAACGTGTATGAATGTACAGTATAGGGAAACCTATGAAAGATCTACTCTCTTTTTCGCAAAAGACTCTGTTCTACGGTACAAGGAGAATTCAGTTCTATTTGGCAGACATCCACGTCAGTTTGGAAGCAGCAAAAACAAACACAAAAACAAGCCTCGTTTCTCAGTGTCTTTACTCCCACTGCTTTAAGTAACATTTTAATTCTTACTTTTATTTTACTTTGTTTTTAATAACCAGGAAGTAACAGCCCTTTCCCTTGTATTGAGTACAATTTCCATAGTAAGGATGCAGATAAGGATGCACTATAGAGATGAGTCCAACCATAGGTGCCATGCCTGTATTTGTTACTGGTAAAATTTGAAGGAAAGGTTTTATATCCCTTAATTGAGGAGTGGGTGACTTTAAATGATGTTATATCAAGAAGGGCAAAGAATCCCAGCAGATGATGTAATTATGCTTAAAAATGAGTATTATTAAATAATTCATGCTTTTAATATGGAGAAATTAGGTCATTTTTCCACTCCTCCCACAAATATTCAATCTTAATACCTAAGTAATGAAACAACACAGACAGTGTTATCCATCCTGGTACTAACAGAGAATGCCAGTTATGACAGGCTCATTGTTTACTTTAACAGGTAATTTGTGGACCGGAATCATTTAATTGTTCTGAGTACATAATTACATGTCAGCAATTTCCAATTTAATTAAAATGTACAAATTTGAAGATTAAGGGAATTTTTGAATTATTAATCATTTTTCCACTAGGAAGTCTTGTTGCTCTGCAGGAGATTTGTCCAGTGTACAACTATACGTATTTTTTTCCTTCTCTTTCGCAGACAGACAATTTTCCCGCAGAGCCCAATTACATGGGCAGCAGGCAGCAGTTTGTTCAAAGGTAAGGCCTATTAAATAACTTTCTCAGCCTCCCCATTTGCATTCATGTCAAAATTGCTTTGCTAGAGATTACACTTCAGATTCAAACTCGTAGAGACAACACTTTCTCTTCTTTTTCTTTATATGTATTTCAGTAGCTCCACGTTTAAGGACCCAGAAAGAGCCAGCCTGAGAGACAGTGGGCACGGGGACAGTGATCAGGCTGACAGTGACCAAGACACTAACAAAGGCTCCTGCTGTGACATGTCTGTTAGGGAGGCACTCAAGATGAAAACTACTTCAACTAAAAGCCAACCACTTGAACAAGGTGAGTGAAGTCTTCCAATGCTTACAAAGTGTAAAGCTTAAGCAATCATTATAAACCTCATAGTACTAGAGTTGTAGTTTATCACCTTGGAATGGACCATTGACGATATAGCAAAAGGAACAGCAAGTTCTGAGGTTGCCCCAGACAGAAAGCAATTATTCAATACCTCAGTAACCACAGAAAAAGGAAGGCCATGGATTTTGGTCTGTAATCTTCTTAAGATGAGAACTTGCCCAAAGTCACTAGATTGTACTTATCTTTATGAACATTTTCCAGCCTTTGCTATTTTGCATTTTATTAAAGGAAAATATAGCATATGTTAGCTAGATATGCACGTTTTAATATACAGATTAAGATGAATAAATTCAACGCTTTTAGGTGAAATGAAAACTCGATTGGAATTGTATAGCTCTTATTAGTGTTGATGTATTTTTAGTGTGGATTTTAGCTTCAAGATAGTTTTTCAAGAGTCAAATAACAGCTAAGCCAGACTTCTGGCTCCTTTTGATTTATGTCTAAGTCTTCCTGGATAGCAAATAAACATGAACTTGTTTACCCTGATAGAGTTAAAAAAGAAATACTTCTTCATAAATACATATGTTTTTTGCTAAAAGTCTATCTTCAATTTATTAGTTTGATATGCCTTTTTAAATTAATTTTGATATTTTTATTGTTTCAAACACAATAGAATATTTACTAATGATTCACCCAAAGAGAATTAAGCTAGTCTTAAGTGTGAGACTTAGATGTTGTGAATAAGCTTTTGTTATGTCCAATTATAAGAAATGAAAAGAGCTGTTGTATAAATCGAATTTCAGAATTACAAATGCATATTATATTAGTTAATATTAGTTTTCAAAATATTAATAGTATTTAAATATGTTTAATATTTATTTAAGTTTTATGAGAGACTACATTTAAGCTATATGGACATATTTATGTATTCTTCTAAGTCATTTAATGATTGGTGATTCATAAAGGGTAAATTTTTTGCCTCTAGTGCAGTCAGTCCTATCACATATACATCAGCAGATAGAATGCTTTTTAATTTCTCTATTCATGTTGAAATTTGAGTTCAAACACTCGCACACATACATTCAATACAGAAATAAATTCATATATATATATATACATATATATAAAAGTTTCTGCACTAAATATAATTATGCTGGCTTTATTTTAAGGATAACCTCGCAAAAGCCTTCTTTTCTAAGTAATAAGTGCCAGATATGTCTTAGCAACTTTTTGCATAACAATGCAATATTGTTTTAAAAATTATTTTAAACAAAAGCTATTTGAATACTTATCTAATATTCACAGTTCCTGCACACTTGAATGTTTACTTGAAGTGAGTTAAGTGGTCTTGATGGGTTTGACTATGCAATATTATAATATATGAATATTTTAGGCACATTTTAAGTAATGGGTTATTGGATCTTGATATGTGAATGCATAGCCTAACAGACTAATCTATGTGTGTGATAAAGTGATTTACAGGTAATTCACTGGCCACTATTTGTAAAGCTGCATAGAGTAAGTAAAGAGTTTGCATTTTGTCCTATCTTCATGAGAAACTTTGTTAATTAAAAAAGTCTGCTGCTCACTATTAACTTTTTAATTCCTTTCCATCCACTGACTGGGCAATGTATTTGATAGGAATGAAAAAAAGACCCCTATAGAAAAATGAAATATATGTCTGAAAATGGAGTTTATACTGAAAAGCTGTTTTTTCCTATTTTGATATCAAAAAGTAATATCATAGAAAGGTGGCTATTGTTCTTAAAAGAAAATGTGGTTGACACATATTTTAATTAATATTACACATAAAATAATTGCTAGTCTATGAGTGAGAATGCCAATAGATATATCTCCTGTAAAACAAGTAGTTTCCACATATCCTTATTAACAAACATGAGAAAGTTATGAATCTGAAAGCCATACTTAGAAAGTAATCTCTGAATTTATAGGAGAGAGACTGACTTCTACTTTAACACATGATTTTGAAGGAGTATTTCATTGATTGATCGACAGATTTGATTCATCAATTCATTTATTTAATAAATATTATCAAATGTTTTCAATATGTAAGGAAAGTTAGATTTTTTGGGAACATCAAAAATAAATTTGACTTGAAGCCTGCCTTCAAGAAACTGTATGTAACTAGTTGAGATGGGAGACCTTTCTCTGTTTGGCTCTCTCTCTCTCTCATATCTCCTCTCTCATCTACCTTTATCTGCCATCTATCTCCCTATCTATCTCTCTGTCTACCTCCAATCTGTCTTTCTCTCTCCATCATCTAGATAATCTTTTTGTCTCCCTCCTTCCCTCTCTCTCTCTCTTTCTCTTTCTTCTATGTATTTTATGCATACATCTATCTATCTACCTATCCAGATTCAGAGGAGGAGACTAGTATTTATTGAGTTTTTCCTACTTACCATAAACTGTGCCAACTTCATTTCAACATTAACATATTTAACCTGCAAACTCTAAGATAGTTATCATTTTTATCTTACATGTAAGAAAACTGAGCTTATGGGAAATTTATTAACCTGCCAAGCAGGTTGGAATTTTATCTTAGGTCCAGATATGCCCGGAATTTGTGTCTTTTCTGTACAACTTTATCCCCAAATGGGAGAATTAGCTCAAATATATTTTCTGATTCATTGCTATGACTAGATATCAAATAAACATTGAAGGATAAGTTAAAACTTAAGTTCATGTATGCGAACCTTGAGGGAAAACATCAAAATAGGTTATATTCATTGAATTATTCAGTGGTTAAAACATAATATCCTATTTAGTTTTCATTACACTTATAGATAGGTGACTACTGTTACTCTCACATTTAATAGTTGTTAAGAAATTTTCTCAATGTTCTGTGCTATAAGTAGTGAAGTCAGCATTAGAAATAAAATAGCATGCCTTCAGGGTCTGCCCTCTTAACCAATACTTTATACTATTCACATAATGAATTGTTTACTCAGAAAAAAAAAAATTAAAATGTTTGAAGAAGCAATCAGCCATTTTCTTGGTCAATGTCCTCTATTAATTTATTTGAAAAGCATCATGAGAGCCAATGCCAAATTAATTTAATGCACACCTACAAAGAATAATTTTCTTTACAGATGAAAGAAGATGACAGCCATATTCAAGCAATTATCTCATGTCCAAGTTTCATATGTTAACCCTAATTTTTAATGCCTTTTAAAATACCTTAAAAAACATAAATAAATTTCCTTTAAAACAAAAGCTAAACAAAAAGAAACCTGTTTATCAGTCTTTTGCTTGTCCTAAAAATTTATAGTAGTGCCTTAATAGTTTTCAATTAAAAAATCAGTAGTATAATTATATTTTATATTTTTATTAGTTTAATTGGCTTCTTTCCCTGTTTAAATTATCTCTATTAAGAAAAATAATGTTCTATTTTAAATTAAAATATTTCTTTAAGTTAGAAATTAAAGTAAATTTAAAAAATAGTCTTCATATTTTCAATGGAAATTTCTATGCTAATAATGATTTTCCTTTGCAAATAACTTAGTCCATTTGAGATTTTATTTTATTAGCTCAATTTTTACTGTTTTTCTTCTCTTTTGTGCTGTTAGATTTTTTCCATTTGTTCTGTTCCTGATATTTGTGTATTTTTGCTATCATCAGTTTAAGCATCCCAAATATACAGCCCTAGTATGTGTTGCCCATTATTTTAGAAAAAATATTTTAAAGGATTCAGTAGTTAAATGAAGGTGTGATGTACTGCACTACAGCTGAAGATAGCTTTAAGGATTTTATGTTAATAAAACCTATAATAGAAAGAAGTTGTTTTAGCTTCTCTTAGTGTGATTAAAAAAAATCTCAAAGAATGTGCTTAGTATTTTCTTTTTCTATTTGAGTTCAGTTTTGTGCTCTGCCTCTCTGTTTGTCAATTAGATTTTTCCCCATACATTCCCCATCAAATATTAAATGTAGGTAGGTAGGTTAGTGGGGAGAGAGAGAGAGAGAGAGAGGGAGAGAGGGAGATAATAGGTAAAACAATCCATATGTTTTGGAATGTGTATGGTGCCATAGTAGCAAATTCCTTAGAAAGGCATATATATATATATATATATATATATATATATATATATATATATTTCTATTTAATAAGTCATTATTTATCAAAAAATGACACAGAAAATTGACCAAAATACATTTCATCTTATTCTTCTGATTTTATATTTTGGAATGACAAAAACTAATTTATATCAAGAACTAATAAAAATACATAATGTTACTTCTGTAAAGAAGAGTCACATACAGTTTTATAAAGAACAAAAGTCTTTCAAAAATTTTTGTAGGTAAATTACTCTTTATACCTCAGAATATTATTTATACTTTGACTTCTTTATTTCTATCCATCAGAAACCTTGTAGAGTATTTTGATTGTTAGCAATAAGTGTTTTGTTTTTCTTTTAAAAGACTTAATAAGCTTTCCCCAAAATTCAGTAGTCTCTGTTGATTCCCAAATAATAAATGTGCAGTCTTTATAAATGCTGACTGGCAATTTTTCTGAGCTTGTTATTGATAGCTGTGTGACTGTTCTCAATTTTCCAAGGATAATCAGTCTTCTGATATCTTTATAATTAACTGAAACCAAGTCTTTGAATTGAACTCTGAAGCTAGTGGAGTAGCATTGTACATCGTGAGTACTCACATCCTGTGCTAGAGATTGCAGTGGATGCATCACCAGCACAGGATGTAATGCCCTGTGGGGGCCAGATGTTGGTCCCTTCCCTGGTGACTGGATTCCAGGACATTTTTGAGCCTCAGGAGTTGCTCCAATCAAATTCTTTTTCATTTCTCATCTTATTTACTTGCCTTATAATTTGTTTTATTCTCTTCAATTTTGTGCCTCCCCCGTTCTCTCTACTGCTAGAAAAATCTGACTTCTTAAATTACATTCTGGGTTCAAGACATTTCACAATGGAATCCCTGATTAAAATCTAATAAAACATAATCAATAGAAAATTGAGAATAATGGAAATGACAAATAAACTAGGTTTGCTCCAGTGAATTCAGTTTTAAAAGTAAATTGTGTTCTTAAGGGGTGCCTTCACTCTTCCCAGAGGACATTCTAGAAAACTACAAAAAATAAAGCTAAAGAATTGTTTTTTGCTGTTGTTCCTTTTTTTCTTTAAGTCAGTGTTTGAATTTTGCTTGTGGGCTCCATATTCAAAACAGGATTAGGCTAGCTGGAACGACTTTAGTATTTGTTATAGGATTTCAGAGTTTGGCAAGGCTCTGAGCCCCACTTCTTCTAATTTTCCTCTTAATTCACTGCATAATGACTGCAATTTCACCATATTTCTAATTATGTCTGGAAAGGAAACAGTTTAATGTTTGTACAACCTATACTTTACATGAAGGAGATATTTACGAAAGCAATAGTAGGGAAATGGGAGAATGGAAGTTGAGGTCCTTGTCCACTGAAGTGAGGGTGGAGCCATACATTCAGGATTTGGGAGGAGGTTATTGAGACAGAGGGCTGGGATGCTGAACACAAACTTGACCTACCTTGCAATTTCCCCTAGAACTGACCCTGAATAGAAAAGTACTAGCATAGTACTTTTATATTCTCAAGCTTCTGTTCTGTTTTCTCTTCTGCATTATGGTTACTGCAGTCTGAATCTTCCAATCAAGCAGTGTCTTTTCCCAGGCCTACCCGTAACAGGCAACAGCAAATCCACTTCTGCGGAAGCAAGAACATGAAGGAGGTGACTGTGTCCATCCTCTCAGCAGCCATCTGGCGATCTATGAAAATCATTTTTAAAATAAATTTTGCTATAAACTTACTAATAGGAAATTTGTCTTAGGAAGGAAATGGGAAATTACTGCCATATATTGGGGGTGGGAAGGAACTTTGAATATTTAATGCCAGAGAGGAATCATTTACAAATTTTTAGAAACACTGCTGCTTTATGATTTGCATACGTGGTATTTAAGAAATTGTATTATTTGTCAAGAATTCATATTATTTTCAAGTCCTGTAAGTTTTTATTAGGCTGCATCTATCCAAGAGCAAGGTAATATCAATTTTATCACCTCCCTGTGCTATCTTTTAGGGCATTCCCAATTCATCTGGCCTTACATTTTACTAGACAAAATATTTCTCAAACTGTGAGCACTTTCACTTTGTTTTTGCTTACCAGGCTTTGCAACCGTCCCACAGTTCACCTAACTTTAAAAGTTTCAATGACATCTCTTTTCTCGTGTGCAAACATCTGCTTCCAGAATCCAGCATCTGGTATCATGAAAATAGAGAGATTTTATCACCCTCACATTTGTTGCTCATCGTAAAGCCTCTCTAACAAGTGTTGCATGATTTACTATAGACTCACTGTGATTTTGAGATTCTCTTGCTTTTAGTAAGCACAGCAATGACTTTTCCTGAAAGATTCCAATTAGGAAATGTTGGAACAGTATTTCCCAAACTTTTGACACTCATTTTGCCTTATACTTGGGACAGGGGAACCCTCCCCAGCCTTAGAATTACACACTCTCTCAAATATTCCCAAAAAAAACAGAGGATTTTACTTTTTGTGTTTTTTATAATATAAATAATGACAATTTCTTTTCATTTTTATAAATAAAATTCTATACTAATATTACATACATTTTTTATGAAAGCAGGAGTGTGTCCATAAATTCTAAAAATATAAAATAGTTATCAGCTCATCTGTTAATTAAGAACTGTAAGAAAATAATGTTATTAGGTCTAAAACTTCTCCCAGCAATTTCCTGTTATTTCACTTTAATAGCATGTTTAATATTGCAGGTTCTCTATTCTTTTGAAAGACGTATTACAAAACATTAGGGTAAGAATCCTTGAAGTATAATTCCCCTATTGTGTAGATAAGAAAACAGATTAAGTGATTTCCATGGGGTCTTCAAGTTAGTGACAGAGGTAGCACTAGTTCCAGGTTTATAATTTTCTGTCTAGAGCCCTTTCCATCCTTCTGTGTAATTTCTATGACACATTAATAGAGACCTCAAAGCCTCTGAACAGGTACTTCAGATTTGTCGTCACACTTCTTTTCCTTATTAACTTGAAGATGTCAACTGCCAAGCTCCAGAGCTTCATTCTTGATTCTTTCATATATATTGAATAAGTATTTCACATATTCATATATTTAATATATATTGAATAAAAGCTCCAAAAGGTCAATTAAATGTATCATTCCAGAAGTTAGATACTGACACTACTGGATTATTTGTCACTAAGCCCTAGGATGTAAATATTTCTTCAATCTGGACACAGTACCTATACCTGTGCTACCTGTGGGTACTTGATACTTTCTTAGTGTGCTGAGGAATGGTGGTGCCAAGAGAGATTTTCAGTCATTCATTCGTTTATTCAATCACTTAAGTTTTCTTCTAATAAATGACTGTGCTCGGGATACAAAGATGCACTAAAGCACAGGCTGGGTCCTCAAGAAGCTCACACTGTATTAAATAAATTTGACATACAAACCATGAGTTTGGTGCAGTGAGAGAGAGATATGTCCTGAGTATTAATGGAGTCAGGAGAATGGAAACCCGGCCCAGAGTTGGAGGCTCAAAGAACATTCCTGGAGAAGAACACATCTGAGCTGACTCTTCAAAAAATGTTTGGCTTACTTGGCAGAGTGAAGTTGGGAGAGGGAAGATGATGGGCACTCTCAGAAACATAGGTGAAAGGAAGCAGTGCATGGCAAGCTGCTGTTAGAGGCATGTGAGTAGGGATGTTAAGAGTGGGAATGGCAGGTAGAGACTGGGGAGGTAAGTAGAAGCCCAATGATGGGACCACTGAGAGGCAGCCCTTGGAGGTTCAGGAGGTGGCAGTTCAAACTTTCATTTTAAAGGGATGATTTTTATGACAATGTCTTGGGGGATGGGAATACAATTAGGAAGCTGGGCAAGTAATACATGGCAAGGCAAAATGAGGCCTAGAGTGGTGAAGAGGTAGTAAGAATGGAACAAAGTGAAAGATTAAAAACTTCTTTTAGTACACACCACTACTTTTATGATTCTAATGAATTACTTAGAAAAAAATCATTTGATGCCCAAGTAAATGTAATAGCACTTGAATTATTTAATGCATTTAAGTAAGCTTTTATGTAATATATACCACATATATTAAATTAACACATAAATATTTGAAACTTTTAGCATTTTCTCTAAATGACCAATGCTTATTTCTATATAGGAATCGATTTAATAAAGAAATTTACCATTCAAGAATGCTGGGGAAGAAAACAAACAAACAAGCCAAAAACTTCAGTTAACCAGATCTTTGAGAAAACTTTCAGAAAGCAGTAAGGTAGTATAAAACTTGCTGTGATAGACATTAGGATTGTGATTTGGATAACTGAGTTCAATTTACTAAATGGTAAAAACAGGGTGAGGTCATCATGGGGAAAACATTTGGGAAGTAAAAAGAGTTTAGATGAGTAACAGAAGAGCCAACTGAAAATTACAGTTTGGTAATGGGAGGAGAGGTGGGGGGTATAAACATAGAAGCCATTGATATGGGATCATACTTAAAGTAAACTGATGACAGGGATTATTGGGAGAAAAGAGAATAGAGTCCAGGACAGAATCCTTCAGAACACAACAGTAAGAAGTTGGAAAGGAGAAAAGTTCAACAATTGTTCAATCTGAATGAGACATAATCAGTATGTTGTGTGAAAATCCAAAATCTGGAGACCAACTAGATGAAGTATTTGACTGAAGCCAAGAGTTTTTAGATTTCATTTCCAGACAACATAATTGAGAGCCAAATTAAATCAATTCATTAAATCAATCTGGACAACTCTGTTTTTATTTAAAACAAAATGATACTGAGCTTGCTTCTGTTTTATGGTTCACAAACTAGTTCTGAGGACAGTCCCAAATATGTGATCTGGCATCACTGGCATTAAATGTATGACTTCCAGAGCTCACTACTTCAAAAAAAGGAACATTTACTTGGAATCATATATTTTTTTAAAATAAATCTATTTATTTATTTTTTATTGCATTGGGTCTTCATTGCTGTATGCGGGCTTTCTCTAGTTGTGGTGATCAGGGGCTACTCTTTGTTGCGGTGAGCGGGCTTCTCATTGCATTGACTTCTCTTGTTGTGGAGCACGGGCTCTAGGCGTGTGGACTTCAGTAGTTGTGGCTTGTGGGCTGTAGAGCACAGGCTCAGTAGTTGTGGCACATGGGCTTAGTTACTCCGTGGCATGTGGGATCTTCCCGGACCAGGGCTTGAACCTGTGTCCCCTGCACTGGCAGGTGGATTCTTAACCACTGCACCACCAGGAAAGTTCAGCAATGTGATTTTCATTGGTGAATTGCAGTGCAAATTATTTCCTCTTATGTTAAAACTCTGTTTATGAATAAGAGGAAGAAAGGGGGAAAAAGTAGCTAAAGAAGGTGGTATTACAGATGGAAAATGCTTTAATTATTCAAGGTATCTGAGTATCAATATACTGAGGTAAATGATCCACCTAGAGGAATTATTGAAGGATTGGATGAGATAGATGTTATTCCAGTATAATGGGGATGCTAGCTTTAAAGTGAAGATAAACTTTTTCTGTAAAGGAAAGAAAGGAGAAATAAATTTGAAAAGATAAACAGTGATGTGTAGGCAAAGGGAAAATAGTTGTAGGTTCTGATCTTCTCTATAAAATGGAAAGCAAATTTCATCAATCTCATTATTTCACAAAAAACACGTATTATATAAATAACACTCAGATTTGCAAAACGCCAGAGGAGCTCATACAATTACCAAGATAATCTATTGCAAGATGAACACCTGTCAAAAAGAGATACGGCTATTATTTCATATTTATATTTGTTAAAAAAATAAGAAATAGGAACATATAATGTATCAAACCAAATACATTAACATATTTAAATTAACTCCTCTTGTACTTCTCAATTTTATAGCTCCCAAGGAGTCTTTAAAGCTGATGTTTTGATGTGTAGGCCTATAGTATAGATGTTTTCTAGAATTAAAAAAAATTTCAAATTTTAGAAAGATGATGTATTGCATACACCATGTATTATGTAACATCCCCACTGGGAACTGTACCAGTACTCACAATGAAACACATGATCAGTTTTGTAGAGAAAAGTCTAAATATTCACATTAAATTGAATAAATGAATAATATAGATAGCCCATGTCAGTTCAAGTCAATTTTACCACCGAATGAATAGCAAAATAACTTCCAGACCTGAAATTTTTTTGGATTTCAAAATGGACAAGAAGGCCTCCCTGGTGGCGTAAGTAGTTGGGAGTCCGCCTGCCGATACAGGGGACACAGGTTTGTGCCCTGGTCCGGGAAGATCCCACATGCCGCGGAGCGGCTGGGCCCGTGAACCATAGCCGCTGAGCCTGCGCGTCTGGAGCCTGTGCTCCATAACGAGAGAGGCCACAACAGTGAGAGGCCCGCGTACCACAAAAAAAAAAAAAAAAAAAAAAAAATAGGACAAGAAATTTAAAATTTTTACTTAATTTGCATATTGGAGCTTTTCCTTCCTTAAATTCTTGACAGTTAGTTATACTAATGATGATCCCAGTAGTAACATGATGAAAAAAAAATATCTACCAACAAGAGAAATGATTTAATCCAGTTTCCTATTAAATCATAATAGAAATCTGCAGTGGGGGATGTCTTAAATCAAATATAGACAAAAATATTCTATCACCCCTGTAATCATTTTAATGTGATAAATATTTACTTTGGGAAGATCACTCAAATGTTTCATCCTGGAACATTTAAATGTTTAATCATGTCATAAGAACATTTTGAGTAGTACTTTTGGGATTTGCAGACAGGTAACAAATGCACTCCCACCTCTGATACAGGGTATATTTTTGAAACAAAATACATATTTCATGGAGATTGATTCATCTGCCCTGGATTTTATTTTCTTTGAGGTTTTGAATATTTATACTGAGGGATGAAATTTTGTTTTGTTTTTGTCCTGGGCCATTTCCTTCCAATTTTAATTACTACGTTTATTACATAATGTCCTTTATATAGACATCTGAACTTTTTCCCCTCCAGGCTAACATTTTTAAAGATATTTAAAAGAAGGATGGCAAGAAAACTTCAGAAAATTTTAATACATGCAGAATGACTTCATGATGTACATAGGTATTACTCCACACTGTTGGAAAACAATAGAAAATAGTTTGAATCTTAAGTAAATATATGTGATTTTTTTTTTTTTTTTTTTACTCATGGAGTGTATTGTGACTCTTGCTCAGGAGTGACTCTCATTACCATTAAAATATGAATAAATTAATACAATGCATATTATTTCAGTACCCATGTATATGACTGCCTTCAAGGTGTTTGGTTTTTGAAAGTGTCATTCCTCTATCCATCTAGCTATAGTTCCATTTGGTAAATACTGTAATATATGTAATAAATAAAAATAAAATTCTGCTAGAGAAATGAATAAAGAATTACTTCATGAATTAGATGTGCCTTTAATAGGGTCTTGAAAGTAGAGTAGGACTTACAGGACACAGATGAATTGAATATTTGAAGCTGGGATAATAGCATGATCCAAGATCATGCTAGAGATATGACAAGTCATAGCATGATCCAGGACTGACAAATAAGTATGGATATTTTTATTGGAGTATGACATGTAGAGTTATAATGGAGAGAAATTGGACCAAATAAATGGATTAGGGTCAGATTATGAAATACCTTAAATTCTGTACTAAGAAGCTTGAATCTGATTATATAGGCCATTAAAAACTTTATTTTGAGTACAGTTAACTGATCAGAATTTTGTTTTAGAAGATTCAATTAATAATATACCATAGGAGCGCTGGAAATCAAAGGAGCCCAATGGCCAAGACGGATCATTCATCAAATTTCAAAAGGACAGTGGCGTGTTTAATATTTCCTAATTTTTGTATATTATAATGTAATTTAATTGCTGAGCCCAAGAGTTTTTATTGAAATCATTCTGAGCAATAAATGTAACTCAAAAGAAAGATTACTCAGTTCAAAGTACCATCTATTTGTATTTGTCAAGTATGATCAAAGTTGATTTTTCTCTTTCATTTTTATTTACAGCAGAGCTGAAAACCCTACCTTAAATATGAATCCTAATGAAACCCTTAAAAGATTATAAATATATAACAAACTGTGTGGACTTATTCAATCAGATAACAAAAGAACAGCTAATAGTTACAGGCAATTAAAAAGAAAAAAAAAATTGAATAGCTACTTATGTCAAGTACCGCACCAAGCACCTTTAAGCAAGTTTGTCCTCATGGCAAGCGGAGGAGATGGCTGTTATCTTTAATAGGTGAAAAACCTGAGCATAAAGAACTGATGTAACTTGCCCGTAGTCTAGGCCCTCTGCGGTGTAGCAGTTGTCTGCCTGATGTCATGACTGTGCTCTCTTCATTCTAGTTCCATTTCCTTATTTACAGTCTTCAATACCAATGTGAAAAGAAGAGTTCACAGAAAAGTTATACTAATATTTCTAAATTGAAAATAGGGTTGAAATTAGAGTTGAATGCGATTATCTATGCCTAAGTGAATAGAGTTATGAACAGTTCTTCAGTACCATATATAGTCATCTCATTGCCATTATTTTATTATTATTATCTTTGTGACTTCCTCTGCAGCAGTATCTAATACTGAGACTATTGTTTTTTGATCCATATATAGATGATTTGCCTTTACCTCAAATAACCTTTATTTCATTGCTACATATTGTGCAGTTAACTTAGGCACTGGACAGAAGGCACAAAACTTGCCATGCTAACTTGTTGATACCAATTGGAAAATACTTTAATTTCTATATACTTATAAAAGTCACCTTCATATGTGACGGTCATTTTATTAATGTGTGATCACTGTTAAACACAGAATATAACAAGGTAGTTCTAGATATATGTTCTATCTCACCATTCATTTCCATTAAGTTTGATAAAAAGGTACTTTTGCTATTTTTGAGTAATAAATAAAATACATTTTGTTTTTTGAATGCTGTCTGTATTAAGCTTTAACATTAGTTTACTTTTAAACCTCTGACAAACTACTTAGAGTTATGTTATATACACAAATTTAATCCCACTTTATTCATAATCTACATTTTGTAATACACTGTAGTCCGTATGTTTTTTTGTTTTGTTTTGTTTTGTTTTGTTTGCGATACGCGGGCCTCTTACTGTTGTGGCCTCTCCCGTTGCGGAGCACAGGCTCCGGACGCGCAGGCTCAGCGGCCATGACTTACGGGCCCAGCCGCTCCGCAGCATGTCGGATCTTCCCGGACCGGGGCACGAACCCGCGTCCCCTGCATCGGCAGACGGACTCTCAACCACTGCGCCACCAGGAAAGACCCCGTATGTATTCTTAAGAAATGTCACAGTTCTCCAAGTATTTGATCAAAGTTTTTGTTCAATTAAAATGGAGCAGAAAAAACCTTGAATAAATTCCATTTACCTCATATTTTTCCACCCCAAAACTGCCAACACATTTTTTTCTACTTTCTCAAGCCCTCCCAAACAGCCCTTATAATTCCAGTTATTGGTACCACCATCTACCTAGTCACTCCAGTCAGAAACAAAGGAACTCCTCTTATTTCCCTTCTCTTCCTCACCCCAGCATGTGCCATTAATTCCTATTGTTACCACAAGCCAAGTCTACTTCTTTGTTTCACCTCTAGTGTATTCCCCCATCAGAGGCTACCTCTTTTTCACACCACCATACCTTCCCAGGGTAGGTGGTCACCTGCTTCCCTTGCTGTCTTGTTTGAGATGTAAGTTCAAACATTTCACTCCAATTAAAACTCTTTAATGGCTTCCACAGAGTACTTGAAAAAAAAATTAGACTTTTAACCTTGGCCAGTAAACCCTCCCCTTTGTCATTCTCTTACTAGCTCACTATACACCAGCCATGGAAGTCTTCTTGCAGTTTCTTCTTTTCTTACTCAAGAAAGAGGCTTCTAGTGTGGAAAGCTTTTTTTGCATTAACTTGTCTCCTTCAAGAATCTGCATGCTCTGTGTGCGATGGAGATACTTTTATTCTCCAATGTATTACCAATATTTGGTTTAAAAAAAAGGGTTATCAAGGATTAAAACTACAGATTAAGAAGAAGATTTTAGGGAACTTGAAGTCATTGGATAAATGTTAAAGGATCTTGATCTGATAAATAACATGATATTGTATTAATCTTTAGAGAAGCCAGTTCTTCTATAGTTAGAAACAAATCCAACAAACAGTTAATGACTTCCAGTAATTGAATTATGCACATTTAAATTGAATCATCTCATTTACCATGCACAATTTTAAATAATTTTATAAGATAGGCATTGCCATTTCCATTTTGAATAGAGGAAATGACCAATCTAAGGTCATCGAACTTTTATGTGGCCAAGCCAAAATTTTAGCCTAGGGATCTGATTCTAATTTCATTGGTCTTTTCATTTTTTCACAGTAGCAATGGCCACATGAGAAGGAACAAGGTTGTAACCAGTCTAAGTGGTAGTGAAAATAAGAGGGAGTCATTGGGATGAAAATGTTTGGAGAATATAGATCCTAACATCTGGGTAGGGAGTAAGAGAGAGTCATCACATTTTTCAATGTTAAAAACTTCCATCATGTCTTAACAATATGGTTGGGCTATTTAATAGTATTGGCTGGCTAAAGCAGCATGCAAAGTACATGGTGCAATAGGAATGGGTGAAAAGAGAAATGAAAAAAGTGAGTACAATCTATTTGAAACATATGATTGCTGTATTTGAAATATGTGACTGCAGGCACTCAAAACATACTGTAATACTGAGGGAAAGATGGGTAAATTTGGGTTAGCTTTTGAGTGTCCATTATTGATATAGTACTATATACAGAAAAATTAGAGCAAGTAGATAAACTGACATGTTAAGGAAGATGGTAAAGCAAATTGCTACTTTGAAACACAGGAGACAAATCAGTAAAATGAAAGCTTATCTTGTGAGTAAATTCAACAACAGAACCCTAGATGAGGCAGGTAAAGATTCCACAGGGCTCAGAAGTGTCCTTCATATTACTGGGCCCAGAGCTACATTTGCAATAAAATAATTAGATTTGAATCCCAGCAGATAGTGTTCATTTATTTGTGAAATACTGATACTGTTGGCCACATACATGTACTGATTTTTAAAATTGTCAATTTATATAAGTCCATCTAAAGTAATAGAGGTGTGATAAAAATAATAATGAAAATGAAAGCTTTGCCAAAAGTGATAATAGACAATACTAAGTAAAGGAATAACTGAAAGTACTCATACATTGAATAGTTACTAAAAAGAAGGATAAGTGTACTACTTCAGGGCATGATGTGAGATCCCCTTGAGTTTATACTTTAAGAAGAACATATATTTAAAATAACAAAGATTAAAGAACCAACACTCCAGAAGCCAAAGCTTTCCAGATTTCTTCCTTGAATTTTACTGAGAACACCAGTGCTATGTTTTTGTTCCCTCTTTTCTTCTATAACATATTGAGATTTTAAAATAAAACTAGGCTACATAAAACTTCAGAGGTTAGGAAATACATCTCCTACTAGATTTGTTTTTGTGAGACATAACTCTGACTTTCTATATTTTGATTATTAAATTTATTTTCTGTTTTATACCCACACATATTTATATGAAAACATACATGAGCTTATATATTTGTATATATATTTTCAAAATTTGAATGACAAAAGCTTAATTTTTTTTTAAATTACACTTAGCCTATATCCACTAGAGTATCATTAACTTCTCCAATGTATTGTAATTGTGCCTGGAAATTGTACCAGGTTACTAAAGACTTGCCCTTGAAATTACAAAATGTATCAACAATATATAATAATGCATTTTCACATAGATTTATTAGCACAAGAGTATTCAAAACCCATTAACAACCTAATTATTTCTGTGTTCACGTGACAATATTTTATTAACCATCATTCAAAAACATTTGAATGTTGAAAAGAATAAAAGAAGAAGCTTTTTAAAAAGCATAATCCAAGTTATTTGTTTTTAGGTTATGGGTAATATGTTTTTATGAATAGAGGTTACCTATTTTGCCTAATTTGTTTTTGGAATTATGTTATGAATATAAATATGTACATTCATTTCAGTATATTTATTACTTACATATCATCAGTTCATTTGAACACTCAATACATTTGTTAATACCATCAATGTTTGAGTGATTTGCTATCATTTTCTTCAGATGTAACCAATTTTTCTCCGATATCAATTCAATATTGTTAAACTACTCAATTTTTCTTTAATAATACAGCACAGTTATTAACTCTGTCTGGGGGAGAACCTATGTGCCTCACAAATTACTTTAAAAAGGATTCAGATTTCTATTTGGATTCAAAGACATACTGAAATTCAAATGAGTCAATAGTATGTTGCCATATAAATCCTTATTAACATCTTCAAGGATAAATAGATATGATAGATAGTAATTAGTATGTTATCTATAATTTGTTTCTAATTTATTTAAGGGAGAGTAAAAGTAGTTTGTTCCCTTAGAACTGTTAAGTACCCCTTTATAATTGTGTTTATGCTCTTAATGTGCAATATCTATTAAAAATATTTGACAAGGTAGAAAACTCTACCTAGTAATAATTATACTGATATATAAAGCATTACTGATGATTCAAAGTGGCATATATGTTTTCTATCCTCTTAAATATAGTTTACATGAAAGGAGTCAATATTTATTTGTGCCAGACATTGTACATGGCACTAGGGAAAGAAATTATTCATGAAACAGACCTAAGTCCTGATCTTTTGTTGTTTACCTCAGTAGATGTTTGTGTTATTCAAAGCTCTTGGAACATCTAATTTGACTTTTTGTTAATGAAGCATACAAACAAAAGTGTTTTGTTAGTCTGAAAAAACACCTTAGATCTACCATACGAAAATCAATGAATATGTGAAAGTAAACTTTAAAAATTAGGTGAGATAAAAATGTACCTATCTACAGCTGTGGAAGTTATAGGATGGAATTTTTATTCCCTTCATACAGATAAAAATATTGAGGAATGATATCCTGCATGGAATCCTTGAACAGAAAAATAACATGAGCTAAAAACTAAGGAAATGCAAATAAAGTATCAATATTGCAAATAAAGTATCAATATTGGTTCATTAATTGTGACAAATGTACTATATGAATGTAAGATGTTAAAAATAGGCCAGCTGGGTGTGAGACATAGGGAACTCTGTAGTATCTTCTCAATTTTTCTGTAAATCTAAAACTGATCTAAAATTTTAAAGTTTATTTTAAAAATTAATAACTTTGGAAGAAATAAATTGAGGATACCAAATTGTGCAGAACTTTAGATGTTAACTCAAGTATTTGAGCATTTTTAATGATCAGTAGGAAGCCAAATATGTGGGCAGGAGCCTAACATAATTAATGTAGCTATTTAGGGACACCTTCTTCTACAACTGCACAAATTGTAGGAAGGGAGTGGTGACTTCCAGGAGAGCAATCTGATTCAGTAATTTCCCTATAAAGTGATAAAGGCAGAATTCATGTGGTGGTCAGTGTGAATGGAAAGATAAAGACTTGACACAATACAAATAAGTAATTAACAGTATTTGGCAGTTTATTGGATATGAAACCTAGCAGAGAAACAAAGTCTGGGTGATTTAGAGGAGAGATGTATAACATAATAAACTGAATATAGAATAAGAAAGTAATATGTAGTTTAGACTTAGAAATTACAGTTGCTGGTGTTGTATTAGTTAGGGTAAAAGAAGATATATTTGAGTCCCCAAGGTTAAAAGAAAGTTTAATCATTTCCTCCAGGAATGTCTTATGGTTAAATAATCCGAAGTCTTTTGAGCAATGAACAAGGAATGTCTGGACTTTTTGAGCCCAGAATATCACTGTGGTCTGTTTCACAACCTCTTGTTTTGATTGTTTGTTTGTTTGTTTTGCGGTACGCGGGCCTCTCACTGTTGTGGCCTCTCCCGTTGCGGAGCACAGGCCCCGGACGCGCAGGCCCAGCAGCCATGGCTCACAGGCCCAGTCGCTCCGCGGCATGTGGGATCTTCCCGGACTGGGGCACGAACCTGTGTCCCCTGCATCGGCAGGCGGACTCTCTGTGCCACCAGGGAAGCCCTCACAACCTCTTTTTGTCATGATAATGATTGTGTTTTATTTTAAATGTTAACATTTTCTCAGAAGCACATAGTGAACCATAACCTCTTAATGGATAAACTAAGAATTAGGAATAAAATAGGAAAATTTCCAGCTGCCAGATATCTCTTAATCAGTAATATGTATTCAGAATATTAATTAATGGTTATAATAGAAGTCTAAGCATGGCACATTGCTCCAATTCCAAATTCATTTGACAAAATGAAATTTTCGCTGGTTAACTTTTATTTTATTCTCATTTACATTTCTACCCTTGAATATTAAAGGTAATTTTATGTTCTGTATTTCATAAGTGGAAAATAAATTACTTCTGAAACTTTTAAAGAAGGGTAAATGGTTGGAATTATCAAATTTGAAAGTGACCCACAAAACACCAGTAATGACTTGAGAGAGAGCACTGAAACATATTCCCATTGTGTGGAACAGTCCCCTTGATGTCAATGAAGGTTCCTAGAATGTTTCTGTAGGCCTTTTGAAGTCTTCACATTAGAAATAACTGTTTGATTAAACACAATCTCAATTGGATTTAAATTTGTATTTTATAGACTTGACTGACTCTTTAGGGTCATTCTTATTGAAAGAAACCAACTCTTCATTAACAAAAATTCTAAAATTGTTTCATCGAAAGAATAGCTATGCAGTAGTTCTCTGGGTGGGGGAGGGGGCTCACATTCATTGTTGATGTGTATTGTGCTTTTCATTTGGATTCGGTAAAGTGTGACATAATTTTATGATTAAAATGGATAAAAGATGTATACATTTGACTGCTACTTTGACCATGAATACCTGAAAAGAATAATGGGATTTTTGTCCACACAAGAGGATGGGTTACAGACTCTCTTGTGGTGCACTGTTCCCTTATAAACCACCATTAGTATGTCTAAAGCTGAATCTGTGGAGGGAACGCCCTCAGGAAGGGAATCCTGGAGCATGATACATTATTTTCCCTAATCAGGTTAAATATAATCAGGATGGTTAGAATCCCATGAGAGTATTTGGTCAGGATAAGCTGTGTAGAGAGAGATTGTTCATTTAGATCACTTATAGTGCAGTGGGGTACAGACAGCTTTGGAAATTCTTCCTCTGCTGAAAAAACTTAGTCCATTCACTCCCCTACCCCCTTTCCATTTTCTCTGAAATCTTAGAGGTCATGGGTCTTTTTGCACAATTAGGTAATTAGTGTATTTATTTATTTATATTTTCTCTCTTTTTATTTTTTTATTGAAGTATAGTTCATTTACAATGTTGTGTTTAATTTCTGCTGTACAGCAAAGTGATTCAGTTATACATATATATGCATTTCATATTCTTTTCCATTATGGTTTATTATAGGATATTGAATATAGTTCCTTGTGCTATACAGTAGGACCTGTTGTTTATCCATTCTATATATATTAGTTTGAATCTGCTATTCCCAAATTTCCAATCCATCCCTCCCCCACTCCCCCTCCTTCTTGGCAACCAAGTCTTTTCTCTATGTCTGTGAGTCTGTTTCTGTTTCATAAATAACTTCATTTGTGTCATATTTTAGATTCCACATATAAGTAATATCATATGGTATTTGCCTTTCTCTGTCTGACCTATTTCACTTAGTATGATAATCTCTAGTTCCATCCATGTTGCTGCAAATGGCATTATTTCATTCTTTTTTATGGCTGAGTAGTATTCCATTGTATATATATACCACATCATCTTTATCCATTTATCTGTCAATGGACATTTAGGTTGCTTCCATGTCTTGGCTATTGTAAATAGTACTGCTATGAACTTAGGGGTGCATGTATCTTTTTGAATTATAGTTTTGTCTGGATATATGCCCAGGAGTGGGATTGCAGGATCATATGGGGATTAGAGTTCTCTTCTACATTTTCACAGGGCAGGGACCAGGGTGAGGTCAGTGAGCCAGTTGCCTGAGGCATAGAATTCAAGGGGGCATCAAAATTCTCAGGAATCCAGGTAAACTATATTCGAATGGAATACTTTTCAAAAATCAAGATTCAATGCACAAACCATGATGAACAAAATATCAAAATTTTAGAGGTCAATGCCATGCTGAGGCATTTTAGAGCCTGAGGCTAAAGGAAAAAATGTGCTCCTTTTAATAGACACAAACTCATCAGTAGTATTTTCAAAATATACCTTTTTGCTTATTTCAATTTTTATTGAGAGAATTACCATATTTGACCATTTCTCCTGTCCAAGGGATAATTTTGAATAATTTTGAATTAGCTTAAGCTGATGTAAAATTATAATAAATTAGGTTTGGGTATAAATAAAATGTTTAAATTAAAAATAATACTGTGAATTTTAATACACCAAATTTTCAATTTTTCATCATTTTTTCAACTACTTTAATGTTCTGGGAAAATTCACCATTTAAAAAATACACAAAATCGTGTATATCGGGGTGCACAAGTTTTCCTTTCCTTTTGCCTCAGGCTTCAATATGGCTCATATTGAATATGGCTGCTACTGCTTTTTCACTTACTTAGTTCAGAATTTTATATTAGTTAACTATTCTTTTTTTTTGAATTTTATTTTATTTTTTTTATACAGCAGGTTCTTATTAGTTATCTATTTTATACATATTAAGTAGTTAGTGCATTTAAAAGTTCTTTGGGAAAAGTGTTTTTATACAGCAAGTATAATAAACGTTCCATTTTTGTACTAATCAACACATAATAACACAACTTTTATTTATCTATTTTTTGGTCAGGGAAAAGCAAATTTAGTGACTATTATATCTGAGACTGATCTTTCTCTTGAGCTCAAAATATTTTTTTATTTTTTGCAAATACTACTGACATTTAATTATCAGTTACAGTTGCCTAAATATTTGCAGAAATGTTGTATATTATATAAAGTTGCTTTAATATATCATCAAATGCACAGGAGACTTGAAACTTTCTACAACTTCGTAATGGATGTTAGGTCAGGAATCAGTATACTCTGTTCTAGTCTTGGTTCAGTAGTATACCAGTTGCATATGTGTGTCTTTGACTCTGACCTTAACTTGCTGGTTCTTAAATGCCTTATCTATAAATGGAAGGACCAAACCAGATTATCTCTAATATACCTTACCACCATATAATGTTCTATTATACACAGACATAAGGAAACTGAAAAGTTTTGCCACTGTAAGACTGATTTTGCAGCCTCTGCTTGAATTCTGATGATTATTTTCTCCGTATAGAAATATGATTAATTTTCATAGGTAATAGCAATAAGAATTCATTAGAGAGAGAATTTATTTGTACCATCACAAATTCTCAGCAACCCTGTTGTTGCTAAATGATAAGGACAATGACATATTAATAAATATTTCTGAGTAATAAGGTTCATTTACATAACACGTTTTTACTGAGTATTTATAATAAGCCGGATACATTGTAGAAAGAGTAGACAGGAGTCCTCATGGAGAATATGGCTTTCTAGCCACCATACAAAAAAAATGGGGCAGTAGAGCCATGAAGGAAATGAGGAAGTACAGCCAGGTAGCTCTCTGGAGAAGAGTTCCAAGCAGAGAGAATGACCAGTGCAGTTCCTGCTAGTCTGGTGTATTGAATAAAAGCACAGGTTCCAACACGGCTAGGGCAGAGGAGGTGAGTTTGAGGCAAAGGATGTGTCAGATAAGGAGGAGAGAAGATGGTAGATGGACAGTATTAGGACCATAATGGAGAGGACACAATTCCTGCTTATTTATCTTACTGATGATGCTTATGATCTGTTTATTGAAAGAATCATTGAAATAGGGTTCTCTTATAGTAAAATACAAAACTTTTGTGGGAATTATAGATTATAATAAAACTTGCCTGGAGATTAACTTTGTAAACATATTTGCATAGTTTCTCATTAGGTGTCTTTGAATGTATCTATCTCTATTTCTGTCTATATCTGTATCTATACCTATATCCCTTAACACCTAGCAATATATATTGAACAAATCTCTGATCACTTAATTTCTTCAAAATAAGTAGTCTGATTCATCTCAGCATTTAAACTCAAAATTCAAAACTCTGGTTGAACAATTCTTTATTGAAGCATAATTCTATTTTGGGAAAATTTTATGTAATACACATACACACATATTTTATAAATATTTTGATAAATAATGGGCTATTTCAGTGATCTCACGGGCAACATACTGTTGAAGATATCTTTTACAATAATATCATTTATTATTTTCCTAAGAAGTGATCCTAGGAGCAAATTATTGTTTCAGAGAATATAAATGTTTCTTAAAGTTCTTGATAAAAAAATAAAACTTTATAGGATTTAAAATAAAATTAATAAGCTATAGATTTCTCAAATTTTTCACATGCAAAACCTGCCCATTTTCGATGATATCCATAAAGGAAATATTCTGAAGGAAATATAACTAGTTTTTCATATTTAACTAGGTTTCAGGAATCATGTATGAAAAAATAATTATTTTAATTTTTAGACCAGCATCTTAACCATATTCCTGCTGGGTTTTTTATTATATTGTTTGTATTATTTGGGCAAAAATGTTTTCACAAATTAGTTTTAATAATTATTATAATATCAGCTTAGTGTAATAGAATTTAGGGGATTGTGTTCAAAGGTTCTTTATCCAATTAGAATGTAAAGAGATCATTGAATGAAATAGACTTTAATTTTTAGATACGGCAGTTTAGAAAACCTAAAATTGTTACCATAATATTCTTGAAGGAATATACCTTGTTTTATCAAATTATGCAACTGAAACTGAATGAAAAAAGTGAAGATGACTAAAATCATTAATTTTGAGTAAGTGAGAAATATATTTAGTATGATGTATCTACGATCAGAGAATTTGACTTCTGAGTAAAACTGAAAATACTCATTGGTAGACTAAAAAATGATTCAATGCATGAGCCATAATACAAATCCTTATAATACATATCCAAATAGCATCATTTACGTGTGATGATGTGTGATGTGTAAATTGTGAAGTCTTTACCTCTTACCAGATACAGTCTTCAAAATAATCTAACCAGAGCATGTTCACTAATTGCATTACTCTAACTAGCTATATTATATGCCCTTCATTACACATATAGTATAACTATATAATCTTTGAAAATTGTGTCCCTTGTGATTTTTAAATGCAGTATCAGTATTTTGGCAGAATCATTTTGTAGGCAGTTAAGTTCAATGCATCTGAGTTAAAAACTACATCTTCTGAAAAAATGTCTGCAATACCCTTTTAATTTTCATCTTCTCTTTCTTATTGGAGTTATAATAAATTAATTATTCTTTGGTGACTATTTGCCAAATCATTAATCAAAAATGTTTCTCAAATTGAATACTGAGAAATTATGGGCAAATATTTAAATATTACAGCAAAATTCTATTAAATGAATAAAATAGAAAGAAAATGAAAAATATTTTGTTCATTTGAAATGAACTTCATTCACTCATTGATTCATAACCATTTTAATAGCACTTAGTGACAGAATTTAATGGGATGACCATACTATTTACTATCCAATATGGCTCATTTTTTTAGAATGAAAGGGGCACTTTTAATAGTTTACTGAGAAGATTTTTCAGGACAAATACGAATTTATGGTCAGCCTAATATACAGGAATTTTTTTAAATAATGGGATACAAAGTGATTATGTAGGAAAATCAAAATATAAGTAGAATAGAGAGATAAAAAATTGAGAAGTAAAAATTGTTCTATTTGGCTCCTCTATGATTATTTTTTTAAATGTTGACGTTTTCAACATTTGCATTTTAATTTTTAATAAGAATACTAGCTTTTTCGTTACTCATAGATATAGAATGTGTACACATCAATTAAAAGTTTAATAGCTTTACAAAAAGCTTTACACATTTCCCTATGTCTTTAGAAGTGAAAATGGGTGGTTTGAAAGGGAATTCATGAGAAAAAAAAATATTTAGAATTTAATTCATAGATAAAATGGCATGTCTAGAATAATTTTAGCTGCTACCAAAGTGAAAGTATATTGTCCTCACATAGTTTGCCTTTGCCTAAGTCAATACACATATTAATATTATGCCAACTAATAAGGGTAATTTATTTTTGAATTAAAGGCAAACCTTTATTTGAATGCATATGAGACTGTCTTTCTTTGAATATATACTATAGCTTATTAAATTTTAATACAAATAAACCAATTTAAGGTGACTTATTGTTTAATAAATGCCAGTGAGAACAGGAAGTTAAAAGGCTTATAAAATTCAGGAAGATAATTTCAACTTGATAATATTTCATGATGAAGACTGATAAAATTTTCTCTTATTATTTTGCTTCATCCTCTATTTTATTGTAACCAGACATTGATATTTAGCATTTTTATGTTTTGAATAACAGTTTTATGCTTATTGCTAAATTGTCTGCAATTTTATGGATACATAAATGAGAGATCCTCCCTTTCTCTGCCATGCCCTGGAAGCACGCTGGCAGTTTTCATTTCCATACATCAATTGAATGTTTAACTAGCTGCTCTCTTGGTTTACCAGCAATTAAATTTCTTTGTATTAGTTTACTTTTACTTTTAACTATTTTAGTATTGTAATATCTTTTGAGGTTAACTAGGCTGATATTTGGTAATCTTATTTACATTGAAATAAGATGTTCAAAGCCTTTTATTAAAATGAGTTAAAATAAACCATGTACTGTTTCAGCTACTTCTAGAGTAACTTAAATATAATATTTTATTTAATATAAAAGAATTACTTCTGGAAATTCTAAAATGATGTATGTATTTCATACCTGTTTGGAACATCTCTAAAAATAGCAGTATTAGATGAAATAATCTAGAATGGAGGCGAAGAACACAGGTTAACTTGTATTTTAACATTCACTTATTCTAGATTATTACTTTTCTATTTTGTTTTCTTTTTAGACCCCTTTTCAAAGAGGAGAAAAAAAACCTTTAATTTTTCCAACTCAGATTATAAAAGTAAATCTCACTTTCAAAATGACTATTTCAAATTGAAAAATATATATACATATATATATATTATATATATATAAACATATATTTGGCAGTAAGGTGATCTGTATGATGCAGTCTGAATTTATATGAACTTGTTTTACAGTCAAATTATTTTATGTTCATTTCTCTCATAAATAAACAGATATACTTTTAAGAACTTTAAGGATTTCTTCAGTTGAAGAAATAGTGTCATTCAAATGTATTAGCTTTCCCATAGCCAGAAAGAAATCCATGCTTCAGCTTGGATTGAGGCTACAGTTCCTGACGCTTCATCTCAAGGGATGTGCCTGTTGTCAGCACTTCCACTTTAAGATATTTCCACAATTTTCAGGTACCAAGAAACTAGTGCTCTTAAAGTAGTAAAGGTGAACACTGGAATTCAGATCGACATTTTTTTCTATTTCAATATGATAACTCATTGCTAACTGAAATAATATTTAAAGTATTTTTTTAAAAAAGAAAACATACATTCACTTTCATATTTTCTCAAATAATATTCAAGATTCAGACCTACTAAAAATTTTGCATTGCTTTTTCATATTTTATTTTTTAAAGTTTCAGCATATTACTAGAGGAATTGCAGGTAGATCAGAGTGGATTCTGTGTATTGTATTCAGCAATAGTGAATGAAATCAAATTGCTCAAAAGCACTTGGATTTATTACTTTAAATATGGTGAGGAATACAATACTTCAACATTGGTAATTGGTTTATTTTAAAATTTTCAGCTAAACAGAAAAATCTTTTAAGAAGGGTTAAACTATTATATGGTAATTTATTCCGGTCAAATAGTACTTTTCTTAATTATATAAGGTATTTTATGCTGCTTTTCTCACACTTTGTGATCTCTTATAGACTTTGGAAGGTGTACATGTCAGAGAAAATCTAACGCAGTTTTATATGTCCCTGATTTAAGAAGAAAACCTAAAAAACTATTAAGTTTTTGCAGTTTTATATCCAATATTCTTTCATAACAATTCAAGCCATGTCTTCAGAGACCAATTAAAGTCAAAATAGTCTGTAAGAATACTTCCAATTTATAAACTGTAGATACATAAATTTTAGAGATCATATTGCAGCATTCAGTGATTTGTTTTTTAGGCAATCTACATAAAGAATGGCATATCAGGGAGGTCCAGATAATTGATGGCAACAGATCTTGGATATTTCTTTCTTTTTTTTTTTTTTAGGAGTTTATTAATTATTTATTTTTGCTGTGTTGGGTCTTCGTTTCTGTGCAAGGGCTTTCTCTAGTTGTGGCAAGCGGGGGCCACTCTTCATTGCGGTGTGCGGGCCTCTCACTATCGCAGCCTCTCTTGTTGCAGGGCACAGGCTCCAAAGGCGCAGGCTCAGTAGTTGTGGCTCACAGGCCTAGTTGCTCCGTGGCATGTGGGATCCTCCTAGACCAGGGCTTGAACCTGTGTCCCCTGCATTAGCAGGCAGATTCTCAACCACTGCGCCACCAGGGAAGCCCTGGATATTTCATAGCCAAGTTTTAAGGGTTTTTTTCCAGATCACGGTAGATGCAAAATGAAATCAATCCTACCTTGATGTGGAAAAAGTTGACTCAATTATTAAGATGGGAATGCTAGAAGTAGGTAAACCAGTCCAAGTATATAAATCATATGCTATGTTGTCTCAGCAAAAGATGTTTGTTGTTAAAAATGCCTGAGGGAGAAGGGTTATTTCTGCAATAGATTTTAGGGCACAATCTAATTGCTACATTATAATAGCTATCTTCTTATCTGTAGAATTATGTCAGCAATGCCTTGCATCTTTACCATAGAGAACAATTGTTAGAATCCAATAAATAATGAATATGAAAATGTTTCGATGAGAATGAAGGACTTTCTTCCTGTTCAATCTTGCTCTTACATGTCAGGATTTATCGTTTGAAAAGTGTATGTCCAGTATTAGGAAAAGTGTTATGAAGCATTAGCTAACGCAGAATTTAGAAGCAAGTTTTTAACCTTCCAAAATGAAATCTGTGCAAATTAATGTATTGTTGAATAAACACACTTAATACTAATTTCAGTCCCTAAAATAAAATCTATAATGGTAAATTTATATTTTTACATGTCCTGAAATGAAATCTCTCCTCTTGAGATCAGCATTTGATTATTTAAAAATTTTAACCTTTTAAAAATAATTTTGCTGCAAACTGAAAAACAGTAACAATATATAGTAGTATAATTGCTCCATTTTAATAGAGTCTATTTTTCCCCAGTCCTCAGAGAGCTCCTATATAGGCCATTGCCAGATGTATCATTCTAGAGTATATTAATCAAGGATCTGAATCAGGATGACAACTCCTGTGTATTGAAAGAGCTGGGTCAGCATGTTTCTGTAATTCCCTGATGTGAAATAGAAAGATATTGGCCCTTTGTGCTATATAGACTTTAGTGTTTTCTATTTTATTAACCACTTGATTACTGCTAAGTGTACATGCTAAGTAGGACACACTTTTTTTTCCAGTAAGTGAAAGTCTTATTGTACAGTTGAATATAATTTTTAGAAAAGTTTCCCACTGGCTGCAAAACAGTGAAATAAACTATGTTTTTCCTTTCCAAATACATTAAAATCAAGTGTATGGAAAGGAAGGGAAAGTTGAGTTCCCTTTTATCTATTATAGAATATCTGGTATAAAACAATGGCTCCAAGTATGTTGATAATTTACATCTTAAAAAATTAACTAACTCATAACAAAGAGGGACACGATGGGGTTTAGTTTGTTTGTAAGTCATTGCCTCTTATTAGCAATTCTAGCCTAATTCCTAGAATCTGACACGCTGCCAGAAGCAGGGCTTTTACGTAAAAACGTACAAGATAAGGTTGAGATTACAAATAGAAGAAAAGTAAGAAAGAAAGAAAGAAAAAAAAAGAAAGAAAGAAGAAAGAAGGAAGGAAGGAAAGAAGGAAGGAAAGGAGGGAGGGAGGGAAAGGAAGGGAAAATATTGGTTTCTAAAAGTAAATTATGTCTTCAGGGGAAATTGTATTTACTACAATTATTTTGAGGAAAATAACCCATTATTAAGTTATAGTCTGCTGATTATTATTTTTCCCATCAAAGTAATCTTCTCTGCAGTATGGTTAATTTTGGATAGAAAAATGAGGTTAAATTTAAGAATTATGGACCAGTGCATTGGAATACCTATCTGCCATTTACCACCTTCTCTACTTTGTATCCAACCCTTTACATATATCAACACTGTCCTCACAGATAAATACCTCTGTAATTTAAATGTAAATCTCAGGTTACCAAAGAAGAGATTATGGCTCAGCAATTATTCTTGTACTTAAGTCTGCTCAAGATATCTGTTTTGCTTCATGAAGAAATAGACATGAAGCAGAAAGCCTGGGTTCTGGCTTATTTTTGCCACTTGTCCCTTTAACTCTAGATTTCAGGGCTGTCTTTTGAAATTCAGAACTAATAACAACTGCCCCAACTTCTTTAAAGATGAAGTTTAATGTATTGATGTATGTAAACACAGTTTAAACTCTATACATATATGATGTTATTATAACAACTGTTCTTAGCAAGAAATAGGAATAGATGGTTGATCTTTATATTTTATTTTTAATTATTATTTTGGTTTCCCAGACCTGTTCACATTTTATGAAAATACTATCTTGATTCTAGAATACAAAAAGAAGACCACAGATTGTATAAAATTATTTAAATCTTCAGTTTTAGAGGGCCAGATTCTCCTTACTTTATACATCTTCAAAACAGTAACTTTGCAATTTTATATAAACTAATTGCATTTAGTCCTAAAATTTTAAGAAATAAACCATAAAAACTGAACGGAGAAACATGAAAATAGAATATCAATAGAAAATGTCAATGTTACTATATATAGATTATTTTAACAAAGGAAAATATACATATATACTTTTTGTAAACAAAAACATGAAAATAATTGGACTGTTTTTAATTGCCTTAGAATTATTTGTACTCTATCTTAAACTGTATCCACCAAAATACACTACATATTTCAAAGCATTAATAGTGACATTTAAATTTATTTTTCTCATTTACACTGGGTAATGGAAGCTAGCAGTTCTCTATCCCAAGCAAAGTATAAGGTGTTACACATTTTGAGTATTAACAATAAAGATTAGATAGGAATTATAAATTGAAATTCATGATAAGGAAAAAAATTCCTTCTACATGGCAGTGAAACTGCTAAAGTTTTTTATGTTGTTAGTATGAGAAAGGAATCAGATATGAAGGTTGGCAGTGTTTTTACCTACTTAAATTCCTCCCACATTCACAGTTGATTGACACTCTCAACAAACTGATAATTGCCCACTTTATTTGTTTAAATAATTCTTAATTTTTTTTGGATTTTAAAGTAGACTTGAAGAAATCATTAGGAAATACTTGCATCAAGTGTAATCATTTGTGTGTGATATTTTATCATTTATTTTATCTATTTATTATTAAAATTCTACTTTTTTAGAGCAATAATTTGATTTTTTTTTTTAAGATGGGAGAATCCATCTCTTAAGGAGACAGTCTTCCATTTTTTTAGGCACCTGCTTACATTTTCAGATGGCTCTCTCCCCATTGAGCTGTTTGTACTTATTTTTATTAAGTGAAAACCCCATGAATACAGGCTCGTTTTCCACTCTTTCTAGAATGTAATGGCTATACAGAGTAGTTCTTATTTATTCATGAAATAAAATGATTTTTATGCATATTAGCCATATTGCAGAACTGCAATTTAGCAAAATTTTGCATGAGTGTTTTGTGCTAGAAATCAAAGATACTTTTTTATTCCTGAAGAGATGTGAGTTTTTTAACCTACCTTTTTAGATTTATGTTAGTTAACATGTTTAACAACTAATATATACAACTTATATAGAAAAAATGCAAATATCTTGCCAAACAAGCAAAATAGGGAAAATCATGTTAAAAAGCTAGTTGTCTCGTATATCTAACATGAATAGCTCTGTTATCTTCTATGCTATATATTTAGGTTTATTATAACATGTTTCTACCAAAAGTGAACTATGAAAAAGGTGTTACCAAATTACAAGATGATAAGAATGATTGCCTTTATATCCTCTTACATAGTATCAAAAGTCAAATATTCTAGAATGTTGTTTTTTTAAAAAAGTCGTATAATACTAATAATGAAATGAAACACAGAGTCAATATGTTTAGCATCCTCATCCTATAGCTCAAAACAAAAGTGATTGTTTTTAAGTCTACAAAGAGAGTTGGAAAAGGGGTCAGAATCAACATAGAATCAAGACTCTAAATCTGGGGTACTTCAGATTAAATGAATTTAAAATATCTTTTGTTATATGAAATCAAATAGATAATAATTCTACTTTGGATTTTCATCATTCTTTTAAATATATTAAAATATAGTTTAGTATTCCATATATTCTTCAGTTTCTTCCATGGATAAATGAGTCACAGCAATGGAGCATCTAAATTCAATGACACTAAACACCCGTAATCTTGGTAAAGCAGTAAAATGTATATTTTGGGGTAACAGTGTACACAAAGATTTCATCAAGTGGATTTTTACCTTGACCTGATGTATTTTGTGACATCATAGGCAGATAAAATGTTCTGAATTTATTGAATTATTGCATTTCTTATATAAAAATTGGAGAGACTATATAGAGGGATACATATAAAAAGAGGAGAGGGTTTTTTGTTTATTTTATTTATTTTTTAATAACAGAAGATCCTTTGTTCATATGCTTATTTTCAGAACCATTACTGGGAGATAGATACCTGTGGGAACAAACTTTTCTTATTGACCCGTTAGAGAAATTGAGGCTACAGAGCATATAGATGTAGAGAGTCACAGTTTTGAAGTGAAATCAAGGTTCAAATATTGGTCTTTAGTGGATTATAAATATCATACTGCTTTAATCTTCCTGATAAATTGATGTTGATTACAGGGTTCTGATAATTATTCCTGCTCACATTATTGAAAATACCAACAGCATATTATGTTTTCCACAATTTCAATTAGTAATTTTGAGCACTATGCAGTGAATTGAATTTATCTGTTTTACAGAAATCATTGAATAACGTGACCCTCTTGAAAAATATTACATATTCTCTTTCATTCGGAAGCTGATTCTTTTAGGTCATAGAGATAAAATTATCAGAGTTGTTGCCTTGCAGAAATGCCTTGAACACTGCCAAAGCCGGCTTTCAGAGCTAAAGATCTCAAATGAGCGGCCACCTTCATTTTGTAGAGCATATATTTCTGAGGATAAACAGTGATCTTTAGCACCTTGTAGAAAATCAGTATGAAATATGCCAGCTAACCATTTTATGCCAACAATCGAAAGGCAAAAAGAATAATTAGAAAAGCCTTGACATCTTTTTTCCCCCACTCTGATTCATTTCTATGTAAACAGAGCTCCATTTTGACAATTGTTTAGCTCAAGGCACAGATTTGAAGTATTAGAGATAATGGCAGATTTATTAGATTAACTTTTGCCGGGATATTTTAGTGTCCTAGATGATTACTGACCATCATACATCTGAATGGTTTCAGCTTGTATAATTGTAATGTGTGCATTCCCTTGCAGGCGTTGATGCTGTGTCAAAAGAGAGATTAGAGGTCTATATTTAGTTATGTTTCATTGATTTGTATTTTTAAGGTTTGTGTCTGCGTGTGTGTATGTGTGTGTGTGTGTGTGTGTGTGTGTGTGGAATAATTCATATCTCTGGTTTGTTTCTTCCCCAAATTAATAAAAAAAGGGCAAAAGTTTCTTCCTATTAATTTTCTAAATTTTTAAGAAACTATTCTCTTAGCTATCTTTCTAATTTTAATTATTGATCTGTCATTCTTTGATTACTCAGGTGAGCACCATCAGAGTTCCTTCATCAAATTTGCACTTTATATTTCTCCCTTCGTTTTGTATGATTAATTGACACCGTCTTTTTGCATACTTACATTTTTATTCTGGATCTGATGCCTTTTTATCCTTCTTTTATTTTTATATGTTGTTCTTTACTAGCTGCCTTCTCTATTAGATTTTTTACAAGACATGTTTTTATTACTACTTTTTATAACTTTTAATTTGATTTAAAGCTTTTTGATTAGTTTAATATTTGATACGGATTTTTTCAAACATTCCCCTGATTTTGTTCATGATGGTGCCTATTGTTTCTCACAAAAGCAATAAAGATTTTTCTACTGCGTTTTTCTGTGTACATGGATGACACATTTTAATGCAATCAAAAAATGTACAATTATTTCCAATTTTAAAGGATAAAGATTCATATTATTATCTAGACAGAATGTTGATTACAGATCTCAAATAAAATTGTCATATTTTTAAATAACCTTCTTGGAACAAATCAAAGGATTCTAAACTTGTACTTTCTTTACTTTCTGGGTAGGTTATCATATGTCACGGTATCTCTGTCTATACCTGTTGTCCAGGCATAATTATTAATAGTGGACTCTATCACTTTCAGAGATACCTTAATGTGGGAAAAGAACTGTACTTGGGATCAGGAGAATGATTTTTATTTTGTCACTACCTATTTTGGACCTCAGTTTTCTTGACTGGAAAATGAAGATATTTTTTTGAATGATCTCTAGAATTCCTATCATTCCTAAAATATAAAATATAACACATAATTACATCTCCTTTGAGATTTAAACTGCACAAAGATTGTGTATACATATAAACAATAGTTGCAACGAAAGAAGCTAAGATGAATATGCTTGATTTAAGAGATGGCCTGATTGTAGGAGTGAATATTTGCTTTCTTTTGCTTAGAGTTATGTTGATATTGTCCAAATACCTTTGGAAAATATAAAATAAATTTATTAATGTAACTATCATTCTGTATGTGAGCAGTCAGTCATACACATGGAAACCTGAACTAGATCCAAGGAAAAGTTGAGGCCAAGCAATTCTATAAATAGAGTTCTTTCCACAATGTTCAATTAAGAGTTAAAGAGATGTAATTTTCTTGTGTCACCATTTCTTTGAATGTCAATAAACCATAAGTAAACAGCGAATAGAAGGCCAAACTAAAAATAAAACTCCCTCATTATTTAATTCCAGTATTAAAGATCTAATGGAAAAGAATTGTTAAAATGGAATTTAGTTTACTAAAAAAAAATCAAAGAAAGCAAAAGCTAGCATCACTTTTTCTGTAGTTTATTAAATTACCTTGTCACAGGTTTGCTTTATCTCTTTTGACTCCCTGATTTTTGTCATGTAAATTGTAAAAGTGGAAGGTGGGGGAAAAAAACCTGTATTGTAGACATGGGACATTCATTCTAACCTCCAGAAGGTCTGCTTCTAATTTGCATGTGGCCCATGTCAAATCCTTCATCTTTCTGGTATTTCTCAGATGTTTCCATTAAAGGATCTCTAAAGTCAGAGGAGAGTAAAGGCGGAGGACAGTAAATGTATAATTATGATTCATCGAATGACTGCTAGGGGTGTTTGAGTCTCATGTTTTAATTTTAAAATACCTGTAATTTTGCCCTCTGTTTTATGATAATATTTGCTTTACAGAGAAGTAATGATTTAAATTATTTTGCATCTATTAATATTTTTCTTCAGGAACATGTATCTTGGCTATTTTTGGTTTTGCCTATCTTGAACACACTTTTCTGTTAGAGAAGCATAGAGATACATGAGCAACAGCTCTGGAATTCTGATTCCATCATTACAAAAATCATCTAGAGGGAAAGAATAGTGTGCATTTATGACCTTTTCACCTCAATTGTAAATTAATATCACCTTCACAAAATTATGTGTTTTACTTATTATATGCTTAAATTTGGGGTAAGGGTTATATTGAGCGTATTAAAGACAAAAGCAACAACAACCATATGTTTTGCTTTGTGATGCTAAAACAGTCTCCAAATAAGTAGCTTTTACTTGAAAGAGGCTCTGCATTCAAACTGAGGTGTACAAATTGTATTGTACTTTCTTTGACTTGCCAATCCTGCCGTAGCGTTATAACCTAATCGTAGCATTCACAGAGTGGTTTTCATGAACTAAGTGCTTTGCATGCATCTGCTCATTTAATCCTCACAATAACCCTATGAAGATATTTCCATTTTACAGATGAGGGAGTGAAAGAATATAGAAGTTAAGAGATTTGACCTGGAACACATGTAGTAGTAAGTCCTCAGATCCAGCTATAGGCTTTGCCAAATTCAAGTTCTGCCCTTCCTTAATGGTCCAGCTGCCAATCACGACTTATACTTGTAAGAATCCAGCTCTAGAGATTGAAATCTTCAAGTCCCCTAGGGATGGTATGACTGTGCTCTCTTAGCCTGCGTTATGCTCTCTGAGTACTGAATGCGCTCAGCGGTATATATGCAGCTGCGTGTAGCAAGACAGGCTGTCTCTGACTTATAAATGACCTGGGACAAAGTGAGAGATTGGCATGGACATCTATACACTACCAAACGTAAAATAGATGGCTAGTGGGAAGCAGCCACATAGCACAGGGAGATCAGCTTGGTGCTTTGTGACCACCTAGAGGGGTGGGGTAGGGAGGGTGGGAGGGAGGGAGACACAAGACGGAAGAGATATGGGGACATATGTATATGTATATGTATATCTGATTCACTTTGTTATAAAGCAGAAACTAACACACAATTGTAAAGCAATTATACTCCAATAAAGATGTTTTTTAAAAAAATGACGCAAGCACATGTAAGAACACTCTCCCTTCCTCATTGTCTTTGCCACACTCTGAACCCCTGCTGCTGACTGCATTCAGAAAGTGGGGAAAGGAAACAGGCACAACTAGGGCTGCTGGCAGACTCTCATGTGACATTGTTTTCTGTGTCTCTGCACAACTATGTATGCATGTGTGTGCAGGTGCACATGTGTATTTGTGTGTTCTGTATTGATTTTGTTTTTATATCACCAGTTTACTTTTATTAAAATTTCACAATTGAGACATTTAAACTAGTTTTATAAGTGTTCTAATTTTTGTAAAGATGTAATTTCTTTGGCCAGGAAGCTGTTAAACAGTTAAGTAAAAGTATCTTATTTTTTCCTAAATTTTGAGAGAATTAGAAGTTTATTAAGTCACATGAATTTGGATATAATTTAATTGTATTGCTTTTAGGTATAACATACATGAAGTATGAACTGTTCGGCATGAAAGGAATTCTCTTGAGGAAGGAAAAGTCTATAGGTAATTTGCGGGCATAGTGAACTTATGGGGAGAGTAAATTGGCCAAGGTGATATTTCCCAATTGGGAAAATAAAGGGAGTTTAATAAATTTAGGGACAAGAGAAAGAGTGTTCAGTGGAGGAATGATAAGGAGGGAGAGTAAAGGAGATTGGAATAAAACCAACTTGTTTCATATATCTTCATGGAATCACTTCTTGTATAGGAAGGAGGGAAATAGCTGTTCTTCCTCCACTTCCTATTATATTTTATTGTTCCCTATTGCTAGAACTTCAAATTAAAGCCAGAGTTAGCATTCATAGTACTATAGTTCAGCCAGCCTGTGACTTTAGTAGGTTTTTGTAAACTAAACTAAAATCTATTTTATTATGAATTTTTAACATAGTAAAATACATTTTGAATTCCCAAAGTGAGAATAATGAATGAGCTTTCAGAGCATAACTCATTTGCAATCGTGGAATATATATATATATATATATATATAAGCTCAGTATATATATAAGCTCAGTATCCATCTATTGCATGGATATTCAGTAGTGATGTTTGCTTTCTGTCATAAGAATGCTGACTTATCTTTTTCTTTTTAATGTCATTGTTATTGTTTTTGAGTTAGGGGAATTCACAGAGAAATTTTCAGATAAGATTTATTCTGCTTTATTTAGATATTTTAATACTCTTAGATACCTGTCCTCTGATTTCAAGACTAAATGAATGAGAATTCAGCCATGTAGGTTTGTGGTCTGAGATTTAATCACAACCCAACCTGTACTTGTCAGTGTGCCATTTTGTTTTATCATCAAAGTAATATGAATTAAATGATTTCCCTTTTCCCTTTAGCCATCGTCAAGAATAATGATGATTATCTGGCCATTATGCCTTCCTGACTTTTTGGTAGGCATTACAGATTACAAAATCTACTCACTAAAGCAGTCCAGTAGTCAGCAGATGTTTTGTAGGAAACCCAAAGTGTATTGAGCATTTTTCCCCTTTGATTATAGTTCTGATAATATAAGTCTGTTTTTAAAAACTAATTTTGCATTATATTTCCATGTCAGTATAAAGATTGAGAGCCAAGTATCAGGGAAAAAAAGTAATTTAATAGCTGTTACCTACTGTAAAGCCTGGTTCGGTGACTCAAATTCCTACTAAGAGCCCACTGAAACCTAAGATGTAGTCATGGTACTTGGAAGACATTATTTGAAGCAAAGTGACAGTGGGTAATTTGCTATGCTACAAAAAAGCATGCATCGATTTTTCATTGAAAGAAACTGAAATAACATGGCAGAAAGATTCTACTGTGAAAAATATCACAAACTGATGAGATATTTTCTTGCATTGTGTGTAAGATACTGATGTCACTTTTTACACATCCTTAGATTCAGTCACTTTGAGAGATATTACAGAACTTGGATGGATTGATACTTAGGCTTTGCACTTGCAAAGGACAGGTAAATACCCAATAACTAACATATATATGCTCGTGTATATGCATATACATATTTATATGTATATATATAAAATGTGACATTTTTTTAAATTCTTTGTTAGTTCCACAACAGACCAGTTGAAAAATTTACTCAGTTTCTTTTTAGAGGTATGACTTTTAGTCTTCACCCCTTCCCAAACATTTATGTTATTTCATGAAGTAGAATGCTGCTATGGACTGAATGTTTGTATCCCCCCAAAAACTTCCTGTATTGAAACCTAATCCCCAATGTGATGGTATTTGGAGGTGGGACCTTTAGGAGGTGTTAAGTCTTGAGGATAGAGCCCTTGTGAATGGGCTTAGTGCTCTTATAATGGAGGCCCCCTTCCTCCATGTGAGGACACAGGGGAAAAACAGCCTTCCATGAACCAGAAGGTGGGTCCTCTGCAGACTCTGAATCTGCAGGTACCTTGATCTTGGACCTTTTCTAAGCTTCCAGAACTGTGATAAATAAATTTCTGTTTTTTATAAGCTCCCAGTTTGTAGCAGTTTGTTGTAGCAGCCCAAACAGACTAAGACAAATGCCTTATAAAAATGATTTATTTATTTATATTTTAAAATTCTCCTTCGTTTTAAAAATTGTTTTTGGCTGTTCCATGCAGCTTGCAGGACCTTAGTTTCCTGACCAGGGATGGAACCTGGGCCCATGGCAGTGAAAGCGGCAAGTCCTAACCACTGGACCGCCTGGGAATTCCCTAAAAAATGATTTAATATTAATATATTGGAACATAAAGCCCTAAAGAAACACAGTATGCATGTGTGTACTGAATTAAAAAGAAATGCCTTTGCTAATAATGCATACACCTATTGCTGATGTACAGTATATTTTAGTGAAATTCAGTATCATATTTCTTAAAGGAAATATATTTCTGCCTTCTTTTTTCTATCTAGATGAAAAATGCAGTCAAATGTCTTTTGATAAATGTATAAAAATTGAATATTTTAATGTTTATATATTCATTTCCCAAAGAAGTAGAAAAATATATTAATATGTGGCTTGAGAGAATGCTGAGCATCTGTGGATTTGAATCACCTATTCATGCTATCCATAGTAAGTTTCTCACTAAAAATATGCATGGTTTTGAAGCTACATTTACAAATATGGAGATATATTTTCTTGTAAGAGACTATTTCTTTTTTCATTGTTAATCCAAATGCTCATGCACATATGTGCACATACGTACAGTCACACATTTTGTTTAATAGTTCTCTAGTATACATAGAAATTTTAAGCAAAGTTGCCATGCAGATGGTATTAAAATGTGATTATTATACATACAAATTAAAAGTAATGCAAATTGAGATGAGAAATTCTGTCAATCTTAGGAAATAAGCACAAAGAGCTACTATTTTGCAAGCATTTTTTAAAAAAAAATTCTGTTTCAAAGTTTTTGGTAAGATTTGGAACAATCTTACATAAACACACACACACACACACACACACACACACACACACACACCACACACACATTTTTCCTGGGTGATTTCAATTTAGTCTTATACTCCTGGCATCAGTTTTATTGACTTATGTACTTATCTCTTATGCTAAATTTACTTTATTTATGAGCCATAATATTGAAGACATTTTAATTTATTAATATCAATATTGTTTTACTTTTCTGGAATCTACATTTTAATTTGCCCCATTGTCATTCTCGACAGCTATCTGGGTACTTTAGATTTTTGTTTGTTTTTTGATGGTATGTATTAGTTCCCTAGGGTTCTTGTAACAAAATATATGAACTGGGTGGCTTACAACAGCAGAAATTAATCCTTTTACAGTTCTGGAGAGCAGAGTCCATAATCAAGCTGTCAGCAGGGCCGTGCACTCTTACAGCTCTAGAGCAGGGACCTTTCTTGACTCTTCCTAGCTTCTTGTGGTTGCTGGCAATCCAAGACACATCACTCCCATGTCCGCCTCCATCGTCACATGGTGTTCGCCTTGTATGACTGTCTCTGTGTCTCTTTTTTTCTTCCTATAAGGACACTATCACTGGATCAGAGTCATCTTGAGTAATTATATCTACAAAGATTCTATTTTTAAATAAAATTACATTCTGAGTTTCTAGGTGGACATGAATTTTGGGGGGATGATAATTTAACCCAGTCTACCCTCTGGCCCCCAGTTCATGTCCATCCCATTTACAAAATCCATTCACCCCCTTTCAACATCATCCCAATGTCTTAACCCTTTCCAGCATGAGCTCTAAGTCCCAAATCTCTTCTAGATATCAACTCAGGTAGTCCCAAATCTCAGCATCTAAATCAGGCATGGCATGGTCCATCCCGGAGCAGTATTCTTCTATTTCCACAAACCTATCAAACTAGAAAACAAGTTATCTGCTTCTAAAATACAGTTGTGGAAGAGGCACAACCTAGACATTCTCCTTCTGAAGGAGAAAATAGAGGGTATAAGGGGAGTTGGGGGCACAGCAGAGCAATTTTAATGGAAATGGTTTCAAGGCCTGAATTATGTCTTGATGCTCTGTTCTTTAAGCCTTTCTGACCCTCCTCACAGTAGTCCACCTTTCCTGGTCCCTGCATCTGTGACTGTGTTCTTGGAGTCATTGTCCTTTCATTTCATCCCATATCTGTCCCTTTCAGTTCAATTTGGCAATGTTTCTATTAGAATGAAATTCTCAAAAATTTTGTTCATCTCCTGTGGATGTTGAGGAGATCCATGCCATTTGATAAGCATCTACAGATTCTTCCTTGGTAATCCCATCCCATCTCTAATCCTGACTCCTCTTGAGATGGTTGATTGGATCCATAAACCATATACCAAATCTCTGTAGCAAATGACTGTCCACCCTTGTCCTTATTTCCAGAGCATGCTATTGGATAGGCAGTGAATTTTCTAAATCATGTGGTGATTCCTTTTTGCTTAAAATTTCATTCCTCAGTTAATCTTTTTCCTTTCACATTTTATTATAACCAGCAAGGAGAAACCAGGCCACACCTACTATACTTTGCTTGGAAATCTCTTCAGCTAAATATCCAAGTTCATTGATTCTACTTTGCACACAATAATTTGGCCAGGTTTTCTGCCACTTATAACAAGGATTGATTTTCAGAGTCCAATAACATTTCCATCTGAGCTCTCACAAGAAGCAACTGTTCTGTTTATATTCCTATCTACATTCTGTTTGTGATAACCATATAGGTATCCTCTAAGCTGATAGATGCTTTCTCTACAGCTCTCCTGGCTTCTTTCTGAGCTCTCAGAAAAATCACCTTTAATGTCCATATTTCTTCCAATAGTTCCCTTAAGGTAATCTAGGCTTTTTAAAATACACACCTCTCAAAACTCTTCCATCTTCTATCCATCACCCAATTTCAAAGTCACTTTCACATTTTTAGGTATTTGTTACAGTAACACCTTACTTCTGGTACCAGAATCAGAAGTGGTTTCCAAAAGATGCCATAACAAAACTAATAAACAAAGTGGCTTAAAATAATAGCAATTTATTATCTCCCATTTCTGGAGGCCAGAATTCTAAAATCAAGGTGTCAGCAGGGCCATGCCCTCTGATGGCTCTAGGGGAGGACTTTTCCTTTTCTCTAGCTAGTTTTTGTGGTCGCCAGCTATCTTAGACACAGTACTTCAACCTTAACTTCCACTTTCCCATGGTGTTCCCCCTGTGTGACTGTCTCTGTATCTCTTTTTTCTCTTATAAGGACACCAGATTTTGGAGTAGGGCCCACTCTAATCCAATATGGCCTCATCTTAAGTAATTACATCTGCAAGGACCATATTTCCAAGGTCATATGTTCTGGGTAAACATGAATATTTGAGGGACAGTTTCCAACCTAGTGCACAACCTATAGCTGTTCTTTCTCCAATTTGGATGAACTGTATTTTTATGAATAAAAAAATCCTACACCTTATATGTAGGTTATATGACTTTGGTTATACTATTTCAATAATATAAGATCTATTTTGAATATACCTGAAAAGTGTTAGATATTGATTTCTGAGTTTAGATTATTATCAAGTGAATGTAAAGTGCCTTTTACATAGTAAATTGGTCAGTGGATAGAAAAAAGTTCAGTTTATTGTAGGACTGAAAATTTAAGAGTCATGTCAAAAGCATAAAAGACAAATGAATCTGGTAACAAAATAAGAATAAATGAAAGCTGTAGACTAACTTTTTCTCATATGTCTTCGGCAAGAACCAGATTGTCTCTTCAGAATTTTAAATTCAATATAGTAACAAGATGACTTACAGATTAATTATTTTCTTTCCCCTAAACAAATTTTCTGTGTGTTCTCTTTACTGTGTTAAATGTCACAATAGGCATTATTTAAACATGTGCAAGAGGCAGACTTAATTTCAGGTGTTTCCATCTGTTGTGGGAATATACTTTAAAAATAGGAGAGAAACATACACAAATTAAACAGGGTAAAAAAATGTTTGAGCTGCCTTTTATTAACAACTCAACCTGTTTTACATTGGAATTCTGCATAATTACATTCCAGGGGAGGGGCAAATGACAGAGGTTGGATAAAGGCTAAAACTAAGAAAATGAGACTACTTAGAAAATAAGCAACGTTTGCTTACCAACAGGCATTTTTTTGGCAGAACTTTTAGAAGGCAATTTGTTTCAAATATTCACTGCATATTTCAATAACATTAATGCCAGCAAAATATTCTTTTTTTAGTGTAAGAAATTGATCAATTATACACTTCCATAATATACCTAAGTTAGTTAAAGGTTCAGAGAAAACAAAACAAAACCAAAAAAATGCCGCATTCCCTTAATGTCATATTAAATAACTTCTTTTATGCTGTGTGGAAAAAGAGCAGAAATTGTTACAGAAATATATATAATTATCATTAATACTGTCAGTGCAGTTTTAAAAACTGAATGATTATAGGCAACTGAGTAAAGCATTAAATAAATTACAAATAGTGTGTTGTTTTCAAGTTCCAGACAATATACATTGTGTAACTAACATGAAGAAAAAAAATGCAGTAAAATATTTATTAAAGCCTTGCTCTCTTGCAAGTTTAATTTTGGTCCCACTTGTTTACATCTTCTACTCACTATTGAAGAAAAGTACTTTATTTAGGAAGAATGAATCCATCATCATCATGAGATTATTTTCCACATTGACCTAGGCATTCATATAGTTAATTTGCATTGTTTCTATCTCATCTAAACAGAAATACTCCAAAAAAGTAATCTTCTTCCAATAAGACTAAGTCTTTTTATCTGGAGAAATGCCAAAAACCATATGTTTAGGGATTGATCAATCTAAAGAATTTAATACAAAATTTGAAATCAATAGAGAAGGATTCATCATTCACTTGGTTTTTCTATTTGTTAACTAAAAATATATTATTTTTCAAGCATTCCTGACTTTGCTTTCCTTTGCTATCCTCACCCTACACACCATCACAAGTAGACTTCAGTCTGTTGATCTGCTTCCTCCAGGTGAGCAATTTCTTCAACCTGCTAGCTTTCTTCTCTTTGATCTGAAGTTTACTTGTTAGATGATGGCACTCAGAGGACTATGCACACATGCATTTTATATATATACGAATATACATATACGTATATAAACATATATATATGTACACATATATATCCATGCAGAACTTGTAAACTTTATTTTTAAAGGACAATAGCATAGTAAATAAGTATTGATAATGTATCCTATTATATCTGCATTGGTACTGTTAGTATATCAGGAAAAGCTGTGAAATATTAAGGGTTCAAAAGAGAATCTAAATATTTATTTATATTTTTTTATATTTATTATTGAGTTTAAGTGGCTCAATTCTTAATTATTTAATATAAAAAATCTACACTTGTATTAATTTCACTTAGGAGATCGTGTAGGAAATGCTAAGGAAGAAATAGATGGAATGAAAAGTGGGCTGGGACAAGAAAGCAGAATTGATTTTTTTTCTTGGATGTTGTGGGTATAGAGCAAATTGCTTCACTGTTCAACAGCCTAAAGAACTGTGTTTCACCTGAGAAACTGGGTCCTCAAATTATTTTTTCCTTTTGGACAGGCAGTTATACTTTGTATTAGATAAGTGTTATTTTGCAGAAATATTTTAAAGGCTGCTTTACACATTACTTTGTAAAATCTTTGCACATCACCCTAATATAGATTCACATACATATGTATATATATTTATACACATATATATTGCTGTGCTTGAAAAATATACAGGTATGTTATAGCAATCTAGCAATCACTGTTATATTTATTTATGTAGCTTTACTCATGCCAGAAAAAGAAGAGGTAACATTATTTTTGTATGGAAATGAATGGAGATGGGAGAGAAAATAAAAGGAAAGACCTTAGATACATAGGAACAAAAACGTTTTATTTGTTCCTGATTTTGGAGGGTAAGCTGGGAAGTTTGACAATGTGGGCATGCACACACGCATATACACATGCATATACACACACACACACACACACACACCTGCATACAATCTTTCTTATTACCCTTAAATAGTTGTGATTTCATGTTCATTAAATTATAATCAGTTGGGAAAAAGTTTTATTTTTCAATTCTATAAAAATCAAATCAACATTTATCCCCATAGAGCATTTTAGCTTTTATAATGTAAATTTCTATCCATTATTTTGTGTATTCTTAAAAATTTCTCTCTCTTAATTTGAGATCCATTTTCTGTACATGTGCACGTGTTTGTTCCCTGTGTGTGTGTATGTGTGTGTATACGTACACACGTGTGCTTTATTATGGCCAGCTTGCAACTTGAAACACAGAGTCATCTGGGTGCTGTGACTGAGCACCAGGAAAACCAGTAGGTATTGTGAGGTGGATTAAGCCTTTTTTGTTTAATATCCACTAAATAGTTCTTGAAGATTTTTGCCCTTAGGCTACGCTCCTTCTATTTATTTCCACCTGGTACAAGAATGATGTGTTTTTTCATCATGTGTACAAAGGGTGCATGTATAAGTGTATGCAAGCTTGCTTTTTAGTTGTGTTTCTTTGTTGATAGTTATCTGGCATATTGGAGTTACCTTCCTATTTCAAACTTGTATAGTTTTTTAAAGTATCAAGCTAGTGAAGCTAGTGAATATTTTCCATTAACATTTATGCTGTCATAGAATTCTTCAATTTAGAACTCAGTTATTGGACCTTACTGAATGTAATCTTTTTCTGTTTATATACATATATATTTCCTTGATTATTATTATAATAGAGTTATTATATATAATATAATCATTGTATATGTATGTTATAAAATAATCAGAATAACTATAAATTTCTGTTTAAAACACTATGTCCAAAATATGTGGTTTCTATAGCTACAGTTCTTATGTTTATGGTTCAGTGAGTTAATGTTAGACTGTGTACTTTTTTTTTTAATATAAATATATTTATTTATTTATTTTTGGCTGCATTGGGTCTTTGTTGTTGGGTCTTCGTTGCTGCACACAGGCTTTCTCTAGTTGCGGAAAGCGGGGGCTACTCTCTGTTGCGGTGCGCGGGCTTCTCATTGTGGTGGCTTCTCTTGTTGCAGAGCTCGGGCTCTAGAGCACAGGCTTCAGTAGTTGTGGAGCACAGGCTTAGCTGCTCTGTGGCATGTGGGATCTTCCTGGACCAGGGCTTGAACCCGTGTCCCCTGCATTGGCAGGTGGATTCTCAACCACTGCGCCACCAGGGAAGTCCCAGACTGTGTACTTTTAAAATAAGTGCTTAATCTCACAATACATCACTTATATTTGGAATTTTATGTAAAATTATGTACAGATATATATGTTTTTAATAATAAAAGAACCACCCAACAGATAGGAAGTTTCTATTTTCCAAGTACTTCTAACTTAGTAGTTTTTCCAGTATGCAGTAGTACTTACCACAATGACCATATTTATAGTAATTAGCTAGGTAATTTTCTTTTGTGATCATGTATATTTTTATCAATTCAATGAATAAACATTAAAATAAATATTTTATTAGAAATCTGCCAAATCAAGTAGTTAAATTTAATTTTAATTTAGCATGGAACTTGGATTTTAATACTAGATAATCTTAGATCAAGGAACACACTCATCTGAACCTCAAAAATTAAGTCACCTTGGGCTTCCCTGGTGGCGCAGTGGTTGAGAGTCCGCCTGCCGATGCAGGGGAAACGGGTTCGTGCCCCGGCCCGGGAAGATCCCACATGTCATGGAGCAGCTGGGCCCATGAGCCATGGCCGCTGAGCCTGCGCGTTCGGAGCCTGTGCTCCGCAACGGGAGAGGCCACAAGAGTGAGAGGCCCACGTACGGCAAAAAAAAAAGTCACCTAAAAATTTAAGGTTAGAGTTATACTTTCTCAAAGTCAAGTTTTCTGTCCTTCGGGAAGACAAGTTATAATCCCAACTACGTGTCCAGTAACAGGTTCTGCATTCTCCAACTGACTTAAATCCTACAGTGCTCTAAAGGAATTTTAGACTTCAGTTACAAGATTGCTGCCATTTTCCTAAAGATTACAAAGAGATTTGCTGTGAAAGAATGTGTACAACTTTGACTTGTTGTTAATTTTTTTTTTTAATGGTAGTATTGTCTAGCAAATATCTTTGGGCCAGATTAAAAAGGCCTGAAGTAGTCCAGATTATGACTGTTTTCATTATGATCATGGAAATGTTAAGCAGCTACTCAAAAATGACTTTCACAGCACAAAGGATCACTTCTTTCTGAGACTGAGCATACATATTTTTAAAGGGAAAAACTCAAACAGAACATGCCTGAATTAGAAAAGACAGTCTCAATGAATTCTCCCTGTGATGTCAATATAGATTTTCTTTTAGATTAGTTTAGATTACATGTCTGAAAATAAAATAAATTCTCATACACTTATGTTGATTTCCCTGTTGTTATTACTCATGGGAGATGCACTTTACTTTTATCATCTGTTCTTTGCTTTGGGTATGGTTATCAGAGCTCAGAAAGTGCTCTCCAAGATAAGAAAGTATTTAAAACACCACTGTAGACACATTTTGATGTTTATACTGCATTATATATGGGTAGACTTCATATTCTTTTAAAACACCTTTTAATCTTTGCTCTGATTCAAGGATAGCCTTCTCCAATAGTGTTTTGACCCTCGGTTACATTACATAGCAGGGTGATACAGAAGGCCTCACATCCTCTCCTTCTATATATGAGTTTCATGGCCTTTTTTCCCCAATTTCTTCTATACTTGTGTGTGTTTTAATGATTACAAAATATTAAAGCTGTTAGTAGAAAAATGGCTTGTCATTGCCAGTAAAACCCATTACAACTTACATTTCTGTGTATTTACTCTAGAACATGGATATTTAGTATACTGATTTTGCTTAAATTTTCATTCTTGAGATGACCCACTCTTAGAGGGTAAAAAACACCAGCTTCTGATAAAATTACAACACAGTAAAGGTAATAAGGACCAAATAGTTTTTGAGAAGTAATTTTGAAAACAGGTTTATTTAAAATGTCAATTAAAATGTCACTCTCTCATTTCCTACTATTTATATATTTTTGAACTGTAATAATAGTAGCAACAATATGCTATGGTAGGATTTGTTTTAGTAAGATGAAGGCCAAATTGTTTTTGTTCAAACAGTCTATATTTTATTCTAAAGTAACCTTTGGGACACTATCAATTTTAATAGTTCTCTCAGAAAGGTTTCATTTCACAGGAGGCATTTTTGGTGAAAATACATATTTATTATCATTTGTGTATGTGCGTAGATGCACACTGAGGATATTTAGATTCAGTTTATTTTTTAACATCTTTATTGGAGTATAATTGCTTTACAAAAGTGTGTTAGTTTCTGCTTTATAGCAAAGTGAATCAGCTATACATATACATGTATACCCCTATCTCCTGCCTTCTTGTGCCTCCCTCCCACCCTCCCTATCCCACCCCTCTAGGTGGTCACAAAGCACCAAGCTGATGTCCCCATGCTATGCAGCTGCTTCCCACTAGCTATCTGTTTTGCATTTGGTAGTGCCAAATGTAAACTCTCTTGCCACTCTCTCACTTTGTCCCAGCTTACCCTTCCCCCTCCCCGTGTCCTCAAGTCCATTCTCTAGGTCTGAATCTTTATTCCTGTCTTGCCCCTAGGTTCTTCAGAACCAATTTGTTTTTTAAGGTTCCATATATATGTGTTAGCATATGGTATTTGTTTTTCTCTTTCTGACTTACTTCACTCCGTATGACAGGGTCTAAGTCCATCCACCTCACTACAAATAACTCAATTTCATTTCTTTTTATGGCTGACTAATATTCCATTGTATATATGTGTCACATCTTCTTTAACCATTCATCTGTTTATGGACACTAAGGTTGCTTCCATGTCCTGGCTATTGTAAATAGAGCTGAAATAAACATTTTGGTACATGACTTTTTTTGAATTATGGTTTTCCCAGGGAATATGCCCAGTAGTGGGATTGCTGGGTCGTATGGTAGTTCTATTTTTAGTTTTTTAAGGAACCTCCATACTGTTCTCCATAGTGGCTGTATCAATTTACATTCCCACCAACAGTGCAAGAGGGTTCACTTTCCACCACATCCTCTCCAGCATTTATTGTTTGTAGATTTTTTGATGATGGCCATTCTGAATGGTGTGAGATGATACCTCATTGTAGTTTCAATTTGCATTTCTCCAATGGTTACTAATGTTGAGCATTCTTTCACGTGTTTACTACTGGAAATCTGTATATCATCTTCGGTGAAATGTCTATTTAGGTCTTCTGCCCATTTTTGGATTGGGTTGTTTGAATTTTTTTAAATATTGAGCTGCATGCGCTGCTTGTAAATTTTGGAGATTAATCCTTTGTCAGGTGCTTCATTTGAAAATATTTTCTCCCATTCTGAGGGTTGTCTTTTCATCTTGTTTAGGTTTTCCTTTGCTGTGAAAAAGCTTTTAAGTTTTATTAGGTCTCTTTTTTTGTTTGTTTTGTTTTACTTTCCTTTTCTCTAGGAGGTTGGTCAAAAAGGATCTTGCTGTGATGTATGTCATAGAGTGTTCTGCCTATGTTTTCCTCTAAGAGTTTTGTACAGTCTGGCCTTACATTTAGATCTTTAATCCATTTTGAGTTTATTTTGGTGTATGGTGTTAGGGAGTGTTCTAATTTCATTCTACCTGTAGCTGTCCAGTTTTCCCAGCACCACTTATTGAAGAGGCTGTCTTTTTGCCATTGTATATTCTTGCCTCCTTTATCAAAGATAAGGTGACCATATGTGCATGGGTTTTTCCACTCTGTTCCACTGACCTATATTTCTGGTTTTGGGCCAGTTCCATACTGTCTTGATTACTGTAGCTTTGTAGTATAATCTGAAATCCAGGAGCCAAATTCCTCCAGCTCCATTTTTCTTTCTCAAGATTGCTTTGCCTTTTGGGGGGTCTTTTGTGTTTCCATACAAATTGTGAAAATTTTTGTTCTAGTTTATTGAAAAATGCCATTGGTAGTTTGATAGGGATTGCATTGAACCTGTAGATTGCTTTGGGTAATATAGTCATTCACAAAGTTGATTCTTCCAATCCAAGAACATGGTATATCTCTCCATCTGTTTGTATCATCTTTAATTGCATCAGTGTCTTATAGCTTTCTGCATACAGGTCTTTTGCCTCCTTATGTAGGTTTATTACTAGGTATTTTATTCTTTTTGTTGCAATGGTAAATGGGAGTGTTTCTTTAATTTCTCTTTCAGATTTTTCATCATTATTGTATAGGAATGCAAGAGATTTCTGTGCATTAATTTTGTATTCTGCTACTTTATCAAACTCATTGATTAGCTCTAGGAGTTTCCTGGTAGCATCTTTAGGATTCTCTATGTATAATATCATGTCATCTGCAAACAGTGACAGCTTTACTTTTTCTTTTCCAATTTGGATTCCTTTTATTTCTTGTTCTTGTCTGATTGCTGTGGCTAAAACTTCCAAAACTATGTTGAAAAATAGTGGTGAGAGTGGACAACCTTGTCTTGTACCTGATCTTAGAGAAATGGTTTCAGTTTTTCACCATTGAGAACGATGTTGGCTGTGGTTTTGTCATATATTGCCTTTATTAAAGGTAAGTTCCCTCTATGCCTTCTTTCTGGAGGGTTTTTATCATAAATGGGTGTTGAATTTTGTTGAAACCTTTTTCTTCATCTATTGAGATGATCATATGTTTTTTCTCCTTCAATTTGTTAATATGGTTTATCACATTGATTGATTTGCGTATATTGAAGAATTCTTGCATTCCTGGGTTAAATCCCACTTGATCGTGGTGTATGATCCTTTTAAAGTGCTGTTGGATTCTGTTTGCTAGTATTTTGTTGAGGATTTTTGCTTCTATGTTCATCAGTGATATTGGCTTGTAGTTTTCTTTCTTTTTAACATCTTTGTCTGGTTTTCGTATCAGGGTGGTGTTGGCCTCGTAGAATAAGTTTGGGAGTGTTCCTCCCTCTGCTATATTTTGGAAGAGTTTGAGAAGGATAGGTGTTAGCTTTTCTCTTAATCTTTGATAGAATTTGGCTGTGAAGCCATCTGGTCCTGTGCTTTTGTTCGTTGGAAGATTTTTAATAAGAGTCTTAATTAAAGTGCCTGTAATTGGTCTGCTTATATTTTCTGTTTCTTCCTGGTTCAGTCTCAGACACTTGTGCTTTTCTAAGAATTTGTCCATTTCTTCCAGGTTGTCCATTTTATTGACATATTGTTGCTTTTAGTAGTCTCTCACAATCCTTTTTATTTCTGCAGTGTCAGTTTTTACTTCTTTTTCATTTCTAATTCTATTGATTTGAGTATTCTGCCTATTTTTCTTAATGAGTCTGGCTAATGATTTATCAATTCTGTTTATCTTCTGTTGGTGTGTTTAATATTGTCCCAGAGGTCTCTAAAGCTGTCCTCAATTATTTTCATTCTTTTTTCTTTATTCTTCTCTGTGGTAGTTATTTCCACTATTTTATCTTCCAGGTACTTATCCGTTCTTCTGCCTCAGTTATTCTGCTATTGATTCCTTCTAGAGAATTTTTCATTTCATTTATTGTGTTGTGCATCATTGTTTGTTTGCTCTTTAGTTATTCTAGGTCTTTGTGAAATGTTTCTTGTATTTTCTGCATTCTACTTCCATGATTTTGAATCATCTTTACTATCATTACTCTGAATTTTTTTTCAGGTAGACTGCCTATTTCCTCTTCATTTGTTTAGTCTGGTGGGTTTTTCCCTTTCTCCTTTGTCTGCTGTGTGTTTCTCTGTCTTCTCATTTAGCTTAACTTACTGTGTTTGTGGTCTCCTTTTCACAGACTGCAGGTTCGTATTTCCCATTGTTTTTGGTGCCTGCCCCCAGTGGCTAAGGTTGATTCAGTGGCTTGTGTAGGCTTCCTGGTGGAGGGGACTGTGCCTGTGTTCTCGTGGATGAGGCTGGATCTTGTCTTTCTGGTGGGCAGGACGACAACTGGTTTTGTATTTTGGGGCACCTGTGACCTTATTATGATATTAGGGGGCCTCTCTGCTAATGGCTGGGGTTGTGTTCCTGTCTTGCTAGTTGTTTGGCATAGGGTGTCCAGCACTGTAGCTTGCTGATCATTCAGTGGAGCTGGGTCTTAGCATTTAGATTGATATCTCTGAGAGAGCTTTCACCATTTGATATTACATGGAGCCGGGAGGTCTCTGGTGGATCAATGTCCTGAACTCAGCTCTCCCCCCTCAGAGTCACAGGCCTGACACCAAGATCCTGTCAGTCACACATCTCAGAAGAAAGTGGAGAAAGAAACAAAGAAAGACAGAAATCATAATATAAAGTTTTTAAAGTAAGACATTTAAAAAAAATATTAAATATAAAAAAAATAAAAAGTAATAAATAAAGGAAAAAAGAAAGAAGTGAGCAGCCAAACCAACAAAACAAATCCACCAATGCTAACATGTGTTAAAAACTATAGTAAGAAAAATAAAATAAAACAAAATAAAACGGACAGGCAGAACCCTAAGACAAATGGTGAAAGGAAAGCTATACAGACAAAATCACACAAAGAAGCAAACACATACACACTCAGAAAAAGAGAAAAAGGGGAAAAAATATATATCTATACATTAAAAGAAAGGAAGAGAGCAACCAAATCAATAAACAAATCTACCAATCATAATAAACTCTAAATACTAAACTAAGATAAACATAAGACCAGAAACAAATTAGATATAGAAAGCAAACCCCAAGTCTACAGTTGCTCCCACAGCCCACAGCCTCAATTTTGGGATGATTTGTTGTCTATTCAGGTATTCCAGAGATGCTGGGTACATCAAGTTGATTGTGGAGATTTAATCCACTGCTCCTGAGGCTGCTGGGAGAAATTTCCCTTTCTTTTCTTTGGTCACACAGCTCCTGGGGTTCAGCTTTGTATTTGGTCCCTCCTCTTCATGTATGTCACTTGAGGGTATCTTTTCTTCGCTCAGACACAATGGGGTTAAAGGAGCAGCTGATTAGGTGGCTCTGGCTCAATCAGGCAGGAGGGAGGGAGGGGTATGTAATGTGGCGTGAGCCTGTGGAGGCAGAAGCAGGCATATTTCAACCACCTGAGGCAGTCCATGTGTTCTCCTGGGGAAGTTGTCCCCGGATCACGGCACCCTGGCAGTGGTGGGATACACATGCTCCCAGGAGGGTAGTTGTGGATAGTGTCCTATGCTTGCACACAGGCTTCCTGGTGGCTGCAGTAGCAGCCTTAGCATTTCATGTCCATCTCTGGTGTCCACACTGATAGCTGCAGCTTGTGACAGTCTCTGGAGCTCATTTAGGTGGTGCTCTGAATCCCCTCTCCTTGGACACCCCCAAACAATGGTCCCTTGCCTCTTAGGCGGTTCCAGACATTTTCTCAGACTCCCTCTCGGCTAGCTGTGGCACACTAGCCCACTTCAGGCTGTGTTCATGCAACCAACCCCAGTCTTCTCCTTGGGATCTGACCTCCGAAGCCTGAGCCTCAGCCCCCAGCCCCCACCCGGCCTGGAGGGTTGGTAGACAAAGATCTCAGGCTGGTGAGTGCTGGTCGGCACTGATCCTCTGTACGGGAATTTCTCTGCTTTGCTCTCTGCACCCCTGTTGCTGTGCTCTCCTCCGTGTCTCGGAAGCTTCCTGCCCCCTGTCCCCCACTCCCCCCTCCCCACACCCCTGTCTCCGTCAGTGAAGGGGCTCCCTAGTGTGTGGAAACTTTTCCTCCTTCATAGCTCCCTCCCCAAGGTGCAGGTCCCATCCCTATTTTTTTGTTTTGTTTTGTTTGTTTGTTTGTTTTGTGGTACACGGGCCTCCCACTGTTGTGGCCTCTCCCATTGCAGAGCACAGGCTCCGGATGCGCAGGCTCAGCGGCCATGGCTCACGGGCCCAGCCGCTCCACGGCATGTGGGATCTTCCCGGACTGGGGCACGAAATTGTGTCCCCTGCATTGGCAGGCGGACTCTCAACCACTGTGCCACCAGGGAAGCCCCCATCCCTATTCTTTTGTCTCTGTTTTTCCTTTTTCCTTTTGCCCTACCCAGATACTTGGGGAGTTGCCTTTTGGGAAGTCTTAGGTCTTCTGCCAGCATTCAGCAGTTGTTCTATAGGAGTTGTTCCACATGTAGATGTATTTCTGACGTATTTGTGGGGAGGAAGGTGATCTCCACGTCTTACTCCTCCACCATCTTGAAGGTCTCCCTCCAACACTGGTCATTTTGGGGATCACTGTTGTCATCTGGCTTTGGGAGAGGGGAAAGGGAGTGTCAGAACGACATCTCTACCATTTACTTTCAGTCTCAAAGTAACTGAACATGGTGGGTTATTTGCTTAACAGTATATTGGTTCCTCTATATTTCTACCTCCCCTCCATGAATCATGTGGATAAATTTGTAAAACACTAAGCAGACCTTGGGGGAACAAGAATATTGCTTGAGACTCCGCTCCCACCCTCATCTATACTCTAGTACAATAATCCAGGTCATTTTCGAAGTGAATAAATGCAGAATATACCCACAGCCTTTCTAACTCTCCTTGGCATGCCCTTGTTTTTTTTTGCACAGAGAAGTCTTCAAAGAGATCTCCTTCTAGAATACTAGATCAGAAGGGGTGCCAACGTCCTCCATTAAATATCCTCTACTCTTCTCCATCTCCCAATCTTTGGTCCCTAAGGATGAGATTGGAACAGTATAGTCACACTTAACTCCATCATCCTTAATGCTCCACAACACTTGGGCTACAAGCTTCATATTTCATTAAGCAATGACTTTCAAACATTTTCTAATTGATGTCGATATATGGTAAACCAGAACGTGTGTGTGTGTGTGTATGCACGTGTGTTATCAAATTGAAACAAAGCTTTTATAAGCAATCTTGCCTTTACTCTCTATTTTTCTACCTTTGTCTATTTCACTTAAAAAAATTTAGTTACAACCAGAAAATTGATTTCAAGATCAATTGATGAGTCTCTACCATGGTTTAGAAAGTCACACCATCCTACTACCATAGAGCAAGAAGGTTCATAGTTTAGCTCTAATTAGAACAAACTCTACTATATAATCGACCAGCAGATTTAGATCTTGGTTTGTATATGAGGTTTAAGGAAATTTTTTAAAATCATTCTTAAAAAATCCTCAACACCTGGCTTTCACAGACATTATCTTGCTAAAAGAGGGAATATAAAAGTATTAAGATCCAGCTTGAGACTCAAAATATCTATCCCAAGTCAGTGGTCTACAAACTTTTTCTTAAAGGTCCAGATGGTAAATACTTTAGGCTTTGTAGGCCATACAATCTCTTTTGTAGCTATTCACTTCTGCCCTTGTATCATGAACATAGCCATAGACAATATGTAAAAAAATGACTGACTGTGGCCCCATATTCTAATAAAACTGCATTTAACAAAATAGGTGGTAATTTCCCTATTATTGTTCTAAATAAAAGTATCTTATTTTTTTCTCTCATAACAGTATATTCTCCAGGAGTTGTTGCACATGTAGATGTATTTCTGATGTATTTGTGGGGAGGAAATTGATCCCCACATCTTACTCCTCCACCATCTTGAAGGTCTCTCCTCAGTTTATTTTTAAATTATTGTAATATAAGTAATTTTTGTAAGAATTATTTATGGAAAAGTATAGTTTCACATATTTTTCCCACAGCTTTAAATCTTGAAAGAAAATATCTTTTGTTTTACTTATTTCTTTTAAAAAATTACATTTTTAAAAATACTCATCTGAGCAAGGCACCCATCTGTTCTTTTGGAACCATGTCCATCTAATTTAAGGTAACTTAATTGAAACTTTAGATCTATCTCTAGAGTAGAGTTCTATGAATTTAATGAATAGACTTTGGAGACCATAATATCATTAAAATATTATAATATTAAAATCTTTTTAAAAAATCCATCTTCTGGGACTCCCAAATCCTATTGGCAAGCATTGATTACTAAATAATAAGTAAGAGAGGATTAGTTGCATCTGCATTAACTCTTGTTTTCTGAGAATGCCAGAAATGATACTGATTCCATTTACTTGTCTCTAGCAATTGAAAAGAAAAAATAAAGGCGCTAGAAACAAGGTGAACAGTGGGATTTAAACTAGTAAATAGAAATACATCCCAACAGAAACCAGATAGCAGGCAGGAGAGAAAAACTAATAAGACGATCTTGCTTCCTTTTTACAAAGAGTTCAGCTTGATAGGCATGTTTTCATTCATTCAAGAATAGGCATGTTTTCATTCATTCAAGAATGACTTGAATTTTAGGTGTATTCACCCATGTCATCAAAAATGGTGTCATTATGAGAGATGGGGTTAACTTACACAGGCGATAAAAGCATAAGGAAAACATCTCCTCCATAGTAGTATATTTAAATAGTTTTGGGTCTGAAACTCACAGTATTGTTTAAGTCGCTAGAATTTTAAATTTGCCCTTGTAAACCAAACAGTTTTTACTAACTACTGCATGCCAGAGCATAGGTTTCTCACTGCATATAAATCAGGCTTTTTTGGAAGCTGCATTAACCCTTTCATGAATCTAAAATTACAAGGACTTATTAATTAATTCATATGTTGATGGTAGCTGTCAGATAAAGCATAAAATACAGAGGCAACTACCTTAAAACAAAAGAGAGAAACTGGCACATTTGACCCAACAATGCAGTAGAATCAAAAAAAAAAAAAGGCCAAAAGGAGAAACCTAGGAGAGATAAAAGAAATTTAATAGATGCTGAGGTGTAGGTTTTTTAGAATACTCACTGTTTACATAATTTAAAATTATAAAGAGATGATTACTTAAACATAGATTTTAATTTCAATAAAAGTGTCTCTGGTTTAAAAAATTCCCTTAAGGGGAAAATATTCTGACCTCCATGTTTCAGTGGATATATGTCAAGTAGGATTTATTTATTTTATTGAAAATGGTACCCTCAATAATAAATAGAGAGCTTCAGAATTTTATATAAATATGGTATTTAACAGATAGATCTGATGTTACTTTAAATACTGTGTATCTCATAGCAAAAGAGAGCTATTATGTATAACTTTGTTTAGGTCCTGGGATCATTCTGAAAACTGACGAGACACTCTCATAAATGAATTGAGTAATTTGTAAGGGGTGGTCATTCTTATTATAGCTTACCAATAGTATTTGATACCTTTTAAATTTCATCTTCCTTTATATCAATGGTAGCATTCTGTTCAAATTCAGAAGTGTGACTATTGAGTGTATTCTCAAGGAATAGAGCATGTAAGAATATACTAGGCCCTCAGAGTCTTGATCCTCCAGGGGCATAAGGAACTTGATGAGGCAAACAGATTAAAAAATAAGAGTCAGGGAGCAACACTAGAGTATATAATGCAATTGGAAAATCGTGGCATAGTCTTTGTCCAAAATAGAAATGAGTATTTTGGAGAATATTTTCATTACTTTTTTATTCTTCTTGAGATCCAGAATAAATTTTGAAAGGTTTCTGAGATTCAACATCTACTACCTTATTTGTGGCCATGTTCCTTGCCTTGTAGGAGTGTTTATTACTTCTCTTCTAGATACATATAATGATCTTCTTTCTTCCAGACCTTCCCTCTCCTGGCCTTCTAGAATCCTTTAAGCTTTCTGATATGTGATCATATGCAATCTTATGGTTGGTTAATAATAATAGCAAATTTGAGAAAGCAGGAAGGGAGATAAAGTAGATGTAGAAAGAAAAAAATAGTTTTCTAATGCAGAACTATAAAATTCAGGATTTATATTGTTAATATACAATATCAGTTGAATCAACATACATTAAGTCTTTCTTTAGTTTAGGAGAAGTGGGGTGAGACGCAAGCAGAATGGGGTAGGACTGGAGTTGGAATGATGGTGCCAGAGCTATGACAGGTTCTTTGTGCTCTGTTGGAGATAATACTGGTCGGAGCCCAAACGTTAGATACCTGTACCAGAAGTAATGCTGATTTGAATACTACTTGCTCTGTGACCAAGCAGATTTTTAGGCTATAAATGTTGTTCAGTACTGCTCAGTCAAGCTCCTAAGTATTTCAAGAATCTTCTGAGATGTACAATAAATTGCTCAAATACCTATATTAGTGTTCCATTACCCGTTAAAATAAATTCGGTCTGTTATTCAGAGCCTTTCCATTTTTTTTACATTCTAGCCAGTTTTTCCCTTGTTACTTTGTTTTTAGGCACTGCAATATACATCTTTTGACCTACAAATCTGCTCTCTTACCACCCTGTGAAACGTACATTTCTGTGTGGTAATCACTTCACTTTCTAATCTCTTTACCTAGATCACCCTATCCCTGCTCTCCACTGTCTGTTGAAACCCTGATCATGTCTTGAATTGCAAATCAAGCACCACTTCTTCTAAAAAGCCTTTCACCGTATTACAATCTACACTTTTCTCTGTTTTTTTGTTTGACATTCATATAACATAGTTCAAAATGTAACGAATCATGAATTATTTCTCTTATGGTGGTTTCAAATCAAGTTTCTAGTTTCTAATGAAATTGTAAACTCCTTGGTAAAGAGATACAGCCTTCCAGACTGGAGAATTTTAGAGGTGGGTAAACGTGGGTTCATTTACCACAAACCTTTACTTGAGACAACACCTGTTCCACAACATTCTTTCGAAGATGCCTTTGCTTGAAAACTTCCAATTCACAAAGTTGATGTTTAGTTCGTTCTTACCTTATGAATGATTGAGTATAATTCCTTTAACTGCTGGATTACACACATCTACTACTTCCAATGAATTTGAGCTGTCTTTACTCTGGTGGGGCATTTGAGTTATATTGTTTTTCTTTGATAGGTTATGTCAGAGTCCTTTTCTCAAAAAAACAAAAATATAAACAAAAACAAAAACTTGTTCCATTTAGTATAGAATTGAGTTGCAGAGCCAGTTCTCCTGAGCGTAACTGTTAAGAAAGAGATGGCCCTATTTATCTGTGCCTTCACTTCTAAGCATCTGCTACTACCCCAGGGGATGGCTGCACCTACATTACGGGACTGGGGAAGGGTGGCAGCTAAATTTTGAATGTTAATTTCAGGACACTGTGCCACAGGACACAATTATATTTGTGCCATACGTTCTCAATACGTGGTTTAGATTCTCATTTTTTTTTTCGGGTGCTTCCGTATCAGATTTCCTTATATCCTTAACATATGTTCCCCTTTAATTTCATTTTTCTTCATCTCAGAGCATTATCTGTGGTTGTCAGTATTTATGCCAGAAAATTCACTCTGGTAGACCTATTATTATGTCCAAAGGGTCACAAACACTTGAAACCATCCCCGAAGGTGTGCAGGTGCATTGAATAGTAAGTGCAAATGCTCCCAGCACTCCAAATACCCAGCTGCAGTTGGATTCAGTTGAATGTGATACAGGACAGTGGTTTCTGGTGTCTGAATGAAGTTGTGGCGATACATTCAGAAGTGTTGTGTGATGTAATTGCACGCCAGAAGATTGGTACTTCTAAGCTGCCACGGTTTGACTATTTGATAGCATTATTATAACCTCCTCTTCAAAATGTGCTCTCTGCCTATCAAAAGCAGATAGAATGGCATTTCACAATTGAGGTAAATTCTGGAAGCCAGGTCAGCAGTACATACACCTAAAAATATATACATTTCTCTCATAGTATTTTTATTCCATGAACTATGTTTCTAAATTATTATTTCTTATGACCAATTAGGAAATATTTTAAGTTCCTGGAGTCCAGTACCCAGTGTTTTATCATTATATCACTGCCAACACGTGAACAAGCATGCTCATGAAATGAGCATATTGTAACAAGATACGTGATCTTACATTAAAAAATAAAAGAAGCAAAAACATATCCCACATCTGTGTATTTGTTTATCAGTTATTTGATTAGTAGAACAGCCTAGATCACTGTGTACAAGTGAGAAACATGGAAATACAAGGCAATAGATGAAAGATCACTTGGCTAAATAAAGTGATTGTACTCTGATGCAACATTTTCCCTTACCCTTCTCTTTTCTTCCCTGAATAAGGGATACACCAAGGTTATTAAAAATTGTGCTAAAATTAAGCCTGGAAGTCATGTGAATACTAGCAGAAGAAATAGCATGTGATAAAATTATAATATTAGGATACTTGTTTCTTTTTATTCCCCGACACAGAGAAAGACGTTTTGAGACAACTTTCCAATGCTGTCTCTAGAAGTAATATTGAAAGTGAAATTTTTACCCCCTCATAGTCAGATAGTGTGAAATCAGAAGGTTTAATTTTAACTAATATGCTAGTAAATGAGACATAGAAATCAAAAATGGAAATAATTTGAATGAATATAGATTGTTAAATGCCATTTATATGGAATGACTCACCCTATCATCATAACAAGTGTAAGGGGTTTATAGGATGGTAAAGGGAAGTAAGTGAATAATCATTAACATTGCCAAAAAAAGAGAGAACTGTATGTGGTAGAAAACTGTCAGTTTGCAGGATATTATGAATTATGTCAATTTACTGAAGAAACATTTTATTAAAGTTTTGTTGGACTGTATTCTGATGAGATTTCTATTTTAGTATTGGTGTTTTTTCTCTGATATGTTAGAATATATTTGGATTAGTTGTAATTTGCTGTGCTCATAGAGAAGTGTGTGTACATGTGTAAAATTGTGTGTGTGTGTTTGTGTGCACTGAAGAAAGAAAAAGGCAGTGAAGCAAGCTGTGGTTACAACATTAAAAACTTTCAGTAGAAAACTGGTGTACACGAACTGTCAGTCTAAGGTCCTGGCTTGCCATTGTTTACTGGTAGATAATCTGTGATGGGCGTCAACTTTAAGTTTTGTAGAGTTAATCTCCAGAACATTTGGGCCAGCCATAAATATAGATGGGTGCCAGCTCTCTGCTTTCCCAGACAGCTAATTAGGTGTTATGAAAGCTTACACTGGTGAAAGAAGGTAAAGTAGAAATACAAAAGAAAAGTGAGAACAAATAAAAAATGAACTTCATTTATAGAGCTTTCAACTTGGAAACAACTCCAATTTTAAGGTGCTGTTAGAAACAGGAGCAACCACCACACTAACAGAAGAGCACTATTCCTATTTAAAGCTATTTACAGAGCTGAAATAAAACCATTTTGTTGACAGTCGTAAAGCACAGAAAACTCTCTCAAATAGCCTTCCCCACAACCACAACAATTTAGAACTTCCTCACTGATGTTCTGATTAATGGATTTTGGTTTTCAGATTTCTACGACCCAGACGTTTATTTCTTCATTATAAAAATTAAATCAGATGCATATCTGAAACTCTTATTCTAGAAATAATAAGCATGTTTTCAGATGTACAGATATGTGGGCTCTGGAGGAAACAGGCAATGAAACTAAGGGGAGGAAATCCTTTTATGTTTTCTAATATTTCCCTAAGTGTTAACAAATTAGTTGCTAAGTATCTCTCTTTGGGTTATGTGGTATAATGCTTTGAAGATGGGGAAAATAAGCTTATCTTTTGATTTGTGATAAATTCCTTCCTGAGAGTGAGAAAGATTGTAGTAAAGGGATAGATTTACTCTAAAGAAATTTCATGACGTGGCTCCTCGAACTGTGTTTCTTCTGCAGTGAACAGTTCTGAGTCACAACACGCAAGGGTTTTCTCCTGACTTTTCCCAAAATAACTATGTTCAATAGAGGCCCCTTAATCTTTGTTAATCTTTGATGGTTTAAATAGTGTTTTGACTTCAAATTTTAATCTTCTACATTGTAATTATTGGCACCTCTTACCCATCTTGAAATGGCTGTGTACTCTTCATGATGTAGTGACATTACAAGGTTAAAATCACATTGTGGACATTAAGTTCTGGTAACCTTTGTGGAAGATCGCTAAAATACAATAATTTGGGAACAGATAATTTAATGTTTTACCTAAATATTTTTTTCCTCATATATATGTAACTTTCACAATGCCTGTTCCTTTGAAGGTATATTTTGGCAAAAAATGTTTGCTTGCCTAATATCTTTAAGTTATAAAACAGTTTAATCTAGGTTAAAAAAAAGAGAGAGAGCTTTCAGATTTGTTGGCTAATATGAATTTGCAGATTTCATACATCTTTATGTCTAAATCAACTTGAATTATATAAAATTCTAAAATCAGTAGTCAAGTTGTTTAACCAGTCAGAGGTTTCACACTCATAGTTGAAGGGCATAGGGAAAGATTAAAAGGTTGTTTACTGGTGATTTTAAATAAAAAGATTTATACATACATGTAAATTATATACAAGGTTTTATATTTATAAATATATTTATATATATGTTTTATATATATCTACTATCCTTTATATTACAAATATATAACTTTCCTGTGTGTTTTATTCATTCATCTGTATTTCTCTTATGGTAGTTACTGATTTTTAATTTTCAGGAATGCATTGGACATGCATTTAAGTTTTCAAATTTTGTTTGGACTATTTCCTGGAGAAAGCTCAATTTTATTACACACATGCAAATAAAGATCTATACGTGTGTGTGTGTGTGTGTGCATGTATAGTTTATGGTGGCAGCTGAACTGCAAGTACTTACAGTAATTTAAGTGATTATATCTTTTGGAAAAGATCATATAAATTAAGATGCAAAATTGAACTAATTAAGATGACTGTGTTTATATCCCTCCCCTTGGGAGCTTTTATAATAGTCAGAAGTGACTATAGTAGTATAGAAAATGATTCTTAATGTTAAACAAGTATTTAAATTTCTGATTGTCACATGATCCTTCAGGGAATTTTACACTTAAAAGATTAGACACTGTAAACTTTCTCTATATACAGAACTGCCCAGATTTCTAGCTGTCGGACTTCAGAGTTGTTTTCACTTTGCAATATAAATATGCTTATCTCTCAGTTTCTCTCATCTATATATCATTTGGATTATCCCATCTTTCTTGGCAAGAGGTGCATTCTGTGAAAGGGTTATTATGTTATACTAAGGAAAGGACAAAAATGAGGGTAAATAATTTATTTGTAATCCCAGATTGGTCCAGAAGAAAAAATGAATCTTGGATCAAGCGTCTCTAAATTTGTTTTCTGCCCAGGATCCCTAAATTTGTTTTTTGATACAAATATGTAATCTATGCAAATAGTGGCTGTCTGTATAATTTGCTTCTTTTTCATTTTTATAGTTCATAATTCAACATATCTGTTTCGGGATTCGTTTTCCCTAAGGTACAGAAAGAAGCTATTATCTACCTTTATAGTCCTAGGGCTTGAGAAAATCCTCCACACTATTATTCTTTATTATACACACTTAGTTTATTGAGTGGATTTTTAAAAATATAATAGAAGGTGCGCATAGCAGAAATCCTCCCAATACGACTCCTCTTCCTTTAAGCCCCTCCTCCCTCACTCCTCCCTCCATCCTTCCCTCTCTCCTCTCACTTTGGTTTCCTTCTCGCCTCTCTTTTTCTTTCATTTTTTCCATTTTGTCTACTTTTTTGGTCTAGCTAGTAATTCATTATGTACTACCTATGTCTCTTTTATGTGTCTACCTAGTCATCTATTTATTTATGTCACTTCAGAAATAATTCTACTCTCTCAAAAATTCTTATTTGACCCTTGGCAGTTATAGTTCATCTTATGTTCTTAGTTTCTGCAGCTTGTACAGAAGGGTCCATTTGATTTTCTTCACTGTCTGTGAAATGCTGCTGTCAAAATTACAGTCTAATGACAAGGTGAACAGCATATAATGTGTCATAATCAATACTCAAAATTTGCTCCTAGGATGTGATATGAAGTCAAGTAAAAAAAAGCTGCAGAGTTTCAGTAGTGAAGTGCAAACAATAATTTTATGTTGATGGTTTCAAATTCAAGGTCAATTTACACTTTTATAAATCTGCATTATTCTGTCCTGTTCACTCTATTCTTAAATTCATATTGAATTCATTCAAAGCTGGGCTATCAAAATTGCTGAAATTGAGACCAGTCAATATTGAAAAATAAAATTATGTTAGTGTCTTTCAAAGAGAGTGTATGAGTTGTAAATGAAGTTTTTAAAAATCACAAATCTAAAAGATACAAAAATATTAGCAAGTGAAATAGATAGTAAAGTTTTCTACTGTATTTTTTAAGGATAAGATTAGTTGAATGAAATGATATGTATTTTTTTTCTAACACTTACTGACACAGGCATAATATTGAAGATTCACTTTCAGAAGAGGTAATGAAAACAGATACCTGATATTAAACTTTTCTGATATCCTGTTGTTTAAATTCTGCTCTACTTTAAATCTGCACAGGGAGGCTTCTAGAAAATTTTAAATGCCTAGATTTTTTTGCTTCTGTTTGTGTCCATCTGTCTGACAACCTTTCAAATCATAGATAGTATTTGAGTCTGTGTGTAGATAGTTCAGTTTGAGACTACATTTCAGCATTCTTGCCTGCATTACATAATAAACTTAACATATTTTATTCACTCCTAGGTAAATATATGTTTAAAAGTAAGACAAAATTAAAATAGAGACAAACCACGTAGATACTTCTTTTTAACATTTCAAGTGTGAATAATGATACATGCTATGAAATACCACAGAATTTTTGTTCTGTCAAAACACCATTTTGATTCTTTTCTAAAAGAGTTTAGTTTCATAAGAAATTATTTTATCCTAAAACCTTTTGAGATAATTAAGGTGTGGTTTATTTTTTTCTTTTTGTATAAGGAATTTTTTGTGTGTTTTAAGTACAGACTCAGATTTTGTATATGACTTTGAAAAGTAACTGTATAAATTTATCAGCACTATTAAATTTGCTGCTTTTTCCCTTGCACACAGGACACTATACATTATGGAGATCCTCTCGCATCAATTAAATGGCAATCCCAAATGTTCCCAAATGAGTAGGGAATTCTATTCCCATCACATAGATTTAAACTGTAAATATCCTCTCCTGAAAAAAAGGTCCCTGATTTAAAAAGGATCATTAAACATAAGGAAAATAATGATTTGTAGATGAAAGGGACAACTGGGAATATATAGTTCAAAGTTATCTTTTAAAATATTGAGTTCATGGACATATGCAGCTGTTGTCATAATGAAGGAATTTTCTTTCATATTTTCTTGTTCAGCATCTTTGAAATAGTGATCGTTAAACAGTACTTTATTTAGATTATCTACATGCTTATCACAAAAGAGAGAAGCAAAAATTCTCACAGAAATCATTATCATTTAGAATTGAAATCATGATTTGTCATTCATTCTGAACTATATCTGTTTACAAAATACATTTTCACCTACTTACACCAAAAACAAAAAGCTGAAGTGAAGAAAACTGATTACATGATCCATACGCAAATCTACTACAATAGCAATGTGCACTTTTTGACAAGCTTATTCATAACACGTTCAGATAGAAAATTCCATTTGCTACTCTTCAGTAGGAAAAGCAGGCTTTTAAAGGAAAACCTTATTTCATGACTGTCACCAAAATAACAATTACAAGCAAAATAGGGATAAAACATAAAAAAAAATAGCAGCTTAGGACTTTTTATGGAAGTTTGTGATTCAGTTTTTGCACTGTTATTTGATTTCAAAAATTAAACCTGGTAATCCTTTTTGAAGTTCCCTGTTTCCAGGATGGGTTACACAGAACAAAGACTAACTGATATCCCCAGGAGATTAGTTTACAGTGATATTCTACTCTACTGAGAATGATTCTCCAGTGGCCACTTTTACTTCTTCCCAGACTATGGAAATTTGTTAATACCTAGAGAATAGGCTTAAATAAAACCGTTGTCTCAACCAGCAGGTTTATGCAACCATCCTGAAACGTTTTAATTATTGTTTTCTTTTCCTTTTTAATTTAGAGATCAGAGGTCAAGCAAACCCAGGGAGTGCTGATCGCAGCCTTTGTAGAACTGTAAAGGCATCCCTAATGATTGGATTTGCTGTCCTCTCTTTTGTTTTGCAGAACCAGAAGAGTGTGTTAATTGCACAGATGAATGCCGAGTGCTTGGTCATTCTGACAGGTGTTGGATGCCACAGTTCCCTGCAACCAATCAGGCTGAAAACGCAGATTACCGCACAAATCTCTTTGTACCCACAGTTGAAGCTAATGTTGAGACTGAGACTTACGAAACTGTGAATCCCACTGGGAAAAAGACTTTTTGTACATTTGGAAAAGACAAGCGAGAGCACACGATTCTCATTGCCAATGTGAAACCTTATTTAAAAGCCAAACGTGCCCTGAGCCCTCTCCTCCAAGAGGTCCCCTCAGCATCAAGCAGCCCAACCAAGGCATGCATCGAGCCTTGCACCTCAACGAAAGGCTCCCTGGATGGTTGCGAAGCAAAGCCAGGGGCTCTGGCCGAGGCGAGCAGCCAGTACTTGCCCACTGACAGTCAGTATCTGTCCCCCAGCAAGCAACCGAGAGACCCTCCCTTCCTGGCTTCTGAGCAGATGGCAAGGGTCTTCGCCGATGTGCATTCGAGAGCCAGCCGGGATTCCAGTGAGATGGGCGCTGTCCTGGAGCAGCTTGACCACTCTAACAGAGATCTGGCCAGAGAGCCGGTGGATGCAGAGGAAGTCGTGAGAGAAATCGACAAGCTTCTGCAGGACTGCCGGGGAAATGACCCTGTGGCTGTGAGAAAGTGAAAAAAAAAAAAAAAAAAGCATTGGCATTTTCTTGTCTCTTCTGTTGATTTAAAAATGACCCCTCCTGGTGAAAACCCCATTTTACAGGGATAAAGAAAGACCGATGCTGCTTTAAGGCTTTTAGTGAACATCTGAAGTGCCCACAAGTATGTTCTTTTCACTGCTGTTTCTTTTTCAGAAATAACAATGGCTTTGTTTTGACCAAACTTATATTAGGACAGAATTAACGATGTTCAAAGAGGAAAGAAAAACAGAGAAGAAAAAAGAGAGAAGAAAAAGGAGGATGAGGAGGCAAGTTACCTTGTGACTATCTGTTAGGAAGGTATGCAGTGTGAGAATGGAAGTTTTTTCTCATTGCTCTAAGACTGTCCTCCGTGATTTATTCTGACGTAACTGTTTACCTATAAACCCCATACAAAGCAGGGTCATAATTTGTGATCTGTGGTAGAATTTCTAGCAGTCACCACAGGCTTCTACTGAAAGTCCTGAAACGACCTTGCAGTAGTCCAAGCTACACCAAACATTAACACATATTTGTGGTAAACATTTCTGTATAAAGTTACCTGCCACGCATAGAAACACAGAAAACATTCCATAACATTAGTCAAAAAAAATTAAAAACTGAGTCATTTGTAAAACACCTCATATCGTATAAAAGTTCAATGTAAAAAGGTATAGTCCATTTTGTCCTGCACACACGTAGACTAATTCACTTCATGAAAGGAGAAGAAAATTTAAAGGTTTAAAATGCCTCTTTAGCATTTTAGTGTCCAACAAATGTATAAATAATGATGGATATGTTTTAAATTTGACCTAGAAATGTTCTGAAAAATAGTTACCATTGAGTAATGATATTCAGAGACAATTAACATGAATGATATGTTTTATTCATTTGTGGACACTAAAATAGCTCAGGAACGCGAAAACGTCTTAGACATACACAAATCACATGACCATTTAAATGTGCAAATGTAAGAAGATTCAATGTGTTTACATCAAATGACATATTTTTATTGATTTATTGCAGATTCAGTGCATATGAGCCAAATTGTTGAGTGTATAAGAGCTATATTGTGTATTTTATTAAATTAATATATAGTTGTGTTGCAAAAATATTTGGGCTTATATTGTAAATGGCAAGTGTTGCCTTGGTAGCTGTCGAACTCTATGAGTTTTGTTTTTTCCTGCTTCCATTTCCCCATGGAGTGTTGGAAGCAGTGCCTCAGAGCAAAGTCTCTTGTTTAATGTAGAGTCTACCAAGTACTACAGTACATAATCTGTTCAAAATGTGTTTGAGTGAGCTGATGGAGCTAACTGAAAGGTCAAAAAATACATCTGTCAGTCATGGTTATGTACAAGTCCTTCATGGAAGCTTTTATTAAAGTCATGCTAAATTACAAGAATTACATTTGTACCAATACCTGAAACTTCTTCATGTTTTTTCAATAGCATACAGCTGCTGCCTATGTAGATATCATATTGTTGATTGGTTCTCAAAAGTATCTTAAGTGGTTCAAGATGTGTGTCCCCATTATATTTCAAAACCATGCAAAATGCTTTAATGCATGTGTGGTACCACCACTGGTTACTTGCATTGTGTAGTGTTTTACAAGAGGTCTGGGTCTTAACAAAAAGTTTGCCTTTTTTTCCGCACTCTTCTGCCTCTTTTTACTGGTGTCCCTTGAGAACAATACACTGTCTATTCCTTCATTTTCTTGCACCTTTCCTTGTGACATTTAGCGTGTTTCAAACTTACTTCCATATGAGGCTAGGAAACCTCAAATTTCAGGAATTGGGAAAAATAAAATTAGCACTTGCTGAAGTAGCAGTAGATGGGAAAATGCCTTGATTGACATTTTCCTTCAGCGTTTAAATTTTTTTGCATTTTACAGCTTCATGACAAACAGTTTCCAGCCCATACCTTAGAAAATGTGGTGCTGAGTTAAATAAAGGTTGTTTGTGCACGGGAGCAGAAAAATGCATTATTTGCAAACTGGTGGAGAATTCTGTGCCTTCTTTCCTGGCCACCAAGCCAGTGTAGAAACAACATAAATGTCATAAAATCCTTATATTAAAAATAAAAACAAAAGCAAAAACAAACACTGAAGTGAATTCAGCTTTGTAATTTTAAACCTCGAAAAATCCAACTGAAAATATTTCCATCAAATGCTGTCAAGATTTTAGACTGTACCTCGTTTGCAAAACTGCTTTGAAAGGGAAGAATGGACAACTCCCATCAGCCTTATTCTCTTGAGAACTGTATTTGGTTCCCAGTAACAGCCTTTCCAAAGCTCTACTCTTGGTTTTTATTATTTGTAAATGTTTAAGTCAGAAAAGAAGGGATCTTGTACATGTGAAACCTAATTGACTCTCTATATTTTGGACAATTTATGTATATGAAATGTGTTGTCTCTATTATATGATGTTATTTTTTGCCAGGAGACTACAGGTTGATTTAGCTTGATAGCTGAAATTTGATGGAAAACTGATTTCCATTTAGTCTTACCAAGTGTTGCCTCTCTCTTACTAGACAGATAGCCAAGTAGTAAAATCTAAGGCAGTATGTAAATGAAATCAACAAAGAGAGTAGGATTTATTTTTAAAATGTTCTTAATGCTGAGTAACCAGTTGTTCAATTTATTATATGTGTCTGAAGACATTAAAACACTATCAGATTTTAAGAACTGGTTGTGCCAATGTGTGAGGGATTACCTTTAGGCTCTCTGTCACCAGTGATTTACTAGTGTTAGCTGTTTAACACATTATATGTATTTAGTAGTGATTATTTATTTACAAGTTGGTGGTAATTCAGCAGTCAGGACGCTAAGCTTTTATAGTTGAGTTGAGGGAATCTTGCTTTTATTCATTTGGCTGGCAACTGCCTTTACCACAGACCTCTGGTGCTCAGCTTCCTTGGAAGTCTACGAGATACCAAAATTACCCCTTTGGGGAGCAACTTGCTCTAAGGGGTGATGCATGATCAAACAGTGATATTTCAAGGTGTTTTTATCACAATTCAGAATGTGAAAAAATTATCTTAATTCACATCTTCCAATTACTAACCCTTCATAAAAATCCCACACATTCAAAAGGAATAATAATATTGAATACTTTGTCTTTTAGGTCCTTAAATAACTGAAGTTAAGCACAGAAAAAGGATTTATAGAAATTTTCATAAGAAAGTTAAAGTTCTAAAAACTGTTTACTGATGAACTAAAAACACAATATCAGTAACAAAACAATTTTTTCATTAAATGTTGATGAAAAATATTTTCATCAAAATTAAAAGTAGTGAGAATCAGTTAGTTATACCTATACCAAAGTGAACATTAAAGAGACATATCATGCAATTTCAAAGAATGCTTTCACATTATTTCTTAACCTGACATACTTATCCTTACTGCAGGCAATATGCAAATATTGGCTCACTACTCCATAAATTAATTGAATTCTGGTTTGGAAAATTGACTTGTTTTGTTTTTCAAAATTAGCTGAGATCTTGTAAAACATGACTTCCTTTTAAAGGATCTAGGTACTGCTCAATTTAAAATATGACACCATAAAAAAAGTCATGTAGTAATAGAGCAGTATGCTTTATTACCACCAGGTTAAAAGCTGTTTGTTGCCTAATGGACTAGAAGTTGCTGAGGTCAACAAGTAGACTGAGGTTTGGCATAATATATGCCCACTCATTACTGCCTAATTATATTCTTTTGACAACACAGAGCATTTATCGCACTAATTCAAATGAGAGTTTTGGCTATCAAGATGTGTTGATTCGAAACATAATTGAATGAGACCTGAATAAAGTCTGACTTTCCTGGCCCCAGTGTTTTGCAGGTTGGCTATTCCCATTTATCAGCCCCATCACTCCATAAGGTTCTTAGCTGCACCAAGTGATTGGTGAACAAGAATAACAACAACAAAGCAGCATACATTGTATGGATTTATCTCAACGCTATTGTTTAATGGCTGTGTTTAATGTGACCTATCTGGAGAATGAGGACTCCGAATAAAAAGCTATTACTAATAGTGGTGTTGCCTTCCCTTGAATTCATTAATACACTGCGTACTTCAGGGACCCTGATCATAATTATTTTGGAAAGCAACTGTGGCATCACAACTGTTTGTGCTCTAGTTCTTTATTTGCCAGTAAAATAAACTTTTGGAAAAATTTATTTAACAATATTGTCACTAGGTCCTCAGTGGGAATGGGTTACCTGGCTTTCAGATAGCTTAGATAAGTTGGTTAGTCAGATAATTACCATGGAGTCATAGCCTAATGATACTAGTGGCTTTTCATATTTATGATTAGTTTGAAGATAATTTGGTTCAAGACCCTAAAGGACTTCAGAAAAATAATTTTTATAAGACCTCTCATAAGCTTACATGACTAATGAAACCACATATTTATAAATGGCATTTTAAAGTAAGTACATGTTTATTGTGGCATCTTAAAATAATAAGCCTCTCTTTCTACCCATTCAACAAATGTTTATTGAATTCCTACTGTGTATTTTCCCTGGGCTATTATGCCCAGGAGTAAACAGTAAACAAGGAATGGTGCCTGGGTCACAGTCTGGAGGGAGAAACAAAGAGGTAAGTTCTAATACACATTACTCTTGCTTGTTTGCATTTTCCTTCAGCTACTCCACACATCCCATATCTCTGCCATATCACACTCAGTGAGCGGCATCTCCTAAATTACAAACCAACATAATATTCTGCCCCTGTCGATCTGACCTTTTTTCTTTTAATTTTACTTTTCTTCTGACAATATAAATTAAATCAAGAAGAGTGCATTGCTTTTCCATATTTAAGAAGATCTTTATGGTTTAGACTTATTGGGGTATACTAAATGGCTTATCTATTCTTTATTTTGCTCATTTATTTGTTAACATGTCTTTCTTTTTCATTGAGCACCACTGAGGTGTCAGGTGGCGTTCAAGGATCTCAAGGGAAAAAGAACTAAGCCAATTACATTTTATCCTCAGAGAATTTATAGCTTGTGCTTAGGTGATATATGCTAACATCGAAATTGACCTTATATTGCCTGGATACTGTTACCTTTTTATAACAAAAATAATTTAACTTTTAAGAAGAGAAAAACCATATGCCTACCATGACATTCATTGCTTTCAAGTGTGAGAGTCAAACAAGCTGTTAATTGACTCACCTGAACCATCTGACCAGGGCTGAGAGATTAGGGAGTCATGCAAATGAACAACCCTACCTGGCCAGGCTGCAATAAGGACGAAGTCATGAGTGGAACATGTATCACAGGCTTACTCCATGTCAGTGAGCTATTAAATCCCCTCAAATTATGGTATTTTTTAAAATAGATATGCTCAAAAATACAATTATTTGACAATCACAGAGAACAATCATTTGTAGGATATGAAGAGAACAAATTCTTAAACATCACTATAGCATCAATACAGCACAGAGAAATAGATCATTAAGTTGATGGACCATCTTCAAACTCTTCATTAGATCCTTTTGGAGATGGTTGCACATGGTTCACCAAGGAAATATATCATTTTCTGTTCATGTTAGACATTAATAATGCTGGATAATCCACTATACACTAGGGATTAAATTCTCAATATTTATAAAAGAGGGTGCAACTTCTTTCATTATTCCCCCTTTTTAATATTTCAGAAAGTTATCAAAAAGTAACAGTTTTTTCAAACTATTTTAGATGTTAATGAGTATCTTATGTACAAAGTTTGATTAAAGGAGGGAAAATTTTAGTGAGATTTTACAAATTTTGTATCACACAGGCTGACCTCCCCCATTAGACGGAATAAGTGTTCTATTTTTGGTCTTACAAATGAAACATTTCACTTTGAGAGGAACAACTTATAAGTGATCTATAGAATTCTAATGAACTATATTTTGATTGTGATATATATTTCAAAATCTAGTTTCCTGAAGTTACAATACTCAGTCAAATTACTTCATAATACTTTTCAAAGATTGTCAAAAAACAAACAACCAAGTTTGGAACCGTCTTTTTGTTCAACTTACACAGATTATCATATTTTGTATAAAATATTGGTGTTCAACACTGCTTATATAAAAAGTGTTCTTATTTCCCTAAGGGTTTATAGCATCAGGCAGGCCAAATAAAAGAATAATTACACAAGCCTAAATTAATACTGCTAAATTCTGTTTATAGAGAATTTTCCAATTCCCAGAGAACTTTCACAAATTTACAAGGCATTACAGAATTAAGGATTCTGAAGCTCAAGGAGGTCAATGGACTTTTATCCAAGGGCAATGAGCTTGGAAGCCTTAAGCCCACACTTGAACTTAATGACCAGTTCTTCTATTTGTTCCAGATTTTGTGAATTCTGCAATCTTGCCCTATCTAATATCTTGCCTCTCTAATATCTTAAATTTATCATTCCTAAAACATTAAATTATGTCAGTAATGTGCCTTCCCCTTTAAATTGACTGCCACATCGTATAATTTAGATCCCCTCTATGTTAATAGTTCATAACAACATTGAATAATTTGAAAATAGAGAATAGGGATTGTAGTCTCCAAGTAAAGAAAAATACATCACAAGAATTGAGCCTCTCTTAAGATTGTCCTCAATTTTTTACTGTCATTTATAAAAATGTTTCACAGCATTGATGGTATGATCTCCAAAATATTCTGAAACAATATTATGGAAGATTTGTTTTTCCATTAACTTGGTATATTCTCACCTGGAAGAAATCCATAGACTTTATTTAATCCCTTTATATTATGAAATTTTGCATATATTAAATTAATAAGATTATTAATTGGCTTCTTAGAAATAATTACATAAACTCTAATAATATTGAAAGGACATTTAAATATTACATTCATATATATATGGATTCATATGCATACATAGAGGCGTGAGAGTCAAATCATTTCAAAAGCCAGTATCACAAAATAAAAGAATTTGAGTAGTAACAATGTGGCTAAGGGATGAAAAACATGTTGTTTTATTTATGACTTACCTCATCCTCATTTGATACCACTGTCGTCTTCAATGATCTGATGAAAAAGAGAGATAGCAATTGCTATCATTTTCAGGCTGGTTAATCAAAAGTGAAGTGTTCTGGGGCTTCCCTGGTGGCGCAGTAGTTGGGAGTCCACCTGCCGATGCAGGGGACACGGGTTCGTGCCCTGGTCCGGGAAGATCCCACATGCCGCGGAGCGGCTGGGCCTGTGAGCCATGGCCGCTGGGCCTGCGCGTCCGGAGCCTGTGCTCCGCAGCGGGAGAGACCATAGCAGTGAGAGGTCCGCGAAACCCCCCCCCAAAAAAAGTGAAGTGTTCTGCTTCTTCCTGAATTTTGCTTACTCATACATTTTTAAATATCTTTATTTTCAATATACAGAAAACCGACTTGACTTTCAAGAGGTCCAGAAATAAATTTTAATGTACCTTTAGCACTATTTTATGTTTTGAAAATTTAAATTCAAATAGATGATATGAGATATTCATTCATTCATTTTATTGATCAGCTGAATATCTCAACACTATCTCTTTAGCAATATTAAATCATATTTTGATATTATTCCTCCTTACTTTTGCAGTTGGAAGACATTGTCTTCAATATAATAATTTGCTTTGACGGAAGATTTTTGAATTTTTATTTTATTCTTTCCATTATAAATCAGATATATATATATCTTTATAGTATTAATTTTTATAATATTATCTACTGACTTGCACGTGACTAGTCTCTTTATTCTAATCTTAATTTCATAATTTTATCTCAACATCAACTATTATATAGTCTTTCTCATCTATTTGTTTTTCCATTAGATATGTTCATATAGATATAAGTATTTTCCATATGTCTTCATATTTATAGATCAATTATGGAGGTAGTAATGTTTCACCCAATAGTCTCATCAAAATGTTCAAACTGCTTTTATTAGCCTATAGGAAAATTAGCTATTTTTTAGGTGTAACCTACATAGAGTGTTAAAATTGACAAAATGCATAATAGAAGATAACAGTATAAACAGTGGTAAATAAGTTAGGATGCAGGGTCTTAGTTAAAATCTTTATACAAGAGTGCCTAGCTACTTCATTGAAAGGTTGAAAAAGTGAAAGTGAATTATCTTACTCTATTATTAGTAATTCCTATGTGTTAAAAAATTCTCATTTTAAAATCTCATCCTGTGAAATGTTTGGCTTTGACTGAAGATAAGAAAAGACCCTTACTTCTGAGATGTGCTTATGATTTCTCAATCTGCCTTTTTTCCCCAAACACCTTGAAAATTCAACTATTGTACGTATTTTATCATTTCTTTCATTTTGGATAACTACTAAAATTTAATCTGTGTTCATAATGCAAAGGAGAAAAAGAAATAAATGAATGGGTCAAAAGTAGCCTCTCTGGTGATTTTCCTTCCCGAGAATGTGACATTTCAATTCAATTCAACATTAATTTATGGAGCATGTATAGTGTTTTTGAATACAATGGAGCATACAGATATTTACAAAATGCAGTCCCTGCCTCTATAGAATTTAAAGTATATTGGGAAATGAAGTTATTTACACAAACACAGTTTGTAGTTGGTACTATGAAAGAAGTACAAGTTGCAGTGGGTAAAAAATGAGAGTGACAGAGAGAGAGAGCAAGTACTTTCAGCAGAGGAAATGAGAGGTAGGGATGGAATCAGTAACAGCTTCTTGGAGAAGGCAGCATTTGAATTGAGCATTTAAGGTGGGACAGGATTTTGGCAGTGGAGATGTACAGGAAATGTGTTCTGGAAGGAGAGAGAGGCAGTGTGTGCAAATACATTTAAATAAAGTCAAAGTATTTTCTGATTAGAAAGCTAGAAAGGATTGGGAAGGTGGGTTAGGTCAAGATGGGGATTGTACTGAATGCTGAGTTTATGACGTGTCATGTGAATTTATATTCCAAGGAGGAAGAAACTTGAGGATACCTGAATTAGGCTCACCAGCTGGGAGAGCTGTGTGAAAGGCTTGCCAAACCGAATGTGAATTCAGGAAAATAACACTAGGACAGCTTGCTGCTGCCTGGTGATCCATTCTTTATAAGATGCTGCCTAATAGCACCTTGTTCTTGGGTCGGGTCCAACCATCTAGGGGCAATGCCAACTTTGCTGAATCTTGCAATTCTCAGCTTCAAGCCCTCAGCAGAGTATTTATGTGTATGTTTCCAACTTCCCAGAAATAATTCTTCCTTTGAAATCTGTAATCATGTTTGAAGCTTTAGGAAGCAAAGAGAGACAAAAGAGAAAGGCGAAGACCAAGAGCATAGATGATTTTCATCCCACGGAAGAGTGGCTTTTTAACATTCCCAGATTTTCCAGTCTAGTATCTGTGTGAATTCTGTTAGGCAGAACAATTCTATTTCTAAATATTTCTGTCTGAGTCCACTCATCCAGGGCCCTCCAGGCTGATATAGGTGTGCTATCTTAATGCTTCTATAATGTTCCATTCCTATCAGAGAGGAGCTTTAAATTATTGATTATTTAGGCACTGAAATAAGGAATAATGGCCTTAGATTAGTGGTTCCCAACTGGGGGCAGTTGTGCCCCACAGGGATATTTGGCAGTATATAGAGGCAATTTGGGTTGTTAAGAGGTGGGGGAGTTGGGTTGCTACTGGCATCTGTAGCAACTAAACATCCTGCAGTGCACAATACAGTGCTTCCCCCAACTAACAAAGATTTATTTTGTCAAAAATATCACTAATGTCCAGGTTGAGAAATTCTGCCTTAGAAAGGAGGTGTTTAGGAAAAGAGCAGTGAACAATATTAGGTTTAGGGTAATGGACATTGACTATTAAATGGATTGACATGTTTTCTTCCTGAGTTTTGAGAGGAGTTCTGGAAATTCTCCTAAATTACTTATCATAAGGACTTATTTCCAATTTCTTGTGCGTATATTCTGCTCTGGAGATTGCCAGGACAGTATCTCTTGCAGCTGGGAGTATTATCTCATACTCTAATCAGTACCAGTAACACATATATTGGAAGAATCTCCATGGAATGGAAAGGTGTTGCTTGGGATGGCTGTTTACTCCTCCTGAAGCAGTTGAAAGCTGATTTCCTAAGAAGGGAAGGTAAAACAAAATTCCCTAGCTGTAAAGGAGGGAAGAGTCTGCCTCTGGGACTATCTCAAAGGTCTGGTCTACTGCTGCCTTAGAGATCAAATGATATGATCAATTTATCTTTCAACCTCAAGTCACCTGTCCTTAACATGTATGTGAAATCTGTCTCTCCCATGACATTGGGACTTTGTGGGGCCAGGTATTAAAAAATGTTTTGGTGGTAGGAGGTGTCAGATCAAGGAATGGCAATGTTTAAACAGAAGCTAGGTGACCATAAATATGTCTGGATGCTGTATAATGAATGCCTCTATTGATTTCTTAGGCATCTTCCTACCTGAATCTTTCAGAATAATATGTAGAATGCCAAAAAATTTCAGATTGACTTTCGAAATGAGGTGAGGGGAAGGTGAGTGCAAATGGTTTCTTAAAAGTTTTATTTCTCTTGACACATATTCTGTTTTACCATCTGTAAGGCAGGGTGGGCGGTTCCAATGCACATTTTATGAATTTGAACTTAAAATGACTCTGGTTTAAAAATAATAATGGTAATGTGTTAAAAGGGTGACAGGAACTCCAGTGGCAAAGTTAAAAGTCTGAACATTGACAGGATAATTAATATAAACAGCAGTTACCATAGCCAATCCACATTTGAGATTTTATTTGGTACAACTTGACTAAATACGCACTAAGTGTGTTAAAACTAAAGTTAGTATACACTGTAGTGAATGCTGGTGTTACTAACAGGCCAGGAACATGTTGAAAAGCACTCGAGGGGTGGAAGTGAAAACCATAGCCTCAGCCTCTGAGGTGTTCTTTCCAGGGAGACTCAGTCACCCTCCAGCACATACAGAAACTTGCTGGGTTTTATTTATGCTGGAATCTTTCTATATTAAAAAACAATATAATCACTGAAATACCACTACTGTTCAAGTTAATTTACTTTCTAATGGTTTATTTGCATAGTGAAATTTGCATTTTATTTCACAGCAAACGTTATGACTCCACCTGCCCTATTTTAGATGAAACACAAAAACAAGAGAGAAATAGAAACAGTTAAAGAAAATAATGAATATAAGAAATTTCTCGTCCACCCATCCTCACTTAACAATACCGAACCCAGCAGTCTGGAGAGCATGAAAGACCCCGAAGCTTTCCACCCTCATGACTAGTGCACTGACTTTCTGTTTCGATCTTCTCTCTTCCTTTGTCTTTACAGTGCTTGCAGTTCAATAAAGGTAATTTCCACAGGTGATATTGAGCCCTACAAAGTTCATCGTGAGGGTATATTCATTTTGGGAAGTGTAGAAGACAAGTGAGACATAGAATGTCTTATCAACCTTCAACATCACTCCTGCTTATCTGACTGTTATTGGCCTCAGACAGATGGGGGTGCTAATTGCAGATCACAACCTAATGTAACAAAGCACTGCTTTCTGACCTCCTTCTGTGATCAAGAGCATGAAACTTGGCGATATACTTTCCTTTTTCATTGAAGCACATGCATTTTCTTTGGGGGCTTCAAGGTTCAAATCCTAGGGTGACAGCTGCCATTTTAAAGGTGACTCATTACAGTCATTTAGAGAGTCCCCTAACAGATGGATAGGACTTTGTTTCCCAGGAAACACTGACAGGTTACAAGTTGTAACAGTTTTTAATAATTTCAACCAACTTATACACATCTGTCAATCACCCTATTTGGTAAAGTTAATAATGCAGTAATCTGAGGGTGACAAAATGATGGGTTTTTAGAAACAATTTATTCCATAACATTTTTACATAAAGAAAAGAAAATGTAGGTCAGATAAATTTGAAAGTTTATTTTTTACCCATAGGAAAAGACTCCTTTTATTTTCAATAATAAATTTCATATTTAGGTTACTATTCAGAAGAATTCATAGATGCTTCATATAAAAATCATTAGGGACAAAACTATGAAAATATAAAGAAAAATTTTAAGCACAGTTAAGCAGTCATTTTTCTCTTTGAAAACTTTTATAATTACATAATAAAGTTTCCTAAATAAATTAAATTGCAAGTATTTCCATTTACAAAGTCACAGAGAGGAAGTATAGTGGTTAAAAGTCATAGACTCTTACCTCAGAGCTATAACTCTCACCTACCACCCTCTAGCAATGTGACCTTATGTCATGAGTGGGCAAACTATGGTCTTTGGATCAAATCCAACCCCCAGCTTATTTTTGTAAATAAATATTTATTGGAAGCCAGCCACACTATAATTTATATGTCTATGGCTGTTTTCTAGTACAACAGTAGAGTTGAGTAGTTGGGACAAAACTGTATGTTTTGTACACAAAGTAAAACAAAATATTTACTATCTGGCTCTTTACAGAGGAAATTTGTGTTGTATAACTACTATATACTTCAGTTTTTCCACCTGTAAAATGTGTGCAAGAGTAACTTCTAAAGTAATTGTAAGGAATACATGAAATAAGACATAAAAAGCTTAGAAGCATTTTGGACACATAGAAAACTCTCAATGAATGCTATCCATTATTGCAAATGGACTCATCTGAGCAATACAAATCTATCTACACAAAACCACAATACATCATTTCAAAATCTTGTTGAAGGTCATTGTCAGACAGAAAATTCTAAGCACAACAAAGCACAACAAAACAATGATAACAAAACAGTTCAAAGGTTTACTCAGTTTATTGTAGTTTCCCAGTCATCACCAACAACTGTTCCTTGCACATTAATAGCTAATAAGTCATTTAAGCACTTACCACTATTTTACCAGAAACTGGGATGCCTTTACCTTGTTTGCTGCTAGCTTGTAGAAGTATGTAATCCATGGTCAAATGCTTCTCAGTAAAGTTAAACAAGTGGCAGCTGGCACCATACAGCTCTGTTATAATGAAAACATGAGGTGGCTGCCATTACACAGTCCTGCACTAATGAGAACAGTAGGAGTCTAGCATTACAATGGTCTAATGAAAACAGGAAATGGCTGGCATTAAATTGGTATAATAAAAACAGGGGGTGGCTAGCATTACACTGGTGGAATAAATAAATTAAGAGATGTCAGACCTCCCCAATCTCATCTCTGTTATATATGACCACAGTACCCACAATTTAGACTAGATCCATTCAAAGTCAACCAGTGTTGGATGAAAACAAGATTTTTTCATACTGTGCTTCAAGTTTCTTTTATTTCAATTTGTGTTTCCCTTAGGCCAAAGCAAGCATGCTGTAAAATAACAATATAATTTACACTAAACTCTTTTTTCCCCCCTTAATTCAAAAAAAATAAAACAACATTATTTCCAACTCCAGAAGAAGATTGGCTGGAATAAGAGCCAGCAATTCAAAAAGAGTTTCTAATTTGGCCCTGGCCTTTTCCTCTACTTTCTCTGTTAAGTATCCAATGGTGACTAAATACTCAGAGTGGCATAAAACAAACTAAAAAGGAACACAAAAAGGAAATAAAATGCCTCAGAGAAAAAAATTAAGCATAAAATCAATCATTTAACTAATGGACTTTTTTCTCTGAACAAAAGATCAACGTTTCTCATATATTGGTTTTATTTTTAAACTTATTAGTATAGATAGAAGACTTTTGTGTATACTTCTCAGACAATAAATTTACAAGAATATTATGTTTTATTGTAACTCACAGGGCCAGCTGTATCTGATTCACCGTGGTCTTTTTTTTTTTTTTACATCTTCACTGGAGTATAATTGCTTTACAATGGTGTGTTAGTTTCTGCTTTATAACAAAGTGAATCAGTTATACATATACATATGTTCCCATATCTCTTCCCTCTTGCATCTCCCTCCCTCCCACCCTCCCTATCCCACCCCTCTAGGTGGTCACAAAGCACCAAGCTGGTCTCCCTGTGCTATGCGGCTGCTTCCCACTAGTTATCTATTTTACATTTTGTAGTGTATATATGTCCATGCCACTCTCTCGGTTTGTCACAGCTTACCCTTCCCCCAGCTTACCCTTCCCCCTCCCCATATCCTCAAGTCCATTCTCTAGTAGGTCTGTGTCTTTATCCCTGTCTTATCCCTAGGTTCTTCATGACATTTTTTTTTCTTAAATTCCATATATATGTGTTAGCATACGGTATTTGTCTTTCTCTTTCTGACTTACTTCACTCTGTATGACAGACTCTAGTCTAGCTGAAAACAGCACAAGTTGGCACAGTTCAAGGTCAAGGTCAGTACATTAATCCTATCACTCAGTAGCTCCAGCTCCCATTTAAAAAAACAAAAACAAAAAACCTACATCAGTAACTTTATTATTTTTACATTAAAAATTTATTTATTTATTTATTTACAAATGACTTCAAACAAGAACAATGCTAAAACTACTTCCATGGATAGGGTCATGTTTCTGAAGGCTTATATACACTGACAGCTTTATTTTTCCAACGTAGAAAACAAACAGGAACATTCTGGTGAGGTCGCCAGATGATAAAACAGCAGTATGATTCAAATATGGTGAAAATACTAATAATCAAATAAAATTTTTAATCCAGTTTTACACACTGACATTTAATTTTTTGTGCTCCACAGTTTTTATTAGTCTTCTCTAAGATGATTGAATTAGCTTAATGAACAAATCCACATTCATGAATACATTTCTGTCTAATATATACTAAAGAAGAAAGTAAGTGGAAGGGGAAAATAATCTTATGCTACTCCTATCACATTTTTACATTTGTGTAAGATTAAATCTCTCTTCTTGAATGTGCTTTCTTAAGAAATGACCAAAATTGAGATTATTAAATTTTAAATAAGGAATCATGGACAAAAAGTCAATTAAAATTCCTTATTCATTTTTTTTCAAAGAGGTAGAATTTATTAGCCTAAAAGAAGTGATTTCTTTTACATGTTTAAAGCCAGAATTAAATCTATGATGTGCTGAACGCTAATATATATGTTACACAAAATGTGTTGCTGGGCTTGCATGGAATTCACAGACATGGCTTAATCGAGACACAAAGTGATGTGTGCCGTGCATTCAAAATTAGCATCTGGCCCAGGGCCACTCAATTTGGCATACTAAGAACTGATTCTATCCTCTGCCAAGTTTCTGCAGGGACTAGACTCACTGAATTCTGAATCACAGCCTCTAATTTTCCCTTCAACAGACTCTTTTTGAATTGTGGGACCAGAGAAACTTGCAAGTGAACATAAAAATTAAATGTGAAATATAGAACTCTCCAAAGAAAAATATTCTTCATAAAAGATGGATATAGAACATGAAATGTTTCCAATTAATCACTTGTAATGTGGACCACTTACTAGCCAGCTCACCCTCCATTCAATGTATTTGTTTCTTACACAAACAGAGAGCACTCTATAGGCTGCCCCTTCTGCCAAACTCCAAAGAAATTCTTGAGAGCTTATGAATTTGGCATATCATGAATTTACTTGACAGGTCTCATCATATAGTAGGCCGTATTTTTATTAGCCAACTTTGTGGAAGAAATGGCACTTTGCCCTAATATCAAACTAACCAATTCTGTCATGGTTGACATCTTTATTACATTATTAAATACATCAGTCAATACCAGCCGGTGTAATTGAGTCTTGTTATGTAACTCAGATAGTTGTTAAAACTATGGATCTTTTATCAAAGTCAAGTCAACATGCAGAAAAGGCTATTGTTGTAATGGAATTTTAGAAAAATATGTATCATTATTGCAAGTATTTCCGATTTAAAATAGTGAATTGAGCTTTCCTTGGATTATGCTCAGAATCATCTGTAATTGTGTTCCACTGAAAGCACTGTGTTAAACATTTGATTATAGTGATTTTAGCTTTGTGCAGCATATGTAATCCATGAAACCAAGCACCTGGAAATTACAGGGGGAATCACAAATGTCTGAAGTGGCAACTGTGAGAAGAACTTGAAAAGACATGCTTAGAATTGAAAAGGGGGAGAGGGTAAAAACAATTGGGGAAGAACAATTTATTAGAAGAAAAAGAAATCACTCTATATTTTGAATTCTTAAAAAAAAAATAGCTCCAAAGAAAGCTCAATAAGTTTTCTTGGAGGTCAATAAAATTATTTTTAAATGAGTAGAAAAGATGCTAAAGGAGAGAAAATTAAAGGAAAAAAATTGTAAGTATTTAGCTTCCTTTCAAAGCTCATTAAAACAGCTTTTAATGCCTATCTAAAATAATGGCATAGGATTAAATTAAATTTCCACAGGCAAAGTTAGCATTATTTTTTTTTAAAATCAGTATCTATTCTGGATAAAGCAACTTAATTTCTAATTTCCCCTAAATCCTGAAACCTAACACCTGTTCTATTGTGTTTTTCATAAGAAAGTAAAATATTCTTACATCTTATCCAGAAAGAACAAAATTCCCATGAGAAATTTCTTGTATTTTTAGCATATCTGAACTTTCAGGATTCCACAGGAAGAAATCTTGGTAATAGCCCACACTGGAGCAATTTATATGTGACTCATTTTAAATAAAAATGAAATGTTAAATGAAAGATTCTTTAACCCAAATATAAAATGTAATATAACCATGAAATTTCAATAGCATTTAAAAAGTATATCAAGTATAAAAAAAACCCTGAAAATTTAAAATATAATTTATGTTTAAGAAATACACATATTTTTAGTAATACTTTTATCCAATAAAAGTAGTCCTTTTAATTTCATTTAACACCAAATTGTCCTTAAAAAAAAAGTCTCAATGTACACGTGCCTACAAGGCCAGCCCCAAGATTTTAAAAAAAATGACCACCTAAGAAAACAAATAGTCCCATAAATATTCCTCTTTAATTCTTAAAGTGCTCTCATCTCCACCAACCAGAAAACATTTAGGTATTATTGAACACTGGGGGAGGGGAGTAGAGGGGGTGTCAAAATAAAATCAGAGCTCCACACCTTACCAGACAAAAACAGACCCTGCATGTTATTGCACTTTTAAATATCCACAATAAATTCAACTGAATACTTTGACAACCTAAGAGTCATATACTATCTCTTATACTATCTCAAAACCATATACTATCTCTTATTAAACATTACATTTTTTTGCTCTTTTCCTTTACTTCATTTAAGTATCTTGGCTTAGGTGTTTCTCAGGAAACTATGCCGGTTCAATTCTCGTTACTGTTTCATTTCAGAGATCTCAATAAATAATAGCTAAATTTGACATGCAGTTCATAACTTAATATTAAGTACTTGAGAACTTAATGTATCTACATGTGGAAGATCAGTTGGGGGTATAGATGGTACCTGGATCTCCCAGTGAATAGTCTATGTCCATGTTCAGAACATCAACAAAGCAGTGGTATAAAATTAAAAATAAGCTTTAAAATGATTGCCATATTTGATATTTTTAAAGAATCGAATTGATTATGGGGATAATAAAATAAGTACTGGATCTCACAAATATGTTCTGTTTTCATAATATGTTTATTTTGAAATGTATATGGAGTGCAATATTTAATTTTATATGACAATTCCATATAATACTTATTTCTATCTATCTATCATCTATTTATCTATATCCTATTGGTTCTCTTTCTCTAGAGAACCCTAACTAATGCAAGTGGTGTACCATAATATTGTCAGTGCTTGGAGCCAATTTGCTTAATGATAGGTTTGGTTTAAGACAGTCAAGGACCGTGTTGAGAAATGTAGCCTGAATTAATTTCATGCCCAAGGCATGTATAAGTTGCTTCTCCCAAATGTCTTCATCAAAAGGGTTGCCACAGAAAATAATAACTACCTCGCTATTCTCGAGGTTAAGTAGAAGTCTGTACAGTGAACAAAGGGATAGAGAAATTGGTGGGAAGAATGGAGTTCTAGCAAATGCCCCCAAAATTGTGACTGGTTTAGAAAAATATACTGATAGGAAATTTTATACTAGAATGACTGATTGCTGTCAAAATTATCATCAGTGCATAGAATGATTTCTTGGCAAGTATGGTATAGAGAAAGATTTCTCAATATCTCCTTGGAGCACCTCTACTTCCTTAAAGGAAAACATATCCAAAAGTCCTCAGTTATTAACAAATTGTTTGCATTATTATGTTAGTTAACTGTGTACAAAATTAAATATAAACTAAATATGAATTCCGTACATTGATCATTTTTAACTGAAAAAAAAAGTACAAATTACATACAAACAGGGATACAAATCCTATATAATTCAAATTAACCACAATTAAGATGTTAAGTGATTGTGTTTTGTTGAAACTAAATTGCTGCTAGAAACATGAGCATGAACATGGCACAACGCTCTGTTTGGGGACTGACTGCAGGTGGTTGCAAGTTTGGCATCGTTAAATTCCTGTGCATCTTATAATGACACAAATCTCCCACCAGTTATCTCTTTTTGACTTTTTATAAAACATTCATTAGTATACATACCCTGATGTCTTTTGAATGAATGCTTCATTTACATATTAATTCTGTCTCTATTCTTTTCTCTTTAGCCTACTACAATAAATTGTTGATAGGTCTTAGTTTAATAACTAAAATTTTCTATGATTTTAAAAATGAAAGCTTATACTTTGAAAGCTCTGATAGAAAATGTTGTGGCACTCAAAGATATGTCTGCATATTTCAGAGAACATATGGGCCCCACTTGAGAGAAACTATTATAGAAGAATATTTTATTGTGGTCATTTATTATCCTGGGATTTTTTTTTTTGTCCAAAATATTTTTTTCCTTATCTCATTCCCCATATTTTTTTCTCCAGAATGTAAGCATTAAATTGTGAGATGCATCAGGATGCACCATAGAAATATCATGAGACATATGATCCGGCTTCAGAAATGTATTTGATTTTATGACTCTAAATAAGTGTCTGCCCTTATCCACAGCTGAGTTGAAAAAAAGCAAATCAATGCCATCCAGGGAACCTCCACAACATGAGATCATGGTTAGGTGGAGTGATAATCTTCCAAATGAAGAAAGGTCAATGAGATAAGGCACTGCTTAACAAGTCTTTAAATTTCTCCATTTTGGCAAAGTTCCCAACAAGGAAGCAAGAAGTGGCATTGAAGTGTCTCATTCTCACCTTGATGAGCCCTTAAAATGTAATTTACTGTTGCTCTCAATTACTATCCATTCCACAAGTGTTTACTATTTTTGACTTACAGTGGCCTCACAGTCAAATGATGATGAATAAACATAATGAAGTGTTCTGTTTTAACAGAAATCTAGTGCTAAAGCAAAATAAGATATTTAGACTTATATATATCATATAGACTTATATTTAGACTGAATGACTCCCACTTGAAGTTTTAATAAACTGCCGAAACAATATGCTAAAACTAGAGTGAAAGAATTATTCCACGAAGACAGATATTTTTCCGAGGTAATAAGTGATTTCCTTCACAAAGAAGTGATAATTTGGTTTGTTTTCCCAATGTGTTATTTGTATTAATTATCTAGATTCTAGAAGGTCTTCATATTACCAAGAAACTTGGTAACTAGCAATGAATTCAAATGTCTTCAGTATGGCAAGCTTTGCCCAATTACACTTTAATTGAAAGTACTTTTTCTTAAGTTATGTCATATGTGCCACATATGTCTCATGATACATGTGTGTGTGTGTGTATATATATATATATATATATATATACACATGGCTGTTTAAGGTCTACACAGTGGCTAAAAGCAAAACAACAAAACAAAGCAAAAACTAAAAAACATTGGCGGGGAAGACAATACATATGGATGTGGGTGGCAGTGTTTGAACAACAGATCTGGCAGTCCCTAAAGGAATATTTCAGGAAAAAAAAATATTTATACCAAACTAGTTCATTGTGTTACATTTAGTGAGGGTTTCTACCAAATATTTGTATGCTATCAAAATTATAACCTTTGCCATTGCTGGCTTGTGCCCTTGGATTTCATTTGTGAGATAGAATTTTGGATGGTGCCTTGTTCTCTTTGCCCTACACATTTTAAATTTTCTTGTATAGAATTAGTTTTAAAAGATTGGGTTGCATTATTTATGTATGTTGCACAGCATGCATATCTATATACATTTATTTCACCAGTCCCAACATGGGGCTAGAAGCAAATAAGGAGAACAAATATATTTGCAATTCATTATGTGATAAGTCCTAAAATGCTCACTTCTTTTCCTTTATTCTCATCCAAAAGTTTCTCTACTTCAAATTTGAGATATACTTAATTAGAGATCACTTATTAAGAGCACAGGCTTTGAAGTCAGAAATTTATATGTGCAAATCAACTTCAAACTCTTGTAATCTGGGTGAACTTGGGAAATTTATAAATTATCTGAGTTACATTTACTCATTTGTACAATTATGCCTAATTCATTAGGTTATTGTGAAGATAAAAGTGATTATGTTTATGATATGTATATACAACAGTGTCTGGCTCATATTAATTTGTTTTTAAATGTTAGTGCTGATTTTTAAGAAATACTTTTATTATTCACTACTTCAAAATGTAAGACATTTATTTGGCTTTGAAATAAAAATGCTAGTTCCTGTGTAAATAAAAAGATAACTAATACAAGAGGGTCTTAGATACAAGAGTGAATATGGAAGTTCTAAGGAAGGTGAAAACAGACACATACTTTTTCCAATTAATTTAATATATTTTATCTATTTAATTTTAAAAATAAATACTTTGTTATATATTATTATTACTATCTCCTTTTTAATGCATTAGAAAACTGAATCCTGGACACATTCTGTGCAGGATTTTAACCAAGATCTAGTTTTGAAATACATGCCTTCTCACCAATAAGTTGTTTCATCTGAGTGAATTCCACTCAAGGGGCTGGGGAATGCTTTCATGTTTTGAAGGATATACAGGCATACCTCATTTTATTGTGCTTTGCTTCATTGCACTTTGCGACTATTGTGGGATTTTTTTGTTTGTTTTTTGTTAAAATCGAAGGCTTGTTTAACACTTCATCAAGTAATTCTATTGGTGCCATTTTTCCAACAGCATTTGCTCACTTCGTGTGTATCAGTGTCACATTTGGTAATTTTCACAATATTTCAAACCCTCCACCAGTAAATATATTGACTCGTTAAAGGCTCAGATGATGATTAGTAGTATTTTAACAATGAAGTATTTTTTAATTAAGGTCTGAATATTTTTTTTAGACATAATGCTATTGCACTCTTAATAGACTACAGCACAGTGTAAATATAACTTTTTCATGCACTGGGAGACTAAAAAGTTTGTGTGGCTTGCTTATTGCGATATTCACTTTATTGAGGTGTTCTGGAACCGAACCACAATATATCCAAGGCATGCCTGTACCATTCAAACTAGACCATCATGAAATTAAATGGGTAGGAAGATGGAAGAGAATTTAAGGATAAGGAAACATCAAGAGCAAAGGCACCTATGGCTGATATTTCATACATCATTTGGGTATTGGGAGGTATATCCATATGATTGGAATATGGAATGGGGAAGAATGAACTAGAACGTGATATTCAAAATGTACTAGATTTGGAGTACCTTGAATGCTATGAGTTTATACTTCTTACCAAAGATGATAATGAAAGATTTCTGAAACTGCCGATCAGAAACATAATGTATAATAGAGTAAAAAATAGAATGAATTGATGAGCAAATTGTCCTGATGGGAAATTATAATAACCTGAACAGTTCTTTACAGATATCAACATACATTCTCAAATCTCATAATGTTGCTTCCAACTTCATGAGAAAATTGAAGCAATAAAAAGAGAAAATAACATGCACCCACATCCTCTGCCTCTTCCAATGTCACCATGGATCAGACCTCTGTTCTCCCAAGCAAATCAGTTCCTCCCTTTCTGCACCAACTCCCATCCTTTCAGGTTCTGCACTCTAGGCAATTCTTGTCACTTCTTCTGAATTCTCAATAGTTGGCTCTCTGTTGAGCATTGCAATTAGCAAACAAATGTGTTGTTATTTATAAACACACACACACACACACACACACACACACATTTCTCTTGACACACTTGCCCCACCTGCTACTGCATATTTTGGTGGTGTTGTTTTCCCATTTACAATGGAATTCCTTGAACAAATTTTCTGTACTCTTATCTTCAAATCTTCTCCTTCTGTTCTCTCCAAAGTCCAATCCAATTAGGCTTTTGCTCCCTTCTCTTATTCTTGTGACACTGCTCTTATCAAGGTTGCTAAAACCAAGACTGACTTCCAGGCTGTTGAATGCAATAGTCAGCTGCATGAGCAACTTTTCAAGGAGTTGATCACTCCTTTCTCATTAATATATTTCTTTACTTGTATTCCAGGACTCTCTTGGTTTTCCTTCTGACATGGATTGATTCTTCAGTATCCTGAATCTCCCTTTTCTTCATAACCTCTTAATTTTGGAGCATCCAAGAATTCAGTCTTTGCATCACTTATATTCTCTACCTATATGTATTCCTTTTGTAGCCTCTGCTGGTCTCATGGCTATAATCAATGTGCAAATGATTCCTAAATTTATATTGTTAGTCTAGACCTCTTTTTCTAAATTCCAATTCCATATGTCCAATTCCTTCCTTGATAAATCCACTTGCTATGTCTAACTCAACATCTCAAAAAACTGAACTCTGATCTTCACAATTAAAATAAAATGAAACAAACAAAACAAAATAAACCATTTGCAACCTTCTGCATCTCAGTTGATGCCAACTCTATCCTTTCAGTTGCTCAGAACCTAACTACAGAGGCCTCCTTTAATTTTTTTTTTCTTTCAAATCCGTTTAAATTGTCAGGTAACCTGTTGATACTTTTTTCAAAGTAGGCATAAACTTTCCACTCTCCATGGCTTCCACTAAACTACTCCAGTCCAAGACACCATTGTTTCTAGCCCAAATTACTTTATAATCTCCTCACGTGTCTTTCTGCTTCTAGCTTTGCCCTTTTAAGTGATTGTTCTCAACCTAAATGCAGAGTGATCCTTTGAAATCATAATCTGCAAATAATTCTCCATGTCACTTAGAGAAAAAAACAAAGACCTTATAAGGGCTTACAAGGTGAGTGTGCTCTTTACTGCCTTTCTTTTACACACTACTGTACCTTCCCCTTCCCCTGTTTTCAGGTACATTGGACTCTTTCTTCTGGACATCAATTTGGTTAAACCTTCACTTATTTAAAGTCTTAGCTTAGTCTTGGCTTACATATTTGTTTTTCAAAATTTTTAAAATTTGAAATGGGAGAAAAAGAACAGACAGTAAGAAAGCTGGATATGAGAAATAAGGGGGCCAAACAATGTAAGCAAGTCACGACCTGGAGTTACTAACTAGGCACCCAAATTCCCATGCACTGTGAAAGCACCTCTTATGTTCATTTTATGAATTAAAAAAAATTCTCCTTTTTCTTTACAGAAACCAATAACCTTGGGAACTTTCATACAAAGACAAAAAGGACTATAATTTCTGCTTCATAATTGTATTGTCAAGAAACAGTGAGATGAGTAAGAAAAAAACCTGGTAAATAAAAACAGTTTATCATTTAGTAAAATACCTATATCATTCACTTTCCCTAAAAAATAAATCTTTTGAAGGAATTTGGAAGAATATGAAGAAAGTATATTAATGCCACTAAAGTGGTGATTTAAAAGTAAATATTAGGTGTTAAAGCTTTCCACGATATTGAAAATAATTAGTATTTTTGTATCAGCTTTCATAGCATTTGAAGTTTATAACATGATTTTTTTTTTTTTTTTTTTTTTTTTTGCTGTACGTGGGTCTCTCACTGTTGTGGACTCTCCCATTGCACAGCACAGGCTCCGGACGCGCAGGCTCAGTGGCCATGGCTCACGGGCTTAGCTGCTCTGTGGCATGTGGGATCTTCCCGGACCGGGGCACGAACCTGTGTCCCCTGCATTGGCAGGCGGACTCTCAACCACTGCACCACCAGGGAAGCCCCTATAAAATGATTTTGCACACATATATTTGTTGGAATAGAAATAATAGACACGATGCTGTATGTGCTTAGAGCTTAGTAATCTTATAATATGAAATGTTTGCCTTTATAACCCTTCAGCTATATATGTATCTCTTCCCTGAAACTTCTATTTCTCAATAGTATGATATAACATAAAGTAGCCATTGCTGAGTAAAGTATTACTATATATTATTAGGTACAGTTATAAGTGCTTTTTTGTTTACAGTTATTTATTCCTTACAATATCCCTGTGTAGTTTTGTGTTATTATTACTTTAATTATATCAATGAGTAAAACTAAAGTTCAGAGTTTTCATAACTTGCACAAGGATACACAAAAAAAGAGAGGACATATGTATACATGTAGCTGACACAACATTGTAAAGCAGAAACTAACACAACATTGTAAAGCAAGTATACCTCAATTAAAAAAATAAATAACAGCTAACACTTCTGTAACTCTTAACAAAAACAAAAAACAAAAAAAAGGAAAAAGAAAAAAAAAGTAAGGACGAAAACACAATTCATATCTACCCAGTGAAACTGTGGCGGTCATCCTCTTAATTGCTGTATATCACTACCTCTATGAAAAGAGAGGTGATATAAAATTGGCTTCATGATAACCAATTTAGACTAATAGGTAAATGAAAGGAGAAATAATAAATAACATGACATTTTTTGGCCTTTGGAACAGATTCTGATTAGATTTTTTGCTTGAAGAGACAAAACTGGAGAAGAGGCACAAAGCTTGAGAATTAAGTAAAGGAACTCAAGGATGGCATAACTGAGCCCTCTGAACCCAAGGTGGAGAGCTGCAATGCCCGTACCACCTTTTAAACTTGTAATGTGAATGACCATTGTGTCATGTACACAAAAAGTCTTCTGTGGTCATTCCACATCAAAAGACTAAACTTGTCTGACCTTGGAGGCCTGAGGACCTTGAAGGCAGCCTCTAGATAACTGGAGGAGGCAGCAGTCATCTTGCTTCATGCGGCAGCAGGAGGAAAACAGGACTACATAGTTAAGGGGAGCCTTTCAAATTTGTTTACTTCTTACGACCTCCTTATTTTGCATTTGAAAGTTTGAATGAGAGTTGTGTTACTTTAAGATTAGTTGTAAAGTAGGATGGGAAATACTCTCTCTTTCACTGAGATGAATATCACACATAAGGGTTCGCTAAGGGTCAATTAACATTTTTCTGTCTTTTAATATTATGTCCTGAATATAGAAAGCCAATCTGAATAGTTCAGAATTATCAGGCTACCTTTCTTCAATAACAGAATGTGTTTGCTACTTATGATTTTGCAATAATTACTGCATCTCCACTTTGCCTATGTAGACACAGCCAGCATTAATTTTATGGGGTGTGAAATCAAGCAAACCGGAACTAATTGAAGTGTTAGTCAACATTATACTCACATTGAATAAATCAAGATTAATATGACTTAGGTAATAATTGAAATACACATCTCATTCCAGATAATCTCATTTTCAAAGTAATCAATGTGTTTTATGTCATAAGAATGAGCAAGTATCTTTATGTGTATATGTATCTAACCATCTCTCTATAGATATGCCTACATATGTGTGTAAACATATTATCTAAGAATATGACTGCACCATAAGCTTACAGCATTATAAGGAAATAATATAGGGCTTCCCTGGTGGCACAGCGGTAGAGAGCCCGCCTGCCGATGCAGGGGACAGGGGTTCGTGCCCCGGTCCGGGAAGATCCCACATGCCGCGGAGCGGCTGGGCCCGTGAGCCATGGCCACTGAGCCTGCACGTCCAGAGCCTGTGTTCCGCAATGCAAGAGGCCACAATAGTGAGAGGCCCGCGTACCGCAAAAAAAAAAAAAAAAAAAAAAAAAAAATGGCACAGGGATATCGGCTCGGTGGTTTGTAACCGGAGGGGTGGGATAGGGAGGGTGGGAGGGCAGGAGACGCAAGAGGGAAGAGATATGGGAACATATGTATATGTATAACGGATTCACTTTGTTATAAAGCAGAAACTAACACACCATTGTAAAGCAATTATACTCCAATAAAGATGTTAAAAAAAAAAAAAAGAAGAAAGACCAAGGGAGTCCTATTTTAAAATAAAGTTTTTCAAATAAATAAATAAAAATCAAGCAAAAATCAAAAATAAAAAAAGAAATAGCATAGCCTAATGTTAAATATGAGTCAGACAGATGATTTGGGTACAAACTGACTTTTGGCCATTCATTGCATGCAAAATAAAGATAGTAATACCTATTTCAGAGTTTAAAAAATTACTAAAGCTTCTAATACAATGCCAGGACAGAATATGAACTCAACAAATGGTGCCACATTAAGAAAACAGAGCAGTGACTCAGTCCAATAAAACATGTAAACCTATATCGATAAAAATATATTCAGTCACTCTACCTGTCACAGATCCTTTCCTCACTTCCTTGCCAGATGTAATCAGGCTAATCTAGTTGTTCTTAATAGGAGACAATTTTACCTTCCAAGTGACTTTTGGCAATGTCATTTTGACAAAATGAGTGGTTGCTGCTTCCATTCAGTGGGTAGAGGCCAGAGATGATGCTAAATATGCTACAATGCATAGGACAGCTGCACCCAGCAAGTAATCATCTGCTCCAGAATGTCAGTACTGCAGACATTGGGAGACCCTGGACTAAACTCATAGTATTTGGAATTTATAATGATCATATTGAATCAACAATTCAATATTTATTGAGCGTCCACCATATGTCAAACTAAGTATTATTAATACAGTGTTTAGAAGGCAAGGCCCTTTTCTTCATGGTGATTACAGTGTAGTTTGTATGCTGTCCTTTTCCTGTCCCTCTCCTATTCTCAAATGTTCCTCCTCTCACGGCATAGTCACCTTTTCAGAACTTCTGGGAAACCATTTGTGACCTCTCCAATCTTCACTTATCTTCTCTTTTCCAAATGTCCACACAACTAGTAGTCTGTGTCATATATTTTAGTACTTACTAACAATCATGGATTGTTCACTAATTGTTTTATGTACACGAGTGTTATCTCCACAAAAAAATCTTGATTAGAAATCACAAGATTTATTTATTGATTGATTAAAATATTTATAAATTGATTAAAATACATAACAAGTATGAATTCCCCATTCATGCTCTTAGATGTGCAAAAATCTAGCATTTTAAAAATCTAACTGAAGTAAATTTTTATAGTGAGTATTTTATCTGGTAATGGAAAACTTAATGTCACCAACTCAGGATAAATTCAATTGCTTGAGAGTTTTCCCATTTGTTTCAGGATAAATTTGATCAATGGCAGCTCTTATACCTTCCAAACTTCTCCCTAGTAAGCCATCTAGCTTCTGGAATATTTATGTGACCTGGTGGGGGGGAGGGGCAGGGTGGGTGCAGATGTCTGATCAACTCATGATTTCCTCCTCTCAGCTAAAATAACATAGTCTGCTAGTTCAGGCCACATTCAAGCATGAGAAAGAGAGGGCTCTTCTTATTCCCCATCAAGGAGCAGAGAGAGTCCATGAGGCTGCCCTATACCTGCTTTCTCTTATACTCTACCCTCTGTGCCATGGTTGACCCTTCTCCATGGTGGGTGGACATATCTCTTCTCCAGGACACTCCCCAGCACCTACCTACATTGTTTTATTTTTCTCTTTAATTCTCATTCTATTTGAAATGATTTTCACAGGGCCTGGAGTGTCTTATGTGTGTGTGTATGGAGGAGGGGAGTAGAGAAAAGGAGATTGGTAGCAAATATTTGTTCTGCCTATTTACTAGCCTTTCCCTACACCTGGAATGCCACTTCTGAAGCCTATGTCTTTTCCTACACCTAAAATGCCATTTTTGAAGTCTAAAGTCCAAACATAATCACTTGAGGGTCTGCTTTAATGCCTGTTCCTAAGCAATGGAGAGAGCCCAGAGTAATCAGAAGTACAGGAAAAATCAGATCTACAAACCCTCCACAAAGCCCCTTGCAGCATATGGTCACAATGGACCAACTTGACTATACTTCCTCCTTCTGCCATCTCTCCTCCCCAATTACTCATGCAATTTGTTTCTGGGTTTCACCTTTGGAGGTTTCTGTACGCCTGGAAATTTGTTTGCTTCCTCTCTGTAGACACCCTCTTCCTTCAAAATTGTCTTTAATGCACATTCCTGTATGCAGGAAATTACACATAAGTTATTCCATTTCTAATGAAAACAATTGATAATTTTGTGAAAGCCTGAATTTATTTTCTTTGTTTTCTCAAACTGTAAATTTCTAAAGTCAGAGCTCTTTGTCTAATTGCACAGTGGCAGTTAGCACACTGTGGGAATACAATAATCAATTGCATTTATGGTTATATATGTAATATATACAAGCATTTATACTTCTAATATCGTCAGTTATGTGAAATAAAAAAGCACTTGGGGCTTTTGAGTGGTGGTTGCGCAGTGGTTGAGAGTCCGCCTGCCGATGCAGGGGACATGGGTTCGTGCCCCGGTCCAGGAAGATACCACATGCTGCGGAGCGGCTGGGCCCGTGAGCCATGGCCGCTGAGCCTGCGCATCCGGAGCCTGTGCTCCGCAACGGGAGAGGCCACAACAGTGAGAGGCCCGCGTACCGCAAAACAAACAAACAAACAAACAAACAAAACACTTAAATTAATTTAATACACACATTTAATACACCTTGGGCGATGTCGTAGTTTCTTTGTAAATATCCAGTTCAAAAATAAAGCTGAATATAGAAGAAGATTCATGATAACACCAGTTCTCTTATTTGAATATGTACGTTATAGGTAGTCCATATTTTGCATCCTCACTGCATCCATTTAATGGTGTCATAAATATTTGAATACTAATCTGAATCTGTTCATCCATTTGTACAAGCGATTTCATTTTCCTTTGCTTCCTGGGATAGTACCAATTGACTGTCTTTGCACCTCTAAACAAAAGCAATTCAATCTCCCACAATTTTTCACCTGATGCTAGTCATAAGCAGCCAGAAAAATGGTATCTTCCTGTTAATGTCGTCATTTGCATAGCTGTTAGTATTCCAGTGCATCATTACATCAGAGAATGAGAGAAAAGTAACATTGTATTTTATTCAATCAAGAAACAGTGTCAAATGCCTGATGTCCATACCTAAACTTTTAATTGTAGTTTCCTTGCATATGGGACTGTACTGTGAGGTACAAAGCATTATCCTTCAATAAAAACAAAGGCTTACACTGTACGGGAGAAATCCACAACAGAACTACCTTTGAATACAAGAATGGAAATTATGTGCATGTTTCTCCAGGGAAAATTTGGTCTTGCACACTCCTGAAATCAAATATTTCTATGAGTGTTCACTGAGCATATGATTGCCTGTTTTACTGCTAGATTAGGTCAATGCTGGCATGGCAACTTCGTATCACTTTACCAGCAAGGCAATTTCATACAATTAATTTCCTTCTTTAAAGGAAGCAATAAAGGACAGGCAATTGGAAACCTCACAACCTGTAACAACATCCTTTACTAACTAGTGCACACATCTGCAAAAAATATCTCCCTTTGTGTAGGCTTACACACGTGAATTCAATTTTTAAATGATGTTGGGGTTTTCACAGATCCATTATGAATTCCTTGTAAGAAACAAACAAACAACAACTACAAACAACAGCGCTGTGAGAAGCAGAGAACACAGATTGACTCACAGATCTCAAAACTCCTCTTAAGGTACTTCTGTATTCTTTGGGGATTTAAGAGTATGGTTGTAATATACAAAGGTGGGGAAAAAAGGAGTAAAATACTGGAAAGTAACATAGTGTGAAGACAGAATCTCCCATCTAATTCATGCCTTGGCAAGCATTGTATGCATTGATTTCAAAATTATTTTCTGTCTTTTTATTTAAGTTAAAAGGCCACTTACAGTGCTATAAAGTATAACATACGCTCTTTTTTTTCTCTTATGTGGACATACTTTGCTTTTTGGACATCCTTTTACTGTCAATACTTACATCTGTTGTTTAAAAAGCTATTCGTGGTGCAATTTCTTTTTAAATGCAAACCCATATGTGTGATCTCTAGAGGAACTGGTAAATTTCACCAAATGGGCATTCCTAAATTACATGCCATCTGTAGCTAGTGAAGAGAGGACTAAACCTGCTCAGCTGTGATTTTGCACCAATGTTTCCATCATTTTGATTGGCTCTAGGGAAATCATCCGTTTTTGGCATGAACTTTTCTAGCCCCAACAGGTTATTATGGTCTGCTTGAGTTGCATTGGCTCAAAGAATATTATATTTTGGCACATGTGAGAACTCATTCAGCTTTCTGCATTGGTTTCTTTACCACACCTTACCATTGTGGCATAAAAATTCTGCTTTTTTCTTTGTTTGTTCTTTTAGGTTTCAAACTAATGAGGAGATGGTAAAGGTAATACCATTGCCTACATAGTTGTTGAAAAACAAATAAGCCCCAAGATTGCACATTCTAATAGTTGAATTACCTTAGTAAAAATTGCCACATTATACAATTGAAAGATCATGGCTAAAGGATCATGCTGGAAAAACAATATAAGAGGGTAAATCTCTAGTACACATTTTTACCAGTGCTCCCCTGCAAATAAAGAAAGAAGAATATCTCACTTTTTTTTTCAGTTTACAAATGCAATTTTTCACACTTAATTATTTTTTCTGGCCAAAAGCTGTTTTAGGCTCATGTATTTTAAACTGTGGATAAAGTCCCAAAACATCAATGTACAGTTAAACAGTGAACTGAAATTCTAGGTATTATTTCAATGACCACTGTTGAATTTTTACATACAAAATAATCTGCAGTTGAAGTAAGAATACTATCATATAGGAGTCATTCTAATGATCTCACTTCCTCCCTCTTGCTTTTAATTCATCCTAACATTTTTGTAAAGATTTTAAAACATAAGCAAAGTCAAAATATTAGCAAGACAACTATTATGACTGTGGAACACAATCATAAGCAGGATGCTCACATATTTTTCCCACTGGTTTCTGTAATCATTCCCAAGAATCTTCCTTTGGGTTGAATCAGAGCAAATGGCTGGCTTATCTTTATATGAGAAATAAGGGTCCTGTGGCAGAAGATACAGGTAGTAAGAAGGTCAGCATGGATCACAGTGAGAAATGTCAACACCAGGAATGTAGAAAAGAAACAGATTGATTGAAACATACACTTATAACCAACATGGCAGATGGCAGTAAAGAGGGAAGTAGAGAAGACAGAAAAAAACTACATCAAAAGTCAAATGAATACTGGTGTAAAGGGCCAGGAGACATGCAGGAGTGCTCTTCAACACTGATTAGAAGCACACCATTTCTCTGAAGTCTTTTTGAAATTCTAAGTTTTAACCCTCTCCTTGAACCTCCCAGTTTTCAAAGGATATCTACCCAGGGTCAGTGCAGAGAGCTGGCTGACTAGGACTGCAATAGAGCAACAGAGTATGAAGGAAAAAAATCTAGAATTAAAAATTTTTTAATCTAAAAAAGAAAAAATTGTACCATTAAAAAAATATTGGCACCATTAATTGTGTCAGAAACACTTATCAAAATATACCCTGATCTTTACTCTCATCTTCACATAGATCATCTTTACATGGCATCAAGATATGAAATAATATCACCTTTTGTATGATTTAATTTATGGTATAAATTGCACAGAAATATTTTAATGGAATTGTGGCTAATAACTGGAAGGAAGAGTAAGCTAACATTTCCAGAAAGTGTGGAAGATAATGATTTGATCCATGATCTCTTTCTCTTAGGTACAAGCAATGGTCAGTGACATGTGGTCCCTTTTTAGTCAGGGAATCCTGGATTCGTAATGTAATCAACCCACTGGAATTTGTGTTGGAAATTCAAGATCTTTTAGCAATAATTAACAAATCCTGAAATTTGGGTTTCACACATGTATTTAATTTAGATAGCGGAAAACTCACACTTAATATTTTCCATGTATTACACAGGAAACCTCATGTAGAAAAAAAAAGAACATAGGAATTTTCCGATCATTATCTTCAAATGTTCCTGAATTGTCTGCCACATAACCTTATTAAGGAGACATTTGTCAGCCATTTCTCCTTATACACACACCCATACATAAGAGAAATATTATGGTATCCTGTCTGACTCAAATAGTGTTGAAGATAGATATTCATGGAGAAGTAGAAAATAGAATAAAGAAATACATAAAGCAAGGGTGTAATAGTAGAGGAAATAATCCCAAGGGAGAAATGCTGGACAGAGAGAGAAGTAAGGCCTTACCCCTTTCATCATACATCATGTATCTGACCCCTCAGGAGTAGAGCCAAAGCAGGGAAAAAAAGGAAAAGAGGATGATGACATTGTTTTGATCTTTTGAAATATGATATTTGTATTCTATAACATGGATGATCAGTATTTTGTGTAGGTCTGTTTTATAATTTCTGCTAAATCTCAGTCATTCAAAAATAGTTTCATGTATCTAAAGCAGCAGGTGATAAAATGACCAGCTAGAATAGAGGTGAACTTATCAATTTGCTTACTATCTTGCATAAAAGAAATCGTGGGTATAGCTGTGATCATTTAAAATGTCTTTGGCCTTCTTTGGGAAGGATCTTGAAATATTCATATTTGAGAGAGTATTATTGAAAAGACAGAGGGATTTAGGCGAAAGAACCCTCTATTCTTATTCTTTATATTTTGCTGTACGTAGCTTCAACTATGTCTTTGGTTTGATTACACAGCCATTTTCATTGTTATAAAGTCCCAATTGCAAGATAAAAGAGAGTGGTGTGCAATCTGCCTTAGAAAAAATGTTAATATAAACTTTTAGTGTGTGTGTGTGTGGGGGGGTGTGGGTGTATCTGCATTATGAGTGCTTAAAATACACTTAGCAGCCTAGTAGTTTTCTTAAGCAGAATTGCTAGAAGTTGTCTATAATAAATAAGATATAAGTCCTTTTCTAATCATCAGTGGCACTACCACATCTGGAAACTTATGTTCAGTTCTAGAAAACATTAAAAATAATATCAAAAATTGGAAAGCACTCAGAAAAAAAGTAATTAGGATATTAAAAGAATACAAAACTAACTTTTGTTACTAATGGTTGATGAAAATGGATTTACATAGGTGAGAAAAGACTAAATAATATTAAGCTATTGTCAGTACTTGAAGAACTTAGACTAAGGACACTGTTTTATGTTGTTCTATTGGATAAACCTAAGAACAAAAAGAAGACAATATGTGGAGACATTTATGATATTCAGAACTGTGTAAAGGTAGAACAAAAGTTGCCAGTCAACACTGGTGTTCTAAACTAGAAATGTTTTTGTTGAGTTTATTTAAATATGAAGTGAATAGATGTAATAAATGTGTGACCTTTTCTAATCCTGAGAGGCTATGACCTTCTCAAGAATCAGTATTATTCTGGGAATGTCTTTCTTTGATTCTTAAGTCCTATACAAATATATCTTACCATACAATAGACTTACTGAAGGAAGTTAGTGTGAGAAGGATATGAAATCAAAGTTTCTAGTTTATTGCTTTATCTCATGTATTATAGACTTTCTGACAGAAATATTTGAAAGACTGAACTTGAATCATAAAATTGAAATATATATGTTTTGCAAAAGTCAAAGCCAGGATTTTATGAACAATAAAGTTTTAAAGATTTTAGTAAACATAGCGGAATTTTTTTTTCTCCTGTAAAATGAACTGAGTTAAATATTAAATTCTTTTCTAAGCAATGTAATTTTTTATGTAGGCCATTCTTAAATCTGTTAAGGAAACATTTCCTAAGGAATAACCCTACCCATGTCTTTCCATCATTATATGCATTATGGTTCTTACAGAGTTTTGTCCTATTAGTTTTGCTTATTACAGAAATATCTTTGATGTACAAGATACATGACTCTTACTATCTGCAGCTGCAAGCTCCTAGTGATTGACATTTTAAGGCTATTAAATAACACTAGCATTTAAATATACTGAATTTTAGTTCAAAATTTAAAATATATTAGCTTAGAAATAGAAACTTTTCAAGTAGTTATTGTAAGGTACATAAAAACAAATAATAGTGCTTTGTAGAAGGCTCATACTAGCTTGTACCAGCTAGTGAGACAGAGCTGATTTTCTACATTTCCTCCCAACTACATGTTCGGGGACATAATTTTTGTAGCTTAAAATCAGTCACTGTGAGAGTATTTACACCATGGAAATTGGCAAATGTTATAAATCAGGGCTTTTTTTCCCACTGAAAACTAGTTATTAAACATTTACTGACATACTGCTGGTAAAATTTAATCATATCGTGAGAGATGTTTATATACTGAAGCTTAAATCCCAAGCAATAATATTCTCATATTTTAACTATAGGTCCACTTGTTATTAACATATTATATCTGTAGGTAAATTGAGCTATTATGTGACATTGAAATTCGTTAAGGAAACATGCTTAGTCATTCTTTTTTTTATTTGCTAGGATTATATTCATAATGCTTATAAATGATATACAATGTTACCAGAGAAAATAAATTATATATATATATATATATATGAGATAAACTAAATGCAGGTAGAATATGAGATGATAAAGCCAGTCAGTTCTGGTTACACTCACTAGGGAGACTACATTTCCGGTGGAAAGAGTATATATGTGAAGAGGGATAAATTGCCATATATTTATTTGTAAACATGCTCATCATCTTTATTTAAGAAATCTAATATCTCAGTTATATGTAGTAGACAATTACAGCTGTGTCCACCAAAGCAAAGCCAAAGTGCTTACTCATGTCTCAAGGATTTATGGAATAAGCCAACCAGAAGGACTTTTGCATTTCTCTTACCTAGAAAAAAAAGTCTTCCTAAGAGAAAGAGGTAAGGGAGAAAAGTTAGCAGAATATCAGAAATACTCTCATGAAAAAAGTGATTCTAAATACAACATGACGTACCTAACACTCAAACTTCTCTCTGAGCCCAGAGATCCATCAGTAAGATCAGAGAAAGCAATCATCATTGGAATTCTAAAATGCTGGAGAAGAAGCCAGGATAGCTTTAACAATGTGCTAACTGAAGACAATATAAATAAAGAAAATGTTTCAGCTTCTTCATCATAATAACTAAACAAACCTGGAACCATGAGGTTGCACTTGTATTAAACAGAGAGAACATGTATGAACAGGTAAGAAGTAAGTGTACTTTCTTATGAGCAAATTTAAACCTCTGTTAAATCCAAGAAATCATATGCAGGGTTTGACAGAAGGTTAGGGTCTTGCAGGAATAAGTGGAGAAAAACCACCAATGAAATAAGGGATACAATGGCATAGGAACATATGTTACCGACTCAGTGAAAATCAGGCAAAAATATCTGTTGGCATTTTTTGCCAATTTCCAGTTTTATTTGTTAAGAGACTTTCTTTTTCTTTCTTTTTTTTTTTTTTTTTTGTGGTATGCGGGCCTCTCACTGCTGTGGCCTCTCTCGTTGCGGAGCACAGGCTCCGGATGCACAGGCTCAGCGGCCATGGCTCACGGGCCCAGCCGCTCCGCGGCATGTGGGATCTTCCCGGGCTGGGGCATGAACCCGTGTCCCCTGCATCGGCAGGCGGACTCACAACCACTGTGCCACCAGGGAAGCCTGACTTTCATTTTTATTTGATTAAATCACTGAATCAAAAAACTGGTCAATGAAATAAACAAAAGGTTAAAAAGAAACAAAATATTGAAGTTACTGAATTTTTCATCTTTAATAGGATGCTATGGCATGCCAACAAATTAGGTAAATCCAAACTCTTCCCTTTCAATCAATCTGATGTAGGCAAGAAGGCAGAACACAAGGAATGGCAACCACTGTACTCATTGTTGGAGCTTCCAATATACCAGTAGTTTTTTCTTTCCTGTGTATTTCTGTGTGATTCCAGGAATATGGGTGTCATAATTCCTTAAGTGATCAATAATCTACATATGATTAGTTTTCTTTTATATTTTTATTTTAATTTAATTTTTATTTTTTAACAACTTTATTGGAGTATAATTGCTTTACAATGGTGTTAGTGTCTGCTTTATAACAAAGTGAATCACCTATACATATACATATATCCCCATATCTCCTCCCCCTTGTGTCTCGCTCCCATCTTCCTTATCCCACCCTTCTAGGTGGTCACAAAGCACCGAGCTGATCTCCCTGTGCTATGCAGCTATCTATTTTACATTTGGTAGTGTATATATGTACAAGTCACTCTCTCACTTAGTCCCAGCTTACCCTTCCCCCTCCCAGTGTCCTCAAGTCCATTTTCTACATCTGCGTCTTTATTCCTCTCCTGCCCCTAGGTTCTTCAGAGCCATTTTTTTTTTTTTTTAGATTCCATATATATGTGTTAGCATACGGTATTTGTTTTTCTCTTTCTGACTTACTTCACTGTGTATAAGAGTCTCTAGGTCCATCCACCTCACTACAAATAACTCAATTTCATTTCTTTATATGGCTGAGTAATATTCTATTGAATATATCTTCTTTATCCATTCATCTGTTGATGGACACTTAGGTTGATTCCATGTCCTTGCCATTGTAAATAGAGCTGCAATGAACATTGTGGTATATGACTCTTTTTGAATTCTGGTTTTCTCAGGGTATATGCCCAGTAGTGGGATTGCTGTGTCGTATGGTAGTTCTATTTTTAGTTTTTTAAGGACCTCCATACTGCTCTCCATAGTGGCTGTATCAATTTACATTCTCACCAACAGTGCAAGAGGGTTCCCTTTTCTCCACACCTTCTCCAGCATTTGATGTTTGTAGATGTTTTGATGATAGCCATTCTGAATGGTGTGAGGTGATACCTCATTGTAGTTTTGATTTGCATTTCTCTAATGATTAGTGATGTTGAGCATTCTTTCATGTGTTTGTTGGCGATCTGTATATCTTCTTTGGAGAAATGTCTATTTAGGTCTTCTCACTAATTTTGGATTGGGTTGTTTGTTTTTTTGAGATTGACCTGTATGAACTGCTTGTAAATTTTGGAGATTAAACCTTTGTCAGTTGCTTCATTTGCAAATATTTGCAAACACTTGCAAACATTAGGAGGGTTGTCTTTTCGTCTTGTTTATGGATTCCTTTGCTGTGCAAAAGCTTTGAAGTTTCATTAGGTTCCATTTGTTTATTTTTGTATTAATTTCCATTTCTCTAGAAGGTGGGTCAAAAAGGCTCATCCTATGATTTATGTCACAGAGTGTTCTGCCTATGTTTTCCTCGAAGAGTTTTATAGTGTCTGGCCTTACATTTAGGTCTTTAAATCATTTTGAGTTTATTTTTGTGTATAGTGTTAGGGAGTGTTCTAATTTCATTATCCTACCCGTAGCTGTCCATTTTTCCCAGCACCACTTATTGAAGAGGCTGTCTTCTCCATTGTATACTCTTGTCTCCTTTATCACAAATAAGGTGACCATATGTGCGTGGGTTTATCTCTGGGCTTTCTATCCTGTTCCATTGATCTATATTTCTGTTTTTGTGCCAGTACCATACTGTCTTGATTACTGTAGCTTTGTAGTATAGTCTGAAGTCAGGGAGCCTCATTCCTGTCTTCAGACTATACTACAGAAAAACCTCTGTTTTTCTTTCTCAAGATTGCTTGGCTGTTTCAGGTTCTTTGTGTTTGCATACAAATTGTGAAAATTTTTGTTCTAGTTTTTTGAAAAATGCCATTGGTAGTTTGACAAGGATTGCATTGCATCTGTAGATTGTTTTGGGTAGTATAGTCATTTTCACAATGTTGATTCTTCCAATCCAAGAAAATGGTATATCTCTCCATCTGTTGGTATCATCTTTAATTTTTCATCAGTGACTTATAGTTTTCTGCATGCAAGTTTTTTGTCTCCTTAGGTAGGTTTATTCCTAGGTATTTTATTATTTTTGTTGTAATAGTAATGGGAATGTTTCCTTAATTTCTCTTTCAGAGTTTTCATCCTTAGTGTATAGGAATGCAAGACACTTCTGTGCATTATTTTTGTAACCTGCTACTTTACCAACTTGATTGATTAGCTATAGTAGTTTTCTGGTAGCATCTTTAGGATTCTCTATGTATAGTATCATGTCATCTGCAAACAGTGACAGCTTTATTTCTTCTTTTCCAATTTGGATTCCTTTTATTTCTTTTTATTCTCTGATTGCTGAGGCTAAAACTTCCAAAACTGTGTTGAATAATAATGGTGAGAGTGGACAACCTTGTTTTGTTCCTGATCTTAGAGGAATTTTTTTTTCAGGATTTCACCACTGAGAACGAGGTTGGCTGTGTTTTCTTCATATATGGCCTTTATTATGTTGAGGTGAGTTCCCTCTATGCCTACTTTCTGGAGGGTTTTTATCATAAATGGGTGCTGAATATTGTCAAAAGCTTTTTCTGCATCTATTAAGATTATCATATGGTTTTTCTCCTTCAAATTTTTACTACAGTTTTTCCCATTGATTGATTCGTGTATATTGAAGAATCCTTGCATTCCTGGGATAAACCCCACTTGATCATATTGTATGATACTCTGAATGTGCTGTTGGATTCTGTTTGCTGCTATTTTGTTGAGGATTTTTGTATCTATGTTCATCAGTGATATTGGCCTATAGTTTTCTTTCTTTGTGACATCTGTGTCTAGTATTGTTATCAGGGTGATGGTGGCCTCGTAGAATGAGTTTGGGAGTGTTCTTCCCTCTGCTATATTTTGAAAGAGTTTGAGAAGGATAGGTGTTAGCTCTTCTTTAAATGTTTGACAGAATTCTCCTGTGAAGCCATGTGGTCTTGAGTTTTTGTTTGTTTGAAAAATTTTAATCACAGTCTCAATTTCAGTTCTTGTGATTGGTCTGTTTATATTTTCTATTTCTTCCTGATTCACTCTCAGAAGGTTGTGCTTTTTTAAGAATTGGTCCATTTCTTCCAGGTTGTCCATTTTATTGGCAAGTGGTTACTTGTAGTAATCTCTCATGATCCTTTATTTCTGCAGTGTCAGTTGTTACGTCTCCTCTTTTGTTTCTATGTCTATTGATTTGAGTCTTTTCCCTTTTTTTCTTGATGAGGCTGGCTAATGGTTTATCAATTTTGTTTATCTTCTCAAAGAACCAGCTTTTAGTTTTATTGATCTTTGCTATTGTTTCCTTCATTTCTTTCTCATTTATCTGTGGTCTGACCTTTATGATTTCGTTTCTTCTGCTAACTTTGGGTTCTTTTGTTCTTCTTTCTCTAATTGCTTTAGGTGTAAGGTTACGTTGTTTATTTCAGATGTTTCTTGTTTCTTGAGGTAGGGTTGTATTGTAAACTTCCCTCTTAGAACTGCTTTTGCTGCATCCCATAGGTTTTGAGTTGTTGTGTTTTCATTGTAATTTGTTTATAGGTATATTTCAATTTCCTCAGTGATCTCTTGGTTATTTAGTAGTGTACTGTTTAGCCTCCATGTATTTGTATTTTTTACAGTTTTTTTTTTTACTGTAATTAATATCTAGTCTCCAAGCGTGTGATCAGAAAAGACACTTGGTACGATTTCAATTTTCTTAAATTTACCAAAGCTTGATTTGTGACCCAAGATATTATCTATCCCGGAGAGTGTTCCATGAACACTTGAGATGAAAGTGTATTCTGTTGTTTTAGGATGGAATGTCCCATAAATATCAATTAAGTTCATCTTCTTTAATGGATCATTTAAAGCTTGTGTTTCCATATTTATTTTCATTTTGGATGATTTGTCCATTGATGAAAGTGGGGTTTGAAAGTCCACTACTATGATTGTGTTACTTTTGATTTCCCCTTTTATTGCTGTTAGCACTTGCCTTATGTATTGAGGTGCTCCTGTGTTGGATACATAAATATTTACAATTGTTATATCTTCTTGGATTGCTCCCTTGATCATTATGTAGTGTCCTTCTTTGGCTCTTTTAATAGTCTTTTTTTTTTTTAAGTCCATTTGTCTGATATGAGAATCGCTACTCCAGCTTTATTTTGATTTCCATTTGCATGGAATATCTTTTTCCATCACTTCACTTTCAGTCTGTATGTGTCCCTAGGTCTGAAGTGGGTCTCTTGTATATAGCATATATACAGGTCTTGTTTTTGTATTCATTCAGACAGTCTGTCTTTTGGTAGGAGCATTTAATCCATTTAATCCATATACGTTATCGATATGTATGTTCCTATTACCATTTTCTTAATTGTTTTGTGTTTGTTATTGTAGGTCTTTTCCTTCTCTTGCGTTTCCTGTCTAGAGAAGTTCCTTTAGCATTCTTGTAAAGCCGGTTTTGTGTTGCTGAATTCTCTTAGCTTTTGCTAAGTGAAATTATATTAAAAGTTTTAAATTCTCCATCGAATCTGAATGAGATCCTTGCTGGGTAGAGTAATCTTGGTTATAGGTTTTTCCCTTTCATCACTTTACATATGTCCTGCCACTCCCTTCTGGCTTGCAGGGTTTCTTCCGAAAGATCAACTGTTAAACTTATAGAGATTCCCTTGTATATTATTTACTGTTTTTCCCTTACTGCTTTTAATATTTTTTCTTTGTATTTAATTTTTGGTAGTTTGATTAATATGTGTCTTGGCATTTTTCTCCTTGTATTTATCCTGTATGGGACTCTCTGCACTTCCTGGACTTTATTGACTACTTCCTTTCCCATATTAGGGAAGTTTTCAACTATAATATCTTGAAATATTTTCTCAGTACCTTTCTTTTTCTCCTCTTTTTCTGGGACCCCTATAATTCGAATGTTGGTGTGTTTATTATTGTCTCAGAGGTCTCTGAGACTCTCCTCAATTCTTTCTTTTTCTTTTCTTTTTTTTTTTTTTTGCAGTATGTGGGCCTCTCACTGTCATGGCCTCTCCTGTTGCGGAGCACAGGCTCAGCGGCCATGGCTCATGGACCCAGCCGCTCCACGGCATGTGGGATCCTCCCAGACTGGGGCATGAACCTGTGTCCCCTGCATTGGCAGGCGGACTCTCAACCACTGCGCCACCAGGGAAGCCCCTCTCCTCAATTCTGTTCATTTTTTTTTCTTCATTCTGATCTATGTAGTTGTTTCCATTATTTTATATTCCAGGTAAATTATATGTTCTGCCCTAGTTATTCTGCTATTGATTCCTTCTACGAAAACTTTAATTTCATTTATTGTGTTGTTCATCATTGTTTGTTTGGTCTTTTGTTCTTCTAGGTCCTTGTGAAACATTTCCTGTATTTTCTCCATTCTATTTCCAAGATTTTGGATCATCTTTACTATCATTACTTTTAATTCTTTTCCAGGTACACTGTCTATTTCCTCTTCATTTGTTAGGTCTGGTGGGTTTTTACCTTGCTCCTTCATCTGCTGTGTGTTTCTCTGTTCTCATTTTGTTTAACTTATTGCGTTTGGGTCTCCTTTTCAAAGACTGCAGGTTTGTAGTTCCCATTGTTTTTGGTGTCTGCCCCCAGTGAGTAAGGTTGGTTCAGTGGCTTATGTAGGCTTCCTGGTTGAGGGGACTGGTGCCTGTGTTCTGGTGGATCAGGCTGGATCTTGTTTTTCTGTGGGGCAGGACCACATCCGGTGGTGTGTTTTGAGGTGTCTGTGACCTTATTATGATGTTAGGCAGACTATCTGTTAATGCGTGGGGTTGTGTTCCTGTCTTGCTAGTTGCTTGGCATAGGGTGTCCAGCACTGTAGCTTACAGATCGTTGAGTGGGACTGGGTTTTAGCATTGAGATGGAGATCTCTGGGAGATATTTCATGGTTTGATATTACATGTGGTCAGGAGGACTCTGGTGGACCAATATCCTGAACATGGCTCTCCCCCATCAAGGCACAGGGCTGACAGCCAGCTGGAGCATGAAAACCCTGTCTGCCATATGACTCAGAAGAAAAGTGAGAAAAAAAGAAAGAAAGAAAGAAAGAAAAGTAAAATAAAATAAAGTTATTAAAATAAAAATAATATTAAAAATTAAAAAGAAATAAAAAAAGAGAAGGAAAGAAGAGAGCAACCAAGCCAAAAAACAAATCCACCAATGATAACAAGCACTAAAAACTATACTAAAAAAAAAAAAAGAAAGCCGACTGACATAGCCCTAGGACAAATGGTAAAAGCAAAACTATACAGACAAATCACACAAAGAAGCATACACATACACACTCACAAAAAGAGCAAAAGGAAAAAGAAATCTATATATAAAAAAATAAAAAGGAAGGGAGAAACCAAATTAATAAACAAATCTACCAATTATAATAAACTGTACATACTAAGCTAAGATAAACATAAGACCACAAACAAATTAGATGTAGAAAGCAAACCCCAAGTCTATAATTGCTCCCAAAGTCCACCACTGAATTTTGGGATGATTCTTTGTCTATTCAGGTATTCCAGAGATGCTGGGGAGCTCAAGTTGATTGTCAAGATTTAATCCACTCCTTTTGAGGCTGTTGGGAGACTTTTTCCTTTCTTTTCTTTGTTCACACAGCTCCTGGGGTTCAGCTTTGGATGTGGCTCTGCCTTTGCGTGTATGTCACCTGAGGGAGTCTGTTCTTCTCTCAGACAGGATGGGGTTAAAGTAGTAGCTGATTGGGAGCTCTGGCTCACTCAGACCAGGAGAAGGGAGGGGTATGGAATGCTGGGTGAGCCTGCTGTGGCAGAAGGCAGCTTGAAGTTGCAACAGACTGAGGTGTGCTGTGTGTTCTCTGGGGGAAGTTGTCCCTGGATTACGGCACCCTGGCAGTGGTGGGCTGCACAGGCTCCCGGGAGGGGAGGTGTGTATAGTGACCTGTGCTAGACCACAGGCTTCTTGGTGTCTGCAGCAGCAGCCTTAGCATTTCATACTCATCTCTGGTGTCTTCTCTAATAGCTGTGGGTCACGCCCATCTCTGGGGCTCGTTTAGGTGGTGTTCTGAATCTCCTCTCCTCATGCACCCCGAAACAATGGTCTGTTTGCCTCTTAGGCAGTTCCAGACATTATCCCGGACTCCCTTCCGGCTAGCTGTGGTGTACTAGCCTCCTTCAGGCTGTATTCATGCAGCCAACCCCAGTCCTCTCCCTGGGATAGGACCTAGGAAGCCAGAACCCCATCTCCCAACCCCCCACCCAGCCTGGAGGGTGAGCAGACAAGCCTCTCAGGCTGGTGAGTGCTGGTCAGCACCAATCCTCTGTGCAGGAGTCTCTCTGCTTTGCCCTCTGCACCCCTGTTTTTATGCTGTCCTCCGTGTCTCTGAAGCTTCCCCCCCGACACCTCCCCCCACCCGTCTCTGCCAGTGAAGGGCTGTCCTAGTGTGTGGAAACTTTTCCTCCTTCACAGCTCCCTCCCAGAGGTGCAGGTCCCTTCCCTATTCTTTTGTATCTATTTTTTCTGTTTTCTTTTTCCCTACCCAGGTACGTGGGGAGTTTCTTACCTTTTGGGAAGTCTGAAGTCTTCTGCCAGTGTTCAGTCGGTGTTCTGTAGGAGTTGTTCCACATGTAGAGGTATTTCTGATGTATTTGTGTGGAGGAAAGTGAACTCCACATCTTAGTCCTCTCCCATCTTGAAGGTCTCTCATGTGATTAGTTCTCACTAGCCCTCATAATCTTTGAAAATACATATCACATATAAAACATAAATGTATAAATTAGTTACTACATGTATAAAATAAAATTAAACATAGTATATTTGCAATAAGTTAATGAGAGATCATTATTTAACGCTAGGATAAGGAGAATGTTTACCTTACTTTTTTCGGTGTATATTTTCTTCAGAAAGAGGAAAGAGTCAAAGATGAAAAACTCATATTTTCATCTCTCCAACTCTCTTGAGACAGAGTCAAAAGGAAGCAATAGAAACAGAACATTTATAGTTTACAAAAGAAGAGTTTAAAAGCCTTATTTTATTATCTGGAAAATGGAAAAGATAACAGGGTGTAAGTGAAAGCAAAGAATATCAAGAAAAATCATAGTATGAAGGATTTCATGATCTGTTATCCTTTGGCTCTTTATCCTCTTATTTTTGTTTTACGTGTCTGTGTGGGGGTGTGGCAGGGGAGTTGTTTGCTTGCATTTTCATCCTGGGGCCTTTTGGGTAGAATTAGATCTGTACAACATGAAGTGTACAAATACAATGATACATATATAAGTATTTTCTCCCTGCTTGTCACATGCTGAATAAAGGCTGTTCCTTTGAGACATTCTCTATCTAGTTTCCTTAGCCTAGTGTCAAATCTATAATTCTTAAACATAATGATGAATTTGAAATCTGTAACTCTGCTGAATCTTGCTTTGTTCTCTTAGATGCTTAGGACCTATGCCATACTTCCAAGGAGATGTATGGCTTAAAGCTTACCATTGTCTCATACTCATTAAAGTATGACATGTATGTTTAAAATATACTTCAAGTTTTCTTTTTCTTTTGTCTTTTTTTTCAGGTCTGGGACATTAATCATCTTCAATAAGAAATGACCCACATTTTATTCATCCTTAAAGTAAAATAAGAAAGAAATACTATTTTTTAAATATTGAAAGACAAGATGTTATTGAACATTTTGTTTTTACTACAGGCATACCTCATTTTATTGCACTCTGCTTTAATGCACTATGCAGACATTGTGTTTTTTACAAACTGAAGGTTTGTGGCAATCCTGTGATAAGCAAGTCTGTCAATGCCATTTTTCCATTAGCATTTGCTTACTTTGTGTCTCTGTGTCACATTTTGGTAATTCTCACAATATGTCAAACATTTTCATTATTATTATATTTGTTACGGTGATCTGTGCTCAGTGATTTTTTTTTTAACATATTTATTGGGGTATAATTGCTTTACAATGGTGTGTTAGTTTCTGCTTTATAACAAAGTGAATCAGTTATACATATACATATGTTCCCATATCTCTTCCCTCTTGTGTCTCCCTCTCTCCCACCCTCCCTATCCCACCCCTCCAGGGGGTCAAAAAGCACCGAGCTGATCTCCCTGTGCTATGTGGCTGCTTCCCACTAGCTATCTACCTTACGTTTGGTAGTGTATACATGTCCATGCCTCTCTCTCGATTTGTCACAGCTCACCCTTCCCCCTCCCCATATCCTCAAGTCCGTTCTCTAGTAGGTCTGTGTCTTTATTCCTGTCTTACCCCTAGGTTCTTCATGACATTTTTTTTTCTTAAATTCCATATAGATGTGTTAGCATACGGTATTTGTCTTTCTCTTTCTGACTTATTTCACTCTGAATGACAGACTCTAGGTCTATCCACCTCATTATAAATAGCTCAATTTCGTTTCTTTTTATGGCTGAGTAATATTCCATTGTATATATGTGCCACATCTTCTTTATCCATTCATCTGATGATGGGCACTTAGATTGTTTCCATCTCTGGGATACTGTAAATAGAGCTGCAATGAACATTTTGGTACATGACTCTTTTTGAATTATGGTTTTCTCAGGGTATATGCCCAGTAGTGGGATTGCTGGGTCATATGGTAGTTCTATTTGTAGTTTTTTAAGGAACCTCCATACTGTTCTCCATAGTGGCTGTACCAATTCACATTCCCACCAGCAGTGCAAGAGTGTTCCCTTTTCTCCATACCCTTTCCAGCATTTATTGTTTCTAGATTTTTTGGTGATGGCCATTCTGACTGGTGTGAGATGATAACTCATTGTAGTTTTGATTTGCATTTCTCTAATGATTAACGATGTTGAGCATTCTTTCATGTGTTTGTTGGCAGTCTGTATATCTTCTTTAGAGAAATGTCTATTTAGGTCTTCTGCCCATTTTTGGATTGGGTTGTTGGTTTTCTTGTTATTGAGCTGCATGAGCTGCTTGTAAATTTTGGAAATTAATCCTTTGTCAGTTGCTTCATTTGCAAATATTTTCTGCCATTCTGAGGGTTGTCGTTTGGTCTTGTTTATGATTTCCTTTGCTGTGCAAAAGCTTTGAAGTTTCATTAGGTCCCATTTGTTTATTTTTGTTTTTATTTCCATTTCTCTAGGAGGTGGGTCAAAAAGGATCTTGCTGTGATTTATGTCATAGAGTGTTCTGCCTATGTTTTCCTCTAAGAGTTTGAGAGTTTCTGGTCTTACATTAGGTCTTTAATCCATTTTGAGCTTATTTTTGTGTATGGTGTTAGGGAGTGATCTAATCTCATATTTTTACATGTACCTGTCCATTTTTCCCAGCACCATTTATTGAAGAGGCTGTCCTTTCTCCACTGTACATTCCTGCCTCCTTTATCAAAGATAAGGTGACCATATGTGTGTGGGTTTATCTCTGGGTTTTCTATCTTGTTCCATTGATCTATCTTTCTGTTTTTGTGCCAGTACCATACTGTCATGATTACTGTAGCTTTGTAGTGTAGTCTAGAGTCAGGGAGCCTGATTCCTCCAACTCCGTTTTTTGTTCTCAAGATTGCTTTGGCTATTCGGGATCTTTTGTGTTTCCATGCAAATTGTGAAATTTTTTGTTCTAGTTCTGTGAAAAATGCCAGTGGTAGTTTGATAGAGATTGCATTGAATCTGTAGGTTGCTTTGGGTAGTAGAGTCATTTTCACAATGTTGATTCTTCCAACCCAAGAACATGGTATATCTCTCCATCTATTTGTATCATCTTTAATTTCTTTCATCAGTGTCTTATAATTTTCTGCATACAGGTCATCAGTATCCTTAGATAGGTTTATTCCTAGATATTTTATTCTTTTTGTTGCAATGGTAAATGGGAGTGTTTTCTTGATTTCACTTTCAGATTTTTCATCATTGGTGTATAGGAATGCCAGAGATTTCTGTGCATTTATTTTGTTTCCTGCAACTTTACCAAATTCATTGATTAGCTCTAGTAGTTTTCTGGTAGCATCTTTAGGATTCTCTATGTATAGTATCATGTCATCTGCAAACAGTGACAGCTTTACTTCTTCTTTTCAGATTTGTATTTCTTTTATTTCCTTTTCTTCTCTGATTGTTGTGGCTAAAACTTCCAAAACTATGTTGAATAAGAGTGGTGAGAGTGGGCAACCTTGTCTTGTTCCTGATCTTAGTGGAAATGCTTTCAGTTTTTCACCATTGTGGATGATGTTGGCTGTGGCTTTGTCATATATGGCCTTTATTATGTGAGGAAAATTCCCTCTATGCCTACTTTCTGCAGGGTTTTTATCATAAATCGGTGTTGAATTTTGTCAAAAGCTTTCTCTGCATCTATTGAGGTGATCATATGTTTTTTCTCCTTCAATTTGTTAATATGGTTTATCACGTTGATTGATTTGTGTATATTGAAGAATCCTTCCATTCCTGGAATAAACCCCACTTGATCATGGTGTATGATCCGTTTAATGTGCTGTTGGATTCTGTTTGCTAGTATTTTGTTGAGGATTTTTTCATCTATGTCCATCAGTGATATTGGCCTGTAGTTTTCTTTCTTTGTGACATCCTTGTCTGGTTTTCGCATCAAGGTGATGGTGGCCTCATAGAATGAATTTGGGAGTGTTCCTCCCACTGCTATATTTTGGAAGAGTTTGAGAAGGATAGGTGTTAGCGCTTCTCTAAATGTTTGATAGAATTCACCTGTGAAGCCATCTGGTCCTGGGCTTTTGTTTGTTGGAAGATTTTTAATCACAGTTTCAATTTCAGTGTTTGTGATTGGTCTGTTCAGATTTTCTATTTCTTCCTGATTCAGTCTTGGCATGTTGTGCATTTCTGAGAATTTGTCCATTTCTTCCAGGTTGTCCATTTTATTAGCATAGAGTTGCTTGTAGTAATCTCTCATGATCTTTTTTATTTCTGCAGTATCAGTTGTTACTTCTCCTTTTTCATTTCTAATTCTATTGATTTGAGTCTTCTCCCTTGTTTTCTTGATGAGTTTGGCTAATGGTTTATCAATTTTGTTTATCTTCTCAAAGAACCAGCTTTTAGTTTTATTGATCTTTGCTATCGTTTCCTTCATTTCTTTTTCATTTATTTCTGATCAGATTTTTATTATTTCTCTCCTTCTGCTAACTTTGGGTTTTTTTGTTGTTGTTGTTGTTGTTCTTCTTTCTCTAATTGCCTTAAGTGCAAAGTTAGTTTGTTTATTCGAGATGTTTTCTGTTTCTTAAGGTGGGCTTGCATTGCTATAAACTTCCCTATTAGAACTGATTTTGCTGCATCCCATAGGTTTTGGGTCGTCGTGTCTCCATTGTCATTTGTTTCTAGGTATTTTTTTAAATTTTTTCTTTAATTTCTGCAGTGATCACTTTGTTATTAAGTAGTGTATTGTTTAGCCTCCATGTGTTTGTATTTTTTACAGATCTTTTCCTGTAATTGATATCTAGTCTCATAGCATTGTGGTTGGAAAAGGTACTAGATACAATTTCAATTTTCTTAAATTTACCAAGCCTTGATTTGTGACCTAAGATATAATCTATCCTGGAGAATGTTCCATGAGCACTTGAGAAAAATGTGTATTCTGTTGTTTTTGGATGGAGTGTCCTATAAATATCGATTAAGTCCATCTTGTTTAATGTATCATTTAAAGCTTGTGTTTCCTTATTTATTTTCATTTTGGATGACCTGTCCATTGGTGAAAGTGGGGTGTTAAAGTCCCCTACTAGTAATGTGTTACTGTTGATTTCTCGTTTTTATGGCTGTTAGTATTTGCCTTATGTATTGAGGTGTTTCTATGTTGAGTGCATAAATATTTACAATTGTTATATCTTCTTCTTGGATCGATCCCTTGATCATTGTGTAGTGTCCTTCTTTGTCTCTTCTAATAGTCTTTATTTTAAAGTCTATTTTGTCTGATATGAGAATTGCTACTCCAGCTTTCTTTTGGTTTCCATTTGCCTGGAATATCTTTTTCCATCCCCTTACTTTCAGTCTGTATGTGTCTCTAGGTCTGAAGTGGGTCTCTTGTAGACAGCATATATATGGGTCTTGTTTTTGTATCCATTCAGCCAATCTGTGCCTTTTGGTGGGAGCATTTAGTGCAATTACTTTTAAGGTAATTATCAATATGTATATTCCTATTCCCATTTTCTAAATTATTTTGGGTTCATTATTGTAGGTCTTTTCCTTCTCTTGTGTTTCTTGCCTAGAGAAGTGCCTTTAGCATTTGTTGTAAAGCTGGTTTGGTGGTGCTGAATTCTCTCAGCTTTTGCTTGTCTGTAAAGGTTTTAATTTCTCCATCAAATCTGAATGAGATTCTTGCTGGGTAGAGTAATCTTGGTTGCAGGTTTTTCTCCTTCATCACTTTAAATATGTCCTGCCACTCCCTTCTAGCTTGCAGAGATTCTGCTGAAAGTTCAGCTGTTAACTTTATGGGGATTCTCTTATGTGTTATTTGTTGTTTTTCCCTTGCTGCTTTTAATATGCTTTCTCTGTATTTAATTTTTGACAGTTTGATTACTATGTGTCTTGGCATATTTCTCCTTGGATTTATCCTGTATGGGACTCTCTGTGCTTCCTGGACTTGATTAACTATTTCCTTTCCCATATTAGGGAAATTTTCAACTACAATCTCTTCAAATATTTTCTCAGACCCTTTCTTTTTCTCTTCTTCTTCTGGAACTGCTATAATTCAAATGTTGGTGCATTTAATGTTGTGCCAGAGGTCTCTGAGACTGTCCTCAGTTCTTTTCATTCTTTTTTCTTTATTCTGCTCTGCAGTAGTTATTTCCACTATTTTATCTTCCAGGTCACTTATTTGTTCTTCTGCCTCAGTTATTCTGCTATTGATCCCATCTGGAGTATTTTTAATTTCACTTATTGTGTTGTTCATCAGTGTTTGTTTCATCTTTAGTTCTTCTAGGTCCTTGTTAAATGTTTCTTGCGTTTTGTCTATTCTATTTCCAAGATTTTGGATCATCTTTACTATCATTATTCTGAATTCTTTTTCAGGTAGACTGCCTATTTCCTCTTCATTTGTTAGGTCTGGTGGGTTTTTATCTTGCTTCTTCATCTACAGTGTGTTTTTCTTCTTCCTATTTTGCTTATCTTACTGTGTTTAGGGTCTCCTTTTTGCAGGCTGCCGGTTCATAGTTCCCCTTGTTTTTGGTGTCTGTCCCCAGTGGCTAAGGTTGGTTCAGTGGATTGTGTAGGCTTCCTGGTGGAGTGGATTAGTGCCTGTGTTCTGGTGGATGAGGCTGGATCTTGTCTCTCTTGTGGGCAGGTCCACATCTGGTGGTGTGTTTTGGGGTGTCTGTAGACCTATTATGATTTTAGGCAGCCTCTCTGCTAATAGGTGGGGTTGTGTTCCTGTTTTGCTAGCTGTTTTTCATAGGGTATCCAGCACTGTAGCTTGCTGGTTGTTGAGTGAAGCTGGGTGCTGGCATTGAGATGGAGATCTCTGGGAGTTTTTCGCCATTTGATATCATGTGGAGCTGGGAGGTCTCTTGTTGACCAGTGCCCTGAAGTTGGCTCTCCCACATCAGAGGCACAGCAGTGACTCCTGGCTGCAGCACCAAGAGCCTTTCATCCACACGGCTCAGGATAAAAGAGAGAAAAAGTAGAGAGAAAGAATTAGTAGAAGTAGGAAGAAAGAAAGAAAGAAAGAAAGAAAGAAAGAAAGAAAGAAAGAAAGAAAGAAAGGAAGGAAGGAAGGAAGAAAGGAGGGAAGGAAGGAAAAAAGAAAGAAGATAAAGTAAAAAAATAAAGTGAAATATAATACAGATATTAAATTAAAAAATAATTATTAAGAAAAAAAATTAAAAAAAAAAAACGGATGGATAGAACCTTAGGACAAATGGTGGAAGCAAAGCTATACAGACAAAATCTAATACAGAAACATACACATACACACTCATAAAAAGAGGAAAAGGGGAAAAAATCATAAATCTTGCTCTCAAAGTCCACCTCCTCAATTTGGGTTGATTCGTTGTGTAAAGGAGGGAAGGAAGGAGGGAAGGAAGGAAAGAAAGAAAGAAAGAAAGAAAGAAAGAAAGAAAGAAAGAAAGAAAGAAAGAAAGAAAGAAAGAAAGAAAGAAAGAAAGAAAGAGAAAGAAAGAAAGAAAGAAAGAAAGAAAGAAAGAAGAAAGAAAGAAAGAAGATAAAGTAAAATAAATAAATTTAAATTAATTATTAAGGAAAAAAAAGGACGGATAGAATCCTAGGACAAATGGTGGAAGCAAAGCTATACAGACAAAATCTCACACAGAAGCATACACATACACACTCACAAAAAGAGGAAAAGGAAAAAAATAATATTTCTTGCTCTCAAAGTCCACCTTCTCAATTTGGGGTGATTCGTTGTCTATTCAGGTATTCCACAGATGCAGGGTACATCAAGGTGATTGTGGAGATTTAATCACTGCTCCTGAGGCTGCTGGGAGAAATTTCCCTTTCTCTTCTTTGTTCACACAGCTCCTGGGGTTCAGCTTTGGATTTGGACCTGCCTCTGCGTGTAGGTCGCCTGAGGGCGTCTGTTTCTGCTCAGACAGGACGGGGTTAAAGGAGAAGCTGATTGGGGGACTCTGGCTCACTCAGACCGGGGGGAGGCAGAGGTACGGAGTGTGGGACGAACCTGCGGCAGCAGAGGCCGGAGGGACGTTGCAGCAGCCTGAGGCGTTCTCCCAGGGAAGTTGTTCCTGGATCCCGGGACCCTGGCAGTGGCGGGCTGCACAGGCTCCTGGGAGGCGCGGTGTGGAGAGTGACCGGTGCTTGCACACAGGCTTCTTGGTGGCGGCAGCAGCAGCCTTAGCGTCTCATGCCTGTCTCTGGGGTCCGCACTTTTAGCCGCGGCTCGTGCCCGTCTCTGGAGCTCCTTTAAGCAGCGCTCTTAATCCCCTCTCCTCACGCACCAGGAAACAAAGAGGGAAGGAAAAGTCTCTTGCCTCTTCGGCAGCTCCAGACCTTTTCCCAGACTCCCTCCCGGCCAGCCGTGGTGCACTAACCCCTTCAGGCTGTGTTCACGCAGACAACCCCAGTACTCTCCCTGTGCTCCGACCAAAGCCCGAGCCTCAGCTCGCAGCCCCGCCCGCCCCGGCAGGTGAGCAGACAAGCCTCTCGGGCTGGTGAGTGCCAGTCAGCACCGATCCTCTGTGCGGGAATCTTCCCGCTTTGCCCTCCGCACCCCTGTTGCTGTGCTCTCCTCCGCAGCTCCGAATCTCCCCGCCTCCGCCACCCGCAGTCTCTGCCCGCGAAGGGGCTCCTAGTGTGTGGAAACCTTTCCTCCTTCACAGCTCCCTCCCACTGGTGCAGGTCCCGTCCCCATTCTTTTGTCTCTGGTTTTTCTTTTTTTCTTTTGCCCTACCCAGGTACGTGGGGAGTTTCTTGCCTTTTGGGAGGTCTGTGGTCTTCTGCCAGCGTTCAGTAGGTGTTCTGTAGGAGTTGTTCCATGTGTAAATGTATTTCTGGTGTATCTGTGGGGAGGAAGGTGATCTCTGCGTCTTACTCTTCCACCATCTTCCCCTCGTCCCGTGCTCAGTGATCTTTGATGTTACTATTGCAAAGATGTTATGACTTATCGAAGGCTCAGACAATGGTTAGCATTTTTTAATCAATAAAGTATTTTTAATTAAGGTAGCTACATTGCTTTTTTAGATATAATACTATTGCACACAACAGATGACAGTGTAGTGTAAACATAACTTTCATATTCACTGGAAAACAAAACATCTGTATGAATCGCTTTATTGTGATACTCACTTTATTCTGGGTGGTCTGGAACTGAACCCACAATATATCTGACGTATGCTTGTATTAACATGAAAATGTATTAAAAGTATTTCAGAAAAAATGCTTGCAATCAAAACAGTTAAAGAGTTCTTTTAATTAAAAAAAAGTTAAAAGTGCATTAGTTTCACTGAAAAACTGAGGGGAATGTACAGAGATTTCCATATACTCCCTGTTCCCCTACATATTTAGCCTCCCCACAACCAACATGCTTCCCGCCCCCCCCCCCCCCAGCTTGGTACATTTGTTACAATTGGACATTGTTGGTTGATGGTTACATTAACACATCATGATCACCCAAAGTCTGTGGTTTAAATTACAGTTCACTGATGCTATTGTACATCCTATGGGCTTTGACAAATGAATAATGACATGTATCTATAATTGTGGTATCATATGGAGTATTTTCACCCTAACAATCATCTGTGCATCTATTTATCTGTCCCCTCCCCAAACCCTGGCAGCCACTGATCTTTTTACTGTCTCCATAGTTTTGCTTTTTCCAGAATGTCATATAGTTGGAATCATTCAGTATGTAGTCTTTGCAGATTGCCTTCTTTCACTTGGTATTGTGCATTTAATTTTCTTCCAAGTTTCCTTCCTTTTTTGACTTGATAGCTCATTGCTCTTTAGTTGTAGATAATATTAAATTGTCTGGATGTCTCAGAATTTATTTGTCCATTCACCTATTGAAGGACATCTTGGTTGTTTCCAAGCTTTGGCAATTATGAATAAAGTTGCCATAAACATCTGTCTGCAGGATTTGTGTGGGATACAGTTAAATTCTACATGTCACATAATCAGCCAAGTAGCTTTGTTTCATTATAGCAAACTACCAATTTGAATGACTTAAAATGTCTACATATTAAAACATTTATAATTTTTTATTAGTATCTGTTAAAGAAAATAATTGGCAAACAATGTTGGTCATTTACCTAGAGTGCCTGTATAAACTCACTAGATTTAACAAATAATTATAGACATTTCATTTATTTTACTAACAAAGAGAAACTTGACCAGAACTGTGTTGTTGAATTCTCAACGTTTTTTACGATCATGTGGATTCAGTATTAACATTTCTGTGGTTTGTTTATTTCCAAGTTTCTAGACCCATTGTTTATTAGAAGTCTCCATATTTAACAAAAAAAATAGCGAAAGATGACAAATAATCTACCACATCTGCACTTTTGAACAATCAGTGGCATAAATTATTTCAGTTAGTAGCTCATAATTCAGAGAAGGTTGGAGGCCATGAGTACATACATTTTCTTATAATACGACTATTTGTTTCTTAATATATGTCAAATATAATAAGAAACTACATTTTTCATTTAACACTTATTTTTCCAGAAAGTCCATGAGAGGGTCACTAACACATTTATTAGTATCTTCATTATTCCTAATTATAAAAGAATACATGTGCATCTGGGAAAATGTACAAAAGTATGAAAATTTATAAAAGGGTTATTTTATTTATCAAAAATCCAACAGATAAAATGTTAAGTTTCACTGTTCCATTCTCTTGATTCCCATCATCACCATTTTTTACTTATTTCTATATTCTGAACACTTCTGAATAAGACACATTTAGATCTGTGTAAAGTATGAATCTCACTTTTATTCCAGTTGAATTTTTTAAGTTAATCTCACTTTTAAATTTTCATTTTGACTAAATGTATTAAAACTTTATCTAAAGGTAAACCTACTCCTGCCCAAAAATAAACTAAAGAGATTTATTTGTCCCTGAGGGCTGAAACACAAGGAAGATCCAGTTACCAATTCATGCAGTCCAGAAGGTGGTTATTTTTCTTAGGGTTCTTGTTATAAGGATTAACTTCTGACAATATCACACAGTATACAACATCTTAATCTAGTCTAACACTGACATTTCCAAATTCATGTTTCACAGTTTCCAATAAGAACTTTGCAATTCAATCTTATACACTTCTAGAGAATGATGTTTTTTCCAACACTGTACCCTACAGTATTATTTCCCACCTTTTTCTTCAGTGAATTCAAGAGAAATGCTGTCTTATATTGTCCATAGTTGGTACAGTGAGTTACCTGATACAAAGGAAAATGATGACCTGTCATAGGGAATTCACATCATAAATATCTGTGAAATGAATGAAAGCAGCATAATAGTCTTAGAAGTGTTTCCTGTAGAGGTGAGATTGATTTAGATGTCTTTCTTCAATATTACTTCTTGCAAATATCTATTACAGAATTTATCTTTTATCATAATCACTGAAGTTCCTTTTCTGTCTCAAATAATCTGATTTCTTTGGATCAGGGATTACAGTGGATGGCAAAGCCGTAAGATAGTGAGGTAAGTAACAGTGGGGACAATCTAGTGGAAGCAACTTAGAAATGCTTATTTAATAGTATTAGCATGACTTGGTGAGCAATTAGATATAGAAAAAAAAATAAGAGAATTCTGTGGGTTTTGGCCTTCAATGACTATCAGTTAAAGGGTAAATTTAGGAAAACAGCCATATTTGCAATGATAAAAATATTCAATTCAATTTGGAGCAATAATGGGTTTGAAATGTCTATTAGGTATTGGGTATTTGAGTTTAAAATTCAGTAGAGAAATCTAGACTGAAATTTAATATTCATCCAAAATACAGTTTATAGCTGAAGCCATAAAATTAGAAAAGGTCACTCAGAGAGCAGATAGTATGAAATTAGAGATACAGATGAACCCTGAATATTTCCCCATTTAAAAAAGAGGAAAAAGATGACTCAGGGAAGAAGACTTTATTAGAGAAGACATTATTACATATAAGCATTAAAAAATTATCCTGAAACCAGGTACATATTGATGGAAATTTGATTCATCTCAGTAAAAATTTATTCTTAACTAGTTGGAATTCCAGTCCTGCTGTGTGGCTAGAAGAAGGTAGGGTATCTGTGAGCAATATTAATAACTACCACAGTTCCTTTTTCTGTTTACCAAATATTCAGTTCACTCTCATTTCCAAACAGAAATCCCTCCCTCCCCTGTCCAAGAAAGACAATCCAAAAGTCCCAGCTAGCCATAGCATCAAGCTCAATATTCAGGATATTAATAACTTTTATAAAAGATGATGGATGATAATCTCTGGATAGTTCCTTTTGTGGATCCTCTTGAGAATTATGGATATAAAAGACAAGTTATCTGTTTCACACAGTCAATTTATAGTGGCTAGATAGGGTCAGAATAATAACAGTAATCACACACACAGAAAGGAGAAGAATGGGAGACACATAATAGTAATGTCAACTACTCAGCCATTAAAAAGGATGAAATAATGCCATTTGCAGCAACATGGATGGACCTGGAGATTATCCTACTAAGTGAAGTAAGTCAGACAGAGAAAGACAAATATCATATGATATCGTGGAATCTAAAAAAAAAAAAAAAAAGATACAAATAAACTTATTTACAAAACAGAAACAGACTCACAGATTTAGAAAATGAACTTTTGGTTACCAGCGGGGAAAGGTGTGGAGGGGAGGATAGATTGGGAGTTTGGGATTGGCATGTACACACTGCTGCATTTAAATCAGATAATCAACAAGGACCTACTGTAAAAAAAAAAAAATTCTGACATCCTGCTTAGCAGACATTGATAAGGGCCACCCACTCTGGGAAAGAGGAATGATTTATGACTGGGCTCAGTTCTGCTCCCTGAGAGGGATGGTTCTCAGTTCATTGTTCTAGAAGAGTTTTCCTTTCTTATCATCCTCCATTTCCATAACTGAATTGAGTATTGTGGACCATATCCTCCTTGAGAACTGAACTTCCTTCTGCCTAAAGAAGACTGAGGACCTGATAATTGTTTTATCCCCCTCAAAAGTCACAAACTTTTAGTTTAGGCTAGTGTTTCTTTGAAAGAATGACTCTAAAACATGTAGTTGGCTTCTATCTACTTGATTCCAGTCACCATCATGTGTCTACATGCTGTCCTTTTATGAATATACTTCTTAAATTTGCCATTGTTTTCTTGCATTCTCTTCTCCACCCTTACCTGAACTCTCTCTCTCACACACTCAAAATAATTGCAATTACTTTGTTTTATTAAGTTTTCGTGGAAGAGGCATAGCTTTTCTATCTTTTGTCCAAATGAAAAGATTTACTAGGTGCCACCTTAGCTATTCACAATCTTTTAATAATGAGTAAAAGGGCAAGCACTGTTTGGACCCTGTGTCTAACCTGACTTTTATAAATGTTTCAATTTTAATATTTTACTGTTTGACATTGGATACACTTGTATTTTCCAAATCTTCAAGTTCCTAAATTTTTCACTTTTATTTTTCTTTCCACCTGGAAATGTTCAGTTCTTTTTGAAATAATCTCTTTCTTTTAAGATCTGGTAAAATCCACCCAATGATGTTTAGCACCCATTACTAACATTCTGTTTTCCAACCTCTGCTCTTAAATCAACATTATTTGCCTTCCAAATTATGATGGAAGACTTGTTAATAATAATTCCACCATTGCCTAAATTGGATCACTTTCCTTCAAGATTTAATATCATTTTCCTTGTCACCCACAGCAGGGGCACTAAGCCAATGACATAAAAATGTTTGTGTTGACAGTACTCTGCGTCTGGGTTGCAGTTTCTATATCAGCCATATCAGCCCTGATTATGCTATGCAATTTTTTTAAAATTCAGAAACTTTTAGTTTATTTTGAATAACCCCTTGAAATATGAGAAGATGAAAGTGTCGCAATTAACTTTTTCCTTGAAGTTGCAAACTAGAATGTACAAATTCCATATTAAAAAAAATCTCAAAGAATTTCAAGGATTTAAAACAAAAATGACTCAAGGTTAACAAATCTTTGTGTAAGTCAAGTGGTTTCTTACTTTTCTCTCTAAATAAAATTGAAGGAGGAACAAATTAAGTTACCAGTGATAAATCATTATGAATGATGTTTAGTAATATGTCATTTTATACTTTTGGGAATAAATTAAAAAGTACTTTATGAAGTGAAAGTTTGAGCCAAACCTTCCTTCTAGATGAGTACATGACTTCAGAGGAAAAATCAAATCCACTCTAGCTCCACAGTGATCTGTAAGGTGCTGCACATAGCTGATGCAATTGCTCTGAGTTCCTTCTGAAAGCTACCTGCCTGTTCTGCAAGTTGTGTGCCCATTGTAGATGCCTTGAAACATTATCCATCAGTAACTACTTTTTCTTGGAAGAATGTCCACAAGTTGAACTTTGAATACATGGAAAATTTGCTTTATTGAGAACCAGGAATTCCCTTTATGGCCTTCATTGTTTACCTTTTACATTCTAAAATAGATTAATACCACTAATATTTTAAGCCTTTTTAAAAGTACTGTGGTAAAAATAATTAATTAATTAATTAAAAAAATAAAAATACTGTGTTTTGTAGACACAGATGAGAATTTTTATGTACCTTCTCATTCTTCTTCCCATTTTATCTGCACTTCTACACTGAGCTTGAATAAAGATAAATGGTACCTGATGGTCAATAGTGTCTTTACATGTGACATTGTAAATCTACCTCCTTGACGAGCTAATCTGGTAGCCAAAAAAGGTGCCTTGGGAAAAGTCACCTGAAATTAGCATTGTACAATAACTAGATTGGTTATTATTTGTATATAATGCATGCTAGGTAATTACAAATATTCAAATACCATTTATGAGACATGTTTGCAAATCACTTAATGAAGACACCTTACCTTTTCATAGTCATTTAACTTCTCTCTCTTTTTTTTTTTTTAACTTACATCTGCTTAGTTCTTTATTGAGTTAAGTATAAAGGCCCAGTTAATCAACTCATTAAATTGGTAAGGCAGGACACTTGAACTACATTAACAGGATTTAAAAAGTGGTTGGTCTTTTAGTAGTTCTCTGGTAATCACACATGCACACACACACACATACACAAATTGGTAGAGTACTCTGGATATAGGATTTCCCCGCATAATCTTATATAATATGCTGTTCACAATCTGCAATATTTTGAAAACTATGTAAATTGGACATGACCAAATTAGAGATGTCTGATAAACTTTTATAAAGTATTTGGGAACTTCAGCTCTAGTCCCGAAAAAGATCAGTTTTAAACTATAAAAAAGGAAAATTCATATAAAATCACAACAGACTTAACAGACATCTTTGAAAAAAAAATCAAATTGCAACTCAATTTTCTACTTTTTCAAATATGACTGAGAAAAAAAGTACAAGTAGTAATGTCTGTATTTAAAAAAAAACAAACTATTAACCAAGTGGACTTGGGGAAGAAAGAAAAACTGTACAGTATTATTGCACTCCACGAATGTGCAGAATTCCAAAATATGCCAGTACTGAAAAACTGTCTTACATTGAGGTTTTCCAAGAGGTACAACGAGCCTGCCAAGAAAGCATCTGGTCTGTACTAACAGATTGCTGTCTTCAGTACAGGCCTTCATAATGTCAGTCATGCTGCTCTTGCAAAAATCCCTTTATAAAGCACTATAAAGCACTTTAAAGCACTATAAGCACTTTAAAACAAAGACTATTACAAGAGACAAAGAAGGACACTACATAATTATCAAGGGACCAATCCAAGAAGCAGATATAACAATTGTAAATATTATGCACCCAAAGTAGGAGTGCCTCAATACATAAGGCAAATGCTAACAGCCATAAAAGGGGAAATTGACAGTAACACAGTCATAGTAGTAGTAGTGGACCAAAAATGCTGCAAGGTGTGTGGTAGTATTTTGCGGTATGCGGGCCTCTCACTGTTGTGGCCTCTCCTGTTGCAGAGCACAGGCTCCGGACACGCAGGCTCAGTGGCCATGGCTCACGGGGCCCAGCTGCTCCACGGCACGTGGGATCTTCCCGGACCGGAGCACAAACCTGTGTCCCCTGCATCAGCAGGCGGACTCTTAACCACTGTGCCACCAGGGAAGCCCTGTGTTAGTGTTTTTATCCATCTATCATCTTCCACTTTTAAGGGAGTATTGCCTGTTATGATAGTTCTAGTGAACAGCTGTTAATTTCTGTAGCTGATTATTTCTGGGAATTGCCAGAATTATTGTCATTCAGGTTATTTGTTCAAATACCATCACATCTTTTATAATTTATATACATTGAAGGATTGAAAAAAACAGATTATGGGATATAGACATTAATTCACTGCTATGGAGTATGGAATGTATTTGAAAAATGTTTAGATTAATACCATTTAGTACCTTAATGTTAGCAACACATTTTAACTGGAACTTTAAAATACTGTTTGAAAGTGCTGACCTAGAAAGAGGCCCCTAAAAAATCATTCACTATGGATTTCTAACAGAAATAAGTACTCCTCTCTTCTGTACTTCCCATCAATTTCTTGTCAGATCCAATTCAAAAATCTGATCTTGATCCTTTATGACTTCAAGGAGGCAGAAGAAGTTCTACCCTTTACTGAATTCTGCTTTTTAACAAAATGGTTTCTATAAAACTACACACACAGTAGTAGATACGTTCAAGTGATGGAAGTTGACTCTATTACTAATTAGAATCCAATTTCATGACTTTGCAGAAGCTTGTACAATTGTGATTTCTTATAATGACTAATTTGCAAGTGTCCTGTTTTGCCATATGGAATTGCATAAACCTTTCTTATGTTGTAAGTAATTAAATAATTGCAGTCCTTTTAGTATAACACTGTGTGGATTGCAAAGTGCTTTCAACACACATCAGTCCATGTAATAAATTGTAAATTGTCCTTTTCAAAAATTGCCATAAAACTTCAGAAAGATTCCAAATCATTTTGATCAAAGTGAAGACTGTTTTTTGAAATTAAATTGAATCCATAAGGCACCCTATATGTATTACATGTTTCCTTACCCTATAGAGATTACATAAAAGGGCAGCCATAAATTTCCTTAACTGCCATGGAGTATATAAGAATGAGAATCCATAAAATAGTACTATGACAAGTCGAAACAGTTAAATTGCATTGATAAAGTCAAATGCTTCTTATTTTGATGAGCACCAGCTACATAACGGGTGAGACCAAATACAAAATGAAAATTTGAAGTCCCTTGTTTAAAAATTAAGAATTCCAAGTTGGTGATAACAGAGCATTAACTCAAGCACAGAATTTTTCTGACTGTGGTTTCTTGTGTGACTGCACAGATTACCTGCCCATGAAGCTGGCCTTGATTATGACAGTGCATATGCAATAGATTAACAGTAATAACAAAATTGTGAAAACCACTATGTGTCAGACACAGTGTTGGGTTGTCATATTCTGTATCACTTTTAACCTGAAGAAGAAAAAAAAAAAAACTGTGAGCACTACTCTTGTCCCACTCTAGAGATGAAGAAACTGAGGCTGTGGTTTTGCAAATTCAAATTGTCTTTAGAAATAGACAATATTTCTATCCTTCATTTTTCTCCAGAGATGGATTTTTATTTAATTAATGTTTATAAATTATAGGGAGTGGGGACTTAACAGAGGGTTAGTCTAATTAAGAAATTTGAAAAACACTGAGCTCAGCTGAAGAGGAAGATGGCTCTAGTCAACCTCCCTACTCCCAGTCTCAGGCTTGAGTTTGTGGCATTCTTATATGCTTCTTTTTCCTAATTTTGGACATTTCTCCAGGGTGGAATGTTTTTCTTTTGTTGCAGTTTCTTTGATTAACATATGGTGAAGGATCAACTATGTAAATTATTTTAGTTCCTGTTTTATCTATGAATGCAAGGCTTCGATAAGTCCTATTTTTCACTTTTTCCATATCTCCTGGTAAAACTTCTTCTAAATTTTAGGGAGAAAATGAAAATGGTCTGCACCATAAAGATGCTACAATGTGGAGAAAACTTTGCCTTATACAGTTGTCCAAATTAAGCCATTACATCTGGGATGGAGAAACCTTAATGTCTACATTTATGTTGCTGGTGGGTTTCACATAATCAATCAAGTCTTCTACCCATCTACAACCCCTTTTGACCGTAACATATTGTGGAAAAATCACCCTTGCCCATGCTATCATATGCTGGCAATTCCATGGTCAAGACCTTAAAATAAATTACATTTTTTCCTTTTTTTCAATATTTTAATGAACATGTTTTTGGATATATATTTAATCTTCCTTGAAAATATTTCATTAGGGTCAAATATCAAAGGAGTAATTACTGTCTCAATGGTTATGTACTTTATTAAAATCAACTTCAAATTGCTTTTCTAATTGAAAAGAAAATTACAAGTTTATTTTAGACAATCAGAAACTGTATAAAATATAAAGATAAAATCATCCCAAGTTGCAAAAATCACCCCAAATTACAAAAGCAAAATTAGTCACTGTTAAAATTTTAGCATAGATTTCAGTCACATTTTAGTCATATTTCTTCTCCTCAGTCATATGTAATCTTCATATCTCTCATATTTCTCTCTTTGTGTATATACATACATGTATATATGTGTCTGTGGATTTGAAGTATCTATCATATTAATATTTTATATATATTTGTGTATTGAGCCTTTTTTATTATACATTTTAGCATTAGCTTTTCCTCAGGCCATTAAAATATTTCAAATCATAATTTTTAATGTCTCCATATTAATTTTCTGAAAGAATTATACAATATTTCCACCATTTAACCATTTGCCTGTATTTGAGATTTAATTTCAAATTTGTGCTCACATAAATATAGCTGTGATGAATATAATTTGCAAATATTTTATTTTCTTGAGTCACATTTTAAAAATTTAAGTTGCCATCTTTTTTACTGCCCAGTTATTTACTATAAAGGCTGTACTCATTTACACACCCATCTTGAGTGCATGAGAGTGCTTATTTCACGGCCAGCTTTGGGATTAAACGACTTTTAAATAATTACCAATCTGAATCAGTAAAAATTATTTCTCATCGTTTTTACTTGTTTGTCTTGAACAGGGGTTCAAATGCAGATCAGCCATTGTCTTGCCAATTATCTATTTTGAGACATTGCATTTTAAAAAAAAACATGACCTACTGTTATTTATTATAAATTAAAGATAACACTTTGCAAATATGCTACGGATATTTTCCCACAGTTTGTTTTCCTCTTTATAATAGCCAATTATTTATGTATTTATGTTTTTTTTTAATTGTAAAATCTTCAACTAAAAGAAATTGGAAAGAGGTTCAGGAAAAATAGAAAATATCTGTAGACAGATCTGAGCCTCAGCATAATCTAGTAGTCAACTGACTCAGGAGGGCCATTGACTGGAGAGAATTACCAGCCACAGTAGTGAGCCTTCACACCAAGTGAGCCTTTACACTAAGCTGAAGTGCCTTCCTGTCTCTGCTCTTTCTGTTACTTTCTTTTTTCAAAATAACAGCATGTAATTTACTTTCAAATTTAAAATTTTTTTCTACTCACTGTTATTGTAATTTTAAATAGGAATTACATATTTTGAAATTTATCAAATGTATTTTTGGCATTTCTGTAGCACTAGCATGGTGAATTATAGTAATGAATTTTTTGGAATAAAACTAAACACTTGAAATAAATTCTATGTGATTATGGTTTGTGTTTTTTTGGCTGGATTTGCTTGTAGTTTATTCAGAATATCTGTAAACTGAGTGAGATTAGTCTGTATTATTTTGTACTGTTTTTGCCTATAGAAGCCTTATAAAATTTATTGGAAACTTTATAGCCTTTGCTTTCTTTGAATGAGTTTAAATAAAATAAGAACTATTAGATTCATGAAAATGTAACAGAGATCTCATTTAAAACTTTATGGATTCTGATCCCTTTCTTAAAATTTTCTAGCATTTTGATATCTTTCATGGATAATAATCTGTATTTGATTTCATAGAAGTTTTTGGTAAATGTCTAAATTCATTTTTAATATAAAGTAATCTATTTTAGTATGACTTTTAAATGTGTTAGCATAAATTTGCCAAGTAATATACAACAATTTTTAATATATGTTTTCTTATTCTTTATTTGTGTGTGCTTTTCCTGTTTTCCTTATCTAACTAAAATTTTGACCATTTTTTACTATAAAAGTTCTTACTCTGGGATATGTTTCAGGTATATTTTAATTTTATAATTTATTAATCTCTACATGAATCATTATTATTCTTTCCCTTTCTCTTCTTAAACTTGCTTTGCTAGTTTTTTCTTACTTTAGAGTTAAATGATAAATTTATTCATACATTTTTTATTTGAACATTGAAATACTTTTTTTTGGAAATTTAAGATTTTATTTTCAATTTTAGGTTAATTACATTATCAGAAATAAATTTGAATTTATATTCTTTTTTATGTATTTTATTTTACTTTATTTTTTAACATCTAAGAGAAAAACATATACTGTATTCTAACACATATATATATAGAATCTAAAAAAAAAATGTTTTGAAGAAACTAGGGGCAGGACAAGATTAAAGACACAAATGTAGAGAATGGACTTGAGGACATGGGGAGTGAGAAGGGTAAGCTGGAATGAAGAGAGTGGCATGGACATATTATACACTACCAAATGTAAAATAGATAACTCGTGGGAAACAGCCACATAGCACAGGGAGATCAGCTCAGTGCTTTGTGAAATGTGTTTAATGTAATTATTTTTAATGAACAAAACTTAGACCATAACTTATACATTTTGAAATGCAAAATATTAAATATAATTATTTTATGAATATTTTAATTAAATTTTAATTTTTATGGTCAACTTTATCTTAAAACTAAACTTTTATTTTCTTTATTGTAGTTAAAAAACACAGAAAATACTGTGCCATGTACAGTCATCACTAATTTGATATTCTTCAGTGTTTTAGTGTTTATTTACTGCTTTTATCAATTAGAGTAATGCTAGCTACTTGCAATAAACAAATGTCCAAATTTCATGATATATATCAAAATTTTTTTTCCCTTACATAATAGTCCATTGTAGATTTTATGTTTAATGGTTAGCTTTTCTCCACTTCATAATTGAAGGAAATGGCTTATGCCTTATTCCTGTCCTTTTTTGTCTTTTCTTTCTTTTTTTAATGTCTAAGACTCAAGAATTATTATCTTTCATCTTTTAGTTCTAATATGATATTTACATGTTTCTTATATGTTTTCTATTCTTGTGCCTTTTTTTCTTTTTTATTTCAATCTTTTTATTTCCCTAAATTATTAATCCATTTGCTTTAACTAACTTTTTCTGTATTATAAAGAAATACTACCACCAAATACCTGTAGCAAAATTATCTTTTTTTTTTATTATGCAAGTTTAGACCTCAGTTAAGATCTACTACCTTAAAGCCCCTTCGAGTAAATCTTGATACACTTTGTTATTATTTCAGAATCATTGTTCTAGAAGAATCCCAAGGCTCTATTTCACCTACTTTCCAACCTTTAGGAGAAGACACACCTGATGTGGATCAGTTTAAAACCAGATTATTGAGCTACATTCATCACTTTAGGTTGGAATTTACTGTCAAAAGAACAAAGAGCTAATACTCCCTTCTTTATAATGTGGACTTTGCATTTTCTCTCTTCACATGATTCCTTTAGTTTCTCACTTTGAATCCTCATCATGCTTTGAAATTGACACTGAAATCGAATACATTTTCCTTTACAACCTTACTTGACTAGGGTTTCAAGAGGTGTTCAAGTTGCCTGTACTTTTGGAGGGAATATCATTCCCAGGCCAAGCAGTAATTGGAATGGGTTTCAGAGTAAAGGAGTTAATGGGGCAACTCACTTAGAGAGGTCCCATCATCATGACTCACATCTGGACCATAACTGTTCACAAGGTCAGGTTTATTCAAAGGGATTTAAAATCCATAGTAATATACAGCATTTGTTTAATTTTGTCATCTATATTAGGAGAGTTCTCCAGAGTAACAGAACCAATAGGATATCTATCTATCTATCATCTGTCCATCATCTTCTATCATTTCTCTATCTACTACTTATGTATGTGTATATGTACTATCTGTCTATCTATTGAGAGATTCATTTCAAGGAATTGGCTCATGTTATTGTGGAGGCTTGGTAAGTTCAGAATCAGATGGAATAGGACAGCAGGCTAAAGACTCAGCAAAATTTGTAGTTCAAGTCTGAAGGCAGTCTAGTGGCAGAATTCTTTTTGCTCAGGAGAGGTCAGTCTTTCTTCCACTACAGACTTCTACTGATTGGATAAGTCTCACCCACATGATGAAGAGTAATCTGCTTCACTCAAGTTCACTGATTTAAATGTTAATAGTCCCAATTTTAGTCACTTACCTCACAAATTTGGGAAAATAGGATGGTGGGATTCTGCTACACTTTTGCTTCAAAAACTCCTTATAGATTTAAAATTAAAAACTATAAAATAACACATTTGTTAAGGATATAAGCAATTTTTAATTCTTGTAAAAAAATAACTGATTTTTTATTTCAGTATTTGTTTCAGTACAGTGCAGTCCTCCTCTGGTATTTTGTTTCTTATTCTCCCGAGATTTATGTCTATTTCTGATTCAAATGAGCTGATTTGATTTTTGTTTTAGCAATGCCTGTCTTTTCAGTCAGTAAATTGCTCTGGTTATCTGTAAGAAACTCCACTCTCTCTGTCACTGACCTTTTGTTCCTTCAATGCTTGAAAAATGTCTTATTATTTGTCTTCTGCAATCTTCATTTGCCGCCTTTCCTTTCCTTATCATATTTTTCTTTTTCACTTCAAGCTTCGAAATCATTTATATATGCATAGATTTTGCATGAGCTTTTCTTTCCCTGATACTCCTTTTTGCATTTGGTGTTGGCAGTGCAAGCATTGCCCCAGTGTCTTTATGTTCTGATGCAGTACATTTATGTAAAAAAAAAAACTTAATTAATATTCACTCTTTCTTATTTCTATCTTAACTTTCAAACTGAACTAGTAAAAACATTATTCACTTAGTCATTAAACAAATTTATACTAAATACCTATTGTGCTTTATAATGCTCGATTTGTTATAATTATGTTCAACTTAAGAAAAATGTATACTTTCCTGGTTCTTAATATAATATGTTTACATTTTCTTTTCTTGCTTTCTTTTTTTTTTTTTGACTTCATTTTCAGTTTTCTGGTATGCATATAGAATTTAAGAATATTGCAAAATCTGATAGAAACATTTTCACTGTTGCACCAGAGGGCAAAGGTCTCTACTCTCTTTAACACATGTTGTCAAAAATGACAAGTGGTATCATAGTTTTTTTAAAAAAAACAAATATTCTTTTTTTCAATGCAATCTGTTTATGCAAGGGATGTTTCTTCAATGAGAAAGGTTATACAATAACTATCTATATGACCATGCATGAGTCCCTTTGTACTGTGCATAAAAGCCACCCCAGTTGTGGCAGACCTAGAAGGCTCAGTTTCTCTGCTGCCTTCAGAAATTCATAAAGTTTAAAAATATTTATATATGTTGACTACTTTCCATAGCAGTTAGTAATTTTCACAAAGCTTCTCATCTAACTGGCTTATAATGATGAGGTGTATTCTTTCATAATGTTTTTTGAGAAAATAATGGAAAATAGTGAGTAAAATAATAATGCAGTCTTAACATCAATCTTTTATGTTCATTACTTTTAGATTTTTAGATACTGGTTCCCCTATGATATCGCTTCTGAAGAATGCAGGGTAATTTGCTTTCTTGTTACAGATGAGTAAAGTGCCACACCTAACCACTGAGCTGCTTACTAAAATGGTCTGGCTTGCTCCTGTTACCCGTGAATGAGGCAGCTCCAGCTAATTGGGCAATTAAAATTAAGAAAAATGCAGCACAGAGATTCTCCACATTTGACTCAACTCAGCATAAAATATTGTTAATTCAAAATTAAAATGAACTTCTATCTTAAATAAATACTAGGCTGTGTATTGATCCTTGCTTGATCTAAGGTTTTTTTTGTTTTGTTTTAATATCTTGCTTGCTAAAAAAAAGTTTAGATTAGATGGAACAACATGAAATATTAAGTTCTTTTTCTAGCCCTAAAATGTTTACCTTTCTGGCACATCTTGACCAGCTTTTAAAACAGGATATAGAAAATGTCAAAATCCAAAACAGATCATAGCCAGTGGTAGAAACAAATCTGTTTTCATGTGCATGGTATAAGGTTTGACTAGCTCTCCAGTAGTGTAATGCTGATGCTTCTATCATGGATTTGAGCTTTATTAGCAATACATAAGCAAACTAGTTTTGTATCATTCCATATATTTAAAAAGATACACATACAAATGTCTAGCCACAAAATGGCTATATTTTATTTGTATGTGTAATTTTCTTATGCTTTCACTTTAGAAAAAAAACTTTCTTTCCTTTTTTTTTTTTGGCTAACCTTAGGAAACATTCTCTATTTTTTTATTTTTAATTTACTTCCTTGATTCAGGTTATTCTACTTTCTTTTATTATACTGCTTACAATAATGAGTAACTTACCTTCATCATTTCTCCTGATGAAAACAGCATTTGTAAGGTTCTCTTCTATGACATTTATTGTATTCTTCCCCACACCTCCACTGTCCTTCTAGCTGGAACATTCACCTTTAGTGCCTCAGGTCTATTATCTGAGGTCAGAGATTTGTTCATTTGTAGCAAGCAGTTAGAGGGATCCTGCGTATCTCTTTTCCTGGGAATGTGTGCATGAAGTCTTCACAAGCAATTACTTTGATGTTCTGTAGACAGTGCCTTTGGTTTCCTGGGGTCATTTAATTTAAAGTGATCATGGCCTGGATCACAGCTGGCATTGTGTGCTTCTGCATTTTGTTAGAATTTTACTCTTCTATTCCATGGTAAAAAGATCTTAGCACATTGAATAAGGATGATGCTTTGCTTAGGGCTTCAAATGCAATGCAAAAGATAAATTGAGGACAGGGAAGAAAAAAGACTGATTTGCCTTTGCTATTTTTGTACTCTCTAAATATTAAGATTATGGTTGAATTGTTGAAGGGCTAGCAATTACAATCAGTATATGAGTTCATATAATTTGCTTTCTTCACTACTCCATAGTCCATATTTTTCTGAGTATATATGTAACACTTCCTGGCTTTCTTTAGTATCAACAGCCATTTTGAGGCTGTATCTGTTGATCCTGTAAGAGGGGAGGATACAGTATCTGATGATTATCAAATATTATTGCAGTAGTTAAGTCTCCAATATCTTGTATGTAACTATGGAAAGGATACAGAGTATACTAAACCATTGTTCACAAATTGTACATATCATGAATTTTGTACAATTGCAAAAATTAATGCAATTTAATATGACTTTCAGAGTCCCAAGGTGTAATACACGTAATAGACCTGAGGAATGCAAGTGCCAACCTTAACCAAAAAATTAATAGATTCAATCTTAAAAATATTTTGTAAATATAAATCTGAAATTTTATGGTAAAATTGACATTATATTATACAACGGTAGTCAAAGTTTAGAACAAAATATTGTTTGCCACAGATATTTTTAGAAGGTGATAGAGACTGTCATCAAAAACCAAGCTAATAGTCTGTTGTGGAGGCTTCACTCTTTTTTTTTTTTTTTAACCTCTTTATTGGAGTATAATTGCTTTACAATGTTGTGTAACTTTCTGCTGTATAACATAGTGAATCAGCTATACGTGTACATATATCCCCATATTCCCTCCCTCTTGCGTCTCCCTCCCACCCTTCCTATCCCACCCCTCCAGGTGGTCACAAAGCACTGAGCTGATCTCCCTGTGCTATGTGGCTGCTTCCCACTAGCTATCTATTTTACATTTGGTAGTGTATATATGTCCATACCACTCTCTCACTTCGTCCCAGCTTTCCCTTCCCCATCCCTGTGTCCTCAAGTCCATCCTCTACATCTGCATCTTTATTCCTGCCCTTCCCCTAGGTTCATCAGAATCAGTTTTTTCTTTTTTCCTTTTTAGATTCCATGTATATGTGTTAGCATACAGTGTTTGTTTTTCTCTTTCAAGCTTCACTCTTAATTAATGTCACTTCCTTTTATGGGTTCATTGTAGTTAAGATGTTCTCTAGCTTCAAGGAAGAATAGCAATAAAGTATATGGAGGTAGAATTACAAAAAGGCAAAGTGTTTTAGTCACCGCTTTTTCCTTTATATATGTTACCGCCGTTGTTTCTGACATGTATATCAGAGCATTGTCTTAAAGTGAGGCAATGTTCAATTTTGTGTATTTAAGTAAACAATTTCAAAGATAAGAAAATGTTAACAGCAACTGAGTTCCAAAGCCTTGTTATACGTAGTGTGGTGATGGATCAACCTGGGTGCAGCTCAGAAATGCGGGTTCCGAGGCCTCACCTTAGACCCTTATGTCATAATTTGCATTTAAACAAAATCTCCTGGCAATTTGTATTCATTTGTATTCATTCAAGTTTGAGAAGCACTCCTTTAAAATACTCTTAGTTTGCCATCAGTTAAATACTATTTATCATGACCTCAGAAGGCCCTTTTCTATATGTGCCTAGAAAATAAGAACCAAAGTACAAATTTACTGTAAAAGGTTCTGAATAAGGCCAATGGTATAGGAGTAGATGTGAAGAAGTGTGTTATGGCCTCACAATTCAGTTATAAACCCTGTGATATGAGCATTAATTTCTTGGGGAAGTATAGCAGCTGACATGTTTCAACTATAGTAACTGGCTCATTAGAAAAACCTAGTAATATCTGCTTTTTTCCTCAAGTCATACAGCATTTTTATTATTATCTTGTTCTATAATATTCCTAATGATTAAAGCTAGTACAGAATGCTTTATATAAAAGGTGAGTCTAAATATGAAATAAATACATTAAACAAAATGAGTCCCTCATTATTTTCTTTTATTTCTAAAGAACTTAAAAAAATTGCATTATATATTTTTTCCAAATAATTGGGGTCATTATTCAATTGTGAATACATTTTTTTCATGCTGAGGAAACTTTTTGTATGGGCTTTCTTTTCTGCTATATTTGTGAGTATAGATTTGCTTTAAATTTTCTTTCAAGTGTTATTTAAGTTCTAATTATTTTTTGCTAAATTGTTCTAACTAGCATAGTCCTTTAGAAATTCTCTTTAGATAATCCACAATATTCATTTCTCATTTTGAGAGCAAATGTGTATGTATGCTCTGCTGAAGTATTAAGTTGCATAATCCTCACAAGTTAAATTCAGATTTCTCCAGGTCTCAGGATGCCTTAACTAGAGTACCAAAACACCCCAAACAGTTACCTATTCACTCTGGAGTTTGAGTAGTAATGAGATATTCACACTGCAAAATGATTTACATTTCTTGAAAACAAAGCATATTACAAACATGAAATATGGTAATGAAATTTCTCAGACTTATACTTTTGAACTTCTGGCATTTTCTTGGGGAAAACGGGGAAGATGAAATGTCTGCTTTTGTTTCCAAGTTGCTTTGAGTTGTGCTGTTTCCTCTAGTATTTCATAATGAGTCTGGATGTTTTCTGGCAAAGACACATCTGTGAGCTACTGCAAGATAATTCTGCAGGATATCAAAGAAATTAATGACACAAAGAGTTAATTCTATTTCTAAAAGAAATAGCTGCCTTGTAGAGCTAGAAAGTAGCTGAGGCTACTGGCATAATCTGAGTCAATTATACTGAATTCACATAGGGTGATTCTGTAGTTCTCAGCTCCTCCCTCTAACAGCTGTTCTTAATCAGTCCTGAATCCTTAGATCAACCAATGCCCCCTACAATGCTGACACTGTCCTGCTCAAGCAAGACGCCTTAATAATTGTTCACTCATTTGGATTAAACTCCCCCATCTCTGGCCTTTCTACTTTTTGCTTCCTCTTAGTTATTTCTGACTTCTTTGTATCAAATATTAAAGATTTCTTGTTGTTTTTCTTTGCCATAAAATGTGAAATTTACACAAACTGTAAAATTCGCAATGACTGCTGATTTTTTTAAACATCAGAGTGGAGGTCCAGAGAAGTGTAAGAGCTTCACTTTTACTCACTAGCTATGGCTAATTGCTAGGGTTAAAAAAAATTTAAAAAAAAAATTAAGAAATGGACATTTATATTCCCATTTAAAAATTATTTCTTGAACTATATCTGTAATCTATGATATTTTTTGCCCATCTGTCTTTTGCATGCCATTTAGGACTAAGACTGACATATTTGCCAAATGGAAAAGAAATAATTTATTTGTATCCAGTCCACGTTGACTTTCTCTAGCATCTATTTTCAGAGAGTCATAGAAAAATAGAACTGATCCTACATCTTCTGAGACCATATTTCCACATTTGCATAAAACAATAGCTATTGTAAACCAGACAATGATTAATGATTTTAAGGAAGAAGATTCCTTTACCAAAAATTAATACCAAATTGCCACACTATGGGGTATCCATGTTACATTATATTTAAAAATATAAACTGTATATAATCTGGTATCTCCAATGGGGACAATGAAATGCATCCCTGTAAACCACCAATGAATAGCTGAATTCTCAAAGTACCCTGATTCCTGGTCCTAGTTAAAGTAGTTACTGTTTGCTATATATGAAGTTAGATGTTTAAAACTATTATGTAATTCAGATTTTCAATATATTTTCAGTATAAAAACCTGCAAGGTAAGTTTACTGATATGCAAAGTGAATTTCATGAAGTGAATTCCCCTGTTTTCATTGGGGTTTCCACCCTGAGAACTAAACAAGTCTTTCTCCAACAGTTCAGTCCCTTGCTGTCCTACTGTCCCAGCTGTTTTAGAATCACAGAGGTAAAATGGTCATACACAACATAGCAACCATACTCTTTACTTATCCATATGACCATATATTTCCTGGCTTCCTTATTCCTGTAGCGATCCAGTCTCTTTGACCCAGGTACTTCTACACTTTTCAAAATTATCCCTTTCTTCTCACCATTTTCAAAACCCCATTTTTAGTGACTTTTTTAAAGGAAGTTATCATGGAAGCAAACTAAGCAATTAATGATCTTATGCTAATCCATTAATAATTCATTTAACTTGATATGTTTCTCTTCCCAAGAGTGTCTGCATTTCGAGAGAGATGAAATGTCTATGTTTATTCTAAGGCACTTCCAATATGGAATTTCTAATGATGGGAAAGTGTCTTTAGGCGGGAGCAATTTTCTCGCGCTCTCATCACAGATGTCCATGAGGAATGGTGTGTTGGAGCTGGTTTGTACCAACTTGCGAGAACCTATTAATGGAAATGAACGTTGTTCCCATATGTCTTACATTCTAGTGCGTGGTAGCAAAAACAACAAAATACCCCCCTCCCCCCAAAAAAAAACCCAAAGCAAAAACAAGATACACATGTAAAATATATTTTAGGTAAGGTGGACAGTGAAAAATCCTCAGTGGACAGTGAACCCCTCACTGAGAAGGTAAAATTTGAGTTGTGACTTGAAGGAAGCAAGGGAGTGAAACTAGCTGATATCCAAGGCAGTGTATTCCCAGTGGAGACAGTGACAAGTGCAAAGACCCTGGGGCATGCATGTGCCTGTTGTGTTTGAGGAAAAGTGAGGACCATATGGATAGGCCTGAGTGAGACAGGGATGAGGAGTTGGCTATTAGGGCAGAGAAACAACATAAGGCCAGATCACAGAGGGCCATGTGGTTATAGTAATAACTGTGGTGTTTACTCTAGGTGATATGAGATGCTTTTCAAGCATTTTGAGCAAAGGAATGGCACAGAAACTCATTTTTTCATGGGCTCTATCTGACTGCTGTAGTGAGAATACATTAGAAGGGAAAAGAACAGACACAGAGAAACCTACTAGGAAGCTGCTGTCCTTGGCTTGGACTACAATAATTGCAGCAGAGGTGGTAAAATGTGAGTGAGATTCTTTGAGAAGATATGGATTGAAGGAGAAAGGAATTAGGCTGACTCTAAGGTTTTTACTTCAGCAACTAGATGTGGGGAATTCTCAGTAAGTAATGGCTTGGAAGAGAATCACAGATACTATTTTTGGATGTATTATATTTAAAATGCCTGTTAGACTTCTAAATGGAGATGTTGAGTAAGCAGTTGCATATACACAAGTCTGAAGTTCAAGGAAAAAGTACAGGTTAAGGTTATAACTTGGAATGTCATCAGCAAATAGGCGGTATTTAGATCAGGGGGCAGAATGCGAGTAAATACAGATTGAAAAACAAGTCTGTTGAGTAGGTTAGACTTCATTCAGATTACTGTAGTTAAATCAGTACCTACATAACAGTCTCCCTCCCCCCCGACCTCTGCACACATATGTTAATAGAAATAAAACACTTATTCCATTGTACATTCTTTATAAAAATCTGATTATCTTCTACTAGTGCTTTAAGATTCAGCTTCAACATTACATTCTCCATATGTTTAGAGAATGGCTGAGTTGTCACTTTAATGGAAAATCATAGAATCACACATGAGTCCCCTTTTATTTAACTTACATTCCTTCATTGTTATTGTTTCTTGTATCATCCTATTCACCCATCTGATCATGAACTTGGTGAGGATCCCATACTTCCAATGCTCAGTACTTAACTTGAAAATTTGAATACACTTAGTGTGTTATTGAATAAAATAAAAGAAATAATAATAGAAAGTAATTAGAGAAGAAGGATAAAGAGAGTTTTCAGGGTAAGCAGTGGAAGAGGGGGGTCAGAGAGGAAGACTAATACATATTTTATTTAGTGCGTAAGCCTGGTTCTGAAAAGCTGCTTGCAATTTTTACAAACATGGAATACATACTGTATAATTTAGCAGAACACAATTCAATTTCCTCTTCTGTGAAATCAGAGTGTTGAATTAAGTCCCTTCCAGCTTTAAAATGCAAAGGATTTATGACTCTCAGATTCCCAAGTGAAATATGATCTGAGGTTCCTGTACGTTTCTCTTCCCCGTGTTTGGTCATGCCTAATTATCTAAAAACCTTGGGCTGGCTGTGGATGTCCTCACTACCCCTGCTTAGTCGCACTTCCTCTCAACCCCGACTTGGTAGACTTTAATACCCCGATTATTTTACAAGTTATTATTACCCTCAAAAGTTCATTTCTGCTGTATTTGCAATATTTGTATGTGTTCTGTGTTGCCTTGACTTTCCTTTTCACTCTCTAAAGCAAAGCAAAACAAAACAAACAAACAAAAAAAGACAAAACACTTTTTTCCTTCTTTTTAAAAATGTTGACATTAGGCAAGGAAATTAGCAGTAGATACTATCATTTAAAAAATGCTGAAAAAGACATTGGATAGAAAAATGTGACAGGATTCTGCAGTGCTTAAATTCATTCGTTTATGGAATTTCAGAGGAGTTTGCCATTGATTCATACAACTCCATATTTTTCCATATATTACTGAAAATTATTTAATAAAGACCTGCCCTTATCATCTTCCCATTTTTCTGCTTCATTCAAAGGTTGATGCTGAAATATAAACCAATGAAACATGAATGATACGGATTTCATTATAAACTGATTCCATTTAATTCAGCCTCCATGGCGACTGGTTTCTGAAATTAGGCACTTTTTATGCCAACACTAAAAGCCCAAAACCTTTATTCTTCTTCCTAGATTATAGAAAATCCCATGGAGAGAAGTATTAGATTTAAAATTCAGGTGTTTATAGTGAAGTTAAATCAAGTCCCAAAGTCTTAAGTTCATTAAACTAAAACATATCAAGGCACCTTTAAATCACTTTCTTACTTAGTGCTTAAAAAAATAACACAAGCCCATTAGTTTTCCTGTTCTTGCCAAGTAAACAACCTAGAGTTGATTTTTCATTAGAGAGGAGATTAAATTTAAAAACTGGAATAATGGAAAGTTTAAGTGATACTAAGTGAGTCGTATTACATTTATAATCTAAATTCCTCCTTTGCAATTGTTAAATAATTAAATAAATCATATTTTAGTACACTGCTTTAGCTCCAATATGATTATTTTGTCTAACGCTGGACCTGACTTCCTACCATTAATTGTACGTATTAATTGGGAATCATTTCAACCAATCAAGTGGCAGGTGCTTACTAATTTTCTATAATGTGATCAATGTTGTGTTTGGTTCTATAGAACAGGAGCTTTCAAACTTTTAAACTAAAATCCACAGTTAAGAAATATGTCTTATATTGTGAACCGGCATACATGCACACATTTCAACAGACAGAAAGTTTCAAGAAACAAGACACAGGTTGATATTTGTGAAACACTCTGACGCTGTCTTTTATTTCTACTCTATTGTGCTATTTTATTCTGTATCATCAAAAATGTTTATTGGGATCTAGGACCAGCAGATTAAAAAAAATACCACTGTAGAGTACATAAGGACTCTGTCTTCAAAAAGGTTGTGACTAGATCAGGAGAGAAGAATAATACAAAAAATATATAGTTTAGGGCTTCCCTGGTGGTGCAGTGGTTGAGAGTCCACCTGCTAATGCAGGGGACACGCGTTCGTGCCCCGGTCCGGGAACACCCCACATGCCGCAGAGTGGCTGGGCCCGTGAGCCATGGCCGCTGAGCCTGTGTGTCCGGAGCCTGTGCTCCACAACGGGAGAGGCCACAACAGTGAGAGGTCTGCGTACCGCACACACACACACACACAAAATATACATACATATATATATATATATATAGGTTAATATAACAGTCAGTGAAATTGTCTTCAAAAAGACAGAACTTCAGCTTGACTTTGAAGAGCAAGAAGAATGTAGCAAAATGAAGGTACAAATGGGAAAGCCCAAATCATAGAAAGGAAGTGGCTGTGTTCCCAGAATAGTGACAAGATGATCCTGGTTTAAGATAAATCGTTTGTAGTTAGGCGTCTAATAACTGAGAGGAAGAGAGAAAATTACACCTAGTATAAGGGAGACTAGATTTTGATCATTACAAATGTGTGGATGAAATGATATTTAAGAAAGATTGTAGTATAAAAAATATACTGAATGAATTGTAGAGGAATGATTATACTCCTCTGTAGCCCACAGAGGGAGGAAGACCCACTGTGGCAGTAACTCTGATGTTATGTGAGTAGAATCTAGAAAAATATAATTAATATTCACTCATTAAACAAATATTTAGTAAGCACATGATAGTAAGCACTGTAATAGATGTTGGTAATAAGTGGTGAACTAATCAAAGTCCCTACTTTTGTAAAACTTAATTTCTAATGAAGGAAAAAAGATAATATCTGAAAAGTACAAATAAAATAATTTTAGATAGTAAAAATGCTGTGAAGAAAATGAAGCTGCCTTAGGAATTATAGTTATTGAAGTCAGGGGATGGAATCATTTTAGCTGCAGGGCAGCAATGCAGAAACTGGGAAGAGAAAGCAGAGCCCGCACCAGGAGTTTCAATTCTATATGTGACCCTTGCATGTCACATGGGAAATTAACAGAAACAACCTATGCAAACATAGGACCTGGATCATGAGAGCACAAATGCTTTGTAAATATGAAGATATCATGAAGAGAGCTTAACCTATTCCATGAGCTGTGGAATTCAGAAGGCTCTCCTTCTGACTCCAATAGTTCATGTAATCAGATTCTAAATCAATTATTCTTACATTTTTAAGTGTCCAGGTGGTCTAGGTGTCATATGGGTTACTGTAGGATTGTTGAGTTTCAAAGTCATAACAGAGCAAAACAAAAGTAGCATTTGCTTAATCACTGTTTCAATGTGAGGTCAGCCAAAAGCATGGTCCACATATCACATGAATCAGAATCTCTAGGGATTATTGCTCAAAATGCAAGCAATTGGACCCTCACCCTAAATCTGCTTGATCAAGTTCTTTACAAATGACTGGAAAATCTACATTTATAACAAATATTCCAAGGGTATCCTAACACTACTCGAGTTTGAGAATCACTTTTATTTTACAGTTGAGTGAACTGAAGCTAGGGAGATTGAATGATGTTTATGAGCATATTGTCAGTGATAGAGCTAAAACTAGTTTCTGAGTTTTCTTCTTGTTAAAAGAGGATAGTTTTTGTATTCAGACATATCTGACTATAGAGTTTGACTCTGCTTTTTACTGGTTATGTGGCCCACATCAAACAAATAAAGGTCCCTGAGCCACCAAGTCTTTGTCTGAAAATTGGGAAATAATACCTACCTTAAAAGTGTTGCCTAGATTGTTTTTTTTTTGCAGGAATCAAGATACATTTTTTTAAACCACGAGCACCTGTCATAAACAGTACTCCATGGACTGTAGCTATTGTTACTGTATCTGCTATATTGGGGTTAGAAGAGCAAGTGATCAACTGCTTGGACTCTGAAGGCAAACAATTTATGATCAGATCACAGCTTTGCCATTTACTAATTTGGTGACCTTGGGGGAACTCTGGTGACCTCACTATGCCACAATCGGTAAAGTCATGACAGTGGTGTAACCACCTCAAAGATTTGCTGCAAAGATTAAATGAATTAATACAAGTAAAACACTTAGAACAAGGCATGTCGTGTTCTCATGTATAAGTTCTCAATATGCTACTATTATTATGTACTCACACAGAAAGAAAAAGAGAAATAACCTCAAGGAGGTCATTGCTCGTGGGGCTGCTGCTGAATAATCAGGCATTTTCAGTGAGAGAAGAATAAGTGTGAACTGCGAAGCATATAAAAGAGGTCAGTGCAAACTTAAGAGTCAGGAATGCTTGGATACCTGTTTCTCCTGTACATAGAGTTGTCTCCTTGGATATTTCACATTTAGGTAAGACCGAAAATTGTGTAGACTGCAAGTTCCCTCTGGGTGTCCTTGTTCTGCTGTTTATTTTTATCAACTGTCTTTCTCCTTCTTATAATTTTTCTCATTCTTTTACTCTGGGCAACTTTATGTTTTCTTTGGATTTTCAGTAAGCCAGTGAGACAGAATGGTGGTTGTTACATTTAAAAATATTTTATAGCTTCTTAGCTCTAAAAATATTGTATTTGTTGAAGCCACAAAATAAATTATTATTCCCAAAGAGAAGAAATGAATTTGAAAAATTCTTGTCCATGAAATAATTCAGATCAGCAACTTATTAGGCTCCTCAGATAATATAATAAATACCATAATCGGCTACTTTTATCTTAAAAGATGTTCATTATGATTACCATTAGGTTGAGTGAGTCACATTTTATGTGCACATAAAAGCAGGCAATCACTAAGTCTTGATGATCCTACTTTCAAAATGGTCTCAGACTAGTTACTTGTATGTCTCAGACCTTTAACTCCACTGCCACCACTGTATTATAAGCAGTCGGTCGCTAAAGGACTAGCATAATAGCCTTCTACTGGGTATCCTAAAGCATTCCCCGTGCACAAACATTGTGATTGTTTAAAACCACAAAGTTCTCCACACCACTCCTCTGCTTCAAGCAATTAAATGGCTTTTCATTGCTCTTAGGATAAAGTGAAAAATCCCTTAAAAGACTTATGTAGTCTGGTTTTCCCCTCCCTCTTGTTTCCTATGTTACTTCTCTCTCTGGACTTTCTATAGTGTCATGTACCCACATCCTTTTCAGGCCTTCCTACTGAATTTAACCACTGCTCTTTCTCTTTCTTGCTCTTCATCCAACACCAACACACGCAGACAGAGATACATTTTTACATAGCTACTTTTATTCTTAAACCTATCTAATTTCTCCAAAAAATCTTCTCTGATTTCACAGTGTATGTTAGTCTTCACTTTTACCAGCCTAGCACCCTATAGTATGTTTTTACTTTATAGTCTTTATGACAACTGAGTCCAAATAAAAAATTACTTAAGATTTGTGGACCACATTGTATCTAAACTCCATCATGTCAGGGTCCAGGCAGGAATTGTTCAATATTGCAGTCCAAGTCCTGGAAAAGTGCCAAGCAAAGATTAAGAACTCAACAAATATTTGTTAAGTGAAGAATACATTAATGAATAATATGCATGATTGAAATTTAAAAATTGGGAACATATTACTATCAATAAAAGGCACTACTTACATTGACTAAGCAGACTTTAATTTTAACAATTAAAAATTGTGTTAGAGTAGGTAACAAAAATGTGCATATAACAATAACAGAATGAATCTCTATTGATTTCTTCTTATTTTCTGATCATAGTTCCTTTTTCCTTATTGTGATAATTAAGCCTTAGTGTGACATATATGCAGATTGATATTAATTTTAGTTAATGAAGATTTATGGAATGATTTGTAAGTATTGTCCATTAGTACCAAATGAAGTAAAGTGAATACAATGGTCTTCTGTTAGGTTTTGGTCTGCAAAACATCTTTTACTTTTAGAGCAAGACTTTTCTGCCTACTGGATTATCAATCAAATGGCCCCAATGACTCCAGCCTAGATGTGGGTGTGAGATCAGTGTTACTCAATCAAAACTTTCCCATGAATAAATGGGTGACTATGGTGTAGACACATGATCTAAGCAGAGCCAATCAAAATTTAATTTCAGTGATCTCTATGAACATTCAGAGTTAAGGTTTTCCTTCTTTTGAGATTGTAACTACTTAATTTTGAGCTTTGGGTGCTCATCTTTCCTGTGAAGTAGAGACAGTCTGCTTAAAGTAGAATATGGGTAAAAAATACCCTGAGAAATAATAGAAAAACAAAATCACCCAGTTCTAGTTGTCCTTTTAGAATCAAAATCTTAATGAAATAAAGAACTTTTAAATATTTAACCTAATTTAAGTTTGCATTCTATACAGAGTTTACAGAGGTAAATATTTTCTTTGACCTACTCCTTTAATGGGATGTGAGTGTAGACATGTGATACAGTATTGTCAAAAATAGATTTGTAGATATGCCTCCTTTGAATACAAAGATTAAAGCTGAAGGAAATCTAGAATATTGTAAAAAATTAACTGTGAATTTTTACAGACCAGAACATGTGGACAGCATTACATACAGCAATGTGTCCATATTAAGGAATATATTACAAAATTGATGTGTACCAAGGAGACCAAACAGAATACGTGAGGGATTTACAAACCATGTTGTATCAGCATAGAGTGTTTAGCTAGGGGAATAAAGACTAAGAGGAAACATAATACTAGTTTTCAATATTTGTAAGGTGTCATGCACAGGAAAGAATAGAAATGTTCCTGTTTCATGTTAAAAAATATATACAGGAAAAAAAAAAAAAAAAAAAAAAAAAAAAATATATATACAGGAAACTGGGGTACAATGTTGGATGCCAAATTCTTAGATCAATATTAAGACTCACTTTAAGAAGTGTATAGTAATGGAGGAGTTGTTCTGTAAGTGGTTTCCAGGTACTGGAATTTTTGAGCCAATTTAGTTATTTCTTATCAGGAAAGTTGTAAAGAAGATATTAAAGATGGGAGAATGAAGTGTATGGTTTCTCACTTTATGAACCATTGTTTACAATAGTCAATGAAAAAACAGCCCAATAATGATATATATATATATATATGTGTGTGTGTGTGTGTGTGTGTGTGTGTGTGTACATTCTTTAGAAACAAGTGATCCCAATATTACTTTATCTTTCTTACTTCTTCTTCCTTTTATTTTTAACATATTTTTCCTAGAGTGTCTAAAGTCAAAAAGACTTTTTTTTTCCTGAAAATTATGGCTAATGTGCTGAGAAATTACTTGTGAGCAAATCTCAAAGTGCCTAGATCATTTACAGATATGTTCACCTTTAATCAACTTACTGATCCGTGATCACTCAACTGATAAAAAACACCTGTAAGTAGTATGGAAGACTTTGAAGGTAAACTTCAAATGACGATGATAGGTTCATTTACATAAGTACATTGTAAAAGAAAAAAAAATAACCTCATAGATAAAGATGACTAAACATAGATACTCGTTTTAAAAATATAAGGGAGAAACCTGTACTGAAAATGTGGGTTCATCAAAAAGTCCTCATTTCTCCCATCCTAGAAAAACTGCTCTGTCGTTTGTCTTTATAGCAACAGAATGCCCCAAAATAAGAGTGAAGTGGATAACACCAAACATTTGTTTTTTTTAGTTGCTAATGAGTAAACAGGACTGCTCAATAACATCTGATTCTCTAAAAAGTTCTGTTTTTAAAAATCGCTGAATTTTAATGCTGGAAGTGACCTTGGATGGAAAATCTGTCCGAATTTCAAGTTTTATAGATAATGTGCAAAACAAGACAGACAAAAATACTAACAACATTGTGGATACATAGTAATTCTGCCCCCTCCCTTAGGAGGAAAAAAATGTCCAAAAGCCATAATTCTGTTTACTCTGAAAAACTATTAATGTCAAAATATTTTCACACAATGGAGAAATTTTAAACAGAAAAAAAAATCGCATTACATCTAATGCAGTACAATTTTTATGTCAGATTTTGCCATTGTTGTGGTGAGGTCTCTGCTCATGGATTGACCCTGTATGAGTGTGAAAGACTGAGAATGGGGAAGGGACCCTATACATAGAAATTAGTATATTTTGTGACACAATTTTTCTGATGATGTCCATCTGACAGATATGAGATGAGAACCCAGGTTAATAGAGCTAACATTTAACTCTCATATCACAATATCTGGGACATTGTATGACCCAATGAACCTTAATCCCCCTTGTATATTCCAAGTCTCCTGATTACAACTTTGAGGCTCTCACTTAGGAATTCACTTACTGAATGGGAAGGAAAAAGATGTGACAAGTACTATTAATATTAAGCTGATGAAAATATCAAAAAGCAAGAAGTAGGTTCTATTTATACAGTCGTGTTGTATTTTGATATAAAACCAAGCTTTTTTTTGACAACTTTCTTGGAGTAAAATTGCTTTACAAGCAATTTTCTTGTGTTAGTTTCTGCTTTATAACAAAATGAATCAGCTATACGTATACATATATCCCCATATCTCATCCCTCTTGCATCTCCCCCCCACCCCCCCATCAAACCCCTCTAGGTGTTCACAAAGCACCGAGCTGATCTCCCTGTGTTATGCAGCTGCTTCCCACTAGCTATCAGTTTTACATTTTGTAGTATATATACATATGTCCATGCCACTCTCTCACTTCGTCCCAGCTTACCCTTCCCCCTCCCTGTGTCCTCAAGTCCATTCTCTACGTCTGCGTCTTTATTTCTGTCCTGGCCCTAGTTTCTTCAGAAACTTTTTTTTTTTTTTTTTTTTAGATTCTATATATATGTGTTAACATAAGATATTTGTTTTTCTCTTTCTGACTTATTTCACTCTGTATGACAGTCTCTAGGTCCATCCACCTCACTACAAATAACTCAATTTCGTTTCTTTTTATGGCTGAGTAACATTCCATTGTATATATGTGCTACATCTTCTTTATCCATTCATCTGTCGATGGACACTGAGGTTGCTTCCATGTCCTGCTATTGTAAATAGTGCTGCAATGAACATGGTGGTACATGACTCTTTTTGAATTATGGTTTTCTCAGGGTATATGCCCAGTAGTGGGATTGCTGGGTCGTATGGTAGTTTTATTTTTAGTTTTTAAAGGAACTGCCATACTGTTCTCCATAGTGGCTGTATCAATTTACATTCCCACCAACAGTGCAAGAGGGTTCTCTTTTCTCCACATCCTCTTCAGAATTTATTATTTGTAGATTTTTTGATGACGGCCATTCTGACTGGTGTGCAGTGATACCTCATTGTAGTTTTGATTTGCATTTCTCTAATGATTAGTGATGTAGAGCATCCTTTCATGTGTTTGTTGGCAAACTGTAAATCTTTATTGGAGAAATGTCTATTTAGGTCTTCTGCCCATTTTTGAATTGGGTTCTTTGTTTTTGGGATACTGAGCTGCATGTGGTGCTTGCAAATATTGGAGTTTAATCCTTTGTCATTTGCTTCATTTACAAATATTTTCTCCCATTCTGAGGGTTGTCTTTTCATCTAATTTATAGTTTCCTTTGCTGTGCAAAAGCTTTTAAGTTTCATTAGGTCCCCTTTGTTTATTTTTCTTTTTATTTCCATTTCTCTAGGAGATGGGTCAAAAAGGATCTTGCTGTGATTTATGTCAAAGACTCTTCTGCCTATGTTTTTCTCCAAGAGTGTTATAGTGTCTGGCCTTACATTTAGGTCTTTAATCCATTTTGAGTTTATTTTTGTGTATAGTGTTAGGGAGTGTTCTAATTTCATTCTTTTACATGTAGCTGCCTAGTTTTCCCAGCACCACTTATTGAAGGGACTGTCTTTATTCCTTTTATATCCTTGCCTCCTTTGTCAAAGATTAGTTGGCCATATGTGTCTGGGTTTATCTCTGGGCTTTCTATCCTGTGCCATTGATCTATATTTCTGTTTTGGGGCCAGTATCATACTGTCTTGGTTACTGTAGCTTTGTGATATAGTCTGAGGTCCAGGAGCCTGATTCCTCCAGCTCCGTTTTTCTTTCTCAATATTGCTTTGGCTATTCAGGGTCTTTTGTGTTTCCATACAAATTGTGAATTTTTTTTTTCTAGTTCTGTGAAAAATGCCATTGGTAGTTTGTTAGGGATTGAATCTGTAGATTATTTTGCATAGTATAGCCATTTTCAATGTTGATTCTTCCAAACCAGGCACATGGCATATCTCTCCATCTCTTTGTGTCATCTTTAATTTCTTTCATCAGTGTCTTATAGTTTTCTGCATACAGGTCTTTTGTCTCCCTTGGTGGGTTTATTCCTAGGTATTTTATTCTTTTAGTTGCAATGGTAAATGGGAGTGTTTCCTCAATTTCTCTTTCAGATTTTTCATTATTAGTGTATAGAAAGGCAAGAGGGGCTTCCCTGGTGACGCAGTGGTTGAGAGTACACCTGCTGATGCAGGGGACACGGGTTCGTGCCCTGGTCCGGGAGTATCCCACATGCCGCAGAGCAGCTGGGCCCGTGAGCCATGGCTGCTGAGTCTGCGCGTCCAGAGCCTGTGCTCCGCAATGGGAGAGGCCACAACAGTGAGAGGCCCACGTACCGCAAAAAACAACAACAAAAAAAGATTTCTGTGCATTAACTTTTAATCCTGCTACTTTACCAAATTCATTGATTAGCTCTTGCAGTTTTTTGGTAGCATGTTTAGGATTCTCTATGTATAGTATCAAGTCATCTGCAAACAGTGAGAGTTTCACTTCTTTTCCAATTTGGATTCCTTTTATTTCTTTTTCTTCTCTGATTGCTGTGACTAAAACATCCAAAATATGTTGAATAATAGTGGTGAGAGTGGACAGCCTTGCCTTTTTCCCTATCTTAGAGGAAATGTTTTCAGAATTTCATCACTGAGAATGATGTTGGCTGTGGGTTTGTCATATATGGCCTTTATTATGTTAAAGTAATTTCCCTCTATGCCTAATTTCTGGGGAGTCTTTATCACAGATGGGTGTTGAATTTTATCAATAGCTGCTTCTGCATCTTTTGAGATGATCATATGTTTTTTCTCCTTTAATTTGTTACTATGTTTTTCCCCATTGATTGATTTGTGTATATTGAAGAATCCTGGGACAAACCCCACTTGATCATGGAGTATGATCCTTTTAATGTGCTGTTGGATTCTGTTTGCTAGTATTTTGTTAAGGATTTTTACATGTATGTCCATTAGTAATATTGATCTGTAGTTTTATTTTTTTGTGACATCTTTGTCTGGTTTTGGTATCACCGTGATTGTGGCCTCATAGAATGAGTTTGGGAGTGTTCCTCCCTCTGCTATATTTTGGAAGAGTTTGAGAAGGATAGGTGTTAGCTCTTCTCTAAATCTTTGACGGAATTCACCTGTGAAGCCATCTGGTCCTGGGCTTTTGTTTGTTGAAAGATTTTTAATCACAGTACCAATTTCAGTGCTTGTGATTGTCTGTTCACATTTTCTATTTCTTCCTGGTTCAGTATCCGAAGGTTGTGATTTTATAAGAATGTGTCCGTTTCTTCCATGTTGTCCATTTTATTGGCATATTGTTGCTTGTGGTAATCTCTCATGATCCTTTGTATTTCTGCAGTGTCAGTCATTACTTCTTCTTTTTCATTTGTAATTCTATTGATCTGTGGCTTCTCCCTTTTTTTTCTTGATGAGTCTGGATAATGGTTTATCAATTTTGTTTATCTTCTCAAAGAACCAGCTTTTAGTTTTATTGATCTTTGCTATTGTTTCGTTCATTTCTTTTTCATTTATTTCTGATCTGACCTTTATGATTTCGTTCCTTCTGCCAACCTTGGGTTTTTTTTTTCTTCTTTCTCTAACTGCTTTAAGTGTAAGGTTAGGTTGTTTATTTGAGATGTTTCTTGGGTTTTGACGTAGGCTTGTATTGCTGTAAACTTCCTTCTTAGAAAAGATTTTGTTGCATCCCATAGGTTTTGGGTCACCGTGTTTTCATTGTCACTTGTTTTTAGGTATTTTTGGTTTCCTGTTTGATTTCTTCAGTGATCACTTGGTTATTTAGTAGTGCATTGTTTAGCCTCCATGTGTTTGTATGTTTTACAGATTTTTTTCTTGTAATTGATATCTAGTCTCATAGCATTGTGGTTGGAAATGATACTTGATAAAATTTCAATTTTCTTAAATTTACCAAGGCTTGATTTGTGACCCAAGATATGATCTATCCTGTAGAATGTTACATGAGCACTTGAGAAGAAAGTGTATTCTGTTGCTTTTGGATGGAATGTCCTATAATTATCAATTAAGTCCATCATGTTTAATGTATCATTTAAATCTTGTGTTTCCTTATTTATTTTCTTTTGAATGATCTGTCCATTGATGAAAGTGAGGTGTTACAGTCCTCTACTATGCTTGTGCTGCTGTCGATTTCCCCTTTTATGACTGTTAGTATTTGCCTTATGTATTGAGGTGCTCCAATGTTGGGTGCATAAATATTTGCAGTTTTTATATCTTCTTCTTGGATCAATCCCTTGATCATTATGTAGTGTCCTTCTTTGTCTCTTGTAATAGTGTTTATTTTAAAGTCTATTTTGTCTGATATGAGTATTGCTACTCCAGCTTTCTTGTGATTTCCATTTGCATGGAATGTCTTTTTCCATCCCCTCACTTTCAGTCTGTATGTGTACCTAGGTCTGAAGTGGCTCTTGCAGACAGCATATATATGGGTCTTATTTTTGTGTCCATTCAGCCAGTCTAGGTCTTTTGGTGGGAACTTTTAATCCATTTACATTTAAGGTAATTATCAATATATATGTTCCTATTACCTTTTTCTTAATTGTTTGGCTTCTTTATTGTAGGTCTTTTCCTTCTCTTGTGTTTCCTGCCTAGAGAATTTCCTTTAGCATTTGTTTTAAAGCTGGTTTGGTGGTGCTGAATTCTCTTAGCTTTTGCTTGTCTGTAAAGGTTTTAATTTCTCTGTTGAATCTGAATGAGATCCTTGCTGGGTACAGTAATCTTGTTTATAGGCTTTTCCCTTTCATTACTTTAAGTATGTCCTGCCACTCCCTTCTGGCTTGCAGAGTTTCTGCTGAATGATCAGCTTTTAACCTTATGGGGATCCCCTTGTATGCTATTTGTTGTTTTTCTTTTACTGCTTTTAATATTTTTTCTTTGTATTTAATTTTTGATAGTTTGATTAATATGTGTCTTGTCTTGTTTCTTCTTGAATTTATCCTGTATGGACTCTCTGCACTTCCTGGATTTGATTGACTATTTCCTTTCCCATATTAGGGAAATTTTCAACTATAATCTCTTGAAATATTTTCTCAGTCCCTTTCTTTCTCTCTTATTCTTCTGGGACCCCTATAACTCAAATGTTGGTGCATTTAATGTTGTCCCAGAGGTCTCTGAGACTGTCCTCTATTCTTTCCGGTCTTTATTCTTTGTTCTGCTCTGCAGTAGTTTTTCCACTATTTTATCTTCCAGATCACTTATCCATTCTTTGGACTCAGTTATTCTGCTATTGGTTCCTTCTAGAGAATTTTTAATTTCTTTTATTGTGTTGTTCATCATTGTTTGTTTGCTCTTTACTTCTTCTAGATCCTTGTTAAAGGTTTCTTGTATTTTCTCCTTTCTATTTCCAAGATTTTGGATCATCTTTACTCTCATTACTCTGAATTCTTTTTCAGGTAGACTGCCTATTTCATCTTTGTTTGTTTGGTCTGGTGGATTTTTACCTTGCTCCTTCATCTGCTGTGTATTTATCTGTCTTCCCATTTTGCTTAACTTACTGTGTTTGGGATCTCCATTTTGCAGGCTCCAGGTTCGTAGTTTCCATTGTGTTTGGTGTCTGCCCCAGGGGGTAAGGTTGGTTCAGTTGGTTGTGTAGGATTCCTGGTAGAGGGGACTGGTACCTGTGTTCTAGTGGATGAGGCTGGATCTTGCCTTTCTGGTGAGCAGGACTGTATCTGGTGGTTTGTTTTCAGGTGTCCGTGACCTTATTATGATTTTAGGCAGCATCTCTGCTTATGGGTGGGGTTTTGTTCCTGTCTTACTAGTTGTTTGGCATAGGGTGTCCAGCACTGTAGCTTGCTGGTCATTGAGCAGAGCTGGGTCTTAGATTTGAAGTGGCGATCTTTGGAGAGCTTTCACCTTTTGATATTACGTGGAGCCGGGAAGTCTCTGGTGGACCAATATCCTGAACTCGGCCCTCCCACTTCAGAGGAACAAGCCTTACCCCTGGCCGGAGCACCAAGATGCTGTCAGCCACATGCCTCCAAACTCCCAAACTCCACACACCAGAAGCCCTCCTTTCAATGTGCTGCCTTTCCCCTTCTGCCATAAACTAAGCTTTTAACATCAGCCAGCCAATTTTCCTTCAGAAGGTCTGATAGTAAATATTTTAGGCTCTGCACGCCATAAGGTCTCTGTGACAAATAGCTAACTTGACCAAGGTAGCATGAGATCAGTCATAGACCATACATATATGCATGACTGTATTGCAATAAAAACCTTATTTATAAAAACAGCTGATGGGAAGGATTTGAAACAAGGTCTGTAATTTGTTAATCATAATCTTCAATACTATCCTCAGGCAGTGACGGTGTTAGGATTTTTTTTTTTCTAAATTGAAGAATGGGATGGAGATAATATATTCTTGAAGTTTGGGTTCATATCGATATTACAGGTATCTACAGTAGAATCAATTGTGTTGAAATCCATAGCCTTCAGTTTCAGGAGGCAGGAATGTATTAGAGAGAATATTTTACAATTCTAAGTTGACCTTAACTATTGGAAGCCAAAGACTGAAAGAGACTAAAAGTATAGACTAAAAGTATAGAGTTTATTCCATAAGGCATGTAATAGAGAAGCATGCATATTGATATGAGTTATTGTTTTTCTGCCCCAAAGTGAGAGTTTAATCACATAGTAATACAAGAGAGAAAAATCAGAAGATATGTGATAGATATCTGATTAGTGTTAAGGTGCTGGATGTTTCCTGAACACGTGTAGCTCTTCAATCTCCTCTCTTGGGCCAACCTCCTCAGTATGTGGTAAATAATAAAAGCCTGTCAGAGCAGAAGGGATGTTTGCCTAGCCTCCCAAATTATAGCCTGGAACACAGAAATATTTAGAAAACTATCTCCTCCAACATGGCTCCATAAACATGGTTCCTGAAATCTTTTATGGTTGGAGATGGGGCAGACAAATGCCTCTATGGAGAGATACCCAGAATCCCTTGCAATTCACCTTGGTGAGGAGAACACAGCCAAAGTTTCCTGAGTGCCCCACACACCTACAGAAAATAATGTAAAAGTGCCTGAGCGGTATGGCAGGTCAGATGAGGATTCATGTTTGAAAATATGAAGAAACAATGTGTGTAAACTAGACACATGGAAGATATCATGGGACCAAGGACACCTATCAGGAAATAACACTCGGTAAGGGGAAAGAACTTCCACGTATGAGAATTACCTCCTAAATTTAGAATGCCATAATGATACTTAGATTGGCACCGTGACTCAACTCAGTTACAACTTAGAGAAAGATAAAAGAAAGAAGAATGGGAAATCTAGAACTGAGGTAAGTAGTTATCAAAAGAGACTATTTTAAACTGCTGGTAACTGAGTTACTTGAAATGGTAAGCTTAGGATTGCAGCTGCTGAGTACAAGTAGGGATTTTTGTGCTAGGTTAAATTGAGAAATATAGAGAAATAAAGAAGCTATATATTTTTTAATCTCTATTCATATTACTGTATAAATATGACTTACCAAATTTGCATCATGCCAATCCTATATGACATAGATGTTGCCCAAACTTCACCATCTTATGAATTCAACAAAGAAATATCAAAATAATAAGTGAAAATATTAATATTGTCATCCAGAGAGAACAATAGTAGTTGAAATCTACGAAGGGTCAGCTTTAAGTGAGGCTGTGACAGACACTGTTATTTTGAGGATATGGGGAAGGTCTTGAATAGTTCTAGGAGACAATACCTCACAAGATGGGTAGAAACAAAGGACCCTATCTGCTACTATAAAGAGCTGAGTGTAAATGCTATTAAAATTAGTGTAGTACATAAATGACTAAACTGCTATTGCTTACATTATCTTATTTAATCAGCACAGTGATACCCATGAAAGGAGATTTAATGCTCATTTCCATAAAGCTCAAAAAAATTAACTGACTTTGGTTTTCAGAGTCATGCAAACAGTACTTGGCAATGCCACAGCTTTACAGTTAATGTTCATTCTCTATGAACTAATGAATAAACTTTAAAAAATCTAAGAAAATATTGTTGAAAATCATGGATATTGATAATATTGAATAAGTTTTGGAAGCACAGTAAGTAAACTAATCAGATTCTCAGAGTTACTCTAATTCATGGTACAAAATCAATATACAAAAGTCAGTCATGTTTCTATACACCAACAATTAACTATCAAAAAGGGAAATTAAGAAAGTGATCCATGTAGAAAAGTGTTTGCCACAGGCTGGGGGGTGGGGGAAGTAGGGAGATGTTGGTAAAAGGGTACAAACTTTCAGTTATCAAACAATAAGTTCCGAGGATCTAATGAATGACCTGGTGATGATAGTTGATAACACTGTATTGTATAATTAAACTCTGCTAAGAGAGTAGAACTTAAATGTTCTCACCAAATGAACAAACAAAAGATAAGTATGTGAGCTAATGGATGTATTAATTAACTTGATGGTAGAATTTGTTCATAATGTATATTGAATCATCACTTTATACACTTTAAATATTCTACAGTTGCATTTGTCAGTTGTACTTCAATAAAGCTGGGGAAAAATCTTCACAAGAATAGCAACTTTTTGGGCACAGTCTTTTATACACTGTTTCAGGGCTTGAGGACGTAGGAGTAAACAAGAGTGACATGTTGCTAGTCTGCATGATATTTATATTCCAATAGAAGACAAAGGGAACATTTACAATTAAAGAAGAAAATATCTCCATAGAAACAAGTGCCATGCAGATAATTAAAACAGGTGATATTATAGTGTACATCTGGGTGACTATTTGGAATTGGTGGTCAGGGATTGCCTATCAGAGAAAATGATGGAGAAATTTTTAATAATACAGATTAATCTTAAACATGTTGGCCTGTAGCTATTACACTGTAGATAGCAATTATTTTTTTAATTAAAAGAAAGAAAAATGACATTTAAATGAAGACATGGTTGCCTTGAAAGCACCAGCAATGTGAAAATTAGGAGGAGAATATTCTAGGAACAGGCATTAGTTAGTGCAAAAATTATAAGGTCAGAAAAAGAAGTTTCACAATTGAATAAATAGCTAGTCAGTGGCATAAAAAGCATGGTTGATGGAAAGACTGCTATTGGTAAGGTTGGAAAAAAGATAGAGTCTAAGTCTATAGGACTTTGTAAAGAGGTTAAGGAGTCAGAATGTATTTAAAGTACAGAGTGAAGTCAGTGACAGATTTTAAGTAAGGAGTGATTATATCTGATATACATTTTTAGAACATGACTCTGGTTACTACAATTTTTGAGGGGAGGGATGAAGTGTTGAAGTATGAAACCAACTGGAATGCCAGGCAATACATGATGAAGAGAATGGATAGATTCACTGTATGCTTTTGGATATAACTGAAAACATTCATTGATGAAATTGATGTAGTGGGGAAAAAGAATAATCACAGTTGTTCCCTAGATTTTTGACTTGAGCAAGGGGGAAGATGGATGCAAGATTTTGTGGTTTGATGAGCTGAAGAAAATTATGTAGCAGGACTAGATGAGGAGGCAGAAATCAAGTGTTCTGCTCCATATTCATTAAATTTGAGATGACACAATATATATACTTAATACATATTTATTAATGAATGAGTGAATGATATTTTTTGTAAAAGTTTTGGCTTCTAATAACATCTAGTTTAATTTTGTTGTTTGGAAAAATCAAATCTATCCTGAAACATTAGAGAGCTAGTCATACATAAAATCTTAAAAGTTAAAAATATCATTTCAAGGAAAGTAGTATAATGGGGAAGGAAGGGATTTTATGAGCTCAACTAATCAAATTTTTATTCATTTCTCCAGATGATGAATTAAGGATCAATGCAGATAAGTTATTTCTCTATGTAAGTAAAATTAGTGACTAAAAGAGCCAGAGCACATGAAGTTTCTGAACTATCAAACCAGTGCTGTCTTTTTTTCTGGATACTGTCACATTTCTACCAGATCTTTCCCCTACTGTATTAGAAGACAAAACCCACTGATAATAGAGTGGGAAAATAAATCATCACTTCATGTTCATTATTCAGATAATGGAAACCTTGTGTGACAAAAACTGACAAGAGGAAAGTTTCAATTAAGCATTGAGGGTCCAACAACCCTTGTAATCAATACTGACATTTATGTACTTTTGCGAATAAGTATGAAAATGCTTATCTTGAATTTGTCCAGAAAACTAAAGCATTGATATGCCATGAAAACAAAATAAATAGGAACCCCTCATGTTTGTGTCCTAGTGCACACTTAGAGTGTATTTTAAAATTGCTCTTTTCTTATTCTCTCTCAGCTTACTATTAAATTTATGTGTTCTATTTCTGAATACACTAAAAATTCTAAAATTCTATTTTATACCTCTAAGTTGCCTAATTTTTGATTGATACTAGAATTTATCTTCAGAGTTATATTGAATATTAGGACCTTTTATATTTTGTATATACATTTTATACTAGAACCTCCTCATACACTCCAATCAAAAAAAGCCCTCAAAATTATTATTACTTGGGTTTCCCTGGTGGTGCAGTGGTTGAGAGTCCGCCTGCCAATGCAGGGGACATGGGTTCGTGCCCCGGTCCGGGAAGATCCCACATGCCGCAGAGCAGCTGGGCCCGTAAGCTATGGCCGCTGAGCCTGCGCGTATGGAGCCTGTGCTCCACAACGAGAGAGGTCACAACAGTGAGAGGCCCACATGCCACCAAAAAAAAAAAAAAAAATTATTACTTGATTGGTAAACCTCTAGTACCAGCTTCCTCTCTCTCTTGTCTCTCTCTCTCTTTCTATTTCCCTCACTTTATTTTTTAATACTTGGCCCCACTTTGTTTTGCCTTTATACAATGCAATAAATAATTTTCTTTTTGACAATAATACCCTCGGATATTTAATAGTATGAAAATCATTAACAACATGTTTTTTCCTGATTTCTTATGTAGCTGCAAATGATAATACTGAATAATATTCAAATTATATGAAATTATTATCAAAACACCAACACTGAATTTTTATATTCACTGATTTCATGTTTGTTAATAAACTGGGCATACTACCTGCAAATAACTTACATCCTTACCTCTACAATATCTACCTCTCTCACAGTTACCTCAATACAGCACTTTTGGTAATAATAAGTATATACAGTATTGAGAACAAAGTGTGGTTTTAAGTCCATCTTAGTAACAACAAACAATGTGTATTTTTTCCCTAAATTAATAGAGTGTCTGGCATACAGTTCTTCCTTTAAAATCTATAAGGTTAGTAATGATATCCTTTCTTTAAATTTTCTGTGTAAATAATCCTCATCAGTAGCATATGTCTATATAAATCCAGAGACCTTTTACCCCAGTTTTAACCCACAGTGTTTTGATCATCCTGAAGAGTTAACCCAAACCACACAACCAGTCTGTGACAAACCCAAATTTGGTTTAGGTGTCAAGACTGATGATGCCACACGTGCACCAATAAAAAGGCTTATTTCTCACATAAGTTTGTGGAGAGCTTTTTGGGGAGAGCAAAGCAGGCTTTCAAGCTGGTCTGAAAATGGCTTGAGAGAGCCGAGAAGGACAATGGGGAACAGCTTTGGGGTCTTATTATGGTCAGAGGATGGTCCAGGGGTGAAGGTTCTCACATAAAGGTCAGGGTTTGCTTGGATTGAATTTCCTGCAGGCACCAAAGAAAGGAACACTTGGGCTTTCTTGTACTACACAGATGGGCAGAGGGGAAAGGGGAGTTATGGGCATTGAAAGCTGTCGACAGTCATGTCCAAATTGGAATGAGACTATTATGCCCAGTCACAACATTGTTACTTTAGGATAAGGCAGAGGAGAATAGGTGCAACCATATTTTTTCTTCTTTCTATTTTAGTTTACAAAGAAAATCTTAAAAAAGAAGAATAAAATAGTTTTGCTTTGTTTTTATTTTTATTTTGGAAGAGAGTTCTTTGGACTCTTACCTTCCCGTTTAGCCCAAGATGAGCATTCTAATTGTGGGATTAATTCTGAGAGTGGTAGAAAATAATTGAGCTCTGGGGGAGGTGAAATTTGTCCAACTAACACAAAAAAATTAGGCCACATTACTCCCTTTCATTATCAAGAGATTAGCTTGTTCCTATCTACATCTGTGGCTAAACTACGTGTTGCTGATCCTTTTTCCTCCTTCAGTTTTTTTTTTGGTTAGGGGGAGGAGATGTTCTTGTTGGTCTAATATGCTGAGGATTAATTGGTAATGGTTAAAAGTCACTGCACTCCTTTACTTTTGTTCTTAAAAAACTACATTTTTCTGGAAATAACTGTAGCCTTTTGGCAAGCCATTAAATAATACAGTGTAGAATAATTTTATAAATAATTCAGCTCATCTACTAACCCAACATAGCTAAAATGTAATAATAATAAATCAATAATCCAATCAACAAATATTTAATTAGTACCCACTAATTGTTTAACTATATGCCAGAAACCATGAAGAATACAAAAAAGAATCAGAATAAGTTACTTCCATTAAAAGCTATATGTTCTCAAGAAAAAAAAAATTAAAGATATATTGGTAGAGATAATCTACACTAAATATAATAGTGAAGTATGACAAGTTATATCAAAAGGCAATGCATGATGACACGTGAATTTCACTTTGGTTGTACTTACATGGAAAGATAAATGCTGACTGGTTAAAGATGAAAGAACTTTGGTATGGTTGGTGGATGAGAGTTGAACAGACATTTGAAAGATGTATTTATCACAGAGGAAGGAAAGAGGCATTCCAGGAGAGGTGAAAAACTAACAAATGCAGAAAAGTGGAAAAACACAGGGTGCACTTTGAATAGGCCCATTATACTTTGTAGTTTACAAACAGGCCTGGTTTACCCACATTGTTCCAGCAACATAGTTAATAGCATACTCTTTAATTTAAAAATATGTTTAGATTTGGACATTAATTATATGGTCATCCTATTCTAAGGGATATCAAGGAGACAGATTGTGTTCTGTTAAAAAATTAAAGAGATGGTAAGGATTGGCAAAGGATTTGTGGAGAAGCTGTTCTAAGTGATATATATTTTCATCCCCATTTTATTCATGAAGAACTTGAGGCCAGGAGAGGTTAAGTGACTTTTCAGAAATTTGTCTGTAAGACAGAGGCAAAGTTGGCATGTAGAACGTGATCAACCTGACTCCCAGGTCCATGATCTCATAGGGAGATAGACAGACAGATAGATAGATAGATAGATAGATAGTGACTCGAAGCTAAGGTAGAGAAATTTACAACGTGAAACGTTGTTGAGACTGAATGTGATGAAGTCTTTAAATATGGTTTTGTTAATTGACTACATTTTAAGAAGAAAGGATCAATGATATGATGGCAGAAAGAAGTAGATAACCCTGAATTAATGAACAAGTGAGACATGAAATAAAAACTTTAGGCAGCAACTGTAAAATTCCCTTGAAAATAAGCTTGGGTACGAAAGATAGAAGATTGGTTTAGAAATATAGATTTGAGAGAGGGGCTCTTGCTTATTAGTGAAGTGTATGCTTGAATAATCTAAAAACATAAGGAAACCAGGAGATCAAAAGAGTGAGGGAAAATAAAGGTAGGCAAGGAAATTAGTCACAAGACAAAGTCTAGGTGGTCTAAGGGGTTGTGGTAGAAAACACAGGTGGAGCAAATACAATCATGACAGCTATGGAAAAGCAGTGTCTCAAGTGAATTTGGAAGAACGTGACAAACAGTGAATGACAATGAACCTCTGTTTGGCTTTACTACGATTTGTTACTTTCTTAAAATAAATGGAAAAGACACTTTTTCTTCAAATTGAGAAAACTGCTGTCCAAGTCTGAGCAAGGTCAAAGTCATTAATATAGTTGGAGCATTAGGTGAAAAGATCAGGAGAACTCAGCCCAGTGTTGGTTTCCAGGAAGCCTGGGCACCTGGAAAAGAATTAATTGGTGACCCAGCACTAATTGGAGAGCAGCACAGCCAAGATCATTAAACAGCTGATTTTCTAAAATGTGTCTATTCCTTCCAATTAACATTATGAAATCTCAGTTTTAAGGTTGGTTTCCTGTTTTTCAGAAATGAATGGAGAAAAATTTGGTACAATTTTTGAGACAAATTCATTTACTCATTTAACCAGTTATTTTACTTGAATGTAGATAACACTTAAATGAATGTGTTGAAAATCAGCTATTAAGTGCCCGGGCTATTTATTTTAGAACTGATATTTGTGTTGTGCAAACTTTATACTATAACATCACTGATTTGTTCATATTTTTGTATCAATAATAATATTTGACTCAATTGTTTAATCAAAGGTAGAGTCAGCTTACCATTATGTGCATCAAATTATGAGCCATGAGTAAAATTTTATTTGAAACTTCTATCTTTTACATTGTACTAATTCTATAAATTACATATATGTGAGTATGTATATGAATGTAAAACACATGTGTGTATGTGTTTACTGTTTGTGTGAATATTCACACATCTGCTCAAATAGATCTGGCAGGTTGATAATATCTCAGTTTTTATTAATTAAAAGAGCACTTTCTTTTATCACAATAGTTTCATGACCTTCAGTTTAGCATGGACAATTATCTGAAGCTCCAAATTATCATCAAATAAGAAAATAAAAACTGAGTCTTTATCCAGTAATATAGCCATTTAATTATAGTCTTTGTTTCAATGAGGTAAAATAGCTTAAGGAAATGTCAGGAAGTCGAGAAGACCTTGGTTTAACTCAAGTGAAATTTAGAGAATACTTATTATATGCCAGGCTCTGATTTAAGCAACAAAAAGTTTCTGCCATCACAGAACTCCCTGTCTAGGATGGGAGAGAGGCGTGTAAACAACTTCACTGCAATGAAATGTGCTAAATATCCTATATTATCCTAATCACATCAATTAAATACTGTAGAATTAAAAAAGATGGATGGAGAGATTCAGTCTCTGGAGCAGAGCCAGTGAGTTTTGGCAAAGCCTTCAAAGAACAGTTGACATTTAAACTGGCCCTTGAAAAATCATTAGAACTCTGCCAGGCTGTGGGTGGGAAATGTGGAAAATAAAGAAAATGCATTTGCAAAGCATGTAATGTGGTCATTTTAGGGATCAGCAAAGTAGCTCAGATTCCTCTTATAGCCCTGGCTCTGACTATGTGCCCATGGGCGTGATGCCAATCCCTGATACACTACCAGGACTTCCAGCGTGATGTGGGAGTAGGAAGAGGATTTAAGTTCATCAAGTGAAAGAGCATGTGTCTCATCTGTGGATCTTCCATAACTTTATAAATTTTCCTGTGGGGAAGTATTGTCCTCCTTCTTGGAGGGAATGAAGTGAATAAAAGATAAGTGCATTTTAACCAGAAAACCATGAGCCAAGCAGTACACATGGGCAATGGCTTCCAACTCCAAACTCAGCACTCCATCCCTTGGACCACATAGGTCTCATAACTGGGGTTTGCCCTGTGTTAGAGAATAAATGAGAGGATGAGCTAATTTATTAAGCACATATTTATGTATGCACAATCAGATTGCCCATGGTGGTTTAGGGACTATGGATTATCTTAAAAATATGAAGCACATATAATTTGATATCCATTGAATGTGTATGTCTGGAATCTTCACACTTCATTTAGTCAATCTAGCCTAAAATAGCAGGATGGAGAAATAATACTTATTGAGGATTTATTATGTTACAGAGTATGCGTGAGATCTTTTACACACTTTTCTCATGTAATGATAAATAACTCTGTGAGAAGAGGACAATTATTTCCTTCTTCTTTTATAAGTAAGCAATCTGAGGATTAAAGGGGTAAAGTCAATTGTACAAAGTTGTTACACAAATAATACTATATTTGTCTGACCCTGAAGTCCATGTCCTTTTCACTAAATCCCAATACTATTCTCACAATTTTGGGGCGGAAGTTAGTAAAATATTTTCAGAATTTTTGTATTCTCAAAATAAAAATACATCATATTCATTGCACAGCATTTTAGTACTGTGAAGCTGAGGTTTAGAAGCAAGTGATAGAAACAGTTGTATAATGATGATGGTAGCCAATAATTATTGAGTGCTTATATCGTGCTAGGTGTGCTTCTAAAGATTTTATATATGTTAAAAAATTCTATCCTTACAACAACCCAATTGACTGATAACTTTTATTGTCCCCATGTTAAGTGTGGATTTAATACAGAAAGAGTTGAAGTAATCTACCCATGTTGACTCAGATGGTAAGTGTCTTGAAACGCAGGCAGTTTGGCCCACTGTCTGTACTATGTTCTGATGACATAGCCAGAGGAAGGAGAAAGAAGTAATGTCGTTTAATGCCTATTAACAGTGGTCCCCATCCTTTTTGGCACCAGGGACTGGTTTCGTGGAAGACTATCTTTCCACGGATGAGGTGGGTGGGAAGGATGGTTCAGCTTGTAATGCGAGTGGTGGGGAGTGATGGGGAGCGGCAGATGAAGCTTCGCTAGCTTGCTGGCCACTCACCTTCTGCTGTGCTGCCTGTTCCCAACAGGCCGTGGACTGCTATCCGTCCGTGGCCTGGGGACTGGTGACCCCTGCCTAATACGTATCTGATATTTGGCTAGATGTGTTTTCTAGATACCTCATTTGATTTTCAGAAATGCATGTTACTGAAAATATTGCAGTGATTAAAAGGAAGATCAGAAGTTGACAGGAAACAGTATGTGTATATGTTATTATTAATTATCCTATTTTTGCACTAAAGACAACATCGTGAAATTCAGAGAAGTATCTTGCACAGAGTGACATAGCTCATATATGCTATAGTCATGATTTGGAAAAATATCCATGCCATTTATGTATAATTTTTAAAGCTGTGGCTATAGAGGTTTAGGGAATATATTTAGGTTTTAAAGTAAAAAGTAAAGTAAAAATTTGGCATATTTCTGTTATTAAATATAGACAGAGCCTTGAAAAGTTAATATTGAAATAGAAAACAAGAGACACCTGAAGAAAAGGATATATCTAATTTTTTAGAGATAGAATAATAATGTTCATCTGATTAGAAAAAACATTTTCCAGTTCATATGCCGAACAGTAATATATGGAATCATCTTTATATTGCCATTATGCAGTGCCTGCATTTGTAGGAGCTTAAAATGTATATCAGTTGGATAAATGATCAGTGAGGGAATGGGTAGATTAATGAGTGGAAGAATGGATGCAGCTTGAAAGTTTAAAGTGCAATGGGACTCGTTATCATGAAGATGAGAAAATAAGCGTGTTTTTTTTCTTTTATGCCTTCTAATATTCTATTGGTAAAGCTAATTTCTATTCTCATATCCTGAGATTCCATTTTTCAAGAAATAAAGGAATCCATTAATTAAGTCCAGGAAAAACATCTGAGCTTGGTTCCACAATTCTAGACTTATGCTGCCCAATACAGTAGCCACTAGACACATGAGGCTATTCAAATTTATATTATTTTTAAAAATAAAAATCCAGTTTCTTGATCACAATAGTCACATTTCCAGTACTCAATATTCACATGTAGCTAATGGCTGCTGTAGTGGACAGTGCAGATACAGAACATTTCCATTACTGACGAAAGTTCTGTTGGATCATTGTGTCCCAGCAGGGCAGTGCAAGTTCTTGAATAACAATCACAAGCCAAGTGGCTTGGGTCTGAGAAATTTCTCTGGGGTGGAGTTAGAGTTGTGCCAGGTGGATATTCTGACTGCAGGGTCAGTCAGAAAGCCTTGGACAAGACAATAAAACCATGTTAGAATTTAAGGACAGAAAGTAGAAACTAGAAAGAATCTCTAAGTTCTAATAAGTTAGCCACAGGGCTAAGTTACAGTGTGTTCATTGATTCACTCTAGGATAGAAAACTATCTATTCTATTTATGGAGTAAGAATGATTAGTCTTCTATGAAATCACAGAGGAACTACACTTATCTCCGCTTGGGTAATTTGGGAAGGCTTGATGACTGGGCATTATTATGAAGGATGAGCAGGAGATATTTAAATTAAGAACGTGAGAAAGGAGGCAAAGAAAATAATTCACATAGAGAGTGTAAATATATACAATTTTAGAATCTTAGAAAAACTTCACTTATATCAATATGGCTGGATATGGGGTATTGGAGGAAGATTTATTTATTTATTTATTATTGGGGTATAGTTGTTTTACAATGTTGTGTTATTTTCTACTGTACAGCAAAGTGAAGTTCCCTGTGCTATACAGCAAGTTCTCATTAGTTATCTATTTTATACATATTAGTGTATATATGTCAATCCCAATCTCCCAATTCATCCCACCCCCCTACCCCCCCTTGGTGTCCATATGTTTGTTCTCTGCCTCTGTGTCTCTATTTCTGCTTTGCAAACAGGTTCATCTCTAGCATTTTTCTAAATTGGAGGAGGATTTTTTCAGAGATAGGTGCAGTGTATAGAGATAAACAATTTTCAGATAATGAAAAACTTAAGAGAGAAATCAAGGATGTAACACAATATTCTACATAAGCAAATGTACTCGCTCAGTATACATTAGCATAGGTGTAAGAAAGTTAGTAGATTTTGAAGAGGACTCTGAATGATAACTTTGAGTAATGGAAAATAAATACAAGCTAACTCAATATAAACTGAAAAAAATGATTATCTCATACAATAAAATCTACTGTAGAAAATAAATTAATGAGAAAAACAAAGACCAAAAGGAGTTGACAAAAATGCATTTTCTTCCATGTCACCCCACCTAAATAAAAACTTATTGAAATCATACAATTATAGAGTTTGTAGTTACTTTAAAGAATTTGTTTCATCATGCCATTACATATCACTGCACAGATGAATTAATTGTCTAAACAATTCAGGGACATTATATCCTCATCTGATATATTCAAATATATAAGGCAAAATTGATGTTATTGTTGTGCTTAGAATTCTTTACAAAATAGCTTTATTGTTCAAATTTCCTTTGCTTTTGTTGATTTACTTACATTATCTCATCTCTTGCTTTTTTCTCCCTCTTTCTATCCCCATCTTTCTTTCTGTGTATTCTTCTCTATCATAGCATTTTTCTGTGTCCTTGGTACGATGAAAAATTTTCATTTTTGAAGTTCATCAGATTTCTGGATTTAAAACAATTTAAATTACATTTGAGATTCTGTCTCTTTTCACATTATGTCACGGTAATTTATGACGAGAAATAATGACAATATGCTCTTGATTCTTTTTAGAAATGTCTTTCACTTTTGTTTTAATTTTAACAGCTTAAATTAAAATATTAAAGAAATGAAAAACTAAAAATTATTTTATTAACCTAAATGAGTAAAGCACTTCCCTTATAATCATCAAGAGAATCCCTAATCTTTAAATATATTGTGTACATTTCTCTCTCCTTTGTTAATGTAAGAATATTGTCCTTAATACGCGCCACGTTCTCATCTGTGTTGTATCTAAATAAATATTAGTTTTTTTTCTAAGAGCTGTACTTCTATGTCAGTGGATAGATTTAGATGCTTGGAAAAATTCCAGAAGCTTTTTTTTAATAATAGAATAAGACCATGCACATTGTGTTTTATTTTGGCAGGTGTATGAGGCTGCCTGTAATAAATTAGCATATTGAGGAATATTCACATACTTTTAGCAATAGAAGAGTGCAATTTATGGTATTCATTTCAAGATAAAATACAATCAACACGTGTCATTGAGGTAATTTTCCCAAAATGATCTCTCACTAAGTACCCTAAAGAAAAAAAAACCTACAAAATATTAAAACTGCATTCCAAATTATTGTGTCCAATCTCAGCAGATCTCAGGGAAGATGGTTAACAATTTTTATATTGCTATATTAGATAACACAACAATTTTCTTTTTCAAGGAATGAGTCATTTTTTCTTCATTTTTCAGGAATGAATCATCTTTAAATTCCTTCATATTTGTTCATCAGGAAATATCTTTAATGGGCATATGAGTGCAGTCAATTGCTTCTGTAACACTGAAGTTCTAGCAATCCAAACAAATCATGTTGCAGGTGCTTTCTATTTGAAGGAAAGATGTACTTTGATGTTCTTTTAATTAAAGTTTCAATGAAATTAGTTAGCATTCTGCAAAGAGGTAATTCCGTTTCCTCTGGTTATCATCCGGTCAATTCCTGAAAGTACCAATAGCCAGTTAATTATGTTTTCAGTATTTTCACTTTGGCAAGCACAAAAGGGACTAGGTTTATCTTTTAATTCAAACTTCCCTGCAACACAAAACTACAGTTATAAGGCTCACTTTAGAAAACTTGGAACACTGTAGGTCTCACCATGGGTAGTTTCAGAATCCAGCTAAAGTAAGTGTCTATCTGGCATCCATTTGTATTTTAAAAGCAGTACATATTCTCTTTGTAATAAAAATAAAATATTGTTTCTTTACCATATTAAGATCTATCAGAATCTATTAACTTGTAGTAGAAAATCACAATAAATTAATATTCTTAAATCTAGGTCTTGCTTCTGGCTCTTTCCCTTACTGGTTACAATGTCTGGAATAAAGAGCTTCTTTCTTTGGGTTTCAATTTCTTCATTCACAAATTCAATAAAACTGCAATTTTTAGAACATCTGAGAGCCAGGCACTGAGCAGGCATCAACCACCACATAAAGATGAATAAGATACAGCCTGTGTCTTGTAGCAGTTCAGATTGGTGCAGTGATGTCCACTGTCTCACCAGACTCTGAAATTTTGTGAATTTATAGAAGCATCATTTCTAATGAAATCACAAAAAAAACAAAAGAAGCAGCAGAAGAAAATCTTGTATTTTTACTTGAGCAAAGTGAGAATTTCCATTCAAAAAATAGAAATCTGTTCTTCATCTAATCCATAGATATTAATTCAGTTAGACCTATAATCAAAAGAGAATGAGAGAAAAACTGAAATTTTTTTTCCCCTTAAGACTACTGGAGTAATTTTGCATTTTTGAAGTATTTTTGACAATAGATAGTTCATTACGTTTGGAAAAAATAACTCTCTGGGTACTGAATATGTTTTTGTCTCCCTCACCCTGTTTCTAACCTGATGCATTATAGAATAGTGTCCATCTTTATAGTTATAATTGAAATTATTGTTTTTGATATAATTACTCTGAATTCTATGGTAACAAAATGGCCTAAGGAAAGGATTATTTTTCCATGAAGGAAATTAAAAAAAAAAAGTTTAAAAATGCATTCATGGGCTTCACTGGTGGGGCAGTGTTTGAGAGTCCGCCTACCGATGCAGGGGACCTGGGTTCATGCCCCAGTCCGGGAAGATCCCACATGCCGCGGAGTGGCTGGGCCCGTGGGCCATGGTCACTGAACCTGCGCGTCTGGAGACTGTGCTCTGCAACGGGAGAGGCCACAACAGTGAGAGGCCCGAAAAAAAAACAGAGAAAAAAGTAATGCATTCATGGCATTATTTTAAAAATACTTTAAAAATACAGAAGAAATTCTAAGATATTCTGGGTTACATCTGCTCTATCATGCCAAACACTTTAGGGAGAATCCTTTAGAATGATCATTTAACACCTGTAGCACTGCCTCCTCATAGTGCAGCCTGCAATCAGAATGTGAAGCAATCACCATAACAGTTATAACTTAGATTATGACTTAACAGAACTGGTTGTGAAGGACTACATTTGAGTAAGTGGAATTTCCCTAATCATTGATTGCAAAAAGTGGGCACAATGAGTCAGGAGCCAAAATGATCTTCCTACTCCTCTGAGACAGGACTGATGGCTGAGTTTGACTGAACTGGGCTTTATGTGGAAGATGCTTTGCCCACTGGTATCTATGGCATAAAAAAACAGAGCTTTTGTTCTAGGGAAGTTTTTACAACCTCCTTTTTTGTCAAGGGTCAGTTATACATTTTCAATCAATCTCATCTACATTTTTAAAAACAGTTTAAATATAGTGACCAGTATTTTCCAGCCTGTATTAAGTAAATAATAGTTACATCAGCATAGCTGTTGTTGTGACAACATTTAGTTAGAACAGTTATTGAAAATTTCAGATAAAGTGCCCCTCTTGATTTCAAAGGAGTTTGTATTATAATTTGAAAAATGGAGATTACTAAAAGACCAAGACCCTCAAATTCATCCCTCTAGCTTTTTACTAATCTTGAATTACTGAAAGCTTGGGGGAAATAAAATTCACTAAGAAAATAAAATATATAAGAAAAATCTAATGCAATATTTAGGAATATGTCAAAATATATTGAATAACATATATTCAGGTAACTGAAGCAAGAAAAACTATTCCATTAACTAATCTTTTTCAGAAAATATGTTAATTCCATTAACATATTTTCTCTTTATCAGAGAAATTACCTTCCTGAATTTGTTTCACTTATAGATAATGCTTGTTGTGCTCTACTGTATGTCATTTCAAAATGAAGCTGGGTGGAGCATATATAATCACTATCAATTGATAAAGACTTAGAAGGAATTCTTGTTAGAATTCCTACCATGTCACTTATTATATGGTCTTGGATGACATTTTGCTTCCTCAGTTATCTTATCTGTAAAATAGGAATGATAGCATCCTTTGATCTTTGTAAGGATTAAGGAAATAATGTATATACAATACTTAGTGTAGCGAATATAACAGAATAAGTGCCAAATACATGGTAGCTAATACCCATAGTATGAGTTTATTTGTACATATGTGTGTACATCAAATTGGAAAACTCTGACTTTGCTTACACTGCTGCTTTTTCAATTTATTATTTATTCTCCTTCTTAGCAAACTTTTTAGCTTTTAGGCTACTAGTCATTCTGACACACTCAAACTTTTGCTACTGTTCTACTGAAATTTTACTTAGGAACAGGCATTCTGCACCCAAGTATTGCTGAAAAACCAACAAAATTCATGCCTTTTTGTTTGTCTGTCCTAAAAAATGAAAATTATTAGAATGTGATGATATATATATATAATCAATATTTTGTTTAGTTTGATTATCCTTTCTACACTCATAGAAGTAGGAAGAGTTTTTTTTTTTTTTTAAAGTTCAGTGTTCTTACTTTGACTTCAAACACTTAGAGAAGCAGGGCTCAGTGCTATTTCATATTCACCATAAAATATCCACTCTAGTGAGTAAGCCTATAGAGCTTACTGAAAATATCTTAGGGGAAGCAGATCATTGCTCACAAAAAAGAGAACTATTTAATTAATCCCCAATATGCATTTCTATTCTGCCCAAAGTCTCCATTGCCACCATGCAGGGGATCTTACTCTAACTCTGACCAGTCTTATTTGGCATGCAAAATCATTTCCTGTGAAATATAGCACAGGCCCAGCCTCAGGCCAACTTCTATCCCCAGTGGACTTCTCAAAGCTTCTCTGCAACAAAGTTGGTCTCCCACTTGAAGAAAATTCAAGCACAAACTGCTAAGAAGGTAAATTTTCCTCTACATCTCACACTTCCTAAATCCTGGTAATCATAATCAGTGATTCACATATGAACAAGGGTCAGGGTCTGTTTTGGAAGAGTTTTAAATTTTTCAAGTATGATAGACTTGTAAAAAGATAGGTTTCTAAAAGATAAATGTACAACCTACTGAGCTACCACAGCACAGGAAAATGGACCACTAACTTTACATGATGAATCAGGGAAATGCTTTAGAATAGCTGCTTTATGAGGATGAGTAGGATATTTTTGAATTCAACAAGGAAATAATCCAATCAAAATAAAGTAAACATGGTTAGAACCTAAAATGCCATTGAGGGTCATGGAGTAAACTTAAATCAGGATAAGAGGTTGGGTCTCTTATCAAAGTAATGTATGCTGTCATGGAGGCTAAGGGTCAAATTGGAGAAAGATTAGAGGCAGAAGTGGCAGTTAAGAAGGTCCTAAAGTCATCTGGGAAGTAGATGGTAGTTGTCTTACCTGAGACTCTGACCAAAGGGGTTAAAAAAAAGATGGGAGAAATTTGTAAATGTAAAATTGACGGATTTTTTGACAAGGAAAAGGAGCAGTAAAAAACAGTATGTAGGAGGTTTCTAGGTATCCTAAGGTAGATGTTATGGTTAATTTTGTGTCAGCTTGACTGAGCTAAGGGATAGATACTCAGATAGATGGTAAGATATTATTTCTGGGTGTGTATGCAAGGGTGTTTCTCAAAGAGATGAGCATTTGACTAAGTAAAGAAGAGCACGCTTATCAATGCAGGGGGGCATCATCCAATCTGTTGGGCATTATATGAATAGAACAAAAACATGGTAGAAAAGTGAACTTGCTCTCTGGTAGAGCTGAAACATCCATCTTCTCCTGTTCTCAAACATCAGCACTCCAGGTTCTTGGGCCTTTGAATGCTGACTGGGACTTACACCATCAGCTTTCCTGGTTCTCCAGTTTGCAGACAGCAGATTGTGGGATTTCTCAGTTTCCAGAATCATGTGAGTCAATTTCAATAATAAATCTCTTCATATATCTATATCTATATCTATTTCTGTATCTATATCTATGTCGCCTAACCTATTGGTTCTGTTTCTCTGGAGAACCCTGACTAATGTAATGAATAACTAGGGGGTGATACTACTGACAAAAGGACAGTGTATGGAAGAAGATGTTAAGCTCAGTTTTGGACACTTTTAGGTATATTCTAGTGGAGGTGTCAGGTAAACAGCCACAAATGTTGCTAAAGACATTGATTTATTAGTAGTATGCAAATGATAGTCGAAGCTTGAAAGATAAGTTCGTACAACGTGTGAAGATTGGATTTACTAAAGCAGTGATTATAAACTAAAGAGCAGTACTTCTGTGGGGTGTCATAGCCAAATAACTAGAGGATTATTTTAAATATCCCTTTCTAGGAGTTTAGATAGTTCTCCATATCTACTCTCACAATCCATCCCAGAAGAATGCTGTGTAACTCTGATAATGATCCTCTAGGATCAACTTTAAGTACTAGGCTAGGAAAAGTTAGGAAAACTTTAGTGAGATTTAACAGAAATGGAATCCTGGGGGAAACTTTGATTACAAATGGAGTGTGTGATGGACATTTCCTAATACTCTGTCTTGTCTCAGTTTCCTCACTTTTACATGAGAGTACAATTATTATCTACTTCAAAGAGTTTCCATATAGATGAAATAAGATTACTTATGGAAGAAACTTGGAAAATTTAAGTATTTTAAACTATTAAATATTATTTTTATTACCTGGAGAAAATATCAAAACTTGGTCTCAACATTGGTCAAACAAATTTATCCTGAAAGGGTAAGACAAATCATGAGTGAATGAAGGGGAAAGTTGTATGTCAGCAGTAGCAAGCAAGGAGCGGGTAGGGGAATTTCTCAATCTAAAGGAAAGGCAAGAAGGAGAATAATGGAGGGCAGGTTTGTACAGAAGAGCTGACAACCCAGTACTGGATAGCTCAAACTAATTTCTTTGAATAATTTGTTTGAACATAGGGCAATTTTCATTACCTAATTACTAGGGCTATTATTTATTTTTCCTTCAAGGATGTACTAAGGGCAACAGAGGTGACTAATTAATCTGGAAGTATAAGTAATTTGTGGGTGAATCTTATTTGAGTCCATAAATACAGTGGATCATAAATATTTAACTTAAAACAAAGAACTCTTTAATAAATATATTCCTAGAAGTATCTCTTACCCAGTAAGTTGAGTATGCCCCTAGAGAGTTTGTAGGTGATATGAGATTTACCTTAAAGCTTCAGATTCCTTTCTGTCCAAGAGAACAGACAAGAAAAATTAACTTCATTTATTCAGAACCTTTCACTTCTGTTCTTCTTACCGTGATTTACAATGAACCAATACCATAGCTCAGCTGGGTGGGATATGTCAAAGCAAGAAAAATAGGAGTTACACACAGATTTAAATCTGTAATAGAGCTACCACTAGGATTTAAAAGAAGAATGGACATCTAAATATTGACATCTAAATCTTGGAAGTTCAAAAAAATAAGTTCTAGAATCAAAAGGCAGTTGAAGAGAATCACGGTCATCCCCAACTAAGAATGAAATTAAAATTGTCTGACGATTTCAGCTTCCAAATGCTGATGATCAAATGTGATTTTCTCCTGGGTAAATCTCTTTTTTGCCCTTATAAAAGTTATATATCCCTGGAAGAATAGTTTTTATGAGTTTGCTCTTAGTTAAAGGACAGTTTAAAGCTAGATTTTTTTTTCTGAATAAGAAAAAGATCACATAGATTTCTCTAACAGAATATTTTATCATTTCTCTTGGTCTTCTCGAAATAATAAGGCACAAAATTACACTTTTCTAAAGATAAAAACTTTATTTTACTGAGTATAAATGAAAACATAATATTTCAGAAAACATATTCAAAAGTAATTAAGTTAGCAAAACAGTGATTATAAAAATTCCTAAATTTATAGAGTTGGGAAGATTAAAATATATCTATGGTGTTCTTAATTATCATTCCAGAAAACCATTACTGCATCTCCATACTGAGAGCTCTGGAGTCAAATATAGATAGATTTTATTTCCACCCATTGTCTGAGCAACTTTCAGCACCATAGTAGAAAATCTTGAGCACAGTTGGTTTAACTTTCAAAATGAGAAAATCTTTGCTTTAATCATTAAACTTGTAATAATATATTTTTTTCTTCTTAGAGTGCTGTGAATTCCTTAGGTGCATAGCCAATGTTTCCTTCTATCACTTTTTCCTCTCCCAATACACTTTACTTATACATGCACATACACAATCAGTCAGTGCTCATTGAGAGGGCTCCTACTTTCAAAATATCTAACTCTTGCTTCAGAGAAAGGATTTTTCAACTAATCTCTATTACTTTTAGTAAGTGTTGGAAATATGCGGAAGTCCCTGGGAAAACTTTGCTGATTTGAAGAGACTGCAGAAAATCTTAATCATTTCTTACAAACAAAAGACTAATAGTCATTTAAAGACATGAAATTTAATGCACTCTGGTGATTCAATATTTTCATTTCCCTTTTAAAAATTTCACACCTGCTTCTAAATAGTGGGCAATCTTTCAGCTGTGCTCAGATTTCAGCTAACTCTGTCTACCATGAGAAGTGAATTCAAGATTTCTTCAAGTGATTTGAACAGCTAACAAGTCTTACTGTTTAATGAATTGTGTTCTTCACCAAACATTTTTTTCTCCCTCTTTTTCTGGTTCCTCCCTGATAAAATATAAAGTATGAGACTCTGTGAAGTGGAAAAATAATTCGTGAAACATTCCTACAAGTTACCTCCCAAAATGGTGTTTGATATTGATAGGACCAAATAAACGTGCAAGAATTACCATGATTTAAGAATAATTCAAGTTTGTCTTGAAGATAACATGAGAAAATATTAATTTTTATATTTAATGAATGAATACTAGACTAAACATTATGAATATTTGACCATTTTGCCATGAGAACAAATAGTAAATTATATTTTAACAAGTCCTGGCTTCAATGAATCAATAATATTGAGTGCCAATCTAGTAGTTAGTTTGAAATAAAAGTGAATAAAGGTTAAACAGGTGAAATAATAGGGGAATTTATATGCTCAAAATTTCACGTCAGACTCCCCCAAAATTTAACCTGTCATTACAGAATTCATGGAATCATGTAACATCCCATGATTATTCAGAAAATAAAGCAATTAGAGTAGATTTCTTTGGAAGTAAATTTGTTATAGGACTTTTAAATTGTAATGGTAAAAGACATTAGAGTCTTATTGAATTAAAATAAAGCCACCCTTTGTTAAACCATTGAAAAATCATTAAGTAGGGTTTAAAAAGTGAGGGAGGGAGGAGCTTCAAGATGGCAGAAAAGTAAGATGTGGAGATCACCTTCCTGCCCACAAATACATCAGAAAAACATCTACATGTGGAACAACTCCTACAGAACACTTACTGAACACTGGCAGAAGACCTCAGACCTCCCAAAAGGCAAGAAACTCCCCATGTAGCTGGATAGGGCAAAAGAAAAAAGAAAAAACAAAGACAAAAGAATAGGGATGGGACCTGCACCAGTGGGAGGGAGCTGTGAAGGAGGAAAGGTTTCCACACACTAGGAAGACCCTTCATGGGTGGAGACTGTAGGTGACAGAGGAGGGGAAGCTTCGGAGCCATGGAGGAGAGCACAGCAACAGGGGTGCGGAGGGCAAAGCAGAGAGACTCCCGCACAGAGGATCAGTGCCAACCAGCACTCACCAGCCTGAGAGGCTGGTCTGCTCAACTGCCGGGACAGGTGGGGGCTGGGAGCTGAGGCTCAGGCTTCAGAGGTCCAATTCCAGGGAGAGATGGGGGTTGGTTGTGTGAATACAGCCTGAAGGGGGCTAGTGCACCACAGCTAGCCGGGAGGGAGTCCGGGAAAGTGTCTGGAGCTGCTGAAGAGACAAGAGACTTTTTCTTGCCTCTTTGTTTCCTGGTGCGTGAGGAGAGGGGATTAAGAGCGCCGCTTAAAGGAGCTCCAGAGACGGGTGCGAGCAGCAGCTAACAGCATGGATCCCAGACACAGGCATGAGACACTAAGGCTGCTGCTGCAGCCATCAAGAAGCCTGTGTTTAAGCACATGTCACCTCCCCTCCTGGGAGCTGGTGCAGCCCGCCACTGCCAGAGTCCCATTATCCAGGGACAACTTCCCCAGGAGAACACATGGCGTGCCTCAGGCTGGTGCAACGTCATGCCAGCCTCTGCTGCTGGAGGCTCGTCCTGCATCCATACCCCTCCCTCTCCCCTGGACCTCAAGAGCCAGAACCCCTGAATCAGCTGCTCCTTTAACCACTTCCTGTCTGAGCGAAGAACAGATGCCCTCAGGTGACCTACACACAGGGGCGGGGCCAAATCCAAAGCTGAATTGAAGGAACTGTGTGAGAAAACAAGAGAAAAGGAAATCTCTCCAAGCAGCCACAGAAGCAGCGAATGAAATCCCCACAATCAACTTGATGTACACTGCATCTATGGAATATCTGAATAAATGATTAATCATCCCAAATTGAGGAGGTAGACTTTGGGAACAATGATATATATATAATTTTTTTTCCCTTTTTCTCTTTTCGTGAGTGTGTATGTGTATGCTTCTGTGTGTGATTTTGTCTGTATAGCTTTGCTTTTACTATTTGTCCTAGGGTTTACTCTGTCAGTCAACAGTCTCTCACTGTCGTGGTCTCTCCCATTGTGGAGCACAGGTTCTGGACATGCAGGCTCCATGGCCATGACTCACGGGCCTAGCTGCTCTGCGGCATGAGGAATCTTCCCAGACTGGGGCATAAAACCATGTCCCCTGGATCGGCAGGCAGACCCTCAACCACTGCACCACAAGGGAAGCCCTTAGTATAGTTTTTAATGCTTATTATTGGTAGATTTGTTTTTTGGATTGGTTGCTCTCTTCTTTCTTTCTTTTTTCTCCCTTTTATTCTGAGCCATGTGGATGACAGGCTCTTGGTGCTCCAGCCAGGCATCAGTGCTGTGCCTCTGAGGTGGGAGAGCCAAGTTTGGGACATTGGTCCACAAGAGACCTCCCAGCTCCATGTAATATCATACTGTGAAAATCTCCCAGAGATGCCTAGCTCAATGACAACACCCAGCTCCACTCAACAACCAACAAGCTACAGTGCTGGACACCCTATGCTAAACAACCACAAAGACAGGAACACAACACCACCCATTGGAAGAGGGGCAGCCTAAAATCATAATAAGGCGACAGACACCCCAAACCACACCACAGGATGTGGACCTGCCCACCAGAAATACAAGATCCAGCCTCATCCACTAGAACACAGGCACTAGTCCCCTCCACCAGGAAGCCTACACAACCCACTGAACCAACCTTACTCACTGGAGGCAGACACCAAAAACAATGGGAACTACAAGCCTGCAGCCTGTGAAAATGAGACAACAAACACAGTAATTTAAGCAAAATGAGAAGACAGAGAAACACACAGCAGATGAAGGAGCAAGGTAAAAACCCACCAGACTGAAAAATGAAGAGGAAATAGGCAGTCTACCTGAAAAATAATTCAGAATAATGATAGTAAAGATGATCCAAAAACTTGGAAATAGAATGGAGAAAATACAAGAAACGTTTAACAAGGACCTAGAAGAGATAAAGAGAAAACAAAGAGTGATAAACAATGCAGTAAATGAAATTAAAAATTCCCTAGAAGAGATCAATAGCAGAATAACTGAGGCAGAAGAACAGATAAGTGACCTGGAATATAAAATAGTGGAAATAACTACTGCAGATAGGAATAAAGAAAAAATAATGAAAAGAATTGAGGACAGTCTCAGAGACTTCTGGCACAACATTAAACACACCAACATTCGAAGTATAGGGGTCCCAGAGGAGAAGAGAAAAAGAAAGGGACTGAGAAAATATTTGAAGAGATTATAGTTGAAAACTTCCCTAATATGGGAAAGGAAATAGTTAATCAAGTCCAGGAAGCACAGAGAGTCTGATACAGGATAAATCCAAGGAGAAACATGCCAAGACACATATTAATCAAATGATCAAAAATTAAATTCAAAGAAAAAATATATTAAAAGCAGCAAGGGATAAACAACAAATAACATACAAGGGAATCCCCATAAGTTTAACAGCTGATCTTCCAGCAGAAACTCTGCAAACCAGAAGGGAGTGGCAGGACATATTTAAAGTGATGAAGGAGAAAAACCTACAACAAAGATTACTCTACCAAGCAAGGATCTCATTCAGATTTGATGGAGAAATTGAAACTTTACAGACAAACAAAAGCTAAGACAATTCTGCACCACTAAAACCCAGCTTTACAACAAATGCTAAAGGAACTTCTCTAAGCAGAAAACACAAGAGAAGGAAAAGACCTACAATAACAAACCCAAAACAATGAAGAAAATGGTAATAGGAAATGAACATACATATCAATAATTACCTAAATGTAAATGGGTTAAATACTCCAACGAAAAGACCTAGACTGGATGAATGGATAAAAAAAAAAAAAATGCTGTCTAAAAGAGACCCACTTCAGACCTAGGGACACATACAGACAGAAAGTGAGGGGATGGAAAAAGATATTCCATGCAAATGGAAATCAAAAGAAGGCTGAAGTAGCAATTCTCATATCAGACAAAATAGACATTAAAATAAAAACTGTTACAAGTGACAAAGAAGGACACTGCATAATGATCAAGGGATCAACTCAAGTAGAAGTTATAACAATTGTAAATATTATGCACCCAACATTGGAGCACCTCAATACATAAGGCAAATGCTAACAGCCATAAAAGGGGAAATCGACAGCAGCACAATCATAGTAGTGGACTTTACCACCCCACTTTCACCAACGGACAGATCATCCAAAATGAAAATAAACAGGGAAACACAAGCTTTAAATGATACATTTAAAAAGATGGACTTAATTGATATTTATAGGACATTCCATCCATAAACAAAGAATACATTTTCTTCTCAAATGCTCATGGAACATTCTCCAGGATAGATTATATCTAGGGTCACACATCAAGGTTTGGTAAATTTAAGAAAATGGAAATCGTATCAAGTATCTTTTCTGACCACAATATTAAGAGACTAGATATCAATTACAGGAAAAAAAAATCTAGAAAAAATACAAACACATGGCAGTTAAACAATATAGTACTTAATAACCAAGAGATCACTGAAGAAATCAAAGAAGAAATAAAACAATACCTAGAAACAAATGACAATGAAAACATGATGACCCAAAACAGATGGGATGTAACAAAAGCAGTTCTAAGAGGGAAGTTTATAGCAATACAATCCTACCATAAGAAACAAGAAAAGTAAACAACCTAACCTTACACCTAAAGAGATTAGACAAAGAAAAATGAAAAAAAAAAACAAGTTAGCAGAAGGAAAGAAATCATAAAGGTCAGATCAGAAACAAATAAAAAAAGAAATGAAGGAAACGATAGCAAAGATCAATAAAACTAAAAGCTGGTTCTTTGATAAGACAAACAAAATAGATGAACCATTAGCCAGACTCATCAAGAAAAAAAGGGAGAAGACTCAAATAAATAGAATGAGAAATGTAAAAGGAGAAGTAACAACAGATACTGCAGAAACACAAAGGATCATGAGAGCTTACTACAAGCAACTATATGCCAATAAAATGGGCAATATGGAAGAAATGGACACATTCTTATAAAAGCACAACCTTCTGAGACTAATCTAGGGAAAAAAAATAGAAAATATGAACAGATCAATCACAAGCACTGAAATTGAGACTGTGATTAAAAATCTTCCAACAAACAAAAGCCCAGGACCAGATGGCTTCACAGGCAAATTCTATCAAACATTTAGAGAAGAGCTAACACCTATCCTTCTCAAACTCTTCCACAATATAGCAGAGGGAGGAACACTCCCAAACTCATTCTATGAGGCCACCATCACCCTGATACCAAAACCAGACAAAGATGTCTGGTTTTCTTCAAAGAAAGAAAACTACAGGCTAATATCACTGATGAACATAGATGCAAAAATCCTCAAGAAAATAGTAGCAAACAGAATCCAACAGCATGTTAAAAGGATCATACATCATGATTCAGTTGGGTTTATCCCAGGAATGCAAGGATTCTTCAATATACACAAATCAATCAATCTGATACACCATATTAACAAACTGAAGGAGAAAAAACATATGATCATCTCAATAGATTCAGAGAAAGCTTTTGACAAAATTCAACACCATTTATGATAAAAAACCTCCAGAAAGTAGACATAGAGGGAACTTACCTCAACATAATAAAGGCTATATATGACAAACCCACAGCCAACGTCATTCTCAGTTGTGAAAAACTGAAACCATTTCCACTAAGATCAGGAAGAAGATAAGATTTTCCACTCTTGCCACTATTACTCAACATCATATTGGAAGTTTCAGCCACAGCAATCAGAGAAGAAAAAGAAATAAAAGGAATCCAAATTGGAAAAGAGGAAGTAAAGCACTCACTGTTTGCAGATGACATGATAATATACATAGAGAATCCTAAACATGCTACCAGAAAAATACTAGAACGAATCAATGAATTTGGTAAAGTAGCAGGATATAAAATTAATGCACAGAAATCTCTTGCATTCCTATACACTAATGATGAAAAATTTGAAAGTGAAATTAAGAAAACACGCCCATTTACCATTGCAGCAAAAAGAATAAAATATCTAGGAATAAACCTACAGAGGAGACAAAAGACCTGTATGAAGAAAATTATAAGACACTGTGGAAGAAATTAAAGATGGTACAAATAGATGGAGAGATATACTGTGTTCCTGGATTAGAAGTATCAACATTGTGAAAATGACTATACTACCCAAAGCAATCTTCAGATTCAATGTAATCCCTATCCAACTACCACTGGCATTTTTCACGGAACTAGAACAAAAAATTTCACAATTTGTATGGAAACACAAAAGACCCCAAATAGTCAAAGCAATATTGAGAAAGAAAAATGGAACTGGAAGAATCAGGCTCTCTGACTACAGACTATACTACAAAGCTACACTAATCAAAAGAGTATGGTACTGGCACCAAAACAGAAATATAGATCAATGGAACAGGTTAGAAATCCCAGAGAAAAACCCATGCACATGTGGTCACCTTATCTTTGATGAAGGATGTAAGAATATACAATGGAGAAAAGATATCCTCTTCAATAATCGGTGCTGGGAAAACTGGGCAGCTGCATGTAAAAGAATGAAACTAGAACACTCCCTAACACAAAAATAAACTCAAAACTCATTACCTAAATGTAATGCCAGACACTATCGAACTCTTAGAGGAAACATAGGCAGAACACTCTATGACATAAATCACAGCAAGATCCTTTTTGACCCACCTCTTAGAGAAATGGAAATAAAAACAAAGATAAACAAATGGGCTCTAATGAAACTTAAAAGCTTTTGCTCAGCAAAGGAAACCATAAACAAGATGACAAGACAACCCTCACAATGGGAGAAAATATTTGCAAATAAAGCAACTGATAAAGGATTAATCTCCAAAATTTAACAGCAGCTCATGCACCTCAATATTGAAAAAGCAAACAACCCAGTCAAAAATGGGCAGAAGACCTATATAGACATTTCTCCAAAGAAAATATACAGATTGCCAACAAACACCTGAAAGAGCGCTCAACATCTTTAACCATTAGAGAAATGCAAATCAGAACTACAATGAGATATTACACCAGTCAGAATGGCTATCATCAAAAAAATCTACAAACAATAAATGCAGGAGAGGGTTTGGAGAAAAGGGAACCCTCTTGCACTGTTGGTGGGAATGTAAATTGATACAGCCAATGTGGAGAACAGTATGGAGGTTCCTTAAAAAACTAAAAATAGAACTACCATACGACCCAGCAATCCCACTCCTGGACATATACCCTAAGAAAACCATAAATCAAAAAGAGTCATGTACCACAATGTTCATTGCAGCTCTATTTACAATAGCCAGGACATGATAGCAACCTAAGTGTCCATCAACAGATGAATGGATAAAGAAGATATGGCACATATATATAATAGAATATTACTCAGCCATATAAATAAATGAAATTTAGTTATTTGTAATGAGGTGGATAGACTTAGAGTCTGTCATACAGAGGGAAGTAAGTCAGAAAGAGAAAAACAAATACCGTATGCTAACACATATATATGGAATCCAAAAAACAACAGAAAATATTGTCATGAAGAACCTAGGGACACGACGGTAATAAAGACACAGACCTACTAGAGAATGGATTTGAGGATACGGGGAGGGAGAAGGGTAAGATGGGACAAAGTGAGAGAGTGGCATGGACATATACACACTACCAAATGTAAAATAGATATCTAGTAAGAAGCAGCTGCATAGCACAGGGAGATCAGCTCGGTGTTTTGTTACCACCTAGAGGGGTGGGATAGGGAGTGTGGGAGGGAGGGAGATGCAAGAGGGAAGAAATATGGGGATATATGTATAACTGATTCACTTTGTTATAAAGCAGAAACTAACACCATTGTAAAGCAGTTATACTACAATAAAGATGTTAAAAAAATAAAAACAAAACAAAACAAAAAAAGAAGTGAGGGAAAGCTGGTTTACTAGTCAAGTTCTAAATACTGAGGAAACAACAAATGGAAGAGTGTTTATTTTAAATCTGAAAATTTATCAAATATCCCTTTTCAATGTAAATAATCTGAATACAACTTTAAACTTGTGGTCATAATGGATCACACTTGTTCTAGGTATTCCCAACCTAGGACTTTAGCCATATTATTTGCATTTAGTCTTGCTAACAACTCTGCTTATATTATTTTCAAGAGTTATTATACTGCCTTCTGCAAAGAAAGGCGATATCTGTATTTCCCAACCTTCTAGAACATAATAAAGAAGCAAATGTTTCTGCACAAAGCCTCTTTGAGCTATTTAATTTACTTTTTGACAAGAGGAGAATGACACTGAGCACTCCACAAAGAACAAAAGCAATTTTTCATACCATGAAATGCAAATGATGATTTAATCATTACTAGAAAAAACATTAATATATATTCAGGAAAATCTTATCCTGTCTTCTCTTGTAGAACTAGTGTGGCTTAAACACATGACATCTTAAAAAAGGGTAACTTTCCATTTCTTAAGAAAAACATTTTAAAGTTTTTATTTTGATGGAAATTAGTTAAAGAGAAAAAAACTCAATTAAAATTTAACCAACAGTAGAGGTTAATCCTCTATATCCCTGATGACTTTCTTCATCATTATATATTACCATTCATTCACCTAATTTTAGAAAGACCTGAACATCTTTATTAAAGGAGATATTTTTAATAATACTGCAAACTATATGTGTGTGTCTATATATATACATATATATATATGGGCAGTTCATGAAATCACTGAAGAGTTGGGTAGAGTAGAAAGAGTACAGAAATATTACATGTACAGTATTAATTTCTAACTTGGCAAATGTTAATGGTGAGAATAATATATTTTATATACTATATTAGAAATAAATAATAGTGGGTAGAAAATTTGTATATTATAAAAATAAAATTATTATTTTATACTTATGAGGGTCTGCCTTGAACTTTGTCAGGGCAATATTTCAACTAGAATCCCATAAAATATTGTGATACCCTAGATCCCAGAAGAATTAGAACTCCCATACCTAAGCAAAGGCAATACTGAAGGAACCCTCTGACTTTGATATCAGCCCTACATTGTATGTCAGACCATTTTATGCAATTCTAGAGTAGACAAGCTAAGGGCTGTCAGGCTGATTCATGAAATAATGTACCATTCTTCCTTCATAAACACACACACTTTCACAGGCAAGAGACTTGATGTTTGCTGCATTAAATACTTGGGATAACCCATCCGTATTGCCCTGTGCCTCTTTTAATTTACCTTTGTGACCAACAAAACAATCTGGTTCTTAACCTAAAATATATCAGGGATGGATAGCTCCCTTAAATCCATCTTCTCCTTTTAGTATTATTAAATTCCATTTTCCTGTCATGCTTTATTCAACATATTCCAAAAAAGCTTATTGTTATTTCCACTCAAGTTATTTCTTTTGACCTCTCTATATTCTATTAATGGCTTTCACCAGGGTTGGAAATTAGGAAACTGTTTTTCTATGATCCCAGAATAAGCAGTTACTGAATCCTGCTAGTTTCTCCCTGCATCAAATTTTTATTTTTATTATTTGTTGATCACCATGGCAGCAATCATTTTCAAGAGTTCATAACTTTAGCTAGTTTCTAGGAGAACCCATCATTTTAGCCATCCCATCTTACTCTCTAAAATATGTCCTGCACAGGAAATTAACCTCTGAAGTACTACTCTGATTATAGCCTATTCTTCTGGAAATGTTTAAATTATTGTTCTACACATGTCATTAAGATGTTCACATTTATTAACATGAAGTTGTACAAAATGATGTTTAATAACTTTTAATCTTTTATATTGGTGTGTGTATACCATTTATCACTTTATTGTTTCTAGTTATTTGTGTTATCATCCTCTTTTTCTTGATTTGATCTTCTAGAAAAATGTATATTTTACTATATTTCAAATGATCCATCATAGTTTTCTTTTACATATTTGGTTTTTAGTTTTATGCTATTTATCATTGTAGCATCCTAATGTTTATCAATATATACTTTTTATAAAATTTTCTTAAAATTATCTTTTAATTGTTAAAAATATATAAACATCTCATACAAATCAATATCAAACAAACAATGCAATCAAAAAATAGGCAGAAGACCTGAGTAGACATTTTTCCAAAGAAGACATACAGATAGCTAACAGGCACATGAAAAGATGCACAACATTGCTAACCATTATAGAAATACAAATCAAAAGAACAATGAAATATCACCTCACACTTGTCAGAATGGTTATCATCAAAAAGTTTACAAATAATAAATGTTGGAGAGAATGTAGAGGAAAGGGAACCTTGCACACTTTTGGTGGGAAGGTAAATTGGTGCAGCCACTATAGAAAACAATATGGAGGTTCCCCTGAAAACTAAAAATAGAGCTACCATATGATCCAGTGATTCTACTCCTGAGTATATATCTAGAAACAATGAAAGCACTAATACAAAAAGATAAATGAACCCTAATGTTCATAGCAGCACTATTTACAATAGCCAAGATATGGAAGCAACACAAGTGTCTATCAACAGATTAAGATGTGGCGTATATATACAGTGGAATATTACTCAGCCATAAAAGAGAATGAAATTCTACCATTTGCAGCAACATGGATTGACCTAGAGACTATTATGCTCAGTGAAATAAGTCAGAGGAAGACAAATACTGTATATCACATATGGAATCTAAAAAATAATACAGGGGCTTCCCTGGTGGCACAGTGGTTGGGGGTCCGCCTGCTGATGGGACGTGGGTTCATTCCCCGGTCTGGGAGGATCCCGTGTGCTGCGGAGCGGCTGGGCCCGTGGGCCATGGCTGCTGGGTCTGCGCATCCGGAGCCTGTGCTCCGTGACGGGAGAGGCCGCAGTGGTGAGAGGTCCACGTACTGCAACAAATTAAAAAAATAATAATAAAAATAATAATAATACAAACGAATGTATATACAAAACAGAAACAGACAAACAGATATAGAGAACAAACTAGTGGTTAACAATGAGGAGAGGGAAGGTGAGAGGAGCAAATTAGCGGTATTGGATCAAGAGATAACAAACTAATACGTATAAAATAGATAAGCGACAAGGATATATTGTACAGCACAAGGAATTATAGCCATTATCTTGTAGTAACATTTAACGGAATATAATCTGTAAAAATTCTGAATCACTATGCTGTACACCTGAAAGTAATATAATATTATAAATCAACTATACTTCAATAAATGCTTGTTTAAAATTAATACAACCCTCAGAGATTCTCAGTTGACTACAGAAAATTATCCAAACACCTTAGACTGCGTTCAAGGGTTTTCAGTCTCACCTCAAAGTATTTTCTAGGTTTAGTACCAACATGGGATTTCTTTTAAAACTATGTTTCCTTCTTTCCATGATCTCCCTTGCTCTCATTTGAGCCATTTCTATTTTCCTCCTGTATTAGTGCATTGACGACCCTGCTTACATTCTTGTCCCTTTTCTTTGGTTTGTTCTTAATATAACTGCCACTGATCCTGCTAATGTTTAAATCAGATGAGTTCATTATTTTGTTCAAAACCCTCTCAAGGCTGTTGTCTTTGCTCAAAAATAAAACTAAAGTCCTACTAAGTGCCTACAAAGCAAGACTGTCTGACCCTGCCATCTCTCTGACTACATCTCCTCCCAGGCTCTCCAACTCACTTGATGCTGAAACTTCAGGGCTCTCCTTATTTCTCTAGAAGAATGCCTCTTTCACTCTTTGTGCTCCCGTAGTATCTGCCTTACATTTCTCTAATGATGTGCATCTCTCTGTATACCATATTACAATTACTTGCGTCTCTCTTGCCACTCTCCTGCTAGTTTAGCAGCTTTTTGAAGGAAGACACAATTTATTTTCCAGCTAGTGTCTGAAAAACTGCCCCATCAACATGTAAAGGTTTAGACAAATATGTCTCTGATGTGGCGATAAATGCATGTTGACTCATAATAAATAAAGTTGAGGGCATTCAATTCATTATGGGCCCAAAATGATATTACATTAGAATTAATTTATATTGCTATTTTAAACATTTTGATTAGATACAATTATGTGTTCTTCCTATAAGATTTATAGGAAATATACCATTTAAATATACACAGTCAATCACAAATGAGTGAGTGTAGCCCTTTACAAGCACAATTTCAGGTATTTCTTCAGTTTTTAATAATTTCCTGAACCTGTTGTGTTGAGAGGGTAGTTATATATATGTAGCCTGCAAGAAACTCCCAAGACTAACAGGCTTCTCTCAGATCACTCTGCTGATATCTCAGAATCCGGGAAGGTAATGATGGATACTTAGATCAGTCCCACTTATACACTGTGAATAAGCCTAGCATTGATCAGAGTGGCTAAAAAATAAATTTGAGCTGGTTTCATTACTGAAAGTAAAGTTCAAGTCTGTGAGTCTCTATGAGTCATTAGTTCCCTGCAGAATGTACCGCACGATTCCTCTAAAGGACGATGCTTCCACCGGAAAGACAGATCTAGTTTTCTCACATTAGGTGAGAACTGGATTATTTAGCTGTGTGTTATTTTTAGGAAATTTGTCTGTACAACATTTATTAAGACTTTTTTGTTTTCTTGAAGTGTGGGGACATTTGGGAAAATTGACACTTTTGAAAGAGACACGTTGCAAAAGCAGTTCCATGTCGTTTTATTTGATTGGTCTTAACTATGTTACCATTTCCCTATTGAGCTCCAAAAGAATATCAACAGAAAGAAATGTATCTCTAGCTTTTGTTTTAGTTTTCAGAGTTTTTTTTTTTTTTTTTTTTTTAATAGTGATAAGCACTTCAGAAAAACTGAGAAGTCCTTTCCTTTGGCATGTTTCTTGAAAAAGGAAAAAAAAAAACAAAAAAAAACCTTTTCTTTTAATGTGCCTTCTCTGATGGTGAGAAAGATTCCCGTCTCACACTGTAATTTTAGTTTTTCTGCATATGTTAGGGACCAAATAGGCACCAGATAGTCTTGGTGTCCCAATTCGGTAACCAGCAGAACTCTGTTATCTCCTAGTCAGATTTTCAGACAGCAAACTGCATCAGCGAGACACAGCATCTTGTGCAAATTATTTAAATGATAAAGTTTTTCTTTTCTTAGAGTTAAAACAGCAATAATAAGAATATATCTGTCATAGTAGTATTCTAAGTATTAAGTGAAATAATAAATGTAAAGGATTTAGCACAATGTCTGGCATAAAGTAAGGGACTGGTCATTTTGTTTTAAAATCTATTTTTGATTTTTTTTTTCCTTCTGCTTTTCTGTTTCTTTTCCCTAATCTAGTGATATTCAACCAAGGGCAGTTTTGCATCCTGACCACTGACCTCACCCAAGGGAATATTTGTCAATATCTGGAGATATTTTTGGTTGTCATAACTGGGAGAGGGGAAGCTAGTGGAATCTAGTGAGTGTCAAACACCTTACAATGCACAGGGCAGGCCCCCAAAGTAAGAATTATCAGTCTCAAAATGTAAGTGTGTCCAGGTCAAGAGACCAGCTTTCAACTATGCCCTTCTCTCCCATCTACCAACTTACCTCATTCTTATTCCTCTACTGCCCTCTGCTTTTTCCTTTTATTTATTATTATATTTGTGTCTGTATTCCTTAGAAGCAATATTTAAGTAAACCATAAAACTTGAATCTTATTTTACTTTTGTGTCTTTAAAATATTGCTATGAAAAATGATCTGCATCATTCTCACTCTGGTATTGGGAGAGACAGTCTGCATGGGCCCTAAGCATCAGTGACCTTCCGAGTTGAGTGTATCAAATAGCAAGAGTTATCCTCCCCAGATACCAAGCAGTTTCTGTTGCTAGTTCCAGAAATAACTACTTAGATCCAAGTGACCAGAGTGTGTTTACCATGTAATTGCTTGCTCCCCAAGGGAGGTGAGAGGGCAGTTGGCTTGTTTGCTGCCTGCTGCTGAACTTGCTGAACACTTGACCCTGGATTTCTCAGTCGTGGTGCAGTATTGGGTGCATAATCTTCCTCTGAGCCCATTGTGTCACCCTGTGGGTTTTGAGGGCAATGAGAATGGGCATTACCGTGTGGATTCTCATACTGTTGCTTAACTGCAAATGATCATTTGTACTGCTCTGATCCACCATGTCTCGTTATCTAATTTTGGGTTGTAGGGAGTTGTGGTGGATTTACTCATTTCCCTCTGTGAGGTTGGGAGTTTTTCCTTACTGCACAACCGGCTAATCTGTGTGAATCAGAGTGCCCTGTAGATTTCAATTCATAAGGTTCTTTGTTTTGTTTTGTTTTGTTTTGTTTCTGTTCCAATACTATAGTAATTGATCATAACAGGTTTATTCCATCATATCAATTACTGGTAGAGCCAAGATTTGAGCACAGATCTCTCTGACTCCAAACTCCATTCTCTTTCTACCTCATCAGGTATGCTTATTTTGGTTTTATCTTAATACCTTTTAACTGCTCTACATAAACTTTTTCAAATTTTAGATTTTCTAATAACTCCGCCTTGAGTTGCAATGATTCTTGAAGTATGGACTTGGATTTTAAATCTGCTAGACTGTAAATTCCTCAATATCTGAGTCTTACTAATCTTTGCATTTGTAGACTATAAACTTAGAAAATACCACAAACATCTATTTAGTAAAACTGAGACAGCAATTTATATTTCATTCTTACACATGGTTTTGTTAGCCCTTAATATGGTTTTGATATTGTGGGGGGTTTTATAAAATTATTTTATCAATACTATTTTGAATATATCTCAGTATTATATGCTTTCATGAGGGCTTGTCTTTATGCAATCTGAAGATCCCAGCCTCAGTCCCTGAGGGCTATTAAACAGTTTATCTGTTGACAAATCTTAGAAGAAAGGATATGGTCCTCCAAACGTTGGCCCTGAACTCAAGTCATGTAAAGAAAGCTACACTCAAATAATTATTTCAACAATTTTCTTGGAGCTATTTCACCAGCTTTAGCCAATGTTCAGTTCATTTATCTCTTTTTCTCTTTTATGTCTCTATTTTCATATTTACCTCACTTTGATTTTAGTATATAGTTATAGGAAAAATATTTTATATTAAATCAAGGTTTTACAGCTCACTTGATATTCAACCACTTTAGCAGGAACAGTGATATTGTACCATAAATTGAAAGAAAAAAAAGTTTCTGCATAGACTGATAAGATATTTACTAACTTCTTGCTTGATATTGAAATTCTTCATTTTTTAAAAAATTCAATATAACAAGGAAAAATGAAGCATGACTCCAGACCTCATTTTGGTATTGGTGCCATTCTCCAGGGTTGTTCATACATAAATTCTCTTCAGGAATAAATGTTTTACATTGTCCAGAGGGAAACTTTTTTTTAAAGTAAGTGTGAATTTTTCAGTTTTGTAGGGAAAATTCTTGAGCAGTTAAATGTCACTCCTATTACAACTGCACACTCAGCACACTTCCTCTACCATAGCAGGTTACACAATTTAAATCAATTTATTTTTTAAGCGTATAGCTTATTCTGAACCAACAAGCATACAATATATGTTTTAAATAATGTTTCTACTGAAAATCAATATTTTCCAGTTTTTATGAGCACTGTATATAACATGATAAATAGAAAATAACTTTTTCATTGCATATTCTTCAAGTCCTCTTTAAGAAGCCACACATAGTGGAGAATGGGTTATCTCACATCTTGTATCCTTATGATAGGTCAAACAAATAACAATTTTTCAAATCTAGCTTCACATATTCTGCAAATGTGTTTGCCATTAGTGATAAATACAAAGAATACTATAATATTTAATTTAAATATGGAAAACAAGCAAACAGAACAGGGAAGTAAATTTATAAATGCTGCCTTCTCTGGTTTTAGAACATAATGCTATATTTAACCTCTTTTTTTTTTGGTACGTGGGCCTCTCACTGTTGTGGCCTCTCCCGATGCAGAGCACAGGCTCCGGACGTGCAGGCTCAGCGGCCATGGCTCACGGGCCTAGCCGCTCCACAGCATGTGGGATCCTCCCGGACCAGGGCACAAACCCGTGTCTCCTGCATCGGCAGGCGGACTGTCAACCACTGCGCCACCAGGGAAACCCTAACCTCTTTTTTAAATGTTCTAAAAATGCATTATGTGGGTTATTTCTGAGTTTTCAAAGCCTATTGAAGTCTTATAATCATCAAGAGCAAGAAGGACAAATGTTATAAAGCTTGTTCTTTTTTGTGCTGAGTTATGTGTATTAGTTAAACTTCTAGTTGAACTTCTCAACCATTGGATAATATATATATATATATATATATACATACACATATATATGTATATATATATGACTCCACATTACAGTCAATCTAATACCTAACACATTGGAGAGACATGGTCTATCACAAATGTTTTTAAACCATATTTTCCTTACTCTCACTGGTATCTTGCTTTCAAATTCTCTGTCTGTGCTGCATTTGTTTAACTTTGATTTTAAAGCTATTGAATTGATTGTGTGCTCTGCCATGTCTAGTACATTGTGGGATAAATGGGCTGTAATCAGCTGGAGTATTCCAGTATGCAAATGACTTGCTGGGACTAAGTTAGCACACTGGGAACTGTGCTTCCTCTTTCTGATCACCAGAGTACCATTTATCAAATTGCCATTGCAGTGGGCTCAGTGATAGGCTGAGAGCTCTGAATAAGTTAATTGCAGATCCTTAAGGTACCTAACTTACCCTCACAACCCAGCTGAAAACAGGAATACAGGCAGTTCAGTTTGCCTATAAGCACTGAGTTGATGGTCTGTTAAGAGCTCTAAACATTTTAGAATGGCTATATAAATGAGCAAGGTTTCTTCACTTGCCCATTTATTCTTTTAAATATCCTGCCCTTCCAGGGACACAGAAGATACAACTGTTCTTCTGCTTGTCTCAAACTTTGGGGAATCTGTTTTTCAGCTGTTGGCAAAGAATTCCTCTTACTTACCTTCATGACTTAAGGAAGCTTTGTCAGATGTGGGAAAGCTATCGCTGTGCATCTGAATTTTGAGGATGAAGTGGAAGTACTCTGCAATGTCTTGATTTTTCTAGGTTGTCTGGGACTGTTTTAAGTACTTCCAAAAATAAGCTAATGAGGCTTACATTCTATTTAGGGGTGGAGGAAATCAGTACACTGTAGATTTTCCTTGCATATTTCAACCAACATAACATGCAATTGAAGACACGTGGCACTTGGACTCTTCAATTAACTGCTGTGAGAGATGAATTTTGGAAAGGGAGAAGGTCAAATGAGAAGAGAACAGATCAGGGTTAATGCCATCTTTCTTGAATGGCATCTTGGACTTTGAGCAATGGTAATTAACATAAAACAATTCTCTTTTTCATTAAAAAACATTCTGACTGTGGAGCCACACTGAATGATATGACTTTGGGATGTTGAGGCCCTTGGGGGAAAAATATTCAGACATTTAGAACAACTCAATTAGGGAAAAAAAGGATCTTTCTGAAACTAGAGTGCCTGACTATATGCCCAAAAGTATAGAGAATGGCAGGCATGGAACACCCCCCCTGCCAAACCTGCCAAACCCTGTATGAAAAGTACTATCTTCCATTCCATTTATGAGAAGACTGATGCTTTAGGGGAAGTCCTGAGTAAAATAATTAAATATAAATTAATCTATGAATTTTAAAGGAAAAACGATATGCATTATTTTGCAGGAACATTTTACAGTTTCCACTAACATTTACTGTGCAACTGAGATATGTAAGTGGTTAGTCAGAAAAAGAATTTAAAAAATATTGTATACCTTTTAAAGCATATGGGACTCTAAAATTGTCTAAATCAAAACAGTATAAAAAATAACTCTGTCTTTCACACCAACCCATATTAAGAAATTTAATTAAATACACACATATATGTACTGTGTATATTCATATATATATATATATATATATATAGCATTCCGATTTGTGTCTATGTATGAATGTAGATACACATTATTATGTAAGCATGCAAACTGGGAAACAATTGCATTGCACAATAATAATTTATACTTTTCAAATAATTTTTTATTTCAGCTACAGACAGTGGTAAAATGCTTATGATTTTTCAGAATTTATTCCTAAATCTTTTTTCTTCTTTAAATGTGCACTCTTTTAAAACCCAAGATTTTTATATCCTGGTTAAAAAGAAATATATTGGGTTGCAGTTTGGAAAGAGCAAGATCTGTCATTGCATTTTCTTGTGACTGTCAAGAGCCTATGTTTCCTTCTGTAAGATCAGTGTTTATAAATCACTTGCTTTCTAAGCAAGCACTTAACAGACATCATCTCTTGAAACATCACAATATTCCTGTGAGGGTAAAAAGGAACAAATAACATTCTTCTCAATGATCAGAATCTGAGGCCTTTAGCTGAGTTACTGAAACACAATGACGACTGTGTCAAATCACACAGTAAATTTAGAGCAAATATTATAACCCAGGGGCAGTATTCTCACTACCATGGTTGCAACTGGTTTCTCAGTGCAGTTGAATGTCCTTTACCTCTTCTAAGGGGGTGTGGGAGACACTACATTTATGATAAAAATAGGTACATATTTCTTCTAGCAATACACTTATGGGTTAATGTGAATTTCACTTGCACACTCAATTCCCCAGTTAGATTTAAGCAGCTCACAGTCTAAACAAAAAAATAACATTCACCATATTTCTGCTTGAATTTTATTTTTCAAAAGGCTTTCTCTTTCTACCTGACTCAACTGTGACAACCAAGATGACAAATTATTTTTCTTTTGATTACCCATCCTCAATATATATCTGTAATCATGTACAGTTTTCTTTTTCTGGAACATTATGACATTTCTATGTGATATGTTTCCTGGGTAAAAGGACTCTTTTATTATATAAAGGGTTACTACAAGGGTTAGCAATATTAATGCATAATGTCATACACGGTTGTTTGGACATTATAGTGGAGGCTGCTTACAGTTGTCCTGTTTATTGTTGGCTGTGAATGTCTGCTGTTCTAATGTGACATGTTCAGTAAAATGACATGGATCACTGGTTGGTTCAAGGTTGCCGCTATAACACTATGAGGTCAATAAAAAATAATTTTTCCCAGTCTAAAATGTTCCTAAACCTTGTCCATATAAAAATAAATGGGGTATTGACTAAAATTCCACTTATTTACACACTGTCATGATATTTAATACTTTAAATCAGATTGCTAATGACCCCTCCCACATTGGGAAGAAAACCACTCTACTGAGTTTCATAAAAATGTGGTTTCCGGAGGAAACCTTTCTATTGAGGCCAATTGAAAGTTTTAATAGTTCCAATTTAAGAGTTCCAATAGTTTGATGGAAATGCATATGGGTGTGCAAACTTGTTTCTATTTGTCACTTTCACAAATTCAATATATATTTGACTTATCTCTTGAGTAAAGAAGCAGGTGGTCAAATGTTAAAATTAGTTGAAGCATTGTTTTATAATCTGAGGAGTTCCCTTAAAAGACAGGCATAAAGGCTGAATTGAGGCAAATGAACTGAGCTCCACTGCTCCCCCCCACCCTCCGCCCCAGGTAGGAGGAGCAGCCCAGCTCTGACTTCTCTTTTATATTAAGCTTTTTTTTAGATTTCATGAGAAGAAAAGGTTTGTGAATATGGGGAACAAAACAAGTAAGTTCAGCTCCATTAGTTGATGATCTGGCTGTTTTACCTTCCTTGAGGCACCCTGAATAAACTGGACTGAGGACAGAGATCACTGTTTTCATCTCCATATTTATGCTATGGGACCAGTCATACCTTTCTCTACTGTAGCTAGGAAAACTGTATGAGAGCATTTTGAAAGGCATTTGCAAAAGATTACTCATGATTACCTAAGTTTTTAGTAATGTACGTGATTCCTTACTAATAAACTCAGATTGAATGGCAACCATTCATGAGAATTCTGAATGCCTTAATTTGAATTTATACAATTGATAAAGTAAGATTAGTCCAGTGGTTAAACTCATTTTCTTAGAACATTTGACAAAGTAGGCCCTTGAGCAAGTTACCCTCTCTAAGGTCCCATTTTCCAATCTGTGGTGAAGGAAAAATCATAGTATTAACTTCAGGGGTGGTTTGTTATAAAATACGAGGATAGCTTCAAAGTAAGTAGAGCCATACCTGGCACAGCAAGTGAGCATAGTAATCAATAAATGTTTATTATTGTTGTCAATATCATTATTATTTACATATCTTTTGTAAACTTGTTGGTAAATTCATCCCTGATTATTTGCTGTTTGTGTAAAACAAGAAAATAATTTGAAAAGAGGAGGAATAAAAATATGGCTTTGAAACGACTCAGTTTTGCTATGTCTCCCTTTTTTTAATTTTTAAACTTCTGCTGAGATCATAACAAACTCATGTGAGTCATTATGATCTCATGAGAAGTATATGAGATGCTTTCATTGAAATTTCACTGAAATCTTAATACAATCATTATGGTTCTTCCACTGAAATCATAATCCTATGTTGTGAAGCCATCGTGGTGTATTCTGTCAATGCATAGTAAGGGAGTCCTCATATACAGACTATTGGCATGATAGACTATAATGGCTCTTTCCTAGCTGCCATGGTCCACTGTGACAATGCACAGCGAAGGAGGCTTTAATGCACTGATCTGAGGCTGAAGAGTGCTTCTCCACTATGCAGAGGAGGGATAGTCTGATGAGTATTTTGATGAAAAGCTGGTGGCTAGATTTTCATTAATTTTTAACAAGCTTCACAGTGATAAAGAGATTAGTGTGCGTCATACTAGTGCAAAGTTCAGGTTTTATTTAAGAATATATACCAGTTGTCATCTTCCCAAGATTCAAAACAACTTCTGAAAGCCTTTGTCTCTACCTATCAAGGACGAGAGCACCTTGTGGGGTTCATTAGTACATCCTTCAGGGTAACCTCCTAAGTTAATCATCCCAGAATCTTTGCCAACCACTAACAGAAGCTGCAGAAAGCACTTCCTCATTATTCCTAAACAATACCTCTCTGCTAGTGATTTATTACTGGGAATTCTGGATCCAAAAAGTGAAGTGTTTTCCTAAATTCATTTCTAAACGGAAGAAAAAAATTCAAATACATTTTTAGGAAACTTTAAAAGTCTTAAAATTAATGAACAAAATATAGTCATTTTCAAAGTCTTAATTAATCATCCATGACCATATGAATGCTTTTTCTTCACTGTGGAAGAAACTGTTAGATTGTATGCATGGACATTCATTTGTCCTGATTTTTAAATTTGCTTGCTTAAATAAAAGCTATAGCCACCTTTATGTATTTTGCAATTAACTAAAATTACTAACCAATTGGGAATCCAATTTACAAGATAATTCTAAGACTAACAGTCCAATAAAAGTTAGAAAATTAGAAAACATTTTGCAGAGTTTTAGCCTTTGTTTCTTCTCAGGGCTGGACCTTATCCAAGTTTGATATTGCCCTTTTCCACTGACAAATTTTTTTTTTCACTTCTTTCCCTTTACATTACTTTTCCAGGTATGTGGACTATTTTCTTAACATACTTTTGCCCTCAGCTGAATGTCAGATCATTCTTTCTAAAGTGTGAACTTACAACTACAGTTACCTCTGCCTCTATGTGATTTATTTTGTTATTAACCCTTCAAGGAGTATAGTGCTATCATATAAAAATTAAGTCTTACAATCCAACTTCTTAAACATCCCAAAGAAGTTAAAGTTAAGTGACAGGATTTTTTTGTGTGTCAAGAAAGCTCTTTGTATAACCCATGCCACAGAATTAATTTCATTTTTGTTTGAAAGGCTCTCCATGACTAGACTCACCAGCGGCCCAGAAGTAGTAGAAATAAGCCTGAAGACAGACTAATAATAATTAAATAACAATAATATCTAACACAAATATGCTAGTTATTCTCTATCTGCCCAGCCAGATCCATTCTCCCTTTTCTCTGCTTTGTGTCTTGGTGGGTTGAGGCCTATGGGTTTTATTGCTTCAGTTTCCTTGGCCTTTGGTATCCAGTTGGTTGCAACTGATGGGAGGCATAAGCAAGAGGTAGGAGGAAATGAGAAGGTGGTCAGCTATTTTTTTCCTTTGCTCCCTTCTGCTTCAATTCAGCAGCCTGACAGTGGCTGAGAATCAGTTCTCTGGCCCCAATAAAAATATCAGGCCTATGGTAGAAATGACTTTCGGCTCTTGCTAGTTCCTGGGCATCTTAACATGTATTTTTGGTTCCTTTACACTGGGGCACACATCAGTAAATGTTTGCATCATTAAAAATTTTCAGTTAAGTTCTTTGTGTAGAATTATATTTCCTATTAAGACTATTATTGATATAACAAATGGCACCAAGACTGGTCCCCAAGAAACAGACTATCAAGATGGCTTTCTGAGACTGGTTACACTCACCAAGGATATAGAAATTACTGTGGCATTTATGCTTGATGACCACAGATTGACTCTAATAATTTGCTTTGTTGGTCCACTGAAGCCTGTACTCAAAAGTATCCTAGTATCAATAAGGTTAAAACTCAAGAATATCCTTGGCAGGCTATATAAGATTAAATGCAAACACTTTGAGATGGGGAGTGGGTGCTGGGCATGCTGTCATTTTTATATTAGGATCCATCCTTTCAGCCACTGTCTATGCCACAGACAAGGATATTCCTTTCATCAGGGCACTAAGAAATGCATTGTCAAGAGAAGTACCAACATCCTTTGAAAAATTCTGTCTTGGCTGCACTCTGGAGGTTGGAGAAGATGGCTGGATATGTTGCCACTGCATTGTGTGCCTTAATTTCAATAATTAGCTCCTTGAGACACAAAGGTAAGACAGCAGCACCTGATCATCAGAGACTAAGTGGGAGCAATTGCCACAGGAAACAATTGGTAATTAAAGTGCTTTGACATCTAAGGATATTTGGCAATGGCTAATAGATATGTGTCCTTAAGAATGAAATATCTAGGTAACCTACTAAGGTGTCTCCGCCAGTTTCCCTTTGGCAGGCCTGTGTATCACAGCTTGTGTGAGTGTCAGATGCTAATTGTTCACAAATGCTCCTTCTTCAGAGAATCGTTCTCTGCTGAACAGATGTCACTTTGTTGACAGGGCTGAGAGGGCTGATCTCTTTATCCTAGGGGGTCCTATGTCATGTTTAAGTGTTCCATGTCATGGAGTTACAAAAGCCCAACCTCCATTGTCTTAATAGCGAGACAAATTCTGTGGTGCAAATCATGACAAAGCTGACAAAGAGATCAGCCTAAATAAATGTAGACTTAAGCTGAGCTATCCACTCCTTGCATAACTTCTTTCCTCACATTGTCTTGCCTGCCTTACTCCTTTTCTCTAAAGAATACTTACTTATTTAATAATATACTCTTGAACGCTTATTTAAGTCTGCTTTTAGAAGACTTTCCTTAAGTTTACTGGAGCAAAAAAACCAGCATCTTACCTCTCCCCTAGCAAAGGATATTCTTAATTGAATAAATAATGTCAATTGGCAGCATCTCATTTTCATTTTCTAGGAAAAGAATTATACCTTTATTACCTTACCTCCTCATATAGATCAAGAAGGACTTTTGACAACCAAGTAAAGAATAACTTTGACTAAGAAATTCATTTTTTGGTGGAGATGTACAGAAACAGGCACATGTACACAAAAATTACTGGCCTCATGATATACCCCATTACACAGAAGTATCTGGACTGCTGTAAATGTGGAATGACTATTGAATGCCCGGTTATGGTGCCAACCAGGAGAATACATTTTGTAAAATAAGGGTGCTATTCTATATGATTCAGAATAAGCTTTAAACTAAAACCCATACATGTTGGTATACCTTTGATAGCCAGAGAGTAGAGGTCTGGGAAGCCAGGTAGGGAGGTGAGTGCTTCCTCCTTCTCTATCTCTCTCTCTATATATATGCAACATCCCTATGCCACTTAGAGAATTTTTATTTCTCTTTCCACAACCTTAGGCATGGCAGGTTTGGGACTCTTAGAGAAGAATGTTTCCATGAAAGAGCATAGCCATTCTTCCAGTAAGTTGGTAGCTAAGACTATCTCAAGCCATTCGGGCTCCTTATGCGACTATACTGCAAGCAGACTGACCAATCCTAGTTATCAAAGGGTTGAAAAGTCATTATAAAATTAGTAAAAGAAGACTATATTTTGAAACAAGGAGAATCTCTGAGGCACATTTTAATAATCCACATCCAATAATAATGACCAAAAGTAAACTGCAGCGACCCAGTGATGACAGGATCATTAAGGTCTTTGATCTTGTAAAACTGATGACTTGGGTCACTTCTCTGGGTACAGAACCCAGACCAACTGAGTTGCTGACAGAGGTTAAGGGGAACATAGAATAGATGATGTAAGAAGGAAGCAATGGTTAACAATTTAGGATTTATGACCTGCTATAGTAGGTTTTGTTGCAGCTATATTTCATGTTGTGTTTGTTTCTTTTTGCCCTTTACCCTGTATTTTATATGAAAAGTATCAGCTATAGCTCAAGTTACAGTTTATGTTCTAGATGGTAGGAAGACTGAACCGACACCATCCCATGATGACATGATGGTTGATAAGACCTCTTTGGGTATGAAATATATTCATGCAAGTAAAGGACAAAAATGGATGCTGAGTGACAAAAGGAGTAGAATGTTCTGGTTATAAAACTTTATTCCTTCTTCCCCCTTTTCATACAATCTCTGCTCCTCTGTGCAGTGAAATGCAGGCAGCTGACCGCTAAGGGCTGTATCACCTGTGTGTCTTTGTCTTCATTGAGTTCAACCAACATGAAGCACAGGTATACGATGGTAGAAAGAAGTAGCTCCAGCTCATCAGGCACGGGTATTGTTAATTTCTCTCCTTCCCCTTCAAGCTTAGGTGTAGCAATGACTCCCTACTGTTGATAGTCCATGAGTGTCTCACATTCCTTGTTGGGTCCCTGAACATTCCACACACCTCTTTAAACAGATTATCCATTAACTTCTCTTCAGTGAAACACATCTGAAAGGAACTTTTTTTTGTTTTTTTGTTTGTGGGGACCACAACAAATACCATGTATTGACCATTGATGGGTCAGGCACTTTTCCAGATCCATTACATGCATTATCCTACTTATTCTTCACAACCTGATAAGTTAAGAACTACTCCTCTGCCATTTTACTAATGATGAAAATGAGCCACAGATGGCAAATGTCTTGCCCAATACCACACGGACAGTAGTTAGTACCAAACAGAATTGAATCAGAATGATTTGACTCAAGTCCAATCTTTGGGTGCCTTAAAAAATTTAGAGGTATATAGTTTTTGTGTAAATAAAGTGCCCTTTAGAAATGGGACATTCTATTTGTGGAAATTCTATTCTAATTCTATTCTTGTTCTTACTTTAAAAACAAGAGACAAAGTTTATCTGGGCTGAAATTATTTCCACCAAGTATAGACACTGAGAAACCTGCACAATACATAAAGATATAAGAAACTTGGCACACCAATTTCATATCCTATAAATAATCTGAGGTCCTAGATTGAATAAATTGTTTTCAGGTAATGTTTTATGTACTCAAACTTTAACAGAGCATTCAGCGTTGCTGTCAGAACTTCTCTTCTGAAAATGTGTTTTTATCCTGAATTTGTGATACTTTTCTTCCAGCTTCTCTGGCTCTTTCTTGTATTCCCAAGCTGTCTCCTAATTGCCTGTTTAATTTAAATGGTTTGGAGTTCATGACTTTATCTTGGAGCCTCTTCTGTTCTTTCTTCTGTTTTTCTCTCTTCTATTTCTTCTTCTCTGTCATTTTAATTTTATATTTTGCATTAGTTTTTCTTGCAAGGTATGTTTGGTTACAGGTTTATCCATCAAAGTAAACTGCTGGCGTGGTTTACCTGGTGGATTTGTCCTGGATGTGGTCTAGTTGGTTGATTTTGTATATTCACAATCTGGAATTACACAAATGAGATTGAGTGAAAAAGTCATAAATCAATAGAAAGTGATAGTAACAGGTACAAAAGCATTCAAGCTAGGAATTCAGACTACTGAGACCCGCCATCTAGGAAACATACAACTACCAGTAACACACAAATTTTCTGTTGGTTTCCTCTTTTGTAAAACCCTATTCATGAGTTAACTCTATATTTTTCATGATTTTAGATTTCTATTTTTCTACTGGATAAATTAAATAATAAAGATTTGCTTTTGATATCAATTGGTATCCCAAGAAAAATGTGTTATATGTTCAAATAAGTTTGAACACTCCACAATATATTGTTATCCATGTTGTTAACTCTGAGCAAATTAACATCTGGGAAAACATTTTAAACTTGTGAAGTTTCTTAAATGGAAGAATGTTTGTTTACACAGAGAAGAATTATGTTATAAGCAGTACATTTTAAATTTAAAGAACCATATTTTTCTATGCTAAACTCCTCATTGCACATAACACTGTGGGACAGTCTAAATACAACATGAACTTGGAATATTTTAAGAATTCGTCACCATCAGTATAGCCCTTTTAATATATAGATTATCCAAAATAATATTGTATTTGTTCTTGAAGTAAATCCACATGGGACAGAAAACTGGTCTCTGGATAGTGATGAAAGCCATAGAAGAAAATTGCTGCTTTTCTTAAAAATGAAAAAAAAAAAATCTCATTTAAGAGGTCAGTTTTTTTGGCATGAACAAAAACTCTATTTTAAAATCATCTGAAAATGACTGCCTATGTATGGTTAGTGAGAGACTGAAGCTATTTCAGAGAAAATGAATGAGTCACAGTAATGAGTTCTTCCTTTATTGTAGAGTTTAAAATAGACTGCTCAGGCTCTTTCTTGGTTGAAGCTACAGTATCACACAAGCATCTTTAAATCTGAATCTGCTAAATAATAGCTCTCATCCAACATTTCTGATACATTTCATCTGAATTAATCATTAGTGATAGAGTTGCATACTTGGTACTTATTATAAGTAAAGATTTTGATAAGTAAACTTTTGAGACCCAACATGAAATTTCCAGTTTGAATGAATTTTTCACAAAACTGAATAATGACGCATTCTAGATGACCCCAGAATGGGTAACTGATTATGAGATTGGACAAAAAAAGAAGGTAAACATATGAGAATACTTTCAGTCTCAGAACATCTTTTCTTCTCTTTTCTCCCCCATGCCGCTCACTTCTTTGCTCCTACTTTCTCTAGTCTTACCTTTATCATCATTTCTTCACATCTCTCTTGCTTTTTCTCTTATGTCCCTGAAACATTGTTTGATCTTTCTTATACTCTCTCCTCCACTTTCTAACTCCTTTCTTCTGGTCACTTTTGTCTCATTTCCAATTCTTAATCTTCATTTTGATTATACTTTGAAAAGGGAGGAAAGGCTAAGCTTAATGATCATTATTATAATTGAGGCATGTATTTTTGAATGGTAAATTTAGGTCATATACATTAATGTCATCATTTGGTTCAAATGTTATAAAAACTCATTCAATTAAAGTAAAATCGCTCTGAGACCTTTTTTAATACGAGGCTTATCTTTTGAAGTAATTGTTTCTCAGCCTGGGCAAAGAATAAGATTGAGTTTATGATGAGAGCAATGTGCCAAAGATCAAGCTGACCTACTTCTCAATGTTGCCCTGCCTGAGCAAATTGGCAGCTCAACAATGCGTTGGTTGATGATGCAAAAAAAATACATGCATGGGAGGCCAGTCTGCCTGTTGCTATGTGTGGCCAGCCAGATGCTGAGTCCAGTTGCAGAGCTGCTCCTGGCAGACAGAGGCTTCCCTGGAGCAGGACATTTGGAAAGACTTTTCCATGCATATGGAAGGGCATGTAGCTAGCTATCACTCTGAGAAATAAAAAAGACAGTGTTTTTAATGAACTTCACATTCAGAAGCATCATGGTCTGGAGGGAGAAAAGCATTCAGATTCATGTCAGGATTTAGGGCCTATCCCACTGAGCCCCATTTTACTAAAGAAATAGATTTAAACTGCTTATTAAGAGAAGCCTGATAAAGGATAGAGAATTTCAAAGATATAAGCTGAAAGAGGTGTAGAGTATATACATAGGACATGTAAGAGTCCTACACTATTTGTACTTATATTAGTGTGTTTTAGTCTGTTTATAGTCTTGTTTTATGTATACAGTAAAGATACATTTTCCCCTATGTACCCATGAGTATTAGTAGCTAACCTACCCCAAGTTAAAGATAATCACTCAATTTTCTACAGCCTAGGTGTAGGTTTGTTTCTCGTCTCCATCCCTTTTCTTTTCTCTTCCCTTCCCTGAAGGATTCAAAGCAACTTAATGGTATTAAGCATACTGGGAAAGGATGAAACAATTCACCAAAAATACAAAATAGGGGATGGCCATGAGGGCTAAGACCATGTAATGTAGGTGGTATTTGTGGTGATAAAGAAAATATATGTTTTTAATGAAATCACAATGTCATTATCACAGCTAACAAAATTAAAAGTAAATCTTTAACATTATCTAATACACAATCCATAATAGAATTTTCCACAAATAACTTTTTTTTACTTATTTGTATCAGGTTCCAAGCTAAGTTCCACACATTCCATTTGGCTGTTATATCACATAGGTCTGATAATTTAAATATATCTCTTAAGGGTGGCACTTCAAATAGAACCTCAATATTGGTTTAATATTATCTTTGGTTTAAGATTTATGAATTATGTGCATTTTTAAAAAATAAATTCAAAGTTATCAAGAGAAGAACCAATATAACATTGTCTATAATTTAGAAGATAATTGCTCAGAAAAAGATTTGAGAGAAAATGTAGAAATTATGCCAAAATATTTTGTCTTCAAAGTTAAAAAAAAATCCTTTAAAGAGAAATGTGTATATATATTTAAAGATATGTTTAAATTTATAAATATATTTATATGGGTTTAATGCACTTAAAATACATAACATGCTAGCTCTTATTTTTACTACCTCATTCTACTATCAAAGGGAACATGTCTAATAGTCATTATTAAGAATTGGATAATCTAATATTAAATTTAGATGTTTCAGACATACTTAGAGCAAAATAAAATAATTTTCTAAAGTACTGTTTATATGCGTTAAGAATTTGTTTTAGTCCTGATTAATAATTTGCACCTTGGTTCAGAACACTCAACTTATAGTCATGGCAAATACTTAACAATTCATCATTAATATTTGAGATTATAAACATATAAATGTGTAATTAATTTAGTTTGTAGACATAAATATACAGATAGAATTTTCAGCCTCATATATTGTCTTCACTTCATAAGCCGAAATGGGATTCTTATTGCATATTTGAAATTTATTTTCTATGAAAAGAATTTTGAAAGATTTATTTTCTTGCCTTTTTAATTTTTCTTACTAGTTGAAGAGTACTGTGAGCTAATGAATGTTTTAATAGAAAGAAAAAAGAGCCCCAGCTCCTTCTTTTTCTTAAAGCAAATAACATTTTCATTCTAATTCTTCCTCACTCTGTAGTTTCACATGAGTTTAAAAATTCCCCTGCCCACATTTCACAGAATCTGACAGACTCATACCCCACCACCCACTTTAATCTAGTGACTTCCATATTGATAAGGTATGAGTATTTTTTGTGCTATTTGACATGTGCAATGTTTAAATTTTTTGTTAAAATACAATCACACAATTTTTCATTTGCTCGATTCCAAATACTGATATTAACAAAAGAAATATAACTGACGATGAGATAAAATATCAAACAAACGAAGAGAAGTCCCAAGCAATCCCAAGTGACACTCACATTTTGATAAGAACAAACTATTTCTACGTGGGCTTGTAGGCAGAACATCTGGTGAAAATGAAGAATCATCAGTTTAGTGAAGATGTTTATAATTTTCCCTTTTGATCTTAATGAAAATTTGAGATTTTGTGGTATTTCTGAACAGATAGTGCTGTGACCAATGTTTCTCAATTCGCACAGGTGATTTTTGTCAACTTTTCATATATAATCTTTTGATGTTATATTTTCTCCCTTTATGGTAATCTGAGGGGAAAGGTATATCATTTTGCAGGTGTACCTGAGTGCCATTATTGAGATAAGGTTTCAAAAGGTTTATTTCTAGCTTGTTGCATCCAATTTTTTGTTTTGCTGTTAGGTTGATTAATTGGTTGATGACAACTTCAGGTCAGTGCTATTTGCTTCTCACAAGCTCTTATATAATAGATGGCTATATTTGACAATTTCCCTTGCTGCTGCTTAAAGAAGCACATGTTTTCCCCTGAACAGAAGGCTGACTTAGGAATTGGTAAGGATGGCAACAATGAAAGAATTATGGGGTGTATCCTAGCCTCCCCTCTCACCAAGTGTAGCCACATAGCAGATGTTTTCTCTATCAGAAAAGAAAGGAGTGAGCACTGGCTGGTGAGAGGAAGGTCAAGGACAGAGAGGAGCAAACTTGGCAGAGGTTGGGGTCTGAGCCAGCAGGAGCATTCCCTGTCTCTTCCGTGTCCATATTCCAACCCTGTGACCTTTACAGTCTATCAGTAATATGATCACAAGCGGAAAGTGGCTTTCCATAGGGTTCATTTTCTTCATATAACAGATGAAGAATCATGACAGAGTGAGACCCACCAAAACTCGGTGAGGGTATGTCCCACTAAAAAGGCTGTAATTAGTAGAGTGACAGCCATCAAACTCATAATTATCAGTGACACCTGTTTCTCTCTTTAAATAAAAGTCAATTTATAAACATCTTTAGATAGAGTCACAGGTGTAGAAAACAAATTTATGGTTACATGAGGTGAAAGGGGCGGGGGGTAAATGGGGAGACTGGGATTGCCAGATACACACTACTATATATAAAATAGATAACTAATAAGAACCTACTGTATAGCACAGGGAACTCTTCTCAATACTCTGCAGTGACCTATATGGGAAAAGAATCTAAAAAAGAGTGGATATAGTGGTATATGTATAACTGATTCACTTTGCTGTACAGCAGAAACTAACAAAACATTGTCAATCAACTATACTCCAATAAAAAATAAATAAATAAAAAATAAAAAGCATTTTTACACAGCAGAGTTTGTGCTAAGGAAAGATTGGTTAATATTGAAATATTAGTTAAAAATAAATTCTTTAGCTTCCTAAATAACCCACTCTTATAAAACTCAGACTCTAACCTCCTTTTAAATATGCTCTTGAAGACATTCTTTAATTAAGAAGGAAAAAAAAAAACACAGAGAGAACATTAGGACGATTAACATTTCTCTTTCTGTTTTAATTCCACGTAGTGAAAGAGGCAATTCCTGGAAATACTCATGATGTGCTTGGAGAGTAAGGACAATCTCCTTCTACTATTTGGAACATTTAATTTGCAGCTTGAGTTGTGGGGGGTGTTCAGATATTTTATGAACAGCCTTAACATACAATATACAATATTTTTTTGTTTGTCTCATAACACCAATAAGGAGCTAACAGAGCTCACAAGCTCCTTTATAATGGGATGAATGACTGTTGTATTATAATTTCAAACAAAGCTGCAGATGCAACGCAAAATTCTTTTTATGTTTGCAAATATATTTCTCATTGTTCCTTGTTTTAGAAGCAACCTTAATTTGCACTGAAAATTCTGTCAGCATCTTATTTTCATAAGACTATGTATCTTTTAACATGGATCTATTTTTTTTCCAGTTGGTGAATACTTTTTTCAGGAAAAGTTTTACTAAATTCACGAGACTAGCACTATTCCTACTGCTATAATTAAGATGCAGTACTTATACCTTAGCCATAAAACTATTCACTCCAGAAACTCATCTTATGAGCAAAGTTTTAGCTTATAGTTTTCTAAAAAGGCTTTTGGACATATTTTATTTATATATCCATGTGTACAGAAGTGTGCTCAACATATTTTTAAAAACTTCTTCCTGGGAGACATAAGGAAATTTTTCAGACAAATATTTATACAAACCATATCAGAAACCTTACAAATGAATATTACTGATGGATTATTTTAAATAATGTATATTATTTTTTTCTTTCTAAAATGTCCCTATATTTGTATGGATAGTCTTTCTGAATAAAATTATAAATCATCATTAAAGAGAATGGGGGGGGCTTTAGATATCTTATTTCCTTGCTATGTATACTAAGACATTTTTCTACATTTCCTAAATGCACCAGAGATATGTATGTCATTGAATTGAACAAAACAATATTAGTTATAATCCTCAAATCTGTTGATCATGTACTATATCCCAGGCATTATTCTTGTCAATTTAGCTGTGTTAATAAGTATAATTATTATAATAACACTATAATGTTAGCACAGTTATTATTTCCATTTTACAGATGAGAAAAGTGAGGCACAGAGATTTACTTACTTGCTCAAAACCATTCAGCTAATGAATTGTAGAACTAGTATTGGATCCTAGACACTTTGAATGAAGAACCTATGTTTCTATCAAGAAACTTTGTCACATTACTAATTCTGGTTAGTCTAGTGGATTGATTTGTTATTTTCCACCATAAATTGCTTATTACTGGAAAAGAAGATATGCTTTTCAGCTCTAGAAATTTTCCTATATCCTTCCAATTGACTGCACATGGCCAAGTTGTATGTTCCAAATATATTTATCACTCTTGATTGTAACATTGCTAAAATTAGCTTACGTAATTAAATCAAGCCCTTTACTGTTTTTACTTTAAATACTGGCACAATATAAGGAAGTAATTATGAACCCATCATTTGTTGGACTCATATCTGTATAATCATCATTGTCATTTTCCTCTGGGAAGAGGATACTGGAATCTGCTAGGAGACATAAAAAATTACAAATTATTTTTACAAGACTTATTTCCAAAAAAAAAATCAAGTTTAGCACATTAAAGACTTTGTTCACAATTACCTTTGGTGTTTAGTGATGGAGAAAATAGCTAAAAATGACAATCAGCTAAGAAATAGCAAAAATTCCAAGGAATAATGACCTAGGAATCCCCATTGTGTTTGCAGCTTGAGATTTTTCAGTTTATTTCTGTTGTATGGGATTCCTTCAAGAATGCTAAATCATGTACTTGCCTAAGTCAGAGGCCATCTGTTGGATGGATGCTGCTCACCTGTGAGACCATAACTGTAGAATCTTTTAGGACAGTGTTCAAATCCAGTGCCTTACTTTTTTTCCTGCAGCTTGCATCCCTGATTCCTGCTGCAAGGACTTGTAAAGGGAGCAGGAGAGAGCAATATTCTAGTCTTCTTGGAAATTTGCATGTAGCAAAGCATGTAAATCCATATTCACAATGTGCATGGTTCATGGGGTGATGAAGACAATATGAACCTCAGAGGGAATGATTGTTTCACAACAAGGAACTCATGCATTTCAAATTGCTCGACACCTGGGCTTGAAATAAGTCCATACTCCTGTTGGTTAATGCTGCTGCTGTACTGGCAAGAAGACTGACAGTTTGAAGGGGCATTCACAAAGTCATACAGCATGTTAATTCTGGGAATGTATCTCTTTTTATTTTCCCCTGACTGGCATGATTACAAGAAAAAAAATTTGGCCATGTTTTCCTGGGCCTGAATGTGGTTGCATAGCACAAAGAAAACATAGACTCTGCGTTGAGTTTATGGAATTCAATTCTCATTATTTCTGCTTGTACAAATGCATTTTGCTGAGAATGTATAAAAAACTGAAGATTATCTGGCATAAACTTTCGTTCATGTCCTTCATCAAACTACTATAATATTATTCATATCCTTTTAGTTTTCTGTTTTAGTTTCTGATTTTTTTTTTTTCCATACTGTCTGGGCTTTGCCTCATATAGATTCTTGCATAGAAAGGATAAATATCTGATTACTCTTTGGTCTGTGCAAAAACATGGTTTTCAATAGATTTCTTGGTTATATTGAGTACAAACTACTTAAAAATATATTAAGCATCTCTTTATTTTCTTTCTCTGCATGGTCACTGATGTGTATATATATATCAGTAATATATATATATATATATATACATACATACACACACACACACACACACACACACACACACACACACACACACACACATATATATATAATCAGTTCACATGGATCCACTTGAAATACATAGGTCCAAGGCTCTCAGCTCCCCATTTTCATCCCAATTATCCTCTTAACTAATGTCCTGTGCACTATGTATTTAAGGTTTATTTTTGACCTTTTCAATTGCAGCTACACACATTATCTTTGCAGTTACTGGGGAAAATGGAATTAAATCAGCTAATCACAGGTCTGGGAAAAAAAAAAAGAAAGAGATTGTTCCACTGAAACCTTAGAAAAACTCTGACAGCACGCTCTGTAGCTATTCATATCACTTTTTCGAAAACAAGCCGTGTCTTTAATCTGTTATTTGGTTTCAAGCCTGCTTTGATCCATTATTCACTTTGAAATCCAACCTCTGTTTAGACATTCACCTTAGCCCTATATTCTAAAATTGCACCCACAGTTCAGAAAGATGGAGCCTTGCAACAGCAGCATTTTCTTAATTTCCCAGATCATAGAAATCCACAGAAGCTACTGAACAGCTGAACACCTCTGAGCTGGCTCCAGCCCCAAGAAGCACAATAATTGGGATTCAAGCAATTAGACAGTAATTTGCTTTTGTATTGTTAGCTAAGTACAGTAATAATGTAAACTAATAACCAAATATTGAGAAGTTTCCCAGCCTTTCTTTCAAAGAGCTCTAAAATTCTGGAAGATTGGCATCTTATCTCTATGTGTTGGTTGGTCCTAGGCAGTGCCCAATAAGTAGCATTTTTCTTTACTGACTGAAAACTGCTTAATTTGAGAAATAATATAAAACAATAAAAAAGCCTCCCTTTCCTCAGTGGAAGCCCCAGAGATCTAGCAGCTGAGGTCATCCCTTTGCACCGAAACATTGCTCTTCTCAAGTTTTCCAATTAGTAAATAGTTTACATCCTTAGAGATAATATGAGTAAAGGGACAAAAAAGAGGCCAAAATTACCACTAGGGAAAATTCTCCTCATGGAAACCAGAAATGGGGAAAAGGTATTCACTTCTCATAGAAGAAAATGTTACTTCATGATTTGAAAACACAGTGCTTCACTGTTGAGGCCTCTCCCATTGCGGAGCACAGGCTCCGGACGCGCAGGCTCAGCGGCCATGGCTCACGGGCCCAGCAGCTCTGCGGCATGTGGGATACTCCCGGACCAGGGCACGAACCCGTGTCCCCTGCATTGGCAGGCGAACTCTCAACCACTGTGCCACCAGGGAAGCCCCACAGTGCTTTCTTAAATGAATTTAATACCCCCAGTAATCTTGTTTAAATAACTAATTTGATTAGTGATTTTGCATTTCATGAAACATTAAAAAGTTCAACATTATTTTTAAAGTTATAAGAATTCTTTAAAATTCTGAATGAGATTTCCAAATTATATGGTATTGATTTACAAAGTAACAGGGATAGATGCCTTCTTGTTCTCAAAAAGCCCTCAGTATTACTTCTACGTGCTCCTTTAACCAAGGAGAAACTTTCACTACAAAGGGCTTTCGGAATATGAATTTCAGTTTCTCATTGGCAAATTGTGTTTAATCCAGGGTGGCCTAAATTATATCAAAAAATATATCAATATATTTTATTGATAATTTGGTCAGCCTCACACAGAAACCATGATACTTTATATAATTTTATCTTAAAACAAACTGTACTATATTTATTGTTCACAGTCAATCATTTTTTGATCAGCCTCAAAGAATTTAAACCATTTATAACGAAAATTTCAAATTAAATACTAATATCAGATTTAAATTATATATATATCTCTGAGAGTATTCATGAAATTTTAGCCAAATACCTGAATATCATAATTTTTACATTGTATATTCTTTTTTATTGAAATTGATGTACAATATTATATGTTACAGGTGTAAAATATAGTGATTCACAATTTTTAAAGTTTATACTCCATTACACTTATGATAAAACACCAGCTATATTCTGTATTGTACAATATATCCTTGCCATTTATTTTATACAGAATAGTTTGTAAGTCTAAACTGCTACCCCTGTGTTGCCCCTCCCCACATCACCACTGATAACCATTAATTTGTTCTCTATATCTGTTTCTTTTTTGTTATATTCATTAGTTTGTCATATTTTTTAGATTCCACATAAAAGTGATATCATGTAGTATTTGTCTTTTTCTGTCTGACTTATTCAAATTAGCTTAATATCCTTCAAGTCCATCTGTGTTGTTGCAAGTGGCAAAATTTCATTCTTTTTTATGACTGAATAGTATTCCATTTTATATACATGGAGTATGGTAGTTCTATTTTTGTTTTTAAAGAAACCTCCATACTGTTTTCCACAGTGGCTGCCCCTATTTACATCCCCACCAACAGTGAACAAGGGGCTCCCTTTTTTTCACATCCTTGTCAACATTTGTTATTTGTGCTCTTTTTGAGGATAGCCATTCTGACAGGTGTGAGGTGATATCTCATTGTGATTTTGATTTGCATTTCTCTGATGATTAGTGATGATGAGCATCTTTTCATGTGCCTGTTGGCCATCTGCATGTCCTCCTTGGAAAAAAAAAATGTCTGTTCAGGTCTTCTGTCCATTTTTAATCAGGTTGTTCATTTTTTTTTTGCTGTTGAGTTGTATGAGCTGTTTATATATGTTGGATATTAATCCCTTATCGGTCATATCACTTGCAAATATTTTTTCCCATTCCATAGGTTGTCTTTTCATTTTGTTGATGGCTTCCTTTGCTGTGCAAAAGATTTTAAGTTTAATCAGGAGAAAAGACAGTCTCGTTCCTGGTTTCCATGAGTATGCTGACTACTAGTTATCCATGAATTTTCTACTAGCACCTAAAATTAATACAAAAAATAAATTCTGAATAAATTCTCTGTCTTACCCCCAACTTCCTTTCTTGCCTTATTTTGATGAAAGGTCCTATAATCCAGGCAGAATTTCAAAATGAATCTTGTGAATTATCTATAATTTCTCTCCAGATAAATACAGTGCTGAGTTAATACTGTCTTTTAACATCTCTCAGTTGTACTCTTCCTTTTTATCCCCTATGCTAATTGTCTCAGTTCAGGTTTTTCAGTTCTCCTGTTTTAATCTCTATAGCACTCATCCCCTTACTGATCTCCCTAATTCCATTTTGCCTTCTTCTGATCTGTTTCTATCACATTTCTGGAATAATCTTTCTGAAATTGAAATTTGATCATGAATCTCTCTTACCAGTCATTTTTAATATTTGGCAATTTCCTACAGAATAAATTCCAAATTTCTTTCCATACAATGTAAATCCCATAAGCTTTGGCTCATCCTTTCAACTCTATTGCATGTTCTATCACTTCTTTCTCTTTTCCACCATATACACAACCTATGGTAAAAACATGTTTTTCATTTTCTCCAAAAAGCACCTGCTTATATATTTCCCTAAAAACATCTGTCTCCCCAGCATTTCTTCTTTTTTTTCCTTGGCCGCACCTTGCGGCTTGCAGGATCTTAGTTCCCTGACCAGGGGTTGAACTCAGGCCCTCGGCAGTGAAAGGGCAGAGTCCTAACAACTGGGCCGTCAGGGAATTCCTTCCCTAGCATTTCTTATTTAATTTTTTAAAAACACAGATCAAAATTTTGCACTTCTCGGAGGACTTTTTTGTCATATGCAAACTTAGTTGTTACTTCTCTCTGCTTCTCCAAATACTGTTCATATTTCCATAATTTCACTAATCATTCCGTTAAATGCATAAGCTTTTCCAGATAAGTTTAAATTCATGAGAAGTGAGGCCATTTGTCATTTCATTATATTTTCAGAACTTATATATTACCTGATATTTTCTAGGTGATCAATAGTTGTTTTGAATATATGAGCGGTTGTATGCTTTGGGATCTTTTTCTTCCTCTTATCATGAATGCTATCTCTACCCAATGCTCACTTTCTGCAATATAAATATCCTCCATCATTTATGGTTCAGCCCACTGTCTTTCATTCACGACACATTTGCTGACCAGTCCAGCTCTCCACTTTCCACATAACTGAACTCTATCAATTGTGATGACACTTATTTATCAGTCTTGTGTTAAGATATAAACAGACTAAATTAATTTTCTCTCTACCCAATTCATGCGTGTGTCCCTAATCTCTGGAAACAGAATCTAAGGTAAGGAGGGGAAGCTGTACAAACAGACCCATTACTGTTCTCATGCACTAAACTCTCCCTTTATGATTTCCTACTTAATTATCTTCATCATCATCGTACACAATTCTCAGTGTGCAAACAACATGGATCACAGAATTTAATGCATTTCAAAGGTGATGATTTCTTTTTTTTTTCATTCTGTATTGTTCACAGAAGTGGGATCAATATCCTTTTCAGTCTCAGGCTTTTTTACCTCAACATTTCATCTCAAATTATACTTTTCTACCTTTTAAATAATGTTTTCTATTAATTTATCTTATGTCATTAAGGTATCAGGAGATATGTCTTTCTTTCCTCAGTCACATAACTGTTACTGCATAGATTAACAGCTGGCACTTGAGTGCCAAAAAGGAATAAAGCAAGAGATGTGGTATAATGAAAAATGAGCTCTCCAAGTGTATCATAACTACACTCCCTGAGTATACCTACGGAGACAAGTGGCTTGAATGAATTACCTGAATAAGCATAACTTTTTGTAGAGAACTAATACAGATGTCATAAATAAAGAAGAAACAATTTCAGTAAGTTAAAAATAATTTCTTGAACCTTTATTGTTTGTCCATGTGGAAAGTAATCTATTGTAATGATCACATTTATGCACATTAGAGTCAGACAAACTGGATCCAAGTCTCAGCTTTCCTCTTCCTGTAAGAGTAACCTTGGTCATTTGATTAGTCTCTAAATCTTACTGGGAAGAATTATAATAATAGAACAACTTATAGGGATATAGTGCACACTGAATGTTGAGCATATAGAGTACATAACTAGTAGCATAGGCGATATCAGCGAAACACATAGGGCATGTTAAATATAGATATGTAATAAGTAGCATGTATGTGTGAGACAGAATGGATTTCATAAGGTACATTATATATATATATTACATATATATAGCTAGTAATCTACAAAATATACTACAGATAGAATACATAGAAATGTGAGTGCTGTTTATAGACAGAAAGACCAACTGGAAAGACCAGCTGGAAAGACCAACTCATGATCATACCTCTGCTTGACAGCTCTGTTACTCTTATATTTGGCATCCACTTGATGACACTCAGCATCATCCTCTTCTGGCCCTCAGGTATGCTCTACCCACAAAATATGCAAATATAATGCAAGGCAGTTTAGCAGGTGAGTTTATAAGCCACAGCTATGGCCATAACTTATCACTATGCTCTCTTAGAGCACATGTGCGCAAGACTCAGGCAACTTCTGCCTGATCATGCTCCCTTGTTCCTTGCTTAACTTCAGTTTTCTTAACTACATTATCAGCAGGGAAAGCTGATGTGGCAAAAAGAGAGGCAGGACATATGGCTATTATGTATTCTAGGACCCAATTGGTATACACTTTTCACCATTCCTCACTTGCTATCTATCCATGTCAGTTGATTCCTTTGCTTTCCCTTTGCTTCTTGAGTTTTAAACTGATTTAGTAAACTGTGCAACCCAAACATTTAAATTTGGTCAGTTCCATGACTCATAGCATAGCTTTTCTGGTCATGACTTAGGGACTATTATAACATCATGGGGTTTCTCATACAACACACTTTAAAGAAAGAAAAAAAAAAGAGGGAAAAGGATATCAGCAAGTGCATCATAAAAAATAAATACAAATAAGTAAATACATGAAAATAATATTCCTACTAGTGACAAATTAAAGAAAAACTAATTAAAACTAATAGTCATTTTTACTTCTCATGCATGCAAATTTGAAAAAGAATAATAATGGCTAACATTGACAAGGGTGTATATGTGGTTAGGACATAATAAAAACTTTCTTGGGTGCAATTTGACAATATACATGAAATTACATAAATATGGTGTAGTGTTTGACCTGACAATTATACTGGTAGTATATCAGAGACTATATCCATTAAAAATGTTGATGTTGAGTTCTGCTAATTAGTGTGCTAAGCATTCACTGTGTACTTAATTCAGAGTACATATTATAGAATTTCTTTTTGAAATTCATATGCATTTGTATAGTTATATACACATACAATACCTGAAAGGAAATATAGCAATTTTTATTGGTACTTCAGAATGGAAAAATATCATTCTTTGCCTTTTTGAATGCTTTATTATGTTTCTATAACAAACATGGATTACTTATATAAAATATATGTTAAAATGCACTTTCTTTTCTAACCTTTTCATTGTGAAATATAACACATATACATAAAATGTAAATGTTCAGCTTAACAAATAAATATAAAGCAAATACCTATGTAACTATGTCAAAAGATAGAATAGTGCCTGCTCCAGAAGCACTCACCATATCTGCTCTTGGCTCCCCTCAGTGGTCCTGCTCCATTGAATAACTATCTTTCTTTTATGGAAATTATTTCTTAACTTTTCTTTGCCAACTAGATAGTCATCCTCAACAGTAGAATTTCATCCTGCTTATTAATAACCTTTCAATAAATGTAATCATACTGTATGGAGTCTTCTGTATATGATGTATGCTGTGGGTTAATTATTACAGATACCCTTTAAAAGATGAAGGAAATTATCTCTTATTTCTAATTGTCTAAGAGCTCTTTTGTTTAATGACTATTCAACATTTCTTTCAATTTATTAAACAACCATATGATTTTTAAAGTCTCTGTCAATCTGTTGATATAATAAATTAAAATTGCTTTCTAATCTTAGATACATCTTGCATGCTTTCAATGAATCCAAATTGTCATGTTGGAATTATTTTGCTAATATTTTTCTTAGGATATTTGCATGATTTTGTGACTGAGATATTCTCTTAATTTTCAGCTTTCATAGTCCTCTGTTGAATTTTGGTATCAAGTTTAGGCTATATCATGAAAAAAGTTGAAAAGTTGACCCCTTTTTCCTAAGATTGTATGAAAACATTGCAAAGATTTCTTTGGTAGGTAGAACACTGGACTCCCAAAGATGCCCATTTCCAAATCCCTTGAACCTGTGAATACATTTTTTACAAGGCAAAAAAGAATTTTGCAGATGCAGTTGAGAATGAGGACCTTGAGATTAGAACTTAATCTAATCACATGAATCCAAATGGGGAAAATCTTTCCTTACTGTGGTCAGAGACATGTGAAGACAGAATCAGAGTAGGAGAGATGCTACATTGCTGACATTGAAGATGAAAAAAAGAGGTCAGAATCAAAGAATTGAAAGCAGCCTCTAGAAACCAGGAAAGAAAGAAAATAGATTCTCACCTAGGAATATGGTCCTGCCGAAATTTTGATGTTAGTCTAGTGAGATCCATGTTGGATTTTTGACCTACAGTATTGTAAAATAATAAATATGTGTTGCTTTAAACTACTATTTTTATATCAATTTGTTACAGTGCAATATGAAACTAATACAATTAATTTCATGAATTTTATTGGGATTGGAGTTGAAGTTATATGGCCTTGAGTAACATTTAGGGAAGATATGTAAATTTGGATAATGTTTATGGGTTAATTTTTGTTTTAATTTTGTATCATCTAAAGGACATTTAATAATTAGCTTTTGAGGAATTCACTTATTTTTTTCTAATTTTTAAAACTTACTGCATATATTGTATATAGAATTTTTTATTATCTTTTTAAAATTATGGTTAAAACACAAGACCTACCATCTTAACAAACTTTTAAGAGTATAATTCAGTATTGTAAATTACAAACACACTGCTGTGCAGCAGATGTCTAGAACTTTGTATTCTTGCATGACTGAAACTCTGTACCTATTGAACAGCAATCTTCATATTCCCCATTCCCCTTGTTCCTGGCAACCACCATTCTGTTTTCTGTTTCTATTAGTTTGACTGTGTTGGATACTTCATGGAATCAAGCTGTATTTGTTCTTCTGTGACTACCTTATTTCACTTAGCATAGTGTCCTCCAGGTTCATCCATGTTGTAGCATGTGATACTGCATAAACACAAAACTTGGTACTGACTGAGTCTCTATTTAGAATAAATAAGAAGGAAACTGGCAGAATTTAATGAACTAAAATACAACCCTACACATAGAATAATTAATGCCAGAAGTAGGTTCTTTGGAATTATTAATAAATTTGCTAAACCTGTAGTGAAATCAATCATGAAAAAGAAATGAGAAAAAGCAAAAAAAAAAAAAAAACCAAAAAAACTATAAAGTGAACTAAAAGGGAACTGGGAGACCCATATACCTAGGATTTATAAGATAATAGGAACTGCATCATCTAGATGGTGGAATAGGAAACACCAGAACAAGTCCCCTTGCAGAAAGAAACATTTACCAATGATATATAATCCAAAACACTTTTACAAGATTTCCAGAATCTAGTTAAGAAATTTCAATACTTCAGGCAAGCACAAAGCTGAGAAAAATCTCATTGAAATGAAAAAGAAATTTCACTTTATCTATATCAGCCCCTTCCCCAAGCCAGAAGATAGCAATGGGTTTGTGACTTCTCCCAGAGAGGGGAGATATTTACTCTATAACATATATTTGTACACTATATGTAATTATATATAATATATGTATATATAATAAATCTATATACATAATTGTATATGTGGTGTTTCTATTATATTTTTATCAATGCTCTAGATAATTTCTTCTTATCAATTATTCAGTTAACTAATTTTTTTAGGTTTGTTAATAATCTTTCAGTTATCAACTATTTCATTCCCATAACATTTACATTTCTTTTCGGAATTTGCACTGATTCTCTGTGTAGTTCGATTTTCCTTGTAGGTATCTTCAAGTTTATTGCTGCTTTAAATATCTTTAAGTATAGTTAATTTATAGTCTGTGTTTGTTATTCTAATAGCTGAAATTTTGATGATTTATTTCTGTTTTTTCTGTTTTTTTTTTAAATTTTCCCTTCAGCTCTCTCTCACAGTGTCATATTTTTTTTCCCATTTGTGTCTGATTATCACTGATTATGTGATGGATATTAATCTTGAAATATTATCTATAAGCAAACATGTGAAGTTGGGTTAAAGTTTCTTTTCCTTCAGAAGAGACACTTGTTTCAGCCAAGAACCTGCAAAGAATACAGATTTAGAACCAGTTTAAATCAATTTCAAGGTGTAAGATTTCCTAGATTGTCCAAGAAAATTCTGTGAGAGAGTAGTTCTCCATTTCTCAGTCTCATCCTGAGTGTGCTGCTTGCTGAGATAACAGCAAGTTGTGAGGAAGGTAATTATTTTGGACTCACTCACTGCTTTCAGTTGTCTTGTGCTTTGAGTTCAGCCTCACTCAGTGGAAAGTTCAAATTTCCTGGAATTTGTATATGTACTCAGGACAAAAGTAGATTTAGAATGCATTTATTTCTCTGAATTTCATTTCCTTGTGATATTTCTTCACTCCCTTGTTCGTTCTTGTTACTGTTACAAAAATTTTAATAATATATTTTATCCCTATGTAATTTTATCCTCAGAGGGACATGTGGTCCATATATTCTGGCCTGCTATAACCAGAAACAGAAAATCAGAAATGAAAATTTAGTGTGTACTACAGACAATACAAAATTAACTAATTTTAAAAGATTCTTAGGTTCACAAGGATTATTATTTTTTAAAAATTTATTGACTTATGATTGACAATTAAAATTTGTATATATTTAGATTTTTTAATTGTATTTAATCCCAATTTCAATGTCCATTAAGTTTCTTTTTTTTTTAGGTTTCTTTAAAAAAATTCATTTTATTTTATTTTTTTAAAACAATTTATTAGAGTATAATTGCTTTACAATGTTGTGCTAGTTTCTGCTATATAACAAAGTGAATCAGCTATATGTATACATATATCCCCATATACCCTCTCTCTTGCATCTCCCTCCCACACTCCCTATCCCACCTTTCTAGTAGGTCACAAAGCAGAGAGCTGATCTCCCTGTGCTATGCAGCTGTTTCCCACTAGCTATCTATTTGGGAGTGAATATAAGTCAAATATACTCTCTCACTTCATCCCAGCTTACACTTCCCCCTCCCCGTGTCCAAAAGTCCATTCTCTATGTCTGCGTCTTTATTCCTGTCCTGCTCCTAGGTTAATCGGAACCTTTTGTTTGTTTGTTTGTTTTAGATTCCATACACATGTTTGAGCATATGGTATTTGCTTTTTTTTCTGACTTACTTCACTCTGTATAACAGATGTTAGGTCCATCCACCTCACTACAAAAAACTCAATTTCATTTCTTTTTATGGCTGAGTAATATTCCATTGTATACATATGTCACAACTTCTTTATCAGTTCATCTGTCAATGGACACTAAGGTTGCTTCCATGTCCTGGGTATTGTAAATAGTGCTGCAATTAACATTGTGGTATATGACTCTTTTTGAATTATGGATTCTTCAGGGTATATGCCCAAGGGTGGGATTGCTGGGTCATACCATAGTTCTATTTTTAGACTTTTAAGGAACCTCCATACTGTTCTCCATAGAGGCTGTATCAATTTACATTCCCCCAATAGTGCAAGAGGGTTCCCTTTTTTCCACAACCTCTCCAGCATTTATTGTTTGTAGATTTTTTGATGACGGCCATTCTGACTGGTGTGCTGTGATACCTCATTGTAGTTTTGATTTGAATTTCTCTAATGATTAGTGATATTGAGCATCCTTTCTTGTGTTTGTTGGAAATCTGTATATGTTCTTTGGAGAAATGTCTGTTTAGTTCATCTGCTCATTTTTTGATTGGGGTGTTTGTATTTTTGATATTGAGCTGCATGAGCTGCTGGTATATTTTGGAGATTAATCCTTTGTCAGTTGCTTCTTTGCAAATATTTTCCCCATTCTGAGGGTTGTCCTTTCATGTTGTTCATGTTTTCCTTTGCTGTGAAAAAACTTTTAAGTTTCATTAGGTCCCATTTGTTTATTTTTGATTTTATTTCAATTTCTCTAGGAGGTGAGTGAAAAAGTATCTTGCTGTGATTTATGTCATAGAATGTTCTTCCTATGTTTTATTTTAAGAGTTTTATAGTACCTAGCCTTACATTTAGGTCTTTAATCCATTTTCAGTTTGTGTATGGTGTTAGGGAGTGTTCTAATTTCATTCTTTTACATATAGCTGTCCAGTTTTCCCAGCACCACTTATTGAAGAGGCTGTCTTTTCTCCATTGTATATTCTTGCCTTTTTATAAAAGATAAGGTGCCCATATGTGCATGGGTTTATCTATGGGCTTTCTATACTGTTCCTCTGATCTATAATTCTGTTTTAATGCCAGTACCATATTGTCTTCATTACTGAAGCTTTGTTGTATAGTCTGTAGTCAGAGAGCCTGATTTCTCCAGCTCCATTTTTGTTTCTCAAGATTGCTGTAGCTATTCGGGGTGTTTTGAGTTTCCATACAAATTGTGAAATTTTTTGTTCTAGTTTTGTGAAAAATGCCATTGGTAGTTTGATAGGGATTGCACTGAATCTGTAGATTGCTTTGGGTAGTACAGTCATTTTCACAATGTTGATTCTTCCAATTCAAGAACATGGCATATCTTTCCAACTGTTTGTATCATCTTTAATTTCTTTCATCAGTGTCTTATAAGTTTCTGGATACAGGTGTTTCATCTCCTTAGGTAGGTTTATTCTTAGGTATTTTATTCTTTTTGTTGTAATGATAAATGGTAGTGTTTCCCTAATTTCTCTTTCAGATTTTTCATCATTAGTATATAGGAGTGCAAGAGAATTCTGTGCATTAATTTTGTATCCTGCTACTTTACCAAATTCATTCATCAGCTCAAGTAGTTTTCTGGTAGCATCTTTAGGATTCTCTATGTATAGTGTCATGTCACCTGCAAACAGTGACAGTTTTAATTCTTTTCTGGTTTGGATTCCTTTCATTTATTTTTCTTCTCTGATTGCTGTGGCTAAAACTTCCAAAACTCTGTTGAATAACAGCAGTGAGAGTGGGCAACCTTGTCTTGTTCCTGATCTTAGAGGAAATGGTTTCAGTTTTTCACCATTGAGAACGATTTTGACTGTGGTTTTGTCATATATGGCCTTTATTATGTTGAGGTAAGTTCCTTCTATGCCTACTTTCTGGAGGGTTTTTTATCATAAATGGATGTTGAATTTTGTCAAATGCTTTTTCTTCATGTATTGAGATGATCATATGTTTTATTTTCTCCTTCAATTTGTTACTATGGTGTATCACATTGATTTATTTGTGTATATTGAAGAATCCTTGCATACCTGGGATAAACCCCACTTGATCCTGGTGTATGATCCCTTTAATGTGCTGTTGGATTCTGTTTGCTAGTATTTTGTTGAGGATTTTTGCATCTTTGTTCATCACTGGTATTGGCCTGTAGATTTCTTTTTTTGTGACATCATTGTCTAGATTTAGTTTCAGGGTGATGGTGGCCTCATAGAATGAGTTTGGGAGCATTCCTCCCTCTGCTAGATTTTGGAAGAAGGGTAGATGTCAGCTCTTCTCTAAATGTTTGATAGAATTTGCCTGTGAAGCCATCTGGTCCTGGGCTTTTGTTTCTTGGAAGATTTTTAATCACAGTTTAAATTTCAGTGCTTGTGATTGATCTGTTTATACTTTCTATTTCTTCCTGATTCAGTCTCAGAAGGTAGTGCTTTGCTAGGAATTTGTCCATTTCTTCCAGGTTGCCCATTTTATTGGTGTATAGTTGCTTGTAGTAATCTCTCATGATCCTTTGTATTTCTGCTGTTTCAGTTGTTACTTTTCCTTTTTCATTTCTATTTCTGTTGATTTGAGTCTCTCTCTTTTTTTCCTGATGAGTCTGGCTAATGATTTATCAATTTTGTTTATCTTCTCAAAGAACCAGCTTTAGTTTTATTGATCTTTGGTATTGTTTCCTTCTTTTATTTTTCATTTATTTCTGATCTAATCTTTATGATTTCTTTCCTTCTGGTAAATTTGGGCTTTTTTTGTTCTTCTCTCTCTAATTGCTTTAGGTGTCGGGTTAAGTTGCGTATTTGAGATTTTTCTTGTTTCTTGAGGTAGGATTGTATTGTTATAAACTTCCTTTTTAAAGCTGCTTTTGCTGCATCCATAGGTTTTGGGCCCTCATGTTTTCATTGTCATTTATTTCTAGGTATTTTTTGATTTCCTTTAGATTTCTTCGGTGATCTCTTCGTTATTTAGTAGAGTATTGTTTAGCCTCCATTTATTTGTATTTTTTACAGTTTTCTTCCTGTAATTTATATCTAGTCTCATAACATTGTTGTCAGAAAAGATCCTTGATAAAATTTCAATTTTCTTAAATTTACCAAGGCTTGATTTGTGACCCAAGATGATTTATCCTGGAGAATGCTCAATGCACACTTGAGAAGAAAATGTATTATGTTGCTTTTGGATATAATGTCCTATAAATATCAATTAAGTCCATCTTTTTTAATGTGTCATTTAAAGCTTGTCTTTCCTTATTTATTTTCATTTTGGATGATTTGTCCATTGGTGAAAGTGGGGTGTTAAAGTCCCTTGCTATGACTGTATTACTGTCAATTTCCCCTTTTATTACTGTTAGCATTTTCCTTATGTATTGAGGTGCTCCTATGTTGAATGCATAAATATTTACAGTTGTTATATATTCTTCTTAGATTGATCCCTTGATCATTATGTATTGTTCCTCTTTGTCTTTTGTAATACTCTTTATTTTAAGATCTAATTTTTCTGATATGAGAATTGCTACTCCAGCTTTCTTTTGAATTCCATTTGCATGGAATATCTTTTTCCATCCCCTCACTTTCAGTCTGTTTGTGTCCCTAGGCCTGAAGTGGATCTCTTGTAGACAGCATATATACACGTCTTTTTGTTTATCCATTCAGCCAGTCTATGTCTTTTGGTTAGGCCTTTAATCCATTTACATTTAAGATAATTATCGATGTGTATGTTCCTATTACCATATTCTTAATTCTTTTGGGTTTGTTTTTGTAGGTCCTTTTCTTCTCTTGTGTTTCCCACTTTGAGAAGTTCCTATAGCATTTGTTGTAAAGCTGGTTTGGTGGTGCTGAATTCTTTTAACTTTTGCTTTTCTGTAAAGGTTTTAGTTTCTCCATTGAATCTGAATGAGATCCTTGCTGGTTAGAGTCATCTCTGTTGTAGTTTTTTCCCTTTCATCATTTTAAATATGTCATGCCACTCTCTTCTGGCTTGCAGAATTTCTGCTGGAAGATCAGCTGTTAACCTTATGGGGATTCCCTAGTATGTTATCTGTTGTTTTTCCCTTGTTGCTTTTAACATTTTTTCTTTGTAGTTAATTTTTGATAGTTTGATTAATATGTGTTTTGGCATTTTTCTCCTTGGAGTTATCCTGTATGGGACTCTCTGCACTTCCTGGTCTTGACTGACTATTTCCTTTCCCATGTTAGGGAAGTTTTCAACTATAATCTCTTCAAATATTTTTTCAGACCCTTTCTTTTTCTCTTTCTTTTCTGGGACTCTTATGATTTGAATGTTGGTGCCTTTAACATTGTCCCAGAGGTCTCTGAGACTATTCTCAATTCTTTTCAATCTTTTTTTCTTTATTCTGCTTGCAGTAGTTATTTCCACTATTTTATCTTCCAGGTCACCTATGCATTCTTCTACCTCAGTTATTCGGCTATTGATTCCTTCTAGTGAATTTATAATTTCATTTATTGTGTTGTTCATCATTGTTTGTTTGCTCTTTAGTTCTTCTAGGTCCTTGTTAGATGTTTCTTGTATTTTCTCCATTCTATTTCCAAGATTTTGGATCATCTTTACTATCATTACTCTGAATTCTTTTTCAGGTAGACTGCCTATTTCCTCTTCATTTGTTTGGTCTGGTGGGATTTTACCTTGCTCCTTCATCTGCTGCATATTTCTCTGTCTTCTCATTTTGTTTAATTTACTGTGTGTGGGGTCTCCTTTTTGCACACTGCAGGTTTGGAGTCCCATTGTTTTTGGTGTCTGCCCCCAGTGGTAAGGTTGGTTCGGTGGCTTCTGTAGGCTTCCTGGTGGAGGGGACTGGTGCCTGTGTTCAGGTGGGTGGGGCTGGATCTTGTCTTTCTGGTGGCAGTGCCACATCTGGTGGTGTGTTTTGTGGTGTCTGTGAACTTAGTATGATTTTAGGTCACCTCTCTGCTAATGGGTGGTATTGTGTTTCTGTCTTGCTACTTGTTTGGCATGGGGCATCCAACACTATAGTTTGCTGGCAGTTGAGTGGAGCTGGGTCTTAGGGTTGAGACGGAGATATCTCAGATAGCTCTCACTGATTGATATTACATGGGGCAGAGAGGTCTCTGGTAGTCCAATGTCCTGAACTTGGCTCTCGCACCTCAGAAGCTTAGGTCTGATACCAGGCCGGAGCACCAATACCCTGTTAGCCACATGGTGTCCTGTAAGTCAGAACTCTGAAATGGATTTCACTGGGCTGAAATCATGATGTTGGCAGGATCATCATCGTTCTGGAGGTTCTGCCAAATCAACTAGCCCTAAAAATGGATGGTACTGGAGCATGGCGCCCAGACCTGCCATCACTGGCAGTCAGAGAGCATAGGTATATTTAGATATTAAAGTGTGGTTTTAAAAAGATGTACAATGATATAATGATGATACAAGTATACGTTGTGAAATGCTTACTATAATCAAATTAATTAACACATCCATCACGTCACTAGCTACAATATTTTGGTGATGAGAACCCTTAAGATTTACACTCAACAAATTTCAAATAAATACAGTATTATTTACTACAGACTCTATGCTGTACATTAGACCTCTGGAACTTATTAATCTTGTAACTGAGCATTTGTATCCTTTGACCAACATCTCCCCATTTCCTGCAACCCTCAGCCCCTGGCAACCACCATTCTAATCTCTTCTATGAGTTTGACTTGTTTAGATTATAAACATAAGTGAGCTCATACAGTGTTTACTGTTTTGTGTCTAACTTATTTCATATAGAGTAATGTATTTTACTTTATTTTATTTTATTTTATTTATTTATTTATTTATTTTTCTTTGTGGCACGCGGGCCTCTCACTGTTGTGACCTCTCCCATTGCCAAGCACAAGCTCCAGACGTGCAGGCTCAATGGCCATGGCTCATGGGCCCAGCTGCTCCGTGGCACTTGGGATCCTCCCAGACTGGGGCACGAACCCATGTCCCCTACATCAGCAGGCAGACTCTCAACCACTGTGCCACCAGGGAAGCTCTAGAGTAATGTATTTTAAATATAAGCTATATTATAGAAATATTCTGAAATACTGGTTATCTTTTACATAATTACAAAAAATTCAATTGGTAACTATGTTAGAAAACACAACCTTTTCCCCCATTTCATTAATGCCTTAAATTATTAGCTTTGAAACTGACAAGAATACTGGTATGTATACCATCTAGGAAAAAAGACTTTTAAATTAAAAAAAACATTTTTTATTCTGAAAAGAGTCACAGAAATGGAAGGGTGTTTACTTAGTAAGCTCTTCCACTGATATAATCTAAACAGCTGCCTGGATTCTTGACACATTAGAGAATCTTAAGGAAGAGAGACAAAATCTCTTAGTTCTACTTTTTAAAGAAAACATGATAGCTCTTTTGTTCTTTTAAAATCAAGGTTAAAATATACCTGTAAATTAAAAATCTTCTACACTCTACTTTTACTCAAAGAATTGATAGTTAGGTATTACGCGTTCCAGAGCATGCATATAAGTTCCATAATCAAGAAAGCCTTGCTCTCAATTGTGACAAGTTTTCAAGGAGAAGCAGTGTACTACACACTTGTCACATGGCCAATCATGGTTGAAAAGCCTTGCTTTGTTGACTACTATAAGCATTCTATAAGATATTTTGCTCTTTTATTCATTTTGATAGACTAGTACAGGCAGACATTCAAAAGATCAGTATAGGATCACCTGCCAGTTGAATACAATCCTATATTTAATAACCAATTTTTTGTCCTGGTGATTTGTGTTTTCTAAATACATTTTTTCCTTTTTCCCTTTCTTTTCAATAACAATGAAATAATGTTTTTAGTCTCCAAATATGTATTGTATATGCTTCTCATTTAAGAGAGTTTTATTCCTTTGGGCAGCCTGAATTTGATCAACATATATCCTTTGCGACTAAGGGCAACTTATGTTTAATTAAGTTTCTAGAAGGAAAAAAATATAAAATAGAGAGTAATAGACATATATGTTTTTTTTTCTTTTTTAAATTTCAGTTTATTGAGGTATAATTGACATGTAATATTTGTATGTCATGGTGATTTGATGTACATATAAATTGTGAAAACATTTCCCATTCCATCTAGCTAATTAACACATCCATTACCTAATATATTTGTCCTTTTGTTTTTATTTTCTTTGGTGAGAGCCTTTAAGTTCTACTCTCTTAGCAAATTTCAATTATACAGTACAGTGTTATAAACTACTGTCCCCATATTTGTTTCACATTAGCTCCTTAGACCTTATTCGTCTTATACTTGAAAGTTTGTATCCTTTACCAATACTTACCCAATTCTTAAGTCTTGGAGAGACAGGTATTATAAAACAATTGGGTGATTTATTTTATTTATACTTTTCATCTTAGGGCCATACATTTTATTCACAATTTTTCATTAGTGCTTTTCACTGTCACTAAATATTAATAGGGCGTCATTTGGCCAGTTTGGTAGGTAGAATTTTAAGATTTCCACAATGTGTTTTACCACCTTGAATAATACCTCCCTTTGAGTGTTACAAAACCTGTGAATATAATGGGATATATCTCCTATGACTGTTTTTATGGCAAAAGGGCTTTTGCAAATATCATTAAGCCTTCTAATCAGTTCACCTGGTGATAATCAAAAGGGAGATTATCCTGGGTTGGCTTGATCCTGACAGTTGAGGACATTAAAAGAGTCAAGAAGCAACAGTACAGATTCTCCTACTGGTTTTAAAGGAGAAAACTAAAAGTGGTGCAAAGGACCATGTGGCAGGAAGTGATGGGTGGCTGCTAACATCTGAGAATAGCCCTTGGTTGACATGTAAGAAAGCAGGAATCTTAGTCCTATGACCACAGAGGGCTGGAATTCTACTAACAACCAGTAAGCTTAGAATAGGTCCTTGAACTGCAGGTGAGACCACAGACTGATACCTTTCTTTTAGCCAAGTGACACCATGAACAGAGGGCTCAGCGAAAAAGTGTCAGATTCCTTTCCCACAGAAATGGTGAGATCATAAATGTGTATTGCTTTAAGTCACTAAAATTTTGGTAATTTGTTGCACAGCAGTCAAAAACTAATATAGCAAGTCAAAAGAACATTTGAAGATACAATTTAATGATTTCTATTGCTCATTATTAATCTGTGGCAAATATATTACAATGAATAAATTGGTCTTGGGAAAAAATCAATATCAACTTAACTTGCCAATGTTAACTTGAAATTATAAAAATATAAATTAAATTTCAGTTAAAAAATTGGGGGCACTTTTCTCATGATTATTTATCAAGTTATAACAGCACCATCTATCTAAGGTGATTTTCAGATAAGAGACAAGATCTTCCTCCTGATACTCTTCCAAGATTATGATTCAGTGTCATAATCTTAATTGTATGGATTATAACAAGTTACTTAAGTTTTCCATGTTTCAGTTTCATTAACTATAAAATTTAGTTAGATTATATTCCTCTAAGTCTCTTTTAAAACAGAAGTTCTCTAGTACTCTGATACTTTAGTGAAAATGTATTTCATTTTAGTAAAAATGTAACTATGTATTTTGAGGAAAAAGTCAGAGTTTTTAATCTCTATTAACAAAGCAAGTAAATAAAACTCAGCAGTGAAACACTTTCACTACTGGGAAAACCAAATTTTCTAATGGGAATCAAGAACTAGATCTTGTAATTCATTTTTTAAGGACAAAAAAGAAAACCTCTATGTATACTCATAGGAATTTTGAAAAACATTTGTGTGAACATTGAGGAAAGTTGAAAGAATACTTAGATCTTTTCCTTTAATACTAGATTTCTTTTTTTATCTGTTACTGGGCCTATAAAGGCTCAATAAACAAAGTTGAGATAAGGATGAATTCCATTCTAATTCAATTCTGTAAATATTCTATAATAAATAGATTAATGTGAGAATGAAAGTCAAATGAAGTCAATACCATTAACTCATGCAAAGTATAATTATAATCAGGTTGAGTCTCACACAGGGGTCTCATTCATTTTACCATATAAAAGAAATGTAAGACAATTAATAGTTTTCAAATTAGCTTGATGGGAGAAAACCTACAATTGAGCAATCCATTAATTACTAATGAAGTTACATTCCATAAAGGAGTTCCTCCAAGGAACTTCCTTTTGAAATAATATTTATATACAGTTTAGCAGAGGTGAGCACTGATTGCTTATCTCAATTGCAAATTTAACAAGTTCCCCAGAGGAAAAAGCACACAGATTGTTTGACTGAATTGTTGTGGGTGGTTTAAAATTATGATGAAAGGCAATGTAAAAATAGAAACCATGTGGGTTTCTCTATTTTGCTTGAAGGGAATGTTACTAATCTATTTTTCCTATAAAAACTCAATGAAATTAGAATTTGCATTTAGCTTCCAAATTGGCAAAAACAAAGGGGGGGATTAAATTAGCCAGTTTGTTATATTTATTATAACAAACTTTGTTTGTTATAATTTTATGTCATTCATTTTAGCCCAGTCACTGAACATGAGTGCTTACTCAATGTCAGAAAGTACTAAAGAGAAATAAATATTAAAAAATTGATATAAAATGGTGTGTTATTAACTACATGTATGAATGTAAATTTAAAACATTCAGTAAAAATTTAGTTCCAGTGTACACACAGATAGAAGACTTGTAGACATACAAAGAAGCATGTAATATTATCTCTGACTTTACACACTTACAATGAAATTGATTAAAGATTATAAACATGCTTTTTTCAAACCTATGATAGTCTATAATTCATTCATCTATATAATAAATGAATTCTAGTAGATACCTGGCATTGAGAAAAAGCCATAATTCCTCCTATCATGGAATTTCCTGTAAAATGAGAAAGACAGAAAATAAACATGGAAGCAATAAATAACTTTAAAGTGACAAAAGTTTTCTCTGAAGATGTTGAAAATAATTTAGTGATAGAGAAAAATAGATGATGGGGCAGCTAATTAGATGGGGGGAAGCAATATACATCTTTTTGAGTATGCACCATTTAAGATGAGACATGATGTTTCTAAAAGAAACAACTATACCATGAAATGAGAGCATGGCATAGACTTATATATACTATCAAATGTAAAATAGTTAGCTATCCATTCATTACTCAGCCATAAAAAGAAACAAAATTGAGCTATTTGTAATGAGGTGGATAGACCTAGAGTCTGTCATACAGAGTGAAGTAAGTCAGAAAGAGAAAGACAAATACCATATGCTAACACATATATATGGAATTTAAGAAAAAAAAATGTCATGAAGAACCTAGAGGTAAGACAGGAATAAAGACACAGGCCTACTAGAGAATGGACTTGAGGATATGGGGAGCAGGAAGGGTAAGCTGTGACAAAGTGAGAGAGAGGCATGAACATATATACACTACCAAACATAAGGTAGATAGCTAGTGGGAAGCAGCTGCATAGCACAGGGAGATCAGCTCAGTGCTTTGTGACCACCTAGAGGGGTGGGATACAGAGGGTGGGAGGGAGGGAGACGCAAGAGGGTAGAGATATGGGGACATATGTATATGTATAGCTGATTCACTTTGTTATAAAGCAGAAAGTAACACACCATTGTAAAGCAATTATATTCCAATAAAGATGTTTAAAAGAAAAAAGAAACAACTATGTAATGAACCCACATAATGCAAATGGTTTGTGCTGGATTAGAAAGGACTTAGCTAATTAAAGGATGTATAGAGACCACTGTGATTGGATTACAGAGAACCAGAATCAGAGTTGTTTAAAATGTGTTGAAAAGGTAGCTAAGGGTCAGGGTTTCTAGGCCATACACAGGATTTTAGATTGCATTCAAAGTTCCACCAAAAGTCAATGTAACAATTTTACAAGGTATGATATGTTCTGAGTTATGGTTTTTAAAAAAGATGACCCAGGCTACTTTAGTTTTAAAGATCATTGGTAGTTAATCTTTCATTGTTAGTGTAGAGGAATGCAAGAGATTTCTGTGCATTAATTTTGTATCCTGCAACTTTACCAAATTCTTTGATTAGCTCTAGTAGATTTCTGGTGGCATCTTTAGGATTTTCTTTGTAGAGTATCATGTCATCTGCAAAGAGTGACAGTTTTACTTCTTTTCCAATTTGGATTCTTCTTATTTCTTTTTCTTCTCTGATTCCCATGCATAGGACTTTCAAAACTATGTTGAATAATAGTGGGAAAGTGGACATCCTTGACTTGTTCCTGATCTTAGGGGAAATGCTTTCAGTTTTTCACCATTGAGAATGATGTTTGCTGTGGGGTTATTGTATATGGTCTTTATTATGTTGAGGTAGGTTCTCTCTATGCACACTTCTGGAGAGATTTTATCATAAATGGGTGTTGAATTCTGTCAAAAGTTTTTCTGCATCTATTGAGATGATCATATGAATTTTATCCTTCAATTTGTTAATATGGTTTATCAAATGGATTGATTTGTGTGTATTGAAGAATCCTTGCATCACTGGGATAAATCCCAGTTGATCATGGTGTAGGATCCTTTTAATGTGTTGTTGGATTCCGTTTGCTATAATTTCGTTGAGGATTTTTGCACCTATGCTCATCAGTGATATTGGTCTGTAATTTTCTTTTTTTGTGATATCTTTGTCTGGCTTTGGTATCAGGGTGATGGCCTCGTAGAAATATACTCAGAAAACTATAAGACACTGATTAAAGAAATCAAAGATTACACAAACAGATGGAAAGATATACCATGTTCTTGAATTGGTATATCAATATTCTGATAACGACTATACTACCCAAAGCAATCTACAGATTAGATGCAATCTCTATCAAAATATCAATGGAATTTTTTACAAAATTAGAACAACATTTTTTACAATTTGTTTGGAAAAGCAAAAGACCTTGTATAGCCAAAGCAATCTTGAGAAAGAAAACTTGAGCTGGAGGAATAAGGCTCCCTGACTTCAGACAATACTACAAGCCTACAGTAATCAAGGCAGTATGGTACTGGCACAAAAACAGAAATATAGATCAATGGAACAGGACAGAAAGCCCAGAGATAAACCCACACACCTATGGTCACCTAATCTATGACAAAGGAGGCAATAATATACAATGGAGAAAACACAGTCTCTTCATTAAGTGGTGCTGGGAAAACTGGACAGCTACATGTAAAAGAATGAAATTAGAAAATTCCCTGACACCATACACAAAAATAAAGTCAAAGTGGATTAAAGATACTGTAAAACTCTTAGAGGAAAATATAGGAAGAACACTCTTTGACATAAATCACAGCGCGATCTTTTTTGACACACCTCTTAGAGTAATGGAAATAAAAACAAAATAAACAAGAGGGACCTAATGAAACTTAAAAACCTTTACACAGCAAAGAAAACCATAAACAAAATGAAAAGACAGCCCTCAGAATGGGAGAAAATATTTGCAAATGAAGCAACTAACAAGGGATTAATCTCAAAAATATACAAACAGCTCATGTAGCTCAATATCAAAATAAAATAAAATAAAATAAAACCCAACCAAAAAATGGGTAGAAGACCTAAATAGACATTTCTCCAAAGAAGACATACAGATGGCCAACAAACACATGAAAAGATGCTCAACATCACTAATTATTAGAGAAATGCAAGTCAAAACTACAATAAGGTATCACCTCACACCAGTCAGAATGGCCATCATCATAAAATCTAGAAATGATAAATGCTGGAGAGGGTGTGGAGAAAAGGGAAAACTCTTGCACTGTTGGTGGGAATGTAAATTTATACAGCCACTATGGAGAACATTATGGCAGTTCCTTAAAAAACTAAAAATAGAACTACCATATGACCCAGCAATCCCACTCTTGGGCATATAACCATAATTATGGTTATAATAATTGAGAAATTATTATAACCATATATATATGGTTATATAAATATAAATATATATTTATATATATTTATTTATATATATTATATATAAATAATTGAGAAAACCATAATTCAAAAAGACACATGCACCCCAATGTTCATTGCAGCACTATTTACAATAGCCACGTAATGGAAGCAACCTAAATGTCCATCGACAGACGAATGGATAAAGAAGATGTGGTACATATATACAATGGAATATTACACAGCCATAAAAGCAACAAAATTGGGTCATTTGTAGAGATCTGGATGGACCTAGAGTCTGTCATACAGAGTGAATTAAGTCAGAAAGAGAAAGACAAATATTGTATATTAATGCATATATGTGGAATCTAGAAAATTGGTACAGATGAACCAATTTGCAGGACAGGAAGGAGACACAGATGTAGAGAATGGACATGTGGACATGGGGGCAGGATAGAAGGTGAGATGAATTGGGAGATTGGGATTGATATAGATATATATAGATATATATATATATATATATATATATATATATATATATACTACCATGTGTAAAACAAATAGCTAGTGGGAACCTGCTATATATCACATGGAGCTCAACTCGGTGTTCTGTGGTGACCTAGATGGGTGGGATGGGGTGGGGTGGTGATAGGGAGGTCCAAGAGGGAGAAGATAGATGTATACATATAGCTGATTCACTTTGTTGTATGGCAGAAACTAATGCAACATTGTAATGCAAGTATACCCCAATTAAAAAAAAAAAAAAAAGAGAGAGATTATTGGCAGTTGAGAGTGTAGAGGCCAGGAGTAGAACTCAGGAGACCAGTGAGAGACTATGGCCACAGTGCAGCCAAGATATGGCCTGAATGTTAATAGTAGCACTGGATAGGAAGGCAAAGAGGTGAATAGTAGATTTATTTTGTTGGTGGTATTAACGAAAATTGCCAGTATTTAGGACAGAGGGGGTTAGAGGAGAAGGATGAATAAAGACAGCCCCAGAATTTTTTGCTTGAGAAGGTGTATGAATGATTGTATCATTTATTGAGATAAGAAACACATGCAGGTTTCATAAGAAGAAATAATCACATGCACTGTGGACATGTTATTTTTGAGATTTGTAAATAAAACAAAAAAGTTGGACTTAAATATGGTCAGTAAAGATATCCAACAAGAAATCTGAGTCATTAGCAACCATAGGAAGAGAATGTAGACAGAAAGAGCAAAGGATGGAGGAATAAGCCCTGGAGACTCCAACATGAAGCTGTCAGAAAGGTTATTGGAAAGGTTATTAGAAAAACCAAGATAAGATCGATATCCTTGAAGCTGAGAGAAGAGAAGGTTTTCAGAAGACAGGAACACTCAGCAGTGATAAAGACTGCAGAGAAGTAAGATTAGGACAAAATATGATCACGGAACTTGGCAAAAGTAAAGTTTCTAGAGATGTTGACAAAAGACATTTCAGTATAATAATGGGGAAAGAAAATAAATTGTAGAACACTGAGAAGTGAATGGAAAGTGAGAAAGTGCAGTCTGTGTGTAGTTAGTTCTTTCTAAAATTTTATCTATATAGGTAAGCATAGAAATGGAGTAGAAGCTGGAAAGAACTGTGGGGAAAATAAATTTATTTTTAAGAAAATTAAGTAATATGGCAAGTTTGTATGCTGATATGAATATTGTACTAGAGAGAGACAATGATGATTTAGGGGACTAGAGGAATGAGTGACCAAAGTAGGAAATTTCTTAATTTCTTAAGATTGTTAGAGGAGACCAGATCCAGAGTAAGTGGAATGGAATGAGAAAGAGGAGTAAACTGTGAATATAACATGAGAGAAGATGAACAAAAAAAGGCACATGCAAGTAGGTTAGAAAGTAAGCATGAGTCAGGGAATTCTAAACAGATAATTTCTATATTATAAATGCTTTGGAAGCAAGGTCATGATCTGAAAGTGATTAGGCAGATGGGATAATTGAGGAGTACCAAAGTGTTTTAGGATAAAAGATAATATATGAAATTGTTGTTTTAGAATAGAAATATAAGCTTACCAGAGAAATTTTTTTTTGGATTGCCAGAGATGTTGAGAGAAGACTTGACATCTGGTATCATAAATTTAATCTAACACTTTACTTTAGTCAGCCTAACCTGTTGTGCAGCATTGATTCTTCTTTTTTTTTAATTTTTGAATTTTATTTTCTTTTTATACAGCAGGTCCTTATTAGTCATCAATTTTATACACATCAGTGTATACATGTCAATCCCAAGCGCCCAATTCATCACCCCACCACCCCATCACCACCCTGCCACCCCGCTGCTTTCCCCCTTTGATGTCCTTATGTTTGTTCTCTACATCTGTGTTGCAATCTCTGCCCTGCAAACTTGTTCATCTGTACCATTTTTCTAGGTTCCACATATATGTGTTAATATACAATATTTGGTTTTCTCTTTCTGACTTACTTCACTCTGTATGACGATCTCTAGATCCATCCACATCTCTACAAATTACCCATTTCGTTCCTTTTTATGGCTGAGTAATATTCCACTGTATATATGTAAAACATCTTCTTTAGCCATTCATCTGTCGATGGGCACTTAGGTTGCTTCCATGTCCTGGCTATTGTAAAGAGTGCTGCAATGAATAATGAGGTGCATGTGTCTTTTTGAATTATGGTTTTCTCTGGGTATACGTCCAGTAGTGGGATTGCTAGATCATATGGTAATTCTATTTTCAGTTTTTTAAGGAACTGCCATACTGTTCTCCACAGTGGCTGTATCAATTTACATTCCCACCAACAGTGCAAGAGGGTTCCCTTTTCTCCACATCCTCTCCAGCATTTGTTATTTGTAGATTTTCTGATGATGCCCATTCTAACTGGTGTGAGGTGATACCTCATTGTAGTTTGGATTTGCATTTCTCTAGTAATTAGTGATGTTGAGAAGCTTTTCATGTGATTCTTGGTGATCTGTATGTCTTCTTTGGATAAATGTCTATTTAGGTTTCCTTCCCATTTTTGGATTGGGTTGTTTGTTTTTTTTAATAGTGAGCTGCATGAGCTGTTTATATATTTTGGAGATTAATACTTTGTCCATTGATTCGTTTGCAAATATTTTCTACCATTCTGAGCATTGTCTTTTCTTTTTGGTTATGGTTTCTTTTGTTGTGCAAAAGCTTTTAAGTTTCATTAGGTCCCATTTGTTTATTTTGTTTTTATTTCCATTACTCTAAGAGGTGTGTCAAAAAAGATCTTGCTGTGATTTATGTCAAAGAGTGTTCTTCCTATGTTTTCCTCTAAGAGTTTTATAGTGTCTGGTCTTACATTTAGGTCTCTAATCCATTTTGAGTTTATTTATGTGTATGGTATTAGGGAGTGTTCTACTTTCATTCCTTTACATGTAGCTGTCCAGTTTTCCCAGCACCACTTATTGAAGAGACTGTCTTTTCTCCATTGTATATCTTTTCCTCCTTTGTCATATATTAGTTGACCATAGGTGCGTGGATTTATCTATGGGCTTTCTATCTTGTTCCATTGATCTATGTTTCTGTTTTTGTGCCAGTACCATATTGTCTTGATTACTGTAGCTTTCTAGTATAGTCTGAAGTCAGGGAGTCTGATTCCTCCAGCTCCTTTTTTTCCCCCTTAAGACTGCTTTGGCTATTCGGGGTCTTTTCTGTCTCCATACAAATTTTAAGATTTTTTGTTCTAGTTCCGTAAAAAATGCCATGGGGGCTTCCCTGGTGGCGCAGTGGTTGAGAGTCCGCCTGCCGATGCAGGGGACACAAGTTCGTGCCCCGGTCCAGGAGGATCCCACATGCCGCGGAGCGGCTGGGCCCGTGAGCCATGGCCGCTGAGCCTGCGCGTCCGGAGCCTGTGCTCCGCAACGGGAGAGGCCACAACAGTGAGAGGCCCGCGTACTGAAAAAAAAAAAATGCCATGGGTAATTTGGTAGCAATTGCATTGAATCTGTAGATTGCTTTTGGTAGTATAGTTATTTTCACAATATTGATTCTTCCAATCCAAGAACATGGTATATCTCTCCGTCTGTTGGTATCATCTTTAATTTCTTTCATCAGTGTCTTATAGTTTTCTGCATACAGGTCTATCGTCTCCGTAGGTAGGTTTATTCCTAGGTATTTTATTCTTTTTGTTGCCCTGGTAAATGGGAGTGTTTCCTTAATTTATCTTTCAGATTTTTCATCAATAATGTATAGGAATGCTAGAGATTTCTATGCATTAATCTTGTATCCTGAAAATTTATCAAATTCATTGATTAGCTCTAGTAGATTTCTGATGGCATCTTTAGGATTCTCTATATATAATATCATGTAATCTGCAAACATTGACAGTTTTACTTCTTTTCCAATTTGTATTCCTTTTATTTCTTTTTCTTCTCGGATTGCTGTGGCTAGGACTTCCAAAATTATGTTGAATAGTAGTGCTGACAGTGGACATCCTTGTCTTATTCCTGATCTTAGAGGAAATGGTTTCAGGTTTTCACCATTGAGAATGATGTTTGCTCTGGGTTTCTCGTATATGACCTTTATTATGTTGAGGTAGATTCCCTCTGTGCCCACTTTCTGGAGAGTTGTTTTTTTGTTTTTTGTTTTTTGTTTTTTATCATAAATGGGTGTTGACATTGTCAAAAGTGTTTTCTACATCTATTGAGGTGATCATATGGTTTTTATTTTTGAATATGTTAAAAAGGTTTATCACACTGAATGATTTATGTAAATTGAAGAATCCTTGTATCCCTGTAATAAATCCCACTTGCTCATGGTGTATGATTCCTTTAATGTGTTGCTGGATTCTATTTGCTAGTATTCTGTAGAGGATTTTTCCATGTATATTCATCAGTGATATTGGTCTGTAATTTTCTTTTATTGTAGTATCTTTGTCTGGTTTTGCTATCAGGGTGATTGTGGCCTCATAGAATGAGTTTGGGAGTGTTCCTTCCTCCACAAATTTTTGGAAGAGTTTGAGAAGGATGGGTGTTAGCTCTTCTTTAAATGTTTGATAGAATTCACCTGTGAATCCATCTTATCCTGCACTTTTGTTTGTAGGAAGATTTTTAATCACAGTTTCAATTTCATTATTTGTGATTTCTTTGTTCATATGTTCTATTTCTTCTTGGTTCAGTCTTGGAAGGTTATACCTTTCTAAGAATTTGTCTATTTCTTTCAGGTTGTCCATTTTATTGACATAGAGTTGCTTGTAGTAGTCTCTTAGGATGCTTTTATTCCTGTGGTGTCTGTTGTATCTTCTCCTTTTTCATTTCTAATTTTGTTGATTTGAGTCCTCTCCCTCTTTTTATTGATGAGTCTGGCTACTGGTTTATCAAATTTGTTTATCTTCTCAAAGACCTAGCTTTTGGTTATATTGATTTTTGCTTTTGTTTTCTTTGTTTCTATTTCTTTTATTTCGGCTCTGATCTTTATGATTTCTTTCCTTCTACTAACTTTGGGTTTTGTTTGTTCTTCCTCTGGTTCCTTTAGGTGTAAGTTTAGGTTGTTTATTTGAAATGTTTGTTGTTTTTTGGGGTAGGATTGTATTGCTATAAACTTCCCTCTTAGAACTGCTTTTGCTGCATCCCATAGGTTTTGGATTGTGGTGTTTTCATTGTCATTTTTCTCCAGGTACTTTTTGATGTCCTCTTTGATTCTTCATTGATCTCTTGGTTATTTAATAATGTATTGTTTAGCCTCCACGTGTTTGTGTTTTTTACGTTTTTTTCCCTGTAGTTGGTTTCTAATCTCATAGCATTGTGGTCAGAAACGATGCTTGATATGATTTCAATTTTCTTAAATTTACTGAAGTTTGATTTGTGACCCAAGATGTGATTTATCCCGGAGAATGTTCCATGTGCACTTGAGAAGAAAGTGTAATCTGCAGTTTTGGAATGGAATGTCCTATAAATATCACTTAAATCTATCTGGTCTATTGTGTCATTTAAAGCTTCTGTTTCCTTATTTATTTTCATTTTAGATGATCTGTCCATTTGTGTAAATGAGATGTTAAAGTTCTGCACTATTATTGTGTTACTGTCGATTTCCTCTTTTATAGCTGTTAGCAGTTGCCTTATATATTGAGGTGCTCCTATGTTGGGTACATATATATTTATAATATTATATCTTCTTCTTGGATTGATCCCTCGATCATTATGTAGTGTCTTTCCTTGTCTCTTGTAGTATTTTTTATTTTAATGTCTATTTTATCTGATATGAGTATTGCTACTCCATCTTTCTTTTAATTTCCATTTGCATGGAATATCTTTTTCCATCCCCTCACTTTCAGTCTGTATGTGTCCCTAGATCTGAAATGGTCTCTTGTAGACAGCATATATATATGGGTCTTGTTTTTGTATCCTTGTTTTTGTATCAGCAAGCCTGTGTCTTTTGATTGGAGCATTTAATCCATTTACGTTTAAGGTAATTATTGATAGATGTTCCTAGGGCCATGTTCTTAATTGTTTTGGGTTGTTTTTGTAGGTCCTTTTCTTCTCTTGTATTTCCCACTTAGAGAAGTTCCTTTAGCATTTGTTGTAGAGCTGGTTTGGTGGTGCTGAGTTCTCTTAGCTTTTGTTTGTCTGTAAAGCTTTTGATTTCTCCATTGAATATGAATGAAATCTTTGTTGGGTGGAGTAATCTTGGTTGTAGTTTCTTCTTTTTCATCTCTTTAAGTATATCATGTCATTCCCTTCTGGCTTGTAGAGTTTATGCTGAGAAATCAGCTGTTAACCTTATGGGACTTCCCTTGTATGTTGTCATTTTTCCCTTTCTGCTTTCAATAATTTTTGTTTGTGTGTAATTTTTGCCAATTTGATTACTATGTGTCTTGGTGTGTTTCTCCTTGGGTTTATCCTGTATGGGACTCTCTGTGTTTCCTGGACTTGGGTGGCTATTTCCTTTCCCATTTTAGGGAAGTTTTTGACTATAATCTCCTCAAATATTTTCTCTGGTCTTTCCTCTCTCTCTTCTCCTTCTGGGACCCCTATAATGTGAATGTTGTGGCATTTAATGTTGTCTCAGATGTCTCTTAGGCTGTTTTCATTTCTTTTCATTCTTTTTTCTTTATTCTGTTCTGCAGCAGTGAATTCCACCATTCTGTCTTCCAGGTCACTTATCTGTTTTTCTGCCTCAGTTATTCTGCTACTGATTCCTTCTAGTATAGTTTTCATTTCATTTATTGTATTGTCATCTCTGTTTATTTGTTCTTTAATTCTTCTAGGTCTTTGTTAAACATTTCTTGCATCTTCTCAATCTTTTCCTCCATTCTTTTTCCAAGGTCCTTGATCATCTTCACTATCATTATTCTGAATTCTTTTTCTGGGCGTTTGCCTATCTGCACTTCATTTAGTTGTTTTTCTGGGGTTTTATCTTGTTCCTTCATCTGGTACATAGCCCTCTGGCTTTTCATCTTGTCTATCTTTCTGTGAATGTGGTTTATGTTCCACAGGCTGCGGGATTGTAATTTTTCTTGCTTCTGCTGTCTGTCCTCTCTGATTTTTCATCTATCCACATTGCTTAGTGGTACACCCCGTTGAGTTCTTGTAATGTTGAGGTTCTTGTAGCTGAGCAGGGATGGAGGTGATTGAAATGGAAGTTAAGTATTTTTCCAAAGTATCATTTATTTTTCTGGATTAGAAGACAGTAGAGTTTTGATAGATAGTTAGAAGAATGGTGGTTTTAATATATTGGAGAGAATGATGAGAAGCTACCAGAAAAGATGAGCTGGAAGTGGAGAAGTGAGTGGGATTTAATATCTTGGTATTAGGTATTTTGGAATTGGTAAACTTGGGAGGGTATGGCTGAGAAGGAGAGGAAATGAAGGTCAGTGCTGATATGGGCAAAAAAAAAACAAAACAGATAAGACAATATATTTGGGGAATAAGTATAGGAAATGTGGTGGAGCTACGGAGTCTAAATCTCCAGTTTTTGGCATGGGAAAAGGATTAGAATGTTGATAAATGATAATAGCATTGAGCATCCTTAATTTTAGATCTCAGCTAGATAATCAAATATTTCTAATAATATACTTGAATTGCTACTTATTTTATTGATTTTAGAAATGGGTATTTGCCTCTCTGCTATGATAAAAGGGGATATTTTCTCAGTTACAGTATATATGGCTTACATCTTCTTCCCTCTGATCTTCAAAAACAGTTATATCTAGGGTTTTTGTTCACTTGGTACACACCAGTACCACCTTACAAGTTGCTTAATATTGAAATAGGCCTGAAAGTTAGTACAATAGCTGCATCCTAGGGCTCTTGAGTGCCTCCTGCTGCCTCTCCCCATGTCTCCCAAGAGGGATTTTTCAAGAGCCCTGCTCCAGCACTTAACCTGGTGGGTGGGTACATTCTGAATGATCTAATTAGATGTAAAAGTTGACACACTATGTAAATGTCACCTCTGGTTATATGCCTATCTAAATTCCTTGAGGGGGCCACTGTATCAATATCAAATGCATATTTAAGTCTTTTTAACTGTTTTGTTTGTTTGTTTGTTTTTGCCTTGCCACTTGGCATGTGGGATCTTAGTTCCCCCAAACAGGGATCAAGCCCCTGCACCCTGCATTGGAAGCACAGAGTCTTAACCACTGAACTGCCAGGGAAGTCCCCTAAGCCTTTTTAAAAGATATATACCATCCACTATAAAACTAGGTCCTGATTGTTCACTCTTAAAATTAGGAGTTAGTGACCTACTCTTCTGTTTACCTGTTTTTTTTTTCCCCTTATGTCCTATCACATGAAGGTATTACTTTATTAAAATTGATCATATCTGCCTTACATTATATATACAATTAAATGATAGTAATAATTAGTATTTAGTAATTTCTACTTACCACACTATCTCATATCATGGGAATGGTTGAAAAATTACCTATTATTATTATTTTTTTCACTTCTTTTGGCTAACAATAAAAAAAGAATTGGTCTGACTGACTAGTTCTCTATAACATGTTGCTTTCTAGCTGGCATTTTGCAAATAACTTGATGAGTTATTTATGACCAAGGTAATCATTCACATTTTGGAAATATGCACAGATAGTAACTGAATGAGTAAGCAAAATTTAACAACTTGTAGGAAAAAATCCCAATTTCTTGAAATACTTCACTTTCTTTTCTTGCTGGTAGTTGTATTCTGTACTCAGATAATGACTTTCTGGTGCAGCTTCACTAGTCACTCTGTTTTTTCAACATTTTGTCACATTTTTTCTACACTCCCAATAATACCATATGGCCTCTGGGGTCTACTTTTTTCCCAAAGGACAACCTTCTGGAAGAATTATTTAAAATTGTATGAATGATGATATAGAGAAGAACAAGTTTCCCCAAGTCAGCTTAAGAAATAAAGGGTACTTATAGAGCTGAATATTTCTAGATCTCTTTTGCTTGCTCTCAACCATCCTATTCCCCTCTGACACCAGTCTCAGCTAATTACCATCCTAAATGTATGGTTTATAATTTCCTTAAATTTCTTAAATAAATATATCACTAACCATACATATACCACTAAAAACCATATAGCATGTTTTTTATGTACTATAACTTTATTTAAATGTTGTAATACCATGCATACCATTCACTAGTTTTGCTTTTTCATTTATATTATGTTTTAAGACTACCCATGTTAATACATCTAGTTTTAGATCATTCATTTCCACAGCTGTGTAGTAGTACTTTACTCCATGAACTTAACACAAATTATTTGTCTTCTGAAGTTGATGAATGTTTAAGATTTTCTTTATCTTATAAACAATTTTCCAACAGACACTTTTATACATGTATATTTGTGAGTCACAGGAAGGGATTCTCTAAGGTATTATATATATAAGAGAATAATTGTTGCATCATAGGCATATGCACATATCTTCAATTTTACTAGATATTGCCAAATTGCTTTCAACAATCTATGCTGCCACTGATAACAGTGCTCTAAATTCTTACCAAAAGTTGAAGCAGTCAGACATATAAAATCTTTTGAAATGACAGTTTTAATTATTTCATTGTTGCTTAATAATTTGCATTTGTTGATTCTAAAAATGTCATCTTTATATATCTGGTTATTTTTCTAGTGAGTGGAGTCACTTTTTTCTTATTGATTTGTTAAAATATATGCACAAGGAATATATATTTATTCAATATTTACACATTTTCAGTGTATGACTTTTATTTTCACTTATTTAAAACAGACTTTTGATCCACCGAGTTTTAAATTTTTTTTAATATAGTTTTTAACATTTAATGCCATTTTCCTTAAGGGTTTTTGTTCTTTTTTGTTTGTTTCTCATTTAATAAATATTCCTCTATTTTGAAGATTTAAAGTTATTTTTCTCTATTTTCTTCCAAAAGTTATACAGCGCTTCATTTGATATTGAATCCACCTGAGTAGATTTTTGTGTAGGAGTAAAGACACCATTTGCTTTGGTTTCAGGAGAAAAATGACTTAATTCTGCCAACATCATCCATTGATGGCTTCCTCAGAGAACTTCACGGTTGCCTCTCTCCTTTTGGTCTAAACTGGATATATGGCTCCCTTCATCTGCTGCACAGCTGTCATTGTGAACATTATTCTCTGAGTTTATCCATATTTTGTGAGATAGACACTAGTAATTTCCTAAGAATGCAAATGTGAGAAGTAACACATTATATTCTTTATATCTGAAACATATCATCAAAGCAGATCTAGAAACCTGTACCTCAGGCAGTAGAGTATGATAAAGAATTGAGATTCTCCAGACAGATTGCTGGGATTTGTGTCCTAGCTCTTCTACTTACTATTTATGTGATGATCATGCCAATCTTCAGACTGGGTATGTGTAGCCCTTGGGGGTACATGAAGCGCTTAGAGTGGGTGAAAGGGCATAAATAGTTCAAAGGATTCAATTTTCATATCTCCTAACTATGTATACACATATTTATCTGACTGTGAAAGTACCTGGTTTGAGTGAGGTTTGAGTCTTCTTTCTTACCTACTTTTTCACAATCACCTCTCTACCATTTTATCAAAGAAGGACATAACTCCTACCATACTGAAGCTTAGTATAATCTACTTTTTGTGGATAAGGTCATAGGGCAACTAACAAATGGACAATTCAAAATGCTGTTTGTGAGTGATTCTAAAAACCGAGGATGCAACTAGAGATTATCATACTAAGTGAAGTAAGTCAGAAAGAGAAAAACAAATACCATATGATATCATTTATATGTGGAATCTAAAATATGATGCAAAGGAACCTATCTATGAAACAGAAACAGAATCACAGAGATAGAGAAAGACTGATGATTGTCAAGGGTGAGGAGGTTGGAGGAGGGATAAATTGGGAGTTTGGGGTCAGCACATGTAAGCTTTTATATATAGACTGGATAAACAACAAAGTCTTACTGTATAACACACAGAATAATAGTCAATATCCTATAATAAACCATAATAAAAAAAAAGGTGCTAAACATTTTGTGTATGTCAACTGATAAGTTTGCTTTCAACATAACTGAAAGAGGACTTGATCCAGTTGTTAGCTGAAATATCACTAAACATAACCTTTGATTATAGATCAGTCTGTGATATTTAGCATGTAACTTACTGAGAAGTCCAGCTTCTGGTTAAAAGACTGTCTGATTTCTCAGATGGGATCACAGGCAATTATAAAAGTTTTGCCTGGGAGGTCTCATGGAGAAAGCTTTCCTCCCCACACCCAACTTGGTGCACAGCCCATGGATTACATGCATTGGGAACTCGGAAGGGATTGTAGTCAAGGACTCAGGGTCCCCTGACTGGTCAGACTCTTTGCATATTTACATTCCTAGCCCTTGGCACCTTTATCCCTAAATCTCTTTATCTGAGCCTTTGGGCAATAGTCTCCTTCAGGCTTCTCTGCTGAGGTCTCCTGTGGGGTGAGAAAGGGGAAAACTTAGAGACTCATTTCCCCACTCTGACTCAGTACAGATAATTTTCCCCTCATAGCCCTCCCCCTTTGCTTTCCCTTCCATCCTCCCTTCCCTCCCTCCTCTTCCACAAACTGCCAGAGTCTCTTCTTCGGAGCTTCCTCAACGATGTGACAAGTCCAAATCTGTGCTGATCCACCCAGCCTTATACCTGGGCGCTGGTCCATGAGAGGAAGACAGGAGATGCTTTCTCCTCCATTCTTTCTCTCCTAGATCAACTAACCCCTTGACACCTAGGAGCCCAATAAATGAAGTGACAGTAATATAACAAAGCTCTTATTCTCATTAGCTACTTATGTGAACAAATTTCTTCAGTATTTACATCTAAAAAAATGGGGGGGGGATATAGAATTGAGGTTAAATTATTTCTCCTTCTAGCAACTAGTAGTATCAGAAATAATTGGAACAAAGAAATTACATTCATTTCTTTAAGAAATATGTGCATAATTAAATATTTTTACTTTTATGCTTAATGATTATATGTTAAAATTTTAATATATTTTTTGTTGATTTACAATTAATTTGGAACTCAAACCAGGGGAATTTTTTTTAACACATAGTTTAGGTTATGGGAAAAATGTTCAATGTTAATTTATATATTTTTTTCTTCAGTGAAGAATGAAAACGGATCAATAAAATACTTTCAAGAATAAAAATATACTATATTAAGATGTAATTCTGTGTGGGAAGTAAAATGGAAATATGAGTACAAGGAGAAGAGAAAAATGATATAAAATTCTCATTTATTGTTGAAGAGCTTTTTCATCAATATATAAATTGGATTATTTTGATATCAAATTCTTATGGTATTCTGATACCATTGGACATATAAGATTGAATGATGTGAGAGCAATACTTTAAAATACCTAAATGTACAATTCATAGAAATAATATACCTTGCAGCTATATTTAAACTTTGGATAAAATATTTGAGATGTCAAGTTAAAAGTATGTGCTGAGGTACATTGTTTTTGAAAATTATGTTAAGGGTGCATGATCAAAAATATTTGATGACCAGTTACCTAAGAGATCATGTTGTTCTCTGACACATGAGAAAGAATGTGGAACACCTTCATCCTGGTGAAGTACAGCCTCCATGAGAAAATAAAGCTTATCAAAAGGATACAAAATCATTGTCTCTTGCACAGATACCCAGGAGGAGTTGCAAAGTCATGGAGGATCTAGAGAAAAAATTAGACATAAAACTTCTCAGGTACCTTTTAAAACCCTCTAAGGGCAAAAATTCAATTCTCACACCTTACATTAATCCCCTCAGGGTTCACTCCTAAATATATCAATTCCTTAGAAGAGTCAACTGTATAAATAATGGCTATAGCATAGATAGGATATACTCTGTGTCAATCAAGGTCCTGGCAGGAAACAGATGATTTATTCAAATGGGCGACTGAAGGGAATTGAAGGTAGGGACTCTGTACAGAGCTGTAGCCAAGGTTAACGGAAGAAAGAATGCTGAAGCACTAACATGGATGGGAAGACTTTATTACCTGTGGTCTTTACCAGATCCCATTGAGAGAACTGCAGGTAGAAAACACGGGTTGCTTTTCAGCTTATTGTCTTACACAGAGAAACATAGCCAAGGTCAAATTGGGGTTGGCGGTGAGAGAAACAGGAAAATAACTGCTCAGGGTCTCTTTTCTTCCTCCTCCTTGGTCTCCTATTGGACAAACCAGGTTGGAAGGCAGGGGTTATGGGATCCTGGTGATTCAGTCAGGTAGAGATCAGACTCCCATGGTGATGGAAGGGTGAAGAAATGAACAGTAGAGGGGAAAATAGAGACAGTCTAATATTTTCAAAAATATTAGTGACTTCACTTTTGAGTAAATTAGAAGTTTATCAGAATGTTGTAAATCCCTCTATATTAACCCTAAATTACAGAAGGCAACAGAGTAATTAGTCATTCAGAGTTTACAATGAAGTATGGGAGTTGGAGGAGATGTGAGTAAATTATAATTTTAAAATATATGTAACTGTAACTCCATTTTAATGTGTGAGGCATTCTCTGTTTTACACATAAATGTATTTGCTCAATCTAAAAGTAATTGGAGTGCTAAGGGTCACATACACATTTTTAAAATGTATTGAATTAAGAATGGTGTTTAGTTGTCTCAGGTTTCAAGACAGGTTGTCTGTGTGGGAAGATGTTCTCCTAACAAGTGCTGATCAAACAAATATAATGAGAGACACATAGGTAATTTAAATTTTCTAGTGGCTACATTTAAGAAAGGATAAATTAACTTTAGTACAGATTTATTTAGCACAATACATCAAAACTATTATCAATTCAAAATAGTTAAGTTAAAAATTATTAATGAGATATTATTACATTCCATTTAGCTTCATAGTGTCTTACAAGCCAGTGTGGATTTTGCATACATGCCACATTTCAGTTGCTCAAGAGCCACACATGGTAAGTAGTGAACTTCTTTGTCAGCATTGTTCTAAAAAACTATCAAAATATACTTGATAGAAGCAAATGAGGATCTACTGGTAAAAGTATAATGAAGAGATTGTGTTTGAATATTTTTATTGAATGTGCTTTTATATTTCTAGCCAGAAAGGCAGAAAGATTATGCAAATGAATTTTATGGAGCTAAAAATTATTTGAGTTAAATCCATTTAAATTCAATAATTCTGGGTTTCCCCGGTGGCGCAGTGATTAAGAGTCCGCCTGCTGATGCAGGGGACACGGGTTCATGCCCCAGTCCCGGCAGACCCCACATGCCACGGAGCGGCTAGGCCCGTGAGCCATGGCCGCTGATCCTGCGCATCCGGAGCCTGTGCTCTGCAACGCGAGAGGTCACAACAGTGAGAGGTAAAAACAAAAAAAACATTCAATAATTCTACCTATCTCTTTCACTCTCTCTTGTTCTTGCCCTTTCTAGTATAATTTTGAGGTAAATTAGGAAATTTACCTTGGACTAATAAGAACAATATACAGTTGAAGTAGTAAAATTAAAAAAAAAATTCAGGAATGAGACTACAGATATTTAAAGAGGGGAGAAAAAGAAAAAAATGCAGACATTTTCCAATTTTATTTTATTGAGATATAATTCACATACTATAAAATTCAGCATTTTAAAGTATACAACTCTGGTTTTAGGAATATTCAGAAAGTTGTGCAACAATCACCACTAACAAATTCCACATTTTCTTTACTCCCAAATAAATGCTGCATCAGTTACCAGTCACTCCCCATTCCCTCTTCGACTCATCCACTGGCAACCACTAATCTATTTTGTGCCTCTACAGATTGACCTATCATCGAGATTTCATACTAGGGAATCACATAGTGTGTCACCTTTTGTGTTTGACTTTCTACTTTACCATAATGTTCTCAAAATTCATACATGCATGTATCAGTACTTCAAAATTCATACATGCATGTATCAGTATTTCACAAAATTCATACATGCATGTATCAGTACTTCACTCATCTTTATGACTGGATAATATTCCATTGTATGGATATATCACATTTTGTTTGTCCTTTCTTCAGTTGATGAACATTTGTGTTATTTTCACTTTTTGGCTCTTGTGAATTATACTGCTATGAACATTCATGTACAAGTTTTTGTGTGAACCTATGTCTCCTATTCTCTTGGGTATATATGAGAATTGGAATTGCTAAGTCATGTGGTAACTGCATGTTTAACTTTTGACTCATTGTTAAACTCTTTTCCAGACCAGTTGTACCATTTTATATTCTTACCAGCAACAGTATATTGAGGTTTTTTTTCCATAACATCCTCACAAACACTTGTTATTGTCTAATTCTTTAAATAACCCTCTTAGTAGGTGTGAAGTAGATTTCTCATCATGGCTTTGATATACGTTTCACTGAAGATTACCAATGTTAAGCATCTTTGCTTGTACTTATTGGCCATTTTAATATCTTATATGGAGAAATGTTTATTCAAATATTGAATTTGCACATTTTTAAAGTCAGTTATTTTATTTATATTGTTGAGTTGTGGGAGTTTTTTATTTGTTTTGCAAGTATTTATCCCTATTCTGTACACTGTCTTTTACTTTCTCGATGGTGTCTTTTAAATTGCAAAAGTTTGTAAATTTGATGTTGTCCAACTTATTACTTTCTATTTTTTTGCTTGGTTTTTGCTGTCATATGTAAGAAACTATTGTCTACTCCATTTCACAAAGACTTACATATATGTTTTCTTCTGATAGTTTTTCACTTTCTCTCTTAAATTGAGGTCTTTGGTAAATTTTGTGTAAATTTTTGTATATGACATGATGTGGAAGTTGAAGTTCAGTTGTCACAGCATCATTTTTTTTTTTTTTTTTTCGGTACGCGGGCCTCTCACTGTTGTGGCCTCTCACGTTGTGGAGCACAGGCTCCGGACGTGCAGGCTCAGCGGCCATGGCTCACAGGCCCAGCCGCTCCGCTGCATGTGGGATCTTCCCGGACCGGGGCACGAACCCGCATCCCCTGCATCGACAGGCGGACTCTCAACCACTGTGCCACCAGAGAAGCCCTACAGCATCATTTTTTGAAGACTATTCTTTCTCCTTTGTCTAGGCATGCTTGTTTAAAATCAGTTGACTATAAACTTAACATTTTATATATGTACTGTGAATTTACAGATTTTGGTCTATGAATTGTTTTAGTTCTAATTGTTTTACAGTGTTCTTCAAGTTTTAATTTACTCATTGATCTCTGTCTAAATGTTCTATCTATTATTAAAATAGAGTATTGAAGTCTCCAACTGTTACTGTTGAATTTTCTGTTTCTAGTTCATTTCTTTCTTCAGTTCTGTCGGTTTTGGTTAATGTATATTGGGGTTCTGTTTTCACAAACATATATGTGTTAATTATTATAAGTTTTAGATCTTCCTGATGGATTAACCTTTTTATGATTTTAATATTTTCTTGCTTTTTCTTTGCCAAAATTTCCATCTTAAACGCTATACTTTGTGATATTACTACAGTCATTTCAGGTATCTTTTTGTTACTGTTTACCTGGCATATTTCTTTTCATCCTTTTACCTTCAACCTATGTGTGCCTTTGAATCTAAAATTTATCTCTTGTAGACTGTTCATAGTTGGATCATGTTTTTTTTTCATAATCCATTATGTCAATCCTGTTTTTAGGTTGAAATCTTTAGTCCATTTGTATTCAGTGTAATTACTGATAATATAGGATTTATGTCTATCATTTTATTATTTGCTTTCTACGTGTCTTATGTTCACTTCATTCCTCTAATCACCCATTGCTGCCCTCTTTTATGTTAAATACATATTGTCGAGTGTGCCATTTTAATATCCTTGTTGTAGCATTAAAAAATTTATTTTCCTATTGGTTTCCCCTGGAATTACAATTAACAATTATAAGTCAAGTTTGAATTAATACCTACTTAATTTCAACTTATACAAAACTTTGCTCCTTTATAGCACCACTACCTCCTTCCTTTGTGATACTATTGTCATACAAATTGCATCTTCTGTACATTATATACACCTTAAAACAGATTTGTATGTATTGCTTTGCACAGTTGTATTTTAAATCATACAGAAGAAAAAAAGATTATAAACAAAATAGTCCTTTATACAGGTATAACTCATTTTATTGTGTCTCACTTTATTGCACTTCACAGATACTTTTTTAAATAAATTAGAGGCTTTTGGAACACCTGGGTTGAGTAACTCTATTGGTGCTTTTTTTTTCAACAGCTTTTTCTCACTTTGTGTCTCTGTGTCACATTTTGGTATTTCTTGCAATATTTCAAACTTTTTGTTATTATTATATTTGTTATGGTGATCTGTGGTCAGTGATCTTTGATGTTACTATTACAAAAAGGTTATAACAGGCTGAAGGGTAAGATGATGCTTAGCATTTTTTAGTAATAAAGGATTTTTAAATTAAGGTATATGCATTGTTTCTTTAGACATAATGCTATTGCCCACTTAATAGACTACAGTATAGTATAAACATAACTTTTATATGCACTGGAAAATCAAAATAATCATGTGACTTTTTCTGTTGAGATATTTGCTTTATTGCCGTGGTCTGGAACTAAACTTGCAATATCTTCAAGGTAAGCCTGTACTGTCTTTTATATTTACACATGTAGTTACTTTTACCAGATTTCTTCATTCATGTGGATTTGAATTAGTGTCTGATGTTCTTTCATTCAGCCTGAAGGATTCTGTTTAGCATTTCTTATAGGACAGTTTTGATAGTGACAAATTCTCTTTTTCTTTACATATAATGTCTCAATTCTCCTTCACTTTGGGAGAATCATTTTCCTGGATATAGAATCTCCACTGTTCATCTTTTCTCATTGGAAGTTTGAATATGCAATTCCACTACCTTCTAGCTTCTATGGGTCCTGATAAGAAACTTACTGTTAATCTTATTAAAGATACTTGGCATGTGATGAGTCACTTTTCTCTTGCTGCGCTCAAGATTCTCTCTTTGTCATTTTAGTTTGATTATAAGGTGACTAGATATGGATCTCTGAGCTTATCTTAGTTTAGCTTCTTGAGCTTCCTGGCTGTATAGATTGTTTTACATCAAATTTGGCAACTATTCAGCCATTGTTGTTATTATTTTTTGAATTTCATTTAATTTATTTCTTTATACAGCAGGTTCTTATTAGTTATCCATTTTATACATATTAGTGTATATATGTCAATCCCAATCTCCCAATTAATCAGCCATTATTTTTTCAAATATTTTTCTGACATTTTTTTTCTTCTCTACTCCTGAGACTCCTATTACAAATATGTTGGTACACTTGATGGTGTGCCACACTCTCTGTGACTCTTCATTTTTTTTTCTTTTATTCCTGGTACAAAATCGATAATTCCAATTAACCTATTTTCAAGTTTGCTGATTCTGCCAAGCATATTTGCTCTCAAGGCCCTCCAGTGAATGTATTTTTTCAGTTTTAGTATTTTCCTACTCCAGAATTTGCATTTGGTAATTTTTTATAATTTCTGTCTCTTTACTGATATTTTTAATTTTGTGAGGCATCTTCATTATTTAGACTTGGTTTTGGTTACTTCTTTGAAAATGTTTAAAATAGCTGATTGAAAAGCTATGTTTAGTAAGTCCAATAATCTTGAACTTCTCAGGGACAGTTTCTATTCATTCTTTTCCTTACCTCTGCATATGGGCTATACTTTCTTGTTTCCTTGCATGTCATGTAGATTTTTGTTGAATTTTTATTATTTTAAACAATATAATGTGACAAATTTAATAATCAGTTTCTCCCACTCCCCAGAGTGTGTTGTTGGTGGTGGTTTTTGTGGTGTCTTTCCTAAAATAACTTTGTGAAGGCAGCAGTCTTTGTCATGTTTGGCCAATGTCTCTGCTTGATTAGCTCAGTTGTCAACTAATGATTAGACAGGGATTCCCTTAAAAATCTTGAACTAATAAGTCCCCAGCATTTGCCAAGAGGATCCTTGTGCATGTTGGGTCATACACTCAATCCTATGGTTGGCAGTCTACAACTATACCTTAGCTTCAACTTCTCTCTTGCACAGAACTTCATTATTTCCTGGAAGAGAGATTTCAGGGCCTTTTCAGGTCTTTCCTGGGTATGTGCCCAGTTGTACATATGTGGGTCACTTTTTATATGCTCATGAATTTCTGAAAACTTTTAAAAGTCCCCAAGGGTATTTCATTTTCCAGCTTTTTAAAAGTGTTTTGATCAGATTCTTATTTGCCCAGACTATTATTGCCTCAGATAGCTACAATGTAAGCAATTGATGTTAACTGTTTTTTTACAAATGCCCAGAAATAAAGACTATTTACACAGAACAATATCAGAGTCAGGTTAAAAGATACAACCTTTAGGAGTGGGCTTTTCCAGGGAACAGCCAAAGAGGTCAAACAATGAGAATTTTCTGGCAATGGGGATTTTGTGGAGTTTCAAATCCATCTGTTCTTTACAGGGTATCACTGTAATTGTGGAGCTCTTGGTTTTTGAGGCTTCTGTGGAGCTGGGGAGAGAGGAATGGGAATAGGGCAAGTCAAAATGCCACAAATCTCAATGTTTTTAATCAAGATTCAGTAGTTTTTATTGAATAAGCACTGCAGATTTGGGCAAGGCTTTGGTAAATTTCAAAAACTCTGAAAAAGTTAATTTTTATTTTTTTTCCCAGTGTTTTCATAGTTTTTATTGAGAAACAGAATTTTGGAAGTTCTTACTCTATCACTGCTACTGATATCACTTCAATAGAAGCATATTTAAATCTTATCCAACAACAACAATGACAAAACAACAAAATATGGTTCTGGAAATCTGGAGATTAAACATGTCACTGCATTTTTTTCATTAAAAAAAAACAACTTATAGGGCTTCCCTGGTGGCACAGTGGTTGGGAGTCCGCCTGCCAGTGCAGGGGACACGGGTTCGAGCCCTGGTCCAGGAAGATCCCACATGCCACGGAGCAACTAAGTCTGTGTGCCACAAGTACTGAGCCTGCACTCTAGAGCCTGTGAGCCACAACTACTGAAGCCCACACACGTAGAGCCCATGCTCCACAACAAGAGAAGCCATTGCAATGAGAAGCCCACGCACACTGCAACAAAGAGTGGCCCCCACTCGCTGCAACTAGAGAAAGCCTGTGCATAGCAGCAGAGACTCAACATAGCCAAAAATAATAAAAAAATAAAATTTAAAAAAACAAAAAAAAACCAAACAGAAAAAAAAACGTATAAATCTCATTGCTTATCCAAATATTTGTTCAGAATTTAGGGATTGGTATTATTTTCTTTTAGATTTCAAAATGTAATTTAAATGCACGATTTAAATAAATTAGAAAATTTAAGTTTTTATTTAATTAATAGCTTACCAGTAATTTTGACTTTTTTTATGGCATTGATGATATTTGTACAGAATAAAGAAGTGGAGATTGAGAGACATAGAATATTTTTATACATTTTAAGAACTTGGATCGCTACACTAAGACATAGTAACTAATGTTTTATGTGATATAAATTATTATAAAGTGAAGTATGTTAATCAAAACATATCATGGAGTTGAAGTGTATTGTAATTGTTAAAATATTGGTCTTTTTAAATGTATCCATAATAAAATCCAAATAATTTGAAAAATTATATTAGAGGTGTAACATGTGCCACTCTATCCCAGATATTATTAGTCTAATCCTATTTTTAAAAAATAGTCTTGTAATTTTTTCTATCATTCCTACTTGCTTTGGGGAATCTGGATATCAACATGGTAGGAATACAGCATTTATCCATGGACATCTGAGAAATTGGATTTCTACTCTAAAGCTGTCCATAATTAAAGATACATTATACTGTTGACCTGAGTTAAACTGGCTTTCAAACAAAACTTCGGGAGGTTTTATTTACAAGTATTATTCTTTGCCAATTATGTGAAATTCTATGATGCTAGTTACCTTCTTGATCTTATTTGGAGAATGAGTAGTCTATAATTGGCATTGGCTCATGATAATGCCAACTGGGAGAAGCAGTAGTGTTTATACACTGCAAATCCAAGTTAATTAAGCTTAAAGTGTTAGGTTAAAATAAGAGCCCGGAACTCAAAGGATACATTTTAAAGTTTTAATATTAGAGCAAGATTTAGAAAAATTAAATTGTAATTGTATATGTGATAATGTGTGGGTTTCAATATAATTAAACATTTATAATATTAAGAGGCAGAAATTGTCTGTCTAGCCAGCACTTCTGAGTATGATTCTTTTACCTATAATTATACAATGGATTATAAAAATGTACCATTTGTTGGCAAAATAAAAATTTCACATAAATTTGGAGAATGGATAACCCATTTTTCATCATGTAAAACAAAACTCATATAGAATTCTTTATTTTTCTGTTGCTGCATTTCTTTGCTTTTAAAAAACAGAACTGTTAAACATTACAGTGTCAGTGTGTTCAAATTGAAGGTAAATTCAAAAAGTGAGCTAACATAACCATTACTTAAGCATTTATATAGCAAGTCACAGTGAGGAATTATTATTAATTCTAATTTATATAATTTTCTTGCATATTTATAGGGAGATGCAAAAAATAAAATGGCTACCAAGAAAAATCTTGAACTTCATTTAGTGACTTTCTTTTGTTGTTTTAATATTTTACTGTTGTTTTAGTAACATTTTATCATATTTTCACTTAAGTCAAATAAGTAATTATGCTTTTTTTGTTAGTGGTATAATATTTCATTAAAGAGAGGAAAAGAGCTATAGTCATTGACTCAAAAGATTAAACTAGAAACTATATTACTATATAATTAAAATTTAATTGGATAGCATAGACACATTATTTTTTAGATCTGTACATGGGAAGGTTTTAGGGGTAATGTTACTATAGATGGCTGAACATAAAGACAATCTAAATGAGTGATCAGATTGTGATTACTAGTGTTATTTTTCCACTAAACTTTCAAGGAAGAATGGTTAATTCTATGCCTACAGCACAGAGGTTCAAATTAAGGCTGGAAGATCTTATTATTCCATACACAAGGATGCTTTTGAAGATTAATGGAATTTTGTCAAAAAGACACAGAAGCCAATCTAAAAGGACTCCTACAGCCAAAGTTTGTTAATTTGAGCATGGAAAAGAAGATAATGACTGTAGATCACAATACATTAAATCCTTGATACCCCAAAATAAAAATTTAATATCATGTAAATATAATGTATTTTACAAGGAGACACATGACATCAAATAAAGTAATTTTGAGCCATGCTATTAAATGATGTTGGTATTTTTGATACATTTGCTTTAATGGTGAAAAATACAGAAACTAGTAAGTATTTTATACTTTGATTAAAATACATTTTTTTGATTAAGGGTATGGCAAAACCAAGTCAGATATCTAGAATTCAATTAGCTACTTTTTTCTGAGGTATAGTTGATGTGCAATATTATATAAGTTTCAAGTGTACAACATAATGATTCACAATTTTTAAAGGTTATTTTCCATTTATAGTTAAAATATTGGCTATATTGTCTGTGTTGTATGAGATATCATTGTAGTTTATTTATTTTATACATAACATTTTGTACCTTTTAACCCTCTAATCCTATTTTTCCCCTCCCCCTTCCCTCTCCCCACAGGTAGCCACCTGTTTGTTCTCTGTATCTGTGAGTCTATTTCTTTTTTGTTATACTTACTAGTTAGTTTTATTTTCTAGATTCCACATATAAGTGATATCATACAGTATTTGTAATGTTATAATTTAAAATATCAACTAAAATAGCATGATACGAAGGATATCAAAAATGCAAGTGCTTATTAAGTGCAAATGATCTAGAGTTATAATGAACAATGTATACAAACATCTTAAGAATTCAAACTCCAATCAACAGTTCAGTCTCCAGGAGAGCAATAGATTTCTATGTAAAGATGGAAGAATTGAGTCCTGGCTATAGCTTGAAACTGGAAAAGTAGGTAAATAATTACTCATATTTTTGAGTCACAGAATCATTAACATAGCTACAAAAGAATATAAGCACACACCAGGGAATATCAACAAGAATCTGGTCAGCATACCTGTCAGAAATCTAACCCAGTAATAGTCTCAATGAAATGGTGGCAAATATCTCTAAAACCTTGGACAATTAAATATAAGAAGGTTAAAAAAGTGTAGTATTAACATTTCATGTTAAGGGATCTCTACACACTTGGTATTTTATTTACTTATAATTTGAGTGAAAATTAATCCTGTTGGAATTACTGTGTTATAACAATGGCTAGAATAAATAATTGAATAATTGATTTATCTTTATAATTTATATCTCACAAGCATACAGTTAGTATTGAAATGTCTCACATAAATATTTACTTACCATGCACTTTTAAAATTTTGCTGGAATGTGAAGAATTATATAGTACTAAGGAATGTTTATGGTATTTCTAGACAATTGCATGTATGAAAGAAAAATTTTATTTGTACATGCTTTTTAAAATCTTTTGAAGTAACATTGAGTACTTTTTACACTGGTTGAAACTTTATTTAAAAACATCTTGAAAGTGACCTTGTATATGGCAGAATTAAAAATAGAATATTAATGTTTCCAAGCTACACTTAAAAAATGCAGATTGCAGAAACTAGATTTTTATGGCTTGATGATAGCTTTAACCTAGAAGGGAAATGGTTATCCTACAGCATCCAGAGTGGACTGTGGAAAAACTTTGAAGAACTCTATGACCCAGAATAAATAACTTTAGGAATTATAGCATGGAAAGGAAAACGATTATTCTAATTTCTACAGCTGCAACATCATTCCATCTAAGTTTTCAATATATTCCTCTTGCTTACATGTCTCCTCAGTGATAACTAACAATTTCAGTCTCTGAAATGGATAGCATACAGAACACTTAGATATACATATATGGATTACATAATAAAAAAGGAAGCAAGGTGATGAAAAATTATCCCCTCTTATAATAAGACAGCATTACTGTAAATGGAAAGAAAAAATTAAAACATGAACAAAATGATAGAATCTTAACATTGTACTGTACAAACCACATGACCCTTCCCAACTGTGTTATCAGCATCCCTTTCAAGTAACTTCTTTGAAGTTTGCTCTTTTGACCATGTTATTGCTGAGTAACATTAGGTTTTCTTTTCTAAGTGTCAAAAGCCTTATCCTCTGATGACCATAAAACAATTTTTGGAGGAGATCTAGTTTTATTACTGTTTAAAATAAAACTTGTATTTTTGTGTGGTCAGGATCTTTCCTTCCTGTGATGAGAAAGTCCTATTTTAAATCTGGGTCTTATTTTCTGCAACACTACATTTTAAGGATAGTGGACAGGATCTATCTGGAGAAAATCCTCAATGCCAAAATGAGGAGGGCTTAACTAAATTGCCAGTACCAAAACTAACTGACCTAATTAAACCCAATTTATTCAATCTCTTTAAAGAAGAAATATCTACTTGTTTTCCCCTCCTAGACAAGAACTGGCTCCAAGCAATTCTGATAGCCAATGCTGTGAAGAAAAGTGGAGAATTTTTACCTTTTGTGCGTGTAAACTAAGGAATTCCAATTTTCATCTTTACTGCCACTGCTGTCCTCAGCCTCATCTGCTGCTGTCAAATCCAAACTTTCCAGTACTCCACTTGGCTGACCAGCCCCTTCCTGGTAACAGAGGGCTCACTTTCTAGGCTTAGTGCCATTTCATCCATCAACACTTCATACAGTTTCTGTTTTTGAGAAATTTGTCACAATTTCTTGACCAGTGGTTACCTTCCTCTGTTTGCTTAATTGTTTTGGTTTCATTCCCTCCTTTGTTTATGTATTATTGTTTTAAGAATCTTGGGCAAAATATAGTAGGCTCTGTCAACCATGTGGTTATTAATCTTCATTTAAAAAACACCCTTTCCCAGGCACTGTGCTAAGCACTTTTCTTACATTTCTTCATTTTTACCTCAGACCAATCTTTCAAGATGAGTATTATTTTCTTTTTACATGTAAGAAGTTCAAGAATTAGGGAGATAAAACTTCCTTTTTGAGGTCCTCCTGTAGTAAGTATTAGAATTAGGTTTTCAGTCCAAGTTTTCTTAATTATAAATCTATTATTCTTTTAGACTAGATGGACTTCTTTTTATTATCAATGGAGAAAAAAAATTCCTTTAATTTTGAAATTTTGATGCAAAGTTGATGCAAGTTTTTTTTTTTTCCTTACCTTCACCACTATTGAAAACTAGGGAAAAGGTACATTCATTACTGAATATCTCTAATGTATAACCCTGATGATATTATTTAATACCTATTCTATATAGGTAATATACCTCTTCCATATAGTCAATCCTTCTCCCTCAAGTTGGAGAGAAAATGTAGCAGTATGGGTGGTCCAAGGTTTTACCAAAATAATACTAAATTGCTAAAAAAAATTGAGTTGTCAACATTAGAGAAAAAAGTCACTAATATAGTTTGCAATGGTGATGTCAGAATTCAAGAAGTAAACTGTAACTGTAACTGTATTTTACTTTAATCAAAATACAGGACTAGTAATCATAGTAGTAGTAGCAGTAGTGATAATATTCTCTGCTATTGACTTCTTCAACTTTATTCGGTTAAGGAAGCTTTACTATGTCGCTTAATGAAAATTTGTCCCATGACTTGTTCTCTTATTTTTAGGCAACAAATATTCTTATGGTTACTTTATTTCAAAAAGCCTCAAATTAGTATTCAAAATTCTAAACAAAAGAATTAATCTGCAAGGATCTTACAATCCTAAAATTAATATGAAAAGGAAATTTAACTCAGTGTTTCTAAACATTAGTCATTGATAGTCTCTCTTTCAAAATGTGGTAAAACAACCAAAAACCTAAAAGATACTTAATTTTAACATATTCCTGAAGAATGTATTCGCTAAAACCTCTAGTGAGAGAATAACTTCCAAAAACACTTGATCCCTAGACCACTAAATTATCTCATATATTTTATAAGAAAACTAAATAGTCCCATTCACAGAAGTTCCCAGAAATTAGAGTTTTTAAAGATTTTATTATACTTCACAAGTATAGATTACAGAATAGACATACTTCATAAGATGACCAGTTTGTTTTTTTATCTGTATGTACACTGAAAGTGACTGAATCCAATTCAGTTGTTGTGAGATAGATATATAGATAGACAGATTATAGATAGATAATAGAGATTTTTGTGTATGTATTCATAAAATAAAATTAACAGAGAATGTAACTCAGTCAATTCTTAAACTTATAAGTAGAATTAGTGCTTGTGTATGTGCTGTAAATTTAAGACCACTACTAAGGCCCTTCATTACTTTCTTGTTGATATCTGAAATTCTAACATTAATGATTTATTCATTTGGTTAGAATTCTATTACAGCTAAAATCAGCAATGAAATACAATATGCTAAACCATTTTAGTATAGTGCTAAAATATTTTATTGTAGATTTTGCTTGTGATAGACAGCAATAATGAGAAAAGTCCCATCTGGTGGAATGGAAGAAGACTCTGACTATAGGACAAGGAGAACAGCATGCAAAATATGACAATGTGATGTGAATCATAATAGATGACAGATTTTTATCTATGAAACAATTTTCTCCAGAATCAATTCTTGTTCCAGCAATGAGTAAAATTGTGACACTTTGAAATCCATGAATTGACAAGTACTGTCAAGTGTATTATTACTGTGAGTCTATTATCTGAGGATATTCATCTCCAGGAGTCAACTAATCTTTGCTGAATATACCAGAGTCAATTCTGCCAGTATGCAAAATGGTGAAGAAACATAGGAAATGGTCTCAGTAAATTAAAGTGAATTGTCATCTACACTTAGCCTCTGCCATGGCATCATGATTCATATTGTTATGGCAACTCATTTGAAAGAGAGTAAAGATCAGAACAAATATTCTTCTTTGGTCTGATTAAATGAGAGACATTCTGGAAGAAGAAAATATAGATTTTGATATATCTTTTATAATGATCTTAAAATTTATTTTCTAAGAGAATTGCATTTTAATGAGTAAATATTACTTGTATCTACCTACAAACAACATAAAAATATTTGCTATATGCTAACCTTTTGCCCAGAATATACTCTGGACTTTGCAGACACAAAGATAATTCAGAAAATGTTCCTGACATCAAGAAACTTACTATCAACTCTGGACAACAGTTATACTTACTGTTCAGGTAATGCAATGCATATGCTATAGTCTTAGACAAAATATCTAAGAAAGTGAAGTCGGGAGAATCATTCATCCTGCTGGACAAACGAGAAAAACTCTCAAAGAAGAGAAAACATTTAAACTGGTATTTTAAGAATAAACAGTTACATTTTTTCCACCTGAGGAAATAGTTTCCACATGAGTATGGTGTGATCAGGAACTCTGTTAGTGTCAGTTACAGAAATGGGCAATATAAGTATTTGTGGAAGGAAAGAAACTGTACATAATACCATTTCTACAACACATTATAGTGAATAGGTACTGGTTTAGGAACAATGGCAAATTAGGTGGAAATAATGCAACACAAACTCTTTGTAGACTCATTAATCAGTCAGTTCAACATTTAACAAAATATGATTTATAAATATCATGTAGAAAACAATTATCAGACAACCAACTCCCTCCTGCGAGAGCACCAGAATCACAACTAACTGCTGAACAATCATTGACAGGAAAACACTGGAACTCACCAAAACAGATACCCCACAACCAAAGACAAAGGGGAAACCACAATGAAACTGTAAGAGAGGTGCATAACTGCTGTGTGGGTGACTCACAAACTGGAGAACACTTATACTACAGAAGTCCTCCCACTGGAGTGAAGGTCCTGAGCCCCAGGTAAGGCTTCCCAACCTGGGGTTCCGGCAACGGGAGGAGGAATTCCTAGAAAATCAGAATTTGAAGGTCAGTGGGATTAGATTGCAGGACATTGACAGGACTGGGGGAAACAGAGTCTCCACTCTTGGAGGGTACACACAAAGTAGTGTGCACATCGGGACCCAGGGGATGGAGCAGTGACCACATAAGAGATTGAACCAGACCTACCTGCTAGTGTTAGAGGGTTTCCTGCAGAGGTGGAGGGGTGTCTGTGTCTCACCATGAGGACAAGGACACTGTCAGCAGAAGATCTGGGAAGTACTCTTTGGTGTGAGTCCTCCCAGAGTCCGAAATTAGCCCCACCAAAGAGCCAAGGTAGGCTCCAGTGTTGGGTCACCTCAGGCCAAACAACCAATGGGGAGGGGACCCAACCTCACCAATCAGCAGACAAGCAGATTAATTTTTTACTGAGCTATGCCCACAAGAGCAATACTCAACTTTACCTACACATCACCAGTCCAGAAACTTGCAAAAGCCTATTAGCCTCATCCACCAGAGGGCAGACAGCAGAAGCAAGAAGAACTACAATCCTGCAGTCTGTGGAACAAAAACCACATTCACAGAAAGATAGACAAGATGAAAAACCAGAGGGCTATGTACCGGAAGAAGGAACAAGATAAAACCCCAGAAAAACAACTAAATGAAGTGCAGATAGGCAAACTCCCAGAAAAAGAATTCAGAATAATGATAGTGAAGATGATCCAGGACCTCAGAAAAAGAATGGAGTCAAAGATAGAGAAGATGTAAGAAATGTTTAACAAACACCTAGAAGAATTAAAGAACAAACAAACAGAGATGAACAATACAATAACTGAAATGAAAAATACACTAGAAGGAATCAATAGCAGAAAAACTGAGGCAGAAGAACGGATAAGTGACCTGGAAGACAGAATGGTGGAATTCACTGCTGCAAAATAGAATAAAGAAAAAATAATGAAAAGAAATTAAGATAGCCGAAGAGACCTCTGGGACAACATTAAACACAACAAGATTCACGTTATAGGGGTCCCGAAGGAGAAGAGAGACAGAAAGGACCCAAGAAAATATGTGAAGAGATTATTGTTGAAAACTTCCCTAACATGGGAAAGGAAATAGCCACACAAGTCCAGGAAGTGCAGAGAGTCCCATACAGGATAAACTCACGGAGAAACATGCCAAGACACATAGTAATCAAATTGGCAAAAATTAAAGGTAAACTAAAATTATTGAAAGCAGCAAGGGAAAAATGACAAATAACATACAAGGGAAGTCCCAGAAGGTTAACAGCTGATTTCTCAGCAGGAACTCTACAAGCCAGAAGGGAGTGGCATGACATATTTAAAGTGATAAAAGGGAAGAACCTACAACCAAGATTACTCTACCCAGCAAGGATCTCATTCAGATTCGATGGAGAAATCAAAAGCTTTACAGACAAGCAAAAGCTAAAAGAATTCAGCACCACCAAACCAGCTCTATGACAAATGCTAAAGGATCTTCTCTAAGTGGGAAACACAAGAGAAGAAAAGAAACTACAAAAACAAACCTCCCAAATTTAAGAAAATGGTCATAGGAACACACATATCAATAATTACCTTAAATGTAAATGGAGCAAAAGCTCCAACCAAAGGACACAGGCTCACTGAAAAGATACAAAAAGAAGACCCATCTATATGCTGTCGACAAGAGACCCACTTCAGACTGAGGGACAAATACAGACTGAAAGTGAGGGGATGGAAAAAGATATTACATGCAAATGGAAATCAAAAGAATGCTGGAGTAGCAATACTCATATCAGATAAAATAGACTTCAAAATAAAGAAAATTACAAGAGACAAGGAAGGACACTACATAATGATCAACGGATCAACTCAACAAGAAGATATAACAATTATAAATATAAATGCACCTAACATAGGAGCACCTCAATACATAAGGAAACTGCTAACAGCTATAAAAGAGGAAATCAACAGTAACACAATAATAGTGAGGGATTTTAACCCCTCACTTACACCAATGGACAGATCATCCAAAGAGAAAATTAATAAGGAAACACAAGCTTTAAATGACACAATATACCAGGTAGATTTAATCTATATTTATAAAAGATTCCATCCAAAAAGAGCAGATTACACTTTCCTCTAAAGTGCGTATGGAACATTCTCCAGGATAGATCACATCTTGTTGATAGGTCACAAATCAACCCTCAGTAAATTTAAGAAAATTGAAATCATATCAAGCATCTTTTATGACCAAAACGCTATGAGGTTAGAAATCAATTACAGGGAAAAAAAATGTAAAAAACACAAATACATGGTGGCTAAACAATACGTTACTAAATAACCAAGAGATCACTGAAGAAATCAAAGAGGAAATCAAAAAATACCTGGAGACAAATGACAATGAAAACACGATGATCCGAAACCTATGGGATGCAGCAAAAGAAGTTCTAAGAGGGAAGTTTATAGCAATACAATCCTACCTCAAAAAACAACAAACATCTGAAATAAACAACTTAAACTCATACCTAAAGGAACCAGAGGAAGAAGAACAAACAAAACCCAAAGTTAGTAGAAGGAAAGATATCATAAAGATTCCAACAGAAATAAATGAAATAGAAACAAAGAAGACAATAGCTAAGATAACTACAACTAAAAGCTGGTTCTTTAAGAAGATAAACAAAATTCACAAACCACTAACCAGACTCATCAAGAAACAGAGGGAGAGGACTAAAATCAATAAAATTAGAAATGAAAAAGGAGAAGTTACAACAGACACCACAGAAATACAAAGCATCCTAAGAGACTACTACAAGCAACTCTATGTCAATAAAATGGAAGACCTGTAAGAAATAGACAAATTGTTAGAAAGGTATAACCTTCCAAAACTGAACCAGGAAGAAATAGAAAATATGAACAGAGAAATCACAAACAATGAAATTGAAACTGTGATTAAAAATCTTCCAACAAACAAAAGTCCAGGACCAGACGGCTTCACAGGTGAATTCTATCAAACATTTAGAGAAGAACTAACACCCATCCTTCTCAAACTCTTCCAAAAATTTGTGGAGGAAGGACCACACCCAAACTCATTCTATGAGGCCACCATCACCCTGATACAAAAACCAGACAAAGATACTACAATGAAGGAAAATTGCAGACCAATATCACTGATGAATATACATGGAAAAATCTTCTACAGACTTCGGACTATACTGCAAAGCTACAGTAATCAAGATAGTATGGTACTGGCACAGAAACAGAAATATAGATCAATGAAACAGGAGAGAAAGTCCAGAAATAAACCCATGCACCTATGATCAACTAATCTATTACAAAGGAGGCAGGGGTGTACAATGGGGAAAAGATTGTCTCTTCAATAAGTGGTGCTGGGAAAACTGGAGAGTTACATGTAAAAGAACAAAATTAGAACACTCCCTAACACCATACACAAATATAAACTCAAAATGGATTATAAACCTAAATGTAAGACTGGACACTATCAAATTCTTATAGGAAAACATAGGCAGAACACTCTATGACATAAATCACAGCAAGATCCTTTTTGACCCTCCTCCTAGAGTAATGAAAATAAAAGCAAAAATAAACAAATGGAACCTAATGAAACTGCAAAGCTTTTGCACAGCAAAGGAAATCATAAACAAAACAAAAAGACAACCCTCAGAATGGGAGAAAATATTTGCAAACAAAGCAACTGACAAGGGATTAATCTCTAAAATATATAAATAGCACATGCAGCTCTATATCAAAGAAACAAATAATCCAATCTAAAATTGGGCAGAAGATCTAAATAGACATTTCTCCAAAGAAGACATACACATGGTCAAGAAGCACATGAAAAGCTGGTCAGCATCACTAATTATTAGAGAAATGCAAATCAAAACTACAATGAGGTATCACCTCACACCAGTTAGAATGGGGATCATCAAAAATCTACAAACAACAACTGCTGGAGGGAATGTGGAGGAAAGGAAACCCTCTTGCACTGTTTTTGGAAATGTAAATTGATACAGCCACTATGGAGAATAGTACAGAGGTTCCTTAAAAAACTAAAAATAGAAGTATCATATGTCCCAACAATCCCACTATTGGGTATATACCCAGAGAAAACCATAATTCAAAAAGACACATGCACCCCAATATCCATTGCAGCACTGTTTACAATAGCCAGGTCATGGAAGCAACATAAATGCCCATCAAAAGACAAATAGAGAAGATGCTGTGCATATACACAATGGAATATTACTCAGCCATAAAAAGGAACAAATTTGAGTCATTTGTAGAGATGTGGATGGATCTAGAGACTGTCATACAGAGTGAACTAAGTCCGAAAGAGAAAAGCACATATCGTATATTAACGCATATATGTGGAACCTAGAAAAATGGTATAGATGAACCAGTTTGCAGGGCAGAAACTGAGACACAGATATACAGAACAAATATATGGACACCAAGGGGGGGAAAGTGGCTGGTGGGTGGTGGTGGTGGTGTGATGAATTGGGAGATTGGGATTGACATATATACATTAATATGTATAAAATCGATAAGTAATAAGAACCTGCTGTATAAAAAATTAAATAAAATAAAATTTAAAAAAGTAAATAAATAAAGTTCTAGAGAACCTATAAAAAAAAAAGAAAACAATTCTCATTATTGGATACCATTAGGACATAGATATGGGGGGCAAACATGTCTGAAAACACAAATTCATAATAAAAATTTTATTGATATTTTACTGCAAAACATGATAAGATAATTTTATCTGTGTTTTCAGACTTCATGGTCATGCTGTAAAATATTGAAAAGAGATCACTTAAAGAAGGAACATAGGGCTTCCCTGGTGGCGCAGTGGTTGAGAGTCCGCCTGCCGATGCAGGGGACACGGGTTCGTGACCCCGTCCGGGAGGATCCCGCATGCCGCGGAGCGGCTGGGCCCGCTGAGCCTGCGCGTCCGGAGCCTGTGCTGCGCAACGGGAGAGACCACAACACTGAGAGGCCCGCGCACCGCAAAAAAAAAAAAGAAGCAGTACTGGGGCTTCCCTGGTGGCGCAGTGGTTGAGAGTCCGCCTGCCGACGCAAGGGACGTGGGTTTGTGCCCCGGTCTGGGAAGATCCCGCGTGCAGCGGAGCGGCTGGGCCCGTGAGCCATGGCCGCTGAGCCTGCGCGTCCGGAGCCTGTGCTCCACAACGAGAGAGGCCACAACAGTGAGAGGCCCGCATACAACAAAACAAAACAAAACAAAACAAAACAAAAAAAAAGGAGGAACATAGTAGCCTGGTTCTCCTTTCTCTTCAAGATATTAAAGATAGGCAGGATATAAATTTAACGAATTTAATTAAGATTGTCAAAACTATTGTTTGATCAAGATGTGTATAATACTTCAGCAGCAATTGTTTAAGGCCCAGATTCCTCCAATACATATTGAATAGCCACTAGGCAGAGAAATGAGGCAAGAAGGTATAATCACAAATGTGCCTTTAAGAATACTGTATAACAAAAATACTGAATGACATGTAAATTCTTTAGTGGCAGAGCACAATTAAAAATCTGAAGGCATGCAGCATCATACAAAATAGCTCACATTTGTATAAGCTTTGAAAATTAATTTTACACCTGTTTTTACATTTGCTTCTCTCAACAGGCTTGTGTTGTAGAATGGGCAGGAAACTTTATGTTTATTTTGTAAATGAGAAGATGAGTTATTAAGAGGCTAGGTGTATGCCTCATTAATGAGAAGTCGCAGATATGCAGAATCTTTACACAACGTCAGGTACATCAGCATAAGTAAACTAAATAAACATGTCTGTATCATCAAGTTTTCAAATTTAAAAAGTAGTCAATTGAGTATCTGTTTCCATTATAACCAGACTTCAGAGTTAACTACCTTGAATTAAAAGGAGGGATCCAATTCATGCCATCATGTTTTCAATTTTTTCCTATCTTGTAGAAATTAGAAATATCTGAGCTCTTTAAAAAAAATAACTATTCAATGTGATGTGCAAAACCCTGTGTTTTACTAAGATAATAAATTCCAGAAATTAACCTTATACTCTTGGAGTAAGGATATACACAAATAAGGGTTTGAGCCAGTCAATGATAAAGTCCAATAAATGGGGCTTCCCTGGTGGCGCAGTGGTTGAGAGTCTGCCTGCCGATGCAAGGGACACTGGTTCGTGTACCGGTCCGGGAAGATCCCACATGCCGCGGAGCGGCTGGGCCCGTGAGCCATGGCCGCTGAGCCTGCGCGTCCGGAGCCTGTGCTCCGCAACGGGAGAGGCCACAACAGTGAGAGGCCTGCGTACCGCAAAAAAAAAAAAAAAAAAAAATCCAATAAATGATTCAGACCATCATTATAAGAGTGGATTTAAGTAGCTGTAGTCAACCAAGGGTTCATAAATGATAGAGAATTTAAGTTGTGCCTGTACTACGGAATAAGTGAGATGAATACGGAATAAAGAGTAGGCATAAACAAATTTATGATCAGATCAAGAAGTAAATGATTTTTGACTAGTGTGGAATATTTATGAGGCTAGAAAGATAGGTTCTCCTGAGATTACAGGCAGATTTGAGGCAGCAACTTTACTTGATGAATTTTGCAGATGAGGGATCATAATCTATTTTCTATGGGCAGAATAGGTTAGAAACAAGATAATTCTTGCAAGAAGCCACAAAAAAAGAGCTCACATAATGCGCTGACAAACGACTTGGAATGAAGGCCAGATTTTGGAGACTTTGGTAAGCAAGGAATAAGATGTAGTCAAAGGCAGTTTCTGGGATCTCAAGTCTATGTTAGCAAGAGAAGTGATTTAAAGAACTCTTCCTAAGAGCACATACCCTCTGACGGTATTTTCTAAAGGTCTTTTTTTGGAATTATTATAGAAAGAATTCTGGGAAGCAAAGAGAGATGATTGCAAATCAGGTGTTTCACCGCAGGTTTCTTCATAATCAGTTGCTCATTGATTATGCAAACCCCATATGCAAACCTTTACAATTAGAAAAAAGGCAGCTAAGACTCCAGCATATCATGCAGTAGGTTTGTAAAAACTGATGAGTGCTTTCACTCCAGCATTTCAAAAGCATTATTTTTTCCTTTCAGTTATTCTTCTCAAAGTCTTCCAGAATTTTTTTTTAGCTCTTCTTTTATAATTTTTTTTTTTCCTGGCAGGATAAACAGTCTTTTAGTTAGGAAGCATTATATGCTTCCTCTGCCTAAAGCATATGTCTTACTTCTCTTTTCCACTGGGATTTCAGGAATTGGCTTCCTTACTAAGTACAATACAATGTCATATCCCTTCTTCCTTAAATTGAAAGTCATGCAGTGATTATTCATTTTAAAATTTCCTTCAACACATATACCTTCCCAACCCCCCACACCCACACAAATCACATCTTCATCTTAGCTTTTAAGTTCTTTGCCAGTTACTTGATGAGTTCTGATGATACGCAGAAGCTCTTTTTTTGGCATATTGTTTCTTTCTGATGCACATAAGCAAAGTTTATTTGGATGCTCAGAGTACATAGAATTTGTTGTTAAGACTGGTAAATTTCAGAAGTCAGTGTAGTGAGATGGTTGTACTTGATTTATTTCTAAAAGATACATGAAGAGAAGCTTTCTAAGTTTTATTGTGCTAAACCACCTCTTTCCATGCCACCAGTTTTACAGTGTATGACACTCTTGCTAAATTTCACAGACACCACAAAAAACTGTAGAGAATTTCTGTAAATATAACACTCCTATAATTACTTCAAGAACAGTACACACGTCATCATATTCATTTGCCATTTTCACGGTGGCTTGTCCTTTCTACATTTTATTATTAATTTATGATAGCTATTATAGGCCTTTCAGAGTCTCTCTTGCTCTCCTGAGGAATATTTATGGCTATTATAGGGCTCTTATGAGAAGACCCAAAGATAGTTATTGCAGAAACCCTGTGAAATGCTGTATTAGTACAGGGATTGGCTGGCAGTAAAAGATCTCAAGTTGTTTCAGAGTCCCCCTTGATGAAGATAAAGAGACAGGTTATTCCTGGTGAGGTTTCCTTTTCACCCAAGAGAACCAAGTTATTTTTGACAAGGAGGTTAGAATGCATAAATTAACACAGCTCTGCAAATAAAAGCTGTTTTGGAAAGGTCACCAGGAGCAAAGCAAAAAAGGATTTAGGATATATTTGCAAACAGATTTGTGAATGCAGTTTATAACTCTATTTGTCATTAATGGGGAGGTGTGAGGTTCATGAGAAAGAAATGGCAATATCTTAGCTAGCACAAAGTACAGGTTTCAACTCTCATCTGAAGAGTACTGCCATAGGATGTAGTATGTAAGCTCCTCCAGAGAAGGGCACTAGAATGTTCTATTCACTATGTCTCCTAAGCAGCTAGAATGGTGCCTGGCACATAATAGGCTCTCAGTCAATATTTGATGAATGAATACATAAACTTCTACCATATCTGCTAAAGGAGCTCATTAATTAATAATTAATTATTATTTCTTTATGCAGAGTATTTTTTATTTTCATTTGTTTTGCTTTTGTTTAAGTTGATTTGTCATAATAGAATGGCATAAATTTGAGTCCACAGTAAAAAGCTGATCAGTCAAAATACCTTCTGATCTCTTAATTTGTCACATTTATTTTTATTTCAAAAAGATTTTCAGTTGTTTCTTTGAAAATGATATATTATTTTCATTGCTTTAAACCCCTGTAACTGATGATAAGTCCTAAACATTAAGAAATTCATTTAATTTTAGATTTGTTGTAAAGTTATTGATGTTAAACATAATGTTCCAATTCTACAAAACAACTCTAATCTTGATCTAAAAAAAACCAAAAACAAACAAACAAACAAACAAAACAACTCAGAAGGGACAAGAGGAAATCATTGAGATATATCTCAATATATCTCAATTTTCATTTAAGTGAAGAAAAGTTTTGCCTGTGGTTTTCTCATTTACCGTTTTCTTCTGAGCAATTATAAAGGTGAGATAGGATTGGATCTGGAGATTTGTTTAATTCTTCAAATATATATATTTTGATGTCAAGTTGTAGTAAATGTCACATTATTGCCCAGAATACATCAACCATAGTCACTAGTCTAACTTTATTAGAATCAACTCTTAAATTATTTGCAGGGTACTATTAAAAAACAAAAAAGACTATTGCAGGTTTTGACAAAAAAAAAGAAAAAAAAAGGGCTTTTGCTTGAATTCCAGTCCAGCTATTACTAGACATATAACCTTATACTCTTAATTTTTTAGTTTAATATTCCTCATGTGATAAAAGTAAAATTTTAACAAGTCCTGTAATTCACAGGATAATTGGAGAATTAAGTGAAATCAATATTATGGACACAGGAGGATGAAAGCATTTAGATTTAGTTCTAAAGCAGTTAGAAATATTCTGGATTCATAGATACTTATCACTTTTGGCAGAAACCATTGGCAGATATCTAGAGCAAAAACTGTGAGATTTGTGTGCAATAGGAAAGGCATAGGTTAAGACACGAAGCTTGGTGACTTGTCCCAGTCCTCTGTTTTTGGTCATGTCCTCCTGGACATGTCACTTCTTTTGTTTAAACACCAATCTTTTAATTTACAAAATATTGATACTTATCTGCCTCATTGAATTCTTGTGAGGATACCATTAAATAGTATATTTTAAAAACATTTTAACATTGGATAATTTCTATATATGTATAAAGCCTTGTTGCAGCCAGTCAACCATTATGTCTGTGATTCTTCTTTATACTGAACAATTCTTTGCAACATTAAAAACATGAAGTTTTGTCTTATATTATTCCTTGTATCCTCATATATGCCTGGCCATTTCTTGCTTTCCAAGTATCCTTAGCTATATGGTTGCAGGTACATTACAATTGTCCTCAAGGCCTGTGAGGAAACAGAATTGGTCCCTCAAGAATCACGTAACTGAATTTTAAAAGAGCAAAAGCAAAATCCAAAACAGACACAGAAATGAATTTTCTGTGTGATGATACTGGTACCTACCCAATGCATCCCTTTCTTCTCTCTCAAGTTTCTATGAGTGCCTACTCTCATATTTAACTATAGTTAGAATACTGACCAAGAAGAAGGTCATCTAGGCCCAAGGATATAGAGACCTCTTAATGTGCTTGGAGTAGTTGAGTTTTGTTTTCTTCTATCTGTACTTTGTGAATAATACAAGACACAGTCAATGCTTTGGATTTCATTATAACTCAGCACAAAGCTCTTTAATGGACCATGCTTGTTCTTGTGATGTGTTCATTGCCCAGGTATCCAACAGCTTGTGTCAGTCATCTTAGTTGTATTAGCTACCTATAAATGCAGCTCCCTGTAAGATGAAATGACCTGGGACCAATTAATTGAAAATGGGGAAAAATGTAGTAAATGCTGTTGGGAGTGATTTAACAAAACTAGCTATGCATCAATTGCAGGTGGCCAGAGACACTGCTTGCCAAATGGAGTTGGCTACATACGAAGGAGAACATACTGTTCAAGCAGCAGGACTTGTGAAGGATGTAGAAATTGCAGCAAAATGGGCATTAACAGACGCAACATTACCTAGGTGCAACAAATGTGAGTGTTCTCTCATTGCTTAGTTGTTGTTGTTGTTGGTTCAAATAAGATATATTTTATGGGGACAGGTATGTACTGTTCAAGCAGCAGGACTTGTGAAGGATGTAGAAATTGCAGCAAAATGGGCATTAACAGACGCAACATTACCTAGGTGCAACAAATGTGAGTGTTCTCTCATTGCTTGTTGTTGTTGGTTCAAATAAGATATATTTTATGGGGACAGGTATGTTAAACTTCAAGTGATTCCCTGAGGTCATTAAGCCTAGAGCCCCATAGATCTCTTGGCTACAAACAACTCTAGAAAGTTACTTATTTGGGACTTACAGTTAAATTTTCTGTGCATGTTTTAATTGAATAAGACTTTTCCTAATTATAGTCACGTGGCTAAAAATTTCATCCTCCAGGTCGTTCTCATCATAAATGATCATTCTCCGTCAATGCTAAGCTTTTTTGTTTACTCAAAGACAAACCATCATGTCCATGCATGAGAAAACTGTTCTCCAATGTTTAAACACATCACTAATTTGAAGCATCTGAACCAATTTCTGGCCTTCATATAAAAGTTATGGATTTAAGAAGTATAGAAATTCCCTTGATGGAAGTACATTTTTATGCTTCTACTAGACATGCAGTAGGCCAAGATAATGACCTTTCACCTGGATCTATAAACATATCTTTATTGAAACTTTTTGACAATTCCTTTTTGCTTTTGGATATCCTGATATAAGAAATTTCTGAACAATGTTCTAGTGACACACTGAATCTGTACATGAACATTCAACTTAGTGATAGTGATAACCTCTAGGAAGTGAAGCAAACTAGACTCCAGGTAAATTTTGAATAGAAAACAAAAACATTATAACTGAGTTATTTGTAGTGAGGTGGATGGACCTAGAGACTGTCACACAGAGTGAAATAAGTCAGAAAGAGAAAAACAAATACTGTATGATAACATATATATCAGAAGAGCCTAAGGGCAAGACGGGAATAAAGATGCAGACCTACTAGAGAATGGACTTGAGGCTACGGGGAGGGGGAAGGGTAAGCTGTGACAAAGTGAGAGAGTGGCATGGACATATATACACTACCAGATGTAAAATAGATGGCTAGTGGGAAGCAGCCGCATAGCACAGGGAGATCAGCTCAGTGCTTTGTGACCACGTAGAGGGGTGGGATAGGGAGGGTGGAAGGGAGGGAGATGCAAGAGGGAAGAGATATGGGGACATATGTATATGTATAACTGATTTGCTTTGTTATAAAGCAGAAACTGAAATACCACTGTGAAGCAATTATACTCTAATAAAGATGTTAAAAAAAAAAAGAAAAACACTACCCTTTATTCGTTTTTGCCATTTAGAACCTGATTAAAATCACCCAAAGTAATTTACTAATTAGATCTCAGCCACAAGTTCTACTATTCATCCCAGTTGCCAAATAGCTTCCATTACTCAGCAATCATATCATTTTGTGCCCGTGTCTCAATATGATCAACTGTAATATTTTCCAAATAATTGTTAATAAGCTAGCCAGTATTCCTACAGTGACTTTAAGATTGTAAAATGGCATGAGAATATTATTTATCAGTATGGCTCGGTTATACTTTCTGACACTCACATGAATGATATAAAAAATAAGTTTATACCATAACAAAATGATTTCTGGGATAATTTAAAGTGCTGGTACTTAAACTTTTCAAGCAGATGTGTGGGACATTTACCACATACCAATTGTTTGAGGTTGGGATTCAGAAAGACCTTACTTGGCACATTGAAAATTGCTATTCATGACTCACTTGTCACTATGTTGCCACAAGTGTCTCTTTAAAATATAATTTAATGGACATATGCCACATACATAGTAGACTATCAACACAGAGGAATTCGATTTACTCTTTTTTTTTTTTGATGGTAAGAATCTCTTATTTATTTATTTATTTATTTATTGGATTAAATAACAGACATTTATTTCTCACAGTTCTAGAGACTGGGAAGTCCAAGATCAAGGTGTCAGCAATTCGATTCTTGGTGGCAACATTCTTCCTGGTTTGTAAACATCTTCCTTCTGCATATATATATATATATATACATATATATATATGTGTTTAAATTGTTAAATTAAATTAATTTTTTTACACAGCAGGTTCTTATTAGTTATCAATTTTATACATATTAGGGTATGTATATCAATCCCAAGCTCCCAATTCATCACAACAGCACCCCTAACCCCACCACATTCTCCCCCTTGGTATCCATATGTTCGTTCTGTACATCTGTGTCTCAATTTCTGCCCTGCAAACCAGCTCATCTGTACCATTTTTCTAGGTTCCACATATATGCAATAGTATACGATATTTGTTTTCCTCTTCCTGACTTACTTCACTCTGTATGGCAGTCTCTAGATCCATCCATGTCTCTACAAATGAACCAATTTTGTTCCTTTTTATGGCTGAGTAATATTCCATTGTATGTATGTACCACATCTTCTTTATCCAGTCGTCTGTCAATGGGCATTTAAGTTGATTCCAAGACCTGGTTATTGTAAATAGTGCTGCAATGAATAGTGAGGTGCATGCATCTTTTTGAATTATGGTTTTCTCTGGGTGTATGGCCAGTAGTAGGATTGCTGGATCATATGGTAATTCTATTTTTAGTTTTTTAAGGAACCTTCATACTGTTCTTCATAGTGGCAGTATCAATTTACATTCCCAACAGTGCAAGAGGGTTTCCTTTTCTCTACACCATCTCCAGCATTTGTTATTTGTAGATTTTTCTGGTGATGCCCATTATAACTGCTGTGACGTGATATCTCATTATAGTTTTGATTTGCATTTCTCTAATAATTAGTGATGTTGAGCAGCTTTTCATGTGTTTGTTGGCCATCTGTATGTCTTCTTTAGAGAAATGTCTATTTAGGTCTTCTGCCCATTTTTGGATTGGGTTCTTTGCTTTTTTAATATTGAGCTGCATGAGCTGTTTATATATTTTGAAGATTGATCCTTTGTCTATTGATTTGTTTGTAAATATTTTCTCCCATTCTGAGGGTTGTCTTTTCATCTTGTTTGTAGTTTCCTTTGCTTTGCAAAAGCTTTTAAGTTTAATTAGGTCTTGTTTGTTTATTTTTGTTTGTTTTTCCATTACTCTAGGAGGTGGAACAAAAAAGTTCTTGCTGTGATTTATGTCAAAGAGTGTTCTTCCTATATTTTCCTCTAAAAAGTTTATAGTGTCCGGTCTTAAATTTAGGTCTCTAATCCATTTTGAGTTTATATTTGTGTATGGTGTTAGGAAGTGTTCTAATTTCATTTTTTTACATGTAACTCTCCTGTTTTCCCAGCACCACTTATTGAAGAGACTGTCTTTTCCCTATTGTATACCCTTGCCTCCTTTGTCATAGATTAGTTGACCATAGGTGTGTGCATTTATTTCTGGGCTTTCTATCCTTTTCCATTGATCTCTATTTTTGTTTTTGTGCCATTACCATACTGTGATTCCTGTAGCTTTGTAGTATAGTCTGAAGACAGAGTGAGATTCCTCCCTCTCTGCTTTTTTCCCTCAAGACTGCTTTGGTTATTTGGGGTCTTTTTGTCTCCATACAAACTTAAGATTTTTTGTTCTAGTTATGTAAAAAATGACATTGGTAATTTGATAGGGATTGCTTTGAATCTGTAGATTGCTTTGGTTAGTATAGTCATTTTCATATTGATTCCTCCAATTCAAGAACATGGTATATCTATCCATCTGTTTGCATCATCTTTAATTTCATCAGTGTCTTATAGTTTTCTGCATACAGGTTTTTGTCTCCCTAGATAGGTTTATTCCTAGGTATTTTATTCTTTTTGTTGCAATGGTAAATGGAAGTGTTTCCTTAATGTCTCTTTCACATTATTCATCATTAGTGTATAGGAATGCAAGAGATTTCTGTGCATTAATTTTGTATCCTGCAACTTTACCAAATTCATTGATTAGGTGTAGTAGTTTTCTGGTGTCAACTTTAGGATTCTGTATGTATAATAACATGTCATCTGCAAACAGTGACAGTTTTACTTTTTCTTTTCCAATTTGTAATCCTTTTATTTCTTTTTCTTCTCTGATTGCCATGGCTAGGACTTCCAAAATTATGTGAGAGTGGACATCCTTGTCTTGATCCTGATCTTAGAGGAAATGCTTTCACCATTGAGAATGATGTTTGCTGTGGGTTTGTCGTATATGGCCTTTGTTGAGGTAGGTTCCCTCTATGCCTACTTTCTGGAGATTTTTTATCATAAATGGGTGTTGAATTTTGTCAAAAGCTTTTTATGAATCTAATGAGATGATCATATGGTTTTTATTCTTCAATTTGTTAATATGGTGTATCACATGGATTGATTTGCGTATATTGAAGAATCCTTGCATCCCTGGGTTAAATCCCACTTGATCATGGTGTATGATCCTTTTAATGTGTTGTTGGATTCTGTTTGCTAGTATTTTGTTGAGGATATTTGCATTTATATTCATCAGTGATATTGGTCTGTAATTTTCTTTTTTTGTAGTATGTTTGTCTGGTTTTGGTATCAGGGTGATGGTGGCCTCATAGAATGAGTTTGGGAGTGGTCCTTCCTCTGCAATTGTTTGGAAGGGTTTGAGAAGGATGAGTGTTAGCTCTTCTCCAAATGTTTTATAGAATTCACCTGTGAAGCCATCTGGTGCTGGACTTCTGTTTGTTGGAAGATTTTTAATAACAGTTTCAATTCCATTACTTGTGATTGGTCTGTTCATATTTTCTTGCTCTCCCTGGTTCAGTCTTGGAAGGTAGTAACTTTCTAAGAATTTGTCTGTTTCTTCCAGGTTGTCCATTTTATTGGCATAGAGTTGCTTGTAGTAGTCTCTTAGTATGCTTTGTATTTCTGTGGTCTGTTGTAATTTCTCCTTTTTCATTTCTAATTTTATTGATTTGAGTCCTCTCCCTCTTTTTCTTGATGAATCTTGCTAATGGTTTATCAATTTTGTTTATCTTCTTAAAGAACCAGCTTTTAGTTTTATTGATCTTAGCCATTGTTTTCTTTGTCTCTATTTCATTTATTTCTCCTCGGATCTTTATGATTTCTTCCCTTCTACTAACTTTGGGTTTTGTTTGTTTTTCTTTCTCTAGTTACTTTAGGTGTAAGGTTAGATTCTGTATTTGAGATGTTTGTTCCTAGAAGGGGGCCTGTATTGCTATAAACCTCCCTCTTAGAACTGCTTTTACTGCGTCCCATAGGTTTTGGATCATCGAGTTTTCGTTGTCATTTGTCTCCAAGTATTTTTTTGTTTTGTCTTTTATTTCTTCAGTGATCTCTTGGTTATTTAGTAACATATTGTTTAGCCTCCATGTGTCTGTCTTTTTTACGTTCTTTTCCCTGTACTTGATTCCTAATGTCACAGTGCTGTGGTCAGAAAAGATGCTTGATAAGATTTCAATTATATTAAATTTACTGAGGCTTGATTTGTTACCCAAGATGTGATCTGTCCTGGAGAGTGATCCATGCATACTTGAGAAGAAAGTGTAATCTATTGTTTTTGGATGGAATGTCCTATAAATATCATTTAAATCTATTTGGTCTACAATGTCATTTAAATTTTGTGTTTCCTTATTAATTTTCTGTTTGGATGATCGTTCCATTTGTGTAAATGAGCTGTTAAAGTCCCCCACTATTATTGTGCTACTGTTGATTTCCTCTTTTATACCTGTTAGCAATTTCCTTATGTATTGTGGTGCTCCTATGTTGGTTGCATATATATTTATAATTGTTATATTGTCTTCTTGGTTTGATCCATTGATCATTATGTAGTGCCCTTCCTTGTCTCTTGTAACATTCTTTATTTTAAAGTCTATTTTATCTGATATGAATATTGCTACTCCAGCTTTTGATTTCCATTGCATGGAATATCTTTTTCCATCCCCTAACTTTCAGTCTGTATGTGTCCCTAGGTCTGAAGTAGGTCTCTTGTAGACAGCATATATATGTGTCTTGTTTTTGTATCCATTCAGTGAGCCTGTGTCTTTTGGTTAGAGAATTTAATCCATTCACATTTAGGCTAATTATCAATATGCATGTTCCTATTATCATTTTCTTACTTGTTATGGGTTTGTTTTTGTAGGTCCTTTTCTTCTCTTGTGTTTCCCACTTAGAGAAGTTCCTTTAGCATTTGTTGTAGAGCTGGTTTGGTGGTGCTGAGTTCTCTTAGCTTTTGCTTGTCTGTAAAGCTTTTGATTTCTCTGTCGAATCTGAGTGAGACCTTTGTAGGGTAGAACAATCTTGGTTTTAGGTTCTTCCCTTTCATCACTTTAAATATGTCATGCCACTCCCTTCTAGCTTGTAGAGTTTCTGCTGAGAAATCAGCTGTTAACTTTATGGGAGTTCCCTTGTATGTTATTTGTAATTTTTCCCTTGTTGCTTTCAATAATTATTCTTTGTCTATATTTTTTGTTAATTTGATTACTATGTGTCTTGGCATGTTTCTCCTTGGGTTTATCCTATATGGGACTCTCTGCACTTCCTGGACTTGGGTAGCTTTTTCATTTCCCATGTTAGGGAAGTTTTTGACTATAATCTCTTCAAATATTTTCTCGGGTCCTTTCTCTCTCTCTTCTCCTTCTGGGACCCCTATGATGCAAATGCTGTTGTGTTTTTTTTTTGCAGTACACGGGCCTCTCACTGTTGTGGCCTCTCCCGTTGCGGAGCACAGGCTCCGGATGCACAGGCTCAGCAGCCATGGCTCACGGGCCCAACCGCTCCGCGGCATGTGGGATCTTCCCGGACCAGGGCACGAACCCGTGTCCCCTGCATCGGCAGACGGACTCTCAACCACTGCGCCACCAGGGAAGCCCGCTGTTGTGTTTAATGTTGTCCTAGAGGTGTCTTAGGCTGTCTTCATTTCTTTTCCTTCTTTTTTCCTTATTCTGTTCTGCAGCAGTGAATTCAACCATTCTGTCTTCTGGGTCACTTATCTGTTCTTCTGCCTCAGTTATTCTGCTTTTGATTCCTTCTAGTGTATTTTTCATTTCAGTTATTGTACTGTTCATCTCTGGTTGTTTGTTCTTTAGTTCTTCTAGGTGTTTGTTCTTTAATTCTTCTAGATCTTTGTTAAACATTTCTTTCATCTTCTCGATTTTTGCCTCCATTCTTTTTCTGAGAGCCTGGATCATCTTCACTATCATTATTCTGAATTCTTTTTCTGGAAGGTTGCCTATCTGCACTTCATTTAGTTGTTTTTTCTGGGGTTTTATCTTGTTCCTTCGTCTGGTACATAGTCCTCTTGCTTTTCATCTTGTCTCTCTTTCCGTGAATGTGGTTTTTGTTCCACTGGCTGCAGGACTGTAGTTCTTCTTGCTTCTACTGTCTGCCCTTGGTGGGATGAGGCTATCTAAAAGGGTTTTCCAAATTTCCTGATGGGAGGTACTGGTGGTGGGTAGAGTTGCGTGTTTCTCTGGTGGGTAGAGCTCAGTAAAATTTTAATCTGCTTGTCTGCTGATGAGTGGGGCTGGGTTCCCTCCCTGTTGTTTTTTTGACTGGAGGCGACCCAACACTGGAGCCTACCTGGGCTCTTTTTTGGGGCTAATGGCAGACTCTGGGAGGGCTCACGCTGAGGAGTACTTCCCAGTATTTCTGTTGCCAGTATCCTTGTCCTCACGTTAAGCCACACCCATGCCATGTCTCTGCAGGAGACCCTTCAATACTAGCAGGTAAGTCTGGTTCAGTCTCCTATGGGGTCATGCTCCTTCCCCTGGATCCTGATGTGCACACTACTCTGTGTGTGCCCTCCAAGATTGGATTCTCTGTTTTCCCAAGTCCTGTCAAAGTCCTGTAATCAAATCCCGCTAGCTTTCAAAGTCTGATTCTCTAGGAATACCTCTTCCATTTGCCGGACCTCCAGGTTGGGAATCCTCACATGGGGCTCAGAATATTTACTCCAGTGGGTGGACTTCTGTGGTATAAGTGTTCTCCAGTTTGTGAGTCACCCACCCAACAGATATGGGATTTTATTTTATTGTGATTGTTCCCCTCTTACCATCTCATTGTGGCTTCTCCTTTGTTTTGGATGTGGGGTATCTTTTTTGGTGAGTTCCAGTGTCTTCCTGTCAGTGACTATTCAGCAGTTAGTTGTGATTCTGGTGCTCTCACAAGAGATAGTGAGAGCACATCCTTCTACTCCGCCACCTTGAACCAATCTCTTGATTTATTCTCTTAAGTACCAAAACAAAAGGCAAGTGAATATGATTCTCTCAAGACCCAGAAAAAATCCTTCCAAACTCTTTGAAAGAAATCTGCCTTTAGTGGGTCCACATGAAAGAGGAGATGCATCCTAATTTTGTGCTAATTCAAAGAACATCATAACACATGCATGTAAAAAATTAAACTTTGTCACCTGTAACTAGGTTTAATTACTCTTCTAAGTGCCCATCCCACTGAGTTGATGTGAAAATTCATATCACAGTGTTTCAGGGTTTTCCACCCTGATGAGCCATGTTTAAAGAGCACTAAATTATTTCAAAGGACTCGGGGGAAAAAAAACTTCCAGCCTCCAGTCACCTGCCCATATATATTTGACCCTCTTAATTCTACTATTTGCTGTCCAGCAGCTCTTTGTGTTTCACTGTTACCCTTGGGATACCAGAATCTTTGTGAGAGTGAGAAGGTGTACTTTATAGCCATGCTCTCAAGGGTTCCTTTGCTTTGGTTATCTGACAAATTTCTGTGTGGTTTATTGCATCTTTGCACATTAACAAAATAGGGATGGACCTCTCTCTTTCAATCTTTTCTTTTCTGCCAAGACTGGGAATTTGCCTTCTAATCTCCTTTGGGAGATTAAGAATTAGGTAGATGCACAATTTTTCCTAATGCTTCTGGGTAAGATGTTTTTCCAATACATGCAAACTCAACTCCAGCTCTGGAATAGAATATTTTTAGATTGTCTCTCATTTCTACCTTAATGGCCATGGAGTAAGAATAAGACCCTGGATCTCACAGAAAAAACAGCAGAGTACCTGTGTATTCAAAAACAACAGGCTAATCATAACATTGATGTTAATGTGCAGGTCATACTTGGATATCTTGCCCACCTTTAAAACAATTTCTTTTCAGGTCCAAGTCAGAGAACATAATATGAAACATCCCTTAAACACCTATGCATCAATTTCAATTTGAAACTTTTGCAAATTCTCAGAGGCCACCTTGAAGACAAATGAGATCTGTAATCACCACAAATTTTTAGGTGTGTTCATAAAGTGTTCTATATTTTGGACACTATGTGTTGAAGCTATAAAGATATCTCAGGATGTCAGAATCCATCCAGCAAGAGTATTTTTAGAAACATATGCAGAGCTACCTGGTAGCTCCTATGGGATTTCAAACAGCCTCTGAAGGACAAAAAGAGATGATACTTTACAAAACCATTTCTGAAACAGAAGGAAACATGAGTTTGGGTCATAAAAAACTGAAAATAATCTTTTTGTCTCACTATTATAAAATTAATCTGTGCTTGACTGTGAAAAAAGTCCACATCAATTAGTGGAAGGAATGGATGAAGTGGAAATGAGATTATTTTCATGGGGAACTGAAGAGAATAAAAAAAATATACACATGTATCTACCAAAAAAACAAACAAAAAAATTCTACCACAGTTGCCAATGTTAGAAATACCTGTACAGATATTCTAGCCTTGCACCAATGAATTAAGGCACATGAGTAGTTTTCAATTGAATTTTATAAATAAACTGATATAATTTAAGAATAGAACATACTGTTTTTTAGTTAGTGATGAAATTTGCAGTAACTCTATTACGTATGTCCCTTTTAAATAAAATATGCTGAAACCATGAATTTGGAAAATCAGGAAAATTTTTGTAAATGTTTTTGGTGTGTATTTTATGATAGACAAAATAACACATGTCATGTAACAAGCATATCATGTTCTCAGTATGTTGCCAGACAGTAGAAATACAGACATGAATAAATCATGGACTTTCAAGAAGTTTGCAATAGAGTGAGGAAACAGTGAAATAAATAGAAGAGTACAATACAATATTCATGCTACAATGTGGATGAGAACTTAGAGAGGAGAGGAACTAGCTCTTCACTGGAAAATAGAATTAAAATATCACCATGTAAATGGCATTTGAGATGTATTGTGAAGCATGAATACCAACTCTTTATGTGAAGCAGTAATGGAATAGAATTCTAGGTTGAGGGAAAAGAACATGGAGAGGCAATGGGTCAAAACAAAAGGCATGATGAAGTCTGTGGATACTTCTTTTGATCTTATTATTGTCCATGCAGATTATGAAGGAGCGAGATATTAGTTGAAATATGAAAATAGAAATCAAATTTTTCCACTGAACCAAATGATTTTAACTCTAAGATATAGCTGCAGTGCACTTATCAGTATGGTGATAGTATAGTAATAATAGCAATAATGATCATCTCTGTCATGCTTTCATTAAACGGTTACTAAACACTAGCTATTTGAATTCTCATAACCATCCTTCATTTATAGCTGAGAAAACTTTGGCTCAAAGATGTTAAATAATGTGTTCAATAGCTAGTAGTAAGTTGTAGAGAAAACATTTAAACCTTGTTCCTATTTGCAGCTCCATCACTGAACTGAGCGTAAGGAATAAATTATTTGTACTCACTGATTTTCTCCACCTATAAATTGCCCACTATAATAGAAACTAAATCCCAAGGTTATTGTGATTAAATAAGAATGTAAAAGAAAGAATTTTGTAAATAGCAACGTATGGAATCACTATTACTGATACAAGTAAAGGATATTCTAGTGATTCAGGCTATTTTAAACATTAAAGATGATGAGATTAGGTATATTCAGCAGACTAGCTTTGTATTCCTAGAGTAGTTCATTCATGGCAGACAATGTTTTTCAGAATACATTTTAAAAAATACAATTTATGCACATTATAAATAGTTTTAATTGTAGGAAAAGTGTTACACATTTAGAAAATACTGAGCTAAACATATTTAAACTATTTTTTTTTTTAATTTTAGGACTTCTCAGAGGCTTAACTGTATGTTCAATGAGTTTCCAAGGACTAGTAGAATCTGAAGGATTCAAATAAATTCTCAAATTTATTTGAGCTCAGAAAATTATTTTCTTGGAAGTTATGGGACTAGGATTTTGTGGAATACATTTTGGAAATCCTGATAATAGACATGATTTTAACCTTGGTGTTTATGCATTAATATTCATGTAGATATACATTTTTAAAAATTATTATTATAATGCTTGGGTACTACATGAATTACCTCACAGTCACCTAGAGCTATTAGTGAAAGAATCTAATGAATTAGTGAATGAAACGTAAGTCTCAGTAAAATGGAACTTTTAGTATGCCACATTTAACACTGTGTCAGACTTGATTATCAGGTGTTGCAAGTGTAGATAATTGAACTTTTTGAATATGCTCTTCCATGCCTACCTCCCAGTAGTTTTCCTTTCGGGTATATTTTTTCCTGAACTTCCTTTGCAGCAGGAATTTAGTCCAATTCTGGCTAATTAGATATTATATGATGTTGGCTTAGAAATGTTTTGTTGACAAATTTTGTCCCCATCAGAAAGAGAGAGGCACGTGAGATGAGTGATTTCATCTCATAACTTTGCTCTTATTTCCGGACTTTGAACATAATATTCCTGGACGTCATGATCTAGCCAATGTAGTCAGTTTGCCGTCATGAAGATGAAACAGGACACACTGGAAATTCAGACTAGAAAATCAGGAAATTCTGGGTCCTTGATGACATTGTTAAGCTATCAAGAAAACTGAAAACAGCTTACCTTTGACTTCTTGTTACTGACATTACTTACTGTGCGATTTAAATTACAGTTAGTTTCAGTTTCCTCTTATTTATATTCCAATGCCTCCTACTTGGTAGAAGGACATTTTACTAATGGACTCCTTCCTATATGTGTGCTCCAGAGAGTATGGGATAATTAAGTATTGCTTAATTGTTTATCCCAACAAAAGACATTTCTGTCTTATATGGTCATCTTTTCTTTCTTATCTGTATTCTAACTTTATATCACAAATGATATGTGTGATATATGTAAAATATTATTTTAGAACAATAAGATTTAAAAACAGTTTTTTTCTTCACCCACCATCATCACAATAAAAAGTATATATATATATATATTTTCTTTTTTTCCGGTATGTGGGCCTCTCACTGTTGTGGCCTCTCCCGTTGTGGAGCACAGGCTCTGGACACGCAGGCTCAGCGACCATGGCTCATGGGCCCAGCCGCTCCATGGCATGTGGGATCTTCCCGGACCAGGGCACGAACCTGTGCCCCCTGCATTGGCAGGCAGACTCTCAACCACTGTGCTACCAGGGAAGCCCAAAAGTATATATATTTTTAAAATCAATATATTTTTTCTGCTACTGGCAAGATGGAGTAGACATATCTTTCCCTATTCCACCTGCTAAGTAGAATTAACAATCCTGAACATTATTTATAGTACAAACAAAAGAAATTTCTGAAAGTTAGAGAGAGGAAAGCACACTGCTGAATTTCTTGGGACACAAGTTATAGCATGTTGAGTGAGTTTCTTTGGTTTTCTTTTTGCTTGATCCCAAGCTTGGAGGTGAAGAAGTTGGCAATGTGTAGTAAAAAACAAGACCAAACTTTGTGTTGCCAACAAGAAACTCACTTCAAATACAACAGTATAGGCAGGTTGAAAGTAGAAGTACATAAAAAGCTATATCATGAGAACATGAGTTAAATCAATGTAAGAGTGGCTATACTAACATCATATAAGATAGATTTTGGAGCAGGTAAAATTTTCAGAGATAAAGAGAAAATGTATTATTTGGGTAACATAAAGGGAAAATTTATGAAGAAAACAGTAATTTTATATGCACAAAACTTACATAGTGGGGAATTGTATGAAGCAAAAAGTGCTAAAATTGAAGGAACAAATTTAAAAATCCACAAGCTAGAGATTTCAACACATTTCCCTCAACAACTGATAGCCAACTATATAGAAAATCAGCAAGGATACTGCAAGATCACCATGAAACAGAATGTAGTCAAAATTTATAAAACACTACACTCAACAACAGCAGAATACATACTCTATTCAAGTGCCAAGGAACATATAGCAAGACAGATGATATTCTGGTCCATGAAAGAAACCTTAGCAAACTAAAAATCATACATAGTGTGCTCTCTGACCATAATGGAATTTAACTAGAAATAAATTTTTAAAAAACAGCAAAATACTTAAACACTTAAACATTTGGACAATAAGTAAAACACTTGTAAATAATCAATAGGTCAGAGAGGAAGTCTTAAGGAAAAGGAAAAGACGTTCAACATCACTAGCCACAGGGAAATGCAAAATAAAACCACCATGAAATATTACTGCACACATATCAGAATGGTTAAAAAAAATATATTGTGAGAATTCCAAGAAACTGGATACATTGCTGTTATGAACATAAAATGGTACAGCCATTTCAAAAAGAATTTAGAAGTTTCTTATGAAACTAAAAATGCAACTAATATATGACTCAATAATTGTACTATTGAGCTATTATCTCAGAGAAGTAAAGAAAACTTATGTCCACACAAAAGCCTCTACACAAATTTTGATAACATTTTTATTTCTAATAACCCCAAACTGGAAATAATCCATACATTCTTTAATGACTGAATAAGTAAACAATCTGTAGTACACCCATACATTAGAATACTACTCAGCAATACAAAAGAATAAACTCTTGATGGATTTAGATGAATCTCCAGGAAATTATGCTGAGTGAAACAGATAATTTCAAAAGTTTACATATTGTATGACTCTGTGATTCTCTTTAGGTAATATTTTTGACCTGAAAACATTATAGAAATGAAGAAGAGATTTTGGTTGCCAGGATATAAGGAGTGAATGAGGGCAGGAGGAAGGTGTATGTCTCTACAAAATGGCAACATGAGGAATGCTGTGATGATGAAAATGTTCTGTATCTTGACTGCAACAATATCAAAATCATGGTTGTGGTCTTATTCTATAGCTTTGCAATATAGTATTCTTGTGGGATATGGGGTAAAATTTACATGGGATTTCTCTGTACTATTTCGTATGCCAATCTACAATTACCTCAAAGTTAAAAGTTTATTTAGAAAATATCACTATGACTTCCTTCTTAGAACTGCTTGTACTGCATCCCACAAACTTTCACATTTTACATTTCTCATTATAGTTTTTATCTCTATTTTGATTTCTTCTTTGACCCATTGGTTGTTCAGTAGCATGTTGTTTAATCTCCACATATTTGTGAATTTCCTAGTTTTCTTCACATAATTAAATTCTAGTTTCATACTATTGTGGTCAGAAAAGATGCTTCATATGATTTCAATCCTCTTACATTTGTTAAGACCTGTTTTGTGGTCTAATATATGATCTATCTTGGAAAATGTCTCATGTACCCTTAAGAAATATAAAATGCATTGTGAACAGATACCTTAACCTGATTAGTTAAGAAAAAATAAAGATGGAACTGTTTGCTTCAACTGTAATCTCTTGTCCCAAGTGGCTGTAGGCTTTTTATTTGCCTTACAGTGTTTTCAAAGATTTCCCACCATGAGTAAGTTTCAAGTTTGTTGAACCAAAGGCAAGAACCTTGCCATGTAGGATCTGGTGATGGGATAAAGGATAAAACAAAGAGATCTTAGCAACCAAATATATATTTCACCACTTAGAGAAGGCAGTAATTGAGTCTCTCACATATTTACAGGCTGACAGTGGAGAATCATAATATTAGTTGTGATGCTGGTGGAAAAGGAGCTCATGGTTCAATGTTTCTTTGCTCTTTAGTCCTTAACTAAGCATTTACATTAAATAAAATATAAAACATCAGTGTTTCAGAAATATTTAGACTACACCCTACAGAAATTAAAGTATATGCATCTAGTAGTCATAAAATACCTCCTGCTCCAATATATCTTATATGGTAAATATTGACTTCCCTTTCCAAAAATACTATAATTTAAATATTAATTTCTACTTAAGAATAGTTGAAAACATTCCTCTTGCCATAAGGCATGGGGGGAATAACTATTGTTAGATGTAAAATATCTTGCTGTATTATTGTGCACCGATATTTATTAAGATATTTTTTCTGGATAATTTCAATACTGTTCCTTATTAACTTTTAGAAATATTAAATTTCTGACTCTGGCAGACATTATCAAACGTTTAATTGGCCACAATTAAATAACCACTCTTAGCAAGCATATTGGTCAGTTGTCTGTGGTTAAATATTGTGGTTAACTCATCATGACACCTTGACACCAGGAAGCCTTTCAAAATCAGACATTTTGTGGGAGCTTGAAGCCTCTTTTATGATACTATAATAAAATTTCAGTAAATTTAAATTTTTCTTTTCCTATTTGACATTTAGATTCAAAACATTCTTCTCTAGAGCTTATTGATAGAAAATTGATGGTAAGATCCATGCTGCTTTTATAAAGTGTCACAAAACTTTAAAAAAAATTCTGATTTACAACAATGTTCTAAAAGACTATATAAAAGAGAAAACGTGGGAATAGCTAGAATTTTATCAATATCTAAATCAGTGCCTGATATTTCATAATTTATGACAGTCAGATAAATGTAAGTTGAAGAGAGTGCTTAGACTCTGTGTAGCAGGTCATCTAATTATTACTTAAGTCAAACGCTAGAACAGCACACTCAGAAAGAAGAGGGAAATTGTTAGACACACATAGGGCCTTCAATTCTGTCACTATTATGGCCATATGACTTGAAAAACAAGAATAAGATGACCCTTCTGACCCAATGGTCTGTGACTTGCTTATCAAGGGATAGAAAAGATTCCTGAATTTCTCCCTTTCAGATGTAGTAGTACTTCCCATTAACATACTTTAGCACTATAAATATATTTTTCTTTAACATTTTAAAATAGAAATTCCACCTTATTTTGGGAAGACTTTGGAAGCTGCAGAAATGACCTATAGAAAAGAGAAGTTAAAAATCCCTCAGTATTTTTTCTTTTCTTTTTGGTTGGTTGAAGTTTATTTTTTGTTGTTGCTTTTTATTTGTTTTGTGTCATTTTATTAAGACTTTTTTAGAGCAGTTTTAGGTTCACAACAAAATTGAGGGGAAGATGCAGAGATTTCCTGTATACTCCCTGCATCCGCACATAAAGTCTCCCTCATTGTCAACACACCCACCAGAGTGGTACATCTGTTTCAACTGAGGAACCTACATTGACACATCATAATCAGCTAAGGTCCAGAGTTTACACTGCAGTTCATTCTTGGTGTTTATATTCTAAATGTTTGTTACAGATATATATGATATAATATTATATATATTATTTATATATTATATTATAAATTATTTATTTATACTATATTATTTTTATGTAATTTAATATTTATATAATATATGTATATAATGATGTGTACCCATCATTATGATGTGTACAAAGTATTTTTACTGCCCTAAAAATCCATAGGGCTCCACCAATTCATTTCTCCATCTCCCAATCTTTGGCAACTACTGATCTTTTCACCATCTGCATACTTTTGCCTTTTCAGAATATTGTATAGCTAGAATCTTACACTGTGTAAAGTCTTTTTCTTAAATTAATTTTTATTGGAATATAGTTGATTTACAATGTTGTGTTAATTCTGCTGTACAGCAAACTGAATCAAAGATATACATATATCCACTCTCTTTTAGATTTTTTTCCCATACAAATTATTACAGAGTATTGACTAGAGTTCTCTGTGCTATACAGTAGAATCTTATTAATCACTTTTTTTTTTTTTTTTCAGTACGCGGGCCTCTCACTGTTGTGGCCTCTCCCATTGCGGAGCACAGGCTCTGGACACGCAGGCTCAGCGGCCATGGCTCATGGGCCGAGCCGCTCCACGGCATGTGGGATCTTCCCAGATTGGGGCACGAACCCATGTACCCTGCATCGGCAGGCAGACTCTCAACCAGTGCACCACCAGGGAAGCCCAGTCACTTATTTTATATTTAGTAATGTGTATATGTCAATCCCAATCTCACAGCTTATCCCTCACACCCTTCCCCCTTGGTAACTGTAAGTTTATTTCCACCTCTGTGACTCTATTTCTCTTTTGAAAATAAGTTTATTTACACCATTTTTTAAGATTCCTCATATAAGTGATATCATATGATATTTGTCTTCCTCTGTCTGAATTACTTCACTCAATATGACAATCTCTAGGTCCATCTATGTTGCTGCAAATGACATTACTTCATTATTTTTTTTATGGATGAGAAATATCCCATTGTATATATGTACCACATCTTCTTTACCAATTCATCAATTGATGGACATTTAAGTTGCTTCCATATCCTGACTATTGTAAATAGTGCTGCGATGAATATTGGGGTACATGTATCTTTTTGAATTATTGTTTCCTCCAGGTATATGCCCAGGAGTGGAACTGCTGGATCACATGGTGCTCTAGTTTTAGTTTTTTAAGGAACCTCCATACTATTCTCCATAGTGGCTGTACCAATTTACATTCCACCAACAGTGTAGGAAAGTTCCCTTTTCTCCACAGCCTCTCCAACATTTACTGTTTGCAGATTTTTTTCATGATGGCCATTCTGACTGGTATGAGGTGATACCACATGGTAGTTTTGATTTGCATTTCTCTAATAATTACTGATATTGAGCATTTTTGCATGTGCTTTTTGGCCATCTGTATGCCGTTTTTGGAGAAATGTCTATTTAGATCTTTTTCTCAATTTTTCATTCGGTTGTTTGTTTTTTTGAAATTGAGCTACATGAGATGTTTGTATATTTTGGAGATTAATCTCTTGTTGGTCTCTTTTCTTGCAAATATTTTCTCCCATTCTGTGGATTGTCTTTTCCTTTTGTTTATGGTTTCCTTTGCTGTACAAAATGTTTTAAGTTAAATTAGGTCTCATTTTTTAATTTTTGTTTTTATTTTCATTACTCTAGGAGTTGATTCAAGAAAGATCTTACTGTGATTTATGTTAGAGAGTGTTTGCCCTGCTCTCCTCTAAGAGTTCTATAGTATTCGGTCTTACACTTATGTCCTTAATCCATTTTGAGTTATTTTTGTGTATGGTATTAGAGAATGTTCTGATTTCATTCTTTTACATGTAGCTGTATAGTTTTCCCAGCCCCACTTATTGAAGAAACTCTCTTTTCTCCATTATATATTCTTGCCACATTTGTTGTAGAATAGGTGACCATAGGTGTGTGGGTTTATCTCTAGAATTTCTATCCTGTTATATTGACCTATATTTTTGTTTTTGTGACAGTACCATAATGTTTTGATTACTGTAGCACTGTAGTATTGCCTGATCACAGGGAGGCTGATTCCTCCAGCTCCATTTTTCTTTCTCAAGATTTCTTTTGCTATTTGGGTTCTTTTATGTTTCCATACAAATTGTAAAATGTTTTGTTCCAATTTTGTGAAAAATGGTATTGGTAATTTGACAAAGATTGCATTGAATGTGTAGATTATTTTGTGTAGTATAGTCATTTTGACAATATTGATTCTTCCAGTCCAAGAACATGGTATTCTCTCCATCTGTTTCTGTCATCTTTGATTCCTTTCATTAGTGTCTTATAGTTTTCTGAATATAGGTCTTTTGCCTCCTTAGGTAGGTTTATTCCTAGGTAATTTATTATTTATGACACAGTGGTAAATGGGATTGATTCTTTGATTTCTTGTTCTGATTTTTTGCTGCTAGTGTAGAGGAATACAACAGATTTCTGTGTATTAATTTTGTATCCTGAAACCTTACCAAATTCATTGATTAGCTCTAGTAGTTTTCTGGTGTCATCTTTAGGAGTCTCTATGTATAATGTCATGTCATCTGTAAACACTGACAGTTTTACTTCTTCTTTTCCAATTTGTATTCCTTTCATTTCTTTTTCTTCTCTGATTGTCATGGCTAGGACTTCCAAAACTATGTTGAATAAAATTGGTGAGAGTGAACATCCTTATCTTGTTCCTGATCTTAGAAGAAATGTTTTAAATTTTTAACCATTGAGAATGATGTTTGCTGTATGTTTGTAGAATATGACCTTTATTATGTTGAGGTAAGTTCCCACTATGACCACTTTCTGGACAGTTAATATCATAAATGTGTGTTGAATTTTGTCAAAAGCTTTTTCTGCATCTATTGAGATGATCACATAAATTTTAGTCTTCAGTTTGTTAATGTGGTGTATCACACTGATTGATTTACATACATTGAAGAGTCCTTGCAGGCGTGGGATAAATCACACTTGCTCATGGTGTATGATCCTTTTAATATGTTTTTGGATTAAGTTTGCTAATATTTGGTTGAGGATATTTGTGTCTATATTCATCAGTGATATTGGTATGTAATTTCCTTTTTTTGTGATATCTTTGTCTGGTTTTGGTATCAGCGTGATTGTGGCCTTGTAGAATGGTCTTGGGAGTGTTCCTTCCTCTGCAATTTTTTTGGAAGAGTTTGAGAAGGATAGGGTTTAACTCTTCTCTAAATGTTTGATGGAATTCACGTGTGAAGCCATCTGGTCTTAGACTTTTGTTTGTTGGAAGTTTTTTCAACACACTTACACTTTCATTTCTTGTGATTGGTCTGTTCATACTTTTTATTTCTTCTTGGCTCAAATGGAAGGTTGTACCTTTCTAAGAATTTGTCAATTTCTTCTAGTTTGTCCATTTTATTGGCATAGAGTTGCTTGTAGTAGTCTCTCGTGATCCTTTGTGTTTCTCTGGTGTCAATCATAACTTCTCCTTTTTCATTTCTAATTTTATTGATTTGAGTCCTCTCCTTTTTTTTCTTGATGAGTATGGCTAAAGTTTTATCAATTGTGTTTATCTTTCCAAAGAACCAGCTCTTGGTTTCATTGATCTTTACTATTGTTTTCTTCATCTCTATTTCTTTTATTTCTGCTCTGATCTATATGATTTCTTGCCTTCTACTAAGTTTACGTTTTTTTTGTTGTTCTTCTTTCTCTAGTTGCTTTAGGTGTAAGGTTAGGTTGTTTATTTGAGGTTTTTCTTGTTTCTTGAGGTAAGACTACATTGCTATAAACTTCCCTCTTAGAACTGCTTTTGCTGCATCTCATAGGTTTTGGATCATCATGTTTTTGTTGTCATTTGTCTGTAGGTATTTTTTGATTTCCTCTTTGATTTCTTCAGTGATCCATTGATTGTTTAGTAACATACTGTTTAGCCTCCATTTGTTTGTGTTTTTACAGTTGTTTTCCTATAATTTACTTCTAATCTCATAGTGTTGTGGTCAGAAAAGATGCTGGATGTTATTTCAATTTTCTAAAATTTACCAAGGCCTGATTTGTGACCTAAGGTGTGATCTATCCTGGCAAATGTTCCATGTGCACTTAAGAAGAAAGTGTATTCTTATGCTTTTGGATGGAATATCCTATCAATATCAATTAAGTCTATCTGGTCTAGTGTATCTTTTAAGGCTTGCGTTTTGTTATTAATTATCTGTCTGGATTATCTCCATTGGTGTAATTGAGGTTTAAAGTCCCACACTATTATTTTGTTCCTGCTGATTCCCCCTTTTATGGCTTTTAACATTTTCCTTATTTATTGAGGTGCTCCTAAGTTGGGTGCATATATATTTACAGTTGTTATATTTTCTTCTTGTATTGATCTCTTGATCTTTATGCGGTGTTCTTCCTTGTCTCATATAACAGTCTTTATTTTAAAGTCTATTCTGTCTGATATGAGTATTGTTACTCCAGCTTTCTTTTGATTTCCACTTGCATGGAAATCCCCTCACTTTCAGTCTGTATGTGTCCCTAGGTCTGAAGTGGGTCTCTTGTAGAGAGCATATATATGGGTCTTGTTTTTGTATCCATTCAGCCAGTCTATGTCTTTTGGCTGGAGCCTTTAATCCATTTATATTTAAGGTAATTATCAATATGTGTGTTCCATTGTCATTTTCTTAATTGTTTTGGGTTTGTTTTTGTAGGTTTCTTTCTTCCCTTCTTGTTTTGTTCTCTTCTCTTGTGGCTTGTTGTAAAGCTGGTTTGTTGGTGCTGAATTCTCTTAACTTTTGCTTGTCTGTAAAGCTTTTGATTTCTCCATCGAATCTGAATGATAGCCTTGGTGGATGGAATAGTCTTGGTTGTAGGTTTTTCCATTTAATCACTTGAAATATATCATCCTACTCCCTTCTGGACTGCAGAATTTCTGCTGAAAACCAGCTTATATTCTTATAGGGATTCCCTTGTATGTCATTTGTTGATTTTACCTTGTTGCTTTTAATATTTTTCCTTTGTCTTTAATTTTTTCAGTTTGATTAATATGTGTCTCAGTGTAGTCTTCCTTGGTTCATCCTGTATGTGTATCTCTGAGCTTCTTGAACTTGAGTGAGTGTTTCCTTTCTCATGTTAGCGAAATTTCAGCTATGATACCTTCAAATATTTTCTCAGGTGCTTTCTCTTTCTCTTCTCCTTCTGGGACCCCTATAATGTAAATGTGCATTTAATGTTACCCCAGAGGTCTCTGAGACTGTCCTCATTTCTTTTCATTCTTTTTTCTTTATTTTGCTCTGTGGCAGTGATTTCCACCACTCTGTTCTCCAGCTCACTTATTCATTCTTTTGCTTCAGTTATTCTGCTATTGATACATTCTACTGTATTTTTCATTTCAATTGTTGTATTATTCATCTGTTTGTTCTTTAAATCTTCTAGCTCCTTTTTAATTATTTCTTGTATTTTCTCAATCTGTGCCTCCATTCTTTTTCTGAAATTTTGGATCATCTTTACTGTTATTGCTCTGAATTCTTTTTTGGGTAGATTACCCATCTCTTCTTCATTTAGTTCTTCTTGTCAGTTTTTATCTTGTTCCTTCATTTGCAACGTATTTCTCTGTCATCTGATTTTGTCTAAATTTCTGTGTTTGTGGTCTCTTTTCTGCAGGCTGCAGGATCATAGTTCCTCTTGCTTCTTGTGTCTGCTCCCTGGGTGCATGAGGTTGGTCCAGGGGCTTGTGCAGGCTTCCTGCTCAGAGGGACTGGTGCCTGCTCTTTGGTGGGTGGAGCTGGGTTTTGTCTCTCTGATGGATTGGGCTGTGTTAAGGTGTGTTGTTTTGAAATGGCTGTGAGCTCCGTACGACTTTAGGCAGCCTGTCTTCTAATGGATGGTGCTGTGATCCTATCTTTGTTGTTTGGCTTTAGGCTTTCCAGCACTGGAGCCTGCATGTTGTTTGTTGGGCCCTGCTGTTGGTGCTGCAATGTGGACTTCCAGGAGACCTCACTACAATCAGTATTCCCTGGGGCTTCCACTACCAGTGTCCTTGCCTTCACAGTGAGCTATAATTTAGCCTCCCCAGGAGATATTCCAAGACCTCTAGGTAGGTGTAGCCCAGGTTCCTATGGAAATACTGCTTTGTGCTGGGTTCCAGTGCATCTGAGACCTTGTTTGTGTGCTCCAACAGTGGAGTCTCTGTTTCTCCCAGCCCTGTGGAGCTCCTGCACACAAGCCCCACTGGCCTTTGAGGCTAAATGCTCTGGGGGTTCTTCCTCCCAATGCCAGATACTCAGACTGTCTTGGGGGTCTATTTTTATGTGGGAACATCCTGGTGCAGCCTGTGTGGATTTAATATGTTTTGGTGTGAGGGCTGTTTTTAGTACAGATTTCTGCCACATCTTTTCTCAGTGTATTCTAGCCGTTATCCTCTTGATAGGAGGTGTGACTAATGTGGTGACCAGAGCCTGAAATGGATATTGAGCAAGGTCTCCCCTTTGCTCTGTGGTTGTCACTGTCTTATCAGAGGTGGTGTCTGCTCCCTAGTTGTTGGAGTAGAGGCCCCCAGATCTGTTTCTGAGCTGTGTTTCTGAACAGTGGTGCAAGATAGGTGGGATTGGAGCACACCCACTGGGAGGGAAGCCACTGAGTATTTCTCCTCTGGAGCTGTTCACCTGTGGGTGTGCTCTCTTTTGTCACCTACCACCCCTTGTACAAGCTCTCAGATTACACTGCTGTTGACACTGCTTTCAGCACCACCTTAACTGTGGGTATGCCAACAATTGGCCCTGTTGTCTCTCAGACGTTTTTATCAGGCCACCAGTGTAGATCCACTGAAGTCAGGTCCCAGAATTGCAGTAATCATGGATCTGGACTCCCTGTGGACACTGTTGGAGCAGCTCACCTGGCCTAACCCTGCATGTATGTGCCCACAGTCTACAGCTACTAAAACCATACCTGTCTTTGCTGCAGGATCACTCATTGTCCGTTCATTTAGATGTTCTGTAGGCTCTGGTTTATAAAGCCAGTTATGGAGGTGTTGATTCAGTTTATGTAGCTGTGAGGAAAGATTTCAGCTTTTCTTCCTCAGTTGCATGCCCCCTGGGGCTCAGTTGTGGTTTCAACCCCATCTCTGCCTGTGGACCACTCACAGGGGTCTGCTCCCAAGGCTGCCCTGGTCCACACGAGTTTGCCCAGTGAGGAGGGGACACAGAGGCAGTGGCAGCCAGAGTTGCGAGAAAGCTGGCCCCTGTGGTGATGAGTCACATGAGTTAGTCGTTGGCCATGGGCACAAGACAGCCAGCCCCAGTGAGAGCCCTTCCTAGTGCCCTGGCAGACAGAGACAAGCACGTGGGGAGAGAGGGTGCAATGGCAGCCTCACCCCTTACACATCAATTAACAATGGTGCTTTGTTTCTATGTCGGTCTAGGTTTCCTCCACGTGCATTCCCAGTTGCAGATTTCTTCATTCTCATCCCCACAGTCTGTCTCCTCACAGCCAACAGCAGTCCTCCCCCTGGGTTTGCTCTCCAAACCCCACATTCCTGCTCCCAGCCCCATCTGCAGCATTGGTCACATGTCTCAGGCTGGGTCACACAGGGCTGTGGCATTGAACCATCTGTGTAAGTCTCACTCTGTCTTGCCTGCCAGAGACTGGTTGCTGTGATCTCCTCTGAGAGGCCCTGAAGATCCCCTTCTGTCCCAACTGATCTCCCTGCAGGTGAAGGGGCTTCCCCAGATGTGGCAACCTTCCCTCTCCTTCAGCTTCTCCCTCCCCCAAAGGGGCACAGGTTTCATTCTGCTTTCTCTCCTCTTCCTTTTCCTTTCTTCTCTCTCTTATCCTACCCTGTTACATGGGGATCTTTCTTGTCCTTTTAGGTGTCCGAGTTCCTCTGCTAGTGTTCAGCTGGTGCTCTGTGAGAATTGTTCCATTTGTAGATGTATTCCTGATGCATTTGTGGGGAAAGATGAACTCTATGTTCTCTTACTCCTCTGCCATCATGAATCCTTGTGTGTAGTCTTTTTAGGTTGCCTTTCTTCACTTAGTATTATGAATTTAAATTTTCCCCACATCTTTCCATAGTTTGATAGTTTATTTCTTTTTAGTGGAAAGAGTATTCCATTGTCTGAATGTGCCATATTTGTTTGTCCATTCAACTATTGAAGGACTTCATGGTTACTCAGGTTTTGGCAATAGTGAATAAACCTGCTATAAACACCTGTGTGCAAGATTTTGTGTAGAAGTAAGTTTTCAACTTCTTTGGATATGTACCAAGAAGTGCTACTGCTGGATTGTGTGGTAAGAGTATGCTTGGTTTTGTATGAAACCCTCTAACAGTCCTCTGGAGTGTCTGTATTATTTGGGATTTCCACTAGCAGTGACTGAAGTTCCTGTTGCTCCACATCCTCACCAGCATTTGATGTAGTCAGTGTTGCAGATTTTAGTCATCTTAATAGGTGTGTAGTGTTTCTTATTGTTGTTTTCATTTTTATTTCCCTGATGACATATAATGTGGAGCATCTTTTCATGTGTGTCTTCTTTGGTGAGGTGTTTATTAAGGTATTTGTCCCATTTTTTAATTGAGTTCTTTCTTTTCTTCTTGTTGACTTTTAAGTGTTCTTTGTATATTTTGGATAGCAATTCTTTATCAGGTGCGTCGTTTGCAAATATATTCTCCAAGTCTGTTATTAGTCTTCTTATACTCTGAAATCTTTCACAGAGAAGATGTTTTTAATTTTAATGAAATCCACCTTATTAATTAGTCCTTTCATGGATTGTGCCCTTGATATCTCTAAAACGTTACTGCTACACCAAAGGTCATTCAGGTTTTCTCATTTTTCTATGAGTTTTATAGTTTTGCATTTTATATTTAGGTCTGTGACCCACTTCAATGAATTTTTGTGAAGAGTATAATATCTGTCTAGATTCATTTTTTTTTGCAGGTGAATTTCCAGTTGTTTCAGCACCATTTGTTGAAAAGACTCTTTGCTCAATTGTCTTACCTTTGGTCCTTTGTCAAAGACCAGTTGACTATATTTATATGGACCTATTCTTGGGATTGCTATTCTATTCCATTGATCTATCTGCCTGTTCTTTTTGCCAATTCCACACTATCTTGATTATGGTAGCTTTTTTTTAATAGTAAGTTTTGAAATCAGATGGCATCAGTCCTTCACCTTTGTTCTCTTTCAATATTGACTACTCTGTGTCTTTTGTTTCTCCATATAAACTGTAGAGTCAATTTGTCACTATCCACAAAATAACCTGCTGAGATTTTGATTCTGATTACATTGAGTTTATGGATCTAGTTGGAAGGAACTGACACTTTAACAATATTGAGACTTCCTATCTATGAACATGGAATACCTCTTCATTTATTTATTTCTTATTTGATTTCATTCATCAGTTTTGTGTTTTTTCTCATATATGTCTTGTAAATATTTTGTTAGATTTATATCTAAGTAATTTTAGAGGGAGCTAATGTAAATGGTATTGTATTTTTAATTTCAAATTCCTGTATCCTGCAACTTTTTATAATAGCTTATTAGTTCCAGGGTTGTTTTGTCTATTCTTTTGGATTTTCTATATAAATAATCATGTCTTGTATTAGCAAAGATGGTTTTATGTTTTCCTGTCCAATCTGTGTAACTTTTATTTTATGTTTTTTTTTGGTTTACTGCATTAGCAAGAACTTCTAGTAGGACTTTGAAAAGCAGTGGTGAGTGGGGGCATTTTTGCTTTGTACCTGATATTAGTGGGAAAAAGTCCAGTGTCTCAGCTTTAAGTATGATGTTAGCTATAGGGTTTTTGTAGATAGTTTTTATCAGGTTGAGGAAGTTCCCATTTATTCTTACTTTATTCCTATTTCAGGGACCCATTGAACTTGCTCACTGCACTTTGTATGTGTGCTGAGGCTATTTGTTTTCAGTGTTGTAAATAAAGTCTTATTGGGGAAAAACATAGAGCAATTTGTTGTCATTTTATTTGGCTTATGAATAAATGCATTCTTAAAAGATTTTTTGCATTTGAATTATTATTTGGCTTCTTTAGTTCTAAGTGAACTAATTTAATGGAATGTGTCTTTTCTCTTGAGTTTAGTCTTACTTCTACATAACATCTGTTCCCTTTCTTCCCATTGTTTCACCTAAATGAATAGTACTGTTTAGCACAAACATGTTTTTCTACTTTGTTATCACTGATGCACAGTATTGATAGAAGGGTATTAAATATAAGGTTGTGTGGGAATGCGATCTGGTGGTGGATTATCAGTAGACTTGTACCTGGGAACCTGACTAGATATGAATCACAGGAGTCATTTTGGATTAGCTACCACAAAAATAATTATTTTGAAATAGTAGTGAAACAAAGAGAAATTTTTACCCATGTTCCCACTAATACCCACACCCCCCACTCTCATGTAACATTTACTCCTGGTCAAAATTTTTGTTAGTGGTGGTGTGAAAGCAACCTCTCTTCATATAATAGTTCTTATGGTGTTAAGGAAGCCAGTATCAATGAAACGTGCACTATTTTTTTTTTTTTTTTGCGGTACGCGGGCCTCTCACTGTTGTGGCCTCTCCCGTTGCAGAGCACAGGCTCCAGACACGCAGGCTCAGTGGCCATGGCTCACATGCCTAGCCGCTCTGCGGCATGTGGGATTTTCCCGGACCGGGGCACAAACTTGTGTCCCCTGCATTGGCAGGCGGACTCTCAACCACTACGTCACCAGGGAAGCCCCGTGCACTATTTTTAAATGGGATTTCAACAACAGTTTGTGGAGGCTCCCGGACTTCAGACTACACTACAAAGCTACAGTAATGAAGACATTATGGTACTGGTACTGGTACTGGCACAAAAACAAAAATATAGATCAATGGAACAAGATAGAAAGCCCAAAGATAAACCCACACACATATGGTCCCCTTATTTTTGATAAAGGAGGCAAGAATATACAATGAAAAAAAGACAGTCTCTTCAATAGGTGGTGCTGGGAAAACTGGACAGCTACATGTAAAGAATGAAATTAGAACATTCCCTAACACCATACACAAAAATAAACTCACAATGGATTAAAGACCAAAATGTAAGGTCAGACACTATAAAACACTTAGTGGAAAACATAGAACACTCTATGACATAAATTACAGCAAAATCCTTTTGATCCACCTCCTAGAGAAATGGAAATAAAAACAAAAATAAATAAATGGGACCCAATGAAATTTAAAAGTTTTTGCACAACAAAGGAAACCATAAACAAGATGAAAAGACAACCCTCAGAATGGGAGAAAATATTTTCCAATGAAGAAACTGACAAAGGATTAATCTCCAAAATTTACAAGTTGCTCATGCAGCTCAATCAAAAAAGCTAACAACCCAATCCAAAAATAGGCAGAAGACCTAAATAGACATTTCTCCAAAGAAAATATACAGATTGCCAACAAACACATGAAAGGATGCTCAATAACACTAACAATTAGAGAAATGCAAATCAAAACTACAATAAGGTAGTTTTGATTTGCACACACCAGCTTTCTCACACCAGTCAGAATGGCCATCATAAAAAATCTACAAACAATAAATTCTGGAGAGGGTGTGGAGAAAAGGGAACCCTCTTGTACTGTTGGTGGGAATGTAAATTGATACAGTCACTATGGAGAACAGTACGGAGGTTCCTTAAAGAACTAAAAATAGAACTACCATACAACCCAGCAATCCCACTACTGGCATATACCCTGAGAAAACCACCATAATTCAAAAAGTGTCATGTACCACAATGTTCATTATAGCTCTATGTACAATAGCCAGGACATGGAAGCAAGCTAAGTGTCCATCGACAGATGAATGGATAAAGAAGATGTGGCACACATATACAATGGAATATTACTTACCATGAAAGGAAATTAAATTGATTTATTTGTAGTGAGGTGGATGGACCTAGAGTCTGTCATACAGAATGAAGTAAGTCAGAAAGAGGAAAAAAATACCATATGCTAACACATATATATGGAATCTATAAAAAAAAATGGTTCTGAAGAACCTAGGGGCAGGAGGGGAATAAAGACACAGATGTACAGAATGGACTTGAAGACATGGGGAGGGAGAAGGGTAAGCTGGGGCAAAGTGAGAGATTGGCATGGACATATATACACTACCAAATGTAAAATAGATAGCTAGTGGGAAGCAGCCACATAGCACAGGGAGATCAGCTCGGTGCTTTTTGACTACCTAGAGGAGTGAGATAGGCAGTGTGGGAGGGAGACGCAAGAAGGAAGAGATATGGGGATATATATATATGTATAGCTGATTCACGTTGTTAAAAAGCAGAAACTAACAAACACACCATTATAAAGCAATTATACTCCAATAAAAATGTTAAAAAATAAATAAATAAAGACCAGAGAAACACAAGTAAACAAGACAAAGTTGGCCCATAAATACCTACTTCGAAGTCAGAAAAAGAGATATATCGTATGATATCACTTATATGCGGAATCTAAAAAGAAATGATACCAGTGAACTTATTTCCAAAACAGAAACAGACCCATAGACGTAGAGAAGGAACATATGGTTACCAGGGGGGAAGGTTAGGAGGAAGGGATATAGTTAGGGAGTTTGGGATTGACATATACACAGTGCTATATTTAAAATGGTTAACCAATAAGGACCTACTGTATAGCACAGGGAACTCTGCTCAATGTTGTGTGGCAGCCTGGATGGGAGGGGAGTTTGGGGGAGAATGTATACATGTATATATATGGCTGAGTCCCTTTGCTGTGTACCTGAATCTATCACAACATTGTTAATCATCTCTACTTCAATATAAAATAAAAAGTTAAAAAAAAAAAACCCAAAGCAACAGTTTGTAAACATTTCAGCAAATATGAATAACTTGATATTTAAATGGTCTTTGCCCTGGTAGATACATTTTCAGAAGTTATACACACACTGTGGAGCATAAGAAAGTTCAATGGCTTGTCTCAGTGAACTTGCACCTTCACATGGAAAAACTGAATAACCCCATAAAAATTCAATTTGCTTCTGTAGGTATGATTCAATTCTTTTTCCTAAAGGCTCAATCACAGTTTTATCTCTATGTTTTATTTTCTGTTTTAGAAGAGGGATACATAAACCCTGTTTTTGTTTCCATGTCATTGAAGTGTAATTGATGATTGGATTTAGTAAGAAGAATTTATCTAACTAATGGAACTCCTAATAAATATTGTCGTATTAAGTCATTTCACTGAATCCTAATGGATTCGTTAACCACTAATTTTCTGTTTTTTTCTGGTTTGCTTACTTTGGAAAAGATTTGGCCATCTTTCTAAGGTTGTGTTATGAAGGTAATGTATGATAGCAGCTCCTGAACTGTTACTGCTGTGAGAAGGTGAAGTCAGCAAGAGGGATGGACACAGAATCAGGATTTCAGCTGCAACTGTGCTCTCTGGAGAGGATTTAACTTCACATTCCAGATGTGGGTTTCAGAGACATAGGGAATGTTATGAAGTTGGAATAAATGCTGCCAAATAACAATCCATATATTTTTGGTTATGTAACTGCTTCTATTTTGACATTTAGGGACTATTTTGGAATATATTTAGCAATATTAAAGTTGTGCTGCTTTTTCTTACTTTTTTTTCCTTGTAATTGATGGAGGGCTTTTTGAGGATGCTAAATAAACTTACTAGAGAATGGACTTGAGGACATGGGGAGAGGGAAGGGTAAGCTGGGACAAAGTGAGAGAGTGGCATGTACATGTATACACTACCAAATGTAAAACCGATAGCTAGTGGGAAGCAGCCACATAGCACAGGGAGATCAGCTCTGTGTATGTATGTATATGTATAGCTGATTTATTATTTTATAAAGCAGAAAGTAACACACCATTGTAAAGCCATTATACTCCAATAAAGATGTTAAAAAAATACTAAAATCCACTGACAACATGAGTATGACTAAATTAATACACAAGTATGTAAGACTGAAAGGATTTTTTATTCTTAATCTATTTGTTTATTGTGATCTTAAAAATAAATATTTGGAGAAGGTGTTGTGTTGCCCAATATCATTCATTGATTGTTGACAGTCCTTTTGTATCAGAAACACTCTGAATAACAGGTCATTTACTTTTGTTATTAAAGTGAGACATTCTACTTGCCTCAAAATGGAATCCATAGCTTCTTAAAGCAGTAGAAATCTGATTCCCAGAACATCAGTAATAACTGAGACTTGTAATATATATATTATTGTTAAATGTATTTGTAAATGGATGATATTGAAGAGGGTTTAAACATGGCAGCAGTTAAGTGACAAAAATGAGCAATGGAACTAGGCAAGACAAATATGAAAAGATCTAAATACCATGGGTCAGGAAATTTAGCCAAACTCTATTAGAGAAACCAAAAGATCAGAATTTTAAATATATTCTTAAAGTAGTTAGGGGAAAGGATTCTGAAGCAAATTGCTTTGGTTCAAATCCTGGGACCTCCAATATTTTAACCGTGTGACCTTAACTGGGCAAATTACTTAACCTGTCTGTAATTCATTTCTCTACTGCAACATGTTTCAGTAGAGAGTTTTTGAACATTATATGAGTTAATATGTGTAAAACACTTAAAAAAGGGCCTTCTTCATGTAAGTATTATGTCAGTATTGGATATTTGTATTGTAATTTTTGTTCTGCATATAGAGAATGAGAATTTGTTTGGACTATGAGATTCTTTGAGCATTGGGTCCCATGGGTGAACAATACTGCTGTTTTTCTTGTTTTTTCTCACTACCCTGTCTTCCCAACATGATCAATGAAGATCACATCTGCAGCCATCTTGAGACAATTCTAGAATAGGATTTCCATGTCCAGAAGTTATATAATGGTTTCCATGTTTTGATATATAATATGTTTAACTTTTGTAGTGCTGTTTATCTGTTTATCTTCAGGTTATCTGCAAGCCTCAGGGTTGCTGGTATAAGGAGTGGTACAGGATCAATTAATGGATCTACATGAAAAACATATCTATTAGTACTGATGAGAAAAATAGTACAGACATTTCTATTAGAAAACATTTTTATTTATATTGGGAATTGAGATAAGAGAGTGAAGGGATTGCAACATAAGTTTAAATAAAATGGCTGAATCAAAGGCACAGGGACTTGGAATTCCATTTCTAACCACTGGGGGCTCAAGGTCTGGGTTTGTAAGATATGGATGATAGAGTTGGAGCAGATCAAGACTACAGTTTAAAAATGAGTTAACCTTTGCCAAACTAATGCTGTGTGAGATCCTGTGAATAAAAAGAGCACTTGGAAGAGACCTGTGATGGCTTTGGAAATTTTCCTTTAGTAAAGCTTAGGTAAGGATAATAAAAGACTACTTACCCTAGTTAAGCAATCCCCATAGCTTCTATGGAAAATTCCAAATCCTCCCTATCTTTGTAAATTTGCAACCATCTGGAGAAGCAATTCAAGTACCAGCTACAGGAAAATCAGAGAGAATTCCTTTTACTCCTCTCTCTCTCTCTCACATGCACACACACACACACACACACACACACACACACAATAGCACTCTCTCTCTTAAAGGTAAAAGAAAAATCAGTAAGAAATCTGATACCCAGAGGTTTGCATAACCAGAATCTCATAGATCACTGTTTAGAATGAAACTCTGCAAATTCCCAGGCATCTGTTCCAGGACATAAAACTACATGCTTTTTCACAATTCTTTTGTGTGACATTAAACTAGTATTTGTGAAGTATAAGAGTAGCAAGTATAAATGGCACTTAAAAAAATTTAAATAATTTTAAATATAATTTCTCTGTTGATAATAGTTTGGGTGACAATCATAGTGTGTCTATAAAAAAACTCACTTATTTCCATTGAACTATTTATTTTAATTTACTTTAATTTGATTTGAAGGATTTGCCCCCACAGCACATAATGAAATCTTAATTAAAATGGGAATAAACATTATTAATTTAGTTTCTGCATTCATATGCCAAAACAGTTTAAAATGTTTTTTCACTTTAACATGCAGTATTTCTCTACAATGGTTTGATTCCAACGGTCACAAATTTTTGAATGTTACCTCTTATGTGAAACCGTCATTCAATTCTGAACTAAGATGTCATTGATTCCATTAGATTTTCTGTAAAATAATGATGGTGTGATATGGCTATAGAATTGCTTTTGATGTGATTAGTTGTCTATGCATCTTACTATTTTATTTCAAGCCAAAAGTCACACTTTAAAAGAACATCTAAAGCAAACAAATTAAAATATTTACAATTTTAGAATCTAGATGGTGATTATGTGGTTATTCACCGTACATTTCTATCAAATTTGCAGTATGTTCATAATGTTTATAATAAAATATTGGAAAAAAAGTCCCATATAGACAGATAGTTATCATAGTATTGCACCCTCTACATCAGTACACAGACTGATGTTCATTGGCTTCTGGGATGCTTTTAACTGATACATCTTTACCTCTGTTAAAATCACAGATAACATTAGAATCATTGATCAATGAGTAATATTTTCTTTTCTCTTAATACGATGCTAATTAGCATTTATTTTATAGTAAATAATGCATATAGTAAATTTAGATTCATGACTGTTTTAGTCTTTGGCACTGACTCTTTTTTTTAAATAAATTTATTTATTTTATTTATTTATTTTTGGCTACTTTGGGTCTTTGTTGCTGCATGTGAGCTTTCTCTAGTTGCTGTGAGTGGGGGCTACTCTTCGTTGCAATGTGTGGGTTTCTCATTGCTTCACTTGTTGTGGAACACTGGCTCTAGGTGCATGGGCTTCAGTAGTTGTGGCTCGCGGCCTCTAGAGCACTGGCTCAGTAGCTGTGGCACACTGGCTTAGTTGCTCCATGGCATGTGGGATCTTTCCGGACCAGAGATTGAACCCGTGTTCCCTGCATTGGCAAGAGGATTCTAAACCACTGTGCAATCAGGGAAGCCCTGGCACTGACTCTTTGAGTTACTTTATTTGGCAGGATTTTAAACACAAAACAGGATATTTAAGTATTCAAGTAAATATTTAAATATCAGTATATTTAAAACCTTTTATGTTATGTGGTACATAGTAGACTCATCATCAGTAAATGTCTGATGAAAGAAGAAGAAAAAAGAATCAAGAAGAAGAAAAAGAAAGAAAGAAAGGAAAGAGTTGGCCAGTGTCCAGCTATGAAACTAAAGTCCCCTTTGTTAATTACCTCTCAATATAAGGTACTATGGAAAATCAAATCTAAAGAGAAAGTGTTTTCTTAATTTCTTAATTCCATTCAACTGTCTTGGCTTCCCTGATGCTTTTCTCATATGTTTCCCTAATTCAGAGAGAAAATGAAATATCATTAGTGAGCTAACATTTATGAAACAAGGGGGCAGCAGGTGGTAGGGAGAGGAAGGTATCAGTAGGAATCCCTAGTGCCTTGTAGTGTGAATTGACTCCTTGAATAGTTATGCAAACAATAAGTTTCAGTGAAGTGAATCATTTCAGAATTAAATCTATTAATTATTTTTCATGTTGTGTAAAAGTGTTTTCAAATGGCCTTCTACCTGCCTTGCCCAATATGTAGTCCCTTAAACAAGACAGCTTGCCTTAAATTGACCACATTTAAATTTAAACCAATGCAGCCATTTGTATACAACAAGTCCTATGGGCGAGGTGTAGCACTGTATGTTGTGAACAAATATAATGTGAAGAAAAATCAAGGTTCTGATTATATTATTATCATTTTAGAGATAATGGTAAATGGTTAAAAAACAAAAAAAATAATTCGGCTTCAGCTGGTAGGCATCTTTTATAATAATTAGAAGGAAGGAATAGAAAGAGGTGGGCATTGTTTGCCTACCTTACTAATAGCCATCTGTGTCCTCAGGATTGACCCTCACCTCTCCACTCCACTGCCCACATCGTTTCTTGTTCTGCTTTTGTCTAGTTGTAAAACAAATTAAAATCCTCAGCTAGGAATGCTGTGGTTGGCAGAGTTAGAGCAGTGATATAGTTCAAAGAACCCCATCTGGCAAGCAAGCTCCAAAAACAAAAATAAAACCTTTTTTCCAGCTCACAGAAGTCCAGAGCGAGAGATTAATTAAAGTCAAAGGAGACAAAACACACACACACACACACACACACACACACACACACACACACACACTCACAGAACACTTCCTAGTATTGTCAGGATGATGATTTATTTTCTGCCCTCTGCATACAAAGTCTTTCTCCTTCACAGTATGCTCTTTGATAAACCAATAGCCTCTTCAAGTAAAATTCAAAACATTATAATATTTATGAATAAATCTCCTTGCTGAACCCATATTTCAGAAATTCTAAAAGAGTTGACTGTATAAATTCTGTCACATTTACATATTATATTTTTTCTCATCCAGTTTTAACTTTGGCACAGTCATTAATCTTTGGGGTTGGGTTTATTTTTACTTAAGGTTTAACATTTTTCCTGGTCTATTGACACAGTGTACCATTTGCTAACCACGTCGTCCCATTTGAGCTCCTCACATACTTATTTAAATGGCATGGATAATGCTAGGTTTCTCCCATATGATGAGGTAATTTACATAAGCATCCTCAGGGGTCTCTGAAGTTCTTGGTGAACATAACATTGTCCGAGATAATAGGATGCCTAGACAATGCTTTGTCCTTTGAATCCTGACTTTTCCTTGTGGTTTCAGGATCCCTTTAGAAGAGGCTGAACTTCCTTTTAGGTTTTTGTTTCTATGAGGAGGAAAAAAAATGCAAAATCAAAGCTCTATAGTGTGCTTTCAATTCTACATTTTAACAGATACTAAAAGCGAAAGAACTGAGTTATCTCTGAAGTATTGTTGGTTCGATGGCTAGGGAGGAGGGAAAACCTGCTGCTCTGTGGTGGAAAAAGAAATTCAGGGATCTTTTGTGCTGAGTGAAATAACAGCCTTTACTTGTTCTCCTACACAGCTGGCAAAAATGACTTTCTTCCCTTATTTCTTTCCTCTTCTCTTTACTTACTGCACATTATTGGCTTGTTTGCTCAATGGGAGGAAGAGTAGGTGTAATGCAAATTGTCTGATGTACTGAGGAGGATATCCTGAGGGTAAATATCTGTATTTTGTAAGGTGATTTCCTATCACCAAATGATACAAAACTGGGCAGAATAATTCCAGTTGGAGAAATATGTTTCCATTGTTAAGTTATATGATTTCAGAATTGAGATGGTACTTTAGTAGCATATGACTTAACATATTGATTTGATTTTTTGGTTTTTTGCATTTGCTTTGATTCAGATTTTAATTTTAAAATATTAAGATATTTGCAAAGTATACATTATGTTTTTACTCCTGATGTTTCTAGTTTAAGTCTGCAGTGACAACTGCAAAACTATGAGGATGTTTCAACTCACAGAAGCGTCTGGTACACCTCAAATTATTTACCAGCACCTCAGATCTTCCTGCCAGCATCACAACATGGGTTAACATCATGGATCAATTAAAGTTCAATTTACTTCCACAGTATATCATATGAATACTATCAAGATGCCTGTGGTTTTAGAAGCGAACAAGTAGCTCAGAATGTGAGGAAATTTAAAAAATCCCTTTGCTTTTTTCCTTCTAGTTTTTCAGTTTGAAATGAAAGCAGACTATTTTTTAGAAGTGAACAAAGCTTAAATATGTTTTGATAACTAATGGAATGTAATAGGATCTTTAATACCTAGTCTCTAAGGAGGTGCCAAATTGATGTAGCAGGAAGGAGCCTGGATTGAAATCTAGAATAAGGTGGGGAAAACCTTATTCTAAAGTCCTGTCACTTAATAACTGTGTGACTTTGGTCAAGTCACTTTATCTATTTAGTCATCAGTTTCAATGTATAGAATACATTGTTACAATACATTTATTTGGAGAAAAGTTAGGGAAATTAGAGTTCCATAACAGGGATTCTGGAAGGAATTTCTCACCTCACCTTTAATAGAAACAAGCACACACAGAAATATACACATCATACAAGTGTTCTATCAGCTTAGATATAAACTACAGTGGTCTACAAAGCTGATTAAACAGTCAATTTCTCCTGTCTATTCATTAAGCTTTATGAGAGTGAGAAAAATGTAAAGATACAGATACTGTCACCAATAAAAAATAGGTATACATGAAAAGAAATTTAACAATACAAGACCTTTTATGAATGCATCCCAATTAATAGTTTATTTAGGGCTAAGGGACACCATGTGTTTTGAATAATCTAATTTTAAAAGGAAATATTTAAGAATGGAGAGATTCTCACAGTAGTGCAGGAAAAGCTGACTTAACTAGTCTTGAAGAAGGTCACAAAATAGGCCAGCTCTGGGTGAAGTCTCATTTCTTCACTGTTTTGATTTCACACTCCTAATTTGGTCTTCTCCATCACCTATGTCTTCCTAATGTTGGCATGCAGAGGACCCATCATTCCCTCCTTCCTTCATTCATTTTGCCATTTATTGACCAATTCATTTATTTTTTATTGAGTTTTCATCACCTGTAAGACATTATCTTGTTTACCTCTGCAAATATAAAATGAATAAGACATAATTTAGTTTATAAGGAAATAGAGGACTACAGGTGAGGTAAAACAGATGTAATAAACATATTGGAGGAAAATGTGGGTATTTAAATAAAAGTAGTGCTTGTGTATTATATGAAATGAATACAGTGACTAGAAGGATAAAGAAATCAGTCAGGGAGCAAGTGTTATTTGAGCTGGATTTAGAAGTATAAATAGCATTTCATTTCACCAAGAAAGAAAGTCATGCATTTCATGGAGAAGGATTGGCAAAATTAGCACATAAAAAGCAAGAGGATAAATCATTTAATGGGGAAGAATATGTATTCTTATTTAAGGAGAACCTAACGAAGAATAGTAGTTGTAGATAAAGTCTACAAGGTAGGCCAATTCAAACACGGAATGTGGAATTTAAACATTATTCCATTTACAAGGACAAGCAGTGTTTTTATCAGCTATATGCTTGATTAAAATATGTTTGTAGAAAAATAAATCCATATGGATAAGGAAAGACATAATAGAGAGTATGGAAATTACAATCTGGAAAACCACCTAGGACTATCATGAAGATCTTAGCCAGGAAGCTGGCATCAAAACAAAAGGTGACTATGAGAGAAATTAATGAGGTATAATTAAAACATCTGGCTGCTATGTGAATTTGAGTCATGAGGAAGAAATAAAGAGGAGAAAAAATGAATCTGAAGTACTCAACTTGAATAGCTAAGCAAATTGTTTCACTAGTAACAGATACAAAATATAGAATAAAAATTACCATGGAAGTATGAAGGAGATTTTGGGGTGTTGTATAAGTTCATTATTCCACCCATTGAATATCAGCATATGTATACATTTGGGTGAAATCATATGCTTTAAGAAATACTTCAAGTAGGAGTCAAAACGTATCAATTTAAAAAATATATCTTTTGACTGATACTTAAAGAATATAGAGGAAACACAGGAGATAAATTCTGCTTTTAAAAGTCTTGTGATATAACTGGAGGAAGAAAATAATATAGTAATAATTACTACAAAAATTCACTGGAAAACAGATGCAAACTAAGTTGTGTCATGTTAACTTAAAGATTAAAAGAATCTCAGCAAAGAGTAAGAAGAGCATCCGTTGTATGCTACCATTATAACAGGCCAGCTTCATCGAGTTAGGCAGAGGAACAGCATTTTCAGGAGACAGTAGACTAAAAATGTAGATGTACCTGGTGGATAGGATTCCGTGGTTGGAAAGAATCTGCTTATCAAATCATCATTAGCTCAAAAACCTGAATGTTCAGGGGAAGCTACAAAGCCCAACTGTTTGCATATTCAGTTTAATAACTTGAATGACTTGAACAAGACCACGCAGAGAGCGAAGCAAGTTCTTCATCTGCTTTACATTATCATATGTTAAGCTCACAGGGCTACAATATAAGCACTCAGAGAACAGCCAATGCATAAATATTGATGGCTGAAATAGGAACTCTTTCCTCACTTGGAGCAGTCCTAAAATGAGGAAAGTTTCAGTTAATATTCTGGAAGAAGAGATAAATTTATAATTTTCCTAGAAATTTAAGGTAGAATTACTCCATTAATTTACCTATACCAGCAATGTTAGCAATTGCTTCTGTTTTTCTGAAGTAGGGAATTGCTGATTCTTTTGTAATTACTTTACTCCTCAGGGACTATCTCAGTGCTTCCTAATGATATTAAGCTAGAGTTTAGCTAACTCTGTTTCTCACTTTCACATAATCACAAGCTTTCCTATAGGACTTGTTTTGCTGTGGTTTTCTAAGGCTGATGTTTTATTAGTGCTTCTTGTCTTGCCACTTGAATTATATAAGGTATTTATCAACTAATAGCAGACCACCAAAATTTTAAATGTATAAATAAATAAATAAATAAATATATATATATATATATATATATATATATATATATATATATACAATACCCAAGAACAGGTTTCTTTTAAAGAACACTATTCTAAAAGTCTCAGATTATACACAGAAGTTACACATCATAAAAAAAAAATTTTTTTGGACATGAATCTTAAAGGATAATTAAATATAAATAGCTCCTTATTATAAGTTTTAAAATTCCTTCATTCAACAATTATAACAATTATTTACTGAATATCTGTTATAAATTGCATGTTTGTGTCGCCCCAAAATTCATACGTCAAAAATCAAATACCTTGTGGGATGGTATTTGGAGATTGGACCTTTTTTTTTTTTTTTGCGGTACACGGGCCTCTCACTGTTGTGGCCTCTCCCGTTGCGGAGCACAGGCTCCGGATGCGCAGGCTGAGCGGCCATGGCTCACGGGCCCAGCCGCTCCGCAGCATGTGGGATCTTCCTGGACCGGGGCACGAACCCGTGTTCCCTGCATCGGCATGCGGACTCTCAACCACTGCGCCACCAGGGAAGCCCACAACCACAGATTTTTAAACTAACATTTTCTTATTAATCAAAATAATGTGATGTACAAAATTAAAGTGAATTCAGATGATAATCTTGATAATTCAAGCATATATGTTTAAATATTATCTTTTCCTCTTGCATTGCTTAAGATAAAACAGATCCAATCTCAAGCTTCTAGCAAATAATCTGCTTTCCCCTTTACAGGACAGTGTAGGATAGCAAGATTGGTTAGCTTCATTGGTTTTAAACAACAATTTGGTCTATAAATGAGCCAACTGCTTATTGTTGTTTTTAATGGAAAAACAATTTTATGCAATAATTAGAGGTTACATCACTAACCTGGGCCAGATTCATTAATTTGTGAGCATTTTTTTTTTATTCACAAGTGAAAGAGTGAGTGAATCAACATAACCCATTGCCACACCTGGGTACAAGAACCTCCCGCATATTCTACAGGAATATTGGAATGTTATCTCATTACAGGAGGCAGGATCCCAATTATTTGAGTTTAATTACTAAATTTTTGGCCAAAGTGCTTATTTCATTTTCTCAATATATTAATGTTGCTATGGCTGGCCTAACTCAAGGTAGCTGATTTTGTAGTAAATGTATTTCATAAAGTTGTCTTCCAGAAGTAACAATGTGTTATTGAATTTTCTCTAAATAAAAAATATTAGAATTTTGTTCATGACATTGACTAAGATTCGATGAAAGTGCACACTTTGGTCAGTTGAAGACACAAACTAGTTCAAAATTTATTCCTACACCATTCCATCAATATTATTATAATGGTACCATAAGTGTAAATAATAAGTATTATTTTTATTATTATTATTATTATTTAATTCATGTTTTAGTTTATCCTGAAGTGCACGGAAAAAAAATATTCCTGAGACAGAATAACTTTGTTTTTACTGCCAGGGAAACACACTTTTCTAAGCATATTTTTGAAACATCTGTTTAATGTCTCTGATTGTTTTTCACTTACAATAAGCTTGTCAATAAAAATAATTGTTCAGAGAAAATTTCATGCTTGAATATATTTGGAAAAAAACTCAGTATATTTGGTATAAAAAGCTTTCAAATAATAGAACATTTGCACTTATACTAGAAGTACATAAAAACTGATATGAATAAACAACTGATATGGATGGAAGGTTTCACATGAAGGGCCTTATTTTTATAGTTGGAATGCTTTCTCAATGAATGCTTGTTATTACTAATTGTCCTTCTAGCAGTCCTCTCTCAGGACACCTATATTTTGACAAAGCCTTGCCACAGAATCTTACCCTTCCTCTAGTTAAAGTCTCCATCAATAAATTGGTCTTGATCATTTTCCTTCATTTCAGTTTTTGCCCAGTCTTTCACATTCCAGTTTTTAATTCACTCATTTTTTGTATTGCTAGTCTCTTTAAAAGAGTTATAATGATTGTAATACTATAAATAATATTTAAACATCAACTATGAGCCATACATCATTAACCTGGATTCTTGAATTTGTAATTAATCTTCTTAGCAATGCCGTTAATATTTTGTTATATTCATTTTACAAATAAGAAAATAGAGGCCCAGAGAGTGTGTAACTTTTCAAAGTTAAAAGTAAGGGGCAGGGCCAGATTTTAACCTTGGTCCCTCCCAGTCCAGAGATATGCTTTGCAACAAGCCACATGATTTCACTAACTTTATTGGGGAATCGATTTTGTTCTCATGGATCAAGTACAAGATATGACAGGATCAATTGTACTACTGGGTTGCCCTCTCTCTAGATCTCCCTTTCTCTTTCTTGGTGAGCTTTGTCAGTCATCCATGATAGTAAGGTTAGAAGACTACTCCAAATCTGAGAGAAATACAAAGAATGGATGAACTTATTTCTAAAAAAAATGTGTGAAATTTCCCAGTTTAATGAGACCAGATTGAATCTATAAACTCGAATTCCACTTCCAAACATTTTGACTTAACTGATAAAATGATTACCCAAAACATTTATGGGAATTTAGAAATCAATTTATTCAAAACCTTCATCTTATAGTAATGAATCTAAGGCTCAAAATGATGAGTTCCTTGAAGTCTAAGTCAACTGTATTTTATCATTAATGGGGTTTTAGAATTTTATTAAGTTCATATCCTTTGCTGTGAAGGTTTTTTTTAAAAAATTTATTTAGCTAAGAAAATACACAGAATGAACTAGTTTTATTCATAAAGAGAATTTCTGGAAAACTTTTCAACATAATTATATGTACATTGAATTGTGGTTCCTACTAACTTACATTGAAACTTAATGCTTAATAAAACATATTTTAGGAGACCTTAATTTTAATATTGCTTTACTCAATTTCCTTTTCTCAAGCATAACCTTAAATCAGATTTTAAACTTGTGGTAGTGTGAAACAGTGAAAGAATTTGTGTTTCAGATTCACATAGTTCTTTCTGTTCTGATGCTATCTATTGTTCAATATATTATATTTCTCACAAATTATTTAACCTTTCTGAGCTTCATTTTTAGTTTAAACTAAAAGTTATTCTCTTCATAAGAAATATTATAAGAATTATATATGATAGCTGACATAAAACTCTAGCCCTGTGATTAGTTTGTAATTGAAGGAGATGGTGTTGTAGTTACCCAATATTTTGTGGCCTATCTTCCTGGGAGGCTTTTATAATCCTGATCCCTGAAATCAGTCTTGAATCATGATTTATGAGTAGAAGTGTTATGTTACCCTGCCATGCAGATGTTTCAAGTGTCTATCATGACAACTGAAATGTCTCATACTGTCTTTCCAGCCAGCAAGAATCTTGCAATGAAGAAGGCATGGCCACCTTTGATAAAAATGTAGAGTGAAGAAAAGGCAAGGCTTTGTTTTTTGTTGTTGGTAGCATGTCATAGCTGTTATAAAGGCAACACAGTCTAGCTTATTTTGGCTGATTCAGAAATAATTAACATGTAACAGTACTCCTAGTAGACATTTGTGATTTACTCTCTAATATTTATTCCTAGTTTCCCAATAGAACCTGATTTCTTTTATGTCTCCCAGCAAAAGTTCATTCTGCCCACTATAGAGGATGGGGTATTTAAGTCTGAGCCCTTTAATGTATTCCCTCATTTTCTTTTCTAAGACATGTCCTTTCAGCTGTTTACTGAAACACAAAATTGGCTAGCATTCTCTTTTCCAGGATTAGAGAGCCAATTTAAGTGGATATAGTAAATTCTAGGAAGGTAGGAAAGTGGTAAACTGATTAAAAAATTTTAAGGCCAGGAACACCTCACTCTATCACACTCCCACCCTCGTCACCACCTCCCAAACACACAGCACACAGCTGTTGACTTTATCTACCCCCAAAAAAGAGAAAAAATAAATATAATTATGCAGAGAAATTTGGAAAGCAACCTGTATTTTAGAAGTATATTATTATGCCTTGCTATCCAACTTATTGTTTCAGATTTCTCCTAAACAGAGGATTATGCTGAGTCAACAGAGTGCTATGAGAATGCAGAATACTAAGGTGAGTTAGAGATTTCAAGACACTCTCTTGGACTCAACTTAAGTATTTAAGGACTCTGGATTTGAGGACCAGCACATGGAATTTATGGGTAGCACACAGATGAAAACTCTTCTAAGATTTTAGGGAGTTATTTTGCTAGAGAATGACAAAAATAACAAAAACATGACTGTAGGTCCTTTGATGATCTCTAGGTCTTTAGCGCTCCATGAATAGGAAGAAGGATGCTAAAGCCAGAGTAGCTCATGAAAGCTTTCTAATGTTCATCTCAAGTGTGTCAGTGGAAGACAGTGTAGAGTGGAAACTCTCTTAGTAAACTCAACCAAGGTAATCCTTGGAGACCTGGATTCTGATAACAAAGAAATGTTTTATTTTCTTCCTTTGGGGAGGATATAAATACATTTCATATAAGCATGACCATTTTTAATAGTTCATGTTGTGTGTATAGACATTGGTTAATTAAGATAATTGACTCTTTGAGACCTTTGTCATGTCCTACCATGAATTTATTTTCTTTTTTCTACATTCACTATTATTCTTTTGGGGATTCACATGTTTCAAGAAAAGCTAAATTCTAGAACCAAGAACATGGCCTAGTTTGCTTCATCTGGACACAATGATTGATTAAAAATTGGGCAAAGGAAATAAGCCGTATTTTATATATATATATATATATATATATATGTCATTTCTTGGGAAATCTGGATAAACAAAAAGTCTGTCTCTTGTTCCAGATGGTATTTTGTGCATATGTGATGATTTGAAATACTGCTGCCATTTTGCTATCAGAAGAGACTATCATAGATGTGGGAACCAAAAAGAAGCAAACAAAATCTGATCCAATATGTCTGAATTCTCTTCGAGTTCTGAAATTTTTACAAGAAACCATGACCTGCCTTATCCAAAAACTTCCACTTTTGTTGATGTTACTTAAAAAAATACATTTTGCCAAGTAAAAGTTCTTTTTAAAGAACTTTATTTTAGAGCATTTTCATGTTTACAGAAAATTGAGAGGAAGGTACAGAGATATTCCATATACTGCACACACACACACACACACACACACACACACACACACACACACACATGCATAGCCTCCCTCATTTGCCACCAGGACAGCACATTAGTTAGAGTTGATGAACCTACATTGACACATCATTATCACCCAAGGTTCATAGTTTACATTAGGGTCCACTTTTGGTGGATTTAGACAAAGATATAATGGCATGTATTCATCATTATAGCATCATAGAGAGTATTTTCACAGCCCTGTGCTTCACCTATTCAAAAAGAAACTCCCCCCACCCCTTGTAATCTTTTTACTCTTTCCTTAGCTTTGCCTTTTCCAGAATGTCTTATAGCTGGAATCATGCAGTGTGTAGCCTTTTCAGATTGGCTTCTTTCACTTAGCAAATGGCATTTGATGTTCCTCCACATCTTTACATGGCTTGATAGTTTATTTCTTTTTAATGCTGAATAATATTCCATTTTCCAGATGTACCACAGTTTGTCTATTCACCTACTAAAGGACAGCTTAGTTGTTTCCACGTTTGGGTAATTTTGAAAAAAGCTGCTATAAACATCTCTGTGCAGATTTTTGGTGTGCGCAAGTTTGTTTTTTTTTTTCTTCCAATATTCTGGTTGCTTTACCTCATCCTTTCCAAGGCTCTGAGATAATCTATATTAGTATTTTGTTAGCACCTTCTATGTTTTCTTCCATGCCAATATGAAGATACACTCATATAAAACATATAGAACACACACACAAACATAGACATTTGTAGTCTCTTGTTGTCGTTGTGAAAAACAGTGGGATCAACTTTTAAACACATTTATGCATACTAAATTATCTTCTGGAAATCCATGTCAGTTAACTGGTTGAATTTTAAGTCATTCCTTTAAAAGCTAGGTAATATCTTTTGGTGTGGATATACTAATTCTCTATTGATGGGTATTTATTTAGGGTTTTTGTTTTTGTGTGTGCTTACATTTTTACTACTATGAGAAATATTCTGATATTAATATTCTTGTACTTACTTTTATTTGCATCATTCTTGTATTTATATAGAATAACTTTTCTAGGAGAGTAAATTACAAGGTCAAAAGATAAATTTTAAAAATTATATCAAATTTTATTATATTTTTCCATAATGCTGAAATAATTCACATTTACTTGAACAAGAACTGAGCATACTGTCTTCCCTACTATCCCACAAGGAATAGATATGTCACTAATTTTTCCAGTCCAAAATATACAAATTACTTTCTCTTTGTCACTTAAATTTACTGACTACTGAGTTTAGGTATCTTATTTTCAGTGTTTGGACAACTGGATTTACTCTTCTGTGAGTGGCCTAAGCACATCTATTTTTGCTTACTTAGGCCTGGTGTCTATTTTTCACCAGGTTACATGTGATTTTGCAGTTTATCTCTAAGAGGTTTGGAAATTTGAATTCTTACTATAAATATCTTTTCCCCAGTTCCCAAAATTTTGTAGACTTCATTTATGGTATATTCTGAAATACAATCTTTTAAGACATTCTATATAGCAAATGTTTCTTTATTTTTACAGTTAGCTGACCTAAAGATTGCCTCTAGATTTTAATACAGCTTTTTTGATTTTCTTGCTGTATTTTTATCAGTATAAAAATTGATAAAACTGTTTTTAACCTTAAGTCTGATACCATTTGGATATTTTTTCAGTATGTGTTATGTAACATAGAAATCCAGCTTACATTTATTTCCAGATGAAGATACAATTATGTGAACAACAGTTATTAACTATTGTTTTTTATTTCCCCCTCTGGAGTTGACGCACTACATTTGCAAGATAGACATTAAATATTTATAAGTACTGGGAACTATTTCAAGATTCCCAATGCAGTTCTATTAATCGGTTTGATTATTCTCAAGTCAATATTGATATGTGTTTATCCCCAAGCCAATATTAATTTTATTACAAAAACTCTAAATATATTATGATATTAGATATATTAGAACTATTATTAGGATTTTATCAGCCCTGCTCACTTCCATCTACCAACAAACAAACCAACATTCTATTGAAATATAATTGGATTTGTATTAAATTTATATATTAATTATGGGAGAGTGGCTATTTTTATTATTTGAAGTCTTTCCCTCAAAATCATTTTTATCCCTTTTTAAGTCTAGATCTTGCTTTATGTTCTACAAAAAAATTTAAAGAATTTTTTATTCTGTCTTTTTTATTAAAATTTCCCAGAATTATTATAGTTTTGCAACATTACAAATATAATTCTTTCTTCATTTATTTTTAGATACTCCTAAAATTAAAAAAATAATAATAAATAAACTATTGATTTTCATGTATTTGTCTTAAAACTAAAACATTTCTATACTTTATTATTTCCAGAAAATCTACTTTACCTGGAGATCATAATCCTAGAATTGCATAATCAACAATTGCTATAGTATTATGCATTATTTTTCAATGTTTTTTATCAGTTCTTTTTATTATATTATTTCACTTTTTATTTTCCTATGTTTTATCTTATATTTCAACTCTGACAATATGGAATAATAATGATGAAAGTAGTCATTCATTGTAGTTCCTGAGCTAAATTGAAATCATCTTTCTGTTGTAGGATAATATTTACTTTTTTTTTTCCAGCCGCTCTGCAGCATGTGGGATCTTCCCGGACCGGGGCACAAACCCGTGTCCCCTGCACCGGCAGGCGGACTCTCAAAAACTGCACCACCAGGGAAGTCCTGCTCATATTTTTGATAAATTGTCATGATTATATTTTAAAAGTTTATAGCTAATCCTATTTATCAGCAAGCAGCTAAATTTTATGTACAATTATAACCTTACTTATTTATCAAGTTTTACTTTCTTTTTTTGTAATACAAAGCATTTTAATTGACACTGTTTGTTACCTTCAATCCACACAATGACAAAGTTTATAAACATATTTAAATATAGTAGTATCAATTCCCAATCTTACACATTCTATATGAATTTAATATTTCAATGGTCTAGTTTTTACATAATAACTTCAAATAGAATTATTAACTGAAAATCTATTCTTCATTCAGCTTTATCAGTGAGTGTACATAGTATAGCTTATTAACACACTCTCTTTTTCAAAACTTTAAGTAATGCTGTAGTGATTTACTTTTATATATTAAATTTAATATTTGAAAGTAATTACATATTGTCACACATTACAAGCTGCAAGTGTTCTATTAATATTGCTGATTATAATTAATTTAAATATTTTTGACTTGAAGGTTTTTGGTGGTAAGGAATTCAAGATTATGTATTAAAAGACTAAAATTCACATATAATAAATTTTAATCTGTATTTTGAAATGCCAATATTTCATAAATACAATAAACAAAACCTAACTTACTGAATATGCAATATGGATATGACTTTATTTCACACTCAGAACATTAGGATTTTACCCTTGTTCCTGATCAAACACATTTCTCTGATTTTTTGTTTTTTTGCAAGTTTTATTTATTTAAAAGTTGTTTTAACTTTTTAAAACATCTTTATTGATATATATTTTGTATATCACACAATTTACCCATTCAAAATGTACAATTGAATGTTTTTTTTTAAATTGAAGCATAGTTGATTTAGAATGTTGTATTGATTTCTGCTGTACAGCAAAGTGATTCAGTTATACATATGCATAAATTCTTTTTTATGTTCTTTTCCATTATAGTTCATCACAAGATATTGAATATAGTTCCCTGTAGTATACAGTAGGACCTTGTTGTTTACCCAATTTTAAATTAGTAATGCTTAATATAAATAACATTACTGATTTTAATCTAGAAGAATCATTCAGGCTTTTTTCTTCAATGTATACATAACTTCATCAACAATGTATAACATAATTTAAATAAATAATAATATAAAATAAATTATACAAATCAAAATACTTCTTTCAGGGTCTAAAATAATATCATATTTGCAAGCCAAGGTTTTACTGCTATCATTAGGCTGCATAAATAACAAGCAGTTGTAGTGTGTGTGTGTGTGTGTGTGTGTGTGTGTATGTATTTTCCCTGTATGTGAATTAGATTACAAGTTTAGGTTCTCTGATATATTTAAAACATCAGTGAACTTTCTAAAGTAACTGACATCCTCTAGGAAATCATTTATGTTAGGGTAATAGGACTAATAATTTACCATGGATTTAAAGATTCGGTACATATAGTTCTGCACTGAGAAATTCAGAGTTGATGAAGTAGGACCAGGCCCTTGACCAGAAATATGGGAGAAGCACTTAAATAATCATAACATGATCTGATAATCTTACACATAAATTAAGACCAATAAACGTTGGAAGAGTACTGTGTTTCATTATAATAAACTTAATGGACATGTGTCCCAGCTTTAATAGGAACATGTGTTAATATTTTCTTCAAATTTCTTCTTGGTTTTACCATACTTAATTATCTAAAATAATTCTTCTTCATCTGAGAATTATGGGTAAAATATTGATTATCAAATGAGAGAAAAAAATAGACTATTTCCTCTGCTCATGTTAAAGTTGCCAAAGCCTTTAGTCAACTATTTGAAAGAATTTAGCTCTAACCTACCTATTAGAGAATTATAGAGAATATTCTATAAAAGTTTGTGCTTATAGAGAATTATAGGTAATATCCTATAAAAGTTTGTGCTTTTTATTCATAGTGTATTTTATTGTAAATTTGTCAAGTTTTCATAAAAATACTGCGCATCAAGGAACAAATTGCGTCCATCACCAGTGTGGTAATTGCTACAGACCAAGATAGCCAAATGCAGAAATACTAAGAGCTATATAATTAACCAACCATGAAATAATTTGGCTGGCATCATACAAGTCTACTTTGCTGACAAATGATAAGACCAATATTCTGCTTTGAAATGGAGAATGTTGATAACATTTTCAACTCAAAGAAATTGCATTCTTTAAGTCTCCAGTGGAAAGCAGGAGTCCAGAGTTAATGAAAGAAAATTCAAGACTATCTGGAATTCCTGGGGCTTCCATATTATTATAATATATAATGAATATTTATGGCAAATTTTTGAAGTGCCAATAAAAATAATTATGTGTGTGTGCATGTGTGGTTATGTTCAAAAACTTCCTAGAGACAAGAGTACAAAAACTCAAGAAAAATGCAAGTTTAGATAAATAAAATGTTATTACAGTAAACTTGCCAAGTTTGACCCTAATTCCTTGAAGGAATTAGGATGATATACTATCATTTCATATTAAACAGATTTTGAACATGACATTATTGTATGATGACCACACACCATCATTTATCCTAGACTGACACAGCTTTAGATATTTTTATTATTTTCTACAAAGCTGATAATTTTGATCTCTGAGGGTTTTCTTTTAAGTATATAAAAAAATAATAACTTTTTTTGGATTTCTGTTTTCTAAATAAGTCATTAATTATGAGGAATGCTCAATATGAATAAGAGATGACCTTGAAAACCTCCCATTCAAACACACACAAGAAAACCTTTAATGAAATTTTTATTAACTCAATTACTTTCTATAAAAAAAAAATAATTCATTTGAGAGTTATTTCTACTTCAAATATCACTAAAAATATCAATTTCAATAAGGTAAATTTTTCTTACCACTTTTGTCTCTGTGTTTTCCTTGCCAGCTGGAATTTGCCACCATCATATTTACCCTGATATTTTACACTTATAATTACAATTTTGCAGAATTTTAATGTGCTTTTTGTAATGGAACTTAAAGATTATACAGTTTAGCATTCTTATTTTAATTTACAATGTTCACATCTGAGGGGGGAGCGGAAGCACTCTATAGTTGTATGATTATTTCAGTCTTTGGTGAACCTGTGTCCCTGGACTGTGAACTTCAACAGTGCTTCTCAGTTTTTTCCCCACTTAGGTGGACAAGATGGCTGGTAGAAACTGGAGTTAGGTATTTCCCTTCTCCCACGTGATAGGATAGAGTTGTGTATTTCCCTGCTCCCTAAGTATGTTAGGCTTTGATTAAACTCCAGCAGGTTAGACTCTGGTAAAATAGTTTCTTCTAAAGGCAAGCTTTGTTAAGAACAGAGTGCTGCTGTGTATTTCTTTTCTTTTCTTTTTTTTTTTTGCAAAGCATAAAATTTATTGAATATGTTGAATTCATTACCAAAAGCGTTTACACAAAGAAAATTTAAGCCATATGGTTTCTAAGGGTTTATTCTAATAAATATTTATGGAAGAAATAACATTAGGATTACATAAACTCTTTCAAGTAATAAAAAAAAAAATGGGAGACCATTTCCAAATCACTTTATGTATTTCAAAATGGTTCTTTTTTCCTTTCCCCTGCTGGAAGTTGGAGGGTATTTTTCTCTGATATTTACTATGAGGTCCTGAAGGTAGAGATCCTGGAAGTAAATATTACAAACATGCAGGGTTTCTCCTATAGCTGGGTCCTCTGGATTTTTTTTTTTTACAACTTTATTGGAGTATAATTGCTTTACAATGTTGTGTTAGTTTCTGCTGTACAACAAAGTGAATCAGCTATATGTATACATATATCCTCATATTCCCTCCCTCTTGAGCCTCCCTCTCACTCCCACCCTCCCTATCCCACCCCTCTAGGTGGTCACAAAGCACCGAGCTGATCTCCCTGTGCTATGCAGCAGCTTCCCACTAGTCATCCATTTTACATTTGGTCGTGTATATATATCACTGCCACTCTCTCACTTTGTCCCAGCCTCCCCTTCCCCCTCTTTGTCCTCTAGTCCATTCTCTACTTCTGCGTCTTTATTCCTGCCCTGCCAGGAGGTTCATCAGTACCATTTTTCTAGATTCCATATATATGTGTTAGCATATGGTATTTGTTTTTCTCTTTCTGACTTACTGCACTCTGTATGACAGACTCTAGGTCCTGGATTTTTAAACTCTCAGCATTTTTTACGCTGAGGCTCCAGCAATTCGTCAATTAGAATTTAGGTTTTCCTACCTCAACACTGTTTCTCATGGAGGTTTCTACTCATGGGTTTTTGCATAGGTAAGTTTTTCTTTTTTTTTAAGTTCTCATTTTATTATTTTATTTTTTCAACTTTATTGGACATAACCGGCCAAGTTTTTGTATCTTCAGCACAGCTGAAGAGGTAGAAACTCAAATAGTGTTTAGGAAAATTGAGGAGAAAAGACTAAGAAACATCCTATATATGAATTAATCATATTAAAGGGCCATCATGAGAGGCTCCCAGACAGCAATATTTCTGTTCAATTCAGAAACATCTGCAGGGATTTTTACCAAATTGATTGTCTTTTTTGCAGCTTTTATATAGAGCCTTTTGGTAGGACAGTATCAGCCATGGAGCCTGCCTCATAATGGCATTTCTCCTGTGCCAGAGGGTTTATATTGCCAGAGTCCATATTGATCCACTTTATCTGGTTTACCTTTATAGAGCATTTCACATCTTTGTTGATAACGCTAACTGAGTTGCTGCAGGACTGAAAGATTGTTCACAGTATATTGCAATGAAAGTTGTCAAGCATCTTTAGAATGCAGTGAAATTGACAAGATGGAGAGCTTATGATTCTGAATGCATTGACAATAGCGCTTTAAGATGATTATCTCAACAGAGAATTTTTAGGCTGAATTCAATCTGTAAATTTCCCAACTTGTGTCTCAATCACACTGTATAGTGTGACATTTCAGGATGTATTCCCTTTAATAAAAGCATGCTATTGTGCCTTTTTAAGTTGCTATGGTTAATAAAATTTAAGATTTACCTTTGGGCAATATTCTCCTGTTTTACTGGGTAAATCGTTTTTCCCTCACTGGGCTTCAAAATCTACATTTATCAACATTATTCATTTGTTATTATCAAATAGGTACTTCTGCTATGATTCTAACAACTCAAATTATTTTATTTATTTATCAATCTGTTAATTTTATTTATTTGGATTGCAGTCTATACTACTGACCCTAGAAATATGTCAAACTTCAGTCACACTATTTTATCATTCACATTTGGCTATGGATATATCTTAAATTAACATGTAATTACATTATTATCCAAATTATGCATATGATTTAAAGAATCAAATAAATTTACACAACTTGTATATGTCTAGAGCACAGGGACTATTAACTCTTTTAGCTACTTATTGTAGGACATCCACATTGCTAAATAACATGCTTGTAATTATTTTAATAAATTTTTTTCAATTTTAGACATAATTTCTGAACTTTTATTTTGGGAAAATAAATATTTTTTTATTTTTCTTTGCTTGCTTAAGCCCCTTTACCATTGGCACAGGTTTTTCAGGTCTTCTTATCATTAAAATGTAGTTATTTATTAATTTTGATTAAAATTTAGAAACTATGACCATCTAAACATCATTTACGTGTTGCATGTCAAAAGTATGCTTTTTTTTTCTTGTTTTCTCTGAAAATAATAGTCTGCTTGTTTGCTTGCTTAGTTTTCTGTATACTACTTAACATTAATTCAACCCCAAATTCTCTACTCCATAATTTCATCTCTTCTGTTTTTCACATATGACTGGCAATCCTTGGACTGGCTGTCCACTCATATTTAAGAGTGGTCAGTAGAAAGCTGCTTGGAAGTTACTTGTAGGTGTACAGGTTTGTCAATTGTGGCCTTATTTTTAAGGTGGCTTAGTCAGGTTCTTTTCTTGGGAAACTCCTGCATCTACAGCCTTATATCTTTTCTGGTACCCCAAGGAAACTTCTTCTAGACTCCTAACTTCTGGGTATGACGGTGGATGCCAGCACTCTAGAAATGAGTGGGGAAAGAATGCTGGGGCTATGTCATCCAGTGTGAGATCATTGCCTTAGCCTCTGACATCACAATGTACTCGGTCCTCTCCTTTGCCTTGTGTTTCCCCTCATTCACCCTGCATTTTTTTCTCTTACCTTCTCTGGAGTTTAAATGTCTTTTACCTGGGAGGAGAGAAGGCAGTTAACAATGCTGCATGGAAAAACGATTCAGGGATTCTTAAAAAGTCTTTAATTCAGTGCACACTGGTATTACCCATTACTAAGCTTTTTTATTGCAGGGGGCCTTCTATGATACAATTTATGTTGTTTTGTGTTTTTTCTTACAACAGACTAAGGATTAAGCATTCCTGGGTCTCCTAAATAAGTTACACTGCTTTATACTCTTTTGCTGTTACTGTTCCCTATTCCATTCTCAATCTCTTTTATTTTTTTAATCTCTTTTAAATATATATCTACTTTTTTAAAATGCTACTTTTAAAAAATATTTATTATAATTTTAGGGCAGTTTTGGTAGGGAAGAGAGCTAAATATGTTTGTTTAATCTAACATCTCTAACATCAAAATTTTTCTTTTATGTTTCTTTGAATATTAATTTTTTTCAGTTATTATGTTGAAAATTCCATAGATAAAAATTGGTGAGTGTTTCAGAGGTATCATAACAAAAGAGGTATAGTTTAGATAATTTGATTCTTTTAAGAATATTTAAGTACTTGATGTTAATTGTTTTTAAAAAGTTAAGAATACAGAAAAGTAAGAAATGATGTTTATCCTTATCACCCAGAGGAACCAGAGTTAATATAGGCCCACAAACAGTGAGACAGTGTTTTGTTTTTTCCAACATAACTCTGCAGGCTGAAACAGTACATCACTAATGTACTTCATATAACTAGCATTTTCAATTGACAATATATAGTAAAACATTTTGTGAACAAAATAATTAAATAACATTATTTTAATAACTACATGTTATTCTACCATATTTATATACCAATAAGCATAAACATTTATTATATATTTATTTTGGACATTTCAGAATATTTCTAAAGTTATACCATGAAGATCATTCTTTTTTTTGTTTTATTTTTAAATTAATTTAAAATTTTTTATTTATTTCTTTATACAGCAGGTTCTTATTAGTTATCTATTTTATACATATTAGTGTATACATGTCAATCCCAATCTTCCAGTTCATCCCACCACCACCACCACCACCACCACTTCCCCACTTGGTGTCCATATGTTTGTTCTTTACACCTGTGTCTCTATTCTGCCCTGCAAACCACTTCATCTGTACCATTTTTCTAGGTTTCACATATATTCGTTAATATACGATATTTGTTTTTCTCTTTCTGACTTACTTCACTCTGTATGACAGTCTCTAGATCCATCCACGTCTCTACAAATGTCCCAATTTATGAAGATCATTCTTGAATTCAAGAAACCTTGTTGATCTCAGTTGACAATTAATACTAGAAACAAACTACTGTCAGAAAGTCTAATTTGCAAAACTAGTCAAACTGTATTTAGCAATCAGTTTCCAAGTTGTATTTCTTCAGTTCAAATAACTATGTATAACTGACAAATCAGTGCAGTTATCCATGAGTATGTTTTGCCATAAGTTCATTTCATGGGCTTGGATACCATAGTAAATGTATTCATATGTTTCAGTAGATTCAAAACTGCTCCCTAAAGAAAAAATTGGGTTTGCTTGACCATATCTCTGAGTCTTTTAAGAAATTGAATATCCAAGTTAGACCCTCCAATTTCCACTGGGAATTACTACAGGTTCCTTACAACCTGATCATCTTTTGTCTTAAGCATGCGGGTCTGTCTTTGAACAACAATATATTTTATCACCTCATTGACAGTATAGTTTTACCTAGTCAAGAACTCTACTCTATCAAAAAATTTGATTACTAGAAATAATATTTATAAAATATTATAAATATTTATAAAATATTGTCTGACATATAAGCAGTCTGTTTTTGTAATATAGATTGTATTTTCTAAATATAGTTAATTCACCAATAGATTTGCCTTTTGGGGGATATGCAATTATACTCCCCATTGGCTACAAGAAAAGGCCACATGAGACCACATTTGGATTATAATATAAATGTTTAATATGCTGGTCAATGTATCATTTAGTAGTCTATATATATATAAACAATATATGAGAACTTTCTTAAGGAATCAGTTTCTATGAGTATGTACCATGTCATGAAAAGGAATCATGAATCTTATTCAGTGCCCATCTCCTGTGCTTATCATTATATATGCTTTATATATATATATATATAACAATGAAAATCATTTTTATTTGGTCGTATAATTTTTTGTTTTGACAATTGTTTCAGTCTTACTGTTAAATATGAAGATAGAATTAAGTAGAGTTTAAATGTTATTGAAAAAAAAAAGAGATTGGGAAAAGGTAAGGAGAGGTAGTTAAAAAGAGACATTGCTCCACTCTTGTAATTATGACTACTTTTATGTGTTAACTCTCTTCAGTGTTTCTATAATTTAACAACATCTGATACATTTAAGAATTGGCCTCATTAAATGACCACCTATATTACTGACTGATAGTTTATAATGTTTTTGCTTATTATTTTGCTTTACCTTGTGTACTCACTTGAAATTCTCTAATATTTTTAGGCATGTTAAACTACCTTTTTTTAAAGATCATATCCAAACTCTGAATTCCCTTACAAAACTTAATTCAAAAAAGGAAGAACAGTGTGAAAAATTGTCACTAATGAACATTTTACTATCAGTCACCATTTGAAAAAGGCAGAAAAACTAACTAAAGATATACTGAATAGCTGTGTTGATGCTGCTTTAGTCAGCCAGCTATTTCTGTTTAGTATTACAAAAAAGGTAGATAGTCCTCCCAAGTATGTAAGTTAAACAAAATGGGAGATATTTTAGTTTATAAAGCCCCTATCAAAGTAATTTTTGCTTCTCACCATATATTTTTATTCAGAATGCATCATTGATTTGAATGGGCAATTCTGTATATGGATCGATGGGATACTGTGACGAGGTCTGAAAAGAACCTAACTACAAAATAGCTTGTGGCTAAACACCTTATCTAAAACATTAATCCATCTGTTCAAATTAAGCCAATATATGTCTCAAGAAAATAACTACAAGTAAATAAAACTGAATGCTGAAATAATGCCTATATTCTCTCTGGGACAAATGTACTCTGGATATAAAAACATCATCACTCTTTTTTTTTTTTTTTTGCCTATTCTGACAGGCTTTTTTAAAAATGAGTTTTCACATTTAAAATGGTTATCTTGAAATAAACAAGTCAGTTATGTGAAAAAATTGGTCTGAATTATTTTAATTTTACATTATTCTATAAAGCAGCCCATAAATATATACAAATACATTCTGCAGCACATTCTATATGAACCTTAGAAGCTATCATCAGTGCACATTATTTGCTACCTGTCTTCCACATAAAGAGTGAGCAGTTGGCACACAGAGCAGGTGGAAGCGAAAAGGAGTGCCCAGCCCAAGGGGGGAACATTCAGAGAGCTTGCTTTTTTTTTCAGCTACCCCTGGTCACTGATACAAACTGAATGAAATCCTTCTCTGACTTCTGAAGACCCGTTAATTGGCATTTAAATGCTGAAGATCATGTATAGGGTACAAATTAGAAACCTGTAAGGATTTTAAGTATTTATGTTGCAGAGGTAATGTCTGATACAAGATAAACACATTTTCCCAAATATGTAAATTTACGAGGTGGAAAATTTGAAGGAGACATGATTAGAGAGAGTCAAGTTTGGAGGGTTTGACTGACACCTTGAAGGTGTTCTCACAATGGGCTCATGGAACAGAGACAAGGTATAAGTTAGCTTCTTACAAAACTTCTTTTCTTTGCATCTGGAACAGGCTCTTCTGGATCTCCTCCTCAAATCACTAATGAAGACACTCTTTATACACATAAACTTATTTTCTTCTTCCAAATCCTAAAATGTTCAGATTCCCCATACTTCTGTCCTTTGTCATTTTATGTTCTTGTTTTCCTGTTGAAAGGGGATTTCATTTTCTCTTGCAAAATTCAATCCTATCTATACTTATATCATCTAAAGCTTCATTCCTGGTCTTCACCTTTCTCCTATCTCCAGTAAATGAGTTTAGGCGGAATATAAATAAAGCAGAACAAATTGCTACAAAAACGCCCTGCAGGTAATCATCACTTCAAATTGACCAATCCTACTCAATTTCTTTCCCCAGATCCATTCCTAGTTTTGCCTTTCCTATCTTAAGAGCATTATTTATTTATTTAATTTTATTTTATTTTATACTCTTTATTGGAGTATAATTGCTTTACAATGGTGTGTTAGTTTCTGCTTTATAACAAAGTTAATCAGCTATATATATACATATATCCCCATATCTCCTCCCCCTTGTGTCTCCCTCCCACCCTCCCTATCCCACTCCTCTAGGTGGTCACAAAGAACCAAGCTGATCTCCCTGTGCTATGAGGCATTATTTATTAATCTGTTTACTTGCTTAAGGAAAAAAAAATTCCAAGTACATGAGTTCTAAAATTATAACAGTTACATATTTTCCGTGTCTAAAGCTTCCCTCACATAAGTCTTCTATCAGCCATTCTCAACCTCTTTAACAAATTCTTATTTCTCACTAATTGTCTCAACATGATCATGATTGTCTTAGGCTCTCTATGATTTCATTAACACTTCTTTTCAATCCATCCACCATATTGCTACTAAAATTTTCACTCAAAAATACTGGATTTAATTGTCACTTTCCTACTTCAAATCTTTTATTTTTTCTTAAAAAAATTTTGAAGAAATTCAAAGTATTCTCCATAACATAGCCTAAATTATTTTCTGTTTTATTTTCTATATTTTCTCCTCCAAATATACAGCCACACTGAATTAATGGCAGTTTTCTCATGTGTGTCATGAAATATATATATTTTACATTATGAGTCCTTTGTCTTTTTTTTTGCTATGTCTCTTTAATTTTGGTAAATCTAGTGGACAAATCTGATAAACACCTCAAAGTCAAATTCCAGTTTCATGTCTCCTCTGCTGCTTTGTAAATAGCACACCATCAATATAGTCTTCCACATTTATTCTCTATTAAGTTATGACAATCTCTCATTTTCACAGCTGATTATAACTATGTGCTTATATCGCAGCCAAACTGACCAGCTGACGAGCACCTGGAGGGCGTAACCATTTTTCATTTATATTTGTAGGTCCTGTATTTAACGGGCCCATTGTAGGCACTTAATACATTTTCATCATTTAAAAAACTGAGCTTGTGACTGAGTTTGTGACCTTTCCAGTTGAAATGGAAAAAAATGAGAAATAAGCATCTTTCTAGAAAAGTATAAAAAATGTCCTTGCGGTCCTAGACAAAGTTCTACCTATCAACAATATGGGCTGTCATATCCCAAGGTCAGCTCTTGTAGAGCGCTCACCTAACAGCTTCAGAATTACCCAGACTGATATTTAGCTCCATTACAAAGCACTTTAGGAGGTGCCTATAGCATGAAATATATACTATAAAACCATGTTCGCATCCTTTCCTTGTGAGCAACTCTGTGATAACTGGACTGTTAGGAAGAAAACATTTTGTATGGTTTCTGACTAACCCTTCTGAGTAGTTTTTTTGTGCTGTTTCAAAGTAATTTAACTCAGGGGAGGGAGCAGAAGCAACAATCATCAGTCTAGGATCAGAATTAATAGGGTCTGTATTGATCGGACAAAGCTCTTTACTGGAGTTCTGGCCAGAGTCAAAAGTAACATTTCTTCACTTCTAACTTTGATTGTCTTTATGGACCAACATCAAAAGATGTGTGAGGTGCAAAATATTAATCATCTTTTTCAGACCATTAAAAAAGGCAGAACAGTGTGTCAGGTGATTGAAAACAGTGTGAACTATCATTAGATCCTGAATTTTAAAAATCTTGTAGAATAATAAAAAAAGTTAAGTAGAAAAAATGACATAACCTACCATTTACTACCCATGTTAACAAATGTTTTCACTATTTTTCTTTCTATTTATTTCTAAATACAGAAATATAGGTAATAAATGTTAAGCCTCCTAGTTATAAATCTGTCATACTAATAATTGTAGTTTATTTTTTAAAGTGGCTTATTATTTATTCCATGTTCTCCTCACATAACAGCAAGATTTACATATACCATTTTATAATGCTGTTTAGGTATATTTGTGGAATCAATTATACTGTATATCTTACTTCATGGCTTATTTTTTAATTGAATGTTTATTTTTATGTCTGATAATAAAAATTTAGGAGAAAACAAAGTATTACTCAGTTGATTTATATTTTCTCTCCTGTGATTTTTTTCCAAGATCTTTGAATGGGAACTCACTATTGGTTCTTATATTTAGATCAATAATGTAAATGTAGATACAAGACATTTTATAGAATGAAGAGGAAATAATGAGCAAAAAAGGAAGACACAAAAGAATACAAACATATGCAGAATGAATGGATCAGTGTGAGATGGAAAACTAAAATTTCATTCATGCCTTACTCTATTTGATAATCGTAGTGATTTTCTTTGGTGTGAATGTTAGAATCCCATCTCTATCCTCAACCTCATCTATATTATTCCTTTGAGTTTAATAATAAATGCTTACATTTTCATTTGATTTGTTTAATATTTTAATTTATAATTTTAATGAGTTTAGTTCATACCTTGTTTGCTGGTTTAAAATATCTTTGTCACTATAGTAAATATATATGACACAAACTGATAAAAGTAAAAAAGAAAAATAAAAACACTAAATCTACCGTTTTATCCATATAATTGCAAGGAAATGACTTAACACATTTCCCTTACTTCTATTTCAATAGCTCTCAGTGAATTCATATTTCTGAACTTGATGACTTACTTACGAGACTGACATTTTTGTATGCAATCCTTACCCCAGATTCTTACTCTAGCTTGCATATAAAATTAAATAATAACAATTTTCATGGTGTTTTATAATTGTCTCTTTGCATATCTGATATTTACTTGACTCCTAAGCATTTTTCTTTCACTTTTATATGTTTATTGTCTAGCCTATGACTAACATTAGTAAATGAGTACAATAATTGACAAATACATGCTAATATTAATATTATTATCTCTGAGGAGTTAATCTGCAAAATGCTTAGTCATGACATGGCATTTTTTCGTCCACAGTCTTTCCCTCCACAATCATTTCCTCATGGTCCTCATTTTAATCTTCCTGGAAAACTATTACTATTTTCTGGAGACAGCATTAAACAAGAGATAAATCTTTTAATTGTATGTTTTGTTAATAGAAACGGTTGAGAAAATACACGATATCTATGAAGGGACATGACCCTTCCTATGAAGAAAAAGACAAATTTCACAGGACTGGGTACATACTATCTCCATTTGAACCTTTCCTCTCTTATTGAACTAAATTCTATTTCCCCCTCAAACACAAGGGCTATAAAGTCATACAAGGACATGTCTTGATTTGTAACTTACAAGGTTAATGTAATTATTGACATTTTGATGAAAAAGTCTACATAATTAATAAAACAAAAAACTGATAGAGCAGACTGCATTTGCTAAATAGTGTTATAAGGATCTCTATATGGTCACTTCTCAGGGAATTTAGCTTGTATTGTGAGCATACCACAATCATCTCTATTTTTATTTCATATAAGGGCAACACAAATTTTACCTGCTTTCATTTTTCAGTGTCAATTGTTTTTTCTATTCACAACACACAGTCGGTGTTTGCTGAAGATAATTCTTCAGCTAATCTCTATAGTAAATCAGTGACTGTACATTATAAAGACCTATCATCATACACATATCCACATTTACAAATATATATTCTTTCTTCCTATGTCTCTAAAAGATTTTTTTTTCTCAACACAGTTATTGTCTATTATTATCAATCCTTATTGGTCTATTCCCACTGGGCTTTATACTTACAATTATCCTTTCTTCCACCAGTTTAAATTTCCCATTTCAAAGATTACTTAGCTTCTGTTAATTCAGTAACATTGAAACACATAATCCAAAGAATGAGTGGAATGAAATGAGGCTGGAATGATACATTAGAGCCAGGATATGAAGGTAGTAGGAGTTTTACTTTTCCTAAGAACAATGGAAAAAATGATATTTTGGTAACATATTTAACTTATCATTTAAGTGGGGTTATTTAATCTGCTATGTGGAGAACAACTAGTAAGGGGACAAAACCAATAAAAGGGACAAAGGTTGATTTAGCAATTTGAGTCAAAGCTGGTTTGACATGATCTAATGATATGGCAGTAGTCACTGAGTGTAGGCATAGATTTATGAGACTTATGTGGGACAAAGGGAGATAGAGAAATAATGCTCACCACCAGAGAAAGCTCTGATTTGGTGGTTGGACCTGAATGTGTACTGCAGAGAAGAGGGTGAGAAGTTATGTGAGGGAAGAGGGCATTTGTCACACAATGGATTGAAGAAGAAAGAAGTAATAAGTTGAAACTCATGAGAATGCCTTTTTTCCAGAAACCAATAAAAGAGGGAAATTTCAAGAAAGATAAAGCTGAAATATTGAATCTTTAGAATTCAGGGGGAATACAGACTAAAAAGAATATAGTAGATTTACAAATGTTATTTCTGACCTTGTATGAAAATGTGCAGAGTAATAGTAGAGGTAGAATTCATAAGTTACATAGTGTTTTTTTCTAATTTTGCCCTTTCAGTTATGGTATACTTATTGTAATTTTTATCAGGATCACATCTACTTTTAGACACATGAGAGGATTGTATTTCCTTATAACCTTGCATTTATGTGACTTGCTTTAGTCAGCTAAATGTCAATAAAGATGATACATGTAGAAGACTGGAATGACCACGGATCTTCCCCCTGACACTGCTGCCAATTTCTTTGTAGATAAGTTTGTGTTCTGTAATACACACTTTATTGGTTACTGCTATAACACAAACCCTAGCATTGCAGATTTCATATTCCTCTTTGGCTCAGTGGTAAATACACATCTAAATTCTATGCTGGCTTTCTACTTCACAGCTCATTTTAAACCATAGACCTTCCTCTTCAAATCAAGGTGTGTAACTGGGCTCATTCAATGTGTCCCCACCAACATTCCACATCCTGAAAACTGTGAATGGTGCCTCTTTGTTACTATTCTTTTTTTCTTGGTGCATTTTCACTTTTTCATAAATTCTAAAATTGTCTAACATTTGTGTTACACTATTCCCCATTTTCTAGTGCGATTACTTCTTATTATTATTGTCATTGTAATGTAGATTTTAATGTGTGGTAAATCTTCAATGTTTTTTTCCATTCCCTTAATCTGAATCTGGTATTTACTTTGTTTCACTGAAACTCCTTTGTTTATTTATTTATTTGTTTAGTATAGCTAGTAACTTTATTATGTTCAATCTAATGGCCTTTTAAATATCTTTTTTATTCTCTTTGACTTTTCAAATTCAAATTTCTTCAAATTCTTTACTCTTTTTCTTTAAGTAATGATACTTCCATTTTTTAAAAACCATTTTTTTGCTTCAATACCTTGCTTCTTTGTACTTATTAACCTTGTGTATGTGGATAACCTTTAAACTTAAGGCTTTATTCTCAAATTTACCTTTGTCTTCAACATCCAGTGTTTGGAGAAATCTAATTGATACTCATGTATTACATTGTAAATTTTAGACTTTCTTTCAGGTAACCATCTTTGCCAATGATCTTTCCTCTGATTCATATTTTTATTTTACTGGTCTACAAGCAGAATATTTCTATTTTGCATTTTAATGACCAAAATTCAGCAAATATAAAGCATAATTAATTTATAGTCCCTGTCTTTTCTCTCCATGGTGGTGAATGGCATTACAGTACCCTCACTCCTTCATTCAGTTAACTAAAATGATTTGTTCTCTTTAACTGTATATAAGCATATTTAGTGGTTGGGGCAAAATTTAAAGATAAATAAGCAGGTTTCTGATGTCAAAGAGTTCATGATACATTAGGGGATATAAGTCAGCATAAAAATACCATGATGGTAGCAGAATGTAATAGCACAATGAAGAGAATTTTGTATGAAATATAACAAGCATTCAGATCTCTGAAGACTTCTCCTTGGATTTCTTGCAAGTAAATTACTAAATACAACTGACTTTTCTTTTGAGAATTCTCTTAGATTCTTGCTTTGTTTTCATTCTCACAACCAGCACTCTACTCTAGGATATTCAGTTTGCCACACAGAGTTAGGTTATTTTCTTCAATGAAAAATGATAATATGATTGGTTTTGTAAATTGATTATAAAATATTATATTGATTAGGGCCTATCTATATGCACAGCAACTATCATGTGTTCCAAAAGGGGAGAGAACACATTTTGTTAATGAAAATGAGAATAAAAGATAATATCTTGTTTTACTATTCTCTGAAGACACAGAAAAAAAAATCATTTAACATTTAAATAGTTTTTTCCCTCACAACGAAGGGAAAATATACAAAGTTTTTACATATTTCTAATCTGGGGACATATCAGGGAACCCAATCAGCATTAGTCTTCTATTTCAAAGATGGCTCTACCTGCTGATAAATTTCAATACATCATTACGATGTATCTTTAAGAGCTACAGAAAAAAAAATGTTATACAGACATTTTTCTCACTTGTAAATAAATTTGAAGATAATCATCTGGAATTCAAGATCTATCCTAGAGCATCACCTCTTCTCTGAGTTCCCTGTTCACTTGAATATATTATCTACTTCACTCAAGCCAGATTAATTTTACCTCAAAGATGTTTCTTGTTGTATTCTCCTTAGTTCTCTATGTACTTGATATTAAAATTAGAAAAAAACATGATAGTTTACATTGACTATGATGTCTATCTAAAGTATGCCAACATATAAGTGCCTATTATAATTAATATAACTTGCTTAGAGATATAGATTATTAGAATCTAGAATTCTATCTAGAATCTTAGAATTCTCCTCTAGAAATGTCATGATTTCTTAATTTTTTTACTTATGCAGCTATATTGTAAACTCCGAACTAACTGTCATATCTAATGATTTTGTGTCCTTCAAAGAATTTCACAAAGGACTGGGCTTTCAAAAGGTGTTCAATCAAATTTTGTTAATGTAAGTTCACAAAAACAGTTATCAGATTAAGACAGTCATTCACAAGTAATAATTTCTCTCATATATTTTATTTTCAATAAAAATACAAAGATGTAAAATGCACAACAATGCTGTATTTTAAAATATTCAGATAACTGATGAAAAGGAAATTTAGAGGTTAATGTTTCCAGATAATTGCACTCAGTCTTTATTTAACATTATAAAGATAATAATTCATATTCAAGTATATTCTCTTAGTGTTTCTTTTTTTTTTTTTTACATCTTTATTGGAGTATAATTGCTGTACAATGGTGTGTTAGTTTCTGTTTATAACAAAGTGAATCAGTTATACATATACATATGTTCCCATATCCTTTCACTCTTGCATCTCCCTCCCTCCCACCCTCCCTATCCCACCCCTCTACGTGGTCACAAAGCATAGAGCTGATCTCCCTTTGCTATGCAGCTGCTTCCCACTAGCTATCTATTTTACGTTTGGTAGTCTATATATGTCCATGCCACTCTCTCACTTTGTCACAGCTTGCCCTTACCCCTCCCCATATCCTCAAGTCCATTCTCTAGTAGGTCTGTGTCTTTATTCCTGTCTTACCCCTAGGTTATTCATGATATTTTTTTTCTTAAATTCCATATATATGTGTTAGCATACAGTATTTGTCCTTCTCTTTCTGACTTACTTCACTCTGTATGACAGACTCTAGGTCCATCCACCTCATTACAAATAACTCAATTTCGTTTCTTTTTACGGCTGAGTAATATTCCATTGTATATATGGACCACACCTTCTTGATACATTCATCGGATGATGGACACTCAGGGTGTTTCCATCTCCTGGCTATTGTAAATAGAGCTGCAATGAACATTTTGGTACATGACATTTTTGAATTGTGGTTTTCTCAGGGTATATGCCTAGTAGTGGGATTGTTGGGTCATATGGTAGTTCTATTTGTAGTTTTTTAAGGAACCTCCATACTGTTCTCCATAGTGGCTGTATCAATTTACATTCCCACCAACAGTGCAAGAGGGTTCCCTTTTCTCCACACCCTCTCTAATATTTATTGCTTGTAGAATTTTTGATGATGGCCATTCTGACTGCTGTGAGATGAAATTGCATTATAGTTTTGATTTGCATTTCCCTACTGATTAATGATGTTGAGCATTCTTTCATGTGTTTGTTGGCAATCTGTATATCTTCTTTAGAAAAAATGTCTATTTAGGTCTTCTGCTCATTTTTGGAATGGGATTTTGTTTTTTGGATATTGAGCTGCATGAGTTACTTGTATGTTTTGGAGATTAATCCTTTGTCAGTTGCTTCATTTGTAAATATTTTCTCCCATTCTGAGAGTTGTCTTTTTGTCTTGCTTATGGTTTCCTTTGCTGTGCAAAAGCTTCTAAGTTTCATTAGGCACCAATTGTTTATTTTTGTCTTTATTTCCATTTCTCTAGGAGGTGGGTCAAAAAGGAACTTGCTGTGATTTATTTCATAGAGAGTTCTGCCTATGTTTTCCTCTAAGAGTTTGATGGTATCCTTACATTTAGGTCTTTAATCCATTTTGTGTTTATTTTTGTGTATGATGTTAGGGAGTGTTGTAACATCATTCTTTTACATGTATCTGTCCAGTTTTCCCAGCACCACTTATTGAAGAGGCTGTCTTTTCTCCATTGTATATTCTTGCCTCCTTTATCAAAGATAACATGACCATATGTGCGTGGGTTTATCTCTGGGCTTTCTATCCTGTTCCATTGACCTATATTTCTGTTTTTGTGCCAGTACCATACTGTCTTGATTACTGTAGCTTTGTAGTATGGTCTGAAGCCAGGGAGCCTGATGCCTCCAGCTCCATTTTTCTTTCTCAAGATTGCTTTGATTATTCGGGGTCTTTTGTGTTTCCATACAAACTGTGAAATTTTTTGTTCTAGTTCTGTGAAAAATGTCATTGGTTGTTTGATAGGGATTGCATTGAATCTGTAGATTGCTTTGGATAGTAAAGTCATTTTCACAATATTGATTCTTCCAATCCAAGAACATGGTATATCTCTCCATTTATTTGTATCACCTCTAATTTTTTTCATCAGTGTCTTATAATTTTCTGCATACAGGTCTTTTGTCTCCTTAGGTAGGTTTATTCCTAGATATTTTATTCTTTTTGTTGCAATGGGAAATTGAAATGTTATCCTAATTTCACTTTCAGATTTTTCATCATTAGTGTATAGGAATTCAAGAGATTTCTGTGCATTAATTTTGCATCCTGCTGCTTTACCAAATTCACTGATTAGCTCTAGTAGTTTTCTGGTAGCATCTTTAGGATTCTCTATGTATAGTATCATGTCATCTGCAAACAGTGACAGCTTTACTTCTTCTTTCCCAATTTGGATTCCTTTTATTTCTTTTTCTTCTCTGATTGCTGTGGCTAAAACTTCCAAAACTATGTTGAATAATAGTGGTGAGAGTGGGCAACCTTGCCTTGTTACTGACCTTAGAGGAAATGTTTGCTGTTTTTCACCATTGAGTATGATGTTGGCTGTGAGTTTGTCATATGTGGCCTTCATTATGTTGAGGAAAATTCCCTCTAGCCTACTTTCTGGAGGGTTTTTATCATAAATGGGTGTTAAATATTGTCAAAAGCTTTCTCTGCATCCATTGAGATGATCATATGGTTTTTCTCCTTCAATTTGTTAATATGGTTTATCACTTTGATTTATTTGCATATATTGAAGAATCCTTGCATTCCTGGGATAAACCCCACTTGATCTTAATGTATGATCCATTAAATGTGCTGTTGGGTTCTGTTTGCTAGTATTTTGTTGAGGATTTTTCAACCTATGTTCATCAGTGATATTGGCTTGTAGTTTTCCTTCTTTGTGACATCTTTGTCTGGTTTTGGTATCAGAGTGATGGTGGCCTCCATTAGAATGATTTTGGGAGTGCTATATTTTGGAAGGGTTTGAGAAGGTTAGGTGTTAGCTCTTCTCTAAATGTTTGATACAATTTGCCTGTGAACCCATCTGGTCCAAGGCTTTTGTTTTTTGGAAGATTTCTAATCACAGTCTCAATTTCAGTACTTGTAATTGGTCTGTTTATATTTTCTATTTCTTCCTGGTTCAGTCTCAGAAGTTTGTGCATTTCTAAGAATTTGTCCATTTCTTCCAGGTTGTCCATTATATTGGCATAGAGTTACTTGTAGTAATCTTTCATGATCCTTTGTATTTCTGCAGTGTCAGTTGTTACTTCTCCTTTTTCATTTCTAATTCTGTTGATTTGAGTCTTCTCCCTTTTTTTCTTGAAAAGTCTGGCTAATGGTTTATCAATTTTGTTTATCTTCTCAAAGAACCAGATTTTAGTTTTATTGATCTTTATTATTGTTTCCTTCATTTCTTTTCCATTTATTTGTGATCTGATCTTTATGATTTCTATCCTTCTGCTAACTTTGGGATTTTTTGTTCTTCTTTCTCTAATTGCTTTAGGTGTAAGATTAGATTGCTTGTTTGTGATGTTTCTTGTTTCTTAAGGTAGGCTTGTATAGCTATAAACTTCCCTCTTAGAACTGCCTTTGCTGCATCCCATAGGTTTTGGGTCGTTGTGTTTTCATTGTCATTTTTTTCTAGGTGTATTTTGATTTCTTCTTTTATTTCTTCAGTGATCTCTTTGTTATTAAGTAGTGTGTTGTTTAGCCTCCATGTGTTTGTATTTCTTACAATTTTTTTCCTGTAATTGATATCTAGTCTCATAGTGTTGTGGTCAGAAAAGACACTTGATATGATTTCAATTTTCTTAAATTTACCAAGGCTTGATTTGTGACCCAAGAAATGATCTGTCCTGAAGAATGTTCCATGAGCACTTGAAAAATGTGTATTCTGTTGTTTTTGGATGGAATATCACATAAATATCAGTTAAGTCCATCTTGTTTAATTTATCATTTAAAGCCTGTGTTTCCTTATTTTTTTTCATTTTGGATGATCTGTCCATTGGTGAATGTGGGGTTTTAAAGTCCCATACTATGATGGTGTTACTCTGGATTTCCCCCTTTTATGGCTGTTAGTATTTGCCTTATGTGTTGAGGCACTCCTATGTTGGGTACATAAATATTTACAATTGTTATATCTTCTTCTTGGATTGATCCCTTGATCATTATGTAGTGTCCTTCTTAGTCTCTTGTAATAGTCTTTGTTTTAAAGTCTATTTTGTCTGATATGAGAATTGTTACTCCAGCTTTCTTTTGATTTCCATTTGCATGGAATATCTTTTTCCATGCCCTCACATTCAGTCTTTATGTGTCCTTAGGTCTGAAGTGGGTCTCTTGTAGACAGCATATATACGGGTCTTGTTTTTGCATCCATTCAGCCAGCCTATGTCTTTTTGTTGGAGCATTTAATCCATTTACATTTAAGGTAATTAACGATATGTATGTTCTTATTACCATTTTCTTCATTGTTTTGGGCTTATTTTTGTAGGTCTTTTCCTTCTCTTCTGTTTCCTGCCTAGAGAATTTCCTTTAGCATTTGTTGTAAAGCTGGTTTGCTGGTGCTGAATTCTCTTAGCTTTTGCTTGTCTGTAAAGCTTTTAATTTCTCCATCAAGTCTGAATGAGATCCTTGCTGGGTAGAGTAATCTTGATTGTAGGTTTTTCTCTTTCATCACTTTAAATATGTCCTGCCAGTTCCTCTGGCTTGCAGGGTTTCTGCTGAAAGATCAGCTGTTAACCTTATGGGAATTCCCTTGTATGTTTCTTCTTTGCTGCTTTTAATATTTGTTCTTTGTATTTAATTTTTGATAGTTTGATTAATATGTGTCTTGATGTGTTTCTCCTTGGATATATCCTGTATGGGACTCTCTGTGCTTCCTGGACTTGATTAACTATTTCCTTTCCCATATTAGGGAAATTTTCAACTATAATCTCTTCAAGTATTTTCTCAGTCCCTTTTTTTTTCTCTTCCTCTTCTGGAATCCCTATAGTTCGAACACTGGTGTGTTTATTGTTGTCCCAGAGGTCTCTGAGACTGTCCTCTATTCTTTTCATTCTTTTTTTTTTTTTATTCTGCTCTGCAGTAGTTATTTCCACTATTTTAACTTCCAGGTCACTTATCCGTTTTCTGCCTCAGTTATTCTTCTATTGATCCCTTCTAGAGAATTTTTAATTTCACTTATTGTTTGTCACTGTTTGTTTGCTCTTTATTTCTTCTAGGTCCTTTTTAAACTTTTCTTATATTTTCTCCATTCTACTTCCAAGATTTTGGATCATCTTTACTATCATTATTCTGAATTCTTTTTCAGACAGACTGCCTATTTCCTCTTCATTTGTTAGTTCTGGTGGTTTTTGCCTTGTTCCTTCATTTGCTGTGTGTTTCTCTGTCTTCTCATAAAATGTTGTTTATTTTCAATTAGACATAATTGGAATATGAATTCACTCTTAGTCCTATTTAAAAACAAATCATAATATAAGAACATCATCCCTTATCTATTGCTGTACAATCCCATGATGATTTCACCTTGGAGAAATTAGAGAAAGAATATTAACAATAAAACAACTTAAATTTTGGTTTTGCAAAATGTAAGATGCAAGGATTTTTAAAAGCTTTTCTTAATATATTTACATTATTTCTTTTGCAAATTGCAGTGCTTATCATATGTCATTGATCGACTTTTTCCCAATCAAATTATCAAGAAATGATGTAATTACCTAAAAATAAACCTACCTAAAGAGACAAAAGACCTGTATGCAGGAAATTATAAGACACTGATGAAAGAAATTAAAGATGATACAAATAGAGGGAGAGATATACCATGTTCTTGAATTGGAACAATCAACATTGTGAAAATGACTATACAACTTAGAGCAATCTACAGATTCAATGCAATCCTTATCAAACTACCAATGTCATTTTTCACAGAACTAGAGCAAAAAAATTCACAATTTATATGGAAACACAAAAGATCCCGAATAGCCAAAGCAATCTTAAGAAAGAAAAATGGAGCTGGAAGAATCAGGCTCCCAGGCTTCAGACTATACTACAAAGCTACAGTAATCAAGACAGTATGGTACTGGCACAAGAACAGAAATATAGGTCAATGGAACAGGATAGAAAGCCCAGAGATAAACCCACACACATATGGTCACCTTATCTTTGTTAAAGGAGATAAGAATATACAATGGAGAGAAGACAGCCTCTTCAATAAGTGGTGCTGGGACAACTGGACAGCTACATGTAAAATAATGAAATTAGAACACTCCCTAACACCGTACACAAAAATAGACTAAAAATGGATTAAAGACATAAATGTAAGGCCAGACACCTTCAAACTCTTAGAGCAAAACATAGGCAGAACATTTTATGACATAAATTACAGTAAGATCCTTTTTGACCCACCTCCTAGAGAAATGGAAATAAAGACAAAAATAAACTAATGAAACCTAATGAAACTTAAAAGCTTTTGCACAGCAAAGGAAACCATAAACAAGATGAAAAAACAACCCTCAGAATGGGAGAAGATATTTGCAAGTGAAACAACTGACAAAGGATTAATCTGCAAAATTTACAAGCAGCTTATGTAGCTCAATATCAAAAAATGGGTGGAAGACCTAAATAGACATTTCTCCAAAGAAGATATACAGATTGCCAACAAACACATGAAAGAATGCTCAACATCATTAATCATTAGAGAAATGCAAATCAAAACTATAATGTAATTTCATCTCACACCAGTCAAAATGGCTGTTATCAAAAAATCTAGAAACAATAAATGCTGGAGAGGGTGTGGAGAAAAGGGAACCTCATACACTGTTGGTGGGAATGTAAATTGATACAACCACTATGGAGAACAGTATGGAGGTTCCTTAAAATCTAAAAATAGAACTACCATATTACCCAGCAATCCCACCACTGGGCATATACCCTGAGAAAACCATAACTCAAAAAGAGTCATGTACCATAATGTTCATTGCAGCTCTATTTACAATAGCCAGGACATGGAAGCAACCTCAGTGTGCTTTGACAGATGAACAGACAAAGAAGATGTGGCCCGTATATACAAAGGAATATTACCTAGCCATAGAAAGTAAACAAAATTGAGTTATTTGTAGTGAGGTGGCTGGACATAGAGTCTGTCATACAGAGTGAAGTAAGTCACAAAGAGAAAAACAAATATCGTATGGTGCCACATGTATATGGAATCAAAAAAAAAAAAGTGGTCATGAAGAACCTAGGAGCAAGATGGGAATAAAGACACAGACCTACTAGAGGATGGACTTGAGGACACGGGGCGGGGAAAGTGTTGGTTGGGACAAAGTGAGAGAGTGGTAGTGTGTATATGGACTTATATACACTACCAAATATGAAGTAGATAGCTAGTGGGAAGCAGTCTCATAGCACAGGGAGATCAACTCAGTGCGTTGTCGCCAGCTAGAACGGTGGGATAGGGAGGGTGGGAGGGATGGAGACACAAGAGGGAAGAGATACGGGGATATTTGTATATGTATAACTGATTCACTTTTTTATAAAGCAGAAACTAACACACCATTGTAAAGCAATTATACTCCAATAAAAATATTAAAAAAAAAAAAGAGAGAGAGTCAGTGGGGAAATCAGGTAAATATAACTCAGACGAAGTTATTGTAAGAAAAGTATGTAATGTAAATAAAATAAGCTATTTTATTTTAAATAGAAATGATGTATTTCAGAAACCTCTGGGTTTAACAATTATCCTATGGTGACATTTTCTAATGAGGTTAACTCAATGTAATTATAGGAAATACTTTTTAGGAAATATTTGTTCAATGCTCACTATGTGCAACGTGCCTTTTTTAATGCCTATAATATTGCATGGTACACAGCAGGTACTTAATAAGAATGTGTGGAATATATAATGAATGAATATGCTAAAATTGTTGATACAGAGAAAACTTAAGTCAAATAGCTAAGGAAAGTATCTCTGCATCAATACACTGATTGATAAAAGTCATTCAAGAAGTGTTTATTGAGCTCTACCATTTGTCTTATAAGTGCAGAGAGTGTGTGGTGAACAAGATGGATTCCTTGCTCTCATAAAGTTTAAGTGTTTAGTAGGAGGAAACAGACAAAGAACTAATATAAATTTTTAAATGATAAGTGCCATTACTATAAACAACTTTAAGTTAATATTAGGAGATTGGGTTAGATAGTGAATGGTGCTATGACCTGCATATTTATATCTCCCCAAAATTCATATCTTGAAATCCTAATGCCCTGAAAAGTTGGTATTAATAGTTGGGGATTTGGGGAGGTGATTAAGTCCTGAGGGTAGAGCCCTTATGAATGAGATAACTGGTTTTTAAAAGAGACTCCAGAGAGATCCTGAGCCCCTTCTGCCCTGTGAGGACAAAATAAGAACTCTGTGACCTGGTAGAGGGCCTTCACCCCATTATATTGGCACCCTGACTTTCAGCCTCCAAAACTGTGAGCGCTAAATTTCTGTCACTTTATAAAATACCCAATCTGTGGTATTTTGTTAGAATACCCTGAATGAACTAAGACAATTGGGTAGGGATATTAAATAAGCAGTGTCAGAGAAGGCCTAACTGAAAAGATGACATTCGGTGAATAGAAAATTCAAGAAAAAAAAAAAAAGGAATAAAATAGAATTTGCCTTTTGGTAGCTGAGAGGGTAGTTTTGGTTAAAGTATCTCAGATGATTCTAGATATTCAAAGAAATAATAAACCTATGGGAGATTAAAGGGAAAGTTTGGGAGTGATAGATATCCATAAAAGTATATTAGGAGCAAATACGAGAAATAATCACTTTTTTTGAAATACAACTTTTTGACTCTTACCTTATGTGGTCTAGAGAAATAAGATTTAAATGTGAGCATTCAGATTTTTATAAGTCAATTTATATTATATTTAACAAATAGCTTGGCAATTGTTAAATTAATATTAAATATGAATTATTGTTATTAAATATTGTCCTTACCTGCAATCTGTAATGATGAACACTTCCTGCTAAAATAAGGAGGAGGGAAAATAGATATTATATTAGTCTTATTTTATTTCCCAAGGGACTCTTTAGGACAAAGCGAAGAAATGAGAAGGAAAAGGCAAAGTGAAGTACAGATGAAATGCTCAATCATTTGATAGGAACAGAAACTGGAGAGGAAATCTGGGGATCAACTAGGAGCTAAAGTTGAGTAAGGAGTGTGAGAAGGGGCTGTTTAGGAGTTGTGGAGAGAAGTGCATTGTGAACCCTCCAATGAGGAGAACATCAGAAGAGTCACTGCAGCCAGAGGCCACTGATCAATCTGTCACTCTCAGTACTGGTGATCATTTTTGATTTGAGAGGTAAATTCGTACAGGCAGCTCTGTAGGATCTTTTTGAAACACAAGCATCAGTTCTCCTTAGTAAGATCTCTGAAATTCTTGTTCAGAGACAGTTCAGGGGCCAGTATCTGATACTAATTATCAGCACACATAAAAAACAAATTTTACTGAGTATATGGAATGTTAAAAGTATCAATCCTCCCTCAGTGAACTATGGTGACAAGTTCCTGCCCAAGGGGAATCAGAGTTCTTACAGCCCAGGCAGAGCTGTTTGCCAAGCTGTTTGGAGGTAGCTTGTACAACAAAACATCTATCTGCCCTTTAACTGATTTAAGGCTGTGTGAGCATTCTATTTACCTAATATATGAGAAAAATGTGTAAAGGAAAACCTGTGTAAGTTGAATTGGCGTTCAAACCAAGATGTAGTTGTCAGTTATAATAAGACTGTGAGTGCTATGTGACCTTAGCTTGCAGCAATGAGCAGATTTAACAGTGATTCTGGAAGGAGGCAAAAAACAAATTATTATCTTTCACAAGTAACAGCTCATAAAATTAACGCAGACCAAGAGTAGCATAGGGAAAAGGTGCATTTTAACAAATATTGCAGTAGAATGATCTTTGTACGCAGAGATGTTGATTGACAACTAAGTAGCAAGCATGTTATATAGTTCATTGCCTTATTTCACCATATATGGAAACAGAAAATGTGGCATTCAATTTGTTCAAAAAAAGGAAAATAAAGGAGAAAATGCACCATTTAGAAAGAAATTGCTGGCAATCTGAAGTTTATCTTTTTTTCTCATATTTTTTGTCTAAATGCCCCAAAAGAGATCTTGCTAATCTTTCCAGCTCTTGGATAAATTGTCATTAGTTCCAATCCAAACATCAAATGAAGGACAGAAAATTCTAGTCAGCAAGCCTACTGAGAAATTTAATGTAGTGTTGACAGAGCTGAGAGTAGGTTGTCAAACTGAGCAAGAGAGAGAGAACTTCATTAGCTTCTATGGAAATGTGATTTCAGTACAAAAAAGTCCCTGATTTAAATCATGGTGACCAGACACATCAAAAAGTTCTCCTTCATGGAAAAGAAGAAGGTTGATTAAACAATCTTAAATAACAGTTTATTTTTTACTTGAAAGTTGGACATTTGGCCAGTAGATTTTAAAAAAAAGAAGTACATTCCTTATTGAGTTTTAAAATTAAAATTACTAAAGGCTAAAATGTACATATTCAACAATAAAATTCAACATGAATAAGCTTCTTCTGTTTAAAAACTATGATCAATTGACTTGGTGGATGATATGAAAATTTAGGGATTGTATTGTTCAGAATGATTCACTATTTCACAGGTGATAAAATAAAAAATATGAGGTAGCATCAAATTTTATAAGTAATTTTACTATTTTGAAAGTTATTTTTTACAAAATATTTCTCCAATAATTATGGTATGCTTAGATGAAATTAGTTATATGATGTGGCCACACGTGTAGAAAATTCAAGGAAGGATTAGGATATGTTACAATACTGTAAAAATTATCACCTTTCATTAAGTTTATCACATTGAAGTACACTACCTGAATTGTTTGCAAGTAGATAAATCTATTTCACATAACTCTTTCAAAGAACTTATTTTTCCTTTGGGGAATTAAGGAGTCTACATAAGAGGTAAAATTGAAAGAATTAATAAGCAACACCAGAAAGATAAAACCATACTTATGTCCTACTTAGTATCTGAGAAAGTGAACAATTCTTATTCCCTAAAAATACAATGCTATATTTTACAGTTTAGATATTAGAACTTATTTCAAATTGTAGAAATTCCAATGTTTGTTATGAAACAAAAATATTAAAAGTTAATTGTATGAATGAAAGCAAATGTTTTAAAAACCAAATATATGCTTTTGGAGGAATTTTCAGCATAGTCTACACAGAATGATATTGTTTTTAATATCAGTTCAATAAAATCTATACTTCAAAAAGTGATTGATTCAAGAGTGTTAAATTTATATTTAAAATTGGAGTGCTTATCTGAGAAATTTTTCATAGAATATGTGTTTGAATGTCTTAAAAAGCTTTGATTGAGGAATACTGGGAGGGAGGGAGTTTCCCTGACAGGTGTTACACATCTGTCTCAGACATTAGGCTTTCTCTTTATTATTTCAGAGTATGTTTCTGGAAAATTCTTTGACACTGTGTTGGTAATTTCAGCTTTCTTCAGAGATTTGATGATATGCCTACTAGTTGTCTTTCCATTCACAGTCCTGACATAATTTTTCTTGTCACCATTAATTGAATGTGGTCTAGTAACAATTTATAGGTATTATTACATAGGCAATAATGTCACCATTGACTGCAACAGTAAAAAAATTGTAAATATAAGATAGGGTCACTACTTTGGGCTTCATTATTACTGAAGACTTCAAACCACTGGAAATAGCACTTCAGTACATTAGTAACAGACTTCTACTATGGAGTAATTTGAATTCAAAAAAAAAATATTTCCTAAAAAATAATGACATTTCTTGGAACATTATTTTTCAAATCGAATTTGTTTACTTCTCTTTTTTATTTCCATTTTACATTGTCTTATGTGAAAACACATCATTTATTACTCTCAAAGAAATTTTATCTTTAAAAGCTGACACCATCCCATCCTTGACCCCAGGCTTGATTATTAGGATATTCTGCTAGCAAGAACAAGACAGTTAAAACCAAACAGAATGTACTGCTTTTCCCTGACTCTATACTTTCTTGATACAGATTTTTTCCACTATCTTAAAGTAGAGTGTTTCTATGAAACCTTTTGTAAGACAAATGGCATAAAGAAGCAATTGCCATAGGACACATCTTGCTAACAGATGCACAAAGTAAATCCAGATCAAGCACAGAAGCTCACAGAAGCACAGACGTTCAAAGAGATCTTGATGCTGAGATACTGAGTGTAGTTCGCAGGGAAGGAGTTTGGTGGTACCCCTCTCGCTGCTCATGGTGCACTGCCTCTATAACTGCTCCCTGAAAAACAAATGCTGAAAGCCATCTTCACTGTTCAACTTTTTTCATAAAAGCAAAAATCCTCTTTTGCTTCATTTCAGTTATCTAAAACAGGTACTAATATAGAACCTTGGTAAAACAGCAAAGTGGTATAAAGCAAACTTTCTAAAAGCCAGGTATACCTGTACCCTAGAGCTGCTTGGGTTTGCTGAGTGGTCATATCAAGAAACTTTATAATTTAATGGTAGATAAATAAGTATACTTCCAAACCGAATGAGCGTGCAGTTTTTATTCCCTATTCATAATAGAATTGACTCACATTATTCTAAATATTCAATTTAGAAAATACTTTTTCTCACTTGATTCATACCAGTGTTATCAATCTACCTCACTCTAACTTCAGGTAATATGCCAAGGGAAAAATCAAATATACGGTTATGAATCCATATTAGGGATAAAGTTGTTTGTGAAAAAAACTTGAGACAAAATTATCACTTTCTTCCTGAGTTCCTTTCTTTTATTCTCTTTTAATGCATCTGGTCTTGCATTTTGATTTCTGCCTTATGGTAATTCTCTGTATTGGACAGTTACTTGGAACAAGAGTGAGCATTAAAAAACAAGATTCATGGTATTGTTTGTGAAGATGTACCTTTTGATCTGAACTAAATTGAGAAGAGTAAGGAATAAAGGAGTCTGAATTTATGTATTAGCTAACCGGAGAGATATTGGGTGTTCCCTGTAGAACTCAAGCCAGGATTCAGGGCACATTTGACTGAAGTACTCTTGTGATAATCTCTCAGGAAGGAGAGCAAATTAGTTGGCAGCTGCATGGGCAGTTGAAGGCAAGGAAACTAAAAGTGCTGGCAAAGCCCAGAGGATATGAATTCAGCATATGAGAAATCTAATATCTTCATATTTGGCAGTACAGACCCCAAATCTGGATATTATTATCACTTTCAATTTAGAGGGGGAAAGTAGTATAGATATAATAACAGGAATTAGGGAATGAATGAATATGGGACTTAAACTCAAACTTCTTTCCTATACAATGAGTTCAAGAAGGAGGAATGAAACACAGTTTTACACATACACACACACACAAACACACACACACACAAAATGAGAAGAGAGGTATTCTATAATGTTGAAAAATATTGATATGTTTTAAAAATAAATAGATCAAATAGCAGTATGTTTTACTGTCTTATGAATATTTCAATGTAAAAATAAATTAGCTAAGGGAAGAGTGTAGTGACGGTTTTGATTTCAGTAGACATGGGTTTTGTTTTCAGTGCCTCCACAGAGATGGGCTAAATATTATAACTAATATGTATAATTTGTAAAACAATACAACCTTATTATCTCATTACAGAATATTTATCAAACCTTAGTCAGCTAATCACCATATAATGTGAATCCAAATGATAATTTTATAATAATCTTATAATAGAAGGTAATAATATTTATTATTGAAGGTAAAGTGGTTCCCCACTCTTCATTCTTTTACATCTTTCTCATATATATTAAAAATAACAAATATTTCCCCCATATGCCTTCTTATCTTCTTAACTGAATCCAAGCCATACTCGTATTTAGTTTGAAATGTTTTATATTTTACTGTAGGTTCAGGGCAATTTCAAGTGAACCAACTACGAGAATATTCAATAGAAAATTCCATGGGACTTTCCAGGTGGCACAGTGGTTAAGAATCTGCCTGCCAATGCAGGGGACAGGTGTTCCAGCCCTGGTCTGGAAGATCCCACACGCTGCGGAGCAACAAAGCTTGTGCGCCACAGCTACTGAAGCCCACACGCCTACAGCCCCTGCTCCACAATAAGATAAGCCACCACAATGAAAAGCCCGCGCACCGCAACGAAGAGTAACCCCCGCTCGCCACAACTAGAGAAAGCCCGCACACAGCAGCGAAGACCCAACGCAGCCAAAAATAAATAAATTAATTAAAAAAAATCCTATTATCTATTGAGATTATTTTTATAGGGATTCTAAGCATTACACTCTGAAATAGAATTTCACATTTCTACATAACAACACCACTCACACAGAACCCAAATAAATACAAACCACGTTTTTAGTAAACAAAATTACTTGATGTCCAGGAGTAAACCTAATCTTTAAGAGTAGAAGCTAGTGAAAATGCCACTCTCAACTCTAACAAAAGGCCTGTACAAATTTCATAAAATGCCTGGTTTATCTATATGGTTTATACATATATAATCATTGGGATATGTAGCCCAAGTATCTTCTCTACAGAAAATGGAAGGTCCTTGGGAAATTATTATAAAGAATTTGTCATTCAATTGTTGCTTTATTCTAATTCATTTTGTTCTTTAAGATATTATTGTCACTCCCTGTGATGAGATTTTCTAGAGATAATAAGTTTAAAAGTATTGATGTCATATGCATAAATTTTCAAAATTAGAATAGTAACCTAGTTTCTAAAATGGACTAAGATTTTGAGTATAGCCATCCAGATATTAGGATTTACAGTTTATCTTTAAGTGCTCTCTCCCAAATATTTTATATAGTTAAATGAATCCTGGATTTGGTGGCAGGTGGTTTTGTGTTTAAGACTTTGTTTTCCCATATACTCTCTTTGTGAACGTAAAAATATGAGGGCATCTTGTAGAATAACCAGCTCCACACCCACATCCACCAAATGGTGTTAAAATATTGCTGCCCTTGATAGCTTACAGGCTTTTTTCTTTTTCTTTTTTTTTCTTTCTTCTTTTTTTTTTTTTTGCGATACGCGGGCCTCTCACTGTTGTGGCCTCTCCCATTGCGGAGCACAGGCTCCGGACGCGCAGGCTCAGTGGCCATGGCTCACGGGCCCAGCCGCTCCGCGGCATGTGGGATCTTCCCGGACCGGGGCACGAACCCGTGTCCCCTGCGTCGGCAGGTGGACTCTCAACCACTAAGCCACCAGGGAAGCCTAGGCTTATTTTTTAAATCAAGTGAAATGACATATATGAAAGCACTTGGTAAATGATAAAGTACTAAGCAGTGCAGTATATACTTTTTGTTATAACATTTTTAAATTTAAAGTGCATAGATTTTTCATTGTAAAAAAGATGATTTTAGCATGAATATATAAAAATTAGAGGTTTTTAAAATCAAATCCAAGCAATTAAAATTTCAAAAATGATCCCTAGGAAACATAGATGATGTGCTTCTAGCATGATAATCTCCATGACAAGTAAAACAGCAAGTCATTGTGTAAAATTGCAGACTATCTGCTTTTGCAGTAATCCTCATTAAGGCTTCAAAGAAAAATGATAATGTCAAGGTCTTGGGTGGCTCTAGGACATTGACTGCCATCCAAACCATTCTTGCAAATATTAGTAAACTAAGGACAGCAGACTGCTGCAAGCTATTTTTCAGCCAGAAGGATTAGATTTGTCTCCTAGATGGGTCTGACGTGTTATAGATTTCCAGTGGGTTGAGGTTTTCCCAGTTACAGGGTGACTTTCTATGAGTTGCTGCTTTCTGAGGGTCAAGAATGGCTCCTAATGGGGGACTGAAATTCAATATTTTGCATATGAGTGCAATAAGAATTCCTCCATAAGAAATTCTTGGTTGAAGTCCCTCCATTTAACTGCTTAATACATGGGACCACTGCTGCTTCAAGATTCCTGTAATAACAGTTGATGACATTTTGGTAGTGGTTGCTATGTGCCAAGCCCTGGTCTAAGCATGTTACTCATGTTAACGTTTCTAATTCTCATAGCAACCATATGAAGTAACTATCATTATCATGTAAATAACAAGTGAGGAGACTGAGACACAGAAACATTAATTAATTTGTCCAAGTTCTCACAGGTAGCAAGTGATGGAGCAGGGAATCAAACCCAAGCCAGTTGTCTAATTCTGGAAACTGATCCCAAGACTTCTGTCCCATACTGCTGTACCGAGCCTATAAGTTTTAAACAGCAACAAAAAAGGGAATAGTACAACTTAAAAATTCCACTTTAATATGTGTTTTATTTTCCACCTTTTTTTCTGAAATGACAGGAAGAAGAATCATATTAAATACTCTCCACACATACATAGTTGTCCATTTTCAAATACATATAATCTAGAAAAACTGGACCATATCCTAGTCTTCCACATAGAACAAAAGATGGGTATGTACAGGGTGAGGCTCTAGAGAATCTCTTTCTTTTATAATCATGGGGAAAGGATCTGAGCTTATTTCCTTTTCCCATCCTCTATCCTTCATACTCTATAGAAAGAAAATGAGAGGAAATATTTATAATTAAGTAAAACTGGTAAGATACACTGACCAGTTCAATTCAGCTTTAACAGTAAATTTTACTTGTTTCTCTAAAGATATCAACATTATCTATTTAAATAACACCAAAGTACATCTGTTATTTAGCTTTGTGTGAGCTTTTCCCTATCACGGAGATTTAGGGAATACCACTTAAGGGAAGAAAAGCAATTTTAAGGTTATCATATAAGTGACAAAGACTTTGATCTGACAAGATATGCTCAAGAGACCAAAGACAGCTGTAGAATTCCTTTTGGATCTCTCACCCATAATTCCACGAAGCTTGGTATAATTAACACACTTCATGGGATTTAAGTAACATTTGTTGCTTCTCTATCAGAATGCAAATTTGAGAGTGATATGGATCTGCACAGGAGACAGGAACAACTGTTCTCGAGGTAATAACTTGCGCACTACTTCCCAACATAGAAAGAGGTGACAGACACAGCATCACTCAGGTTTTATTAGGGAGTTAACATATGTTTTATTGCAGCTACAAGTGCTAAAACCAGATATGTCATAAAATCAACTAAAATTAAATGGTTTATTGTCATTTTGGAATTCTTAGTTTCCATGTTTTTAAAAGCTATATTAAATAATAGGACCTGCTGTTGTCAGATGAGCAACCATGTATGGGTAAATGGGAATACAATCTACCAAACAATGAAAAAAAAGTTCACTGGGTTAGCATCCACTGTTTAGACAGGAAGAAAGTTTCTCAACAATAGGAAGTAATTACTGGTTGGAGTGTGTGTGTGTGTGTGTGTGTGTGTGTGTGTGTGTGTGTGTACACATTAAACAGTGATACTACAATCAAGCTTTCTAATCCTGGGACTCATTCTCTTCTATAATAGGTGGAGCATTTCATAAAAGAATCATTTAGAGAAATGGTTTATTCCTCTGTCCTATATTTATGTAAAATGAAAGAAACAGGACCCAAACCCTTTACTATATAGAGTTGAGGTAGTCTGATTTATTTTTTTCTAATTTTGAAATTTGTCTGTAAAAAATCAGTCTAATAGAATGCAGACATAGAAAATGATACAAACAATCCATTATATGGTAGATCTTTTGAAGTGACACTTTAATATGGAAACATATTTCAAGGTTATGTATGTACTACTTCACTTAACAAAAAATTGAATGCAAATGAATAAATGTATAAATGCACTTTCTTATATATGTGTAATGCATTTGTACATGTATATACTTATAATATGTAAAATGAAGAAGGGAATACTGGACATACTATCTAATGTTTCAAGTTTATGTGTGTATATGTATATACATATATATATTATGTATACACATATACATAATATATACTTCTTAGCTGCATTATCTATAATAGTTCAACTGATCAGGTTGCTGTCTCATCTAAGACAAGAATAAAGAAATATATAAATTCAGAAACATGCTATTGTACAATTCAAGCTTTCCTTAATGTGTTCAGCTTTGGCAGGACCCTCATCCAAAAGACTGCTCCTATGATTTTATACGCATAAAACTGTATTGAAGGCTCATTTATCCCATATGTCCCTTATTTTTATTTAACCACAGACAAATTATTTTAAGCTTTCAAGATCATTTTGGGGTACTACAGCAGTACTTCTTTATATCAATAGTGGATTTCAAAAATACTGAGAAATGTAGTGGCTAAGCTAGCACAAACGGCTTACTGAATAAAATCAAAGTCTCATTATCATACCACATGAAAAGGAGCTATGAGCTCCTAAGTAGAAATGGTGCTTTTAAATTCTAAACTTTACTCTATAGACCATATATCAAAGCTTATTGAAAAGGAGAAATCTACTAGAAAGAATAAGGAATGAAGTCTATATAGAAGTTAAGTTTCTTGTAAGTTGTCAAAGGGAAGTATACCACTACTGAAGTAAGTGGAGTGGAAAAAGGCAAAGGTAACGCATATAGTTCTACTCAGACTGCAGATGCATGGAGAGAAGTTTCAACTAGAACGTCAATCCATGCACTGCTTCCTTCTTCAAGAATATCTTGCTAAACAATATGATAGGAAAGTCCTGTGAACTTGGTGAACTAAGTGACTTAGTTGATTTATATTTTGCTACAAGCTCCTTAACAGCTCGTAGATTGGAAACAAAATCTGAGATGAGTAGACAAGCCGCAAACATACTTGGACTATCCCTCCAAAGAATTTCAAGGTTCAAATTATTAAATTATAACACAGAAATATTTCATGTGCTTATACAATGTAATTATGTAACTAAACAGAATATTAGAATTTTAGGGTACAAATAGTTTTGTGTTTATTTGATAAATCGTATTCTTTAAGTAAAACTTTTATTGGGAGGTAAATGGTTTTATTTTGGGAGGTAAATGGTCACTTCATCTAATCTTGAATTAGAATTTTTTCAAATGAACTCATTACATTGTCAAATGACAAAAATATTACAATTTAGCAATGAGTTTGGTGTCCTTTAATTTAAGGGGAAATAATCCATGGATTGGGGGAGTATGGTGCCTCACAAACAGAGGAGCAGATTTCCCTAAGGATTTTGGGCAAGAGCAAGTTTTATAGAGCATTCGAAGCAGCAGTGCAGAAACAAGGCATGATTGACTAGAAGTTTGAGGATTTCCTGGTAAAGTTAGCAAGTCCTGTTTTCTAGGGAAAGGTGAGCTAGTTAGAGCTGAGTTGGAGGATTGTGATTGGTGTATGTTAGTTCTCCTAGACAGTGAGACATTTCTCCTGAATGCAGGTTGATTTAGGTTTAGATTTGTGGTGTGGGTGGGACCACTGGGGCAGGCTTCATTTTGTGGGTCCCACTATAGGAAGTTCTTTATCAACATATACAAAATATATATAGCAAAATCTGAACTCAGGAATAGTTTTTCTAAGGTAATATGAAATGTATTCCTCCTATCATCTTTTCAGCCAGAATTTGCTTTATATATGTATTCTAGCTATTAATATTAGGTCATTCCATATGAAATCACACAAAGCCAAGTACTTTAGTGATGACAATTCTGATGAATGTATTTTAATTTTTACATATTTACTAAATCACAACTAAATTTTAAGTGTTTATATTTATAACCCTCTGAAAATCATTCCTGAAACACTTACTAGATGTGTTATGATTCACACAGTTTTAAGGTTCCCAGACACTTCCCTCCAGGTCACCAATATTTTTCAGAAGGCTGTGGTTGGTTCTGTGGTACAAAGCCAAGTCTTTCTTCTACAAACTTCATTTTAAAAATCAGAGAAAGAAAATTAATTTGTAACATTTACAAAATAAATTTGTAAATTTATTTGTAACAATCCACATATTACCTTCAGATTTATCTAATAATACATAAGCTAGATCATATTTTCAGACAATATAGCTTTAAGTTGAGTAGGATTTACTCCTAATTTATCCATTATTTAAATATCAAATGAAATATTTACTATTTTATCTAACATAATATCTGTTCTGCAATATTTCACAAAGAAATTATGTTGTTTATCTCTAGATTAATATGGGTTAGATCTTGGCTCAAGTCTTGAAGTTTCCAATTTACATCAAATCATAACACAAATTTCAGTTACATATGCATATTTAAGAATTTAGCCCTGGGCTTCCCTGATGGTGCAGTGGTTGAGAGTCCGCCTGCCGATGCAGGGGACGCGGGTTCGTTCCCCGGTCCGGGAAGATCCCACATACCGTGGAGCGGCTGGGCCCGTGAGCTATGGCCGCTGAGCCTGCACGTCCGGAGCCTGTGCTCCGCAACGGGAGAGGCTACAACAGAGAGAGGACCGCGTACCGCGGAAAAAAAAAAAAAAAAGAATTTAGCCCAGATGGTCTGAAAAGTTACTAATAGTGCCTGCATTGGCCCTTCTAATTTCAATTTTGAGATGTCTTGTGGTCATACTATCTTTATGTCATCTGGCTGAGGAACTCTTTTAAAAAGAGTTACAGGCTGCAGATTAAATTTATGGGATTATGTTGCTATTTTTCTTGATAGATTAAATGTTTGATGTTTATGAGACCTTGTAAATAATTTTGTAAAGTAAATAAAACTCATTGTAACAGGGTCTTATGTTCATCCTAATGTATATTTTTCCCAGAGTTTAGGCATGTCTAGGCAAGTATGGGGATTAGTGGCATGTCTTCCTGCCCTACCCCCAGCCTCATTATTTTTACGTATGGGAATAAAGGGGGTCTTGAGAGCTAAATCATTTAGAGAAGACTGCAGGAGCATAAGTGTAATTTAAAAAAATGTCTAACTTGGAAAGAAGTGTTAATTCTCAGGGCATCTCAGTGCCTAGCACTCAGTGTCTGACAATGTTTCAATCTCCTAAAGTCATGAATTAATCTTAAATTGAGAAATCTGGGGAATTCCCTGGCAGTCTGGTAGTTAGGACTCTGAACTTTCACTGCCAAGGGCCCAGGTTCAATCCCTGGTTGGGGATCTAAGATCCATGGATTATTTCCCCTTAAATTAAAGGACACCAAACTCATTGCTAAATTGTAATATTTTTGTCATTTGACAATGTAATGAGTTCATTTGAAAAAATTCTAATTCAAGATTAGATGAGAAGCCTGTAATAAAAGAGCAAGAAAACAATTCTTTGTTTTTACATGCCATTGCACAATCTATGCAACTTTGAGAGAGCAAAATGGTGTTAGTATTTCTGTCAATTTCTGCAGCATTGAAGGTTAGTGTTTTCAACATCAGTATCATCAGAAAACAGCACCCAGTATAACTATTAGCTTCTTTGGCAACAATGTCCAACATTGTTGACAAAGATATTAGTAGTCTTCATCAGGACTGATAACTTCAGTGGGTACCAGCTGTTGACTTGCTGCTGTTGACATTGTCATCAATGGATGACAGGAAGAGTGAAGACTGAGAATACTGAGAGTTTTCAAAATTACATAGGATAGACTGTGAGAAAGACATACTTCTGATTTCTACTGTGACTCGGCCTTACCGTTCTACAGCTCCCACTCCTTCCCCTCCATTATTAAACAGTGGTAGAAACAACATACGGAATTGAAAATGTTATTCTTTGCTGCTTTATTTTGATTCAACCTATCTTTCATTGACTCAAATCTAGTTATATGAATATTATTACTCTAAAACATAAATAATATGTATATTATAATTTTTGCTATTATCACAATAAAAATAATTATAAATATTGTGAATGTTTATACAGTACAATTATGCAAATTTTAAGGACATCTTTCCATAACGGGACATTTCTTCAAATATTCCAAAAATATATCTGATGCATCACAGCCAAAATGGGAAGTCTCAAGATAGGAATAAAGTTAACCAAAAAAGTGCTCCCTGTGTCTCTTGAGAAGTGTACAAATACTCAATAAACATTAATAAGTGAGTACAACCTACAGTCTTACCTAAAAAATAAAAATTTTTCTTTTAAAAATATTTATTTATTTTTTCTTGGCCTCGCCATGCTACGCAGCTTGTGGGATCTTAGCTCCTGAACAGAGATCAAACCTGGGCCCTCAGCAATAAAAGTGTGAAGTCCTAACCGCTTGTTTGCCAGGGAGTTCCCCCAAAATACTAATTTAATAGCAAATTCATTTAGTATTTTGTACATATATACATAGTACACATTTAATAATCTTTGTTAAACATATCCTACTAATGCATATGATATAGATGTTCCTGTCAGAAAAGAGCATAACCCACAATTTTGGTTTTCATTTATTTGTATCAAAATTTTTTTGGACTTCTCTGTAAATTTGAATGGCAAATCTTCTGAGATAACAACATGTAGGAACAGAAACATTGTTCCATGTGGGGAGATGTGACAATTTCTGTAGTTTCCTTTCTTTGTACTCATCCCTCCCAATACGCTTATTTTTTTTTTAACATCTTTATTGGAGTATAATTGGTTTACAATTGTGTGTTAGTTTCTGCTTTATAACAAAGTGAATCAGCTATACCTATGCATATATCCCCATAACTCCTACCTCTCTCAAAACTCAATAACTACTGACCAACTGCATTTTAATTACAAGAAAAAATATCTTTGAATTCTACTAAGCACACAATTTATTCAGAAATTATTAATCAGAATTTCAGGACTCAAGACATTTAAATTAATTTATTCTTTAAAGATGAAAACAGATTGCCCATCAGGAAAGGAAAACTTTAAAGGCACTTTCTACAAGAAGCTTAAAGAACTCACCAGGCATTGCTGAAGCCTTGGGGTAAGGAGAAAAAAAATCTTTTTGATAAATTAAGTATATATGACTCAAATACAGCATAATTTTATTCACATTACATTTTATTACATAAATTTAAAAATTTGGAGATTTGCTGTACCCAGAATGATTGATGAATTATATCTGCTGATTATTCAATCTTGTAGTGATAAAAAACATATGCTCCTCTTTGCTTTGGTTTCTCAATCTTTCATCTAAGTATCTATATGATACCCATGTAGTTGTATTTAATTTTTGAACTGCATAGTCAAAAATCAAATTATATTTCCCTTTAATCTTTCTCCTTGATTCATGATTCCTTCTGAGAAATGGGTTCACCAAAAAGATAATCATAAGATATACTTGTCTAAGTACTTGATAATTTGATAGTGATTTACATTCAATTCCAAAGCACATTAATGAGTAATGTCTCTCATTCTTTCTACTCATACAGAATATATTATTATTATAATCCACTACTCATTTTGAGCTCTAGTCTTAGTTATATCACCTTTCTCACTGAAAACATTTTGTTCATAATATATTTCTAGCTGTTTTAGTTTCCCAAATTCAAGTTCCTTTCAAAAATCCCCTAACTATATCTAGTTCAACTGCAGGGACCCTGTATGTTTCTTGATACAGTGTCTTGATTATGTTAAGTGCCTAACAGTGCATACTTTAGAGATATATTAATATAATCCCAAACAGATGGTCCAATGATAAAAATTATATATATTCTCAAGGTGATGTAATAAAAATGATCTCTGTTACAAATGAGTAAAATGAAGGATCACTTATAATAATAACTCTTTAAAGGATATGATCAAGGAACATTTTTTTTTAATTACAAATGGAGGCTTTGAAGAACATTAAGGTTTGAATACATTTGCTTCAAGCAAGCGTGCTGTAGATATTACTTATATGTCTTTACTTCCCAGCAAAAGAGAGGAGACTACACTGTTTACCCTGAAGAACATTTTACAAGCCACAACAATCTTGAAGGCAACGCTTTTTTTAACTATTCAATAATTATTTGTTTGAACCGCTTTAAAAATATTGTTACTTATTAGAGAATTTGCATAATTTTCCACTCAAATTTGCATACAACATACATGTCTAAGCATGAAAATCTTTATCTTAAATCAAGCAAAGCTACAAACTAGGTAAAAATCAACAGCATAATATATTTTTAAATGGTCAATTTAACTTTATCAAAATTAACAATTTCTGTTCTACAAAAGACACTGTTGAAAGAATGAAAGACAAGCCATAGACTTGAGAAAATATTTCCAATACATATATGTTAAATAAGTTGTATCTAGAATAAAAAATAGCTTTTGAAACTCAATAATAATAAAACATCAACCCAACTTTAAAAACAGTCAAAGATTTGAATAAACCCTTCATCAAAGAAAATACACAGAAGGCTAAGAAACACATGAAAAGATGGCATCTTTAGTAAGTAGGGAAAATGTAAATTAAAACTATGATGAGATGCTATTATATACGTATGGATTGGCTAAAATTTTAAAAAGATTTATTATGCCAAGTTCTTTCAAGATCAGAGGAACCATAACTCTCATCCATTGCTCATGGGATTACAATATGTTAAGGTCACTTTGAAAAATATTTTTGCAGTTGCTTGCAAAGTTAAACATATGCTTATTAAATGACCCAGCAATCTCAATCTAATAGCAATGAAGATTTGTGGTTTTGCAAAAAAAACTGTACACAACTGTTTGCAGCAGCTGTTTAATAATCTTCCCACTGAAGACAACTTAACTGACATTCAGTGGTGAATAGATGAACAAGCTCTGGCCCATACAATGAAATACTATTCAGCACTAAAAAAGGAGTAAACTAGTGACACGCAACAGGCAAATCTCAAATGTGTTATGCTTAGTAAAAAGCCAAATTCAAAGAGCAGAATCATGTGCTATATGATTCCTTTTATATCCACTTCTGGACAAGGTATGGTACAGGGACAGAAAAAAATCTGCAAACAGATGTTTATAGCAGCTTTATTTATAATTACCAAAACTTGGAAGCAACTACAATGTCCTTCAGTAGGTGAATGGAGAAATAAACTGTGGTACACCCAGACAATGGAATATTATTCAGCACTAAAAATAAATGAGCTATCAAGCCAATGAAGGACATGGAGGAATCTTAAATGTATTTTATGAGTGACAGAAGCCAATCTGAAAAGACTACATGGTGTAAGATTCCAACTATATAATATTCTGGAAAAAACAAAACTATGGAGACAGTAAAAAAGATCAATAGTGCCAGGGTGGCATAAGGGGGAAGATGAATAGGCAGAGTACAGAAGATTTTTAGGACAGTGAATATGCTCTGCAGTGGTAGATACATGTACGTTTGTCCAAACCCATAGAATGTACAACACCAAGAGCAAACTTAATGATTTGCCAATGTAGGTTCATCCTTGGTAACAAATATACCATTCTAGTGAGTGATGTTGATAATGGAGGAGGCTATGCATGTTTTGGGGCAGGGAGTATATGGGAAATCTCTGTAACTAAAACTGTTCTATTTTTTTTTTTAAATAAAAAAAAGAGACAAATAGCAGTAGGTGGCCCTTTCTTCTCCGCGGGACATGGAGAGTGTGGTCTGGACAGACGATGGGGCCTCTGTCCTTGCCACCTCCGGAAAAGACTTCCGAGTGAGCTGCACCTCGAAGCGGGCCTTGACAGAAATGCTAGAACTGTGCGTCCGCTTAGTGCAAAAGCTGGGGACGCGCTGCCAGAGGAGACTCGGGAGCCCGTGTTGCGAGATGTGCAGTTGACTTTTGAAACAGCTGTGCAAGAGAATGTCAGCATTAATGGGCAAGCACGGTAAGAAGCTTCAGACAATTACTTTATGGATTCTGATATCAAAGTCCTTGAAGACCAGTAATGTAAGCAGTATCCCAGAAAGATCCTTGAATATGTCATCAAAATCATGAAAGCAAAACAAGAAATTCTGAAGCAGTACCACCCTGTTGTACATTCATTGGACCTAAAATATGACCCTGATCCAACTAAAGACTGCCCCCAGAGAAAATGGTATCCATTGAGGCCAAAGAGAATCAGTCTTCACACATAAACTCTTTTTGTTCATCTTGGAAGTTGAGATTAGGCACTATCAACATTTAGATTATAGCTTAATGCCTGTATGGGACTTCATTTAAAACAACAGATAAGTAGTGATTCTTTTATACAAATATAGTAGTTCTATGCTGAGGTATGATATATTGTATTTCTTTCCTCACCTTTGCATTGATAGTCAATGAAAAGCGTATTGTTTGAATATTGGCACAAAGCCCGTCAATGGTCATTAAGAGTGCAAACTTTTACTGTCATTGAATACAATCAACACTTGGCTGCCTTACAGCTTTTATGGAATTTCAGAAGTAATGTATTCCATTGGGTTTCCTGGATATACATCTTTCTCTAAAAAAAACAAAAAAAGAGCTGTGTAACTGTTGTCGTTATTTAAGGGCTGAAAGTCATGCCCTCCTCAAAGCAGTTTGATTTTTTAAATTAACGTACAGATGACAAGACTGACTCTGACTTTGTTACTCTAAATTCTGATAATTTGGATTTGTGGGATTAATTTTAGGATTTTTTGGTTTTGTATTATAAGACAAAGGCAATGATTATTTGTGTAAGAATTTCTCTTAGAAATAAAAATTGGCATGTAGGCAATGTTTCTAACCCACACTTTTGTTTTCCGTTGATCTCTTAACCTTTAAACATAATTTGACTTGGAACTAATAGTTTCTTTTCAGGATTTCTCAGTATTTCTTTGTAAATGACACTAGTTCAAAAATATATATCAGATTATTACATTAAACAAACTGTCATTGTGGAACAAATATAGGTACAATCATACTGAACTATTTTACATTTAAGAATGTTTATATATCAAGTATATAATCATTGGTAGAAGTCTGAGAAAGCTATATTGCCTATACTTCTAACATTTAACTACAGTTTCTTATCTCTTATTGTGTCTCTTACATTAATGCAATGTAGGCAGGGTCATCTAATTTGCCAGCTGTTTCCCTATTAATGACTCAATACCTTTGTTCCTTTGCAAAGGAATTTACTAATCATGAGGCTGGAAAATCTTTACTTCTCTTGTTCATTATGTCTTAATAATCATAAAGATGTAAATGTGACAGAAAATCTGTCACAGTGAAGAAAACTTACAAAGCTACTTTATCACATTCTGTATTTGAATGTTACAACTTGAGATCTGTACATTTGTACACAGTAGTGTGTTTTTTATTAAAATAATGTACAAAGAAAAAAAGAAGAGACAAACACAAGAAGTAAATAAATATAATGTAAACATTCCTGCAGCTTAGGTGTATGTACAATGCAGTGAAAGCAGAAAGTAATTCTAAATATATCTGATATCAAAGAAGTACTCTCAAGCCTATAGTAAAATTCCAAAGTACCCTCTGATGCAGACAACTCCAAAGAATGCTACAAATATTAATAGTTCCAGTTGTTATTTCTTTCTTTTTGGGGCTGGGGTGGAAGGTGAAGTAGAAAAGTATACCCTTATTGCTTTCCCAGGTAAAGGGGGCCACAGCAGGGTAATGCTCTCAAAACTGTGTGTTCCTTAATTGTTTTGTGCAGGCTCAGCGGTCATGGCTCACGGGCCCAGCCTCTCCGCGGCATGTGGGATCTTCCCGGACTGGGGCACTAACCCGTGTCCCCTGCATCGGCAGGCAGACTCTCAACCACTGGGCCACCAGGGAAGCCCTAATTGTTATTTCTTGATCAAATCTTGGTAAACTACTTACCATTTATCCCAGATTATTGGACCACTTACAGATGAGATCCTACAAGAAAGCAACTATTTTAACACTCTTTAATCCACTATTACCTATAAGTAATTGTCCATGGCGTCCTTACAGATTTTATGTCTGGTAGTAAAATAACACCAAAAACTGAATGTTAATCACTTCCATTTTAGGGACATAAATATCCTTTGCTGTTTATTTACAAAAAAATTTTGAATTATAGTTAGTGGAATGTTCTCATTTTTGACATCTCTGCTTTGAATTGCTTTTAATTACTACTTCAAAAAATTTTAATATAATATGAAAACATTATGTTTAATCAATTCAGTTAATTGAAAAACTTACTGGGCAACTGCTATATGATAGGTCTGTGTTAAATGCTGCGAAGACACTAATATACAATTGAGGCTCATTTGAGGAGACAGCAAAGCTAGCATGAAATACAAACCCTGGTGTTACTGCTGCATCAAAGGCAGGTGCCAGATGCTATGGAATTTGTAGGAAAGAAACTGAATGAAGTCATAAATAAAGGGGCATGTCAGAGAAGAAAACTATAAAGGAAGTTTTTAAATATTCCAAACTACTTTATTTCTGAACTATACCTTGCTGGAAGAACTTTGATTTTTTTCTGATGAATCCCACTGTTGATTATTGCTTTGCTATTAGATAAATCATTACATTGTCCTTCAGGTAGATCAAATGCATTATCCTTTATACTCTTTTCTGACCCACGTTCCTGATTTCTTCCTGTACACTGAATAGGTAGATCTTGCATTCTTCATAAAGTTTCTTTTCCACTTATCTGCTATAATTATATCCTCAAGTATAATTGGTCTTTTCAAAAAGTTTAGATAATTCAATCATCACAGATCCAATGGACAAAGTATACAATGTTTGGTACTGTAAATTTCAATGTTCTATCAAAAGTATTAAAATCAAAAGTATTAAAATTAAGTTCTAAATATGTTTCTGTGTAAATTAACTTTCCCCCGGGACAAGCCTGTCTCCAAATTGTAGATATGAGCAGTGCTATGCTTTGTGGCTAGAATATGGGTGTACTTTCAAACACCTCTTTTGGTTCAGGTCTGATAAAATATATATCTGACACATTCTTTTTATTTAGGGTTAAGGGTGAGGACAATGATTCCAAATTAAATTGATTTTACTTTGTTATTTTCTTTTCTTCCTTTTGGTTTTCTCACCTAGGTCACTTATTCTAATGAGATGTAACTTTGAACTGGAAACCTAACTCTTTGTTTGTAGACTTAGCTTAATTTATTTGACTGATTTGGCTGCCTTGTTTTCAGTTTTAGTTTCCTAAGTAGACCTGTGAAAGACACCGAGGATTGCTGTTCAACCTTAAACCCACCACCTGATTTCCTGAAATAATCATACCTACTGTTTTAGTGTCCTGGTGAAAATGGGGCAGAGTTTCCCATTTCTAGACTGCTATTCATAGAATTATAGGATCATAAAAGCCTTCATAGGTCATCTGTTTTCTTAGCTTGCTAGAGAGTTTTCTTCTTCCTCAAACATTTCAGGACAAGAGAGCAACAATACTCAACCTTGAATCAATTCTGGACCACATAATCATAAAAGTCAATTGCCCTTTCTTCACTGTGATATATGGAGGGTAGAGCACAGCATCCAGGTGCTAAAAAAAAGTGTCAATATATCTACAAAAGCTGAAAAACTTTGCAAGAATTTAATGGTATAAAATCTATAAGTAGCACCATGAGAAAAATAGTTGGATAGTCAGTTGGCTAAATACATTTTCTGGAAAAGTGATATCACTAGGTCAAATAAGTTGGATTATCTAAAATAACTAAGAATGAGACATCTATTTGTCTAATATTTAATGAACATATAGCCTAGAGCTTTTTCAAGTCTTTCTTTTTTGTTATTGAGTAGCTCTTGTGACTAAATCATGTTTAAAGAGCAGAAAATAAATCATAGAGATCTAAAGCTGAGAGGGACATTGGGGTAGAATTATTCATGTCTGTTCTACTAACATGATAAAACTAAGACCTAAAATTCTTAGACACTTGAACCACATCCACTTGTAGCTGATGATCAGCATCATGACTCAAACATCACAAGGTAGCATGATATAGTTCAAAGAATGAACTGATGTCAGGGAAAGTAAATAAGATGGTTCCAAGCTCATGACAAATCTGCGCCTTAATTTGTAATAAAAAAAAGTAGTAAAAGGAAATAATTCATCAGTGAGTCCTGGCTTGTTATTGACTCTGTTTGGTTAATCAGAATAACTTCTAACTGATTCACTTTCTTTATGGTTAGTCAGAAGGTGTTGTGGCTGCTAATCAAATCAGCAGGTCTGGAGAACATAGATGGATGAAAAACGAAGACAGTCAGGAGAGTATTTGGATTAGTTTCTCAACAGGGACCTTAGAGTGGATCTTCATGGATATGAGTATAGAATAGCCAAATCTTGAAACTAACAAACTGCATTCAGTTATTAAATATGGAGAAATCTGTTCATTTTTATTTTTCACAATTTGGTAAATGGATTACAACATATTGATCTTGTTATGTTTCTATGGATATCATGGATTCTTATTTAGATCATCTATTCTTTAGAGGTTAGAATCAGAGGTTTTCTTGCCATCTCCTTTTGTGTGTGGCTTATGATAATGCATTCAGGAATTCAGAAATTTTGAGTTGAGAGTTTAGAGATACTTTCTATATGTACTTTATCTTAAAATAGGGGTTTTAACATTAAGAATGATAGAAATAATTTTGTTTGGTCAACCCAGTATTTAAAAGATATTTATCTTATCTTTCATTGATTAATTGGCTATCTAAATAACAAGGATATAGAATTAAGATAGGAACAAATGTTTTATATATACTATCTCTTACATTTATTTTAATCCATCTACTATTTCATTTGTTTTCCTTTTGGTCATTTACTCTAAAAACTGATAAGACCTAAAAGCATTGCTTCTCTGAAAAGGTTTTTATTTATTCATTTATTTTTCTTTGTGTAGAATTGGCCATGGCTTATAGGATGCAATAAATAACAATCAAGCAGTATTGAAAACATTTTTGAACTGGTAGAGACTTATGGATAATCTAAGACATGCACATATAGAATATGAAGAGTAATACATAGTGGCATTTAATTACCATTTTAGCTGGAAAGAAAAACTAGAAAAGTTACCAGCCCTTCAGAGACTTGGAAAACGGAATCTATCAAGATAAGGAAATAGAAAATGTTTAATGTTTCATAAGCAGATTACTCAAATTTTTAGATTTGTTAACATCAAATTTTTAAAGAAAAAATTAAATATTCAACAAATATTTCTCGAGAACTTACTATGCATGAGCATCCTTTCTTTATGCTGCAAAGCATAGAGAAAAAAATACATGATCCGATTCTGAATATTGTATTACAATCTAGAAGACAGTGAGAGACCTGTATAAATAAATGTTTCTAAAAAGGCAAAACATAACTACCAGTTGAAAGAGATAAGTAAAGTGTTACCTCTTTCTTTTTTTTTAACTCTTTGGGGAAGCATTTAATAAAATTAAAATATTTCTGCTGTGTAGCACCTCTTGGCACTTGAGTACCTATTGTCTAGTGTAGAGAGAATAACAGGATAAGGTCAGGCGACAGAAGGGTGGTAGACAGAAGTATAGGAAGAGGACAAGTAAAGCAGTTGAGAAATCTAAATATTAGGAAAAGGTAGGGGTAGTGATGAATGCAGTCAGAAAGACAAAAATAGGGGTCTGAAGAATCCGAGAAACAAGGAAGGACTGAGATAGTAAATAAATAACTTGCCCATTGATTGGGAGTGATTCTTCCTAGCAACTTAACAAAGCTGGTAATATATAAGTTCTCAGAGAATAACAAAATTAATTTCAAAAAGACATTTAATGAACCTTTAATAAGGTGAACACCTGACTTTTCCATTATCCCTTTTTCCTGAGAATCAATAGACATGGAGTCACATTTATTATTCCATGGGCCAATACATTTTTCAGAGACTGAGGATTCTTTTATTGGTATCTTTTCATTTTCAGGGAAATTGTCAAAAAAATCCAAATGTTAGAGAACTCAGATGAAGCTCATAAAATGTGCATGTTGCCCTGTCAAGTTTAGAGGTAAAACACCAAACATGAAATAGTAAGCCTTCCTCGGGAGTGGGAATAGTGGGTGTACTTCTCATTAAGTAGATGAATAAGGATAAATTAAAAATAATATCAGGCATTAGTAATGGATTTTTCCTATATTTAAATATACTGTGTAGTGAAAGTGTTTATTACTCACATTTTATAAGTGAAGAGAGTGAGGTCTAGAAATTTTAAATGACTGGGAAAATTCATAGAGGTTGTAGTCATATTAAAACAAGTTCTCACACTTCCACTGCTCTGTGGCCCTGAAGACAACCATTCCCTTTACCTTGGAGTATGCAGTGTTCCTTCCACCATGCCATGTTATTGCCCCAAAACAAGATATTCTTGTCTATACTGAGACACCCAATTATTTTCAAAGTTAAAAAATTTATCAAAAATATTCTTTGTTGGTAGAAAGAATTTTTTCTTTGTTCGTTATATGGAGAAAGTAGCTAGCATATGTATTATCTTTTCTCATATAATAAATTATTAATATACATTCTCAGCTTATCACTAGCCATCTAATTACTAATTACTGATATATACTCTGAAGCTTACCAATCACCACCCCCAAATAAATAGCTATGTGAGGAAAGAAAACAAAAAGAATGAAGAAAAATAAATTCAGATTCTTTTGTTTGTACTTTGCTCATTTATTTTGACAAGCACAGTTTAAATTTAACAACTGGCTAAATCAGCCTTAATGTTCACTCACTCCAGGGAACACTGAAGAGAAAGCCAGAATCATCAACTTGAGGGCAGAAAAGGTCTTCATTGCCTTGTGATGGAAAACAGAATGTTTATTGCTTCTGTGTCTTTGATGATAGAGCTTTTCAGGCTAACAACGAAAACATTTACTAAGCAAGTTCTCTGTCTGTAGAGCTATGAGAATTGGCACTAGAAATATTTTTTTGTGATTTTTCTTTTCCATTACACAAATAAAATGTTAGGTACTTATGAAAATGTATTATATTTTTTTCCCTTTCATTCCATGTTTGGGCAATTCCCTTGTCTATTTCTGAAATTTACCTTACTCTCCTGATTATGGTAAAGGCTCCAAGTCCTTACTGATTTGAAGACATTTACTTGTTGTCTTTTTTTTGGATGATAAAGTGTAATGCAAAATTAAGGGGACTGCCACTCGAGATAAGAGAAAAACAAGTTGACCTGCATCATTTCAAACTGCATATTGTCAATGGATATTGAAAATTAAGTTTATAGGAAATGCTATTATAAAATGCTTCTAAATGTCAAAAACTTTCTACTGAGTGTTAAGTCACGTTGCTAGGAATATACAGACAAGAAGCAGGAGGAGGCTAATGTGCAAATAAAGAAGTAAATACCCAGAGGATTTACCATACAGCATGAAGTACCATAGAGCATTGAGCAATTCTTCAAGTTAAAGGAACCAATGTGCCCTTGCCCAACACCCCCAGGCAAGGCGGTAAGAATGAATCTAGCAGTATATTCACATGATGACACATTTATGTGACAATTGTAAATTTAATCAGTCAAGTTCACTGAATTGCTCCACATCAACTTCATCATACTTTCCCTTGTGATCATGGAAAGTGACTGTGGGCATTATTGGAATCTTTCTAAGGGAAGTTGAGTTGAAATACACTTAATTTGGCTTTAAAGAGACAGTTGTGTTCTTACAGCTAAGGTATTACCAACTGACCTAATGTAGTACAGTTTTCTGGGAAAACTTCTACCATCCACTGCACCAACTTATATGGTATGTGTACCACCTCAGGACTTCTGGTACAAGCCAGAATCATAGAACCAAAAAGCCATATTTTATGTACACAGTACCACATATAGAGCTATGTGGGCAGTGAAGCTAAAATAAGATTTGACATGTGTGGAGCAAGAAGCTTGTTTGTGGAAAATTCTTCTAATAATCAGACCAACAAAATTATAAGCAGGCAGTTTTAATACCCAGTGAAAGCAGAACTTCTTTCCTGTCATGAATAAACTCAATAATGTGGCATACACAATTAAAAAAGTACCACACAATAAAATTTTAAGTTATTTCTGTGTGAATTTAATAGGAATTATTCTGACACCAGGGAGCAAATCGTAATAAAAACTTTCAAATCATAATAAAATCATTCATTCTAAGATTTGGAATAGAAATTGTGAATAGGCTCTTGAATTATTTGATAATACACTTAATAAGGACCATAGCATATAAACATATTGAAAAATATTTTTTTATTTCAATTCCTCCCTAAATAATAAAATAAGTTCACAAAATAAAGAATTCATAGCATAACTCTAAATACAAATAATTACAAAGTAATTGAATAAAAATATATTTGTTATTGCACAAAAATGTTTAAAGCCTGAAAGTTTTACATAGAAACTTGATATGAATATGATACATACTATTAAATATCAGTGGTTCTAAGGTAATAAAAGAAAAACTAGAGATTTAGAATAAATAAAGTTGGCTTCTAGCTCTTACGATTAAGAATAAAATTTGGGTTAGGATTTCGTGAGTAGAATTTGTGTTAAAAAAGTTAACAAGGAAAATGTTGGCAAAATAAAATGTTAATAAAGGTTGAAGTTGGTTCTCAATGGAAGTAATATGGCTGAGGAGATGATTTGTGGATGAGGTATGTGATTTTAATTACTTTGATCTTAACTAGTTTATATTATATTGTTTAGACAGCGTAGAACTTTGGACTATTGTTGAGAAAGATAGTCACATAACTGTTGTTAACAATTTTATGATATCTTTAATACTAAAGACAATACATGTGGTTAAATGAAAATCTGATATGAATATGAGGAAATAGATTCATATTTTTGGATGACTGAGGACAATACATTAACTTCAACATCATTTTCCTCCATTATAGTCTATGGTTGAAATTTACTTATGTAAACTACATATAAAATTGTATAAGATGTTCTAATTTTTATTATTATCATTGTTTAAAGGGAAACATGTTTATGATAATTTATTTATAAAAACAGAAATTTTATTTTGGTAGTTAAAATCCATATACCCTACAAATAGTATTTATGATGTGTTAACAAAAGTTATATGATTTTTCCAACATTTATGTGGTAAAATGGCAGTCTGTATTTACATGTTCACTGGTACATTTTTAGATTTTAAAAGAAATTATGAACTATTTTTTAAATATATTTGCTATCAGTAGTTAGTAAGAATTTGATGTGTTTTTTTTGTTTTTTTTGTTTTTTTTTTGGCCAATCCTCTGCTCCTTTGGTGACACTTTTTATCAGAATTTAAGGACTGAAGATTTACAAATTTGCCTTCCAAGACAATATAATTATGCTAAAAAATAAATTCAGGGATAGTAATCAAGTTCTAAATAAAGTTCAACTTCTGAGATTGACATCACAGATGTATAAACAGAATAATGACGTGCTCACCCATGTTTACGTTTATGTGTTCATGTGTGTTATGGGTGACAAATATTATATTCTTAAAAATAAAATACAATTTTTCTAACACTGCATAATATGCAACCTATTTTTTTAACATCTTTATTGTAGTATAATTGCTTTACAATGATGTGTTAGTTTCTGCTTTGTAACAAAGTGAATCAGCTATACATATACATATATTCCCATATCTCCTGCCTCTTGCATCTCCCTCCCACCCTCCCTATCCCATCCCTCTACATGGTCACAAAGCACTGAGCTGATCTCCCTGTCCTATGCGGCTCCTTCCCACTAGCTACCTATTTTACATGTGTTAGTATATATAAGTCCATGCCACTCCCTCACTTCGCCTCAGTTTACCCTTCCCCCTCCCTATGTCCTTAAGTCCATTCTCTATGTCTGCATCTTTATCCCTGTTCTTCCCCCTAGGTTCTTCAGAACCTTTTTTTTTTTTTGTAGATTCCATATATATGTGTTAGCATACAGTATTTGTTTTTCTCTTTCTGACTTACTTCACTCTGTATGACAGACTCTAGATCCATCCACCTCACTACAAATAACTCAATTTAGTTTCTTTTTATGGCTGAGTAATATTTCATTGTATATATGTGCCACATCTTCTTTATCCATTCATCTGTCGATAGACACTTATGTTGCTTCCATGTCCTGGCTATTGTAAATAGAACTGCAATGAACATTGTGGTACATGACTCTTTTTGAATTACAGTTTTCTCAGGGTATATGCCCAGTAGTGGGATTGCTGGGTCATATGGTAGTTCTATTTGTAGTTTTTTAAGGAACCTCCATACTGTTCTCCATAGTGGCTCTATCAATTTATATTTCCACCAACAGTGCAAGAGAGTTCCCTATTCTCCACACCCTTTCCAGCATTTATTGTTTGTAGATTTTTTGATGATGGCCATTCCGACTGGTGTGAGGTGATACCTCATTGTAGTTTTGATTTGCATTTCTCTAATTATTAGTGATGTTGAACATCCTTTCATGTGTTTGTTGGTAATCTGTATATCTTCTTTGGAGAAATGTCTATTTAGGTCTTCTGCACATTTTTGGATTGGGTTGTTTGGTTTTTTGATATTGAGCTGCATGAGCTCCTTGTAAATTTTGGAGATTAATCCTTTGTCAGTTGCTTCATTTGCAAATACAATTGTAAATATTTATGCACCCAACATAGGTGCACCTCAATACATAAGTCAAATGCTAACAGCCATAAAAGGGGAAATCGACAGTAACATTTTCAGTGTAATTCCCAAAACTATAAAGTTAACAGAAATTTCATGCAGTAGTTTTTTCAAAAGTAGTATTAACCCAAATTAGCATTCTATTCTTTATTGCATGTTTTTCTGCTCTGCTGTTCATTGATGATCTTACACCCCTCCTGAAATGACAAACATTTAGCTGGTGGGAAAATTCTCATCTATCTAATTTACAATAAAGAACATTGAATATAAATTCCATTTATAATTGGACTAGTGGCTCCCTCAAGAAATCCTTTTAAGGCCCTCTGAACTTCAAAAGCAATAATTCAATAAATACTTACCAAATTCCCTACTGTGTGTGAAGCATTGTGATCTCAGTAGGGAAGAAACATAGAAATAAAGAATCTTTTATTTCTATCATAAAATTCAAAATGATACTAAGAACCAGTAGGCATGCAAGTTAAATGTTAAAAGGGACTTAGAGTACGGAATAGAAGAAGACTTCCTAAATCTGGTTAGTTATTTTATCATTAGGCATCAAGATCCAGATCCTTGAGAAAAGAATGCAGAAAAAATGATTCTGAACTTTGTAGTCTGCATTTGTATCTGTAAGTAGAGTAGGAATATGAGACTATGATTTAGACCTCAGCCTTAAGTCCATAGGAATGACATGTCACATTGTACACGCTGTGTGGGCAACCTTTTAAATCTAATTTGCATGAATCTGCCATCTCTCTTCCACAAGTTCACATTTGCTAGGGCAAGATCACTTCACTGAAGGTTGATGGGCTTTCTTGGGAATGCGTTCTTTTCCAATTCCTTACCTGTGTGGTTGTGTTGTTATGACAGTTAATTCATCTGGGAAGGCTAGTCATTCCTGTTCATGTGGCTAAATGACTTCCTAAATTTATGTTTGCCCTGCTAGTCCAATCTAGTCAATTTATTTCAAGGAATTGGGTAAGCAAAGAGCCTTTGTAGACCATTAGACCTACGCTTTAAGTGACTGAACAAACCAGCATTGGAACATATCAAGTGTATCCCAGCCATTATTGAAATTAATGATGCTCCCTCTGCAAAAAATGATGGAAGGAAGGAAAGGATGGGTGATTCAAAAATAGGACTCCACACTGAACCATTTAAAGATGTACTTTCCAATTAACTGTTAAATAAAAATTGAGCAAAAATGATCCAATAATTGAGTAGTTGAATTTCTATCCCTATAATGTTCATGTGTCCAATAAAACAAAGCATCACCTTATCAGTTGTATTTAGCCTTACCCCATATAAAATTTGAACAATTGCCATCAGTCTTTTTTCTTCTAATTTCTGTAACTTTTATCATTAAAATTATCTAAAAATTCTTATATTACATATCAATTTTGCTTTCTTAATATATAGGTGTGATTGCTTACGTGCATGACTAACCCATATTCAAAATATACATTCAGAGACATCCACTATATCTGGTGAAGCAGGCTGATTTTCTCATAGCCTCCCATTATTTATGCCTACATATATTTATTTTCTTTCCTTTTTTTTTCATATTTATTTAAAGCCACAGATCACATTTCTACTTACCCAGAATGGTTTTACTTACCCCTTAGTTCTTTGTCATGGATATTTGTATTCTGTAACTTTACATAATATAGAATTAATATTGTACTCTCCTAATAAGTGCCATTATTCTATAGCTCCTACTGTATAACACTAGCTTAACAAGTTTAAAAATATCAACAATTTTTGTATGATCACAAGTTTGACCCTTTCTGTGTATTTATAACAATATTATCTGGGTGAATAAACACAAAACGTCAAAATCATTGGCTGTGTGCTTATTTAACCTATGGATCATAAAAATGACAGCCACAAATAAATGCAACAAAAAACCATCTACCCAATAAAAGGGAAAAGCCTGGTTTCTTCTAATGACCATGTAGCTAGTTTTAGACAACACACTAAAGGGAAGTGACCATCTCTATATAAAAATAATTCAAAAAAAATACTCAATTACTCAAATAATAATTCAAAAAATACTCAAATACTCAATTGTGAACCTATTACACAATGGAATTTCTGTAATTTAATTGTTTTTATTTCTAAGTGATAAAATATTTTATTTTATTGGTCAATATTTTCAGGCAAATATTGGTCAATATTTTGTAGCAAATTATTCCTCATTTTTTCTCTTCTTAAGAAATATTAGTAAATCCAATATTAAATAATCTTTTAAATTTCTGGCTTTACTACATGTAAAATTTAATATTAATTAAACATTTTAATCTATATACAATAAATAGCATTGATTTTCCTTTTTGGAATCTATCTCACTTAGACATCTTTCATCTCTGTTTAAATCTTCTATATATCTTTGACCCCTCCAATTACCTGAACTCAAGAAGCTAGGTATAAAACAATTCAGTGATGTGAGAACTACCTTCTATGACACAGCTTTACAAACTCTGCCCACTGTGTACTCATCCAGATGTTTATATTATGGAAAACACATTTCATTAAATAGAAGCCCCAACTTCAAGGAACATGCAATCCTGGCCTAACATGGAAATAGGAGAGCTATTGCTTCTGAAGGCTGCAGTGCTGATGCGCAGATAAAGAAGGACACTCCAAACCTGGTTGGCCAGGTTTTCTAATCCGTATCTCATTTACTATCAACACATTTCAAGTGTTAGTGTCTTGTATTTAATATAAAACTCACATGACTCATCCATAAACTTTAGTTTTCTATCTGTGATGAAATTTGCATGTTGACTTGTCCTAAAAGGAAGACAGAGACATTCATATAAGGCAAAATACTGCAAGTGAGACATGAAATTTATGCCAAAATGCTATTTGAGTAAATTTGTTACACTTGATTCTATATATGGGATTGTTTGGGGTAAACTCACAGTAATTTAAATTATTTGGAAAATTAGGACATACATATGGAAAATATGATCTTGTAAACAATCCATATTTACTACAGTGTGCAGTGTCTGATTGCCAGTCTGCTGGTGGGTTTTCTGTATCCTCTTTGCACTTATCAATTGTTTGTGAGTATATGGATTTTGAAACTAATCTTAAACAATTATATTTACCTCTAACAGATAACATGTTAATAAGCAAACATATAAAACAATTAATTTTTATATTAAATGTGATGTATGTAGTAAGTATTGAGTGATATCCTAAAAAATATTAGTGAAATAACCAGGACTTGGTGTGAAGACAATATTCCTAATAGCTGCTTGGAAGAATAGCACAGTGAATCTACATTCTATTGGCTATCATTTTAAGAGACAATTGCAAAACACTAGAAAAGGAAATCTTTTTGTTTAATCACTCTTGAAGTCAAAGATAGTATACTTTCCCAGTAGGCAAAGCAAAATACTCATTTTTATTTTTGAATGATCAAATTTTCCATTCTCTAGTGGCTTTTTCACTCTACATAATGATCTTTTAGATCTTCATAGTGAGAAAAAGACAAATTGCTTAGATGGGAAACGTTCCAGAAAATGAGCTACAATACTTGACCCAGTGTCAAGCTGGAGTCTGGCTGATTTTTTCCCACTTTAATGAGGCTAACTTTCAGCTATGATGGGAAAATGGAATATATTTCTTAATGGCAGACTGTTCTTCAGTATCACAAAACCTAGACGTTGTGCAAGAGAATCAATGACAGCAGGGAAATGATTTTAACCCTGCTGTCTTCTGGCCAAGGAGTGAGCTATTATGTTAGCACCAACACTTTGTAAGGTTTTAATTTCTAAAATGAGAATACAAAATACTTGGCAGAAATATTTTAAGGGCAAACTCTCTAAAATCACAAGAAATTACTAGAAGGCAAAGTAAGTTGTCTTTTTAATACATGAAATAAAATGTTTCTATTTGAAGCTAAATTATCCAAATATCAATACTACGGTAAAGTATTAATGATTTTCTGTTAGTTAAAATTAATATTTAAAAAATCTTGCCAAACACGGCAGGAACAAGTGCAGATGGAGTTAAGATGATGCAGAAACTTCTGCCTAAGCTCTTGGACACATTAGCAAATAATCAAACATTTTAGAAAAATTGAAATATGTTCTGGTAAGAGATGTGAACGATTGCCAGTTTCTGGAGAACAACTAGGTTCTTTTCAGAGAAAAAAAAAAACACAGTATGAAAGAATTATTATGGTATTTTCCCTGGTATATTTTATTTTAAAAATGGGTTTCCATTTACTATGATAAAACAGACTATATTAAAGTAGAAAATAGAAACATCGTGGACTAATAAAAATAGAAAATACAATATAACACTTTAATCAATAGCCCTTTCATTAAGAAGTATTCCCAATACCCTGAAATTCAAAAATATAATTTTCACATACAAAATTTCAAAGTGCACTAAAAATCATTTAAGAACTTGTTCCCACAAGATAATTTATGCTTTTGTTATTTCCAAATCTCCTTTTCTTATTAATATAAGAGTTTTCTGCTCTCTAATGAAGGTAGCATATTTTTAAGTTATGATTTCTGTGTATATTTTTATTCTGTTTTCTGGTTATTTTTTATTGGATGTTTTGATTCATTGTTAGCTTTCTTTTTTTTTTAAGCTGGTGACATCATCAATTATTTCTTGTTTTGCTTTCCAAACAATGCTATTATTTCCCACTCCACAAAAATTATTCTTATAACACAGAAGAAAATATCTTTCATAGCTTTTTATGGCAAATTAACTTGAAAAACTGAGCATTCCTGCAAACACTAATAACAGATAAATTTTTCTCTTAATACAATATGTAATATATGAGGAAATTACTGTATATAACATTGAAGTATTTTCAAAGCATACTGAATTTTCTATAGACCAGACTAAAAGTGGTATGAATGAAATCCTTCCCTGATTAACACGTTAACATTTTATATTATAAATTGTCTTCAACAACCTAAGAATCTCCTGGCATCATTGCAAAAAATAGCAACCTTATTGATAAGCACATTCCTTGAAGAACTAAACATTCTTTTGGTTTTTAAAAGATTTGAAAAGCAGCCCTAAGAACAGCTTTGAAAACAGGAAACCAAACTAAGGGGTACTTGTTTTTTCCAAATTCTCAAAATGTTTGCAAAATGGCACTAACAACTTCCAAGTGAGGTTTTTGAATCTTGTTTTTCATTGGAAAAAGGCTTGAAGTTTGAAGAAAACCAAAGTTATCTCATGAAATCAGTAATTTTTATTATTGCTAACTTTGAAAACATGTAGTATTTGTGCCCCGAAATGCTTCTAATTCACTTTGCCTTTCATCTATTGAATATGAATTTACATAGAAAATTTTAATTCCAGAAGACCTCATTTATTCCCTGTTATCTGATGTTTCTGAGTAATTTTCCCTGGACACACTATCAATGTTACTGTTTTACCTAATCAGCATTTTTTGACAATACCTACATTTTCAGATAGTTTCTGTAATAATCAGAGTTAGTATAATGAAAAATAATTGGTCTCGTTGTTTGTTATCTTGCTACTTATTTAATAACCGCATCTTGAAAATAGCAAAATTTCTTCAATCATAATTGACCCTATCTCTATCTTTATTTTCACCCAAGAAATAAAGAAAAATGGCCAACATTTATATTAGAAATCTAATTAAGTCATTCAAAGAAATGGTCAAAGTGAGAAAAATGCACTGAAAATTTCAGGAATTTAATATTTTTTTCATGACAAAAAATAAGCAGAAATAGTACATATGATTTGGACACTAATGGAGAATATTGGTGTGGTTAGTTTTCCAGTAAGCAGAACACAGGGACTGATATACTGTTCTTTAGAAAATAAAATAGATTTCCAAAGTTCCTTCCACATTTTCCACAAACTGCTTTTAGCTGATAAGCGATGGGGAAGCTATTCATCTTTCAGATGAGAACATGTTTAGTTTATTCTCAATAATAAATGATTGTAGATTAGAGGGGGAAAAAACATACACAAAGAGTAAATGAACTTTAAATTAGAATACTGACATAGAATTCTTATTATTGAAGTTCAAGTTTACAACTTCCCCTAAATAGAAATTTTATTCCCACGTGCAGGTCAGAAAAAATAGTGACTTTCTAAAGCAGACCCTCATTAGCCTGGGACTTCCTAGCACTAATATTTTCTAATAGTATCTGACTTCCTTAAAGGGAATTGCCTCTCTTCCACTGAGTGTAGTCTTGATAGGAGGGCATTTTCTAATTCCCTAGAATCGCTGCCTACATTTTACCTTAGAAGTCTGGTGGCCACAGTCCTTCCATGCACCACTTGAGACAGCCCGTGGCTGCCATGGGACCAGCTATAACAGAGTTATTATCAGTAGGGTTCACTGCAGGGGAAGGAAGCGGTGATGACAGAGGCAGAGACCAACTAGTCAAGGTAAACTCTTAGTTCTCAGGCACATTTTTAAATTTCAAGAGTCCCCAAGTTTGGACTGTTTGATTCTGCCAACTTCCCAAATCTTTCTCCCATTTCTTATCAAAAATTCCCTTTTCTAGAGTTGATTCCTGTCACTAAGAACACTAACTATGGACACCATCTATCTACCAATGATACATATACTGAGAAGTTAATTTATCTTTAGGCATTTCTTATTCTATAAGATTTTTTTTCAAAATGATTCATATCAAGCTATTTTATGAGATCTGTACTATTTAGCTGATAAATTCTACCTTTTTGCTATTTTCAAGTTGCTATTCCAAGATATTAGTGATTAAGCATAATATTAATAACATTTCATTACATTTTCAACACAATTTTTCAGTTTTAAATATACTTACACATAAATTGCTTTATCTCAACTGATTATCATAAATGCCAAGTTTTCAACAGACAAATATTACACTTTTATTTTACAGATGGACTACCATTCACTGAGGATAACAAGATTCCTAAGTATAGACAATAATAAGTTTTAAACTCTGTATTTTGTGTTATTTACCACACAACACACTGCCTCCCATCATTGTAGTTGGGACAATTAAAGAGCAAGAGGATGGAATATGTTACTATGTATTAGTGGTTCTGATAACCAATTCCAACGTGTATGTGTAGGGGGCGGATGGCCCACACACCACCAAGCAATGCTCAGGACCCCATTAGGGTGTCTTACAATTCAACTCAGTTCTGATTCTGATTACCTGGAGATAGTACCAGATTCCACAGGTAGAAGGCTCAGTCCCACAAGATTGCCCTCCAGTTGGAAGCCCAGGTCATTACCTGCACATCTGAGGGCTGGCTATAAATCAGAAGTTTCCATGACACCCTCTTTTGGTTTGGTTAATTTGCTAGAGCAGTTCACAGAACTCAGGAAACCCATATACTCACTAGAATACTGGTTTATTACAAAGGATATTAAAGGATACAAATCAACATTCAGATGAAGAGACAAATAGTTGAGGAACCAAACAAATGAGTGTCTGTCCTCATGGAGTTTGGGACCCAACATGGTGACAAGTGTTAAGAGTTGTGTTTTATGTCTGAACCTTCTCCTTTGGGGTTTTTGTGAAGGCTTCATTATGTAGGCAAGTGTGACTAAATCATTGGCCTTTAGTGATTGACTCGGTCTCCAGTTCCTCTCTCCTCCCCAGAAATTAAGGGGTGAGGCTGAAAGTTCCCAGTCTCTGTTCTTGGTTGGGTCCTTTGGAAACCATCCCCCACCCCAAAAGTCACCTTATTAACATAAACTCAGTTGCGGTGGAAAGGGTATTGTTGTGAATAGCAAAACACTCATTTCACCTTTATAACTTTGAAGTGATATCAGGAACTGGGGATTACAGACCAAATATGATAAGAGATGTTCCCTTTGCTCTTATCATTTAGGGAATTCCAAGCCTTTTGGGAGCTGTGAGCCAGGAACCTTGGATGAAGACTATATATATATATAATATATAAAATATATACTTTGTTCAGCTGAATGACCAAGTATATGTTTCTTATAAATCACAATACTACATTAGAAACAAAGAAATAGGAAAATAAATAGGAAAAAGTCCATAGGCATTGTTCTTAGGTCACTGGTTTAAGATTATGTGGAACAGTGTCAAAAATCAGTGGTAATATCATAGATTTTACTGATGTAGTAAGAAGAATCTACAACAATATCTCTCTCACACTTTAAGGGATCTTACAGAAATTTTGGGTCTGGGAATATCCTGCTGCCTAACTTTTGCCAGGACCCCTCCTCTAGATAAAGGTAGAAAGTGTTCTAAAAATTCTGGCTATCCGAGTCTTAAGCTTTTTCCTCTCCTCACTTGATCTCCAGGCTAAGCACCCTATTTGCTGTGTCAAGGGAGGAATACCTAGGTATTGATGGAGAGTGGCAAGCACAAAGAAGCATTTAACCAAATTTGTTAACTTTAATATTTGACTCATATTTGTAAGCTCTCAAATAATATTCACATAATTAGAAATGCACATAACCTATTTCTTCAAGGAGCCTCCTTTCTAAACAATTGCCAAAGTACACAAAGAGAAATGAAGGGTGTGGCAATATATATATGTGAATCAGAAATATATTTAGATTTAAGAGGTCAATTTTCAGCTGCTATTTCTATTTGAATGAGCTTACACAGTAAAATGTGGGGATACATTGAATTTATGGTGATGAGCAGAGGGGCAGAGATGGTCAGGAGGAACACAGTGATCTGTGGTGGAGAAGAGTTGATAGGTCCCAAAGGCTAATGGATCTGAAGAAGTTGATAACATTATGTATCTTGCACCATGTACACTGACTGTCCTAAGGGAACATTTGAACTTTTGGTCAAAGGACAGGCCAATGAATTCTGGAGGAAAAGAACATTACAAGTGTCATAATATTTTTGCTCTGAAGAGTATACAGTCTAGTCATATTGTATTGTGCCTAGTCATATTGTACTTCTCATAATATTTATTCTGGTGTGATTTGCTATTTGAGAGCTGTTTTTCTCTTTGAAATAAGGAAAACTTGGATCCTTCTTGACCAAATTCCTGTAAACAATGACAGACTTATTGGAACTTACATAAAGGCATTAAAATATAATAAAATTCAGCTCTTAGGAAGTTGAACACTTAGAACAGACAAAATTTACATTAATTATTTTTTTCCTGCCTAAGTTGTGCATGCCTAAGAACCTCACACCACCTGTATTCTCTCTCCAGGGCTGAACTTAACCTCCTCACCATCTGCTTGCTTGTTGCTGTTAAAAAACAAACAAGAAAATTCAACTAAGTAAATGTAAAGATCTAATTGGCTTTATTCAACAATTCACAAATCAGGTAGCATCCCATCTAGCAAATAGTAAGGAGCTCCAAAAAGTTGTAGAAAAGGAAAGACTTTTAAAGGTGGAAACTGGGCAAAAAAAGAAGTTATTAGGAAAGAGTGGATTTTTTCAGGCGAGGTTACCTTCCTCAGAGGGACAAAAGGAGTTCTAAGGGGCAGATTACCTTACTAGTGCTGACCAGGTAATTCCAGATTGACTGGGTAAAGGTTACATGTCTGGGAGAAGCTGAAACTTCAGTTAGGTTAGACATTAAATCTTGCTTTGTTGACATGGGCTTTGCATAAACGACTCCATCTAGGGGCTGTTGTCTCTTTTTTAACACGTTATTATGATGTTCACACAGCAGGCCACTGGAGGGAGGCGGAAAAATGTCAAACAGTAGCCACATCACATCAACAAACAGTAGTGCAGGAGTAACATAAAGCAGTTCTACAGAGCTGTGTAATTTTTTGACCTGGATGTCTTCTTAAACATGATATGGTCTTGATCCTTTGCTTTTACCCTATGAAGGACTCTACTGCCAGGAAAGGACTTACTCTGTTTCTTTCCTGTTTTTAACTTCTGTTTATCTAAGCAACACAGACAAACAACTGAAAAGCACTATATTATTATAGATAACGTTTTAAGCATTTGTTATTTATGCTTTCATAGCTACATAGTATCTATAGGAGATTAAGGAACAGTACCTTTCGAGTGTTTAATTTTATTTACTACTATAAGATCAGCTTGTATGTCCAACATTGATTAATAATTAGAATAGTAGAATATTTTCTGGCATGAGAAAACTTACTAAGAAGACAAATAAAGTTGGTTTAGGACACTTTTGCTCTTACCTTTAGGTGTTAATATAGGCCTTATCTGTTCTACTTTAATCCAAGGATGCAAGTATCAGATTTCACCATTGCAGCATGGATATGTTAAGAGATGTCCTTTTTTTTTTTTAAACATCTTTATTGGAGTATAATTGCTTTACAGTGGTGTGTTAGTTTCATTTGTCACACAGTTGGAAGGTATTTTCAACAATGGACTGAGAGATCACTGAATAATTCTGTGGTCTAGCCACTCCTTGACCTAGTGAAATTATGAAGGAAATGTGCACTTGATGGACCATGGCTAAAAACAGATGTAAATTTTTGTTTATTAGCAAAGCTTATGTTCCACATCCTAGCAGAGAGGTCTCTCTTAACAAATGCAGTTTGTATCCTAACCCCCAAATCCTGAATGACAGACTTTTTCTTCATCCTTAACTGAAACCAAATATCAAGATCTTGCCACCTTGCCACCAGCTCCAGGATAAAGGAGACCATAAGAGACCATAGAGAAAATAAGTTCATATGAAAGATAATAAAAAAACACGTGAAATTATGTTTGACTATTATTACCTTTAAAGAGTACACCATGAGTAACTTAGGGAACTTTACATGTAAATGGTGAAAGAATGAAGGGCAGAGGAAAAATATCTTAAACACACAACGGCCATCCCTATAAAAGCATAGTCACATCAAGGTCAAACAATGAGATCAATCTTATTAATGATTTCTCCTCCAAGGATTCAGTCAATTAAGCAGATCTGCATTAGAGTTTTATTTATTGAGCTAGCATTGATTTTTAAATCTAATAATTCTAGCCCTAAATTCTTTTTATGTGAGCTTTTTTTAAAGTTGTTTTTTCTTGAAGGGCAACATTAATGAAGAAAAGTATACAAATTATAAGCATTCTGTCTAGTAATTTTTTACAAAGTTACTACATTCATATAACCACTAACAAGACTAAGAACACAGGATATTAAATAGACTTCAGAAGCCTCCCTCCCTTGTGCCTCTGTACTGTTAAAACCCTTCCTGCATTAGCTAACTACTATTCTGACTTCTAATGTCATAAATTGTTTGACTGTTATCAATCTTTATGTGTTGAATTGCATATACACTTTTTCTTGCCTGTCTTTCACTAACCAACAGTATAGGATATTCTTGCCTGTTGTTGCATAAAATAGTTTATCAATTTTCTTTGCAGCATAGTGTTCTGCTTTGTAAACATACTACAATTGCTGCATTTTACAGCTGATGGACAGTTGGGTAAAACATAATTTGGAATGATTATAAATACCACTATTATAACACACACTTATATATGTCTTTGGAGACTCAGGTATATTCATTCCTATCATGAGAATACAGAGAAGTGGAATTCATGGATTGCAGTGACACACCCATTTAGCTTTAATATCAGTTTTTCAAAGCAGCTGTTCCAATTTGTATACCTACCGGCAGGGTATGAGAGTTCCAGTTGCTCTAGTTTAGCACTAATTCTTCTTCTTCTTCTTCTTCTTCTTTTAATGGTAGTCTTTCTGGTGAGTGTGTATTGGTAACTTGCAATTTTCATATTAAGTAATCTTTGCCTAAGCCAAAATCATAAAAAGTCCTATATTAACTTCTTGAAGATTTCTTTTTTTTACATTTGATGTTTACTTTCTTAATCCATGTATAATTGATATTTGTATAGCTAGAGAGGTAAGAGTCAAGAATATTTTTTTCCCACATTGATACCAACTTGGCCAGCACCATTTATTTCAACAACCATCCTTTTGTCACTGCATTGCAGTGTTGTATATCAAAAATTTGATAACAAATACATATAGGATTTCTTTTTCTGGGCTCTATTTTGTTATAGTTTTATATTTTTCTTCCTTGTTACCCTGTTACTTGTACAATTGACATTGTAATAAGTCCTGATATGTGATGGAACACATTCTCCAGATTCATTATTCTCTTTCAAGATACTCTTGTCTGTTCTTGGGCATTACAATTCCATATAAATTAAGAGTTATTTTGCCAATTTTGGAAAACATTTCTCAGATACTGATCGGTTGTTCACTGAAAATATATATGAATTTAAGGGGACTTAACATTTTATTATATTGTGAATACTAATAAATAGAGGTCTTGAAATCTTTTGTTACATTAACTCCTAGGTATTTGATGCATATTATTTATTAAACATTCTGTTTGTTGTTGTGTGTAGATATAAAATTGGTATTCATTATGTTGGTTTTGTGTGCAATAAAATTCTCAAGTTCAGCTACTTATTCTAACAGTTTATCTCTAGATTATTTTGATTTTCTGCTTAAACAATCATATTGTATCAAAATAATTATTTTTTAAAAAAATTCTTCCTGTCTAATCATTATGCTGTTTATTTTGCTTTCCTTAATGCATTAGAAAGGTCCTGCTAGTATTGTGATGAATAAAACTATTGATAGTGGTCATTCTGTCTCATTTCTAAATTAAGGGGGAAAGATATCATCACCTCACCATTAAAAAGTGATGCTTTACATATTTTTGTAGATGACTTATCAGATTAAAGAAAGTCTCAACATTTTTTGCAACATTAATTTTCATAGGCTAAGCCAATGTATTTTTCAAATAATTTTAAGATATTATGATATTTTATCTTTTTAATGTATTGCTATATTTTATTTGCTAATATTTTGTTTAGATTTTTTGAATCTTTGTTCATAGTTTTTGCATCTTTGTTGCATCTTTATTTATCTTATGTTTGATGAGGCCTGAATCTTCCCTTTGTTTTAATGTCTTTATCAGGCTTGGAACCAAGTTGATGACTAACTTACTTTATGGATAACTTACTTTATGGATTATTTTCTCTTTTCATATATTCTAGAAGAATTGTATAAGATTGATATTATTTCTTATATTTTGGTGAAACTATCTGGAGTTTGCCTTGTGGGAACTTTTAAGTTATTGATTATACCTCTTTAAGTTGGTGCAAGAGAAGGAAATATTTCTTCCCAGGATGCCAAATGAGGGTCCTTGGCTTTGTACAGAAAGAATTCAAGAACTAGACAAAATAAAGTAAAAGCTAGTTTATTTAGAGAGATACACATCCCATAAGCAGAATGTGGAGTGTCTCATATGGTGAGAGCTGCCCCAGGTATTGGAATAGTAGTTTTTATGGGCTGGGTAATTTCATAGGCTAATGAGTAGGAGGAATATACTTCTTAAGGGGCAGGGATTTCTAGAAGTTGGGACATTGCACACGTTTTGGCCTTTTATGGTCAGCACCAGAACTGTCATAACATGAGGGGAGTGTATTTTTTAGTATTCTAGTGAAGGCATTATAAACTAAAAGGTCAATGAGCAGACCATGTAGGGTGCCTTCTTGGTGTTAGCTGGTTCCAGCTGGTTTTTGTCCTATCTGCTTTTTCTCCTCAGCTGTGCCCTCTTCTACATTCTTTTAACAGTTGTGCCCTGTCTCCTTCTTCCCTATCTCAAAGGGACATAGGATTATTCAGATTTTATATTTCTTCTTCAGTCTGTTTTGGTGAGCAATATTGTCTATGGAATTTACCCATTTCCTTTAACTTTTCAATATTATTAGGCAAAGAATTGTTAATCATATTCTATTGTGAGTTTAATATCTGTAGACTTCATAGTGGTATTCCTTTTTTTTCCCTACTATAGATATTTAATTTTTCCCTTTTTTAAAAATAATTTTTGTAAAGATTTATCAAACCAACTTCTGTTTCTGTGATTTAGTGTGATATGTTTGTTTTTTATTTCATTAGCTTTCTTTCTTTAACCTTAATAGGAAAATTCATCAATGTTGAATAAACCAAAAACAATATTATATTCTGCAAGAAATGGTGGAGATAAATGCCGTCCTTAAGGATGTATGTAGGGATAGTGGACTCATTATATCTTGGTTTGATTTATTTCCTGCCCCTGCAGAACCAGATGGACCCTAGAGGATGACTGTAGACTACCTCAAGCTCATTCCATAGTAGCTCCAGTCACAACCACTGTAACAGATCCAGTATGTTTCCTAGAGCAGTTTAGTAAGACCCCAGCTACATAATGTGCAGCCATTCATTCGATGGATGCATTCTTTTCTATCCTAATCAAAAAAGTGTTAAAAGCAGGTTTCACTCACATAAAAAGGACAATAATATATACTTACAGTTTTACTCCAGGGCTATGGAAATTCTCCCACCATTGTTCATAACATAGACTAAAGACATATGGACTATCTTGACAATCTCAGAATATCACATTGACGCACTGTATCAATTATATTCATTAGGCTGAATGAGAAAGAAGTGACTAGTAGCCCGGAGAACTTGATAAGACACATGCATTCCTAAGGGTAAGAAATAAACCTGGTAAAGATTCAGGGGTGTGTCACATCCATAAATATTTAAGTGTCTGTTGATCATGGGAGTGCCACAATATCACTTTCAAATTAAAAGATAATTATTAAATCTTACAGCTCCTAAAAAAAAAAAAAAAACAAAGCATAACATTAAGTATGCCTCTTCAGATTTTAGAACCAGTTTGTTCCTTCTGTAGGGATACATATCTGCCCAATATGCTAGGTGACATAAAAATCTGCCAGCTTTGAATGGAGCCCAGAGCAGAAGAATACTTTGCATCAGGTCCAAAGTATGGTATAAGCAATACTTTACCATCTGCAAAAAAATTAATAAACCAAAACCTTAATTAAATAGAGTTGGGAGACAATAAGGGGAACTCTCACACCCTGCTGTAATAGCAGAGCCCAACAGGAAGAAGAAAGACTCCTCTTCTTTCCTAGCAAGGACTCAGCCAATAGAAAGCCATGACTCCTTGTTTATCATAGCCCTCTCAACTTCCCTTTTCTCTCTCTAAAAGCATTCTTTTACCCTTGCTGTGGGGTAACTTGGATACAGCTGGCCATGTTTTCAGACCCCAAATTGCAATTCTCTGCTGAGCCCCCCCAAAAAACCCTCTTGGCTGGAGAAATATCTGGCAGTTTATTTACTTCAGGCCAACACACTTGAGCCATATAATCCTCCAGACCGTACGATTTTTGAGGTATCAGTGGTGAGAAATGATGCTGTGTAGAACTTTTGATAAACTAGTGGGAGAACCACAATCCATGGGTTCTGGAGCAAGGCTACTAGTGGAAGAATTACTCTGGAGCAAGGTCATGCCATCTGTAGTGGAAAATAATACATCTTTAAAAAAAGAAAACAATGTATTTGTGCTTCTGGGCCTTGATTATCATGAGTGAGGTCCTGTCAGACCCATAAAGACATAAGATTAAGGAGGTCCACATACAATTCATTGTATGCTGGAAGTTATCTATCTAAGATTAAGCTGGATCAGGGGCCATAAGCAAGCTGCATATGCAGCCTGGACCCACTGTTGTATCAGCACCTTTCCATCTGTTCAGGCCTATGACCAGATGAAAAGGACTTATGATCAGAAGAAAGAGGAGGATTATGCCCCATCTTGGTTTATAGTTATGTCAACTCAATATGTAGGTTTAGACTAATTACGTATGACCATTTCACTACAGTCTCACTAAGGAGTACGTTTTTAGGCAATTATGAGGGAAAAATCCTATAACTAATCAGAACATCAAGTAGTGCACTAGCATTTATTTTCTGTATAAATAAGTGGCCCCAAATTAGAATATACACAGATTCATGAGCAGTGGCAAAATGGCTTGGAAAGCTGATCATAGACCCAAAAGGGAAAAGACAGGAAGGTAAGGATAAGGAAACCTGATGTGGAGGTTTATGGGTATAGCCATGAAATCGGAAAAGAACTGTGAAGATCTTTACCCACCACAAAGAGCATCCATTGTAGAAAGGGCACTAAACAAAAATGTACAGCAAATAACCCAGCCAGTTGGTATCAGCCAGTTTTTATCTTTGTATCCATGACTGGAATGATGGGTGCAGAAATGAAGTGGCCACAAAGGCACAAATGGAGGCTAAGCACAGACCCCAAAGCATGAATTGATCTAGCTGCTATCATCACAGAATGTTAAACTTGCCGTCAATGGGGAATTATGTTAAGTTCTCAATATGGCACACTTTCTTGAAAAAACCAACAATTTACTTGTTGGTAAGCTGGCTGCTTTGGGTCTCTTGCATCTTGTAAAGACCGGAGGTTTCTTCTCACAGGATAGATACATATTCCATATATGAGTTTGCCTTTCCTGACTTCAGGCCCTGTCCTCAATTAGCAACATTATCCAGGGTCTTATTGAGTGTTTGATCCACAAGCATGAGATCCCACATAATATCATATTGGGCTAGGAGTTAGTTAAAAGGGAAGCAAGAGTAGGCCCACAACCTCAAGATTCACTGGTTAGATTATGTATCTCCTGGTTTATCATGCTGACTTGATAAAATGTTGGGATAACTTGTTGAAGGCACAACTGAAGTGCCATATGGAGGAAATACTCTCTGTGAATGTGATACCATCCTACTGGATATCATATATGTATTGTACCAAAGGACTTTTTGTGGCTCCTTGTCCCCAGTGTGAAGAATACGTATGTCTGAGTCCAAGCAGTGGAAAGAGGAATGGTCACTCCCGATGACCCACTTTGGCCTCTGTAGTGTTGGTGGTCCTGGTCAAGGAGATCCAACAAGAATATCATTGAATCATATACTACAGCTGCCAACTGAATACTTTGGTTTCCTTATTGTTCGTGGACCAGCGGTCAATAAGTAAAGTTACTTTATTAACAGGAATATTAATCCTGATCACCAGGAGGATGAAGGGACCAAGGAAGAATATGTGTGTAACACAGATGATCCACTTAGTTACTCCTTGGTAACTCCTTTCTCAGTTGTGCTGTAGATGGATGGATAAAGTCAACCCATCCTGAAAAAGACATGCTGATCAGCAGGAGGTCAGGCCTCTCTAAGATGCAGGTTTGGGTCACACCACATGCTAAGCCATCAAGCAGAAACCTAGAATGGGTAGTGGAGTAAGGATAGAATGAGGACCCCAGACCAACTGAAGTAGTAGGGACTGTGGATCTTCTGACTAAACTCCCATTTCTAAACCTCCCTCCAAGATGAGAGGCCCACTGGACGAGCAGCTTCCTTGGTGTTCATGAAGAAATAGATATAAACTGTGCAAAAGTTTAACTATGGAAGAAGAGATGCATTTCCCATATACCCTTCAAGGAAGGACTTGCTTCCCAAACATGGGGACCATTGGCAGCAAATACCTCCTAGAGATCAGCTCTGTCAGTTTCTGCTTTACCTTCAGAGAATCAAAAAGCCAAAGATTACACCTGTCCTGCAGCAGCCCACAATCAGTGAAAAAATAATGCAGGGGTAGAGATCCCAACTATTTTGGTTTGAGGCAGAACATGATTACCAATCATTTCTTACTCAAGAACTTCTCGCTTTGTTGTGCAACAGAAACTAACACAGTATTGTGAAGCAATTATACTCCAATAAAGATCTATTAAACAAACAAACAGAAAAGGAAAAGACAACCTATGGAAGGGGAGAAAATACTTGTGTATCATACATCTGCTAAGAGGTCAATACAGCATACCTTGAAGATATTTCAGGTTCAGTTCCAGACGACTGTAATAAAACAAATATTGCAATAACATGAGTCACAAGAAAAAAAAAAAAAAAACACCTTGCTGGGCTGAATAATGTTTTGCCCAGACTGCATTGCATTTTGATGATCTCCTCTGATATTTACTGTACCACAACTTTCCTTTCACAGGTATTGATCCTTATCAGTATCTTGCACCCCAAATTTTAGTGTCTGTCTCTGAAGAACCTAAGGTACAATGCTTTGGATCCATGAAATTACCAACATTTCTAAGCCTCTTCTCTCAAAATACTCAAAATCTGCCTCTTCTTGACTTTTTTTTAAATTTAATTTATTTATTCATTGGCTGTGTTGGATCTCCATTGCAGCGCGTGGGCTTCTCATTGTGGTGGCCTATCTTGTTGCGGAGCACGGGCTCTAGGCACGTAGGCCTCAGTAGTTGTGGTGTACGGGCTCAGCTGCTCCGCGGCATGTGGGATCTTCCCAGACCAGAGATTGAACCCGTGTCCCCTGCATTGGCAGGTGGGCTCCCAACCACTGCACCAGCGGGAAAGTCCCTTGAGTTTTCTTAATGCCACTTACAGGTTAGCAAATATTTTTTTTTATTATTTTTATTGAGGTATAGTTGACTTACAAGATTATGTTAGATTCAGGTATAAAATATAGTGATTCAATGTTTTTATACATTATCTCCATATAAATTTACTATAAAATATTGGCTATATTCCCTGTGCTATATGTTACATCCTTTTATCTTATTTATTTTATACCTAGTAGATTGTTTTTCTTAATCTCTTTTACTTATCTTGCCTATCTCCCCATCACTCTCCCCACCAGTAACCACTAGTTTGTTCTCTGCATCTATGAGTCTCTTTCTGTTTTGTAATATTCATTTGTTTTGTTTTTTAGATTCCACATAACAGTGAAAACACACAGTATTTGTCTTATTAAGTCTGACATTTTTATTAAATATAATACCCTCCAGGTTCATCCATGTTGTTGTCAATGGCAAAATTTCATTCTTTTTAAGCCTGAGTAATATACCATTTTGTATATATACCACGTCTTTATCCATTCATCTGTTGATGGACACTTAAGTTGCTTTCATATATTGGCTATTGTAAATAATGCCACTATGAACATGGGGGTGCATATATCTTTTCAAATTAGTGTTTTCATTTCTTGGATATATAGCCAGGAATGGAATTGCTGGATCATATTTTTCTATTTTTAATTTTTTAAGTTCTATTTTTAATTTTTCAAGGAACATGCATATTGTTTTCCATAGTGATTATTCTATCTTCCAGGTCACTTATGTATTCTTCTTTTTCACATAATCTGCTGTTGGGGCCTGAGGGATTGGAGCCACACTTCTGAGCTGGCTCTGGACCTCTGCTCTGACTAGATGCAGGGCTGTGGCCTGAGCTGGCTCTGCTTCTTGCCCTGTGCATGCAGGCATGTTGGCAAAGGTGGTCTCCACCTTAGCAGGAAAACTGCAGAAACAGGAGGGGCTGGAACAGGAGCTTGGCACAGGCTGGGGTGTGCACTGGGGCAGTCCTAACAGGCCAGCCAGAGCAACAGGCAGTGTTTGGTCTGCTGCCCCTCTGCTGGGCCTGGGAGCAAGCAAGTCTGTGCATGCTCTTCTTAAGAGCAGAGTCCCTTCTTCTTACAGCTTTCCAGTAAACCCCACTGGTTTTCAAGCCAGCTAAGAGGCTTTCTTCCCAGTGTTAAGCCCCATGGCCATTGTGCCTAATATAGGGCATATATTGCTCCTTAGGGAAAATCCCCAAGCCTGTAATATCCCTCCTCCTCTTCTGGGTCACCCACTGGGCGTGACTAGATTGCTTCTCTTTACCTCCTACCAGACTCCATGTGGCTCTTTCTTTACAGTTTTGGTTATAGAAGAGCCATTCTGCTAGTCTCCAGGTCATTTTCAGTGAGAGTTTTTTCATATGTAGTTGTAGTTTTGATGTGTTTGTGGGAGGAAGTAAGCTCAGGGTCTTCCTGCTCCACCATCTTGATTCTACCCAGATTAGCAAATATTTTGAAAGTGAAAAATGGCAGACAATGTCATCTTCCCCATAATAAATCTTACTTCTCTCTAGGACATATTTCCCTGAAGTTCAGATTGCCTTGACTTTTTTTCCAATGCCTTTAGATACAAAATTTGTAGTTCATTTAGCTTTTTTATTCGTTCTTGGTGGGAAGATCATTCTAATTCAAGCTACTCTTGTTTTAATCACATCACAATTCCATAAAAAGTATTACAGACTGGATGGTTTAAACAATAAAAATTAATTTTCTCACCTCTCTCTGAAGGCTGAAGTTTGAGGTCAGGGTGCAAGCATGGTGGTTTTTGTTGAGAACACTTTTCCTGGTGTAGGGGCAGAAAGGTTTTCCCTTTCCTCCCTTCTAGTTTCTTTGGCTGCTCTGATAATTACATTGACATAAGACAGATTAACAGCAGAAAAAATAATTTTATATGTACGGGAGTGCCATAAAATACAAGACTCTTTGATAGTTAGGTAATTGAAGTTTATGTGCCATCATGATCTAAAGAGAGGAGCTAGGGGTCTGCCTCTTCAAAGGGGAGGAAGATAATACATGGGAAGATGAGAAGAGCAAATATTTGGTAAATAAATATGTGCCATGCCATATGTCTTTTGTATATAAAAAGTTATCTCTGGTTAATAGCTCTCTTCCTGGTATAGGTCCCTTATCCAAGTTATTTTAGGCAGTTAAGGGGGAATAAAAAACTCACCCTGAATCTGCTGGGTACTGATTGTCTTCAGCTCGAAATAATCCACAGACCAAACCGGTCCATTTTTTGTTGTTATATTCTACTCTCCTTCACTGGTTTGACGGCAGTTGATTTCTTTCTATGTCCTCACATGGCAGAGAGAGAAAATACTCTGGTGTCTCATCTTATGAGAGCTAATCTCATCATGAGAGCCCCACCCTCATGATCTTAGCTAAACCTAATTTCCTCCCAAGGCCCTATATCCAACTGCTATCACATTGGGGGGTAGGACTTCCATACATACATTTTAAGGGGACACAATTCAGTTTGTAGCATGTCATAACAAAAAGCTGATTATGATTATTTTATTCATTTAACAAATATATGTAAAAATTAAAAAAAAAGTCTTTAATGTTCCCAAAGTTCTTTTACCCTAACTCATTTCTAAGAGGAAAACAGTGTTTTAGTTGTTTCATCTGTTATTTGTTTCCATACTCCTATATTAATGTCAAGTTATTAAAACTTGCTATGAGCTTTTATATATACATTCATCAATTTTGACATTGTATATTGACTGTCTATGATTGTAATTAAGAGTACTAGCTTATTTACATTTAGAATCTTTTATCCTGCAAATGTAATTATCTCTAAAATTTTATTAAATTTATATTTAATATTTAATTACTATGTTTATATACATATTGTTTCCTGTTGAGCCAAGCACAATACTGTCAGTTTATTTCATTTACTATATGTTTTTAATTTTAATTTAATTTTGTATTTCCTTTCTTACAGTTTTTCATTATTATTTCACATCTGATATTCTTTCTACACTCCCCCAAAGCTCCAAAAATGTATCTCCATTTAAATTGACATATGATGAAAGCTATTTTGGTAATTCATCAGTTCTATCGATACTTTCCTGGACACAGCCTTCTGAGAGCTCTCTGGCTTCCAACTCTATTCTTACCTGTTAGTTCACCAGACCTTTGTCATAACACTCATCCTATGCTTGCTTTTCTATCATCCTGAGAAGTTCCTTCTCCTTTGGTTCTAGATCTCTTGTTCGTGTCTTCTCTTATATTTTCCTCATCATTTTTCTAGCCTTTGCCTGCCACCCAGTCACAAAGTCAATGCTACATATTTTAGATTTCTGTTATGGTATTATCCCACTTCTGGGTACCAATTCTTGCATCAGGTAGCTTTTACATAACAAATCACCACAAAAAGTAATGGCTTTACTCATTTTCTAAGAGGATTGTAAGGGTAGGGAGGTTTTATCATCCGGGTCGCCTCAAAAATATCTGCTTGGTTACTTCATGCATTTTTCGTTAGCTGGTTGATGGACTAACGGCTAAATGTTTAAGATGGCCTTGTCTGTTGGTTGGCAAGTTGTGAACCAGGTAACTTTAGTTCTATTCTGATTGATTTCTCATACTCTAGCACAATATCTCAGGTTTCTTCACCTGGTAGTCTCAGAATTATAAGTGCAACACAAGAGCAAGTGCCAGTGAACATATATTTCTGAGACCTCTGCTTGTCTTATATTTGCTAAAATCAAATTGGTCAAGATAAGCTGAATGGTCATTGCAAAATCAAGTGGTCATAGAAAGGGAAGAATTTGGAGCCCTGTTTGCCATCTACCACTCTACCTTCCATAACAATAAATTTTCCTACATAATCAAGACTCGGCTCAAAACTTGTGAATCATCTGTGATTCTGTCTATCTGTCTATCTATCTATCTAATTATCTATCTATCTATCTACAAATAATTCTAAATAGTCTATGATTTGTTGGGCACTGTTCTAAGTCTTCTATAATTATTTACCTTTTTATCTTAACATATCTAGGAGATGGCCCTATTAATATTCCCAAATAACAGAAAAAAACATCTGTGACCAAAGAATTTAAAGAGCATACCTAATAATGAAAGTGGAATTTGAAGCTAGGCTGGCTGGATCTGGAGTCCATGTTCTTCATTTTGGCCCCAGAGGTTATGTTTTTGGCCACCTCATCATGCTGCCTGCCATAACTATATTTACTCTCTGATATATTTTTTGAGAGTTCTTTTATCTTTGACATATATTTATCACCTCTTTATTTTCTGTACTGCCTCTCTAATTTTCCTTTAAAAATACTTATGAACTCATGATTAACTACAATAATTGTCCCCTAATAACCTAGTACTTCTTTCCTCCAAAGCTACATGACTCTTTTCAATTTCCTCACATTGTGTGCTTAGTCAACCTTTCCTCCAGTGTCTAACAGCCTAAGACACATCACATTGTGTTTCTTATTTTTCTCCTTCCTTTCCATATTTCAAGCCTCAAAACTTTCTTTTGCATGACCTTCTCTTTTTCAGTTCCCATGTAAATCCATCTCTCTCAAAGTATTCTGAATTTATATTAATCAGTACTCGTTTTGACAAATCATTTTTAGTCTTAATAGTTACTTCCTTGTTTTAGGAGTATATGTGTGTTTTTTCAAAATAAAATTTAAATTTAAGTCATCATCAAAATGATTTCTTTGTTGATAATTGCTTCTTTGTTGAGCGTTACAGAAAATATATTGTATTGTAAATACCAATGTAAGTGGAAAGTACAAGCCTTATCAACAAAATTTACCTTTAGTAGTTGACATGGAAAGAGTTGATTTTCAAGACTGAGTCTTGTGGAGAGTTACTAAAAATAATTCCAGGAAATTGTTAAGATTTCTAAATATATCTGAAGATAAAGAAAAATGTGTGATTTATTGAAAGAATAATATCATTCTAGGAGTAGGGGAACAGGGTAAGAAAAGTTTCAATGCTGTGCTTAGGTAAATTATAAGCAAAGTGGTAAATAGAATAATAATAGTATTAGGGGCAGAAGAAGGTCATTTTGGAGATTCATAGTCAGTAGTTCCAGGTCTGAAGACAGTTCAAATGAAAAATACAGTTAAAACTATTATTATTATTATTATTTGCGGTACGCGGGCCTCTCACTGTTGTGGCCTCTCCCAGTGTGGAGCACAGGCTCCATACGCGCAGGCTGAGCGGCTATGGCTCACGGGCCCAGCCGCTCCGCGGCATGTGGGATCCTCCTGGACCGGGGCACGAAGCCGTGCCCCCTGCATTGGCAGGCGGACTCTCAACCACTGCGCCCCCAGGGAAGTCCAACACAATTTTTTTAAATTTCTTTTCTTTCTTTCTTTTTTTTTTTTTTTTTTTTGGCTGCATGAGGTCTTAGTTGCAGCACTCGGGGTCTTCTTTGAGGCGTGGGAGAATCTTTCCTTGTGGTGTGGGCTCTTCGTTGTGGTGCAGGGGCATCTCTCTAGTTGTGACAAGCAGGCTCCAGGGTGTGGGGTTCTGTGGTTGTGGAGTGCAGGCTCCAGGGAGCATGGACTCAGTTGTGGTTTGCAGCCTTAGTTGCCCCAGGGCATGTGGGATATTAGTTCCTGGACCAGGGATCAAACCCCTGTCCCCTGCATTGGAAGGAGGATTCTTTACCACTCCCTAGTTGAATCCTTTTTGCTACTAGTAGGAGAAATAGAGACAGAGCTGACATATTTAGTTTTAAAAGACCAAAAAGTGAAAAAAGTGATCTAATAGAACAAACTTCATTTAAACTCCATAAGAAATGTATCGTCCTAATTTTCAGGTCTGTTTTTGTGATAGATAAATAAATAAATGCTTAATCCACTCCAGAAACTTACTTTTATTGTAATCTGTTTTAGAAAATTCTGTTTAACCTCTAATTTGCCAGTTTTATAATCTCATAGCTTTCACTCTCAGTCTAGGATTTATATAGCTAAACCATCACAGGATGTACTGCAACAGCAATAGAATCAGCCAGCCACAATTATAAAACAAAAAGACTCATTGTCCAAGCAACGGGCCATGTGATCGAATGGGATCTGATACGACAGTATAGCCTTCCTAATTAAGAGTTCCACAAATCCTAAAGGTATATTATAGCAGATTTAGACTATACCAAACTTCATAGTAAAGTAGAACAAATATTCAGAATGTAGTTATAGTTCTGGATTAAAACTACTCAAATTTATATTCTGCCTTTCATTTAGTTATGAAAGCTCAAATAAAATAAGCTTTAATTCTAAGTGTTCTTGAGTACAAAATTTGAAGATGATGATACCTGACATAGAAGGATATGGCAATTGTTAAGAGTTATAAAATACAATATAGCTAATGAATATTAAGTTGTTGGACACCATTTTATGTGCCCAAATTCTCCTTCAGGAGCTAAAAATTTATGGTCCCAGCTAAGTTTTATCCAAATGATTTAGTTGGACACCCAGATCAACAATAATTCCTGTAAGTTCTTTTCTATTCCTGTTAACAAGCTATTTGCTTCTTTTGATCAAAGGCTTGAAAAGAAGTCTTGCTACACCAGCTTTTTCTTATTATTTTTGTATTACTGATGGCTTGTCTTTATCCCTTGCAAGCTGTAAAAAATTAATGGCATGACATCACATGTGTCTTAATAAAGGAGACACACTGAAATTATTTTTCTAGTAGCGTAAAAATGTGTATCAGAGAGGAATCATGGGGAAAATGGAGAAAATGACTCAGTAGAAATACTAAACTATAATTAAGAGGGTCAGAGGTTGATAAGTGCAAATTTACTTGGTGGTATATCAAACCAATTTTTGTTTTATATATTATAGTGAATACTAACCTATATGTGATGCCTTTGGGGCAATGTCATAACTGCAGCATGACAACTTACTATTAATCTTAAATTTAGAAAAATAGCTGAGCAAAAAGAGACATTGAGACAAAATTCTATTATGAGATACATTCGGATGAACATGTTTAATTCATATATATTACCTTCCAACATAGAGTTAGTTACACAATACTTACTACAATGACAGGTATTACCAACCAATCATAATATTTTTTCTCACTGAAATCAAAAGTAATTGGATTGATTGAATAAAAGGGTTCCCTTATCCTTTCCAATAAAGAACTCGTAGGCAGCCATAACCAGTAATTTTGTGCTTGCATGTAGATTAAAAAATTGCTTGTCATGCCTCTAGCTAGTGTTTTATTTTATTTTATTTCTCAGAGTGAGCTCATATTAAATGATCTGACAAGATTGGGTATGTGCAATTAGAAAATATTTGGAGTAACCAATGTATTTGATGAATAAAATATGTGTAACTTGTGGGGAAAAAGGCAGGAGAAAAATTTGAGTTGGTCATTCCACCTTCTTTAAAGGTCCCTCTTGAATGCTATATACCTCTGATTTACTTTAATATTCAGGCACATAGATGCTTTATGAATGAAGAAAATGTAAGTTCCCTATATATTTTCTGATTATTTTTATATCTACATATCCTGCACTCACACCATCCCATCATCTTATCCAGTTTGTTTATGATTTTTTGCTATTTCAAATATTATTGCATAATCTGGGCTTCAGATTCTGCATATCAATGTAATATCTGAAGGTAGTAAAAAGTTTTTTGAGGAGAGCATGATCCTCAAGTTATAAATCTTGTCTACATATCCCTTATGTAAAAAAAAGCGGTCGACAAATGTTCTCATATTGAGCCCTTTTTTGAAAAGAAAATAACCATATAAAACAAACACATGAATTTTTAAAAATAAATAAATTCTGAAACATAGAAGCCAGGGTAGAAGTATCATAAGCAGTATTCTTCCATCCATCCATCCATGGATGAGCAACTAAAAGTCATATGAAAACAAAGGCAAACATTTACAAGTATTAGGGCTTTTCACAAAAGATAAAACATGGTTGAGTGGAGGGAAACTAGAAAAAATGTATTTTCTATATTTCATACCATCCCTATTATTGAAAAAAATTGTTTTATGTAGAAAAAATATGTTTAAGACATAGTGACTTGAGTTGTTATTTTCTTTGTTTCACAGAGTTTTAGGAATTAATATACTTAGTTGTGATGAAATGTTTATATTTCAGCAAATTTTTCAATTTCATTTTTTATTGGTACTTATTTGTTTACATTTAAGAAAAATTAAATTCAGTGATTTTTGCTAAAATTAAAATAATGATAAAGTCTTTGAAAAATATTCTCTGGATCCATTTCCTTTTCTCTCCCTTCCCTTACTTATATTTTTCCTATTTAAAAATTTGTCTGTGTATTCATATAAGTAAATGATGTTTATATATTAATAAAGGTAATTTCTTAGTGGTGGGCTTCTTGGTATGGCATAATTTTTTTTTCTTCTTGATAGTTTAGAAACTTATTTTTCATAAGCATAGTCTATGATATAAGCAATTTAATAGTGCTAAATCATTATTTGGGGTTATTTGGAGGAAGAATTATAAATCCAAATAAAAGTTGACAAGAAGAACCAGTCCTTAAGGGCTACAGTGTAAGAAGATGTTATGTTTTATGTGGACTTTCAGTTTTCATCTTATAAGTTTGATTAGATTTTTACATGTAAAAGATTTTGAGAGGGTATTATAATAAAAAGAAATAGAATGAGAAAAAGAATTACTTAAAGAAGAAAAACTGACTGGGGTGATATGAATACAATGAAGAAACTAGTTTAGACATAGCATGGGTTGTAGAATTGCAAGATAAAATGTAAGGAGACATTTTATTTATTGTTCATTCATTCATCCATTCATGCATTCATCTGTCATATTTTGACAGATATGTATTTAGTTTCTATTGTGATCAAGCATCATTCTAATACTCTGGTATTAATCAGTGACCAAACATAAAAACCCTTACTGTCTTGAATTTTGCATCCTAGGGATGGATGAGTCTGTGATTGTTGGATGTGAGATGCTGAGTGGGTTTTAACTATGGTAGTGATGTTAGCAGTGGGGAAATATGAAAATACAGAAAAGACAAATCAGATACATAAGCAGCATCACATATCCACATATCAATTAAGTGAATGTTTAGGAAAATTATTACTCCTAGTAAGGGTGTCTGGTAGACTCATGTTATCGTTTATATATGAATTATCATGAATTCCACCTGAATGTAATAATGCCTCTTTCCTGATCTTTATTTATTTACTACAGAGTTCAAAAAGGATTTAAGGTATCTTAAGGAAATATGTATAACAAAATAGAATAAATCTCCATAGTCTTTGTTTCCAAACTCTCTGGAGATTGAGTTTTTTCTAAAAAAATAATCCCCTTAACAAGATCACATAACTATTCATAAAACAGAGGACGCCTCTAGAAAATTGCCTTTCTTGGATTACTCAATAATTATTTTGAGGATTATGTGCTTCTATAATTCTTACTTCATTGGGATTTAAGGATTGATGGGCTCAGAATCTGTTAAGGATTTAAGAGATTTTCAAGGAAATGATCTATATAAATACAGGGTTTTACATTACAATATTCTCCTTTTTTTTACTGCCATGTCAATATGGGGCTCACTCAGAGAGCAGCTTATGTGGCATTTACTCCATAAGCTGCTGATTATGTTCTTTAATATGGGTAAGGCTCAACTTCTCGCAGATGGTACCTGCTGTACTCACCACTTCCTCACATGGTGTGTCAGTCATCCAAGGATCTCTACATGGCCTCAATTCTTTTTAGGTTCTTGGGTGACATTTGAAGTACATCATCTTTGACAGCTGTTACTCTCATTTGATAAACAATGTTGATAACAAAGTTTTTATAATTTTTGTTTCACTGACTCCATTTACAACTTAGAGTTAATTTGTGTTTACACAAGAAACAAATTTGCAAAGTAATTGGAAAATTACAATAATTTTCTAATTAACTAAAAGAAAATTGAAAACAAAAATTACCCTCAATTACCAGCAAATTTCAGGAAATAAAACTTGTGAATTTCTTAACTTACTTGATTATAATTATTTCACATTTTCTCCTGTTCTTTTTCCATATGGCTTTGAGTATCCTACATTAAAAAAAAACCAAACAAACTATTATTCACACATTTCTTTTTACCCTGTAATGTTATTGACTGAAATTACATGGAGTTTGTACCAATGCCCTATAACAGTAATAAAGAACATTACTATTTAGCAACAACATTGACACTAATATCTGTTTTATTTAGAACAATATGTCCATGCTATATGTTATATTTGTATTCTGACATCTAGAGTGCAAACTCCTAGGTAGAGAGGATATGGTGAAGAGTCTAAAGAAGAAATCAAGTGTGTTAAAATTGTATGCTGGGAGAAGGAGAGGGGAATGTGAAGTTAAATCTGTTAATAGATAAATAGATAGGTAGTTAGATAGATAGATAGATAATTCATTTTGTGTGGGAGGTTTGCAGTTTTCTCTTTAGTACTCAATTTGTTTTAGCCTTTTCAAAATATTACCTATGTTATGGTTTAAACCATTACCTATGCTATGGCAGCCTTGCTACCTTTCAATATGTACTGGAAATCATTTATAATCTTGATGTGGTCTCTCAGCCAAGTGTGTTTCATGAGACTCCTATCTTGTGCACATGCCAGTGACCAAAAAGCCTTTAACTTCCCCTCAGCTTCACTAAAATTTAGATAGGTTTTTCCTGACTATAGGCCCCTGACCTCCCTTTTGTTAGAGCATTTACATTAGAAAACTTTTCATTGTAAATTCTTATTCTGCTCCTTTGAGCTGTAAATATTCTCCCAGGTTTTTGCCAGTTTTACAAGCCAGGAACATCTTTCTCAAGGACCTGGGAGTCATCCCTTTGAAATGTAATCATCAGGAAATATAGAGTCCCTATCTCCCAGTGGAAAGGTAGTAGCCTAACTTCAGCAAACATAGATAGACTCATCATAGGGAGTAATTTTCTTTCTACATTTTTTAGTACTTTTCTACTAGCTAAACCTAGCCCTTAAAATCTCTCCTGCCTTTTTTTGTTTTTCAGAGAAATTAAGTTCAGTCTCTCTTCCTTATTTCAATAATCTTGATCTCCATTACAATAGTCTTAAAATCTTCCTTGTCAGAGAAATTTTTCTTTGGTTTAGAGAGAAAGGATGTGTCCTTTTGTAACTGAATCTCTAATTATGAGCTGATTTTTCAATTGGGTGTGACTATTGCAGAGATTTACTAATATGTTTTTAAAAGTGAAATAATAATAATCACATTACGAAATGGTGAAGAAAACTCATCTTTCTCTAATCAGGACACATTTTTATTAGAAGCTTGATTCTTGTTTCTGGGAGAAGAAAGAGGCTGTCAAGGTTACGGAGGGTTGGCCCATGATTTTATGTAAGATGATAGGTGTTTCCCACCTTCTTGGCTCTATGTTGGGTCACTGCACTTTGGCATGGGCTTAGCTAGAGAGATTTTTAGAAAAAAAGGTACATCTAAGGGGGCAGGAATGCTGAGAAAGGATAGTCATTCTGATATTATCTTAAGAAGTCAATTCTTGTATCATCTTAGGAACATTTGCTCTAGATATCTCATTCCAGTAGCATATCATGGCCAAAAAAAAAGTTTGTTCTGCTCAAAGAAATTGTTGGTTAAGAAGCAGAAAATGAATATTTTTTTTCTTTTGGCATTATCTCTTTTTTCTTTAAATTTTATTTTCTCTAAACTTGAAAAGGTATTTTAAGGTGACTTACAAAGTTAAATGGAGGAAATTCATTTTCCGTAATATTTTTCCACATTCAGTTCAAGTGAAATGAAATGTTATTAAAAATACTCAAATCATGTTTATGTATCCTTAAAAACAAATTTTTACATCTCCATGTACATATATACATATATTCTTTAGTGTTTGCCCAAATGTTTTGACAGCAGTAATAAACACAGATATTTGTCTGCAGTACTAACATTAATATATGATGGATTTAGAGCTAGATTCCATGCTATATGATATACATGTATTTTGACCCCTGGAATATGACCTCTTTCTCAGTAGAGAGGATATAGTGAAGAAACTAAAGATTATATTTCTTTATATGTTATATAAACTTATGTGTGTATACATATACACACATATACATGTATATTTAAATGCATTATATATAAGTATACATGTCTGATAGCCAAAGTTTGTAAAATAAACACATTTTTTTGCATACTCTAATATCACACTGACCTGGAAAAAATACTATAATGCAAGTTGCAAGAAGTTTATTAGATAGAAATTTATGCATTTATTTAAATTTCTTTAAATTTAAGATAAAATTTTTTATTTTATTTTTACTTACATTTTGATCAATTTCTCTAATAGTCAGGATCAAAACATCCTGATGGGGCCTCTGGTGGGCTTTAAGCCTTCAAGAGCCTTCTAGAATCAATGGGAACACTAAAGATTTCCTTTATTTGATTCTTAGTTTGTCATTGATTTTCCAGGATATCCATTTGAGTGTAATCTAAAAAAAGATTGTAGAAATGCTTAGTCAATATGCCATTATTTTTCATGAATTCAGTTGATTACCTATTTACTTTGTTGGATATTGGGAAATAGTTCAACAGGGCAGTTCCTGACTGGTAACATTTTGCTAAAGCCAAAAATCTGGCTCATCTTAAATCTGAGCGAACATCAAACTTACTAGTGACCTTCTTCTACATGACTCCAGCTCTCTCACAGATTCTAATGCTGCAATTAAGTTTAATTAACATGAAAATACTTGGCCTTAGAAAAACTCAGCCTTCTTCCTTGAGTAAATATGATTCCAAGAAACATCAAGTGAAGTGGCAACTCAATTTAATAGTGATTAAATTTCCTTTGACTCTGTAATGAAAGGTAACTAAATTTACATTTCACTACTACAGAAATATTTAGTTTTAAATAGATCAAGAGTATAGTCTTTGAGAGTTAGTGCCTGAAGTAATGAAGGGTACCTCAAAACAAGAATAGTTTTAGGAATAATTTTGTAAAAGACAGTATTAGCCTGGTTTTCCACTTGTGGGTAAAGAAATTTGACTGCAACATTCACCCAATTAAAATGCTTCACCTTAATTTCACTTGATAAAGTTCTATTAACCTAAAAACTTAAAAATATAACAAAACTGAATAGTTATAAATATCTGAACTGACACCATGGGATGAATTGTAAATACCAGTTTGCTTATATTCAGCAACTGGAGCTAATATTCAGAGATTAATTGTATTAGTACAATTTCAAGAAAAGGAAACAGAGGCTTAGAATGGTTGAATACTTTGACAAAGTTCACAGAGCAAATACAGAATTTGAAAGCAGGTAGAGCTGACCCTGTGGGCTATGTTTTTTATCACTATGCCATACACTTAATACACCTTAGACAGAAAATTTTCAGAGAATTGTTTCAGTACTGATTCGTGTCAGGGTCATTTTAAATGGAGTTTGTGTTCCTGCTCCTATGTTAATCCAAGGCAGATGGGTCATTTTCTTTCACCACACATGCTTTAATCCTGAATTTTTTTTAATTCCCATAAATGGATCCTATCGATCATTGCTAAACGCGAATGGACAGCAATGACACCCTCTCTGCTTTGTTCATCACAGTGACACCTATTTTTGTGACCTGCCCAACTGCTCCTTGTTATAAGCTTCCCAAACTCTCCTCTGGGTTTGCATTTTAGCTCCCAAAACTTGCTTCAGTTTTGTTGCCATTGGGATCCCTTTGGCATGCCATTTTTTTATTCTATGGATTTTATTTTTTTTTTATTAGAGTATAATTGCTTTACAATGTTGTCTTAGTTTCTGCTGTACAATGCAGTGAATCAGGTACATGTATACATATACCCCCTCCCTCTTGGACCTCCCTTTCACCCACCCCCCATCCCACCCATCTAGGTCATCACAAAGCACCGAGCTGAGCTTCCTGTAATTTATAGCAGGTTCCCACTAGCTATATATTTTACACATGAAGTGTACATATGTCATTCCTAATCTCTCAATTCGTCCCACCCTACCCTTCCCCCGTTTGACCATTTGGTACTTAATCTTCTGAAATTTACCTTTCCTGACCTACAAAACTTCACTAAAAGGAAGAGATCCAACAACTTTTATTTCTGACACAATGAAGAAAAAAAAAAATGACCTCTTTGGTAAGCCCCACTCAACAGCCCTTGAGTGAGAACTCAATCAAAGATGTATGTATGCAGTTAATCAATTTCAGGTCCCAGAGGCAAAGAGTCTCATTAAGTGTAAGCTTGTTGTTCTAATTCTTTCCTTTACAGATTTGCTCTTTCACACACTTGTGAACAACCTGGAGTTGTGCCTCTTGTCCAGTTTTTACAATATGTCTGTCAACATTTCCTGTGGTCCTCCATAAATGCCATCTGTGGCTTCGGTGGGAGAGGACTTTAAAATCTCACTGGCTTTTGGCAGAAAATAACCTACCTCCATCTGAATGACTCCCTCCTACCTGTAACTTTAAAACCTAGAATACTCTGATTTCTTCTTATTTTCAAAGCAACGGCCCCCCACACTTACCCTTTAACACTTAAAGCTCCCCAGTCATTTGAACTAACTGGAATTAGAAAGTTATATAAAGTATTTTTCTCAATCCCTTTACTTCTAACTCTAGGTAACACACAAAACTACATAAGTAAGGTAGCATAATTATAATATAAGAAGTAAATAATAAAGAAATAAAATACAGTAAATACTTTAAGAATAGTTAAGATAATAATATAAATATATAATATAACATAATATTTAAAACTTATCAGCAAAGTTAGAAATTGTATCATTTTACGTACCTATAGAAAGAAAATACTGAATGTGGAGCCATTACTATGTGCCAGCCAGAGCTATGCTAGATATTCAGATATCAAAGCTAATAAGGAAAACGTGTTTTCTCAACAAATTTGAAATGTAATATAGGGAAAGAAAGTTTAAACAAGTAATGGCAGCACTAGATGGATAAGTGCTGTATGGATGTGTAAAAGAACGTCAAAGAACAAATGGCACACTGCAAGAAAGTCTTCACAAAAGAATTTTTTTTATTTTGCTTTAAAAGTGAGAACATATTTTTCATACGGTTAAGAGGGATACTGAGGCAGTTAGAATGATATGTGCTCAAACTTGAGCCATGAAGGAATATTGTCTTTAAAAATGTCCAGTACTTGAATCATAAGATGTAGGTGAAGGCAGAGTTGAAGAGATGAGATTGGTTGAAGAAATATTATTCACTTTAGGCATTTAAAGAGAAAGGATCTAATATAGGAAATTAGGAGTTTACAAATTCATTGAGATGGCTGGAGGAGTAGATGTCATGGAGTTGCCCCAGGAGGTACTGGTGTCCAGAGCAAACTATTTTACTGAAGCTGTTCTTTACTGAAGCTGCTCCAGCATGGCCTTTCATACCCATAAATCAGTTACTAGATATTGGAATGCTGAATACGACCCTTGATGTTTCCTCTTAATAAGAGTCTCCCTACAACTTCTATTGTCAGCTGAAATAGCAACAGGAGGATGGGCTTAAATTTATCTACCAAATATCACTGAAATTCATTTGATTTGTGGAGTCTAATTTACAATGTCTTTTCAGTATAGATGGACTTGACTTTATCTACCAAATATCACTGAAATTCATTTGATTTGTGGAGTCTAATTTACAATGTCTTTTCAGTATAGGAGGGCACTCTAGAGACAGAATTGAAAAAAAAGAACAGTTCGTATTCTCTAAAGACCATCTCTTTGAGTATTCAGTATCCATATTTAAACTTCCACATATAATTTTATTCCCAAAGGATAGCAGTAGTAACAACATATCTGCAACACTATAAAACCATTCATTTTTGTAAATAAAGATGCACTCATTCTGTCCATAATAAGAAAGACTCAAGTCCTATCAGTCATCATATAAACCCTATATGTTATTTATTCCTCTTCTAGTTCAGTCAAATTTCTACTTGTTATCCTATAATACAAGAAAATTATAAAGGTAATTTTCAAATTACATCTTATATTAAATAATAGGGGATAGTAAAGTAAAATAACCAAGGTTTGCATGTAAATGATTAACGACTTTTTATATAGAGAGACAGCAAATACATTCATTATTTTTACAAATGCTTATTATTATTGATAACTTTCTGTCCTTCTAAATAGAAGACACTCCAAACATTATTGTTCTATAGCCTAGATGAACTGCTTTCTCTTGTTTTAGCCCTTATGAGTCACTCAGTGAATGAGTCAGAGCAACATACCAAAATGTGATATATTGTCTTCAATATCCAGAATCTTAGGAATCATTTTATCTCTAAGTGATAAGAAGGTCAAGAAGTGAAATTTTGTTTCTCCCTGGAGGCGTTATTTGAACCTGTTCCAGACTACAATACACCTACAAAGTTCACTGAAATGCAACTCCTTAAATATTCATTTACATCTTTTCTCTCTGATGTGCTTGTATCTTGTCAAAGCATTCAGGATACCCCATTCTTCTTACTCAAAAATAAATGGGCTTAAGGTAACCAGTTGATATAACACTAAAGTAACATAGTGAAGGTGTACGTCAGTTGCTACATGGTGGAAACGAACCATTACTGTTTTTTGTCTTATTGCAGTAGGGGAATAGTGCTCAATTATAGATAAATAGCCATACATTGGGTACTGACATGTGACTATGCATCAAATTACCCCATAATCAAATTACCTCAGTTTAGAAACCACATCTGGGATATCATCTGTAATAGGATTCATTATTTGAATAAGTTCAACGTATTCCATTGTCATTCATTTCCTATGTATTACCTGTCCTTGGCACTGACCAAATGAGTGAGTTATTTGGAATGTACTAGAAATTTCATTTGGCACTACTCTGCCATTTGCTACTTTGGATTACTATTTTGGTGCACAAATGTAGCCTCAGGGGTCCCCACATTCCCCTTTGCATCATAATTACCTCAATCCATAGGCCCAAAATTAATGTATGAATATTCCAACTCTTCACTCAGAGACTGGAGCATATCTGCTGTATAGACTCTTGTCCTAGAGCAAGACAAAGCCAGACTAAAACTACTTTTTCACTTGATTCCCAGGGGTGGACCCCCATGATATTTGGTTTCCCATAAATTAGAATTTATGAGACTGTATCCAAAAAACTCTCCAAAGATAGGTTTTTCTCAATATACAGCTATCCTAGTAAATATCTGCATACCATTTTGGAAAAAGAAAACACACATTCATATCAGTGTCACAGGGCTGTTCTTCAAAAGTCCCCAGCTTTCTCTTCATTGATGAGATATGGATCTGTGATCTGGATCATATCTGGGAATTGACTGTAATTGAATGTAAAGCCGTAAGTACATAAAGTTGAACTCAGTCTCTTGCTTACCATACAGAGATTTCTCAGATGTTTGAATCAAGAAGGATACATATTTTTCAGTGCTAGAGTAGCATAATGAATTAGACATCATCAAAGTTCCACATGGATGTAATTTCTGTTTTGGCACTGCTGACTTTTAAAGCAACTATGCCAACCTTGCCTATGGATTAGGGATTGGATGCTGCTACTAAAGACCTACTATTCTGAGATTCTTTCATCAACATTAAGTTAATGCCAACACCTCTTACCTTCAACAGTGACCTATAGAGAAGAACAGTTCTTTAAAAGGATATTTATACTCCTGTTATCTATGTATTCCTCAATGCTTTTCTTGAGAAGTTGTCACTTAGCTCTTTCAAGAAACATGGTAGTATGTGAGTAATAAGTTAAATATGATAAATACACACAAACATTCTTATCTTTCTATTATTTTAGATTATTTTCTCCACATTATATCAATTCCTTCTGATACTTTAGCTTCATTCAATGTAGGCCAAAGTTGAATCCAGTTTTAGTCAACTGATTGAGGTAAAACATATTGTCTCTTTCAGCTACTTACGCTTAGATGTTAAGTCCAGAGATTGGGGCCAACATGCATATAGTAAATGGAAAAACTGAACTACAATCCAGAATCCAGATTCTGAGAATTTCTATAACAGTTCAGACTCCTCAATAAAGAAAGGTATCTTAGAAATGTGGAATTCATATTGAATGACTCAATCCACAATATCCTCTTCCAGAGAGAAATGTAGCTTTCAGAAGTCTTTGTATTCAATACTTTAAGTTTCAACTTTAGCTTTTAAGCAACCTGGGATGGGAGGGATTTTTTTAGGTGGAAAGAATATACCAGATTTCATTTAGGGAAGGTGTTTTTATTGGAAAGTTGGAGCTTGGTTTGGTTTGGTAATATTTAAGGGTTGGTTGGTTGGAGTCATGACTGGGGGAATAAAAGACACCAGTTAAGAAAAGAATAGTGGTGTAACGGCTGAGAGATTCTAGTGGGATTAAAGAGGTTAAATCATAGAATGTGTTATAAAAATGGAAGTTTTCCCCATTGATGTGCTTGCTTATGAAAATTAAAGCTCAGAGGAAAAAATAAGTTAAAATTTTAAAGATTTCACCATTAACTTTAATGTAAATAATGGTATAACAGCAAAAGTAAAAACCTTAAAAATAAATAAATTGATCATCAAAATTAAAAGCTATTATTCTTTAAAGAGTACTATTAAAATAATTAAAATATAGACTATAGACTCAGATAAATTATCTGCAAATCACATATTTGATAAAGGATTTTACCCAAACTAAGGTACTCTCAAAGCTCAACAATAATAAAAGAAAAACCTAATTTGAAAAAGGGCAAAATTTGAAGATTTCTCACCATAAAAACATGTCAATGGCAAATAAGTACTTAAAAATAGAAGAGGAGGGAACACTTCCCACATCATTTTTTTAGTCATTAGGAAAAATGTAAAATAACACTAAATCTAATACTATTACACCCAAATTAGAATGTTTAAAATTAATAAGACTGATCATATTAAATTGGTGAAGATGTAGCATGACTAGAATTCTCATATATTGCAGGTGGGAATGGAAGATGGTACAATCGCTTCAGAAAACATTTTGGAAATTAGTTAAAAAGTTAAACATATTTCTAGCGTATGATCCAGTTATTATTCTTGTAGTATTTACCCAAGAGAAATAAATGCATATATACAAACAAAAACTTACTCATGAATGTCCATAGCAGTTTATTTTTTTAAATAAATTTATTTATTTATTTGTTTGTTTTTATTTTTGGCTGTGTTGGGTTGTCGTTGCTGTGTGCGGGCTTTCTCTAGTTGAGGTGAGCGCAGGCTACTCTTCCCTGTGGTGCACGGCCTTTCATTGTCGTGGCTTCTCTTGTTGCAGAGCACGGGCTCTAGACATGCAGGCTTCAGTAGTTGTGACTTGCGGGCTCTTGAGTGTAAGCTCAGTAGTTGTGGCGCACGGGTTTAGTTGCTCCGCAGCCTGTGGGATCTTCCCAGGCCAGAGCTCAAACCTGTGTCCCTTGCATTGGCAGGAAGATTCTTAACCACCGTGCCACTAGGGTAGCCCCTAGCAGTTTATTTTTAATAGTCAAAAGCTGGGAACAACTGAAATGCCCATCAAAATTGAATAAACAACTTGTTATAAACAAGTTGGAATATATTAATGTTCTATCTTATGATGGAATATTAACCAGCAAGAAAAACAAAGGAACTAAAACAACAATATAAATGAACTTCCAAATATCTATATTGTGTGGAAGAGGTCAGAACAAAAATGAAAAAAAAAAACAACAAAATGAGTATATACTCTTTGATTCTATTCATATAAAACTCTAGAAAATGCAAACAAATCTATAGTGACATAAAGGGAATCAATGGTTTCCTGGAAGTGTAAGAAAGCAGGATGGGCAGTTATTATTTTTTAATAACTCCAATAGAAGCTAGCCTTTTTATCATTGTAGCTGGTAAGATATTTTTGTTGTTCTTAGTAGAGAAATCATACTATTACATATATGTACTATTCTGCACACATTTTTTTAATAACACATTTTTAAATAATTTTTGTCCACTTTTTACAGTTAGAGAAGAGGAGACATACAAATGATAAGTAAAAGTAGAAGGAGATGATTAAGAATTGACCTATGGCATGAAAGTGTCTAAGCAAATATAAAATGTAACATCTGTGAAAGTAAAATCAGTTATTATTTTTGGCAACTAAGGTTATTCTTTTCGGCTCTCTAAAGGAACAAGAGATCTATCTTGTTTTATTGCTAATTCAGAAAGTGTTATGTTTAGACATTTCATATATTACAAAAAAAAAGGTTTGTAAAACAAAAGTAATTTATTGTAATGTAGGTAGGTCTATCAGCCTATGCTGTTACAATGAGTTAAAACCTATTTGATTTATAAAACTAGACAACTACAATAATAAACACTTCAAAAAATTATATATAGTGAGTTTTATTTAGAGCCTGACTGATTTACAAAAATGCATGTATCTAGAAAATGTACATGTGATCATCAAAGTAAGGTTGTGTCCTATGACTGAATCTTGAAAGTATTTGACAAATATCATACATGGTTAGAAGTATAAATGACAAGCAAGAATAAAGAGTATGAGTATGGATGATCTATTTAAACATACAAGAATGTTTCAACGTAATGAATAAACTTAAACATCAAACTAAGGCAGACACTTTTGGATTGCAAACTTATTTACAGAATGTTTTTTGTTTACTTATTTTTTTATTTCCCTTTATTGTTAAGCCAAAAGCACTTCAGTTGAATTTTGAAACCAAATGAAATGAATTGGAAAGGACAAAAGAAATTAAATGATCAAAAACAAAAGCAATGGGCTTCCCTGGTGGTGCAGTGGTTGAGAGTCCGCCTGCCGATGCAGGGGACACGGGTTCGTGCCCCGGCCGGGAAGATCCCACATGCCGTGGAGCGGCTGGGCCCGTGAGCCATGGCCGCTGAGCCTGCGCGTCCGGAGCCTCTGCTCCGCAATGGGAGAGGCCACAGCAGTGAGAGGCCTGGGTACCAAAAAAAAAAAAAAAAAAGCGATTATACTAGTGCTTGCTATACTCAGTTATAAAGAAAACCTTTGAAAAAAATATGATATAGAACAATGACAGAAAAAAACTTGGATTGTATTATGTTTCCCACTTACTTTAAAGATAGCGTAGATTTCCAGAGTTTTGTATCGCTAATATAATTGAGCTCTGATATCGCAGGCTGCTATTAAGAATTGTGCATTTATTACCTCATTTAATTTTCAGAAAAGCCCATTCTATTCCATCAATTTTAAGTCAATTAATTATGTTTTTCTTTCTTTTTTATTTTAGCTTCTCTGAAGTCAAGATTTATGTTACAATTAATGGAATGCCCTTGTGTTAATTGTTGAGGTTTTTTTCTTTGCTAATGATACATAGAATAATGATACATCTCAAACTGTATGGCATCTTAGAGTCCCTTATATATGGCAATGCCCATTTTCTATATGAAAAAAAATGATGATAAGAGAGGCTAATAAGACTGATTAAAGTGAAATAATTAAGTTTTAGAACCAGGATTCCAACTCAAGACTCTGATAACTGTGCATATATACTTCACAAATACTCTATAATACTTTTCCCCATATTATTCATACATAATATGTCCAACATTAAGATTTACTTAATGATTACAAGGATGATTTTGCCATTATTTCAGCTACAGTTAAGTAATTAATTCTAATAATAGTTACTATTGAAATGAAAATAAGTTAACATTTTTATTGTCTCATGTGAGTTGGTGATATGCATTATGTTAGTTCTATTCTTTGAACTGGAAAGAGTACCAGCAATGACTTTTGACAAAATGTTACAAAACAAAATTATTCTTATTACTATAATATTCACTGACATACTGACAGCCTTTGGATGCTTGTGTGGGAAAACTTTCTTTTTCATAAGATAACAAAATATCCTATGCAATTGCCAGAATTTATTTGTAAACAATGGATCTGTTCAGTCATGCCTTAACTCTATAACATATTGTCCTGAAACTGTCCACAGAGTGAAAATATTCAATTTATCTTATATAAACATGTTTTATACCTATTTTTGCTTCTCTTTATGAAGACTGAGGTAAAGATGAGGTCATTGTAAAAATACCACATTTAATAATTTAACACATATTCATTAAATGCACCTATTAAATTCTGTACACAGTTCTTGATATAGAGGATATATTATTAAAGAAAAAATATCTCTATCCTCAAGGATACTAAAACTAGAGGAGATTTATATTAAATACTTGTACAAATGCACATATTAATACAAATTCTGATGTGCTCATTAGAGAAAGGGACATAATTGTCTAAGCTATTATAGCAGTTAGACTTCCCCATAGAGAAAGAGGGGAGAGCCATGGAAGACTCCTGTAAGAAAGTAACATTTAAGATGAATCCCAAAGTATGAGGTGAAATTGGTAAGAGTGAAGGGAAGTGTATTTCATGAAAATTGAACAACTAAGTGAAGTCCCCATGTCAAAAGGTGGTCTTTTATGTGCCATTTCAACTTCTCTTGGCCTCACCTGTGTCTTGTTCCACCTGCCCCTGTGTGGATCAGGTCTGCTTGGGTTTTGATTGAACTCTTGCAGACATAACCTGAGTGTACCCCATCTCATTCTCTTGCCATGTGCTTTGCTTCCAACCCATGACTTCTCTTTTAGTGCCACTGGATCCTACTCAAGGCTCACAAATGCATAACGTATAAGAGCAGGGAATTTAACACTTACTGGGCCAGAACTTTCACCATTGGAAATAGCAGCTTATTAATAAATTTCTCCCCACTTTTCCCCTATTAAGGATCTTCCTAGAACACAGTTTTAATTATTTCTTGGAGATTGTACCATGGGATCAGGAAATCAGTCCTACTTGCTGTAGACTAGCTTAGTAACCAACACTCATACTCTCTCCTTCCTTACCTTCTTCCTCACTACATCCTGCTCCTGAGGCCTGTGTTCCCTAGTAAAGCAATACTACAGAGTCCACTGACTTAGTTTCTGGAGCAGCCAGGTTAAGACAGGGCTGTTCCAGGAACTGCTACTGTATTCATGACTTGTCAGATTAAAAAAATAAAAAAGAAAGAAAGAAAAAAAAATCCATTCTAACTAGTTTTAGCAGAAGGGGATCTATTACATTTAATTAAATGGCTTACATCAGGTTTCATATGGATCACAGGTCTTCACACATCATGCAACACTCAAGCCTTTCTTCTCCAACCCAAGCAAGCCTGTCTCAGGGACTCTGACCAGCTCCACCCCCCAGGCCCAAACCATTGCCCAATGAATGAGAGCAATCAATATTAAGGCATCCATAACCCATGTGTAACACACTAGCACATAACACACACAGAGCACACTAACACATTTTTTTAACTAAACGATGCATGTGTTTACTTTTTTAAATAGATAATGACTGTCAAATTGATATGTATTTCAATTACACTGAATATGTTTAAAAGAGTGATGTAACAGTTTTATTTAAAAATATCAATATTTACTACACTAGAAAGTATATATTTTGGCAACTCTACCTTCTCCTTGAAAAATTTTAGCTGCCAACTTAAAAGTGTGGGGGATACATTATTAGTTTTTATTTTACATTATTTAAAAAAATACTTTCAGGGAGTACCTGAGCAGAACATTGTGGGGACCACTGCTTTTCCAATCATTTGGGAAGCTCTAGCTAACAGATTCATTAGGAAGATTGAAGAAATGCTAACATGAGCACTAAAGAAGACTCCCAGAGTCATACACGGAATAGACCACCAAGGGGGCTGCTGTTTATACCATGATTTGAAACAGTCTCAAAAAGAAGCCACTATAGCTGCTGGTTCTAGAATAATGCCAATGTTGAAAGTTAAGGAAACCACCATTGCTCAGTCAGGAAATTGTTGCTACCGCTATCAGCTGCAGAACTAAGAGACTAAAAATAAATATGACTTTCAAACTTACTCTTTCCTAGGATCAAATTAAAAAAAATATATATATATATATATAACTATTAACTTTAAATACATATACATAAATGTATATATATATATATGTATAATTAAATGGTGCTAGAAGATTGCAAAAAGTCCTGAGCTGTTTATATATCTGACATAGTCCACCCCCTTGGCTACTCAAAGTTTATATAAAAGATTCTTTCCAAAGAAAGTTAAAAGCCAGTTTCTCTAATCACTTACCCAATGAATGACACAGCATCCTTTGGGGACGATTAGGAGTTAGGAGGAAGACCATGGTTCTTGTGGTGTGACCGCATGGCCCTTCCTCAAAAGTTTATGGCCTCTCCTTCCTTCAAGGGACTCTAATTTTGTGATCTGACTCAAGCTTGGGATTCAGTGAAAGGCTGTGACTTACTTAATTCCATTTAGCATAAACTATTTCCTTCTTCCTTCCTCCCTTCCTTCCTTCCTCCCTTCCTTCCTCCCTTCCATCCTTCCTTCCTTCCTTCCTCCCTCCTTTCCTTCCTTCTTTCCTTCCTTCCTTCCATCTACAGATCTGAGAGAGCTTTATTAAGTTTACCAATGGATATAATATAAGACCATGCAGATTATTCCTCCTTATTAAAACTTATTAAACCATCTGATGACTTGCTATCCAGAGAAATGTCCACGCCTAACATGCCTGGCATTAGGAAGTGAATCATCTTCATTGAAAACACAGAGATCTTTCAAATAGCAACATCTCCTTTATTACAGAGAACAACTACATTTCTTCTCAGAGATAAGTAAACTTTCTCATCAACGTATTTTGCAATGTCTTGGTAGATGCATTTTACTGTAAATCTTTTGGTGCACACAGTTATGATGTTGACAGAATATATATTTTATATTCCAATCTATGAACATTTTTGAATTAATTATTTTGCATTTATAAGAAATGTAATGTCTTAAAATCATTTAACAAAGTGATAATCTAGTCCTGGCTTCAGTTAACTAACTTAGAAAACAATTGAATCCACTGAAGATTGAATCTTTGTTAAGTGTACCAGTATCTGTGGATCAGTCTAAAGTAGATTTTTCCTTCTTTGGCTTAGCATTCTCAGAATCTATTCTCTTATATACTTACTATATTTATACTAATATAAAACAGAATCTTGAAGAATTTTGCACTATCTAAGGTATGTAGTTCTTCTGAGACAGCTTTTACATATACACCTCCCTCCTTCCCAATATGTATGTGTATATGTTTGCAAGTAAATGTGTGTGTGTATGTGTGTGTGTGTGTTAGATGGAGACAACAAAGGTAGTAAGAAGGTCTTGCAGAGAACTATCATCCCCTTCTAAGGCCACTTCTCAAGGTGAGGTAATTATAAGCTGTTAAGTTAACCCTCTATCAGGAAGAGAAGAACGGGAGAAACGGCTGCTTCTGTTGTTGGCTGAGGTTTTGTGGACTGACTCTTCTCAATATGTGTCATGCTTTCCTGCCTCAGAAAGACTTTTCTGAGTACTCAGCCCAAGTCCTGTGAATCATGAGTTTCCTTCAGTCTGACTAGTGGGAAAAGGAATAATTCCAGGTACAAAGTACTGCTCCTTCTAATGATTTTGGATGGTTCTTTCCTTAGCTTCAGGTAGTTTCCTCATCTGCATTTACTGATCAGAATGCTAGCGTTCCTTAGCTATGTAGCTCTCTCCTCCCCAGTCTCTGTCCTCTGAAATCTAACTGCATTGCTCTTCCCAGCTCTCAATTTTGTCTCCTTGGTTCAAGAAGTCCTCTGGGCTCCAACTCAGTTCTCCCTGTCTGCATGAGTCTTGAATAATTTCTTAAGACATTGAGCTGGGGCAATCATAGGGCTTACTTTGTTTCTCATCTCTCAAGAATCACTGTCCTTTATTGACAAATTTCCAGTGTCTTGAAAACCATTTTTTCATATATTTTGTGTGTGCATGCTTTTTTCTTTTTTGAGGGGTGGGGTGGGAAGTGGAGTGTTTTTCAAGCAGAAGGGTAAATCTGTTTCATTTTACTCCATTTTAGATGAAGCGGAAGTCCTCATGATGATTTCTTAACTTCTAAAAGATCAACCTTCATGTTTCATAAAGAGTGGACTGATATACTATAAGAGTGAAGGCAGAAAGATCTGTTTGAGCCTATTCTAGAAGAAAAGGGAATAGCAAATGCTGAGTTGGACTAGAAAGGTGGCTAAGTAAGTAGAAGCAGATATGATATTTATTTTAAAGGCAGGTAATCATGATAATTGAGCAAAGTAATTTTAATCTATTACATTTTCTCATCCTACTAAATAGTAGGATGAACACTCTATTAAAAAAGCACAGGCCAAACTTTTTATGCCATAACTAGTAATAAGAATGTTTTAGATATTAATAGAATAACTTGTTTTTTCATTACCTAGTAAGATTCAGTATTATTAAACTTGAGCATTTATTATAATGGAAGATTTTCCCTGTTTTCAAAAACATGAAAAGGAAAAGTTAGAAATAATGGATTTAAACAAAATTCTCTTAGGATCTGTTAAACTGATTTACTAAATTCAGAGACATACATAAATGGGTTATAGTTTGCATCATTATTCTCAGCTAATAATGTATATATTTGTAATTTGTTGGCTTCCCAGTAAGTTCAGTAGATTTAATTTTTATGATTTTTATTCACCTTGCCAAAGAACTTAAAGTCAGACCATAATGACAATGACAGTAATTTATTTGATTGCACAGTCCTGCAAGCAATATCATCAAGCAATAGATAGGAATATCTGAAAAAAATTATAATTCAATATTATATAAGTTATATAAAATATTTTAATCCAAAACAGTAGCATTTTACATAACTGGGAGAATCCTTTATTTTTAAGAAACTTGATCAGTGGGTAGATAGATGGATTTATATATATATAGTATGTGCTTTCTAATAAATATAATATGCAGTTGCCTTTGATATTATTGGTTTATAACTTAGTCACTGAATTTTTGTTAAACCACATTTGAATAGCTTTTCTTTTTAAAGCAATCACAATTTTTTTTTCTCTTGGAACTTCTCTTACGTTGAGCAATGAAAATTCTATGATTCCTTATAGTTTTTGCTACAAGTTGCTTATCTAGAGTTTTTTGTTGTTGTTGTTTTGCCTTATTTAGACATTTTATTCAGCAAATATTGTTTCTGCCTTATAGTTATTTCAACTCCCATATTTGATATAGTACAAAGATAATACACTCACGCTACTTTAAAAATTGCCTTAAGTCCTTGCTTCACCTTCAAGAAAAAACATGTAACAATAGGGGATTTTTTATTTTTCTTCCTGTAATTATTGCACCCATTAAAAGTTGGTGAAAATAAGTACTTCCATATATTTTTAATTGAAATATAACATTTAAAAATTATTTATTATTCCTTCTTTTAACCCCCTATTTTTATTATCTTATCAACTAATTGTCTAAACTTATTTGAAAAGTGAATATTCATTCACTGAGAAGGAGATGAGACACAAAATAAAAATGTAAGACACATATGATCCAGAATATGAATACTAAGCATTACTTCTAATATGTTGCACTCAATTATAAATTGCATATACAAGGCACACAGAATGCACAGACTCTTTTTTTTTTTTTTTTAACATCTTTATTGGGGTATAATTGCTTTACAATGGTGTGTTAGTTTCTGCTTTATAACAAAGTGAATCAGTCATACATAAACATATGTTCCCATATGTCTTCCCTGTTGCGTCTCCCTCCCTCCCACCCTCCCCATCCCACCCCTCCAGGCTGTCACAAAGCACCGAGCCAATATCCCTGTGCCATGCGGCTGCTTCCCACTAGCTATCTACCTTACTGCGTTTGTTAGTGTGTATATGCCCATGACTCTCTCTCGCCCTGTCACAGCTCACCCTTCCCCCTCCCCATAACCTCAAGTCCGTTCTCTAAGAGGTCTGCGTCTTTATTCCTGCTTTACCCCTAGGTTCTTCATGACATTTTTTTCTTAAATTCCATATATATGTGTTAGCATACGGTATTTGTCTTTTTCTTTCTGACTTACTTCACTCTGTATGACAGACTCTAGGTCTATCCACCTCATTACAAATAGCTCAATTTCGTTTCCTTTTATGGCTGAGTAATATTCCATTGTATATATGTGCCACATCTTCTTTATCCATTCATCCGATGACGGGCACTTAGGTTGTTTCCATCTCCGGGCTATTGTAAATAGAGCTGCAATGAACATTTTGGTACATGACTCTTTTTGAATTTTGGTTTTCTCAGGGTATATGCCCAGTAGTGGGATTGCTGGGTCATATGGTAGTTCTATTTGTAGTTTTTTAAGGAACCTCCATACTGTTCTCCATAGTGGCTGAACCAATTCACATTCCCACCAGCAGTGCAAGAGTGTTCCCTTTTCTCCACACCCTCTCCAGCATTTATTGTTTCTAGATTTTTTGATGATGGCCATTCTGACTGGTGTGAGATGATATCTCATTGTAGTTTTGATTTGCATTTCTCTAATGATTAATGATGTTGAGCATTCTTTCATGTGTTTGTTGGCAGTCTGTATATCTTCTTTGGAGAAATGTCTATTTAGGTCTTCTGCCCATTTTTGGATTGGGTTGTTTGTTTTCTTGTTATTGAGCTGCATGAGCTGCTTGTAAATTTTGGAGATTAATCCTTTGTCGGTTGCTTCATTTGCAAATATTTTCTCCCATTCTGAGGGTTGTCTTTTGGTCTTGTTTATGGTTTCCTTTGCTGTGCAAAAGCTTTGAAGTTTCATTAGGTCCCATTTGTTTATTTTTGTTTTTATTTCCATTACTCTAGGAGGTGGGTCAGAAAGGATCTTGCTGTGATTTATGTCATAGAGTGTTCTGCCTATGTTTTCCTCTAAGAGTTTGATAGTTTCTGGCCTTACATTTAGGTCTTTAATCCATTTTGAGCTTATTTTTGTGTATGGTGTTAGGGAGTGATCTAATCTCATACTTTTACATGTACCTGTCCAGTTTTCCCAGCACCACTTATTGAAGAGGCTGTCCTTTCTCCATTGTACATTACTGCCACCTTTATCAAAGATAAGGTGTCCATATGTGCATGGGTTTATCTCTGGGCTTTCTATCCTGTTCCATTGATCTATCTTTCTGTTTTTGTGCCAGTACCATACCGTCTTGATGACTGTAGCTTTGTAGTATAGTCTGAAGTCAGGGAGCCTGATTCCTCCAGTTCCTTCTTTCATTCTCAAGATTGCTTTGGCTATTCGGGGTCTTTTGTGTTTCCATACAAATTGTGAAATTTTTTGTTCTAGTTCTGTGAAAAATGCCAGTGGTAGTTTGATAGGGATTGCATTGAATCTATAGATTGCTTTGGGTAGTAGAGTCATTTTCACAATGTTGATTCTTCCAATCCAAGAACATGGTATATCTCTCCATCTATTTATATCATCTTTAATTTCTTTCATCAGTGTCTTATAATTTTCTGCATACAGGTCTTTTGTCTCCTTAGGTAGGTTTATTCCTAGATATTTTATTCTTTTTGTTGCAATGGTAAATGGGAGTGTTTTCTTGATTTCACTTTCGGATTTTTCATCATTAGTATATAGGAATGCCAGAGATTTCTGTGCATTAATTTTGTATCCTGCCACTTTACCAAATTCATTGATTAGCTCTAGTAGTTTCCTGGTAGCATCTTTAGGGTTCTCTATGTATAGGATCATGTCATCTGCAAACAGTGACAGCTTTACTTCTTCTTTTCCAATTTGGATTCCTTTTATTTCCTTTTCTTCTCTGATTGCTGTGGCTAAAACTTCCAAAACTATGTTGAATAAGAGTGGTGAGAGTGGGCAACCTTGTCTTGTTCCTGATCTTAGTGGAAATGCTTTCAGTTTTTCACCATTGAGGACGATGTTGGCTGTGGGTTTGTCATATATGGCCTTTATTATGTTGAGGAAAGTTCCCTCTATGCCTACTTTCTGCAGGGTTTTTATCATAAATGGGTGTTGAATTTTGTCAAAAGCTTTCTCTGCATCTATTGAGATGATCATATGGTTTTTCTCCTTCAATTTGTTAATATGGTTTATCACATTGATAGATTTGCGTATATTGAAGAATCCTTGCATTCCTGGAATAAACCCCACTTGATCATGGTGTATGATCCTTTTAATGTGCTGTTGGATTCTGTTTGCTAGTATTTTGTTGAGGATTTTTGCATCTATGTTCATCAGTGATATTGGCCTGTAGTTTTCTTTCTTTGTGACATCCTTGTCTGGTTTTGGTATCAAGGTGATGGTGGCCTCGTAGAAGGAGTTAGGGAGTGTTCCTCCCTCTGCTATATTTTGGAAGAGTTTGAGAAGGATAGGTGTTAGCTCTTCTCTAAATGTTTGATAGAATTTGCCTGTGAAGCCATCTGGTCCTGGGCTTTTCTTTGTTGGAAGATTTTTAATCACAGTTTCAATTTCAGTGCTTGTGATTGGTCTGTTCATATTTTCTATTTCTTCCTGATTCAGTCTTGGCAGGTTGTGCATTTCTAAGAATTTGTCCATTTCTTCCAGATTGTCCATTTTATTGGCATAGAGTTGCTTGTAGTAATCTCTCATGATCTCTTTTATCTCTGCAGTGTCAGTTGTTACCTCTCCTTTTTCATTTCTAATTCTATTGATTTGAGTCTTCTCCCTTTTTTTCTTGATGAGTCTGGCTAGTGGTTTATCTATTTTGTTTATCTTCTCAAAGAACCAGCTTTTAGTTTTATTGATCTTTGCTATTGTTTCCTTCATTTCTTTTTCATTTATTTCTGATCTGATTTTTATGATTTCTTTCCTTCTGCTAGCTTTGGGGTTTTTTTGTTCTTCTTTCTCTAATTGCTTGAGATGCAAGGTTAGGTTGTTTATTCGAGATGTTTCCTGCTTCTTAAGGTGGGCTTGTATTGCTATAAACTTCCCCCTTAGAACTGCTTTTGCTGCATCCCACAGGTTTTGGGTCGTTGTGTCTCCATTGTCATTTGTTTCTAGGTATTTTTTGATTTCCTCTTTGATTTCTTCAGTGATCTCTTCATTATTAAGTAGTGTATTGTTTAGCCTCCATGTGTTTGTATTTTTTACAGATCTTTTCCTGTAATTGATATCTAGTCTCATGGCGTTGTGGTCAGAAAAGATATTTGATACAATTTCAATTTTCTTAAATTTACCAAGGCTTGATTTGTGACCTAAGATATGATCTATCCTGGAGAATGTTCCATGAGCACTTGAGAAAAATGTGTATTCTGTTGTTTTTGGATGGAGTGTCCTATAAATATCAATTAAGTCCATCTTGTTTAATGTATCATTTAAAGCTTGTGTTTCCTTATTTATTTTCATTTTGGATGATCTGTCCATGGGTGAAAGTGGGGTGTTTAAGTCCCCTACTATGAATGTGTTACTGTCGATTTCCCCTTTTATGGCTGTTAGTATTTGCCTTATGTATTGAGGTGCTCCTATGTTGGGTGCATAAATATTTACAATTGTTATATCTTCTTCTTGGATCGATCCCTTGATCATTATGTAGTGTCCTTCTTTGTCTCTTTTAATAGTCCTTATTTTAAAGTCTATTTTGTCTGATATGAGAATTGCTACTCCAGCTTTCTTTTGATTTCCATTTGCATGGAATATCTTTTTCCATCCCCTTACTTTCAGTCTGTATGTGTCTCTAGGTCTGAAGTGGGTCTCTTGTAGACAGCATATATAAGGGTCTTGTTTTTGTATCCATTCAGCTAATCTGTGTCTTTTGGTGGGAGCATTTAGTCCATTTACATTTAAGGTAATTATCGATATGTATGTTCCTATTCCCATTTTCTAAATTGTTTTGGGTTCGTTATTATAGGTCTTTTCCTTCTCTTATGTTTCTTGCCTAGAGAAGATCCTTTAGCATTTGTTGTAAAGCTGGTTTGGTGGTGCTGAACTCTCTCAGCTTTTGCTTGTCTGTAAAGGTTTTAATTTCTCCATCAAATCTGAATGAGATCCTTGCTGGGTAGAGTAGTCTTGGCTGCATGTTTTTCTCCTTCATCACTTTCAGTATGTCCTGCCACTCCCTTCTGGCTTGTAGGGTTTCTGCTGAGAGATCAGCTGTTAACCTTATGGGAATTCCCTTATGTGTTATTTGTTGTTTTTCCCTTGCTGCTTTTAATATGCTTTCTTTGTATTTAATTTTTGACAGTTTGATTAATATGTGTCTTGGCGTATTTCTCCTTGGATTTATCCTGTATGGGACTCTCTGTGCTTCCTGGACTTGATTAACTATTTCCTTTCCCATATTAGGGAAGTTTTCAACTATAATCTCTTCAAATATTTTCTCAGTCCCTTTCTTTTTCTCTTCTTCTTCTGGAACCCCTATAATTCGAATGTTGGTGCGTTTAATGTTGTCCCAGAGGTCTCTGAGACTGTCCTCAGTTCTTTTCATTCTTTTTTCTTTATTCTGCTCTTCAGTAGTTATTTCCACTATTTTATCTTCCAGGTCACTTATCCGTTCTTCTGCCTCAGTTATTCTGCTATTGATCCCATCTAGAGTACTTTTAATTTCATTTATTGTGTTGTTCATCGTTGCTTGTTTCATCTTTAGTTCTTCTAGGTCCTTGTTAACTGATTCTTGCATTTTGTCCAATCTATTGTCCATTCTATCTCCAAGATTTCGGATCAACCTTACTATCATTATTCTGAATTCTCTTTCAGGTAGACTGCCTATTTCCTCTTCATTTGTTAGGTCTGGTGCATTTTTATCTTGCTCCTTTATCTGCTGTGTGTTTTTCTGTCTTCTCATTTTGCTTATCTTACTGTGTTTGGGATCTCCTTTTTGCAGGCTGCAGGTTTGTAGTTCCTCCTGTTTTTGATGTCTGTCTCCAGTGGCTAAGGTTGGTTCAGTGGGTTGTGTAGGCTTCCTGGTGGAGGGGGCTAGTGCCTGTGTTGTGGTGGATGAGGCTGGATCTTGTCTCTCTAGTGGGCAGGTTCACGTCTGGTGGTGTGTCTGGGGGTGTCTGTGGCCTTATTATGATTTTAGGCAGCCTCTCTGCTAATGGGTGGGGTTGTGTTCCTGTTTTGCTAGTTGTTTGGCATAGGTTTTCCAGCACTGTGGCTTGCTGGTCGTTGAGTGAAGCTGGGTGCTGGTGTTAAGATGGAGGTCTCTGGGAGATTTTCGCCGTTTGATATTATGTGGAGCTGGGAGGTCTCTTGTTGATCAGTGTCCTGAAGTTGGCTGTCCTACCTCAGAGGCAGAGCCCTGCCTCCTGGCTGGAGCACCAAAAGCTTTTCATCCACAGGCTCAGGATAAAAGGGAGAAAAAGTAGAGGGAATTAGTAGAAGTATGAGGAAAGAAAGAAGGAAAGGAGGGTAGGAAGGAAGGAAGAAAGAAAGAAAGAAGCAAAGAAGGAAAGAAGGCAAGAAGGAAAGAAAGGAGGGAGGGAGGGAGGAAGGAAGGAAGGAGGGAAAGAAGGAAAAAAGACAGAAAGAAAGAAGATACAGTAAAAATAAAATAAAGTATAATAAAGTTATTGAATTAAAAACTTCTTATTTAGAAAAAAAAAAAAAAAAGGGACGGAAAGAACCTTAGGACAAATGTTGGAAGCAAAGCTATACAGACAAAATCTTACACAGAAGCATACACGTACACCCTCACTAAAAGAGGTAAATGGGGAAAAATCCTAAATCTTGCTGTCAGAGACCACCTCCTCAATTTGGGATGATTCGTTGTCTAAAGGAGGGAAGGAAGGATGGAAAGAAAGAAAGAAAGAACGAAGGTAAAGTATAATAAGGTTATTAAAATTAATTATTAAGAAAAAAAATTAAAAAAAAAACATGGACGGATAGAACCCTAGGACAAATGGTGGAAGCAAGACTATACAGACAAGATCTCACATAGAAGCATACACATACACATTCACAAAAAGAGGAAAGGGGAAAAAATCATAGATCTTGCTCCTAAAGTCCACTTCCTTAATTTGGGATGATTGGTTGTCTATTCAGGTATTCCACAGATGCAGGGTACATCAAGTTGATTGTGGAGCTTTAATCCGCTGCTTCTGAGGCTGCTGGGAGAGATTTCCCTTTCTCTTGTTCTCACAGCTCCCAGGGCTAAGCTTTGGATTTGGCCCTGCCACTGCGTGTAGATCGCTGGAGGGCGTCTGTTTTTTGCTCAGACAGGATGGGGTTAAAAGAGCCGCTGATTGGGGGCTCTGGCGCACTCAGGCCGGCGGGGACGGAGGGGCACAGAGTGCGGGGCGGGCCTGCGGTGGCAAAGGCCGGCGTGACTTTGCACCAGCCTGAGGCGCGCTGTGCGCTCTCCCGGGGAAGTTGTCCCTGGATCCCGGGAACCCGGCAGTGGCGGGCTGCACAGGCTCCGCGGAAGAGGGGTGTGGAGAGTGACCTGTGCTCGCACACAGGCCCCTCGGTGGCGGCAGCAGCAGCCTTAACGTCTCCCGCCCGCCTCTGGGGTCCGCGCTTTTAGCCGCGGCTTGCGCCCGTCTCTGGATTCCGCGCTTCCAGCCGCGGCTCGCGCCCGTCTCTGGATTCCGCGCTTTCAGCCGCGGCTCGCGCCCGTCTCTGGGGTCCGCGCTTTCAGCCGCGGCTCGCGCCCGTCTCTGGAGTTCCTTTAAGCAGCGTTCTTAAACCCCTCTCCTCACGCCCCAGGAAACAAAGAGGGAAGGAAAAGTCTCCTGCCTCTTCTGCAGGTGCAGGCTTTTCCCCGGACTCCCTCCCGGCTAGCTGTGGTGCACTAACCCCTTCAGGCTATGTTCAAGCCGCCAACCCCAGTCCTCTCCCTGCATTCCGTCCGAAACCTAAACCCGGGTCTCAGAGCCTCAGCTCGCAGCCCCGCCCGCCCCGTGTGCACTCCTCCGCAGCTTCGAAGCTCCCCCCGCCGCCTCCCGCAGTCTCCGCCCGCGAAGGGGCTTCCTAGAGTGTGGAAACTTTTCCTCCTTCACAGCTCCCTCCCACTGGTGCAGGTGCCGTCCCTATTCTTTTGTCTCTGTTTTTTCTTTTGCCCTACCCAGGTACGTGGGGAGTTTCTTGCCTTTTGGGAGGTCTGAGGGCTTCTGCCAGCCTTCAGTAGGTGTTCTGTAGGAGTTGTTCCACGTGTAGATGTATTTCTGGTGTATCTGTGGGGAGGAAGGTGATCTCCGCGTCTTATTCTTCCGCCATCTTCCGCCTTCCTGCACAGACTCTTTTCACTTCCACTTCCACTAATGTCTTAAGATATTAAGGAGCCAATTACTTAAATAATGCTTGACTATTCAAAATGATAAATTGAAAGTTAAATATATATTTCAAAATGTACATGTTCTTGTTACTAATAACCTATGATTATTTCTGAATTTTAAATAATGACATTAACTATTCTGCCTTTAAATGAAATTAATATGAACTGGATTTAGATTCTGTGGGGGAAAAAAATGTCTCTATAAGAATCAACATACATAAAATTTAAATGTCCTTAACATTGTACAATCTATCAAGTCTTTCATTGGATCTCAGCTGTTAACTTGGCTCGTCTTAATTTGTTCTGCATGAATATGTACATTTCTATCTATGCAATATGGAGAGCTACTAAATGTATTACAATGTACATGACAGGCCAGTTCAACCAAAATTGTTTTCTTGCTCCACAACTTCTATGTGTCCTGTTAAGCATGTGTGAGAATGAGAATTTCTGTATTTGGAATAACCTGAATTTAGAATCTGAATTCACTTGCTGTTCAAATATCAATAAGTTTGTACAATTTTACTGCTTACTGTCATTTACCAGAAGACAACTACTGTATTCATTGAGGAAACACTGTTTAATTTGTAACTTTGCCAAGACTCTTTGCCAAGATATCTCCTAATCATGAGTTCAACCTGAAATTTGTTCCTGTTGTATCTTTCTCCATTTCATTAGTTCAACTACATTCTTGCAATGAATTAGGCCCCAGGCTTTTTAAACGTCTGATTCTTCTTTTTCACAAGACATGACCAGTCTACATATTTAAAAGAATATTCCCCCTCAAGAAACAAGAAAAATCTCAAATAAACAACCTAACCTTACATAAAGGAACTAGGAAAGAAGAACAAGCAAAACTCAAATTTAGTAGAAGGAAAAAAAATCATAAAGGTCAGAGCAGAAATAAATGAGATAGAGACTGAAAAAAGTTTTAATGGTCAATGATATGAAGAGCTGGTTCCTTAAAAAGATAAACAAAATTGATAAGCCTTTAGCCAGACTCATCAAGAAAAAAAGAGAGAGGACCCAAATCAATAGAATCATAAATGAAAAAGGAGAAGTTACATCCAACACCACAGAAATACAAAGGATCAGAAGAGATTAGTATGAATGACTATATGCCAATAAAATGGAAAATCTAGAAGAAATAGAAAAATTACCAGAAATGTACAATATCTAAAGACTGAACCAGGAAGAAATAGTAAATATGAACAGACCAATTACCAGGAGTGGAATAAAATCAGTGATAAAAACAAACAAACAAACAAAAACTCCCAACAAACAAAAGTCCAGGATGAGAAGGCTTCACAGGTGAGTTCTACCAAACATTTAGAGAAGAGTTAGCACCTATCCTTTTCACAATATTCCAAAAAATTGCAGAGCTATTCTCTCCCTCTGGTTCACTTGACCTCTGCTTCACATGGTATTTCCACCTGTGTGTCTTTGCTTTTTTGTTTTTTGGCTGCACCCCACAGCTTGTGGGATCTTAGTTCCCCAACCAAGGATTGAACCTGGGCGCTCGGCAGTGAAAGCACAGAGTCCTAACCGCTGGACTGCCAGGGAACTCCCTGCATTCATGCATTCATTTCTTACTCTGACCAGAGCACACTTCTTCCATAGTTTACACTCTCACTTCTTTTAGGTGTCTGATCAAATGTCACTTTTAAAACAGGACTCCCTGAATCATTTCTTAAACAAACAAACAAACAAACAAACAAAAACTATCTCTTCCTTCCTGGTATAACTTTTCCTCCTTACTCTATTTTGGTTTTCTACATAACACTTATCAATATCTGATAGGGTGTATATTGACTATTATATAACTTTTCTTAATTTCCAGGAGGATGGATATTTTATTTTTTCCTCTACTATATTCCCCACATGTAAACCTGCACTGTTCAGTAAAGTAATCACTAGTCACATGTAGCTCTTTAAATTTAAATTAATTAAAATAGAAAACTTAGTTCCTCTGTTGGACTGTTACATTTCAAGTGCTCAATAGCCATATGTGACTAGTGCTACCATAATTGACATGACATTACAGATTATCTCCATCACAGAAAGTTCTATGGGATAGCACTGGTCTAAAATATGTTGAGAGCAAATGTAGACTTTTAATACATATTTGTTGATTAATGGTCTACAAAATTAAAGGGAGAAGAGAGAGAAATGTCAAACAGAATAAAAGGTATATAATCACAGATACAGAAGTAATTATAAGAATATTAAGTCCCTATTACATGCAAATCTATGGCAGAGGTTTAAAAAACTATGTGAAAACTCTATATTCACCAAAAACTTAGTTTAGAAAAATCTGTCTAAAAATAAGTTGATAAACTAGCAACTATCATAAAATATTGATAAAATGATTAAAGATATACCTTTAAAAATGTACAAGGACCAACAGAGATGTGGTCAAAATTAAACTTTAGATACTTTAAAGAGCAATGATTTCAATTAATCTACTTTATTCTGAGACAGTTAACATTTAAAAATCCATCCTGATCCATTTTATGAAAATGGCATAACTGCATTATCAATATTGAAGTAATGAAAACTATAGATCAATATTATTCATGAACATATAGGTAATAGTATGAACAGATAATAAATAATATAATATTTGAATCCACAAAAGAGTCAATATAAGAATAATACACTATGAGTAAAATTTGCTTTATGAAGGTAAAATATAATTAATATCACGATGTCTGCTACTATAATTTATTACATCAAGTTGATAAAGAAAAATAGACATATGATTTTACCAATGATCAAAAATATTTGCTAAACTAGGTCAGAAAAGAAAATACTAATAAAATTCTAGGTAAAATGGATGAGAAATAAACTTCAATGAAAATTAAAACAATTCAATCAATTTCAAGATCTAGACAGAAATTTCCTTAATCATTCTTTCTTTCTTTTCTTTTTTTTTTTTTTGTGGTACGTGGGCCTCTCACTGTTGTGGTCTCTCCTGTTGTGGCTCCAGATGCACAGGCTCAGCGGCCATGGCTCACGGGACCAGCTGCTCTGTGGCATGTGGGATCTTCCTGGACCGGGGCACGAATCCGTGTCCCCTGCATTGGCAGGCAGCCTCTCAACCACTGCGCCACCATGGAAGCCCCATCATTACTTCTTAACTTTACTTGAATGTCCTTGTCCATAAGTCGAGATATTAAAAAATGGAACAATCACAAAAAAGAGGAAATAACTCTCCCTTTGTTATTAACATGATTGTTTAGTTAAATAAAAACTAGAATTAAAGTGAAAATTTTTTATTGTGACTAGATATTAATTGACCACTGTAACAAATGATTTTCCCATTTTAGCAATATGCACATAGGAAAAGGATATAATGTATAACACATAATTGTGATAATATTTTAAATTTAGAAAATCTTGCAGTAAAAGAATATGACCAACATAAAATCTAGTTGAAAAATGTAAATTGAAGTCTGAGCAATGTAAACAATATTTACTTTTTTTATATAAATATAATATTATTAAAAACTTAGTTATTGGAAAACTAGTAAATAACTTAAGCAATTCCCGTTAAAGTCCCAGCAGATTTGTTATTGATTTTAATTGAATAAAATTATTTTAATATTATTGTGTAATAATAAATGTCCTCAGTAAAGCCAAGTAAAACTAGTTAAGGACATTTTTCTTCCCAGTATCAGAACATACATTAAATCTAGCAATTATATTGGTGAACAGAGTAAAAACAAACAAACAAAATGACCAGGGTAAGAAATTTAGAAAGAGATCTCAGTATATGTTTTTAGTTAATGTATTCAAAGTCAGTTAGAAAAGGTACAAATTTATATTCACTGAGAAGAAATGTCAGGTTATAGGAATCAGACTGACAAAAATGAAAAACTCTTTTAACACTTTTTGATGGAAAAGTATTTATGTACCAATGTACTGTCAAATGTAAGTTGTTACATCTTTTTAGCAAAGCATTTGGGAAATATATGTAGATACATCTGGTTTAACCCATGAGCCCCATTCTTGGTTTTCTTTCCCACAGATACAAAAGTACTTGTCTATAAGGACAGGAAGCAAATAGGCTATAATAACATTGTTTGAAGTTCCAGAGACTCATGAAAGTGGATTTCTATTAATAATGCAATAATTGTTTAAATTACAGGATTATGGTATAACCACATATTAGAATATTATGTATCAGTAAAAGTGAATTGGAAATATACCAGGTTATTTGAAATAACAGCATAAATTGTAATTGAATTAAAAATGAAGACAAGTGTGTTGACAACAATCTCACTTTTATACAATTATAATAAATCCTGTGTAATACCTGTGTACATAATTATATATAACTATGTATTATATATGCATATATAAATTCACACAGGTATATATATTTACACAGGTATATATACACATATATAGAATATATAATCATAGAGAAAGATACAGAATAAAATATGCCAAATCAATTATATTTGTGTGTATGTGTTGGGTGTGAGTGTGAATGATTTGTAGAGCGGTAGGGAAAAGGGGAGAAAAGAACCATAGAAAATTCAAAGAACCATAGAAAAAGAAAAAAAAAAAACATAGAAAAAGAACCATAGAAAATTAAAATAGTAAAAATCATGAAAAATAAAAAGTAGTATATATGACATTATGACATGCATGCATTTATACAATAAAATAATTGTGTACGTACATTCTTTTAAAGGAAATGGGAAAAAATGAACATTTTAGCAAGCTGTTGAGTTGAAGATAATAGACTAAACACAATTACCTTGTCATAATCCATTAAATATCATCTATAATGGTGCAACTACATAAAGAATGGAAGAAAGACATGAACAGACTAGAGACTTGATCACATTTTCAGTAGACACATAACAGTTTGCTCTTCGTGGATGAAGCAGTGTGGTGGAAGCTGAATGCCTCTGAAGAAATGAATCAGGCTTCCAATATTTGACTTTTAGCTTCCACATACTAATTCTACAAAGATAGTGCATAACCAAATAGAACAAGACTAATCAAAACATCATGTGTCAGAGCCAATGATTCTATAAAGGTATAAAGTTAAGTGAGCATTTGTCTTTGGAACTAGGATGCATTTGATTTTCCATCACTTTGCCATCTGTATCTTATGAATATTATAATTCCAATCCTTTTCTTCACTTAAACTAAGAGATGAAATAAACTGTCTATATATTCTTAAAGTATTCACACAATGTTTTAAGTATGCTAAATAAAACTTTTAATTATAAAAATGTTTGAAATAATTACTATTATATAAACATCTTTAAAAATTTGTATATACAGAAATCATGTATATTTTAAAATCATGAATGGTCAGTCATGCATAACTGAGGCACCAAAAGTTAACAAAGGGGTTAATAGATATTATTGCTACCATGAAGAAAACAAAAATTAAGATATCGATAGTTCTCTCAAATATGTCTTAGGCTGTTTAGGATCTAATTGGGAACCTCACTATGATTAAAGAGAGAAAATTGTTTTCAGTAGGTAGTGGGAAGGGGGAGAAAAGTGGAATAAGAAGGATGGAAATTAATATGCATATCTTCACTCTTGTATCTTAATTAAGTAATAATTACCTAATTAATAATGTGCTTAGGGCTTCCCTGGTGGCACAGTGGTTGAGAGTCCGCCTGCCGATGCAGGGGACACGGGTTCGTGCCCCGGCCGGGAAGATCCCACATGCCGCGGAGTGGCTGGGCCCGTGAGCCATGGCCACTGAGCCTGCACGTCCGGAGCCTGTGCTCCACAACAGGAGAGGCCACAACAGTGAGAGGCCCGCGTACTGCAAAAAATAATAATAATAATGTGCTTAATTAATAATGTATAAATTATAACACTTAAAATAGGCAACTTTAAATTGCTACGTCATTGCAAATCCCATTTAAACGATGTGATTTTGTGTTCTGAAAAACGTACAAATATAGGACAAAGTAATTCAGGAAGGGGTAGTTCTTCTCTAGTACACTGAAAAATAATTTTAAGAAGACAGAGTTGTCTTTAATATATATATTTTTAATATTTTAATATAGATTATCCAGTTATTTGCAAAGTGATTACTGAAAAATAAGAACTTCATGGGAAACACTTTCTCAGGATCTACAATGGGTCCTAAGATTTACTCAGAAGGCAAGAATTTGTGTCCATGATTAGAAAATTCAGTTGAGACGATGTTTACAATTGTGTATTTATTTGCTTTTGCTTTTATATTACCTTTTATCTCCTCTACTAATCTGTGAGCTCCTTGAAGATAAAACCTGTATATTATCTGCTCAGCTTTTTTATTTCCCTTGTCTAGCACATGGCCTAGCTCTTAGCTGAGACCCATTTCTTAAATAATAATGAATGAATAAATAACTGTAATATAACTAGCTGCCCAATGGGATGGAGTGAAACATTGGTGACATAAAACACCAGCACTATGTGACATGTATAGTTATTCTGTGTCACTATATGACATGTACCATTATTATTAGATACCTAATAAGTAGACATTTTAATGTGATTATGTGGTTACACCTTTGTAATTATTCAAATAGTCACACAAAGAGTAAAAGATCATATATGCAATCTAAGTTAAAGCTATTTTAAAATTGAATATAAATACACACTGAAGGTTAAAGAGGTATTAAGGAAGAAGGAGCCTCTAAAAAGAATGAACTTAACATTTGAAAGTTGTAAAAAATGTGATAATATAATAACAAACAGAAAGCCAAGGTAACAGGTGCAAAGATAGATAGATAACAGGTAATATTTCCAGCCATAATAAAGTGATTTGGCTTTATAGGTACTTTATTAGAATATACACTGGGTAAATTCAGGGACATCATCCATCCTGATTTTCATTTCTGCAGAAACTGGAAGAATATCTGGTATGAATTAGATGCCGAGTAAATATTTGTTGAGCCAATTAATTAAATTGCATTGCCTTGCACATTTCTTTAGTTAGAGTTCCTCAATTTAAAAAGGAAGTTTAAATATATATATATGTTTGGGCTTCACTGGTGGCACAGTGGTTGAGAGTCCGCCTGCCGATGCAGGGGACACGGCTTCGTGCCCCAGTCCGGGAAAATCCCACATGCCACGGAGTGGCTAGGCCTGTGAGCCATGGCAGCCGAGCCTGCGTGTCCGGAGACTGTGCTCTGCAATGGGAGAGGCCACAACAGTGAGAGGCCCACGTACTGCAAAAAATAAATAAATAAAAATAAAAATAATAAAAAATATATATATGTTTTATAAGCATATATTACATATATATATATAGCTTCATGTATAAATATATATAGCTTAAAATTACAGCATTATAACTCATTTTCTTAATGATAATACTAAAAAATCAATATATTTATATTTTTTTCTCTAGCTAGTTCTTGTTACACTAATCCCATGTTTTTAATGCTACTAATTTTGTTTATTACTATATGAATTAACTATATGAATCAATTTATCTCTTTCCCTGCAAATATTTTTACTCCCTTGGGCAATGAAAGGAGTTTATGATATGAAGAAAATTTCAAGTTATGAATTTCAATCTGCAATACACATAGGAAAACAAATATTAAAATATGCATATCATAAATTACCAAATTTTATCACATGAATATTTCCATAAATATATATTTATAACACATTTCTCAAATTAAATCACTAATTACAAATTCTTTACAGACAGTGCTCCTGTAGTAGACTCATCTCACAGTTTGTAACAGTATTCAGTATTTACTCTCGAGAGGTGAAGTATTTCATCATATTAATGCATATAGAAAGTAAGAAATGGAGGTTTAAAATAAAGAATTTGTTTTTTTTTTTTTAAGAAAAGAGGTCTACTTCTAACTATAAACTTAGATTTTATAGACTTGAGAAATTAGAAAAAAGTCATCCTTATCCAAATGAGTTTACATCTTCTGAACCAAAATAGATAATGAAACTAAACTTCTTCTAAAAGTATGGGTTATTTTCTCTCTTTCTTTTTTAATTTTAAATATTTATTGCTACAGGTAGTTTTTTGGAGGACTGAGTAGTGAGATCATATTCTTACTAGAGTCCAGGAGCACTCTATACCTACTGGATGCTCAATGACTTTTGTTGAGACGTCTTCTGTGACAACTCATGCTGCCCACAGGTTCCCTAAGAGCTACTCCCTAGTTGTCTCACAGTAGATCCTCCTTGCTCATTTCATTTGTTTTGGAAACATCTTCTGCCCTAGGTATTTTTATTCATTAAATAAATTTTACTGACTGCCTCTAGATACACCAGGTTCTGTGTTTACTGTTAGCTTACTATGATGAACATAATAGTCTTTAAAGACAAGGAGCTAATAGATTCGTGGGAGGCAAGCGAGAAAATAGACAACTATAAATGGCATATGTTAGTGTAGAGTTAGTTATATGTTCTTTTAAGGAAGCTAAAGCGGTACACTTCACGTTAGCAGGGAGTGAGGTAACCTAAGGAGATAAGGACAAATAGTAGTCCTAAACTCAGGTTTAGTTCTGAAACCTAAACTGAGTCTGAGACTTAAGGAATGAATAGGATTGAACCTGGTTAAAGAGGAGGTTGATAGGGTTTACTTGGATAGTAGATAGCTGAAGGAAAGAAAGGAAGAAAGAAAGAGAGAGAGAGAGGGAGAGGGGAAGGGAGGGAGGGAGGAAGGAAGAAAGGGAAGAGTATGAGTGTATGTCCCTGGGAGATGATGGAAAACATAAACCTAGGTATTGTTAGACTATAAGGTATGAGGGAATGGCAATAGATGAGGCTGGAGAAATAAGCAAAACAAGACATTTTTGAACAAGAGCAAAAATTATACAATACATTAATTGTTTAGTGTGACATTAACTGGGTTTGCATATTTAGTTGTTTGTATTACTTTTTTTCTAAAGTCTACTTTAGCTAAATATATTTATTTATCTATCCTTTCTTATTTAATCTAGATTTTATTGATTATATCCTTTTACTTATCTCACGTATTATTAGCATTAACATTTCATTTTGGTTTATTCCATTATATACTCTCATCTCCTTCTTAATATATGGTATTACATAATCTAATTTACTTTTGAATTGTATATTTACTGTATCTTTAGATCAAAAACTTTAAGCAAGTATGAAAAGTCAGTCTTGAGATAGTTGAAATGCCTTTTCTCACTATCTGGCATGGTTGCTAATCATCTCTGCTCTTTCCAGGTCCCATATACACGTACCCTCTTCTACATTCATTCCAAATATGAGCCTTCAAATTATAAAGCCAAAAACTAAGCAACAATCAATATTTATAGGCAAAAAAATCCTCTATTTTTCTCTCTTCTCTCTTTTCCCTTAAGCTAACATTACTCTACTTTTAGTAATAAGGTACCAGATATTGTTGCAGTCTTTTTGTTTTTGTTCCATTCTTATATTGCAAAAAGCCAGCTTTATTAGAAAATTCATGAAATAAAATCCAGTGTTTCCATTACTGATAAGCACAGAGGCTAAGTTATTAAGAGAACTAAATAAGAGTAAGAAGTAAACAGAAACTTTCATGAAGGAACATTTTCAACATGTCGCAACTTTCTGATTTTTAAAATTAGATAAAATTACAAAGTATACAATTAATCAATTTTAAGTATACAGTTGGGTGAATTTTGAAAAATGTGTACAAACTTTACTTCTTCTCACTATTATGGTATAGAATATCTCCATCTTCCTGAAATGTTTCCTCATATCTATTTGCAGTCAATGCACTTCTCCTTCCTCTCACCACCTATTTCCAGTCTCTAGAAATTGTTGAGCTGCTGTCTCTAGTTATAGTTTTGCCACTAAAAAAAATGTTATGTAAATAGAATAATGTACTCTTTTTTTACAAAACAGAAACAGACTTACAGATATCGAAAACAACCTTATGGTTACCAAAGGGGAAACTTTGGGGGGAGGGTAAATCGGGAGCTTGGGATTAACATACACACACTACTATATATAAGATAGATAACCAATAAGGACCTACTGTATAGCACAGGGAACTCTACTCAATATTCTGTGATAACCTATATGAGAAAAGAATCTGAAAAAGAATGAATATATGTATATGTGTAACTGAATCACTTTTCGGTACACCAGAAACTAACACATTTTAAATCAAATCTAATCCAATAAAAAAATTTAAAAAAGGATAATGTACTCTTTGTAACTGGCTTATTTCATTTAGCACAGGACTTTTGATGTGAGTCTATTGTAGAGCGCTGAATGGTGGCTTCCAAAAGATATGTCTGCATCTTAATGATTGGAACCTGTGAATATTACCTTACAAGACAAAAGAATAGAATAATGAGATGTGCTTATCCTAGATTATGTGTAGTCCTTAAGTGCAATAACATACAACCTTATAACAGAAAGAGGAGATTTTGTCAGACACACAGAGGAGAAGTATACGTGCAGATGGAACAGAGAGAGATGTGACCACAAACCAATGCATGCTAACAGTCACTAGAAGCTGGAAGAGACAAGGAAAGGATGCACTCCTAGAGCCTTCAGAGAGTTAGACTTTTAGCAATGTACACGAGTTTCATTTGCTCTGCACCCCTTGCAGTACTTGGTGTTTTCAGAAGTTTTTTTTAGTTTTAAAGTTATTTTATTTGCTGCTGTTTTATTGGGTGTGTAATGGCATTTCATGTCAGCTTAAATTTGCATTTTCAAGCAACAAATTATGTAGAGCACAGCTTCACATGTGTATTGATTATCTGTTTATCTATTTTGGTGAAGTGTATGTTCAAAACTTTTGCTTATATATTTATTGAGTTTGGAGATTGTATTAGTTTGCTAGGGCTGCTTTAATAAAGTACCACAAACTGAGTGGCTTAAACAACAGAAATATATTGTCTGTTCTGGTCAGTAAGTAAACAAAACTTGAAAATAAAAGAGTTGTGGAGACTAGAAGTTTGAAATCAAGGTGTCAGCAGGGCTGGTTCTCTCTGAGGGTTATGAGAAAGAATACATTCTATGCCTCTCTCCCGGTTCATGATGATTTTCTGGCAATCTTTTGGGTTCCTGGGCTTGTTGAAACAGCGCTCTGATCTCTACCTTCACCTTTACATGACCTTCTCTTTGTGTGCATGTCTACCTCTAAATTTTCCATTTTTATAAGGACACCAATTATATTATATTAGGGTCTAGCCTCATAACTTCATTTAACTTGTTTACCTGTTTAAAGAGCCTATTTCCAAGTAAAGCAACTTTCTGAGGTACTGGGTATTAGGACTCCAACATATGAATTTTGGGGGACACCATTCTTCCCATAACAGTGATGAACATGAGAAGTTCTGTGTTAGAGATATTAGTGATGTTAGTTAGATGTTCCTCTAATACCTCCAAATGAATATGTCCAGGAGTCAGCTGATAGTATTGGTCTGTACCTCAGTAGTTAAGACCAAGTTATACTAATACTATGAAGAGCAAAATCTAATACTGAGAGTGGTTTATTATGTCAAAGGCTACTATCAGATTAAATAAAATAAAACTAAAAAGTGTCACTTGGTCTTGGTAAGATGGAACTGACTGGTGACTGTAATGAAAGTATTTTTCTGCAGAATGGCAGGGGTAGTATACAGAACACAAAGTGGTGGCAGAGTCTTTTTTTAATTAATTTTTTATTGGAGTATAGTTTATTTACAGTGTTGTGTTAGTTTCTGCTGTACAGGAAAGTGAATCATTTATACATATATACATATATCCACCCTTTTTTAGATTATTTTCTCATATACCTCATTACAAAGTATTGAGTGGAGTTCCCTATGCTATAGAGTAGATTCTTATTAGTTATCTATTTTATATATAGTAGTGTGTATATGTCAATCCCAATCTCCCAATTTATCCCTCCCCCCCTTCCTCCTTGGTAACTATAAGTTTGCTTTCTACATCTGTGACTCTATTTCTGTTTTATACCATTATTTTAGATTCCACATATAAATGATATCATATGATATTTGTCTTTCTCTGTCTGACTTACTTCACTCAGTATGACGGTCTCGAGGTCCATTCCTGTCACTGTTATGTGGGAAAACTCATGGTGTCATCAACTTACCACTTAGAGGCTGAGACATTAGATCAAAGAACCCAGAGAACTCTAAGTCCAGAACCAGATAAGATTTTTTTAAGGTAGTCTAACCCAGGTTTCTCTCTTTCAACTTAAATTTACACATGCAATTCATACAAAATGAGTTGTCCTCAGCCCTATATTCTATCCAGTTCAAGTTGTACCTACTCTATGAATTATATCCTGATTAAAGTAACACATATTAACTTCCTTTTTCTATAGTTGTTATTATCCAGCATCATTTTTAAATTATCTGAAGCCAAAGTGATGATTATAACACTTTAAAATATTGGTAATATATATCACATTTGTTACTATACAATGTATGTGACAATCTAAATACACATATATAAAAATAGGTACAGATATACAGATAGTATAAATTTCTTCCTTTCTAACTAATTGAAATGTGAATTTGAAGATAGCTTTGTAGTTTTGTGACCAATGACATATGGCTCTGTGCCAGACACTGAATGCTGAATCGAAACATTGATTAATTTGATAATTGAGAAAATGGATAACAAAACCTTTCATTAAAACACACATTTATTTTACATTAATGAAGTTTATTTTTTTGTCATTTTTGAGGGAAATAGAAGATGTTTCTTTTCAATTAAAGACAACTGTCAGCTAACTTGGTAGGGTTTATAAAATTATGAATTAATCAAATGACTATTTACAGATTCCTACCATAAATGCACTCATCTTACATTTACTGAGTTTCTACTCTGTGACAGACATAGTGCTAGTGGTATAATTAGATGCTAAACAAGGCTGAAAAGACCCTCCCATACTGTAGCTTGCATTTGAGTGAGAGTGACAGATAATACAATAAACAAGTGATTCAATCATGTCTAATGGAAGTGGAGGCTCCTTTAGATTCAGCAATACACACTGAACCTCAAGAAACATGCCAAGCTAAGAGCCAGAGGAAGAATATTCCAGTTGTGAAAAAAGACAAACAAAGCCCCTAAGACATAAATATCATGTTGTATTAGCAGTAATTCTCAGATTTTAGCATAGATCAAAATCACATGTATTGTATAATTGAAGTTTGCTAAGAGAGAAGAAGTTAAATGCTCTCATGCACACACAAAAAGGTAAATATATGAGGTGATGGATATGTTCATTAACTCACTGGGGGAAATCCTTTCACAATGTTTAAGTAATACCAAATCATCACACTGTATACTTTAAATATTTTTAAGAATCAAAACATGACTGGAGGAAGGTCATTATTTCCCTTGGAACTGGAATCCAGGTAGAGAATATGGTACAAGATGATGCTAGATGTGGTGGTGGAATTAAGCTAAAAGTTCATCCATTTATTTTCTATTTTCTCAGTAGAGTATGATGTAAGGCTATCAGCTAAGAGATGAAGTTTGAAATTATTATCTTGTATATTAAACAGGTGAAATTAGTTTGGAATCTATAGGATTTCATGGCAGTGTTGAGCATTTGAATCATGGAAACATGAATTTAAATTGAACACGTGTAGCCAGTATTTGACTTACTCAACAATGTCAAATATTGAAATGAAGGCTCAGAGAGGAGGTTAATTGGTTTAAATCAGAGTAAGAGTTTTGCTTATATAGTAGAACAGAGGCGATGAAAGGAAAAGGAGTTGAAATATTTGGAAGGGAATGATTATAGCTTTACGATATGGAACATAAGTTGGTAAGGTAAGAAATGATGACTAAAATAAATGATTAGTACTAAGTGAGAGGTCAATGGATGAAGCTATTTATCAGCAGTTGAACAATTATCACAGTTTAAGTACAGAGTCAGTGAGCTGGAATATCAAATATATGTGTGATAAATATATGTTTTCCAAATAATTATATGATTTGTTTCAAAATTATTTCACCCTCTCTCAAAGTTCTACTGAAACGTGCCTGACTGCATTTCCAATACAGCATATAAACCATGATGTGGGGACATGGGTCTTGGGGAAAGAATAGTGCTAGAGAGAGAAAAACAGAGAAGAAAGAAAAACAAATAAGAAAAGGAAGACATTTCTTTTTTAGCATTATTTTATTCATAAAATTTTATTTTATAAATTCATATTAAATATACATTAACTATTTTAACTACCTTCAAATAAATATTTTATCACTTTCCCTAATGTGGTGGGACAAGTAATTAATATATAGTATAAATATATCTGTATATTATTTAGCTTTTAATATGTATATAATTAAGTTGAAAAGTTAGCTGTGCTCATTCATTAGATAGTACAAATTATAATCACCTTGATGGCCTTCTTTCTGGCCCCTCTTAAGTTCTAAGATAGAAGGTCCTCTTGGACTTTATTAACTGTAGTTTCTGAAAAAGTTTACATACCAATAATACAAGGTTGGTGAATAAATGCTGTCAAGCCTTGATTGTAAGTACTTTGAACCATTAAAAATTATATTGTGATAGTACAATTATTTACAAGGAAATATTGTCAAATGTATTGTTGGAAGACAAAAAGTTTGAAAAATGTACCTGAAGCACAATTTTAATATTTTAATATTTGAATATATTACAGTGTATGAACATACTCATATAGGGAATAATTTGGATACACACATATATAATTAACAGTTATTAGCTCTAGATAATGTAATATTAATTTATTACTATGCTTTTCTTCTGAATATTTTTTCTCTAACAAACATGTATTAAATAATTTTGCAAGTTTATTTTTAAATCTTAAAAAAAAAATGTTTGAGACACAGCCTGGTTCTTCTCAAAAGGTACTATTTTCTTCACTTTGATCTCTGTATTTTAGTTTGGATACTTTACACCTCAAGCCACACTAATACACAGATATTATAGTCATATTAAATACTACTATAAATTTAAAAGTATTAAATATACTTGAATATTTCTCTATTAAAGAGAGAAAATAGTTCTCATGGGAAATACTCTTGTGTATGACTTTTTTCATTACATACTTCTTGATCAGCTACTGGAATTATCTTTTCTGTTCCCCTTTCTGAAAGTTGAAAGTAAATCACAATCACTGAGAAAAAATAACAGGTTATCTGAAAGGATTATTTTATCTATTGGGAACAAACAAACAAACAAACAAACAAAAACTTCTATTGCTCACAAAACATTAGCATAGTCCATTCTGGTAAACTCAACCATATAAGTAAAATTTCCTTTTACTCTTTGTTATTCTTTTCTTTTTCACTTTACTGAATAATTTCTGTTCTTTTTTTCTTTCACTTTTCTGATTGTAAACTGTTGCCATCCCATTTTCTCACTAAACTGGCACCTTAGATTTTTATTTTATAGAAATCTATGATCATCTTTTATCTTCTTAATTGCTTAGTATCAAATTAAGCTTGTGTGATTTGTCTTAGACATCATGTTTCAATGTCCACTTTTCAGTCATTGACTTTCCTACTTTGACTCACAAGGTAAGACAAAAAGTTTGATTCCCCAGAACCATCCAAGTAGTGCTTGTGGCAATATTTTTAATTAAAAGTTGAAGCTACTGAAGGTAGAGATTTTTTAAAAAGTAATGTAGTCTTTTTTTCAAACCAACAATATAGGAAGTGAAATGTACATAAAAATCACCATTTTTTTATAAAAGTTTATTTTGTAAATCCATATTCACTTATATTTATTAGTCCAACCTAGATCTGCCCTATCTAGCATGACTTAGACATAAAACTTCTCTCTCCTTTTCCTCAAATATTCTCCATTATCCACAATTTCATCACTCCAAGAAGTTTATCAATATATTAACTCACAGAATAATATCTTCCTTAAGAGGAAATTCCAATGGTAATAAAACTTATGTTATTTATCATTATTTATCAATCAATGAGAACAACAGTAAATGAGCTGGCTATATTTAATTTTTTAAAACAGTATCTCACACATTTGAGTTTGTATAATTTTAAATTTTAGCAACTTTTAGTTAAAATATTCTTTACAAAGTAAGAAATGTAATTATTAGTGAAGAGTGTGAAATGAAGTTGGGGATTTACAACTCATAGCAAACAAGCAAGTGTCTTTATGGCACCAGTCAGTGATTTCTCTCTCCTTGTCAGGTTGCCACCATATCCAGCATCAAATAATTATCCTTTCCAGTTATTTGGAGAATTAAACTTGGCCTAGCTTCTTTCTTCACATTGGAATATTCAAAATGGAGGTCAGCAAATTCTTCTGTGTGTAAAAGCTGAATAGTAAATATTTCAGACTTTGCAGACCATGTGGACATTTTTTGCAACTACTCAATTCTGCCACTTTTGTGCTAAAACAGCCAGGGAAAATATGAAACAATTAAGCTGTGTTCCAATAAAAGTTTATTTACAAAAGCAGGTGACAATTCCAGTACTGGATCATGATGGTGTTGACTCACTTTTCCCTGCTTCTACTTACAACTAAATGCCCCAGAAATAATTCAACAGACAATGGTAAAAGTATTTTGAAAGTTGGAAAGAAAGATGGGTTAGGAATATTAATCCTTAAGGAACAAAGAAAGTATTTAGTTCCTTGGGTTTTACTTTTATTTCCCAAGTATCTTGGACTGGTCACTGGAGAGTTCTATAACTTGAAACCATCAACTGGAATAAAAATAAATAAATAAACCCAAATATACTTTCTCTGCTCAAAGGACCAGGAAAGACAAAGGCCTATGCTTGTTCCATGTCTAAGATATTTGTTGGTTAATTCACTTGCAGCAGCAGCTTCAAAGCCTTAGTGTCCTGAACCACCCCGGCTCCAAACCTGGGGCACCAGTGAGCAAGCAGATCCACCCACAGGGAAAGGAGCAGAGGAGACCTGTGTGCCTTGACCTTTTACCTAGTAGCATAAGGACACGCAAACCTAGTCTATCTCTTCCCTGCTACACCCACTATTCCCCACCACCTCTTCCAAAACACACACAGATTTCCCCACCAACAATAGGCAACTTTGGAAAGAAGCTTCTGCCCCTGAAGGAGACACTGATAGGGTTTAAGTAGGAGTCTCAGTAGCAACTGAAGAAGGAAGCATGATAGAATAGTATTATAAGAGCTCTGAAAATTAAACAGTCATGGGAAATACAGCCCACAAAAGAAAATCAGAATCTATATGCTAATCTTGCATAGAATAGAATCAAATACCTCCTGACATAATAATCAAAATGTCCATGATGAAATAAGAAGTCACTCATCATATCTGGAACCAAAAAAAGCACAATTTGAATGAGGGAAGATAATCAACTGAAGCCAATGCTGAGATGAACTAGATGTTGGAATTATCTGATCATGACTTAAATAGCATTACAATAAATATTTAAAACAAATAAAATGATTTTAAAAATCTCAGGAAAGATGTAGAGGTTAAAAAATAACTAAAAGAAAATGATAGACCCGAAAAATACAATAACTGAAATAAAATCTTACTGGATGAATGTGACAGTAGAGAGGAGATGTAAGGAATAAAATCAGTGATTTAAAGGCAGATCAATAGAATTTACTTACTTTAAACAACAGAGAGAATAGATTTAAAAGAAAACAGTCTCAGGAATACATGGAAAAATAGCAAAAGATGTAACATTCATATCATTACAGTGTCAGAAGGAGAGAGAATAGGAATAAAAACCTTTTTAAAAACTGGGTGAAACTTCCCAAATTTGGTGGAAGACATATACTTACTACATGTTCAATAAGCTTAGCAATGTTAAGTTGGATAAGCTTAAAAATTCTAACCAAAATGCATCATAATTAAACTTATTAATATTAAGATCAAAAAGTTCTTGTAAATATCCAGAAAGAAATAATACATTACCTATGGAGGAACACAAGACAGCAGATGTATCATCTAAAATAACTGAGGCCAGAAGAAGCAGAACAACATTTTCAAATGCTGAAAGAAGAGCCATCAATTCAGAATTATATATCCTGAGAAAATCTCCTCAAGAATGAATTAAAAATAAAGAAAATTTATTACAAGCAGAACTGTCATTTAAAAATAGCTATAGGAAACCCTCTAAAGAGAAAAGAAAGGATAACCAAAGAAGTGTAGGACCTTCACAAAAGAAAGAAACACATCAGAATGGGTAAAAAATAGAAATAAAACATAACAGGCAATTTTTCAAATAATGAGTTTCTTTAATCATATTTTATGGTGGGAACAAAAAACTTAATATGTTCTGATATGGTGCTCAATGTAGGTATAAGAAACAAACACTAGTTATAAAGCAGAAACTAACACACCATTGTAAAACAATTATTCTCTAATAAAGATGTTAAAAAAAAGAAACAAACACTTATCATAATTATATTTAAAAGTCAAGAGAGTAAAGGGACCTAAATGAAAGTAAGCTTTCTACATTAATACAAATAGATTGTGACAAACAACTTATACATATAGTAATACGTAGGAATATTACTAAGAAACTACAGAGCAATATACTAAAAATACAGAGCAATATACTAAAAATTAAAATAGAATTCTACAAAAAAGTTCAAGTAACCAATAGGATGACAAGATATAAGAAACAAAAGAAGTAGAGGAAATATACAAAAAATAAATAATAAAATGACAGACTTAAACCCTAACAAACCAGTAATTATTTTAAATGTAAATGGTCTAAATACACCAATAAAAAAGCAACAACAACAGAGATTTGAAAGTTGGATTAAAAAACACACAAGACCAGCTATATGTTGTTGAAGAGACACTCACTTCAAATACAACAACATAGATTAGTTGTAAGTAAAAGGACAACTAAACATACATGAAGCACACATTTTAAAAATATAGGACTGGCTACATTAATATAAAATAAATATACTTCAGGGCTTCCCTGGTTGTGTAGTGGTTGACAGTCCACCTGTCGATGCAGGGGACACGGGTTCGTGCCCCGGTCTGGGAAGATCTCACATGCTGCAGAGTGGCTAGGCCTGTGAGCCATGGCCGCTGAGCCTGTGCATCCAGAGCCTGTGCTCCACAACGGGAGAGGCCACAACAGTGAGAGGCCCACACATCACAGTAAATAAATAAATAAATAAATATATATATATATATATATATATATACACTTATACTTATATAAGTATATACTTATATACTTATATACTTAAGTATATACTTATACATATATATATATATATATATATACTTCAGAGCAAAGAGAATTATAAGGAATATCATTTAATGATAAAAGAATCAGTGCACCAAGAAGATATAATGATACTGAGTGTGCACTAAATAATAGATCTGCAAAATGCATCAGAAAATACTACTAGAAACAAAATAGAGAATACACAAATCAGCAATTATAGTTAGTACTTCAAAACCTACTCTTTGCAGTTAATAGAACTACTACATAGAATCTCAGGAGGGATGTAGAATTCAACAACACCATCAGTTAAAGAGATCTAGTTGACATTTATAGAACCCTCTACCCAACAATAGCAGAATACACATTTTTTAAGGGCCTATAAAATATTCAACAAGATAGATAATATTTGTCAGGAAAAAAAAAACTATAAAACTTTAAAAGAATTAAAATTATACACAGTATGTTCCCAGACCATAATGGATCAAACTGGAAATCGATAATAGAAAGGAAATAGGAAAACCTCCAAACACTTGAAAATAAATCACACTTATGATTGACCCATGGGACAAAGAAAGAATCTCAAAGTAAATTTAAAAATACATAGAACTGAATGAAAATAAAAACACATCATAAGAAAGTTTATGGAATGCTGCTAAAACAGTGCTGAGAGGGAAATTTATAGCACTAAATTCTTAAATTAGAAATTAGAATAAATATTCAGTAATCTACCTTTCTACCTCAAGAAACTAGGAAATAAAAGAACAAAATAAACCCAAGAAAGCAAAGGAAAGAAGCAAATCATAAAGAGCAGAAATCAATGTAATTTAAAACAGAAAAAAAAAAAAAGAAAAAATATAAAAAACTAATGAGAGCAAAATCTGGTTCTTTGAAAATATGTTTTTTAAATTGATAAAATTCTAGTAAAACTGACAAAAATAAAAGTCATAAATTACCTGTTTCAAAAATGAAACAGAAGATATCACAATAGATCCTGCTGCTTTAAAATGATAATAAATGATTAAAACAAATAATTTGACACATCTATTCAACAACTCAGGAAAACAGATTAATTCCTCAAAAACTCAAGCTACAAACTTTAAGCCAAAATAAAACGCAACAAATAACCTGAGTAGTTATGTAACCATTAAAAAAATATAATATTCAATTTAAAACTACTGATGAAAGAAATAAAAGACAACAAAAGCAGACGGAGAGATATACCATGTTCTTGGATTGCAAGAATCAATACTTTGAAAATGAGTATACTACCCAAAGTAATCTACAGATTCAATGCAATCCCTATCAAATTGCCAATGGCATTTTTCACAGAACTAGAACAAAAAGTTTTTACTATTTGTATGGAAACACAAAAGACCTCGAATAGTCAAAGCATCTGTAGAAAGAAAAATGGAGCTGGAGAATTCAGCCTTCCTGACTTCATACTATATATAACAAAGCTACAGTAATCAAGACAGTATGGCACTGGTACAAAAACAGAAATACAGATCAATGGAACAGGATAGAAAGCCCAGAGATAAACCCATATGCCTATGGTCACCTAACTTATGACAAAGGGGGAAAAAATATACAGTGGAGAAAAGACAGCCGCTTCAGTAACTGGTGCTGGGAAAATTGGACAGCTACATATAAAAGAATGAAATTAGAATACTCCCTAACACCATACACAAAAATAAAGTCAAAATGGATTACAGGACTAAATGTAAGGCCAGACACTATAAAACTTTTAGAGGAAAACATAGGAAGAACACTCTTAATGTTTTAAGACTGGAAAGTTTCCCTCTAAAAACCAGAATAAGGCAAAGATGTCTACCCTCACTACTCTTATTCAATGTAGTACTGAAAATTCTAGCCACTGCACTAAGGCAAGAAAAAGAAATAAAATTCAGACGAATTTGAAAAGGAGAAATAAAATTACTTCTATTTGTAGATGACATAATTATCTTTGAAGAAAGTGCCAAGAAATCTACAAAAACTCATAGAAAAGAAGTGATTTCAGTGAAGTGACAGGATATAAGATCAACACTTAATAAATAAGTTTTTTTTCTGACAATAAGAGGAAACAAATAAAAAATGCAATTCTATTAATAATTACTCCAAAGAAAATTAAATATATCAATATAACACTAAAAAAACATGTACAGGATTATGTATGATGAGTAAAATGCTGATGAATGAAATTAAAGAAGATATAGTTGAAGAGATATAGTGTTCATGGATTGGAGGACTCAACTTTGAAAAGGTATTGATTCTCAAAATTCTATCAAAATATCGTCAAGATTTTTTTATAGACATATTCAAGTTTATTCTAAGGTTTATATGGGAAGAAAAAGGTCCTAGAATAACCAAAATAATTTTGACAAAGAAGAATAAAATGGGAGGAACAATTTTTCCTGATGTTAAAGGATATTATGTAGACGCAGTGTTGCACTAACAGAGGAACAGACAAATCGATGGGGCAGAATACAGAATTTAGAAACAAATCAACACAAATATGCCTAAATAATTTTTAACAAAGGAGTAAAAGCAATTCAATTCAAGAGGACTGACCTTTTTCAAAAAAAGTTGTGGAGTAATTAGACATTCATAGGCAAAATATAAGCTTTGACATAAGTCTCACGCCTTATACAAACAGTAATTCAAAATGAATCATGGAGTTGATTGTAAACATAAAATTATAAAACCTCTAGAAAAAAATAGGAGAGAAATGTTGGTACCTGGAACAAGGTAAAGAATTCTTAGACTTGGCACCAAAATGTGATCCATAAAAGAAAAGAAAATGGTAAATTGAAGTTCATCAAGATTGAAAACATTTCTTCGGTGGATGAATCTGTTAAGATGATTACAAATTGTAGATTAGCAGGAAATATTTTTAAATTACATACGTGACAGAGATATTGTATCTAGATTAAAGAACTCTCAAAACTCAACAGTAAGAAAGAAAAAAAAATCCATTTAGAAAGAGTACCAAAGATATTAGCAGACATTTCACTAAAGAGGAAATACATATGCCAAATAAGTACAGGAAAAGCAGTTCAAAATCAATTAGTGATTAAGGAAATGTACATTAAAACCACAGTATACCCATAGGAATAGCTAAAATTAAAAAAAAAGCTACAATATCAAAGCTAGTGAATATTTGGAGAAAATCAGTCACTCATACATCGCTGGTAGGAATGTAAAATGGTACAGCTGTGCTCAAAAACAGCTCGGCAGTTTCTTTAAAGAAGCACACATGCAACTATCACACAACTTAGCACTTGCACTCATTTATCTCAGAGAAATGAAAATGTATGTTCACAAAAAAAAACCTGTACATGAATGTTTATAGCAGCTTTATTCCATTATAAAATTATTTTCAGTGTTATGTGATTTTGTCACTACTTATGAAAAACAAGTGACTTGTTTCTATTACCATTTTAATGATATGTAGGCCAAGGCTCAGAGGATTTCAAAGTCTTATAGTTGAATAAGTTGAATAATGGAGACTAGGAGAAATTTCAATGCTCTTTGCATTCTATCTGACTCCACCTCACCCCACCACAGACGTTACTATAATAAAACCAAGAGAAATAGCAGCAAATAATAGCTACTTCTTTCAAGATTCAACCTCAATTGTTAATACATTGCCAAAAAGTGGCAAAATTTGCAAGTTAAAGGCATTATTTGTTTACTGGAATTGAAGATAAATATGAAAGACTGAATCACCACATGACTGAAAATGTTCAAGAAAAATATAATAGCTCTGCCAAAGTATGGCAGAGTCAGAGAAAGCAGAAGAGGATAAATAAAAACCATGCCAAATATTGTCCAGTTAATCTCAGTCATATTTAATGGAGCCCTGAATTGACTCATATGTAATTTCCCAGTGCTGGTGTTGATTGCCTGTGTTTACGTAGGTCTTTTTCAAAGGAGTTCAGAGCTCTTAAGACTTCAATTAAGTCATTCATGAGAGTCAGTACATATTTGCATATACTCTAATAGAACCAGGTAGCTTCTCTAAAATAATATTGTTAAAACCATCACTCTTCTACCAACTTTGATGAATTTGGTACTCAATGTGCTTCACAGAAAAAGTCAAAAAAATTTTCTTGCCAGATACTATTCTCTTTTTATAAGTTGCAGTAAAACCATTTGGAAGGAAAAGTATCATTCTCACAAAATTATTTGATATGTGAAAACATTTTGGAAAAACTCATTATCAAAGTTGACTTATCAGTGTTTACAAGGCACCTTTCATGTAACCTCAGAAACCTTGCAACTAATTAGCATAACTTGTCCAGGGAAACCAGTAAATAAGTTCAGATTTCTCATTCTCTTCAGAAATCATAAAACCATAATAGATGTTTATAACTATCTAATGTTCCACAGGGATTTTTTTAAAGAATACATTCAGTGTGGTCACACAGTGTACTGTGAGCTCTTAGAACTGTGGTGAAAATTTAATAGCAACATGTTATTTTTGTGATTATTGTACTCACGTGAAGTTCTTAGGTAGAGGATTGAAGAAAGCATATCTGATGGAGCATTTACCACTCTACTAATTTTACTGGTGCACTGAGGTCTCTTTTTAAAGGCCCTTAAAAATGGAACTGATGAAAAGATGAGTTCAAGGAAATGTCATTTTTTCAAAATACATTTCCTCAAGTTGCCACTTTAAAAGTAAATTAGTTTTGCTCACTTGCTCTTTATCCTTTTATTGTGCATGAAATACTGTAAACCTGTATGCTAATGATCACCAGTTACATAAATGACAAAATGAGAGACAATTATGTGCAAACAAATAGCAACAGTAGTAGCTGGTAAATAATATCAGCCATTATACTCTATTTGCTGTTCCCAAAGTGTGACCTCCTAAGACAACCTTTGGAAATATGTTATCATTTAGGAGGTTAATCACATGTTAAAAGCAATTCTTGGCAGAAAACACGATTTTGGCACTACAGCTTTTTATGTTGCAAAATCTCGAAAGTATTATAAATTAAAGTTGAAATTACACAGGGCTATGACTTACCCTTATCATTGGAGCTCTAAAGCTGGTCTATTTTTAACATAGCAGAGGCAAGATTTCTTACATTTTCTGAGACATTTTCTTGTCTATCAATTTGTCATAAATGGCTAATTCTTAGATACAGTGATTTACCCAGGAAACACTGCTTCATTTTTCCTGACTATGAATTCATAAATTTCCTTTACAATGAACGTATTTGCTTTCTTATACACAAAATAACTCATTATACTACCACAAAGGACCTAGGAAGATATGATATTCAACAAAACAAAACATTAATTGTCTTTAATATTAGTAAATCCAGTGGTAAATAAGAATGAAAGAGAAGGATATTAAGGGGGAAAAAAAAAGATGACTTAAACAAAATATTTCTGTTACTGCTAAGGAGGGAAATCTAAACATTTCAAAAGACAAAGCAAGGGATCAAAATGACATGGTAATGTGAAAATCATTGAATTCAATTTATGCTCTGCTCTCAGGTCAAGACTAATGTAACCAAATAGTTCTATCAATATTTCCAATATGAGATGCAACTGCTCAACTTCTTTGGGGAAAAGAGTAGTATTTGTCTATAGATAAACTAGTTGGGTCCTTTCTTTGCTTACTGGGAATAATCTAATCCAAGATCTTAGCTAGTCTCAAAAAATTATCAATTCAAACATGGATACATCTTTTTTAAAACATCTTTGTTGGAGTATAATTGCTTTACAATGGTGTGTTAGGTCAAGCATGGATTCTTTAGGCATAAAAAATAAAATATTTAAGTTTGAATTAAGAACATTTCACCGATTTAAGAACAGAAAAAAAAATTAAGGAAATAAAAGTAGAAATTGTTTCTTTATTTTTTTTATGACAATGTGTTACTATCACCTGAGGGAGAAATACACATAGCAGAATCAGAATCACAGCCTCCCTAAATATTCAGATCAAAATTTGACAGAGACAGGAAAAATCACAGTAATATGCCACCATACCTGAAGAGAATTTACATGGCTCATAAAATCTGTAAGTAGTACATATAGTAGTATGTGCATATAGAAATATATATATATATATATATATATATATATAGTGAAAGACAGTGCAAGTCTCTTTTACATACATGACAAGTGTAAATACTGATTTAATCATATTTAGTAATCTCATGATTGAAGTTCAACCTCTTTTGGAAGAGAGAATGAAAGGAAGGAATATAGACTTTCAGAAGAAAACCCAGGCATTGAATTTGCCTTTATTTTCTATAAGACAAAGATGAAGAGCTAATGGAATTATTTATACCCTAAAAAATTTTAAATAAAAATACCAAGACTAAATTGACCCAGAAAGGCTCAGCTCATAAATGGATCACCACAACATCGGATATATTCTGTCAACTCTTGATATGGGTTTATTAAAATAAGCCATCAAGGAGATGAGTATTAGGTAAGCTGAGAATTCTGATAAGCCAGTTTATATTTGAAATGAAAAAGTCCTGACAACGTGACATATTAAGCTATTTTATCCAAACTCTTACTAAAAGTAAAAATGAGTTTGCTCTTCCTTTGTCTCTTTCTTACCATAAACTTATTTAGTGCCTTTCCTGTGTAAAACACTGTGCTGGGAAATGATTATGAAATGTGTTCCCTCTTTGAGTTTACAGTGTAATAAATGATGTCAAAAAGTTAACAAGAAATTAAAACACAATGTGATACATGTTATAATAAATGCAGTACAGATTTTAGGGGTCATAGATAGACACTCAAGTAACATGTAAGATCTAATCTGAAAGATAAGTAGGTGTTAAACAAGTGATAAGTATGTTTATTTTAGTCTTTTAGTTAGAAGGAAGATAATGTGTAGTGGGCTGTTGGAAACAGAGAGTGTTTCTAACTAAACAAGTTCTTAATTAAAAGAGACATATAAAAGTGGGCCAATCTAGAAGATAAGGATGCCAAACCTTATAATCCATGATAGGAAATTTAAACATTTTCTTAAAAGCGATGAAGAGTCACTGACATTTTTAAACAGTGGAGTTAACATGGTGAGATTTTGCTGTTGTTGAAGATAATTCCTTATGCTGTGAAGAAAAGGATTGGAAGAGTGAGAAACAAAATTATTTACTTATTAATAATAATAAAATAGGAGACAGAAAAACAATATTTGTCTTTTGAAATGGACAGCAGAGAATAAGAAAAAATAATGGATTAGTTATACTTTGGAGGTATACTTGAAAGGAGTGTGTGACAAATTGGATGCAGGGTATGAAAGTGGGACAATTCAAGAGTGATGTCCTGATATCCAGGTTTAAGGTCTGAGAAACTTTATAAATATAAAATAGCCATTTTGAGTTAATGTTGGTAAATATGAACATACGTTGAAGATATCTAAATCTGCTGAATATTAGAATTTTATATCAGTTACATTCAGAATGTTCTTCACAAATGTTCAATTATAGAAATAATAGATATTTTTATTTAACATCTAACACAAATTGGCTATAAAATGAACAAACACAAACACACATGAACACACAAACACAAAAAGTCCTCTCTAAAAGGACAATAAGAAATTTTGCTTCTCAATTGCTGTGCAAGAAACAATTTTTTTATCTCTCCAAATTTCATAATCAATTAAATTGTCCATATATGAAAGTTTGCATTGGTAAATATCAGAATTTTATTTTGACTTTGAATTCACTTTTGGAATTTTTTTAAGATTCTTCCTAGAATAAATAAATAGAAGATTTATCCTTAATAATAAATTCAATACCAGTTACCTCTCTTCTTTTCAATAGTCTTTATTTTTCAGAGCAGTTTTTGGATTTTCTATATTGATCATATGTCATTTGAGAATAAAGACAGTTTTATTTCTTCCTTCCTAATCAGCTTAGCTCTTATTTCTTATTTTTGTCTTATTGCATTATCTGGGACTTCAAGTATGATGTTAAAAAGCAGCAGTGAGAGAAGGCTTCCTTGCCTTGTACCTGGTGTTAATGACTTCAAGGTTTTCACTATTAAGCTGTAGGTTAATTAGCTGTAGGTTTCTGGTCAATATTCTTTATCAAGTTGAAAAAGTTCCCATCTCTTCCTAATTTACTGAGAGTTTTTGTAATAAATGGAATTTGGACTTTGTCAAATGCTTTTTCTACCTCTATTTATATGATCATATTAATCTTCTTTAGAATCTTTTTCATTTTTTTAACATGTTTATTGGAGTATAATTGCTTTACAATGGTGTGTTAGTTTCTGCTGTATAACAAAGTGAATCAGCTATACATGTACATATATCCCCATATCTCTTCCCTCTTGCATCTCCCTCCCACCCCTATATGTGGTCACAAAGCACTGAGCTGATCTCCCTGTGCTATGTGGCTGCTTCCCACTAGCTATCTATTTTACATTTGGTAGTATATATGAGTACATGCCACTGTCTCTCTTCGTCCCAACTTACACTTCCCCCTCCCCGTTTCTTCAAGTCCATTCTCTAGTAGGTCTGTGTCTTTATTCCCATCCTGCCCCTAGGTTCTTCATAAAAATTTTTCTTTTTTTTAGATATGTGTTAGCATACGGTATTTGTTTTTCTCTTTCTGACTTACTTCACTCTCTATGACAGACTCTAGGTCCATCCACCTCACCACAAATAACTCAATTTTGTTTCTTTTTATGGCTGAGTAATATTCCATTGTATATATGTACCACATCTTCTTTATCCATTCATCTGTCGATGGACACTTAGGTTGCTTCCATGCCCTGGCTATTGTAAATAGAACTGCAATGAACATTGTGGTACATGACTCTTTTTGAATTATGGTTTTCTCAGGGTACATGCCCAGTAGTGGGATTGCTGGGTTGTATGGTAGAATCTTGATGTGATAGATTATATTAATTTATTTTCGAATGTTCAACCAACCTTGCATACCTGAGATAAATCCCACTTGGTCATGGTGTATAATTCTTTTTATGCATTATTTGATCAATTTTCTATTTTGTTGAGGATTTTTACATCTATATTTATGATAGGCATTTGTCTATAGTTTTCTTTTCTTGTAATGTCTTAGTCTGGTTATCATATTAGGGCAGTACTTGTCTCATAGATTAAGTTAGGAAGTATTATCTCTGCCTTTATCTTCTGAAGGAGATTTTAAAGAATTTGTATAATTTCTTCTGTAATACTTGATAGAATTCACCAGTGAACTCATCTGAGCCTGGTGCATTCTGTATTGAATATTCATTAATTGTTGATTCCATTTCTTTAATACACATATATGCCTCATCATATCATCTATTTCTTCTGCGAGTTTTGGAAGATTATGTCTTTCAAGGAATTAGCCCATTTCATCTAGGTTATCAAACTTGTGGACATAGAGTTGCACATAGTATTCCTTTGTTGTCCTTTGAAGTCCATGGGATCTAGTGATAGCCACTGTTTGATTTCTGACATTGTAATTTGTGTGATCTCTCTTTTAGTTTTAGCTAACCTGGTAGAGGTTGATTTTTTTGGCTTGGTTGATTTTCTTTGTACATTTCCTATTTTCAATGCCATCAACATATGTTCTAATTTTTATTATTTCTTTTTTTTTCTGCTTACTTGGAATTTAATTTCCTTGTCTTTTTGTAGTTTCCTAAGGTGGAAGCTTAGATGATTGATTTGGCAATTCCAGGTCTTTTGTAGTTTCATATAAATTTTCGGATTATTTGTTCTAGTTCTGTGAAAAATATCATGGTTATTTTGATAGGGATTGCATTACAGCTATAGATTGCTTTGGGTAGTATGGACATTTTAATAATGTTCATTATTCCAATCCCAGAATATGGAATATTTTTTTCTATTTATTTCTCTCATCTTCAATTTTCTTCATCATTGTTTTATAGTTTTCAGAGTATAGGTCTTCCACCTTCTTGGTTAAGTTTATTCTTATGTATTTCATTCTTCTTGATGAAATTTTAAATGGGATTTTTTTTTTTTGCTTTCTCTTTCTGATAGTTCATTATTGCTGTAGAGAAAAACAAAATATTCTATATATTAATCTTGTATCTTGCAAATTTACTGAATTTATTTATTAGTTCTAATAGCTTTTTGGTGGAGACTTTTGGGTTTTCTCTATATGATATCACGTATTTTGCAAATAGCAGCTATTTTACTTCTTCACTTCCAAGTTGGATGTCTTTTATTTCTTTTTCTTCTCTGATGGCTGTGGCAAGGTCTTCCAATACTATGTCAAATAGAAGTGGTGAGAGTGGGGATCCTCGTCTTATTCCTGATTTTAAGGAAAGGCTTTCAAACTTTCATGGTTCAGTATGATGTTTTCTGTGGGTTTGTTATAAATGACCTTAATTATGTTGAGATATGTTCCCTCTATACCCACTTTGATTAGAGTTTTATCATAAATAGATGTTGAATTTTGTCAAATTCAAATCATAGATGCTTTTTCTACATCTATGGAGATGATCATGTGATTTTTATCTTCCTTTTTTAATGTGATGCATCACAGTGATTGATTTGTGAATATGGAACCACCATTTTATCCCTGGAATAAATCCCACTCAATTAGGGTATGTGACACTTTTTGATATGTTATTGAATTTGGTTTGCTAATATTTTGCTGAAGTTTTTGCATCAATATTCATTAAAGACATGGGTAGGTGATTTTTTTTTTTTTGTACTGTCTTTTCTGATTTTGGTTTCAGGGTAAGTGTGGCCTAGTAGATGAATTTAGGAATGGTTCATCCTCTTCAGTTTTTTGGAATAGTTTGAGAAAAATAGATATTAGCTCTTCTTTATATGTTTGGAAGAATTCCCTTGTGAAGGCATCCAGCCTTTAACTTCTGTTTCCTGGGAGATTATGTATTATGAATTTAATTTCACTACTAGTGATTTTTCTGTTTCTTCCTGATTCAGTCTTGTGAGGTTGTATGTTTCTAGAATTTGTCCATTTCTTTTTGATTGTCTAACTTGTTGGCATATAAATGTTCACAGTATTCTCTTATGACTTTTTTTTTTTTTTGTATCTCTGTGGTATCAGTTGTTATTCTCCTCTTTCATTTTTTTTTATTTTGTTTATTTGGGTCCTCTCTCTTGTCTTCTTGATAAGTGTGGCTAAAGGTTATCAAGTTGGTTTATCTTTCCAAAAAAACCATCTCTCTGTTTCACTGATCTTTCTCTTGTTTTTCATTTTTTTGGGTTTTGTGGGTTTTATTGTCTCTATTTTATTTCCTCTCTGATCTTTATTAGTTCCTTCCATCTTCTGACACTGGGCTTTGTTCCTCGTTGTCTAATTCCTTTAGATGGTACATTAGGTTGTTTATTGAGATTTTTCTTATTTCTTGATGGAGGCCTATATCACTATAAACTTAATCTGCTTTTGCCGTGCCCCATAGAGTTTGGAAAGTATTTTTTCCATTTTCATGTCTTGAGTTATTTTCTTATTTCCTCTTTGGTTTTTTTCACTGAGTGTTTTTTTGTTTGTTTGTTTTCGTTTTTTTTTTTTGTTTTTTTAGTAGATGTTGTTTAGTTACCATATGCTTTTCCCATTTTTCTTTCTGCAATTGATTTTTAGTTTCATTCCACTGTGATCAAAAATATTGCTTCATATAATTTCTTTCCTCTTAAATTTGTTGAGACTTGTTTTGTGGTCAATAATGTGATCTATCCTGAAGAACATTCCGTGTGCACTTGAAAAAAAATTTGTATTCTGTTTTACAGTGGGATATCCTGTAAATATTTATTCTTTTCCCTGGTTTATTGTGTCATTTAAGACGACAGCTGCCTTATTGATTTTTCATTCTGGATTATTTTTCCATTGATGAAAGTGGGATGATAAAGTCCCCTACTATTATTGTATTATTTCTCCCTTTATGTCTATTAATATTTGCTTTATATATTTAGGTGCTCCTGTATCGGGTGCATATATATTATTGAGTGTAATATTCTCTTCCTGTATTTACCCCTTATCATTATGTAATACACTTCTTTATCTTTTGCTGTAGACTTTGTTTTAAAGTCTATTTTGTACAATATGAGTATTGCTATCCCCATTTTCTTGTCATTTCCCTTTTCATGAACTCTTTTTTTCCATCCCCTCCCTTTTACTCTGTGTATGTCTTTAGTGCTGAGGTGAGTCTCTTATAAGCAGCATACAGATGGGTCTTGTTTTTTATCCAATCAGCCACCCTATGGCTTTGATTGGAGCATGTAGTCCATTGACATTTAAAGTGACTATTGATAGGTATATACTTATTACCATTTTATTACTTTTTTGTTTGTTTTTATAGTTCTCTCTCTGTTCATTTCTCCTTTTTGTTTCTTCCCTTGTGGTTTGATGGTTTTGTTTAGAGTGTGCTTGTGTTCCTTTCTTTCTAGTTTTTGTGTCCCTGTTGTAGATTTTTGATTTGTGATTATCATGAGGTTCACATATGTTGACATATAACTATATTTACTTCTTTTAAACTGGTAGTCATTTAAGTTCAAACACATACTGAAAGATCTACATTTTTTTTACTCCCCTCCCACACATTTCTTGTTTTTTATTTTTTTCTTTTCTTTTTGCAGTACGCAGGCCTCTCACTGTTGTGGCCTCTCATGTTGTGGAGCACAGGCTCCAGACGCACAGGCCCAGTGGCCATGGCTCACAGGCTTAACCACTCTGTGGCAAGTGGGATCTTCCCAGACCAGGACACAAACCCATGTCTACTGCATCGGCAGGCGGATTCTCAACCACTGCACCACCAGGGAAGCCCCATTTCTTGTTTTGATGTTCTATTTTACATCATCACTTTTATACCTTATCTGTTTATTTTAGTTATAGTTTATTTTCAAATTTTGTCTTTTAATTTTTATACTAGCTTATTTAAGTGGTTGATCCTCAGCCCTTATTATATATTTTCCTTTCTTACTGGAATTTTTCCTTTCCTGCAGATTCTTACTTCTTGTTATAGCCTTTCCTTTTCCACTTAAAGAAGACCCTTTAATATTTATTTTATGGTAGATTAGGTATTGATGAACTCTTTTAGTTTTTGCTTGTTTGAGAAGTTCTTTATCTCTCCTTGAACTCTAAATAATAACATTTCTGGGTAGAGTATTCTAGGTTGCAGGATTTTCCCTGTCAGCACTTTGAATATATTATGCCATTCCCTTCTTGCCTGTAATGTTTCTGCAGAAAAATCAGGTGATAGCCTTATAGTAGTTCCCTTGTACATGACTATTTTTTCTCTTGCTGCCTTTAGAATTCTTTCTTTGTCTTTAAATTTTGTCATTTTAATTATTATATGTCTTGGTGTGGGTCTGTTTGGGTTAGTCTTGTTTGGGACCCTCTTTGCTTCCTGTACCTAGATAGCTGTTTCCTTCTTCAAATATGGGAAATTTTCAGCCATAATTTCATAAAAATGCATTTTTGACCCTCTTGTCTCTCTTCCTCTGGGACCTCTATAATGAGAATATTGGTACACTTCACATTATCCTACAGATCTCTTAAACTGTTCTCATTCTTTAAATTTGTTTTTCGTTTTTTCTGTTATTATTGGATGACTTCCATTATTCTATTTTCCAGATAGCTTATGCATTCTATATCACTTAGTCTGCTATTCATTCTTTCTGGTTTATTTTTTAATGCAGTTATCTTATTCTTCATTTCTGACTGGTCCTTTTTAAAATTCTGTGTTTAGTTTTTTTCCTAATTCAGTTAGCATTCTTATTACTAATGTTTTGAATTCTTTATCTAGTAAATTGTTTATTTCTGTTTCATTTTTTTTAGGGATTTTCTATTGCTCTTTCAATTGAGACCACTTTCTCTATCCTTTCATTTTGCTTAACTTTCTCTGTCTCTATGAATTTAGGTGAAACATTTACTATTATATAACCTTGAAGGGTTTTTCTCACCTGGGAGTTTCCCTATACAGTCTGCAAGTGCCTTTGGTGGGAGAACTGAATTTGGTGCAAAAAGAACTCAAATCGTTCCTCAGGGTGTGCTGGCAGCTGTCACCTAGTTAAGAGGTGGGTCTGGTGATGTAAGGCAGGAGCCAGTTATGAAGCAGAGCTTTCCCTCTGCTAAGTGACCATCACTGCTCTACCAGAGGTGGTTGGGTCCCAAGTTGATGGAGCAGAAGCCCTGAGACTTGGATCCAAGCTGGCTCTGTTCTCTTTAAGTCTTTGTTCTAAACTCTCCTAGCACTGGTATCCTCACCCTAGAGAGGAACAGTGCTGGACAAAAGGAGTTTATGTGGTGTCAGCAACCTGGCCATAGACAGATGTCCAGTCTGTCTCTGATGCACTGCCTATGTGACCACCAACAATGGCAGCTTCTCTGAATCTGAGTCTCTTTTGTCCCTCACAGCTGATCACTCTTCCCTGCCTCCCCCACACACTCCCTGTTGTGGAGCCACATGGCAGGGCAGGCAGTGCTCATGTGGGTTCTAGGCATGCATGGGACAGGGGCTGTGGCAGTCAGGGCACTGTCAGAAATTGGGACTGCCTGTGAAGTGTTGTCCATGCAATCATCAGCTATGATTGATGTTGCCATGCTCAGATATGGTCCCAGGTCCAAGTCACCTCTGAGTTCCATGGCTGAGCTTTCTCCCAGTTGTGGCAGCCATTGCTCCAGTGGGGACCTGTGAGGTGAAGTAAGTAGGGCTGGAGCATTTGCCTGGCCCAGGCTGGGGTATGCACAGAGACAGTTGTGGGAAACCTTAGACTGTAGCACCTCAATCCGCCCTCTCTGTCCTGACATGGGAGCAAGCCAGTGCTTCTGTGCTCCTCAGAAGTGGAGTCCAGGCTTCCCACAGCTCTCCTATTAGTCCCAGTGGCCTCCCAAGTAGCCAAGATGGCTGGTCTTCCCTATGTCAGACCCCAGAATTGGAGTGCCCAATATATAGTTCAAATTACTCACACCTCAGGGCAGATCTCTGCCAATGTATTCTCCCTTTTACTCTGAGTATCCTCCCAGGGGCACTGGTCCCAATCGGATTGCTTTTTCTTCCCTTCTTACCCAATTCATGTGGATCTTTCTTACAGCCTTGGTTATATATGAGCCTTTCTGCCAGTTTCCAGTCAGTTTTCAGTGAGAAATTTTCCACAAGTAGATGTATTTCTGAAGTGATTGTGGGATAGGTGAGTTTCACATCTTCTTACTCCACCAGCTTGATTGATTGATAACACCCTGTTATGGGAAACTCAACCAAACTAGTTGTCTCTCAGTACAAATTTGACAGTTTGCTCTACTTCAAAAAGGAGATTTTACATACATGTTAATCTTGCACCATTCATCCATACTTATCACAATTTTTTTACTATCCCTATTTATTATTGCTAAGATAGCAAACTCAACACGTATAATCAACTATGAAACTTTGACAAAATTTTTGCACAAATTCTGGAGCCAACTTTTTCCCTTTGTCTCATAGTAGGAAGAAAAATTGTATGTATGTGTGTTAATTTTTTTCCAGGTTTCTTGAGATATAATTGACAAGTAATATGTACATTTTAGGTATATAATGTGTTGCTTTGAAAAACATGTGTTGTGAAATTATTACTACAGCAGGGTTTGTTAACACTCTTACCTCACATGATTATCACTTCTATTTTATGGGGAGAATATTTGATATCTACTCTCTTTGCCACTTTCAAGTATATAATACAGAAATTTGAGATCTACTCTCTTAACAACTTTTCAAGTACATAATACATTTCAAATATAATAATACAAGTATATATAATGTAATTTTAAGTTAACTCTAGTCTTGAGATTCATTCACTCCCCAGAACTTATTCATCTTATAGCTGGAAGTTTGTACCCTTTGACTACAGTCTCCTCATTTTCTCAATACCCCAGTCCCTGGCTAACCCATTTCTACTCATTGTTTCTATGAGTTTGGCTTTTTCAGAAAAGATTCCATGTATAAGCAATATCATGCAGTAATTATCTTTCCCTGTCTGATTTATTTAGTATAAATAAATTCATCTCATTTAGTATAATGCTTTTAAGTTCTATCCATGTTGCAAGAAGCAAGATTTCCTTCTTTCCCATGGCTGAATAATATTCCATTGTGTGTGTGTGTGTGCGCGTGTGTGCATGTGTGTGTTTGAATGTATCTCACATCTTCTTTATCCATTCATCCATAGATGTAGTTAGGTTCTTTCCATATTTCTTGGCTATTGTAAATAAAGTTGCAATGAACACGGAGTTTCAAAAATCTCTTCAAGATCCTGATTTAATTTCCTTTGGATACACCAGAAGTGATATTGTTGGATCATATGGTTGTTCAACTTTTAATTTTTTTGAGAACCTACATTCTATTTTCCATAGTAGCTGCACCAACGTATATTTCTACCAACAGTGCACAGAGTTCCCTTTCCTCCACATCTTTGTCAATACTTTTTATCTCTTGTCTTTTCAATAATAGCCATATTAACATGTTTGAAGGCTGTCTCTTTGTGGTTTTGATTTGTATTTCCCTAATAATTTATGAGCATCTTTTCACGTACTTTTTGGCTATTTGGATTTCTTCTTTGGAAAAATGCCTATTCAGTTTCTCTGTCCATTTGTAAATTGGATTTTTTTTTAAATTAATTTATATTGGAGTAGGACCTGTGTGGCAGGGAAAGGCAGCCCAGTCTGGGGTGGGGGGTGGTCTCTGAGTGCCTTGGAGTACAGAGTTCTGGAGCTCAGAGTAAACAAAGGATGTTGCGTCCATCAAGCCAGCAGCCACTGCAACCACCCTGACTGTGCACCCTGAGGTGATTCAAGATGGGAAAAAAAACAGGATATTGACACTAGATAGTTAAGGCTTCCCTACTGTGCCTCAGAGACCATGAAGTTCAAAGTCCTCATTATGAACATGATGAAGCTAAGGCCCAGGGAGGGGAGTGACTTTCACAAGGCCACCCAGGTGACTAGTGCCAGTGCCCAGACAAGTTGCCAAGCCACTTGGGGTTGAACCTACCCCAAATCACTGGGTACAGGAACTCAAGAGACTCATGCCAAGTTGACCTGCCCTGTAATGCAGACTGGTGGCATGAGAACCCCAGAGCCCTGACTCATTTCTCCATGCCACTTCCTTTCAATACCAGCATCTCACTCAGGGCACTGGGATGCTCTGTGCTGCAGGGACCCTGTCTCCAGGAGATGTCAAGTTGCCCCTGTGCTCTCTCCAAGCTCTCTTCCCAGTGCCTGTCACCTGGCTTTCCGTCTCTCCCAGCTGTCCTTCTTCTCTCCTCTGTTACCTACCTTTTAGGGATTTCTTGACTAGAATCTTCTGCCTCATTTTCCTCCCACTTGTGTCTCTAAAGCTCATTCCTCAGACCCACCCACTCCCCAAGTGATGACAACTCCATCCACCTCTAAGTCCCAGCCATGTTTCCTGTTCCTCATGCAGACTGTGGTTTCAGACCACCAGCCCCCACACCCATCCTCATGTGGAATGTGGGTGGGGCTGCTGTTTTTCTGCTCAGTGTGTCTGACTACCTGAAAGTATCTCATGAGAGACTCATTTCTTTGGCTTGAATGCAAATGCTCCCAGGAGTGGTCACACATGAAGCCATTGACAGTGTTGGTGTCTTGAAGAATAGGAATGACTTTTTCAGTGAAAATGAGTGGGTATGTAAGTTTCAGCAGGAGCTCATATCCTCAATGAGAAAGAGAGGCATGGTATTGGCGGTATCTGTAGCAAGCATAGATTGTCTGAGGTGTGTTGGCAAACCTTTTCTGTAAAGGGCTGAACAGTAAATAGTCCATAGACTTTTACTTTTACTAAGTCTATTTGTAATAGTCTTTACGGACCACATGGTCTCTGTCACAACTACTCAATTCTGTTGTAGTGCAAAACCAACCATAGGCTGAGTTATAGGCTGAGTTGTGTCCCCCTAGATATATATGTTGAAGTTCTAACACCCAGTATCTCAGAACGTGAATGTATTTGGAGATGGGGTCTTTAAGAGGTGATTAAGATAAACAGAGGTCCCTGGGTGGACCTTTATCCAATATGGCTGGTGTTTTTGTAAGAAGAGGAGATTAGGACACAGAGGTGTTCATAGGGAAGGCAATGTGAGGACACAGGGAGAAAACAGCCATCGACATGACAAGGAGAGAAGTCTCAGGAGAAACCAGCCTGCTGACACATTGATCTCTGACCTCCAGCCTCCAGAACTGTGAGACTGTTGGGACTTACTTGGCAGTCCAGTGGTTAGGACTTGAAGCTGCCACTGCAGGGGGCATAGGTTCGATCCCTGGTCAGGGAACTAAGCTTGTACATGCAGCACAGAATGCCCCCCCCCCAAAAAATGTCTGCTGCTTAAGTCCCCCAGTACAGTCTGTGGTTATGGCAGCCCTAGCAAACCGATACAGGCAGACTGTACATGAATGAGTGACTGTGTGACAATCAAACTTTATGAACATTGAAAAAACATTTTTTTTATTGGAGTATAGTTGATTTACAATGTTGTTTTAGTTTCTGGTGTACAGAAAAGTGAATCAGTTATACATATACATATATCCACTCTTTTTTAGATTCTATTCCCATATAGGTCATTACAGGGTATTGAGTAGAGTTCCCTGTGCTACAGAGTAGGTTCTTATTAGTCATCTATTTTATATATAATAGTGTGTATATGTCAATCCCAATCTCCCAATTTACCCCTCTCCCCTTTTACCCTTGGTAACCATAAGTTTGTTTTCTGTCTCTGACTCTATTTCTGTTTTGGAAATAAGTTCATTTGTACCATTTTTTTAGCTTCAACATAGAAGCGATATCATATGATATTTGTCTTTGTCTGACTTACTGCACTCAGTATGACAATCTCTAGATCAAACCATGTTGCTGCAAAGGGCATTATTTCATTCTTTCTAATGGCTGGGTAATATTCCATTGTATATATGTACCACAGCTTCTTTATTCATTCTTCTGTCAACAGACATTTAGATTGCTTCCATATCTTGGTTATTGTAATTAGTGCTGCAATGAACACTGGGGTATATGTATATTTTAGAATTATGGTTTTCTTCAGATATATGCCCAGTAGTGGGATTGCTGGGTCATAAGGCAATTCTATTTCTCACTTCTTAAGGAACCTCCATACTGTACCAATTTACATTCCTACCAACAGTGTAGGAGGGTTCAGAGTTGGAGGAATCGAAGATGACACAAACAGTTGGAAAAATATATCATGTTCTAGGATTGGAAAAATCAATATTGGGAAAATGACTATACTGACCAAGGCAGTCTACAGATTCAATGCAATGCCTATCAAATTGCCAATGGCATTTTTCACAGAATTAGAAGAAAAAAATTACAATTTGTATGAAAACACAAAACACCATGAATAGCCAAAACAATCTTGATAAAGAAAATGGGGCTAGAGGAATCAGGCTCCTTGACTTCAGACTATACTACCAAGCTACAGTAAGCAAAACCGTATGATACTGGCACAAAAAACAAAATATAGATCAATGGAACAGGATAGAAAGCCCAGAGATAAGCTCACACACATATGGTCACCTAATCTATGACAAAGGAGACAAGAATATACAATGGAGAAAAGACAACCTATTCAATAAGTGGGAAGACTGGACAGCTACATGTAAAAGAATGAAATTAGAACACTCCCTAATACCATACACAAAAATAAACTCAAAATGGTTTAAAGACCTAAATGTAAGGATGGATACTATAAATCTCTTAGAGGAAAACATAGGCTGAACACTCTGTGACATAAATCACAGCAAGATCTTTTTTGATCCACCTCCTAGGGTAATGAAAATTAAAAAATAAATAAATAAATGGGACCTAATTAAACTTAAAATCTTTTGCACAACAAAGGAAACCATAAACAAGACGAAAGGACAACCCTTAGAATGGGAGAAAATATTTGTCAACGAAGTGACTGACAAGGGATTAATTTCCAAAATATACAAACAGCTCGTGCAGCTCAAAATCAAAAAAGCAAACAATTCAGTAAAAAAATCGTCAGAATATCTAAACAGACATTTCTCCAAAGAAGACATACAGATGGCCAAGAGGCACATGAAAAGATGTTCAACATCATTAGAGAAATGCAAATCAAAACTACAATGAGGTATAACTTCACACCAGTCAGAATGGCTATCATCCAAAAATCTGCAAACAATAAATGCTGGAGAGGCTGTGGAGAAAATGGACTGTTTTTTTTTGTTGTTTTTTGTTTTCACCATGGAGTGATATGAGTTTCTTATATATTTTGGGTATTAACCCCTTACCAGGTATATAAATTGTAAAATATTTTCTCCTATTCTGTAGATTGCCTTTTCATTTTGTTGATGGTTTTATGCAGAACCTTTTAGTTTTATATAGTCCCACTTATTGATTTTTGCTTTTGGTGTCATATTTTAAAAACTTTGTCAATACCAATGTCAAGAAGCTTTTTTACGTATGCTTTCTTCTAGGAGTTTTACAATTTTAGGTCTTATTTTAAGTCTTTAGTGCAATTCAAGCTAATTTTTGTGAGTGACGTAAGTAGGGTCTAATTTCATTCTTTCACGAATGATTATCCAATTTCTTCAACAACACTTATTGAAGAGATTAACTTTTCCCCACTGTGTATCCTTGGCTTTCTTTTCAAATATTAGTTGATCATGTATGGAAGGGTCCATTTTCTGGCTCTTTATTATGTTCCATCAGTCTATGTCTCTCTTTTTATGCCAGTATCATACACTTTTTTGATTATTGTAGCTTTGTAGTGTAGTCTTTTTAAACATTGATAGGAACCAAAACAAATGTATTTGGCCTTACAATTTTACATATCTGGTATTAGAAATGGGAATGTCTGTGGTTATGATTTTTAATTCTGCAGAACCAAAGGAAGTGCTCCTCCAATTCATGTCAACACACACCCCCCCACACACACACACAAAACACACTCATAAACATACATACCACTCTATACTACTCATATTACCTATGCTTACTCAGTGGGTAGGTGCATAATCAATTCAGAATATTACTTAGAAATTAATTGGAATTAAATACTGCTGAAATCAGTGACTTTGGTGGAGGTCTAAAATTCTTACAACCTCTCCTGTTTCTTTTTTGTTATTTTTTTTTGTTTTTTTTTTTAAGTATTTGGAATTTCCACAGCTGTAGGGTGTAATCTATTTAGTCCATTCATAAAAAATTACCAGAGCTGTACCTACTGTTTCCTTAGTCATTCATTACTTCTCATTCCCTTGCAATATACAGCCATAGAACAAACTTTCTGGGAAAACATGAATAGGAAAGCCAATGTTGTAAATGAATACAATGACTTTGACCAGGCATATTATTTCAGCATGGCTATAATCTGATTTTCAAGTCGAAAATAAAAAAAAACAAATATCTTTGGTGGAAATGCTCTGGAAAAACTATTATGCCTTCTGTGTATGTGTGAGAAAGCCTTCAAACAAAATAAATAATAAAAGTATTAAGGATCATCTATTCAGGTGTTTGTTGGCTATCTGTATGTCTTCTTTGGAGAAATGTGTATTCAGGTCTTCTGCCCATTTTTTGATTGGGTTCTTTGTTTTATGGATATTGAGCTGCATGAGTTGTTTGTATATTTTGGAGATTAATCCTTTGTCAGTTACTTCATTTGCAAGGCTTTCTCCCATTCTAAGGGTTGTCATTTTGTCTTGTTTATGGTTTCCTTTGCTGTACAAAAGCTTTTAAGTTTAATTAGGTCCCATTTGTTTACTTTTATTTTTATTCCCATTACTCTAGGAGGTGGGTCAAAAAAGACCTTGCAGTGATTTATGTCAAAGAGTGTTCTGCCTTTGTTTTCCTCTGAGATTTACAGTGTCTGGCCTTACATTTAGGTCTTTAATCCATTTTGAATTTATTTTTGTGTATAGTATTAGGGAGTGCTCTAATTACATTCTTTCACATGCTCAACATCACTAATTATTAGAGAAATACAAATCAAAACTACAATGAGATATCACCTCACACTAGTCAGAATGGCCATTATCATAAAATCTACAAACAATAAATTCTAGAGAGAGTGTGGAGAAAAGGGAATCCTCTTACACTATTGGTAGGAATATAAATTGATAGAGCCACAATGGAGAACAGTATGGAGGTTCCTTAAGAAACTAAATTAGGACTACCATGTGACCTAGGAATCTCATGGCTAGGCATATACCCTGAGAAAAACCATAATTCAAAAAGACACACGAACCCCAATGTTCAGTGAAGCACTATTTACGATAGCCAGGACATGGAAACAACCTAAATGTCCATCAACAGAGAATGAATAAAGAAGATGTGGTACATAAATACAATGGAATATTACTCAGCCATTAAAAAGAATGAAATTGGGTCATTTGTGGAGATGTGGATGGACCTAGAGAGTGTCATACAGAGTGAAGAAAGTTGCAAAGAGAAAAGCAAATATTGTATATTAACGAATATATGTGGAATCTGAAAACAATTGGTATAGACGATCTTATTTACAAAGCAGAAATAGAGCCACAGACAAAGAACAAACATATGGGTACCAAGGGGGAAAGGGGAGGATGGGAGGGATTGGGAGATTGGGATTGACACGTATACACTATTGATACTATGTATAAGACAGATGACTACTGAGAACATACTATATAGCACAGGGAACTCTAAACAATGTTATGTGGTGACCTAAATGGGGAGGAAACCGAAAAAGGAGGGGATACATGTATACATACAGCTGATTCACTTTGCTGTGCAGTAAAAACTAACACAACTTTGTAAAACAGCTATACTCCAATAAAAATTTAAAAAAAATAAAATGCCTATTATGTCATGAGAACAAAAAGTATTAAGGAAAAAGACAAGGACACTTGAGGTATAGTTCTCAAAGAATGTGAAAGAGAAGCACAAACAACTTCACGACACTATTAATGTAAGCCCTACTGTGGTTAAGAGACCAAAATTCCAAAGTTTTCACATTACGGAAGAGAAACTGCTGATCACAGAGATCCAATATCAGAGAAGTTATTTATTATTGACAATCTGTTTACTTCAGACTAGTTTTCTTATCATACCATGGTTCCTCAGTTCATTTTTGTGTGTAGGCAATATATGTAGATGTGAAATAAAAGTTAAAACAATATGAATGAGTAAGCACCAATGCGAATCTAATGATTGATAAAACCTTAACACTTATGTATTTATGCACACACACTTTTCCTTTTATATAAATGCTAAACAGTAATATTGCCTTGAAAAACATTTATCCTAGACAATCAACAATAAAGCAGTCTTAATGTAGAATAAGTAATTGTGTATAAATATTGTATATATATATTGTTACTACCAGCTATGTCTTGCAGTGTAAACCAATGACTCTTCTACATGTTTTTAAAGTACAGTTTATTTTCTTTTTTTAATTTTTAAATTTTATTTTATTTATTTTTTTATACAGCAGGTCATTATAGTCATCAATTTTATACACATCAGTGTATACATGTCAATCTCAATCACCTAATTCATCACACCACCACTCCCACCCCTTCGTTGCTTACCCCTGTTCATGTCCATATGTTTGTTCTCTACATCTGAGTCTCAATTTCTGCCCTGTAAACCGGTTTATCTGTATCATTTTTCTAGGTTCCACATATATGCATTAATATATGATATTTGTTTTTCTCTTTCTGACATACTTCACTCTCTATGACAGTCTCTGGATCCATCCACGTCTCTACATATGACCCATGTTTGTTCCATATTATAGCTGAGTAATATTCCATTGTATATATTTACCACATCTTCTTTATCCGTTCGTCTGTCAATGGGCATTTATGTTGCTTCCACCACGTAGCTATTGTAAATAGTGCTGCAATGAACACTGGGGTTCATGTGTCTTTTTGAATTATGGTTTTCTCTGGGTGTATGCCCAATAGCGGGATTGCTGGATCATATGGCAATTCTATTTTTAGTTTTTTAAGGAACCTCCATACTGTTCTCCATAGTGGCTGTATCAATTTACATTCCCACCAACAGTGCAAGAAGGATCCCTTTTCTCTACACCCTCTCCAGCATTTGGTGTTTGTAGATTTTCTGATGATGCCCATTCTAAATGGTGTGAGGTGATACCTCATTGTAGTTTTGATTTGCTTTTCTCTAATAATTAATGATGTTGAGCAGCTTTTCATGTGCTTCCTAGACATCTGTATGTCTTCCTTGGAGAAATGTCTATTTAGGTCTTCTGTCCATTTTGGGATTGGGTTGTTTGTTTTTTTTTAATATTGAACTGCATGAGCTGTTTATATATTTTGGAGATTAATCCTTTGTCCTTTGATTCTTTTGCAAATATTTTCTCCCATTCTGAGAGTTGTCTTTTCATCTTGTTTATGGTTTCCTTTGCTGTGCAAAAGCTTTTAAGTTTCATTAAGTCCCATTTGTTTATTTTTGTTTTTACTTCCATTGCTCTAGGAGGTAGATCAAAAAGATCTTGCTGTGATTTATGTCAAATAGTGTTCTTCCTAAGTTTTCCTCTAAGAGTTTTATAGTGTCTGATCTTACATTTAGGTCTCTAATCCATTTTGAGTTTATTTTTGTGTATGGTGTTAAAGAGTGTTCTAATTTCATTCTTTTATATGTAGGTGTTAAGGAGTGTTCTAATTTCATTCTTTTATATGTAGCTGTCCAGTTTTCCCAGCACCACTTATTGAAGAGACTGTCTTTTTTCCATTGTATATCCTTGCCTCCTTTGTCATAAATTAGTTGATCATAGATGCGTGAGTTTGTCTCTGGGCTTTCTATCTTGTTCCATTGATCTATGTTTCTGTTTTTGTGCCAGTACCATATTGTCTTGATTATGGTAGTTTTAGATTATAGTCTGAAATCAGGGAGTCTGCTTCCTCCAGCTCCGTTTTTTTTTCCTCAAGACTACTTTGGCTATTTGGTGTCTTTTGTGTCTCCATACAAATTTTAAGATTTTTTTTTCTAGTTCCGTAAAAAAATGCCATTGGTAATTTGATAGCAATTGCATTGAATCTGTAGATTGCTTTGGGTAGTATAGTCACTTTCACAGTATTGATTCTTCCAATCTAAGGACATGGTATATCTTTCCATCTGTTGGTATCATCTTTAATTTATTTCATCAGTGTCTTATAGTTTCCTGCATACAGTTCTTTTTTCTCCCTAGGTAGGTTTATTCCAGGGTATTTTATTCTTCTTGTTGCAGTGGTAAATGGGAGTGTTTCATTAATTTCTCTTTCAGATTTTTCATCATTACTGTATAGGAATGCAAGAGATTTCTGTGCATTAATTTTGTATCCTGCAACTTTACCAAATTCATTGATTAGTTCTAGTAGTTTTCTGGTGGCACCTTTAAGATTCTTTATGTATAGTATCATGTCATCTGCAAACAGTGACAGTTTTACTTCTTCTTTTCCAGTTTGTATTCCTTTAATTTCTTTTACTTCTCTGACTGCCGTGGCTAGGACTTTCAAAACTATGTTGAATAATAGTGGTGAGAGTGGATATCCTGTGTTGTTCCTGATCTTAGAGGAAATGCTTTCAGTTTTTCACCATTGAGAATGATGTTTGCTGTGGGTTTGTCACATGTGGCCTTTATTATGTTGAGGTAGGTTCCCTCTATGTCCACATTCTGGAGAGTTTTTATCATAAATGGGTGATGAATTTTGTCAAAAGCTTCTATTGAGATGATTATATGTTTTTTTATTCTTCAACTTGTTAGTATAGTTTATCACACTGATTGATTTACATATATTGAAGAATCCTTGCATCCCTGGGATAAATTCTACTTGATTATGGTATATGATCCTTTTAATGTGTTGTTGGATTCTGTTTGTTAGTATTTTGTTTAGCATTTTTGCATCTATATTCATCAGTAATAGTGGCCTGTACTTTTCTTATTTTGTAGTATCTTTGTCTGATTTTGGTATCAGGGTGATGGTGGCCTCATAGAATGAGTTTGGGAGTGTTCTTTCCTCTGAAATTTTTTGGAAGAGTTTGAGAAGGATGGATGTTAGCTCTTCTCTAAATGTTTGATAGAATTCACCTGTGAAGCCATGTGGTCCTGGACTTATGTTTGTTGGAATATTTTTAATTACAGTTTCAAGTTCATTCATTGTGATTGGTCTGTTCATATTTTCTATTTCTTCCTAGTTCAGTATTGGAAGGTTATACCTTTTTAAAATTTGTCCATTTCTTCTAGGTTGTCCATTTTATTGGAATAACGTTGCTTGTAGTAGTCTCTTAGGATGCTTTGTATTTCTGTGGTGTTTGTTGTAACTTCTCCTTTTTCATTTCTAACTTTATTAATTTGAGTCCTCTCTCTCTTTTTCTTGATGAGTCTGGCTAATGGTTTATCAATTTTGTTTATCTTTTCAAAGAATCAGTTTTAGTTGTATTGATCTTTGCTATTGTTCTTTTTTGTTTCTATTTCATTTATTTCTGCTGTGATCTTTACGATTTCTTTCATTCTACTAACTTTGGGTTTTGTTTGTTCTTCTTTCTCTAGTTCGTTTAGGTGTAAGTTAGATTATTTGAGATTTTTCTTGTTTCTTGAGGTAGACTTGTATAGCGATAAAGTTCCCTTTTATCATGGCTTTTGCTGCATCCCATAGGTTTTGGATCATCGTGTTTTCATTGTCATTTGTCTCTAGGTATTTTTTGATTTCCTCTATGATTTCTCCAGTGATCTCTTGGTTATTTAGAAATGTATTGTTTCGCTTCCATGTGTTTTTTTTCCCCCTGTAATTCATTTCTAATTTCATAGTGTTGTGGTCAGAAAAGATGCTTGATATTATTTCAATTTTCTTAAATTTACTGTGGCTTGATTTGTGCCCCAAGATGTGATCTATCCTGGAGAATGTTCCGTGTGCACTTGAGAAGAAAGTGTAATCTTCTCTTTTAGGATGGAATGTCCTATAAATCTCAATTAAATCTATCTGGTGTATTGTGTCATTTAAAGCTTCTGTTTCCTTATTTATTTTCATTTTGGATGATCTGTTCATTGGTGTAAGTGAGCTGTTAAAGTCCCCCACTACTATTGTGCTACTGTCAACTTCCTCTTTTATAGATATTAACAGTTGCCTTATTTATTAAGGTGCTCCTATGTTGGGTGCATATATATTTATAATTGTTATATCTTCTTCCTGGTTTGATCCATTGATCATTATGTAGTGCCCTTCCTTGTCTCTTGTAACATTCTTTATTTTAAAGTCTATTTTATCTGATATGAGTATTGCTACTCCAGCCTTCTTTTGATTTCCATTTGCATGGAATATCTTTCTCCATCCCCTCACTTTCAGTCTGTATGTGTCCCTAGGTCTGAAGTGGGTCTCTTGTAGATAGCATATAGATGGGTCTTGTTTTTGTATCTATTCAGCAAGCCTGTGTCTTTTGGTTGGAGTATTTAATCCATTCACATTTAAGGTGGTGATCGATATGTATGTTCCTATGACCATTTTCTTAATTGTTTTGGGTTTGTTTTTGTAGGTCCTTTTCTTCTCTTGTGTTTCCAACTTAGAGAAGTTCCTTTAGCATTTGTTGTAGAACTAGTTTGGTGGTGTTGAATTCTCTTAGCTTTTGCTTGTGTGGAAAGATTTTGATTTCTCCATCAAATCTGAATGAGATCCTTGACTGGTAGAGTAATCTTGGTTGCAGGTTCTTCCCTTTCATCATTTTAAGTATATCATGCCTCTCCCTTCTGGCTTGTAGAGTTTCTGCAGAGAAATCAGCTGTTAACCTTATGGGAGTTCCCTTGTATGTTACTTGTCATTTTTCCCTTGCTGCTTTCAATAATTTTTCTTTGTCTTTAATTTTTTCCAGTTTGTTTACTGTGTGTCTCGGTGTGTTTCTCCTTGGGTTTATCCTCTTTGGGACTCTCTATGATTCCTGGACTTGGGTGCTATTTCCTTTCCCATGTTAGGGAAGTTTTCAACTGTAGTCTCTTCAAATATTTTCTCGGGTCCTTTTTCTCTCTCTTCTCCTTTTGGGACCCCTATAATGTGAATGTTGTTGCATTTAATGTAGTTCCAGAGGTCTCTTAGTCAGTCTTCATTTCTTTTTATTTTTTATTTATTTATTTTTTTATTCTGTTCTGCAGCAGTGAATTCCACCATTCTGTCTTCCAGGTCACTTATCCATTCTTTTGCCTGAGTTTTTCTGCTATTGATTCCTTCTAGTGTAGTTTTCATTTCAGTTATTGTATTGTTCATCTCTGTTTGCTTGTTCTTTAATTCTCCTAAGTCTTTGTTAAACATTTCTTGCATTTCCTCGATCTTTGCCTCCATTCTTTTTCTGAGGTTCTGGATCATCTTCACCACCAATATTCTGAATTCTTTTTCTGGAACATTTCCTATTTCCACTTCAGTTAGTTGTTTTTCTGGGGTTTTATCTTGTTCCTTCAACTGGTACATAGCCCTCTGCCTTTTCATCTTGTCTATCTTTCTGTGGATGTGGTTTTTGTTCCACAGGATGCAGGATTGTAGTTCTTCTTGCATCTGCTGTCTGCCCTCTCGATTCTGCTACATTTTAAGTGCATATATTTAATTTACATTTAGATTCTTTCAATCCCAATTTTGTGATATAAAATGTTTTGTAGCTTAACATTCTACTTATGAGAAACAGTGGAAAGTCAACTGCAGCAAGCTAAAAAAGGAAGAAAAAATTGAAAAGAGAATATAAATGTCACAATTGTTGAATAAAAATGTTATCTTAATTTGAGTTCAGGTGTTAGACAGGTTCCCATATGTAAAGGAATTTTACAATGTAAAAATTATGTGCCAAATTCTCATCCTGTGAGATACACTGACAACTGAATATGAAAAGAATCTAGCTTAGATAGAAAAAAAAATATTTAAGAAATAAAAGGGGCAGACAGTTCATGAATGCATGATTATTATAGTTATTCCTTAGAGCTTATATATTTTGCATATTAGCTGAGGATAGGTAGAAGATGATGATTGTAAAACATTGTGACAAAATCAAGGTGATATATAAAGGCTGAATAACTAAGCACAAAGGTTATGATAAAAACAAAATTATGGCTGGTGACTTCAGCATTTTTAGTTTGCTGCTGTAATCTGTTTAAAAGTTTTTATTAGATAATTTGATGTCCTTCTGAGATGAAAATTTAGGGTATGTTACAGTGAGGCCATTAAAAGAAAGTTCTCCCAAGAAGAAGGGACATTGACAACCTTTGAAGAACCAAAAAATACCATCTTAAAACAATAGTTGATGACATTAGAATTACTTAGCCTTGAATGAAAACACTAAAATTGATAATAATATTCTTCACGCACAGAAAGGTTTCTATAAAGAGAACTAGTATATGCACTTCAAATAAATCTAAATCTCCTTCTAGGATAAACTTTTTATGGTAAGAGATTTGATAAAGTGACTGTAGCAATGACAGAATCAGAACAGAATAAATGTAAAAGAATACTTGTTCATGAGCAATTGAGAACAAAGAGCTGTTTGTGATCTTAATTATTGCAGATACATAGACTTGGGCAATTTACTTATTCTTAGAGTTTCCTTACCAATAAATAAAGAATATTGACTAGCTCTTGCTTAAGGTAAGCTCTGATTCTAAAATTATATTCTTCTGATCTGATGGACTTCATTGTTGCAAGCTATCAAGGTGTTGTAAATTCCGTAATCATTGTGACAAGTGTTAAATATGAAATGACTTAAACTTTTAATATGCGTTGTTCTGCATATGTTTAATAAATATTGAGTATGAAATAATTCAAATACAAAACTAAAGTTAGATAATAGATAAATTGATCAAAAATAGTTCTTACACTTCATAATCTAAGAATAACAGGTGAACTCTGATTCTTTACACATCTATGTATATATTTGATCATACATGTACATTTTACTCTGCAGCAGTATACATAGATCCACAGAGAAGATACATCTTTCTTAATGAGACTTCTTAAAGTTTTGGTAAATTGAAGTTAATGTGTAAAAACAAATAAAATGCATCGTTGCTATGACCACACACACACACACACACACACACACATTCAGGAACATTTTTACATAGCTCTTTATAATTATCATTATTGAGCATGACAGAACAAAACTAAGGGAATTATCACAATCTGGAATCCACCACATAGAAAGCGGGATCTATATTTGAATCCACTTAGTTTAGTAGGAGTGTTTATATACTTTTACCACTTTATATTTATTTAACTCTTTAAAAAAGAAATAATATGTAATACTTTTGTCTTCAAATTCATCTTTGTTTTCTCTTAATTTATATGAAGGACTTGTGTTATGATAATCATCTACTGCCAAGATGTCATATAAAATCTGAAATCATTTGGTTTCTTTCACTACTCTGGGCACAAATCAAAAATGCAAAAATTATGATCTCCTAGACCTAATGGGGCTGACCACCACTCTTCCCAGCCTTCCTAGAAAGCTCCTGAATTATATATATAAAATATATAATTTTGAGAAAAGGTTCAGAAGATACTATAATACCAAACTAATCTCATAAGATTCTGTGAGACAGGTCAGTCTATGTTATGTTATTCCAGGAACCAAACTTTTCCCAACTTTTTCAGTGACTTTTTTGGCACAAACTCAAATGGCTCCAACACCAGGCATAATAACAACAGCAGTAACAACAATGGGGGGCGGCAGAGACTAATTTCCAAGCAGCATAGAAATAATCATGTGAATTCAGCCAAAGTTTGCAAGATTTCAGCATCAGTTTAATGTATTTTGATGAGTTTGGGTCATTCAGTACCAGTAAATGAATTATCTATTTGCCTATTGGTGCCTATAATAAGATCTGTATTTTAATTCTATTTTGTATTGTTTGAATAACGTGACAAGAGGCAGAAGACACAAGAAAATCAAAAGAAGATAAGTCTCATGAACAAAATGAAGTAGACAACAAGTGTCAGAAGCCTTTAAGAATACACAAGAATCAGAATATATGTATATGTACAGCTGATTCACTTTGTTATACAGCAGAAACTAACACAAAATTGTAAAGCACTTATATTCCAATAAAGATTAAAAAAAAAAAGAATACATAAGAAGACAGCACTAGAAGCATTTGTAAGAACACATTAGAATAATATCTTTAAAACTGCACTGATATTGATGAGGAATGGAGATTATAAATAAACAACCTTGTGAGCTATGGCAGATAAGGAGATAGCCAGTGATGAAGAACCACAAGAAAGAGAAAGTTTACATTCTGTATGGGAACAAAAATTTACATCAGCTCCTCAATATGTAATCTAATTTGTATGTTACTCAGAACATATGACAACAGACTATATCTTAAACAGCCATATGTGGAGGTATATCACACAAGGATATCCATGGGCTGCAAAGTTTCTCAACCCTGGCTAAAATTTAGAATTACTTGAAAGATTTTTAAACATACAATGCAAGTACCTTACCTCTAGAAATTCTAAGTTAATTGGACTGTTGTTGTTCCCCAAATGATTCTAACATATAGCCAGAGTGAGAACTATTGGGCTCCACCATCACATCTTATGCAATATAAATTTGGATATATCTCTGTAACCACAACCACAGTATGCTATGATAAATTTAGATAGAAAATGTGAAGTATGTGATATATTTTTAGAAAAACATCCGTTAAAAACATTTAAGTGTATGCAAAGTATTTCCCTCTTCCAAATTTTGTTTTCAATGACAGAATTTTAGGCACCAGGATTTATTGGAATTTAGATAATATTTACATGCATTATTAATATTCATCTAGCTATTCTGCCTTTAGAATGATCGTTTTCCCTATGGATAGAAAATGTTTAAAGAATTGAATCCCTATTTAAAAGTAAATATTAGGGCTTCCCTTTTGGCACAGTGGTTGAGAGTCTGCCTGCTGATGCAGGGGACTGGGTTTGTGTCCCGGTCTGGGAAGATCCCACGTGCTGCAGAGCAGCTGGGCCCGTGAGCCATGGACACTGAGCCTGCGCATCCGGAGCCTGTGTTCCACAATGCGAAAGGCCACAACAGTGAGAGGCCCGTGTATGGCAAAAAAAAAAAAAAAATGTAAATATTAAATGTAAAGCGAAGTTTAAATCTGAATGCGAAGTTTTTATTCCATTTTCTTTGTATCTACTCAGATATGAATATCTTACATTACTATTAATTCTTCTAATATTTTCTCTTTTAAATAACCTTTTAATTTTCGAATAGTTTTATATTTTAAAGAATTGTGAGGACAGAATTACAATATACCCCAAACCAAGTTCCCTCATTATTAATATATTACATTAATATATTTGTCACAATTAACTAAAATACATTAAAAATAATGTAACTGATGCATTATATTTATTAATTAAAGTCCATACTTTATTCTGTTTTTCTTAATTTTTACTTAATATCTTTTTTCTGCTTCAGGATTCCACCCAGAATACCAATTACCTTTAGTTTGCATATCTACATAGGCTCCTCCATCTGTGGTAGTTCCTTAGATTTTCCTTGTTTTTGATGGCCTTGACAGTTTTGAGGATTACTTGTCAGTTGTTTTGCAGAATGTTCTTCATTGGTATTTGTCTGATATTTTTTAATGACTAGATTTGGATTATGGATTTGATAGATGAAAACCAGAGAGACAGTGCCATACTCTTCACCTCATATCAAGGGTACATAGTATCAAGATGATTTATCACTGTTGATGGTGACCTTGATCACCTGGCTTGATGTAGTGTTTGTCAGTTTCTTCACTTTAAGGTTATTTTTCTCCCCTTCTATACTTTACTCTTGGAATGAATTTACTATGGGCAAGCAAAACCAAATAAACAACAACAATAAAAAGACAATGATTGAGAATGTCAAAGGGACACAGGACCCAATTGCAAGAGCTCTTCATGGCCAAAGCTAGAACGACTTCAACAAGAAAATAAAGGAGTATCTGATTATAGCCTAATATATAAAATAAATATCGGTGAGTCCACACTGATATATATGTGATAAAATTAAAAATTGAATAGGGAGAATAGATAAATCTGCTGCACAAAAGAATTGAAAAATATTACGTAGGTATGCTATTCTTAAGTAAGAAGGATATAATTCCCTCTCTAAGTGTGGATTGCACATTATTCTATTATTTTTAAAACTTTAATAAAAGGTTTTAAAATTTTCCATGAATTGTCATAGTTTAAAACTCTATGCATATTGTTCCCTCATTGAAATGTTAGCTTTAAATGCATAGTTACTTGAAATGTTCATAGATATTTGCTTTTAAAAGGTAAATAAATATGTCTGGAGGCTCAGGTTAAGTACTCTAAAACATGTTAGTTTCTAAAACATTTTTACATTTCTGAAAACAGAACTTAGAAATCTTAGACAGTTTAAATATTTAGGGAACATAATAAGACTTTGCCAATTTATCAATATACTTAGACCTTTTATGTAAAATATTAAACAAATATTAAAAATATTAAGACTGTTTACCCTGGGAGTTTTCTATTACAGAACTCTACTCATGATAGTAACATTTTTAAAAATGCCATCTAGATGAAAGAACTGGATTTTGTATCCTAATAATTTTACTAGCTAACTTTAATTAGTATAACTAAACTTTCAGATACTAGGTAATCAGCCTTATTCCATAGAAAATTGCATTATTTTGGAACTGAGATTTGGATCCAATTCTACTCCTGATCTACCACTTCTTTATTTTCCTTTTTACAATGTTTTATTTTAAATTTCAGATTACATAATAGAACATTTACATCATTATTATTTCCTTAGGAAACATAAGAATATAATTATTTTATTCCATATATTTTTCTAAATTTTTAATTATACATAACAAATTTATTGAATGAACTGCACTGAAAGATGAAAGCAGAAAGCATTTTATTATTTCTCACTAATGTTTCATTAACGTTATTCTATAGGCTCAGTTTTGCCACTATGGGATAAAATCTTAGACAAATTCCATTGCTGTTTTAGTCACTTATAAATAACAAAATAATATTTTATTCTTGCACATATAAAAATTCCAAGCCAGTATAATATCAAAGTTCCAAAATGTCATATGGTTTATTTTTGTTCCCCTTCAGATTAGGCTGAGAAACCTGCACTGGGAGAGTAGCATATGGTTGATTTCTTCTCTCATTCTCACTCTATTACCTTCTTGATGCCATTTTAGGCTCTCATACATTTATTAGATGTTGTTTTAGGCACTCACGACTTTGATACAATAATTTGCTCATATGTTTTATACAATACTAGTATACAGATACAATAGTAGTTATCAAATAAGAAAATGTTCCATCAGCAACTGTTTTATTTTTATTTTTTTAACAAACTCAGTGTCACAAACTAATGACTAAGTCTAGAGATCAAGGCAATAGACTTCATTAAGGACAAGTCTATACTGTAGATCAGTAAAACAGCAGTGGCACCGATGCTTTTATTTTTCCCATCTTTAAGGTTTATGTGAATCACTACATCATACTTGATCTTGCTAATATGTGTGTGAATGTGTGGATAGGAAAAAATTAACATAACATTGTTCACAAAATCTCTTCCTCTGCCTGTTATAGAAAACCTGGTTTTTGCTAGTTACATTCCTAAGTCTCTACAGTGCGTAATCAGGCCAACTAAAATAAGTGGAAGGATTGAGATGTATCAGACCACCCTGATTTTCAACAAGACATAGTTTTTGGTGAAAGAGATGGTAACAGTTATAGAGAAAGAAGGAAGAATGAGAAAAGTGTCAGCACTGAGTTAGTTCCTGAAGAAAATTTTGGAGCATTTGGGTTGACATTAAAAACCCTGGAGCACATATTGTGGATGTGAAGTATTACAAGAAAGAAAATTTTAAAAGTGAGAATTATAATTTTGCTTGTGTTGAGAAAGGAATCACACTTTGCATTTTCAGAAGTCTTAAAAAATGTAAATTGATTTCTTATTACATAAATATTTTACACTATTTTAGAAATGTCAGATTTTTTAAAATGTGTGACCCCTGTGTCCAGACTAGTTACACAGAAGCTAAATTTAAGATGGGTTATATTTCATATCTACCCCATTCATTCTTTTTTTCTCCATTTCTATAACTTTTCTATTATAAAGATATCATGTGCTTAGATCTATGTGAAAATGACAGGAAGGATGGTAGATAGACAAATAAATCACTGCTTCCCTATAAAATTTGGTATTTATTCTATCAAATCATGATTTTTACCAGTATAAGACAAGTTTTCTAAAATTAAAGACATCTTTTTTTCTTTCCTCTTGTCTCTAGGTGGCAATTTTTAAAAGAAATTTGTGAAATCAACTGTCACTTAATGTTACCTTTCTGAGCCAGTGAAGAACTTCTACAAATCAGATTTTAGATTGCTTTAACTATTTCCCAACCCAATCAATTGAAGATGAACTGATTTAACCTGCCTTTTGAAGAAAGGAAAAAGAGTTAAGGCTCTTACTCTCTGGGTTTTGGAAGGTAAATGGTGAAATAGAGTTATAAAATTTTCCAATTTCTTTCTTCGCCTAAGTGTGCAGAATCAGACCCCTCTTCAATTGATTGTACAAAAGCTCTGGAAAAGTTGTGTCAATTGTAAAGGCTTTTTTCCCCCTGAAAGATGCTCTATGTGCCTGTTAACTCCTTATCTTCAAATGACAATCAAGAGTTAAGTAGGCTATTATCTCAGTCCAATTCTTGTTATGTTATATCTCCAATCCTCATACTTAATTGTACCTTTTTGGCTTAGTTTTTTATCTAAAACACCAAGATGATTACCCCGTTTATAACATATAATAAATATAACAAATATGTTACATTAAATAGCATAATTTCTTATATAACTAAATAAAAATAAATGCATTGGCAGAATATCAACCCATGTAATTAAATGCTATATTTAAATTCATATCATAACATATTTAAAGTACCATAGTATTATTAGTTTGCATATATCAATAACTATATTCTCATGTTTCTGAATGCACAATGCCTTTAATCATTTGCATTTTATGATAATATTTGCATTCATTATAAAGGATTAAAGATACTTTACTTTTTATTCTTGATAAATATATAGAGAAACTTTATTATCATTCTATTAAGGAAATAAATAGAAGAGGGTAAGTTCTTCACTGCCTTCTTCATATAAAATATTATAAAATGATCTTTATTTTCTCTTTCACGTGTCACTATCAACATTGACTTACATTGCATGCATTCTCTAACCAACCACTTCCTTAAAAATGACTTTTTCTAAAAAAAACCTTCAGATGCCCAGGGACTTGTAGAATTGCCAATAAAGGTTGCTGTAATTTTGAATTTGCTTATTTATATCTGTTTTATGTTGTTTTAATCTTTGTATGTTTACTTTACTTTCCCCATTAGTTTGACCAGTAAGGGTCCAGGTTAGCTGACCACTGAAGCTTAGGTATTTTCAAGGAAACAGCTCAGAATTCTCTTTTAGTCAGAATTCTTTTGTAGTCATCACATTCTGAAAGATAAAATTAAGCATTCACATATCTATATGTTATTATTAATATTAAATAATAAAGTAGGTGGGTATAGGAGATGAATCCTTTACAATAATTGTAGGATCTGGCATATAGTTTATGAAGGTTGATGTAATTTTAATGTTGATTAGGAAATGATAGAAATAATATTGCAATGTAACTACTTACTTAAAAAAAATCACTATTAGAAGGTAGTCAGCGACTTAGCACTTAATAATACTAAGTGAACACCTACACTGAAAATCTTGCAAATGTTTTTGTTAATATGAAGACACAATGAACATATTTGTGATCTTTATTGTTTTGTTCATTTTTAATTTGCTTTTGAGTAATAAAGCCTGGCTTCTAAGAATACAGTACAAAGGCTAATAATGAATGTAGAATCAAGGAGAACATGCTCATGCTATGCTTCTATTTCAGTAAATTAGTGAATATCATTAGTCAATACTATCTTTACATTTATTGGAGTTTTGTGCATGTATTTAATTAGCTCTAATTCTGTTTGACTTGTATCTGATCATTATTGCTACAAAATAAATTATCTTTAGTAATGTCCAGAAAGTATAGGAAATCATATCTCAAAGGTTGGAGAAGAGCTGGTCTTAGCATATTACAGCAATGTTCTCAGGCCATATGAGACTCCAACATTGATTTTACTGATGAAAACATCAAAGAAACAATAATCGAATGCAAGTAGAACTAGATATATATTAAAATACAAGTGTCTTCTTTTGATTCCTAAATTTGATTACTGTAAAGTGATAGTGTAAATAGTTAAATGGAAAGAGGCCATTAACTAAGTCAAGATTTACAGAAGCATTTTCAATTTAAGAAAATTTTAGAATGTTCTAAGGCATCTATAAATGAAATGTCACATGGAAGAAGGCAAAACAAAAATAACAAAACACATAATTTGAGTGTTCAGTTCAAGTGATATATTGAAACAGCTGGTTCAATACAATAATATTTAATTCAAAAGAAAGTTACTTGTCAAACTTGTGATCCACTGAAAAATTAATTCAGTAAGTAGTATTCTTTTTGTATAGTTGTAATCAGTGCATGTAATAGTTTTGTAGGTGGCTGTCTTGTGGCTTTCCACTAGATAAGAGTAAGTTAGATGAATAAAATTTCATTATATATATTTAATATCCACTTGCAAGGAAGAAGGAGTTTGCTATATTTTGCATACAGCAACAATTACTGATGTTTCAGTGTTTTAGTGATGTAATATTTATTTTCTTCCTACTTTAATTTAATTTTATACTGTTAGAGTCATTGTAAAATAATTCATATTCTCAACTTGTGAATGATGGCATACTAGAATGAGTCTTTAGTAATCCTGTTTTACAGAGAAATGACTAGGGTAACTTTGGTTCCATAGTTGCATGCTGAGATGCCAGACTTAAGACCCAAACAAAATGATGAGTTAAAAATTACCTTCTCATCCATGTATGGACTACATCATATGAAGTAAGAGTTTAGTTTACTAAATTAAAGAAAAAGTTGAGTTATCTGGAAAAACATTCAGAATTAATTTTAGGGAATGGGAAGGGCATTTTAATATAATAATTTGAAGTGCTACTCATATTCCTCTGTCTTTTCCTTGGGAGAACTTGTCTCAAGCCGCTTAAAGAAAAATATTTAAGAAAACTGAATTAATGAACATTCCTTGGATGCAAATAGATATGTTAAATTTGGTAAAGTGGGACCAGCCATTTCCTCACCTCAACTGCTACAAAGAATGGAGGTAGGCATTGGTGAAAAAAGATGCTGCTGAATAAAGTTAAGTTTGGAATTCAGAGAACAGCCCTGATGACAGAAATAACAAATCATAATGGTCTCCCAAGCACATGTCACACACATAGGATTCTGCCTGATGAAAGATGGACTGAGTGAACTTAGGCATGAACTGACTACTCTAAACAGAGCCTCAGTAAAAATCTAATGTTTCAGGCTTCCCTGGTGGCGCAGTTGTTGAGAGTCTGCCTGCCGATGCAGGGGACACGGGTTTGTGACCCGGTCCAGGAAGATCCCACATGCCGCGGAGCGGATGGGCCCGTGAGCTATGGCCACTGAGCCTGCGCGTCTGGAGCCTGTGCTCTGTAATGGGAGAGGCCACAACAGTGAGAGGGCCGTGTACCGCAAAACAAAACAAAACAAAACAAAACAAACAAAGATAAAAACTAACGTTTCTCAGTTAATTGTGTATATTTTCCCTCTTCATTTTCCTTTCTTAAACTATTGAAATGCAGGTAATCAAAGCTTATGTTTAAACATTTATTAAGCACTGACTGAGTGACAGAGAAGTCTATAAAAATAAATATGTAAAATAAATATTTTTAAAATTAAAATAAAATATAGTTCAGGTTTGGGGAAACTCAGAGACAAACACAATATATATAAACAATGTGCACAACATGCTTGTATGGGCACAAAATCAGAGTTTAAATACTGGAAGATTACAAAAAAAATATTCTAAGTGAAATAGTCTTAATAAACTTACAGGGGGTGAAATTTGAGTGAGACAGGAATGTATAATAGTCAATAATAAACATGGCTAATTGGTGCTTTCTGTGTGCCAATTACTATTCCAAATGCTTCACGTATATTAACTTATGAAAGTTTTATATTGAGCCTATGAAACAGGCAACAATAATTGACTGATTTTACAAGTGAAGTAATTGAAAGCTATACAAGGCTTTAAAAAAATTCACAGACTTTAAGAAAGAGTTCTGGATTTTATGTAAGATTCTGTCTCTTACTAACAGTATAGCTTACCTAACATGGTTGCTGTGAACATTAAATAAAATTTTATACATACACACTTAGAACAACTTCTCATCTAGGGTAAAATATTAATAAATATTAAATATTTTATAATCATTATAATTATTTTTATGTTCTTCGTTTTTTGTTTGGTCTTGAATAAAGGACAGTTCTTTGTCAGTCAGTGAGAACAGTAATGGGTGCATGAAAAGGCACAGAATGAGAAGGAAAAGTAGTGTGATGGAGCACAAAAAAGATGGTGGGAAATACAGGGTGGTGAACATTTGTGAAGTGTCTGAAAAATCTATGCAAATGTTTGTATTTATTCCAGTAGGACATTGAGAGCCAATTAAGAGATTTAAATAGAATTATCATGATTGTTTCTCTGTTTTAAAACAACTCCAAAGACATTGTGGAGTGTGAAGGTAGGAGAGATAGAGATTACGGGAAGATAAAGTATTAAAAAAACAATCGAAGGGAGACCTTCAAGATGGCAGAAGAGTAAGACATGGAGATCACTTTCCTCCCCACAAATACATCAGAAATACATCTACATGTGGAACAACTCCTACGGAACACCTACTGAATGCTGGCAGAAGACCTCAGACTTCCCAAAAGGCAAGAAACTCCCCACGTACCTGGGCAGGGCAAAAGAAGAAAGAAAAAAAAAGACAAAAGAATAGGGATGGTACCTGCACCAGTGGGAGGGTGCTGTGAAGGAGGAAAGGTTTCCACACACTAGGAAGCCCCTTTGTGGGTGGAGACTGTGGGTGGTGGAGGGGGAAGCTTTGGAGTCATGGAGGAGAGTACAGCAACAGGGGTGCGGAGGGCAAAGAGGAGAGATTCCTGCACAGAGGATCAGTGCTGACCACAACTCACCAGCCCGAGAGGCTTGTCTGCTCACCGCTGGGACAGGCGGGGGCTGTGAGCTGAGGCTTGGGCTTCAGAGGTCAAATCCCAGGGAGAGGACTGGTGTTGGCTGTGTGAAAACAGATTGAACGGGGCTAGTGCACCACAGATTGAACGGGGCTAGTGCACCACAGGTAGCCAGCAGGGAGTCCAGGAAAATATCTGGAGCTGCCTAAGAGGCAAGAGACCATTGTTTCAATGTGCAAAGAGAGGGGATTCTGAGCAGCGCCTAGATGAGCTTGAGAGTAGGGCGTGAGCCACGGCTATCAGCACAGACCCCAGAGACTGGCATGAAATGCTAAAGCTGCTGCTGCAGCCACCAAGAAGCCTGTGAGCAAGCACAGGTCACTATCGGCACCTCTCCTCCCGAGAACCTGTGCAACCCGCCACTGACAGGGTCCCGTGATCCAGGGACAACTTCCCCAGGAGAACACACAGCATGCCTCAGGCTGTTGCAATGTCACGCTGGTCTCTGCTGCTGCAGGCTCGCACCACATTCCTTACCCCTTGCTCCCCCACTCAAGCCTGAGTGTGCCAGAGCCCCCTAATTATCTGCTACTTTAATCCCGTCCAGTCTGAGTGAAGAACAGACACTCTCAGGCAACATACACACAGAGGCAGGGCCAATCCAAAGCTGAATACCAGGAGCTTTGCGAACAAAGAAGAGAAAGGGAAATCTCTCCCAGCAGCCTCAGGAGCACCTGATTAAATTTCCACAATCAACTTGATGTATCCTGCATCTGTGGAATATCTGAATAGACAATAAATCATCCCAGGATTGAGGAGGAGGAATTTGGGAGCAAAGATATATATATTTTTTTCTTTTTTCTCTCTTTGTGAGTGTGTATGTGTATGCTTCTTTGTGTGATATTGTCTGTATAGCTTTGCTTTCACCATTTGTCCAAGGTGAATCTATCCGTGTTTTGTTTTGTTATTTTTTTCTTAGTATAGCTTTTAGCACTTGTTATCATTGGTGGATTTGCTTTTTGGTTTGGTTGTGCTCTTATTTCTTTCTTTCATGTTTTTCATTATTTTTAATTTTTAAAAAAATTCTAACAATTATTTATTATTATTTTAATAACTTTATTTTTTTCTTTCTTTCCTTTTCCTGTTTTTTCTTCTTAGCCATGTGACTGACAGGGTCTTGGTGCTCTGGCCAGCAGGCAGACCTGTTGATCTGAGGTGGGAGAGCTGAGTTAAGGGCATTGGTCCACCAGAGACCTCCTGACTCCATATAATATCAAACAGTGAAAAATCTCCCAGAGATCTCCATCTCAATGTTAAGACCCAGCTCCACTCAATGACTAGCAAACTACAGTGTGAGCACCCTATGCCAAATAACTAGTAAGACAGGAACACAACACAACCCATTAGCAGAGAGGCTGACTAAAATCATAAGGTCAAATACACCCAAAAACTCACCACAGAATGGAATCCTGCCCACCAGAAACACAAGATCCAACCTCATCCACCAGAACACAGGCACTAGCCCCCACCACTAGGAAGCCTACACAACACACTGAACCAAGCTTACCACCTAGGGACAGACACAAAAACAATGAGAACTATGAACCTGCAACCTGTGAAAAGGAGATCCGAAACACAGTAAGTTAAGCAAAATGAGAAAACAGAGAAACACACAGGTGATGAAGGAGAAAGGTGAAAACTCACCAGACCAAAAAAATAAAGAGGAAGTAGGCAGTCTACCTGAAAAAGAATTTAGAATAATGATACTAAAGATGATCCAAAATCTTGGAAATAGAATGGAGAAAATACAAGTAACGTTTAACAAGGACCTAGAAGAACTAACGAGCAAACAAACAATGATGAACAACACAATAACTGAAATTAAATATTCTCTAGAAAGAATCAATAGCAGAATAACTGAGGCAGAAAAACGGATAAGTGACCTGGAAGATAAAATGGTGAAAATAACTACTGCAGAGAAGAATAAAGAAAAAAGAATGAAAACATTTGAGGACAGTCTCAGAGACCTCTGGGGTAACATTAAAAGAACCAACATTTGAATTATGGGGGTCCCGAAGAAGAAGAGAAAAAATAAAGGGACTGAAGGGATTTGAAGGGATTATAGTTGAAAACATCCCTAATATGGAAAAGGAAATAGTTAATCAAGTCCAGGAAGCACAGAGAGTCCCATACAGGATAAATCCAAGGAAAAACACACCAAGACGCATATTAATCAAACAATCAAAAATTAAATACAAAGAAAACATATTAAAAGCAGCAATGGAAAAACAACAAATAACACACAAGGGAATCCCCATAAGGTTAAAAGCTGACCTTTCAGCAGAAAATCTGCAAGCCAGAAAGGAGTGGCAAGACATATTGAAAATGATGAAAGGGAAAATCCTACAACCAAGATAATTCGACACAGCAAGGATCTCATTCAGATATGAAAGAGAAATTAAAACATTTACAGACAAGCAAAGGCTAAGAGAATTCAGCACCACCAAACCAACTTTACAACAAATGCTAAAGGAACTTCTTTAGGCATGAAACACAAGAGAAGGAAAAGGCCTACAATAACAAACCCAAAACAATTAAGAAAATGGGAATAGGAACATACATATCAATAATTACCTTAAATGTAAATGGATTAAACGCTCCAACCAAAAGACATAGACTGGCTGAATGGATATAAAAACAAGACCCATATATATGCTGTCTACAAGAGAAGCACTTCAGACCTGGTGACACATACAGACTGAAAGTGAGGTGATGGAAAAAGATATTTCATGCAAATGGAACTCAAAAGAAAGCTGGAGTTGCAATTCTCATATCAGACAAAATAGACTTTAAAATAAAGACTATTGCAAGGGACCATGAAGGACAGTACACAATGGTCAAGGGATCAATCCAAGAAGAAGATATAACAATTGTAAATATTTATGCACACAACATAGGAGCACCTCAATACATAAGGCAAATGCCAACAGCCATAAAAGGGGAAATCGACAGTAACACAATCATAGTAGGGGAATTTAACACCCCATTTTCACCCATGGAGAGATCATCCAAAATGAAAATAAATAAGGAAACAAAAGCTTTAAATGATGCATTAAACAAGATGGACTTAATTTTTTTATAGGACGTTCCATCCCAAAACAACAGAATACGCTTTCTTCTCAGGTGCTTATGGAACATTCTCCAGGATAGATCATACCCTGGGTCACAAATCTAAGCTTGGTAAATTTAAGAAAACTGAAATTGTATCAAGTATCTTTTCCAAACACAATGCTATGAGACTACATAGCAATGACAGGAAAAAATCTGTTAGAAATACAAACATTTGGAGGCTAAACAACATACTAGTTAATAATCAAGAGATCACTGAAGAAATTAGAAGGGAAATCAAAAAATACCTAGAAACAAATGACAATGAAAACATGACGACCCAGAACCTACAGGATGCAGCAAAAGCAGTTCTAAGAGGGAGGTTTATAGCAATACAATCTTACCTCAGGAAGCAAGAAAAATCTCAAATGAACAACCTAACCTTACACTTAAAGCAATTAGAGAAAGAAGAACAAAAAACACCCAAATTAGCAGAAGGTAAGAAATCATAAAAACCAGATCAGAAATAAATGAAAAGGCAATGAGGAAAACAATAGCAAAGATCAATAAAACTAAAACCTTGTTGTTTGAGAAGATAAACAAAATTCATAAGCCATTAGCCAGAATCATCAAGAAAAAAAGGGAGAAGACCCAAATAAATACAATTAGAAATGAAAAAGGAGAAGTAACAACTGACACTGCAGAAATACAAAGGATCATGAGAGATTACTACAAGCCACTCTATGCCAATAAAATGCAAAACCTAGAAGAAATGGACACATTTTTAGCCAAGCACAACCTTCTGAGACTGAACCAGGAAGAAATAGAAAATATAAGCAGACCAATCACAAGCCCTGAAATTTAGACTGTGATTAAAAATCTTCCAACAAACAAAAGCCCAGGACCAGATGGCTTCACAGGAGAATTCTATCAAACATTTAGAGAAGAGCTAACACCTATCCTTCTTCCAAAATTTAGCATATGGTGGAACACTCCCAAACTCATTCTACAAGACAACCATCAACCTGATACCAAAACCAGACAAAAATGTCGCAAAGAAAGAAAACTACAGGCCAATATCATGGATGAACATAGATGCAAAAATCCTCAATCAAACACTAGCCAAGAGAATCCCACAGTACATTAAAAGGATCATACACCATGATCAAGTAGGGTATATCCCAGGAATGCAAGGATTCTTCAACCTACACAAATCAAACAATGTGATACACCATATTAACAAATTGAAAAATAAAACCCATATTATCATCTCAGTAGGTGCAGAAAAAAACTTTCTACAAAATTCAACACCAATTTATGATAAACACCCTCCAGAAAGTAGGCTTACAGGGAATTTACCTCAACATAATAAAGGTCATATATGACAAACCAACAGCCAACATCGTTCTCAATGGTGAAAAACTGAAAACATTTCCACTAAGATCTGGAACAAGACAAGGTTGCCCACTCTCACCACTATTACTCAACATAGTTTTGGAAGTTTTAGCCACAGCAGTCAGAGAAGAAGAAGAAATAAAATGAATCCAAATCAGAAAAGAAGAAGTAAACCTTTCACTGTTTGCAGATGATATGATGCTATGCATAGTGAATCCTAAAGACTCTGCCAGAAACCTACTAGAGTTAATCAACTAATTTGGTAAAGTAGCAGGATACAAAATTAATGCACAGAAATCTCTTGCATTCCTATACAATAATGATGAAAAATCTGAAAGAGAAATTTAAAAATACTTCAAATTACTATTGCAACAAAAAGAATAAAATACCTAGGAATAAATCTACCTATGGAGACAAAAGATCTGTATGCAGAAACATATAAGAAACTGATGAAAGAAATTAAAGATGATACAAACAGATGGAGAGATATACCATGTTCTTGGATTGGAAGAATCAACATTGTGAAAATGACTCTCTACCCAAAGCAATCTACAGATTCAATGCAATCCCTATCAGACTACCAGTGGCATTTCTCACAGAACTATAACAAAATATTTCACTATTTATATGGAAACACAAAAGACCCTGAATAGCCAAAGCAATCTTAAGAAAGAAAAATGGAGCTGGATGAATCAGCCTCCTGAACTTCAGACTATACTACAAAGCTACAGTAATCAACACAGGTACTGGCACAAAAAGTGAAATATAGATCAAAGGAACAGGATAGAAAGCCCAGAGGTAAACCCAGGCACATATGGTCACCTTATTTTTGATAAAGGAGGCAAGAATATACAGTGGAGAAAAGATAACCTCTTCTCTAAGTGGCACTGGGAAAACTGGTCACCTACATGTAAAAGAATGAAATTAGAACACTCCCTAACACCATACACAAAAATAAACTCAAAATGGATTAAAGACCTAAAGGTAAGACCAGAGACTATAAAATTCTTAAAGGAAAACATAGGCAGAACACTCTATGACATAAATCACAGCAAGATCCTTTTTGACCCACCTCCTAGAGAAATGGAAATAAAAACAAAAATAAGCAAATGGTACCCAATATAACTTAAAATCTTTTATACAGCAAAGAAAAACATAAAGAAGATGAAAAGACAACCCTCAGAATGGGAGAAAATATTTGCAAATGAAGCATTTGCAAATGACAAATTTGTCATTTGCAAATGACAAAGGATTAAACTTCGAAATTTAAAAGCAGCTCATGCCACTCAATATCAAATAAAACAGCAACCCAATCCAGAAATGGGCAGAATACCTAAATAGACATTTCTCCAAAGAAGATATACTGATTGCCAACAAACACATGAAAGAATGCTCAACATCATTAATCATTAGAGAAATGCAAATCAAAACTACAATGAGATATCATCTCACACTGGTCAGAATGACCATCATCAAAAAATCTACAGACAATAAATGCTGGAGAGGGTGTGGAGAAAAGGGAACACTCTTGCACTGCTGGTAGGAACGTAAATTGATACAGCCACTATGGAGGACAGTATGGAGGTTCCTTAAAAAACTAAAAATAGAACTACCATACGACCCAGCAATCCCACTACTGGGCATATACCCTGAGAAAACTGTAATTCAAAAAGAATTATGTACCAAAATGTTCATCACAGCTCTATTTACAATAGCCAGGATATGGTAGCAACCTAAGTGTCCATCGATAGATGAATGGATAAAGAGATGTGGCATGTATATACAATGAAATATTACTCAGCCATAAAAAGAGATGAAATTGAGTTATTTGTAGTGAGGTGGATGGACCTAGAGTCTGTCATACAGAGTGAAGTAAGTCAGAAAGAGAAAAACAAATACCACATGTTAACACATATATATGGAATCTAAAAAAAAAAAAAAAAAAAAAAGGTTCCAAAAACCTAGGGCAGGACAGGAATAAACACACAGACATAGAGAATGGACTTGAGGGCATGGGGAGTGGGAAGGGTAACCTGGGACGAAGTTAGAGAGTGGTGTGGACATATATACACTACCAAATGTAAAACAGATAGATAGTGGTAAGCAGCTGCATAGCACAGGGAGATCAGTTCAGCGTTTTGTGACCACCTAGAGGGGTGGGATAGGAATGGTGGGAAAGAGATACAAGAGGGAGGAGATATGGGGATATATGCATATGTAGAGCTGCTTCACTTTGTTATAAAGAAGAAACTAGCACACTATTGTAAAGCAATTATACTCCAATAAAGATGTTAAAAAAATAAAATTAAAAAAAATTAAAAAATAAGAAACAATTGAAATGCTTCGTATGAGAACTGAGTGCCTGAAATAGAATAATCTCATGAGTATAGAATAGTAACAACAAAAAATCAAAAGTTTTACTCAAATAAGCAATAACTCCAAAGTTTGTAGCTTGAATCTTTGGCTTGAATGGTGATGATACTGTTAAACAAGAGACAAAACAAAGTAATGGGAACAATTTTTCAAGGGAGGAAAAGTTTGCTTTTAGATATGTTGTGACACCATCACCAAGAGATTCCCACGTGAAAATCCTAAGCAAGGTTAGCATTGATAATATTTTTAGAAAATAGGCACAAGTAGGATATAGTTGAAGATACTATTAAATAACAGTGAAAGAAAAGCAGGAAAAAAATCATGACTCAAGAAGCTTAAAAATAGGGGAAGGGGAAATAGAAAAATATGAAGAGTTTTCAATGCAGCAAAAGCATTTACTTACACATAATAGGTATTTAAATAAAATAGACAGTCCCCAATTATTTGGAAACTGTTTGTCAGACACAAGATATCATAGTTATTTCAAATGACCATTAAATTTTCTCTGAGTTCTTTAACAGCTAAAACGAAAAGAGGCAGGTGATGAGGCTATATTAATTTCATGATCTGGTAAAAAGAAACATCTTCCTTCTGAAAAGATAAATGACTTCCTAGCAGTTAATTCAGGGAGCAATACTATCATGTGAGTCCTTATGCAAACATAACTTTATATCAGATAATGTACTCAATGGAATTTTTTCAGAAGAATAAGCTATGACCATATCTTATGTAGATGGTTAATAAAAGCAAAGTTGATATGTATATAAGAGAAATGAATGTGTTCCAAGTCCCATAACATCTTTAAATAGAGACAATGAGAAAAAAAACAGAACAAAAAGAAGAATGAAAGCAATATATTCAAGGGAAATATGAAACAGGTAAAATATGCAATTAGTTGTTAGACATTGATTTTGATAGGATTAGAAAAATAATATTTTGAATAAATGTTCTATATGAATAAAATACCATAATTTGTATAATATTTAGCACATATTTTTTTAAAATATCTGTTCTTAAGATACACATTTTTCTTTTTCTTTTCTTTTTTTCCCTGTGACATCATCCTTTCTATAATTAGATTATTTAGATTTTTGAATGATTATTACCTTTGAAAATCCTTCAAAGAAAAACAGAGTATTTTTACTTTTAAGGGATATACTAATCCTAATGACTTTAAACAAGTCAGGAAATAGTGACACATATAATTACTAAATTTATTAATTTTTAAAGTATTCCTCTTCTGAACTATTAATTTTATTAAAAATAAAAGTTGGATTCTTAACTATACCACTTAACCTTTTTTTTAAAATTTCCTTGAAAGTTGAAAATATGTGTCAGATAAATTACTTTTTCTCTCCAACATAGAGTTTTCTTTTAGTTATGGGATTTTTTTTGGTTAAATGGCATACAAAGGGGAAAATTATGACTATCTGAGAAATTTTAAATAGTATACTGACTGATAAAAGGATGAATTTTCACTTGTCAGAGAGATTTTTAAAATAATAATGCTTTATCTTAAACATTATCTAAAAATATGAAAAAATATGGTTAGAGAGAGGGAGTTTGAGATAATATTTTTAGAAATTGGTATAGATACTGAAAGCCTTCTCTGCTTTGAACTTGGTTTATTCAAGCAATGTATAATCCTATAACAACTTCATTTATCCTATGCATTTTATTTTATATTTAATATCTATGAATAATATATGATCATTGTAACTAGTGAGAATGTCAATATGCTATTATGGTAATCTTTAAGAAATTCTTAAATAGGGACCAAAAATCCTGACCCACCATCAAGTAAAAATATTTCCTTTTCATGTGTGACTAATAGATTATGACATTTTATCAAAAGATGGAGGGTGGGCTTCCCTGGTGGCGCAGTGGTTGAGAGTCCGCCTGCCGATGCAGGGGACACGGGTTCGTGCCCCGGTCCGGGAAGATCTCACATGCCGCAGAGCGGCTGGACCCGTGAGCCATGGCCGCTGGGCCTGCACGTCCGGAGCCTGTGCTCCACAACGGAAGAGGCCAGAACAGTGAGAAGCCCATATACCACACAAAAAAAAAAAAAAAAAAAAAAAGATGGAGGGCAAGGGTCCTTTCAACATTTTGTGAAAGATGAGCTCCAAGGTACTGTTGGAAATTAGAAAAAAATTTTAACTTAGTGGAAATCTTTTAGATATAGATATCATTTTGATTAGTAGTGTTGACTTTTAAGTTTTTGTATACAGATTATGGAGAAGTTTAATATTTTATCTCAACTAAAGCCAAAAGGTGTTTTAATTTAAATTTCTAAAGCCCATCAATTTTATTCAAGGAAGATAAAAAAAATGGTAGGGAGGTAAAAACATGTTTGTTTTTTTTTCTGCAATGGAAAACTGGTAGGGCGTGTAGAAGTTCAGCTCTAAGACCTAATCTTTGAGTGAATATATCAAGTCTGGTGTCCAAGATAACTTGGATGATCAAACATACCTACTTTGAGGGAGAGGTTGAATATTGTCTGACAACTGCATGTGTCAGGAGGGGAATGAAATATTAATCTCCAAATGTTCAAAGAATCATGGAAAATTCTGGCTCAGTGAGGAAATATATCTAAAGGGCTCAGTAAATCCAAACTCACACATGTAAAGAAAAATGATCAATTTCCTTTTAGAACCTCTTCTCTCCATTCCCTGACATAGTCAACAGTCGAGTCAATGTTCATAGCTAGCCTTCTTTCTACAAATTTTTCCAAAACAAAAACATGTGGTCAGGTATGTGTATAATAGATATTGTATGTTTAATAGACTCTGGTTTTCTTTAACAAAAAAAGAAGGTTGATACTATAAATATTATGCTGCAACTTGCATTTTTTAAAATAACCTTCTTCTACTACAGTTTTAGATTCACAGAACTATTGTGAAGAAAGTACAGAGTTCCCAAATATCTCACATTCAGTTTCCCCCATTATTAACATTTTATTTTAGTACAGTACATTTGTCACAACTAATGAGCCATAATTGATACATTATTATTAACTAAACCTACACTTCATTCAGATGTCTTCAGTTTTCCCCTAATATCTCTTGTCTGCTCCATGATCCCATCTAGGATACTTCATTACATTTAGTTCTCATGCCTCCTTAACCTCCTCTTGGCTGGTTTAAGTTTCTCAGACTTACCTTGTTTTCAATGACATGGACAACTTTGAGGGTTATTGCTCAGGCATTTTGTAGACTGTCCCTCAATGGGAATTTTTTTTTTTCTCGTGATTAGACATTTCTGATATACTGTGGTCAGTGTTATAGAGGAGGACAACCTGAACTGGAGTCCCAAGTCTGTCACTAAGTAATTATTTAATCATGAGCAAGTTTCTGGTTTTTTTACTATTAACTTATAAGTACTATATAACATATAAGTAACATATTAATATTTTATAACCTGAGAAATATATGTATATATGCATGCATATACATATGTACGTATGTGTGAATGTGTATATATATGTGTATATATATACACATTCACACATACAAGTAAAATATGGCATTCATTTTATTTACTGTACACTCTTCAGAGCTGAGACACTTTTTTACTCACTTCTGAATCCCTATTCATTAACCAGCTGGGTACCCCTCTGTAGAAAATTCTAAATTATTACTGTTGAAAAATATCTATATATGATGCATTCTTGAGCCTAGAAGAAATAAGATAAAAGCTTCTGGTAAACAAGTAAATATTCTAATGAGTTTCTAACAATATTATCTTTAGTGTGGAATGGATAACCTGAAGAAGTTTTTGTAAAGTCATAAAGGCAGGTGTCCAAATATAAGCTGAATCAATGATTGGTGAGGATTTTATGGTAGACAAACTGAAGGGAGATTGTACTCAAAGAGCTAAGGTAGGGCTTCCCTAGTGGCGCAGTGGTTGAGAGTCCGCCTGCCGATGCAGGGGACACGGGTTCGTGCCCCGATCTGGGAAGATACCACATGCTGCGGAGCGGCTGGGCCCGTGAGCCATGGCTGCTGAGCCTGCGCGTCCGGAGCCTGTGCTCTGCAACGGGAGAGGCCACAACAGTAAGAGGCCCACGTACAAAAAATAAAAAGAAAGAAAAGAAGAGCTAAGGTATCTGCCAATAGAGTGGTTCTGATGAAACAAAGGACTTTGTACTAAGACCTAACATGTATTCTCAAAGCTGCATTTGCCATAAATTATGAACTAGTAGGAACTATTCTCTATCAGCTTCAATTGAATTTGGTTAATATATATTCAATGCCTATGATGTGCTCAGCAATGCTCTAAGCACCATAGAAAGATCAAATGAACAAAGATAATAGTTTTATTCTCAAGCTTATTGAAAAAATAAAAAGAGACACATTAAAGAGATAGTATATAATGTTGCAAGATTAGTACACCAATGAGTAGTATAGACAAATAAAACTATTCCTCTAGGGTGGGACCCCAAAGTCACTACTGTTTTAAGCTGAGTCTTGTAAGGATCAACATTTCCAATTACTCATGATACTCACAGGCAACTTTAAGATGTTTAACTGGTGACAATTGGAAATTTATAGATAATTCAAGAAATTATGGGTACTTACATATTTTATATTCCACTCATATATTCCTTTTAATTTATGCAATCTGAAACTAAAATGAGATATATGTGTTTTAGCCTTACAATACATTTTTTAAAAGAGGCCCACATTAAGTGGTTTTCTTTTCTCAAATACATAGTTGTAAAACTCTATTTTATCAGAAAATGCTAACATAATTAATAAACAAATATAATTTTAAAAGATAAATTTAAACAGTCACAAGAAAATTTAATTTTTATCTATGAAATGATAAAGCAATGGTGGTTGCAAAATATTTCTAATTTTTCAACCAGTGAAACTGCCATTTATTAAAAAGTTGTTCAAACTATGTTGCTTAAATTGAGAAGTTTCTGCACTTCACATTTATTTTTCTTAATTCTGATTAAAAATAAGAAGTGATGTACCATCAAATTAAAAAATTACTAAGTAAAAACTTAAAATCTATATGTGTATAAGTACTTCTTTTGAACTTAATGAAGTAGATAAATTTAAATACATGAAAATTTAATACATGAAAGTTTGGAATGCATTTTTACACAAATAAATTGACACACTACAATTGCATTTCCAAAGTGTGATTCATTATGTTGTTTGTTTGGAATTTACACTAATCTCCTAGCTGCAGTATTTATAAGCAGTGTGTCATTCTCTCAACATCAGTGAGTGTTGCTAAGGCAGCACTTTTGTTGTCATGGCAGTGATGGATCATCAATGTTCAGTGGAAGACTTGTAATTTGCGAAGTGAATGACAGGCAGCATTGAAAATGCACCACAGTGGTCTTTTCTAGGTGAGTTGGAAGCTTTTAGTATGAGAGTTTTCTCTCTATAAGTCGTGTTTTAGTCTTCACACCAGGTTTGACATTTAGATTCAGAGGGTATAAATGAGATATTCAGGTTTTGAACTTAAAATAAATTCTCCATGTAATAGAGCAGTAAATATTTTACTTTTTCAAAGTATGTTAAGACTCATTTAATCAGAAGACAGTTTTGTCCTCATCCTTCCTAGCACAAGCTTCGGCCTCTCCCAATCATAATCTGTATCATTATATTTTCCATTTGATGTATCTGGAGGATTGAACAAAAAGAAGAAGGAAAAAACCCATCACAGCATCTCTTAAGAAATAGCATTTATTTTTGTCATTATTTTTCTTCCATAGGCAAAGTCAATTACTCTCTAGCCTGGAATTGAGCTTCCTTCTATTCTGTGACTACACAGTTTTTAAGATGTAGTGCAGGTTCAACATCCTTATGAATCTTCTACTGACCAGACAATCCAACCAAATGTCTCCTCTTTAAATGTCTACAATGTAGCTACTATTAAGTTGTAAAGTGATAAGAGTGCAGGATTCATCACTGTTTTGCTCAGTGGAGTAATTTCATAACTAATACATAGTATCCATTCATTAAATATATGCTGAATCATTAATTAACTTAACAATACCATTATTGTTACATTATAAACTACTGGTTAAACTTAATCATGTACCTATTTAATTTTCCCATGCATGCATCTTCCCCAAATAGATGGTGAGTTCCCAAGAGCGAGGGGAAATGTTTAGTACATCTATGTATTACAAATAACAAATTAAATAGCTTGTATTTAATGCCTCTTACAGACCCTACACAGTGCTATGCATACATAGCAGAATACCTACTATGTAGCTGATATATGGTAAATATTTAATGATAAAAATAGTTGCATACACCATTATTAAAAATTAGCAAACAAATGAAATCATGTAACACAAAACATTAATTCTAAACTGCTATGTTAATTTGCATTGGCAAAACATGATATACCCTCAGGAAGCTCCTCTGGTCTGACAGATGTGCCCCTGATATGAGTGGAACATTACTAAAAAGTAGGACGTGTGAGTACTATTTTAAATTGCTTTGTCATAGACACTGGAGCAGTCATAATTTTTAGGTACTCTGGTTTCTCCAGCTCTAAATGCAAGTAGAAATTCCTGTCATCTGTACAACTTACAGTCATGTGATGATCTTAATATATTAAATCCTGTTTAGCTAAGACCTTAAGTTTGTCAACGGTCATCCAGTATGTACAAGACAACAGTCCTATGTCATTTTCTGTTAGGGTCCTTGACTAGGAAGTTAACACAAACTTACCTACCAGTCATTTACTCGTTCAACAAATAAATATTGAGTACCACTGTATGACCTGCTGTGCAAACAAATGACTCTCATATAATTCGAGTAGGCATTATATTGTAGGTACATTAAAAGTGTAATAAGTGCCTGGGGAAAGGAGCTACACAATTCTTCTGGGGGAAATTAGTGGGCATATTTTAGCTGTTATGTATTCTGGTTCTAGAAAAGCATTATAAATGCATTCATGATTGCTTGATTGTGAAATTGTGGAATATAAACTGGGTAACAGCAGAGAAAGGGAAATTCACACCTGGTTACCATTCTCATGCAAACAATTAGGCAATAGCAATCTCTAGCGGTGTGCCACAGGGACCTATGCTTGTGTCACATTCATCATTATTATTTTTGAATTAGATGGAGAGAGGAAAATCTGATCCTTAAATTTGTAGGTGACATAAAACAGGAGAACATTACAAGTATTATTGGGACAGAATTAACCATAAACATCACATTCAAAAACTAAAACAATAGGCTGGAATCAACAGGATGAAATTTAACCGGGATAAATATGAAGTGTCGTAGTGCTAAAAACCTCAACTCAAATAAAGAAATACAGGATTGAAAATAACTGGTTTTGCAACATCTACAGCTAAACCACCGTGAGTGAGTTAGATGAATAAAATCTTAATTTGGCCCTAAGTGCTGATGTCTTTGAAAAACATATGTCAACACAATTTTTGGCTGTACGGATGGATAGATAATGTCTGGACAGGGCTATGATATTTACTCTCTATTCTACTTGGGGATATTGTATATCTATCAAATTTACTTTTGATAAGCTATATTTTGAAAACACCTCTGATAATAGGAGCACACTAGAGAAGGATGAAAAGAATGATGGGGAAATCATCTAGAAATCATGGTGCCTCCTGTGAAGTCAATGGTTGGTGATGGGCTTTAAAACAATGTCAAACAAAATACGATGGAAGGACGGGGGTATTTCTAACAAGAAGAAAAGAAGATTAAAGGGAAGCATGACAAACGCTTTCAAATATTTGAAAGCCTATTATGTTGCAGAGGTGATTTAGGTATTTCTACAAAAGGTAGAGTGGACAGAAGATACAAAAGGAATTAGGTAAGATGTTAACTCAATATATGAAATGTATGAGGAGAGAGATTTGTATCTATTTTATTCACTGCTCTACCTCAGCTTTTGCAAATAAGTCTACCTCATGGAAATAATCCAACAAATATTTTTGAATACATTAATGAATGAATAGGTAATAAAGTTTACAAATCTGATCTGTTGAAAAATGAGGTTTTTCTGTAGGTAGCAGACTAGATTCCCACTAATTTTAACTAGTGTCAGAAAAGTGCAGTCAAAATAACACCACTCTAAAAAAGGCAAAAACATTTCATAGTAAAGTGTGAGAAAAAAAGTTTTTTGGGAGTTTATCTTAAAACTAAAATTACCAAAGTGGAAATTTTATGTGATAGTCAACAAATTTTAAATTGCAGAAATTATGAGCTAACTTAGAATGAATCAAGTGTTGGTACATTTTGGGTGTGTATGTATTTTTTCTAACAAATTTATAATAGAAAAATATGATATTTTTCAACTCATGTTCGACTTTGGCAACAAGATCATGAAGAGGATCATTCCTGAGACGGTAGTACACTCGATCAATTACTCCAGTCTCCTTTCTTAATTCTTTGATAGTTAAGTCATTCTCTTTTGAAGTGTTCAGAATATTATATATTTTTGTAATGTTGCTGCTTTAAAAGTTGATTGGTTTAAACTTTCTGATCCTCATTTGTAAAGGCTTTTTATGCAATCCAAATATTCTCCATCATTCCTTTTGTCTTGTGTATATGTGTGTGTGTGTGTGAAATCCTGCATCTTTTGAAATATTTGCATTTAATTTTAGATTCAATTTCCAATATATTTCAAAGTGTAATCAATTTGTAAAGTATTTGAAAATCAACAAGAAACTCTGTTTAATGTAAAAGTTAATGTTATGCCAGAAATAGTTGTTTAGGGATAATTTTATAAGTGATACTATAAGGGATTCCTCACTTCTATGTGATTACTACATTTTATGATGTTATGATCAATTTTACTTCCCTACACAACTTTAGATTGAAGGGATCCAAATAATATTTGTAGAGGAAGGATCTTCTCTATTAAACTAAGAGCTAACTAATCATTAGGCACCAGGAAATATTTTTATTAAGTGAGAGATTTAACTTAATAATATATACTATTCTTTTCAACTTCGTTTGACTTTGCAACAGACACACATGTACTATGCATAAGTCAATCTTGCCATTTAGTGCCAGTATAGATTGGTTTATGTCACTAAATGTATTAATTTAGAGTCACCCAGTCACTTCTATTATGCTAGATTTAATTTACTGTTTGACTCTTGCGATATTCTGGTTCTAATATAGAATATATTAGTTAGACCTTTCAAATGTATGTCATTCAAAATTTTGAACAAGCAGGACTGAAGACATAAACTTACAGACTCTACTTAGAAATTTCCTCACTAACTCATGTACATTTACAACCACCTAGTTGTACAACCAGTCCTTGGACCCATCTCCACAACCTCCTCAAAATATTTTAATGAAGAGAGATTTTGTCAAACCATTTGATAAAATCCAGGTTCACCTCACCTAAAATGTTGTTAAAACGTAGGATTTTGAAAGAAAAACTGTGAGTTGGCTTCTCTTCTGTGTGAATATATGTTGTTAGCTAATGGTCAATGTTTTTACGTCTAGAGATTTACAAAACAGCTATTGAAACATCTATGCCTGAAATTTTAGTTTCTTGCAAGTAGGAACACTTGATAGTTTTCAATTGTCCAGGGACTCTTTTGTTCTCCCGGATTCCACAAATAACATCAGTAGTGGTTTTGTGGGCACTTCTGTAAGTTCTCCCAATTCTTTGATATGAACCATATCTGGGTTGGTTGATTTGAAATCATATAGAGTCTCTCTTCATTTATATTAAATGTATTCTTTTTTACCAGTCTCTTTTATGCCTTCCACATCATTTTTTGACAGAAAATGGAAGTATGAATTAGAAGCTCTGATTTAGCACATTAATTCCAGTGGAACCATCTATATAAAATAGAGGGCAGATCAAATGCTTAACTTTTGTGTTAAAATATCCAGAAAAAAACAAAACAAAACCAAACACTTTTTTCCCCTTATATACTGTTTTACAGAAGCCTAAACTGGTTCTGGACAAGTTGCTCCTCCTCCACCTTACCCCCTTCTTTCAGATGAATATTTTGGTTTCTTTTTTTTTTTTTTAACACCTTTATTGGGGTTTAATTGCTTTACAATGGTGTGTTAGTTTCTGCTTTATAACAAAGTGAATCAGTTATACATATAAATATGTTCCCATATCTCTTCCCTCTTGCATCTCCCTCCCTCCCACCGTCCTTATCCCACCCCTCCAGGCGGTCACAAAGCACCGAGCCAATATCCCTGTGCCATGCGGCTGCTTCCCACTAGCTATCTACCTTACGTTTGGTAGTGTATATATGTCCATGCCTCTCTCTCACCCTGTCACAGCTCACCCTTCTCCCTCCCCATATCCTCAAGTCCGTTCTCCAGTAGGTCTGTGTCTTTATTCCTGTCTTATCCCTAGGTTCTTCATGATCATTTTATTTTCCTTACATTGAATATATATGTGCTAGCATATGGTATTTGTCTTTCTCTTTCTGACTTACTTCACTCTGTATGACAGACACTAGGTCTATCCACCTCATTACAAATAGCTCAATTTCGTTTTTTTTTATGGCTGAGTAATATTCCATTGTATATCTGTGCCACATCTTCTTTATCCATTCATCTGATGATGGACACTTAGGTTGTTTCCATCTCCAGGCTATTGTAAATAGAGCTGCAATGAACATCTTGGTACATGACTCTTTTTGAATTTCGGTTTTCTCAGGGTATATGCCCAGTAGTGGGATTGCTGGGTCATATGGTAGTTCTATTTGTAGTTTTTTAAGGAACCTCCATACTGTTCTCCATAGTGGCTGAGCCAATTCACATTCGCACCAGCAGTGCAAGAGTGTTCCCTTTTCTCCACACCCTCTCCGACATTTATTGTTTCTAGATTTTTTGATGATGGCCATTCTAACTGGTGTGAGATGATATCTCATTGTAGTTTTGATTTGCATTTCTCTAATGATTAATGATGTTGAGCATTCTTTCATGTGTTTGTTGGCAGTCTGTATATCTTCTTTGGAGAAATGTCTATTTAGGTCTTCTGCCCATTTTTGGATTGGGTTGTTTGTTTTTTTGTTATTGAGCTGCATGAGCTGCTTGTAAATTTTGGAGATTAATTCTTTGTCAGTTGCTTCATTTGCAAATATTTTCTCCCATTCTGAGGGTTGTCTTTTGGTCTTGTTTATGTTTTCCTTTGCTGTGCAAAAGCTTTGAAGTTTCATTAGGTTCCATTTGTTTATTTTTGTTTTTATTTCCATTTCTCTAGGAGGTGGGTCAAAAAGGATCTTGCTGTGATTTATGTCATAGAGTGTTCTGCCTATGTTTTCCTCTAAGAGTTTGATAGTTTCTGGCCTTACATTTAGGTCTTTGATCCATTTTGAGCTTATTTTTGTGTATGGTGTTAGGGAGTGATCTAATCTCATACTTTTACATGTACCTGTCCAGTTTTCCCAGCACCACTTATTGAAGAGGCTGTCCTATCTCCACTGTACATTCCTGCCACCATTATCAAAGATAAGGTGTCCATATGTGCGTGGGTTTATCTTTGGGTTTTCTATCCTGTTCCATTGATCTATCTTTCTGTTTTTGTGCCAGTACCATACTGTATTGATTACTGTAGCTTTGTAGTATAGTCTGAAGTCAGAGAGCTTGATTCCTCCAACTCCGTTTTTCCTTCTCAAGATTGCTTTGGCTATTCGGGGTCTTTTGTGTTTCCATACAACTTGCGAAATTTTTTGTTCTAGTTCTGTGAAAAATGCCAATGGTAGTTTGATAGGGATTGCATTGAATCTATAGATTGCTTTGGGTAGTAGAGTCATTTTCACAATGTTGATTCTTCCAATCCAAGAACATGGTATATCTCTCCATCTATTTGTATCATCTTTAATTTCTTTCATTAGTGTGTTATAATTTTCTGCATACAGGTCTTTTATCTCCTTAGGTAGGTTTATTCCTAGATATTTTATTCTTTTTGTTGCAGTGGTAAATGGGAGTGTTTTCTTGATTTCACTTACAGATTTTTCATCATTAGTATATAGGAATGCGAGAGATTTCTGTGCATTAATGTTGTATCCTGCTACTTTACCAAATTAGTTGATTAGCTCTAGTAGTTTTCTGGTAGCATCTTTAGGATTCTCTATGTATAGTATCATGTCATCTGCAAACAGTGACAGCTTTACTTCTTCTTTTCCAATTTGGATTCCTTTTATTTCCTTTTCTTCTCTGATTGCTGTGGCCAAAACTTCCAAAACTATGTTGAATAAAAGTGGTGAGAGTGGGCAACCTTGTCTTGTTCCTGATCTTAGTGGAAATGCTTTCAGTTTTTCACCATTGAGGATGATGTTGGCTGTGGGCTTGTCATATATGGCCTTTATTATGTTGAGGAAAGTTCCCTCTATGCCTACTTTCTGGAGGGTTTTTAATCATAAATGGGTGTTGAATTTTGTCAAAAGCTTTCTCTGCATCTATTGAGAATATCATACGGTTTTTCTCCTTCAATTTGTTAATATGGTTTATCACATTGATAGATTTGCGTATATTGAAGAATCCTTGCATTCCTGGAATAAACCCCACTTGATCATGGTGTATGATCCTTTTAATGTGCTGTTGGATTCTGTTTGCTAGTATTTTGTTAAGGATTTTTGCATCTATGTTCATCTGTGATATTGGCCTGTAGTTTTCTTTCTTTGTGACATCCTTGTCTGGTTTTGGTATCAGGGTGATGGTGGCCTCATAGAAGGAATTTGGGAGTGTTCCTCCCTCTGCTATATTTTGGAAGAGTTTGAGAAGGATAGGTGTTAGCTCTTCTCTAAATGTTTCATAGAATTCGCCTGTGAAGCCATCTGGTCATGAGCTTTTATTTGTTGGAAGATTTTTAATTGCAGTTTCAATTTCAGTGCTTGTGAGTGGTCTGTTCATATTTTCTATTTCTTCCTGATTCAGTCTTGGCACGTTGTGAATTTCTAAGAATTTGCCCATTTCTTCCAGATTGTCCATTTTATTGGCATAGAGTTGCTTGTAGTAATCTCTCATGATCTTTTGTATTTCTGCAGTGTCAGTTGTTACTTCTCCTTTTTCATTTCTAATTCTATTGATTTGAGTCTTCTCCCTTTTTTTTCTTAGTGAGTCTGGCTAGTGGTTTATCTATTTTGTTTATCTTCTCAAAGAACCAGCTTTTAGTTTTATTGATCTTTGTTATTTTTTCCTTCATTTCTTTATCATTTATTTCTGATCTGACTTTTATGATTTCTTTCCTTCTGCTAGCTTTCGTTTGTTTTTTTTTGTTGTTGTTCTTCTTTCTCTAATTGCTTGAGGTGCAAGGTTAGGTTGTTTATTTGAGATGTTTCCTGCTTCTTAAGGTGGGCTTGTATTGCTATAAACTTCCCCCTTAGAACTGCTTTTGCTGCATCCCATAGGTTTTGGGCCGTTGTGTCTCCATTGCCATTTGTTTCTAGGTATTTTTTAATTTTTTCTTTGATTTCTTCAGTGATCACTTCATTATTAAGTAGTGTATTGTTTAGCCTCCATGTGTTTGTATTTTTTACAGATCTTTTCCTGTAATTGATATCTAGTCTCATGGCGTTGTGGTCAGAAAAGATACTTGATACAATTTCAATTTTCTTAAATTTACCAAGGCTTGATTTGTGACCCAAGATATGATCTATCCTGGAGAATGTTCCATGAGCACTTGAGAAAAATGTGTATTCTGTTGTTTTTGGATGGAGTGTCCTATAAATATCAATTAAGTCCATCTTGTTTAACGTATCATTTAAAGCTTGTTTCCTTATTTATTTTCATTTTGCATGATCTGTCCATGGGTGAAAGTGGGGTGTTAAATTCTCTACTATGAATGTGTTACTGTCAATTTCCCCTTTTATGGCTGTTAGTATTTGCCTTATGTATTGAGGTGCTCCTATGTTAGGTGCATAAATATTTACAATCGTTATGTCTTCTTCTTGGCTCAATCCCTTGATCATTATGTAGTGTCCTTCTTTGTCTCTTCTAATAGTCTTTATTTTAAAGTCTATTGTGTCTGATATGAGAATTGCTACTCCAGTTTTCTTTTGGTTTCCATTTGCATGGAATATCTTTTTCCATCCCCTCACTTTCAGTCTGTATGTGTCTCTAGGTCTGAAGTGGGTCTCTTGTAGGCAGCATATATAAGGGTCTTGTTTTTGTATCCATTCAGCCAATCTGTGTCTTTTGGTGGGAGCATTTAGTCCATTTACATTTAAGGTAATTATCGATATGTATGTTCCTATTCCAATTTTCTAAATTGTTTCTGGTTTGTTATTGTAGGTCCTTTTCCTTCTCTTGTGTTTCTTGTCTAGAGAAATTCCTTTAGCATTTGTTGTAAAGCTGCTTTGGTGGTGCTGAACTCTCTCAGCTTTTGCTTGTCTGTAAAGGTTTTAATTTCTCCATCAAATCTGAGTGAGATCCTTTCTGGGTAGAGTAGTCTTGGCTGCAGGTTTTTCTCCTTCATCACTTTCAGTATGTCCTGCCACTCCCTTCTGGCTTGCAGGGTTTCTGCTGAGAGATCAGCTGTTAACCTTATGGGGATTCCCTTATGTGTTATTTGTTGTTTTTCCCTTGCTGTTTTTAATATGCTTTCTTTGTATTTAATTTTTGACAGTTTGATTAACATGGGTCTTGGCATATTTCTCCTTGGATTTATCCTGTATGGGACTCTCTGTGCTTCCTGGACTTGATTAACTATTTCCTTTCCCATATTAGGGAAGTTTTCAACTATAATCTCTTCAAATATTTTCTCAGTCCCTTTCTTTTTCTCTTCTTCTTCTGGAATCCCTATAATTCAAATGGTGGTGCATTTAATGTTGTCCCAGAGGTCTCTGAGACTGTCCTCAGTTTTTTTCATTCTTTTTTCTTTATTCTGCTCTGCAGTAGTTATTTCCACTATTTTATCTTCCAGGTCACTTATCCGTTCTTCTGTCTCAGTTATTCTTCTATTGATCCCATCTAGAGTACTTTTAATTTCATTTATTGTGTTGTTCATCGTTGCTTGTTTCATCTTTATTTCTTCTAGGTCCTTGTTAATTGTTTCTTGCATTTTGTCCGTTCAATTTCCAAGATTTTGGATCATCCTTACTATCATTATTCTGAATTCTTCTTCAGGTAGACTGCCTATTTCCTCTTCATTTGTTAGGTCTGGTGCATTTTTGTCTTTCTCCTTTATCTGCTGTGTGTTTTTCTGTCTTCTCATTTTGCATATCTTTCTGTGTTTGGGGTCTCCTTTTTACAGGCTGCAGGTTCGTAGTTCCCACTGTTTTTGATGTCTGTCTCCAGTGGCTAAGGTTGGTTCAGTGGGTTGTGTAGGCTTTCTGGTGGAGGGGACTAGTGCCTGTGTTGTTGTGGATGAGGCTGGATCTTGTCTCTCTAGTGGGCAGGTTTACGTCTGGTGGTGTGTTTTGGGGTGTCTGTGGACTTATAATGATTTTAGGCAGCCTCTCTGCTAATGGGTGGGGTTGTGTTCCTGTTTTGCTAGTTGTTTGGCATAGGTTGTCCAGCACTGTAGCTTGCTGGTCATTAAGTGAAGCTGGGTGCTGGTGTTACGATGGAGGTCTCTGGGAGATTTTCGCCATTTGATATTATGTGGAGCTGGCAGTTCTCTTGTTGACCAGTGTCCTGAAGTTGGCTCTCCCACCTCAGAGGCAGAGCCCTGACTCCTGGCTGGACCACCAAGAGCCTTTCATCCACACGGCTCAGAATAAAAGGGAGAAAAAGTAGAGAGAATTAGTAGAAGTATGAAGAAAGAAAGAAAGAAAGAAAGAAAGAAAGAAAGAAAGAAAGAAAGAAAGAAGCAAAGAAGGAAAGAAAGGAGGGAGAGAGGGAGGGAGGAAGGAAGGAGGGAAGCAAGGAAAAAAGACAGAAAGAAAGAAGATACAGTAAAATAAAATAAAGTATAATAAAGTTATTGAATTAAAAAAGAATTATTTAGAAAAAAAAAAAAGGGACGGATAGAACCTTAGGACAAATGTTGGAAGCAAAGCTATACAGACAAAATCTTACACAGAAGCATACACATACACCCTCACAAAAAGAGGTAAAGGGGAAAAAATCATAAATCTTTCTCTCAGAGACCATCTCAATTTGGGATGATTCGTTGGTCTAAAGGAGGGAAGGAAGGAAGGAAGGAAAGAAAGAAAGAAAGAAAGAAAGAAAGAAAGAAAGAAAGAAAGAAAGAAAGAAAGAAAGAAAGAAAGAAAGAAAGAAAAGTATAATAAAGTTATTAAAATTAATTAAGAAAAAATTAAAAAAAAATATGGACAGATAGAAACCTAGAACAAATGGTGGAAGGAAAGCTATACAGACAAGATCTCACACAGAAGCATCACATACACATTCACAAAAAGAGGAAAAGGGGAAAAAATCATAGATCTTGCTCTCGAAGCCCACCTCCTCAATTTGGGATGATTCGTTTTCTATTCATGTATTCCACAGATGCAGGGTACCTCAAGTTGATTGTGGAGCTTTAATCCGCTGTTTCTGAGGCTGCTGGGAGATAGGACGGGGTTAAAGGAGCCGCTGATTCTGGGGCTCTGGCGCACTCAGGCCGGGGGGAGGGAGGGTCACTGTGTGCGTGCGGCAGAGGCCGGCGGCGTGACGTCGCACCAGCCTGAGGCCCGTGCGTTCTCCCGGGGAAGTTGTCCCTGGATCCCGGGAACCTGGCAGTGGCGGGCTGCACAGGCTCCCCGGAAGAGGGGTGTGGATAGTGACCTGTGCTCGCACACAGGACCCTTGGTGGTGGCAGCAGCAGCCTTAGCGTCTCCCGCCCGTCCCTGGGGTCCATGCTGTTAGCCGCAGCTCGCGCGCATCTCTGGGGTCCGCGCTTTTAGCCACGGCTCACGCCCGTCTCTGGAGTTCCTTTAAGCAGCGCTCTTAAACCTTTCTCCCCACGCACCAGGAAACAAAGAGGGAAGGAAAAGTCTCTTGCCTCTTCGGCAGGTGCAGACTTTTCCCTGGACTCCCTCCCGGCTAGCCGTGGTGCAGTAACCCCTTCAGGCTATGTTCAAGCCGCCAACCCCAGTCCCCTCCCTGCGCTCCGACCGAAACCAGAGCCTCAGCTCGCAGCCCCACCCGCCCCGGCGGGTGAGCAGACAAGCCTCTCGGGCTGGTGAGTGCCAGTCGGCACCGATCCTCTGTGCGGGAATCTCCCCGCTTTGCCCTCCGCACCCCTGTTGCTGTGCACTCCTCCGCGGCTCCGAAGCTCCCCCCTCCACTTCCCGCAGTCTCCGCCCGCGTAGGGGCTTCCTAGTGTGTGGAAACTTTTCCTCCTTCACAGCTCCCTCCCACTGGTGCAGGTGCTGTCCCTATTCTTTTGTCTCTGTTTTTTCTTTTGCCCTACCCACCCAGGTACATGGGGAGTTTCTTGCCTTTTGGGAGGCCTGAGGTCTTCTGCCAGCCTTCAGTAGGTGTTCTGTAGGAGTTGTTCCACGTGTAGATGTATTTCTGGTGTATCTGTGGGGAGGAAGGTGATCTCCGCGTCTTACTCTTCCGCCATCTTCAAGGTCCCCCCCACATTTTGGTTTCTTAAGAACAAATCCCAAGTCGATATAAAATACAGCAGCTTGCATGTAGAATATACTTGGTAGATTCTAGTAGAAAGAAAAGTGAATTAATGAATATGTTACAGGGTGATTTGTTAAAAATAAAAGCTAATAAGTATAGGCAGGTATTCGTCTTTATCCCAGATTAAAATTAGAACTGGAAAGACAGTTGCCATTCTCCTTTGTTATAATAACCACTGTGGCTTCTTAGTGAGGTGGACACTAATAGGTAATTATCTCAAAGAATGAGAAATTAGAAATAACTAGGGAAAAAAAAGAAATTTGACTCCTGTCAAAGTGTTTATTTATCTCCCATTTGTATGTTTTTTGTTTGTTCTCTTACTTCAATTTTTATATTGAGGGCATAATTCCACTCAGCAGAGAGTGAGCCTCTGAGGACCAGAGAAAAGAAGATGGCACTGTTTATTTTCAACTTAGAGGGAACTTTTAGTGGGGTCCTAAATTCTCTGCTCCATTTCCATGAGCTATATTTCCGAATTTTTATGTCTTTTGCTATTATTCTTACTGATACTTTATATATATGGCAATAACATTATTAACAGAAGTAGTTATCATTTGACAAACATCTATATTTCAGACATCAGGACTATCTCCAATAGCTATAACATAAGTACAAGATATTTAATTTATCTTCATTTTACAAATTAAGAAATTTAAGACTAGAAAGTAAAGTGTTAAGACAATATCTCCCAATTATGAAGTGCCAGAACCAGGATTCTAATCCACTTCTGTCAGGTTTCAAACCTATGTTTCTTCTACTTTAGCACATCAATCCTCTTATCCTTCAATGCTAAATTTTAAATTAGATTTGGAATAACACTGGGTACATTTTGGAAACAAAGGCTAGTTTCCCCTCTTGCACCATGTCTTTCCACATATTTTCTAAGACTTATTATCTGAGAACTTAATTTAATTCTTCACATCTATCAAGAAACTTGCTGCTACTATACACAATTCACTGTATGTTAGAATTAACATGTCTCTTTTGTGGAGTATCAAGACATTCTCATTTGAAAAAGACATACCATTAAACATTTTATTTATTACTTTTGGCAGTCAGATCTTTAGCCAACTGCCTGTGCTGCCTTTTGTTTCATTTTTAGTCTGACAGAAAGGACAATGGGTCTCCTGGGCAAGCTCCCACATTTCGGGATTCTGTTCTACACACAGCTTTTCTGCTGCCATTTTGAAGCAAGAAAGGGACCTATGACAATAGTTATGACAGCAGATTTGAGTTTTTTATATGGTGCCAGCCCTTTTCTTTTTGTAGAGGTAAATAATATCTAAAGTTGATGCTAAAAAATGCAAAGAGTACCATGCCAATAATTCCTTCTGCTCTTCTGTAAAGGCAGCTTTATAGAATTAGAGTGAAAATTCTAAACACATTTTATTTAGAAAGCAATATATGCATATATAGAAAATTCAGTGAAAATTTAATATCAAATCAGGTAGAGAATATAGTTAACAAAATAATCAACTATAACTTCATTCTCAGTGTATCCTTTCCTTATTGGTAGCAATGGAATTAATTTTCCATTTCTATCAATTCAGTAATAATTTATGAGACATTCTATGTAAAAGTCACTGTGCTGACAGCTGTGAGAATTAAGAATCTGACTGTGACACAGCCTCCTTTTCAAGGGAGGACCGAGTTTACATTCTAAAATAGAACTTTGGTATCCATCACTATACAACAGGATGTGCAATGCATGTAATAAATGTGCATGTATCACAGGAGCACCTTGGAAAAAGAACTAAGAGGAATTTATAATTTTTTAAATTTGTTTTGGAAAGATGGATAAAATTTGACTGGTAAAAGGATATATAGCTGATAAAAGTGACAAGTGACATTAAAATATAGGAGTGAGATGATTAGTTGACTATTTGGGTAGTTGAGAAAAATGTGAGTGAGAAGAATGGATAGAAGATAAAATGAAAAAGTTTGTACCCCTGTAGACCAATTTGAATGTCAGGTTAATGCATTTTTTACTTAAAATTAAGAGCTATTAAAAGTTTTAGAGCAGGTGACCTAATTAGTGCTATATTAAAACCAAACCAAAACAAAACAAAAACAGTAATACCTAGCTTGGCAGTCTAGCATTCTGATGAGGAAGGTACACTCTGGGGTCATTTTGCTTCTGTTAATATATATTCACTCCTCTTCCTGGTAGCTGTGTAGTCTGAGACATTTGCTATTCTTTTTCCTTTCTTTTTCTCTGTTTTGTAAAATCAGGGGAATATTAATTATATACCGAGCTCACGCGAGTGTTGTGAGAATTAAATTTGAAAATACAGAAAAAGAATGAATACAGGATGATCCACAGATTAAATATTCCTAAAAAGTTGCTGCAATTAGTACTTTTTATGTCATGTTTTCCTAGGGTCTCTCTATATATTTAGATAGTATGACTGGGAGATATTTAAGAAAGAGATGAGGCATGAGAGGTAACTGAAAAAGTCTAAATTTCCTGAAAAGGAAGTCATAGGTAAGCAAGGTCATGGTTGTGGTAACTTAGATTGCCCAGAATGATCACCAGTTGAAAAAGTGTCCAGCAGTCAAGGCTGAGTCCAAGGAGGTTTTTGATGCCTCTTAGAAAGAATAGAATAATAGTAGGTAATGTGTGTTTTGAGTGGAAGACAGAGAATTAATTTTGACTATCAGTGACAAATTTACATTTTTCACATTACACTACAGCTACTGGCTTCAAAATTTTCATACAAAAAATATTTTATATAAGTTCTTCTAGAAAATAGTTCCTAATTTGAATTTAATCTGTCTTTCTTCATGTAGCACTGCCATTATTTTATTTTGGAAGTCATAATAAATGAGTATGAAGTGTTAGGGTTGTGAGGAATAAAATGAAAACAAAAATAGACACTCTTTAAACTAGATGATATGAATTAAAAGCAGCAATTAATATGAAAACAAAAGGAAATAAATAAGTCCCAAGGTTCTAGTGTATAGCATGATGACTCTAGTTAATACTGGATTGTATATTTGAAAGTTGCTAGGAGAGAAGATCTTAAAAGTTCTCATCACAAGAAAAATATTTGTAACTATGTGAGGTGATGGATGTTAACTAAACTTATTCTAGTAATAATTTCACAACATATACATATATAAAACCACTATGTTGTACAACTAAAACTAATACAATATGATATAGGTCAATTATATCTTAATTTCAAAAAGCAAAAAAAGGAAAGAACAGAAAGTAAATTTAAAATGGCAATAAAATTAAATAGTATTTATTTTGGACATTTGTGCAAGGCTTTGAAATTTTTAATATAAAGTAAAATATTTTATTGAATATGATCCTTCCAGAATACTAAGAGATAAGCCATGTACATGGTAGAATTCGAGCGGATCCAGTAAATCACATCCTTTGTCTTTGCCAACATTTGGAATAAAATGAGAGATGGATATAGAAATCAGACAAATTCATTCATTCATTCATTCAACAAATATTTCCCTAACTCCTATTCATACTTGACACTTTTAAAGAAACTGGAGATAAAGCAGTGAATGAAAAAATAATACCTGCATTCATAGAACCTATAGTCCACAAACAAGGACTGAAGGGAAATGTTGTGGGAGAAACACAAATGCACTACTCAAAGTCTGCTTCAAACCAGCACAGGCTGCACACTACCCAGCTATGAGAAATCTCGCAAGATGCCAGTCCCAAGTATTGGCTGATTCAGGCCTGCATGTGCTTCTGCTTTGGAACCAAGTTGGCACTCTGCAGAGCAGACAGCAGCCATGCCTGAGCAAAGGCCTAGCCATTTCTGTCTGATGTTTAACTCCCTTAGTAGACTTGCTTGGGATTTGCAGAAACGATCTCAGGTCTGTGTCATAGTAAATGTGTCCCACCTGCTCAACCTTGCAACCTCATTTTTTTCAAAAGTATTATCCTCACCCCAAATTTGTTGTACTGCTAATTCAGTGATAATATCTTTACCTGAAGAGTTGTCACAGATATTGGTAAAAAGATGAAGATAAAATATTTTTTTGTTATAAAGAAGAAATCTTATCGGTGAATGTAGATTTAGGCCTGGGACTAAAGGGGCTTGCTCACTCTTTACTTGTGAAGCACACAACCTTACCTACACAGTCTCATACTGAAGTGTGGAGCATACATGTCAGCAGGAGTAAGAATGATAAAATAAACATAACCCTACAATTATCACCCAGATAGGTCACTTCCTCCATAGGGATGAGTGAGTGAGGGGTGGGGAGAGATGAGCCTTGCTACTCCAGATGAAATCTATCCACAGGGAAGGATGATGTCAGGGGAGAGGAGATGCTTATCTACAGACCCATCAGTATTATCTTTCTCATTTCAACAATAACAAAAATAAAGTTTGGAAATATTGTCATTTGCCAAAGATATAATCTTATACAGTAAGAAGTAAATTTTGGAGTCTGGACTCAAGGCTTTTTAAATCCAAGTAAATCCCTTTGAACTTCTAAGTATTTGAACTTCTTCCATGTATTTATTACATAGGGGGTTTAGAGAAGTAAGTTAACACCTTTGCCCGTAAGATAGGTCAATCAAGTTGGGGAGTCAAAAATTTTGGATTATTCCAATATAGTATTATCTCTATGATGTTTGATTGAGTATAACAAGAAGACACTGAGACAAGCATCCTTGTCAACAATGGGTTGATGAAAAATTATGACTACCTTCCGAGATAAAGTCATAGCTGAGTTGAATCCTGAAGGGTAGTAAGAAGTAGCCAGATTGTGGGGCAAGAGATGAAAAATGGAAGGAAATGCTGGGCAAAGGAATTAAGGCCTGGAGATAGGAGAGAGCACAGAACATTGATGGATGACAAGTGGCTCCAAATGACTAGAGCATGTAGCACAAAGGAGAGAGTGATAAAATACGGGACTGTAGATGCATAGAATAGTACTTATTCAGTCAGTAAAGAACCCACCTTATGCCAGACACAGTATCGTGTGCTGAGAATCTGACAGCAATGAATACAGTCAATGGTGTCTTGGTCCTCAAATGACATTGTGTGAATGTGTTCAGATAAGAGAAGGATCCTCTGTCCTGGGGGCAAAGGAGGTAGCACCTTCCTTGCTCTTAGGTGGGTCTGTCAATGGCTTCCTAACGAAAGTGAAATCTAACCTGTGAAATGAAGTATGAGCAGGGTTTTATCAGAATAAATGTAGAGGAAGAAAATTCCAAAGAGAGGAAAAGGGATGTGCAAAAACAAAAAGGGAAAAAGCAGGGTGCAATTTATGACCTGGAGAACACTGGAGAATAGAATGTGAAGCAAAGTCATATATTTGGTTGAACAATATTTGCCTTATGTACTGAGATCCTCCTATTTTGGGTGCATAAATATTTACAATTGTTATATCTTCTTCTTGGATTGATCCCTTGATCATTATGTAGTGTCCTTCTTTGTCTCTTATAACACTCTTTATCTTAATGTCTGTTTGTCTGATATGAGTATTGCTACTGCAGCTTTTTTTTTGATTTCCATTTGTATGGAATACATTTTTCTATCCCCTCAATTTCACTCTGTATGTGTCCCTAGGTCAGAAGTGGGTCGCTTGTAGACAGCATATATATGGGTCTTGTTTTTGTATCCATTCAGCCAACTTATGGGTTACCAGGGGTGAAGGGAGAAGGGGACTAATAGGGAGTTTGGGATTGACAAGTACACACTGCTGTATTTAAAATGGATAACCAACAAGGACCTACTGTACAGCACAGGGAACTCTGCTCAATATTATGTGACAATCTAAATTGGAGAAGAATTTGAAAAAGAATAGATACATGTGTATGTATAACTGAATCATTTTGCTGTACATCAGAAACTAACACACCATTGTTAATCGAATATACCCCAATATAAAATTAAAAGTTTAAAAAAATCTATGGCATATTTAAAGCTTCAAAAAAAAGAAAAATACTATTCTAAGAAAAAACATATGTAGTCTCTAATCACTTTAGTGTCAGTTATATATCCGTCACTTATAAAATCTGTGTTTATTTGAGAATTTTTCTTTCTATATTATATTTTTCTTTCTATATTGGCCAAAAGAACACAAGGCCCAATCACATGACTATGCAGATAGTTGTTGGGAGGCCACAAAATCACCCCAGTTTTGACAATGAACATATAAACTCAGATTTCATGACTGTACTTTCATGCCACTGACTGCAGGCATGTTTTTTTAAATTGTCAAACTGCAAATGCCTCCAGGATTCTAACATTTTAACTTTACTGATATTTATAGCATAGTAGGAATAAACTATCCATATTTAATGGAGATAGAGAGAGTAGAATACATAAAACTTGACATGGAGCCCTTGTTCTAATTTGTCAGAAGTGATTAAGTTTAATTTTTCTTCAGAAAACAGGACCAGTAATAGGGCTATAAACATGAGGTACTGCAAACCACATTATAAGCAAGAGAACCTCAAAACTAACCTCTGAGAGATAGGCTTTTTCAGGTGTTTCCAGTATGCTTTTTTACAGATCTATATGGAACACTTGTTTCAACATTTAAGCTAAATCTGATGTGATTTTCTTGATATTTCAGAATCTAATTAGGAGTTTCACGCAAACAATTTTTATGTATCTAAGTATTTTTAATACACATATAACTTCTAACAGATATTTTGTAAAGAAATAATGTTAGTTTTTGTATTTTATGAGATTTTATGTTGTATGCTTTAATGTGATATGTTAAAGGAAATTCCAAGTATCATAGACAAAATGGTCTGTGAAGTAAAACAGAACTATAACCATAGGACAAAGGGAATAAACCACGGTTTATCAAAAGAGAAACCTTACTTCTTGAAGAATATTTTAAAAACAGCTCTCCGCGTTAGAGGTAAACCATTGCAAAGAATGGAATTGTCGGCTTTAAATATTTGTTCAAATCAGTCATACTTAATTTTTAATGATGCTAACAATAGCAGCAATGCAGCCTCTTGTTTTGTTTATGTGATGTTGCTATTTCGCCATTACTTTGACAAGTGGAGTTCAGAGGGAGTTCACTCAGAGATACGGTATGTTTTGGAAGATGAAAGGCTGGCACTGGAAACCACTGGGGACTTTCTGCTTCAGAGTCCAGATATGAACATGCTTAGAACAATATGGAATTTTCTATTTCATGTCCTGCCCCTAGCTATCTTATTTGTTGGAACATGTGATCAGATTACAGAAAGATTACACTTTAACCTACATTTAATCTAAACTAAATAGATATGAGAAGCCATTTTAAGAAATTCAATTTTATTGCTTTTAAGAGGCAGATGAAGAGTGGGGTTTTATTTTGGTGTATTAAATGCTGCTGAGCAACGTAAAATTGTTTTCAATATAGTTTATATCCGTGAAGGACAAAAGTAAGTTGTTCCTTCATTTCAGGGGGATCCTTTCTATGAAATTTCCTCTGCAGATACCAGCACCTCAATGGGCAAGAGGTCAGGAAGGATTATAACAAAATGTATGTTGGAGAAAATCTTGGGGGAAAATATATTATTCCTAAAAGGAATTTCAAAGTCTTAGGCATTTCAACCCTGTCCTTTTTGATACAGTAGTTACTTTTTTTTTTTTTTTTGTAATAGTAAAGTGTAGCTTATCATTCTATCCTTTTCAATCATTGTTCTTTTTATTGGTATTTGAGGCCAGTAACTTTATAATCTATTCTAAGCTCATCTTTAATAAGCAGTTGTAGTTGAACCTACCTGGGTTATACTCTGTTTGTTATTTCCAGGCTTCATAAAGGTCTAGGAAATTTCTTCTGGTTTCCCTTGGGTACCATAATGATGAAGTAACACATCAGACTTTGCGATCTTCTTGATGCTTTTTAAAAAAATTATGTGCATTACTCACTTTTGTTGCATAGATGACAATGCCACCTTTAATTTGATTTACATATCATTTAGGAATTACTTAGAGCAACATAACTTTTATTAAAACTGCAGAATGTTTTATGGAGTCCTAGAGATTCAACTTGTACACTTACTGTGAGATGTTTCAGATCTTCTGAGAAAACACTGAGATCAGAGGGGTTTGTTTGTTTTGTTTTATAAACATTGCATTAAAGAAAATCAAATAACCCATGTTACAAATAAGGCAAAGATAGAAAAAATTAGAAAAAAAACAAATCATTGCACAAAGACTGCCACAACTCTGAGATGAAATCTTTTCTATTTTAACTGCTGGCAATATATATTTTTTTCCTTTGAGCAATGGAAGTGAAATGTTAATACAATTTAATTAACTACACAATGAACTGTTTTTACCGCTTACTCTTAAATAATTTCTTTATTTCCATGATATGTTTTTTCTTATTTCAAACAAGGGACAACAATTAACCTTTCCTTAAAAAAAAAAAAAGGTATACAAATCTTTGAAGTATCATATGATATAGGGTTGAAGTGATTGCTGGCTTTTTTTCCTTTTTTTCCAGTGTAGGGGAACAACACACTTCTAAATTGATGCTTTCAGTTTGCTTCTGTTCAGGCTACTGGAAACCAATTCATGGCTGCATTTCTGGAGAGCATATAAAACTAACATTGTTATGTAGTTTGCCTGACAGAAACGCACTCATGCAAAGCAAGATGGATGGGATGTCGGCTTTCTCTATCATGGGATCTCCATTTAGTGACCCAGATGAGGACTGTGAGAACTTGTCACACAGACATGACAGGGCCAGATATGGCTTTAAATGGAGCTCCAAATCTCATAGATTTGAAGTTGCTGAGAGCACAAAATTTGTCATAAAAACCTTGTCAGCACAGAGTTCATTAAGGTAAAGTATGATAGTACTTTATCTGGACACAACTGAGCTCTCCCCCGGCAGACTGATCTTCAGTTACAGGAGAGTTGTGTTTTGTTTTGTTTCTTTCCTTAATGACCTTTTAAAATGACTTCGTTAAAATTTTCCTTGTTCTTTCATCTTAACTCAAAAGTTGCTGATCGCATTTCCCTCCTCCCACCCCCAGTTTTCCTCCTTTTTTTCTCCCTTGTTAAATTTGGAGGTGTGTTTGTGATGTCAATTCACAGTCACTTGGGACTTTACTGAGTCTGGAGGTGAGGTGTTAAACCTCGCAGGACAGAAGTATAAGGCTCAAGGTGAAAGACAAGGCTCTTGATCACTTTCACTGTGACTGCCACACTACACATTTCGTGGCTGCCACTGCATTTTCTTTCACTCAGTGTCCAGAGATCAGTAATGGTATTCAGAAATGCAAGGCTGTCCAGGATTTAGCTAGAACCCTGATATTACAAATTCGCAAAGGAGTTAATTCCCAATTGCAAATTGGTGTACAAGAAGTTAAGTCTGCCATTTTAAATATGTCATTTTAATAGCAATGTATGACTGTTAATTCTGCATAATTTAGATTTATTATGTCTCCTTCAAAAACCGTTAGTTTTTTGGTTTGTTAGCATTTTTCTTTCTTTCTTTCTTTTTTAAATCCAAAGAACATAACCATGAGGTCAATCAGGAGCATATCTCCTATTATTCTCATTTTATCAATGGGAAAATCAAAGGAAAAGAGAAGAAGAAAAATAGTTGTTTTGCCTTAGTTTTAGAAAAAAAAATCACTGATTTACCTTGTACTCACCATTCCCAGCTTAATGTATTTACTCACCATTCCCAGCTTAATGTATTTAATCTAAAAGATAATCAAATATTGAATGATATATCACGAATGTGGTAATGCTCCTTCCGTCCCCTATAGGACTGAAGGACTTCTCCTCCAGCTACTATATGTGCTGCCAGATGTCAGCCCTCAGCTGATAGCCTTCCCTGTGTGGCCAGTATCCAATGAATGGTCTCTGTAGGGGAGACAGAGGTTGGACCCTTGGTCCCAGCTTAGGACATCTCTAAAGTGTCATCTCAGCTTTAGAGCTTACCATGGGAGCAGCAGAGCTTTTTGTTGACATTACATTGCAAAACTGTTCTGCCTCATCTATCCTGATTCCTCTCCTTCCACAGGTTTTGATCACAAGAGCACTCTACAAGACTCTTCCTGCATCCACATTTTGTCTCAGTGTCTGCTTTCCAGGAAATCTGACCAGTGACATGACATTTGGAACTAATGGAAGAGTGGGGTGATGTTGGTAGTGGAAACACAACAATATTCAGCCCTTCAACTTTTTCCTCTCAATATATCTGATGTACATTAAAATAAGTTTCTTTTTTTACATTGTGTCAACATTACATATACAACATAAACTGTATAAGGAGGTCCTTGTTGAAGGTGATAATACAAATCAATTTGCACTTAAGCAAAGGATAATGCTTGTCTTATGTCATTTTGAGTATTAATCGTATTAATACTGATATGTAAAGGAATCTTACTAAGTGCATTTTTGAAAAGATCAAGTAGCTTCACCAGGTAGACAGAACAACCATCCAGGCTTTACTCTGAAACCGTGGATTTGGGTCTCCTTTCATGTGTGTGATCCCCAAATGGAATGAATGGTTCCTTTAATCAGATGCCCATTACTAAATGCTTATTGAGTCATTATATTGTCATGTTGCTTTATTTACATGTAATGTATAAACCGTTCTTTTGCTGCATGAGAAACTATTACAAACTCAGGAGCTTAAAACAACACACAGTTTTTATTCACAGTTTCCATGAGTCAGGAGTACAGCCTGGCTGGGTCCACTGCTCAGGCTCTCAGCAGGTCTGCACTCAAAGTGTCAGGCAAGCTGTGTTCTCAACTGAAGGCACAGCTAGGGAAGGATCTCTCTCCAATCTCCCTCATGTTGTTGGCAGAATTTATTATATCTCATTGTATATTGCTTCTTCAAAGCTAGCAGTCAAATACAGACACACACACAAAAACACACAGAGAAAGAAAGAGAGGGGAGGGGGAGGAGACTCTCTGGTGTTTTGCTTTTAGACTCTTTTAGACTCTCTATTAAGAGCCCATTAGGACAGGCCCACCCAAGATAATCTCACTTTGATTCACCTAAAGTAAACCGATTAGAGACTTTGATTACATTATCAAAATCCCTTCACATTTGCCATGTTTAGATGGTTAGAAGCAAGTTATAGTTTCCACCACACACACAGGGAGATTATAAATAGGTGTATGTCATCTCAGAGTTTTGCCTATCACATGAAATAAAATTACATTATTACAAAGCAAACAGCAGTGATTTTTGACGTTATAAACTATGTTCAAATAGGTAACTATAATTTAAGAGAAGGGGTGCACATTTCTGTTTAGGAAGAATCCCAAGTTCTGGATTTTGTTGCCATGATATTGGAGCCCAACTAACTACTAGTCCAGGTTTTCTTTGCCTGATGCTCTGACCTCCTGTTACAATTCTTACACGTTTTTACTCCAAGAACAGACAGTGTCCCAAATGTGCTTCCTAGAGTAAAACATTTGGCTTACTTCTGGGTCTCCAATTTCTCCAACCCTCTATTTTTTTCTTAGTTGACTAAATGTGTTTTGCTTATTGCTAATTCAGAGTTGACCATTCCTTCCTAAGGAAGACTGACAGTTTCTTTCTTTTTTATTCTTCAAACTGGCAATATAGGTGCACTTATGATTATTGGATTGAAGTTCATGCTTCTTCTGGTGCACTGAAGAGAGTGGAGGACTTTTCAATGTGCCATTGAACTTGAATTTGGCCACATGACTGACTTACTTTGACCTAAGGCAAGTTATTGGCTCTAACAGAAACAGAGGTCTTTGGATTGACCTCTTGACTTCCTATCATTCTCCATGAGAAGCATTTCCTCAGTTGACACTGGGCTAAGAGGTATGAGAGAAAATCAGAGCAGGTCTAAATCCAACCCAGACCTCAGAGCCAAGCCTGTTTGCTCACATCTTGAGGTAGAGCCACCAGCAGAATGCAGCCTAGATGAGCTTAACCAAAATTGTTCTCTACTCAGGGGAGCAGAAGAAAGGTGTGCTGTTTAAGCCAATGATTTTTTCTTTAAATTGAAGATATAATTGGCTTTATTCAATGATTCATGAATCAGGAAACATCCCATCTAGTAAATGGAAGAGGATTCTAAGCCACTGAAATTTGCAGTGACTTGTTAGGCAGCATTATTGCAGCAATGGTTGAGTAAAACTTTGTCAGGTATGTATGAATTTACATTTGTCTACATGAACTTTATGTAATATATTAAATAGATCATAATATAGAAAGAAAGGATATTTAATCATTACTCAGTATATACTAATTCTAGCACTATTTGGTGATGCTTTTATTTATAAGGCACATGACAATGAATGGAGCTTCTTGCTCCTCAGTAAATTCTATTAACCTGTCAAATTTAATCTAAGTTTTACCTTCTTTGTGACTCTTCCACCATTTTTTCCCTAGGAACTTCTTTGGACCCCTGCAAGATGTATGAATTTACTAAGTGTATTAGATCTAATTATATGATGTTTGTTCAGTTGGGCTGAACTTCCTCCTGTGCTTGTGGTTAACCATGGTATTAGGGTTGGTACTGTCATTTCCTATGTTTGTTCTCTGGTAAGTTACTATCGTATTGAGTGCTATTTATTTATTAGTTCATCAAATATTTATCAAGAGCCTACTATGGACCAGGCGCTATGCCAAATTCAGTGTAATTTCTTACTCGTCTCTGATGATAGAACTTCTCTACTCAAAACCTTATTGCTAGTGATCATAGACCTATTTCTATGTAAAGTAGAGATTGTTAATGGCCGTAAGACATTATCAAATATTGTGAATATATACAAAATATTTTGATATATATAATAAAGATATAAAATTTTAAAGTTTGTTATTGGTATAGTCAATAATAAAGGTGTACTGAGATGATAACAAAACAATTGAGTAATAACGAAAATATAAGAAACATAACATGTATTATGTCCTTTCTCTATCTCAAGTACTTTTCAAAGCCCTTTACGTGTATTAGGTCATTAATCCTTACAAAACCCTGTGATGTTGTTAATACCATTGTCCCCAAGGAGGCCAATAAAATTGCTTAAGGACACAAAATTAATAAGTATGGAGTAAGATTAAAATCTTATGGTAGAACAGGAAACAAGCAAACAAATAAAAATGTATATATAGAACATATATATTATAAAGGTGTCAACATAACATGCTGGTAAAAAATTCAGATTTTAGAATCAGGTGCTTAGGTTCAAATTTCTGTTTTTACTTATTTGCTGTGTGACCATGAGCAAGTTAAATCAACTAGCCTCTGTTACACTTCTGTGAAATTAAAAGAATAGCCATACCTATCTAATTTTTATGTAAGAATTAATTAAAATGTAAAACTCTGGGCTTCCCTGGTGGCGCAGTGGTTGAGAGTCCGCCTGCCGATGCAGGGGACACGGGTTCGTGCCCCGGTCCGGGAAGATCCCACATGCCGCAGAGCGGGTGGGCCCGTGAGCTGTGGCCGCTGAGCCTGCGCATACGGAGCCTGTGCTCCGCAACGGGAGAGGCCCGCGTATCGCAAAAAAAAATATAAATAAATAAAATGTAAAACTCTTAGAACAGTGCCTGACAACCAAAAACGTGCTGAATAAATTCCAGTAGTTACTATTACTTCATGGGCTTCCCAAAATTAACTGAGTGAATTGATAGTCTTTACAGACACTACATGAAAAAATAAATAGACATGTCCATGTGAGAAATTAACCAATTATAGAGCAATGCTTACCAACAGCTGCTTTTGTGACTTTCACTGTGGGGATCTACATTTGAAAACAGGATTGTACTTTCTGGCCATAGAATCTCATATCTGTGGCAAGTTTCTCCCCATAGCCATACCCCGCTCTTGTTCTACTTCAGTTTCACAGTCTCTCATGGATAGTGATTGCATAAAAATAATAAACTTATTGTATACTATCACTGTTCTGGTTGTAATCCTCAACAACATTATGTGGTAGGTATTAGAAAACTGAGGGAAAATGTCATGAAATGACTTACCCAAGAGTAGCAGGAATGGATCTGGACTGTAGAATCTGTTGAGCTTATCTCCCTAAGAGTTTCATCTCTAATTCAAAATCCTCAAAGTGAATTTGTTAAATTAATTGACTTTATATGTTTGAGCAGTTTTAGATTTATAGAAAAATTAAGCAGAAACTACAGAGTTCCCAAATACCCCTCTGCTCCTCAAACTACCTGCCATTCTCTCACAGTTTCCTCTATTATTGACAACTTGCATTTGTGTGGTATATTTATCACAATTGATGAACCAATATGTTATTAACTAAAGTCCAAGATTTGTAATAGGGTACAATTTTTGTATTGTACATTTTATGGATTTTGATGACAGTATAATGGTAAGCATCCAACATAACAGTATCATAAAGAATAATTTCACCACCATAAAAATCTCCTGTGCTTATGCAACACCCTCCCACTCTCCTCAGACCCCTGGCAAGCACTGATCTATTTACTGTCTCTGAAGATTTTCCTTTTCTGAAAGTCATGTAATAGGAATCATATGGCATGCAGCTTTTTCAGATTTACTTCTTTCCCCTAGCAATATACATTTAAGTTCCCTCTGTGCCTTTCTATGGTTTGATGTCTTATTTATTTTTATCATTAAATAATATCCCATTGTATGACTATGCCTCAGTTCATTTACCCATTCACCTATTGAAGGATATCTTGGTTGTTTCCAAATTTGGCCAATTATGAATAAAGCTACTATAAATATTTGTGTGCATAATTTTGAGTGGACGTTTTCAGCTCATTTGAGTAAATACTTAGGAATGTGATTGCTGGATTGTATGGTAAGAGTATCTTTAGCTCTGTACATAACTATCTTCTAAAGTGGCTGTACCATTTTGCATTTCCACCAACAATGAATAAGAATTCCCGTTGTTTCACTTCCTCACCAGCATTTGGTGTTGTCATTGTTTTAGATTTTAACCTTTCTAATAGGTGTGTAGTATAGTGGTATCTTATTGCTTTAATTTACAATTTCTAATGACATGTGATGTTAAGTATTTTATATGCTTATTTTCCATCTGTATATTTTCTTTGGATTTAGAATTGAGAATTTGCAGTGTGAGGGTGGGGGTATATTTGAGCAAGCTGAGAATAGAAAAGTCTCCATATTTCCTTTAAAGAGCTACTAAAGGACATAGACACTTTTAGATCAAATTTTTCTTGTGGCCTCCTTGTCTTTTCATCAATAAGTATTCTATCATTATGAATAATCGGTGCTGGGTTTCAACTCTCAGATATTGAAAAATATATTGAATATCTTGTAGTACTCTCTTGATTGAGTCTTCAAATTATTGAATATCTCTGAAAGTGTTATTCAAAAACAGAAGTTTAGGGCTTCCCTGGTGGTGCAGTGGTTGAGAGTCCGCCTGCCGATGCAGGTGACACGGGTTCGTGACTCGGTCCGGGAAGATCCCACATGCCGCGGAGCGGCTAGGACCGTAGGCCATGGCCGCTGAGCCTGCGCATCTGGAGCCTGTGCTCCGCAACAGGAGAGGCCACAACAGTGAGAGACCCGCTTACCGCAAAAAAACAAAAAAACACCAGTTTATGAGGTTACTGATTACATATCCTGTAAGCCAGAAAAAGCAACAGTTGAGCATCACTCAATGATGTTTTTCTACACTAATAGCATATAGTTGGCAAAAAAATGCCCCATAGTTCTGATACAAGAAACTCAGCAACACTAGAGTGCATTAAATGGCTAGTAAAAAAAAAAAAAAACCAAACAACAAAAAAAACCCCACAACTCTTTGACCACTATTGCATAATAGTGACCAACATATAGGTTCATCAGTGATAGTTTGTGCTTTTCCTAAGACTAGTGAAATATTAGACCTTGAGAACTAAATTTTCCTTAAAAATATGCTAACTATACTGTCTTTCAGTAGAAAGTCAACTGGTTTAAAAAAAAAAACTACTGTTTCTTAAGCATTCTAATGGACAGTTTTTAGAAAATCGACTCTTTGCTATGTTGTGTTAGTAACAATGACCAGCAAGAGTCATTGTTACATAAGAGAACATCCAGAAAATATAAAGTAATATTCCAAGGAGGGATTTGGGCACTGGAAGACTGTAACTTTAATAAAGTGCAAAAATAAGTAATCCTTTGTAACTCTTAATTACCTTAATTTGAATTTAACACTTTCCTTGGTGTCCTCATTCCTGCTAAAGTCTCTCAGAAGCTAAAATATATCATGACTAACAGTCTTATTCATGCATTTCATGTGTTTTTATTGTGTGAATAAAGCCCTAAAATTCCTAATTAGATGAATACAGTCTTTCCAAGTGATGAATTTGGAATGACTCTTCTATTTAGATGGCATTATAATTCCTAATAATATTTTAGCCATAATCATCATATTACTCAATACCAGCCTGAGACTCTTTTTAGTAACATCAAATAGTCTAACTTTCCCAATTTTCTTTCCACATAAAAACATTTATATTTTTACTGCCAACCATATTAGACCATGTATCTAAAACACTGCATTTCTAGGACTGATGCCTGCATGTCATTATCATCTTGTGTCCTTGTCCCTAATAAATGTTTCCCTGTGGGAGTCACATGGCACTCAAAGCTGCCTGCAGTCTTTCCAGGAGACAAATAATTAGCCACGAAAATAATTCATTTCCAAAGGGAATTCACATTAGCTACATTTCTCATGCATCTCTCTATGAGAATGAATTTCATGTAAGTTAAGTCAAACTGCTTCAGTTAACGCTTAATTCTGTGCTTCCTTTGACTGGTGGATAGGAGAATTTTAGGCGTGAAGGATGGTCTTACTCTAGGATCAGCTGAATCCATCTAGGTTCACTGATCTTTTTCTTAAAAACTATGTTAAAGTAAGCTACTTACATTGGATTTTTAAAGACAAAGAACCCATTAGGTTTATTTATGGACCCATCATGTATAAAAGTAGTTAAATTAAATATATCAATATGAATTATAGGTGTGAGCAAACTCTCAGGTGATTTGATATTTTCCTCTCTTATCTATGAGCTAATTTGGTGTCTAAATCTGTTTCATTTGCCCATTTTGTGAGGTTCTACTTTTTGTTATTGATTCTACTGGATAAATTTATCTCACCTTTTGTAGAGTTATTGTCAATGGTAGGATATGTTGGAGCCCTCTTATACACTTCATGATTGATTAGATATTTATTACTATTATTTCTAGATTTGTGGTGCTTGCTCAAATATTCAAGAACCAATTGATCTCCTATTTTATTCTTTCTTCCCTTTAAACTGTTCTTCTTCTTCTTCTGCCCTATCCTTTGATATCTGTGTACCACACACTCTCTACCACCTGTAGTTCTTCCATTGCCATTGAGCTCTTATATTCACCTCAGCTGCTTTGGGTTCTATATCTTGAACGTGACCACATTTTTCCTTGCATCACTAGCTTCTTTGTTGGGAAAATATTCTGTTTCCAATGCATTCAGATGCCTTGTGTCCTTCTGAAGTCTTGTCTCTCTCCTTCCATGTTGTTGGAGACATTTATCTAGCCCAAAAGAAAATCTATTATTTGGATAGGAAACAGCTAACTTCTGTGTAGTTCCACAAGGAAGACAGTTCTCATCAAGAAGAAAAGAAAAACCTTTATTTATATGCTCTCTGTTTCTTTAAATCAAAGCAGCCATATACCAAATACTGTTCGCAGTACCTCCAGTGTTCATTCTTGTAAGCAAATTCAGGATAGAATGGCTTGTATCCATGTCCTTTAAAGTTAGCAATGGTTGTGAGACCTGCCTTGTCCATGTCTAACTTCTGGGTATACCTTGAAGAGCCAGTGCAATAATTTTCCATGTAATCTTCTCTGTTAATGCGATGGGGAACAGAACCACTCAAAATGGTAGCTTTTCCATGAGTTTAAGCCATGGAGTGATGAGGATGACTTGGAGCAAAGGCTCCAATTAACCTGCAATCGTAGAAAATTAAGATAAACACTAAAAAAAGAAAATTAAAATAACTCATAATGCAAACACCAGAGATAATCTTATCAATAATAGATCATATAAACTTCAGATTTATACAATCTCTCTTTTTGTGTGTGTGTGTGTGTATAGATATATATAGATATATCCATATATATATATATATATATATATATGTCCATATAAAGAATAATAACATTATGGCTTATTCTTTGATTTAATAGGAAAGTCTTTCCAAGAGAGAAAATATTCCTCTACAATGTAACATTAATAAAGTAAGGTCTTACATCATAGGAATATATTCTCTTATATTTTAATGATTACTTATTCTTGTTTTTTTGTTTAAATCTATTTAGTTTTTTTTCAAACATTCTTGATAATAAACAACTTTGTTAAGCCTCCTAGCTTCAGAATATTTCTACAATATATAACTATTTCCTCTGAGGATAAACTTCTCCATGTAGAATTTCTGAGTCAATACATGTGCAAAATGATTTTTTGTTATATGTAAACACATTTTTGAAAATCTAAAAATTTGCCCTTGTACTAACTGCCTGAGGCTTTTAAATTTTTCTACATTCTTACTAAAACAGGAATTGCTTTTTCTTAACTATTACCAATTTTGCTAATGAAAATAGTTTTAGATTTTTGAATGTATTTGCATTTGTTTAAAAGCTGGTTTAGTACATGCATCTTTATATTTTTATCTCTCATTTGTTTTGTACATTGTCTACTAGGTGTGATAGAACTACAGACATGTGTGTTATGTTTTGGCAAGTGTAATAGTGTTTATCACCATTTTCCTAGGGTGAGGCAGTAAGAGAAAAGCTTTATTCTTTTGAGAAAGAAATATTGAACTACTCTGGAAGTGGAGATAGTTAATCATATAATCTGTATGTCAACTTCTCCCTTTAGGCTATAAAATTAAGATACAATATAAATTGTGTTTCACTAAGGTATCTTTTAACTGTCTCTGAGATATTTTCTGAAGACAAAACTGTTTTACATTTTTATTATTCCTGGTAAAGTAGTGTCACATTTTTATTTGATCAGAACTAGAAACAAATTTATCAAAGCAAATTGAATTTGTTTGAACTGCTTATGACAAACTTGATTTGCTTTAATTTTTTAATAATTGAATTTTAGTAATGTCAAACTATTTTCTCTCTAGAGAACAGAACCACAACTCTAAAACTTCAACAGTGTCATATAATAAACTGAAAACTGTTTATTTTCACTATACAGTAAGCATAAGATCGAATCAGTTATCAGAATGTCTGATTTCTGACAATGAATTTTAGAATTCTAGGTGATAATTATCTGATTCCTTTTCTATCTAAGGATATAATTTGAAATAGAAAATGTGAGTTTGAGAAAGATAAAGAGAAAATTAAGGTTAATTTGGGAAATTGCAAATGTACTTATTACAAAACTATTTTGAGCAAGACAAATGAAACAAAGCAACAGGTCATAAAAAAATTGGTTTGAACCATTAATAGAAGAAAAGGGGTAGGAGACTCATATTATATGAAATGTATCCAGATCTCAGATCACTATCTTGATCAAAGGATCTAATCAGGAAGTCAAAGTTAGTTTCAAAATAATTATTTACTTGAATTAATCAAATTCCACTAGTGGGAGATGGAGATGCAAAAATGTGTGTGTATATAAATAACTTTTTTTTTTGGCTTTCTTCCCCAATCACTTTCTTTATTCAGCACAGCTAAGATAACACTTCTGTCATACTTTACATCCTTCAAAATCACTACCCTAGCCCTGGTCTAGTACATCTCTTTGGCTTTTTTACTTCATCTCCTTTTCTGTTGATTTTGTACTATAATGCTAGAAATATCTTGTCTCATTGGAAAGAATTTACATCAAATTAAGGTAGAAGAAGAAATTGATTTAGCCAAGCCATAATCCTCTTTGCAAGTGGATCACTGTGGCCATTAATAATGATTGTTCCAAATTAGCATACATTCCTTTAGTTGGGAAACAAAGTGAGAGTGCTACTTTATACCCAAGGAGATCTCTCAATATTGTCACATAGAAAGGTGGAATAAATATTTTAGATTCTATTTGAAAATCCAAAATATATTTCATACAAGGGGCAATAGATCAGAATTAAAAATGAGAGCTAATAACTTCTCTAGTGTAAGAAAAAACTGTTAAGCAAACCAGAAACCAGCTTAAGCTGGTAAGTTTCATCATTTGTTTTTATTACCTTATTAACTTTTCGATTTTAAAGCATCTATGGGAGAATGATATGTGAGAGTTAAGATAATTATGTAGAAAAATGACTAGAAATTTGGGAAAATACCATCATGCATATGTTAGTCAGAAAGGAATAACAAGGAAAAAAACAAGCAACCTGCAATTCTTAATAAACTAACATAAGTTTATTTCTCACTCTCTGGAGACCCTACAGCAGGCTGGGCAACCCTGGGCATCTGCTCTCCATATGCTGACTCAGATATCCAGACTACTTCTATTGTGGCTGCATCAACTCCATAAAGCCCAAAGCAGGGGAATCCGAAGGGCATTTCCTTTCTTCATCATGAACATGAAGTTCATTTTTTCTGCTGATATTTCATTGAACAGACCTAATCACTTGGTCTCATCTAAATTCAAGAAGGTGATAAAGTATAGTTTTGTTTTTTTGGCTTTTAAAAAAATTATTTTATTTTACTTTTTATACAGTGGGTTCTTATTAGTTATCTATTTTATACATATTTGTGTATATATGTCAATCCCAATCTCTGAATTCATCCAAGCACCACCATCCCCCCAACTTTCCCACCTTGAGGTCCATATGTTTGTTCTCTACATCTATGTCTCTATTTCTGCCTTGCAAACTGGTTCATCTGTACCATTTTTCTAGATTCCACATATATGGGTCAATATACAATATTTCTTTTTCTGTTTCTGACTTACTTCACTCTGTATGACAGTCTCTAGGTCAATCTATGTCTCTACAAATGACCCAATTTTGTTCCTTTTTATGGCTGAGTAATATTCCATTGTATATACGTACTACATCTTCTTTATCCATTCATCTGTCGATGGACATTTAGGTTGCTTCCATGACCTGGCTATTGTAAATAGTGTTGCATTGAACATTGGATGCATGTGTCTTTTTGAATTATGGTTTTTCTCTGGGTATATACCCAGTAGTGGGATTGCTGGGTCATATGGTAATTTGATTTTAAGCTTTTTAAGGAACTATAGCTTTTCGTGTGTAAAAGATGGATAAATATGAAATAGGTTGTGGAAGTATCCAGCACAATGTCTGACAAAATGGGATATACTATTTAATTACAATGAGGATTGATGCATTTATAAATATTTCAAATTTCCCTAAAATATATATATATTTATATATATATATTTATATATATATATTTATATATATATTATATATATATATATTTATATATATAAACTATATTAGAAGTACATGCTAAAATATAAACAGTGGTTTCTGTATGGGAGGATTGTTTTTGACTTATTTTTGAGCTCTTTAGACACAATATTAAATAATTTTTCAATTATAAACACATGTAAATTAAGACATACAATTAGAATATGTGTATAATTATATATGTAGTATATAGACAGAGATTGAAACACCCCTTTATTTTCTTTTCTCTATTTAATTTATTAAATATGAATATGAACAAATTCTGTATACCATTCTTTGATTTCTTTCTGGAAAATTGCCTTTCAAATATATAAAGGTCTACAAAAATTATAATTTTTGCAATCAATGGTCTACTTAATTCATTAATTTGTTCAGTTAATATTTACAAATGTCTTTTTGCCAGGCACTGTTCTGTTACAGAGGATTTAAAAATGGGGGAAAATTAGGAGTCCCCATGGAATCTACATTCTAGTAAGAGAAAGACATAAAACAGATGAGAAAAATCAGTAAAATATATAAGATGCTAAAAGTGCTAATGAGAGACATAAAACAAGTATTAGAGATAGAAGTACAGAGGTGGTAGAGGATGGAACTTAATGTTAAATAGCATGATGAGGGAAGACCTCTTCATTAAGCTGATTTCTGAGTAAAGAATTTAAGATAATGGGAAAGTAAGGCCATGTTGACATCTATGGAGGGAGCATGCCAGAGAGACTAACAAGAAAAAAATACTCTGAGGCAGAACGTCGGGTCTGGCTGGAGCGGGGTCAGTGGGAGTCATAGACTGAGGGGTCAGGCACGTGGCAGCATAGTCTCTGTGATCTTGTGAGCCATGACAATGAGTTTGTCTTTTTGAGTTGGGAACTCATGGGAGTATTTTAAACAGAAGAAGAGATCATATATATTCTCAGTCACTCTGGCTGCTGTGTGGAAACATATGTTAAAGAGGGTCAAGGGCAGAAGCAGAGAGATAGTCAAGAGCAAGAATCCAGATAAGGGATAAGCTCTTTCCAACTAGAGTGGTAGCAACGGAGGTGGTAAGAAATGGCCAGGTTGTTGATTCAGTTTGAAGGCAAATTCAAAAGGATTTGCTGACATATCACATTTGGAATGTGAGAGGAAGTCTTGTTCACCTGAAAGAATAGAATTCCCCTTTAGGGAATTCTGTGAGAAAAGGGAAAGACTGTGAGGATAGGTTTGAGTCATAAAATCAAGAGTATTCTGTATATGTTAAGTTTGGAATAAAATAACCAAGTTTAGGTGTTCAAAAAGCAACTAAATATACTAGTCTGCCATTTTGGGAGGAGAGAATTGCCCTGAAACTATAGTAATAGTATGAATTAATGTTTATATTGCACTGATTAGATGCCAGGAACTGTTTTTGTTATTATATTCATTATATTTATTTCATACAAATTTCCTATTAGAAAGGTACTATTATTATCAACATTTTACAATAAGGAAACTAAGACACAAAGTTAACTATTTGTTTCAAGGACTAATGGATAGTCATGTATAGCCAGAGTCTGTTTGTCTGTTAGCCCTGCTTACTGCTTCTCTTGGTAACTAATCATCATAGAGCTAGTTTTCAAAGCCATAAAATGATGAGATCACCAAAAGTCAGGAGAGAATGGAAGAAGTTCAAAGACTGAAGCTTAGAACACTTCAGAATTAAGAATTAAGAGTTGAGAAAAATATCACCTCTGGAGGTGAAAAAAGAACATCTTATAAAAAAGAAAATAAGTAAGTCATGCTTTCTTGGAAGCAAAGACAGTGTTTCAAGGAGAGGGTGTGATCAATTATGTCAAAAAGTGCTGATAGGTCAAACAGGAAAGGCGTCAGATTGATTTTTGGATTTAGCAACATGGAGGACATTGGGAACATTGACAAGATCAGGTCTAGTGAAGGGACAAGAGCGAACTTCAGAGGGAGAGGAAGTGAAGATAGGGAATGTAGACAATTTTTTTTAAAGTTATTTTATAAAGCAGAAAAGTAGGGATATACCTAGAAGGGGTAATAAGGCCAATAAAGGAATTTTTAGTTTGTTTGTTTGCTTTTAAGATTAGAATAATAAACCAATGTCTGCCCTCGCCAAAGATAGAGTGTGTACGTAGAGTGTATATACACAAATATAAGGAGGTGTTAGGATGGAGGAAATTATCATCCTATTTTGTTTGTTATCTCAGTGAATGAGAAGAATTCTTCATCTAAGAATTGATGTGAAAGCTGGGCAGCATGAGGTGAACCTCACTTATAATAGGAGCAATACAAATTAACACTACTCAGAGGTGCCACTCACCATCTAACAGATGGGCCCAAATGGAAATGTTTGACGATATACTATGTTGGTG